>NC_084922.1:10002500-15002500 GCF_958298935.1 Phragmites australis
CGCACGGTGGACTCGGTACCTCGACCCCGACGCCGTTCATCCCCATCGACCCCCACAGCCCCGGTTCCCTCCCTGGCACATGCGAGTAAGCCATGCACACTACTTTAACGTTTATTTTTTTTCGAGAGTAGAATCAGTCACTGACGCGGGGACCCACACGCTGGCTTGCGTGTTTCTGTTCTTGTCAGTTACTGGAGGTCGCACCCGATGGAGATCTGGTCGGCGATCGGCGGCCGGTGGCCGAGCAGTATGGGCCACTTCTTCGGCGCGGCGGGCAGCGCTGCGGCCGGCGGGACGGACGTGAGCATCCAGGACGCGCTGGCGAACACGAGGTCCGACGGCGCGGGCGCGCTGGTGCGCGAGGGCGCCGCGGCGCTGCTCAACTCGATGACCCGCGCGGGGTTCCCCTACACCACGGAGCAGGTGCGGGACGCGTTCGCGGCCGCGGCGGCGGGCGGCTCGGACGGCGCCGCAGCGGCCCAGGCGGCGGCGTTCAAGAAGGCCAACGAGGGGAGGGCGTAGAGATATGATTCAGGTGGAATGTGCGTGTTGAGCTGCTGCATGCGCTCGCGTTGGTTACCTGCCTTGTTTGGTCGTCGATTTGATGGTTAATTTGGTTGTGTTCGTGTCAACTTCTATATATGGTGTAATGAACCATGTTAAGTTTTGTTGTTTCGTGTGGATCGATGGCAATGAATGAAGGAAATTATCCTTGTCAGATTTCGGATGGAGGCAACGACGACCAGCTGTGCAGCTTTACCAACTGGAACATTCTTATTTCTAACATCTGTTGGTTTAAGTATATGTAATCTGTTGATGTCGCCTCGTATAAGATTGATGCTACCAACACGTCGTGGAGCATTGGCACACAGCACGAAGTACGGGCTGTCTTGCAATAGATGAATGATTAATTCACGAAATTTTGCCATCCCCGTACGTTAGTGCAAGACGGTGCTTCAGCTAACTATAGATTATAGGGTGTGAAGAATGGCACATGTCTCTGCTCCCTCTAATCCTTGTCACCTAAGACGCTCAACTCAGGTTAGTATTATTTTCATCTACATGTTAAAAATATGTGCATGTATAAAAGTACCATTGTTTTCTTTATAATTAGTTGAATGTGTTTAATATTAATAATTTTATAAATAAATATTGAAATGTATAAAATTTGTGAATCTAATTTTTTCAGTCTTCTTTTATCGTACTATATACAGTAAAATAAAAACGAACGCGACGTAGACACGCAATCAAACTAGTTTCTACTATCTCGGAAGGGATTGGCAGGACTGCTTGGGCATATATGAACATGGGCGAAGGAGACAGGAAGAAACTGCACTGTACACACATTCACATTTTCTGAGAGGAGCGTGGAAGGAAATACGGTAAAAGTAAAATAAAATTACTCGAGGGAGAGGAGGACTACTTTACATTCTGATTCGTATTCGTTATCGCCTAAACGTTGGAACACCGATTGGCGATCGTCGTCAGTTCATGGCGGCAACACCGATCATGTTTGCAGTAAGCCATCGTGGAACTGAATTGCGGGCTCGAGATATTGGGCCACTCAGCTGTGGAGGGTAGGACTGGCCCATAAGCATTTGGACCAAAGTCTGAATGCGTAATCGGCCCGCGGCTGCCGGCCCTTGGCAAAGCAAGGGAAGGGCAAAAATGCGCCGGTGGATTTCGGGGAGTTTTATTTAAAATATATTTTCTTTTTATTAACTTAACAAAATTAGGTCTGTTTCAAATAATGAAAAAAAAAGAGCCTATCGTCCCTTCATCGGGCGATATATAAAAGCTGTCCAATGAAAGGCCCACCATTTGCAGCAGTTTAAGTGACATGTTGTCTAATGAATCTGTGATTTTTTATTTCTTAGGCTTGTCGCCTATTCATCGGAAGACAGGTTACATCACTATGTAGCACATCTTCGCAAAATCACAACAACTCCATATAAACTCGTATGGAGATGATGTTTATATGAAAATTATAGCAATGGATGCGATCCACAACTTTACTATTGATCATTTTTTTCAGTTGAAGTCATTATGATACCCAAAAAATTACTAGAATGTTCATATTGTAGATCTGAATGTTCTAGGACTTTTTTGGCATACAAATCGCATCAAATTTGATCAATCACAAAGTCTCATTAAGAAATATAATTTTCATATAAAAATTATCCCTATCTAAATTCTTATAGAATGCTATGACTTTTTTTAAGATGTGTTGCACAGTGTGGTAACTAAGGTTCACAAATTCGTTTGGATTCTGAAAACTGGTCCTCGGCGGTAATCAAAAATACGTGATTACTGCGAAAACTGGTCAAAATTCGGTGAGAATTCGAATAAATTTACTCGGTCAAATTTGCAATCAGGGCAAATTCAGAACGAATCGACCAAATGATAACGGGTCAAATTCCACGGGTAATCGGTTTTCCCGTATTCACTACATTGACCATATTAACTAGTAACCGGTCAAATTTACCAATTTAAGAGCTCATTTCTCGGTAATCGGTGAAGTTAAAAAAAATGGTTTAATCTTGTAAAATCAATAACTAATTTATCTGAGCTTCAAATCAAATGAAACAAATTTTGTTGGTTTTTTTTAACATGATCTACATGATAAAAGTATTTATACTCATAAAAAGTTAAATATTTTCTATGAGAAAATGTATTTGCTAAACCTAGTTAAATGCATAGTTAACTCTTTGATAATCCAAAAATGCTGAAACCAATTTTGTTAGTCTTCTCAAATGATCATATGTCTTTTAAAAATGCATAAACTCATGAAATAGTTATTGTAATATGCAGGATTGTGTAAATGTGTTACAACTAGATTAATTTATAACTAACCTATTACACCTCCAAAATTGATGAAACCACTTTTATTAGTTTACTTATACTATTATTTATGTAATAAAAATAATGGTAGACATGAAAAAGTAATTACAGTGCTGTTTCTTAATATGTTCACTTTCTGCTTGTGAACTTTGTAAAAATCATGGAGAAATAATTAAAACCAATTTTAAAGATCCTCTTAAGATACGCTCTACATAAAAAAAAATTATGTGTTAGCATGTTATGGCTTTTCTTAATATAGGTTAATAAATGAGCTGGACGTTTCAAGTTTTTTTTTATCAAACTTTCTCACTATAGAATATGATGCAAATGACATTATTTTTGAATTTTTTCACAGAAGGTCTTAAAATTATCTCTAGTTTTCTTTTAGGATTTTTTTATTTGAATCAAATTCAAAAACTGGTCGTATTATGAAATCGGTGGGGACCGGTAAAATCGGTAATCGAGGTTATCAACCGGTAACCGACGAATTTTTTAACCTTGTCACCTGATGAGTGAACGATTTTTACACATCACTCATTCATCGGCGACATGTCACAAACTGCTATAAATGGTGGACCCTAACTTGTCGCTTTTTTATGGGGCAATGTTTATAAAAATCGCTTAGTAAATGGGTGATTTTTTCTTGTCACCTGTAAACGGGCGACATGCGCTTAGTTTCGTGAAATGGGCGTCTAATTTAACTAATTAACAAAAGGAAATGTTTTTTAAATAACAATTCGTATTTCGCGCACCGCTAGCTCTGGGCCGCGAGATTTGTGGCGAGCTCTTCCAGATGCATTTGGCCCGTTTGCTGCACGTCCCTTCACAGCAACGCCCCCGAAGTCCCGCACGCAGCCGCGTGCGTCCACCGTCCCACCGACGACGCCAAGGCCGAGACCACACCATTCCGCCCCGCCAACCGCACAGGCGCCGGCCCCGCGCGCACCTCGAGATCGCCTTCGTTGCACGCGCTGCGGGGGCATGATGGCCCGCGCCGTCCAACCCCAGCGATCGATTTGCCGGTCCGTCCGTGCCGCCACACGGACACGGCGGCTCGTCGACGGCATCAGCCAGGTGCACGCGCCGACGTCCGAGAGGAGTACTGGAAAACTAAACGACCACTGGACTGGACTACCAGAGTATGTACCTCTATCAGCGTAGATATGTACATATGATTAACAGGGGGGGAAAGGCAAAATTAATGGATCAAGCCTTAGTGTTTAGCATCTGATCGAACTTACATAAATTAGAGTACTTCAGCGGGCGTACCAGGATAGTAATATTACAGAATACAACTTGAGCACAATTGTACTGGCCGGTGGCAAGCCTCTTGCGATGAGCTAGCTAGCTGCTGCTGTGGAGCAACTAACACTGAACAAGTGCTTGCCGTGCGGACAGACGTTACAGTTATTTCACACTGAACAATACAGTTACTATTGTGCATGCATAGAACTACTTCATCTCAGACACATGATAACAGCTGCGTGGATGGGCGCATTCAGGTTTGATCTGCAAAATAAAGTATAGATGCAAGACAGTAAGAGTGCTGAATGAAGATACATATGCTGGTGCATATGTACTAGTCCTCATAGATTGAGTAGTTGGGATTACGCACTGGGTGGGTGTCTTTACCTAATGTGTGCGGTGTGTCCAGCAACACTAACTGAAGGGCTGTTGACTGCAGAGCAGAAAGAAACGAGATAATAAAACTGAAATAAACTAATGTCTCGAATATCAGTCAAAATATACAGTTACGTAGGCTTTAGAGGTACGAGCATATGTACATAAGTGCAAAAGGGAAACTGTTTTTACCCGAGTTGAAGGGTCGTTGGTTGCAGCTGATGGGAGTAAAGATGAGGCTGATGCATGATGCTCACTTGCAGGAAGTTTCTGGAGTCGTATGGGACCATGTGATCGTGTTCACTTGTTGATGGTGCCCCCAGCATGTTCATCGGCTGCTGACCCCTCTCGTTCTCAGTGACCTGCATGCACAAATCACTTGGATTTCAGTCATCACGGCATAATTAAAACATCCGAGACTCGACTTGCAACTAATCTCTGACGAACATGCTACTGTATTCACCTTGTTCCTCAAGTACATGTTGTCACTCTGTAGATCCATCTCCTGAAAATAAAAATCAATGAGCACCACATGTAATTTGGGGCGGGAAAAAAAGAAATAATGTCGGACGGGGAACACTAAATCTTACTAACCCTTTTCAGCATATACTCGACTTCAGCGTCTAACAGCTCATTCTGCAAGAAAGGCATTATTCATTACACAAGCACAACATCGAAACTAAATACACAAGGCATATTTGTGCCCCATATGTATGGATAGGCATTTCTAGTTCTCAAAAACTGCAAAGGGCCTGCTTTTTATAGGGAGGTCTGCACATGATTTTTCGGAATTCAGTTCAGGTTCTTAGAAATCCCCTGAGCAATTTCCATCGTGTATAACTGTACCACAGATATAATCGATGTTACATAATATATACCTTTCTAGCTCTAATCTTGGCTATGCCTTTCTCCAGCCTGCCCTCCAGCTGCTTAAGATCCCTGAGGCTCGTGGTGTTGATTGCATCTCCCACTAAGGTCCTACTAGATCATAGTACAAGTTAGACTGCATATACTACTCTTTTTCTTAATTAAGTCAAAATAAACTGAGACATGCATTTTTAAAATATATATTATGGTCTCATTTGAAAGCTGTTACCTGTTTGAGTTTTGCAAGCTACTGATCGTCTGGCGCAGCTTGGCGGACTCCTGCTGGTAGTACTGCATGTTTACAATATGAATGCATTCAGTAAGCAAATCTTTTGCTAATTTCGATTGGCAATTGACCTTACAATGAAGACAGAAGTATTAAAAAAAGAAACACTAAGTAATGTTAGACTTGTTTGAATTGAAAGGAGTTATTTATGATGTACTAGTGGTTTTTTTTTTTTTTTTTGCGAAACATTTATGATGTACTAGTTGGCCAGAAGTGAAATCACTAAAACTTGGTTGCACAGATAAGCTCCTAATGATTCCTGAATTACATTTAGGTTTTATTCATGTATACAAAATGAATATCTTTTTACATAAAAACTCAAGCACGGGGAAAGACGTTCCCTGACTTTGTCTTAATAAAGGAGAATACCGAACCTTTTAGAGAAGTACTCACACGCGCGACTTACGAGCAATCAGGTTCGAGCCTGGGTGGGCAGCATCTTAAATGAAGGCTCAAACAATCGAGTTATTGCTCGGTTTATTTTTTTTACAAAAGAAGTGTGCCATTTCTCAGGATTTCCTTATATGAATATATAACGACAAGATCTTCAAATTGGCTACATAAATATGCCCTGCAGTAAGCAAGTGCATAGGCAAGCCATTCGAAAACATTCAGGAGTACATAGGCAAGCCATATGAAATTATTAGACTTTACTTTATGATCCTCCACGCATCCATAAATTCAGATACCCATATGTCATATCAGATGGTCGTGCATCAATCTGGGTTTTCTTTTATTAAGTAGCATTATTTGTATATTAATATTTCGTGTTGAGCCAGGGAAAATAACCTGTAGAAACTGCTAGAGTTGGACGATATATATTAGCTCGGAGTACTATTTGGATTGTTATACTTTATATAAAGCCGAAAATATGGTCAAACTCAGTGTGTTGACCTTGCGTAATCAATCGGGGAATGAACTCATTGTATGTTGGGCCTGTTTGGTTGTGTACATAATATATCAAAAGACAACATGCGTGAGTACATGACTGATCAGAAAATTCCTTTTTTTCTGCGTGCACGGATTTTGTGGAGTTTCTTCTCTGTTGGTGCACAGATTTTGTTCGTTTTGTCTAACATTTCTCCATCCCCGGCCCATGCTTTCCTAGCATAAAATTGTGATATAGGTCTATCAGAAAATACTCTATGATCCGCTGGATCGAACACAGAGGATCCTGAGAGTCAGTACTGCTTCAGTGTAATAACCATTGTGTCATGCCCATACTTTCTGCTCAGAATTTCTCGTCTGAAGATTTTGCTCAGAGAAATCATGTTTGGCGTTGAAGAACAGTAAAAGGGAATGTTGACAATACTTGCATTCAAAGATTTCTCCTAGACTACGTACTAGAGTTCTGAATTGACCACTCCACTCACATCCAAGAGTCAACTCAAAAAATTGTTTGACTGAGATTGACATGATTTTACCTGGGCATTGACTTCTGCAACCGTGCCAGAGTTGGAGCTGTCACTGCTGGCCTTTTTGTACCTCTCAATGGTGGCCTTCACACTGCAAAGTTAAGGTGTTCACTATTGGAGTCAGTACACACGCTTGCCGAAGGAAATTAAAGAAAGCAATATAATCACATGTACATAAGCAGTTAGCTGTTTCAGAGTAATATATTCATATGATAATTCACAACCATGTATACCCAGCAGATAGCAGATAGCAGAAAGATATGTTTTGCCAATATATATATAATATGCAAAGTTATGACTTACGAGCTAATGAAATGTTTTGATACTTTTGAAGAAAAAAAAAGGGAAAAATGTTTAAACGTGACATGATTCCCAATGTACTATCCAGCAAGTTAAAATTGCTGCCCAAGGTTGTTGAATATCTTCACGATCACTATTCAAAGGAGACCAACAACAGTATGCTGAATGCTCTCTGCTGGTCCTTTATGCCTTCAAGAGTAAAAGGAGAAGCAGCCCATACAATGCAAGCAAGAGACCGAATAGTATAATTCAATATCATAGAACGCATTGGTCCGAAGTCTGTGCTATCACAACTCACAAGTCTTCATGAGATAAGCTGCTAGCTAGATAGGTTTTTTTTCTAGCTTTTTTCTGAAAAAAAGTCAAAAGTTATCCAAACGGTTGGTTTTTGGCTTCGATTTTTGATAGCTTTTGGTTGGCTGAGCAAGCGGTTGTCGCTAAAATGAATTAGAAGCTGAGAAGCAGTCTCAGATGAGCTTTTCTGATTTTTGGTATGTTGAGAAGTTAAAAATTTATTGTAAAAACCAACAATCAAATTTTAACAGTTACAACCGCTTCCCTAGCTAAGCAGAAGCTCTAAAGCCACATTCTATCCCAATGGGGCCTAAGGCTTCAGAGCTTCTCTATGGTACAATACACCATCCAGTCTTCAGGCTACTCACAATAGGTAGTGGTATGCATGATAAATCACTGTAGGTACCGAGAATCTCTCTTCTTTCAACTTCAAATTAACAAGTAGAAAAGAAAGACGCATCTATATATCCAATCTTTATGTGAATTATCCACAGCTACAAGGTTCTCCAAAAGAAAAAGAAAAAACAACAGAAGGCCTGCAAGCTGAGAAGGTAACAGTAGTGGGGAAACACTGGATGCTGAAAATGCTTATGTGAAAACATAACAACAACGAACAATTAGATTAGCACCGGCGGATTTTAATTTGGATCCACATGTGTGCATTTTCCCTAAAATTTAAGCACTCCTCAAATGTAGTTTACTTATAATTTTATGGATTATTTCGATATATAGATGAATGCACCCTTTACATTTCCTTACATATAGCAACCTCTGATATTGCACATTGTACAGTCTAACAAAAGAAAGCCATACAAAACTTATTCTTGCACGGTTATTCTCACATTTCGTGTATGCAGCTGGAGACACCAGCCGTTCAGGTCGTCACCTCATGTGCATCTCACTCTATATCTTTTTATCCAGTTACAGAGATGAGTGCTTTTTTACAAAGAAAATAAATAATTGGATGTGTTTAACAAATTCCAATTCATATATACATGCATTACATTTTTCTCTAAAAAAGAAAAGTTCAGCAAAAGGAAAAGAATTGTGTAGTTGATATTAGTTTTAGTTGTTTTGTTATTACTTTAGATATCTTTTCAGATAGTTATTACGGGAGCTATATCATATATAGTGGATGAGGGACTGTCAATCTTGCAATATACAGATGACACTATCATTTTCATAGACCATAATCTAGAGCAAACTAAAAATATGAAACTCCTACTAGGTATCTTTAAGTAGCTCTCTGGGCTTAAGATCAACTTTCACAAGAGCAAACTTCTATATTATGGGGAGGCAAAGGAAATGGAAGATCAATACATATATCTTTTTGGGTGCAATACTGGGTCTTACCCTTTCAGGTATCTGAGCATTCCCATGTATCATCGCAAACTTCGCAATTCTGATTGGAGGAAGGTTGAAGAACATTTCAAACAACGACTTTGTAGTAGGAAAGGCAAACATATGTCAGCAGGGGGTAGACTAGTATTGATTAACTCTGTCCTATCCAGTTTGCTAATGTTCATGATGTCTTTCTTTAAAATTTCATGCGATGTTCTCAAAAGATTGGATTATTTAAGATCCATATTCTTTTGGTAGTACGATAACCACAGAAAAGAAATATATACTCACCAAATGGAATATCTTGTGTCAACCTAGAGACCAAAGAGGGTTAGGAATAATTGGTCTGTCAACCCAAAATAAAAGCATCTTAAGTAAATGGTTATTCAAACTCCTCAATGAAGACAGAGTTTGACAGCAACTACTCAGGAATAAATACTTAGGGAGCAAAAGCCTCACACAGGTGGATGGTCAACCGGAGATTCCTATTTCTAGAGTGGACTAATAAAAGTCAAACAGGAGCTCTTACAGTGGGGTACATTCCAAATAGGGGATGGAACCCAAATGGTTAGGCTCCACAATTCTTAGCAAACAACACCCCTCTTTGTATCATATTGTGAGGCACAAAATGCTATAATAGCATGTGTTATGAGCACTATACCGCTCTACATATCTTTTCACAGACCGATTATAGGAGACAAATTGGCAGCTTGGCATGATTTAGTATCTAAACTAGTCAATATACAACTTAATGGTGGAAGTGATGTTTTTAAATAGGACCTACATACTAGTGAACAATTTTCTATCCGCTCTATGTATTGACAAATGACAAATACTGGCATTTACTTTTCCAATAGCTTTTTATGGCATCTGAAACTCCCTTTAAAGATCAAGATTTTTCTTCTGTATATACAACAAGGAGTGATCTTGACTAAAGATAATTTAGCAAAACAATATTGGAATGGGGATCTAAAATGTGGCTTTTGTAATCAATGTGAAAGCATACAACACTTGTTCTTTGATTTTTATTTTGCTAAATCTATTTGGCGTGTGTATCAAATTTGCTATTAATATTGACACACCTAGGAGTATCAGTCAAATGATATGGGTGGCCCAGAGGTGTTGGGCAAAAACATAAGAATGCCATGTTTGTCAGGGTAGTTGCCCTATGTTGGGCAATATGGCTATGTCAAAATAATATCACCTTTAACGAAAAACCAATCACATTTTTTTGTAGGGTATTTTCGGAAGAACCTATTGGCTAAGGTACTTAGAGCCTGTTGCAGAAGGAGGAGTATAGGAGCACTATACGCACATCATGCTAAAGATTGGAAGTGGTTTTGATGGATATCTTCTTCAAGAATGAGTGATGATTTAGTAATAGACTAGATGGTGGCTGATTTGTTACCATGCAGATTGTTTTCATATTCCCATTACAAAGATTGTATTACTGCAACAATGATGTAATAATGAATCAGGTTGTGTGTATTGAACAATGCAGATACCGGTAACTATTTCCTTTATCTAAAAAATCTTTTCAGATAGTTCAATATTCCAAGCATCTGAGGGACAAACGGGTTTCAGTTGCATTCCTCAAACATAATTTTGAAGACAAAAAAAATCAAGAATTTTGGTAATAGCCTTGACTTTCTTGATTGGAAGTAAAACATACAATTTTATCGAACAAAACTGGGCATGAAATTTTGCTGTGATAAGAACAACCATATCTATATATACTGATCACTTCTTACGAAAACATTGAAGACCCTATAAGCTTAAGGAATTGGACTACTTTTTTACTGATAGAAAACTAGAACACATAGGAGAAAGCGGATTGTTTTTAAATTTTTAATAAAATAAGAATGTGCCCAAATTGAAGTTCAAGAGAACTTGAACCTAAGTGGTGGGTGAGTATACACCCACAATTCTTATTATTTGAGCTAGGCTCTGTTCCTTAAAGAATTGAACGCCATCACTCTATATATTTCAGGAAGATTCTTATGCTATAGATCAGTTCCTTCACTGCTATTTTTTCAAGTAAGATAATTCCACCATTATTAATTTTAGAAAATAGCACTTCACTATAATTTATGTTTCTTATTCAGATTGCTAGTTAGGCGACGTAAACCCAAACATAATAAAAATGCAGATTATCAGAGAAAGAAGAACAGCTAGCCACCAAAAGGATGAACCTAACCAGATAGTAACACGTCAGCCTAAATTTACGAACATACACACACATATATATATACCAGAGAGAAAAAAAAGGACTTTCCTAACATAGAAATAGATTAGATAGATGCAGTATGCTAGGTAGGTAGTGATCATTGCATACCAAACGTTTCCAGAAATCTCTCAAAAGATATTCTTCAAAGATGTTTTGTTTTTGCTGCTGACTATTGACTGCTCTGCTCATATCTTTTCACCACATCCTTGAAGTTCTTTATATATCCACACATACAACACACATACAAAAATATGCAAGATGCCGCATAAAATACCCAACAAACTAACAATCATACAAATTAAAGAACAGACCCCCTCCGTCCGAAAGATCATTAAGCAGGCCAAGAGGTGCTTGAGCAAAGCAGCATGTCACATCACAAGGAGGCCCTGCTCCAAGGACCATGAACTACTGCAATGCAACCACTCACATCTCTCTGAGACTCCTCGCCAAACAGATGAAACCTTAGCATTCTCGAGAGTCCTGTTGGCTGGCCAGTGTTCATGTACCCGGAACAAGATTTCACATGATTGGGTGGGAACAGTGAGCATGTTTTACCCAATGGGCAAAGGAGGGCAGCAAGCCGGCCAGCAGCACACAACGCAACACGATGCAACAGCGTCCTAGCTAGTCCCTTGGCTTTTACCCAGGCCTTAACAACTCTGACGACCAAGCCACCAGCTTTCTTTACTCCTCGTGTGACGAGTCTCCCGAGACGATGCAGGCCCGGCCAGTACTCCTGCTGCCCATGCCATTGGCTGGCACACAGCCACAGGCACAGACCCATGAACAAATGGAAAAGTGCTTTGCATGCTGCTGCTTCATCTTATTGAGAGTTGAAACAGTGGATGCATGGCCACGTGTCACTCTTAAAGCAGATTATTTGTACTCCTAGCATGCTGTGCAATTCTTGCCTTCCGGAAGAAATAACGGGAGAAAGTGACCCCCAAAAGAATCATGGAAAAATTAAACATCATTACTACTAATAATTAGTGCACCTGTATTTGTCACTTTTTTTGCCCCCTCCAATGAATAGGAAAATTGATCTCCATTTTTTGTTTCTACTTCTTGCATGCATTAGGCAAACCCCCTTTTTTGGAAAGAAAATTACATTTGCTTATATCACTTAATTTCTTATGTAAACAACTAATTCATAAGATTCATACATGTTTGATCGGTTGTCATTTACTTTGGCAAGTGGGCAACCGTGTCAACGAATTCATAATGGTATTGTTGTTTATTAGTCATAAACATATTTCTTTATTTTAAGAATAAAACAACTGTTTGGTTTGTTTTCCAAACATACAATTATAGTCATGAGAAAATCTGAGTAAATGATTTATCTGGTTTATTTGCATCATCATATTATTATTGTGTGTTTGCATTCACACTAACAGACCCAATTTTTTGCGAACTTTATTTCTTCGTTTGCATGAACATTAGGAGCTTGCATGAATGTAAAAAATATTCTGTTTTGAGACAGCCATGCATACAAATATCTAACATACCCTTCCTTTATGTAAACCACTTCAGTAATGCCGAAATTCACACACATACCCAACTGCTCCCTCCGTTCAACAATACAAGACATATTTTGTTTTGCCTTGGTCTTCAAAGTTAGACTTTGATCATTGTTTTTTCATAAAATATATAGTTTATGGCTACAAAATCAATATAGTGTGAAAAAGTTTTAAAATATGAATCTAGCTGTATAATTTTTATATATTAAATACTTGTAATTTGGTTAATTATTGATAAAAATATTTGAAGTTTGACATTTCAAAATAAAATATGTCTTGTAGTTTTGAACGGAGAGAGTACTTTACTTCAAAATGTTCTTTGCTGTTCTTTCTTTGTGTTTGGCTCCTCATGAAAAGTACAGTCTTGGTGTCAGGAGCATCAAGAACGACTCTCGTGAAGGCGCTCGGGCAAAAATTTGCACCGCACAGTCACACACATGGATGTGATGCGATGAGAGAGAGAGAGAGAGAGAGAGAGAGAGAGAGAGAGAGAGAGAGAGAGAGATGCACATGGGATGAAGCCCTAACCCTTGGCTGGAAACAGAAGGAGAGATGATGCAAAAGAAACTGAAGGGTGGCTAGTTCCTTTCTCTCTCTTCCTTGTTACCTCTCACATACACTTACATGGACACATACATGTACCATACTGAATAAATTGGCTCGTACCATACTAGCTACTACATCAAGGAGGAGCAACCGACACTAGCAAAACACCACTTGCAGTTGCAGCTAGATCTGCTTCTACACAAGCAAAGATACAAAAGGGAAAGGAGGGAGAAGGGAACCCAAGGATGCCTTATATTTTGTGTGCCAATATGCTTTGATATTACATATCATGAGGTGTGTGAGATCTAAAGCTTCCATCTCTCTCTCTCTCTCTCTCTCTCTCTCTCTCTCTCTACAGCTTGTCACACACATGCATGAGGGAGAAGGTAGCAGAGGGAGAAAGGAGAGAGCATAAATACAGCAAGAAGAGAGCAGGACCACCAGGCCAAAGAAGCTCTCTCACACATGAAAGGCTGAGGACATGTACACATACTACACACAGCAAGCTCTGTACTGGATCTATCTAAACATCTAACTCTCCTCACCTCACCTTACCTCACAGGAGCACAAGGGAAAGCAGGAAAAAACACAAAGCATGCACGAAGAAACTGTTACAATTTCTTTCCCCTTGTTACTCCTCTCAGGAACACCAAAATGAACAAGACAGTTTATAACAGAAGTAACAAAAGATGCAGCTCCCATTTGATCCTCACCACCCTTTGCCTCAAGAAAGCTAGGAGCAAACTTGCTCCAATTTGGACAAGAAACTGGAAAATGAAAAGAAACAGCATGCGTAGCATGTAGGATCTAAGATATATGTATGCATATGCATAGCCTTTCTTTGGTGTTATAAATATGCATATGTATATATGTACGTGTGTATGTAGTTGGGAACTTGAGAGGACATCTCATCACCTGTTGTTGGCGTACTCGTAGAGGCGGCCGCGGCTGGAGAAGACGATGAGCGCGATCTCGGCGTCGCAGAGCACCGAGAGCTCGTACGCCTTCTTGAGGAGGCCGTTGCGGCGCTTGCAGAAGGTGACCTGCCTGTTGGTCGTGTTCTCGATGCGCTTGATCTCGATCTTTCCCCTCCCTGGCTTGTCGCTCCCGGCCGACGGCCCCGAGCCGGCCGGCGCCTGCTGCTCTTTCACATTGGACGGCCCACAGCTCAAATCAGTCTGAACAGGCAGGACAAACAAATCAACAAGTGCAAAAAATATACACGGGAAATTGACAAAATCAAATAAAACTTCCTAAGAGAGGAGGCATGCATGCAGCTACGATCTTTCTTCCTTTCTTTAGTTTCTAGTTGTCTGGGTGTATCAAAATTCAGAAGGAAAGTAGTGGCATACACATGATCCATTTCCTATCTTGCACTTTGCCTGTTGTGGTGTGTTTTGTAAAAGATTGGAGACCTTAGCCGCCATGTATCTTCCTCTTATTGCCTCTTCTAGCTAGATCCTTACAACATAGCAACCAAGATTCTACTACCTATACAGATGATGCAAAGAGAGAAAGGATTCGAAGCTGATTTCCAGAAGCAAGACAAGAGGCAATTACCATCATGTTCAGCATGGATGGTATGCAAGTGCCTCTTTGGGCACCAGAGGAAAAGAGATCCAGAGAGGGAAAGAGCGAAGTGTGTGGGATAGGAGGAAGAAGGGGAAGAGGAGGTGAGGTATTAAAGAGAGAGAGGTGGTGAGGGAAGGGGAAGGCATATAAGGTGCAGTTAGCAGCAGCAACTGTAGTGGCCAGCCAATTCCTATGGCCCTTGCTGTTCCCCTTCAATTCAGACTTGCATTACTCCAGGGCCTTTTGGATTTACCATTTCCATTTCCATTTCTTTCCCTCCTCTTTAGTTACTCTTTGATCTCTCTGCTTGTGGCTGGTGTCAGGTCTCCACATCCATACCTCAGCATGTAAGCTGTAGTAACTCAGAGAGCTAGAGTAACTTGGAGGGATTGCTTTGTTTGTATTGGTACACTGTTACCCGAAAAACCATGCTGCAGCAATGCTATTTCTTGATTTCCTCTTTCCGGTTTGCACTTTCAGTAGGAAGAGTGAAAGACACTTGTATCTAGGATTGATCCACTTGTAACTGCTATGACATGTTAAGCTAGGCTTGCTTAGACAAAAGAATTCAGTAGCATGACTGGTGGTGGAATTTGCAGTTCATAAATCCTTGTTTTCCTTCTACCTTCAGTTTTGTGCGTAGTTTGTGATCGGATCATCAGAGTGAGAGTACAAGGCATACATGAGACATTGTGTGGCCTATACTATCCCCATGAGACACCGCACAAACACTGTCCCATTTCTGTTTGGCACATATGTATGATTCAGAGACAATGGCTAAGCTTAAGTCCTCCTTCCAGCAACATCCTATTTATTCCAGCTAGCTCTCATTTCAGTTGCTCTCATGGGGCCCTAGCTATTAGCCCAACCCTGGCCCTCCCCACGTAACGTCTTGGATGCATCACGCTTCCTTTCCCACCATGGCCACCCTCTTCCGATCCACTCACCCGGCCATCTCCATCACCGGCCTGGGCCACTGATGCATGGTCATGTACATTCGTACTGCCGTCGCTTCGCCTGATCTCAACTATCCCCATGAGACCCCGCACAAACACTATCCACCCTTGCCACTTGTCGAAATTTCAGGGTAATTTACGCATCCGTTGCGTCACTTTCGGTCCGGTGGTAGCACGCCCTCGATTAATGTGTCATCCCGAAGTTACCATTCCATGGGCTGCCCTAATCTACATCTTAACAGTGTCAATATAAGTTGGTGTTATGGAGCCATCAGAGTTGGAACACGTGATTCCCAACTGTGATATTTACTATTGCCACTAGCACATACTTGACTCATTAGACGAGAGTATGCCTTTAGTTTTGTGGTTTGTTGGCCTTTTGCCGCCTTCTTTTTGTTGGGGAGGCGTTGTTCTCTATCTGTTTTTCTCTGTACCTTTCGTCTGTTAGAATTTTCTGTATTTAATATAATGGGTAGTTCTCATGTCAATTTCGTTTAAAAAAAGCACGTACTTAACTCCAGTGGACTATCTGCAGGGTTGGACCGACAGTTTAGCTGCTAAGACACTTTTCAAGAGGAGATTTTTCCCCCTCTCAAAATGGAGCAAGAAAGTTCAAAATTTGTCGGAAAAAGTTCTGGTCTTCTGGACTTTCAAGCTTAATAACTTCCTTTAATATTATTAGCTGCCTGACTTTTATAGGCCTGCCTTTCCTGTGTACGCATAAGGAGCAAAGCCATGACGGCTGTTAGAATTGGCCACAATTATTCAGCAAATGCAGGCAGTTGTTTTGTTTCTGCAAGAATTGTTGCCAGTCTCAAGTCACTAGACCCCTGTGGTTGTATATTACAAAAGCATACATGCATGCCCCCCCCCCCCCCCCCAAAATCCTGTACCTGAAAAGAAGACACTAACTAAATAGTGGCACATCATTTCAGAGAGATTTATGCAGTTTATTTGGAGGCAGTTGGAGTCCAAATCACAAGGGAAAAAGAGTCTTTAACTAGCTTAGGGCAGAGAGAATCAGACAATTACAAAAAATAAATTTATGTAGCATCAAATCAACTTACTCGCGAGTTGGGATCAAATCAGAAAAGGTTGTCTCCCTACATTTGGCACTTGCCAGAAGGACTGAAAGGTACTACTGATTGAACTGAACCATGGTGATCTGATATGAAACCTAAACGTCCAATCGAACACTGGAGATCGGTGGTTGACCTGCGAACACATGCCATTAATTACAGGTGCCTCGGCACAAATTTTTGGGTCACCTGTATATTCAACATCTTCTATGTAGTTGTGTTTGGTGAATAACTATGTGCCCTCTGCCTTCGCGGCCAGTAACGTTTGGTCTGCTCTGCTGAAGTTAATCTCTACCCATGATGTTCAATGACAAAACTTCAGTGTTGGAATGTTTGTAGTCTGAACGTGACCATAAGACGAGATGCAGTCCATAAAATGGTCAGTGTTGTGCGTGCTAATGTTGTATGCCTGCAGGAGACTAAGATGGGCCACTTTGATGATGGTTTGGTGGCTCAAACTTTGGGGTGAAGGTTCTCGGTTAATTACTCATTTGCAGTAGCAGACGAGACGAGGGGAGGGATGTTGATCACAATGGATGAGACGAGATTGCAATTACTCTCATCCACGAAATCGGACAATACTTTGACAATGACTATAAGGCACATGGATGACGGAACGGAATGGAGCCTAACAACAGTGTATGGTCTGGAAGGGGAAGCTGACAAGGTGAGATTCATGGATGAGCTCAAGGAAGTTAAAAACGCAGCAAGTTCAAGGTGGCTTGTTGTTGAAGACTTCAACTTAATTTACAGAACCTCCGATAAGAATAATAAGAGGCTTAATAGAGGTCAAATGAATAGTTTCAGAGAAACTATTGATGAGCTATGCTGGAAAGAAATTGAACTGCATGGCCGCAAATTCACCTGGACGAGCGAGCAGGACAGTCCTACCATGACACGTATCGACGTATTGTTCTGTTCTTCTGAGTGGGATCTGCTCTTCCCCATGGCCACCCTTACTGCTACCACTTCAACTCTTTAGGATCACTGCCTCCTGGTGCTGCACGGTAACACAGGTTTTAGAAAGCACAACGGGTTCAGGTTTGAGACCTTTTGGCTAGCCATGCCAGGCTTTCAAGGAGTTGTGTAGGAGGCATGGAACAAGCTGGTCAGGACTGCAGACGCCATGAGGCTTCTCCAGATCAAGCTTTTGTGCACGGCCAAAGCTCTGCGAAAATGGGATAGGTCTAGCATTGGCAACATTAGGTTGCAGATGGAGGTGGTTAAGTGGGTGCTAAACATGCTTGATGTCACTTAGGAATCAAGAAACCTCACACCTTTGGAGCTTGGTTTTAGAGAAAGAATCAAAAGCAAGTTCCTGGGGCTCATGGCTATTCAGAAGATCAAAGTTAGGCAATGTGCAAGAATGACATGTATTATAATAGCTGACGCCTGCACTAGATTGTTTCACCTATATGCAAACGAAAGGAAGAGGAAAAATCACATCCATATGCTAAAAACTACCGAAGTGGTCACGGACTTTAGGCCGGTTAGCTTAATTCACAGCTTCGCAAAGGTGTTCTCCAAGATCTTATCCAACCACCTCAAGATACACTTACATAAAATTATCTCTAACTGTCAGAGCGCTTTTGTCCGCGGGAGGAGTATACACGATAGCTTCCTTCATATGCAGTCCCTAATAAAAGATTTGCATAGAAAATAGAAGCCTGCCCTTTTCCTCAAGATAGACATAAGCAAGGCTTTTGACTCAGTGCTTTGGCATTACCTCATTGAGATTATGCAACACTTTGATTTCGAACCGAGGTGGATGGAGTGGATTTGCCTTGCCTTGGGCTCTAGGTCATCAAGGGTTCTCCTTAACAGTGCCCCAAGCATACCAATCCAGCATAGAAGAGGACTTTGCCAGGGAAACCTGCTCTCACCTATGCTCTTTGCTATAGCTATGGAACCCCTACACAAAATCTTGAATTTAGCAAAAGAGAGGAATTTTTCTCTTTGGTTCACCCCAAATCCAGGACCTTTGAATCTACTTTTTATGCTGATGATGCCACATTTGTGATTAATCCAAAGAAAAAGGAGTTCTAGGCTATTAGAGATCCGTTGCATTTGTTTGGTGTCACGACAGGACATCACAAAAACGTTGGGAAGACATAATTGTACCTGATCAGGTGTGGTGGGTTAAACCTTGATGAGTTGTTACAGGATTTCCCAGTGAATGTTAAGCGCTTTCTGTGCAAGTACCTGGGCTTGCCATTGCAACTTGCGTAAGTTTCGCAAGGTTGACTTCTAACCACTGGTTGACAAAATATCGGGAAGATTACCGGGTTGGCAGGGCAGACACCTTACAAAGGCAGGCATAATAGAGCTAACGAATACTATGTTGACATCCATAGTGATTTATCATTCCACAATTTCCAAGCTTCTGAAATGGCTTATAAAAACGATTGACAAGATACGAAAGTGATTCATTTGGTCGGGAGCACAAGACAACGAAGGAAGAAGTTGCAATCTAGTTAATTGGGAAGTAATGTGCAAGCCGAAAAGACCAGGTGGGGCGGGAATTCTGGACCTTGAACGTTTTTGCCGTGCTCTTCGGATGAGATGGCCTTGGTTCTCATGGACTGATCTGGACAGGCCATGGCTCCCCTTTCATGTGCAGCTAGATAATAATGAAAAGGGGCTTTTTGTGGCATCAACAGTCCTCCAAATTGTAGATGGGAGCAAGGCACGGTTCTGGATAGACAACTGGCTATGCCATTGCTCCTTAACTAGCCTTGCGCCAAACTTATATAGCATCACAAGATACAAAAACTGATCTGTGCTGCAGGAGGTTACTAACTCTAGGTGGATCTCTAACCTAAAGATTATTCATATCGTGCAACTGATGTAGGAGTTTGTCATAGTTTGGACGATACTACAGGGAGTTGTTTTGCAGCTGGGACAACAGGATATGGTCACTTAGAGATGGTCATCCACCGGAACCTACACAGCTAAGTCTACGTATGAGATTTAGTTCAGCGGCGCAAGCCTTCCTTTACATGACACTTTTTTATGGAAGGCAACCGTAGAACCAAAAGTGTATTTTTTCACGTGGACGACCATGCATGGCAAATTGCTCATGGCTCTTGGAGTCAAGAGGGATGGACAATGGGGTTGTGTGTGCCCTATGCCTCCAGCAGCCGGAAATGGCTGCTCACCTCCTCCTTCAATGCTCCTACGCCAAGCATGTTACCTCCCAGGTTTGGCTTTGGTGCGGTCTTGTAGGAACCTTTGAGGTTGCTGAGTTGGAGGCAACTCTCTCGGAGTGGTTGCACAAGGTAGCGGTGTCAGGACCAAGTATGAAGCAGTTGGGGCAATCCAATACACTTGGCGGAACATTTGGAAAGAACAAAATTGATGCTTGTTTGATGGTCACGAAGAGGACTACATGAGGGTGGCAGTCATAGCAAAGGAGGACATCAACAATTGGCACATGGCCCTGACACATGAAACACAAGAGGAGTAGAGGTTTTGGTCTCGCCGAACTTCATGTTGTCTTTTTAAGTTTTTCTCTACTCTATCTGTTGGCTGGCAGCTGCGAGCTGCCATCATAAACTTGAACTCTGTTTTCTTTCCCTACCGAAATGAATTGGCAGAGCACCTGCCGTCTAAAAAAGTTATTGGATTGGTAGGTTTCTGTGTCTACTTATACACTATTAAAACAAAAGTATAACTTGACTAAGAACCTTTCCATTTGGTTGCCAGTGCACTGAAAACAACAATTCATTGATGATTTCAGACTTAATGGCCAAAATATCCATGCTGCAAGCATGAGCAAGAGTCTACTAGAATCAAAAGGATAGATGTTTGTGGTTTCTAAAATACCCAAGTTTGTCTACTTTTGGACCACATATTATCTGAACTTTTTTGGGTTTTGGACTGCTAGTTGCACCACTTAGAACGTAACTTCCTTTCCAAAGACTTCATGATTAGTACTGTTCACTGAGATGTTCATTTTTTTTTTTTGCCTATGTTTTCACCTTTTTTAAAATTTTTGGGATCCTACTTGTAGTGCAAAGATGATAGTGTATACGTGCCAGGTAGACCATATTGTAGAACATACAGTAGCAGGGTCTTAAATTTCTATCAGAAAATGATTTTTTTAATTCCTGTGAATTGAACTATAGAACTGCTATGGGACAACCTAGAAATAATACAGAAGCAGGAGTTTGCAGACTCTCTTCCCTGAGCATCCATCCAGGATTTGGGAGTCATCTTGATGGGTGCTGGTTATGAGGTACTCTGTGAGATGATCCCAGACTCACGGTGCGATGAGTAGGTAGTTCACGTGGGCACCGGCGATCCATGCTGCACGTCGGCATCATACGATGGCTGCGACTGAGATTGCTACCAGGAAGGAAGTTGATGACGACGAGAAACTCAAGAAAGTGCGTGAAGGTTTGGCTTGCTTACACTAGGAGATTTCTATGATTTCAAGTAAATCTATGGTGTTGTGAGAGGGGAAGAATTGGTTGGAGCTTGTGTCGGCGAATGTTACAGCTCGGAACAAGATATGCATGTTTGTGAGTTCTGCAGGTTCGACGTTGACGGTGGAGAATGTCTTACAGACGACTGCTGATTGGTCAACATCACATCCGGCTAGCTCCATGTGCCCATGGGTGGGTCCTTTGCCTCGGCCGAGGATCTCACCAATGCGCACCTTGGGCAATATGATGCCGACGCTTTCCATGCAGGAAGGCCGCCGGAGTGATGCTGACTACTCCGACCGTGCTTATGAGCAGGCATATCCAAAATTTCTACCACTTGAAAATTCAAATGTCAACACTAAATTACCGCATGGGCTGCCTAATTCTGATGGGCTGTCATGGACCTCAGTTTGGGCTCGGCAAAACCTGGGGTTATCCTTGATCTTGGCACGACTGTTTGACGTCCAAACCCTAATTGGTGGGGTACAACCGCTGGTGACCACCGATATTACGCGCAGGCACTCCGCACATGAGCTATGGTCGGAGGTCATGGCTATGGTGGTGTCGGTGGCTTCGGTAATCGGACACGGGGTGGTGCTGCTGGCGGCAGTTCTGGTGATGAAGGTGGAGGAACTGGTGTCTTTGGTGACCCGTGGCACAGGTCATGGCCGCGGGGGGGGGGGGGGGGGGGCAGAAGACCTTCCTGCTTCTCCTTTCCCCGGGCACGAGGAAGACATGATGACGACGGCCGCTTGGATAACAGGAGTGGCGGTGGCAGGCGTGGACGTGATGCTAGTCGGGGTAATAAAGCTGCGCCACAGAACAACACAACTGTGGCAAACCAACAGCCTAATCAAGATGCTCTTGCAGATCAAACACATGCCCAAAACACCGTCAATAGAGGTAAGAAAAGGTTCGTGGAGAATGGCAATGGCTCAAGAGGGGTTGACAAGGGCAAGAAGAAGATGGTCATTATTTGTACATAATTTGTGAGGAGGAGCACTTTATTCCTCAGTGTCTGTTGCTCCGTGCCTAGAAGCCAACGAGCGATGTTACGTGGTTTTGCTAATGATGGACTATTTTTTTCTTTCAAATCCCATATGTTGGCTCAACTAAACCATAGAAGAAAGAAGCGGCGACTACTCCCATCCATATCAAGCAGGGCAGTGTGCCAGCTGAGCTTTTAAGGCAGAGTTGGTCTGCCTCATTCCCGTGAAATGGCTATGGATGGTACAAGAGTATGGTAAGGGTGCATATATCGTCCCTTTTTCATGTCAAGTTGAGTTACAGCGTATGGTAGCAATAAAGGAGATCAAGACCTGCAATAAGGAAGGGGTGATTATTTTTGAAGAATGGAACCAGAAGATTGAGCCACGTCAGTATCTGCAGCATGTCTGGGTCAATGTGCATGGCATCCTATATGAAATAAAGTCTTTCATACCATTATGGGTTGTGGGCACCATTCTTGGCGTCACTCAAAAGGTGGACATGGGCTACCTAAAAAAGACCGGGGTTGTTAGGATGTGTGTGGCAGTGGTTGATACTAATCAAATCCCGAAAGCTACTGATATCGTGGTTGATGATGGGATATACAAGATCTTCTTTAAGGTGTAGGAAGTACTTCCACTCAACAAGTCCGACGTTGGCGCTGGTAATGAAGAGGCCGATAACGATGATTTTGATCATGATCATGAGACCGACAATATTAAAGAAGTAGAGGGAAAAGATTCTAATGATCGTGACAATAAGCGATAAAAAAGAAGTGCTGATCAGGGGAGCACCTTGAATGCTTATGGGACTGCCAATGTGGGAGATGCCATGCAAGAAGTAATAGCGGCGGAGGAGCACATTTTTTATGAGGGCATGGAGTCGAATGCTATGAGTGTTACTGTTCAGATGCCTCATATGGGAGTTTTATTGGAGAATTTTGCTAAAGAAGGTGAGCAGCTGGACGCGTGACTGTCGGCCGTTCACCAGGCATCATTGATGCATATAGTGGTTAATGACTCAGTACTTTTGGCGCATTAGCCTCCTGAGGTGAGGTTCTGGACGCTATTCAGGGGTGCTCTGATGCGTGGGAGGTGCAGGCCACTCTACCAGTCCAAGCTATTGGTGAGAGGCGCTTTGGGGTCTTATCATCCCTCGAGCTTTGGAGTTTATGGTTCGAAAGAAAGTCTGTGGGAGCCTTGGCACAGGACTACCGGCTTCCTGCTACTCTCCGCTGGCTCCAGAGGAAATAATGGCCTCTACAACTTGGCCGGTAGAGGTGTTGGCTAACCTACAGAAGCGCTTGGTGATTCGGCTAGCAAACGACATCGCAATGCCTGAGCTTTGCATGCCTCTAGTGCCACTCGGACCCCAGCATCATAATTTTCTAGTGAGCTCGGGTGGCCATGATATGTTCCTAGGTGGCAGTGTCAAGATGAGCTACGATGCTAAGATCGAACATGCCAGTCTTGCTATCGACGCTGCATCCTCTGTTAGACCGGCGAATGGTTTGGAAGCAGCAAAAAGGCTGATACTTGCAACCTCGGCCAAGACTAATGTTGATGAAATGACTATCAAAATGGCTCAAACCTGCTGCAGGAGGCTTTTTCTGGTGTGGATGGGATAGTGCAGGAAGAGAGATCCAAGCTTGTTGAATTTTCCTCTCCGGTAAAGATGGCCACTGATAATTGTTCATGTGGTGATTCCATTATCAATTATACTGAATAGGAGACAAGGGATTTCCATGGGCTCACTCGGTTTCTTTTGCAAGCTCTTTCCAAACTAAATGGAATTCGAGCCAACATGTCAAATATTGCAATGGTAGAGGCTCTTCAATCTCTTGATACCGTGGTGGGAATTGAGAAGATCTCTATGCTAAAGGATATGAGAGCTGGACAAAACAACGTCACTTCGGAAGGGCTAACCTTATATCTATCGCTGGAGATGGCACTATGGAAAGGAGAACAAGCAAAAGGTCACAGACACTTGGAGATGGAGATATAATGGAAAAGGCGAAGAACATGGCTTCTAGGAGAAACTTGGATGAAGGTACTAATAATTCCTTTGTTTCTTTGCCTTTTGACATTATTAGTTCCAATTTGGCAAACTTGGGCGTTTCTTTGGGTAGGAATACTTGTGAGTCTTTAAACTCTATTATTTCTATTAAGAATATAAAAGTTGATCACCTTACTGTTGATGCTAAAAAACCTGGTACAAGTGAAAATAAACATAGTGCTCAGAATTCTCCTCATGCTGAAATGTTAGAGGATGAGGATGAAATGGATGGACTTGATATGCACCTCAGTCACATATGTCGTGATTTAACCGAGGTCCTCGATGATGAGGATTTAGATCAAATATGCTACAATCTAAACGCGGTGCCAAGGAAGAAAAACCCAAACCGGCAAAAAAAAAGGGGCAAGGTAAATCGCCCTCCAAAGAAACCTAACACCCCATCCAAAATAGTTTTTTAATAAAATGTATCTTCTAGAACAGCAGAGGTGTATGGGAGACTTGGCTAAACATAACTTTCTTTTGGATACCGTTAAAGAACAACATTGATATTTCCTTGCCATTATGGAGACATGTAGAAGTGATTTTCATTCTTCAACACTCAGACACTTATGTTGTGGCCTTCAGTACCTGTGGCATATTATGCCTCCAAGAGGAAGATCTGGGGGTATGCTTGTAGGAGTCAACGCAACAAGATTTGACATTGTTTCTATTGTGGACGGGGATTTCTATACTAAGCTCCTTCTAAAGAACAAAGAAGACGGTTTCATATGGGGTTTATTTGTGGTCTATAGATTGGCCCAAGATGATCTTAAGTTGGCATTTCTGACATAAATGGCTCATGTTTGTAGTGCTAAAACCCACCCATTATTAATCGGAGGAGATTTCAACATTATACGAAAACCGGATGACAAGAACAATGGTAATTATGATCTACGCTGGCCCTGCTTATTCAATACTGTAATTGGAACAATGGATCTACAAGAGATTGAAATGACAGGACACCAATATACATGGGCAAATGACCTTGATCCGCCAACATATGAAAAACTTGATAGGATACTCATGCGTACGAAATAGGAAGTTAGATAACCTAAGGGATCAGTTGAGGCATTGGACAGGGTAAGATTGGACCATACTCCGTTATTGCTCAATACAGGTGCTCCTTTCCATTACGGAAAACTACCACCCTTCAAATTTGAATTGGGATAGTTAATTCGAGATGGTTTCTATGAGATGGTTCTAACATTTGGCAAAGTGAACATCGGGGAACCAATGTCATTGAAAAATGGTAAAATCATACTAGATCCATTAGACAATATTTGAGAGGTTGGGCCAAACATACTGCTAGAATTTTAAAGAAAGAAAAGAAATAGTTAGCTACTGAAATCGACGAGCTTGATAAGAAAGTGGAAATAATTCCACTAACACTTTATGAGGTGACCTTTAAACATTACCTCAATGAGAGGCTCACACATTTACTACGAGAAGAAGAGCTAAAATGGTAACATCGTGCCAAGGTGAAGGATCTATTAGAGGGTGACAATAATACTAAATACTTCCAACTAGAAACAAACGAAAAGTACCAAAAGCAGCAGGTATACAAATTAGAGGATGAGAATGGCGACTATATTAGGGAATCTAAACTCAAAAAGTACGTCACTAAATATTACAAGGGGTTATTTGGCAAGCTTGAGCATAATTATTTTGCTATGGATGAGTCATGTACAAATGATATACCCTAAGTAAGTGATGAAGAAAATGAGATCCTTACAACATATTTTAATGAAGAAGAGGTGAGGTATGCGATTTTTCAAATGGAGCATAAAAAAGCTCCAGGCCTTGATGGCTTCCCTGATGAATTCATTTAGGTGTTTTGGGAAGTGATCAAGGGTGACCTCATGGCATTGTTCTTTGATTTTCACCAGGAACAATTGGCCATATATAGCCTTAATTTTAGGATGATAACACTTATCCCAAAGAAAAGTGTGGCTTTGATGATTCAAGAGTACCGTCCTATATGTTTGTTAAATGTTAGCTTTAAGATATTCACTAAAGTGGGTACTAACAGGATTGATATCGTGGCAAATGTCATAAAACCTACACAAACTGTCTTCATGCCAGGGCAAAATATTATGGAGGGTGTAATAATATTACACAAAACCACCCATGAATTACACAGGAATAAATAAAATGGTGTGATATTAAAAATTGATTTCGAGAAAACATATGACAGAAGTGAAATGGTCCTTTCTTCAAGAAACTTTGAGGATGAAAGGATTCTCCATAAAATGATGTGAGTGGATTCAAAGCTTTGTGTCAGGAGGACATGTAGAAATTAAGGTCAATGATGAGGTTGGTCCTTTTTCCAAACGGACAAAGGACTGAGACAAGGTGACCTCTATCATCCATCCTTTTTAATATTGTAGCACATGTACTTGCAATATTAATATATAGAGCAAAAAGTGATGGTCAAATAATACGAGTGGTTCCACATTTGATGATGATGGTCTGTCTATTCTACAATATACGGATGATAACATTATTTTCATGAACCATAATTTGGAATAGGCAAAGAATATGAAACTCATCCTATGTGTGTTTGAACAACTCTCGGGGTTGAAGATAAACTTCCATAAAAATAAGTTGTTCTATTATGGTGAGGCAATAGAATGTGAAGACCAATATACGAATTTATTTGGGTGCAATACTATTTCATATCCTTTTAAATATCTTGGCATTCTAATGTATCATCGAAAATTAAGAAATAGTGATTGGAAGGTAGCCGAAGATAGATTTGAACAGAAGTTGAGCAGTTGGAAAGAGAAGATGATGTCATCTGAAGGCTGATTAGTGCTTCTTAATTCGGTCCTCGGTAGTCTTCTTGTTTTCATGATGTCCCTTGAGATCCCACGAGGAGTCCTAAAGCGTTTGGATTACATGTGATCTAGGTTCTTCTGGTAGGGAGATAATCAAAAGAAGAAATATAGACTAGCTTGTTGGGATATTCTTTGCAACCCAAGGACCAAGGGGGTTTGAAAATTACCAACCTTTCGGTCAAGAATATCTGCTCCTAAGCAAATGACTTTTTAAGCTACTTAACGAGAATGAGGTTTGGCAACAACTGCTCGGGAATAAATATCTTGGCTCCAAAATGCCCACTCAAGTACATGGGCAGATAGGAGATTCACACTTCTGGTCTAGTCTTATGAATATTAAAAATGATTTCCTCCAATGAGGATCTTTTCAAGTACAAAATGAGAAAAAAAACTCGTTTCTAGAAAGATATTTGGTTAGAAAAATACCCACTAAGGCAACAATTTCCCTTGCTATACAATGTGCTGAGATAAAATGAGCCACATTTATGGAAGTAATGAGAAGTATACCTCTCAATTTATCTTTCCGATGAACAATCATTGGGAACAAGCTAATTGAATAGCAACAACTAACATTGCAACTTATTCATATCCAACTCACCAATGAGCGAGACATTTACAAATAGGATATACATGGGACAAGGTAGTTTACCGTATAGTCAATGTACAAACATATGCTAAACCTCCCAATAAGTATACCTAACATGTGGCTTTGGCAACTAAAGCTCCCATGTGGCTTTGGAAACTAAAGCTCCCATTAAAAATAAAAATTTTCTTATGGTATATAGTATGTGGGGTGATTTTGACTAAAGATAATCTGGCCAAAAGAAAGTGGAAGGGCAGCCTCAAGTGCTCCTTTTGTAATCATAATGAAAATATCCAGCACCTAAAAGAGAAGAATCTTAGTTGGGATAGTGCCTTTTTTTGGGCTATATGGCTCTGCCATAATGATGTAGTGTTTCATAAAATCAAATATGTCTTTTATGCAAGCACTTTTCAGAGGAAGTTACTAGCTAAGGTTCTAGAGAATACTACCTAGGGAGGATCAAAGGTGAGAGTTTATGAAGGTTTGCCATACTCTGGAGGTTGTGGTAGTACAACTCTTTGCCAAGCATGGGTGGCCATGTAGTTACAGATTACAAGCTTCATGACACTCCTCCTCATTTTATTTATATTTTCCCCCTATGCGATGCAAGCTTCATGTGTCTGGATATTGTAATAATCAATTGTGGGTTGTATGCATCTCTTGATGCAAAAAGCTAGATGTTTTATCCATTTTCTAAAAAAAATGGGACAACCTATGCACAGTGTAACATATTGCGGCTCAAAATTCAAGAAACCCTACCCCAATATGAGATAAACAGTATGTTAGAAGATAATCACTACCTTAGAATGGATTATTACATGTGGATTTTAAACCTTATCATAGATAGTTGTATGTTACTTAGTTCTGCAAAGTTACAATCATTCAGATCTGGCTACAACTTGACTATCTCATGTGAGCCAAAATTAGACTGCGTTGCTACCAAACCGTCAGCCATAGTTCAACAAAAAATGGGAGTTCAAGCCTGTATTGTAGTTGACAAAAATATCTCCATTATGATGAATAACAATAGAGAAATTTGCATCCGAAAGAACTGAAAGTAGAATACGGTCGACATCATACACAGGGTTGACAAAGGGGGCCTTCACAATAGTGAAAAAGATAAAGTCCACACTGCTGATGTCGACGCCAAGCATCCACGCCATCGAAGTCGCCATAGGGACAACCCCATTACCACCTCCTGATTGTTATGAATTGCGCCATTGCAAATCTACGACAAAAATAAGGCTCTTTCATAAGTTACAAACCCTTTAACCGCAATGGAAAGCATATGATACTCATCTCAGTGCAGTGAAAAGCATATGACCTCTGGCATTATCTCGCTTCTCCGATGCTAATGCCAAGTGAGGACTTCTCAATGTAGTGGAACACTTAGATATGACGAGTAAGGAAGAAGAACACTCATCCTTTCTTTATATTGAGGGGAGCCGATGGGTTGTGTGTGTGGGAAGCCAAAAGGGTCTGGAGAGATGAGCGGGTTGTATATGCGCGAAGCCAAAAGACGCAAGGGAGATGAGAGGTCAAATTTGAAACCGTTCATAGATCCTTAAATACAGATGGCTTTCATAAAATTCGTCTATGTCTATCATTTAGACACAGGCGGATCTTACAAGAAACCATCTGTGGTAATATCATAGATGGTTTTTGTATACCGCCTTTTGTGTCTGTATGATAGTAATAGACAGATTTCTAAAAATTATCTTTGAGTTCAGGCACACCCAGATGACGGTCCTATTATAGACACGTCTATCTTAACTAATGTCTAAAAGTATTTTGTCAGTGACAGTTTCTAACAAACCGTCTGTGACAAACCATCTATTTTTACTGATTATGTGGTAGTAAATCATTACAAACTAACAATATAGGATAAATAATACTACATCCGTTTTTTTTATTTGTCCTTTTAGAATCCATGCAGTTAAAGTTTGAATACTAATATGTTTGAAACTAAAAAATGGTTAAAAAAAATTATATGACTAGATTTGTCTTTAGAAAAGCTTTCGTAAAAATATAATTTTATTAGTATATATTGACACAATGTTATGAAAAGTAGTAGCTAAAATACACGCCATTAGGCCTTTCACTGATGCAGATGCTAGCAGGCAGCAGTCTACAGACTACAGAACAGTTCACAACTCAAAAGCCCACCTCGTGGAAGGAAGCAGCTGCAGCTGAAGCAGCCCACTTCAAAACGCTCCGTAACTCGCACCATCCAGTGCGCACATTGCTACTTTGTTCGTCCCGTCGGCCATCGCCCCTTCCCATTCATCTCTCTCGTCTCATGTCACCCTGGCGTAACCAGTAGACAGGTGGCAAGGCTCTCGGTTCTCCCATCTCCCTCTCAATCTCTGTCTCACGCGCCCAAGTAGCAAAGCCAAATGCCAGTTCACTGGCAAAGCCAATCTCAATTTGACAATCCAATTCGTTGGTTATTAGTTTACCAGTTACCACGTGGAGGCACCGATTAGGGATTTTGATCTTAGGGTTTTTATTTACCTTGACAATCTAATTTTGCAAGTCTGAAATTTTAGTGCTTTGATTTTTTTAGTTACGTGTTTAGAGGCAGCACGAGTCTTATTCTATTCTTCTTTGTGGCAAAATGTCAGATAAGAAAGAATTAGTTTCATGTTCTGTTCTAGTGCTTAGCTTTGTTTCATACTTTGTTCATTAATTTGACAGTCAGTCAAAGTATGATGGATCGATACTTCAAAAGAAAATTACATCTAGCCAGTGGTAGCGATGATCGTGATGGAGGAACTTCAAGAAGAAATAACAGTCCATCAAACACTAATCATACAGCTCCATCTACTCGTTCTTTGTGGGTCTCGCGAAACAAGATAAATTTGGATAAGCTTCCTTATGATCCAGCAGATAGAAGAAGAATAATAGACTATATAGGCCAAAAGCTACAAGATGAGTAGTATTTGATTAAAGGTCATTTTAGACCACCACCTGGTTTTAAGTATCCACAGAAGATCATAGCAGCTAATCCACGTCGGTTCAATCTTGAATAGTTCACTACATATAACTGGCTAGAGTATAATGAGAAGGTGGGTAAGTGTTTTTGTTTATATTGCTACTTGTTCCGAGAGTGCAATGAGGGACCAAGGTGGAAATAATGCATTTGTGAAAGATGGTTGGGATGGCTGGAACAAATAATATAGGCTTCGAGATCATGTAGGCAGCCAATCTAATAGCTTTCATAATACAACAGTGAAAAGATACAACAATTTGTTGAAGCCTGACCAATCAATTATTGCAACTCTCAACAAGCAAAGTAATGTAACTAAAGAGGAGTATCTTATTCGATTGAATATTTCTATTGATGTTGTTAGATACTTGTTGCATCAAGGTTTAGATTTTTGTGGCTATGATAAATCAGAAGAGTCCAAAAATAAGGAAATTTTTTGAGAGTTGGTAAAGCTTTTAGCAAAGAAAAAAGACAAAACAAAGAAGTTTATTAAGGAATGCTCAAATGGTAGTTCCAGTCTTTCAGAAGGATATTACGAACTGTTTTGCTGAGGTAAGAAAAAAATGTTTTATATTTTCATTTACAAATAATTTTATCTCACATAGACCGTTTATAGAGGTGAATTCATGGTGTTTATATTTTTTTCATATCATGGTGAAATCTTTCATTGAAGTAATTGGTGGTGATGTGTTTTTTTTATTGATAGATGAGTCAGCTGATGTTTCTGGCAAAAAACAGATGGTGGTGGTTTTGCGATATGTTGATAGGTTCAGGTTAATGAAAGAGAGACTTATTGGTGTAGTTCATGTGAATGATACCTCAGCTTCATGTCTCAAATTTAACATTGATGGTCTGCTTGCTAAGTATGGATCGAGCATAAAACAAGTTAGAGGCCAAGGTTATGATAGAGCCAGCAACATGAGAGGTGAGTTTAATGGTTTGAGAGTTTTAATCATGAGAGAGAATAGCTCAATGTATTATATCCATCGCTTTGCTCACCAGCTGCAGTTAGTCATTGTTGTAGTAGCTAAAAAGAATGATGATCTTAGTGATTTCTTTGACATGGTATCCCTATTGCTTAATGTTGCTTGAGTTTCTTGCAAAAGGAAGGATATGATTCGAGAAAATCAACAAGAGAGAGTTAGCAAACTCATAGGCAGTGAACAATGAAATAGGATTAAATCAAGAACAATCACTTCAAAAAGCTAGTGACACCCGTTGGTCCTCTTATATAAAACTCTTAAGAGGCTAAGCAATATGTTCCCCGATGTTATTGAAGTGCTCCAATATGTTGAAAAAGAAGGTCTAAATTATGCGAAGAGACTCCAAGCCTGTACTCTCATGGACTATTTAGACTTTGTGTTCCACTTGTACTTAATGTTGCTTATTTTAGGACATGCAAATTCTTTGTCACTGTTATTACAAAGGAAAGATAAAGACATCTTAGAGACCATGTTAGAGGTGAAGGTAACAAACCAGAAATTTCAGTAAATTAGAGATGATGGTTGGGATTCTCTATTAAGGACTGTATTATCCTTTAGTGAAGAACATGACATCCCAAAGTTGAACATGGAACAAGAGTACATTGATCGGCACAAACCAATGCAAAGGACCAACCACACCAACTATCAACACTATAGATATGATTGCTTGAACTCAGTTATTGACTTGCAGCTTACAAAATTTAGTAGACATTCAATGAGGTAAATTCTGAATTGCTCACCCACATTGCTACTTTTAATCCCAATAATTCTTTTGATGCTTTCAAATTTGAGAGTTTGATGTAATTGGCTAAGTCGTACCCTGATGATTTTAATTCAAGGCAACTGAAAGATCTTAGTTGTGAGCTTCATATTTACATTGATAATGTGTGAGGTGATGCAAGATTTGCCAAATTAAGTACTATTTTTGAAATTGGTAGACTGACAATGGTGGATTAAAAAAAGTATCTTGCTTTTCTTTTGTCTATCGCCTCCTCAAAATAGTGCTAGTTCTTCATATCACCACTGCATTGGTGGAGAGGTATTTTTTAGCAATGAAAATTATGAAGATAGTACTACGAAATCATATTGACGATGAATCTATGAATGATTGTGTCATATGCTTCGTGGAACAAGAATTTATTGATGCAATTCCAAATGATGATGTGATAAAACGCTTTCAGAAAATGAAGGATCGTAACCGTAGAGTGCAACTATAAGAGGTAACTATTGTTGTAAAGAGTTTATTTTGACATATTATGTTATTGCTAATTTCATACCTCTGTTATGCATGCTTAATTTTTCGCAATATGTCATTATTAATTTTATCTCTATTTATACATGGTCTTAAATTATTAGAAGCTATAAGATAGTGTCATGAGTCTTTGCCGAGCCTGGTGACAATTTATCCTAGAGTCGCTCTAAACACGGCATTCCTCCTCCACCTCTGGAAGATCCGGAACCGCACGATCTTCATCTGCGCCCTCTTGGACGTACCCGCCATGCTAATCTTAGTAGACAGCCGGCCACCTGCAGTTGTGGATCCATTGTGCCCCGCGCAAGCTAGCTTGACGCTGAACCTCTCCTGCTCTGGTGTTGTGCTCTTCTTAGGTAATGTTTGTTTCATATTTCTGGTTCTGGTTCTGCTGCTGCCAGAAGCCAAAAGCTAAAACAAACGAGATTCTAGAGAAACGGTTTCTGGAGAAGCCAGAAGGCTGTTTCTAAGGAAAATAAACTAAAACTAAGAAACTCGCTGAGAGATGTTTTTCTGAGAAACTATGTGCTAAGAAGCAAAAAATTATTATAGAAACCAACAATATAGTTTCAAAAACAGCTTTTCAGATAAGTTAATAGCATAGTTTTTAAAAAAAAACTAAAAATAGAAACTCAAACAAACAGATCGTGAATGTAAATTAGCCCCCAGCTCTGCAAAATGCTCCCCGCCTACTTCTCAATCCGCGAGACTCCGGGTCCGCTCGCATGCCTTGCTTTGCAGTTTTGGCAAATACTTAATCGACTTTCAGGTGGGCTTTTCGCCTCCGTTGCTTCTTAAAAAAAGGTCGTTATTCTTCTGCTAATTAAGGAATCGAAGAACACTGCAGGCTGGAGCCTTCAAACAATCGCACTGAACTGCACCCGTTTTTTTTCCCAGTTTGTTGCTCACTGCACTGATCAGATAAGCAACAGGATTTGCAATGCTCTGAAGGACATAAATATGTATCAACTGATGGCAGAAACATTTTGGAGTCTACGAGACATCCATGGTCTGGATGTACTCATTTACTCGTGTATGCGATGAATCATCATTCAAGGCTGAGAAAGCCGGGTGCAGGTACTGAGTCCCACTTGAACTTGGGCTCACGACCACAGCTTTCGGCCAATTATTAGAGCACTGTGCTAACCTCTGGTGATCCCGGCACATTCTAGTGTTGTTCGGATGGGAATGCAGGAGAAGTTCCTAACTGGAAAGTCATGGGGTTTACTGCAAGCATCAGAAATCATTGCAACCTATGGGTTGGTACTTGACACTTGACTGCAGTACTGAAGTTTGTTTTGGATCAACCTGTGAAGACAGTCACCACCAGATTGCATTCAAGTTCATAAGTATTGTTGTAAGGTAATTATTCAATGAAACAGTTAAGTACAAATTATTTTGGTTAAGTAGAACCAGATATATGTTGGATTCATTAGCTGCAAATTTACAACGGAACTGATGTCAGTTGTGTAAAATGTCTATAGTGAAAAAAATATACTAACACAGTACTACATCATGCGCATATCTATGAATGTTCCTGATGAAAGAAACAGATGGATAGAGCACATATATATATTGCCATCAACATACAAAGAACTACACACGGTGCATGCAGTGCTCAGAAACTCGAGAGGTTCAGAGAACTTAACAATCAGACTTTAGCTTCTCTTCACCCGCATAACCAAAAGCTTTATGGGTGCGAAGAGATCAGTGCATGCAATGCATCACTGGCACATCAAATGAAGGCTCAAATTGGACAAACCCTGGAGAAGATTCCATGGCAACAACATTGATTGTTTTCCCCAAGTGAGGATGCTCCCACATGAAGGAAAAGATCTCTACCCTGATCTGCTGGCTAGAGTTTTCACCCCTTAAGCAACAGTGATATGACTCTTGAAATGGACTAGCATAATGGCGCATACATAACTGACATGTAGAAGCTAGCTGTGTGCATAGCAGGATTGGATGCACCTCAGTTCCTGAATAAATGTCTGAATTTTAACCAAAATACATATACCTAAACTGCATGCGGCAAGTACTATTTAAGTTGTGCATTGTGAGTATAACAGTATTCCCATTTAACAAGTCTTCGGTATATATTTGAGGTAAGATTTGTACCCCCTGCACCCTGTGCAAGAAAATGTTCAGGTTGCATGTTGGGAAGAGTGCTATCTCAGAGATGCTATCTAGTATCTACCTTGCTGATGAAAGGCACGCAAGAGGTCTTGCTTGTCCAGAAAAATATATAACAAATTAATGTTTGGTCTAGTGAAGAAAACGCTTAAGCCAGAGGAGCACCGGACTATATCCACTTAACCAAGACGCACGCTTTCAAAAGCACCCGAATTGCCTCACTTGGAATTAATCTTTCCTGCGGTTCTCTTTTATTTTAGGAGAAAAATAGAACCGCAAGAAAGATTAATTCCAAATGAGACAATTTGGGTGCTTTCTTGCGGTTCTAAGGCGAACGTTTACGCAATTGATCGCTGACCATGTTTTTTTTTTATCCAACACGGCAATAGCGGAAGCATCATGAGTTAACCAACCATCCTAAAATTATCCAGTCCATAACGGCAGCTTCAGCACAAAATTCAGACCGTCAGTGGCCAAAAAAAAAAAATATCCAAGGCACACAGAGACAACCTGAACCACTACCTCAATAATATCTGTGATATTGATCTTGTTACAGACGGTTACAACTTCATCTATAATACAGTTACACATAGACAGATTTTCTAGAAAATATTTGTACATACTAAGGATCACAGATAGAATTTTTAAAAATCTATTTGTAAGTAATAAGAGTCATAAACGGTTTTTGTTGAAACCTGTCTGTGTTAAGTGTCACATACAAAGTTTTTAAAAAATGTCTATGTGACCCTTTCCTCACTATAAGCAATTTTGCTTCGTGATTGCCCTCATGATATAGCATAGACACTTCATTATTCATAAATTAAATAATATCACAGGTATTGACACATTATTCAGAACATCAATCACATATTGACACATTATTCAGAAGTTCAACACAGTTATTTACATATCACAAAGGTCAAAAACATCACACATATGCAAATCACACATTGTTCAGAACACATAAACCTAGCTAACTACACACAATACCTAACTATATTGCGAAACTGTCTTAAAAAATGACGAGATGGTATATATCATTAGCGATGCCGTCTTCCAAAAGGATGAGATGATTGACATCATGGCGATGTCATCTTCCAGAAAGACAAATGATTGACATCATTGGTCATCGTCGTCTTCTAAAAAGACGAAATGATTGACATAATCTCAGCCTTCTACGTTTCAGCACAACGTTAACCCAAGCATCATCTTCAATGAGCATCTCACAGTCATCCGGATCAGGCTCCATCCTGACTATCTCACGCATGAGCTAGAACCAAACTGTGTTGCTTCCAAACCGCAAGTCATGGTTAAGCAGGAAATGCGCGTTCAATCCAGTCTTATAGTTCATGAAAATATCTCTATTGTGACGAATAACAATGAAGAAATTTTCATCTTTAAGAACATAATGGAAAGCGTGTTTCAAAAAAAAAAAGGGTTCTACAAAAGAGTCCTTCACAACAACGAAGAATAAGAAGTTCACCCCTCCGAAGTCAACGCCAAACACCAGCACCGGGAAGCAACCATAAGGGCAATCGCATCCTATCACTACTGATTACCGTGAACTGAGCCATTGCAGATTTACGACAGAAACAAGGCATTACACTTAGTTACATAGATGAAAGCAAACCCTCAGAGACCCTAACAAAACCGCTATGGGAAATCTATGATACTCACCTCAGTACAGTGAAAGAGATTTGACCTCCAAATCTCACTTCTCCGACGCAAAAAAATTCGTAGCTATTTGTGTGTGCATGGAAAAGAGTAGAGCGAGGAAGATGAATTCTCCTCATCACTTTATATTGAGGTAAGACGAGCGGGTTATGTATGTGGGAAGCCAAAGAACCAGTGGAGATGAGCGAATTGTGTGGGAGAAGACAAAAGATCTAGGGAAATGAGCTATTAAATATAAAACCGTTTCTGAGTATTTAAATACAGACATATTTTCATAAAATTCGTTTGTATCTATCATACAGATGAATTTGTAAAAATCGTATGTGTCTATATGATAGTAACATACAAATTTGTAAAAAACATTTGTGAGTTTAGACACACCTAGATGCTGATCTTATTACAGATATATCTGTCTTAGCAATCATCTATGGGTATTTTGTTAGTAACAGGTCATAAGAAATCGCTTGTGACACTTCATCTATTTTCACTGATTTCATGATAGTGAACTCTGAAAATGTTCTAGAAGGCTCCTGGTTAAGCTGAACAATGGAATTAGGTCGTTGCAAGAGAAGCAAAGATCGACACCAAACGACTCGCCTTTTGGTTCAGGCCGCACCGGTAGTCGATGGACGGGTGGCCCGGAGGTGGAGAGGCCAAGATGGGCAAAGGCGAGAGCAGTGAACGGATGGAGGTGCGTGATGCGATAGGGATCCGGGGAGATACGTGTGAGATTCATGTGGTCCTTTGCCATGTCTGTTTCCTTTCCCTTTCAGCTTGATGTGAGGCTGATGGTGATGCTCACATGGTGCCCAAAAGCCTGCATGGCCTCCACTTCTCCACCACTTGCACCTGCACTGCATCACCATGCACTTTAAACCCCATTGCAGCAACAAAAGCGCCAAAGTGCAGGCAGGCAAAATTCCCCTTTGCATCATACACTCCTATGGCAATTTAACAGTTCTGCAGCAGTTCAGGTATAGATACATCTGTGATCTGTGCAGTAGTAGTTGGTAATGGCTGTGACCTTTGCTCTTGCAAAATGCTGACATGTTTTTTTTAAAAAAGGGAATAATTCTTATTCCAGCCTCATCATAGCATGTGCATGTGGCTTTTCTGCATTATAAGATGTGTCCGAAAGTAACTTAATACAACCAGCGTCTGAGAACCCAACATATCATGTATGAAAGGGAATAAAAATAAGGACCAAGCCATATTAAAAAATTAGAGAAATCTTACTACTCAACTGCCACTCATTGTTGGCATAAATCTCTATAATAGTACTTTTCAGACGTCGGTACATGTCTTAAATGATAGAACGATCATCCTTCCTCTACAGTAACAACCAAAAGCGAAACTAATATGTACCTAAGAACCCAACAGATCAGATATGAAAGGGAATAAAAATAAGGAACAAACCATATCTAAAAAATTAGAGATAAATTCTATTATTGAACTACCATCTATAGTTGATATAAATCTCTATAACAGTACTTTCCGGCACTTGAATGATAGGACGATCCTCCTCCCTCTGTCGCAGCGATCAGAAGCAAAATCAATAGGTGTCTCTAAAAATTAATACAGTGCTGATATCTTGTGCCTTCAGAGTTCATAGTAAACTGCCATAATTGCATGCATGTACCTCTCTCTGGGGATCCTGGACGGCAGAATTCTTGATCTGGTTGCGCGGCAGCGGGGAGACGGAGATCGGGGATGGAAATCTGGGAGGATCCGGCGATGACATCGGCGTAGTACGGAAGGAGCAAGAGCAGGAAATGACCACAGCAGCTGCGTGAGATGGGACGTGGGAGCCGTTTGATGGCGAGTGTGAGAGCTACCCGTGTCGACGCATCGGGGGACAAGGTGGCTTTCGTCCCAAACGGATTGTAGCAGCCGTGCACGCTTCGTGTCGATTGGCATTTGTATTGCCATGTGCGTAAAAGCGAGCTGGTGTTTCATCTGTGTGTTAGGGACAAGGCCTGCTTTCCTGAAGCCCCAAATGGAATCTTTAAGCCACAAACCTGCCTTCCTAAGTACCGATCGAACTCCAATTTTACTGCGATAACTCTGACAGTAGAAACCTGACTACATGATGATGCGATTATTAGGTACTTTTGGTTACGAACAGTTTAAGATGACTGAGCTCGAAAGAAATAGGCAGACAATTGGGTTTTAAAAGTAGACAGATGAATTTAGAAGGTAACGTTTACCCGTGCGCGATCTGGTACCTATTTTTGGGATCTAAAGCTAACCCTCTTATTCCAAATTTAAGTGATTAAGGATGCTGCCTAGTGATTTATGTTGAATATGTTATTTTAAATAAAAATTATATACTGTAAAATTATTTTTAATGAGGAATCTAGTCATATCAATTTTATGCTCTCAATTTACAGGATTATTCATATATTGATAGCCAAAATTTAAACGTTTGGCTCACACAAATCCCAAAAATAACTTATTTTTGGAATCAGATGGAGTATTTTATAGAGAAGTTGACTAAAAAACTAAGATGATACTCCTATTAATTTACCACATTTGTAAGCTAAGCTTCTTTGTGCAGAGAATGTGTGAATAGCATGGTGGTAAGATCTCTAGGTGTGAAAAGAGTTAGAACTTAGAAACTGCAGTTTAGGCCAAACACTACATTTTATTAGTCTTTCAGCTTACATGGAGATAGCTTCTTCAGGAGCTAGCCTGGAGATGAAATGTAGGCCAAACACCCTAATTAGTTGGGCCCAGGCTTATACAGAAGTATTTCAAGTATTTTTTTCGCTGTTAGACTCCCAAGCTAGAAAAAAAATTGGTCGAAACCCAAACATGGGAACAAAAATATTTCAACGTGCATTGATCCCTAATGCTACGGATAAATAAGGTTAGAGACAAATCGAGGTGTGACACATCCTTGGTTATGGTAGTTTAATTCTCTTTTGCTTTTTTAATACGAGAAATCATCAGGTGCACAACACTATATTGGTGAACATATACGCAAATCTAATCCTGTTGTCACATTATAGATAGCCCAAATCATAGGTAAAAGATCTCTATCCCACCATACATCTTTTTATTGTTCCATATCAAATTGGATCCAACTCAGCCCAAGTGGGATATGTAACACCCACCATCAACTTGGGCTGTCTTAATGGGGTCCAATTGATGTGTTTGGTTTGTGCATGTGTTCAGTTATATGTGTTTGTGATATTTCCACTTGTAATTTAGTTTCAATAAAATAAACCACATAACTAATCATCTACATATGGAGCACCGCAACATTAAAGAATTATGTAACACTTCCCTTTAAGCCATGAAATCCAGATGGCGCGCCGATTGTACCACTCACAACCTTTTTAGTCGCATTGAGATTCTATTCTGTTACCGATTGCTAGATAAACACTCCAGGTATGCTCTAGAAGTTCGCATGCTTCACACCTGAGTGCACTTGCCATTTCTCTTAACGAAAGGACTAAGACTACAGAACTAAAGGGATCTCTCTTTTTTAGAACAAACTAAAGGGATCGAAAAGTCTTCCAGGCCACAAAACCATACACCCTCCTTCAGATGATCTCATGTCTTGATATCATCCAGATTGTATATTGTATCTTCTGCATCACCAGCATCGATTACATTTGCCATCATCTTCAACACCTTCAAATACAATGAGCAGGAAAAGACGTTAATTTGCATAAAAGACACTGGTTAATAAACATTATGAAAGTAAAAGAGAAAGACATTTGATAATCTGGATCATTTTTGCTGTCTCCTCAACATTATACAGTCGACATAATAGGCAACTGTTTGGTTCATGATTTTTTTAGGTCTTAATATTTTGTGAACCGGAGAACTGCAAAACCCCCTCAAATTCAATCTCACGGTTGATGGGTGTGAATTGTGTCATTGAGCACCGTAATCTAACCCACACTGGTAGCATCCAAAGTGACAACATAAAAGATACAGAGAGATATATGCAGTAATGTCAGATGTGCGAGAAGAAGCAAAGCTGAGGCTGGGACAGCAGCAGCAGAGCCTAAAACGTGCAGCGAACAGCAGAGGTGAGGTGCTTGCAGATGCAGATGCCGATGCTGCAGCGACCGGCAGATTCCAGGACTTGGATCCTCTATATTAATGATGGATTAATGCTTAGAAATACTTATTATGTAGTGAAATAAGTCTGGTGCTACAGTACTTCACATTAACTAATCACTATTGCTGTAGAAACAGTTCTCAGATTTACTGTGTACCGATTTGACACTGTATCTAAATACTGTAGCGCTCGGTTGTGATCCATCCCTGTGAAATCAACCTTGGATCGGAGCTAATGCAGTGAACTGTTCATCATATGCATTAACTGCTTCAATGCAGAGGATCCATTTCCCCGATTCCAATGCTTGGTCGTGCCCGTGAGCAAGGCTGACGCTTTGTTTGGTAACAACTCTGCCTACCTGGCAAGTTGCGGTCACAGTCAGATGGCTGTTGGCCCGAGGAGATTGAGCCTTGCAAATTGCTACAGATAGACACTGGCAAGCAGATGAGTGTCTCTGAATTTTATATCCTTCGCATTCTGGCCAATAAAAAAGAGCGTATTTATGGCATGGAAACCTATCAGGATCTGCGCCTTTATTTTGGTTTTCAGCTTTTGCTTAAAACTTCTCCGGCCAAATGAAGGTAAAACTTGTGGTAGCTTAAAGCGCTCTAACATGCGTGAAAAGCAAAAGAAAGGAGTTTAGACTGAGACTCCAGTCCCCAGTTCCTTTTTTCAATTTAGAGTTGGATTTTCAGCTAATCTAAAACAGTTGGATTTTCAGAAAAAACGTATGCTATTTATAGTATACAGCGGAAAACAGTTCCATATACAGCTAAATGAATCCAACCATTTGCTGAAAATTGCCGCACTGAAGCAACTAAATGTTTTGAAGAAAAACAACACAGAAAAAAAAAACAGAAATAAATAGCCATACCTTCAACCTATCAGCAGCTGCTCAGAAAACAGATGCGCAAACTAGTCCAGCTTTTGAACTAGAACTTACGGAAATCTGCTCCTTTCTTCTGAGGCGCTGAAACATTTCCATTACTGCTACCGAAGGACACATAAGAATACACTGGTGCAGAATTGTCATCTTCTGTGTTCTCACTTGGCATTAGGATATGCTTTGCCCCAGCACTGAGCTTTACTGGGCCCGATCTCACCACATAACGGCTGCTAGATGAAGTACCAGAGTTTTCAGGAACAGCTCTTGTCGTTCCAGTGTCTTCATTTCTGGATGGAAGGGCTGCAGAAGCTCTACTGTCAGAAATTCCTTGAATTATCCGGTCTGGGTGACTCCATGTACAACTCGCAGAGTTATGAGGGTGAATTGATGAGCTTGCAGAATTCACACCATATGGCTGAGGCAAATTGGCACGGTAATCTGAATATGGTGTCAGATGTCGCGTGATCGTAGTAAAAAATGATGTTGATGGTGATTCTGTCCTAGTGGAATGATCAGAGTAATAACGCCAAGGAGTCGGGGAATTCTGAAGGAATTCTGCACTACTGGCATGATTGGGAAGAGGTGGACGCCCCAGCACAACATTTCGATGAGACTGCGAGTTTGTAAAGTCCCTGAACCTGTCTTCATATGGTGATGGCTCACCAGAGAACACATTGGCAGTGGGCAAAGGGTGGCTGAAATTATGTGGGCTTCTGTATCCAAAATGTGCCTGAGTTGTGCCTGTGCTTGCAGAATTTGCTGAAACATGAGTTGCAGTTGCAGAATTTGCTGAAACAATGGGGATACTCTGAGCTTGCAATGATAGGAAAGGCTGGCCCTGTCGCGGCAATTCCAAGACCAAGCTTGTGGTCAGATTGTCTTTAGTAGAAGAACCTCTGTGTTTCTGTGCTGTCTCAGCAAAATAGTCAACTCTGGTTTTGGATACTGTAAGATCTTTACCCATCAAGCGCACGGTTTGTTCTAAAGCAGGCCTCGACTCTTGCTGCACGTTCATTTCTGAATGAAAATTTGTCTTCTCACTATGTGGCTGATTACATTCTTGACATTGACAGGAAGGAGTTTTACCTCCAGTGGAAAGCTGAGAGACACCCTGATGCAGAGTCATGGAGAACCAATTTTGTTGCAGCACTGAATCCTGAACAGTACGGTTTGGCATTGCAAAAGGCAACTTGCCTTTTATTCTGGTGTCCAAGTCAGTCGCATGCAGCTGGTGTTCCTGTCTGTGTGGATCAAAAGATAAGTCTTTATGGTTTTCTCTTCCATTATCAAGAACTTGTTGATCCGTACTGAAAGTTCCGTCCTGTGTATGCTCAAGATATGACACCTCTGAATTTGGAACGTACGGGGCGTTTAAATCGGTAGATTCTGGGAGAGCCTCCTGATTCAGATCAAACAAACCAGTGGACAACCCGGTGTTGCTGAGCTCACAGTAATTCTCATGATTTATATTCTCATCTACTTCCTTAGTATTAGTGAAGACTTTCTCAGGCTTGTGAGAACAACTACTTTCTGCAACAATGTGTCTGTCCCCTTCACTGGACATGTCTGTGGATGATGATGAGGAAGTCATAGCATCAGAGATCATCTTGCAGAGACTTTTCAGTTGGGGTATCTTGGAACTTTGCTTCTTATTGCCCAGTGCATCATTCACTTCCGAAAATTTGACACACTTTACCGATTTGTGGCAGAGTTCGATGACTCCAGTGCCTTTTGAACTGCAATGTTTTTCCTTAACCATTTTGACAGATGTGTGCTTTGTGTACTTCTTCAGAATGCTGTGCAAAGGGAGCTCTTTTTTAGTGTCTCGTTGCTTCCCCACCTTAATAGCCTTTCTACTCTCAATATACTTTAGCCTATCAGCCTTCTTCTTCTGTAAACTATTGGTTTTTCCAGGCTTCCTTCCCTTAAGATCTGGGGTCTTTTCCTTCTCTGTACTGAGAGGATGTTCATCTTCAGGTTCATTTGATGCCTCAGGAGTATCAAGTCGTAAAGTTGTCTTGCCAAATGCTTTCTGCAGAATTGGTCAATATTAAATGATGACAAGAGATACATATGACTGTAAATGCAATATATAAAACAATTAGAGAGCAGACATAACAATTACCACATGCATATAGATTGCCTGATGAACCGTTAGGGAAGTAGGTTCATTATAGAAAGTGAAGCTAATGGATGCATGTATATTCATAGAAATTTGAAATGCTGGAAATTATTCGAGGCTAATAGAGGGTTATTCAAGGATGAATCTATTCAAGATCACAGTTATTTCAAACTGATTGGAAAATATTCTACAAGCTTTAAAATATTCTTTAAACTAAAGCTTGTAAAAAACTTAATGTACTGATTGATTATTAATGTATTCAGGATTTTGGACCTAAGCACATGTGCACCATACAAAAACAAAACAATGTTGGCGCATGGGTGACTCTAGGTGATCATGGCTTTCCATATTTGCAAGATTCACAAACTTAATAGTCTGTTAGTTATCTACTCCTATTTAAATTGTGAGTACGACTTATGTCTTTCTACATCAGCAATGTTGTGAAAAATGTAGCACTGGAATCTTGTTCCACCAACACTTCCTATGGTCCTGTTTTAGCCTTTTGTATTTCCCCATTGTATAAGTGGTTTTTAGCATAACTACCCACACCTGCACGTGTATATATATGGGCCTAGAGTCCTCATGATTAAAACAAGTGTTGTTCACAACAACATACAAATATTGCAGAGGTGACGGGTGTCTAACAAGGGTCTAACACTTGCTATGGGAACTCTCTAATACATGTTCGAGATCAAATCGAGGAAGTCGAGCCACAGAGTGCGACTCTGGTTGTAGAGCCAGATGACCCATTTGCGAAGCAATTTGCAAACAGATGAGCACAGCTGCAAGGGGAAGGAAAAAGGAATTGCATTTTGGATATACGGTGTCTGGTAATGCTACGCTGGCTAAAAGGACGGACCAACCGTTATCTGGATAACCGGCCAAGTGGTGTGTTGTGGTCACCCCTGTTGCAGCTCATGCATGAACAAAAATATATAACCGGTACAGTTCGTTTTCCATCCGGTACGTACGTATCGGAATCGTCATACTCGTACCAAAATATGTATTGTTTCATCAGTTGCCCTTGATAAGACATGTATGTATGTACTAGGTAGCGTTGATAACGAACAAGGTATCTACAAGGATCCTTGTCAAGAAATAATGGGGTACGAGAAAGATGTGCATGGCATAGGAGATCAAATCGGGGTAGTGGAGCCATGGAGTGTGACTCTGGTTGTCGAGACATGCAACTTTGCAATCCTACACATGACGCTTGTATTGCTTTGCACCAAACATGGCACGACTTTGATTGGTGATATGCATAGGATGCATATAGAATCTTCTTGACGACGATGACAATGTCAGCCAGCAGCGGATCCAGGGTTGGGGGCTCAAGCCCCCTACCTCCGGGCGCACTTGGGAGACCCCTTCAATTTGGGCATTAGAGGAAGATGAAGAAAAGAAGAGGAGGAGGAGGAAGAAAAGGAAAAGAGGAGGAAGAAGAGGGAGAGCCCCCTACTTCATAGCTCTGAATCTGTCATTGATGTCAGCGGTGGCATGATGATTAGTGTAGCAACTTGTTATGCTTCATGCTTCTCTATCGTCACCATTATCTTTATCAAGACATTCCAAATATTCAATACAACGAGGATCTTCTAGTTGCTTGCTCTTAAGGCCTTCATTTTATTGGTAGAAGACATGGTGACCGGCTCTAACCAGGTTATTGTAAGATCATCTCCAAGGGATTCTCGTCAGGGACCAAAATCCCTTCACGAAGGGATTTTCGTTCCCTTCAGCGCTCCAACGGTTTCCCTTCACAGTTCCCATCACGAAAGAATTCCCAAGGTCATTCTCTTTAGAACGAGATTCTCTCTCCTTTTCCTTCACGAATCCTTTCAAATGGAAGCTGTTAGAGATGAAAGAAAATAAAGGAAATGTGAACGTGGAGGGGAATCGAGAAGGGAACGAAATAAAGAGAATATATCTGGAGATGGTCTAAGTGATAACCAGCATATAGAGGATTTCAAACAAAATGGCTTGAAAGTGGTTGTCATGTTGTAGAGGAAGATAGACTATCACTACGTGAAGAAAAAGTCATTAGTGACAGGTGATAACCGGTATTAGTGACAGGTCCCGTACCCGTCACTCTTATCGCGTCACTAATGATAGGTCATTAGTGACGGGTGATGACTCATCACTAATGAGGTCATTAGTGATGAGTTGTAACTGTAACCTGTCACTATCGACTGAACATTAGTGACGGATTGTAATCTTGATCCGTCACTAATGACCGATGAACATTTTTCATATTTTTTCGATAAAAAAAGTCAAAAAATATTTTTTTCACCCGAACCATTCCAACGTAGGTCCATCCCATATGCCTCATTGTTTTCAAGTTTGCGTTCCATGGGAATCGAACCCACGACCTCCTCATCGCATGTGTAGCTACTTTAATACTTCTGCTATCATGTAGTTGTGATAGAAACAAGATATTTATCCTTTTAATCTTCGTTAAAAGGACTAATTTTGCTAAATTTTGTCGAGGGTTATAGTTTGATAGGTGACCCGGAGTGCATTCAGTAAAACAGGCATAACTTTGATTTTGATGTTTGACGTACATCTTAAAAAAAGTTACATCCGTTTCTCCCAGACTAATCGGGTTCGGAGAATTTTGCGAGGCCAAAAAGGGCTTGGAAGATTGAGTTCTCGTCCGCGGAATTCTGCACCATTTTCGGAATGTGCGTTTGTGTCCATAGCCGCCACACCTTACATCAACTTGAGCAAAAATGTACAATGGTTCCTATGCTAGTGATGGTGAGGTGAGAAGAAATAAGAAAAAAATAAAATAAAAATAAAAAATATTTGCGAATATCGTCATTGGGGACTAGAGTTGGTCATTAGTGACGGATTACAAGTTGACCCATCACTAAGGACTGGCATAGGATGACCCATCACTAATGAGTGGATCATTAGTTACGAGTCAAATTATGATTCGTCACTAATGACTAAGCTATGATGATCCGTCACTGATGATCTTATCATTAGTAACGGGTCACAACTTGCCCCGTCACTAATGACTAGCCTAGGACAACCTGTTACTGATTATCTTATCATTAGTGACAGGTCACAACTTGACCCGTCACTAATAACTGACTTAGGACGACCTGTCACTGATGATCTTATCATTAGTGACGGGTCACAATTTAACTCGTCACTATTATCATCAGTTACATATCATGTTACAATCCGTCACTGATAACCACTTATTAGTGACGGGTCTATATCTAGTCCTGATCAGAAGGTATATTAGTGATGCGTCCTTATTAGACCCGTCACTAATATGACATTAGTGGCGCGTATTGAGCAACTATCACTAATGTGGTGTCTGCTGTGCTAGTTTCTTATGTAGCGTATAGACTAAGATGAGAGAATTTTTGGAAGAGATGCTTTACACCATTAATATTTCTCGGTCCATACTATGCGCATTGCTAGTCAAGTGGCTCACAACTCTTAGCACTCTTTGTTTCTTCGCCTACACCATCCCATAATAATAAGAAGCCTAGAGCCATCTCCACTCGATGCCACCCATCTCCTCATACTATCAAATGCCGCAATCTTGCTACGTAATTCAGCACTTTAATAGTTTGCATGGTCCACCACATTCGGCACACCTAAACACCGTCAAACATGAGTCCTTGATCCACCACCAACTAATAAGCCATCCCAATAGCGACGAGCACACCATTAAAAAAGAATTGCCATCTAAAAAATAAGTTGTAGAAAAGAAGCAACATGTCCAATGTCGCATCCAATATACCTAGAGGAGCCATGATGCAATGTGCAACGGCGGAAGACCGATGCGACCACGTAGGGATGGCAGTTGGACCCATGGGTGTGAGCCCCTGGCAGGTTCTATGCTTGGTGGGGCCCAGTTCGAGTGCTAATTTCCACCCACGGGTCTAGTGGGCCAGGGCATGTTTAGATTTTCGCCTACGGGCGCCCATCGGGGCCCCGAACTAACATGTAGTTCTAGTTCCTCAGCCCAGCTACCCTAGAAGCCTAACTTTAGTACTCCACCTCCTTCCCATCATCATTCCATCCAACCCACCAAGCCACTACGGACCGCCCCCTCATACAGTCGTTAGCCAAAGCCCATAACCCATTCACCCCATGCGTCACCCACCCTGTCACCTCCTCCTTGACCTCTCTGCCTTAGGCTTGCACACGCCTAGCTAGCTGCCTATCTGCAGGGATAGAAGGGAAAGGGGAGAAGGCTCGACTGGGCGCTCTTAGATCTCGTCGCTACCTCTTGTTGGGTCCTAGTCATGTCGCACCATGGACGATTGGTCATCTTGTTCTTCGATTCCTTGATGCGAGTACTACAATATGGTTTAATTTGATTGGAGGGGTGTCGACAGGTGATGCTGTGCCTGGATTTCCGGAGGTGGCAGAGATGTGGAGTTGTTAACTTCCTATAGCTCAATGTCTTTTAGTTATCATTGTTACCTTAGTGATTTGGTTGCAATCTACAAGAGAGCAAAAATTATTCTTCAGTGTTATATTGAACTAGTTTATATGGATCAGAAAGCTATTGCCCAATGAGAAACACATACATATGGTTCGTCTGGCTGCTATTATCTGGGCCATCTGGAAACTTAGGAACAAAGCATGCTTTGAGGGGAAAACTGTTAAATATCCAACTGAGGTTGTGTGCTATGCTTGTGCATTTCTTCAATACTAGGCAGGTCTGCAAAAGGAAGAGATGAAGAACGTCATTCTGGAAGGTGCTAGAATCCTATAGGCTGCTACGCTGCTTCACCACCCTGGACCTGGTCAAGCAGATATGCATCTCCACCAACAAATCCCAAGCTTGCAAAGTCAAGGCGCGAGGCACGTGAAGACTATGACGTTTGAAGGACTAAGTTCTGTGTTTGGAGTTTGCAATAGTCCGTAGTTGACTCTTACTTTTGCTGAGCTTTGTATCTCGCTTCGCCTTCTAGTTTTAGTGTTTGGATTCCTGGTTTCGGCCTGGGTGAGTCTAGACCATAGTCTGTTGGAACTACCCTGTGATGTTTTCGTTCTTTCTTTGCATTTTAAACTGGTGAATGTGGTACTCTTTTAATTCCGTTATATGTGGTAATGGAATCCAAGGGCAACCTTGTATGGAAAAAAATATTGAACTAGTTTATTGTTATTATTCCTTTGGAATACATCTTGCAAGCTTAGGGATTTATCTTAAATCATCAATTTGTTGCGCAAAAAATTACATATCTAATACAGAAAGTTGTTATTGGATTACTCCATGGAGTTTTAACTCTGCATGAAGAGAGAACCCGATGGTGCCTGAGACCCGGTGGGCACGGGGGCGTGTGCAGATTTTCACTCATTAACAATTGCAGGTGCGGGTTTGGATTTGCATTCCGGGTTTCGTGGTAGGCGAATTTTTGCTCCACCCGCCCAAAACCCGACCCATTATCATCCCTACGACCACGTGCGGCATGGCTCAAGCGTCGTGAGATAGAGAAGAGAACGAAACTACATGGACAGATGGTAATTTGAGATATAGTTGGGTGGGAGATGGGCAAATAGGAGAGTAGGTGATGACAAGTGGGGTTAGGTGGACAAAGGGAAAAAAATTGAGGTGGACACTTTGCCCAAAACAATTGGTATCAGAACGAGGGTGATTTGATTAGGTTCTTAATTACAGTTGAAGTATAGTGAAAATTGTAGCTATGTGACCATCTAAGCGGTAGCATAATCACCAATTCATAAAGAAAAACGTATGGAAAATATAAACATCTAGAAGATACATGTGCATTTACAATGCGGCATTTAGTTTATCAAATTAAGCAGGAAAATAGTAAAGAAAATTATGCAGTATTGGGTTAAGCAACCAAGTATCCAGTAAAAAATAATTAATGACAAACATGCTAGCAGGCAGTTACCTAGAACTATTAAATAACTTTCAATGTCCATTATTTATTAAAAAAAATAAGGCAAAAACATAGAATGAAGGTTTTTCTTAACCAAATCTTCCTTTTCTCTTATCGTTTTTTCTTATTTTCCTTTAATTGCTCCCTAAGTTTTGTGTGCAACCATTTTATGATTGGACGGTTACTTTTCCTAATTTCAAGTTATCAGCTTAGCCTAGGAATAAAATTAATAAGTACGAATAAATAAACACCAGTAAGATATATCCTATAGCTAGAGAAAAGATGTCAAAGGACTAATAACGTTACAACCATTAACATGTGGTATTAAACTATTGTATGCACAGAGAAACGTATACCATATTGTATCCAGTTGGTCAACTAATTAAGTACCTATGTGTAGTACATTAATTTATCTACAAGCGTACAAAAACGAACAGCAGATCATCATATCGAGCATACGGTGGCAGCCACACATTCCAAATTTTCATGATCACCTAAACAGTGTGCCCACGTTTGGCAGTGGACACTAGACATTTTTCAGACCAGTTATTATGTATATATATATATAATGCATATATGTATTCACCAGCGAACATTTTTTTTCTCCTTGGCGCCCGGAACAAGTGAACATCACCCAAGCAATGATGAAGTCCCCGTATTGCCAGTTTGCCACTAGAGAAAATAATGCAGGAGATCTCGATCTAGTAAATGCCTGCACCACGTCCATTTCCTATGATGAAGTCCCGTGTGTATGGGTCCAGACCCAGCAGAAATGTGCCGGCCGGACACCGGTCTAGAGTAGTACGCACCTCACAGCATTTCACACATGCAGGGGCTAGCTACCGTGCATGTTATGAGATGAAAGCAACACGACACACTATATGTAAGATGATGTACGGTGTACCATAATACCAGCGGTAGCTAGATAGTCTGTACATGTCGCGAACAGGTACATGGTAAGCTAACCGTATAAACATCTCGCAATCTAACTAATCTTTGCCTGCATCGACGAAGGCTCTCAACTTGCAGAGATCCTTACCATCAACGTGCCGAACTTAGTGCGACACGTGTCGACCGAAACAGTTCCGACAAATTCAGCATGAAATAACACTAGTCACGCACCAAACAGTCATGAGCTTAGCAACGTAATCATGCCCAGCAGGAAACAGGCTACAACCATCGATCTTAACAGCTTTCAACACTTGGCACGAGACTCGTACAGCTTTGACCAGCAAATGATCTTCTAGCAGCAAAAGGCCCTTGCGCATGAACTTGCTAGCGTTAATGGCCCGCGATTTCGATTAGCCAATCGGTGGGTGATGAACGAAATAATCCTTACATAAAATATCCTGCGCCGCGTTTCCATATAAAGCAGCAACTAATTTGGCCCCTCCTAAGGCATTCATCCTCAAATACCAACCAAATCAGCCCTATCAATACTAGTAATAAAAGCGAGATATGAGACATACCATACATTGATGCGACGGAGATAGCTAGATATTAATGAAAGCATCTAACGATTCCAATGCCGTCCAGCCTATCAAAATCTAAATCACAACGATGCAGGAGGAGCAGATCGAATCGCCAGGAAATAAATCGTTGTAAAAAAGCAGGAGAAAAACATTGGAACAAGACGAGATGATATCATGATGCTGGAAGGGGTGGGTCGGGTCGGGTCGGGCTGGGCCGGGCCTACCTTTCTGGCGAAAGTCACCTCCGCCTCGTGCTGTTCTGCTCCCGTCGTCTCCTCCTCCTCCGCCGCCGCCGCCGCCGCTTGCGACCTCCGCTTCCGCTTCATCCGCCTCATGATGGCGTACAGGGCTTCCTCCTCGTCCTCCTCCGCCGCGTTGCCGCTGTCGGACGCGTCCACGGGGGTCGCCGCCGCGAAGAGGTCGGAGATGGACCGCTTCTTCGGCGCCCTCCCCTTCCCCGGCGCCGCCTCCTCGTCCTCGTCCTCGTCCTCGTCCGCCTCCGCCGCCTTGACGGCGGCCAGCTCGTCCTCCCACCACCGGAAGACCCGCACCTCCATCGGGGGCAGATCCTTGGCGGCGAAGCCGAACGGCCCGAGGTCCGCCGCCGCCGTGCCCCGCAAGCTCTCCGCGTACGCCCTTCACAGAAGCACCACAACATATCAAGTAAAACAAAGCCCAAATACACAGTCAACCTTTCGATGCGGCGGCCGGCGGCTCCACACCGACCTGATGGAGAACGCGGCCGCCATGGCGCTGCGTCGCCGTTCGTGGGGTTTGGGGGAAGGAGGAGACAGAGAGGAGGTCAGAAGGGGAAGGGAAAGGGAGGAAAGGCTATTTAAATGGCACAGCGATTTCCAGAGGGGAATAAAAAATTTTGGGGACTTCGATTTCTTCGCGGCGAATTAATTACGTCTTCCCGCTCCCTTTGCCAAATTTTTTTGCGTTGCTTATTTATTTCCTACTTTAATGCCTTGGTTGGTCTTGGTGTCGTGCCATGGAGCCCACCCCCCATTTTACTACTGCAGATGCAGATAGCGACGTGTGATGGACAGCAGGCAATGAGATTTTTTTAGCATCACCGGCTGGTGACGTGGCGCGATCAGTAGCGTTGGCTCGTCGGGGGCATCATGTGACGGCGACCGTAGGCAGAGGAAAGCCAACTCCACGGTATGGTGTGGAAATTGGGTATATCTCATCTTTTTCATATGATAAATATTTATTGATTGGTTCTCTTATATATTTTATCTATTATTTTAACACAAATCTTAATGTAAATAAATATTTATGATAAATCATACATCTGTAAATTTTTTTCTTCTATGTAGACGGTGGTGAAAGAAAAGGATGGTGGGTTCAAAATGATGAACGCACATGGTAGTCCTCTTGCACGCACATACATTGATATCGTTCCTATGGTTCTATGTAGTATGACTGTACAACATATACATACAATATTATATTTTACGTGTTCTGTTCTTTTAGCCTATACGATCTAAATATATAGGTATTACTATAGAAATGGTCATTCTCGACCTCCTCTTCACTGCTGGTTTAAACATAACCAATAGTGATAATATATCACTACCAATTCTTAACCTCCAGTGCGAAAAAAAGCTATACCAGTAAGAACCGACAGTGATGTTCAAATTATCACTATCGGTTTTTGAAAAGACGTGCATAAAAAGAAGTATCTTTTAATAACCGACAGTGCTAATATTTATCTCTACCGATTCATAATCCCAACCAGTGGTGATAAATATTTATCACTGCCAGTTCTTAAAAAGATGTGCCTTTAATAACCGACAGGGATAATATATATATCTCTGCTAGTTCGTAAGCTGCACTGACGGAGCAATAATTGAGGACGATGAACCAGCGATGATAATTTTTCTATAAATTAAACATGTCTCCCTCAGCCGCACCCATCTCTCATTTTGCTCTCCTCAAAACTGCTCTTGACGGGTAGTGGTGGGCAAGGTGGAGCGGTGGTCACCGATCATCTCCACTGTGGCCGCTTCTATCACTTGTGCCTGGTTTCAACACCACTCACACGAGCTTCTCACCATAGCCAAAGTTCACCAAGCTCGATGTCCATCGTGCCCGCCGTCTCCTGAGCTAACACGCATCTTCCCCGTCTCCTCATTCCTCTCCCCATGGTCTCCTCTCTCCGTCTCCTCATCTCCTCTCACCATCGTCCGAGTAGGTAGCCACCTCACGTACGTTCGCGGAGCCCATCGTCTCTCGAGCCAACGTGTTTCTGCATGCCTTCTACGTCTCCTCATCTCCTATCTTCATATCTCCACTGCGCGAATGTTTTGTGAAGATGGTTGTTACAATAGATAGATCTAAAGGAATGGTAAAAGGCATAGTCACTTCAATCTAAGTTTGAGAGTTAAAGGTGGTGCTTTTGCCGTTTTTTAGACTTACTATTGTCACTATCTCGAATAGTAAATTTAGTCAGCTAGTGCACAAGATGTATAATAGATGAGGAAGGGTTACTGTATCTGGAGCTCTTTGATGTAGAACGTTTGAAGGGCTCTTAGCACAACAGCTTCACAACATCTGTTTCTATTTTTATATATAGATCTAAAATACTCTATCATAAATATTTTAGCATATGATTTCTATCTTAAGTTTGATATCAAACTTAAGATAAATCTTTATATTAAAGAGTTCACTGTAAAGTATTTTTACACATCTGAAAAGATTATCATTACTGATTTATACTAAAACCGATAGTGATAATGATTATCACTACTGATTCACGGCTCTTAGATTATCACTACCATTAATTCACTGTAAATTTAACTGATGACTTTTTTATAATAGTGAGTTGTGATTTGGTTGGACCATCAACCTTTTCTGGCAAAATTATTCCTCTACGCCACACGCCCTTCTGCTGTCAACATCTTCGTCTCTATTGCCGACGCCGACGCCGACGCCGACGCCGACGCTTCCACCTCCCATTTTGCTTCATCTCGTCCCCAGGAGGTGCCACCGCAAATAGGTCGGAGATGATCCGCTTCTTCAGCATCTGCCCCTCCCCCAACGCCTCCTCATCCGCCTCCACGGCCTTGACGGTGGCCAACTCTTCCTCCCACACCCAGGACACCATTTCTACCCTACGCATGTACATCTGCATCTCGTTCTCCTAGTTTATACGATGTGACCACACAGGGGTAGGCTAGGTTGGGACCTACCTTTGTAGCGAAATTCGCCTCCAGCTCATGCTCTTCTCCTCCCATCGTCTCCCTCCTCTGTCGTCGCCGCTACATCTGGTTCCAACCTCCTCATCCGCTTCATCCATCTCATGATGGTGCAACGGGCCTCCTCCTCGTCCTCCTCCACCGTGTTGCTGCAGTCGGTCGCGTCCACGGAGAGCGCCACCTCGAAGAGATCGGAGATGGACCGCTTCTTCGATGCCTCGTACCAAATCCTTAGTGGCAAAGCCGAAAGGCTCGAGGTCTGCAGCCGCCGTGCCCCTCATGCTCTCCGCGTACCCCCTTCAAAGAAGCACCAAAACAGATCAATAAAAACAAAGCCCAAATAAACCATGAGCCGTTCAATGTGGTGAGTGGTGACCAGTGGCTCCACACTGACCCTGATGAAGAACGCGAAGAGAGTGAGGGGCACGGGGCGGCAACGGACCTAAAAAACAGTTCAAGAAAAAAAATCTCAAAAAAACAAAAGCCTGAATAAACCACGAACCATGTGTTTGTTGCCCAAGTGGATAAGCAATCGGAAACAGGCATAATATTTGGAATGATATTGTTATGCACTATGTGTTCATTGTCCTGGCAAACGACATGCATGCAGTATTTAAATCAATATTAATATCTGAAATTATATGTTTTATAATAAGTGCCGGCATGCGTTAATTTGAACATTACTAGAGATATTGCTATGCACTATGTGTCCACTGTGTTGGCAAACGACATGCATGAGCTATTTAAATCAATATTAATATCCGAAATGGTATCTTTTATAATAAGCGTCAGATGTCCGGCATGCGTTAATTTGAACTTTACTAGAGATAAGTATATATGGAAAACATATTTGCATAAACTAAACATAAATATATGCCAGGACACTGCGCACATGATGATATTAATTGCACCCATTTTTGTTTATCCAATTGCGCATTTCAATAAGATATCAAAATACTTACAGATATAGATCAGATTAAAAATATATGATCTCAAAAAAACAAAGTTGTGTCGAGATTCAATTTTTGTGCACACTAAAAAGACAAGAGACTTATATATTGAAAATATAAGATGCACGAGCGCGCACAACGGTCTCTTCTTTACGCCAACATATTTTTGTGCAACTTTTTTGTACCAAGACATTCATGTTTGTACATGTATGTATATTTGAGACTTTTCTAGAGCTAATTTTCATCTTGTGACTATCACTATTCTATATATTGCAAAAGGGTCCAATATCGAAAGTGACCTAGAGATGGGTTATGTCTTTTTAGTTATATTTTAATGCTTTTTCACTACGCTATATAGCACATGGTATGGTCAAAATTCCAAAGTACAAGTTCATGCAATATATATGAGATTCAAGGCTTTATGGATAACTACAACAAACATGATTTCATGGCAATAATAATTTATGGAGGCAAATATATATACATAACACATGTTGAACTTCCTCTTTCTAATGTCAATATAGATATTGTTGCATTGAAAACGGTACTCTGATACACAAGATGCGGAAGTATTAAATTCCAAAATATCATAAGGAGAGTAGGTGCAAGTCAGGTTAGTAGTACAAATCATGCTTCTTGAAACCAAACTACAAAGTGAACCTGTGAGCATATAGTACATCACCGGTTGGATGAGCCAATGCAATATGCGGTTTGAAAGCATTGTATTATGATATTGAATTTAAAACAATAATATTTTTGTTTTATTTTATATGCAATAGTACCAACCTTATATAGTAGATAATAGTTTATGGTTAACAAAGAATGACACATAGCTCAGTTAGTTGTTGCCATCTGCGCATGAAAGGCATGGAGGGGTGAAGGTGGCAGCTCCAACCCTAGCCTATTCAACACAATAAAAATTATTTAATGTAGGATCAAGGCAGAGGAGAGACCTACAACAAAGGTTATCTAAAGGAATGAGAAGTGTCGGTGCAAATTAATGGTAGAATAATCTGCTACTAGAAGAGCAAAATTAGAGCTAGGCAAAGACATGGTGATCAACAAGGATTGAGCTAGGATAACAACTAGCTAGGCAAAGATACGGTGATCGACGAGGATTGAGCTAGTTTAACAACTAGCTAGGCAAAGATACGGTGATTGACGAGGATTGAGCTAGTTTAACAACTAAGAAAAACTCAGTAAGGAGGACATTAAATGGTACAACCACATGTATGTAGGAGACTAGAAGAGGGTGGACACGGGCTGCGGGTTATTGCTTTGTCAAAGAGGGGAATAGGAACACGGTCCAAACAAATGTTTTAGCAAGAGAGGCTCAAGATGAAATATGACTTCTCTATTTTTTGTTATAGCATATTTATAAAGTTAAAGTCGAATAAACCTTAGTTAGATGTAACATAAAGCTACAACTTGGCCCAATAAAAACATAAAATCTCTATATATATGATAAGTGTTTGGCTTTATGCTACTTTGCTCATTCTTCCTTCGTCATTCCAACACCTTTTCTCCCCGGTTCTGACACGTCCTAACACGTTTATCTATACATGGGGTACCTGTAACAATAAGCTCCGTCCCGCAGTTGATGGTATGCGGGCTGTGGGTCCATGCCGTCTGTGGGCTCCAGTACCCTGTTGTCGGCGAGCCTAGGGGGTGGCGACAAGGATCCGACTTATGGGGGCCGGCCGCACGCTTTCTCTCTCCTTGATCTTTTCTTCACTGCTGCTACCCGCCTCTTTGCATGTGACTATGTGAGTGCTCTTTCTTCCTTTTTCTTTTTCTTTCTTTCTTCACTTTTGTTTGTGTGGTTTCCTAGTTGGAGATTCTCGCGCGTCCCGTGCATGTGATTGGGGGCAGCAGCCAAGATCGATTTTGTACGTGCTGTGCTGTATCTGGGACACTGCATGCCAGGCTGCATTTGCACCCTTCAGTTCCTTCCTTGTATGTACTTCTGGCTGCTTAATTTGCTTTCGCGTGCAAGAGAAGACGCAGAAATAAAGGTTAATTATTAATTACCAGCTTAATCGCACTGGATGGCCCATCAGTACTTGATTAAAAAGAACCATATTTGTGTTGAATCTGTGGACAAAGCTAGCTAGCGAAAAGATTATTAACGAGAGAAAGGCCAACGTTTCCCTATGGAATTTCATGAAGTTTCAGCGAGAAGCCGAGAAAGCACGAGCACACTGTCCCACCTCAATATTTGTTATTTCATGCGGTAATTTAGTTGGTGGAAGACGCGTGTTCTTGGCGTCCATGGTCCATGCGCACGAAGAAATCTTTTCTCGAGAACGTCATGCGTCGAAGAAATCATGAGCACTTGTGCTGGCCCTTGAAAAGAATAACACGTCTGCTGTCAGCTTTGAACAAAACCATACAATTCCTCCATCGCAAAACAAAAACCCATACATCTAATTCCTATAATATATGTACAGCAAGCCGCAGGCGACCAACGGTCAACCGAGCGCATTGGTCGTTTGTTACTGGTTGGTTGGTCACGTAGGCGTGGCATGCACGTAGATCATATCGTTGCACTGGCTTCAGTGTAACCGTATGTACGGGCATTTGGCAGCTATTAGTATCACACTATGTGCTAGCTTATACTCCATCTGTCTAAGAATTTGAGGTGTATTTTATTTTTAAAAAAGGTCAAATTTTATATATTTTAATCAACAATTAGTTAAATTATAAATAGATTTAGTGCATATAAATTATACAACATAATTTCATATTTTTCAAAATACTTTTGTACTATATTAATTTTGTAGCTATAAATGATATATTTTTTGAGAAAACAATAGTCAAACTCTAATTTTAAGGACCAGACCATAATAAAATATGTCTGTATTCTTGGACGGAGGGACTACATGCATTCATGCATGTATAAGCAAACAGTGCCGCATGGACGAGGAATTCAAATCAGCAGGAACATGCATATATATAATCCGATACTAGGTACGATTCACAGCGTGTGGTTTTATTTATTATAATTACGTTTGTTGATTCGAGCCATATATATGTATCTTGCTTTTCAAAATTCGTTTTAATTTGGAAGACTTGCAACAATTAATATAATGTCGATCGAGTGGCTGATTTTTACTACAAAGATTATTTGTTAACCATGATCATGAGGAAAGTCATGTCTTACACAACTGTAATATGCTATGTACTAACTAATAAGTTTTTTTTTCCGCGAGGGATACTAACTAATAAGTTGCATTGAGCATTTCCGATTGTTCACCAATCGACCGATATATGGCACATCTTTTTGTGCGTATGGAAGGAGCGTCAGAATCCAGTTGGGGTTATTTTGTGAGCATCCAACTGAATTGCATTGTGAAGCTGCGGATAAATATGGGTTCGAAACTTGCTATTTTTTAGGGCAACCGAAACTTAGTCCTATCTTGGAAACAAGGAGATGGATATTATTTCTAAAAATAGAGAATACATATCTTTTCAATTAAGGTAGAATCTAAGGTGAGAATCAAACTCGTTACCTCAACCACTCAACCACCGTCGCAACTAAGGGCGTATTTGGTGCGCTAGACTGCTAGACAGTCCCTTGGTCTGGCCCGTGCGAATAAGCTCAAGCTTGTCTGGAGAAAAATGGAAGTTTTGAGCGTTTTCTTGGGCTTGACTAGCTCCAGGGTCCAAAATGGTACTGTCTGAGAGTTATTCAATGTATCCTAAAAGGTGTGTTTAGATGCGTGTATATGGTCTGGCCTGGCTCATAGAATGCATGCGCCAGTTGTTTGATTGACTACATCCCTAGGCCAAGCATCGTTGGCAGCCAAACACAACCTATATCCTACTTAGCCCAGCCTATCAAACAAACCCTTATGGGCCCAACTTACCGAAGCTAAATCTGGATGTACCAATAGGACAGATATACAAACTACCAAAAACGCCCAAAATGCTTCACCACCACAGTAAACAATCTGTCTGGCCAAATATGCCCATTTTAAAAGGGAAAATTTTAGCTCAAAATTTTCCAACTATGCACTATTATTTTTTTATGCCACCATCATTTTGACTATGTTTGACTGAATGCAAACATGCCAATATTAATGCAAGTTAAAAACTTGACAAACTTGGAGGAACTAGGTGGCATTGTTAATAGGAAGAAATAGACACCTAAATTTATGTTGAAGATGACTTGAACTTATGTGGTTTGGACGTACAAACTCAACCAACTAGACTCAGTTCCTAAACATGCCAATTTCAGTGGCATAAAGGTAGAACTGGTTAGCCACCAGAGGGGCAAAAAGAATCAATTCCCTAATTTCTTATTTAAAACGAACAAGTATGTAGTCCAAAAAAGAGAAAAGGGGTTTTCATATAACGCACAATACAAGCATGACTGAGAAGAAATTAGATGATATAAAAATATAGCATAAATTTTCCAAACGTACGAGAGCAAAGTAATAAGATAGAAAACGAAATGGAGGATACGGATGGCTGGCTTACTGCAGGTGCATGCCGGGGAGCAGCGCGGGCCGGGGACTATTGATTAGGCTGACACCTGACCTGGATCGGATGCATGGATGCATGCACCGATACCATCGGCATTGCCATCTCCACCGTCACCGGCCCCGAAATGGGCTGCGCAGGCATCACTGCACCGACGCACGGCCGGGCCTGCAGAGAAAGCGATCGAGCGGAGAGCGAGCTGCATGCGAGCGACCATGGAATTATGCGCGCGCGCGCCACACCATGCCCTCAAAGCAAACGCCACTGCTGCAGCACGCCGGCTGATAGATAGAGTACTATATCTAGATAGCCACATCACTGTTAGTTAACGTCACCTCACCTGCAAATTAATCGAACCAGCTGCAAGGATACGGAGTATTGATTATTTATCGCAAGGATACATTGCATTAGACCCTCGCGGCGGGAAAAAACGAGAGTGCATAGACACAATTGCATGTAGCCTTTTTCTAGAGCATACTACCTCAACAGTATCTATATGGTACAGGTAGCTAGCTAGCACGTACAACATGGCATATGGCAGCATACAATTAAGGCTGCTGTCTACTTAATTTAGAAGCCTTTGGTGGTGACATGCATGTAGGAGGCTAATTGAAGAAGACTCTGCAGCACTAAAAGCATCTTTATAGTGCGTACCCCACAAAGAACAAATCCACGCAGTCTGTACACGCACACGGTAATAACGAGGTGTTAAATCAGATCGAATAATTGCCCACTGACCGACCCGCCGAGCTGGTCCGGATCCAATTTGTCTAGAAATTTTGGATACTCGCTGGTTTCAGCATCAGCTTCCGATTGTTCATATCGGATTCGGCTATGAATTGGGTAGGACATTATCCGTTAGATTAGGATATATCGAAGCATTTCTCAAATAGTTCCAAATAGCTGTTCTCGGATAGTTTCGGATACCAGCTCTTGAATAGCTGGCTTTGATGGCCCAATAGCCCATCACAATACACATTACACCCTAAGGACAAATAGCTTGTGTGTCTGACTTGTGGGTTTCATATTCTCTTTGGCCCACCTATTAATCACTTATTTAGTACTAATGCTTCTAGAGTTCTAGTTAATTTACATGAACGTTTATTTAATGTCAGCGTGTCAAGTACTGTAGAACCACTAGGGCACTAACCATACGGCTATGCGCTAGTTAGACTCGTTGTGAGATGTCATATATTGCTACTTTGCTTATTGGATGGCTAAGATAATTTTTGGACATGTTGAATGGTCGAATGATTATAATATATGAGATAGTGGTTTTCGTGTGCTATCCGATAAAAATCATTTGTTACCATACCGTTTTCGATATGTATTCGATTCATATCCATGACCGATACTATCCACGATGTTTTTGTATATGACACTATCAAAGTTAGATTTCGAGCCGATTTCACCCCTAGTAATAACCCCAACTCAGAAAAATGCATGAGAGCTTTTCATTCGCCACAATGTCAAAGAAGTGCAGTAGTAAATCTAGAAAACATCTTGATACTTCTTTCTAAGTCGTCGTTTTGGACGGCGACACACTCTCCAACACATAACTTTGACCATTATTTTTTCTAAATAATTGCAAAATAAAAATTATACAAAATATAATTATTCAAAAGTAATATTTTCGTAATGGATCTAATAATGCCATTTATGCTCAACAAATCTTAATATTGTTGTCTATTCTTGGTCAAAATTTATAAAATGTGATTGGCCGCATGCATTCCTAAATGACACCTATTTGTGAACGAAAGCAACAATACAATAGGAAATGACATTAGTTACATCTCAAAAAATAATGACATTACATTCAGTGGGATACAATGAATTTATCCTATATTTAACCACTTAGTTTCTTACCATTAAAGTTCAGGTGGACGGTGGAAATATCAAAGTTACTTCTTTATACTGCAATAATGAAATTATAGGATTCAAGCTCCTCGTTAGAATATTGCAATAGTGGCCACGCGTTTTCAAAATCCTCATCAGTGTTTCTAACAGTGAGTATCAAGGATGAAGCAAAATACAGTTGCTTACATGTGTTATATATATTGCTACTTTGCTTATCGAATACGTGCATGCTTACGTAATTACATACATAGAATGTTAGAATGCTACTGTAACAATCAAACCTCTGAAAAATATCAATCATAATGTCAAACGCCACGTTGGGATTGCATGCATGTGCGTAAGGGCGGAGCTTCCACTGGGACACCTAGGGCCCCGTGGCCCGTATTTTGCCCCTTGTTAATCGTGGCCCATGTTCGACCCTAGACAGTAGACACGGCCCGTGTTCAGCCCTAGACATGGCTTGGATCTTGAGCCAGGCCTAGCTCTGCCCCGCATGTGCGAAAGTCATATTATATTTCTAGTAAAACAATTAAAATGATCGATCTTTACTGTAAGGTGTTCGAATCAAACAGGTCTTTGCAACCTGCAACTTCTTAATCATATCACATGCATGCAGGCAAGGCACTGCTATCAGCCTGTCATGTAAGTAGTATGGCACGGATGCCAACTAATACCTCTTTCGGTTATAAATAGGTGTCGTTTTGATTAAGATTCGATCAAACTTTTAAAACTTAATTGTTAATAGCATCTAAAATATTTAGTTTAAAAATATAAAAAATCACACAAGTAGATTTGCCTTAAAAAAATACTTTCATAAAATTATATTTTTAATAGATATTATAACTATATCTTAAATAAAAAATAATGGCTAAAGTTGCACGTCAAACACCGTAACAAGTTAAAAATGGCAAGTACTTATAACTGGAGATAATAATCAGAATGATCATGCATCTCATCCTCCACCACGCGCACCCACACCACAAATTAATTTTTAAAAGATTAACCTCAATATGGCAAAAGTACTCGACATGCACAAATTTTTTTAAAAAAATGTATGAAAGGATGATACCCTATGTACAATTATTAATCGTTAACCCTTCAGCTAGCAGTCAATTTATAGTAGGGGAGTCAAAGGACACGAAGGTAATATCCTTTCCAAGCAATTTTATGTGGCAATTAAAGATACCATTGAAGATAAAGATTTTTTTTATGCGGAGAGGGGAGTTATATTGACCAAAAGATAATTTAGCAAAATCCGATTGGAACGGGATCCTCAAATATTACTTTTATAATTATAAAGAAAACATACAACATCTATTCTTTGATTATCATCTTGCTAAATCAGTATGGTGGATTGTCAAAGTTGCTCTTGATATAAACGTACCTTGGAACATATCACATATGATGGGTGATTAGCTTATGGGTGTTGTGAAAAAAGCATAAAAATAAAGTATTTGTTGGGGTAGCTGCCTTATGTTGGGCTATATGGTTATGCCGCAGGACACTAGTAGAAAAATGATTTGTCCAGACGGTTTGGAAACCCCGTGTGGGACACTTTTTGAACCGTCTGTGGAAAAAAAAAGTCTGTATAAATTAGTTGTACAAATAATTTGTACCGACGGCTCGTTATTGGAATAGTTTGTACAAATAATTTGTACAGATGACTCGTTATTGTAATAATTTGTACTAAGTTTTCTGAAGTTAAAAAAATCTAAAAAAATATTTTTCCTACCCACACAAGCCGCCTATATTATTATGTAGGTGCGGACGCAAGTCACACGATTTTTCACGCGAAATATCACGAGTACGTTTTCTAGAAGTCGAACCAGCAACCTCTAATCTCGCGCGAACCTTCCTTAGAGTCTCACTTGTCGTTCATTACTGACCATTATATGAAAATAATCTATATAAGATATATGCTCAAAATGAGGGGGGTACTATTAGTACATACGGTTATAGTTTAGAACCGTATGTACTATTCTCTGGCATGAGCATGATCTGCGCATAGACCTCGTTCATGTTCATCTCCGTCTATTAAATTTTACAGAACATGTAAACAACCGAACTGAAATCGTTCATAGCAGCTAAAGGGGGTGCACGAGTGCGTGACCTGCTGGCTGTGGCCCTACGGGAAGTAGAAGACAAGGTCGTCGATGCGCAAGCCAGTACAGGCACGACAAAGCTCCGAGTAGAGTGAATCCCCTGCCAAAACACAGTGAGCCGACCCATCCATCAACACGAGAACACGGCGAGCATATGAGATGACGTACAAAGAGAGAGATAGATAGAGAGAGAGAGAGAGAGAAGCCAGTAGCTAGCCTATCGGAGGATGAACTCCTCAAGTGGTGATCCTGTGGGACCCCCTTTGAGATTCGACCGGGGGGATGATTCTGAATCTACCTCGTACGAATCTCAAAGGGGGTCCCTCAGGATCTCCGCTTGAGGAGTTCATCCTCCGACAGCTGGCGCGCCAGGTAGGGGGGTTGCATCCCTAAATCCGCCTTGTTTTCTACAGGAAAAATGGTGGGCGGACATCATCTTCAACGCATTGCCTCAAACTCGAGCGAAGAAGTGGAGCACGTGGCCCAGGAGGCCTTGGCTCCTGCTGTTCCTCAGCAGCAGCAGCAGTCGGCCCGTACGACGCCTCCCTCGCTTGGGGACAATGGCGCTGGGCCCAGCAGGGCCGCCGCTTCCATCGCAGGCGGGCCGCCTAACCCACAGCAAGTGGCAGACGTCCCTGCCGCAAGATCTACGCCCGGACAGCGCCGGGCATCATTACAGCGTAGGCTCACCTTCGGTGACGCCAGCCCTGGGAGTGCTTTGCTTGCGGCGTAAGCACTTCTCAGGCACCCGCCTGTCCAGGCAGCAGGGGAAACCCCAGAAGGCTGTTGGCTACAGGAGGTGGCCGCCTTGGTGGGCACGGCTCACCGACAGGTGCTGGCCGAAAGTTCCCGTGCCACCTCCTACCGCGGTGCAACAAAAGCCGGTCTATCTTCGGGTGGCGGCAGAACCGGCCGGGGGGGGGCTCCAGGCGGAGTGCCTCCCCCTGGTCACAACAGAAGCTTAGGACCCCCGCTTACACCTCAATGAGCGGAGGGTTGTCGAGGATGCACGCGTTACCCTCGAGCGCCACTGGGAGTCCCAGCGCGTGGCCGAGGAAGAGGACCAGGCTTCCTCTATGCCGGCCCGCGACCGCCGGGGTTCCCCGGTGCACCGACGTTCACCCCCCAAGGGCACTGCTGGCGCCGTGGGATATGGCACGGGCTGCCGCGCATTCACCAGTGAGCTCCACCGGGTCAACTGGCCCACGAAGTTCCGGCGAGAACTATCGGAGAAATACGACGGGTCCATCAACCCCGTCGAGTTCCTCCAAATCTACACCACCGCTGTTCAAGCGGCGGGCGGGAGTGAAAAGATTATGGCCAACTACTTTCACATAGCCTTGAGGGGCTCTGCCCGCTCTTGGCTTATGAACTTACCCCCAGGATCTATTAGCTCCTGGGATGATCTGTGCCACCAATTTGTTGCTAATTTTCAGGACACCTTCACACGCCTTGGCTTGGAGTGCGACCTCCATGCTGTCAAGCAGCAGGAGGGGGAGACGTTGAGGTGCTTCATACAGCGCTTTAGTCAAGTCCGCAACACCATCCCACGGATTACCCCCGATGCCATCATTTTCGCCTTCTGGTAGGGCGTCCGCGACGAGCGGATGCTTAAAAAGCTAGGTACGTATGAGGTCGAAACCACCGTGGAGCTCTTCGCGTTGGCCGACAAGTACGCCAAGGCGGCGGAGGCTCGGGCGTGGCATGTCCCGTGCCCTGAGCAGTCCGCTGCCGACAAGGAAGATCCTTCCCACTCTGACAAGTGGATAAAGAAAAAGAAAAAGAAGCGCGACGTTGCCCCTGTCGTGCCGGCAGAGGGCCCTATTTTCAGGCCAACACGCCGGGCGGCTGTCGACAAGAAGCCTGCTCCCGCGAGGCCCGAACCGGGAAAATGGTGTGAAAGCCATCAGATTGTTTGTTCCCTTTACATGTGAACATACACCTCTATAAGTGTCATTAGAAAAATATAAGTGCTAATACCTATTGAGTCATGTCCTCGCAAATTCAAAGCCTAAATCTTTGAATTCATAGGCAATATGGCTCAAACATTTCCTTGGAGTTCCCTTCCACCATTCTTTGGTTTTTATTGCCTATTTCAAAATTATTATTAGATAGTAGTTTGGAAAATATTTGAAAATGAGTGTTTGAGAGGGTGAGACTTCACTCAAACTGGTCCGAACATGTGTTTTTGTTATGTGGTTATTTAAAGCTTGGACTTAGCGCGAGATTTTAGTTCAGTAGAAATCTTTTCTTCTCACGTGATGGTCCGATGTTCTCTGCTTTCTTCCCAACGGACCATCTGTCGCTCAGTTTGTTGGCATTGCTAAGGTCTTTGGAAAAGGTCTGGCATTACCTCGATTTATCTCATCGAATCTTCCGGTGTATGTATCAGCGGTGACTAAAATCAGAAGGGTTAAAAATGGTCTGGTGCTCAAAGGGGTTAATTACCGGACTATCCGGTGTTCAGAAATCGTTCGGAGCAATTTTTGCAGAGGTTTTGTTACACTATCTGGTGATCCGTCTGGTGCTCACTATGCTCATCGTCGGACTATCTGTTGTTCGCATTTTTGGCAAGACCCGCATGTCATATATTTCCTCTCGGTCGGCCCTCTCCTCTTTGATCTTGATCTGACCACACCACCTAAGCTCTTCCCGCATCATTGCCGACACATCGCCGCCCACCGCCAGCCAAAACCACCACAACAACCACCCCTGAGCCACTGCAGCCACTTAGCCTCACCGCCATAGCTCCTCGCGCCAACGTAGAGCAGCTGTTCTCGCTGTCCCAGCCGTGCCGCCATCAAGTTCGTTGTCGCCGGCTTCCCGGAGCTCACCACCGTTCTTCTCGTCATCATATTTATCTCGATGGGTAGTGAGTGCCATGACAAGGGCAAGGCCATCAAGTAGCCCAAGAAGAAGAAAACTAAGGAATTGAAGGAGTGGGATTGAGCAATTATAACCACTGATGCCCTAGTGTCTCAAAGAGGCTTGTAGATTAGAGGAGACAATTCTCCGCCTCGTCGATCCACCCGTACTCATCAGGCACCAGGGTTGGGATTGACACCGTTCGGCCAATCAGAGAGTCGGATAGGGCTCAATAGGAGCCTTAGAAAGGGTCAGAGGAGGAGGTGACAGAGCAGATAGAGCAGTCACACCCTCAGTGGGAGATCCATCTGTTGGACTTGACCACTTACAAGTCCCCGAGGATCAAGAAGCTCCATTTTGTGCCTATTGGAGAGTGGTTCACCCCGCAGAGGGATGAGGGGGTTAGCCCCAGGTTTTGGACAAGCCTCCACGAGAGCTTTCACGCTTCTTATCTCAGGAGGAGAGTCAGCTTAAGTGTTCGTAAGAAGCTCAACTGGGAGCTAGTAGTTGGTGGAGTTGATATGAGAGCCCACTTTGAGGCCATTCCAGGACTTACAGATCTGTTATCAGGAGTAAGCAGATATGTGGAGGATTGGATGAGATTCTTCTATGCCAAGATTTGAATTACATCCAAGAGGAACTTCATTCAATTCATGTTCTAGGGAGAGAGTTGGAGGCTCTATAAGAACAACATTCTCAAGGTGTTGGGTCTTCAGGCGAGTTCTTTGTCTTTGCATGAGATAGTACACCCTCACGCTCAGCCACCCCGTCGTCCTCTCGTTGGTGGAGTATTTCTGACAGATGATGAGATCCGACTGATCTTCAAGCAACCCTTTGTTCCAGGATTACTTAGAGTGCTAGATATGTTGACTCCTGAGGTGGAGGAATTACATATGGCATTGAGACGCAACCTCCTCCCGAGAATTGGATATGGAGAGGCGATCATCAGTCTACAACAATGGTTGATCTTGTCCATTCTCACACATCAGTGTTTTGATGTAGTTGATTTGATCCTATGTGAGATTGAGGACGTCATAGCACAGGGGATGACTATGGCCAGGTAGTAGCCTTACGCGAATTTCATATAAAATTTGCTTACACACTCGGTCCAATTCCCAGAGTTTGTACAGACCTACGAACAGTCTCCTACTCACTTCAAGGTTATGCACCTACTGCACGCTCCGAAGACGCCATGGTCAGCGTGTGATGTTCCACGCACAGGAGCAGGTGCCAGTTGCAGATAGAGAGAGTGGCATTAGAGGACTAGGCCCTTGCAAAGGCTGACGTAGAGCTCCCTCACGCGTTCCGCATCAGTGATAGTGACTCGAACTCTTCGGATCTCGAGTACTTCCCGCCGGTCGCTAGGTCACCCTACAAGTTCTTTACCTTCAGCTCCTGAGACAGCCCCTTCTGTGCCCCCTGATGCCCTTATATTTCAGCGGATCGAGCAGCAGCAAGCAGCACAGACTAAGCCACATGCCAAGCTTCAGGAAGATATGTTACGCCAGTAGGAGCATTAGCTTATGCTTATGCAGTCACTTTAGCAGCAGCAACAGGCGATGTTCGCTGCACTTCAGGCTGACAGAGAGAATAACGGTCGCATGTTCATGTCCATTTTGGGATGTCTTGGTTCTCTCTTCCAGGCGTTAGGCCTACAGTTTCCAGTGGCTCCTCAGGCTCCAGCACCAACTCGTAGTCCTCTCCTATGCAGCGTTAGTGGATTCTTGGGTACACCAGTGTTAGAGTTTCACCTTTCACCTCTTTTCAGCACTAGTGTCTTCTCTCAGCCTGTCGTAACAATGCATTGGCCAATTTTGCCCTCCCTTTCTACACCATTGACAGCTGGCCCTCTACGATTTGAGGACTCCCTTCAGCCGATATTACCGATTCAGTAGCCATTCGTTCTATCTCCTCTGGTGGTTCTATCTACGTTCGATGAGCTCGATGCAGCACTCCAAGAGATGGCTTCTTAGGGTATCGGCACTACCAGCTCCATCCCTCCTTTAGTTTCAGAGGCTCCTTCAGAGCCAGTGCAGCCTCCTCCTCTAGTTACCGTCGAGTTATCAGATTCAGACTTAGATCCAGGCTCGCAGTTCTAGGTGCGATCGTTAGCAGCAACACTAGCTTCTTCCTCTCCTCTAGCTCCAGATGTCTAGGAGTGTGTTCTTTTTGGTGCTTAGATGCCAAAGGGGGAGAGAGTCTAGGTGTTAAGAGGAGTTTTTGTGTTGGAGAGAGCTAGTTAGAGTGATTAGTGAGCTTTCTAGTTTTCTAGTCTTAGGGGGATCTTGGGTAGATTATGGTCAAAATGTTGGTTCTTCATGGATTTTTTATGTGATGACAAACTATTTTGCTCTCTATATTGATGTGTTTCGCTTGTCATTGGATTGCGTTTCCTTTTGTGCTCAGTTTTAATTCTTATTCTACTAGATGATAGGTTGTTCTAGTGCTAAGCTTTCTTTTACTTAATTGTTATATGCTATTAATTTCCTAGTATGATAGGGTGTTCTTCAATTCATATCTTTATCTTTCTATTTGTGTTGTCATCAATCACTTAAAAAGGGGGCATTGTAGCATCTATGCCCCTAGGTAGGTGGTAAGTGTTTTATTGATTAATGACAAACGTATCATTATGACTAACGTGTATATTTTAAAGGGAACAATAAACTTATCTCACAATGATCACATGAGTATTCTTGATCCCTTATGAAATTATATTGGACGATCAAAGGACATTTGTGTCAAAATTAAGGGTCTTCTAGTTCTAAGTGCTATAAGGTGATGAGTGACACTTAGGATAATTATAGGTTCTTTGTTTAGTCCTTTGACCGTACTATAAAGGGGGCTAAGAGTTTTAGCTTGATATAGTTGAGTCTAGATTTAGTTAGATACGTACTTGTGAAATTCTAGCACTAGTTAGCTCAGCGAAGCCCATGGGTGAGAAGTCAAGAAGTTAGAGCTCAAAAGTTGATTGAAATGGATGAGACTCAGAAAAATAGTTCTCACTGGATAGTCTGGTGTGAAAATGGTTATACACACTGGAGCAATTTTGTGTTCTGTGCAAAAACAAGAAGACCTCACCAGATGGTCCCGTGATGGAATCTAAAAGCACACTTGAGTATTTAACAGAAGGGTTGATTTTTGAAGAATATTGAAGTTAAGTACACCAGATGGTCCGGTGTTAAAAGAGTAAGAACACCAGAGTATTTAACAGAACATTGGATTTTTTCAGAGGAGATGAAGTTTAAGGCACCGGATGGTCCGATGTTGAGGAATTCAACACACCGGAGCATTTTTCATGACTTGGTGTCTCGATGCAGGGAGATATGAACTTACCGGATGATCTTGTGTAGTGATTTGAAGATCGCCGGAGCAATTCATGCAATGGCTACTGACAGATGGCAAGGCCAGCTTTTGCAAAAGGTAACACATCGGATTGTTCGGTGTGTACAAGATTGTGTATATTGGACCATCTGGTGTTCACAGAAAGTTTGAGTGGTTGGGCAATGGCTAGATTTGGACATCTAGCACATATATACTCTCTTACTCAGGTTCATTCATCTCTCTTGCAACCTAGAGGAGTTGATACACTGTGTGTGTCATCAAGAAGTATGTAAGAGCACTCAAGTTGATTTTCAAGTTCTTTAATGCAAGATTAAGGACACCATTAGTGCTTCAAGAGTAGCGAGTGTGTATCTAGCTGTTTTCTACGCTTAATAGGGATCAAATGAAACAATTAAGTTGTTATTCTTGGTGGTTGGCAACACCTAGTTAGTCTTGATGATTGGAGATATTCTCAGTGAGCTCTTGGAGTTCCTTTGAGAGTCCCGGGAAGAGCTTGTATTTGGTTTGATACCCGCCAATCTGGAGATAGAGAAGTGGCAATCGCTAATAAGTATTTGAGTCCTGGTGGCTCAAGGGGGAGCGATATCCTTGTGTGGATGCTCCAACGAGGATTATAGGAGAGTCAACTCTTCGATACCTCGTGAAAAAAATCGGTGTCCTCCTTCCCTCCTCACTTACTTTCCCACAATTTACTTCAAGCATTTACTTTCATGCAAATTTCAATTCCGTATTTACTTTTAATATCTTTGTTTGCATGTTTGTTTGATTTGTTCTAGCTTGCTTGCTCAGGTAGTTGTTTTTCTTTCATCCAGGTTAAGGTTGCTATTTGTTCTAGAAATTGATAGAAGTTAAAATTTGATTTGAGCACTATTCACCCTCCCCTCTAGGGCTATTAGATCTTTTCAGTGAGGCAACTCACGTGCATGCGTGAAACAGACGTTTCTCAAGAATGCCAGTCAAGCGTGGTGGCATTTGGATAAAAAGAAAGCTAAGCTGGTGGATATTAGTGACCAGTCTTTTTGTAATTCACCATTAATGATTAGGACATTAGTGATGACTTATTAAGTGACCCATCAGTGTTGTCATCAGTGATCGGTCTGAGACGGGTCGCAACCTAGGGTTATATTAGTGTTGGGTCCTATAAGACCATCATTAATACGATATTAATTACACTTACTGTACAACCGTCATTAATAGTGTGCTTTATTTGTTGCTTTCTTACATAGTGTGGAAACATTTTTTCATTATCTAAAAAGGGGACATGAAGGTGTAGATAAAGAACTTATTTACTAGGCAGAGTAGTATTAATATTTCAAAAAATTAGTGGCCAGAAGTTTGAAATAAAATCAAGAAATTAAACATTAGAGGTATTAAAAAAAAGAATACTACTCGTACTAGGTGTAGTTGCACTGTTTATCCTGACTCAGCCTTTCGGAAATCGGAAGTCGGGAGCACACTATTGACTAGCTGGGGCCAGAAGAATCATGCATGTGCGACACGTAGGGTAAGAGTGTACGTTCTTCGTGTACCAAGAGATGCTGTGGTCAATACGAGCACCACTTGATCACAGTCTCCGTGCATCAATCACATCAATAATAAAATGAACTCATATGTAGCATGTATTAGCGTACTTTTTGAACTATTTTTTACCATATTCAAGGGGAGACAATATATATAATGTTGCATGTGTATATTCCACACAGTAGCATGTCCAGCAAATGCAACTGCGCTAGAGTCTGCCGGACGGCTTTCACAAAATTTTCAAGTAAATTGGAGCATGGATATATCGAAGATGGGAAGCCTACATATCTTAACATAAACTAATAATTAACCATGATTATAAACTGCATGATTTAAAGTGTAACTATGCATACTGCAGACAATTGTTTGTTAGTAATAAATTAAGAGTTGGAAGCTAGCCTGGTGCAGTAGTTGTACACCTGCTTGACCAGGAAACTTAATCTATCTGTAGGGACAGACGATCAAATATTCACACGCTACTATTTCCATTTTCATATAGCTATCACGGTTAAGTAAAATAAAAATACTGTTGTTAGTCTTACATAAAGGTACCTTTTAAGAATGTCACCATGCTTATTTGAAAAGTAGTCGGGCACTACAATCTGTAAATAACAGTAATAACCAGTAAGCATTCGCATTGATTGATTATTGGGCATCGCATTACCAAATCTCGGATACGGTGAAACACTGGATGTCTAGTTTTGCTGTCCAAGACACAAGAGAGCAGTTTTGCAGCAGACATGCATGCTTAAATGTAGATGCTGTACGTCAGAGAATACTTACTCGAACATATTGCGTGAAGACCAAGTATAAAGATCTCCCTCTGTCCTCTGTATGTTTTGTTCAATCTGTCAGTATAGATATTTTAAATACCTGATTTTTTTATATGTAACGACCCTTAGATAAACAATTTATTCTGACTGGAATTCATCTGGGGATCGGGGTGGGGTGTGTTTATTATACATGCAGCACCAAGTAACTGCATATCACTTGCGTGCAAAGATATAAAAAACTGTACTACTTACTAAATGTATCATCTGAAATATACTGGAGTTTGTAAGGCTAACTTCTAGTATTTGTACTTTTTCTTTTTTCTACAGTAAAATATCTCTCCCTCCACACCGTATCTCTCTTCAACAGATGCTCCAAATCAACTTCTCTGCAGCATGCCTCATCACTGTGCACTGAATATGCATGTGGGTCCGGAGGTGGAGGAGAGTAATGAAAGACAGTAAATATGGTGTATGTTGGAGATAAAAAATAGAAGATATTGTAATAGTGTTAAGAAATATTATAACAGTGTTAGGGAATACTATAATAGTATTGTAAGATGTGAATTTTAAAAAAATTTATTGAAGATGACCTAAATATCTCTATAGGACTTGCTCTACTCTTCTGTATAAAACTTCTTAGGGGCGTTTTGTGCAAACTAACATACCACTGAAATTAAAGGGTAGTGCCGGTCAGAAATCAGATGGGAAATCACATGTGTATCAGTGCATGTGCAGCAGTAATACAGAAGCAACCAAACAGATGGATGCCATCACCCACCCACCCCACGGACCATGCCCATGACCCTGCCCCCTCTGCCCCCGGCCCCCTGCCCACCCACACCAAAAAGGCAAACCACTTGGAGGAGATGGAGAATCCCAGGGCTCCCTCAAAACTTTGCCATCACATCAATCAGTCCATCCACCTTCCTGCAAAAGATAACACAGCCCGCAGGTGTAGGAGCTACACAAATAGTGCCCCTTTGTCCTGTGACATCATCTTTTTCCATGTAGTACATCTCCTGCATGCTTTGACCCCCCAACTCCAAACAGCGAGTATGATCATAGAAAGCTAATGACTTCAGCTGCTGGTGGCTGTCCCTATTAAGGGTGCGATTAATTGGATTGTGAGGATGGATGAAATAGAATTATTCATATATATTCTATATATGATGATTTAATTTTTTATTTGATTAGAATATATGGGATGAATGAGATTTCTATTTGGTTAGTAGGATGATAGCAGATATAATGAATCAATTTTCTATTTAGTTGGTGAGATTAGAATAAATAGTATGATCTATTCATATTTATAGTACATCACATTAGAATAATATTAATAATTTTTTTTCAGATTTTTAAGATTTTATTTATAGCATTAAAAATTGCTAGAAGTTAAAAAAATATTTTCTAGAGTTATTCATATTTATAGTACATGGATGGCTCAATCCGGCTAATTTGGCTGGATCGCTCCATCCAGCATCTACTTCGAATATTCCACGAGACATGCCGCCCCATCTATCCGTGCTACGAACCCATTTTATTTATCGTACATTACTACATACACTTCGTACATCTTATGCTACCTACATACACTAAAGTAAAGGCTACGGATTCTGTCGAGAATCAGATTGAATAGGCTGATCAAAAATCAATTTCGGAGTTACCCATCTCTACTGAACAAACCCACTACACATCGCTGGCAAAACCTACATCGAGTGGCAGGGTATGTGTGTAGGCTCCAAAGACTGTCATTGAAAGGAGTCCATTCACTCCCTTTTCTTTTCCTCCGTAAATGAAAATCCAAATCACAACATTGTTCGAACATTTGTCTCGGGGGGCGTTGACCAAACACCGCTATTTGATGGATGTCCATCTCCTGGAGGTAGGAGATGAAACATCTAGTGAACCAAACACACTCTATACCAACTGTGAGATTAAAGGGATTTTTACGAGTGCTAAAGGAGACTAACAGGGATGATCTATACTATTTTGCAGGGCTGAATGATTCTATTATGCTACTCTTTGCGTACTATGATGGAGACATTTTTTTGTGACAAATGATGTGATAGAGACATATATTACATATGTTTCTTTTGCAATTTCTTCCTAACATGATTTTGTTCTAAATCAAGATAATCTTGCAAAAAATCCATGGTGTGTCAGAAATTTCATTGAAAAGAGCCCAAGGTTTAATTTGTAAATCACTTACCTTTTTTCTTCACTTCATGCAGTTGCTGGAATTAATGCGTACGGTGGTAAAGGGAGGGGGAGAGAGATACAATTGTGCAAGCAGGGTTGTACTCCCTCCTGTCTTCTAATTTCTATCGTTTTAGATATATAATCTCACATATAAGGAGAAGTTAATTAGAGTTTTTATTTCTGATTATGTCCATATCAAATAGCTTTAAGTGCTTCCTCTAGTCAATATAAATAGCTACAGTTAGGTTCGAGTCTTGTATTCACTCGCGCCGCTCCGTGCCTATTGTTCCCGCTAAGCTAGGTGAGTTTTGCCGCTGCTGCCGCGCGTATATATTCTCATGTGTTCAGTAGGCATGCATTTTTTTCTCTTGGAGATCTCCTAAATTGAAGCGCTAACATCACCAGAATTTTTTAAGTCCAGGTAACATAAAATGAGACATACTTTAGGCGCATACAAGTTTGATGTTTTAGAAGAATTTAGGCATGCAAATTTTGTACATGACCTTGGCGATCTCTTGCTGCCAAATTGGAAGTTCGTACGTGAAGATGCATATCTGGAATCCTAACTGTCACAACATGCATAATCACGAAGAGGCATTTACTGCATGCATGCATCTTTGGAAAAGAAGATATTAGCTGCATTAATATCAAGGATGAAAGTGTCCAAATCGTCCCTTAATTCACTCAACGTCAAATATTTGCATGCACCTCCCAAAATACTCCAACGATAGGAATCAGAAGACCAGAGGGAGTAGTCCATTTGATATGAGGATATTAGATGTCTTGTATTTTGTTGCCACAAGGCACTCTCCTCGATAAAATTTGTGCTGAACTTTCGAAGAAACTTCAAGATAATTAAGTTTCTGGTATTTCCTTCGGTCATAAATAAATATCATTTTGGATATCGACACACTCTCCAAAATACAACTTTGACTACTATTTTTTCTTATAATATATTGATAAAACATAGCAAAAATATATTATTATAAAAAAATATTTTTCAAAAACAATCTACCCATATTATTTTTAATATCTAAATTCAATACATAAAAATAATTTGTATTAACTAAAATTTAAAACAGTTGACTGCAGAATCACAATACTTATTTATGACTCCGAGAGAGTACAGTGGACGCTCCATGAAATCAGTGCATTTATGTCCATGTGTGCATCGGATGGAAATCAGATGACAGGGACAAATTGACGTGGCACTTAAGCTGTTATTTTCCACTTTATCTTTTGTATATATAAAAGATATGGCGGGTATGGTTTTGTAAGACTAGCTAGAAAAATATTCATCGCAAAAAGAAAAAGGGACTAACGAAATTTCGGTTGGCTGCATGCAGACTTTAATTTTCCCATATTTGTCGATTATTTTCAGTCTAATTGAGCAGCTGGCATGTGATTAAGCACAATCGAGCCTGGCATGCACCTCTCGTAAAATTAAGTAGTGAAGGTAGTTATTGGTCAGCCAACTAGACACTTTTTGAAATTATAGCTTGGCAATTTTTTACTCCCGACCAAACCACTTGTATTTTAAGCTTCGTACGTAGCTCTTCGATGGGCCGCAGTTAGCACTGACCATTTGCGTTGGGTTGGTTAAACACAGCAAAAAAAAAAATCGCAATCTTAATCACTCCCGGCCCATGCGATAATTCTTGCAGATGAATTTATACATAAAATGCTACATGCACCTTGTACTTTAAGTAAACTTGCCAAAATGGCACCAATATTGTTCGACTGGTAAGTCTGAGCTCACCCAATCCTTGTCCTGATGACGACTGACATGCATATGCCAAAATGTTATCCACTGGATAAAGCTCTAATCAGGAGGTGTTTTCCAACAATATTTGTTCCATAAGACAATATAATTTCGATTTGAAACCACGCGTGGCAAGTGTATATGTGGGCGCACGTACACAATTGGTCGCGCGCGAATTATTGTGTCAAATATCGCAGAAATAATTGACCTAATTGAACGCGAGTAATAAGATGGAAAGCAAATATGCAGGGAAACCATATGTACCTGGCCAGTGGGGCATATATGCGTTTAGTGAAATTCGTCGATCACATGAGAACCCTGCACAAGCGACAAACAAAAGTACGTACCTCAGATTAATCATATGCTCGTGAAGGTGAATGCGTGATAGGCCAACAGAGTACGTACGTACGCAGCAATAAAATTGGCGGGGGGGGGGGGGGGGGCGCACGCTATCTGCATTCTGCAGATCGATGCATGGCAAACCACAGATCCATCAGCTTAATTGTACGCACGCACGCAGCAAGAGTACGTACGTGCATGCACACCGACAAAAAAATACGTATGCTAACGCATGCGCAATAGTACGCGTGTGTGCGCGCGCGCGGCCGCGCGTCTACGGATGTGTGATACATGTACGCATGTGTGTGAGAGAGAGGTATGTGACGTGTGTGTGTGACTGAGAGAGATGTGTGCGCGCGCGCGCGTCCGAGTGCCTGTGGCCGCGCGCATGCGTGTTGTCTTGTGTTTTGTACATATACATAGCTTGGCAATACGAGTCTTTGGTAAAATCAGATGCATGCGTTAGTATGTATATGCATAACTGTAATCCAAATACTACCTGTTGGAAGTAATAGCATTTTCAGATTTAATTTAATTTAATTTAATTTTTATATAAAATGAACAAGAATGGATACAAATAATCAATAACGACTATATTCCGACTAGCCACGACTAAATTCCACTAGCCTTGAGTAGGATTCGACAAATCTCAACCCGCCTCAACTAGTGCATGTCCTTGACAAGATATTCGACTAGTTACTCGATCAGCAGATGTACTCGAATAGGATTTACATACGCAACCGATAGCGACGTGAGATGCAGACGCCCCGTGGTGTCGATGCTCGATGCAGTAGATGATGAAGAAGATGAAGTAGTTAATGCAGAGGCCACCATGATGTCGATCCAGTAGACGATGACAAAGTCGAAGTAGTCGAAGTAGATCATGATGATGTAGAGGAAGCAGATCGTGAGCAGTCGTGACGAGTGCTTCCTAAAAACCTTATTCGCCCTCTCCCGGTGCAAAATCCTAAAGGAGACGGGTTCTGAAGACCTACTCTCCCTTTCATCGGTGTACGCCGACACAGCGGGATGGAGTAGACTACGTGCGACGGCACAACAGAGAGAAATTGGCAAAACCCTAATTGCGTGTGGTGTCTCATGTCTCTCCTTTGTGCGGTGGCTCGCAGATATATATAGAAGGAGAGTCGCGTGGCTGAGATGCACCACCATCGAAGACGGTTACGCCGCCATGATCGGAGTTTTAACCAACACGATTTCCATATATTTATCTGTTTGGTCGCGCAGCGAAAAGAAAGAAACCGCAAAAAGGAGGCCGGACCTACGCAAGCAACTAGACCCTATTTCGGCGGACCATTCATGCAGGTGTCTTGCACCCACACCCTCTGCCCCAGCCCTGATCCGACGAGGTGAGCGAGTGTGTGTGTATGTTCTTCTAGTACTCTCATCCATATATGCTAAGTGGGTGGAGAAGAGAAACCCTTTTAAGTTGGTCTCTATCCACTTCCATTAGCAATGTGGGACTAATGAACACACACCTCCCTCACATGGTTGGGCCTTTGAGATTTATTTTGAATTATACAAATACAATAGGCTAAGCCTATATATTCTAACAATCCCCCATCAGATCTCAAAGTCCTACGAAAATTTATCTTTTTCTCAATACTATTTCATATACCAGTGTTTTAGTAGAGACTATTAAGTTGAATATCCACCTAGAACATTAAGCTACACTCATTCACAGCTTGGACAATAGACTAAGCCTTGAATTGCAAGTCTTGTGCAAACAAGTTTCACTTGAAGTCATAACCTAATCCTAGGCTGCCAGTAGGTTACCCCACGGGTGGAGCATATAAGTTATACTCCATGTTCTCTTAATGATTTTTTCAGAGACCACCCAAGTCTCATAAACTGTGACCAACAGTCAGACTCATATAGGTGTGTTATTTCAAGAATACCCTATAGGTTAGTATCTTCGCTAATCAAAGCTAATAGAACATATTAAGGCAATAGCCAACCTACCTTACAGATTTCGAGAGTCTTTCATCTTTACTCAAGTGGGTTGTATGGTACTCTCCTTCAGTTAACCAATGGCTTGTTCTTTCCAGATCCTAATTCACAAGATATCCGATCACATATATTGGATTACCACTACTGTATAACTCACATGGGTCTCACACCCATCTCCTTCGATACATTATCTATCACATTTCGTGATAGTCCCTTTGTAAATTGATCTGCCAGATTTTTAGCCGCTTAGATATAATCCAACGCTATCACTCCAAAGTTTTTTCAATTTTTTGACAGATTCAATTTTGTCTTTGCATGTCTTGAGAATTTCATGTTGTTATTAGAACTGTTCACTTTGATAATAACTGTTTGATTATTACAGTTCATAAGGATAGCCAGTATCGATTTTTCGACCACTAGAAAATCCATCAAAAGCTCACGCAGCCATTCTGCCTCAATAGTGGTTGTGTCTAACAATGTGAGTTCTGCTTCCATGGTTGACCTCATCAAAATGGTTTGTTCTCAAGACCTCCATAAAACATCATAACCACCAAGAGTGAATACATATCCATTTGTGTTCTTTATCTTATTATCAATATCAGATATCCAATTTGAATCACTATAACCCTTCAGTACTGATAGGTACCCAATATAGTGAAGTTCAAAAATTCATAGTACCTAGAAAGTAGTGTATGACTCAATCAAGCACATGCCAGTGATCATCACTCGGGTTAGAAGTAAACCGGTTCAATTTGTTCATAGCAAATGAGATATCAGGCCTTGTAGCACTAGCTAGGTATATGAGTGATCCGATTATTTGGGAATACCTCAGTTGATCTCTAGCAATTCATTTATTTTTCAAAGTATTAACCTAGGATCATAAGGTGTTGGAGCGATCTTGCTATCCATGTAGCCAAAGAGGCTCAAGATCTTTTCCACATAATGGGATTGTGAAAGTGTAATTCTATTCTAACCTCTATTCTCCCATATCTTTCATATCAAAATTTCTAGATATATATGGTTTGACCTCATTAATCACATCAAGATTTGTTCCAAAAATCAAGATGTCATCAATATACAGGCACAAAATAACTCCATCACCCTCACTATGGTGATAATACATACATCTATTAACTTCATTAACAACAAAGCCCGCAGATATTAACGTTCTATCGAACTTATCATGTCATTGCTTAGAGGCTTGTTTGAGGCCATATAAAGATTTCAGCAACTTACATATCTTGTCCTCCTGACTTTCTACTACAAACCCATCAGGTTGATACGTATAGATTTTCTCATCCAACTCTCTATTAAAGAAAGTTATCTTAATGTCTATCTGATAAACGATAAGACCACGTGAGACAACCAAGTAAAGTAGTACTCTTATCGTGATTAGTCGAGCCATAGGTGAATAAGTATAAAAAGAAATCTTCGCCTTCCTTTTGGATATAATCCTTGGGCACAAGCTGAGCCATCTCGCTACGAACAGTCTCCTTCCAGTAGTCCGCATTTGGAGATGCATAAGCTTCTGAAATTGACTTGGAAGTGTCATCCATAAGGTACACAGTGAAATCATCACCAAATATTTTATTCTTTGTCTCTTTCTCCTTCTCGGAGCGTCACTGTCATCCTCCTCAAGAACTTGCTCGAGTGGTTGCTAAGAATACTCGAGTGGTGTGATAGGTTTAGGAATTACCTCAGAGGTTTGACTAGAAATGTTATGTATATCCTTCATATGAAATATGTTCTCAAAGAAGGTGGCATCTCTAGACTTCATAATTGTATCGACTAGCATGTTAGAACCTCAGATTTAACTACTAAAAACTTATAGGCAATGCTTCGATGAGCATATCCCAAAAAGACGTAATCCATTGTCTTAGATCCCAACTTATGCCTTTTAGTTATTGGTACATTAACTTTCATCAAACATCTCCAAGTATACAAATAAGAAAGTGATATTTTTCTCCCTTCTCATTCTTCATTTGGGGTTTTCTCCTTATTCTTAGTAGGAACTCTATTTGAACATGATATGAAGTCAAAAAGGCCTCCCCCACCATGCCTTAGATAAACCCACAGTGTCTAACATGGCATTAACCAAGTTAGTAAGGGTACGGTTCTTCCTCTCGGCTACCTCGTTTTTATTAGGGAAAATAGGGAGGCGTTCTCTCATGAATAATTCCATGTCCCTTACAGAATAAGTTGAAATCACTCAAGAAGTACTCTCCATCATGATCCGACCTAAGTATTTTAATTTTTCTTTCCAATTAATTTTCAACTTATGCCTTATAGATCTTAAAGTAGAGAGCCACATCTTTAGATTTCAACAAATACACATAAAAAATCTAGATGTATCATCGATTAAAGTCATGAAATATTTTTTTTCGACCCTTCGTCAACACACCATTCATCTCACAAAGATCTGAATGTATGAGTTCTAACGTTATCAAATTTCTCTCCTTGCCTGTCTTGTGAGGCTTACGAGGCTGCTTAGATTGCACACAACTTTGGCACTTGGAACCTTTAACAATGGAAAAATTTAGAATTAAATTCAAGTTGGAAAGCTGAGTCATACAACTAAAGTTTATATGACATAACCGTGAGTGCCAAATACTAGCCTCACCTCCATTAATGTTACCACAAATATGGTTTCACAGATTTATTGCACAAATCAGAAAGAGAAAAGTGGAACAAGCCTCCGCACTCACAGCCTTTACCAATAAAAAGTACATGTTTTGACTGAACCACTTTATTGGACTCGAGTACCACCATAAACCCATCTCTACATAGAAGAGAACCGCTAACTAGATTCTTGTTTATTGAAGGGACATGCTGCACATTCCTTAGCTACATAATCTTTCCTGAAGTAAACTATAGATCCACCATGCAAATATCATGAACAGGAGAATGAGACTCATTCCCTATTAAGACGAAAGAATCACTAGCGATCTGATAAGAAGAGAACATTGAACTGTCAGCACACACGTATACATTAGCCCTAATATCAATCCACCAACTGGTAGAATGATTCACTAAAAGAACAATTGGTAAATTATCATACCCACTAGTTCCATCTTCAGTGTTTCCAATGGTCACGTTGATAGACTTTGTGTTCTTCTCTTGATTAACCTTTCTTTCTTTGCGGTCTCATCAATCTTTGACCTAATGGCTAACCTCGTTGGACACAAAGTAAGGATTATCATCTTTGTTCATCATCTTCTTCTTGACGTTGGTGATTTGTTTGACCTTGCTATTTTTCCCTTTGTACTTGCCATTAGAGGACTGTAGCACCATATTTGCACTAGATTGTCCATCATCTCCTTTGTTATGCACATCCTTAGCTTGAGCTTTCTCCTCAACATCAAAACACATGACCAAACTATCAACAAAGATCTCTTGTCTCTTGTATTTTAGAGTAGTGGAAAAATTACTACATGAGTGAGGCAATTTGGCAATGATGCCCTTAGCCATAAACTTGTCGGTTAAGGTACACTTTAGGAACTCAAGTTCTTTTACAATGCACTGAATCTCATGAGCCTGCTTGACTACCGATCAATTATCAACCATCTTATAGCATGATATTGCACCATGATATACAATTTACTACATGCATCTGACACACCAAATTTTGCATTCAGTGCGTCCCACAACTCCTTTGCATTCTTTATGTGTATATATACATCACAGAGATGATCGGCAAGAGCGCTAAGAACACATCTTACAAAGAGTGTGTTGGCTTCCTTGAACTTTTTCTCCTCATCAGAGGAAAGAGTTCCTTTAGGCCTGCCAGAGGTAACCCAGTAGCAGTTCATAGTTGTACCACAGAGTGGTTTTGACTCGCCATCTCTTAAAATGCACACTGGTAAACTTGTCTAGCCTCAGTGCATCGGCAAAATCAGCCATAGTTAAATCAAAGTGCCTACAATAAGATTTTTGGATTGTTGGAAGTAATAGCACTTTCAGATTTAATTTAATTTATTTCCTAATATAAAATGAACAAGAACGGATGCAAATAATCAACAACGACTATGTTCTGACTAGCCCAAACTTAATTTGACTAGACTCGAGTAGGATTCGACAAATCTCAACACGTCTCAACTAGTGCATGTCCTCGACAAGATATTTGACTAGGTACTCGATCATCGGATGTACTCGACTAGGTACTCAAATAGGATTTACATACATACTCGATGGCGATGTGAGATATAGACGCCCCTGTGGTGTCTATGCTCGATGCAGTAGATGATGATGAAGATGAAGTAGTCGAGGCAGAGGACATCGTTGCGTTGATCCAGTAGGCCATGATAAAGACAAAGTAGTCGAAGTAGACCACGATGATGTAGAGGAAGCAAATCTTGAGCAGTCGCGATGAGTGTTTCCCAAAAACCTTATTCGCCCTCTCCCGGTGCAGGATCCCAAGGGCGACGGGTTCCGGAGACTTGCTCTCCCATTTGTCGGTGCACACCGGTGTAGTGGGATAGAGTAGTGTCCAGGGTTAGTTCCTGATAATGATTCCGGGGTGTACTGGTCAATGGGCGCGTGAATAACACTTACGGTGTATGTGCATTTGTGATGAACTCAAGAACGCATGGATTATCCAGGTTCAAACCTCCCTAAGGATAACATCCATACGTCATGTGTATTTTATTATCAGAGTTTGTGAATTGGTTACATATAAGTTTTCATGACTCCTCCTTCTCCATCCTTTTACAAATCGGGTCCTTATCTCTTTATATACTAGAGAGAAGGAGAATTTACAAGTGAGCTATTTTCTACTGACCCATACCTTAGCTAAACCTCCCATCCCTAGGCTATTTAAAATGGGCGGTGCACGTGCTCCTTTTTGTTTTGATGAAGCAGCCGAGCACATCCCATTAGCTGGACACCTCCACGCCTACGCCCTCTGGTCAACCAGTACAGCTCGTCCCATCACCACTCTCACACGCATGCCTGTGGAAGCAGTCTGACACGCATGGGAGCATGTCTCATAAAGTTTAATGCTACGAGATGGGGCATGACACCACTATGCCGGCCACGACCTGTCCGCTGGGGAGGAGTGCCTAGGGAAGAAAAACACTTGAGTGAAATGCATTTAATGAGAATAGACTGGTTTGATGAGTACATGTCCCACGACCAGCGAAGGCTGGTCGCGGGAATCCCTTATATGGTAAGGATCCTGATCGTGAAGATACAAACTGGTAGCGCGGTGGGACCCTACTTCGGGAAAGAATCTTCTGCCAACTAGATATTGGCTGGTGTGAGCCCTCAGAATAGGGGACCCCTTATTCTATACATCGATAAGTAGATTACGTGCGACAACACAATAGAGAGAAATTGGTAAAACCCTAATTGTGTGTGGTGTCTCACGTCTCTCCTTTGTGCGGCGGTTGGCAGATATATATATAGAGAGGGAGAGTCGCACGATTGAGACACACCACGTTCGAAGACGATTACGCTACCACAATCAGAATCTTGACCAACATGATTTTCATATATTTATCCGTTTGCCCACACAACAAAAAGAAAGAAACCATAAAAAAGAGACCGGACCTACGCAAGCAACTGGACTTAATTTCGGTGAACCATTTACACAAGTGTCGTACGCTCGCGCCCTCCGCACCTGCACCGGCCCGGCAACGCGAGCGCGCGCGTATATTCTTCTAGGCCTTTTTATCCACACATGTTAAGTGGGTGGAGAAAATAAACTATTTTAAGTTGGTCTCCATCCACTTCCATTTGAAAGGTGGGACTAAAAAATACTCACTCACATGGTTAGAGCTTTGAGATTTATTTAGAATTATATAAATATAATAGGCTAAGTCCATATATTCTAACAGTACCTATACATACTGCCGTACTTGATAAGCGTATGAATACGTGAGAGCTGAGACATATCTACTTTCTGAAACTACTACTGCAAATGTACATGTGCAAGGACATATGTCCCTATCTCCTATATTATAAGTTACGTCGCTCCTTTTGTTCTTGTGTAAGCTAGCGCTAATGCATGCATATATATATAACCCAAGGCCTTCTTGAACACAAGTGTAGGGATTTGTATGTATAGATTAATTCTTTATTAGAAAACTACATGCTGGTAGATCATTAGGGGCAGCGCCAACAAAAGTGTAATGATTAATGACCGGAAATAGCGTGACAGACAGATCAATAATATATTTCATACACGTAACACTGGCAGTGACAGGACGGACTAAACAAATGCATCGCGTAGAGTAATATACTATAATGTCTAGCTGTTGAATCGGTTGCTTAATAATGTCAGCTGAATCAGTTGCTTAATTCATGTAAGCTCTTCACCTATATATAATTGGTGCATACGTCTCCAAGAAGCTTAATCCATAGACTTAATCCATAGACAGTCGGAAATGATTGGATATTTAACAACATGGTGCCAACAACTCAAGCATGCAAAGCCAAGTTTATCTATGAATTTGGCATGGTTATCCATGGCGAAAAAACAAGCGACTCCCCACACATCTCTGGCTAGAAGCTTTCAATACGTAGTTTTTAATTTTTCTTGTTTCGACTTTCTTCCACAATGATGTACAAACTTTAACTTTGCTCCATTTATTAATATATTCTAATCTGTAGGTGTTCATAACCTCTCCAGTTCCATTAAAAAAAAAAAGCTTGTTGCAGGCTAAGAAAATCGATACCATTAGTTCACATTTCCAATTTAATAAGCGTTAATTAAAAAAAACAGAGATAAAAAAGGTTTGAGAGCCAGTTTGGATGTTGTAATTTTTTAAGACTACAGTCTTTATGCACCATGGGTGAAATACCACAGTATTACTACAATATTTTACAGTATTGAAAAAAAATATGACGTTTGGCAAAACTGCAGCATTTCAATATTACAAATCTGTTCGAGAAATACTTGTTAGACCAACTAACCAATACTAATACAAAAAATGGAATAACGTTGTGCACATATTGAGAAAATCTGACTACAATGTGATCCAAGTCTCGCTAAAGGCTGATTACCAAAAAGTCACTACCATAGAACGGATTATCACAGACGGTTGTTAAACACGATTACAGATGGGTTGCGTTCCCGTCTGCTAAAAATGTTTATATTTTCACACTTCTCACAGACGGGTATCATTCTGTCTATAATATAGTACACATAGACAGATCTGATTAACAACTATATCTGTAATATGGTTGCACAACTGTCATTTTCAAAAATATCATAGATAGATTTACTATAAAAACCGTCTGTGTCTGCATACTGTCACAGACGGGTTATTTTCATAACCGCATGTGTCTCTAAAATAGTTTTAAATGGACATTGTAGAAATCGTTTGTCTTGATTATAGTTTGAGACGGAGTTCTTAAGTAATCATCTGTGTCATGTGACACCTTTCAATTCAAATTTCATAGACGTGTTACTTTAATAACCGTATTTGTGTAAATATTTTAGACATATTTATGTAGAAACCATCTGTGTGTCCCCGAAGCACCAATTTAGCTCACAGGAGGCCTTCTGGATATAGTACAATCTCAGAATATTATGAACTATATGCATAGGTAATAAATATAACAAACACATATGACATTCATATAGCAAAAAATTAAACATAACTCATTATCAGTGTTACACAATGTATAACACTCTCCATACATGTACAAAACTCATTAACAATTACTTTCATAGTGTAGCATACACATCAGATACATCACCAATCTGAATGAAATTCCCCTTTTGGGTTAATTACTTGATATATTAAGAAAATGGCGATCCATCATCGAATTTTAGCAAGTGTTGCAATTGGCAATGTAGTTGTTGACAGTCTGAAAGTCTGGCAGTAGGGAAAATATGTATGTATTGAAAGCTCCACATGCATACAACAACAATAAAAATTGAAGTGCTACAAGAGAAAAAGAACCTCAAATAAACTGAGTAGTCTGAGAGAATTTACGTATCAATAAGATTTTACAGTGCATAATAGTTATGTGGTTATGACTTTATTGAATCCGTGTATCACACCTTGTTGGCATTCGAAATTATAACCGCTAAAACTCAATACCTACCCAGGGTATAGGGAAGCATAAAGTATTCCTTGCCTTTGAAATGCGATAATTAATGTATAAGGTGTTAAGTGACACCTGTATCATTAGACATAATGATTTATAGAGAGAAAAACTCAGGGTAAGATATGCAACATGTTGTTTCTTCACCCTATTTCCTTGTATCATGTGCCTATATGTACATAACAAATGAGTTAGATGCCACATATATAGCGATATAAAAGTGAAAGGTGTGTTTAATTTCCTTACCATGTGAAGGTCCTCAAGAGTGACATGTCTAGTGCATCAAGGGTAAAAAAGTCATAGAAATCATTGAAGCCGACAGGAAAGTAGCCTTCGTCTTCGTGGTAGAAATGGTTTCTAGCAAATTTGACAAAGATTTCTACCCTTATCCTCTTTCATGGGTTGATTTAATATTTATATAGAGCCATACATACAGGATCTGCCACTACGAGTTCATTAGCGGAAAGGATCGGTTATCCACACTTGAATTTTGGGTTTGTAGCAGCATCCATGACTGGCATACGAAGCTCTTGCTCAGCCACCTCTTTCTACTGGACATCATGAGGTTGTTCCTGGGCCACCTCTTTTCTGCTGCACATGCTAGGGCTTATCCTAGGCTACCTCTTGCTGCGCAACAGGTTGCACGACATCCTGTTGTTGCACTTGTTGTTCCTCGGTGTCCTTTTGAACACTTTTGGCTTCTGGTTTCTTAGGTTCACAAAAGGCTACCGGTGTTGAAAATGCTTTAGGGCCTGGAGGTGGATGTGTGGGAGAAATTGACGGTAGAGAAAGAATGCTTAACACTGGAGAGTTCAACTATATATCACTCTTCTTCCATTCAATCCTCTACAGGAGAGCCCCCTAGAGTTGAGATATCATCGGTAGGTGGGATCTCCACTTGTGCTCCATGAAGTTGGGATGGACCATGTCCACCTCAACCACTGCATTGCCCTACCGCACCTCAACACAATACATCGTCTTTTGTAGTTGTTGCACCTGACCCCTTGTGATCTCAATGGTGAAATCGCCGAGCCTAATGACGAGGGTGCATGGCATGGGCCCATCGAGATCACCTATGGGTGAGTGGCAGTTCTGCTCCACCTCAATGGACGCGCATCTACTCCTTCCAAGAATAATAGGGCTTCTAATGACTGGTACAATCGGAATTCCCAGTGCCTACAACATGGTGTCACACGGGAGAGGACTTCCTCAGTGCCCTCTTCCCGAATCCTCTGGGATAGCTGCTTGATGTCCACGAGCTCGTTCCTCTTCCTCTTCCTATACAACTCACGGTGTTAGGGCCATCCATACTTCTAGCCCTCGTAAATGGAAAGTCTTTGGACCCGACATGGATGCTCAGGCTTTTCGAGGGCAACAGAGAGGACATCCTTCTCTCTAACACTGGTGAGGACCCTTGGCTAGCTTCTAGCTGCTTCTCACTGTTTTTTTCAGATACCTCTTGGGTCTTGCTGCCTTGATGCTGATCTCTCCACTATGCACCACAGTTGCCCTACCTCGCAACCAATTCCTAGCACGGCCCTCAGGAACGTCAGCAAATGGCATCGACCAATCTTCCTACTTAGCTTTCTTGTCCTCCTACCATTAAAGGATTTTTGCCTCATACCCACATGTGCCTAACCTGTGGTTGTGCTTGTTATTAGCCCGAATATCCTTGTGTTTCCTGCTTTTAGCATTGAACTCATCTGAACTCTTCATCTCCACAAAGGCAGCCCAATCCTCTTGTGATATGAACTTGTAGTTCTCAAACGACTCCCGATTCCGATCAATGTACTCCCAAACAAGTTGGCTCCTGAATGTCCTCAAAGCCTTGTTGATCACTCTCAAATATTTTCTCATCACAAGGCCTCTCAAATTCTGTAGTATCTACAAATAATTCTCAAGGCACGCAAGCAGTGCCTCCACCTCTGATTGACCGAGAAGCTTCCACTTTTTAAAGACCAAGGGCACCCTCTTCCTAGCAATCAGGCCACATACATGTAAAAAAATAGTTCTTCACCGTAAGAGAGGTCGTAGGTAGCCCTGTGACGTTGATCTCCATGATGACAATTTTGTCTATAGGCCACTTGGTGTTTGTCCTAGCACACTGAGCTTGACCCCATGAGGTGGTTGTATCTTCGTGACGTACGTCATCAGAGTGGGGATGTTCGTGAGAGGATGAGGACGAAGATTGAGCACTTGATGCCATCTAGTTGAATTACATTAGCAAAAGGTAGAAATAATATAAAGGCAACTACAAAAAATGTGGACAGACAATGTGGACTACAAAACTTAAACATTTAGCAGTTAGTCATACGTAACTAATCCTGTTTCAATTTGAACTACATGTCATTCTAGAGTAATGCATACAAAACAAATCCTAGAGAAACAAATGCACTAGAAAAACTACATTCTAAACCAAGCTTTAAGATTATACAAATGACCTAAGTATCCAACATTTAGTACCAAGTAAGAAGCAATAACCAACACTAGAATATTTTGACTAGGAAACCCTAGCGCCACAATGGGGAGGAGGAGGACGAGGACGAGGGTTCGAGCAATACCAGATGAGGACCGGAGCGGCACAGGAGGGGTGGAGGAGAAGGAGTGCCCGAGCACCGCCGTAGTGGAGAGGACGAGGAAGGAGTGCCTGAGCGCTGCCACAGTGGAGAGGACGAGGAAGGTGTGTCCGAGAGCCACCGCAATTGAGAGGAGGAAGATTGCCAGAGCGCCACCGTCATGGATAGGAGAAGAATGCGAAGCGCGCTCAAGATCTGTTTGAGTGCATGAAAAATCGAATACACGCGATGTTAGGTTAAAATACACCGCACAAATGGTTTTCTTAATGTTTGTCTGTGTCTTACATATCACAAACGATGTTAATTAATATCCGTCTGTGACCTATCCCATGCCTTGTGGGCCTGCAGTAGTGGTCACAGATGGTTTCCTCTTAATATTCGTACGTGACCTGTCCAGTGCCATGTGGACTTGTACTCTTTAGTCACACAAACAGTTTCCTCTTAATGTATGTATGTGCCTAAGGATATAGACTGTCAGGGACAGTTAATACTGACAGATGGTTTGTTGTCATATGTTTTTCCAGAATTGCTATATGTTGATAGACATCAAATAATTTAAACATAGATATCATATAAATTTTAACACATGCATTTGAACAAAGGAATTTCAACACAAGCATGATAGAACTTAATTTGAACACATACATTTCTTTAGCATTAAAATATATTCATATCACTTCATCAGTATATGGTCTGCAATTTACAAAAATGGTGTTATATCTGCAAAAGGGGGAGCTTCATTAACTTGATTGTACTCCTCCTTGTCAACGATATTTTCAACTCTAATGATCCGTCCTTTTCCCGTTGAGAACTCCGATGATCCTGTCATATGTTTGTCCAGAATTACCATATGTTGATAGACATCAAATAAATTTAAACACAGACATTATATAAATTTTAACACATGCATTTTAACAATAGAATTTCAACACAAACATGATAGAACTTAATTTGAACATATACATTACTTTAGCATTAACACATATTCACATCACTTCATTAGTATATGGTCTGCAATTTATAAAAATGGTATTATATCTGCAAAAGAGGGAGCTTCATCAAATTGATTGTACTCCTCCTTGTCAACGACATTTTCAACTCTGATGATCCGCCCTTTTCCCATTGAGACCTACATGCCAGTTCTTTTGTGGTGTATCACGCACACAAAACACTTGGGATCACATGCTTAGCAAGAATGAATGGTTTTTCCTTATATCTGACATGTCGCAGGTCAATAGTAATGATCCCGTGCTTGTCCACCAAGAAGCCCTTTGGGGCCTGAATCCAACGACATCGAAATAGGGGTATTTTGAAATCTATATAGTCCAACTTCCATATTTCCTCTATCTGTCCATAGTAAATGCTCATATGTGCACACTAATGTTCTTATATGAACACTTCTCATCTTTTTTGGTCATGTAAAATGTGTACCTATTAGTGTTGTATCATCATGTCACAATTGTAAGATTGGTCCTTTTGCCAATTTCTTAAGTATCTAACTTGTGCAAGAACTCGATTGGATTTTATCTTGAAACCAAGTGTTAAACCTTTTGTTATGCTATCTAATTATCCATACATCGGTCCTTTCCGGATTTTCTCAAATGAGCAATGCTTTTTGCTCCTCGATATATTTTGACACTTCATCCATCTGTTGCAACACTAGCAAGTGAGCCTGAGCATAAGACTTCTGGCCAGGAGTTAGTGGTTTTTTTCCCAATGATTCCTTTACCTCCAATTCGGCCCTCGTGTTGAGATATGGGCACACCGATAGTACCTGATGAATCAATGAAGTCGACACACCACTCGACAACCTACTCAGATGTATACCCTTCAATTATGCAGCCTTATGGTTGAGATTGGTTCCTTACATATGATTTAAAAAATGCGCATGTATCTCTCATATGAATACATCTGATGTAGAAATACTGGACCAAGGTACTTTATCTCCTTTAGAAGGTGCACAATGACATGGACCATAATATCAAAGAAAGAAGACGGGAAATACATCTCAAGCTCGCATAAAGTCTTCACCACATTTCTTTCTATGGTATTTAGTGTTGTTAGATCGATGACCTTTAGGGCAATTACATTAAAGAAAAAGCACAGGCTCATGATTGACTCTTTGATCATGACTAGCAAAATATTCCTAATTGCAATAGGAAGCATCTATGTCAACATCAAGTGGAAATCATGAGACTTCATGCCAATAAGCCCCAAATCCTTCATAGAAACAAGTTTTTTATGTTGGCGGAGTATCCGGAAGGAACTTTCACAACATGCAGGAACTCAAAATTTTATTATTTCTCCTCCTTTGATAGGTGCCAATATCCCACAGCTGCGGGGACATGCACTCTGCCTTTACCATCTTTTTGGGGATGAAGCTCATGTCGTATGTTCAATTCGACCAGGTCATTTTGTGCCTTCATACCATCCTCTATTTTCTCCAGGATATTGCACAAGGTACCAATAATACTCTCACATACATTCTTTTCGATGTTCATGATATCGAGATAGTGCCACAGGAAGCTTAGCACGCTGTTTGAAGACTCGTGGGCGCCTCTATCTAAAATACTCGCGCCAAAGGGCCCGGCCTTAAGACCAATAATTATGGTACACATACGGTTATTAGAATAAACTATCTATATGTTCACCTTCGTGGTAACAGTCTTTAAGTACAGATGAATTATCATTTTCATCTGTCTGTGTCTACCAGAGAGACACATACAAATTTTAGAAAAAATTGTATATGACAATATTACATATGGGTATTCCTAAAATCTGTCTATGTGATTAAAAAAAAGCCGTAGGTGCTTCTTGACACACTCAGATGGCGTTCATGTTACAAATACGTCTAACTTAACAACCGTCTGTGACTATTTTGATAATGATGGATCCTAATTAAAATCCTATCTGTAACACCCGTCAGCTTTTTGTTGTTTCTGTGGTACTGAGTGCATTGACTAAATATGTGATTGAAGTGCATTGACCAAAGTCTGATTAAATTATGCATTGGAAATTTACCACCTAGGGAGTTCATGTCACTCTCGTAGAGAAATTATTTTCTACAGAAGATATGTGTATCAGATGCCATGAGGAATAATTTCCATGGTTGCATGCATAATGCAAAGTAACTGCAGGGTAGCCTGTGCGGTTAAGACGGGCTGACGGAGACAGAGCGACAACTCGGTTTTGGAAAAACGAGGTGGAGTGTGGATTTTTTAAAACTTTAAAAAAATCAAGGTATTTGGTATACTAATAACCACGGCACACGTATAAAACCGAAGTATATATGTCATATCGCTACTGACAAAATATATTGTTGGCTGTGTGAGCTCTTGGAAACCAGCTCCTTTCTCATAATCCCTTTGATCCACCACATAGGCGTCACTCAGCTTGTTCTCCATCGTAGCGTACGTCAAGTCCATTCAAATTTGATTGGATTGAACGAGAAAGGAGGATGAATATTTAGAAGCGAGTGAACTTGACACACCCCTTATCAGCTTCCTCATGCAATCTCTGATGTGTGAAAACTGAAGGTAGAAGTTCCAATGAACAATATACAAAATTGTACTTGCAGTGCCTAATTTTTTTGCATCTTTTTCTTCATATGACCCGCAAAATGAACAGCTCACATCTATTCTTCTCCCACAAAAATTCAATGGGCACAAGAAGGAAGTCAGGATGAATTGATGGTTTGGTTTCAGAGAAGGAAGACAAAATTGTTTTTCTTACCCTAAATCATCTAGCTTGTCTAACAATCTTGAATCTCTAATTTAAGAACTACAATTATATGGCAAAGGCACAGGAATATCTTAAATTGTTTTAGACAAAGCCAAGGTAAAATTTCTTGCAAATAATTTGGCTCCAGAAGAAAACAACAAAACATTTTGTATCACTCAGGCAATTCCAAACACTTAGCTACTCTCAAAAAATAATTTCGAACATGGAAATGACAATACAGAGGATCGAATGGAGTCAATCTGGATACATTACTTCAAGCAAGAACACACAATCATTTGATTGTGAAGAACCTAAGGAAACAAATCAATATTCTCAGTTATTGAACTTCCCTTCCACCATTCATATTTAGCTTGATCGAATGAAACATTAGATAGCACTGCTGTTCATCAAGTAGTCATGCCAAAGATGATCACCTGTAGCAATTTTTTTTCTTTTGCATTGTCCTTTTTAGGCAAGAATGAATAAAGCAGATGACAAACCTTGGAACAGATTCCTAATAGCTCTTTGGTGTCAGCACCTTCTCTTTTCCTCTGTCGTCTCAAAGAGCTGCTCCCATTGGTGTTTTCCAGCACAACAACAAGCAAAAGCAGCAGCATGACCTATAACATTATCCTCGTAAGGATGCACAAATCTATGCACATTGTTTTCATTGCCCATGATGGAAACAAAATATAAGCTGAACTCGGCATTCAGCAACCCCTTCGCCTTGAGAAAATTCATCAAGCAATGTCGTGGCAACAAGCGACGCTCAATGCTATACAACATCAAAGCTGGCCTTCGTGCAATGTATGGTATCTCCAACCCGACACCCCCCATCAGGAACTCCAAACTTCTTCGAACTCTTTTCTCAGTAGAACCCAGAATATTAGGGAACTTACTCACTGCTAATGATACATCATCCCTTGACCATCCAAGCTTCTCAAACAGTTGCATATTCTTGGTGAGCTTCTCACGGCTGAGGATTGAAAATGTTGAAAGCGCATGGGGGAAAACCGACGAGTTCTGCTCTATTCTAAACTCATCAACACGTGCCAAAGCTTCCTGCAGGTGAATTTCAGGAACACTTATCCCACATCCCTGAAGGAGTGCCAGGTTGCAGACCACCTTCTCGTGGTCCATGCCGAGGAAACCATTGCTGACCTTGAGGACATGCAGGAGCTCATCAAGGGAGCCAAAAACCTGGAGCCAGAAGTCAACATTGCGGTGGAGCGACCTGCTGGCTGCTACGGCGGTGGTTTCGGGCGGTCAGGACGAGGCTCTTCCCGACGCCGGTGCAGAGCAAGAGCGAGTCATTGAAGACGACGGTGGCGATGTCGTAGTGAGAGAGGCCGAGGCCGGTGAGGAAGGCAAGTACGGCGTCAGACTTCGAGGGGGACTTGAGGTGGGAGATCATCTTGGAGACCTTGAGGGTCTGAGGAGAGGAGGCGGTGGAGTGACAATGGGGGTTGGAGGGAGGTGGGGGAGGGATGGCGCGGGGAGAGGAGATGCGGAAGGATGCATTTTCAGAGGCAGCGAGCGGGGCTGCAGTGGATGGGGATGAAAAATCCGAGCTGGGTGCCCGCCATCGTCTCCCTTCAGATCGCGCCGCCCGAAGTCCCGCTGAGACGCGAATCTGACGCATGCGACGGAGCGAACAATTGCCCCGACGCGATTCCCGCACCATGCGTGGTTTTTTTCGTGCTGGTCCGGTTAATGTCAAAGTGGGTAATTTTGATAAACTTTATTAGTGAGAGAAGGATATTTGTTTGTGAACTATTTGATTGTGTACAATATAAGGTGGAGATTATTTAGTTATGCTATAACTCATGCATTTTATAAGAATATAGATATAGATTACGGTTTGTAAAATTAGAGTCTTTGTTGTGTCTAAACGTCTCCATTTTTTAATACCATAGTGTTTTTCAGAAATCATGGTATCTATCAAAAACTCAAAAAATACTTAATATCCAAATAAAAGTTAGTAGTGTGCAACGAACTAAAAGGCTTGATTAACAAATTCCCCAATATAGAGGCCAAAATAGTTAGTTAGTTCTATTGGGCTAGAGACAATGATCTAGATCCAGTGTCCTTGCACAAAAAGGTGTCTAGATCTAATGCATGAAAGAAATGTGCATACGTGTCCAAGACACTTGTTGCAGTCTTAAAATTATAGATACCTTTAGTCTACATCTCCAAATTAAATGTTTGGATCTTTTATATACTATCACTTGAATAATAATTTTGAGAAAATCATAGAAATTTCTTACCTTTGGATATGCTTCAAGATTAATGCCCAGGAAATGGTGGTGGAAGTGTCTTCTTTTATTATTGGAAACATGATCTTCTTATATGATCACGGTATGTCTTATCTGGGCTAGTCAAAGTTGGGTTAGGGCTGAGGTTCACCTAGTCCTTGATTGTAGGAGGCATATGTGACATTGTGGCAAGGTAATCAGGGCGCACCTATGGGTAAGGGAGTGAAGACCATTGTGGAAAGCAAGCTAGGGTTGTATGGAGATGGTCGAGGGTAGTGGATCAAACAATAGTAGAAACCTCATAAAGAAAGAAAGAAAGGGATGTGGCAGGGGACCGAGAGAATGGACAAAGGAGTGGACATGTGGTTTTGGCAGCAATGCAATATGTGAGGTGAATGCAGGTGTGAAGGGTGGCGGTAGGGTGGATGTGGATGGGGGGGGGAGGGTTAGGTAGGGGTGGGAAATATTTTTAGGAGGTGAGGATTGAAGTAGTATATAAGATCTAGATTTAGTCTCCTCACAAAATAAAATATCTAGATCTGGTGAAATAAAAAAGAACGGTTCTTGAGAAACCACCCAAGTTATATGTAGAAAGTTCTAATTAGTTTTTTGGTCCTCACAAAGAAAAATGCTAGTGTGAAGAAGGACCTAACTACTAAAGATTCTTCTGAAGAGAGGGCCCAAAATAGTGAGTTTCTTGTGTTGAGATGGATGCACTATTAGATCTAGATCTAGTGTACATGTAAAAAAAAAGTGCCTAGATGCAATGGAGAAAAAAGTGTACATATATACGTGTCCAAGATACTTGTTGCTTGTTAAAAAAAATGTAGATACCATTAGCTTACATATCCAGATTAACATTCGGATCTTTTACACACGATCACTTAAGTAACAATTTTGAGCAAATCACCGAAATTTGTTACCTTTGATCTGCTTCAAGACTAATGCCCTGGTTGGCATCGAAGGTGGAAGAGTCTGTTGGAGACATAGTATTCTACTCTTCTATGATCGTGGCATGTCGTATTAGGATAGGTCGAAGTTGGGTTAGGATTGGGGTTCACATAATCCTTAATAGTTGGTGGTTGATGTGACATTGAGGCAAAGGTAGAAGAGGCTCCGCCATTGGGTAGAGGAGAGGGGACCATGATGGCTAGAGGGGGTTATAGAGAGATGGTTGAGGATCAAAATAGTAGGTACAAACCACCCAAGGAAAAGGAAGAAAGGGATCTGGTGGAGATGAAAGGGAGGGGCAAAGAAGGAGGTGGGTATGTGGTGCTGGTGGCAACGGCACAACATTTGTGGTGAATGGTGGCATCTCGCAAGTGAGAAGGATGGCAACGGTGTGGGTGGGGAGAAAAGGTAGGGACATAGCATATAAGATATTTGTAAAGTGAGATTGATCTAGCATATAAAATATTATCTGCAAATAAAAAAAATCTAGAACCAGTGGACAAAAGAAATGATTGGATTATTTTTAATAAACCACCCAAGTCACACTTAGGAAGTTCAAAATTAGTTTATTGTGCCTTACAAAAGTTGCTGACGCGAATAAAGGCCTGAATGACGAATCCCCCAGTACAGAGGGCCGAAAGCAGTTAGTTCATTGTGTCGGGCCAGAGGTGCTGGCCCGTGACTGAACTAACGGACCATCCGGCCTTTTCTTTCTCAGATGGAGGTGAGAAGAACACGCATGCCTGCAACCGATCGAGACCCTCGGTGTGAACGCTTGCCAGCTACTTTGAGCGGCTCGGGTCGCATCGCATAGGGTGCCGATTCATTTTAAATATCACAACGAACAATTAAATTCCATAGTTGATATCACAAAAAGGTGTTCGTAGAAAAACACTTGTACACATACGTACCAGCTGTGTGATGTGTGAAGGAGGTCATATTCAGCAAAAGTTATCGTACACATGCCCACAATGTCTGTATATGTGTGGGCATACGTGCCCTATTTTTTCCACAGGCCTGACCGCCTGATTTAGTACAATGAAACCAAAAAAAAAATTGCTGTTACAAAAAAATAAAAATAAATCGACTGTGGATTTTTAGTGGCGTGGCTAGTTTGTGTTAACGTAATCGCAAGTTTCGTGGCCACCCAACCAAATATTAGTCAAGTCTGATGATTTATAAATCGCGGTCGAAACATATGGCCGTGGTCCTCGTGACCTCGCGTACATAAAAACAGGCGAGCAGGATGTGGGAACATGAGCGGATTCCTGGAGCGACGGCGACGTTTTCCGGGAAAAGATTGGTGCAAGCTTTGAGGCAGCTTCGGTGCACATACGCGAGGGGCGCGTCACGGATGACGCGACTTGTTGTGCGGGGATTTGAATCTTGATCCCCTCGGCTTATCGCCCAAGCTACAGCATCCATCGCCTTCGAGATATCACAAGACCAGCAGATCCAGCGGCACACTTGTGCTTCCGCTTGCCTTCTCTCTCTCTCTCTCTCTCGGTCGCGGTCGCGCGCGTCGGCGTCGGGAGAGCGATGTGCAAGCTTCGATCTCGGCTGGAATGCATGATGATGCACGATCGATCGATCATCATATCGCTTCCACATTCTTCTGGGCCGGGGCAGACAGATGCACTGCATGCATCCACCGCAGTGGCCACGCCGGGGCAGAACTATCTGGCTGCTCCTGACGAGTGGCTCGAGCTCCGATGATATTTCCAGGCCTCGCTGGGGAGCTCACCTGGCAGGAGGAGTGCTAGTTCGAGCCGTTCCAGGGTGGGGCACGCGCAGCCCACAGCTTGGCTGTTCGATCCCGCCCGCCCTCTGCCGCTCTACGGACGAACACAATTTAACTCCCTGATGGGTATTACGAAACAGTTGCAGCAAACATAAGATTTTATCTAGCAATACTCTGAACTTCGTCCTAACTTCAATCCACGACTTAAAAAATATCATATTTTTAAGAACAATAAAAAAGTAGCTTCTTGAGAAAGCTTATGATTTGGTTCTGCGTGTTTACTTGATGTTTAGGTCATCAACATGCGTGGTCCCAACAAATTAATATATCTGATCATTGCCTATACTTTTACATGTTAAAAGAATCACTTACATGACTTTTGAAGGTTTTTCGTCTGCTAAGAGTCTAAAGATCTGTTTTATAGAGCTTTTTCTTATTCGAATTTTCTGTGAAGAGTGATTTTATGGGAAAAATGATTCTGTGGTTGAAAGTGATTCTCTAGAATAAACTATATGAAAAAAGTCATTCGAATCAGAAAAAATTCCTTTTTTCAGATCCTCAGTTTCTAGTTTATTTCAGATAATCATTCCTACGGACTCTACTTAATTAGCTAAAAATTAAAATTTACTGTTTGACAGAGCTCCTCTAATTGTAGTCGAGAAACTGTTGTGAAAGTTCTGCCAAACAGATAATATGCATTGGTGCTAAAGACGGCGGCAGCGGCAACTGTTACAAACGAGCGAGCGTGGCGCTCTCAAGGAAGGATTAGGGACGCACTGCAGGTTGTATGCAAGCATGTGCTCGTGGAAGGACCATTCTTGTCCTTACATCTTCTTAGAAAGTGATTCATCCTCGATCTATTTGGAAAGAAGAACGAAAAGGGAACGTGAGTGCATGAAAATATCCTGTCACGGCCGGGTGACCAATTTGCGAAGCAATTTGCAAAAGGTTTGCAAGGGGAGGAAAGGTATTGGCATTATGGATCGGATGAGTATACATGTTGGAAATAATAGCAATTTCATATTTAATTTAATTTAATTTTTATATAACATGAATATAAATAGATACATATAAGTAATTATCGACTAGCTTGACTAGCTCTAACAAGATTTAAGTAGAATCGACTAGAATTCAACTGACCTCAATCAGCCTTGACTAGATACTCGAGAAGTATCTTGACTAGCTCACTCGAGAAGTATATCGACTAAAACACTTGAGTAGTATATTGACTAGTTCGCTCGATTAAACACTCGAGTATGATTGTAGTGTATGTATCCGATAGTGACATGAGATAAAGAAGCCCCTATGATATCGATGCAGTAGACAATGATGAAGATGAAGTAGTCGAAGTTAATCTCGATATAGCAAACAGCGACGACGGTGGAAATGTAGACAAAGTAGCACATAATGATATAGAGAAAATAGATCGTGAGCAGTCGTGATGAACGCTTCCCAAAAACCTTATTCGCCCTCTCCCGATATAGGATACCAAGAGCGACGGGTTCCGAAGACTTGCTACCCCGTTCGTCAGTGCACGCCTACGCAGCGGGATAGAGTAGTCTACGTGCAACGGCGCAACAGAGAGATTGGTAAAATCCTAATTGTAAATATGCAATTCGAGTCTCATCTTTGTACGGCGACTGACATGTATATATAGAGGGAGAGTCATGCAGTTGAGACGCACCACGATCGAAGTTGGTTACGCCGATAATCGGAGTTCTGACCGACACAATTTTCATAAAAATATCTGTTTGCCCATGCAACAAAAAGGAATAAAACCGCAAAAGAAAGCTGGACCTGAGCAAGCATCTGGACTCGATTTCGACGTACCATTCATGCAAGTGTCATGTGCCCCAGCTACGGCAGGTGAGCGAACACGTGTGTGTTCTTCGAGTACTCTCATCTATATATGCTAAGTGGGTAGGGGGGAGAAAAAATTTTAAGTTAGCATCCATTCACATCCACTAGCAAGATGGGACTAAAGAAACACATCTCTCTTGTATAATTAGGCCTTTAAGGCTTATTAGAAATTATTAGTATTGTGCTCTTGCGTTATAACGGCTCCAAATTTGATGCCAAATATAGCAATAGAATATATTTTTTCCCCTCGCAATGGCTAGACATGTTTGTTGTTAATTTCTCTATAGTTGATTCAAGTGGTTGTTAATTTCTCTATAGTTGATTCAAGTGTTTCTTGATTGGACATCCCCTAATAGCCAACTTCTAAACTTAATACAACCAAGGATTAACAACACACTTAGCCAAATCAGGTTCATCGATTCAAACAATCATTTTACATTTTTTTTAAAAGAACACAAACCATTATAATGTAGAGAACATCACCTTTGCACAATTTGACAATGCTGCACATTCAACTGAATTGAACAATAATTAGGATTTTCGTCAGCGGATAACTATTAGACGTGAACATAGCATGCATTCTAGCAGGCCATTAGTACATCACTACATCCTTCACTCTATTTCTCACTGTTCTGAAATAAACGATTCGATGCCTGAAGGATGAAATTTGAAGTGGGACTTACGCAGACTTTCACATAAAAGACAAGATTATGGTCCACAGTTGTTCTGATTTCATAAAATAGTCCCTTGCAAAAATTCTGAGTCAGTTTATTTCACATATTATCATGCTATATGCCTTATCAGGCTTTTGTAAATTGGCTTCATGCAAAGTAGGGTAAACAACCAAGCCAAAAGACAAAAATGATTCCAAAGAACTTAAAACTTGCTATTCCAGAAATAGGAAAGAACCTTGTGAAAGAAAGTGACAACAAAATGTGCTTGTCTTATTGTCCGGATTTACGCAGAGAGAATATGTCATAATAATATTTTCAGACCACCTCAGAAATAACATGTAGATTCAAGGTTAAACAATGCAAATCCAGTTATGAAATCACGCAGGAGATCATCTGTCATTTGATCTAAAAACGCAGGAGCAGAAACAAATTATGCAAGGAATATTTACCTCAGAAAATCTTGGCTTCATGGCTTGCATCCCGCGAGGTTCCTTCCTTTCCTGGGCAAACTGAAAAATCAAAGGCAAATGAGAAATGACTAATCAGTTTATGCATATTTGAGAGCATCATATTCCTCTCAACAGTTCTACTTGAAGTTGACCACGTACTGTGGGAGGATCCTTGTGTTCATGTCCTTGTTCCACATAATGTACCACTGTGGATTCACTAAGTTGTCAACGGCGCTGTCGTAGTCATCGCTGCTGGGGCTAGACCGGGAGGACCCTGCAGAGATAGCCTCCAGCCAGCCCATCAGCATGCGGCACAGAACGATGTGCGCCTCGTCGTTCTCGTCTGTCTTGGCCAGCATCGCACTGTTCAAAGAAAATTTCATAAACATCATTAGCTTTCTGATGAATTGCTTAATCGGGAAACATATCTCATCACTATGGTTAACTATTGTTCCTTCTGATGAAGTACTACAATAATGAGAGATCACGCTGTGGTGAAAGTGTTGCTGCTACCAACTGATCGCAGTTGTTTGCCCCCAATTCCGGCAAGTACGATAGTACCTCAAACTCTACTTCCGCATTTGTTTATTTCCACATACAATACATCACATTAGCAACGAGTGTTTTTTTCTTTGCGTGTGTTTGAAAAGAAAATTGATCAGTTTCTTCGAGATTAAGGAATCAAAAGGCCAAAGAAAATGTAAGAACATTGTAATTTGCTTTCTAAAAAGGCCAAAGAAACAATAAATTTGCTCAGTTGTATATATGATATTGACGGTTAAGCTACAAGAATATATGATGGAAGGAACGAATTTGCTCAAGATTGATATGAATATATGATTAATCTACATGAATATATCAGCGATTTACCAACCACAAGGCTAAATAGAATAGTAATTTAGCTCAAAATTGATTCGGTAAAATCAGTGCAATTTTTTCCAAAAAAAAAATGGGAATTGCTGCAACTCGATGAGTTATGCCACAACTGTATGATGGAATCAAGGCAACTTGATGAATTATTGCTACTACAGCTGTATGGACGCAATCGATCAATCAAGAATTCGAAAGGTGCATGGCGTGTCAAAACCAGCTCAGAACTCACCTTGTGTAGAGGCACTGCGGCGGTGAGAGGTGCATGGCCTCGTCGTGCTTGCAAGCACCGAGCAGCGGCGCGTTGGCCCTCGTGAACCCGTTCTCCACTGAGGAGGTCGGCGGTCTCCTTACCCACCAGGGGCTAGGGCTGGGAGTGGGAAGTAGAAGGGAGGAGAGAGACGAGGAGGGATTTAACAGAGGCAGATGAGCCCACGGGGGGCTCGTAGGGCGCCGCTGCAAGGGAGTTACAGAGTAGCGAGGCGATGCGAAGGAGAGCTAATACTACCTAAGAACTGCTACACAAAGCTAAAACGGAATGGAGCAATATGTTGTGATCTAGGTAGTAGTAGTACCTAGAAGCATCTGAGGCAGTAACAACGTCTTGCACGCCGAACACAGAGCTATATGGGAACAACTCCATGGTCTCCTTCCTCCTCTCCGCCTCCTCGCCCTCCACTCTGGGCAACATGCTCATCGTCGCTGGCGACCTCTGTATCTCGGTTTCACCTGCAACCAAACCAAAACAGAATCAGCGATTCAAAATTTCCAGGTACAGACGCCGGAAAGGTGTGAATTTCACCCCCAAGATCCAAACATCGACTCAGACCTCACATGAAACCCCCAGAAAACTGAAATCTTTTTGCAACAATAGAGCTGAAAACAACAAAATTTGCAATTCTTCCCCACAAACCACAAGAAAAAATTAATCAGATGTCAATAGTAAAACCCTCTGAAACTGCTAGCACCGCTGCTCACCTTTGATCCTGAGGCTGAGCTCCGCCGCTATGGCGCTGTTCTGGCGGACAAAGCGACTGAGGAGGTTGCAGGACACGGAGATGCTAGTCTCCCTCTCCCCAGGCCTCGTGGACGCCGCTATCTCTCCCTCCACCTCCTCAAAACAAATCTCAACCCGTCTCCATCTCCGTAGCTGAATCCACACCCAACTCATGATGTTCCTAGAGCGCCGGAGGGTAACCTCTCTCTCCCCGGTCTCATGTGCGAGAAGCGAGCGCGATCTCCTCATGTGAGCACGCCTCACCCCCACACGTTTAGAGCATCAAAGGGATGCCTCGCAGCGGCGGTGTGGGGCATGGTAGACTGGAAGGTTTGAGTACCTGCCCACACCCTCCATATCCTGCGAGTGGTCATGCGAGTGGGAGGGGACGAGAGCGGTTCGCATGGAGGGGTGAACATAGGGAGAGTGGTTCGCATGGGACGAGTGGTTGGGTGGAGCGGGCGGACAGGAGCTATCTGGCAGAGCGGTGGTCATGGAGGTGGAGGGCTCATCGTCGTCGGAGACGAGGCTGAGGTTGCGGAGGCGGTGGACAATGCAGTCGATGGAGGTGGTAGGGGACGGGATAGGGGAGACTGGGCGGTATCGGAGGGCGCCCACTTCTACTGCTGGGAGCAAGTGGGGCGGCATGGTTGCTGTTGGAGGAGGACAAAGAGGAGGCTAAGGCAGCTCCGAATGTGGAGGGGTGTCAATCAAGAGGGAGCAAACGGGGAGGAGGCGGCGTGGCTTGAGGAGGCGATTGGGGGAAGGGAGACGTGGGGCGACGGTTATGGCGTCGTGCTCGTTCGACTGAGGCAGGTCGTTGATGAAGGAACGAAACAGAAATAAGGGAGCAGAACAAAAATAAGGGAGCAGAACGGGAATCGAACCGGAGTAAAAAAAGACATAACTCACTTTTTAAATAGGACAGATAAATATAATGTACTAAGTCTATATATTCTAACAATACATATATTGCCTGGTCATGCCGCGCTAGTGAAAAGGGCCGAGGCCGGCCGACCGTAATCTGGATAACCGTCCAAATCGTATGGTGTGATGTGTTTCATCGCTTGCCCTTGAAAAGACATGCACGTATGTACTAGGTGGCGCTGATAACAGACACAACGTAATATTCACAGGTCTATGTATTTTGACAACCACAGCTTTTAAATATCCACAAGGAGAAAGACATACTGTGAAATGTCGTTCATTTGAAATTCGAGCTGAAATTGAAATTACCGTGATCCACACAGGCCCTTGTGATGGCCAGCTGCATATACCAACGTGCCGACGTGGATGTCCAAGCCGGCATGCAGCGTGCCTCGCGGGCCTCTAGGTGAAAAATAATCTTATAATTGATAGTTTGATATATTATATATTTACGATATAGATTTAATTCATAGTTTGACATGTTAATTTATTTATTTTTTATTTGCTTATATATAATTTATTTATTTTTTATTTTCTTTTATATATATATATATATGTGTGTGTGTGTGTGTGGACAGGCCTAGTAAGATTATTTTCCCCCGTCCGTCCGGTGCTGAGGCTCGTTCACGCGGTCACGCCAGCGGTGCAGCCAGCGATAAATATCTCCCGCCACCGCTGCCGCGACGCAGCTTCACCTCACCTCCCAACCGCCCGTGCGTGACGCTGACCGCATCGGGATCCAGCCGGCCAACGCCAGCGCGAGCCACCGGACAAAACGCGCACCGCATCTCTCGCCTTCTTCTCTTCTATTCTCTTCTCTTCTCTTCCACTCCGGCCGCAACGCCATCCACCCTCTCCTGTGCCTCCTTCCTTCGCGGCAGCAGCCGGCCGTGGTTCGGAAGCCGCGAATTGGTTCATGGTCGTGGCCGTAGCTGGTCGATGAAGGTGCTCTGCTCCGCGTGCGAGGCAGCCGAGGCGCGCGTGCTCTGCTGCGCCGACGAGGCCGCCCTCTGCGCCAGCTGCGACCGCGACGTCCACGCCGCCAATCGGCTCGCCGGCAAGCACCACCGCCTGCCCCTCTTTCCACCCGCCGTCGTCTCCGAGCCAAACTGCGACATATGCCAGGTATGTTCCAGTGCAATTTCGGAAAAGAAAGATATTTTTTGGCCCCGAGCAAACTGACGGCTGACGATTCACCTGTTTCCGGCTGGCTCGCCAGGAGTCCCACGCCTACTTCTTCTGCGTCGAGGACCGCGCAATTCTCTGCCGGAGCTGCGACGTCGCCGTGCACACGGCCAACGCCTTCGTCTCCGCGCACCGCAGATTTCTCCTCACCGGCGTCCAGGTCAGCCTCCAGCCCGGCACCCAAGAACCAGAGCCACATCCACCGAACGCCACAGCAGCAGCAGCTCCCCTTCAAACGCCCCCGCCACTGCCGCCCGCCAAGAAGGGGGCCAGCAGCCCAGCGCCGCTGTACAGCGACGACGACATCGACATCGACTGGGCGGCCGGCCCAGACGTCGGCGTCACGGGCAACTTGCCCGACTGGTCGGTCGTCAACGAGCAGTTCAGCGCTCCGGTGCCGAGGCCTTCGGAGCCGGTCGTGACCAAACCCCCCTCGAAGAGGAGCCCCCGAGGTGCCGTCGCGGCCGCGTTCGGCGACCAGGGTGGCGTCACCGGGGCCATGCAGGACTGGCAGCTGGACGAGTTCTTTGGGTTCTCGGAGTTCAACGCCGGTCTCGGCTTCACTGAGAATGGCACGTCTAAGGTCAGTACTGGTTTTTCAGCATTCCACCGAATAAAGCTCACAAATTTCCATATCTTGTTGCACAGTTCTCTTGGCACACACTTTCTGGTAGCAATGTTGAAAAGAAAAAAACAATTGTCGATAGCAATTTTAGTTTATTTTTTAAAAAGTTTCAGCTTTGGCAGAATTGATCTTGTTGCTTAAGTGAGCTTCCCTAAAATTGAGGCAACTGCCTGCGTCTGACATGTTTCTGATCACAAATCATGTTCTTAGCCAAAACCAATCTCTGATTATCTGATGCACACTGTTGCTAGTTCAACCTGACACTGGCACGTCCATTGGCAGGCTGACAGCGGGAAGCTCGGGAGCACCGACGGCTCGCCGAACGGCCGGTCGTCGTCCGAGTCGACGCAGAACGGGCATGACTTCTTCGGCCAGGTGCCGGAGGTCCACCACTGGTCCGTGCCGGAGCTCCCCTCCCCGCCCACGGCCTCGGGGCTCCACTGGCACAAGGTACCACACCACGGCGGCGGCGCAACGGACGCCGCCGCGTTGTTCGTGCCGGACATCTCATCCCCGGAGAACCCCTACCGGTGCTTCGCGGCGGCCGCGAAGCGTCGGAGGAGATGTTAACGTGACAGAGAGGGAGAACGTCCTCGTCAGTACTAGAAGTGGTGCAGGTTTGCAAGAATCAAGCTTGGTGTGTTGGATGTTCTACTTCCATGGTGAGGAATCGTAGCTCTTAGGGTAAGTACAGTGCTAGCTGCTACCTAGCTAGGCAGGACGTGATAGAGACGTGAGGATTGCTTGGAGAAGATGAAGCAGACAGATAGCAGTAGTAGACTAGTAGCAGTTCTTGGACCTGATTAACTAGGGGATCTGTGTAACTTGTACTACGTTGCTTGTGTGGAAGAAGACGATAAAATGGCGAAGATTCCAAGCCACTGGTACCGCAGTGGTTTTGCTGGTGCGGTATTCTGAATCTGTTGGACAGTCACGAGGACAATTATGTGATGTATAAGTTCGACCTGACGACGACTGTATATCGGTTAATTGTCGTTAGTTGAGCCCTGTTATGCACTAATCCAAACGACTGCACCGCACTACCGGGTAAGGTAGGAGCAACAATATTGATATCCATTTTGGGTGATGGATAGGGATGAAAATGGAACTGTAAAATCTCAAATTCACTGATATGGTTTTTTGGTTTTTCTTGATCGATTTATCTAGAACTTGTATAAAATCTGAACATTCTGAATTGATAAATACGAAAACAATGTAGCCTGATTTCCAATTTTATTTTCAAAATACCATATTTCACCGATATTTTCTGAGCAAACTCTGAATAATTTCTGTTTTTCAGATTTAGACCATTCTAATTTTTATAGACCTCCACTTCATACCAGTCAAAAAGCCTTAAAATTGTAAGATGCTCGGCTACACCTTAGTCATTTTATAATTTTTTATATAATATATGTGTTTTTTAATTTTCATGTTGTAGTACATTTTGTGGTACTTATGGAATAGTTTTGCATTGTGGTATCAATATATTGAATGGATTATAAAATTTGTAGTGCGAATATATTGTATCTTATATGGTCGAGTAAGAGTTATTCGAGTACTCAAGTTAAGAACAGTGTTGTCGTATAGACGAGTTATGAGTTATGTCGTTGCAGGGTCGATACTTAAACGTATCTCGACGATTGTATGGACACTTGTCGTCTGAGTCATATTCTACAGGATGGTGTTTTTATCTAAACTATCGGTTCCCGACCATATTCGATATATTTTCATTCTGATGGCTTCGGTTTTAAAGTTTCTGATATCTCTGATATCGTAATCGTTTCTGACATTATCGTTTCTAATTTCGATTCTGAGAATAAATATGAAAGTGAAAGTGATTTAAAATATTTTTCGATTATTTCCCACCGTTTTCATACCAAGTGATGTAGAGTTATCTAGAGATTCACTAATGGACTACTGTGCTAACCCCCGCGACGTCGGGAACCCATCACACCTATCGTTTTCCTTGCTCATACCATTCCTCTCGCCCAACCATGAATTCATCTTCTTGTCGCAATACCTCCACTACCCTTACCCCCACCTATCATGCCTCTGCTCCCATAGCCATTGGGGTCGCCACTGGCATTGCAATCGCCCGCACACACTGTTGCCTTTCCCTTCCTCCATGTCGACTGCTCAAAGCGCCCACTACCTCGATGTAATGCCCCTCCTCTGTAGGATCGAGAATGATGATTAGAGTGAGGTGAATATACGCATTACCAATTTCTTCCGAAACGGATGGTCTTTTCGTAATCTTTCATCCAACGCATCTCAAAACAACATGCGAAAACAAAAACTCAAGAGAAATATGTTACATCAAAAGATCATCTAGGATAATATGGCTCTCATGGATGGTATCACTAGGTTACATTGAAATCCAATCCATGCATCATTGCACATAAAAGCTTGCAATTTAGAAATAAACATTTCAATCCAAAGAGATAAGAACCGGGTGAAAAGAACTCTTCAAGTTAATGATTTAGAATCATGAGAATTCAAGATCAAATCTAAATGTGAATTTTATGCCTTTAGTAATAAGAAGATCCACTTCAACATGATGAAAAATTTCAGCCTCAAGAAAATACGAAAATTGCAACAAAACCGAAAAACTCGCAACCAAGCAAAGGAGACAATAAAAGGAAACTAGAAAGAGATAAACACAAGCATGGGAGAAAAAAAATAAACTTCATTACTTACAAAGATCAATCTTATTTTCGGTGGATTACAAACGTATCGCATACAAAAGCTCTTACCTAATACATATGTTAAGTCTTCCTCTGTCCTTCTCCTAAAACACTACCACACAACGCACAAGTGGCTTGCTTAAGGCTCTTACATAGCTCTACCCATCTATTTATAGGCATAAGGAGGTTACGTAGCCCTTAATTTTTCTTATTTCTAAAATATCATTCACTTCCAATGCACTCCTACCTACCACCGGTGCATTTTGGTCCAATATCTTCTATGTCCATCAAATGACAATGGCAACTTCATGACTTAATTTCGTCTCAACGTAAGCTTTGTGATGATGCCATATGTACTCAATCCTTCCAAGGTTTTGAGGCCAAATCGCGAAAGTACCTCGCACGCTTCTCAAAGCGTGACTCACCGTCACTTGCTTACACCTTAAGCAAGTATCCCGATGTCGACACGTGTACTCCGTCTTGTGATCTTGACCGTCAGCAAGTTTCTCCCACTCCCGATCCCTCGGGTCGTCATGTCAGTTGTACCGGCATCCATTTGGCTTGACTTTGTCAACACGCCGTCTTCATCAACCTTCTCATGATTTGCTTAATCTTCACGTATACAACTAGGATCATCCTTGACTTCGTCAGCTTCCTTGACCATCTGGCACCAAGCACCCCACTTAGCGCTGGTCATCCTGTCGTCGACCGTCAAATTGTATCAATTACCTACACATCATGAGACAAGCACAAACATATATCCAACTCCATCAAATATTAGTCAAAATCAAAATCATCAGTCAAAAAGCTCATCTCACAGAAAATGTGAAAACCGGATGATCCGGTGTCACCATCAGTAAAAGCACCAACCATACAGTGTGTACATCTTTTCCTTCTCTATAAACCTCCTGAAAAATGCTCCGGTAAAACCTCCGATAGTCACTCTGCTCATCATCAAACCATCATGTGAGTACAATCTCACCAAAAGCCGTTTTGCAACCTCTTTAGAAAAAATTAGCCTGGCGTTCCCAGCTTCCCATCGCCGGACCATCCAGTGTATACTCTAAATGTTGCTTTTGCACTGAAATACTCCAGTGTGAAACCTCCTGAGCGCCAGACCATCCGGCAAGTTCACTTTTCTGAACGTGGAATCATCGGTGAGATAAAAAAAAAATTGGACTCAAAAATAAAAATATCAACTCTATTTTCTCTAGAACTTTGATTAGATATTATCATAATTACAATACATAAATATGCTTATGAAATCCTAAATTATTAACTTTATCAATCACTCGACACATATAAACTAAAACACATTTCAATTTAATTTCTCATTAAACTCCCGGTTTGTATGTCCGAGTGTGTTCCCCCACCCCGGACACGATCCAGGCCTCCTCCGGCCCAGCGAGGCTTGTCTTCGGCTTCGCGCGGGAGACTTTATTTTTTCTTTACTCATACCCGTTTGAAAAATATTGAACATTGCAGTGCTATAATGTAAGCACAAGTCTTATTTTAAGACGAATCGGAGTAAGTAATTGACCTGATCGGTGTCGGCTGGTAAATCAATCTTTACCGTGTCGAGTGAGATCTCTAGCTGCATCCTGCGTGCTATAGATTAGAGCTAAGGTTGCACGCTATTTGTACTTGCTATTTAACATTACAAACAGGGTACATTTGGTGGCGATTATCATGATTCACTAAACTTAAGGATTTGTATTACCTACTTTTCTTCTCACGAATTTATGGTCGAAGTGATCAGCAGTTCAAGCAAAGGAAGTGAAGTTCGGTGGAAGATTTTACCAATCGTACTCAAAGTCACTTCTTCTTTTTTACGACTAAAAACTACACATGAAATCAATAATATTATAATGATTAGGATTAATTGGACGAAAGAAGCATGTGATTGACGTGGAAAACCCTCTAATACAAATGAAAAAATTACGAGAGATAATCTCAACTATAATAATATAAGTTTACATGTATATGGGTGTCCTGTATTTATAGTCATATTTTTGGGGTTGTATCCAATTAGGACTAGAATTAGATCTGTTTTGAGGTATTATCTCTAACGATGACATGGGCAAAAAAATTCACAGAAAAATAATAATTGAAAAACAAAAGCCGAAGATGTACCCCTACAGATGTAACAAAACAATAGTGTGTTGATGTTTTAATGCTAATAGTGTCTATTAATTGTGGCTTTATAAATTGATTGGAAGTTTTTGAGCAATTAAGAGGAGGAGAGATGAGAAACCAATTTTAATTGTGAAATGTCTTAAAATCGTATAAGATATTCAGTTAACATTGTTTAAATATATTATAACTCATCTATTTTATAGAAATATAAATTAAGAAACCACGATCCTCCATGACTGTTCCACCGAAGTAAAGCGCGTCACCTCAAACGCCGTCGTCGCCCTCGCCATCCTTCCCTCCGCTGGGCTTGCGCCGAGTGCAGATCAATCCAGACATGGATTGATTTCGTTTTCGGTTGGTAAGGGAACCCGAACCTAGGCATGCTTGCATTTGGATTGCTCGTTTTGTTCTGCAGGGTGGTTTCCTTTGCTGCAAGCGATCAAATCCAAATCCCTCTCGCCGGGATGGACACTCCAGTACGTCTGTCTGCTACGTGTTGGGTACTAATAGCAATAATTTTTCCAAAAAAAAAGTTCTTTTTTGAGGCAAAGGAAGGTTTAACCTTCCGCTCCGTGAGCGATGGTTATACCACCAAATACCTCGAACAAGGTTTAAGATGCTCCCAAGCTTCAGCAAAGGTGTTTGCTAAATTACTGTGATCATGTCCCACTCTGATACCCAGTAACGGAGATGGGCCAAACAAAGTGATCCCTAGACTAGGGCCTTTAAATTCTTGAACAATTTTAGTTTCTTTTTCGATATTTCATGAGCTATTGACCCTAGCTAGGCCCAACTAAAACTGTAGTTGCCTGGGCATGGATATATATATTATGTTGTAGCAAATTTGACTTGGATTATCGAAATATATACGAATGTTGCGACTCGGAAATGAAGCATGCACGCATGAGTTTCATTGTAACACTACTACAGAACTCAATGTAATAGCCGCCACCTTCAGTACCGATTCAAAGGAATCGGTACTGAAAGTGGTATTAGTATCGGTTCTAAAACTTTCACCCGCGATCGAGGGTCTGGAGTTAAGAACCAGCACTGATAGTGGCGTTTCAGTGCCGGTTCCTCTTTAAACCGGTACTGATAGCATCCTACAGTATATATAGCCCATCTTCTTTCCCGTCTTGACCCAGAACAGAGCCGCCGCAGCCCAGTGTTATAGCGCCTCCTTGCCATTTTTTTTGGCGATTTAAGGTTTTTTTTTTTACGTGAGAGCCTTCAAAATTTGAAACAATCAGAATTAATATATGTGCAGTACAACACATATACATCAATTTATCTTTTAACATAAGAAAGTCAAGAGGCAACTTATCTTCCATTTTTTTTCCATCAGATTGTCATTGGTGGTGCAATTTTCGAGTGTCACAGTGAAGACCTTTCTCTCAAGGTGCCAATCAACATGAACATATTGAAGAACATCAAGTATAACCTCACCAGTACGTGAGGCTGGAACATAAATAAACTTACAAAATAATTAATAACAAAAGAAAATTTTGGTTCAGCATAAAAATGGAAACAAGCATAGCAATTAAGAATTGTGACAGGTTCTCAAGTATTACTCAAAAGAAAAACTTTTTAGGTTCCAGTTCTCATCAATAAAGTATGTTGTGACTGTTATGTACCCTTTCTTTTGATGATCAGTTGTCCACATATCTGTGATGGCAACATGGCTTTCCAACTGTTGAAAGTATTTCAACATACACTCCCTTTGAACTCAATACATGTCTAAGATATCTTGCCTAATTGTATTTCTAGTCGCAACATTAAACAATGGCTGCATTGCTGCACAAAACTTACAAAAACCGACATGATCAACTATAGCTAGTGTGTACTCATAGACACAGATCATAAGTGCAAGAGCTTTCCTCGCAACATTTTGATTAAAAGTGTACTTTTCAACACTAACTTTTTCATCAGCGTCAGTTGACAATCTCAATGTTGACTGTTTAAGGCCTTTTCTAACCTGCCTAGATTGACATATCTTAAGATGATCATGAAAGTGTGTGGTTCCATTTTTAGTTTCCCCTCCTAGCTTAACATGACACCATATGCATTCTTCTTTCCATTTGCCACCTACTTGCAATCTTTCAAATTCCTACCACACTGAAGATTTAAGTTTTCTCCTTTTCGATGCCGCTAGCATCTCTGTATCATTACCTTGAGATTCTAGCACTTGCAGTTGGCCTTGAGCTATGTCACCACCTTGGACTTGGTTTTTCTCAGGATCTGGTCTAGAGGAAGGCATTGCTGCAGCTTGGGAGGAGCTAGTGGTCGCCATTGCAACAATCAAACAAGTGGTGCAAAAACAAAGGGGCAAATTAGGACAGCACACATAGGTGCTACAAAAAACTATTGATTGTTGTGATGTATGCACAAAGGCAAATAGCCAAATAGTTAAACTATTCTAAAACAAGCCTAGACAGAATACAAAACCTTCCTACATGCATAAATGGCAGTATTTTAAAAGGGCCATTTGGAAAAATGATGCTAAACAGTGAAAATTCCACTATGTCAGTGACACATGAACAATGACATTTTTTGTTTCAATGGCATTTTTTCAATTTTCCCTTATTAAAATGGCAGTGTAACATCCACATTTTGGGAGTTGAAAACTTAGAAATTGATTCTGTCAATAAATGTTCTGCACACATTCACTCATAGTGTCTAAAACAAGCATAGAAAGTATTACTCAATCAAAGAACTTGCCTACACAATCAGCACAACTAGTTGTAGAAAGGTTCCAAACGAACAGCTATGCTATGGAGAGAAATTTCAGGAACCTGACACTGCATCACTAATCACTGCTAGGCACAAGTGCACAACACAAATGCTAAGGTCCAGGTGGAGGGACCAAGGCCAAGAACATATAGCTAGTTCTCATATAAGGATGCAACATTTACACACAAAGTCTAGGAACAACTAGCAGATCACAGATTCAACACGAATTTAACAGAAGGTGCTAATCACATATTCATAAAGGAGATGAGTCTTTCAAAGTACTACTACTAGCAGATCTATGAGAAGCACTACTACAATTCTACTAACAGATTACAGGCAAGGAAGCAATTGACTAATTGAGGAGTCAGAGATGAGAGGGAGGGAGGGAGGGAGCGAGATAGATCGACGGAGGTTGTGCGTTGGCCGCTAGCGTGCTGGTCGAAGGACGTGCACCCGTGTGGTCGTGCTGGCGTGCTGGTCAAAGGCCGTGCACCCTGGCGACCGGCGGTCGTGCTGGCGTGTTGGTCGTAGACTCGGAGGTCGTGCACCCCCGACAGCTGACGCCCGTGCGACCGTGCCATAGTCCCTAGAGGCTATGAGCTATGAGCGGTGAGCCAACGACTGTGTGTGGCGTGCCTGCATCCATGCATCAACTGTGGTTGTATCTGGAGAGTGGAGGTTGGATCTGGATTCTGGAGAGTGGCGGCTGGATATGGAGAGTGGAAGAGGAGTGGAGTGTCGAGTGCGTGACACCGTGACATGCGACGGCTGCGGCTGGAGTGCGTGACGCGGGAGGTTAGGTTTAGGGATATATATGGCTTAACTAGGCTTTAGGATGCATATCAGTAAATGGGTTGAGGCCCATGGAGCCTCATGAGGGAAAAACCAGCCCTAACCCAAACTCAAGGCCCCGCCCCATGGGGAAAACCCAGCCCCACCCTTGCCCCATTCGGGGCGAATCCCCGCCTCCACGGGGAAAATTATCATCCCTAGTCGCGCCTTCACCTACCCACTCTGGGCTGCCTCACGCGCCCACATGAGCCGCACGCACATCTTGCCCATGTGGGCCACGGCCTAGTCTGGCCGCGCTTGGGCCAAGGCTTGCCCCTCCTGGACCGCCTTGCCCTGCGTTAGCCTTCCTCCTAGGTTGTGGGCCACCTTCTCAGCCAGATCGGCTAGCCTATGCCACGTCTTGGTCGTGCGCCCTCCTCAGCCGCTCCTGGGCCGCATGCCCTCCCGCCCCTGGGCCAACAACCGCTCCGCACACCACATGCGTGCATCGCTTGGGCCAGTAGCCACTCGGGCTCTGACTATCGAATGCACGCGCACCTGACCGAGTGCTAGGATAAGGCATAGCCGTTGTACGACAATACCCATGCATCGTCACCTCTTCTGGCCTTCATGTGGACCCAAAGTGGCCTCCATCGCTCAATGTCGTCGGCACATGCAACCGTTGCACGACGTCTGCACCTTCAGTACAAATGCCATCGCATGGCACGATGCCTCTTCTGTGCCTCGCGCACACCGCAGCCGAGAGCCTCCGACGATGACATTTGTGTTGCCTCTTCGACCACTCAATCCAGCTAGCAACCCTAGCTGCCACCGACACTCACGAGTTACGCCAACCTACCGCAGCCGTATGCATATCGGCCGCCGTCATGCTCCATTTTGCATTGTGTCCGCCTCACACCACTCGTGCATTGCACAACGTCTTGTACATGCAGAATCCTCACGTCTCCACATGATCTTTCACACACCGCCTCTATATCTAATTCAACCATAGCTCTGGTACTATTTGTTAGAAAATTAGCTATCAGCAGAAGCAACTTATCGATCTACCAAGACGATGCACACGATCACAAATGATACCAGAGGCATGATATTTGTTAACGAGGTTCAATCGAAGTTTACGTTCCTGGGATATGACTACAGGCGCTCCTTCCCAACTAACAACATCGACAGCTTCCCAAAGTTCCCAGCAGAACTGTCACCCCTTGTAAACCTATCGTTATGCTATCATGGTTACAAACATCAGTCTTCCTCCCATATTTATAAGAAGGTCTAAATACAGGAGTCCTATTATGATTCTACCTGGAGTCCTACTCTTACTCCACTGTATACCACTAATACAACTTTAAATCCTATACGTAACCAACTCCGTATAATTATTTGACACATCTAACATGGTGCTAGTATGAATTGTAAATGCTGATAAGTATGGCAACTCTTCCTGACTTTATATGGTCTCCATGACATATATTGTGCTTGTTAATGAAATTACACTGTTATGAAAGTGCTTCTGATAATGGATCAAGATGCATATAGTAGTTTTGTGCATTCACACGAAAGTTTGACTACACACATAAAACACCAAACAAAAAGGAACAAAGAGTGTAATTTATGCGGGTTCCTGATAGATCTCAAGCTCCCGACTTTTCATGGCTTCAGAACAATATAATTTATGCGCTCAACTTTTTAGTGATAGAAAACCTCAGTAGATTATGGTATGATGGATATGTGTGTATTAATTATATGTTGTGGCTGGTAGGTATTTCGCATGCATACATGCAGGTCGTGAGGTGATCTGCTACGAGTGCCCTCGGTAGCCGGTGGGGATCCACCGTGTGGTGTTGGTGCTGTTCCGCAGCAGATGGCGCGCTGCGCCGTCAGCCGTGGACCTGCCGCCGCTCCTCCGGCGCAACTTCTGCACCCGCAACCTCGCCGTCCACCACGGCTTCGGCGCCCCCGTTTCTTCACCCCTGCCAGCTCGAGGGCGGCACCTGGTGGCCAGCGACTCGTCATCCGGCCGTCGCGAACACCAGCACCGTGCCCTAGCTAGCTGCAGCTACGCGCGGTACGTTGCTACTACAGAATTGCTGCTACAACTACGACTCGACGTGCATATATGTATGTGTGCTTGTTTGTGATATATAACTAGTGGTCTTGAGCTGTATTGCATGGAGCTAGGCTGGTGCTCCATGTTGCCGCACATGCATGCGTACGCGCGTAAACCTGTACACGGTAATCACGGAGGAAAAAAGAATAGAGGAATATACGACGCTAGCTGCTGGTGTATGTACTGCAGCTAGCTAGCTGCCTATTAACACATGACATGAAGTTTTTCACAAGTAAATAATTGAACAAAGTTTTTCTTAGTTAAACATGCATAATTATATATATATATATAAAAGCAAGAACAGATTTGTAAAAATAGGTTGTGGAGGCCGGCCGACGACAGGGAGCCGAGCTAGCTGCTGATGCGAGCGCTCCTGAGGAAGGAGCCGCTCTTGGTGATCTCCCGGAGCGGCTTGTCGGTGAAGCGGACGAGGTTGTAGGCCCACGCGCCCGCCACCGTACCGCAAACCGGCCCAATCATGTACACCCAGATGCCTTTGTACCGGCCGGCCACGATCGCCGGGCCCAGGCTCCGCGCTGGGTTCATCGACGCCCCCGTTATGGGCCTGCACCATCAGCCCAGTTTAGTTTCTTTTCTCTCCCGTCTCAAAGTAAAAAAAAAAAAAACATTATTATTATTATTATTTCATTAATTGATTGTTGTTATTTTTCCTTGACAAAATAATTGTGACTCTTGAGGTAATTGCGAATTGGATGTACCCGGCGAAGAGCACGTTGAGCAGGACGGTGGCACCGACGGCAAGGCCTGCCAGCTCACCAATCTGTGTTACGATCGGCAAAGCGTCAGTTGCTTCACACTACTCACTGTGTCCTAGCAGTAACAATCAAATGCAGAAAGTAGTAGGAGATCGATGCTGCAATTCTTACAGCTCTGTTGTCCGTGGCGACCCCGGAGACGACGAACATGAGGTAGAAGGAGATGACGAACTCCAGCGCCACCGCCTGCGCGTCCGACCCCGACGGCGCCGTCCCGAAGAAGTGCTCGTGCGCCGTGGCGCCCCCGAACACCACGCGCAGCGTCAGGCTGGCCAGGGTGGATCCCAGCACCTGAGCCACCGCATACGACGGCACCTGCAACATTTCTCTCGACGAACTGCCACTTCTTGAAAACAGCATACGACGGCGGAAGTGTTGATAAAGAATGCTGAAATTGTCGTCGTTTGTTTTGCAAGTAGTAAAAGAGAGATGATAAAAGTGCTGTGGATGTGTGATCGTTTTCAGATTGCGGAGAAGGTCAGTAGTACGTGTGAAAAGGAAGATCTTGCTACCTGCTTCCAGGGGAAGCGTCCACACGTGGCGAAGGCGATGGTCACGGCGGGGTTGAAGTGCGCGCCGGAGATGTGGCCGACGGAGTAGACCAGGACCATCACGACGAGCCCCCACACGGCGCAGATGCCCGGGAACGTCACCGTGCCCTTGGTGCTCAGGTTCACCACCACGGAGCCGCAACCCGCGAAGATCATGAAGTAGGTCCCCAAAATCTCTGCAACGATCTAGCTCCCATGCAGTGTTTGTGTCAGAGGAACAGTTAGTTCTCACTCAAATTTCGCTTAATAGTTGTAGTACTGCTAGTACCTATGCAGGTTTCTGTTTTCCTGAACCTTTTTTGCTAGGCCAAAACACGCCCCAGTTGTTCAGAAGCTCAAATTTGTAAAATGGTATTTGCAATTTGATTCATGTGTGTGTTGAATGTTCTGAAAATCGTTCAGATAACTCTTCAGGGTTGTACAAGTCGAATAGCTACAGATGTAATGACTACAGCAACTACACCTTTGCTGGTACCGAACACTAAAGAAACCACCTATATTTTTTCACAAGGATGTCAAGATTACAGCTCGGCAGCATCAACAAAGCAGTAGTATTTCGCAACCATACCTTCTGCATGAACTGGACGGAGATCATGTCGTTGCCGCTAGCGCTTCCATCCTCTGAACTCTCGTACCTCGCCTCCCCGCCGTCCCGCCCTTCTTCCATGGCTCCGGTGCTCCCTCCCACCTCTCGCCCAGCCTTCTATCCTTCTACCTCAATGGTATCATGCCTTTCTGTTGTGTACAAAGACACCCTACTCTACTCCGTGTAGCTCTGGTTTTTAATAGCAAGTGGTGCTGCATCCTGCTAAGATGCAATTGTCTTGGATTGACCATCTACTCTACAATTTGTGTCGTGTGCCAAAACGAAACCTACTGAACAAACAAGAGATAAACATGAATTGTTTATGAGGATTTACGTAAGCTCGCCGTGGTAGCCTTTTTTCTCACCTACCTGAGCTCGTCTCAAAGTCAACATTTTGGGAGTTTCAGGTTTCGGTGTCCTCTTTCAGTCAGATCGACAGATTTTCAGTACCCGGGAACAAACATCCAAGTAGAAACGAAATGTTTTTTTTCATGCATGTAACAGTCCTACAAATTATGATAGATTTTGCAGTATTTCTTGATTAACGAACTGAAGAAACCTCATTGCTAAAATCCTTTTCCTGATATGCGTTAGTACTCAAATATGTTCTGGGCGACTTAGGACCAGACTAATGTGCAACGGCATTTCCAGAATACCGAGATGACAGGACACCGCAAGTTTGGGTCGACATCACAATGAACCAAGACTCACCGAGTCACAGCTGAGTGGGCGACTGAATTCCTGCGCAAGTTTGGCAAACAACTGTCTCCAAGCTTGCTTGCAGCAGGCGTGGTTGGTAACCAGAGCAGCTAGACTCCTCCATTTGATCAGGTCAATCGATCCGGTGGTGTGTGACAAGCATGTAGTGATCGTTTACCGGCACGTAGCTATCACCTGATCGGCGACAGCCCAACTGGATACATTCAGAAATGGAAGAGAAGAAGCATGTGTGGCCTTGAACGCGTAGTCCGGCTGCACGAGAGCAGGATTTCCGGGCAACGGGGAGGACCATGGCTGTGATCCGTGCGTGCTGTTGACTTCGTACTGTCTGATCAGTCAAGACAGAAAACGACTGCGATGCAGTGAACGAACGGGTAAATGGTAGAACAGTAAGCAGGGTGACCCCGTCACCACCGCCGACAGGCGGCAGCCCAGCGTCCTTCGTCCACCGCGCGGCACCGTCCAACCCCATATTGAAGCCACCGCCATGGTCTTCGCGGCATGGTGATCACCGTCACCCGCTGACAGCGGCAAGCAGCAATCAACGTTCACGTCCGGTGGTGAACGCCTGGAAGGTAAGCTTAGCGATCGTGCAGTCGCTGTGTTGAGTGTGCATGCATGATGAACTTCGTGGTCATGGAGGTACAGGTATCGCAAGAACACGACGTCTCATTGAGCTCAGCTTCACAAATTTCTGAATGATTTCTGATATTAATTTACATTTGTCACAACAGCACAAGGAGCCTACACTACAGCCAACCGAGATCATCAGCTGTCCAGGGCTCCGGGTACATCCGAGCTGATTTTGCTCGAATCGAGCGAGCTCTTCCCTTGCATAAATAACACAATTATCATCACAACAAAAGAAGCTATCTGAAGGAACACGGTCTCCATCAGAAATTAATGAATAAGAAGAAATACACTAAAAAAACAGCAATTCCTCCGAGTTAGCGATGTCAAGCATCAGCGCTTGTCCTAGAGCTTGAGTGTAAGCTCTACGTCGTCCGATCCAGAGTCCTCGTGGATCTGCTCGCCTTCCCACGCCCTCACCAGTCCAGCAGCCTGCTGAACACCGTTGGTGCTGCTTCCAAATGCAAACTCGTCGGAGACCGCATCCATCATGTGAGCATCTGCATGCCGGGGCATGCCGGGGATCGCAGGGGAGCATGTGCCGCTTTGCCCCGGTGTGCACATCCTTGATGAACTGCCAACTGGAATAGCCTCTTTAAAGACGCTGAATGGATTCGTGGACACAAGGCTAAAGGTCGGGGATGACGGACTAGTTGATGAGATTTGGATGTCGGGAAGCCATGCCGGATCGGGAGCCACTGACCGTCCAGGGCTGGGTGGGGTGGAGTTAACTATAGAGGCACTGTTTGCACCGTGCCAGGGAGGCTGGACAGCGGATTCATCCCAGTCTGTTTTCATGCGAGGTGTTCGGGCAGTCGGTGAACTTAGAGGAGGAGTTACTGGTGCACTAATGGAACCACCGTGGATCAACAGTGGTGGGAGCAGTGGATGTTTCTTTGATGCAGTACCATTGGAGAATGTTTTGAGCCACGGTAGGATAGCATTGCCATCAATACCATTGACTATGCCATTAGGAGGTAGGAAGGGGGAAGATGCACCACTCGGAAATGAAGAGGAAGTAGGGCTCGCATTGTATGATGCCCGTGGACTTGGTTGATACGAGGAACATGGGCTTGGTGACACGGAGCACCCAATTGCATCCATGCGTTCTGGAGGCTTGCTTCCCTGTGAGAAAAAAATGAAGACGCAATTAGCTCGAATGTCAGTAGAAACATTCGGGGCACTTGTTTTTTAGTAAATGAGAGGCTTGCTACTTTCTGCAAGTAGCTGAAAGTAAATGAGAGGCACTTGTTTTTTGCTGGAAATTTGTTAAATAGTTAACTGTATTTAATTACACAACAACCTGAGTAACAAATAACACTAACAGTCTCCCAGCACAATCAGTAATTCATGAATTTGTTTTCGTCAGGCAAGTCCATTGCACAATTTAGGTACAAAACTCTAATATGCAAGTCATCACTAGGTAAAACAGCATGGTAGAGAGTGCCACTTGAAAAATATTATTTTACAGTTAGTACTTCCTGAAAATACCATATGACGAAAAAAAAAGTAATCAGGATAATTCCAAGAACGATTACTCATCCAACAACATTTGCAGGACTCTAATGCAAATCCTAATCGGCAGTCCCATACTTGGCAATTCGCAACCTACTTGACATGTCTTGTAAGCTAGTTTAAAGCAATGGGGGCGGGCTATGGCAATTTGTTCTTACACAGATATGATTGTGTGGTGAATAGCAATGCTCGAGTAGCCCAACGACCAACCAAGCAATTCAGAAACAAAATTGACTCAGCGTCTTGGCTAGTGCGCTACAGATCCGGAGAGGTAAACAGGACTCGGGACCAACAGCGAAATGCTGGAACAGCGACATGAACTGGAGGAGCGCTAGAACAGTTGGATGCCCAATTCATGTTTGCCTCCAATGACCCGTCACAGCCGAACCCTGAAGGATCTACTTAGCAACATCGCCGGCAAATCCCCAACGACGTGATTCGTGAACACCCCCCCCCCCCCCGGCCACCACACCACCCGTGCGCGGTCCAGACTGGCATCTCGCACCTTTTGCCCATCTCCACGTGCAACACCCACCCACCCACCGGAAAAAAATGGAGCAAAAAAAATAGGGAAAAAACGCAAGCTAGCTACGCAGTTCACTGTTCACACCGTACAAGCAGCAGCCGACCCACGGCGCACGCAAGCCTGCACCGACGAGCTAGCAAGCTAAGCTGCGCCGGCCGATAATCGATGGAGAGGAAAGGGAGCGAATCGGTCGGATCTGTGGCCGGGAGCTGGGAGACGAGATCTGCGTACCTTGCGGTAGGTGGTGCCGTCGGGCTCGACGACCCAGCCGGCCTCGTTGCAGAGCGCCTTGAGCACCTCGTTGTTGTCGCAGTGCTTGGGCAGCTTGTACCCGCCGTGCGCGCGCAGGCCCGCGAAGATCTTGCCCGCGATTGCCCGCCGCCGCCGCTCCCGCCGCTTGTTGTTCTCCCTCTCCCTCCACGTCGGCATCCGCCCTCCAGCTCCCGCCGCCGCCCCGAACCCTCCTCCTCCCCCACTCGCCATGCCAAGCCGAGGTCTTTCGCGGAGGAAGGGGAGACCGATCGAGTCGCCTCTTTGGGTGGAAGAGAGTGGGAGGGGGGAGAGAAGCGTGAGGCGAGGCGAGAAGAGATCACACGGAAAGGCAGCGCCGCGCAGCGCGAGAGAGCGAGGGGGTGAGGGGAGCAGCGGCGCGTGAGCCTTGAAAAGCTTCGGCTCGGGGTGGCAGACGACAACGCCCCTCGATTTCCGTCTATCCACGCGCCTGCCACCGGGTTCGGCGCGGGGGTGGAGGCGTGCGCGTGAAGCGATTCCCGCGGGGCCGGGGGGCAGAGTGGGGAAACGGCACCACCACCACCACGAAGCGTGCTCCGCTGCGCGGGGACCGGCGCGGCTCGGTCCACGTCGAACGGCGCTGCACGTGGGCGCCAGTGGGCTGCGGGCCCCGCATGGCGAGGTGTGGACTGCGGAGGTACGAATGGGCTGGCCCGTGGGGGCGGAGATGGGGCCCACCTGGGGTCGGGACACGTGAGCGAGACCGCAGTTGCTTTAGGGATCACGCCTTTATTTTCTTTTCTTTTCCGCTTAAAAAATGGAGTATATCTCTTTGTCAATTTGCTGGTGCGCTGGGTTGTTTACGTGTCTAACAATAGGCTAAGGAAACGAATAAATCATCAACCATTTCTAGCATCTTAGATTAGACGTCATATATCAGTTCGTGTTTATTTTTATTTGTAAATTATGCATTGTAATTATAATCTACAATCTGAAATAAATATGTAGGTGGTGCGATCCAGCTTTTAATAATTTAGCTCTTAGATTATAATAATCTAGTAATATATATTTCATTAGCTTATGCAGGTTGTATAGTTTAGTTTTTATAATTTAATTTTTACCATTTAAATTCTTATAATTCATAATCTATAAGTTATTATTACAATCTCTAGTTGAAACGAATAAAAGTTTATAGTTTGTTAGGATGCGAGTTATGAGAAGACAAAGTTGAGACAAACAAACATTGCAGTTTGCCTCGTGGGTTGGGACTGGGGATGTTTTGTTTTGGTGCGCCTAGCGCTGCGCATCTGGGTGGTGGTATCGTGTGGTGAGTGACTCCACGATGGGACAGACGCGCGGTTACGTTACGGGCGTGCGGAGACGGGGCGGGGTGGCACGGGCCCGTCCCATCGACCGCACGGAGGCAGCAATACCCAGAGGGCACCACGTGATCGCAGTAACCGGGGACCTCCCTCCAATCCAGGGCAGGCACCCTCGTCCTCTGCGGCTCTGTCCACCAGGTAGCAGAGCCGAAGCCACCCGAGGCAGCTCAGCAAACGGATCAACTCCGCTGGTTTGATTTCCCAACATTTTTTGCTGGAAGACGGACGAGTGCTGGTATGGTGCCATTTCATTACGGCTACAGCCTCCTCTTTTTGGGGTAATCTTTGAACTTGTTGCTTCCAGTTCCAGCGGGCAGGGGAGGGCAAGCAGCAAACACGGAACGGAGGCGGATGATGCTATCTCTGACGGATTTCCTTCTCGAGTTATATTTCATTCGCGTTTGGTATTTTTGTTTCTTTAACATTCTAATAATTTTCGTTTACGGTTCTCTTCAAGAAAGAATTTCTAAGACCAATCACTTTGCTATTAGATTTTTTCTCTTATCTCTTTACAAATCCCTTCAAATAGAATCTCTTAAAAATAAGAAAAAAAATAAAAGAAATAAAAACGGAGAGATAAATTAGAAAAAAACGAAATGATGGGAAAGTGTTTAGAGATATTCTTCCAGGTTACAGCTGGCTTGCTTTACCTCCACTTGGAAAAAGGGGAAACGATCAAACGAGGCTACAAGTTTCAACGCAACAGATCAAGGAACCATCGGCACGAGCACAGGACTTTGGCAACACGAGTTGAGTTCGGTCAGACGAAACCAGCAGAAACGCATCCCCCCCCCCCCCCACCAAAATGGGGGACAAAGCATCGCTTGCAGTTGAACCTCCCGTCTCCCTCACGCGGAAATGGAAACGGAAACAGTCGATGATCCAGTTCATGTACCCTTCATGAGGAAGCAGCACGCCGACCTGAGTATGAAACGGATCTGAAGAGGCGGTCGACAACACACGACAGTCTGAAACTCGTCCTTGAATGACAAACCCTGGTGTCAAGTCAAACACGAGTGTTCCATTCCAATCAGTCCCAAAATGAACTCTTGATCCGGCCATTGCACTACTGCAATGCAACGTTACAGATATACTGTTCCATGACTAAAATACGGTGTGAAAAGCATTCCATCGTAAGCAGGCTCGTGACCACGAGAAAAGGCACTGGTAGAAAGTGACGGTGCATTAGCCTGAAAAGGGCGTCCAGCTTTCCAGTGTTTCCTATTGACGAGCTGCTAGCAGCACGTACAGATTGGACAAGGGGCTCCATGCCAATTGGAGCTGCTGGAGCACACCAGCGGCAGTGCTTCAAATATAAAATGTTCCGGCAAACGCATTGCCGGCTACGGACATACAGGGACGTTTTCTAAAAACAAATAAAAAACGTGAAGGTAAGAGATCGTTTGAGAGTAGTTAAACATTGAATTTGAAAAATGACAGTGATGGCATGATAGGGGAATCGTACCTTTGTCCAGTCTAAATGACCTGCAGCCTGCAGGTGGGTAACCAACGTCACATGGAAGTCAGACTGATGGTGCTGAACTGCCGCCTGATGGGGGGCGAACCACTGAACTTTACCTGCAAGTTTCAGGGGCATCTTCTGCACTACGCAGGGCAATCAATCGGTTTAATTTCTGCTACAAAGATCGGTAGAACACAGGAAATATCATATCCGTGTTAGAGTGTCATTGAGATAATATCGCAATATCACGGCAATATTGATTTACGTTACATAGTAATACTGGAGAAGCCAATGATGAACAAATCATAGCAAATAGGATACAATATCCTTCATTTATCTTTTATGTAAGGTCCTGAAAACAGTGCAACTGATACAATGGCTTCCAAATGTAAGTAACCTTCAAGAAGAATCATCATCTTGATAAATAATTGTCAAACATAAGATGCTTAAGTGGCAAGGAACTTAAGGGGAACGAAATACTATGTCATCAAATTGTTCCATCTTGCTGTCATTGTCAACGGCCAGACAAGTTCCTATACACAATTAGGCACATCTAGGCAGATATAGTAAGATTGTCGATATATCAAACAAACATGAGTCCTGATGCTTATCCTAGATAGCTGCAAGTTAGCTTTGTCTTCACTCCTCAGAACCCCGGAGGCTGACTGACTGATAGGAGCTCTCACTGTTTAAACAGGTGCCAAGACAAAGAAAACAGATTTATATAATGCCAAGAAGTAAAAGTCTAATCTTAAATCTTCTACTCTTTTTGTTTTGCTTCAAATAGAATTCATGAAAGTTCAACCAAGTGAAAACAAAATATGCTAACAGTATGTCAATAAGATTAAAAGCTACAACAATATGCCTCTGAAATTACATGCATACTCTATGCTTCATCTTCATAGAATTGCACAGAAGAAACACAAATGAGAAAAATCACTGAGGTCAGCACTCTAACCTTCAGGCAGCGATTGACTGAAACGTCGAACATGGGCCTCAGCTATTTGCTCCAAATAAACGCAGACAGCACTCCAAAAGGACCAAAAAAAACTGTCAAATTTCTGTTATGGATGCTCAGCAATTAACTACTCAGATTTATGGTGTCCTTTAGCAGCTTGCAAACACTAGCTTTTAATTCATCAGTAAACTGTAGTTGCTGAGGACATGCATCAAGTACAAACAAAGCAATAATTCTCATTGTATCTGATAGAATCACTTTATCATTCCTAATGACTTCCTGGTTAACAAACTTGCATGAACTCCTCAGTTTGCAAGAGCTGCATATCTGAAAGAGGTCAAGATGTAAAAGTTAGCATCGAGCATGCGTCAAAAGCAACAGGCCCCCCAAGCAACAGTTGACAGCTATAAACTTACTTTTTCTTCCTTGATGTTGAAGAAGGCTCGTAATCTTTTAGATGCAAAAACCGTTCTTCGTTCAGCAGACGGACACCCAAACAAGGCAACCTTCTTCAAATCACTCCCTGACAACCATCTGCCCGCGATAGGCAAGGTGTTCATCAGATTTAGTGATAAGCAATTGCTCTGCCACACTATTTCATTTCTTTTCACCTTTAGCTAGTAGAGACTTTCCATATGCAGGGACTCAATTCAGAGGTAGCATATGTGGGGGTGATCATTTGCAGAGATGTGTTTTGCCCAGAAGCATCATTAATCATGACATGGAACAATCCAATAAACGGAAAATTCAATGCGTCGGTTTTGAATAATATCGATGCTCTAATAATTCGTCCCATACACACAATGCTACCTAAGCTTCAAGTAGATGGGTTGAACTAATAAATGTTATCAATTTTATGAAGCAAAAAGACCACGAGTGTTCTCCTCCAGCATACCAGTTGCAAGGGCTTTACTTTCAAGAATGTAGGAGGCATTTCAAAACTGCATATGAGTAAATTTTCTATTGATTCCGTTATTTCATGACATCTGATTAGTCTAATTGCTTGCAATATGAAGCATCTTCCAAGAGATGCCTCCCAAGCTAAAATTCGGCATTTGTAACTAATCCACTTCAAGCATTACATAAAAAAGTAATGTTTATTGTTAGAATGCAGTGCGAAAAATTAAAAAACCATGTCATGCCCAGCACCAATGCATAACACACACAAGCAAAGTCGAGGTTTGGAACACTGGAAAAAACACAGCAACTCATAAGATAAACTCAGTGTCAATGATTCCAAAGCTATGCGTGTAAGTTCTAATTACGGCTACTTACCAAGCCGATGGAATCAACAGTGCGATGTGCTAATCGGACATCATCGACCAAATTGATCACTCATTTGGAGAAACTATCCCTGGATACAACGAAATGAACTTTTCATGCGCAGTTACTGGCGTCCATCTGAATCTAACCGAATTGGGCAAGGCTGGCATTGAACAATAAGCGTAGAAGCAACAGGAGAGGCGGCACTCACTTTGCGACGACCTGGTGGTCATGCCCGAAGCGCTCGGCGGCGGCCTTGACGACGTCGGGAGAGACGACATGCGGCGCCGAGGAGAAGTCTGGCCCCGGGAGGTACCTCCCCTCGTGAAGCCTCCGGAGCAGCGCCCCCGCCTCCTCCTCCCACGGCTGCCTCGGCCGCGGCCGCGGCCGCGGATTCCGTCGCGGGGGCTCATCGCCGGGATCCGGAGGCAGAGAGCGAGGCTTCGGAGTGCGGCGGGGTGTGAAGAGGGAAGAAAGCTTTGGCGCCGGCGCCAAAGCTTTGTTGTATTTTGGAGCGGCGGCGGAGGAGGAGGAGAGGCGGCGAACGGCGGAGAGCGCCATGGGTTTAGGGTTCTTTGGGGGGCCTGAGACGGGGAAGCGATCTGCTGCGGCGTTCTGGACCGTCTGATCAGATGTTTGACAGACAGATGGGGTCATCCAAAGTATCCTATGAAGTATGAACTCCGTTTTTTTTACACGGTACACCCAAGGCAGAGAGAGACTTTGCAGGAAACATTACTAGTACAACTTTTTGCAGGGAATTCATGAATCACGCTCCAAATGAGCCTTTCATTTAATTTCTATAGATTTTGTACATGCCAAGCTGAAGTATTTGCATTGTTAATTTCTAGAATTCCAAACATATCCAACAGTTAAGGTTAAACCGATAGCAATCTTATATTTACTAATTGAAGACTCATTTTGGTGCCTCCACGCTAATCTTAGAACAATTTAGAAATTTCGATAAAAAAGCAAAACATCCAACCGTCGAATTGATTGATTGATTATCTGTAACCATGGATCAATAACCAGACGAAACAACATAGAAAATTAAAAAATAAATTATAGAATCCAGCCCTAGAACTACTTCTTACTTTGTCTTTCCTTTCTTTTTTGTTGTAGATACCCTTTGTCCAATAAAATTACATTAGCAAACTCCAACTTACCTACATTAGTAATCAACACACTTTTCCAAATCAATTAAAATATACCAATTAAATATGCATGTAATCAAATATTACAAAATTAAAACAATAGAACGCAAATATATTACGGATTATCACATAAAAATAATATCAAAATATTTATAATGTATTTTCAAAAAAATAATATGATATACGGTGACGACATTAAAAATAATAAATTTCAAAAAATCAAGAAACAAATAAAAATCAATTTGCATAACACATAAAATGAAAATTTTAAATTAGATCTATTCACAAATAATAAACATGATTCCAATATTATGAACAAAAATTACATTTATATTTTACATTTCAATATTTAAATATAAATAGCTGATGTACCTTAGCATACAACTATTATTAATATAAATATCTACAATTCAACCATAAGCTAAATTTTTAGCATGTGCAGTCGTATAAGTTGATGTCCTAGTTCATCTAAGTACTTAAGGTGTGTTTGGTTATTTCTCAGCTTATCTTGCTGAGCTAGGCTAGCTTTGTTTTTGACGGAGAGCCAATTTGACTTGCTCGAGCGGGAAAAAAATAAGCTAAAAAATGTGAGCACCAAGACAACTAGCAAACGAATCAAGTATCTGATTTCTTGTCTAGGCATACCAGACAAGTGACGGCAAGAGATTCAAACGCGCCCTTAATATTCCAATCCAGGTCCAGGCAGGAAGAAGCTCATGAGGAATCAAAATGCTGCAGCTGACGAGGAAGATGTTGGAGGCTGGAGACTTGTTCGTTCCACGACAATCAAGAAAGGAGGCGGCAGGTGCCTGGTGGCCAACTGAGTTGCCCTGCGCAGGCTGCTACTGCAGCTTCAAACCTGAGACAGAATCACATCACATGTGTTAATACGCTCAACGCCGGCTGCTCCAACTTGATCGCCACTGCTAGGAACATTCCCAAACGGAACTTTTCTGCCCAGCATATTTTGACAGGAGCACGGGCGGCTTCATTTTCCTGGTGTCTTGGATAAAACACAGCGACAGCGATCTACTCGGAATATTGTATCTTCCATGAAATGAAATCTGACAGGAGAAAGAGGGAAAGTGGGCTTGGTACAGCTGAGGTCTTTGTTTCAGATTGTGAAAAATGATTTATAGATTTTAGATTGTAAGAAACTAAATTGTAAAATATGTAGAAGCTGAGGAAACCTGATTTGCTGGATTGTTACATACTAGATTATGATAAGAGTTTGTTTATTTCAGCTTGCAGATTATAGGTTGAAACAAAGCGATCCGTCATTTGTTTCAGAGAATGATTGGCGAGAAGGAACACTACTCTCTCCTGCGTTATGGGAGCTAATCAACTATTTCTTCCAAGATTGTGTACAAGTTATCAAGCAAGCCACTGGCTGCCTCATGAGAATAGTATGGATACAGGTCAGGTATAATACTACTTTGCACCAATTGCAACAAGAATCGTGCTGCTGCAGAGGAACATACATGCATCCAAGGCGCTGCGACTGCATGAATCCAACACACCCTTCAATCTGTACAAGGATGTCTTGAGAAGATACAGAGGCTTACCTTGAAAGGAAGAGCCACTCCTTCCCCTGAATCTGATCCAGCAGATCAGACAAGCTCAAACACACACCAGGTTTTGCTTAATCCCAAGTACTCGTTGGTTGAGTTTATCGCTTTAAGAAGAGCTAATGATTTGCATAAAATTAATCACAACATGGTGGTGATGCGCTAGGTAGATCCCATGGTGATGAAGAACATAAAAGTGGCACGGGTCAGCAATGTGCCACCCAAGGTGTCTGCTTGTAATTAAACTGCGTGCATGGAAGAAGAGAAAGAGGTTACCTTCGAACAGTGATAGTCTATGATGGTCGTCAGTTCAATTCTGCTCTGTTCAACATGGGATTGCCCCTGAACATTGCAAACTCTGTTGAACATTTTTCTTTAGAATATATAGTACGTCAGGCACGGTAAATCTGGCGGTTTGCCTCCCCAATTGTCGCCACCTTGGAGCTGAGTGTGTAACGATGCATCAAGTGTGCGAGGCTACAGCAGCAACACAAACAAGTTGTTGTAGTATGCGCTATCATATGAGCATATATATACATATCCTAGCATAACGAAAACAGTAAGAACCATATATCAAAAATATGATCATAATTTAGAAAGCTGCAGAAAATAATTACAGAAATTATGAAACAAGTATCTGAAACAGTACTGATCAGTTTGATATAGAGGAAATGGCTCTCAAATCATTTACAACAGTTGGCCTCAAATCTAAGAAGATTTGCTCCCAAACTGTTCAGTTATATATATCACTAATTGAATTAGAATATGAGATCACACCTAGAAAAGATCTTGATATACAATGCTCTAGAAGCTACAAATACCTGGACAGAGCTACCAATAATAGAACTTATACTGAAAATGAACTCAGGACAACTAGAGGTCTCTGCACAGAGGTCAGCATAACAGCTGAACCTCAAGTAAACCTGACAAATAAACAGACTAAGATATCTGAAAGTACTGAGATCAAATATCAAGCCGCATGTCCAGGCAGAGCTAACTATTGGCAGTGACTGCAAAGAAGGATTCAGCCTCAGCAAAAGCTCACTGAAATCCACTCAACAGAGAACAAATCAGAGCACTGCCTATAGTAATACTCAGAGCACCAAGATCAATTCTATTGTACTCATTATTCTAACTCAATTTCAACACAATAGATCATCACAGAGCATGTATATATCAGGGATCCATACAGTTAGAACAGAAAGGAAAATGACGGCTCACAGTGCAACTCGATGAAGATGACTGAAGATCGAGGTAAGGCACGGCTCAAATGTCGCTGACCCAAAAATCCAACAACCTGCCTTTTCTACCGGTGTGAGGGATGTCGGAGATACAAGACCTCAACCGCACGGCCACTGCAGTATGAGTGAGCCTCGACAGTGCAGCTTCAGAGCGCCAACCAAGTTTCCTCAGGACTGAGCACCGGCCCACAAGCACGAGATGAACTCGAACTCAATCTCACCAATGCACCAGAGAGGAAATCACAGGGGAGACAAGTAAAAGGAGATCAAAACTCATCTGAAAATCATGTGAGGGAGAGGAGAAGATATATATATATATATATGCGAGTTCGGCCCCATGGCAGGCACTCGGCCAAAGCCATACCTCCGAATCTCCCGCAGCCTCTTGCCAGCCGACGGCTTCCAGAACCGAAAAACCCGACCATAGCCACCAGAACCCAATCCGCCCACGAGGAGCGGAGGATTCGGCCTCCGCCGTTCAGCCGCCGCCAGTACCCAGGAGGAGAAGGAAAAACCCCGCACCGAAAGTTCCGCCAATCTAACCCAAGCAGCCGGCTTATAAGCAGCCAAGTCACGGGCCTGAGCCGAAACCAAAGAACCAGTCCGGTCCAGCAGCACCACGCCGGCCCACAGAAGGTATACACATTGAAATTTCCAGAAAATACACAACACAAGTAACAAGTCACAGCATGCTGGTTAGCTCTTCCTGCAGTCAGGTTGCAATCGGGTAATCAACAGGAAATCAAAATCTTGGTCAACTACTAATTCTTATTACAGTTAACCTTGGACTGGATCAGCTGTTGTTCCAATTCCAGTTTGCGGCCTGGTAGCGTATCCCGGGCGGAGGAATTGGGGTTCTGAAAGCTCCAGCTGCAAATTGCACAGTCGCATTCCATGCTGTATCCACCATGCAAGCATGTACGCTGAGCTGACCTGAGGTGACCTGCACGACTTCTCCGGCTGCTGCAGTGCCTCCGTCGATCGATGCCGGGCCGGCTGCCAGCTTGCTTGCTTCCCGGCCGTTTCCTTTAATAATGAACATGTTGTTTGACTCGCCCTATCCATCTTCCACGGGGCGCTCCGTCGCGCACGCGTGAACGCACACTTGGAATCGGTCCAGTCTTAATCTGATCGGAACGAGAGAGAGTGAAGCCACTTGGACGACTTGACAGCGTAATTTAGGTGAGGGTTCCAGTTAATGGAGCCATGCGTTTAGAGGACGCCATGTGAAACCATACAATTTTCGAGACTACTAATTCCTGTGTGAGAGCGACTTGGCGAAGTAAGTTTTTTTCGAAACAGTGGCAGGAGCGTTGTCGAACAACATAGATTTTTACATTAACAAAATAGCTGCTGAGTGAAATCGGCAAGGAGTACCAGCTCAAAAGAGAACAACTAGAGATTGCTACAAACATAGAAAACTAACACCAAAGAAATAAGATGTTGATATAACATCATAGTAGGTTTAGAAGTTTGTCGTTATCTCTGCTTCTAGTTTTACCATAACCTCATCAAGCAAGAAACTTGGCGAAGCAAGTTAACTACGTCAATAAAACCAACCAACTATAGCAACGAATTCTCTTACTTCACTTCGATAAATAGTAATTTATGGGATGTTGAACAGTAGAGTGGCTTTTTATCTCCACGGCGAGGCATTGGATCTCAGATGGATGAATAGTGTCTGATGCTACAGTAATGATGCTACAGTTACATGTGTCCAGTAATATTGTTACAGTGCTATACGCCAATAATACTTCTGCACTGTTACGCTACAATATTCACCATCAAGCTACTATTTATCATAGCATGAATTATTATTCACCTCAGACTTCACCCGTCTCTCGTCTCCAACTCCCTTCTCCCATGCTTCCAGCCTCAGCTCATCAGGAGCCCCCTTCCCTTTGCAGCCTATAAATTCTCTGCAAACGACGCTCGCCTTCTCCCTGCAGGTTAAAACACACACACACACACACACACACACACACACACACACACACACACACACACACACACACACACACACACACACACACAAAACTGAAGAGCCTAGCAAGGCAGGTAGATCGATCAGTCGCCATGGCTCCTCCTCCACTGCACAAAGCTGCGGCCGTCTTCTTCGTGCTCCTCGTGGCGTCGCCGTCTCTGCTGCAAGCAGCCAGGACGATGCCAAGTGATGATCAAGACCAAGGAAGTCAAGTGGGCGCCGAGACGAGCAGGGCCACACCCGCTGGACATGGCACACCGTCGTTGCAAGATGCGCTCCAAGAAAGGCCCCCGCTGCTGCCGCCGCCACCACCGCCGGCGACCACCATTGCAGCTGGGCGCAGCCGGGTGCTCGGGTCGGTGCCGAGCCCTGGCGTCGGCCACTAGCTCCACAGACCGGTCGGTGCTCCCGATAGTATACTAACCATGCTTCGTATTTGTAGTTCCATCATAAGGATTTTTCACATCTAACTACATATGTACATATATATGCAGAGAGTTCTATGTTTTTTTAGATAATGAAGAGTTCTATGTATGATTATTTGGTGGTTTCATGCTAATCGATGCAGCTGATTGTGGCTGGAATGTTTCCTTGGTGTTATGTATTTGTCGTGGTTGCACCTGGGGTCCCATTCGAGTTGGACTAAGCAAAACGATCTGATTGGATGGCTACGTTGAAATTTCCATATGGCGCCAAAGCAATCCGGCATCGCATTCCTTCCATTCCGTTACGTTGCTTGCTTTGCGTCAACTCTCAACTCCCATAGTCCCATTGCGTGCGTTGCTCTCGATGCGTTTGGACAGATTGAGCTGCAATGGCAAGGTGATGCTTCTTTGCTCTTACAGATGATGTGCTACCATCCAAGGCCGGATTCTTTAAAATTGCATCAGGCAAACGTCCCATATTCTGCTTCATCAGGCGCTACTGAAAACGCAGGAATTTCACACGAAAACAATTCCGATCCCTACAGTAACCTGGAAGTAAAAATATTGTGCTCCACACACGACCTTATTTGGATCGCCGAGTTATCAGATTTAATTCTGACAGATGGATCGAATGGGTGTTAGATACTTAGATGGGTTGAGACAGGATTTCCTTTGTTTTTTTTTTAGGCTACCAGAAGTTCCTTTGTTGCTTCTGATTTCCGAAAGAACACAATAGAGGCCCCGTTTGGCATCATGCTTTTCTCTTCTTGTTTCTTGTAGGAATTGATTGCTCCTGGAAATTTTGAACAATGCCTAAGTTACAACTTTTTGCGGGAACTAAGAAAGTATGGCAAGGTTGAACATGAATTCTTGAGCTTTTGGCAAACGGTAGCGATCTTAGCACAATTTGGCTGAAATGACAACAAATTTACAAAAACTTGTTCAGTTAGGTGTAACGGTTGTATGAAACTGACAGGAAGTATAATAATACCCCCGAGTTCCCTGTTTGTGCATTCATACGTGCACTTGATCAACTAGCTTCACCCGGAAATCTTATCATGTTTATATCATGTCAACCCTCACCCAAAAAAATCACTTGGTACGAACAAATCAAAGAGCACCAATAATTGGCACAGGGCAGGATCGCCATCTTATCTGTTAGAAACGAAAAAAAAATCGACTGTTGGAGTGAAAAGCAGTGTAGAAGTAGAAACATCACGGATCCACCACAGCCTTAACTGTGACTGCAACAGCTGTGATATTGCGAGGGGTACGCATGATTCAATTTTATGAAACTGGGTTTGGTTGGAGTTGGCTGAAATAAGGACACGTTGGGTAGAGTTCAGCTAGGTATTTAAAGGTTTAGAAATTTATATAAGTTAAAGTTGTGCATACACTAAGGGTTTTTTGTTAGTCTTCTAGTTCTATTTTAGATTAAAAAAATAGAATTTTAAACCACTTTTATTTTAGCCTACAATATCAAAATGTAACGTCGAGTTAGAAGCTAAAGTTTTGCCAAACAAGACATAAATGTGTTAGAATCTAGCATGGCAAAGACTAAGTATTAAGCTAGTATTTGTTAATCTACATCTACAGTATATGGTTTATATCATCTAAGGCGAAGAGTAATACCAGTCATGCATTTCAATCACATTCAGATCCACCTTTTCGAATATGAAAACTAAGGCTTTATGAGGAATATTCCCATTAAATTTTGGCATGAAACTTGCGTGAAACAATTCAAAACGCTGCTAGGGATCTTAAAAACAAATCCTATGTCGTAGATCATATTTGGGCACATTTTGGTTATATTTGGGCACATTTTGATCATATTTGGGCGTATTTTTAGCATATTTAGACATATTTTTGTCACATTTTGACATATTTGGTCACATTTGGGTACATTTTGGGCACATTTAGCCATATTTTAAACATATTTGAGCACATTTTGGTATATTTGGGCATATTTAGCCATATTTTGTCCAAATATGCCCGTGCTCAAAATGTGTCCAAATGTACTCAAAATATGCCCAAAATATACTCAAAATGTGTCCAAATGTGGCCAAATATGCATAAAATGTGGCCAAATGTGCCCAAATTTATAAAAAATGTGTTTAAAATAGACCCAAATGTGCCAAAAATGTACTCAAATGTGACCAAAATGTGGCTAAAATGTGTCCAAATGTGCCCAAATATGGTTAAAATATGACCAAATGTTTCAAATGTTTCAAATGTGCTCAAAATATGTTTAAATGTGTCCAAAATGTGTCAAAAAGTATGGCTAAACTAATTTTAAATGGTTAGAAACGACGCGAAAACTACGGCTAAAAATAACGAAAACTAATTTTCTGGAATTAAACCTAATTTTTCTAGAATTAAAAACAATTTTATATACAACAAAACATATTAAAAGCATTTATTTTATCAAAGAAAATATTTTTAAACTTTATCAGAATTAATCTATATTTTCTAAAACTATTTTCCAAATTAAAACATGTATTCTAACATTTTTGGAATAATTTTTACACTAAAAATCATTAAATAATATTTACGGAAATAAAAACATAGCTAAAACATATTAAAACATTTATCTAAGTCATTTTATATTTTTTGGATTTTTTAACATAAAACCTATTTTTCAGAATAATCTATTTTTTAAATTATTTTTCTAAAGAAAAATAGAATAACTGCATAACGCTGATGTTAGCACACTGACGAGGACTGTCACGTGGTGAAACCGCCACTACGTCATTAAAATCACCGAGAAAAAATATTCTGGAGGGTAAAATGAACGGTATTGATAGTTCTATAGAGTAAAATGTACCGTTCAAAAGTTCAGTGAGTTATCCGAACAAACGTGATAGTTCGAGAAATTAAAATAGACTTATTCCTTCTGAAAACAACAGAAATTTCTCAGTTTCCACAGTTTGGGCTGCAGACGTGACCACAAAGACTACAGACTTTGGTAATTCGATCAGGATTGAAGTGCAGTGGGTCAGATTAACAACTAACGAGTTTTGTGCAGGTTATGATCAGTCAGTGTTGGTCATCAACGAACAAAAGGTGAGCTAGATACTACAAAACTCTAAATGTAACCAAAATCATGGCGGCGGCGGCGGCGGCTGCTGCTGCTGCTGCTGCTATAACGATTCGATGGCCATACCAGCCCAGCAGCCGGTTCTTCACCTCTCCACCTGCAGCTGCACGACCAAAGGGCGCGTGGTCTTGCTTGACGCAAGAGGGTGCTGCTGCGAGGGATCCAGTAGGAAGGGGAGGAAGCACGGGACGCCCGGAGTGCGCCTAGCCACGGGCGTGAAGATGTATGATTTATTAAGATTATTTATTTATATTAAGATTTATATAAAAATAAATAAAAATTTATATAATAAATAAAAGATTAACGGATGATAAAAGAGTATTATATGAAAGGGATGGACGACTCCATGCAACACATTGCGGAGCATGGTTAAAAAACCGATGCTAACTGCTCAAAAACCGCAATAACCGACCTTCTCGGTCCGGTCCAGTTTCAGAAACCGAACGGTAATCGAATTTGAATTAAAAAATTCGAAAAAATTAAAAAAATTAAAAAAAATTCAATCAAAATCTTTAAAAAAAACTAGACACAATTCTAAGACCTTCTGTGAAAACAATTTTAAAAAATAATGTCGTTTGCATCATATTCTATAGGGAGGAAGTTTGAAAAAAATGAAAAAAATTGAAGCGTGCGGCTTAGTTATTAACTCATATTAAGGAAAAGTTTAACATGCAAATACATATTTTTTTTATGTAAAACTTATTTTAAGAGAATCTTTAAAATTGATTTCACTTTATTTAAAGTTTTATTAATTTCTTTATGATTTTTACAAAGTTCACAAGCATAAAGTGAATATGTTAAGAAACAACACTGTAATTAACTTTTTCATGTCTACTATTATTTTTTCCTACTTAAATCATAGTATAAATAAGCTAATGAAAGTGGTTTCACTAATTTTTGAGGTGTGATGGGTCAGTTATGAATTAATCTAGTCGCAACACATTTACACAATCATGCATGTTACAATAACTAATTCATGAGTTTATGTATTTTTAAAAGACATAGGATCATGTAAGAATACTAACAAAATTAGTTTCATGATTTTTGGATTAGCACAGAGTAAACTATGCATTTAACTTCGTTTAATAAAATACAATTTCTCACCAAAAAATTTGAACTTTTTTATGAGTATAAATACTTTTATCATGTAGATAATGTTACAAGAAAACCAACAAAATTTGTTTCACTTGATTTGAAGCTCAGATAAATTAGTTATTGATTTTACAAGATTAAAATAATTTTTGAGTTTTTTTTAACTTCACTGAAAATCGAGAAAACCGCTCGATAAATCGAGAAAACCAAACGGTTACCGAGAAAACCGAGCGGTTACGGAAAATTCGAGAAAACCGTTCGGTAACCGGTCGCTAAAATCGTGATTTTTTTTTCTAAATTTCAAATTTTGTCAAATGAATTTTCTCTGATTTTTTTTAATTTTAACCGGTAACTACTGAATTTTTAGTCACCGATCGGAGCTCGGTTAACTTAACCTTGTTGCGGAGTGGTAGTTATTTGGAATACCGACCACCCTTCTCCACTGAACGTTGGCTCGTGACTCTTGTTGGGCTCTGAATGGGCTAAGCTCGTGCCGCATATGGGCCAGTCCATTAACGGGCCTACGGTCGTCGTGGTGGCTCCAAACGTGATCCATCAGAAGGTGGAGAGATTTTCCGCCGACGTGGCACCTCCGCTTCTCGTTTCGTAATTCTCCTCACTTTTCAAGTAAGATGCAGAGTAATTGCTGTTCATAATGGAGATCAGTATTTCTTTTTCCTTAAGACTTTAGCCTTTTTCGGCAGATCATTTTCGTCACTGTCAATCACTGGACTGGCCCATACGTGCAACGACGGTAAAATGGGACGAGCCCAGCATGCTTGATACAAGACCTGTACCTATACGTATAGCGAATTTGGTGATACGTCCCGGAATAACAAGAACATATACGTGCATATTATGTTGCTTCCAGTATATATGTTGTGGCAGGTATTGAGACGCAGCACGCTACACTGACTGCAGGACAAGAACAAATCAGTGCATATTCATAACGATGAGGAGATAACCCTTCTACGGTCTCGTACGAATCGACCTTGAAGTTTTCTCTCGGTTCATACAGAAGGAATGAAAAAAAAACGACAGAGAAGAGTGCACATCACATCACGATGATAATACAATGATGGCACCTGTTACACAATGTTATAGAGACGTCTATATTAATAACCGTCTCTATATATTTATAGGTTCTAGAAAATCGTCTGTGATATTTTTATTGTTTTTTTAATAGTGAGACTAGATAAAGCGATATTGATCACAAATTAACATGTACTACTTTGTATACACACGTGTGATACTACTCACTACTACTATACGATGATATATACTCGTGATCGAAAAGAGAAACAGCGGCCGTTGAATCCTTACGTACCCGGAGCATGCATGCCTATCGATGTGAAGCTCAGCTAGTGGCGCCGCTACATGTGCCCCCCGTGGCTCGGGCCGGACGGCGCCAGCGGCACCGACTGCCGCGGCTTCGCCACAACGCGTCCCCTCGGCGTCCACCAACCTCCTCCACCGTGGCCTTGCGCCAGCACAGCTGCCTCCGACGGCCGTGCCGGCACGCCGGTGCCCGCTGGTGGTACCGCTGCCATAGCACCTGGCGTCGCAGAGACGGCAGAGTGGCGCTGGCCGCTCCACGCTACCCTTGCTCCGGACGTCGTCGATGCAAAGGCTAGGAGGAACCATAGCGACATGATGGTCGTCATCACCAGGGGGAGGAGAAACATTACTCTCGAGGGGATGATCCGTGGAGAAGCTGCAGGAGGAGGAGGCATGGCGCCGATCGATGTGTGCAAGCTGATGGTATGTCCAGGTGCTAGCTGAAGATTTATTTGTTTGATTTGCTACTGCTGATAAAGGGTTTGGTGATAGCTAGCAACGGTCTCTATCTATCTCTTGACAACTTTGTATAGACGTCGCGTGCGTTGTTAGGCTGGTAGGGGGTCCATGGTTATGCATGGCCGCATGGGGTTGATGGATTCTGGATATGGGTTTTTAAATAGAAATAATTTGTCAGATGCCACTGAAATATAAATATAAATATACAAAATCAGAGGCATATGAAGGCCACGGTTGATCTACATGACATAGTCGACAAAAGGTGCAAACAGCTTGGTAAACCTTATTATCGACTGTAGTTCTTGAATAGCGGTGTTGCAAATTGCAATGCCACAAGTAGTTCAAAACTTTTGAAGTTCAATTGCCTATACGAGAGTGTTCTTTTTTTCAGAGAGAGTTTACTTTAGAAAACTACTAGATGGATTAATTTCTAACCATCCTAAAGAGTAGAACTTTGTTCTTGTTCTCTTTTCTCCCCTTGTGGCGGAAGAACTAGCACATATCTCAAGGCAATCACCAAAAAAATAATTATATTCCCTTCAAGTCGTTTTAAGCATTGACACAGTCCTCATACGTAACTTTCCTTTTTACCTCTGCTTTGTACTATTGTATACTTGTAAAACATACTAAATTTTAAATATCAACACGATAATTTTCAAAGCAACCTCTTAATTTTCATATGTCAAATTAAGATAGTTAAAAGGTTGAGAAATTTAATTGCGTGTATATCAAAAATGACACTTATTTTTGGAGGGTGTAGGTTGCTACTCTGTTTTGAAGCTTTTCAACCAGACAGACTTCATAGTTAAGAAACGATCGTTTTCTTGAAATAAGGTATTTTTTAGCGGATCTTGGAATAAGTTGGAGACGGTGCACCTGAATCAAGCCCGTACCATACACCTACTGATTTTTCCTTTCGTGTGTGTGTTCTCCCCTCAGTCAGGATCCATGGCCCATGACCGCAAGAAGACGTGTGGAACAGCATTTTGGCCTTTAGGCTTTGCATTGCCACGTGACATGTTGGCACTTCCGGTCGTCCTGTCGTCAGAAATGGATCTGCATGCTTGGGTTGGTGGAGAGAATTTGGCGAATGCAGACTACTAGCCCTAGTCAAGGTAAATTGACACGTTACCGTAGGGAAACAGAGCAGATCCCTTGTCGCACAACAGTAGCAGGGCAGCAGCAAGCGGCGAGCAGCAGCAGAAGTCGTCCTGGGAGGTGGCGGCATCAGCTAGCGCACAGGGCGGCGACTACAGAATCGAGAGCAATGGGAACAGGTCAGTGACGGAGCTTGGTTGTGGTCAAGGTGCGCCACCGCTGGCTAGCATCGGTGATGTTGTAATAGAGAAATGAATTAAGATGCTTAAAAATTTTAAATAAGATGATTTTAGAAAATTTATAAGATATGCATATATCGATTTCTATTTAAATATGTTATAAATTTATCTAGTTTGTTTACTTTACCGTTTAATATGATTACAACATACTCTAGCGAAATAAATTTTAAGTATGTAAATATAAAAATATAAATAAGTATAAAGCGACAAACTCGGCACAAGATATTTTTATCCCGTGTTATGTCATATTTAGTAAACGTTGAAGCTTCACAAAGGATATACTCTCGATCAGCTCGACTCTTTCAGTCACAACTCTCGAGCTACTAAGTTATCAATATAAGATCTTAAACACGATAAACCACTAAGATAAGATCTCACAACTAGTCTCTCTTTCAATCACTTGCTATCGTGATCACTTCAGAGCTTTAGCCACCAAAGCAAATGATCTTCGCGTCCCTGTACACGTATCTTGCCACCGCTCCACACCAAGTCAGAGGGTCAACAAGCTTGAGCCACCAAAACTCCAAGACACCGACGTACCATTTGATACAAACTAGGATCACTCCTTGTTCCCTTCTTCAAACTGTAGTACCTACCTATAACTCACTCTATGCCTATAAACAGTAAACACTCTCTAATCTTGTGCTTAATTGCCTTAGGCAATCACTATAAGCACTTTGATGGCTTGAATGTCTTCTTAAGTGTGTATGAACTTATTCTAGACTCCAACATCATGCCACACCTTCAAATAACTAAGTGAAGGGATATTTATAGTCTCAAACCCGCCAACTAGCCGTTTTCCTAACTTCTTACAAAAGCTATTAACACCGGATGATCCAGTGAGAACAGTAGTACAAAGACCGAATCATCCGGTGAGTACAAACTCAGAAACTAGTCGTTGGAACTTAACTCAAAACCTCTGTGGACACCGGACATTTCGATGTGCCTTTCAAATCCATCACTGAACCTTCCGGTAAGTTATCTTGAGCCAAACCGCACCACTTCTTCTCTGTGTAAAATACCCTGGTGCATTCATCCCTATGGTCACCGAACTATCCTGTGAATTGATTTTCATTCTTCAGTACTTGCAGTCGTCTCTGTAAGAAATGCTCCGGTGCTATACTCCGTTGTGCACAAACCAAGCATCGGACCTTTCGGTTGGATGATCTTCAGTCTTTGCATTTGCATTCTTTTCTGTAAGAAATGTTTCAGTGCTATCTAGTGCAGATCACCGGACTAAGAGGTCCTCAGTCTTCTACCCTTTATCATAAATGCTCTAGTGAGTTTAACACAGAGCACAAAACTTTCGCTAAGGCTAACAGTCTCTGAACCCAAAGCTCCGGTGAGTGCAAATTTCTCTACACCGGACTATCCGATGAGGCCAATTCTCATGTGACTTCTCCAATTCAATCAAATTTTATCCCGACTATGGTGGCTTTTTTAATGTATTACATATATAAAATCTACTAATATATATTCTTGACAAACATATTAGTCTCGATGATTATATTGTTACTAATTATTAAAATTATAATCATGACCTAATAAGTATATTTTCGCTACAGCAGCCCCTCTGGCCCAACACAAGCATGTAACTTTTATATATATATATATAGACTCATGTGTTATATATTTTTGCTACCCAGTCCTTGCTGCAGAATTTTACTAGCCCATACTGATTTTTGGCACAAGCTCCGCCACTAGAAAAGGTGGATCTGGGTAGGTGTGTACTCTGTTGTTCTTTTATTAGTGTCCGTATATTGTAATAAAAACATAAATATTAAACGTGATAATATTAAATACAATTTAAGATATAGAAATATGAATATGTTATGGAGGCGCCATCGAATAAATACGTCAGGAGGACGCTATAGTTTGATTTCAAATTAGATCCGGAAAAGGAGGATGAGATTATCCTCTAATTTCCTCTCCTAATTTCTTTATTTTTTTTATTAGTAAAATAGGTCTTATAGTTGCAGCTGATAACGAGACGGGGAGGCTAGATGACGATGTTAGATGATAAAAATAGGTAAATTATTCAAATTTTAAGTATTTTTTAATAAGAGGATAGTATAAGAAAGAAGTGGTGTGAGAATCAATTCATACTTTATATTAGTTTAGATTTTTTATCCAACGGTCTAAATTTATTTAGCTATCTACGGATTCACCCGATGTCCAAATATGGCATTTGAATAGTCAACATACGCTTTTAGATCTACATTCAAGCTACCTATCAGAAAGTCAAATTTTCACCCACTTCGTGCTCTGCTCGGTCCACATTTTATCTTTTAATATTCACGTGTTATTTTCATCATATTTGGCGTATTAGTGACACGTTACACAGGGCAATGGAGCATATCAGTTCAGCTTTTGTAATGAATTTACGATGTAAATCATGGCATAATTTATCTACTCACAGCCAACATAGCAGTACTGAAGCTACAAGGGGTTGGTTTGTCTCTGCTGCACAGTATAGAGAATTTGTCTCAAAACGAAACCGTCATAAATACTGGTTAAATTAACAGTTCCCTCTAGAGTTTTTTTAAAGGAGATTTCTGAAGAAACAGTTCCTTTTTGTCAAGGCGCTCGAGAAACAATCCGTTTGAGACCAAAGAGGCAAACAGTCAGAGTAGGATCTAGTCCGAGAATAAGGCCACATTTCTCCAAGAATTAGCCCATGGGCGAAGCGCACAGCGATGTCCAACTTGCAATGGGCCTCACAGGACCCAAGTCCTCACGAGTACACAATTGAGATTTCCCTTTAAAAAGTAGACAATTGAGATTCCGCGCCAAGAAGAAGAAGAGACAATTAGGATTTTTCAGATGACAGAAAGTTCATTCCAGCCTCTGTATTTTGCAATGCACGCAGCCTGGCCCTTGTTACAATTTCAGCATGTAACTGAGTTAAAGGGGCAAATAAAGTTATTACATGACTGAATATGTCAAGCCTCTATTATTACGCGTCCACCAGTGCACTGCAAATACCTCCAATGTGAAGCATGCCGCACGGATCAAATCGTTTGCCTCCTCCTGCTGCAGCAACGATCAAAAGTGGATCCAGTCGGATGCACCCTAAAAGAAAATAGAACAGAAAAGCAGTCAGCTCAAAAGGTGATTTCATCTTTCCTTTGATGCTGGTTAGTGCCATTAGTTGTATCTTTTTATGCTTATTTATGAAATGCGTATGACATTTATCAATACATCAAAACCAAAGTGAAGACGATTATTAGGTTCCATAATCAACAGGCAGAAAATAGAAGGGAGAAACGAAACGGCCTAGTGCAAAGAAAATGATCATCCGCGCCAAAAAAAAAAAGAAAGAAAGATGAAAATGGCTTGTTGAACTTTAAGGATGTCCAGTAACAATGCACTAAAAATTCAGCAAAATTCCATACGAAAAAAAGACAGATCCTAAAGCAATAAAAGGAGATCACATTTGTTCATATCTCTCATTTCCATGGCTCCTCGTGCTCTCATTTGTAAGCAGAAGTGCAGAACACATCAGAATGCTACCAAATTTTATTGCCAGGCGCCTTTGTCTTTCTCATGGTACTCGTATCCATCAGGGGTGCTCCGCATCTACAATTGGTGCTTAGAAAAGAAAAAAAATCGAGTTTTTTCTTCACAATTGCAATAACACATGTGGTTAGACGAAGGGTGATATGTTTATTAAAATAGCGTTCTTTGTATTAATGTTAACAAAATAGTTAATTATATTTCACCCAAAGCAAGCGTTTTGATGATAACGCATGTCCTCTGTCTTGAGATCTTGACTGCCCAGCAAGTCTCTCCAGATTTCAATTCCTTAAGTCATCTTGTCACTTACACCGGTGTTCTCTTTGCTTAACTTTATCAACACGCTGTTTTTATCCTTTGTTTTACGTTTTGCTTGACCTCTACGTATACAGCTAGTATCACCCTTAACTCCGCCTGCCCTCCTAGATCGTTGAAAGAATAATGATATCGTCTAGAGGTAGGTGAATAGACGTTTTTACAAAAATTCGTCCCCTTTTACCGTTGCCCTAAACTTGTAGCGAAAAATAAATTAACGAATTTTTTAAAAGCGAAAATTCTAAATATACTGGCCCAACTAGTGCAAAAAACCCTAAATAAATGTGAAAGTTACAATCCTAGGGTGACAAAAATCAAAAGATATGAAAAATTACTCTAGTTAAAAATTCTAAAAATATTGTTCACCGGAGTCTCCAGGTTGACCCGGATAATCTAAGAACTGATTGTACAATATCAGGAGTATCCAAGTTAAATCTGGAACCTTCGGGTTCAGCAGAAAATGAGCTTGAAACTAAAATTAAACAACGTTAAAGAGTTCTACCTCAAACTAAATGGAGTCGTATGTTCCAAGTGATGATTCCAAATAGATCCACAGAGAACCTACAATCAATTTTATACGAGCAAGTAAATCGAGCAATATGTACAAATATTAAGCAAAAACATAAGAACATGAAAGCAAGAGATAAGATATAAGATTTGTTTCTCGAAATCCGGACACCTACTCTAGAGGTTCCTACGTCTCCGTTAGGGCTTTATCACACTTGAGTTAGGTCTCTCTCAATCCTTTTTCTCTTTAAGCTCGGTCACATTTGAACTTAGCTTTCACTCTTGATTTCTTTCCTTACGAAGGCGAAATCAAAATCTTTACAAACTTTCTGCGACACACTAAAATATTGGGTGCTCGCTGGTGATGCCTAACCCCCTAGGAGCTATTGAAAGGACAATGATGTCGCCTAGAGGGGGGTGAATATGCGTTTTTATAAAAAAATCGTCCCCTTTTACCGTTGATCTTATCTTGCAGCGGAATATAAACTAACGGGTTTTTCACAAGTGAAAAACCTAAATATGCTAGGCTCAACTAAGTGCACAATCACCCTAAATAAGTGTGGAAATTACAATCCTAAGGTGACAAAAATTACTCTAATCTAGCAAAAGATATACAATAAAACTTAAATTAAAAAGGCTGAAAACACTGTTCATATACCTGAAATTACTGTTTACCAGATACTCTGGTGAAGACCGGAGTCTCCGGGTTGTACAGGTCCGGAATCTCCGGTAAAGTCCGGATTTTTCGGATTCTGTACAGAACTGAGCTCGAAACTGAATATAAAGGATGGGTAGAGAATTCTAGCTCAAATCAAGTGATGTCGTGTGTTCCCGGAGATGATTCCAAGTAGATTCACGGAAAACCTACACCCAAATACACACAAACAAGTAGATCGAGCAATATGCACAAAGATTTGAACAAGAACTCAAAAGTAAAGAAACAAGAGAGGAGACACAAGATTTGTTTCCCGAAGTTCAGATTCACCACCGTGAATCCTACGTCTCCGTTGAGGAAGCTCCAACGAGCTGGGTCTCTTTCAACCGCTTTCCTCGATCCACTCTTCCCTTGCGGAGGTGAAATCGAGCCCTTCACAAACTTTCCCGCGGCTCACCACAAGCATGGGAGCTCATCGGCGACACTTAGCCGGCTAGGAGGCTTCACCTCTAGGAGTAACAAATGCTTCGAGAACTTCTTGTCAAGAACTCAAGTGCTCAAGAATGGATTTAGCTCACTTGCACTCAATCTTCCAATCTCTCAATCCAACTCACTTTTCTTCTCAAATCACACACTAGAATGGAGTGGGAGAGGTTCCTTTGGCTCTAGAGGATGTTCTTTTCGTGCCCTTGCAGCTGCCTCAAAGGATGGGGTGAGTGGGGTATAAATAGCTCATTTCAAAAAACTAACCGTTAGGTTCTTTTTTGGACTTTACCGGAGTTTCCGGTCTACACCAGAGTCTCCGGCCACTCCAGGTACCGGAGAATCCGGTCTTCACCGGAGTCTCCGAGTACAGCACAGCTGACCTCCGAAAAACGGCGATAACTTTTGATCCCGGAGTCCGATTTCGACGATTTTGGACTCTATAAAAAACTTATTCAGAGGGCTACATATCCCAACTGAATTCATGATCTAAAACACATAGGATCAAACTAGGAACATTCCAAAACTCATTTTAGACACTTCCACACTTTCCGCTCCGGACTCTTAACTACAAACTCTCACTTTGTGTTTGGTTGGGAACTCTTGAGCACTGAGACGCGACAATTAGCTCACGTTGCATCCCTCTTAATAGTGCGGTATACCTATACTCAAATTCAAAGATAAAACTCGTTTGAACCACTTTGAGCGTTTAAAAACTTTCAAATACCGCTTCTTTCTTTCAAACCTTGAGGGTTGCTAACTTCCATATATTCTTCACTTGATTCTTCATATGATTGATTTGAATCATACATAGCTTCTCATGGCCTCGCACGGTCCATCGGCGCAAAGCCTTTACTCGCTCTTCACCACCGCCTTGGTCCTTCGGCGCCAAGCCATTTGCTTGCCCTTTACCACGGATCGTCCATCGCAGCCGAGTCTTGCTTGCCCTTCACCGTCTTGCCATAGAAAACCACTTTGTATTCGATATCTTCAAAGAATTCATTTTATCAAATATGGAGTCCACTCTTGTTCTTCACTCTTGGCATATATGATTTCAACTCAACTTATGCCTTCTTCTGGATCCTAACCCCAACTCATTCTCAAGCACAAAGCACATGTGTTAGTCCATAAAATCTAAATGATAAACACTTATACCTTAAGTTACTTGATCTCCACAAGTAACTTATTAGCCTTCATGCATATTGTCAATCTTCATATAGAACCTAACCTCACTCATTCTTAAACACATAGCACACGGGTTAGTCCATAAAACTCTATTGACAAGCATACCTTTTAGTTACTTGATCTCCACAAGTAACTTAGCCTTCAAGCTTATTGTTAATCTTATTGAGTTTCTTCTTCTTCTTATGAGCATCACTAAAATCTCAATGACTTTTGATGCAATTCTTTGAACTCATGGCATTTCTCAAAGAATCCATGCTTCATCATTTATGCATCTCCTATGCAATAACCTAATAGCAATTCTCAATATGATTGTTAGTCCATAAGCATTGTCATCACTTACCCGAGCATCACCTAGAGCTCATTCATCTTGATGCATTGTCAATCTCCCCATTTACCTAGAGCACATGCATATCTCTCATCCATGCATCACCTATGGAATAACCTACTAATAAACTCAACACCATTGCTAGTCCATAGGTATTGTCATTAATTACCAAAAGCACACATAGGGGCTAGATGCACCTTCAGCTATAAGCTCCAAGAGTAACAAACGCTTTATGAACTTCTTGCCGATGAACTCGAGTGCTCAACAATAGATTTTAGCTCACTTGCACTTAATCTTTCAATCTCTCAACCCAACTCACTTTTCTTCTCAAATCTCTCACTAAAATAGAGTGGGGAGGAGTTCTTTTGACTCTAGAATATTTTCTTTCGTGCCCTTACACCAGCCACAAAGAATAGAGGTGAGAGGTTATATATCCCTAACCCCTAGCTATTGCATACCTTTTTAACTGACCTAGAGTATCCAGGTTAATTCGGAGTCTCCAGGTTGGCATTAGAACGCGTAACCGAGAACCCTGGTCGGAGTACAACTCGGAGGGTTCAGAACCCGGAGTCTCCAAGTCAACCCGGAGTATCCGGGTGAAACACTTATGTCTAACATACCACTCGGCTCGGAAACTCACCTGAAGGCTCCAGACATCCCAAAGTATCAGAGTTCAGCACAGCTGGCCTCTGAAAAAGGACGATAACTTTTGATCTCGAAGTCCGATTTCAACGATTTTGGATTCAATAGAAAGCTTATTCAGTAGAGCTACACATCCCAAATGAATTCATGAACTCAAGATCAAATTAAGAACACTCTGAAACCATGAGTTAGTCCATAAAACTCAACTAATAACTTTTATACCTTAAGTTATTTGATCTCCACAAATAACTTATTAGCCTTCATGCATATTGTTAATCTTATTAAGCTTCTCCTTCTCCTCATAAGTATCACCTAGCATCACTAAGAGCTCATTTATCTTGATACACTTTTAATTTCCCTATTTACTTAGAGCTTATGTATATATCTCCTCCTTAGATCACCTATGGAACAACTACTAACAATTCTCAATAACGTTTTAGTCCATAATTATTATCATTAATTACCAAAACCACATATAAGGGTTAAATACACTTTCAATCGTCCGGCACCAAGCCTTTCGCTTGGCAACGATCATCCCGCCATCGGCCGTCAAGTTTCATCCATCACCTGCACTCCATGAGACAAACAAACATATTTCTCCAACTTCAAACCAAGTTAGTTTAAAACTAAAATCACAAATCCCCAGTTCGAAATACATTATACTGAAAACATGAACATCGAATGATCCAGCGTGTTTTGCATCTGAACACCGAACCATCCGATAAGTGTAGCACTATTTGTTCCAAGAAAATTTTGCTCTCTGCAAAAAAAATCCGGTAGAAGCTTCTAGTGATCTCGTTCCCATCACTAGATAATTCGACGTGTGTAAATCCATCGAACCACCTTTATGCAATCTCTCTGCAAGAAAAAGTCCGTCAATATCCTCCGGTGCTTACAGTGAAATGATGGACTATCATGTGTTTGCTTTTATTTCTGCTTCGATATTGAAAATGCTCCGGTGCTTACTTTACCGTACCACCGGACCAACCGGTGTGGTCAAGAAGCCACACTTCGCATGTTCTGGTGTGACATTTTTCCTATACTCTAAAATAATCTCCTTCAATTCAAACTTTGATTAGTCATAAACAAGATAAAAAAAAATAAGTTCATACCAACTAAAATCATCTCAAATCTAATGTTACCAATGACTCATCATACATAAATCAATGCACATTTCAACTTAGTGTCTCAAGTAAGAACAATGGGGGCACATTAATTTTCAATGGACTAAAATCGATATCCGCTAAGCCGTCCATTTGCAATCAAACGGTACACAACTTGACTTCTTTCTTTCCCTCATCTGCTATTCTCCATGGAACAATGCAACATCGTGCTCCCCCACTGCCCGCCTTCGTCCCCGATGGTATCCCTGCCACCGGATGCACCCTCGTCACCTTTATCGCACTAACCCTAACCCATCAACACATGACACCCCCACCCACCAGCCATTCCCTACCACCCATGGCTAGCCGTGCCCCGCCTCGTCATGTTGCCCATCGACCATCGTCTCTACCAGACCCAGACTCGTCTGCCACCTCAGATCCCATTTTATGCTCGATGAGCAAAGAAATCCACCAGCAAGCCTTATCCCTAAATCCCATCCCGTAATCTCCCTAATCTCACCGGCGAACTGAGCGTCGACTGAAATCAACCTCATTTCAGTGGATTGAAGCCGAGGAAATAAAGAACAACGGCAAATTGGCAATGCATCATCTGGAACTCGAAATGCCATTTAAATTACGGTTACATCGCTACATTCTACATTCCTTGATGGATTTACATACATAACCACCCTGCATCATCATCACAACCACCCCAGCCGGCTGCCGGCGGGAGACCTCGACGGCCGCCCCAAAATGGGCATTCTTCCCCCCACATCATCCGCCGGACGCCGGAAGCAAACACAACGGTGCTTTGTCGCAGCAACCATCACACCGGCCGGGACAGGTACACGCGGCATTGGATAAGCGTCCGGCCGACTCTGAACCCAGGCACCACGGTGAACCCGACAACACGATCCTCCGCCGTTGCGGCGGCGTCCTCGGCGCGCCCGTCGTTGACGCTCTCCATGTACACCTCCGAGAATCGCGCCCCCGTGCGCACCTGGAAGATGGACGCGCCGTCCTCCTCGGCGCCGTCGTCGAATGCGAAGAAGAGGCAGTGCAGCAGCCACACGCGGCGGGCCATCTCGGCGAAGTCCGCGAACCACGAGCTCTCCGGGAACCCCGGACCGGCGCTCACGATGCCGCGCTGCTCCAGCCGCCCAAAGAAGGCCGTCTCCATCCTCGCGTGCACCAGCGACAGGTACTTGGCGCGCAGGAACTTGCCGAACCCTCCCCACCGCGCGTTCCTCACGTCCATGAAGGCGCTCGCTGGCGCCGCCTTCAGTTCCGTGAACTCCTCGAAAAACCGCCGCCGGTCGTAGAACTCCCGCTCGTCAAGGAAGCTGAGATTGAAGTCGCGCCGGTGGAAGTTGGCGAACATCTTCATCGCGACGTAGGACTCGAACACGAACTTGGTGTCGCCGGCGCGGCGCAGGTGAACGCCCGGATGCACGGCTGCCGCGGCCGCGGCTAGATCCCACCCGGCGGACTGCATCGAGTTGAGCATCGACTTGGAGAAGGACCGGATCGACTTCACGGTGTGCCGCAGCGCGGTGAGGAAGTGGGTTGGGTTGAGGCCGGAGACGTGGAGCTCGTCGAGCGACGCGAGGGTGCGGCCGGGGTGGAGCCTCGCCTCCAGGGCGCGCTCGGCGCGAAGCTCGGCGGTGAGGGAGCTCCTGGCGCGCTCCGCCTCGAAGTCCTTGGCGCGGAGCTCGGCCTCCAGCTTGCGCGCCGTGATCTGGTACGTCTTGAGGAGGTGGCGCTGCTCCTCGGCGTGCGCGGCGAGGGCGGTGTGGCCGCCCGCCGCCGCTCCCCTGGCCGCGGCGGCGGGGTCCCTGAGGTACCTCCGCTTGGTGTCGGACAGTCTGGTAAGCTCTGCGACCACGGCGGCGTCTGCGGACTGAATCGCCTCCGCGTCGTAGGGGAACTGCGCGAGCTGTAGCTGCGCGTACGCCGCCTTCACCGCCGACACACCTGCGAACAGATTGGCGAGGAGGGAGTCCGCGGCGTTATCTAGCGCCACCTCCGGCGGTTGCCGACCCCCGGCCACCGCCGCGGCCTTCTTCTCGGCGGCGTTGCGGAAGAAGGCGTCCAGGGAGTAGGCCGCGGCGAGGTTCCCCGAAAGCTTGAGCTTGCTCAGCGACGGCATGGAGGGCGGCTCCATCCGCTCCTCGTCGTAGTCGTCTCCAACCGCGGACTCCGGCGCCGGAGCCTCCGGCGCGCCCGGAGCCGCGCCGTCCTTGCGCTTCCGGCGGAGCAGCTTGGTGAAGGTGCGCGCCAGGTTGGCCGGCTTCTGCTGCTGCTGCTGGTGGTGGTGCGGAGCCGCCACTTGCGCCTCCATTGGGGTTGCGCTCTCACCGCCGGCTCCGCTTCCTCCTCTCCAGCTTCCTCTCGTCTTGTGGCGTCCGCTCCTTGGCTCTGTGAGTCTGGGGAAACGCGGGGTGCGATTAAATTTTCCAGGAATATTTGGGGGTTACTGTAAAGTAGTCAGAGGACCTGCAGGGCTACGCGAATACTGTCGATGGATGGAGAAGATGGGGTGTTTAATTTGTGAAAATCTGGAGGGGGCGTAGGGACAATCGAACGGTTTCTAGAAAATTAATGCTTATTTTCGGCGCCCTCTCTTCTACCTATGCTTAGAACACATTTATCATAAATCTGGATAGCGGATATCGGTGTCCAAATCATGCATTCTGATCTATTGACGACCTAGCAAATTAGCGGAATGTCTTATTGCTCTTTGTAACAACAGAAAGTACTTATTTTGCTAGCTAAGTCAAAGGTAAAAAAACTTCTCAACGTAAACAGAAAAAGAATAAAACAAGTGCGAGTTTAACATGTTTAATAAGGACAAATTCTGGCAAGTTTAAAGGGCATGTTTGTTTTAACTCAAGATTATAAAAAGTAGTTTGTAGATTATAAAAGTTGTATTATAGATTACTATTGTTATAATCAAAAAGCTAGATTATTAAAAGGTCCTAAAGACTGAACTGTGATCCCAATCTACCAGGTAAAAAAACAGGGTCTACCTTTAACATCTCGGGAAGTTTGAAACCAGCACATTGAAATCAGCTGCGTGTGCTTGTGGAAAGCAAGCGATAAATCTCTCTTGAGTCTTGACCACTGCCTCGGCCCCATCGGGAAACGGTAAAAACACTTGATGACGCTCAAACGTTTCTCCACATCATTGCTTTTCACCGTTTCACCGCCTCTCTCTCTCTCTCTCTCTCTCTCTCTCTCTCTCTCTCTCTCACATATGTGTCTGTCACTGACAAGCAGGTCACACCGATGCAAATCAGGTGGCTTTTGCTGAAAATTCCAGGGTTCATGGGAGCAATTTGGTGGAGTGTGTCCGTGCGAGCGTGCAAATTGATCGGCGACATGGACACGATGCGTTCAGCAACCTACTCCAAACTAATCTAGTACCACTCCACATGCAGAAAACACAACAAATGGCTACTTTCTTCGTTGATTTTCAGGGTTAACACATGGCAAGGAACCTAATAAAGCTAGCGCTTTCCGTTGATGTCAACAGTTGGGCTTGGAGTTTTGTTAGTAACACGACTTCAGAGTTGTGCCCATTCTTGGTGTTCCTTCAAACTATAAAAATTGCCCCTAGAAATTAAGTCGGATTCGAATTTTGAACTAAAACAAATGGTGGGATCATGTGACCCCGACCCCAAGGGCTAATATCTCTCAATTAAAAGTAAATTTTATAAAACTCTATACATATCCGAATGACTTTCAAAATATAAATACATGTTTTTAAAAAGTTTTGATCAAACTTTTAAAACTTTGACTAACAAAGACTTTCAAAATATTTAATTTAAAAACCTTAAAATAATGTGTAGTTTTGTTTTACAAAATACTTTTATAATTTCACACATTCAACGGATTTTGTAAATATATATTTATAACAGTAGCATCTAAACCTTGTTAAAAACCCGGAAGCTGAGGATAATTCAGCTGGGCCCGTGGTTAATTAATTTCTTTGGGATGAGGCGCAGCAGTCTGTTGCATGCTCCACGAGTCTACCACACCAGACACAAGCAAATGGCAGCTGGCATGTGCGTGTCAAGCGACACATTCCGATGGTTACTCCCAACTCATTGAAAATAAGGGGTTAACAGCACACTGCTGGACTCTACTGTGCTGTGGCACTAATCAGTTACTTTAGCTGCAATGATTCCCACCACTCGGTACAGCTTAACATCTTTTCTGTCGACAAGACTAGTGCAGTTGTACTAACACCGGTATGCAGTAGCAGCAGGTGAAGACATCAACGTACCTCTTCACCAGAAAAAAAAAATAGTACTGCTAGTACTGTGCCCTTGAAACATGGGACTAGCTTTGTTTGGTGAAACGCACAAGGTAGAAACTAAAAAGGACAGAAAGAAAAAGGGCAAGGTAAAGCAAGACAAGAACAGTACACAAGCTGACATGCTCAGTCCATCGAATTAACAAAAAGCATAGGGGTGCTATCTGAAACTTATGCACATGAAGAGATAAAGAATTCCCAAATGGCACGAAAAAAGATGCCCCTAGAGCCAGGCACTGTTATTCCCCAGAAAACCGGCAGCGGTCACATGCAACAGCAAAACACTAGTATCTCGGCAGAACGAGCTACAGTAATTAACTTCGATTAATCAAACCAAGGTGAGGCCAACAATGAGAACCGGGGTTAGATTAATGCTCGCAAAATCACGGAGTGGTAGGAATGTTGCCCCCCTTAATCAAGTACCTCAACTTGGCACGACCAGTACACGTACCTTGGCACGAGCACTAGGTACGATGCGATCACTGATTGTAAACCTGAAGATTTTTTCCACATTGGTTACGTCGCTGTAATTTGCAGGTGTCAGCTTCCTTCTTTTAGGACCTGTTTGCCTAGGTATTCTCAGTTTTAAAAATTCATGTAGTTGAAGCTACAGATGCACTAAAACTATTTAAATAAATTATCTTATTTTTATTTTACACTAAGATAGTAATTTAAACTATTTTATTTGACATAGTACTTAGTGACTAAAGCTCTACCAAATAGTCTTATTTAGAATTTAGATATACTCTACAAATGCTCTGCTCGCAAATGGCAAGAGGAACACAAAACAAAATATTTAATTTTTTTATCATTCTGTCAGAAACTAATTTATCACTGAGAATATTTGGGGTTACTGTTAATTTGTTATACAAAATGATTTGTGTAAAGGAGTTACGCAACAGAAATTCTCTCCAGCGAGTGCTCGCTCAGGAGTCTGTTTGGTTGGGAGACAAAGTGAAATGGGACAGAATCGTTCCTGTTTTTAGGATGAGATGATTCTCTTTTTTGTTTGGTTGGATGAGATAAATCTCTTTTTTGTTTGATTAGAGGGACGAGGACGGATAGGGATGAGAATCATCAGCTAATTATATTTTTTAATTATAAATAATAATTATTAATAATACACTAATCAACATGCACCAACATATATTAATGTTACTTTTGTCGTAGTTATACTAATTAACAATAAAATATACTAATTAACCATAATCATACTCTAATTAGCTCATTAATTAGCAATAATTAGTACATTAATCTTACAAATTCTAATCTTTAACAAAGATGGATGGCTTCATCCCAACAATTTTGAGAGATATCTTCATCTAGTATATTAAGAGAATATTCCTTAAAAAAAATCATCCCATCCCTACTTCCCCTGAACCAAACACAAAAAAAACAAGAATCACTCTATCTCATCCCACCTCATCCCCAAACCCCCAAACGACCCCAGGTCGGCAAAGACGAAGTAGTCGTGCAGGCCGAACCCGGTACACTGCTACAGTGCATAATGTACGACAGGAGGCAAAGGTCATTTGTGTCGTACCGTAGACCGTGGTAGATGACAGTACGTGAAAGGGAAGGACCAATTAGTCGTGGGCTTTTGAGGACGGTCTTCCACGACGTGGTTACTTCACTCTGATCGTGATGAATTGGCATTTAGTTACTACTAGTTTAGTTTGAGAAAAAATTCATAAATTAGTTAGAATACTATTTATTATATATATATATATATAATATAAGAGTTTTTTTATAAAAAAATAACATCATAATTATATCGTATAAATTTATAGGTTTAATGTTTAGACTGATCTGAATACTGATTATTTAGAAATTAGATGTAAAAAAGATTACAATGTCCTCTAATAATATAATGGATAAATATTAACAGTAATATCGTAATTAAAAAAATATTAGTTTAAATGCAGTGTTACTACTGCGTTCAAGATCAGTACGTCCTACGGGCTTTTTTGACTACTCCTACGGTCCTACCTTACTGGTGGTCACTGTTGGGCAGTCACACCAAATGCTCAGGCACCAGATTTCAAAATGGCAGGACCTCACGTGACGATTGAAGAGTCAAAATAGGCCCTGATGCACCACCATCGAAGTACATGTTTGAGCAGCAAAAATTACTCCAACAAAGGCCACACTCGTCATCGTGTGGAAATCCTTAGCAGCATCGGTCTCCCTTCCAAACAAATCCAGCGTGACCTCAGGTGCGAACCGGTCCTCACGCTAAGGGGAAAAAAAGAGAAAAAAAAGTGCCAAACAAGACCCAGATTTGATACAGGACAAAGGTCCTATGTGTTCTATTTTTTTATAGTTTCCGTTTTTTAAAAGTTGAAAAAAATAAGCTAAAAAACTGGTTTCTAAGCTAGCTGTAGATTTTCTAGTTTTTGATGAGTTAAGAATTAAAAAATTTCATAAAAGATAATTTCCAAAAGATATGATCAGTTTTTAGCAAAAGTACATAAATTACAACTGTACAAATAGTACAAAGTATGAATGCTACGTCGTGACGGGATCGAGGAAACGTAAAACGATGAGAAAACGATATGTGGATTTCCGAATCGTACCAAAACTATATTTTTTTTAAAGAATCCTACCAAAACCAGCGGAAAATTTAAAACCAAGCAACAAGGGCGGCCCAGACCTTGCCGTATCCGTACCTCCGTCTCGAAACAAACAAACCGGCAAACGGATCGAACAAACAAGAAGCAGCGGAGGATTGGAGACGAAGAATTTGGACTCACCAGATGATCGATGAAGCAAGCAAGATGAGCAAGTAGAACCTCCTCTGCAGGGAAAAACAGAGGCGATGCTCCTGTCTTGCAGATCACCTGCTCCTCTCCTCTCCTCTCCGGCCCTTCCTTCACTCGGACCCGAGCATCAAACCGGGGACGCGGAAGCCGCCGGCGCCCCTCTCCGACGCCGACCTGCCGCCGTCTCGTTCGGGTCGGGTCGGGTCGGGTCGGGCCAGGAAGAAGAAGAGGAAGCCACGCGAAGGCGATGCGAGAGCCAACTAGAGGGGAGGCAGGCAGGCAGGCAGGGCCGGGCAACGCGGTGTGAGGCGATAAAAAAAAAAAGGCGTGTGCGTCTATTCCCATCCATGCCCCCCAGCCCTCCGGCTCTATTTATTCCCGGGTTACACGTGCGCTACCGAAAATGCCCTCCCGTCCGATCTGGTAGCGCGTCGCGAATGGATGGATTGCCTCTGGTCAAAATTTGGCGCCGGGATGGAAGATCTCGTCCTGATTTTAACCGGGGCCCCGCGGATCAAGGGATAATAATGGGATTTCTTAGCAAATTGCAATGGAGGACACAATTTCATATGATCTGTCACTTCAACTTTTTTTTTAACATAATACTCACACATCACATACCACCACACGGACACACTTGCACCATATTGATTGAAAATCGAATAAAAATTACACCTAATAAGATACTAGAAGCAAAACTAAAGTTTAATTTGTGGTGAGTAAAAAATACAGCTACCTCTGCTAACCAGTTAAGTTAAGACTAAGTTCTTATCTATGACTTTGACGTTATGGTCGGCTGTCGGTGAGCATGTTCTATCCATATGTATATTTAAAGAAATAATAATAAACCATATTTGCATACAAGGATCAGAAAACATAAAGTAGTTGCGTGAATTAATACTCCTGCTAGACCAAAGTACTCCATTTCCCGGGTATGTTTTGATATTTTCCCCTTTCTTTTCGTGTCAAGATTAGTGTTTTGTAAGCATGGACTTTGGCGTCCCTTCTTTTCAGCCAGTACTTGGAATTGATATCCTTGTAATTTTACAAGTAATGTAAAAATGTGCGATTTTTTAGTGATGATAATCTGTTTCGTCTCGGCGGCAGATTGGTCATCCCGTTCTGCTTTCTGCGTTACGGCCTAACCAAGAGACCTGTCTGTTGTGGCGCGTCAGGGGTAACGGCCTGTGTGACACTTGGTAAATCACCAAGCCAACACCTGTAACTAACCCTCGACCATGGAGAAAGAGATCCTCCGACATACCTTGACGTGTCCGTTAACATTTTGATCAATTTTTAGTGAATCATGCATGTTAGCAATGAAGTCAACTCGTATATCTTTGGATCAACATTTAGTAATCACGTGCGTCAGTGACCAAGTTAACTCATAAGTCCGATTGGGTCTGCTGACAAGTGTCTTGGTTTATCTTCTGTGTCTTGGTTTTAGTATGAAGTAATTCATCCAAAAAAATCTTGCGCCGAAGAAGAGGCCGATCATCTTCCAAAGTATATAAATCTCCGATGAAAACTACGCAGGACACGAAGAGAAACTCGAACAAACGAGTGAGCTCGCAAGCAGCGACAGCGCCGTGTTTCCACGAAAGATTCTTCATTGTCTCCGGTCATTTCTCACCTAATTTGTTTTTGAGCGTATTCTCACCTAATTTTGTTGGGATGTAACGATTGCGAGACAGACGAACTGAACAAAACAACACGGCGACGAAGATGTGCAGGCCGAAGAAGGGACGGGTGTTGTACGTTTTCCGGTGGCCTGTTTCACTTTCGTGTATTGTCATCACATCCATCCATCCAGAATTCCAGATCTTCAGAGCCCCTACCAGCTGGCAGCTGCCACACCCCTCTAGCTTCTCTCACGTAGCCCCCTCATCTATTTTTTAGAAAAATGCAAAACCCTCTAAAATTGATTTTGACTTTTCTCTCAAAAAGTTGTTTTTTTAAAAAAACCCTAAAAATTTGGTTTTATTGAAAAACACCCCAAAAATTCAAAAAAATAATAAAAAATCACAAAAAATTCTAAAAAAACTAGAGACAATTCTAAGACCTTTTGTGAATTTTTTTTCAAAAATAATATCATTTGCATCATATTTTATGGAGAGTAAGTTTGAAAAATAAAAGAAAAACGTGCATCTCATTTATTAATTCGAGTTAAATGCATAGTCCATTTATTAATTCGAGTTAAATGCATAGTCCATTTATTAATTCGAGTTAAATGCATAGTTAATTATTTACTAATCCAAAAATCATGAAACTAATTTTTTTAGTCTTCTTATATGATCCTCTATTTTATAAAAATACATGAAATCTTGAAATAGTTATTGTAACGTTGAGGATTTAGTAAATGTGTTACAGATAGATTAATTCATAACTAATCCATAACACTCCCAAAATTAGTGAAACCACTTTTATTAGTTCACTTAAACAATTATTTGTGTAGGAAAAATAATGGTAGACATGAAAAAGTTTAAATAACATGAGTTAATAAATGAGCTGCATATTTTTCTTTTTTTTCCCCAAACTTCCTCTCCATAAAATATGATGCAAAGGATATTATTTTAAAAAAAATTCACAGAAGGTCTTAGAATTGTCTCTAGTTTTTTAAAGATTTTTTAGTGATTTTTTTTGAATTTTTTTGAGGTGGTTTGCAACAAAATAATTTTTGGGGGAAAAGTCAAAATCCAAGTGAGTTTTGGGTTGCATTTTTCGTATTTTTTTATAAGAAGAAGGAGAAGAAAAGTGAGATGAGAGGGAGGAGAAAAAAAAAGATTAGTCTCTCTTTCTTTGTACTATATTTGTTCTGAAATAGATATTATACTAAAATACGTGTAGTCAAATTTTAAAAACTTGAATTATTGATATATATATATATATATATAACTATTAGAATTTGACACATAAAAATAATAGTAATAAATTTATTATGAAAAATATTTTAATATCATCTAATTTTTATTAACTTTTATTAAGAGGTAGTTATCAAAATAATAATTGTGCTTGTTAAAGACTGTATCGATATGCTAAATGATAAGTAAAAGATAATGGATGTAATATAATCCAGAGTGTCCGCCAATGTATCAATCCAACAAGACTAGTGCTTCTTTATTTTACGACTCCTTGGCCTCGCTGCTTGTTGTCGCAGTGCTTGGTGCTGGTCCCCGATCGCTTGCATTTGCATGCTCTAGGAAGCGACGCTGGCAGCCTTTCCTCGTGCCACGCGTGCAACTGTGTCTGCGCTTTTGCAACGCCGGCGCGGGTGACGAACTCACCATCGATGGATCGGATTGTGTGCGTGGCTACTGGCGACTAGCCAAGCGTGCGCGGTCACCTTTTACCATACGCGGAGCACCTGCTGCATGCAGCACTCTGCTTGTGTTGGCCTCCAAAAGAACCAAAAGGGAATGCATGCATGCATCAGCATGCCGATATTGATACCACTCGATCACAGCGCATGCAAAGCATTCGTGCGTATCAATTGGCCAGGTGAGGCGACGACGAACTGGCGCTGTGAAGGAACACGTCGTGCGTGGATCTTGTCGAGTTCGAGGAAAGGCCACGCTGCCATCTAGGTCTTCTCTTTTTGTAAGTATTTTTTTAGTATAGAGTTATATAGCGGTGGATTCAATCTAAAAATATATGTGTGATAAAGTCAATCGTTCAGTTATGAATAAGTAGTATTGAGGATGAAAATATGATATATAATGACCGGTGTAAAGATCTTACCATAAAAACCGCACTACCTCACCCTACTAGGAACGTAGGTCCACCTATGGAGTCATGGATCGAGGACGGAGAACATGCATGCTCACCTACCAACCTTTGCCTTTGTAGCCAATCAAGCTTAAAGCATGGCAAAATGGAGATAAGGAAACGGCGATGACCTGCAACATGATGGCCTGCGAGCGAGACGACAGGACAGGACAGGACCCAGGTGAGGTGAGGCGAGGCGAGGCGAGGCGAGTGCATTTGAGTGAGAATATCTCAAGCCAAACCAGGTGCGCCCAGGCCCCATCCAGCAGCCCAGTGAGCATGCATGCATGCATGGTACTTTGTCCTTTTGGTGCCTGTCGTGTGGGGCCTAGCTTACCTTTGGGCACTCATAGCCAGCTTAAAAGCAAGTAAAAAACACGCCAAAAGAAGAAACAGCCGGGAATAAAACTAAGAATCCAGTCATCATTCCCTGCATGGCTTTTCAGATTTTTTATATTTTTAAATCAAAATATTGCAAATATATATTTATTTTAAAAAATTATAAATATAGACTCATATTGCCTGTGTCGTACTTTTAACAGCACACAGGTTTAAAAATAAAAAAATATTACAATTTAATACTCTTAAAACCTTCCAGCTGGTGATAAGAGGCTTATATATGTAGATTTTAAAAATGGGCACATATATTTGTAATTTTTATTTAAAACAATAAAAAATCGGCTTTTCTATGGTAGTCTGTACGTTCGCTCGCTCATTTCGCGACCGGCAGTGGCTAGCTTGGCTTTCCGTGCAAGTTTCCGGAGCCCAGAACTAATTATTGAGGTAAAAATATATCACATCAAACACTGGGCATCCACGCGTAAATCAAATTAAAGTTTTCTTCTAAAATTTAGAAGTTTCGGTCTCCGGATCGGAAGTTGTAGTCTGAGTGCTCAACGAGCAGCAACATCACCATAGCACCACGCCATTGAGTCTTTATCATCATCCATATTTGTAAAGGATCTGTCAGAGCATAGATGACGGGCAACTTGTCCTTGATTATAGAAATCAAGAAATAGAAGTAAAGTATATTGGAAAATTGAATTAGGTAAAATGGATAAAAAAAATAGATAAAAGTAAATTGAATTGATTTGATTCTATGTTGGTCATCTTCAACAGTTCTGATCCTTTATATTTATACAAAAGGATGGTCTTGCTCCATCTTAAATCGGAATCTATTAAAACTCTCATTCAAATTCGGCTGTATCTTTTTCGAAAAGCTCGGATCCAACTTGAACCGAAAGTTTCGGTTTCTAATCGGAAGTTTCGATCATACCGGAATATCCGATTCACCCCGGAATGATGTTCTCGATTTAAACTAAAATAATTAACTCAGAAGTTCCGACAAAAACTGGGTGTTCTAATATAAATTCGAGTGAGAATAAATTTCTAAATGTTAGACCATCAGGTGCTCACAAAAACGAAATTCCAATATTAAAATCAGATGTTCTAACTTGTTAAATTTTTTCAGCTCTAAAATTATTCGCATTATATTAATTTCGGTCATCAACACAATCACTTGCTGGGATGGAATCCAAAGACATGGAAGAACACACATTGATTTGATCCAACAAGTCGTCGTAGATTTGTCGAAATTAAAGCACTGTACGTACACAAGAGAGATGGCACGCCTAACGTGTCGTGATGATGAGCTCTAATTGCGATTTTTACGTTAAATACCTCACGGTTTTTCTGAATGCTCGTCGTTGCTTGTTCGGAAAAATACAAGGACTAGAACAAGTTTGATCTCACTACATGAAAAAAAGTTATCTGCGACAGTAATAATTATTATGAGTGACGTTTCTCGCACCTATTATCTATAAGACGTCACTGATAACTAGTCTTTAATAACAGATAAAGATTTATCACCAATAATATCATAGGTAACAGGTAATTTTTTAACCTATCACTTATGACTTTTTATACAGTTTATAAGAGAACATATAAGTGACAGATAAAGATATTACTTGTCACTTATGTGTATGTTTTTCTGAATGCGTCTTACTTATTAGCTGCATCCTAGAGCGTAGCTAAAATTTGACAGTCGTCTTCTCCTTACAAATAACAACAACACATCTAAATCCATATCGACAAACATACTTATATAGGAACTCACTTCATCACAGAATCGCAGAGGTTACAGAATTCCAATCAATTCATTATAAAATCACAAACGTTATAAAGTTTCGATCAACTTATATTATATAAGACTTCACAATTTATGGATTATATAGTGAAACTCACCGTGTGGGCTAATGACTTCAAACACCATGAACTCGATGATCCGTCATCGAATCTCTACGAGTGCATCGTCATAAAAAAAGAGAGAGTCAATTTCTACATAATTTGACTCATAACCAATATAATATTACCATAGAATTAAACTAATTAGTAAAATTAGTTACAAATAATCTCGTATTGAACTTACATCGTGGGTTTTGATATCCTATATGCAAAGCGTGAGAAGAATGTTTCACGCAACATATAATCCGTAAACGTTACACAGTGGTTGTTGGTGGCACTGCTGAATAGAAAATTTAGTATTAGATCAAAAGTAGAAAAATAACAATAAAGAGTATTTGTTAATCTGTTAGGTAGCACTTATTGTGAATCCGGTCTTATATGTTAGTCTGCGGCTGTCTTTCGTGTTGTAGTTAAGTTGAGTTCGAAGATACTTGTCATAAGTCCTGCATAAAGAGGTATCTATTATGAAGTATTTGAATGTTAGAAAAGTTAAATATGTAAACTAAATTAGGCAACTTACGCGTCGAGGAGTTCTTTTGCAATGTTGTAATCACACTGTCTAAGTTTATCTTTTGGTCCTACTAGTCTTGATAAGTCGAAGTAGAATACCAAGTTTCATATGAGGAAAATAACTAGTAAAATCTAATGATCACCGGTGTTGTGCGCACCCAACGGTTGTTTATTTTAGAATATTATTGTATTACTCTGGCCATATGATTCATAGCATAGTCAGAATGAAGTTGAATGACTGATATTATAATAGTATCAGGTCAAGAAATGTGATAGACTCCTTATTATTCTTTATTTTTTTCATCAAGTATTTATAGATAAGAACATAGTTAGATTCAAGATTTAGTGATATTAATTAATGAATATCCAGATTTAAGGGATTTATAATGTAAAGATTCATAACAATGATATGTTTAGAATATCAAAGTTAAAGAGGTCATATAAGTTATTGAAATCCACAATGAATTAGCTGTCATCATTATTTAATAAGTGTATTTGTTTATACTATACGATTATGGATATGATATTACTATCTCTAGAAGCCTGTATGTAGTAATTATATAGATCGACACATACTTTTTTCGTTTAGGCCATCTACCGCTATCATGGGCTTCCCATATTAGAATTTTGTGTTGGCACTGGTCCACGCTACTCCAATTTCTATGGATTTTTTTGCCGGTACAATGGCCTTCGATATCTCCGATAGCTGCTTCTTAGAGCCTTTCTTCTTGATCTTATTTTCCTTCTTCTTTGGTCTCTTTGGAGGAGACGATATTAGAGCTAGAAGTAAGGCTACTAGATACGGAGGAGAAGTCAGCAAAGACAGCTTCTCTAGAAGAGAGGGGCGCGGTGGCGATACACTTCACGCTCGTCCAGACTGGGAGTCTGGGATGCACTGAAGACCACGATATAGCCCCTCTTTCCCTAAATCCTTTAACAAAAAATTTCATTTAGAATTGTGACTTCATCATTAGAGGGAAGCAACACCTGATCTCTTATAACCTCAATAAAACACCCGTTATGCCTGATTATTAGGTTACATGGCCCAACGAGTAGTCTCTACGTCACTACTTTTGTTTATTTATTTTCTCAGCTTAAAAGTAGGTGTAAGTACATCTTTATTATCATTTAAGTGAACTTTGGATAGACCCGAAGACAAAAAAAGCAAAAAAAAAAGAAGATGTAAGTACATCTGTAGTTCCATTTAAGTGAACTTTGGATAGACCCAAGAACACAAAAAAGCAAAACTTGCATCTCCACTTCGTTGTAATGAGTTGGTGATGATATCAGAACAGGGCACATAGCTCATGAGTCATGAACATGCATCATAGGTGTTGTATTCTTAAATCGGAGGACCGGAGCTCTGCCATTCACAAAAGAGAAGAAGTGAGCACCAAAGTTGAAGCTACGACACGAACCAAGGCGGCCAAGATTCAATTGAGCAATTCATTGTGTTGGATGTACTAAATATCTGGTTAGGCAATTAAAGAAAAATCTCTCATTAATTTATTTTCGAAAAAAAAAAACTAGATTAGCTCGGAAAAAAGGAGGTGGATCAAGACGTCGACTTCAGGATTTCAAAGCAAAGCATAATCTAGATACGGTTTTTCAGTGCAATACTTTTCACCGACATGGACTAAAAGCGAGGGCGAACACGACTCGTGCAAAACAACCAGCCACAAACTAATTTGGCTTTTGTTTCTGTGAATTATGATGAAACTTCTGACTAGTTGCACTTAACGTGCATGCATATCTAAATCTGAATTAACACACACGATTGACACATGTGTGGCCAACCTTGCTATCGGTCTCATTCCCTGTATTAAATTTTGTTTTTGAAACGAAACAGATAGGAGAGCTGTCTATTTATATTACAAAGTAGGAGAAAAAAAGTTTAGATGGGCGAAATACAAAAGACAACGTGACCCGCGAAAACAAAAGAAAATTAAGCATTAAACTCATGAGGGTGAGACGAGCCGAGCTCCAGCTAAGATACCTTCTGATCTCCTTTATTTCTTTGTCTTAAAATGAAACCCACATGTTTTCATATAGGTAACGGTAACGGACCCGGGAAATCATAGTGCAACTGACATGCATAATGTTGGTGAAAATGGAACATTGGTTTTCGATGAGAAATTTGAGCTGACACATCGATCGTTTGTGTTATATAACGATTGGCGTAAAATAAACAAGGTCATGAGTAATGAGAAGTACTCGTAAAATTGCAATACTTTACATTTTTCTTTTAAGGATCAAAGGCCCAGGAGGGCCAGGAATAATATGTTTACTTCAAGTATAATCATGTGCATGATCATGTGGCATAGTATATATAGTAGTTTAGGAGAAGTAGAAGGGCGCCGCGCAGATTATTAGTCGGTCGGGTTGGTGGATTACATGATGATCACGGCTAACTGGGCAGGATTGCCCTATATGCTTTGACTGCAAGTTACGTGATCTGAAGTGCTATTATATGCATGTATCCATGGAGCACATCACGCAGCAAAACCACCAACTACTTCTCATGATCAGGTCGTTGCAGATTATGATCGATATTATAGACGGGTAGAGAGAGAGAGAGAGAGAGAGAGAGAGAGAGAGAGAGAGAGAGAGAGAGAGAGAGAGATCATATCGACGCGAAAGAGTTTGCAGTTTTGTCACATTTGATCGATGTCGTACCTTGGACTGCTAGCTAGTGATTGGTTTGGCCTTTTCGTAGGATGTATAGTTGAGCCATTTTTTGTTTTTATTAAACTGTACAAAACTATAAATAGCATACTATTTGTAACCTAAAACTATAAATATTGTGATGGTAATACAAAACTATTGCGCACTAATTTTATATAAAACTCAATTTTAATTAGATTCACTCAAAAAATAGTTTTATGTTTATCCAAAAATCCTAAAACTTTTTTGTTCGTGTTCCATAATCTATATGCATGTGTATAATTTAAACTAAAATTCTTCAAAAACATTACTTTTATAATTTCTAACAATTGTTAGGATCTCAAAAAAATCCCAAAAATATAGTAAAATTCACTAATATCCTTCTTATATGATAAACTAATTTCTAAAATTATTTTCAGCCCTAAGTTATATGGTGAAAAAGTGAGTTACTTTGTAATGTTCTATTTATATGCCCTATTTATATACTTACAAAGAAACTCACTTTTTTATCATATAAACTAGGGTTATAAATAATTTTAGAAATTATTCCATCATATAAAAATAATATTAATGAATTTTCCATTTTTTAGATTTTATTTGAGGCTCTAACAATTATTATGAGTTATAAAAGTAGTCTTTTTGGAGAATTTTAGTTTAAATGTTACACATAATTTTTTAGAGAATTCAATTAAAATAGATTACACATAGACTATGGAACACATAATTTCTAGAATTTTTGGAGAACCATAAGAGCATTTTTATAGTGTATCTAATTAAAATCAGGTTTTATATGAAATTAGTATATAATACTTATAGTTTTATATTAATATGTACAATACTTATAATTTTATATTATAAATGACATAATACTAATAATTTTGTATAATTCATACTTTTTTCAGTAGAGTAATTACTGATGCAAAAGATCTCCTGTTACTTTGAGAAGCTGGCTTTTGGTTGTTGCTCCCAGGCAGTTAACCCCTATGCATATCTACGTCAGCAGGCAATTGTTTGAGGTCAAAAAATATGCAAGCATGCAGGTACGAATTATATGTCCACTCCATCGTCCATCCATGCAACTGAAGTGATCCAGAAGAGCTGCACGTATGGTCCTGTCACATCCTTTGCTCTATTTTTTTTTTAAAAGACAGCCTTAGTAATACTGATATAATCTTGTAAGAGTTTACTTTTAACATATGTATTTTTAGATGTACATATTTTGCTCCGTAGTTGTTCCATATAATTAACCAAGGTATCTTCTATTTGTGTTAGTGATAACTAGTCGGTTGCATGTCAAACATGATGCGGATAGAGCTTGGTTGTGGGCATAAGGAGGCTGGCGCGGAGCTAGGTTGAGATCTGCGATGGCTCAAGGTGTGGGTGGATGTTGCTGGAGTGATATGGTGCAGGCGCAAGCGCTGGTGGCTTGACGTGGGGCTGCTCAGTCGGTTATAGGTACACAGCCCACAACATCTACCTAGGATGTGCTTGCGCAAGCGGCTATCAGACCACTCACGCCTGTGTCACATGAGAGACTCACACCAGAGAAAGGACAGATCATGCAAATGTTTTAAGAATTAATTTGTATTTTTTAAATAGTAGAGATTACATTATAGGGTCGAGTTTAGCTGTAGGTTGATTCTCGGAATGTCAGTTGGTAGTTGTAAGAAGTTAACTTCATTTTCTTCTTTGGTTTTTTAACCACTTTTTATTTTTAACATAAAATCGGTAGACGGTGAATTACACAAGATCCACCAAACCAGTACTCGGAGAATTTGTATCGTGTCTCGTGGTCACGTTGGGAGCGAGATCTGGAAAGGACATACTGTCTTGGGACATCACACTTAGGCGCGGGGCCCGCGTGACAGGGAATGGAGGGAGGCGATGAGTCTTGTTCCTCGAATCCAACGGCTATGCACAGTACGCAGACTCGCAGAGGCAGCCGTCCTCTTGTCTCTTTTCACCGCGCCGGGGCCCTCCTGACGGCACTAGACCCATGTGCCCCTGCTACATTCAAATACATGCATCCATCACGTACCAAAAATAAATCCTATAAAATTCTATCTACGAATTTTTTTTAAGATTTTATATAAGTTATATATTCTGAGATCTAATAGTTAGGTTAAAAAAAAAGAGTAAATACGTGTTATTATAAAAAAAAGAGTGATCTAATGGATTTTTACGGAACATGATTCTACAGAATTTACTTCCTCACGTATCATACCATCACATCCGTCAAGTACCATACCAGCAACTAACTGTTGGATAAAATGTAAGCATTGCAAATTCTGCAGAGTTGATTGGGACAGTAGTCATAATCCTTCAGTTTGGGGTTGGACAAAATGTAAACATTGCAAATGCATGGAGCCTAGCACGAATGCCTGTATATATGAACATATAAATCTCGGTTTATTCGGTATAGCTAGATGAGTAATAAATTAAAAATACAATGGAGTCTTCACAGCCAATAAAGTAGTATTTGATTAGAGGATAAGGTGAGATAAGATAATCCATATATGTATTAGAGATATGATGATTTAAAATACTTGTTTGGTGGAAAAAAATATAACGAGCTCATTTTAAAATCTAAAGTTCACCGTCATCTTTACGTCCACGTAAGTAGGATGACTGCATCCAAAAAAATTTCAGATCCTCTCATCCAACATTAAAAAAATATTTTGCTATCACTTTATCCTCTATCCAGAGACATCTCAGTAACCAAATACTAACTCATAATCTGTCTGGAACAAGCGACGAAAGAACAGGAGCCTTCGCGACCGATGGATGGATCTGGCCATCCTGAAAGCCTCCATCTCCCTTTCGTCGCGTGGCGAAATCATGCCGGCGGGCAGCGGCACTAGATCGCGAGCAGCCATCGATGGGAACGCCACGCGAGGAAGGCGCCGACGCGCGCACGGGCGGTGCCGAAAGCGGTTTCTACGACCTTGGCTTGTCGAACACGGTGTGTGCCGGCGAGACTTGCCGAGGAGAAGACGGCAAGACAAGATGATGATACTCCTCTAAGTACACTAGTCTCACTTTCCTTGCATTTCACTCCTCTCTTTGCAGCCAAGCAAACAGAGGGTTGCGAACGGGCTCACAGCTCAGTGACAAAGTCTGATCAAGCTTATCGGGATTCGAGTCCCTATCTCTAATGAAAACCGTAGAAATGAGTTCCACTGTAAAAAAAAAGGCAAACAGAGGGTTCAGCATAGGATTGCTCGCTCGCAGAGGTCGTCGGCTACTTGGCAAGTGACGGGGTAAAGTTCAAGAGATGATGATAAGGTGAATCCAGCTTACCCAACTGTAGTACATCATGGGCATGCAACAGCAGGTGTTGCACGGAACAGAGCATGTGTCAGAGCAGGCGACCAGAATTCATCCATGCTTGCATGCCACCCCTGATTCTGACCAGACGGTGGAGTCACAAAGGCACACGGGCACCTACCAAACTTTCAGAGGCCATGCAGTTATCACATGCCTTCTCCAGTGGTTCTGACGAACCGGACAAATACCCTAGAGTTTTCCTTGATTCCCAGACGAACCAACATCGTGCAAACAGTTGAGCTCAGATCATATACCTACACCAACAAAAACAGCAAGATAATCTCTGAATTCCGAAACGCGCTCTCTGCTTAACTAAATCAGTACTACTTGCTCCTCTCAAAAAGAAAAAAAAAACCAATACTACGTACTACGACAAAATGATACAACGGACGCCTAATTGGATTGGAGCGGTCCTTTTACGACCTGATGATATTCAGGTAGAGCCAATTCAGACGTCTGGGGGGCTCAATTCAGTAGTTGATGTCAGTGCAACAACAGATAGTTTGCGGAACTAGTCCATGCGGATAGGCGCGTGTGCAGGCCTATTTCTTCTTGAAGAATGACATAATGTTCCCTTGATTGGTACCAGCCTTCGCAGGTTTCTTGCTGCCTGCTGTTTTACTCGAACCTTTGCTTTTGCCAGTGTTGGCTGCTGGCTGTGGCTTGCTTGGAAGAGGTGTTGCCCTGACACAAAAATGGAAGGTCAAAGAAAAGCAGCAGTACGTTTGGGTTGAGTTACAGCAAATTGATAAGTGAGGCAGTGAAACAAAAAGGAATGCACTTGCTCAAGTTGTCTAATCGTGTAACGATCTTCTACAAAAGATGAACATCAGGTCAGGAAGGCACTGCTGTCAGGCCACATACCTCCCTTGTGTTGTATGTATGTACCCACTACAGATAACAAGGAATTGACTATAACAAAATCAACAAGTTCATAGAGCTAAGGGCAGACTGAAAGATGGTTCTGCCTAATAAGAATTCCTGCCTGTTCGTTTTTGTAAAAAAAATAAGGAAGTTTTGACAAATTTTAAAATTATTCCCATCAGTACAGCAGAGTACAGAAAAGGATTTGAGTAACAGAGGAAAATAGAACTGATAATTCAGTAGTGAGATCTAGTCATGAGCAGTTTTCTGGGCTCAATGAGAGTAATACAGAAAGAACATATTGCTTCAGTTATCGAATGAATTTACAGCTAAGCTTGACATTTTGCAAGAACTGTTGATTGCCATTAACATGCAGAGAAGTCCTTTGGCTCAGGGTTACAAATTTCCCGCAGGCCAGGCCATAAAGAGATCAATTGGCAAATATATCAGCACACACAAATAAACTAATGTTTCTCACTGGTAAACTATAAGTCTATAAGAACTAAATCTTACTTTAAAAACATAGTAAAGGCAATGCCTTGAAGCAAACTTTCTTGGTGAATTCCAGATTCATCATGTATTTTTTTTGCTCCAAATGAACTAGAAAAGAAAACTTGTCATAAAACTGTCTAGTGATACTTGTTTCACACTCTCAAATATCAACTACCAAGGAATGGCATTGCATTGAAACATGCAGATTCAATTATAAAAATAACGAATTGTCAAAACTCACAATACAAAATAAAAACAAGTCTGTTACCTCCTTCCAGCATCAGTATTGCTCACATTCGTCTCTGCCTTATCGCTGGCAGAAGCTTCACCCTCCCAGACAACCTCAGTAACTGAAACAGAAAATAACCAATGCCTCAAAAGAATTAGAATCATGTGGGTGGATTAGAAAGTAGATGAGAGAAATAAACAAAAGGATCACCAAAAAGCTAAGTTGTAGGGCAGAACAGCAAAACAATGCATCAAGAACACATGTCAGTAGCACCTTGAACAATCTGTAGACTTTGTTATGCATACATCCAAAAAAACTACATAAAGGAAATCAGAGCTTATATAAAATGCAATTGTTTAATGGCTACATCTGAGTATATTACCTCAACATGTTAACATTATTAATCATTTATTCATGCTGTCATAATTTTTTGCATTTGGATACCAACATTTCAACACAGCATGACAGCAGAATCACAATATGGGGCATTGAAGTTTTGTTGCTATTGTAATGTTTGCTTTTATAATAGCCAGTAAGCATAGGAAAACTATAACATAATCGAACGATGAACAGTGTGTTTTACTGGGTTTAGAGTATAACTATACCTTCCCTTCCCCGCTCATCTATGCGTGTCTTCAAAACTTTCCTTCTTTTTGGTGAGGTTGAAGCAGGCTCAGCAGTTTGATCCTGCTTATTATCATTGATTGGAGGATCACTGCTCTTTTCTTTTAAGGTAATTCCGGAGTGGTTCATAGCGTTGGCACTTTCGTTTTTACATTCAGAAGTAAAGTCAGAATCCATCCCTACTGAGCAGTCTTTCACACTGTTCGGTTTATCCTGTTTATTTTCCGAGTTATTTTGATTTGCTTTAGTGTCTTCAGCAGCTTCAGTAACAGGATTTGGGGCAAGCTGTACAGGCAGCTCAGGAGATGCAATGCTTACAATAATGTCCTCTTCCTCATCATCTGAAAAATCAAATACTGCTCTTCTCTTTCTATTATTTGCTCCATTAGAACCCCTCTTGTACTTTATACCTTGTTCGTCATCACTGCTATCAACACCTGCTTCTTCCTTTGCACATATCTGTGCATCAGCTGTAGCTGAAAAATATAAACGTCAACGATACATCAGTATGCTTGGCATAACATAGTTTTACAAGACTAGAGGTGTTGGAAGTTAACATGCAAGAAAATAAAGCAGCATGAGCTAAACCATGAGTTTTTGCGAGATAATACCAGCAACACTTGCTACAGCTCTAGAATTAGTGGTTGTTGGAGGCTTGGGTTTTGCTGATGCACGGCCCCACATGGTAGCCAGAGATCCCCCATTGCCGGTCTGAGCTTTTCCGTTCTGAGCTTTGTTTTTGCTTGCATGGACAGCAATTGACGGTTCTTTGGCGACAGAAGCATTGCCATCTTTATCTAAAGCTGCGGTATTATCCTTCTCAGCCTTATTGCCTGTTACCTGCTTTGGACTAGACGGTCCAGGCATATCTTGCTGCCGAGCTGTAACAAACTGCTCCTTTGGAGTAATACTAGGTTTTGATTGTGCGGCTGCAGTAGCACTATTTATAGGCTTTGGTGGCAATGTACTCACATGCTTCCCACTGGAAGTTCGCTTGACAAAAGAATTCAAAACCGCACAAAACCTGTGTGAAATTAAGAATAATGATCAGGGACAAAAGTGACATACATTGGCATGCTTACATGCACAAGTTTGCACCAGGAAGTTATCTTTAATATTTTTGCTGTTTTATATACTAGCATCCTCCCTCCCTCTCTCTGTATGTGTCTAGTTATGTACTATTCTCATCTTGTTATGTCTTCCCTTACAATTACTTGGGGGACATAAAGGGGAATAACAAGAACAATACCTATTGTCTCTCAAACAATTGTCTTCATCAAATGGCTGGTTGAAAAGCTCCTCTGCCTGCACAAATTCAGGATTCCAAAGTACAGCGGTATCTTTTGGAATACAAGCCTGTATACTGTAGACCTGAACCGAACAAGAATCTCTGAATTCTTGCCTTGTTTCTGCATCAAACGAATAAATTGACTATTTAGAAAAGAAGGTTAGCATGGCAAAACCAGCATATCACTGGAGAGTGAAGACAAAGAGAACATTTTAGATCCAATTATCAAGATATTATCTGAGAGGAAACAATGTAATTTAGGAAACTGTGCCATAAAAAAGAATGCGGATGCATGCATTACCTTCAAGTTTTGGGCCTGAAGTGAGTTTTACACAATAATTTTGGGGATTGTTCTTCAACCACCCAGACACACTATAAATCACTTTGAGGTCGGTTCCATGTTTGTTGACGAACTCCTGAAGCAACCTGAACGTAACGCAACTAGTTAGTCGTGCTGATGATATTACAGTTTCCCAGGGCAAATATCCATAAAAGCTGAAAGATTACCTCTTGGCATCATTTGATGATACAGAGAAATTCCGACTAAGCCATTTGTACGAAATCTGTTACAAAAGCACAATACATTACAGAGTGCACAAACGTTGGCCACCAGGTAAACAATTCCAACAAATTGAAATGGAGAAAACACTAAGTTGTCACCAATTTAAACAAATGAAAACAGACGAATATGACAACTCAACATATTACAACACCAAGTTCACTCCTGCTAATAAGGATTGAAGTTAATATTACCTAGTCTTGAAGGAAAAAGGAATCAAATTTCCTAAGAATCAACAGGGGAATCAGACATCCATAGGAAAAAATCTTTTCTTTTGTAAGAACGAAGAAGGCTGCACTAGAACAACAGATGTGCCGGGATCCAACACAATTTTCAACTATCCCTCCACAGAATCGGACAGATATAGCCAGAGCAAACACTAGCGCATAACAAATGTCAGCACTCAGCAAGAGGTTATCACAACCCTTACTCAAGTCTTCACACCAAACGAACCAACAAGAAACAGCAATATCAACGGAGTTCAGGAAATCCTCTCTAAGACGGCGCGGGATCGGACGAGAGGATCAGGGCGGGGATTAATTCCATTACCACGCGAAGCGGGTCGGAGAAGAGGGCGTGGATCCGGGGCAGCAGGTCGAGCAGCGCTTGGTCGGCGGCGGCGGCTGCCATCCTTCTGTTCCAGGAGGTTCTGGAACCCTCGCTGCTAGGGTTTCCGAATCGGGGGAGGCGAAGGGGGAGGAAGACGAAGAGGAGGGCGCGCGGGATTGAGTTGGACTTGGGCGGCGAATCAGTCACCGGGCGGCAGTTTTCCCGCCTCTCTCTTTTCTTGGCGCGGGTAGGGCTGCGGCCGGTGGCCCCCCTGCCCTTGCCCCCACCGGCGGACGGAGGCCGCAGCGACGCAACGCGGATGCCGCTGGCATGTGGGGGCGACTCGTGTCATTGGGCGGTCGGGAGCATTACGCTTCTCCTACGTGGACGCGGTGGCCCAGACCCACCTGTCCAACGATCCTTTTGACATACGGAGTACTACGTATATATTCTCGTCTCATCTCTGTATCAGCTATGTAAAACACGGGGATTGACTATCTGTCTGTCCACAGATTTTGAACCTCAAAATCTATCTAATTTTAAACTAATTAAAATCTGCCATGGGTTCTGTCGATTTCTTATGAGAAGATTTGTCGATAGATTTGACAAATAGGTCTGCAAGAAAACTAAGACCAAATGAGTCATGAGATGGATAACTGACAGCAAATAACTGGTCACTAGTTTTACTGCCAACGAGCAGTTAGTTGTATATCACCAGCAGCCCAGGATGATAGCCTGTACCGTTTGCCGGACCTCAACTCTAGTACCAAAAGTCAATCGAAGATTACTTATATGCCACTAAATTTGTTGGGTTTTAAAGATGTATTATATTGATCCATACCTCATTGATACTATTGATACCATATGTTAATGAGAGAGATGGCGTTTCGTCGAAACACCAATATAAATAATGGTAATTAGGCTTTTGTTCGTCGGTAACCATTGAAACGAGAGAAAATTAATTATATGTTCTAAAGTTAGATCAATTTTTAATAATATATTCAAAGTTAATTATATTTTAATCATATATTCCTCGTAAACTAGTTCGTAACAAAATTTTGTATTGAGTAAGCCTAATAATAGATCAGTACAGAAGATTCAGAAGGTATGATCAGTACAGAAAAAGCTCCCCCCCCGGTATAGCACAGTAGGCTGCAAATTTCTTTTCGACGACACAACTATTTTGCCACAATGGTTTATTAATTTTTCGACGAGACAACTATTTTGCAGTTCAAGGCAAATAATAACTAGCAAATGACAAGTCCAATTATTACTAAGAACACTATTTTGACACACATATATAGAAAACTAGTCTATATTTTTAGAATACATACTTTCTATATTATAAGATATATATATATGTGGAAGTACATACTCTTAAGAGTACCAATTAAGAGGACTAGTTCATCTAATTTTTGTCCCAATCCGATTGATCTAATCCTCTTGTCGTCGTCGTCAAGGAGCTTGAGGTACTCATCGATATTGGGGATGAGGTCGTCGGGTGACGGGTACTTTCTGTGACTCTGGTGAGGCGCTTCTCTGCTCCTTGTCCGGGTCGTACTCGTGGAGCTTCCTTGCCTAGCGGTACTCCTCCATGACCTCCTCCTCCACTACGTCTATGTACACCTGCGCATCTATGATCACCAACGTCATGAACATATGCACAGAAATCACCCTTCGCTCATGCGGCATCAGATTCGATGTCCTCTTCCCTGGGGGAGGAGCAGAGGTACAACGGATCTTAGCATTCTTCCCCCAGCGGTCCAACCCTGCTCTCCCGCCATGTTCCCTGACTCCATGCCTCCTTCAATTCCATCCATCTTTCTCTTTATCTATTTTAGGATCGAGATCACTAACCAATTTAAAAGCCCTGATTTGTTGTTATTTGTAGCGAGAGGACCAATCTCCCGACCTTCGATTTTAGATATTGTTTGGATGGAGGATAAGGTGGGATGTGATGACCCCACCTATGCATTAAATATATGATGATTCAAAATACTTGTTTGGTGAGAGGGATAAAACGAGCCCATTTTAAGTCTTTGGTCCTGAGTAGGACATCTGCATTCGAGAAACTTCTTAAGATCCCTTCGTCCAGCATTTAGAAATATTCTCCTATAAAAACTATTCTATTCTTTTGTACTCCAACTAAACACCTAAAAATAAAACAAGACCATCTTATTCAGAAACGTCCCACTGTACAAATACTAACTACTACACAACTCTTCTCAAGACGAGGATCTCCTGATATCGCACGGTGTTTGAAACCAAACCTACGCATCAACAACAAAGTCAGAATCCGGATCCTCTTGTCATTAGACTGTCCCCAACGGTTTCCTTCTCTTCCCAGCCCAAAATCTCTTCCCGAAGGGATTCCCTTCCCAGATTCGTTCCCTTCAAATTCCTGCACTCCAACAGCATTCCCTTCCCCATTCCCTTTCCTAACAGACTTCCAATATTCTATTATTTCCTCATAACTGCCATAACGTATACAATACGGTTGCGTATACGTGTTGGGTAGGGGACGCAAACAATATTGCCATGACACGAACAATACAACTACGTATACGGCCGCGTATACAAATATTCTATCATTTCCACCATAAATCTCTATACCACTATGTTTCTCTGTATTGTTCTTTTCCAAAAATCCGAAGAGCAGAGGTGGATGCCTGGTACCCATTTCATGGCAACAACCAATAATAAACCATCAGTATGTATATGTGTTTCGTACAACGGTCTTTTTTCAAACCCGTATTGCTTTTACCTTCGTGTAGTAGATTCTTCTCATGGAAGGCAGGAATCACATGTGTGCTGCCTTCGTGTTGAAGTGTCTTCCCCTGGAAGCAATTGAGCACATGCCTGGGATCTTGCAGGGGAAGCCAGGCGCGGGTTCCTTGCACGAGAAGTCTGTCGTCGCTATAAAAGAGTGCACCTACCATAGCAGATAACCACAATTGCCTCCACATTTGACACTGGCACAATGGGCTCATCTACGTCTGAAGATATGTTCATGTTGTCATCAGACTCTAGCGACGAAGAGGATGATTTGCTGTTCAAGGTCGTCATCGAGGAGGAACAACTTGGTGCCCAAGATCGCCGCCGCCATCGTGGCTCCGTGCCAGGACATGCGGTCATAGACCGTGGGCACCAGGAAGGTGCTGCTAGGCTATTTCAGGATTACTTCGCTGACATGCCAGTGTATGGTGATACATTGTTCCGTCGTAGGTGAGACCATTTTTCCTACTAAACAAATTTGTAGGTTGTGATTCGTAGTAACGACTGTTCACCTTCTTAGGTTTCGGATGAGTCGTCCATTGTTCTTGAGAATTGCCGCTGCTGTGGAGAACCACGACCCATGGTTTCGGCAGGGGAGGGATGCCGCCGGAAAGCTGGGCCTAAGTCCCCTCCAAAAGATGACAGCTGCCATATGTCAATTGGCATACGGAGTCAGTGCGAACGCGGTGGATGAGTATGTTCGGATCGGGGCTAGCACAGCGAGGCTCGCCCTGAGAAAGTTTGTGCAAGCTGTTGTCCGGATTTTCTTCGAGCAGTACCTCCGTGCTCCCACCGCGGAGGATACTGCTCGACTATTAGCCATTGGCGAGCAGAGAGGGTTCCCCGGGATGCTGGGGAGTATCGATTGCATGCATTGGGTTTGGAGGAACTGCCCGAAAGCATGGCATGGTGCATATACCGGTCATACACGCAAACCCTCCATAGTTTTGGAGGCGGTTTCATCGTATGATCTTTGGATATGGCATGCTTTTTTTGGGATGCCCGGTAGTCTTAATGACATAAATGTTTTGCACCGCTCTAACATTTTTAGCAGGGTCACGGATGGAACTTCGCCCCCTGTGTCATACACCATTAACGGTAACACGTATGACATGGGGTACTACCTAGGTGATGGAATTTACCCCGAATGGGCGACCCTAGTTAAGCCTATTTCAACACCTAGGGGGAACAAGAGCATGTATTTCTCTGCCAAGCAAGCATTTGTCCGGAAAGATGTTGAACGCGCATTTGGCGTGCTGCAGTCGAGGTTCGCCATAATTCGCGGTCCAGGAAGAATGTGGGATGAAAGCACACTGCACAACATTATGACTGCATGTGTCATAATGCACAATATGATCATTGAGGATGAGGGGACCGGCACAGATGTGGACGAGGTGTTTGATTACATGGGCGAGAAAGCGACAGCCCGCCGCAATCCTGACCAAGCTGTCCTGAAATACATAGAAGTCACTGAAGCAATCAGGAACCGGGCATTGCACCACCAACTACGTGATGATCTCGTGGAGCACTTATGGAGTCGTCATGGAGCACATTAGATTTGTCATCATGTTCCATCTAGATTATGCGTCGTCGTTGCCTTGGCAGTCATCGTAATGTACTGTACTATGTGTTTATTCAATGTCAATGTTTACTATCGCAGTGTATCGTAATGTCTGTTTCAGTTATGTCAGATGCAATCGGAATGTATGAATGGATTTGTAGCAATGAGTCAAATGCAATCTGTTTTAGTTATGTCTGCAATGAAGTACTATATGTGTACTGAGGTCAAACCAGTCGGCGAGGGCTGTCCTCTTCTTTCCTTTTCGAACATACCAACTCGTGTAATTGTGCATACAGGTGATGCATATATGCAAGCAACTTGATGTACCATAGGAAGCACACAAGTGAAATCATATCAGTGAAGCAAACTGATATAGGTTTCTAGGGACTTTAGCCGACCACATTCAGATCACACACAGGTACATACAACAATTCCTACCAGATTACAACACACAGGTCCATACAACAATTCATAACAGATTACACCACACATGTCTGCAATGGATACAGGTCTCGCAAATCCACACACGATCAACTACGGGATATGTCCTACGGCTTTCCATCGCGCCAGGATCTCCTCCTGCCTCCCCTTGTAGTAGTCTCTTAGGGGACCAGTAACACTATCCAAGTCGACCTTCATTATACGCTCATCCTGATCATTTACTCGGACTGATGCTTGAAGACGCATGACAGAAACCTGCTCCTTCTTCAGCTCCACCATAACCTTCTTTGTTTCAATGATTTCAGTAAGTTGTGTGTCATACATGCTGAGCGACACGGTAGGCAAAGATGCTGTGGAGGCTGATTTGCGAGCACGAGCCGCTTTAGCTGCGTCCCTTCCAATGGGCCTAGAAACCTCAGCCGATGCATTGGATGCTGCGTCGTTCGGGAATTCAGTCCCTGCAACAGGGCTGTTCTGTGCTTCGGCCACATCTTTTATCTTCTGCGCCTTGGCGGACTCGTGCGCGTGCCACTTGGGGTGCTCGGCAAGCATCACCCAGCAATGCATGTAAGCAAAAGGCCTACCCTCAATCCCCTTGTATGTTGTGCAAGCCCGCGCCATCTGCGAATCAAGGAAACCATGAGATACAATCTACAGAACTGGCACATTGTGTACAAAACAAAATATACATCAACACTTGTGCCCAGCAATGACTGTGTGCTTCAACACATGCTTACAACATAGACGTGAACACTTGTGCTGCGTAGTAATATGATAATGAAGCAGACAGGGAGCAAAGGTTCACAAACAGCAAGCATACACTTGTTGAACATAAAAGGAGAAATTCAGCTTTGTCTAATGGAGGGATATCACCTATGACAGTCTTGTGGCTTGCACCCCAATTGGTGTTAATGGGTATTGCAGAGGCCTTCAACACATTTGGAGAAATAGAATTCTACAATAAGCAATTTCCAGAGCATATGCCACCCCTAGCACATAGGATTCAGTTATGCTCACAAGCACAAGCTCACAAACAACCAGCATTCAGGATTCATTTATGGACAATATCATACAAGTATGGTTCATTGGCTTGTGTTAGTTACCTTGTCAAGCTCGTTGGTCCCACTCGGATTGAGCTGCTCCACCTTCCTCACGTGCACCGCAAATTTGGTCACTGCGTCTGTGATGAGCTTCATGTGGTTGACCAAAGCCTTGTCCGACCTCGGCATCATATTCGGCTGCCTATACGTGTTGAAGTACTTGGCGATCCTGCCCCAGTACGTCTCCTTGGTTTGATCAGTTCCCACTACCGGATCCTGGCTCATGTTTAACCATGCGGGCACGAGCAGCTCATCCTCGTCATCTATCCATTTTGTTCTGTCCGTTTTGTTCTCCGCCTTCTTCTTCCTGTTTGAGGAGTTCACCTTCTTCGCCCCTGTGTCATCGCTGCCAATGTTGAAATGGCCGAGGTCCGGTTCCGTTGTGGGGTGGAATTCTTGACTATCCGCAACCACGAAATGCCCCATCTGTGGTGATGGTTCATCACTGGAGGGTCCCCCCTGCAGCGGCGGCACCGACCATGCCATCCGCTGCACGCCGTCCTAAAGAAAGCTTTCATAAAACGGATCCATAGAGCAACTGCAGACCACAAGAACAAGTATACATTAGCATGATAATGAACCCAATCCTCGAGAATAAGTAGTTAACAAAATTGCAAGGCTCTCGTGGGGGCACAGTAGCTAGAAAAGTAGAAGTTTGTGTTATGTTTTTAATAATTTCACAGATAATGAACCCAATGATACAACCAGGATAGAAATAATGGAATTCTCTTCTAAAACAGAAATCACAAAGAACTTTGTTTTATGTAATACATAGCATTTGCTGCATGACCAAAAGGATACCCTTCTTGCCAACAGTTGTAAGATAGGGTACCAATTACATCCAGGAAACTCCACATGACCAAAGGATACTGCCTATTCAGACTTTGGTGCACTCAGTTTGTCTCAGATACTCTCACAAATTAGTTCATGCACATTAGCTCGAATCACCAATCCTAACAAAATTTTTAAAAGAGACAAAGGCAAATTATATCGCAAATTCGTAGCTGCCACCAGAAACCCAACACCTGAGTCCTGAGGTTTCCATACAGACAGCAATGCAGCAAATTTGACATTAACGAAGCAATCTTTGACCTTCATAGCTACACATACAGACCTTAATGTAAGATCTCAGAGTAGCATGAATACAGACATAAGGTTTCATGGCATACAAGTGGCATCATGTACAGGACCTCCTTCAAAGAGAAGCATACAAGTTACCTAACATGAATAATATGGCTCATAATGTAAGAACTCAGATTAGCATGAATAATAGAACTCATAATGTAAGATCTCAGATTAGCACGAATAATAGGACTCATAATAGAAGTGCATTGGTGCCAACAAACTGCTACATTATAAAATTAAATTCTTCAGAGCACAACTTGCCTCGAAATTCCTAACAAAATCGAGGTAATTGACAGCAATGAACCAAAAAGAAACAGCAATGCAGCAAATTTGAAAGTAAAGAAGCAATTTTTCACCTTCATAGCTACACATACAGACCTTAATAGCTACACATACATACAGACAAAAGGTTTCATGGCATACAAGTGGCAGCATATACAGGACCTCCATCAAAGACAAGCATACATGTTACCTAGCAAGAGATGAACAAGACATACAAGAACCAAAACCTGAATTGCATATGAAATTGGAAGGAAACCCATACATAATAATGCTTCATAGTTCATACATTGCAGGAACTTAATACATCGCACAATGCTTCATAGTTCATACATTGTACTCCCAAATCCTAGCAATTTGAAACTAAACAAGTTTTCCGTACATAAAACCTAGCACATCATACAACCATCATCAACAGTGTGATTGCTACATTGAACATCTACAGGCCTTGCAGGGTTCAAGTGACAGCTGAACCCCAAATTATCAAAAGGCATCCTGTCCAATAGTCCACACCATATGACACAACTATTTAACAAACTACCGACCCGACTACAGCCTCCACGAACGATCGGATTCAATGGAGAAGCCATCGTCCGTATCAGCACACGGTTTGTCATCTGAGGTCCAGTCGGCGGGAATGACACCATCGTCGTCAATGTCATTCGATCTCGAAGGTTCCTCCTCAACAGCCGCACTGCTATTGTCGGCCAATACAACTTGGTTCGCCACGACACCACGTTGAAGAGCATCCTCTACTTGGAACACAATCTGCTCCAAATCCGCTGCAATTGACTCGACCTCCATAAGGGCTAAGTTGAACTCCGCAACAGCAGGGGTGCTCTCCGGACTAAAGTTCTCGTGTGCCACCTTCTTCAACGCGGATGCTGCCCCCTGCACATGATCCTGCAGGTTGGACACAAGCTTGGCAAGCGTGGTGGCGTCCATCTACAACATGAAGGAGGGAGTCTATGAGCATTTGTGATTCTGTGTCGCCGGCAGGCATGCCGAGGCCGACGTCGCAGATCCAGCTGCCTACTGCCGGTCTACCGGCCCTACCCGAGACGCCCATCCAAATCAAGATGGCGCCCAAGGCCACAGGTCCCGTCCCCGTCGCCCACCTCCCCTCTAACGGTGCCACCCCACGCCACGGCCGAACAGCCTACTACCCCAACCAGCGCTCGTCCCCTGGACCTACTTCGCACATGAAGCTGCCGCCTCTCCTTCAGATCCGAATGAGTTTGAGGAAAAATGTGTACCTTCCGGACAGATGGATGCTCCCCTCCACAGCAACGAGCGGATCTAGCCTCTGGGAGACCAGCGGCGACGGCGGCAACCGTCCGTTGCCCTCCTCGCGCTCGCCTGCGTGGACGCCCCTCGCTTCCGACCAACCGCGCGAGCCCAACCGCCTGCGACTTTCTCGGACCGCTTCTCCGCGAAGGGATAGGAGAGAGGTTCCCTTGGGCGAGGGAACCTCTCTCCTATCCCCTCCCACGCCGGCCCGCGACGGGACTCCGTTGGACCTCGCCCGCGGTTCCCCTCGCGTCCTTTTTGCCATCGGGAAGGGAAGAGGAATGGGGACGAGACACCGTTGGAGATAGTCTTACCAGAATCGAATTGAGGAGCGAGCTACGAAGCCGTGTGGCCAGGCGCTATGGCCCACGTGGGAGGCCATGTGTTGGCGGCTAGGTTTCAGGGCGTGGGAACCCAAGTGGACCAGGCCATGGCCCAGGTGTCAGTCCGTGCGGTGGAAGCGTGGAGCTTAGGCCACGCGGGTTCAGGTCGGTTTGGAGGAGCCCAGTCGGGAGTTTGGATTCAAAAATAGGAACCGGCGATGAGAAACAATACATCGAGAGGTTTTTGAACAGAACCGATCTATTTTGAGGTTAGCAAAATAGATAGAAAATTTAGGGTTTGGCGAGGGAATATTTTATGAATGCTTTGATATGTATCTCATGAACCCATCCATGCAATGAAGATTAAATTTTAGTAAGATATTCTCTGTGCTTTCCATATTTGTTGTTTTGGTGTTGATTTTAGATGTTGAGATTTGCGATTTGTGTTGATTTGATCCGTCCAAAATCATCCTAAGACAGCAAGGTAATTCTTTGAAATTCTTGATTGGTCAATTTTTTATAATCCTTGTGCTATTTACGTTTGATTTATTTTCATCGTAATCTACTTGTGAATTTCATATCTTTATATACATAGATCTGATTGACCTGATTCTTGTGAAAATAGTTTCGTATAATGATCTAATTTCTACAGTAAAATTTGAGGGCATTCCAACGGTTGGATTTTTCTGGGCATGGCTTTTAGTGAGGTGATAGATATCTGTCCGAACTGAATTTTGCAATTAAATTGCATATTTAATTATGGTGATTTAAAATTTGAAATTAACTTCTGTAATCATTCACCCCCTCTAATAGAGTATTTTGTGCATAATCGAGCCTAGTATTTGTATATACATCTAAATTTGTTCCACTACTTATGTATCCTAATATAAAATATTTCTACATACATCTAAAACTAACAAATATTTCTACATATATCTAAATTTGTTCCCCTACTCATTTATCATAATATAAATCTACAAATACCTATAACTAACAAATATTTCTACATAAATCTAAAACTAACAACTACTTAATTAAAATTACACAGGCTAAATAATTTTATTTACCTTATTTTTCTTTCTTTTCCTCCCTATTCTCCCTCCTTCCTTCTCATTTCTCTCCCTCCTCCTGCTCCCACCTTCATCTCCCTCCTCCTGCACCCTCCTTCTCCTTCCTCTTCCTCTCCCTTCTTCTTCTTCCTTCTCTTCTTCCTCTTCTCTCCCAATCGACGCCACTATCTCAGCCAAATGCACAGGAGGGTAAGTGCGCGACCGGTAACGGAGTAAAGCGAGGCGCGCATGGACAAACAGTGCGAAGACCAATTTTCGTGCGACCCTTCCGCAAAAACTAGCAGTTTTCACATGCATGCCCCGGGAAAACTAGTTTTTGCATTTCGGTCCCATGACAAATTTCATATTTTCACGCTGTTAAGACGTAAAAATATTTTGCACTTTCAAACTGTGAAAATTAAATTTTTGTTAAACGAATCCACGAGAATTATATTTTTGTTACTCCAACTCACGAAAAATAATTTTCGCGGAACCATATCGTGCAGTGGGTTATTTTTTAATTTTTCAAATTCGTGCAATAATTTTGAAGTTCCCATAAAATAATAATAATATTTTTTTTCCAAAGATCCCAGTGATCCACCAAGAAATTTGATGAGGCAGACCATGCCTTTGCTAGCAACTAGCAAGCAAACAACCTTCTTGTTAATATTACAAACAAGTAAATCAGGTCCACATAATCTCTAACACAAAGGAAACTCTAAAGATGGTTCTGGTGTCAGGTAATATTATGAAATGTTTTTCTTGCATCAAAATAAACAAAGTTTTATTGTGTCATCTTTGGCTCCTTTATACTGATTCCTGATTTGATGCTCCAGGAATCTATTAACATATATCGAAGTACCAAGAATCGGCGGCCAACAAAGGATCGAGTCACTTGAGCTATTGCAGAGGTGGGTCTCCCTCATGCCCATGTGTACATACGGATACAAATATATATGTATGTATATACGTAGCGTATGTGCAGCATGCGCACAGACACAGAATAACAACTCACGAGTTGCAACTCGCCATTAGATGAGTTACAACATGTAGTATAGAGTGATTGCAACTACAGATAGAGCGGTTACAACTATTAGTTGCAACCACAGACAGAGCGGTTACAACTATATACATGTTATAACTAGATTGTCTATATATTGTAAGTGTAATGTTTACTATAATTGTAACTGTTTATAGTTACATGATGCAATTAATTTGATTTTATTATTTCATATTGCAACTGTACTACTTGACCATGTTGCAGTTGTAATGTTCAGCATGTTGTAACTAAAGAGTTCACCATGTTGTAACTAAAGTGTCTACCACCACTAGAGAACATTGCAGTTCACCATGTTGTTACTATATAGACATAACTACTTTATGATTCTAAAACTTCATCAAAATATAGTCTTGATATATCTTATTTTGTTAATCACATTTTTATCAACAATATACATCAAACGGATTGAGAATCGGATATGTGGTTCTAAAGATCTTACATTTTAACGATTCGAATCAACAACAGATTCTTCGCATGCAACGCTCTGACGGGTGGATGATGGAAGACGTGGCACAAGCTGGTTGGCCGGCTCATGTTGTTTGGTGCATGTTGGAGGTCGAGTTGTAATTAATCTATGTAACAAGTTGTAACTCGTAATTATTTAGATTGTAATTGACGGTTGTGGGATGTGCGCAGCGCGAATGGTAGCTGCGCATAGGCGCAGAATAAACTCGCCGTATATATATACACACACGGAAAAAATAGAAAAAATAGACAACATGCATCATCGTATTTACCAAAATATATAATAAATTGGTGTATTTGCAAATCTAGCACCTGTATTCGGCACATCAAAATCCGAAAATCCGATTTTGGTACCTCAAAAACTGAAAAAATGCCGACCCCACTAATTTTCGGCACCTACGGTGCCGAATACGGCACTTTTCACCGTATTCGGCACCTCAGGTGCCGAAAATTGCTTGTATTCGGCACCTCGGGTGCCGAATATGGTCCGGCCTGCTGCGCCATCAAATCATGTTTGTGCTTTCAGCGCGCTGTCATCTCAGCGTCACTTCGTGTCTCCGGTAATTAGTGATCCCACATGCACGAGAGCGCTACCGTTTTTCGCTATAAAATGAGAGCGCGCTCGTGAGGAATAGCATCAGCGCATGCACGAGCCGCAGCGCAAGAGGAGAGCAGAAGTGCGAGCAAAGGAGGAGAGGAGAAGATAAGCAGCAGCACAACGCGTGGAGAGGAGAGGAGAAACAGCAGCGCAACGTGTGAAGAGGTGTGGAGAAGCAACAGCGCAGCGCGTGGAGAGGAAAGGAAAAGTAGCGCGAGGTGAGGAGTAGCAGCAGTGCGAGGAGTGGAGAATCAGCTCGAGACGAGGAGGAGCAGCAACGCGAGATACAATAGTAATTAGAGTAAGTAGAGTGTTTAATCCATTTAATTACATTTGTTCAATTATTTATTTAGTTTGATTATATGAATCTAATTATTTGCTTAGTTAGTGTAATAGTAATTAGCATGAATTTGTATAATATTAATTATCTTAGTTAGTGTAATAGTAATCTGATTATTTGCTTAGTTAGTGTAATAGTAATTAGCGTGAATCTGATTATTTGCTTAGTGTAATAGTAATTAGTGTGAATTTGTAGAATAGTAATTAGCTTAGTTAGTGTAATAGTAATTTGATTATTTGGTTAGTTAGTGTAATAGTAATTAGCTTAGTTAGTGTAATAGTAATATGATTATTTTCTTAGTTAGTGTAATAGTAATTAGTGTAATTGTAATTTGCGTGATTTTTGTATAATAGTAATTAGCGTGATGTCGTGTAATAGTAATTATTTTCTTAGGTTAGTAGATTGTATAATAGTAATTAGCGTGAATTTGATTAGTCAAACAAACTTGAGTCGGACAGAAATATTCAATTCAAATCACAATTCACCAATAAATTGTCAAATTGATTTTTTTTAATTAATAGTGGTGTGCGTCGGTTTAATTATTTTTTTAATGCAATCCATTAAAATAGTGATGCACACATTAACTTCTAGCCTTAGGTAAATAAAAGAAGCAGCTATGAAGTAAAATAGAGAAATGTTTTTAGTGTCTTGTAGTCAGCGTAGACTCTATTACTCCCCTCAGCTCACTTAACACAAAGAAATCTATGAATAGGTTAACAGTGCAGTGTCCATTTATAATGAGATTGAATATTTGCTCAATATAACTTTCATGTTAGTTTAAAAAATATTTTAATTCAGTATTAAATATTTCTTTTTTATTCAATAATGATGATTTAATTAGCATTGTTAATTACTTAAATATTTAGCATGTGTATCGTGCAAACATCTAAGTAGTAATTTTATTAGATGTACCTTTGTTTAGCAGATAAGGTATGACTTTTCATATTTATTATAGAGAATGTCCCGTAATTTTACACGGGAGGCTTGTAACAATTCATAACTGCCAGAACATAGAGAGTTAGGTTGAGGTACCTAATGACCTAGATGACCTGAAATCACACATCATGAGCCTTTTGCGTGTAAACCAGCAATCTCATACTGTTGTCCTGGAGGGTGTGCGGTCACGGGTTGTTCCAAACAGCTCGGTCGTTGTCCATATATTGTTCGAGATGAGAAGGAATAACGCATGGACTTTGTACTCATGCAAGGCATTGTAGGAGAACTTTGATATGGGGGTGTATGTGAATATAGTGCCACGACTGGTGCATGATGATGCAGTGACTACAGTGAAAGGATCAGACCAACAGGTGATGCATGAAGATGATGGAGGGCATATCAGGGAGGGCAGTTCCGGTAGAGAGGGAGCTAGAGTGGACCCTTCTGATGTAGATGCAGGATGCATGGATGATGAAGCCGGTGGTAGCGGGGATGAAGAAGATGATGACAATGATGACCCGGTGCCAGTGATCTAGTACTTTCGTGGTGCTGGTTTGCTAGATTGTGCTGTCATTGAGTATAATACCTTATCTAACTAGGGATACTAGAATAGGAACATCCAGGTCGGGCAACATTTCCGTAACAAGGGGGAGGTCATCCACTTTATTAGCAACTATGCTGTAATGACAAGAAGGGACCACAAGTGCGCCCGGTCTAACCCTATGGAGTATGAGGTCACGTGTATCAAGCACATGATTTGTCCTTACTTCGTACGAGCACATAAGCCAAGATCTGAGAACTATTTTGTGATCAGTAGACACACCCCACATACATGCAGCGAAGAGGCTATTAGGAATGTAAGCCACACCGTTGATGCGAGGTTCATAGCCCAACTCCTCATCACCTTTATTTGCATGGACATCTGTTTGTCGCCAAAATCCATTATCAAGGAGGTGCAGACTAAGACGGGTATGCTGATCAATTACCACACCACTTGGTGAGGGAAGCAGAAGGCGTTGAAGATGCTGTTTGGAAGCTTCGGGGAGTCTTACAACTATGCTCCAAGGCTAGTGCAGAAGATTGTCATGACGAATCCAGGGACTCAGTGGACGATGACGGATGAGTCGATCAAGCTAGAGGATGGGTCATACAGCACCACTGATCGATACCTCATTAGGTTATTCTAATTCTTTGGACAATGCATCGAAGCTTTCAGATATTGCAGGCCAGTTCTATGCGTGGATGGCACATTTCTGAGTGGCAAGTACCATGGTACCCTTATGACAGCGATGACGGCAGATGCAAATAATCAGATCATTTCTCTCGCCTTTGCAATGGTTGAGAGTGAGAACAATGATAGCTGGTTGTGGTTCCTCACTTTGTTGAGGACACGTGTCGTGGGCAACAGGGAACAAGTTTGCATCATCTCTGACCGCAACAAGAGCCTTCTGCATGCGTTGGACGTGTTGCATGATAGTATAAACTCATCCATTGCATGGCTTGATATGGAGAGAAGGTGGTGCATGCGCCACTTGGGAACAAACCTGTACACAAGGTACCACAGCAAGTCTTTTGTAAAGAGATTCAAAGGTTTGTATCTGTAGAACCAACAGACGAAGTTCAACGAGATATGGATAGAGTTAAATGAGACCACTTATAAAATGATGGCAGATCAACAAGAACAGGAGGACCATCTGCGAACGCAAATGGTTGGGAGACAAACTATCGTTAGCCGTTCATGTGCTACGTTTAGCCAGTGGATAGTGAAAAAACCGGTGGAGCGTTGGGCCCTAATCCATGTCACTCACAGTGCGAGGTTAGCACTTAGAATTTAAATCATCATATTGAACCCTATCTTATGCAAATAGGCCTTCTAAAATTTTTGTATCCCATGTTAGGTACATCATCATGACAACGAACATAGCAGAGGCATTCAACAATGTCCTAAACGAGTACGGGGCCTCCCGTTGTGTGCTATTATTGAGCTCACATTCTATAGAACGGCGGACTACTTTCGAGATAGTGGTAATACTGCTATGAATTGCAGCACGCGGTTCGCACCTAAGGTGGAGGCAATCTTATCCAGAAGGAGGAACAAGGCATATTTTCATCGAACGAGGATCTACGACATGGCCAACAATGACGCCAGTCTTGCGCACAAGTAAGTGTGTTATTGTATGGTACCATTACTACCTTAGGTGATCAATGTTAATATATTATAACTGTGTATGTCACATATAGGAGAAGCGCACAGGGGGCCGGAGCCATGCGAAACTAAGCATCCGTGAATGCCGAGCACATACAGAGGTGGATGGAGTCAGCTACGGTGGTTGTCGTCATTCCTGCTGGATAATACGACGATGGCACCTACTGGGAGTACCTTTTGTGGTACCGTCTGTGCACGCGTGCCACCTTACTCAGCGGACCAGTACAATTGGCCCCCGGACCATTCCCAAGAATCATGCCCACCTTCTTCATGTTGTGGTATGTGATGTGGTACTTATAACGATTTTTCATTGATTAAAGCTCCATATTACTAATATGAACATCATCTTATACAGACCGAAGAGGCGTACGCGATGCATACGCAGGCGGAGCAAGCTTGTGGGGAACCAAGCGGGTCATCAACGAGGAGGGATCAGAGCTCTCTCCAGGAGTACATGAGGATGAGAGGGCCCCGCTTCCTGTCCGCTATACATGGTCTAGGTGGTTATGACCCGCGTTGGAGGGGGTATGACATACAAGTAATGGACCCGTCTCGTGCCTCCCACAACAGGCGCTCGTCCAGTGCCCGTGACGAACTCGTTCACGCACAGTCGCGAGAGGCACCTTCGGCTTTGGAGCATCATGTGTCACGTTCCGGTACTGAGGTCGAGGAGTGCATGTATGCGACTGAACACGAGCAATGTACACTGGGTTCACAGGCCCCCCAATGGATACAACCTCCTCATACTACGATGACACATCCGCCTACAGCTTCGATGCATCATGAGGATGTCGTTGAATACACGCAGCAGACACCTAGCTGGAGTGGTACACATGAATTTGACTGGGCTGCTGCAATGCAGGCCGTAAGCTTCACCGATCTCCTCAGCGTCAATACCCCCAATATCCCAATGCACCTGGGGGTTCATAGTGGTACCAGCAGGGCGAGCCTTCGGGACACTGGACTCCATCGGGGCACGTTCTAGGGGCATCAACACTTCCGTATGAGGATCCATCGTCAGGGTACATGCAGGGCCGAGTTAGCGGGTCTGGATACACTTTCGGTGAGGGTCACATAGGGCAGGACGAGGATGACGACGGGCAAGGGCACATGAGGCAGGGGCCAGCACAGGCAGCTGGGATGAGGGCCATACACCTGCCAGACGCTTACACTCCTAGGGATTGCGTGCGTCGTCATCGTCGTCATTGAGGAGGCATTGCTGTTGTTCGGTGTACTTGTAATTCTTTATGACATATGTACTAATCACTATAATGTAGTAGTTAGCCATATTATGTCTTATTTGTTTTATTGTTGTTCTAATTAATTTTAATTTATCTAATGTTTCTCAAATAATTTTGGGACATAACTTTATTTTGTAGTTATTTCTTAGGCATTGTTACATTTCAACCACACGAATCCGTAAATATCATTTATCATTGAGTAATTGCAGCTCTAGCATTAACCATATGATTGTATGAACCGTTCAACACACAAGGATTGCTTGCTTTAGGATGAATGCTTAAACCAGCCTTTGACTTTGGATTAAGATCAAAGGGATAGATGTTACTTTCACACCCATTGAAATCTATTCTCCGAGCAAATGGGCCTCCAAAATCATGCAGTCACAACCAACTACAACAAATTCTCAACCTTCAGAGATGACCATTAGTGATAAGAGGAAACCAGCACAACATCTTTATTTTGAATCAGGCTTTAGACATGAAGTGACCACATAATAGAGCTTTAAGCATTAAATGACAACACCTTTATCATGAGACACCCTTTAGACATGAAGTGACAGCACGACTCAGCTTTAACTATGAAATGACAACACCTCTGTCGTGACTCAATCTTTAGACAATAAGTGACAGCACGACTCAGCTTTCACCATGAAATGATAACACCTCTGTCGTGACTCAATCTTTAGACAATAAGTGACCACATGATGTAACTTTAACTATGAAATGATAACACCTCTGTCGTGAGTCATGCAATAGACACGAAGTGACTACACGACTCAGCTTTTATAGGAATCCATACTGAACTTTTGCAGAATGAAATGACCACACCAAGCAACAGCTTTCGTAGAGAATCTCTACAAAACATCAGTTCCCCAACTTTTCCAGCTTTCACAGGGAATCCTATGCTCCAGCCCCTAGCCAAGCCCATGCACTCAATCCATGCACCAACCCCTAGCCACCATAAATAACCCCACCCTTATCCATGGATAGACCAGTCCTTCCTCAGTTCTCTCAACTGCAATGTCTTTCTTAGCTCCACCAAGAGCACCCAAGAAACATTAGGGGATTTTTATCCTCCATAGGATCAAACCGTCGATGTGCTTCTGTGCCGACCCTTGTAGGTTTCTTGAGTCCCAGGATATCTCCTACACCTATAGTCTACGCTTCTTAATATGTGCCAACTACCAGTACGATAAGCCTTGACATGGACCGTACAACTACCCACCGGTATAGCGACATACATCACTCAAGTGTCACTTTCCATATAATTTCATGCACTGTCTTACTAATCTCTCATCTTCTTTCATTTGTCTAGTCTCCTCCACCTCTCTGTGACTTAATGGAATGGTTGGATATGGAGCAAAGTGATGACCAGAAGCAGTGGGTCCAAATGAGCATGCCGGGAGTACGAGCAACAGCAGGAGGAACTACGACTTAAGCGTTAGGAGGAGGAGCGCATGAGGAAGGCAGCGGCGGAGTGCGCCACGACTGAAGCTCGTGAGGCTGAGAGGGAAAGGAAGCGTGAGAGGGCCCGTCGCGCTAAGGTTTCGGGCCCCGATGCTCTGAGAAGGGAAATATCCTAGATGTACTCAGTAGAGACCATCTCTTTATGGTTAATGTCTATTCACGCACCGACGATAAAACTCATATCAAATGTAATGTTTATCAGCGTATGTAACATCTATGCCGAGTTATAAGATAATTGTTCTTCACAACTATTAATGTTCCATAAATTATAATTTGTATTCTCCCAACGTTAATTCACTACAAAATTACCTTGCAGAATTCTTGGATCAAACCAATTAAAATGGATTGGTAGTGATCTCTAGTTTGATCATTGAAAACGTTTTGAATTTTTGGATTATTTTTATACTCTAAAGAAATTCGGAGGTTAAATAAAACACTTGCACTTTTATGCGTCATAGTTTCTACTGTAGAGAGTGGTGTGGGAGCGTGCGGCAGAGGTCGTATTCGGCACCTAAGGTGCCGAATACGGCATTGTTGCCCATATTCGGCACCTATAGGCAATTTTCGACACTTGAGGTGTCGAATACGGTGAACAATGCCGTATTCGACATCTTAGGTGCTGAAAATTAGTGGGGCTGGACTTTTTTTGGTTTTTGAGGTACCGAAATCGGGTTTTCGGATTTTGAAGTGCCGAATACAGGTGCTAGATTTGCAAATACATCAGTTTGTTATCTATTTTGGCAAATACGATGACATATGTTATCTATTTTTTTATTTTTGCACACACACACACGTATACATATATATAGGTATACATAGCCGTGTGTGTATGTATATATATATATATATATATATATATATATATATATATATATATATATATATATATATATATATATATATATATATATATATATATATGCGTACACATAATTTTCATTTTTTGGAAATTCCAAAAAATGACTAAAGGAATATTAGTTACATTGATAAATCGGCTAAAATAATCAAAAATACACAGAAAAATATCTAAGACTCAAAAAAATATGAAACAATTTTTGTTAGATTCATATTACTGTCTTCTACACGTTAAAATTATGTGCATGTATGAAAGTACTACTGTTTTCACTATAATTAAATGAATGTGTTAAATATTGATAAATTCATAAATAAATATTGAGATATCCAACAATTTTTTTTAGTTTTTTTTGTCATGCTCTGTGCAACAAAAAATGAGCGCGGTGTCGTTATAACAATCCGCCTAGTTAGGATATAAGCGGCCAATCGGAGAACCAATAGAGCTCTCAGATATAGAAATATGCTCCGTCTGTGCGCATCTCATTTCCTGGAACATATTGCTTGAAAAGCTGACATGGATATCTTTAGAGATGCTGGTGAAGAGCATCATATCAGGAGATCTCTGAGATATTCCCCAACAAAGCGCAGCTTGGGTTCAAAGCAAAAACATATATGTTGTATGCTTGTACCAGGCCAGAAGTATAAGGTGCCCCCTTCATTCTGGTCCAGAAGATGCTCTCATAATATGCTTGTGCATTCCACAGCTTTATGCACGTATACTGTATACTACAAGTTACTTTCAAGATCAAACAGAAATTGACAAAATTCAAAGAGCACGTCAGAAGCCTATTTCAGATACATGAATAGGGATGGTAACAGATCATGTTGGATGCGGGCGAAGCAGAACCGTGCCCAACTCATGCCCGCAAAGGGTGGCGGACACAATATTATACTCGTGTCCGTGCCTGTCGAGTACCCAATACCCGCGGGTAGCTCGCGGGTATTTGACTGCAACGACTCGGCCAGGCCAGCTTCGCTGGCGTGCAGGCGGTCCCGACAGCGGCTCCAGCGATGTGTTCGGTCGAATCAAGGAACTACAAGCACTTGCGAGCGACGGTGGATGCATTGGAGAGGACCTCGATCGTTGAGCCCGGACGGAAGATGGCCAACGTTGAGTGAGGGTTAGTGGCGGCGCTTGGCTCCATGGTCAGCCGCGTCGGTGGTGGGCTGAGGCCAAACCAACATGCCTACAAGCATGCACGAGGTCAGCTGGAGCTCACGTGTGCTAAAAGGGTTGAAAGGCGTGCAGTGGTGGCATGCCAACGATGAGAGGCGGAAGATGGTCACAGGACTTGGGGAAGAAGGTGGTGGCGCGTGAAATCCACGAGGAAACTGATGGAATCCGGACATGGAAGCTCGGGGAGACGTCGCTTGACCTTCTTCCTTGCTCCTTCGGCCTTGGGCTAGGCGGACCGGTGGATCCGGGCACCAAGGTGTCGGACTTGAGCGCCGTCCACAACCGAAGCGCCGAAGGTGCGGACTACAGAGTGTGGAGTGCGGCAGCTAGGCATTGGAGGCCTGAAGGCTGGAGTGCGGTGGGCGGCTGCTGGAGTTGGAGCGCTAGAGTGTGATGAGTGGTGTGACCGTGTGAGTGTGTAGTGGGGTTGGCCGGTTGGGTAGCAGGATAGATGACCTAGGATTACACTTAATTAGGTTGAGCTAAAATATTTTGGGCTAAGACTATAGCTTAGTGCACAGTGTCACGGGTACTCGTGGATGGGCTGTCATACCCGCACTCAACTTGCGACTTCGCAGGTACCCAACCTGTCGTGCCCGTGAGCGAAATCATAGACCCGTGGCCGCGCCCGTCGGGCACGGTACCCGTGGATAGGATTGTCATCCCTACACACTAAGCCAGGATAAGGGAAAACTGGTATACATTTGTAGATTAATAGAGAATACCAGATATGAAATAGAACTAGGTGACACCACAGATGTTAAAACAATTTGACAACCAGAAATTCGAAGGCAAAGTTTCCTTGTAAGTGCATAGCATGTCAAACCAGCTCCCCCTCTAGATTAATAAGCAATGAAGATGATAAAAAAGAATAAAACAACTTAATTTGTACCAGAAAAACGAAGTAATGTCCTTGAATCCGAACTGTGGATAGAGCAATATAAGTGGCCTCATTTAACTTCTAGCCACCTATCACAAGAGCATTAGTTTAGAACATAAATCGATGTAATGTTATAAACCAGCATTAGTTTAGAACTAAAGTAACCAAAAAAGTTAATAATGTGAGAAAAATCCCGAGTCATTAAATGGATGGTGGGGAAAAAGACATTCCACCTTATCAGCTACAACTTTAAAGAACAAGGGATGCCTTGATGGTTAATACAACAAGCTCCATAAGAATACCTTTGGGTTTGATAGCATATACTTCAGCATATTCGAAACAGATCGTTTAAGTTGCTGCACTATAAATTCTTAGTAGAAGAGCCGAAGGGATGCAGCAAAAACAAGAACAAGTGCAATGGTGAGAAATGGGTGGCCTGTGAATTACAGTGCAGTTCTCCCTTGGCAGGGAGGCCAAAGAAGAAGGCAAATCATGCTCTGCAGTCCTGCCGAGGGAGAACTGCCCTGCCATTCAACACCGCAAGATCTTCCTTAGTCCCCTATACATTTCGTGCAATGCGTGCGTTCATCATATTTTTGCCGTCGATTGTTAATTTTGATCCCGGTATCACTGTTGTCTCAAGAGAAAGTAACTACATGTGGGCAAATACAGTAGGATTCTTTCCAACTGTTTTCCCTCGAGACAAAGTGCATGAGTGCATACGATGCCTTGAGGCCCTCGAATATGTGAAGTTCAAAGATCTATATTTACTTGTTGCATGCAATATAGCTCATAATTACTTTATTGATCCTCCACTATCTCCACTAGCTGGTTACATAGTAAGTATAGTAAAGTTTCATATAGAACTAGAAGCTAATATTATATCTTTCCAATGGAGAATTTAGCACAAGGAAAAAAAGAGGCCACTGCCTTGCATCAAGAATGCAAAGCATGCACTGACTAGGTCGAGAAATAATCTATGCTGCTAGATACCTTCAGAACTATATTACTAGTATATTGTATCCCTCCAACCGACCATAGTATTTAGTCAACTTCTGTAAGCCTTAAAATGAACAGAAGAGATAAACTAAATATTGTTGTGCTGCAGTTTATAAACACGATTCCATAGTGTTCACTGCGTTTCATTTTAAAACATAAAAGGCTATTATTCTCATGTTTGAACCCAAAAGGTTAAAAAGAAACAATAATTTAGTTAATAAAAGATGGCCGAACTACCATATTAGGCATCCTATATTAGTATGGCAATACTCATCCCTGCTTTACTGGAAAACGGGAGAAAATAAATGGCGTGCGCCACGGTAGTACATGATTCTAATGCATCAAGCACACAACTAGTTTATTGACTAAATCTTTCCATCAGGTAGCATAGCAAACAAAAAAAGAGGTCAGTCTACCTGAAAAAGACAATCAGAAAATATATTTATGCCAGGTTCAGTGCGGGCCTTCTCACATACTAACTAGTGGGCAGTGGCAAGCAATTGACAAATCTGCAAGAATCATGATAATAGATACCAGAGTTCCTGCTGAATACTACAAACTTTATCGTGATAATATGCACATTACCACTCAACTGTAGTAGGACATCTCTGAAGGCGGAAGAGAACTATTATTTCATATACAATATATCATACAAGATTCTCGCTTGAAGAGAACGTGCTATGGGCGATAGGTCCTCTAATTGTGAGGTAACCGATCGGGGCTCAAACCCTGATTCTCGAAGAAAAAAAGTACCTCGTCATTTTTAGTATGGTCCTGGACAGCCGTAAAGTCATTTTCAATGATACTCCTGGGTGGCAAACTTCGAAACTTTTTCTCGATCTATAGCTAACAATGCCTTCGGGACATCTCTCCTCTGGGATCAAGTTTTTTTTTTAAGATTCCCACTTGAATGGGCAAATAACGATCAAAAGTATAATCAAGCACGTGTAAAGCGCAGGCACACAATGACATAATACTGTTGTGGATCTCCATATATATGCCATTAACAACTCAAATGCATGGATTGCATCGGCACAAACGCACATGATTATGGCTAGCGTCTCTTGTGAGCCTAAGTGTGTGATGTGCTGCAAGAACATTTGTGAAGGTTTATCCTCACCTTCACAAGGGAACAGGATACTTGAGTAAGTCCAAGCTCGATCTAAGTGGTCGCTTGGTGAGGAAAAGGGTTAAGAGAGACTCGGCTCTTTGGAGCTCTTCAACGGCGACGTAGAAACCTCATTAAAGCGGTGTTGAAAAAATCAGCTGACCAACAATTAATTAGCCCAATTAATTGCTGATCGGCAAGGGAACGAGTCGATTACGGTGAAATCAGCTCAAAAATTGGCAAGCCGATTAATCGGTCTGTCAGATCGATTAATCGGGTTGACCACCGATTAATCTCCTCCCTCAAAACGCATCCAGCTTCAGTAGAGCCAGTGTCTCGCGCAGTCGCGCTAGCCCCTCGCGTCGCTGCCCATTGAGCCCCCCCCCCCCTCGAGCCCAAGCAGTTGGCCGCTCGGGCACCTGTCCCTCGTGCTGCCGCAGCTCGGGCGCCTGCCCCTCCTCAAGTCGTCGGATCTGGAAGGGCACCGCGCACCATCACCACTGCCAAACCCTATCTGCCACCACTGCCAAACCCTATTCGCCGCTGTCGCCATCCTATGTGTGAGAGAGAGAGAGAGATCGAGAAAGAGGCTGAGGTTGAGCCAGATAGAGATAAGAGAGGGAGAGAGGTGGGCCACCGGCCCAAGAAGAAAAAGACCCACCCAGATATATATATATATTAGCATGTTTTCCTCTTTATACATGTCTATTCTAATATATTATATTGCTAGATTACATAAAAAAGGTATATTCCTTGCTGACCAACCGATTAATGGTCGACCAATTAATTCAGTTAATCCTCGATTAACCAATTAATCCCTACTCCTCAGCCAGCCGAGCAGCTACCGATCACCGATTTTCTGAACAATGCATTGGAGGGGTCTGAACTTTGGAAAATAAATTCTTGTCTCCTTGCTTACTTGTGTTCATTCTTGTTCTAGTTGACTCTTGAGCGATTTTCCCCCATCTATGTGTTTGTGTGATTGTGACTACATGTGACTTATGGAAAGGTCCTACTACATCTTTAATAACATACGGTAACACTTAGAATCAACTAGATTTGCTTAGACATACTTATATTTTGATTTCGTTCTCTACATCCGAAAAGTTCGAGTTGAACTCGGAACTTCCGCTACCTGGAAGTTTTGGATTCTATTAATCCACTGTGAAGTTTTAATTTTTCAGGAATGCCTACTCACCCACCCACCCCCTCTAGGCGACATCTCAAACATTCAAGTAGCGAGTCCCTTATCACTAACGGATATTTTATCCCAAGTGTGGAGGCTACTCGTATTTCAGACAAGAGGTCATCGTATTCTGCAATATTGTTAGTGGCCGGAAAACATAACCGAACTACATACCTGAGGATGTCACCGGTTGGTGAGGTCAAGACCACTCTAGCCCCTGCTCCCTTCAACATGAACGACCCATCGAAGTGTATAGCCCAATGCTCGTTTGTCTCTGGTCGTTGTTGATGTTCGAGTTCAAAGGACGACCACTCGGCCATAAAATCGGCTAGTGTCTGGGACTTGATAGCCATTCGGGGAACGAATTTAATATCAAACTCCCTGAACTCTAATGGCTACTTTGCAGTTCTTTTTGCAGCATCCCTATTGTGGAGTATTTCTCTAGTGGGAAGTGAGGATATTACCTTGATTTTGTGGGCCTGAAAGTAGTGTCTGAGCTTACGAGAGGCCACCAATATGGTGTATAGCAACTTCTGAGCCTATGGGTATCAAGCTTTCGTATCATGTAGGACCTCACTGACGTAGTATACTGGTCACTGAAATCATTCTCATTCGACGACTAGGACTGCGCTCATGACATGTGGGATAGCTGCAACATAGAGCAAGAGCTTCTCATCGAGTCGAGGAGTGGTCAGTATAGGAGGGGAAGAGATGTACATTTTGAGTTCTTGGAAGATCGTCTCTGCTTCTGTCGTTAACAAGAAGTGGTTGCTTTTCTTCAGGAGCTTGAAGAGCGGTAGCCCCTTCTCTCCCAACCTTGAGATGAACATGCTCAAAGCCGTCACACATCATGTTAGCTTTTGGACTTCCTTTAATCTGGTTGGGGATTTCATCTGGCCGATAGCCCTGATCTTGTTAGGATTTTCCTCTATTTCTCGATCGGATACGAGGAACCCGAGCAACTTCCCTGATGGGACTCCAAACATGCACTTCTCCATGTTTAATTTCATGCAGTACTTCCGAAGGTTGTCAAACGTTTTCTGAAGGTCACCGACCAAGTCGTCCTTGATTCTACTTTTCATGACCACATCATCAATGTATGCCTCGATATTTTTACCGAGCTGTGGTTGGAGAACAAGCTGAATGCAATGTTGGAAGTGGCACTGGTATTTTTTTAGACCAAAAGGTATTTTTACATAACAAAAGACCTCAAAGGGTGTTACAAAAGCAGTCTTCTCCTCATTTACTCTACACATGCTAATCTGATGGTATCCTAAGTGGGCATCTAAGAAGCTTAGCAGATCATTGCCGGCCGTTGAGTTAACAAGCTAGTCGATCCAAATCAGATGAAAGAGATCATTCGAGCATGCCTTGTTGAGGTCGGTGAAGTCAACGCACATCTTCCACTTATTGTTGTTTTTCTGGACCATGACTGGGTTAGCCAGCCATTCCGGATATTGTACCTCATGGATGAAGCCTGCTTCCAAGAGCTTGTCGACCTCCTCTCGAAGTGCTTCCTTTCGGTTAGTGAAGGACTAACGTGCCTTTTGCTTTACTAGTCGCATGTTCGTTCGTACAAATAATTTATGCTCGATCACGTCCCTAGGGACTCTAGGCATATTAGACAAACTCCATGAAAACACATCTACATTCACCCGGAGGAAAGTGATGAGCGTAAGTTCCTATTTGAAGTACAGACTGGCACCTATCTAGACCATACTAGATGGATCGATGTCATTTAGGCAAATTGCCTTAAGCCGGTCGTCTGGGCTAGCGATAATGTGGACTTTCATTAGGCGACCACTAGGCCTGGTGTCCTCGGGTTGTGATCCAGGAATCAGCTTGACCACATCGAGGCTCCTCTTGTCGCAATGTAGGGTTGTCTTAGTGTTGCCAAAAATAGTGATGATCCCCGTCGGACCAGGGATCCTGATTGCCCGATATGTGTATTGGGCAATGGACATGAACTGGGCCATCGAGGGTTGCCCTAGGATCGTGTTATAAGTGATCTCGAAGGCCACCACATTGAACAGGACCCTTTCAGTCCTGAAGTTATTCGGAGAGCCCAAGGTGACGGGCAGCTCGATTTGCCCTAACGGTTTGGCCAAGGAGTCGGGGGCAATTTTGAAGAAAGGAGGAGACAACCTCAACACACTCCTCAGAATCTATAGGGCATCCAGCGCATCGGCGAAGAGGAGGTTGATGGAGCTCCCTCCATCGACTAGTACGTGACCCAGTCGAATGTTCTGTACCGTGGGTTCGACCACAATGGGGTAGCAACCAGGGTGCTTGATGTGTGCAGGGTGGTCCACCTAGCTGAAGGTGAGGGGTATCTCTGACCACTTCAGACGAGGGCTTAGGCCTGACATGGGTTGCCACACCTTGCGGACCACCGACTTGTATGCCCATTCAAGGAATATGTTGCGGCACCTCCGAAGATGTGGTGAACCATGTGGTCGACCTGCTGGAACCCAAGCACTGAATGGTCGAGGGCAGCCCCGTCCTTGCCATCATTGTCGCGCCTAGGTTTGTGTTCCCCAAGCTCCTTGTCGATGATTCCCCACACGCCCTTGCACTCGGTCAGGTCGTGGGCATCTATTCGATGGCTTAGTTAGTATCCTTTACCCTTCTTCCTATCCTTTTTCTTGAAACGCCAGCGTGGTTAGCCGGTCTGCTCGATCGTCATGACCTCAAGTGGTCCTACCTTATGCTTGTTCTTCTTTTTCTCCTTTCGGATGACCCCTTCGAAAGAGGCGTGTCGGTTAAAGGTCAGCTACGGCTTCATGCCACTCTGGTGCTCTTGGGCCTCAGCGGCCTGCATGCACTTGTCTGCGAGCTCGAAGAGCTCGGTGGTGCTCCAGACTTGCTTGGTGGCTAGCTTTTCGACCCTCTGACCCCCCTTCCGGAAGGCGATGGCCACGAATTCACCCGTGATCTTTGGAATGGTGTTCTGGTGTTCGATGAAACATCGGATTAAATCCTGCAGTGACTCATCCTGTTGCTGCTTGATTTGGTACAAGTCATCCTCGACTGTCCCTTGGAAGTTGGTGATAAACTGATTGCACAAGTCCTCTCATGAGTGGATCGGGCTGAATCAGTCAACACGGTCGGGAAATAGTTCACCATGACCTTCCTGTTGCCACTTGCGACCTGGACCATGATGGTGTAAATCTATAGGAATTCCTCCGGGTTAGAAGAGTTGTCATACTTTTCGGTTAGGACCAGTCGGAACTTGTTTGACCAATGCACCTCTCGCAACCGGGTTGATAAGGTGTTGTACCTTGTCTCGTAATGGGGAGCCGCCAGCTGATGGGTGGCCGCACGTCCTTGGGGAGAGAGACGATGGTCACGAGGTCCTGGTGACTAGATGGAGGAATCGGACGCCTCTCTGCGAGGGGGAGGTGAGCGGTAGGGCCGCTTGCCCTTGTCCTGTCCTCACCGGGTGCGGTCCTCCTGCTCTTGGTTGGCCCTCTAGCCCTGGATCATGCTAAGGAGGTCATGTCGGTGAAGAAAGTCACGCAAGTCAGGGGTTTGGCTATCCCAACGTGACGGGGTTCTCCTAGTACCCCCCGTTACAGTGGAGGCATGGGATTTGTCCTGCCGCAGGGCTTGTTGTGATTCCTGGCGACCACGATCATCATCAATCTTGGAAATGGACGCGATCCTTACCGTCGTGACTTGGCATCATGCGGTTTCTGTCTGGCGAGTGAGGTCACCTAGCCGTGACGCCACCAGCGAACCCTCTAGTATTGCCATGGGCTGGGATGACTAAGAAGCATCCATACGATCTATAGGTTTTGTGCGGGCATCATGACCTTAAAGTCAAACTGCTGACCGCGGAGCGGTGAAATATCGCGAGGGAGGGAGCCCCCGACATTTGCGTGATGCGAAGGCCTAGGCGTTGATGCCGTCAAGGACTGCTCCCTCGGTAGGTGCTCCTCTGGGTGGTGTTGTAGTTGCTAAGGTTGTATCGGAGTGCCTCCTTGTCTAGCACCGGGCAAGTTCCCCTCTAGGAGTATGGCATGGGGGTTACCGTCGGTGCCCGAGGGAGGAGAACCTCTGTTGTTCCCCTCTGCATGGGCTGCCATGCAGAATTCTCGTTGGGTTTCGGAGTCCTCGAACTCTGTTTCGGTATCCCAAGCTTGGAGCAAACCGGGCTCATCTGGGTCATATCCCATTACGAACTCCACGTGACGTCCAAGGTCCTCAGAACGAGACTTAGCGGTCGTCGTGGATCCGTACATGGGCAGCCCAATCAGGTTATCGACACTTAACAAAATGCGAAAATGCGCTCCCTACCTGGCTATAGAAAGAGTTCTGTCCTTTACAAGTTTGGTCCTCCCTCCTTTATATAGTAGGATGAGAGGTGTATAGAAACAGTATATGCTCACCCAAAAATCCATACTACGAGGCCATCATTATGGAGAGTGAGCATGCTCGGTCTATCTGGTCATCTTGTGCGTCCCTGTCACATCATCTGCATGTTGTTACACCCACTTGCGAGACCATCGCCCCCGCTTGCAGGGTTGTCCTGTAGCATTAATTGCTACGGGATGGGCCAATGCACCATTGCGTCAGCCACGACTTCGCTCGTCGAAATGATGTGCTTGGGGAAGGAAAACATTTGGGTGAGCTGTATTAAACGAGATTAGACTAGTTAGGTAAATACCTGCCCCATGACCAGTAAGTGCTGGTCGTGGGGTTTCCTTCCGTGATTAGGAGACTGATCACGCAAACCCTGCCACACGTGTGTGCCAGAGTTAGCTTATATCTACTGTCAACGAGCCTTTACTGGTATGGGCCCAAAGAATAGGGACCCTATCCTCCCATTTTTTATATCGACACTACCACAGCTCGTCCATTTTATATAAGTATATATATAGATTCCGGTGGAAGGCAACAAATAATTGATGGAATTGTACTAAACTACCAAGGAAGCTTCATATGCAACCAATAATTTTACAGGAGCCGTGTTCCTAAGGGGTCATCATTGTTAGTAGTTGAAATCAAAGATATTTTTTTCACTATTTTAAATATAAAATGAAATGTTGCATTACAAAACTTGCAACACAAAAGAAATCCACTACTACAAGATTCATATAGAACCACACCAACATTCCACAAGCGACAAGCCTCGATTAGATATGTTATATAAGTATAGATATATATTCGAGTGAAAGACGGTAAATAATTGCTAGAATCGTGCTAAACTACTAAGCTTCATATGGAACCAATAATTTAAATCAGCCGTGTTCCTAAAGGGCGTCGTTGTTAGTAGTTGAAATCAAATATATTTCTTTTTTTCACTATTTTAAATATAAATGAAATATTGCATTATAAAACGTGCAACACAAAAGAAATAGACTACTACAAGATTCATCATTTCATGTACAACCACACCAACATTCCATAGAGAGGCGTGACAAGCACCGATCAGACATCAAATCTGCAGTGGAATCCTTATAATATTTTCAAGCATGCTCGTCCCGAAAAAATATATTAAAAGAGGCCGCCCAGCACAGACATAGAACCTGATAGCTCAAAATCATTGAAGAATACAAGAGAGATTAGATGACAGCTCAAGACAGAAAACCATTGGAGACGTTTGCAAAGCTTAACTGGGTAAAATTGAGGCAGAAATTACATGTAACCGATGAGACAGATAATACATATAAACTCAATAAAGTTACCTACGGAAAGATAATCTTCAGGTAGTATAAGCACGCACAAGGTGAAACAGGCAGCCCGGAGAACGACCATTACTCGAATCGAAAAACCAGTCTTGCAAGTTGCAACATCATTACAAAGTTGAGCCAAGGTTTACAGATTCCATGATGTGCAACATAAACCGGAAATAAAGCCAAACACTAAACAAGATCGAAAACCTAAAAATAGCCTTGACACAGCTCCTCTTCCGAACATAAGCTCATGTGACATTTCAGTTAGGTGGTCTTGCTTCAAAATCTTCATTGGTCAAAGTCTGAGGCACCAAAAAAGGAATAATCTGCATCAGCAGAGGATCCTAGTAGAGGAATGTACTCTGATCCTCTCACGTGAACACTGAAGCAAGCTGAAACACAAGCGTACACAAAGTTAAATGGTTCCGAACAAGTAATAGATTATCTCAAAAAAGGCATGACAGCGAGATAATTCCATGTGTCTGAAAAAGTAATCCAATACTAGCGAATTGCATATGCATGCCTCCTAAGAATATGATGATATCCCAACTCTGAACATCTGCACCACCCTCCCAAACTACGCCATCTATCTCTAGTTATGGGGGTTTTGAGTCTACGACATCTCCCTCTGGCTAGTGGCTACGGTAGTTTCGACACACTCTCCAGCAATTCTATAGATCCTGAAGCTGAAGATTTGTTTTTAAGTATATTTGACCGTTTTCCGGGTTGTTTTGATAGAGCCGGAACGGCCTTGCCAACCAAATGGTCTTTTTTATAAAAGTGATAGCACAAATCTGAACATATTTTCGAAAAGATAGAGAAAATGTGAATCTTCAACTTGTACACCTAATGTCAAATTCAAACATTTCATATTTGTTATTCTGAACTATGTCAAATCACAAAGGAGTACTACATAAAAAAGCAATGACTACTGACTAGGATCCACTAGCCAACGAAGAACAGAGTGCAATATGTTCTTCAAAATCTAAGTATTTGTTGTAACTACATGCAGACAATTGAAGAGTTACAAGCAGCAGAAGACAGAAAGATGGGCCCAATAAGGATTCGGTAACAAAAATCAAACAAATTCACACAGGTAACTGATGATATAAAAAAAATTATAAACTATTATCAATATTTCTGAACCTGGTGTGGCGGTGTCCAAAACATGTTTCCAAAATTGAAGCAGAAAAATGAACAGGACGAACTCATAGGAGATGCTTCCCAAGTTCTTTACGTCAGATGCCAGACTATTTTAACTCAAGGAAACTTCGATAATTTAAAAAGCACAGCAACTTCCACTTTGCCAATCTTTTCTTTCCATTTCATGAAAGATTGAAACCCAACTCACAGAGATGTAATGCCCAAGTTCTTGTGTCAGTTGTACAAATAAGTTTAAGAATTTCGTCCATATAAAAAAACAAGGTAAAGCAACATTAGTTCAAAGAAGTAACTAAGGGCTAAATCAAATACATTTTCACATTACACTCTTCTCGATCTACTGCAACCAATCCTAAGTTTCTCTAGTATTTTTTTCAGTAACATGACTATAATACCAATAATCACACTAAACACTTCTAGCTGAGTAACACAAGCTAGAATCAATCAAGTTCACAATTGAGCTTTAAATATAAAAAGAAGTCAAGCTCAGAAGTGACATTCAAACATCAAAACATTACGGATAAAGAAAATATCATCAAGGATGCCATTTTGACCCATATAAGCTTACCATGCTCATGATAACTTTGTTGAATCGAACTAAGGCAATTAAAAACAGGGTATTTCCATGTGGATTGCACATAAATCACTAGAAATATAGGATAACGGAATACATCATCAAACCAATGCTTAACTATGTTAAGGGCATAATAAGCAAGGGTACTAGAGTAATCTCCTAGTCCTAGGGTTTCCCTCATGTACGTCTATATATAGTGTCCAATGGACCTCAAAGTATCTATCCATCATTTGTGCGATCTATACAAAGTTAACATGGTATCAAAGCTTCAGTTGGATCCCTAGCTTCTCCTGATCGTCTTCTGCTATCGCTGCCCCTAATACCCTTGACTGTTATACCCTTAACAAACTAAATATATCTTAGGCTATGCCTAAAGTCATAACAGCATCCTTACACATACGGCCAGCAAAGGGTAGCCACTTGACAATAAAATTAAATTTTAGCTACTTGCTCCCTCTGTTATTTTTGTTTGATGTTTTAGGAGTTGAAAAGTGTTATTTTTATGTTATAGGAAACATAGTTACATATTCCTAAATTGCCCCTGCCTCATTCAGTTAATTGCTACATTTTCATGACTCGGTTCCTTTTTCATTGCTTCATTGGCCATAATGGGTGATGGAGGAGAGACACGAATTTAATGAGGTAGCAAGAGAAAACTTTAGTGGGGACATAGTCATGTTGTCTCCATAATACATGTGCACAAGTCATAAAGCATCAAATAAAAAAGAACGGAGGCAGTAGTTATCACATCTCCAGCCAGGAAGAAGCTTCTAAAAAGCAGCCATTGCAGCAGATGTGCATAAATACTTTTCTCAGCGTCTCTTATTAGCAACTCAGAATCAGCATTCAAGATATGTCACATATTCCAGCAGATATGGATTAATGCATATTGAAGAGATCAATAAGCTATATCGGATATGCAGCTTAACTGAACACAAAGATATATTTATGTTTCATCTTTTCATCGAGGAGTGCCTGATGTTTTCTGGCCAAGGTCATAGTCTTAAAGACGAGGAATCACAATGTTAATACTATTGAGCAGCAATGAAGTAATACCATTCTCGATTTTCACTACACTTTGCAGCATAACCTCCATCTTCTTCTTCATCTCAGTATTGTCATCCATTAGAGGCACCACAAGGGTCAGCTCCCTGTAAATATCACGTACAAATGAACAGATGTTCCTTGCATACTCAACTTCGCCATCAGATATACGGCCTATTGCAAGCCTCATTAACTCTCCTGACAAATCAGCAACCTAAGACATGAAAATGCAGAAAAAGTGTTAGCAACTTCAAGCGAATGGGGGAAACTAAAACTTAGCATAATTTAATTATAGAAGTTTCAATGCATTTACCCCTAAAAGATAGTCAAGTACATTTATCTGTAAGGGCTCAACAGATTTATCACTTAGTGCTAGTAAAGAATCATTAATTTCAGCGAGACTTAATAGAGTGCCAGTCTTGCAAAATCTACAAAACGTTGCAGCTTCAACATATTCTTGTACCTGCAACAGTCATCACAAACATATGGGATCTGTTACAACTTATAAGCAAATGTAGAAGAGTAAGGTCAGTACTAACACCAAAGGTGTAGGCTCTTCTTAGCTTCCAGAAGTCGGTTCCTTGTAATTCTTTTACTAACTTTGCAATGTATTGGTTAACCACTGCAGCAAGATCATTTTCTGCCTTTGAAAGAACTTCCTCCTTGTTAACTTTACTGATTCTGAAACAAGTCAACAGTTCATGAATACTTATGAAGTGTAGCAACAAAGAAACTGGTAAAGCAGTTAGGCAACTTTGGTTATGAAGCCTTGATCAAAGTGCTTCTTGAGCAGAGTATATACTATTCTCCAATGGTGTTAGCACATCATCAACATGGACAATCTCAACATTGAAGGATACTTGCACATAAACAGCTCACTGTTTGACAGCTTATCATTTTGAATATAACTTCGATCAATTCTCAGGGCTCATACTTTTTGGAAACATGCTCTGTATTGGATTATTGGAAATTAACTTTCAGCTGAAATCCCGATTTTGATCATCTTCATTTGAGGAAAACAAGTGCTCCAAACTGCTTAATTCATGCGGACTTCTTGATTGTACGTACAGTGAAACTTAGCAGCTTGGGGTAGGTTTTGTAATACCAGTGTCATGTTTTTACAGTAAGGCGAACAAAATCTGGCAGATTGACGCATTTTATGACTGATGGCATGATATACTATCTTCATAACTGATCAAGGTTCAGAATGATCTAAGTGACTAAGAATCAGAATCTTCACCAAGACAACATGCATGCACTGTTTTCTCTTCTTTTTTTATGAACAAAATACTGCAAAGCAGCAAGCATAATTGTTTGATGCTCAAATTTAGTAATTGATCCAGATTGACCTAAATGATTTTGAGAATCACGTTCTCTGCCAAGAAAATGTACCTGTGTCTTTCTCTTCCTTTCTTTTTTTCTAGAAAATAATGTAATGCAGCAGCACAATCGTTGAAGGTTCAAATCAAGTAGAGGTAAGATCCTGTACTACTTACCTGTGGACCTGAAAGATGACCTTTTTGCTGTTCATTGTCACATCCCGACTTGCTTTCACAAGCCTTTCTCTCTTATCATTCTACAACGAATGGAAAGGTATCAAAAGCATTGATAATTAATTACACGAGTAAGCATCACATACCTACTACACAATAATGCTTTCAGTTTGTAAAAGGAGGAAAATATTGCCCAACTATGAAGCTGGAGTAACAACGCCAACTGTTTGATACACTTGACCCTATAATGAAATCAATTTTAAAGCAAAGCTAAGAAAGCCCATTGCGTATAGTTCATGCGGCTTTGAAGAGGCATGACCCTATGCAGTTAACTCAGACAAGAGAAAATGCCATAAGACAAAAGCTGCAACGCTGCCATAACTTTTGCAGACATACACGTGTATAATCATGAAGCTCATACATAAGCATGACTCGTTTATATATAAACGCCTTGAATAGGATTCTGTGTCGACTGTAGATGTGTGATTATATCCAGTGATTCACAGTAGCAAAGGTGTTGTATACTTGTATGCCTAAATGGGAAACAGACATCAGGTTCGTCCAACAAGAATGAATTCCATCTCCACAAGATCAGCGATCCTGACTCCCAAAATGTTCTCATTGTACTGGTTTTTTTGCTAACATGCAGTCCAATGTGACTATCAGTGAAATGGCCCGACTAACCTGAGATCGGTACTCAGACTGGCAGGAGCACCGAACACAGCAGCCACTGTCACACAAGTGGTCGCGTAGGCTTCATAGGAATTTCTCCGAACACCTAGCACGCATAAGATCTTGGCACCGAACTGACACACACCAACCTACAAACCTCTACGCTGACCTCCGCTCTTTGAGCGCATCACGCGGAACAAAACTCCAGCAGATAAAGCACAGAAGGACACTCGCGAGACAAGAGTCAAGCGGTTATTTCCGCTGTCCAGGGAGGAGGCAAGAAACGAAACGGGGCGCCGTACCAGGGCATTGAGGTACTCGGCGTGCTTGACGAACTCGGCCTTCATCGCGGGGCAGCCCTTGGAGGCCGAAGGAGGATCCGCCGCCGCCGCCGTCGCGTCCGTGGCCATCGTCCTGGACCTCTTGGGCGCCGAGCCAGCGGGGGAAGCTGGAGAGAGAACAGGAGTAAGTCAGAGCGAGCACGGAGGAGGGGGGGTGGGCAATGAGCGGGGTGAGACGGGGAGGGAGGGAGACGTACGCGTGGGGCTCGGGCGGAGGAGGGTTTTGCCGGGTTGTTGGGGCGCCGCCATGGAGGAGAAGAGGCGCAGGTGGGCGAAGCGGTGGCAGCCGCGCAGGGGCACCATCTGAGCTGGCCACGTTTTGGCGGCTCGGCTTCCGTGGGCTCGTCCGACCCGCATACGACCTGCGGGTACTGTAGCCGCGCGATATGTTTTGGTTGGATAGTACGTGTAGCAGCACTCGGGAAAAAATTACACGTAGGTTATTGTTTGCAAGATCCTTTAATATTACCAAGTTAACTGTGTTTCTAATAATTACTCCATCTGATTACAAATATAGATCGTTTTAGATTTGTATATAAGGATTAAGAAAGTAGATCAAATGATCTTATTGCCTTTTATTTATTCTGCATTGCAAAAGATAATTCATTTATTTGTGAGAGTAGTAGTATTTATTAAATAAGGGTAAGAAGAGAACAAAAGAGAAAAAATGCATAGAAGTTCGAGAATGACTTATATTTAGAGAATAGTTGAAGAGGCTAAAACGACCTACAATTAGGGTTGAAAATGGACGGGAACGGTCGGGAAAACCCTCTAACCGTTTTCACTTTCACATTTTATCTCAAAAACGGAATCGAAAACGGGAAAGTCGGAAACAGGTACGAACTCGGAAATATCGGGATATCGGAAACGAATTAAACCAAACGGAAACACGTCGGTATCGGTCGGGAACCGGTAATTCAAACCGGACATAACCGATCAATTTTCATACACTAGATGTTTGAATACTGTCACACTAGTACACCACATTCAACCATGTTCGTTCACATAATGATATATGAGTCACAAATAGAAAATTCACACACCGACACAATATAGTCACAATAATAGCCTAATAGGAATATAGAATAGCAAAAGTGCAAAACACATAGACAAATATTCTTCCAGGTAGCCGACAGTTCATCACTCATCAGCATCATTCATCATATCTGGATCACTTTCTGTTTCTTCTTTCTCCTTATTCTCATTCTCCTACATTTCAAACACGCGGAACATGAGAATCAGCAGCACTAAAATTGAAGCAACATTATTAGCCATAGAGTAGACAGAACCTCAAGATCACTAAAATTGAAGCAACGATGTTGCATATTTTATGGAACATACCTTAATCAACATTTTATTAGCCATGGCAGTAGACAGAACCTCAAGATCACTCACAATTGAAGCAACATTGTTAGAATCTGAAAATTCAAAGCGAAAGACAAAGCCAATAAACAGTTACATTAGTAAATGAAAAAAAAATCAATCCTTGCACAATTGTAACTAAATAAAGTATCACCTTTTCTTGCGGCCTTTACCCAATCTTTAGTGCAAATCAAAGCTTCTACCATCTCTGGATCAAGACGACTACGGTAAGGATCAATGACACGACCACCAGCACTAAAAGCAGACTCAGATGCAACCGTTGATACTTGTATGGCCATCACATCACGAACAATCTGTGAAAGAATAGGATACTCTTCTCTCTTATTCTTTCACCATGCTAAAATATCAAATTCACCACTGATCTTCAAAAGTGGATCTGACATGTATTTCTCCAACTCATTTGACTTGTACATATCAGGTTCACTTGTATCATATAAGAAGCTTTCTAGTTCGTCATCTACATTTTCCATTAACACATCACCTGTGTTACAAGTTTCATGTGCTTTACTCTTTGTTGTTGAAGATGAAGGTGCAGAAGTAACATAAGATTGACACAATTTCTTTATCACACTAACAATCTCATCAAGTTCAACTTGATACATATCACCATAGAACTTCTTCATATATAATTCTATTAACTTTTTCTTGTGCCTAGGATCAAGGAAGCATACCACAGCAAGAGCAATGTTGGATTTCTTCCAATATTTCTCAAACTTTGTACTCATAGCAGTTGCCATTTCACTAATAGTACTGTCCTCATGAACACACCATTCAGCAAGCAAAACCTTAATCTCATAAAAACCTCTATAAAACAAGTTTGCAGTTGGATATGCAGTACCAGAGAGAATGTTAGTAAGATCATAGAATTTCTTCAAGCATTGAAAAAGTTATAGTGCCTTGTTCCATTCAGCAGGAGATGGAGATATTTTCTCATACTTACGGCGATTTGAAGACTTAAGCCTCACAAAAGCAGCCTTGTAGTACAAGGCATCTCTCAGCATCAGATAGGTTGAATTCCACCTTGTTGAAACATCAAGTGAGAGACCCTTCGATGTGTCCAATCCAGACTCAGTAGCACACTTCATAAGTTCCTCCCACTGCAATGGAGAGCTTTTCACAGCTAGCACAAGTGCTTTCACTTTGTCAATTGTTCCTGAAATTACTTTCAATCCATCTCTAGCAACCAGATTAAGTATATAACAGGCACATCTCACATGAAAAAATAGACCTTCACAAACTAAAGAAGCATGAACATTCACATTGAGATCGGAAATTATATCATTGACTGCTACTTCATTTGCACTAGCATTATCCAAAGTCAAAGCAAACAATTTCTTCTCAATGTACCATCTAACCATAACTTTAGTGAAGGTCTCTGACAACCTTTCACCAGTATGCCGTCCTTCCACATGAAAGAAACCAATAATTCTCTTCTGAATATACCAATCTTCATCTATCCAATGAATGGTGACACACATGTATGATTTATTCTGACATGATGTCCACATATCCATGGTTGCACTAAATCGACAATGGACAGTTTTAAAGTATGCATACAACTTCTCCTTTTCTTTCAAATATATATCCACTATTTCTTTTCTAACAGTGATACGAGACTTGATTGGAAAGCTTGGGCGCAGGGACTTAATGAAATCAACAAGATATCCATGCTCAACTATATTGAAAGGGTACTCATGCATAGTTATTGCCAAGTAAAATTTCTTTACGCTAGCTTCTTGATCATACCTGTAAGTCTGAACATGAGTAATGTCACTTCCATGATCTTTACCAACTTTGAGCTGTTGTTGTCCTTTTACAATATTATATGCTAACTTTAGATGGTTCTTAAATCCAGTGATTCCATGGTTGCTCTCAGCTCTATATTTGGTCTTGCAATTTGGAAAATTGCAATATCCCCACAACTGCTCAAACTTCTGCCCGTTCACCACTACTATCTCTTTTTTCTTGGTAAAGTACTGCCAGACTTCAGATATGCACTTCTTTTATCTCTTTCCAGTAAGCTGAGGTTGCTCTTCCTCTTGCTCATCAATACAAATAACATCTAGAGTTGCAACTACATCACCAGTGCCACTGCCAATAGTTCTATGTGCATCTTCACTTGGCACAGAACCCCTCTCACTCTCAGATGCTACAGGAGTTGAGCTAGCTGTAACACTCGCACTTGCAGGCCTCTTACATCCTGCAATATATTATAGATCAAACAAAGACAAATATCCATCTCATAGGCTTGGGAGAAACTGAAACATGAGTTAGACTTTGCCAAGTGATGTTGGAGCATGATAAATGATGATAAGAAACTGGGTTCTGTTTAGTGGACTGGGATATTCTCTGTTCATTTAGTGTAAAAAATGTTGGTGCCTATGATGATTTGATTTACATATTGTCATATTTGTAATTTTCAAAACCTCTGTTATGTTTAAAATATTTGAATTTGGTAGTGCACTTATTACTTTACCTGCTGTTGTTCAACATGAGTCATCTTCCAATACTTAGTTTCAGAACGAAGGATCACATTTAGAAATGGACTATGGATTTCTTCAAAAGGTGCATAACAGTTGTGATAATTCCCTTGGTCCATTCTGATATAGTATTTTTCAATGAAAATTCAAAGTTAAATATACACTATAGATACCTTCTGAAAGGTCCATTCTGAATTTCTGATATAGGACGAGTGGACGACGGCGTGCTGAGTGTCGGGCGCCCGGGCCTGCCGGCCGAACCACTGCTCCACGCGCTGGCGCCTGGCTGGGGATGGCGCTGCCGCTGGGGACGACTGACGAGCGCTGCGGACGGCGCGTTGGCTGGAGACGGGGCAACGGGCGGTGCTGGCTGGGGACGGGCGGCGCAGGCTAGGGATGGGGTGACGAGCGGCGCAGGCTGGGCACGGGCGATGGGCGGCGCTACCTGGGGACGGGGCGACGAGCGGCGCAACCGCGCAAGCTGGGGACGGGCGACGGGCGGCGCTGCCTGGGGACGGGGCGACGGGCGACGGGCGGCGCTGCCTGGGGACGAGACGACGGGCGGCGCAGCCGTGCAGGCTGGGAACGGACGACGGGCGGCGTAGCCGCGCAGGCTGGGGACAGGCGACGGGCGGCGCAGGCTGGGGATGAGAGACAGGCGGCGTACGGCGTTGGCTGGGGAGTGGGGATCAGTAGATCTAGCCGGACTGCGTACGGACTGCAGAGCCGGTCCAGCCGGAGTGCCGAGGTAGGCAGGTAGTGGCATAGCACCTCTGCGGAGTGCGGCCTGTGGACGTGGTGTGGGACTGTGGGCTGAGCTAAAATTGAAAACGGTATTTCGGCGAAAAAATCCCGAATAAATACAGTATTTCGAAAATACGGTCGGGATAACAGAGATACCATTTTCGATCCCGTTTTCGCATGGACTTTCCTGTTTTCGAACCGTTTTCGCATAATTCTGAAAATACGAAATCGGTCAGGAAAAAAGTAGAAAACAGGACGGGACGGCACGGGATTTTTCCCGCCCGTTTTCAACCCTACTTGCGTCGACCGTCCACGTGTCGTCGATCCAATGGCTCAATCCCTCCACTCTTATCCTTCCTTCTCCCCTCCAGCGCGACGACGACTTTGTCACTGTCGTTTCGCCTGGGAAATATCCAGCGCACGAGTCGACCAACTCCCGCTTCTTCGCTCTCTCTCCCTCGCCCCCCTCTCTCTCCTCCCATGCCCTGCACGCGACTTGCAAACCACCCATGCTTGGCCCGCGCAGAGCACGCCCATGCCCCAGAGAAAAAGGTGGGCGCTGCTGCCACCTCGCCGCCGACGTCCTCATGACGCCAGCTCGCGCGCACCCCCTCCCTGTGCTCCCTCACCGTCTACAAGTAGCGCAACCAGACCTTCTCTCGCTCTTCTTCTTCATTCGCCACACCACCGCTCTGCTTGCCGCCGCCATTTCCGCCGCTGCAACCTCGCCGTCGCCCGTTCCGCGTCAATGTGCTGCTAAGAGGTTCCGGGGGACCCTCGCCACCACCGTGCCGCTGCCCATTCACCGGAAGCCCGACGGGAGCTCATCCACGCCGATAGCCGAGCAGCGCCGCCGTCGCCTCTTCGACGAATCGCCGATCATCGACCCGCTTCTCATCGTCCTTAAGCACGGTGAGCACTCCAAGCCCCTAGCACCCCTTCCTAGATAGTGTGTAGGCATCCCCGTACTCTCTCTTAGCTTGATGCCGCGTACCATTGTGAGCTCTGCTCTTCGCCGCCGTGTAGCTGTCGCCGCCGGTGTGCTGGCGCTCTAATTGCATGACCGACCGTCGTGTCATGATGCCTAGAGGTCGTAGGCCCATTTCTCTATGCAGGTTGGCACCTCCCAGTGCAGGGGAGGTGCTGTCTAATTGCAACACGCCGCTGCCTCCACTCCGGCTGGGATCTGGTGCCGTTCTCGCTGCCAACCGCCATCGATGAGCACCCAGCCGAGTCCACCGTAGCACGTAGTTGCTCGGCGTACATTTGTTTTCGTGGAGCCTCGGTCGAAACCCTTCTCTGATGAGTTTCCCCGTGCGCGCCATTGTCAATTCTTCGCCGCCGGTCATTTTCCCCCTCCCCTCCACTGCTCGCATGCGCCAGCGCTCGCCCGTGCACCCACGCTCTTGCTTGGGCCAGCCAAAGGCCGTGACTCGACCTGGCCGGCTGAGCCACGGCTCGGCCCGAGCACCGCTGGCCTGCCAGGCCAGCCCAACCGTTCAAAGGCCGTGCCCAGTAGGCCGACCCAGCTCCTAGAGCCCATTAGCCAGGCAACCCAAAACCCGAACAGGCCAACACTGTGTAGCCCGGCCCGTACCAAACCCAACCCAGGCCCATCTAGGCCCGGATCCAGCCCATTCGGCTCAAAACCATACTGTTCATGTGGGCCTGAGTTATTGTGCATGTGGTCCCCGCTTGTGAACAGTATCATTTATTAATTTCTCGATTTAAATTTTGATTAAATCTTTCAGGAGTCGTAACTTCTCCATTCTGACTCCGATTTCGGCAATTCTTTCACCAAAATTCATCTAAAATCGAGATCTACTAATCTGTCACGTTGTGGTATCCATTAGGGTTGGATTTTCATTTGGTGTTTAATTGATTCTTCTTTAATGTCGTCGTTATTGATCGTAGTCACGATTTCAGGACAACCCGAGTTCTGCGAGTGCTGCGCCGGAAGTATCCGAAGTGAGGAGGATCCCGATTACGATCAAGACTTCTAAGAAAATTCCGGAGAAGGCAAGTCATATTTCCTTGATCATATTGAACCTATGTTTTCAAATAATATACCTGATCAACTAAAATCGGACTTATTATCGCATGTGCTATATATTGCGTTTTCTTTCAAACTACTTGTAGTAGTTAATCCTATCAACACTGCCATGCCTTACAAGTCATCATCCAGAATATATATATCACCCTAGGAATACCTATTGTTAAATATAATAATGATAGATGACGTCTTAATATCTACCATGCTTAGGATTGAATACATCTCCTCAGAGATGTCGCTTTTAAAATACGTCTCCTCGAAGATATCGCTTTTAAAACACTTCTCTTCGGAGACAAGATTTACTATTATCAATGATAACTCATATACTATGATTCCTTGATGGTTGTGAGTTCCGAGATGGTCGGGAAGTCCTTGATGTTATGTGGGACATGGAAGGTGACGTGTAAAAATGGGTGAAAATTGTTTTGACACGGGTAGGTAGAGTAGTCCCCCGGGGAGGATGCTCTTGGGGGCTTGAGTTACATTATGGTATTCATTGCCTATGAAGATGCCTAGCCCAGCCGCTTAAGGACCGAGTCTTGTGTCGTCATGCTTAGCCACCCCGTGCAACCATGCGTCCTATATGAGCAGGACTTGACTTTTCCTTCACTGGACTGAGTTGGGCATCATACCAGGAGGCTGAGAGCAACGAGCAGCCAAGGTCTATCTGTCCCACTGTTTGGAGGTTTAGGGACCCGCTTAGGCTTAAAAAGGGAGGCTAGCCTTTGGAACATGCAGCTCTGGAACTTGGCGTGTCTCGTGGAAAAGTCCAGCAGGAAAGGTGTTTGGAGAGTCTCGGTATGATTTGCTCCTCCGCTAGCTACGGTTAGAGGCTAAGCATATCGTATGGGTAAAGTTGTACAACCTCTGCAGAGTGTAAACCTATTCGAATAGCCGTGTCTACGGTCATGGACATGCAAAGGCATGTTCACTCTTGAATAGACTTCTGATGAGTGAGTTTTCATGAGTGAGTGAGTGGACTAGATGTCCGTGTGATATGGTTCCTGGCTCACTCCGTCAGAAGCTGTGTGGTACTATAGGTACACCAAATGTGATAAAAAGGGATTGCGGAGTGAGGTGTAGCCCCTCCTAGGACCGAGAAACCCCAGAAACAGCTCGTCATTGGTTTCGAACTACTTAAAATATCTTAAAATCAATCATAATTGATACAATTGGTAATCTGCATAAAACCTGCTTCTCGCTTAAAACTATGTCGTAAAGCCTTATCCTTGAAATATCCATTATGCATCTATCAACCCCCTTGAAGTAGTATAGGACTTTTTGAGTACCTTCCGTACTCACTCTTGCTATCGTCCAGATGAAGAACCTAATGCTGAATCCGCCGGAGTTGAAGACGGGGATGAAGAATAGTCTATGAGGTCGTGTTCGCTCCCTCGCTGCTTGTGGCTTGGGTTTTTGCTTCCGTTGTGTATTCTGCTGGCTGCTTGGCTAGGTGTGTAATATTCAGTATTATTTGTAAGTCTTTTGTACCTAGAACCTTGTTATTTACATACGAAGTTTGACCGTGATATTACAACTGTTATATTGTGCGTATCAGCTACTTAATCCAGGGACTCATACAGAGGGCACAGGAGATCCCGGTGATTGGGGTCCTACACTTGCAATAACCGAGGAAGAAAAGGAAGGTAATCACACACCAAATGAAGATAACACTATTGATATTATTGTACTTTTGTCCCTAGAACATATCCTCTAATGAACATCAAGGATAGTAACAATATACTCTTTCATAAAAAATAAAGCATTAGCAAGATTATCACAACAGGTATTCATATCTCCATCTTCGTTCTTAATCCATTGCCATCACCTCTTTGAGATGAAGATGATTGACCCTCACTTGGGATATAGTTTACGTCTTGATCACACCTCTTGAAGTCTTCATCTATCAAAGCGATTTCTCGAATGAAGTTGTGAAGAGTCATGCATACAATAATTATTTTTGTTTGCTTAACCATAGGATAATTAGGCAAGTCCAATAATATTCTCCACTCCATCTTCAAAACTCCAAATGATTGTTCGATCACATTGCAAAGAGATGAATGCAAATAGTTAAACATTTCCTTCTTACCACTAGGACGTGGACCTTGTCAAAATTTTGGTAAATAGTACTTCACTCCTTTAAATGGAGCAAGATGCCCCACTTGATTAAGATAACTAGAGTTAACGAGATAATATTTTCCTAAAAAATAGCATGTAACATGATAAATACTTATGACAACGCTATAGTGAAATGAGAGTGGATAGTATTCAAATATACCTTATGGGGGATGTGAAAATTTGTCATCATATTTGCGTAAAGAGTCATGTAACACCCTCATACCATGCACCGAGCCTGGCCATCTAGCAACAATAAAGGTGAACCTCGTGTCAAAGTCACTTATGGCCAACACATTTTGCATTGGATATCCATGAGTCCCACATATGCAACCACCCTAGAGAAAGGCATAACAACAGGTACATGTGTGACATCTGTTACACATATGCAATTATTAAAATGTGACGCAAAAAGTCTAGGATGCACGGTCTTGAACTCTAAATCTCTTGGTTTGATAATATCTGCAGCAATGAGGTTGATCCTATCCAACTGTGAGGACCCGACCAAACAGTATTCGAACTAATCATCAGGCGATCATTAACATAATCACAACATCGACAATTAATCAAAATACCGCTCCTGCAGTCCCGGCACGTGTTTTGTGCCCAAGGATCGGAACACATGCCTTCCAACAGGTACATCACAACATAGCTTAATAAAGAGCGAGTAATAAACATTTACATTATAAATATTAAGCATGCAACTGATTTCAATAATTTACAACAAAAGCGAACGAGGAGGAGACAAAACCTCTCAACTCCTAACCAACAAAAGATCTACGCAGCGGAAGAAAATAAACTATACAACAAAAGGATATGGAGCCACATGCCCTTAGGCTCCATACCAAGAGCATCGAGTTCAGAGTAGAATGTGCTACTCCTGCTTACCACCCTGATCAGCAGGCACAAAGTAGCCAAACAACGTCTTTTCCTCGCCAACCTGTGAACCTGCAACAACTTAAGGGCAACACCCTGAGTACGAATGTACTCACAAGTCTTATACATAGGTGTAAGCAACTAGCTGGTAGAAAGGGTCATGCATTAAGCTGGTAGCAAGAATTAACATGGTTAAGTTAATTAAGCGGTAAGCAACCTAGACATAGGTGTGAGCAACTAACTTAACCAACATATATGAAACAACCCCGCACCACCAACTGAACATATATAAACGTAACCAACAAGTGTACCAAAGTATAACCGGTGCCAACTCGATCACCATGCCCAAACCACCACACTGTAGCCGAACCACATCCACATACCCGAACATAACCACACCAAACCATCTCATATCCGAACCAACACCATTATCACTCCAACATAACCGATCCACAAATACGTAGCCGAACCATCGCCCACAACCGAGACTCTACGATCGGTGCAGATAAGCGATAGACATGCTCATAACCGAGAGCGCGGCAGTTCGAACTATTTTTACACCCTGCAGAGGGATACTCCTGGACCCACACGACACGAGGACCATTCGACTTATGCCACCGTCCAAAGAGCACACAAGAGGGTACTCGTGACAACCTTTCCCAACCAGCCCCAACTATGTGGGGCATGCAACGCTCGGCGCGGCGGTACTAGAACTACTCCCTAAGTTAACTAGTACCGCTTACAAGCCCGCCGGCTCACACCGTCGTTGTTCACGCCCACAAAGTCACAGCTGCGAAGGTATTCGGCTTGCCTACCATTATATTAGCGTATGGTGAGTAAGGTAAGTGCTAAAGCCGACTACACCGACGATCGGTGCTTAACCGGTGCAAACGGTCTACGGTGCTCGGTTTTCCTTTACCGTCCTACCCAGGGGAACTCCACATTCGGGCAGGTTAAACACCCTCCTAGCACCACTCACACCTCTTCTCATACTCACCACTCATCAACCATACCATCACCAACAACATGTAATTGTAAACAGTAGTAGATCCTATCCTCACGAACAATGGAGAACGCCGTCGTTCGACTTCTACCGAAATACCTAAGCATTGCTAAGCATAGCGAAGACCTTTAGACATCGACATCACTTCTAGGCTTCAAGGAACATACATGAACTCGTGACCAAGGTAGAAGAATGCAACGGTATAGGTTCTACCTAAAGGTACCCGACACATGCATACATACATAAGCATAGATAACACTTTAGACTTTCAAGTTAACATGGTGCAATATGATAGATGCTTGCCTTTATGCACTGGCTCACAAAGGTGGGGTGCCTCCAGATCGCCCTCGCTCGTCGGGATCATCGGTTCGGCGATATTTAAAAAAGAATAACGCGTGCAATGCAATGAGTATAAATGAAGTGCAAATATATGCCACAATATGCATATAATGGATAAAAACATTTTTTCCTATATAGAATAAGTCATAAGGAAACTAGCAAAATTGGATTCATCAATTTTGGACTTATGATGAATTAAAGGTGAATTAATGAAGCTTTAATATAATTAATTAATCTCAGAAATTTAATTCACTATTTCATGGCTGGGGATATTTTTAATAGGTAGAGTAGTTTATTATGAAACTAACAAAATTTGTTTCATAATTTTTGGAGCTACAGAGAATTTATTATGAATTTTACCAGTTTCAGCAAGCAGTAACTGTGCTGTTTGGGTATACAACGATCAGACCACAGGTATACTGGCGGTCAGACCGCCGGAAACACAGTCAGACCACCCCCGTACAGAGGGTTTTGTCCCCTGGCGGTCTGACCGACCTTGGGGTGGAGGTCAGACCGCTGGGAGTCGCCAGTGGCACTTTGGGAGCTCATGGGCGACGATTTCGGCGACATTTGGAGTGTGGACTTGAACCTAGAGCATCATATTAATTTCCTCTACCGCGTAGGACGACATGTATACGCCAAAATCGACCAAAACTCGGCTATTGCTTCTAATTCATCAAAAACTCATGAACTTCAACGCTAACTCCAAATTCTTGGATTTCGACCAACCAATTCGCGCATCCATACCATGGGAGCCTAAGAGACTCACCCAAGATGTTTTGCCGAGTTGGAGGACCGTTGGTTGAAGAAGGAAACGGAGGAAATCGCTCAGGAGATGAAGAAATCCGGTGTTCTTCATGTTTCGACCCTAGACACCAAAAGACATCAAATTCGGCCCAAATCCTTCAGGAAAGAGCAAACAAATTGGAGGGATGGGAAGCTTATGAGCTTGTGATCGCAATGGTACCACATGCATACCTTGATTCGGCTCCTAGAGCACGGATCTGAGGGAGAAAGGAAGAGAGTGCTCGGGATAGGAGAGAGGGGGAGCTCCCTTGCTTCCTTGGCTAATGGGGAGCACGGGAGAGAGGTGAGGGAGAGAGAGCAGGTGGGTCTGCTGCCCAAGTGGAGGGAGTGGTTGGAGGGTGGGGCCACATATGGGGCCCACAAGTAAGTGAAAAGGGTCCATTTTTGCTGCGAATTTAATCATTTTCTCTCCCGAATTTCTTTCTCTCATCCAAATGATTTCAAACGAATTGCATTAGTGTCACCAAACAAATTACACAGAATTAAACATAATGCTTATGAAGCATAATTGTGCTTAATTATGTGATTATGAAATTTGTGACGTGACACCAACACTCAACAAAATTTCTTACTAATAGTTTCAGTTGACCTCTCGAACCGATTTTTAACTCGGCTACATGAATGTAGTACCCCAATACTCCATAAAAATATGCCTACATATTCAATAGAATTCATAACTCTAGTTGACTTCAAACCATAATTTTTCCTAGAACTCTCGTGGTCAATTTTTCCTAAAAAGATTGATACAAAACATGATAACATCACAAAGTTCCCACACTTCTCCAATTTTTTCAAATATTACCCACCGAAGTGAGAAGAGATCTGCTCCATACATGCTGAAAGAGAGTAACCCAACTGGCCAATTCCATTTACCCATCAACTCCTTGCCTCACTAATTTCCAAACACTGATAAAATTTAACTGTGAATCAGAATGAGACCTCACCAACATAGACAACCTAAATGATTCATCATCACTCCTGATCTGTGGCACAAGGAGACTCCAATGGTCTATGGCATACACAACAAAAATAGAAGAACCGACAAATACAAACAGAATCCCTAATAAAACCCCGTGTAAAAATAGTTAAATGTCACAATAGACTCCCCAATAATTTGTGTTGTTCAATGTGTAACACTCTCCCCAGGAAAAAAAGATGCTATTGTTCTCTGTAACTGTATAAGGATCACCACCAACTGGTTTGAGGGCGTGTACTTAAAGCTGAAGAGCTAGTGATTTAGACATGACGCAAATACAGGTTTTCCAGTGGTCTGAAAACTTTGGATTGGAAAGTAATCGCATCAGTGGAAGAACAGGAGCTGAATGTTTATCAGGTAGCTACTTGTAGCACTAGTTTGCCCTCTCTGGTTGTAAAATCTTGCACTAGTTGCTGCCGTACATTTTTTTAGGATTTTTGTTTTGTTTTTGCCATTAGCAAACATCCTAGTTTTGCTTCTGCACTACTCTGGATCGGAGCTACCACTGAGCACTGAGACTCACCGGAGATGGTTGCTGGCGGCGACGGTTTGCCGGCGGAGACAGCTTGCTGTAGGGATGGATTGCCAGCAGCGGGGATGATCTTCTTCTTCGGGTCGTGCTGGTAGGGAGGCAGAGGGGATGAATTGCTGATGGAGATAGCTTGCCGATGGCGATGGCCTGCCGACGGGGAAGACTAACCAGTGGAGATGGCTTGCTGTGGGGGACGGATTGCCGGCGAAGACTACTTCTAGGCGAACAGGGCTTTACAGATCGCACGGGAACGTGCCAGCGGCTACGAACCCTAGATCGCGTGGCCGCTGGCAACGGGAATCGACCTTGAGCCGAACGGGCAGAGGGGGCATAGGGGTTCAAGAGCGAGGTGGGGCGCGGGGTATACCTAGTGATATTTGTGGGTAATTTTGCTATAATTGTATGCTCACTCTCATATCGCTAACCCACACAATCCAAAAAATAATCTTTTCTCTTGATTGTGGATTTTGTCATAATCTTAATTGTGGTTGTAGGTTATACATTATAGAATCCTACTATTTGTTTTTATTCTAATTTTTAAAAGCTATACTCTATAATCATAATAAAAAAAACAAGCATGACCTCACTATCAAAGCCTTAATCTTGGCTCCGTTCTATACTTTGAGATGAGCTACATTGATAATCTAGTTGAACTCACATTTGTACCAAAGTTTATTGGGATTGAATTGTTAGACTCGGGCTTAGTATAATCAAATTTAGTGTTAAACTATATATGTTTGCGTGAGTGTGACGTGCATGCATGAGTACATATGTATGTCTGACTTGTACTTTAAAAAACTAACATTATGTAGTTTATCACGCTCCGTTGGACCAGGCTTATATTACCAAGTTTACTTGAATTGAGTTTCAAATTTGGCAAATGCTATATCTTGGACGCCTTTTTTTTTAAAAAAAGGTGATGAATCCATCAGATCATGATCCAATGGTCCTCTTGCATCTTCAACCTCCAATCGTCTCCACCTGCCTCTAGTCTCACTACATCAACGCCTTTGTCGGTGTATCAGGAATCGGGGTCCCTGAGTCCCGAGGCCAGGCCAGCCATCCGCCACGTATTGTCATCCCGCGAGGTCTCTCCCGCGGGGTAAGGAGAGTTCGAGTCCCGGGAGGAGGTGCTCGGGGCCACAGTCGTCGGTTCCCGAGCACCCCAGTTCCCCGATGATCCGCGGAGTCTAAGTACCGGGAAGAAAAGTGCTCGGACCGGTGCCAGGTCATCCCCGAGCACCCTAGTTCCCCGATGACCAAAAGAGCTAAAGTTCCGGGAGAGAGTGCTCGGGGCTGCGAGCAGCAGCCCCCGAGCGCTCGGTTCCCTGAAGGTTCCACACAAAGAGTGCTCGGGAGAGAATGCTCGGGGCTGCACGTGGCGGCCCCCGAGCGTTCGGTTCCACGAAGGATCGGGCAAGAGTGCTCGGGAGAGAGTGCTCGGGGAGGTGAACAGTACCCCCGAGCACTCGGTTCCCCGACGACTCAGAAAGGCCCCGAGGAGCCCACCGATGAGGTGTCCGCCAGTCAGAGGCCGAAGTCGCATTTAATGAGCGTGCGTGGTCTGACACATCCAACTGCTCCCGCCGCAGCGTCCGTCCCTGCCATGCTTTGGCAGGGGGGCGTGGGGCTATTAATTGCATGGGTCCCGTCCCGTATCGCCATTTTCATCGCGAAGATTGCGTTCCGTCTGCCGCCCTGCTGTGGCAGAGGAACAAGACAGGGCGGGCACGCCGGGTTGCTCTGCGGGTGCCCGGTGGGCCCCCCCTCCATGGCGCCCGTTGCCAGGGCGTCCGCAGTGACAAGTGACCGGGCAGGCAGCGTTTTTTCCACCCTCCGATCACTTCGCCCAGAGAAATGATGGCGCCTTTCCCAGTGATGACGCCTTGGAACTTGTGCCCCCCTCCTTCTCGTTCGGGGCATAGCGTAGCCGGCAAGTGCTTAAAAAGAGCCGGCAACACAGACGCAAAAGGGAAAGAGCTCTGGGCTGGACACGAGTTGACTCACGAAGAAGACCAACCCCACGACGAACCAAGCCAACAGACGAAGACCTTGTGAGCAAGCTTGAGCATAGCTCCAGCCGAAGAACAATGGGCCTCAAGCTCTTAGTTAGATCATATTTCTTGTAACCAGCTACATCCTTGGGGAATCTCACTCAGGGACAGTTATTGCATCCATACAGGAGTAGGGTGTTACGCCCCCGTGCGGCCCGAACCTGTCCAAACTCCGGTGCATTTACTTCTTTCTGCACTAGGTCGTCCCCCACCACCGGCCGTTGCATTTACTCTCATTCACTTCTCTGACGAACTTATTCAGGATCATCCCCCCGGCCGAATCTCTAAAAGGGGGTCTCTCAGGATCCCTGCAACATGAGTTAATCCTCCGACAGCCTTCCATCGCCAGATCCCTACCCCTATCTCCTGTCCTTCTCCACCTATCTCTAACGGTGCTCCCGCCGCCGAATCTGTCACCAACGCCCGTGGTCGCACTAACCCAGCTCCGCCGAGCCATCTCTGCTCCCCCACCCCGCCCACCACCGCCCGCAGCCGATGATGTCCTCACTGCCTCGCCCTCCCCTCCCCCTCATCGACTCCTTCGATTGGCCGACCTGTTACTGTTGACCTTCCTCTAAATCCGTAGCCACCAATCCAAAGCCATATGCGTGTTTAAGTTTACATTCACATGCTACGGTTGATGTGAAAGATCAATATGTTATCACTACTATTATTTATTTGGTTTGATGGGTCTAGCTTGCATCTCAAAATTTAACCTAGGCTCACTCAAGCTCGTAAAAATCTTAAAGCCGCGTGGGTTCGATCGAGCTCGCCTAGTCGAGGAAGAACGCATTAACAACGAAACAGATAGAATTGTATCTAAAAAATCGAATAGACAAAAATGACCAAATTTCATGGAACAGTATGTCGGTGTCGCGCAGCAAATCGAACCGCCTCGAACCCAACCCGGCCCAAACAAAGTCCACCTCCCGTCCCGACTTCCCTCTCTCGAGTCTCGAGTAGACCGCTCCCTCCTCCCTCCTGATCTCAACCCGCCGAAACCCTAATCCCCATCGCCGCTGCCATGGGCAACCCCATCCTGACCCTCCCCGCGCCCGAGGGAGACGGCGACGGGGGCGGCGACACCGACCACCAGCAGCAGCCTCCGCCTCCCCCACCCTCTCCCGGCGCGAAGGCGGAAGCCCCGGCGACGGTGGCCACCCACACGCGCACCATCGGCATCATCCACCCGCCACCCGACATCCGCGTGATCATAGAGAAGACGGCCACCTTTGTCGCCAAGAACGGGCCCGAGTTCGAGCGCCGCATCATCTCCCACAACCAGGGCAACGCCAAGTTCAACTTCCTCCAGCCCTCCGACCCCTACCACGCCTACTACCAGCACCGCGTCTCCGAGCTCGCCGCCGCGCCGCCAGGCGCCGACGCGCCCACGGGCGGTGAGCCCGACGGCGCCGACTCCGCGGCCCCCGTTGCCGCGGCGCCGGACCCGGCCAATGGCACAGCGCAGGCCGACGGCGCCGCTGCAGCGGACGCAAAGCCCGACCACTCCGCGCCCTTCCGCGTGCCGCCGCCAACCAAGGTGCTGGTGCCGCCCAAGGCGGAGCTTTACACGGTGCGGCTGCCCGAGGGGATCACAGGGGAGGAGCTGGACATCATCAAGCTGACCGCGCAGTTCGTGGCGCGGAACGGGAAGAGCTTCCTGACGAGCCTGGCGCAGCGCGAGAGCAACAACGTGCAGTTCCACTTCATCCGGCCCACACACAGCATGTTCCCGTTCTTCACGTCGCTCACAGACGCGTACTCCAGGGTGCTGAGGCCGGAGCCTGCGCTGCTGAAGGAGCTGAGGGAGGGGTCGAAGGACCTGACAACAGTGCTGGAGAGATGCCTGAACCGGCTGGAGTGGGATCGGTCACAGGAGCATGCTAGGCAGCAGGCCGAGGACGAGATTGAGCAGGAGAGGATGCAGATGTCAATGATTGATTGGCATGATTTTGTTGTTGTCGAGACAATCGAGCTTGCAGATGATGAGTACGAGGGGCTTCCTGTGCCACTTACTCTAGAGGAGTTGAAGCGCCGGAAGAGGATGGCGAACTTGGGAAAGGAGGAAGCTATGGAATTGGCTGAACCAGCTAAGGAGGTTGAGATGGAGATGGATGAGGAGGAGATGCAACTTGTCGAGGAAGGAATGCGGGCAACGCTACTTGAGGAGAATGAAGGAGGAGCACAAGTTAAGGTGGCTGGTGATGAGGAGGCGCCTATGAGGATAGTCAAGAACTACAAGAGGCCTGAGGAGAGGATTCCTGCAGAGAGGGACCCAACCAAGTTCGTTGTCTCACCGATAACTGGGGAGCTGATTCCCATCAGTGAGATGGAGGAACACATGCGCATCTCACTCATTGACCCTAAGTACAAGGAGCAGAAAGAGAGGATGTTGGCCAAGATTAAGGAAACCACCCTCGCCCCCGATGACGAGATTTCTCGGAACATTGTTGGTCTTGCTCGCACTCGCCCAGATATTTTTGGGACCACTGAGGAGGAGGTTTCTAATGCTGTCAAGGCTGAAATTGAGAAGAAAAAGGATGAGCAGCCGAAGCAGGTTATTTGGGACGGTCATTCTGGTAGCATTGGTCGGACTGCCACTGAAGCATTGGCTGTGGGTCGTGAGGATCAGGTTGATTCTTCAAATGTTGATGGGAGGCATATTCCTGGCCCAGCTCCACTTGTCCGGCCTGGCATGCCATTACCCCGACCTCCTCAACCACTTCCGCTGGTTAATGTCCCTCGCTTTATTGCGCCAAATGCACCACAATATTCTCATATGCATGGAGTTCCACAGATGATGCCTCCCATGCATCCACCTCCACAACAGATACCAGGCCAGCCGCCCATGATTAGGATGCCAGGCCAAATGGGTCATATGCCAACCACTATTCCTCCGCCTCCTGGTCAGGCTCAGTTTATGCCTGGTCCACCACGCCCATTCCATATGCCCCCGCCGCAGCACATGCCACCCATGATCAATCCCATTGGAATCCCTCAGCCTCCAGCACCGCCTCTGCCTCCCCAGCCTCCTGCCGAGGAGCAGCCACCTCCACCTGATGAACCAGATCCTAAGAGGCAGAGAACAGACGACGCTTCTCTTATCCCGGCAGAGCAGTTCCTTGCCCAGCATCTGGTAATGGCTCTTTCAAATAGGCAGTCCCTTTATCTTTCTTCCTTGCTTTTCAAGCTTGTTCTAGTTATATTGATTTTTTTAGATGAGTTATATTGCAATTTAAGGACTGTTATATGCTAATCTATTATTCTCTTGTCTGCAGGGCCCTGCTCGCATCTCGGTATCTGTACCCAACCTTGATGAAGGAAACTTGCGGGGACAAGTCTTGGAAATTTCTGTCCAATCACTCTCAGATACAGTAGGTAGTCTGAAGGAGCAAATTGCTGGAGAATTGCAGCTCCCTGCTAATAAGCAGAAGTTGAGTGTGAGGACTAGTTTCCTCAAAGACAACCTTACTCTTGCTTACTACAATGTGGGTCCTGGAGTGGTGATCAATCTAACTCTGAGAGAGCGTGGTGGGAGAAAGAAATGAACCTTCTCGACCTCAGTACAGTGGCAGGTTAATGCTTACAACCATAATTCAGCAGCTATCATGGAGAATATTTTTGCTGGATCTTGCTGTTGTATTTTTCTTATCATGTTATTTTCTATGTTAAACACTATCTTTTGCATTATGTGAACTCAATACCTTCCTCTATTACCTTACTATGGTTACATGTTGTGAGGTGTTCTGCCTTGACATATCATCGAGTATGTTACTGGAGGGTGCTAATGGATACCTACTTGGCCACTTAGCTTCTTTTGTTTGGTCTTGTGAGATGGTACTCTACATTAAGAGTGCACATTTCCTGTTTTATGTGTTATGATTGTTTTCTTATGCAAGTACGTGTTATTGACTTATTGTAGATTCTTCTGTACAACATCAGTGAGGGTACTGTTCCTTCGAGTGGTTATTTTGAAAGGTTTGGATGGATGATTATTGTTTTAGTTGTATTTGAATTGTGGACTATGCCTCTGATGTTCAAATTCTTTTTGACAGAATGGCATGGCATCCATCAGGTCACTGCTGCTGGAATTTTTGAAGTAGGAAATATTAGTTTGGGATATGTATTCTATGGTTGTTTCCTTCTGCTACTGCACTAAGCTTTAGATATGCGCCTCCAGAAAATATTGTTGTATTCTAATTTCTAACCAATTTTTGCCAGTGTATGTTTTCACAAGTCACAGATGAACCTGTTTGTCAGTTATGGTGTTGCATCTGGGCCGTGTATGTGCACTTGTGTATACAAGTTTCCAGCTATGTTTATGAGGTATTACTCGTTCCCATGCCACATTTCTTTAGTTTTTCCTTTCTTTTGCAGTTTTGACAGTGATGCAGAAAATGCATGCCCAAATCAAATGAATGCATTCAACCAACCATCTGCTTTGGTGTTGTGGATTAGATTGGCCCTACCTAGATATGCTTTATATTTTAGGAATGTAACATGTTTTTGGTTGGTTGTTATTTTGGCGTTCCCTTCTTGGTCTTCTTATGTATTCGGTTTGAATTCGTTAGAGGCACCAAACCATGCCATATCAGTTAAAAGGTCATGTATTACTCTCTCCATTCATGAATATTTGTTCTGCACGGGAAAAATAGGACCTTGAATATTAGTAATTTCTGTTGAACTATAAACACATTACTATTGGCGTAATTTTTATGATGGATCAGTAAGCTGTTTCCACTTGGGCAATCTGGATAGTTGGTGGCAGTAATTCAAGTTAGAAAAGTTTGATTGCCAGCATTCTTTCCAAGGAGTCTTATAGCTGACCATGTCTTTTGGGTAGCTTGACAAAGTGTGTGCAAGACTAATAGCTGTTTCAGTTGTAGCTTCTTATACTGTGGGATGGTTGGTCTGAGTCTCCTGTTTCTTCCCATCATGTTTGATAGCTAACACGGTTAAGATTGTGTTGTTAATTTGATAAACAATTGTGTGAAAGTTTGTCATGTGGATGATGTCGGATCTTTGATGCGTTCATCTTATTTGTTAACTGGCTCGCAGGATTTTTCCATCAATTGCTGCTGGAGTCCTACAAATTCCTGTGTCCAATCAGGTTCTCAGTTGATGATTTGAACATGCCTGCTTATGAACTGGGATACAACTTTCGAGCCCCCTGGTCTCAGCCTTTGCAAGAGATGGTATAGCGGAACTGCAGGAGGCCACGAGCTAGTGGCCAGCTTGAACTGTTACCTTGTGTGCTTTTGCCGTGCCGTCTTCGGTTGAGACTTGAGACAAACCAATTCTGTTCATGGCTTCATGCCCAGTCGAAGACATGAGCTGCTGATGCGAAAAATATTAATATGTGCTCGGCATCAGACCTTGCAGGATAACAATTCAAATGGCTGTTGACGGGTGATCGGCTCCTTGTGGCCTGTCCGCTCGTCAAAGTGTTGCTACAGCCGCTTCGTTTTGTTCTGCGGTGTGTTTGCCTTTTGAGCGTGGCCGTGCTCAATGCCACAGAAAACCCTGTCGCACCAAGGAACAGCGTGTTTTCTCGGAGCCCTTCAAACGCCACAGTAGCAGTCTGTTGCGATTTCCGAGCGGCGAGCCAACTAGCGTAAGTTGCATCAGATGGGCTTCATCCTATTCGTGGTGAGAGGTCTGAATATTTTGGTCGTGGTGAACGCATCACCTGGTAAGACGTTTCTGCGTGTCATTGTCGTGGATCATGCTGGCGAGATAAAAATCCAGAGAAGAGAAATATCACATAGGAGGGAGAAGTGCCTTTGGACGCTTGAATTTCTTGGAAATTTAGAATTGTCACGTGACGATCAAATTTGACCTACCAAATGTGTAGGATCAAGATGTACGATAAGAGGGTGAATTGGGTTATGGAATTTTTCTACCTCTAAAAACTATTTCAAGAAAAGAAACAACTTCAATTTAAATGTGCATTAGTTTCTATATGAAGAGCATGCAAGCTGGATCAAGCATTATTCTTATTCTAGTAAAGCAACCATAGTAATTCCCAGAATATAATGCAGAAAAATAAATGTTAAAATTAAATTGTTCAAAGTAAAGAGAATAATAATTTTTTTTTTCTTGAGGAGTTAGTGTTTTTCTTAGTCTTCGTTGAAGTAACCGTGTAAGGTACGAAGCGCTCTCTAGGGATAGTCATCTTAGATTTTCAACAATCACTTCAATGTGAAATTCAAGACTAAACACTACTAAAGGCCTGTTTGTTTTCAGCTACTTCTGGCTTCTGTTTCTGCCAGAAGCCAGAACAAACGGATTTGCTAAGAAGTGGCTTCTGAAGAAGCCAGAAGCTGCTTCTGAGGAAAATGAACTAAAAGCTGAGAAGCTCGCTGAGAGTAGCTTTTCTGAGAAGTTATGTACTGAGAAGCCAAAAATTTAGGGTCTGTTTGTTTCCAGTTGCTTTTGGCTTCTGCTTCTGTCAGAAGTCTAGAAGCCAGAACAAACGGGTTTGCTTAGAAGTGGTTTCTGAAGAAGCCAAAAACTGCTTCTGAGGAAAATGAATTAGAAGCTGAGAAGCTCGCTGAGAGTAGTTTTTCTGAGAAGTTATGTGCTGAGAAGCCAGAAATTTATTGTAGAAGCCAACAGTCTACTTTCAAAAGTAGCTTTTCAGAAAAGCTAAAAGCACAGTTTTTCAGAAAAGCCAAAAGCAGAAGCTCAAACAAACAGGCCCTTATTGTAGAAGTCAACAGCCTATTTCCAAAAGCAATTTTTCAGAGAAGTCAAAAGCAGAAGCTCAAACAAACATGCCCTAAATTGTTTATGTGACGCCAATCGCTAAGAGTAATAAGCCAAAAATCTCACTTAACATAATCTAAGCCAAAGAGATGATTGGATGCACTCTAGCTACACTTTTAACACTAACAATGTCTTTAATATTGCAATTTATGAGTTTAGAAATTACTGAAGTGCTTCTTATTTCTCTTTTACTCTCAAAGTATGTAACTAAGTTTAACTACCAGCCAAGAGAACTTTCATGGCGCAAAGGGGATGTATTTATAGCCAACCACCAGAAACTAGATGTTACTCTTTCACTAAAAAAAATTGCACTCACCGAATAATCTGGTGATGCATCTATTTCCATCACTGGAACATTCGATGAATATAGCTTAACTGTGCTTGGAATATATCCGTTATTGTACGGCCATACTTACCGAATGATCCGATCAGGTTTGAACATAAACACCGAAACATCTGGTATGTATAGCATCTTTAACCATCTCTAGCACTCTCTTTGTATAATTACTCTGGTGATCCTTCTGTTGATCACCAAAATATCTACTGAACAATCATTTGATACGCTGAATGGAACTTCCGACGAGTATAGCTTCAAAGCCCCACTCAGAAATACTCTATGTATAATTTATTTGGTGAATCATCCTATGTTGATCATCTGATGAACATAACTTCAATTTGCCACTAAAAATTGCTCTCTATATAAATCTTTTGGTGAATTGTTCATCTTCTAGTGTGAACACTGAATCATCCGATATAAAAAAAATAAGCTTCTCTATTTCACTCCAAATCTTTGATCCCTGTTTTCTTGGGTTTTCTCTAAACTACCTAGTACTAGACTTGACTAGTATGCATCACAACTAACTATCTAACTCCAACTAGATCAAACTATTATGCTCAAACCCCATAATAGTAAGGTCAAAGGTAAACACAAAAGACTTATACTACTTTAAGTGTCTTCCAACTCTAAACGACACTAAGAACTAGCTAGTCCTTAGGGGTTGTTTGGTAGAGCTCCCCTGATTCAAAATCTCTCGGGAAAAGTGATTATTCGAGGAAAATATTTTTGTAGCTGAAAGTGATTATCTAAGATAAACTCTATGGAGGAAGTAATTATATAAGAGAAATGAATCAGAAAAAGGTGGGTTTTTCAGCTCCTATTATCTAATTTATTTCAGAGAATGACTCTGGGAGTTGAAAATTGCAAACTATCGTTTGACAGAGCTCCTACTGATTCCACTCTAGGAGCTGATCTAGAAGCTCTACCAAACAAACCATTAATCTCCGCCCATGTATTTTGCCGATAACCATGAAAACCAACATAGGGGACGCGAGTACCAAGAATCATCATCGTGATCTAAATTTCAGTAGTTCCTACAAAACACATGTTAGTCATGATGATCATTTTGTCGTTGATCACTAAACTCGAATTAGGAGCTTAGATACTTACAACTTATAATGCTAGAATCGGTTGTGAAAGAACATGTTTGTTTCGGTAACAAATTCTCTCTCACATGCCAAATCTTTTGCTGCTTGCCAGTGCATATGATGGCTGTGTGTTGCGCTCCTGCTCTTGGTTTTATGACCTCCCATGAGGTTTAGAAGGGAAGGTGTCACCCAACCTCTCTTCACGGTGCTAAGTCGTCTTTGTCAGACTGTTTCCTTAACTCCTGTCGCTGGCACCGTCACCCACCGACCGTCCTCCGTCACTGACGACCTACTGCATCTACCTCAACCCCGGCTACCAACACCGGACCAGGCAACTAACCAAAGCCTTCTTTCAAATCTCAACTACCACCTAATCCAAAACCTAACCCCGATATCCTCTAGTTTAACACTAACCCTAACTCCGGTAAGCTTAGAAGCTCATGGTAGAGGAGGTGTGGCCCTAAGCGACGTACATTCCCCAAACCATTCAAACCGCCCCAAAACAGCCAAACAGGCAGGCAGCCGCCGGTGGTCTCGAGCCGCCGCTGCCGGCCCCACTCGACAGCCACCGTGCTCCCGGGCTCACCAACGTCCGGGATTCCGGATAAAAACCGCTCGCAAGGACGCAGCCGTCCATGGCCTCCCCCCCCACCCCACATCGGCCCGGCCCCACTCTCTCTCTCTCTCTCTCTCTCTCACCTCACGCGCTCCACGCACGCAGAGACGCGCACACAACCTAGCCTCCCCAGTCCCCAGTCGCTCTCCTGGCTTGCGCTCTCGCTCTCGCTCACGCTCGCTTCCCACAATCCCACCTTCCCCAAAACCCTAGTCGCCTCTCTCACCACGCTAAACCCTACCCCGCGCCGCCCCGCACCACCCTTCCGTCGTCTTCGTCCTCCTCGTCGGCGCCATGCCCGCACCAGTCGCTGGCTGAACTAAGCCCCTCGCTCGTCTCGTCCGAATCCGGGCTCGTGCGTCTCGCGTTTTCGGCCGCGTCGGCGGGGATAGGAGCCCAGCAGTCTGGTAGTCTCTGAGCGCTGCGTTCGTGGGGTGCGTCGGCGTTGGTGATGGAGGAACCAAATGTGGGCGGAAGTGCCGTGGCGGCGGCGGAGGTGGCCGATCCGGCTGGCGGCGCCGGCGCCGGAGCTGGCGCGTCGCCGTGGAGGAAGGCCATGCTGCAGCCGGCGGCGGGAGAGGCGGCGGTCATGGGGGCCGAGTCGTGGCCCGCGCTGGAGGAGGCGAGGCAGAAGGGCGCCTCTGAGGGCCCCGTGAAGGCAGGGGCGGGCAATGCTGCCGCCGGCGACTCGGCAAAAGGGGCGCCGGCGTCCCCTCCGCCGCCTTCATCGCAGGTATAATTTGGTGCCCTTGCGGTTATGCTTAGTTTTATTTGTGGGATCTTTCTATTTTGGTAGTATTAGTTGTTGAAGGAAATTTTGATGCAAGGTGTTGAGGTTGCTCATTTACGTAGATATGCATCACTTCTGCCTTTGATGCTAATTGGTTGGGTGTCGTTATGCGTTGTTTTGTCGGTAAGTAGTGAAGCTTTGCTGTTTTTAGAGTGTATGCCGCTGACCAGAGTGCACTATGATAGAAGTAGGTTACATTTCTCATGACGATGTAAGTCTGTCACCTAGCTGAACCGCTGAAGCACCACCGAATGGGAGTGCAGTTAAATCATAATTCCTTTGTATGACTGCCTCGTTTGGAGCATCTCACACTCAACTTGGAGCGCATTCCAAATGCGGTAGTGTTGTTCTGTTGCCATGTTTGTGATTTTGTTTGTTGGATTGTGTGAGTGGGGGAACTGTTCTGGCTCAAGGATTATTCTGAAGGGTTATGGACATCATGGTAGGTCTTGTGATCCCATTCCCATTCTGTCCTTCCTATATTGGGTAGAAATGTTAATCTTGTTTAGTTTGTCTTTGCTTCCTCACATCCCTCAACACAATAGTAGAAGAAAAGACGTGGTGCTTTTGTTGTTTCTTTAATAGTACAATTCAGATGTGTTCTCATGCGCTGTGAGGACAATCATATGCTTTCAAATGATTTAAGTTAAAGATATGTGATTAATTCCTTTGTGGACAGAAGTTACATCATCTCTATTACTGTTCTATAGAGTCACTCTTCCTTGCTGAGATCCTTTATGCATTTTCCTGTACTATTCATACCTTTCTTAGTTTGATAAAAAAAGTGAAAACTTTTTAGGGGTCTAGTCGTACAAACAAGTTTGATGGCCATGGAAGTCCCAACAAGAGTCACCAAGCATACCATAAAAATGGGCCCAAGCGACATTTTTCTGCTGCCAATGGTGCACCATCCTACCCTCCAGCGATGCATTATCACCAACATCCAGGGCAACCTATTTTCTACCCTGTGCTCCCCAGTTCGATGATACTACATGAATATCCTTACCGGCCTTTTGCTGTTCCGGTCCCGAATCATGACCGACATGCTGGAAAATCTGGATATGAGAACTCTGTGCCTCCTTTTGTTCCAGTAGATACTCATGCTTGGAAACCACCTGTTGGTACTCATGGTGCTAGGCCCCATCCTGGTCCTGAAGGCCATGGCCATCACACCTGGCAAAATCCTCAGATGTTTGGTACAAGAGAAAACACAAGTCTACCGCAAGGTGCTGGGCCAAGAACTTTTGTCAGACCAATGGTGCCTCCTACTCTTGGGTACATCAATGGACCACCATACCCTGGTAATGCTCTAGTCACTGGTAGTGTCATCTCCCTTCATGTTTGGTATATCGAAGCTTTCTATGCTCTAATATTGAAGAATGATTTAAATTCAGGGCCTATGCATCCCATGTATTATTACATGCCCGCCGTACCTGTGGAGCCGATGAGAGGTCCACCACGTTACATCCAGAACCAGCCAGCTCCTTATCCTGTTTTATCCCCTGAAGCTGCTGAGTTAAGATCTAAAATACTAACTCAAGTGGAGTATTATTTTAGGTAAATTCTTTTTTTCTTCTATTGAAGTTTGTTCCAAGAAAGCATGATACTTATAAAATAGCCAAATAGGCATGTGGGCTTGTAACAATATGTTGACAAATTTTTCATTTAATTTTCAGTGGGTATTGGTGCTAAGTAATTTATTTTATTGGATATCTGTTGATAATTTTTTCATTTAATTTTCAGTGGGTAGTGGTGCTGGGTAATTTATTTTCATTGCATATCCGTTGGTTTTCAGAAACATGACCTAAAAAAAGTCCAGTTTGCTTTTGCGTCACAGTTGCATTGTGATTACACAACATACATGCAAAAACCAATACAGCCCAGTTTTGAGGACAGTCTTATATGTTTGTAACATCATGGATGACTAAATGTGCTTTTTGACAATTATTTCTTGTAGCCCTTTGTTAACTCATCATTATGTTTTCAGTGATGCGAATCTGGAGCATGATAATTTCTTGAAATCTTTAATGGATGAGCATGGCTGGGTTCCAGTTTCAAAAGTCGCAGATTTCAACAGGGTATGCCTTCTATGCAGCTTTCTCTGGAATTGTATTTCTATTATTTTGCCCTTGTGCTAAAGCAAACCCCTTATTTCTGGCTCACTTGCAGCTTAAGAAAATGACCACGGATATACACTTGATTGTAGATGCATTGTCAATCTCAAGTCTTCTAGAAGTCCAGGTTGCTATGATTATTTCAACTGTTAGTTGAAATTTCTTGTTTAGTTTAGACATTTGATTTATCTTATCGTCTGCCTGTGTACTAGCAGGATGACAAGATTAGAAGGCGTTCTGACTGGTCAAAGTGGATCTCTTTTTCTGGGACAACATCTGTTGCGAGTCCATCATCTGCCAGTATGGATAGCAGTATGGGTGAGAGGAATACTGGTGGCTTTTCAAATAAGGATGGATGTTCTGAAGATCAAAAGAAGCATTGTAATTCTCAAGATATTAGACACAACATAGACTATATTGGTATGGAGGCAAAAGTTGCAGAGGAACATCTAGCTGAAGACATGCATAGCTGTTCATTGAATAAGGACTTAACCGCCATTAGTATTGATGAAAAGCCGAAGAGCATTTCCGCGTTCCCTATAAATTCACGCAATCATGAATCTTTTGTTAGATCTGGTGAAGTTAAAGCTCAGAAAGTGAACTCAAAGATAAATGTACCTGTTTCTCAAAGTGGTTTCTCTAACGGTTTACCAAGTGACTTCTCTAGCTTCAATGGTGATCAAAGCACTTTCTTGCTTGATGAGGAATTGGAATTGGAACATGTGGACCATTCATGCGATGATCTCTATTCACATAAAAGGTAATTTCGAACGGGTATATGATCTATGTTTCATGCGTTACAAATTCTTCTCTTGGTATGCAATTATGCATGCATGTGGTAAGATAGAACCTATAGTTTCCGTCAATTTTTGGGAAGACAAATGATTTGTATGTGATAATTCGTCAACAAGCCGATTGAACCTCAGGCATGTTTTGGTTCCCTTGCTAGCTCAAGCAATTGCCCAACTAAAAATGCTCGCTTTATGAAGCAAATTCTCTCATGGGTAAGGAAAAGTTTGCTTATTGAGGAGAGCCTAGGCTATCCTTTGTGAGCAAGGTTGGTTGTGTATTGTTATATCATGTTCTGTTCAAGCAAATACCAAAATATATATTATATAATATTTTAAGTTATTACCATGCTTTTCTAAGAAACATAAGCTTATTTTATGTTTTTAAAGCAAAAGAACCAAACATGTAAGCCTTGCCAACCTTGCTTCCTTTAGCTATTGCGGGCTAGCTACCTGGATTTTCCTTGCTTGACAAAGCAGGGTGGGAAAGATATCCAACATACCCTTAGGCCATTGATGGTTGTTTAATGTTTGCTGCCTCTTTTTTCATTTCGTCATACTTATGTATGTAGATGTACCCAAGCCTTTTATTATCCGTGTAAGCTGGGTACTCTCAGATAAAGTAGTACTTATTTTTTTAAACAAAAGGTAATACACTTTACATACTACACACCTTTTCGATTGTAGATAATATGTTATAGTGTGCTTTCGTTACATTTATGAATAAACTATTTTTTCCATAGTAGAATGGTACATTTCTACATTTTATAAAATAATTTTGGTGTACTAGATGTCATGTATTACCATAAAGATAAAAAAAAGGATCATGTTGACAATGTTTGTGTATAGCTTAAAGTAGTGCTTCTGTAGTGCTCCATCTCTCATCTCCTATGCTACAGGGACCAGAAGCTGTCAATGCAAGATTGATTTCCTTTTGCAATATGTTTGTTTCAAGCAGGGGCGATAACGAGGATGATGACTTTTTTGTTGACGACCAAGACATTAATAGGCTAATAATTGTCACGCAGGTTGGATTTCAATATTCTTTTTGCTCCTTGCTTTGTTTAGTCATATGTTGCCTCTAATTTCCTATATTCTTGCCATCATAATTAATGATGCCCTTGATGTAGCTTCTATTGGTTTCTTAATGTGCACCGTATGCCAAAAACTTATGGATTGAATGGTGTTGTTTGATTATGGTTAAAGTTCATTTTGATGCAGAACCTATATGTAACATTCTTTTACGTGATGCATCTTTTTTCCCGTATCACTTCGATCTTGTACTATGAAGTATTACAAACTTTGGCATTTTTCAATTAATACATGATTTATGCCCTTTGCTTGTTTTCAGATATTTGCATTTATGCCGTTCTTTGAATTTGCTTTGTTATTGTGTGCTCTTAAGGAGAGCACATTCATTATTTAGGAGTAGAAAAAAGTTCCTGAAGAAAATTTGTTGCGGAACAAAAAATACAGTTACCTGTTGAGTTACCACTGCATAATGTCATAATACGCTAATGCCGCAGGTTGGATGATACTCGTCCAGTAAAAGGCTAAAAAAGCTACGTGTCTTCTTGTTGAAGCTTTAGATTCTAATGTTCTTAATTTCTTTAACATTTACAATATTTATTTATTTTCCTTCTGATCACTGGCAGGAGTTTATCTTTACATATTTGGTAGTGTTGCAGTGATACATTATAAAGCATTCATTCAATGATGATATTGGACAGTTTAGCTGATTCAGTTATATTTGATAGTATTTCTAGGCTTCCAATGAGAACTTTATGCTTCTGAGGAACACAATCTTTTTTCTATTCTTCCTTACTCTTATAAGATTCTTTTAATTCTCTTAGCCCCTGTTTGGAAGAGGGGAATTGTACCAGAATTTATAGGATTTAGTTCAGACTTGATTGAGATGCATTTCGATGTCTTACGGTATATCTACTCTTCGAAATCTTGTTTATTTGTCCTGCAGTGGTCTGTCTTTTTTAATTCTAGATAAACATTTGATTGAGTAAGCCGACTGTTAGTCTCTTCTGTTTCTTGCAAACCGTGCAGTGAGTTATATTGTATGTTCTCTGATGGGACCAATGATTGTTCTATCACACTCCTTCCAGTCAATTAAGTGCTGTTTCAGAATGCGTGCTGTTAAACTTTTTTATTTTTTAGTGACAACATCTTTGTAAATGTTTGGCTTGGCCAAGAACTGTGTAAAACATACTTTCATATATTAAAATTTATTAGGTTTCCATAGAAACTGATGGACAAATTTACGTTTTGGGGACCGTGTCAATATCTGAAATGACACTTATTGTGACCGGAACAAATGTTGAACAAGTTTTATTTTGTAACTTATCTGAGATTTTGTTTCATTTATCTGTCTCACAGGATACTAGGTTAGAAAAGGATGACAAAAGTTGCTCAAGTATACCTCAGGCATTTTCAACAGAGGAAGCGTCAAGAATAAGCGATGCCTTATATCATTATGAGGTGATGTATTGCAGTCCAATACATTACAAAATTGAGAAAGTAACTTATATGCCACTGGATAATGCCCAAAGGCCAAAAGACAGACCAATGATCTGCCGTTGAATAATTCTATATTCTCTCTATGCCATTGCTTTCAGCACCTTGCCCTCTTATGCCATCGCTGTCCATTTGCCTTCAATCAACAATTGATTGGGTGCAGAAAGGCCATTTTCCCCTCATAACCGTATCACATCATTGTTACTCGAGCTTGTCTCGGTCTAGTATTAGTTTTGTAGGAAACAAAGCGAAGGCTTAATATGGAAAGAATCTATCTGTGCAGGTTTTCATTTATGAGAAATTAAGACATTTTATAACCTAGTTTTAATGTCAGCTCCCCAGCTAAACTTATTAAAGCAATATCATACGTACTATATACATTTTGAAGGGTTTATTACGCTTCAATTACGAGTTCCACATTGCTGCTTCAAATCTTGGGAGTACTGATTAGCTGTAGCATTAGTTCACTTGTTTGCTTATGTACAATTTGAAATCATTTGAAATTCAAGTGTGGAGGAACAAAGGTCCGAAGACAGACCTTGTGAAGCTATATTTTAATCAAGCTTGCTTGAGCTCAGACATGATCACATGAGCTGAGCTAAACTTTTCTTTTCGTATTTCTCAAAGCCCACTCTTAGCCGATACATGTGATGACCCTTCTTTATGCCATCAAATTTTATAATTTTACCTTTCCTCATGCTGATATTATAATATATTTCTGACTTCAGAAACTGCACGGTCGGCACACTAATAATCAAAGAAGTTCCCAGGCTGAATCTGCAGATGTTGATCCTAAACCACCTGGTGGTTCAAAAGGGAGCCACTCCAGTACTGTAAATAATGGTATTGAAGAAACTGGACAGCCTATTCCATGTAGGCGGCGAAATAGAGGAAACAGAAAAGCACACACCTCACATAAGCAGAGATTCTTTGCTGGTAATTTTATGAACAACCCCAATAGCCAGTCTCAGTATGACGGTGTATCAGAAAGTCCTCCAGGCTATTCAGTTGGATATTTCTATGGGTCTACTCCAGAAAATCACAGGTAGGGTTAGCAATTAATTGATTTTTTTTTTGTTTCAGAAAACTTACCTATTTGCTGCCTCAAATTGATGTTGTGCTAATCGATTTCATTGACGTTTAGTTATAAAAATTCAAAGCTGAGTTCATCTCCTCATGGAATTCCCTCTGGGAGCTCTCCTGTTGGATCTTTGCCCAAATCTTCTCCACAATCTCAGCATCTAACTTATCATCTTTTAGAAAAAAATAAACTCCAGCAACAAAGGTAAACAGCTAATTTTGTGGCGGTGTGTTCCTTAGTTTTAATGTTCTTTAGCATTATGTATCAATACCCTCCATTTTATAGCTTCATTTTAAATTGATGTGAAGGTACAATAAGTTCAAACATCACTGCCTTGCGGAACGTAAGAAGTTTGGTGCCGGTCGCAGTGAGGTGAATCTTCCTCCTATATTTCTCTTGCAATGACAACTTTGTAACTACTAACTAGAGAAATAGATAAAGGTGGTCAGGTTTACTTTTTATGTGTCACTGCATTAACTTTTTTAAATATAGAATTTTTGGAATAGTCTGACCTCATCGATGTTTTGATAATTGATGATTATATATTGATTTTGACATATTGTATTCATTCAATGGCGTGCAGCAAATGAACTCGCTCTATCGCTTCTGGTCATACTATCTGAGAGATAATTTTAATGAAGATATGTACAAGCATTTTAAGAAGTTTGCGCTGGAGGATGCAGCAGCAAATTACAGATACGGGCTTGAGTGCCTCTTCAGATTTTTTAGGTATGTACATGGAAGTTTCATGAATAAGCTTCCCATTATCATTTGTTTACATTTTGCAATAGAGCAGCATCAGCTACTGCCTATTTGTTTTTGCAGTTATGGTTTGGAGAAAAACTTCCAACATAAGGTATATGAAGATTTTGAGAAGCTTGCACTTGAGTACTACCATAATGGTGATCTTTATGGGCTTGAAAAATACTGGTAATTGGTAGCTTATTATTCTTTTTGCACTCCTCTGTTACTTCACTGCAGTCCTTGCTATGGATTTATTTTTACCTTTACTAATGAAGGAACATAAGGTAGCTATAATTCAATGGTTTGGTTGCTTATTGGCTTATCGCTTATATCTAGTGCTTGTGACCTTATTGTTGTGTCATCCCGTGAGTAGGTGCACGGATCCTGAAGTTCATGCATATTGCTATGAATGGTAATACATGCAATTGCCACATTAGAGTGGTTCTAAACTTTGTACTTGAAAATCGTATAGCCAAGGTGCCTTGTATTTATTTGTGAAAATGGAAGTTGCGAGTCTACCTTGACTAGCTGATTGCCGAACCTAGCAGTTGTGGGATTGTCATACTTAGTTGCTGACATTATTTTTTGCTTATTGAACCAGGGCATTCCATCATTACCGAAATCCGGATAGCGGTCCCATAAATCAGCACCCAGAGTTGGAGAGGCTCCTAAGGGAGGAGTTCCGCACTCTAGAGGACTTCAAGTCGAAGGAGAGAGAACGAGAGGGGGCAGAGAAAGAAACCGGCAGCAGTACCAGCAATGCACCTGTGGCTGCAAGCCATAATAAGGCTGAGACCAAGTAGGTCCGAGCGCGGCATGAAATTTTGGCGGGTCATCCCAGAAAGGAGAAAGTAGCAGTTTTTGTTTGCTGAAAACTAAGGATTTTAGTAGACATCTGTGCATATTTTGCTATATCCCCTGCCCATACTTGTGGTGTGGCCGCCCAGGAAATTTTCCTCCTTTTTTCATTACCTTCCTGGCACCAATGTGACATTTGTACATAGATAATAATTTCTTGTTAAATGGAGAGAAAAAAATAGAGCATGAAGTTTTAAGCCTTGGTGTGGCTTGGTGCTGTCCTGTAGGGTGTGGGGTCTGTCCGGTTCGCATCCCACAATGCGAAGTCATGCCGGTGCCTGCTTTCGCGGTTTTACCAAACCAAGCTCGTGGTTCTCCAGATGCCACAATTATTTTGAAAACTAAAAATGAAGCTACCATCACGCTGGAATCTGGTCACAGCTCTTCGTGTCTATGACACGTAGGACCCAGCTGAAAAAAGTTCATGGTTTTTTGGTAGTATTCCACTTGATTTGCATGTTCATGTTCATGGCGAACCACCTGATTTGCTCATCAATTCTGTCCAGGAGATACTGGGTGCTACTGTGCTAGCGCCCAATGCCCCAGTTCTAATCGTCACGCCTAGGACGCAGTGAGCGGTCTTGCGTTGTTAATTCACGAGGTTGTTCAGAAAACCCCCCGTCTTTTTTTTTCCTCCGCTTTTAATGCTTCAGCTCAATGCACTGGTGATAGAGACTGGGTATGTCGGATCTGCACCGCAGACGACTGCAACCTTCTTATGGTCTGCTCTGCCGGCCAAACGGCCAGATGCAACTTTAATCTCCTCGCTGCTCTGGAAAAAAAAAAAGATGGTGAAAAGAAAGTGAAGTTGGGCTAGTCCCAACGGCTTTCCTTCGAAGATTAAAATCTCATCGTGAAGAATTTTCGTTCTCTTTAACGCTTAAATATTTTTTTATGATTTCTTTTACGACGGGATTCTCAATGTTATTTTCTTCCAGACGAGATTTTTTTTTTTTTGCGATTTTTTAAAAAAAAGTTATTAGAGATGAGAGAAAGTAAAAAAAATAGAAATAGAGAAATTAATCGAAAAGAGAATAAAATAAAAGAAATATGATTGGAGATAATCTTGAGCTCAGGAACTGGCCTCCATGGGTCTCGTGACACATCCAGACAAATTGTCGGATGAGATCGAGCGGTCACGACGACGAGCTCGATCACCAGGTGAGGTGGATCCAACCAATCATAACTCCTGCTAGTTCTTTCGGCGGAGTGTGTTCTACTCATTCACTACGTGCTGATCCCTCCCAACCCGCCCCTTGACAAATCATTTTCATTGCATAGTTGGGCGCAGGGTCGATGTGACCTCTCAGCAGGCAAACGCACCTGGACTGGACCCAAGCTTAATTTTGACGCATCGTTTGAGTCGAGGCTCTAGAAGCTCGCCAGCCGATCCATCGATTGATAGCGCCGTGGATCCGTCCCGTGGCACTCCCCCTCCGGCGTTCATAAATCAAAAACCAGCTGGCGATCATCTCCATCTTCTTTTACTTCGGAATGGATCGCCGCCATCTTCAATTACTCGTTCGAGTTACAAGTACTTAGTTTTGGACGAGACCCAGTCAATTTTTTGAAACATTGACCATCAACAATTTTTAATACATTTATTATAGAAACATAAAAATCATAGATATAAATTCTTTTGAAAAATATTTTTATAATTTTTTATTAGATTTTATAAATATATTTTTATAAAAATAATAGTCATAGGTCTACGTTAGAGACCGTATTATTATTTTTTACAGATATTGTATCCTAAAATCTTCTTGATCTAGTTTGGCACGCGTTGTGTAGACGACTCAACGTGCTGATTGACTTGCGAAGCTTTGTTAAGTACTCCGCTATTTGAATCAAGAATCATGTCGGTTACTTCAATATAGAAAGTCAACAAAATACAACCAGCTTACCGTCAGTCACACATCGGATCGGAGACTTTTTTAATAATATTATTTTATTGAAAAATTAAATAAATAGTTGGAATAATAAAATCGTAAGAATAGATACCTATTAGCATATGGAGTACTAATAAAGGACTGTCGGTACTCTGAATACCGATTTCCTATATGGTAATGGGCCCAGAGGTCTGTTGACACGCGGAATACTGATAGGTGGCGGCTCTGGTAAAGAGGTGTCACGTAGGTTGTTGCTGCAGTCTAATGGCTTGTCGGTATTCCGCGTATCGATAGGTGACATAGCATGATTTATCGGTACGCGAAATACCGACATGTGCCACGTTAGGTCTGTTTGCATTTGTAGCGAACATGTTTTTAGTAAGATTGTACTGGAACATCTTTAGGGTATGTATATGATTTTAGTGATTAATATTAATATAGTCAATAGGACTAACATATTTGTCAAGTATATGCTTTAATAGGTCTCATAGATACAATAAACGAGAAGTCATTGAACCCGAAATAAAGAGAGGAATGAATTGGATTTGTTTCGTAAATTTTGATGTGGTCAAATGGGATGGATTTCTATATAATCTCGTAGAGCTCTTCATAAGCTTTTCATAGAGCACAAGATCGTCAAAATCGGAGTTTGAAGTGAAAAATTATAAAAAAATACATAACGTTGTTCTGTTGAAATTTGTCTGACCAGATAATCCAGTGAACACAATGAAAAACAGTCCGGTATTCACAGAAAGTTTGGAGCAGAGTCTTTTGCATCACCGGATGATCCGGTATTCACAAAATGAACACACCGGACTATTATTTGCAGAGATCTTCAAAATGAATATGTGCACATAGGATGATCCTGTGCATGTGTCCGGTATTCAGTGAGTCATCATAGGATAATCCAGTGTTCACAGATGAGTCTGAGTGGGTTCCAACGGCTAGGTTCTTTTGCTATACTCACCGGATGATCCGGTATTAGTACTACTGTTATCACCGGATCATCCGGTGTTCACAGTTTTTCTGAACCGTTGAGGCAACGGCTAATTGACGGGTTTGAGGTTATAAATATCCCTTTATTCAGTCATTTGAATGTGTGGTATGCTGCTGGAGTCCAGGGAGCCACATAGATGATTGAGAAGACATCCAAGCCATCAGAGTGTTTAAAGTGATCATCCAAGGCGATTAAGCACAAGATTAGAGAGTGATTAGTGCTTATAGGCCTAGAGAGAGTTGTAGCTAAGTGCCGTAACTTTGAGAGGGGATAAAGAAGTGATCCTTACTTGTACCAAGAGGTACGCTGGCACCTTAGAGTCTTTGTGACTCGTCGACAAGTTTGTTGACCCTCCGACTTGGTGTGGAGCGGTGACAAGACACGTGCATGAGGACGTAGAGACCCTTGCCTTGGTGGCACAAGCTCCGAAGTGATCACGACGGCAAATGACCGGAAGATAGGCTAGTTGTGAGACCTTATCTTAGTGGCTTGGTGGTTCATCGTGCTTCAGACCTTGTCTTGGTGACTTGGTAGCTCAAGAGCTGTGACCGGAAGAGACTTGACGACTGAGAGCATATCCTTTGTGGAGCTCTAATGTGGACTAGGGTGATATTCATGCCGAGTTTATCTCTCTACCTTATTTATATTTCTGCATTTACATACTTACAATTTACCTTGTTAGAGTAGGTTGCAATTCTCTTGAGTGGTAGAGTAGATACAATAGGTAAACCTAGAGCACATTTAGATAGAAATTACGATAGGTTTATCTTGTGAAGTTTTTGGAGCCTATTTGATTTAGGTTTCTAAGTGTCCTAATTCATCCCCTCTTAAGATGTCACACTTCCCCGCAATTGGTATCAGAGCCTCGTGCTCTTGATAGACTTAACATTTTAGAGTTGTGACGTTCGGGGTTGGGATGAATACCCATAGTGCTCTACTTTTCGATGATATAAATTTCTTCCGTTGGAAAATTCTAATGTCTTGTTTTTTATAAGCCAAATGTCTAGATATTTAGAGAGTCATCGAGGAATGGATGAGTTCTCGCATCACCAATAAGGAGAGGCAATTAGATGCATTGACGAAAAGTATCATTTTATAATATTTAAATATTAATATATTTAATCGTGTTTATTCTCTCACCAATGCACTTGATATTTGGAATAGTCTCATTGAAACATGAAGATACAAATAATATGCGCATTGAGAAATATCATGTGCTTTTTACTAAGCTCAATAGCATCAAACAATTTACCCATGAAAGTGCTAATGAAATGTACTCACGTTTAAATATTCTTGTCAATAAGATAAATATGCTATGTTTGACGCTAATTGACGATGATCAAGTGGTGAGAATAATACTTCAAGCTGTTCTTCCTAAGTACATGTTGATAGTCTACATCATATACGATAACAACAACATCAAGAAGATAACTACAAATCAAGTGCTCGGTAAGATCACCGCCTATGACATGACCATGAACATGGGGGTTGAAGCTTCTTCCTCATCCGACACCAAGAACCTTACTATCACAAGTAAGCAAGCATCATATCCACATATGAAGGTGAAGATGATGGAGATGAAGATGAAGAGAGCAATGAAGATGTTGAGCAAAGCACATCAAATGATGAAGGAATAGCTCCCGAAGTCACCAATGTCATCTCTTAAGTGGAGAAAAACATCAAGAAGATCAATGCCAATATTGATAATCGAATCTCCACGAAAGACTTGCTCAAAGCTATTGATCACATCAAGAAGGAGAAAAAAATCAAGAGCAAGAGGGAGACAAGGGGAAGAGCTAAAGTATTTGCAAGCATGAGAAGAATAGTGAGTGAAGATGAAGATTCAAGCTCAAGTGATAAGAGCATTTGCAAAATCATAAGGTAGATGCTTTCACTTCTTGTGATGAATTAATTGATTTATCTAGATCACCCCTTTGCAATGAGATATGTGTTAGGAATATTGTTATAGAAACATGTGATGATCTCATTACACAAGAAAATGATGAGCTCAAGCAAAAAGTCGAAAAGCTCAAGAAAGACTTGGCAAGATTAAAGGGTAAGAACCATGTCCAACCTCCTCAAGATAACTATGCTACCATAATGAAGAAGCTTGCGGAGGGTTCCACCGTGACATGCTTCAAATGTCATCAAGAAGGCCACAAGCCATTCTAATGCAATCAAGTTAAGAATGAGACCAAGGAGAAGAAGAAAGCAATGAGCCTCTTAAACAAGACCTCCACCTTGTACACCAAGCCTAACTATAAGATCAAGGCCAATAGCAACCACTACAATCTCAAGAAAAAAGACAATGATAAGGTGGTTGCACACAAGGTTGGGGGAAAAGAATGGGGGTAGAACCAACCTATTTGTGTGCCCAAGCAAGTCATCATCAACATGAAGAGGCCCCAATCAGTTTGGGTTTCAAAGAAGACTTGAAGCCCAAGGGTCAGCTCAGGGATTTGGATATTTGGCTCAAAAGATGAAGTGAAAGTTCAAACAAAGAAGCCAAATGTACAAGATTGGGCGAATTGATAAAGATTTTGATCATCATATACCCAAATACCCATCTAAAGGTAAAAGAGGTAAATGATAGCTAGACTTTTGTTCATATATTTATTTTTTCATCTAGCACATTTACCTTGTTTAGGATTGCGTGTGCATATTCCAATTCATTGCAATGCCTAGTGTAAGTTTTTTATATGGTATATTGCTTGTGTTTCTCTCTTTCTCTTATGAGCAACCTACAAAAATTATTAGATGTAGGCTCTTTTCATGGTATTTCCCTATAAGTGATATTCTTTGTGTGCCATGAGTCCAATCTATAGGGCAAATTCTCTATTATTGTCAATGACAAGTGCATGTCTTTCACAAGTATTCAACATTTGTATGCACACATTTAGAGGGAGTGTGTCTCTTGATTTTGAGACTAACATGTGTTCTAAGTTATATCTTTTGTAGTCTCATAGAGCAATCTATAAGTCTCTGTAGGTATACAATGCTTAAAAGCTTTAATTTACATCATTATCAATTCTTATATTCATTTAAGTTACCTTCATGCATAATATGGCTTAAATTTCCTATCTCTCATGTTGTCTAGTTATGCATATGACTTTTTCTATGCACACATATAGGGGGAGTTTAAATCATATTATGTGAGTTTTATAAATTATGATTCATATGCTTTCATTCCAATTGGTACTATATTCTTGAATTATATTCCATCAAGTGGTATTATTACAAGTGGCATCCTTTCTATTGGTATCATTTTATCGGATCATGGTTTATGAAGCTCTCTCACATATGCTCTAATGTCTTCCATTGAGTTCAACATGTTTTTTTAGCCCTTTTTGAGATTGTTGATAAAGGGGGAGAAGTTTAATGACCAAAGCAAGAAACAAGATACAAGATGTCTAGGAGTACCAAAGTTGAAAAATGGGAGAAGAAGAAGATACAAGAAGGAACATGAGACACATAGGTTGACAAAGCAAGAGAAGCTCTTGCATGAGTAGATCAAGGGAGATAGTGACAATAGAAAAAGGGAAAAGCCACAACAATAGAATAACTAAATGGTAAGAACATGCATCGAAGTATTGTGGTATGACCTTGTACTCTTTACAATTAGTATCATTTGTTATTTACCACTTGCTTTCGTTGTGTTGTCATCAATCACCAAAAAGGGGAAGATTGTAGTGAACATGCCCTTAGGAAGATTGTAGTGGAACATCTTTGTAACATTCCCAGTAATTAACGCTCTTGAGCATGTGAAAGAATATCTCCGAATATCAAAACTTTTGTGAATGTTTGTTAAATTAAGAACCTAGAAGGAAATCAGTGCATTTCATAGCCTGGCACATTTGGATTTCGTTGGATTCTTTTTTTTAGTGGAATCTGTCTTTTGGATGCCTAGAAATTTGAATCAAAATTTGTCTTTGAATTCAACTCTGATTATATATATATATATATATATATATATATATATATATATATTTGTATAAAAAAAGAAGAATAGACCAAAGCCTAGTACTTCTGGCCCGTAGGCAAGCCCAAGACCGCAGCCCGTTTTCTCCAACCTTATCCTCACCGCTGGCAGAGAGAGAGGGAGAGGGAGGTGCCTGTACCATCGTCTCTCCCAGGAGGACTTCCCCAAATCGGAATCAGGCGCAGAGCCGACCTACTCCGAGCTCTCCTCCACGCGAGAGCTCCAGCCGGGCCCGCACCGTAACAGCTGTCGCCTGCCTGTCTCCGCTACACGACGCTCCCTGCCGCGCCGCGCGAGAAGATTTCAGAAGAACCCAAGGAGATGCTGCCCCCAACCGGCTCAGGCCGCCTGCGTGGACGCCAAGGTCCGACCGTACCTACCCGCACCGACCGAGCCACCCCGGGCCAGGATGCCCTAGCTCGCGCCTACAAAGCTGCACGCGCCCACCTGCTCCCTTTGTTCCGCCGCCACCCCTTCAGGAGAGGGGTCTTTGGTTCCTCTCCGTCATCTCCAATCTCGGCGAGGCATCCGACGTCAAGCCGCCGGAATCGGGGTCGGCCTCTCGGCGGAGCTCGGTGCGTGGCTGTCAAGCGCACGCCTGCTGCCTTCGTCTCTCTGGTGAGCGTCATCATTCACCGTCTCTGTTCCCTTTTTCTCTGTGTATGCCATGCTTGATGTCTTGGATTTCGTCGTAGTGGTGTTCATGACTAGAACCGTGCCTTGACGCTGCTCTATTTTATCCCCGACGTCGTCGACCCCTGTTTTGGGCCGCTGTCTCCATCTCACGGTGAGCCCACGCGTCTATTCCCCACTTTCTCCGTGTAAGCTAGTTGTATGAGTTATTAGAGTTTGCATCGTTGCTAGGAATGTTGTGTGGTGTTTTGGGGTCCTGCCGCCGAAGATCATGGTCGCCGGCTGCTGTCTTTGCCCGGTCAACAACGAGGCGTAGTGCGTAGGATTTTTGTTGCTCCTGTGGTGTGGTAGAGTCTCTTAGAACAGGATTCTGGTGCGCTATAGCAGTTTTTCCATGTTGAGCCACCGTTAGGACCAGCTTCGACGAGCTCTTGGGCCAGCTCCGTCGCAAGTTTGATGGTGAGACCTACCTGTATGGGTCGACATGGTCTCCAGCTCATCTGGAGGTGTTTTCGTCGCCAGACGTGCGCTCCCGATGGGGATCGACTCCCTTCCGGTGAGATTCCACCGTCTGAGAACCTTTTTTCCCCTTGCGTAGCCCAGTGACGCCTCTAGATTTTTAGACATCTCCATCCATGCTATTTTCAGAAAGACACGAGTCCATGCCTAATTCTAATTAGACAGAAGATCAAAAAAGCTAACTCTGATTAGTAGTATATCATATAAGAGTATGTTTATTTGCAATTGCAGTATTTCGGCCTTTCCATTTGGATTTGTATTTGAATTTTAGTTTCCTTTTTTTATGGTAATTTTTCCCTCTGTATGTTTATGTTGCGTAGATCAAGAGTGGGTTGAAGACGATCCCGAAGACCAAGAGTACCGGCCAGATTTTGAGGAGGAAGAAGAGTGTCAAGGCATGCCCTTTTAATCCCTTGACCATATTCATCCTATGATTTTGGTGTAGTGATTAGTTTTTGCAAATGCTTTTACTGCATTCACAACACGGTTCTGTTTGATGAGCCTATGACTGCATGACCCAGTTGATTGAGCCCATGCCTTGAGATGGTTGTTGACCTGTTTATACCCTTGTACCCCATGATCCTAGTATGTCATCATGCATAGGATTTCTTCATGCTTATTAGAAATTGCTTAGCACTGTTTGCATTAAGTACAGCTGGCTCTTATGTACCACCACATGTTCATTTATGCTTTATGTCTCTGATGGCATGTGTGTTCTGGTTTGCTTATGTGTGTTGGGCGGGGAAAATAAAAATGGAAAAAACTGGCGGGGATGAGACAGGAAGTACCTTGGGTACTGTGCCGGGGAACCATTCTGGAGGTTCCCATGTGGGAGTATCTGTGGCGGATACGAGTGTGTTGAGTGGAGCAGTTGAAGGTGCTCGCCCCGGCCGATTAAGGATCGAGTCTATGTGTTGTATACGGTCCCGGTGTCAATTCGTACTAACCACACACCTTGTATGTGGCGAGGCTTAGAGACTGGCCGGTTAGGGGAAGTATGAATACTGTGGGAGTTTGGGTATGTGACAGAAGTGAGTTTGTCCTTCTGGGAGGTGAAGCCACTGACCGTGCCTTGCGAGGGGGTCGGGTGGTCTACCAACACTACTGCAGGTTCCCCGAACCGAATCTGAGGATTTGGTTGGGATAGTCCAGACCTGTTGGGCAGGATAGTATTTCCCCCTCACGAAGCCACCTGAAAATGGTTCGTATTGGATTCCAGATCCAAACAGCAAGGTCGACACAAAGAGACGATGCAAGATTCGGTGTATCAGGAACGATATGGACGATGTTGAGGGAGCATGTGCCCGCAAGGAATGCATGGTTTGCGGAGGTCCGCATTCGAGGGGGCATTGCGAGCAGTATCCGGGTGACACTCTGGCGTCAGGCGAGAAGGTTAGGCGTGTCCCAGTACGCCAGCTGAAGAAGAAGAAAAATCCTTCAAATGAGACTATTATTTGAAGTAAGGCATGACTATTTCCATGTTGTATTACTAATTAGATGGTGCTCTATGTTTGTAACTTTCGTCTGTCTATGTGTTGATTGTAATATTGGCATATTATTATATTACATAATATCCGAACAATGTGAGTATGTGTTGTAATATGTGGAGCATGTTGTATTATGTACTATTTAGAGTTACTAGTCAACCTGAGTATGTGATGTTATATTTGGACCATGTTGTATTACGTTTTATTCGGACTACCTAATAACCTTTGTATTTGGTGTAATATTTGGACCACGTTGCAATATTTGGACTGTTTGGGTTATGTTATATTCAAACTGCCTTACTCTTTATTGTAATATTGCCAATTTTTGTATGTAATCAAAATTCATTGCACATAATGTGTTGTACTATATGATGTTTTCGAACAACCTGCTACGTTTCTCCTCATATTATTTTTCATTTATGTATTATTCTTTGTGTTTTATTTCTCTCAAGTTTAATTTATTTTGCATATTCTATGTTGTATTACTATGCGCTTGTCGTATTCATTATGTTATGCAGTATAATCCTCCCAATGTTACTTTACTAAAAAATTACTCACACAAATTTAGATCAACTAAACAAATAAATATCGAAAAAATCACGTCAAACCAAAGTTAGGAAAAAAATGAACCTCTCCGAGATGACGTTAGCCTCAGCTGCATTACAAAACATCCGTGTGTCTCATTGTCTCAGCCTCCGTGTAGCCGTAGTTTCTATTTTCGAACGAGTGTGACTTCTTTTATAGGATATACACTTAGTTCTAGCTATGCCTCATTAATATTTCCCTTTTTTTTATTAAAAATCAAATAAAAATAGACGTAACCTGTCAGCACGTGATGTCGGTATTCCAATTACCGAGAGGCCTGTCGGTACGTAGAATACGGATAGGCATGTCGGTTGTCAACTGGACTGACACCCATATTGGTGTCTACCATAGGGTTTGTCATCACGTGGAATGCCAACATGCATTTTCTCTGCATTTCGCATGCCGACATGCCCCCAGGCCCAGTGCCACGTAGCGTGTTGGCATGCGGAGTACCGATAGGTCCCTTGTCGGTACTCCGCATGCCAACAGGTAGCTAGTCTGGAATTTTGTTTTTCTGGCTATTATGTTTGCAATTTTCTAATAACATAATATTATCAAAAAACCTAACAAGTGCCTATCCACACGTTGAATGCTAGGCTAGCAACACAGGGACACACACATCAAAGGCTGGATATTTTCCATACCGGAAACTTTTTTCCCAAACCTGCATTTAAGTTGACGTACTATCTCTATTCTTATTTAGATGTCATTTTAACAAGGTGGCTTGCTCCCTCATCTCACCTACTAGATCCACCACCATCGTCGCCCGCCACGCTAACTCGATTTCGCCGGTGTCTCCCTGAAAGACCCCTGATGTCGCCTAGAGGAGGGGAGTGAATAGACATTTACCTGAAATTTAAAATTGTAGCGGAAATTAGTAAAACCAGAAGTTCCGTCTTGATATCGGAAGTTCCGACCTTAACTTGAACTTCCGGGTTCAACTCGGATATTCTAGTGACAGAGGGAAAAACTTAAATTTAACCACCCTTATTCAATTATAGTACTTGTAATGCAAGTCCACGAGTTCACAAGGAAGCTACTTACCTATGCAACCAATCTAATTTAACTAGAGCTTTACTAATGTAGAAGTCGACCAAGTAAGATGAAATGAACAAAAAGGAACAAGTGCTCAATAAAGAAAACCCAGTGAAGGAGACACTGATTTGTTTACCGAAGTTCGGATCCCTCCAATGAGGTTCTTACGTCTCCATTAAGGGGCTCCAAAGAGCCAGGTCTCTCTCAACCATTTGCCTCACCAAGCAATCGCAAAGGTCCAGCTCGGTTGTCACTATGTGATTTCTTCCCTTTCAGAGGAGAAATCGTGGCCTTCACAAACTTTATTGTGGCACCATAAGCTTGGGTGCTCACAAGTGACGCCTAGCCGTCTAGGAGCTCCAAGAGTAACAAATTCGGCGATGAATCAACTTGCTCACGAACTCACGTGCTCAAGATGGGAATTATGCTCACTCAATCTCTTGCTCCCACAACCCAACCCGCAAATCTTTGCAAATCTCAAGCAAAAAGGGAGGTGGGAGTGAGTGCTTTTGACTCTAAAGGTTGTCTCTTTCTTGCAAAACCAGCATCCCCTCAAAAGGGGTGGGGTGGGAGGTAAATATATCCAACCGCCAAAAAACTAGTTGTTACAGAACATTCTGGCCAAATCCAGAACTTTCGGGTCCTAGGTTGGAACTTCCGACTTAGGTCAAAAAATTACTATTATAAATGTTATTCTATCCAAAATTTAAACGAACTCGGAACTTCCAGTTCAAAACTGGAACTTCCGGTTTCAAGAGAAAAACAAAGCCGAAAGGTTCCTTCCAGGTTGAACCTAGAACAAATGACTAACCTGGAACTTTCGGTCCAAAACCAGAACTTCTGGTTCCATGAGCTAACCAAATGCTTCCTTCTTGATAATATCACACTTTCTTCTTTTTTAGGGTCGCCAAATCGTCCTTTTATTTTTTTTTTTCTGATGGGACTATTGCCTGTTCATCAACTTATTGAACTCATTAGTCCCTCAATTTTTTGTCATTAATAATCCAAAATCCACATAGGGGCCTAGATGCACTTTCAATCTCTCCCTTTTTGGTGATTGATGACAACCTGATTAAAGCTTACAAATGAATGTATAAATAAAGATTTTATATCCTAAGATATATGGTGAGTACCCCTAAATTTGTGCATTGGATAAATTTGATTTTGAGATCAAATGCACATATTTAAAAAGATTTCGCGAGAACTCTCCCTATATCTAAGCATCCGTGGGGTGCAACAATACATGTGAGTGTACAAGTAAATCCGTGATGCATATGACATGATCCACATTATTCAAAGCAATAAACTAGATCAAAATATATCACTCAAATAATCAGAGCTCAAACAATATAAACATTTAATTAAAGAATTTAATCATAGCATATCATCATATCACAGGATCTCACATTAACATTAAAAAGTCTTACAAGCACAAATAAATATTCAAGCACCACCATATTACATAACAAAGTTCTCATGTCCAACATCCCAAACAAAGATACAAGAGCGATACATGAATTAAGATTTCTTCTCCCCCTTTGGCAACAAACACTAAAAAGAGAGAAAAAAGAAAACAAGGATGATCACTCACTCTCATTGTCGCCAGCATCGATCTCCTCCTCCTCGAACTCCTCATACTCCACACTAGCTCCACGGTGAGGACGGCGAGAATAGGAAGTGGCAGCAGCCTGGGCAGCCTCGTAGAGAGCAAATGGGTCCTCAAACACCTTCGACTCGCTCTCCTCCATCTCTGAGCTATCTGGAGAATAGGGAGGCTCGATGTGCAAGTGGTGGTGAATCTCCTTGAGCCGCTGTGTGTTCTTGTTGATTTCCTAAGACTGCTTATGTATCGTCACAGAGTTGCTCTTAAAAATATTGAATATTGTCTTCAGAAAAGAGCGAATGGGTGAAGACGGTGAAGAGGATTGGGGAGCAGACGATGATCTTGTAGTTGGAGGCTGAGATCTTGAGACACCCCTTCTAGGTGCCACCCTATAAGTCTGACCAGGAAGAGTTCTGACTCTCAAAGGCTCATGCTTAGCTTCCATCACAAACTTCTTCTTTATTAACTTCTCAACCAGGTACATCACATAAGGGGCATAAGCACAACCACTTGCAGGGTTGATAGATGTAAGCATGATCTCCTCCCAAATAAAGTCAAACACACTAAAGGAGTTGGCATTGCTATCCATTCGTGCCAACAAGTTCTTGGACGTGGTCAAGATACTCGATGCATCCCCTCCCTTGGGAGCTAAAGTCACCTAAAGCATCCTGTTAAGGTAATGGAAGAATGGTAGCAGTCCCTTTGTGTGTCCGAGGTTGACCCCACCCTCGGTCGCATACATGAACTCCATCTCAGGTGATGTTATTTACACATCAGAGTGTATGATTTCCTTCTGAAGATCACTTGAACCAAGCCCGAGCAAGCAAGCAAACTGACGATAGGTCACATAATACCATATGCTCTGGCTCATCCAATGAATGGTCCTTGCCTTATCCTTCTCAAAGTAAATAGTGGTATAGAATTGAGCAATTATCTCCACACACCAATCATACTTGAAAGCCATGATCTGCTTAACTTCTTTTGCTTCACAAGCTGCAATCACCTCATCAAAAACTTGATCATATTTTTCTTCCATGTGTTTCTAGTCAATCCATTGCATTTGCAAAACTGGGTCTTTTCTTGGAACGATAACCGAAGAGTAAAAGTCTTGCTGGAAAAAGTTCTAGAAATGAGGATCATCGGATAACTGCTGATACAAGCGACGATCCTTTTCTTTTTCCCTTTTCACTTTTGCACTCCTTCCCTTGTAATTGGTAGCAAGTCTTCCATACTCACTCCAACGGGGAATCTCTACCAATTTCCTCCCCCTCCTCCTCTTCTTCCTCACTTTTAGATTCTTCAATTTCAGCACGAGAAGAAGAAGCGGCAGCTTTGCCACGATCAGCTGTGAGAAACCGTCCAAATAATATTCTAATTAATCACCAGGAGGACCATTATTCATAATCACAATCTCGATGATTAAACAGAATGTCATCCCGGTAGTCCCAACACGTGTTTTTTTTGTGTCCAAGATCGGAACACATGCCTTCCAACAATTAGCATCGCAACATATCTTAAGAAAGAGAAAATAATTAACGTTTATATTACAAGTCTTTAACATGCAACTATTTTCAACAATTTACAACAAAAGGTAACAACAACTACGCAGCGGAAACATAAACATACAACAAAACAGAGTGGAGCCACATTCCCTTAAGCTCCACCCCAAAAGCACGACCTCCGAGAGTAGGATGCACTATTCTTGCCCGCCACCCTGAACAGCAGGCACGGAGTAGCCAAACACCGGCTGTTCCTCACCAGCAGCACCTAAAAACGCAGGCATGGGTACGAAGGTACTCGCAAGACTTAAACCATATAGAACACATATACATAGCTCGACTCCAAGGATTATGCACTGAGCCATTATCAATGAAAAGCCACATGGTTAAGTCAAACATAAGCGGTAAGAAACTTAGACACATATGTGTGAGCAACTAACTTAACCAACAACAACATAACTCTACCCTGCCACAACTAACTGAACATAAATAATTGGAACCATTATGAACATACATGTATCAAAGACCATCTCAACCATCTCCCACATATCCAATCATCAACCACAAGCAAAAACTCTACGACCGATGCAGATGAACAGAAGCATGCTCATGACCGAGAGCGCGGCATTTTCAAATATTTTTACACCCTGCAGGGGATACTCCTGAACCCACACGACTTGAGAACCATACGGCTTGCATGACCACACAGATCCATAAAGGGGGTACTCATGTCAACCTTTCCCAATAAGCACCGATCATTTGAAACATGCATCGCTCAGCACGACAGTACTAGAACTACTCCCGGAGCAAACTAGAACCACTACAAGCCCGCCCGCTCACACCGTCGATGTTCAGGCCCCAAATGACCACAGCTACAAAGGTATTCAACTCGCGTTACCATTAGATCAGTATGTGGTGAGTACGGTAAGTGCCAAAACTGACTACACCGACGATCGATGCTTAAACGATGCAAGCGGTCTACGGAGTCCCGTTTCCTCTCCCGACCTACCAAGGGGAACTCCACATCTGGGCAGGATTAACACCTTCTAGCACCTCCCACATCTTGTCTCATACTCACCACTCATACAACCATCATCAACAACTCATCAAGGTTAAAATTATTGTGAACAACAATTAAACCTATAGCTCGCAAACGATGGAACGTTCCACCGCTCGTCTTCTACCAGTGACCTATGCATTGCTAAGCACTTAAGTCAAAATTGTACTTAGATGACAACATGCTCTCAAGGCTACAAGGATGCAGGTAAACAACATCTCAAGGTGGAGCTAATGCAACCAACATAGGATCTACCCATTTATACCCGACACCGACTCGCTAATCATGCAATATACATAAGCATAATTTATCAACTTTAAACTTCATTCAATTTAACAAAGGTATAATATGCTTAGTTACTTGCCTTGCTGCTCAGGTGGCTGCCTATAATTACAACACTCGCAGAAATATAGAAGATTGGAGTCGTCTTCGACCAAGGTCATCTCCTGCTCCGGCTCCTTGTTCGCTAAACAAGAACGCGTGCAATGATGAGCATGAATAAATGCAAAAAGGTACGCCACAATGCTTAACAACATGCTAGAAGTACAAGACATGTGAATCAATGCAATACGAAACGATCTAAACGAAATCTGGAAACTAACAGCCATCCGGAGTATCCGGGTTGGTTCGGAGTATCCAGGTTCGGACCCTCTAGGTGAACCTCTAGAAGAGGAGCTCGGTTACTGCCTTTTTGCTTGTTTGATCCGGAGTATCCGGGTGAATACGGAATATCCGGGTTCCAGAGCCTCCGGGTCATCCTCCGATGAAGGTGCTCTGTTAGCCACTATTCTAACTTAACCCGGAACCTCCGGGCTAGTCCGGACTATCCAGGCTATGCCATACACTCTGGGTGAGGCTCTCGGTTAATCGTTAACGTAGTTACCCGGAGTCTCTAGGTTTACCCGGATTATCCGGGTGATGCAGACTTGGGTTCTTCCACAACTTTTCCCTCGGTCGATTCGACTCACTTTACAAATATGTGCTACACAAACGTGTATCTGCCCAATCCAAAGGATTCTAAACCCATCTTGCACTCTAAACCCTAACCAATTTTAAATATAATTCGACGCACAATTTCTGCTGAACCCGGAGTATCCAAGTGAGGCTGGAATATCCGAGTTAGCCCAGAAAGTTGCTCTCGAGTGGATTTTTGGTCGATTCAAGTTGTGATCTTTTCCGAGCCTAAAGGGAACATATTAGGATAGTCCAAGGGTCCTGGAACTTACTCATCAACTAGCAACACAACTCTATAGCTCAAATTTGTCCAAAACCCTATTTTTGGTTCCAAAAAGCTCAAGAACTTCAAGAACTACTCGATTCTTCCATGAAAACGAAAATGAATTGGATAGATGAGTAGCACATGAGCTAGAGAATGCAATGGTATCACATGCATACCTTAAATCCTTCTCTGGTGGGTGGATTTGAGGGAGGAATAGAGAGAGCTTGAGAGGGGAGTGAGAGGGACCTGCTGCCCTTGCTAGCTTGGTTGAGCATGTGAGGGAGGGAGTGGGAGCAGGTGGGCACGGTGGGGCTGTTGGGGGGCAGCCAAATGAGAGGGAGAGAGAAGTAAGGTGTGGGACCAGCTGGTGGGTCCCACGTTTAAGAGAACAATGTCATTTTTAATTACAAATTCTATTCTTTTCTCTCCAAAATTTCTTTCTCTTATCCAAATGATTTTAAACAAATTGCTTTACAGCTACAAAGCAAAATCACGCAAAACTAAACATAATGCTTAAGAAGCATATTTATGATTAATTATGCAATTCCGGATTTTGGGACGTGACACCAGCTTTCCTTTGCGACAAAGGGTCCCCTCTTGCAACATTAGTCATTTGAGTCGACTGTGGGGACTCAGTGAGCATCAATGCTCGGGCTGCCCTTTGCTTGCGTACTACACATCGAACACATCCTTGGAGCTCTTGAGCATCCATTTCCTCCTCCTGAGGCTCATCTCGAGGCTCTTGTTGCCTCACCTTCTTCTTCCTTTCTTTCCGTCATCCCGAATAACTCTATAAGGGATAGAAAAGATGGAATTTAGAACTCTAGAAAGATTGGATCAAAAGGAATAAAAAAATATTGAATTCAGTTTTGACTGTACAAAACCGGAAGTTCCGGTCAAAACTGGAAGTTCCGGGTTCCACGAATCAAAACCTAATTAGAGGTTTTGATCCAAATAACCAAGGGAATCACATGATACTTGAGCATCATGTTCTATGACACCTAGTGAACCTATCCACCAAAGGGATTCGACCAAGATCTTCTATAAGAAGAGATCAGGTTGAGGCACGATTGATTACCTTTCCTGCAAAAAGGATGAGATTGAGGTCCATCCGGACGTAGAGATCAGAGAATTCGGTCTCGAAAATGAATACTCTGGGGAAAACTCAAACCTTCCAAGGTGGATTCATCCAAACTTTGGTGGTGGCTCCGTGGGTAGGTCGAAGAGCGAGAGAGAGCAAGGGAGATGAATGAAAGAGATGAAGGGGTAAGTTCCCTCCAGGTTGGGGTTAAAACACCCAGAAATCAGAAGTTTCGGGTTCTAACCGAAACATCCAGATTGGAGCAGAAAAGCAACCCGAGGACCTCCTTCCGAGTCCCATCCAAAATATCCGTATAAGTTGGAACTTTCAGGATCAGCCTGGAACTTACGGGTTATCCAGAACAGGCAGAAACCAGATGGATTTAGAATAGATTTAGAGAACAGATTTCGATGAGATGTTGATCAGCTGTACATGAGAGGTCTTTCCACTTGTGATCATTGAACAATCAAGCATTCATAGCTATGATCACAAGTAGTTCAACATGGTCATCAGATCAAAAATTGAATCTTTTCAAAACAAAACAACACAATAATGTTTTCTTAATTCTTTTACTTCAAAGCATGTAGACTAGACATCAATCAAATGTATGAAAACTCTAAAGTATGACACATTTGGTTTGTTAGCTATTAGGAGCTCGTAAGAGGTCTTCTTTAAGATTTTGTGAAGGTACAACCGGTTGATGGCATGCCATTTGCTGTTGACGGCCTTTGCCTAAAATTGATTCGAAATCTTGTACTCATCAAGTATGGTTATTATCGACTCAATGAGAGTCCTTTCTTCCTTTCGACCATGCCATTTTGTTGAGGGGAGTAGGGGCCGAAAACTCATGCTTGATGCATTATTCATGAAGAAAATCTTCAACTTGAGTGCACTTGAATTCACTTCCATTATCGCTTCTCACTTGCTTGATCTTCACATCAAATTCATTTTGGGCTCACAAATTTCTTGACTATGGCTTGTGTTTTACTCTTATCATGAAAAAAAATACCCAAGTGAAATGAGAATAATAATCAATAATAATTAAACCATATTTTTTACTCTTATCATAGCCAACCCAAGCTAAACTTGGCAATAAAACAAAGCTCAAGCTTCACTTTATCTGTTAAAAAATCAACAAGATAAAATTTGCCTTTCAAATGACCTATGAAAGCGATTGCGGAGTCCTCCCTTATAGAGACGGTCACACCCTCGTTAGTAAAGAGATTATTATAGCCCATTTCACAAAATTATGACACGGACAACAAATTATAGTTCAAAGAATTAACAAGAAGCACATTGAAAATTGAATAATAATTTGAGATAACAATTTTACCTAGATCAATTACCTCTTCTTTACCATTGTAGCTGAACACAATATTTTCATATTGTGATCCACACTCATCAAAGGGATGAGAACATTTTCTTCTCTCCGGTCATATGATTCTCCAGTCATATGATTTGTGCATCCACTATCTAGCACCTAACTTGATCCACTGGAGGAATATACCTACAAAACAAATTAAGCCTTGATTTAACGTACCCAAATTTTCTTGGTCCTTTCATGTTAGTAACTAGCACCTTCGGTACCCACACTCTTCTTTTGGCAACTTCGTTAGTGTTGTAGATACAACATAGTGAGCAACCACTTTACTACGGTGATTTCTCTAAAGCCCATAAGAGGCATAAAATGTAGCTTGAGGAGCATAGCCTTGAGGATGCTTATTTGGCTCTATCACTTTCTTGACCTGTGTTGCAGGAGCATTTAGTTTGCCACTTTCCTTGACAAATTTTAGACATTTCTTACCATTTACCACAACACGTCTACTTTCCTTGCCTTCACACTTATCATATCCAAGCCCTTGTTTATTCTTAATTCCTTGACCCCTAACAGTCTTATAGAGGACATGCTTGGATTGATAAGTTTTGATGCATCCATATTTCACCAAGGCATTTAGTATCTCATTTTCATTCTTTAATGCTTGCATATATTGAGATATTGTAGCAACGAGAGAAACATTGACTAGTAGAACCATTAGAGAGCAAAGTTGCATCATTAGAAAAGGAAATGCTATTCCTAAGAGCAACAAATTGTACTTAAAGATCTTTGTGAGTTTCATCCAAACATAAGAAGTTCTCTTAAAGTGTGGTATTGCTACCCTCTAAACTAACAATTGAGATATTGGCTGGCTCAAGATCTTTGGTCAATTTCTCAACTTTCTCTTTCTCTTTAGCAAAGCCTCTCCTTTTTAAGGATGAGTCAGTCTTCTTACTTCTCAAGGCTCTCCTATTGGTTTTCTATTATTTCCAACAATTTTCTCATTTTAGCCAAGGTGATTTTGTTCAAGCCATTAAATGAAGCATTATCAACATCATTCTCATCATCACTACTATCACTATAACTATCACTATCAAGAAGTTTGGGATGTGATGATACCTTATGCCCTTTTGCCAAAAGGCAAGTGAGAGCCTCGTCGTCGCTCAAGTCACCAAAAAGTGACTTTGTCGGTGGAGTGGTGCCGATGGCGATTATGGCGACACCTTCACTATCAGAGTCGGAGTCAGAGTCATTGGAGTCCCATTCTTCACCAATGTGAGCTTGTCCGGAATATTACTTCTTGTGCTTCTTGCTCTTGTGCTTCTTCTTCTTCTCATTATTGTCATTTCCCTTCTTCTTTGGACAATCTGCAATGATGTCACGTCCCAAAATATTAATTACATAATTAGGCATGCCTAATCATAATTACATTTTGTTTTGTGCAATTGATTATCAATTTGAGTTTAAATCACGTTCCAAAAGTTATGCGTTTTGAACCTTCACGTATTTTCCCCACATATACGTGAGTATTTGAGAGTGAAAATGCTTAGAAGCTAATTAGGAGAAACTCCATAGGTATTAGAAAAGAAAGAGAATAAGAAAAAGGAAAAAGAATGAGACTTTCAGGACCAAACCGCTCCCACGGTCTGACCGCTAGTATACAGAGCGCCCATTAAGGGGATCGATCACACACTCTCTCTCGCTCTATCTTTTTCTGTTGCTCTCTCTCACTCTCCTCCTCACTTACGTCCTAGAGAGAGAAGAAGAGATCACTTCGATGTCCATGATGACCGAAGATCAACGGAGAGAACTTTCTCGAGCTCCCCGAAGGCTTCCTCGAGCTCATCCCCTTCACCTTCTTTCGTTGAAGGAGTTCCAATGCGTGTTCATCCACCTCAAGCCCCTACATCACCTCGAAGCCCGATTATCAAATCGAAGCTTCCCTGAATTGAACCCCTCTAATAGAAAGCTTTCCTTCGTCGGTGGCCTTCGAAAGTGTAACACCCAGTTTTAAAGGAATAAAACCAGTCACAACACATGTATACCAGGATCAAGTTTCATACATGTGTTTACATCATCAGTGTATCATCACAGTGCTATTATTATAATAATGTATTTAACCTAATACAAAGGGACCTGAGGGTCTAAAAGAAAACAAAACAGAACAAGAGAGCTTTAGCGCCAACGGATCTTCCATCTTCCACAGGCGTCAACCAAGGGCACACCAGCCTAGAACAGCAACTCCGGATTGAAGTCGTCTTCATCGAAGGAAGCAACTTCATTGACGGCTTCTGAACAGCAGTAGAATGCAAGAGAAGGGACAACGGGTGTGAGCACAAAAATGTACTCCGCGAGTGAAGGGAAAACATGCTATGGGGCTTAAGTCAAGAAAAGGTTAGACACGGTTAACTGTACTAAGCAAACTTTAACCTAATAACTCCAACAATAGGCATTCTATTTACTAAGTGTGAAGACGCCACTATAACAAAAGGATTGACTCATCGAATTTCATCTGACTACCAAAACTCACCAGGTAATTCCATTACTCGGCTACCCAACCAACCATACCAAGCCTTGATCCCATCTAATCATGAAGAAGTCCAAGCCGCTCTTGATCGTGAGCACGACTGATCTGATCAGTTTGATACTCTGCAGAGTTTGCACAGCTTTCCCCGTGAGTCGTGATTCTCATGTTGCTTCACACTTCCAGGGTGTGGAGTCGGGGTCTCACTACAAGGCCTTTACAAAGCTCATGCCAATCCGTAGGCACCCACTGAGGTTTCACTGCAAACAGACGATTCCATCGTTGCAGAAGCCCCCTCTTGTGCCACTCAACCTTCCATTGGTGCCCATAGAACCGGAGGTGTGGCTAATTAGTTGGCCAGGCCGTACCCATATAAGCCTCGTGGTTGTGTAGTTTAGCCGAGTTACATGCTTCAAGAACCGGTCCTTAGGATCCCACACAAGAACAACCACAAACTAATTGTGCATTACCCGCACACGTGCATTCCCGCACCATCATCGTACAAACATTCCGTTGGGTTCTCTATACCATGTTGCTACAAAGTTAACATACCCGATTCTTGTTGCATAACTATTAGTCAAGATTAACATTTTCTCAACTATCGCAGCACTAGCATATCTACCCATCATTAACCATGACTCAACAACGGCGACAAGGAATAATCATACAAAATCTACTAAAGACTAACATGGGATTCCAATTTTGACAAGCATGCTAAGAAGGATAAATAACTACGCATGAATCCTAAAATAGGAGCAAGATGTTCAAGGGCACTTACCTTCTGCTAAGGGTTGCTCAAAGCTCAAACTCTTAAAAAACTTGATCTTGCATATTCCCGAACTGATCACCTCTTAATGACGATCTAGAAAAAACACACAAGAGAAACTACTAAGAACAGTACACCAAATAGTACTAAAACTAGGTTAAAAAAAACCCTATAAAAAAATTCTATACGACGCTACGAACATTTGAGCATAAAAATTGCCAAAATCGGAGCTACGAGCAAAATGTTATAAACTTTTGAAGTTCCAGGGGCTAATCTGCAAATTTTACTTAATTTCAGAGAATAAACCGAATATATTTTATACTGAAAATCTTGATTATGACATCATAAAGGAAAACCAGATTTATTTTTCTATTGAAAAAAATCGCGTGGAATAGGTTCACGACCCCGTGGACCATGGCCTAGAGGCCGGTCTACGGGTCAACGGTGGGCCAATTAAGAGGTTTGAAGGGGTATACAATCTCAGCTGTCAGATTGAGATCGGGCAGTTGGGTTTTAAAGGGGTGGCAGACGGCTTGGCCTGGCGGCGCTAGCACAGGTGGACGGCGGTCGACGGCTGGGACCTCGCCAGAGTAGCGCAAAATCGTGCTACCGGCCACATATCGTATTGGGAAACGGCTCAAAAGAGAGAGGGCGACACGGGGATTCTTTACTGTGGCTTCACGATGGTGGAGAAGGTCCAAGAGTGGCTGGAGATGGGGAATGGCAGACGGCGGGGCTCCGAGCTCGGTGCGGCGGCGTCCGACGGCGGAAGAAGAACCAATGAGCAAAGTTAAGCTTCGCCAGAGACCCTGCGACACCAAAGAGACTAGAGCCGAAGTCATAGGAGGCTCGGCCAAGGAGAAATGCGGCGGTAGGGAGCTCCTTACCGACGGTGAAGAAGAATCGGCACCAAGGTCGAATCCGAGAGAAAGAGGAAGGGGAAAACGGGGGGAAAAGTGTGGAACGTCGCAAAGAAGAAGATGGAAGGCTTATATGCGAGAGAAAGAGAGGGAGAGAAATGGGCGGATTTTACAGGATTTGGCCGGAAGCTTTAATTCTATAATTGTGATGGTTTCCAAATTTGTGAGGGAGGAATGGGGGGGGGGGGGTGAACGGCCGAAATTGAGTGAAGGAAGGGAGGGGGTCGCGGCCATGCACTTTAATTGGCGAGTGATGGCGTGGGGAGATGGAATTTTGAGCCGACACAGCAATTGGGGCGAAACGGGCGAGCGACCAGGGGTGGAAGAGGGCGAGCCGGCTCGGGGCGGGCGGCGGCTCACTGCGCAGCTCGGCTCGGGGCAGGGCCCACATGGTGATGAGAGAAGGCGGGAGGGGGCCGGCTCAGGCACACGCAGGCTGGCTTGGCTTAGCAGGCCAACTCGGGGGAGAAGTGAGTGGCCCACTCGGGAGAGGGGAGGGGAGAGGAAGAAGTGGGCCAGAGGAGAAAATCGGTCCGGAAGCATTTTCCAATTTGAAAATCCTTTTTCTTTTAAGATTTTGAACAATTTTCAAAAGGGGTTTTAAACCAGCGACTTCAAAAGGGGTTTTCGCAAATATTTTTCAAACATAAAAACATATTGCAACTACGATGGCATGAATGCAACAAACTTAACTACAACCTATGGCAATTTAAATTTAGAAATTAATTTCTTCTATTGAACAAAATTGCAACTCTTATTAATTTCTAGCAAATTTTAAACTATTGCAAAAATTAAAAATTTAGGGTGTTATAGAAAGGTGCTGCCGGCAGAGTTTCACAGTCTGATCACCACTAAGGTCGGTCTGACCTCCAAATGCCAAAATCTTTTGCACGCTAGTGGTCTGACTACCACTTTAACACCGGTTTGACTGCCAGCCACTTAAAATTGTATGCACTTAGGTTGTCTTATCCAGGGTTTCAAACTTTGATACCCTAATTATTTGGTGGTCTTTTGCAAAAGTTTCCGAAACAGACACTCTATCAATGTTCAAACATGCATCATATGCACACTTTTTCATCATTTGATTATTTATACAATGCATTCTTGATTCGTTTAGAGAGTGTTACACCGGCGATCCAAGCGAGTGAAGGCATCGCCAATCTACCGGAGTTCTATTAGTGTTGCGCTGGGAGTATCAAGCAACCGCCAGAACAGCAAGGCAAGCATCAAAATATATTGCACCCTTTAGTTTGAAGTGAATGGAGTCTAAACTGATAAGATGTCGCTTATGTATATTTGCATGTTTAGTGATGTCGATGTCGAATTTATATGGGTAGAACCTATCTTGTTTTGTATTATCTCTACCTTGAGTTGTTAATTATTCATATCCTTATAGCCATGATAACATTGATGATGTCTAACTTAAGAGTATTCAAAATGCTTAGCAATGCTTATGTCCTCTGTAGAAGACAAGCAATGGTTCAACCGTTGTTGATGAGCTTAGAGCTTACTTATTGTTTACAAAACACAATGGCAATGATGTGGGTTGCATGAGATGTGAAGATGAGGCGATATGTGGGCGGTGCTAGGGGTAGGTCGGAAGAGGAGCCCGAATGCTATAGACCGCTTGCATCATTTAAACACTATCTGTCGGTGCCGTTAGCTTTAGCACTTTCCGTACAACCACATATTCGGATAATGAACGAACGAGTTGAGTATCATATGTCGTGCTGATGCTTGCCTTGCGGCCCTATGACTGAAAGTGCATCTAGCCCCTAGGTGTGGTTTTGGTAATTAATGACTGATGAGGACATCACTCTTTCGGATACACACACACTGAGTATTCCTCCAACAATAGGTCCATTGACACGAGCTCGTGCACGTCAACTAAATCATGAGGTGAGCTCGTTCCTTAGCGTTCCTTTATATTTTGATGAGGATGAGATGCTACTGAATAATTGTGATGTATTGTTACTTAGGAACGTGGGAGAAGAACAGCAAGGACGCCCAAGCCAAGGTGGAGGTCCAATCAAGTTTGAGTCCGTTTCGGAGTTCAGGACCAGTCTACACTAAAATCGTCGCCCAGGACGCATACGGACTCCGTTTTCGACGTTCTACACATGGTTGGAAAGCTAAGGAGATAAGCTTTCCAACGGAACTGGTCCCATGTCCAAATTCGTTTGGAGTCAATAGAAATCGTCGAAACAAGTGAATGTCCAGAATTTGTCAGGGTTCTGCGCCACCATCTTTTGGGCTGTTGGGCCGTGTAACGTGTTGGAGTCCATTAGGGATGCATCCAGGGGTCCTTGTTCGACCCTAGTCTTTTATATACAGTAGCCTCCGCCCTAATTAGGGTTGGGTTTTGCTTAGATATTGATTTACACACAGTTGTGAGATTTTCACTCTTGTTCCGGACCGACTAGGCCGCCGCAAGTGTTTGTGGAACCCCGACTTCGAGTGCTTGAATTCAATTCGCAATATTTCAGATTGCATCTTCTACGTTCTTGCTTGTGTTCTCGGTACGCTTGCAGGGATTGAGCCTTCTTGGCGAGGTCAACCGCGCGACACGGTTGATAATCAACGGAGCTGTGGTGTAGTGATTGCAAGGGAGACGATCTGTTCGGGTCGAAGTCTTTGGATCATCAACGTCGAGTTCTCCACCCACCGACTTATCACTACCTATTGGAAGATCGGGCCAACATTACTCATCAATGATAATACATATGGACTAACAATATTGTTGAGAATTATTAGTAGGTTATTCTATAAGTGATGCATGGAGAAGAGATATGTATCAAGATGAATGAGCTCTAAGTAATGCTCGGGTAAGTCAATGACAATACCTATGAACTAACAATTATGTTGAGAATTGTTATTAGGTCATATCATAGAAGATGCATAAATGATGAAGTATGGATTAGTTGAGAAATGCCATGAGTTCAAAGAATTGCATCAAATTCATTGAGATCTTAGTGATGCTCCCAAGAAGAAAGAAAAGCTCATTGAAGATTGGTGATAAGCGTAAATACTAAGTTACTTGTGGAAATCAAGTAACTACAGGTATGCCATTGTCAATTGAGTTTATGGACTAACCCATGTGTTTTATACTTGAAAGTGAGTTGGAGTTAGGATCCATAAGAAGGCATAAGTTGAATTGAAATCATATATGCCAAGAGTAAAGAACAAGATTGGACTCCATATATGATAAAGTGAATTTACTGAAGATGTCGGTTACAAAATGGTTTTCTATGGCAATACGGTAAAGGACAAGCAAAACTCGGTTGCGATAGACCATCTGGTGATGAAGGGCAAGAAAATGGCTTGGTGCCGAATGACTAAGGCAGTGGTGAAGAGAGAGTGAAGGCTTTGCGCCAATACCGTGCGATACCATGAGAAGCTATGGGTGATTCACATCAATTACAGGAAGAATCAAGAAGAGATGGAGTGACGATGATATAAAATGTGGCAACCCTCTAAAGTTTGAAGGAAAGAAGCGGTACTTGAACGTATTCAAAGGCTCAAAGTGGTTCAAATATATTTTATCTTTGAAGTTGAGTATAGGTATGCCACACTATTAGGAGGGATGCAACGTTGAGTAACTTGTAATGTCTCAGTGCTCAAGAGTTTCTAACCAAACCCAATGTGACAGTTCGCTTTAAGAGACCGGAGCTGAAAGTGTGAAAGTGTCTGAATTAGGTTTTGGAGAGTTCCTAGTTTTATCCTATAGGTTTAATATCATGAATTCAGTTGTGATATATAGTCCTCTGAATAAGCTGTCTATAGAGTCCAAAATCGGACTTCGGGATCAAAAGTTATAACATTTTCACTTCATTGACCTTGGTTGTTTTGTTAAACTGCGAAGACTCCACACCTTTTCGTGGAGAGTCCGCAATTTTGCAGAGGGTCCGCAAATTCCAGGTCTAACGACTTATTTTTTTTAAACAACAACTTCTTGTGTTAAAGTCTGGAGGGTCCGCAAATTTCTGCGAAGACTCCGTATTTTTTACGGAGAGTCCGCATTTTCTCTAGTATAATGGCTAGTTTTTTGGAGTTGGGTATTTATACCCCCTCACCCCTCTCCTTTGGTTGTTGCTGGTGTCTCCATAAAATACCTAAAAGCCAAAGCCATTTGAGCTCTCCCCACTCCATTCTAGTGTGAGATTTGAGAAGAAAAGTGAGTTGGGTTGAGAAATTGAAAGATTGAGTGCAAGTGAGATAAATCCTATATTGAGCACTCAAGTTCATCAGTAAGAAGTACATCGTCGTGTTTGTTACTCTTGGAGTTTAGAGATCCTAGGAGGCTAGGCATCACCGGCGAGCACCCAAGGTTGTGGTGTGCTGAGGAAAAGTTTGTGAAGGCTTCGATTTTGCCTCCGTAAGGGAAGAAATCAAGAGTGAAAGTCAAGCTCAAGAGTGACTGAGCTTGGAGAGAAAAATGGTTGAGAGAGACCTGACTCAAGGTGACTGAGCCCCTCATTGGAGACGTAGGAATCTCTAGTGGAGGTGTCCGAACTTTAGGAAATAAATCGCGTGTCTCTTCTCTTGTTTCTTGTTCTTGAGTTCTTGCTCTCTATTTATGCAAATTGTTCGATCTACTTTCTTGTGAAGTTTTAGTTGCAGGTACTTGGTGAAATAGGTTGAAATACATCCACTATTACTGGGTAATTCGTGGATTTCATCCACATTGTATTGCATAGGCATCTCTTGATTTATTTTTCTAAAATCTCCGGAGTATCCACAGATTTCTACGGAGTGTCTGCACTTTTGTGGAAACTCTAAAAAAATATGCGGACTGTCCATATATTGCTAATCCATTGTATTTAGTTTGTAAATTTTTTCAGAATACGCCTATTCACCCCCCCTTCTAGGTAACATCGTTGTCCTTTCAATGACGTGTAAGAAAAATAAAGGAGAAGTAAGGTGGCAGGGAGCCAAAGGTGTCTGGGACATGCTCACGGTAACCTCGGTGCCATAGGGGTATGCGCAAGTGGGTAGTTTCGGGTATGAGAAAGGTTATCTCAGGGGCCAAGAGGATGGACCCGGATTGTGTGGGTAAAGTTGTACTCCCTGCAGGATGTAAAAATAATTTGAACTGTCGTGCTCTCGGTTATGAGCATGCTTCTATCCATCCAAATCGGCCGTAGAGTTTCTGGATTTGGGGATGTAGAATATGGTATGGTATGTTGGGATGATTGTTTCGGATTTTGGTTCACATGAGATGGTTTCATTTATATTTATGCGCAAGTAGTTGGTTATAGGGTAGAAAGATATTTTTGGATAAGTATAGGTGCTCACACATAGGTGGTAAGGTTTCTTATGCATAGGAGTTTACTTAACCTTGTGGCCTACTTCTTACTAATGACTTAAATGCATAATCCATGGAGTCAAGTTATTATATGTACCCATTATGGATTAAGTGTCGCGAGTACCTTCGTACTTACGTTGCTCTTTTAGTTTCTACTGGTGAGGATGAGCTCGTGTTTGGCTATTTAATGCCTGCCGACGCAAGTGGCGGGAATGAGTAGTCCAAACTACTCGTGTGGCAAGGCGTTTGGGTGGAGCATAAGGGCATATGACTTCACCTAGCTTTTGGTGTTGTTAGGTGTTAATCTTCCGCTACGTAGTTTCTAGTTTGGTTAGGAGGTAATCTATTCTTTATGCTCCTAACTTTCTTTTGATATAAATTGTTGCAAATGGTTTAATACTTAAGAACTTTTAATATAATTTAATTACTCGCTATTTCTTAAGCTTTGTTGTGATGCTATATATTGGAAAGGCATGTGTTCTGATCTTGGGCATAGAACACGTGCCGAGACTACCATGATGGTATTCCGGTTAATCATCATGGTCGTGATTAAGTAAATGATCGTTCTGATGATTAATTGAAATACTATTTGATCGGTTCCTCACAAATGAAATGGTCAACCTCACCACACTCATAACAAGCTCTCTTTGAATTTCTTCTCTTTAACTTGTCATGGGACTTCTTGTATTTGCTATAAGCACTCTTCTTGAGGAATTTCTTGAACTTCTTCACAAAAAGTGCTATTTCCTCATCATCATCGCTTTCATCATCACTAGAGCTTGTTTAAGTTTCTTTGCTTGCCTTAAATGCAATAGATTTGTTCTTCGAGCTTGAGCTTTGCTTGATAAGATCTTTGACTTCTTAGGCTTCCTCCTCCATGAGCTCCTATGCAAGAATTCTTCCAATCATATCATTGAGTGTGTGTCTCTTGAAATCTTTCCTCTTGCGAAGGAGAGTAACCAAAGTGGGGTTTCTTGGTGCAAAGGCTCTCAACATCCTTTTTACCATAAAATGATCGGTCATTTCTTTGCTTCCAAGTCCCTTGATCTTGTTGACTAGCATCATCAAACATTTGTTAGGGAGTATCATCATCTTCCATAATAAATCTTCCGAATTTCCCTTCACGCAACTCTATCTTTGATTCTCTCGCGATTGATGTTCCTTCATGTGTTACTTGGAGTGTTCCCATATTTCGCTTTGACTCCTTGAGTCCATCCACCTTATCGAGCTCCTCGGGACTCAAGGCACTAAATAGTACACTAGTTGCTTGATCATTGCAGTGCAAATTTTGCACTTGCTCGAAAGTGAGTGCTTCATATTCATCTGATAGCTCAAAACTTGTACACACATCTTCTAAATACTTGGATAAAGAGATATTAGATGCATTTTTATTTTGTACCTTCAAGTGGCTTAATGTGTACCATTGAAGAACGGTGCACGCATGGATGGCATGGATATGTAAGAATGAGATGCATTCAATTTACCATAATTGAAACCAATTGTAACTCCCTTGCTCTTTCCGTCACCTGACTTCAAAGAATCCTCCTTACGACTCCTCGGGCTTCTTGGAATCTTTTCTCCAGACGTCGACATCTTGATTCCTCCAAGCGGTTAAGCCTTGTAGGAGATCTAGCTCTGATAACAATTAAAAGATCCTTAATGTCACCTAGATAGGGGTGAATAGGCGTTTATCCGAAATTTAAACTTGCAACAGAGATTAGAAAAACCGAAAGTTCCGTCCTGATACCAGAAGTTCTGACCTTAACTGGAACTTTGAGGTTCAACTCGGATATTCCAATGATAGAGAGAAAAATATAACTTTAACCACCCTACTCAATTCTAGTACTTGTAATGCAAGTCCATGAGTTTACAAGGAAGCTACTTACCTATGCAACAATTCTATTTCAACTAGAGTTTCACTAATGTAGAGGTCGACCAAGTAAGATGAAATGAACAAAAAGGAACAAGTTCTCAATAAAGAAAACCCAATGAAGGAGGCAATGATTTGTTTACCGAAGTTTGGACCCCTATAAAAGGATCGAATGGCCCAAGAGGGAGGGGTGAATTGGGCTCTAATTAAAAATATTTCTACTGAATACTAAAACAAGTGGCAACCTTATCCTAAATGAAATATAATGTAACTATGCGAATCAGCTAGAGCAAAGCAACAAAACAAGCAAGCAAAGACACTAAGCAAATTGCAGATTTAAAAGTTTGCAAGAATATAAATGATTAAAGTAAATATGAGAAAGTAGAAAGATGGACAAGAGGACACATATTTTTTTCTCGAGGTATTGAGGAGTTGGCACTCCTCCTAATCCTCGTTGGAGCATCTACCAAGGATATCACTCATAGTTGTTACTTCCCTATCTCCAGATTGGCGGGCATCAAACCAAGTACTTCGCTCTTCTCGAGGCTCCCACAAGAACTCCAAGAGCTTACCGAGACTACTCTAATCACCTAAAACTGGCTAGGTGTTGCCAACCACCAAGAGTAACAAGCCAATAGCTTCACTTGATCAAGATTAAGACTAAACTACAGCTAGATGCACACTTGCTACTCTCTAAACACTAATGATATCCTTAACCTTCCAATTAGAGACTTTGCAAATCACTTAAGTGCTCTCTCTTGCTTCTTGATGACACACAGTGTATAGGCTCCACTGGGTTGCAAGAGATAGAAGTGAGACCGACTGAGGCGGTATTTATAGGCTAGAGGTTCAAATCTAGCCGTTGCTCAACCGCCTACTTTTTCTTTGAACGCCGGAAGGTCCGGCATGCGTTGGCTCACACACGTCGGATCATCCGGTGTGTACCTTTTTAAAACACTGCCAATGTCACCTGTCACTAGCCATTATTATTCTGAAATGCTCCAGCAAAGCCTCCGGTTCACACGCCGGATCATCCAGCGAGTATAATCACGAAAAACCATCTGAGAATCCTTATCTGTAAGAAATGCTCTGGCGAAGTCATTCGGTGAACGCCGAACCATCCGGCATGCACACTCACTTTTTCAATAAAAATCTTAGTTTTGTGTAAAAAGCTCTGGTGTGTTTCATCCTCGATGTCAGACAATTCGACATGTTGATTTGAAGTGCCTCATCAGAGTCAAAACACTTCAGTGTGTTCATCCAGAAGGGTGCCGGACCATCTGGCGTTGACTTGTACATTTTTTGGCTACATCACCAGAAAAATGCTCCGGTATTAGAACCTTTTGTGTCACCAGACAACCTGGTGAACTTAAAGGATTTCTAACTTGAACAAATAATGCTCCAGTGAGTTCAACATGTTGATTGCTGGACCATCCGGTGTAGGCATATTCTTCCTAACTCGTCCAGTTCAACCATCCATGAGTTCTAACTTCTCGACATCTCATCTATAAACTTCTTTGAGCTATCTAGTGCTATAATTTTACAAGTGCGCATCCAATCAAATCTAGACTAACTTAGGTCAAGCTACTACTCTTAGCCCATCTTTATAGTACGACCAAAAGACTAAGAAAAAATAGAACTTATACTACTATAAGTGTCTTTCATCTCCTTATGACGCTTAGGGCTAGACGATCCTTAATCTTGATGTACATATCCTTTGATTATCCATAGAATCGCCTTAGGAACCAAGAATACCAGAGTATCATTATGAACTAAATTTTTTATACCCTTCAAAACACACTTGTTAGTCACAATGATATAGTTGTTAGTAATCACCAAAACTCTTATCACTTACCTAGGGGCCTAGATGTTACACCCTCCAATGAGGTTCCTATGTCTCCGTTGAGAGGCTCCAAAGAGTTAGGTCTCTTTCAACCCTTTGCCTCACCAAGAATCACAAAGATTGAGCTTGGTTGTCACTATGTGATTTCTTCCCTTTCGAAGACCAAATCGTGGCCTTCACAAATTTTCTTGTGGCACACCACACAAGTTTGGGTGCTCGCAAGCGACGCCTAGCCGTCTAGGAGCTCTAAGCTCTGAGAGTAACAAATCTGGTGATGAATCTACTTGCTCACAAACTCAAGTGCTCAAGATGAAAATTATGCTCACACAATCTCTTGCTCTCACAACCCAACCCACAAATCTCTGCAAATCTCAAGCAAAAAGGAGGTGCGAGTGAGTATTTTTGGCACTAAAGGTTGTCTCTTTCGAGCAAAAGTAGCAACCCCTCGAAAAGGGTGAGGGGCTAAATATACCCAACCTCTAAAAAACTAGATGTTACATAATATTCTGGCCAAACCCGAAACATTCGGGTCCTACGTCAGAACTTTCAACTTAGGTCGAAAAGTTATCGTTACAACTGCTATTCTATCCAAAAGTTAAACGAACTCGGAACTTCCCGTTCAAAATCAAAAATTCCAGTTTCAAGAGAAAAAAAGCCAAAAGGTTTCTTTCGGGTTGAACCTGAAACAAATGACTAACCCGAAACTTTCGGTCCAAAACCGGAACTTCCGGTTCCATGAGAAAACCAAAATCGAAGGCTTCCTTCCGGACTGAACCAGGAACTTCACACTAACCCGGAACTTCTGGTCCAAAACCGGAACTTCCAGTTCCCAAGATAAATTCTAAATTTTTGTGATACGTGTGACCTAGATATTCTATAAGCATTGAGACATGTCAAGTAAATTCATCAGTGCATCCCTCTTGATAGTATGACATCCCTAAACTCGAATTCAAATTCAACCTTAAACTCGAAAACTTAGAGATAATCATATGCCGCTTATTTCTTCTTTTTTAGGGTTGCCAAATCGTCCTTTTATTTTCTTCTAATAGGACTACTACATGTTCATCAACTTATTGAACTCATTAGTCCCCTAATCATTTATCATTAGTAATCATCTAAAACCCATACGGAGGCCTACATACGCTTTCACTCCCATGTCTCCACATTGCCCCATTCAATGATCCTCCGTCGCCCGTAACAAGTAGTGTTCCCGCCACCCTGCTCACGCACTCTCACCCGTCGCCACTGCCGAGCTGGTTAACCTCCCGTACCTTTCTTCTATGGCCATAGATCATAGAAAACTGTAGGAGAACCCCACCGCTGCTAACTTGCCATCTACGGTAATCAAGCTTGATTACAGTCGACTGAGACATAGATAAATAATTTTTCTTGATTTTTCCGTGAACTCGAGCAATTTGAAATTTTTTTAATAATTAATTGTACACATGAACAAACCAACAGAGAAGTCTAACCTACAAGAGAAAGAAACAAAGAAATCCACCATCCATCGGAGCCGAAGGAGGCTGCCTACCTAACCCATGCAGTAGACGTTAGGGGACACAGGGGCACAGATCCTTGCCGTAACAAGTTAACCCAGAGCACTGTAGCAGCTGTTACAGTGATTTTGTGAGATAATGAACAGTTCTCTGCCACAACACTGTTGCGGGTTAGTAACACTGTTTTGCTTTACTGTACCACCGACTTCTACTGTTCACCAAAGCTGTAGCATCTACCATTGGATTCGATCCGACGGCTGAGGAGAGCTGGTAATGCAAATAACTGTTCACTCTATTCCTTAGCTTTATCACCGCATAGGATCCGTGTCCGACGCGAGGACGGTGCTGCAGCCTGGAGCTGTTCCCGCGACCAGTGCCGCTCGCCGCTCGCGCTGCGCCACCCGTCAGCTCGGGCTGGATGCGGCCCGACACCTGCGCACTCTGCCAGACACCTAACCGCGCCAACCGCCAACGCAACCAAAAGAAGCCGCTCCTCTTATCCGCTCCGCATCCTGACTACAACTCACCCGTGAGCCGAGCCGAGACCCCCATTAAAAAACTGCGACTTGGCTAGCAAGCGCGCGCGAGTGAGTAGAGCGCCCCCTGCCACCGGGTCTCGTCAACGCCCACGGCTCGTTCGGCCGCCGCTGCACAACGACAGGCAGCAACCGTGAGGGGGAGAGAGGACCCAGCAGCCAAGAAGCGGATAAGCGACGATGGAGGTGGGCGGTGCGATGGCTTCCGTGCTCTTCGCGGCCTTCTCCCTGCCGTGCCTCCTCCTCCTCCTGGTCCTCGGCGAGGCCGGCCTCCGCGTCGCCGCGCTCGCGCTCCGCGGCGGCGTGGGCGGGCACGCCTGGCCCACGCGCTCCGTGTTCCTCGGCTACCGCATCTCGCGCCCCGGAGGCGGAGGCTCGTCCTCCTACTCCTTCCATGGTGACGACGAGCCGCCGCTGCCGTCCGAGTGCTGCGACCGCCTCGCCGTCGCGCTGTACCGCCGCGAGCAGGCCGGGCCGGAGGCAGAGTGCGTGTTCTGCCTGTCCGGCATCGGGGACGGCGAGGAGGTGCGCGAGCTCCGGTGCCGCCACGTCTTCCACCGCGCCTGCCTCGACGCCTGGCTCGTCCGCCCGCGCGCCACCTGCCCGCTCTGCCGCGACCGGCTCCTCCCCTCCGAGCCGCCCCGCGCCTGCAGCGCCGAAAGCGACGTCGACATCGACGGCTACTTCGTAGACGACGATGCCCAGGACCTCTCCTCCTCGTCCTCGTCCTCGCCCTCCTCCACCTTGCCGGCCGACGCCGTATCCGCCTACGCCCACGGCGGCGCGCTCTGGCACATGACGTGAATACCTGCGATCTTTCTTCTTGCTTGTTAAATGTATTTGATTTTTTTTTTCCATTTCTTCGACCTGTTGAGCTGATCGATGATAGTGTAGATGACCAGTCCTGGTCCTGGTACATAGCACTAGCTAGGAGCACTGCAGTACTGCTCCCATTGTTGTTCGTGTTCACTTGCTTGGTTCCATCATCCATGGATAACGACGGCTCACCTGCCTCTCTTCTTTAATCCATGTCTGTGTTGGAGATTGTATTTTGAGCTGAGTTGTTTGAACCCAGTAGAGATAGAATCAGTAATGTAGCACTGGAAATCGGCTACAGTGCCGCACAGTGCTGCGGAGGGAGGGACGGTCCGTATTTTTCGGGGGTACTGTAGCACTGCGAATCGATCTCCGCAATGCTGCGGATGAGGTTGATCTACAGTACAGAACACTATAGTGCTACTGTAACAGCGGGGCCGGAGACTGAAAACACCGTCCGGCCTATAAATCAGCACGTACCTGCGGTCCGTAAGGTGAGACACTTCCTCTAGCTTTTGTCGTTCTTGCCTGGCCTTCTCTATTGGCTTGTGCAGAATGCATCTACCAAGCACAGGATCGTCATCTACTTCCTACGGCGTTGAGTCTTCGGTCACGCAAAGACACCGAACGCCCGTCTCCTCCCTATGGAATAACACCATCTTTAATCATATTCTTATTCTTTTATTTTCTCTCATATCTAATAATTTTTTTAAAAAAAATTATAAAAAATAAGAGAATCTCATTATAAAAATAATCTTGAAAATTCTTTTACGATAGAAAGTATAAACAAAATCCATTATAATATTAAAGGAAAAAAATCCCTTTACTAATAGATTTTTGTCAGTGAAGTGGATTTCTACGATCATATTCAACCGATTCCTGTTAGGGTTCAGAATTCTTTCATAAAGGGATTTTGTTACGTTCAACGCTCTAACAGTTTTCTTTCACGGTTGCTGTCACGAAGAAATTTTCAAGTCATTTTCTTTAGAACAGGATTTTTTTTTTCTCTTTACGAATCCCTTCGAAGGAAAGCTGTTAGAGATGAGAGAAAATAAAAAGAATAGTAAAGGAGAGGGGAATCAGAAAGGGAACGAAATGAAAAGAATATGATTAGGATGGTCCTAGACCATCTCCAACCGATTTCTGTTAGTGCCCATAATCCCTTTACGAAGGGCTTTTTGTCCCCTTTAATATTCCGACGGTTTCTCTTTACGGTTTCTGTCATGTAGGAGATCCTAAGGTTATTCTCTTCAGGACAAAATTGAATATTTGTTCTGGAATAAAATTTGATAATATTTTTAAATGCCTGTATAATATGATGTTGTGATGGGTTGAAGTTGTGTGCAATGATTTTTTAAAGATGCGTAGGATTTGGTAGAGTTGAATGTAAAAATGTTTGGTGCATGTCAAATTTGTAATGGATTGGTGTTTATGCAATTGTATGATACGATGAGCCTTTGTGGTGTAAGCAAAAGTGGGCACACATCGGCAAGGAGTATCCCGATGTTAGTTGTAAGGATGCCCATATTCCTCCCGCTTTTCCCGTCCCGACTTATGACTGTGGTAAGCCTGTCGTAGTCCTTCAGTCCCTACATAAAGATACTGCTGACCACACGTACTATATGTGTCAGGATTATCGTGTGAGTGTATATTTGTTTTGGGTTAGGGTAGAATCATATGACATTATTTTTGCTGACATTTTGTTTTAATAATTTACAGGAATGAGAGATGTGCTACTTCTTCCAATAAATTGATGGGCCTAAGATGTATGACCCGAGAATTTTGAAGGTAAAATAATTTACTCAGTATTCGAAGCAATATGGAAAGTTTGTTCGTTGGATTCCTCCTCCATCAAATCCATCAAAACTGACCTATAAAGAGAAATCAGATTTGAGAGGAAAACATGTAGCGGATCCTCTGTTATGCAACTGTGGAAAGCGAAACATGCTTTGTGAACCTTCAGAGGATCTCCTTACTTTCGTTGTGAATGGATGAAGAAGGTAAAAACTATGCATGCATGGTTGCTTGTTTATAATTTGAATGAGATATAATTAGATGTCATGTACCTTGTATTATGAATTTAAATGCGGCGTCATGGTGCTACTTGTGAATGGATGGAGGAGGAGGAGGATAAAGGGAAAGGCAAAAATATGATAGAACCATATCGTCTAAGGAGAGGTACGGAGGGTCAGGAGGTAGCGGCTAAGACGGTGCAAATGGAGATAATGAAGACACTTGTTGCTAATTTTTTTTGCTTATTTCGGACGACGACGATGACGACGATGATGACGTTGATGATGAATTGATCTATAATACGACGAACAATTAATATTATGGGTTAGTTGGCTAGACATGTGGTTACATTGAACCTATCTATTATTTATTTGGTGTAATGTTATGAACTATTTTGTAAGTTTAATATGTAATACTCTATGAACCTAGCAATCAGCGGCTTTTAGTTCAGTCAACAACACTATTTTTAAATAAATTAAGTAATTTTAAAAAACTAATATAAAGATCGGTGAGTACGTTATGTCCACCAATTTAGACTCATAGTCGCATGGAGTGACGGAAAAGATGGTGAAAGTTTCACACAGCTACCTGCACGTACGGAATGGTCCTTGGATTCAGTTTAGTACAAGTACTAGCATGGTTGGCCGGTCACATGCATGCGTGGAGCCTGCTTGGAGCCTTGGACATGCATCATTTTACGAGAAACCCGAACTTGCGAGTTTTGCCCGTTGTCCGCACGATGTTGTATGTTCGTACTCCTATGCTTTTGAGTAGTAAAAAAATCGTCCACGTCGGCGTAAGCCTACCGTAGTTCCCTCGAGAAAAAACCAAAGAAACTCGAACGTATCAAATAACTGTGCTAGCTACGGTGAAAAACTACTTCAGCGGTTCTCCGATGTGCTTACCTAGCATCATTGGCCTTGTCCGAATCTGTCGGTAACGTCACATTTCTTTTTTTGCATGGGGTAACGTCACATTTCGTTTATATGCATTTTCTCAATTTCTGGGAGATCGATCACAGCCTCACGTATAGGACCACCTCAATAATTTTGGGTTCCACTCACATTGATTTGCTTACAGCTGTGACTTACTCGTGTAATTCCTGAGCCATCCACGGTATAAGTTTTGGTATGACTAAAGCCGGGACGGTACGAAATATTTTGCATCAAATTGATATGGTACGAATACGAGGGTCATACTGTATCTAAGTTTTGGGCATGTTAACACGACATGATAGCTTGAGTCGCGCACATGCTGGCATGACACGAAAAGGGTATGACATAATCTGCATAACTAGTTTTTCGTATTTATCCTCTAATCTCCTTGATACAAAGTGTGAGGCACTAAGAAATATATAAATACGGGACATAAGTGTAAGATGATAAAAAATAAATATATAAGTATTGTCAGATGATATAGAGCATAACCGTGTCTAAGTTGACACGACACGACGATGGCACAATATACTAAGAGTCATACTTAGATCTTTCTAAAATTGACTCGTATTGACACTGCACGATATGATAGGTGGATCATGCCTAATAAACATAGCACGATATGATATGAAACACGACGAGACCGAGCCTTATCGGCACCGCACGGTCTAAGTCCCAGCACTAATGTGCTTCTCAGCGCTAGTGGGCTTCCCATGATAACCAACATAACCAGGAAATCTTATCTATTACTGTTAGTCGCACGAATCTTCGTACATCTATCCATACGATCGGTCAGCATGCAGTGCTTCTATCCAGCGGCGGCAAAAAAAAAAAAAGGGTATCCTATTTATTAGGTTAGATTAAAAACATAGGTGTCTTATTTGTTGAGTTAAAAAATACTAATGTATCACCCAAGCTGTTATATATAATTGATTACTAAAAACAAAAACTTAACCGATATCCTATACATTATGTACTCATAATGTGGATCTGCCGCTACCTGTATCGGAACTTCACATGGCAACCTCTTAAACTAAGATTTAAGCTTGCTGCAGATCTAAACCTAGGCTCGATCGTGCCAACTTTATCGTAGTTAATCTGGTTTAACAGGATCCAACGCACACTTCACATGAATGTACGTACAACAGGCCGTTGATATTAGAATGCATTGCGGTACGGCAGGAAGAGTGCTAACGACGCAGAGTAAATCTTAAAGTTAGTACATGATGCACAGCTGTACGTACCTACTGGAGTACTGAAAAAGAAAGGGGACCTTACGACTTACGAGCATATGAGATACATCGCTGAAGAGTGAAGAACATGGCAATGCATTGTTTATTTGCCTGATCACGTACGCGCTGACCCTCCGCCGTGCAATACTGCAATGCCGGCTACATGCAGGAGACGCGAGCGCAGGATTTCGACGTGATGCGCTCGCCTTCTCCACAGTGCGCACTGCCTAGCATGGCACTTTTGGCAGCACTGCATCCTGCAGGGTTGCGGCGAGGCAGCAGAGATGCCGGGCGCACGAGACCCAGCGGCCGGCGGCTGACGCCGGGAGCATGTCAATAGGCTCGTCAGCACACAGGGGCGCGCGACCACAGTTCACAAATGCGTCGGTAACCGCTCAAAAATCACGGTTACCGAACTTTTCAGTTCCGTCCGGTTTCAAAAACCGAACAGTAACCGAATTTAAATTAAAAAAAATCAAAATAATAATAAATAAAAAAATTTAAAAAAATCTTAAACAAAACTAGACACAATTCTAAGACATTCTGTGAAAAATGTTTTCAAAAATAATGTCGTTTGCACCATATTCTATAGGGAGGAAGTTTGAAAAAAATGAAAAAAATTGAAACGTGCGACTCAATTATTAACTAATATTAAGGAAAAGTGTAACATGCAAACACATATTTTTCTTGTGTAAAACTTATTTTAAAAGAATCTTTAAAATTGATTTCACTTTATTTAGAGTTTTATTAATTTCTCTATGATTTTTACAAAGTTCACAAGCATAAAGTGAATATGTTAAGAAACATCACTGTAATTAACTTTTTCATGTCTACTATTATTTTTCCTACGTAAATAATAGTATAAATAAGCTAATGAAAGTGGTTTCACTAATTTTTGAGGTGTGATGGGTCAGTTATGAATTAATCTAGTTGCAATACATTTACACAATCATGCATGTTACAATAACTAATTCATGAGTTCATGTATTTTTAAAAGACATAGGGTCATGTAAGAAGACTAAAAAAATTAGTTTCATGATTTTTGGATTAGCAAAGAGTAAACTATGCATTTAACTTGGTTTAACAAATACAATTTCTCACAGAAAATTTTGAACTTTCTTATGAGTATAAATAGTTTTATCATGTAGATCATGTCACAAGGAAACCAACAAAATTTGTTTCACTTGATTTGAAGCTCAGATGAATTAGTTATTAATTTTACAAGATTGAGATAATTTTTGGATTTTTTGTTGAACTTCATGAAAATCGAGAAAACCGCTCGATAAATCGAGAAAATCGAGCGGTTACCGAGAAAACCGAGCGGTTACTGAAAATACGGAAAATTTGAGAAAACTGCTCGATAAATCGCAAAAACTGCTCGGTAACCGGTCCAAACCGACCGATTACCGAACGGCTAAAATCGCGATTTTTTTTTTAAATTTCAAATTTTGCTAAATGAATTTTCTCTAAATTTTTTTAAAATTTTTACCGGTAACCACGGTTATCACGTATTTTCGGTTACCGCCGGAGCTCGATAACCGAGCTCCGATCGGTAATCTTAACCCTGCGCGCGACACGCTGGGGATTGTCCATCACATGCAGAAAAAGGGGGCCATTCTATAGCCACATGTCCCCTTGGTCGTAGCAACGGGGCGAGGTAGTGTGTATAGTTAGGAACGAAATTGATTCACACCGTTCAACAGCGGACATAGGTAAGGGAAAAGAAGTAGAATATATATTGTATTAAAGAAGAGAGTCTTTCGAAAGACCTCATGAATTTCCTTCCATGTATGTAGGCGTGTGGAATTTCGGACGAGATCCAGAACCGATTGGAACTTTGCCTTTTACGTTAGTAATTCGTGTGGATCCCCATTCATCTTTTATATTTTGTTTGATCTCTACACGTTCACTTAGAATCATTATTGACTCTATTCGGTCTCCTTATCGTCCGACACTAAACACTCCACTTGACTCTGATTATCCTGTCGTCGATCGCTAAGTTGCATTCATCACCTACATAATATGAGACAAATAAACATATATCTTCAACTTTAATTTCAGTTAGTCCATAATTAATATACTCAAATAAAATCACAAATCAATTCAAATCACATCAAAGCTCATGCAAAACCGAAGATCATCAAACCAAATAAATAACAATATCAATCACTCATCACAAGTAAACTAAGACACATTTAAACTTAGTTTCTTATAAGAAAATTAACTCATACTATCGTTTTTTTATTCAACAACGCATGTAACAGAGAAGAAGAACACGTATCGTAGAGTCTTTGAAAGGTGCAAATTTGGACCTGTTTGGTAGAGCTCTTTCTGATTTAAATTTTTTACAGAGAGTGATTCTCTGGGGGAAGTGATTCTATAACTGAAATTGATTCTTCAAAATAAACTATACGAAAGAAATGATTATATGTGTGAAGTGAATCAGGATAAACTGTTTTTTCAGCTCCATAGCTTTTAGTACATTTGAGATAATCACTTCCACAGATTCTATTTCGAGAGCTAAAAGCTGAAAGCTGTTGTTTGTCAAAGTTTCTCTGATTCTAATAAAAAGCTACTCTAAAAACTCTATCAAACAGATCTTATGTAGATATATGGAATCTCGAATCAGGATCCAGACCCGATTGGAACTTCGCCTTTACGTTAGTAATTCGCAGGGATCTCGTGGAAGGTTCAGGCTTCAAATCATCATTAGAAATAACAGCGAATTCTTTCTTTCGATGTGAAGCTTCGCTTCACGAAAATAAAACAGATGGAACAAACTCAGCATCAGGAAAGGCGGTCGAATCCAGCCCAATCTTCCTTCATGATTCGCCTCCTCAACCATATATATGGGCAGGCTTTCGATCGCCTTGACTCGGTATGGCGGTGCGCTTGAATCGCTTGCCGTTCCTTGCTCCCTATGCATGCTCGTGACGACACAGACAACTGACAGCGATGGATGGCCGGTAAGTTAGCGGATAGGCTTTGGCCTTTCCGCTGCCGCCGACCACCTCGATCGGATCACGTCGCGGGAACGGCGACCGCGTGTTGCTTCCCGCCGCGGCCGCCGCCGCTTGCTTAGCCTTTTTGATGCGGTTTTTTAGTTTTTTAAGAAAAAAAGCTAGAAGCTATTCTAGATACTGGTTTTCGGTAGTTTTAATTAATTGAGAAAACGGTTATGGTTGAAATAAATTAATTCTGAGAATTAGGTTAAGAGTAGTTTTTTTGACTTTTTATATGTTAAGAAATTAAAATTTATTATAAAAACTAATAACCAAAATTTAACAGCAACACCACTGTAAAGCACCACCGCCTAGTGCTTTACCACGAGGGGGGCTGCGGAGTCAGCCGGTGGGACACCAAGCAGCTTGCAAGGCTGCCCACCGGCCAAACTGGGCCAGATTGACACCCGCAGAGGGGAAAAGGCCTAGTCTGTGGGCTAAGATCCACCGACCTTTTCTTTTCGGCAAGAATGAATTGACCAGAGGACCACCAGATTGTCTCTGGTCGAGTAGTCGACCTACAATTTTTTGAATTTGTTTCTTCTCAAAGGTCTCTCTCTCAAAAAAAAAAAAAGAGAGGGAAAAAATGCCAGTATAAAGCGAGTTCATCAATGTATCTTTCTACGTACCCTAAACATTGATGATGCACGCACAAAAAGATTGCCGAGCTGAAAGATGTGCTAGCCAAACATAACCATGGAGGTCCTTGTCTTGCACTACAACCAGCAACCACCTAACGTTGACCGAACTTCTATTACCGCCCGACCTCTGGAGTTCGGACATCCATCGCGCAGCAGCTGCACCTACAAGGCACCGAGCCAAGTTGACGACGCAACCAGCCGGTGGCCCCGCCCGCGCCTCCGGTTTCCCGGGTGCGAGGTACGCTGTCTGTTTTGGCCAAACCCAGCCAGCCGGCGCGCAATCGTCCACATCCACCGCTGCAGGTGGAACGGCAATTGAATCCCGCGGCAGCCTGCCCACCGAACAGGCAGGCCCGGCCCCGGCTGCGGCTGCCACACCGTCGAAAACCGCTCGCCGCGCGCGCCCACCGTGTGCAGCGCGCGTCTTACAGAATAAATCTCCCGCCCCCCGCCTCCCCCAACCACACCACCGCCGCTTACCGCCATATGATTCCGAGCTACTGCTGCCACTCCACCGGTAATCCCCCAACAGGTACACCGCACACCGCACACCACCACTTCCACCTCCGTTTCTTGGCCTGTTTGCTGCGCTCGCGCGATCGAATTCGATCGGGACGGCTGGGTCATGGCTTCCATCGTGCTGCTGCTGTCGGAGCTGCTGGGCGGGGAGAGCGCCAGCGTGCTGGCGGCCAACCGCTACATGGGCGGCCATAGCCTGCGGGAGTTCCGGCCAGCGGTGACGGAGGCGTCGGCCAAGGTCGGCGCACGGCCGGCGGGAGCAGACCACGCGGCCGCCGCCGGGACAGGGCGGGAGGAGAAGAGGAAGGAGGAGTCCTTCGAGGATCTTTTGGTGTCCAGGATAGCGGTCGATGTGATGTGGCCTTGAGAGCGAATCATCGGTTCAGTCTAGTACTTGGGACTTGTGACAGATCAATCGTTCCTTTCTCTGTTCGTTGCGCAACAATTGAGCATGTAAATACATGAAGAATTGCTGAATGTTGCTACGTACTTTGCCCTGAAAATGTTCTTCAATCCATGGTTGAATTCTGTTCTGAAACTAGCCGGGCAGAGAGTCAGAGACCATCGTTTTCGAAGCACGGTACCGGTCGGTAGTCGGTACCATACTTGATACTACAATTGATGCATCAGCCTAAACGGCGTGACAATTTGGATGTAAGATAGCAAACGATCTGATGGTAAGACGCGCGCGAAGGGCATTAATTTTTTTAAAGAACCGGGCCCAATCCCAGAGCCTTTACGGAGGCTTTTTTGACAGGATGCGATGCCTAGGGTTCGAACCAGAGCGAATGCGCCCCTGCCTGACCCGAACCTGATCCAGTGTTCTTTTTCTGTCGAGCACAAATTAATCGAAGCGTATTATATATCAACTAACCAAGCATATAACCAGGCCTAGGTGGACGGGGATCCTCTGCCTACAGTATTAATGACTTTAGCCCTTTCGCGAGTCGTTGGATTGAGAATCGATCACTGAGATTCACTATAAATCACTGTAGCGCAGCACATATTTTACTTTTCAAAATACTATAGCACGGTGACCTTACCAAGTAAAGGCAGAGATCCCAGTCCGGCCTAGGTAGAGGTTTGAGGCTCAGTCAAAGTTTGAGTAAGCTCGGTAGCAATACGAACACGTTGGTCTTTCGCAGTTTAGCATGACACTTGACACCAAAAACTCGAGCTTAACTCCAGGAAGCTCGATAAGATAAGCTTACTAACATAACCAAGACAATGTAATCTTGGCTCGAGTAATCTTGAGCCTGACCGAATCGCTGAAGCTCGTCTCGTAAGGTTCAATAAGCTTCGGTACGGCTTGAGTACGAGTTCAAGCTGAGCTCGAGTAGCTTATCGAGCTCGTCTGCTGCGGCCTTTTTGATAGCCTTACTACCAGATTAATTGTCAAAAGAATTCGATTCATGCAAAGTAGCCGTGAACCAAACAGGCCGCATATCGTTAATAATGTAGGCAGACACACCAGAGTACCGAGATGAAAGATGCACACACCTAGAGGTGAAAATGGTACCAGAAATTCCTTCGACCGTATACCGTTTTCGTCTAAAGTGAAAAATGGTAATCCGTATCCATTTTTGATATTTTTTTAATATTTCTTGGCCTTATCGTTTTCAAATCCGATTTTAAGAAAAAAATTATATTGGAAATGGTATGAGCAGTTTCCGACCATTTTCATTTTTCTACCATTTTCACATCCTTCTCCTACTGATCCTCCAGCACCCACATATTTGAACGAATTCTCACAGTATAATCAATATCATCCTCATAGTTAAATTATATATAGGTTGTCAATTGCTTCGCATCAATGATTTATCATAAATCTTTTCTTTATTATTTATATGATACATGTGTCTCAAGGATAATATGATCTATTGACTATTATTTGTTGTACCTGAACTTTGATTCCTAGTTTTCCTACCCTGCTCCTGGATTGCTCTTTGGTAGGAAATGACCATAGGAAATACAAATCTACACTTGCTTTTATCTGACCCGCAATCAGCAGTTCAACACCGCTCCTAGTTTGTGTATCCAATTATCCCCTTGGAGCTCATGAGCCACTATACGGTTCTTTCTTGTGGCTATGGGGAAAAGATTTGGTGCCATCTCCTTTGGTGCCTCTCCCCGCATGCTGCAGCCATTGTGCTTTCCAGAATTTTGCTTTGTGACCATTGCCAATGTTCACCATTGTGGACGCTGCGAAAAGACGGCGATCTGTGTCATCGCACGGGAGGGAAGCGCCAAGCCAAGTAGTTCAGACTATTCAGTAACCCCGACTGATAATCTAGATATTGAGATGACTCCAGTAGTATTGTAATCTAGTTAGATGGTACGAATTCAAGCTAGTGGAAACATAAATGTCGGGAAAATTGATCATCTCGATTCGTTCCAGTAAAACAATCTCATAACACTCCGGATTCCATTGTGTGGAAGTAGCATATCGAACATTGATAAGCTACTTTAATTTATTCGCTACAAGCAAAGCATGTATGCTGCGTGTGCAAACTGACGACAGCGCAAGTTTATTGATAAGCTCAGATCTGATCCAAGAGCACCTCGGCGCTAGAAATATTGAACTCCGAAGGGGCTTTCTCAACATTGAAAGCCTTGATCTTACCATTGTCAACAAAGGCCGACCACCTAAAAATGGCGTCAAGATTTGAACAGAACATAGAAAAGAACTCTAAATCAGTTATCAAACATCGAACTGTATTGTCATTACTCATGAACACTAGAACTAAGCATATTTACACTCCTTGTATAATGGGAAAGTATACAAGCAACATCTCACCAGATGGTGGATAATTATAATTTTTACGTAGCCATAGAAGGTTTTCCTGCTGGCAAGGGTGTCGTTTAGGAAGTAATTCACATAAAGGGGTCCTGAGAGGCATTCACCTCAATGGAAACAAATTTGTCAAAATGACAAGGGCATTCTAACTAACCAGACAGTGTAATAAGTAACCCAAACTAAACAATATCACGCCTTATGGTCAATTGTAATATAAAGGAAGCAGTTTTAATTTTAAGGACAGTAAAGAGTTGACCAAAGTAGAGTCCATTTTACCTGTGGGAGCGGTGGCCAAGCAAAGCAGCAGAGAGATCTATCTCCAAATCCAAGCTTTTGTGGAAACTCCCATCAAAGTCACCATAGAACTCAATCTGGTATGAATACACACTAATCTCAATAAAGATTAATATAAATAGCAATTAACTGACTGAATTCAAAATCGCAAATGTTTACATGCAATAAGCTACTAAAATGATACACCTGGAGCATGTTTCTGGACCTAATTTTAAATCTAAATTGAAATCATTCAGCACAACCAATACAGAGAAATCCAGGCGAACTTTATGAGAAATGTGAAATGAATTTGCATTTGGTAGTTTTATAGACCAAGATGCAAGAAATACTGCAGAAGCTCTAAAAAGCACCATATTCACAGAGTCTCAGTAATTTAGGCATTTGGCATATTAGGCAGGAAAACAAGGATTACTGAAGTAGGTGGGAGTGGCATATAGCAACGATGAACATTTGTGTCATTGAGAAAAGACCAATCAGGTACCACCACTTAAAGGCAAAAGGCAGATAGTCCTATCGCATTGATAATAGCACAATAGTTGGGTACATACATTACACTTAACAATTCTCATTCTTTATTGAAATAGTAACCACATATAGATTAAAGAGTAGTTACATACTGCATCTTTAGCCTCTAGCTTTTCTGCCCATCCATTAAGAACATACGGATCGTTCACAGAGACACAGATAACAGAGTCAATCCCTTTTGCTTTCAACTTATCAATGTTGTTCTTGTAACTGGGAACATGCGCTTGTGAACAAACTCCTGTATATGCACCCTGAAATAAATTGAAAAGATAGTTGCCAACTCATATAATCAATAGATCATTCGGAGTGAGAATGGTATGGATCTAAGCAGAAGAGATATGCCTTTCTGAACAGATCTAAGCAGAAGAGATATGTCTTTCTGAACAAAACAAATGGAGAACACAGACCAAAACATAAACAATATCACCGGTGGAAATTTACAATCCCAATGGATTGTGCAGGGATTACCAAGGAATATTAACAGCAATGCAAAGAAGCTTTTAAAGAAGGATGCAATATTTCATAGTGAGTTCTAGTGGCTATAGCAAATAACACATGGATTCCATGACATTCTGTTATTAGATTATCCCCGAGTACTTCACCTGTGGCACCTTACTTCCCTAACAGATGAGTTGTGGGCACCAGAGAACAACTTCCCCATTTTGTAGAACAGAAATCGGGTATACTCTCCTCCAAAGCACAAATAATATAAGAACCATTTCAGATTTCACAGTAGTCATTAAATGATCAAACTTCCCAACTCCTACGCTAAGTTCCCCGACCTTGAAGTGCTTGAACAATCAAATTAACTGAACTTCAATACCAACCAGTGTCCTACAAATAGAATAATATCGCCAATTTCACATGCCTTGTTCGACTACTGATGAATCATAGCGCCTAGAACTAACCCCTAATCCCCAAATGAAAATCCAAGGTTCGTACACCTAACGCGGCAAATCCAGTTATCCACAGCAACAACAGCAAAGAAAGTGGATTGGAAAGGGGAGAGGAGGAGCGCTCACAGGCAGGCCGAAGATGACCACCTTCTTCCCCTGCAAACACAAGATACACAAAGAATTCTGGGTCAAAACAAACACACATGGACGAGGCAGCAGTGCTGGATACGGAGTAGGCAGAAACATGGGCAGGGCGGGAGGGTCGGCGTACGTAAAAGATGTCCTTGAGAGGGGTGGTGGAGAACTTGGTGGCGACGCCCTCGTCCCAGGACCGCGCTTTCTGCAGCGACACGCCGGGCGCCGCCGTGACGATGTCGGACCCCACCGACGCGAAGCCCCTCGCCACGCCCCACAGGGCCGCCGTGGCGGAGCCCCCCGCCCTCCTCGCCAGAGCCGACGCCATGGATTCCTTTTTTCCTCCTCGATTTCTCTTCTGCTCTCTCTCTCTCTCGTCAACAGTAAGGCCTCAACTGAGAGAAGGTGGGAGGTGCTGAGACTGAGAGGGCTGCCTGCCCATTGGATCAGATTGGTGTTGGATTCGCCGTTGAGAAAAAAAAAATTATTTTTTGGGCTCGGCCCACTGAGGATTCCAAGCATAATTTGCTGTTAGTATTCCCTAATTTTTTTTCTGTTAATCTGCCCAAGCCACATTTTTCTGGACAAACAGATGTGTCTACTCCCACTTAAAAAAATGCAACCGTGTTTACTCTTGTACTTGATTGCGTTGTTATTATTAATATAAATAAGAGAGGTTTCTCAACAACAAAAAAGATGCAGCGAGTCTCTAACCTCCAAGAGAGAACCTACTGAGGCGCTGGTTCTGACAGCGTGTTATTGAGCCTTTAGACGGCAAAAGAGCGTCGATGTCGATGAACTATCACAAGCCCGGAAACCAAGCTGCTCCAATACTGAACAAATCATGGTTTGGCAGGAGTCAAGAGGAGCCTCTGTAAGGGGCCAAAAGGAGCCAAGACAAACTATCAAAAGTTAAAATGGGAATTGGGAACCAACACATTGTTATCCGATGATACTGTGTCGAATGTACATTGGTTGTGCAAGTTTTCAGAGCACGGAAACTAGAAAAATGAACATGAAACAAAAGCAAGCCAGTCTACATTCGATATAATACGCGACATTCTGATATTTACTACATAACAGTTGCCAGAAGCATTTCTAAATGACGACGTGCGTCACCCTCCATGCAGCAACGCACCAAAACTGTCCTGAGTGACTGTCTTCCAAGCAACAAAGAATGCCAGCACATCTCAGAAATGTAGGGCCCGGTGGAGGAGATACCTTCAGGTCTGAAAATACATAGATACAATAGAATGATTTACTGAATATGCATATTCTATCTACAGAAGTTTGACACTGAAGATTTAGACTCTACTGGTTGAGTTTTCAGGCCAGCCATTTGAATTTATGTTTGCAGTTTTATCTCCAAGTCGGAACCCCTGATATTCTGTTAAGAAATTTACAAAGAACAGCTCAATGACAATAAAATAGAAAGGGTGTGGACAGGTTTCCTCATGCAAAGCGTTTTGGAGGACGCTTTTCCACTCTGGGGATACATTCAGGAGTAAAAAACAAAATGTAGAATCAGATCGTTTTACAAGTTCTATTTGATCTTATATGCACCAGAGCGAAAACAGCAGAAAACAGCTCATACATAAAGATTCCCACCAACCAAGAACTGTACCATACCAGATGTTTATGAAGAAAGAACTGACCTTTTGTACTGAAGGAGAAAAGGGATTTCTCTCTTGCTGTCAATTAAGCTTTATCTGCATTGTCGTGCTCGTCTGCAGGCTCACCTTGCTTCCGATGATGAAAATAAAGGAACTGAAGAATAATCTGTCCAAGATGGTTAAGGGGTTCTTTCCGATGGTACATTTATTCTAAATATTTAATGCAGAAGAGCACAGGGTCAGTGAACACCGATGCACAAAAACCAACAATGTATTGGATTAATTGATGCGGATGTGTGCCATGTATGCATGCAGAACTGGCCTTTTTCTTGAACAAGAAATGAGATGAAAATGACAGTCTATTGCCTCTACCAAAATCGTACGATTCGTGGATTATCATATGGTACTAATCTTTTGTCAAGTACAAGGATTAGCTATTGTATACTCACCATAGGGCCAGTCATATTCTGTTCGTCACATCCATCTGAAACATTTAGTCATATTTTTACTCGGACTAAGATTAGAAAGTAGAAACCCATGATGTTCAAAGTAGAAAAGGATACAAAAGAATCCAACAAAACACATCCTCCAGCATCTACAAGCCAAGGAAGATTTGGTCTAAGTTTTGACCAGTCCAAGCTATTTACAAGTATACTGCATTGGAAAAGAAGGAATGTGAGAACAGGGTTTCAAGATCACAACGAAAGAGAATATGATGTGCTCATTTTCTCAAGATTAAACTTCAAAAGGGCAGTGATAACTTTTTCAGACTACATACCACAGTAAGCAAGCTAATGTCTCACAAAATCACTTTGACTAGATGGCAATTTATTATATAACAGATTGAACTAAGTTAAGAAGAGTATTCCGTAGAAATTTCGTTTATTTCTTTGAAATGAAATATTCCGTGGAAATTCCGCCATGTAGCTTGGCGAGACAGCAGAAACTACTGAAAGAAAGAAAAAAATTAAGAAAGTTGGGTACATGGGTTACCTTCCTACGTAAGTTGAATTCCCCACTAAAGCAAAGGTAAACATCAATGGATTGAGCCCCTGAATAAAATTATAAGTAAAATTAGTTAACCATCACATGGGAAAAAAGGTATTCCAACGACCTACTATAGCAGGTAACAATGCATAAAAGTACATATTTTTTACATTCTTACAGAAATGAAATGTTCACAATACGTCTCTTGGTTTTGAATATTAAGTGCACAAGTAGGTAGTCATTAGGAATTTATGGTGGTTCACTCCTACCACAAAAAGTAGGATGGGAGGGTTATCTTCTCCCCAACAACCATACGTGGGATGCAGGAAAATGTCGTGCAAGAGACTTATCATCACGATTCAAAAGAGAATGAATGCACATCAACCAGAAGTACTAACACAACTTTTCCCTGCTAGGATTAAATTGGACCATTAACTAATGGACCGTTAAACCAATGATTATTTACTTTTTCTTTACAAACATACGATCTTCTGTATAAGAAACAGTAGATGGACTACAATCCAAATGTCAAAATACTTTGGGCTGAACGTAACTACTTTGTAGTAAGACTAAATTTATTTTGCTGGCCACTATTTCACCTAATTTTATCCATATGGATTTGTATGCTTTTTAATGATCTCTATGACATGTGAACAGTTAAACCTATTGGAAGAAAACTGCCTATTTATTCACTTTATTAAAAAGTGCTAAACTACAAAAAGCATAAGAAAAGGTGGAGGTGCCTCCTGCAGTAACAGAGAATATCTATGGAGATGAAGGTAAACTTGCCTCAGCATGGCCTCTTTGCATCTGCAGTGTAGAAAATAAAGGTCAGAACATACAATGAACCATTATGCTATTATTCATGCAGAAAATTTCTTGAGCTTAACTATATATTAGTAACAGAAAAAAAATTCATTAAACAGATGTTATAGTAGGAATATGAGTGAACTGAATGACTACGATTTCCTGATATCGACGCTTTCCACCTTCCACCACCCATTCCACAAAGAAACACAGTTATAGTGACTAGTGGCACAGCCATCCCAGTAATGTAGTATCAAAAATGAATTTCCCGTAAGCAAATTATAATAGGAAAAAGTACATGTTCAACTGTTTGTGAAGTCTAACATTTAAGAATATCTGGGGAAGCCGTCCGCCCATATAGATTATTGCCATTGCCCAACCAAGAAAGCTTCCAATTTCACTTCCACCACCAGGGCTGAGAGATGAATGTCCATGATCATCCTATGATGCAAGAACAAATTAATTAGAAAACTTTTAAACCAGTTAATGTAGTTCATACAAATTGCTCCTGAAACCAGATTCTGCCACAACCCACAGGTCTGAAACTGGAGAGTAACTATCAGCTTACTGCAAACAGTAAAAGCCTTCTTCCGACTGGTATGACAGTCCCACTTGGCACCTCCCTATGTGTGTTTCCAACCAAAAAGTGCAAGAGACACGTGCTCAACAGAAGACCCATCCATGGTACCTGAGTTACATTGATAAACACTTCTGTAGTACCGACCCCAGGAAATTAGAAAAAAAAAAAGTTGATTGCGGGTTAACTTACCACTGCAAGAGCATTTTTTGTAGTACACGGTGCAGATTGTGCTGGAGAGAACTCACCAACTAAAGGTTCCCTTTGGACATTCGTTTGTGGAGGACTCCTTGATGACTGACGATTATTGCCCAACCATGTACCTGCAGTCGGCACTGGACTCCTTGATAGAGATCTTGCTGACCTGCAAAATCAAAGATAAAGCTAAATGATCTTGAATTTGTATCTGCCACTACAATGTTTTGTTGGCAACTAATAGGAAAACTACACCATCCAGAAGTTTATTAACAACAACATAAGCGCATACTACACTGCCTATTAGTACTACAAGAATAAAGAAAAACAACAGTATGTCTAACATTTTTATCCAAACATCAATTACTTGCATAAAGAAATGAAATATGGGGAAACATTGAGTTGCCCAAGAAATTACACGTAGTAGTAGTCTGTGCTGGGGCTGCCTGGACCATGACACTGTTGGACAAATTTTGTACTCACAGGAATTGGTGAGCTTGGAATGGGAACAGTTTCATCTGTCTGGTTGTTGTTTCTGGATGCCTCACCATCCTTGGCACCCAAAAGCTTTTCACGCAAAGAAGCATCCCTGCGCTGATGCATTTGAGACTGAAAATCGTAAGTGCCCCAAGAAAAGAAGAGAGAATTTATTTAGAAAACAGTAGAAGTTAAAGGTCCGTAATAATTTCAAGTGAATCTGGCCTATTACTGACTAAATCTTCATACGTCATAAGAAGACTAATAAGAAAATAATCTAATAAGACAGCTGACAACATATGAAGAACACCTAAACTACTAATCTACGATCTGAGCAATATACTTTATGAATGCATCTCTCTGGGAAAAAGAATCTTATGAATGCATGAATCCAGAAGTGTATGCTATATATGTTTGCTGTGTCACAAATGTTTAATAAGCTATTGCATCAAGTGTTTCCTAATATTCAACAATAATGACGCATGCATGAGTGAACGCAAACTTGATAATCCACAAGATTCAAAGTAGTCACCTTGCTAGTTGCCCTGGATTTCTTTGCTATAAGACGGTGGTAGAAGTGGCTATAATATATTGTTTGTCCAGTGAGAATCACAGTCGTGATGGTGTATAACTGCAGTGCAAAAGCTAAGTTCAATCATTAACACTTCAGGAACTGAAATAACTATAGTCCAGAAACTTGGTATAGTGCCTTACCAATGCCATGTAAAACTGTGTAGGCAGCTGCAACACAAACAAAATAAAAGTATTAAGTTTGACACATTTTTCTAAAAAAGTACTTTGTAATCTCACAAGTCATGAGTAAATTCTATCGCATGAATTGGAGAAGTTGAATAAATAAATGCATAACAGAGCAACATATTGGCAATCATCTTCGGCGTCATTTGCTGTAGATGCCGTATCATTGCCAAGGTTACTATAATTCTATTTGTCTTTCTCGAAATTAGAATTGGTACTCTTGTCTAGATGCCCATATTCCATAGGGCATAAGTATCTGGGTTTACAGCTATCTGGGTTTACAGCTAACTTAAGTACTTAACAATGCTAGTTCAAGCCTTGAAGGAATAGCACAGGCTGGCAGAAAATGATTGGATTGATCTTCAAATTTAGAATGATAACACTTCACTACAAACATAAACAATTATTGTTCTCAATGAGATGTCGGTGTTCATAATTCAGAAACAAATCTAGTAACGTCATAGGATACAACGTGTCTAGTTACTGTTAAATATGATTCAGAAGCTGTAAAAGTAATGGATCTTACAGTAGCAGGTTCCAGGAAGCAGCCGACAAGGTTAAACAAATCCCTGCATAATTGCAGAAGAATAACATGAAACAGCAGACAGAGCATTGCACATAACAATATGCAAGTGCAGTTATAGTGATACAAACTAATCACATGCAAGGAACATGAGACATGTGGAACAACATACCCAACTATCCAGGTCATCAGAAAAGCAATAGAGAGCCCTTCAGTTGACTTCTGTCTGTAATTCGTTATTATCTGTGGCACCTCGGCAACGCCCCAGCTGACGACACTGGCCAGCCCAAGCATCAGGGCAACACTATCCTTCGTGCTGCACAAGCAGTACTTCAGGTAGGTTCGTGCCCATTCTGCACATTGCCGGGACGAGTGACAGCTTGGAGGTGTTCCACCAAAGATACCCATCTCTGCTCCAGACCTGACGCACAAGTTACAGAAATAGATTAAACTGTATGCTTATTTGAGTATAAGGAAGGAGGTATTTAGGTGTGCAACAAAACTTTTACGAGCTCAACGTAGCATCTTTTGTTTCAGACTTACTGTTGTGAAATATTACCATACTGATCTCTGTTATGAAAATATTTTTCCCCTACTTGAAACGCCAAAAGTAGAAGTAAATTAACTTTTAACACCAAAGATGGAACAAGCAAACTGTTTCATTTCAACTTTTCAGAAGGAAACAAAGGTAGCATAAATTACTGATCACCATGATCAACCAAACGGAATAATGAAGGATCAAGCTAGAATATACCGGCTAACCAAAGTTTCGCGCTCTCTTCTCACGCACGCGCGCAGACACAGGGAGAAGAGAGAGAGAGAAGAGAGACTGAAAGTACGCTCTGTTTAAAGAAAGAGGAAGAGAGGTCTAGGAGAGGCAGAATACAGAAGGTTAAAAAGATTTTTTTTTTTAAGGAAAGAAGGTCGAAAAGGGTAGAATGCGAGAGAATGTAAAGGAGAAGGATGCCAGAATGAAAGATTCAAAGGAAGACAGGTAGGAAAAGAGTGATGATAATAGAGGAGATCCACCCCATAAATTGCATTCCGGTTCTGTAAGGATGCACCAAACAGGTACAAATCTGAATTGCAATTCTGGAAATTATATTGACAAAGACATCAAGAATTAAGTGGCCCAGAGGTCCTAGACGGTTCTCTCCTCTGTCCACAAAAACCACCCACACAAGCGGCCAAACAACATGAACAAAATCAAAGTTTCTTTCGTCTTTCCACCACTCTTTCCAGCCTTCGATCTACCGCTTCTCTTCTAGGCATGGCAATGCTCCGCCGACTCCGATAATCGCGTCGAGAAACGGAACGACTGTAGGCCAAAACCTCGACGTATCGCACCGGCAGCGAAAGACGGAGGAGCAGACATGAACTAACTGGTTCGTTGAGACACGTTAGAGAAACCCGACAGCTCGCGCATCGTTCTCTCAGATTTGCGTCCGTCGAACAAAAACCATACAGAACAGCCCCAAGAAATGCCATCCTTCTCAACCAAGAAGGAAAGAAAAATAAGTTAAACTGGCCGTACCACGGCGGCCCTAGTGGCAATGCAACGGCCCCAAGAACACCCCGCAATCACCAATGCGATGGAACCGAGAGCGCAAGAATCACACTCCCGCAACGAGCGGAAGGAAATCGAACCAAAACCAAGGCCCCAACACGGCCTACCGATCTCGGCGGCGGACCGGCGAGCACGCCGCCAGACAAAAAAAAAAGCAGATGTGAACCGGAGGAAGACCGAAGACGGCATCACGTGCGTACCGGGACGGGAATGCGGAGCAGGGGAGGAGTTCGTGTCGGAGCGGCTTTCCTTCTCCGAGGACGGGAGTGGGAGGGAGCCTGGGATTGTGGGAAGGGCGGAATCGAAGCCGAGAGAGGGTGTTCGGGCGCGATCTTTATCGCCTCGCCTCGTTTCGTCGTCCAGCCCCTTCTGTTTTCGCGGGTTGCGCCGCGTGGCTGCCCTGCCCGCTCGGCGCGCTGTTGACGGGCTCGGACTCGTGCCGCTGCGTGCTCGCTTGACCGAGACCATGTACGCGGCACGTAATCTCTGGGCGTGGGCCGTGCCTTTTTCCCGACGCGACGCGAGGCATTGCAGATCTATCCTATATACTAAGGCTAGCTCTAACAAATTCCCTTCCGTGATTAACATCCTGTCGCGAAGAGATTTTTTTTTCTCTACAGTGTTTTAATGATTTTCCTTCACGATTTCTTTCACAATGAAATTTATAGAGTTATTTCCTTCAGGACGGGATTCTCTCTTCTTTCTCTTCGCGATTACTTTTGAAGAAAAACTGTTGGAGATGAGAGAAAATAAAAGGAATAGGAATAAGGAAGCGAATTGAGAAGGAAACGAAATGAAGGGAATATGATTGGAAATGATCTAACTGCGATGGAATCCTGAGTTCTCATGGCTATGCTACTGTAGTAACTGTAGCAGGACCTCACCATCACTGTCAGATACGGATACTTATATATATATGTATACGGATACATATATATTTATATACATGTAATATACTTTTTATTTTCAGAAATATTAAAAAATATGAAAGGAAAATTTGTTATATTGATAAATCGACTGAAACAATCTAAAGTGCAAAGAAAAAAAACTAAAACTCAAAAAATACAAAACAAATTTTGTTACATTTGTTTACTCACGTAACTACTGTCCACAAATATATTATGTATATATATAGATACAAATATATATTTATATCTATATATGTATATTACATACATGAATTTAGATGAATTCAACATCCCACTTTTAATAACATATACTAACGGTGGAAAAATCAGTGCACTAATACAAAACAAATTTTGTTAGTTCCGTATTACTGACGTAGCTACTGCTCAGTAATATTATATATATATATATATATTACATACATGAATCTAAATAAATCCAATATTCCCCTTCCAATAACATATATTAATGATAGAAAAATTGGTACGCTACATATACTATTAAAACCACTACAAATCATGCAACATTCAAATATAATATTTATTCAAAACGGATGCATCAAAACGCGCCAATCTATCTAATTTTTTTTAAAAAGGGTAAGTATCCAGCCTTCTTTGAAGGCCTGCAGGATCAGGAATCGATCCTGGCGGCTCGTTCCACCCTTCCAGCTTTGCCAACTGACCTAGGTCAGTTCCTGTCCAAGCTTTGCCAACTGTCCCTTGCATGGCTTTGACATCTTTCGATGTTAATTTGGATTAAGATTTGTATAGAAAAAATAGGTGAAAAACAATCTTAGGTAAGGAGAGAATCAACCGATATATGAATATTAGGTGGAAAGGATGAATGTGCGAGATTGATCATGCGTGGGTAACACATTGCGAAATTTTCTAACAAAGTCAAACATTTTACGGATCAATTCAAAAGTTGTGGCGACCATAGCCTTTACGGATGTACAATGCAGCTGTCTATGTGTGATGATTAGGGATGAAAACAGTTTGAAAATAATCGAAAAAGACATAAATCACTTTAGTTTCACATTTTCTCTCAGGAGCGGAGTCAAAAACAATAATACCAGAAACGAATATGACATTGGTACCATAGGACTTTAGAAATGATTTTGTTAAAACGGAAACATGACGGTATTAATTGAAAATCGACAATTTAGAATCGAAACATTAAACCGTAATGCTAGGAGCTAGCACCATATATAGTAATATAGGATGAACATATCACAAATCTTACATGACACATCTTGTAAGACAAATGACAATATATAAATTTTATAAGACAAATTCAATTCAATTGTTTAATATAAATGATGAGTTCATACATGAGATGTATTGGATCGACATCCCACAAGTCACATCAAAACTTGGCTGATTACACTATAAGAATATATTCAAATGTTAGTAAAAATATTTCAACAATATACTATTAACATAACATAAATTAAGATGTGTAACACAAATAATAAAAAATTATGTATAAGATAAACACAGAAACGATATGAGCAGGTGAGTGGGGTATTGGGTGGCTGGTACGGAAAAGCAGTAAAAACGGTCGAAAGCGGTAAATTGTTGTTTTCGTTAAGCTCGCTCGCTGATGCCGCTCCATTTTCATGGCTGGAGGCAGACAGCACCACTTTTGCTACCCCCCCCCCCCCCCAAAAAAATACTTACATGTAAAAATATATAGATTACTTCTTAAGATCATCTGTTAGTAAAAACAAAATATTGTTGCTTTTAAATTTAAAATAAATATGGATATTTTACTATTTTGTGTTTTGAAATAAAATATATAATAGAGATACAGATCATAATATAGGAGTGGATAGCAACGAAATGGATTCAGTGGGTTGGGAAAAAAATTCGTTCCATTATCATGACAATAACGAACCCATGTTCAAGTTTGTTACAAACATTCCAGACCTAGAGAACTGGAAAGAAGAAAACAAAGAACAGGCATAACTCCATACAGGGATTAACCACGATTCACCAAAAAGCAGATGACCACAGACAGGAAACTTGCAAGGCTGAACATAATTTAAGAGAAGCAACTAGTCAAGCCGACAACACACTTCAGATCTCAGCAAAAGACAGGGAGAGAGTGCTGCTCTTATAGTTCAATCCTATGACTCATGGATCCAGTCGTCGTCGCTCACAATTTCTCCATTCTTTAGAGGCAGATGCTGCACTGGCTGAGCTTGATTGTCACTGCGTCCTTGTGTCTCCATCCACTAGGAGACTGTGTGTATCAGGTCTTCTACTTCACGCACAAGATCATCTTGTTCAATCATTTAAGAAGATCTGCCCAATATTGTAAAGACGAGCAACCATGAAAAATAATGTCACTAGGAGCAGAGATCAGTTTTTTTTCCCCCTCAAAGCAAGCATTATTTCTGGTCCTCCACGTAGCCCAGCAGATAGCAGCAAGGCCAATCGCATACGCAAAAGCTGCCTTAAGGGGAAATCCTCTTAACCCAGATATAGTATTGTTGTACAGAGTTAGGGATGCAATCAACCCCAATGCATAGTGCAATGTATCCCCCAATACAACTTTTACATGGGACATAAGAAGAACAAATGAGTGACACTTTCTTCCTTGGTGCAGAAATTACAAGAACTGGCTCCATTCCATTTTCTCTTCTTCATGTTATCCCTGGTTAACAAAGACCCTTGTTCTAGTAACCATGTGAAGATTTTGATTTTGAGAGGTAGCTTAGCTTTCCAAATATGGGTAAAAGCAGGTCCATGAGAATCTGTCATTAGCCATTTATAAAGAGATTTGACACTAAATCTGTCATGTTTATCCAATTTCCACCTTATGTGATCAGCATTATCGGAGAGATGTAAGTTGGTTATTTTTTCAACAATAATATCCCATTGGACTTGTTGATCAGAGCTAAGCCATCTTCTAAAAGAAAGAAGACTAATTTCTCCTTACATTTAGGGGTGGATTAACTAGTGGCTCAGCTCGTTAAGGGGTTCATTAAGGCTCGCTTTGATCACAAGCTAGCTCAGCTTTGGCCGTTAAAACAAACGAGCAAAAAATGGAGTTAAGCTCGAGCTGGCTCGTTTGGCTCACGAGCCAAGCATAGTTCAACTTCAATGTCAAGAATCCATGTGAGATTGATCACTTTATCAATGTTTAAGCAATCTAAAATGATAACCCATGATGACATTATGAAAAATATCAAAGTAGAACAACAAATACAAAGAATATAGATGCCAGATTGAAGAGGAATGATCCCCGTCCCTCGCACCTTTATGGTTGGTGAAATAATTTCTAGTTTGATTGTTTAGTTTAACATTAAGAGTGTCATTGCAGACCACTTGTTTGATCCAGTTTTCTCCATAAAGGACTGAATCCTTTCACTTTAATACATTGTAATAGAAAATCCCAATTTATTTTATCATAGGATTTTTCAAAATCTAGTTTAAGAACAATACCATTATGTTTCTTTCATTTTGTTTCATGAAGAATCTCATGAAGAGCAAGCACCCCATCCATAATATTTCTATTGTTAATAAAAATATTTTGACATTTACTATTCAATTTATCCATGAAAGGATCCATCCTAATAGTCAAAACTTTTGTAATCAGTTTGTACACACAATTCAACAAACAAATAAGCCTGAATTGTTGTATTTTTTCACCCTCAGGGACTTTGGGCAAAAGAGTGATAATTCCATAGTTGAGACGATTGCCTTCAAGATTACCCTCATAAAGTCATGGAACATATTCATGATGTCAGCTTTCACAATATCCCAACAAGTTTGGAAAAGAATGCCATCAGGCCCAGCTGCTTTATTAGTTTCTATATCAAATAAAGCAAATTTTACTTCTTCAGAAAATGGTTTGTCTATAATTTCATTATCCTTAGTTGACAATTTTTCATTCTCATTCCGTAGATTAGGATCATTGGGGATCAAATTACCTGGTGCAAGCCCAAACAATTATTTATAATACTCAGTGGCATGAACTAATAGGGCCTCATCCCCAATTATCTTTTCGTCCCGATTCATAAGACTGAAAATATTGCCTTTTCTTTTTTCTGCCATTAGTTATTCTATGAAAATATTCAGTGTTATTATCACCTTTAAGAAGCCAGGTATCATGCATTCTTTTCAACCAATAGAGCTCATCACGTCTGCATAAATTTCATAAGTTCAGTCTGACTCTCAGACTTTTTCTTTGCAGAGTCAGCACTCAATAAATCTGTTGTTCCAACAGTCTATAAATGGGTAGGAAAACGGGGCCAAAATTTGTCGATTTCTATCTGATCCGTTTAAGTGAGAGATCAAAGGCTTGTTTGGTAGAGTCCTGATTCTGTGGTGAGGGTGATTCTACGGTAAAAGTAGAGTGAGAGTGATTCTGTTTGTAAAATTGTTTGGTATGCTAGTAGTGTAAGTGATTTCTGAGAGATTATTGTATTGAAATCGAAGAGAATCAGTAGGAAATCATGTGGAAGCTAGTTTTTTCACCTTCCACCTCACTATATAAAATTGGAAGTGATTTCGGCGCGGAATCCACTCCCCGACCAGTCCGTTTGACAGCGCTATGAACGATTCCAGCACGAAATCAACTCCCAAAACTCTATCAAACAAGACCCAAGTATTACAATTTAGTTCGTGGTTTTGAAACTTGGGGGCACAGTCCACTCAGTAAAACTAGCTCTCGTGTCTTACCATGCCTTTCAGGATTAGGATCAAGTCTAGTCACGGTGCTCGGGTACGGTGCACCGGCGGCGCGGTCTTGCGAGACAAGTGATCGGTGGCTACGCCTACGCCGCAATCAGACACCGGTCTCGTCTGGATAATTAATCGCTCGTCGCCACAGCGTCGTGCCGCGGCGTCGCATCTCCAAAACGACGAATTGCCTGGACAGCACCAGCACGCACCGGTACAGTTCTGCAGTAAAGGATAGGCTCAGAACTCAGAAGCATCCATGCAGCGTTGGAGGCGACACCAGCAGGACAGTATGGCCGCACGCCGGAAAAAGGAACAGTCCTGCTAGCTCTAGGCTTCTTGTTCCTTCCCGCCACAGGAAACTCGTGGCCGTCCATTGTTCGAGAACCGCAAATTTGCAGCCTATACTTATAAAATATTACGATAAACATTTCTATTTTCCCTTTTTGCCTTGATGTCCAAATGTTACTTATTACTTGTAACTGAAAGAGTGTATTCTGTCGGTCAGTAGTTATTTCAGTAACAGTTAAACCAAACTAGCTGGAAGCATGTGTATACCTAGCTAGAAAACATAGGAATCAGTCAATAAAAGCTTAAATTGGATCTTGAGAATTTTTGTTGATCCTGTAGAATTTTGTGGGACTCATGTCTTTCAAGCTGACCTAAAAGTCGAGCTTAACCCAAAGCACATTTAAAACATAATGGTCCACATTTGAACCCTACACACCACGAAAAAAGTTGTAAGCATTGATCAATCACTTTAAAAAACTTTTAGTTAAGCTACATGCGTACAAATGATAGGATGTGCAAATCGATACGCAATTCATGAGCTTTCAGGTCTATGGCTCACTGAACATAACCAAATTCAATGAGCATCATTATGATCATTCCCGGAAATGATAACACTGATGAGCTCATTTCTCATGTGCTGTCCTTGCCGCCGTAGTGGCCAAACCTATCACCTCACCCTGCTGGCTTTGCGCCTGCAACTTTGGTCAGTAGTGGGAAAAACTCGCCTTTAGACACTGCGATTTGATGGGTATAAAGATACGATTTTTTTAAAAAAAAACTTAAGACAGGAGCACTGCCGAGGCATAACCAAGATATTTAGAAGAAGATAATAAATAAAAAGAGGCAAAAGCTGGATGGATAGGAAAGAGCATATCCCTTGGCATCGAGAAGGACGCCTAATTGGCACAACTTGTAGCTATGTGTTGTTCACCTCTTTTTTCTCTTTGTGTCGATGGGTAACATTAAGAAATGAGGCTGCTATGGTGTAAAGTGGAAACCATACGGTATGGTTTGCGACTCATTTGCGAGTTAACGGGGCCGTGGCCGTGCTTTCCCAATAATTCCATGTTACGAGTGGAAAGGAGCGCAGGAAGGAATGATGCCACTTTGGCAGTTTGGCGACCTGACATGCTGATATTTCTGTTTTGCTTGCCTTGGGGAAATCGGCTACAGGCTGTCCTTGTCCAGAGTTGCCCTCCAGGCCTCTAACACAAACGGTGCGTTTTGTTGGAGCGAGAGATTAGATAGAATATGACCATTTATGATTTTTATGATGAACTTTAATGTTTCGTTTGGTTAAAATGGATGAGATAAGCTAGTTTTTTTTAGTTTGTGGGATTAGAGTAGATAGGATGAGTTAAATTTCTGTTTGATTAGATAAATTAGATAAGTTGAGTTGGTTATAATGATCTTTTGATAAATTTACCTCTTGACTGTACAACATTTAGATAAATTTATGCATGTTTGAATTTATTTGAATTTAAAAAAAATATCACATGAAATGATACAAATACATATAAATAGAGCATTACAAAGAAACTTACTTTTTTACCAAATAATCTAGGGTTGAAAATATTTTTATAAATTAGTACATCACATGAGAAAAATATTAATGAATTTTTCTAGCTGTTGGAATTTATTTGATGAATTAAAAATTGGTAGAAGTTATAAAGTAGATTGCTTTGGAGAATTTAATTAAATATTGTCTCATGCTTTTTGATCAAACTAATTAAAATGAATTTTTAGTGAGCTCTAATTTACTTAAAAAATATTTAAAAATTTTGAACAACTCTTATACTCCCAAGTAAAATCGAAAGTTAAATAAAAAACATGAATAAGAAAAATTAAAAGTTAAATAAAAAAAACATAAACGAACCTACACACCTCCCATCAACAGCAAGTCCACGTAAATTGAATGGCTCGGTCTTGCTGTTTTTGCCGGTTCCAATAATGGTCACCATATCCATTTTATGCACCCAACTAAACACCTCTCAAACTAGGATAGCTATCTTCTATTCACCTAATCAAACACACCTAAAGTTGTTCTAGATTGCTTGGTTTAAAGGAAAAGGAAGTTCCAGAATGATTGGGACAGCTCTTGCTTGCTGCTAGAAGAAAAGTTGGCCGCCGAAGACTCATCTGAGAGTCATCGAGCCCAACGAATTCTTTCCTTGTATCCGCATGCGGCCCGGCACGACGATCGACGGGCGATCCAGGCCTCCAGGTCCAAGGGCCGGCTCTGCGTCTATTTCGTCCCCCGTGGATCCTCTGGTCCACTCAAAAGAATCCGCTAGTAGCAGGACGGGGCAAGTCCGCAGTCCAGGTACCACGTCTCCGCAGCCCAGGCAGGTCCGAACTCGATGGCGACTTAGGTCATCTTATATAATACTATTATAATACCTCTTATAATAATACTTCTGTTAGTTCGTTCCACGTCAGAAGTATATTGGATGGAACACAAATAACATGTAGATGACATATTCTGTGAGAAAAATATCCATCGCACCACCTCCCCGGTGAGAATGATGTTGCTGCCTCCGCGGAGGAATTGTAAATATTGAGATTGTTGCAAACGTTGCATGTTGATAGGGGGTTTTACTTAAAAAAACTTTTAGTTACGCTACATGCGTACAAATGATAGGATGTGCAAATCGATACGCAATTCATGAGCTTTCAGGTCTATGGCTCACTGAACATAACCAAATTCAATGAGCATCATTATGATCATTCCCGGAAATGATAACACTGATGAGCTCATTTCTCATGTGCTGTCCTTGCCGCCGTAGTGGCCAAACCTATCACCTCACCCTGCTGGCTTTGCGCCTGCAACTTTGGTCAGTAGTGGGAAAAGCTCGCCTTTAGACACTGCGATTTGATGGGTATAAAGATACGATTTTTTTTTTTAAAAAAAACTTAAGACAGGAGCACTGCCGAGGCATAACCAAGATATTTAGAAGAAGATAATAAATAAAAAGAGGCAAAAGCTGGATGGATAGGAAAGAGCATATCCCTTGGCATCGAGAAGGACGCCTAATTGGCACAACTCGTAGCTATGTGTTGTTCACCTCTTTTTTCTCTTTGTGTCGATGGGTAACATTAAGAAATGAGGCTGCTATGGTGTAAAGTGGAAACCATGCGGTATGGTTTGCGACTCATTTGCGAGTTAACGGGCCCGTGGCCGTGCTTTCCCAATAATTCCATGTTACGAGTGGAAAGGAGCGCAGGAAGGAATGATGCCACTTCGGCAGTTTGGCGACCTGATGGGATGATATTGCTGTTTTGCTTGCCTTGGGGAAATCGGCTACAGGCTGTCCTTATCCAGAGTTGTCCTCTAGGCCTCTAACATAAAAGGTGTGTTTAGTTAGAGTGTGAGATTAAATAGAATATGACTATTTATAATTTTTATGATAAGATATTCTAATTTTTTGTTTAGTTGAAATGGATGAGATAAACTATTTTTCTGTGTAATTGGTGGGATTAGAGTAACTTTCTGTTTGATTGGATGAATTAGATAAATTGAGTTGGTTATGATGATCTTTTTGATGAATTTACCCTTGACTGTATGCAGCATTTAGATGAATTTATGCATATTTGATTTTATTTGAATTTAAATTGAATTAAAAAATATCACATAAAATGATACAAATACATATAAATAGAGCATTACAAAGTAACTCACTTTTTCACCAAATAACCTAGGGTTGAAAATATTTCTATAAATTAGTACATCATATGAGAAGAATATTAATGAACTTTTCTAGATTTTTGGAATTTATTTGAGGAATTAAAAATTGGTAGAAGTTATTAAGTAGACTATTTTGGAGAATTTTAATTAAATATTGTCTCATGCTTTTTTAAAACTAATTAAAACAGATTTTTAATGAGCTCTAATTTACTCATAAAAATATTTAAAATTTTTGAACAACTCTTATACTCTCAAGTAAAATCGAGACTTAAATAAAAATATAAATTAAAAAATTAAGAGTTAAATGAAAAACATGAACAAACCCACACACCTCCCATCAACCGCTTGGTCCACATAAATTGGATGGCTCGGTCTTTCTGTTTTTGCAGGTTCCAACCATCCAGTATCTCAAGAAATGTCCCCTAGATCTGAGGAATCAAAAAAAAAAAAAAAAAAAAAAGAAATGTTCCTTGACAGTGGTCACCTTATCCACTTTATACACCCAACCAAACACCTCTAAAACTAGGATAGCTATCTCTTATTCACCTAATCAAATACAATACACCTAAAATTGTTCTAGATTGCTTGGTTTAAAGGAAAAGGAAGTTCCAGAATGATTGGGACAGCTCTTGCTTGCTGCTAGAAGAAAAGTTGGCCGAGACTCATCTGAGAGTCATCGAGCCCAACGAATGGTTTCCTTGTATCCGCATGCGGCCCGGCAAGACGATCGACGAGCGATCCAGGCCTCCAGGTCCAAGGGCGGGCTCTGCGTCTATTTCGTCCTCCGTGGATCCTCTGGTCCACTCAAAAGAATCCGCTAGTAGCAGGACGGGGCAAGTCCGCAGTCCAGGTACCACGTCTCCGCAGCCCAGGCAGGTCCGAACTCGATGGCGACTTAGGTCATCTTATATAATACTATTATAACACCTCTTATGATAATACTTCTGTTAGTTCGTTCCACGTCAGAAATATATCGGACGGGACACAAATAACATGTAGACGACATATTCTCTGAGGAAAATATCTATCGCACCACCTCCCTGGTGAGAATGATGTTATTGCCTCTGCGGAGGAATTGTAAATATTGAGATTGTTGCAAACGTGCATGTTGATGTGGGGTTTTACTTAAAAATATTGCGTGCAACATGACAGATTGTTATGGTGAGAAATTTTCTTCGGAATCGGATGCATACAACGAGCTATTTTGGTAATTCTTTATATTGCACACGTTATTTCAATATCTATAAACAGTATTGAGTAAAGAGAGAATACAACTTCAAAGATATTGGTTGGCGAAAAAAATAGTACAGTGTTGTCGATTGCTTATGTCAGCTGGAGTCGCCATTGACCACGCTTAGGGATCTTCCTCGCGGGTGAAATTTTCATCGTGAAAGGATTTTTTTCCTTTTAACGTTCCAACGATTTCTTTTCACGACAGAATTCTCGGTTTTTTCAGGACGAGATTCTCTCTCTTTTTCTTTTACAATTTCTTTTGAAGAGAAATTATTGAAAATAAGGGAAAATAAAAAGAATGAGAATAGAAAAAAATCAGAAAAAGAACGAAATGAATGGAATATGGTTGCGAGCCGTGCCCGATCCGGATGCAAGCCGTGCGCTCGAAGAAAGAAAACTGCGGCCGCCGCGCGAGCCCTCAAGGAGCCAACCCACAGTTGTCTCGAGTCTCACAGCTCGCAAGCAGATCGGACCGAAGCAATGGAGCGGCTGCAGCGGATCTTCGGCGCCTCCGGGATGGGGCAGCCGCCGACGGACTCGCCGCTGCTCGACTCCTCCGAGCAGGTCTACATCTCCTCCCTCGCCCTCCTCAAGATGCTCAAGCACGGTGCGCCCCGCCTCTGCCCTCCCCCCCGCCCCCCCTCCGGAGACCTAGGGTTAGGGTTCGTGTTGCCTTTTCTCTTTGCCCCTTCTGAAGCGCGGGCTTACGCTTGGCTGCAGGAAGGGCGGGCGTGCCTATGGAGGTCATGGGCCTCATGCTGGGCGAGTTCGTCGACGACTACACGGTCAGGGTCGTCGACGTCTTCGCCATGCCGCAGAGCGGGACAGGGGTCAGCGTCGAGGCCGTCGACCACGTCTTCCAGACCAACATGCTTGACATGCTCAAGCAGACCGGCAGGTACGGCACGGGCGCCGATGGTCTAAGGGCCGGGCAGATCTGTTATCTATGCTTTTTTTTCCTGGGCTATTACTTGTTCGGATTCAGCTAGCGTTATCTGGTCGTAATGGTTGATAAAATTGAAAAGTATCACGCTGTAGAACTGCACTGAGGACCAGATATGCATTTTGTGGGTTCTTTGTTTGAATTTAATGCGGTTGATTTTCTGGTAGTACCTGCTAAGTCTGAAACTATCATATCAGAACACATGACGAGGATTAAGGAAGATAGGGAATTTTCAGGACAACAGTTGCCAAGCCCAATATGCATAATTAGTTGACAAGTACAAGTGTTGAATATCATTAAGGCAGCCGAGGAGCTTTAATCCTTGTTCATAGTGTATTTGCGTTCCATCTTTCTGTACTACTCATGATTATCAGTATTCTGTTAATTTATTCAATTGTGTGTTGCTCTTTGTTACATTTATGTTAAGTTTTGATTGTCTGGAAGAAGTATAGATTCCTTACTACATGAACACAAGGTTTATAACATATTTCGGTCCATTAAGTGCTCTGGATAAGCCTTTAATAGAAAAAGGTCCAAATGAAAGATTACTACCTAGTGCTATCCTTCAAATGTTTCCAGCTTTGGTTGAAACAAATCTGGATCAGAATGGAAATTGAGAACTTATGTAGCAATACGTTTTAGGTTTTGTAGAATAGTTGATGAATGCACCTTGGTATTTATGGAGGATGTACTTTTGTACATTATAAGCTAATCCTAGCCTATTATTGAACAGTGATGGTGCCCATTGAGTAGACGATCCAGATCAGGACTGACCTAGTAAATAAATAATTTGGAGATTTTCTTTTCTTCTTTCGACAACAATCCTTCAAAATCTACACTCTAGATATAATTTTGCTATGATGTGGACACATTGCATAGAAATTAGTAGTCTAAGTTGCGTTTTGGGGACTGGGTCAATATCCAAAACAACCAGAGGGAGTAATTGATTGAACATGGCAATGGGTTCAGTAGGTTAAACTGGTGTCATAGTGATGGTAAATAGATGGCCCTACTGTTGCTTTGTTTGAAACTGAGTATTTGTTTATGCATGTTAGTCAATTTTTTTTTATCATTCAGATTGTTCATATCTGGATTTATCAAAGAGGCCTTTATGAACAGAAAAACCAATAGTGAACATGGCACAATTCAAGATTGTTTGTATGTGTATACATTCTTGTGGGAAATGAACATATGATCCATGGCTTGTTTTCCAATGGATAACTAGTTAATTAATTTCATAACAAGATTTACGTGGTTAAACCTAGTTAATATCATAACCAGCTATACATTATTTTTGGAAATGAAATATTTGAGAAGCTTAGGGGTGAACTCCTTCCATATTGGGTTTAGTTGCCCTGCCTTCTTTGTCTCAATGAAAGTTTTTTTGTATGAGAAGTTCAAATCGAACTCAAAAGCAAAACTAGGGGTTGAGTTATAGGTCGAAACATTCCCGGGTTGATCAAAGAAAGACAAGTTTTGTAAGAACTTCTCACCAATTTTCTTGATACCCCTTTTTTTTCTGAACGTAAAACGGGTCTTGTAAATTATGTCCAACATTTTGATAGCTCTCTTGGTTCTAATATCCGAAGTTCCTAACTGCCACAAAATTGTTTAAAAAATATTGTCTGCCATAACTTGAGGTCACTTTTTTTTTCGGTTAACACCTTCGTCTTTTGATCCATTGTTATTTTTACTCAGTTATTTTGTGGCCAAACAAATATGTTGATACTTTGTTTCTTGTACAGACCAGAAATGGTGGTAGGCTGGTACCACTCCCATCCTGGCTTTGGTTGCTGGCTATCAGGAGTTGACATCAATACTCAACAGGTCTATTTTTATGTTGCCTGTCTTTTATCCATTGTTAGAAGGAGCTTTTTGCTCTTGGTTTGACAACCCACTGTACTGCATGCCAGTTCATGAAAATATTTACTATGCTTTAATTTAAAATTTGATATAATAAGCTAATCATTCAATTGGATAGAGCAAATAGGTAGCATATGCTTGGTTTCTGACCATGTTTGTCAAAGCTCTAGCTCTGAGATCCATGCAGGATTTGGAGTTTGTAGAATAAAATAAAGTGATTTAAATATCTGTTTTTAGTCCAAAATAAAAACAAAATGTCTCAACCAAATACCCTCAAATTGTCCATAGCTCCAGTTCCAAGAATTTCTAGAGCTAGGGATGACTAGCTTCAAGTATTCTTTTTTTTTTTTTTGAGAGGAAGCTTCAAGAATTCTTGGAATTGGAGCTCTGCCAAACAGGCCCTCTGTTGTCTTATGCTTGCAGTTCCATTGCCTTGGTCGCGTTCCATGTCTCCCGGAAAATTGTCATTGAACCTAATGTTAGGCCTATCCTGTTGTCATTAAGTAGCAATATCTGTGTGATAGTTAGCCTCGCCTGGGAGGTTTGTCACTGCACTTGACATGGGCCTGATCAAGTGATCATTGATCCCAACTAGCTGGAGCTTCCGACTTCTGTTTGGTAGCTCTTTGCACTTGTGCCTTTACGTGGTAGGATAAGTTTGGAAAGCACCAAATGCTCCACTCTCATGTATGCATTAGTAGTAAAACTAAATACTTATATGGCTAACATTGTCAAAACTAAACATGCAGAGTTTTGAAGCTTTGAACCCCAGGGCAGTTGCTGTTGTGATAGACCCCATCCAGAGTGTCAAGGGGAAGGTGGTCATTGATGCATTTCGCCTCATTAACCCTCAGACCATGATGCTTGGCCAGGAGCCGAGGCAGACAACATCAAATGTTGGGCACCTAAATAAGCCATCTATTCAGGTAAATACTTAATTATGTGGGATTGTATGAACCTGATTAGTTCATTTTTTATAAATAATCAGATTATCTCTGTTTTGTCAGGCTCTTATTCATGGCCTCAACAGACACTACTACTCCATTGCAATCAATTACCGGAAGAATGAACTTGAAGAGAAAATGTTACTGAACTTGCACAAAAAGAAATGGACTGATGGATTAATTTTGAAGAGGTTTGATACTCATTCAAAAACCAACGAGCAGACTGTTCAGGTATGTGGCATTCAACTTGCCAGAGATCTTGAGAACTTCTGTAACTGATGCTGATGCAGTCTTTGAGTATTCTCTATGGTCTGTTATTCACATCATTTGTGTTCTCGTGTCCAGGAAATGCTGAACCTAGCCATCAAGTACAACAAGGCGGTGCAAGAGGAGGATGAGCTTCCACCTGAGAAACTGGCGATAGCAAATGTGGGTCGGCAAGATGCAAAGAAGCATTTGGAAGAGCATGTGTCGAATTTGATGTCTTCAAACATAGTTCAGACCCTTGGGACCATGCTGGACACGGTTGTTTTTTAGCCTGCTACTACTAGTGTTCCAACTATCTACTCATACCTACTATATTGTGATGTTTATCGAAGCCTGCCGTATGCAATTAACTCTGTACGCCAGGTACTTGTGCCGAGGTTTGGCTCAATGAATGTATCCGTCTTTAGCTCTATCCACTTCACGGTGTACTGTTCTGTTGGTAACTTCCTTCTTTTTCTACCAATGATTTGTTCTGGTAATGCTTGGATGCAGCAAGTCAATGGGGTCCCAGTGCTCTTGTGAGACACAATTGGATTATAATTTTGTGCAGATGTGCACCAAAATACTGGTGTGCATTCCTCGTGAAACAAACCGTTTACCAGATCACTTAACATTCTTTTGCTGGAAAATTACAGCATATTGCAAGCCTGAATCACGCCTGTACACATTGATTATTAGAAGAACGTGAGAAAACTGCTGAATGGTTTATCTAGTTTACAGTTGAGATGGTGCATATATGCAAAAAAAAAATACTGTGCATCAGATATCACGCCACCACGAAAGCTCTACGCTGAGCGATGAGAATCAACAAGACACCGAAAACAAATTCTATAGGATTCAGTCTAAGAAAACTCTTATAATAACACGTGTAAACTCTTTTCTCTTCAACTCAGTCATTAAATCACGAGATAAATAAATATAAATAAAATCTTCCAATAGATAAAGTCCTATAAGATCCAACTAAGGACACGTTCATCCAGGCTGGGACCATGCGGTGTGAACAGCTTGAAGCTGTCGAGCCACCGCGGCACAAATGAACAGATGGCTTCCTCTTGCACACCTCGGACCGAGCACCCGAAATGGACGGGATCCTAAGTTACTTCAAGTTCTCTAATACGTAAGGCCCAAGTTCGTATGTCAGCGATTGTGCCCTATGCTAGAGGTACCGCCTCCGAGGTTGAGGGGGTCGAAGACTACTCGAAGCCGTAGATGTTGAAGGAGCTTCACCGGGCTTGACCACTTTTAGAGGTTCCCCATTGAATCTGAGGTTCAACAGTGAACTGCGATCAATCCGAAAGAAGGAACTGGGGCGTCCGCCATGGATATTAACTCTCTTTTTTTTTTTGAAAGGATGGATCTTGGCTCTGGAAGCACAGAGCCAAGCAGCAGTACCCTACCCAGAGCAGCGAAGACGAAGAAGGGGGAAGAGGAACACCCGTCGGGGAGGAAGGTGACGGGGACATCAAAATGCATCTCACGTACAACCTCAAGTGAACGCATGGAGAACGGATCCTTACCGGCGCCGGAGAAGAGGCAAATCGCCTCGCTGGAGCGATAGTGATGGGTGACGAATCCGGATCGGATGGTTCCAACTACTCAAAGGAACGAAAGCCTAGCTAATACTGTACATAGATGGGTCCCTCACCCAAGCCTACCGATGAATGGGGGCAGTGGCCAGTCTTCCCACCTGTTCCTTCACCCAAGCCACGACGTCCAGCCTGCTCCGACGAATGGCGGCGGTGTCCAGTCTTCCCACCTGTTCCCCGTTCCAAACGTCACGGCAGCCATTGCGAACTACCTTGCCTCCCAGCCGCCACAGCCTCACACCTACACACGTGGACCACCTCTTGGCGTGGACAACTCCCAGCCTCCTCCTCGCCAGCACAGCACCGCAGCGCTGCGGCCGTGGGTGCCGGGCCATCAGCGCCGCGCCGACGAAGCTGGTGAGCACGCTCCGCGGCTTCCCGCAGACGTCCTTCGCGTTCGGCGTCTGGGTGGACCAGCGGTGGGCACTCAGGCCGGAGTTCGCGGACGTCGCCGGTGCTGTCTACGCCGCCGTCGCAGAATCCGTGGACTTCGTGTCACAGCTGAATATCCATTGATTTGAATAGGAAGTTCATTTTTGACCTCAAATTATCACCAAAGTCCAATTTTAACTCTAAGACTCTAAAACCGGATATTTTACACTTAAATTTTCAAAATTGTTTATTTTTCACTTTTTTGTTGGACCGGATATTTTACACTTAATTTTTTAAAACCGTTTATCGTTTACCTTTTGTTGGTTTATAGGATGTTTTTGATGAATTGGTGGCAGTTTCATCAATGTTGTAGACTGGTCAGCAAAAACTAAAGAAAAAAAAAATCAAAAATAGGAAAAATAGAAAAAAATCATGAAAATAGAAAAATCAGAAAAAATAGAAAAAATCTGGAAAATTAGGAAAAAATAGAAAAAAAAGAATCTATTTTTGTCGTTCAACTGTAAAAAAAGTCTAACTGTCAAACGACTAAATTTCGCTATTGTTATAATTGATACGAAAATTCATCAGGGTTAGTGTTTAGAGATCAGCAGGTTAAGATTAGAGGGTTTCCATGTATACCAGGCTTAGAGAAAGGTTATTAGAAGACAGTTAACCGGTGAAGGAAGGGGATAAATGTACATATAACTCACAGACAACAGTATATATAATATTAAATAATGTAGATATACATATCAGAAAGAATAAAAATTTAAAGAGTATGTAGAACATATTGTATATGGTCTAGTAATATGTTACATTCTACTGCTAGTTAGCAATAAGCGCCTCGATGCAAACCCGTTCTCCATAAATGGAGTACCACACATCCCATTCCACCGCAGCCAGAGTCCAGCCTTTGAGTGCGATCGCTGAGCCGCTGGGTCGCTTGGTGAGCGCGAGCTTAGTAGCTTACCACGTCGCGATCGCAAGTGAATTCCAGGAGTTCTCGGGCGCCCGTACGGTCGTGTCGGCAGCCGGAGCACTCTGCTCTCTGAAGCCAGCGCGGCGCACGCACGCACGCACGCGATGAGCTCGCGGCGCTCGGCGGAGTCGCAAGGTACAGCTCAGCGGTGGACGGCCCGCGGCAACACCCTGACCGCCGGGCGGAGACGGACGGTAACGGTACCAACCGAGCATCCGGCGCGACGCGACCAGCCTTCCGCGACAACGACGCGCCGTACCCTTGGGCGCTCGAGCGTGCGCGCACGCCCGTGTTCACGGAGCCACCTGATGATCCTTTCCCCTGGAGCGTGCCCTTCGGCCGCGCAGGCGACAGCGGCGTGCCGGATGTGATCCCCGGCGGCGGCTGGTCTGTCGCCGTGGCGGTGTCGGACTACGACGCGGACGGCAGGGCGTCGTGTCTGCCACTCGCGAGGGAGGTCGGCCGGCGGCAAGGCGCGCAACTTCATCGTCTCGCCGCTATCGTTCCACGCGGCGCTCGCGCTGGTTGCCGCCGGGACGCGGGGCGAGACGCAGCGCGAGCTCCTGGATTTCCTGGGGTCGGAGTCGCTCGACGAGCTGCACCGCGCCGCGGCGACTGAGCTGGCCGGGATGCTCCAAGACCTCCCGCAGACGTCCTTCGCCTGCGGCGTCTGGGTCAACCGGAATTCGTTGCTCACACTGGAGTTCATGGACACCGCCGCCTCTCCCTACGCCGCCATCGCGGAGTCCGTGGACTTCTTCAGGCAGGCCGAGCAGGCGAGGTTGCGAGTCAACGCCTTCTTGAGCGACGCGACGAAAGGGCTCAGCGGCGACGTCCTCCCTCCTGGCTCCGTCAACTCGTCCACGGAAGTCTTCCTCCACTATAACAAAATCAGACTTATATAGGCCTATCGTTATCGATTCATAATGAGTCAACAATGATGTAATATTATTGTCTATCTATCAACTTAATTCATTAACCGATAATAAAAGTATAGCAACTGTCGATTGGTTAAATGAGTTAGCACTAATGTTCTTTCTCTATTTTCTTTAAGCTTAAGCTAACAGATAGTTCAATCGAATTTTTTTTCCTCTTGTAAACTCTCACATTGTAGCATCTACTTCATTCCTTCATCACTCAAACTCATTTTTGTCAAGAAGAAGGTCTAGGTGAACCATCTTTAGCTATCTAAATAAAATCCCTTTTTTCTCTTCATTTGCTCATTTGTCTTTTCTTTATTTTTTGGACAAGTGAAATCTAGATTTTTTCCAAACAGCAAGCAAGCTTCTAGGAGCCTCTTAAACTCAAGTAATTTGAAATCCCCAAATTAAATCCTATATTTAGCATTTTAGCTCAAAATGTTATATTAAAAACCAAAGTTGATCTTATCTCTTATTTTGATTTTTAATGAATTAGAAAATTCGCCATGATATTAGGTATGTAGCAAGATCTAATTATATTTTTGATATTTTATTTAATTAGCAAGCTTCAATAAAAAACTTTATGTATGAGCGTATTTATTTTCATGTTTCCTCAACGAGTCATGGACAAGAAGTTGAATAATAAAGAAAATTTCTAGAGATGACACCAATAAATACTTATCGGAAGCGAATGCGAAAGCATGTAAAAGGCGACTCCTCCAACCTAGGCCAATTACCGGTAGGAGATTACGAGGTAATTTATTTGTTGGTGATCGTAAAATCTTCTAGATGTTTTAAATTTAGATTTACAATAATGATTTAATTGTAGATGGACGAAAGATGTATGTATGATACGAGCTGTGTGAGCGTAGAGTACAAGAATGACGTGGATTGTTTCTTAATACAAGTCACAATGCACAAGTCAAATACATATTCTGAATACATGTGATGTCCATGCGTCAATTGTGAGAACAAAAAGAAGTTTTCCACCACCCAGCAGATACATTCCCACTTGATACAAAGAGGCTTTATGCCTGGCTATACTTGTTGGACTGAGCACGGTGAAGCTGAGATTGTACAGGAAGAGCAATACATTGGCAGATAAGATGAAGACTTGTGCACCGATATGATGACTGACGAATACACTGATATGTCGCTTGCTGGAGATACATTGGTCGATGATGATCTAGAGGAGATGTTAGACGATGCTGACTCCGACGCCGACGCCGATGCCCGATGATCTGGAGCAGATGTTGCGCGATGGGTGGGGAAACTTTACAAATGAAAAAGAGTTTCAAAAGTTACAACGTATAGTAGAGGACTCTAAAACACCTTTGTTCCTAGGCTGCAAGAAGTAGCACACAAAGTTGCGTATTGTGATTTTACTACTACAATTGAAGGCAAGCAACGGGTGGTTTGATACAAGCTTCATAAAGTTATTACTGTTCTTGTAGAAATTACTTCCAAAGAAAAATATGCTGCCAGAAAACACGTACTAGGCCAAACAGGTTGTGTACCTATTGAGGTTGAAAATGCAGAAAATACATGCATGTCCAAACGATTGCATATTATATCGTGGAGAGCATGCAGACTTGGAAGGTACATGCGTGACCGTTATGATATCGATGGTGAAGGAAAGAACAAAAAGCCTCCCGTCAAGATGATGTGGTATTTTCCTATACTCCCCCGTTTGGAGAGTTTATCTGCGAACAAAAGGCATACCGAACTGATGTGATTGCACACCGAAGAGCACAAGGATGATAGAATGCTGAGACACCCTACTGATTCTACGCAGTGGAGAAACATCGATAGGAATTATAAGGAGCCCTTTGTAGAAGATGTAAGGAATATAAGATTTGGGTTGAGTACGGATGGGATGAATCCATTCGGCAACATGAGTAGTAGTCATAACACTTGGCCTATGACTCTATGTATCTACAACCTTCTTCCTTGATTGTGTATGAAGCAAAAGTACATTATAATACCGGTGTTGATATCAGGACCGAGACTACCTGGCAACGATATCGATGTCTACCTAAAACTATTAATGGAAGATCTTGTAATACTGTGGAACGATGGTGTGCAGGTATGTGATGCATACAAACGAGAGAACTTCACCCTACGCGCAATGTTGTTCATAACAATCTAGGATTGGCCAGCCCTTGTCAACCTATCGGGCTAGAATGTCAAAGGCTATTGTGCATGTATGTATTGTTTGGATGAAACGGAGAGCTTGTGGCTGAAGAATAGCCGAAAAATGGTGTACCTAATTCATCATAAATTTCTTCGCAAGGATTACCCGTACCGCAGCAACAGGAGAACTTTTGATGGGAAAGTTGAGACTCGATCACCTCCTACGCATCACACTGGGAGACAGGTATATGAGATGGTAAAGAGACTTAGGGATATCTTTGGAAAGGGACGCGAGAGTACACCAATTCCAAAATTTGATCTTAGAGCTCCTATGTTAAAAAAGAACTCAGTTTTTTATGACTTAGCTTATTGGCCGGATTTAGTGGTTAGATACGCAATTAATGTCATGCACATCAAGGCAAATGTGTGTGATAGCTTGATTGGTACGTTACTAGACATACTTGGTAAAACAAAGGATACACTCTAAGTACAGAAGGACCTGAAATGTTTGAAACCCAAACAACATCTACAGTCCGAAGCTCCATCTGTTCAACGCGATATCACAGAAGGCAATTGATTCGACCAAGCTAGATAAGCTGCAGGAAGACGTGGTCGAGACTCTATCCCAGCTTGAGGCGTTGTTCCCTCCATCATTTTTTTTGATATCATGGCGCATTTCATTGTTCACATTGTGAAAGAGATATGGATTCTTGGCCCAGTGTTTCTATATCAGATGTACCCTTTCGAGAGATTCATGGGAATTCTAAAGAAATATGTTCGTAACCGAAATCGATCAAAAGGCTGCATGGACGAGGGCTAGGGAATCGAGGAGGTCATTGATTTCTACGTCGACTACATGAATCTCAAATCGATTGGTGTGCCTGTATCTCGCCATGAGGGGAGGCTAAGAGGAAAGGGACGATAGGTGCAAACTCATCCGTACTAAAGACCCTGTTTCATTTACACAAGCACATTTCATAGTTCTGAAACAAATTGTAGTGGACCTATATGTCAAAGAACACCAGAAAATGCCACACACCAGAAACTCAGGGAAGTCTAATGTTTGGATCGCGCGAGAGCACCGAGATTATTTTGGTGCCTGGTTACGTAGATAGGTGATGTATAAGCAGATAGAGTGTGCTCAGTTGACTGTGTTGGCTCATGAACCGTTAACTATAATCCTTACATTCCAAGGATATGGCATAAATAGCTATACATTTTATGCAAAAGCTCAGGATAATAAGAACGCTAACCAAAATAGCGGTGTCTGTATAAATACCTACGACTGCAATGGAAATAGGGACACCTACTACGGATTCATAGAGGAGATCAGGGAGCTCGACTATTGAGTGTTAAAGGTTCCTCTTTTCTGATGTCAATGGGTCAGACTCTCAGGGGTGTGAAGATCGACAAATACAATATGATTATAACGGACCAAAAACTTGTTGGATACAGAGAAGAACCATTTGTACTTATAAATGATGTTATGCAAGTCTTCTATGTAAAGAACTCGAACCCGGCTAACAAGGAGGAGCGCCACGTGGTTCTTCAAGAAAAAAGAAGGATTATCGGAGTGGAGAATGTTGTTGATGAGGAAGACTACAATCAATTCAACACGCTACATCCTTTCAGAGAGGACATCGACCTAGGTCCCACGGAACACTCCGATAAACCTCTCTATGTACGCCGTGATCATAATGAAGGGCGAATCGTTAAGATAAAATAGTTAAATTGTATTAATTATTATGTATGAATTTATTTTAGATGTAATTATACCTCACGTTTGTTATAGAAGCTTCAATTTGTAGTTTATGGTGGAAGATCTCTTTATTATTGAGCATATTGATTTTTGATTTTTAATAATGAATTTGCAATAGCATAAGCTAGCACTATTGATATAGATTACTATTTTTTATTTTTAATGAATTACCTATAGTTACGAGCATATTTATTTTCAATTTTTAATGATTTAAAATATTTATCGATGAAATTAAGATATATAGGAAGCTCCAATTATATTTTTTAATTAATTAGCAAGCCCCAATATAGTAATTTAGGTATGAGCATATTTATTTTAATTTTTTATTGAATTATAAAATTAAACCAGGAAATTTAGGTATATACAAGACTTAATTTTGTTATATAGCAAGCTCAAATTTAAATAAATATGTATTAGGATTTTAGGTCTATAAAATATTAATAAATATAAATAGTACAAACTCAATTGAAATCACTTTAGTAGCGCAACAGTTTGTTCGATCTTACTTGGTGCAGGTCGTGGGTTTGAGTCTCTTCGCACGCGCGAAGCTAAAATAATTTTTTTGCACCCCGTGGCAGTAGCAGTGAAAGAGGTTTCACTACCGATGGATATATTGGGCCAGCAGTGAAACTAGTTTCACTGTTGGTGGACATATTGGGCCAAAGTGAGTTTTGGTGATAATGAAAAAACAATTAAAGAACTAATGAGTTTTATAAAGTATGAACATGTGTAAAACAATTTTTTTCACCCTATGGCACCAACAGTGAAAGGGGTTTCACTGCCGGTAGACATATTAGGCCCGTAGTAAAACTAGTTTCACTGCCAGTGAAATTATTGGTGAAAGTGCATCTAGACTCCTAAGTGGGTTTTGATGATAATGACAAAAAAATTAAAGAAGTAATGAGTTTTATGAAGTATGGACAGGTGTAATTCAATCAAGTGAGAATTTAACGTATGGTGATCCCCCGAAAAAGGAAAAAGAAAAGCGGCTCATGAATCGTATAGTTTTAAATTCAGTTATCTTTTGAAATTGAGTTTATGATGCTGTACTATTAAGAGGGATACAAAATTTACTTATTTGCATAGAAACAGTGCTCAAAAGATCTAATAACCTATGAGAGACACCTCGAACACTACACATGCATCTAGGTTAGCCCTTATATTGTAAAGATGTGTAAATACGGAGTGTCCGCATTTTTGCGGACCGTCCGCACTTTTGCGGAGTTTGGGTTACCTAAGGGTGTGCGGAAGGTCCGCACTTTTGCGGAGTCTTCATATTTTTGCAGAGAGTTTCGCATTCTGACAGTTGTAACATCTAGTTTTTGGGAGTTAGGTATAAATAGCTTCTCACTCCCCACTTTAGCCGGCTCTTGCTTTACTAAAAAAGGTGAACAACTGTAGAGCCAAAAGAACTCTCCCCCACCTTGCTCTAGCTTGAGATTTGCAAAGTTTTGAGAGTTGGCTTGGTGAGAGATCTAGTGCTAGAGAGAACAACTCCAATCTTTGAGCACTCATTTTCTTCGTCAAGCCGGTGATTTTGTGTTTGTTACTATTGGTGGTTCATCTACCTAGATGGCTAGACATTGCCCGTCGAGCTCCCAATCTTGTGGTGAGCCCCAAGACATTTGTTTTACCCCTACAAATTGAGTAAGTAGCCCTAACTTGATCTTTGTGATCGCTTGGGTGAGAAAAGGATTGGAAGAGATCCGACTCTTTGTGAGCTCCTTAACGGAGACGTAGACACTTCTTTGTGGAGTGGCTGAACTTCGGTGAACAAATCCTTGTGTCTCACTTGCCAATGTCTTGTGATTTGTTACATAATTCTGTATCCGTTGATTCTTAGGGTTTCGACACGATCTATCTCTTTGTAAGGTTTGAGCTGCGGGTATCTAGAGAAAAAGGCTGGAACACATCCTCTGGTGCTTGGTAACTCGTGGACTTGATTCATGTTATTGTTGCATAGGCACATTTTTGAGTTCTCCCTGAAATATCTGGAGTATCCGCATATTTCCACGGAACCTCTGTATATTTGTGGAGAGTCCACAAAAATCTACAGAGAGTCTGCATTTTACTGATCCGCTGCGTTTCAGTTTGTAAAATTTTTAGGTTCCGCCTGTTCACGCCCCCTCTAGGCTCTTTTCAATTTGGTCGGCGGTGAAAGTAGTTTCACTTCTGGTAGTCTCTTGAGCCGACAGTGAAGGTACTATTTCACTGCCGGTGGTCATATTGAGCCAGCAGTAAAATTCCTCCCCTATAAAATGGCTCGATGCCATGCGCCCTTTGACACTTCAAAAAAATTTCCCCTTCCTTGTGCCCTACGTTGAAATGCCTCTGGATACCGGGGAGCCCACACTGCCGGAGGACCATGAGCCCGCACCGATGAGCCCATGCCTGTTGTCCCTGTCCTCCTCGTTGTCGTCGTCGTCCTCCCCGGTGCCATGTCCCTGTCCTCCTCGTTGCCGTCGTCCTCCTCCCCGGTGCCATCACGGTCCTCCTCCCTGGAGCCATTCCTGTCCTCCTTGAAGATGCCTACAGGACAATTTTGTGATCACGGAGGTCTCACTAGCAAGGGAGCCAACTTTATTGAGAGTGTTCTAGGGCCATACAAGTCAGTCTATGGAATTACTGTTAAGGATCATGTGCACATCAGCTACAATTGTGGATTGACAAATGAGGTGATCCGCATATGGTTCCTGATTCGTTCGAGAACGATATCTTATGGCCCAAGATATTAGAGAAGTTCGACTTCCTTAAAGAGACGGATATGGAAGTAGTTAAGCATAAGACGCTAATGATTATGGGCCTTTCATTTAAGAACTAAAAGGGGACAGTGAACATAACGTATATGCAGAAAGGTACAACGCTAGATTTCCACAAATGGCCACAACTGGAAGATCATTGGTAAGCCTTTGCGGAGTACAAGTTGTCGGAAGAAGCACAGAGGTTGAGTGAGGTGAATAAAGCAAACTCGAAGAAGAACCTGTACCCACACAAAGTCGGTAGTCGTGGGTACGTGAGGAAAGAAAGGTAGTGGCAACAACAGCTAGATGAACTACGAGAGAGAGGTGTCACGCCTGAGATGGAAGGCTGGAGCGAATGATCCACACTCTTCCTTCTTGGGAGGGGTGCTTCTTACACGTATGATGGAAGCTTATCCTTTACGACCTCTAAAGACCCAAAAGTGACGCAAGATCTTGCAAAAATGCTTGCATAAGCCCATAAGCAGTCTGCACAAGGCTCTTTCAAGCCAGACAGGGATAGGGACAACCTCATCTTGTCCCTAGGAAACAAGGAGTACAGTAGTCGCACACGAGGCGTTGGGGTGATGGGTTGGAAATATGGATTCCCAAGCGACGTTGATAGTTACAAGAGTCGAAAGAGATCCCAAGCAGAGGGAGATGCAGAACGAGAGGCGGAACAAGCTAGGATGATGGAAATGATTGGACAAGCGCTAAAAAAGAGAGGGAATATACAGAAGAAAAATAACACAAGAAGTACGACAAACCCTCATGCATGAATGGGGTGCCATTGTGAGTAAACAGGAACGGCCGACAGCGTCTCTTAATATTGCTCGCTCCATCCCTAGAGGTCATCAGAGTAGCTATGCATCCACAGGAGTTTCGAGAGCTGACTCCATCACCATCCACTCTTCTACACCGATGAAGTCACTTTTTGTTGATATGAGCGACGACGACACTCCCAAGTGTCTCATGGCAAAAGAGCGGCAGGTAAAATCACAACCCAAGCTCTTAGATAGTGATAGTAGTTGTGAAAACACGCTTAAATGTCTTAGTAAAAACATTATGTCTAAAATGAAAGAGCTAATGGAAACAATAGAGAGTCAAGAGGAGATTCTCGAGAAGCAAGAGGACTTGCTCATCCTTGAAAAGGAGAGAAACATTGAACTCGAGGAGCTCCTTGCCGAAGAGAAGGAGAAAGTTAAGAAATTGACTAAAGATCTTGATTTGTCCAATGTCTCAATTGCTAGTCTAGAGGGTAGCAATGCTATACTTCAAGAGAAATTTTTATGTTTGGATGAAACTCACAAAACTCTTGAAGTGCAACTTGATGCTCTTAGGAATAGCTCGTCCCGTTCTAATGATGCAACCTCACTCTCTTGTACTACTAATGTTATATCTTTGCAAGTATTGTAAAAAGAAAATGAGAGGCTAAACACCTTGGTTAAGTGTGGGTGCATTAAGACATACAAATCCGAAGATGCACTATACAAGACCATTGAGGTCAAGGACAATAGTCAAAAGAGATGACTTGAATTTGATATGCATACAAGCAAGCCAACTGAGCATGTTGTGGTAAATGGCAAGGAGTGCCTAAAGTTTGTCAAGGAGAGTGGAAAGCCACATGCTTACACAACACAAGCCAAGCAACCCAAAGGCCATGCACCTCAATCAACCTTTTATGCCTCCTATATGTTTAAGAGAAACCACTGTGATAAAATGATTGCTCTATATGTTGTTACCCGCACAAAGGATCTAATTGTCAAAAGGAATTTATGGGTGCCAAAAGTGTTTGTGATTAACATGAAAGGACCCAAACAAATTTGGGTACCTAAAACAAAAGCTTAATTTGTTTTGTAAGCATACTCCTCCAGTGGGTCAAGTTAGGTGATTGATAGCGAATGCACAAATCATATGACTGGAGAAAAGAGTATGTTCTCATCATTTGAAGAAAATGGTGGATCTCATGAGAATATTATTTTTGTGATGATGGGAAAGGAGAGATAATTGGTTTATGTAGAATTGCTATCTCTCATAATCATTCTATCTCAAATATTTTGTTGGTCAAATCTCTTAACTATAATTTGTTATCTATATCACAACTTTGTGAGATGAGCTACAATTACCTTTTTACTAATGAGGGTGTGACCATCTCTACAAGGGAAGACTCCTTAATAGTTTTTTCACTGGTCAATTGAAGGGCAAGTTTTATCTTGTTGATTTTTCAACGGATGAAATGAGACCTAAGACTTGCTTGATTGCTAAGTCTAGCATGGGTTGGCTATGATATCGTCGACTAGCCCATGTTGGCATGAGAAATTTGTCTAAACTTCAAAAGGGTAGCACATTATAGGACTAACAAACATTTCTTTTGAGAAAGACAGAATTTGTAGTGCATGTCAAGCGGGCAAGCAAGTTGGAGCTTCTCACCTCGCTAATAATGTGATGACAACCTCAAGGCCTTTGGAGCTTCTTCACATTGATTTATTCAGACCAATCGCCTATATAATCATTGGTGGTAACTAATATGGTTTGGTTATTGTTGATGATAATTCTTGTTTCACTTGGGTGCTCTTTTTGCACGGTAAGAGTGAAACACAAGTCATATTCAAGAAATTTGTTAGAAGAGCTCAAAATGAATTTGATGTGAAGATCAAAAGGGTGAGAAGAGACAACTAAAGTGAATTTAAGAATACGCAAGTTAAAGAGTTTCTTGATGAAGAAGGGATTAAGCATGAGTTCTCGGCAGCCTACTCCCTCGATAAAATAGGGTTATCGAGAGGAAGAATAGGACTCTCATAGAGTCGGCTAAGACCATGCTTGATGAGTACAAGATTTCAGATCAATTTTGGGCGGAGGCCATTAATATCGCATGTCATGCCATCAACCGGTTATATCTCCAAAAGATCTTGAAGAAGACCACCTACGAGCTTCTAACTGGTAACAAGCCAAATGTATCTTACTTTAGAGTTTTTGGTAGTAAATACTTTATTCTAAATAAGAAAGCCAAAATATCTAAATTTGCTCCTAAGGTTGATGAAGGCTTTATGCTTGGCTATGGATTAATGCCTACACCTACTGTGCAACATAATCACCAGTTGTGTTGAAATCGCGCATGACATAACAATTGATGAATCTAGCGGCTCTTAAGTGGAGCAAGTTGATCTAAATATTGTACGAATTGAAGAACCTCCATGTGAAGCAATCAAGAAGCTAGCCATTGGTGAAGTAAGGCCCAAGGAAGCTCAAGATTAAAAGGAAGCTGAAGAAAAAGGTGAAATATCCTCAGCTACGATAAAGTGCAGAGGTTCCTTAAGAATATGCGGAGACTCCACACGAATATGTGGATAATTCATAGAAATATGCAGAGAGTCCGCACATTGCGAGAACAGCAGGAAGACAAATGCAGATGTACAAGATCAAGGTCAAGATCAAGTTCATAATGATTCAAATAACCTCTTTAATGATGAAGAATGAGACATTCAAGCTAAGTCTCAAGTGCCACACCCAAGAGTCCACCAAAGTATCCAAAGAGATCAACCGGTCGACAACATTCTTGGTGATATACTAAAGGGGTAACTACTCGTTCAAGAATTGTAAATTTTTGTGAATATTACTCCTTGGTTTCTTCTTTGGAACCTTTGAAGGTACAAGATGCACTCGGAGATCCGGATTGAGTGATGATCATGCAAGAGGAATTGAACAACTTTAAAAGGAATAAAGTTTAGTCCTTAGTGGAAAGACCCAAGTAAAATGTTATAGGAACCAAGTGGGTCTTCCGCAACAAGCAATATGAGAACGTGATCGTGAAAAGAAACAAGGCACGATTGGTTGCTCAAGGCTTCACACAAATAGAATGTTTAGATTTTAGTGAGACTTATGCTCCCGTAGCTAGGCTTGAGTCAATTCGTATATTCCTTGCCTATGCTACTCACCATAATTTCAAGCTATATTAGATGGACATGAAGAGTGTTTTTCTTAATAGACCAATTTACAAATTGGTATTTGTGAAGCAACCACCCAGATTTGAAGATCCTAAGTATCCTCATAATATGTACAAACTCCATAAGACGCTCTATGGGCTTAAAAAAGCACCTAGAGTATGGTATGAATGCTTTAGAGATTTTCTTATCAAGAAAGGCTTTGAAATAGGTAAAGCCGATTATACTCTTTTCAAAAAAAAGTTGATAATGATTTATTCATTTGCCAAATATATGTTGATGATATTATATTTGGTTCTACTAGTAAAATATTTTATGAAGAGTTTAGTAGGATCATGACCAAGAGGTTTGAGATGTCAATGATGGGTGAGTTGAAGTTCTTTCTAGGATTTCAAATCAAATAACTCAAGAAAGAGACTTTCATTTGTCAAACCAAGTACATCAAAGATATTATCAAGAAGTTTGACATGGAGAATGTTGAGCCTATCAAGACTCCCGTGCAAGCAAATGGATATCTTCATCTCAACGAAGATGGAAAGGCCATGGATTAAAAGATATATCGCTCCATGATTAGTTCTTTAATTTACCTTTGTGTATCTAGGCCCGATATTATGCTTAGTGTGTGCAAGATTTTAAGACGCTCTAAAAGAGTGTCATTTAGTGGCCATTAGGAGAATTCTTAGATATTTGGTGCATACCCCTTACCTTTGCTTATGATATCCTAAAGGTTCAACCTTTAACCTTATCGGCTATTCGTATTCTGATTATGCCGGTTTCAAAGTGGATAGGAAGAGTATCTCATGGACTTACCAATTTTTTGGTAGATCCTTGGTATCTTAGTACTAAAAAAAATAAAATTTCATAGCCCTATCTACCACCGAAGCTGAGTATGTTTCCGCGGGTGCTTGTTGTGCTCAACTACTTTGGATGAGACAAACCTTGAGAAACTATGGCTATAACATGATCAAAGTTTCACTTTTGTATGACAATAAGAGTGCCATAAAAATAGCCAACAATCCCGTGCAACACTAAAAAAACAAACATATAGACATCCGACATCACTTCTTGAGAGACGACTCAACCAAAGGGAATATTGATATTCGCCATGTGAGAATCAAAAAACAAATAACCGATATCCTCACCAAGCCACTAGACAAGCAAATGTTTTGCGAGTTTAGAAATGAGCTAAATATTCTAGATTCTCACAACATGGCTTGACTTATTGCATACAATTGATTGTTGTAGATTTCTAGCTTTTAGATAGGAGTTTTTTTCTAAAAGATAGGCTTAGAGTTGTGTGTTTTTAATAAAAATTTGTATCTTTGATCTTTGATCACGTCATGTCACTTATGGTTATAGTTGTGATTGGTTGATTGCTGGCTAATCACAAGTGGTATGATTTGTCATATCCATCACAACACATCTCTCTCTCTCTCTCTCTCTGAAATCCTCCTTGAAATCTATCTTTTCCTTCCTGTTGGACAAAATCCGGAGAGTCCGCAAAATTCCATGGAGAGTCCGCATATTTGTGGAGACTCCGCATAATTCTGCAGAGACTCCGCAGTCTGTTAGTTTTTCATTTCCTTTAATCTACCCATCGGTTAAAACCTCTCTCTCTCTCTCTCTCTCTCTCTCTCTCTCTCTCTCTCTCTCTCTCTCCAACAGTTATTCAGTCTTTTACACCGGCAACCCTCTCTCTCGTTCTCTCGACTTCACTCTCAAGTTCTTCCTCTCAAATCTCCATCTCCGATGTTTTGGAGGAAAAATCTTCGGAGACTCCGTATCTGCATCAAGACTAGCCCTTCGAGTGCAAATTCTCCATGAAGCTCAGAGAATTGACCTTAAGTTCACCTCCTTTCTCTCTCGAGGTACAAAACAAGGTTTTTGCCCGATCTATTCGTTGATTCCCTAGAGTGATATTCCTTTGGTAGATATCCTCAGTACGTGTCTTTGATTCCATATATCTAGTGGCATTTGAATCCCTTCGCAACATCTTTCGGAATCACGATTTGGGGTTTGGTCTGCGATTTGCGGAGAGTCTGCATATTTTTGCGGAGACTCCACAGTTTGCAGAATAAGGTCTAAGCCATGATTTCCTTCTTGAACGTTGTACCAGTCTCTTCCATAGCTTATGCACCCTCTTTATCTTTCAGTTGTGATGGAACATCCAGACCCAAGGGATCCGACTACTTAATCTCGTACTAAACGCCGCCATGACCCTCAAGCTCAAGGCTATGGACCTCCTCCCTTTGATGAGTTGTATCAAGCCGATATCACTTTTAGGGTAGGAAAATAGCTAGATGAAGGTGGTAGCTCTCGCACGACTAGGTCAGGTGGTGGTCGTGTTAAGATTGCCGCAAAGAAGCAAGCGCCCAAGTGAGGTGGAAGGTGTGGCAGTCAGGGTATTAGCATTAAGGAACCTCATGTTGGTGTTGATGATGATGCTACTACTGCTAGAAGAGCTAGGGGTCACAAGACCCAAGCGGAAAGAGATGAAGAACGGTTGGGCAAGCGGATTGATCCAAGGGCATGTCCTAACACTCTTCCACATATTGATCTCAACTTTAGAAGGGATCAAGTGACATACAATGAGTTTCCAAAGATGCATTTTGCTCAAGTCGACCAACCCTATGATCCTCGACTTCTAAGAGCTACAAGAATCAGGGATTAGTGGTCAAGAAAGAGAGAAAAAATGACCTCTACTTGTGGCCTAAAGATGAGTCTTCAGATGGACGATTTTGGTGCCAATTTCATTTTAAATTCCATCTATCACTCATCTACCGAAGCAAAATGATTGGAAATACATGGAAGAAGCAAATGATCCCATCTTTGATGGAGTCATTGATGCTTGCACGGAGAAAGGAATGAAAGATATCATAGAATTCAAGTATAATTTGAATGAAGAAATCATTGCTCAATTCCATGCCTCTTTCTTTTTCAACACCCGCAAGAATGAGGTTCATTGGACAACACTTGGAATCCACTATTGCATAGACTACATGACTTTTTCACGTCTTCTTGCTCTTGGTTCAAAGGATCCTGAACACGGTACCAGATATGTTGAGAACAAAATCAAGGAGTATGACTTGGGTGAGTTGTACGAGGACCCAAGAATGGCCAATGGCACCACTCATGGTTTGAGCCGTTTTTTCACTGTCTAAATCTTCTATTTTGCCAGACCATATATCTAAAGAAGGGAGATGGGACTAAGATTCATGGTATATCAAGGAACATTCTTCTTAGAATGGGATCCGGTGGAAGACCCTTTAGTGTTGGTGTGTTCATTTTGGTCGAGCTTCGTGATGCCATGGATGATGCAAGGAAAAACCTTCCATATGCTCCATATATCATGTACATTATTGAGAAGGTTACAAAGATCTTCTTCCCAAAGGATTGCATTCACGAGCCCTATCGTGTGAAGAAGAAGGCATTCTCTAGGCCATATCATGCTTCAAGCTCATCCCGTGTAGCCCCACCTCTATCTCATGCACCCTCCTCTTCACAATCTCATGGTTGTGACTCTCGTGATCGTAGAAAGTACATCAAGAATGTGCTTTTCTCAATCTTCAATATGTGCAAGTACAATGCCGCAGAAGTAAATGAGCTTCGAAGAGAAGTAAAAGAAATCAAAGGGCATTTAGCGCCTCCCACCTCCTCTCATTGAGAGGTGCCTGATTTTGGTGATCCGTTTGCCGAGTGGAAGGCAGTGGATCAAGAAGAAGAAGAAGAAGAAGAGCCCCCCCCCCCGCTCCCCGCTCTCACTGCTCTCGCTCTACTCATGGTGAGATAGAAGAAGAAGAAAGTGAGCAAGAGGGCGATTATCAAGAAGATGATGACGATGATGACAAGTAGGTGTTGATATTCATAGTTTCTTTCTTTTTCTCTCTTTTTGGCGCTTGATGCCAAAGGGGGAGTGAAAACTTATCTATCTATTTGTGTACTCATTTTGTAATAACTCCTTTTATCCTTTGTGTGTGGTGGTGGATATGAACTTGTGTGGTTGTGATGTGCTACTAAGTCTTATTGTGCTAGTGTGAGCTCATATATTCTTGTGCTGAGATATGTTTATATTAGAATCTGTCAAGTGTGGAGAGTCCGTAAAAATATCCGGATTATCCGCATTTTTTGAAGAGTCCACACATTTCTGCAGAGCCTCCGCACATTGATAGAAATTTCAGTTATTGTTGAGCATATCATGTCATACGCATCACGTTTATTTATGATCTTACACACATGTTGTTGCACCCCATGAATGCTATGATATAGGGGGAGTCTCCATACTATCCTAAAATTTTGCAATTGGCATTTAAGACCAAAATTTTAGAAGTTCATTTATATGCACATTTTTAGGGGGAGCTCTCTATATCATAAGGATTCAAAGGCTTTAATTATATACATCTTTTGTAAGCTTTAATTGGATTGTTATCAATCACCAAAAATGGGAGATTGAAAGTGCATCTAGGCCCCTAAGTGAGTTTTGGTGATAATGACAAATCAATTAAAGAACTAATAAGTTTTATAAAGTATGGACATGTGTAATTCAATCAAGTGAGAATTTGATGCATGGTGATCTCCAAAAAAGGGGGAAAAGCGGCTCATGAATCGTATAGTTTTAAATTCATTTATCATTTAAAATTGAGTTTAGGATTCTGTACTATTAAGGGGATACAAAATTTACTTGTTTGCGTACAAATAGTGCTCAAAAGATCTAACAACATATGAGAGACACCTCTAACACTACACGTGCATCTAGGTTAGCCCTTATGTTGTAAAGATGTGCAAATATGGAGTGGTCATATTTTTGCAGACAGTCTACACTTTTGTGGAGTTTGGGTTACCTAAGGGTATGCGTAAGGTCCACACTTTTGCGGAGAGTCCGCATTTTGATAGTTATAATGGCTAGTTTTTGGGAGTTTGGTATAAATACCTTATCACTCCCCCCTTTGGCTGGCTGCTGCTTTATTCGAAAAGATGAACAACTTTAGAGCCAAAAGCACTCTCCCCCACCATGCTCTAGCTTGAGATTTGCAAAGTTTTGAGAATTAAATTGGGAGAGAGATCTAGTGCTAGAGAGAACAACTCCAATCTTTGAGCACTCGTTTTCTTCGTCAAACTGGTGATTTCGTGTTTGTTACTCTTGGTGGTTCGTCCACCTAGACGGCTAGGCATTGCCCGTCAAGCTCCCGATCTTGTGGTGAGCCACATGACGTTTGTTTTTATGTGTTCCTTGTAAAATACAGAGATGAATATTTCCTCAATGGGGATGGCTTCTTTTGGTTGGAATTCTTGTACTTGTATGAATTGTACAAAGAAGATGCTCTCGATGTGGCTATAGTCAGAGTGTGGACTCTATAAGTGACTTATGCATATAATTCACATTATATGATCTTGTACCTTGAAATTGTATAGCTAACTTCTCTCTTTCGTAGAATAGAGGTCCAAGCATATGAACAAGACTTATATAAGAAAGTAGGATTCATCGATCCTAGGCTTGCAAACTAGAAACTTGTAATGAAGAATTCGGACTTCACCGAGGACTACTTATTGAAGTGTCTGCTTCACCACCAATACAAGAAATTCATACTCTTACCCTACAACTATGAGTACGTGTTTGTGTGCCAGGGCATCCTCATTTTATGGGTAACTCAATTCTAGTACTAATTTGCTATAGTGACATATTCTGCAGTTTTTATTGGATCCTCTTTGTCATCTACCCAGATTTGAGCAAGATCATTGTCTTGGACTCACAAAAGAGAGATAAGACCACTTACCAACACCTCATCGACATGCTAAATAAGTTAACTCGATCATTTAATCTTCTCAACGATTGCATCTAAGTTCAATTGGTATTCATATTCACGTACATGGCGTACACAAGATACCACAAAAATAGTGTTATCCTCTTTCCATTCAGGAAGCAGTATAATGTAAAAATTAACTTTCTGGTATACAATCCATATTCATATCTTGCATTTGCTACTGAATAAAAAGGTTCAATTCATTACACTGACGAATCTTTTCCTTTTGAAGTGTATGAGGCAGCCACCCAGCAACAATTTCTATTTGTTTTATGTTCTTACTTTCATGCACGTATTCAGCTCAGACGGAGACACTATTAGGTTCAATGATCTTGAGATGTGAAATAACATGCTGATGCCTTTCTTTTCAATTTCTACACATGTTCAAGGACTAATTCTTTTGATTCTTCAAACGTAGTGCTACAAACTACGCATAAGTGTGTTACAACTTGTAGAAATACATGCCCTTCAAGAACAGATGGTCAGGTTCTTCTTGGAACATGTTATCAACCCAAACGGTGCATGAACCAATCATGCCGTCCACGCATGAGAGACATTCAGATAACATCGTACCTTCTAGTAGAGAGTATGCGATAAGGAGGAAGGCTACCAAGGGGCTTGACAACATATTACATTTCACCAATTGACACAATATTAATGAATAATATTAATTACTATTTATTAATGAATGATATGCATTATTATGTATGATGCAAAGTTGGTATTGTCGGACGACTCTTCGACAAAATGGCCTTCCAACGATAATACGAAGGAGGAACAAGAAGCAGCGGCCAGTAAGTGTGCCTAGGAGGAGGATGAGAGGCTGGCCCATCAGCTGTGCACCGCGGAGGAGCAAGGAGCAGCGTCTCGTAAGCGTGCCCAGGAGGAGGAGGATGAGAGGCTGGTCCGCCAGCTGTGCACTATGGAGGAGCAAAAATTAGCGTCCTATAAACGTGCCCAGGAGGGGAGGACAAGAGGGTGTCCCGTAAGTGTGCTACAGAGGAGGCCGAAGACTCAAACCGTAGAGGCGTTCAGGTGTTATACTTTGATGTCTTTGACACGCTAGCGAGCCTAGAGCTTAAGCAACGCTGCGGTCGATCAGACGTGGTCAGGTCCTTCGCTCCACCACCATCGGTCCCTCAACGTCCCCGGACATACACACGCCATCAGTAGCCAGTGCAGAGATGTGATCCACATTATGAGAGAGGTAGAAGGATACTGGATTGGCTCAACTCGACCGACTTTTTAGGGGTGACATGTGAGAACTATTATGTATATATGTGAGCTGTGGGCCTAACTTGTAATATATGTTCATTACTATGTATTAATAAAGATGTTTTATTATTGATTTACAATAAATATATGTATCATTGCATGCATGTATTGAGGGAGAGACAGAGAGATCGAGGAGAGAGAGGGAGTACAGAGAGGACAAAGAGAGGGAGGACTAGGGAGGAAGGAGACGGAAAACACTGCCGGCCGAAGGCTTCAGCTGGCAGTGATGCCTTGGGTATCACTGCTAGCCAAATCCTTCAGTCGGTAGTGATAACCCCCTTTACTGCCAGTCCACTGAGTCGACAGTGATAATCCTTGACTATCACTGTCTGTTGCCCACTGCTGGCTCCAAAACTGATAGTAAAGGTGATGCACGTTTGCCCGATCTTCCGAAAGGTAATATGATAAGTCGACTGGTGGAGCTTCGACGTTAATGATCCAAAGGCTCTGAATAGAATAGATCGAGAACCCTCGCAACCATTACACCACTACTCTGTGGTTATCAACCATGCCAAGACGTAGTTGACCTCGCCAAGAAAACTTTTTCTGCAAGCGAATCGAGAACACAAACAAGAATAGGTAGATGCAATCTGAATATTGCTAATTACCAATGAAGTACTCAAGTTGGGGTTTAGCAAATCGATAAGCAATGAAACTGTATAAAACAGAATAATCTAAGCTAAACCTGAGCCTAAACTATGATAGCTACTGTATATATATAAGAGGGACATGAGGAGGTCGACCTAGGGTTTTTCAGCTGTGAAAGAGGCGTACACAACCTGGAGTCCGACTCCGACATGATTACAAGACCAACCTAGGTCCAAAATGGTGGCACATCACCTTATTCCTTCAACTCTGACTACACCGTAAGGAATATTTGGTCGAGCTCATATCCATTGGAAAGGTCTTGTCATAAGCTTTCCATAATGTCCAAGATTACCTAAAACGGACTTCATATGGGAGAGTTATGCCTGTTTTACTGACGTACTGTCCTGGGACTCGACCACGACCACGACTAGAACTCAGCCTCGAGTCCGAACAGACTTGGCCTTCGAGGGGTGATGTCTGGGTAAGGTTGTGCTGCTTCTCCCACATTCCTAAGTAATAAAATATCATAATAATTTAGTAGTAATCCATCCAATGAAGCATGAACAGCAAGTGATGAGTTCACCTAGTGGTGTAATTGTCGTGCACGTGCTCTTGTAATTGGACCTTATATGATTTGAGGATTATTGACGGTATTGATCGTATTCGAAGGATCCATAGGCTCATCATTCTCCACATCTTGAATCAGAGTCATCCTCGACTCAAGCTTATCTTCTTCTCCCAAATATAGCTTCAAATCTTGGTGGTGGAGTGTACCGACCTCTATTTGACCATCAGTTTGGGGATGACACGTAGTAGAAAACAACAGTTTCGTTCCCAATTTATTTCAAAGTGATCTCCAAATATGGCTCAAAAACTTTGTGTCATGATCCGAGACGATAGTATTAGGCACTTCATGTAGGCGAATGATTTCTCTGAAAAACAAATCAGCTATATCTGTAGTATAATTGTATCTTGTGACAAGGTATAAAATGTGCCATTTTAGAAAATCTATCCATAACTACAAATATGCTATCCCTCCCCCTCATTGTCCTAGGTAGTAGGTAGTCCTAAAATAAAATCCATAGAAATATCCTCTCATGGTGCACTAGGAACAGGAAGAGGCATATAAAGACCATATGAATTTAAGCAAGACTTAGCTTTGTTGCAAGTGGTACAACATAAAACGTAGTGCTCAACGTCACATCTCATCTTTGGACAAAAGAAGTGGGTGGCTAGCACATCTTCCATCTTTTTTGCTCCAAAATGTGCCATCAATCCATGCACCTCCTGTAACAACAAAAGTTGAACGGAGATAGCTGGAATGCATAGCTTGTTAGCACGATAGAGCAATCCTTCATTCATCACATATTTATTCCACATCTTCCCTTCTTTACAATGTTCAAGCACTTCTTTAAAGTATAAATCAGGATATAAGTCCTTAATGGTCTCTAAACCAAAAATCTTACTGTTTTTAAGATATATGGAAATGACTCAATAAATTCTACCCATTTAGCCATGGTATAATGTCTAGAAAGCGCATCAGCAATCACATTGTTCTTTTCTTTCTTATGTTTTATGACATATGGAAATGACTCAATAAATTCTACCCATTTAGTATGTCGTTTATTCAGTTTAGCTTAACTTCTAATATGTTTTAGCGATTCATGATCATAATATATAATAAATTCTTTGGACCATAGATAATGTTGCCAAGTTTCAAGCACAAGAATTAAAGCATACAATTCTTTATCATAAGTGGAATAATTCAGACTTGGTCCACTTAATTTCTCGCTGAAATAAGTGACAGGTTTACCTTCTTAAATTATCACACCTCCAATTTCAATCTCACTAGCATCACATTCGAGTTCAAAGGTCTTACCAAAATCAGAGAGTTGGAGTAAAGGAGCATGGGTAAGTTTCTCTTTCAACAACTTGAATGCTTATTCTTGTGCAGGCCCCTAGTTGAAAACTACTCCTTTCTTTGTCAACTCATTTAATATAGCAGCAATGGTGCTGAAATCCCGCACAAATCGTCGATAGAAACCCGCAAGACCATGAAAGCTTTTCACTTGAGTAACAGTCTCAGGGGTTGGCCAACTCTTTGTGGCTTTAATTTTTGCTTCATCCACCTCTACTCTATGTGGAGTAACAGTATAGCTAAGAAAAGAAACTCGATCCGTGCAAAAGATGCACTTTTCGAGGTAACCAAACAAACTTGCATCTCTCAAAGCGTTAAAAACACCACGTAAGTAATCAAAGTGTAGTTCATATGACTTGTTGTAAATCAAGATGTTATCAAAGTAAACCACCGCAAATCTCCCAATGAAAACACGTAAAACTTCATTCATCAAGCGCATAAAACTACTAGGTGCATTAGTTAACCCAAAAGGCATTACTAACCACTCATACAAACCAAACTTAGTTTTAAATGCAGTTTTCCATTCATCTCCAACTTCCATCCTAATTTGGTGGTATCCACTTCGCAAGTAAATTTTTGTGAAAATTATAGAACCACTCAACTCATCAAGCATATCATCTAACCTAGGGATAGGGTGACGGTATCTTATAGTAATATTATTGATGGCTCTACAATCAACACACATACACCAACTATCGTAGGAACCAAAAGAACAGGAACAACACAAGGGCTAAGACTTTCTTGGACGTACCCGTGATCCAAAAGGTCTTGAACTTCTCGCTGAATTTCCTTAGTCTCTTCTGGGTTGGTCCTATATGCAGCACGATTTGGCAAAGTTTCTCCCGAAATCAAATCAATTTGATGTTCAATCCCTCGAATAGGTGGTAATCTCGTGGGTACTTCAGCTGAAAATACATCCACAAACTCCTGTAAAAGGGTTTGCAACAGCAGGAGGCAAAGATCTAGATATATTCTCGAGTGAAACTAAAGCATCTTTGTATATCAAAGCATAGCATGACAGCTCATTATCACAAATTTCAGCAAGATCAGATTTAGTAGCAAGCATAACACACCCTTTTAGTCTAATTCCATCGGACTTACAAGTTGTTGTTGCTTTCTTCTTTTTGGGTGAAAAAACTTTTTCTGCTACATGCTGATTTTCAGATTCATTCTCAAACTCTTTTTTCTTATTTTTCGCTATCTCTTGTTCACATTTCACAATTTTAGCAGGGGTTAACGGTAGAAAAGTTATTTTCTTTCCTTTATGCATAAGGGTGTACTTATTACTTCTACCATGATGTGTTGTATCAGTATCAAACTCCTATGATCGTCCTAACAAAAGAGAGCATGCTTGCATGGGAACTACATGGAAATCAGCACATTTATGGTATGAACCAATAGAAAAATGCACCCTAGCTGTTTGCATTACCTTCAACTTACCATTGTTGTTGAACCATTGAATATGATATGGGTGAGGATGGTTTCTTGTCCGCAAGGCAAGTTTCTTGATCATATCTGAACTTACTAAGTTGTTGCAGCTTCCTCCATCAATAATGACTCGAACACGATAATCCTTGACTATGAGGAACATCTAAAATAAATTGTGTCATTATAGCTGTTCTCCTTGCTCCATTTGAGTACTTAACACTCACTGCACAATAAGTGTCCTATAATTCTCCGTAGCAGCTGCACTCAATTCTTCCTCATTGTTAATATCCGTCTCATGTTCGTCCCCATCGCCTGCATGGTTAGCTGCAAGTGCATATTCATTCTCAATATCACTAGCACTTACATATCCGTCGTCTTCTGTTACAATGTACGCTCGCTGACTTGGGCAGTCCTTCATGATGTGGTCTATTCCGTTGCATCAGTGGCATACAATCCCGGTCGATCGGCCTGTAGAAACAACCGAAAAAGAGCTCTTGGCTGGCCCCTGCACACTTATGAATTTTCTTACCTTGGGAGCATGTGACGGTGTCGAAGGTACTGTTGAATGCACCCTACTCGAGAAGGAGGCAGCAGACCGTGTAGCTGAATGTGGGGCTATTTTGACTTGTCCTAGTGTTGATTTTGAAGTGAGCGTGCTTCCAAAATTGCTCCTTGGCCTCTGTTGTCGTCCCTGCAATTTTTTTTCTGCCAGACATGCAAGTTGAAACAATCTAGGAACACTATTGTATTCTTAGTAATCAACTATGTCCTGAATTTTATACCATAACCCTCCATAAAAGCATGCCATTGCAGCCTCTTCATCCTTAATAATATCACAACGTAACATACTAATTTGTAGCTCCTGTTAATATTCTTTTACGGATCTATCACCTTTGTTTAAGCGTTGCAATTTCTTACGCAAATCACATTTAAAATAGGGTGGAACAAATCTGTTACACATAGCAATATTTAAAGCATTCCAAGTAGTAGGAGCTAATCCGTCGATGCATACCCTATTCCACCAGATGATTGCAAAATTTTTAAATTCACTAGTGGCATGCCTAACTCTATGCACTTTAGGAACTAAATGAGCATTAAACTTCTGTTCAACCGTCATCTCCCAATCTAAATACTTTTCAGTATCATAAGCACCCACAAAAGATGGTATGGTAAACTTAACCTTAGAAAATGGATCATCATTAACATGTAGGTTATGTTACCGAAAATTATTACCTCTCATACCTTGACGGTTGAAGTTTAATCGGTCCCGTTGTCGTGCATCAAAGGCATCTTGTTCTTGCCTCAAAATTTCATCATCAGTGATAGACTCTTCTTGCTCATGGTCTGCGCCATGAGGATCCACACACCCATAATTTTGTGGCTGATTAACCACTCGATGAAAGCGTGCATTGAGCATAGTAATACTTTCATTGAGTCGTTGCAATGAGGTTTTGGTTCCTGTAAGCCCCTTGTCAATGTCGTCATTAAAAGTTTGTTGATGATTATCCAACAACATTGTGAATTCTTTCCTCAAAACACACTCTTTCGTATCTGATGCTTCTCCTGTCATGGTTAGTCGAAGATAGAAAACAACGAAAGATAAATTATCCCTATCGACTACTAGGTGGTGGAGGTGGAGTCACACACTCTCAAGCGTCTTACCACGCTCTTGCAAGTGTTCTTACCAATCACCGCAGTTGGCACAACCAGTGGCTGGTTCGTGATACCTTATCGGGTGTGAATGAGGTAGATGCAAGGGGAGAAACCATTCTGATCGAGAGAAGGTGTATCTTGGACAGAAAATATTTAGTAGCAAGGAATGACAATAATTGAAATCAGATTAGCAAAGCTGAATAAAAGTCCACAATACTCGTTACAGTTATTGGTCCGAACACGTTCCTAGAACTAGCTCAAGCAAGCTGAAAACTATAACAGACACAAGCACAATGGAACAAAATTCGCAATGCAAACTGATTTTTTAATTCTCTCTCTCTTTTTTTTTTTGCACTCTTTGCTTCTTCTTTTTTGCACTCTTTGCTTCTTCTTTTTTTTGGCACTCTTTGCTTCTTGCTTGCTTTTCTTTTTCTTTTCTTTTCGAATGTGTCACAAACTCAAAAACTCTTCTACTGCCTTTTCTAAGGCCAGTGAGGTATGTGGTCACAAACTTTTTTCGGAGAGCAGGGTATAAAGGTAATAAAAAGATACTCTCTCTCTCTCTCTCTTAACTTTGGCTACCTCTGTTTGGGCTATCGAGTGATACCCAAACTTTATCAAACAATGCTCGATATGATGAGTTCATAGGATGTCCGAGAGCAGTCAGAAATATATAGAGCAGTCAGAAATATATAGATTCTGACTATCACTGTCCTCCACAAAACATTTTTCATGGCCAGAACATTTGCACCTGACATTAGGAGCATTTGGAAATCAACAATATAGGAAAAACACTTGCAAGCAGTACACAATAGAACGTTATACAATAGAAGAGCAATTTTCTTTTCCCTTCCCATCCCCTCCCAATACATATAAAGAAGTATGTTACATGTAACAGTAGTGCTTCGGTCCAATGATCCAGCTATTCGTACAACCTTCGTTAGCAATTCATTGGTTCAAAAGTTATCTTTACAACAACACTATGAAACCAGACTTTCATAGTAATATTGTGAGAGCACAACAACAAAAACATGACAAACGCTAGCAGGCAAAGGCAGCACCAAGTCGACAACCAAACTTCTGTCAGATAGGATACCTTCACATCGTGTACATATATCATGGCTCATCCATAGTCTGAATTTGAGGTGGAGTCACATTAGAAGCTGCAGAGGTGCTACTGGCTGTCCTCTCACAGATCTCCCTGTACTCTTGGCATATGGCACATAAGTGACAGAATAGATGTGTTGTCAGATCGCCGCATGGTGCTTCCTGTAAAGAAAATATTTTGGGATGAATAATGTATGGTCAAGAAAGGGGGTATCTTTATTAAACCATACATATATAAAAAACTCAAAAGGATTTTGTGATGTGGATAATAGGAGGATACTGAAATTCTGAAAATTTTGTTGTAGCATGTCAGGAGGATCATACGGTAAAAAAAAACAAAAAATGACTAGTATCTAGAGCCAGTTAACAAAACTTTATATGACTAAATAATCTTCATAGCAAACGCCCATGTGATCCAAGTAATCAAATTATCGTGTCAAATAACATATAGCCACCTTCGTCCAAATAGTTATTTCCCAGCACTTACTCCCATAGGTCAACTTCCAAATCATCCAGTCCCAGATACATTTCTGTCAAAACATAAAGCTCCCATATCCTCACTGTAGATTTATGAACTATGCATCCTATATAAAAAGCCAAATTAATTATCATTTCCCAGTCCTTGGGCACTGAAGAGGCTGGCATTTTGCTCGCTGCCTGTATGGCTGTATGTTAGCTCAATGAAATTGTATGTGAGGCACTGAGGTAAGCAAAGAATGCTCCTGATTCTTTCAATACTAAGAGACTCAATTTCATTACAGGACTGCATAAGAGCTTCTGTATTTCTTTTAATGCCAGAAAAGGCACAGTAAAGGATGTTGCCCTGTATTAAGTCATAGTCTGTATTTGGTGAAATATAAATTCACAAGATAAATATACTGTGGTGAAGACATCCCAGTAGCCAAAATTACAGCAGCTACGAACAGGACGGGATGTTAATTTTTTTTTTTTTTTGCCTCTGATACATTTTAAAATTGTAACATATCCATATACAGGGAATATCACAAAAAAGGTAAATGATAAAATAACAACTGGCAGAGGTTCAAACTGCATACCGGAAGATTGTACTTTGTTCTTAATGCACTGCGATATCCACAAGCATAACAAGCAACAGCAGACCCTGGAACTGCTAATACAAGTCCCCCAGTAAACACACAGCAGAGACTTGTAAGAAGTCCCCAAAGCATGCAATGTGTAGTGCATGATCCAGCAAGAGTTCCAGATCCCAAGAATTGTGCATTCTTTCCAAAAAGGAAACAGGGGCAAGTCGCACCAATACAACCTAGAAAGATGGTCAGAAAATTTGAGGGCATTTTCCTATTATACAAGGAGAAACTTTTCAGCATTATACGATTATGTATTTGATGATAACACCTCCAAATTGGATTAAGAATGCTTCTTAGGGTGTTATAAAGTAAATAAATACTGCAATACTCTGTATGTAGAAAAGAGGTGTTATTCAAGCATAATTCCATCTTAGTCCTATCTTGTTTCATTATAATTACCGTGTTTACAAAAAATTTGGCAGTTAAACCAATTTGTAAAACGCCAATGAGTTAAAGAGTTAGGAAGCAGAATAGGACTGACGTATTTTTACGCAACCATTCATTTTTACCTATGCCATGAGAAGTTGGTCAGTTACATATTAAAAGTACCTTGTTACTATGATTTCAAAAGACAGCTAGAAGGTGAAAGAAAAGGAGCAACCGATAGCTAGCAAGATAAGATTAAATATTAACTTGCTGATTCAAGTGCACAGGGCCCATGCAAATGGTAACAAACTGCATTAGTAACCACGAGAAGTAGTTCTGACCTTTTTCAATCTTTTACTACCCAAAAATGAGCAGGCAACATGAGGCTATTGATAAGCTCCCAATAAATAGGTAAACAAACAAAGATTTTCCACTACTATTACAATCCCAGTCATCCTCATCTATGAACAAATTTGGCCTATTAGTCATTCTTATCTACGCACAAGTTTCACTGAGATCGCACGAGTCATTCACTGAGAATATTGAGCAAAAATCGATTTTACAGTTTTATATTGGTACTTCACTACCAAAATAATTTATGGAACATTCATGCATTACTTTCGTATTGCTTTAAGTATTTAACTTGAATATCAGTTACTTGATGGTGATATGTATTCTACAGGAGTAGTTGTACAGTCAACGGATTGGCCACATGTCAAGTAATAAGAAGAGATATTGCTGTTTTATCCACAAGAACTAGTCCAATTTAGAGCATAATATAAAAAAGACAAGAAGGATTCAGATTAGAAGGAAGATTATCCCAACAAGCCATAGCTGAGGTCAATTTCGTCTGAAGCACACACTCATTCCTAGTATGCTACAGAACCACCAAAAAAGATTTGACAGTAGAAAAATTAAGATACTACTGTGTCATGTTTACTTATTGTGTGCATCCTATTATACAACCAAAAAGCACCTTTTATCTTTTCTTCCGTAAATCAAGGGATCACAGGTCAGAAAGTAGCATACAGCTCTGTGGATCATCAAAACAAGCACAGATGCCTGAAGACCATTGTGTCGGATCCCGGATTAGTTTATGCCGTGTAGCATGGTTCTCCACAGGAGGTACACGATCCTCTTCAGTATCTAGGCCATATAAAGGAACATACTGAGGCGGAACATAGTTTCCTTTTCCGGCCATCCCTGTAACAGAAAAGGCAGTTGGTCTGATAAAATAAAACGTTAAAACTTCATTAACAGGGGATACCGCATTTAAACACACTGAAAAGACCAAGCTCCAAGCTTCGTTATTACCTTGTAAAATCACATTTCTAGCGTGTTTAATGATAGCACTATATTGCTTGGAGATCGCAAAATCAACAGTGGTATTCAACATGTCTTGATTAAAGTGAATGCAATGTTTACATGACAGTAATTCTTTACTTGATTTTTACGCCCTATATTCAGATAATTTCCAAAACAAAGAGAACAACAAACTTTACTGATAAACTAAAACATAAAATCCTCAGAAATTCCTGATAAGGAGAAATTTCTCGATATGGGGACCATGGGTTCTCAGAGAAAGGGCTAAAGGGGAGCAAATTACGCCAAATGCGTCACGAAGCAATCATTGTGTTGAATTATGGTTTCACAATGAGGCCGTCAGGATCATGAAGTCAAACAATGAACGGAATTTTGGATCTTAAACGAAACTATAAACCAAGAAACAGTAGGAGATTTGGGAAGGCTAAATGGTTAGCACCCTAGCCTGCAATTATTTGATCCCACCGATTTACAAGCAGAACAAAAGGTATAAGAGATCAAGAAAAATAAGCACGCAAGATTTCCGGAAACGAGTGAAAGGAACCGGTTTAGCTTACCAGCAGAATAAGAAAATGACAACCCCTCAAAGTAGAACGCCTGAATTTGCGTGCGCCGATCCGCGGCCTCCTCTTCCTGCCCTGAACGCTCTCGCCGCCGAATATTTGGCCCTGCTCATTCCAGGGACGAGTGGAACAGTAAAGTAAGAAAAATACCCCGATCAGCAGGGAGGACGCGGCGTGAAATAAGGGAGCAGCTCGGGAGATTCGGGCAAAGCACGAGCAACGAGATGCCGCGCCACAGAGGCGGCGGACCAAGAGCGGGGGAGAAGGACGGCGAAAGGACTGATTCGATGGCTCCGCGGTCGCCGTCGTACCTGCGCTGCGGACCGGCGGGAGTTTCCTTGCGACGGACGGCGAGGGGGGAGGCCGCGCGTCCAGACTCCAGAGGCAGCTTCCTCCAGCTGGGTGGAGAGGAAGAAGGAAAACAAATTATATGACCTTATATTTAGAAAGATTAGGAGACCCTGTTCATATTATTTATTTTATTATTTAATAACTAGATTAAAAAGAAAAAAATAAACATGTGTCGTTAGATAAAGAAGGGTCTAGAATTTGCTTACATGAAGAAGAGGAACGCGACAAGCACGCGGTGACTACTAGACAAGCTGACCTTCGGAAGCCAGCCGCGGCGGCGCTTTGAGATTTGTGCGATAATAGAGAAGAGGGTAAGCCAGCCGCAGCGGCGCTTTTGAGATTCGTGCAGTGCCTTAGGGCTACTACATGCTGCTCGGCTGGGTGCTTGGAGCAGAGACATTCAGTCCGCGTGATTAGAGTCAAGGTTCTCTTGTACATATCGGATCGACTATTTAGCCATACATATCGGAGATTGAAGCATCACAGTCAAGGTTCTCTTGTACAACCCCATTTGCAATCAAAAACCATTCTCGAATCCACAAGGTTGCATTTTGTAGGTGGATATTTAGATGAGTTAGAATCGTAACAATCTCATGAATCTTATCCCTAGGAATGAGATAGCTATCGGTGTAAAAACTAGTGATGTCTCCTCGTAAGTGGATCCACACCGGTAAAATATCAGCAGGTGTTGTATGCCCCGATTGTCCGTAATCATGGTCACCCCGCGCGACCAGTCAGCAACTGCGCGACCATGCAAATAGGTTCTCCGACCAAGCTCCGCGACCAGTCACTAGATCGCAGGAGCAAATCCCGCGACCAGTCTCCTCTAGCCGTGTGGCCGGTAGACTAATCACAGTAAATGTTTTTCACTTGAGTATTTTTCTTTCTCAGGTTCTCTTTCTGGTCGACTAAGACGTGGTCGGTACAGAGCTGTCATGTCCTGTCCATAGCATTAAACGCTACGGGACGGCCTGACAGGTATGTTAGGAGGTTTTTTCAGGTGCGCAGGCGGCACGTGGGGACGGGACAGGGCAGTTCAGGCGACCGGGATGACGCAGGCGGTGGAGCGATGGGATAGACCCTGTAGCGCTGTAGAGAAAATGAGATACGTCTGTTCTTAGTAATAATGGGCCTAGGTGGGAAGCTCTAGCTAGGCTTGGGTGGGATGCTCTAGTTAGGCCTGGGTCTATGTCTTGACTCACGTGTAAATTCTCTCTCCCTCTGATATGTAAAGGGAGGAGTACCAGGCTTGTCAAGGGAGGCCGAGGAAGTAGAGGGATTCAAGCCAAAAAGGAGTAAGAAGAAGGCTGAACAAGAACGTCATCTGTAACCAACTGAGACCATAAAAATAAAATACACATGATATAGAGCTATTATCCTAAGAGGGTCTAAAACTGGATAATACTCGGTGTTCTTGAGTCACACACACAAGCAAATTCAGTAGACACTCCCCGAATAAAAATCACGCATCCGTCGTCCGAATCTCAAAATCATTATCTGAGATTTTTTCCCCGATAATAGTATTAACTAGTTTTACTATCTGTTAGATTACGAGTGAATAGATGATTACTATATTTAGGTTGCATGTACTAGAATCTAATTAACCAAACTCGTGTATGCTTAACTACAACTAAGCAGAAACCATTGCCATCATGCTAGCATGAGTCGTATGTCGAGGGCAAGTGCGATGAGGACTCCGCCAGTGGGAAGCATGATGAGTTCAGCGAGGACTCCACCGACGCAAAGCACACCGAGTTTCGGCAACCATCCCTCATCGCCATCCCGTATGCAAGTCCGGCGGCCAGCGTCAAGCACGTCAAACAAGTTCGCTGTCAACCCGCTGGAAGAATGTGCAAGCCTGAAAATGTCAGCACGCAGGGAGCCATGGACATGCTTTGCATAGTGATCAAAACATTTTTTGGAAATTAAACATCAAAAGAATAAGTTATACGTTTGAGCAGCAAAACGATTTATTGAAAGAATCCAAACAATCTCAATAGCTTCAAACCTAAAAGAACTTGGGCAGACATAGTCCCAGAATTTTACAGAAAAACCAGTTAATTATTCTAATTTATGATAAACTAAGAAATTCACTTAACTTAAATCAATTTATGTGACCATCAAGAACCATCCGAAAGTAACTTAATTTGCACTACTATAAAACCTATTTTTCGAGACACCTAGGTTTCATTTCTACAGGCGGTTCTTCCTACGAACCGTCTGAGAAAGTAGCTGCGACTCCGTGCGGCTGAGGACCGCCTGTGAAAAGTAATTTTCACAGTCGGTTTCTTATGTGGATCACCCGTGAAAATAGATCCATTTGCACAGGCGGTCGACATAAGAAATCGCATGTGAAAATTCTCCATTTTCATAGGCGGTTGACATTAGAAACCGTTTGTGGAAATCGTTTTTCACAGGCGGTTCTTTATGTGGACCGTCTCGATTTCCACAGACGGTCACTTTTGCGTCTATGGAAATCGTTGGCCTTCAGTCACAGACGGATGCGCTAAACGCCTGTAAAAAAACGTTTCCACCCGCCTGTACAGTATCATTCTGTACTAGTGTTGTACTCCTCTGAAAGAGAAAAGAAGTAATTTGTCTGGTTGATCGATGCGCAAATAATAGCACCAGCCCTCGTACGATCCTCACCTGGAATAGCTTGTAGTTTCAACAATTCTTCAAAGACTTCTAGCTTTCTTGCAATATCCTCTTGCATGAACTGAAAGCAGTTAGTTAACTTGGGCGACATTATCATTAGCATTAGCAAATATTCCCTGCATAGACAACAGGCAAGCAGTGGCAGAGTCCACAGGCTCTTCGTTTGCTCCGGTTCTTCTTTTGGACCCTCGACCAGTATATGTTTCCTCGTTTCTTGGTTGTGATTGTCCAACAGCTGGTGTATTGTTTTAGCTCTCACTTGAAGTGTTTCCATGACTGGTTGAACTGTTTTCTATGACACGAATGGCTTATGATAGTCTTCTGCCTTCGGACATGAATGGGTTATGACCGTATCTTTCTGTTTTTTATATGTACTATGATTGTTTCCTTCTTTCTTTCTCTTTTCAAACTAGAAAAACTAAGCAGATTGGTGCGTTTACGCCATGCCCTTTTTTAAGTTGTACAGAGCATGACAAAAGAAGATAAAAAAAAATTAAGATCACCATTTTTGGACATCTCAATATTTATTGATGAATTTATCAATATTTAACATATTCATTTAATTATGCAGAAAACAATAGCACTTTCATGCATGCACGTAATTTTAACATGTAGACGACAATAATACGAACCTAACCAAATTTGTTTTATATTTTTTGAGTTTTAGATATTTTCTTATGAATTTTAGATTATTTATCCGATTTATCAATATAACTATTATTCCTTTCGCTATTTTTATGGAATTTCGCAAAAAAAATATTATGTGTATATATATACACACACGAACACATATACGTATGTATATATACACACACATACATGTATATGTATATATATGCATACTGATACATATACATATCTATATATATATACACGTAGGTACAATAAGTGAGGCCTACATGAACAGTACCTACAGTAATTTCACCCCTTAGAATTACTCCAATTCTTAACATTTAATATATGTAATAGACTACAATTATTATATGTAATAGACTAACATAGGAGAAATTAAGTAGCTTAATATTATATTAGAAAAAAAATGGAAACAATTCGTCTGGACAATGACTCGAACTTTAGATCTGCACTCTCAATAGCAGTTCAGCTTTATATTATATTAAAAAGAATATAAGCACACACATTCATCTGGACAAGGACTCAAACTTTAGATCTGCACTCTCAACAGCAGTTCTTTGCTTTTTTATGGGTACTTGCTATAGAGAAGCAGAGATTGCTTTGTGATGCGCACTCTGTATCTATGTAACTTGCAACTTCAGTTGATCCTTTAAATTTGGCTCCTTATTCTTCTATATAGGAAACTCTCTGTCCAGAATTTACTCCCTATTTATCAGCACGCTCAAACCAGCTCTTCAAATTTAGCTCCCTATTTCACGTTTTAAATTTAAACGGCGTTATTTCAAACGATGATATTTCCAACAGTTATATTTTCAACAGTCATAATTCCAATGGCCATATATCCAGGCAACTGAACAAATCAAATATCAAATTAGGCTGTAGAAAAACATATAATGTGCAAAGAGTAGATTGGTCATCTGAATTTTCAGTACATGGCCTGACTTGTGGGGGGAACAAATCAATATCAAATTGGGCTGTAGAAATAAAATAGATGACCTCAAAACTACCTTCTCTGTACAATATACTTACCATCGTCATTGCTTTATCTCTTTCGGTAGGTTTCCTGTACGCAGACAAGGGTGGGCGGCCCATCCAGCAACCGCCCATGGGGGCTCCTGCAGAGGCGGTCAAGAGGGGAGCGCACAAGCCAGGCGCAGGAGCGACTGCGGGTGAGCGTAGGCAGGCGAGCATGGGCGGCAGGGCACAAGGGCGACAACAACAGAGTGTAAGGGCGATGGTGGGCGAGCGCAGGCGGCGAACGAACTCCCCCCATACGTCTCTCTCCCTCAGATACGGCAAGCCTCGGCGGATCTGGCAAGCCTCCCTCAAATCGGGAAAAAGGAAAGAGGACGAGATGGAAACAGACTTGCTGGACAGTGGCACAGAAGGAGAATTCTATGGCGTCGGTTGTTGGGTTGCTGGATAGCGAGGATGCACCTCTCACCAAATTTGGCAACCAAAGCTGTGAGGATGACGAGCCCTAAAAAATAGCGATGCTAAGTAGCGAGCCGATTGGAGAACATTTTTGGTCCCCGTTCGCCAAAAAAAAAAAGTAGCGAGCCAAGTAGCAATTGGATTGGAGTTGCTGTTACAACAACCCATGCTTCGGATATCAATGCAAGTGTCCAAACCAAAAGATAACAGAACCATTTTTCTCAAGACGTGCTCCAAGCCTTCCAAATGTACCGGCAACATTACTGGACAAAATGATATTGACCATCCATGGACGGCACAAACTAAACATTTGTCACCGGACTAGAACATGCTACCCAACAATTGCTAGATTTACAGTGTATATATGACAACATCCTAGGCCCAAAGTAGAATGGGCACAACGAGAGAGCCCTAAAGCAAAAAAACGTGTATAGAAGAGGAACACAAGGCTTCCCCCCATTCTCAGGCCTGAGAACCTGCACTTCCTGGAGAGACTGGCTCAAGACCGTGCACCCGAACGCGGTAGATGCATGTCAGCAATGAGCTTCCGTGGTTCGAAGTGAAGTCCAACCGAACCATATTGATCACGCCTACATCTGGGGCTGTTACATCAAATGTCTGCACATTGTTCTTCTCCAAGTCATATGTGAACTCTGTCAAGACAGCCATCTTTGCAGCATGACTTGACTGGGTTTCACCGGGTGTCTCTTCATACCATCCGGAGACATGGAAGTCTTTTGGAGCTGTAGACCTGTCGTACGCCACATCCTGCATGTCATGCATCAGAGTTAGTATCCAGTATATGTTGCCAAGGAAATCTTCCTCGGAGCAAAATTGAAGCATAATTGTGGACTAAAATATATCAAAACCAAACTATAAAACAGAAGGGCAGCAAATATAAAGTACCATAATGCTTGTTTCAAGCTAACAAATGTAATTTACTGTGAGGTCAAAATATATGCTCAATACATGCACTCATAGTTATATTCGATTTGGCTTAAAGAATATTTTGTTTACCAAAACTACAGCTGAATCCCTATAAATGCTGCAGATATAGACCATGTTTATGAGAGTTTTACCATTTTTTATTCAGATTACCTATTATGGAAAGAGTCAAGTTAGTTTAGGCAAGTTTTCTATGTTATGGGAAGTGTTATGGAAAGAGTCAAGTTAGTTTAGGCAAGTTACCTAGTTGGTTAGTATTAGTAAGGTTAGAGAATCCTAGGTGATTGTCTATTTCCTAGTTTCCTAAGTTAGCTAGATGGCACCTCCCATATAAAGGTAGCCTAGTCCTTGTTAGAGGGGAATCAAGCAAGAAGAATTCAGAAAAAGACTTTTGCTTGGATGGTTAGATCCAAGCCTCTTCTCGGCGGAAAAAGCCAGACGATTAGAGGGCGATCTACCCTTGGCATCGATCAGAGCCTCAAGTCTACGGGACAATCCCGGGGTTAAAGGGCAATCTGCCCTATCCTACCACTTGAACCCAATGTTCCTCTTGTTGCCACACTATTTGGTATCAGAGACACCGATCATGCACCCTCACCGTTAATCCCATGCCAAGCCGCAGCCGCCGCCTTATCCCTATGCCGCCCGCCCACTGCCAATTTCGCAAAAAAAAAAATAGAGAAAAAAATCGTTGCTGCCCTTCCTTACGTCTGCCAGAGACAGGTTCGCTCATGCGCCGCCACCCTCCTGCTGCACCACGTCGCCGCCCTTCTGCTGCACCATGCTGCTGCCATCAACCTGCTGCACCACACAGTCGCCACTCTCCCGCTGCACCATGCCTCTGCTCATCAACATGAAATGTTCGTCAAGGACAACAACTATGGCCACCACCACAGCTCGAGGATAAGTTGTCTTTGACGGGCAGTGTAATGTTATGGAAAGAGTCAAGTTAGTTTAGGCAAGTTATCTATGTTATGGGAAGTGTTATGGAATGAGTCAAGTTAGTTTAGACAAGTTACCTAGTTGATTAGTATTAGGTAAGGTTAGAGAATCCTAGGTGATTGTCTATTTCCTAGTTTCCTAAGTTAGCTAGATGGTACCTCTCATATAAAGGTAGCCTAGTCCTTGTTAGAGGGGAATCAAGCAAGAAGAATTCAGAAAAAGACTTTGGCCCAAATGGTTAGATCAGAGCCTCTTCTCGGCGGGAGAAGCCCGACGATTAGAGGGCGATCTGCCCTTGACATCGATCAGAGCCTCTCGTCTACGGGAGAAGCCCAGGATTAGAGGGCGACCTGTCCTATCCTACCACTTGTATCCACTGTTCCTCTCGTTGCCATAATATTACCAGTATCTCCAACACCAACAATCTACCAGCAGGACCTCTGGGCTCAGCATTTTCATCTTAGGTAAAACAAAGAGGGAGCAATCGCTTGCATAGTTTTTTGCATATAAATATTATTGCTACAGTTGTAGACTTATAGTAACAGTTTAACAGGACACAAACAAAAGTTTGTTCAAAAGATAAAATCTACCCTACATGACCAATTGACGCAGTCAATAGACAACAAACAAAGACAAACCATAAGCATTTGTTGGCATACAATTTGGAAAACTTGGAAACGAATTACAAACTCAAAAATCAAAATGTGCAGTCTAAAATCTAAATGGGAAAATTATGCAAAGATAAACGGGGTTGTCTTCATATCACATTCATTTCCCTTCAGCAGTAACCCAACAGTACATGTTCATTTGTTTGGAATAGTTATCAACAAACACTGTCAACCAAATACACTCTGGTTTCAAACAATAAATATTCAATTAGCACATTTCAACAATCACGTCCAGGTCATAACCTGGTACAATTATACAGTATAGTCTCTATTTTTTTCAAATCAGGTTGCTTGTTGCAATATGTAAATTGGCATGTATCTTACTCATTGCAAGATTGGCAATCCAGAGCATAAGTTATAGATTCATTTCATTATCCAAAACATGTTATAGATTCATTCCAATAAACTAAGGGAAAATGGTGAACAGCTTTTATAAATGCTTTAACAGGAACAAAAGAAACTGGCAGTCTTGGCTTCGAGTTAGATAAATGGCTGCAGAAGTGATAAATCATTTTGCCTTTTCCCAGAGGTGAACTATGGCTAAGAAAGTCAGAAGAGTGTCCATCGGACAATTTCTTGGGAAGATGTGGGTTCTTTGAATTTATTTAATACTCTAAGTTGTACTGGACTATTGTTCAGTGTGAGAAAGTGATGAATCTATATCACAATTCAAAAGAGTTTACTAACGACAGGTGTTGTATGATCAACCACCCAGGCACAGAATCCGATATAACAATCAGGAATAGGACTAGGAGAATGAGGTATAATTAAGGAGTAAAGCTGTAATTGGGCTTAGTGCTCCGATTGTTCGTAGCACGGTTTACTAACGACTACTCTAAATGAAGGCATAAACACAAGTGAGATCAAGAACACACTACACCACAGCTTCATATTAACATAGGAGTTAAAGAGTTTGCCCTGTTCAATTTCCACAATCAAACAACAAAGAAAAAAATGTCCAAGCAGAAGCAGGATTGCTACTTTATGAATCCTTCTTGTTGCATCAGCTATGCATGTAATGATAATGGCCATGAAGTGTGCAGTAGCAATTACTAGTTGATTGAACATGAAATGGTTAAGAATGTTAATCATAAATAATAATTTACTTGCAGAAGGCTTCTATTAAAATTGACTACGATTGGACTCAATGATACAAACATAATGCATAAATCCCATCAAGCAACTAATGCAAACTTTAACAACTAGTTATTTCACTTACAGCTGGCACATTCTACTCTTTCATGTGGGTCAAATAATTGCATCCATGACTTAATATTAGAAGAAACAATGATACAGAATATGAGTTTAACACTGTAAACAAGAACTGAGCATATAGCAATGCAATAGTACTAGTTCTCTACATGCCGGTTGTCCAAAAACCTTACCTTGGACACATGCTCGAGAGTGACTGCCTCAGGGATTATACCAATCTTGAGCTTGATCTCCACAAACCCACTGCTGCCCTGCATGGCAAAGCACTGTCCAGGCTCCCCAAAGCTCGGCTGAAGCATCTTCTGCGGGTCTGCATTACCTCCACCCAGCAACCCACTTAAGATACCACCACGTTTAGCAACATACGCTTCCGAGTGGCGGACAACTCTTCCTCCAGCCGAGGCCACGGCGTAGTCCACCCTCCCGATCCCATCTGCGGCATGCTTCTCAATCTCCCACATCGCAATCTCCCTCGCCAACGCTCGGACCTGGTCCAGATCGACATCGCTCCCGGAACCCGAGCCCAGGCTACCCTTCACCTCATCCCAGAACTTTTCAAACTCGTCCTTCCTGAGGAACTCCATCCGCTTGAGCCCCCTCAGCGCGTCGCCGAGCTCGTCGGCCCTGGCGTCGAGTCGGGTGAGCTGGCCCTCGAGCGCCAGCCGCTTCTCCTCCAGCAGCGCGGCGAGCTCACCCCTGGCGGCGCCGACCTCGCCTTCGATCTTGCGGTCGACAGCCTCGACCTGCATCTGCACCATACGGAAGGCGCGCGCGAGGGAGGCCTCGACTTCGGCAACGCGGGCGGTGTAGGCATCGAGCGCGGCGCGGTCGGGCGGCGGCGGAGGGGGCGGGTGTGACCAGCGCCAGGCGAGGTCGCCGAGGTAGAGGAGCACGGCGAGGAGGGCCACGTTCTTGGCGGCGACGCTGAGCGCAGTCTGCCACCTCGGCCTCGCGGAGGACGACGAGGAATGGGGCTTCCTCCTCCGCGCCTGGGGCGCGGCCGCGGCCGCAGCGGCGGCGGCGGCGGAGCCGAGTGGGGGCGTCGGGGAGGCGGGGTGCGGGCGGTGGTCGAGGAGGAGGACCGGCCGCTTGCGCGGGGCGGCGGCGGTGGCGGGGCGGGAGGCGAGAGGGATGGGGTCTAGGGTTAGCGGGGAGGAAGCGGGGCTGGTGGCCGCGGCGGCGAGGGAGGGGGACGCCATGGGTGGGGAGAGAGGCAGTTGGGGTTGGGGTGGAGACGTGGAGCCGAGTGGGGGGAATCGAAATGCGAATGAAATTGCAGGGGAAATTGGGGGGAAGCGGGCAGGGGAAGGGGGGCACACGTGCCCCACGCTCCCTCGAATCCGAATCCTCTAACCATGTGTTTGGATGCTCATATCTTTGTTGTTTATGTATGGGTTGTTTAGGATTGAATCCCATCCCGTGTTTGGTTTGTTAGATAGAACCGATCTATTTTGATAAAAAGATCTAGGTTTGCAGAATATTGGATGTATACATTGAATCGTCCCGTAAGTCCAAATTAATTGAACGACACTATCTAGGAACCACACAATCCTCTTGTCGCTCCTTTCTCTTGTGACCCATCGCTCTTTTTTTCTTTCTCGCGTGACCCGTCACTGAGGATCGATTCCTTCATTGGATCCCTCGTCGGACCCCGCCGACGATAATCGAATATCTAGTATGACTACATGCTCCTCCTCCCTTCCCTCCTTATCGTGTGATCTCACAAACTCGTAAATCCTATGCGTGGCAGAGGGTTAAGATGGGTGCAACGGCTACGGAAAGGTTGGCGTCGGTGGCAGAGGGGGTTTGCAATGTCGAGCACCAAGATTTTGAGGTCAGCATCGGGCAAAGAATTGTAGGCGGGCGACGTGAACTCTGATTCAATCCGGCATTGGCGGCAGAGGGATTTTGCGGCCTTGGGCACCAAGATTCGTCCTTCCTGATTCCGTTCTTGGCTTGCTTTTCCTGCAAACAGAAGATATGTAACCGAAATTGTACTATTATAGCCTAAATTGTGATTAATGGAGGAGGATTGGTGTTTGTTTGTGGTAGATTCAGCTATTACATATCTCTATTTGGTAAAACTTTTGATAGATTTGATTACTAGTTCTTTGAAGTGCACTACTAAATAACGTAGTTTCAAATTACTGCATTAATGAGCTTTTCCGTGTGTATCAATTTTAGTTATTGGGTTATTAGAAATGCTATGGCAACTGGCAAATATGCCAAGAGATGCAGTGAACCTCTTGCTATAGATGTGATTGATTTAGAGAAAGAGAATGCAACTAAAAGAACTAGCAATGGAAATGGTATAACAACAAATGAACGAGAAGGTGTCGATGAACCTACAATGTCAACCAACATTTGTGAAGCTACAACATCAGGCACTATTGGTGGGGAGTCCTCAGGCAATAGACCTGCATCAAAGAGGGCCAAGATAGCTGATGATGATGAGTTGGGGTATGCAATGATCAAAAGTCTTGACAAAATTGCTAAAGTTATAGAGAAGACTTCTACTACAGATGCTGATATTCTAGATGGTCTTTATGATGACCTGATGAGTATCCCTGGCTTTGAAGAGGCGCATCTTGTCCACTATTATGCTTACTTATGTGAGAATGTTATTCAAGTAAGGGCGTTCAACAGTCTATCCTTTTCTAACAAAATGGTATGGGTTGCGAGGTATATCAAGAAGCACCTTTTAGGTTGCTAGTTGTTCTGCAATTTTGTGTTGCTGGCTTGCTTGCTAATCAAGAAGCACCTTTGAAGTTTATCACTTTTATTTCTGCTGATATGAGCATGTGTTTGCATTTACTTGTGTGATGGAGATTGACAAGAGGAGACTTATAAGGAGACTCAGTTTATGAACTATATTATCAGTTCATATGAGCTATACTATCAGTTCATATGAGCTATATTATCAGTTTAGCATGAGACTCAGTTTACTTTATTTACTTTATGCTGATATGAGCTATATTATTAGTTAATATGTTATTGGATTGATGAATGTTGGTGGGTGAAACAGATTCATGTATTATCCACATTCAGATACTTGTATGGTCCTGGTGAGTTCGTTTGTTTGGCGGGTGACGTTTGAATGATGATATGGTACTTCTATCAGGTTGTTTGTTTGGCTATGATATATTCTTTCCTTGATAGTTGATATAATGTTTGGTTAGTATGTTCAATTAACATGCTGACTAATCTATGTGTTTGTTGAGTTGTTGCATCAGTACCTGCGAATACCTGCATGTATTGAGCTGAACGTGTAACCAGTACTGTTAGATCCCCTGCTGTTTAGTCGGAGCCTCTGTACTGTCAGCAATACGCGTACGTGTAACCTATGACAGTGCATAGGATACTATCATGTAGTATAATGCACAGCGGCCAGATATTGTGTGAGATCGCCAAGACATTTCTTTCAAAAATAATCGTGCTGCAACCATATATGCACCAAATAAAGAATAAGAGCTAATCCATCCTACTAATCAAACAAGATCTTGTACGATCTCGTACCATCCTTTACAACCAACTAAACATAAGCATATATCATCTTATATAACTAACCAAATATAGTATTGTACCATCCCATACTAAATTATCCCATTCAAATGAACCATCTCATTCATGTACCATTCCATTCTAGCAACCAAACACTACCTAAATTCACCGATAAGAGTATCTCCAATACTTACGCTAAAACTCATCCTCTATATTTTTATATAAAGGTTTTTTCTAAAAAATCTTTTTTTATATTTTTTCACTCCCCATCAGATTCCTTAAATCTCAGCCCATATATCTCACTTTATTTTATTAATATCCTATAAAAAAATGATCCGCACGTCAATGAGGGAGTGGCTGGATAGGGAATGAAATAGATTCCTTATATTAAGGGATATGGAGGTTGGTTTAGGGGATACCAAAAATAGAGGATAGGTTAAGAGAGCTGCTAAAGATGCTCTAATGTCATAAGCGAATAACTATTTGTGAGGGGTAAATAGTAGACTGACGTCTAATATTATAGCAACATCACTGTAGCAATAGGGATGTAACAGTCTCACTATTTACAAAACAGTATACTATAAATCATATCCATCTATTTTAATCCAACGGCAACTCCATCCAACGGCAACTCCACTCCACCGTGAAGTCAGAGAATCACATTCCCCTTCCCTCTCCTCACTGCCGTGACTAGGATGTCAGTCATAGGGGTGCAAATTGGTATACCCACCGACCCCCTTTGTTTAATTAATTACACTATTTTTTGAAAATTTATTAAATTTGAAAAAAATAATGTTATTAGTTAAATTAAAAAAGATCGATGTATACATGTAGGTTCACTAATTTGCTCTCCTAACTGGCAAGATGAAGTCGCGTGGATGGTTTCTTCGACGAAATTTCCGTGGGATTGTTTGGGAACACCGCATTTTTATTTTTAATAATTAATATGTCCTTAATTTTAATAGTGGTAATAAAGGAAACAAATTGTAAAGTGTAAATTTCCTAAATCTATAATTATTTGTACTTTTGTAACGTAAAACTACAGTTTCTAAAATATATTTCACAAAACTACAACTACTTATGCTCTTAATAAGACAACACTATAACTTTTTTGTCTGACCACTAAGGGCACGAGTAGTTATAGTTTTGTGAGCCTTAGAAGATGTAGTTTTACGTTATAAATGTATAAATAGTTATAGGTTCATGAAATTTACTCAATTTTGAAATTGGGAAGGACGCCTACCTTCCTAGCGTCCAGAAAGGGATGTTGTCACGAACGACGTTCAGACCTGGACGCTGTTGGCAATGGCGTCCACCACCTGGTTCAAGCTAGGTCCCGATTCCCGAACCAGACTTCAACTAGAAGTTCGGTGTGGCATTGCCGCCCACGCTGAGTGCACTGCAGTTACTGTGTTATGTTGATATTAGTCGGACCACTGAGGTCTCTAATCCACGCGTTAGTTCTTCCATTTATTGTAGTCTTGTAATTCCTGATATTCAATAGCATTATTTGTCTTACTCTTCAATCTCATATTTTTTTTGTCCGTTTTATAATCTAAACATAGTTCCACAAGGATGATTTTATAATAGCTGCACTTATTATTTCTGATTTTGTACCGTTCACTATAACAAATAATATTTGTCAAAGGTTACCTCCTAAGATAATAACTTTTCTTCCAAATAGAACATTTTAGCATATGGATTTTGCTCACTCATTATATATTTCAATGATCTATCTAGTGCCTCGAAGCATTGTCTATTTGTCATAATCGCTTCATCCCATATTATGAGTGGTGTTTTTATGAATTCGTGCTTTTTTTCATTGCGTGGTTCAGATGTGCAATGCAGAGGCACCGGTGATTGATTTACTGAAGTACTTATTTACGCTATACACATAAATATACATAATAAAATAGCACATTCGAAGATAAAGAATATCCATTAGAGAAAAATGGAGCAAGACAACACTAATAAAATTATTGATAATTAGGAATTGGTAGCACACCTTGATTGAATACACCAAATACAATTCACAAACAACACTCCAATTCGGTTGCAAAATAAATGTTAAGAGCATTAGCTTTAAACAAATGGCTAAATTTTTTGCCAGATTAAAAGGAATTTTTTTTTCCTTTATGGGTACAGCTGTAAATTATTGGTTGGTGCTTATGAATCAGCTTTTGACGTGCGGAGTTTCTAAAGACTAAGAGGAATCGATAAAGACTAAGAATATTTGCCACCTGAGCTCCTTGCATAAATAAAAACTCCATTATAGCTTATCATATTAAATAATTAAATGCAGGGAAAACAAATCCATCCATCAAATTTCGCCTAGATTACAATTGCAAATCAAGGTATGATATTGAAGCGGTCATCCACTGTCATTAAATCTGTTATCTATCATTAACTTACCTGATAACAGATAGAGAAAGCCAAAGGTTTAGTAACAGTTGTGAGATGTATGCAACAGATTTTATAATGTTGCAATAACAAACATGATTGTTACACAAAAGCAGTTATATACAAGCTAGCCAGACAACATTGAACAACCGGGACAATTTGAAAGACTGCACACCGCCCCAAATAAAAATGATTTTGTAGCGAGTTACCACACAAAAAACCAAAACTCACAGAACACATGAGCATGGAACATCCACTTACCAAATCCCATGTAAATAGAGGTAGCCCAAGCCCACTACTAATCCTAGCTTACACGGATGTGCTAGAGAAAAAACAAAAGAAAATGAAGGAAACATGATAGGTTACCCTCATTTTGCAGACTAACCAGTAATTCAGTTCCTTCACCTGCTGGTACAACTGCAATCAAGCAATAGAGGGATATATTATTGGTTACAAAACTCGTGAAAGATAAGATGCAGGTTTTGTACGAAAAATATTGTCCTAGAACATGCAAAGATTAAAGATAAATCGCATCTTGCAGCCAAAAGCAGCTCCTTTCTTTCTGTTGGAAGATGTGCAGAAAATACCAAGTGAGTTTAATCTTTTATGTTTTTGGTAGCCTCTCTTGAAAATTAGATGACCTACTTAGCTATGAACTCATCATATTCTCAGGAAGAGTGCATAAGTATCCCTTTTACAGGGAAATAATTGACTGGATAATTAGATCGTAAAATAAATACTCTTGATAAAAGAGACATTAGTCAAATCCATGTCTAACATAGGTTAACATATGACATTATTAACAAAACAGAAATCAATTTCGCATGGAAGATACTGCACATATTTTTCAGGTTTGTAACTTGTAAGTGAATTCTGAAAGAACATTATGCCATAACAAATGAGTTACAAATGAACAAATTCAATCTGAAGAAATCATATTGGCCAAGAAGTAACAGTACTACCAAATCCAAGGTTAGGCTCAAAGCTACATTAATCCAGCGGTCTGCTATAATCTGTAGCTTCACAATGAATTAGAAATTTCATATCACATTACCTCAATCTATAGTTTTTCCCTATAGCTGTGGTGTTGGATCAGCTGCTCCATCAGTCAGGGAAAGGCTTGGAGGCAGAACATGTTCAGGCTTTGGTCTGTTGATGTCGAGATATAGAGCAGAGAATTCCGCTTTAGACATAGACCTCTGTGTTTGTGTGGAGAAGTTTAAGAACTTATATGGAATTTAGAGAAAACCTGGGAGCTACTTGTTGGGAGCTACTTCGTGAAATCAAATGATGATATTGGTTGTAATTTCGATACTAATGGTAAAAGCAGAATTGAATGTTGTGTTTAGTCTCGAAATTAACATTGAAAATGTCTATTATAATTGGAGACTAATTATAATTTTTCATAATTTAGCTGCATGAATTTTGGTGAGTAAACGTTAATTTGAATAGTACGTAAGGGAGAAACAGTGTTAAAGATCATAGGGACGCTGAAAATAATTGAAGCCCAAAATTTGCTTTCTGCTTGGCCGTAGAACAATTTAGCAGCTCATGGAAAAAGGTAAGAAAACATAAATTAGTTGGGCTCTTGACTGAAAATACAGCCCAATACAAAAAGGATTACAAATGTTGGATTGAATCTGGTGGCTGAGGACGACTACGCCAAGAACAAAATCGTCGCCGGACCAAACCCTAACTCTATACTCCATTTGTCACCAGATAGTGAGAGCGAGGGGGCAGCGTGGTGGAGAAGGTGATGGTGGCAGCGCATCGCCAGCCACATGACATTCTCAGGTCGGAGGAGGTCGCCGAGATTGTCTCTGCCATGACGAGGCCCACAACCCTCGCGCTCGCTGTGACACAAACGCCGCCTCTCCCGGATGAAAACTGAATCTGAATATTTTGTTCCCACAAAAACGCTTTGTTGAATCTGAGATGAAAATGGATCTATTACATATCAATTCAAGAAAATTAATGGCTACTTTGACAACTCTTATATCATAACCACCAAAGCAAATAAATTTGAGCACACCATTAAGCACTAATGCTCTTAATATCTACTGATCAATTGATTTATAATTGTGTATTCCTATTTGAGATTGAAAGACTGGTAAATGTTACGACTTATGGATGGGCACAGATACTGCATAGCGAGACAGAAAAATTAGAATTTTGTTGCTGCTATCCGTCAGTGACAATGGAGAACCAAATATTCTAGCAGTACATGAAAATGGCTAAAATTTTCCATCCATTAGTGTGCTTTGAAAAGAAGACATGACATAGTCTTATGCACAACATCGATTGGGTTGGTGCCCAAAATCTAGCACCTAATATTGCTATATAGCCTCTAATAAAGGTAAGCTATCCAAATATGATGGTTGCATAAGGTGGAGCTGTATCTACTTTTTCACCAATATGCTACCAATTTAGGTTTGGCTATGGAAATTTTTTTTAGCAATACCTCTTACACTTTGTTGAGCATTTGAGCAGCCTCCCACACACAGCACATAAAATTGATGAGTCAATAAAGCCATAGAACTGACATGAAGATCAGCTAACATATTCGACGATTACAATGATGCCTGATTGATAAGCCAATGTGAAAAGTGGCGATGGATGTCTGAATTTATATGAGATCATTATATAGATCTGGAGCTATCAATGTACAAATTCAACAGAATTGTGTGTGGCACCTGTAAAATTAGCAAAATAGGTTAGCTAAAATAGGAAGTGCTGAAGATTAGTGCAGCAGGTAGTAGTAATTGAGAATCAACCATTTGTGTAAGCATCAACTGGACATACATATGAAGCCTTGCACTTAAGGAGTATAAGTATCACAATTTACATGTAATTGTCTTTATAACTTATCTTTATAACGAATTAGACTCAGATAGATATCAATATTCAGATGTAAGCATGCTCTAGGTACACAGATCATGGTAAGCAAGCAATGTGTACCATACCTGCTACTTTCATATTCTTGGCCTCAGGCATCTTTCTCTTCCAGTTTTTTTTCCCTGTTGAAGCAATCTACTGCAAGGTAAAAGCACTATCTTGGGATAACCTACCAAAACAAAAATGGCGAAACATGTGAAATACACTCGCTTTTTTCTATGAACATCAAAAAGGATTCAGTAGCATAATACTACATATAATTATAGAGCAATTCTAACTACATTAAAGGCCTAGGTCTAAAAAAATACATTAAAGGTACAGGCTTTCCACTATCTGACGAGGCATCAATTTGCCTCCCCAGAGGCAAAGTCCAGGCCGAGTATCATTCCAGTGCACCGTGAGTTATAAAAGAATTTTCAATAAACATATCAGATCATAGTACCCTCAATACAAAAAGCGCAAAACTGTTAGTTAGACACCTAAAACTGAATCATGTCATCCTTAACCAAAGAGTGGATGTCATGTACATCCATGTGGAGAAACTCATAATGCAAGGCAAGGAATAATCCAGAAGAGAAGCTAATTTTTGGTATGATGGCTCTGTAATCGTGCAATCTTCTTTCTTTCTTTCTTTCTTTTGCGATTCACTTTCAGGAGGGAGGGATCCTTCCTTGGCCTCTCCCCAGTCTGATGGAAGGAAGAAACTAGGAACTGGTAAAAAGACATAGATGAGGGGAAAGAGAAGGAGAATAGCCATGAAACGGGAACACACTGAAGTTGGGCAGCATTGAACTATACCTTGGTGAGGAGCACTGCTCACAACAGTGAGCATACAAATAAGACACGACGCTACGACCATCGTGACAGTGAGCCATGCCGACGTGAGGGAGGAGCGGATTCATCCCTGGAGCAATCTGTGGGGTGGGGGGTGCAAAAATGATGCCTGCAAAAAGAGAAAAGAACCAGGAGGCGGTGCGAGGCAATGCCTAATTGAGCACAGCGGCACTGCGAGGCCCCCGATGAGCAGCGCCGTGGCGGTGGCGACATACAGTGGCATTGCGACGATGCTGCTCACCGCCGTCCATCACGCCTCGCATGCACACGCCGCACAGCACGACGCCAGGCACAAAGCCACTCACATGGTCGGTGGCCGATATCCTCGATCTGGCGATCAGATAGAGTCGACTCAGGGAGGGGATCGAATTCGAAGCTGCCACGGCGGATCTGGGGATTTTCTTGGTGAAAGAATTTGGATAACACACGTGGTAGACGAGACATAGAAGAAGGGGCCAACCTTGCATCTCCTTGGCGACCTTGGCTTGCATCTCGCGGAGCGCGGTGGCCTCCTCCTTCATCTCCTTGAGCCGGCGCTTCATCTTATCGAGGTCTTGAAGCTGTGCATGCGGGCACAGGTCAGTTATGTCGCTAGCGTTTGGGTGACGAGCAAATTGCGACCAGGCCGAAGGAGCGCGGAGTGGGACCTTGGATGCGTGGTCCCCGGCGGCGGCCATGTCGACATCCTCCAGAACAGAGAGGGGGAGGAACGTGGGCACAGAAGAGGCAGGGAAGGCAGCGTAGGGTGCTGAATGATGTAGCTGGTGGGGGCGTCTTCGACGGTGGCATCGCCCATGGTACGGGGATGGCAAGGAGCGGGGAGGAGTTTCCGTCAGGGGCGTCGGCGGGGCGCGAGGAGCAGAAGAACTCAGGGAGGGAGAAGAATCAGGTGGACGGGCGTGCTATGGGAAGACTCACGAAGTCTAGATCCAACAGTCTCCTTGCTAGCTTGATCCGACGTCTCACGGTTTGATGATGATGTGGCTCAATGAAGTTTGAGAGAATGGACGCACTTTACTAGTATAATAGTAGAGACCGACGTGCCCTTGTGCGCTGCTAGTAGATAATGGCGCTGGTAAGAAACAAGGTTTAGGATAATAGTATATCAGCTAGTGACATACTGCAGAAGCTCTGATTTGGACTGATTGTAGTGTGGAACGTAAAACATATGATAAATAGAAGGCAAAAGTAAGATTGCGGTTTTAACATTCCTTCATATCACTCAATAGTGCTCTAAGCAATAGGTAAACAAATAACATATATCTTGTAAGTAACATTCATACAAAAATTTATCGCAATGTAATTCATTTTGAAAGTGATAACGGGTATAGAAAAAAGTAACATAAATACGGTAAATCATTGTCCTTTCACATGTGTCAGATGAGCTCATGAGGGATGACGTGCGCTAGATCCCAAGGTTTGTATGGTTTGTTATCGGTATCCATGGCTAACTATATTATGCTTGAAGGTTGTGTGCTGTTGTGCTACTTCCGTTGTGTCGGTTGGTGGAGGTGGATGCGTTGGTGGGGAGCTTAGAGGCGCCCACACGATTCAGCTACAACAGGGCCCTGTTCGCGGCCCTTGTCGACAGATGGCATCCAGAGATGCACACATTCCACCTCCCATGCAGCAAGACGGCGCTCACGCTCGAGGACGTCTCGCTCCTGATGGGCCTGCCTTGTGCAGGTGCCGTTGATGGGGCTAGGGACGTGGGTGTGATATGGCGCGATGAGCTGCTGGGATGCTTCTCCGTCATTCAACGGAGGGATGGCCTAGCCACGTTTAGGGTTTTTCCAGGGACCAAAGAAGCACGGTCCGATGAAGGCCTTTTTTGTTCAGTTTGTGGTACGTATGTCTTGTACTATTTTTCATATCCTTTACGTTACTAACGGATGAAGATATTTGTAATTGTTCCTTTTTTGACTGACAGACAACATCCACCTACTGGCAGGCGATGAGGACGTGTCCCGCCACTTGGAGGCGTATCATGTTTAGGTTGTTTCGGGTGGGTCATGTTCACCGAGACCCACGATAACATGGTCTCTAGGAGCATGATCCCTTGTGATAGAGAGGTTGCAGACGCCGACTCGGGGGATGTCCCGCAGTACAGCTAGGCTTTTTTTGTGTTGGTTGTGATGTATTGCGGCCTGTGTAACGCCTGCACTAGGACCAACAACAACACAATCCTCACTGGGTGTCCCATGCTACTTCAAATGTGGTCGTACGAGAGCTTCGTCATCGGCAGACCCATATCAACCATAGCGTGTACCAGCTCCCTACGGACGGCATCAACGGCACGACCATGGGGTCGTTGTGGTGCAAACGTATGGAAAGTGCTATGATATTGTGTGCATATATGTTCATTATTTCATTTTTTGTTTCTCTAACTTAGTTTGGTTGCACAACTGACTTGCTCCAACGTGCAGATACATCGCGTGTACCCGGACTTCATTCACCAGTTTGAGCTGATGGTGAACGACGTCCACTGGAGGTTGTACACGGAGGACGAGGTACTTCAACGCACTCCCCTTAGCCTTTCAATGCACTGCTTACTAGACTGGGAGTACTGGCTCACGCGTTGCGCCCTCATCGGTGACATCTACATCGAGGAGTACTCACCGCATCACGTGATGCGGCTGTTCGAGAAGTTCCATGCCCACTATGGCTGACTAGGACGATGCCTACCAATATACAATAGTGTGTAATATTATAATTACATTTCCATACGAGACACTGCTGCACCTTTTTTCATGTCCTTATGTTTTTGCAGGTTAACGTGCAAGGAGGCTCATACCACGAGCGCGTTTGCATCTCGTGCGCACATGTGGGTTGTCGAATGGGACTAAGCTGTCAAGCACGTCGTGGATAAGAATCGGCCACACTCTGAGGAGCCATACACGAAGTACCTCTCTTGGTCCATGGCTCGGACATAGATCTGGGTGATGTACACACTGACCGAGGTTCCTCGGTACGTGCTGAACGTTCGCGACACGTATCTGGCGCATAGGGACCAGGCGCGTTCACTTAAGGTACGAATAACAGTACGTGACTCATCATTTACTACAATTGTTGGTATAGGAAATTGTGTACTCAAATAAAACTTTTGTATAGGGACATACTGTACCAGGTTGAGGTCGAGGCACGAGCGATCAAGGTACGGATCGACAGTGGCCTCAAGGTCCCCAGGGGTGAGGTGAGCAAGGCGTTAGGCCGGATTATCTAGAAAGTGAACAAGGTCTTCCAGTCGCTTAGCTACAGTTCATCCTCGGATGTTTCGATGGGACCACGAGCATCATCTCCTCTCACGCCACACCCATCAGCCACGTTCACTAAGCTACCTCACCCATTGATATGTCTGACCTTCGTCGCTGAGCCGTCGAGGTCGTCTTCCACCCTGACTTCCTCTTCCACCCCTACTACAGCGAGGCAATCCTTCACCGAGGCTAGTGACGTGCACTAAAGTGGCGTGTGGCTTTGGATTTCATTCTCCAGCGCTAGTGACCCCTGCTATGGCATCATAGCGTATAGGCTAGCCTTCACTGGTGCCGGTGATCACTTCTACACTGGCACCAGGGCCACACACCCTTCCTCCGCAGACCCAGGTCCTTTGAGTTGTCGCGTCCCTGGCTCAGGTACGACACTCACTTCATGCATAACCAATTGTTACGTATGTCACGCTTTATCAGTGCTAACATGCTTTCTTTGTTGTTCCATGTGCAGAGATCAACAATCTCTGAGATGTAGAGGCACAGGGTAGCTACACGAAATTGCTCACTAGGGACAGGAGTCAGGTCCTTAGGTAGTCCTACATCTTCAAACATAGCGATAAGCTCGGTGCATCGCAATTACCTGGCGTGCTACTTACGGGGACACAGCCCTCCTAGGATAACTACGCCACTCCACCGTCTCCTGGATGACCTGAGCTGCCGATCGTTCCACCGAACCACCTGACGTACTCAACTAACCAAGTGAGAGCGAGGAGGCGCAAGGCCCCGAGGCCAGATGCGACCAGAGGGGTCATCCCAAAGAGGAGACATAACCTATAGGCTACTAGGTTATTATTAGTTTCATGATCTTATGTTATTGTTGGTGTTATGATACTATTTTAGTGCTAGTGTGGTGCTAATTTCTTCAAACTACTATGTTATTGTTATTGTCATATTATCTTTCATGTACCGTGTTTTTATTTTGTTATCCTATTCGGACCATAGACTCGTACTATGACCATTCTGTAATAATCATAATATAACATGGCAACCAAACGTAGAATGGCATATGTGATACCCCAATGGTGTACCAGAGTTTCGCTTAACATGCCTTACGGAATGTAAAAAGGGTGAAGATCGATGGGTTGATACACAAATTATAATGCCGTCTTGACTGTGGTTCTAATCATACTAAATTAGAGTGAACTGCGAGGAGGCTCTTGAGTCCCAATACTCTAGCACAGTATTACATTGACGGAGGTAGAGGAAGAGCTTGAGGTAGAGGAAGAGCATCCCTATTGTGGCACGAGCAGGTGCACCATAGATCGATGCATACAGAAGTGTCTTTCAAGTATATTACAGGAGGACTTGGCATATTCTCAACCTCCCTCTGCAAGTCGAAGATTTGGTCTCGTAGGTGGTGTCTTGGATATGTTGCAGAACAGGAGGATCAACTCATCTCGTGTACTGGCAGTTATCGGGGTCATCGTTGGAGGCCTTCAGAATTGTGAAGGTCATAATGTATAATGTTTTCAAAAAAGGATGCAAACGTTCATGGTGATATAGTTCTCACCCTACCAAAAGAACATCGGAATAATCGATGACCCCAATGAATGCTCCCATTATACATCTGAAGGTGCAGTCGTACCCATGGGAGCACTTAGACCAGGGCTCATTCAGGTGCTCTTAAATCCTTAGGTGACTTAGATAACGAAAATCACTCATATCCTGAAGTTGTAGAGATGCTCCTCGTACTCAGTTGGACAAAATGAACCCTCCCATCTCCCCGCCGGCCTCCCCGCCCCCCTTCTTCCTCGCCCCCTCCCGCCTTACCCTAAGTTGATCATTGTTGCTTTAGTTTTTAGATACATGAGTCTTTTATAGATACATTGTAGCAGCATACGGTCTTTTACCGTGGCGTAATATTACCTTCAAATTTGTGTTACCCGCACATATGCATCCATGATAATAAAACATGTACTATATTTTCAGACCTAGCCTTTTCAAACCGTGATAATAATTGTCTTTTCTTGCCGCCTCGAAAGAGGTCGTCATGGATTCCTGGAGGAACCACCCTATAGGAGTGCCATAATGGAACGAGCATCCATTGTACAGGTGTAGCGATCGAGCTTGAATGTCAACGTTCTTTGAGGTCTAGACTTTTAGTAGGAGGTTCTTTATATGCCCAGAGCTTGATGACAATTTCATGGTACGTCTCTCTCTTTGCCTTCGTCCACACCTCCTAATTATACCTTGAGTATATCACTTCTAACTCCGAGTTTATTATCCTAAGCCTTGTCATTTCAAGGAATAGATCGACCATGTCAAGCCACCATACTGTGAGGGATATATCAGAGAGGCTGAAACAAAATGTGAGTACGAGATTAGGATAAAGGAAGCAAGGTTGCGGCAGGAGGCAAGGCACGAGCACCTATAAGAACGTCAACATCAAGAACAAGAACACAAGCAAGAGGCCGAGGAACTTCAGAGGCATAAGGAGGAATATCGTCTCTGATAGGATATTCTAAGGAGGAATGATGTTGAGCTTCAAAGGCGTGAAGCACTCCTACGCCAGCAGGAAGAGGCTGAACACGAAGCGGCATATTAACGAAGAGGGAGACATCCTCGGTCCACCCAGTAGAAGCCTTTTTTTGTCCGGATCAATGTAATATTATCGTCAACTTTGTGTTACTCACACACATTTAACCGTAATAATAAAATCGATGGCTTCTACTAGAATTAGTCACATTACTAACATGTACTCTATTTTTTAGACCTACCCTTTTTAGACCTAACCTTTTCAAAATTAGCCTTCTGATCAGTAGTATTTTCAGAGCAACCTTTTTCAAACCTAGTCTTTTCAGTCATAGCCTTTTCAGAAGTAGGTTTTTCCGAAGTAACATTTTCAGTTGATATGACCACACCTTACTACAGAATTAACTACTTTTCAAGGCCGATTTTCATGAACTTAGTCCATGCACCAACATGATTCCGCTGTATAAATACATGATCTCTTGCCCACATGTACAATCAAACCACTAGCCTCAACCTCTACAACTTCGACAAAAATGGCATCTCATCCTTTCACCAAGAAATATATGTTGGATACTCCACTTAATGGGGTCGAAGTGCCAATATACTGGTGTAGAGACATTTGTAGGATGATGAAATCATTCGAGTTCTCCTACAGCTACGAAAGGAGGTTCTTCATGTGCCGCAACTACGAGTACGATCCACCCCAGAGAAGCACCAATGTTGGCTCATGTCTCCCGATAATAACTTGTTACTAAACTACTTAAAAACAACTAAGATTTACCACTTAATATTTTAATCCTCATTACAGTTGTCGTCACCACTATGTGACTTCTTACAGTGGTTGGATACTGAGCAGTCAGAAGCGGATGTGTTTCTCCTTCACGTTGAGCATCACGCCGCTTGGAGACACTTTCATGAGATGTAAGCCGACGAGAGGAGAGAGGCTACGTGCAAGCGCATTTAGAAGGAGAAGTAGAAGATGAGGGAGGAGCATAACCGCATGATGGCGAAAGCCCGTGAGGCGGAGAGGGAGAGAAAGCGCGAGAGGGCATATCGGGCACGTAACGTAGGATCCGAAGCGGCGAGGAAAGGAAAGTACACATGTTGCTCTCAGTAGATCAGATATTGTAATCATATTATTTACATTTCTTAAATTATGTTAAGTTTAGACACGATACTTGTTTAGGTCATACCAACGTCTGTGTATGTCGCAGTTCCCATTAAAATCATCGTGTTCAACTTTTCGTTTTCATCAAATCTGAGTATACAAAATACCACACAAACATATAATGACACTGACGATTCAACAATAAAAAAGATCCAAATTAAATTATTTCGACCAAAGCAGGGTGTTGCTTGTTCACCGATGACAAGTAAGGTCTTGCTCGGTGAACGGGTGACACGTGTCACTCACCGGTTTTTTAATTCTCTGCCATTATTTTTTGAAACAGAGTGTAATTTTACAATATATATATATATATATATATATATATATATATGTGTGTGTGTGTGTGTGTGTGTGAACATCACTTCTGGTGCAATACTATTCACACGAGGACCGCTCTTAATAGACGGTAAGGGTCTAATCGTCCTATAAGATAATGATAGACGTTTATTCTTATAAATCTTTTCATCAAAAATCTATTTGTTTAAATATTAATATTAAAAAAACTCGGGAAAGCTAAGCACATATGGAGCTTTGAACACCTCACCTTTTGGGCCTCGTGTGAGCTACTGGGCTAGGGATACTTGTTGCTCAGGCTGCATACGGATACAAATGGGCGACGTGCTAATGTTCTTTCCAAACGTTCCGTCGGGTTGACAGTTGCAGGGCTTTTTTTTCCTTTCCTTTCCATTCCTTTTTCCTATTTCTGATTTTAGGTGCCGTTTGGATTTTAAGAAATGTTGATTGGCAATGGAATATGAATATTAGAGACAAGTTTTCACCCACGTTTATTTGTTGGTACGGGACTGTGAATGTTGATCGACGAACTTGTTTTTAATCTTCTAATGGCTCGTTGAACTTTTGGTACCTATATCAAATTTGTGTTATGATATTGCAAAAAGTTAATGGCTATGTGTATCATATGATACAGAGGACAAGAGGCATTATTTTATTTTCTAAAAGGAAACTTCCCAATGGGGTTTCAATCTCTAGGAAATGAATCCTTATTTCATTCCCAATCCTCTTCTTTTCTCAACCAGCGTGGGTTCTCATTCCCTATCCCTCTTCTATTCTCATACCCTACAAACAAATGCATGGCGTGATCTCATTCCCAATTTTCATTTCCCAATACCCAAACGGCAGCACATGAGGTTATGGCTGACGAGCTCTTTATATGTCCTTATACTTCCTCTTGTCAGAAATATATTACATTTCAGACAAGCTTCTGGTCAAACTCAAACTTTTGACTGTCAATATGTTGCATAACATATAGACCGGAAGCATGGAAATTATACTGTTAGATTTTTATTTAAATACATTTTCGTAATATCATGATTGGATTTAATAAATACATTATAGTAAAAAGTAGTGGTCAAAGCTATGTTTCGAAGACTATGTCGTCGTTCAAAATATCAAATATTTGTGACTAGAAAGAGTACTCAGAATAATTTTCTTGTTTGAAAAAAGGGAGACTTTTAGTGCCATGCAAGAGGAATGCATGGAACCTGGAATAATGACTAAGTGTTAATAAAGTCAAATATGGTCAAATGGGCCATTTGGGCCTGCCTGGTACGGATCCGGCTCGGCACGGCCCGGCTACGGTATACCCGAACGGCTCATCTACTGTAGTGGGTTGTGCCGTACCGACCCGCGTACCGACCCGGGCACGATTTCAACCCGACGGCCCGATCGGTCCGACGGGCCGAAATAGATAAAAAAAATATATAGAAAATAAAAATATATAGAAAAAATATATAGAAAATAGATAAAAATATAAAAAATAGATAAAAATATAAAAAATAGATAAAAAATAGCTACAAAATTAAAAAAAAATATATATATATATAATAGAAAATAACCGAATATTTACGTGCCGGACCGGATCGTGCCGGACGGGCCGTGCCGTGCCTGAACCGTGCCTATAATATCGTATCTCGGGCCGGCCTAATAGGCACGACCTATTTAGACCCTTTAAATAAAATGACCTTCTGTTAGGCTGCCTGCTAGCCTGAACTATACCTAAAGATTCTCCTTCCGTCCTAGCCCACCGTGTGTACTAATCAAAGAAGCAATAGCTCCAAAAAAACAGTCAATGTAAAATGACCATCCAAGCATCCCCGATTAAAATGACATTATACAACCTGTGGCGGAGCAGGACTTTCGCTGGTGTGCCCGGTAGAAATTTTTGAATCCAATATACATATAAAAAATTGGAAAAAAAGTATAATATAATAGTATTAAAAGTTCTTGACATCGTAAATTCAACAAATAAATTTAAAATTTATGAAAAATATAATATAAATAGTATAAATATGAAATTAAGTCTTACATAGATATAAAATTACAATGCTTACTTATAACACTACTTTGTGTTTTCTTATGGCCATAACAGTCTTAATTATGTCATCCTCACTTACCTTGTAGAAAATATCATATTCAATAAATATGACTAAACAATCGTTTTATAACATGTCGGCTATACTATTTCTCAACTTATTTTTTATTAGACTCAATGCTGAAAATACTATTTCAACTCTTGTCATCGTCACTATTAGGATCAATACCAATTTAAGAAATAAGTATACCAAATCATAAAGAATATACTTATTTATTTTAACAAGTCTAATAGAGAGCTCTGCAAGATTATTTAGGCCTTTGAATCTATCGTCTTTTCTCATATCATCAATAAAATTATCAAGATGTATTTCAATTGTTATCAAATCCATGCTTCCCTTCTACAAATGCAATGAAAGAACTCTCAATGATTTTAAATGTGTCAGAGTGGGAGGATGACCTTATTTCTTTCACAAATTTGAGGAAGCATACAAATTAATCAAAGGTTTTTTCTAAGTAATACCAGAAAGGAATCATTAAAAGCTTCAAGAAAGTGAAAGTTTTGTCTGAAATATCTTTGGTTCCAAGCAAAGCCTCCACTTCTCTCTTAGATACCAAATATAAGTTGGTGAAGAAATGTATGCGAAACTAACTAAAAGGAAGTTCAACGGTCTTGGTTTTGAATTATAGAATTTTAGCGGATACATCCAAAATTAGCATTATCTAAAAAAAGCGTCCAAAATTAGCATTATCTAAAAAGAGCACCCAAAATTAATGAACAAGATGGCAAACTAAAAAACTATTACACTGGAACTGCCATCAGATATTCCATAGTCATGCTTCTTGCTCAAAAAAAAAAAGCAAAAGAAACTGAACTTTTTCCAATCTGAACCGGATAAACACAAACATCTACTACAATCAAAACCAGCACTCAGTTTAATAGTTCGATTGTTTCAGAACTACTAACTACAATACCAAACAGAGAATGAAAATAATCCAAGTAATTTGCTACTTCTCCACTCACTTTGCACCAACAGGCACATTGACAATACCTGGACTAATAAACCACCTCCAACCAACCAGGATTCACAAGCACGAGTGATTCCATGTCAGATTACCCTCATCGGAAAAATTAAAGTTCATGCCAAATTCAACTCAAAACGACTTAAACGAATCACAGAGCAGAAGCAACTAAACTGAGGGACTCCTAAACTAATCGCTCCCAAAGTTTCAAACTTTTGCACCCAACAGCAGTATCAAATCTGGAGAGAGGGAGAGGGGAGGAATGCTCAGTGGTGCAGCAACGGACCAGTTCCAGAGGCCGATGCGGAAGGCGAGGGACTTGCGGTAGGTGTAGCAGGTGAGCGCGTCGACGCGCCATTGTGAGAGCCTCGGCGCGGTAGGCCGTCGCGCGCGACGGATGGGGATGGCGGATCGGGAGTCGGGGCCGATGGGAGATGGTACGACGCCCGGACGTCGCGCGTGGAGCTTCTGTTGAGCGCCTGTGGGCCTTTTTTTTTTTTTTTTTTTTTTTTTTCTGGCGATCGGGCTAGGCCGCTGGAGATCCGAGGTACTAAAGCCTGAAAGTATAGGGTAGTTCAGCAAAAAAAACGAATTTGTACAATTTATGTGAGTGTATTTAATGAAATGGATATTTTTTTCTATATTTACAATTTTAACATATGTATTCAACACACAGTGTGTCAAAAATGATTTTTCAGGACACGGTGTACCGAAAAAATCATTTTCGGCACACCGTGCGCCGAATATACTGTATTCGGCACACGGTGTGCCGAAAATCACCTGTATTCGGCACACCGTATGCCGAATACAGGGAAAAGCGTATTTTGACATATCGTGTGCCGAAAATAACGTGTATTCGGCACACGATGTGCCGAAATACTTTTTTTTTTGCCCGTGCGGCCGGTTCGATTTCATGTTACAGGTATTTTGTTATTTCATGTAATTGGCAACTTTCAACTAAATTTGAAACGAGTTGTTAATTTAACAGTCATTTTATCTCGTGATTTGGCTCTTCATTTTATATAATGATGTGTTGTTATTTTATGTAATTAGTAACTCTGAACAAAATTAGAAATTAGTTGCTAATTTAACTGTACATTTCAAAATGCATGAGTAAGAAAGCATATAGTCTCTAAGGTTGCGGGCAGTCTTAATACTTAGGTATGTTTGAACATACGCAACATTAACACTGGTATCATTGATCATCTCAAGATGGCAGCGGAAAGTGACGACGTAGATTAGAGAAATCGTCGAGGCATTGGTGGCATGAAATCGTCGTCGTCTTGAGGTATCACAGTACGAGCACGTGTTCTTGTAGTGTTCGTTGAACCTTCTCCTGTATGGCTGGTAGAATGTCGAGGCATTTGTGGCATGAAATCGTCGTCGTCGTCGTTGTCGTCTTGAGGTATCACGGTACGAGCACGTGCTCTTGTAGTGTTTGTTGAATCTTCTCTTGTATGGTTGGTGGAACGTCGAGGCATTTGTGGTATAAAATCGTCGTCGTCGTCGTCTTGAGGTATCACGGTACAAGCACGTGCTCTTGTAGTGTTCGTTGAACCTTCTCCTGTATAGCTGGTGGAACGTCGAGGCATTGGTGACATGAAATCATCATCAGCTCTTGTACCCCTTAGGTTCGCTGATCTTCGTCATCTTCTACGCGAACCAGGTATCACACCCCCGCCGAAGAGCATATGCATTGCCAAGAAGTGTGGGATTTTTTTGTTGATTAACTCTGCATCTTCTGGGAGCGCCTAAAGCAAAAGAGGGGTATTCGAATCAATAGCAATAAGATAAGTATGGTGAACAAATAGAAATTGACGAACCTGTATGTGGGATGCATACTGGTCGGGCAACATCGCTATCCTTCTTTGCCTCATATAGAAACTCAGTACATAAGGATGGTCGGCTAGTTCGCACACCCTGAGGTATATTTGGCGGCGCTCATGCAAGAGGGCCCTAAGGTCGTCAGTTGTTACATGTAGAGGTGGAACGGTGAACGCAGAACATGGCGGTCTTGCATTCAATTTAGACATAGCTTGGATTAGGTTGCTCTCTCTGAAGGGATCATCCTTCCCTCCATGCACAACATGCAAGGATGCAGTTAATGCTATATCGATCGTTGTATGTGTCCATGGGAAGCTAGTACTAGAATTTCCCGCCATATAGGTATTGATCTTTCACTGTAACTTTTTTGCTCTGCACCAAAGCACGAATCGCTGGTTATTTAATAAACATTAAACAGGTATGAAATATCGTAAATGATATATACAAATGCTTAATAAGTTACTCATAAATAAGTTATGTGTCCTAATTAGTTGACAAAGATTATGTAAATTAAATGTAATTACTTGAACACTGAAGTGTATGGTATAGTACAAATGAGTACATAATATAGTGAATAACACATAGTACAGATGAGTACACAAAATAGATGAGAACACAATATATTGCATTGGCTCATTAACGACGTTGACGCCGCAAGCAATCCTCAGGAGTGTAAGCGTCTGGCGGGTGTGTGGCCCTCATCCCAGCGGCCTGAGCTGGCCCCTGCCACGTGTGCCCTTGGTCCTCATCTTCATCATCGTGCTGTGTTCCAACTCCACCGAATGTGTATCCAGAACCGCTAACTCGGCCCTGCATGTACCACGATGTAGGATCATCATGCAGGAGTGTGCCTGCCGGTAGTACGTGCTCGGATGGAGTCCAAAATACTGAAGTCTCAGCTTCCAGGTACCACTGTGAACCCCCAGGTGCATCGGGATATTGGGGGTATTGGCCGCTCAGTAGCTTGGTGAAGCTGCCCGTTTGCAATGCAGCAACCCAATCAAAATCTTGTGTGCTGCTCCAGGTGGGCGTCTGCTGTGTGTAGTCAATGATATCGTCGTGTTGAGTTGATAATACTGGTGGAGTTGTCTGCGTAGCCTGAGTAGGTTGTGTGAACGGAGGGGGCTGCGAACCCAGTGTACACTCCTCGGGAGCAGGAGCCTCGGCCACCTCCTCAGCTCCAGCACAAGAATGTGTCACATGATGGGCTGCAGACGAAGGTGCCTCCCGTGAATGTGCCTCATGAGCACTGGACGAGCGCCTGTTGTGGGAGGAACAGGACGGATCCATGGCGGGTACGTCGTAGCCCCTAGAACACGGGGTGCAACCACCTAGACCACGTATCGCGGACAACAAGCGAGACCCTCTCGTCCTCATGTAGTCCCGGAGAGGGTGCCGATCCCTTCGCGTGGATGATCCATTTGCTTCCCCACATGCATGCTCCGTATGCCTATGCATTTCGTACCCCACTTCGGTCTGTAGTTGTTGAGGGTTATGTCAGTAATACGGATGAGAAACTAATAAAAATCGTTATAAGTACAACATCACTTACCACCACATGAAGAAGCCAGGCACGATCTTCGGGGAAGGGTCTGGGGGCTGGCGGTACGTTGCCGCTAAGTAAGATGGCACGCATGCGTGACTGGTACCACGAAAGGTACTCCCAGTACGTGTTGTCGTCGTACTGTCCCGCAGGAACGACGACATCCACTGGGCCTGACTCCATCCACCGGATTATGTGCTCTGCATTAATCTCCGACCAGTCATGTGTGCCTGCGTTCCCTTGTGCACTCCTCCTGTATATGACATAAACAGTTACAATTTCGTAACACAAGAATAGTACGTACAATAACACACTTACTCGTGCGCCCGACCAGCGTCTCGTGGGGGAGGTACGGGCACCAACTGACGATGACCAAACTGCTTCTATACACGGTCAGGAGAATACACTTGTATATTGTTCATGTAAAGCAAAAAACTTTTGGTCATCCATAAGTCAGAGTCATGGAAACAAGAGGATGCGATGAGGCCGCTAGTCGCAATTTTGGCCACTCGTTCCCTACGCCATGGATCCCACTCCACAAGGTCGGTGCTGAGGACGTCAAGGTCACTGATCACCCGGGCGTAGTTTCCATGGTCTTGGTGGTGAGTCCACCGCAGCCTGGCATGAATCCATCGATACCCCATCATTGGCCTCATGTCGTCGACAACGCCATCAGAGATGGGAACTGGATAGTAGGTCTTGCTCACCCATGGTCGACAAATCGGGAGATACTCCTAGCTCCAGAGCTGTAGAAGGTGTAGGCAGCCAGAAATAGATCCCATCTTCGTTGACCGTTGGGTAGCGGCACACAATCCTTTATATGTAGCGGCCAACACAGCAGATCCCCAATTGTAATGTGTCGGCTCGTACGGACGTGACGCGAGCTGACGCGCTAACCATACAATATGTGAAAGTACATAATCGTCTGCCGTGTTGCAGAACATAATGCCTCCAAGCAAGATGTACAAGTACACCTCGTAATGCTGCATAACAGTTGCCTCGTTCGCATCCGGTGGACAAGGGTTGAACTGTGGTAGCCCATAAATCCATAACATGGAGAGCCTTACGTCCTTCATGTCATATTGCACATTAAACCTACAAGATGCAGAGACTCAATGAACCATAAACAACACTGCAGCGTATGAAATGCTTTATGTAACAAATAATTACCTGCCCTGAATATAACTCTTCCATTGCTCCTTTGCTGGTCGTGGAAGTACTAACGGGTGCCCCTTATTGGGAGCCCGGTCAGCATGGCCACGTCCCATAAAGTAACGGTCACCTCTCCGCAAGGAAAGTGGAACGTGTGTGTCTCAAGACGCCAGCGGTCGACGAGGCCTGTGAGCAGTGAGACCTCGATCGGCGGTAGGGGAGTCTTGCCACCACCCTCCATGGGAGCTCCTGCCATCATAAGAGCAAATGGTAGTAGTTCGGCCTGTGCGAGTGGCTCGTGGAATCGAGGGTCTAACTCCTTAAACTTGCGCACACTCCTGGAACACAACGGGACCAACTGCAAAGGTATGCAATACATTTATTGAGTAAGTACCAAGTTATCAGAGCAATTGAAATTCACGTATTATCGTTGTACCTGTTGCCCTGTGAAAATCATCCTTCCCCTATGGTTCTCGTCATATCGTAGCTGAAGAAGCTCGGGAAGGTGAATGTGAGCCATGCCAATAATTTCAAGCCTCATGGTTCAATTACAAAACAACATAAGACAACAACTATTACAAAATAGGTACAACACCTAATACGTGCATAACAAATTACAATAAAGTCCATGTTTCCAATAAACTTCATATAACAAACTCAATGGCAACAAATCTAATATATTCCAGTTCGATCATAGCCTAATAGTTTACCGCCGGGTCGAACAAGTCCTCCTATCATGGCCGGATTGCTTGCATATTTTGCACCTACGTAGTCCATCAACAGCATCTGCTGCATCCATGTCACCTTGTAGCCTCGTGGCTCTAGGCCTTCCAGGATCTATGCGTCTGGCCCTGGGATAAGGTACTCACTTAGGCCCCTCGATTGCTTTGTAGCTGGATCCGATGTTGAAGGAACACATCTTTGGAAGCCATGTGCTCCTCAGTGCATCGATCGTGAAATAGGGTGATACGTATTGTGATCCGTCGTTGCCGCCCATGTCCCTGCAAGCGGCCAAGACATGGGAGCACGGGATATGGTGCAGTTTTGGCTTATTGCATGTGCACTTCACCTCGTGAGGACTAATTTGACATTGTTGCACTGTGTCCCCCGCGCTGTATCCTGAAGTGTACCGACAACGACACATGAACTCAAATTCATTGTTGGCCCGGTCGTAGATCCTAGTCCGATGGAAGTGTGCCTTACTCCTCCTTCTGAACATGATTTCCTCCACCTTAGGTGCAAACCACGTGCTGCACTCCATTGCAACTATACCACGGTCTCAAAAGTAGTCAGCCATTCTATAGAATGTGAGCTCAATGATGGCACACAATGGGAGGCCGCGTACACCTTTTAGGATATTGTTGAACGCCTCCGCTATGTTCGTTGTCATGATCGTATACCTAACATAAGAGACAACAATTTTAGATGGGATATTTTCGTAACCAAAAGTAAAATACGATCTTTCAAATGCTATGTTCTAACATGGAACCGTGAGTGTCATGGATTAGGGCCCAATGCTCCGCCGGCTTTCCCACGATCCACTGGCTAAACGTAGCACGTGAATGGCTAATGATGGTTTGGCCCCCCACCATTTGCATCCGCAGATGGTTCTCCTGTGCTTCCTGCTCTACAATCATCTTTCGAGTGGTCTCATTTAACTCTCGCCATATCTCGTTGAACTTCGCCATATTTTCTAATCTAAATATTAAGTACATACATAATCTAGGATCAAAATAACTAGATGATTCTGTTACGATATCATAAAATATGCAAATATTATACCTACTATATTTTATCAACTTAATAAATACTCTAATTCCTCTAATTACATCTACACATCTAAATATTACGTACATACATAATCTACGTACTTACTATTACGGAAGGCTGTCCTCTTCACGCGCTGCTGCACTATAGCTCCTCGTGCTTGACTGCTGCTTCAAATGTTGCTCGCGCTCGTGCTCACCTGCTGCTCAGCTCACGCAGCGCCGTCGCTCTGCTCGTCGTCGCTCTGCTCGCGCTTGCAGAGGATGGAGCGAACGACAGCCTTTTATAGCTACGCTGCGCGAGACTTCAGCTCCTGGCCGCATGCAAAAAACAAACAACCGGTCGACATGTGCATGCATAAAGGAAAAGCAAAAAGCAAAAGTGAAAAGAAAAGAAAAAGCGAAAAGAAAAGAAAAAGTAAAGCGCGACGCGACACGATGTGATGGGAAAAGCGTATTTCGGCACACCGTGTGCCGAATACATGTGATTTTCGGCACACGGTGTGCCAAAATACGCTTTTCCCTATATTTGGCACACGGTGTGCCGAATACAGGTGATTTTCGGCACACCGTGTGCCGAATACAGTATATTCGGCGCACGGTGTGCCGAAAATGCCTTTTTCGGTACACCGTGTCCCGAAAAGCCATTTTCGACACACCGTGCGCCGAATACATGTGCTAAAATCGTAAATACAGATAAAAAATTATCCATTTTTTTAAATACGTTCACGTATACTGTACAAATTCGTATTTTTGCCTTGTAGTTCTTGTCTTACCTGGATTACTTTGTAGCTCTGTCCATAAATACAATCAACTTTTTTCTCTTTTGAAGCATTTAATTAGGATTGGAAAGTGAAAATATTGTAACGACTATGCTCTTGATTTTTTCTATAGACAAACATTTTGAAACGTTTTCTCTTAAGACCATGAACAAACGTAGTGAAATAGAGGGAGTAATTTCTTAATGGCACTTCGCTATTAATTATACATGCAAGCCCCCTTAATCGATCCTATGCGATATACGTGATCGATCCTTGTCTACATTATCCTCAGTTCTTTTCTTTAATTATCGCCATCAATCCTGAAGCCAAACATGGGTTGCAGTTCGGTAGCAAACTTAGTTTTACTACGTGAAGAAAATATCATAGGTGATGGATAATAACTATCATGGGTAACGGGTCCCGCATCCGCCACCCCGAACGCATTATTGATGACTAGTCATTAGTGATGGGTAAAACTTATGAGCGTCTCCTATTATATAGGTGACAGACATAAGTGACGGGTGATATTCTTCATCTGTCACTTATGTCCTAACAAAAGATCATCGGTGACAGATCATACCGTTATCCATCACTTATGAGCGTCTCCTATTACATAGGTAATAGACATAAGTGACGGGTGATATTCTTCACTCGTCACTTATATCCTAACAAAAGTGACGGGTAACCTCTTCACATGTCACTAATATCTGTCAGTCATGTAATGAGAGGAATACATAAGTGACAGGTAAGCTAGTTACTCATCACTTATATTTAATATGGTTACCCATCACTTATATGTATGTTACCCTATGGGAATGTCCAATTTCCAAGCTGCATCCTGGAGCATAGCCAGGATTTAGCAGCCGTCTTCTCCTTGCAAACAACTGCAACACATCCAAATCTATATCCACAAACACACATATAAGAACTTGCTTCATCACATAATCGCAAAGGTTATAAAGTTTCAATCAATTCATAACAGAATCACAAATGTTACAAAGTTCTGATCAACTCATATTACACATATAAGATCTCACAACCTAGGGATTCTATAGTGGAACTCGCCGTGTGGGCTGATGACTTCAGCCACCAAGAACTCTGCGGTCCGTCATCGAATCTCTGGGAGTGCACCGATGTTGAAAAAAAGAACGTCAAATTCCTGAATAATTTGACGTGTAACCAATATCATGTTATCATGGAATTAAACTAATTACTGAAATTAGTTACAAATAATCTCGTATTGAACTTACATTGAAGGATTTGATATCCTTCACGCGGAGCGTGAGGAGCATGTTCCACAACAACATAGAATCCGTAGGTGTTGCCCGGTGGTTGTTGGTGGCACTGCTGGAAAGAAAATTTAGTTTTAGATCAAAAGGAAAAAAGTAGTAGCAGAGAGCATTTGGTATTCTGTTAGGTAGCATTTACCACGAACCCGGTCTTGTGTGTCAGTCTGCGGCCGGCTTTCGCGTCGTAGTCAAGTTGAGCTCGAATGTACTTGTCAAAAGCAATGCATAATGATGGATCGATTAGGGAGCATTTGGATGTTAGAAAAGTTAAATATGTAAACTAAGTCACACCGAACTTACGTATCGAGGAGTCCTTTTACAGCGTTGTAATCACGCTCTCCAGATTTGCCTTTTTGTCCTACTGGTCTTGATGAGTCAAGGTAGAACACCAAGTCCCACTTGAGGCAAACGAACAGTAAGATCTAATGGCCACCGGTGTTGTGGGAGCCCATCAGGTACTGAATTTTGGAATATTGTTACATTGCCCTGGCCACTTGGTCCACAGCGTAGTCGGGGTGAAGTTGGATGACCGATACTGTAATGGCCTCAGGGTCAGGACATACGATGGAATCCTTGTTCTTCTTTGTTTCTTTCATCAAGTGTCTACATATAAGAACATAGTTAGATTTAAGACTTAGTGATATTAATTCATGAATATTCAGTTTTAAAGGACTTACAATGTGAAGATCCGTAATAACGAAACGTCTAGGCCATCAAGGTTGAAGAGGTCGTATAAGTCATTGAAACCCACAATGAACTAGCTGTCATCATTACTTAAGAGGTGTCGTCATTTATACTGTATGACTATGGATATGGCCTTGCTGTCTCTAGAAGCCAGCGTGTAGTAATTATATAGGTTGACACATGATTTTCCCGCCCTTGTTAGGCCATCTATCATCATCATGGGCTTCCTATATTGGAATTTCGTGTTGGCACTAGTCCATGCTGCTCCAATATCCGTATACTTCTTTGCCGATACAATGGCCTTCGACATCTTTGGCAGGTTCTTCTTAGAGCCTTTCTTCTTGGCCTCCTTTTTCTTCTTCTTTGGAATCTCTAGGGGAGACAGAATTGGATCTGGAAGCGAAGTTGCCGGATGCAGAGAAGGTAGTGAAACCAGCTTCTCTAGAAGAGGAGAAGGCAGTGGAGCTGCCTTTTCTGGAAGTGGGGGCGCGACGACAGTGCACTTAGAGCTCGTTCAGACTGGGATGCACTGGAGACCACGATAGCGCCCCTCTTCCACTGGATCCTTTGACGAAGAGCTTCACCCAGAGTTGTGACTTCAACTTTGGGGGAGCTCTAACACGTGATCGGTAGCATTGCTATGTACCATGTCCACCGTAACCATGACATAGCCTGCATGTATCGGGACCGTATGTAAGATGCAGACTCCTGGAAGCACCTGACCCCTTGCAATCTCGATGTGATACCCGCCAAGCCTAATTACAAGGCTACAGGGCGTGGGCCCTTCTAGCAGGTCAATCATATCCGGCTCAATCACAGCAGCAACTACTTGTTGCTCAATCTCCTTGGAGGCGCAGCTACTCTTCCCTGCAGCTCTGGGGCTAACTTTCGCTGGGATGGAAATATCTATTCCCTTTGCTACAAGCTGCTCTATGATTTTTGCGTAAACTTTCCGGGTGATATCCTGTGTCAATGTCTGTGTCAATGCATCCACATCCACTGCAGGCCTCTTCCTCTTCTTGTACATCCCGAGGTCTTCAGGAAAGTTGTATTTCCAGCCTTGGGAACTTGATACACCTCGCACTCGACCTAGATGCTTTAGGTTTCCCAGCGCCGCTGAGAGAACATCATGTTCCCTGGCCCCGGTGAAAGAACCTTGGCTGGCTTCGACTATTTTTTATTTTACTTTTTCTGCGACTGTCTGGGTTTTGGTGTTTCTGAATGTGATTTCCCCGCTTTCAGACAGCTCACCCCTTGCACGCAAATATGACTGTGATCGTCCCAGGAATTGGAGCCAAGGATTCTCGTGGCCTTCTCTGGATAACTTTTCGTTCTCTGCCTGCCATTTGGCCCTTTTCCTAGTGTACCCGGTTGCACCGGTCCTGTGATTATGCTTGTTCTTAGCCCGAAGCTGCTTCTTCTTCTCACTCACCTTTTTGAACTGCTCTGAGTTCTTCATCTGCACAAAAGCATCACAATATTCCTCTTTCAAGTTCTTGTAGCTCTCGAAGGGCACCACCCCTTTAGCCAAGTACCGATTCACAAGCTTGCTCTTAAAGCTTAGGTGAAGTTTCGTGATCGCTTTCATTGCTGCATTGAGCGCGGCGATCGTTTGACACTCACTCATGTTTCCAGGGTACTCCAAATACTCCTTGACGATATTATCGAACAAGCCCCTCTTAGCTTCGTCACTGAGGTCTTCGAACTTAGTCGTTATCGGTACCCTCTCCCGTGCAATGAGCTCTGTGACCCTCCGAAATCTATTCAGGGCCTTTTCATCCATAGGCAACCTATCAGCATCGATTCTCGTGATGGTAACCTTGTCTGTCGGCCACTGTGTTTGTGACCTTGCCTTTTGGGCTCGTGCAGCGCTACCAGCTGTCTGGCTTGGAAACTGCGCTTCTGCCATCTAGAGAGAAAACAAGGGGAGCTGATATAAACAAAAAATACTCCTCCATTCAACAAGTATAAAAAGCATTGACTCATATTAATACCTCTTTGGTGGGATTGTATTCTTCGTCACTTGCTCGACATTTGCTCTCCCGCATCGGTAATGGGTCAGGGCTCGGGCTGTGATATTGGCTCTCACTGCTGCCGGAGGAGGACATCAGGTGCGGACTTGGGATCCTATCCACCTCATCTTGTGCTGGGGCGGCCTCTAGTGCTAGTATCCTCTGTGCTTTTGGTTTCTCAGTGGTGACAATTCTCTTCTTCCCTATGATTTCTTAGAGGAAAAAAAATGAATCAAGGTTAAGGATTTTCTTAAATCTACTAGTCGAACTATCACTAAGATGTCTATATATGCATTTTCTACAGTTATTGCAAGCTTGATGATTTAAATCAATAGAAGCTAATATGTATTGTGTTCTTTGGGTGAAGAGAGCTAAGCAAATAGATGTAAGCAAGCAACAAATGGTTGCTCCTGTCCAGGCAACACAATGGAAAACTTAACTTTTGGACTTAGAATATGTAAATTGGGTCCTCAAAGTACTATAATCTGAAACTAAAATCACTTAACAAGCTGTCAAACTAACTAAAAAATTGGATTGTTGTATAATATGCGATAAAATGAGCATGAATATCAATATTCCAAAAATAAGAATACAATAGCAGAGTAGTACATATCTGTTAAACATGATCTTCAAATAGTGTTTTGCTCCCTAACTATACTTTAAACATATCTCAAATTTCTCTCACATAAAACATAAGTTGCTCTTAGATGGTTCTCTATAGTTGGCCCCAAAACAAATAGTGTTATGCTCCCTAACTGTACTTTAAACATATCACAAATTGGACAAGATATTAAGTTCACACCTAGATGTGGATTTAGAAAAGGAGTTCTCTGAGTTCGGTTCAACTTCCTGGATAGAACTTCTATACAAGCAATTAAGCACTGAGAACAAAAACTAGCTCATGTATAACTTGAAAACAAGAAGAACTACAAACCAGCAAGCAATGGACCTTAGTTACTGAACTAACCAAATTAGTTGTTCATTCTTCTACCAAGCAAACATGATAAGCTAGAATAAAAAATTACAGTAGCTCATGTCCAGGAATCAGAGCAAAGGCAGTAAACTAAGACTTACAAAGTCCAAAATCAAAATACTTGAACTGATCAAAGGGAATCAATACATAATAATCAGCTACTGCCCATGCTAATCAATAATCAGAGAACTAAACTAAACCACATCTATTGTACTCAACTATCTATCCCAATGCCATTTCATATCATCATCATCGAGCAAACATCCAAAGGCAACCTTGTTGTCGAGAGGAAGGGTGAGGAAAAACTCACAGAGAGACACGCTCAAGTGCATGGAGAAGAGAGGGTAGGAAGAGAATTGGGTGCTATGCTTTCTTCAGGGCAAATAAAAGCAAAAATAGAGTTACCCAAGACTAGAATCCTGACAAAGCCACCATGCACATGGAAAATGCTTCTTCTGGTGATCCGTTCATGAAAAACATTGGCATTTTCACACACCTCAATGACAATGTAAAACAAAATAGTACAATAATCATATCATACTTGACTATACTTGTCGATGGATGAACACTGCAAGCGGGGATCCTGAGGGACCCCCTTTGAGATTCGGCCGGGGGGCTGATTCTGGATCTACCTCGTACGTGGTTAATACGAATGTATGGGATCTAGGCGGGACGGATGATCTCAGCTAGTAGGAGTAAATGCATAAGGGATTTAGACAGGTCCGGGCCTCACGGAGCGTAATACCCTACTCCTGTGTGTCTGATGTGCTATTAATGCTTTTGGAATGCCTTTCTCTGGATCTCTGTGTTACAAGGTTTTTTGGTCTATCTAACAAGTCTTGAGTTTCGGTCTTCAAGTGTCAGTCTCTCTGGACTTGCTGAACTTCTAACTTAACTTCGCCTTGCTTCTCACCTGTTGGACCTTCGACTTGCTCAAAACTTAGCTTGAACTTGTCACCTCTCTTTCTACGAAGTGCTCCCCCCCTTTTATCCTATCGGGGGGAAGCTCGGCGTGCCTAGAACAGGGGCACAAGTTTCCGTAAGCCATAAATGGAAAGCAACCATCATGGGACTACAGTTTGATGTTACAGGGGTTAAAAATGCGCCCTTCGGTTGGTCCCGTCGGTCATTATGCCCCAACTTTAGCAGGTGCAGGGGGGCCCACCAGCCAGCTGCTGAATATCCCCGTGTGCCCGTCCGATCAGAATAGATCTGACACAGTCTGACACGGCAGGGCGACAGGCGATATGTCTCGAGCCCATCAATGATATCTTCAAGCCGTCTTCCTTTATGGGCCCCGTAGGATGACGTGCGATGGGATCCGTCGCATTCATTGTCCCCACGCCTTCCTGCCAGGCGGTGGCAGGGACTGACATACTCAGTACGACAGGCGTGGGGGGGGGAGTGGTTGGATGTGACAGGCCATGCTCCCTCTTAAATGCAGCATCGGGCTTCCCACCGATTGACACCTTACCGTGGAGCCCTTGTGGGGTCCACCGGCAAGGGGCTTCTCAGGTCCTCGGAGAACTCTGGGTACTCGGGGACCAACTGTTCATGGCCCCGAGCACCCCTCCCGGACTGGCTTTTCTCGGGTCCTCGGGGAACTCTGGGTACTCGGGGACCAACTGTTCATGGCCCCCGAGCACCCCTCCCAGAACTGGCTCTTCTCGGGTCCTCGGGGAACTCTGGGTACTCGGGGACCAACTGTTCTTGGCCCCGAGCACACCTCCCAGAACTATCTTTTCTCGGGCCCTCGGGGAGATGGTCCCTGAGGGATGGTGCCACATGGTATTGTGTTGTCCTAGCCTCGGGACTTGGGAACCCCTGGTTCGTATATCACCGACAATACTATAGAGTAACAAATTCTACCAGTTTCTTTTGTTGGGTTGATCAACACCTTATCACATTTTCCACCAAGAACCACACTACAATCAAACTTCATGTGTAGTTCTTCTCCAGTTATTGCCAATGCATACATGGTGCACCTATCTAGCAACAAAATTCACCCCTTGTCCACATTTGGAATCATTCCTTGCTTTCCCACAGTCTCCCCCGAGCAGTTGAGCATTATGTTATGTTATGTAATTTTCTTGCTTACCAAACAACACATGAAGCTCGTAACAAGTAAAACCCACAAACTCTCTAACAAAACTAGCGCAGAATCAACCCATGCACAGACATCAAACCTCAGGAGGGAGAAGGAGAAAGGGGAAGGAGGGAGAAGTACTTGGAGCGACGCCGACGGACGACGGGCTCGGGGTTCTCGGCGCGGTGGTGATGGCAACGACGGGCGACGAATGACAGGCTCGGGGTTCTCGATGACGACGGTTACAACGATGGGCGACGGTGTCACCCGTCACCTATGAGGTATAATAAGTGAGGGGTGAATAGTATCACCCGTCACCTATCACTTTGACAGAAATTCTAGATTCAAATTCATTACTTGTTGTGTGCAATTTAATGTTACAAATTTGACATTAATATTACAAATTTGACATTAATATTGTAAATTTAATATATACAAATTTAAATATGATCTTAATATTACAAATTTGATATTAATATTACAAATTTAAATACGATCTTAATATTATAAATTTAACATTAATATTACAAATTCAAATAATTTGAAACCTAAAATTTAAATTTAACATTAATATTACAAAATTGACATTAAAATTGCAAATTTGACACTCAAATTCATATTCATATTTTTCGTGCTTTCTTGACATGGATCCCTTCATTATGGTCGGAGCACAAGTAAGGAGTTTTCTAGGTGAGCGAAAGGCGTGCCAGGATTGCATTAGCAAAAGGGTGGATTTCATCGAATGATAGAACTCCTCCTCATCAACGACGTTCGTAACTCCGACGATGCGTCTTTTCCCAACGAGAACCACATGACGTTTCTTCTTTGTTGTGTCGGTCATATAAAAGACTTGACGAACATCTTTAGCGAGTACAAAGAGTTTAGAATTGTATCCGACATGTTTGAGATCAACGCTAATGAATCTATACTTGTCATTAGTGATGTTCTTTGCCCCATGTACCCAACGGCACCACCTTGAATCCAAAATAGTTCAGCTCCCAGATCTCCTCTATTTGATCGCAGTATGTGCCCCTCTGCATGTCGTTGTCATAAGTATCTATACGGACACCACTGTTTTGGTATATGCTCTTCTTATCTTGGGAAACTGTGTAAAATGTGTATCCATTTATATCGTACCCTTGATATGTCATAATTGTATATATATGGCTCGATGCCAATTTTTTTATCAAAGCACTTGTAGGAGTACTCAATTGTCTAATTCGATCTTGGAACCAAGTCGTGAACCTTTGCATATGTTGTCTCGCAACCCAAGCTTCAGTCTGCCCCAGATTCTCTTCAAGCTTGTGCTCATCGACATATGGACATACTTCGCTCATTTTTTGCAGCACGAGGAAATAAGCTTGGTCATATGTCTTCGGATCATGAGTAATTGCCATCTTCCCCAGAACCCCCAGACCTACGAGCCTCCCCTAATGGAGAGACTTAGGCACGCCAATTAGGTTATTTGGGTCAATGTAATTAACAAACCACTACAATACCTCCTCCTTTCACCGAAACAAGTCTTGCGATGGTAAAGTACTCTTGCTTGTACTTATCCCAAACCTCGACGCCTTTTGACTAGAGTTTCTTAAGATCATTGACTAAATGCATGAGGTGCACATCGATATCATTGCCAGGTTGTTTTGGTCCTGATATCAAGATCGATAACATAATGTATTTTTGCTAGTTACAAAGTCAGGGTAAAAGGTTGTAGATCGACAATACAATATGCCAAGTGTTATGTGACGTACTCATGTTACCGAATGGATTCATGCCATCTGTGCTCATAGCAAACCTAATATTTCTCAATTCTTCAGCGAACCAACCAAATGAGGAACCAACGATTCGTCACTGAGCGGAATCCGCCAGGTGTCATATCATTACATCATTCTTACGACCCTCTTTATGCCAACGTACCAATTGTGCCTCATTTCTATTGGCAAATAGATGCTTTAGACGAGGAATTATAGGAGAATACCACACCACCTTCCTATAACCACCTTTATTTTTCTTGCCTCCATACCCATCACCACCGTCATTTCTATGCTTATATCGACGGGTTCCACAAAAGGAGCATTGATCCAACTCTGCATACTCTCCATGAAACAAGATACAATCCTGCTTACATACATGTATTTTTTCTATTTCTAGTCCTAAAGGACAAATTATTTCCTTCGCGTCATAGACGCCCTCGGGCACTAAGTTCCCCTCCGATAGCATGTCCCTTAATAGATCCAATAATGCTTCGAAACTCTTATTAGTCCAACCATAGGTTGCCTTCAGTTGTAGAAGCTTTAGGTTCCTAAATATCCATGTGTACTTCTCCTTACAGTTGGGATAAAGGGGTGTCTTAGAATCCCGCACAAAGTCTTGGAATTTAGCAAACTCACAATTGTTATACTCGTCATGCCGCTCGACATCCTGCATCATCTGGTCCACATTCTCCACAAATCCTTGAGATCATTTTCATTGAAACCTAATATGTCCTCATCCCTGAGATCATGATCCATTTCACCGGGTGTAAGTCCTTGATCCACACTATCGATATGGAGGATCCGATCCAACTCTCCCTCGTTAAGGCCTTCCTCACTATGTTTGTTCCAACATGTATAATTCTCTTTAAATCCATGCATGACCAAGTGTGCATGGATATTGTCTATTTTCGAGAAGCGACATGGACAATACATTGATGTTTTACTACGATCTTTCATATTCGCCAAGGCAGCACTCATGAAATGCTTCACCCCGCTCAGGTACTCCGAACAAGTTTGGGTCTCAAGGTACATCCAACTTTTGTCCGTTATCTAGAATTAATGTAAAAATATTCATTCTTCATTAATAATTACCTTAATTTTGTGGTTAAGCATACGATTAAAAGTTCCATACCTATGGCATCTTGTGATAGATCGGGCAAATCTAGTATCAAATCTAACATAAATACAACTCACTTGTACTTAAAATTTTGGATAAAGATGCAAAATTACTGATTATAACTCGAAGTATAACAAATCTACCAGCTATGGATTAGAGGAGAAGGAAAGTGAGAGATGCAAACCTTCAAGGACCTAGCACCAATTCAAACTTCAAATCAACAAGATATTAGAAAATCTCGAGCGGAGCCGGTGAAAATCGCCAGTACTGTGCGGGCGACACTGTTGAGTAACTGTTCGCCCATACAGTGGCTGGCCAGCACTTTAAACAGAGCTAAGTAATAGGTGACATGTGATAATATTACCCGTCACTTATTATTTATTGTAGGTACGGATCATATTACAACCCATCATTTATGACTGGCCTAGAGAGATCTGTCACTTATGATCAAATTACAAGTGACGGGTTTAATAATTACCCATCACTCATATTATAGGTGACAGATAATATTATGACATACCACATATTACCTGTCAGGTAAATACCCGATCTTGATCTGAAACAACATGAGTGACAGATCGTGTACTGATCCGTCACTTATATGTACCTCTTTTGCTCGTTTTTAAGCTTTTGTTATCATGTCATACATATCAAGATGTGATTGCATATTATTATAATATTATAATAATGGATGGCTACGTGTATAATATTAATTCTTTATCTAAAAAATATTGTAGCTAGACAAATCTGTCAAACAAAAGAAATGAAAAAAGAATACCTCTTATCTCCTCCATCTTGAAAGCTCATATGCTTGTCATTTATGTATCCTCTTGCTCTCTTGTACGTCACCGGATTTGACGACCAAATAATGTCAAGGTCACATATCCGCCGCCCGCGCGCGCACCGCACCAACCTCGAGCGGAGACGACGAAGAAAGGGACGTACGGGAATGCGCAAAACCTGTGAATATATTCGACGGCCACCCGCTCCGCAAGTTGGGCACAAATTTGCATGCAGCGAAAACGACCTCCGCTGGCTGGCTGCTCCCTCCAAGCGTCCAAGGAGCAGAAACAACCCACCCGTGTCGTTGTCTTCAGTCCGTTACCGAGTCTGCTACCCGATTGGCACACACATATACAAAGTGGAAGTGGCGCACAGCTCGAAAGCTAGAGCAGGTTGGTGCCATGCGTGGTGCGTGGTTTGAGGCGTCTCACGTCACAATTCACGGGTCAAACAGTGGTCGTTACCGCCATGTCGCTGCCGATGATCATCGTCACAAGAGGAAGGAAACTAAAGGATTTTCTTTGAGCTCGATCATGGTGACCAGACGCACCGCCCAACAAACCCTCTCGATCGGCCTCTCCGCTCGCTCCACCACGAGCAAATTAAAGCGCCGTCGCCTTTCCCCTAAAATTCCGAAGCGGATGGAGGTCGCTGCCGCTGCGATGGGTTGCTGCAATGATGCGCAGGCCGGCGTTGGGCGATCCAAGTCCAAGGCGTGCGCGCGCGCGCACTGCATGCGGTGCTGCCGTGGAGGACAGAATCATGGCTCCGACGACTAATGCTACTACTAGTAATCAAGTAATCAAACGGCGCCGTTCGCTTAATTCTGTGCGGAAATCATACGTGTCCAGTGATCAATTCGTGAACGACCGTGGCGCATCTGATGACTGGGCTTGGAGGAGAGTAGAATTTTGCTAGCCCTTATGTACCTATACCCTATTAAAACTGTTTATTTATGTTAAGATTTATAATAAAATTTATAATTATATGTGAGAGAATCAATATATAAATGAATATTAGTGGAAAGAATAGACGGAAAAGATAACCGGTGAGTCCACATCGCTAGTGGAGTTGTCTTTATTCCCTGGGTTTCGAACTGATAAGCTTCGGATTACTCCAACTGCTGGGATGACACGCCTGTGATCATTGATACCGTGATGGATAGTTGGACGGATAAATAGTACGGATCCACCACTTGCTTAAACAATAGACCGAGCAAAAGTGACTCCATCGATCTCGCCCGCGATCACTCTTCTCAGTAGCCTGGTCTCGTGGAATGGAGTGTGCCGGCCGTCCGGGAGGAAGAAGAAAGCGGGGAACGCGTCATCATCACGACCGACTGCAAAGCGGCTCGCTTTTGATCCGGAGAAGAGAACAATACACTTGTTCCTAGTTGCAGTCCTCGTGTGATGAATGATCGATGATCCCTTTCCTGTTCGTCAGAACTGAGGACGCTCCGCTGTTGATCCGCGTTGCAGGCGTGCAGATCATTATTCAGGGAGGGAGTAAAACCATTACATGTACTGATTTACATCTTGTTTCTGTGCACTAAATAAATCTGTCTCAAACTCACTAACAGTAAATTACAAACGAGTAGCGCCAACAACTTGGGATTTTATTTTATTTCCTCAAAAAACAAAGACCTGGGAGATTTTTTTTTAAAATAAGTTACTGAAAACAACTTAAATGTATCAAGCCCGGCTACGAAATCTCAAGAAACAAGCGACGACGAAAATAAATTACACGCGTCGATCAAAATAATCCAGTTAGAGAAATCCTAGAATAAGTGCTTAGTCTTGACTCTTGACAATGCTGCTCAGCATTGCACTTCTAATCACGTACAAATCTAAGGTTGGATCGATGCTTTCCTCAGCATCGACAGTGCTCACCATTGTCCTAGAGTACATACCTACAGTGCATCTTTTATATATATAGATCTTACGCCTCATGACGGCTGATATATGGGTCAGCTTCCTGATTCGTTAAAAACATCCCAAGTCCTTGTTCAATCTTGAGGACCCTACCACGAATCCTTAACCAACAGACAAATCGATCTCTGGCCTCGTTTCAAAAGAACAGTCGAATCTCCTGCGTTTAGTTAGGATTTTAGTTGGTGGTGTAAAACGGAGTGGAAATCAAAGGACTTCTGTCGGTCGTCTTTGTCGATCGCAACTGGCGCCATGATCCCGCAGGTTTAGGTGAGCTAGCAGCTGGGCGATTCAGCGCTTTGGTGAGGAGTGAAAAGGAGAGGAGCATGAAGGTCAATAGAGAGAGAGAGAGAGAGAGAGAGAGAGAGAGAGAGAGAGAAGCAAGCATCCCACATCTAATCAGTTCCTCCGTGGATATCAAGGTCTGATCTGGCTTCTAGCTAAGATATGTTTGAGCTGTTGAAAAAACCAAACCCTCCATGTAACTAGACTCCGATCATATAGTTTTCCATGTAACAAGATTGACTGGCCTGCACAACTACACAAATCCTGCTATCTGACAACCAAATATTTTGACGTGAAGTATACACCAAGAGAACTTTTCAGATAACCTCCTGGAAGCTCCTAGCCTCCTACTCCATAGACTCATGTTTGTTTCTGTTTAGGATTCTTTCTTATCTTGTAAGCAAAAACATGCTTAATCTCGACTAGTATATAAGTATATAGGCCATGGATTTGGTGCAGACTGGTGCATTCGGATGTCCCAAGGACGGACATATATACATATTTATGGCATCAAGCTCCCAACCAGTCCACAGTCCACCCTGCACACACATTCCCTCCTGACGAATCAGCATTCTCTGCTGCAGATTTGTTCGCTTGCTGCGAGGCCCTTCCTTCCTGTGCGGCCAGCACAACCACTCACCATCGCGTGTCACTTTTTACCTCTCATAAACAATACAAAGAGGACAAAGGGAGAGAAAATAGCAAGAGGAGACAATAGAAAGAAGAGAAGAAAACTACAAGAGGAGGGCAACAGCAAGTAAGCCATTCTAACATTCGTCCCTTGCTTGGTCTGTTGAGTTTGTTTTTTTCACTTTTTCCGGGCCTTTTTCCTTGAGAAGACAAAATTAGTTCTTTAGGGGACCAATTAGCAACAGCACCATCATCGCTTCTCTCCTTCCCTCCCTCTCAAAAAATTGTAATGATCAACTTTATCACCCTCTCCTCCTCCTTTGATGATCCATGCCTGCCTTTAGCTTTCTTCTTTGCCTTCTCTTTTCCCTTTATTCCCTGCCTAGTTGCTTGCTGCTAACAAACTGCTTTACATTGCTCCGATCCGTTTATACACCAGCAAGGCAAGAAGAGAGCAGCCATAGCAGCGTAGGCAGCTTGACATGAAGGAGTTCTCGTACGAGGAGGTGGAGGCGGCGACGGGAGGGTTCGCGGCCAAGAACCTCGTGGGGAAGGGCAGCCACGGCAGCGTGTACAGGGCCAGAGTGCGGAGCGGAGGAGGAGGTAGTAGGCTAGTCGCTGTCGCCGTCAAGCGGCCGACGCACGCGCAGGGGGAGGCCAAACTCGCCAACGAGATCGCCGTGCTCTTGGCCGCGCCACGCCACCCGAGCGTCGTCGGCATCGTCGGGGTCCGAGTGGCGCCCCAGCCTCCGCCGGCCGCAGCGGGGCCGGGGCTGCCGCCGCTGCTCGTCATGGAGTACATGCCCAACGGGTCGCTGCACGACCTGCTGCACCGGTCGCCGAGGCCGCCGCCGTGGCCGCGCCGCGTGGAGATCGCGCTCGACGTGGCGCGCGCCGTGTGCGCGCTGCACGCCGCCCAGCCGCGGATGATAATACACCGGGACGTCAAGTCGGCCAACATCCTGCTCGGCCGCGACGGCCGCGCGCGCCTCGCCGACTTCAGTCTCGCCGTCAGGGTTGCGGCGCGCGCCCCCGAGGAGGACGAAGCGGCGGGGCCGGTACCGGCGGGCACGATCGGGTACCTCGACCCCTGCTACACGGAGCCAGGGCGCCTGGGCCCGGAGAGCGACGTGTTCAGCTTCGGCGTCGTGCTCCTGGAGCTCGTCAGCGGGCGCAAGGTGATGGACGTGAACTCCTGCCCGTCGTCCATCGTCGCCTGGGCGGAGCCGCTGATCGGCGCCGGCCGGGCGAGGGAGGTGTTCGACGGGAGGGTGGCCGCCCCACCGAATTCGTGGACGGAGCGCGCGGTCGCCCGCGTCCTCGACGTGGCGGCGCGGTGCGTGTCCGATTGCGTGGAGCGCCGCCCGTCCATGGCGGAGGTGGCATCCGAGCTGCACGGCGCCGTCGAGAGCGCCGGGTGGCGCCATCGCCACGTGCCGCGGGGCTACTCCCGCACGGTGATCGAGCGGGCGTGCAGGTGCATCGTGTCGTGGGGGCAGCACGTGAGGAGGAGCAAGAGGGTGAGGGCGACCAAGATCGAGTGCAGCGGTGCGCCCGATTGATGTGATCTGCCATTTCATTCGAACAGCACGAGCGGCGCGCTCAAATAAGCTGATCCATCGAAAACCAAGTACCTGCGCAATGATCTTCAAGAGTCCCCGGGGAATCCTCGATCCCGTGGGGATTCTCAGAATTTATCGTCGACCGCCTTGAACTCAACTGTCGAAAGTGTAGTTTTCTCATCAGACGGGGGATCAAGACACAAATCGTAATGAACAAAAATGTTACTGTCATTGCAGTTAAGCTACGACGACTGTTTTGCTTCGGTATCCTTTAGCCCGTGCAATATCATATCTATGTCTGTTTTCACGTACGGATGTAGGTACGTAACGATATATCTATAACTGTATTTTTATAAAATATATGAGTTATGATAAATCTTTCTCTATTTTTCATCCAAGTTGATTAAATAGGTACCGTGTAAAATTAGATGTATTCATTCTTTCAAAAATACATTAAATCTCCTATTATTTGTATTTCATACATACACAGTCAATATTTATCTTTTATATATTTAAAAATGCGTTTAATCTCATATTATTTGTCTTCTATACCTAGACGACCAATATTTTCCTTTATACATTCATTGCTAGTTTTCTCTAGATGGCATGTTGCCTTCCACACTTCGCCCATAGCATCAGGTTTATCCAGAGGGTGTGTCGTCTCTCGCACTTCGTCTGCAACGCTATCTTTCTGGAGTGGGTGCGCCACCACCAGCACGTCATCTCCACTGTCGTCTACTACGGAAGTCGCCTTCGCCGCGCTATCTTTACATCATGTTACTATACGAGAACTGTTTTCATCCCCTTATAAATCAGTAACCATCTTGATACTCCTTATAGTGTTGCTACAGAACACTAACTCTAGACAATACGATCTCCTTCACCCTCCTGTCTAGGTAGTTGTCATTCTTCTTCCTTTTGAAATTATATGATCATGTTATGAATTTCGTGTATGTAAATCTCCACACTATATTTTTTACTTCTTCGGATTGCTATATTTTGGATTAATTTCACGTGTTTAAAACACAGACACTAATATATATCATATTCGTGTGTTTGAAATTCTTGCCCTCCTGATCTCGACTGACTCCAACCGGAGATGATGCATTCTCTGTCACTGTATTATGATTGTAGATACTGTCACGCAAGTCTAAACTAAGCACCCTACCGATACTCTAGGAAAGTAGGAGTATAAATATGTATGTGGAATGGGTAGTCGATGTCAACTAGGGCAGGTTAGGCAGCTGGAAAATTTGGGCACGGGTAGCTCATGGATTCAGGTTAGTAGAGCAGTACTGCAGGAGGAGCAGCAGATTTTTGCTTTAGACATGGGAGAGCCATTACTCAAGCAGCAGCAGCTGAACTGCACTGCACTGCACGCATGCTGCATGCATGGCGCCGTGGAAAAGCTACCGTGCCGGCTGTTAGCTCTTTGATCGATCTGATTTTTTTTAACTTTTGCAAAAGGAGAAAGAGAGATGTCTGAAGAAGTTAATCTAATCTGATACACTGCCAACCCATAAAAAGCTTGCTGATTGTATAATCGTACTGGGTATCTGTTAGGCTGCTTTGGAGAGAAGGATAAGGGCTCCTTTGGAATAAATGATTTTTAAATGATTCTTCGTAATCCTATGTGCCTCTCTGGAACAAAGAATTGAGCACCTAAAAATCGTAGGAAATTCATTATGTAAACTTCCCTTTGTGTATTCATCTCTCCGCTAATTCCTTTGTTTTTTCGGTGCTCTATCGAAATGATCATTCCTTCAGTTTTACTTTGTTTTGCAATCCTCCATTCTGCATTTGTATTTATGTTAAAATCCTGTTTTTTTTTTCCTTATTCGTGTGTTTTGTTACTATGTTCCAAAGAGACACTAGATGCCACCCTTTTGTAACGAGGGTCTGCTTTAAGTAGATGGGGATTAGCCTCAATTCACGTGGATTGGGAAGTGAAAATGAACTGATTTAGCTGGGATGCACGCCTCTCCTATCAGAGTCTCAATTCAGTTTTGTTTATAAAAAAAGAAAAATGGAGAAAATGTAAAAAATTTGCATGCATCTCCGATAGTTTCAAATTAATTTGGAAAACAAATCAAATGCAAATAGAGAGAGTAAAATGACATCATGCTAAAGTAAAAGTTGACTTTTGTTTCTTCATTTTTGATCTTTTGGCACACGGGAACCGAATCCTTTCCGTGACGGTCTGCCTTACCTTGTTTGAATAATCAAAACATTATTTTTGGTTTATCCAAGCTTAAAGGAACGGAAATCTCTGACCTTTGAAAAGTAGTTTGTTTTTGCGGGAAAGAAATAGGATCATCACCGGGCAGAGGATTCAGTCAGAGGGACAAAGCTCCGTTGGACGAATTCCTTTGTTGAATAATCCAGCTTGAGATTTTTCCCCTTCCTTTTAATTCAGCGGAGACAAATCTATGAATTGTCGTCTTCCAGCAACTGTTCGCAGAAAACAAGATGGCCAATGCGGTTTCTTGCATCGCCTTTCCTTTTCAATTTAAATACATATGACTGATTTTTTACACATTTTTTAATGAAGTAGGTGAAGAGGTCTACTGAATGTGACAACAAAACAAAATGCGAATACTTTAAAAAAAAAGAAAAAGCACGGGAAGGAAAGCATGACGAAGCGCAAAGTCTTAGTTCAGCCCACCGTAGAGATGTCTCATGGATCATGAGGTTTGCAGCCAACTTTTGAACCATGACAGAGGTAATATAGTACCCTTTCTCTTATAGAACTACCATTTCATTGAAGAAACCGTGTGGTAATGCCTTCTCTTTAACAAATTCCATTTTGTTAAAGCGCTAAGTTCCTACGGTGTCTAGATCATTGCTGCCAAATGATCCAGCAATGCTGCAAAGTTAACAGCACAAACAAACAAAGGATATTGCTGACTTGATGAACCTGCATACCATTCATACTAGCAAACTGAATCAGCTCATTTTGGACGGAAAAGGCATCAATGTACCAAGATAACACAAATGCAAAACAACAGCAAGAAAATCCAAACGAAATTATCGACATCCCTGGGAAGAAAACAAACAACAATTCATTCACACAGAATAAGGCATAACCAAATGCTGTCAGTTTTCAACACTAAACTAGTTACTACCTTCAGGAGAGGAACTAGCTTCAAAATGGCATCTCACTTGGCCATCATCACCTTCACAAACTCGTCATAGTTGATCTGGCCATCACCGTCCACGTCGGCTTCACGGATCATCTCATCCACCTCCTCGTCAGTCAGCTTCTCACCAAGGTTGGTCATGACATGGCGGAGTTCAGCTGCGGAGATGAAGCCGTTTTGGTCCTTGTCGAACACACGGAAGGCCTCCTTAAGCTCCTCTTCAGAGTCAGTGTCCTTCATCTTGCGTGCCATCAGGTTGAGGAACTCAGGAAAGTCGATAGTTCCGTTGCCATCAGCATCCACCTCATTAATCATATCCTGAAGTTCAGCCTCAGTAGGGTTCTGCCCCAACGAGCGCATTACAGTTCCAAGTTCCTTGGTGGTGATGCAGCCTGTTTCATGAGGCAAACACTACTTAGTGCAATCTGGAATTGATTAAATTAATACTGCAAATGATAGATGATAACAGAGCGAAAATCTGAAAAAAAAAAAAGACTGTCTAAACCATTTTCTGCGCGGACTGGGGGGCACTTTAATCGTGATACAGTATTAACAGTAAAAGCAATCATGCTCTAAACTAATGCAATCACCTAAAAGTTCCAACTTTTTAGTCTAGGATGTTGGTGTTCAACATTTGATCTGGGAAGAACTAACAGCTTCTCAAAAAAGGATTCATCCTCAAGGAGTTATTACAATTGACAAGCAAATAGCAATACTTGCCATGCAGTTATTCTATCATTCTATGTACCTGCATCAGGCAGAAAAGGCATCACCAGACTACTTGTGCTACAGGATAACTCCTTGAGAAACTGACAAACAGATATCAACATTATAAGCAAATGCCGTAGCTATTCTTGATCTGGCATTGTAAATTAAATAATTCCAAAGGTACAGACCACTTCTACAAGTAGGGAGCAATATAACACTTGACAGCAAAAAGAAATTATCTGTGTCATCAAACGGAAATTCTGTAACAAAATAAGTGGAACAGGTAGGAAGTCTGAACTGCCTGTACAACATAGGAATCTAACTACCCTTTGGGGTTTCAATAAAAGTGAACATCATTTCTTTGTATTTAATATTTGGAAACTAATTTCTGTTCTGCTAAAGCAAAAGGGAAGTAGTGTCTTAGGGGCCATTCTTACATTACCGTTTCTTCATCAGGATGAACGGAATTGCTCAAGCAAAGAAAAACACACATAGAACCTCAGATTATAATTTCTAAGAAGGAATTTCACTCACAGCCAAACTATTTGGGTTACAATTCGATGAAGATAGATTAGGAACAGATATGCCATTAATTTGATCTGTGCTGATGCTCGAAAAATGAGAAGGCGTGAAAATGTATCATGGTGAAAAATATCAATACTCAAGACCAATGCCTGGAAAGATATTAGAGAAACCTATTTCATAGGTAGTAACTGTAAGAAGTAAGAACAGTCAAACATTCACTGCAACTTCAATTATGCAGCTATGAATATCTAATACTCCCTTTATCTCAAAATATAGGGTGTGTTAGGATTCAAGAAAGTCAAACTTTGTTATTTTGACCAACAATTGGTCAAATTATGCGCATGTTTAGTGTACAAGAGATGTATCAATAGATTCATATATCACACTTTTAATAAGATACTGGTTTCGTAGCAATTGATGATAGTAAGATAAATTAATGGTCAAAGTATACTTTGAAAGACTTTATCAAATCCTAATATGCCCTGTAAAAAGAAATGGAAGGATTATATGCACTAGTGATACTGAAAGCATGAATTTCCTACCCCAGTATATGATGAACTAAATTCTTGTTAAATCATGCAATAAGTGGTTGATTAACTGCACTTGTGGTTTGATTTACTGAGTCTTGACCATATAATATATTCTACTTACTAAACATGTTAATCAATATCTAAAAGACGAAGATAGTCAGCCTGTACTAGATGAGTACCAGCACATCTAAATTTTTTGAAGCAACAGGAATGCCATATGCAACCACCGTTCTACCTACATACTATGCTAGCAGATACCACACCACTGGGCTAGATTCTATTTGGTGGTAAACCCAAGGAGCAAGATTTCTTGAGGACTGGAGGTGACGATGAATAATGGATAGTTACCATATTTGGGTACCCCAGGGTGTTCTGTAATTCTCGGAGCATATCTCAATCTCTGGGAAGGGGATCCCTAAAAGAAAAGAACTATCCGTAGGTGCCCAAGGCAGCCGTAACCGGGAATGTTTACCTCCAAGAATACCCTCATATACATGCGGAGCTGAAGGACCTTGCGGGGAAGGGGGGGGGGGAAGAAACAACTCGAACCAGAGCACCACAAGCCAACATAAGCGAAGGAAGAAGCCGTCGACTAGGTTTAAATCCATCTAGACTAGCTACCCCCTTGTAACAGGCTCAGATCTATACAAGACAAACATGACGTAGGCTTATTATTCTAAGGGAGGTCCGAACCTATCTAAAAAATCTTGTGTATTCCCCTTGTGATTCGTCTATTCAAAACATCCCCCTATTCTTCAACAAGTTCGTTAGATCGGCGGTTTACCAATCGTCGATAGGAGGTATTCTAGCATCGGTCATGACTCATTGTTGTGTAAACGGTATATATATTTTGAAGTGTTATACAAGATTTGAGAAAGCCAACAACTGCGGAAATGATAAAAAATAAGAGAGAAAATCGATCCAACATGAAACCAACAAGAGATTTGCCAATTCCCTGCAGGTTCTTAGCTATTGACTAGGGTTCGGGATTTTCCGAGAAGAAATGTTAACCTGATCTAACATATATCCATTTTGAGCCTAAAGCAAAATTAAACTTATGAGTCCTTCTACCAAATGTTAGCAATCACATTTAACAAGCTAGATATTGTGGTATCAAACTGTTATGCATTTCCTATGAAACACCGATGGACATTTCCTAAGGTTCAAGGGTTTTGACTTTGCAGTTCTCAGCTAAGTAACTTTTTGTAACCCTTAATGCAACGTCAATATGTTACATGGAAAAGAAATGGAAGAAACATAGTCAAAACCAATGAGAAGTAGGCAACTGTATTTACCCAATAGGATGTTGGCTCTAGTCTGCCTAGACTCAATTTTTGGCATGAAATCTAGTAACCTGCAGCAAGTGACTAACCCCAAGCAATCTTCCCATCCAGATGTAAGCTACACTGTTTACACGACAGTCCCCTCAACAGATCCATTCATTCATGATCAATAAACAGTAAGATCCACATTTATTTCACCAACTGCGTGCACTCTCCATATATCATCGAATCTTCATACAGGCACCATCAATGACATATAGGAAAAATTATATACGAACTCTGATGTCTTTTAAAAATGTGACAAATACACTTCAGACCCATTCATAGATATAACTGCTCTTCATCCATGTCCATCCATTGAAAAGAGGGGGAACCAAAAGCCTACAGGGCTGTTTGCCTCCAACTTCCAAACAGTGGATTGTAAGTTTTGGTTTGACCAAAATTTGGCACCTATTTGGCTCATTAGGAATATTGGTAAGGTCTCCATCCCATTGGCTTTTAAATTCATTTTCTTGCCAACAATTGGCAACCAATTTGATGATCAAATTTGGCACACAGTACAAAGGTTTTTGTGTATGGCATGAACCAAACAGGCCCAATAAACCCCAAAAGGTTAGTTGCGCCCCTTTACCTACAACCCACCATGGTGCCCTTGACTGTACAGCGTAACACCATGTGATATTACAACTTACAAGACCCCAACAACTAGGTCGTATCCCTAACGCCTGCAAGATGACAACACATATCTTCTTTGCTGCCCTACGCACACGTACTCTGTAGTGACTCCTGTCTACTACCCACCGTGCTCCCCACAAACTACACAACAATGGGGTTGCACCATGCTGCTCCCCTCACTACCCACGAGCTGCGGCGACCACTATGCCCGTTCTACCCACAGCAGACGGTACATAACAACATGATTCAATCCCTTCCTATTAGTATTCTCGGCTTTTCAAATGGGAGGAATTAACGTGTTATCGGTTCGTTCTCCGTAAGAAACTCCCACGGAGCATCGAAACGGCCATCCTAGAACCGGTCAATCGATCCGCGTAGACATTTCCGCCTGAATGATACATCTGCAGTTCCAGGGGCAACGGAGGAGTCCTCATCAGGCACAGGGCGCAACCTATCTCTCCCCATTAGAGATCCTCCTCAAAACAACTGCAGAAGCACCGCACCGTAACAGCGCCCACAAGAGCTCAACGATGCGAGATCTACATCTACATATCGAGATTCCCCGAGACCGAAATCCCCAAACCTACCAGGCGACCCACTTGGACCGACGAACGCAGGCGGCGACCAGATCTCCCATCACGTCCATTGGCAAACCACGAAATCGCGCGGAGCTAGAGGGATCATCAAAGGGTAAAGAGAGGGAACGAGAGAGGGAGCGGCCGTACCGTCGCCGTCCTTGTCGAAGAGGCTGAAGGCCTCCTTGAACTCGGCGATCTGGTCGTCGGTGAGCTGATCCGCCATGGCGAGCACCACCAAGCCGATCTGACGGACGGAGGGAGGAGACGGGCAGAGAGGCGAAGCGCGAATGGAGGAGCCCACGGCCACGAGGTAGGAGAAAATTTATGGAAAACGCAGTCAGACTCGGACCACGGGGAAGGGGAACTGCTACGCGCACGCGCCCCGCCCCTACTGGGTTCTAAGTTCTAACTAGGCGCGAGGCCTGTCTTGTGTCTCGTGTAGTCGTGTGCAGCCGGACGCCCGGACCACATTGGCAATCTTGCATCGATAATTCTATATACTCAAATTCTATGCCGCCGCCGAACAGTGGCAGACGACCTTGAGTCGTGCCCACCACAACTGCATAAAAGACGTCTCCGCGCTGCAAAGCCGCCACCACCGAATGGTGGCACCTAACAGTACGACAACTGCAAGTCTAGACGGCGATATGGGCTAATCGATGGGCTTGGCAAAAAATTCTCTGCAGCGGTGCCGCACACTGTGTCTTGTACGACACCATCCGGATGCACACCACGTCGCCCCCTCTCCTCAAATCGTGAACGAGCGCACGAGCCATCTGACGTCTTGAGCAATCGAGCCGTCCTACCGAGCCACTCTGCTTCTCTCATCTGCCTGTCTGAGCGAGCCGCTTCATCTTCGTGTCACCCCCTTCGTGCGGTCGCCGTCAATCCCGAGCACCGCCCCCAGTGCAGTCGCCGTCGAGATTGGGCCTTGCCTCGCCTCTTCACCCCTAGCGCGGTCGCCGTTGAGTTTGGGCCCCGCCCCACCTCTCCGTTGTAGCGTTGTCGTCGTCCAGATCATCAATGATCGAGCCTTTGCCTTCCTTCATCCTCGTTCGCAAGCAAAACCAGTCTGCCATGGATGACTCTGCTCCCGTGCAGTCAAACTCTGCTTGACAACTCGTGTTCGACCCTGTGGAGTACATGGATGACTCTGCTCCTATGCAACCGAAAACCCTAACACCAAAGCCGGATGTCGCCACCGCGATCTTGACCCAGTCGTTGCTACCGTCCACCTTCACCACTGAGCTGTGCGCTACTAATGATGTTGTGCTATGTTCTGGTTCATAATCATTGACATGTACACCATCATCCTCAATCCCTACATTAGAGCCTATCACAAGTGCTTCAATAAGCTTGGCGGCGACGCATCCATTACTATCTTTAACATCTACATCGCTGCCAACTGAGGTAATTAGTGCAAATAAATTGCACATAACATAAATTTTCATATTGTGACTACATCATTTTAATTTTTGTCATATTGTACCATAGGTGGATAATAATCATGATCAAACTGCAATTGTACCTCAAGTTGGAATGACCTTCAAATCAAAGTTAGATGTTAGATGCATATGAGATGTACAGCTTATATGTCAGGAACATCGATTTTAGTATTAGAAAAAGCACCACAAGATTGAGACCATATAACACTATATATTAGAAGCATATAGTTTGCAGGAACCAAGGAGAACTAAGTATTCACTTATCACATGACACTTCAAAAGAAAATGCTACTACAAGGACATCTTGCAATGCTCGTGTCCAGTTCAGTATAAGTCGAGAGGGAATTTGGACAGTGCAAAAGGTTGTGCTCTAACACGATCACTATCTTGCTAGTCCAAATAAGGCACACAAGTTGAGTCCCAAAGGCGTATTATAGAGGTGGATAAACATCTAATTGGTGAGATACGAGAAGCTCCGATAAAACCTACCCAAGTGTATGAGTTTTTCAAGTTGTGGTACGGAGGAGGTGAGAATGTACCATTCTCGTGGATAGATTGCAATAATCTGATTGGTCATGAGCGCAAGAAGTATTTGCCATCCAATTATGCGAAAATGCTAATAGAATACTTGAAGAATAAGCAGTTAGATGATCTATTTTTTTTATGCCATACAAATAAATGAGAAGGATGATCTAAGAACTAATTTTTTCTTGACAAATGGTCAAACTATCATAGATTATGCATATTTCGGTGATGTTGTGTCATTTGACACCATATTTCAGACTAACAAGTTTGAAATGCCTTTTGCCTCTCTCCTTGAAACCAACCATCATAAGCAAACAATTATTTTTGGGGTTGCACTATTATATAGTGAAACTATTGAATCATTTGTTTGGTTTTTTAACACATTTGTAACAGCAATGTCCGACAAGCATCCTAACACAATTTTCACAGATCAAGAGTTGTATATCCGAACACAAGGCACCATCTTTGTTTATGGCACATTTATCTAAATGCTGCTAAACATCTTAGTCATGTAATTACTGACAATCCTTATTTTCTTACTGAATTTAAGAGTTGTGTCTACAAAGAAAGGTTTATGGCATACTTTAACAAATATGGCATGAGTTGTTGAGTCGTTATAAAATTGAGGATAATTTATGGCTACAAAACCTATATAAGTTACGAGTGCACTGGGCTACTGTCTTTCGTTATTCTTTTACTGTCGATATGATCTCAACTCAAAGGAGTGAAGGTATAAATAATATTTTAAAGAAAAGGTTCCGTAGAAAACTTGGTCTCTCTGAACTCCTAGAAGAATGTGACAAGTGTGCCACTAGTCTCCGTGAAAATAAGTTGGATGCAGATTACAAGTCACGACACTCTACCCCGATCACTTATATATGAGATTTACCAATGTTGAAGACTGCAACATAATCATATATAAGGAGGCTTTACATAGATTTTGAGGGGGAATTTAAAGAGTAGTTTTCTTTCTCATGCAAACTTTTACGATTGGAAGGGACAATCAGAACTTACAAGGTGATGCTTACGGAATATTAAGACAAAGCAATAGTTATCTTTAACTCTAAGGATATGACCATATCATATTCTTGCAAAAAGTAATTCTAAGGATATGACTATATCATGTTCTTGCAGAAAGTTTGAATGCATTGGTATGTATACACATTTTAAATTAACATTACTTCAAACTACATGTTGCTAAAAATCATTGTACCTATTTTATAGGTCTATTGTGCAAGCATGCACTTCGAGTCTTTAATATCAATGAAGTTTTCATCTTGCCAATTCAATATGTACTAAATAGATGGACATAATATGCAAAAAGAGGAATTTATTCTAAGAAGAAACAAGAAAGTGAGCATGAAACTTTGAAAGCAAATGTTGCACATGTCTCTTGAAAGGCAACATATGTTGCATTGAAGTGTTCAGTTTTGAAATAACTTCTTAATGGTTTGGAAAAGGCAATAGATAAGTTGGACCTGGAGGTAGATAATTCACTAAGCCAAATACCTGCCAATCTTTTGGGGTATGTAAGGAATGTGTTGAAGACATAATAAAAGGGAAAGTATCAATAAGAGTTCCAAAAGTGATAAAAGGTCGAAAGAATAAAAGATTAAGAAGTGTACTTGATAAGAAGAAAGGGAAGAATATGAGGACTGCTAAGAGAAAAGGTAGTGCTACCCATTAAAACATGTACTTTTTACTTTTCATCTTTACATATAGTAATATTTTTGCTTCTCAGTATTTTTGCTTCTCTTATGTACATGTAATATGTAGGAGAAGATCCAAAGAATGTAACAGACAAAAGAGAAGTTGGCCAGGATCCAAAAGAATTGATTGTAAGGCAGATGACCTAAGCTTGTTATTCTCTTTCAACAATAAATTTACCTGCATTTGTTCTGAATAGTTTTTTTTTTACGTAGGGCTCATTTGATGCAAGCATTGGTGCTAATATTGACTTACCAAACTTCTCGACCAGCATGTATGCTGATTTTTCGACCATGGTTGGTCCTTCGGCCCAAGGAGAATATACAAGCCTTTTACTTGGACTTCATCAAGATGCCTCGGTTGCTCAAACATTACATTTTCATGAAGAATTAGATCATGCAACATTAAAGGAGTAGACATGCTTTCGATGCAACTATAATAAGATTATTCAGCTGACAGGACAGCTGCTACCATTTAGCTTGTGATATATGCTTTTGGTACAACTCTGTTATTATTAATAGATGGTACAACTTAGCAAGAAAGGCACATCATATATACTCCGAGAAGTCCCTGATGGATGATGCATTTTTTCAGCCTAGAAGCATGCAGTAGCGGCGATCGTCTAGTGCTTAAACCCTAGTACCGACGCATCAACGGTGACACAGGGGGACGAGTAGTAGCTTTCCTGAGAAAGCGATGTATCTGGTCCTTTTTTCTGCGGGGCCACCATGTGGAGCCAAGCGTGAAGCTTCCCACACGTTGGACGCCTGCTTCTTGCTAGGCTACCAAAATCGGGAAGCGAGGGTTGGGTGGGTTACCAAAAAAAGATCGGAGAATTGGGGATTTGGACTAACATGGCAGACATTTGATTAGCCTGTGATAAGGAAGAATCCATGGATGGTCTTTGCGACTGCGATGATGCGGGGATCAATGTAGCATTACTTACTGAATAAATCACTGAGATCAATCAGGGGTAGGCCTGCTAATGGGTTGGGTTATTTCGGGTTTAATGGGTTTGGGTCTTTATTTGGATTCCTTTGGGTTGGGTTGAAATGGGTTCAACTGAAAATCGGGTTGAATTGGATTGGGTTGTTTTATTATCGGGTTGGTTTGGTTTGGGTTAGGGTATTAACCCATGAAGTGGGTGGAAACTCGTGGGTTGAGACCGTGGGTTGAAAACTGGGGTCGCGCTCCTACCCCCATGGCCTCATCACCTCACGTAGCCGCCGCCTGAACCGCATGCCGTTGCCGACCTCTGGTGGCAGGATCCACCGCTTCCTATCTTCTTTGACCCTATCTGCCACCACCAAAAGGACCGCAAGGCCACCCGGACCATGCCCTGCCGTCACCAACTCCACCCGCTGCTAGAAGCCACTGCCCGCGAGGACCTCGAGCTATGGACGATGATGCCGCAGCCTCGCCCTTGCCCTCCCAATCATGCTCGCCCTCCCCACTTCCTGTCAACAATGCGTGGAGTGGCAATGGTGAGTTGGTATAGACTTAAACGCGGAGGAGGTGTTGTCGTCGCCGCAGATGCTGATGGAATCAAATCGTGTGTGCGAGATTTGAGGGCCGGGGTTCCATTGCAACCAAAACCTGCAGATGCACCAACAACGACACAAGGTGACATGGAACTTGCTGAAGCAGGAGGCGGCATAGAAGCAAGTGTTCGTGTGCCCGGTGCCAAGCTGCCTACACCATGACCCCTCCCAAGCTCTGGGCATCCTCGTCAGCATCAAGAAGCATTTGCGTTGCAAGAACAACGGCCACCGCCAGTGGACTTGCGCCCGTTGCTCCAAGGCCTATGTTGTCTACTCTGACTACATGGACCACCTCCTGACCTGTGGCACCCATGACTACTCCTGTGACACCCATATCTTCTCCCGGTAACTAGTAGTAGTAGGTTCATCATCCGATTAATATGTTGTTGTATCTCCATACTAGAGATTAAATAATCGATTAAAAAATAGCACAATCTTTCTTTTGTCGGTTCTTGAAGATCCGATTTCATGGTAAAACAATTGTGGGATGCAAAGTTTGATGGATTTCTACTGGTTTTTTATGGGTGCTGCATGGGCATGACCGGGGCTCACATCATACAGTGCTGGCACCGGCTGCGCTCTAGTGCTCTCCTTTTGGGTTGTCTGGTATTATTGTGGCATTAACAGGGAAAAGAAAGAGAGTCTGGGTGGGGTGGATCAGATCATTCAATAGCTTGGTGGGTTGGGGAATGGGTTAGAACCCATTTCAATGATTTGGGTTGGGTGGGAAAACTTATGGGTCGGTTTGGGTTGGTCTATGATAGCTGTTTTTTTGGGTTGGGTGGGGTTGGGTTCTTTGGGTTGCATTGTGTGGCTGGTGTTGGGTTAATGCCTATTAGCAGGCCTAGTTAGAAAAAACAGGAAATTGTATAAGACCGTATCTGCAGGGATGGAGGGTGCTAAGGACGGGATGGCGTCGTGATTCTCCGGTGAGAGGGAGGATGCTGAGGAAGGGTGGTGTGTAAGATCCTGAAAATTCAGAATCAAACAACGAAATTGACTGGATAATTTCTCCTAATTTCACTTGCCAAGATCACGGGCAGAATTGGGCAAAACTCGGAGATAAATCCTAATCTACGAATATGCTAGAGAATATGTTTTAGAACCTTCCAGATTGCTTCTCCATTAACAAGTGAGCACTTATATATATCACCCAGTTCGAATTACATTAGCACATAAGCACGATTAAGCTAACACATGTTTTTAAACCTGCTAATTACGCGGTAAACTGAGTTTAAACTCATTACATAACGCGATTAAATGAAATTACGACGAGAGGCATTGGATGGATGATCAACGCTTCATGTCGTAGAGAGTGAAGTCGGTGAACCAGGCCTGTTGACTTGGTGTGGTAGCCCAGAGAGAAGATTTGCGAGGAGAAAGATCGATCTCTGCACAAGTTACGGATCTTATTCTGCTACCTGAACCAATATTTTAGGGGAAAAAATCCAATCCGGCTATATTAGCACCACATAGCAGCAAGACTTAGCGACCACAGGCTGTGTGGCTGTGTGGTCGTCGGTTGCTGTATATCACGCCACTCGGTTGTTTTTGCAACCATCTAGACTTGGTAACACCATCTGCATACAAGATAACATAGGAAAAGCGAAAACAGTACATTGTGTCCCCCACAAAATTTCTAAGATTTTTTTTTTTATTACACATGTAAGAACTGAACAATATTTGCAGTAAAAGAACGTTCTTCCAGTTTAACACGCTGGGAAGCGTCGCTGCCACTGAAATGTATACTTCGTGCCCTATTGCTAATACAGCGAGGCGTAAAGAATAGATATTACAACAATAGAATGCCGTAATATACACTAGGATACTATTCTTGCCTGAATAGTGTAGGCTCGGCTCGGCTGTGCCGAAAGAATATATATATCTCCTGGCTCTTGGTTAGCATGGAGCTCAGTGTTCACTCATTCATGTCTTAATGCTTCCTGCTGCTTCTAGCGAAAAACGGCCTGAAGGTGAACACAAGACCGATGACTGTGAACACGTTCAGAATGAAGAACACAAAGTGATCGCCTGCAAGATTCAGAGCAGATGCCAACAGAGTCATGTTCTAGTCTACCACATTACACTTTAAGCAAATGACCTTCATAGAAACAAGAGCCTAAGATGTTCAGAAGAGCCTAAGATTTTCAGAAGTAAGATCCAACTCTGTTTATAGACGTATTTCAAAATGAAGAGATGGCCTTCACAAGTACCATCACCTTTCAACTTCTTATCACTGATTTCACTCAACAAATATGTACTATTCTGAACAGATATAATATCAGCCATATGCATCTTTGTTCTAATCCTTCATATCAAACGTTAATAGCTCCCCTTCCTCTGTTTATTTCCTTGCCTAGGTCGTGCAATCGTAACCTTTTTCGAGATTTGTTGAAATGCAAACGTTAGAAGGCAGGCCCTGGTGCAATGGTAGTGTCTTGCAGGTCCTAGGTCAAATCAGCCTCCTTGCGATAAAAGGGAAATATTGCCTAGAAATTACCTTCCCCAGACCCGCAATGTGTGGGAGTTCTCAGCATTGGGTATGCCCTTTTATAAACACACGTTCAGATGGACATTTTGCCCACCTTTGATGTGTCCTTATTTCAAACAATAATGGTTCTTAGAGAAAAGGAAAACTAAATATCGAATATCAAAGACGGATAAGTTGGATTCTGATGAAGTGTTAAATGCACTTTTTTAAACAGTAGTAAATAAGAAATTTCACCCATGTATTTGCAAAACAAAACGAAATCATATATGCCGTACCAGGAAGAAACGAAGCTGTTTGACGCCTTTGAGCGAATGAAAATCTGCAATTGGGGGGGGGGGGGGGATTAAACATGATAAGGTGATATTTTGCCACAGAAACAATAATTGTAATAAGAAATGCATCCTTAGGTTCGCAAATAGAAGATGTTTATTCCAGTTTGATACCAGCTGCTGTTTGCTATGGAGAATATTAGATTAATGTAGAGCAACCCCAAAAGCTGATCTGGAACTAAACTAATCAAATTGAGATATCATTTTTTTATAATTGCAATGCATAGTCTTAATATGCTCAATCATGAATAGTGAATACTCACATAGCTCCTGCGACAGCTGGAGCGATAGCTTTAGCGATGGACATTAGTGTTACTGCAAGACCATTGGCTGAAGCTCTTACATCCTGAGTCTGTTTTTTTTTTGGAATATTAATGTTAGAAAAGAATCTTGACATTGCCGATATTAATAAAAACACATGAATGGAAGACACCAAATTACCCATCATTGGAAGCTTAACTTACCACAGAGTCATTCATTAAAATGTTGAACACAGTGATGGTAGTTACCTGAAAACAATTTAGAATAGCATGAATAATTTTTTGCAATAACTGCTTTAAGTTGAAACATATAAGCATGACATGCTTAGCAATCACTCAGATAAACAGATCCATACTTAATTTTTTCCTTTCAAAATATGAATAACCGAGGAAGTTTTGTTTAGAAAACCTGATTTGCATTATATAGACATGAAATGCTTAGCGATTACAAAGATACACAGTGTCACACTTGAAATACTTGTCAAATTATGAAACTAGTAGGTTGTCCAAACTTGGCTATTTGTTTTAAACAGTAAAAGTAAGATTCAGCACTCACCGTGAAAGAATTCTTCAGAAAAGATGCACAATTTACTACCAACTGAAGAGTGAACCCTGATAATGCAGGCATGAATGCATAGCTAGATAGAAGTGGTATCGTCAATATCTGCATATCAGAATATCAAGTAAGTTTAAGTTTTTGAATATAATTAAACTGAACGAGTGGTGAAGAGTCTTACCGCTACTGCACGGACCAATGTGATGGGTTCTACCACTTTTGCAAGTGATGGATAGACCAAAATTTGATATATTAGGAGGAAGAGACCTGATAAAAAATAGAGTCAGTATTCATATCTTTGCCTGCAATGCAATAGAGCATCAATTCTTGAACTACAAGTAACTGAGTTCCAAGTAAGTTTTCATGATCACGTCTTCAGAATTAGTTCTAGCAAGACTAAATCCTTCAATAGCGTATATTACTAATCACATCAAAGTATCAAGCTAGGCATATATGCATATTAGTATATATGCAGTAGTTGCAGTATGAGGGACTTTAATTTCCTTGAATCCTCTGTCTCAAACAACTATCCTTGATGTGCATAACTTCAAACCTCACGAAAATCCTGTATGCCATGGCCCATAAATTCAGAACTCAAACAATTGCATCGTAGAGGGCCTACTCACCCCCAAAAGCTAGCAATTGAGGTGAGGAACACCTTAACTTTTAAACTACGCCCCTAAAGATCCATCAAGCCTTGCAAACACTAGAGTCCCTCGGGTGGAGATGTTAAAATCAATCTCTATTGGATTATAAAGGGATTTTCACCCCAAATGCTAGTCATTGAGGTAAGGCAGTAAGGGACATCCCGACTTTAAAATTGGATCCCTTGCCCTTCCATACTACTCCAACACTAATTTTGGTAAATTTTCTTGTTGTGATTACTCTGAAATACCTGAAAGTGCAAGGACATTGCCCACATCTTGAGTAGAAAAGCTTAATCCACCAAACTTCCTGTCACTGACAGCCCAAAGAGAAAATACCTGCAAATCTTTCCTGATTTCAAATACAGTAATAACAAGGCAATGGAAGCACTGATATAGGGAAAGGGAAACCGAGGAAAAATTCAAACATGCCAATCAGGAAAACCATGAGATGTAACGACGAGTCAGGCAATTTTACCTCCGCATAAGCCACATCCTGGAGAGAGAAAATACAATATAGAGTGATAGCTGACATCAGTGGCCAGTTGGTGAATAACTGTAGGCATCCACCACTATTCTCTTGAGCATCTGTACCAGTAAGAGATTCTTCTACAGTTTCAATTGAATTATCCAAAACTGTATCATTAGTGTGTTTATGCAAAGTTTCCTGCAATATTGCAAATACATAAGTCTATTAGTGTATATGTGCAACAACAGTAAGGCGTCGTCCAGAGATTGTGGCACTGCAATTGCATTTACTGCTGGACAACAACAATAAAATGGCATCTTTATCATACTTGTTTCAGCAACCATCACATTCTCAATAAATTTATGGGTTATCATGAAGAAATGAGTCCAATGTTAAAAAGGGATGATGTTTCACTTGAGTTGTCCACTATTACATGAAAGAACTGACTCATCGATCAACTGTGTTTTGGGTCAACATGCAGACTGAGTTTTGGTAGATTTAACTAAAAGTAAATCATTTCAAATCGTGTCATTTTGACCTGGTAAATGAAATAATGTGAAACTGTTATTGTTTAAACAGTTACCGTTAGTAGTTCCTATTCAATGTTACAGATATAAGACAATGCACCTGAGTAATTCAACCAAAAAGTAGAAGAGTACATGAACCGTATCATGGCTAGACAAGTCCTATGACTGCCTTGTCTCAGTTTAACAGCTTGTGTTTTGGAAGGAAAGTTATTCTTCGTTTATTTGTAATCTGTGTAATCCTTGGCAACCTTCACTCATGATACCAATGCATGTTCCATGGAACGCAAAACCATACTGGCATCCTACAACTGCAACTAAGAGCTAGTACCACTTATCACATGTAGGGCGAGTGCAACTTCACTTGTACTCCCTCCATTTCGAAATATAGGGTGAGGTTTGACTTGGCATAGTCTCCAAAGCTAAACTTTGACTGTTCATTTCTTTTATTGTATATTGCTAATAACAACAAAATCATACACATAAGAAAGTACATTCAAATACGAATTCAACGGTACCATATTTGCATCCAAGTCCGCATATTGTTAGATAAGATTACATAGTTTGAATTTAAAAACGCCTTATAAAAAAGAATGGAGGGAGTACTAGTAAGCATTTAAAGAACACATGTAATGATGCTTTTGGTGTGTTTTACAAAAAGCGCCATTTCATATACCACAAAGCTCTAGCTAGACTAGGGTCATCTACTTATTCGGCCCTTGGGTGCAACACAAATACAACGATGGTATTTACTGTCATAACTCTTAGCCCAGAATGATGTATGTTTCAATAGAAATTGAGCAATGTAGGCACATAGGAGCAACAAACTCACCGGAAGCCAGAAGCAAGCAATTAGAGCAACAATTGCAAGGAGTGATATAGATAGGCAGGGAAGAAAATATGGAAACCTAAAACATTGCACATTAGAACGTAATTAGTATCATAGAAGAGACTTTGCTAAAAAGGATGCATAAAGCAGACGCTCACCTCCCAAATATGGACTCCTCAGAGAATATGCCTGGATATTTATCTGCAGGCTGATATAACAGCAACCCACAAGCATATAAGTTTACAAGGATTGCATATGTTTTTTTTCTCAAAATCGTGTGCCAAGACTAGTACCTGTGCAAAATAACCACCAATAGCTGGTCCAACAATGAGGCCGATGCTGCGTGAGGAAGAAACCTGGTGGATCCAGCAATAGCATCTCGTGAACATTAATTACATTGGGGCTTCGGACCAAAGAAATTAAAAATAATGTTTGAGCATCTTACAACTGCTAATGCCAGATGATTGTATTCTTTTCGTACTACTTCTGTAGCATAAGCCTGAACAAATTAAAAAGAGACTCATAAAATTTAATGCATGGAAACATTTGATTTGTGTAGCCTATTTATCACCACAATAATAAATTTCAAGTTGAGAAAATTCATTTCATTTGTTTGGCACTAGTGCGTAACTAGCAACAGTATTTGCACTGTTTTGTAAAATGAAGTAGCATGCACCCTTGTTATCTTTGACATGTGAATAAACAGGACTGAAGTACACGTAGCGCACAACTAAAAATTATCTGGTGTGAGTAGACAAAGACCTCAATCGCTATACCAAAACAAGCTTCACGAGATAAATGACAGTGACTGGGCACAACCAACTGAATCTGAAATATCATCCTCATGAAACAGCGCCAGAAAAAAAAACCCCCAATGAAAACAACTACAAGTTCTTTTTACTCTAAAACTGACTCCTAACGCAGCATCCCCAATATGTCATGTTGCCTCGAAACTACGGCTGTCAGATCAAACTATGTAGCAATATTAGCCATTAGATCTTAAATACATAGTTTGATTAAGACACCTTTTGGTTGAAAAGTTGGAAGTTTGTGAGACCACATACATTTTTTCATGAAAAGGCAGCTTTCTTGAAAAAAATCATTCTTTTTCATTAATAGGCACATCTCTATGCCACCCTCTAGAAACTATAAATAGTCTAGAAATGTTGACAGGAAAGTAGACATCATTCAACTGGCCCACAGCAAAGCGCGGGCCATATACTAGTTACTGTAGAGAATAGACAGAAGATCATGATACAGAGTATCTAAGCAGTTAGAGTAAAAAGGCTAAGAACAAGATGGCGGGTTCTAGTACCAAAAATCGCTCTCTTGTATGCTTACGTACCTTGACTGGTCCGAGATAGCCACACAAGAACCCAAGCATGCCTCTTGTGGTTATTGCCATCCAATAGCTTGAGCTGAGTCCAAAGAGAGTATTGAAGATAATTCTGAAATAAATAAGAAAACAAGCCCAAACTCTGGTGCATCAGACACACCACAGGCAACAGAAAGCCCATATATGATAGCAGTACAGGTGAAATTTCTTACATTGAAATAAGGGTGATTACAGAAAACCCATATATGTTCTTTAGAAAGAAAATCCTTACATTGAAATAAGGGTGATTACAAGAACTGGTATTCGCCCATACTTATCAGCCACCATTCCCCATATTGTAGAGGAGAGTGCTCTCCCGAACATATATGAAGCGCCTTCATTAGTAATAAAAACACTATTAGTTTATCATGGTAGATGAAGTTTGGAGCGTATCCCTCGCAGTACATGTCCCTACACTGCTATGTTCAAGTTCTTTGGGAAGATCAACACAGAATGGGAACTACATTTTGCAGGAAACTCACCAACAAAACCAGCATAAAATCCGATATCTTGTACTTGTTTAGCAATATGTAGGTCCCTTATCTGCAAACAAAAGGTCCAAGGTGGATAAACGAGAATACATTTAGGAAAATATTCAGCATTTAACTAAGATAAATTACTCTGAAGAGGATTATACAATCTAAAGTGCTTTTCCCCTAACTTAAAAGGATCTAGCTTCCTGTCCAGATAAAAGGTTATGGTCATTGATGTCTCCTGTCTAAACTGTCACAAGCCACAACAGTACAAGAATCATCATGACCTATTAGCCGGATGCACACTATTAATCCAAAATAGCATCTTGAGGTGCCCCTCACCCCGCCTTACTTCCCAATTTAACACGCTGAAGCCTATACTGAAGAAAACATGTATGACAATTTGACTGTTTGTGGTACTTGACTACTTATGTGTCCTAAAGCGTTGCAAGTGACTTTGTCCTCTCCATTCTCTGAAAGTTCAGACTTCAGTTTTACCTTTTTCATCCATATAAACAGCCTGGTGGTGGCAGCCTGCCTATAGAGATTACAAATTCACAATAATACTCATAATGTGGATAGCTCTCCAAATACAGATAGGATCAACTTTAATAGTGTCTTGCCTAGCTAAGAGATAAGATACCAATAAGTGGATAGCCCATGAAACTAATCCATTGATTAAGGGAATATTATAATTCATAATCAATGCATGGGCTGCTTCTACAGTACGCAGCATGGCAACACGGATGTTGAGCACAGCTGCATAAGAACTTGTAACTCTATCTTTTTGAAGAACTCATATTGCACGTTTTAAAAAAGAAAGAGAAGTACAATTGCTCACCATAAAATACAAGAAGGGAAACAAAGACTGTATCGGCAAGGCTGCAGATAGCAAATAAAGAAAATAAAATCAATTAGTATTTAATAATAATTAAGAGACAATATAAGTCAAGCCAAAATGATCTGTAGTCAGTAAATTCTGAAATGTGCGTCCAAGTCTCAAGAAACAAACCGAACGACTATCCTACTCTAGACAATAATGCATTTTGGATTGTGACAGCATACCCACTACAATAAATAATAATTATATCAAAATGACAAGATTTCGTTAGTAAATTTTGCCGACAGAAGCTAACAAATCTTGATAAAACCACTGATGGGTCTTAAAAGCAAACAGCCAGATGTAGTAAGAGAGAAGACACGATATGCAAGTGAACAGTGATTTGTGGACCAAATATACTTGCAAGATTCCGACAAAACGACGTCAGTAAACGATACAGTTCTTCAGACTCAAAGATTGAGTGATAACTACTGCAAGGGTACGGGTGATAGACATAAAAAAACCAACCAGTTGGCAATCCAGTTATTACGGCACCTGACGATGTTGATAGTGACTCAGGATCTGTTTCCCACTGCTAACGACATCTTTGTGCTCTCTGAGAACCAGGTCTTACCTTCCAATCAAAGAAAGAGAACATCTAGAGAAGCAGTCCTCCCAAGCACAGACAATTAAGGGCCTACTCGAGACTCAAGAATTTCACCTAGAGCGACAGAGAACAAGACGACGCCTGAAATATAAATGAATCCCTAATCACTAGCCACGGCGCCCAAGAGCTTGCTGAATGGTACTAGGCACAGCCGCACAGGAACCCAACCTAAAAATACAAAATTTTCGAGCTGAAGCGATCAACGCAGCAAACGATCGATCGCACCAAAAATCGCACCATCACAGATTCACAGGTAACAAGAACATGCCCAACGCGACTCTTGCTGCCTTTCATGCTCCGGCAATATCTATAGGCATCATCCTTTTTTTCTCTCTCACATTTCCACTACTATAGTCGCTTGAAATCTGGGCTCAGGATGTGCCCCCCGGGCTTACATGCACCGGCTCATCTCATCAGCATCCAGAGGTAGAAGACGGCCTTTGGGCCGTTCGATCGGGATCGTGTACGGCCAAGGTTCGTCGACTGTGAACACGTTTGATTTCCGTTACCTCGTTTGGATCCTAGAATTGGGACTCAGAATCGGAACTGGAATTGGGTTTTGTCAATTTCAGCTGTTTAGATGTCCTTAGAATCGGAATTGAAATTGGAATCGATTTCCACGGAATTGAATAACACTTCGGCCTTGGCCTAGGCACTCCATGATTTAGAGCTCCACCCCTCTGATATAGGTAGAACCGGGCACTCCTCTTCCTCCCCATGACCGCGACCCCGAGTCCCGACCTCGGCGGCCGCCGACCACCGCTGGACTCCGCCGTCAAGCACCACCTCTTTCTTCCTCAACTCCGGCCCCAAGTCCTGAAGCCAGGAGTTTGTGCCCTCCAGCAAGATGCTCTCCATCGGTCACGGGCTCCACCGCGACGTTCACATCGTCGGCCACATCCCAGGCATCCTCGTCAGCGATGCCTGCTACTACCAAGCTGATCTCTGCGTCGGCGGCGGCGGCGTCGAGAGACCGGCAGCGCGGGTGTGAGGTGGCGTCGGTGCGGCAGCAGGGAGCAGGCAGAGGTGGAGGCGGTGACTGGGTGGCGAAGGAGGTGGGGAGGAGCGAAGGGAAGGCCGCACGGACAGGGATCCCGTGCCACTCCGCTGCTGTGAGCCGTACCATTTCATACTGCAAATTACTGTCACACAACTCATAAAATATACCGTTCCCCTCTGACGAAGACAGCAATTGGATCCCGCACCTCTCTTTTTTTGAAAAAAATTAGGGCTCTTTGTAACGGATGATCGAAAACACGTAAGAATATGAAAAATACAGAAATAGAATAGGGTAAAAAATGTAAGAATAAGAAAAATATAAAAATAGAATAGGGTAGTGGGTGAAAAATAAAAAATTAGAAAAATACAGGAACTTCAAGTAAAAATTGTTTGGAAAGGTTTGCCTCGAGTTTACGTGAGCCAGAGAAAAATAAGCTCCAACCGGATGTTAGTAATCCTACGCTTTCATAGCATTGGTACAGTATTCTTACTAAATTTCTTTGAACCAAACGGTAGAAACAGTACCACTTCCAAAAGAATAGAAAATGCTGTGAAAATCATTTGACCCAAAGGAGCCCTCAAAATGCAACGGCGAAGAAATCAAAGCGATGTCAGGGGTTGAGCTAGCTGAGGAAAACCAGGGGGACGAATGCAGGGGAGGGCGATCAGAGTGGCACGCACTGGAGCAGACGGTGATGAGCCAGATGAGGACGAGCTCCTTGAGGGGGAACACCCCCGCCCGCTCCGCTTTCAGCCGGTCCACCCTGCACCCGGGGCACCGCGGGTGGTAATACTTGGTCAGCAGCGGCTCCCCCGCGCCTCCGCCCATCTCCTCCGTCCTCCCGGTGGAGAAAGAGACGAGATCTCTCCGAAGACCGCGTCGGGCTCGGGGCGGCAGCTGCGCTCGGCTTCGCCTTTGGCAGTGGCTACGGACCTCACGGCTCGTCCCCGCGGCACGACCCGCCACTTAAATGGGCGCTGTTTTTTTACGTATGGCGCGGGTGGGCCCCTCCCGACGTAAGTACGTGTGGGCGATGGAAACCGGGGAGAAGCTTGGTCCCCTTGGCGTCTCGGCCTCGTGGGCGTTGGAGTGGGAGGAAGGTGCTCAGGTGGCACGTGGGTGGGCGCGGATGCCGGGGTACGAACTCGGCTGTAAAAATCCTACATTCTAAATCGAGATCGCAAATCAGAGAATTATAACTATAGGATTCGTACTACATCAAGTTTACTGACAAAAACCGTAGAATTAGTTCAGTCAATCTAGATGTAAAGTAGTAAAATCGCACGATAGGGTTTTATTGGTAGAACTTTCAGAGTAGAATCAGTATGAGTTAAATGGTATTTATAGTTTTTAGTTGTTAAAGTAAGTTTGTATGAGTGAACTAAGTGTTAGGAACTGAAAAAACAGTTTTTACTAATTTATTTTCACTATACAATTACTTACTCTAGAAAAATTGTTTAAAAATTATTAGAGAATCACTTTTTTATAATATAATTATTTTTCTTGTAGAATCATTTTTCCTAAAAATTTTGATCAGAAAAAACTAACCCAAACATACCTAAAATTGAGATTTTGATAACCATGCAGCGTTAGGTTGGAACCGTACGTCTCGCGGCAGCGGCAGCGGCAGCGCGCGGTCGCCACGCCGCCCCGTGCTGGCGTCTATCGCCTGCACCTGTTTCGCGTGTGGTTTGGCTGGACGCAGGTGAAGCGAACGACGCGGGGCCGTCTGTCCGTCAGCGCGCTCGGGCACATGGGAGCCGGGCGATGGATGGTGCGCAGTCCCGCGGCCGGGACAGGCATGTCGTTGCCCGTCGGGGGCCCGGGGGAGTGTACGGCGCAGGCGTGCCGTGCTTGTCCATGCCCAAACGCAGCAGCATTGTAGCTCGCGGAAAGCAGTCCACACGTTTCGTAGGGACCGACCGGGAAAGAATCTGTCTTCTCAGTAGTTACCACGCGGGCTGCTTTGCATGCTTGAGCTACCGTCGTCTACGCTTCTCGGCACGTAGGCATCTTGCGCAATCACTCTCTTATGCCTTTATTCCCAACTTAATTTATGGTGCAATCACGGCATATAAAGTATAAACCGCTTGCGCAATCATTCTCTTATGCCTTTCCCAACTGGATTTATGGTGCAATCAAGCCATATAAAATATAAACCGGCATTACGTGAAAACGGAGGAAGGAAACACAATTTAGCGACGAATCATTATATAACTCGTCACTTATATAGTCTAAGGTCAGGATCGAATATAGACTCGTTACTAATTATAGATCATATGTGACAGTTTATAACTACATCCATCACTTATGTCTTGATCATAGGTCATAAGTGACGGATCTCCCCGCACTAATTATAAGTGACGGGTCATATTACGACATATTATTTATAACATAGCATAGATGACGGGTCTTCCTACAAAAGTAATAAGTAACTGGTCGTAATACGACCCGTCACTTATGACTTAGCTGTGTTATAAGTTCTGACCCACTACTGTGCGTGCCCAGACTGATCATTACTGTGCGCGCATAGTAGATCGATGATTTTCTCCGGTTTCTCTGGAGACACTATAATATTTTGTTGATTTGAAGTTTGAATTGGTACTAGGTCTTTGAAAGTTTATATCCCATTTCCTCCTCTTCTAATCCCTATTTGGTAGATTTATTGCGACTGCAGGAATGATAAGAAGTTCGTGAAACCAGATAATATCCATACACACTTGGTCATGCGTGGATTTAAAGAGAATTATACCTGTTGGAATAAACATGGCGAGGAAGGCGTTAACGAGGGAGAGATGGATCGGACCCTCCATGTCCACAGTGTGGATCAAGAACTTACATCCGGTGAAATGGATCATGACCTCAGGGACGAGGACATATTAGGTTTCAATAATAATGATCTTGAGGATTTTGTGGAGAATATGGACCAGATGGTGCATGATATCGAGCGGCATGAAAAGTATAACAATGGTGAATTTGCTAAATTTTAGGAATTTGTGTGGCATTCTAAAACGCCCATTTATCCCAACTGTAAGGAGAAGTACATACGGATATTTGGGAACCTAAAGCTTCTACATGCTACCAAAGGGGAACTTGGTGCCCGATGGCGTCTACGACGCGAAGAAGATAATTTGTCCTTTAAGACTGGAAATAGAAAAAAAAATATATGCATGTAAGCAGGATTGTATCTTATTTCGTAGAGAGTATGCAGAGCTGAATCAATATCCCATGTGTGGAACCCATCAATAAGCGTAGAAATAATGGTGGTGATGGGGACATAGGCAAGAAAAGTAAAGGGCCTTCTAGGAATGACACAATGATACGGCACCCATGGATTTCACTCATTGGCGAATCATTGATTCAATATTTGGTTGGTTCGCTAAAGAATTGAGAAATATTAGATTTGCTATGAGCACAGATAACATGAATCCATTATGTAACATGAGTACCTCACATAACATCTGGCTTGTTGTATTGTCGATCTATAATCTTCCACCCTGGCTTTGTAACGAGCGGAAATACACTATGTTTTCAATCTTGATATTAGGACCGAAACAACCTAGCAATGATATCGATGTGTACCTAAGGCCTTTAGTCGATGATCTTAAGAAACTTTGGTCGGAAGGCATCAAGGTTTGGGATCAGCACAAGCGAGAGTACTTTACCTTGTACACTATGTTGTTCGTCACCATTAATGATCTGCCAACACTTCATAATTTGTCAGGTCAGAGCAAAAGAAAAGGTGAAACTTGCCCCCATTGCTTAGATGACACATGCAGTTTGAGGTTGAACAACTTAAAGAAAATAGTGTACATGTGGCATCGATGTTTCCTTACCAGGAAGCACTCGTACCGAAACATGGATAAGCAGTTCGACGACACGAGGGAGAAAACGTTACCTCTAAGGTATTTTAGTGGGAAATATGTCTATAATCAGGTTAATAATATTAATGTTGTCTTTGACAAGCAAAAATGATCCTCTAAGGATGATAAATAATTAGGAATGTGGAACAATAAATCAATACTATTCGATCTAGAGTATTGTGAAAAATTAGATGTTCGTCACTCTATCAACAATATACATGTAAAAAAGAATATTTGCGAGAGTCTGATCGATACATTGCTCTAAATGAAGGGAAAATAAAAGGATAATAAAAACGCACGAGATGACCTTGAAGAAATGAGCTTAAGTTCAGAGCTTCATGCACATGATACGAACAAAGGAAAATATCTACCCTAGTAGTTATCACTCTCTTCAAGAAGGAGAAAAAAAAATTCTATGAGTTCTTGCACAGTGTGAAGGTTCCTTCTAGTTACTCATCCAACATTGCGAGACTTGTTTCAGTGAAAGAGCTGAAAATGAATTTCGCCATGATGAAGTCCCACGATTGCCATATGATGATGATGTCACTGCTTGCGGTAGCTATTAGGAACATCATCCCAATTAAAGTTCGCGAGGCTATCCTAAGCATGTGCTTTTTATTCAATGTAATTGAACAAAAAATGCTCGATCCAGACTCGATGGAGGACCTAGAAAGAAGACACTTTGAGACTATATATTTTGAGGTGTATTTTTCACCATCCTTTTTCGATATCATGGTATATCTCACTGCTTACCTTGTGAAGGAGATACATTACCTTGGCCCCGTGTTCCTGCATCACATGTTTCTGTATGAGAGATATATGGGTGTTCTCAAGTCGTACATAAGGAATCAAGCCTTTCATGAGGGATGCATCATGCAGGGTTATGTGATGGAGGAGGTGTTGAAGTGGTCTGTTAATTATATTGACCCAAATAACCCAATTGACATGCCTAAGTCTCTCGCCATGAGGGGAGGCTCGCAGGTGTAGGGGTTCTGGGGAAGATGACAATAACTCCTGGTTTGAAGGCATACAACCAAGCTCATTTTCTTGTACTGCAACAAATAAGCGAAGTGTGCCCATATGTCGATGAGCACAAGCAGATGCTACTTGAAGAGAATCCAGGACAGCCCGAAGCTTGGGTTGCAAGGTAACATATGCAAAGGTTCACCACTTGGTTCCAAGATCGAATCAGACAATCGAGTACTCCTACAAGTGCTCTGATAAAAAAACTAACATTAGACCCTATATACACAATTATGATATATCAAGGTTATGATATAAACGGATACACATTTTACACGGTTGCCTAAGATGAGAAGATCATATACTAGAATAGTGGTGTCTGTATAGATGCTTATGACAACAACATGTAGAGGGGCACATACTATGGTCAAATAGAGGAGATCTGGAAGCTGAACTACTTGGGATTCAAGGTAGCTATATTTCGATGTCGTTGGGTAGATGGGGCAAAGGGAGCCACTAATGACAAGTATGGATTCACTAGCGTTGATCTCAAACATGTCGGATACAAGTCTGAACCCTTCGTACTTGTTAAAGATGTTCGCCAAGTCTTTGACTGACACAACAAAGAAGAAACGCCATGTAGTTCTCATTGAGAAAAGACACATCGTCGGAGTTGCAAACGTCGTTCGTAAGGAGGAGTTCAATCCATTCGATGAAAGCCCCCTTTTGCTACTACAATCATGCCACATCTTTCGTCGACCGAGAAAACTCCATATCTACGCTCCGACCATAATGAAGGGATCCATGTCAAAAAAGCTCAAAAACAGGGAATTTGAATTTTAGGCTTCAAGTAATTTGAATTTGTAATATTATGTCAAATGTGTAATATTAAGTTCAAATTTGAATTTGTATATATTAAATTTGCAATATTAATGTCAAATTTGTAATATTAATATCTAATTTGTAATATTAATATCAAAATATTAAATTGAATATAACAAGATATGAATTTGAATCTGGAATTTCTGTCAAAGTTACAGGTGATAGGTGATAGTATTCACCTGTCGCTTATTATTAGTTATAGGTGATGGGTGATACTATGCACCCATCACTTATTATTAGTTATAGGTGATGGGTGATCACCCATCACTTATTATTAGTTATAGGTGATGGGTGATACTATTTACCTGTCACCTATGACTTTCTTCAACGATCACTGAGTATAAGTAATAAATGTCAGGTGATAATATTTACTCGTCACTTATAATTTATAATAAGCGATGGATCAATATCATAGATGATGGGTGATAGTGTTTGCCCATCACCTATGATCATTTAATTATATATAGGCTGCCTCCCCGTGTCATTTTTTCTAAGTCCTAGCCCTAACTCCCCGAGCTACACCTCTAGCTCGCGCCATCGCCGTCACGCCCTCTCCTGAGTGCACTGCCGCCATTGACGCCCTCTCCTTCGCGCTCCACTATCGTCGAGCCCCTGAGCCCGTCGCCGACCCCACCGATGACGCCCTAATGAGCTCATGGCTCCTTCGGATATGATCAATATCGTCAATAATCCTCAAATCATACAATATCCAATTATAAGAGCACGTCCACAACAATTAGACCACCAGGTGAACTCATTTCTCGATGTTCATGATTCATTGGATGGATTACTACTAAATTCTTAGATGTTTTATTGCTTAAGAATGTGAAAGAAGCACTACAACCTTAGCTGGATGTCACTCCTCGAAGGCCAAGTCTACTCAGACTCGAGGCTGAGCTCTAGTCGTGATCGTGGTCGAAGTCGTGATCGTGGTCATAGTTGAGTCTCAGGACAACACATTAGTAAAACAGACATAACTCTCTTATACGAAGTTTGTTTTAGACGATCTTGGACATTCTGGAAAGCTTACAATGAGCCCTTTCCAACTGATATGAGCTCGACTAAATATTACTTATAGTTTAGTCAGAGTCAAAGAAATAAAGTGTTGCACCACCGTTTTAGACCTAGTTGGATCTTGTAATCGTGTCAGGGTCGGAGTCTAGATTGTGCATGTCTCTTTTCATGGCTGCACAACCCTAGGTCGACCTCCTTATGCTCCCTATAAATATACAGTAGCTATCATAATTTAGGCTTGTGTTTAACTTAGATTATTCTATTTTAGATAGTGTCACCCTTTATCGGTTTGTTGAACCCTAATTCGAGTACTTCATTGGTAATCAGTAATATTTAGATTGCATCTACATATTCTTGCTTATGTTCTCGATTCATTGGCAGGAAAAACCTTTTTAGCGAGGTCAACCGCGTCTTGGCACGGTTGATAATCATGGGGTAGTGGTGTAGTGGTTGCGAGAGTTCTTGATCTGTTCTGATTAGAGCCTTTGGATCATCAATATCGAAGTTCCATCAATTTGACTTATCATATTACCTACGGAAGATTGGGTATCCCCTATCAGTGGTATCAGAGCTTCGGTTGCCCATTAGGTAATATCAGTTATCCCCTTTGTTTAGTTTTATTACATTACCTAGTGTCCAAAAAATTACGTCACAAAAAGATTTAAATCATAGTTATTCCGTTGTCCAAACCACTTTATGCCCTTCGCAATTTTGCTTTCAGTTTTCGCATTGTTGAGTTTGAGTCCATTGTCAGTGTCTTTGTTGCTGGTCAGGTCACCGTGTCCTATTTTTCTAGTGTCGAGTCCTTGTCTGTTATAGCCGAGTAGCCACTCGGACCACTCACTCGGGTTTCGACCAATCACTTTGACCATCCACTCGGGTTCCGATCAGTCACTCCGACCACCCACTTGGGGTCCAACCATCTAGTCGCCGCGACCACCCACTCGAGTTCCGATCACTCACTCTGACCATCCACTCAGGGTCTGACCATCTAGCATCGCGACCACTTAGTCGGAGTCGCCCACCTTCTTGGATCCGACCACCATAGCCGAAACAGAGGTAGCCAAAGTTTAGAGAGAGAGAGAGTATCTTTTTATGACCTTTATACCTCTGCTCTCCGGAAAACATTTATGACCCACGTACCTCATTGGTCTTAGAAAAGATAGTAGAAGAGTTTTGAGTTTATGTCACATTCGCAAAAAAGAGAAAGAGAGAGAATTAAAAAAAAATCTATCTACATTGCAAATTTTGTTCCTTTGTGCATATGTTTGTTATAGTTTTTGGCTTGCTTGAGCTAGTTCTAGGAACGTGTTCAGCCTAGCAACTGTGACGAGTACTGTGGATTTTTATTCAACTTTGCTAATCTGATTTCAATTATTGCTATTCCTTGCTACTAAATACTGCATGTCCAAGTTACACCTTCTCTCGATCAGAACAATTTCTTCCCTTGCAACTACCTCACTCGCACCTGATAAGGTATCATGAACCAGCCACCGGTTGTGCCAACTACTATGATTAGTAAGAACACTGGCAAGAGCGTGGTAAGACGCTTGAGAGTGTGTAACTCCACTTCACTTTCCACTACCTAGTAGTCAATAGGGATAATATCTTTTGTTATCTTATGTCTTCTACTAACCATAACAAGTGAAATATCGGATGCGAAAGAATATGTTTTGAGGGAAGAACACACAATGTTGTTGGATGATCATCGATAAACTATTAATGATGACATTGACAAGTAATTTGCGGGAACCAATACCGCATTGCGGTGACTCAATGAAAGCATTGCAATGCTTAATACACGCTTTGATTGATTGATTAGTCCACCACTGAACAATGGTCGAGTGGATCCTCATGGTGCAGCTCATAAACTAGAGGAGTCTGTCGTGGATGATGAAATTTTGAGGCAAGAACGTGACACCTTTGATGAAAGACAAAGGAACCGATTGAACTTCAACCGTTAAGGTATAAGAGGTAATAATTTTTAGTAACATAATCCACGTATTAATGATGATCTATTTGCTAAGGTTAAGTTTACTATACAATCTTTTGATGGTGCTTATGATACTGAAAGATATTTAGATTGGGAGATGACGGTAGAACATAAGTTTAATGCTCATTTAGTTCCTAAAGTGCATAGAGTTAGGCAAGCCACTAGTGAATTTAAAATCTTTGCAATCATCTGGTGGAATAGGGTATGCATTGACGGATTAGCACATACTACATGGAATGCTTTAAAGGTTGCTATGCGTAACATATTTGTTCCACCTTCTTTTAAATGTGATTTGCATAAGAAATTGCAGAGCTTAAACCAAGGTGTTAGTTCTGTAGAAGAGTATTATCATGAGCTACAAATTAGCATGCTGTGTTGCTATGTTATTGAGGATAAAGAGGCTATGCACAATTTTACGGAGGGTTAAGGCGTGAAATTCAGGACATAGTCGATTACATAGAATGTGATAGCATTCATAGGTTGTTCCAACTTACATGTTTGGCAGAAAAAGAATTGCAGGGACGACAAGAGAGGCTAAGGAACAATTTTGGAAGCTTGACTATTTCAAAATCAACGCCGGGTCAAGACAAAATAGTGCCACGTTCAACTTCACGGTCTACTGCCTCCTTCTCGAGTAGGACGCATTCAGCAGTACCCTCGACACCATTACACGCTCCCGAGGTAAGCAAATCTACTAGTGTGCAGACTCCGGCGAAGAGCACTTCTTCGGTTGCTTCGACTGGTAACACGACTGAGATTATTTGCCACTGATGTAAGTAAATGGGCCATGTCATGATGGATTGCCCAAGTCAACGAACGTACATTACAACAGAGGACGGTGGATATGTAAGTGCTAGTGATGTTAATGATGAATATGCTCTTGCAGCTAACCTTGCAGTTAAAGAGGACGAACATAAGACAGATATCGATCATAAGGAAGAATTCAGTGCTGTTGCCAAGGAGAATTATAGGAACCTCATTGTGCAGCGAGTGTTAAGCACTCAAATGGAGCAATCAGAACAGCTACAACGCCACAATCTATTTCAGATGTTCCTCGTAGTCAAGGATTATCGTGTTCGCGTCATTATTTATGGAGGGAGCTGCAAGAATTTGGTAAGTTCAGATTTGATCGGGAAGCTTGCCTTGCCGACAAGAACTCATCCTTACCCTTACCATATTTAATGGTCCAACAATGGTTAGGATGCAATTTTCTATTGGCTCATACCATGATTGTATTGATTTTGATGTAGTACCCATGCAAGTGTGCTCTCTTTTGCTAGGTCGACCATGAGAGCTTGATATAGATGCAATACATGATGGTAGAAGTAATAAGTACACCCTTATGTATAAAGGAAAGAAAATAACATTTCTAACTTTAACCCCTGCTGAAATTAATGTGAAAAAGAGATAGCTAAAAATAAGAGAAAAAAACATAAGCATGAATATGAAAATCAGCAAGTAACGAAACGGTTTTTTCCACCCAAAAAGGAGAAGGTGACAACAACTTCTAAATCTGATAGAATTAAATTGAAAGAGTGTATTATTCTTGCTACAAAATTTGATCTTGCTGAAATTTATGACAATGAGCTATCATGCAATGCTTTGATATGCAAAGATGCTTTAATTTCACTCGATGAAATATCTAGCTCTTTACCTCCTGCTGTAGCTGACCTTTTGCAGGAGTTTGTAGATGTTTTTCTAGCTAAAGTACCCTTGGTATTACCATCAATTCAAGGAATATAACATCAAATTGATTTGATTTCAGGAGCAACTTTGTCAAACCATGCTACATATAGGACCAACCCGGAAGAGACTAAGGAAATTCAGCGACAAGTCCAAGGTCTTTTGGATCGCGGGTATGTATGAGAAAGCCTTAGTCCTTGTGATGTTCCTATTTTTTTTGGTTCCTAAGAAAAACGGTAGTTGACATATATGTGTTCATTCTAGAGCCATCAATAATATCACTATAAGATATCATCACCCTATTTCTAGACTAGATGACATGCTTGATGAGTTGAGTGGTTCTATAATTTTCACTAAAATTGACATGCGAAGTGGTTACCACCAGATTAGAATGAAACTTGAAGATGAATAGAAAACTATGTTTAAAACTAAGTTTGGCTTGTATGAGTGGTTAGTAATGTCTTTTGGGTTAACTAATGCACCTAGTACTTTCATGAGATTGATGAACGAAATTTTACGTGCTTTCACTGGAAGATTTGTGGTGGTATGCTTGAATGATATCTTGATTTATAGCTAGTCACATGAGTCACACTTTGATCATCTACATGCTATTTTTAATACTTTGAGAGATGCACATTTGTTCGGTAACCTAAAAAAGTGCATCTTTTGCATAGATTGAGTCTCTTTTCTTGGCTATGTTGTTATTCTACAGGGAATAGAAGTGGATGAAGCAAAAATTAAAGCCATAAAAAGCTGACCAAACCCTCAGATTGTTACTCAAGTGAGAAGCTTTCATGGTCTTGAGGATTTCTATTAGCGTTTTGTGCAGGATTTCAGCATTAGTGCTACCCCATTGAATGAATTGATGAAGAAAGAAGTTATTTTCAAATGGGGGCCTGCACAAGAAAAAACATTCAAGTTGTTAAAAGAGAAACTTACCGTGATCCTTTACTCCAACTCCCTGATTTTAGTAAGATCTTTGAGCTAGAGTGTGATGCTACCGGGATTGGAATTAGATGTGTGTTAATTCAAGAAGGTAAACCTGTTGCTTATTTCAACGAGAAATTAAGTGGGCCAAGTCTGAATTATTCTACCTATGATAAAGAATTGTATACTTTAGTTCGAATGCTTAGAACTTGGCAACATTATCTATGGCCAAAGAATTTGTTATACATTTTGATCATGAATTGTTAAAACATATTAGGAGTCAAGCTAAATTGAATAAACGACATGCTAAATAGGTTGAAATTATTGAGTCTTTTCCATATGTCATAAAACATAAGAAAAGAAAAGACAATGTGATTGCTGATGCGCTTTCTAGGCGTTATACCAAGTTATCTCAATTTGATCATAAGAATTTTGGTTTAGAGACTATTAAGGACTTATATGTTGCTGATTTACAATTTAAAGAAGTGTTTGAATATTGTAAAGAAAGGGAAAACATGGAATAAATATATGTTGAATGAAGGATTATTCTATCGTGCTAACAAGCTATGCATTCTATCTAGCTTCGTTCGTCTTTTGATGTTATAGGAGGCGTATAGAGGAAGATTGATGGCATATTTTGGAGCAAAAAAGACTAAAGATGTGTTGGCAGTCCACTTCTTTTGGCCAAAGATGAGGCGTGACGTTGAGCGCTACATTTTATGTTGTACCACTTGCAACAAAGCTAAGTCTCGCTTAAATCCACATGGTCTTTATATGCCCCTTCCTGTTCCTAGTGCATCATGGTTGGATATTTCTACGGATTTTGTTTTAGACTGCCTACGAAAATGAGGGGGAGGAATATCATATTTGTAGTTATGGATAGATTATCTAAAATGACACATTTTATACCTTGTTATAAGAGTGATGGTGCTACAAACATAGCTGATTTGTTTTTCAGGAAAATCGTTCGACTAAATGGAGTACCTAATACTATCGTCTCGGATTATGATACAAAGTTTTTGAGTCACTTTTGGAGATCACTTTGTTCCCGAGTCCCGAGGCTAGGACAACGCAGTGCCACATGGCGCCTTTCCTCGGGGACCATCTCCCCGAGGGCCCAAAGGAAGCAAGGTCCGGAAGTGAGTGCTCGGGGACAAGAACAGTTGGTCCCCGAGTACCCAGAGAGCCCTGAGGACCCGAGGGAAGCCAGGTCCGGGAGTGAGTGCTCGGAGCCAAGAACAGTTAGTCCTTGAGTACCCAGAGAGCCCCGATGACCTGAGGAAAGTAAGGTCCGGGAGTGGGCGCTCGGGGCTAAGAACAGTTGGTTCCCGAGCACCCGTCAAGCCCCAAGCCGGTGGACCCCGCAGGGACTCCACGATGAGGTGTCAGTCGGTGGGAAGCCCGATGCCGCATTTAATGGGGAGCGTGGACTATCACATCCAGCCACTTTCCCCCCACGCCTGCCATACTGAATACGCCAGTCCTTGCCGCCGCCTGGTAGAAAGGCGTGGGCACAATTAATGCGGCGGGTCCCATCGCATGTCCCCTCGCGGGGCCCATGGATGGAGGTGGTTTGAAGATATCTTTGATGGGCACGAGGCTTATCACCCCGTCACCTCAGACCGCGGCAGACCTACTCTGCACAAACGGGCATGAGAGGGTACTCAGAGGCTGGCTGGTGGGCGCCCCTACGCCTGCTAAAGCTGGAGCGCGAAGACCAATGGAACTGTTCGAGGGATATTTTTTCAAACCTCTGTAACACCAACTGTAGACCAATGATGGTCACTTTCCATTTATTATTTACGGGAACTTGTGCCCTCGTTCTAGGCACTTCCTGAAGGGCCTCCCCCTCGGTAGATAAAAGGGGGAGGGAGCACCTTGTAACAGATATAGAAAAAAGGAGCCCCGAAGGATAGAGATCGAAAGAGATCCAGAGAAAGACAGAGATCCGAAGAGCATTGATAACATACAGAACACACAGAAGTAGGGTATTACCCCTCCGTGCGGCCTGAACCTGTCTAAATCCTTGGTGCATTCATTCCTACTAGCTGATGATCCGTCCCGCCTAAGTCCCATACACTCGCATTAACCCCACGTACGAGGTAGTTTCAGGACCAGCCCCGCGGCCGAATCTCGAAGGGGATCCCTCAGGATCCCTGCTCGTGGTGTTCATCCACCGACAGTTGCTGTTTTCTATTATGTGACATCGCTAGACCGACGATCAAACAGAGGTTGTCAACCGTACATTATCGATGATGTTACGGGCTATTCTAAAGAAGAATTTGAGGATGTGGGAAGAGTGTTTACAACATATTGAATTTGTTTACAATAGGTCAGTACACTCCACCACCAAGGTTAGTCCGTTTTAGGTAGTGTATGGATTTAATCCTCGTGCTCCTATTGATTTACTACATTTGCCTACTTTTGAAAGACTTAATTTAGATGCTAAGAAACGTGCTGAATTTATTCTTAAGTTGCATGAAATAACTAAAAAGAATATAGAGAGCATGACTAAAAGTATAGAATTGCTGGAAGTAAAGGTAGTAAGGAAATAAAATTTGAACCGTGTGATTTAGTTTGGTTGCATTTGAGGAAGGATAGGTTTCTAGAACCAAGAAAATCAACGTTGATGTCTAAAACTGATAGACCATTTAAGATAATTGAGAAAATTAATGACAATGCATACAAATTGGATCTATCTGTCGATTTTGGGGTTAGTCCCATATTTAACATTTCAGATTTGAAGCCCTACTTGGGAGAAGAAGAAGAGCTTGAGTCGAGGATGACTCTAATGTAAAAGGGGGAGGATGATGAGCCCATGGCTCCTTTGGATACTATCAATACCTCTAATAATCCTCAAATCATACAAGGTCCAATTACAAGAGCACATATATGACAATTAGACCACCAGGTGAACTCGTTTCTCGCTGTTCATGCTTCTTTGGATGGATTACTACCAAATTCTTGTGATGTTTTATTGCTTAGGAATATGGAAGAAACACCACAACCTTACCCGGACATCACCCGTCGAAGGCCAAGTCTACTCAGACTCGAGGCTGAGCTCTAGTCGTGATCGAAGTCATAGTCGTGGTCGTGGTCGAGTCTCAGGACAACACGTTAGTAAAACATGCATAAATCTCTCATATGAACATTCTGAAAAGCTTATGATGAGCACTTTCCAATGTATATGACCTCGACCATATATTCCTTAGTTTAGTTAGAGTCAAAGAAATAAGGTGCTATGCCACCATTTTAGTCCTAGTTGGATCTTGTAATCGTGTCGGGGTTGGAGTTCAGGTTGTGTATGCCTCTTTCCACGGCTGTACAACCCTAGGTCAACCTCTTGACGTCCCCCTATAAATATACAGTAGCCATCATAGTTTAGGCTCAAGTTTAGCTTATATTATTCTGTTTTAGATAGTTTCACCGTTTATTAGTTTGTTGAACCCCAGCTTGAGTACTTCATTTGTAATCAGCAATATTCAGATTGAATCTACCTGTTGTTGCTTGTGTTCTCGATTCGTTGGCAGGATAAGCCTTCTTGACGAGGTCAACCGCGTCTTGGTATGGTTGATAACCACGGAGTAGTGGTGTAGTGGTTGCGAGAGTTCTTGATATGTTCTGATCAGAGCATTTGTATCATCAACATCGAAACTCCACCAAATTGACTTATTATATTATCTGTGGAAGATCGGGCATCCCCGCATCACGCCCTCTTTGCCACTTTCCCAGCGGACGAGGAGGAGGAGGAGGCTGCCCGTGTCACTGCCGCTTGCTCCGTCCAGCCACCGCTATCCTCGTCGGGTGCGAGTGGAGCAGATACAGGCGACCGCCCCCATCTCTATCGAGATCGTTGCCCACCTCCCATCTCTGTCAGGTACGCCCCCGCTCCTCCCCCCTTCATCTCCTCCCCCATCTTTGGTTTGAAGTGTGCAATAAGTGGTTACCTTTAGCTACTGCTATACTAGTGCAGATATCAAGTTGAAGTGCAAAATTAGGTGCAGATATTGAAGTATTTGTCATAGGGTTTTCAGTGTAGGGATGTTCGGAGATGACGCTAGGTGGCTGGGATTTGTGAAATGATGTAGTTTTTACCTAATAGAGAGATATGCAACGTGTTGCAGTGTCCATCCGAGTTACTGAGATTGGGTCAACTCCTTGCTGGTCTATATAGGACTAGATCACATTTTTAGTTTTTGTTTGTTTTTTACGGGAATTTTGTGAACAATAGTGTCCTAGGCATCAACTTTCTTCTAGTCATGTGTGATTTAGTAACGTAATTTAACTACTGTCGAAGAGAAAGAATGCACAATGGCTTGTTTTGGTTTTGGTGGAAGCCTGGATTCTGATTTGGCAGGAAACACATGTGAATGATTTGAAAACTTATCTGCAAAATCTACTTTTAATAATTTCAGAAAAAGAAGAGTGAAAATGGTCACTTCCATAGTTCACTAATTTGGCGGGAAAGCTTGTGGGACATGAACATTTTAATGTGTTTAATATGGTTCTTTTTACAGTAACGTTAACTATAGTTTAGGAAACTACTTAACTCAAAGTATGAACTTTCTTATCTTCTGTTTGTGCAAACCATATCTAATTCCATAAACCATCACATCTAACATTCAACCTTGGAACACCCATGGATCTGAGAGCCATAACTTGGCAAAAAACTTTTGATTTATTGGCATAAGACTCCTTTTGAGGGTCTATATATTTTTGTTAAATATGTTCGCTCATTTTCATGAATTGGATTTTCAATTAAAATTAGGTGCAAGTCTGCTTTCTCTCTTAACCTGCTGTATGTTTTATGGATTTTATGTTTTCACATTCAAAACAAGAACCAATTTAAATATCTAAAAAAATTATATTTTGAACATGGAACATTTTTATTACTAACACTGGTCTATGTAAAATTAGCAAAAAAGTCTTATATATTCCAAAATATTTGGAACTTGTACACATATGTTTGTGTAATTGAAGTTGGCACTTTCTAAATATACAATCTATAGCCAATAATTATCGTTCCTTGGAGTAGTATTTTATTTGGTGTAATATCGCATCATATATGTATGGCACTGTCTAAACAGTTGAGGGAAAGAGACATGTTTCCTTGTTCGTAACTTTGATTCCTTTTCTTTCCTCTAAGAAACTATAGGGTAGAAGAGGACTGCCACCCCTCAGAAACCAAAAGCATAGAGGATGCTAGCACTAGAGGCAACCCCAGCACAAGATGGGGTGGATAGGAGCCCAAGCCCGCACCCGACGTCCTCCTCCAGTAGCAGCGAAAGCTAATATCACAGCTTGTTCCGTGCGAGCCTCTGAGCCGATGTCAGGCAAGTGACGAAGAATACAATCCGACCGAAGAGGTATTGATATGAGTCAAAGCATTTTCTACTTGTTGAATTGAGGAATATTTTTTTTTTGTTTATGTCAACTCCCCTTATTTTCTCTCTAGACGGAGGAAGCACAGTCTCCAAGCCAGACAGCTAGTAGTGGTACACGAGCCCAAAAGCCAAGGTCACAAATATAGTGGCCAACAGACAAGGTTACCATCACGGGAATAGATGCTGACGGGCTACCTACAGATGAAGTGTCCCTGAATAGATTCTGGAGGGTCACAAGGCTCATTGCTCGAGAGAGGGTGCTGATAACAATTAAGTTTGATGAGCTCAGTGATGAAGCGAAGAGGGACTTGTTCGATAATGTCATCAAGGAATATCTGGAGTATCCTGGAAATATGAGAGAGCATCAAATGATCGCCACAGCCAATGCAATAATGAAAGCAATCATGAAACTTCACCCAAGCTTTAAGAGCAAGCATGTTAACCAGTCCTTTGCTAAAGGGGTGGCCTCGTTCGGGAGCTATAAGCACTTGAAAGAGAATGATTGTGATGCTTTTGTGCAGATGAAGGACTCAGAGCAGCTCAAAAAGAAGAGTGAGGAGAAGAAATAGTTTCAGGTTAGGAATAAGCACAACCACAGGACCGGCACAACTAGGTACGCTAGGAAAAAGGCAAAATGGCAGGCAGAGGACGATAAGTTAGCTAGAGAAGGCCGCGAGAATCCTTGGTTGCAATTCTCGAGATGATCATGGTTATATTTGCATGCAAGGGGTGAGCTGTCCGAAAGCGGGGAAATCACGTTTAGAAATAGCAGGACCTAGTCAATCATAGAAAAAGTAAAAGAAAAGGCAGCCAAAGCTCTTTCACCGGGATCAGGGAACATGATGTTCTCTCAGTGGCACTGGGAAACCCAGAGCACACAGGTCTAGTACGAGGTGTATGAAGTTCCTAGGGCTGAAAATACATCTTCCCCGAAGACCTCAAGATGTACAAGAAGAGAAAGAGGTCGGGTGCAATGGATGTGGATGCAATTATATGGGACATCACCCGAAAAGTTTATGCAAGCATCATGGGACAACTTTCATCACAAGGAATAGAGATTTCCATGCCACAAGAAGCTAGCCCCGGAGTTGCAGGGAAGAGTAGCTATGCCTCTAAGGAGGTTGATCAACAAGTAGCTACCGTTGTGATTGAGCTGGATATGATTGATTTGCTAGAAGGGCCCATGCCCTGCAGCCTTATAATCAGGTCTGGTGGGTATCTCATCAAGGTTGCAAGGGGCCATTGTCTTCCAGACGTCTGTATCTTACATACACTCCCGATACGTGATGACTACATTGTGGTTACAGTGGACATAGTACATAGCAATGCCACCGATCACGTGTTGGATCTCCCCCCTAATGATGAAGTTAAAACTCTGGGTGAACCTCTTCATTAAAGGATCCAGTGAAAGAGGGGTGACATCGTGGTCTCCAGTGCATCCCAATCTGGACAAGCTTCAAGTGCATCGCCGTCGCACCCCTCACTTCACTGCCTTCTCCTCCTCCAGAGAAGCTTGCTTCACTGCCCTCTCCTCTGCATTTGACAGCCTCGCTTCTAGATTCAATTCCGTCTCCCCAAAGAGCCCAAAGAAGAAGGAAAAGGAAGCCGAGAAGAAAGGCTCTAAGAAGCACCTGCCGAAGATGTCGAAGGCCATTGTACCGACGAAGAAGTCCAATGACATTGGAGCAGCGTGGACTAGTGCCAACACGAAATTACAATATGGGAAACCCTTGATGAGGGTAGATGACTTAGCAAGGGCGGTGTTGGAGTAAGAGTTTGTCTTGCCCCAGCAAGTATAGTGAGAGTTTCTTTAAGGAGGAGACTTAAGCTTGGAGACAAAGTTTGAGAGGAAGGAACACCATGAGTATATTGATGATAGGAAAATGTATCACTCTAGGAGGAGTATCACAACGTTCGTTGTGATGCGTGTTCTTTTTTGCTGTGACTTGCCCAGAGGACCATGGCCTCCTATTTACAGGGCCATGCGTAGCTTAGCGTACAAATTATCATAATGCACAAATATCCGGGATATGAATAAATTACTGGGTCTTATCTCGGATAACTACCTTCTATCCTATCGGGGAGATAAATATCCACCGTGGTAATTATCGTGGTGCCTGCCCCCTAAAGGGGGCGGGCCGGTTGCCAACTGAGTCCCGGCGCCGCACTGTCAGGGGCGTCAGAGCAGGTACCATCATACCGGGGTGTCAGAGCGGCGTCCACTAGCCTAGGCATTTAATGTCGGTCACCTTCTCACAGGCAAAGTACGACCGGTTCTTCCCTTTTGGTAGATTTTTCCTAAGGTCTGATGAGCATACATGACCTCATGGAGGAGTTCACCATGTTACGCATCCAGCCCCTTCAAATGGGCTGGAATTCCGTTTTTGAGCAAGGTGCGGAAGAGTGGCCGAAGGTGTATTCTGGTCCGCTCGTTAGTGATGGTGAGTTCCCTTTGTAGTTGGGTTCTCGAGTTGCCGATGTGAGCCGTCTTTTTTCTTCCAGAGAGCTGCCTCCTGCTGGAGCACACGGTGGAGATCGCGGAGGTGATCCTGGGCCCCCTACTATCACGGAGAGGGAGTGGCGGGTGGCCCTGGCATGGAGCTGGGAGCGGTACAATCATGTCTTCTTTTACCTTGGCGTGGGGGCTCCGGCATGGCGGGATTCTCCAGAGCCTAGGGCTGCTGGAAAACGAGCGCGGGCAGGCACCCCCATTCGTGCGAGGATGCTCCAGGCCCAACGGCCTTCAGCATCCGGAGGCTTGCATGCTAGTTCAACGGGCGAGTCATCGGCGCTGCCCCTAGTTCGCAAGAAGTGCCTGAGGTGGGTTGGGAGCGTGAGCAATCAGTCCGGAGGTGAGGGCCAGGGTGGCGACGATGACCAGGGGAAGGACCGGGCCTCCCCGGATATTGCGGGTCATGGTTAGAGCCAACGGAGAGGCGTGGCCTCCATGGACTTCGACTTCTGTATTGTTGACTCGGATGTTGAGGATGCTACGGGTCCTTCTGTAAGAGGTTCGGGGGAACCAGGTGTGATTTGCTTCGTTAGTCATATCCTTTTTTTGGTCATGCGCTGGGATCTCAATTTGTGTTTCTTTTATGTAGCGACCTTCGAGGTGGATGCGTCCTTGACTCCACCCCTCGAGGCCCTGGAGGCCCAGCAGAGAGTGGGGACTCCTCTGGAGGGTTCTTCGAGGGCCATCTCGGGGGACGTGACTTTGTTCCTGTGGGGCCCTGGGTCAGCTGGTGGCCCACCCGCGGCGGCTGGTGCCGGAGGCACCGTGCCCTCCGCCGAGAGTCCCTTCGGAGCGGTTGAGGAGGGCCCTGGCCTTGGGGTCTTGACCCCGGACGACTTCGTGCTGCGCCCAGAGCCGTCAAGGGCCTTCACTGCGGCCTCCTCTCTACTCCGGAGTGGAGAGGTCGAGCGATCGTGGGCCCAGCGTCCCCTGGAGGAGCTGGAGGTGCGGTTGGTAGCGGTGGCCCTTCAGGTTGGTAGTATTAATTATGATTTGTCGGATCCGGTGTTGGGTCCTGAGTAGCTCATCTTGTCTTTTTCCATCTTTTGTGGTGTCTTGTAGCAAGTAATTTTGACGAGGGTGCTGGGAGGTGGTGGGCGCCAGGCTTTGGAAGAGGCCCGAAAATGGGCGGAGTCCGCGGAGGGCTGTCTTCATGAGGAGATGGTGCTTCGTGAGCGTGCGGAGGCTGAGGCGCAGAAGGCTACTGAAGACCTTCGAGAGGCGAAGGAGGTTGCCGATGTGGCCAACGCAGCCCGCGTGTCTGCTGAGAGTAACGTTGACACCCTTCTGGTGGCGTGGTAAATATGCGGCGAGAACTAGAGGAGGTTCGGGCATCGGAAGGGCACTGCGTTTAGAGTGCCAGCAGTTAATGGTGCTTGCGTCGGAGGTGGCCCGGATTACCTCTAATGCCTTGAGCGGCCTAGGGGCTCGGTGTCCGCCACTACCCTCCAACTCGGAGGCGTCGGTCATGCCGCTCTTCTGGCTTCAGTCCGCCGCGAAGGTTATGGTTAGGGCCGCGAAGGTCTATGCGAGGTCCAACGCTCGTGTGGCCGCTGCGATTCAGCTGACCCTGCTGCACCAGGTGGGAGTTGGTCCCTTTGAAGCTCTGGAGTGGTAGTTGCCGGACTCCGTGGTCGAGGCCTTCCAGCCAGAGGCATCTCCGACGGAGATTTGTCCAGCCCTGGAGAGCTTCCGTCGCGGCGTATGGGCGAAGCATGGCCGGAGTGTGACGTTGTGCTTCATGGCTGGTCATGGGACTCCGGGTGCCTCGGGGGGCCTTCGCCCGAGTTTTTTGTTGGGAGGTCCGGTGCTTCACCCGAAGTCTAGGAAAATGTATCATTCTGGGAGGAGTATCACAACGTTCGCTATGATGCGTGTTCTTTTTTGCTGTGACTTGCCCAGAGGACCATGACCTCCTATTTATAGGGCCATGCATAGCTTGGCGTACAAGTTATCATAATGTATAAATATCCGGGATCTGATCAAATTACTATGCCTTACCCCAGATAACTACCTTCTATTCTATTGGGGAGATAAATATCCACCGTGGTAATTATCGCTGTGCCTGCCCCCTGAAGGGGGCGGGCCGGTTGCCAACTCGGTCCGACGTCGCACTGTTAGGGGTGTCATAGTAGGTACCATCATACCGGGGTGTCAGAGCGGTGTCTATTAGCCTAGGCATTTAATGCCGGTCACCTCCTCGCAGGCAAAGTAAGACCGGTTCTTCCCTTTTGGCAGATTTTTCCTGAGGCCTGATGACTCACCCAGTAACCTCCGGGAAGCCAGCCCGGGCAACGGGAGGCCAAGGCTTTGGGAGGTCGAGCCTTTGGGAGGCTGAGCTTTGGAAGGCCAGGGCTTCGGAAGGGGAGGCTTTGGGAGGCCGAAGCCTCGGAGACCGAGCCTCCGGAAGGCCGGGGTTTCTTAACATATTTACTTTATGCTTGTGAACTTTGTAAAAATCAAGGAGAAATCAATAAAACTCTAAATGAAGTGAAACAAATTTTAAAGATCGTCTTAAGATACACCATAAAAAAATGTGTTTACATGTTAAGATTTTCCTTAACATAAGTTAATAAATGAGCTGCGCGCTTCAACTTTTTTTCAAACTTCCTCACTATAGAATATGATGCAAACGACATTATTTTTGAATTTTTTTCGCAGAAGGTCTTAGAATTGTCTCTAGTATTTAAGGATTTTTTTATTTTTTTTATTTTTTTGAATTCAAAATTCGATTACTGAATGGTTTCTATTATCGGTGTGGAGCGATAAGCTCGGTTACCGTGATTTTTGAGTGGTAACGACGCATTTGTGAACCCTGGGAATATGCTCTTCACGCTCCGCATGAAGGATATCAAATCCCCCCATGTAAGTTAATAAGAGATTATTCGTAACTAATTTCAGTGATTAGTTTAATTTCATGATAACAAGACATTGGTCATGTGTTAAATTATGCAGGAATTTTCAGCTTCTTTTTTCAGCGATGGTGCACTCCTGGAGATTCGATGACGGATCACCGAGTTCATAGTATCTGAAGTCATCAGTCCACAAGGCGAGTTCCATTATAGAATCCCTAGGTTATGAGGTCTTATATAATACGAGTTGATCGAAACTTTATAACATTTATGATTCTGCAATGAATTGATTGAAACTTCATAACCTTTGTGATTCTATGATGAAGCAAGTTCTTATATAAGTGTGTTTGTCCATATGGATTTGGATACGTTGCTGTTATTTATAGAGAGAAGACGATTAACAAATCCTAGCTATGCTCCAGGATGCAGCTAGGAAACAATACAATCATGCCAGATAAGCTACAGATAAGTGACGGGTAACCTTGCTACCAGTCACTTATGTGTTCATATAAATGATGGGTAATCTTGTTACCAGTCACCTATATGTTCATATAAATGATAGGTAACTTATTAACCCATCACTTATATCTTTCTCCCCAGCACATGGGTGACAGATATAAGTGATGAGTAACCTAGTTACTTGTCACTTATGTTAGGACATAAGTGATGAGTGAAGAGGTTGTCCGTCACTTATGTCTTTCTCCCTAGTACATGAGAGACGATCATAGGTGAGAGTTCATGGTTATGATCCATCACCTATGACCTTATTGGTGACAGTTTCTTACCCATCACTAATGACTAGTCATCAGTGACGTGTTCGGGGACATGTCACCCTTAGCCTCTTTTCACGTAGTGCGGTGGTCCATGTCTTGCTTTGGCATGTAAGAGAACCTCCAAAAGAGTAGCTATCACACCCTCCATACGAGCCAAACACCAAAATCAGCATATTTTCGTCTCCAGTAGAGCCTCCATCGAGCATGCCATTTCGACGGGCTCGCCATCCGCTTCCTCCTGCACGTCAAACTTGACGTGTCTCCCCCCCCCCCCCACGCCATCCTCCAACCGCCGGTCGCACCCGTGTGCTCTTGCCACAGTGTATAAACTCTTCTAGGTCATTAGAGAGAGAAATGAAACCAAGTAAGCGGGTATTTATATGTTAGAGATCCAAAATTAGCTATTGTCTAACCATCCACCTTTTATGTTAGCACCGGATTAACCGGTGAGTACCATCTTACACACATTGGACAATCCGGTGCTTAGAAACTCCAGAGATACTTGTGTCAGTTGTCATTAATTGTTGATCCTCCGGTGTATTCATCCGGTGACCACTGAAGTAACACCAGTCAATCCGGTCGGAAGAACCAGACCAAAACACTCATAGCAAACCTTCCTGTAAAAATTAGTTCGGTGATGTCATAACACCGGACTATCCGGTGAGTAGAGTTTTATTTTTGTGCACTTGGAATTTGCATCTGCAAGAAATAGTCTGGTGATTCCCTCTTTCCATCACCGGATAATCCGGTGAGCTTAAATTCATTTTTCCTTAGAAATTCTGTTTCTGCTGAAAAAAGTCCGGTTCACTTACCACTCCAACACTGGACCATCCAGTGAAACACTTCAAAAACTTTTGAACTCGTGTCACCGAAAAAAAGCTTCCGGTGATTTCACTACTTAGACACTGGATCATTCGATGCACTAAGTTCTCTTCTATTATAAACTGAAAGACAAATTGTGATAATTTTTTTCAAGTCACTGGACTATCCGGTAAGGTATATTTGTTGCTGAGCTTGTCTAATTCAATTCTCTTTGAGCTCTAACTTCTTGACATCTCAATCAAGGGCTTCTATGAGCTACTTAGTGCTAAAAATTTACAAGTGTGCATCAAAATAAGTCTAAACTCATTAGATCAAGTTACTACTCTTAACTTATCTTTATAGCACGATCAAAAAAATTAAGAAAGAAGACCTATATTACTCTAAGTATGCTCCATCTTCTTTGTGACACTTAGAACTAAAAAATCCTTAATCTTAATGCAAAGTCTTTTGATCATCTATATAATCAACTTAGTAACAAGAATATCCTATTATTATTATAAACTATCTTCTAAATACACTTGTTAGTCATAATAATATAATTATTATTAATTACTAAAATATTTACCACTTAATTAAAGATCTAGATACTACCACTTCACTACAATATTTATTTGTAGCAATTTGAAATGACAAGTGCGGCAGAAACTTATGTATACTCAGGGTTGATACATCTGAACGAGCTTAGACTTCGCTGTCACCAAGTACATCACGAGCTCAATTTGTGGTCCGTGAACTAAAAAACACGCATGATTGGAGGGTTCTGGTAGCGCCTGTCACCACAAGCATCACGAGCTCAACTTGTTGTAGACCGTGGACTAAAAAATACGCATGATTGCACGATTCTGGGAGCACCAGCCTTGCACGATCTAGTTTAAAGGACTAACTTGTCGGAGTGACAATTCAGAACTTAGAATTAATAGGGCTCAATTTCTTTTTTTTTTTTCTTATCTTTTTTCCTTTTTCTTTTTCTTCTTCTTTTTCATGCCAAAAAATATAAGAGAGCTTACGGGGCTCTCAAATGTTCGGCTGGCCATGGTCCTGCAACCGCCACATGCTCTTGCCAGCTGACACTGTATTAGATTTACCACAAATTAGTTCTAAACCCACATCACACAAGGAATTTAGCTCCCAAATTTTCTTTCACACGGGTGGTTACCTTTTAGATGAAGCAAGTACAATTTCCCATGCCTATATAGGGTTCAAAAATTCATTGGTTACCAGTCGATTATCATGATTTTCAGCCAAACCAGTCCATACCGACTTTAGAAACCGTCCGGTTTTTTAATTTAAAGTGAAAAATAATTCGAACCAGATTTGAAAAAAAAATCCATAAAAATCCTATAAAAACTAGAGAAAATTCTAAGAATATATGTTAAAAAATTTCAAAAAAATGTAGTTTGCATCACGAAATATGTGCTCAAACATTGATAGTTCGTAAAAAGGCCAAAAAAATAGAAAAAGACCGAAACGGGTCGAATGCACAGCACAAACGGTCCGTTTTGGCCCAACTCAATAGGATAAGGGCAGGAGCTCTTCTCCTCTTTGCTCAGTTCCACTCGCCTCATTCCATAGCAAATTCCGCACCTCCGTCACCGGCCCGGTCAGATACACTGCTTTTTTGTGCAAATCTGACGTAGATAGCTCAAATCTCGCGTGATTTGGGTCGGTTACCGACCATATTTAAGCGGTTACCGACAGCAGAAGCGAGCGCATGAGGCCGAGTGATTTTTGAAGCGATTCAATCTGTAACAGGCTAAACTATAGCGATTTCTAGAGTAAATCGGTCGTTACGCGCGCTTAGGCGGTCGGCAGTTTGGTGAGTTCTCGAATTAGTAAAGCCGACCGATTTATTGCTTGATTCTCTCGGTTTTTGGCCTGATTCCATCAGTTTTCAACTTGATGCGCTTGGTTAATACGTTGTACTAGCAAGGGTAGCTAATTTTGGTGAAGTTAATTGTTTCTTGAGACATTTATGCAAGACTAGCAACATGACAGTACATGTTTATCAGGTTAACATGCATGGTACGTTTTTAGGTTGTTAGGGTTGGTTAGTGTCTGAAAGTGTTGGTTAGCGCCTAGTAGTTGGTTTTGTTCAATATTTACTCGTTGTTGGAATTTATGGAGTGCTAATAGGATGATATATGTTGTTTTGCAGTAATCGATGGCGAATATAGATGTGGTGTGGTAGCACAGACACAACTTGGCTCTAGGGTTTAGGTGCAAGTACAGGAAGAAGGAAAAGAAAGGCGGTGGTGCAACAAGGATGAAAGAACATTTGACAGGGTGTGGAATGAATGTTATAAGTTGCGATAGGGTGCCTCCAGATGTGCATGATTACTTCAGGCGTGAACTTGATAGGGCAAGAGATAAGAGGAAGGGAAGGTCTGAGGAGAGGCCTTAGAGACAAGAGGCAGCTGCCCACGTAGATTTGAATAGCGATAATGCTGAGACGGAAGAGCAACAAGTGTGCCATGACTTAGTTTAGGAAGGAGGAAGAGTTCATGAGGATGGTAGGCGATTCCTGCGGGCATGGAGGTGGTATTGAAAGTGCCAGAGGAGGCAATATTTTAAAGAGGATACTTAGGAGGGCATCTTCAACCAGGGAGCCACCAAGTGTCAGAGATTACAATGTTGCTATAGCAAAAGCCCTTGTGTAGTAGAGGATTGACATCGGGTCATAGAGTACGAAAGGAAAGAATGCAAAGAAAGCTATTGGTGTGGCATGGTCCACATTTTTCCACACTTCATATATTCCTGGTAGAAGGGTGGACGATACATTCTTTGTTACTGTAGTGAAAGAAACACAAAAATAGGGTGAGCGATAAAGTTTGTAATGAATTTTATTGTTGTCATATTTTTTTGACGTATGACCATATGTTCTATAACAGGAGAGGGTGTCCCATCTCCAACTGGTCGGGATATAGTTGGTAAGTACCTGGACGAGAACAAGAGTGTATTGTAGAAGATATTTCACAACTGGAAGTTACAATGTCCAGAGTATGATGTGATCATCATATGTAATTCTTGGACTAGAGAGATGCACATGAGTATTATTAATTTCCTTTTATATTGCAATGGTCATATGTTTTTTCACAAGTTCGTAGATGCGACATACGTGAATATTGGTGATACATTCTTACCACTTGCATTCTTATTGTACTAATTCTTATGGTACTAATGCTTTGATCACCAACTTGCAGTGGCCACATTGAATCCCTGCATGCACTACGTGTATGGCATGGGTCCAAACTTGTTCGAATATCTCCAGGAGGAATTTGAGAGGATGACCGATGTTGGTACTGCCGCAGAAGCACTTAATGATGTTAAAATATATCAGACAAAGTCTCGATCATTTACTGGTCTGCTCGCTTCACGGATGGCATGTGATGGCAGGACTCCATCTGGTATGAATTGTATTGACATATCTAACCGTTACTTCACTTTATCTACTTTTCTAAACATTATATCACTTTACCTACTTGCAGCACAATGGTGGTCTATGTTTGGTTCGTCTATACCTACACTAATGATGCTTGCCAGGTGCTTAGTGTCTCATTGTGCTTCATCTAGTGGGTGTGAGAGGAACTAGAGTACATTTGTATTTATGCACACGAAGTTCATAACCGGTTAAGCTACAAGAAGCTCCATAAATTGGTATACGTAAACTACAACATGAGAACACAGAATGATTTGAATGCAAGTATTAGGTTGACTATTGATGATGATTCATTTCAGCGGCTTATGGAGCTCACATTGAATGAGGAGAACAATCCATTCCGAGACTGGATGGAGAGCGGTAGATCAAATGCTGCCTCAAAGCTTGATGAGGAGGACACATAAAATGACATACTCCTGCCAACTCACCTAGTTACAGACACAATGAACCCAACTGATTTGTAACGGCAGATTGCGGGACGTACACTAGCACAATGGACTGCTAAAGTGGCAGGTGACACACAAGAAAGAGGAATAAGCAAATTGTGCATCTAAAGTAGAGCAAGAAGATTAAGGGTAAGAGCAAAGGACAAATGCCGAGTGACGAGAGCATGGATAGTGCTTCAAAGAGCCTAACTTACCAAGAGTCTAATGACAATAGCTCAAAGATAGATAGTGATGACGGTCAAGGAAGCGGTGCTCCTCCACGCCCATCCTCTATCGTTGCTCCCATGCAATTCTCTAATGAGAGTCAGTTTTTGCATGCCACATAGGACCAGGACTATGGTGCCCCATACTCACAAAAGTATGTCATATAGGGGGACCATGATAGACCATAAGATAATGCGAGCTATTCTAGCAACTATGACATAGAGAGTAGTTCTGGATCGTATTAATATAACTATCTTATACCTGATGCTCAGTAAGAGCCTCCTATTTAATGAGTCTATGAGTTGCAAGATCCTAAATTTTATGCCATATTACAAGGATAATAGTCAACCACTTCTGCATGGACAGAGCAAAATTAGGCAGAGTTTTAAGCATAGTTGCTATCTATATGACGGATAATGCTCATATCCACCGAGGAGTACAATACAGCTGAATTTATTCGCCCCCTGTTAGAAGCTGGTAGTACTGAAGGTGGTGATAATTTACTTTCTGTAACTACTTTATTTGCATACCATGATATTCGACATATTTATTAATTTGAGGTGCTACTTATGTAATGTATGTAGATATTTGATGAAACAATTATATGGTCATACTCGTATTGCTATTAGTATTTATTTATCTATAGAAATATCCAAAATACAGCAAAGGTCTTGCCAAAAATTTTCCTGATTAAACAAAACATAGAAAATCTCATGTCATATTTTCTCCTATTTTTTCAGATTTTTTGTGATTTTCCGTGAACTACGCTAAAATTCAAATAATACGATTAGTTACCGTTGTAATACGGTTGATTTTCGAGCAATTTGCGATAAATCATTAAAAGCAGTCGGTAACCGGTGTAAACCGACTGGTTACCGATTCGTCGATTAGGTTCGATTTCTTGCCGAATTTACAAATTTAATCAAATAAATTTGTTTGAATTCTCGCTGAATTTTGCTCGGTTTTTATAATAACCATGATTTTTTTAACCACTGACAACCGGTTTTCGAGCACAAACACATTTGTAAACCTTGATCTATACTAACGGATGTCAAGACGTAATGGCCCGTGTGGTGGTTGGTTTATGTGGCCATGCGTGGATGCCGCCAACCTTGGTGGATCCGGCCTTTGTCAGCCTGGATTTTCCATGGAGGCGCGGTATAGGGGATGTGGCTCTCCAACCCGCATTGATGGTTGTGATGGTGCTGCTCGACGTGCCACTCGTCATGGATGCGGACCAGCAAGCTCCCGATGGGTCTCACTGGTCTCCTCCTCACGGTGCTCCCCTCATCCCGATCTCTCATACGCCACATGAGTTTCTCCCCTACCAGATCTGTCTCTTTCTCCGGATTTATCCTGCGGAGAGCATTGTGGCTCTATGGTGGCTACGTACGTGGGCTCCTCCCCTTACAAGAATAGCAGTTTGAAGTTTAATACAGATGTGGACTTGATCGCTAGCCTATCCTTCTTTTTTAAAAAATAATGATGATAAGAGCTTTGGCGTTTACGAACCGAGCAGGTGCTCGGTCCCGTATTAGTTCATGATCCAGTGCATGGGAAGGCTCGAACGCGCCCAAGGGATCTGCTCAGATCGAACCACCCTATGTCCCTGTCAACTCCTTCCGGCCAATTGGCCATTTCATTCCGTTTCCATGCATCATGCCGGCTGGGCTGATTTTACTACACTAGCTCACGGATGACCCGATGAGCTGGAATCGAGAGCCATGCGAATTAAAGAGCGCGTCAAACTCCAGTGTTACGTGCCACATGCCAACATTATTGGGACATCGTTTATGTATCGGTTTTTTTTTTCAAGAACTGATCCGGGGCAGTGGTGCTAAACATTTGGTTAGATCGAGTGATAATAGAATCTACACATGAGTAACAGCACAAACAACAAGCCAGGTTCGTTCGTTTAGCAGCAGATGAAAAAGGGTTATCATCTCACAGACGACGGCTCAGTCAGTCATTGGAGTCATCACAGACACTCTGAGGTAGACTGAAGGTAAACCGTCAGCCATGTATATTAAAACTCGTCTGCTATAAAGAGTTACATGTTACTGTAATAGCTCGATGCATATCATCATATGTTGGTATCCTACTCGTGAGATGTACAAGTTTGGTTTGATTTCTCTTGTTTGCTGCCATGGATTGCTTTTCCATGCATAGTCGTTCCTTTGGAGTCCGGGCTCTGGAATATTTACATTCATGAACCTTTATTAAGAGAAACAAACACAGCAATCATGCCGGGTACATACCGTGGCTACACGTAATTGACAACCACATGAAATCGATGGATGGAGTTCGTGTACATCGTCAAAAGGGAAGTTGGGTCAAACAAAAAGCAAGAGCTATCGATGGCTGTGGACCAGTTTTAAGGACGGACGGGCCACCGACAAGGAATGAGAAGCAAGGTGCAGGACACCAGATACATGAATTTCCCAGCAGGAAACTAACACGAAGCTCGGCATGGCGTCTCCAACAAGGGCGAATCAATTAGATATAAGATATCATGTTATTATTTGTCCTAGGTGGAGGAGAGAATGAGAGAGGAGAGATAAAATATAGCTACTAACTGGAGTACTAATTAGTCGTGCACTCTAAGACATAGGTAATCTTTATAACTTTATTATATGTGAGCTTATATTTGTTTTGAAGAACATGCATGTTATAGCTAGTCTATTAGAGAGTGTGTTCATTATGTTTTCTACTTTGACATGGATCATATTATAGTTAGCAAGCCGACTGTATCGTAGATGTCCTGGTAGTAAGACATATGGATATAGAGGTGGGACTTGGGCCGGGTCAGACTGGCACGGCACGACCCCTTCTTACCTCGCGCCGCCTTGTGTCGAGCAGATTTGGCCCACTCAGCCCATCGAGTCGTGTCGTGCTAGCACGGCAAGCTGATGGCTAGGCCCAAGCATGGCTCATGGCACGCCATGTCGCCGCTGTGACGTGCTGGTCTAGGCACGACCCTCACATTTATGAACTCGTGCACGATTAGGCACAATCAAGGTTTTGATTTGGCTATCACAATAAACAAACACAATTGTTATGCTCGATGAATGGGGACACGTATGAACATAATTGGCAACAACCAGCAAACAAGCTTCGATCTGTTTATGGACATAGTAAGACTCTCTTACCTCAATTGATCAGCGTCACAATATGAGGCTTAGACAAAATGTTACGAGCTCAGTGACATGCCCACTATCGAATACTTGAATTAGTTGACCTATCGTCACAATGTGAGGCTTGAATTAGCTTGACCTATCGTTAATGACAATATGTTCCAATCACCAACCAATAACTCTGTAAGAATTAGGCCTATTTGCGCCAAGCCGACCTAGGCACGACCCATTATTTGGGTTGGGCCGTGCCACCCACCGTACCAAGACCCTAGAAACGACATGGCTCGCATATCCATGCCATACTAGTCCGGTCCAATTTTTCTAGTACCATGCCGTACCATAAACCATAACAAATCATCTTAGCATGGACCACCCTAATTTGGTCCGCAAGTCCCACCTCTGTATGGATTAGTGCAGCACCTTACCGGCCATCAAATCGTGTCGTCGTTGTACCACAAGCATGCGTATGGCGCGTGTGGGTCCCTCTCGACATAAGTACATGGGGGCGATGAAAACCAGCCACTACTATAAAATATGCAATAAGTAGTGTATCATCAGTGTCGGTTGTATAGGAACCAGAACTGAGAAGGTATCAGTGTCGGTTCTTAATCTCCTTTGAGTGAATAATGGTTAAATCGTTAAGAACCGGCACTGAAAACTAACTATCAGTGCTGGTTCTAGCCACAAATGGCACTAATTGTTGGTTTTCAGTGCCGGTTCCAGAACCAACCGGCAGTGAAGCGACCGGACCCAATTTTTTTTCATCGATATGATTTTAGCTCACGACCACAAGTTCGGCTCCGCTTGCTCAGTCTTATCTCACGTTATCCAACCTTATCTCTTCCCTCACGCCTCCTCCCCACCGCCCCTCCCCACCGACCTCCTCCCCATCGTCGGGTGCTGGACTCCTCCCCTACCTCCTGCCACCGCTGGGCACCGGCCTCCTCCCCTACCTCCTCCTCATCGCCAGGCGCCGGCCTCCTCCACTACCTCACGTGGGAGCTCAGCCGCAAGATCGACGGTGAGACCATCAAGTGGCTGCTACAGTAGGCGGAGCCCGCCATCATCGCTGCCACCGGCACCAGCACCATCCTGTCCAACTTTTCCTCACTCACCGTCTCCCTCCACTCCGCTGCCTCGCACCCCTCCGCCTCCCGCATCGCGCGCCAGCATCCTAACGACGGCGGTGGTGAGCCCGAGGAGCACAAGGCTCGCACGGCGCCGGTGGCAATATGGGCCATGGCGTCGAATAACTCTACGGGCGGCGCCTTCTGGATGTAGCCCGCGTGGGCCTTCGGCGGCGGCGGGAACACGGTGCAGGAGCCATTGTTGTTCATGTCAACAAGAAGCAACAACTTCCCCGACAGCCGCATCTATGTGTGCGCGCCGCAACTTCCCCGGCAGCAGTAGCAGTAGCCGAAGATGGGCCAAGCTTCGTGTGTACCGGGCGTGTTATGGTGGCGGCCTTCGTGCCGTCGTATCTGTGTATGTGCCGCCGCCGACTCGGATGTCGCTCTTGTTACCGCTAATTTTCTCTCTTTTTTAATTCTTTAAAAATAGCATCAGTGTTAGAGGGGTAACTGGCACTAACAGTGTGTTACTATTAGTGTCGAGTAAAAAGTTTATAAAACCGTTTTTTATAGTGATGTAACTTTTGTAGTAGTGAGCATGCATACGTCTCGCGGCAGCGGCAGCGCGCGGTCGCCACGCCGTCCCGTGCTGGCGTCTATCGCGTGCACCTGTTTCGCGTGTGGTTTGGCTGGACGCAGGTGAAGCGAATGACGCGGCGCCGTCCGTCCGTCAGCGCGCTCGGGGACATGCGCGGTCCCGCGACCGGGACAGGCATGTCGTTGCCCGTTGGGGGGAGTGTATGGCGCAGGCGTGCCGTGCTTGTCCATGCACGCCCAAATGCAGAAGGATTCTAGCTCGCGGAAAGCAGTTCACACGTTTCGTAGGGACCGACACGGGCTGCTTTGCATGTTTGAGCTAGAGTCGTCTATGCTTCTCGGCACGTAGGCATCTTGCGCGCGTAAGACTATGCGCAAAGGATTCCCGTCGCAGACGAAAATCCTGTCGTGAAGTGATTTTTTTTTCCTTCAGCATTCTAACGACTTCTCTTTATGATTCCTGTCACGAAAAGAGTCCTAAGTCATTCCTTTCAGGACGAGATTCTCTCTTTTCCTTTCACGATTCCATTCGAAAAGAAACTGTTAGAGATAAAGAGAAAATAAAAAAATATGAATAAAAAAGAAAATTAAAAAGAGAACGAAATAAAAGAAATATGATTAAAGATGATCTAATTACTCTCTTATGCCTTCCCAAACTAAATGTAGTGGCAGAGGCATGAGCCATAGCTCAATTTTGCCGACCACTTTTCCTGCCTTACAATTGTTGTCTAATATTTGTTTATATATATTTCAATGTTTTATTACCATTTTATCATATTTACATGTGGATTGTATTTGATAATTTTATTTAATACCATATAAATTTATTACTATATGAATTACTTTGATTTTACATCATACATTATTATATATGAAACCAACTCCGTTATACTTAAATTTAATCTCTCCGCCAATGTGTGGTGCAATCGTGACGTATAAAGTATAAACCAGTGGTCCATGTCTTGCTTTGGCATGCGAGGCCTGTAGCGTATGGCTACACTTGCACTGTACGTAAAAACCATGCAGTATGTACGCAAAAGGGAAGACTCTGGCCACCGTTTTCAGATCATGGAATAGAATACTAGCCGCTACATTAGAGGATGTACGAAACCGAGATGATGGTACATTAATTGTAGTATATATGTTTGATTCGCACAATCCCACCGGCTCCCTAATATGTTAATTAGCACGAAGGTTAAACTTACGTAAACACTGAAATACTGCTTCTCGAATAGGGTAATTAAATGCATTTGGATCGAGCGTTTGAAACACCGACGTCCGTGCTGCTAAACAGCTAACAAGTCAGGTCAAAACCCCATTAACGAATCGCAATGTAATTAGTTCGCGCTCACATCACTACAATGTTTATTTGTAGCGATTTGAAATGGCAAGTGCGGCAGAAACTTTTGTATACGCTGGGTTTGATAGATCTGAACGAGCATATATTTCACTGTCGCCACTAGCATCACGAGCTCAATTTGTGGTCCGTGGACTAAATAACACGCACGATTATATTGCACGATTCCGGAAGCGCCAGCCTTGCACGATTCTTCTTCATTTTCTAATGGGATCCCTTTTATAATTCCATCACGCGTGCCCTGGCCGTGCGGTCCGCCTCCTGCCACCTCATCTTCTTACCAGCTGACACTGTCTTATATATATTCTGCGCCTATGCACAGCTATCATTCACGCTGCATACATCCCACTACCGTCAGTTACAATTCGAAGAATTACGAGTTATAACTTGTTACATAGACCAGTTATAACTCTGAGTTACAACTCGGCCTCTAATATATACCAAACAACATGAGCCAGCCAACCAGCTTGTGCCACATCACCCATCATCTACATACCAGAGCGTTGCATGCGGAGAATCTTTTGTTGATTCGAATCGTTAAAATGTAATCTCTCTAGGACCACAGATCCAATTCTTGATCTGTTTGATTCATATTGTTAGAAAAAATATGCTTAATAAAATAAAATCCATCAAGACTATATTTCAATGAAGTTTTAGAATTATAAAGGAGTTACGTCTATATAGTTACAACATAGTGAACATCGCAGTTGCAACATGGTGAATATTGCAGTTACAATATGGTGAACTGCAGTGTTCTCTGGTGGTGGTAGGCACTTTAGTTACAACATGGTGAACTCTTTAGTTACAGCATTCTGAACACTACAGTTGCAACATGGTTAAGCAGTACAGTTGCAACATGAAAAAATAAAATCAAATTAATTGCATCATGCAACTAAAAACAGTTACAATATCGTAAACACTACACTTACAACATGATAGACAATCTAGTTACAACATGTATATAGTTGTAACCGCTCTGTCTGTAGTTGCAACTAATAGTTGTAACCGTTCTATCTGTAGTTGCAATCACTCTATACTACATATTGCAACTCATCTATACACCTAGTTGTAACTGGCTGTAAATCACTGCTCACGAGGTGGGAACGTGCTAGGTCATCTAATGGGCCCGCGGGATAGGTGGAGGGGAGCACGTTGGGTCAGTGGGCAGTTACAACACAGTATATGGCGAGTTGCAACTCTTGAGTTGCTATTCTGTGCCTGTGTGCATGCTGCACATACGTTGCACATAGGCACAGAATAGCAATACAATATATATATATATATATTAGTTCTAAGCACACATCACAGAAGCAATTTAGCTCTTAAGTTTTCTTTCACACGGGTGGCTACCTTTTAGATAAAGGAAATACAATTTCCAGTGTGTATGCTAACAGAATGTTAAAACGTTAAGGATACTAATCGTCCCATCCAAAGTCAAGGATTCATTGAGCATACTCCTCGGTGTCGCCTCCCTGGGTGACGCGAGGGGTGACATAACCTCTGGCTCAACCCCTGCTGTGTGCCCATGGACGGTAGAGCAGCGGCACCAAGTGCCTGTCCGTGACCCTCTATTCCCTCCCCTTGCTTCCTCCCTTATTTTTCTTCCCTCTGCCCAGATCAACGATGGTTGTTTTCGCTGGTGGTGGGCGGCGAGCTCGCATGGTGCAGCCTTGGGACCATGCCACCAAGCTTCCCCAGCTTGATTCAGGCTTCCATATCCTGGATCTGGCCCACAATGCACAACGGATGTTACCGTGTCAATGCGACAGTATTGGCTGCCTGCTGCAGCACACAGCTTGTGGCGAGTTGAGACACGTCACGAGTGGGTTGGGTCTGGTTCTCCCGCCATTGGAGGCTTTAGTGGCACTGGTTGTCGCTAGCTGGTGGGGCTCGACGACTCCGACATTGCTCGACGTAGTGACCCGTGTGGCGGTTGGTTTGTGTGGCCATTCCTGGACGCCGACGACCCCTCCCTCGGTGTCGCCTCCCTGGGTGTGATGGTATTGGCTGCATGTTGCAGCATACAGCTTGTGGCAGTCAAGACGTGGCGCGAGTGGTTTGGGTCTAGTTCTCCCACCACTGGAGGCTTTAGTGGCATTGGCTGCCATTGGTGGGGCTCGGTGACTCCAACATTGGTCGACGTAGTGACCCATGTGGCAATGCCTGGAAGCTTACGACCCCTCCCTTGTTGGAGCTGGCCTTCGTCAACCTAGATTTGTCCATGGAGGCACGACCAAGGGGATGTGGCTCTCGTGCATGCATGGGTGATTGTGGTGGTGCTTCTCGACATACCTTAGTGGTCATGGTTGTGCTACTCACCGTCAGTGCAGGCTAGTGAGCCCTCAATGGGTCCATCTCTTGTGTTGTACTCATCGGTCTCCTTCTCACGACGCTCCCCCTCATCCCAACCTCTCTGGCGTTGACGAGGATATATGATCAATATTATATAATTCATAAAATATCGTATATTTGAAAAAAGGTATATAAGGATCATCTGTATCTTACTTGATACGGGGCCAGACAAAGCCGTCATGGAGTACAATATGGAAATAATATACTTGGAAGTTAACTAGCATGGACACAAAAGTTATCTCCTAATCAGGAAGGATTCTTAGTTAGATATTCAGGAGTCTGACATCTGAGTAACGTCCGGAGGAGTCCGAGTAGGATACGCCCTAAGTTCCTTTGAGTATATAAGGTGGGGAGAGAGGTACGTCCAGAGAAACCAGAAATCACACCATAGGAGCACAAGCCAATAAGCAACTCGCACATTCAGATCTCCAAAGTCATGAACCTATTGTCAAGTCTAGTTGGATAGAAGACTAACACCAATTTAAGATCCACGATAGGAACAATCCCATATCCGACTGATCTTCAGTAGTAGATACACAACAATCCCCCTAGTTTTTAGGGTTAGATCCATCCTCACACCACATTGTACTTTGTGATCCTAAGAATAATCAAGGCAAGACAAGATGTAAGGTTATTATTCAACTCGGAGGCCTGAACATGTATAACTCTGTGTCTCTTTGTGATATTCTTCGATGATTATACGCATGTATCCCTATTTCATATTCACATACTACCAATAATCGACTACAAATAATCCTCGACAGCTTGTGTTGTCAATGGGGTTTCAAGCGGATCAATTGACATCAAAAGATACCACCCTTCGTGGCATGGTAGATTCTAATTTCGGATCCTTAAGTGACTTTGGCCCCGGCATCTATGTCATGCCGGATGAGTTACAGAGACCAGCCAATATACGAAGGCAATCTACGTTCGGTCGACTCCGAGTCAGTTGACCAAGGTGATCTCCCAAGTTACCATGTGGCGAGGTTGGATCACCTGACGTCTATCCCTACCACTGGTGTAAACTACTTGAAGGGATCGGTGACATCCTAAGAGGGGGGTGAATTAGTACACTTAGAACTATTTTGGCTAAAAAAAACACAAGATAAACCTATATCAAATTCTATCTAGATATGCTCTAGGTTTATCTAGTGTGTCTACTCGACCGATCAAAGCAATTGCAACCTATCTAAAAAGGTAAATTGCAAGAATATTAATGCAAAAACGTAAATAAGGTAGAGAGCAAACTCGACACAGGGATTTTTTTTTCTTGTGGTATTGATGACATGAATGCCACTCCTAGTCAACGTTGGAGCTCCACAAATGATATGCTCCCGGTCGGCACCCGTTCATGACAATTGAGCCACCAAGTCAAAAAGACAATGCCTCCACCCGGATGAGCCACCAAGCCACCAAGGTAAGGTCTCACCACTAGCCTCTCTTCCGGTTCCTTACTGTTGTGATTACTTTGGAGCATGAGCCACCAAGGCAAGGGTCTCTGTGTCCTCGCACAATCGCATTGCCGCTGCTCCATACCAAGTCAGAGGGTCAACGAGCTTGCCGACGAGTCACCAAGACTCCAAAGTGCCGATGTACCACTTGATACAAGATTGGATCACTCCTTGATTCACTCTCTAGGTAGCAATCACCTAGCAACACTATATCTATACTTATAAGCACTAATCAATCTCTAATGGTGTGCTTCATTGCCTTGAATGATCACTTTGAGCACTTTGGTAGCTTGGATGTCTTCTCAGGTGTACATGAACTTCTCTGAACTCCAGTAGCACACCACACCTTCAAATGACTGAGTGGATGGGTATTTATAGCCTTAAACTCGCGCACTAGCCATTAACCCAACGACTCTAAGAAGTTGTTAACACCGGATGATCCGGTGAGAACAGTAGTACTAACACTAGATCATTCGATGAGTAAACTCTCATAAACTAGCCATTGGAACCCCACTCAAGGCTCTGTGAACACTAGACACACCGATGTATACTTCATCTCCATCACTGGACTATCTGGTGAGTTATCTTGAGCCATTCGAGCATTTCCTTCTTCTCTGTGTAAATTGCTCTTGTGTATGCATCCGGTGCACATCACTCCATCACCAGACTATCTGGTGAGTTGTCTTCAGCCAACCGAGCCAATATAGCCCTCTCTGAAAATAATGCTCCGGTGCTACACTGCCTTCATCATCAGACCATCCGTTGGGTTGAACTTTTTCTTCTTCTTTGCACTGTTCATTGTTCAGTGTATTATTCGGTGTTCATTTCATTCACACTAGACCATACGATGGGTTGAACCTTCGATCTTCAGTGGTTGCATCCTTCTCTAGTAATAATACTCCAGTGCATTCATCCTTCTCAACATCGAACCATCCGACAGGTTGAGACTTTTCTTCTTTGCTCTAGAAATGCTTCGGTGCAACTCCCACTAATCACTAGACTATACCGTGAGGCATATTCTTTAGCACAACACCTTCTTTGGAAAAATTGCTCCGGTGAGTACTCTTCTCAAACACCGGACCTTTCGGTGAGGTCTTCAGGCCTCTCTCCCATTTGACAAATATACTCCGGTGAGTTCAAACATGCAGAGCACCAGACCATCTGGTGAGGCAAATCTTCCTGGGATATCCTCCAATTCAGTCCAACTTTGTCCTAGCTGCAGTGGCTTCTTCATGTATTGCATCCATAAGACCTACTAACATATATTCTTGACAAACATGTTAGTCTCATTAACTGTGTTATCATTAATCACAAAAATCACAAGCATGGCCTAATGTGGCCATTTTTGCTACACTACTGAAGAATCTAGGGCTAGGATGAGAAAGTTCTAGAGAATGAGCCCTGATTTACCGATTTCGATGCTTTGTCTTTGGATTCATCTTGCGATGAGGGGGAACATAACGAGGTTAACACCTTGGTAGTCGGTAACCGAGGACATAGGGATAACCCTGAGATTCCATCTAACCCATATCCTATAGGCGATCAACCTACTACCGTTATGCCATAGGGGGCTCTCTATAGCTCCAGTCGTAGGAAATGGACAACTCATCGCTCTTCCTCCTCTAGCAAACCCCCTTGTGATGACTGGTCTGACCCTAGGTCAAGACAACGGGAGCCCTCTAGTCCCTAGAAAGTCTTTGGCTAGTTCTCTAGTACTCAATATGCATCCAATACAACATGACTGCTGGAGCATGCCAAAATCTTACTTTCCGCCCCTCCCGAGGGATCGCGATAAGCCGGAGTCTCACACTGGATGCAAAAGATGGCTAGATGTATCTTTCGAGCTTAGCAGTTGATCGAGGCCTCAACTAGCTAGAAGAGTGATACACCTCATAGTAGTTAGCGCCCTTCTAAAGGAGGTGACTTGAGGGGTGCACTCAAGAACCTTTCTCCTCACCAACAATGACACCCTATTCACATACCCCTATGGAGAACTTAAGGGAAGATGCACACCGAGAAGTCAAAAGTCAGTACAACAAGACAATGGATCATGAAGAACCCTCTAACAAGACCTCACCGATTACCTAGAACTTATACTCGATTAAATTTTGGAGGGCAGGATTACGATGGTAGGAGAATTCCTATGGTTACCGGATGTCGAGCATTCACTCCTCAACTTAGATCTATGCATTGGCCGCGCAAATTCTGACCTAGCTCAATTGAGAAATACAATGGAAGCACTAACCCAATGGAGTTTTTTCAGATCTACACCACGACTATCCAAGCAGCTGAGGAAATGAGCATGTCATGGTCAATTACCTCCCCACAGCTCTTGAAGGGTCGGCTTTGTGGCTGACCACTCTGCCCCTAGTTTTGATCGATTCCTAGGAAAGATTGTGCGACGTCTTCTATGCCAATTTTCAGAGGACATACAAACATATTGGGAAGGAGAATGATTTCCACGTCCTCCGAAAGGAACCCAAGGAGTTTGGTCAGGAGTTCATCAAGCGGTTCAGCACTGTAAGGAACATGATCCCAAAAATTACCGATACCTCGGTCATTCACACCTTCACACAAGGTGTAAGAGAACATAGGCTGATCAAATACAAGGCCATACGACCTCCCTAAGATGTCAGGGAACTCTATGAATTGGCCGGCAACTGTGCATCTGCCGAAGAGGTGATCATCTAGAATTTATCGATGGATAGGGGTGACGATTGTCACTGTTGGACAAGGAACTCAAAGGCTCCAAGTGGATTGAGAAGAATAAGGCCGAGGAGCACAACATCATGATCATATCCCACGACAAGACCTACACTTCCCGTAAGAACTCCGGCAAGGGAAAGAAGTCAGCGACAAGGAGAACTCAAAGAAAAGATGGTGTACCTACCAGGAATCGGATACACACAATACTAAGTTCTGTTGTACAAGGCTCAAGCAACTAAAGCAGCAGCGGCAAAAGGGAAAGCACTCAGGGAAGCCCTTCAGCTCCAAGCTGTTGGGGGACGATGATGATGATCTCCCATTCCAAGAATATCCTCATGAGGTAAATCACATCTTTGGGGGTCATCTAGCTATGAGTCAAAGAGACATATCAAGAGCGTCGAACGAGAGATCTTTGCTATCATTCCAGCACTTCCCAAGGCCCTTAAATGGGTAGAAGTTCCCATGTCCTTTAATCAATTTGATTGCCCAAGAGGCGTTACTCAGTTAGGCCGCTACCCAATAGTTGTCGAGCCCACCATCAATAACTGTAAGGTAAATCGAGTACTTATCGATGGAGGGAGTTCCCTCAATATTTTATTTATTGGTGCTTTGGATAACATGAAGATACAAAGATCCAAAATCAAACCTATGAAGTATGCTTTCCATGGCATTATCCCAGGCTCTTCGTTCAAGCCACTTGGACAAATCTCGCTTCCCACCACTTTCGTTAATGTAGAGAAATTTCGAACGGAGAAAATCCAGTTCAATGTGGCCCACTTTGATACAACGTATAATGCCATCCTCGGTGGTCCAACCCTTGCAACCTTCATGGCAGCTGCCCACTATATATACCAGTCTGTGAAGACACTGGGTCCCAGAGGAGTTATCAATGTCCAAGGTGGCAGACATATGGCGATAGAAAGAGGCTCGAGTTAGTAGGTCAGATGCCCCTTCACAAGTATAGTTCTATGGAGGAAGAACCAAAGCCCTCAAAGCCAAAGTTGTTTAAAAATGGGGAACAAGTTCAAAATCACTTCTCGAGGTCCAGCATAGCTGGCTCGGTATGTCCAACACAAACACTAGGTCTGAGTGGAAATTCTAGTCCGCCAACCAAGCTCTGGGTCTCATTACTAAGTAAGTAGACCAAGTATAGTTCATTTTTTAAAATAAACAAAGTCATAATGGTTTTTATAAGCAACGCTCGATGTTTTATTTTTTTCTCCTGAGCTACTTAATGTCCAATTCCCGAGTCTAGTATATCTTCACGAGTCCGATAATACAATGGAATTTTAAGTACCCTCCAAGGTGAGAACAAACTACACACTCTTACCAAAACTTATTCTCTAAATCCTGACTATCCAATAGAAAACATCTACTTCAATTGAATAGTTGAGGGCTAGGGAAATGAAATCTATCTCTCATAAAGTATTTTTTCTTCATTGCCCGACTGGTATGCCAGCCATAATAGCTAGATAGTCGGGGGCTAGGGGAAAGTATATTACTTATAGAGCAATTATAAAGCTTCCCAGTGTTGCTTGATCACATTTACTTTCAAGTGGGTAGTTCAAAGAGCCTCAAGACATAATTGTAGAGACTTGATGACAATCTAGGATGTTCCCAAGTACACACAAGCCAACAAGTTTGTAATACTTGAGGTAACACATCACACAGCCTAACCCAAGCAACACGTGGTAGACGTCAATAGGGTACTCTTATGGCTATCTACTCGGAGGTACATGCTTATCAAAAGACACCAAGTTTCTCTAGAAGGGCTAAATGATTAGTCATTTTAACTCTGTAAGACATGATTAATCAAATGAAATTGTATTACAAGCCCGAACTCACTCGAAGGCGAATACCGGGAGAGTTACAAACTTATTATAGAAAACTAATTAACATGATCAAGGATTTGCAAGAGCATCTTGTAGGGTTAAGGCATCAGCGATTGCCACGGCTACTCGAGCTTCCTCACACTCAAAGGTTGCCATCTTTGAAGGGTCACACTTGAAGCCCGACGCCAGCACATCTAAGTCGATCTGAGGAAAGTGACTTTTGAGGCACCCGAGAGTACTCATAAGTCACTCATGTGTCACCGCTTTATGCTCCTCAAGACTCGGATGTCGGGTAGCTTACAACCACTTGCTAAATACTTCCCCCAGTCAGACGATCTACTGAAGATGACTCATGATGTCGACATCGTGAGAGGAAAGAAGAGACAAACCAACTTTCTGAAGCAAACGATTGAAGGTCGAAAAGGCCTTCTTTACCATGGGAACCATTGTGAGTAACTGTGACGTCCTAAGAGTAGGGTGAATTAGGACACTTAAAAACTAATGGCTCTAAAAACTTCACATGATAAACCTATATCAATTTTTATCTAAATGTGCTCTAGATTTATCTAGTGTGTCTACTCTACCATTTAAAAAGGTTTGCAACATACTCTAGGAGGGGAAATTGCAGATATGTAAATACGAACATGTAAATAAGGTAGAGAGCAAACTCACACTACTACAAAAACTATTTTTCGAGACCCCAAAGGTACCTTTTCACATATGGTTCATTTGAAAAACCGCTTAAACAATTGGCGATGACCTCCTGCGGTTATGGACTGCCTGTGGAAATAAATTTTTATAGGCGATTCCTTATGTGAACCACCTGTGATAATGGATAATTATCACAAGCGGTTCACATAAAGAATTGCCTGTGAAAATAGTCTTTAGAAATGACCATCCATTAAAAAATTCATAACTCTTTCATATGAAGTCGGATGAGGAAAAACTCTATATGAAAATTGTAGCCCTCGACGAGATCTACAATCTTGTAGTAGACATTTTTTTATTTGAAGTTATTTAGAGGTCTAAATAATAGTTTTAAGTTTCAAACGAATATTTAAACATCTAAATGACTTCAAAACAATTTCAACTACAAAGTTGTAGATTTTGTCGAGGGCTACAATTTTCATATAGAGTTTGTTCTCATCCGATTTTGTATAAAAAAATTATAAATTTTTTAAGATAAGTTGTCACCCATTTCTACAAGCATTTCCTTATGTGAACCGCATGTAATAATTGATGATCATTTCTACAGGCGGTTAATTAGGTGAACCGTCTGTGGAAATAGGTGACACCTTATCTTAAAAAATTCATAACTTTTTCATACGAAGTCGGATGAGGACAAACTTTATACTAAAATTGTAGCCCTCAACGAGATCTACAACTTTGTAGTTGGAAAAGTTTTTCATTTGAAGTCATTTAGATGCCTAAATAATCATTTGAAGTTTCGGATAGAAGATATCAAAAGAATTACATATGCTTATATGGTCAGTAGTAGTTCTGTGGTGGGATGGTGTGGAGAATTCGCGCGAGCTGAGAGGTTTCGAGTTTGAGTGCCAAAAACCGTGTATTTCGCACGAAAAAACACGTGACTTGTGACTTGTGATGTCGCGACCGGGGGGGTTCCTGGTCGGTCCAAAAATTTTTTTACTTCTTTTGGGTCAAAAAATATCGATTCGGGGACCGATTATCACAAACTATTCGCTTAAGGAACCGCCTATAGAAATAAACTTTTCACAGGTGGTTTCTTAAGTGAACCGCGTGTGGTAATAGATTTCCACAGGCGGTCTCTTTTGCGCCTGTGAAATTCGTTCATTTCTACAGGCCGTCGATCACAGGCAGATGCGCTAAACGCCTATGAAAATGAGTTACCACCCGCCTTTAGAAATAGTTTTTGTAGTAGTGTCAACACATGAGATTTTTATCTCGTAATATCGATGGCACATAAGCCACCCTAGTCCACATTGGAGCTCCACAAATGATATACTCCCAGTCGTTAAGACTCTTCTGGTCACAACTCTTGAGCTACCAAGCCACCAAGACAAGACCTTAAGCACGATGAGCAACCAAGCCACCAAGGCGATGCCTCACTACTAACCTCTCTTCCAGTCACTTGCACGTCGTCTTCACTTAAGAGTTTTAGCCACCAAGGCAAGGGCTTCCGCATCCCCGTATACGCTTCTTGCCGCTGCTCCACAATAAGTCGGAGGGTCAACAAGCTTGAGCAACCAAGGCTCAAGGTGGCAACGAGTCACTAAGACTACAAGACACCAGTGTACCTCTCGATACAAGGTTGGATCACACCTTGATCCACTCTCTAGGTTACATCACCTAACAACACTTCTCTCTAGGCCTATAGCACTAATCACTCTCTAATCTTATGCTTAATCACCTTGGATGATCACTTTTAGCACTTTGATGGCTTAGATATCTTCTCAAGTGTATATAGGATTCTTTAGACTCCATCATCTACAAATGACTGAGTGGATGGGTATTTATAGCCTCAACCCCGTGGACTAGCCGTTGTCCCAGCGACTCAAATTCTCTATATACGTCGGATGTTTCGATATAGACAGATTGTACTCACCGGAACTTCCAACACGTACACCTTCCAAAAACTAACCGTTGGAACTCCATTGAAAACCAATGTGAATACCTGATGTTCCGACTTGTTCACTAGCTCCCTCGCCGGACCTTTTGAAAGTGCATCTAGGCCCCCTAGTGAGTTTTGGTGGTTGAATGACAAAGCAATTAAAGGATTAATAAGTTTGTTGAGCTTGAATAGCTTTTTACTTGGAAAGAACAAAATCAAGCTCATGTCATATGAAGTATGCAAAAGTAAAAAAAAAATAATGAGCAAAGATTAAAAAGGGCAAAAGAGACAGGGATGCAAGGGCATTTGTATGGTCCCATTGGTTGTTTGCTTGAATAATAAAAAAATGAAAGTGCATAAAGATTGATCAATATTGCAACACTAATAAGAAAGGTAATCAAGGGCTTAGTATTTCAAGAGCTTTGCAAATCAAGGAAGACTTAGTTGAGAGCTTGCTTGGTCACAAAATTGGTATCTTGATCAAGAAAGAAGACAAGTGATCAAAGGCTTAGTCGAACAAGAAGAGTTTATATGGAAGCTTGCTTGGTCACAACATCAATATGAAGAAAGATATTGAAATAAATATTAAGTTGAAGAAATAGAATACATGGGTGCATATTGATGATAAAGAGATATGTGTAAAGAGCAATGGTAAATCAAAGAGAATTGCAATGATAGGTTGCTTGGTCATGTGAATGGTATTCTTAATCAAGAAAGAAGAAAGTTGATCAAATATTTAGCAATTCAGGGAAAGTCAACATGGAAGCTTGTTTTATCACAAGATTGATATAAAAACAAATATTCAAGCAATGATCATGTTATTAAAGAAATGAAATTCAATGAATGCATATTGTTGATGTGAGTCTATGTGTGACTTAAGATGGTAAGATTGTGAAGGGGTGGCAAATGGCATGGCTACGAAGGACCATGTGAGTGGAGAAGGTCAAGCAAAGGGCTTGGCATCGAGGGATCCATGCGATGGATTAGGAGCAAGTATTGGCCTAACACCGAGGGACCGATCAAGGCCATAATCAGTCATATGTTTTCAATCATCAAATCATTGTAGAATCATAAGATTTAAGGTGGCTTGAGGATGTCAAGTTGATTCTTGACCATAGGTGTTTAAGAATCCTAAGTCACAAGTTCAAGGAGGATATGCTCCAGAACAGACAAGAAAAAGTTGAACTCTCGTGAAGTGAAATTGAAAAGAAGTGGAAAGTTAAAGTTGACCAAGCTCAAGAGGTTGAAATAGATTTCATATTTTACCTTGAGTATAGGTATGTCACTCTATCAAGAGGGATGCGATATAGAATGGTTTGACAAGTCTCGGTGCTCATATTAACCAAACCCAAGTACTAACTTAAGAGAAACACATGTCACAACATTTGCACCTGATGGTTTTGGAGCTTGTTTTTGGTTGGGATGGATAACCTTCCAAATAAGCTTTCCGTAGAGTCTAAGATCATCAAAATTTGAGTTCGCAGCAAAAAGTTTTGACGTTTTTACTACGGTGACTTGGGCTATTTTGTTAAGATGTGGAGTGTCCGTATTTTTGTGGATAGTCCGTATTTTTGCAGAGGGTCCGTAAATTCTAGGTCTAACAACTAGTTTTTTTTTTGAAACAATGGCTAGTTGTGTTAAAGTCCGGAGTGTACGCAAATTTTTGTAGAGACTTCACATCTTTCTGACTGTAACAGCTAGTTCTTGTGTGTGGGGTATTTATACCCCCTTCCCTTCATTTGGAGGTGGTGCTGATGCTAGTTCTGGTGTTCCTCACGTCCACAACTAAGGCAAAGTCTTATAGAGCTCTTCATAACCCCTCTTTGTGAGGTGTGTGCGTGATTTGTGAGAAATCCTAAGAGTTGGGTTGAGAGATTGGTGTTTGAGAGCACAAGAGAGAGCAATCCGTCCTTGACCACTTGTGGGCTTCGTCAAGCAATTCATGAAGCATTTGTTACTCTTGGAGATGAAGCCTCCTAGACGGCTAGGCGTCGCCTGACGAGCTCTTGTGCATGTGGTGAGCCGCGGAAAAGTTTGTGAAGGTCTATCTCGCCTCCGCAAAGGAAGAGATCAAGCTAGTGGATCAATGAAAGTGTTTGAATGAGACCTAGCTCCTTGGAGCTTCCTCAACGAAGACGTAGGATTCACGGTGGTGAATCCGAACTTCAGAAAACAATCTTTGTGTCTCCACTTTAGTTTGTTTACTTTAGAGTTCTTGCTTTGATTTTGCTTTCCACTAGATCTACTTAGTTGTGCGTACTTGTGAGTGCAGGTGCTTTATGGATCTACTAATGTATACCTTCATACGCATATCACCATGTTTGATTTGAGCTAGAACTTATTAGACGTAGTTTACATTCGAGCTTCCTCTATTTTTGCGGAAGGTTTGTAAAAGTGCGGAGAGTTTACAAAAATTGTGGAGACTCTGCTTTTAGCTAATCTGCTGCCAGTTTGTTTGAATTGCAAGGAAACGTCTATTCACCCCTCCTCTAAGTGACATCTCGATTTTTTTCAATTGATATCATAGCCGAGGCTCTCAATTTCAGGCTTAACTCCCTTGAGAGAAGATGTCGACTATCGGTGATGCATTTTTACAACCTCTTTTGTTAGATGGTTCAAATTACTCTTTGTGATCTGCTCATGTGCTTAGTATTTTTCGGGCCATGGGTCCTCAATTCGATCGGATTGTAGATGTGAGTATTTTTCCTCCTACTGTTGATTGGTTCCACTTATCCAAAGAGGAAGAGAAATGCTTACATCTCAATGCTCAAGCTACTGATGTTTTAATTCATGCTTTGAGTGAAGATGTGTCTGACTCCATAATGCTCAAAGATGGTAGTATGCTTGAGGATGCTAATCTCATTTGGACAACTCTTAAAGAAAGAAATGACAAGTCCCAAAGTGATCATGAAGTGCTATCTGATGGTGAAGATGACTTTGCCATATTTACCTCCTCACCAACATATGATTATTATCAAGGTAATAAAATGGTGAGTAGGAACAATGGCCTTACTTATGGTACTTTTACTTCCTCTAGTTCTTATGAAACTAACTTTTTGAAGAAAGAAGAAGGTTGTTGCCACCACTGGCTAAGTGAAGAATCAACCTCACCTAGATGCTCACTTTGCTTTGTCGAAGCCCACATGTGCTATATGGCAAGAAACAAGAAGAGGATGGTCAAGGAGGTGAAAAGTGAGAGTGAAGATGAGAGTGATGATAAGATTGAAGATGAAGACCTTAAATTTGATCAGTTGAGCAAGAAAGACAAGTTAAAAGTGATGAAGCTCTTGAAGATCACCAAGAGACAAGAGGAAACCATAAGAAGAAAAAAGAGTGCCTCATTAAGAAGATTAAAGAGTTGAAGACTTTGACCAAAGAGCATGAAGAGCTTATGTGCTCTCATGCATCCTTGGTCAGTAGGTATAAAAAATTGTCAATTGAGCATACTTATGCTACTAACTCTACTTCTTGTGTAGCTCAATTGGAGAAAATAAATTGTGAGCTAAAGGCTCAACTTGAAGAGCTCACTAACAAGCATGTGGCTTTGCAAGAAAATTATGATGAGCTTGTGCGCTCTAATGAAAATCTTGTAGACTCACATGCCATGCTCGAAATAGCTCATGACATTGTGGTAACAACGGTAAAATTCTACCAACCTTACATGCACAAGTGCACATGCTCACTAGTTCATATTGTATTGTCATGTGCTAACCCTTGTTGCTTTTAAGCAAACATTTCCCCAAGCACTACATGTGACTTGGATCGTGTAGGTAAAAAATGAGAAGCAAGGATCATGGACTTAAAGCAAAATCTAACAAGAAGAGCAATTCCAACAATGTCAAGATCAAGGGGCAAGAACAGAAGAAGAACAAGGCACTTATCAATTGCTTCTAGTGCAAGAAGGAGAGTCACCATGTGAGAGATTGCATTTTGAAGAAGGAAGAGAATGACATGAGCAAGAGCCAAGATAAGAAGATGACTCATGTCAAGTGCTTCAAGTGCTAAAGCATGGGACATTATGCTTCTATGTGTTCCGAAAAGGTTGATAACAAGACCACACTTCTAAAGAAGAAAACAAGAAGAAAGAGGAAGTGATATGGATGTAATGAGAAGGGACATGAAGTTGCATCATACCTTTAAATGAAGAATGAAGGCCTTATGTCATCAAGGAAGAAGCTCACTAACAAGGAAGCAAGCAAGAAGCAAGATGAGGATGCATCTTGCAAGGACATACACCGCATTTGCTACACTTGCCAGGCCAAGGGACATATTGGTAAGAATTGTCCCATTAGTAATATTCATAAGCCTAACTCTTCAATTGATTATGATTTATTGCTTAGAAAGGCCAAAAATGGAACTTGTGCTACTTAGGTGATTAGTTCATAATTTGCTAGCACAAAGGTGATTTGGGTGTCTAAGTCTTTTGTGACTAACCGAACCCAACATGGCTTGGATACCAAAATGTGCTTAAAATGGCTAAATAGGTAGTTGGAGGTATATTGAAGACTTGACTTGCTTGAGATGAACTATATTGGATATCCCATCTCAAGATTCTCTCAAATTGGGCTTTCTCATGATATTTGGAAAGAAGTGCCAAGAGTGTGGAGTATTGCTTTATTTCAATCTTCAATGACATCTCGATAACAAGTATCTAACTTAAGCTATCTAGCCACTTAGCTTAGCATAGGTGCTAATGTTCACAATTTTTTATGGTTGTGAGCACTTGAAGGTGGCTAGGTAAATTTGAGCAAAATTTACACTTTGTGTAATATGATGCTTTTAACGGCTCCTTAGTAGAGCAAGATTTTGTTAATAATGTAGGTGATGGATACTTGATGATGACAATCAAGAAGCTAGCTATTGAAGAAATGAAGCAACAAAGATGCTCGAGATCAAAAGAAGGTTGAAGGAGATGAAGAAAATGATCAAATTCCTTCAATCCGGCAAAATGCAGAGAGTCCGCAAATAAGTGCGGAGAGCCCGCACATTGCCAGAAGAGTGGCCATGCCCGAGTTCATGATCAAGATCAAGGTTAAGATCAACCCAATGAGGACTCCAATCAATTTCTAGAAGAATGATGAAGAAGGACCTAGTCAAGATCAATCCAAAAAGGCCACATCCAAGAATCCAAGAGACTACCTTATGAACTATATTCATGAAGACATTTGAAAAAGAAGTGCCACTTATGATAAAAGAAGCACTTGAGGACCTACATTGGTTGATGACCTCGTAAGAAAAGCTAAATCACTTCAAAGGAATGAATTGGATCATTAATGGGAAGACCAAGTAAAAGGTCACGATTGGAATCATATTGATCTTCCGTATCAAGCAAGATATGCATGATACTTGGCTCACATCATTGAAGAATAAAATGAATTTCAAGCCAAATAAGCCAAGTGTGAAGATAAAATGAAGTGGAAGAGCACACCATTTAATTCTAGAGGGTTCCACTCATAAAAGCTCATATATTGTAGATTATCAAATCATCATTCATATCTTATGGTACTCTACATGCTTTCATAGTTGTAAGTATTTTTTGCACAAATATTTCCTTTTTAAAAAAATTCTCTTTTGTGCTTTGGTCTAAAATATAGGGTACACTCCTCTTGAGTCTTAAATGAACCTGTGTATGTCTTAAGAAATTCAAATACTTAGATGCACATATTTTGGGAGAGTTTATCCTATGTTTGTGATCTTGAGACTAACTTGCATACAAATGAAATTTGTGTTTAGTCTCATGGGAAGTGAAAAACACCCTCGAAGGTATGCAAAATTCTCTCTTTTAATTGGTATTTCACTGTTTCTTTTTTGTCTACCTTTTATAATATAGATTAAATTCTTCTTGTGACTTAAATATCTAATGGTGCACATAAACTTTCCTTTCATCATGTGTGCACTACTTTAAAGGGGAATTTAGTCTATATTATGAGGTTTTATGAATAATTGATACACTTGTCTTCCACATCCAAATGATCATTATTTGTGAAACTCTCCCTTTTTTGTGTTTAATTCTTTCACTTTTCTATGTGTTGCATCAAGATTATTCCAAGTACTTTCAGGTTGGCTTCAAAGTTCTTATATATGAGTCTGCACCTTTTTGCAGATAGTCCGGATTTTTTGTGGTGGGTCCACAAATTCTAGCTCTAACGACTAGTTTTTTTTTAACTAGTCCTTTCGGCGTGTAGTCCTTCAGTATTCCCACTGTTTCAAACTCATATATACAACAATTGCTCTGGTGTATACTCCAACGTGCACACTTCCGATAGCTGGACCTTCCGGTCTGCACCATCCTTGGGATTCAACTCAGAAATACTCCAATGTTCATATCACTACATCGTCAGATCATCCAGCGTGTAAAAACACCCGGCAAGAAAACACTCCGGCGTTCACAACTCCTCTACGCTGGATCTTTCAGTGTAGTCATTTTTTCTAGGACTTTTCCAATTCAACCAAACTTTAACCCGATTGTGGTGGCTTCTTAATGTATTTCAACTGAGTGGTGTGCCACCTTTGACTCGGAGCGACGTTTTTCTTTGACCAGATTAGATCAAAAAGCCTGCAACTCAGAAGGGGAAGCTCGTAGGGAGTCGATGAGATCACAGATGTTAGAGAAGGCCTCCATGAGCTGGTGATCGTCCGTGTAAGAAATAATAAAATTAAAAGGTGAAAGTGCATCTAGGCCCCTAAGTGGGGTTTAGTGATAATGATAAAACAATTAAAGAACTAATGAGTTTTATGAAATATGAACATGTGTAATTCAATGAAGTGAGAATTTGACGCATGGTGACCCCCCAAAAAAGAAAAAAGAAATACGGCTCATCGATCGTATAGTTTTAAATCCATTTATCTTTTGAAATTGAGTTTAGGATGCTGTACTATTAAGAGGGCCGTTCGATGAATGGAAAAAAATTGACCAAAATACCTTCGGTAGTAGATAGGAGTGTATCACAAGAGAGAGAGATTTTGGAAAAAAAAAGCTAGAAAACTTAGGGGGATAAGTTTCCTAAGCCTATAAATAGATGGGTAGGGCTATGGGAGAGTTTGAAGCAGCCACTTAGCTTATTGTGCCACTCATTTGAGAGGCTAGTGCTAGGGTTTTAGAGGAGAGGAAGGATGAGTGTTTAGCCTATGTATTAGGTGAGAGTTTTGAGTGAAAAATATTTGTAATCTGTTTAAAATAGGGCTAACCTTTTTGAGTAATGAAGTTTATGTTTTTACATATACTTGAATTCCCATATTTCTAGTTTCGCTCTATTGATTTATTTGCAAGTTTGCAAGTTTTCGGTATTTCGTTGTGATTTTTGTTTTGATTTTTGGGCTAAATTTTAAGCATATTGTGAAGTTATTCTTCTGGTGCTAGAGGCATAAAAATCACATACTCATGGGTCTTAAACTCTCTTGTCTCTATATCATCAACTTAGAGAATTTCTTCAACGGTGACCTTATCTTTGATTTTTTATTCTTTCTTCTTAAGGTCTAAACTTTGTATGGGGATGAGTTATTGATTGGTTTGCTGTGAAACCTAGTGTTCGATTTCAACCATGAGACCCACCTTTGATTGGATCTTCAAGTTTAGTTTTTGAATTCTTTGAGTTTTTATTTTGTTCTAGACGGATCTTTCGGGTTGAACTCTATATTTTCGTTGTGTTTTGTGTTGCGTTATGTTTTTTAGGTGCGTTGGATGATAAAATAGAAGAAGACCATCTATATCGAAATAAATTTGTTGAGACATCTATTTACGCTTTTTGGTTACCATTTTTTATCTTACACATGTGATGGTGTGGTTGTGAATCTTGTGATCGTGCTCCTCCTCTTATGGCATGCCTAACAACCTAAACATGTTGATACGGTTTATGTTTTTTTAGAGGTATCTTTACACATTCATATTCCGTAGCAGTATAAGGTTTAGTACAGACGTGGATTTGATCGCTACCCCATTCTTATAAAAAATGATAAGAACTTTGGCGTTTACGAACCGAGCAGGTGCTCGGTCCCGCATGACATGCTTTAATTCTTGATTCAATGCATGGGAAGGCTCGCACGCGCCCAAGGGATCTGCTTAGTTAGATCGAACCACCCTATGTCCCTATCAAGCTCCTCTCCGGCCAAATGGCCATTTCATTTCGTTTCCACCATGCCGGGGTGATTTTACTATAGTACTATTACCTCACAGATGACCCAATGAGCTGGAATCGAGGGCCATGCAAATTGAAGAGCGCATGAAACTCCAATTATGTGCCACATGCCGACAAAATTGGGGCATCGTTTATGTGTCGGTTTATTTTTTTTCAAGAACTAATCCGGGGGTAGTGGTGCTAAACATTTAAACATTTGGTTAGAGTGATATTGTGATAATAGAATCTACACACGAGTAACAACACAAACAACAAAGCCAGCTTCGTTCATTTAGCAGCAGATGAAAGTGTCAACGTGCAAAACATGTTATCACTACACCAGAACAAATCATCAGTGCCGGTTTTAAAATCTTATCAGTACTAGTTTTAGAATCAGCACTTCATAAGTGGCACTGATAGTCGGTGACTATCAACGTCGGTTGCCTACCCGGTACTATTACTATTTTCAGAGAATAAAAAAAAGAGAGAGAATTGGCGGCAGCGGGAGCGACATTCGAGCTAACTCGGATGCCGCTCCTGTTGTCGTCACCGCTGCCTGATTCAACATCACACAATGAATTAATTTAATCACACAAACTGATTCAACATCACAAAAAAATGACTCAACATCATACAAACTGATTCAACATCAGCCCAATGAAATCGATTCAATCACCCAACTCCGCCTTGGATCCCTCTGCTATCCTTGTTGATGCAGTTGAACATGAGTGCCGCCAGCAACGCGAAGATCCCTGCAAAACCCCACACCCATCAACTCTGGAGAGAGAGGCGCTCGAGAACACAAGTTGCACATGGAGGAGAGCCGGAACTTGAGCAGATCGAGATAATTAACTAACCGGGACAACAATCCGGTCGATTGTGTCGGCGAGGGGCCAGATCAAGAGCATCTGCGCTCGAGGCCACCTGACAAGGTGCGCTGCGAGGGGACGAAGCCGATGGCTAGGATGTTGATTATGGTGATGCGGCACACGCCGACGCGGACGAGGTCCAGGATCTAGATCCCGCCAGACGCGGCACCAGGAGGCGGGCGCAGGAGGCATGGTCCGAGGACAGGATCTTCAAGGCCTTGGAATCCCCGGCTCTGGATCCCACAGGACGCGGAGATTTGGATTGAGAGGGTGGTCAGAGAGAAGAGGGAGAGATGGGGGAGAGACTGAGCACGTGAGGGGAGAGACTGAATGTGTGTGCATGAGGATAAGGTGAGACCAAGCCGAGCGGACGTGAGAGGGGTGAGCCAAAATCGCATTCCAGTGAAATTTCGGGTCCAGGCTAGGCATCAGTGCTGGTTTGTATTTAAAACCGGTACTGATACTATCAATGTCGGTTTGTAATTCTACCATGATTTGAGCGCGGAAGGTTAAGAACTGGCAGTGATACACTTTCATTGCCGGTTGTTGTATAACCGACAGTGATGAGGCGCTACTTATAGCTGGTTCTGTAGTAGTGTATGTCATCTCACAGACGACTCACTGTCTGTTATTGGGGTCATAACAGACACTCTCGGACAGACTAAAGGTAAACCGTCAGCCATATGTATTAAAATCGTCTAATATAAAAGGTTATGTAGTAGTGTAATAGCTCGATGGATATCATCATATGTTGGTATCCTACTCTTGAGATGTACAAGTTTGGTTTGAATTCACTTGTTTGGTCCCATGGATTGCTTCTCCACTGTTGTTCCTTTGGAGTTCGGGCTTTGGAATCTTTACACATTCATATTCCATTATTAGAGCAACAATGTGGTAAAAAAACAGGTAGTAAACAATAAATGTTGCTTTACTATCCGATAGTAACCACTGTAGAAACAGATTTAAACAAAATTCTGGTCATATAGCTACTGCCGACAGTAAGCTAATAAAATATATTATCTCTACAGTGCTACTATCACATGATCATGGGTCCCACCCCTAAAACCGTACATATAAACATTGTAGCATCTATCACAACTACTACCACCTGATTTTGGGTCCCACATCTCATACCAACTTGGGCACGGTACACTACGCTTAGAGAAACAAACACAGCCAAACAATCATATTGGCTACATACCGTCACAACTACAAAAACCCCCCATATATGCCTCCTATCACTGCTGGATCATAAAAAACCGACAGTAGTAGTTGTATCACTATCAGTCATTAAGAAAATCAGTATCACTATCGGTTTTAGCAAACAACCAGTAGTGCTAATAGGTTATCACTCCTAGTTCATATTAAAAATTGACGGTTCACTGCCGGACCTAAAATTTCTATTCAATCGGCCTTTTTCAGGCAATCGAGCTTGGGTCTGAGATTTTTCCTAAGTCCCGGGCTCCCAGTGCAAGAGATAAGGTCTCTTCTCCTCTCTCTCTCTCTCTCTCTCTCTCTCTCTCTCTCTCTCTCTCTCTCTCTCTCTCTCTCTCTCTCCCCCCTTCTTCTCCTCAATCCCTCTCGGTCCCAACCCCATCGCCCACCGCTGGTCGCCTTGTTTGTGAGATCCTCCTCCTACTCGGTCTCCCCATTAGCCTCGTCCTCAGCAACCTCCTCACGGGGGCCACCCTCACCGCCCTCCTCACGGTCGCCACCCTCTCTTTCTCTGTGATGACGGCGTGTGAAGGTCAAGGAGCGCGATGATCCGGTGAGGCTTCCATGGGAGGCCAGATCCGACACCACTGTTGGACGCTATGTCCTCCACGAGACTTCCCCACCACTGCCTCCAGTCGTCATGTCCTTGCGAGATCCTCCTCTGCCTCTATCTCCCCACCAACCTCGTCTTGGGTGCCTGCCTCGACATCACGTCTAGTGCCTCCCTGTGCCTGCAGTTTGTCTCGATCCACCCGCTCTTGGAGCTCGTCGCCGCCGCTCGTCGCGTTGGCTCCTTCTTCAATGCCTTCAAGGGATCCTCCACGTTCACAGCAGCCGCATCCTCATCCTCGGTAGCAACAGTAGACGTGGTTTTGTCTTCGATGGCAGCAGTAGTGTGTGTTGTGTTGGTGACCTTCGTGCCATCGTATTTTTCTATGCAGGGTGGCCAAGCGTGTGGTGGTGGAGCGCAACACACATGGCGACCAAGCGCGTGGCGGCTGAGTGGTGAGCGTGGGGCTCCAACGAGCTTGAGCAGTAGTGGCTACCAGTGAGTGAGCAGCGGCGAAGCTAGAGCAGGGTCCGAGCAGTGTCTGGGTTTTTTTTTTTGTTTCCTGAAAATACCAATACTTCCGATGGACAACAACCAGGGGTGACAGCAATCCGACTATCACTGCCCATTGCATACTACCGGTTCGAAAACCTACAGTGAAAGCCAATTTGGAACCAGCAGTGAACATGTATTATGTGGTAGTGTGTGGCTACACGTAATGACAACCACATGAACCGATGGATGTAGTTCATGTACATCGTCAAAAGGGAAGTTAGGTTAGACAAAAATCATGAGCTATCAATGGTTGTCGACCAATTTTAAGGATGGACGAGCCACTGACAATGACACGCTAACACTGGACTCGTTGCATGTTGGGGCCATGTCACTATTACGAAGAGGTCCAATATGACATTAGAGAAAATATATTATTGGTTGTCTTATACATTGATATCTAATCTTGAGACGAATTAACACAACCCCTACAATGGTTTATCTTTTCAGTGCCTCGTAGTAATTCCACAACACCTTAATTTGTGCATCGAACAAGAAAGTATTATGAGTTGCATGGCAATGACAATTTATATAATGGTGTGCGAGTAGTTTCATAGTCCCAAATTTTAGCTTTTGAGACTATTGCTTTACAAAATAATGACATATTTCTCTCTCCTTTACATCACCAAAATTCCTATGTGACATTACATAAGATGACATATAAGACGGCTAAAGTGTATCAATGTACTTGTCCTTATTGGTTCCCATCGCCATTAATCCATGAATGATGATGGTGTGTGTATTTGGGTGACCTTCTCGTGACCACTTAGGTAGCTCCAATAGTTAGTGCTAGCTGCTAGCTCTAAACATTAGAGCACACTTCTCAAAATTTATATAAACCTTGCCATTCATAATTCCTTATACCTCACAGAGGAGAGAGATGTTGAGGTGAAGCTCTTAGCTAAGAGTGTGCGTAGCTCTAAGCATGAAGCGGGCCCCACCTCAACATCTCTCTCCTCTGTAAAGTATGTAGAATTATGAATAATAGAGCTCATATAAATTTTAAGAAATATGCTCTAATGGTTAGAATTAGCCGCTAGCTCTAATAATCGGAGCTACCCTTATCATGGCCGTTGGATTTGAATGAGAAGCAAGGTGCAGGACACAAGATACATGAATCTCCCAGCAGGAAACCAACATGAAGCTCGGCATGCATGCACGTCTCCAACAAGGGTGGGTCACATAGATATAAGATATCCATATCATCATTTGTTCTAGGTGGAGAAGAGAACTAGAGAGGAGAGATAAAATATATCTTTGTCATGTATTAAAGACACATATAATTTTTATAACCCTATTATATTTGAATCCTTATTTATTTTGAAGAACATGCTATAGCTAACCTACTAAAAAATATGCATATTATGCAATCTAATGTGACAGAACGTGTTATAGCTAACCTACTAGAGAGTGTGCCTATTATGCACTCTAATGTAACACTATATGAAAAAAAAACTCAAAAAATAACGAATCATAATCGTTATAGGTGATATGGACGATATTACGATCTGTTACTAATTTTCTATCTACCTATTTTTATGTAGCGTGACATGAACGATATATTTTTATGTAGCGTGACATGGACGATATTACCGTTCGCAAGCCGAGAATATTGTCAGAGATGTCGTGATAGCAAGACATATGGATCAGTGCAGCACCTTACCGGCCATCAGGTCACGTCGTTGTACCACTAGCATGTGTGAGACCAGATGTCTAGAATTATTTTCCTACGGTAGCTATCTGGAAAGCCTCAGCGGCTGCGCCAATGAATGGAGGAAATTAAGAGCAACTGGTCCAACTGATAAGAAAGCTGAAGCATGCTGCACATAAGCATCGACGCAGCGAGGATGACCGGGGACCAGAAAAGAAATTGATACACATGCGCTGCTCCCGGCAGTCGATCTCCAAAAACGACGGGCGATGCACATGCGTCCACATTAGATCGAGATGGGTATCTTATGCATAATCTTGTCGGTGATCTGGTCAGATGGGTATCTTATGCTCGCTGATCAACACCAGTCCTCGTCTAGAGCTCTCCCAAGCAACCGGTGATTGTCTCTGAAGATCAAACGGATGATCAGGAACAGCAGCAGCTGGAGGACGCTGATGAGGAAACACAGTGATGTTTGGAGTCTTGGTGTTACTTTGCTGGCCGAACATGAACTTTGTGATTTCTGTTTATGTTCTGTTGCTGACGGTTTAACTGTTAAACCTTGTTCCCGTCTATTATCGGTCTGAACTTCTATATCCTTTTTCTATCCTTTCTAAATGGTTGTAAGAGAGTAAAATTGTTTGTTCCGTTACTTGGTAATAGAAATAGGTATCGCCATATTTAAAAAAGATGGGCATCTTAAAAATCTTTGCGTGCCCGTCCATCCGATTCAATAGGCGGCCCTTCATATCACGATGGCGTCTTTATTTTCTAATTCCATCACGCAGGGCACGCGCTGGTTCGGCTGGCCCTGGCTGTGCGATCCACCTCGCGCCTCGTTTCCTGAGGTAATTTTTTTATATAAAACGGTAGTGCTTCTGACTTCAGTTATTCTATAAATGTAAGTGTCGGTGTCAAATCTAAGACTTCAACTCGGATGCCGAAGGTTTCACCGGAAGCAACTTAACCGGATGGCTACTAGAACCGTCTAGGACAGTTTTATCACATCCGGCTTTCAGTGTCTGGCTTAATTTCAGTAACGGTCTGTAATATTCCATCACTTACTGCTTCTTTAGGTAGGCTGATGCCACGAGCTTACTTACCGGCTCAAACCTTCGTCTTTTTCTTCTTCTTTCAAACGGGTCTCTCTCCGCTCTTATGTGCAATGCAAGTGGTTCAATATGCCTCGTTGCTGGCATATGAATAATAATGGAGATCGATACAATCATGGATGTCGACACTCTTGAAACCGACAGATTTCTTCATCGAGAATATAAATCTCCAGAGGTTCGGAACCTCGGGTCCAAGCACAGAACGACGAAGGTGTAGACTGACATCACGGGTTGTGGTAAGCTGGCTACCTGATCTGATCTGCAATGATACACCAGCAATAATGCATTATAAGTAGTAGTGGCGCAGTACACAATAATCGCAGCCCCGGATCACGACCGTGGTTGGTACGACAACATTCCAGCCACCGCGCGGAGCAAGCGCACGTGCCGGTTCGGTCGGGTGCGCCGTCCGCGTCGTGCCAGCTCGCCGTCGACAGCAACAGGCTAGGAGCAGCCAGGGGCTGCCTCGCCTCCTCCCGTTCGCCAACCGCCGCGCGCGCGCGGCGCGGCGTCGCGCGGGGCACGGCAGCTCAGGCAGCGCGCCATCGGCTAGCTACCGCGCCGATCGAAAAGCGCGACGGCTTATGCACCAGCCGCCTGGCTATCAAGTCTGTTTGAGCGACGGGGCGGGCTGCACGCATGCTATCGGTGCTGACAAACCATTGGTGACCTGCAATAGTGTAGCGCATGCACTGTGTGTAACTTCGTACAGGCAGGCACACGTGTACCGCACGCGTGCTCTCTTTAATTTGGAGATAGACCTAGGAATAGCTAGTCGCTGGAAACAAAATTGGAGGAAACTTGCATTGATCTCACTGGAAAATTATACATATTTCTATAAAATACATGAGCAGTACTAAATCCAATGGATCTCTATTGTACACTTAAATAGATCAAAATGATCATTATACAAAGTTAGACCGTTCATCCTTAAAAAATATTTTAAATCTTATATTACCTTCCTTTCATACCTAGACATTTAATATTTATCTTCCATATATTCTAAAAATATATTCAAACTCCCCATATTTATCTTCCATATATGGACATTCAATATTTACATTCTATATATTCATCAATAAGTTTCTCCAAAAAGTGCAATACTGAAATGATCGAATGGCCTAATAGGGGATTAATTAGACTCTAATTAAAAACCGTTTCTACCGAATTCTAAAACAATTAGTAACCTTAGTTTAGATGGGAAAAAAATGCAACTACACGATTACGCAAGTAAGCAAGCAAGCTAGAACACAGAGTAAATACGGAATTTAAAAGCTTGCAAGAATATAAATACTCAAAATAAATATGAGAAAATAAAGCTATAGAGTAGAAGACATCAATTTTTTTCTGAAGTATGGAGGAGTTGGTACTCCGCTAGTCTTTATTGAGCATCCACTAAAAATATCGTCCCCTTTAGCCACCAAGAGTCAAGTGCTATCTTATAATTATCATTTCTCCATTTCCGAATTGACGGGCATCAAATCAAGTATATCGCTATCTCGAAGCTCCCATAAGAACTCTAAAAGCTCATCAAAATATCTTTAATCACTAAAGACTGGCTAGGTGTTGGTAACTACTCAGAGTAATTCTTAGTAATAAGCGAATAGCTTTACTTGACCAAGATCAAACTCAAATTATAGCTAGATACACACTTGCTACTCCATATATACTAATGATATTCTCAATATTTAAATAAGAACTTTGCAAATCATTTTAGTGCACTCTGTTGTTTCTTGATGATACATTGGATAGACTCCTCTGGATTCGCAAGAGATATAAGTAAGGCCGAGTGAGGGATAAAAGTGTATCTAACCTTTATATATAGTTTTAATAATTAATAATAATATATATAGATATAGGAAGCGTGCAAAACAATACAATGACAGTCTCAGGAACCGACGGACGAAGCCCCTGTACATATGGAAAAGGATATTTAGGAAAACCAAAAGCACGAGCTATAGTTATCGATGGCTCTGGATAAGTTCTAAGGAAGGACAGGCTGCCGCCGCGACATGCTGCCGCTAGACTCGCCGCCGCGACGGACGCCAGGAGGTTCATTATTAGATTCCCGTCCACACGAGACAGTGAATGCTGATGGTACATGCACGCGTTGTCCCCGACTCATCTGTCCTGGCGTGGCGCATAGCGCGGGGTGCACTCGTTGGGTTCGGCGCAGGTGAAGCCCATCGCGGCGGCGCCATTCGTCTGTCCGACTGCGTTGTTGTGAGGGTAGATGGATTTGGTCGAGGGCGCGTGGGATCTGGCAATTGGGATAAAATCATTTCCAACAGAAACTCTAAAAATTTATTCTTTATAATAATATTATAATATTCTTTAACATTATTATATTATTCTCTATTTTTTTCATCTTCAACAGTTACCCTATTTTTTACTTTTTATTACTCTCCTCCCTTCCTCGAACCCACCTATACTCTAGCTACAATGTTGCCGACTCCTATATTTGGCCGCAAATTTTCCTTGCCCCGTTTCCTTCCCGTATCAGTGTAGTATGCAAAAAGTAGAATTACCGACGTTGTTGGAGAGCAATACGGAAGACCGAAGCGGTAAAGGTTGAGTCCAACAGGGATAGAGGCTCATTTACCGTTTTCGTTGGAGTTGGTCTAAGCATGCCGTTTTGGCGCGCTCTGCAACTTCCCTACCCAGCTTTGCTTGAGTTAGTGTAAAACCCCACCTGTTTACTACCTACCAATCTAACATGAGTTACACTAGATTATAAGCTTGTTGGTCCTAGACACAAAAATTTCAGATAACCCTTTTGGTGCGGAGTGAGGGCCAAAGTACAAGAAAGGTGTTAAGCATGAGTACCCACCCTAGCAGGTGGGTTGGAACTTTAAGCGTTATTTGGGCCGCAGGGTGCTACAGCTAGCGCAAAAAAAAATAGTGTAAAATTTAGAGCGCTTACAAAGTGAAGTTGATATGAACATGCTAGTACACACACATAAAACATATATGAACTACAACTATCTTTTTGATCAGTTAGTAGAACATAATTAATCTCTCTATCCTTTAATCTTGACAACGAAGGAGTCCTCTCATCAAATTGGGGGTCCCGAGCGGTCGCTCAGCTCGAACATGCTTATGGACGGCCCTGGGGCCTGGATACACTTCATGTGTATACATAGGTTTCCTTTCTTCTTTTTTTGAATTCTACCAACCCCCGTCTTCGATAATATGGCCCAAAAGTCGGCCCGCCTTCCCGTTTCCCCAATATGGCCCAAAACCCAAAACCTGCCCCCTTCCCCGTTTGCCTATTTCCCCTCTCCGCGTTTTCGGAAACAAAGCCCTCCTCGGAATCCGACCCGCCCCTAAACCCTGGGCCTCTGCTTCGCCTTCGCCTTCGCCTTCGCCTCGCGCCGCTCCTCATCCACTCCCCCGCCACTCTAAACCCCAGTCCCTCCCACCACAAGCGCAAGGGAAGAGGCGGACGCGACACACGAGCGCGAGGCTCGCCGCCGCGGATGGCGCTCCTCCTCCGGCCGCCACCTCCCCCGCCCCACCTCCGCGCCCTCCTCCGCCGCCTCCTCTCTACCGCGGCCGCCCCAGGACCCTCACTCATGCTCCCTCTCCGCTCCCCCTGCCCCGCCGCCGCCTCCCCTCGGTTCCTCTTCGGGCCCAGGTACCTCCTCCGCACCCTTCCTACCGAGCCTTTTCGCTAGGCCTCCCTCGCTGGGTGATGAGTTGGTGGTGTTTTTTCCCCACCTCTAGGGTTGTGGCTTCGACGGCGGCCCCGCGGCGGAATGGGGTCGTGGTGCGGGCGTTCATGGCCTCCACGGCGGCATCCGAGGCGATGCAGGATAAGCGGGTGGCTGGAGAGTACACCGCCGCGAACGTGCAGGTGGTTCTCGTTGCGATTTCTCCTGCTCCCCTCCTCGCATGTTATGAGGTTTTTTTGTTGGCCAAAGAGCCTGTTTTAGAGTTTGGGTCTGCTATGAATCGCAGTCCGGATTTTAGCAAATGGAACGTCTGTAAGTACTAAGTAGTGTAGCGCTGTATTTTGGATGATCTAGAGGTGCACAAGCCTGTCTTGGCTTCCTTTAAGATTTTAATTTGCATGAGGGAAAAATGAAAGTTTTCATGTAAATTTTTTAAGATAGTATCACACATTGTGTCATCTGGTGAGAAATGACACCATGGGAGAGCCTGCATGAACACACCAAGGTGAATGGGAGCACAAGCACATGGCACATTCGGTAGGTATATATGAGGGGGAGGTAGGGAGGGAGCAGCATTTAATTAGTTGCAATCAGCCTTGCAGTCCTATACATACTTTTTGAGCATTATTTTCTTCAGATTATGTAGGTTTATGCGCAAATGTTACAGAAATTAATCTGAGGTAACCATGCTCTCATATGTATTTCTTAGTTAAGGCAGTGATGTAATTAAGGTTTTTTTTTTTGGTATCCAGTGCTGTATGGATTGTTTGACATGACGGCCTACGTGCCATGAAAACACAACTTTTTGCATGCCTGTCTTCTTTCATATAAATAGTTCTGCTTTTGTGGTTGATTTCATACTTCCATGGTGGTTCATGAAGCAGAGCTGAAGGGTTTAATATCTTTCTCAGTTTGCTACATACAAGTAGGCTATGTATCCTGCTTTTTCTTTAAGACTTCAGGAAACACTGTATGCATGACAGTTCATTTTCTAAGTGACTCCAGAATCTATAAGTATTTGCTATCTATTTTCTAAGTGACTCCAGTGTTGCTACTTGAGTTAGTTACTAGTGTAGTGTAAAACTTTGATCTTTCATGAAGACAAGAAAGAATGAGACATTCCTTCTTAGGATTTGTGATATATATCTCTTCCATCAACTTTTTTTTCAGGATCAGGATTTGCTGGTGTAGTGTAAAGCTTGTTTTTTGTTGTATGCTCAATTGCTAATTTTATAGGTCTTAGAAGCATTAGATGGAGTTCGCACAAGACCTGGTATGTACATTGGGAGCACAGGACCACGTGGATTGCATCACCTGGTATGTGGAATGCGAGAGATTGTGCTTCTATTTTCCCATGTTTTAAGGTGTTCTATTTTGTGTAGTATTTGATCATTTTTTTGGTTGGTAAACCATAGGTTTATGAAATTTTGGATAATGCTGTGGATGAAGCTCAAGCGGGGTATGCCACGAAGATTGATGTAGTCCTTCATGATGACAACTCAGTTACTGTAACAGACAATGGCCGTGGGGTATGTAGCTTCTAAAATATGAAATACCATTGTTTTTCTTTGAAGGAAAAATTTCAATGCTTGATGCTTTTAAAATATGCAAGAGCCATGTGATTGTGGTGAATCTCATGTTTATAATGTTGTGCTCGTTGATATTCTGGTGGATCATTGTATTTGTTGAGGAGTCGCATTAAAGCCTAAGAAACTTCAGTGAAGACTTTATACTCCATTTACATGGAATATCTATTCATGCTGTTATATGATAATATCCGATGTGCCAAGCAATGCATTGCCATTTGCGTCTTTCTTGCCATATTTGTCTCATTTATATGAACACTTGTTAAAACCCACTGGTTATAGAGTGGGATTTGTTCTAGACCCAAAGCTGTGCATTAAGCCATAACTGTGTCACAAGACAAAAATAGGATGGTTCATGCGCAGCAATAAGAGTCTAGTTGGTTTAGGAGATAAAATCAGTCTGATTTAGAGATAAGAGTCCAGTTTGGTTTAAATCAATTCGGTTTAGGAGATAAGATAGGATTAGTTAGTTTAAGTTAGGTTAAGAATTAGAGATAGAGTTTAGAGATAGAAGTGGGTTTGAATTGGGACTTGTAGGCTGGCTGGGATACTCCCTAGCCGGCTATATATATATGTGACATTGCGCCTAGATCAGATCAATCAAGAAGAATTAATCTAGCCTCCCCCAATATTCTAAGTCTCCCCCAATATATGTTCTAATCCCTCCCCTAGCAGCCGCCGCTACCCGACTATCCTCCCGGTGGATGTTTACCCTAACATTGAAGGGTTTGATTGGGTATTTCCATGCCAGGAGTTGGATCTGAGCTGCTGCATGGCAACTGGATATTAGTCCACACTTGGAGAAGGTTGTAGCTGCTGTTTTGTTCTATGCTTATAGTAGCTGATGTTATTACCTGTTTACTCAAGTGGGTCACTTCTCTGGCAGTCTGGCACACATTCCCTAGCCCAATCGTCTAGTTGGGTGCACTCACATTTTTTATTGCACTGAATGCAGCTTGTATGATATTAGTTATTAATAAAAGCTTTTCCAACTAAGATGTTCAGTTGCCTGAATAGTACATGGGACCATAGGACTTCTACGCTCTAACTTAAATAGCTTTGTTGAGATAACAAATGTCTACCATTTTCTGAGTTTGTTAAGTTTATTTGTTGCCTTCTTGTATATTATTAACTTTTTTTAACAATTAATCTACACACACTGCAGATTCCTACAGATATACACCCCCAGACAAAAAAATCTTGCGTGGAGACTGTGTTAACGGTATGGTTAACTTTTTTTTAACCCCCTTTAGATCTTATAGACTACAAAATGTTGTTTATTAGATTTTTGAACCGCCCTGAATTTCCTGCACACTTAATTATGTTTCCTTTTCTGGGCAAGAAAACTTTAATCCTGAGACTTGTTTCTGTTAACTGTTTTCAATTATCAGATGTGCATGCCCAGCTTTAATAGAACAGCCTCAACACGATTTTATAGCTATGTGCATTTTGTTACCTTGTAGGTTGTAGCCATGCTAGTGAAACATTGTTTTGCTATTGGATTTGCATGCACATACAACGAAACTGTGCAAGTCTGACACACTGTTTTGAAACACATTCTAGTGAATTGCAAAGCTAGCTTATTCTTATCTTACTTTATCTTGCTATGTGAAACATTCAAATACAGCTAGCATAGGACAGTGAACAAAGAGAAACATTTTCCAACAGTTCTGCCTTCTTAAAAAGGAGAACAACTGCAATTTCCTCAAGTAATGCCATTTTTATTTATTTTCATTACTACTTTCTGTAGCTTCCTATTTTGTCGCATATGTCTATTTGTCATGATTGATTTGAGTAATCCAGACAAAAGTGCTTTGTTGCCTAAGTCACTAAGATTACCACTGCATAACCAGAAAGGTCTGCCAGTGAGCTAACACCGGTGTCTATGATTTTTTTTTCAGCAATACAAACTTAATCTTCATTCGCTCTTTTGTTTGTCAAGTACCTGTGTTTATTTGCCTATTCTTACGTATGTTTGTTAACTTCCCTATCTTAAATTTGTCTAGCACTTCTGTTCATTTGTAAAACCTGATGCCTTTATTGGAGGACAACAATTGAAACTCCTAATGTTCAATAAATTCTGTTGTGGCTCTTGTATTTTTTAATCATGCAGTTAATGCACGCTGGTGGCAAATTTGGAGGTGCAAAGAGTAGCTACAGTGTTTCGGGAGGGCTGCATGGTGTTGGCTTGTCAGTCGTTAATGCTTTATCAGAGGTTCATATTTTGATCTCTTATTTACTTTGTTCTTTGGAAAACTAAATTACTAAAATAATTTAGTGTGTAAATAAGTGATCCGCTGGGTGACAGAAATGTGTATTGAACTTACCTTTGCTGTAAAGTTGGTAAATTCAGGCTTATTATCATGGTTTACAAAATTGTAATCTGGTAGATGCATTTCCTAGAAAAAGTTTTTCTCCGAATGCTGCCATTCCCTGAATTAAGCTGCAGGGACCTTTTAAGTCCAGACAATAAAACAATTACGAAATATACAATAGAGCAATAAAACAATTGTTTCCCTACATTTTGCGAGTGTTGTGATCTGACTTAGGTAGCTACTGGCTGACTAAAATGTGGTGAAGACTACCAGCTCTTTGCTTTTTTCCTTTGTGGCTTCAATAATAGATGAAAAAATATGTTAACATGAAAACAATGCAGTTCGTGTGATATATTTCGTTTGTTGAGGTATGATAATTATCAGAATACCGCAGTCCATTTCTTTGCTGACCAATTATGGTTGTCTGTAGTAGAGTGTTGATTGCATTCTTATGTTCATATCCGGTCCACTCACATCAGAAGCTTTGGACAAGGGTGGTATTGAACAGAGAAATAATTGCCATATTAACTTGTTTCTTTGACATAACTTATATATTTTCTGGGTTAACAAAGAATGAAAATATCAGGTTATGTAGAAACGTTAAAGGTCACAAACCATTTGAATGTAGATTTAAGGCATTAGGAAGGAACTCAGCATTATTTAACATTTAAAAAACTGTGCACACATGTCCGCGGGTCTGGTCACATCCTCTCCCTTTGGGGGAGACATGCAGAGGGAAGTAGAGATCAAAAGGCACACTACTGTAGCATAACCCACCATACTAGTGTATAAGTTTGCAGATGTATAGTTGTGCAAACAGCTTTACTCAATTAAGGTTTTAGTCTATGCTAAACCACATAACCTCATAAATGTATATAGTTTGCTATCAGAACACTACCATCAATCTTAAAGACATCCCTGCTAGAACATTTTTTTCATTGGCCCCTCGTCTCTTAAGTTACCAGGAAAAAGAACATGTGGGACTTATATACAATTACAATCCAAGTAAAGTGTATCGTGCAAAATTTCAGGGGGTCCTGCCTCTACTTCATACTGGGATTTTCTATGATTGTTGGAATAAAATGTATTGCATTGTAGTGTTACTATTGAGTATCTCTGTTGAAATTTGACTTCTCGTGATTTTGGATAAGCTTGTCTGTAAGGGAAGTTGCAGTACACTGTACACACTAACATTGCTTCTTGATTTATATGAAAATACGTGTCAATTGCATTGTTAACATGTCTTAGATTTATTACCCTGCATATTTTGCGTAGTTGATATAATTGATTATCATGATATTACTATCTCAGGTACTAGAAGTTACCGTTTGGCGTGATGGAAAGGAATACCGACAAAGCTATTCTCGTGGGAAACCAATGACAACGCTATCTAGTATCACACTGGTTGGTGAATCAAATTCTCATCAAGGAACACGCATAAGATTTTGGCCTGATAAAGATAGTAAGCTTGTATTCTTACAAATTTTTTCTTTGTTCTAAGCACCGCTAGTGATGTTGCTCCAGTGAATAATCATTTTTTTCAATGCAGTATTTACCACCACAATTAACTTTGACTTCAATACAATCTCTAGTCGCATCCGGGAACTTGCCTTTCTAAATCCTGAGGTATGATAATCCTTCACCTAGTTTTATTCCCTGTTAGCCTGATTCTCAGGGATTTGAGCACATTAACATTATTTTCTTTATTTGTTTATTGGCTAGCTGATTCACTATTGATCTTTCAGATTATTTAAGTTTTTGAAGAGTTCTTTTTACCTTTGCTTGACTCGGGCCAAACTCAGACCATGACAATAGTATTTCACATTTAGATTCATCATTGTCATGCACATGAATAAATTTCATCCGTTTTCCTTTCACCAAGATTAAAAAAGAAAAATAAGCTCCTATTCGATAATCTTCATGGATGTGTAGTTTAAAATTTTAATTTCTATCCGCAATAGAGATGATCATATTATATTTTTTTAAAATAAAAATTGCAAATATATTTGTCCGTTTCAAAAAATTGCAATTCTAGACTCATGTCGCCTGTTGGAAGGGCGACAAGGACCTGTTGCTCGTTGGACGGGTGATATGTTGACGTGGCGTGCCACCGTGCACTTGAAGCATCGGTTGTTGTCGTCGTGGAGGGGCGAGGGGGTGGACAGGAGGCATCTGAGTCAATCGAGCGGAAGGGGATCGATAAGCGTCCTGAGTGGACCTACAAGCGAATGTCCTCATGATCTTTTTGCGGTTTCTCGTAGATCCTGTGGAACGCCCCACGTGTCTCAAAGGTAGGGGCATGTATCCCATTGTCTAGTTGCTCGACGTTAGTACTAGCCTCCACTGAGATATGGTACACGAGGTCCCTCTAGGGAAAAGTGTTACGTAGGTTGACACAAGTTCTTTGTATGTTAAATTTAGGGTACAACTAATGCTTTTGTCGAAGAAACGTACCGCCAACGATCGAACCTAGTCCCCGTGCACCAGATAAGTGTCCCGCACGTGCGTCCCGTGAGTCAGCACCTCGGACAGTTTCAATGTCACCCTGGTCCGCGTCCGAGGTAGAAACCAGGCCAGGTACTTAGTGAATGCCTTAGAGTGCGGCCAGTCCTTGTCAACCACATCGTCCATCGCGTCGGCCTAGCTCACTATCCATGGCTGAATACGTGGTGCCCACAGGGTAGTAGATGATGTAGCCTTCCGCGTCATCGTGCAAGATAAGTAACTACACAAGATAAGGTGCGTGACTAAAGATTGAAAACAATGAATCGTAAAATATACCTGTGCACATGAGAAGCCTGTTGAGTAGAAGTCCAGCCCCACACAACCTGCAAACAAAATAGAATGTAAGTCGTAGTACCTTACGAACAGCAGAAGCACGTGAAGGGAATGAATTGCAAACTTGGGGATCCATCGCTCGTCCGGAACCCGCGGTCGGAGTATCGGGAGCCTAGTCGCCTTAATTGCGATCAGGTATGAGCGGTGCCTTTCATCCATGCGTGGGTCAAGCAGCTCAAGGTGGTCGACAGCCATACCTGCCCATGATTATTGCTCAAAAGACCTATATCTAATAACAGTGCAACTATCCCTAAAAAAACCTAGGTATAAAGAGTTATAACTATCCCTAAAAACCTAGGTATAAAGAGTTACAACAATCCCTAAAAAACCGGTGTATAAAGAGTCACAACTATCCCTAAAAATCTAGGTCTATCAATACCTCTACGTTGCTAAAAAAACCTATATCCAATAACAGTAGACACATTCCTATAAAACCTAGGTATAAAGAGTTAAAACTATACCTAACAAAACCTAGGTATAAAGAGTTATAACTATTCTAGAAAAAACCTAGGTCTAGCGGTACCAATACATTCCTCAAAAAACCTATATCTAATAACAATACACCTATACCTAAAAAACCTAGGTATAAAGAATTACAACTATTCCTAAAAAACCTAGGTCTAATATCACTAAATCCTATATCTGATGCCTAACCTATGTCCACAACTAAATCTGTTGGCTAACCTAATTGGTTTGTAAAAAAAATACTATGCTTAGAATATTTATCTCTAATACTGAAAAATTCTAGCAAGACTTTGCCGCTCTCCTCTCTCTCTCTCTCTCTCTCTCTTTGTGTGTGTGTGTGCACGCGCGCGCGTGCGCGCATTGGTGAAACGAACAAATGAGCACAATACCTAGTGGGGAGATTGGCCACGTGGCTTTATAGCGCAACCTGTCGCCCGGGCAGGTCGACGTGGGTGCCACCGTGGACTTGTCAACCGTTGGAAGGACGATGACATGACCTGTCGCCTGTTGGAAGGGCGACTGGAGTCTAGATTTGCAATTTTTCAAAACGGATGCATATATTTCCAATTTTTATTTAAAACATATAAAAATAAAAAATTTGATCATATTATATGTACTTTGCCTTTGTAGTGAAAACATTCGGCTCCCCAAAATCTTTAGGTAGAGAAATGAGGGTATGCTTTGTGACGGTGGCTGCTGTTCATTTCGAGTATTTGTAGAGATGTGTCATAGATGTAAATGGTAACAACCAACATTACCCAAAGACAGTCAAGCTATAAAAAATATGTGAAATATTTTCTTTCATAGATAATCTTGAGTTAAAATTTTGATCCTGAAACGCTCAAGTCCCTTGTCTTTTGTACTTTGTGGTGCATATTGCATCTGTCTTTTTCTTTGCATGTCTTACACTGGATTTAAGGTAGTTGTATTTTTCTTTGCTAGGCCATCTTTTACCTGCATCGTTTTTTGATTTTGCGTTCAACCATTAGTTGTTTATTTAAAATTCATGCACTTGGGTTCTACATCAGTGTTTTATTTTATCATACTGTCTTCTTTTTAGTGTTGATTGCATGGGCAGCTTGGTTGTAATATTTGTTCTGTTAAAAGTAGACATCTGGTTAATTCAATTGTTCTGTTGTACCAGCTGACAATAACATTGACCAAGGAAGAAGGGCACACAGAGGTTCAACACAATGAATACTGTTATGCTGGTGGCCTTGTTGAGTATGTTAAATGGTTGAATACTGACAAGGTGTGCTATGTAACATCTGAAGCTATATTTTTCATGGAGTTCCACTTTTGTTAAGATTCTTAAAGCATAGAAATGGTGTTTGTATTCTATTCTGAGTATCCACTAGGCATAAGTTGTTCCTACAGTTTTAAATTGTCTTTTTTGCCAGACTCATGAAAATATTAAGATCTACCTTTACTCCTTTGTTTCTTTTTTTACAAGTAACTGAAATTGGCAATATATGGGGTGCTCTACTTAATGTTGACTTCTTAGAAATTTCTATGTTGGCCAGCCTATGATGTCATATTGCTGATTCCAAAATTAAATGTTGAAAAATAGGCTAGGTTTTGATGGTTTGTTTGAAGTATGTGTCAACAGCTGAATACTTGAGTTAGATCAGATGCTCATACCTCATAGACTGAACTGAATGTCAATACGCTTATGCTTATGAAAATGTTAAGGGTATGCTGAGGACAAGCAAGCATGTTTGGTTCCTTTGCTTGGTTTGAATTTGGGCAAGGTGGGCAAGGATTTCCTTGCTTTTGAGAGAAAGCCAAATTGGCTCTCCTCTTCTAGTAAGGTTTGCTTTGCCTAACCTTGCCAAGCAATGCTAGTGGGCAAGGGTGGGCAAAGAAACCAATCATACCCTAAATGCTTAAGGGTATTGTTGTTTTTTTGTTATAGATGCATATCGTGTGGCTTTCTCTATCGTTCCTCTTAAGAAACTACATCAACTCACCCCAAAGTAAGGGCAATAACATGCGTGTTGGTAATTAGTACATAGCTTGTTGGGACTTCCTCAGTGCCCCTAAATTTCACTGTTTAAAAAGAAACATGCATGCTTGTTTTTAGCCATCAGAACAGAGTCTACTTCTACATATAACAAGAAAACCATTATATTGTTATCCAGCAACAAAAGTAACCCTATTCCTTGAATGTGCTTTCTTTCCTAGAAACCTCTTCATGACCCTATAGCGTTCAGAAAGGAGATTGATGGGATCATGGTGGATGTCTCTCTTCAATGGTAAAATGTATTTCTTGAAATTTTGCAATAAGTACATTGATGTATGTACTGCATCGTGTCCCTTCATGTTGTTTGGTCAGTTGAGCAATGAGAGAGTTTATCTGATTCTTGTTTTAGGTTATCTACAATTTTTGATGCTGTGTTTTGTTGCTCAAATGTATGCCCTTATATGGCCTGAATCTTTTTGCCAAAATTTCGAGGATTGGGCCAATTTTGTTTTTTCGTTTGACCAAATGTCCAAACTGATCTTAAGTTTGTGGACAGAGGTCTATGGTTCATGGACCAACTTGCATCCATCTCGCATGTTCATGGACTGGTTTTGCAATTTACTACTCATTTTGTTCGAAATCTTAGTAATTTTGTTCTTAGGGAAGGATTTTGTGCCTTCTACTCAAGCAATAAATTGTCACCATTTACAGGTGCTCTGATTCCTACTCTGACACAGTGCTAGGATACGCCAACAGTATCCGTACTATTGATGGCGGAACTCATATTGATGGTCTGAAGGCTTCATTGACAAGAACAATTAATAACCTTGCAAAGAAGTCAAAGATCATTAAGGTGATAATTTACGGACTACTGACCTTTTCTTTTGTTGTTCTGTAGTGGATGCACCCTATTGTTTATTCACGTGCTTAACTGCAACCTGCTGATTCTGAAACTTTTTATTGGAGTTTTTTTTTAAAAAAATTGTGACGGCAGACTATAGTGACAGCTATACATTGAAAAGGATTTGTTTAAGTCTTTAAAGTGCACTTCTCAATGCTATTCATCCTACCAAATAAAAAGCTTAATAAACTGGATCAGTGATTCAGTTCAGGGGTTTATTAACAGACATTGGTTTTTATAGGATAAAGACATCAGCTTGAGTGGGGAGCATGTTAGAGAAGGAATGACATGTGTTATTTCAGTAAAGGTCCCTGATCCAGAGTTTGAAGGGCAGACAAAGGTAACAGCTTGTATTTCCTGACATAATTTGGCAAATTTTATCTGAAGATTAATGCCATGCAATCACTTTTCTTGATTTCACCCTAATGGTTGGTCAAATTTTGTTTCTTTTTTATTTCGCAGACAAGGTTGGGAAATCCAGAAGTACGAAGAATGGTTGAACAATCTGTTCAAGAAAACTTAACAGAGTATTTGGAGCTTCATCCAGATGTGATGGACTCAATTTTGTCTAAGTCCCTCAATGCTCTCAAGGTACATGGTCCTTGTAATAATTTGAATGGCCTAGCTTGGGACAGAAAAGATACTTCTTATCCTATGCATCGTTGTAGCAAGAAGGATTCCCCAGGTGCTCATTGATTACTGTCCTGTTGCAGGCTGCATTGGCAGCGAAGAGGGCTAGAGAATTAGTGAGGACAAAGAGTGTCTTGAAATCATCTTCACTCCCTGGGAAGCTAGCTGACTGTGCATCAACTAATCCTGAAGAATCCGGTGAGTTGGTCCAACGTCCAAACTGGCTTAGGCCTCTTGCACACACTTTTAGGCTTTGACATTTGCTGATCACTTATGAAAATGCAGAAATCTTCATAGTTGAAGGTGATTCTGCAGGGGGTAGTGCAAAGCAAGGTCGGGATAGGAAATTTCAGGTAAAACTTATTAATCTATTTTTAGTATGTTCAACAGTTGTACCACCACCAGCATTATTGATTTCTGACGAAGTTCAGAGTTACGGATGATTATAAGTTGTTACTATTTGGATATTTTGTCATGTGGGGCCTGTTTGGTTTCCGCCGTAGCTCGCCCTGCCAAAGTGTGGGCTCACCAAATATTTGGCACAACTTTTTGCCACCCGCAGTTCGCCCAGCATTGGCGAGAAAATGAACTAGCATGCCAAACACTGGTGTGGGCATGCCAGCAACCAAATGCACGCGCAGACGTGGGTCAACGCCAAAAAATTGGCTGGCCGGCTCAAGACTGTAAACCAAACAGGCCTGTGGCCTCCTTTGATGGGAGAAGTTCTATTTCACCCACTCGTGCTTACTAGCTGCTAACACTACTGATGCATATTTTGGACATAATGGTGGTCTTCATGGTTATTAAGGTGTTGCTTAAGAGGTAAGGCGGCCAGAGGGCGACGCCATGCTGGACGCCACACTTTGAAGTGGTATGGTGTTCGCTTTATTCGCAAGGCGGCCGTAAAGCGTTTCCATGGCTTAGGGCGGGGTGAGGCAGGCGCCATATGGGTAGCCCGTAGCCTCTGGCGGGAAGAAGCATGAGGGAGAGGAGGGAATCCAAAATTGGCGCAATAAGCAAGAGAGAGGAGAGGGAGAGAGCAAGCCTCCAGGTCCTGCGCCACGTTGTGACGCCGCCAGATCCAACCTCCATCGCGCCCCTTGAATTTGTAGCTATTGCTTACTACTTTACTAGGATAGGATGATGATATGGCGTCGCCTCGCCTCACGCCTTAGGCACTAAGGCGGTAGTGAGTCGCCATGCCTCGCCTTTACACCTTAATAACCATGGTGGTCTTTATGTCAACCTCCAGAGTTTTCTTCAATATGTGCATTGTTTTCATAAGAATAATTTTCCACACTTCAAGTTATGCTTTTGAACTGTATTGAGATTAGAGCATGTCTTCTAAGTTCTAACTATTACGCAAGATGCCATGCAAGGATAGATGATATATCCAGTATAAAGGCACTTGCCTAATAGAACAACGGCACTTGCCTAATAGAACAACATTGATAGTAAGGAAGCTATTTTAGGCTGGCTTTAGGGTTGTAAACAACTTGTTGCACATCAATTGAACTGTGACATACACATCAACTTGAAAGACAATTTTTTGCTGCACCAGTTCTGGTAGTGCAGCATTTGTCAAAGCTTGCTAAGGATCGAAGTGATCACTTACAAGTGGGATCATAGTGTAACACAGAAATTTCCTTTCATCCTCTATGCAAACAAGGCCTGATGTGTTTACCCCCAACATACATTCAACTTCTCTAATTGCACTATTCATTCTTGTTCCGCCATTTGTGTGGTGGCTTCCTTCTGCCTGCTTGCAAAATATAGATAGATATTTTGGAGCATAGGCGATTTCCCATACTTGTCTGCATAGGTGATTACCCATACTGGGCTTGCTTAGCATAGGGGACCCCAAAAGCCCTTTTTTAGTAGAGTTTGTATGGTGGCAGCACCAATGATAAATATAGTTACTCAGTTCTTCCCTTTTTGTTTAGAAGTAATTATGATGGGTGGGGTTCAAGTCTACATAGATACCAGGACTGCGAGCTAAATTTTGCACTATTTTATAGCTGTAACAGCAATTTGTTATGTGGAGCTGCTATTATTAATTTTTTACTACACAACCTAGCAGTTGCTAGATGCATTGAGATGCTGCCTATGATCAAAATAAATGACACCAAGTAGTAATCTCGCAGGAATTGGCAACAAAATGGTTAGAGCAGTATGCACTTGTTTGTGGTGCGGAGGCCGTTAGTCCATAGTTCATAATCTATTGTTTTTCTATATCAAATGTTGCTGCAACTTACATACCATATACCTGGCATTCACTTGGATCTAAACTCTAATCATGCCTTACAACTGAATGCAGGCTATTTTGCCTCTAAGAGGTAAAATTCTCAATATTGAACGGAAGGATGAAGCAGCAATGTACAAAAATGAAGAGATCCAAAATCTTATTCTTGGACTTGGACTAGGAGTGAAGGTTGCATGCTCTTTGTCCTGTTTATTCATTTATTCTCTGATTCTTTTTGGCTCTTTTTTTTACGCAAATTATTCTTTTTGGTTCTTGTCTAATATATTCTTTCAGGGTGAGGATTTTAAGAAGGAAGCTCTTCGGTATCATAAGATAGTTATACTTACTGATGCTGATGTAGATGGTGCACATATCCGAACTCTCCTCCTTACTTTCTTCTTTAGATATCAGGTACTTTGAAGCATCTGCAAACTTAAGATATAGCTCATCTGTTAGGGTTCTGCGTTCATATGGATGTACATCCGATTGCACAGTTACACTTGTGTTCCCATTCTCACTTTTTTTCAAGGCCTGTTGGGTTGGGGTGATTAGGGATAAGAGATAGGGTTTGGTTTGGCCAGTGTTTGGATGAAATGGGAAACAAAAACTGGTTTGTACTTGGTTAGGACGGGGTTTGGACTGAAATCAGGCTGAGAATTTGGGTTTGGGAACAGGTTAAATCTATGGGAAAGTCTAGGTTTGTTTGCTCATCCTAGAAACCTATTAGGATCCTCTTTCAACCGCAGAAAATCCACAAAGGCCTAAAAATGTCTTTTTAGGGGTGAGAATGAGATCAGGTATAAGTGAAACCCAATTGTTCAGCCCATGGAAACACTACAGTTTGTTTCTCAGCGTAGAGAAACCCAAAAGAGAAACTGTTCTGGAGTTGGGTTGGGTTGTGGTTTGCAAAAGTTTAGTTGCACTGGATGGCTGTTTTTCTATTTTTAATAATCTGTCTGTGAGCAGTTCTGTTTACAGGCATGTTACTGTTGAATTGTATTTACTACTAATTTGGCTTTCATCTCTAGCCTACCCCAACTTGATTGGGACAAAGGCTTTGTTGTTGTTTTTGCATGTCATTGTTGAGCTACCATGTGATATTGTGCTTTGAGCGGGCAACTCTTCATTACCATAATATGTTGGCCAATGACTATAGTGTGAACAATAACGGGACTGTTTTCGTTATACAATGTTTGCAGAGAGCACTATTTGATGAAGGTTGCATCTACGTTGGTGTACCTCCTCTTTACAAGGTTTGATTGTGACCTTACACTAGTATTCTTGAATGGAGAATTGATCTTAAATGTTGAGTTGTGTATTTATCTTGCGGTGTAAGGTTGAGCGTGGGAAACAAGCACACTATTGCTATGACGATACTGATCTCAAAGAGATAGTTAACACCTTCCCAGCAAATGCGGCGTATCATATCCAGAGGTTTAAAGGTACATTTGACTGATGAGCACTATGAATTTTGAAGCAAATATCACTGTCTACATTTTATTGTCTCCTATATTATCTCGACAACATTAATGATTGGTGAATAGCTTGCCAGTTTGCATTTTGGTTTATTTAGCAAATAAAAGGGCCATCTGTCTAGATATCATTCACTATGTTGCCTTGCGATGACCATGTGCATTCCTTTCAAGCTTTGTTACATCTTCAAGGAGATATATGTTTCCTCCTATTTTGGTAAGTCCGTATTTGCCATGTATCATCTTCTCTGGTGGTTCAATAGGTTTGGGTGAGATGATGCCTGCACAGTTATGGGAAACAACAATGGATCCCGAGAGGCGGCTGTTGAAGCAGCTTAGGGTTGAAGATGCTGCTGAGGCTAATGTTGTGTTCTCATCTCTTATGGGTACCCGGGTAAGCAACATAAGGTTCCTTTGAGCACTCCTAAAATAATGACTTTACACACTTCATTTTGTTAACATTATTTAATCTCTGTGTTGTACCTTTCCAGGTCGAGTATAGGAAGCAACTAATACAGAATGCCTCAAGTGTGATCAACATAGATCACCTTGACATTTGAGTGCATTAAGCAAGGCTGACCATCGTGTATGATATAGAAGACCACCTGCTGCTGTTCTTACCCTTCCTACAGGAATGAACCGTAGCATACTTAATTCCTTGCCAACAATTTTCCGGTGCTAGCCTAGCAGTAAAAGTAGGCTAGGACGGGAAACAGTATGGCAGCGTCTTTCCTGGTTTTCTGGTACTCCTAGCAGAAACGGTGGTTTATTTCTTGCCATGTTGTAACCCAACTTGGCTGGACGAAAGACATCATGTGGGCATGGTTCGGGTTTCTGCCATATTTTGCCACTTAAATCATGTAATATACTTTATCACCTGATACATTCGTTCTAGTTAAGATGTGCCGTGCCTCTTCGATTTTTAGCTTGCACGCTTATCACTAATTTGCGTTGGCTGCTTGATTTATTTCTGTTCGTTTGTTTTGGTCTCGCATGTATCTAGCGAACTTTGGTTGCACCATTTTCACAAATGCCGCTTATGTTGTGCATGGTATAATGGTCTCGTACATTTTTGATCGAATTACCATCGTCAGAGTCAGGTTGTACAAGTTTTAGTTGAACGTGACCCCTTTCACTTGTCACAGGCTCACAGCCAGTAAGATCGTGAACCCCTTCACTTGTCACAAGCTCACAGCCAGTAAGATCGTGAAAGCAGATCACTGGCCATCTGGTTCTCTGAGAATATGTAGGTCTGCCTTTGTTCGGTTTCGCAGAGGTGGTGTCCGCTTGCTTCCTTACGGGTTTGTATTTTCCACTGGTTTGAACCGTTGTGATAGGTTTGCCATTAAAAAAGGACGAACTGCGCATTTGTCGTCACAACGGCTGGTAAACCATCAAACCTGCCATTGGACCGCCGGACCTGACGAAATATTTTCAAATTCCCCCTGTTGTCCTCCTGCCACAGCATATGGTCGTCGGCCACAACCGCCACCCTCACACACGTGCACGTTGTCGATGGAGTCAGGGAGGAGCGCGGGCGGCGTGAGCACGCACCGGATCGCCCATCGCTGTTGCTCCAAATTTAGGGTGTAGCTTTTTGTTCAATTTCTCGTGAAGTAAAAAACTTCTCATCAATACTAATCAAAGGATGACTCTCTGGCCCCGGATTTCCATATAAAGGATTTGACGTAATTTAGAGCGTGTTTGGTTCCCGACTAAAGTGAGCCAAGTCAAAATTTGACTGTGCCTTGATAATTTGGTCTCTGTTTGGTTCGAAGCTAAAATTTGGTTATGCCTCGAAAAATTTAGCCGGTCAAAATTGTTATATTGTGTTTCTGGGCACAACTGGGCTAGCAAAACGGGCGCCCGAAAAAATTTGGCCAGCCAAATTTTGGTTTGATCTCAAACCAAATATCATTTTAGCAGTCAAAATTTAATACCGCCCTGACTTACTTCTGACTAAATTATGATTTGGCTGAGTTGGGCACCAAACCAAACACGCCCTTGATGCCGCCGCCGTATTTTCTCATCCGACGCCAACCCCTACTCTTCCCACCCGAGCCCGGCTTACTCGTCGTGTTCCTCCTACATATGGTCCAACCTTTGCTTCTCCACCGCTCGGCTCGTGCTCCTCTACCCTGTTGATGAGGTGGTTGCCATGGTTGAGTGGCCTATGCTCCTATGGCCGTGCTGCTGAGGATAAGGCAAGGTAAGGGCATTTTAATCTTTACATATCATTGAGGGTTTTTCTTTTAATTTTTTAAATTATTTTTTTCTCAAAATGAAATGGTTCTGATTAGGTGGATGCAGTAGTGGCAAATGGAAGGGAGTGAGCCTTGTCTCAGTGGCAAATTTGCGATCATTGACTTTTTTGAATGGCAAATTGTAATTGTAGAATTGATTACGCGCAAAAATGCAATTAGAGGGGTGAATGATTGTAAAAGTCAGATTTCAAATTTAATTCACTATAATAAAAAAATCAATTTATTATAGTAATCAATTTGTGATATACTTTTATCACATAACTAAAAATGATGTTAAAAAAAATTAGTCAGTCTGCTTGCCCTCAAATTTTTATCATTGAAACTAGACAACCTCACAAAACTATTCCAATAAAAATCAAGTCAATCAGATCTCCGAATCAAGAGTTATGACCTTCATGAGAAGATTGTGATATATGGTGATAAAAATAGATTAAACACTTATTTCGTGATTATGTAAAAATTACGAAAAATTACCAACTATTATTTTTCAGAACCTTACTTATATGCTCTAGGATAATTTTAGATAGATCAAACCAAGCAAATTGTGTTGACCGAATGATCCAAAAAAAAATCAACAACGAATGAATGACAAAAACGAAAAACATAGAGAAAGAACAAAATTACCAAATCATCAACTTACAAAAAATAATTTTCATTATATGGATGAGTTCACAAGATACATTTCCACACACCCCTAAAAGAATCTTCATGAAACTCTAACCCTATATTGTTTCTCTTTTTTTGCTAAAAGAAAAAAACATATTCTTAGTACTACTCCTTAGTCTAACAATCTCTCTATTGGTTCCTGTTCACCACTCAAGGGATCGATGACGTTTTAAGATGAAAGGTAAATTATGACACTTAAAAACTAACCTAATTGACTCCAAAAGCTTCACAAGACAAATCTATATTAATTTCTATCTAAACGTGCTCTAGGTTATCTAGTGTATCTACTCTACCGTTTAAAAGAGATTGCAACCTATCTAGGAAGGTAAATTGCAAGATTGTAAATATCGAAACGTAAACAAGGTAGAGAGAGTAAACTCGGCACAAAAGATTTTTATCTTGTGGTATCGATGACATGAATGTCACCTCTAGTCCATGTTGGAGCTCCACCAATGATATGCTCCCGGTCGTCACGACTCTTCCATTCATAGCTCTTGAGTCACCAAGTCACAAAGACAAGACCCTGACCTGGATGAGCCATCAAACCACAAAGGCAAGGTTCCACCACTAGCCTCTCTCTCTCGGTCACTTGTCCCTGTCTTTACTTTAGAGCTTGAGCCACCAAAGAATCTTGCCACCGCTCCACATCAAGTTAGAGGGCCAACAAGTTTGAACAACTCCGGCTTAAGTCACCAAGATTCCAAGGCATCGGCGTACCACCTGGTACAAGCTAGGATCACTCCTTGATCCACTCTCTAGGCCGCAATCACCTAGCAATATTCTCTCTAGGCCTATAAGCACTAATCACTCACTAAACATGTGCTTAATTGCCTTGAATGATCACATTAAGCACTTTGGTGGCTTGGATATCTTCTGAAGTGTCTTTGTGTTTCTTTGGACTTCAGCACCTTCAAATGACCGAGTGGAGAGATATTTATAGCCTCAAACTCGCCAACTAGTCATTAACCCAACGGCTCAGAAAAGCTATTAACATCGGATTGTCCGGTGATAACAGTAGTACAAACACCGAACAATCTAGTGTGTACATCATCAGAAACTAGCCGTTGGACTCCCACTTAAAGTCATCCTGAACAACTGATACTTCGGTGAGATCTTTAACTCCATCACCGAACCTTCCGGTGAGTTCACTTGAGCCACATCGCTCCACTTCTTCTCCGTAAGAAATGCTCCGATGTGTTGATCTTTAGAGCACCGGACATTCCGGTACGTTGATCTTCATTCTTCAATACTTGCCGTCGTCTCTGTAAGAAATGCTCAAGTGCTACAATCCTGTGTGAACATTCCAAACACCAGACTATCCGGCCAGGTCGTTATCTTTTTCTCTACACTAGAAAATACTCCGGTGCTATTCCTCCGGTGTGCACAAGCCAAGCATTGGACTATCCGCTCAACTATTCTCCATTCTTCAGCATTGCATCCTTCTTTGGAAGAATTGCTCCGATGAGCACACTTGCTAATCACCAGACCTTCTGGAGAGGTCTTCAACATTCTCTCCTTTTTTCGTCAGGAATGCTCCGGTGAGTTCAACACACAGAGCACTAGACCATCTGCTGAGAGTAATTCTTCTGAGACTTCTCCAATTCAATCAATGTTTATCCCAACTGTTGTAGCTTCTTTATGTATTGTATCCATAAGACTTACTAAAATATATACTTGATAAACATGTTAGTCTCAATAACTATGTTGTCATTTATCATAAAAAACACAATCATAGTCTACTAGGGCTATTTTCGCTACAACCGCATGACAACAACTCGTTCTTTTTATTTGCCTCGGTTGGCACTATGGAAACCAACACATAATAGAAGTCATGTGAAAATTTAGCAGATTTATTCACTAAGTCATTACCAACTTTAATATTCTAGAAATATATTCGTGAAATTGGTATGCAAAGATTTTAAGAATTCCAAAAGTTCAGGGGAGCCAACTCCTAGATTATAACCTATTTATGATCATCCGATCATATTGCAATATTTTTCTCTTTATAAGTTTTACTCACAAATTTTTTTATATAAAGTTTTTAATAAGGCAATATCAATACAGACATATATACTATATCATTTTCTTCTAAGTTTTTTCCACTAGATTTTAAGGAATTTTTCAATAACATATTTCAACCGTACTTCTTCTCATATTTTTTTCACATGATTTTAGAAGCACTTATTCATTTAACCATATACAGATGATGAAAACTATCAAGTAGTATTGCGGTTAATCGCTTTTCGACGGTAACCGCCCACGGTGGTTGTGTTGCCACCCGTTGGGAGGAGATACCTCCCTAACAGGCATATATATATATATATATATATATATATATATATATATATATATATATATATATATTCAATAAAAAAGTAACAAGTTCAATCGACTACACTGTCTGAATCGTTCTAAACAAGTTTTACCCTACAGCTTGCTTGCGCCATGTCCCACGCCCGTGCCGCTCCTGCGCTGTTTCCTGCGATGACGCCTTAGCATGACACAAATCTGCAGTTGGGGTCCAACTAGTGGCAAATATGCAATTTGCCCAATGATGTGCTGCACAAGTTGGCGGGTTACGCGCGGCGGGAGCGACTACGATTGGCGGTTCAAGGCGAGGAGCTCCAGCAGCAGCAGCAGCAGCCGTTGCTGCCGAACCGAGCTGGCACCATCCATGCATCGACGAGGACGGCGCAAGAGCCAACCGACCGAAGCGTCATACCAACACGTGGGCGCCGGCGTGGTGCAATATATAGTATATACTATATACCATTGCTAAATTGTTGGAGAAGTATAGTATCTCCTAACCAGGGACGGAGCCACGGGAGCTAGTGGGGCCATGGCCCCTAAAGATAGATAAATTTCTATATATACCTTTCAAAGTTCAAATATTTTTCATATAAAACATCAAAATATCTTAACTTGGCGTTTTTATATTTAATTATTTGTATTTGGTTCCCCTTTACTTTGTTTCTAGCTCCGTCCGTGTTCGTAACTACCCTACATACATAGGTAGGAGATTCAGATCGGATCCTGATGCTTACTACAACCTACTAAGCTGTCAGCCTCGATTTGAAAAACCTGCATGATTGCATCCATCTCCGCATATAAAATTGTTACCAAGTCTGCTCAAGCCGGAGCTACTTGTCATATACTAATTATATTGTTTATCAGAGTGGAGAGAGGTTTTGGAAACTAACATTAATTATTGGTTGATTAGCCACCAGCCCACCACTAAGCTCGTGGTCGTGGGTTTGCATCAGCTCAGGTGCCAAGAGCAGGAGGTGTGGAGCAGACGATGCTATAGTGATAAGCAGGATCCGCTATTGGACGGACCCATCGCTGCTGCTACACAGATCTTTCCTGATGTTGGGAATCAGCAGCTCGCAGCTCACTGGCGCGCCAGCGACCTACTGACGAAAAAAAACAGCGAGTTGGCGGGTATGCTACAGTATCTGACAAAACTGAAGAAACACTGAACTTTGCGCTGGAATTTTGGTGCTGCCTGAATCGCAGCTTTTCGATATCTTTCTGTTCCTTTTATTGGCGAAGAAAGCAAACGTGCTAAGCCACGTCCGGGTGATCTCGTGCCATCCCATGAACCGAGGATCGTGCCCACGTCCGACGCGCATAGCCGCTCAGATCGTCTTATGCTCAACATGCTAACTGAAACTGAAAACTCTTGAGCTACCAGACTCTGAACAAACCGACCGACTCTCAGGTGCTAAAGCAATCTAAACTAAAACTAAAACTAAATAACAGCAGAAGATTGATTATATCAACATATCCCCCCCCCCCCCCCCCCAATCTACCTGCTGCTCGTGTCGACAATTCGGATACGTCCTCGTAGCTCCTGAAACCGCACACGTCCCGGTGACTTTGTCAGGATATCTGCAAGTTGATTGTTGGTGCCGATACTCTCTACAAGAACCTTCCCTTCTTCTACAAATTCCCAAATGAAATGGTAGCGAGTCTCGATCTCCTTACTTCGGTTGTGAAAGACGAGATTCTTGCACATTTGAATTGCAGACTTGTTGTCCACATGAATGATGGTGATGACCGGCTTCATGTCCAGCAGATCACCGATCAAGTGCCCCAGCCATACTCCCTGACAGGCTATAGTTGCAGCGGCCACATATTTGGCTTCACACGATGAGAGGGCCACTATTCTCTGCTTCTGCGATTGCCATAAGATCGGGCTGTCTCCAAGTAAGAACAATGTCCCAGTGGTGCTCTTTCGATCGTCCACGTCCCCTGCCATGTCAGAGTTGTTGTACCCAATCAATCTAACTTCCCGGTCGCACTTGAGATAGCAGCAGCCATAATTGCGTGTGCCTGCAATGTATCGGAATAGATGCTTGACGGTGTTGAGGTATTCGATTGTCGGCTCCTCCATGAACCGACTGAGGTACCCGATGGCGAATGCTATGTCCGGGCGAGTGTAAACCAGGTAGCGAAGACCGCCTATGATACTTCGGAAGATGGAAACATTAACATGCAAGTTCCTGCTGTTCTTGTTAGGCTTCAGTCGGGGCTCCATCGGCGCAAGGGTTGGATTGCAGCTTCCCAGTCCAACTTTATCCAATAGCTTCCTGGCATAGGCCAATGGGCATAAGGAGATGTGTCGACGATTGGTGAATCGCTGATCATCGAACTTGTTGAATAAATAGAGGATGCTTGAAGTAGAAGAATAACAAGAGAACACATAGGGGTTTTTATATAGGTTCGAGCCTCGCTGAGGATAATAACCATACGTCATGTTTGTCTGTTGTTGATTTGAGCCTATTACAAGGGGATTGGTGGCTAGCCTAGATGGATCTAAACCTAGTCGGTGACTTCCTTGCTCGGTTTTTGTTGGCTTGTCTTGGATTGTGTAGCTCGTAATGACTTCATATTGCTTGTCCTCCGCAGGGTCCCCTGAATCTCTCTTTCTCTCTCTCTCTCTCTCTCTCTCTCTCTCTCTCTCTCTTATATATATATATATATATATATATATATATATATATATAGATGTCATACATCTTATGAAGTCCTCCTTCCTGTTTTGGAGATAAAACCTTCCCGGTTACGTGATACCTTAGGTACCTACGGATAGTTTCCTTTCTTTATGGGATCCCCTTCCCATATATAAAGATAGTTACATGAAACCTTAGGTAGCTACGAGTAGTTTTCTTTCTTTCTGAGATCCCCTTCCCAGATATAAAGATATGCCCCTAGAATTACGAAAAACCCTAGGGTGCCCGGATATGATATATCCATTATTCATCGTCAAGCCCCCCATTAGTACACAACATGAGGTTTTGACGGATCAAGTATATCGCCAGCAAAGATAAGCTTTTGTCTTACCATGTAATCGAGTAAGACTCGGGTCCCCGATTAGGGTGAAGCTTCTAATTGAGTTTTCTGATTTTCTACTCGGGATTCCGAACGTCTCCGAGTCCCCAAGAGATTTCTCAAGAAGGTGTTCCAGGTTTTCTGTTATTTTTGCCATTTGGAAAGAATTTTTTTTTGTCACAGGTTAATTTTGAAAATTGAAACATCACAACGAAAATTTTGGGTAGTGGTGAGAATCTTTTCCAGCCATATTACCATGGTTATGGTAGTAGCGCAAGGAGCCAAACTCCTCGAGGTATGACGCCAATTGCCCCGCATGTGCCGAACATTATATGCGATGTGATGATAAAGAGGGAGATCATGGCCTCAAGTTGTGTCACATTGTCAGCTGAACTGCTATTTTCGGGAGCCCCCGCCCTGCATAAAGGCAAAGAGAGAACCTGCTTCAATGTCCATTCTTTCATCATCGATTGCTTTCTGTTGCACTCATAGTTCTCCTTATGCCCTTGCTCCAAAAATCCTCTTCCCTCAATCTCTTTGCTACCATGGGCAATAATAAGATCGAGAAAGAGAGCTCCTCCACCGACAAGATGACGAGTGAGATCTTGGGGTGGCAGGAATTCGAGATCATGGAGGAGGTTCTGGAGAAGACCGAGAGTGAGGAGGTGATCCTCCCAGGTTCTGATTCCTGCACTCCGGTAGTAGGGTAGACGATCCCAAGCCCAAACACCCATAGCTAGGTAGTCTTCCTTGACTTCTTCCACTGCGGCTTCGGGTTCCCTCCATCTGGCTTCTTACTCAAGGTGCTTGCTTTCTATGGTCTTGAACTCATCCACCTCAATCCCAACTCCATTATGATGCTAAGCATCTCCATGCATTTATGTGAGGCCTTTCTTGGCTTCTACCCATCTCTCGACCTCTTCTGGTACTTCTGTGTCCTGAAGAGGCTCCAGAACAAAGTCGCGGGCGACACCAGATTTTGGCTCTGAGAAGGCAAGTTAGCAGAGTATATCGACTTCGCTGTCAAGTCCTCTTGGTTGGGTTGGCACAAGGAGTAGTTCTACTGCCAACCTGGCCCAAAGGGGCTTCCTTACCGGGGCTTGCCGCTGCTGTCGAGGTCTGCTTTGACAAAGGAACCAGTGATGACCACCCTTCGTCAGAACCTTTATCGGGGAGATCCTACACTTGAAGGAGAGGAATCTAACTCCACATGACATTGCTAGAAACTTCATCAAGCATTGCTTTATAGTCCTCTGAAGTTGAGGATTATCGAGGCTTGATATTTTCCAGCTGGATTCCGACCCGAAATGGTGAGATAGGTATTTCTCGATCCCGAGTAATCATATGTAAGCAATCTGCAAGACCTATTCTTATTGTCTATTGCTTCTTCTCTCAGTATATTCATCGGAGGCTACCGACAAGAGGGTCAAGGTTCTTTTTGAGGTCATCCCCTCTTCTAGTTGGAAGAATGTCCTAGTTACCATCATGGAGATGGACTCCAAAACTCAGGCAAGAATCATATTGGTAAGGGTCCCAACTCTTCTCGATCCTTATTTTCTTTTTGAGTAGTCATACCTATAATGATAACTATTACGAGCTTGGACAACTTCCCGGACGTGGAGGGCCCGATCCAGAGGCTGAGAACACGGGGGCCCTGGCTATAGACCCGGATGATGTTCTTATCACGGGGAGCTAGGGTCAGAGCGAGAGTGGTAGCGACAGGGTGCAAATCACATCCTTTAATAGCGCCGTGGTGCTGGAGGGTGACGAATTTGCTAGAGTATATTTGGAGGCAGGTGGTGTTAGGACACCTACACCAACTGCTCATACTCCTTCTGCTTCCGCCAATCTCGTGTCGACTTTGATATTGACCCTAACCCTAGTAAGTTGAACATTTACCAGAGTCCTTTACGGTCATGCATGTTTTTAGTTTCTTGGGCTTGCTTTATCCTTCGGCCTAGAAACACAGAAAGGTGGCAGTTCCAGTGAACTCACTGGACGATGCTCCCTTAGCTCCACTAGCATCAGGGAGAAAAAGATTAGTTCCCCTCTTGGTTCCGGCAACTTAGGTATGCTGGGAATTACTTCCTATGCTTGAAGAAATGCGTGGCTTGAATTTGTTTTTCCTACAGGCTAACTAGAATGCTGCCGACAGTACTCAAATGCCAATCCTCAACCTCCAACCCATGCCTCTTCTGAAGGATATGGAAGAAAACCTGGCGAGCCCTTGACGTCGGTGGCCACCAATCAAGAATTAGAGGTAGCTAGCACTAAGGTCGCCACTGCCCTTCCAAAGAAGGGGCACATGATCTCATTGGATGCAACCTTAGGGGAGATGCTCGAAGGGCAGGTAGGCCATCAACCAAATTTAGTGTTCAGCACCTTCTTCGAGGTAATATTCTACTTGCAAGTTAGTAATCTAATTAGTGGAATGAATGGGGCTGACCTTAACGTTCTTTGAAGTTTGCCATGCATTGCTTAAACAAGACTCACTGCGATGCCAAGAAGGACACCGTATGAGTAGATGTGCTCAAGAAGGAGGCTGCCAAACTACCCAATAGCTCTCTCAAGTGACAGTCAAGAAGCAGAAGGCAGATGTTGTGCTTGAGGAGCGGATGAAGGGTGACCTTCTAGTATCGCAACATGATGTTCATCTATTCTGTCTTCCTAACATGTTGCCTTGCAGAACTCTCCACAACCCGAGAAGATGTCGCTCATGAAGGGGCCCAAATGTCAGCCACCCACCAACAACTCGTTGAGTGCTCAACATCTTCCATGAGGTGCATGCCGAGGTTGGGATCCAAGCAGAGGCTCCTGGTGGGGAGGATGCTCCAGGACTCGCTATCTGGGCCTCCAAGCTTGCCGAGGTATTCGATGGGTTCCGAGGAACAATCACCGAACATCTGTCAAGTCAGTCTTGTTGGAGCACGGAGTTGGAACTCGCCTATGCACTGGCCATCCTGAAGACCCACCAACCGGAGCTTAATTTCAACATCCTCCTGGAAGGTTTCGTGAATTAGTCAGAGGAGTCATCAGCTGATGTAGTGAAAATGGTCCTATTAGGCCATGATTATGATTTTGGTGATTAATAACAATATAGTCATTGAGACTAACATATTTATCAATAATATATAATTAGTAGGTCTCATGGATGCAATACATGAAGAAGCCACCGAAGCCGGAATAAAATTTGATTGAATTGGAAGAAGTCCCAGGGAAAATGACTACACTAGATAGTCTGGTGATACCACAAGTGTACACACTAGAGCATTTTCCAGAAGGATGAAAAATGTCATACCCAATTTTAATGGACAAAAATCACATGTGGCTTATGTATGCCCAATATGTTTAACACACATAAGGACATCACATGTGAAGTAACAGAAGCAATACTTTTTATAGAATAAGCGTTAAACTCTTACAAATATTGACATATATTGTCTTCTATGTATAGGAAGACACACGCCTAAAATGTCACGAGCTCGTCTTGATAGTCTTCAACATCTTCACTCTCTTAGCAGCACTACATATGTCGCATGGCATAGGGAAAATAGTAAGTGTAAGTACATAACGCGTTCAACAAGTGTACATGAGAATAATGATATGCAGACTTATATCAAGGACAAGCTAACATATGGTATATTTGTGTAAATGCGAGTAAAGTAAATAGTAATGTAATTGAAAAGCATTAAGCAGTTGTTAAGTGAGTGTAACCAAAACAACCTAATAACTATCACTCAAGGCTACTCACCTTGCAAACCATAACCATCTCATATCACCAGACCGTATCTATAACCATATCCATAACCATAACTCAAACCAACTAATCATGTGAGGATTCAAGTCTCTCATGACCGTGAGCACGGCTGATATATCAGATTTTACACTCTACAGAGGTTGTCCAGCTTTCTCCATGAGTCAGTGAATTCCATATTCCCGTGTTTGCAAGACACTTAACACATGCCAATGGTGTGCCGTCAAGAAATCATTGTATGCCATTTACCACTAACTAGAGCCTAATCAAGTATGTATCTGCCCAATAGGTTTCAGATTACATAATTTTCTTCCAACCTAGAAGCCTCCTTTTGTGTTGATCCGACACACACTATATAGAACTCTAACTAGTATGTCACGTCTTACCCATATCAGCCTCGTGGTTGGTACGATACTTATTGGGTTGTCGCTCCATGAACTGGTCCTTATTTTGGTTACTTGAGCAAATAATAAACCAACAGCATAATCATGATCACTATCACAATACTACTATGCTCAAGGCCTAATGTTCCATGTTTCTACCTCATGTCGATTATCAAAGTTGCATATGTTCTTTATTCATGTATAAGACACTTCCCAATATCCTGATAGCAAGGCTAAGCAATTATACCCAAAAGACTCATATACGTGTCACTTAGACTTTAAGGAATGTAAAGCAAAAACTAGGTAAACTCTAACATAGGTGACTACCCATTAAATTGACATTGCATGCAATTTGTAAAACAAAACATTTACAAATAAAGGTTCGAAATGATCAAGAAGTATACTTGCCTTTTACCCAACACTGCTCAGTGTTGACGAAACCTTGGTCTTGAAGTCCCTCGAACTATTCCGGAACGTTGTCAACTAATCGCGGGAACTACCGACAAACAACACAAAGCAAACACCAAGAATAACATATCAAATATCATCAAAACACTTTAAAAACACTATGGTCGGATAGGTATGATTTTAGAAATATTTAGATGCAAGAATCGTCTAAATCAGAGTTAAGGTGAAAGAGAACGGGCTTTTGGAAGATGGATTAAGCTAAAAAGAAAAGACTAATTTACTGGAGTTATCTTCCTATGAGAAAAGACTTTATTGTACAAACAATGCGTCAGACTTGCCAATGTCATTGTGCAAGGTTCAAGAAGTATATGGCTAACTAGACTTCGCTAAATAGGCTAAGGAGGATGATGTGATGCTGACTTGGCATGCTATGCAAGCATCGACTTGGATTTAAGAAGAGGTGCGCTGAGGTCTAGTCACGACCACACATGATCAAATGGCTAGGGATTACGCTTCTAGGTTAAGGATACTACCGGTAAGTTTGCATAGCGGTGGCGGCTCGTGTTTTGTCGAAGACAGCAATCAGACATGTGGCCACTAACATCGACATTGAGTTTTGGTGGCATTTTAGCGAAACGAGGGAAGCATGGTGTAAAACGCGAAAAGGCTAACTCAAAGGCATGGTCGGGTTTGGAAGGAGTCATCCGAGGTAGCAGCAAAATAGTGATGACTGCTGCTAGGTTTGGTGCTGACCACAAACAGATGCTGCAACAAAGACACTCGCATTCCCATAGATTGGCTAAAATTTTTGAGGAACCGTCTAAAATAGAGACGTTCATATTTCTCGGAACACAATTCTGAAGCACGGGTTTGGGTAGATCATCTCCTGAGAGGAAGAGCGATCAGTAGAGATGAGACGGGTGACATTTACAACATGGTGCCATGGGCAACCATGTTCTGGTCGTGTTGCTCCTCAAACAGTGAAGAACTCCTAGGGTCACGTAGAATACTCCATGGGACACACCGTGATGCTTCTGTATTGATGGGGAACGCGAATGCAAATCTGGTGCACGTGTAGAACACGTCCAGACTAGGGTAGCGGGCATGGTGATCACGTTCCTGGGGGTGTCGGTGTTCTAATAGCCGATTTGGTTGGTGAGGGAGTGGGAAACATCCTGGGGCACAAGCTGGACAAAGGGTATAGTGGTTCGACCAATGGTAAGCCGGGAACATCGATGCCAATCAGCGATAGCGTGACTGTCCGCGATGGTGACAGTCGTGGCGGCATGGATCAGGCTTTAGCAGGGGCTAGGGCTTGGCTAGGGACTTAGTGTGATGGTAAAACAGGATTAAGGGAGGAGAAGGAGGGGGTCCTCACCTTGCTTTGGTGGTCGAGGAAGGAGGATTCGTGGAGACAATGACGTAGCGCATCACGAGCGATAGCGGCATCGTCGGCGAACGGCAACACACGAGCAGGGCAGCAACGGTGGCTAGGGCTTGGGGGTGTGGAATAGGGGCAATAGAGGGTGTGAAACTCCTATTTATTGGGCTAGGGGCGGCTGGTTGAGGTGGAGTCCAAGCCGGACACGTCTCGGGTTCGAGTTCGAGTTGGTTACGGTTTCCTTTTTTCGCAGCCCTCTATTCCGTTGATGATATTTCTATCGTACGAATTCCAAATTGAATGTTTCTAGACTCTATATTGTAGTAGTCAAAAAGATCTACAACCTTGGTATTTATTGGAACTTCTGAAAACGCTGTCTTGATTTCTAAAAATACATCACAATATAAACTGTTTGAACTTGGACTTATCTGCATAACACTGATTTCGGGGGTCATAACTCCTAGTTGCGTTATCCAAAAGGGGACTTCCATATGTTCGAATCGAAGCTCTCGAAGAGAACAACAACTTTGGTATTGTCAAGATTTATATTTGAGGCCATCTTGAACTTTGAGATTGCGTGAGAACAAGAGGCTATCCAGGACTATACAAATATTTACAGATTTTGTGGATCCTTTTTTATTGGGCCTTCTAGAAGATTTGGCCAAAAGTTTGGACTTGAATAAGATTGAGCCCAAAGACACTTTAGGTATATCTAGTGTTTTAAAAAAGAAACTTTTGCAGAGAAATTTGAATTGAACTAGAGAATGATTAGATATGATTAATAATTGAATAGATGATGAATTCAAAATTTTTGAATTTCAACCATTAAGATCCGTAACTTATTCACTATTGAGTTTTGCAAAACCCTTTTTGAAACCTTTTTCACTCAAAACACCAAAGAGAAAGAAGGAAAAAAAGAACTCAATGCATTTACCTAGCTTCTAACAAAACTCAATATGCAATTCACATAAAATAATAACCTATATTGATTAATTGATTAAGAAAATAGATTTTAACCCAGTATGCAAAACTATCGAAGACTGAAGCTCAATACACCGAAAGGTCCGTTGATGAAAAGACATTGCACACCGGAGTGTTTTCTAGAACTTAGAGAAATGAAGCTATACACACCGGTAGGTCTAGTGATTAGAATATCAATACACCGAATAGTTAAACAGTGAAGAAGTTGGCTTGGTTAGACTCAAGTGACGGGAATGGTGCGCGCCGTTGTTTCCCCGCCACGCAATTCAAGCAGACCTTGTCGACGTTGCTGATGATCGGTAGCCTATGCACCATACCTTGCTGTGCCAGTGCATGGAAAGAATTGAAGTTGAGTTGGTCGTGCCGAGAATGCCATCGCCCGGATTCCTCATCTCCTCGCACCACCATGCATGCTGGTTGCACTGGTTTGAGCACAAGCATGTACATACAGTTTTTGATATGGGTTACCTTAACCAAAAGCTACCGCTGACGATCCTTGATGCACATCATGCCTTTTGCAATTAGCACTTGGCAGTCTGCTTCGTCAAGCTGGCCAATGCTAATCAGGTTGCTCTGAAGTTGCAGTATGAAGTATACAACAACAAGGACGTGTTGCTAACCACTGTGACCGAACATGAGTACATTCCCCCATCCTTCAATGGTGACTATTGAGCCATCACCGAACCTGACCAAGCCAGTGACGCCATCGTCGAACTCGATGAAGGCCGTCTTGTTGCCAGTCAAGTGATTTGAAGCACATGTATCAAGGTACCACTGTGTCACACCCGGTTTTAATGGACAAAATCAGATACAACTTATGTGTGCCTAGGATATTCAACACACATAAGGACGTCACAAGTGAAGTAACAAAAGTAATACTTTAATAGAATAAACATTAAACTCTTACAACAATTGATATATATTGTCTTCTATGAAGATATCTACAGCGGAACAGAAGCACTGGTGCCCAACAACACTGCAGGCAACTGATCAGGAGACATATGCCAAGAATGTCACAATCTTGTCTTGATAACCTTCAACATCTTCACTCATTGAGCCACACCACACATGTCGCATGGGATAGAGAAAATGGTAAGTATGAGCACATGACATGCTCAGCAAGTGTACAGGAAAATAATGATATGCAAGCTTATAACAAGAATAGGCTAACTTATGGTATATTTGCATAAATGCAGGTAAAGAAAACAATTGAACTTTAAAACATTGAGCAGTTATTAAGTGAGTGTAACCCAATTAATCCAACCATAAACCAACCCCCAAGGTTGACTATCCTGTAAACTAATACCACCTTGTACCACCAGTTTCACCAAACCATAGCTATTCCACCACCATAACCATAAACATAACCATCACCTAAAACCATAACCATAACCCAAACCATCTAATCATGTGAGGATCCAAGTCTCCCATAACCGCAGACACGACTGTTACAATAGTTTTTACACTTTGCAGTGGTTGTCCAACTTTTAGCCATGAATCATGATATCCATGTTGTCGTGTTTGCCAAACACTTAACACACACCAGTGGTGTGATGCAAGGAGATCACTACAAAGCATGATCCATCAATTAGGTCCTGGTACTCCAATGAATGCCAGCCATGTGTCTAATTGATATGCTAATCCTTATCCATATTGGCTTCGTGTTTGGTACGGTATTTCTTTGGTTATGGCTCCATGAACCGGTCCTTATATGTGACACTTGGGCAAAAACTACTCAACAGGGAGATAACCATCAGAAAAGCAAGGGGGAGGGGAAAAAGAAAGAAAGCAGAAGTTACGGCCGTCCTGACCAAACAAAACATATGTTACGGCCATCCTAACCAAGATAACCTACTTGCTTGGAACGTATCCACAAGCCTACCGCACTTACCATCATCCTACCATTCTTTGCCCAGGTCCTAGGGTACCAAGTTACTATATCAAGTTCATCATCATCATTGCATATGTCCACTAAACATGTATATGATACTACCCAACATCCTGACAACATAGCTAAACAATTCAACCCAAAAGACTCATACCAACTACCACTTAGGCTTCAAAGAATGTAAAGGAAGAACTAAGGATAACCCATCAGATTAACAGACATGCATGCAAGTTGTAAAACAAAGCTTTTATAAAACTTAGGAGTAATATGATCAAGAAGTACACTTGTCTTTTACCCAATGTTGCTCAGTGTTGTCAAAATCGTAGTCTTGAAGTCCCACGAACAGATCCGAAGCGTTATCGACTAATCGCGGATTCCATCGACAAACAAAAGCAACATTGAATAAACACCAAATAAACTCAAAATTGCGAAAACCAGAGAAATAGAATGATAGACTGGGGTCTTTGATTGGGCTGGGCAGGGAGAACGGAATTGACTGGACTTCTTTCGAGGAAAGATGAAACGATAGGATCTAGGGTTTCACGTGACATGATAGAAAAGATTGTTTCAAGCATTAACATGAGAGCCCTACAAATTAATATATTATTTTAATATCATAAACCTATGTTTGTGGTACAACGTCATGTAGATCTGATCAGGACCTGTATGGCATTGTATCAACCATAAATTTACTAATCAAAATAATATCTTCAGTTGTAGGGATCTAGATGTTAATAAGAAATAACTACTATAAAGATGTGAAGATGGCTATTTGAAACTAGCTAGCATGGTTGGATATATCATGATTTTAGAAAAATTTGAGCCCAAGGAATACTCAAATCGAAGCTAAAATGAAAAAGATATGAAGAATTTAAGTTTCAGGGACCTAATTGCAAAAGGGCCAGGAATTTCTAGAATTATGGAGATTATTTTTGTACTGGAAAAGATGAATTGCTGACTGGATAGTTGACTAGGCAATTTTGGTTGATGTGGCATGGTGATAGGGATGTTATATCAGAAATTTTGCTGACGTTGATAACGATGTGTGCAGACATGTGACTGATGAGGTGGCATGGCTGACGTGGCACTGGATTGGCTTTTTGGGCTGAGTTGGTGTTGACGCGGGTGACACATGTCACCACATAGGATCAAGGTGGACGCTAACTAGGATTTGGTGCTGATCGGGATTATGATGGACATGTGACATTTTGCTATTGGCCAACAAAGAGGTATTTCCCTGATCTAATTTGGGCGCTCGATTTTTATCGAATGACAGAGAGGCAATCGACACCGTCGGTAGAGAGAGCACGGCAGCGGCCGGCTCGGGGTGCGGCGGAGGCTTGCCAGAGTTGGCCGGAATGACGCTCTATGAGCAATTTGCGCCAGCGGGCGGCAAAAGAGCAAGATGGCTCGTAGAGGCAGAAAGGCAAGCTGGCGGCAAGAGGAGGTGGCAGTCGAGTTTGAGAATTATCGGGGAAGGCTCTCCGGTGCAAAAATGATGATGGTGAGGCTCAGCAAAACTTCTCCGACCACGCGTGATGCTTCTTGGCAGCTCGGCGAAGACCAAGGAGCACAAGCATGGCATATTCAAGAGCTTGGGTGGCCGGCAATGGCAAGCGGAGATGGATCAGTGATTCAACAAAATCGAGCACGGGAGGAGGTGATTTGCGATGGGACCGAAGCAGGGGCGTGTTTATAAAGGCGGTGGCTCAGGAAATCCCTAGCACACACGCCATGAAGGGCGGTAGCACAACAGACTCTGGCTCGGATACGACGGGGAGCCCTAGAGGATTACTTTGGGACAGGGCCCACGCATCAGAGGCAGGGTGGCATGGGTGCTGGGCTAGTGTGAGTACGCGTGGGGAGAGGCGGCAGCAGCGGCTAGGCCGAACGCGCGTGAGTGGCCTGGGAGAGAGGAGCGGGGCGCGAGAAAGAGATGCAGGAGGATGGCTGGTCGGGGCGGCCTGGGCAGGGAGAGAGAGAGAGGAGGGGAGATGTCGCCAAGAGGGAGTGGGCCGGTGGGTTGGGCTAGCTTCGGCTGGCCAAGGGAGAGGAGGAGAAGGAGGGGTTGGCTTGGGTTGGGCTAGGATTTTGGGCTGGGTCTAGATAGGCCGGGCTTTAGATTTAGGATTTTCTTTTGTTTTGGAAATTCTAGAAAAGAAGGTAGCAAATGAATTCCAAATAAAATAGCAAATGAAGCTTAAAAAAATTCTACCAAGCTTTTGAAATCATTTTGAAACCAAGTAAAATTATTTTGGACTTATGAAAACATTTTGATATTTTGGAAATTAAATATAACACAAAATAATTCAAATAAATCTCAAATGAGCTCAAATAAAATCTAGGAAAAATCAGAAATACAAAAACTCAAATAAAACCTAAATACCTATTTTCAGCATGAATGCATTCAAAAAATAATAATCCTATTTCAAATTTGAATTACAATTTAGAAAATAGGATTTTTCCTATTCTAATTATTTAAGAAATTAACTAATCTTGGAAAATTTTAGAAATTGAGAAATTTGAAAATCAGGGTGTGACACTTCAATGGTGATCGTCGAGCCATCACCGAACTTGACCAAGCCATTGATGCCGGTGTTGAGCTCGGTGAAGGCCGTCTTGTTGCCGGTCATGTGATTTGAAGTGCCGGTATCAAGGTACCACTATGTATCTTCAGGTTCTTCCCACTTTCCAAGTTTGGTCATGGCCTTTTCCTCATTCAAGAAAACATGCACTCCCACACGCTCTGGTTCATCCACCGTTGCCATGAAGAGCTCAGGTTCCTCCTCGCCCCGCACAAGATTGGCTTTGTCGCGCTTCTTCTTGTGATAATCTTGGGCCCAGTGGCCAATTTTGCTGCAGTAACAACATTTTTTGCGATTGCCATCGCGCGGACCATTTGGAGGTTCTTTGTTGTTGCATATGTTCCTATCCTAAAATTGGAGACATCATGCAATTCTAGTAACTCTAACCTTTGCGACCTTACCGTGACCACGCCCTCGACGCTGGCTCATGTTAGTTCTGGCCTTGCAGTTGTGCATCATTGCAAGCCACTCTCTATCAAGAGCGCCACTTGTGAGTAGCATGGCGGCATTGCTTGAAGAAACTTTTGCATGTCATGTTTTTCATTGCATGGCGGCATTGCTTGAAGAGAGAGGGTGTTGGAAATACTGCTCATGCGCAATGAGGAATCCTTGATGGTTTCACAGTCCTTGAATTGAATTGCTTCAAATTCACGGTGGAGAGTTTGCGCCTTCTCCTTCCTCACCCACTCAACGTCCATCTTTGTAACATCCTGAGTTTAACATATTAATTAATTACAAATTTCACTCCAAATTAAAAAAATTGTGATTAATTAAGTCAACTAAAAGCAAGGAAAACTACATATTCAAATATATTAAGTTGACTAGGTGTAGGGATCGGTGATGTCTTAAGAGGGGGGTTGAATTAGGACACTTAAAAACTAAACCAGCTCCAAAAACTACACAAGATAAACCTATATCAATTTCTTTCTAAATGTGCTCTAAGTTTATCTATTGTGTCTACTCTACCGTTCATAAGAGATTGAAACATACCTAGGAAGGTAAATTGCAAGAATATAAATGCGGAAGCGTAAATAAGATAGAGAGAGCAAACTCAGCACAAAAGATTTTTATCCTGTGGTATCGATGACATGAATGCCGCCCCTAGTCACGTTAAAGCTCCACAAAGGATATGCTCCTGGTCGGCACCTGATCACGGCCCTTGAGCCACTAAGGTCTCAAGCTCGATGAGCCACCAAGCAACCAAGACAAGGCCTCACCACAAGCCTCTCTTCGGTCGCTTGCCGCCATGATCACTTTGGAGCTTGAGCCACCAAGGCAAAGATCTCTGCGTCCCTGTACACGTGTCTTGGCGCCGCTCCACACCAAGTCGAAGGGTCAACAAGGTGCCAGCGAGTTATCAAGACTCAAAGGCACCAACGTACCTCTTGGTACACAGCTAGGATCACTCCTTGATCCCCTCTCAAAATCACAACACCTAGCTACAACTCTCTCTAGGCCTATAAGCACTAATCACTCCCTAATCTTGTGCTTAATTGTCTTGGATGATCACTTTAAGCACTATGGTGGCTTGAATGTCTTCTCAAGTGTCTATGAACTTCTCTGGACAACCACAGGTTCAAATGACTAAGTGAAGGGGTATTTATAGCCTCAAAACCACCAATTAGCCATTGCCCAATGGCTCAGAAAAACTGTAAACACTGGATGATTCAGTTATAATAGTAGTACAAGCACCTGATCATCCGGTGAATTCAATAGAAGAAACTAGCTGTTGGAACCCACTCAAACTCATATGTGAACACGGGATTATCCTGTGATAAACTCACTGAACACCGGACAAATGCACTGGATTATCCTATGTGCATATATTTATTTTGGAGCTATCTGGAAATAATAGTCCGGTGTGTTCATTTTATGAACACTGGATCATCTGGTGGGGCAAAAGACTCTGCTCCAAACTTTCTGTGAACACCGAACTGTTTTTCATTGTTCTCACCGGATTATCCGGTGTAGCACGGGACTAATTTTTATGTGAGCACTGGATTATCCGGTCAGACAATTTTCAGCAGAACAACGTTATATATTTTGGGCAAAACTTTTCGCTTCGAACTTCGATTTTGATTATCTTGAGCACTATGGAAAGCTTGTGAAGATCTATAAATTATTATATAGAAATCCATCCCATTTGATCATATCAAAATTTATGGAACAAATCCAATTCATTCCTCTCTTTGTTTCGACTTCGGTGACTTCTCTTTTGTTGCATCCATGAGCCCTACTAAAGCATATACTTGACAAACATGTTAGTACCATTGACTGTGTTATCATTAATCACCAAAATCACATAGATGCCCTACGATGTTCCTCTACAATCTTCCCAAGGGTATTTTCACTACACTAGGTATTCCAAAATGCACTAGAATTATTTCCAAAAAAAATCCGTGCATTAAATTAATTCATATGTATTGGTTTATGGTTTTTATGGTTCTTTGTGTGGAGATTTGAAATTGAATGTCTCTCAATTTCAAATCTATTCTTAGATTCGAGCCAGTTGAATTCCATTTTGAATTCAAATCTTTTGATTCAAATCATCTTCAAAATCTCAAGATCCAAATCCAAATCACAATTCAAATGCCCCTGTTTGAATTTATGCCAAGACCAAACTCAAATCCAAATTCAAATACTCTATTTTGAATCCATCCCGAAATCAATTTCCCTTTTTCTTCTTCCTTCTCCCCTTTTCTTTTCTCTCCCCAGGCCAATTTCCCCTCTCCTTTCTCATTTGTGCGGCCCAGCCGGCTCAGTTCCATTCCCCCTTCCTTCTTCCGCGCCTGGGCCACAACCACACTACCGACCCAGCTCTCACACGCGTCAACCCGCTCACGCTCTGCGCCAACCACATCTCTCCCATCCCGCCGTCGCCTTCCTCCTCCAACGTGTCCCCGCGTGTCGCAATCCTGTGCTACCATGACGGCTGGTGTGAGCCACTTGCCTCTCTCACCCATCCCTCTACGCTCTCCCTCTCCTTCTCCCCTTCTCCTCTCTCTCTCCTCCATAGCCTGAGAGCCTAACGCCCATGACATCCGCTACCCACGTGCGTGGCCAGCGCAGCCCATGCATGCCGTGGAAATAAAGGTGGCGCCACCTCTCCATCTCACCGCCGCTCAGCTCGCTGATGACCGTGTAATGCAAGCACCGCACCGCCTCACTGCTCCCTCTCCCTTTATAAATAGAGCCACTAGTCCTCTCCCTCTCTCCACTTTCTTATAATCCACCCCACTGCCGCACCATTGCTGCTCGCCGTCGCCAGTCCGCCACCCACGTGCTGCCAAGGAGCTCCAGGAGGACGATATCATCCTAGTGCCACTCTCCATCGACTAGAAGCCCGATAGGAGGCCGTTCGAGCCTTCGACTGAGCTGCACCGCTGCCGCCTCTTTGACGAATCCCTGGCCACCACCCTGCCTACCTATCGCTGGTCTTGCTCTTGGTGAGCATCCTATCCCCCTCACCAACCCTCCTAGTAAGCGCGTAGCTGTCCCTATGCCTTCTTCTCATGCATGGCCGCGTGCAACCATGCTTTTGTTTTCACCACCGTGCAAATGCTCACTGCCAATGTGCATGTGCCTCTGTGTATGTGGTCCAGCCATCGTGCCATGAAGCTTAGGGGCGCTGTCGCCGCCAGCCTGACCTTTCCCCTGTCACCACCCTACTTTGTCCGCATGCCCTGTACGTGTGTGGCCTAGCCACCATCCGTGCGCCACACGGCCTGGCCGAGTAGGCCGTGGCTCGGCCCACTAGCAGTCGGCCTGCCAGGTAGAGGCTAGCATGTTACCTTGTTTTTAAACTATTCAAAATGTTTTAACGTCAATCGTAGATGATAAAATGAAATACCTACATAAAACTGCTTTGCGCTAACTAAAACTGTAAAACCTTATCCTTGAATTACCCCTTTTATACATCTATCATCACCTTGAAGTAGTATAGGGCTTGCTGAGTACCTTCCGTACTCACTCTTTCTATCATTCAGATGAGGAAGCCGATGCTAACTTCGCAGGAGGTGAATGCGAGGGTGAAGAGTGGTCTTTGAAGTCACGTTCATACCCTAGCTACTTGTGGCTATGGTTCCTTGCTTTCCACTGTATTTTGTTGGTTGTTCAACCAGGTTTGTATTATGCTATATGGTTTGTAAACCTTTTGTACTCCAAACCTTAATATTTATGTACGAAGTTTGACTGTGATACTATAATTGTTATACTGTGCATATCAGCTACTCGATCCAAGGACTGATACAAGAGCTATAGGAGATCCCAGATTTGAGTTCTTACAGGAGTGGTATCAGAGTCATGCTTGGATGTAGGACGTGACCCTAGGATAGACATGTTTGTTGTAGCATAATCTCTAAAAACTATGTTGTCAAAACTTCTTCTGCACTTTCCTACTATCTTTTTGCCTTTGAAACCTCTTTTATGTTGGTTCTAAGATGTTCCCTTTTCCCCTGCAGATGGAAGACGAGGACTGAAACATAGTATGTTGTCTGCGAGTGAAGAGTTTTCCCAAGTTGCTGTGGGAAGCTTGTTGCCGCCTAGGATATAACCGATGTCTAGAGTACACCGAGCGTGAGTACTATGAGAATGGCTCCCAGAAGTGCCAGGTTCTTCTACAGATTTTCGACTGCCTGAGGCACCCTAGCTGGCAGCCATGGCACATCAACACCACCAGAGTATGGTACCCTGATACGTACCAGTTAGTAGGCTATGAGGCACTTTAGTACCTGTGCGGGAGATGTGTTAGAGAGGTGGCACACACTCCCATGAGGCACTTTCCAGCTGCTGCTGGCCAACGAGCCACTTGGTGTGCTCGCCTAACTGCCATGGAGGATGCAGGGCATGAGGAAGAGTAGAACGACACCATCATAGCAGTCATAGCACAATACCTCCAAGCATTAGAGCACATGCATGATGAGAGCTACTACCTGTTTCTGGAGTGTCGCTAGAGGGCAGAGGAGTCACAACCATGGGAGAGAGCCCTCTGTGTGATGCTGAATCAGACTAGAGTCCAGGCCGCCTCTATAGAAGACATCGCCGTAAGGAACCACTAAGGATGGCAGAGAGTAGTATAGGCGCATCTCTAGGATTTCAACAGACAGAATGCCATGGATGGCTCTCGAGTCAGGCAGACTACGAGGAAAAGTACCTTTAGGCTACTTGCAAGTTAGAACCACCACGTCGTCCTGGTGGGTGTTCCTCTCCTACCGGTATTGGAGCAGCCATAGTAGATGGAAGGATTGACCCCACACCAGTTCCAGCAACCAGAGGAGGGTTAGTGCCCGCCGAGCTGATCCAGGATGCAGATACGGTGATACCCATTGACGACTCAGAGGAGGAGGACCCTAGCAAGCATGAGCTCGTTAGTGACCACAACGGCAACAACGATGTCGACAAGATCTCCGACCCCACTTTCACACCAACACCAGCAGGGACCCTCTCACCGGTTGAGTCAGCTACCGAAAACACCACTGATAGGTACGCAGATGATGCTTGAGGACAATGCATCGTAGCGAGTTAGTAGTAGGACTAGATCCTTTAGTAGCTTTTATTGTAGAAGACCTTGTAGTCAGATGCTCTGTGAGCATGCTTTTGTCATTTCTAGATCAAAAACTTTTGTACTAGTGACCTAGTAGAGATTATCCTAGGTTTGTTTAATACATGCTGTTGGTGCATGTGTATGTTGTTGATTTTTGTTGGCTCTTGATTGCGTGATTGGCAAGGATTATCCTTGCTTTTATCTTGTTTACCCTCATCTTATAGCTGAATCTTAGCCCTTGCTTCCTCTCTTATTTATAAAGATCAAATGGAGTCATCTAGACAATCGTCTCGCCTTCGGTAATAACACCAGGTGGCTCTCATCATTGTAGCCCTTGAGGGTGGATCTAAAACTGAAAGCGCGATAGGATCTATAGGGAGAGCCACTACAGGCCAAGGTAGAGGTAGAGGTAGGGTTGCCAACTCCCAAGTCAGCTAGGAACTAATGGAGTAGGAAGTTCAGTAAAGCCGCTGCAATAGTCAAGGAACTCCATTGCCCCCACCACTTGAGAATGATATGGTGGTAGTGATGGCCAACCAAACCCGACTACTAGAGGCCATAGCACAAGCAAGAAACAATAACCGAGGTTATGTACCTCAAAACAAGATGTTAGAGTTCACGAGGATCAAACCACTAAATTTTGACAGCACCGAAGACCCCTTAGAGGCTGATAACTAGCTTAGGTCCATCATCAGAAAAGCTCAAATTCATCAACTGTGAGGGTCAAGAAAGGGTGAATCTAGCAGCCCATCAACCTACTGGATCAGCAACAGAATGGTAGGAGAACTACTGTAAGGCATCAATAGATGTCGATGCCATCACTTGGGAGGAATTCTGTGAAGAGTTTCGGAAGTACCATGTGCTAGAAGGGACCATGGAAATGAACGCTGACGACTTCCGTAGCCTAAAGCAAGGATCAATGACAGTAAACTAGTGCATCCAAAAGTTCATCCGTCTTTCCCGCTATGCCCCAGAAGACGTGTCAACACACACGAAGAAGTAGGACCTTTTCAAGAAAGGGTTGCAATGCAGCTTGTATGTCCAGCACGTACATGTCATCTACCCCGACTTCAATACTGTGATAAGCAGGACCATTGTTCTAGAAGAGGCTCGTGCACACATAGAAGCAGAAAGGAAGAGAAAGTTCCCTGACCAAAGACAGTAGAGTAGTAGATCCCAAGGGAACAGCTAGAGCCAGCGACAGAAACCCCAATACCAGCAACAACCGACTATGCAATACCAGATTCTGGGATCCGCATCCCGCATAGTAGCGTCATCTCCCCATAGTTCCAATGCAGGACAATCCCAGCAAAGCAGCACCCAAACTCCAGCAGTTACGCAAAGGACATGTTGCATCTGCCATCAACCTGGCCACTACATGAATGAGTGTCCTAATGCCAATAGGAACAATGCTCCAACTTGCTCAACCCCTAGAGCCCCAGTAGCAGGAGTCAAACGAGGAGGGATCTAGTCAGCCGAACAGTCATCGAACTACGGATGCAGCCACGTGAACCACATTGACGTGTAGGAGGCCTAGTAAGGACCAGAAGTCATAGTCGGTGAGTTCTCCATCAACTCAACCATAACAGTCTTATTAGTTTGTTGCACTTCATAATTTGCCAATTGTGGTTCTTAAGAGTCTTAAGATAATTCAATCCCCTGCGGGAAGTATCTTGTGTCATCTAGGATGCCCCCGAGTTAAACTCTATTTAAGTGGGGTAGAGTTCCTAGCAAACCTAGTTATTCTGAATTCAAATAGAATAGATGTTATCCTGAGAATAGATTGGTTAACCAAGCACAAAGGCAATATAGCTTATGCTAGTAGAAGAGTTACCCTGGTCAATGAGTTTGAGCCTAAAGGACCCAAATCTGATCCAATGGTATGCAACCTAACTACACAGCCAATAGAGGGCGTACCAGTAATATGTGAATACCCAGATGTATTCCCAGAGGAATTGTCTGGTATGCCACCAAACCATAACATATAGTTCATTATAGATCTCTTTCCTGGAACAACCCTGATTGTCAAGAAACCTTATAGGATGGTAGTCAATGAACTGGAGTTATTGAAGGAGCATATTAGAGAATTGCAAGCAAGTGGCTTCATCAGACCTAGTTCTTCACCTTGGAGATCACCAGTCCTGTTTGTAGAAAAAAAGGATGAAAGTCAGAGGATATGTGTTGATTACCGTTCCTTTAATAAGATGACCATCAAGAACAAATATCCACTACCAAGGATAGATGATCTGATCAATCAGTTAAGAGGAGCCAAGTACATCTCTTTGAGATCTGGATACTACCAATTAAAAATCAGGAAAAGTGAAACCTAGAAGACTGTCTTTGTAACAAGGTATGGATTGTATGAGTTTATAGTCATATCATTTGGATTGACAAATATCCTGGTATACTTTGTGAATCTGATGAACAAGGTGTTCATGAAAGAACTTGAACGATTTGTGATAATATTTATTGATGATATTCTCATCTACTTAAGAAGTGCCAAAGAGCACGAACAACATCTGAGAGTGGTTATGGAAAGGCTAAGAGCACACCAGCTCTATGCCAAATTCAGCAAGTGTGAGTGTTGGCTACAAGAAGTGGCATTTCTTGGACATGTCATGACAGTAGAAGGAGTATTAGTGGACCCTTCAAAGGTTGAGGCAGTAGTTGACTGGATTCAACCAATCAATGTCTCAGAAATCAAAAGCTTCCTTGGATTAGCAGGTTATTACAGCAAGTTTTTTAGGGATTTTCAAAGTTAGCTAAACAAACGACCAAGCTTCTCCAAAAAGACACCAAGTTTGAATGGGACGAAGCTTGTGAAGAGAGTTTCCAAGAACTCAAGAGACTAACTACCGCCCCAGTTTTAAAATTTCCAGATATTCAGAAAGACTTCATGGTCTATTGTGATGCATCACGCCAGGGTTTAGGCTATGTACTGATGCCAGATGGCAAGGTTATGGCTTATGCATCTAGGCAATTGAAGCCGTATGAAGAGAATTACCCAACTCATGACCTGGAGTTAGTATAAGTTGTGCATGCACTTAAGATATGGAGATACTATCTTCTGGGAAGTAAGTGCGAGATCTATATGGATCACAAGAGCCTGAAGTATATTTTCACTCAGTAAGAATTGAATATGAGGCAACAAAGATGGTTAGAGTTGATAAATGATTACAATCTAAGTATCCAATATCACCCGAGCAAAGCTAATGTGGTGGCTGACGCCCTGAGCAGGAAAGCTTACTGCAATAATCTAGAAGTGTAGGAATTAAGGCCAGAATTTCTCGTAGAAATGCAACATTTGAATCTGCTCATAACCCAAGGACAAGTTCACACTCTAGTGGTACATCCAACACTAGAGCGTAAAATTCATGAGGCCTAGGGAGAAGATGAGGAAATACTGGAAATAAAAAAGAACTAGGGTTTAGATAAAGCACTAGGGTTCAGGATAGATCCATAAGGAACTGTATAGTATACGGATCGGATATGTGTGCTGGATCAGGAAAATCTTAGGGAGTTCATCATGAATGAAGCCCACAACTTCCCTTATTCCATTCATCCTGGATGTACTAAGATGTTAACGAATATGAGGACCAAATATTAGTGGACAAGAATAAAGTTTGACATAGCAGGATTTGTTGCACGATGTGACAGCTATCAAAGGGTCAAGGTAGAGCACCAAAGACTAGCAGGATTGCTACAACCATTGCAAATCCCAACTTGGAAATGAGATGAAATTGGTATGAATTTCATAGCAAGATTACATAGAACTTAGAGTTTCCCGTAGCGTCTAGGTCACCGGTGTGAGCTTCCCATCATGGAACTCCAGCGGCAACACGTCTCCAGTGAGCTTACCGATGCGGCTCCGCTGAATCGCGCACCGTCGGCCTAACCTTTCGCCCATCGCTGCTCTGCTTCGTCCGGGCGCCCGCGCACCACACGGCCTAACCGAGTAGGCCATGGCTCAGCCCGGTAGCAGCCGACCTACCAGAAGGTACTTGTCCTGGCTGCTTAAGGACCGAGTCATTGCGTCATCTGGCCTAGCCACCCCGTGCAACCATGCGTCCTGAATGGGCAGGACGGGACTTGACTTTTCTTTACCAAACTGAGTTAGACATCATACTAGGAGACTGGAAGCAGCGAGCAGTCAAGTGACTATGTGGCCCACTATTTGAATGTGCACAAACTGACAAATGGTTAAAAAGGGAACCTGGCATTTAGTACAAGACAACTAGTACTTGGGGGTAAATCTCGTAGAAAAGCCAAACAGGAAAGGTGATTGAAGTATCTCGGTATGATTCGCTCCTCTGCTTGCAACGGTTAGAGGCTGAGGATATTGTGTGGGTATAGTGTACAACCTCTGCAGAGTGTAAACCTATTCGAATAGTCATGTCCACGGTAATGGACATGCAAAAGCAACAACCGTGTTGACTAGACTCCGGGTGCATGTGTCTTGATGAGTGAGTGTATGGACTAGATGTCTATGCAATGAGGTTACTAGCTCAATCCGCCAAGAGCTGTGTGGTACTAGAGGTACACCAGATGTGATGATAGGGACTGCGGAGTGAGGTATAGTCCATCTCAGATTGAAAAACCCTCAAATATAGTCTATTACCTTATTTTTGAACTATTCAAACTGTTTTATGGTCAATCATAGATGATACAATGGAATACTTGCATAAAACTATTTTGTGCTGACTAAAACTGTAAAGTCTTATCATTGAATTACCCTCTTTATGCATCTATCAACACCTTTAAGTAGTATAGGGCTTGCTGAGTACCTTCTGCACTCACTCTTGCTGTCATTCAGACGTGGAAGCTAATGCTGACTTCGCAGAGGTGAAGGTGAGGGTGAAGAGTAGTCTTCAAAGTCGCGTTCGCACCCTAGCAGCTTGTTGCTATGGGTCCTTGCTTTCCGCTGTGTTTAGTTGGCTGTTCAGCCAGGTTTGTGTTATGCTATATGGTTTGTAAACCTTTTGTACTCTGAACCTTAATATTTATGTATAAAGTTTGACTGTGATACTACAATTGTTATACTGTGTGTATCAGCTACTTATCTAGGGACTGATACGGGAGACACAGGAGATCTCGGGTTCTGGGTCTTACAATCTTCATGGCCTTGATGGATTCCTAGGCCTCCCTCGCAGTGCAGTTGATGGCGAGGGCGGTCAACATGTCTGTTGGCACGGCGCGAAGAATCGCCTTAAGCGCAACTGATGGCCACGGTAATCAGCTTCGTCGGAGATTTCGATGCCGTTCTTGACTACCACCCAGAGTCCGCGAGCTTGAAGCACGACCTTCATCAATAGCACCAAGTCACCATAGTTGGTTCGTGTCAGCATCAGGTAGCTCACCACAACGCTGACTTCCTTCATGGCGCGCTACACCAGAATCTGCTATTCGCTAGCATTCTGATTCCTATGTCAACATGGAGGGGGCGATGGTGAACGACGACGATTGTTGGGAGGGGTTTGAGATCTCACCGGAGTTCGTGACGATGACATGCCGACCGGGACTGTAACGGCTCTGATGCTAGCTTCTGGGAATCAGCAGCTCATAACTCACAGGCGCACCAGCAACCTACGGACAAAAAACACGAGTTGCCGGGTGTGCTACAGTATCTGACAAAACTGAAGAAACATGGAACTTTGTGCAGGAATTTTAGTGCTTCCTGAATCGTAGATTTTTGACATCTTACTGTTCCTTTTATTAGTGAAGAAGCCACAACTCGGTGATCTCATGGCATCCCACGAACCGAGAATCGTGCCCACATTTGGCGCGCATAGCCACTCAAACCGCCTTGTGCTCAACATGCTATCTGAAACCGAAAACTCCTGAGCTAACAAACTCTGAACAAACCAACCGACTCTCAGGTGCTAAAGCAATCTAAACTATAACTAAAACTAAATAGCAGTAGCATATTGATTATATCAACACCTGACGATCGAAACTCATCAGGGAAGAATAGTTCAGATGATGAACCAGCTGGTAAATTTTATCTAAATATATGTCTCTCCAAACTAATGTACACGGGTAAGAATCGTGCCTAGGGATGAAAGCAGGATGCGATTTCCTGCTTTTTCCTGACCATTTCTGTTTTTTACACGGGAATAGAACAGAAACACGGCGGTGCGATCTGGAAATAGGGCCAAAAATGGGTGAGACCTCATTCCGCTCGTTTTTACATAATCCCATTTTTATTCGGGATTTTCCCGTTTCCATCCCGTTTGGAAGTTAGGGGTGGAAGGACACCGCCCCACTTCTTTGTCTCAATGTGGCGGTAGTAGGCCTGGCACGGGCGCACGAAGCAGAGGATGGGCGGCCAATAGGGTGTCACGGTCAGCAGCAGCTCAGTAGCCGGTGGGTCTTCGGCTTGGCACAAAGGTGGCGATGCAGCAGGGCTCCGCCCACTTCTCCTGGCCCCTACATCTGTGCCTCCTCACTCCTCTATATAGACAATTGCTAGAGATAAAATACATGGGAAACACACTCCAATCGGTTAGGATTCGAATGGGGTTTGGATAGAGATAGAATGGGGGTGCGATTTTGAATGGATTAGTTGCGATTTGCTAAAAGATTTGGTTGGAGATTTGAGATAGAAATGGAGCAGGAGGCGACTTAGCAATGGAGACTAGCAACTGCCATGTGCTCAGCTCTGGGACGAAGAAGGCAGCAAAGGGTGCTGGCTTGGGCTTTTGGACTCGGTGAAGAGGAAGTAGTAGCAAGAGCACATGAGCCGACTCAAAGGGATAGGTGCAACCGGGTATTTGAGATGGTTTCTCTCATGTTGATTTGATCTCCTGAACTAGAATGGACAAGCACTACGTAAGAAACCAGTAAAGGAGACACCACATTAGTGACAGCCACTCAACATGCCTCACTAATATCTTATTAGTGACGGGTCCAATAAGAACATGTCACTAATGTCCCTTCTGATTGAGACCAGATATAGACCTATCACTAATGAGTGGTCATTAATGACAGATCGTAACATGATCCGTCACTAATGATAGTAGTGGCGGGTCAAGTTGTGACCCGTCACTAATGACTAGGTTATCAGTGACGGGTCATCCTAGGCCAGTTATTAGTGACGGGTCAAGCTATGACCCATCACTAATGATAAAGTCATCAGTGACAGGTCATTCTAGGCCAGTCATTAGTGACAGATCATAGCTTGACCCATCACTAATAATCCACTCATTAGTGATGGGTCGTCATATGCCAATCATTATTGACGGGTCAACTTATAATCCATCACTAATAACCAACTCCAATCACTAGATATTTTTTATTTTTATTTTATTTTTCTCTTATTTTTTCTCACCTCAGTAGCACTAGAATATGAACTATTGTATATTTCTGCTCAAGTTTGATGTAAGGTGTGGCAGCTATGGACACAAATGTGTGTTTTAAAAATAGTGCATAAACTTCTAGGGGCGAGAACTCAATCTTACAAGCCATTTTTGGCCTCGAAAAATTCTTTGAACCCGACAAAGTCAGGGAGAAATAGATGTAACTTTTTTTTAGATGTCTGTAAAGTCAAAGACATCGAAACTGGAGTCTGTATGCAAAAGTTATGCCTATTTTACCGAATGCACTCCGAGTCGCCTATCAAATTATAACCCTCGATGAAATTTAACAAAATTAGTCATCAGTGACGGGTCATAATTATGATGCATCACTAATGACCTTCGGCAAAGAAGGTTAAAAGGATAAAATATCCGATTTCTATCACAACTATGTGATAGCAAAGGTGGTAAGGTGGCTACACACAAGGAGGAGGTTGCATGTTCGATTCCCATAGAACGCAAATTTGAAAACAATGTGAAAAAAAATGTGACTTGTGAGGCATATGGGATGGACCTGCGTTGGGATGGCTTGGGTGAAAAAAATATTTTTTTTGACTTTTTTGTGTCCAAAAAATACGAAAAATATTCACCGGTCATTAGGACGGGTCGTAACCATAACCGATCATCACCCGTCATTAATGACTTATTATTAGTGACGCGATAAAAGTGACGGGTACGAGATCCGTCACTAATACCGGTTATCATCCATCACTAATGACTTTTTTCACATACTGAAGGAATGCGAGAGATCTTTCGATTCTCAAGCGCACTTGCATAGTTTGAACTATTTGCGATGGTACTTTGCATGTATAGGAAAATGATAGCAATATAAGTTAGACTAGCATGGTAGGAATATATTGTTTTTACTAATACGTCGTATTCATTAGATCTTCTATCTTGATATGCAAGAGTGGACCATCTGATACATGGAAAAAGTGGTCTGAGGTTCAGTCTTTTCAATTTTAATCACCGGTTTTGTTCGGCACCGACATATTTTCATTCGATTTATTCGTTTTCGTACAACCGGTGATCCCGTGTTTGTTTGTTTTTTCCGATTTTTCCATTTTTGTTTCCATCTGATTGTGAACATGTAAAAGTAAAAGCGGTTAGGGAGTTTTTTTGACTGTTCCGTTCGTTTTCATCCCTAACCGTGCCAGATGGAACATATATCATATTGGAAAAACACTACCATCAACCATCAAAACACTGTCATCCAGTCGACGCCTATATCAGCCTGTCATGGCTCCAGAATTATCATTGTCTTAGAACTAAAATTAGCATCCTTCTACAATCTGTTCCAAAAATCTCATCAGTGTTAGTTTTTAACTGGTTGCGGACCTTTTTCCGGATTTTAGTAGCACGAGTAATAAATTATTAAATTATAATGTGCCTTCACGAGGCTAGGCTACGATGCTAAGCTAGCCTCTACATTTTGCCGACAATGCAAGCTTCTGCGCCCCAATTGTGTGTTGTGGTTAGTGGCCGCCAAGGAAACGCGAGAGAGGGCTAAACTGTATGTTCATAAAATATGGTGAGTATTGATTAGTGTCGTGGAGTCGTGGTGAATATTATATCTTGTGCGGGTAAATAAGATGTGCCAATAGGTGGCAATGTGACATGTTCCCGCTGCTAGCCATATGAATACAAGGGCGGACATATGCCACAAACATGCACTACAATATTTATTTTCCTCATGCTGTGCAATAAATTAAGCAGGATGTGTCAGAGACTATCTATATAGTATTCGTTATAGATCTACTTTTCTTATTCGATCTCTGAGACCGATCTACTTAGGACGGCATCACATATATTATATATAGGAACAGCACATGAAGTACGTTTCATTCATATATGCTTATGCGTTAGAAGGATGGATATACTGTAATGGATTAGCGGTATTGTATTAATCTCGGGAGCGGTTTATAAAGAGAGTATACTGTAGCTCGATCTCAAGCAATCCTCAATATAATCTAGAGTTATATCAGAGAGATTACAATCAATCAATCCTAACGAATTCTAACCCTACTATAACACCAGATCCTTCCGGATCATACCATATACTCTGACATTCTTATAGTGGTAGCGTGAGTGTAGAGGACACTCAAACTGGAGTGAAAGCTGATGAGTTTACTCAAGTTGATGGTAGCCCATTTTTCCCTGAAGTAGCCAAGAGTGAGGTGGTCGTGGCCATAGCCGTAAAGGAGAGTGCCATGTCACAGAAGATGTTACAAGTCCAAAGCACCAACACAAGCACATGCGTATGCTAAATCAGCTTGATCCCGCCGAGAAACTTGATTGATGACGACGATGGCCGGTAGCTGGCGTTGGTGACGAGGACTACTGGACAAGCAGTATGAGGGTGGAGCTACTATCCAGAGAGGCAACGATGATAATGGCTCTCAGTGGTGTGACCGCTCTTGCTCATGGATGACATGGTGGCGACGATGATCTAGCTTGATCATGACATGTAGGTGGGCCCTCGGAAGACCGCGAAGATAGGGGTCGTGTCTACAAGCGCCCTGCATCATGCCACAACGCTATATGAGAAGAGGCGTCGAAGAGTTCAAAGTCGAGGAGGTGAAGTATGGAGCTTAGGAGCGATCAATGGGTCAATAGGGTGATGCAAATCTATCTACGATTAGAAAAAAATGATCTTGCGATCAAGAGAAAAACCGATTTAAAGATGATTGGAAAAAACTAAGTGGTAGCTGATCGGATGATTGGCAACATGACTAATCTATGGGTTGCATGGCCCAAGGAGAAATCATATAGATGAGATCATCTCCCAAGAGCAGAGTGGTGGAAGTGATTTGTGAGTGGCGGCTTAGGAACGGCAACACGGTGATACCATGTAAAAAGAAGAATATATCTATACTCCTATAAAATGGACCGAGTTGTGGCAGATCCAAATGATATCCACCGCACATCTTACATGATCAAACGGTCCATAATCAAATTTAATCCTCCATCTCCTCTCATCTCCTATGATATGGAAAGTTGTAATCAATTAGCCAATTAACAATCAACCTACTCCCCACACGTCGTCCTTAATTGCAGTGTGCTCTCTTTCCTTCTGTCACTCTATTTCTAAAACTTAAATCAAGATAAATAATCATCACATAATGAAAGGTTAAAGCCAATAAACGGTGTGTCATTTTCTTCATCTCTTTCAAAACTAAGACAAGATCTCCAACATTGTGCTCTTTTTCCTTCTCTTAATCTATTTCCAAAATCCAGTCACATTCTCCGCTCCCTACTACTACATGGATTAACAAGCAACAATCTCAACTCCAGTCATGCACCCATCACCTCCGTGGATGGGTCTCAGCTACCTCCGCTCATCAGCTCGCACTCACCTCATCAACGCCGGCCACCTCTGTTGATCGATGATGGCCATCTCTTCAACACTAGCCATCTTCACGTCGCACGATGTCACAACCCAAAATCCTAAAAATAGTCTTTGAGCATGCCTAATCATCATGAATCATGTTTTCTATGGTTGATTTATAATTTAAGGGTTAAACCCATTTAAAAATGATACATTATTAATCAATGTGTTTTCTACCATATATGTATATTTATATTTGTGAGTGGAAATGGTTTAGAGATAGTTAGAAAGACATTGAAGTCATTTGAGAAGGAGAAGAAAAAGAAAATGAAGAAATGCGGAAAAGATACTTCCCACAGTATGACCGGGAACTCCTACGGTCTGACCACCAGAACTCAGAGCGTCATTTAAAGCCACTGACTGATGCTCGCTCATCTCTCTCACTCATTTCACTCCTCACTAACTCACCTTCACCCAAACTGAGAGAGAGGGAGAGAATCACCTCGATGACCTCAACAGTCGAAGATCGCCTTCACCCAAACTGAGAGAGAGGGAGAGAATCACCTCGATGACCTCGACAGCTGATGATCGACGAAGAAGGCTTCCTTGAGCTCCTTGAAAGCTTCTGAGCTCCTTCCTATCGTCTTCTTCGTCGGAGATGCTTCTACGCGAGTTCTTCCACCTCAAGGCCAATAACCACCTCGGAGCCTGATCTACGAATCGAAGCTTCCCAGGAGTTGGCTAAACCAATAGAAAGCTTCCTGAGGTGAGACTTCCCCTACCCTTTTCCCATTATTCCCGAGCTCTAACCGGTCCCCATTTCATTTAGACCCGAGCTCAACCCTAGCCATGGACTTCATCCATGGGGTCCTCAAGTTTGGACTCGTCCATGTTGAACATATCACCCAAGAAACACTTTTCTAGTCTTGTAGAGTGTTTTGGTACCCTTCATGGTAAAAGGTATCGTCGGAGCCTTCACCAAAATGGCTTCGGCTAGGCCAGTGGTCTAACCGCCGCTAAGACGGGTTTGACTGCCAATTGTGACTTAGCTAGTCAAACCTTCAATCAAACTCCATAGTCAGGAGTCTGACCACCGCTAGGGCAGGTCTGACCGCAAGACCCACAATCTGACTACTAGACCTACTCAGTATCATTTTCTTCTCTGTATGATTCCATGGTTTGACCATCAGACCCACGGTCTGACCACCAGCTACTCAGTAACCTGTAACCTTAAGTTGTCTTATACGAGGTTCACACCTTTTCTTACATAATCGATTAGCATTCTTTTGCAAATACTTTCGAAACATGGCAGCTTTCATGTCGTTCACGATCATGCATCATAAGCATACATTTCCACCATTCGCTTGTTTATTTGATGTATTCTTGAATTGTCTAGAGAGTGACGTGTCGATGGTTCAAGTGGTCGAGGCTGACATCGAACCGGATTTGTATGTGAGCGAAGCGTCGGAGCAACAAGGCAAGCATCTAAGCATATTTCACCTTATACTTTGGATCGTGTGATGTCTAATTTGATAAATTATCGCTTTAGGTATGCTGTGCATGTTAGCGAGTCAATGTTGGGAATTGTGGGTAGAACCTATGTTTATGCATTGTTTCTACCTTGAACCATTGATGATCCCTATCCTTGTCACCTGGGTATAACAATGTTATTGTCTAACATAAAAGTTATCCGAGATGCTTAGCAATGCATAGGTCATCGATAAAAGTCGAGCAATGGTTCGACCATCGTTCGTGAGCTATAGGGCTTAACTATTGTTTCACAATAAAAATGATGTCGGGATGTATGAGTTGTGAGGATGAGACGAGATGTGAGCGGTGCTAGGGTTAGGTCGGAAGAGGAACCTGAAAGCCATAGATCGCTTGCATCAATTAAGCACCGACCGTTGTTTGCCATTGGCTTAAGCACTTTTTGTACTTCCACATATTCAATAAATGTACGAATGAGCCAATCGATTAGCATACGTCATGCTAACGCTTGACTTTTGGCACTATGACGCGTAATAGAAAAAGAATGAGAAGAAGCAAGGTGGTGGGGAGCCGGAAGTATCTGGGACACGCTCGTGGTAACCCCAATGCCCTAGGATTATGTGCAAGTGGGTAGTTCTGGGTATGAGAAAGGGTATCTCAGGGGCCAAGAGGATAGACCCGAGTAGTGTAGGTAAACATGTACCTCCCTGCAGGGTGTAAGATTAATTCAAATTACTGTGCTCTCGGTTATGAGCATGCTTATATCCATCTGCATCAATCATAGAGTTTTCAATGTTTGGTTGTAGGTGATTTTGTTGGGAAGTGATTAGTGTTGGTTGTGTTGGAAAGAGTATGATTAGGTGACGGATATGTTAACTCTTATGATCTCATGATGAGGTACAAGTTGTTAGGTTGTAAATGCTCATAATCTTGAGTCCACAAAAAGGCTTTTGCATATAAATTCATTTACCCTTTTTTGGCCAATTCCTTGCTACACATCATCAAATGCATAATTCTTAAAGTCGAGTTATTATATATACCCATTATAGATTATGTCTTATGAGTACCTTCGGCCTCATGTTGCTTTTGATGAGTTTTGTAGGTGAGGAAGAAGTAGTATACGGTTACTTCATACTCATCGATGTTGGTGACGGGCAAGAGTAGTGTGAGCTACTCATATAATGTTGTTTTAGGGTGGTGCCTCAGGGCAAATGGCTCTACCTATCTTTTGTTGTTAATAAATTTTATTTTTCGCTTTGTAGTAACTCTAACCAGCTAGGAGATAGAACTGTTCTTTTATCCTCCTAGTGTTCGTTTTCTGTAAATGGTCAAAAACTATAATAACTTAAGGACTTATAATATATTTACATCACTCGTTCTTTACTATGCCTTGATGTGATGAAGCTTGTTATAAAGACGTGTGTTCCGATCTTGGGCATAAAACACATGTTGGGACTAACATGATTAGATTCTGGTTAATCATTGTGATCGTGATTATGTAAATGATCATCCTAATGATTAATCTGAATATAATTTGGACAGTTTCTCACACATGGCCACCTGAATTTAATCATTGTATATGAAAATCACTCTTTTGTTATAATATATTCTTTTACTTCTTTATTATTATATCCTGAATTAATTTCACATGTGTGAAACACGTGTGTAATTGCTCATTACAATAGATTGATGAGAGTCTTGCGGCCAGTTTATATGGAGTACATGATAACTTGGATATCAAGCTAGTAATCCTAAAGATAAGATGAAATTATGTCAAAATTACAATCAATTAATTTAACTATCATATATTGCCATAGCCAGATCTTTCTTGATCATACCATATACTAACATATGCAAATAACTTGCATGACGGTTCAAACCATGCACCCAAGGCGATATCACGATGATATTGAAGGGTTAGCTTGATACACTGGAAGTGCAGCTAGAAAATTACGGTGTACTAGACATTACGCCAGCTGGTTACAATTTAACGAAAGAAAATTTTATAAGATCGGATCTTTTAAAAGACCCACTCTCCTCGCATGACACATGTCTTCTGCTCTCTCTCTCCTACATACGTGCCAGCCGTTAAATCAGAAGAGAGACGGCGTGAATTAGGATCTCACGGGGATCTTTCACATGAGATCTTATAAAATTCTCTTCTCAACTTAACTAGCCATTGACCCGTGATTAGTGGCAGTTCCAACGAATAGCTAGGCTAGATCAAGTCGAGTGGCGGAAACAATTGGGCCTAGAGTCTCTAGATCTATCTAGCTCTCACAGTTAAATGAAAATCAACGGGTAATTGTTGCTTCTCCATTGATCAATCTCCCACCGGCCTATTCGTTTGGAACGCGACCGAACGCATATCACAGGCCAGCTGGAGAGAATCTCGTTTAAAATCATCGACTTGTAGCTTAGCTTCCTCTTTTATTAATCCACGCTGGTTCGCTTTTGGATCTGCGGGACAGGTTATTTGGGTTCCCCACTCGCACGATGATCACATGCATGCATGCATGCTGCACTACAAACTGGCACCTGCACACACACGCTCTGCGCGCTTGGATCTACAGGCAAAATTGTACGTAAAGCAGGCCACCGCTTGACTGATGGGATCGGCCGCGGGCCCTCTTTAAAATGTGGCCGGGTGGCTGGGTGCGACGTAGGGTTCGTGGGGTGAATGAACATGGAGTCACATGCTTCGCGCTCAGGTCCGGACGTCTCATCACATGGCTACATTTCACACGCATAGCATCATCACTGCATAAATTCACATCCAACACTACTACAAAACGCCGAGTGCGATTGGTTCAAAAAGAGTGAAGACATTCGATCCACGGCCTCGTCACAATGTTCCATTAGATTTTTAACTACAGAGCACGTTCGGTTCCAGCAAAGAACCGACTAGATTTTAACACCATCGGTTCATGGTTAGAATCGGCTATGATGTATTGGTTATTGTCATATGTTCTAGCCATGAATCTATTATGATAATATCACATTCGGTTCAAGCACAAAATTGATTGTGGTGATTAGAGTTTTGTTCGTTGGTAAATAAAATTTACCGGATGTTACTAGTAAGCAAGTTTTATCAGATATGCTGAATAAAATTTAAATAAATTTAAATAAAATTTTAATAAATATGATAATTTTTTCTACCAGGTTCCACCGATAGACCTGATAAACTAGATATATCGGATATACCGGCCCATAATTTTTATCCCTCTTATAATTTGTTATCATAGTCGGTACAATTTTGGTTTGACTGTGATAATCCCAATATCACAATTGGTTTGACTCTTCTCGTAGTCGGTTTTTTGCCCTGACGGTGATAATTCTCGATTATCGCAATCGTCGGATCTGAAACTTACTATGTTAGCTGTTCTGAACTGACTATGTTAGCCTTCTTGTAGACGAGATAGATGAATACATGGAGCTCATCAGCTTCGAGGTACCGTGAATCCTTGCCAGGCTAAGATGTCGAGTTCCTTTGGAATCTGTATCTCAAAGGATCTGAAAAAAGTTGTCGAACATTTTGTGAAACAAGTCGCGGCAAGAACAATTTCACCGGCACGGATGATCAATCAAATTTGTACTAGCGTCTTCTGTTCAGTATGACAGTATTGCAGCCTCCGAGACGGGTGATCAATCAAATTTGCACGGATGATCAATCAAATTTGTACTATCATCATAAAATATGCATGCACAAGCTTCACGCACTACTTCCGGCCAGTTTCTTAAACCCTCCCTCCTCGCTCTCTCTTCGTCCGTGTATAAAATGGGTCCTCCTCGTGAGACCCCTCTCATCGTCTTCAACTCTTTTGCCTCCCTCCATCTCCACCCCGCTCATTGCCCGCGTCGCGCCCAGGTGCCTCGCGCGCGGCTCCCGCGGCCGTGAGGACGGTCGGCTCGCCGACCGCCGGAACGTTCGGGCTCCTGCCGTCGAGTGGTTCCAGCAGAAGATGGCCAACGCAGGTGCGCGCGCCGTCACGTGATGATCTATCTCGGTAGCTGTTTTTTTTTCGCCGGGGCAATCTCGGTAGCTGTTTCAGAAACGAAAAAAAATAGTATGTAAAATTTTTCCTTCTTTTTTACTCAAGTGACCTAAGCGAATTCATTAGGATAGGCCCCGGCTGCCCTCAAAAGACTTTGCTGGCAGCTCGTGCTCAATTTCCGACAACGTTATATTTAGTCTCACATTAAAAATTAATGATGAAGGAGTATGATATAAAAAATGGAAAACCTCTTACCTATCAGATTAGTCTTTTTTGGTTGAGTTAGTTGAGAACTTTAGTTATAACTTCGGTTGAACCTATGTGTATAACAAGTCCATTTAGACCTAGGCTAAGAGCATCGGCTCGTGGATATAGCAAGCTGGATCCGCTGTGCACCCTACCACCTAACAGACAAGAAAATGGCAGCAGCGAGTCACCCCGAAAACAGAACCATACGCGTGCGGTGCGGGCTCTCACCACACCACTTCGTTTTTCTTCAACTAGCCAGGTTGGAGAAAATCAGCCTAAATGCACACGTTGCTCATGTACCTGGTTATCCCTATATATTCTTCTCGGGATATGTCAGTTTCCAAAATACGACTAATCTTCAACGATCCACCAACTTGATGGCATACCCAATTTACTTTAAAGACGCGTCTCTGTTAAAATATTATTGATTCTCCTGAACTTTTAAGCGGTTTGGAAATGAAAAAATAGCTTTCGCAATTCATGGCATGAGGTAGCCAATTTATGAACGAACAGACATTGACAATGGTTTGCTTATGCATTAAGAATCTTGTTGCTTGTCTTTGCCTCAGCTACTAAGCATGCCTTCAAGAATATTTTGGCGAGCCTCCCTAAACCTGGCGGTGGTGAATATGGGAAGTTCTACAGCCTTCCTGCACTAAATGATCCGAGGATCGGTAATTTCTATGCTTGGTTCTGGAATATTTTGAGTTTCTCCTCCCTTCACTTCACAATTTACATTCCTGTTTGAATTGTGCCTGTTGAGTCTGACTTCTTGCATGTTTTATACATGCTAATTCTTACATATATAGCCATTGGCATCTTCAACTCTGCTGCGTTCTGTCACCTCCCTTCAACAAGAGCGTCGATTTGCCAGCTCTTTATTTTACTTAGTTATCCAGTGTTTCAAAATGAACTATTTCATTGTCTCTTCTTGAGAAAGCTAGAGTTCCCACACTAAAATTTAGCTTATGAACCTATATATTTTGCTTGAGAAAATGACATGATTATGCATAACGTGTGACCTCTTAGACTTTTACTTTGTGTACTTATAGAAATTACAATGCCATATTTTTTAACATTATGCTTGTACATTAAATTCTTATTGTTTCTTAACTAACGAAAAAAAATTCTTGTTTTTTTTTTTGCTCTATCAGATAAGCTTCCCTACTCTATCCGCATTCTTCTAGAGTCAGCTATCCGCAATTGTGATAACTTGCAAGTTACAAAGAATGATGTCGAGAAAATCATCGATTGGGAGATCACATCTCCAAAGCTGGCTGAGATACCATTCAAGCCAGCAAGATGTCTTCTAATGGTTTTGAACTAACACATGACACAAAATCTTATGGTTTATAAACGCCTCTTGCTTATGGTTGGATCTACTCTCTAGGACAACACTGGAGTCCCAGCGGTTGTAGACCTTGCAGCTATGCGTGATGTGATGGAAAAGTTTAGCAGTGATCCCTACAAGATCAATCCATTGGTACATCTTTTCTCGTTGTCATCTCAAAACTTCTACTCCCTCCATTTGACAATACATATTTTCATTTGGAGTATACATGCAGATTCCAGTAGATACTGTTATTGACCATGCGGTGCGCGTGGATGTAGCAAGGTCGCATGATGCATTGGATAAAAATATGGAGCTCGAGTTTGACCGCAACAAAGAAAGGTTTGGTTTCCTTAAATGGGCATCTACTGCTTTCCACAATATGCAGGTTTTCCCTCCTGGTTCTGGTACTGTACACCAGGTAAATGCTCTAGATCCAAGCAAATTTTATATCTTCTATCCAAACAACTCTTCAATTTCATTTTTTTAATTTGAATATAATCTTTAGGTCAATATTGAGTATCTTGCCCGAGTTGTCTTCAACACAGATGGCATTATGTACCCTGACAGCGTGGTTGGCACTGACTCACACACCACTATGAGTAATGCTCTGGGTGTTGCTGGTTGGGGAGTCGGCGGTATTGAAGCAGTTGTTGCAATGCTTGGGCAGGTAAATCTCAAGTAGAGACCCAGATGCACCAAGAGCATCTCCTGTGTTTCTTTCTAATGACAAACATCACTTGTTTAATATGAGGAACGGGATTTTATCATCTATCACCACCATGTTCCTCATAAGGATAAGATTATTAGTAGAAAATGCCTATTGTTTTAGCACCTTTTGATGCACTTCCAGTTGACCTATATGTTATTATCTTATACAGCCAATGGGCATGGTTTTACCTGGTGTGGTTGGGTTCAAGCTGACTGGAAAGTTACGGGATGGTGTCACTGCTACTGACCTTGTTCTTACTATTACCCAAATGCTAAGGAAGCATGGTGCTGTTGGCAAATTTGTTGAATTTTATGGTAAGTATTGCAGAGGAACGTGCTATATATCTTCGATATAATTTAGTCGTATCTCAATTGTTTTCTCTTTTCTTTGTTATATTCAGGTGTGGGTGTGGGTGAGCTGTCTTTGCCTACCAGGGCCACAATCGCCAACATGTCTCCAGAATATGGAGCTACCATGGCCTTCTTCCCTGTAGACCAAGTGGCATTAGATTATCTCAAATTGACAGGCCGAAGCGATGAAACTGTATGTTTCACTATCCACAGACTCTTTTTGCCCATTCCATCACTTTGATATTTTGATAACAAAAATAAGCATGAAAAATATGTGGTCAAATTGAAATAATGAGCAACTCATAATAGTTTTTCATCACATCTCTGATGGTTAACGGTTGGGGGGGAATCACCATGGTGTTTTCCCCATTGGAGTTTGGTAGGTTTTAAAGGGAAAACTGTGTCTAAGTGATGCGAATTCAATGTGTGGTATGTGGTTTTACTTTTATTTAAGAACCAAACAATAGCACACCCCAGTGGCAAAGCCAGCCCCCGTTTTTGGAGCGTGGGTAAGGTCTATTTGCAGCGACGTTGGTGAGATTTTTCCCAAAGAAACACCATCTTTAACCTTGACAGCAGCACTATTCATCAACGGAGCTTCGCCGGGGCAGCCGCCGGAAGGTGGCTTCGCTACTGCCGTACCGGGATGCACTATTCATCAACGGAGCTTCACCGGGGCAGCGACCGGAAGGTGGCTTCCCTAGTGCCGTAGCGGGATACACGATAGCCTTATTGCCGCCTTTGTCTCCCTTTTCTCCCCCGCCGCCGCTTCCCTCTCTCACTCCCAGCCCCTTCTCCTCTGGCAAGCTGCAGCTCCGCACTCTCCCCTCGCCGCCCCCGTTCTACTCCACCACCCACGGCCTGGGGAGAAACCCCCCCACCGGACCGGTGCCTCCCTCCCTCTAGATGCGGGGGGTTCCAATGAACCTGTCAGGCAGCGAAGATGCCAGAAAGAGTATCAGCAGAGCATTGAGCAGTGGCATCACGCAGAAAGAGCAGCAGCAGAGGTGGTGCCGCAGAGAGCCGGAGGTTGACGACGAGTTCAGAAGCAGAGGCGATGCAGAGCAAAGAATTGTGCACGTGTTATGGCTATCGAGCAAGGTTCCCGTGTGTTCAAACATGAATTTTTAGTGCGCTGTAGTCCTGTAGCTCTATAGTTTCAAGAAACATATGCCTAGAAGTTGCAAGTGTTGTTAAAATTGTAATGAGTGTGACTCAACATGTTGCAATTAACTTTTTATGCCCCCTCCACAAGGATAGGCATGGGGATGAAGAATATTGCTTGCTGGGGAGGGTGGCATGCAGTGCCTTCCCGATCTCTAAAACCCTCTGCCCCTTATTGCCATCCTGTTTGTCTTCAATTGTTACCGGAAACAGTGTCCTGTCCAAAGCGTCGTTGTATTTTTGACTGGATGGAGTAACAATCAGGTGCAGAGTATATAGATTTTGCTATCATGCCACCAGGTGCATGTTAAGCCATTTTCCATTATTAAATAGACTTAGCTATCACATGACCAGTGTGCGTTAAGCCTTTTTCCATTGCTACATAGACTTTGCTATCACGGGATCATCAGGTGTGTGCGCGCACCAAGCATAAAACTCTGCAGCTAGTGCCTCCCGGCATCCCCTTAACCCCGACCTTCTCCCCACCGATTGGATCCCCTCGACCGCCTTCCCTACCCCGGAGGCCTGCCTCCCTTGCGGCCTCTGGCGCCTCCACCATAGTTCAATCAAATTGAACCGTAGTATATCTGATGAGTTCTACCTAAATCATTCCCTAAATTATCTTGTATTTAATTTGATTTAGGTGTCAATGATTGAAGCATATCTCCGAGCTAACAAGATGTTTGTGGAGTGCCATGAGGTACGCCTTTTTTGTGTTGCAGCACTTGAATTTCATGTATTTGTTGATTAGAAAATAAACATATCTGCATTCATGATGGCAGCCTCATACAGAACGAGTTTATTCTTCATATCTTGAGCTGGACCTTAATGAGGTGGAGCCTTGCGTTTCAGGCCCGAAGAGGTGTGGTCTTGATTAAGTTCTTCTCATTAGATAAATATTTCTGCTAATGGGGAAGGTGCATTATGCTATATTGTTTGATTTATCATCCTGTAGGCCTCATGACCGTGTCCCTTTGAAGGAAATGAAATCAGATTGGCATGCTTGCCTGGACAACGAAGTTGGTTTCAAGGTAGTTAAGCTCTCGGCAGTGTAGCATATGATCTTTGCATTACAAAATTTAAAAATGTTGTATCTGAAATTGCTCACCAAATACACGCAAAAAAAAAAACTCCAGGGTTTTGCAGTGCCAAAGGAACACCAGGGTAAAGTTGTGAAATTTGACTTCCATGGACAACCTGCTGAAATCAAGCATGGCAGTGTTGTTCTTGCAGCAATATGTAGTTCCACGAACACATCAAATCCTAGCGTTATTATTGGTGCTGGCCTTGTGGCAAAGAAAGCCTGCGAATTGGGCCTTGAGGTTTGTTTGTTCTTTCATAATGTGTTCGCATACTGTTGTATTGATTATTCTTATCTCAGGGCAGTCGGTAGCGTCCTATTGTACTTCGTGCTTTTCTCTGCTTCCTTTTGACTGTGGAACAACACACTTATCTTCAGGTGAAGCCATGGGTAAAGACAAGCCTTACCCCTGGATCCGTGGTTGCCCGTGAATACTTGAAACATAGGTATCTTCTTGCCATCCAATAGTTTTAGTGAAACATGGAATCGCAATGTGTCATATCTGACGGCATGTTTTAATCAAAACTTGTGATTTCTCCATGCAGTGGCCTTCAAGATTATTTGAATCACCAAGGGTTCCATCTTGCTGCATTCGGTTGCGCCACTTGCGTCGGCAACTCAGGGGACCTTGATGAATCTGTATCAGCTGCCATCACAGAAAATGGTACGTCTACATTTCTATGGACACTGAATACTTTTCGCTGCAACAAGTTTGTATCGCTAGCATACGACTCACTCTTGCATAGATATTGTCGTTGCTGGTGTGCTGTCGGCCAACCGTAACTTTGAGGGTCGCGTGCACCCTTTGACTCGGGCCAACTACCTCGCCTCGCCGCCTCTGGTTGTTGCCTATGCTCTTGCTGGCACTGTAAGTACTCCATGCCATGGCATTCTTCCCACTACTTATTTCCGCAGGAAGAGCTGGCTTGGTTAAATGCATGCCTTGTATGTTTTCTGCTTTCCCTGCGTGGTGTTTTAACATTACAACTTATGCCTTTTTTAGGTTGACATTGATTTTGAAAAAGAACCCATTGGAGTCGGAAAGGATGGAAAGGAAGTTTACTTCAGGGATATATGGCCCACAACCGAAGAAATCGAACAGGTACCATAACTTGAACATATAGTTTAGAGATATGTCTTTTTTTTTACTTATCATTTTGGATATGACAATATTAAAAAAAATGAAGATCCGAAGGGCAGACAACCCCTCGGTTTATCTTAAGGAGATGCCAGGACTCACTCGAACCCAGGTTGGGTTTTCAGTGAGACTGCAGTCCTCTTACCAGTATACCGCGAGGGTCTTGGCAATATGACAGTCTTTAAGTGCATATTTGACCATTACTTTTCATATGTAGTTCGGACCTGTCTCTACCATATCTACACTGGAGATGTAATTACGTCTCTGCTGAAATTCCTTTTGCAACTGACAATTTCAGCTATTGATCAATAGGTTGTCAAATCCAGCGTGCTGCCTCACATGTTCACGCAAACGTACGAGTCCATCATGAAATGCAACCAGAGGTGGAATGAGCTCTCGGTTCCGGAGACGGCGCTCTACCCATGGGACCCGAGCTCCACCTACATTCGCAACCCCCCCTACTTCGAGGGCATGGCCATGTCCCTGCCCGGCGCCCCCACGGTGAAGGACGCCTACTGCCTGCTCAACCTCGGGGACTCCATCACCACGGACCACATCTCGTATTCGGGGAGCATCCCCGACGGCAGCCCCGCCGCCGAGTATCTGCGCGCGTGCGGCGTGGATCGAAAGAAGTTTAGCTCGTACGGCGGCCGGCGTGGCAACAATGAGGTGGTGGTGAGAGGAGCGTTTGCAAACATGAGGATTGTGAACAAGCTCATGGATGGAAAGGTTGGACCCAGGACAATCCATGTCCCTACCGGGGAGGAGTTCTTTGTCTTCGATGCAGCCATGGTATGTTGCTGGTAGCAGAGATTTCAATTTAGTTTTATAATTTTTTTCGTTCATAGGCGAAGAGACTAAAATTCGTAAAATTTGTGGAAAGTTCAGTCATTTTTTTTATCATCTGCTATATGAGTCTTACATGTTAACGATAGAAATTTTCAGAATTAGATATTTCGTTTCCGGACGAAATTTTAATCCATGGCTTGTAGTATAAGTGAACATTAGAAACATCAGCATTATATTTTCTGCGGTTTAACCCAGCGACATTATCTATTGTGAACTTGTATGTACAAAAGATTTTTATAATATTGTCATGATGCAGAAATACAAGTCCGAGGGTCATGATACGATCATTATTGCTGGTGCTGAGTATGGGAGTGGCAGCTCTCGTGACTCTGCTGCCAAGGGACCAATGCTCCTGGTGCGTTCGCCGCTGCAGATTTAATACTCTGATGATCCAATCCTTCCTCTTGTTTGGTGCTCTCTCCATTCTTAAATGTTTTTCATTTTAGCTACGGGTAGAAGAATTAAATTCAGAGTAACCTAAAATGACCATCACACCTTTCTCTTATTCATGTGCGGTCTAATTGCTTACTGAAGTCTTGCGTTCTTACTCCAAAGATGTGCATCGGAAAAAAAATGACATTGAAGTAATGATCCTAGGACTGGGGTATATAATAAAAGCGTTGAGAAAAGGGTAAAAACCTAGAAGACTAAACAAAATATGATATATATCTAATTTTTGGAAGAAAAAGCATTTGGTATACATATGTACACCCTTGCCCTCATGTAGGCCTGCCCCTGCAGAGAAATGCAAAACAACACATATTTGTGACGAAATTTAAGAGCTAAAATGACAAATATTTAAACAAGAACGGGGAGTACATATGTACAGGCATGAAGCATGCGTGGTGTTTACTGCAGGGTGTCAAGGCAGTTGTTGCTAAGAGCTTCGAGCGTATCCACCGAAGCAACTTGGTGGGGATGGGAGTCATTCCTCTCTGCTTCAAAGCTGGCGAGGATGCTGATTCTCTCGGACTTACTGGGCACGAGCGCTACACCATCCACCTCCCTACCAGCATCAGCGAGATCCGTCCTGGCCAGGACGTAACTGTAACGACCGACGACAGGAGATCATTCACTTGCACTCTTCGCTTGGACACAGAGGTAATAAGACGTATTTTATTTTGAAAAAATCATCAAAAGTAAATATTGACAGTCAATTTCTTTTATAATATATTGTCAATTATTATAAATGAACATCATATTAAAAATTCTTTGAAATAGAAATCTATTAAAATAGAATTTGAGTCTTGAATATACATATAATTTGATTAATTGTCGATCAAAACTTATCAAGTTTGACTTTTTTGAAACAAAATACGTCTTACTTTTTGAATAGAGGGAGTAGATTTTAAAGCAAAAAACTAGTAGATTTGCTATTTCGATACAGACAATATTTAGGAGCTTCTAATCAGTCGGTTCGCCTATAAATCACACATCCTATTCTTGGTTTTTGTCATGCAGCTGGAGCTGGCATACTTCAACCATGGAGGCATCCTCCCGTATGTCATCCGCAACCAGTTGGCAGGACCGCAAAAATAAGTTGAAATTTATTGGCGGAAATAAAAGGTTGGAGTCTTTCAGATCTAGTTTTTTAGCATTGTGGCAATCACAAAAGGATGTATAGACATGCTAATATTGGAATATAGTTTGCTGACCCAAGAGTCAATGAACTGGTTATCCACGATTTTGATTTCAAAATTAAATGTTTGCCTAGTAAGTATCTATCCAAGCTTTTAAATGAGTACGATGTTTGGCAAAATCTTCTGAGGAGAAAGTATTTAGGCAATGAGTACGGGCTTTCATTTCTAGAATTTATTAATGAAAATAAAAAAATGTTACCCAAGTCAGATTTTGGAGAAAAAAAAACTTGGCTAGGACGCAAGTCTCCTGCTGAGAAATACCCCCTTCTTTTTAATATTACTTGAAATAGGCATGCAAATGTAGCACACGTCTTAGCACATCGCCTCTAAATCTTTGTTTGCCTTCAGAGGGCTATTATTGTACCTAAGTTGTAAGTCTGGAATGAGCTCATTTTGAAAATTTCCAACGAGCAACTTTTGCCTAAGCATGACACTTTCAAATAGTCTTCAGATAGGAATCGAGTATTTACAGTACATTTTATACATACAACTTCGTAGAATTGTAATATTCAACTTAAAGATAAAAATTTGTGGAAATTTAAGGTAACATGGTAGAATTTTTCCTGTGATATTCGTGTAGCAGTGTTGTTTTAACCACGGATAATCTATGCATAAGAAATTGGAGAGAATGCAGAAGGTGTTGTTGTGGTAACAATGACCGAACTATTCAGCACCTCTGTTTTGAATGTCATTTCACTCGATCGCTTTGTTTGGATTACATGTCAAATTGCTTTTAATTTATTTCCACCTGTTTCAAATTCGCAGTTTTGTTGTCGTTCAGGTGGAGCTGGCATATTTCAATCATGGACGCGTGATCCGCTACTTGGCAGTACAAGGGCATGGATTTTTTTTATATCAATCAATTTATGTCTATTCATGATTCTTTGGTTCCATGATATCTTCCGGTCTTCCTGATGGCACTTTGCTATGTAAACAATATCATCGTACTTGTGTATTTCTAAATGAATAATATATATGTTGTCTTGAACATTTGCTACTGGCACTTCTAATAGAAATTCTTGCACTTTTGTACAAGGCATGTTGATGGGTTGGGGAAGAATAGGGCTAAGATGGGGTTTTATTTGGTTAGTGCTCGGCTGAAATGGGAAACAAAACTAGAATACTGGCGCGCCTTGCGAGTACCTGACGGAGATGACATCGCTATTTGTCAGATGGGGACAGAGTGTTCTGTGAAGGAAAACAAAATAGATGCATGATGGACGATTCCATATGATTCCTAAGAAAATGATAGGTTTTTACCTTAAGTGCAACTTGGGTTGCCCTTTCAGCAGCAAAGAGAATTGTTCCTGCACAATCCTGATAAAAAAGATTTGCATGAGATGAAGATGATGAGAGTTTACCAGGAATTATACAGATATTTACTTGTTTAAGAAAAGAATATAATAACTGGAACACATAGATTACAGTGCTAATGGCACACATACTATAAAGTACTAAATGACATGATAGTAGTAGTAAGTGTATAGGAAATTGAGGGTTTGTCCCCAGGTATTATGCAAGTTAGTGGTAGAATATGTCGTAGAAAACCTGACTGACACTTTAGCAAACATATCATATGTTGTATTATGATTTGTGAACCTTTATTGCTAGAAAAAAAGAGTTCTCCTATCTCAAGTTCTATTTAAGTGCATTATTACAAAGATAAGCAACTACAGTTAGATTATTTTAGTGCTAGTAGCTGTTATTCCATACAAGTTTCTTAAAAGAATAATAATTCAAATATCCAATAGTTGATCCCACATTAGCTAGCATCAATTGTTATGTTCTGTTCTATGCAAAGCCAATAACTTAGTATTGGCGGGATCTGAAGAGACCTGAAATTGAAGTGTTAGTTTGAATGCCAAAAACAACAATGTGACCAGTACCATTTAAAAAAAATACCAGTACATACCAGGCAGTAAGAATGAATAGATAACTACAACCACCTTGTGATCACCAAGATGTCGTCCCCTCAATTGTTTGCATTGCTCGGGCAATATCCACGATAGTGTTCGAATGACCACCAATTTCAGGATTAGCAAGCTATGAAGCATAAGAAATTATTTTAAAGTAATGTTTAGACTTAACACAAAGTAATTTAGTAGCTAAGTGACACAAAGAACTAAGATAAGTTCAATGCCTATTCTGCCCTGAATGACTCCAAACAATGTAGCTAATAAAAAGGGACAGGGATCAAATTACTCAAAGCACATTTGAGTTTACCTTTTTCTTGTATTAATATCAGCATTTGCATTTATTTCTGTGGTTAAAATGGTTTTATTGTCATATGTAGCTTGTTATCAATAACATCAACTACAAATTATTTGAGATTTGACCAACATATTTTCTGAATTATTGAAATTTCCATCGTGAGTGTCTTAACCTAATAAATAAATAATGTAGAAATAGGCATCCATGTTACAAAGTGTACCTACTCATCTACTGTTTGCATAATTGTTGTTCGCATCATCCAACAAACAGGCAGCACAAGTAGTTGGACCATGCGTCCATTTCCTAATGGTGCTGCAACCACTGCAACATCTTTTTACCATCACCATTGGATTGTTGGGACCTGTAAAATAATTTTGCATCAGGTTCTTGAAAGAACATCGAACCCTCCTTTCAAAAAAAAAAAAAAACATCGAAACCATTAAACACAGAATTGTTGATTCTTTCCAAATAAAATTGAGTATTTAAAACATGGTGTTGAATTACCATTAAAAAAATAATGATATATTGCTTAGCAGTTTTACATATCAGATGCCATACATGTTATTCAGATAGGTGAGATTCTGCAGCTCGGCCGGTATCGGAACGACAATATTCAACACATACACAACATATCACGAAAAATCTTGACAAAGTACGATCAAAATCATGTCCGTATTTTTCTTTACAATGAAAAATCTTTGCTGAACAAAATGGGCTAGAAACCAAATCAACAACTTTTAATCTCGAATAACATCGCAAACACAAAGCAAGCCCCTCTCATGCATTTCATTGAGCATCCGGTGAGTAGCCGTATTTTTAATGTCTTCTCACATATACTCAAGCTAAGCGAAGATTGAGTCTAGCATTGCACATCCTCTATTAGGTTTATCACGAGTTTCTACTAAAAGCTAGAAACATGATAATTCTTCTAGTCCTTGCATTCAAATTAAAAGTTCAATTATAATAGTTTAGCCGCACCAAGTCTTCTAATGTGAGTTTAGAGCAAAGCAAACCAACTGCCAGTGTAATTAGTTTGTTCGTGGGAGTATGCTGTCTCAGACACTACGGGCATTGCACATTCACCCTGTATCTCTAGGAATTTTATCCTGAACTTCAGGAGAGGCGTGAAGCACAATTCAAAAGTAGCGCAACAGCACATAGATGTGAGAACGCTTGGTAAGATCACTCACCAGAAATAATGGAGTCCATCAGCCGGAGGAGTATGCACTACTACAGAACAGTACATCACTACTGGCTCCAAAATCTCATTCACTGCCGGTTTTGTAGTCTGCAGTGGGTAACGGGTGGTGATAGTCCCCGACTATCACTGCCGGTCGGGTGGACTGGCAGTGAAAGAGGTTATCACTGTCGGCTAGTGGTTTCAGCTGACAGTGATGTCCAAAGCATCACTGTCATCTGAAACTTTCAACCGGTAGTGTTTTGCCTCTCCTCCCTCTCCTCTTTGTCCTCACTGTCTCTCTTTCCTCCCTCTATCTCTCTCTCTCTCTCAATATCTCTATCTCTCTCCTCTCTATCCTCCCTCCCTCTCTCCTCGATCTCTCCGTACATGCATACTGTAAGACACATTTAATGTAAATCAATAATAAAGACACATTATTAATACATAGTAATTCATGTTCTTCATTAATACATAGTAATTAATGTCATTCATTAATATGGTGTTATTTGGCGATATATAAGCAGTCTAACCCCTTGGTAGACTTCCTCCTTGTTGCATACTCTCTACTATAAGGTACAATGTCATCTTAAGGTTTTCCCCGCATCGACGACATGATCGGTTTATGAAACTCACCATTTTGGTTGATAACAAGTTCCAGGAAGAATCTGGTGATCTGTTCTTAAAGAGCATGTATTTCTGCAGGTTATAACGCACCTGTGCGTAGTTTGGAGCGTTGCGTTTAAAGAATAGAAATAATTGGTCCTTCAACACGTATAGAAATTAAAAAGAAGGTACCGATATGTAATTTCATACCTCAAGTCCGTCTACGCTGAATGCGTGCATGAAAGTAAGAATATAAAACCTGCAGATATTGTTGCCGGGTGGTTGCCTTGTACACTTCAAGAGGAAAGGATTTGTTAGTGGAATGAATTGAACCTTTTTATTCTGTAGGCAATGCAACTTATGAATATTCTCTGCATACCGGAAAGTCAGTTTTTACATCGTACTGTTTCCTGAATGGAAAGTGGATAACACTCTTTTTACGGTATCTTGTGTATGACATGTACGTGAATATGAATATCAATTAAACTTAGATGCAATCGTAGAGAAGATTACATGATCGAGTTTACATATTTAGCATGTCGATGAGGTCTTGGTAGGTCGTATTATCTCTCTTTTGCGAGTCCAAGACAATGATCTTGCTCAAGTCTGAGTGGATGACAAGGAGGGTCTAATAAAAACTGTAGTAATATTATATCACCATAGCAAATTAGTACTAGAATCGAGTTACTCATAAAAGCATAACACCCTGGTATGCAAACACGTACTCAAAGCTATAGAGTAAGAGTACAAATTTCTTGTATTGATGGTGAAGCAGACACTTCAATAAATAGTCATCGGTGAAGTATGGACACTCCCTTACAAGTTCCTCGTTCACAAACCTAGAATTGATGAATCCTACTTTATTATCTAATTCTTTTCTGCATGCGTGAAACTCCATTCTATGAAAGAGAGAAGTTAGCCACGCAATTTCAAGGTGCAAGATCATATAACGTGAATTATATGCATAAGTCACTTACAAAGTCTACGCTCTGACTATAGCCACGTCAAGAGCATCTTACTTGTACAGTTCATACAGGTACAAGAATTGTACCCAGAAGGAGCCGTCTCTATTGAGGAAATATTCATTTGTGTATCTTACGGGGAACACATGAAAATTCTGCCTGGACTGCTCCAAGTACCACTAATGTAATTGGCGCATTTGAGTTGTAAGGTTTCTTTCTATATCTGGTTTGACCACAGGTTTGCCCAACTCAAATGGCCATGTAACATCTAACTTTGCAATATCCGCTCCTATAGTAAGCTATGCTAGTTCTTCTACTATTAATCTAGAAGAAGTTAGGAAGTCCCCAATGCTTAGAGCATCCTGAACGATTGGACCTGATTTGCTCTTGGCCTGCTTCTTACTGATACGTTTATAATCACTCAACGGCTTACTTGAAGCGGCCTCCGTATGTTTAGCTTTGGCCATATTCATAAAAAAAATTATGGTATCTTCAGGCATAATAGGTTTCAGTGGAGGTGGTGAATGATGGAAATGTCTAGTTACACTGGCGTCCATAATCTTTTTGGTTTCCTCAGCAGTGAGTGAATACACATCCTTTGATTCAAAACCCCTCTTAGATGGCACTGACTTCTTAGATGATGTCATCTGCTTGTATGCTACAGAACCTAATCGTGTTTTCAGAGCTGATGGTTGGCTTCTTGATGACACTGACTTCTTGAGCGGTAGATTTCTTCGAGGCGATGGATGGGGAGGTGGACTTCTTCTAGGAGATGGCTGAGGAGAGGGAGATCTTCGAGGCGATGGCGGTGTGGGGTGTCATGGAGAGAAGAGGTTCTTGGGAGCTATCTCTTGTGAAAACACTATGTAAGCCTTCTCTCACGCGATGAATGTGTGTTCATTCTCTCATATAGTCTTCGCCCCCTCCTCTGTGGGGTAGTCCACCTCAACATGAAAGTACTAGTCAAATGTCGTCTACTTCGACTATGGCATAGCCCTCCAATATTGAAAGTCCGTGCAAATGTTCATGGGAGCCACGTTGGAAGCCACCTTGATGGTAATGTTCCTAGCACCAATGTATAGTTCACACGATGTCAATGTTGTGATGAGGTCCACGGGATAAGTGATGGGGTTAGCTTCCGAAACTCCCGTGGACGCAAAACTACTCCGACAACCACCGAAGCTAGAGCGTTTAAAACTAGGAGATGCTGTCGGCCATTCCTGTTCGCTCACAATGGCGCCCCCTTCATGCATGAGGGCTTGCTGTATTGCTTATGCTATCTTTTCCTCCTATGTATGTTCTCTCTCCTTTGTAGTGCTTATTTTAGCATTTCAATCATCCTAGTTTGTTGTGCCTCTCGTTTTACATCTCGTTCTGTTTGGGATCTCTTTTGACTCTTGTAATTGTCGACATTGCCTAGGAATCCATATTTCCAACCCATCACCCCAACACCTTGTGTGCGACCACCATGCTCTTTGTTTCCCAATGCCAAGGTGAGCTCGTCGCTATCCCTATCTAGCTTGAAAGAGTCTTGTGTAGACTGCTCGTAGGCTTCCGCAAGCTTTTTTGCAAGAGTTTGCTTCACTTCCTGGTCTTTGGAGATAATAAAGCATAAGCTTCCATCAGACGAGTAAGAAGCACCCCTCCCAAGAATGAAGCGCATCGATCGGTTGCTCCAGCCCTCCATCTCAGGCATGACACCTCTCTCTCGTAGTTCATCTAGCTGTTGTTATCACTGCCGTTTTTTCCTCACGTACCCACGACTGCCGACTTTATGGGGGTAAAGGTTCTTCATTGAGTTTGCTTTGTTCACCTCACTCAACATTTGTGCTTCTTCTGACAACTTATACTCCGCAAAGGTTTGCCAATAATCTTCCAGTTGTGGCCATTTGCAGAAATCTGGCATTATACCTTTCTGCACATAGGTTCTGTTTAGTGTGCCCTTCCAATTCTTAAATGAAAGGCCCATGATTATTAGCATCTTACGCTTAACTACTTCCATATCTATCTCTTCAGGGAAGTCGAACTTCTCTAATATGTTGGGCCACAAGATGTCGTTCTTAATCAAATCAGGAACCACGTGCGGATCACCTTGTTTGCCAATCCATAATAAATAGTTGATGGGCACGTGATCCTTAACAGTAATCCCACAGACTGACTTGTATAACCCCAGAACTCTCTCTAGTGCAGTTGGCTGGTGAGACATCTGTGATCACAAATCATCACGTTGGCATCTTCGAGGGACCTCGGACACAATGCCACTCCTGGGATTGCTCATTGTCGTGACCCTCCAGAGCATCAAGCATCTGCGCATAAGCGAAACAACTATTGAGAACCTATACGATAATATGTAGAATAGATGCATTCATTTACTCATGAATTGCCTCATCACCTCCACAAACGTCTGTTTGGTCCAAGTTGAGGTAGTGGCTCGGGCTACCTTCTTCAGTGTTTGACGGTGGCACTACATCTCCTTCTGTCACTTGAGCCAGATTGGTGGTTGGTGGTGCCATCCCTTCCTACGAGTTTTGTATACGATGACGATGAGCGATTGAGTATTCTACGTATAAAGAGTTGATGAAGGAGGAAGATAGAGATAAAACCGATGAGGGAGGGAAAGAGGCTATCAAATGAGTGAGATAACCATAAAGGAGTCAATGGATAGAATGCATACACATACAATATTGTAATTGAGTATATTACGACCATATTTAATAAAAAAAAGTCACATCTTTCGTAGTAAAATAGGCACAAATATGCACAAAGGTACCGACAAGTGACGTATTGACCTTATAAGTCACATCATCTTACATAGAAAAATAATGATTACAACAAGAACTAATATTACGATATCTTTACACGTGAAATCAAATTTCTTCTCCTTATTTTCAAAGGTAGCCAATTTTAGCTCGGCCTGGATGACTTGACTATTGTATGTCGCAACAGTTTCCTGTTTGGACTTGTATCCTTTGTAACATGCTTCTTTGAATCTATTAACTCCAAAAAATGATATACTATAAACCACACTAATACCAAAAAATAAGAAAAACAAGTATAAAAACAGCATTAGCATCAGATTATGGAGATAATTATATACAACTGCAAGCTCAACTAGGATAGTGAAAAGACGTGCAAGGTGCATATGTAATAACCATCCCAGTCGAGCTTTACAATCATATGTATGGTCTCTAATTTCATCATTTGCAAAAGAAAAACAAGTATGAAAATAATATAATTTTTTAATACAACACGTAACATGAGTAAAAAAGAAATATAGCCTCAGTGGCTATAGAAAATGGTCTTATTAGGCATACATAATAGGAAAGATGAAGGACATTAACCAAAGTTTGGACAAATCCTTCTTCTCCACTATTATGTGAACCTAATAAGACCAAGTGCAAGTATTGTAAATAATAATGCGATAATAAGAAATGATAGCAATTCGTAATCAAGAATTTCCGATGACATGTGTACAGCAAGAACTAGACAGTAGGTGTATAAAAGTGCTCTCAGAAAATGAATAACAATTGGCCCCAGGACAATCAAGGTCCTGCCCTCTAATTGTTCTATTGAGTACATCAATAACTGGACAATTTACTAAGTTCGCATCTAGTTATTAGAACCTAGATAGAATTATCAAAAATCACATAATATCATCATGGATAGTGTTGTTGTACCAAATCAGAGAGCACAGATTCTAAAAAGGACAAGCAATTTCCTACCAAGACGGAAATAGAGACTGAACAACAGGATTCAAACAAGTAATGACATAACAAAAAGGACAAATCAACTTCCTTATTCAGAATCTGATATGTTAATCAATCTCTGTACTTACAACAACACACCATCCAGGGATCAAATTATAATAGATAGCCCACTGCAGAGACAACACAAGAAATATGTCTCGGTATACAAGTATAGAACAGCAAGGACCAAGGCAACATCTATTCTTATCATTTGAACACATAAAAGGACCACAAGTAGCATCTGCTCTTGTCATTTGAACACAAAAGGACCACAACCAGTATCTGTTCTTATCATTTGAACACACAAAAGGATCGAGGCAGCATATCTGTTCTTATCATTTGAACACACAAAAGGACCACAAGCAGTATCTGTTATTATCATTTAAATACACAAAAGGACCACAAGCAGCATCTGTTCTTGTCATTTAAACACACAAAAGGACCAGTACATAAGCATATGTTCTTATCATTTGAACGCATAAGCAGCCGGCCATTAATCAGTACGAACTTATGCTTAAACCCTAGGAATCAGAGGGGAGAAGGAGACGGAGGGGGAGCCAGGAGGCCTACCTCGACGTCAGGTGGTGGTCCATAGCGACAGTGGCGGTAGACGAGGGCGTAGGGCACGGCAGCGCGGGCTCCTCGACGTTGGGGTGCTCGTCGGGGTGGAGGCGGCGGGCTCCTCGGTGTCAGAGTGGTGGTCCTCAACGACGGCGACAGTGGACGAGGGCACAGTGCATGGTAGCACAGGCTCCTCGATGTCGGGGAGGAGGCGGTGAGCTCCTCGGTGTCAGAGTGGTGGTCCTCGGCAACGGCGGTGGTGGACGACGGCACAGGGCACGACAATGCAAGTCCCTCGACGTTAGGAGGATATTTGGCGGAGGGGCACATGCTAGGAAGGGGAAAAAATTTCTGAGTGTCAGAGAGTGCGGGCATCGAGTATTTTTATAGGGGAGGACTTTCACTCCCGGCTCAAGATGATGACCATAAGTGAAAGTGGTTCTTTACTACCGACTCAATAGGACAACCGAAGAAATATATTTCACTGCCGGCCCAATAAGTTCATCGCTAGTGAAACAACTTTCACTGCTGGTCGAATATGTTCATAGGCAGTAAAACCCCCTTCACTGCAAGTGCGAGGTGCAAAGAAATTGATTTAGCTGTGCGCGCACAGAGACTCGAAGCCACGACCTGCTCCAAGAAAGACCAAACAATTAAACCGCTGCGCTACTCAAATGTTTTTGGTTGAGTTTGTACTATCTATACTTATTAACATTCTATTGACCTAAAATTATAATACATATTTATTTAAAGTTGAACTACCTATATACCAAAATTAAGTTTTGTATATACTTAAATTTCATGGTTCAATTTTCTAATTCAACAAAACTTAAAATAAATATGTTCATACCTAAGTTTCTATATTAGGGATTGCTATATATTTTAATTTTATCGATAAATATTTTAAAACGGCAATTTACTGGGTACCATCGTAAAAATCATAAAAGTTAGAAAATACCATCGGTGTGAGGATGACATGTGGACCTTGGGCCCATATGTCATCCTCACAGCCGATGGTATTTTTCAATATGAGCACTTTTGTGATAATTTTTCCTACTTTAAATCATTAAAAATTAAAAATAAATATGCTCATAACTATAGCTAATGTAAATCATGTAATATGCTAGTGCTATTGCTAATTCATTACACTATTGCTAATTTATTAAAAATAAAAAATCAATATGCTCAATAATAAAGACATCTTCCACTGTAAACTACAAATTGAAGGTTTCATAACATAAGTGAGGTATAATTGCATCTAAAATAAATTCATACATAGTAATTAATACAATTTATCTACTTTGTCTTAACGATTCGCCCTTCATTATGATCACAACGTATATATGGAGGTTCGTCGGTGTCTTCCATGGGACCTAGGTCGACGTCATCTTTGAGAGGAAGTAGCGCGTCGAATTAATTGTTGTCTTCCTCATCAACGATATTCTCCACTCCAACAATCCTTTTTTTTCCTTGAAAAACCACGTGACTCTGCTCCTTGGTAGTTGGGTCTGGGTCCTTAACATAGAAGACATGCATAACATCATTCACAACTACAAATAGTTCTTCTCTGTATCCAACGAGTTTTTGGTCCACTGTGGTCATACAGTACTTTGTCGATCTTCACACCTCCTGGGAGTCTGACCCATTGACACCGAAAAAGAGGAACCTTTAACACTCCATAGTCGAGCTCCCAGATCTCCTCTATAAATTTGTAGTAGATCTTTCTATTTCCATTGCAGTCGTAGATATCTATACAAACACCGCTATTTTGGTTGACGCTCTTATTATCCTGAGCTTTGGTATAAAATGTATAGCCATTTATGTCATATCCTTGTAATGTGAGGATTGTAGTTGATGATCCGTGAGCCACACATTCAACTCAGCACCCTTTATCTGCTTATCCATCACCTGTCTGCATAACCAGGCCCCAAAATGATCTCTCTGCTCTCGCGCGATCCAAACATTGGACTTCCCTGGGTTTCTGGTGCATATCATCTTCTGGTGTTCTTCAAAATACGGGTCCACTACAACTGATTGTTACAGAACTGTGAAATATGCTTGCGTGAATGAAATGAGGTAGTTAGTGTGGAATGAGTTTGCACCTATCATCCCTTTCCCCTATAGCCTCCCCTCATGGCAAGATACAGGCACACCAATCGATTTGAGATTCATGTAGTCGACGTAGAAATCAAAGACCTCCTCGGTTCCCTAACCCTTAGCCATACAGCCTTGCGGCCGATTTTGGTTACAAATATATTTATTCAAAACTCCCACGAACCTCTCGAAAGGGTATATCTGATGCAGAAATGCGAGGCCAGAATTCGTATCTTTTTTATAATGTGAACAATGAGATGCACCATGATATCAAAAAATGATAGAGGGAGCAACGCCTAAAGGTGGGATAGAGTCTCAACTATGTCTTCATGTAGCTTATTTAACTTGGTCGAATGGATGGCCTTCTGTGATATCGCATTGAAGAATTTACACAGCTTTATGATTGAGTTTCGAACCTTCGGTGACAGAATACATCTAATTGCAATTGGAAGCATCTGTGTCATCATCACACATTGTATCGTTCTTGAGCCCACATGACTTCTGAGAGGGGTTGGCATGACTGGACCCCTGTAAGACTTCCTTGGAAATCGAAGCTCATTGATTAGCATGTTTCAACTTCCCGCCATACTGCACTAAGAATCAAAGGGTCGCACCCGCCGTTAGTGTTTGATGGCTCCATTGCTTTTCATGAAACAAACACCTGTGAAGGTGTGATCTCATAACCCCACAATTCTTGACCTCGAGCCAAAAACCCCTACCATGTTTATGATGTCCTTCATCAAAATACATCGAGGAGTGCTTAAGAGGCTAGAATAATAAAGATTCAGGTTCTTTTGGCAGGGGGTAATAAAAAAAGAAATATACTACCAAGATGGAACATACTTTTCCAACCAAAAAGACCAAGGTGAATTAGACATTGCTGATCTATCGGTCAAAAATATCTGCCTCCTCAGCAAATAGCTTTATAAGCTCTTAAATAAGATGAGGTTGGGCAAAGAATGCTTATGAATAAGTATTTAGAAAGTAAAGCACTTACATAGGTAGAAGGAAAACTTGAAGATTCTCACTTCTGCTTAGGGAGGGCTCGTGAAAGTAAAAAGTGAATTCCTTAAATGGAAACCTTCCAAATACAGGATGTCTCTTAGATAAGATTTTGGAATGATACTTGGCTGAGTAATAACCCACTTAGTGAGCAATATCTAGTGCTTTTAATTTACAACGTGGTGAGGAGAAAAAAAATGCCACAATTACAAATGTAATGAGAACTATACCTCCTAACATTTCCTTTCGTATGCCAATAATTAGAGATAAATTAATTGGTTGGCAAGATCTAGTGGACAAGTTAGCTAATATTAATATATCGCACAAAAGGGATACTTTCAGGTGGAGCTTGCATGTGAATGAATGATTCTCAGTTCATTCAATGTATCGATAGATGATGAATTAAGTTGTTATCTTCCCTAATAAGCGGTTGTGGAAACTTAAGCTTTCTCTCAAAATAAAGATGTTCTTATGGTATTTAGAACGAGGAGTTATTTTGACCAAAGATAACCTGGTCAAAGGCAACTAGAATGGGAGTCTAAAATGTAGTTTTGGCAACCACAATAAAAAATATTCATCATGTTTTTTTGAGTGTCACTTTGCCAACTCAATATGGAGAATTGTTCAAATTGCTTTAAGTATAAATAAGCCTAGGAGCATTAGCCAAATGTTGGGTGGATGGCTAAGTGGCATAGGGGTAACTAAAAAGAATAGTATTTATTTGGGGTGCCTTCCTAATGTTGGGCTATTTGGGTTTGCCACAATGATATTATCTTTGATAAAAGAAAAATCAATCATATCTATTATGTATGCACTTTTTAAAAGCACCTATTGGCTAAGATTCTAGAGATGGCTACAGAAGGAGGACGAAAGAGAGGATATCCTCATGGCTTGCTAAGCATTGAAAGTGATTGCCATAGACTTTTTCGCTAAGAATAGGTACAGGTTTAGTAATAGGCTATGTGTTGGTTGATTTCCATATTCATATAGTCTATGCATTTATTATATTCTCGTCAACTTGCAGCTATGAGCTGAAATGATGTAATAAAGGATAAGTCTATATGAAAGGCCATAACTGTTTCTATTTTCTAAAAAAATAAAACTAAGTATTGGTTTTGCAGACTGAAAACATGAAGAGGTCATTGACGATGACCTAAAATAATGAGTACCGGAATAGAACCAATCTGGCAGTCTCTGACTCTCGGTTACCCCCGGCATTGGGTGTCCCCTACACCTTCACTTGCACTGTAAATGACGAAGCCAGAAATGAACCTCAATGGAGGCTGACTTACGACTAGGGATGCAAGTTTCATATGTTTCAGTCGACACAAAACCCACTTTGTTAGAAATGTACTTTCACCTGTTTGTTAGTTCATTTTTTTTCTGATTTTAGAGGACAAATGAAGTAGAGTGATGGCCCATTAATTGGTTGATAGTCTTGCATCTCTACTTGCAACTGATTGAGACACTACCACGCAATCAGGTTAAACCATGGCAAATGTAATAGCCTATTCTTACGACATAGGTGATAAATGAGCACATTATGAAAATGTAGTAACGTGGTTGATACACGTTCTATCACTTTCGATTGGTATGTCATGTTACCACAATTTCTAATTGTGGTGTTATTTCTATTTTTCGTTGCAGTTGCCCCGTGATGCATCGAAGACGTAACTTGTTGCATTAATTTATTGCTACTGCCACAATTTTACGTAGTGGTAATAATCTTTGTACTTCTGCAATATTTCCAATTAAATTTGCCACATAATGTAATTTGTTGCAATGTTTCAGGGCTATTTCAACGAAAGTGTTTCATGGCAATAAGTGCGCCATATTACCACATAATTAAACTTCGCCTCGTTGAAAAAGGTGCCTATCGCCAACAATATTGGACTTATTGTAGGTTCCCTTGTAGTGACACAATTAACTCGTTTTTTGGGTTCCATCACTCCCACCAAGACACAATCCATACAGTAATTGTAAGATCTTGCCATCAACCCGTGTATTAGCTCTTTCTATACAAGTACCATTTTGTAATTTATAATTGCAATAATTGACTTACTAAAATACAGTGCCATTTGGATTTAAACTCTAACAAACTTAGAAGAGAGAGTGACGTCCTCTTTGTTAGACTACAATTCATATGCATTTGACATGCATGCATGGAGTGCTACTTTCAGTCTAATATGTTAGTCCTGTTAAATAGAAATCTTCGATTTATTCTCTTTTCCTCTACCATCAACCCGAGACTTTCAGATCTTTTGTGGAATTTTTTGTTGGAGACCACCTTTCTTTACATTTTTCTAGATATCTAAATTTCAATTTTTGATATACAGTTAGATGTTCATGTAGAAATTATCGGTCAATTAATCTTCATCACAGCACACCGCGTGAGTAGATTGACGGGTTTAAATATACATACACGCATCATGTGTAGCGCGAGAGTAGGGTGTGCCGGCGAGTACAAATACGCATGCACACCCGATGTGCAGAGTCTTTATCAACTCACATCATATGCATAGCGCACGTAGACTAACGGGTTTAAATACACGTATATGCGCGATGTGTAGCGCACAAGTTGACCGCTACCAAGTTTGAATACACATCACGCGGGTTGAAATGCACGAGGAGCCAATCATATCGAGATTTCGTACCCATTAAACATGTTACTACATGATCTATTCAGGAAATAAATAGGGGTATGATATATTGGATTAATTGTGGCTCGTGTTCAGCCATTGCAATGTCAGTACCACACTCTCATACTACGTACAGTAACGAGTCTTTTCTTGAGTTTTTATTGCTCCTCTGCCTTCAAGTGGGTACCGAGCTCAGCTAATAGAGTGTAAGATCAAATCTTACCTATACATAACGCATGGTTGCATGCGATGGCTTAGCACAACAGCTCAATGATTCAGTTCTTATATGACCGGGACAAGCATCTTCATAACATTAATCCTCCCTTGAAGACTTGCTTGCCAGGAGACATCCTTTCCCAAAGGAATACTCGAAAGAGATAGCTTCCAACTCGCAATGGACTATCCCACTTGCCCCCACCAAAGTGGTTTTCATGGTTCTCTTAACACCGCACCATTTTTCGCCACTCACACCATCAACCACCTCAACACATTTCACTCATTTGCAAAGCAAGTGATCATAATAATAAATGATTAAATACTCTCTGAAGATAGAGCAAGTGCCTCTAAAAAAACCAGAGTAACCAGCCCTAAGCATACTGGTTAGCAAGTTCTATCCAATATTATTATATTAGATATTGAGAGCAATCTTAGGATTATCATTTGAATATTACGAATAGTAATTATAGTATAGCTCAGTAAATTGGTTATAACTAATACTAGTATTTTAAAGAGAAATTATTAAGCGTTGCGCAGTAATTCGATTTTTCTTTAGAAAAATAATTCATGAGAATAGATTATTCCGAAAAATAGGTTTTATGTTCAGAAAAAATCCAAAAAATATAAAATGATTTAGATAAATATTTTAATATGTTTTTAGCTCTATTTTTATTTCTGTAAATATTATTTAATGTTTTTCTATTGTAAAAATTATTGTAAAAATGTTAGAATAAATGTTTTAATTTGGGAAATAGTTTTAGAAAATATAGATTAATTCTAATAAAGTTTAAAAATATTTTAATTGATAAAATAAAGGATTTTAATATGTTTTGTTGTATATTAAATTAGTTTTAATTCTAGAAAAATTAGGTTTAATTCCAGAAAAATCGTTTGTAGTTTTCACGTCCCATTTGGACACATTTTGATCACATTTGGCCATATTTTGGTCATATTTGGGCACATTTTGGTCATATTTGGGCACATTTTTAGCACATTTGGACATATTTTGGTCACATTTTGGTACATTTGGTCATATTTTGGACATATTTGAGTACATTTGGGTACATTTTGGTCACATTTTAGGCATATTTGGCCACATTTGGACACATTTTAGCCATATTTGTGTACATTTTGAGCATATTTTGGACATATTTGGACACATTTTGATCATATTTTGGGCATATTTGGACATATTTTGAGCATATTTTGGGTATATTTGGACAAAATATGGTCAAACGTGTCCAAATACACCAAAATGTACTCAAATATGTCCAAAATATGGCCAAATATGCCAAAATGTGACCAAAATATGTCTAAATGTGCTAAAAATGTGCCCAAATACGACCAAAATGTGCCCATATATGACCAAAATATGGCCAAATGTGATCAAAATGTGTCCAAATGGGACGTGAAAACTACAAACGATTTTTCTGGAATTAAACCTAATTTTTCTAGAATTAAAACTAATTTAATATACAACAAAACATATTAAAAGCATTTATTTTATCAAAGAAAATATTTTTAAACTTTATCAGAATTAATCTATATTTTCTAAAACTATCCAAATTAAAACATTTATTCTAACATTTTTATAATAATTTTTACACTAGAAAAACATTAAATAATATTTACAAAAATAAAAACAGAGCTAAAAACATATTAAAACATTTATCTAAATTATTTTATATTTTTTGGATTTTTTTGGAACATAAAACCTATTTTTCAGAATAATCTATTCACAGGAATTATTTTTCTAAAGAAAAATCGAATTACTGGGCAACGCTGATGTCAGCACGCTGACTGGACACGCTGACTAGGACTGCCACGTGGCTAAACCGCCGCCACATCATCAAAAACACCGCACCATTTTTCGCCACTCACACCATCAACCACCTCAACACATTTCACTCATTTGCAAAGCAAGTGATCATAATAATAAATGATTAAATACTCTCTGAAGATAGAGCAAGTGCCTTAAAAAAACCAGAGTAACCAGCCCTAAGCATACTGGTTAGCAAGTTCTATCCAATATTATTATATTAGATATTGAGAGCAATCTTAGGATTATCATTTGAATATTATGAATAGTAATTATAGTATAGCTCAGTAAATTGGTTATAACTAATACTAGTATTTTAAAGAAAAATTATTATATAGCATGTATGTATATCTATCAGATTTAGTTATTAGAAAAAGGTAATTTTACTCCTCAAACTATTATGTTTGTCCGGATAACCTCCTGAACTTTTAAACTGTCCATTTTACTCCCCCGAACTATCAATACCGTCCATTTTACCATCTGAAGTGGTTTTTCTCGGTGGTTTTGATAACGTGGCGGCGGTTTTGCCACGTGGCAGTCCTAGTCAGCGTGTCCAGTCAGCGTGCTGACATCAGCGTTGCGCAGTAATTCGATTTTTCTTTAGAAAAATAATTCATGAGAATAGATTATTCCGAAAAATAGGTTTTATGTTCAGAAAAAAAATCCAAAAAATATAAAATAATTTAGATAAATGTTTTAATATGTTTTTAGCTCTGTTTTTATTTCTGTAAATATTATTTAATGTTTTTCTATTGTAAAAATGTTAGAATAAATGTTTTAATTTGGAAAATAGTTTTAGAAAATATAGATTAATTCTGATAAAGTTTAAAAATATTTTCTTTGATAAAATAAAGGCTTTTAATATGTTTTGTTGTATATTAAATTAGTTTTAATTCTAGAAAAATTATGTTTAATTCCAGAAAAATTGTTTGTAGTTTTCACGTCCCATTTGGACACATTTTGATCACATTTGGCCATATTTTGGTCATATTTGGGCACATTTTGGTCATATTTGGGCACATTTTTAGCACATTTGGACATATTTTGGTCACATTTTGGCACATTTGGTCATATTTTGGATATATTTGAGTACATTTGGGTACATTTTGGTCACATTTTAGGCATATTTGGTCACATTTGGACATATTTTAGCCATATTTCTGTACATTTTGAGCATATTTTGGGCACATTTGGACACATTTTGTGTATATTTTGGGTACATTTGGACAAAATATGGTCAAATGTGTCCAAATACACCAAAATGTACTCAAATATGGCCAAAATATGGCCAAATGTGCCAAAATGTGACCAAAATATGTCTAAATGTGCTATAAATATGCCCAAATATGACCAAAATGTGCCCAAATATGACCAAAATATGGCTAAATGTGATCAAAATGTGTCCAAATGGGACGTGAAAACTACAAATGATTTTTCTGGAATTAAACCTAATTTTTCTAGAATTAAAACTAATTTAATATACAACAAAACATATTAAAAGCATTTATTTTATCAAAGAAAATATTTTTAAACTTTATCAAAATTAATCTATATTTTCTAAAGAGCAAGTGCCTCTAAAAAGAGCAGAGTAACCAGCCCTAAGCATACTGGTTAGCAAATTCTATCCAATATTATTATATTAGATATTGAGAGTAATCTAGGGTTATCATTTGAATACTACGAGTAGTGATTATAGTATGGCTCAGTAAATGGGTTATAACTAATACTAGTATTTTAAAGAGAAATTATTATATAGCATGCATGTATATCTATCAGGTTTTAGTTATTATTTTATTATATTGCAAACATGAGTTCAATATAATCAGGGAGTTAGAACTTGCCTCGATGAAGGTTAATTCTTGATTGGTCTTGTCATTCAAGTCTCTCAGGTTCTTCATCATCGGGCCTCACTTTCAGTTTCTTACTCGTGTCCTTCCTTAGATTATTGGCTTTAAATCTACACAGATTAACGACCGAAAAACATGGGGAGAAGTTTTTTTTGCAGGTGTTGGAAGAGAGAGGAGCATATGGCCGGTGTTGCTGCTGTTATAGTGTGAAAGCGGCCGACAACGTGCGGTGATGACTCAACTCCAGGGAATTGAACAGGACGGTGGCACCAGTGACGAGGTGAAGACTTTGGAGCAGAAGAACAGTAACTGACAGGGAGAAAAAATCTGAGAGAGAGTGTATGGTGGGGCCTGCATGGTTGTGAAAGGAGTGATGGAGAAAGAACAGAGAGTGAGAGAGAGAAAGAGCAGATGTTAAATTCAATTTGATGTATTTGAATTTAAAAAGAGATGTATGATGATTTAAATAAATGTATTTGAATTTGAAAACTAGATTTATGATAATTCAATTAAATAACTTGAATTGAATTGGATTGGGATAATTCATATTGAATTTGAATTAGAGATTGACATGATTTTGGAACGATGATTTAAAATATGAGATTTGAAATTGAACCAAGATTTGAATTGAATTGAATTGAATTTGTGAAGCGATTAAACTGGAATGAATTGGATTAAATCTCTGAGATTCGAATTTGCATTCAAATACAAAATTGACAAGGATTTGAATGAATTTGGATTTAGATAGGATTTGAGATAAAAGAAGAGTCGGGAGATTCTTACAAGGTTCGATATAAATTCAAATAGAAATATTTGAATTTGAAACCAATTTGAAAAGAGCTCGGATATTGAACTAAGATTTGAATTTGCCAGAGGTTGAATTTGATTATAGGAAAAAGGGAATTGGTCCAGAATAATTCAATTAATTGAATTATTGATCAAAGTCAAATTTAGGATAATTCAATTGAATAACTTGAATTATGGATTTCAGCTGGATTGGAAGATCAATTTCCAAGGATTGAATTGGGTTAGGATTCAACCGAAAAAGAACTAAACTAATTCAAATATGAGAGGCATTCAAATTCGAATCGCCGCACAAAGAAACATGGACACCGAGAAAGCAAAAATGCAATTGCTTAATTTAATGCAGGGTTTAAATTTAGAAATTGACTCTGGTGAATTTTGGAATTCATAGTTCAATAATAATATAAATGTATATATGCACATACGAATATACACACATATATATTTTTTGGATTTTAAGTTGGCTTTATTAATTAAGATTTTTTTAAAACATGAGCGGATTTTGGTTATTTTCTAAATGCTAAAACGCTGAGTGTTTCAAATGATCTGAACAATATTGATTGGGATAAATTCTATTCAACCGGTGAATTAGAGCCAATAGATGAAATTGATACAGTGATGGACACAATAGTTGTGTTCAGATGAAAATCTGTAACCTACTGTTCTTGGAGATTGTGGGTGCATTTCAGAAAATTTTAACTCAAATTCTACAGCAATACAAGGAGAGCCTGAGCAAAGATGGAAGAAGAGATTAGTCTACGCATAATTTAAGAGTTTCATACATGTTTGCGTTAGCACATAACAATTTGATCAGACAATACAATGTTGCAGATTGTATGTTTGTGCATACGTACTATCTTTTTTGCGTACATCTAGCTCATGATATTACTACAAGCTTTCTATATTGCTGCATTAAAGCTGGACGTTAGTGCAGATGCAGCACATACATTGAGGCTATTAGCTGTTTCTTGATCTAGAGACAAATAGATAAAGTTCTTATAGAATTGAGATTTATTTTGCATTATGCTCTATTCAATATAACTAAGTGTTATGGGAGATAATTGTATGGCACAAAGAATGCATTGGTTGTTACCCCTCATGTCTCTCATAATTCACTGACAACGATTAGAGTAGCGAAAATTAAGAGAATTGTCATAAAAAAGAATTAAGGGAGGCAAATATTTCAGACAATAAGCATGTTCTATTGGTACACTAGGGACATTGGTTTATTATAGAATCTGACTCGCTCATGTATGCCAAACTGATTTTTTTTTTTATTCATATGATTAATTATATATACTTGTCTTTGATGCATGAGGAGAGTTACAGATGGAAGTAAACGTCCGTATTGTAGGAAACCTAGAGGAATGGGAGAAATTGAAAAGGCTATGTGGAGATTCTGTGATTCAAAAGAAGGGAATATTTTTTAGCTACATCTTGGTATAACATTTGATTTTGAAGCTGAGGCTTTTGGCTTCTATAACTTGTACTCTTGGGATGTTGAATTCGGTATTCAATATGGTAACTTAGAGAGAAGAAAGGATGGCTATGCAAGAATGAGAGAAATAGTCGGCCAAAAATAGGTAACATATTCAAATATGCTAGATTATTATTGTTTTGAATATATTATAAGCTGAGCTAGTTGTACTATCATGTATAGGGGTTCGACAAGCAGACGAAGAACATGACAAAAGAATGTAGTTGCAAGGCTAAGCTTAGGGTTATATCGAACAGATGATGATGGTTGGTATGTTTCGGCATATATTAAGGAGCACAACCACCCACTTTTCATAATAGATGCGAGAACAAGGGAGTGGAATTCATACAAGACAATAGATTAGTGCACAAAGGACATGATAAAGTACCTATGTGAGAATAATGTGATACTAAGCAATGTGCATTGCATAATGGGAAGCTTGTTTGGTAGCATGGATAACATACCTTTCAGTAGGCTATCACTACAGGCTATATGTGCACAGATTGCACAGGAGAAGAAGGATGATGATATAAGAAGACTTTTTTGAGATATTCAAGAAAATGCAAGGTGAAGACCCGGGTTTCCAGTTTAGTGTTCAGCTTGATAGAAAAGACCGAATAACCACTCTGATTTGGGTCAATGGAAGGAGCAGAAGTAATTACAGTTGTTTTGGGGACATGGTTACATTTGACACCACGTATTGTACAAACTTGTATAAGATGCCATTTGGCCTCTTTGTCGGTGTCAATAATCACTTCCAGACTACAATAGTTGGTGGTGTGTCGATGCGTGATGAAACGGTCAAGAGCTTCGGATGGGTGTTCAAAGAATTCATGACTCTAATGGGTGGTATTCCGCCGCAGACTATACTAATAGGTTGGTTTCTTTTTGCAAAAGCAGTAAACACATACAATACACTATATTCTTTCTCTATAGCATTTGGAAAGGCTTAACTAGTAAGCACATATGGGTATTATTTTTAATGTAGCAAGAAACTTGAATTAGATCAATAGGAAGACATTTGTTTAACCAGAGACAATCAGACATAAAGTTTTCAAGAAACTGAAGTTCTGATTCTTTAAATAGCTAGAACATACTGAACTAGCGGAATATACTGTAATAGTATAGTGAGCCAGCTGAAGTATTAATTTTTTTCGTAATTCTAATAGATCAATGCAAGGAAATGGAGATAGTTTTGATAGAAGAAATGTCCGAGACAACTCATATGTGGTGCAAACGGCATGTGTTTGGCAATGCCAAAGAACTAGAGTTAATTTACATGAAGAATTCTCCATTCAAGTTCCACAAGGTGATTAATGAAGTGTTGACTATTGATGAATTTGAAGCTGTTTGAGCACAATTGATAGAACGTTACAATATGGAAGAATATCACTTTATAGTGAAGGCATATGATAAAAGAAGAAAGTAGACAAAACCATACAACAAAGAAAGTTTTTTGCAAGAATGGCGAGCACTCAAAGGTTTGAGAGTGCATTCGGTAAAATGGACATAACTTTTGTATACGGATTCTGATTTCGACGTTTTTTTACTCTATAGACATCTTAAAAAAAAGTTACATCCGTTTCTCCTTAATTTTGTCAGGTTCGGAGAATTTTTTTGGCAAAAAATAGTTTGAAAGATTGAATTCTCGCCCTGAGAAGTTTCTACATTATTTTCAGAACATGTGTTTGTGTCAATAGCCACTACACCTTACATCAAACTTGAGCAAAAATGTACAATAGTTCTTATTCTAGTGCTGCTAAGGTAAGAAAAAATAAGAGAAAAATAAAATAAAAAATATTTGCGAATACCGTCGTTAGTGACTGGAGTTAGTCATTAGTGATGGATTACAAGTTGACCCGTCATTAGTGACCACTAATTAGTGACGGGTCAAGTTATAACCCATCACAAATGACTGGTCTAAGACGATCCGTTATTGATGACTTTATCATTAGTGATGGATCATAATTTAATATATCACTAATAGATGGTCTAGGATGATCCGTCATTGATGACTTAGTCATTAATGACAGGTCACAACTTAATTCGTTATTATTATCATCAATAACGGATCATATTACGACCTCTCGCTAATGATCAAACAGGTTTATATCTGATCTGATTAAAAGAAATATTAGAGACACGTTCTTATTGAATATGTCAATATTAGTGACACATTTTTCTTACGTAGTGGTCATTGATAGTTAGATGCACATTTTTTATACACACGCGGGTTTTAATACACACCACGAGGGCTGAAATACACATTTTTTATACGTTTTGGACTCACCCACTCAATCCAACCTGTAGATCACCCCTCCACGATCTCTCTCTCGCTCTCATTGATAAACACCGTGTTAGAGAGAGAGAGCGCAATGGATCACGGTGGAAGAGAAGAGGAGGATTGTAGGGCTGCGCTTCTGCACGGCGACGTGAGGAATGAAGAGCGGCAGCCGTGCTGCAATCTCGGGAGAAGGGTGTACGAGGAGTCGAAGAAGCTATGGGTGATCGTGGGGCCGGCCATCTTCACCCGCACCACCAGCTACAGCATGAACGTCATCATGCAGGCCTTCGCCGGCCACCTCGGCGATCTCGAGCTAGCATCCGTCTCCTTCGCCTGCACCGTCCTAGTCGGCTTCAACTATGGCATCATGGTACGCTGCCCTCAATATTCACCATCGAAGTCTTCGTCTTGTTCCGGTGCCATTTAAAATACATGCAGACAATGACTTTGTACAAGATTATCACAAATTAAATACAATTCTCATAGTTGGCTAATTGCCTTCATAGAAATCGTGAGCATGCAGAAATCATGATCAATTTTCTTTCACATATTTACCCTTGTACACAACCACTAGGATCTTGTACAGTACAAGTACTAATTGTCTTGTGATTATTGGCTACATGGTCTAATATTGCAGTACCTCATTATTGCAGACAATGCGTCAAGTCCCTCGATCGTACGAGCCATATTATTACACTAATTTTGGAACTCCTTTTACTACTGACTCTAAAAACTCCTTTCACTATCGAGTTTAGAGCCGACAGTAGGCAATATGTAGTGATAATTGAGGGCTATCCCTGTTGGCTCAGTGAACTGGCAATGAAGAGGTTATCACTATCGGCTGAAGGATTTGGTCGGTAATAATATCCAAGACATCACTGTCGGTTGAAGCCTTCGACTAGTAGTGATTCCCTAGAATTACTGCCGGCTAAAGGTTTCAGCTGACAATATTGTCCCTCTCCTCCCTCCTCGGTCCTCCCTCTCTCTATCCTCTGTGTACTCCCTCTCTCTCCTCGATCTCTATGTCTCTCTCAATACATGCATATAATGATATATATATTTACTGTAAATCAATAATAAAAACACATTCATTAATATATAGTAATGAGCACATATTACAAGTCAGGCATCGACAAACATACATATATATAATAGTTCTCACAAGTCAACTCTTAAAAAGTCAGTAGAGTTGAGTCAGTCCAATATCCATCTACCTCTCTCGTGATGAGGACTGCGTCTCCGCACTGACGACTGATGACGTGTGTGCGTCCTAGGACGCCAAGACGATGGTGATGCAGTGGAGGACCTGACCATACCTGATCGACCGCAGCGTCACCTATGCCCCAGGCTCGTCAGTGTGTCAAAGACATCGAAGTCTGACGCTAAACGCATCTATGGTTTGAGCCTTCGGCCTCCTCCGCAGCACATTGATGGGCCACCCTCCCGTCCTCCTCCTGGGCACGCTTATGGGACACTGCTTCTTGCTCCTCCGCTGTGCACAGCTGACGGGCTAGCCTCTCATTCTCCTCCTCTTGGGCACGCTTAGGAGACGTTGCTTCTTACTCCTCCTTTGTATCATCATTGGAAGGCTATTATGTTGAAGAGTCGTCTAACGATACCACCTTCACATCATACATAGTAATTCATATCATTCATTAATAAATAGTAATTAATATCATTCATTAATATTATGTCAATTAGCGATATATAATATGTTGTCAAGCCCCTTGGTAGCCTTCCTCCTTATCTCATACTCTCTACTAGAAGGTACGGTGTCATCTAAACGTCTCTCAAGTGTGGATGGCACGATCGGTTCATGAAACTCGCTGTTTGAGTTGATAACATATTCCAAGAAGAACTCAGCTATCTGTTCTTGACGGGCATGTATTTTTGTAGGTTGTAACACACTTGTGCATAGTTTGGAGCGTTGTGTTTGAAAAATCGAAAGAATTAGTCCTTGAACACGTGTAGAAATTGAAAAGAAGGCATCGATATGTTATTTCATACCTCAAGATCATTGAACCTAACAGCTTCTCCGTCTGAGCTGAATGCATGCATGAAAGTAAGAACATAAAATACGTAGAGATTTTTGCCGGGTGGCTGCCTCATATACTTCAAGAGGAAATGATTCATCAGTGGAATGAATTGAACATTTTTATTCAGTAGGAAATGCAAGACATGAATATGAATTGTGTGCCAGAAAGTCAGATTTTACATCATATTGCTTCCTTAATGGGAAGTGGATAACATTCTTTTTGTGGTATCTTGTGTATGCCATGTACGTGAATATGAATACTAATTAAACTTAGATGCAATCGTTGAGAAGATTAAATGATCGAGTTAATCTATTTAACATGTTGATGAGGTGTTGGTAAGTCGTCTTATCTCTCTTTTATGAGTCCAAAATAATGATCTTGCTCAAATCTGGATGGATGACAAAGAGGATTTAATGAAAACTACAGAATATGTCACCATAGCAAATTAGTACTAGAATCGAGTTGCCCAAAAAATGAGGATGTCCTGGCGCGCAAACACGTACTCATAGCTATAGGGTAAGAGTATGAATTTCCTATACTGGTTGTGAAGCAGACACTTCAATAAGTAGTCATTGGTGAAGTCTAGATTCTTCGTTACAAGTTTCTGGCTCACAAGCCCATGATCAATGAATCATACTTTCTTATCTAAGTGTTGTTCGTATGCTTAGATCTCCATTCTACGAAAGAGAAGTTAGCTATGTAATTTCAATGTACAAGATCATATAACGTGAATTATATACATAAGTCACTTACAGAGTCCACACTCTGACTATAGCCACATCGAGGGCATCTTCCTTGTATAGTTCATACAAGTATAAGAATTCCAATCAGAAGAAGTTGTCTCCATTGAGAAAATATTTATCTCTATATCTTATGGGGAACGCCTGAAAACTCTGTCTGGACTACTCTAAGTACCACTGATGTAATCGGCGTATTTGAATTGTAAAGTTTCTTTCTATATCTGGTTTGACCAAAGGTTTGCTCAACTCAAACGGTCATATAACATCCAACTTTGATATATCCACTCCTGCAGTAAGCCGTGTTAGTTCCTCTACTGTTATTCTTGAATCATCCAGGAAGTCCGCAATGCTTGGAGCATCCTTAATGATTGGGCCTGCTTTGCTCTTGGACTCCTTTTTGCTGATGTGTTCATAGTCAGTCAACGGCTTACTTGAAGTTGTCCCCGGCTGTTTAGCTTTGGTCATTTTTATGAAAAAATTCAAGGCATCTTTAGGCACAACAGGCTTCGATGGAGGTGGTGGAGGACAGAAATGAGACATGAAACTGGCATCCACAATCTTTTTGGTTTCCTGAGCAGTGAGTGAATAGACATCCTAGGGTTTCGCCAACTTCTTAGATGCCACCGACTTCTTAGATGATGTTGTCTGCTTCGATGTTGCAGAACCTAATCTTGTTTTCAGAGCTGATGGCTAGCTTCTTGATGGTGTTGGCTTCTTGAGCAATGGACTTCTTGAGGTGATAGCTGAGGAAGTGGACTTCTTTTGGGAGATGGCTGAGGAGAGGGAGATCTTTGAGGCGACAGTGGCCCGAGGTGTAGTGGAGAGTAGAGATTCTCGAGAGCTGTTCGTGGTAGAAACACTATGTAGACCTTCACCCACGCGATAAATATGTGCTCGTTCTCTCCTATAGTGTTCGCCACTCCTCTATGGGGTTGTCCACCTCAACATGGCGATACTGGTCAACTGCCTCGTCTACTTCGACTATGGCGTAGCCCTCCGGTATCGGATGTCTATGCAAATATTTATAGGAGCCGCGGGGATAAGCCACACCAGAAGCCACCTTGATGGTAATGTTCCTAGCACCAATGTGACTTCACACAGCGTCCATGCTGTGGTGAGGTCCACAGCATAAGTGATCCAGTCAGCTCCCGAAACTCCCGTAGACGCACAACTACTCCGATGACCACCGGGGCTGGAGCGCGCAACATTAGGAGACGTTGTCGGCCATTCCTGTTCGCTCACAATGGCACCCCGTTGACACATGATGGCTTGTTGAACTGCTTGTGCTATTTTTCTTCTGTATGTTCCCTCTCCTTTTTTAGCGTTTATTCAAGCATTTCTATCATCCTAGCTTATTCTGCCTCTCGTTCTGCATCTTGCTCTTCTTGGGATCTCTTTCGAGTCTTGTAACTATCGACATCGCCCGGGAATCCATATTTCCAACCCATCACCTAAACACCTCATGTGCGACCATCGTGCTCCTTATTTCATAGGGCCAAGGTGAGCTCATATCTATCCCTGTCTAGCTTGAAAGAGCTATGTATAGATTGCTCGTGGGCTTCTGTGAGCTTTTTTGTAAGATCTTGCATCACTTTCGGGTCTTTAGAGGTCGTAAAGGATAAGCTTCCATCAGACGAGTAAGAAGCAAACCTTCCAAGAAGGAAGTGTGTCGATCGTTCGCTCCAGTCATCCGTCTCGAGCATAGCACATCTCTCTCACAGTTCATCTAGCTGTTGTTGCCACTGCCTTTCTTTCCTCACATACCCACGACTGTCGACTTTGTGGGGGTATAGGTTCTTCTTTGAGTTTGCTTTGTTCACCTCACTCAACCTCTAGGCTTCTTCCGACAACTTGTATTCTGCAAAGGTTTGCCAATGATCTTCCTGTTGCAGCCATTTGTGAAAATCTGACGTTGTACCTTTCTACACATACATTATATTCAGTGTCCTCTTCCAGTTCTTAAATGAAAGGCCCATGATCATTAGCATCTTACGCTTAACTATTTTCATATCTATCTCTTCAGGGAAGTCGAACTTCTCTAATATCTTAAGCCACAAGATATCGTTCTTGATCAAATTAGAAACCACATGCGGATTACCTCGTTCACCAGTCCACAATCTGTAGTTGATGGGCACGTGATCCTTAACATCAATCTCATAAACTGACTTATATGGCCTCAAAACTCTCTCTGGTGCAGTGGGCTCCCCTGCTGATGAGACCTCCATGATCACAAATTGTCTCGTAGGCATCTTTGAGGGATCTCGAACATGATAACACTCTTAGGATTGCTCATTGTCGTGACCCTTCGGAGCATTAAGCATCTACGCATAAGTGAAAAAATTATTGGGAACCTATACGATAATATGTAGAATAGATACATTCATCTACTTATGAATTACCTCATCGCAATCATAGGCGTCTGTTTGGTCCAGGTTGAGGTAGTGGCTTGGGCTAAGATAAAGAGCAGAGGAAGGAGGGAGATAGAGATAAAGCCAACGAGGGAGGGAGGGAGGTTGTCGAAAGAGTGAGATAACCATGAATGAGTCGATAGATAGAATACATACACATATAATATTGTAAATGAGTACGTTACGACCACATTTAACAAAAAAAGTCACATCTTACATAGAAAAATAGGCATGAAGGTACTGACAATTGACACATTGAACTTAGAAGTCACATCATCTTACATAGTAAAATAATGATGATTACAATCAGAACTAGGATTATAACATCTTTACACGTGAAATCACACTTCTTCTTATTTTCGAAGTTAGCCAATTTTAGCTCGGTTTGGATGACTTGACTTTTGTATGCCGCAACAACTTCATATTTGGACTTGTATCCTTTGTAGCATGCTACTTTGAATCCATTAACTTGTGCGTGGCATTTCTCCCAACTGGAGAACACTCTACTTTGCCGACCACGATGAACAACATACTATGTCATAGCAGTCCTAAATTTCAAAGAATATGCAAAAATGATATACTACAAATCACACTAACACCAAAGACCATGCATACATAATTCATGAGCCAAAAATTCTAATTCTAAAACAACCTTGAAAAAATTGCACCCTATCCACAGCCTAATCAAACAGAGTGTCAGCATAGGTAAAATCATTTGCTACTGAAGAACATGAAACTAACAAGTCATACGTATGTTCCACACATAGAAAAACAAGAAACAATACAGACAACCAAGAATCGATATTAAAAACACATACTTTTAAGTTGGCTATATCCATACATGCATTGGTGATATATTGCATGTGTAATTATATTGCAATATCGATTTACATTGTTATATGATTGATTCTATTAAACATATGAACTCTCTTTACAACTAAATAAGTCAATCTCTCTGTCCAGCTGGCAGTATCCACACATTATTTCTCTCTTTGAATATGTCAATGGTGTACTGATGCTATACCATTTCATAGCACATCAATAAACTTGAAAATAAGAAAGATAATTCAGTTACCGCAACAATCACCACTGGAACCCCCTCTCCTCTCCTCCTCTAATCCAACATTCCAAGCTATTGTGGTCCTCATGATCGACCAGTTACCCCAACAATCACCATTGGAACCCCCTCGGAGCTCAAATCAGTCAAATATAGTAGACAATTAAAGCTCAGAACGGCCGGTACCTACAAGACGGCAAGGGTTTGGGCGACGGGGTGCGCAGGCTAGGCATCGAGGAGGACGGGAATGGCATCGAGGAGGAGGACAGTGACAGTGTCAAGGAGGAGGACAACGGCATCAAGGGTGACAGGATAGCAGGCACAGGCTCGTCGGTGCAAGCTCGTGGCCCTCCAGCGGCGTGGGCTCCTCGGCATCAGGAGGCGTTTCAACGGAGGGTACAAGAAAGGGAAAAAAATTTCTAAGTGTCAAAGGGTGCATGGCGTCAAGCCATTTTATAGGGGAGGACTTTCACTGTCGGCTCAATATGACCACCAACAGTAAAATGGTACCTTCAATGCCAGCTCAAGAGGACTACCGGCAGTGAAACTACTTTCACTGCTGGCCCAATAAGTTCACCAACAGTGAAAGTAGTTTCACTACTAGCCCAATATGTCCACTAGTAGTGAAATCCCTTTCACTGCTAGTACCACGGGGTGCAAAAAATTTGTTTAAGCTTCGCGCGCACGCGCAGAGACTCAAACCCACGACCTGCACCAAGTAAGATTGAACAAACCGCTGCGCTACTTAAGTGATTTCGATTGAGTTTGTACTGTCTATATTTATTAACATTGTGTTGACCTAAAATCCTAATATGTATTTATTTAAATTTGAACTTGCTATATACCAAAATTAAGTTGTGTATATACCTAAATTTCTTGGTTCAATTTTCTAATTCAATAAAAAATTAAAATAAATATGTTCATACCTAATTTTCTATGGCTTGCTAATTAATTAAAAATATAGTTGGAGCTTCCTATATATCTTAATTTCATCGATAGATATTTCAAATCATTAAAAATTAAAAATAAATATGCTCATAACTATAGGTAATTCATTAAAAATAAAAAATAGTAATACATAGCAATAGTGCTAGCTTGTGCTATTGCTAATTCATTATTAAAAATCAAAAATCAATATGCTTAATAATAAAGACATCTTCCACCATAAACTACAAATTGAAACCTCCATAACAAAAGTGAGGTATAATTGCATCTAAAATAAATTTGTACATAGTAATTAATACAATTTAGCTACTTTATCTTAACGATTTACCCTTCATTATGATCACGACGTACATAAGGAGGTTCGTCGGTATCTTCCGTAGGACCTAGGTTGACGTCCTCTCCTAACGGAGGTAGCGCATCAAATTAATTGTAGTCTTTCTCGTCAATAATATTCTCCACCCCCAACAATCATTCTTGTTTCTTGAAGAACCACGTGACGCTCCTCCTTGTTAGATGGGTCCGGATTCTTTACATAGAAGACTTGCATAACATCATTTGCAAGTACGAATTGTTCTTCTCTGTATCTAACGAGTTTTTGGTCCACTGTAGTCATACCATACTTATCGATCTTCACACCCCATGGGAGTCTGACCCATTGACACCGGAAAAGAGGAACATTTAACACTACATAGTCGAGCTCCCATATCTCCTCTATGAATTCGTAATAGGTCTCCCTATTTCTATTGCAGTCGTAGGCATTTATACGGACACCGCTATTTTGGTTGGCGCTCTTATTATCTTGAGCTCTCGTATAAAATGTATAGCAATTTATGTCATATTCTTGGAATATGAGGATTGTACTTGACAGTCCGTGGGTCAACATAGTCAACTGAGGACACTCTATCTGCTTATATATCACCTATCTACGTAACCAGGTGCCACAATGATCTATGTGCTCTCACGCGATCCAAACATCGGACTTCCTTGGGTTCCTGGTGCGTAGCATCTTCCGGTGTTCTTTGACATATGGGTCCACTACAACTAGTTGTTGCAAAACTGTGAAATGTGCTTGCGTGAATAAAACGGGGTCGTTAGTGCGGAATGAGTTTGCACCTATCATCCCTTTCCCCTGTAGCCTCCCCTCACGGCTAGATACAGGCACACCAATCAATTTGAGATTCATGTAGTCGACGCAGAAATCAATGACCTCCTCGGTTTCCTAGCCCTCGGTTAGGAACATATTCTTCAGAACTCCCATAAACCTCTCGAAAGGATACATCTGATGTAGAAACACGGGGCCAAGAATCCATATCTCTTTCAAAATATGAACAATGAGATGCACCATGATATCAAAAACAATAGAGGGAACAACGCCTCAAGCTATGATAGAATCTCGACGATGTCTTCCTACAGCTTATCTAGCTTGGTCGGATCGATGGACTTCTGTGATATCGTGTTGAAGAACAAACATAGCTTTTTGACTGGGATTCGGACCTTTGGCGGCATAATATCTCTAATTGCAATTGAAAAGCATCTGTGTCATCATCACATGACAATCATAAGACTTCATACCAGTTAATTTCAAATGTTTCATGTTTACTAGTCTCTTTATGTTGACGGAGTAACCAGATGGAACTTTGATTCCATGCAAGCACTTGCACATTCCAATTTTCTCCGGCTTGCTCAGACTGTAGCTAGCGGGACCAAGATATTTGTCGTCTTCTTCCATATCTTCGGGATGTAGATCATATTTAAGTTTCAAACATTTCAGGCCTTTCCGTGCTTGAAGTGTATCCTTTGTTTTGCCATGTATGTCTAGTAACGTACCAATCAAGCTATCACACACGTTCTTCTCAATGTGCATGACATCGATTGCGTGTCGAACCACCAAATCCGGCCAATAAGCTAAGTCATAAAAAAATAGATTTGTTTTTTAACATAGGAGCTCTAAGATTAGATTTTAGAACCGGTGTACTCCTGCGTTCCTTTCCCAATGCGATGCTTAGGTGGTGATTGAGTCTCAACTTTCCCATTAAAAGCTCTTATGTTGCTGCGGTATGGGTGATCCTTGTGAAGAATTTTATGATAGCCTAGGTACAACATTTTTTGGCTATTCTTTAACCAAAAGCTCTTCATTTCATCCAAATAATGGGCGCATGCATGGTAGCCTTTGACAGTCTGACCCAATAGGTTGCCAAGGGCTTGCCAATCCTAAACTGTTACAAACAATATTGCACATAGGATGAAGTTCTCTCGTTTTTATGCATCCCATACATGCACACAATCATTCCGTGGTATTACAAGATGTTCCATTAATGGTTTTAGGTTGACATCGATATCATTACTAGGTTGCCTCAGCCCTAGTATCAGTACTAGCATCATAATGTACTTCCGCTTTATACACAACCAAGGAGGAAGGTTGTAGATACATAGAATCACAGGCCAAGTGCTATGACTACTACCCATGTTGCCGAATGGATTCATCCCATACATACTCAACCCAAATCTTATATTTCACACATCTTCTGTAAAGGTCTCTTTGTATTTCCTATCGATGTTTCCCCACTACCTAGAATCAGCGGAGTGTCTCAGCATTCCCATCATCCTTGCGCTCCTCGGCGTGCCACCACATCAGTTCAGCATGTCTTTTGTTCGTGAATAAATGCTCCAAACATGGGACTATAGGAAAATACCACATCACCTTGACGGGAGGTCTTCTATTCTTTCCTTCACCATCGATATTATCATGGTCACGCTTATACCATGATGCACTACAGACGAGACACGCTTCCAAGTTTGCATGGTCTCCATGATACAACATGCAATCATTTTATACATGCATGTATTTTCTGCACTTCCAACCCCAATGGGCACATAAACTGTTTGGTCTGGTACGTGTTTTCTGGCAGCACATTTCTCTTTAGAAGTGATTTCTGCAAGAACAGTAATAACTTTGTGAAGCTTATATCAGACTATCCATTGCTTACCTTCAATTGTAGCAATGAAAGCACGATACACAACTTTGTGTGCTCCTTCTCGCAACCCGGGAATAACGGTGTTTTAGAGTCCTCTACCATATGCTGAAACTTTTGAAACTCTCTTTCATTGGTGAAGTTCCCCTCCCTATCGTGCAACATCTGCTCTAGATCATCAGCGTCAGTATCAGCCAATATCTCCTCTAGATGATCATCGACCAACGTATATCTGGCAGGTGGTATATCGGTGTATTTGTTAGCCGATATATCGGTGCACAAGTATTCGTCTTCTCAGCCAATGTATTGCCCTTCCTGTATGATCTTAGCTTCACCGTATTCAGTCCAACGAGTATAGCCAAACGTAAAGCCCCTTGGCATCAAGTGTAAATGTATCTGTTGAGTGGTAGAAAACTGGTTCTTGTTCTCGCAATCGATGCATGGACAACACATGTATTGAGACTGTGTATTTGACTTGTGTGCCGCGGCTTGTACCAGGAAACGATCCACACCGTTCTTATACTCTGCGCTCACACGGCTCGCATCGTACATCCATCTTCTGACTATCTACAATTATATCATTATTGTAAATCCAAATTCATAACATCTAAAAGATTTTGATCACCAACAAATAAATTATCTCATCATCTCCTACCAGCAATTGGCTCAGGTTGGAGGAGCCGCATTTTGCATATTTTCGCGTCCGCTTCTAATGAGTATTTGTTGGTGCCATCTCTAGAAATTTTCTTTATTATTCAACCCCTTATCTATGACTTATTAAGGAAATATGAAAAATAAATACGCTCATACATAAATTTTCTATATTGGAGCTTGCTAATGAAATAAAATATCAAAAATACAATTGGATCTTGCTACATACCTAAATATCATGGCAAAAATTTCTAATTCGTTAAAAATCAAATAAGGGATAAGATAAACTTTGGTTTTTAAGGTAAAATTTTGAGTTAAAATGCTAAATATAGGATTTAACTTGGGGATTTCAACTTACTTGAGCTCAAGAGGCTCCTAGAAGCTTGCTTACTGTTTGAGAAAAATCCAGGGTTTACTTGCCAAAAAAATGAAGAAAAAATAAATGAGCAAATAGTGAGAAAAAAAGGGATTTTGTTTGGATAGTTAGAGAGAGCTCATCTAGACTTTCTTATTTACCAATAATGAGCTTGAGTAGTGGGAGAATCAAAGAGGGAAATAAATGAAGTTGGTGCTACCATATGAGAGTTTGTGAGGGAGAGAGAAAGTTCTGATTGAACTGTCTGTTAGCTTAAACTTGGAGAAGGTGGGGAAGGGGGCATCACTGCCAGCTCATTTAACCAGTCAGCAGTGATGTTATGCTATCACTGTCGGTTGATGGATTAAGCTAACAGTGATGAGAGAACAGGGCATTATTACCGACTCAATCCATCGATCGACAGTGATAACACTTATCACTACCAGTTCATAAGCCACAATGACTGATTCTTCCCGCGCGATTTATGAACCGGCAGTGGTGCTACGTCACTGCCGGTCCATTAAGAACCAGCAGTGATAGGTCGATATATAAGCCTGGTTTTATAGTGGAGCTACCCTTACATTTTTATTTCAAAATGTAAGGTGCGGTTACTCGTCATGGTCTCTAATGCTACACTTTAAGTATTATTATATTGCCCATGACCCTAAAATTGACATCATATGAAAGTATTTTCAAATATAAATCCAATGATACTAAATTTATATCTTATAATCTACAAATTCCTAGACTAATTATTAGGAAAAGATTAAGAGGTTTGAATCTTGAATTGCGTGCGTGCCTTATAAAAATAAATGGAGGGAGTACTACCCTTATATTATGACAGTAACAAAGCTCGGTTGATGCTCCATTACTATGTTTTTAATTCTCGATATGTGTTCCCAGAGATATATGTAGTCAACAATATCTCATTTGATCGGGGAAAAATTATTGTCTTTCGAAACCTCTAAACCATTGTTTTGACTCCAACTTATTATAACTCATCATAATCCAATATATAGACAGTAGCAGACTCAAAACAATAATGATTGAGTATTCTACTTGTTAGGTTAGATATTTAAATATCCCACTTATCAGATTAAAGATATCATAAAAGTATAATACTACCTAAAAAACGATAAATTACTCATATCCTATACACCCTCTAGGTGTAAGGTGGGTCCACCCTTTATATACATTTGATTTAGTACCAACATATGAACCATCGCTTTTACCAGATATTTTATAATTATTGCAAGTTAAGGAATACAAATGCATCTTAAATAAGCGACTATCGTGTTTTCCCTTTCCTATTTAAAAGGGAAGTGATTATTGTATCTACCGCTCGTTGCTGATGCGATGACACATGCAGCTCGGCATGGCGAGCGCGTTGGAGACACTATGTGGGCAGGCGTTCGGCGCGAAGACGTTCCACTTGATGGGGGTGCATATGCAACGGTCCTGGATCGTGCTCTTCATGTGCGCCCTTCTGCTACTTCCTTTGTACTTCTTCGCAGAGGACATTCTACTGCTTACCGGACAACCGCCGGAGTTGTCGACCATGGCGGGACAGGTCGCAATCTGGTTCATCCCGCTGCACTTCTCCTTCGCCTTCCTCTTCCCGCTGCAGCGGTTCCTGCAGTGCCAACTGAAGAACTTCGTAGTCGCCGTCACCTCCGCCGCCGCGCTCTGCATCCACCTCTTCATCAGCTGGCTCTTCGTCTCTAGGTTCCAATTTGGGCTCACCGGCGTCGCGCTCGCCCTCAGCATCTCGTGGTGGGTGACAGCGCTGTTGCTTTTCGCCTACGTGTCATGCGGAGGCTGCCCAGAGACGTGGCACGGCTTCTCGGTCGAGGCGTTCGCCGGCATATGGGAGTTCGTCAAGCTATCCTCCGCCTCCGGTGTCATGCTGTGGTACGTACGCACACATATCTCGTTTAGTTTGCGCACCCTTGTGTCCACTGCAATGCTTGCCTAGTAAATTGACTATGCCATTGCTAATGTGAATAATTCATTTTTTTAGAGATGATGAATACTTCATTTTTCATGGCATGGATAAACGACAGCTATTTATTTATTTTTCAATAAGAAGAATAGATATCTCGACGGTAGTGGCTAACTGCTGTGGCAACCTGCTTCTCGAAAGTGATCGGTCATGGGATTCCACACAATTCAGTGATTCAGGCATACGCATATTTAAGCAACCGCGCGTTGAAATCCTTCAATTTATTATGCGTGCAGCTTGGAGCATTGGTACTACAGAATATTAATAGTGCTCACTGGAAACCTCAAGGACGCGGCCATTGCAGTGGACGCACTCTCCATCTGGTAACTACTAATTCCTTTTACTTGAATTTATTCCGGCTCTCGCTATTGTCTTCTGAAGGCGCCGCCACGACACTGTTATGGACCATGGCTGCCTTCGTCACTAGATCGTCCAAGTCACATAATGTGCATGTGAATTGAACCTATAACCAAAATACTTCTTCCGGTTATAAATATATATTATTTAAAAAATAGTTAAACTTTTAAATTTTTAACTAATAATAGCTTTTAAAATATTTAGTGTAGAAACTTAAAATCATATTGGTAGATTTATCTTAAAAATACTTTCATAATACCATAAATTTAAAAAAATTAAAAATATATTTTAATTAAAAATAGTCATCAAAACTATATATTGAAAACCGCATCTTATTTAAAATAGCATGTATTTATGATTAAAGGGAATAGTCCGGAAAAAAGTTCTCGGTATATAGTAAATCTTGCTGCTATGCTTAGTCTACCGTACTCGTCCAAATCTGCGCCTTCTGTATTACATCCAGCAGCGCTATGGTACAACTTCTTAAGTTGCAGCTAGCTAATTTGGAAGTTAAGGACCTACTCGACGGCACCTAACAAATTGGGAAACCCACGGGCCACGGCGGCCTACTACGTACACTCAAACATAAGGTAACGGCAACAGTTTGATACACAATGTAAAAATCTCATCTTCTATGCAGCATGTTGATTAATGGATGCGAGATGATGATTCCACTGGCTTTCTTCACCGGGACCGGGTAATCTTATCCTTCTACGCTGCGTCTTATACATAGAGAATGACCTGACTTCCTAATGTACAGGAAAAATACATCTTTAACTAGAAAAAAACAATTTGCAGCGGTTAGATATCGTTAACTATAAATGGACAAAGAAAAATTGAAGACAAGGCGAAATAGTGTCTGTGTGATAATATTATTGGGTTTCCATGGAGTTTTGACGCTCTAGCTAGTAGTATTTTACCATTAGAGCTGTACGATTTGTACTATTACAGTATCGGTACCATAGTAGAAAATGTCTGATTTTCACATACGTTGGTCGTGTGTTTGCAGGGTGCGTGTCGCCAACGAGCTCGGCGCCGGCAACGGGAGCGGCGCCAGGTTCGCGGCGATAGTGTCATCGACGACCTCGCTGTTGATCGGGCTCTTCTTTTTCGTGCTGACCATAGGCATCCACGACAAGATCGCGCTCGTCTTCACCACCAGCACTGCTGTGCTGGATGCCTTTGACAAGCTCTACCTCTTGCTGGCCTTCACCGTCCTCCTCAACAGCATCCAGCCCGTCCTCTCCGGTGAGTACTTTTGGGCAGACCCGTATCCTTCCGTGGGCCTTCATAAGACATGCCAAAAAAAGGACCATGAGCTACACACCTAACTATTTTTACCCAGTTTCTTGCACTGATCAAACCATTTTTATACAACTCAGGAGTGGCCGTTGGGTCTGCTTGGCAGTCCAAGGTGGCCTACATCAACATCGGCTGCTACTACCTCGTCGGCCTGCCTATGGGCATCCTTCTTGAATGGATCTTCAACCTCGGCGTGCTGGTACGCACTGAACTATTCACATCTCTTTCACTCGGTCACTCCTGCTCAGCATTTGCTGCTTAACCAGGAGCGGAATCGCCATGTAGTTTAGGTGTCCAGAAGAATATAATATATGTCCCCAAACTCGCTACTCTGCTTATGCTAGCCCTCCATTTGCTGGTTCCTGGTTCCGACTTCTGCCCCCTGTGCTTAGCCATGAACAATGCTAGCTCAATCGTCTCATCACCTAACGTTTCCTTTGCAGGGAATCTGGGGAGGCATGATCGGCGGAACCGCCATCCAGACACTCATCTTGACCGTCATAACCGTCCGCTGTGACTGGGAAAAGGAGGTGAGCCAGCCAAAATAATTCAATGTAACCAAAATAAATCAGATCGCTTTTCTGCTTGTTGTTTGAATGCTGGTACTCTAAACGTTGTCATTGGCAGGCCATGATCGCGAGCACACGGATGCTCAAGTTGTCGCAAGTTCAGTGACGATGGCAGAATCTGGCATACTTACGGGCACCACTTTTTCTTCTTGCTTTTCTATCATCAAAATTTGCCGTGTCCTGTTTGAGAGAGTTATTATTATTATTCAGCTTTTGAAACAGACAAAAGATTTACCTATTATATGAATTATTATATTAATAAAGAGGATGAGATACAAAGAAAACGGCTCAAAATAGGCTAAGGGGGAGAAAACACAAAAAAACAAATCGAAAAAGTCTATTCTCCCGGCAAAAAGAGGGCCTCGCACCCGCCAAAGATCAGGTCCTAGCTTCCACGCGGATTTTCGACAAAAAAAGATTGTGAACTCATCTCCAAGTGCTGGATTTTCCACCTGTTTCTTTCCTTTAGATTTTGCTCCTATGAGGATCCACTCCATTGAGTATCTAGCGTTGTCTCACAAAAGTGTTTGGCTACAGGGTTGGCTGGAAGGAGGATTCTCTAGAGGTACAGCTAGTAGGAGGCACAATCTAGACCATCCAGTAATGCATTGAGAGCTGTGAGAGAAAATGTAGCAATGGAGGTTCTGTTACATCGAAAACCATTAGTAGGCTGAAAAGTGAAAAGGCTACAACTAGTGTTGCTGTGAGCGGGTGGACTATGGACTCAGGCACAAGGTGGGGCAGGATTTTGGACCGTGCTGCAAAACTAGACATAGCACCAATAACCCCCCCCCCCCCCTCCTCGTTTGCTTTAATCTCCTCTCGTGACCATCTTCTCATTGGAGTCGGCAAAACCAGTGGTGCTACAGTAACTCACGGTTCGTATTTTCCCGTCCGTCAGATCGCGAATGGACGGTCAGGATTTCAGTGATACAGTACTGCTACAGTGTTCTTTTCAACAGTATTTTCGCTACTATGATAAACTGCATTTTACTGTTCGTACACTCACGAATTACTGTACAGCCTCTGATTTTGCCGAAGCAAAGTCAGAGGATACGGATCCCTTCTCACGAGTGCGCGCGGAGGATTTTCTCCCTGTAGGGGTAGCGTGTAGTGTGTGCATGTATTTGTACAATAAAAAACTAATTCTCTCTCCTTCCACTCTCTCTCTCCTCCGCCTCCCTCACTCAGCACTGAGTTGCATGGGTTACTCCGCGGGTGGTGGTGGCTCGAGGCTGCCAGATTTGTCCCTCCCTCACTGGATCCGTGTTGGGAGGGGTAGCAAGCAGTTAGTTCTGATGGTGCTAGATCTGGCCTTGGGGTTGGATGTGAGTACGCCGGCGGCTCGGTGATGAGTACTTTGTTAGATTAAGTCTTATGCATGGTAGTTAGTTTGTTTAGATTGTTTCCTTTATGTTTTCTGAGTTGTGGTGCTCACAGTCTCTTGCATGTTCGAGCTGTGCAGGTAGGAGTAGAGGTCAGAGGCGTGTTGGTTCACACCGTGGCCGCATCAAGGGCACGTTCTGTACGCGTTAGGGCATGCCTGAGTTCTCGGATTGTGGTGTTCATAGCATCCGGTTTGTTGCTCTGTTTTTTGTTTGTATAAATAAGAAGGAAGAAAACCAGAAAAGCTGCAGCTTCATCATAGCACAAAACCATCATGAAGAAAACCAGAAAAGTTGCAGCTTCATCATAGCACAAACCATCGTGTTCTTGTTCATTCTTTCATGCAGTTCAATTGTGAGTTAGTGAGAGGCGCCTCATGCCTGCCCACCGGAGCTTATGTTCGGTGGTCAGCTGACATATTCCACACACTACGTGCCATGCAAGCTGGCCTTCGATCCAGATTTGGCCAACGGGCAACAGCGGACACACGGCGACGGTGAGGTCGCTCCGTCACCTCATGCCTCACACCTGCTCCCCACGGTGTACTAGAACGGGTGGGCCGTTGTGCGATGGGTGATGACCCTTGGTGATGGCATAGAACCATGGCTGCTGGACCACAGCAACCCAGGAGTGGCGGTGGATGCTCGTCGGTGAGCTCCCTCACCTGGCGGTGCGAATGTTATACCTCCTCCGTGTAGAACCCATAAATACATCCTTCGTGTGGCAGCTGGCCAGGTCCACTGGATCCCGATCATGAGCATGGCGACGTGCACACATTTCCCACTAGTGATGGTGCCAATATGAATATATATTCCTCGAAGGCAACAAGAAGTTTTGTGCATGCATTTATTTTCCGTGTCGTTATGTGCACTCCATGAGTTCATCCTTTTCTGTAGTTCATTGAACTTGCTGCGTCAGTTTTTGTTGATGTATTGCAAAAGTGTGCTCTTCAATGTCCTTCTCTTTATTTCATATATACAGTATATGCTTGGTTAGTAGTATCAAAACCACCGTGAGTTTTTTCTCTCTATCTTATTTATATGTTTATTTTGCAAATCGTTTCATGTCAATATCGAGATATATGTAGTTTTTTACTTAAACAGAAAGACAATGAAATTAGTTCCTAACTATGATGTCATGTAAAAAAAATCTTTTTGTGGGACTTTTAATATACAGAAGATATTAAAAAAAATGATCTACATGGAAAATTACTGAACATCATGCTGCATGTTCATCCAAAATCCAGTTTGTGCAAGAGAAAAAAATCCGTAAATTTTCCCCTGCGCTTCATGTTCATCCCAAATCCAGCCGGAGGTGAACAAGATGAAGCGAACAAGCCACAGTGAAATACTGGTAACATAAAGCAGATGGGGAGAGAGATTAGTGGCACCACGGTCCAACATACGTTCACAATGCACCACGGTGCAACCCGGCCGCCCGAACCCACTCGCATGCTGTGTCAGGTCGCACAGTACGGTCTAGTTCTCTTTTCCTCACTCAGCTTTTCCAAAAATCGAAAGAAAATCAAATCCCTTTTGCGACCTACCCCTCGGCGGGAATCTTGAAGCGTAGTGGACGGGAAGGGAAAAACAAAAAACTCCAAAAATCACTGGATTTTAACTTTCCTCTTCAAAAGTTATTTTGTTGTAAAAAATTCTCAAATGTTCGGTTTTGTTGAAAAACAACCCAAAAATTCCAAAAAAAAATTTAAAATCACAAAAAATTCTAAAAAAACTAGAGACAATTCTAAGATCTTTTGTGAAATTTATTTTCAAAAATAATATCCTTTACATCATATTTCATGGAGAGAAAGTTTGAAAAAAAGAAAAACATGCAACTTATTTATTAATTCGAGTTAAATGCATAGTTAATTATTTACTAATCCAAAAATCACGAAACAAATTTTTTTAGTCTTCTTACATGATCCTCTATCTTTTAAAAATACATGAAATCTTGAAATAGTTATTGTAATATGCAGGATTGAGTAAATGTGTTGCAGATAGATTAATTTATAACTAATCCATAACACCCCAAATTAGTGAAATCACTTTTATTAGTTTACTTAAACAATGATTTGTGTAGGAAAAATAATGGTAGACATGAAAAGGTTAAAATAACATGAGTTAATAAATGAGCTGCATATTTTTCTTTTTTTTCCAAACTTACTCTCCATGAAATATGATGCAAAAGATATTATTTTGAAAAAAATAATTTACGAAAGGTCTTAGAATTGTCTCTAGTTTTTTTAGTATTTTTTGTGATTTTTTTTGAATTTTTTGAAGAGTTTTTGGAACAAAGCTAAATTTTTGGGGTGTTTTTTTAACAAAACAACCTTCGAGGGAGTCAAAATCCAAGTGACTTTAGGGGTTGCATTTTTCCCGGACGGGAAAGACGGTGCCTCCCGCTCAAGCTACATCCATCAGCGATTATTCCAGGCTGGCTCCCAAAACCCAGAAAGGAAGGATCGTAGAAAAATAGACCATACTACCACGGATTCTAATACTTCCATTCTATTTGGTATTTATTCTTACTATTATTCCTATACAACTTGTTAAATTCTTACAATTATATGCATACAAACTTGTAAATTTCATTGCAATAGTTTTTGGTTTGGATGGTTTATTTGTTCATCATTTTTCTCTTAATAGTATATATACATAATATCTTGCTAGCATTATTTCATTCATAAAACAAGTGCTACTACCTTTCGGTCCAAGTAGATTCCATCCTTAAACACTCTCAACCAAATATTAAAAACTTATATATCGATGTATCTATAATTTTCACATAAAAAACTTATTAATAAATTCACAGTAGAAAAAACAACTCGTGATAGTTAATATATTTGTTAAGTATATGTTTTAGTAGGTCTCATGAATGCAATGCATGAAGAAACAACTGCAGCCGAACTCAAGATTGGTTGAATTGGACGACATCTGGACAAAATAACCTCACCGGATGGTCCGACATTTAGGGTGTTAAACTCACCGGAGCATATCTGATAAAAGGAGAGATAGTGTTGAATACCTCACTGGAAGGTTCGGTAATTAGCAAATGTTCTCACTAGAGCGGTTCTTTCAGAGAAGGGTGATGTGTTGAAGAATGAAGATAAGCTGACCGGATAGTCCATGCTTGGCTTGTACACACCAGAGGAAGTGCACCGGAGTATTTTCTAGTGCAGAGGAGAAGATGAAGACTTGACCGGATAGTCCGGTGCTTGGAATGTTCTCACCGGATTGCATCACCAGAGCATTTCTTGCAGAGGCGACTGTCAAGTATTGAAGAATGAAGAACAACTCACCGTAAGGTCCGATGCTTTGAAGATCATCTCACCGGAGCATTATTTCCAAAGAGGATTGAAGTGGCGCGATCTGGCTCAAGACAACTCACCGGATAGTCCGATAATGGAACTCAAGTTACACCGGAGTATCCGGTGTTTATGATGACTTTGAGTGGAATCCAACTGCTAATTTCTGATAGTGTACTCACTGGATTGTCCGGTGATTGTACTATTGTTGTCACTAGATAATCCAGTGTTAGCAATTTTCCTAAGTCGTTTGGTTAACGACTAGTGCATGAGTTTGAGGATATAAATACCCATCCACTCAGTCATTTGAAGGTGGCTATCCAGAGAAACTCATATACACTTGAGAAGACATCCAAGCCACCAAAATACTTAAAGTGATCATCTAAGGTAATTAAGCATAAGAGTGTTTAGTACTTATAGGCCTAGAGCGGGTTGTAGCTAGGTGTTGCAACTTGAAGAATGGATCAATGAGCGATCTTAGTTTGTACCAAGTGTTACGCCGACGTCTTGAAGTCTTGGTGACTCGTTGGCACCTTGAGTCGGAGTTACTCAAGCTTGTTGACCCTCCGACTTGGTGTATAGTGGTGTCAAGACACGAGTATGGGGATGCGGAGATCCTTACCTTGGTGGCTCAAGCTCTGAGGTGAAGATGACGATAAGTGACCGTGAGAGAGGCTAGTGGTGAGAGCTTACCTTTGGATCGGAAGAGTCTTGGTGACCGAGAGTATATCCTTGGTGGAGCTTCAACGTGAACTAGGAGTGATATTCATGACATCGATACCATGAAATAAAAATCCATTGTGCCGAGTTTGTTTTCTCTACCGTCTTTTTGCTTCCACTTTTACATTCTTGCAATCTACCTTTGTGCATTTACTTTCCTATAGTAGTTTGCTAGAATTGTCTATAGGTTGAAAACCTTTTGAGCAGTAGAATAGGCACACTAGATAAATCTAGAGCACAGTTAGATAGAAATTGATATAGGTTTATCTTTTGAAGTTTTTTTAGCTAATTAGGTTAGGTTTTAAGTGTCCTAATTTACCCTCGTCCCAGCCTTTTAGGATATCATCGATCCTTTCAAGTTGCAAGAATTGCGACCAGTGGTTGTTGCAGGAAGTCTACTACATTCCAAGACTGTGCAGCAATATCATCAGCTTAGGATAACTTACCGAAGTTGGTCACAAGGTGATCATGGATGCTGAACATCTACGTGTGTATGATGGAAGTCCCGAATGTTTGCTAATGAAAGTGAGGCGAACTCCAAATTGCCTCTACCAAAATTGAGCTACATCTAGTGACGCCAGTTTGTCTCCTAGCTAGTCTTGAAGACTCGGTATGGCTCTGGCATGCGAGGCTCAGACATGTTAACTTCGTATCTCTGAAGCTACTTGTTAACAAGGAGATGGTGGTGGGCGTGCTATCAATCACAAACCCAAACCAGCTATTTCAAGGGTGTTTGGTGGCGAAGCAGGAGAGATAGCCGTTCCTGACAACTACAAGTTTTAGGGCGAAGAAGCCACTCGAGCTACTATAGGCAGACCTGTGTGGTCCAATCACACCCACAACCCTCACCGATAATAGTTACTTTATACTAATTATTGATGATTACTCACGGTGGATGTGGGTGTATGTGATCAAGATGAAGGATCAAGCCTGCTCTGTATTCAGAAAGTTCAAGCTGCAAGCTGAGAACATGAGTGGGCAGTGTGTTAAGACGTTGAGAATAGATTGTGACGGGGAGTTACTCTCTGCAGAGTTCACCCGGCTCTATGAGGAGGCTAGGACCGAGCAGCACCTCACTGCGCCATACAGACCATAGCAAAATAGCATAGTAAAATGGAGGAACAAGACCGTGATGGCGATAGCGAAGTCCCTTCTTAAGAGAATGAACATGCCTGGAAGATTTTGGGGGGAAGCGGGGCGGCACATGGTGTATCTGATGAACCGCTTGTCGATGATAGTGTTGGACGCTCGCACTCTGTTCGAGGCCTGGAACGAAAGGAAGCTGTATTTGTCACACCTTCATGTGTTCAGCTGCACAGCGCATGCGAAGATGACAATGCCACACTTGAAGAAACTTGACGACCGAAGCTATCCAATGCTATATCTTGGCATCGAGGACGGCTGCAAGACACACTGTCTCTTTGATCCATGGCACGGGAAAGTTCATGTAAGTCATGATGTCAAATTTGAAGAAAATTTAGAGTGGAGTTGGAGTACATGCGCATGTGGTGGGGATCCATTGGACTTCGTCATTGAGGAGGAGTTCAGTACCGAGCTGGTAGTTGGTGGTTGTCACGTCCCAAATTCTTAATCGCATGATTAAGTCTAATTATGCATCATTAGCGGTATGATTAGTTTTGAGGTAATTTATTTTAGAATGCCAATGCAATTTGTTTAAAATTAATCGGGTGAGAGAACGAATTTTGGGAGAGAAAAGAATAAAATTCGCAGTTAAATTGGACCTTGTTCTCTAACATGTGGGTCCCACCAGGTGGGCCAACAACCCCATCTCTCTATGGGCAGCAGCCCAACCACTCCCCCAGCTCTCTCTCTCTCTCTCTCTCTCTCTCTCTCTCTCTCTCTCTCTCTCACTCACTCACTCACTCTCGTGCTCCCCACCGGCCAAGATAAGGAGAGGAGCTCCCCTTCTCACTTCCCTCTCAAGCTCCCTCTCTCCTTCTCCCCCAAAATCCCACCTCAAGAGAAGGAATCAAGGTATTCATGTGGTACTCACGCGATCACGAGCTCATGAGCTATCCATCCATCAAATTCATTTTCATTTTCCCGAAGGATTCGAACCGGTTTTGATGTCTTTTGGTGTTCTTGGTTAAAGCACAAGGAGCACCAGCGTTCTTCCTCATTTTGAGCTTTTCCTCCTTCAACCATGGTCCTCAAGCTCGGCAAAGCATCTTGGGTTAGTCTCCTAGGCTCCCATGCCATAGATGCATATTTTGGTTGGATGAATCTCGAGTTTGAAGCTTTGGTTGCAAAGTTGTTAAGTTCTTGAGCTTTGGAGCTAAAATAAGGATTTTGGTGAGTTCTGAGTTAGGAATTGTGTTTCTAGGTTGGTGAGTGAGTTCTATACTTATAAACTCTCTCAAACATGTTTTCCTTTGGTTTGGAGAAGCTCGCAAATCAAATCGGCTGAGATTTTTCCCTTGAAGTAGCATCTCTGGATACCCCGGATAATCAAGATTGACCTGGATACTCCGGGTAAACCAGGAGAAACCTCATTGAATTGTCCTCGGGAACTATGATAATTTAGGGTGCAATTCGAGTCTAGAATCCTTTGTATAGTGTATATCCTTGTTTTGGCGGAATAGATTTAGCATGCGAGTTAAATTGGCTGGGGAAAACACTTTAGAACTCAACTCGGCCAAAACTCGGATAGTCCGGATCAATCCAAAGTGTCCAACCCAATCTGGAGTATCCGGACTCGACCCGAAGGGTCCAAGTAAATAGCTGAGAGCCCCACTCGGAGCCTCGCCCATACTCCAAGTTTAATCCGGAGTCTTCGGCCTCATGTTGCTTTTTCAGCGTTGTTTAGATCGTAAGTTTCGTTATTCCTCCGTATGTTTTACACATTTAGCTTGTTGTTATGCATATTGTAGCATACATTGTGTACTTCATTCATACTCATCATTGCACCCGTTCTTCTTTAGTGAATGAAGAACCGGAGCGTGTCGCGACCGTGGTTGAAGGGGATGCCAGTCTGTCAAAGTTTTGCGAGTGTTGCGTGAGTAGCATAAAGCAAACACCTGAGCAACAAGACAAGTATCTAAGCATACTTCTCCCATTAATTTGGATCATATGCGTCATATATGATAAATTACGCTTTATATATGTTATGCATAAGTTCGAGTCGATGTCGGGTTTATGATGAGTAGAAGCTATGTTGATGCACTAATTCTCCTATCTTGAATAATTGTTGATCTGTATCTTTGTAGCCTAGGTTTAATATGATGTTGTCTAACTTAAAATTTTATTTACAATACTTAGCAAGTGCCTAGATCCTTGGTAGAAGTCGAGCGGTGAAATATTTCATCATTCGCGAGCATAGGCTTTAATTACTTGTACAATAACCATATTGATGGGGTTGATGGTGTCGGTTGGATGAGTGGGGTGGATGAGGTGAGATGTGGATGGTGTTAGTGGTGTTTGTCCTGCTCGTATGTGGAGTTCCCTTGAGTAGGTCGGGAAAGAGACCCGGACACCATAGACTGCTTGTATCTTTTAAGCATTGATCGTTGTTGCAATTGGCTTTAGCACTTTTCATGCTTACTACATGTCGCATTTGAGAACGATAAGCTGATTACCTTTGTAGCTGTGGCTTTTTGGTGTGCGGATCAATGGTGTCAGGCATGAGGCCAGTTGGGTATCCAGTTTGCTCTAGGAGTAGTTCTGGATGATCCCTTCACCTATCGGCGTATGATCAAATGATCGGGGCTTATTGGAAAAGGTTGATATGAGTACCCCTTATATAGACCTGTGTGGTCATGCAAGCCATATGGTCCTCAAGTCATGTAGGTAAAGGAGTACCCCCTGTAAGGCGTAAAAATATTTCGAAATGTCGCGCTCTCGGTCATGAGCATGCTTTTGTCCATTTGCAGCAGTCGTAGAGTTACAAATAGGGTTTGGTATAGTTGAGATGTTGTGATATTTCGTTATAGATGTTACTACTATGGTTTCTTTTACATTATGTGTAGTTGATGTTTATAGGCTAGTTTGTTACCTTTAGTCAAGTATAGATACTCACACATGTTTATGTCAATTTGCTTTCACACATGAATTTACATAACTATATGGCCGTATTCTTGCTAACGTCCCAATGCATTATCTTTGGAGTCAGGCTAATTATAAGTACCCATTATGGATTAAGTCTTGTGAGTACCTTCGTACTCAGCTGCTCTACATGTTTTGCAGGTGAGTTGGAGTTGATTTTTGACTACTTTACGCCCGCCGATGCAACTGGCAGGAATGAGTAGCGCATCCTACTCTTGGAGGTCGCACGTTCGGGGTAAAGCCTAAGGGCATATGGCTTCACTCATCTTTTGTTTCCGCTGCGTAGTTTCTTTTGTTGGTTAGGAGTTGAGTAGGTTTTAATCTCATTCTAGCTCTCTTTTGATGTACATTGTATTAACTTAGTGGATGCTTAAGAACTTGTAATATAATGTTAATTACTCGTTCTTTCTTAAGCTTTGTTGTGATGTTTCATGTTGGAAAGGCATGTGTTCTAATCTTAGTAACAAAATATGTGCCGGGACTACCGGAGTGGTATTTTGATTAATCGTTGAAATTGTGATTAAGAAAATGATCGACTTAATGATTAATTAGAATAATATTTGAACGGTTCCCCATAGCGTGGTATCAAAGCTTGGTTTAATGAAATAGCCTAAATATGGTTAGAGCGTTGGTTAGTAAGTGTGTCAAACCCAATAAGCAACCCACTAAAGATTCCTTTATGCCTCCTCATGATTAATATATATTAACTTGCTATACTATACCCAAAGTGTAACGTATGATTGATTGAGTGATGCACTTGAATTGTGTATTTATGTATTGTGTGGTTTTCTTGTTATGATGCATTTGTTGATTATGTTGTATTGATGCATTCTGATAGTGGCAAATATTAGGGGCTCAACCGGTGCGAGGTAGGGACCCGGCGTGTTCCGTACGGTGATGGTACGAAAAGTGAATACGTTAGCAATAACGTATGAACATCCACTATACGATGGTAGATATGGTCATCTACTCATGTGGTGTTTACATGAGGTGTCCCGTAAGGCGAAGGTACGGGAAGTGAATACGTGGGCAACCATGTATGAAACGTCGCTTGTACAGCGAGTTGCACAAGCACCATTCACACAAATACTTATTCTCTTCGTAAGAAAGGTGATGCATGTGTTTGTGATTATTGTTTGGAGAGAGATGCATTCAGGAAAGAAACTTGAAGATAAGGATCAAGCATACTTTCATGTTCCATTATTCATTTTGCACTATACATTTGAACATGCATTTACCTTGATATATGATGCCTTAGTGCACATCACTTGTTTGAATCTGACATGGCGAAGATAGCATTGATCCAGTCAGAATTGACTTTTGGTCTCTCTTTTATCTTATCGTCATAATAGGATGAGGACCCGTCAAAATTTTAGAGATCGTCCCGAGAGTTCCAATGAGAATAACCTGTGCTGCCCCTACCGCCAAGCATGGCAGATGTGTTAATGCAGATAGAGCAAAATTGTCAAGCTCAAACTGCTCTCCTCGAGATCCTCGTGCACAACACGGACCCTCATGGAGGAGGTGGGGCCGGACACCGAGATGACTTTGCGTATTTCCTCCGAACTCAGCCGTCCACCCTCACGCGGGCTGAGGATCATCTGGATGCCGACCACTGGCTCTGGACTATCAAGCAAAAACTCACTCTCCTCAGGTGCGTGGACCACGAGAAGACGCTTTTCACCACCCATCAGCTTCAGGGTGCGGCGGGCACGTGGTGGTCTAACTTTCTAGCCATGCACCCCGCCAATCACTGGGTGTTTTGGTCGGGGTTCCACCAGGCATTCTGTGATTTTCATATTCCTAAGGGCTTTATGGAGATCAAGAGGCGGGAGTTTATGGAGCTCAAGCAAGAAGGCAGATCAATAATAGAGTATGTGCAGGTGTTCAATCACCTTGCATAGTATGCTCAGGATGAGGTCAACACCGATGAGCGGAAGCAATACCATTTTGTGAATGACCTCAACTCCAAGATGCAAGACCGGTTACCAGTGCATGAGTTCGCTGACTTCAACAAGCTAGTGAGCACCTCTCTTACGGTGGAGTTCAAGTTGAAGAACCAGCAGGAGGAGAAGAAGCGCAAGAGGGTCCCGTCGCCTTCTATGAGCGTGGGTTCTCAACGCACGCGAACGGAGAGTCAGCCTCCTCTCTCTCACATGTTAACGGTGGGGAAGAGAGGTGGAGGAGGTGAAGTAAGAACCAACTACTACTTTATATAGTAGAGATATAATTTTCTCTGTTAACATATAATACGTATCCACTATAAGGAAAACATAATATATACAAAAGTTGGATACTAAAACCAGAGTTTTCTTTTCGGTTTTTTTATAATTACTCAGTTGTCACTTTAAGGAAGTGACAATTGCTACTGAAGATGACATGCGAGCCATTCTGAGTCTATATATGTGGAACAGGATGGCAAATAAGTAATTGCCACTTCCTCAGAATGGAAAAAAAAAGTGAATGCTCGTTCTTTTTGTTCCGGAGGAATACAAAATGCTCCACAATGAAACAAACTAAAAAGAAAAAAATTCCTAAATAATGTAAAAAAAAGTCCAACTTGAGTTGCCGATAGTGTTACTTTGACACTGGTGTCTAATTTTTTGCTCGAATTGAACATCCTGAATTTAAATCGGATTCTGACATTCATATTATATTTTAAGTTATACTAGTCTGATACACGTGCTTTGCACGATATCGTCGAAAAAACGCAAGAACACGTGGACCCACGTGTAAGCACGGTGCGGGAGGCCACGTCGCCGAGCAGACACGGGAGGGCGGGACCACATGAGCGTGAGCATATGGGCCCACACGGGAGGCTACGGGACTCACAGGAGGATAGATTGTGGAAAGAAAATACTATATTTTTAAATAGTAGAGATAAATTTTTAAATAGTAGATATAGAGATTTTAGGTGTCCAAATTTTCATCGAAGAATTAGACGAAGTCCTGACACCATGTCCCTCTCGCACGATTAGGTCCGTCTAGACTCTAGTGAACTCCACTGCGGAGAGTCCAACAACACCACAGTACCCCACCCGCGGCGCAGCCCAACCACCGCCACCTTCAACGACTTCCTTCCTCCCGTCCGTCCTGCCGCCTTCCGCTTCCCCACCCTCTCCAGTCCGCGCAACGCAGCCCCGACAAGCCGACCCTATCGAACGGACGGAAGAGGCTGCGTCGTCGTCGTCGTCTCCCGGGCCCTCCCCGCCTCCCCGACCAGTCCGGCGGCCCCTATCGGACGATGCAGGGCGGCGTCTCCGGATTCCGTAAGCGTCCCCACCCCCACCCCGGTATCAGCGTGATTTACGTACCTCGCAGCTTGCTCCTGTGGAAATTTTTTTGGGCCGTGACTGATCGGGACGGCGCCGGCGCCGTCTGTTTTTTTGGTTGCAGAGAACGCTCCGGTGACGCGGGCTGTCGCTCTCGCCAGCGGCCTCCTCTCCGTTATCTTCAGCGCCCAGCGACGCGGCCGCGCCCTCAGCATCTCATACCAGGTCAGCCAGGCCGCCAAATCTCACCGTCTCTATTGTGCTCCTTGTTAGCTTTCCCCAATTTGTGCTCGTCTGGGTTTCTTGGAGATGCCTCGATTTGGTTACATGGACCGTTGTCAGTGTATAATTGTCGGGAGTTAGTGCATGTGGTCCTTTGAGTCGATGTTAGGTTTGCTCTGTGGTGTTGGGGAACTGATGGGTGAAGTCTTATGGGATTCGGTTCAAATTGGTGTTTAGGGTTTCAGGTTCTGAATTTGCTGCGGCAGTGAGACTTTGAGAGTAGTGGCGGGTGCTTATAGGTGGTCGGTAGCTGTGGACACACGGTGTTGATGGAAGGACATTGATTGTGCTGTCTGGGATGATGGATGTGAAGGATATGTGGCTTGCGAATTAGAGGAACAAGCAATTTGGATGGCTCAAGTTAGGACTTGGGAGTCCTGGATTGAATCAACTTAAGTTTGTCGCTGAGCTGGGAAATAAGCTTGTGTGATCTAGGAAATAGATGCTATGTACTAGTTATTGAGTCTTTTTTTTTCTTTCTTTTGCAACTCTATAATTCTCTGGTTCTTGGTGACTTTGAGTGTTTGTAGGGGGGATTTAGCATTTTATTGCAAGTTAAAGGGATGTATTACATGATTTGATGTAGAAAAGGATGAACAGTTTTTGGCAGCAGTTTACAGAAACAGGCTATGCTGCCATTATTGTCAATAGAAAGTGAAAACGAGTGATCACCACTGAAGTTGGAGATCCATGGGCAGTCACTGCTTGAAACCTGGCCCATAATGGCATGGGACATAACATTGTGCATGTTAGGTCTTTTCGGAGTTAGACAGGAATGCACTAATTGCACCAGTTAAAGTTTGTTGACCTGGTTTATTAGTTAACTTCCATGACCATGGTCTAATTATGTATGCCTTTTACATCGCTCGTCTTCTGAAAATTGATTAGGCAAGGTTAAATTTCACAACCGACAGAAGGCATAAGCTGATGTACAGATTAATATCACCAACTATCATTAGGATGTGATATTATGTTGCCACTTGCCAGCATAACAGTGGTACATTAGAGGTGACCCCATGTCACTTTGATATGTTGCAGTTGCACCATATGTTTGAGTGATAGTCTTGTGATTCCAGAAGTTAATTCATGTGAGTTGGCATGTAGGTATCAACGTGTCAAATGTGTGTCATGTGAATGTATGCTTGTCGACATCGATTGGAAATTAACAGATTAGAGGAAATTTGAAGTGCATCTTAGAATTACCTGGGCAATGTGAAACTTCTGTGTAAATTTGGGGTCAGTTGTGTTATTCATTTCCTAACTGTTGATTGTACATCGATAATGTGTACCATGCCTTAGCCTAGAGAACATTAATTTGTGCCATTACATGTTCATTAGTTTGTGTACCATAGCTATTATCGCCATTACGTTTCGTACAATCATACATGCCTAAACAATGTATTTAGAAATGTGGACATCCTGAAAAAAAATGGAAAAGAAAATGATTGTTAACTCTCAGGCATAAGCAGTAAGGTGTCTTCGTGTGTATATGCTCCCCGGTCATTTATCCTTGAGCTCCATCTACTTCAATGCAGAGCATTGGTTGGCTGCATTTGTTTTATCTTGTCTAGTCAATGACTGCTTGGATCTTTTACATACAACATGTTTGATAATTCTGAATAGAAGTCTGATCAATTATTTATATTATTATTGCAGGGCATTGTCGAAAATTTCCGTTTATGGAAGATATTCCCATCTGTATTTGCGTTTCAGTCAACACCAGAGTTAATGTTTGGACTGTACCTTCTGTATTACTTCCGCGTATTTGAGAGGCAGATGGGCTCTAACAAATACTCGGTAGGTACTTTATCTGTTGGAGTTCTCTCTAGTCTTAAATGAAGATGGATAAACAGCATCGATAATATGGTATAAGCAGGAGTAAATTGAGGCCTGTAGTCCCTTAAACTGGCATGGCACTGCACTTATGACAATGAACTTGAGAACTTAATGCCCATGTCTGTGGACCTGGAAAGTGATTCAATGCTATGTTTTGTTCTCAACTGCATATCGCTAACCTAAGTCCAAAACGCATGTGATTTCATGGGCATGCAGTGCAATTAGATTTCCAAATCAGCTTAAGTTTTGCCAAAGGCTCCATTGTAATAAGACTACTTATGAACTTGACAAGCAGAGAATTATGATATATAATGCTTCTTTTTCTTTCCATCTGCTGTGCAGGTTTTTTGTTTGTTCACGATCACAGTGTCATCACTTCTCGAGATCTTTTCATTGGTTCTCCTGAAAGGTATGCTAATGAAGTAATGAGACAAACTGCTAAACAGAGTCATGCGGTGGCAATTGAAGAAATAATATATCTTATAAAACAGTTTATGGTTATGTGCTCTGCGTACTTCTAAATATATTCCATTCACTCTAGAAAGAAAAAAAACATCCATTCTCCTGTCGCTGCAATCATTATTATAGTTAGGATTAGGTAATCAGTAAATGTCTGGTTGTATTTTGCTTGCAAGATGGAAATGTAAGAGAATATGTTAAATTTTAATAAGATAGCAGTAGATAGGTCAGCAATGCAAAGCATCGTTTGGTATAAAATTGCAAGCTAGTGTATTCGTCTATGGGAGATCTTATTCCCAAATCTATTGGATTTGATCCTGCGAGAGGTGGGTCGTATGAACACACGCGAGCACACACTGGACACAATAGTTTTCTTGCTGCTAGCAGCTTTTGATGTTTATTCAAAAACCTAAAAACCTATAGCTGCCAATAGCCTCTAGTATTCTTGCTGCCAGCAGCTTCTGATGTTATTAGAACTTCCAAAAGCCTATAGTTGCTAATAGCCTCTAATTGGATGAAGCTCATCCCGAGCCCGAGCTTCCATCCGGTGCACTCTGCACATTGAGGGGGGGGGGGGGGGCAGCCCAATATATAGGCTCCAAGCTGGCCTACTGTTGCTTTGCATTGTTGGCCTACTATTACATAAGGATTATCATAACAATACTCTCTCTAAGCCTGCGTAGCCGACCAGCCGTCCCTCCTTTTCCAATCCCATGATGATCAGATCATCCACGTAGACCTCAAGGAGCAGCAGCGTGTTACCATACTGCGTCGGTACGTCGCATGTTTGTGCGCGCTCTGCTCGAAGCTGAGAGCCCTCAAAGTACTGTCAAGCTTCATGTTCCATGCGCGCGGTGCTTGTCGCAAGCCGTAGAGCGCCTTCCGCGGCCGCATGACCTTGTGCTCTCTTCCTGTGACGATGAACCCCAGTGGCTGTGCAACATACACTTCCTCCAATTCGGCATTGAGAAAGGCTGATTCCACATCATGTGATGGACCGACCATTCCCTCTTGGACAACTAGTGCCAGCAACAGGCGCACAGACTCCCGACGAACTCCAGCACGGATTTCACATCTAGGTTTGAATACCTCGTCGAAGTCCACGCCCGACTGCTACACATAGCCCTTGGCGACGAGGCAGGCTTTGTGCATGGTCACAACCCCGGCTTCGTCTTTAGCTTGAACACTCATTTGAGTCCGATTGGGCGGTGTCCACGCGGGAGCTCCACTAGCGTCCATGTTCTATTCTCCTCGACGGCGTCGACGTCGTGCTCAACTGCGTTCCACATGCCTCGCGCCTGCAACATGACCTTCATCATGAGGGACCAGTCAGCATAATCGGTTAGCATCGGGTACGCAGTCGATCCGCCAATCTCCTTCACCACTCGCTGTACCACCAGGTCGCAGCTATCGCCGTTGCTACTTTTGTAGGCGCCGCTGTCACGGACCTTGGGATGTGGTGGCGATTGCGATTGCGAACCGCCGGATGTTCCTCCCCGGTCTATGGTGGGCTCGTCAGCTATCTGGCGTTGGACCTGACTCACCATGAACTCCACGGCGAAGTCGATCGACGGAGCTACACTCCCAACTGCATCCGCCTGCCAGCTCCATCCGGCGTCCTCGTCAAATATCACATCTCACGACATACGAACGTGCTTGGTGCTTGGGTCGTAGAGGCGGTACGCTTTCGCGCCACGCTCGTAGCCAATGAAGACACATGGCGTGCTCATGTCATCGAGCTTCCGCAGATGCGGTCGTGCCTCCTTGACGTACGCCAGACAGCCGATGGTGCGCAAGAAGTTCACCTTCAACTTTCGATCGTGCACGCCTCGAACGGCGTCATGCCATCCAGGCTCTTCGTCGGTGCACGATTGAGCAGGAAGACAACGGTGCTTACCGCCTCTCTCCAAAACTCCGCCAGCATGCCCCTCTGTTTTAGGAGCGCACACGCCGTCGTGACGATTGATTGATTGCACCTCCACCATGCCATTCCGCTGTGGGTGTATGATGCAAAGAAGTATCGTTGGGCGCCACAATCCGCAGTGGCACGTGAATTTACCGCCGTTGTCGGTGCAGAGGATGCAAAGCTTTCGACTGCTCTCCACCTTCGCCTTCGCTTGGATTGCCTTAATCCGCTAGAAATCGGCCTCGAACAGCACCTTGGAGCCACCCTCGTCCAGCTGGCCCACACTGATGATGCTATTCTTCAGCTGTGGGATGAAGTAGACGCTGGAGAGCGCTTTGTGCTCTCCGTTCTTCTCAGCGAATAGGATGGTGCCACAACCACGGATGTCGACCACCGAGCCATCTCCGAAACGGACGGAGCCTACCACACCTCGACGTACTGTTCGCAACAGTAACTGATCGAGCTTTGTAAAGACATAGTGGCGACCTGTCATGTTGGTGGCGTCTCTGTCGAAGTACCAGCCCTCTAGGTGGTCGCTGTCGTCGTTGGCACCAAGGTGGACTTGTGCATGGTGCTCGTTGAGGTGGACGTGGCTTGATGGGGGCTCCTGTGCATCACTAAGAGTGCACACCTCCTCCATCAGGAGCCTGGGCTCGTCTTCTTCTTAGTCCTAGGCCAAATAAGCCTACACTTTCTTGGGCTATCGATAGTTTTTGGCCCAGTAGCTATAACGCCCGCAATTGTGGCACTTGTCATGGGAAAGATCGTGCGCGGCCTCCTTGCCATCGGAGCCACCGCCTCCCCCTTTCTTCCTCAGTGTGCACGCACGGTGACGAGCATTGCCGCCGTCCTTGTCACTGCCCGAGGACCTTGCATCCTGCTTTCGCTACTTGATGCGCGCGAGCCATTGCTCCTTGGTGAGGAGGAGCTTATTGCCGACGGTAGGGGATTTTTTCGGATCGAGACGATCCTCCACCGCCTTCATGAGCAGGCTCTAGTCGGCGTAGTTGCTCCGTGTGCGGATCAGGTACGACGCACTGTCAACCTCCTTGACCACACATTGGACGACCACATCGCGGCCACCGATGTCGCAATCGTCGTGGCAACGGCGATAGGGACCTGCGGCGGTTGAAGCACCACCCAGGACTCTGAGGCGCACCACTCGTAGGAGACAACATCGTCGAGGTTGATGAACTCTAGCTCTAGTCAAACATACCCACGCTTTGGCAAATGACCAAGAACATTCGCTCTGAGCACACATCCGTGCGTCTAGTACCGACACATATGTCATGTTGTGTGACCACTCAAGACCCACACGCGCCATGCGCCCTATGCCCGCACCCCTAGCCCGCATGAGCTCATGTAACCACGAGGATTCGATCTTGCGAGAGGTGGGTCGTATGAACACGCATGCGAGCACACATGACATAGTAGTTTTTTTGCTGCTAGCAGCTTCTGATGTTTATTCAAACACCCAAAAGCCTATAGCTGCTAACAACTTCTAGTATTCTTGTTGTCAGCAGTTTCTGATGTTATTACTTATTAGAACATCCAAAAGCTTATAGTTGGTAATAACCTTTAATTGGATGAAGCTCATCTCAAACTTCCATCAGGTGCACTCTGCACACTGGGAAGGGGGAGGCAGCCCAATATATAGGCTCCAAGCCAGCCTACTGGTAGTAATCGAGATACTTCCGCTACAGTACCCGACATACTGTTGCAAACAGTACTGACCTACTGTTACACAAGGATTATCCTAACAAAATCTGATCCGTTTGATTGTGCTGTGCTACAGTATCATATGAATTCAAGTTAGTTACAGAGAACCTTTATGAATTGAAAAGAAGTATCTCTGTTCATGCTCCAAAAAAGGGTTCTATTAGTTCATATATATCCAAAGATAGTGCATGGAAAATGCTTTTGAAAAGCTGCTGCAGGATGAAACACAGCATTTACTCATCTGTTCCAGAACATTCAAGAAAATTGTTTTTCCCCTGATTCTGTAGGGCAGAATTTTTAATTGAATGCTGTTCACCATTTTAGACTAACTGTATTTCACATTGTTCTAAACATAGAACTCTATGGCTATGTTAGATAAGCCCTGCTTTCTGCTATCTGTCACATTGGTTTCTTTATGTTTTAAAATTTAATCTTATGCCAATTAGTAGATTAATTATGAGCATTTTATTCTCAATCGATCTTATCTTATATGTCAATTAGTAACATAATTATGAGCATAAACACGTGTTGAGTCCTCTTCCATTTTTGAGTTGTTTATGGTATTTCCTTTCCTTTTCTTTGCAGATACAAATTACATTAGTGCACTTGCATCAGGACCTTATGGTCTCATATTTGCCTCATTTGTTCCATTCTTTATTGACATTCCTGTCACGTCACAATTCCGTATTTTTGGCCTTAATTTCAGCGACAAATCGTTCATATACCTAGCTGGTCTTCAGGTCAGTCTCTTGACATAATCGTAACTGAATTTATGTGATTTACATCTTTATATTGAGTGATCACATCTTTTCTATTTCTCCTGGCAGCTTTTTTTATCTTCTTGGAAGCGCTCCCTTATTCCTGGTATATTTGGTCTGGTTGCTGGTTCTCTCTATCGTCTAAATGTGCTCAGCATCCGCAAGATGAAGGTTACTAGCGATATCTATTTTACAGTTTATGCTTCGGTATTGTTGTACTACATCTTTGTTTATGTGACATTTTGCTCTTAACATTTAATTTTCCTGTTGAGTGTTGATATTCTTCTCTGTTTGGCTTCGCTGTGACATAGCCTTGCCTAATGTATCATCTCATATTTGCTCCACAGTAGGCCTTACAAATGAGAAAGCATCAGTAAAATAGCTTCCTGAATTACTAGACATGGAATCCAATCGAACCAAGTACTTGTTCGTTACCTGCTTTCACAGGTGTTATCAAGCAAATACCAGATAACACCACATAAAAGAAAAGAAATATGAATACCTGATAGCCTGTATGCTCCATGCTGAGAAGTCATTGTAAGAGAAATTAAGCTAAGTCAGTCAATTAGCAGATGTCATACAAAACTGCATTTCATCTCTGTTTACTGAATGTTTATTGGTGGTTTACCTATTTATTTGTGATCCCTAGTCTGTATATTATTTTATTTTTGTAACAACGGTCATTTACCACATGCGCAAGGACTACATCTTCCATGAATGCGCTACATATCTTTTTCTACGATGAAAATAATTTTATTTCCATTAAGTTAGTGAAATCAGCTTCATTGTTTGGACTGAAAGTAATTTAGTTAAATGACTGTTAGAGCGTTTAATCATTTATCCATTTACCTTTGTAAATTGAGGAGCTTCTCATGTGGAGACTGTAGGGTAGTATGTCAAGTATAGCACTGTTCTTTTGAAGTTATGAGGGTTAAGCTATGGGGTTTAAGTTTATTTATTTTGTCTTTAGAATATCTTAGCTTCAAAATTATTGCTATTGTCTCATGCTATGGGCTGTGTATTCTTGCTATTACGGATGCTTCTAATTTTCTTTTCTGTTTGGTCTTCTTATGAAGTTCCTGCCTCTTTTACAGATTCCACAGATTATTGCATCATTTTTCGCAAGATACTTTGCACCTTCATCAGGGAATGCATCTCGGCCCTCCAGGAGTCTTGTCAGAAACACGCCTTCTCAAACAGGGCGTGCTGTTCAGGTTAGCTTCTGAAGAACTAATTCTGTAATTTAATTTCTGCGGGCATTGATCCTTGGATCTAGATATCATTTAGCACTATAGAATCTTAACTGGTGGTGATTGTTTGTATTTTTGACACAGTTTTCTGTTTACTTGAGTGCAGATGACTGCTAGAGTGTGCTTTTACTGGCAGCTGTCATTGATAGATTAAACATTTGCTTATGTCGAATAGAATACCCATATGATGCATAATTACATATTTACATGTCAACAAAGTTAATATATCCCCAGTTATAAATGCAAATTTTCCCGTATGATGCATTAGACTGGGATCGCACTGTTGATAGCTCAAATCTAACGGGTTACTGAAAAAATTCAGTGGAAACCACCTCTTAAGTGGAATCGTGAAAAACCCCTCAAGAAACAAATTTACAAATTTTAAAAATTTCAGTGGAAACCACCTTACTAGGTCGCATGTTGATTGTCTTGTGACATTGTGGTGCAATTATTCTTGTTCTGTTACTCTTTGATCTTGGGTTATGACTTATGAGGAATGCGAGACCCTAACAACGTTGAATTTCTAAGTATTTCACGGAAGAAAACAAATGGCTAGGTGTTGTTTAGTTGTTCACGCTGTTGTGCATTATTGACTTCGTTTCTGTCGAGCAGAATCCGTCGTCTACTGGATTTGCTCCAATCGTCGAGCCTCCAGAGTCGTCCGTTGCTATGCTGGTTTCAATGGGCTTTGATGGTAATGCCGCAAGACAAGCACTCATGCGAGCCAGAAATGACATCAATGTGGCCACGAACATCCTACTGGAAGCTCAGTCTCGTTGAGCCAACTTACTGTAACTTCTCTGGCCAACCATTGACGGCAGAACTGGTTATAATCCAAGATGAACAAACACCTTGACGTGCATTGGACAACAGATAGGTGGCTTAATGGCGCTCCGTTAGTTCATTTACACAATTCTACCATGATTGGAGTTGTTCAACATCCTTCTTCCAAGTTGACAGCTTGGGAAGTCGGCAAAACATTTGCGGCAGTTAGTTTGATCATGTCAATACTTAGATTGCTCCCACCTTATAGACAAGAATGTATGTATAATTCCAAATTCAGCTTGTAAGATAGATGATATATGAACATGGCATTCACTCAATAGTATAAAATTCATCAGGAATTTGCAACTCAGAAACTATTCCAGCGATATACATGGATCAGATTGGAGTTGCTTTGTGTTTTTTCTCCTTTTCGTGTTGCCCTTCATGACTCCAAAGGAAATAAGGGAATGAAATTGGGGCCTAATAAAATCTGAACGCCTTATAGCTTAAAAGTGGTCTAGGCCGAAAGGTTGAAACTTGGAAAGTGAAGTTAGCCCAACAAGTGGATTCATATATTTGCATTCGGCTTAGAGTTTAAATAAATAAACCCTTTCTTTTCTCTTAAAAAAGTATAGAAAATAGACATCTGAGATTCTCGAAAAGCCATAGAAAAGAAAATCAAAAAATATGCGAGAAAAACCCTCGTTTTGTCCGTGCCGTGGAGTCTCCTTATCCCTTGTGGAGAAACAAGCAAAACTTCTCCAAACCATCGCAAAGAGAGTTCTTTTACAAAGAGATTTTTGTTCCTTTAATATTCTAATGATTTTTTTTTCATAGTTTTCGTTATGAAGGTATTTTTAAAGGTGTTCTCTTTAGGATGAGATTATCTCTTATTTTCTTTTATGAATATCTTAAAAAAATTGCTATTTATTTGTTGATAGATTTTTTACTCCAATATATATCTAATTTGTGGTCGTATGATTTTGCTTTGATTTTTGTGCTAAGTTGATTGAGGTTATGGATTTTATTTTGGTTCTGGGTTTGGATGTGCGGACCCGACCCGCTATATTGTCTGGGAGACCCAGATCTGTTTTAAAATGGTTCATTATACCTTATTTTTAGCGTCCTTTTTTTACTTATCTCTCTCCGGATCCCTCTCTCCGCTGGTCCTGTCTCTCTCTGTCTTTTTTTTCTCTCTCCCGCACCGGTGTCCCTAGCAGAGGCGACGTAGTTCTTCGCCTTGTTCTTGTCGTGCAACCATCTCCAGATCTGCAAGCGGTTTGTGCAAGGTTTGATTTGATCGATTATCACTGTCTAGTGCTTGACTATATCGGGGGGTTGCTGCGTGTTGTATTCATTCTCATCGATTTTTTTTTTCTATTGCTCTCTGTTAAGGTTTGGTTTTGGAGTGGAGAATTTTGGATTGTGCTCAGAAATCAGGTTGCTCTTCTGCTCTAGGTGAGCTGAAATGCATTGTTCGGTTCGGTTCTGATGTGCCTTTGGTTGATTTTGTGCGAGGGATGGAGGTGGTCACTGTTCTACTATTCTGATATATTTTGTGTAGGAGATTGATGAAGGGATTGAGCAGTGCCGAGATCCAATCGTTTTTGTTATGGTGAGTATGCCCTTATAGATTCTGTCTCATCATTTTATTTATATCATTTCTGCAGTGCTTATTTTTGTTCAATATTGCTCTTATTTATTCTATTTTTACTTATGTTAGTTATTGTGAGAAACCGTCCAAACAGTATTCTAATTAATTATCAGGATGATCATTATTCATAATCCAACCTCGACGATTAACCAAAATCATGTTCCGATAGTCCTGACACGTGTTTTATGCCCAAGGATCGGAACACATGCCTCCAACATAGTACATCACAACATAGCTTAATAAAAAGCAAGTAATAAATATTTATATTAAAAAATTAAGCATGCAACCGATTCCAATAATTTATAACAAAAGCAAGCTAGGAGGAGACAAAAACCCCTCAACTCCTAACTATCCAAAGATCTACGTAGCAGAAAGAATAAACTAGACAACAAAAGAGAGTGGAGCCACATGCCCTTAGGCTCCACTCCAAGAGCTCGAGCTTCGGAGTAGGATGCACTACTCCTGTCCACCACCCTGATCGGCAGGCACAAAGTAGCTTAACACCGCCCCTTCCTCAGCAGTTGGAGTACCTGCATCAACTTAAGATCAGCACCCTGAGTACAAAGGTACTCGCAAGACTTACACAATATGAGTATATAATATTCCGATTCTAAGGATTATGCATTGAGCTGTTAGCAAGAATATAAGCATACGGTTAAGTTAATTAAAGCGATAAACAACGTAGACATATGTGTGAGCAACTAACTTAAGCAACATATATAAAATTACCCTGCTACTACCAACTGATCATATGAAACTGTAACCACAATAGTATCAATGTATAACAAGTGCCATCTCGACCACCTCCCACATATCTGTACCACAAAACCACATATCCGAATAAATAACCGAACCAACCACGAGAACTCTACGACCGGGTGCAAATAAAATAATAGCATGCTCATGACCGAGAGTGCGATAGTTCGAACTGTTTATACACCCTGCAGGGGGATACTTCTGGACCCACACAACCCGAGGACCATATGGCCTGTGCCACCCGCTAAAGTGCACATAAGGGGGTACTCGTGACAATATTTCCCAACCAGCCCCAACTGTGTGCGGCATGCATCGCTTGGCGCGGCGGTACTAGAACTACTCCCGGAGCAAACTAGTACCACTTACAAGCTCGTCCGCTGACACCGTCGATGTTCAGACCCCACAAAGCCACAGCTGCGAAGGTATTCGGCTCGCCTTACAACTAGATCGGTATGTGGTGAGTAAGGTAAGTGCTAAAGTCAACTACCCCGACGATCGGCCTTAAACGATGTAAGCGGCCTACGGTGTCCAGGTTCCCTTCCTGAACTGCCTCCGGACTTTCCTTGAGGGCAGATGACACCCCTAACACCGCCCACATCTCGTCTCATACTCACCACTCAACCAACATTAACAACCTCAACCATGTATTTGTGCGACAAAAGTAAATCCTATGCTCACGAACAATGAAAAACGCCGTCGTTCAACTTCTACCGAAAGACCTAAGCATAGCTAAGCATATAAGTCGAACTTATACCTAGACATAACATCACCTCAAAGCTACAAGGAACGTGGATGAACAAATCATCAATGTAGAAGAATGTAATTGGCGTAGGTTCTACCCATTTGTTCCCAACATCGACTCCATATACATGCAAACCTATACATAAGCATAATTTATCAATATTTAAACTTCATTCAATTCAACTGACAGGATGCAATATGATAGATGCTTGCCTTGTTGTTCAGGTGGCTGTCCAAAATTCCCCTCGCTCTCCTGGATCACCGACTCGACCTTCTTAAAAAGAATAACGCGTGCAATGCCATGAGTATGAATAAAGTACAACAATGCATGTCACAATATGCACAAGATGAAATGCCATAAAAATGTGCTTTACAATGCATAAAAACATTTTTTTCTAGCTAGAACAAGTCATAAGAAAACTAGCAAAATTGGATTCACCCACTTTGGACTTGTGAAGAATTATCGGTGAATTAATGAAACTTTAACCTAATTAATTAATCTCAAAATTTTAATTCAATATTTAATGGAAGAGGATATTTTTAATAGATAGAGTAGTTTATTATGAAACCAAAAAAATAGTTTCATAATTTTTAGAGTTACAAAGAATTTATTATGAATTTTACAAGTTATCAGCGCAAAAAAGAAAAAAAGGCTGATGAACAGTCAACCCGGAATCTCCGGGTTATCCCGGATACGCCGGGGTACCGGAGTCTCCGGATGACCCTCCAGGTGGAGCTCTCTATTATTTTCGGCTGGGAGTCGCCCGGACCCTCCGGTCTTGCCCGGATTCTCCGGGTGGCTCCAGAACAGCCCGTTTGAAAGGGAAAAATTTGGCCAAAATAATTTGCGAACTTCTCCATACCAAAAGAAAATATCTTAGAGCTAATTCAAGGGTCCTAAAACTCACTACCCAACCTAGAAACTCAATTCCTAACTCAAATTCATCCAAATCCTCAAATTAGGTCTAAAACATCCAAAAATACCCAAACTTCACCACCTAACTCCAAATTCAGATTTTGACCAACCAAATGTGTATCCAAGCCATGGGAAGCCTAGAGGACTTACCCAAGGTGCTTTTCCGAGGTTGGGGACCGCCGGGAGAAGGGGAAAACGGTGGGAAATCGAAGAACTCAGGTGTTCCTTGAGCTTCAACAAAGAACACCAAAAGAAAGCCCAAAAGCTATAGGTCAAGAAAAGGCCCAAAAGCTGACCGTTGTGGGGTTATATCTCTAAGGGTGGAGCCATAACTCTGAAAGCGGCTCGACCATGTGACCAACCGCCCAGGAACCCCACCACTCAGGAACCCGCACCACGACACAATGCGAGAGTCCTTTTTTTGTGAGAACCAGGGTTCGAGCCCTGGTCGGTCGTGATGAAATATTAAGCAATTTCCAAATTAAACTAATCCAGAAAAACATTAGATACGACATGAATATTTTTCTAGCAAGTTTGATCAAACAGATATTCCTACAAAAACTAGACAAGCTAGTATACTTAAATATCAGAATATCTCTAAACAGACTGTGAATTGTCATCAAAATATCCTCCAATAGTCTAGACGTGCTAGTTTCCAAGACTAAGTCAAAACAAAGCATGAATAGAAGGATTCCCAAGACATACGTGATGTTTGCAGGAAATGTCGCAATGGTACTGTTGTTGACTTCAGCCATGACGTAGTTGTTCACTTGATGTAGAAGATGTAGACGTACACTGCGTGGTCGGTGTAGACGAAGTAGACGTACAAAGCCGTGTGTGAACAAGTGGAGACGAACGTGAGCAGTCGCGCAAAGAAGCGCTCCCCAAAAACCTTATTCGCCTTCTCCCGGTGCAGGAACTCAAAGGCGGGGTTTCAGAGGCCTGCTCTCCCTAACTCCGGTGCACGCCGAAGCAGGGATGGGGCAGCGTGTGTAGTAGCAGCAAAACAGTGGGATGAGAGAGAGGATGGAGGCTATATTTTCCACTATGCACAACTCCTGTCTTTATATAGCCAGTGGGAGCTAATCCAACTTCTCGTAACAAAGGTTCAAATGCATGGCGTTTCTCCTTCAATTGCATGCAGAAGCAATTGCATGGCGTTTCTAACGGCATTTGTGCATGCAGAGGTTTCGTTTCCAAGAATCAATTGCATGCAGAGGTAATTGCATGGCGTTGGAAACTCCCTCCAGCCAATTCATTTGCATGGCATTGGAAACTCCCTTCATTTGCAATTGCATGTGCGTTGGAATTTTCCAGGGATTAATTGGCCCAGCCAATTAATGTAAACAATTCCCCACCAGATCCCAAGGCATATGGAATTGCCACCGGTTAAGGTTGAACATCCACCTAGAACAGAAAGCTACATTCATCCGCAACTGCACAATGGACTAAGCCTTGAATTGACAGTTTTGTGCGGATAAGTTTCACTTAAAGTCTTTGCTGATACTAGGCTGCCGTAGGCTACCCCTCGGTTTTGGAGCATGTAAGTCATACTCCTGGCCTTTCATGAGATTACTAGAGATTACCCTATCTCATAGATTGTGACTAACAGTCGGGCTCATATAGGTGTGTTCTTTAAAGACTGCTCTGTAGGACAGCATCTTTGCTTATAAAAACCACAGAACACATTAAAATAAAATCAACCTGCCATACAGATTACGAGAGTATTGCATCTCCAACAGGGTGGGTTTGTTAAGGTACTCTCCTCCAGCTAACCAATGGCTTGTTTTTCTCAGATCCTACTTCACGGGATCTCCAATCACATAGGTTGAGTTGCCACCATGGTTGACTCATGTGGGTCATGCCCATCTCCCTTGATGCAGTGTCTATCACATTCCGTGACAGACCTTTTGTAAAGGGATCTGCCAGATTCTTAGTCGTTTGGATGTAATCCAAAGCTATCACTCCGGAGTTCCTCAGTTTTCTGACAGACTTCAACCTTCTCTTCACATGTCTGGATGACAAGCTCGACGGCCACCAAGAGCTTGAGGAGGGTGAGCCCGATGCGAGGTAGTCGGTGTGGCACGAGGGAGAGCCGGCCTGGGGATAGGTCCGACACCGGCGGCAACTTGGCGGCCATACCCGGCTACTGCGGTGCCAATGCCACGGCGGTGACGGAGGGAGGGGGTGCACTCAGAGTGAGCGGAGGAGTCGGGGGTGACGAACCCTACCTAGCAGATCTTGGGCTCCACGCTGTCCGACGACGAGCGTGGCAGCCGACGAAGATCCATCGCTGCTTCCTTGAGCTAGCAAATGGTATGTGTGGGGTATGGTAGATGTGAGGGGCCGCATCCAGATGCGCGGGGGAGGGGACAGCGGTGGCGGCGGAGTTAGTGTGCCGGCGGGCTAAGCGGGGAAGGGGAGGGGGAGGATGGGGAGCACGCGGAGGTGTGCGCGTGTGGCGCCATGACGGGTGAGATGGGGGAGGGGGCAGCGGTGGCGGCGGGCTATGGGGGAGGGGAGGACGGGGTGGACGGCGCTCGGTTTGCTGCTGGATTGGGAATCGCACGGATGGGGTGTGGCCGCATGGGAGCGAAATGGGAATCGGGCGGAACATGACGCTTTAAACATTTTTTAAGTAGTAGAGATTACCATTCATTTGTTTCACTTCTACAGGTTATCATCAAAGTGGATTTTTTTTATTGCTAATTTTCCATTCCATTGTTTTTAATGCATATTCTCTTTTTTTTTTACATGTACCCGCCACTAGAAAAGACTATTTTGCCTATGACCGAAATGAATCTTTGGCTCGCTCCTCTCTCGCGTAGCCTTGCGCTGCCCCTCTCGCTCGCTCCGTGCCACCCCGCCTCGCACTTCCCCACGCTCGTGCAATGTCGCCCTGCCTCGTGCCGTCCCTCCCCACGTCGCCCCGCCCACGCTGCCCCAAGCGAGACGAACCGGATAACGAAGCTTGCAGCTCTCACCTCCGATCTAGAAGTGGTTCACCAAGCAAGGGCAAGAACTGGAGGCCGCATATGCAGCTGCCATAGACCACCTGCTGGTTTTGGAGAAGGAACTCCGTCTCCATGGAAAGACATTGAGAAGTGCCATGATCTGACCATAGAAATTGCAGATGCTGTTTATCTAATAGTAATGTTGTAGATATTAGTTCTGATAATTCGTGTTCGTTTGACCTCTCAATGTTGCGCGTCTGGTTGATTTACATGTTGAAATGTGCTTGTTCTTCAGGCTATACTTTGGCTTCAAATAGAGAGCAGCTTAAAGGGATGAAGGAACCGAGTGCCGAATTGAAATCTCAGGTTCAGGCAAGAAAGCAAAGAAGAAGGGAGGATTCTCTATTACCAACTCCTCCCATTGTCCTGTCCTCATTGGTCATTCATCTTTCCCGATCTAGTGCCATCGTTCTTCAAGGTGCAGGTCCTTAGTAGTGTTGACAAAGAAGAAGCGCCGGTGAAAAAAAAGAAAGCTAGAATTTCCTGAGAGAAGCCTAATATCCTATCTATACCCTTGTTCCCCCCGCAGGGGTCCCTCCGGTATAGCGTCGCGATATCAGGTACTCTGTATGAAGCGAGGCATGCAAAGCAAGCACGACCTGTGTTACATGAATACGGATGCGGGTGTCGAAATCCGACTCGTATCGAGACCTCCGATTCGGAGAAAAAAATTGAACATGCCAAATACCACTTGGAATCCGACATGAGTGTCAGAATCCAATAAGGATGCTTGAGTGTCCGACTTGGAAAAAAAATTGGACATGAGTGTCTGGATAATACAAGCACGACTGGAGAAGTTTGAGATCCCAGCCAAAATCAAGCTGATATTGGCTGCTCTCAAGCTCAAGAGGGAGATCATCAAGAAAACATATGAGAAGGACCTTGCTCAGCTATACACCTAATGTTGCTGCCTCTACGGGGCAAGGCAACGCGGGGAGGGATGGCATGGGGCAACACGACGAGGCATGGTGCCGGCGTGGGGCGGCGCTGCACGTCGCAAGGCGTGGGGGCGACGCAGGAGGCTAAGCCAAAGGAGTCCCAATAGGGTCCAGGAACTTGGTGTGATCCATTTTGGTTAGGTACAAAATAGTCTTTTTCAATGTCTGGTACAGGTGAACAAAAATGAGAAAACGCATTAAACCATACAATGGCAAATTAGCAACAAAAAATCTCACTTTGATGGTAATCTGTAGAAGCGAAACAAATAGGTGGCAATTCTTCGAAACATGGCTATTTGGTGGCAATCAAGCAATTTTCCTGTGGAAGAGGGGAAATGCAACTCCACGCACGCACGGCTTATATCATCCATTCATACTTTCTATCTTATAATTATCTATCTGTTGATTCTCTCACATATCTCATGATTTTTTTAACTACCTTTTTAATACGAATCTCAATACAAATGAATATGTCTGAATGCCTATAAAAATTTCCCTTCCCTGGAAGAGGCAGGTCTGCACCTGGGATACCACCTACACTGGAGCTGCAACTGCCTGCATCCCATGACGTGGAATCTAGCTGGGTAAGAAAAGATCTTACTCAATTTTGTTAGTCCCATTCAAATCCAAACCTAGTAGCCTCACTGTAGACAGTCATTCCTTGCACTAACGGTTAACTATTACTCTCTCCGATCATAAGTACTTCATATTCGACAATGACATGATCTTTAAAAACATAGCTTTGATCACTATTTTTTATTAGAATATATCTATAAAATCTAATAAATTTATGATATAATGAAATATATTTCAAGACAATTCTACTTATATAATTCTTATGTTTTTAATCTACATATTTTGAAAGATATTAATAGTCAAAATTTTGATCGGGCCAGGAAATTTATCCAAAACATCATGTATTTATGACTAAAGTATGACTTTGCTAGCCCCCTCCAGCACTGAAGACTGATTCGCGTTAACTTGGATTCAGTATTTACTCATACAGAACCGAGGTTCTTATTTGGCATCCAATTCTCATTACCGTAGCCTAAGGTGCTAGTGTCTGGTATTTGTCAAATCTCAACAAAGGAGCAGCCTGATTGATCGATCAATGTATATTCAAACATGGAGCAAAGTGACCAACTGTGCAAGGTGAGGATTCTACAGGCCCAAATAATGTTCATCTGAGAATGTTCTGACTGTACACCACATCATGTATCAGCTCAGCAGTTTAACTCCCCTCGGGAGAGGAAAAGAAAAGGAAGTCTTTCAATGTCCTTTCTCTTTCTCTCACTCGTTAAACGATTTCATTCATGAATCAAATCGAGAATTCAGCATGTGTGCCGTACAGCATACTGTAACCCTGTATACAGCAAGTGCTGCAGGAATCTATACAGCTATGGAAGCAGCAGTACCCCATTTGAACCGAGCATGTGGAAAGTATGTATCTAAACATCAAGCGCCATGGAATGTTTTCCTAGTAATGTGATATACGACTAGCCACCACCCACCTGGACGTTGGAAAAGGGGTACAACTGTTCGGCAATGCAACAGCCTCTCCTTGCTACACGCTCTTTTGTACTCTGAACTTCGAGGTACACCGTAGCATGGAGGACGACACCTTCATGCATCTTCTGTAGAAATACTCTCCAGCAAAATGTGAAATCCTGTCATAAATAGCAAGAAATACTCACCGCACAAAGATATGATTACTACAAAGAATGCATGCACTTATTTAGTTAATTCTTAATTATAAGCATGCCAACTTTCTTATTTGGTGTCGCTTATGGCTTTGTTATCACGGAAATTTGAAGACAATAAACGAAAAAGCCTTTGTCAGAATCGCAGTGCCATTAACTGTATGGTTATTTGCTTATGCAATGAGTTAAAATATGAGCGCAAGTTCCATCTGCAAAGATTTTCGTACCTCTAGACAAATAGTTTTACTCCGCAGAATCAGAGTCATCATCGGCATATACAGGAGCTGCCTTTCTAGGCAAGAATTCTTCATTCGGACAAATATCTACAAATAACTGCAAAAAAGGAATATAAAACAAATTCATCAGGTGGAGAACAAATTATGTTGCATGTGAATTAACATCTCAACATATTATGCTGGCCAGAGCTAGTGATGTAAATGAAGCGCCAACTATCCTAGAGCTATCTCAAGCACAGTGTACTACTGATGTATATTATGGAGAACAAGTGATTGTTACATAAGATAATCGAAAGAATTTGCACTGGGACTATAAGTATATAAAAGTTGTTCCTTCAATGTGAAAGAAGGTAAAACTAAACCATCTGATACTGACAGGAACAATTCTGGCTTCTGAAAGATCCATGATTAGCGGTTTCTGAACTACTTTCTCATGCAGATACAACATTGAAATGAAAATGCAACATCACAGGATGCAATACCTTTTTTGTTGATTCCAGTATATTCCTGTAGTCCAGACTTGCATCAGGCATGGGGCACGACAGCAAAGAACCAGATGTTCCCTGATAGTATAAGACAGTACAAAAAATCTTTTTAATAGAAAAAAATATGTACATCTGAACAGCAAATGTATTTACCAGTACTGAGACTAACATGAATGCAGTCCATAATTATAATAGAAGAAATGCACCTGTGTGATCTCTTGACCATATACACAGCTCCAAATCAGTGTTGGCTTCACATCCTCATCGTTTTCACTAGTTGTCTCCAGGTGGCCTTCTGAACCATCTGATGCCTGAGGACTGAAAAGAACATCTATTGCTTTTTTTATGCATTGCTTTCCAGTGGAGGCATCAGCACAGGGAGTAGACAGATATGCCACAAACCTGCAAGTTAGATTGGCTTGTGTGGTAAGTTGTCGCCCACATTTTATGGTTATTTCAAACAAAGTGATTCCTGGGGGTCAACATAGCAAGTGTATGCTAAAAATCGCATTTGTTCCATGATATGATGATAGGATAAATAACTTACATTCCAGGAGGGCATACTGCTAGATTGCTGCTCAACTGAAGAACCCGAACAGCTGCAACCTGCTGCTCTTCTAGTGCTAAATGAAGGGCGGAAATCATGTCAGAAGAGAAGCATAACACCACCATGGTACATCAAGGAAACCCAGAATAAACACACGCAAAAGAATAGCTGTTCTTACATTTTGGTGGGAAAACAACCAGAACATTTGATGAATCCTGTTTCACAGACTTGCTAATTATGCATATTCCCCTTGCAACTTTTCTTGGCAAGTTTGAGTCTGAACCATCACATGGCACATCCAAGGTAGGAATTTTGTATGACGGATCAAGTATCAACTGCTGGCACAAAATATCCTGACCAGATGCCAATCTGGCACCTACAAAATGCTTCTTTTCCTGATCAAGAGAATATAAACTATTTCAAGTTATTGATGAAGAAATGGTAAAAAAAAAATGAATTGTAGTGCAGCTCCACAAGAAAAGCATGCATCTTCTGGCCACGGTAAAATAAATAATGAAAATCATCATTGATCTATATTTAATGTAACATATCTGAGTATAGCTCAACTGTTAACACAAATATGAAAATAGAAGCTATCCATGGAAAGATATATCTGTTGGAATCGATCGTGCGAGAGGTGGATCGTAAGAACACACGCGAGCACACACTAAACACAGGATTTGTCTCGCTGCCAACAGCTTCTGATGTTTATTCAAACATCTAAAAACCTATAGCTGTTAACCGTCTCTACTATTGGATTTAGGTCATCAAAAGGTGTGTTACAGGAAGGGTCAGCCCAATATATAGGCCAAAAAAACCGTCCTACAGTAGCCGCCTTACGGTTGCAAAAACATTAAACTAACTACACACAAGGAGTTACTCTAACATTACTCCCTCTAAGCCTTGTGTGTTTGCTTAAGCTTAATTTGAGCCATTCCAATCCTAGCTCTAAGCTCATGGAAACGAACTTGTCTTAATGCATTTGTTCAGATATCTGCGAGCTAGTCCTTAGTGCTAATGAAGTCTACACTAACACTCCTGTTGTCCAAGCACTCCCTGATGAAGTGGTAGCGCACATCGATGTGCTTGTTGAGCTCATGGAACATAGGAGTTTTGCTCAGTGCTAGAGCTAATTGATTGTCAACCTTGAGCTTGACAGTGTCAGCAGGCTTCCCCTTAAAATCACTGAGCAAACGAGCCAGCCACACCTTGTGTAGCTGCAGTGGTGTCGGCGACATACTCTGCTTCACAGGACAACAGGGCCACCACCCTCTGTTTGAGAGAATGCCAACTCATCTGGTTGTCTCTGTAGAAGAATAAAGCACCAGAAGTGCTCTTCCTCGTATCAATGTCGTTGCAGTGGTGTCGGCGACATACTCTGCTTCACAGGACAACAGGGCCACCACCCTCTGTTTGAGAGAATGCCAACTCATCAGGTTGTCTCTGTAGAAGAATAGAGCACCAGAAGTGCTCTTCCTCGTATCAATGTCGCCAGCAAGGTCGTTATAGCTGTAGCCGACCAGCTGTCCCTCCTCTGCTTTCCCGTAGCAGCAGCCGTAGTTGATCGTCCCGGCAACATAGCGCAGGACCCTCTTAACAACCGCCATATGCTCCTAAGTTGGCTGCTCCATGAAGCGACTCATGAACCTGACACTGAAGGCGACATCCGACTGTGTCCTATACTCCGTCGCATCCACTTCTGTTGCCGTGCTTTGGCGGCTGAGCTTGAGCCGTTTCTCCATCAGGTGTGAGCGGGATTGCAGTCTCATCCCCGCCATCTCTAGGATTCGAGCAGCGTAGTGCGCTTGGTACAGCATGATGTCGTCGCCGCCGCTGCTCTGCTGAACCTCGATCCCGAGGTAGAAGGTGAGTAAACTGAGGTCGTTCATCCTAAATTGAGTCTTCATCTCCGCATTGAATCGATCGATCTCCCCCTTTGCCAATCCCATGATGATCAGATCATCCACGTAGACCCCAAGGAGCAGCAACGTGTTGCCATGGCCGTGCCGGTACGCCGCATGTTCGTGCGTGCTCTGTTCGAAGACTAGAGTCCTCAATGTGTCGTCGAGCTTCGCGTTCCATGCGCGCGGTGCTTGTCGCAGGCCGTAGAGCACCTTCCACAGCTGCAGAACCTTGTGCTCTTCTCCGACGACGACGAACCCCGGGTGGTCTTTCAAATTGGATCAATAGTTCAAGGGGGTATAATGGACTTTTCCCCTGATATACAGTAACCACCCTACTGTTTATTACAGTAGCTATCTCGCTTTTTGCTACAGTAGCCACCTTGCTGTTGCAAAAAGATTGAACTAAACAAGAAATTCAAAAGGATCCAGTGTATGATTGGATACATCAGGCACAAATAGTTGCAGGAACGTGGACATCATAGACTTAGTTTTTTGCCATACCTCATCCACAAGAAGTGCAGCCACTGGCATCCGCAACACCTGAACAACAAAAGATATCGCTAAGGCTAAGTACGAGAAAATTGGCACAAATTATTTAAACAAAGAAGAAATAAAGAAGGTGCAGCAAGCCATTCCAGAAGAGAGATGCCAAATCCATGGCCTATAGTATCATCCTTACCAATCGTTTGGGTAGCAATCAGATTGTAAGATAGTAATTAAGATCACTGGAATAAAAGATGCTACAATCACATGACTATCAAAGAAATGGTAGCCAAAGCTACACTGTAAAAATCATTGCCATGCATACTTGTGAAAATCATCTTACATATAGGGCACCCTTAACAGCAGCACAGCGGCAGAAAGCTTGAGGCAGCTCACCATGCCCATACATAGGATAAATGAAAGCACCTTCTGCATTAGCAAACCTAGTTTGATAAAAACAAGCAGATGTAAAAATTTAGCGCCACAGCAAGGTACTTCCAAATTTACATGCTAGACTACATATATCTCTAAAGCTAAATGAAAGTCAATGATTATTCAACAAGGCATTTACATCATAGAATATATGACTTTCCAAAGTGGAGAAGGAAAGGTTCAAGCAAGCTAAGTGACCTCCCAATGGATAAGGAGTACAGAGCAATGGTCTGGATTCCCTCTCTCGTCGTTAGCAGTTTTTCACTAGAGTCAGCACCATCTTGATCATAATCTGCCATGGCAATGGCATACAAGACAACCCTGTAAACAAGGCGCATAGGCAGTCTCTGTCATATTGCTAAAAATTGAGTATACTCGGATAAGTTTAGAATGCCCTTACGCCCTCATTTTGGGTGAAAGCTGCCGCTTCTTGAGGTACTCGATGAAGGGGATGTCCAGGTCCTCCTCAGGAATCTTAGCAGAAGCATCGCCCTCTTCTCCCTCATCGGCAGAAGCCGAGGCGGCAATGTGCGCCTGCACAAGCTTGAAGAACCTGAACAGGACATTCTTCTCCTTAAGCTTGAGGGTGGCGTCCTTGAAGATAGCCTGCCTGGAGTCCGGCACCGGGTAGAGACGGCCCTCCCAGTAGAGGAGGCTGCCCCCCTCGACGCTCTTGAACTCCACATGGTGGCTACCCCCTGACCTCAGGAGAAGATCCACGGCCTCGTCGGCGCAGTACAGCACCCGGGGACCCACCAGGTCGACCGTGAACCGCCTCGACGGCTCGGGCGCCGCCCCCGAGGTCTCGAGCTCCGAGTATAGGCAGCGGCGGTGGAGATCGACGACGGTGTGCGAATCGAAGGAGGCGGCGGCCGCAGCCGAGGAGGGCGGGGATGGGGAGGGGGAGAGGAATGAGGGGAGGGAGGGGGGCGGGAGAGATGAGTAGAGGGAGCCGTAGAACGGGCTGGGGTCTACGTGGAGGACGGTCTTCCCGGCGGCGGCGCAGGCGGCGGCCAGGACGGACTCCGGGAGGCCTGTGCCGCAGATGAACACGTCGAACGAGGTGGGATCGATGGTGGGGTAGTCGTGCAGGTTTCCGCCGCGGTCGCCGGCGGCAATGGCAATGGCGGAGGAGGTGGCGGCGGGATCTTCCGCCATGCTCGCCGGCCAGTCTAGCAGGGTGCTGCGCGCACGAGCACGAGCTCGGACTCGACGAGACTGCCGCCGCCGGGTAGCGTTTATTTTCTTTCACCCCGAGACGGCCGCCGCCGGGCTCGCTGGCCTTGCAGTACAAGTTTTTTTAGAAGGGGTGATATCCATTAAAACAAAAGCATCATATGCATATCACAACAACAGTATCCTAACAAGGATAAAATTAAAAAAAAAATACAGAGCCTGCCGCAAACACCGAGCTTCTTCTTCGAAGCCATCATCACCGAATATGGTCAAGGGAATAAAAACCACAAACCACACCAACGAGAAGAGGTCATTAAAGACATTAGTTTTTTTACAGTCACTATAGAGAATATCCCACAACCATTATGGACGTGTTTGGTTTGGCTGCTCCACTCATACAGGACGCACGCGTGCAGCCAGACGGAGAGAGACTGATGTTTGGATGCCTGCACCAGTGGGAAAAGCTGCACCCGTCGGTGCAAATGCATCCGCCCAGCCAGGCCGGCGGGAAACGCCGGATTCGGCCGTTTCTCCCGGGCCTGGCCGGCGGGATGCAGCAGATTAGCACTAATGACGAATAATTAGTGAATATTAGCTCATATTAATATTTTTTAAATTAAATTAAAGTTTAATATGATAAATTAATTATTATAGAGTGTATTTATGTTAAATAAACATCATATTAATACTTGTTTTTTATTTCAATCTAATGTAACATATACTCATGCGGGCAACCAAACACAATCTCTTCTCAGCCAGACTGAACACATGCAGCCAACCAAACAGACCCTACTGCATCTTCTCAGCCTGTCTCAACTCAACCTGCATGAGCCATACAAACCAAGCTGAGAACATTCGGACAACCAAACACACCCTATATGTAAAGACCGCTACCTGGCAGTACAAGTGGTCTGTGACTGAAGAGTCGCAGCCCTGGGTGCAGTGGGCCATACCTATCCAGCCCACTAGTCTCATCGCACCAAGCGTCCGGCGGCCCGGCCACAACCTCGATCGCACGGCTGCCGCTAGCGATTTTTTTGTTTTTATATGTTTTAAATCCGAAAATTGCAAATATATGTGTTTATTTGGAACTTTTTAAATCGCTAGATTATAGCATGTTCTATATTACAAATTTTTTCCAAAATTTTTCATGATCCTTTGGATAGTGTTTTGTCCGTGTTGGTCTCATCCGCGCTCCGGCTCTCTGCCCCTAAGTCCAAAAGGCCTCGGCAGGTCATTTCTTTGCACATCCCTGTGACCCATTGTGACAGGTCTACGTGCGCAATTTTTTTGAATAATATTATTTTATTAGAAAATTATAAAAATAATGGTGAAATTTAAAAAATTGTAATAATAGGTATATGTCGGTACGCGGAATACCGATGTGTAATCTGTCGGTATTTCGTATGCTGATAGCCTACGTGGCACTTGGCTCGAAGGTCTGTCGACACACATAATGCTGACAGGTTGTGGGTCCAGTTAAAGAGGTGTGGCATGTAGGATGTTCATATAACGTACCGACTTATCGGTATTCCACATTCTGACATGTGACGTGTCATGACCTGTCGGCACGTGGAATACCAACAGGTGCCACATTAGATTTGTCAGCACTCCGTATGCCGACAGGCCTTTAATATCAGTCCGATCGTCGATTCCTTTTTTGTTCCTCGTCTTCCATGCGCGCGTTCGAGCAGAGAGCGACAGCAATGGGCGAGGGTGGTGATGACTGCGTGTGAGAGTGAGGAGGCAACAGGCAGGAGCGGACCAGCGGGCGATGGCTAGGCTTGAAAGGTCGGCGACGCATGGTGGCCTCGACCGGCGGGGAGCAACCCGACGGTGGCGATGAGGATCTTGCATTTTTTATAAGAAATAATAGTAAATAGTTAGAATAGAGTAGGAAAGATTAGTATACAATATTTAGAATACAGCAGGAAAAATCTAGAATAGAGTAGAAAAATTAGAAAATTAGGATAGGAAATTTAGAATAGAGTAGATCTAGTTTAAAAATTTGTAATAGTTAGAAAAATTAGTATAGTTAGGTAGAAAATTTAGTATAGTTTGAAAATTTAGGTTAGAATAGTTTGAGGTAGTGCAGCAATGTAGAATAGCTAGGAAAGTTTGAATATTTAGATAATTTAGTGTTAGAAATATTTAGAAAAATAGTAAGAAAATAGCTAGAGAAATATCGAGTATAGTTGATAATTTAGGAGAATAAGGATATGAAATTTAGAATAGAGCAGATATGGTTCAGAAATTAGCTATATATAAAAAATATAGTATAGTTAGTTAGGAAATGTAAAGTAGTTGGAAAAGTTTAAATATTTCGGTAATGTAGAGTTAAAAATGTTATTTAATATGATTTAAAAATTGATATTATTAGGCTTACATATTTTTTTTTATCGATGTAGGAATTGTATATTTGAATTGTTGTGGATTTTTGTAGTGTTGTATTTAGAATGGAAGGAGGAAAATATGATTCATTTAGAATTTAGAATAGAAAAATTTAGGTACATGCAGAGTAGATAATTTAGCATAGAGCATACATAGTTTGTAATTTTCAAACTTTAGTAGCTTGAAGTCGAATTGTTATGAATACGTAGTACAAATATTTTATAGTTGTAAGATATTTAGAATAGAAATAGAGTAATTGTTTTTGGTAGCAATACATTTAGAATGATATAGTTTCAACAGAAAGAGTATGTTAGTGATAATATTTGATGGTTGTGTAGAATACAAGTGATGAGGTTGAATAGAATCTGTGGTTGTAACTGTTGTATATTGATTATAATTATTTAACCTTGCGGAGTATAGTATGCTTGTTGAATCAAGAATGTCGACCGTAGTTGGGTTTAGGGTTTTTTACAGCCATGAATATATCATGTATTGTGACAGTGGGGTGGATCTGAGTAACTTCCAGTATGTGAACACATAATTACATAGTTCGGGAGAGATTCGGGGGTCCCAAATGTTATGTTGGTTGTATAATCTGCTACAACTCATAGCACATCAGCGATTGACGGTGAAGGTTCTGATTCCTAGACGTCGAGAAACCAGCTACTAGTGGGAGCTCTTGGAGGTTACATGTTTGAAGCAATGATAGCAATTTGTGTCACTGGGGTTGAGACGAGGATTTTCCCACTGCATCCTTGTAGAAGTGAGCGATGTTGGGTCCACAGAAGCTGGATCTAACACCGTAGAAGTTGTTGGTGAAAATGTGGTCCATGAGAAAGTGTAGGAGAGTGTGGTTCCGGAGGTACTCCTGCACACTAGTGCACCAGTTAAGATACAGACTGCAAGAGAAGAACGTAATGATGGGGAAGAAAATCAAGCCACGATGCGTGCTGATCAGGGAGAGCAGGACGAGGCATTAGTGGACTAGATGGAGGCAGATAATGACGAGTTCCGCGCATTTGTGGACTCAGGTGCGGTATCTCCAAGAGCGTTACAGTAAGGCCACGCTACATATGGGCAACCCGCAAAGGGTGTATACAGTGAAGATAACGTCTTACATGGAAGAGAAGAGCGGGAAGGGCCAGTCACACAGAGTTCATATTATTGGTAACCATCAGCATGTCTGAAGGTGTATCTAGCCCCTAAGTTTGATTTTGGTAATTAATAACAATATCTATGGACTAATAATTATATTGAAAATTGTTAGTAGGTTGTTCCAAAGGTGATGCATATAGGATTGAGCATGGATTTATTAAGGAATGTCATGCGATCAAGAGAAATGCATCGAGATGAATGAGCTCTAAGTGATGCTCATATGAAGAAGAAGAAGCTAGAGAGAAAGAGACATCGGAGTTTAAAGTTGGTCTTAAGAATATTGATAATAAGTACGAAGATCAAAGTTACTTGTGGAGATCAAGTAACTGAAGGCATAGAATTGTCAATTGAGTTTAATGGACTAACTCATGTGTTATTTGCTTAAGAGTAAGTTGAAGTTAGATTCCGTATGAAGGAAAATATTGAATTGAGATATTTAATGTGCCAAGTTGGAAGAGCAAGATTGAAATAAGCTTAGTAAACAACTTGTGTACTTGATGCTTATGGTTCATGCCTTGGTGGTGAACTAGTGAAGATAAAGTGAAAAGACAAATCTTCCATGGTTGGTGTATGGAAGCAATTAAGTGAACTTCATCAAGCTTGGTCAAGAGAGGATCGAGATAGGAAGAGAGGATGAACATCATCATCAAGCTCAAGTGAAGAGTTAATGATAAGCCTAGAAGAAGTATCAGGATTCAGATGATGTGTTCATCAAATCTGGCAGGATGGCTAGCTTAAGGCAAAGGTATAAAATATAAAATATTTTCTTTTACCGATCAATGGTGATTAGAAAAGAGAAATGACTAGATTGATAGGATAAATATTGTAATATTAAGAGGGGTCTTGACGATTGCTTGAATTTAACATGTGTTGATAAGATCAATTTTACATATGCATACTCTATTTAGTAGGATGCTATAGTATGCAAATAGGTTTTGCAAATAGCTCAAGTTCATGTTCCTACTCCGTATGGCATGCCACTAAGTTTACAAATGTGTTGTGCAAGTTGTCATAGTGAATGCTTTAACCCTTGGTCGCATGGAACCTTTAGGTTGCAAATTTGTTTTGTAAAAGTTTAAAGTTCATGTAGTTTTCTTTATGGTAGATCTTTGGAATATGTTTTAGGTTTGATCTAATATGTTTTAAATCAATCAATTAGTAGGAATGTGTAGTCCTCTGAATAAGCTTTTCGTAGAGTCAAATATCACCTAAATCGGACATCGGGTTCAAAAGTTATCGTCATTTCTCTAAGTGTTAGATATGCTCGTCAGGGAGTGGCAGTCTGACCGCCAAGAACTCTGGTCTGACCATCACGGTGGCAGTCTGATCACCAAGATGGTCGGTCTAACTCTTGGAGCTTGCAGAGAACTTTCATCTCTCTCGAACAGGTGGCGGTTTGACTACCAAGGTGACCGACCGCCAAGTGTTGCCGGTTTAACCGCCAGAAACCAGAGAGTTTTGGTACTCTATGCCACCACTGGAGGCCTGAAAAGGCTGTCAGGACTAGTTTTAGAGATGTTGGATGAGTGGTTGTCTGAACGCAAGTTGTACTACGATCTGACCGCCAGATGCGCAGAGAAGTCAGACTTTGAGCAACGGCTACATTTTGGGTTGTGGCCTATAAATACCCTGTGTCTAGCTGCTTGGGATAGTGCTGCTGTGTGGGGGAACCATTCAAATAATATTCTAGTTAATAACCAAGTTGATCATTTACATAATATCATGACTAGACATCAATCTACAAATTTAGAATAGTACCATGTCAGACCATCTATAATGTAAAAAACGATACATAATGTGTTGTCCAGATGTAAAGGAAGCAAAGTGTTAATTACAACTTGTAATGTTACAGATAAGAAAGTATAGTTATCATAGACACCTTTCCAATTGAGAAATAAGGTAAATAGTCAACATGATTCATAATCAGATTGAAAGTAAGGAAGAATGAAAAATGTTATGTCAGTTCCTCCACAATCACTATCACACCAATTTTCTCACAGAATTATCTCTAAAAGTGATCAAAGTTTTACTCTGGCCACACCTAGGGAACTACATCTGGTTACAGTCTATAGGTTAGCAACGATAAAAGGTGCATATTTTGTTGGGTTTGAGCTTTGTAAGTGTTCATGACATGCGTACAAACAACTTGCACCCACATGATATAATTTAGAGCCTACCTTGATGTTCTCAATGCCTTGCAGCAGATATTGTCTGTTTCTGTTCCTACATTGTCATGAAAGCAGAATAACATTGATGGAGAAGTCAGTTGGATGTGGCAGTTTAATATTTTGTTAATTTAACACATACAGTTTGATGGAGGATAATTATATATTTTGATCCACTGAAATCTGCAACCATAAGAATCATTTTAGTTACTGAACAAAAGACATGTTCTCTAAGGCACAAGCATGGTACTATTCTTCTTTTAAGTAATTCCAGAGCCACCAAAAAATTTCCTTTCGCAATGAGCATTCTAAATATATACTACCAAGGAAGCAAGAACTCTCCTATAGTCAGATCAAAATATTGATTCTTCCCTGTAAGATGCCAAGTCCATCTTCAACTCACATAGCCAAAATGGAGACACAAGCAGATTAGATTTACATGTACCAGGGCAGAAGCAATAATGGGTAAGCAGTCTAGCATGCGAGTACCGAAAATGGGAAGCCAAATGATGGAGCAATCAGGTTGGGAAATTTAGCCGAGCACCTGGTGTGCACTGACTAGAAGAGGAAGAAGAGACGATGCCAACGACTGTGAGCCGCCACGTGCCGATCCTGCAGTGGCTGCTGGTGTGCAGCGTGTTGGACGCACCGTTTGTTGATATGCTCGGCACTCACCATCCGCAGGTTCGCTGTTGGCTTGCCGGTCGCTGGAAGCTTATGCACTCTAGACAACCTCCTCCCCTGCCCTGGCCACCGTAGACAACGACCAAAGCGGATGCACCCCTTGAATCCCCACTCGGGCGGCAGGAATGATGGTCGGCCCACTTTGGCTGCGGCTCCTTTGTGGAGAGGAGAAGGGGAGTGGCGAGCGATGTTAAGGCAGTTGGAGAGGAACAGGGTGACGGGGCGTGGCCATGGGGGTTGTAACTATGAGCGTTACGGTGTTGTTGGGGTCGGAGTTGCAAGCGGCGCCGGTGGAGATGGGAGCAGCATGAGGGGTCGGTTGGGAGTGAACTGTCGTAGGGGCGGAGGAGATGGTCGACGTGCGGTGGGAGACAGTGGTGTGATGCTTCGTGAACGTTCCTAGCTCCCCACAAGCGCTCAGGCTCAAGGCGATACAGTAGGGGCGAATTCCGAGAGCGCTGGACCGTCCGATGGAAGAGAATGGACGATCCAGGTTTCTGGGATTAGCTGCCAGTTGGTTTTGGCAGGAATACTGTTCACAATATGTTAAACCAAAATTAAAGTAGTGTGCGTGTGTGTGTGCCAACGCAGCAAAAGGAGTCCGCACCTGCGCAAGCTACTGGACTCGATTTCAGTGGACCATTCACGTAGGTGTCATGGGCACGGGTCCTTCACCCTGGCCATAGCCCGACGAGGTGAGCGAGCATGTGTGTTTTGCTAGTCCCCTCATCCACACATGTTAAGTGGGTTAATGAGAGAATTTATTTTAAGTTGATCTCCCTCCACCTCCACTTGCAAGGAGAAATTAAAAAATACACCTCCACATCCATTTAGTTAGGATTTTGAGATTTATTTAGAATTTTTCTTAAATATAATGAGCTAAGCCTATATATCTAACACATCTGACGTCTGAGGTGTGCTTGGGCGGCTCGGCAATGAAGAAGATGTGGCTGGGGAGTTCGGGCTCGATGGAGAGATGGCGGACATACATTGAATGAAATTTTTAAGGGTTCAATTTAATTCTCAAAAATCATAGGGAAATTGCCTTAATTTTTAATTAATGTATTAATTTATAACATTATTTCCAGGACTATGTTAAATGGCAATTTAAAGTTTCTTCTCATGGCATTATTTAGCCATTATTTGACCAACTCAAATGAAACTTAAATGTATTTACTCAAATGCTCTGAGCTTCAATTAGCTCGGAAAAGCAGAGATGATGCATATGCATGCTCCAGTCACATGTTTCACAGGAATTATCCAAGTTTCTCCACATTGTACCTCTTTTCATTAAATTGGTCAATTTCCAATTAAATTCAAATGAATTCCAATGCACGCAACAATCATTCACAAATTTCAGAGAATTTGCACTTTTCCATTGCATGCACAATTTGATGTTAATTTAGTTTAGATTTTTCAAGTTCACCAGTACATGTTGCGACATGATTTCAAATTTCTTCATGAAGCTCAAATTCAAGCTCATTTGATTTAGCTTTGATCTAAATTTGATGATAATTTGCAGAGGTAGTCTTCATGATAATTGAAGTGCAAAAAATTTACATGCCACAAATTGCGACACCTATACCTTAAATCTTGAAATTTTGTGAGATGTGGATTTAGCTCAAGCACAAAGGTTTTGATTCCCACTTATTTCTACTATATTTATTTTCCTAGATGACTTGTATTGTTTTATTTCTTAACCTAACAAGAGGATCTTAGGAGTTTTATTAAATTTTTATTACCAGCCCAAGGGATGCACCTGTGGTCCAGTTGCAATATACAAATGGAAAAGTAAAAATGACGGTGGACCCATGAAGCAGCAACTCTCTGTTGCCTGCGTTGGAGAGTTATGAGCTGTGCTTAGCCTACGTTGCAACCTCTTTTTGGTGAAACCACCAGTTTTTAGTACTTGTGTTGAGGGTGCCCTTACCGGGCGAGCTCTGGACCCATGGACCCTGCTGCATCCTGTGCTGGGTTTTTTACGCTTGCACTAAACCCGCAACGCCAAGCGAGGCTGGACGGTCCAGAACGCGTGAGCATATAAATACATCCAGGTGTACGAAATCCCGGATTTTACCTGTAGTAATTGATACTTTCTAAATCGCAAAAGTAGTTAATCAAAGCTTTCCATTACAGAACTGGAAAGGTGCTTGCAAAACATCAGTCGCCATTTAGTTACTGTAAACCAAACTTCAACTTGCATATGACTGAATTGTCAGACACCTGATCTAAGACATGTTGCATCATATTTACAAGCCACACTCACTTCTTCTAAATGAAGCTGTTGTCATACTATTCAATGAAAAAACCTTCGCCGACACCGTGCTGACCCCATTTCCTCGTACTCTGATTTTGTGACGCACATTGATTCGAAATAGGGGCTGGACGCCAAAATAGATCCACCTCTCCAGACACCAAGAAGTGGACTAGACAAAGTAACAGGAAGTTAATGGCATTAGTATACATACATGGGCAAGGGACAGATACAGAAAGTGAGACGAGATAGAGAGCCGGACATACTTCTCTTGACGAATTATCTTCACCTGGTAGTCGTCGGGGACAAGAGGCCGAAGTTCCCTCTCCCTGTCAATACAGTTGACACAATCTCAGTGACCACCTTGAAACGCACAAAGTAAAAAGTGTATATGATGGCCCTCTCAGAACGCACAAAATAGCGTAGAGCCTCTAATGCTGAAGAAACAACTCACAATCTTTCAGTGAATCTGGGGAACAATGTGCTTCCACCTGTCAAGATGATGCTGGAAACAACCCAACAATGTCAACACGAATAGCATATTCAAAGATGAACAGAGGTGCAGATATATGTCCAAATAAATGATACCTCTCGAAAAGCACTGGTTGAAGATATAGATGGCAGGCTTGTACAGCACGAACTATACACTCAGCAAGCCCAGCTTGATTCATACCTACAAACATGCACAGTAGAGATTACAATGGCAGCAATGAGCAGCTTAAACATGTACGCACCTAGCAGTCTATTTGTTATGAACCTCTTGCATTCTATTCCTTGCCAAAGTTAGGGAAAATACAATGATACAAGTGAAATTCAGTATGCGGAAGAGAAACTACTGCACAGAAGAAAAATAAACAACCTAAAACCTCCTGTGTTCTGTACCTTGCCAATGTTAAGGGGAAAACGATGATAAAAGTGAAATTTAGTAAGCAGAAGAGAAACTGATGAGCATATGAATTAGCAGGTCAATGGAATCGCTACTCCTGAGCCACTCGCAAGGATTGTTATCCTAGTAGTCACTGAGCCTAGATATGTTACAGGTGTTGCATTGCTCTATGTGTACAGGGCAAATCCTCCCAATCACCCAAAAAACAAACAAACAAACTTGGTCAGAATGAAGTGCAGATGGAAAGAAAAAAGAGTGAATTTCATAAAACTACACTAAGATTGTAAAAACTATCACAGAACCACACTTCTAAAGATCAATTTCGCAAAACTACACTTTTGTTGTTACTCTCTATCGTAAAACTACACTTATAAGAATCATTCTCATAGAACTACACTCTTCCTGTCATTTTGTATCACAAAGCTACACGTCCGTTGACATTCTGTATCACAAAACTACACTTTTTTTTTGTCACTCAATATCGCAAATCTACACTTTCAGAAATGTAGCTTTCTGAAATGGAATGACAATAAGTGTAGTTTTGTGATATAGATTCTTAAAATGTGTAGGTTTGTGATATGAAATGACAATGAAAGTGTAGTTTTATGAAATTTATTATTAAAAGTGTGTTTCTATGATACGTCAGGATAAGAAAAGTGTAGTTGTGTGAAATAGCTTTGTAGAAGTGTGGTTTGAGATAGTTTTTACAAACATAGTGTAGTTTTGTGAAATTTACTAAAAAACAACTTTTGTGTCTTGTAATGATTTTTAGGAAATAAACTGAAAAGAAAAGCATGAGACAGAGATTTAATCTTCATAGATAGCAATATGCCGGCTAACAAAATTTGGGAGCACAAATGACGGAAAAACTGTAGCACATATATATTAAATGTTGTGGACAGAAGTATATATGACATTTAACATTGACACTAACCAAGATCAATTGGATGAAAAAGCATCTCCGGAACGAGGAACCTCTCATTGGTCAAGACAAATTCCTGCAGAGTAAAAACTTCAATAAATGATACTGAAGGAAGCGTAAGGCACATAACTGAGACTCAGAGTGTTACATTTTGACTTAATTCTAGCTTTTTCCGATCCTCGAACTTGTCTGTATCCATGTCATGGTCTTTTCTATACGATTTTCCATCGAGAGGCAGAGAGCAGTATCTAAGTGCTTCATCCATGTCCCTGACAAACCCTTTCTTGTATGTTATGCCATCAGGGAGAATGTAGGAACATCTAAAAGGGTTGTCCTTAGATGATGACCTGCCAAGCAATTGCACAGCATGCTGGTAAGAGATTTGAGTAACCAATGAACAAAGATGGTGCAAAAAAAGATTGGCAGGTAGGCACAATTACCTACACTAGAAAAGACAGTGTAATCAGAATCTTTTTAACCAGAAGCATAGATGGCTAAACATCCTCAACTGTATCGAAAAATTAACCAACTGAATACCAAATGAGGTAAAAGTAACATCTAATCTTAGCCTAGCAAGAGTACCCTTAACACACTAGATATCTGCAGTCGAAGTGATACAATTCGAAGTTCCAAGTCTCCAAATTTAACTTTGATACAATAACATACAACATTGGTCAGTAATATTCCAATATCAGAATATCCATGCTTGAAAATCTTTAATATTTCTGATATACAATGTTAACACAGTTAGTGGGAGTTCAGTGTATATAATACTTGTTTACAACTGAGAAGATTTGATGTTTACATAATGAGGGAGGCGGCCGCCGCAAGGTCGAGCAACGCGCGCGGGTGGAAAAAATTGGGACGCGCGTGGGGGGGGGGGGGGGGGAGGTAATACGCAGAGCGGGGGAAAGGGTACCAGACCTAAGAGGCTAAGACCAGACTCCAAAGTCTAGACTCCTGCTGCCATCTCTCATCTCTCAAGTCTTAAGCCCAGAATCAAATCCGCCGCCATCCGCCTCCCGCCGCTCCAGACCTCCAGTCCACCTCATTCGCCGCCGTCTCCTGTCATATGTCACTGTCTCCTCCTGTCCCCCGCCGATCCACCGTTCCCCCACCCATTCCGCCGGGTATCTACTCCCCTGCAACTTCGCAGGCCGCAGCAGCGCCGGCGCAGCTCGTCGACTCCTCCGCAGGTATTTGCTCAGTTGCTCTGCTCTGTGTAGTTGTGTAGTAACTTGGTCTACTATGTGTAGTTGTGTAGTAACTTGGTCTACTATGTGTAGTTGTGCAGTTGCTCTGCTCTGCCGGCCCTGGTAATGCTTTGCTCTATATAGTTCTGTGCTGATTGCTGAATGCTGATAGCCTGGTACTGCTTCATTGCTTGTTATTAATTGTGCACTTGTGTTCTGCTTTGCTAATACTGCTAGTTGTTAGAGGCTCTGTGCTCTGCTTTCAAATGTACTGCTAGTTCCTAATAGCCTGGTAGGCTGGTACTAACTTAGAGCAGCTATTTCAAATGTACTGTTGTGCTGATTGCCTGATCGCTGATTGCCCTGTGCTTTGCTTTGTAGTTCTGTGCTGATTGCTGAATGTTGATAGCTTGTTATTAGTTGTGCAGTTGTGCACTTGTGCTCTGCTTTGCCTAAATTTCAAATGTCATGTACTTCTGTTAGAGCAGCTATTTACCATGTACTGCTATTTATTTTATAGGGACAGCAAGGATGACTGATAGAGCAGCAAGTGCAAGTGCCATGGCTGGAGCAGCTGAGCAGAAGAGCAAAGAAAGGACAATGTCATCACCATTCATCAAGGTATGCTATTCAACATAATTGTTTCAAAATTTGTGCTTGTGCATTCATGTGAAGTGAGTATGGCGTCGCCTCGCCACATGCCATACTCGCCTAAAAGGTGTGAAGGTAATCAAGCACCTCATCTCGCCTTACCGCTGTAATAACTATGGTTTCAAGTATATTGCCCAAAAAATATCAGGCTCTAAGAAGGCTAGCTTTGAATTACTTACATCAACTAAACAATCCCACGCGAGAAAATCCATGCATTAATCTTCCAAGTCCTAACATAAAGCCCTTGGACTCCATGAGACCACTAGCACTTAGTTTCCTTAACTGATTAGTACGATTGCAAGCATTGTGAATAACTACATTGTCTAGCATGTTCTTTAAAACATAATACAGCATCTAGATGGAACATGTGTTCTAACAACTCTAAAATCCAATATGCTTTATGAACATATTTCTGAAAAAAAATCTAGCGAAGAAACATATCCTCAGTAACATTTTCAGCATGGCTTTGAACATCTCATGGCATCCAGAGGGATCAGCTCTTATCATATTAAATTCAGTGTGCTTTAGGAAGACGTTTCTATACAATTTTCTGGAGAAAACATAACCCAGGTATAGGACTTTACCTAAAAAAAATGTGTTTTTTTTTTGCCGGAAAGAAAAGTTTGCATTCTTGAAATTCAAATGTTAAGGTCGTGATCTGTTTGGCCCTAGAATAACACTTCATACCTGCACTTCCCCGGCATCTTTTACGCTTTGCATGCCTATAGTGAATTTTCAGCTAAAAATGTTGGCTCCCACCCTCCCACACACTCATGTACACGCGCAATGCCATATTTTTTGGAAGCTACAAGTTTCAGTATCAAAATTACTAGGATATCAGCACATGTAGTTAAATTGGTTACGCAAACAACTCATTCAGAGTTCAAATGCTATGTGCTCCTAGTTGCCCTTTCCACATCAAGGTCACCATAGAACTTTAAATTTAATTGAATATTCCATTGCACTTCAAAAAAAAAACATGAAGAAGTGAATATGATGTATCCATGACAGATGAGGAAGGCAGCAGACCTGGCAAGGCGAAGATCACCAGGGACATCAAGGGAGACAAAGCACAGCTTTTCCTTTGCGTCATCAATGAGAAGAGTTTCATCCATGACATTAAGAGAACGGTATGATATGAGCTCCTTGAGATAGTTTGTAAGGGCCTTGCCACCAAGGTCCATACGGCGCACACCATAATTCAGAGTGAAGTTCTGTAGCACAGGGGATGCGTGAGTGAAGGAGAAGCCACAGTCAACAACAAGGCTGCATTGAGCACGAAAGAGCGTCGGTTGACTGCTAGCCTCGTAAAGGTGGACAAGGGAAGGGGCATCTGCGACGCAAAGAGAGTTGAAGCCAAATTCCTCGAACACAAGCTCATCAGTTGCATGCTGAAGTGCTGGAGGGTTGAACATGGGTTCCACCAGTAACAAGGATGAGTTGGTAGGATCCACCTGCAGCAGGCTACGTAGAACCCGTTCCCACACCTCCCTTTGGACCTCCATATTGATAAGATAGCCACGATCAATAGGACGCTTCAATGTCATGCCAGTCACGTCAACATCTTCGGCCTGCAGCTGGTCAGCCACAAGCCATTTCTTGGAATTCGTATTGCCACCAGGGGGTTTGGCCATACAGTTGGGGACAACAGCAATTGGATCCTTGTCCCCGCCAAAGCCAGCCTTCAGAAGGCCACCCCCATTGTCTACCACCACCACACTCGATCCACCTGTCATTAGAGATCCCTCCACTCCTTTCCTACTGTAGCCTACCCTTATGCCGATGAAACCCCAAATTGTATACTTCAATGTAAGAGGGGTCCTACATACAAAAAGAAAGGGGATGGAATTGGTCAAAATGGTTAAAAAAAAACCTTCCTGCATTAATGTCAACCAAAAGTTTCGTTTCAAAAAATATAAATCAAACAAAAGTTGTGTATATAATTTGGCTAACTCCTCAAGTGCAGCATGGAAGGAACAGCCTAAATGTCTAATATAGTTTCCTCTAATCAACTTCTACATTCCAGTAGAAAATGAAAACACCAAAACATGGCATCTAGAAAAGCAAATATTGAGGCTCTACTTCTCTAAGATAGCCCGAATCAACCAATATGATTCCACGAACAGATAATACCTTCAAAATTTGAACCTTTCAACCTAATGTTCGCTCAACATGTACTTAATTCAATCATGTCATGCCAAATGAACTGCTTTTAGCATAGAAAGTTTAATGTTCACTAAAAATGAATCGACCACTTTGATCAAATTTGTTCGAGCTGCAGGGGTAAAATCACATTGGGGTTCAGTTAAAACCCCAAGATTTTTTGGAAAAAACTGCACCTACGCCTTGGATGGATTGATCTTGCGCGCTGAATAACCTAATCAAATCATGGATTGGCGGGTTGATGGTAGTATTGTGCTCATAGTCTAACCCGCCAATCCATGGCTCGATCAGGTTCTTCTTCAGCGCGCAGGATCAATCCATCCAAGGCGTAGGTGCAGCTTTTTTCAAAAAATCTTGAGGGTTCAACTGAACCCCAATGCCCCAACATTAATTTCGCCCCTGCAACTCGAACAAATTTAATCAAAGTGGTCGATTCATTTTTGGTGGACATTAAACATTCTTTGCTAAAAGTAGATAATTTGGCATGAGATGATTGAATGAAGTACCTGCTAGGCGAACATTAGATTGCAAGGTTCAAATTTTGAAGGTACTATCTGTTCGTGGCATCATAGTTGGTTGCTTCGGTCTCCCTCGGAGAAGTAGCCTCAATCTTTGCTTTTCTAGATGCCAATGTTTGGTGTTTTCATTTTCTACTAGAATGTAGAAGTTGATTAGATGAAATTATATTAGACAGCTAGGTTGTTCCTTCCATGCTGCACTTGAGCAGTTAACCAAGTTACATACACAACTAGGGGTGGCAATGGGTCAGGTCAGGTCCAGGTGGAGAAAAACCATGCCCGACCCAAAACCCGACAGCCTCAACCCGACATGACAAGCGGGTGAAAACTGGCACCCGAACCCACACCGGTCGGGTGCCCGTCAGGTTTCGGGTGCCCACCGGGTTTCAGTTCAGCAGTACAACACTCAGTTCAACACTTCAATACTCAATTCAGCTAGACTAAATTCAGCAATACAACAGTTAGTTCAGGCTGTTCAGCAATCAGCATTTTAGCAGTACAATACAACAGTACAACACAGTTCAACTTCAAAAGTCAACACTCAGTTTAGTCTAATTGTCCAACTCCAACAAGAATAAATGACTAAAGGCCAGCATTGTTCAACTCTCTGTCTTCGGCCAAGCCTCACAAAAGAAAAGGATTGATCTTTGGCTGATTCAATAATGATTGTCACGTCTTATTACACAGAACATACACCTTGATTTGAACACATAATTTCACTACTAGAATGAACAATCAAATTAAGCAAATCAAATTAACAGAGCCGTGCTTGCAGGAGAAGTAATTTGATCACTAATTCAGTATGGACAGTAGTTTAACCCAGCCACCCTTTACAGAATTACAATCGACAGCACTCAACTCAAGAATGCACGTCTGCAGAGTGCAGACAACTACTTGCTGGCTGCTGCCACAAAACACATCCAACAAACAACCTCCTCGCAATTTGCATCTCCAGTCTGCAGTGTGCTTACCAGGGCCAGGGGAGGACCGGAACCGGAGGAGGAGGAAGACTAGGAGTGCGAGAGGAGGGGGCGGCGTGGACAGCGAGTCGGCGAGGCCGGAGGGGTCGGCGCGGACGGCGAGGCCGGATCTACGGACGGCGAGGAGCGTGGCGGACTAGGCGGCGACGGCGCTTCCGGCCTTGGGGACTGCGAATGGCGGCGGAACGAGTGTTAGCTTTAGGTTTTTCTCAGTGGCTGCCTGGCTGTGGATTGCTGGAAAGGTCGTCCTGCATTTTACGTTTCGGGTTGGTTATCTATGAAAGAGTACCTCCAATAGACTCTTTAAATCTCACTCTATCTATAAAAAATTATCATTCTATTTCTCTACATGCTCCAACCGATTATCTAAATCCCGCTCTCTAAATTTTACTCCTCTATATTTTATTAGTATCCTATAAATAAAAAATATTTACAACAACTATATTTCTAACGGCTAAATTTTGTATATATTTAAATTTTATTTGAATTTAAATTAAATTAAAAGAAGAATACCACATGAAATTAAAAAAATACATATAAATAAGCATTACAAAGAAAATTATTTTTTCACTATATAACCTAGGATTGAAAATAATTTTAGAAATTAGTCCATCACATAAGAAGATTATTAATAAATTTTTTCAAATTTTTGAGAATTGATTTGATGCCTTAACAATTGTTAGAAGTTATAAAAATATATTTTTTTTGATAATTTTAGTTTAAATTTTACATAGGTTTTTTGACGAATTTAGTTAAAATAGGTTGCACATGAATTATAGAACACCTATAATTTTTTTAGGATTTTTAGAGTAATAGAAGATCACTGTTTGAACACAGGAAATGGGAAAAAGAAATTGGAGCTGTCAGTACTGTTCACCAGCGGGTCCATCTGTCAGCGTCGGCTCCTCTTGCGTTTTGTCCCATAGCGAGCCTCTCTCCTGCTCACTAGACCTGGAGAGCGAGACGGACTGGATAGGAGTGAAAAGATATAGCGAGTGAGTTGGCGAGTTGGTTGGAGATGATATTTTGAGGTGGATCGCTACTTTTGACTATAGAGAGCTGGAAAGGAAGTCGGTTGAAGTTACTCTTATAAACCTAAGTCTAATCTAACTTATTTTAGTGTTCAACTTGAAAGACTTATAGGTGAAAATAGAACCTAAATATAAACTTATCAGATACAGAACCTACTAAGTATCAAAACCATAAATACAATTATCACTCTTAATGAGTAACGATACCAGAATCTTCCCACTTTAACGTTGAATTTAATGCACCTATACTCTACATACTTAGATAAGCTTAGAACAAATTTGAATCGTGTCATGTCCAACCCTGTCAAGAGTTGGCTCGACTAAAGATTAGTGATTGATTTTCACGCTGTTGGTTCATCTGCGCGTTGGTGAGGAATTAACTTGTGGGGGCTAGGTGATACCAACAACAGGCTGCGGCAAGCCAAAAATTGAGTTACATCCATCCAAACAGTAGCTAATTTGGACATGACAGTCAATATTTGGCAGGATAAGCATGGGCATGGATCCAAACGAGTCCTAAACCCTTTTACTTTTTTTTAAGACACGGGCTTAAACCTTGGTATCTACACGGTACACTTTTTTCCCACAGCAGAGGAATTTCTTCGTTCGCGTCGGCTTGCCTCATGGTTGTATCGTTTTGCCCTTGAAAACTCAATGTCGAAGGAAGATCTTGTGTTCTTTCCTTCAAAAATCCAATCCAAATAACGCAGCTGGATATGGACGGATGCGCCGCCTCCTGGTTAGCATCCGGCACAGAGATAACTCAAAGGGCAAAATCTCCAAACAAAACGAGTGGCAAAAGACCACATAAACTTGCTTCGGCGTGGCACATTACTAATTTCATACTTTTTGTAGCGCCATTATTCGAACTGCAATGTCTCGAAATCGCGTATATCCAATTTGCGCTGAAGAATCGGTTTGGACCATAACAAAGCAACGCCAGTCGAGGCCGCGAGGTTATCAGGCATGTTGTGCACGCCTTCTCGTAGCTGCCAGTGAAAGAAGAGCAAACTCGGCTCCCTGTTGATTATTTCTCGCGAAGAAGACTTCACTCACTCGCACAGAGGTTTTATTCAACCGTTCACAAAAGAAGTGGACGAGCCACTAACTCATCTGATAAGATACATGAGCAAGTAAGTAGCCCGTACCAATGGCCTGTGCAGCCTGTGTTCTGCACAGGCCCCCCCAAAATAGGAGGCCCCCATTTAGGTTCTCGTTGCAACACTTTTCAGCAAATACCCATATTAATTGCCGGTTGGGTGATTGAGAAATCAATAAAGTCATGTTGATATTTTCAATTTTCTGAAACGACGATTGTTTTCCTAATATCATTATTGCATATAGAATTTTGTTGGCTACTCCGGTGATTATGGTAATGATAGAGAGAAGTTTATCAAAATTAAAATTGTTGAAATTCTACGTGCGTTTTACAATAACACAAAAAAGACTTAGTAGATAGGCTATAATAGCTTTTAGAGTAAGGATGGCGTGTTTCATCTAAAAGATAAATTATTTAGTTAAAAATATTAATATGTGTAGATTAGTAGTTAAGAATTCTAATATATACTTTCTAGCCAGTTGTATTTCTTATGGCCTGTTTGACAAAACTCTCGAAGTTAGTCATTTCTAACTTAGGAATTCTTAGAACGGTAGACAGATTGATGATTTTTATTAAAAAGTCTTATTCTTATTTTGAACTTAAAAAATATATATTTAAATCATTTTATTTTATCTTACTAACTTCAATTTTTACATATCTTGAAACTATAACTCTACCAAACAGGATCATAGAAAATAATTACTGATATGATAAATAAAATACTTGTTTTTAAAAGTGCATTTTCTTATACATATGACCTAATTTTGAATTTCGCACCGACCTCTAATTTCTCAGGCCCTGTAGGCTAACACGGTTCAACTTCCCTGCATCGCTCTTAAGTAAAGAGAAAAGTGGTGAGTCAGAGATACTTCAATATAGGATTTCATATTAACAAGGTGTCTCATTACCCACCATTAGCTCTGAAAGTTACAAATTCAGATGCCTAGAATCGCAGTAGCAGAAACAGGGACGAGAGGACACCAGTTTGCCTGACCAGCTAGGAGCAAGCACCAGTGTCGAATACATGGTATCCAGAAGATATCTCGAGTGAAGACGTTTTTCTCTCTTTATTATGGAACACAAACTACAAAGTATTACGTCTCGTTACGTCAGAAATTCACTGGCTGCTCGACTCATCATCCTCCGCCGGCTGATGCTGGTTCAGCACGAAAGCCCCTTCCAGATTCTTATGGACCTCGGCTTTGATTTTCTCCTCCTTGCTACCTCTCTTCAGTTTCATGACAATGTCAAATTTTACAAAGCCTTCCACAACCTGGTCAAAGGAGTATCAAAGTAAACTTTCAGCCAAATGCTGTAACATTTAAAGAACTTCAGAATAAAGAACCAATTTGCAACAGCTAACCTCTGCCTTTGCTCGAATGATCTCAAGAAGTTCATACGGAAACAAGGAGTTTGACCTCTCTTGTATTGATTTCACAGCATGATTTGCAGCATCTTTGACTACAGGATCATGTACAGGGACATCGCGCCAACTGGACTCATGTCCACCTGAAATATCACCCAGTTAAATACCAATAATACTAGTTACAAATAATATCTTCATCATAAGACCTCCCTCCTGTTCACAAATTCGTAATCTAGGTTTTGACATACATTCATGTGTTACCAATCCTTAACAGGACTAAACGACAAGAAAAATGTGATCTAACCACAGGTAGCCCTGCTAATGGTCTCGAATCCAAACCGAACGCACAGCAACCCACTTCAAGCATGCACAGTTTCGTCAACCCAGCCCAGACCATTCCTCGACCTGCAGAAACCAAACCACCCCAAACCGTGACTTCCTTTCAGCCCAAACCAAACCAAACTATTTGTCTAACCATGGGTTCAACCCATTAGAAACTGAATCCCAACCCACGGCTTCTCTTCTGCAAATGACCAAACCATCACCCGTCCACTCTCCACTCCAATACACAAGCTTCAGACCACTGCAGACAGTGGCGGATCCAGAGCAAACATTTAGGGGGGGGGGGGGGGGCTCAATCTCTTCTTCTTCCTCCTTCCCCTCCTCTTTTCTCTTCTTCTTCCTCCTTCTCAAGTGTTCCTAGGGGTAGGGGGCTCAAGCCCGCCCAGCCCCCGTCCCCTTGGTGGATCTACCGACTGCAGAGAACCAAGCCACGAGTCCACGACCACAAGACTGTCAGCATAGCAAGGTCCGAGGCCACCGCGAAGGTGCGGGAGGCACACGGCAGCCCTGAGGGATACAGAGAGGGGTGGAGGTGCAAGGGGGAGGGAGGCTAGCAAGAGCACGCAGAGGAAGCGCAGGTGGCGGTGGCCGCCGTGGGGAAGAAGGAAGGTGTGGGCCTGCAAGAGGTGACGCAGAGAGGTGATGTGGAGGATGAGGGAGAGCACGTGGTGGAGCGCCAGGAGCAAAGGCAGAGGCGGCGACTAGCTGGGGTGGTGGGACCATGGGAGGCGGCGTTCGAGTTGAGGGTTTGGTGAGGAAGCACAGGCATCTCACCAACGGGTTCAAACCGGTTCTCAAACCAATTTGAAGGAATGGTTTCTCAGACCAATCCAACCCACTGGATGATGGAAACCAAACCGCCCCAGACCGTTAGCTCTCCAACCCATTCTCAAACCATCCAAACACAACCCATTCAAAGACCCAAACTGTTAAACCCGATCAAACCAAACTGTTAGCAGGTCTAACCATAGGGCACCAATTCTCTGACCATTTCATAACAACCAATTTTGCTAGAATGACAACTTACTGGACGTGCGTCCATAGCTAACCATGGCAACAGTCAAGTGATGGTATATCCAGCTGATGCGTCAGTTAGCTGGGTGAATGACATAGTGGCAATTACTGGGAGAACCAGGCAAGGTAGGTTTGCACTGGTAATCCATAATTCACACTTTGTGACTCTAATCATCACAATATCTGCCCAAAGGTGGATATAAAAGAGCAGCATATTGTGTCGAGACTCAACGTTAGGAAGGCACATTCGCAATGATCAACTTCCCCAAGCTATGATCAATCAAGTCTGCGTCCAGTCTCAAAAGGATCTCCCCAGGTTATTTAAACAGCAAACAGAACAATATGAAACATCTTGAATACTCAAAATCTATTAGCATTTGATGTCCCTATACTACATACAACCAACCAAACTCATAAGTACTTTAAGGCGAAAAAGCTCAGCCACCTACCAAGCTATCACTAGTTTGTCACAATATGACATCTGTTGCAATATCACGATAAGACTTCCCTCGATGCTGTTGACAATTTGAGGCTTCAAACTATGAAGCTCAGCCTAGAAATCCATTAACTTGAGGTAATGTTAGCTGAACTCCACTTCAAACTGTTGCTGCCTGTCTCACCCCAAAGATGATGTTTAAAGGAAGAGATTGACATACAGGACAAATGCTGCAATTAATTCTTTCCACAAACCAACTGCAGTCACTCCGTCTTGACGCCCTTGGACAAAAAGTCTGAGTCCCTTGATTTGAAAGGGCAAAATTTTCGTGCTCTCCCAAGGATGATCTAGAACCAGGTTTTTTCATTTAAATGATCTAAAGTATAAAGAAATACAGTGAATGCCAATACTTGGACGCCTGTTCATGAAATCTTGACCCCATTATTGCATTCTAAAATATGACAAACAATTTTGAGGAATAACTAAATATCGGTTTGCATTCAATAGAACAGCCATTTAGGATCCACCACTCATCAATATGATATTTGCCACTTAAATTTAGAATTTGAAGGAAAATGAGTACCCATGATTCCAAACTAGATCAACACACACCCTCCAATATTCCCACGCTTTCTTATCTTGTTTCAAAGGAAGTCATAGCCCATATCCAACATTAAGCATTTGTACAAACACCTCGCACTCACCATAAAATCCCCAGTCCCTCCCGTCTATTTGCAGTCACAGGCAAGCAAGCCACAAGGATCTCATGCGCGGGAGCACGAACCTATCTTGGCGCCGAGGTCGGCGTTGGTGAAGGCGGTGGCGTCCCCTTTGTGGCGGAACTCCTGGAGCTCCTTGAAGTCGAGCCAGGGCTTGACCCAGACCTTGGCCTCGTAGACCTTCTTGCTGCCCGCCTCGATGGCCTCGAGCGTGAGGTGGTGCAGCGTGCCGGTCACCACCTGCTCCTTGGCCTCCACCACCCGCACGAACTCCAGCAGCACGTTCTGCACGCACGCAAGCACAAAATCCTCCCCAAATCAGAACCACATCGCATCAAGCGGGGGATCACGGACCGCTGCAAGGGAAAGGAATCCAGAAAGTGGCAAGCGAGGGGGAGCTCGGTGGGCGCCACGCCACTCACCTCGCGCTTGTTGTGCTCGTCGACGGCGAAGCGGGCGATCCCGTCGGCCTCGGCGCTGTTGGCGGCGGCGGCGGCGGGGTTCTCGCACGCTGCGCCGAGGACGTGGCCGGCCATGGCTGCTCCGATCGCGAGGGGCAGGATGAGTAGGAGTAGGAGGGGAAACGAAGCGGCGGCGAGTCGCGTCGCGGCAACGCGCATGCTCCACTGGAGTACTAGCCCTTGCGGTTTGCTTTGCTTGCTTCGTTGAGGGGTTCCGCTCTCGCGGGGGTAACGGGCGGGGGAAGGGGACCCACTCGCCGCCTCGTCGGTCGGGTTGGGGTCAGGAGCAGTTGCGGGACACGTGGAGGCGTCTACGGAGCATCTTTAACCGCTATTCTATCTCATTCCTCATCTTACCTCTTTAATTTGGTGCTCCAACAATATCTTCATCGTGCACGCTATTTTGACGGACACGTTATCCCACTTCTTTCACACATCAGATATAGTATCTCTCTCATGTATGACATCCTCTAACCATCTGCTCGCCTCTATACGCTCCCACTACGATACAGACCTCCATAGCTTCACCCGAGACACCAACGTTTCTCTAGCGAGGGCGAGAAGTCCGCCCTCATCCCTAGAGCTACTCCTCTCACCGCTCCCGTGGATCCCCGGTGCCGATGTGAAGCTGCTCATGCTCACTGGTGCTGATGTGAAGCCGCCACTGCTCCTCCCGTCACTCCCTACAGATCTCGTCGTCGGGATCCGGTCCCCGCGGATCCCACTGGCGCTGCTCCTCCCCGCGGATCATCACGCCTTTTGTCGCCATTGTATTTGCGGCGGTCCGACCGCCGTTTGAGCTGCGATCTGACCGCCCGCAGATGTGTCAAATCAATAGCAACGGCTATATTCTTGAGTGTGGGCTATAAATAAGAGCTTAGCTAGTTCAATAAAGGGGTCTAGCACTTCACTACAACTTATTGGAGCTCTTGCCTTTCTCCTCTCCCTCTCTTGGCTTAGTGGTTGTATTTTTTGAGAGTGTGAGAGCATCTAGTGCATAACTTTGAAGAGTTTAAGCATTGGAGCACTAATGATCCTTCAAGCAAGCGTCATCGACTTGTTACTCTTGGAGGTTATCGCCTCCTAGACGGCTTGAAAGTTGTTGAGTTGTTGAGTCCTTCAAAGGAGATTGTGAAGGAGCCACGACGGTGATTGTGAGAGGCATTGAGCATGACTTGCCGGAGAGGCTAAGTGCTACTATAGTGGAATCAAGGTATTGAGTAGTTCTTGTTTTATTCCGATTTAAGATCAAGTTGCTCGGTGTGAGCCTTTTCTCATGTAAAAATTGGATACTTGATAGAGAAGTGGTTAGAATCTTGAACTCTCCTCAACGTGGATTATGGGTGATCGAAAAATCACTGATACCACGAGATAAATTTCGTGTATCATCCTTTGAGTAATTTAATTTCATGCAATTTATTTTATGCAATCTATCTTCTTAGAATATAAATTGTTGTATGACACCTTAGGATTGCAAACCTTGGCATAGCTCTTAGTTATTTTCATATTGCTTTAGGGATCTTTAGTTTGTTTCCGCAAGTTTTGTTGATCACTTAGCAATTAGTTTTAAAACCCGTCTATTCACCCCCATCTAGTCGGTATCCTAGATCCTACAGCCCTAAGCTCGCGAACAATGGTTGAACTATTACTCGACTTCTACCGAATACCTATGCATTGTTAAGCATTTCGAATAACTCTTAAGTTAGACATCAACAATGTTATCAAAGCTATAAGGATATGGATAATCAACAACTCAAGTTAGAGGTAATGCAATCAACAAAGGTTCTACCCATATAAGCTTGACAACGACTCGCTAAACATGCAAACATACCTAAGTAATGACTTATCAATTTAGACTCCATTCAATTCAACAAAAAGGGTGCAATATGCTTAGATGCTTGCCTCGCTGCTCTAGCGGTTGCTTGATACTCCCGGTGCAATACTCACAGAACTCAGATAGATTGATGTTGCTTTCACTCACTTGGATCGTTGGCGCAATGTTCTCTAAACGAATCAAGAATGCATGCATAAACAAATGAACGATGGAAAAATATGTAAACTATGCTTGCTTGAATAATAATAGAGTGTCGTGTTTTGAAAACATTGCAAAAAATTGCTAAAAGATTAGGGTTTCAAAGTTTGAAACTCCGGATAATGCAACCTAAGTGCATATAGCTTTAAGTGGCTGACAGTCAGACCGTCATTGAAGTGGTGGTCAAAACGTCGACATGCAAAAGGTTTTGGCCTCTAGCGGTCATACTGCAGGCATGGTGGTGGTCAGACCACCGACCAACGGTTAGACCGCCCTAATGGTAGTCAGACCTTGACCATATGGCTGACTAATATTTTGAACCGTTCTACTAACGGTTAGATCGGCCTTAGTGGCGGTCAGATCGGCCCTAGTGGCAGCACCTTTGCGGGGTCACCGGTAAGGACTCCGGTGAAACCTTCGGTGACAAAGGGCACCCAAGTACTCTACAAGACTAAGGGTACGTTTTACATGGTCGTTCTGATGACATGCATGGCACGAACACATAAAACCCCCAAAAACGAGATCTAGATCTAGTGTCACTAGGGTTTCATGTACAATTCAAAACGTCAATAGCCTAGGGCTAGAAAACAACGGGAAAACAATAGGAGGACGTTTACCTCAACGTAGATGAACTTTCTATTGGGTCGAAATCCTCTTGGGAAGCTCTGATCTGTCGATTGGACTCCGAAGAGAGGAAATAAGCTCGCGATGAGAGAAAAATGGCGAAGAACTCCTCTGGCAGCAAGAGGAAAGGGGAAAGACTTGGTGAAGCCCTTCGGGAAGCTTGGGGAAGTTTCCACCTCTGATCTCTGGCCTTCAAACGTGACGAACATCAAGCTTTCTCTCTTCTAGGGTTTGGGAGGAGTGAGAGAGTGAGAGGGAAAATGTGGGAGAGGGAGAGAGTGAGAGAGATCGATTGCCTTAATTCGATCCTCTGCTTAGTTCTGGTGGTCAGACCGTGAGTGATGTTGGTCAAACTGTGGTAACCCCACGTGGCAAATCCACGTGGTTGCCACCTAGCGGTCAGACCACAGGTGAGCTTCGGTCAGACCGCAAGAGGGATTCTTTGCTGAATTTTTCTAAGCCTCCCCTTTACATACCTCTCCAACTCCAAATCACTTAGGGTTTTTCTAACAAACTCTAAACTATGTCCACATACTTTTTAAACATGTTTAACTCAACTTAATATTCAAATGTGTAAAAACCCAACGTGATGATGAATAAGAACGCTTAATTGCATGATTAACTTTTTGGGACGTGACACTCAGCCTCTCTCTCTCTCTTTGAGCCTCACTCTCTCGCAGACAAATATAGTGTTAGTTATAGAATATTATTAAAAAAAATGAGAGAGAACATAAAGGGTGAAATATAGATATGCTGTTAGAATGATGAAGTAATGTGGAGAGAGAATTTTTATGGATAACAATCCATATGAGGATAAGGAGGATGAATCATAGAAGGTCGGTCTATTGGAGTTGCTCTTAGGATATAGGCGACGAATCACGCTTTTGGCCACGGAATAGCTCAATTGCTATTAATTTAGCTTCTTCGATAAAATATCATTCCTTTTTTAGTGACATATAAGATTACCAATGTCAATATATATAAGTCATGATGACAAATCTTCAAAACACAGTTAAATTAGTGACATATAAATAATTTTCCCCTTTCGGCTAGGAGTTAGGCTGGGCTAAGACTGGGGTTGGGATGGGTGGGCTGGTCAAGGACATTTTGTAGGCTGCTTCCGGCAACTTGGCCCAATCAGGCATGTGTCCGCAAGCCCGTAACACACCGTGGGCCTATGATTTGGTCCTCTCGCTGTAACTCCCCTGTGACTTGGGCCGTGTTCACAGAAACCGACCAGCTTGCCGTCGCGAACTCGTGACTACTACGACCATCGATCGAGTGATGAACGGTTGTCTGATTCGTCGTCACCATCCGTCCCAACGCTAGCGACCTTCTCCAAAAAGTTCACGTGCCGAGAGAGAGAGAGAGAGAGAGAGAGAGAGAGAGAGAGAGAGAGAGAGAGAGAGAGAGAGAGAGAGTACACGACAGGCGATGGCAGCACATTGGGATTGAGGCATTGGACTCCAGATCTCTGCAGCTAATAATCCAAAGACGCCTTGACGCCTTTCCTGCCAGCAGCCGTGGCATCAACTTTGAGCTGCAAGGCGCCTCGTGCTAATTCCAAGATGTTTAGGTCTCTATCGCGTCATGATTCTGCAGATGCAACTTTGCGTTGAGCCAATAGCCAGCCAAGGACAATGCCTGGTATGTCGTTCGTATTTAGGCGTTGCTTCCTGCTTGGAACTCCAAAACCCCATGTATCTCCATTCTCCACGGTACTTCGACTGGGCTCATCAGCGTGGAATTAGCTAGTTCCACTCCTACCAGAGCATTGCCAAGTTGAGGATCGAGTATATCAGAGCGGTCATGTTAGCTTACCTTATCGCCTTATCCAGGCCACGCTTAATTGTTCCGTTCTTTGTTTGCTACCGTACCTTGCTAATTATCCCTCCATGCATGAGCACGAAAGTGCGTTGGACATGTTCTTGGACACATACGCATATACGATACATATCTTCATCGGATTCCCTGGTCCACGTAGGATCGGACCAGCAACTCACCTCGTCGTTCATGCATGCTAGCTAGCTGCAAGATGGAGAGCCCCGGCCGGGCCATCCCAACCATATTTTGTTTGAGAATATCACGGTGTATAGGAGTAGAATATCTCTGTAGTCTGAACCCTGTTCGTACCATATTTTGTTCGAGCTTGACCACGTGCCACATGACCCCTCCCCTCCAATCGAACTACGACGTAGTCGCAGTATTGATCAGTAGCGATCGATCGACCACACTATGCTTAATCATGCAAAGGACAGCGAGTTAGGCGCCATGAGGCCATGTTGCAATTATACCACCTAATCCGAGCCTCATCATGCATGCGAACCACCGGAATCTTGACCTGTGCCGGCCGTCGCCTGCATCACCGGAATCGCGACGGGAGCTCGAACGTGGGATAGGGCACATGCTGCTGCATGCCGTGTGAGCTAGCTACGTAGCCGACGGTCCAACTTGTGTTCAAACTACGCAATCTCTCCAGGCTTTTTAGGGGGCAAGCATAGCTATGGCTAGCTACGCTCCAGCGGTGGATGCGTCTATACATGCAAGTTGGTTTATCATTAAGTGCTGTGATGGTATATACTGGAGTAGTCGAGTAGTATGATTTAGAGGGGTCATTAGTCAAAGGAGCTATAGCTTTGGCGTACGCCTTGACCTCGATCGCCTGGGGACTTGATAGGGTCTTGGGTTTCAATGGAAGCTTGGAAAGGTTACCACGTGGCCATGAGAGGTTCATATTCTTGTTCTCTTCTAGCTGCGGACCACCTATGGATATTGCCGTGGTAGACAACTAGGTCATTGCTTTGTGGCCTCATCGTCTCTATTATATAAATTATTACTCACTATTACCATTACGAAAAATTAAATAAAAAACACCCTTCCCTATTACCCACCTTTATCATTATTAGGAAATGAAGTCAAATGCCGATAAAAAAGATAGCATAATTTTATTAATGCATAATTTTGCTGCACCCTGCATGTATTTAAGAGTTCAAAGTTGCAATTTAAATATTTTTTAATGCAAAATTTAATAAAAAAGAAAAAATAGAAACATAGCTCGGTACGTGAGGTGTGTAAAAAGAAAGAAAATGAGATAAGACTTGATACAATAGGTGACCGATCTATTAAGATCGAGGAAAAACATAAGCATCCGCCTAAGGAAAAAACAATGTAACATATTATCTCTCCCTCCCCGACGATGTAGACAGGTTGGCGATCGACATTGTTGCCCGCTCTGTAGCAATGGAAGGGGATGGATGCAGTGTCGAGTGGGAGAACGTTGACGCAAATAATGTCACAAAGTGTAGTGGTGTTGAAGAAGGAGATAAGCTCGGACTGTATATCCAAATGGCGAATGACCAAGACAAATGCAGCAAAAAAGATAAGCCTAGCACGGTACGACCATCGGCATCGGCAGAGACAAGGATCTATAGGGGAGGATATAGGCACTGCTGCATCGAGCTTGGATGTCGTGGCTCAAGGTCGTGGCGTCAGCCAGGCAGCAGAGCAAAACGTAGCCTGTAGATCGCTGATAGTGGAAACGTAGCCTTTGGCGGTGACAAAGAAGCACTGACAAAGCAATTGATTTGCAAAGTAGGACACATGAGTGAAACGGTATAGACGGATATGAGCTCTGCTGCACCGGGCTTGAATCATGTAGCTCAAGGTCGTGGCGTTAGGAAGACAACTGGGAAAGGCATAGCTTGTAGACTGCGCAAATGATGGAGTGTGACCTCCCAATACAAACAAAAAGCTATTTGATTAGAATGGCAAAGAAAAATAAGAATAAATACATGAAGAGCAAAAACTACATAAAATAGAGTAAAGATACAACGATAAGGCGGCAGCCGAGCCGAGTGTCTCCTGGAGGCTGCCGTCGGGGGAGCGACCCGCATTCGAGCCCCTGCGCTGCCCCCCCCCCCTCCCCCGCGCTTGTACAGTCCCTGTGCGACTGTGTGAGTGTGGGCCCCGATTCTGAAAAAAAAAGATACAACGATATAGTTCTTAAACAAGTAAAAACATTGTTCTGTTAGCCCTTGGTTCAAATTATGTCTATTAAGGAGTAAGCATAATAGTAGCAAAAAGAAGAATGACGCTAAGATAAATCACAAATTGATGATAAAGACAGAATAATACAACAGCACATGTACAATTGGATTCTTTATACTAGCCACACGAAATATGTGGCCTGCGCGCTATTTTAATTCAACAGGTATATTTTTTCTTACTTGCTAGCAGTCTGTTTTTCTTTTTGTTTTCGTCGAGTATGTTCACCTGCCAGCCTGGATAGATTAGGATTTAGAATGAACATGTTGACGTATAACGCTCGTTCAAACACAGCAGCGCTACCTGCAGACGACAATGCAGCGAGGGCATTTTCTAAGGTAGTATTAGTCACAACACAAGACAGAGGAGTGGGTACCTAGCTTCCCCTAACAAACTTAAAGTTCGTGCATTATGCAAAACACGGGCGCATGTTACATGCAGGCCCAGCGCCGCCGGTGCTGCAGCCATGACGTTTATACCGGTCCTTCAAGCCAGCCATGGTGAACAAGTGAGTGTAGAAATATAATCAGTGAGTCCAGAAAAGGGAAGACACAGCCACCTCTCCCAGGCGCTATTTCTGCTCGCCTTTGGACTTTGGCCCCGGAACCCGCCGGACGCAAGCAATCATCGTACTCCCGTCTGGCCCACGCGCCAATCAACGACGACAGCCACAACACGGCAACGCACAGGCCTTATTTCTGCCTCTCTAGTTTCCACTATGTCTTGATTAAGCGCCCTCTATCTCATAATAGGTAACGTTTTAAAGTTAAGTATAAGTATTAAATTAAAAAATAAAATAACTATTTTACTATATTTTAATATAATTTATTATATGAAAAATAAGATTTGTATTAGAAAGTAAGTTACATAATGGAAGAGGTAAGATTAGAAAATTTAGGCTAAAGTTACCATAAAATTGTAAAATGTCGTATATTTTGAATATTATAGAAGAGATTAAAACGTAATCTATTTTGAGACGGAGAGAATAATATTTAGGAATTTTGAAGGAATCTAATATGAGGTCCAAACTCTTGTAAACTTCCTTATGTGTCTATCTCTCTCCAAATTCTTGTGTTTTTCCATCTAACCATTTCAAAAAAAAAAACTTTCATGCATTTTGAATTTCTAGCGATTTCAATCATATATTTTTTCTATTTTGCATTTTTAAAATCCTGCATTCCGAAGGGTACCTATGCCGGTCAGGGAAAAGAACAAGCTTTTGTCTCCCTCCGGCAAGAGAATACCGGGCACGTGCTTGGTCCTTCCCCTCCCAAAAAAACGAGCGGAATACGCAACGACGGCCGGCGTCGGTCGTGCATGGTCCCACCGCCCCGATGCACGACACGCTCGCAGCCTCGCGGTTCCTCTGCGGCTTTACGGCCACTACTGCGCGCTTACGCTCGAAAAGAAACCCAAAACAATGGCCGGCGCGTCGGGGAACCCACGCTCACGTATCTCAAGCATCAGCCCACGCGGCGGGCGTGCATGCTTAGGAATGTCGGTCGCGCTCGCCGCAGTAGAACGAGCAAAGAGGCTGCGTCCTCCTCCCGTGGCGATCTCGCGCCGTCCACCTGGCTCGAGAAACGGCAGCTGGCGTGCGCTCTTGCTCGAAGGGAGAAGGCTAGGGGCGGACATGGACATGGGTCAAACGCCGTGCCATGGCGCGCTCGTGGCCGTGCCCGGCAGGGTGCAGGGACACACATACTGATACCGCACGCTTATCAGAGCGAAACTAAACTAAACATTTGGGAGAGAAGGACAGGACAGGGGTGGAAAAAAAAGGTCACCAAACACGTATTCTTTGGGCACATGCCGCCCTGACCCACATGTGGCAACCATGTGTACTTAGCACTCCCCCAAACGGCCAAGGACATACATTGTGCATCTAGCCCCCTTGTTGCTGTGTACATGGCCTCAATACTTAATAGTGTTGCTAACAAGCAAAGGAACAAGTTCTTTGTTGTGCCCCATAATTCTTCTCGTGAGTCCAAATGTTATACTTGGTAAAAAGTTTGTTGGTTTGCACCCTTAAAATAGCAAAACCTGTCCCAATCACTACATTGCCCTAATCCACTCTTCTTCTTGTTGTGTACATGTCCTCAATACTCAATAGTGTTGCTAACAAACAAAAGGAACAAGTTCTTTGTTGTGCCTCATAATTCTTCTCGTGAGTCCAAATGATACACTTGATAAAAAGTTTGTTGGTTTGCACCCTCAAAATAGCAAACCCGGTGTTGATCACCACATTGCTCTAATCCACTATGTTTTTCACTGACATTACATCCGAATAATGCATGAACTAGATAGCGTATAATATAAATAAATGGGCCACACGTCAGTCCTAAGTGGTTTCTTGCTTCATTTTCTTCTCATTTTCTCTTTTACTTATTCTCACCCACGAATTATGGTTGCCATGCTCCACATATACTTTAAGCCGGTTGGCACTCCCTCCCTCTTCTCCTAGTTGCTAACTACGCAACTCTCCCATTTCGTCAAAAGATTGGAGGGGAGGATAGGTGCAATCACCGAACCAACAATGGTGTAGCTTGAGAGGTGTAAATATCGCACTCATGCATCTTCGGAAGCCCTCCCACCAGGAACCAAACACTATCCCACCCATCAAAAGATGCTACACCTCCGGATCTTTTCGAATTTTCGACTTTGCGAACCGTTGGTGATGTTTGACTGTTCATGTGTAATTATCTATCACTATTCACAATCTAATTGCTGTACTACAACTTTGCTAGCATGCAGCACGGTAGTCTAGCCGCCCCATGGTGTAACCCCACAGCAAAGTATTGTTGTCGTCACACTCATCTTGTCCACTTTTCGTGATGGAATCAAATGGCATGGAATTTGTGAAATGGGGCTTCAAATCCAAACGGCCTTGTTGGGGTTCTGGTTGTGTAGGTGTATTGAAATATAAACAGTCTAGATATGACGATGGTTTGAGGCCATGACATTCAGATTATCCAATTAGTAATTTGGAATATGATGTTTTCTTACTTTTTTTTCTTCTTAGGCACGTGCATCCGATCGAAAAACGTAACATTAATGGCGAGGCAAAAATCACAAAAGGAAATCATGTTCATCTCGAGACACAATGCAAGGAACATATCGCTTGGTTCACCGACGAGAGCCCCACACACCCACAGGGCCACAGCGCCCTTTTGCAGTTGTGCCTGATATGGACAAATCATGGCGCTCTTCCAACTGAAACCGTAAAGAAAGCTCGCAAGTTGGAGCCGCAAGGCACAGCTAGCTAGCGACCGCCGCATCACTGCCCTCTGGTCCTGGCTGGCTGTGCGAGTGCGAGCCGGTGACGACCCCTCCTCCTCTGCTCGCTTTGCTTTCGCGCAAAGCTGCCGAGACGCGCGCACACTCGATCCACTGCTGAAGCTATAAAAGGCAGCGCTGAGCCAAACAAACACTCGCAAACGGAACCCATCCTCCTCTCTCCCCGTTTTTCTCTGAGGATCGCTGTTGCTCTGAGGCCCAGGTGAGAAGAGAGAGAGAGGGGAGAGACCGGTCGAGATGAGGAGCGGGAGAGCAGGAGCAGGAGCGGGAGCGGGGCGGAGGCGAGGCGAGGCCGTGTCGGCGTGGTGGTGTGTGGCCGTGGTCCTCGGCCATTTAGTGAGCTGCGCCAGGGCGGGGCTGCTGGAGACCAACCCGGGCCTGGCCTACAACTTCTACCAGAAGAGCTGCCCCAACGTGGACGCCATCGTCCGCAGCGTCACCTGGGCTCAGGTCGCCGCCAACCCCGCCCTCCCCGCCCGCCTCCTCCGCCTCCACTTCCACGACTGCTTCGTCAAGGTCCGCCCATCTCCTGACTTCATTTTCTACTGTACTGGCCAGCGATTACTGTGCCTCAGCTGCCCGAGCGAGCTCCTCATTCTCGGAGGATGAATTCGAGCTCGTCTCGTTGGCATTTACTCTGTCGGCACGGCGTCCAGCCGGTTTTTCCTTCCCCAGAAAACGCATGGGGGCCTCGGGTTTTTCTTCCTCCTCCAAGAATATCTCATCTCTATCCGCATTGACCCGCAGCATCAGTTAGCATGCAGCTTCAGGCGCCGGCCAAATAGAACTTGCAGTTGCAGACATGATAAACGATGCAGATGATGCACGCGCATAGCGCATACTGCGTACAGATTACAGATCCTCTCTGCCCAGCCCCAGCGGATTTTTACCGTGGCTGGGTTGGTGAGTTGCCACTGGTTTTGGGCTTTTAGCAGAGCAAGCACCGGCACAAGGGCAAGGAGCTAGGTAGCAGAGTAGCAATATTCAACTCCAACTCGCTTCTCTTTTCCTCGTGCACCGGCTTTTGCCGTGGTATACGTAAGCATTACGGGACCCTTTTTTCCCTTTAAATGGCAGTAGCGACACACGCCCAGGATAAAAACAAGCCGGAAAAATACAAAGAAAATAGATCATTTGACACCTAAAATATGTTACAATTGTAAACTGAGGTTGACACATGGATCACTCTGAGTCTATAAAGTTTAGTGTCAATTTAACTAATATTATGATATTTTAGATGTCAAATGATGAAATCTCTCGAAAAATAAGTACTTCCCTGCCGCGAGGGGAGCAGAGCGAATCTTGTCATTTCCCCCACTGCCGATGCGTGCCCCGCTCACATGCGCGCCGAGGCCAAGCCTACTACCCATCCCCATGGCGCGCGACAGCTATCAAGGCTGCCGCGCCGGTACTGCGGTGGGTCGCCTTGGCGTCCTATCGTCGCTCGCCACGCGACGCCATGCTGTGCTGCTGTGGGCTTGTGAGTTGTGGGTGACTGACTTCGTGTGGGCGTCTCACATCATGCAGGGTTGCGACGCGTCGATCCTGCTGGACAACGCGCAGAGCGAGAAGACGGCGGCGCCCAACCTGTCCGTGGGCGGCTACGAGGTGATCGACGCCATCAAGGCGCAGCTGGAGCAGTCCTGCCCGGGCGTGGTCTCCTGCGCCGACATCGTCGCGCTGGCGGCGCGCGACGCCGTGTCGTACCAGTTCAAGGCGTCGCTGTGGCAGGTGGAGACGGGGCGCCGGGACGGCACCGTGTCGCTGGCGTCCAACACGGGGGCGCTGCCGTCGCCGTTCGCGAGCTTCAACGGCCTGCTGCAGAGCTTCGCCAACCGGGGGCTCAACCTCACCGACCTCGTCGCGCTGTCCGGCGCGCACACCATCGGCGTGGCCAGCTGCTCCAGCGTCACGCCCAGGCTGTACCAGGGGAACTCCACCAACGTGGACCCGCTGCTGGACTCGGCGTACGCCAAGACGCTCATGTCGTCGTGCCCCAACCCCAGCTCGTCGCCGTCGTCATCGGGCACTGTCAACCTGGACAGCACCACGCCGGTCAAGTTCGACAGCGGCTACTACACCAGCCTGCAGAAGAAGCAGGGGACGCTGGCCTCCGACGCCGCCCTGACACAGAACGCCGCGGCGGCGCAGATGGTGGCCGACCTCACCAACCCCATCAAGTTCTACGCCGCCTTCTCCATGTCCATGAAGAAGATGGGCCGCGTCGAGGTGCTCACCGGAACCAACGGACAGATCAGGAAGCAGTGCCGCCAAGTCAACAGCTCCTGATCGCCTCGCCGGCGACAGATTATTCTTTTCTCCATTCCTTTTAATCTCTTGCCTATCTTTTTGCTCTCCTTCTCTTCTCGTTTCATCGGCGCGGATCAATATATTTGCGCGCCGTGATTCAGGTCCCCTCGCCAAAAGATCCATTGGTTTGTTAAGTGTTCGATTTGATCGCGCAAAGCTGTAAGAACTAAGGTTGCTCTTGGCATTGCCGCTCTTATCTAAGAATGCGGTTCGTCAATTCCTCTGCTCTTTCTTCAATCAGTGAAAGCAATGATGATTACTGAATCGAGTGTAAGAAACAGCAACTTTGTGCGGTTCATGATTTAAATAATCCGTGACCACTAGTCCACTTTCCACTAGCGATCTTCGAGAGTTATGCGTTAGTGCGCGACTCGCACTAATCCCACCACTAATCGCCCCAATATAATCCCACCCCACCATGTTGTCCTTGAAATTGAACCCCACTTCGGCACGGGAAACGATTTTTTCCTTGATATTGAACCTCTACTGGTTATATATTTAAAGAAAATAAACAAGAGTGCAGAGGAAATTTATCAGTCAAAAACAAAAAGAATCAAAAAACATATGCGAGTTAATCTAAAGAAGCAAACTATTGTTCCATTGCAGTAATATCATTATTCTTCGCTTTGACAGCATGGACAGTTGATTAGCTGGGGTGAACATCTTTGAAAACCCAATTGTTATGGATTGTTCAAATACTCTACAGCACAATAAGATGATTATCTCTAAGCATGGGGAACGATTGAGCGCGCAAGTTGCAAATATCTTGGTCGTGTACGTTAACAAACGGAATCCATGTATACCGTTCTCCCGCGCACGAGTTGCGTTTGAATTTGATCAAGTGAAGCATAACGCCACAACCATTACAATAGAACCGTGCTGCAGAATTGGGCTCGGTAGCTTAAACAGAGCTAGTTTTGTACTGTCACGAACTTGCTCACTTGGAAATTTTGTATTACAAGACGTATTTTGTTTTAGCTTGATTTTTATCGGAGTATTCAGGAAAGGATATGCAGGCTAACGGGTCCCATGAGAAATTTGGCAACCGCAGAGGATATTTTCTGAACATTAGCCCATCGCACGATTAGTCTTGGTTTAGTCGTATTTATTGATATCTACTTAAGTATTTTTCTTCTCGAAACACCTTCTCCAGCGAACAAAATTGTGGTCGACGCAAATGGACAATGATTTATCCCGTAGCATTAATTGTTACGGAATAGGGTGTTACGGACCGACTTGCGCCACGCGACAGATGAGACAGGATCTACAGAACGACCAAGCAAGTAGATGATTTTGCAAGTAGACTCGCGGAGCGCAGAGACAGGACAGCTTGACAGACGAACTTGCAGCGCACAACAATGGGATAGACTGGACGACAGAGGGGGGCAGGTGCGGCGACGTTCCATGGATGCAGAGCTCTTATGGTAAGTTGGGTTCACCCAATTTTCCATGATGATAATCTAATAGTAAAATATCTGATCGATATGGGTCTACTAAGTAAGACCCACTTGTAAGTTCTTTTGTCTAATATATAAAGAGATGAAAACTCAGTTTGTAAAGTGACGAAGAAGGAGTCTTAAAAACTTATATGTAACCAGTTCAAAAACTCTGATAACAAAATACATAAAATGTAAGACTGTTATTCTTAGAAAAGGCCTGAACCTGGATAACCATCGTGTTTTTTAGTTCATCACGAGCACACGCGCACGCACACTGTAAACGTTGTTCAGACGCCCACCGACCGGTACACCTCGGAATCATTATCAAAGATTAACCCTCGACAATCTTCAAAGTTAGACTTTGAACATTATTTTCTCACAAAATATAAAATTTACAGCTACAAAACCAATATAATGTTAAAATGTTTTAAAATATGAATCTAGTTGTGTAATTTTTATACAGTAAATATATTTATAATTTAATTAACTGTTGATCAAAAGATATAAAATTTGATTTTTTTTACAAACAAAATACTAAAGGAGGGAACAATGCTTCCAAAAAGGAAAAGCAGAAAAGGTATTGTCGGCGCAACAGCCGGCTCGTGCATGGAACACTAGTTCTACGTAGAGTACAGTTTAGCAGCTAGTACGAGCTACGACATTCTCTCTTCCCTCCTGCAGTTTTCCAGACCGGATACAATCGATATTCTCTCTTGAAAAAGAAAGCGAAAAAGGAGTTCGTGTCAGCACCCAAAAACCTTGTCTTTTTGCACGAAGATGCGTGCAGCGGCAGGACAGCGGCACAGCGCCCGAGAGGTTCCCCGCACATTTCCTCGGGTACAGGTTTAACGAATGCGACGAACGGTTCCAAATGTGCGGTTTTTGATAAAATCTAAATTTGAAATTTGATAATTTGACAAATTTTAATTGAATTTGATTGAATTCTCCGGTTTTCGAAGAATATGCTGGGTCCGATTTTCGATCATCGGTCGCATTTGTTAACCTGCTCGGGTGCCACTGCCAGGCTCGTGAACCGACAACCGTGGCCGACAGCTCGAAATGATCCTGCTGCGCGATCCCACGGCCCATTTTTGTATGGTGCGTGCGCCGCGCCGGGACGGACGGGGGGGGGGGGGGGGGTAGGGCCCGTTCTCCGCGTCGGATCAATCAGCCGGACTGGCCTATCAAGGCCATGTTGCTTGGTGCCGACGTGCAGCCGCCGCCGCTTCACTTGGCCCGTGACTCGCGAGCATTAGCAGGTGATGCCGTAACCAGGCAAGCAGCTAGCGAAAGCGAGTGACCAATGTGCTCATCCCATGTTCCATTGTTGGATTTCCCGGTCAGGGCACTAGGGCACACGAGAAAAGACGAGCGGTCTTGTCTTGGCCGTTTAGGCCACTAATCAACCTTATCGACTGGAATTCATCGTCAAAGCCTTCGCTTTGCCTTTGAAAAGGTCCCTAATCTATTCAAGCCATTTGTGAAAGGGTCCTTCTTTGGATGTCACGGTCACCGGTAACCATGCTAGAGAAGCAGAGAGCCAGGCCATTTTACCTAGGCGTAAGGTACGAAGGCTTCCTATATTATTTCGCTTTCGCGCCGCATGCTACCATGGCCACATGGCCATGGGCGCGTCGTTTTCGCCAGGTTGGGAACCATTTCCGTGACTTGGCGTGACCGCGTGAGCGTTCGGCTGCTCCGAGCCTATCGTGCCGTCGCCCTCGATCCCCGCCCGGGGGGGGGGGGGGGTTGCACATGGCCACGTTTATGTTGGCCAGCCGGCAACCAAGTCCCCGTTCGCGATTGTTAGAACTCAAATGAACGGAAGATAGAGATCAATGCACGAGATCATATCAATTCACTGATTGATGTACATATATAGTGGAAAGGGCACCGGTTGGGAAGGCGACCCTATGGGCGGATGGTAGTGAAGAGATTAACCGTAACATTCCTTCTTGATCAAATCGTCATCTATATATTAATCAATGAATAACTTTTTCAAAAATCCTGTGAGAAAAATATGAGAAGAATTGTGATCGTAATATGCCATTAAAAAACTCCTTGAAAACTCAGTGGGGAAAAACTTAGGAGAAAATGATATGGCATATATGCTTGTATTGATATTGTCTCATTAAAAATCTTATATGAGAAAATTAGAAGGTAAAACTCATAAAGAGAAAAAGAGTACATTATGTATGACCTAATGGTCATACACAGGTTATAAGATTAGGGATTAAATCCCCCTAAACTCTGCAATTCTTGAAATCTTCTCATACCAATTCTACAAATACATTTCTGGAATATAAAAGTGGACAATGACTTAGTGAATAAATCTTTTAGATTTTCACATGACTTCGTTTGCAAGATACATATTTCTCCACTCTTTTGTAGCTCATATGGGAAAAATAATTTAAGAGCAATATGCTTTGTAATATTACTCTTTATATAACCTGTTTGTATCTGAGCAATACAAGCAGCATTATCTTCGTAGATAATGGTAGGAGATTCTGATGAATTAATCCCACATGAGCCTTGAATATGGTTTATCATTCTATGAAGCCATACGCATTCACGAGAGGTTTCATATAGAGCTATTATTTCAGAATGATTGGTGAAAGTAGCAACAAGAGTTTGCTTTGATGATTTTCACGAGAAAGCAATACCACCATACAGGAAAACAAATCTAGTTTGTGACCTGACATTATGAGGATCAAACATATAGCCAGTATCAATATAACCTATCATGGTCATATCTTGATTTTTCTAATAGAACAAACCAAGATCTCTAGTAGTGTTTAGATATATAAGGATTTGTTTTGCACCAACCAAATGCCTCTTAGTTGGAGCAGCACTATGTCTAGCCAAAAGATTGACTGCAAATACAATACCAGGTCTTGTGCAATTTCAAGGTACATAAGTGCTCCTATGATACTTAAATATGGGACATCAGGCCCCAATATTCTTCACATTCTTTCCTAGGTCGGAATGGATCTTTGTCCATATCCAGGGATCGAACGACCATAGGGGTTTTCGATGGATATAACTTATCCATATTAAACTTCTACAATATCTTTTTAATGTATGCAGATTGGTGAATTAATATCCCTGATGGGAGATGCTCAAGTTGTAAACCTAAGCATAATTTGGTCTTGCCCAAATCCTTCATCTCAAACTCCGTTCTTTAGATGATTGTTGGCTTCCTTTATATCTTGTGTGGTTCCAATAATGTTGAGGTCCTCAACATAAACTGAGACGATGCAGAATCCTGTGAGGGATTTTTTTGATGAACACACAAGGACAATCATCATTGTTAGAGTAACCCTTCAGAAGAAGAAACTCACTTAGTCAGTTGTACCATATTCTACCTGACTGTTTCAAGCTATAGAGTGACTTTTGCAACTTTACACAAAACATGTTACGATTTGCCTTTGAATTCGGAATCTTAAGTCCTTCAGGAACTTTCATATATATATATGTCCGAATCAAGTGACCAATATAGATAAGCGGTCACCACATACATTAATTTCATGGATAAGTCCATTTGAACCGCTAATAAGATTAAGTGTTGGAACGTTATTCCACTAATTACAGGAAAATAAGTTTCATCATAATCGATGCTGAGTCTCTGTGTGAACCCTTGTGCTACAAGCCTCGCTTTGTATCTCACCACCTCATTGTTTTCATTTCTTTTCCGAAGGAAAACCCATTTTGATCCAACGGGGAAAACATTTGGAGGAGTACGTATTACAAATGTAAATACCCCTCTTTTAGCAATCCAGCTCAATTCTGCCTCAATAGCCTCCTTCCATTTGATCCAGTCTGAGCGCTTAAGGCACTCTGCTATGGTCTTAGGTTCTGGATCTACCTCGAGGTTTTTGGCAATATTTGAGGAGAAATATATGTTGATAACTGTAGTCTATGGAAATTTCATGTACTTCCTCTAACTCTTTAGGATTTCCCATCACCATGGAGTTAGGTTGTTCCGATGTTCCAGTACCAAGATTAGTGCGCACATTTATGCTGGGTTCTGGATCAAAAGCATCCAATTGGTGTCTATCAACAATAGGTTGATTTTCATTTACTGACTTTGAAGATATCTTCCTTTGCTTCCGTAATTGCTTTTCAAAAGCATTATTTGCAACCAGATTTCTCCCCCTCTTACATGGATTTGGGAGATGAGTGGTTTTATAAGGTACATCCACTCTTTCTAGTGCATTTGCTGCAGGAATATGAGATTTTGTGACACCCTTGTGGTCAATAAATACATCTGGTAGGTTATTTATAAGGTGTTGTAAATTTATAATCCTCTGAACTTCTTGCTCAGATTCTAAAGTACGTGGATCTAAAGATTGAAAGCCAATGGCATTCCAATTGATTTCTCGGCATTCATTATGGTACAAGTCTCCCCCTAATGCCGGGAAACTATCTCCATCGACTCCATCATCTTACCAGGCTGTGAACAAGTCCCGTGTAAGGGGCTCAAGGTATTTAATAATTAACGGAGAATTATACCCCACATATACACCCAATCTTCTATGGGGGCCTAATGAAGTACGCTGCGGTGGTGGAATCGATACGTATACAGCGCGACCAAAAATTCGCAGATGGGAAATACTTGGTTGATTTCCATGTACTATTTGCAACAGGGAGGTTGCATGATCTGCAGTTGGTCTGATTTGAATCAAATCTGCGGCGTGTAAGACCGCATGACCCCAACATGATGTAGGCAATTTGCAATTCTTTAAAAGTGGTTGAGCAATCCATTTTATTCTCTTGATAAGAGCTTCAACAAGACCATTTTGAGTATGAACATATGGTACTGAATGCTCTAGATTGATACCTAGAGCCATGCAATAATCATTAAATGGCCGTGAAGAGAATTCTACGACATTTTCCATTCTAATGGACTTTATCCTTTGTTTAGGATAATTAGCTCATAATTTGCTAATTTGAGCTATTAATTTTGCAAAAGCATGGTTACGTGTGGACAAGAGGCACACATGTGACCAGCGAGTAGATGCATCAATAAGCACCATAAAGTACCTGAAAGGCCCAGATAAAGGTTGAATTAGACCACATATATCTCCTTAATACTTTAAAGGAAATTAATATGTTCATGTTTAATTTTAAGGTAATAAGGCCTTAAAATTAACTTCCGTGTGGCATAGGCGGTGCACACAAAATCAGATGATTCTGGGAATCTTGCAATATTTATGTTGTGACCAACATAATTGCGAATAACTTTTCTCATCACCCCAATGCTGGGATGACCAAGACGATTATACCAAGTCTTGAACTTATCAAGATTTTGAAAAATTATTTTAAACGCAACATGTGTTACGAGTGTGATGTACGTATAGTACAATCCAGATGAAAATGAGGGAAATTTCTCATGTACCTCCTTGTTAAATCCGTTGGATTTGGTGAGAAATAGGAATTCATCACCATTCTCAGTTTAAATTTCAATATGGAAGTCATTAAGACGAATGTCTTTATAACTGAGTAAGGTACGAGTTGAATCGGGATACAAGAGTACATCCTTGATTACTAATTTTGTACACATATGGAGTCTTATTGTGGCTCGACCCAAACCCACAATCAATGCATCACGACCGGCGATGGTCATAACATCTCCATGTTTCTTATATAATGTATCGAAATATTTTTGCTCCTATAAGATTGTATTAGTGGTACAGCTATCCACTAAACAAATTTCTTCTTCCTCCATATGTTTGTGCCCGTAAAAGATTCTATATAAAGGAGAAAATTCAGTAGGAATTTAACTCATGTATAGAATAGAGTGCTGATATTATTTAATACATGTCAGAGGTACATGTTTGGATACAAACAATACAATATACAACACTTAATAGGACAATATTAGGCTAATGACAACTAGGATGACTCAAAAATCTAAGAGAGATCTCTGAATATGTCTTGGGATTGAAATTCCATGAGCATATCATCCACATTGAGGGGGTCGTCCTCCTTCTGATGAACCAGATCTTGATTGTTCAGATGAACATCTTGAGAAGATCCTTCGACCATATCGTCAGCAGATTGTTCATTGAAGTGTGCCTCAAATTTGTTTCCACGAACTTGCTTACCTTTCCCAATAGAGTTGAGATATAGATCCATTAAGTGCCTAGGAATTCGGCACTTGTTTATACGATGATTCTTACATTCACAGTGCTAACAAGCTTGAGAGTTATCTTTGGCATTATTCTTGAATTGACTTTTGTCTTTGGTAATGTCATGTCTTTTCTGCATATTGGAAGGCTTCCACTTTCCTTTACCCTTCTGGTTGTTCTATTTATGGCCACAAAATTTATTAGTATTCTGAGTATTAGCATGTACTTCAGGAAGTGGAGCAGCGCCCGTTGGGCGGTTATGATGATTTTTCATAAGAAGTTCATCATGTTTCCCCGCCTGTAGCAATGTATATATCAACTCGGAATACTTAGTGTATTTTTGTTGGCGATACTGCTGTTGCAATACCCGGAATGACGGATGAAAAGTGCATAATTTCTTTTCAATCATGTCATCATCTGATACTGTTTGATCACAGAACTTCAGCTTGGTGCAAAATTTGTGAACTTGAGAGTTGTAATCTACTACGGATTTAAAATCCTGAAAGCGAAGTAGAGACTAGTCACGTTGAGCTTCTGGTAAGATGATATATTTCTATTGCTCATAACGCTCCTTGAGGGAGGTCCATACAGCAAGTGGATCTTCCTCCATGACATACTCATTTTTGAGGTCATGGTGGAGGTTATGTCACAGAAAGATCAAAGTAGCATATTTAGAATGCTCAGGTATTGGAGGTGCATTCTCCGACTGTGAAGGATTCACTGGGCAGCCAAACTGAATTTGACATCTTGAGCCCAGGTCAAGTAATTGTTGCCATCCATAGCAAGATCTGGGAAACTCTTCTTAGGAAGAATAGCCATGTTCTATATGAAATGACATGTATTAATTTCCTAAGAGAGTAAATTAAGAGCAAATGTTGTAATTGCTTGTATAAAAATACAAGATGTCTAAAAACACAAGTGATGTAGACCTTGATATAGTACAGGCGATAAATCGCTGCTATAATGTTAGACTCTATTCGCAATGGAATAGGTGACAATAGTCACTGCTAACATATAGGCTCTGTACAAAATGTGGGATAGACACATTGAAGGTAGTCAACAAAATGGTGTAGACCTTGCAGTATTGGGCGAGATAACTTGCTGCTATTGACATGGACTCCATCCAATTAAGGCGGACGATGCTACAGTCGCATCCAATGTCAAAGTCTCCAATACCTTATGCTATGCCAACATTATAAAAGGTAATCATCAATTAAATTGCATTTTTATGAGTATTCCAAATAGAAGCAATAAGAGATTGCATGGAATAAACAAGAGTGTAATAAACATCAATATATTGAACACATTACAGAAGGTAATATGGTTACAATACAGAAATACACACATTCTTGCAATATATGAAGTCCTAAGGGACTTAGATGCAAGAAAATAGGATATAACATAGGTTATATAAAAGGGCGGGCAAATACATATAAACCCAAGGGGTTTTTTGTTAATACTCGGGGGTGGCTCATGCGATCGGCTCGGTTTGATCCGCTGGCTCTGCTCGGGCTCGACTCGGGCGCCTGTTGGTAGGCCGGCTCGAATGGCAGGCCGGCTCGATCTGGGTGGCAGGCCAGCTCGATCCCATGCGGGCACCAATATAAGGGGAAATGGGAGGGTCGGTTAGGGCTACATCACCCCTCCCCATCCAGCCGCCACTGCCTCTGTTGAACCGCCTCCGCCTCTGTGTGAAGCCGCCGGCGCCAGGACGCCTCAATGGGTCGCGCCGAGCACCGTCGAGTTTTGTCGCCGGCCGTTGGCTGGGTCAAGCACCCCGCCATGCTAGCCGATGGCCGACTTGCGCCGTGGGGCCATCCGGTGTTAGAGGGCCCCGCCTGACGATGGAGATCCCCGCCCAGTCGTGGAATCAGCGCAACCGGGTGGGATTGGCCGTCGTCGCGCACCACCACCCCCTCCCCCACCCCCGCCTCCAGGGCGGAGCTGACCTAGGGCCGAACTCCAGCGAGGCCCGTGGGATTCCACGGGCGGCGAAGCCCGGGCCGACGATTGGTCGCAGCGGCGGTGGTGCGGTGAAGCCGGCGATAGGGAGGAGGTGTGTCCACCGAGGGGGTCGGGACAGAGATGGTGAGAAGCACCAGCGAGGAAGATCCAGTCTCGAGCGTCGGTGAGGAAGTCGCGGCCATGGGCACCGACGATGGTGGCATAGCCACATGCGATGGTGGACGTGCTCCGGCCACGGGTGTTGGTGAAGGAGACAAGGCCCTATGCGCCGAAGGATCATGCCATGGAGCACCAGCCCCCCCGGAGTGCACGCAGTGCTGCCGCTCCATGCTTTGGACAACACGCATAGCCATGGACGGGGCAGCACGGCACCGATGGCAAACGTGCGGTCGGAGAAGCGGGTACCGTCGCCATTCGGGACCCAACCCGAAGGGCTGGTCGATGGGCATCGTGCAGGGCGACGTGGAAGGTTCTGGCCGAACCGTTACGTCAGAGGAAGTGTGCCCGCGATGCTTGATGGTGGTGATGGCGAGAATGGAATCGACAGCGACCGGTGCGACCAGCAAGCGTTGGAGGACGAATGAGTCGGAGGATCACCGCCTCCAGAGTCATCAGGGAGCGATGGGCATCTCCGGTTGATGAAGGTGAAGGCTCCATCGTTGCTTACCATGAGATGAGTGGTCTTTCTTCCTTCATTCCTCTATGCTGCCTTTCTTCTTGGTTGGCCGATGATCAGTGGATCGAGCGAGTGCGCGATAACATGTTAGAACTCAAATGAACAGTAGATAGAGATTGATAGATGAGATCGAATAGATAAAATGAGTTCCATATTAATTCATTGATTGATATACATGTATATTTATACAAGTAGAAGGGGCACCTGTTGGGAAAGCAACCCTTCACCAATAGGTGCCTGGACAGCAACCGCCATGGGCAGATGGTAGTGATGAGATTAACCGCAACAGCGATTACACCATTACGAGGAGCTTTTGAGTGCTTGGCACTCACAGTTTCAAAACTGCGGTTTGGTTTTTCAAATCTCTCTTAGGCTAGTACGATGGATATATATATATATATAATCTCATAGGTAAATGTGTTTAGTTGCTTGTATACATTTTTCTAGTTTAGTCCGATGGATACAAATAAATATCCTTATCTTGACCCGAGAGTGCCAGCTTCACTCTGCAACCTGGTCCGATAGATGCAAGCTCTGTATCCGCTCAGACAGGCGGACCTACTTACTAGTGTTATAAATCATCTTCATACAAGTAAACAATCATAATATCGACTCTTGCATTTGCTTACACGGCCTCAAATTCAATCAACCAAATAGAAACTCAGGTCAGGCTATCCAGACAGATACAACCAATTAAATAATTTTCTTTTTAATAAATATAATTCTGTTCAGCTTGGTTTTACTTAACCTATTTATACGATGTAGCTCATAAAAACTTATCCGAGAACCAAACATACCCTAAAAAAATGTTTGGTCGAAGATTTTTACAGGTAACCAAGCTGTATGTGCTTTGAGATGTGGAGACCTGGTAGTACATGCTGGATAATTTGGTCGGCATTACCAAATTTTTATGGGTGTTTCTGAATTTTATATTGAAGTAAATGATAGTGATAAGTTTTCCACACTTTTTAATTATCAGACACTACGTAAAAAAAAAAATCATTAATGGTGGGTGGTAACCGATATTAGTGACGGATCTGGTAACCATCACTCTTATCGTGTCACTAATGAGGTCATTAGTGATGGGTAATAACCTGTCACTAATGAGGTCATTAGTGATGAATTATAACCGTGATATGTCACTAATATTCAATAATTAGTGACGGATCATAACCGTGACCCGTTAATATTGACTGGATATTAGTGACGGGTTTTAATCTTGATCCGTCACTGATGACCGATGAATATTTTTCGTATTTTTTGAAAAAAAAAGTCAAAAAATATTTTTTCACTCGAGCTGTCCCAACGCAGGTCTATCTCATATGCCTCACAAACCACACTTTTTCATATTGTTTTTAAGTTTGTGTTTCATGAAAATCGAACCCACGATCTCCTCCTCGTGCGTGTAGCCACCTTATCACCTCTGCTATCGTGTAGCTGTGATAGAAACTGGATATTTTATCCTTTTAAGCTTCTTTGCCAAAGGTCATTTGTAACGTGTCATAACCATGACCCGTCACTAATGACTAATTTTACTAAATTTTATCGAGGGTTATAATTTTGCTAAATGATCTTAAATGAAAATTTTATCAACTACAAAATTGTAGATCTCGTCGAGTTCTACAATGTTCATATAAAGTTTGTCTCCATCCGACTCCGTATGAAATAGTTTGTATCCAACCCGTGCAGTGTTCAGTAAAATAGCTATAACTTTTACATACGAAGTCCGATTTTGATGTTTAACCTCTACTTTCGAAGTTAACAAGGAGACGTATCTAAAAAATAATACACATATTTATATATGTACCTTCTTGATCAAAAAAGGCTCAGAAGATGCTTGATAGGATCTCTAAAGTTTTTCGTCGAAAATTGACATACTCCGATTTGCCTGGAAATTTTTGGAGACATAGTGCTACATCTGAAAATTAGTGCTGCGCAGACATTTCATCAATCTGAGTTACCAAACTCACGATAAAAATATTTGAATTTACAATTTTTAAGTTTGTGAACCTATGTGTGTCTTTTCAATAATTCATACTAGTTTTACACTAGATTCAGCACTTTAGTTTGTGGCCTTGTGTATGGTTCCATTGATAGTCTTTATATATTTATTTGTGCACCTATATGGCTTTAAATAAAAAAGTGATCAACTACAAAGTTGTATACCTCGTCGAGAGCTACAATTTTCATATAAAGTTTTTTCCCATCTGAGTTTGTATAAAAAAGTTATGAATTTTTACTCAACCAACAATGACTCTGGACCCGACCAGTCATTAGTGATAGGTCACTAAAACCCCGTCACTAATGAGTTAGTCATTAGTGATAGATGTCTTTATCACTTGTCACTAATGAGCATGCCCTCTCTATCCGTCACTAATAACTGACTCATTAGTGACAGACCTTTAGGTAACCCGTCACTAATGACTCCATCATTAGTGATAAGCTTTGAGGTCACCCGTCACTAATGAGTGTGCTCTCTCTACCCATCACTAATAATTCCATCATTAGTGATGGGTTTTGGGGTGACCCGTCACTACTATCTTTAGTGACGGGTTGTTCCCTCGCCGTCACTTATGACCCCTCATTAGTGACGGGTCTTGGTCGAGTCTCAACCTGTGCCACATATTAGTGATAGGTCATTATTTAACCCATCACTAATATTGCATTAGTGATGCACACTGAGTAGCCGTCACTAATGACTTATCTCATTTGATGGTTTCTTACGTAGTGAGACATCTAAAAATAAGATTAGTGTCTCAGGCGATGAAGAACAATGGCTGTTGTGCTGGGGTTAGGAGAGAGGGTTGATTTGAGGTGCTTTCTTTGTCGTGGAGGATAGTTGGTGGGCCGGTGCTAGGGCGGGAGAGCTCCAAAACTGAGAGGTTAGTGAGGCGGGGGAGCGAGACAAGACTTCTGCACTGCGAGGAAACTGTCACGTGAGAGAAAGTGAGCTGGTAGGTTGAAGATGATGCGAATGCCATTAGATTTTCATCTGATAGTCTATGACGGTCAATTGAACTAAGATGAAATTGCAGTCGATAGCAACTGCATTTTTTTCTTACCATCTCCTGCTTCATGGTCTTTGACACATGAATTTTGTACTTAATGGCGTACTTCAAGATTCATGCTCGGGCCAGCCGTCTCTTCTTCTATGGCAAGCTTGTTAGGGACGTGAGGTTTTAGTTAGGCCTCGAGGATCACTGTGCCCTCATATTAGAGGAAGGGTAGTGAAATATAGCGAGACGGAAGAGGTGCCGCTAGAATCAAGGGTAGATAGGAGGATGGTATTGCCAGCGAGGGTAACAAGCGAGGAAAGTAGAGGTGATGACTTCAGAGGTAGTGGTGGCATAGGGTAACTATAGGTGTGTTTGGTTAGCTTATTTGTCCAGTTGCCTCGCTCGGCAAGGATAGTATCGAGAGTTAATTTCTGACAATGTATTCAGATTATGTTAGATGATGGGTGCGTGATCAACGTTTTCGGTGGTTGTCGGTGAGTGTGTGTCGAAGGAACTCAAGAACACCAGGGTTTATCCAAGTTCAGACCCTCTTAGGATAACAGTCATACATCCTGTGTATTTTCTTATGAGTTGGGTTAACTTATTCAGAGTTTCTCTTTTTTATAAGCCCGGTCCTCCCCCTTTATACAGCAGGAGACGAGGCATACCGTATACATACAAGCAGATCGTTGCAAATATGGTAGTTGTGTTGGGGAACGGGTAGGCTATGCTAGCCTAAAATAAAAAAATTCTATCGCATTCACTCAGAAAATCATGCAAGTCGGAGATCATAGATCTTTACCACTTGATACGTAGTGCAACCGAAGAAGAGTTGGAGTAGACCAATCCAACATCGTGCACGTAAACTCCTCGAACAGCTTCTCAATCAGGTCCGCGACCAGCCCTACGCAGGTGGTCACACTCCTGGACCAACTCCAAACAGACGGTCGTGCTTCTCGACTAGTTTCTTGACCAGCCACTGAGCAGATTTGTCATGTCGTCGACCAGCTCCAAGTGGTCACGTCACGCTCCGTGACCAGTGCTGAGCAAGTATATCGACCAGTTGAGTAGGTCCTCAACTAGCCGAGCAACAACGTTAAGATCTACACATCGAGGAGATCAACGCCGCAATAGCAGCAGCATCCTACAGTATCCACACGTACTGAGTAGAATCATGTGCTAGCACCACACACATGGCTAAGGTTTTAGGAGATCATGTGGAGAGTTTTGGCTAGGGTTTCAAAATGACTCTACCCCTTCACGCCTCACCCCACGCCTCTCCTTATAAAGATCTTGCTAATGGGCTCCCATGTTGAAAGCCCTTTAGGACTCAAATACCTCATGGATCATAATCCAATCAAACCCATATACGAATCCAATTCGTATATTTTACCCCAATGTCTTAGCCGAGGAGCGAGGGTTAATTCTGAAAAAGGGAGGAGATGGTTTCAAGGCACTCCTCAGAATCTACAGGGTGTTCAGCGCGTTAGCGAAGAGGAGGATAATGGAACTCCTTTCCTCGACCAGTACACGACCCAGTTGGATGTTCTATGCCGTGGGTTCGACCACGATGGGATAATGACTAGGGTACTTGACATACGTGGGGTGGTTTACCTGGCTGAAGGTGAGGGGTACGTCCGACCACTTTAGACGCGGGTTCAAGGCTCAGCGTGGTCGCCCACATCTCATGGACCATCAACTTGTATTCCCTGTTTGAGGAATACGTTACGGCGCCCCTAAAGATATGATGGACTATGTGATCGACCTTCTGGAAATCTAGTGCCAACTGGTCAGGGTCAGCCCCATCCTCACCATTTTCGTCGTGCCTAGGTTTGCGCTCCCCAATCTCCTTGTTGATGATGCCCCGCACGACTTTACATTCGGTTAGGTCATGAGCATCTGTGTGGTGGATCAGGTAGTAGCTTTGGCCCTTCTTCCCGTCCTTTTTCTCGAAGTGCCGACGTGGTTGGCCGATCTGCTCGAATACCATGACGTTGGGTGGTCATGCCTTGCGTTTGCTCTTCTTCTACTTCCGGCCGACCCCTTTGAAAATGGTGGGCTGGTCAGAGGTCGGTTGTGGTTTTGGGCCGCTCTAGAGCTCTCGGGCCTCTGTGGACTAAGTGCACTTGTCTGTGAGCTCGAAGAGCTCAGTGGTACTCTGCCTTGGTGGCCAACTTTTTGACCATCTTCTGATCTCTGACCCTCCTCCAGAATGCTATGACAATGGACTCACCCATGATCCTTGGAATGGTATTTCGGTGTTTGGTGAAACGCCAGATGTAGTCTTGCATCGACTCGCCATGCCACTGCGTGACCTGGTACGGGTCATCCTTGACCCCTGGTTAGGCGTGGGTGCCTTGAAAGTTGGCGGCAAACTAGTCACACAAATCCTCCCAGGAGTGAACCGGCCCACGGGGGAGGTTCATAAGCCATGACCGTGCTGATACGGTCATGACTTTCTCATGGCTTGCACCATGGTGCTGTAAATCTGTAGTAACTCCTCGGGATTGGTCGAGTCGTCGTATTTTTTGGCTAGGATTGGCCAAAACTTGTCTGTCTAATGCACCTCTCGCAGCTGGGCAGACAAAGCGTTGTTGCTCGTCCCATATCGGGGAGTCGCTCGCTGATGGGCGACGACGCTTGCTTGGGGAGAGAGACGGTGGTCTCGCGGCCCCAATGATTGGGTTGAGGAGTCCCATGCCTCCCCACGATCAAGGGGGTGAGTTGTAGGGCTGCTTGTCTTTTTCCTACTCCCGTCAAGCGCGATCTTCCTGCTCCCGACTGGCCCTTTGGCCCTGGATCACACTGTGGAAGTTGTGTTAGCGAAGAGAATCACGTAGGTCAATTGGGGTGAACGTCCTAACGTGGTGGGGGTCTCCAAGTACTTCCTATCACGGCGGGAGGACATGATCTTTCCTGTCGCATGGCCAGCTGCGATTATTGGCTGTTGCAACCCCCACCAATCCTTACGATGGAAGTGGTGTTTGACGCCACGGTTTGGCGTTGGGTGGTCTCTACCAAGAGGGCGAGGTCTTGTAGCCATGGTGCTACTGGCGAACCCTCTGAAACGGCCACCAGCAGGTGGCTGAGAAGCATTTGCATAGTTTGTAGATTCTGCGTGGACGTCATGGCCTCGTAGTCGAGCTGCTAAGTGTGGAGCGACGAAATATCACAAAGAGGGGAATCTCTAGACTATCATGGTGTGACGGTTTGGACGACGACACCACTAATGATTGTGCCCTATGCAGAGGTTGTATCAGAGCGCCTCCCTATTCGGTGCTAGACCGTTTCCCTCTAGGCTCAAAGCCTGAGACTCACCAACGGTGCCCGGGATACGAGGGCCTCAACTGCCCCCTCCTGCATAGTTAAGTCTCGCAGCCTTCGGACTCCGATTCGGTGTTCCAAACTTAGAGCACACCAGACTCATCTGGGTCGTACCCCATGATAAACACCTTTCGACGATCGAGATCCTCGGAACGGGACTCAGCGGTTGCCATGGATCCAGCCATGGATAGCCCAATCGAGTTATCAACACTTACTGAAATGTGAAAACTCGCCCCATACCTAGCACGTCAATTGTCGAGAGTTAATCCCTAACAATGTATTCGGGGTATGCTGGACGATCGGTGCGTATTCAACTTTTTTTTGTGGTTGTTGGTGAGTGTGTGTGTCTAGGGGACTCAAGAACATTAGGGTTTATGCAGGTTTAGATCTTCCTTAGGATAACAACCTTACATCATGTGTATTTTTTCATGAATTGGATGAACTTATTTAAAGTCTCTCTTTTTACAAGCCCGGTCCTCCCTCTTTATATAGGAGGAGGCGAGATGTATCGTACACACACAAGTAGATCGTGCCAAATATATTAGCTGCCCTATACCTGATAAAAATAACTACTCCTAAACCATCATTACAGGGGGCAAGCATGCCTGGCCCGTCCTAGTCGTCCTGTCCCATTCGCCAAACACCTGTCACGCTCGCCTGCCAGGCCTTCACGCCCACCTGTCAGGCCATCCCGAGACATGTCACACTGTCTCTGCGCCGGCCTACGACTTCACCCACCGAAATAATGCATGGAAAAAAAAACACAAGTAGATAACATTAAATACGATTAAATTGGTTAGTTGAATACTCATTCCACGATCAGAAAAGACTGATCACGAGTTTTTCATCTGCGACCAAGAGACTGGTCGCGCATGTATACCATGATTTTGAAAAAAAAATTAACTACCAACTGACATCTACCGTTATGGGCCTTTTTAACATGGATTCCTTATTCTTTACATCCACAACTAGCCTTCCCAATGTCGGAAAGCGGTTTTGGTTTGTCCGGACTGACGAAGTAAATACTAAAAGGCCTATGCATTGAGATAGCGAGAAGGCAACGAACTTCTGATTTCGAAGGCAAGCGGTGGCAACGGATCCCTGGAGAACTCGTTAGAGGCTCCAGGAGTTACCGGGGGTGTCCGAAATCTGGCATTAAGACCATGCCGTATGGAAGCAAAAGGCTTTCATGTTTGGGTACGACTCGTCCTAAGCCCCTCATGATATGGGCCATATCTCTCTTCCAACCAGGACCGCGTCAAACTGGCCTTAGCCCGACGGCCGACACCACCGATCTGTCTTGCTCAACCACGGGCCAAGCCGGGCGCGCTCGTCCCCACAATACAGTCTCCCGACGCGATTCTGAACGAACCCAAGAAACGAAACAGCAACGTTTGCTCCTGTCCCACAAAGCTCGGCTCGCCACCCGACCCTTCCCGCGCGAGACCAGCCAACGGCTGCATGCGCGGGCGTCCATGGCTGTCTGGCTCGTGGCGCGGGCGGGCGGAGGCGCAGGGGAAGCCGGCCATATTTAGCCCGCGGGACGGAGACCGGGAGCAACCGCCCGATGTATATGTACACCGCGGGGGCCTCCCGGCCGGGGTGCAAAAATAGGCAGTCGCTGCTTCTCCGAGCTTCTTTCTTCTCCTTCCTTTCCTTCCTCCCAGCCGCGCGCGCGGAGGGAAGGGGAAGAGATTAGAAGGACGCGGGAGGAGACCAAGCTGCATCACGTAGCCTGTATAAATAACCAGCCAACTGATTAGCAATCAAGAGGAGGAGAGGGCGGCGGCCGGCCGGCGAGCTAGCTAGCTTGCACGCGCCCTTCTTCTCCCTGCTGCCTACCTTGATCTGCTCGGTTCGAGAACTCCCCCCCCCCCCCTCAGAACTTGGAGGCATTCGATCGTGTTCTTTGGAAGTTGTATCAATTGCGCGCCGCCGATCATTGATCCATGACTGCGCCTGCCCCTGCGCTCGCCGCTGTGCCGTCGTTGTCGCTGATCACTTGCGACGGCTTCTGCTGCTACTGATCGCTCTCTGGATGTAGATAGCTAGCTCTCGATCGACATGTTGTTGTAACAGGCCTAAAACAAAAGGAAGGTATGCGTATTAAATTGAAAATGTTTTTCTTATTGTTGCTGTGAATTGTGATTTTAGTTGCGTCAGTGATCTAATTGTGTCAGTCGCGTTCATGAATGCATGGAATTTGCGAGTAGCCGGCCCCTGCCACCGGCTACTGACCCGCCGCCACCGGCCACCGCCGGCGCCGAAGGCAACAACTGCTCGTTAGCCAGGATGGCAATCGCGGTCGGTCACTGCCACGACCTCAAGCCCCCCACTGCGCGCGGCAGGCACTGCCGTCTCCACTCCGTCGCGCAGCTCGACAGACCTCTGCTCGACAGGGACCACCAGGAGCGCGACGCCGCCACAGTCATCGCGGGCCACAACGGCCTGTCCCCTCGGCGCCGGAGCCAATCCTCCCCGTGCTTCACGACCGTCGCGCCCGCCGGCACCGACCACACGGAGCAAGCCGAGAAGAAGATGCCGCGCGTGGAGATCGTCGCGGGACGCCACGCCCGTGGCGTGCGAGAGCTCATCGCGGAGGCCGCGGGCGCCATCGCGTCGGGGACACGGCTGGTTCCCGCGCAGAGCGGCCTCGGCGGGGCGCTGCTGCTCAACGACGGCCGCTCCGGCGAGCACGTCGCCGTCATCAAGCCTCTCGATGACGCCACCGCAGCGGCAGGTTCGCCGGCCCACGGGGGCTACGCGAGCAAGGCCGTGCTGCGGGAGGTGGCCGCCTTCCTCCTCGACCACGACGGCTTCGCCAGCGTGGAGCCAACCGCGCTGATCAAGATCTCGCGCCCCGCGATGCCGACGACCATGGCCTCTATCCAGCGGTTTGTGGCGCACGAGTACGACGCCGGAGAGCTGGGCCCGTCGCGGTTCTCGGTGGCGTCCGTGCACCGCGTCGGCATTCTCGACGTCCGCCTCCTCAATATCGACCGCCACGCCGGCAACATCCTCGTCAAGAATCCACCGAGAGGCCAGCGCGCAGATGGAAGCACTTCGCCGCCACCGTTTGACCTCGTGCCGATCGATCACGGCCTCTGCCTGCCGGAGCAGTTCGAGGACCCGTACTTCGAGTGGCTGCACTGGCCGCAGGCGTCGCTGCCGTTCTCCGACGCCGAGATGGCGTACGTCGCGTCGCTGGACCCGTTCAAGGACGCCGAGATGCTCCGCGCCGAGCTGCCGTCCCTCAACGAACCGGCCATCCGGATCCTCACCCTCTGCACCATCTTCCTGAAGCGCGCGGCCGCGGCGGGGCTCTGCCTCGCGGACATCGGCGACATGATGACCCGGGAGTTCACGGCGATGGGTGAGGAGGGGCTGAGCACGCTCGAGGCCCTCTGCAAGCGAGCCCACGACTCCGTCCACCCGCCACTGTCCTCTCTCGCACCCCCCTCACCCGACGGCGACGGCGTCGGCGAGGGCGTGAGCGGGAGGGAGCGCATGTCGTTCAAGCACCTGAGCGGCGAGGAGTGGGCTGCGTTCCTTGTGAGGTTCGAGCAGCTGCTGCCGGCGGCGCTCGAGGCCAAGAAGCGCGCCGGGCTGAAGTCCTGGAGCTGACGAGGCCGGTCACCGGTGACGTCGTTCTGATCGCGGCGGATAGCTGACCGTATCGTACCACTACCGTTTGCATGCATGCACTCGTGCGTGCTTGCGTGGACGCAGATCTATACACGTGTGCATGCCAAGAGTTTGTACATGCACGTAGCTTATAGCTCTGGAAGCCTTGCGTCTGCGTAGGGTCAAGGAGGCTGTACGTGACGTGTAACAGAGAGCTTGTACGGCGACATGCTGCAAATGCAACTCCACATTGTTTATTCACGTACGGTTTATCTCACCTCTTCTATCTTTTCTGTTTAATGTTTATTTATTCGTTGATTTTTTTAGATATTTTTTACTGATCTATCTATCATAAATTTTAATATAAATAAATAATTTTTAAGGTCGCGAGAAGCGAGAAGCAACGCCAGCCAATACATTCTACAACAACAGCAAGCATTGCAACGTCTCTCTGAGCTCTGTTTCACCGTTAATTGATCAACATTATGCACACCAATACAGCCCTGAAAAATGTATATACTGTGATTCGACTTGTGTGGATCTTCCACGATATATAGCGTTGCTATACAAGAAACCAGAATAAAATCCCGTTCTTTTCAACGGGGTTATAATAGAGAAACAGTCGAGAAATGTAGAATTACGTTTTGCACGCACACACGAAGTTAACGATGGAGTGTATATACTCTACGACAGAGAATTAATAGCTATTGCATCGTAGACTAGTAAATGAAAACTCTTTATACAAAATTAGACCATTTTCGTCTTCTCTACACAACTTTTCCTTTTGCAATACTTGAGGTGTTGCAATATCTTTTTTCCAACTAAAGTTAGGCCCTGTTTGGCTTTTGTTAAGCTTGTACCAAATCCAGCCCGGGGAAGACAACATCCGCTTCTCAGTTAAATTTAATCTTCCGTACTCTTAAGCTGCTGCAGAATTCTGTCGTTTGCCCGTTTGGCGCTGTCATACTTTTTATAATGCCTCGACGCTAGGGTTGTCTTGAAAATAGGATGGATATTTCACGTCTAATCAACAGAAGGCTTGAGAAATAAACTTGGGATACAACAATAGATATCTGTCATTATTTATATCTAACTTCATATAAAAAAAAAAGAAAGGATACATAATGACTAGTATCTATTCGGAATATACGAATGTTATGTGTAACGAGAAAGCCTACTAAGATTTTACTTAAAAATATGATAAAATATAGGTAGATTATCACATATCTATAGACAAATAATATTGATCGCTCTTGTTTTCATATCTCAATGATCACCCTCTTTGTGCTCACTTTAATTGCACTCCTTTATTGTAATGTGCTATGTGAGAGATACAAATGAAATGAAAATTTTCTAATTATCTGACTAACTGAAAGCTTAAGGCACTCTAACTCCGACTTAAAAAATATAGGATATGATATATGATGAAGAAATGATTATATGACACTATTTGTATTTGATTCTGATGAGAGAAAAAATATAGAATATGATACATGATAAGTTATATTCGTTCGTATCCGATCTCATTACACCTCTAACTGAAGTACAAGCTGTAGTATCTAGAAACACTTTTAAACAAACACCATATCCTACACTTATATATTAACACAACTTAAAACACACTTTAGACCTATAATATATATAAAAAGAGGTCGACGAAGTCACGCCATTTGTGTTTGGGGGATGGCATTGAGATTTTTTTTTTTGAGAGGACTATGGCATTAAGTTTGTGGGCTGGTAGCGAATTGCACTCGTTTTGGCAGTATGGGCCTAGCCCACAAGCCTACACACAAGTCGCAACACGAGCCGAGCCCACAGGGCAAAACCCATGCCTCGTTCGCCTTCTCCCCAATGCTCCCCCTTCCCCATCTTGTCGCCCGTCACCGGTGATCTCGCCGCCGCAACTGCACCACGCCCGTCTCCGCCCGCCGTCCTCCAACACCTGCCACCCGTGCTCCCGAGCCACCTCTTCGTTTCTTGATCTACATCGCCGCCTCGCAGCCGATCGCCATGCCAGCCTCGGCGCCTCTCCCCGCCGAGCCGCCGCCGGCGGCTGATTCACCCTCCCATGCGGTTCGCCCCGCCGCTTTGTTCCTCTGCTTATGCTTCCTTCTGACGCCTAATCCTTTTGTTCTTGTTTCCTTCTGACGTGTTTGGGTGGGGATGGATGATCCAGGAGGCGGAGGCGGAGGCGGAGGTGGAGGCGGGCGGCTCGCCCTCGAGGGCTGCGTCGGTGGGGACGGTGAACTGGGGCACGGCCACCCTCGTCGGGGTCTTCTCCGGGCTGCTCTACGGCGGGAGCAGGGAGGCCACCGCCTCCGTCGTAAGTCGGCCACTCTACTCCCGTCTCCTTGCTGCTCGTGTTGAATGACTCCGTGTGTTTAGGTTGCCGTGACGCGAATGCAAAAATTGAATATATTACCTAGATGGCTTGTTCAAGAAAGGAGACTTGCTCAACTGAAAAGATGAAGTGGAGCGCATCGTTGCTGTTTTTGGATACCCATTTTGCGTCATATTCGCTGTATCATATTGTTCGTTCCTGGCCCAGGGCGTATGGTCACCTGTTCCATAGCTCACGATTCAGTTCGACCTGAAATTTGAGGACTGGACCTACATTAAGAGTTCTTGTTGCAAAATCGTGTAAAACCTCTGAATATAGAATGGTCCGTTTATCGTTCTATCTGATAAATCTGCAAATATAGGATCCTATCAAATGGAAATTAGGTCCCCCCCACTGTTAAGTAGTTCCAAAATTTTGCAGAACTGTGTGAAACAACAAGATGTATAAATAGTCCTCTTGGAATGTTGAATATATCTACAGATATAGGATCAAAATGGAATCAGGTGTCACCAACTGTTAAGAAATTCCAGAATTTTGATGTGACACTTAATTTCGTCTCCATTTTAACATCGGGGTATTTTTCTATCTTTTATTTCTTCCCTGAACCGAGAACATGCTTTATGCTAAAAAATGCCTTCTATGACAACATGGTATGTATCATATATTGTCACAGAGCAAGGATGCAGAGGTGATGATGAAGATGGGAAGCACCACAGACAAGCGTGAACAGTACAGATTGATGAGAGATGCAATGGAGAAAAGGTTCATCCGGGTTGCCAAAGGCTCGCTAGTTGGCGGTGTTCGCCTTGGGATGTTTACTGCGACTTTCTTTGGCATACAGAACCTTCTTATTGAGAGTCGTGGGGTACATGATGTCTTCAACATAGCAGGAGCTGGCTCAGCTACCGCAGCTGCTTTTGGGCTTATATGTATGCCTCTCACCATATTCAGTCTTGGATTTCATTATTCAATCAAACATGGGCAAATAAATTGAGAATTTTGGTCACGCAAAGACATTTAACAAAATTCAGATTTAACACTGTATGACTTGGAGTAATCTCAAGAAATTATTTTAAAATACTATTAGTTACATCCTACAAGACTAAAATGGATTAACAGTAGTACAACACTTATTGGTGTTTATTATCCTGTCTCAGAATGGTTGTTATGTGTTATAAGATTGCTGTTGTAGGCCTCATGTCAAATTCTTCCAGGCTATTGTATTTGTCAGGTTAGGTGCCTTCTGGGGCCTTCTATGGCTATACCCTAGCCATCTGAGTGATCTTAATATCTTATACATGGAATGATGGAATAGACTTTTCAAGTAGTTATAATCGTAATTTCGTGTCAGTCCAGATACTTACACTTTGAACTTTGATGTCAATACCTTGAACAATATAGATAGTTGGGTTGGGTAAGAAGCTTATAAAAAAATGTTTGCTTAGCGATTATAGATATCTTTGATGATGCCTTTCCATTGTAATTTTCAAACTGTATCTTCAGAATCTATGAATATCTTTTTGGGTTTGTTACCATCACATCTCTTTTCTGCCACAGGATAAATCATCATTTTATCATATTGGTCGTATTTACTTCTGATTATATATGCAAATATTCAGTGTTAACTCGGGATAGTGCTTGATACAGTGAGGTCATTTGGACTGATGTTTTTATATCTTCAGTGCCAGGTTCAATGATGTGGCGAGCAAGGAATGTATTGGTTGGATCTGCTCTTGGTGCTGGAATCTGCTTTCCCCTTGGTATTTTCATCTCATTGGTCATCATGAACTCAAGAACTTACTTCTGCACTCTGTACTAAATATTTTAAAGGGTATTCATTAGCCCACTTCCTTAATATATATGGGCCTGATAATGGCATGTTCATGAATGTCCTTATATGTTACAGTAATAAAACATATCGAACCATGCAAGTTAAATTATTGCTGTAGCATCTTTTTCAACTGCCTTGCTCCACGTTTGGAAGTAACCTCATGAACCTAAATTCCATTTTTGATATGTAAGCTGGTGTGGAAATTTGGTACCCCAATATGTACGTATTTGTGTCCATCTTCCAATGCCCTATTCATCTAGCACTAAACAACCGTTTCTTTTGTTATAGTCTTATAGATTATAGAATTTTCAAGAATTGAAATCAGTGTTAATATAGGAAGTGCATGCATGACAGTACGAGAGCCACTTGCACAAACTGTGTGTTTGTAGGTCCATTTCTGACGGGTTATGTGATCATTGTATGTTGTGTCGACCCAGCAATTTGCTGTGGTTGTTTGCTCATTAATCTGCCCGGTGAATTCTTCTACAGGTTGGATACAGTTGAAGCTGGCAGAAAAGGCCAATATTGAGATTGCAAGTTCAAAATCATCTGATTTGACAGAGGAAAATAAAAATCAAAGCCGTGTGGGCGCTGCTATAGAACGGCTCGAGGGCAGTCTGAAGAAGTAACATTTACGCTCAATGCCATTTTCTCTGTGTTTGTTCCATAAAATGTAGCAGTTCCAAGAATTGGGCTCCACTGACTTAGTGTTGCCTTTCTTTTTCTTGTTTTGTCTGTACTTCTCATCCTAATGTTATCAAGATTGATGTATGGCAGTTTTGATGTAGAACACGACTTGCTTGATCTGGATTGTTCTGCGTTCAATTTCATTTCGTAAAATGTATATGATATCACGTCATCCCCCATAGCACTGGCAATGGTATCTCTCTGAAGCTTGCAGTTCATCAGTTATATTGGAACTTAGACCGCAGTTACTGGTTCGAAAAGATGTAGTTGGCGTTGTGGAGTCAAGTCCAAACAAGTGAGGACCTAGAGGTGGATCCTCGTAGGTTAAATAGGAATCGAATTGAGTGAGAATTGACTATATATGGTGTCTAGCATCTAAATAAAGTCTGTATTACAACTCAGGGTGGGGGTCTTTTTAGTCTATACCAACAACTCTAGGGATTTTTAATGTTATGCCCCTTGCATATTCTCTAGATGAAGGGTCCTTTGGTGTATTGACCCCTAGACATGATAATTTATTATTCTAATTTACATGTCATTATTCTAGACTCTACGGTGAAGTGGTACTCAATCCGGAGTCCTCTGTTGAAGCCATGCACATATGACCTTTGCACCGTCTTCGTGTGGTTCCTCTTCATGGGAACCTTCGTCTTCGGTCGAAGGTTCCCTTGGCACTCCATAGCTAGCTCTGCACCATCTTTGAGGTAGTTTTGATTGCACTTGTCTTTGTCCTTTTCGAGCCGAAGTGAGGTGCGATATGCCACTCCCCTAATAGTAGCCCCAGGCGAAGTGGGGGTTGAACCTGTGAACTTTGGAGGTCCTAGCCCATCATCCCCCCTTTGGCCGCCGCGAAGCTTCGAAACATGTTATTTCAATGGAACACTTAAATGCTACATGTCAATTGTTAACAACAAAAAAATCGTGACGCTTTGCTGTTATAAGTGTGTTCCGCACTTTTTTGGAGAAAATTGCTTCGGCTTCAGCCCTACACACGTGTCGTCCTGTGGAGAAGGTACACATGTCGAGGTGAGCGGGCTCTCTGAAGCGGTTTGCATTGAGCCACACTGAAGAGACGTGTCACTTCATCAATCGGTCCTCACATCCGTTACCATGCCATCCCTTCATTTTGTTTTCCCCTTATATATAAGAGCAAGAGAGCTGCTACCATTCTCTCTCTCTCTCTCTCTCTCTCTCTCTCTCTCTCTCTCTCTCTCTCTCTCTCTCGCGTTTTCACTCTTGGAGTTTTCTCACTCGCTACCATTGGGTTGCTCATTTCTCATGAGGAGTTTGATGCCCCTTTCTGACTGTCTTCATCGACATGATCTTCACTTTGTAGCTTTGATCCTTCTTCGCCATATTGTCTTCGATTTCGATGGCTCCTCCAACTAGAAGCAACACGAAGGCTGATATGCACAAGGACGTAATCTCTTAGGCTTTCAGCTAGGCATTGTCTTGCAGCGTAAAGATCTCTTGAAGTGATAGGCTGTGCATAGTTACCCTGGAAGTTGGAAAACATAGCTTTGCGAAGCTGTTCCCAAGAGAAGATTCATCCCGCAGGCAAGGTAGTATACAAAGACCACGCGATGCCATTGATGGCTAGCACAAAGCTTTTGGTCATGGTGGTATTGTCTTCGCCTGCGAACTCAAATGCAGCCTCGAAGCTCATAGCGAATCCTTTGGATCAGTTTCTCTCGTGTAATTGGGCAATCAAGGCATCTTGAATCATAGGGACAGTGAATTGTATACATCCCCTGCGACAAAGGGGAATTGGGGAAAATGACTTTGAGATGGTGGGTGCCTATGGTAGAGGTACGGGGGATCCCCTAACCAGGCTTCGGCACTTCTCCTGAATGTCTTCCGCCCAGGGGCGAAGATCCGCCGCGAGACCCCCCCCCCCTGAGGTGCCAGGGTTCGAAGCCGTGAGCTACCGAAATGCGAGTAGTTCACGTTGGAGTTCCTCTACCCGCTTCAACACATCCGCTGCTCACTACCTATACTCTTCTTCTTTGGACATCACCATATGCGCTTGTGCCCTATGTGCATTTGTCGCCGCCTTTTCCTCCTCCAACCATTTTTTTTTATCTCCGCCTTCTTCTTCTTCGCTTCTAGCGCTAAAGCCTTTCTGTGCTCTACTCTCATCTCCGCCTCCTTTGTCACCCTATCTTCCTCTTCGTGATGACATCACACTTCTGCCACCTCACTCTCATCTTCCACTACTGCCTCGCCAATCTCCGGTGCGTTCTTCTGGCTCGCTCTGCTGTGGCCTCCCCCCGATACGTCATTCGAAGTAGTGCCTACACCAGGGGCCTGGCATCAGAGTCTTGTGATCCTGCGGTGGTACCACGTGGAAGTGGGTCCGACTAGCTAGTCTTCACATGTACTCCATTTCTAGATGTTGCAGACTTCATGCCAGGAGTTTTTTGTTTTCCTCGCATTACTATGAACTACTAGTTCGATCCCCATGGACGACACAAATTGTTGTGGATTCGAGTCCAAACAAGTTAGTGAGAACCTGAAGGATTGCACTTGAAGGTGGATCCTCGGAGGTTAAATGGGAATCGAATGGAGTGATAATTGATTGTATTTGGTGTCTAGAACCTGAAAAAGTATGTCTATATTATAGCTCAGAGTGGGGGTATTTATACCCCAGTGATCTTTACTGTCCTGCACCTTACTAGGAGCATATTCTCTAGATACAAGGGTCTTTTCGTATTGACCCTAGACATAATAATTTATTTTCCTTTACACATCACTATTCTAGGCCCCACCGCGAAGATGTACTCAATCTAGAGTCCTTCGCCATTGGAGCCATGCGCATAGGATCTTTGCTCTATCTTCGTGTGGCTCCTCTTCATGGGAACCTCCGTCTTCGATCGAAGGTTCCCCTTGACACTCCATAGCTAGCTCCGTGTAATTTTTGAGGTAGTCTGTCATGTCTCAAAGTTGTAATTACGTAATTAAACATAATCATGCTTCATAGGTATTAGGTTTAATTTTGAGTAATTTTGTTTTGGAGCATTAGAGCATTTGGTTTTAAGTCAATTGTATGAGAGAAATAAATTCAAGAGAGAAAGAAATGAATTCACAGTTGGAACATGCTTCTTTCTCTAGAATATGGGGCTCACATGGATGGCCAACCACCCCATCTCCTCTTGGGGCAGCAACCCCCACCAACTGCCTCACTCTCCCAGCTCTCTTTCACTTCCACTGTGCAGCCCGAGCTCCCCTCTCTGTCAAGCTCTCTCTCTCTCTCTCTCTCTCTCTCTCTCTGTCTCTGTCTCTCTCTCTTTCTCCCTCGATTCCTCCCTCTAGAAGCTGAATCGAGGTACGCATATGGTGTTCATGTGATCACTAGCTCATAAGCTCTCTATCCATCCAATTTATTTATTTTTTTCTGAAAGATTTGAGCTGTTCTTGACGTTTTTGGTGTTTTTGCTTGAAGCATGAGGAACCGTGGTTGGAACCCTCCATGATTTCTTCGTTTCCTTCATCACTTGGTGGTCACCAACCTCCACAAGCACCATAGGTAAGTCCCTTAGGCTTACCTCGGTAAGAATGCATGAATTGGTAGGTCAATTTCGAGTTTGGAGCTAAGTTTGCAGAGTTCTCGAGTTCTTGAGCTTTAGAGCAAAAAGAGAGGATTCATATGAGATTTGTGCTAGAAATCGTGTTGCTAGGCTGGTGAGCGAGTTCTAGACTCTATGAACTATCTCAAACATGTTTCCCTTTGGTTTGGAGAGACTCGCAAATCAAATCGGCCGAGTTGCCCCCCTCGATGCAACCTCTCTGGACAACCCGGATAGTCCGCGTAGTCCAGTGAAAATCCTGATGATTTGTCGAGTTGTCCCCCTCGATGCAGCCTCTCTGGACAACCTAGATAGTCTGGGTAGTCCAGTGAAAATCCTGATGATTTGTGTTAAAAAATCGTTAGGGTTTATGATGCAAGTTGAGTCTAGAACCCTTTGTATAGTGTATATATAAATATTTATGTAGGATATATTTAATGTGAGAGTTGAATCAACCGAGGAAGATCATCGAGAAGTGTAACTCTGCCTAACTTGGATAGTCTGGGTTAAACCCAGAGGATCCGGGTAATTCGCGGTGCTTTTAACCGAGCACTCTCGCTTGGAGCCTCACCTGGATAATCCGCCCAACCCGAATAGTCCAGGTTAAACCTAGAGGGTCTAGGTTAATTTGATTTAGATTTAGCAAAGAACCCTCGCTCGAAGTCTCACCCGAACATTCCAGCCTAATCCGGAGGTTCCAGACTCAGCCCAGACCTTTCGAGTATATTCAAAAATGGCTAAGCGAGAACCCCTGTCCGGAGTACAACTGGGAGGTTCCAGAACCCAGATGTTCTAAGTTGAACTTGGAATCTTCGACCTCCTGTTAGCTTTTCGAAGTCATTTAGATCACAGAGTTTGCTATTATTTCACATGTCTTGCACTTTTAGCTTTTTGTTATGCATATTGTAACATACATTGTTGCACCTCATTCATGCTCATCATTGCATGTATTCTTCTTTAGTAGACGAGGATCCGAAGCATGACGCGGGTGTGGTTGAAGGTGACATTGAGCCACATGGGTTTTGTGAATAATGTGTGAGTAGCATCAGACAGCCGTTTGAGCAGCAAGGCAAACATCTAAGTATATTTCTCCTATTAATTTGGATCATATGTGTCTAATATGATAAAATATGCTATATGTATATTATGCATGTTGTCGAGTCGATGTCAGGTCTTGTATGAGCAAAACCTATGTTGATGCATTACACCTCATCTTGAGTTATGCTCTAGTTTAAAAGTTAACAGAAATGCTTAGCCATGCATAGATTCTTCGGTAGAAGTTGAGTTGTGGTTCAACCACATTCGCGAGCTATAGGCTTTCATTACTATCACATTGATAACAATATTTGGTTGGTGGTGTTGGTTGGTTGGGTAGTGAGGATGAGATGAGATGTAGATGGTGTTAGGGGTGTTTCTTTTGCGCGATATGGAGTTCCACGAGGTAGGTCGGGAGAGGAATCCGGACATCGTAGACTGCTTGCGTAGCTTAAGCAACGATCATTGTTGCAGTTGGCTCTACCACTTATCGTACTTACCACATGTCGATCTAATAGTAAGATAAGTCGAATACCTCTAAAGCTATGGTCATTTGAGTTTGCACATCGATGGTGTGAGCGGGAGAACTTGTAAGAAATACTTGGGTTACTCCGGGAGTTAACCTAAATAGGCTCCGTACCGAGCGATGTCTGATTCAAATGGTTGGAACATACTAGGAAAGGTTGACATGAGTACCCCTTGGATGGACCTGTGTGGTCACTTAAGCTGTATAGTCCTCGAGTCTTGTGCGTAAAGTTGTACCCCCTGCATAGTGTAAAAATATTTTGAAATATCGCTCTCTCGGTCATGAGCATGTTTTTATCCATTTGTAGCAGTCGTAGAGTTACGAGTTTGGTTTCAGGTGGTTGTTGGTTTGATATGGTTCTTTACAGATATTATTACTATGGTTTTTTTTACATATATGTTCAGTTAATGGTTATGGGTTAGATAGTTGTGTTGTTTAAGTCTAGATGCTCATACATATTTTTGTCAAATTTTACTTTCACATATAAATTTACTTAACCATGCGGCCATATTTTTACTAACATCTCAATTCATAATTCTTGGAGTCATGTTATCTATAAGTACCTAATATGGATTAAATCTTGCGAGTATCTTTGTGCTTTCGCTGCTCTATCGGGTGCTACCAGCTAGGAAGAGCTGGTCTTTAGCTACTTCATGATCGCAAGGGTGGTGACAGACATGAGTAGACAACTACTTGAAAGTCGTGCTTTTGTGATGGAGCTAAAGGGTATATGGCTCCATCATCTTTTTGTTGTTTATAGTTTTAGCTTCTGCTGCATAGTTCATTTTTATCTAGAAGTTGATTAATTTCAATCTCCTTTTAACTCTCTTTTGCTGTAAATTGTAAGAAATTATGAATGCTTAAGAACTTGTAATTTAATTTAGTTATTTGTTATTTGTTAAGTTTTGTTGTGATGTGATATATTGAAAATATATGTATTCCGATTTTAGTTACAAAACACGTGCCAGAACTATCGGAGCAATATTTTAATTAATCATTAAAATCATAATTAATTAATTAATTAATTTAATGATTACTTAAAACACTGTTTAGACGGTTCTTTATACGGTCTTTGTCGGGCCGAAGTGGGGGGTGTTATGCGCCACTCCTCCAATAGTTGGGAAATGCAAAATATGTGATTTTTTTATAGCTGGAAAAGAAAATTATGTTTGTTGTACGGAGATGGTATATCAGATAGATCCCCTGAGAATACCTGGTTATGCCAAGCAATTATTTTTACCGTAGACCCTTGTCCCCGCACAGACGGACGAGATCTTTTATCAATATCATTTCATCATCCTTGATTGTCAGAACAAAGATCGATTGCGGTTAGAGCTGGCGGAGCCAATTCTCAAAGTAAAAAACTAATTCCAGCATTGGTGTGTAAGATCAGCCAATTTCCACCTCAAACATTCATTCAACAATTTACAGATCCTATCAGCAGTTGGAAGACAAACAGCAAAACGAAGCAAAATAGTCGATATTAATTATAGTGCCGAATCTTACATTCTGACTTCCGAATTTTGATCATTAGTTCATTACAGGAGTTGATCCGTAACATGATTAAAACACACAATGTCCAGAAATGCAAAATACTATAACTGAACCAAATTAACTTGTAATTCAAGTGCCGAGAAAGCATCCAAGACTCCTAGTTCAGTGTGGACTGTTGTCGGCCATCTGGTATTGCAAAAAGAACAATGGGTTTGGACTGCCGGATAAATGGAACATCACACCTGTAGTACGTTTTCCTTTCAAGCTGTATGATTTCTCCTTGTTTCAGATTCCGCATGTTCGGGTCTCCAAGAGCTGAAGTTTCTCGTCGCGTGCAAGGATTGAGATTGTCAATGAAGTCCTCATCTTCCTCCAGCTGTGAAAATGCCAAGCAGTAGGATTTAGAAATAGAAATAGATGCAACTAAACCAATGGAATAAAACAAGGTACACGGGCCGATGAAACAAATGATTTGTCCAAGGAAACTTTATTCCAGGTGTAAATAAGGGAAAAAGAATGATTATCTCTGTATCTCATATAGGGTGTGATCGGATAAGTACAGCATGATGTTCTGAGTAGATTGACCACTTTCCTCAAAAGTTTAAGCTTCACCAGTACCACACTGAGTTTTATGCACCAGTCAGTTCATCAAAAAGCTTATACAGTTGAGGAAAGATAAGTTGTACACTGGACTCAGACTTTGACAAACAGAATATCAAGTTATCAACTATGCCATGGATATGAGATATATAAAGATTATCCAAGTGAAAAGGCAGCCAATTGTACAAAATTATAGCTATTATAGCAGATAAGTAGTATAAGAATACAGTTTTAGTGTCTTACCTTTTTCTTATTAATTAGGTAGTCAAATTCAACCAAAGATAGAGGTACGAGATCTTCTATATCAGGAAGCCACGTTAGCTTCAACTTAGTCAACTTCACTGACCCCTTAAGATTGAGTTCACCAACAAGTTGAGTAATTATTCCATTCTCTGTCTTGATTTCTTTAATGATAGCATTTCCCCAGTCCATCAAAGTGACTTCCTGACCGGTGACGATGACTGATGCATCAGCGTACTCTAACCAAATTCTGTTTGTGAAGGTTGTAGCCTTCTTTCCAGCATCCTCATATTTCTTGTGCCTTGGTAAGATTCGAATGAATGGCTCTTCTGGACCATTAGTAAGAGTCAAGAGCACACGTTGGTCTTTCAGCACAGCAGTATGCCTTGCACACACTGGATCGATTATCTTCTTATTGATTGTCCAGAGTTTATCCCACTCCATTAGATTTAGATTTTTTGAAGCACCCTTTGAGAAACAGAAAACACAAAAAAGAGTTAAGAACACAGCATTCATATAGTCATAAGGTGAGTAACATTAACTAATTTGAAGATTACCTGCTCAAGTATAAACTGTATCAATGCTTCGATCTTCAAGCCACGACGTACTATGCCTTGTACAGTAGGGAAGCGTGGATCAGTCCAGTCATCCACCTTCTTGTTTTGTACAAACCAGAGAAGCTTACGCTTGCTAAGAAGTGTGTAAACCATATTCAACCTGCTGAACTCATAGATCTCTACCCTCCGCAGACCCATATCTTGAAGGATACGATAGTACTGTGCATTCCGATCATGGTATTCACTTGAACGAAGAGCATGAGTCACTCCTTCCAATGCATCAACAAATGGGCAAGCAAAGTCATATGTTGGATAAACCTTGTATTTTGAACCAACACGATGATGGGGATCAGTGTTGCAACGGTAGTAAACAGGATCTCGGAGTGATTTGTTAGGGTCTTGCATGTTAAGTTTACCCCGTATGCAACACTGCATACCCCTTTCAGTTCCATTAACCATCTCTCTCCACAATGACAGATTCTCTTCAACAGTCTGGTTTCTACATTTAGATTCCACACCGTCCATCCTCTCACTCCTCATTTGCTCCTTAGGCGTGTCGTCAACATATGCCTTACCCTGCTTAATCAGATTTTCAGCCATGTCCATAAGCTTTGGAAAATAATCCGATGTGTATGTAACCACATCATATTTGATTCCAAGCGTATCAATATCTTTCAGGACGTTCTCAACAAATTCATTGCTTTCTTTTGACGGATTTGTGTCATCAAATCGAACTATTAGACGCCCTTTATATCTCTCTGCAAAATACTTATTCAGTAACCCAGCCTTTGCATGCCCAATGTGGAGATAGCCGCTAGGTTCCGGGGCAAAACGAACACAGACCTCCCCAACTTTCGCACCTGGAAGATCTACTTCAGGACCTGAGGTATTCTCCTTTGAATCATGCACCTTTTCTCTCAGGCTTGGTGCTGGAGATTTCCCAATCCCTCGCTTCCCAACATAAGCTGCTATAACTTCATCTAGTTTGTCTGCATAGTCTACAGCTACACTGTTGTACCAGCGAACAAGGTTTTGATATTTCTTGGACCTCCTTAGACTTTCCCATCGTTGACCAGTTCCTGAAGAAGATTGGTGTAACTTCCAAGGTAAGCAATATATGTTTTAGAAAAATCAAGTGACACATTGGTTAAAGAAGCAAGAAAATCACCTGCGAGATTCGACCATACTACAATGTCAGCAATCGACAGACTATAGCCAACCAAAAAGGTTCGAGATGCCAAGTACCCATCTAGAAATGAGCAAGCAGTTTCAAACTCAGAGCCTGAAAGAACGACTGGGGCATACTCGAGCCATTGATCAACCTACAGACATATAATAATAGCAACTTAGAATGCTGAGACAACCATCAAGATCATTGACTAACAACATCTATAGCAAATTGAGCGAAATGTACATGTGCAGCCTCAATAGCATCTTGTCCATAGAAGCTGGGAATAGACACGACACGTGCAATGTAACGAAGAATTGTGCTGATGCCATGGATAAAATCCCTGCACAGAATCATGACAACTTGGCTGAGAAACTATAAATCCCAAACAGAAATACTGCCAGGGAAAATCCACAATCAGGATAGCACAATAATTGTTTCACCAAAAAATTGCTTGGAGCAAAATCATGTTCCAACGGCCATTATTTTCGTTATCGTAACTTTTCATAACCATTAAAATGAGATGTGAAAAATAAAAACACTACAAGTTGCTTTGTCAAACCCCAGAACGAAATATAAGGCAATCTTATGCACTGTAAGTGTCATCTACATAAACTACGACTACTTTTGAAGCCTAAAGAATAAAAAACTGGCAATGAAGCTAGCGTTCATATTAAATAAGAAATTAAAAAAAAGGTAGCAGTTCATCAGAGAGACAAGCTGCAATTGATTGCAATCACTTACCCAGAACCAAGATGTAGCGTGGGCACTGAACCTGAGGCAAGGCTAGGATCAATGGTCAGGGAAACACCAGCAATCTTGGCAGCAGAGATAATGGAAAGCGGCGGGCTGTCCTGCGCGAATGCTAGTTTTGCCTCCATCCAGCCCCTTGCAATCCAAAGAGCGGGGAATCTGTCCACAGAAGAAGAATTCTGCAAGGTGTGCGGATCAACACTTATTCATCAATTTCTCCTTTTTACGAGCAGCAAGGCAACGCGAACCCTAAAAAACCCAATGGCGAAATAAAAAAGCAAAATTCAGTACGAACAGAGGGGCGGGGAAGAGCAAGGCGACGCCTCTCCTTGAGAGATGACTTCCGTGGGTGTAGGCCTGTCTTGTTGTCTCGCGTCGCCGGCGGCAAGGTCGGCCGCGAAGAGGCACAACGAATCGCGGCGGCGGCGGTAGAACAGGGGACAGGGGCACGAGAGGAAAGGAAACCCTCGGAGGCTCGTCAAATATTGCAGCTTTCCAGTTCTACCACTGGATCCACGGTCCGTTGTTTACCATAAAACAAGCAGCCAGCCAATAAGCAAGTTGGCAACAGATTTATCAATGGGCGACAAAACGAGGATTAAAAAAAACAGCAAGTGGGATTAGAAATTTTCATACAACCGCAGCTACCAACTCTTGTGGGTCTTGCTTACCCAAGTCTACAAAGTTGAGCGGTGAATAAGAAAATTTGTCACGCCACGGGATAATTCAGTTTGCGTGCTTTTAGCACAACTCAGTCTAGTCACGCTTGATTTTTTTACTGTAGCTATTTGATTCGTAGCAACAATTTAAGGTGAGTCTCATAGTATCCTCAAGATATGCCTAAAAACCCACTTTCAATATCACTATATACGAAATTTTCTTAATAAAATTCACTACCTAAATCACATCCATCTTTACTATACCAATCTCTTTATTTCAACGGACTCCTCTCTTTTCCCTCTCCTATGTCGCTGACGTATAGATCCCATCCTTTATCTCTCTCCTTCCATCCTTTCCTTTTTCTCTCTCTCCCTTTCCTCTTTATGAGTAAACAGAGCACCACTCGATTCGTCCTCCTTCCTCCTGCCCTGCTACGTCGCTCCTTCTCCTCTCCTTCCCCTTTCTCCACCGCCACCTTGCTCGATTCCTCGCTGGATTGTGCTGCAGTTGTTGCGGCCCCTCATGATCTCAAGCTCGAGCGCGGCCTGGCAACGAGTGCAGCAGACGAGGCCCTCTGCCTCCTCAAGCTCCTCTTCCTCATGCCCCTCGTCGAGCCACGACGTCGTAGAGGACACCACGGACTCCAATGAGGACAAGCTCCCCTTCGTTAGCCCAAGCCCTCTCCCCTCCCCGCCACAATGTCTGGGTCCTTTGCGTTGGCGGCAACAGATGGGCTCGTCACGCTAGCCGACGAGGCCGAGTGCCGGCGCATCTTCTCAAGCTCGATAGGGAGCGGAGGTCCTTGGCGGGCGGTCTCAAGGAAGGGCTCGGTGGCTTGGCTTGTTCTTGGAGCTCGGTGCAGCACTGTTGCCCGCGTTGTGCTTGCGTCGAGCTCTTGGCAGGCGGACGAGGGGTGGGCTTGAGAGCAATCAGGTGTTTTGGGAGCGAGGGGCGCTCCCTACAAGTAGCTAGCGAGAGGGGTAATTTTGTGCATCGGTAAACATTGGGAGTGAGGTTGGGAATCTGTTGGAGCTAGGATTTAGGATGAAGTTCCCTAAATTTGACTATAGAGAGTGAGATTAGGATACTCTTAGAGATGCTCTCACATTCTTAGCACCATAGTTTACCTTAGTCAAAGACTTTTAAGTCCTCTCAGTGCTATGATATCCGAAGAAGAAACAATACATAGCCCACTTGCAGCCGCATCATGGTCATTGTAATGGGGGAGAAATGAGCATATGCTGGATCCTGACTTATTTAAAATAATAATTTTTAATAGAAAATTACAAAAATAATATCTAATTTTGGAAAATTGTAGAAATAGCGCACTATCGGTAGGTGAAATGTCAATTAGTACCCGGTTGGCATGCAAAATGCTGACATGTCTATTGTCAGCATTTCACCTGCCAATTGATAGTCCTGTCGGTAGGAGACCATACCGATAGGACTTGGTGGCATCTGGAGTGCTGATAGGCCAGCCTGCATTGTAGTCAAGGGTTTGTCAGCACACCAGATGTCGACATTTCCTTGTACCTTTTAACCCTCTTTAAAAACTTTGTTATTTTGTTGAGGAGAAAATAATTTTCAAACGTTATTCTGCTTAGACATAAACGGGACAACTTGATGTTAAATCATCTAACAAGAAGAGTTGCATACGACAATTTTATTTGCGCAAACAACAGACATGATGACATGCACGGTACACTTTCATACTAACCTAGCCATATACCGCCTCTAAAACTAACATGCCTTAGAGAATGTAAACAAGCCGATTACCGCTGTTACTCTACTGAGTGCATCGGGGGTACTTTCCCTTCTTCATAGAATCTGGTCCTGCTTCATGCATCCAACGTACCCTCTCGTGCTTCCTCACCCTCTCCATCTCACAGGTCTCCTCCTTCCGATGGATCTGCTCCTCTTTTAGCTTCCGCTCCTCCTCCTGCATGTGTGTGTGCTCAGCCTCTCTTCTCTCGTCTGATTCCATTTGTTGGAATCGTCTTCATGCCTCCTGGTGCTCGTTGTGTAGGATGAACACCTCTGGTGGCGACTGCTCAGTGTTCATCCACTGTATGAACTCACGGAGTGGTGACGGAGACTAGCAACGAAGAACAAAATGATTAGTGATAAATGCCAGATAGTTATGATATAGTTTGGCCACAAATGTGTACTTGGCGGTAGGATCAAGGGCCGTGAGGAGGGCATCGGTGAGATGGCCGTGTTCCTTTGTTCCTAGTGTCTATGACGAGCCACTTGACAACTTCTCTTTGTAGGGAAATAGTGAGTTTCGTCCACCACTTTATCTTTGGACACATAAAGAACCTCATTCCGTAGGTGTTTGAGAAGTCATTGGACTTCTTCAGCCTACAATGGTCTTCACACCAGCATATTAGTACTTCAACCATAACAAGCGTAGGAGCCAACATATATTTCTTTAGAAGAGGATTAGATGCCATTTTAGTAGGAGTAGAAGAGCTTCAGACATTTGGTTTCGTTCTAGAAGTGGCCTCTTGGATTGCTATTTATACTGAAAATCTATGTTGGTTCATGGATCGAGTCCACGGTAAATAGTTGGGATAAGAAATTGATTCTTCTGGCTAGAGTGCTCATGTTTATTGAAAAAGCTACATCTAAAAAGTCTACATCTAAAAAGTCTACGATTGAAAAGTTACATCTTAAAAGGCTACGTCTAAAGCACTGGACTTATGGTTTAATGTTAGGTTTAGCATTATACTTAGGGTTAAGGTCAGAATTAGTGTAGCATGTAAGATATAGTTAAGTATTTGAAGGGTTATTTTCCTGTGGATGATAATGTGGTTCCTAACGTTTCTATTAGGACAAGTGTTTCGTAGCCAAGAAGACTCTAGGCATGCCCACGACCGCGATAGAGCTCTCTTCCGCCCATGCATCTATACAAGCCTCCTCTGACTTCCAACGGAAGCCATGATACTAAATGGCTACTAGGGGTGGGAGAGGCTGAGGATCAATGGTCGCAGGGAGGGCACCGATGAGATGGACTGATTCCTTCGGTCCTAGTGCCTAAGATGAGCCACTCGACAACTTCCCTTTGTAGGGAAAGAGTGAGTTTTGCCCACAACTTCATATTAGGACTTACGATCACCTTAATGAGTAGTGGCCCAAATGCTTCCATGGATAGCGTTGTTTAGATGCATGATATGAGCATAATGGAGGGAGTTGATTCTTATGATGTCCTCTTGGGAGGGTGAGAGCTCTAACAACTTCAAGATCATATTTTCAGACAAATTGGTAACAAATATCTACATATATGCATGACTTTGACAACAGCGAAAATTGCCACTACACGAGATGGGTTGATCTTCCTGTTGAACAAAACATCCAAGATTACATCCATCATATGCGAGATCGTATCTTCGACTTGCAGTGGGAGACTAATGATAGTCCAACTCCTCCTGATGAGGACAAGCCAGTCATACACATCGATGATTCTACTGTATGTCCCGATCCTTGGTGCCCTTGCTTGTGCCATAAAATTTTTGCTCCTCCTCCTCCTCCTCTAGCGCAATATGGTGGTGCCGCCTACCGGGAGTCATGATCATCCTCATAGTTCACTCTAAATCAATATGAATAGAACCACTGTACCCGATGTTGTCCTTAGCATTCTGCTTTAATTCCTTGTACCATGTTTTTCCAATTGTACCAAAGTTTCGTTCATCCCATCATGTGACGCAGTTGTACAACGGATTGAACTACCACGTAGTAGTAAAAGGGTTTGAACTACATGTATTTTTATTAGCAAAGTTGGACGTCTGTAATTAATATGAAGTTCATGATAATATTACAACGTGTCACGTCTCGAAACCATAATCACGTAATTAAGTCTAATTATATGTCATTATTAGGGTCATGATTAATTTTGGGGCAATTTATTTTTGCACATCAGGACACTTACATTTGAGTCAATCAAATGAGAAAGAAATCCGAGAGAGAAAATAATAGAATTCACAATTAAAATGGACTCTTTCCCTAACACGTTGGTCCCACCAAGTGGGCCAACCACCCTATCTCTCCAAAGGGGACAGCCACTCACTCTCACCTGCTCCCTCTCTCTCTCACACACATGCAGCCCCAAAGGGAGCAGCAGCTCCTCTCTCCTTCTCTCTCAAGCACTCTCTCCTTCTCCCCCAAAATCCCACCTCAAGAGAAGGAATCGAGATATGCATGTGGTACTCACGCGTTCGCTAGCTCACAAGCTTCCCACCATCCAATTCATTTTCGTTCTCACGGAAGATTCAAACTTTGATTTCTTTTGGTGTTCTTGGTAGAAGCACAAGGAGCACCAACATTCTTTCTCTTTCTGAGCTTTTCTTCCTTCAAATCGACGGTCCCTACGCTCGGAAAAGCATCTTTGGTGAGTCTCCTAGGCATCCATGGCAAGAATCCGCATTTTGGGTAGTTGGATTTCGAATTTTGAACTAGGGTTGTGAAGTTCTTGAATTCTTGAACTTCAGAGCAATTGAGAGGAGTTTGGTGAGTTTTGAGTTAGGAATCGAGTTGCTAGGTTGTTGAATGAGTTCTAGACTCTATAAACTCTCTCAAATATGTTCCCCTTTGGTTGGGAGGGGCTCGCAAATGAAATCGGTAATTTTTCCCCGCGAAGAACTGCTTTCTGTGGAGATCCAGAAAGTCCGAATAAAAATCAGGAGAGTCCGGATAAATCCGGAGTGTCCAGAGAATTTTTCGGAGACTCTGTAGTTCAGAAAGTCCGAAGAAAAATCCGGAGACTCCAAAGTTACTGTTTATCAAGCCTTTTCTTTTGTGTTGATAGCTTGTAAATTTCATAATTAGTTCATACAAACTCCAAAAATCATGAAACATGTTGCGTTAGCTTCGTATGAGTATGAACTACATGTTAAAAATGTTGTAACTCAAGAAAATAATTTTGATAATTAATTAATTAATTACATTTCGGCTTGATTAGATCACAATTAATTAATACAATGACCTAAAATTATGAAACCTCTTGAATTCATGTTATGATTAGTGTCATCTAGAAAAGATGATTTCGCATAGTTTATGGCATTCCATCATGTGTATTTTGCGGTATACTTTGTTGCACTTCATTCATACTCATCATTGCACGCGTTCTTGTTTAGTGAACGAAGAGCCGACACGTGACCTGGCCACGGTTGAAGACGAAGCCGATCTACTGGATTTCTGCGAGTGTTACGCGGTTAGTATTATGCGATCATCTGAGTAGCAAGCCAAGCATTTAAGCATACTTCTCTTATTAATTTGGATCATATGCGTCATATGTGATAAATTATGCTTTATGTATGTTAAGAATGAGTTCGAGTCGATATCGAGTTTATGATGGGTAGAACCTATGTTGATACACTAATTCTCCTATCCTGAATAATTGTTGATCTGTATGCTTGTAGCCTGGGTTTAATATGGTGTTATCTAACTTAAAATGTCATTCGTGATGCTTAGCAAGTACTTAGGTCCTCGGTAGAAGTCGAGTGGTGAAATATTTCATCGTTCACGAGCATAGACTTTAATTACTTGCACAATGATGATAATGATGGGTTGATGGTGTTGGTTGGATGAGTGGTGAGGATGAGACGAGATATGGATGGTGTTATGGGTGTTTGTCATGTTTGGATGTGGAGTTTCCCTAGGTAGGTCAGGAGAGGTACCTGGACACCGTAGATCACTTGCATCATTTAAGCACTGATCATTGTTGCAGTTGGATTTTGCACTTTTCGTGCTTACTACATGTCGCATATGAGAACAATAAGCCGATTACCTTTATAACTGTGGCTTTTTGGCGTGCAGGTCGATGGTGTCGGACATGGCTAGTTGGGGTATCCATTTTGCTCCAGGAGTAGTTCTGGATAACCATCGCACCTATCGGTGCATGATCAAATGGTCAGAGTTTATTGGAAAAGGTTAACATGAGTATCCCTTGTATGGATCTGTGTGGTCATATAAACCGTATGGTCCTCAAGTCGTGTAGGTAAAGGAGTACCCCTGCAGGGTGTAAAAATATTTCAAAAACATTTCGAAATGCCGCGCTCTCGGTCATGAGCATGCTTCCGTCTATTTGCAGCAGTCATAGAGTTACGAGTGTGGATTGATGTGGTTGCTGGGTTGAGATGGTACTTTACATATATTATTCTTATGGTTCCATTTACATATATATTCAGTTGAGGCTTATGGGTTAGATAGTCGTGTTGGTCAAGTATAGATTCTCACACATGTTTATATCAAATTTGCTTTCGCATATGAAGTTTGCTTAATCATATGGTCTTTTCTTGCTAACATCCAAATGTATAATCGTTGGAGTTGGACTATTTATAAATGCCTATTATGGATTAAGTCTTATGAGTATCTTCATACTCACACTACTTTTCAGGTGATACCGGCGAGGAGGAGTTGGTCTTTGGCTACTTCACACCTGTTGAGGGTGGTGGCGGGCATGAGTTGGCAACTACTCGGAGGTCGCGCTTTTGGGGTGAAACCTAAGGGCATATGGCTTCACCCATCTTTTGTTGTCTTTAGCTTTTGTTTCCATTGTGTAGTTTTTTGTTGGTTAGGAGTTGAGTCGGTTTTTATCTCCGCCTAACTTTCTTTTGTTGTAAATTGTAATAGCTTAGTAAATGCTTAAGAACTTGTAATTTAATGTTAATTACTTACTATTTATTAAGCTGTGTTGTGATGTTAAATGTTGAAAAGCATGTGTTCCAATCTTGGGCACAAAACACGTGCCAGGACTACCAGAATAGTATTATGGTTAATCGTTGAAATCATGATTAAGTAAATGATTGACTTAATGATTAGTTAGAATACTATTTAGACAGTTCCTCACACAATGCCACGGATTGAAAAAAAGATCCTACTACGTGGATCGGGGATATTTTCCCCTTCTATCATGTCCCCCTTCACGCTCCACTTCTTCTTGGTGACATAGGATAGCTTCATGCCTGTATAGTAGTTCCTCACACCTATGAAGTTTGGCCTCTTATCTCTTTAAAATTTCTCTCACAAATGGCGTTCCTCTTCCCGCCTTTAAAGTTCATCAGCCTATCACTAGTGCTCATGTTCTCGCCACTGATGTTCCTATTGGTGCTCTTGACGTGCCTCCTACTGCTGGCGTTCTTCCTCCATCCTAATCTTATACTCACATTTGATTTCATCCTCTCTGATATATCCCCCATTTTAAGATGGCTTCACCATGTTGATCAATTATTGGAAGCGACAAGGCTATGGATGACAAATGTAACATTAGGAATGTTGTTCACAATATAGAGTTGGGAGGTACAAACACACAGTGAAAAAGAGGAACACACCATAAAATTGCCATCAAGGTTTAGACACATGAAGAACCGCTTACCAAAAGTCTTCACATCGAAAGATATCGACATCCGAGCTAGGTTGCCACACATACCGAACGAATGTTCATGCTAGTGTGGCACTCCCATGAGGTGGTTCCTCTAGAAATCCATGATGCTCTCCTTCCTTCTCTCACACGTGCGCTTGTGCTTTGCTCACTGGAAAGTGAAACAACCGAATGGGGTGAACAACCCCCCTGGATGGTGGCACAACCATAATATACAGGAGTACCTATCGACATAGGGCCTGTTGGCACACCAAATGCCAACAGGTACCCCTGTCGCACTGCCAACACCAATAAAAACTAGGGCCCACCACCTATTGGAGGTCCACATGACGAAATAGACATGTCAGTATTTTGCATGACGACAGTGTACTAATTGGTATTTCGCTTGCCGATAGGGTACTATTTCGATAATTTTGTAAAAATAGATATTATTTTTACAATTTTCTATTAAAATATTGTTATTAAAAATTTATATTCTCTCAATCCTCGCGCAAGCCTTGAATTGCCATAAGAATTAGATGTAGTTCAGTGTTTATATTATTGGCAAGCTTTAGTCATTTCCTATGCTAGCAAAGCATTTGCCTTGCTACCCCAAGGTAGAAAATTTGGCTCACATGCCTTCGGAAGGCAAGGCGAAGAGATGCTAGGGAACTAAACTAACCCTATAGCCAAGTTGCATGGTGAAAGTGGGCTGCACAATCGCATGAGCCTAAGGATTTGAACAGGAGCAGAGACCCCCTCCCCCGCCCACTTGATGCAGCCCCCTCCTCCAATAATTTATGCAGATCCCTATCTCTTCTCTCCTACTTAAAAAAATAGTAAGATATGTTATTTCACCAGAATATTCTTTTGCCTCCTGCGATTCCTCTGCCGATCGCTCGTGCATGCGTCCGTCTGCGTCCGTCCGATCTCTCCTTCGCCCGCCCACGCCACCGCTCCCTCACCTTGCTCCCGAAATCGCCTCCTGATTTCTCTGCTCCCCCATTCCGTCCCTCCCGATTTCTCCACAGCCAAATGGAGATCTCTCATCTCTCCCATTGTTGTGTGCAGAATCCCACCCCGCCTGCGGATTCCTCTACCCCGACGCGCTCCATCCTTATCGTATGCACGAACATCGCTCTCCCCCCTCCACCGTCGGCCCCACCCCGCTCCCAAAATCGCCAGCTGCACGCTCGAAGCCGAGGCGCTCCTGCTCGAGATGTGCTGCGGCGTTGCAGCTCTCTCCTCCCAGCTCGCCAGGGTATCTCTATATCCGTGTCCTTCCGATTCGACGCCGCCTCGCCATCCCACACCACGCCTGGGCAAGGCCAAGCAGGTATCCTTCTCCCTCATATCTACTCCCAAGCTACTGGATTGGGAGGTATTGGAGGTGGGTTTCCGCGATAAATGCTTGGGTTCTTGGTTTGATCTTGCGGCTCCGTTCGGAGGTGAGTGTTCTTGGAGTTCTTGTTTCTGCATTCACGGCTAATACTGATGGGATAGGGATAGGCTGGCTGCTTTGATTAATCTGACTGAGCTTGCACGCACCCTCTCTTTATTTAATCGATCTCTGTGGGAGTGTACCTGAAGCTCGAGGAAAGATCTGTGTCATGTGATGCGAGCTCGATCCGATCACGTGGCCCTCGTGCTTGCTTGCCTGCCAAGTTCATAGTCACCACCTCGATCCTCCTTCACTATCCCACATGGCCACGTTATGCCACTTCTAAACTCGAGAATAATGTCTGCTCTGCTGGATCTGCTGCTACTCAAGTCAAACTTCAGATCTCTCTTTCCATTGCGTGATGCAAGCCTACAACTGATAGATGGTAGATGCAACTGGAACCACATGTTAGCAATGCTAAATACAGAATGGATTAAGGAATAATCCATCGCTCGTGGCACACTGTTTCCATGAAAACCCATGCAATAATGCTACCAAAAACAAGTAGGAGACCACATTTCTGAAATCTGAATTCAATTATTTCTTTTGGGTTATTTTTCATGCCTGCAGTCCAACCGACCCGGCAGCATTCATGAGTCGCTCGTTCAACTGTCCCTATGGATGGCTGAGATCAATAATTTGCTTCCCAAATTGGGTCAATCTTCAGTCCCTAATTACGATAGTTCCATGTGTGATCTTCACATCCTAAAATTGCATTAGAGAAATGGACAATTGATTGCATCACAGTTTTGGTCAAATCCCCAAATCTATTTTGGAAGCGGTTCCTCCAGAACGCCAGTTATTTCATCCGCAACAAACACTGGCCAATTTGGAAGCGATTCCTCCAGAACATGGTGTTTCATCCTCCTACATATCAATATGTTGGGTTCTCTTTCACCCCAATGTTCACCTACACGCACCGGTGTTTTCGATTGGATCGACATCTTTTATGAATTCAGCACCTACAGGAGTTTCATATTTTCCTACCATTACCCCATCACTTGTTGGACTGGCAGGCGTATTACCTAGCCAGTTTGTAAGGCCATATGCAATAAACCTTCCTAAAGGTAGCAGTGGTGGTGGACATGACAGTAATTGGAAATGGGGAAGACAAGGGCTTGATCTCAATTCTAGCCCTGGAATTGTCGAAGTAGAAGGAAAGGATGAACATATGGCTTTAACAGTTAGGAAAACTTTGATAATGTCACCACATGCCCTTGTGGAGGATCAGGCAAGAATTTACCAAATGCCAGGTGTAGGAATAAAGAGGAAGGAGCCAGAAGGCAGCTGGGATGCAGAAAGATCACAATACAAGCAATTATCATGGCAATGAGAACTCTTAAGGAGATTGTTTTACAGCAAGTGAGCTTGTGTGTATTTCAGTTCCGTTTCTAAAGACCTATTTGATTTCTTACTTGTGGCTCCTTTTGTAGTGTAATTACAGAATGGTTCTTTTCTTTGTAGAGTCCAACTGCACCTGGAACCTGGGTCGTGTATTGCGCACTTGCTGGAATATACAACTCAGAAATGCGGCCATCCCTGTGATGTGAATTGTGATCAAAAACAACTTTGTTGCAATTGATGTAAATGTTCATCATATTCCATGCTTTTATTGAACAATTTTCCTTGGCATCGGTAGTTCTTTGTAACCATGCTTTACATTATGTAATTTTGCCTAGGTAGTACATCTAGGTGGTATCGATTTCATGACCGTGCTTGTGGGTATTTTGCCTTCTGCGCAGGGGACGTGCTGGTGCACTACATGGTGGACGCGATTCTCAGTGCACTAGAGCTGCCAGACATCGGGCAGATCTTCCTGGACTCCGACCCCTAGTGAAAAGGTGCCGATTTTTCGGTGTTCATGAGGGAAGTTGTGAGTTTCTGCTCTGTGTCTTGGCCTCTTGGATTGGAGTCCTATAACCATGGTAACAATCATAATTCACAAGCTTCAACTGGTTCAGATTGCAACAGCTTTCGAGTTTGGACTGGAATGCTTGTGCTAATTTCGGTCACAAATGTAAGACGCTAGATGCTCGTCTCACCTTCGCGCAAATAATTCACCATCTACATGGAAGATGTGAGCACCTTGCTACTTTCTTTAATCATCAATTGAATCTTGTGGAATAGGACAACCATTTGCGTATAACTTGATGTAGATCCTAATTTAGGTTTTTGTATTGCAGCCAAATTTAAGTGCATCATGGTTGTTCCAACGAGCAATGTCAGTAAGGCCACATATCAGTGTTTCACCAACTTTTGTTAATGAGTTTCTCTTTGCTAATTTTCAGTCAATGCAGGTAACTTGAATTATTTATAGGATATACCATTATGTCACTTTTTGTTTATCTTATGAATTGTATTTTGTTTTACATCAGAAACTTGGGGATTCAGTACTTCAGCAATTTCTCCAGGTTACTACTTAAGGTATTATACTAAGAACCAGAAACTTAGCATTGTTACAGCCATATTTACGAAATTGTGCATATGCATGATGTAATACAGTTTGGACCTCTGGTGAAAACTTTGGGCCTAATAATGCTCACTCGGCCACAAATTTTGCCTTCCATATTTAAGCAGGTAGACTTTTGAAAACTTGCTTGTTTTTCTTTTCACACTCTAATTTTCACTTCATACAAGCTACATTACCTTTGCAAAGCTATCATCAGGCTGCCTGGCAATTGAAGTTCATTAGTATTTATTCTACTCTCATCCAGGTTGAACTTGGAGTCATCCTTGACTTGTCAGGCCATGTTCTGATGCTTGGTTAGTGGTTACTACCCATTCCTTTCGACCTTTATGGATCCTGTCATGAGGTGCGATTGTCATCTATCTCTAATATCAAACAACACTTACTATACCATCTAAGCACTCTGCCTATCTGGCATCCTGGCTATTTTCTTAACTTTTGCAAGGTCTTGGGTCGAATCCTTGACACCAAGGGGCAAATATAAATGAAAATGGTATCTTGAAGTTTTTTGTTACGATAAATTATGTTACCATCACCTCTTTTGTTTAAAGAATGTTGGTTTCCATGTGTTCCTCCCTAAAAAGAATTGAGAATGTTTGCCATGTCATAGAGTCGATGTCCCAAAATATCTTCCCATGAGACATGTGTGAGTCGATGTCCCAAAATTTGTTACTATTTAGAAAGCAAAAGTTTTTGACAGGAATGTCATAGAGTGACTAAATTTTGATGAAATATTCAAAGCATTTTTCCATTGTGATGTCCACTTTGGCTAAGATCTCACAAATTGCTCTTTGCTATTGCCTTAATTATTTCTTTGTGCCCATTTAATACCCGACCATGAATAGGATCATGTAATATTTGTGAGTTAAGTTCCCCTTTTCTTTTGGCTATTTCACTTTTACCTAGCTGAGATTGATGTTTGCACATGTAATATTTCACTTCGTGGCCATTTAGTTTGTTTTAGACAAGGCAAGGGGGAGACCCCTTCTGGTTCCTATTATTACAAAGGTTAGGCTTCCCCAACCAGATGATCATATCAGGTGTTCCACTGCCATAAAAGAAAACGTTTGTGATGTTGTACTTGGGGGCGATGAATATGTAAGGGGGGGGGGGGAATGCTTATTCTTTGCTACTACCTTCATCAGTTTACTTGAAATATTTTTTTACCTTTGTTGGTTAAACTGAAATATCATATTTGACCGGACCTTGCATATTGTGAATGACTTGAAGTTCACTATCCACCATGCGGTGGAACCAATCAATGAAAAGCTGCACATGATATCCCAGAATATACAACATGAGAAGGAAAAGAAGAAAACAAATGATGATAGTTGCATTAAGTCGCCACCATCCTTAAACAAGGTAATCAGCAGGATTGATGACCCGCTCCTAAATGGGAGCTTGAGTGACAACAATGGTCCCAAGAAAGATGGAGGCATCGCATGAAATCAGGGTATGCAAGCGCAGAGTGGCGGAGAGAGCAGTGATCATGGCTTGGGTGAGTATGAGATCTGAGGACACAGATGGATTACTAGGGAGTAACAACAAATTCTCAATCTGGTACATGAAATTCTTGCAAAGTTGGTTGGCTCTTTCTTGCAAAGTGGGTTCAGATTTGACTCCTGAGCATATTTTTGGCATTAGAGCCTGTTCAACTATGTTGTTTTGCTAGAAAAAAGCCTAGAACTCTTTAATTTAAGTGATATTCACACAAAGCATAATTCGATGGTGAAGCACGCAAAGCTAACGAACTTGCTCATCATGTGTGTCATCAGGGCTCATGCACGGTTTGGGGGGAGAAGGGAGCTTGTCTGCAAAGTTTGGGCACACTATACTGAAGATGTTGCAGGAAATTTGGAAGTGTTAAGGGAAGGTGAACAACGAACTTGAGCATTGTTTGTTGTACAAGGATGATATATTTCTATACTATTTTTTAGGTTAAACTTACGTATATGTTCTATCTGTGCTTAAATTACTATGTCATCAGGCACCGCACCTGGGTGGTTGCAACAAGGAGTTAGAGTTATGATAATTTTGATTAAGTTGGTTGGTTGTCTGCTTGGCCTGCTCTCTGAGAGGCAAGTATTTTTGCCGCAACTGAAATGCTACCGCTACGCTCTTGGTTTACTTAGACTAATGGGATCAAACTCGCTTTATATAGTAGAGATTTGTTGCACTGCTCAAGATGGTAGATCAATAAGTTTTGGCCATTCATTTTAGCCCTCGGAGATGTCCTCATGTTGGGTGTAAAAAATTTAGAAACCGTTGTAATGTACGGACACCTTACTATCACTGTTCAGGAATTGTAATGGGATCTTTGATGGCTGCGCGTCCAATTAGATCAATCTTGATCAGAAGCTTGACTTTGAGCGGGATTTGAGAGATCGCATCAACAATTTAACATTGATAACATCTATGAACATGAGCTATCAACTAACAAACAATGCAACCTTGGTAGTACAATCAAATGGCTACAGTAGTCGGGTAAAATTGGTGCAGGAAACACAAAACGAGATAGGAATGTTGAGGACCCAGAGCAGGGTGAAGTAGTCAAGCTGAAATTTCAGCTGCAACTAAAAATCTGCGAAAGAACGCTGAAAATCCTAACCAAACGAATTAAATATACTACCAGATTTCAACATGCACCGTAGAGATTATTTTTAGTAGAACTTGAACCTCCGATATGTTTCTATAATATTATATTATCTAAAACTTGAACTTATGATAAGAGGATTCACAAACAAAAAATTATCTCTCATTACTAAAACATTTGTAACTTTCCTTCCGTTATGCATCTGGTGCGTGTTCTACCTCCTCATGCGTCCGGTCTGCTCCCCCGCATCTCCTCCGCTCCTCCTGTTTGGCTCCTTCGCTCCCGTCAATTTTTTCCCATGAAAATTCTGTGAAGATCGGCTCCCAAATTCACACCCGCAATCCAGCACGGATCGTCCGCAAACACTGCACCGACCCTCATTCATAACGTTCCGACGAGACAAGACCAGCTCACACATTTTTTTACGTCCATTACAACTTACAGGCAGATAACTAGTAACAATAAATGTGCATACACCTCTTCTACTTAAAAAAGAAAGACGTGATCCGTCCCGCCCGCTTGATGGCTGAAGGAGTGCACATCATGCTCAGCCGTGGCTTGCCCGAGCAGAGTTTGGTGGCGCACAGCGATGTGGACGAGGCGGTGCACGGCGAGTTAGTGACCTCGTGCTCTTCTCCGAGGTCGACCTCGCCACGGTCCCCGTTGCTCCGCCGTCGGATGTCGGTCCTTCTCCGTCTCCTGCTCCCATTCTGCATCGCAGATGTCGCACCCTCAGCTCCCTGTGGCCCCGCAGTGGTGCTCGCCGACGTCCGCCCTGGATCCAGCTACTAGGCGATGGCGTCCTCGAGGCAAAGGCCTAGGTGCACGCGTTGCCTCCTATCAGCTCTGCCCAACTCGCGTCTGAGAGCGAGCTTCGCACGGGGGCAGATTCCTTTCTCTCACCGCCGCCACGCCCTCCGCCCCTCCTCAACTCCATGCCGCCGCCACGCCCTCCGCCCCTCCTCACCGCCGCCACGCCCCCTGAGCCTCGAGAGGCAGCGCAGCCACCCTCGAGCCACCCCGATCCCTTCTACAACCTACACAACGCCGGGTTGGTTACTGCCTCCGAGGCGATGACGGCGGCCATCACCACCAGCTTGGCTTCCCCCGCGTGGGCGTGGCCTCGTGCCGCTCCCGCCTCCGTCCCGCATGGTGGCCAGTGTCGTGCGTCGGCGCCCGCGGCCGACCCGGCGTGTCACGCGCGGCGGAGTCACTGTACGCGGTGGACCACGCAGTCGCACTCAACTCCCCCTCTGTTACTCCACAGTCCGCTCTACTCGTGCGCTACCAAAAACACACTCGCGCGTGTGCACAGCACTTCGGTGGGACGACGGGGTACGACCACGACGACAGGGGTGGCAGGGAAGCGCTGGACGCCGTCTTCGCCGAAATCGTCGACGCCGAGGCTGCCATTGTGCGCCCCCAGGTTCCACCTCCGCACACTCATTTTGGTTCATTCGTTGTTCAGATCAGCTGAGCACCTCATGATCAACTAATTGCTCGATCAATGCCAGTTCTTCTCCGGCACGCACGCCATTGCATGTGCTCTGTTTGCGCTTCTGAGGCCTGGGCATGTGGTAAGGGACTGGATGAAGTTAAAGAACAAATGTTGGATGTGCCTCGGCTTGAGATTTCAGCTACTGGTGGTGGCTGGGCCTCCGTACGGTACCTTAGAGGAGGTGATTGGGATCAGAGGGTGGGCCAATGTAGGGTCACTCAAGGATTTCGGAGTGGCGTACCGAGAAGTTCCGGTGTGCCAATTTCTCCCTTCACAAATGCACAATGGCTACTGGCTAGAGTGTGTTGCATTGTGCTATGGATGGGTTGCTGATGAGGCTTCAGTTGTAGCTTGCAGCAGATGGTGGCCTTGATTGGAATGCTCTTGCTTGTGCCATCGGACCAGAAACTGGATGTGCTTTCATACAAAGATCTTGCGGATATTCATGGCGTAAGAGTCTAAGCGTTGCAGATATTCGCAGAGCTATAGATTTGATCAAGGTAAGATTATTCTGTGTTTAGGTGCCAGAATATTCTGTATATATAGTAGCTCCTGTATGGGCTACCATTTTCGACAATTTAGACTTGATCTCGTTACAGATGCAAAATCCAAACTGCATGGTGATGGTTGACAATTGCTATGGTGAATTTGTTGAGACAATTGCTATGGTGAATTTGTTGAGGCATCGAAGCCTGCAATTGTGGTATGTCCATGGTTGTCACCATCTCATGAGCACGAGTTTTATCTCATTGTGTGTTTTCATGGCAGGGAGCAGATTTGATTGCCGGTAATTTTATAAAGAATCCAGGTGGAACTATTGTGCCTTGTGGTGGTTATGTTGCTGGGAAGAAAGATTTGGTTGCAGCGGCTGCAGCTCGCCTATCTGCACCTGGCCTTAGTGTGGAGTTCGGGTCAACACCCGGCCATGTTATGCGTGCACTGTTTCAAGGCTTTTTTCTTGCTCCACAAATGGTTGGAAAAGCAGTAAAAGTAGGTTCTTCCTAATTATCGCATCTTTGATGAAACTATGTATGCTTTTGATCCGATACAATCTATAGGGAGGTTTGCTAATTGCGGAAGTCATGTCAGCCAAGGGCCATAGAGTTCAGCCACTTCCAAGGGTTCCTCGCCATGATATTGTGCAGGTTAAATTTAGCCTTAGATAAATAGCTAGCACATGCATATTCACACAAGCATGATACAATATGTCTTACAGTCTGTTTTTTAATAAAAAAGTATCAGCAGAGTCAATTTTTCAATGATGGTATTTTTATATGTCTATGATAGTTAATTATAATCAAAGTTGTTGCTGGAAAATGTTTGTAATAATTTTTTCTTTAAAGAGTTGTTGGTGCTGATCCTATCCTGTAAATATCTTATTTTATCTTAAATCGTAAATCATATCTGAACATTATATTTGTATGGTTGGAGGTGAGCAGATCTCTATCCACAGAAGTTTCATCACTAGCTGCTGGATCTAAACTGGGGGTGAGCAGATCAGAGATGTGTCCTCCATGACTAGCCAGAACGACCGTGATGTGGAACGGGAATGAATGGTTCAACCGGTCCCTATGCAACACATTATGTCTGATGCATGTTTCAGGTCCTTCATTTATCTCCCATTGCCTGGTGTCGTTTGGATTGTCGGTATTGGTAAAACGGTTTTTGATTTTTCTCATGTCTTGGCTATTTACTGATTTTTCTCATGTCTTGTCGGTATTGGTAAAACGGTTTTTGATTTTTCTCATGTCTTGGCTATTTACTGATTTTTCTCGAAGAGATAGGCTCTTGGTTGATGGTCATAACGATAAAGACACTGAGTAAATGCATGTAGCTCCGGTCCAAGTTCAGTGATTCTCCCATCAAGAAAAGGGCTAAGGTCGAAACAGATATCCATTATGTATATCACGTTGATTTATGCTGTGATTTTTTAGAACATCTATTCCAACTTGTTCAATTTCAGGTTCAGTTTTTCTGTTGCCCTTTGAGACCCAGCAGAAAGGCATTGGCGATGGTTCTTAATTATTTTCTTTCTATACCTCTATTGTTGTTTTTAATTTTGTTTCTTTCATTTTGATTTGGTGAACCAGTTAGCCACAGCCTTGTGCAGCATTATAAATTGAACTTATGTGTCAATATATTTATTATAAATAAGTCGCTATTTTGAATCAAAATCTTTCTCTTTGCCCTGTTACAATTTAACCAAAAATAGTCAACTATCCGGTTCAAGCTAGGAACTGGGAACAATAGAAGAGTAGATTAAAAGAACAATAGGATGATGGACAAACAAGAAAGAATACATAACTAGGGAGACCGGCTAAAACCTCATGGAGAGATTTTTCTAGGTCACTAGGATCTAGTTATCAGCTTCACGGGAGTTCAGAGGTCAAAAATATATCTTAGCTGATACACGTTTAAAGTTTTGAACTTACATCATGGGAATTCATCAGAAATTATTTTAGTTTCACCCAATGAACCATATTATCCATCACCGGAATCCTCAACCACGATGCGCGTCACCGCAACCTCGCCGTCCACTTTCACTGCATCTCGATGTGCTTGACAATGTGAGAATGTTATCTCTTTGGCACCTTGACGTTGTTTTTAGTCCAACAATACATTAATGTTCTTTTGCACGGGTTGTGTCAGGCTTGTCATGGTGTCACATCACTTTTGTTTAATAATTTTTTGGTGCCTGTTGCAATGCACGGCCAAAAAACTATATACATATAATTGTATTGTAATTCAAGAGCTCGTTAGCATACAAACTTATTTTACTTATTATCCGTGTTTCAAGTATTATATATTTTTTTATGAAACACATTTCAGTATTATATATCGCAAAATATAATTTACTACACATGGTTATTATGAATACATGTAATGAAGTGTTTTTTCTTGACAAACTTTACCAAGTTTAAACTGTTTGCCCTTAATAGTCATGATTTATATTCCATTACTCTACTCTCTTTTTTATTAATTTGAGCTCTAGTTATTTTTTTATAGATATTTTTTAGCTAATAGTAGTCTCATATCGAACTAGCAAAGGCAACACCCGGAGGTTCAATGAATATATATCATTATCTATTATACGAAAGATCATATATTTATTATTGTGGATGAATTTATGTATGAATAAGAAAAATAATGTTTTAAGGATCATGGAACGTGGATTCATCGCAACGTCTATATTTTGTTCTCCTAAAGAAAAGAAAATAGATTAACCAATTATTAAAAATATAATTTTATAAGGATCGATTCAATAGCTTCTAAAACCGATGCAAATTTGTCTCTATCATCCTATCGTGCTCCACCCCTGAATTTGAACCCATGTCGACGCCGCTCTATCCAAATGACGAGACATTACTTAGCTTGTGGCACAACTCCGTTGCGGTCAATTTAAGAGGGAGAAACGACTGCGTGTTGCTTGACTTAGCTTGTGGCACAACTCCATAGGTGGTGCATGCGGCACTTTGCGGCCAACTTCCACCGGCACAACGCTACAAAGGGTTAGACAGAGGATCTCAGACGTATTTGCATGCTTGAGGAGAAGAAGTTGGTTGTGTTGCTTGATGAAGGTCCTCGTAAGTGGTTGGAAGATCATATGGCCGAGAAGTATAAGTAGGCTAGGGCATTTGACAGGGAAGGACGCCGATATGGTATGATGACTAGCAACATGGCTGAGGTTTTCAACAAAGTGCTTAAGGGAATTAGGTTTTTGCCCGTTACAGCAACTGGCCATCACTCTAATCTCTCTGCACCTCTCTCTCCCCGATCCTCTCACCATGGGCAGCAAAAGATCACACCAGCCACCTCCCTATGCTCATGCTATGGTCTGATCTTTTCACCGGTTGGCAAAATCCATTTGCCTTCTTCTCCTCTCTTCCTCCCACTACAAGCAATAGCAAGCACCACTCTCAGGGCTCGGTCGCGCCTCAAGCCGTTCCACCGCCGTGCGTGCTGTCACTCATGTTGCGCGCCATCCACAAGGTGAGCACCCCTTTCCCTCTCTGCTTCTTCACGTGTCGCAGCCGGTCCACACCGCCCCTTGCGCCGCTGGTCCGCGCTGCTGCTCGGCAACGCCACCGCGACGCGCCGCGATACGTCTTTTCGCCGCGCCGTGTCGCCGTCCGCATGAGCCGTGCCGCCTCCTGCCGCGCCAACCCGCACCTCCCACGCGTGCCACGCCGCTGGCGGCCGCGCGTGCCAAGCCGTCTCGCCTTGGCACGCCGCTCCCTACCTCCCTCCACCAGCGAGCTCCATCCCCTCCCTTCCGGCGCCGCCGCTCGTTCCCTCTCCTCCGGTGCCGCCTCCCTCTCTCCCTCCGGCGCCCTCTCTTTCACACGACCAAGAATCGCCGTCAGCCACCATCCCGCCGTCACCCACTCCTCTCCCTCCGGCTCTCACTCCCCTCCGATCGTCGATCCCCCTCTCCCTTTCTCTCTCTGCACCGCACGCATGGGAGATAAGGCCTGCTAGCCTTATTGAAAGGATAATGATGTCGCCTAGAGGGGGTGAATAGGTGTTTTTACAAAAATTCGTCCCCTTTTACCGTTGGCCTAAACTTGTAGTGGAATATAAACTAACGTGTTTTTCACAAGTGAAAAACCTAAATATGCTAGGCTCAACTAGTGCACAATCACCCTAAATAAGTGTGAAAATTACAATCCTAAAGTGACAAAAATTACTCTAATCTAGCAAGAGATATGCAATAAAACTTAAATTGAAAAAGGCTGCAAACACTGTTCATATAACTGAAATTACTGTTTATCGGATACTCCGGTGAAGACCGGATTCTCCGGGTTATACAGGTACGGAAACTCCAGTGAAGTCCGGATTCTGTACAGAACTGAGCCCGAAACTGAATATAAAGGATGTGTAGAGAGTTCTAGCTCAAACCAAGTGATATCGTGTGTTCCTGGAGATGATTCCAAGTAGATCCACGGAGAATCTACACCCAAATACACACAAACAAGTAGATCGAGCAATATGCATAAAGATTTGAACAAGAACTCAAAAGTAAAGAAACAAGAGAGGAGACACAAGATTTGTTTCCCAAAGTTCGGATTCACCACCGTGAATCCTACGTCTCCGTTGAGGAAGCTCCAACGAGCCGAGTCTCTTTCAACCGCTTTCCTCGATCCACTCTTGATTTCTTCCCTTGCGGAGGCGAAATCGAGCCCTTCACAAACTTTCCCGCGGCTCACCACAAGCACGGGAGCTCACCGGCGACACCTAGCCGGCTAGGAGGCTTCACCTCCAAGAGTAACAAACGCTTCGAGAACTTCTTGTCAAGAACTCAAGTGCTCAAGATTGGATTTTAGCTCACTTGTACTCAATCTTCCAATCTCTCAACCCAACTCACTTTTCTTCTCAAATCACACACTAGAATGGAGTATGATGGAGTTCTTTTGGCTCTAAAAAGTGTTTCTTTCGTGCCCTTACAGCAGCCCCAAAGGATGGGGTGAGTGGGGTATAAATAGCCCACTTCAAAAAACTAGCCGTTAGGCTCTTTTCTGGACTTTACCGGAGAATCCGGCCTACACCGGAGTCTCCGGCCACTCCAGGTACCGGAGAATCCGGTTTTCACCGGAGTCTCCGAGTACAGCACAGCTGACCTCCAAAAAACGGCGATAACTTTTGATCCCGGAGTCTGATTTCGACGATTTTGGACTCTATGGAAAGCTTATTTAGAGGGCTATACATCTCAACTAAATTCATGACTTAAAACACATAGGATCAAATTAGGAACACTCCAAAACTTATTTTGGACACTTCCACACTTTCCGCTCCGGACTCTTAACAACAAACTCTCACTTTGGGTTTGGTTGGGAACTCTTGAGCACTGAGACGTGACAATTAGCTCACGTTGCATCCCTCCTAATAGTGCGGCATACATATACTCAAATTCAAAGATAAAACTCGTTTGAACCACTTTGAGCATTTGAAAACTTTCAAGTACCACTTCTTTCTTTCAAACCTTGAGGGTTGCTAACTTCCATAAAATCTTCACTCCATCTCTTCTTGATTTTTCATATGATTGATGTGAATCATCCATAGCTTCCCATAGCCTCGCACGGTCCATCGGCGCAAAGCCTTTACTCGCTCTTCACCACCGCCTTAGTCCTTCGGCGCCAAGCCATTTGCTTGCCCTTCACCACGGATGGTCCATCGCAGCCGAGTCTTGCTTTCCCTTCACCGTCTTGCCATAGAAAACCATTTTGTATTCAACATCTTCAAGGAATTCATTTTATCAAATATGGAGTCCATTCTTGTTCTTCACTCTTGGCATATATGATTTCAATTCAACTTATGCCTTCTTATGGATCCTAACCCCAACTCACTCTCAAGCACAAAGCACATGGGTTAGTCCATAAAACCTAAATGACAACATTTATACCTTAAGTTACTTGATCTCCATAAGTAACTTATTAGCCTTCATGCATATTGTCAATCTTCATATAGAACCTAACCCCACTCATTCTTAAACACATAGCACACGGGTTAGTCCATAAAACTCTATTAACAAGTCATACCTTTAGTTACTTAATCTCCACAAGTAACTTAGCCTTCAAGCTTATTGCCAGTCTTATTGAGCTTCTTCTTCTTCTTAGGAGCATCACTAAAATCTCAATGATTTTTGATGCAATTCTTTGGACTCATGGTATTTCTCAAAGAATCCATGCTTCATCATTTATGCATCTCCTATGGAATAACCTAATAGCAATTCTCAATATGATTGTTAGTCCATATGCATTTTCATCACTTACCCGAGCATCACTTAGAGCTCATTCATCTTGATGCATTTTCATTCTCCCCATTCACCTAGAGCTCATGCATATCTCTCATCCATGTATCACCTATGGAACAACCTACTAACAAACTCAACACCATTGTTAGTCTATAGGTATTATCATTAATTACCAAAACCACACATAGGGGCTAGATGCACTTTCACTTATCCCTTCGGCACCCCCCCCCCCCTGCTGAGTCGGCCCATGGGCCGATCCACTCGAGCCGGTCCATGGTGGACCAGCCACCCAAGCCGGCCCTAGTCCACAAAAGTTGTGGACCAAGTCCACAAAGCTGGTGCACCATGAACCCCCCCCCCCTCACAAATCTCCTCGGGTCCACAGCTTAGTAGACCGTGTCCACAATACAGTGACATTTTTCCATTTCCAGAAATTCTTTTCTGACAAATCTTCCGACGTCCATAACTCCTCCATTTCAACTTCGTTTTAGCGATTCTTTCACCCATATTCCTCTAAAATCATAATCTATCTTCCGGCCAAATCTTGTAATTTTTGGTGTTCGTTTGTTTTCTCATCCAGTAATTATTTCATGTCGCAGCGTTTAATCTAGATTTAGATTTTGTCATTTAATAAATAAAGTCGAGTTTAGATAGTTCAATAAATATGTTTAAGATATAATCATGTATAAGTTGCTTATATTAATCTCGCTTAAGTGTAGATTAATCATCATATGAGTTAAAGGGTAGTTTTTAGATTAATCTTTTAATCAATGTTGCAATATATTGTTATTTCATGTGATAGGTTATAAATTAATCTTAGTTCAATTAAGGTAAAAAATTAACCCGTGTAGCGGTTAAATAAATAAATACATGTTAAATATGATAGAATAATTTAACATTGGTGATTAGTTAATTGAATACTCTTTTAGTAATTAATTAATTAGATTCAAAGAATAGATTAACCTAATTATTTAATTACATACATGCTTTTATGATAGCAATAAAATATAACTTAATTAGTATAAAAATTAAACAACGCTTTGTAATTAAGATTAATCACTAAATAACCATATTTAGTGCTATATATTAGAATGCTTAATCCAACACTCAAGCACATATAATTCCCTAGAGTTATACTTACGTATATATGTATACATGCTCACATATATATATATATATATATATATACGTAAGTATTACACATACGTTTATGTCGATACACGTGCACTCACCTACACGTAGAATCTCTAGTTGTCGTCTTTCGGCAAGTAAACTAATAAATGTTCATCTAGTTAATCGTGATTTGTTTAGGTTTTTTCTTAGGTTAATAACACAACTAAGTTAATAGTTTAACCTAGCTTCGCTAGTTTATTCCGTTATTCTCTGTGCATTAGCTTCATATTGCTTAGAGTTATCGGTCGTCTTCCGCTAGGTTTAGCTTTCGTTGTTTTCTCTGTCGTTCTTCTTCCGCTTTGGTATTTCATTGGTTTATTATGGTGTTCATTTGCTTAGTCGTTGTGCGCTTTTTATCGTTAATATGCGTAGACTCGAAGTCAAGGTTCTAAACAAGAACGTGAGGAAGGAACTGAAGGCAAGATCCAGCGATGAAGAAGAACCCCGGAAACTCAAGAGACAAGACCAATGGTGAATTGACCCTTCAAGAAGTCAAGTCCTATCTCCTTGATCATATTGAACCTATGTTTTCAAATAATATACATGATCAACTAAAACCGAACTTATTATCGCATGTGCGTATCAGCTACTTGATCTAGGGACTGATACAGGAGGCACAGGATATGCTGGAGGACGAGTCCGACGACGAGACGAACAATGAATTCAACAGGGGAGTTCGTGAAGGAACCGAAGTAGAGGGCGCCCTAGTTGCAGACCGGGTGGTAAGGCTTACTAATCATCTCATACTTTTTGTGTTACCTGCATTACATATTTCATGTGAATTTTTAAATAGGCACACGAGCTGCTTAGTACTATCAATAAGGCCGAGCTTGCATTAAGGACACCTATTGGAGCTCCCAACAAGTCGATTACTCTTAGGCATTTCATTGAGGTACGTCAACGAACACGTGTTTTTGACCATGTGTTCTATGATCATTATTTGTAGTTCTCACTCCATACATTTCGTGATTGCAGCGTTTGCGTTCCAGGTGCCACAAGATGGCTGCCCATCTTGGATGTCGTGGCCCTGTCTATGATGTTGTCCTTCCCCCACATCCAGTAGCCAATGGGTCGAGGTCACGAGGTCCTTCCTGTTCAACAAGTGCTACCACCTCGGGAGGTTCACGCCACAAGGGACCCGCAGCGAGTGAGTACGAGGAGGAGGAGGGAGACGTCAACGTGTCCGAGGATGAAGAGGTCGAGGAGGAACAAGATGTGGAAGGCCCTGAGGAGATAGGACCATCTCAGCTTGCCGATGCATCATCAGGCTCTCAGGTGTCGTAGGCACGTCCTCGCAAAAAGCCCCATGACCGTTATATTGATCCGTCTCTAGTGATTCAAGGGGAGAGTCGTCATAAGCAGCCCAAGAAGTACACTTCTGGTACACATGCTCTGGGATGCCGTCGCAGGCAATAGGTCAATTGCATGTGCTATGTGTATGACTATGTCACTATGGCTATGTATGAAGTATATGTGTATGACTATGTCGGAATGTGTATGACTCTATATGAACTCTGTGTATGACTCTGTATGAACTCTGTTAAAAGTCTATGAGCAATCCGCTATGTATGAACTATGGACTTGAATATGTATGAAGTCAGTATGAAATCTGTTAAAACAATGAGCTGTGTAACTATGCAATGTTTTGGCTTGAGAAACTATGTTTGTGACTCTGCTACTGCTGCCAGAATTCTGTGTGACAAGTGCTCGGAATGTGCCTTTGCCACGAATGCAAACTGGCGAGGATTTGCCTGGAATACAGAATTCCGCGCCAAAGAAATTAGTGCGGTTCTGCAGATGCTCCGCGCCAAATACTCTAGCGTGAACAAATCGACCAGGCTACCCCCCACCAAACTCTCTGTATCGCTGGCGTTGGACTGTGCATACTCCGCGCCAAATTCTTTGGCACGAAAGTGCTACTGTACCAAGGCGTGTGCATGAGGTTCCACGGTATTTACATGGGTTATGAGCAGTCCAGAGCCAACGATACAGAGAGTTTGGTGGGGCCTGGGCGGGCGACCTATCCGCGCCAATGTATTTGGCGTGGGTAATGACCAGTCTAGTGCCAACGATACAGAGAGTTTGATGGGTGGCAGGGCGGGCGACCTCTCCGCGCCAAAGTTTTTGGCACGAAGATTCCATTGTTCCATGCCAAGGAGATTGGCGCGGAGGAACCAACTCAACCAGCTCAGCAGGCGCCAACCCCACAACCACATGATACAAGGAGTTCGTAGGCTGGTGATTACTCAAGGGAGCAGAAGTAGTGGCCGAGGCGTAGTAGGGAGTGCACAAGAATCGTTCGAGGAATCAACCAAATTAGCCACATTGACCAATCAACTCGTCATGCAAACTGGGATAACAGATTAAGTTCACAAATCGTCGACGATATGGTTCACATAGTATAATCATCGATGATTACACATTAAGCTCACAAAATAATTCACAACATTACGCCTAACAAATAATAGATAGGTCCAACGCAACCACATACCCAGCCAACTAACCCATAATACATTGTACGCCCCATTATAGATCAACTCGTCATCATCGTCGTCATCATCATCGTCTGGGATAAGCACAGGCAAATTAGCAACAAGTGCCTTCATTATCTCCATTTGCACCGCCTTAGCCGCTGCCTCTTGACCCTCCATAGCTCTCCTTGGACGACGTGGTTCTATCACCCTTTTGCCTTTTCCTTTATCCTCTTCCTCCTCCATCCATTCACCATCAGGACCATACAACAAATCCTGAAAGTTACAAGTAGCACCATGACGCTGCATTAAAATTCATGATACAAGGTACATGACATCTAATTCTATCTCATTCAAATTGTAAACAAGCAACCATGCCCAGTTTTTACCTTCTTCATCCCTTCACAACAGAAGTAAGGAGATCCCCTGAAGGTTCACAAAGCACGCTTAGCTTCCCACAGTTGCATAACAAAGGATCCGCTACACGTTTTTCCCTCAAATCTGATTTCTCTTTATAGGTCAGTTTTGGTAGATTTGGTGGATGAGAAACCCAACGAACAAACTTGTATGGCTTTGAATACTGAGTAAATCGTTTCACCTTCAAAATCCTCGGGTCATACATCTCAGGCCCATCAATCCATTAGAAGAAGTAGCACATCTCTCACTCCTGTAAATTATTAAAACATCATATCAGCAAAAGTAATGTCATATGCTTCTACCCTAATCCATAACAAATATACACTTATATGATAATCCTTGCACATATAGTACGCACGGCCAGTAGTATCTTTATGTAGGGACTGAAGGACCACGGCAGGCTTACCACAGTCACAAGTCAGGACGGGAAGAGCGGAAGGAACGGAGGCATCCTTACAACTAACATTGGGATACTCCTTGCCGCTGTGTGCCCACTTTTGCTTACGCCACAAATGGTTCATCGTATCATACAACTGCATAAACACCAATCCATTATGAATTTGACATGCACCAAACATTTTTACATTCAACTCTACCAAATCCTATGTAATAAACTTAGTTACCATCTTCTAAAAAATCATTGCACACAACTTCAAACCAAAAATTCACTGTCCACTACATCAACGAGCAAATTCATTACACAAATTTATCAATTTGTTCTATGCCAACACTGTAACCCATCACAACATCATATTATACGGGCATTTAAAAATAGTATCAAATTTTGTTCCAGAACAAATATTCAATCATATGCAACCTACATTGTATTTCTAACCATTCCAAACCATAATTCATCAACTAGAACGTCCAATTTCATACCACAAATTACATCTAGGGTTTCCACTCAAACCCACATGAATATGGCAGAATCAGAGGAGAAATTAAGGGAAGATGGATAAGTTTACCTTGACAATCCGATTCCGATGACAAATCATGGTTAAAACCAACAAAATACGGATTTGAGAGGGGTGGTGAAGGAAGGAGAGGGAAAGCCGTCATGTGTGCGGCTCGAACAGGGAAGAAGACCGGAGGAAGGAGGATGGGCCGCGCAGGGCTTTATGTGAAGGGGGTCTGTGCCAGAGCTCGTGGTGCGGAATATGAAAGGACCGCGCCAAAGTTCTTGGCACGGAGCATGGGTCACATTGGATCCCGTCAGCATCGCTCCTCACAGTGTGCCACGCTAGCACCAATATTCGCGCCATTACTACTGGCGCGAACATGACTAACATCCGTGCCAGAGCCTCTGGCACGAAGCCGGGAGTCAAAACTGAAAATAGTTTTACCGTCGGTCTATTTTCCAAAATAGTTTGCAAAAATGGTCAAAACCGGGGAGGTGGGGGGGGGGGAGCATCCTGTGTATACCTCTCAAAAAAGAACTTTCACAGAAAAATTAACGAAGTGGTATGTCGCAACCCACATGCGCTTAGCGATGGCATTCTTCCAGTCGTGAACCTTTGCAGTGCTATTGAGCAAAACCACTCTTGGTTAAAATGTCTAGTTATGTGATAGGTACGTCAAAAAAGAGAGTAATATTGTGGAAACAAATAGTAGTCTCAGTTAGCCAGGTAAGTAGGAGTATGTGCATTTCTAAGAAATTTAGTCAAACTTAACCCAAAGAGAGAATGTTATCTGGTGGCATTGGTTCAAACAACTGTTCACTTCATTCACAAAGAGTGTCGTTCAAAATATAACAAATTAAGTTGTAGTACTATGAAACTATTTTTTACTACAAACACCTTTTTAAAGTTCAGTCCAAATATACAAAACGATATTGATGATCAAAGTTTAAATGTATAGATTGCATGCAAACAAAACGATGCTCTTTTCTGACTAGGCAGTATAGAGTAATACGATTAAAAATGGAATAATTTTTCCCATTAAAGATTTATGGCACAAAGAATGCCCGTGGCAGGAGTAACAAGGAACTGGTGATGAGCAAATATTCTGTCGTTTACAATTGTCAATTGAAAAGGAAAAAAAATCCTGAATTACATATAAACAAAACAGAAACTACATATGCTATCTTGCCACAAAGGAATACAAATAACTCGTGCAACTCACTCTGGAATCTAATACAATTTTGCAGAGTTGCATCAACTGGTAGGTAAGTAGCCATATGACAGGCAAAAAGACATTCTGAAGTGTGCTAGCTTTATCGAAATGACCTTCAAAGCTCAAGTACTTTTGAAGTTGAGACAGGCCCTGCTGCCTAGTGCCTACATGATAATCTGGGAACTTCAAGCAGTTACTGAATATAGAAACTACCTATCCACCTATAGAACAGTATGCTTAATGAACTGCAGTAACACTGGACGAGTAGTTTCACATTTCAGATGTTTACTATGTGAATCTATCAGTACACTATGTAAGCATGCAGATATTCTAAATGTGCCATTCAAACTGAAAAGTAGTACATATTCGATTAGCAACAAATGAATACTAAGTGGAAACAAATTACCAACCATAACTGAAGAACACTACCATTCTATCAAAGATGTTACAAGGGGAGTGATCAAACATACAGCCCCATTGAATTTGAATCACCAGTGTTCCATCGCAATATTTACAACGTATGTCAATCCATCCATAGACCATATTCTGTGGTAGTTTCTTTACTTTAAGGCCTTCATACCCACTCAATTCAGGGCTGCACAGGTTCTTCCTACTCATCGACATCCCAACTTAGGTCCTCGTCATCTTCCACAGAATTAAGACGTTTTTTGAGATCTACTTTACTAGCAGAGCTTGACCTTGGACTTGCCCCTTTCTTCTCATCTTGATCGCTGACATCTTCAATCTCTTCCCAGCTAAGATCATCCTCCAGTGCTGGTTGTCGAGACACCACTGAGAAATCACTCTCCTTGGACGAGTCACCAGCTTCAGTCTTCTCTTCTTGCACCGGCCCATCACTCGACTTTGGTGTCGATGCCTCACCAGTGCTGTCCTTTGTCACCACCAAGGCCACCTCCTTGTCTTCTGCCGAATCATTTTCAACCACTGCTTTTTGTTTCCCACTGCTCTCTGTTTCACGGTTAACAGGTTCTGCCATTTGCTCCTTTTTCTTATCTACCATGAAGTTTGTGCCTTCTTTGTGATCACCATTATTGTTATCGTCATCGTCGTCGTCATCGACATCCCAGCTGAGTTCTTCATCCTCCTCCTTCGACATGGCCCTGCTCACGAGTTTGGTGCGGACATCCTCTGCCTGCCTGAGCTTCTCAACCGCAAAGAAATAACGGTTCCAGAACGTCTCATAATCCACAACTGACGGCACAAGCCTCTCCACAAAGCTCTCCAGTCCAGGGCTTTCCTGGAGCACCGCCTCTATCTCCTCCCTCCTCTCGTCAACTGAGAAGGAGCCCCTCCACCTGTCGAACCCCTCGGAGTCCTCGGGCTCCTCAGTGAATGTGGCGGGATCGGCTCGCAGCGCCAGGACCTGGGCTTCAAACCTGGTGTACTTCTTGGACGACAGGGGCGAGCGCCAGGAGGCGCCAGAAGCGGCAGCGTCGGAGGGGCGGGAGCCGCCGTCGCCATCCTCAGCATTGGCCTCGGCGGACCGGAGGGCCTCGTTGGCGTGCGAGAGGAGAACGGCGGCTGCGGCGCCGAGGTCGTCGACCGCCTGGCCGACGGACTCGAGCCTGTCGGAGGCGGCGGACGCACCAGCCTGTAGCGCGCCAGGGAGCACCGCGGCGGCGTGCGCGGCGGCTGCGCGGAGGGCGGCGGTCTCGAGGCGGAGGCCGGAGCCGAGGTCTTGAAGGTCGCGGCGGTAGCCCCCGATCACTGACTCCGACCGCGAGGAGAACGTCTTCACCAACCCCACGATGCTCCACCCGCCGCCGGAACCCTCCCCCTCATCCGCCGCCGCGGTTTCCGCCTCGGCTCCCCACTCGCCCTCCTCCTCCGTGGCGGCGGCGGACTCATTCTCTTTCCGCTGCGACTCTATCTCCTCCGCGAGCGTCTTTATCAGCCCTCCGAAGCTCCACCCGCCGCCGGAACCCTCACCTTCCTCCTCCTCAACTTCCTCCCCATCCACCGCCGCCGCTTCCGCTTCCGCCTCGGCTCCTCCCTCTCCCTCGGCGCCTGCCTCATGCTCTTTCCGCTGCGCTTCAATCTCCTCCGCAAGCGTCTTGATCAGTCCGCCGAAGATCCACCCGCCGCCGGAGTCAGCATCCCCCTCCGCCGCAGGGGCTTCCGCCCCGGCTCCCCGCTGGGCCTCCTCCGCGGCGGCGATGGCCTCCTGCTCTTTCCTCTGCTCCTCAATCTCCTCCTTGAGCGTCTTGACCAGCCCGCCGAAGATCCACCCGCCGCCGGACTCTCCCGCCACCTCCTCCTCTCCCTCCCCCGCCGCCGGTTCCTGCTCGCCCTCCCGCTGCTTCTCGTCCCCCTCCTCGTCACCGTGCTCCGCGACGGGGGCCGAGAAGACAGAGCTGAAGAAATTCATGGGCGCGCACGGATCAGGGTTCGGATTTGGATCTGGACGAGGAAGCGGAGGCGGCAAGAGATTGATAAGTCGGGTACTTTACCGTCGGCGAGAAATTTTTCTTTCCCCTTGCGTTCTCTCCGCCACGTGCTTTAATCATAGCCTTATGCTTTACAATGACGAGTGGGTCCAGATATGGTGGGGTCCGGTTGCAGCGAGAGGGAGGCGTGACACGAGGGATGGGTTAGTGGATGGTGGCTAGCGGTTGGGTTGGATGCGATCTGGACCAGCCAACCGACCAGGTAGGCGAGCCCAACTAACCTCTGTTTTTATTTAACTGATCACTTTGGTCACGACATAAATTCTAAGACAATCACCATTTTTTATGAAGTAACTAAAATATCTCTGAGTAAAAAATTAAAACCATATGAGTAAAATGGTGATTTTTCTAGAAAAAATTTGTGTAGCCATATGCCACGTGTGTTGTGCTAGTCGAAATTCAACATGATTTGTAGATTTTTTATTGATGTTAGGCCTATATTAGTATGATATGCATTATTATGAGTAATATTAGAAATAAATCTTAAAAAATGTGTTGTGCTAAGTATTTGAAAAAAATAAAGTGATTATGGATTCACCAGGGGTGCTTGGGTGGAAAGGATTGCCGTGTACTGGATGAAGCAAGCAAGACATCAGATTCAGCATGGACATGTGGCATATGTTCTTCGAGCGGATATCAAACATCATCACAAAAGGCTGACAGCCTGCTGCTCTTCCTTGGAGCGAGGTAGCATAGATCGACTTACTGAACTGGAAGCCTCCTGATGGTAAAAATGACTGACAAATTATCTCGTGGCAGAAATTCTGTTAAGCTGCTTGTATTCTTGTTTGTGGTTCAGTGTTCCTGTGTTGAGGAGCATACTACTGGTTCGTGGGTGCCAGTTGTTACCATTGCATAGCCCCTAATTGGGTTCGCCTAATGCAACAGTCAGTTCATGGGTTTAAGACATTAATCGACATCGAGAGAATTTCAAATCTGCCTTTTGGTTATGTGGATACAAGTAAGATCGTTAATGTATGAAATTGTAAAATAACACTAAATAAGTTTATACAAAAATATAAGGTTATATAGCTGAATTATTACATTCGGTCAGTGTTTTTCTACCTAAACTTAACTTAGCCAAAGTGACCTAATGTAATAATCTTTTGCCGAAATTTTGAATTGGTACACCAACGTAGCCAAACTTAGGCCTGTTCAATGGCGGTTTCAGACGGGTTTAGATCAAAACCCAACCCAACCCGTAAAGTACTGGAGGTTTGGTTTAAACGGTCTGTGCATTGTCTTCGCTCAAAAGAAAATAACTTTTGAATCGTCTTCAATCTCTAAACAGCAGTTCCATCGAGGATGGATCCCTTATATTTGGTATATCGGGCGATGGACGAGTTAATCTATATTTCTAAGGAGATGTGTGTGGAAAGGGACTTTAGATCATCCGTGGGGTAATATTTCTACGTTAGGTATATTTTCTTATGAAATGTGTTAAATAGATATATAGTGTCCTCCCTTGTCATCTTGGTCTCCACCTATTTATATATTAGGGGAGAGATGTTAATACAAACGGACTGTGTCAAACCAGGCAATAGACCTATATCTGACACAACCTAACTATTCTTAGCTCATCATAACGGTGGGTATCGGTGTAATAGGTAAGGGGTGCCATGCATGGCGGATCTCGCACCGCCAAGTGTCAGCTAACAGCAGGTATTGTCAAGACCAAGGCTGCATCGCGCGACCAACCCCCTGGTCACGAAGCGAGGTCCTGTGATGAATATGTCGCGGTGTCTCCGAAGATGTGATGGATCATATGATTGGCCTGCTGGTACCCCAGTGTCGACTGGTCGGGGTGGTCCCGTCCTTATCGTCATCGTCGTGCTTGTACTTGCGCTCTCTAAGCTCTTGGTCAATAATGCCTCACACGACCTTGCATTCAGTCAAGTCGTGGGCGTCCATACGGTGGATAGGACAGTAGCCCCGACCCTTTTTCCCGTCTTTTTTTTTCGAAGTGCCGGCATGTTATGCCGATTTGCTCTACCACCAAGACCTCAGGGGGTCCTTCCGGTCGACCCCTTTGACAAGGGACAGGTCATTTGGATGCAGGTCGCGGCCTACTGTCAATCTGTCGATCCTGGGCCTCGGCGGCCTACGCGCACTTATCCGCGAGCTTGAAGAGCTCGGTTGTGCTTTGGATTACCCGGGTGGCCAGCTTCTCGACCATTTTCTGGTCTTTGACCCCCCCCCCCCCCCCCGTTTAAACGCTATGATCACGGATTCTCTCGTGATCCTTGGAATGATGTTCTGGCGTTCAGTGAAACGTCGAATGAAGTCTCGCAACGACTCTCCTTGTCACTGTCGGATTTGATATAGATCGTCCTCGACATAAGTCCCCAGAAAGTTAACGACGAACTGGTCGCACATATCCTCCCAGAAGTGAACCGACTCGTGGGGGAGGTTCATCAGCCAAGACCGGGAGGAACCGATTAGGGCACTGTCGGTGTAAGGTATATGGGGGTCCCCTGCCAGGACAGACGTCAACGACTAGTTTTTGCGGGACTAGTTCTTTTTCTCTAAACAGGGTCCACCGCGTGACCACTCGGCATTGCACGACCACACTCCCGACCCCCGCTAGATTTCCCGCGACCAATCCATACTTGTCGCGGGGCATAAACCAAACCACTCTCATTTAATGCTAATGCCCATGCAGTTTTCCTTTCCCAGGCACACCCCACCGGCCGAGGCGACTGGGGCAGACGCAGAGCTTTCGTGTTCCCTCCCACGGCATTAATTGTTATAAGATGGGTTCGTGAACGTCATTAAGGGCGTGGCAGGCGCGCATGGGCAACCGGTGATGGGACAGAGCAGACCGGGCGACCCGGACTAATAAGTATAGAAGGAGCTAACGGATGGGACATGCCTCATAGTGCTCCAGAGCTGGCGCAGCGCGTGCGTGCTCCGTAATGATAGCCTATTGTTGACCATCTAGATAGAGATGGGTCAGTTGGATGGGCCCACTTGTAAGGATCTTTCCCCCTGGGCTATAAAGTGAGGAGAGGAAAGAAAAAACGGAGACAAAAAAAGAATACACAGGATGTAGGGCTATTACCCTAAGGGAGGGCCTACATCTGGATAATTCTCGGTATTCTTGAGTTGCACATACACAAACAAATTCAGTAGGCCCTCCCTGAACAAAGATCACACACCTATCGTCCGATACACCCCAGAATCATTATCAGGGATATCCCCCCCCCCCCCCGACATTTGGCGCGCCAGGTAGGGGGCGCGTTTTCGAGTTCGGGATTCGAGTCGCTGCGAGGTGTTCTTCGTTGGGTATGACCCAGACAGATCCGATATGTCCCAAACTCAGGGCATTGGATCAGGATACGAAGGCTTCGGGAGGCGACAGGGGGCAGCAGAGGCATCAATGCTCCCGGCGCCAAGGAGAGCTCACGGACCGCAAGCTCTGGGGGAACTGGCTTCTTCGGTGGAAGCCCCACCCGAAAGAGTGCTCACCACGCCGGGACTGCCACCCCTCAGCCCCGTGACGTGAACCAAAACCATCGGGCAGGTATGATTCGATCCGGCAAAAGAGTATATAGGAACTAATCGCGTATGTCGTTTCTCCAAGCAGGTTCAACCCAAGGATGAACAGAAGGGTCTACACCTCAAACATTTGGCATGAGTAACGACCACTCCCCGTTGGGTACTAGTAAGAAAGGCAGCTTACCAGAATCTTAGAAAGGTAACCCTCTCTTTTCCCGATGCTGACCACCCTTCGATCAGAAGGGGGAATCCTCGTCCTACCTTGCAGGATTTCACCCGACCAGGAAGGAGCGAGCACAGGACCATGCATCGTTAGGTACATGGTTCAATTCTGTTTTTCCAATTATTAAATACAAAGCGAAGTATGAGGGCCTTTTAACTGGAACACAAGCATCACCCGTGCGAGGGAAAAACGCTACTAGGTATAACCCTGTCACCAAGGGGTTTTCAGTACTCGGACCGGACTATGGCGACATACCTCTCCGAAGTGAGAAAGCTAGAGCAATGCTCTATCGGTCGAAAAGTCACACACGTCCCTCGCAAGGATTTCTTCCCTGGCCGATGGGCTGGCCCGTCTAGTCTCTTCTTGCGAACCTGTCCCAGTCGGAGTATTTGAGAAAAAGACTAACACGGCCACCCGTTGCGGTCTCGGGCCGACGCGGAAGGGATGCTCTGCTTGGAAACAGAACACCAAAGCAATACCTTTGGAGGCAACACCTTTGGAGGCAATACCTCCCTGTCGTCGACCTCGGGTGGCCATCATGTGGTCGACCTGCTCGATTCGGGTATGACCTGGATGGGTTAGATCTCGAACTACCTTCAGAACCAAGCAACCCCTGACGGCGATGTGTCAGCAGAAAAGGTCACGCAGGCTAACCGCAAAAATCCTCCTTGGTAGAGGCGTCCCTCTACCACCAAGGGAGCAACGACCCTTTCCTAAAATACATCGATTAGGATGGGGGAAGCACATCGCTCCCTAACATCCTCGGAGGCAGACATGGAGGCCGAACCTCACACCGTCCTCCAGGATGCTCGCGACCAGGTGAAAAGGTGCGGGTCGTGCCAGCACCACGACTGGAATACCAACCTACCAGCCCGGGTACTGCAAACCATACCACTCTCTCGACTTTTTGCTGTCTAGGGGCTGGACATCGTGGGACTATTCTCTAAAGCCCCAGGCAATCCTAAATTCCTACTCGTGGCAATTAACAAATTCACAAGTAGGTTCGAGGCCAAGCCCGTTAGGAAGATTACCGCCGTAGCAACGGTTAAGGCTCAAGCGAGTGCCGGCAACGCGGCCTAGCAGTCCAAGTTGCATAAATACGGACAACAGAACCCGATTCACTAGTCGGTAGTCGCACGCTGGCCATCTCTAATGGCTAGCCAGTCGGGCCCGACCAGTTGGCCCGGCAAAGACAATGATGAAAACTCGAGTGAATAGATCCGCGAGCGTACTCCATGGCCCGGGCAGCCAGGTCCTAACAGGGCCTCAGGCACGGCCATGACCACCACGCACGAAACTAGTCACAGGTCACTGGCGACCTCCAGTTTCCCGGACTCACGCGGTTGGGTTTGCCAGGGTGGTCAGTCGCCGATCATACAGCTCGCGGAGCGCCAGCTCTGTGTATAAGGCTACTCGACGACGATGTGTTTGTCTATTTTGCAGGACCTTCCGGACGAGCATGGACATTACTTGTAAGTTTTTTCAAATCCAAGCAATCGAACTCTCTATGTTGCAGGACTCCACGGACAAACGCGGTCTCTCACCAAATTCCAAGATTTGTTAAGCCCGCTCGCTCGTGTTGATGGCATGAGATCCAAAGCTAACCCGCTCGCATAATGATAGGGTAAAAGCGCCCGAGGGTTAACGACCACAAGGCCGCAAGTCCTAGCTCAGGTTGAGCACTAGTCGCCACCGAAAGGCTCGTCGTGCTAACGGTCTCCCTTAGCACCAGGAATGTTGCTTGCGAGCGACTTGATGCGATCCTCCCTAAGCGCTACAGGCACTCCGAAGGCTATTCATCATCCAAACACGGAAAAGACCCACATAAAGGCCAGTGCCTGTCATTACAAAGCCCGGGGGCTGGTTCCAGACAAACCCAAGACATTCTTCCTAGGACCCAAAAGTACCCCTAAGAGGGTCGAACCGGACGGTCCAAAGATAGGAACGAATATCATACAAAAATGAATTAGCATGAACACCGAGTTCCTCCATAGTCATCCGAGTACCCTCAAAACCAGCGCCAACTGCCGGCAAGGGGTCCAGGTCGGGAAAGTGGTCACGGACGCAGGCAAGGGCAAGGCAGGCGCCGGAGACTCTGACCTCGAAAAGATGGTCTCCGACGGTCATGCGAATCCTATGCTCGAGGTCACCTGCCTCCTCGGAGGCCACCAAAAACCACTCGATATGACCGGCCACGGTGTTCCTAGGGGTTGGGCGAACTTGGACACCGACGGACCCAAGCAATGAGTCGAAAGGGGTAAAAGCTCGGCTGAGTTTGTCGTAGAATGCCACTCGTCGCTCGTTGCTCTCCTTGGTCAACCGCTCAAGTTCTTTTCGCACCGCATGCAGATCTTTCCGGCAGCGACGAAGGTGGTCGTAGAATTCCTCTCTCTACTGGGCGCTTTCCCTGGTCATCTGTTCTAGGTCCCTCTGCACCCCGAGTACTCCTCCCGACAGGCTAGTCAAAAAACAGATCGTAAGCCACACCGGTGTCAGCTCGTCGAATCCTACATGTGTAACCTAGGACCATCACGTGATGCGGGTGGTCGGTGCAACACACCTTGAAGGTCGCTCGACGTACTCGCACACTCAGCCGTAGAACACATCTAGCCGCCGCCTCCAAGAAATGTCGGTCGGAAGGGTGGTCGACGGGTATGGTCGGGGATTTGGTGAGGGCTGGGGAGCCAATCAGCGTAGGAGGGGGATCAGTTCTGGCAGAAGGTTCGGCCACTCCGGGAATTCTACAACCACAATGACACAAACTTATCAGAAAACAAAAGCGTGGGGGCTCCATTCAAAAATGTTAGAGAACAAAATATTACAATCTCCCCCTGGCAGGGAGCAGGAACTTCTATCCCAGGGTGGTATCTGGAGGACAGACGATGCGGAAGCAATCGATTCTCATACATCTACTTTAGCTTCGCAGCGGTGCATTTGGACTTGGGGAAAATTGGCCTCCTTTCCGGTGCGTGGCGCCATGGGAATGCAATGATGGTTCTTTAAAAGACTCTGGTGGGGATTAGAGGCGATGGTCTGTAGTGCAAGGGCTCAGAAGGCGGAGAGATTTCTGGGACCTTCTGTCCTTCCATTTATAGGATTGACTCGATTCCGCCACCTCGGCTCCTGAGAATCCATCTGGGGAACTGAAATTCCCTCGAAATCCAGCGTCCATTAAGATTTCTCTCTCCCACAATTCTCTCCCTTGCGCACGCTTCCTTATTTTCTCTCTCCCACTATCCTTTTTCTATGGACGCTTAATCTCCCCTCGGGGTGCAATTTTGTGAACCCATTGCTAAAACGGGTTGCGTCACCGACCACTCCTCGAACATGGTTTGAGTTTGTCCGGGGCTCGAATGGCACGACCAGACCCAGTCACGTCCGTATAAGGATCGGTTCAGGCCACCATACCTGTGATGGAGTTTGGGGGCTACTGTCGGTGTAAGGTATATGGGGTCCCCTGCCAGGACGGACGTCAACGACCAGCTTTTGCGGGACTAGTTCTTTTTCTCTAAATAGGATCCACCGCGCGACCACTCGGCATTGCACGATCACACTCCCGATCCCTGCTAGATTTCCCGTGACCAGTCCCTACTGATCGCAGGGTAGGTACTCGTCTAAACCAAACCACTCTCATTTAATGCTAATGCCCATGCAGTTTTCCTTTCCCAGGCACACCCCATTGGTCGAGGCAACTGGGGCGGACGTAGAGCTTCCGTGTTCCCTCCTGCGGCATTAATTGTTACAGGATGGGTTCGCGAATGTCACTAAAGGCGTGGCAGGCGCGCGTGGGCAACCGGTGATGGGACGGAGCAGGACGAGCGACCCGAACTGATAAGTACAGAAGGAGCTGACAGATGAGACATGCCTCGCAGCACTCCGGAGCGGCGCGTGCGTGCTCCGTTATGATAGCCTATTGTTGACTGTCTAGATCGAGATGGGTTAGTTGGATGGGCCCACTTGTAAGGATCTTTCCCCCATGTGGTTAGGGGAGCACGTGACCTATTCCATCGTGGGCCCTATTGTGACCGCTGGTGACCATGACCCTCACCGGCCCTTGCGATAGGCGCGGTGCATGCTGACGTGGTCTAGCGCTGGGCGATCTCGACCAGAAGGGCAAGATCACGCAGTTATGGGTGGCTGAGGAGGATTTGTAGGGTCTGTAGGTTTTGCGCCGGCATTATGGTCTCGCAGTCGAGATGCTGGGTGCGAAGCGACGATAAGTCATGAGGTGGGGAGCCCCCGATGTTTAGGCAGTGTAATGGCCTAAGCGAACAAAGATCATGGTCAGGGATGCTGGGGTGCGGGTTGTCTTGAAGCACCTACCTGTCCGGCGCCAGGCTAGTTTCCCTTTGGGCGTAAAGCCGGGGACTCACCACCGACGTTTGAGGAGTTCGAGCCTTCAGTGCCTCCCGCTGTATGGTCCGCCGTGTATACCTCGCGCTGGGTCTTGGCGTTCTCGGACTCCGGCTCGGTGTCTCATGCCTGGAGCACTCCGGGTTCATCCGGGTGGTATCCCATGATGAACACCTTGGGGCGACAGGGGTCCTCAGAACGGGACTCAGCGGTTGCCGCATATTCGACCATGGGTGCTTGGTCAAGTTTGTTTCAAATTTGCTGAAACGACCATGGGTACCTGGCGCGCTAAATGTCGAGGGTAAATCCCTGACAATGATTATAGGGTATGCTGGACAGTAGGCGTATGGACGATATTTTAGGAATCAGATGTGTGTGCGTGTTTGGATGAGTTGTACAGGTTCAGACCTTCTTCTCTCCTCGTTCTCCTCGTCCCCTTATATATGGTAGGGAGAAAGAGAACTTGCATGTAAGTCCAAACAAAAGATCTCTGCTAATTCTAATATTTATCTCAAACCATCATTACAGAGAACCAGACATATCCACTTGCACTGAGGGTCTCATGCAACTTGTGCCGTGCGCCACCGTGATGGCCTGTAAAGTTCTGCCCCGCAGCAATTAATGTACGGGACATGATAAGGTCTTTCCGCGCTAACTTCATCTACTTGCCTGGTCGGGCTGCTGATGGCGTCACATCCGTCGTATGCCATTATGCCGGCCAGCAGAGTTCTATCCCGCAGCATTTAATACTTCGGGACGGGACAATGCCTTCGCCGACCCCGTCCACTCCTAGTTGAGCTGCCAACATCGTTCCATCCGTTGTGCGTCATCATGTTGGTCAACAAAGTTCTATCCTGTATTATTTAATGCTACGGGATGTGACAATGCCTTTCTCTGCTGACCTCATCCACTTGCCTGGTCGGCCTGCCAACATCATCCCGTTTGTCGTGCACCACCGTACCGGTCAGCAAAGTCCTATACTACAGGACGGATAATACCCAACTGCGTCGTTCATGACTTCGTCCACTTGAGTGATTTATCAGAAAAAACGTTCTAGATAGGTTGCGTCAAATCTAACCTTACGACCAGTGGGACTAGTTACGGATATATGCGGCCGTGTAGAGAGATTGATGGTGCGGTTATTAAACTGGTCGCCATGACCATATCCCAGTCGCACGACCGACCAAACCTTGTATAGTATAGTCCTCTAGTTGTTAGGTTGAACGAAGTCTGTTTATTCAGGATATCACTTTTACTTAATACACATAAATGTCCGATTTCTTGCCTACCAGGCAAGATCAGCGGCGGCAAGGGATCCGAGTGCGGCCTTAACAGATGCAGCGTTTGGATCTTTTCGAAATCGAATCGATCGATCTCAATTCACAATGGAATAACAAGAAGTGAAAACGAGTAAAATGAATCACCGAATAATCCAGAACACAGAACAAACCAAACCCGAGTCACTCGCGATCGCATCATCCTACCACCAGAATGGGAACCAAACCCAAGGAAAGAATCCATATACTCTCTTCACGATCCAAGCGAAATCACTGCTTGTAGAGCTTTTCCACCATCTGCAAAGCCGCGGTGATTTGAGCACGGAGCACTTTCGTCCTCTACGCGGGCTTGTAGAGCTTCTCCACCATCTTCCTGAACTCTGAACAATAAAAAACGACGAGGGGACAAACGATTCAGAACCAAGAGCCCGATCGATGGCACTCAGCAGAAGCACGACTCTTGATGAGACGCGAGGCGAGATGCTGAATTCCATACCTTCCTGGTTCGCCCAGAGCGCTGCCGCCTGCGTGTTGAGCGGCGAGTCGTTGTTCGGCTCTGCACGCATCCCGGCCAAGAACCAATCGATCCATCAGAAACAAGAACAAAGAAAAGATCGATCAAAGGGAGCAATCTAACGATGAGTCGATCGGTCAGTTACCTCCGAGCAGGCTCTGGATGGAGAGGAGGATGGTGCGCACGTCGTAGGCCGACGACCACTTGTCCTGGAGGATGTCGAGGCAGATGTTGCCGTGGGCGTCGACGTTGGGGTGGAAGCAGGGGGTGTCGAACCGCACCTTGGGCGGCTTGTAGGGGTAATCGGCGGTGAAGGCGAGCGCGAGGCGGTACGAGGTGCCCTCGTACGCGGTGCCGGCCGAGCCGGCGATGGTGCCCACCCAGTGGAAGATGTTGTCGCCCTCGGGGAACGCCGACACGCCCGGGTCGCCGCCCATCATCAGCGCCATCAGCTCCGACTGGAGACGGCGCACCACCGACTGGCCCTCCGCGCCACGAGGGCCCGCGCCTGACGCACCGGGCTTCGCCCCCGCCGACGCGGCCGCGGAGGCGGCAGGGACGTTGCTGGCCTGCGCGTCGTTGTTCTCTCCCCGAGACATGGCCGTACTCCTCCCCCTCCTTTCTGCCTCTTCCCCCCTTTCTTCTTCTCCCCTTTTTCGGCGGCGATCGAATCGAGTCGCTGGAAGGTTCGGGGGAAGAGAGAGAGAGAGAGATAGAGAGGGCGGATGAGGAGGCGGTGGGGCGTGAGATATGAAGGCGGTGGGGAGTGATTGGTCTAGTGACCGTTGGGGAGGGGACGCGCTTTGAAACCGCCGTTGCGGGCGACAGCTATCGCCGCGGCCGCCGGCTCCAACGGCTAGTTCGGGGGAGGCAGGCAGCACACGCGTTCGTACCACAGGGGTGGAAGCGTCCCCCCCCCCCCCCAAAAAAAAAGAGTAGCTGGGGTATGTGGCTGGCAACCTGGGCCCGGGATGTCAAATCAAGGACGACTCGGAACTGGAGCGAATTGATTAGCAGAGATGGTTAAACGGGCTATTCGTATAGATTCGGTACGATCTGGCTATGACTCGGTCTGAACGATTTGACTTATAGTAGATTATAACGTACTGGTTTACGTGTCTCCTCTCAGTTTACAGTGCGGCTCGTCGATCATTGTACAGTATTGGGTCGGTTCAGACACAATTGCGGTCTGACGGGTATGATGTCACGGACGGCCTAACATCATGCGAATAGCCCATCGGCACAACTGGCTCGATAAAATAATAATGACTACAAAATTAATATATATAGAAAATAGATAAAAATAAGATAAAAATATAGAAAATAAAATAAAAATAATTGCAAAATTAAAAATATATATAGAAAATAATCGGGCCCATGCATGCCAGACCGGATCATGCCTGGTCGTGCCTTGCCTATGCCATGCCGGTTCGGCCCGTCTCGGCTCAGGCTGTGCCTACAGTATCATGGCTCGGGTCGGCTCAGTAGTTACAACCCATTTAGACATATTTATCGACTATATTTAGGCATCTTTATCGACTAGAATGATGGATGCTGTTTTCTATATCTTGAGCTGCTAACTCTCATTATTTAAATATATATTTTTAAAAGATATTCTTAACTTTTCATATCTAATGCTAAGAGTTGTTTTTTTTTTAATTTAAAAGCTAGCCTTTTAAGATCTTATCTACGTGAGCAAGATTTTCCCTATGTCAATTTTATCTCCACTCACACTTATCTACCACCATTGAAGTTAACAAAAATGATGCAGATTTTCTTGGAAGGAAGGTGCAGTTAAGATCCCCGATCAAACACTGCTTGTGTATACAAATATCTTTTTTCCCCTTATAGGGCCACTTTGTTTTTGTCTCACAGTTACGTTTCTTTCCGTTCAAACGACCGATACTTCTGCAATCAGTATTGAGTATTGACACGCTAGAAGCCACCACTGTTCCCTCTCCACTGTGACAGTAGCGCTGTGCGATATGACTGCAAATCTACTAGCGGGTGAACAATCAAGTGAGAGCATTAGGTTTGAGCTACCTCTTTACACCATCTATTGACAAAGTAGAAGAACGACTGTGAACAACGCTATTGACACCAACAGTTGCCATGCTTTTACGTCTCACGCAACAACGCTAACATGAAGTGTATCCAAGAGCTGTGCCGATCTTTCAAACCAAGCTTAAAAAACTGGAGGCCATCATCACTTGCTGCCTCGTTGGTAGTGACACCCTAAAACAAATTGCAAATACTTATGGCATCTCCGGAACAGTGATAGATCCTCTCAAAGCACTTAGTAGGTTGAGAGTTAGGTTGCTTGTATGCTTGACAATAGACCTTAGACGAAAATCTATATCTTCATAAGCTAGAGAATTTTCATTATGCAAGTGCTTAGGATTATTTGAATAAAAGTAGAACTCTACGCAAGTTCCATAGAATTCATGTGAGCCTTAGATATGTGAATGATTATAACCTAAATACTCCATCCGTTTTTGTTTAATTGACAATTTTGACTAAAACACTTTTTTTGCAAACACTTGGCAATGCAAAATATCCTATGTAAAATCTTCAATTTTACCCCTGCTGATCCCACCATCGTCGGTGCACCATCAAGGGTATTTTGGTCACAAAGTTAAAAACAAATGATTGCCAAGACATGTGTACTGGGGAAAATTGTTAATTAAACAAAAGTAAAGGAAGTATGTGCAGTTCCTCTCGTGGATAACGAAGATTGCCATAGGATTTTCTTATCTAGATAGTATTGATGTTAAAATTCAAATCTCCGTGACAGTTTTGCTATTAGATGTCACATCGAAAAGATGTAATCTTGCTTTTCTTTACGGTTGTTGTGTAGATTCTACGATGGTAAACTATTATCATATTTTGTCCTTAACTACTACTCCCTCCGGTCAATATTACTTGACGTCCAGGAGAGATTGAGAAAGTTCAAAAAAGCTTGACGTTTTTCATGTCCGAACGGTTTTCTTCCACTTTTGCCCCTGACGAGCCCTTCAGCACCACCGCGTCACTTCCGGCGGCCGCGCTCACAGACACGCCCCTCGACGAGCCGCGGCCCTGCTGGACACCGCGCTCCTCCTTGCTTCCGCTGTCGCCATTGCCCGCACGCACGGTTGCTGCGCCTCCCCTTCCGGCCGGCCGCAACACTGGCTCGTCATGCCGCACGCACGGCGGAGACATGCGAAGGCCGGCCGGGTTCGACGGATCGTGGCCGTAGACCACGGCAGCGGCAGCAAGTGGCGACAGCGCGCGGCGGCAGCGCGTGACGGATTATGCCTGAATCAAATGGATAGGACTATCGCCGTTAGGAGAAGCCTTGTTGACTGCTGCATGTATGCGACCTTTCAGTACGGAGTACTCAGCAAAAAGTACAGGGAGTTCAGTTTTGTGAAATGCAGATGTTACATAGGAGTAACTTCCATGTTCACTGGATCCAAATAAAGTTACTCATGGCCTGACCTGTGTTCAGTTAAGAGTGATATGGCCCGGCTAACTGAAGGGGACAGGCCAAACATGTGCGAAAAGAAATGCTTCTGAATTTCTGTTCTCTGAACACATTGAATATGCGACAAGGTTACTGGGAAATGCTCAAGGTTGTACTCCTTATGTGAAGCTTCGCCAACATAGTTCAAAGGGTCTGCTTACCCCTAGACCTTTCCTTGGGCAGACACAATTTGACAAATTTACTCCTGCATGGCCTTATCAACAGCATAACAGTTGTTCAGGCTGTAAGTAATTTGGAGGGTATGAAAATAAGAAGTTTCAAAAAGATAGTGAGTGAAATGGCCCTGAAAACCCTGCAAGTCACAAGTAGCATGGCCCTTGGTTCTGAAATTGTGTGCATAACAGCTATAACCCAAGTCAACAGCTGCTTCAGTAATTACTCAACAGAAAAGAAAAACAGAGCTCAACAGAAAAGAAATCAAATAACCTCACAGGGCTACCAAATTCATCCATGGAGTTCTCATCTTGTTCAGTACACAAAAAACTTGACAGTTCAAGAAAACTTGACAAGACCTTTACATGTGCTTGTTGATTTATGATAGAACAATGCTGCTTCAGTATGTTAAGAAAACTTGACAAAATCTTTACATGTTTACATTGACATCATTTACTCCTATTTATGTCCCTGACAGAACAATGCTGCTGCTGATATTTTACATGTGCTTGTTGATTTCTGATAGAACAATGCTGCTGCTGCATGTTCAGCATCCAAATTCTAGAAAAGCCTCAACCAAAGAAGAAACCTTGGGATTATTCATTGATCTGCGCCATAGCCTCCTGTACCAATGAGACATCACATCTAATCTGCAAAGGAAGTTGTCCTTGTCTTTCTAGCATCCCTTTCTTTATGTGTGGAATATCGTATCCATTGCCACCTCCATCTTTCATGGCTTCCTTCATAACAAGATGAAGTGTCAAGAAAATTCTGTTCAACTGACGCACCGAATATTCCTGGAAAGCCTGATTCATAATATCAAAATGTCAACTCATGAAGTATTACTCCATCAATGTTAAGTAAAAGTTCAGAACTGAGTTCATGACAGTTGAAGATTTTCAACTTCCATCAATGCTGAGATATCAATGTTAAGTAAAAGTTCAGAACTGAGTTCCATCAATGCCCACAGATTTCATCAACTTCCATCAATGTTAAGTACAAGTTCAGAATTTTGGCCCTATCTGTGCATTGCAAAGCCTGACACCCTAAACAATCTTATTGGGTTGAGCCAGGCCAGATCAGTCCTACATTTGTCGAATCCAATTCAGATTTTGGTGTTCAAGTCCTACATGATTGAAAGAAAGACAGGAGCCAGAAATGCTGGAACTATCACATATAAAATCATTGTATCAACAGAATGTAAGAACAGAATGTATGATAATCCTAAGAATAATTATTGGTTGCTTTTAGATTTTCAACACTGGATTAGACAGAAAAAGTCACACATTACCTTATCAACAGCAGCTACAAGTTCTGATGTTGTTTTTGCTGTTGTCTTGTACTGAATTGACTGAATAGAATTAAAGAAACCCAAATCTAAAATGTTAAAATCAGGTGAATTTGCAGGTTGACATATCAAACGAATATCAAACCCATCTTGCTTGGCAGCATCACAAAATAATTTGTCATTAGGTGCAATATGAGGTCGAGCATTGTCTTGCTGTATATATATGGGTTTGTTTGCATCTTCACATGGCCATTTAGCACGAATCACAGGTAAGACCTTTTCAATCAGAAATGTTCGAGTGACTTCCTTTGTAATAGATTCGATCGGCTTCATCTCCAATGTCCCTGCAGGCCGGTTGACACTTGATCTCTTAGCTGGTTCGAATGTCACGAGAGGGAAGGACCCAATTTTACCATCAAATGTGCAATTTCCATCAGAATTAAATCTTGGTCGAGCAAGAGCAGTCAAAATCATGATCTTAGGAATGAAGTTCTTGTTTTTACAAGTCCGTGTGGGCTCATCTTCTCCTGGAATCGTATAATATCTCTCAGTTTTCCTTGTAATATTGAACCATTTCTCATCAATGAAAACAAAATCGAATAGTCCTTTAAACATTGGGTCATTGGGAATACTCAGTGGGTCAAGCATAGATATACACCACTTTAACCTATCCCTCTTGTTTTTCTCTGTCAAGTACGGATTCAAGATGTTTGAGACTCGTTTTATGATACCTTCCCGTTTCATTGCTAGCAACTTGCCTTTACTCACATGTAAGTGGGCACACAAATCATCTAGCGTAGTTCGACTTGACAATGGAAGATCACGAATCCCAGATACATCCACTTCAATTCTCTTACGGCCAGATCTGCACTTTCCACTAGAAACATCGACCAAAATACCTTGGTCAAGACAATCTTTACCTTGTTTCCAAATGCGTTGTATCGTCCGAATAGGTACTCCAAATGATGCAGAAATTTCTGTTGTCACATGGCGCTTCAGGATTCCATTGTTGGCTTTTGCTAGCAAAGATTCAAATATTCTTCTCCGTTTGTCATTAGACACTTCATTCCTAAATATAATATTTTCAGCATGCGGAGCACTCCCAGCATCAAAAGTATTTTCATCTGGAGCCCCAAAACTATGATTAAAACCTGTATAATCAGATTTAGAAATTGTTCTTTCATCAATAAAGAATGTGAAGGAATAAAGAAACAAAAAATAAACTTGTTAAGTAATCACACCAGCACAACAGAAATAAAGAAAAAAGGTAAGGAATCTCAAAAGTGGAAGGAAAATGAGAAAGCTTACCTATCAGCAATTCAGCATTCATTTCTTCTTCTAGCTCCACATTCAAATCAATCTCTCCTAGTGCTCTTGGACCTCCATAACTTGGTGCCAAATTAAAATCAATCTCTCCTAGTATTCTTCGATCTCCAGAATCTGGTGCCACGTTCAAATCAATCTCTCCTAGTGCTCTTCGACCTCCAGAACTTGGTGACATGCTTTCTCTACAGAAGCATAACTTTCTGTCACATGCTTTTCCAGAAAATACAGCAGCAGTGCTAGAAAATACTCAAGGAGTACAACAACAGTGCTAGACTCAAGGTTGATCATGAATTCTGAAACAACTTACTCCATAACTCCAAGGAATATAACTGTTGCTACAACTTTATCCAATGCTCCATAATTCCATAATTCCTTCCTAGCTACTCGTTGTGCATCATTGACCCTTTCTTCAACTGATGGGTGCGCATATGGTAGTTGTGCGAGTATTAGCTGCTGCTCGCAACAGGGCACCTACTCCTTTTACTCCCCAACACCCATTATGCCTAGAATTGGATCACATTACAGTCCCCAGCAATCCCCAGTATGCCTGACGAAGACCACATGCAGAGTACTCATATAGAGAGAGGATAGTGTCCAGATGAGTAGTTTTGTGCAGCACTGCAAAGATTTATTCTCTCTCCCAAAAGTGTACTCCAACTTGATCTAAAACTACAAGGCCAAAGCAGCCATGCTCTGCAGGAATGATCCAAGACTGGAAACAGCAGCAAAAATGTGCATGATGTGGTTGCTCAATGAGGCCTAGCGCAATTCCAAATCAAACTGAAGAATCTCAGCGTTACCATTATCAATCAACTACTCCGCAAATTGGATTGGACTAGTTGCAGAAGATGTGACTGGAAACAGCCGCAAGAGTGGATGGATCTGAATCGAGATGGGGATGAGGATGGGGATGGAAATCGAAGATGGAGTAGGGAAGGGGAGGAGATGGAGGCTTACAAGTACAAGTAGCCTTCGTTGCCGGCGTCACTGGAGGAAGTCCTTCTCCCTGATGCCCTTCAGCACAACCCCTGTCACTGCCGTAACCATGGATGTGAGGAAATCGAAGATGCAGCGCAGGAGGCATGCGTTAAATGGAGGTGATGTGTGAGAGAGATCGTACTCGCATGGCTGTTGAGGCGACGTTGGCGGTGTGTGAGGCGACGACTGGCCAATGGAGGCGACGGCGGTGGCGCGTGAGGCGGCGGCGGCGGCGTGTGAGGCGACGACTGGTGAATGGAGGCGACGAGGGTGGGTGAGGTGCCAGTGAGGACCGTGGGATAGGGGTTCGAGGGTAAAATCGTCAAATGATCGGAAACAATGTAAAATTTCAGCAGCCACACGATATCAGAAATTCAGAATATGATGGTTCCTTAATTTAAACAAGCGGTCGGAAACGTCAAGTAATATTGACCGGAGGGAGTAAGAGATTGAACCTTAGTTTTACTTCTTTTTTTTTGTCTTATCAAAGTAAAAATAATAATTTAGTGGTAAGGGATATACTTGTCAGTAGCGAGATATTTATAGTGCCTTTATCGATCTTTAAACTCTGTATCTTCGATCTTTAGTAAACACTATATGATTGTTTACATATAGTAGTATGAGTGTGTGCATTCATGTGGTATATTAGGGGTTTAAAAAAAAAGCTATGATCACACGCCACCGGCCAAAACGCGTTACCGGCTCCCGGGAACATCCAAGAGCCGGTTCGACGCCACCGTTTTAACTCCGACCGCACCAACCTGGCCGTCGCCAGATCCCGCAGCCCGAGCAGCAGGCCAGCCGCACCCGACGCGCGACCGCCTCCACGTCTAGGGTTTCTCCTCTCCTCCTCCTCCCCCCGCACGCGAAGCAGGTTGGTGGCGTTCTCCCAATCCCTTCCCTTCCCTTCCCCCGCCTCGAGCCCCTCCCTTGATCCGTTCGGCCGCGTCGCAGCGCGTTGATGGCGACGGCAGGGGCGCCGGCAGCGGACGCGAAGGCGGAGGCGGCCAAGATGGACCTCCTCGAGGATGACGACGAGTTCGAGGAATTCGAGATCGACCAAGGTACGCGCGTGCTCCTCTCGCTGCCCTCCTTCCCACCGGCCCTGCTGTAGCCGTTGTCCTGTTGCTGGCATGCGTTGGGATGTCGATTTGGGCGAGTAGGTATCGTTGGTTGGTTGGAAATCCGTGCGGTGTAGCCGTCTTCTCGTGCGTCTCTTCCGATTGATTGCAGGAGGGATTTGGGCGGGACTGTGGGCATGAGCATGAAATAACCGTAGATGCTGCTAAATTGTCTCCTGAATTAGTTTGGAACTTCTCTGGTGCCATTTCCTTGTATGTCCCATTTAGTTTGGCGATTGGCATGAACCATTGTTCTAACATTGGTGCAGTTAACTGCTTGCATTGTTTATCAGCAGGGTTCGTTCTGTTTTGCAACTTTCTTTTCAAATCGATTAAATCTTGAGAATCAGACTGATGATTTGATTACATGTTGGGCTTCCCCAGGAACGCTATTTTAATACATGTTTCAACTTCTCCTTGGCGTGTTCCCAAAAATTTGCATAATATAACCGAGAACCCCTGAATCTCGAAGACCTGGTGCAGAACTGCCGATTAAACCTGTTGTTGTTGCGTTGAACATAACAAGTGTAAACAAAAGATTGTATTGGCAATTGGTGTATGAATGTCTGAGGCCAACTTTTGATCTCAACAATGAGTCAGCGATTGCAGCACACATGCTAACCACTTAAACGATAAAGTAATAACGCCACAAGATGTATCGATTGCAATGATAATTAAGGGGCATTTTTGTTGTTTCTTAGATCTTTTCCCTTTATCTTGTTTTTCTGTCCATGTGGCATGTGCATACTTGTGTTGATGTTCATGCTGGCATTGCTTGCATTCCAAAATTATGAGTTTGTAATGCAGTTTCCTCTTGTTCTGAAATGAAATCAAACGTAACATAAAGATAATGAAGGTTGTCCTGAATCTTGACCTCCTTGGGTCTAAATATTTGTACATATATGTGTAGGCTGCAACTACTCTCATGTTAGATTTTTTTATGTGACAAATGCCACTGTCATATACATGCATCATGTCTCTTGCAGTAATTAAACTATACTATCGTATATTGGGTTACACAACGAGATATATATTTCAGTAATGTTTTTCTTTTCCTTTCTTAGTTGTACTGAAATATTTACAGTTCATGTCGCGTAGCTATTATATTTGGTTCTAGGAAGGGGAAAGGTCTTAACTTCTGAATTTTCAATGACAATATCTTAGTATTGGTGTTGCTCATTTGGATCCCCGCATAGCTGATAAAGATGGAAAATTCACAGCCCATTATTCTATGGCCAGTAAAGATAGCTACTATCTGGAAGCTTAGCTTGGCATTTATATTTGTTATCTCCTCTGTCTTGTTGGCTGCGATCTGACTCAGAGTGTGCTCTTCCTTGGGGTTCCATTTGCTTTGGTCTGATTATATTCCTGATAGTAAAAATGTTGTCAACTGATGGTATGATTACATGTTGGTCCACCCTGGTAAAAATACTATCAGTACATATTTTCTCTTCTCCTTGGTGTGTTTTTTTCCAAAAACTGCACAGTTAATATGGCAAACCCCTGAATATTGAAGGTAAGGTTAGGTACAAGCTAAACACATTATTGTTGAGTTGAGCATGTAACAAGTGTGAAGGACTGATCAAACATTACCTGCTGATTTCATTAAATGTTGTACTTTATTGGTGTATGTGTCTGACTCCAACATTTGATCTACGTAGTTAAACCTTGTTATTAAATTATTCAGCAGTAGCTTCAGCAGACATGCTATTTACTTAGATAGAGAAGGAACAACACACACATGGCTTGCCCTTCTCTAGCAAGGTTTGCTCTACTCGAACTGTACTGTTACTCATTGTTTGCCGAAACTGATAATTCAAGGGGGTTTAAATTCATTTTGTTATCTCATGTGCATTGTTGGCTGTGATTTGAGTGTGCTCTTCCTTGTGGCATTTGCTTTACTTCATAACAGTCCGTTTTTACATTTGCTTTGCAACAGACTGGTTTGTCTTTTTCTTTCAGACTGTTCTACAAATAATGTAGTAATCGGTAGTGCATATATCATGCTGGACATGCCCGTAATGAATCAAGTTTTGATATGCAATGAATATCAACAAAGTTCTACTGTAGCGCCATCCTTCTTCCGAGTCCTCTCCTCCCTACAAAGCACCCTCCATCTCTAATGCTTTCTACCACAAGCCATACTGTCTAGCCTCTTATGATCGTAGACACCCCTTCGTGAATGTGGTTCATGACGACTTGGTTTCAGAGCAGCCAGTCCTTTTGGCTTTTGCAAGTCATGTAGGGGTTGGAAGCTCTGATACCATGTAATTATGAACCAAGTTCATGCTGAGGATAACTACCATTGGAAGAGGTCAGATGGCATGGCTTGAATGTAGAAAGTGCTTGATGAAGGAGGGCGAGTTCTTGGGCAAGAAGGATGGATTAGACGTTAACTTTGCGGTTACTCATTGCTTGCCGAAACTGATAATACATGGTGTTTTGAAATGCTTTGCTATCTCCTGTGTGTTGTTGGCTGCGATATGAGTGTGCTCTTCCTTGTGGTTGCATTTGCTTTGCTTCATAACAGCTTTTTTTACCTCTGCTTTGCAACAGCCCTGTTTATCTCTTCTTCTTTTTTTTTTCATTTCAGAAGGTTCTGCAAATAATGAATTAATCGATAGTGCATATATCATGCTGAACATGCGTGTAATGAATCCCCTAGGCTCTTGAATTGGAATTTGTACTGACAGGTTCCTGTATTATGCAGAATGGGATGAAAAGGAACATGGCAATGAAACCGTCCAGCAGTGGGAGGACGACTGGGATGATGATGACGTTAACGATGATTTCTCGCTGCAGCTGAGGAAAGAGCTGGAAGGCAACGCCCAGAAGAGCTGAATTGTTTGCCTAGTAATGTTAAGCTGTAGTGCCTTGTATGCCCGTTGCTTCTGTCTCTTTCTGAACCGTGATGCCTCTGGGAACAACCTAGCTCGCGAAACAGTGCTACCAGAAAGTTTGTGGCCGTACTGCAATGCAGTTTCCGTTTAATCGGTAAATTCGATATGAAAGTGATACCAGAAAGTTTATTGTCATACAGATACAGCTGTCTTAAGGAAGTCGGGGCCAGGCATGTCTACAGTGGTTGAGGTTGCTAATCTCTTCGTAACCCTGTTTGTCGAACTTAATTCAGTTGTTAGGGCCTGTATTATCTTAAGACAGTATGGCCGCGGAAACGAAAGAAAATCCCATGCCAGTGGTTCATCACTTTACCCTCTAACCTAAAACACCAACCTTCACATCCGGGAGGCTGGTTTAAAATCCTTTGCCAAATAAGGCATCGTGCCTCCGCAGGGACGTGCGTGTTGCTCTCCTAGGTTGCTGTCGCCCTAGGTATGCGCTTCATGCCACCGTCGACGTCTCAGACTTATAAGAGGCCAACTCTAGCAGCGTTATCGACTGCTACAGCAGCTGATACGGGTCTCGCCTTCAAACAACTCCAGCAGGACTGTTTTCTCTGCTACAGTAGCCATACAGTAATGAGGAGAGAGGATTGGATACTCCAAATTTGAGGTACCGCAATATTGTTTATCGGTTTCACAATATTATTTATATAGGATGACTGTAGTGTTAAAAAGAGGAGTAGAGTAATATAAAATAGTAAATATGATAGCAGTTAGAGGTAAAAAAAAATAAAAAGTACTATAATAGTATTAAGAGATGTTGTAATAATATTAAAGAATGAATTTTTAAAGTACCTCTGAAGATGATCTAAGTTGTGAGAAGTTACCGAACCACCGCACACCACATGAGAAATCTCTGAGTGGGGACCTAAGAATCTTGAATGAGTCAAAGGTTTGATGTGAAAGTAGAAGTTGGTGAGTTGGCAGTTTTGAATTTGAGTTTGATGTTGAATTGCTCGAGACGTGATAAGGGTTTACATGACTGTACAGGTGAGCTAATTGGGTCTGGTGATTTGGCAAGGTGATCTAACCAACTTGCCTAGTCTTTTCTTTTTGATAGAAATACATTTTATTCTATTAACCAAGCGGCACAGTCAAATTGCTAGCCAACTGACCCGATATAAAGTTTGGCGTCTTGTTAACCCACAAAATGTTGACGTGCACTAACCCTGCGCCATGTCTAGCAAGAATATACGTAACATTATTTAACTTTATAACAAAACAACAATTGGACAGCATCCAACGCTAAAGAAACTAGATTTTTTTTATTTTTTATTTTTTATTTTTATTTTTGCTTGTCTAACCAAAACACCAACATATACGAAATCGAGATTGTTGCTCTTCGTTGTTCAAAAGAAATAATCCACTTTATAACCTTCAAACTATAGCATGAGTCTAATTTTCGATCATAAACTGTCTAAAACACAACTTTGAACTATGAAAAAAGTTCACTTTACCCCCTTTGACCAATGCTTGAACGGTTTTGCACATTCATGGCATCTAATTGGATCTAGTTTGCTAGCATGTCATCCAATATATCATAATAATATATTCGTCGTCTCACATGTCATATCGGGTACCTTTTCTTCCTCCTAAGTGAGTATACGCCAAGAGGTCACCTTGTTTCTGGCTCTGGCAAGTCAATGAAGATGTAGGTGGTGGTATGTCGCTGCTCTTAGGCAAATGTGACTCTATAAAGATTTTGTGGCAATCCTTTATGGCCTCCTTTGAATATCTATGCAGCTTGAATTTCGTGTAGAAAGAGTGAATGTACTACATGATTCATAAGCTATTTGATAAAGTCGACACTCAGGGGGAGGATGTCATCCGTACCAATTTTAGCAAAGGTGACTCTATAAAGATTTTGTGGCAATGGTCTACTTTGAATATCTATGCAGCTTGAATTTGGTATAGAAAGAGTGAGTGTACGTACATGATTCAGAGGCTATTTGATAAAGTTGACACTCAGGGGAGGAAGAATGACATGTCATCCATACCAATTTTATTTACTAATATGTGTTGATAGATAATATCATATCAGTAACTAATTACACATGTGGATAATATATCAGTGAAAACTGGATTATGGCACCCAATACCATTGTTGTTTCGGTCAAGATGATATTTTGCATCGGTTTTAATAGTTAAGAGTTGTGTTTTAGATGGTGTTATAGTTGAAAGTTGAAATATGAACTGGTGTCTAACTGAAGGTTGAAAAGGTAGATTTTTCCGAAGTAAGATGTCTGTAGAGTCTGATTCCGAAATTATCTTCCCAATCCCCACACCTTGCCTCCTTCCTTCGAAGAAAAAAAGACTCAGTTCTTCCGTCCCTGCCCGTCCACGTCGACTCATCGGTGATGATGCGATCCGCGTGTCCGTGTCCCTACAAGGGAAAAAAAATCTGCCAAACAGACTGCACTAGATATCTTTGTAATACACATACGCCGCCTGCTGCAGCCGCTGCTGCTCAGCTCGTCGCCTTGCCATCCTCCACGCCGGCCGCGTGTCCGCGACTCCAGCTCCCGATCCGGCGAATCCACTCGCCGCGGCCGCCATGAGCTGCGCGGCGGTGTGCGCTCCCCGCTCCGCTCTCGGCTGCCGCTTCTCCTCCTCCTCCCCCGCGCCCGGCGGCGGGCGGCGGCGGCGGCGGCGCTCCTCCTCCGTCCGCGCTCGCGCTGCGGCCGAGGAGGAGGGCGGATCGGCCGGTCTCCCGCGGATGGTGCTGCACGACTCCCTCGACGCCGCGGGGGTCTCCACCGTGCACGCGAGGGCGGCGCGGGAGGGGTTCGCGGCACAGCTGGGGCGGCTCACGCGCGTGGCCGCGGGGACCAGCATCGCCTTCAGCCAGGGCGCCGACCTCGCCCGCGCCGCGCTCTGCGTCGCCGCCGAGGACGACTCGCTCGTCTCGCACTCCTCGGTCCCGCTCCCCGTCGACGCCTTCGTCGCGCGCCTCGACGACCTCTCCGCCGGCTTCTGCGGCGGCAGGAACTTTCCCCCCTCAGGGGCGCCGCCGGAGGTCTTCTTCGATTACCTCGACCGCTACCTCTACGTCCACAAGGTGATTCAACTGTGAAATCGATGTGACGTTGTTGTTGTTATCTAATTTGCGGATCAGTAAGTACGAACAGCTGCAATGAAGTCGTTTCTGCTGTCGCTCGATCTTAGCATATAATTTCACATTCAGTTAGATTACGTTCTGGGGAATTTTCTGTTTCACATTCGAATCTTGCAAGTATTGGTGCTAATTTACTAGGATCTTCCATTCAGGGGTTTCGAAGAACAAATGGAGTGTCCGATGTGCGGGCTATGTATCTTCACTCGGTATGCTAGGCTCTAGCTTCTCTGCTTTGTAAATGTTAATATGCCATGTCTTATCTAATGTTGTTTGCGTCGTACAATGACCAGGTCTTGACATGCCGATCAGGATCAGCTCTAATGCTTTCATTGATATATTCAGAGGTGCTGAAGACAGTACAGATATATGGCTTACTGGACTTCAGTGCAGAGATCTTCTTTCCACATGATCCCAATAGCCTCCCTAGGGGCTATAACAAACACAGAAGCAAGTTGGGGGATGAGCCGCATATTATGACTTCAAAGTCACTTTTGGTTGAGGTGAGTTTATTCCGACCTTCAATCTCCATTTTTCATTTCTAAAGTATTTTTATCTGCTCAACATATGTGCAAGTCACAGACAAGAATAGTTTTTGAACTTTCGTAAGACGTTGGTTACAGTCTCTAGATGCATGACGATACCATAGTAGAAATTATGACCAAAGGATGTATTACACCTTGCTTTTTGTCTGCTGAAGGCATTCTTTTTCCCATTAACTTGTTAACCAGAAGAAAGTTTTTTGCATTTAGGTTTCAGATCTCCAGATGAGACTTGAATTGAATCAATATGGTTTCCTATATACAAATTTTCCCACCAATGTTGTTTCTTATGATCCTTTCTCTATCGCGATTCATTAGTACCACACTGATGGATATGCCTAAACTGTTTTTTCAGTTTTGTTCCATTTTTACCTGTACAAGTTTTTTCTCAGAAAACAAACATATGAAAGGCCCTTTGAGATGTCGTGCTTAGCTAGTTAGATTCATCCATAGTGCAGCAGTCATTAACTTAGGTCTTCTCTTTCTCCCTTACATGTTTGAGATCTTGTATTCTGGTTTACACTTTCTGAATCATGAAGGATTCTAAAGTATAGGTTCACATTAAATGCTTTTGAAATGATGATTCAGGAAGTTTCACCTGATCAATCACAAGCAAAATTCAATCAGGACTCAACACCATTCAATTTCTACTTAACAGATGGGAATATGTATCTAAATAACTTTGGTTTTAGAATTCGATCTACAAATGTATTGTTGAGGGTCTTCTGTGCGCTGCACATTGTTGCATTAAGGCAAGTAAAGGAGATTGGTATATCATCCTGTCCTTTTGAACATCCAAGAAAACAAAACTAAGAGATATAAGTTGATGCATTGGAACTTGGATAGTAGTTCTGCTAGACTTGAAAGTAACGGCTGTTTTTTTTTTTTTTTTTTTTTGGTTTTGTTTATGGATACTTGCCTATCTTATCACATTGTGATATGTAAGATATGCCACTTGTTGGCGGTTAGTTTTTTTACTGAATTCCCCTCTTTGTGCGATCATATTCCTTATTTTATTTCAAATTTGCTTAGTCTTAATTACCATTCTCGGTAGTTCGTTTGTTAAAGGTTGTAGAATCAAGCCCTGAAAGTTGGTGGCTTTTGGATGCAATAGCATTTGGGCTAACGTCAATTGATTCTTTTGCAGATTTTGAAAACTCTGAAGGGTACATTTTGGCCATTCCAGTCTAATCAGTCTAGTAGCTTATTTTTGAATGCTGTTGCTGCAAACCACCACGGCCCTGGTACTTTAGGTGACAATCAAGCGAGGTCACATGGCAATATAAGGTACTTTTTACATATATTAATTGGGCGCATTGATTTCTTTCTCATGTACTATTCACTGCATGCCACTGGAGTGATGTCAAATTCATTAACAGTGTCATAGAGATGGCTGCTGCTAAAGCTGCTCAGCATAGATTGATGCGTGGGGTGTGGACTAATGTCCGCTTTGGTGATATGCGTCGTGCTTTAGCAGGTACTGCATTTTAGTTCTGTTTTTAATGCTTTAGTCACTTATTTGTTTTCGTTTCATGCAATATGAAGTACTGTTGATTGAAATATTGAATACTTCAAACATAATTTGGGATAGATGCATAGTTGTCATGGCGTCGGTATAGCGACACCATATCATCGCCATATCGGCTTGGCAGTTTTCTAGCTCTCGCCACGTCGACGCCACGGCGCTAGCGGGTATGGCGTCGGCCCCTGTTGCTGCCCCTGCACTCCTCGCCATCCGCTGTCTCCCCTACGCTCCTCGTTGTACGCCACCGCCCCTGCGCTGCTTGCCGTCCGCCGCCGCCCCTGCGACCCTCGCCGTCCGTTGCTGCCCCTGCGTCGTCTGCTGTCGCCCAGGAGCAACGCTCGTTGCCGTCTGTCTCCATTGCAGATTTGCGCCATCGTTGGGAGATTTTTTTTCGACAATGAGGACACCAACGGCGCAAATCTCGTTGCTGAGAGAGATTATTTTCCGACAACGGGGACACCTCATTTCCCTTACTTGCATAACGGAATATATTAGTTCTTACAACCACGGAGAAAAGACAGAAGACAAGGTTCAAGTAAAAGGACTAAAGCGTGAGCAGACAAGCGGAAGAGTGAAGTGACTAGAGCACAACCAGCCATAAAGGACTAAAGCCTGAGTAGGAGCTAAAGAAAGTGTAGGTAGGAAAAGTTTAACAACAACAATTAAGGTAACCCAGCACACATCCCAGGTTCAGATCGGTGACAGTGAAACCGACATAAGCGAACGAAGGGAAAAGGCAACTGAAATTTGCCTTCATTCTTCAACATCCTCATCAGAAGGGTCCCGATCATCTTTAGGAGGAGGAACTCTAGGAAGCATCAGCATATGTCCAGGTGGAGGGGGTGTCTGAGCTTGGCGCCTGGAAGACATCATTCACTTTATTATTTCCAATAGTCCTTGAGCACCCCGAAGAAGTTCATCTTTACTCATATCCTTTAAAAGCTCTGCCTATATTTTCAAGAAAGAACATGCATGAAAAATGATGTTAGTAGGATCACGAAGAAGCTTTTTATCAAAACAATGCCCTGTTTCGGGCCTTCCAAATAGACCAACAAACAACTGCTAAACCAATTGTAGCAAAAGATTTCCCATTAGGAAAATCATCATTAATCCACTTGTAGTACTGAGATAAAGAATTTGGAATAGTATGAGCACCAATAAAGGTACTAACGATCCCCCAAGCTACTTTGGCAATGGGACATAAGAAGAACATATCTTGAGCAGTTTCCTACTGAGTGCAAAAATAACAGGAGGGATCTCCACTCTAATTTCTTTTAAAGAGGTTATCCTTAGTAAGTAATACATCTTTCTCCATAAGCCATAGGAACAACTTAATTTTTAATGGAATCTTGGCTTTCCAAATATGATTGTAAGGTTGATGAAGGGCATCTCTAACTAGCTAGTTATAAGTGGATTTAACACTAAAGATGTCTCTCTTATCCAAAGACTAAGAAACAACATCATTAGAGTATCCCAGATTTACACCAGCCAACCAACTAAGGATTAAATCCTATTGAGATTTGGAGGTCCTGAGTCAACCATCTTCTAAAAGTAAGATCCCAATGTAAATTGTGACACTCATAAACATAAATATCTTTGTGATTATAGATAGAGTAAAGAGCAGGGAAATTTTTTGCAAGGGAATTGGAGGTTAGCTAAATATCCTCCCAAAATCTTGTATTCATACCATTACCCACTATCCCTGGAGATAAACAGGCTTAACTTTGAGCAAATCAGCCCAACACGGAGTCACTGAACTTATGCTTAACAACAGGAACAAAAGTATTTGTGAAGGTATTTCTTCCTGACTATTGATTGCCACATGCCAACACCTCTTTCTATTATCTACCACCATTTACAAAGAGGGCAGTGTTAAGTTTGGACAAATTTTTTATACCTAAGTCACCTTTTTTTCTTAGGCAGGCAAATTTTGTACCAATGAACTAAGTGGTACTTTTTTTTTTACTATCACCTTGCCAGAAGAATTCTTTCGAGCAATATCAATTTTTTTAAGAACAATTTTTGGAATTAGGTACATTGACATTTAGTAAATAGGAACATTAGAAAGACTAACATTTATGAGAATGAGTCTCCCTGTAGGATCGATTATACTCTAATAAGGCAAGAGGGGGGTGAATAATTGCGGAAACCAAATTTAAAGATTAATTCACCCAAATCGAAAATCGATTTAAACTCGGTATTTCACTCGAAATAGATTGTACATGCTCTAGTGAAAACAATGTAGAGAAATATCTATAGGTCCGATTTGTCTCAAATTTGGACAGCTGAAACTAGATTCAAATACGAAACTAACCAAATAAGAATAGAGTCAATCGGATATGTGGATCAAGAATTATGTCTAGTCGAAGTAGACTTATCTACCAGAATCGAGTAGAACAAAACCTAGTCAAGTTGATAAAAAAACTACTCGAGATCAAACCAAAATCACTCAAATTTTTCTCAGATCGAACATTAGATATTCTAGCAAGGTTTTGGATGGATTAAACCAAGATGAAACTTGATAGAAACATGAAATTAATCGAAAACAAAAATCAAGTACGCAGAATATAGAACAGAAAGAAAATTCTGAATCAGCAACTTATCAACTTACGAAACTTGTTTTTTATCACATAGATGAGTTTACAAGATGTCTCTCCAAAGCATCCAACAAGGATTTCTATGAAATTTCAAACCCTAGACAAATCCACTCTCTAGATTAAAAGTCTAAATCTGATTTCGTTCTTGGTGCATACCCTTCCCTAACTGAGACCCTCTCAATATATAGTTTTCAAAATCAACCTTGGTTTGGAAACAATCCTGGTTGTATCCTAGCTGGATACAAACCATATCAAAACACGTCCACCTATAACCGAATCTAATTCATGCTCGAGTCCACCTTATGGGACTGAGACTCTTCGACCAATTAGACCGCAGCCTGACCTTGTCATGTACTCGAATGACTTCATCATCCGAACACATAATCTAGTTGCCCACGACCTCGTGTACGTCTGCCCTTCTTCGCAACGTACCTAGTCACACACATGCAACCTTGTCTTCACATACACTGTTCTCTAGCCCCAACGCTTCACATGACATTCTCGATCACTACGATCTCAGTTTCTCCTGAACCTAGTCGTCGAACCTCAGTTCCTCCCTAAACTTAGTTCGTCGATCTGTCATCGACCACGTTCGCCTTAGAGCAACACATGCACATAAATCAACAAATAAGTACGAGCACAAGTCCTTTTTGACCTGACTCAAGATCAGTTCACGCAACATCACGCAAACTTCAAGCAAAACCAACACACTAACATAAACATTCAACTATTGATAGTGTATCAAACTATCTATGCTATTGAAGCATATCTAAGCAATATCTTAGCAACTCATGAACATCATCCTAATGTCATTATGATAAATCACTTTGCTTTGTCAATTTCAACATTCAAACTAATTTTTCATCACATGATCTCACAATCTTCCCCTTGATGAAAACTTAAGCAACCCTCATGTGAACATTGGCAACCTCTTAACAGACATGATTTGATTTTAAAATCAAACGAAAAGTGAAATGAAAATCAAGAAAAAAATTCAACATAGAAAATCTCAACTCCTTTGAGAAAAACCAAAAGTTTTTCCCGAAAGAGCAACTCTCTTTCCCCCGTTAGCAATGATTTCATCAAAAATTCAAAAGAGAATAAAATCTTTTTATCATTTTTATCATAATGAGCAACATATATCAGCCACATATATAGCATATACTCGACCAAGCCACACTATCAAGAATATTTGCATCAACCCATCTGCACATGTAAAATATAGTGTGAGCATAACTTATTAATTATAATTAATGATTTCTTTGCAACACATAGTCTCACAATCTTAACTACTCGAATCCTCAAATTATATGCTATCAAAAACATGGATACAAAAAGTATATCATTGTTTTTCACTAAAATCACATATAACAAGATAGCAATTGTGTTGTCAAGGACATCTCATATTATTTTACAAGGAAATATATACATCATCAGTTTTATTCTATCCAACCATGCCAAGTCTATGTCAAAAAGACAATCGAAAGTTTAAGACAGTGGTTACGATCATACACGACTTTTTCGAAGTCATATCAAAGTATAATGATAAGCAATCTCGTAAAGAAGAAGTGCGACATTGTATACTTTCTTGATTTTTCACCTATCAATTATTATTCAACACTTTTGTATTTCTTTGAGTTTTTCACATATAGCATTTTTTTTATCAAAGCAATCTAAAAAGTTTAACCATGATAAAATTTAATTTGAGTTTTCATTTCGATTAAAAAATCATGACAAAAACTACAGTTTACATATATAGATATGAAGGTAAAAAACTCTCATGTAGCATAAGTATTGGCTTCAAAAATCATATATGTATCATATATGATACTCATCATATTTCATTGTTTTCTCATTCGAAAAAGCTTCAAGACATAAGAATTTTCCCTCAAAACAATCTCACAGGATGAATAACACTAAGTTCTCTCCGAAGAAAAGTAAAACGAGGAGAATCTAAAGGTTTTATGAAAATGTGTGTCAATTAGTGTTCAGTATCCATATGGAGAAGTTTAATGTTTTCTTTTTACATATTGTATCTAAGAAAATGAAATCTGATATCAATGTATTTAGTTCGAGAATGTTGCACAGGGTTTTTAGTAATACTTATAGCATTAGTGTTATCACAGAAAAGTGAAACTCCAAATTAACCTTATAATCTTTAAGCGTAGTAACTATCTAAAGAGTTTGTTTGTGAACAACAACTAGCAATGGTTATATATTCAGATTCAGCAGTAAATTGTGCAACAGATGACTGTTTCCTAGATGACCATGCAACAAGAGAATTACCTAAGAAATAACATGTACCATATGCATTTTTTTTTATCAATTCTACAACCTCCAAATCAGCATCAGAAAAAACTCTTAAGCTAATATAAGAAGAAGCAAAAAGCCATATGACAAAGTCTTGATTGCCATGAAGATACCTGAGAATCCGTTTGACAGCTTGGCGATGTAAAACACGTGGAGAAACTTGAAATCGTGCATACAAGCATATAACAAATTGTATGTCTAGTTTTAAAGCAGTGATACAAAAGTGATCCAGCCATGCTTCTATATTCTTTTTGATCAACTAGCTCACTATCTTCATCAAGATCGAGCATCGTTATTGTTTGAATAAGTGTCATGATCGACTTGTTATTTTCTATCTCAAAACGTCGTAGTAGGTCTTATGTATACTTACTTTGATGAATAAAAGTACTTTCTTTAGTTTTTTTGACTTGAAGATCTAAAAAGTATGTTAGTTCACCTATCATACTTATCTCAAATTCTCTGCTTATCGTTTCTGAAAACTGAGACACCAAAACATGAGAAGAACAAACAAAGATGATATCATCTACATAAATCTGAATAAATTATTGATCATTCCCATACTTGAGCGCAAACAATGTCTTGTCCACTTTTTTAAAATTATAAAACTCTTTTTAAGCAAGAAAGTTTTAAACCTATCATATCATGCTCTAGGGGCTTGTTTTAAACCATAGAAAGCTTTAGACAACTTATATTCATAATTTAGATATTTAGGATTTTCAAAATCATGTATTTGCTTAACATAAATCTCTTTATTAATGTAGCCATTCAGAAGAACACTTTTGACATTCATATTGATATAATATAAAACCTTTAAATGCAGCAAACGCTAAAAGAATTCTAATAATTTCTAGTCTAACAACCAAAGCAAAATTTTTCTTAAAATCTAGTCTTTTTACCTATGTAAAACCCTGAGCCACAAGTCTAGATTTGTTTCTAACAACAACACCATCTTCACTTTGTTTATTTTTAAAAACCCATCTACTTCCGATAAGTGTGACCTAGAGGAGGTGCAACTAGTTTCCATACTTTGTCGTGTTCAAAATTTTCAAGTCCTCATGTATGGCGTTGATCCAAGATTCGTCAGTTAATGTATGCGAAATATCTTTGGGTTCAAAAGAAACAACAAAAGCTGAATGAGCATAAGAATTAGAATCAATAAACATATACCGTGTGACTTGTTCATGCAAATCTTCAATCATCTGATCAGGTGGATGACTCCGCTGAATGTGTAAAGGAGCATTGACTCTAGAAACAATCTCTTCTTCTTCAATATGCACAGATAATGTAGTAGCTTGAGGATGTCCAACTGTAGCCGAAGTAGTCGAAGGCACCCAATAATCGTCAACTGATTGTGTCCTAGGAATTAACATCTCATCCTCATCATCCACAAATATGCTCTCAGAATCCTCCTGAACATGTGTACATATACCTATATCATTTGGTCTAGTTTCAGGATTAGCCTTGTTGAAAGTGACCTCACAGGTTTCAATAATTTTGTTAGTCTCGAAAACAAGTACACGACAACCACGAGTATGAGCAGGATATTCAAGAAAAAGTCCATCAGTTGATCTGGACTTAAACTTATTCAAATTTCTAGATTTCAGCGCAAAGCACTTACAGCCAAAAACTCTAAAGTGAAATACACTAGGTCTATGTTCAAATCGCAGTTCATATGAATTTTTACCTAATTTAGATCTCAAGAAAACACGATTTGAAACATAATAAGCGGTAGATATAGCTTCAGCTCAAAATTTTCTAGAAGTAGAAAATTCAACTAACATAGTCTTAGCTATCTTAATAAGAGTTCTATTCTTTCTTTTAACTACACTATTTTGTTAAGGTACTCTAGGTGATAAAAATTGATGTTTAATCCCTTTTTCAGAAGAAGAATTCTTAAATCCAGTTCCATTATCATTTTTAATAGCTTTAAGTGAATATGAAAGATCAACAAATAATCTAAGAAATAGATTCCTAAAATGATCAAAAGTTTCATCCTTAGATGCCATAAGAGTATCTAGAGAAATTACCAATAATAATAAATACATATCATTTACCTCCAAAAGATTGTACTCTAGAAGAACCAATAGTATCAAGATGCAAAAATTGATTAGGTGCATTTGTCATAATCATGATAATAGGTGGATGTGAACCTGAATGCATTTTACCATATCTACAAGAAGATCAAACTGCATTGTATCTTTTGCCACAATAGAAATAGAAGAAAGATCTCCAAATGTAACACTTTCAGCACGAGATGCACGTACAAGGTAGATGAACTAATTCTTATCATCGGACATATGACGTGAGCATCTGGAATCGACTAACCACATGTTCTCTTTTCTTGCTCGAGAAACCTCGTTACCGTCACTGTCAAGTTCATCCTCGGTGCGACTTTTTTGTTATTTGCCATGAGACACAATCCAGTCAAATCATATAATGTCTTTCTCTTAGATGTTGTGTTATCCTCGCTGCTTTCCGAATCAACGTCACTCAAGTTGACTTGTTCGAACGTCGAAAGAACTCAATGCACAACCTTACGGTTGAGAAAGATCTTCTTTTCTTATCATTGAACGAGCGCTTCTTTTTCTCCTCTTTTGATGCCTTTTATGCAAGTTTAGGACAATTGGAACGAATATGGTTGAGATCACCATATTTATAGCATCTTTGAGGACCTCACTTCCTCTTTTCATAGAGCACATTCTGCAATACTTGAGAGAAACGAGTAGAGAGTAGTGCTAAATTTTCTTCAGGAATCAATTCAAGCTGATCATCAGTTAAAAACTTGATGAAGAAGATTCAATAAGAGATATGCTGGGTTGAGAGACCAAAACAATTGATTATTAACATTCTTTCTAGCAAAGATATCTAACTCATGAGTTTTTAATTTAGAATAAAGAACATCTAATGTAAGTGTATCCATGACAGTAGATTCTCTAATAAATATAACTTTCATCTCTCACATTGGTATATTTAAAGCTTTTAGTAATTGACGTGCATTCTCAGTATTAGTATATGTAACATTAACAGCGCGCAAATTGCTAAGAATTTTATTAAAGCGAGTAAAGAAATCATCAAGAGACTCACCGATTTTCATCTCAAATTTCATGTATTCTTTCTTATATAAATCTTGATGTACCTCTTTAATAGTAGATGAACCTTCATGATAATTACAGAGTGCTTTCCATACCTCATACATTGATTTTTGAGATGTATCACGCGGTCCAAGTCGCTTCTTCCCAAGCCTTGGATGATCAAATTCCTTGCCTTGCTGTTCGCCTCGATGGTCGGCATGTTCTGTGCTATCACCTCATTGTTCTCTAGAACCACGTATGACTTGTAGATCTTTTCTCAAATTGCAAAGTCCTATACTTGAATCGTCGCCTTCCAAAACTGAAAATCAACTCCATCGAAAACATAAGGTTTTATGGAATATCTATCTGAAACTATATTTCTAATTACCGATTAAGATTATTTAGAAAAGATTACAATTCTGATACCAATTATAGAATCAATTACACTCTAATAAGACAATCAGAGGGGGTGAATGATTGCGGAAGCTAAATTCAAAGATTAACTCACTCAAACCGAAAATCGATTTAAACTCGGTATTCCACTCAAAACATATTATACATACTAGTAAAAACAATACAGAGAAAGATTCATAAGTCCGATTTCTCTCAAATTTGGATAGCCGAAACTAGATTAAAATATGAAACTAACAAAAAAAAATCGAGTCAATTTGATATGTGAATTAAGAATTATATCTAGTCGAAGCAGACTGTGTTAACCAGAATCGAGTAGAATAAAACCTAGTCGAGTTGACTAAAATCTACTCGAGATCAAACCAAAATCACTCAAATTTTTCGCAAATTGAACACTAGATATTCTAGCAAGGTTTTGGATGGATTAAACCAAGATGAAACTTGATAGAAGCACGAAATTAATCGAAAACCAAAACTAAGTACACAGAATATAGAAAAAAAGAAAATTTTGAATCAGCAACTCATCAACTTACGAAACTTGATTTTTATTGTATAGATAAGTTACAAGATGTCTCTCCAAAACATCTAACAAGGATTTTCACAAGATCTCAAACCTTAGATAGATATACTCTCTAGATGAAAAGTCTAAATCTGATCTCGTTCTTGACGCATATCTCTCCTTAACCGAGACCCTCTCAATATATAGCCCAACAATCTGGTTGCCCACGACCTCACGTACGTTTGCCCTTCTTAGCAATGCACTTAGTCGCACATATGCAACCTTGTCTTCACATACACTGTTCTCTAGCCCGAACGCCCCGCATAACATCTCCTGAACCTAGTCGTTGAAGCTCAGTTCCTTCTCAAACTTAGTTCGTCGATCTGTCATCGATTATGTTCGCCTTCGAACAACACCTGCACATGAATCAAAAAACGAGTACGAGCGCAAGTCCTTCTCGACTTGACTCAAGATCAGTTCACGTAACACCACGCAAACTTAAAGCAAAATCAATACGCTAATATAAGCAAACCCAAATATTGATAGCGTATCAAACTATCTATGCTATCGAAACATATCTAAATAATATCTTAGCAACTTATGAACAGCATCCTAATGTCATTATACTAAATTACTTTGTTTTGTCAATTTCAACATTCAAACCAATTTTTTATCACATGATTTCACACTCCCTCCTCCATGGACATAATCCCCCTTGCCAGATGCCAAGTTTTTTAAGTACCTTTTCTTCCATTTTAACCCAATCAATGAGGTGAAGTCTACTAGGACTTACTTGGACTCTCAAGTACTTAATAGTTAATAGGGATGGATCCTATTTGATAATGAAAGATATCTGCATATTTTTCAGCTAAAACATGATCACCTCACTCTTCTGAAAATTAATTTTGGTACCAGACATTAATTCATACATATAAAGAAGCAACTTGAGATTGTTGGCTTTGACAAAATCATGTTGAAAGCAAAGAATTGTGTCATCAACATATTGTAAAAGAGTCGATTCCTTATTTGTCACTGAAGGTTTACCACACTTCCTTATTTGCCACTAATGTCCCACATGCCATTGAAAGAATGAGTGGCAAATAAGGGAATGGGTAAACTTTCAGTGGCAAATAAGAAATTTATCCATTGTTGTAAAATGGCAATACCGCCTTCAAACAGATAGGGGACAAGACCAGTCACCTGTCCATTGCTCTGAGCAGTTGTTATCATTTTAACCAGGGAGTCAGCAACCAGATTAAACAGGAAACAAGATAAAGGATCACCCTGTCTTACCCTTTTATGGCTAACAAAGTAAGAACCTATAGTATTATTTAGCTTAACACTTAAGGTGCCATCACATACCACTGTTTTAATCCATATTTTCCATTTGGAGCTGAAACCTCTTATATCCAGACATTTAAATAGGAAATCCCAGCAGACTTTGTCATAAGCTTTTTCAAAATCTAGTTTCAACACTACTCCTATTTGTTTCTGTCTTTTGGTCTTACGAAGGATTTCATGAAGGGATATAATCTTATCCATAATGTTCCTATTTTTGATGAAAGCATTTTGATAGGGATTTATAATTTTGCCCATAAAAGGTTCCAGTCTATTAGTTAAAACCTTTGTAATTTATTTATAGGAACAATTCATAAGGCGAATGGGCCTGAATTGCTGTATTCTCTCAGCCCTACTCACTTTAGGAAGGAGAGTAATAACTCCATAGTTGAGTCTTTTTACATCAAGAGATCCTATATGGAAATCATTGAAAAGGTTAAGCAAATCATTCTTTATAATGTGCGAGAGATGGAGATCTGCGCTGCTCGTATGCACTCAAACAGAGAGAGAGAGAGAGAGAGAGAGAGAGAGAGAGTTGGGGGAAGGGAATGAAGGGGACAGGGGTGGCGGCTGTGCTTTGGGGCTGCACACGGAGAGAGAGAGGTGAGGTAGGGTTTGGGACTTATTGGGCTAATATGGCTGCTTTGATGGTTGGGCCTTAGTGGTATTTCAATTATTTTCTTCTCCTAGCCTGCCTTTCCTGGTACTTCAAAGTCGAATGCTACTGCTGCTCCAACAGGATCTTCTGTGCAATGCCTGCATGTCAGCCCCACAAGACCATATGGCACACTAGTTCGGTAGGCTGGTGGCACTTAAGTTAGCACTAGCAATTGTGAATTCTGATGTGTATATTCACCACGCTGATGTGTGAATGACGTTGCCACGTCACGTTCCATAGGCGTTGTAAAGGTGTGAAGGTGGTGGGTCGTAATGCCTCGCTACACCGCCGTAACAACTATAGATAGATGTGTGCACAAGGGAGGCGTGGTGGGACTCATGAAAGTGTTAGCTTCTTTTTTTTGGTGAACTGATTACATTATGTCGCTTCATTGACTAATTCACCCTGTTTAGAATTGATCTTACTGTTTATTTACCGTGGTACACACTAACTACCCATATTTATAAGTTCTTTCATTCGCCTGCAATAATTTGGATAATATCATGGGCCATTCCTGTTCCTTTGTACTTGATTTTACAGAAATTGCTGTATTCCTGCTAGTTTTGCATTTCTTACTTTGCATTTCATACAGTCCTGACCAGTTTCATACTGTACATTTTGATTTCAGCATGTGAGCGACTCATTCTGCTGCATCATGATCCGTGTGAACTGAGGGATTATGCCGCCCTTCTGTATCACTGTGGGTACTATGAAGATTGCCTAGAGTACTTAACGTCATACCAAACAGCCATGGTGATTCTTTTTCAGATGTGATGCTGTCATTGGAGAAATCCAGAAATGTAGAACTCATTAACATCACTCTTCGTTTTTTCCTTGCAGGCTGGTAAGTCACCGATCACTCCATGGGACATCTTGGAGGATGAAGCCGTAAATACTCTCAGAGCGCGGGTAAGCCTAATTTTAGCAGAGGATGGCTGGAGCAGCCACAGACGACCGGCTGCAAATTACTGGACCAAAAACTCCGAGCCGTGGTAGATTAGACAGGCATTCTTGATCGTCGTTGTGCCTGAGCTCTGAAGCAAAGGACATGAGACTGTATAGCTTTCCGAAACATGGCTCTACAACTTGTACATAAAATGGCCCATCAGACATTTGATAATCCATACATGATGAGCTGAATTCCTGATCCGACACACCATCAGAAATGTTGAGATGGCATATCCTGCTGTCTCCTCTGCATGGGCCAACTTTAGATTGGATTTGATACAACATATGCTCTATATCTGTAGTACTAAACCACATTTTGTTGTTCAACAACGACAATGTAAATCTCAGAGGTGTCGTAAAGCTTTGCGAGGCATAAACTTGTCGCCTTTAAACCACACTAGAGGGGACACACATTTGAGTTGTGAGTTCTTCCTATCGACAATTGACGGATCGTCTAAGACACCATAGGAAACATGCTCATTTTCACAGAATAATCATTCAGAGGCATCACAGAAGAATTGCAAGAACCGAATTAATACAATTTCGCAATCGCAATACATGGAAGGAGAGGTGCCAGATGATCAAGACTATAGAACTGACTGTCTGACGTGACATAGTTAATATTAATTCACGAGTCATGAATCTAATATAGCAGACGAAACAAATACTCCCTGACGAGGAATAACCTAACCACTACGTTCGCGAGTATGCAACCAGCAAGATCACTGAAGCATCAAGACGAGACTGATGAGGACAACCGTTGCCGCTGCCACGGCGAAGGCGACGCTGGCAGTAACCACGGTGGCCGCGCTGGAGGACGCGCCCGGCCACCCGGACGGCCAGGGGCGACGACCACCAGACCCGCCGTGGCCCAGTTGTGTAGATGTCGCCGGTCCAGAGGCCGGGCCGGGCGCGGCTGCCGGGGACGTGGCCCCGGCCGCCGGGTGCACCATGACGCGCACGATGAGCCTCTGTCCCTCCTCGCAGTGTCCGGGCTCGCCGCTGATGAAGCAGAAGAAGCCCGGGTGGTCGAGGCGGAATGTGGTGGCGCCGTCGGCGAACGTGGCGAGCGGCTCCGTGGCGTTGCAGGCGTCGAAGGCCTCCCGGTCCACCACCAGCACCGAGTCGTTCGCGTACTTGAAGTCTGCGAAAGATCAACACATACGCCATGGTTGGCAACTATCTTGCAGCCTTGCACATCATGCATGGGACTGGATTGTTAGTCTACTTACAGAGGTGGTCGCCGACGTGGAACCGGTTGTTCATGGCCCACCAGCCGTAGCTGGTGCCGGCGTCGGGGACGCGCCACCCTCGCGGGCCGCCGACGTGGAACACCAGCTCCGGCGCCGCCTCCGCGACGCCTGGACCGAGGAGGAGGAAGAGGATTACGGCAACAAGGGCCAGCGCGGGGACGAGCGGGAGCCCCCCGCGGGAGCCAGCGGTCAGGGCCATGGATCTAGCTTGCAGGCGGTGCGTTCGCGGCGCGTGGGAAGCCTCTGGCTTGGCAGTGGCCGCCGGTCGCCGTGCAGCTGCGTGATCCGCAGGGCTCGATGGCTTGGGGGGGGGGGGGGGGGGGCGTGTGGAGTGGGGTGATAGTGAAACTGCAGGGGCGCGTTCGTGGACGTGCGCGCGCGTTTTATAGGGGCTTGGTGTGCCAGCCATGCTGGGTCGGGTGCGCGTCGCCGGTTAGAGTTTGACCGCGCACGAGCGAGCGCGCTCTGGAGTTGCTGCCATTGATGGGGACGTGCGAGCGGAGGGCCGGACGTGGGGAACGAGGTGGCGGCGGTTACGACGAGGAGGCTGCACGCCATTGCCGATCCAGTTGCCAACTCCGATGGCCGGATGCTATGCTTGTGCCCCGCCGCAACTAGGAACATGTAGCGGTGAGCCGTTTCGAGCGATTGTTTCGCAGAGCCAAAGGTAGTGTAGCACCGTGCAAGTACGTGACACGCACGTACGGTACATCGTACATGTGCCAGTCTCTACTTCTGCTACATGTAAATACCACATGAAACGCATTAACTTAATACCCCCAAAAAGAAAACGCGATGTGAATTTTCCTCTACAAAACATATGCATGTATATATGCCACCATATGTAAATTTTGAATGGAGGAAATATTCCTTGTTACAAACAGCTCCATAGTAGGGTTGAGTATGGATCGGCTGCAGGTGGCTTGGAGAACAAAAGAGGAGATCGACTTACAGATACGGGCGTCCCAGGCAAGCATCAGTATACAGCTCCAAGATGAAAACGATTTGCGTTCAGATGTGCTGGTTTTCGGTTGTTTTCTGTGTTATTTTGTAAGTGCTCTCTACTGTTTTTCATTTGCCCGGTTACTTTGTTCTGGCCAGGCAAAAGTGTTTGCAAATCTCTTTTGGTAGCTTAATGAAAAGGCCGCGCTCCTGCCACATTTCCGTCAAAAAAAAAGAAAAGAAAAACAAATAAGGAGCTACCACAAGATAAAGTGCCGGGACCGACGGTTTTACTGGTAGGTTCGATAAATCTTGCTGGCCAATGTCAAGGTGGATCAGCTGGGAGCTCTTTTGGCTTTGCATCAAGGGAAGGATGCCAAATTAAGGTGTCTAAACACGGCTTACCTCACTTTATTGCCCAAGAAGGTCGATGCTTTACAAGTAAAAGACTATCGTCCCATCAGTTTAGCCCATAGCTTTGCAAAATTGATCATCAAGATCTTAGCTAACAGATTGGCACCGAAGCTTTCTTCCTTGGTCTCAGCTAATCAGAGTGCTTTTATCCGTCGCCGATGCATTCAAGATAACTTCACGCTTGTCCAACAAATGGCAAAGTGGCTGCATCATCAAAAGGAGCCTCACATTCTCTTTAAGTTGAACATTTCTAAAGCTTTTGATTCGACATCCTGACCTTTTTTGTTAGATATATTACTTTTCTTGGGTTTTGGTCGTCGTTAGTGCAATTTTATTTGCAGCCTGTTGTACACTTCCTTTACCCGTGTCTTATTGAATGGGGAGTCGGGGAAGATGAGTGTGGATCGCAGGGGTCTCTGGCAGGGTGATCCACTCTCCTCTATGCTTTTCATCCTTGTTATGGATGTCCTAAACTCGTTGATCAACCGTGCTAGCCAAGATGGACTGCTGCAGCCTCTCTTCGCTCGGGGTCTTCATCATAGGGTCTCTTTGTATGCGGATGATGTGGTTCTTTTCCTTGGACCAGTTGCTTCAGATTGGACTTGATCAAGCATATTCTACAGCTTTTCAGTGAGGTTTCAGGTCTCAAAACTAATATGCTCTAGTGTTCTGTAACTCCAATTCATTGCCAAGAGGAGGATATGGCGGTCATAAGGGACTTTCTGCCTTGTGAGGTAAGGTATTTTCCATGCTCTTATATTGGCCTCCTTCTAGCAATTTGTAAGCTTTCAAAGTCGTCCTCCAATCTCTCGTCAATAAAGTATTTAACAATCTCTTTGGGTGGAAGGCCTCTTTGTTGAATCAGGTCGACATGCTCATTCTGGTGCCCGTTGTTCTCACGGCGACTCCCATTTACCAAATGATCGCCATGGATCTCCCCAGGTGGGTTCTCAAGGCGATAGATAAACGAAGATGAGGCTTTGTTTGGTTGGGTCAGGACCAAGCTAAGGGTGGTAGCTGCTTGGTTTCTTGGCAATGGGTGTGTCGCCCTTTCAATTTAGTGGCTTAGGTATTCACGATTTGGTGTCTCTCGGTTGGGCTCTTAGGATGAGGTGGTTGTGGCTTCAAAAGATTGAGCCGACATGGTCGTGGGCTGGGTTTTAGGTACAAGCCTCATCCGAATGCTCGTACTTTGTTTGCCATGGCTACAGTTTCTCTGGTTGGCGATGGCAACAATACAAAGTTTTGGTCTGATCGCTGACTACATGGTCGTTCTATCACTAATTTGGTTTCCAATCTTACTTCCTTAGTTTCTCAAAGGGCGATCAATCAAAGGTCGGTGTTTCAGGCTTTGGACAACAAATGCTAGGTGTATAATTTGGTTTAACTCAAATTATGAGAAATACACATATTATGAGGAGTTTATACTATACATGGTCTTGCACTAGCTTTCGATGATTCCTTTTGTGGGATAGAGCTAACGTGCTTTGGAGAAAATTTCTCTTTTGGTAAGTCCTCCACAATTCTTACCAATTTGACGTTAATTGGGGGAGAATTCGTTTTGATGATTCCATTTTGGCATTGATGTCAATTGGGGGAGAATTTGGACTAGATGTTATATTTTGTAAGAAGACTTTGCTTTTGGGGGAGAATTATTTGCTCATTGGGGAGAATTTGTAATCTCTTATGTTTGTAATGTGGATGTCAATTGGTGGAGTTTCAAAAGCAAATCCATGAAACCTCATTGTTGGAAAAGGTTTTGCTTTGCATGAGCATATTCATTTTTCATCTTGATATTGAAAGTGCCTAGAGGGGGGGGGGGGATGAATAGGATTTTCTAAAAATTAAAACTAAAACAGCGGATTAAATCTGCCGGATACTCCGGTGAAGGTCGGATACTCCGGTCTGGTCCGGAGTATCCGGTCTAGTCCGGAGTCTCCGATCTATACAGGAAATCTAGAACAACTACGAATTAAAACAAGTAGCTAGAATCTAAAGTTGAAGCTAGGTCTACTGGATATCACTGAGCTAAAATAACACTTAACACTAGCAAGATGATCACTAGAGCAATTTGTATGAAGAATCACAAATTCACATGATAAAGCAAATTGCACGAATACGAACGCAAGAGATTTTTCCGGAGTTCGGCCACCTCACAAAGAAGTGCCTACCTCTTCGTTGAGGAGCTCACAAAGAGCCGGGTCTTTTCCAACCCTATCCTCTTCTAGCGACCACTAAGATCAAGCTAGAATTTCTTACTCAATTCGAAGATGTTTACAAACTTCCCATGGCACTCTACAAGTTTGGGTGCTCTACGGGTGACGCCTTGCCGTCTAGAAGCACGAAGCTTCAAGAGAAATGATCGCAGCGAATACTCGAGGAAGAACTCAATGCTCAAGTGGCTTAAACCCTCTCCAAACACAAACTCTCTAATTTTTTGCAAACTTTGCACTAGAGGTGGTTGGAGGGTCTTTGAATGCTCTTAAAGTGCTCAAGAGGTCTAAAGTTAACCAGCAACAGCAAGCACTAAATGCCATGGGGTGTGGGAGCATTTATAGCCCTCTCTCAAAAACTAGCCGTTACTGTTCTATCAGAACTGACCGGAGTATCCGGTGAACACCAGAGTATTCGGCCCTAAATCCAAAAACAGCGTCAGAACGGTCACAGAACGTGTCAGAACTAGCCGTTACAGTTCTGTTAAGTTACCGGAGTCTCCAGTGAACACCAGAGTCTCCGGTCCTGATAGGGCTTCCAAAAAGACTAAGCCCGGAGACTAGCCGGACCCTCCGGCCTCTCCAGGTACCGGAGTATCCGGTGAACACCGGAGACTCTAGTCTTTTTATCAAAAAATTAAAAGCTAACCGAGATAACCCTGCCGGAGTCTCTCTTGGAGACTCCGGTTAAAACTTAACCTCTTACCGGAGTATCCGTTGAACACCGGAGACTCCGGTCTTTTTCAATTAAAAAAAAAGACTTAACCGAGACTCTCTGGTGGAGTCTCCCTCGGAGACTCCAGTCTAATAACCCATAAATTACCGAAGTATCCGGTGAACACCGGAGACTCTGGTCTTTTTCTAATAAAAAATAAACCGGAATCGAGACTCTTTGCCGGAGTCTACCTCGGAGACTCCGGACTAAACACTGAGTACCGGAGTATCCGGTGAACACCGGAGTATCCGGACTCAGTGAATTTTTGCAGAACTAACTCAGTGTCCGTGGGTGATTGTGTCTCTCATCTAGTTGGTTCTAAGGGATATTTTGAGCATTGAGACACTAACCAAGCAATCAAATGCAACCCTCTTAATAGAGCGGCTATCCTAGACTCAATTTCAAAAAATAAAAGAATTTAAATCCTATTGAGTACTCTTCGTTGATTCTCCATTTGTTTCGACGGGCGTCAAACGTCACTTGTCTTTTCAACTAATACTTAAACATGTTCATAACTTAGATAAACATATTAGTTTCTTAATCGTTTTATCATCAATAAGACAAAACCCACTTAGGGGGCCTAGATGCACTTTCAATCTCCCCCTTTTTGGCGATTGATGACAACACGATTAAAGCTTACACAAAGATATATGAAATAGGATTTTAAATTCTAGAAGATATGGTGAGCTCCCCCTAAATGTGTGCATTAGTTTAAACTCGAGTTATACACAAATGCACATATTCAAGATTTAAATTCGCAAGAGCTCCCCCTATATCCTAGAATCCGTGGGATACAATCTTAAGAAGACAAAATGCTTTATGGCAGGATATGGAACACACTTAACTTAAGAAAGTACGATAATCATCACACTAACATAAAAGTCTTACAAATTTAAATGAGCACAAGGTTCATCACAAACAATAGTCCAATTGTCCAACAACGATTAAGAATTAAACAGAGTCCAAAGCTAGAAAACTAAGGAAACTATGGAATGGATAACTTTCTCTCCCCCTTTGGCATCAAGCACCAAAAAGAGAGAGCCTAATCGCTGCTGCCATCTTCATCATCATCATCATCTTCTTCATCATCACTTCCTTCAGAATCGTTGCCAGGAGCGGCGTCGGAGGAGTCATCTTGCGCTTTATGTTGAGAGCTCTCTGCAGCTGCTTGGGCTTCATCATACCATGCCCAAGGGTTTTCAAACTCAACCGGTGCACTCTCCGCTTCATCCGAAGCGATGGGTGAACAAGGTGGCTGAAGGTTCATGGAGGTGTACATCTCTTTCTGACGCTTCTCCATTTTCTTTAAGCGAACACCTTGCTCCTTGATTTGAGTAGCATTATGAGTGCAAACTCTGAAGATTGCTTTGAGAGCGCTTTTGATTAACGATGACCCTCGAGGAGGAGCACGTCTTGAGGCAAACTGTCTTGAGCTTGGAGGAGCACGAGGAGGTGATGGCGATGGAGAAGGAGCTCGGATGTTCAGGGGCCTCATCCGATAGTGTTCATGCTTTACTTCCTTCACAAAGGTCTTCTTGGACACTCTCTCAATGATAAACATAATGTAAGGGGCATATCCACAGCTTTTGATTGGCGACTTGGATGTAAACACAATCTCTTCCCAAAGGAAGTGCGCCACACTGAAGGGAGCATGGTCATTGGACATGGCGGCAAGGAGGTTTCTGGAAATACTCTGCACAGTTGTTGCATCCCCACTCTTAGGCGCCAAGGTGAGTCGAAATAGGGAGTTTAAGCAACGATAGAATGGCCTCATCCCTGTAAGCTTTCCAAACTCGACTCGTCCATGATTTAGATACATGAACCCAATTTCTTCCAAAGTCAGCTGATTCTCATTGTGAATTTGATCTTTGGATGTATCTCTAGCATCAAGATGGAAGTGATGAGCGAATCCTCTGAAGCTAATTCTGTACTTAACTCCTTCTGTCATCCAGTGCATAACGGGATTCTCAGATCCCTCAAACCACACTGTAGCATAAAACTGTGCGATAACTTCCTCGCACCAATCATACCTGAAAGCCATTATATTTTTGACCTTCTTGCTCTCACAAGCTGCAATGACCTCATTGAACACGGGATCATCTTTCTGAGTCATATAGTTCCAGTCAATCCACTGCATAGGAGTAATCGGCTTCTTTTTGGCCAAGATCACCGTTTCATAGAAATTTGCCTGAAAATCATTCCAAAACCGATGATCTGCAACATTTTTCCTCATAATTATATGGGTTGTTCAACCTCTCTATAACAACCCTGGATACATGCTTCATGTAGTTCATCGTTTGTTTTGGAAGGTCGAAGATGCTAGCAGTTCTCAGAGGTCTATGAAGCTTCAATGGTCCAATAACTTCATCAGCCTGCTCTTCTTCCTCATTATCCTCGGACTCAAACGAGTGTTCTGAAGCAACACCTTTGCCTCTCTCTTCCCTAGAGGGCATTCTACCTTTTCCCCTTCCCGCTGTCACTTTAGCTAAGCCCTTTCCCCTAGCACTTTCTCGGCCTCTCATAGCTTGAGTTTTGGTCCGGCATAAGGTCACAATGTCCCTTTCATATTGTTCAGTGGCTCCCCCTTCTTCAATGTGAATACCTCTACCTGAGGCCACTTTGCGGACTCTTTCACCACTTGCGTGCCCACTTCCACTATCTTCAAAATGTGCCGGTGCTCTTGCTTCTTGAGCGCGAGGGTCACTCTTTTGTTTCTTCTTCCTCTCGAAAGTACGACCCTTCACAAAATGATCTCTGGCCATTGCAAATACCCTAAGAGATATAGAATGAAATGTAGATGTGAGGAAAACTGATTAAAGAAGGGCTGCTGAAAAACAGGCAGATACCGGAGTATCTCCCAAAACTTAGGGTTTTGGAAGATTCGGCCGACGAGAGTTGAAACTGGTTTAGGGATGAGTTCTAGGAGGTACTAGGAGCTATTCTACCAAGGGAAAACGATCCTAGACAAGGGCATTGATAGATCGGGAAGATTTGGGGAAAAAGTACCTTTTGAGCAAAAATCCTCCGGGGATCTTGATGAATAGGAATTTCCGGAGATTCCGGCCTTGAATCCAAGTGAGAAACTAAGCAAATCTTGAAGCTCCTTGGTTGTTTCTCAAAAATCACCGGAGAGGGTGCTTTTGGGAGAGAGGAGTTGAGAATAGATGAAAAGGAAGAACTGTTCGGGCAGGGGGTTATGTAGGAAATCTGGAGACACCGGAGACTCCGGTGAAGACTAGAGACTCTGGTCCTAATACTATACCAGAGACTCCAGTGGAGACTGGAGACTCCGGTCCTGATACTTGTACCGGAGACTCTAATGAAGACCGGACTATCCGGTAACTGGAACCAGGACAGGAATCAGCTTGAGCAGTGAACAGTGTTAGGTCCGGATACTCCGGTGAACACCGGACATTCCGGTACCTGGAACTGTGATAGAATAAATTTAAAGCTGAGATTTGGGGAGGAGTTTTTCGGGAGAGAATCGTTGGATATAAGGACTAATTTGCTAAATGTGATCAGCCAACAAGCATCATTACATAACTATGATCATAAATTGCAAATCATGATGGAGAGATCAAAGAGCCAAATAATTTTGATAAAATCACTCAAAAATGCAGTTTTCGCAAACTTTTAGCTAAGAAAACTATAAATCTATAACAAGCAAATATATGCAACAGTTCAAGCCACGTTTTGAGAATCTAGGATATTTAATTCACTTCTCAACTCGCAAAACCTTTGCTCGTCTAGTGGCTTAGTGAGGATATCGGCTAATTGTCTTTCGGTTCTCACATGGCGAATATCGATATCCCCTTTTGTTGCATGATCTCTCAAGAAATGATGTCTAATGTCTATGTGCTTGGTTCTTGAGTGTTGTACGGGATTGTTGTCTATTTTGATGGTACTCTCATTATCACACAAAAGTGGAATTTTGGATGTTTTGTGGCCATAGTCTCTTAGAGTTTGCCTCAGCCATAGGAGTTGAGCACAACAAGCTCCCGCGGCAACATATTCGGCTTCGGCGGTAGATAGAGCTACAAAATTTTGTTTCTTGGATGACCATGACACTAAGGACCTACCCAAGAATTGGCAAGTCCCCGAAGTGCTTTTTCTATCTACTTTGCAACCAGCATAATCGGAGTCCGAATAGCCGATAAGGTCGAAGGATGACCCTTTAGGATACCATAAGCCAAGGTATGGTGTATGAACTAAATATCGAAGAATCCTCTTAACGGCTATTAAATGGCACTCTTTGGGAGCGGCTTGAAATCTTGCACACATGCACACACTAAGCATGATATCGGGCCTAGATGCACATAAATAAAGCAAAGAGCCTATCATGGAACGATATACCTTTTGATCCACGCTTTTACCTTCTCCATTGAGATCAAGATGTCCATTAGTTTGCATGGGTGTCTTGATTGGTTTGGCATTCTCCATGTTAAACTTCTTGAGCATGTCTTTGATATACTTGGTTTGACAAATGAAGGTTCCTTCCTTGAGTTGTTTGATTTGAAATCCGAGAAAGAACTTCAATTCCCCTATCATAGACATCTCAAGTCTCCTTGTCATGATCCTACTAAAATCTTCACAAAATTATTGATTAGTAGAACCAAATATAATGTCATCGACATATATTTGGCAAACAAATAAATCATTATCAACATTCTTAGTAAAAAGAGTAGAGTCGGCTTTGCCTATTTCAAAGCCCTTTTTGACAAGAAAATTTCTAAGGCATTCATACCATGCTCTAGGAGCTTGCTTTAGCCCATAGAGCGCCTTATGGAGTTTGTAAATATGTTCGGGATGCTTGGGATCTTCAAAGCCGGGCGGTTGCTCCACATATACCAATTCGAAGATTGGTCTATTGAGAAATGCACTCTTCACATCCATTTGATATAACTTGAAATCATGGTGAGTAGCATAGGCTAATAAAATACAAATTGACTCAAGCCTAGCTACGGGAGCATAAGTCTCACCAAAATCCAAACCTTCGATTTGAGTGAACCCTTGAGCAACCAAGCGAGCTTTGTTTCTTGTTACTATCCCATTTTCATCTTGTTTGTTGTGGAAGACCCATTTCGTCCCAATCACATTTTGCTTTGGCCTTTCCACCAAATACCAAACTTCATTTCTTTTGAAGTTGTTCAATTCCTCTTGCATAGTCATCACCCAATCCGGATCATCAAGCGCTTCTCTACCTTCAAAGGCTCCAAAGAGGAAACAAAAGAGTAAAATTCACAAAAATTTGCAATTCTTGAACGAGTAGTTACCCCCTTTTATATATCACCAAGTATGTTGTCCACGGGGTGATCTCTTTGGATGCTTTGATGAACGCGTGGGTGTGGCACTTGTGATTGATGTTGAATGTCTTCCGCTTCATCATCCAAAAAATTATTTGGGTCTTCAAGGTCTTGATTTTGGTCTTGTGGTCTTTTGTCGTCTTGATCTTGAGTTGATGTTAATGGTTCTACTTGCATTGATGAAGACGGTTGATCTTGATCATTTTGAGCCTCTTGAACCTTTTGTTGCTCTAAGGGCTTGATTTCGCCAATTGCCATCTTCTTGATTGCTTCGCTTGGTATTTCTTCGTCACCTAGCATATTAGGATCAACTTGCTCCACTTGGGAGCCATTAGATTAATCAAATGTTACGTCTCTCGCAATTTCAACGCAACCGGTGGTTTTGTTGAAAATATGGTAGGCGTAGGCATTTGATCCATAACCAAGCATAAAGCCTTCATCTACTTTTGGAGCAAATTTTGAACTTCTAGCTTTCTTGTTTAAAATAAAGCATTTGCTACCAAAAACCTTAAAGTAGGAAACGTTTGGTTTGTTACCGGTTAGAAGCTCATATGCGGTCTTGTTCAATATCTTGTGTAAATATAACCGGTTGATGACATGGCATGCGGTGTTGATTGCTTCTGCCCAAAATTGATCCGATACCTTGTATTCATCAAGCATTGTTCTTGCGGACTCAATTAGAGTCCTATTCTTCCTCTCGACCACTCCATTTTGTTGAGGGGAGTAGGGAGTCGAGAATTTATGCTTGATTCCCTCTTCATCAAGAAACTCTTCAACTTGTATATTCTTGAACTCACTTTCATTGTCGCTTCTCACTCTCTTGATCTTCACTTCGAACTCATTTTGGGCTCTTCTCACAAACTTCTTGAAAATAGCTTGTGTTTCGCTTCTATAATGCAAGAAGAATACCCAAGTGAAACGTGAAAAGTCATCAACAATAACTAAACCATATTTATTACCTCCAATACTTATGTAGGCAATCGGCCCAAATAAGTCCATGTGGAGGATTTCTAATGGTCTTGTGGTTGTCATCACATTTTTCACGGGATGAGACGCTCCAACTTGTTTTCCCGCTTGACAAGCACTACAAATTCTATTTTTCTCAAAAGAAACATTTGTTAGTCCTAGGATGTGTTCGCCCTTTTGAAGTTTAGACAAGTTTCTCATGCCAACATGAGCAAGTCGGCGATGCCAAAGCCAATCCATGCTAGACTTAGCCATCAAGCAAGTTTTAGCCTTCACTTCATCCGTTGAAAAATCAACAAGATAAAGTTTACCCTTCAACTTACCGGTGAAAGCTATTGAGGCGTCTTCCCTTCTAGAGACAATTACACCCTCATTTGTAAAAAGACAATTATAACCTATCTCATATAATTGGGATATGGATAATAAATTGTAATTAAGAGATTTGACTAACAAGATATTTGAAATAGAATGATCATTTGAGATGGCGATTTTACCTAGGCCTATTACCTCTCCTTTTCCATTATTGCCAAAAATGATATTTTCATGAGGTCCTCCATTTTCTTCAAAAGAGGAAAACATACTCTTTTCTCCGATCATGTGATTTGTACATCCACTATCAATGACCTAACTTGATCCACCGGAGGAGTATACCTACAAAACAAAGTTATGCCTTTATTTTAGGTACCCAAAATTGTTTGGGTCCTTTAGCGTTAGTCACAAGCACTTTTGGCACCCACACATTCCTTTTAATAATTCTATCTCTTGTGCGGGGACCAACATAGAGAGCAACTACTTTACCACGGTGGTCTCTCTTGAGCATATATGAGGCATAGAATGAACATTGAGGAGCATAAACCTGTTGTTGCCTTGTTTGAGCCGTGTCATTAACTTGTTTGCCTCCTTTGACAAACTTGAGGCACTCTACTCCATTCAGTAGCACACGACCATTTGGCTTGCTCGTGTATTGGTCAAATCCAAGACCTCTCTTTTACTTGTTGTCTTTGGCTTGGATGGTCTTGTAAAGTGCATCATTTGATTTATAGGTTTTGATGCACCCATATTTAACCAAGGCATTTAGCCTCTCATTCTCCTTTTGTAACGCTTGCAAGGATTCAACATTAGCTGTACAAGCATTTATATCAAAGTTGGAACAACGAAAGCATCCATTGCTAGTAGATGCACTAGATAGTAAATTTGCTTCACTAGAGTTGGATGAGCCTTTCTTAAGAGTATCAATTTGTGTTTCAAGAGTTTTATAATTTTCATCTAAACAAGATAATTTCTTTTGAAGCAAGAAATTGTTACTCTTAAGGTCAGCAATTGAGGAATTGGCTAAATCATAATCATTAGACAATTTCTCAACTTTTTCCTTCTCTTTAGCAAAGAGCTCCTCGAGTTCAAGGTTTCTCTCCTTTTCAAGGATGAGCAAGTACTCTTGTCTCTCGAGGGTCTCTTCATGACTATCTATTATATCCATTAGCTCCTTTATTTTAGCCATAACATTTTTATTCAAACATTTGAACAAGTTATCACAATCACTATCATATTCACTATCACTATCTAAAAGCTTAGATTGAGATTTTACCTTGCGGCTTTTAGCCATGAAGCACTTCGGGGAGTCGTCATCATCATCACTCATTAAGAGTGATTTTCTTCGTGTAGGCTCATGAATGGCAATGGTGGCGACTCCTTCATCATCAGAGTCAGAGTCAGAGTTTGAATCCCACTCTTTTCCAATGTGTGCTTGGCCCGAATAATTTTTCTTGTACATCTTGTTCTTATCCTTCTTGTATGGATTGATTTTGTTGTCTTCTTTGTCCTTTCCTTTCTTCTTGTTCGGATAATCGGCTATGAAGTGACCAACTTCGCCACATTCATAGCATGCCCTCCTTGATGTTCTCTTCTTGGGCATGTCTCTCTTGTATTTTGAATAGCCTCCCTTTCTCATGAATTTTTTGAACCTTTTCACAAAGAAGGCCATTTCTTCATCTTCGGAGCTTTCATTTTCACTTGTACTTGATTCTTGAACTTGCTTGCTTTTGCTTGCCTTGAATGCAACCTTCTTGTTCTTTGAGGTTGAGCTTTGTTTTGCATGAACCTTCACTTCATTTTCTTCTTCTTCCATGAGCTCATGAGTAAGAATCCTTCCAAGCACATCGCTTGGTGTAAGCCTCTTGTAGTCCCTTCTTTCTCGGAGGAGCGTCAACAAAGTGGGATTTCTAGGAGCAAATGCTCTAAGCAATCTCTTCACCACTTTGTGATCATCAATGTCCTCGCTTCCGAGCCCTCTTATCTTGTTCACAAGCACCATCATCCGATCATACATTGCTTGAGGAGTTTCATGATCTTCCATCACAAATCTTCCTAGCTTTCCCTCGAGTAGCTCTATTTTGGATTCTCTCACACTTGTAGTCCCTTCATGAGCAACTTGAAGTGTATCCCAAATTAGCTTGGCTTCTTCAAGTCCATCCACTTTATTGAATTCTTCCGGACTCAAAGCACTAAGCAACACACTTGTGGCTTGAGAATTGCGATGCATATTTTGTTCTTCACTTGAGGTGAGCTCTTGATCTTCCTCCGGCAACTCAAATCCTGTGCAAACAATCTTCCAAATACTTGGATAAAGAGAGATTAAATGCATTTTCATTTTGTGCCTCCAAACGGCATAATGTGTACTATCGAAGAATGTGCACGCCCGGAAGGCACGTAAATATACTTGCTTGAAAAATTCAAACGATCATAATTGAAAGGAATTTCACTTCCCTTTCCTTTACCATTACCGTCGTCACTCCTTGATGGATCATCTTTAAAACCGCTCGGACTTCCGGATGTCGACATAATAATTTTCTCCAAGCGGTGAAGTCTTGTAGGAGGTTAGGCTCTGATACCAATTGAAAGTGCCTAGAGGGGGGGGGGGTGAATAGGCTTTTCTAAAAATTAAAAATAAAATAGCGGATTAAATCTGTCGGATACTCCGGTGAAGATCGGATACTCCGGTCTGATCCGTAGTATCCGGTCTAGTCCAGAGTCTCCGGTCTATACAGGAAATCTAGAACAACTACGAATTAAAGCAAGTAGCTAGAATCTAAAGTTGAAGCTAGGTCTACTGGATATCACTGAGCTAAAATAACACTTAACACTAGCAAGATGATCACAAGAGCAATTTGTATGAAGAATCACAAATTCACACGATAAAGCAAATTGCACGAATACGAACGCAAGAGATTTTCCCGAAGTTCGGCTACCTCACAAAGAAGTGCCTACGTCTCCGTTGAGGAGCTCACAAGGAGCCGGGTCTTTTCCAACCCTATCCTCTTCTAGCGACCACTAAGATCAAGCTAGAATTTCTTACTCAATTCGAAGATGTTTACAAACTTCCCGTGGCACTCCACAAGTTTGGGTGCTCTACGGGCGACGCCTTACCGTCTAGAAGCACGAAGCTTCAAGAGAAATTATCGCAGCAAATGCTCGAGGAAGAACTCAATGCTCAAGTGGCTTAAACCCTCTCCAAATACAAACTCTCCAAATTTTTGCAAACTTTGCACTAGAGATGGTTAGAGGGTCTTTGAATGCTCTTAAAGTGCTCAAGAGGTCTAAAGTTCACTAGCAACAGCAAGCACTAAATGCCATGGGGTGTGGGAGCATTTATAGCCCTCTCTCAAAAACTAGCCGTTACTGTTCTGTCAGAACTGACTGGAGTATTCGGTGAACACCGGAGTATCCGGCCCTAAATCCAAAAACGGCGTCAGAACGGTCACAGAACGTGTCAGAACTAGCCGTTACAGTTCTGTTAAGTTACCGGAGTCTCCGGTGAACACCGGAGTCTCCGGTCCTGACAGGGCTTCCAAAAAGACTAAGCCTGGAGACTAGCCGGACCCTCCGGCCTCTCCAGGTACCGGAGTATCCAGTGAACACCAGAGACTCTGGTCTTTTTATCAAAAAGATTAAAAGCTAACCGAGACAACCCTGCCAGTGTCTCTCTCGGAGACTCTGGTTAAATCTTAACCTCTTACCGGAGTATCCGGTGAACACCGGAGACTTCGGTCTTTTTCAATTAAAAAAAAGACTTAACCGAGACTCTCTGGCGGAGTCTCCCTCGGAGACTCTGGTCTAATAACCCATAAATTACCGGAGTATCCGGTGAACACCGGAGACTCCGGTCTTTTTCTAATAAAAAATAAACCGGAACCAAAACTCTCTGCCGGAGTCTACTTCGGAGACTTCAGACTAAACACTGAGTACCGGAGTATCCGGTGAACACCGGAGTATCCGGACTCAGTGAATTTTTGCAGAACTAACTAAGTGTCCGTGGGTGATTGTGTCTCTCATCTAGTTGGTTCTAAGGGATATTTTGAGCATTGAGACACTAACCAAGCAATCAAATGCAACCCTCTTAATAGAACAGCTATCCTAGACTCAATTTCAAAAAATAAAAGAATTTAAATCCTATTGAATACTCTCGTTGATTCTCCATTTGTTTCGACGGGCGTCAAACGTCACTTGTCTTTTCAACTAATACTTAAACCTGTTCATAAATTAGATAAACATATTAGTTTCTTAATCATTTTATCATCAATAAGCCAAAACCCACTTAGGGGGCCTAGATGCACTTTCAGATATATACTTAGTCATGCTTGCTTCATATGTATAAAGAAAACTCCATCCAAAATTTAAGATAAACAATATATACAATGATATTCAAGATTCATTCACACATGCATAGATTGTGAGGGAATTTGCTTTATACATATTTAGTTCTACTAACATCAAAACCTTTGTGGTGTTTGATGCTTGTAAAATTAGTTTTGGTAACCTCAAATATCTTCGTGATGTTTGATGTTTCTAGAACCTGTTCTTTGTATACATTCATCTTCGGATTATATGTGTACTTAGAACTTTAAATTTTTCAAATATAATCATCTAGTGAGATTGTCATCAATTACCAAAATGGGGGAGATTGAAAGTGCATCTAGCCCTTATGTGTGGTTTTGGTAATTAATGACAATACCTATGGACTAACAATAATATTGAGTTTGTTAGTAGGTTGTTCCATAGGCAATGCATTGAGAGATATGCATGAGCTATAAGTGAATGGGGAGATTAAAAATGTATCAAGATAAATAAGCTCTAGGTTATTTCATAGGAGATGCATAAATGATGAATCATGAATTTCCTGAGAAATGCCATGAGAACAAAGAAAATGCATCGTTGTTATTGAGCTCCTAGTAATGCTCATAAGGAGAAGGAAAAGCTCAAAAAATTTGGCAATAAACTTGAAGACTGAGTTACTTGTGGAGATTAAGTAACTAAAGGTATAGCATTGTCAATAGAGTTTTATAGACTAACCCATGTGCTATGTGCTTTAGAATGAGTGGGGTTAGGTTCTATATGAAGATTGATAATATGCATGAAGGCTAATAAGTTACGTGTGGAGATCAAGTAATTTAAGGTACAAAAGTTGTTAATTAGGTTTTATGGATTAACCCATGTGTTTTGTGCTTGAAAGTGAGATGGGGTTAGGATCCATAAGAAGACATCAGTTGAATTGAAATCATATATGCCAAGAGTGAAGAACAAGAGTGGACTTCGTATTTGATAAAATGAATTCCTTAAAGATGTCGAATACAATGTGGTTTCTATGGCAAGACGGTGAAAGGCAAGCAAGACTTGGCTACGATGGATCATCTATGGTGAAGGGCAAGCACATGGCTTGGCACCGAAGGACCAAGGTGGTGGTGAAAAGCGAGTGAAGGCTTTGCGCCAATGAACTATGTGAGGCCATGTGAAGCTATGAGGGATTCGCATCAATCATGTGAAGAATCAAGAAAAGATGGCGTGAAGAATATATGAAAGTTGGCATCCCTCAAGGTTTGAATGAAAGAAATGGTACTTGAAAGTATTCAAATGCTCAAAGTGGTTCAAATGAGTTTTATATTTGAATTTGAGTATAGGTATACCGCACTATTAAGAGGGATGCAACGTGAGCTAATTGTGGTGTCTCAGTTCTCAAAGTGTCCTTTTAGAACCAAAAGATGAGAAACACAATCACCCACGGACACCGGGAAAAAGGGCTGAGTTGCCTGAGTCTGGAGTCTCCAGGTTGGGCCGGATACTCCGGGATCTGGCATTTTGGCTAGAGTCTCCGGGTGAGACTTCGCCAGAGAGTCTCAGTTAGTCTTTAAATGTTTCAGGTCGGAGTCTTTGGGTGGTACCGGATACTCTAGAGTCTGGAGCTGCCGGAGCCTCTGGCAAGTCTCTAGGCAATGTTTTTAGTGGGGGCGCTAAGTGGTACCCGGAGTCTCCGGGTTGGGCCAGATACTTCGGGGTCTAACGCTTTAGCCAAAGTCTCCGAGTGAGACTCCGCCAGAGCCTCTCTATTTGGGTTTAAATGTTTCAGGTCGGAGTCTCTGGGCAAACTCGGAGTCTCCGGGTCAGTTGAAAAAATGCTGTAACAGCTAGTTTTTTGAGGTGGGCTATAAATAGCCCCTCACCCCATCATTTGGGGCTGCTGCAAGGGCACGAAAGAAACATAGTTTTAGAGCCAAAAGAACTCATTTTCACTCCATTTAGTGAGAGATTTGAGAACAAAAAGTGAGTTGGGTGGTGAGATTGGAAGATTCAGTGCAAGTGAGCTAAATCCAATCTTGAGCGCTTGAGTTCATCGGCAAGAAGTTCGATTGCGTTTGTTACTCTTGGAGCTTTGAGCTCCTAGCCGGCTAGGTGTTGCCCGGCGAGCTCCCGCGCGTGTGGTGAGCCGCGGGAAAGTTTGTGAAGGTCGATCTCGCCTCCGAAAGGGAAGAGATAAAGCTAGTGGATCGAAGAAAGCGGTTGAAAGAGACCCGGCTTGTTGGAGTTTTCTCAACGGAGACGTAGGATTCATGGTGGTGAATTCGAACTTCGTGAAACAAATTCTTGTGTCTCCACTTCGGTTTGTTCACGTTTGAGCTCTTGCTCAATATTTGCGCATATTGCTCGATCTACTGGTTTGTGTGTTTCTGATTGTAGGTTTTTCGTGAATCTACTTGTAATCATCACTTGGAACACACGACATCACTTGGTTTGAGTTAGAACTCTGTAGGCATACTTTATATTCAGTTTCGAGCTCAGTTCTGTACAAAACCCGGAGAATCCGGATTTACCTGGAGGTTCTGGAACTGTACAACTCGGAGACTCCGGGTTGACTCGGAGTATCCGGCAAACAATGTTTTCAGCCTCATGAACAGTGTTTTCAGCCTTTTTCAATTAGTGTTTTCTTGCATATATTTTGCTAGAATTGAGTAATTATTGTCACCTTAGGATTGTAACTTCCACACTTATTTAGGGTGATTGTGCACTAGTTGAGCTTAGCATATTTAGGTTTTTCACTTGTGAAAAATCCGTTAATTTATATTCTGCTGCAAGTTTAGGCCAACGGTAAAAGGGGACGAATTTTTGTAAAAACGTCTATTCACCCCCTCTAGGCGATATCATTATCCTTTCATTAGGTTCAGGGGTTTATTCAAGTAAGTCTAGGGGTCCTAGGCACCTCTGAAATGCAGATTCTTCATTTGGCTTGCTGTCCTTAACCGTTGTTGGATGGCAGACAGGTTGGCTAAGCGGGGACTACCGCATCCAGAGTCTTGTCCCCTTTATGATCAGATTGATGAAACTATCCAACATTTGTTGGTGTTATGTGTGTTTGCTCATCAGGTTGGGCTGCACTTGGTTTGTCCATAGCTGGGAGTTTCTGTGTTCTCTAGCTGGTGGTGCTGCGCCATCAAAATGGTTGCAAAGTAGCATAGGAAGGGCCTCAACTCTCTCATTATCCTTGTTGCTTGGGAATGTTTGGAAGCACCGTAATGGTTGTGTATTCAATGGGGAGGTTCCGAGTGTTAGTTCAATTTTGAGGTTAGTCACGGATGAGGCCATGCTGTGGTGCCGTAGGGGCTTGTGACCTCTCGTCTCTGTTATCTGGGTAGTCTAAGTTTCTTCTTTTCTTGGGTATGTGTTTTCGTTTTCGTTTGTTAGCTTGGGTTTGTTTAGTGTTGTACTTGTTTGTTCTTCCTTCTTAATGAAATGGCGTAGCTCTCTTGCGTATTAAAAAAAATTAGAAGGGTATATTTGTCTTTTTCGAAATGCCACTGAGGGATGCCATAGTTCTCAAAGGGGGAAAACCGAAGAAAACTTGCAACAATCAAAACAGAAAAGAAAGGCTAATTGACTCTGGTTTTTCTGAACTCTGATGAACTGGAAAAAAGGAAGTCAGGGAACAACATTCTTAAAACAGAACTTACATGCAACAACAAACAAATAGGATCGACTCCCAGTCACGTGACACAATATATGGACCCCAATGGACCCCAATCTGAATTCACGTGAAATTGTTTGCAAGCAAATGAGATGGTCTACATTCAGAACTTGCAATCTCTTGTGTTTTTTAAGGATAAATGCTAGCAAATTTTTTGGTTGGGTCGCAAAAATTATGTATATCCTTACAACCGATCACAAAACTTGACGGCTTGCAAGTTGGAATGGAAGGGAACCACATACGGACAACCAAGATACCCTACAACATCACCGAAGTGCAAGCACAATTGCACTTGCACAAAAAGGTATATTGAGATTTTCAGCAGTGAGTTGCTATTACAAGATAATTAAATGTAAAACTTTGGGTGCTAACTTACTTCTTTTCTAAAAGTATAAAGAGAAAATTATGTATTTTCTTCTATCAGGTATGAAGTGCAAGGGGAAGCTGCTATTTGGGTGCAAACTGTTTGTGCCTGAATAGCCGACTGCACCTGATACTTTGACATTTCCCCATTTAAGGGGTGAATAAGAACGGGAACTCAACTATATTTGGCATCAGACAAAGCTTATATTCCATCATCCCACCCAGGAAGGTTTGCGCTAGCTTCATTGACCATTTTTACTAGTGTAACCTGCATTAAGAAAATATTGGGGAAGATCGATTGTCAAGTACAGGAACAGTCACAAGAAAATTTCATGTGGATGGTGAACACTTAAAAGCACCTCAAAATCATAATACATCTAGTGTATCATAGCAAACATGTTGCCTTTTTTGGATTTATTTGCTGGTACACGTACCACACTTTCTGGGACTCCAGGAGGTGGCAATGTAAGATTTCTTGGTGGTGGCCTATCTTGGAATGATCGTTTGTCAAATCGCCATTCACCAATTTTTCCGTAGGTCAGTTCACCCTGAAAGGTTTAAATTATCAAATACTTAATCTCAGTACAATAATGGGAACAATGGCATATTTACTTTATGCACTCAAACATATTAATTTCATATGAAAACCAGATATATCGAAGAAATTCAGCAATTAGGGATTCTAATACCTTTAGTGAATAGTCACATCCATAGGTGAAGTGGATAATAAATGTGTTCCCGAGCTTTGTATCAAACGGCGGCTGCATTTTTTGTTATCATGTCGCTCAAATACACCATTTGAAGTGAAGAATACAATGGAGGATAAAAACTCAAACAAGTGGAGAACCTGGATCATGAAATCTTTACGAAGGATATGTTGAACGCCATGCAATGCGCTAGCAACAGCATATGCATACCTAAAGGTCAAAGAAAAACAACACAAAGAAGGCTAGAATTGTAACAAAGTAGCAAGCGAACAGATGAACATGTACAATTTGTCATTGCAATAAAAAGCTCAAAGCTCTATTGCGATGAACACACACACACACACGAGAGTGGACAATCTTTTTGTGCGCTTTCAAGTGCAGCGCTTTTCTGCTTCACGTTTTCTTTTATATGAACAAGTAACAAACTAGCTAACAGACTCCCTAGGAGCTCGTCCACGATTCGAGCTTGCCGCTAGAGCTGTGGACTCACGCCGATCGTGCACACAACGTCGTCTACCGACTCACTAATCTCGTCGTGAACACAGGCACGACTCAGACCATCAACAAAGTGGCTCACAAGCCCACTCGACTCTAGACTCAAAGCCTAACCGAAACAAAACACAATAAACAGACTCCTAACAAACGTAAGGAAAGATAAGACTATTTCCTAACAAATCCCCCCTTAATCTTGGTGTTTTTGCTTGACTTCAGTCGCACCAAGCTTCTTTCTCAACTAGAGAAATCTTTCACGTCCAAGAGCCTTCGTTAGAATGTCTGCTCTCAGCTCCTTTGTGCTCACATGATCAATATCCATCTTCCTGTCAGCAACACACTCGCGGATGAAATGATACTTTGAATCTATGTGTTTAGTCTGATCATGGAGTACTAGATTCTTGCTCAAAGCAATCGTTGACTGATTATCAACAAAAAACCTGAACTAGTCTGGTGTCGTTGCCGTCATACTCCCAACAAATCTGCTCAACCAGATCCCTTGGCACGCACATGATGCAGCTGCGATATACTCCGCTTCACAGCTCGACAGTGTGACGATCTTCTGCTTTTGTGAACTCCAAGTGACCAGGGATGAGCCAAGATAGGGCACAACACTTGCAGTGCTTCTGCGATCTTCCACATCCCCAGCAAAATCATTGTCACTATAGCCTGTCAATTTCAGATCAGACATGCCTCCTGACAGAAAACATCACCCATATCCTTCTGTGCCGCTGATGTATCGTATGATCCTCTTCACAGCTGTCATATGCTGAGCTGTTGGAGACTCCATGAAGCGACTAACAAAACCAACAGCAAATGCAATGTCCGGTCTTGTATTAACCAAATAACGCAAGCTTCCAACAATACTATCCAGTACTATTTACTTATGGACTTCCGTCATTCTTTTGTAACTTCAGACGACTCTCCATGGGTGTTGCGTTTGGATTGCAGCCCTCCATACCTTCCATCTCAATGATCTTCCTCGCATAGCTTCTCTGACTCAAAGAGATCCCATTTAGATATTGATGCACTTCAATCCCCAAATAATAACTAAGAAGACCCAGGTCGCTCATACTGAATTTTTCCTTCATCTATTGCTTGAATTCAAGAATTGCCTCGATGGACGACCTTGTGATGATAAGATCATCAACATACACCCCTACAAGCAGGGATCTACCTTCCTTGACCCTCCTGTACACCGCGTGCTCCAATGGACTCTATTCAAAGCCGAGTGATAACAAGGTGCAGTCCAGTTTTGAATTCCATGCACGTGGTGCTTGCCGAAGGCCATAAAGTGCTTTGCAAAGCTTGAACACCATATTAGACTTCTCCCTATCAATGAACCCTGGAGGCTGGACTGCATACATATCCTCTGCAAGATCACCATTGAGAAAAGCCGATTTGACGACCATATGGTGTACTTCCCACCCGCCATGGGCTACCAGTGCGATGAGCACACGCATGGTTTCCATTCAAGCTATTGGAGCGAATACTTTGTCAAAATCAATCCCTTGCCTTTGTGCATATCCCTTTGCGACCAACCGAGATTTGTGTTTCACCACATTACCCTTAGGATCCTTTTTCAGTTTGAAGACCCACTTTAAACCAATCGGTTTTTGATCCTTAAGCAGCTGGACTAGATCCCAAGTCCTATTGTCGACAATGGACTTCATCGCATCCTCCATCGCTTTTCTCCAGCACTCCTTCCTGAGTGTTGCTTCCACATTCACCGGTTCTTTAGCATTGAACAAACACAACTCACTATACTCAAGATTCAGGGGCTCTGTTGTCTGCTCGAGGTTATGTACTGTGCGAAATCTAAGTGGCACACCTTCTGAGTCCTTTTCTTCCCCTAGCGGCGGAGTTGCCCACTCAATTCTTGTAGCACAAATATGCTTCGGTGTTATCGGACCATCTACAGGAACTTGACTTTCTCGGTTCACCTGATTCTCTTCCCCCCTGGCATCAAGCATGGGATTATCTCCTTCCTGCAGCCCTGATTCTTCAATCACAAATGTATCCATATTCATGCTAGCAGGAAAATTCTCCTTGGGCACTGCCTAATCCGATCGCCTCTGTTCTTCAAAAACCACATCCCGTGACACATGAAGTTTTTTGAGTTTGTGAGTCAAAGAAGCGATAAGCCTTTGAACCATCCTCGTAACCTATAAACACCACCTGCTTGCTTCTATGTTGTAGCTTCTACAGATGAGGTTCGGTTACTTTCATGTGAGCCAACAGCCAAACACACGCAGGTGTTTCACTTTGGTTGTCGTTTGTACAGGGCTTCAAAAGGGGTTGTGCCGGTAAGACTTCTGGTTCGTGCATGATTTAACAGGTACACCGCAATGCTTGCTGCTTCACCCCAGAATCTCCCTGGAACCTTCATGCTTTTGAGCAGGCTCCTACTCATGCCGACAACCGTTTGATTCCTTCGTTCCACCATCCCATTTTGTTGAGCTGAGTATGGTGTAGTGGTTGATCTTTTGAGGCCTTGCTGATCACAGTAGCTAGTGAACTCATTTGATGTGAATTCCCCTCCACGATCCGTCCTAAGTTCCTTCACCTTGAGCTTTATTTCATGCTCTGACCTCGCTTGCACAAGCTTGAAGGCTAACAATGCTTCATCCTTCCTCCTGATCAGTACAATCCACATGTATCTTGTGCAATCATCCACAATTAACATAAAGTACCTTTTGCCTGATGGAGTTGCCGGTGAGATGGGGCCACAGAGATCTCCATGAAGCAGCTCCAAAAGTGCTAAAGAAAATGGCATATTATGTTGTTTTCCTGCAGGACAACCTTCACATAGCTATTCGACATGATCAATTTGTGGAAGCCCATCTACTATACCATGTCGAGCCATCTCCTTGAGTGCTCGGAAGTGAATGTGCCCAAACCCTGCATGCCAGCGCCATGCTACGTCCTCTGCCTTTGACAGCAGACATACGGGTTCAACAATATTCAGCATCAACTTGTACATGCGGTTCCCTGTACGCGACACCCTCGTCAACAATGCCTGCCTTTATCAAATATGCAGAGTTCCCCATCTTCAATCACTATCTTGCACCTATTTTCATCAAGTTATCCCAAACTAACAATATTGCTCTTCAGCCAGGGTATGAAATACACCTCTGATAGAGCTCGATGTCCCTGATCCTTACACTCAAACATGACAGTGCCCTTGCCCACAATTTCTACCAGTGAACCATCTCCAAATTTTACTGTCCCACTAATTGAATTATCAAGAGGTGCAAACATGGAACGATTACCAGCCATATGGTTGCTAGCACCGCTGTCGAGGTACCAGGCATCATGGCCACAGTCCACTGGGATCACCTTCTCTTCATTCAGGAAGACCTACTGTGGCATGCCCTATTGTGGAACTTTATCTGTGATCTGCACCAACTCACAATGCTCGACCATGAGCAACGTAGGCTCGCCCTCATCAGCATGGGCAAGGTTCACCTCTTCGCTCTTCTTTTCCCGTTGAGGCTTGCGGCAGTCACGAGCCCGATGCCCATACTTGCCACAATTACAACACTTATCCCACGAAAGATCACGTGTCGGATTTTTACCGCCGTCATAGGTCTTCTTGCCACGAAATGGCTTCCTGCAATGCTTGTCGCCAATGTTCACCTTCTGGCTGCCAGAGCTCTCCTCTCCGACATGCCTCTACTTGTGACGCGCCAACCACTTCTCTTCAGTGAGGAGCAACTTGCTCCCTCCACTCGAGCCACCATTCTTCTCACGTCGTTCCTCCGCCGCCTTGAGTTGGCCCGTCACGTCTTCCATCGTCAGCGACTCTAGATTGATAAGTGTCTAGATCGAGAGTGCAATCTAGGAGAAGCGGGGCAGCACCACTCTCAAGTACTTCTGGACCACCTCTTCCTCAGCACGATTGTCGCCAAGAATACACAGATTGCTTACAAGGCCGGTGAGCCTCATAACAAAATCGTCCACAGACTCGCCGTCCGGAACGAGATGTCCTCAAACTCCCGGCGGAGGCTCTACACATGAGCCTTGCGCATGTGATCGCCGCCAATCCGCATGGTATTCAGAGCGTCCCATGCGGCCTTTGCACTGGTTTTGCTGCCCAGTGTTGCTAACATCTCTGGTGGCACGGCGCGCAATATCGCCTCCATGGCCATACGATCCTCCTGGAAATCCTCGACGTCGTGCTCGACTACGTCCCACAGGCCACGAGCCTGCATCATGACTTTCATCAAGAGGGACCAATCAGCGTATTTGGTTCACGTGAACATTGGATACGCGGCCGAGCCGCCGATCTCCGTCACCACTCACTGTACCACCAGGTCGTCGCCATCACCGACGCCACTGCCGCTGGCGCGAACCCTGGGACGCGATGGTGACTGCGAACTTCCGGACATCCTCTCACCATCACCTTGCTCCGACATCTTCGGACCGATCGATCAACAACCCGAAGCCTTGATGCCAATTGTCATTGCAATCAAAAGCTCAAAGCTCTGTTGTGATGAACACACACACACACACACACACGAGAGTGGGCAGAGTCTTTTTGTGCGCTTTCAAGTGCAGCGCTTTCCTGCTTCACGTTTTCTTTTATATGAACAAGCAACAAACTAGCTAACAGACTCCCTAGGAGCTCGTCCAACATCCGAGCTTGCCGCTAGAGCTACGGACTCACTCCGATCGTGCACACGACCTCGTCTACCGACTCACTGATCTCGCCGTGAACTCAGGCACGACTTAGACCATCAACAGAGTGGTTCACAAGCCCAATCGACTCTAGACTCAAAGCCTGGCCGAAACAAAACACAATAAACAGACTCCTGACAAACATAAGGAAAGACAAGATTATTTCCTAACACAATTTGCATATAAGAAAAGGTAATTCTTACATTTCCAAGACCCATCCAAAAGTTTTATCTGTCTCCTGATCCTCTTTCATTTGTATCGACATATTCATCCATGTGGGGGCAATCTTCTCAAGCAGTGTCTAAAAGGTTCCTCGGATGAAAAGAGATTGAATTAGGTGACGTCTATTGAGGTTGCTAATCCAAAACAGTAAACAGCAAGTAAAATACAAACCATACAAAATTAAGTGCATTGAATGGAGGTTCACCTCTTCCTTAACACTTTAGATAAGGAGTGTCAAGTCTGTGACACGAAATTACCTTCTTAATGATTACAGGAGAATTCCCAATAGGGTCAATATTCGTGACAGGACCTCTTTCTTTGGGATAGTATTTCCTGATGATTTTTTCATGTTCTGATGGTGTGATGTAAAAGAAAGGGAATGCTGCTGGATCATTGTCATGGGCCACATTTGGTAAAGGTTTCACAAATACATGATCTGGTTCTGCCATTAGTATATACCTGCCATTTTCAGAAGAAAAAAAAAACAGAATAGTTATAAACATATCCGAGTTATTTAAGCATGGAGGAAGAGAACTATGGATGCTTATTCTTTTTTAAGTCATGCCTGACTGGATGCTGAATCATGAGGTATGGCGTGGAAGGTTAAAACTTGCAACAAACAGAAAGTAACAAAAGCAAAAAAGACAGATCCGTCTTAACTCACTCTTCTTCAATCTTTGCTTTCTGAAGCCACTGTACAAATGCCCATGGCCTATTTAGGACGACATAGCCCTAGAAAACAACACCAAAATCAAACCTTATAAGCATTTCGAAAGAAGAAGATGTTTTTCCCTAGTACTGCAAACGTGTGCAAAACTACAGGCCTATCAAGACTAAATGTCAGACATGCAAGTTGAATAGGTATTTAAATTCGATATCAACGGATTGCAGAGTGGATGATAATACTGTGAAAAGTTTACCATGATTCTATGATCCGCAAGCAAATTTCTTGCCAAATCATAAACTTTTACAGGCGCAGTACCAAACCATCAAACTGTGAGAAAGTAAAGGTGTTTTCATTCTTTTTATTAGATAAAAATCACTTCAGTTTGTCACTGCAAGTTAAACGGCGGCAGCAATTTTTATCTCCAAAATACTCTATTTGTGTTAGTCTCAGATTGCCTATAGCCCCACATTTCCCCACGTTGATCAACAAACAAAAAAGGAAACCGAAACGAGAGAGGAGAAAGATTGCGTACGTGATCCTTGCCGGCGGGGAGTGGGTCGACGACGAAGGTGGGGATCTCGTCCATGAGGCCGTCCGGCTTGCCGGAGTGCAGCACGCGGGTGAATCCTCCCATGGCCTCGCCCCCCGGCCGCGCCTGCATCCGCTTGTACCAGTAGTACATCACCCGGCACTGCCACCTGCTGTACGCCGCGTCCGTCGCCGTGAGCGCCACGTGGAACGGCCGCCGACGCCCCTCTTCCCCGGCCGCCGCGCGCATCCACGCCGGCATCGGCACCACCGGGTCCCTCGCGCCCCCGGCGCCCGCCCCCGCGCCGCCGCGGAGCACCATGGCGAAGAAGTTGTACGAGATCAGGAACGCCCCCGCCGCCACCAGCGCCAGCAGCATCACCGGCGCGCGCCCCATGCCGCCGCCCGCGGCCTTGCGTGCCGCCGCGTTCATCCCTCTCTCCCTCTCCCTCTCCCTCTCGAGATTCTAGAATTCTTGGCGTGCGCGTTCAGGCCGGGAGGGAAGCGAGGAATAAGAATTAGCAAATGGCATTATGGTAACTAACAATTAACGACATGGACTCGCTCAAAGAAAATGGTGAAGTGCGGTGGCCTGTGAGGCCCGCATGTAAGCGAGATGGTTCGAGTCAACGGCAACGTTGTGCTCGTCGACGACGCCGCGTGCGCTCGTTGACCTAACTGACCTGAGCTGTTGTTCTGCAATCTCTCATTCTCATCATCTCTGAATTTGTTGATTAGCTCGAGCTTCGACTGAGGCCGGAGACCCGGTTTGTTTTTTGCCGTAGAATATCACCATCTAGATTATTTAGAGAAACGACTTTTTATTAGATTATAAATTATGAAATTTTATTATACAACTTGATTTGTGAAATGTGAGAATCAGTTTTAGATTGAACCGTTTGCTTTTGCTTTTGAGGTTAAAATCCATAATCAGAATAAACAAACAGCACGACTTGATTCAAACGGTAGGGAACCATGTGCAAAAGCAAGAAACGCATGAGTGCAACCGCATGCATAAAACAGGCGACCATGCTTGCGATGATTGCAACGTCCAGCTTTATGCTACCACAGCGATCCTATTGGCCCACGGCTAAGTATGTTTTAATGGATCGGAAAATTAGACGCAAGCTTCAACACACAAAAAAAAAAAAGGACTGATGTGACACAGAACAAAACTGGTTGCAAACTACACCGTAACTTTGTGCTAAACATGCTTTCCTAATTCCTACCCAACTATATGGAATTTCTTCAGGGAAACAGCAAACACAGCATTATCACAGTTCACGCACTCATCTTCGGTTTCACATCAGTATTAGCTTCCAGCTTCCTACTTCTTCGATTTAGATTGATCGCCGTCCGGCTTCAAGATATTGAGGTCGCCGCCTTCTTTGCTAGCAAGATTTGCAGCTTTTATCTCATTGCAGTGGTTGATGAACTTGGTGAGTTCCTGCAAAGTAAGAAATTTGGTTGATTAAGCTCAGCACAAAATATGAAATATGGACAAGCAGCAGTAGGCCACAACATATGTTTCATAACCTTAATTGCAAAATTTCTAGTGTATTTAAACCAAAACTACTTAGGAGTCAGCAATAAACGCACATCATGTTTATTTTTTATTTTTTTCCATTGCCTCAACACTGGATTACAAGCTGCAGTATCTAAACGCACATCCAAACCCACACCACACGCTACACATGCACACCAAAACACCCTAAGACACGCTAGACCTACAACCTATACACACACCACGCATCTCTAAGAAGGTCGAGGAAGTCACACAGGCTTCGCAAGCAGTGGGCACATCGCAGTCCCATTGTAGCTCCACGCGCATAAGGCTAGAGATTTATTTTTGAGGAATAAATCCCTAGTGAGACACCTAGGTCGATCCCCATCGCTCCCAACCACCGAGCATCGTGTTTATTTGCATTACTTCAAGCTACCCGGTTCACAATAAATAGCTAAGCATGAAGACAATAGTGGATTACAGTAAAAGGAGAGAATTTGGAACCATGGTACAGACAGCCTGAGATACAGGACTACAATAGAAAATGCTAAATAAAAAAACACTTCATCAGAGTAAACATACATATGCTCGAGTCAAGTAATAAAGTTCTAATAAGATTGATTTCTGTGTGTATATGGGTATTTGCATTATTATTTAACAAATAAACCTGCAATAAACACTGTGGACAGGGAGGAAAATGCTAAGCACCTAACCTGCTAAAATGACAGGGAACCCACATTAGTATTATTGTAACCCGCTAGAATTTGGAATGCAAATTTGAATACAAATTCATAGTTAAATTACTGTCAACGCCAAATTCCAGTTCTCAAACAATGTATTTACAATTTAGCACTGCCAAAACACAACAATATTAAATCATATCAAATTAACCATCGTCACTTAGCATCTGCAAACACAATACAGCAATATCTGCAACACTAGATCATTAGGTGACAATGGTCCTTGAGGGACAATAGGATCCACATCAACTACTGCACTGGCATATGATAATACAAAAATCTAGTCAAAATTGGCTAGATCTCAAAAGTTTAACCACATGGATCCCGTGGCGACCCATATTTAGTGACAGTAGTAGTTCACAAGATAGCAACAGTTGTGTGGTTATAATTGACCAAAATGTATATTCCAACTTACAATCATGATACAATTTAGCAACGGCTGCACAATTTTGTCGGAAAGCACACAACATTTGTACGACAAAAAACAGTGCACTGTCACTCAATTAACATATGATCGCAAGTGATATTTACATGAAACAAGGGAACAAATCAGAATTAGATTAATTTATAAAACTGCCGCAAACCAAAGTGTGGACTTCAATTAATCTTATGTTCTAAACGAAGAATATAAGTGTCAATTGATAGAGGAATCATTTGCGAATGCTACGGTGCGCTGCACTCATGCTCTCTATTATACCTTGTCGGCGTCCATGTCCTCAGTGAACTTGTTCGGCTTCACGACCCTCTTCCCTGCAAGATCCAGAGGCAAACCAATGAATCAAACAGACCCTAAAAGAGCAAGAAACCAGAATCCAATGTAGGAGGAGGCAGGGCAGGAGAGAAGGACCGCGCCGCTCGATTCGGGGCAGGCATACCTTTGCGGACGTGGGGGGCTTTGCCGTGGCGGCTGGGAGGGATGGACTTGTTCTTCTTCTGCCCCTTGAACAGGCTCTGCTTCTGCGTCATCTCCCTCCTCTCCGAACAGCCGCCGCGGCTTGTGCTGTCGCGTCGCGCCGCCTCTTTGGGGCTGCTGCTGCTGCTATGGCGGTCGGAGATGCGCCGACGATGCCTAGGGTTTTTCTTGGCGTGGGACTCGGATGAGTAAAGAAGGTTCCTGCCTTCTCTAGTTTGATGGCCCAACATTGAGAGGCCCAATTTGTATTCAACATGGAGAGGCCTAATAGTTGTAAAAGGAAGGAATACTCATTCAGTCAGGCCCAACAGTCTGTGTTTCTTCTTCTTCTTCTCATTCAGTCAGCCTCTACAGCTCTACTTACAGCACGTAGAACGAGGTGTTTAGAGAAAGTGTTTATAAAAAAATCGGATTTTTTTTCTCAACTACACTGACAAAATACTTAAATAAATACCACTATTTATATTATTACTAACAAGATAGTTAATCATCACATGTATTCTTTGTTCATATTGAAAATTATAATTTTTATATAAATATTTAACACTCTTTTCTTAAACACCTGACCATAAGTGCCCTTAACCCATCTAAACTACAAGTACGTACTCTCAAATATGAGATTGAGCTGGTAAAGTAGGAGCGCTGCCGCAGACACAATCAGGCGCTGATTCCTCTATTTTACGGTAATGAACAGAAGCGCCAGCTTGTTCATAGATATTTCAAGTTCACAAGACTCGCAGAACAAAGGCACATAACAAAACGGCATGAAGCGACCAAAGGGAGAAAGGAGGCGGGCACCGGGTTCGAACCCGGGTGGCCTCAGGCTCGACGGCCTGCTCTACCAAACGCATGGGAGAAATGCGAAGCAAGATTCACGTTCACTTCAAGCATGGGTCACCGGAATAACAAACACACTGTAGCGGGTCTTGTTAGTCTGTAACAATTGCATGATGGATGGGGGTACAAGTGCAAGCCATGAGAGAATGCACGGCTCATTTTTAGCAGACCTCATTTCAGTTAACCGATAAAATTTTACCAAGCGCATATTTTCTTCTTGGAGAATTATCAAGCGCACATTTCGATTTCAGCTCCGCCTGCTTGAAAATTACACCGACTGTCAAAAACATTGGGTTAATACTCATCATTCTTGGGATACTTAGCTAGCAACAAGAAGATGATGATGACGATGATGGCATCACGAGGTCTCAGTCGTATCCATTTTCGAAGCTTCTTCAGCACCCTTAAAGGCAAGACGCAGCTTCCTCAGTGACGACACTTTCTTCCCGTTGTTCTCTGCCATACCCGTAGCATGAACAGTCGCATATGGGACTCCTTTAAGGAGCTCAAACATGGGAATGCTCAGGTTTGACCGGGTCATCTGCTCGAGAACCTCCGGTGACTGCATGTACAGGTTGTTGCCTTCGTGCGTCACACTAGCTTTTGACATCCGCAATTTGGGGTGCTCTTCAAGCATTTTGATGAACTGTTAACCAGGGTAATAGGTTTAGATATCTATGAGCAGCAGACATAAATTGGTAATCTAGAAATGTTTGCATAAATGTATGGGAACCCAGCGTTTACAAGAACCCTTGAGCCAGAACAAACATGGCGCATCGTTTGAACTTAGCAAACAATGCAGCCAGTTCTGATGTTTTTTTAAGACTTAGCTATGCAATTGTTAATACTTAAAACAGTCCATATCTATACCCTTTCTCAACTACATCCATACATGAACGGGACTATACGAATCAATCTACCTCAGACTAGCATACACAAAATGACATAGCAGAGCATATGTAGGAATTAGAATAAGGTAATCCGGGCAAATGAAAATTGTTCATGGAATCAGAATTTAACTCCACTGACATGGGTTTGCAAGGTTTTGAGCTTGTTACTAACCTCTGAAAGAGTAGATGATGTATCCAGCTCGATAAGGGTACCAGGCCCACATACAAGGCAATCTTTGTCTCTGACAAACTCGGTTACTTTAATATGAGTTCCTTCAACACCATTGTACCTGTAAATAAACATAAATAATCGCTGGTCATAAACTGAACATGTGTTGTGTTTTTGTAACCCCATCAAGAAATACATTTGAGTCAAGTATAACTGTTGAAAATGTTAACAGCAGTAGCATCTAGTAGGATAACAATTAAAATGCTGAGGAATATAGTGACAAATGTCACCAACCAATTTCCATCAAATCTTGTCAAGTAATCAAGCATGCGGAGTGGCAACACAAAAGGCAATTATCAAACCAATTTGTATCCGACCTCTACGCTGAAGCTGAATCACTATACTCCTTTCCCCCTCAACCTAGGGAAACACTCTCTTGTGTTTTTCAAACATGTGAACACGCCAGACTCACGTACACGCACTAACTTTGGGAAGAAATAACGCTCAACATATTTTGTGACACCGGTCAAAATGTCCACACAACATCTTAAATACAAAAGCTCACAGGTCACAACCCCAGTAATAACTCTAAAGATACAGCACCCACACGTGCAAGCTAACTCGTAATGAGGCTCATGCCACTACTCAACGTTAGGTCCACTAACAAGCTAATTCTTTTGTGGGGCTGCCGAGCCGAGTTGGTTCCTGAGGGCAGCCCCCAGGAGGGCGATCTGGGTTCGATCCCCAGCGCTCCCAGCCGGAGGCATCCCTTAGCTCCTTTGTGGCTGGAGGTTGTGAGCCTCCTTTGTGAAGAAAAAAAAAGGTCCACTAACAAGCCTAACTCACAGCTACAAGCATATACGAGATCATCTCAACCAACCAAATGCACGCAGTTATATGCAACCTACTTGATCATGCATGTTGTATCTGACATGAAACTAATTCCTACTTTGAATTCTAACCATGGAAGCAACAAACTGACTATACAACATGACAAGATTAATCCCAACATTCTCTATGTTAATCTTGACATCATGCTTCATATGTCATCAAAGAACCGTCTGCTCATCATAACTATGAGCTTTGGAAGTTCCTCAGGACATTTGTATGCATAATGCTTCCATCTCTTCTCAGTTGTAACAGTGCACCTTCAATGGAGCCTTGTCCTTGTCCTCTCAGTCACCCTCATCCTTTGCTTCAGTGGCCTTCCACCCAACATGCATCAATAGCATGTGCTCGTGCTCATCATTGCTGAAGCCTTGTAGCCACTCCTATGGGCTCTGAGTCAACAAAATAACCGTCAAGGAGCTCGTTGGTTGACTCAAAGGCCACGAGTAGTGGATGCTAGGCTTCAGTGATGATGACGAAGAGTAGAAGGCCATGCACATGGGAGAAAGAGGGTGCAAGGATAAACCAAAGCTGAGTTGTTACAATTGTGAGAGATGGGAACTATGCATGCAAATGTCATGAGAAAGGAAAGGAGAAAGCGCTTCATGCCAGAGCTCATAATAATGATGAAACAACTCATCTTTGATGATGCATGAAGCATGGCAAATCACGATAAAGGGGGAGACCATTGGAACTGGTCTTGTCACGTTGTGTCGTTCATTTTGTTGTTTGCATGGTTAGGTTTAAAAATAGAAATTAGTTGCACGTGAGATTCAACTTAGATGAGTAGATTGCATGTGCCTGCATGCATTTGACTAGCTGAGACAAGCCTCAAAGATGTATGCAGGTGTTAATTAGTCAAATGGGTCAACTGTTGATAGAGGATTCTTCACGAGGATCGTAGCGTTGAGTAGTTGCATACATGGAGCAAACATAAGTTGACAAGATGTGTTGTGATGCGATCCGATTATTTACAGTATCCAAGATGAATAGGCACCTTTATTTTTCGATTCTTTTTTCTCATACTTAAATTTCATTTCGAATTTGGTTCTATTTTGTTGGCAGTCAACGCTTAGTGTACTGTTGAGGTCTCAGGACGTGCAACCAAGTCATTAAAGACTGATGATCCATGGGATAATAAATCTATCTAGTTAAGGACCATTACTTCTCTCAAAATTTGCATGTGCATTATATATCGCTACACATGATTCGATTAAATTGAATAGTTTTGTGACTTATTGCCCAATAAACAGTGTTATATCTGGTGTTTATCATCAATAGAATCTAGTGTGTAGGATACTAGGATTCCTTTATGGTCTAATATGCAAAGTAATTAGTTTGTTTGGAAAATGGAAATTATTCTATTAGTTAAATTTCAGGTGGCAATGGATTTGGTTAAAAGCTGGAACGAAAGCATTTCTAAATAATATATTTAAAGAACTCCTTTAGTCCTCACTCTTTGAGGAAACCAACTTTTAGAGTAAGAATGGGATATGACCAAGTGGAACTCACGTGAGATAGTTTGACACACTTTTGCTGCACCCAGAAATAAGCTTGAAGGCTTCCAATGCACAAGCAGCAGATATAATTGCATTCGTTGAAGCAATGGCTGGGATTATATTCTTGACAACACCCTGAAATTCATAAAACATGGCTAGTACTACACATGTCAGAGTCCTATGAAACTAGACATTTCAAGAAATTGAAAATTATACATCACATAAAAGTTGAACTCTGTTATCCAATTAATCGAGAATTCAAACTAGCAGGCATAAATAAATATAGAAAAAACTGGCAGATTAGATGACTGACAAAAATAAAAATTAGGATTCCAGATACTAATATATATGAAAAAATATTATTATTTCTGTGCCAATATCAAAGCAGACCGCATATTGAAAATAATTTATTTTTTTGAATTTGTAATTCCATGGATATAATAAAACGAAGCACTATATATGCCATGCACAGAGAATATGTCGCTGATCTGCCAAGCAAACGGCACAAAAATATTCATGACAAAAGAACACTGTTTAATATTATGGAAAATAAAAACGCCATGTACAAAGAATGGGAAGCATGGTTCCCTAGTGAAGTGCTTAAGCACCAGGTAAATCATGTAAAATAATCAACTAGATGATGACTTTTTGTGCAAAAAGCAACAAAGGAACACATGTACAATAGCACCAAAATCAAAGATAAACTGATAATCAGGTGAGACATATTCATTCAAAATTAAGGTTGACCGGCGGAGCATGTGCAGTTAGCCAGTTACCATAATATAAGGCTATAATTATTTCAAAAAATAAGCAATTCCATGTCTTAATGGAACTTAAAGAAGCTGTAGCTCTGATTTAGAGCCATTCTTATGCTCAGACCTTAGCTTTTTTATATCATTCAAGCCGCCATATAAGAAGACAATGAGCTATTCTGCAGTGGATTTTTCTTTCCCACCCAGCCCCACATTGCTAGCCTCTTTGAACATAAAATTTAACATAACAAGGTTGTGTCGTTTAACATCACAACGTGAAATAGAGATTTAATGTAATTAATGACTTCGGCAGAAAAATGGGCTAAAATTGGTTTGACTATAGAAATCATGCATCATTGCCGAATTGAAGATAAACCATATTCTATCAATATAGGAAGCAAATATTTTGAGATACGTAAGGACTAAAATACAGCCAAGGCTTGGTCAATAAGCAGAGAACAAACCTGAGTCAATGAATATGTAACACCAGAAATACCAAAAAGCTCTGCTCTCTTTAAAGCCTGTATAACTATACATGTCAAAAGACTCTACAGAGAACACTATTGGTAAAACAAATTACACGACATTGCAGTAAAGCATACCTCTGAATAAATCCACTGCATATGTTCTGCATCATCAGCATCAAATGGTTTTCCAGGATGAACCTACAACAGTGGATTTAACTGTTGAGGCGTGGGAAAAAACCTGAGAGAAATCATAAAGAGGCAAGAGTAGTACCTCATCCCATTTGATCAAATGAGCATACTCAATGCAATGAGCTGCAGTTCTTGGAGTCTCAGCGAGGGTACATAAGGGAAATTTAACCTGGGGAGGAAAAAGCCATATGTTGCACTCAAAGCAAGGTGTTGTCCCCGGTATTATGACTCTAGCATGACCTTTGAAGCCTTCCGTTCCACCATCTACCATAGGTTTAACTGTCTCCGGAATTGGATTGTCATTTGAGTCATACTCTGCAATACGAACGAATAAGTGGCGAACCATTATGTCATGCATGATACATTTTAATTTCTACTGTGTAAATAATAACATAGTAAGCTTTGATCAACTGATAAGCAGAAATACAAATAAACTACATTACAAATGTCATGACCAATAATATTGGGCAAATATAGTCTGCATTGAGGACAGCAAGTGAACTTGTAGTCAAAACCTTGAGTTTATCTCCACAGCATCATAATTTTCACTTGGGAAAGAAGTGATAATTTTGAAGAATTATAAGCAGCATGCAGTGTTGACCATTGATAGTTTAAGTTGAAGTGGATATAAAACAAAATGGATTAATCTCTAGCGCACATTTTCATGTCAAACTTTATTAATCCCTATTGCATGAGTGTGATGGATGTAGTTCACTTGCAAATCTTGAGGTGTAATGTTACAACCACAATTCTAGCGGAACAAAAACATGTAGGCGCAAGGCTGCAGTCTCCTAGTTTGAAGCCTATTTTCCCGAGTCACAGAATATATCTACATAAAATTTGACATGGAAAAACGTACCTAAGAAACCACAAGCCACAGAATTGATATAGCTTCGAGCTTCAATGGAATCAAGACCAAGCACAATTATGTGGAACTGACTGTAGAACTCTATCTCTTTGTCTTCAATCCTGCAAAAATGGGGCACAATGTTCACTCCACTAACCCGCTCCATAACCCTCTTTGCCGCTACTTCAGCCTTGGACTTCCCGACATCTTGAAGTCTGTTCAAGAGTACATACAGGTCACGTTGAGACGATAAAAGATGACAAGTAAATATATAAAGAAATCTAATATCAAAGCACACAAATAGTTGCAGCTGAAATGAAGTGAGGCTTCAGCTTAACATGATGAGAAACCAATCCAAATTTTAGCCTAAGTTTAATATTAAAATGGAAAATGATAGTTCTTCCTTTTCCAATTCCCTAAGATTTGCCTTGGAGAACTCAAATTAGTCTTACTGCCGTTATCTATCCTCACAAGCCATTATAAAGTTCTTAGTGAAATATGCCTATATGATGTTGCCATCACCATTACATTGAGTTACAGTTTGTTTTACCCTGCATCATGTCTAGCATTTTCTGTCATCCGGTGACTCAAAACTTGTAAACGAATGCATAGTGAAGGCAAACCAAAGGCAGGAGCTCTGGCATACATTTAAGAAGAAGAGGCAAAAGAGATCTATCAGTGGAATCAGAACGCATACAGGAAGCTAGAGACTGGCATTTGAACGGAGCATCAAAACTTAACACTACCACAACATAAATCCCTTCTCCTCGCCCAACTCGCAAGACAATAACAGACTAAGATACACTAGCGGCGGGGATAGGGAGACGGCCGGACGGACCTGAACAAGAACTGGCGGTTGAGGTTGGAGACGTCGATGGTGTCCATGTCGATGACGTGCAGCTTCTTGAACCCGGATAGGGCGAGGTCCTTGAGGAGCTCGCACCCCAGCCCTCCCGAGCCCACCACCAGCACCTCCACGAATCTCCCAAGCAGGTCCCGCAGCTGCGCCCACGGACCAAGCCAACCTTATCAGAGTAAGTAGAGGGGGAGGGATCTCAAGGAGATACGGCGAAGGAGGATGCGGCGGCTCACGGTGGGGCTGGGGTCGAAGGTGGCCTCAACGAGATTGCCGGGGCGGGAGAGGAGCATGTCGAGGTCCCGCCACCTCTCGGGCTCCGTCGGCGCCGGTAGCTCCGCGTCCGGGGAGGCCATCTCGGCGTCGGCGGTGCGATTGCCTTGTCTTGCCTTCGAGAGGGGAGGGGTAGAAGAATAGGGGGAGGTGCGGCCGGACTGCGGGCTTTGATGGGTGCGGCGGAATAAACCCCCGGAGCTTGGCTGGACGGCCAGGATGCGTGATGCGCCCGATTGGACGGCTTTCGGCGGAAGTTGGGAGGCCCGGTTTTATTGGGAAAGCTAGCCGATTACGGAGAAAGAGAGCTCACCAAACAGCCTCGCACCGCAACCTACACGTAAAATCAATTCAGATATAATAATGTACAGGAGTTAAATATGATATGTTTAGATATAAAAGATAAATAATGAGATATTAAAATAATGTACAGAAGTTAAATATGATATGTTTAGATATAAAAGATAAATAATGAGATATTAAATATATTTTTAAATATATGAAAGATAAATATTAGACACATATGAAAAATAATTAATGTGAGATTAAATGTATTTTTAAAATAAGAAATGTGAAGAATCTTTACACGATGACCGTTTGATCAATTTAGATGGACGGTGAAGATCGTTTAGTTCTATCACAACTCGTGTATTTTATAAAAATATAGATATATATAATTTAAGCGGGCACCAATCTTCATACTAACCTGTAAACCCTTTCAAAACCCTAACAAAGATTTAGGACTCGTTACTACACATATCTGCCTCCAAACCCTTACCATCATGATCTCTCGAGGAGGAGCTGATTCAAAATATTAAGAGATTGTTGGAGGCATATTTGATCAAGCTCTGACTCCAGAATTTATGTCGGATCTAAAGTTTATAACTTAAAATAAAGTAATTTATACCTATACTTTTAAGTATAAAATATGGATAAGATGGCTCACTAAACATTCTCAATTGTCTCTAGCTCTAACTCCAAAAAAAACTAAAACTAACCTTAAAATTGAAGATCTATCAAACAAACCCTTAAAAAACTAAGCAACTCTCTCTTCTGTTCAAAGTTCTCATACCCACAGACCGATAATTAAAAAAAAAACTTGCCCACCAAGTTCAAATCAATCCAGGAAAATATTCAACTAGCTAGGTTAATAACTTTAACCTGATCGAAGGAGTTATGTTTAATTGCCCGTTCAAATAAATTTGGGAAACTCTAGTGTCAGATTGCAACCTAAGCCTCGAATTTTTAAACTTTTAACTTGATTTTAGGCTTTTGAGTTTCAACTAAAAATCTGAAAAGATTCAACTCAAATTTCCCAATACGATGCTTTACGAACAACACTTGCGGCAGTAAAAAAGAGTGGTGAGGCAAGACAACGAACGCTTCCTCACAGACGAGCACAAGGAAAATTATTGCAATAGTAGTGATCTGGTCTGAAGCTTCTCAAAAGGCATAAAGGGAGAATTTTGCTTAGATGTCTTGTTGGAGAAGACGCTAATGCTTTTTACTGTCGTATAAGATATGAGGATTAGCGATCAGGATCATAGGCCATGCTGTTTGCGTGGTTATAGCGGACGCATAGGTAGTATTGCTTAATACTATTCCATCTATTTTCTTTTAGATGTTATTTTAGCTCTTGACACACAGAGCAAGGTAGCAATTAGCTCTTCCACCCATGACATATTTAGTCTATCTTAATTGCTCCCATGTCTAATTAATAGTATCTAATCCACCATACCCATTTAATCTAAACTATACTTTTGAATAGCTATTAATGACAACTATTTAGTAAAACAAAGCCTATAAAACCGATGAATTCTATTGGCTAGGATGCACAAACACTTCTAAAAATCCACGTATTAATTTCTGATACTATATCAGGTACGAAAAATCCTCAGATATGCCTGAATACGTATTCAATATGTATCGAAGATTTTTACGATTTTCAAATAAATAAAATAATTATGATACTTCTAGATACCTCTCCAATACCTACTGACCAAAATCCTCAGCCCTGCTACCCCCCGGCATACCTGCCCAATGCCCCTTGCATTCTACTCCTCGCCTAGATCTCAGCCCCGATACCCTTACCTCCACCTACCGTCAGTTGTTGCCTCCTTCGTGTCGCCGGTCGTTACGCCCCACAACACACGCATCCCCAGCTGCCCCTCCTTATGAGGTTGTCGTCGCTCCTACGCCTAAATCTCGCTGCCCTCACCTCCACCCGTCACGGGCCCCACCTCTGTTGGCCTTGGCCCCATAACACACGCACCCATGGCCCCCACCTTCACTCGTCGCTGCCCCACCTCCTCCTAACACCCCTCTGGTGAGGCTGGCGTCGCTCTTCTGGTGGCAACCGCCTCTCTGGTGACTTGCCGAGTCAGCTCGTTGTCTCTTTGGTGAGTCAGTTCATGGCCCCTTCTTGTCTATTGTCTCCTTCGCTTCTCCCTCTTGTTAAGTGATGCACTGACGTTGTCTACACATTGTCATTGTCAGATTCAATGGCGAACAGCAATAGGGAAGGTTCGAGTGTGTCTTCTGTTGATGGTGGTGATGGTGAAGCATTTCCTATAGCGAACAACCCTACTATTGCAACCTAGGTTTTGGCTACTGCTAGTGTGATTCGTCCAAGCAATGATGAGAAGAAGCCATTATGGAGGTATGTTAAGATGCTTTAGAAGACTAGAAAGGGTCATGGCAAGAACATAAGTTGTAGATGCAGGCTTTGTAACAACATATTCCAAAGGAGCTACTCAAGAGTGAAAGCGCATCTTTTGAAGATTTCGGGATTTGGGGTCAAGTTTTGTCAAGTAGTGATACTAATTGTTCTTGCTCAACTTAATGATGAAGTTTCCAAAGCCAATGTTGTTGCTAGCAGGAGCTTGCCTAGAGACATTCCACTTCCATATGAGTTAAACACAAGGAAGAGAAGGGGTGTTTTAGCTATTGAATCTAGCTTCAATTTAGAAGTTCGTTGCCAGCTTGATACTTTGATTGCTAAGATGTTCTATATAGGAGGCATGCCTTTCAAACTTTCAAAGAAACCATATTTCAAGAAATCATTCACATTTGCTGCCAATCATGACTTGAGAGGATATGTCCCTCCAAGTTACAACAAGTTGAGGGTGACTCTTCTTGTGCAAGAGAAGACTCATGTTGTGAGATTGCTGCAGACCATCAAGTCAACATGGAGCTCTAAAGGTGCGAGTGTTGTATCAGATGGATGGTCAGATGCTCAGAGACATCACTCTTGAATTTATTGGCTATAACAAAAGATGGTCCAGTGTTTTTAAGAGCAATCAATAACGAAGGAATATCCAGGACTGAGGAGTATATTCCAACAAAGATGCTAGTTGTAATTGATGAGATTAGAGCACAAAATGTTGTGCAAGTGATCACTGATAATGCTTCCAACTGTAGAGCTGTTGAATGATTGTTGAACAAAAGTATCCTCGTATTTTCTGGATCCCTTGTGTTACACATACCTTGAATCTTGCCTTGAAGAATATATGCGCTCCTAGGGACATTGAGGATGAGTTGTATCACGAATTCAATTGGATCAATGAGGTTGCTGGAGATGCCAATATGATAAAGAATTTCATCCTAAATCACTCTATGAGGCTATCCATGTTCAATGAGTACAATAAGTTGAAATTTCTTGTCATCGCTGATATGAGATTTACCTCCACTATTGTGATGTTGAAGAGATCCATTGCTATCAAAGATCATCTTTCATCGTTGGTAGTGAGTGAAAAGTGGACCACATATAGGGATGATAATCCAGGCCAAGTCCAATTTGTTAAAGATAAGGTTGTAAATGATCGGTGGTAGGATAAGGTGCGCTATATTCTTAGCTTCATTGAACCTATCTATACTATGATTCATGCAACTGACATCGATAAACCATGTCTCCGTTTGATATATGAGATGTGTGATACAATGATAGAGAAGGTTAAGAGTGTGATCTATCGCCATGAAGGGAAGGTGAACCACATGAATATTCCATTTTTTACTCTATTATGCATGAGATCTTAGTGAGTTGATGGACAAAAAGTAACACCCCCTTGCATTGCATGGCACACTAACTAAACCCCAAGTAATGTTCACACAAACTAATCCACTATAGATTTTATTTTTTTTACCTCATTGACTCATTCACTATCACTTCACACCTTTTTTGTGTAGGCATTACATTAATGAATGGATTAGTGAGGTTCCAAACCGCCAAGCTCCTCATAATGATGATAAGATTTCAGAAATGAGAAATGCTTATTTCAGGAGGTTTTTTCTGGAAAGGAATTAAAAAATATTAAATAACAATATGTTAATTTCTCTCTGCTTGAAAGTGGATTTAATTTATATGACTCACTTGAGGATGTAGCTTATATAGAACCAAAACAGTGGTGGGAAATTCATGGTAACTTTGTTATAGACTTGAGAAAGTTGGCATTTAAATTACTTGGGCAACCAACATCATCTTCTTGTACTGAAATAAATTAGAGTACCTATGGGTTGATCCATAGTGCCTTACAAAACAAGTTACAGATATATCCCTTATTTTGTCAATTTCTTAATTGTTGCCACTTGCATGTAGTTTGAATGTTTGATTGCAATTGAATTGTTGTAGACTCAATCCTAGACATGCTCAGGATTTAGTTTTCGCACACCACAACTTGCATCTTCTTTCAAGAAAAACTAAAGAGTATTAACATGTTCCATCAACAATGTGGGATGTTGGAGGAGATAGCTTTGAAGTTGATATTGAATGTGGTGTTGATTTTCTTCAGCATGTTGCGCTCTCACTTGATGAACCAAACTGTCGAGGGTTAATTTCTGACAATAATTTTGGGGTGTTCAAGTAAATGGGTGCATGAATAACGCTTGCGGTGTGCGTGTGTTTGTGATGAACTCAAGAACACATGAATTATCCAGGTTTAGTCCTCTCGAAGGATAATAGTCCTATGTATTTTGTTATTAGTGTTTGTGAACTGGTTATAGATGAGTTTTTCTTGACCCTTCCTTCTCTGCCCCCTTACAAACTAGGTCCTCATCTCTTTATATACTAGAGAGAAAGAGACCTTACAAGTGAGCCCTTTTCTGTTGATCCATACCTTAGCTAAACCTCTCACCCCTAGGCTATTTAAAATGGACGGCACACATGCCCCTTTTTGTTCTAATTGAGCAGCAGAGCCCATCCCATCCGCTGGACACCTCCACGCCTATGTCACCCCGATCAGCCGGTGTGCCCCGTCCCATCACCGGTCTCGCACACGCGCTTATGAAGCAGACTGATAGGCCTGCGAGCCCATCCCGTAACGTTTAATATTATGGGACGGGGTATGGCACCACTGCGTCAGCCACAACCTATCCACAGGAGTGGCTAGGGAAGAAAAACACTTGAGTGGAATATATTTAATGAGAATAGACTGGTTAGATGTGTACCTATCCCATGACCAGCAAAGGCTGGTCGCGAGAATCTCTTATGTGGTAAGAATCTTGGTCGCGAAGATGCAGACTGGTTTTGTGGTGGAACCCTGGACCAGAAAGAATCTTCTGCCAACTGGTATTGGCTGATGTGGGCCCTTAGAATAGGGGACCCCCTTATTCTATACACCGATAATAGCTCCAAAGCTCTCTCATGGATGTGGCAGTTTGAGTGGTTCGCTACGTGGTCGTGAATGGACCTGGTCGCACCACCTGGGCCCCAAGTCAACACGAGTTCATCCTGGGAGTGGCGATCAATGCAGTCCACTTTCATGGTGGACCCACAAAACTGCATCCTGATGGGAGGTTTTAAACTTTTAGAGAGAGAGAAATATCGTGAGAGAGAGAGACATTGATTTCCATCAGACCTGGGGGAATTTTGACCCTCAAAGCATGGCCTTTTGAATTTCAAGACGACTGAGCTTCGCGCGATAGTTGGGATATCGCGTTGGCCCTATAAATTGGAAAGCCAATGTTTGCCTATGAATTCTTTCACCATCCCTCGCAGCCTTCAAGTCCTTATGCTCAGAGCCTATCGTCTCCATCTCCACTCGTGTTCCTGCAACCACCCGTGCCGCTCCCAATGGCGCCGCACACCGGTAAAGAGCTAGACTTTGACAGGTTCAAGTGCACTGCGGTGAAGCTGAAGCAAATGTACGACAACCGTCTGCTCCCTCATACCTTTCTTGGGGGTATCGCCCGAGGGAGGACATGCCTGCTCCCCACAAGGGGGAGATCGTGATGTTTGCCTCTTTCTTTTTGGCCGGCCTTGTGCCATCATTTTCTGAATTCTTCACCACCATCATCTCCTTCTACAATATCTGCCACCTCCACCTCAATCCCAATTCCATCGTCATGCTAAGCATCTTTGCTCATATGTGTGAGAACTTTATTGAGGTCTAGCCATGCCTAGATCTCTTTAGCTATTTTTACACGACCAGGTTGCAGACTAGGCCGGCCACCGAAAGCTGTGAATTTCGCCTTTGTGACGACATTGCAGGCTCCTACCATGAGATGGGCCTTAAGTCGTTGTGGTAGGGCTGGAGGGAAGAATGGTTATATCTCAAGATAGAGGATTCCTTAGACAACATCTGTGTACTGAATAGACCGGCACAGGTCTTCAAGCGATGGGGGAACTCCCCCGTGACCACTCCGGAGCTATTGAGCCTCGCAGCCCATGTAAAAAACCTCACGTACATCGGGTTGACAGGATCAAATGTTGCCCTTGACTTCACCAAGCACTGGTTGTGCCCTTGCGAAAAAGAGCACATCTGACATATATGTATACTGGGAGTGATGACGTTGCCAGGGAGATCTCTCTAGGTAACATCGCAACCACTTTCATGATGCTCTTTGTTTATTCGTGCGGTGTCCTAAGTATCACTCTTATGCGGATCTCTCTGATGAGTTTGTCGAGTCGTGGGTCAAATTCCTCATGGCGGCAGCCCCGAGGAAGGATGGCCCGCCGCGAGGTGCTCCTGCATTGTGCGACCTCTCTCCGTCAGAGAGGGATCGACTCAAATTAGTATGTTTAGCCTTTTCTCAGAACTTTCATCTTCAAGTCTTCTCCTGGGTTAGTGTTTCATGGTTTGCGTCACCATAGGGTCTTCCCGAGATCAATATCTTGTGTCCGATAATCGACGAGATCACGAAGACCACTCCGGAAGTTGATTTTGCTGCCAGCATGCCTTCTCCGCTTCCCAGTGCCACTTCGGTCGGCCACCCATATGGTTGCGATGTCGGCCCAACTGGTCGAGGAGGCGACCAGACTGCTTAGAGTCAAGTAGTGGCCGCAGGTGGTGGTTCTGTGGGTGGCACCGCTTTGTAGAGGGTCGACCAGCATCGCCCTGACCAGACTCGCTCCGACCAGATGCACCCCAACCAGACTCGCTCCGCTAAGCGCGCTCTGACCAAGCATGTCCTAACCATTCTCACTCTGATCAGGCGCGCTCTGACAAGACCATGACTGGTCAGGCCACTGCTGGACCAGCACCGACGCAATTAGGAAGAGACCAACGGAGGGCCCATCTACCACGGAAGCATCCAAACGTGCTTGCGGGACGTCGAGCCCCGGCGGCTCGACTATTGGGCTATCCTCCCCTACTATCCAGCCCAGCGGCTTCACGAGGTCCAGGCTCGTGCTCAGTACTTCGCCGCCATGGTAAGGTTTTTGGTTAGGCGTAGATATTTCAAGTTTTCTTTCTTTTCTTGATTTCGTAAATTTATTGTCGCCGCAGGTTCTCGACCCAGCCCACAACCCTGGTGATAGCTCCTCCACCAGTTCCTCAGTGACATGTTCTGCCCCCCCCCCCCAGCCTACAATAACTCTGACATTGGGAGCATTGATAGTGGCTCTCGCGCCTGTTGAGCCTGTCGTGGAGCCCGTTTCAGCCTCCGACCTGCTCTCCCTCGCCACCCGTTTCCCAGCCTCTATCCACAAGTTGATTGACGATGAGGAGGCAACAGCCACTAGGTGCTATGAATTGGAGAGGCAGCTAGCCGAAGAAAAGGAGGCATGGCTCGTGCTCCAGCAAAAGTGTGGTGAGCTCCAACGAGAAAAAGTTGCGCTCGTCGCCGAACACACCCAACTCAGGGAGGATGAGAGCACCACTTGTAGCATTCTCCAAGATGTTTTTAAGGCGTTCAAGGAGCCCCTCAGGAGCCTCTAGCTGGAGATCATTGAGCCGAAGGACCCGTGCATAGCCCCAGGCCTGGGCGTATGCCACCAAGGTTCTCTCGAGAAAGTTTTCCAATCTCCCGAGTATTCTAGTGGTGAGGGCTACCAAGGATGTGGCGCAGGCAGTGAGGGATGCAGCGGGGTACGTCCTCTGATGCTATCGTAGCCGCGATCCCAACTGCAACCTCGACCTCATTCGGGAGGGGGTTGCGGTAGCTAGGGCCGTAGCCGAGGAGAGACTGCAGGAGGAGTGCCAAAGGGTGGTGGACTATGTGGGATCCATCTTCCGGGTGGAGGTCGCCGAGGAGTAATTATCAAACTATAATTTAGGTTCTGTATTATGTTTGGATGAACTTTTTTATTTATCTAATGAGTTCTGCTGTTGCCGCTCTGGTCGTAGAAGCCTTGAAATTACTGAAAATCCCTCCCGCTCTGAGCCCATGACCAGTGCTAGATGGAAGAGGCGTGACCAGAATTGACCGACCCACCTGATCGCCCCGAACCCTTGTCAACGCTTATTGAAGATTCCGTTGACCTGCGTATCTCGGAAGCGGTGGCCGAGTGTGAGCTGGGATTTGCGGTCGAGCGAGAGAACTTGCAGGGTGATCTTTGAGGTGCGTCGATCCAATCACCACCTAGCCACACGTTAGTCCTAGGCTAGCCAGGTGAGACCCAATCGGTTGGTTTCTGTATGATATACGACCTGTTTTATTGACCAACTTGCCGAGAGGAGCTACTCGTGGCATGGAGAGACCTGAAGCAGATGACCAGAGAGAGTGACCAGTGCTGAGAATATTTTTATGATCGCCTCGACCGAGCTTTTACACCTTTCAACTCGCTGTTGCGGTTCACCGGTGTTCAGGTTCGCCCAACGTCTGGTGGCACACTGGTCATGTCGGCTGGTTTTTGGTGGCCTCCGAGGAGGTGAGTGGCCTTGAGGATAGGCTACACGTGACGGTGAGCGACCATTTGCTAAATGCTGGAGCCACCGACACCTGTTTTGCCCTAGCCTGTGTCCACGAGCACCTCCCTGAATGTACTAGATGTCGTCTAGAGGGGGTGAATAGGCGTTTCTTTGAAAAATAAAACTCCGTAGTGGATTAATAGAATTCGTATACTCTGGGTTCAATTCGAAACTTCCGGGTTCTAGAAGTTTCGAGCTCAACCCGGATAGTCTGGCTGGAACATGAAATTGAAAACTAAAAACAGCTACGCAAGTCTTTTTGGTTCTAAACGTTACCACAGATTCCAAAGGTTTCCTAGATGCTTTTTCACCAAATACCTGCCGCCACAAACTCACAAACACATAGATCATGGTAAATCGCTCAAAATACCAATTAGAATAAGTATGAATTCAAGAAAGCAAAGGAGACACAAATTTATTTCCCGAAATTCGGATCCAACGATCCTACGTCTCCATTAAATTGCTCACAAAGAGTCGGGTCTCTTTCAACCCTATTCCTCACCAAGCGACCACGAAGATCGAGCTTGGGCTTACTCAAATGTTCCTCTTCCCTTGCGGAGGTGAGGATGACCTTCACACAAACTTCTTGAAGTACTCCACAAGTTTGGATGCTCTTCAGGTGATGTTTAGCCATATAGGAGCTCCAAGCTCCAAGAGTAACGAGCGTGAATCGACAACTTGATGATGAACTCAAGTGCTCAAGATTTGAATTTGACTCACTTGCACTCAATTTCTTGCTCTCACACCCAACTCTCAAATCCTTGAAAGAATTAAAGCACTAAAGGAGTGGGGAGAGCTATTGAAGGGCTATGAATGCTTTTGTCTCAAGGTAGTTCAGCAGTAAAAGAAAGGAGGGGGGGTGAAGGGGTATTTATACTATTCCCTAAAAAACTAGTCATTACAGACTTTTCTAGCCTAACCTAGATACTCCGGGTTCAATCCAGAACCTCCGGATTGGCATTTGAATGCGTAACCAAGAATCCATGGCTGAAACTCAACTCAGAGGGTCAGGATGAAACACCAGAACCCAGAACATCCGGGTCAACCTGGAAGCTTCGCGTAAAATATTTAGACCTTAACCGAGCACCCCTGCTCAGAGCAAAGTTCGAAGACTCCGGCAATCCGGAACATCCGGGTCAACTTGGAGCATCCGGGTTGGCTTAAAAACCAAAACCGAGCATCCCTGTCGGAACTAAACTTGGAGACTCTAGCAACCCGGAGTATCCAGGTTAGCCCGAAACATCAGGGTATAGACAAAGACTTAGAACTTTTCGGTGTTCATGGGGTGATTTGTGTCTCTAATCTTTGGTCTAAATAGGTACTTTGAGCACTGAGACATCTTCATGTCAATCTAACGTATCTCTCTTTATACTACGGCACACTTATACTCAAATTTAATGATAAAATAATTTAAATCTATTGAGTAACTACATACCACTTCTCTTTTCTTTTTGAGAGACGCCAATGCCTTTTGACATCTTCAATTAGACTATACATGTTAATATTCTCATTATACTCATTAGTCTACTAATCGTTTGTCATCAGTTATCCAAAACTCACTTAGGGGGCCTAGATGCACTTTCACTCCCGGTTACAGACCTCATCCTGGCAGCCTTCGAAGGCTTTGCTGGCTCCACGTAGACCACCGAGGAGCTCCATGAACTCGCATACTCATATCTGCCCACTGTTTACTCACTTCTTTGGTCTGTCCGATTCGATCCACTGCCCTATGTTTTCGGGTCTCGCGTGTACTAAGCAGACTGTTTAGATCCAGCCCTCGGGAGCTGTCCGAGTGGTCACTTTGTAGTGAAAGGACTAGTCTTTATGTAACTTTTTCCTGTGTTCGAGTGGCAAGTAGATTTGGGGTGCACGCTAGCAAGGTTCCTGGCGCTTAGGATGATCCTTAGCTCGACGAGCCCTTCAGGGGTGACCAGCGCTCAACCCGATTTAGAACTCGTGGTCTTGTGGTCGTCATCTTTCGGATGCCCATACCTTCAATACTGCGTGAGTAGCAATTTTGACTCCCACCCCAACAATATGATCGATCAGGTAGAACCAAACATGTACGCTGTACAAAAATAAACTACAGATTCTAAAAGATCTAGCCCCGACCGTCTGGTCAGTTGGAAAACTACCGACTAGGTGATCAAGCCTATGAATCAGAAAAACTTACAATTCATGTTCCACGCTCATTTGAAAGATCATGCAAAATAGAAATACAGGCTCGTCTTCGAGCATCCTTACAAATAGAAACTGTGTTCCACGCATTTTTGTAATTTGTGGCCAGCCTCTAGCCACATCGACTGTGCCAGGTTAGAAAAAGCTGACCACTTTGTAGGACCCCTCCCCCTTGGTGAAGAGCTTGTCACGACCTACCCTATTCCTGGACTCGTTTGAGGTCAAGGTTGCCTACGATCAGTGTCTGCTTCCGCACCCTATGGTCGTGATAGATCCTGAGGTTCTGTTGGTGTTGGGCTGCCTAAATTTTGAGCACGTTCTGAGACTCTTTGCTTAGGTTTATATCATCCTCTCATCATGCTACCTGATTGTTGTCTAAATAGTTGGCCACTCAGGACGATTGAAAGGTGATCTCGGAGGGAAGCATTGCCAGATGCGCAAGAAGAGTCTAGACGGACCATCTCATCAGCTAGGAAGTTATCCTTGAGAGGGACGTGCTAGACTTCAAAACCGAAGAAGCGTCGCTCTAACTTTCTCACGTCAGAGGTATGTCGCCATCGTCTGGTCCGAGCATAGGAAACCCTCTGCACCCAGTTTACGACCAGTAGCGAGTCCCTCATCGCTAGTGGGCGTCTTACCCCTCATGTGGATGTTGCTCGTATTTCAGATAAGAGGTCCTCATACTTCACAACAATATTTGGTGGCCTAAAAATTTAATTGAAATATGTACCTGAAGGTGTCGTAGGCGTGTGGGGTCAAGATCGCTCCAGCCTCCAGTCCAATCAGCGTGTATGACCTATCGACATGTGTGGTCATGTGCATGTTCATCTCTGGTCGTAGAAAACCCTCACTGCTCGACGACCAATACTGCTATCGCGACCTGTTGGGATCTTGGAAATAGGGCAACAACTCCTCGTCTAGTCAAGGAGTGGTCAGTACAGGAGGAGAAAAAAGGGGTCACCTATTGGGATCCTGGAAGGTTGCCCCCGTTCCTGGTATCTGTCGGAAGTGGTCGTTCTTTCTATTAGAAACTTGAAGATCAGAAGACCTTTTTTTCCTATCCTCAAGATGACCCTGCCTAAAAGGCCACACACCTGATTAGTTTCAGGGTACCCTCTTACCTGCTTGAGGATTTTGCATGGCTGATGGCTCCAGATCACGCTGTAGATGTCACGTTGGTGCAGAGAGTCACACAGGTCAGAGGGTTGGTTGTCCCAATGTGGTAGGGGTCTCCGAGCACTCCCCGTTACCGAGGGAGGACGAGACCTTTCCTGCCGTGGGGCCTGCCGTGGTTCTTGGCGATCACGACTATCACCAGTCCTACCGATGGACGTGGTGCTTGCTGCCACAGTTTGACGTCATGTCGCGAGGGGGGAGCCCCCAGCATTCGTGCAACGTAACGACCTTGACGATAATGCTGCCAAAGACCGCGTCCTCTACGACAGTTCCTTTGGGCGATGCTATGGTGGTTGGGGCTGTGTCAGAGTGTCCCCGTGTCCGATGCCGGTTTGGTTCCCCTCTGGGAGCGTGGGCTGGGGATCATCGCCGACACTTGGAACACGGGAGTCTTCGATGCCCCCTGTTGCATGAACTATCATGCAAACTTCCTATTGAGCCTCGAAGCCTTCGGACTCTGATTTGGTGTCCCATACCTAGGGCATACTGGGCTCATCTAGGTCGTACCTCGTGATGAACACCTCGCGGTGACCGGGGTCATCGGAATGGGACTCAGTGGTTTCTGTGGATCCGGCTATGGGTAGCCTAATCTAGTCTCTAACACTTACCGAAACGTAGAAACGTACCTCCTACCTGGCGCGCTAACTGTCGAGAGTTAATTCTTAACAATGATTCTGTGGTGTACCGGTCGATGGATGCGTTAACGACACTTGCAGTGTGCGTGGGTTTGTGATGAACTCAAGAACATAGGGATTATCTAGGTTCAGACCTCACTAAGGATAACAGTCCTACGTCCTGTATATTTTGTTATCAGTGTTTGTGAGCTGGTTATAGATGAGTTTTTCTTGACCCTTCCTTCTCCGCCCCTTACAAACTGGGCCCTCCTCATTTTATATACCAGAGAGAAAGAGACCTTACAAGTGGTCCTTTTTTACTGATCCATACCTTAGCTAAACTTATCACCCCTAGGCTATTTAAAATGGGCAGTGCATGTACCCTTTTTTGTTCTAATTGAGCAACTGAGCCCATCCCATCCGCTGGATAGCTCCACACCTACGTCACCTAAGTTAGTCGGTGCGTTCCGTCCCATCGCCGGTCTCGCACGCGCGTCTATGAAGCAGTCTAACATGCTTGTGAGCCTGTCTCAGAATGTTTAATGCTACGGGACAGGGCATAGTATGCCGGCCATGACCTATCTGCTGGGGAGGAGTGCCTAGGGAAGGAAAATACTTGAATGTAATGCATTTAATGAGAATAGATTGATTAGATATATACCTGTCCCACGACCAGCAAAGGCAGTCGCGAAGATGCAGATTGGTCACGCGGTGGGACCCTGGATCAGAAAAGAATCTTCTGCCAACTGATATTAGCCGGTGTGGACCCTCAGAACAAGGGGCCCTCTTATTCTATGCACCGACACAAACATTGAGAGTTCTAGAAGATCTTGGGGGCATCTAGATGATATTGGATCAGAGACCATGCATGAAAATAACAATTAGACTTGTCAAGTGTCTTTCATGTTTTATCATTGTCATGTTCTTAACCTAGCTACTTAATATTTATGGTCTGTAATGTATTAGAACCTTGTCATTCTCATATTTTGCCTAGTCAATTTCTGCAATGTATTGGAAGTTTGAAACCTTATAATGCAAAATTTATAGCATGTTAAATTCTACAACATATTTTGGCATGTGTACTGCCATTATGAATATGGGTATATATATATATATATATATATATATATATATATATATATATATATATATATATATATATATATATATATATATATATATATATATATATATATATATATATATATATATATATATATATAGGACACCTATTCTATACTCCTAGGAGTATGTACTTCCACATGCAATATACCACCTAAACAAACACTTTATACTCTTTTATCATTTTTAGTATACTCTAATACTAATTCTAAGATACTCCAATATGAGTTGTATGAAAAAAAATTCAATGTTAGCCTTTCATTTTTGCTATATACTCTTTTTTATACATAAAAGAAGTATATACGCAAATTATGATAAAAATCATGGAATTTCATAAAAAAATTCGTGGGATTTGTATTGTAGTATCTTATAATTACTAATGAAGTATATTTAAAGTGATAAAGAAGTATAACACACGTGCAAAAGTGGTATATGAGAGGTGGGAGTACATACACCCAGGAGTACATACTAGTTTTCCTATATATATATATATATATATATATATAGTCGTATCTTTGTATCGATGTTTTTGAAAAAATGGCATATCGAAGTATCACCGTATAACATATCCGTATCCATATTGCCATATCCGTGCATCCTAGCCTATCGGAGAATAAAACCAAATTTCTAAAACGACGTCTATTTAAGAATAGAGATAATATCATGTTTACCTGTACGGTGCAATGTACTCACATGCATTTTCTCTTGTTGTCACATTCTTTCCTGTTTGTACTATTTTAATTGAAGCTACTAGCTCGAAACTTACAGACCAAGTAAGATATATCGTGTATGTTGGTTGCTAAAATCATCTCCAAAGACTATCTATAGTAAATTAGACGCTATCGGAATACGCCAATAAGACGTGCGAATGCTTACATTTTCTTTGAGGCAAACAACGAACGGATGGATGGCACTCAAGGATAGCTGTCCGTCGCTCGTACAATATAAAGAGTGTTGTATTCTCATCGTGATATCGGCTCTGGAATCATTAAAGTTTTATTTGGAAAATTTTAAAATATAATAATAAATTCGTATGTCTTTTAAAATTTACCATCCTATCCCATACGTTAATGACTCAGAGTGATCCAACGTATAGTAAGGTCGTGCATGGTTGGATTTTGACGACCACTCTTCTTTGTCCATTGTTGCACATTTCTTGGTCCTTCGTGGTTAGATTTTGATGGCACAAAATAACACGGTTCGTTACACGCACTCGCACCCTTCACCAGTGAATGATGATGCGATACATCACGGACGGCCCAGATAAAACCCAGCATAGTAGTCGGCCGTCCGCCCGCCCAGACCAAAGCCCCACGACCGCGGGGGCTTATCCGCACTCCGACGGTGCCGCCCCAGCTCAGTTTGCTCCCCCCCACACTGCCGCATCGCCATGGAGGCAGCCGCCGCCCTGTCCCCTCCCCGTGTCGCCCTCGACGCCCGCGCCCTCTTCTCCCCTCCCTCCACCCTCCTCGCCCCGCCTTCCCCCAACCTCCGCGTCGCCTCCCGCCCGCGCGCCCTCGCCGCCGCATCCAAGCCGCGGTTCTTGAACCCCCACCCGGACCCCGCTGGCGGCATCAACAGCCGCGGTGCCAGGGACGTCGTTGCGATGGTACGTTCCGCGCTTTGCCGGAGAACTCCGGCGAGCGAATCGGCGTGGCTCTTGTGGGGGAGTGTCTAAATGGTGTCTCTCTGGGCGTGCAGGTGGTGCCGTTCCTCAGGGGGGCCGCGTGGGAGCAGCCGCCGCCTGATTTGGCCTCGTTTCTGTACAAGAACCGGATCGTTTACCTGGGGATGTGCCTCGTGCCGTCGGTCACAGAGCTCATGCTCGCCGAGTTCCTCTACCTCCAGTACGAGGACGCGGAGAAGCCCATTTACCTGTACATCAACTCCACCGGCACCACTAAGGTTTAGTGCTGCTAATACACCTTTTATATTTTTACAGTTACTTGCTATAGATAATGAATATGGATGTGTGGCTCCAAAACAACCCTCTAGGCTTGATTAGGGATTGGGCATGCGCCCCAATTTAGGGTACTTTGAGGATTGTAGGTCTTTGACCCTTAGCTAGAACATACCATATTTTGAGTTATTTCCTTTTCATCGCAGCACCTTATCTCTGACAAAGTGACAATTACAGTCTCATATTAGAATTCTTGTTCTAATTTCAATCTTCAGATGGTTCTGATATGTTTGTCTGCCTCCTTATTCAGAATGGCGAGAAATTAGGTTATGAGACAGAAGCTCTTGCAGTATACGATGCGATGAGGTCAGTTTCGACATATGTATTTATCCTCTTTTCTGTTCCTTGAAAACCTATTTCTACTCCTAATCCCTCTCTAAATGATTTCACTTTGCTGATGCTTTGCACATGTCTTCAGATGTGAACTTTACAGTAATTAGCCTGTTAAAAGAAATGCGCATATTTTGTTGCTGGCAAGCAGAAGGCCTGGAATCAGAGTGACAACTCTAACATTTTATCTTCTATGTAGATCAGAACTCTTAGTATGGGGAATCACATATATCCGAGTCCACTTCAGCTACCTATTTCCACATCCCACGCGTACTTGCCGACTGGCCCCACTAGGAACCCTATCCATGATTCCATGGCCAAATATTATAACACTTCTCCAAGTTTGTGTTGATGTATACATATAACTTGCTTTGAACATACATATGTGTGGTTCAGCCCTCTGATATGATCTCTTTGGGCCAATGGCATGTCTATTGCTCCATGTTTCACAAATATGTGTAGTTTGAGACCTCGGCATTTTTTTTTACCATTAATTTCTACCGCAATATATAGCATGATGCAAGTATTTTAATAATTAATCTGCTAGTACTATTTTCATGTGGCCAGTTTTAATATTTTACATATGTTGGTAATTAAAGTTAGAAGAGTTCAATCGTAGGTTCTCTAAAATAACATATATTTCTGAACATATATGATAAACCAAAGCTGCAAAGGTTCCACAACTACATTTTTTTCAGACTTCTGAGGTTTTTCTTCTCTATAACCGTAAGATAAGAGCACGACACAGTAGCCTAAGGACTTTTTTCTGGTTGCAAGCTCACCAAAATATTTGCAAGTCACACTAAATAAATTTGGGTCTACCGACTATTAAATGCAGCCCGTAATTCACGCATCCACATTAAGGCCCAAGGTGAAGCTTATTAGGAATTTTATCCTTGTTATACACTACAAAGTTACAACTAGAATGGCCCATTTAGGGTGCCTTATCCATTAATTCTTAGCATGCATTGTTTTACTAGTACTCTGCTAAGTTCTAACTGTTTGTATGGAGGTGCAATTGTTTCAATAGCCATTACTTTGTCAGTATTATTTTTTTTAAAGAAAATCCTGGAATGCTGGCTTATATCTCTACCCAGTGCAGGTATGTAAAAGTTCCAATTTTCACACTCTGTGTTGGTAATGCATGGGGAGAAGCTGCTTTGCTCTTGGCTGCTGGTGCTAAAGGTAACCGTGCTGCACTTCCATCATCGACGATAATGATAAAGCAGGTAATTTCTTTTCCTTTTGTCGATATACATACATCTAATTTCTATGTTGGATGATTATAATGCACATGGCACACCACTAACAAAACAATGATAGCAGAATGTCTTACAAACTTACACCCTTACTCTTGGACCTTGCTGCACTTGTGCACTCTGTTTATGGACACCCAAAACTGTGTGCAATATCATTGGTCTTTGCTTGTTTACAAAAAATACAAAGCTAGGATGTCTTACTATTTTGACATGTAATGTGCAGCCAATTGGTCGTTTTCAAGGTCAGGCCACTGACGTTGACATAGCAAGAAAAGAAATTCGAAATGTGAAGATAGAAATGGTAATTTTCCATCTCTTGTAGGAATGAATTTTATCTAATTCAGCACTATTTAATGCGTTCTTCCTTCTAGCAGTCAATATTATTGCTGTAGTTCATTACTATAGACTCATACAAACTTGTGCAATGCCAAACTCATATTTCTTTCCTTTTATTGGTGATCAGAACAACCATTGGGGGGGAATTTGAGCCATCCCACTATTGTTGATACGAGTATCCAATTTTAAGTCTTGACATCCTACGTTGCACGAATACGTCCCACATGTGCCGTATCGCTGTCTAGGACGCGTACAATATGGGGATACGCGGGGATACGGGGATCCGCCGCTGCTCCAGCAGAAGAGAGGAGCACAGGTGCGCCGCGCCGCGCTGCCCCTCCTCTCCGCCACAGCAAAGAGGAGCACAAGAGCGCCGTGCCGCCACCACCCCTTCCTGTCTGCCATCGCCGCCCGCCGGTATGGCCCTTCCTCTCCGCCGCGGAGGTGGCGGCGGGGGCTAGGAGGCGGAGGCAGGGGCGAGGAGGCGGAGGCGGAGATTGGGGCGAGCAGGAGGAGAGGCGGCGGCGGCTGGGGTGAGCGGGAGGAGAGGCGGGGATGGGGGGGGGGTGATCGGTTGAGGAGCGACGGGCGGGTGGAGAGAGGGTATTAGGTAGGGTTGTAGATGGGCTGTTGGATGGGCTGGATGGGTCCTAAAATGGCAGCTCAATACATCTAATTCTTTTTTCTTAATAAACATGTGATGTATTTTATAAAATTATATATATTCTGTGCTTATGCGCAGTTGCTATTCGCACTGCGTATATCCTCTAGTTACAACCCGAAACACTGTGAGTTACAACTTGTTAGGTAGACCAGTTATAACTTCACGTCCAGAAATGCATAATTGCAACACGAGAAGCTAACATTGTGAGTTACAACTTGTTATTCGCACTACGCACATTCCCTAATTACAACTCGAAACACTATAAGTTACAACTTGTTAGGTAGACTAGTTACAACTTCACGTCTAGAAATGCATAATTGCAATACGAGAAGCTAACACTGTGAGTTACAACTTGTTATTCGCACTGCGCATATTCTCCAGTTACAACTCGAAACACTGTGAGTTACAACTTGTTAGGTAGACCAGTTATAACTTCACGTCTATAAATGCATAATTGCAATACGAGAAGCTAACACTGTGAGTTACAACTTGTCATTCGCACTGCGTACATTCCCCAGTTACAACCCGAAACACTGTGAGTTACAACTTGTGGGGTGTGCGCAGCCATGAATTACAGTGAGCATACATGCAGAATATATATATAGTATATATATGCCGTATCTCCGTATTGCTGTTTTTTGAAAATGTCGTATCCCCGTATCTGTATCCCCATACCATGCAACATAGCTGACATCACTTTCTATAAGTTTCTAAATGTTGGCACAACACACGAAAAAAGGACTAGTTTCTTATTTAGGGTTACTTGGTTAAACCGAGTTCGTGGTAACAGAAAACTGTACATTGACAAGCCATCTTTGGTTTCTTCCTCATATGCAGTAGCCATGTGCCATGGAAAATCTGGGTGCGCAGGAATCATGGTCCCCAGGCCTACTTGGCCATGGTTCCTGTCTTTTGAGAATCAGAATGCACTGCCAGGGCCTTACATCCTCAAAATTAGGGAGATACATGGATGTGGAAGTATGATATTTTATGGTCATGACTTCCGTTGCATTGTGCTTGAAGTATACAATGCGTTTTCATCTTTAGTTATCAACCACGATTCACTTTATAAAATATGTTTAAAGGAAAATAATCTGTAGCCAAACCATTCTTACACCAACCTGTTGTTGTGACCATGAACTTGGAGAACAGTACTTGGGCCTATCTTAGGGAAACCTGAATTGCTTCTCGGCCCTAATGTTGGCAAAAACTTAGTCGTGCATTAGTTTTGAACATACATCCTCTGATTTGCACTGGAAAAATCTCAAACCTGTGACTTAAATATTTCTGTGCATTAAACTTACTTATTTTGTGGTAGTTCCCAATGGAGCGCTGAGGTGGCAAGCAATCTCTTGTACTATAGAATTTACTGTCTTACTTGCATTCAGGTTAAGTTGCTGTCAAGGCACATCGGTAAACCAATTGAAGAGATCGCTCGGGACATCAGAAGGCCTAAATACTTTAGCCCCAGTGAAGCTGTGGACTACGGCATCATTGACAAGGTAAAAAGTCTCCGGAGCGAACCAAATGAAAAAGATATCCTATCTAATTTCTCATAGTAACCCCATGCTGTGCAGGTGCTGTACAATGAGAAAGGCCACGAAGACAGTGGTGTCGTGTCAGAACTCAAAAGATCAAATTTGATATAGTGTTACAAGTAGACGCATCTTTGTAAGATTAGTGGCCAGTCACATGCCTGTAGAGCACAGACCTGGATAGCCAATGCAATGCACAAGCCATTCCTTACTATTTCAATACGGGCTTTGTCCCAATGGTCGTGCTGACTGCTGAGAATTGAGAACTTTTGGTGGGTTTGGAGCGTTGATTTATACTCTTGATGTTCTGTCTCGCGATTTAGGCATGTAGCTTTTCACATGTCTAAACAACGGCGCGATCTCAAAAAACATATCTGACCATTTCTTTTCTAATTATATGAAAGCAAAACTTGTTGAAATGCAACGGTAGTAAAGTATTTTTAAGAGAATTACTAGTATAATGCCCACATGACGAGTCCAAATATGCACTAATTATAAAATTACCAGGTTGGCAGACTTTCAGCATCATGATCATGCACAAGTTAAATCCACTGTCAGTATCTCAAAAAGCTGTTCTCTTCTGATTCACTGAAGCTATAGCCTAGATTGAATTTGTGCAATGCAGTTTAGGACCGGTTTCGTAGAGCTTTAGGGATTGGTGAAGTCGAATATTTTTAGTTTTAGAAATTCGTAGAATTAGATATTTCTAGCTTTAGAAATTTATAGAGTTAGATATTTCTAATCTCTGGGGCTATAAATACATTGAGAATATTTGAGCGAGTCATCTTATTTCTGTTTAAACTAAAAAATTGAGACTTATTTTATTTTATTTTAATATACAATCTCAAAATTTAACATAGAGCTGTAAGCTACGCCAAATATATAGCCAGTCACTATGATTCTAAGTCAGTTTGAAGGTATTAGTTGCTCTCTAGCGTTAAAATTGATTCCACGGAAATTGGAAATTGAGGTCGACATCTCAAAAGCTGTTCTCTTCCTCAAGGGAAATCATATGCTTTTTTATTCAATGAAGGTACAACCTAGATTGGATTTGTGCAATGCAGTTTAGTACCGTTTTGGCAGAGCTTTGGCTCTAATTTTTTTTAGATCTGAGCATTTTTAGCTATAAGAATGTATGAGTTAGATATTTCTAACTTTAGAAATTTATAGAGCTATGGATATATTAGGAGTATTTAGATGAATCATCTTCTTTCTATTTAAACTAAAAATTAAGACTTAAGCTACTTTATTTTAACTTACAATATCAAAATCCAACGTGAAGCTATAAGTTGTAGCTCTGTTAAACATGATAAGATTATCAAATATGATTCTAAATCAGTGTAAAGGTGTTAGTCGATTTCTAGTGTCAAAATTGATTCCACGGAAATTGACGTGGACATCTCGAAAACTCATTTTCGACTTGGAGATTGTAGGGCTCCTTTGGCATTTTGAACTGTGATGCCAGATAACTACGATCAGTCACTAAACCCTTTCCGTTAAAATGAGGCTAATAATGGAGACACATAGCTATAGTCTTTGTTTGATTGAGACTTTAAGCTATTGTTTACTCCTCGTGTTGCTTGCAAGAATTTTGAAATTTGTTTGTAATCTGATGATTGGAAAATGCTGACGGTAGTGGGCTCCCATGAAGTGATTAGCGAGTTGGTGACCACATGCGATCCCTCTTTTCTTTTCTTTTTCTTTTTCTCCCTTTCCTTTACAGGTCGATTCAAATCCAACCCGATCAGATCAATTCCTCTCTCTCTCTCTCTCTCTCTCTCTCTCTCTCCACGGCCCACCTGCCAGGTCCGCCGGAGAACGAGGCTCACGTACCCGGCGCACCGCCGCCGGGAAGCCGCCTCTGCCTCTTGCCTCACCCCGCCGCCGCCGCCGCCAACGATGGACCCCGCGCCCGATCCGCTCTCCATCTCCGCCTCCGCCCCATTCCCCACCATCCCGACCACGAGCCCCAGGACCCGCGCCGCGAGGCCGCGGCGCCACGCCGCTCCATTCCGATCAGACCACCCCGCTGCCGCCGCCGCCGCCTCCGCCTCCGCCTCCGCAGGCCGTCGCTCCGGGGGCGATCTCTCGCGCCGGCCCGCGGCCTTCGGCTTCGCCCTGGAGGAGGGTTCGCCGTCGGTGGGCTCCTGGGGCGCCTCTCGCGACGCCAACTTTGTGTTCGGGAGTGGCGTGGCCGGGGCGGCGGAGATGAGGAAGAGCTTCTCGTCCGGGTCCGGTGGTGAGGCTTCGTTGTCTGGCCTTTCGCCAACAGTCGAGGACCTTGTGTTGGATGGTTCCGGGAGGCAAATCGATACTGATGTTTCCGGAGGAGACGATCCGGTTCCGGCCATGAACGCCAGTGGCAGCTTCGGTGGCCGTGGAAGCAATTCCAGTTTGCATGAGGGTTTTTGTCCGGAACCTCTCGACGATCAGACTGAGCAGCTCGATAAAGGGTATGGAGTCCCATCTCAATGCGAGGGTATGGGGACAAGCTCATTAGCCACACAAGCAGTTAATTCATCACCATGCTCCGTCGAGAATGTTTCCATTGAATTTCCAGAGAGCGGGGACAGCTCGCCTGTTGGAAATTCTTTGGATGATAGTTTAGCAAATGATGGAAGTAAACTTTGCGCAAATGGTGGTGATGGTCAACAAAATTTCTTTGTTTTTGGTGAACATGCTCAGAAACGGGAGTTCACCACCAATGCAACGGATGCTAATACAACGGATGCCAATATCAGTATGGTAGTTTCAGCTGATAATGAGAGTGTAGCATACAGCTCTGAACAACTTAATGTTTGGGGTGCTAAAGGTAGCACATGCACCAAGTTCATTTTGCAGGATGCGACACATGCGTGGTGTTCAAGTAACAAGGGTCCTCCACACTCAGAACCTCGTGAAATTTCTGACGCAGTGAAAGCATCAGATGCTGTACCTTCTAACTTTGGATCTGAAGATGGCAGTGCAAATGTTTCTTTAATAAAGTTGCCTTATGTTATTGAAGCAGCGGTTGCTTCAGAACTTGCTGAATGCGGGCCATTTGATGAGAAATGTTTTACTGTTCATGACCACAATGAAGCATCTAGGAACAAGGGAGGGGTTAAGGGTATGAGCACAAATCGAAAAACTGTTAGACCAAAGAAATTCTCCACAGTCCGTCAGGTTTCTTCCTTGGAACCAGTCTCAAGAGGTGATCATTGTTCTGGAGAAGTGGCTCTGGAAAAAGAATTGAATTTGAAAGAAGCCGGTAGCTTCACATTAGAGTCCTCAGGTATCAACTGTGCTAAAGAGCAATCTGATTCTAACAACTCAGCTTCACAAACAACAGAAAGCAGCCTTGATGGAACAGAATTTACTTCTCCAGTAAACATGGAACATTCTGGTGAATCTGATTTCATATTTGCCGCATCAACTTTTGATCAAAGTACATTGCATTCACAAAGACGACATAACAAGAAAAATGGTCAAGGAATGGGTAGTCATGCTAACTCTATTCTAAGCCTTCCAACATCTGCCGTTGGTCTTGCACAGTCAGAAGTTTCAACAAGCCAGCAATGCACAAATTTATCTGCTCAGTGGACTAAATACAGCAAAGTGGAACCTAAAATGGCAACAGTTAGTGGAGGAGCAACATGTACAAAAATAGAAAACTTTGGACACCAGGAAGATTGTGAAACATGGCGTCTAAGGTGCCAACGCGGCCTACTCTTGCCACTCCCTACTACTTTATTTAGCTACTATGGGCGTCCGTGAGGTGGAACCTCCCCAACCACTTAAATGGTGGCAGGGGCTTAAGTCTCAGATTTTAAAGTTTGGGGTGTTAGGCGGAGTTTGGAACAAACTTTAGGGGGTTATATGTACTTTTTCCAATTCAGGAAATTGGTTTCTTGTTATATTGTTTCTTCTTCCTTTCCTGTTTATAGTTGAAATATATAGGTCACATGCTGTATTGCTGGTCAAGAATGTAGATTTCTATGAGTGGTAGACTGGCAGTAGTCTTTATGAATAAATAATTAAACTGAAATATATTTTGAGGTTTAGATCGAATAGGGAGATTAAATAGTTTTAGTGCTGCGTGTGCAATGATAGGTACTGGGTACTATTTACCTTTTTCTGTTGCTTTGGCTGTATATTCTTTGTGACATTCCATACTTGAAACTGAATTGCTTAATGTATTCTAGGGGAAACCAAGCATATGTAGAAGGACAGTTGACTAAGGCTGAGGAATGCTATACCCATGGAATTGATTCGTTTTCTCCAAATGAAGCTTCTAGAAAAGCATTAATGCTGTGCTATAGCAATCGTGCAGCTACTCGGATGTCTCTGGGTAAGATGAGAGAGGCCCTATCTGATTGTCGAGAAGCTACTGACATTGATTCCAGCTTTCTCAAGGCACAAGTCAGAGCTGCCAAGTAAGACTGGAGGCTAACAGGCTATGCTATTGATAAAGACCAATGTGCTTACTTTCGCACTCATACTAGCTTTTAGGAATCTATTGCAATCTAAAAATCATAATTCATATGCTTTTTATTCAGTTGAACAAAATAAAAGTAACCTGGTATTTGTTCTTGCGGGAAATCCAAGGAAATATGCTACTGTTTTTATGAGTTTTTCTAGGGCTTGGAGTTTTAACTCAACCATACCAACAATTGAGTTCCGCTTCAAGATCTCAAAAGAAATATTCCATGTACTATAACTAAGTTTAAGGTCAAATACTGCCATAACATGCCCCACTCTTGCTCGTGCTGTATGTTTGCGTTCAGTTGACTTGGGAAGGTGTTAGCCTTGTTATTTTGATGTCCATTATCTAGAGAACAATCACCATGGACTCTTTATTGGAGGTAGAAGCGATTCATAGAATGTCTTGAGATAAAATGCATTTAATAGATAATACTAATAATGAATTTAAATAGTTATAAGTGTGTCGCACCTTTACTATACATCATATTTTATGTTATGAATATATGACTTATCGATATGCTCATCTAAATGGATCTAGCTGCCTACTTGCCCTGGGGGATGTTGAAGAAGCACAAAAGGGTTTTGAAATGTGTTTGAAATCTAATCATGCGTCGAGCTTTGACCATAGAATTGCAGAAGAGGCTTCTGATGGTCTACAAAAAGCTCAGGTAGAATACTGTTTTAAATTTCTGTATTGTGCCGCTGTTTACCAATATATTATATATTGATTCTTGAGGATTACTCCAGTCTGTAAATTAGCCTGTTTCAACATTCATGTAATGAGCTACTACTATTTGAAATCACAAAGCAAGCAAATTCGCAAGTATTCTTGACAAAATTAAATTACACTATTGTACGAGCTTGGGTACGTTTTGAGGTTTGAACCGAAAAGTGAAAATTCATAAGACTGCAGCATCAAGCTATGGAGGAAACCTATTGCAAAATAACTATGCTGGTCATGTTTTGTGTTGCATCATGTTGTCGATTTTCATTTTTTCATCTTAGTTTGTTAGATTATATGATAACTCAAAAAGTGCTAAAAACTAGCTATTGTTGAGGAAGGCCTGCAAGACAAAATTGATAACATACATTTGTAATACACTTTTTGGTAGATTACATTTATAATTTTTTTGTGCATGTTGGAACAAAAGATGTAAACTTTCTTGTTTCTGTTGGGCCTCTAAGGAGCAGGTGGCTTTGGAGACCTGCCATAAAAAAGTACCTTGTCTTCTTTGTTCGTGCAACTTACTTTCTTGCTCCATTTCGTCCACCATTTCTACTGGATTACTTATGTCATTCAAATGCTGCTAGCCTCTTAGTTTTACTGCTATATCTTCTCCTAGAGCTTCACGGTTCTTCCACTCTCTTCGCCCAATATAATGTAACACTTACCCAGCACCCAACTTGTTGCCTTACAGCTGCAGTTCAGCTGAAACATGCTACATGCCAAATAAACTGAATAGCATAATCTATTTGGAAGGTCCATAAGTAAACCATGCACCCTTCAATTGTTGCTTATTCACAGCCTTTCAGCAGTTGTTTCCATTTAATCCATTTAGGTACCTGATAAATACTCAAGAAAATTGCCAACAAACCATTGGCAAATTCACAGTTTTTAAAGTAACATTAGCTGTGACAATGACAAGTGGGTCTTGGTTCCACATGTCATTGATACATTTAGTCATTTTTTTTTGCCAAACTGTGACTTTCCCTAGCAGTCTGAAAGAAGAAGTATTTATGAGGAAACCTGGTTGATACTACGATGTTTGCAACACCTGACTGGCAGCAGAAAATAATTTAAAAATCTCTTTGCTAATGACGTACTTCCTCTGATGCTTTCCGTCCTTAGTTTCTTGTTCCCCCTTTCTCTTTTCTTTCTTTGTCCTTTTCATAACCATTCCTGCTCCATCTCAATGCACCTGTTTCTAGTTGAATGCCTTATTCAGAGGACAATGCTTGTCTCAATTCTGCACCTACATAACCCTTCCCAATAAACATTTATGAAAATTGTTTGTTACATTGAACTTGGTAATTCAATCAGTGTATTCTTGTCTTTCTTTTTTTGGCAGAAAGTGTCTGGTTTTATTCTTCAGTCCAAGGAGTATCTCACAAAGAAGGCATTTGACAAGATACCCAGCACCTTGGAAATGATCTCTGATGCTTTGTCCATAAGTATTTATTCAGATAACTTGATGGTGATGAAAGCAGAAGCACTGTTACTGGTCTGTATTTACGGTAAACTTATTTTGCCTTGCACATGTCATTATTAAGTTTCTATTTTCTAGTGTTATCATCACTAGTGATTTTAAGGCTGACTGTTAGTCTTGTGGTACTTTAACAGTTGCGGCGATATGAAGAAGTAATTCGCTTTTGTGAAGAAACTCTTTATCAAGCAGAAAGAAATAGTGTTTGTTTGTGTCCTGACAAGCATTCAAAAAGCAAATACTTGGACAACGGTAGTTGCTCTGTGAAATTGTGGCGTTATCATCTTATTGCCAAGTCATATTTCTTCCTAGGAAAGCTTGAAGAGGCTCATCAGTTCTTAAAGAAGTATGGGCAAAAAACACTCATGGAATGGAGATAATGTTTTGTTACCAATGCTATGTTTGTTTTTTATGTTCCATGTAGCATTGGTTATATGGTTTGCTAAGTTTGTGAAAACACTGACTAGGTGTGGGAAGCATTCTCAGCAATCAATTTCGACATTCTCCGTGGCAATCTCTGAACTACTGCAGCTTAAAGTATGTCATGTATTGGCCTTTCTATCTCACTTCTATGAGTGATTTGGCTGATGCCATGATGGAAGCAGTCAATAGTATTTTTTGGCCACTAATCTAGTCATATAATGTCCAACTATATCCAGCACTTTGTCTGCACTGTGTTGTTATCGATCATGAGTGTACATAATGCATGATGTCTTAGGTATGCAAAATTTGCAACATTTTACACTAATAGCATCAAGTTCTTGTTTGCTTCATTTCAGGCTGCTGGGAATGAAGCATTTCAAGCTGGTAAATATTCAGAGGCTGTGGAACATTATACCACTGCTTTGCTGAGCAATACCGAGTCACTACGTTTCTCAGCAATCTGCTTTTGTAACCGTGCAGCGACATACCAAGCAATGGGTCAAATTTTAGATGCAATAGCAGATTGTTCACTAGCTATAGCCCTTGACACGGATTATTCTAAGGTTGGTGTAGTATCCTCCTGTTGTATCAAGTGTCAAACAAAAATGCCTCATGTGGCCATGCTCGCTAACTCTTTCTTGATTTTAACCAAAACCACATGTATGATATGATATCCATTCATTTCATACATGTGGTTTCATCGTATAGATATGATTGTTCAGTAGCTATGAACTATTTTGCTATGATGTCCATTCATTTCATCATGTGCTTTAGCAGACCATTCATTGATTCTTTTTAGCTCATCTGATGAAATTTTCCTTCTATTTTCCTTCTATTTGCTATTTTCAGCTTAGTTTTACCCTAAACTAGCTAGATAATGATATATGAATTATTGTTTGTGACTTTGAGGCTTGTACCTCACATCCACTGGCATGCTCCAAATAGCTTATGTAGTGAAATATTTGTTTCCGCTATGTAGTCTCATATGTCCTGCTATTATTCTTTTTAATGATGTGGTTTGCATCCAACAAACACAAATACACAATTCCTGGAGTTACCCTTAATCCTTTTCGAATAACCAGTAGTAAGAAGCACTGCCAGGCTATGTGTTACTATTTTTCCCATCTTGTATATTTAGTGTTTATTGTGGTTGTGAAAATCTTTTTAATCATATTAACTGCATATCATTATTGTGTGAAAATTTTCTTTCTTTATAAAATTTGTGAGCAACTGAACTTGTATTAGTATGAACCTTAAATCTGTACCTATAATTTTCAATACAACGCTGGTAAATATTATTCCTATAATTAATAAGCTAAGAACCATAAAAAATATGTACAGACTGGAATATTTCATCCAATGTGAAGTTGACACCTGTTAGTGCTACATTAGATGGTACTTCTTATATGATGCAAGTTTTATTGGATAAGCCTTGAGAAGAGTCATTTGGATTATGATTTGGTTGTAGTCTTTCTATGAGCTGGGGTTCTGCCTGACAGAACATTACCAATATTTTGTCTTCCTATTTTTGTAGGCTATTTCCAGAAGGTCTAGTTTGTATGAACTTATAAGGGACTATGGTCAGGCAGCAAATGATCTCCGTAGGTTAATTTCTCTTCTTGAGAAACAACTGCAAGAAAATATATCCATGCCATCAGAAAAGACAGAGAGTATTCGTAGCAATCTGAATCGAGCCAATCTTAGGTTTTCTTCTGTGGAGCGGGATGCCAGAAAAGGGGCCTCCTTAAACATGTATTTGATATTGTAAGTCTCTGTCCTTCAAAATTTTAAATTGTCTAGAACATACAACATCACATTTTTTGTAGAACTACCTGCATTTCCGTGATACATAATCCCTATTAATTAATTTTGTGGCACAATTCAGCCTTGGAAGCATGAAATTTGGAAACAGGATGCCATTAACTGCATCTCCTTAATTTAATATCAGTCCAGTACATGGCTACTCTTGATTTTTACTGCTACAACAAATTTGCTGTGAATTCTGCAGCTAGTGAGTCTTCTCTGTAGTTTGATGAAACTGGAATGGTCTTATCATGTCATTCCTGGTATCACCTGGCACAATGTGGATGGAAATCTTTCTTTCCTTTCAGTTGTGCTATTTATGGCAAATACCTTTCGCAGTATTGTCACATCCAGCCCGTATTGCCACTAAAAAATGGACAGTTACTCAGGCCAAAATTTACACCCATTTGCACCCTTATGGAGGGAAGTTGGTTTTGATGCCTAATCTTCCTTCCAAGGTTGGATCATTCAGCTGAAGAGTGGAGGAAAATGTTTTAGGGCATGTTGTAACAGGAATTTCATACGATTTTGGGGGAGAGAAAGTTCACCATTACTGGATGGAGTGGATGTTTATTATTCCCGTGGAAATCTTATGTTCTGGAAACATGTCCAGATCATTTGACTGATACACTTGCTTTTCCTTTCAGAGGAATCGAACCTTCTTGCTCTGTTGTGGATATAAAGAAGGCGTACCGCAAAGCAGCACTAAAGCATCATCCAGACAAGGTATTACATATACTTCCATCTATTATGACTTACTTTCTGCTTTTGAGTCTTGTCTAACAGTAATTATGCGACAGGCTGGTAAATTTCTTGTCAGAAGTGAAAATATCAGTGATGCATTATGGAGAGAAATCACTAATGAAATCCACAGAGATGCTGATTATTTATTCAAATTAATTGGGAAGGCGTATGATATGCTTTCAGACCCTACAATGGTACGCGCTACTGAGTTGTCAGTTATGTTATTGCTCTTGTTACCGTGTTCATAGGTTTATTTTCTTTTATTTTTTGACCAGAGTATTGCGCCTTATGAGTGAACATTAGCTTGGGATTAGAATTATACTGGCTGATGTTTTCTTTTTTGGCTAAACAAACTTCAATAGTACAATATGTCATACATGTGCTCTAGCTTTGGTATTACAAGTCTAACATAAGTTATGAAACAACATAGTTAACGAGCATTATGTTAACTATTGTTACAGCAGTATGGTTTGCAGACCACACTTAATCCATAATGGATACAAGGCTAGCTCTTTTATAGGGATGGCTCGACTTTACCCCTAAGATCAATCTGTAAACTTAGGAAGCTTATCTTTAATACATGGAAATATGTGGAGTACATCCACAAGGAAACTAATTATTCATATCTCAAATATCCAACTAATACTGCACTGGTGGGCCCTGCATGAACAGTTGCACACAACAGATTATGCTTGTTACTGGTATCTGAGAATTCAATATTACGATACAACATTTTCAATTATCCACATGAACATTTGACATATTACGTCCTGCTAACATGTAAGGTTTCAACTTAGCCATGTAAAAAAAAGCGTTTTTACAATGTTTATGCTCACATGCCTATGCTATTGCTAATTTGTCAAGATGCTGACATTTCCTGTGATTACAAACAAACTATGTCCGTTCACTTAATTTTTGAGTTGTCAAATACTGAATTGGTCCTTAATGTTAAGTTTAGTCATTCTACATTATGAAGGATCAAGTTAAACACAAACTTTGGACCTAAATTTCCAAGTTGAAGAACCATTCGGATACTAAGTCTTATGTTTTATAAAATGTCCACTGATGTTAGTGTGATGTCTTTCTTATGGGAATTCAATATAATTTCCAGTGGTACATTTGCAAACCTGATTTTAATCTTGAATCCATAGCAGTAGAGATGGAAGATCTTTTCCCCCAGTTATTTCAGTATGTCTGTTATGACAATTGGTTGCTGTTTATATTTGTCTATGAAGCTTGTTTTTGTTTGTTTCCATTTCGAAACAAAAATATCATTAGCTGTTTACTATCTATGTCATTTGCAATGTGATACAGAAAAGGAAATGATGGAACCTGAGATGTGCGAGAAAGTACAAACAGTGCACATGTAACAGAAGTAGCCAGAGCAATGAAAAATGATGACAGGACCTCTTAGAGTGTTAATCAGAGGTGGTACAGCAAAGAAGTGTACTGGAGAGGTCCTACGCCAATTTTTGTGTGCACACATGGTGCTACTGGCCTTCTTCATGGGTACATGAGCACCATTACCATGGGAAGCAGTGGATCTTGGTGTTCACGTCTAATTATCGATGTCAGAGTTTCAGTGTTTTTGGAGATTCAACTTTTGTGTGCAGAGTTCAGATTACATGGGTACCAGTAACCCCACAAAATGCAACTTTTTGTTTGTAAAGGTGATGTTCAAATATCTGATGTGCAGTCTTGGAGCAGTTCGAAATGGAATTAGGCAGAGTGGAATACTGTGAATACAGGTATACCTTTTTGTACCCCGTCATTTACAGAGTGTAGCAGAAGCATGTTTTTTTCCCCTGAAAATACAGACGCAAAGGTTGCTGATATGTTGTCTGTACATCGTAATTTGTGTAGGGAGAGGGGGCAGGATTGGTTTCCCCCTTTTTTGGTATCAATGCAGTTTTCTTTGTATCTTCTGTGTAATACTGAACCAACGAGAGTGAGCGATTCTTTTCTTGTAAGTAACAAATAAGTTGGTATGAATTAATAGTGTGATTTTGTGTTGCGAACTAGTTGGTTTGATGTGCCATTCTTCAAAAGTCGTATGCTTTGGTTCCTAAAGGCTGTGCAAAATGAAAGGAACTCTTTTTTTTTAAAAAGGGGCTTTAATTTTGTCACTGCCTTGGTCTTCATTGGAGACCATATGAAGATTGGCTCCAACTTGAAACAAGACTGGCAAAGGTGTGAGAGCTGAAGATCGAACCCCCAACTCGTTGGTTTGCTCCTCTTAGCTTACCAACTGAGTATTCGCTTGTTCGTAAATGAAAGGAACTTAATAGAAGCCCTTGCTTCAAGCGAAAGAAATTAGAACAACACCTGTGTTCTGTGCAGCAGATGTCGATTCGGGTTGCCCAAATTTACTCAAAATTAAACATTTGGTTCAACCCCAGATTGGGAAACTTCTGTTTGTCAAGTCAGTAAGGCTGCCACTCAAGGGAATCACGAACAAGCCATGTTCAATTGAGGTATTTCAAGTTGGGTGGTTTTGATCTGTCATGTGACGATGTGGAAGTTGTGAAACACCTAAGCTGCTAGTGTTTTGTATGACACAGTTCAATTTAAAACCTACATTTTGAACACTAATATTCAAGAGCCATGTTAGCGTGTGCTGTCAACCAGCTAGCTCGTGCCACGTGAGGAATCCTTTGGGATCTTCGGATACCCCTGCTGCGCCATGAAGCCGAAGTTCACGGAAGTATTGTATATATTGATCAAGACGGCGGCTACGATTTGGCGCCGTGCGATGGCTGCTTCATTATTCAAGCCTTAGTTAATTTGTAAGGTAGAGTGGCTCCTTGTATGTCTCGTTAAATCAGAATTTTTTTAGTGGTATATGATATACTTGTCAACAACAAGATGTTTTTAATAACTTCGTCAATCTCTAAACTCTGCATCTCCGATCTCTAATAAATATTATGTAAATACGTCTAGTAGTGTGAATATGTACATATGTCTATGTGTTGTACTAGAGTATTAATAAAGCTAGAGTGACTGATTTCATTTCACTGTGAGAGCTAGAGGGAGATATATAGGTCTAGGCTTAATCGTTTCGTTAATGTGTTATACAAGTCTCAAAGATAAATACATACATAGCCTCCATCAAAGCGTAAGAAAAAAAGCCGTGCGCGACTCGCTCTGCCAGCGCATGCGCGTGGAACAGCAATTTCGAAATTTAATTTGCTAATATTACTGAAATCAGGACAAAAGGCTGGTAATAAGGCGAAGACCTGGTTACCGGTGGAGTTTTTTTTTTTTTTTTTTTTTTGATTCTAGTCATTTGGTACTTGATTTTCACTTGCACTTTTTTATTCAGGTTTTTCTTGCTTCTCTGTCTTGCACTTTCCCACTGTTGGATGGCAATAGTATACAGTTGAGAGTTAACGTTTGTGTCATGTGCTTTCTTCCGACTACAAAGCTGTCTAAGTCTTAGATTTTATTTGTTGAGTGACCTCTTGTGCTGTCCAAGTCTTAAAGCTTTGTTGTGTAACCAGTGCCTGATACCATTCAAAGTACCAACTGGTTCTTTCACAAAAAAAGTACCAACTGGTACCACTTGGCTCCAGAGAAGTTACACATGATTTGGGATTCTAGGGATAAGATTTCTTTTTCTTGGCAGTTTGTCCCATACAATCTTGTATACAACCAAAACAAAGAGCGATTAGATATTACTTTGGTATTTTTGTACAATTCTGTGTTCGTAGAAGTGCAACTTAACAAATATATGTATCCCTATGAAGACAACATGTGGCTGCGATTGATTTTTCCTTCATTGCTTCTGAACCTGTTGTTGCAGCATTGCGTGTAGAATGTTTTGGGGTTAGTTGTGATCGTGACCCTGCAAGCAATCTGATATGATTATCGTATTCAAGAACTCGTAATGAGAGTAGGTTGCACGGTTGGAAAGCTAACTGACACCATGTAGATGTTGGAACCAAAATAAACCTAATTTTGATTATGACCGAACAATATGCTTTTCCATACACTCAGCTGGAGGCAAACGTTTCAATTTTTTACTCACTTGTTCTTGTCATCCATGCAAGATACTAAAGAAGCTCATTTGCTGTGGAAATGTTCTTTTCCTTCATGCACTACAAGAATATATAACGACCACTTAACTTTTGTGGTAGTTTATTACATTTTGGTTACACTCCTACAGAAAGGATCATCAGTGTCCCCTCTCACCGCCGATTCAAAAATATCATTTTCGGTCGAAAGCTTTAGATGCACATAAAAAGCTGAGCTATCAAGAACCGACGTTGATTATCATTGCAGATTCTTTTTATAAACCGACAGTGATATTCAAATTAACAATGCTGGTAAGGGTGGGAACAGGGCGGATCAGGACCGAGTGGAGCCAAAACATACTCGACCTGAAACCTGAAACTTGAAATCCTACCCAGATCCGAAGGTCAAACTGGGTGTAAATCCACCCCCGCCCCTGGCCCCGACGGGAGACCCGAAATGTGAACAACTTGCTTTTATTCCATAGTCCTTACAGATTCACAAATCACAAATCAGAATTCAGAAGACACAACTAACTCTTTCATAAGCTCACAAAGTCACGGTTCATAATTAGATAACAATTCACATGTCACCATTCACAACTTCACAAGTCTCAACTACCATAACCAAGCTAGATAATTAGATAAAGATAACATTCTCCAAAAGCTCACAACTCACTATGTAATCAAGCTAAATAATTAGATTGTTTGGCTTTTGCACACCCATACAAAATATGATTTCCAGAAACTCTAAAACAAAAGAAACACATGCATGAATCATGATGCATCTATCAGGTTGCACTGCAGCTTGTAAGGGTAGCACACTAGCACTTTGATCCGCTTGGTGTCAACTCTCGATTGCTTGCCACGCCTGGTTCCTGAAAAATAAAATTTGCATGCACTATAATCAACATACATGGTAACAAGTGCTGAGTTTCCACTTGTTGACAATCTTATGCCAGCTTAAAGAACTAAATTGTATGCTGCCATTTTACCAGGTTTACTACAAGTTTACAAGGGGTCTTAATTCGTCACACACCACCCTGTTGTATATAGTGTAAATAGCTCAATGTACAGTCAGGGTATATTTTTTTAACAAGAGCTAGATATCCTATATAGACATAGTATCAACTAAATTATACATTTGGTCCAAATCATCCGAACTAGAATAAACACAACAGTTAAGACCTGAAAAATGTCTAGACCAGGCAGGTGCCACTCTTTACATTTTGCTTGGTTGATTTGCCAGTTTAATATACTGCACGAGATAAGCCATATTATATTGGTTGACTAAGAGATTAGTAGTTTCTTAATCTGTTCAGATTGGCAGCTTAGGACAACAAGATGATGCTAACTGACAACAACATGCATTATGTATCTATGGCAATAACTTGCTGCATTTACCTGTATACCGGAGGGGGACTGGATCACTGGAGGAACACCGGACTACCATCACCGCCAAGCGCCCATGCCGCCAAGGCCGAGCGCTCGAACACGTCGCTACTCCTGCTCACTTGCTTGGAGCGGGGTGGGTGAGTCAGGGTCATAGGTGAATGGTGGGAGCCTAGGGTTAGCAGGAGCGGTGGCAGAATGCAAGTTAATAGCCAGGCAGCTGGGTCGGCGGAGTCTGACTGGGCCGGGATTTGGTAATTGGCCTAGGTATTTTCGGGTTTTGGGTGGCCCCGTGGGTGAAAAAACAGATCCGGACCCGAACCTGATTTGGGTTGAAGTCCCGACCTGATGCCCCCACAGAGCCGTTTTTCCACCCAAACCCGCCCTTGACGGGTCTGAACCCGATGGGGGCAAACTGCCATCCTTAACTGCCGGTTATGTTTATGATTTGGCAGTGATACTAAAAAATATGTACGTCTTCACGCGCACGATTCACGCGTCCTCTTGCACAGCTTCTCCCAACGCTTTTAAATGTTACTCGATCACTCTCACTCGTTCGCTCTCTCTCGTGCTAGCTCTCATTCTCACTGCCGCCTTCCACCTCCGCTCGTGCGATCCATGGATCCACCTCCGTCTTCTCCGAGGACACCTCCCACACCCGTGTCCTCTGGGGAGGAGGCCCCACCGGCGCTATCGTCCGATAAGGCACCCCTAACCTCAGACTTTGGTGACTCGTCGGGGTCCCCCTCGTAGGACGATGATGTGTGTGATTTTTTTTCTCGACAAGTCAAAGGGGAAGAAGCCCCGAACGAGCTTGTTGGAGGAGGAGGAGGAGGAAGAGGAGGCCGCATATGACCTCAGTGACAGCGATGACATTGATGATGAGGACAATGATGACGACGACTAGGACGATAACTTCTATTCATGGATTGGGTAACATCTCAGTCATGGGTAGTTAGATGCGTGCGTTTAAGGTTTTTGCGCACGTGATTTAGGGTTTTGCACGCTGCTGTATGTACGACGACTGCTTTTGCTGTACGATAGGATTAGTGGAATATAAACTCTATGAATATGGTGATTAGTAGTATTAATCTTGTTTAAATTAACACATGAATGCTTTTTTTTTCTGGATTGAGTATCACTGTCGGTTCGTAGGTGGAACCAGTAATGATAAGTATACAAATCGTTAGAATAAGATTAAGAACCGTTATTGATAACTTGTATCACTGTCAATTTTGTAACATGGAGTGATAATCCAGTGATAATATTTTTTACAGTAGTGTTAGCAAAAAAAAAAAAAAAAAAAACATTGCGTTCCTCGGGACGCCCAATGACCAAACAAAGTTGTCGTTTTTCCTCAGAGTACGTGGTCGTTATTGTGACCATTGAGGAATTTTCGGCCGCATAATCGAGAAACCTCGGGCTAACTTCACGCTGAAGTGATAAAATCCTTTTTTACTATGTTTTGTTACGAACCTGTTCGATCAAAGCAGCCACCAGTCCACCAATGGTGGTTGCACTGTCCATTGGAATGGGACATCTCTCAACGGACAGGACGCCCATTGAGCATGTATATAAACACATCAAGATCATGAATGAAATCAATCTTTCACTCACAATTCACACTCGAATTTTCTACCGTTCTATTGTACCCCAACACGTGTAAACAGATCTGGTGAAACAGAATCGCCACCACTTCGATCAGTTTATCTCCTCCGCCACGTGAGATCCCTTCCCTCCTGAGAGCCGCCGCCGATATGCTCTTCTTACATCCGATGGATCCATGGCGTGCTACCTGCCCACCTCTTTCCTTGCGCCTCCTCCCTCGGCGACCCTCTGAACTCTCCCATTGAATCTGTTGGTCACTGCCCAATTCTGACGCCCCTCTCGTCACGGTTCAATCCCAGCGATGCATCAGCCAGACGACCAATGACATCAACAGAGCAACCCAACCCGGAGTCACTTGATCCCCATACATGCAGAGGCGCGAAATCTCTTACAAGACGTTGCATTTAGGGTTTGTTTGGCAGATCTTTTAAAGCAGCTTTCTGGTTAGAATCGGTGGAAGCTCTACCAAACAGCAACTTTCAACTTTTAGCTTTCTGAATGGAATTCGTAGGAGTGATTATTTGAAATGAAATAGAAGCTGGGGAGCTGAAAAAGCAGCTTCCCCTTATACACTTCTCGCACAGATCACTTCTACGAATTTTTTACTATAGTTTATTATAGAGAATCACTATAGAATCACTTTCAGTCACATAATCACTTCCCTCAGAGAATCACTCTCTGCAGAGAATTTAAATCAAGTAGAACTCTACCAAATAGACCCTTGGTGACACAGATCCATAACCACCAAGTGAGGAGGATTCTTCCTCTTATTCGGTTCTTCCTTTCCTCTACTTCCCTTCATTCTTCTCTTCCATATCCAAAAATTGAAAGGGATCGAGCTACCAAGTGCGCCCGGGTAGTCTGCCTTGGTTGCATGCATCTCCTCTCGGCTCGCCGTGCGCGCCCACGGTTCACAGGAGCGCGCATGCTGGCCCACGCACCATAGGCAGAGGAATCCTACCAACAACCAGTGGCGGAGCTTGAGCAAACAAGTGGAGGGACCGGCCTAAGTAATTGAACTTTAAATATCAATAAACAATAGCTAATTTACTTCTTAATCAGTGAAGTTTAAATTTGGCAGGGGGACCATGGCCCTCTCTAGCCACAACTAAGCTCCGCCACTGCCAACAACTGGCGTGACCAGTGTGCGTGGCATGCATGCGGTCTGATGTGTCTGTTACTTGCCCGCCGGTCAACGGTCCCTACGACAGTTGGATCACCTGATGGACCGTCCGGATTATGTTCTTCTTGCATGCATGATCTTAATTCTGTGGATCCGAAGCATGACTACATACACTCATCCTTTGACTTCTGAATCTCATAATCTGTGTCATCTCCTAGCTAGAGAGCACCATTGCAGTTGCCAGTGAACGCTCACCGGACAGAGCCTCCCGTTTAATTTACATATACACTGCAACACCGCGTGCAGCTTCACCTGGTGAGCAAGGATCTGGAACGCGGCGACGGCACTGTACCCATAGCTGCCGGTGTGGGTCATCGACAAGCTAGTGCTGCTCATGTGCGTCGTCGTGTTCAGCAGCGGCACCTCCCGCTACGGACTCCGCCGCCTTGCCATCGGACCGTTCACTATGAAGCTCACCACCTCGGTCTACCCCGTCTTCGATAGTTCGATGTCGGCAACTACTCCAAGATAAGACAGGTGAGGTCCGGGTCCTGCCCGCCGCCATCAAGAATTCAAGAGCGTCCATGGCAACGTCATCGAGCTTTTGCTGACGCGAAGCGCCACGCGTTGGATGCATGTCCGGTCCTAGATTTTGGTGGCCCGATGAATCTAAAAACAGAACCTATTAAATTGAAACATAAAAAATTAATTAATATATAAATTATAAAAATAATATTCAGTGCATTAAAAAATTATTTTTAACAAATACTTAAAGTATATAAAAAACAACGCTCACATTGAACACTTCATAGAGATCATCTTAAACAATTTTTTCAACATTTCTAGATGTGAAATCATTTACGATGGTATCAACATCAGTCACATCTGTCAATTTCTTCTCTATAGTTACCAAACCATTTAATCTTTCTCGAGATATGGTGGACCTCAAATAGATTTGCAATAATTTCAACTTTGAAAAACTTATTTTAGTTGACGTCACAGTCACATGCATAGTAAATAAGATTCGATAAGTAATAAAAATATTATGATAACAATCTATTTATCTAACATAAAAAATCTTCATAGAATACATTGACCTATCTGGTAAAGTCAATTGTATAACTTTTAACCCAGACATTAGATCATTTAACTCAATATCATATGAACCATCCAGAGAGAAAATATTTACAAATTTAGCGCAGTAATATTTCAATTCAATATTATCCAATGACTTTAAAATTATCGAGCTCAGTAAAAACCCAACTATACTTTTAAATGCTGAGTTCTTTAAATTTATTTTTCAATAAATTGTTTGCCATATGAACCATAAACAAAAAAAATAATTAACTTTAAAACCTTCTCAACTTGTAAAAGTAATTAACCATAACTAAAAATCAAAACACATGCACACTGATATAAAGTATAAGAGGAGCCTTTGGGTTTTAAGGGTCCGGCTGCCCGGCTTGCCCCCTCTCCCTCTCCAAGGCTGGCCCTGCTTCGATGCCATCATATTCGCCACCGGATACCGGAGGCCAGATCACAGTGAGACAGTAGTTCAAGGTACGTGGCGAAGTGACATACGCACGTCGCGCGCACATGCATGCTCAACACATCGCATGTTCGATCACCCCATATATATACATACACACTTCCTATACTACACTGCAAACCAGGTTAGTGGATGGGGTTTAGGAGTTCTAGAGGTTACCGAGCTTAGAGGGGATGGCATTATGTCGGGGTCTCACCGTATCTTTGAGTCTCACTGTGTATCTTATATCAATCCCTGTATCATTAGTTGATACATATATTTTTAATAGAATTGGACATCACAGATATACTGCAAATACAATACCTGAAACAGAAACTCGCTTATTATATTACATCACAGAGGCAACTATAGTTTTTTCAAGCTTATAGAATTTTACTGTGAAGTGAAAATTTAGTGTGTAGACCCAAGCCTTATAGGCAACTTGGGTGCGGATGAAAACTAACTTTCTTATTCTTCATCTCTTCGTCCTTTATGTGCATAGGGGTGTTCCTCCTCTGTTTTATTTGTTTGCATTAAGCAAGGCTGAGTACTACCCATTGTACTTAGCAAATCACCACGACAGAAATGCAGATAATAGTATTCACATCTAGAACAATGGAAGGCTATGGTTCTTTTGATGTAAAAAGCCAAGGTTGTAATACCAATAACGTAGATTGTAAAATCCTATGACTTAGCATGTATACAAGTATCATCCTATACTAAATCAAAGAGAGATTTCTTTTATACGGCCATACTGTCATCGATCACCATGACTCTCATTACCAACACCATACCACACCAGGTCCTCGCCCTTCCATACCAGCACTTGCCAGGGTCAACACCCTCACCATTTCATCACCATCTCACCACACTTGACCAGACTAGACTAGATCCACTAGACTCGATGATAATGCATATGCCCAGGCTCTCACCAATTCCCCGAGTTTTGAAGTAACCCCAAGTCTATATATATATATCCCTGAAGGTTCATGTAGGTTCATGTGACCTTTTGATCATGGGTATGACTATTCAAATAGTTTTTGCTTTGTTGAGGTTATGCACTTTACTCACCGGACATGAACTTCCCTATGGTGGTACAATTGACATGGAGAGTGCATTGGGGTGTCATGATAAGACCTAAGCGTCATTCTAGTTCCAACTCTGCACCTGCTAAGTTTCACAACACGCTAGGCTGTGGCAATCCAGCTCAAGCATCATTGCAAGACTACCACGTCTAGCGAGTGCCCCCTTTTGTGCATCAGATAGAGCCTTGACTCTGCCTCACAAGAGCACCCTCTTGCTAGCCGATACTCCCGACCCTATTGAGGCATCGCTGACTAGCGCACTAGCCCAAGGACTATCCTCGGAATTTTTGGAGCTAGCCCCTGCATGCATTAGCGTTGGGAGTTCTAGAGGTCACCAAGCTTAAAGGGGATGGCGCTGGAAGGTGTCCAGCTTGGCAGCCGCAATATACGAAGGGCGAGGCAGGGCGCCCCTTACCACGGGTCGTGGAGGATAGTCAGTGGGCGGTGTCAATGATGAAGGAAGTACAAAAATGACCTTTCAGCCATTCCATCAAGATCGGATGACTGCTATTGATCGACAGTAAGATAGCCTATTTTCAGGCGGTTGTATTTTAGCAATCTCACGATTGACATCAATGCATACACATGCACGCATGTGAACTTTGGGCCGGCGCACCGTATACCAATCCATGATCCACACTGACGCAAGGATTGCACATGACATGATCATCAGCTGCTCCTTGCAAAAAGCCGTGCCCAGTTATCGGGCGTGAGGTGAGACCTCGCCGAAAAGCAAGACTCAACCGGATCTCATCTTTGCACGCATGCCCACGTGCTCATTAGAACAACCTGATAAAAATTCTCATTGTCTAAATATTTTGAGCTGAGCTCCACATCTTGCATTTCCCCACTAAGAAAGTATTAATAGTTTTAGAGCGAGGACGGGTTGATCGGCGACTGACGGGATGGCGGCGCGGAGCTACCAGGAGCACTGGAAGGGGCAAACGGGTTGTACTGTGCGGGGAAGGCGAGGCAGCGGCGAGGACGTGGAGCTCATCGTCGTGCCAAAATCAGCAAGCAGCTACGTGCGAAAGCTAGATGATCACACCTTCTCGGTAAGGATGCAAATACGTATCCAATAGTTAGTTTTGAATTATCATTTAGTTTATTTTTTTAGTTTAGTTAGATGAAAATAAATCTTTAGTTTATTTTTATTAGGTTTAGATTGATCCAATGAAAAAAATACAAAACTGACATCCTTACTCTTCAGGATCAGTGAATCATGTTTCTAATGTGAAAGTACATGTAGTAGGGATAACTGTTCAATTCAATGACGTGACAGAATGAGGAGAACAGCGGACATGACGATCATATATATGAGAATGCGTTGGCTAATTCTTGGATCAATAACCACTTTTGCCTTTTTTCCATCATGATATATGTGATCACAACCAAACCAAAGCATTGGAATCGAAGAGTCGATACTTCTAGAGGCCTGCAAAACTATTATCTTGGCCCTTTGGAACACGTCATTCCTATACATGCTTTGGTGGCCAGGGCCCTTGGTTCTAAGGGCTGTATCAATCTCTACTATTTAAAAAATATGAGATTGTTCATAAAACTTTTTTCATAACCTTCTATTTTCTGCCTCCACGTCATGCCCTCCCCCCACTTATATATCTAATAAAAAACCGACCAAAAAACCACATCAAACCGCTCCAAAGGTCTGCCTAATAAAAAACCAAAAAACCAGCCGACCGTGCCTCCTTCCACCCTCTCCCCCAGCAGCGCCCTCAACCCCTAGGTAGATCTAGGTTTTGGGGGGCAAAGGGCGGTGAGCCCCCTTCTGTCAGCCCCTTCCCCTCAATCCTCCCCACCTCCTCCGCCACCTAGCCACCGCTGCCTCTGCCTCCCCACATCCCCGCTAATGCTGCCGCCCTCTAAGTCATCCTTGACCCTCGCTAGTAGCTGCACCGCCGTGTCCCTGCTTTCCCCGGAGCCGACGTGCACGCAGATTGATTCTCCAGCTTCCGCGTCAGCCAACGAGACGACAATGCCCCTCGTGGGCCTCGTCACGCCATCGTTCGTCTTCTCGGCCTCGTGATCGCTACCTCCGCTATGCATGCCTAGTAGCGGGAGCAAGAAGAGGCCATGGCCCCACCACCGCCTCGACACGACCCCACATTGTAGAAGCTTGCAGCAGTGGGAGGAGCCACAGTAGTGCACCCCGCCACCACACAAGGCCACCAAGACGAACACCTCAGCCACCGGCGAGGCCTCCCCCTCATGCATCATGTCTGGGTCGACGGCGAGCCTGTGCGCGCTGCGTGTTAGACCTGTCCAAATTACACCCAACTGAATCAATAATTAAGTCGATTAAAAATAGGAGTAATTCCGATTGTCCCAATATATGCTCAACAAAGCTCAAGATCATATTATATATCATTTATAACATAGTTTCATCATGAGATATAAACAGAGTGCAAAAGTTTAACTTTTATTACAGACCTTATTCACAAGTTTTAGTTTCTACTTATATCAGAGGTTTCATATGCAACGTATGAAACCTCCTCTGCGTATGAAACTTCTGATATAAGTAGAAACTAGAACTTGTGAACAATGTTTATAATAAAAGTTAAAACTTTTGCACTATGTTCATATCTTGTGATGAAAATATATTGTAAATAGTATATGTTGTGATCTTAGATTCTGTTGAGCATATATCGGGACTACCAGAATTGCTATCATTTTAATTGACTAATTTATCAATTAAGCCGAGTGTAATATGGATAAGTCTGACAGCATGGTATCAGAGCAAATGTGGATACAGTTAACTACAACTCAGCTAGTAAGTGGGTTAAATCAAAACTTGATAATCCCAATTAATGAAACTCACTAATTGAAGCTAAAATCCAGAAATTAGCATGGGTGTTCTATTTTATTCCTTCTCTATCCTAGAACTATTCTTGTTTTGCTGCTGAACTCTTAAAATTTGAGAAAAAATTGCTCTCTAACTTTCTCATTCTTTCATGGGTTGAGGATGGATATAGTCATGTGAGCACGTCTCCTGTGTTAAAGAAATTAGGTCGATCAGGGAAGCTAGTCGAACCTGAGGAATATGAATTAGGAAGTAGCTAATTAATCATCCTACAAGTTTCATGTAAGTTAAGTGACTGGAGTTAGAAAATAGTTTAGTGGACGTAAGTTCATAGAACAATTAATCCGCTATAGTATGCCCTATATATAATGATCTTAAGGCTTGCTAGGTTTGGTGGGAAGTGTCCAAATGTGAGCGACGTGTTGATTATGATCATAAGCATCTTCATGTCTCTCATTTTTCATGCATATCTTTTGTGTTGGAATGATTCTTCCATACACATACATGTCATTATATTCATCCCCCTTGCTGTCCGAAATTCCTTATCTATTCTGACTCTGCATCACATTCTTGTCGTCACTAAACTTTAGGTGGGCGACAGGATGAGGACCCATAATTGCGCCAGAAACGATGATCCAGAAGGCTCATGTGAACGGACCCCACCCCAACCACCAACCATGGCGGAGGTGCTGATGCGAATTAAGCAGAACCGTCGGGACCAAACTCAACTTCTCAAAGCTCTGGCCTGGAATACGGCTCCCCATGGCGGAGGTGGAGCAAATCATCATGATGATTACTCCGACTTCCTTCTAACTCATCCGCCCATCTTCACTCACGTCGAGGACCCCCTCGACGCTGATGGCTGGCTTTGCACCATCGAGCAAAAGCTTGCTCTTATTCGATGCAAGGATTATGAGAAAGCCCTTTATGCCGCGCACCAACTTTAAGGAGCTGCCAGGGCATGGTGGACGAATTTCATCGCTATGCAACCGGCCAATCATTACATTTCTTGGACAGAGTTCCACGAAGCTTTCCGTGCCTACCACATCTCTACGGGCGTGATGGATATCAAGAGGCAGAAATTCGTTGATCTTAAACAAAGGGGTAAGTCCATGATGGACTACGGTTCTATAATGTCATCGTGGAGTATCTGGAGTACCCTGAAAACATGAGCGAGCGTCAAAAGAACACCGCGGTCATGCAGCAATGAAAGCGATCGTGAAACTTCACCGAACCTTTAAGAGCAAGCTGGTGAATCGGTACTTAGCAAAAGGGGTGGCACCCTACGAGAGCTACAAACACTTGAAATCGGAAGATTGGGATGCTTTTGTGCAGATGAAGAACTCAGAGCAGTTCAAGAAGGAGAGTGAGAAGAAGAAGCAGCTTCGGGCTAAGAACAAGCATGACCACAGGACTAGCGCAGCCGGTTACGCTGGGAAAAAGGGCGAAATGGCAGGCAGAGAACGGAAAATTAGCCAGAGAAGGCCACGAGAATCCTTGGAATCAATTCCCGGGATGATCACAGTTATATTTGCGTGCAAGGGGTGAGTTGTCCAATAGCGGGGAAATCACATTTAGAAACAACGAAACCCAGGCAGTCGCAGAAAAAGTCAAAGAAAAGGCAGCCGAAGCTAGCCAAGGTTCTTTCACCGGGGTCAGAGAAAGTGATGTTCTCACAGCGATGCTGGGAAACCTGGAGCACCTAGGTCGAGTGCGAGGTGTATCAAGTTCCCAGTGCTGAAAATACGGCTTTCCCGAAGATATCGGGATGTACAAGAAGAGGAAGAGGTCGGATGCAGTGGATGTGGATGCATTGACACGAGACATCACCCAGAAAGTTTACTCAAGCATCATGGGGCAGCTTGCAGCAAGGGGAATAGAGATTTCCATGCCACAAGATTTTAGCCCTAGAGCTGCAGGGAAGAGTAGCTGCGCCTCCAGGGAAGTCGAGCAACAAGTAGCTACTACCGAGACTGAGCCGGATACAATCGACCTGCTAGAAGGGCCCACGTCCTGCAGCCTTGTAATTAGGCCTGACGGATATCACGTCGAGGTTGCAAGGGGCTAGGTGCTTCCAGGCGTCTGTATCTTACATACGGTCCCGATACGTGCAGGCTATGCCGTGGTTACGGTGGATATGGTACATAGCAATGCCACTAATCACGTGTTGGAGGTCACCCCAATGAGGAAGTCATAACTCTCGGTGAAGCTCTTCATCAAAGGATCCAGTGGAAGAGAGGCGACATCGTGGTCTCCAGTGCATCCCAGTCTGGACGAGCTCCAAGTGCACCGCCGCCGCGCCGGTCACCTCCTGAGAAGGAAGCTTCACTGCCTTCTCCTCCAGAGAAGCTGGCTTCATCGCATTCTTCTCTGCATCCGACAGCCTCGCTTCCAGACCCAATATCGTCTCCCCAGAGAGCCTAAAAGAGAAGAAGGAAAAGGAGGTCGAGAAGAAAGACTCTAAGAAGCCCCTGCTGGAGATGTCGAAGGCCACTGTACCGGCGAAGTCGAAGTCCATTGTACCGATGAAGAAGTCCATGGATATTGCATCAGTGTGGACTCAGGCCAATAAGAAATTCAAATATGGGAAGCCCTTGATGATGGTAGATGAGCTAGCAAGGGCAGGAAAAACATGTATCGACCTGCATAATTATTACGTACAGGCTTGTAGAGACAGCAATGATCAATCCATAGTCGTACAGTATAAACGACGACACTTCTTAAGTGATCAAGACGGCTACTTTATTGTGGGTTTCAATGACTTATACGACCTCTTTAACCTTGATGGCCTGGACGTACCGTTATTACGGGTCTTCACATTGTAAGTCCCTTGATACTGGATATTCATTAATTAATACTATTAAGACTTAAATCTAACTGTGTCCTTATATGTAGACACTTGATAAAAGAAACAAGGAAGAACAAGGATCCTGTCGCATTTCTTGACCCTGAGGCCATTACAATATTGGTCATCCAACTTCACCCCGACTACGCTGCGAATCATGTGGCCAGGGCAATACAACAATACTCAAAAGTGAAGTACCTGATGGGTGCCCATAACACCGGTGGCTATTGGATCTTACTTAACATTTACCTCGAGTGGGACTTGGTGTTCTACATCGACTTATCAAGACCAACATCTGCAAAAGGCAAACTTAGATCGCATGATTACAGCGTTGTAAAATAACTTCTTGACACGTAAGTTCTACCTATCTTAGTTCACATATTAAACTTTTTTAACATTCAAAGGCTGCATAATTGATCCCTCTTTATGCCAGGGCTTTCGACAAGTACCTTCGAGCTCAACTTAACTACGACGCGAAAGCCGGTCATAGGCTGACACACAAGACCGGATACGCAGTAAGTGCTACCAAACAAATTAACAAATATTCTTTGTTGCTGTTTTTTTTCTCTTTTCATCTAACAGTAAAGTTTCTTTTCAGCAGTGCCACCAACAACCACCGGGCGACACCTGTGGATTCTATGTTGCATGGAACATGCTCCTCACGCTCCGAGCAAAGAATATCAAATCCCCCCATGTAAGTTCAATACAAGATTATTCATAACTAATTTCGGTAATTAGTTTAATTCCATGATAATATGACATTAGTTACGCATTAAATTATGCAGCGATACAAGTATATGTTTCTCGACACCGGTGCACTCCCGGATATTCGATGACGAATCGCTGAGTTCATGGTGTCTGACGTTATCAGCCCACAGGGCGAGTTCCACTATAGAAGCCTTAAGTTGTGAAGTCTTAAGTAATTATGAGTTGATCAGAACTTTGTAACATTTGTGATTATATAATGAATACATTTGAACTTTGTAATATTTGCAATTCTGTGATGAAGCGAGTACTCCTACAAGTGTGTTTGTCGATATGTATTTGGATGTGTTGCTATTGTTTGTAGGGAGAAGACGGCTGCCAAATCCTCGCTATGTTCCAGGATGTAGTCAGGAAATATCTCATTCCTACTGAACAAGAGAAACATAAGTGACGAGTAAAATATCTACCCGTCACTTATATCCTTCTCACAGTACATGGATGAAAGCCATAAGTGACGGGTAACATAGCTACCTGTCACTTATAAAGAACACAAGTGACGGGTGTAGAAGTCACCCGTCATCTATAAAGAAACCATAGGTGACGGGTAATCTACTTATCCGTCACTTATTATACATATAAGTGACGAGTGAAGCCGTCACCTATAAATTTCTTCCTAACACATGGGAGACAGTTATAGGTGACGGGTAACAGTTATTACCCGTCACCTTTGTTTATCATTGGTGACGGGTATAGAACCGTCACCAATGACTAGTCATCAGTGATGCGTTCGGGGTGACGAGTACAGTACCCATCACTCATGAATGTTATCACCGGTCACCCATATCCCTTTTTCACGTAGTGATTTGTGATTCTGTAATGACTTGATTGAAACTTTATAACCTTTGCGATTCTGTGATCAATACTATTCGAGCTAGTGTTTGTCGATATGGATTTGAATGTATTGATGTTGACTGCAGGGAGAAGACGGCTGTCAAATCTTGGCTATGCTCCAGAATGCAGTCAGGAAACAGGTCAATCCAGCATGATAACCTACACATAAGTGACAGATAACTAGATTACCATTCACTTATATATTCCTCCATAACACATAAGTGACAGACATAAGTGACGGGTGAGGTTACCCGTCACCTCACCCGTCACTTATGTCTCTCACCTCAACACATGGAAGATGCTTATAGGTCACGAGTCACGGTTATGATCCGTCACCAATGATATTATTAGTGACGGATTCTTACCTGTCACAAATGATTAGTCATCAATAACGCGTTCAGGGTGACAGGTATAGGACCCGTCACTCATGTCTGTTATGGCCCGTCATCCTTTATGATTTTCACTAGAGCTTGCTATTCGTTAGATTTCCATTATTTTACAATATTACATGGACACTTGTGTCAATTTTTTTTTGTCAAATTCAAGTCAGATTTTGACACCTGTGTTAAATTCTAAGTTGTATTTTATGTGTCCAAATTTTCTTTACCAAATCAAATATCCGAATCCGAGTCAGATTTTAACACCGTATCCGTATCAAGATAACACTGCTAATGTCGGGTCACTAGCTAATTAATTAATCTTTTTTTTGTGAATTATCTATAATTACTCAATTCCATAGTCTATACTAACCTTACCTTCCGAGGTAGTTCCAGCTTTGTCTTCATCATGTCCACCCTGTACCAGTCATCTTTCTAGTGGTTTTGGTTGATTCTCACTTCTTCTCATAAAATTATGCGTAAGTTTTCCTTCAAGTTTCCTTGTTTCTGTAGTCCTCGGATCCTCCACTGCTGGCCAACAATAATTCCGACGCATGAAACAAGTGGCGGACCCATCCCAAAATTTTAGCTGCGGCGGAGAGTAGAGGTCACAAAATACACTGTGCCGGTACAATGATACACAATTTTCAAAAAACAAGGATACGACGATACAAAGACTATATACTACCTCTTGAGTTAAAATCTAAAAATAGATAGTATACGGTACTATATTTACTAAAATAGATAACATGTTAGCGTATTTATAAATTTAACATGTGTATTTGGTATCTCGTTTACCGAAAACCCGATTTCGGTACGTGAGACACTAAAAAAGATGGTTCTGACAGTTTTCGACGCCTGATGTACCGAATACAACACTGTCCATTATATTCATCACTTCAGATGTCAAAAATAGGTAGTGTATTCAGCACCTTAGGTGCCAAATAGTGCTATATTCAACACCTCAGGTGTCGAATACGCACGGGCAGCAGCATGACGTAAGGAAGAAAGTTAGAAGCAAGGTAGCACGTGTGTGTCTATATTTTTATTTAATTCTCAATTTTATTTGAAAGTACAAAAGTGGTCTAAAAATTCTAAACATTTTAGCAAACTATAATTCATTAGCAACCGGTTTTAATTAATTTGATCTAAAAAACCTAAGCCAATATTTAATTAAAATTATCTAAATAAGCTTACTTTTATAAATTCTAGCAATTTTTATTGTCTCAAATAAATTACCAAATATCTAGGAAAATTCACTAATATCCTTTTCACGTGATGTACTAATTTATAAAAATATTTACAACCCTGATTATTTGGTGAAAAAGTAAGTTCCTTTGTAATGCTTCATTTATATGCATTTTTATCATTTCATGTGATATTCTCTTTTTAATTAAATTTTAATAAAAATAAATTCAAACATACCCAAATCCTACAATTAAGTGACAAGTTCAAAAAAAAAATTATCACAATCAACTCAACATCATTATTACATATACAAAACAAGTGCATAATATATAATGGGAGACTTAATAGATGCATGGCAAGAAGCTCAATTATTATGCTATTTAATTAATTGGTTGTGTTTCTTTATCGTTGCCTGCTAATAATAACATGATTCTTAAACCTCTCAGATTAATATTAATCATCTTCTTGTTGTTCTCTATATTTCATTTCTTCCTTGTTCTTTCTTTCTACTTTGAGAGATGTCATTCTCATCTGCATGCTCTTATCTAGTTATTTAAATTTAGATATGTCATTTGTCATATTTAACTAATAAATATTAAAATTTATCGTATCATTACTTGCTTTGAAAAGATGAATATAAATATATATTCATAATTTTTGGGTTCTATACTTTTTAAGTATCTAGTTTTACCATCTTAGTAGTAGTTGTCAACTTATTATACATGCATAGTTCACTTTGAGCATAATATTCAAGGATTTGCCTACAAAACAGCAATTACCTACAGTGATAAGGAGACAAACGTACATTACATTTACATGTTTTAAGATAGCATAGTTCCTAACTCTTCCAACAAAAATACATAAGGCTAAAAAAGTGCATAAGGATGCGTTTAGTTGGAGAACGAGATTGAATTGGATAAAGTCATTTCTGTTTTTTATGGGATTAATCAATTTATTGTTTGATTAGATGAATGGATTGTGTTGTTTATGATGATTTTTTTAATAAACTTACCCCTTGATTATAGGTTTTGTGCACGTTTGAATTTATTTTTATTCAAATTGAATTAAAAAGATAATATCACATGAAACGATAAAAATGCATATAAATAGAGCATTACAAAAGAACTTATTTTTTCATCAAATAACCTAGGGTTGAAAATATTTTTATAAATTAGTACATCACGTGAGAAGAATATTAGTGAATTTTTATAGATTTTTGGGAATCTTTTTTGGCATTAAAAATTGCTAAAATTCATAAAAGTAGGCTTATTTGGAGAATTTTAATTAAATATTGGCTTAGGCTTTTTAGATCAAATAATTAAAATGAGTTATTAGTGAACTCTAATTTGCTCATACAAACGTTTATAATTTTTAGATTACTTTCATACTTCCAAATAAAATTAAGAATTAAAAAAAACATGAACACACTTACTAGCTTGCTTCTTACTTTCTTCCGTACGTCCCACTGTTGCCCATGCGTATTCAGCACATAAGATGCTAAATACAGGCACTGTGCATATGTCGAATACAGTATATTTTTGACATCTGTGATACCGAATACGATGTATAGTGTTGTATTCGATAACTCAGATGCCCAAAACTGCTAGGCCAACCCGTTTTCGGTGTCTCACATACCGAAATTTGGTTATCGGTAAATGAGATGTCGATTACTCATGCTAAATTTATAAATATGTTAATATATTGTCTATTTAATAAATATAGTGTTATATATTGTCTATTTTTAAATTTTTATCCCTTGCACTAATGTAGCCAATTTACAGTCAGAACTTTTCTACTGAAATGCTTGCCCGCTGATAAGATTAAACAGCGGCCATTGAAATTGGTCTAACAGAGTAAACACCAGGTTTAGGGTATATGGCACAAGAGTTTTTGGATCCCACGACAACAAACTAGAGATTGATCTTTTGATATGAACTACTCCAGCAGTCTTAGCATCGTACGCTGATGTAATAATAAATAAGAGTTGTACGTATCATACGACACAAAAGACCGAGACTTTTTTTCATTGTCTAAAAAATCTCCTGCAGTCTTAGCATCTTCCTTTTACAAAGACCACATCGATTTGTACAAAACTCTCTCACGTTCTATGTACTTAAGAAACACTCGTGGGCATTTGATCGAACACGCTGGGGGCAGCACGCCAAACAGAAGCGATTTTTTGCACAAATAGAAGCAGAGCAAACGGAATCTTAGGTCCTGTTTGGTGGAGCTCTGGGAGCTGATTCTGCTCCGGAATCACTCCCAGCGCTGCCAAACGGGCTGGTCGGGGAGTAATTCTGCGCGGGAATCACTTTCCGTTTTATATAGCGAGGTAGGAGTTAAAAAAACTAACTTCCACCTGCTTTCCGACTGATTCTCCTCAATTTCAACATAATATTCTCTCAGAAATCACTTCCACCACAGAATCACTCTCACCCTACTTCCACTACAGAATCACTCTCACCACAGAATCAGAGCTCTAACAAACAGCCCTTTACGTAAAAGCATGGCAGATCTCGACGGAAAGCCCACGCTCCGCACCCACCGACTCCCTCTCGAAACCGTAGCCGCGACGGTGCCCACGCCTAGGCCCTAGCGTTGGTTTCTTCTTCTCCTTCCATCTCCAAGTCCATCGCGGGCAGCGCAACACGCAGGCTGGCATGGAAACATGGGGAAGTGTGGGGAAATGGGGAATGGAGATGGATTGGAGACGGATTGACGCTCCTCACCGCAGACCGGCCATTGGCGCGAGTCAGCAAGCGCAAGCACGAGTGAAAGAGGAGCGAGGCGCACATCAGTTGGCCTTTTGGACGGTTGCTTGGGCCTTTGGGCCTACCTGTTTTCGATTTTTTATTTTATATATTTTAAATCCAAAAGTTGTAAATATATCCATCCGATTTCAAAATTTGTAAGACAGGAACCTGTCGAGGCCTATCCAACGTGGCAGGTCATGTAGTACCGTTGTCCGTTAAAAGAACAATATTGGTCAGAGTATCGTATTGCGAAATTTTAAAACAGATATATTTGTAATTTTTTGATTTAAAATATATAAATAAAACAATCTATGTTTTCTCCCTATCCTTAGAATTTCACATAAGGCCCATAACCCCTTCGTCAATTATTAGAGGCTAATTAATAATTGATCATCGCTAAGAGGTGTTTTTGCTTATTTGTCACTCTGATCCATAGTCATAGACTCAGATGATCAACATGCCATTGATATGAGGGGTATCGTAATCATAAAGAATGCATGGTCAAACAATCGGCTGTTTCTTCTCCGCCTCCCATGCGTGGGACTGGCCATGGGAGTGCCGTTGGGAGGGAGAGAGGAACGGGATCCTCTGACGTATTATCTGGATCCGCATGTCAGCGAGTGTGCAGTAGCTGTGCAGTACGTGAGATGATCCCATCGAGAGAGAGGGGTTTGTTCTGATCACCAGTAGCTGGGACGGCGGCCCCACCTTGCAGATAGGACGGTCACAAACGACAGATGAGGGTTAGTGTTGTGCCATGTGACTTCTCCCCAGTATCTGACTGACCAATTGCTCATGTTCTGGGACTTACCATGTGGTCACTTGTGTGCTTAAACTCCAAAATTATGGTTGTTGTTTGATTAATTGTGCCATTTGTTGTTACATGATTAGGGATTCTGTTTTGTTTTCATCTGAACCGGCCACATGACGTACGTTCTTCGATCTGAAAATGCTAATTATCGATCTCTAGATTCAGTCAAGCGCTCCCAAGATTATTGAAGTAGCTAGGTAGTGTAGCCTCTACGCTGAAACCATATCTGATTGGCGCCGGCCACACTGCCATTTTCTTTGGAAGGGTGACATATGAACTGAAAGAGATTAACTGGACCAAGTCTGCATAAATTAAATGCCACCTTGTGCAGAGTCTTTGGGAGTGGTCCTGGTTGCACATGAGCCAGAGAAAAAAAATGCCTGGATATTTCCTTTATGCACATATTTCTTTTACTTGTCTTGTAAGAGGAAGACATGATGCGATATGACTTCTTTTTTCCTTGGCAGTTTGTCTTCATACAGTTCTAGATGAAACCAAATCAAGAAGTGATTATGTGCCACTTTAGTGTTTGTATAATTTAGTGCTCACCAGAGCGAAAAGGCACCACTCATCAGGTTCTCATTATATTCTTCCTGAAGATGTACTGTATATTGCATAAATTAAGGAGGTATATGTATTCTGCAATATAGAAGTTCAACCTTTGGAGTTGTCTCTGATCATGACTCTGTAACAATTAACATCGCCAATCAAAGGATTAAAGTATTCAAGAATATATGATGAGTAGGTTGCATGATTGGAGGCTAGCTTAATTCTGATATCAATATATCATGTCAATGTTGCAATCGCGCAAAAGAACCTTAATTTTGACTAGGACTGATCAATAATGCTTTTATGATAGGCGCAGCTGGAGGCAATCGTTTCAGATTTTTAGTTCCTTGGTTCTTGTCATCCATGTTGATGAAATGTTCTTTTCTTGAATAGCGACCTTTCAGTTTCCAAATTGTCCAGTGTTACATGCATATACAGAAATTTAGGGCTTATTTAGTAGAGCTCATAAAGCAGCTTCTTAGCTGGAATCAGTAGGAGCTCTGCTAAATAGTAGCTTTCAGCTTTTAGCTCTCTGAGTGAAATCTGTGGGAGTGATTCTCTAAAATGAATTAAAAGTTAGGGAGCTGAAAAAAGCAGCTTCCCTCCCAAAGGGAGGCCTGCTACGCCAAAAGCGAGTCTGATTCACTTCCTGTAGAGAATCATTTCTTTCATATATTTTATTTTAAAGAACCACTAAAGAATCACTTTCAACTACATAATCACTTCCTTCAGATAATCACTCACCATAGAAAATTTAAATCAGAGATAACTCTACCAAACAGGCCCTTAGCCCGTTCCACATATCTTTAGCTAGATATTTTCTGCTTACCTCCCTGCGCCATGTTTGATCAATTCTAAGGGTGTGCTTTCGAGACTTGTAACCGGCTCTCTTCCCAGAAGTAGCTTCTTATATTTTGCTCGAGAATTAAACTGTTATGAGCAATTAGGTCATCCCCTGAAAAAATTATGTATTTCCTAGAACTAAAACACAACATTTGTCGCTTGCTTCAACGTTGGCCTAGACATCATCAGCATATTGTGTTACGAAAAGCAATAAAGTGCTAGTTAAGAAATATATATTCCTACATATAATGTGGCTACGTACGTATAGTAATTGGTTCTTTTGTCCGTTGCTTCTAAAGGTTTAGTAATTATTTTGAGAACACGAGAAAGCTCTACATAGCTCCAATTAAGAAGATGGCAGAAGGAAAGGAGTATCACCGTGATAAGGTGTACTATTTCGTGTACTATATATATTTCTTTCTTTAAAACTGAACCTGGAAGCACGATAGGTTGAAAAGCTCGGTTAATAAAGGGAAAAACGAGCAAACACCACACAATAAAGTGGACTAAGAACCAAGCTAGATCTAGAACACTGCAACAACAAACCAGCGGTAAAAAATGACTATAAAAACCAACAAGAGGAGAAAACCGCAACAACACCGCATCGAAGCGGCACGCAAGATCCGACGATGTAAAGCGACTACATGTAAGCTTGAAGGCCGATAACCGAAATGATACAAGAGAGTATAAACGGTGGGTGAGGGGGGGGGGATCCATCAAAAGCGGCTAGGTACTTCAAGGCAAGGCGATTACTTTGACGGACCATTGTCACATCATAGGACCTCCTCCTGCATCTTTCCGGTGTTACATTCAGAGGTGAAGGTCGCGGTGGAGCACGAGGGGGATCCTCGACCCTCACAAGAGGGGAACATTCAAGAACATCATAGGAGACTGGAAAGGGTGCGACTGGAGAGCCCAAAATGTATTCAAAGGTCTACTGCTCAAACATGGTGGTGACAATTGCCAACGAGGGGAGGTAAGCTTCAGATGGTTGCTCATAAAAGGGGGTGCTGCTTCCAACCGCTAGAAGTCAATCATCGAGTAGTCACAAGAATACTCTAGGAACTCCGGCTCAAGTGTAGGGAGGAACGGGGCCTTCGTGTGCTGCTCGCAATCCTGAGGGGTCGTCGCCATAGGCCATGGGCCCTGATAGCTCCTTAGCAGTCGATTGGGTAGCGCCCTCCACAATAGTGTCCAAAGGGATGATGGTTTGCTCCATGGGCAATCCTGGTGCTTCTACAACTAATGCATGAGCAACTTCTGGTGCTTTTGTGTTGTGAAGGTGGATGATGCATTATCCACCTTGTCATTCGAGGCTGCAATGTTCATGGCCAAGGAGTACAAACAACCATGAGCGAAGGAAAGAACGACGAGGTTAGAGAGCATCGAACCACGGAGCAAGAGCCAAAAAGGCCAACCATGTCGACACCAAAGGGGTCCTCATTAGGCGGCTCCGCACGCTCTAGATGGTTGGTCATATGCGCCAACCACAACTTGATGGTAGAAAGCTCATACCTGAGAGGGCACAACTCTTCCTTCAAGCAGGTTATGATCAGCTGTCAGAGCTCGATGTATAGCGACTGCACTAGAGGCTCGATGTCAGATCTAGTGCGGGCCTTGAGGGGCGTAGCAACAACATCTGCACATATCGCTCCCCTATCATCGTATACGGACTCGTCATCCTTGCTACACCAAGCAAAGGGGCGAGGTGAAACTAGCGACAGAGAGCTACGTCGACGCCACGGAGATGAAGCCATGATCGCTACCTAGCTTCGGACTGGTGGTGAATGATGGTGGTGAACGATGAGGTTTGGCAGATAGGGAGGGAGCATGCTAGTCAGAAGGATTAATGGACCAAAAGCGGCATTGCCACTCCCGATGCCCAAGGCACCAACAATGGATGCAATGGAAGACGTCTCGACAAGAGACCGACTTGGTGGTCTCACGCAAGGTAGCAAGAACATCTGCCAGTAGCCCACCTTTTGAAAGCGAGACTGCAATCCGAATGAGTTGTGAGTGGCAGTTTGACGTGGTGTGAAGAATGATTTTGTCTAGGGTGACCCTTTGAGCCCACCAACACTCACGATGCCTCGGAATAGTTCGCGGGTGATGTCAATGAAGGTGGAGCTATCAGGGGATATGACATCGAGGGCGGAGGCACCGCCTACAGCAGCAGCTCGCACGAGTCATGCAGCGGTTAACGGCTCGGAACGGTGCGGATCCCGAGAGGCGATGGGTTGAGTCTATAACTGGGTGGCAGATCCCGACAGTGGTGACCTGTGGTGGTGGCAGACGACATCATACCCATGAGCGCGAGAGCCCTCCCCCGCGATGCCAAACGGTGGTCGTGCAAGCCTTGAACTGCCCCCATGCACTACACGGAACATATCGGCAAGCCGCATCTCTCCTCACCGGGGGGGGGGGGGGATGGACGCCCTCCCGGGTAGGGGGCGCACGATGGAAGTTGGATCTGCGTGTCCGGCCAGCCCACAACCTGCAATTATGACAAATCTAGGCCCTGGTGGCTCAAAATAGGCAGCGGCGGCAATGGCTCAGGGGTGGGGCGACGTAAGGAGGTGATGGTACCTTCAACGATGGTGAATCTAGGCCCCGACGGCTTGATCTAGGTAGCGGCTTGCTTAGTGTTGGTTATTCGAGGATGGAAGGAGGTGTCGATAGGCGGTGACAAGTGGTGGGCGTCAGAGCTCCAGGTACGGCTAGCTACTACTGCACACGAGCTAAGTAATAGAAAGCACTCCTCCGCCTGCCTTGCGGCCAACCGGTGGCACTTTGGGCGATGGGGCTCTTCATGCGGTGTTGGGCAGCGACGGGAAGGTGTGACTGGCGAAGGGCGAAGCCGAGGGGTAGGGCAGCCGGCTGGCGGTAGCGACGAAAACCCTAGAGTCGCCCTTCGGTCCCTAGTCGCTTCGTTTTCTTTTTGACTTGTTAGGTTTCTTCCTCTTGGATCAAATCAAGAAATGCAGAGTAGAAGCCATCTGCCTTTCTCCCCTCCCGGTGATGGAAAAAGATCTGAAGAAAAGGTTTCTTCAAGCAAGCCTCCCAATGTCGACACATATACTCCATCTTGCGATCTTGACTGTCGGTAAGTCTCTCCCACTTTTGATCCCTGAGGTCGCCTTGTCACTTGCATCGGCATCCCTTTCGCTTGATTTTGCCAGCACATTATCTCCATTCATCTTCCATGCTTTGCTTAACCTCCACGTCTACAGTTAGGATCACACTTGACTCCGCTTGGCCTCCTCGATCGTCCGGTACCAAGCACCCTATTTGGCCCCGGTCATCCTGCCATCAGCCATCAAGTTGCATCCATCACCTGCACAACATAGGACAAGTAAACACATATCTCTAACTCCATTACGGGTTAGTCAAAATCAAAATCCTTAGTTGATCAGCGCATCATAAACAAATCGTGAACATCGGATGATCCGGTGTACACATCTCCTGAGCGCCGGACCATCCGGAATGCTCAACCTCTCCAAACTTGTTCTACAACCTCTCTGTAGGAAATACTCTGACGAAGCATCTGGCGTGTACTGCTTGAACGCTAGACCATCAGGCGAGTATGAGTCACCAAGAGCCGATTTTTAGCCTCTCTACAAGAAATGCTTCGGCGTGTATATTGCCCAAGAGCCGGACCATCCGACGGGTACACCAATTTTTGCTTCTAAGTTTGAAATGCTCCGGTGTGAATCACATCTGAACGTCGGACCTTCCGACGTGTTCAATTTTCAGAGTGTCGCATCATTCGGCGTATACAATTTTCCTGAACTCAGAGATAAAAACACCCACTCTATTTTTCTCTGCAACTTTGGTTAGCCATGATCATATTTGCAGTACATAGACAAGTTATGCAATATCACAAATCTACAAACTAAAACAACAACATTGTTAATCACTCAACACATATAAACTAAGCATATTTCCACTTGGTTTCTCAATCTCCTACTTGATGAGTGCATTGACCACCCTCAAAGAACAAAGATATCGGTTTGAAGAATTTCAACACGAGAAGCTCATTCAAGTGACTAAAAACTCAAGAAAGAGTAAAAATATGTCACTTGGTATAAGGAAGATTACAAAAGCTCTAAGAGAGATAGTGACAAGTCAAAAACCCAATAAAACACAAATGCTCCCCCTTGATAAATGCACATTTATTTTCTCCCTCTTTCATCATGTATGATTCTTCTTTGTGGCTTAGTGTATATTTTTCTCCCCTTTTGGCAATGCAAACATCAAGGACAAAACATCATGCAAAACATGATCATGCAATCCTAATGAGCTTTCACAAGTATACAACAAAGTATTTTTGCAAATACTAGAGATATCAAACGGCTATGGACAATAGAATGTAGAGCTCACAAGCGCATAAAGGCTCAAACAGATATAGTGTCACAAGAATATAAAGCTAGACAAGCTAAACAGAAGAATTATTGGTGCATTTAAGTTCACATAACTAAATCATGTTAAAAGTGACCACCGCATAAACATCCACTCGTGCCAAGGCAATACAAGCATTAAAAACTTGCTAACTTCAATCTCAAACTAAGCAAACACGCATTTATGATAATAGGCTTTGCAAATGTTCACATATGAAACAAAGACTTAGATAGATCAAGTGATTAAAAGATGTAACATTGAGACACATTTTTTGTTTTTCTTTTTATCTTCAAGTTGCCTTTTATCTATGCGAAGTATCATGCCATTGGGTACGGCAAATACCTCGAGGCTTCAAGACAACTATATTAGATTATATTTTAGCACAAGAAACTTGATTTCTTAATATTATTCATATTTGCACAAATTATCACGTTTTCATATAATCAAGTCAAGTAGTGTCTTTGCAACACAAAGAACACATGTTCCCCAAGGTTCTATCATGAGCTAAACATTTGACAAAGATAAAAATATAGTGCAATGTTCCTCAATCCACTATCTTAAACTAAGAAGCCTAGAACAAGATATTCATCAAACTAGCCTTAACACCAGAATTGATTAAGCCAAAGCAATTACGAACATGGTGATCCAGAATATAGCATTTCATACTCTACATGATTTATAAAATTGTCAAATTTTATCTTTAGGAATGCTAGCTTGCTTGAAATATTTTATGTCAAAGCATCAAGATGAGCCGAAGACTAAAACATTGTTCCGCACAACCACTCAACTTAGTCCAAATTCAAATCTAGTGGCAGAAAATGCTAAACAAATGCAAGTCAAAGTTCAACTACTATAATTATTTTATAAGATAACATGCAATGCAAATGCAACAAAAGTAAAATAGAATATGTACAACTGTAACTCTCCCTCATACAATACCATAGGGATGTCACGCTCTAAGCTCTCCCCACAAATAGGCAAATCTTGTTGCATCTAGAGACTTGGTGAAAATATCAGCAAACTGATGTTGGGTATCAATGTATCTTAAGTCAATGTCTCCCTTCTTATTATGGTCTCTCAAGAAGTGGAATCTCATATCTATGTGTTTGGTTCTAAAGTGTTGGACTAGGTTATAAGCTAAGCTGATGGCACTAGTGTTGTCACACAAAAGTGACACACTCTTGAAATCTAATCCAGAATCACTCAAGGTAGCAATCATCCACAAAATCTAAGAACAACAGCTAGCAGCAGCAACATATTCAGTTTCAGCAGTTGACTGCACAAAACTAGACTGATTGCAAAAATTCCAACACAGAAGAGGTACACAATAAATGACAAGTATCGGATGCACTCTTCCTTCAATTCTGCAACCAGCAAAATCCACATCCGAAAAACCTCGAAGAGAAAGCGAAGAAGATGCAGAGAATCAAAGACCATACTCAAGGGTGTGCTTGAGGTACCTCAGTATGTGCTTTACTGCTTGGCGGTGAGACGTCCTTTGTGAAGCTTTGAAGCGAAAACACAAGCAGACGACGAAGTGGATGTCGGATCTTATCACCGTCAGGTACAGGAGGGAGCCAATTATGCTCCTGTACTCAGTGGTCTACCTCCTCGCCATCTTCATCCAGATCAAGCACGGTCGAGGTAGCCATCGGTGTCACCAGTGGCTTCACGTCGTTCACGTTGAACTTCTTCAACAAATCCTTAGTGTACTTCGTTTGGTGGATGAATGTACCTTATTTGCATTGTTTGATTTGCATCCTAAGGAAGAAGTTGAGCTCGCCCATCATCGAGATCTCAAATTCCCTGCCCATAGTATCTACAAACTTGGTCACAAGTGCATGAGAAGAGCCAAAAAAAGATATCATCCACATATATCTAAACAAGTAGAAAATCATTATCATGTCTAAATGTAAACAAAGTTTTATCCACCTATCCCCTCACATACCCATGCTCTAGCAAGAAAGATTTAAGTCTATCATACCAAGCCTAAGATGCCTGTTTAAACCCATACAAAGCTTTCTAAAGCTTATATACTCTATGTGGGTATTTGTGTTAGGGAACGGGTTGGATACTCTAGCCTAAATTTTTTTTTTTACCGCATTCACCCAGGAAAACATGCAAGTAGGAGATCATAGATCTTTACCACTTGACGTGCAGTGTAGCGGAAGAAGAGTTGGAGTAGATCGATCTAACATCGTGTGCATCCTCAACTAGTTCCGAGCAGCGTCACGTATTCCTTGACCAGGTCATCGATCAAATCTACGACCAGCCCCGCGCAGGTGGTCATGCTCCTCGACCAGCTCCAAGCAGCGTTGTCGCGATCCGTGACCACGAAGGGGAAACCTCAACCACGTCCTCAGCCACGAAGAGGAAGTAGTCAATCTCGTCGACCACCTTGTCGACCAGGTACTCGCACTCCTCAATGACCCCTAAGCGGGTGCGTTGCACTCCTCGATAGTAGAGCACGACCAGCGCCGTGATTAGAGAGCATGATCAGCACCGTGATCTTCATGCCGAAGAGATCAGCATTGTAGTTGCAACAATACCTCTACGGTATCCACATGTACAGGGATGGAACGTCGTACGCTGGTGTGCTAGCATCGCGTAGTCGACCAGAGTTTCGCAAGGAGTTCAAGAAGAGATGGTGGCTAGGGTTTTGGTGGCGGAAATTAACTCATGCGCCCACGACTCTTGCCACCTTTTATATAGAGTACACTAGTGGCTTTTAATCACATTAAAGTCCATCATAATACTAAACCCTAATGGACCTTTAATCATATTATATCCCACTTGCAGATCCAATCTGCATATGTGATCGTCTCTAGGGAAAATCACCAATAATCTCTCACTTGCACTAGAGTCGATTCATGCAAGTTTTAAATTCCATCCCCTTAAGTGTGTGACCCGTTAGGTTCATGTGTAAACGACCGCTACCCAGAAACCTTTTTTGAATTGCAAGTCAACTGCAATACCTAGCAGCACACATAAAGATCATATCTGCTAAACCTTGATATACACATGCATCAATTCCTTTACCACATGATACCAGTCATGCTCAAGGCGAGATACGTGCCACCCTTATGATAGCTCGACCATTCACTCGATCAAGTAGTGGATTTATCATGATTAACTCTTTAATCATATTGGCCATGCATTTTTTCAATCAAACTACCTTGAGGATCCTAGAGTTATCTCTCCCGTTATCAAGGAGGGGAAAATTCCATCTTGATCGCTCACACCCCATGATATGTTTCATGACAAACTCAAAAACTATCTTTATGACTACCAGTTACGGAATAGCATATGGCAGCCCCAAAGTATGTCACTACACATTAAGGAATCAATAACGATCTCAGGTCTAAGGATCATGTAGGTACACCATTGAAGACTACAATTGATGGCACTTCATATAACTATCCCAGCAGTATCTTGAGATGTGTTTGTCCAACACCATGTTCGCTAACATGTGTCCACATTATTGATTTGATATCTCCATATCAATGATCCATGATCATCAATCAATATATGTGCCGGTTTGTGAAATCATCATTGTTCTATATGATGATGTGAAACCACGGACTATTTTAGAATGACATCAAACAAAGAGTCTCATGAGCAAGTCACGTACTTGCTGATCAATATCTATAATGGTCATTCAAGGAACAGAGTAACAAATTACTCGAAACAACACAAACATAGAAGTGATACAATCATCTCCATGATTGCCTTTTATGGCATATCACCAAAACTTTCCTACTTGCACTAGAGCTAGTCACATAGGTATCCAATACCTATTGCTCGATAGTGCACTTTCTTTCAGGTTGTAGGATAAGACAAGCCAACAGATCCAATCTCATAGGTATCCAATACCCATTGCATGTATTTACATCGCTTCTCCATTCAATTCACAATGATGTATATATGCCAAAGACATGCTCAAAATTGTGATAGTACTAACGCTCCCAGTGCTCCAGCAATAGGTTTACTATCGACAATAGAGACCCATTGGACAGAATATATTACAAACCACACATAACTTAGAAACTAATTTTCTGATCCAAGCAGCCTCCAATGCAACTTCAAAAGCGGCGGTGTACTTAGCAATAGTTGTAGAGTAGGCAACAGTTCTTGCATGGAACATTTCTAGCCCATCATTCAATTATTTACATAAAACTATATTTCACACCATGGTTCGTTTGTTGAAATCTAGCATCGATGTAACCATTTACAACAACCTTTTTCCTTCAAAAACCATGGTCACATCCTCGTTCTTCTCTAGTACTAGAGGATGATTTTTCCTGATGACCATCAACAGAACTTGTGACTGATATCTAAATTTTTCCTGCTCATCAGGTGTCACAACACACTAAGTCTCGCAAAGACTGACGCAACATGGCATTGGCAAGAAACCTTTCTTGAAATGCTGCATATTGAACCTTTTCAATATCTTGTCAATGTGTGTTCTTTGGCTTAATCTTATTAGCCCTTTTTCGGGCATTTTATTCAGGATATCGTGCTTATCAAGTGTCACCACACACTGATTCTCACAAGTGCCAACACTTTGGCCTCCTTTTATCTATCTCTATAGATCTTTATGCCATATTCATGCTGCATTTCCCACAATTTCATCTTGAAACCATTTCTCAATGAAGATTTGAGAAACTTAATGCATAGGATTATTATTCGCGATTAATGATATTAGAAATATAAATGTGCTCCTAATAGCCTTGTTGTAAACATAAGGTTCTTATTCACTCTTGATGTAGTCAAACTCCTTTGACCACCACATCAAAAGTGAAAATTCCAACTCTGATATGCTTGCCTCGAAGCTTGCATAGCTTCCTAACATATTTTAGGATCATCAAAGCCATTAGGCTGTATCATATACAAGCCTTAACTTAGGTTTTGAATGTACTTAAAGTTGCCTAGAGGGGGGGGGGGGGTGAATAGGCGTTTCTGAAAATTAAAACTTAGCAGCGGATTAAACAGATGCCGGATACTCCGGTCTGTCCAAAGTATCCGGTCTAGTCCAGAATATCCGGGCTATACAGGATTTCAAAAACAAATGAAGCTGAGCAAGTATTACTAGAGACTAAAAGATAACACTAGTTCTATTATCAGTAAAATGCTTAAACAACAATAGCTAACAGTAAGATACTCACAAATACTAATATTTGGGAAAAATCCCAAAACTACAACAACTAGTAAAACTTTCACAAAAGATGAGACAAGAATTTATCCCGAAGTTTGGCCACCTCACAAAGAAGTGCCTACATCTCTGTTGAGGAGCTCACAAAGAGCCGGGTCTTTTCCAACCCTATCCTCTTCTAGCTACCACAAAGATCAAGCTAGATTTTCTTACTCAATTCGATGTCGATTACAAACTTCCTGTGGCACTCCACAATGGTTGGGTGCTCTACGGGCGATGCTTTACCGTCTAGGAGCACGAGGCTCCAAGAGAAACAATCACAAATGTATGCTTGATGACGAACTCAATGCTCAACAACTCAATTTCACTTCCAAACACAATCTCTCAAATTTAGCGCAAAACTAAGCTCTAAAGATGTTTGGAGGGCTCTTGAATGCTCTTAGGAAGCTTTTTGAAAGTGGAGCTCAGCAGCAACAGCCAGCCATAAATGCTAGGGGGTGTGGGCGTATATATAGCTATCCCCAAAAAACTAGCTATTACTGTTCTGACTCACCTACCCCGGAGTATCCGGTGAACACTGGAGTCTCCGACTTGAAATCCAAAACAGGCTCAGAACGGTGTCAGAACTAGCCGTTACGGTTCTGTTGAACTGCCCGGAGTATCCGGTGAACACCAGAGTCTTCGGGTAGGACTTAGTCACCACGAAGAAACAGTCCGGAGACTTGCTGGACTCTCCGGCCTCTCCAGGTACTGGAGTATCTGGTGAACACCGGAGACTCCGGTCATTTAAATTAAATGCTAACCGAGACTCTCTGGTGGAGTCTCTCTCGGAGACTCCGGCCAAAAACTTCATCTACCCGGAGTATCTGGTGAACACCAGAGACTCCAGTCTTTTTCTATTAAAAATAAAAGCTTAACCGAGGCTCTCTACTGGAGACTTTCTCGGAGACTCCAGCCAAAATTCACCAACTACTGGAGTATCTGGTGAACACCGGAGACTCTGGATAATTAAAAATTATTCGGAACTGAGGCTTTCTGGCGGAGTCTTTCTCAGAGACTCCGGCCTAAAACACTGAGTACCGGAGTATCCGGTGAACACCGAAGACTCCGAACTCAGCACAATCTGTCTATTTTTCCCGGTGTCTGTGGGTGAATGTGTCTCTCAACTATTGGTTCTAATAGGTTACTTTGAGCATTGAGACACCATTAAAGCTAACAACTGCATCCCTCTTGATAGTACGGCTATCCTAGACTCAATTTCAAAGATAAAACAAATTAAATCCTATTGAGTACTACAAACCGCTTCTCTTTTCTTTTCGAGGGGCGTAGATCATCGTGTGTCTTCACAAATGAGACTAAAACCTGTTCATAGCTTTGATAAACATATTAGTCCCTTAATCGTTTTATCATCAAATAAGCCAAAACTCACTTATAGGGCCTAGATGCACTTTCAGGTTTCCATAAAGGAAAGCCGTTTTAACGTTCATTTGTCATATCACAATATGCAGCAATCGTTAGAATAATCCTAGTAGACTTTAGCATTGCGACGGGCAATATGTTTCATCATAATCAACACTTTGAATTACCATTGAAATTCTCACCATCAATCATGCTATGCAGACGTGAATATTTCCATCAGTATCTACCCATTTTCCTTCAAACCCATTTACACTCAATTGTTTTCACACCATTGGTTGGACTAACCAAGTTCCAAACTTGGTTTTCTCGTATGGATTCTAATTCGGATATCAAGCCATCTTTTAGAGTATGGTCCCACAATTTCTTTAGTATAGTACTTGGGCTCATTATTGTCTAACAATAATATATTGTGTTGCTCCGTGGTTAGAAACATAAGCATCTCAGGTACACGACTGACCCTTTCTGACCGATGTGGGGCTGGTGTTTTCACAACATGTTCCACAACATCTAGTTGTGGTTGTAGGAGCTGAAACATTTTCTGACGGTTCCTGAATCACTTCGAGTGACACCGTGTTCCCACTAATTTTCTTTGAGAGAAACTCTTTCTTCTTAAATACACCATTCTAGGTGACAAACACTTTGCCTTCTTCCCAATTATAGAAATAATATCATTTGGTTTCCCTAGGATACCCTATAAAGAAGCATTTATCTGATTTGGGAGTAAGCTTATCAGACGTCAAACGTTTTACATAAGCCTCAGAACCCCAGACCTTAAGGAAAGACAATACGGGACGCTTCCTGATCCATATCTCATATGACGTCTGCTCCATAGAAATAGGCGAAACTCCTTTTAACGTGAAAACAATGACTTCTAGAGCGTACCTCAGAAAGACAACGGAAGATCATATTGGCTCATCATACACCGAACAATGTCTAGCAAAGTACGGTTCATCCGTTTAGACATCCATTTCATGGAGGCATGTCGTGCGGAGTCAACTGTGAAACAATTTCACATTGATTTAGATGACCATTACATCATGGATCAATTATTCATCTCCACGATCCAATCGTTGTAATATAATAATCTTGACCATATGATTTTGTACCTCATTCTGATGCTCCATGAACATTTTGAAGGATTCAGATTTGTACCGAGAACCACTTTTAGCTATAGAGCCCCTCAGCCCACAAACATATGTATGTACAGGAGCTAATAACTCACTTGCCCTTTCTCCTAGATCGACGAAAGGCAACTTAGTCATCTTGCCAAGTAAACAAGATTCGCACATGTCAAATGATTCAAAATCAAATGAAGCTTGAAGATCATCTCTATGGAACTTCTCTATGCGTCTCTTATGACACAAGCAATAATGCCAAATAAAAGTGGAGCCAATCGATGCTATAGACTCACATATTCTCAAAATTCCATTTACCAATGGATCATGACTAGACCAAGTTGCTAGAAAGCTAAACAATATTTGTCCACAGTCCTTTACTTCCAAGCAGTTTTTATGGTGGTCAAGTTAAGATCGGAATAACAACTATTCTATTCAAAACTTCTGAGGATAATAATGAAGCTATTGTGCCAATCCGCCAACGCAACAACCATTTGCTATATTACCAATGCACATATCAACTTCATATCTTTTCAAAAACTCCAGTTTGATTCTAGCATCAACTACCCAAGAGTTACAAGAGAAAATGGCAAGATCCAAGTCTATATCATTGGTATCTAGGGCTAGAAACCATACTTCCTTTCCTTTTCTTGGGAACTTCCAAGTAGTCCCAGTTTCCCTTTGAACTATCATCGTGTGATTACAGCTCTTTAAGTGCCATGCCCCACTTTCTGAACATGTACATAAGCAAGGCTTTCATGGTCAAGTATCGTTTAGCCAAACTTGGTTCTCCACAAAGCAATATGCCCTTCGATCACATTGAAGTCATATTCAATGTGAGGAAATGGACATAAGTGAGTAATCATGGCATTTCTTATAAACTCTATGAGTTACAAGATAACATCTTTGAGCTAGTTCATCAGGACAAGAACCTCTAGAACACATCTTTTGCATCATTGTGTGAGAACAATTCTCAATTCAATATCAATCGTCACAATTTAATCTAGAAATTGTAAGGGGAGCTACTTCCAAAATCTACAACAAAAATATAAGCAACGCTTCAACACTATGTTTGTGTGTATCCTCTAATAAACAATTTATCAGAAGATACTCCAATTGTATGTTTTGAAACCGCTTCCCTCTAACGCCATATAATGGGACAAGATCAATATTCAATTAGGTTCTAGTGAGCTTTGGCATTAGTGCTAGAAACCTAGGTGACATTGGTAAGCAACACATTGAAAATCACATCTTTATATAACTCTTGTTTATTGGGTGGCATCTAATGCCTCGGTGTCTAAAACCATGCCCCAAGCCTAAAACTATTTTGATAGCTTGTTAGGTAAACTAGAACTATGTGTGTAGATATCCGACATCCATCCTAACTGGTTAAGATAAATGATGACACCCAGCTTTGGCAGATATAGAAAACAATGATCAAAACTATGTAGGTGCAGCTATTGGAATATCATCAATTACTCTTAATTTTTCTGAGAGAAACTATTCTATCATAGTAATCATATCCACCGCATATAAAACATGAAGGAATAGTATGATAGGAACATAGATAAACATCACATGCAATCATATTAACTGTGACATAGTATGGCACATTCACACAGTGATCTCCATCGCCACAATCCTGTTCTCTAGGTCATCATGCTCCAAGTCTCCATGACAATGTAGTCTATTACACCTAATAGTAATAGAAGAATTATATGAGAAAAAGAAGCATCATAACTTGGCACACATGCCGTTATACAATAACATGACAGTCTTTGGCTGGAATTAACCATAACACACAGGCCATGAAAATCACACACATGCATCACATACATAATAAGGCCATAACAGTCACAATATTCTCTGCAAAAATGAGTTAAGAGTATAAATGAATTCTAATGTATGACGTGAACATGTTATTATAACGATCTATATGTGTACACTATGCAACGGCAGTCCTGCTGGTGAAATCGCTATGAAAATTTCATCGGATTGATCATATCAAGCTGATTCTAAGTCATTCACAATGCCTCAATTTCCACTAGATCAATCATATCAATCATGCAGGAGGTTTCCTAGAAACGATGACAACACACACAACCTCGATCTGCTGTTCTTCCAACCATGCAGCAGCACGCGCTATTAGCCCCGATGGTGATTCCATCCGGTAGGGGCAAGTCGCACGTGTGGCCAGGTGGGAGATTGAGCTAATCTTTTGATCATATGGTTCCATTGACCCACACCTCATCTAACCCCTATTTCACCAAACCATATATCAACCGATCATCATATGAACCAATCACAAGAGCAATAATAGATCCAATATATTACTACCACATATCACATATATGTGACCGATTCAAATAAAAAACTATGAACTTGACTTTGACATCACTATTGGGGAACAGGTTGGCTACGCTAGCCTAAAATAAAAAAATTCTACCACATTCACCCAGGAAACCATACAAGTAGGAGATCATAGATCTTTACCACTTGACACGCAATGCAGTGCAAGAAGAGTTGGAGTAGACCGATCTAATGTCGTGCGCATCCTCGACCAGCTCTGAGCAGCATTGCATGTTCCTTGACCAACTCCGAGCAACAAAGTGAGTTCCTCGACCAGCTCCTCGATCAGATCCGTGACCAGCCCCACGCATGTGGTTATGCTCCACGACTAGCTCTGAGCAACGTTGTCACGATCCGCAACCATGAAGGGGAAACCTTAACCATGTCCTCGACCAAAAAGAGGAAGTAGTCGATCTCATCGACTACCTTGTCAACCGGGTACTCGCACTCCTCGATGGCCCCCAAGGGTGTGCGTCGCACTCCTTGAGGACAGAGCATGACCAACACCGTGATCAGAGAGCACGATCTTCATGCCGAAGAGATCAACACTGCAGTTGTAGCAATGTCTCTACGGTATCCACACATATAGGGATAGAACGTCGTACGCTAGTGTCCAAGCATCGCGCACCCGACCAAGGTTTTGTAGGGAGTGTGAGAAGGGGTGGCAGCAAGGGTTTTGGTGGCGGAAATTAACTCATGCACCCACGACTCCTGCCTCCTCTTATATAGAGTACGCTAATGGGCATTAAATTACATTAAAGTCCATCATGACTTTAAACCGTAATGGACCATTAATCATATTAATTCCACTTGCAGATCTAATCTACATATGCAATTGCCTCTAGGGCAAATCACCAACAATTTGGGATGCTCGAAACCTGAGAGTTACTTAACATAGATCTCTTCTTCATTAAAACCATTTAGGAAAGCAATTTTGGTATCCATTTGATACAACATAAAACATTGGGATGCCACAAATACAAGGAGGATTCTAATGGCTTTTAGCCTAGCTATCGGTGCAAAGATCTCTTCAAAGTCTATCCCCCTATATTTGAGTGAAATCTTGGGCCACAAGTCTAGCTTTGTTTCTAACAACTGACCCATCCTCCCTATGTTTGTTCTTGAAGACCCATTTGCCTATGGTATGAATGTTAGGAGTTTGCTCTACAAGTAGCCAAACTTGGTTTCTCTCAAAGTTTTTTAGTTCTTCATGCATGGTATTGACCCAATTTGAATCAGAAAGAGCATGTACAATATCATGGGGCTCAAAAGAGGCAACAAAACAAAATCAGTGAAATAAGCATGGTGAGCGGATTTAGACCTCGTTATCCTTTCATTGATGTCATCGATCATCATTTGTGGAGGGTTTCACCATTAAATGTGTTGAGGGGCTTCACGCTGTGAGATGACTTCCCCATCAATTATTGCTGGTGCAGACTCGAAAGCAGCTGAAGTAAAAGTAGAGGCTGCAGGACTCTCTACTAGTATAGAAGTAGCGGGAGTCATCTCTAAAGCTGGTGTGATGATAGGAAGTAATGGATCATCCTCATTATCACTGAGAGTTGGAAGTTCACCATCTACAAAGATGCTTTCGCTCATCTCTTGATCACCTACACACTCAAGGACAGAGCTAGCACAAGGGGTTGATTCATCAAAAGTCACATCATAGGATTATATGATGGTGTTAGTATAGATATAAACCCTGTAAGAATGACCATGAAGAGAATACCCTAAGAAAATTCCATCAGAAGAACGCAACTCGAACTTGACAAGATTGTTGCGCTTTAGGATGAAGCATCGATAGCCAAAAATTCTCAATGAGAAACTTCAACTTCCTCCCAAAGCGCAACTTATAAGAAGTCACATTCAAAATCGAGCACAAAAAAATCTGATTGGAGATATAGCATGTTGTGCTAATAGCCTCCGTCCAAAATTTTCTTGGAGTCCTATACTCATCGAGCATCGTCCTAGCCATCTCCACCAGAGTGCGATTCTTTCTCTCAACCACGCCATTATGCTGAGGAACGCGTGGGGCAAACAATTGATGCTCTATGTCATGTTTAAGATAGAAAGCATCAAAGAGATAGTTCTTGAACTCGGTGTCATTATCACTATGAATTACTTTCAATGCACCAGGGAGTTTCTTAAATAATCTCAAAGCCAATCTCTAAAAGTGTGAGAACACTTCATCCTTTCTCACAAGAAAGAACACTCAAGAGTAGCGATAAAAGTCATCAATAATGATAAGTACATATAACTTCCCACCTGTCGAATGAACCCGGGAAGGACCAACAGTGTCCATATGGAGAAGTTCTTCCGGTCATTTAGTCATCACCATATTAACTGGTGGGTGAGACGCGATAACCATCTTGCCATGCAGATAAGGAGCACAAACAAGGTTTGTCTCAAACTAGAGCTTGGGCGATCCTCGGATCAAGCTTAGGGCACTCAAATGAGAGTAGGTCTACACTCCTCCTTAAGGAGCTTCTTTTCGGTAGTCTCAAGCTGACTGGTGACTTGAGCAAGCAAAGTCTGAAGCTCGGCAAGCTAACTCATGATCACAAGGCAATGATCACCCTCCTCATCATTAGTCCTAGAGTTAAACAACTCAAGCTCAAAAGATGAACACTCTAGCCTAGACTTGAGTTCTTTAACCTTACGAACCACTTTCTTTAGTAATCTATCTTGGCTAACAAGTGTATTCAAGGTATCAACTTGAATAGAAAGCTGGTCATAGGAGGGTGATACCTCAAAAGAATCAAGCCCGGGGTCACAGTTGTTGTTTTCCATGAAGCAAATGCTGGTAAAGTCCTTGGTCTTCTTTTTGTTCTTCATGAGCTCCTCCTCCTCCTTCGAGCTCTCCTCCTTGCTTGAGGAGGTGTCGATGTCATTGAGCGCCGCCACAAACACCCTTGAAGCCGCCTTGATCGCCTTCTTGACCATTTTGTCACAGTTCTTGAAGAAGGGTTTCTTGGGCTTCTTGTGCTTATCGTGGTCATGATTGCAGTCTTCCCACTTCTTGAGATTGGGGCAGTTCGCCTTGAAGTGGGTAGTGTCATCACACTCGATGCAAGCCCTGGAAACATCCGTTCTCTGGTCTCTGTGATTGTTGTAGAAGTGGGTGAACTTCTTCACAAACAGTGCAAGAACCTCATCATCGAGCACATCAACCTGCTCCTTTATGATAGAGACCAAGGAAGACAAAGCAAATCCACTCGGTTAAGTGTTAGCACAAGTAAAGCTAGCTCCAGTCAGATTGCCATTACTAGGTCCGGAAACCAACGTCGGACATGGGGTTTCTATAGTGAAAATGGTCCTATTAGGCCATGAGTGTGATTTTAGTGATTAATGACAACATAGTTAATGAGACTAACATGTTTGTCAAGAATATATAACAGTAGGTCTCATGGATGCAATACATTAAGAAGTCACCCTAGTAGGGACAAAGTTTGGTTGAATTAGAGAAGTCTCAGGAAAAATGACTACACCGGAAGGTTCGGCGCAGAGGAGTTGTGAATGCTGAAGTGTTTTCTTGTCAGGTGTTTTTACACGCTGGATGATCCGACGATGTGAAGATATGTACGCCAGAGCAATTGTTGCAGAGAGGATTGTAACAGTGGGAAAACTGAAGGACTACATACCAAAAGGTTTGGTGATTGAAGTGTGCACGTCAGAGTATACACTGGAGCATTTGTTACAGAGAAGATGTCAAAGTCTGGTTTAGGGTTTTTACACGCCGGATGATCCGGTGATGAAGCATAACAAAGCCATAATATTTTTCACTAAGGCGCGAGATGGCTCAGTTGAACACGCCAAAAGGTCTGGCGATGGAGCTAATGAACACACCGAAACATCCGGTGTTCATATTGGTTTTGAGTGGAGTTCCAACGGCTAGTTTTTTTAAGGTGTACGCGTCGGATGTTCCAGTGATGAAAATATTGTCTTCTTTGTAATGAAGTTCAAGAAATTTATAAAGAAGAGCGGCTATAGCAAGTACAAGAAAGACAAGTCCAAAAGAAGATCGTCCAAGAGGGCTTGTTATGAGTGTGGCGAGGTTGACCACTTCACCATCGAGTGTCCTAACAAAAAGAAAAATAAGGACAAGGAATAGAAGATGGGAAAGCCTTATAAGAAGGACAAGTACAAGACCCACAAGAAGATCTGTTCAGGTCAAGCTCACATCAGTGAGGAGTGGGACTCCATCTCTGACTCTGACTCCGATGATGAAGGGGTCGCCACCATCACCATCCCCTCCACCGACAAAGTCACTATTTCGTGACATAAGTGACGATGATGACACTCTCAAGTGTCTCATGGCAAAAGGGCGCAAGGTAAGATCACTATCCAGGTTCGTAGATAGCGATAGCGATAGTGATAGTGGTTGTGAGTCATTGTTTAAAGGTCTAGTAAAAATATCATTTCTAAAATGAAAGAACTAATTGAAACAATAGAGAGTCAATAGGAGATTCTCAAGAAGCAAGATGTCTTGCTCATCCTTGAAAAAGAGAGAAACCTTGAACTTGAGAAGATTCTTGCTAAAGAGAAGGGGAAGATTAAGGAGTTGACCAAGCAATTTAGTTTGGCCAATGAATCTATTGCTAGTCTAGAGGGTAGCAACATCACACTTCGAAAGAATGTTAATTATTTGGATGAAACTCATAAAGCTCTTGAACTGCAATTTGATGCTCTTAGGAATAGCATCTCTTCCTCTAATGATGCAACATTGCTCTCTAATGCGTCCAATAGTCAAGGTTGCTCTCGTTGCTATAATATTGATATAAATTATTATGCTACTAATGCTCAATCTTTGCAAGCATTACAAAAGAAAAATAAGAGGTTAAATGTCTTGGTCAAGTATGGGTGTATCAACATATACAAATCCAATGATGCCCTATACATGACCATAGAGATGCATATGAGCAAGCCGAGTGAGTATGTTGTGATATGCATGTGATCAAGCCGAGTGAGTATGTTGTGATGAATGGCAAGGAATGCATAAAGTTTGTAAAGAAAAAATGGGAAACCACATGCTCACAAAACACAAGTCAAGCAAGCAAAAGGACATGCACCTCAAGCTACATTTTATGCTTCTTTTGTTTTGAAGAGGAACCACCGCAGTAAAGTGGTTGATCTATATGTTGGTGCTCGCATAACGGATCGCATTGTGAAAAGGAATATGTGGGTATCAAAAGTTCTTGTGACTAACGTAAGAGGACCCAAACAAATTTGGGTGCCTAAAAAAAAGTTTAATTTATTTTGTAGGCATACTCCTTCGGTAGTTTAAGTTGGGTGCTTGATAGTGGATGTACCAATCATATGACCAGAGAGACAAGCATGTTCTCATCATTGGAAGAAAATAGAGGACCATATGAAAATATTGTATTTGGTGATGATGGGAAAGGAGAGGGGATTGGTCTAGGTAAAATTGTTATATCAAATGATCATTCTATCTCTAATATTTTGTTAGTAAAATCTCTTAGGTACAATTTATTGTTCATAACATAACACTGTGAGATGGGCTACAATTATGTTTTTACTAATGAGGGTGTGACCATCTCAAGAAGGGAGAAATCCTCAATAGCTTTCATCGATCATTTGAAAGACATGTTTTATCTTGTTGACTTTTTAACAGATGAAGTAAGGCCTAAGACTTGTTTGATTGCTAAGTCTAGTATGGGTTTGCTATAGCACCGTCGACTAGCCCATATTGGCATGAAAAATTTGTCCAAACTTCTAAAGGGGGAACACATCCTGGGACTAATAAATGTTTCTTTTCAGAAAGATAAAATTTGTAGTGCATGTCGAGTGGGAAAGCAAGTTGGAGCTCCTCATCTGGCCAAGAATGTGATGATGACCATAAGGCTATTAGAACTTCTCCACATGGATCTATTTGGACCAATTTCCAATATAAGCATTGGTGGTAACAAATATGGCTTAGTTATTGTTGATGATTTTTTCTTATTTCACTTGGGTATTATTTTTGTATGATAAAAGTGAAACCAGCCATATTCAAGAAATTTGTGATAAGAGCTCAAAATGAGTTTGATGTGAAGATCAAGAAAGTGAGAAGCGACAACGGAAATGAATTCAAGAACACTCAAATTGAAGACTTTCTTGATGAAGAAGGCATCAAGCATGAATTTTTGACACCCTACTCCTCTCAATAAAATGGGGTTATCGAGAGGAAAAATAGAACTCTCCTTGAGTCGGCAAGGACCAAGTTTGATGAGTACAAGATATCGAATCAATTTTAAGCAAAGGCCATCAACCGGTTGTATTTCCACAAGATCTTGAAGAAGACTGCATATGAGCTACCCACCGGTAACAACCCCATCATACCTTACTTTAGAGTTTTTGGAAGTAAATGTTTTATACTAAATAAGAAGACCAACAATTCTAAATTTGCACCTAAGATTGATGAAGGTTTTATGCTTAGTTATGGAACAATTACCTACGCTTACCAGAGGCGTGACCCACGACACGACTTGTCAGCCATCGTGCTAACTCGGGCCGACCAGGGTGCTGTTGCAGCACGGTCGGCCCTGCAGCCCGGCGGGCACAGTGAGGCCGGATGGCACGGTGGTGAGGTGACACGAGGGCAGGGCAGGGCGGGGTGTGGCAGTTGGGCGGCAAGGCAGGGTGACACAATGGCATAACGGTTGGGCAGCAAGGCCGGAGGCGGGGTGACCAGGTGGCGGGACCCGATGGCACGGTGACTGAACGGGGAGCGGTGGGGCAGCCGAGCAGTGGGGCAACGAGGCCAAGGCAGGGCGACAGGGCGGCTAGGCAACAGGGCAAGGTGGCTGGGGGCAGGACATCATGGCAGCCGTGAGGGGGGGGGGGGGGTGGGGCTGGGCAAGTTGTGCCCATGCCGGGCCATCTAAACCGGGTTGTGCTATGCCGACCCATCGTGACGAGGCGTTGTCCCAGGCATGGCCCGGCTAGCCATGCCATGCCGGCCCAACCCACCTACCCTCATGCATGGGCCATGCCTACAGTGTCGTACCTCGAGCCAGCCCAGTTGGCTATCTTTAAGTGGAGCCACCTACATCAACTCAAGATCAAAACCAAATTCAAAATTAAGCTCATGGTGACTCCAACGAATTCCTTGACGATGATGATGAAGTGGAAGATATTCAACCTCAATCTCAAGTGCCACATCCAAGAGTTCATCAAAACATCCAAAGAGATCACCTGGTTGACAACATTCTTAGTAATATATAAAAGGGGGTAAAACTTGTTCAAGAATTGCAAATTTTTATGAATATTACTCTTTTATTTATTCTTTAGAACCTTTGAAGGTAGATGATGCACTTGGCAATCCGGATTGGATGATGGCCATGCAAAAAGAGCTTAATAACTTCAAGAGGAATAGAATCTGGTCCTTGGTGGAAAGACCTAACCAAAATGTGATTGGCACCAAATAGGACTTCCGCAACAAGCAAGATGAAAATAGAATCGTGATAATAAACAAGGCACGGTTGGTTGCTCAAGGCTTCACACAAATATAAAGTTTGGATTTTGGTGAGACTTATGCTCCAGTAGCTAAGCTTGAGTCAATACGCATATTACTTACCTATGGTACTCACTATGATTTCAAGCTATACCAAATGAACGTGAAGAGTGTTTTTCTCAATGGGCCAATCTCTGAATTGATATATGTGTATCAACCACTCGAATTTAAAGATCCCAAGTTCCCTAACCACGTGTATAAACTCCATAAGGCGCTCTATGGGGTTAAGCAAGCACCTAGAGCATGGTATAAATGTCTTAGGGACTTTCTCATCAAAAAGGGTTTTGAAATAGGCGAAGCCAATTCTACTCTCTTCACTAAAAATTTTGATAATGATTTATTTGTTTGCCAAATATATATTTGATTCTACTAATAAAAAGTTTTGTGAAGAGTTTAGTAAGATTATGATGAAGAGGTTTGAAATGTTATGATGGGGGAGTTGAAGTTCTTCCTCGAATTTCAAACCAAACAACTCAAGAAAGGGACATTCATGTATCAAACCAAGTACATCAAGGATTTGCTCAAGAAATTTGACATGGAGAATACCAAGCCTATCAAGACTCCCATATAAGGAAATGGACAGCTCAATCTTAATGAAGAAGGAAAGGTCGTAGATCAAAAGGTATATCGCTCCATGATTGAATCTTTGTGCATCTGGGCTCCATATTATGCTTAGTGTGTGCAAGATTCCAAACCGCTTCAAAAAAGTATCATCTAATGGCCGTTAAGAGAATTCTTAGATATTTAGTTCATACCCCTTATCTTGGCTTATGGTTTCCTAAAGGTTTAGCTTTTGACCTAATCGGTTATTCGGATTCTGATTATACAGGTTGTGAAGTGGATAGGAAAAGTACCTCGGGAACTTACCAATTCTTGGGTAGGTCCTTGGTCTCTTGGTCCTCAAATAAACAAAATTATGTTGCTCTATCTATCATTGAAACCGAGTATGTTGCCACGGGTTCTTGTTGCATTCAACTACTTTGGATTAGGCAAACCTTGACATATCATGGCTATAATATGACCAAAGTTCCACTTTTGTGTGACAATGAGAGTGCCATAAAAATAGCCAACAATCTCATACAACACTCAAGAACCAAATATATTGGCATCCGACACCACTTCTTGAGAGACCACTTAACCAAAGGGGATATTGATATTCGTCATGTAAGACCTGAAAAACAACTAGCCAATATCCTCACCAAGCCACTAGACGAGCAAAGGTTTTACAAGTTGAGAAGTGAGCTAACTATCCTAGATTCTTGCAACGTGGCTTGATATGTTGCATCCAATTGATTATTTTAGTTTAGTAGCTTTGATAGCTGGAACTTTGCGAATATCTTCTTTTAAGTGCTATTTTAAAAAGATTGGATTCTCTGATCTTATGATCATATTTTGCTATATGTGATTATTGTTATGTATTGTTGTTTATTGGCTAATCACAAATAGTAACAGTTCCTTATATGTCCAACCTTCAAATCTCTCAAAAATCCGGATCGAATCTCATCTTGAAATTCAGTTTTGTCATCTTCCAGAACCCGGAAGTTCTAGGCTCAACACGGAAGTTCCGAATTCTAGAATTCCCTAGCTCTACAGCTGTTTCTGTCGAGTTGACAGAACCCAGAAGTTTCAGGTTCACCCAAAAGTTATAGATTCTGTCACCCAAAAGCTCCAAGTTCTCCTCCAGGTAACCCCTCTCGGTTTCTATCTCTGCCTCAACCCGGAGGTTGTAGGTTCTAGGGTCTTTAACCCTTACCCGAGAAATAACCTTTTCCTCCACTCCTCATTTGTTTCTTTTCTCTCCACCGGCTCTCCTCTCTCTACCAAGGGTGCCTCCACCAAAGATCTCGTGTTTCTCCATCGAAATCTCAAGATCTTCGCCCAAAGGTATACCTCTCTAGGTCAAATACTCCGGGCAATCCTCCGAGTCGACTTCGGTTCAACGATTGTTCCTCAAGGTACATCTCAAAACCATTTGTCTTGATCTCTCAATGCCAACCTTTAGAGTCGATTCCCTTTGGTAATTTGGTTCCTTATCTATCTTAGAATCATGTTCCTTAGGAGTTGAAATTCCATTGTTTAAATTCCTCAAAACCCTAAATCTTGCCCATGCTCGGGCAACCCAGAGGTTCCGGGTTGAACCCAGAAGTTTCGGGTTAGCCAGTATCTGCCATCAAGATCATGTTTCTTAATTCAAATTCTTGTTCGATTTTTTCCCTATTTCAAGCATGCTATTCATGTGTATCTCAGGACAGTGTAAGATGGTACGCAATAAGTTTATTGGTCAATTATACCAAAGAAGAACAAAGGCTCAACATGATCCCCTAGTTGAAGCATCAAGCGATTCAGAAGGGAATGGCAGTGGTAGTAATGGTGGCAGTGAACATGCGTAGCTTGGGGCCTGCAAGTCTATTCGGAAAGTTCCACTGTCTCGGTCTAGCGATATTCACATTAATGAGACAGCTCAAACCATCAATGTGGGTCATGGTGGTACTTTTCCACCTAGAAGAGGAAAAGATGGAGGTAGAGGAAAAGGAAAGGCAGTGGCCTCTAGTTCTCGAGCTCAAGATGAAGAGATGGATGTGGATATGGGTGGAGAAGAGGGAAGGTCTACTATATCACCTTTGAAGCTTCATAAACCTCATAACACTTATACGGATATAAGTGGGATGAAAAGATAAGTGGTAAATTACATGGTCAAGGCCGGCAAATGCAAGAAGGCAAGATATGAAGATCCTTTTATGTATGAGAAGAATATAATGGATCCTCATTTTCGGAATGATTTTCAATCGGACTTTTATGAAATAGTGATCCTTCCAAAGAAGAAGCCTATCACTCCCATGCAATGGATTGATTAAGATTATATGGTCAAGAAGAATGATCCAAGTTTCAATGAGGTGACATCCTCTTGTGAGCATAAGAAAATCAAGAAAATCATGGGATTCCAGTATAATTGAGTGTTGAGGTGATTGCGTAGTTTTACGCTACTCTCCATTATGATCATGAAGAGAACCAAACCATGAATTGGATGATTGAAGGTGAAAGGTACAAGATAAAATACAATACCTTTGGTCGTTTTTTTGTGTTTGATGTTCATGGCACTAGCGAATCAAAAATTCACATTGAGCAACAACTCACCACCGATGAAATGAATTTCATGTATGATCATAATCTTGGTGAAGTGAAATATAGAACAACTAGGGGCATGAGGTTGTTTTACAAATATCTAAATCTCTTGTCTTGCGCCACTCTCTCTCCCAAAAGTGGTGACTCTACAAGTGTGCAATCAATTACAAGAAATCTGCTTGCTAGGATGTCAAATGAAGGTGATCCCTTTAGTGTGGTTGACTTTTTTGGGGAAGAGATTCTTACCACATCTCATACTCCAAGTAAGAGTTGTGCATATGCTCCTTACATTATGTTTATGATAGAAAATTTGACAAAGGAGTTCTGCAAGGAAGTCAAGCATGGGCCTTTGAGTATAAGGTTGATAAGCAACAAATCAATTTCTATGCCATCCTCTCAATCGTCTTCTTAAGTAGCTCATAAGAGGGGTCCTTCTCCTCCTTCACGTCAGTCTTCAACCTCTTCATTAACATTTCGTGCTATGTTAAAGGCAATTTTCAATGTGTGCACTCATAATGTCGTGAACATCAAAGAGCATAAGGATTGCACCAACATGTGGTTGAGAAAGCTAGAAGAGAGGCAAAAAAGCAATTCATACACACTTGAGGATTAAGCCTCCTTGCTCTCTGGTGGCTTTCGAGAAAGAAGTTAGCGAGTTCGAGGTTTTTTAGGACTCATGGGCTTGGTATGATGTTGCTCAAACTACTACCGGTGTCAGATCATCTCATGCTCAAGCAAATGTTGAGGAAGAAGAAGAAGAAGAAGAAGAAGAAGAAGAAGATGTTGGAGGTGCCGAGGATAGCTCCAATGGCAAGGAAAATGATGACGATGGAGATGGAGATAAAGACTATAAGGAGGATAGTGATTGAGCTTTCTTTTCCAACTTTTATTTCCTTTTTAGTGACTTGTGCCAAAGGGGGGGAGAACATATCTTTTTACTGTTTGTTCCGTGGTAGTTCCTGTTTTAGCTAAAATCTTTATCTCTTCGATGTTGGACATGTATGACTATTAATTGATAGTGTGATGAACTATGTGGTGTGCTAGATGTTGAACTTTAAATTTGTAAGAACTTAGTTATGTTAGTGTGAAATTTATGTGATAGTAATCCATGTTCGGTATAATGTTGTTTCTATCTTCTTTGTGTGATATATTTTGACATATGCATCATGATTATATGTACACTCACATTGTTACACCCCACGAATGCTAAGATATAGGGGGAGCTCTTGTAATTTTTTTTAAATATGTGTATTTGATGTCAAAATTAATTTTTAATCAATGCACACATTTAGGGGGAGCTCACCATATGCCTTAGAATTTAAATTCTTTATTTCAATTACCTTTTATAAGCTTTAATTATGTTGTCATCAATCACCAAAAAGGAGAAGATTGAAAGTGCATCTAGACCCCCTATATAGGTTTCGGATAATTGATGATAAACAATTAAGGGACTAACGAGTTTAATCAGTTTATTAACAGGTATTAGTCCCATGATGAATTTATACAATGCCAGGAACCCTTAAAAAGAAAAAAGAGAAGTGACATGTGAATACTATATAGATTTAAATTTGTTTTACATTTGAATTTGAGTTTAGGAATACCGTACTATCAAGAGGGATGCTTGTAGATCTATTTGAAGATGTCTCAGTGCTCAAAGTACCCATTTTGGACAAAAAAAATGAGAGACACAAACACCGGAATGTTCTTTGTTGCTCTGTGTAGCAAGAAGTTTCGAGCGCAACTCGAAAGTTTCGAGGTGTCGGAACCTCCGGGTGGAGCTCTGAGCAGGGGTGCTCGGTTTGGTGTTCTAAATCCAACCCGAAAGTTCCTGGCTGGCCTAGAAGTTTCAGGTAGCTGAAACCTCTAGTTGAGTCCAGACAGGGGTCCTCAGTTAGGGCCTCTATGTTTAACCCGGAAGTTCCGGATGCCAGAACCTCCAGATTGTTTCTGAGCAGGGGTCTTCGATTTCTAAGTCTATAGCTAACATGGAAGTTTCGGGTTAAACCTGGAAGTTCCAGACAAGTCCCAAAAGTACTGTAACGACTAGTTTTTGGGAGTTAGGTATAAATACCCCTTACCCCCACCTTGCATTTGCTGCCGAACTACCTTGAGACAAAGCATTCAAAGTCCCTTTAGAAGGTCTCCTCACTCCTCTTAGCTTTAATTCTTGCAAAGATTTAAGAGTTGGGTTGAGATTTTGAAAAATAGTGCTAGTGAGTCTCATTCCTATCTTTGAGCACTCAAGTTCACCGTCTTCACTATCTCAGTGGACTTGAGCTTGCTGAAAAGTTCATCACAAATCAATGTGTCATAACTGGATGACTCTTCAATGCTCGAGATTTTAACTTCTCATATGTTGCGGTCAAGAGCATAGAGAAGTTTGATCGCTCTCTCGTGGTTAGAATAGGGCAAAACACCAATGGATCTAAGGTTACTAATAATTTCATCAAATCTAGCAAAAATAGCATCCAAGGATTCATCGGGCCCTTGCACAAATATTTGATATTCTTGGTTGTATATCTGACGCCTAGCCTTGATTTAGTTGCTACCCTCATGAAAAACACTAAGGGTAGTCCAAATCTCACGAGCAGTACGTAGGTGTTGAACCCTGTCAAACTCATTCTGACTCAGGCTAATGAACAAAATATTTCTGGTCTTATTGTTGGCCTCATACTATTCAATTTGAACCTAAGTCGTGCGATCAATAGCGATCTCAAAGTTGGAATCAACTCCCATATTGCATTTCCTTGGCTTATAAGATAGGCCTCAATATGCACCTTCCAGTACGAAAAATCACGACCATCAAACAGTAGAATCTTCCCACTTCTCACAAATGTCGCCTACGAATCACAAAGCCGGTGAAGATCAACAGGTGATCAAACTAGCTCTGATACCAAATGTATGACCGAAAATGATGACTAGAGGAGAGGTGAATAGGCGTCTTACCAATTTCTTTCAAAATGAATGCCCTTCTCCTTTTATCATCCAACGCACCTCAAAAACTAATAGCGGAAGGAAAACTGAAGAGGATAAAGTTGCTAGAGAAATATTCAGAAAAAACACATGGCTCTTATGGATGTATATGAACCCTAAGTTCTATTGAAACTTATATCATGGTTCATCACAATAAAAGATAGTAACTTGAGGAAAGAAACCTTCGAAGCAAAGAAAAGATCATCAGTAGAAGAAATTCTCTAAGCTGATGATGTAAAGGCAAGAGAATTCAAGTCCCACTTGTATAGAAATGTACGTGAATTTTATGTCTCTATCAATAAGAAGAACAAATTTCTAAGGTAGAGAAATTTCAGCTCAACAACCGGAATGAAAATACAACAAAAAGAGAAAGACTTGCAAACTTGAAGGGAACCAATAGAGGTAAATTAGAAGGAGATGAATACAAGCACAAGAGTAAATACAAAATTTATTATTTGTAGAGGTTAGCCCTATTTTAGACGGATTATAAAATTTTTTTTCTCACATAACTCTCACCTAATACATAGGCTAAACATTCATTTTTCTCTCATCTAAAACCCTAACACAAAGCTCTCATATAAATGATTTAAGGGCTCAAGTGGCTAGTTCTAAAGGGCTCAACTAGCCATCTCCTTCTATTTATAGCCTAAGTTACTTGACCCCTAAATTTTCTAGCTTGTTCCCAAAATACTTATCTCTTTTATTACACTCCTACCTACCACTGAGGTCATTTTGATCTATTTTTTTCTCCATCCATCGGACAATCGAGGTGACTTCATGACTTAGCTTCGCCTTGAAGCAAGCTTCATGATGATACCACGTCATCTTTTCCACGGTTTTAAGGTCAAACCGCGAAACCCCTTGCACGGCGTGGCTCATTGTCACTTTATTGACTTCAAGCAAGCCTCTCAATGTCAACATGAGTACTCTATCTTATGATCTTGATCACCGGTAAGTCTCTCCCGCTCCTGATCCCTCGGGGAGTCTTGTCACTTGCACCAACATCCCTTTCGCTTGACTTTGTCATCTTTCATACTTTTCTTGACATCCATGTGTACAGCTAGGATCACCCTTAACTTCGCTTAGCCTCCTTGATCGTCTGGCACCAAGCACCTCGCTTGGTTCTGATGGTCTCACCGTCAGCCACCAAGTTATATCCATCACTTGTACAACATAAGACAAGCAAACACATATCTCCAACTCTGTTACGGGTTAATCAAAATCAAAATCCTCAGTTGATCAGCACAACACAAACAAATCGTGAACACCGGATGATCTGGCGTACACATCTCCTGAGAACCGGACCATCCGGCGTGCTCAACCTCTCTAGACTTGTTTTTTAACCTCTATGTAGGAAATACTCCGGCGAAGCATCCGACTATACTGCTCGAGCGTCGGACCATCTGGCAAGTATGTGTCACCAAGAGCCGATTTTCAGCCTTTCTACAAGAAATGCTCCGGGTGTATACTGCCCAAGCGCCAGACCCATCCGGTGGGTACACCAATTTTTGCTTCTGAGTTGGAAATGCTCCGGTGTGAATCACATCTGAACACCGGATCTTCCGGCGTATTCAATTTTCAGAGTGTCGGACCATCCAGTATGTACAATTTTCCTAAATTTAGAGACAAACATATCATCTCTATTTTTCTCTGCAACTTTGATTAGTTATTATCATATTTATCGTACATAGATAAGTTATACAATATCACAAATCAACAAACTAAAATAACAATCTTATCAATCACTTATCATATATAAATGAATGTATATTTCTATTTGGTTTCTCACTCTAAACTGTTTCTAATCTTAACAGTACAGGACATACCATATTTTTATGGTTAGCTCAGTTGGAGGCAAGGGCTTTGAATATTCAGTTCCTCGTTCCTTTTCATCATCCTTGGAAGATGCTAATGAGGAAGCTACTGTGCTGAGGAAACGCTGTTTTCATGAACAGGTAGACTTTCAACTTCCGACTTGCGCGTTCGACCTACAGGCATGTGCGAAATATGTCACTTATCTTTTGTTCACTTGGGAATTAAACCGTTAAGAGAAACCTTGTCAATAGTTTCATGAATTTGAACAAATTTCACCAAAATTTTATGAACTTTCGAAGAGCAATGAAATATCTAATTTTAATTTTTGTTACTGATATATGAGACTCATAGAGTAGAGAACGAAAATAACCGAAATTTTGTGAATTCATGTATCCTATATTGAATTGCCTATGGCCTTCCATGGTGAAAAAAAAAAGTGAACAAAATTGCATATGGCCTTCATGGTGAACAAGAAAATTGTAAAATGAAATTGAAATTAACACCAAGCACCGTCCACTTGTTTTGCAATGGCTGCATATAAAGGCATACTTCTATTTGGTTTCTCACTTTAAACTATTTCTAATCTTAACAATCTTAACAGTACAGGACATACCATATTTTTATGGTTAGCTCAGCTGGAGGCAAGGGCTTTGAATATTCAGTTCCTCGTTCCTTTTCATCATCCTTGGAGATGCTAAGGAGGTAGCTACTGTGCTGAGGAAACGCTCTTTTCATGAACAGGTAGGCTTTCAAGTTCCGACTTGAGCGTTCGACCTACAGGCATGTGCGAAATATGTCACTTATCTTTTGTTCACTTGGGAATTAAACCGTTAAGAGAAATCATGTCAATAGTTTCATGAATATGAACAAAATTTCACCGAAATTTTATGAACTTTCGAAGAGGAATGAAATATCTAATTTTAAATTTTTTTACTGATATATGAGACTCGTAGAGAACAAAAATACCGAAATTTTGTGACTTCATGTATCCTATATTGAATTGTCTATGATGGCCTTCCATGGTGAACGAAAAAAATGAACAAAATTGCATATGGCCTCCATGGTGAACAAGAAAATTGTAAAATGAAATTGAAATTAACACCAAGCAACGTCCACTTGTTTTGCAATTGCTGCAGCATTGACGAACAGATCGTCGAAGTATCGTTAAATCTCCGTGCATGCTTGATAGCTTTGACATAAGTAAGATGGTTTAATTTGGAGCTGCTTTATATGGCCCGAATACAAGCATCATATCAGCTTGGCTGCTTTGTGTAATGTTGATTGATGTGCAGTAGTCTTGAGGGAAGTGTTTTGTCTTATGCTATTCGTTATGTCTCTCCAACTTGGGTTCTCATCATGAGGAATGCCATACTCTGTTCCATGGGTGCATTTGTTGAGTACCAACCCAACGAAGAGATAAAGTTGATTGAAGTTGTTCAATTTGCAGCCATGCACATGCGAAACAAAGTGAAATGATTTCTGCAGAAATTTGATAGGAATATTGCGATAATGATGTATCGAATTATGTGGACATTTTGATTTACATGGAATTATGTGGATGCATAGGATATCGTGCCTGGTTTAAAATGTTATGTATTTATGATTGACGAGAGTACTACTACATTACCATCTTTGACAATGGGTATCAACCTGTCAATATGCGGATACCATCGTTTGTCACCCTAACAGTAGCAGTCATGGCAGATAGGTCTATAGAAAAAGGGATAAATGAAAAGAAAAAAAACCCAAAAGTCACTTGGATTTTGATTTTCCTCCCCAAAAATTGTTTTGTTGCAAAAAAAACCTCTAAAAGTTTGATTTTGTTGCAAAAACACCCCAAAAATTCAAAAAAAATTAAAAAAAATCACAAAAAATTCTAAAAAAAACTAGGGACAATTATAAGACCTTTTGTGAAATTTGTTTTAAAAAATAATATCCTTTGCATCATATTTCATGGAGAGTAAGTTTGAAAAAAAGAAAAGCGTGCAACTCATTTATTAATTCGAGTTAAATGCATAGTTAATTATTTATTAATCCAAAAATCATGAAACAAAATTTTTTAGTCTTCTTACATGATCCTCTATCTTGTAAAAATATATGAAATCTTGAAATAGTTATTGTAACATGCAGGATTGAGTTAATGTGTTGCAGATAGATTAATTCATAACTAATCCATAACACCCCCAAAATTAGTGAAACCACTTTTATTAGTTTACTTAAACAATTATTTGTGTAGGAAAAATAATGGTAGACATGATAAAGTTAAAATAACATGAGTTAATAAATGAGCTGCACATTTTTCTTTTTTCTCCAAACTTCCTCTCTATGAAATAGGATGCAAAGGATATTATTTTTTAAAACAAATTTCACAGAATGTCTTAGAATTGTCTCTACTTTTTTTAGAATTTTTTAATGATTTTTTTATTTTTTTGAATTTTTAGGATTTTTTTGCAACAAAGTCAAACTTTTGGGGGGTATTTTTGCAACAAAACAACTTTTGGGGGGATGTCAAAATCCAAGTGACTTTTGAGGGGTTTTTTTTGCAGTTTTCCCAGTATATTATCATCTTTAGCAATGGGCATGTATATGTCCACATGCGGATACATTCGTTCGTCACCCTAGTAGTAGCAGCCATGACATATATATAGATTTGTCTTAAAAATATTTTTATAATACCATAAATTTATTAGATTTTATAAACATATCTTAATATAAAATAGTGATCAAAGCTATATATCGAAAATCGTGCTATGCCTAAAAGATCATGTATTTATGACCCAAGAAACCATCTTTGACAATTGGGCACCAACCTGTCCACGTGCAGATCCAGTCATTCGTCACCCTAACAGTAGCAGCCATGGCATACATGTGTAGGTTTATCTTAAAAAAAAATATTTTCATAATAATAGAAATTTACTAGATTTATAAATATATCCTAATAAAAAATAATAATCAAATCTAAATATCGGAGACCATGTGTTATCTAAAAGAACCATCTTTGGCAATTAGCATCAATCTGTCCATATTTGGATACAGTCGTTCATCACCCAAGCAGTAGGGCATGGCATAAATGTGTAGATTTATCTTAAAAACCGTCTCATAATACCACAAATTTACTAGATTTTATAAATACATCCTAATAACAAATACTGATCAAAACTATATCTTAAAGATCATATCTAATTCAAAAGATAATGTATTTATAACCGAATGGACTATCTTTGTCAATTAGCCTCAACCTATAGACAGGGTTTTCATTACCGCGGTAACTGGTCGAATTTCCAAAAAAAAATCGGATAAAATTCATTTGAATAAATTTGAAATTTGGGGAAAAATCACGATTTTACCCGCTCGGTAACCAGTCGAATTGGACCGGTTACCGAGCGGTTTTTGCGGTAACTCGAGTGGTTTCTTCGGTAACCGAGAGCACAAAAACCGACTATGGGCGGTATGGGCGATTACCGAACGATTTTAAGTGATTACCGAGCGGTATGGGCGCGTTATCAATAATTATATAGGAAAATCATAAAAAAACAAAAAAAAATCACCAATAAATCATGAAAAAATAGTATAATACCATGGTATGTTTTGTAACATCAGAAAAAAAAATTGGCATGACCTTTGCTATATTTTGGAAGTTTTCAAGGCAACAAACAGATAGTAATAGCAATGCGAGCACGGACATATAATTGTTGTTTCGAATATATGCGTACATTACATATGCAGCGTCTGAAATTAATAAATATATATCGAATTGTCCGTAGTAAAGCTAAAAACGCAATTACATCCCATCCATCAGTACTTACCATGGTATCCACGCCACATGCAACCTACAAGATGAAAAAAAATAGTATAATAACATGGTATGGAAATAAAGTAGTTGAAAAAAGTAAATTTACATCACCTTTAGAACCACCAGCTTGGGGGCAATTAAATTCGGCCATATTGTATTCCTAGTTAGACATTAGCATTATCCATCGTGTCGATAACAACTCTGCCTTAAACTCGGCCCATGTTTGCCCTATCTATACAGAAGTGGTTGATCATTGTCCTTGCAAAATAGTATAAAACTCAGGGTCTTGCCACTCATAGACCCACTGAATAGGAGGTTTTGACTGAGCACCGGGGATAGGATAGTGGTACGGATACGATCCAGAACTACTCTCCATGCCATAGCTACTGGAATAGCTCCCACTATCTTGTGGTCCATCGTAGCCACCCTGTATTATATGCCCTGGTGAGGATGGGGCACCGTGATCTTGATCCTGTGTGGCAAGCAAAAACTGACTCTCACCAGTGAATTGCACGGGAGGAACGATAGAGTATTGGCATGGAGGAACATCACCGCCCTGACCATCATCATCACCGATGTCAGTCTTTGAGCTGCTGTCATTCAATTCTTGGTAAGTTGGGCTCTTTGGGTCACTATTCGTGCTCTCATCGCTTTCCACTTGTCTTTTGCCCTTACCCTTAGTCTTCTTGCTCTTCTTTGTATGCGTCATTTGCTTCTTCCTCTTTCCCGTGTGTGTCACCAACCACTGTAGCAGCCCACTGTTGTAAGTTCGGTGTGTTCGCTGTGTCTGTCACCAGGTGAGTAGGCAGGGGTATGTCACTGTCTGTGTCCTCCTCGTCAAGCTCAGGGGCTGCATTTGATCTGCCGGTCTCCATCCAGCCTCGGAGCGGATTGTTATCCTCGTTCAATGTGAGCTCCATAAGCCGCTGAAATGGATCATCATCAACAGTCGATCTGATATATGCATCCAAGTTGTTATGTATTCTCAGGTTGTAGTTGACATATACCAACTTATAGAGCTTCTTGTAGCTTAAACGGTTGCGAACTTTGGTGTGGATAAAAGAAAATGTACTCCAGTTCCTCTCACACCCACTAGATGAAGCGCACTGAGACACTAGGCGTCTGGCAAGCATCGATAGTGTAGGTGTAGACAAAACAAACATAGACCACCATTGCGCTGCAAGTAGGTAAAGTGACATGAGGCTCAGAAAAGTAGATAAAATGATGCAACAGATAGATATGTAAAGGTTTTCGTACCAGGATGAGTCCTGCCGTCACAAGCCATCCGTGCAGCGGGCGGACCTGCGAACGAGAGAGACTTTGTCCGATATGTTTCAGCCTCAATAAGTGCTTCCGTGGCAGTACTAATATCGATCATCCTCTCGAATGCCGCATAGAGATCTTCGAACAAGGTTGGACCCGTGCCATATGCGTAATGCGTGGGAGGGTTCAAAGCGGCCGCTGCAAGTTGATGATCGAAGCATTAGTACCACAAGCATTAGAAACACAAGCATCAGTACAAATAAGGCAGCAAGTGGTAGGAGTGTATTACCAGCATTCATGTAGGCCCCATTGGCTAGATCATGCATTCTGCGATCGATAATTGCCATGTACTTTTCAAAAGAACCCCTATCATTACGATACAACGCCTCATACTCTTGCTTCACAATGGTGTATCTCGGGAGCACCTCACTCAATGTTGGCACCTTGTCCTGATCAGCAAAGCGGAAGAATGCATATAATGGCTGGACAGGATCGACAACTATTTTAAGATTGTCCCACCATGGTAAGCTGGATAGGCAACTATGTGCATATCTCCCAATATCAGAACTAATGTATCGAGACTGCTGGAGCTCACTAGATACCATCCATTGCATGAACCTATCCTTTTGGCGTAGAAAGCTATCGAGAAATAGGCAGTTCGTGCCAAATCTTATGGCATTCCACCTCACCAACTCTCCACCAATCGCGTCCTTCATCATTTCATGTAGTTTTGAATGATTGTACAGCCATCGCGATATAGACCTTGCACTTTGGATGACCATATCATGTTCTCTAAAATCACCAACCGATTTCAACATTAAATTTATCATGTGCGCCACACAAGGTTGCCACGCGATAGCAGGATATTCCCTTCTGAGATGAAATACTATGTTAGCAACTTAGAAAAATAATGTACCTTGTTCAAATACTTTGCATCTTGACTGTAGCCAGTCACATCTACAGACTTGTGAAAAAACAAACGACCATTGCAATATAAGAGAAAATTAATAATACTCATGTGCGTCGGTCCCGTCCACGAATCGCACATTATGGTAACACCATACTCTGGCCATTCTAGCTTCCACTTGTCAAATATTTTCTTCAATGCACTTTCGTTCTTGTCCAGATACTTACCATCTATATTCCGGCCAGTTGGAGATTGTACACCCTCGCCTGTTATGGAACAAATGGTCAGACGTCAAAAAGGAAGAAATATGACAACAATAAATTCATTACAAACTTAATCACTTACCCCATTTCTGTGTTTCTTTCACTGCAACGACAAAGAATGCATTGTCCTCCCTTTTACCAGGAATGCCTGAAGTGTGGAAAAATTTGGACCGTACCAAACCAATAGCTTCCTTCGCTTTCTTTCCCTTAACACTCCATGACCCGGTGTCAATCCTCGACTGCATAGGGGTTTTTGCTAAAACAACATTGTAATCTCTGACACTTGGTGGTAGCTCCCTTGTTGAAGAAACTCTCCTAAGCATCCTCTTTAACACAGAGCCCCCTCTGTCACTACCACTACCACCTCCATGCTCGTAGGACTCGCCTGCCCTCCTCCTGAACTCTTCCTCATCCCTCGACTGAGCCATGGCACGCTGCACCTGTTCCTCTTCCGTGTCCTCATTGTCGCTTGTCAAATCTACCTGAACTCTAGCTGATTCTTGCCTCCGAACCCTCTCCTCAGCCTTTCCCTTCCTTTTATGTCTTGCCCTATCCAGCTCACGTCTGAAATAATCACGCACATCTGGAGACACCCTATCACAATGTATAACATTCGATCTGCGCCCTGCCAAATATTCTTTCAACCTTGTGGCACCATTGCCTCTCTTTTTCTTATTGCAGTAATTGCACCTAAACTCCAGGGCCAAATTGTCCCCGTGCTGCCACACCACATCTTTATCCGTCATCGATTAATTTGCAATTTCTCTGTTGGAAGAAGAAAACTCGATGGTTAGCCTACTAATAAATATCTCCATACATGTTTAAATCGCTAGTCAACTCAATTGAACAAAAATTATCAATGGTTAGCCTACTAATAAACTTAATTGAACGAATATTAGCAACATTTGCACCTAAAATCGATAGTAAATGGCTGATTATCTCGCACGAATATTACCAACATTCGCATGTATACGGACAATTCAATGTAATAAGGTCCATAACCGAGCGAATCAATCGCTACATGTTTCTAATTGAATACACGACGAACTGCTGCCCTTCTAACACCGCTTACTGACCATAATACATGAAAGAACGCTACTAAACGGTCCACGACCAAACGCATCATGCACTGCATCGTCGAAATACCACGCAGCCTACAACTACCGATCATATATCCACGATTACAGACCGAGAAACATGCAAAATCGAAGAGTTTTAGCGGTTACCGAAGCTTCTTCGTCGGTTACCGAATTGCGGCGAGGAGTTTTGACGCGCTCGGTGCAGACGGTTGGTTACCGCTCGGATGCGGTCGGTAACTGAGCTCCACCGCTCGATAACCGCGCATGCGTCACTGGATTCCCGCCGGAGAGCACCGAATCGGTCGGGCGGGCGCCGGCATTGCGTCTGCTGCTGCGGGAAATGGGGTGGGGATTTGCTGCAATGCACAACGCCCTCCACATCGACGCAACCTTATCCACTGAATATGGGCCGAAACGGGCCGGATCAGTACTGTTCATTCGACCCAGTTAACAAAACAGCCCATTTAAATGAATTCCAAACTTTGCTTGCCAATTTGGAGCTGCAAACGAGATTTGTTTCGAATTTTGTTTGCACAGATACTCTTAAAATTTGCTCTAGTTTTTTATCGATCTTTTTTAGATTTTTTTTTAAAAATCAATTTGAATTTTTTTAATTCAAATTCGATTACCGCACGACTTTTAAAACTGACCGGCAGAGAGGACGTCAGTAACCGTGATTTTTCTCGGTTACATTTTTAACCTTGACTGTAGATGCAGTCATTCGCCGCTCTAGCAGTAGCAGCCATGGCAGACTGATGTTTCAGAAAAATCCAACCCACAGGCACAGTCCTGTACACCTGCCACTTGGACCCCGGGACCAGCCCTCAGAAAATCCAACCCATACCCCTGAGGCGGCCATGCGGGACCCACCGCCGCCGCGAGGACCCTTCCACGCTACTCTATCTGCCTGCCCCCACCCACCTCCTTATAAAGCCTCCAAAAGGCAAGTCACTTGGCTTCTACTCCTCATCTCCCATCTCAGCGCTCTCTCTCTCTTCACGTGCACACACCGCCACCGCCTGGAGCTCGGGGCGACGGCAATGGCAATGGCGGCGGTGGAGGAGGAGGTGATCATCGTGGGGGCAGGGCCGTCGGGGCTTGCTGCGGCGGCGTGCCTGTCGCTGCGCGGCGTGCGGAGCGTCGTCCTGGAGCGCGACGACTGCGTGGGCTCGCTATGGCGGAACCGCACCTACGATCGCGTCCGCCTCCACCTCGCCAAGCAGCACTGCGCACTGCCCCACGCGCCGCACCCCGACGAGGCCCCCACCTACCTGCCACGCGACGACTTCATCCGGTACCTCGACGGCTACGCCGCGCGGTTCAGCGTCCGGACGCGGCTCCGGCGCGAGGTCCGCGCCGCGCGGTTCGACGAGGCGAGGGGGCGGTGGGAGGTCGAGGCCGTCGACCTCTCCACGGGGGAGGCCGAGCGGTACGTGGCCAGGTTCCTCGTCGTGGCAGCCGGGGAGAACGACGAGAAGTTCGTCCCGGAGGTGCCCGGGCTGGAGGGGTTCCCCGGCATGGTGGTGCACGCCAGCGAGTACCGGTCGCCCGAGGGGATGCGGGGGAAGGCCGTGCTCGTCGTCGGCTGCGGCAACTCCGGCATGGAGATCGCCTACGACCTCGCCGACGCCGGCGCCGTCACCTCCATCGTCGTCCGCGGCGAGGTCAGTCAGTGGCACACACCCTGCCTTTAAGTACTCGACACGCTTCCCCTCCTCACTGACACGTTTCACCTCCCTCTAACGGCGTGCCATGCATGCGCATTATCCCGTGTCCGCATGCGCGCCGTTGGATGTCCTGATGAATGGCCCCGATCACGTACTTCTGTGCATGTATGCATCTCTTATTTAGTGTTTGGTTGGTTGAATGAAGTTGAATAGAATGTTATTGTGTTAGATGGAATGATATTGAATGAGTGGTATAAGTAGGTTGTTTGATTAAATGTATAGAATGGTATAAGAATATGTTTAGTTAGTTGTATAAAATAAAACGACTTGATACAAGATTTTTTTATTGGTTGAATTAGTCTATGCTAGATGGGCTATATAGTATGATAAAAATATATATAAATAAAATATTATAAATAAACTTACTTTTTTATCATGTAATCTAAGGCTAAAAGTATTTTAGAAATTAGTCTATCACATAAAAAAATATTAGCAATTTTTTCCCATTTTGAGAATTTATTCGAGGCTCTAACAATTATTAGAAATTATAAAAATAATTTTTTGAGAATTTTAGTTCTAATTCTATATTGATTTTTTTGGTGAATCCAATTAAAATATATTATATATAGATTATAAAACATGTAAATAATTTAGGATTTTTAGCAACGGAGGACCACTATTTTGATTTTTGGATTTTAGTACTGTTTACGAGCAATTTTCCTGTTCGCATGGGAGGAGTCGGACCTGAACGGCGTTCAACCAAATTCTCCGAACCATCAGATACAGCGTATTAAAAGAATATTCTTCAAATCTGAATGACCTCGTCCTGCATCATCGGTATAATTCATCTATCCAAACAAACGGATGACCTCCTATTTAAGACCGATCAGTACTAGATAGGATCGTACATGAAACCAAACACATAGTTATTGAACAGTAGCGTTCGATATAAATATACAATGAAGACGAGATAACGCGCACAGATCTTTAGGCTTCTGAAAATCCGGTAACGGCAACTGGATAAAGAGCCACAAAGTAGAGACTATCTCCTTTTTCTTCCTCAATCTTTTTTTCTCTCCTTTCTTTTCTCTGTCAAAAAATTGGAGGAGCTTAGGGTTCCCAAGCCGCTGCCACCCCGCTGTAGATTCGCCACTGACGGCAACCCAATTACAGGCAGATCGTCGTGCAATGGAGCAGTGATAGATGTTGCACTGCACTGCCTGGTGTAAAGTCCTCGTGCTGGCAAATGTTCCCGTTCCGTCGACACCGCACGTGGGGGCCACTGTACCAGACAACGCTAACCGACGCTAGGTTTGTCTTAATTAAGCAGCTTTCATCGATCTTGCTGCCTTAATTAACCAACGCTACGTTTTATCTTGCTTCAGCCATTACAGCATACTCTTTCGATGATAAATACATACCGTTTTAAACAAGATATGGTTTCTAATATATAGTTTTGATCACTAATTTTTATTAAAATATATTTATAAAATTTATTAAATTTGTGATATTATAAAAATATCTTTAAGATAAATCTATACATGATTTTAAGGTTTTTAAAGTAAACATTTTAAAAGTTATGGTTAGTAAAAGTTTTAAAAGTTTAATTGAAATTTTTTTTAAATAATATGTATTTATGATTGGAGTGAGTGTTTAAGTAATTGAGAGAAAAGAAGACTGAGAAATGGATAATTCTAGATTAGGATCAGAACAAGCTAGCATACGAGACTGGAAAGGGAAAGCAGCAGGAGCTGGGGTCAGATCAGAGCAGACGGAGGAGGAAGTCGTGCTTCTTCTGTTCTTCGTTGTTGCCGTTCCCTACCAGTAGAGATGGTTAAATAGGTTATTTGGGTCGGTTCGATATGGGTTCGGCTCGATACAACCTGGCTATGGTGTAGCTCGAACGGTTCATCTACTGTAACGGGTCGTACTGTATCGGCCCGCATGCCTTCCCTTCGGCTCACGGCACGGCTTGTCGATCACTGTGCCGTGTTGGATCGGTTCGGGCACGATTTCAGCCTAGCAGCACAGTTGGCATGGCGGGTACGGTCGGTCCGGTGGACACGGTGCCACAAACATAAAAAAAATAGCCACAAAATTAAAAATATATATATAGAAAATAGGTAAAAATATAAAAAATAAATAAATAAATAGCTACAAAATTAAAAATATATATATATAATAGAAAATAACTGGACATATGCGTGCCGGGCTGGATCGTGCCGGCCCAACTCGATCGGGCCGTGTCGTGTTGGCCCACCGTACCGTGCTTGGGCCGTGCCGACAGTGCCGTGCCTCGGACCGGCCCAGTAAACACGGCCCATTTGACTATCTTTACCTACCAGTAGGGATGAAAATGAGATAAAAATTTTCTACCCTACCGATCGATTGGAAGTTTGTGAAATAAATATAGGATGCAATAATGACTATTGATATTATTTATATCTGATTTTAGATCTAAGAAAAAAAAATAGAATGACTGATATTCGTTTGAAGTATATGAATGCCCAGTATTATAAGAAATCTACTATGATTTTATTTAAAAATATGATAATATATAAATAAATTATCACATAGCCGTAGATAGATAATACTGAAGGTTCTTATTTTTATATCTCAACGATAACTTTTTTGTGCTTATTTTGATTACACCCCTATATTGTTTATTGTGTTGTACAGGGGTGCAAATAAAGTGAAAAAATTTCATCTATCCGACTAACCAAAAATTTGCGGCACTATCAGTTCTGACTTTGATTTTTAAAAAATGTAGGATAGGATACTAAATGAAAAAATATTATCCAATATTATCTGTGTCTGACTCTGACTCCCAGAAAAAATATAAGATCTCTACTACTTAAAAAATACGTAGTGATCCTCGCACCAGGTAGGACGTCCTGCCTCCAGTCCTGCAGATTACCCCTAAACTTCGCAGAAGTTACTCACCTTATACCACTCAATCTCTACTACTCCGCTCGCATGTGTTTCGCTCTCGAAAATCCCGCTCCCGCGTCTCGCCTCTGGCTCGCACGCCCGTCTGCCCAGCACGCTATGCGCCATACACGTCGACCGCCTCTTACAGCTTCCGACTGACATCCATACATAGACAATCCAATAACTAGTAGAATATAAAATAAGTTATATCTATCCATATTCAATCTGATTACACACTTACTGCAGGTGCGCTATGCTTATGTAGCACTCTCCTCTCTAGTCTGATGGGCCACAAGTCAGTCACATGCCCAGCCCGGCAAACAGTCTCCAAGGGCGTGTTTGGATGCTTGCACGCGTGTCGGCCTGGCTCCGCGCATGCAGGCGCCGGCCATTCGCTCCATGTTTGGTTGTTGGTATTACCGCTCGAGACTGCATCCGCCCATGCACGCGCATCCTCCCATCCTGGCTCCACGCGTATGCCGGAATCGGTCGTTTCCACGGGGTTAGCTAGGGAGATGCAAAAGTACTATACATATGATTTTTTTATTTAACTTTTGATTTTATTTAGAGGTATAAGAGAGGTAAAAAAATCTAAACATTTTTTGAGCAAACTAGAGCTCATTAGGAACCCATTTTAATTAGTTTGAACTAAAAACCCTAAATTAATATTTAATTAAAATTCTCAAAAATCATAAAAAATTCACTAATATTCTTATCCTGCGACGTACTAATTTATAAAAATATTTTAAATCTTAGGTTATTTGGTAAAAAAGTGAGTTTCTTTATAATACAACATATACTCGTACAGGCAACCTAATACAATTTCTTCTTAGTGAGGCTGAGCACATGCAGCCAATCAAACAGACCCTATTGTATTTTCCCATCCTATCTCAACTCATATAGGCTGAGCCATGCAAACAATCAAACACACCCCAAGAGGGCCTGCTTGACGTGTCACCGGCGAGATTACCGCACAGTAATTACTAGGGTACATATCTGATAGCTGAAGAAGCAGGTCGCTCGCCTCCCGCATTATACTAGCGAAATTGCCGGCACAAATTGTGCGGCTAGATTTCAAATTTATTATTTCCTTACATACAGAGATGGTAGATAATTAATTAAGTTACATAAATTTTGTGGATTAATTATCTCCATAAATAAGGTAGAGGGACCATCCGAATCGATCTTAGATTATTGGAGGAATAAATTAGATGGTACAAATTAACCTATATACACTAAATGAGATGGACGTAGAAAAGAAAACAATCTGGACTTTATATATTGCACTACGTACGCCACAACAACATTGGTGGATGCATGTGACACTTGCATTACCTCCTAATCTGAATGAACAGACATGATTAATTAATTTAATCAGATCACCTTTTTATTTACGTGTACACTATTTGCACATGCATGCAGTTGCACCTGGTGACGAAGGAGATCTGGAACGTGGCGATGACGCTGTACCCGTACCTCCCAGTGTGGCTCATCGACAAGCTGGTGCTGCTAATGTGCGCCTTCGTGTTCGGCGACACTGCCCGCTACGGCCTCCGCCGCCCCGCAGTCGGGCCCTTCACCATGAAGCTCACCACCCCCTTCTACCCCACCATTGACGTCGGCACCTACGCCAAGATCAGGACCGGCGAGGTCCGGGTCCTGCCCGCCTCCGTCAAGAGCGTCCAGGGCAACGTCGTCGAGTTCACCGACGGGAAGCACCACCCCTTCGACGCCATCGTCTTCGCCACGGGGTACCGGAGCACCGTCAGGCGGTGGCTCAAGGTACGTACGCATATATATAGATATATATACTATAAGTATATTCTGCGTACCTATAGGATGCACACGGGTCTAGCACGCGCCCGACCGAGTAGTCAATCAGGTGTTGACGTGCGCACAGCCCCATGGACCGAGCGTACTTGCACCCACCGACCCCACGGTCCCATGCACTACTACAGAACTAATCATAAGTGTCACCTCATCAGTATCGACTTAGTCAAAACCGACACTGATAGAGTATCAATGCCAGTTGGTAGCAATATCAAGCATCAAATCGTTCATTCGGATAAAACCAGCACTGATAACTAGTATCAGTGCCGGTTAGTATTACTAACCGGCATTGATAGTATCATTGTTAGTTCGTATTACGAACTGTTACTGATACTACGATCGGACCTAAAATTTTTATGCAATGGATTTTTGGCTCGCGTTGGCGTCTGCTCGACTCAGTCACGACTCAGGCGCGTCCTTATCCTCTCGGTCTCCCACCCTCGTGACCTCACTCCTCGAGTCCTCGCCCCTATCTCTCTCTCATCTGGTCTCTCGTCCAGCCTCCTCCTCCACCGGCCTCCTCCCCACCGGTCTCCTCCCCTCCTGCCTCCATTGGCCTCCCCTCTGGCCTCCTTAGTCCTACAAGACAGCATTGTCCACCTTAGAGAAGTGTAGTCGGCCACCAGAAGAAGCGTTGTGGGCACCACTGGCCTCATGCCCCGAAGGAGCGCTATCCTGTAAGGGTGTCACCGACCGACAGGTGCTGCCGAAGGACAGTCTACAGCGCCATTGCCGGCCAATGGCTGGATCTACACGTCCGTGTGGCTCATTGTCGTCCTCTTCCGGTGGAACTACCAGATCTGAGCGGTGCAGTCAGGGGGAGCCGCGTGGCTGACCACTGTTTGGAGGACAGTGCCACCGTTGGGTGTGCCGCACGACCGGCTGTAGGGGCTATGACTTGGTTAATGTTCTTGCAGATTCGTTAGAGGATGTTGAGTTCTTGCTGATTAGCGTCCGTCTTATAGAACTAAGGTGCTTGATTATGGTAGAGGTTGAGTTCTAGATGATTTGATTTGATAGTGAGATATGTTTGTATCGATGAGATGAGTCGATTTGAGCACGATGGCGGTGGCGGTGGCAGGAGGACGACGGTGGCAGTGGCAGGAACGACAGCCGAGCCGACTCTCTTGAGCTAACTCGTTTATTTTTTTGGCTCGGGAACACATATCAATGTCGGTTGGAGGTATGAACTGGCACTGAAAAGAACTTTTAATGCCGGTTCCAAACCCGACACTGATAGTCACTGACTATCAGTATCGAGTAAAGAGTGCCAGTTGAAAACCGGCAGTGAAGTCATTTTTCAGCCGGCACTGATATATAGTTCTATAGTAGTGACGGGAGAACGAGCAGCGATTTGCAACCAATTGCATCTTCTTGCATAAATTAGTTACAAGTACAAGCATAGGTTGACTGCAGCTACATGCTGCAACTACAGGCGTAGAGCGTGTTCCCACTTTTGAGCAGCGATTGTAACTAATTGCAACTACGTGTATAGATGAGTTACAATATTTAGTATAGAGTGATTGCAACTTTTAGTTGCAACTATAAACATAGTGGTCACAATTATATGCAGTGATTTACAAACAATTTTAATCTCTTGCATATAGGAGTTACAACTACAAGGTTAGAGTGTTTGTAACTACATGTTGCAACTATAGACATAGAGCAAGTTCTCACCTTTTAGAAACGATTAGTTGCAACTATAAATATATAGTAGTTACAAGTATATGCATAGCGAGATTACAAGTCGCAAGCCTGACTATTTTAAACGTGGTTGATGTGGACGTCGGTTTGCAGTGGTTGGGAGCGTGCAGAGGAAGGCCAGCTCGGTCGGCGACACGCGAGAGGGAGGTAGGCTCAGTCAAGGGTGCGTGCGGGGAGGGAAGCTGGCTCGGTTGGCGTGCTCGTGGCCGGCCAGCGCGCAGCGCAGGGTTATTATGTGGTGAGCCGTGTGTGTATATATATAATGAGTATATAATTGATAAACTTCTTTTCAATTTTTTTATATAATTCACATTGGAGTATCTTAGAATGAGTATGTAAGTATACTTATAGTGATAAAAGAGTATATCCAATTTATTTATATGGTATATCATAATAGGAGTATGTATATCATATATGTGCACATGCACGCATATACATCGTACGTATTTGGCTAGCTTATTGGTAGCGCGGCGCCGTATGCGTAATACATCATGATCCTGACCGACACAGGCATTGAAACCATGATCAGCTGTTCCTATCTAGGAGATGACTTTGAGACTTAGCCGAGAAGCAAAGCTAGCTCCTCACCTGCTTGGTCTCATCTTTGATGAGCACGACCTACGTGTATATGGCCTTTCTTTGAACTGAAAGCGTACACGCACGCATGCATTTTCCTCCATAGCTAGAACGAGCTGGCATACATCCTCGTATATATGGCCTTTCGTTGAACTGAATTCATCATTATCCCCTTTTTTGTAAAAAAAAATGATTTCAGAGCGACGACGGGCTGATCGGCGAAGACGGGATGGCGGCGCGGAGCTACCCGGAGCACTGGAAGGGGGCGAACGGGCTGTACTGCGCGGGGATGGTGCGGAGGGGCATCTACGGCAGCTGCGAGGACGCGAAGCTCATCGCCGACGACATCAGCAAGCAGCTGCGCCCCCATGGCAACGACATGCCCGACGTCCACGCGGACCACGCCCAGCGCAACGGCTCCTAGAGCTAGCTGGGTATCTTACATCCGTCGGATGCAGAGGCAACGGCCGTGATCGGTGACCTCAACAACTGTCCTATTATTATTATAGTACTACTAGCTTGTGGATGCTGCTAATAATAAGAATAAAAAAAAGTAAAAGAAGGGCGGCAAGACGCTTTGTTGTCTGGAAACAAAGCTCGTTTATGCATGAACTAGCAAGGTGAATAAACGTGCTTAATTGGGCCATGGTAATAATTGTGCCGTGTTGTACCAGATAGTCCTGTGTTAATGTAACGAGAGTATCGGACTAATATAAGCAAAAGAAGAATTATCAAGAAAAAATAAAGTTTAACTCATCGGATTATCCGGTAATACAACGATGATAGTACCGAACTATTTATTCTAGAGGCAATTCGAAGTGAAGAAGTTTGAAGCTCAGTTCACCGGATAGTCTGTTGATCATGGTATGTACACTAGATCAAATTCTTGCATAGAATAGTTTCTGGTGGCATGAGAAAGTTCCCCACCGGATGGTCTGATGAAGGCAAAAAAGGATCACTGGAGCAATATTTCCGTAGAGAGTTGTTTCGGTTGGTTTGAAGGAGTTTCACTCACCGATATTTCAGTGATGCATAAGTGTGTTTACCGAAGCTTTTGTACCACAGAAGATTTTGAGGGTAGAAGAAGTTTAACGCACCAGATAGTCCGGTGATGGCATTGAAATCGTCATCAGAGCATATTTTCCAGAGATTGTTGTAACAGACAGTTTAGCTAGTTTGTACGCACAGGATGATCACGTGTTCGGTCGGTGTTCACTGGATGATGACATCGGACGATTTCTCAGCAAGTAACGGCTACTGAGAGTTGGCACTATGGCAATGGAAGTTTGCACTCACCGTATTATCCGGTGTGAGTAAGAATGTACTCACCGTATCATCCGGTGTTAATAGAAAAAGTGGGTGATTAGGCAATAACTAAAATTTAGATCTCTAGCCTATAAATATCCCTCCATTTCGTTTCATTTAGCTCTCTAGCGACCTAGAGGAGTTAATACACTATGTATGTCATCAAGAAGCCAGAGAGAGCACTTGAGTTGATTTCAAGTTCCTAATTGAATATTAAGGACATCATTGGTGCTTGGAGAGTAGCAAGTGTGCATCTAGCTGTAGTCTAGACTTGATCTTTGTCAAGTAAAGCTATTGGCTTGTTACTCTTAATGGTTGGTAACACCTAGCTAGATGATCTTTGGTGATTGGATATGTCTTGGTGAGCTCTTAGAGTTCTTGTGGGAGCCCTAGAAAAAGCTATGTAGTTGTTTTGATACCCGCCAATCTGAAGATGGAGAAGTGGCAATCATGAGGGAGCACTTGAGTCTTAGTGACTCAAGGGAGAGTGATATCCTTGGTGGATGCTCCGACGAGGACTAGCGGGGAGTGTTAACTCCTTGATACCTCGAGAAAAAAATCCAGAGTTCTCTTGTCCATCTCTTTACTATTTTGTAATTTAATTTGAGTATTTATATTCTTGCAAACTTTCAATTCTATATTTTCTTAGTGTCTTTGCTTGCTTATTTTGTTGCCCTCTCCTAACTTATTCGTGTAGTTGTATTTCTTTTCATCTATGCTAAGGTTGCTACTTGTTATAGATTTCGGTAGAAGTTTTAATTTCCCAATTCACCTCTCTCTTGGGTCATTCGATCCTTTCAATGGTATCAGAGCCTCGTTCTCTTGTGGAGTAGTAGTGTGCCAAAGTTCGAGAGAAAAAACTTTGCCTATTAGAAAGTTCACATAGCGAGCCATCTTGAGGCTATTTCTCCTGAAGTTTGTTTAACCGCCTCCATTGTGTTTGATCAACCTTTTAGCGACCAACAAGTTAGGTGGAATGCTAAGGTAAAGAATGTTATATTTGAGGGAATAGTGAAGAGGTTTTCTCTAGAGTTAGGAGCAAGGAATTGACTAATGAGATTTGGATCCCTCTTTATGAAATTCATGAGGGTTCTAGGAAAATTTGTGAGGAAAGATATCATGTGCTTATGAATGCTCTTAATCAATTCAATATGCCTCCTAATGAGTTATACAATGATATGTATTCTCGCACGAATATGCTTGTGAAAGAAATCAATTCTTTTGAACTCACTCAATCGTATCAATGAGACGTTATTCGTAGGATCTTGATGGTGCTTCCCAAGCCGCAATACAACATTGTTATTTCTCTTCTTCATGAAAGGAACATCAATGATATGACCATCACTAATGCCGTTGGGAAGATATGTGCTCATGAGATGTTCTTGTTTGGAGATCATGAGTCTTCATCCAAGAAGATTCTTGCTCTCAGGGAAAATATGGTTGATAAGAAGATGATGATGAAGCTCTCATTAGTAAGTGAAAGAGATGAAGATGATGATGATGACTACAACACCGAGCTTGCTCTTCTCATGAGAAGAACCACAAGGATAATCTTCAAAAGAAGGGATACAACTATGATCTCAAGAAGAACAAATTTCGCTCAAAATTTTTTGACAAGTTCGGTGGCGGAGATAAGAAGAAGTGCTACAATTGTGGTAACCTTGGTCACATATCATATGACTGCCCTCATCCCGACAAGAGAAACAAGAATAAGTCCAAGAAGATTGATGCAATTGAGGATGAGGACAAGCATAAGAAGAATGATCAAGATAAGAGGAAGAAGAAGCTCTTCAACAAGAAGGGTGGAGGCCGCAAGGCTTACATTGTTGGTGAATGGGTCTCCGGTGAAAGCTCAAGTGATGATTCAAGCGATGATGAAGACAACAACTTCGCGGGTCTCGCCATCACCAATGATGATCCACCTCTACCTCCAACACATATGTGTCTCATCGCAGAAGGTAACAACAAGGTGAGTAGTGAGAAAAATGATAGTAGTGATGACGATGGTCTTTCTCCTAATGATCTATTTAAACTCATAAATAACTATGCTACTATCATTAAGAAACAAAAGGCTAAAATCAAGTCTCTCGAAAATGCTAATTCTATGCTTAGTTTTAGTCATGATGAGTTGCTTGCTATATATAATGATGTGCTTAAGAAACATGATAAAGTAGTTACATCTAGCAAGTCTCTTAAGGCTAGTAACAAGAACCTAAAACTTGAGCATATTGATTTGAAATGTAAATATCAAGAACTTGAGTTAGCCTATAATGTCATTGATTCTAGCATGAATGAATTGCCTACTATTGATGTTGTTAAGTTCAATGCATCTACCTCTTGTGATGATCTTCTTGATATACCATACTACTCTTCATGTGATAATATATCATCTTCTAAGACTAACCATGCAAGGAAGCAAGAGCTTGAGAATGAGATTGCAAGTCTCAAGTCATATGTGGCCCGGTTGACTAAGGGGGGTACAAGTACAAAGAAATTCTCATGAAGAATACATTATACTACAATAAGAGAGGTCTTGGATGCTTACCCAACCCAGTGAAAAAGGTCATCAAGACACCGGAGATCAAGAATTGCTTCATCAAGAAAGTTGTTTTATATTGCCAACATTGTCAAGTCACCGGTCACCACACAATGGAGTATCCAATTCCTACTAAACCCATCCCTACTTTGTGTTCTAAATACAAATATACCTTTAATGATCATCATTTTCTATTGCATAAGCTTAAGAGTGGAAAAGTTATGGCTAAATTTATTAGAACTCAAGCTAAAGGCAAACTTCCTAGGAAAATTTGGGTGCCTAAGGCTCTTGTGTCTCACTTCAAAGGTACCAAACTTGGTTGGGTACGTAAACAAAAAACTTCATTTCATATGTGTAGGTGAACTATAAAGCCGGTGACAAGCATTTGGTGCTTGATAGTGGATGCACACAACATATGACCGGTAATATAAAGATGTTCACCTCACTAGAAGATGATGTGAGAGATCATGACAAAGTCACCTTTGGTGATAACTCTAACGCAAATATGGTAGGTTTGGGTAAGATAGCAATCTCTAATGATCTTTCTATCTGTAATGTTCTTTTAGTTGAGTCTCTTAGTTTTAATTTGCTTTCTGTAGCTCAACTATGTGATTTAGGCTTCATATGCTTATTTAGTGATGCTGGCATTATCATAGCTAGCAAAAAGTATAATGATCTAATCTTTAAAGGCTTTAGACATGGACATATATATCTTGTGAATTTCTCCTCTAATAAAGCTAGCTTGACTACATGCTTCTTCACCAAGACATCTATAGGTCGACTTTAGTATCGTCGATTTGCACACATTGAAATAAGCCAACTCAAGAAGGCATTCAAGAATGGAATGGTAGTTAGGTTGAAGGATGTTGTATTCGAGAAGGACAAGTTGTGTAGTGCTTACCAAGCGGGGAAGCAAGTTGCAAGCTCATATCCATATAAGTCCATGATCTCTACATCAAGACCCTTAGAGCTACTACATATGGACCTCTTTGGACCAACTACCTACAAAAGTCTTAGTGGTAATCTCTATTGCCTTGTTATTGTTGTTGATTCTACAAGATATACTTGGACTTTCTTTCTAGATGACAAGAGCAAGACCGTTGGGATCTTCAAGAAGTTCGCAAAGAGGGCTAAAAATGTATTTGATGTCACACTTGTGAAGATCCGGAGTGACAATGGCATGGAGTTTAAGAATACATACATTGAAGAATTTTGTAATGATAGAGGCATCAAGCATGAGTTCTTATCAACCTACACCTCTCAAAAAAATGGCGTGGTGGGGTGGAAGAACAAGACCTTGATCACTCTTGCAAGAACAATGTTGGATCAGTATGGTACGCCAGAGAAGTTTTGGGTGAAAGCAATTAATACGGCATGTCATGTATCCAATCGAGTGTACCTCCACCGACTATTCGAGAAGACGCCATATGAGCTTCTTGTTGGGTAACGAGCAAGCTACGCTAGCCTAAAACAAAAATTTCTACCGCATTCACCCAGAAAACCATGCTAGTAGGAGATCATAGATCGTTACCGCTCGACGCGTAGTACAGCGAAAGAAGAGTTAGAGTAGACCAATCCAACATCGTACATGTCAAACTCCTCGAGCAGCTTCTCGATCAGATCCACGATTGGCCCCGCGTAGGTGGTCACGCTCCCCAACCAACTCCGAGCAGGTGGTCGTGCTCCTTGACCAGTTCCTCGACCAGCTCCCGATCAGGTCTATTGTGTCCTTGACCAGTTTTGAGTAGTCGTGTCCTGCTGTCCGACCAGATCCGAGTGTTCATGTTGTGCTCTGCGATCAGACGAGCAGGTACGTCGACCAGTTCGTCATAGCGAGCGACCAGTCCCGAACACGTTGAGATCAACTTGCCGAGAAGATCAGCGTCACAATAGCAGCAGCGCCTCTACGGTAACCACACGTACTGGGCAAAAACACCGAGCGCCGATGTGCTAGCACCGCACGCGTGGCTAGGGTTTTGGGAGATCGTGTAGAAGGCTGCTGCTAGGGTTTCAGAGTGTCTCAACCTTAGCACGCCCTACCCACGCCTCTCCTCATAGAGCTCGCTAATGGACTCCCACGTTGGAAGAACTTTAGGACTCTAACTTCTCATGGATCACAATCCAATCAAAATCCATACACGAATCCAATTCGCATGTTTTGTTCCAACCCATTAAGTGTGTGAGTTGTTAGATTCATGTACAAACGGCTATAACTCGGTAACACTTTCCAAACCAAAATCAATGGCGGTCCCTAGTAGGACATATTGACTCCCGAGTATACACAAAAGATCATATCAGTTGAACCTTGATATACATATACACCGATCCCTTCGCCTCATGATATCAATCAAGCTCAAGGCGAGATACGTGCCATTCTTGTGATAGCTCAATCATTCACTCGATCAAGTAATGGATTCATCATGACTAACTCTTTAATCATATTGGCATGGTCATGCACTTTCTCGATCCAACTACCTCGAGGGGCCCAGAGATATCTCTCCCGTTATCAAGAGGGACAAATTCCATCTTGATCGCTCACACTCCACAACATATTTCATGACAAGCGTGAAAACTACCTTTATGACTACCCAGTTACAGAATAGCGTTTGACAGCCTCAAAGTATGTCACTACACATTCTGGGAATTAATGACGATCTTAGGTCTAAGGATCCTGCAGGTACACCATTTGAGATAACAACTGATGGCACATCATAAATAACAATCCCAACAGTATCTCAAGGTGGATCTATCCAACATCATGTTCTCTAACATAAATATCCATATTATTGATATGGTATCTCTATATCTATGATTCATGAAACGTGATCATCAATCAATTCATGTGCTGGTCTTATGTATCATCACAAGGATATGCGATCAGGGATCGACTAAGAATAACATCATGATATAAACAAATAGTTTCAAGAATAAGTCACATTCTTGCCAATCAATATAAAAGGTAGTCATTCTTAGAATAACATATTATTCAAAAGTACATTAACATAGACGTGTAATATAATCATCTTTATGATTGCCTCTGGGGCATATCACCTTCACTTCTCATTGGGAAAAAACTCAATATCTCATACTTTCGGGTGTTCGGGTGTAAGTACTTTATTTTTTATTAAAGAGAATGCTCATGAAAGTTTAAAAAATGTTACGATATTGGTTTTCTGGTTGGTTATACATCTAACTCCAAAGCATATCAAGTATTCAACAATGCCACCGATCTTATTGAAAAAACATGTGATGTGGAGTTTGATGAATCTAATGGCTTTCAAGGAGAAGGTGTTTCTTGTGATGATGTAGGTGATGAACTCTTGAGAGATGGAATAAAGAATATGATAATTAGGGATATCAAGTCTAAGGAGGATAATGAATATGTAACTTCTACTACCATTCCATACAGCTCCATGGCATCTCAAATTGATGAAGACGAGGACAAGGATGATCAATCACTTTCATCACATGATGTCCATACCTCTCAAGAGGAAGCTCAAGCTCAAGCTTAAGATGTTGCACCACTACAAGATACACCTCAAGAAACATAAGTGAAGCATATGCATATTTCCAAGGATCACCCCATTGACTTGATCATTGGAAGTTCATCTAGGAGTGTACGAACTCACTCTCGTTTGTCTCTTGTTTAGAACCTACATATGTAGATGAGGCTCTTAAGGATCTGGATTGGGCGATGGCTATGCAAGAAGAACTCAATAACTTCACCTGTAATAAAGTATGTATTCTTGAAGAAATGCCTCAAGACAAGAATGTAACTGAAATCAAGTGGGTCTTCCGCAACAAGCAAGATGAACATGGTATGGTGGTACGCAACAAGGTAAGACTCGTTGCGCAAGGATTTGCACAAGTTGAAGGTTTCGATTTTGGCGACACATTCGCTTCTGTGGCATGGCTTGAGGACATTCGTATCCTTCTTGCATTTGCTTCACATAATAACATTAAGTTTTATCTAATGGATGTGATGAGTATATTTTTAAATGGCTTCATCAATGAACTTGTTTATGTTGAACAACACCTCCCCCCCATTTCGAAGATCTTATCTAGATATCCTAATCACGTCTATAGGTTGCACAAGTCACTTTATGGACTCAAGCAAGTTCCAAGAGCTTGGTACGAATGCTTATGTGACTTCCTCATCAACCAAAGATTCAAGATCGGGAGGGTAGACACAACATTATTCACAAAGATCATCGACAATGAGCTTTTCTTGTGTTAAATTTATGTTCATGATATTATATTTGATTCAACTAACAAAAAGTTTTGCAAGGAATTTGGTGACATGATGTCTAGTGACTTTGAGATGTCGATGATTGGCAAGCTCAACTACTTTCTTGGATTTCAAATCAAGCAATTGAAGGAAGGGATGTTCATCCATCAAGAGAAGTACACGAGAGACATCCTCAAGAAATTCAAGATGGATGATTCCAAGCCAATCAAGACTCCAATACCTACAAATGGACATTTCAACTTGGATGAAACGGGTAAACCGGTTGACCAAAAGCTTTATCGTTCTATGATTGGTCACTTCTTTACCTTACCGCATCTAGACCTGATATTATATTTAGTGTATGCATGTGCGCTCACTTTCAAGATAATCCTAAGGAATCGCATCTTAACACGGTTAAAAGAATCCTTACCTAAAGCATACACCTAGCATAGGCTTGTGGTACCTGAAAGGTGTTAGTTTTCTACTCTTGGGTTACTCGAATTCGGACTTCGCTAGATGCTATGTGAATCGTAAAAGTACTTCGAGTGGGTGTCACTTGCTAGGGTGATCCCTAGTTTCTTGATCGTCTAAAAAGCAAAACTCGGTAGCCTTGTCTACCGTGAAAGTGGAATACATTGTCACCAGAGCATGTTGTGCTCAAATCCTTGATATGAAGCAAACCTTGTTAGACTTTGGTGTTCATCTAGAGAAGGTTCCACTCCTTTGTGACAACGAGAGTGCCGTAAAAATTACAAACAATCCCATTCAACACTCTCACACAAAGCACATTAATATTTCCATCACTTCCTTAGAGACCATGTGTCTAATAATGATATCTCTCTTAGTGATGTTCGGTTGGAAGATCAATTGGCAGATATCTTCACAAAACCACTAGATGAAGCAACCTTTTGTAGATTGCAAAGTGAGTTGAATGTGTTAGATGCTTCTAATGTCATATGATGCCTTGTCATATAGATGCATTCATGATATGTGCTTGTCTAACCTTCTTAAGATAGTGGTGATCATGGGTTTTACTTGAGATGGTGGTCCCCTAGTTTCTCTCAAGGCATGTTGATGGGTTCATCATGAAGAAGCTCGAGAAGGAAAGTAATACGACAAGATAGATTTAGTTTATGCTATGCATTTGTATGCCATATACCTTGCACTCATGTTTAAATTTATGCATTTGTTATACATTGTATGTGCATTGGCAGTAGAAAGATCATAAAGGAGGATAGCACTCTTTGAGATTGTTGTTCGCTCTTGATGTGAATATATACCTCTATAAGTGTGATTATAAAGATGTAAGTACTTAATGCATATTTAGTCATATTTTAGCAAATTTAAAGTCTTAATCTTTAATTTCATAGGCAATATGGCTCAAACATTTCCTTGGAGTTTTTCTCCCTCTTTCTTTGGTTCTTATTGCCTATTGCAAAATTATGTATGATATAGCCTTTTGGCAAATATTTGCAATTGAGTGTTTGAGAGAGTGAGGCTTCACTCAAGCTAGACCAAACATTTATTTTTATTGTGTGTTGATTTGAAGTTTGGACTCAGTGAGAGATTTTAGTTCAATAGAAACATTTTCCTATCGCTGGATGATCCGCTGCTTCCTTCTCTAACCTCAACAGCTCATTCGGTGCTCTTTGAGTCAACTCAGTTATCCCTGAAAAATTCCGGTGCATATATTGATGTGCAAGTCAGAACCAACGGATAATCCCGTGTATGTTTGTTTTCCATTTAGAAACGGTCCGGTGGTTGCAAATGGTTCAGGACTAGACCTTCCGGTGTTCAATCAGTGACAACAAAAATTAGAAGTTTTGAAATTTGTCTGGTGATAGTGTTGGTGTTTAGTGGAGCATCACTGGAGTATCCGATGTTCAGAATTGGATTTCTTCACCAAGAAGATCCAATGTTCAGTGGAACATCACCAGAACATTCAGTGTTTGAAAGTGGTCTCGACTCCATTTTGAGATACGCTCTGAAAATTTTGTCCGGTGATCAATATGCGCTACACCGGACCTTTTGGTGTTTGCAATTTCTATAGGGCCCACCTGTCATATAAGGTTTCGGCCGGCTTCCTCTCCTCTATCTGCTTTCGATCTTCGCCGCTCCTACCCGTTGTAAGGAAAATGGCCCTATTAGGCTATGTGTGTGATTTTAGTGATTAATGACAACATAGTCAATGAGACTAACATGTTTGTCAAGAATATATATTAGTAGGTCTCATGGATGTAATACATGAAGAAGCCATTGAAGCAGGGACAAAATTTGGTTGAATTGGAGAAATTCTAGGAGTTTTGTTCTCACCAGATGGTCCGGTGTTGAATGTGTTGCACACACTGGACAATTAACAGTGCATACAAACAGAAAAAGTTTTGCCTCACCGAATGGTTCGGTGCTATGAAAGTGCACACACCGGAGAATAAATAGTGCAAAGAGGAAGAAGAAGTAGAAGACCCCACTGAATAATACAGTGATGAAGCAAGAGTACAACAGACAAATACACCGGACAGTGAACAGTATAAAGAGGCAGGCGAAGCTTAAGCTATCAGATGGTCCGGTGATCAAGTCATGTGTACACCAGAGCATATTCTCCAGAGAGGGTTGCATTTGGCTCGAATGGCTGAGGATTGCTCACTGGGTAGTCCGGTGATGAAGTGATGAGCACCGGAGGATACACCAAAGCAATCTACACAATGAAAAAGTTGGCTCGGATGGCTAAGGTATACTCACCGGAAAGTCCGGTGATGAAGATGGAGTATATACCGGAGTGTCCGGTGTTCACAGTGGCTTGAGTGGGGTTCTAATGGCTAGTTTTTGAGAGTGTACTCACTGGATGATCTGGTGAGAACAATAGTACTAACGGCTAGTGCGCGGGTTTGAGGCTATAAACACCCCTTCACTCAGTCATTTGAAGGTGTGACGTGCTGCTGGAGTCTAGAGAAGTTCATATACACATCCAAGCCACCAAAGTGCTTAAAGTGATCATCCAAGGTAATTAAGCACAAAATTAGAGAGTGATTAGTGCTTATAGGCCTAAAGAGTGTGTTGCTAGGTGATTGCTGCCTAGAAAGTAGATCAAGGAGTGATCCAAACTTGTACCTCTTGGTACACCGGTATCTTATAGTCTTGGTGACTCATCGGCAAACTTGTTGACACTCTGACTTAGTGTGGAGCGGTGACGAGAAGCGTGTACGAGGACGCAGAGACCCTTGCCTTGGTGGCTCAACCTCCGAAGTGATCACGGCGGCAAGGAACTGGAAGAGAGGCTAGTAGTGAGACCTTGCCTTGGTGGCTTGGTGGCTCATCCGAGTGGAAGCCTTGTGTTTATGACTTGGTGGCTCAAGAGCCATGACTAGGTGCCGACCGGGAGCATATCCTTTGTGGAGCTCCAACGTGGATTAGGGATAGAATTCATGCTATCAATACCACGGGAAAAAATCATTATGCCAAGTTTGTTCTCTCTACCTTATTTACGTTTCTGTATTTACTTACTTACAATTTACCTTCTTAGACAGGTTGCAAGCACTTTGATCGGTAAAGTAGACACACTATATAAACCTAGAGCACATTCAGATAGAAATTGATATAGGTTTATCTTGTGTTATTTTTAGAGCCGAAATAGTTCTAAGTCATCCTAATTTACCCCCATCTTAGAACGTCATCGATCCCTACACCCGCTATCGTTGTCTCGCTGAGTCGTAGTCGTGCCCCCACCGTCCAGCGCCACCGACTAGCTCCTCCTGTGCCGTCGCACCACCACCACTCACCATCGTCGCCTCTACTCCACCGTCGTCGTTGCTACTCCGCTACAGCCGCCCAACGCTGTCTCATACCCAGAGCGTCGCCGCCGTCGCCTCCGTCCTCTCTCTCAGATTCAGCGTGGTGAGCCTAAATTTTGGCCAAATCATCAATCTTGCAAACCCTAGATCAAATTTGTACACAATTTGCCTCATATCTCATAACATTTCTATGCAAATCTACTTCAATTAGTTCAATTCCATGCGACTTGAGAGCATGTTCATCCTTATAGGTGCTTAATTGCTCATATGTTTCAAATTCCAGTTGAATTCATTCAAATTTCCTCTAATTTCATTAAAATTCAAGCCAAATCCAAGCAATTTCTTGATCAGTTGCTGCAATTAGAACCATATCCTTTACATTGATCATGTATTAGGGCATGTTGATCTAAATTGTGCCAAATGTGCTCAATCCATTCATATGCCTTTTGATCTTAAAAAATTTGCCCCAAATTAATATGCCTTTTGATCAATTCATTCAAGCTAAAGTCATATCCTTTGAAATTGATCATCGCCCGATCGAAAACTTGAATCCATAGAATGTTCATCAAATTTCTCCAAAAATTCTTGCTTAGGATTCAATTTGGAGTCAAATTTCATGTAAATTTCATATACCCAATGCAATTGCTCATCTTGTTATCATCTATTTATCTATCATATGGGTCGTGAGCGCGCTAACAAGGGCAAGGGCAGAGCCGTTAAGCAGCCAAAGAAGAAGTCAAAGGCTCAGAAGGAGTGGGATAGAGCCTTGGTAGCAGCTGAGGCAGCAGACACTCAGCGAGGTTTCGCGATCCAAGATGACTCCCCTACTCCGCGTTGGTCCACCTGCACCCGTTCTGCCAGGAAGTTGGACTTAACGCCTTCCAACTAGTCATGCAGTCAGAAGAGGGCTCGTCAGGAGCCAGAGCTAGATAAGGAGGAGGAGGCAGAGCAGCAGCAGACAGAGTAGCCATAGGCAGAGGCAAAGCTTAGGCTCATCGATGTGACTTCTTACAAGTCATCGAGGATTAAGAAGCTGCGTTTTGTGCCCATTGAGGAGTGGTTTCCTGAGGTTAGGGATGAGGGGGTTGATCCCAGGTTCTAGACAGTTCTACAAAAGAGTTTCTTCCACTCTTATATTAGGAAGAAGGTCAGTTTGAGCTAGCACAATATGCTCAATTGGCGCTATATGTAGTCGGCTGCAGGGGGACTGAATGTGCTGCAACACTTTGACGCCTTTCCTGGACTTCCAACTCTGCTCACTGACGTGGATAGATATGTAGAAGACTGAGTCATAGTGTTTTACGCCACAATATGGATTTAACCAAAGCGGAACTTCATTCAGTTCTGTTCTAGGGAGAGACTTTCAGATTATACCAAAATAGTTTGCTTGAGGCTCTGGGGGTTCAGGCAAGTTCCAGGTATCTGCACGAGGTCGTTCATCTGAACGCCAAACTCTCTCTCCGTCCTATGGTTGGTAGCATCTTCCCCACCGATGAGGAGATCATGCCGCTCTTCAGACAGCCCTTCACTCTAGGTTCGTCGCGACTACCATACGTTCTGACACCTGTAGCGAAGGCCATCCACATGGCCTTGAGACGCAATTTGCTGCTAAGGATCGGCTACGGAGAGGCTATCACCAGCTTGCAGCAGTAGTTGATTCTTTCTATCCTCACTCACCGATGTTTTGATATCGTGGATCTGATCCTGTGTGAGATTGAGGATGCATAGCAGAGGGGATATCCTTGGCCAGACAGCAGTCATACGCGCACTTCATCTCTCATTTGCTTGCTCACGCCATCAGGTATCTCGAGTTTCTCGAGACCTATGAGGAGTCTGTTACTCGCTACAAGGAGTATGCTTCTTCTGCTCTCACTGACAGACGTTGTGGTCAGCGGGTCATGGTTCACGCTCAGGAGTTGATCCCTATTGATGAGCGAGAGAAAGCAGCAGCTAAGGACCAGGCCCTAGTAGAGGCCAAGGCAGAGCTACCTCAGTATATCTTTGACGTGAACAACAATTCAGACTCAGACGACATTGAGTACATTTCTCTAGTCACTAGGTCACACGATACCGAGGTAGGAGGTTCTTCTCAGGTTGCTCCTCAAACCTCAGTTCTTACTTCTTCAGCGCATGAGACAACTCCTCTAGTATTCCCTGCTACACAGACTTCAGAGCTTGTGTTGATTCTTCAGCATATGCAGTAGTAGCAGATGGTTCAACAACAACAGATTCAGCAGTAGCTTGCAGCACAGGCTGAGATGTAGGTGAAGCTTTAGGCAGACATGATTCACAAGTAGGAGCAGCAGATGATGTTTTTGTAGTCTCTCCGGCAGCAGCAGGAGGCCATGTTCTTAGCACTTCAGTTGGATAGAGAGAATAATGCTCGTATGTTCTCATTCCTGTTCCAACATATCAGTCTTCAATTTTTTGCGTGCTTAATTCTATTTCTTCAAGCTGATATGTTGTTCTAGTGCTAGGCTTTCTCTTGTTTTATTATGATATGCTATCAATTGCCTAGTATGATAGGGTGTACTTCAATTCATATCTATAGCTTCTCATATGTGTTGTCATCAATCACCAAAAGGGGGAGATTGTAGCATCTAGGTCCCTATGTAAGTGGTAAGTGTTTCAGTGATTAATGACAATTGTATAATTATGACTAACAATTTGTTTTAAAAGGAATTAAAAATTTAGTTCATAATGATAATTGGATATTTTTTGTCCCTAAGGCGATTATGCGAATGATCAAAGAACTTGTGCATATAGATTAACAATTTTCTAGTTCTAAGTGTTGTAAAGGAGATGAATGACACTTAGAGTACCATAGGTCATTTTTCTTTAGTCTTTTAACTGTACTATAAAGAAGAGCTAAGAGTAGTAGCTTGACCTAATGAGTATAGACTTGGTTTCATGCACACTTATGAAATTCTAGCACTAGGTAGCTCATAGAAGCCCGTGGTTAAGATGTCGAGAAGTTAGAGCTCAAGAAAGTTTGAATTGGACGAGCTTAGAGAAAATTACCTCACTTGATGATCTGGTCTATGTGAAGTAATCTCACCAGAGCATATGGTTATCTCAAGACAGAAAACAGTCTAGATGCTCCAATGAACAAAGTGATGGAATCACCGGATGATTTTCTGAGTGACACGTGGCCAAAATTGTTAGAAGTGTTACACCGAATAGTCCTGTGTTAATGTGATAAGAGCACCAGACTAATTTCAGCAAAAGGGGAATTGCCAGAAAAAAATAAAGTTCAACTCACCAGATTATCTGGTGATGCAATGATGACAGCACCGGACTATTTATTCTAGAGGTGATTCGAAGTGAAGAAGTTTGAAGCTCAGTTCACTGGATGGTCCGTTGATCATGGTTTGTACACCGGATCAATTCTTGCAGAGAACAGTTTCTGGTGGCAGGAGAAAGTTCAATCACCGGATGGTCCGGTGAACGCAAGAAAGGATCACCGGAGCAATATTTTTATAGATGTTTGTTTTGGTTGGTTTGAAGGAGTTTCACTCACTGATATTCCAGTGATGGAAAAGTGTGTTCACCGGAGCTTTTCTACCAGAGAAGATTTTAAGGGTAGAAGAAGTTTAACGCACCGGATAGTTCGGTGATGGCACTGAAATCATCATCGAAGCATATTTTACAGAGATGGTTGCAACGGATAATTTGTATGCACATGATGGTCCAGTGTTAGGTCGGTGTTCATCGAATGATGGCACACAGACGATTTCTTAGTAGTAACAGCTAATGACAGCTGGCATAGCGGCAATGGAAGTTTGTACTCACCGTATTATCCGGTGTGAGTAAGAAGGTACTCACCGTATCATCCGGTGTTAACAAAAAAATTGAGTGGTTAGGTAACGGCTAAAATTAGGACCTCTAGCCTATAAATATGCCTCCATTTTCTTTCATTTGGTTCTTTAGCGACCCAGAGGAGTTCATATATTGTGTGTGTCAGCAAGAAGCAAGAGAGAGCATTGGTGTTTGGAGAGTAGCAAGTGTATATCTAGCTATAGTCTAGGCTTGATTTTGATCAAGTAAAGCTATTGGCTTGTTACTCTTGGTGTTTGACAACACCCAGCCGGTCTTTGGTGATTGGAGGTGTCTCGATGAGCTCTTAAAGTTCTTGTGGGAACCTCGGAAAGAGCTATGTACTTGGTTTGATGCCCGCTAATTCGGAGATGGAGAAGTAGCAATCATAAGAGAGCACTTGAGTCCTGGTGACTCAAGGGGAGCGATATCCTTGGTGGATACTCCAACGAGGACTAAAGGGGAGTGCTAACTCCTTGATACCTCAGAAAAAAAATCTGGTGTTGTCTTGTCCATCTCTTTACTATTCTATAATTTAATTTGAGCATTTATATTCTTGCAAGCTTTTAATTCCGTATTTTATTAGTGTCTTTGCTTGCTTATTTTGTTACCCTCTCCTAGCTTGTTTGTGTAATCATATTTCCTTTCATCTAGACTAAGGTTGCTATTTATTCTAGATTTCGGTAGAAGTTTTATTTGCTCAATTTACCTTTCTCTTGGGCCATTTAACCCTTTCACCCTCACACACTAACTTTTTGAAAACTTGAAATCAAGGTTTTAGAAATCTGATCAAACCTTTTTCAAAATGGTATGTATTGTATTTATGATGGGAGGAGTCCCTGTTGTCTAAAGGAGAAAAGGTTGAAATTGCGACACCTAATTCTATATGTTATCGTATGAACTGTTAGATATATATATATTATACACAAATACATGTGGAGGGGCCCCTTGGTTTTGGGGTCTAGGGCGGCCACCCCGCTCGACCTCCCTCAGGGCTAGCCCTGATCCTGATGGTGGGACTCGGCTCTGGCTTCGCCATTTTTTAACGATGCAGGTCACCAGAGATGTAGGAGAAGGTTGTAAGGACCTGGTTGTAATAGGTTGTTTTTTTTTTCTGTTTCTTCAGGGTCCTTCTCCCAAAAAGGGGATGGACTGTGCTTACTTTTAATATAAAATCCTTCCCATTCGAAAAAAAGTACCCACCGATCTAGATGGTAGGCAAACTGGTGTTGCTCTTGTTCGGGGACACGTCCAAGCACGGGCTCCTGAGGCCGCCCATTTGGCTCTTCGCCAGGAAGCAGCAAAGCTCCGTCCTGCCGGTCATAGATGTTGGCACCTTCAAGAAGATCAAGAACGACGAGATTCAGGGTGATCAGTGAAGCTTTTATTACTACTTTTCGATGGCGCGGAAAAATGTTCCGGTGCAATTGTCTGAGTTGTGCTGAAGAGATCTTGCTGAACATCCATTGTGCGGTGTGATGTGCAGGTTCTATCGGTCACGATGAGCGTGCATGGGAATGCCGTCGAGTTCACCGGCGGCAAGTGGTATCCTTTCGACGCCATCGTCTTCGTCACCGGCTACCGGAGTGCTATAAAGATGTGGCTCAAGGTCTGGTGAAATTGTCTGAGTTGTGCTGAAGAGATCCTGTTGAACATCCATTATGTGGTGTGTTTGGTTGCACAAGAGAGGCTGCATTGTATAGTCTGGCTGAGTGGAAGTAGATAGGGGAGGTGTATAACTTCGGAGAAGAGTGTTTGGTTGTTTGTATGAGCGGATGAAGTGAACTTGTGAAGGTGTTTAGTTATCTATATAAGCGGATGCAATGACCTTGTGACCTATGACTCACGAGTGTGCCCTTCTAAAACTCTAGCTCATACAGTTTGCATCCATCCAGTCTGGATGAGAGTAGAGCTTGATTTGGACGTATCGTATAGCTAAGATGACTCGTGCAGGACAGAGATGGCCAAATGGGTGGCCCGGCCTGGCACGGCATGGGCCCATTGAGGCACAATCCGTTTAAGCTCGTTAGCTAAACGGGTCGTACCGTGGTGGCCCACATGTCGCGACTCCAGCCATGGCAACCCATTTAAGACGGGGCCATGCCGTGCTGGCCCGTGGCACGATAGGCCCGATGATTTTTTTTGCCCGTCAGCACGTCAGCCCATGGAAAATTAGAAAAAAAATCATAAAAACTTGCTTTCGCTCGGAATCAAACACCCGACCTTCTACTTGGGAGTCAAACACACTACCATTGCACCACATATTCTATAAGGTATTAGATCTAAACAAATTATATAAAATACTACAAAAATATGAACAGTTAAACGGGTTGTGCCGTGCCGGTGCGTCGTTCCGTGGCTCCGGCCCAAACACGACCCAAGTCATCGTGCTGTGCCGGCCCGACCCGTTAGCCGTGCCGTGCCTGGGTCGAGCCAAAATAGTCGTCCCTTGTGCCGGCCCATTTGGCTCGGCCCGCTTAGCCATCTTTAGTGCAGGTTGGATCCATCATACAGATTTTAGTATGAAAATACATGAGCGAATGCAAGTTTCTCGTGCATATAGGCTGGGATGCAGAAAACCAAATAGACCCATGTAGAAGGGGACAAGGTTGTTCTCAACTTTTGTCGCCATTCTATCTAGGGAGACAAGGTTGTTCAGAGAATAGGGATCAAGAGCTATGAAGTAGAGGGGCTCACGATCAAAAGTTGTGCAGTAGAGGGGCTCATGATCTAAGGTTGTCCGCAGCGAACGGGCTCTACTACACGGGGCTTTCGGGGATAGGTACCTACAACAATGGTGTCAAAATAGAGCTCATCACCAGTGATATCATCAAGCAGTTGCGGCAGGGCAACTGAACATATAATATAAAGTTCAATTAGGGACATTCATGAAAAGGGGATTGATCAGGGTTTGAAAAATCGTTGAAAACCGCTTGGTATTCGTGAATATCAGTCAATTTAGTCTGCACTGTATTTAGAAAATATTTTTTTCAAATTTGAATTTAAAAATTCACAATAATAAAAAAATCATAAAATGTGACCTAATGTGATTTTTTACAAAAATAATGTCGTTTGCATCATATTTTATGAAGGGGAAGTTTAAAATAATGCTGAAATGGGCCATATGAATATGATAATTTGGCTCATCACACTAAAGAAAAGCTTAACATATAAACACATATTTTTCATGTAAGACATATCTTAAGAGGATCTTTAAAATTGATTTCATTTCATTTAGAGTTTTATTAATTTCTCCATGATTTTTACAAATTTCACAAACATAAAGTGAACATGTTAAGAAACAACACTGTAATTATTTTTTTCATATCTACCATTATTTTTTCTACATAAAGAATAGTATAAATAAACTACTAAAAGGGGTTTCACTAATTTTGGAGATGTGATGGGTTAGTTATGAATTAATATATTTGCAACACATTTACACAATCATGCATGTTGCAATAACTATTTCATAAGTTCATGTATTTTTAAAAGACATAGGATCATGTAAGAAGACTAAAAAAATTAGTTTCATGATTTTTGGATTAGCAAATAATTAACTACGTATTTAACTAAGTTTAGCAAATATATTTTCTCGCATAAAATATACAACTTTTTTATGAGTATAAATACTTTTGTCATGTAATATCATGTTACAATAAAACCTATAAAATTTGTCTCACTTGATTTAAAGCTCAGATAAATTAGTTATTGATTTTACAAGATTGAACTATTTTTTTAATTTTTCTTAAACTTGAGCTGTTTGCGATAAAACTAAACGGTTTTCGATCGAATTCAAGTGGCTTTTTATCACAAACGAAATACGAGAAATACGGTCGGTTTTCGGTACAATTCAATCGGTTTTCGGTTCAAATCGAGCAGTTACCAAATCGTCCATTCGATCAGTTTTTGGTCCGATGTATAAATTTGACCGACTGAATTTGAGCGAATTCTCACTAAATTTTTAACGATTTTCGTGATATTCATGAATTTGAAAAATTGCTGCCAAGTGGTTTTTAAACTTTAAATAGTTTTGTGAACCCTAGCATCGAACTTGCTCGGTTGGTAGAGGGTACAGTTGAGCACCATACTTGACCGGGCTCATACCCTGTGCACACGGTACACCCCTCTTAGATCAGGGCCAAAGGTCCTAGCATTATTTTATTAAAGGAGCATACTTGAAATAAAAAAGGATCGATTATATATAGAGAGGTCAAACAAATTCAGCAAGACCCTTGTCATTAATCATCCAGTTAAGCATTTATATAGTGTATGAATATGAATAACAATACATCTTGCAATTGAACAGTGACACGATGTGGATATGGTCATAATTACTTTTCGGAGCAGTGGCTTTCTCTTTATAGGCGTTTCAGACATGAATAAAATAAAGTACGGACGCGGATATGAAATTGATAATTTTTTCTTCAATATAAATATCTATCTTATAAATTTACCTTAATAATCTATTATATTACAAGGATTCATTATGCTGCACGTCAGAACAAAAGTCTGCTATTATGGATGTCCGAGTTCGTTCGAATTTCCCGATGGCTACAAATTTCTACCTGAATTATCCTCCGTGTAGAATAGCACTCGAATTTGTATTTGCCTCAGAAATCTGTATAAGAATTGCCAATGTTCTGTTCGTATTTGATCAGTCTCTAACCCTTCTAACAAGCTCATTTAAAATTTTGAATGGATTCAATGAGTGAACAGAAAAGGAAAGGGCAATGTTATATTTTCACAGCCTGTTTTTCAATTTTTTTCAGTACCTCATGACAGACAGAAATAGGATGTGCCTCGCCCCTCCTGACGGACCTCGTGCTCCTTCACCTTGCCCCTCCTTCTGCCTTCTTCGTCAGTACCTTATTGTCTTCAGTAGCACCCTATCGTCGGATCTACGCCTATGGTCACTGTCGCGCTAATCTCTTCCTTTTGGAGCTCCCTTGCTCCAGCATCTGTCCATCCGACGGCCTTCCATCGCCCACGGGCGGTGACGTCTCCATTACCTCACTCCTACATCCACCTCCTCTGTCGGATCAATCTAACACCCATTAAACTCCCTATAAGCTTGAAGATAGAGAATCTTATTGGAGAAAATCCGCCGGCAAAGAAGGTGCTGAGACGTTTAGGAGGTGTGAAAAAGAAATGGCCCATGGCCTCGTAGTTGTAGCACCATTAAGGCCCAAGAGTCAAATCTAGTGGGTCGACATATTAATCAGTACAAGCGGGAGGCCGCCAGCCGGCTCGCCTCGCCCGCCGCCGGCCTCGATGGCAGACCGATGCGCTTCTCATGGCGCCGTCCAAATAGCCGCCTCCCTCCCCCTTCACCCTCTACCGCTGCCTCGCTCCACCGCATTTCCGTCTCCACCGCCGCCGCCTCTGCGTCCCTTCAACAGCCAGACGATCCCTGCGCCGACGACGCAGTCACCCACCCGGCCACCGCGACCTCGCCTCGCGCGCGCGGTACGGTCCCTGAGGCGCCTCCGCGGCGCTCCAGCGGGGCGCGCCGCACCCCGACGCTGCCACCTTCAACGTGCTGCTCCACTGCCTCTGCACGCTCGGCCGCCTCGCTGCCCCTCGCAGGCTGTTCGACACAATGCGCGGCCTGGCGCCGCGCCTCCCCAGCGTTGTCTCCTGCAACACCCTCGCCAATGGGTACTGTCGCGCCGGACGCCTCGATGAAGCGCTCGACGTCCTGCGCCTCGCACGGGTGCGTCCCGACAAGTCCCGACAAGCGGACCTACTCCATCTTCATCGACGGGGCCTGCGCCGCTGGGGAGCCGGAGCTCAGGGTCGGATTCCTCGTTGCCATGCTGCGCTACGGGCTGTTTCCGAGCGTGCCCGCGTTCAGCTGCCTACTAGCCGGGCTGTGCGCGGTTGGCAACGTGAAACAGGCGGTGGCGCTGTACGGGATGGAGAAGGTGGAGGTACGAGGGAATGGTGGATGGATTGTGCAAAGAAGGAAGGCTCGAGGAAGCAGTTGACCGTTTTCACCAAACTGAGAAGGAAGGTTTTGCTAACAGATTGTTTGTGTATAATGTTCTCATAAGTGGATTCTGCAAATTGGGGGACATGGAGAAAGGTCTCAAGTACCTCTATGACATGAGAGAGAAAGGTTTGTTGCCCGATGTTGTTACATATAACACATTGATGGATGGATATTGTAAGCTTTCTCAGATTGAAACTGCAAAAGGATTGTTGATTGACATGGAGAAGGAAGGCCTGGAACCAAATGTTGTTAGTTATAACATATTAATTGCTGGTATAGCAAGGTTAGGAGATGCTGAACAAGCTACTGCTTTAGCAAACGAGATGTATAAGAAAGGAATTAAGATTGGTCACTGTATAATATCGGAAGAAATGAAAAGAAAAGTTTGAAGCCACTGTTCGTGTTGGAAGTTCACAGGTGACAAGTTCTTCTCTGGAGCCATAGGTGGAACTTGCAGTAAAGTAATTGATTTCGTAGGGATGACTGTGTTACAAATGGTTCAGGGACAATCAAGGAGACGTTATTTATGAGGTTTGTTTGTCTATTCCTTTCCCTTTTCATGCCCCTCCTTGAAATTTGCTGCTCCTCTCCATATAATTGAGTTTGTAAATCAATGAAATAGTAAGCTGTAGTACCTTGCATGTTGATAACTTACATGGATCATTGTCCTTATTAATTACTACCCAATTAACCCAGATTATTGAACTGAATATCTATGTTGTGTAAATAGTCTGTAAGTGCCAACGCTGTCGATTTCTTTCAGCAGATGATAGGACCATGCCTCTTAATGGTCATTTTCTTCTATTCGGTACTTTCATTCATCCTTTGCTTCCTAGATGCCATCATGCCACACAGCATACTATATTCTCTTTTCTCTAGCTAGCTAGTAGACTGGCCCAAAGTGTCACACTCATGCAGATGTTTTCTAAGTTAGTCCAGTAACTTAATTTGTTGTCAGGTGCATCTCAAAATATATGTCAAAAGCAACTGTTGCATTTTCATTTGTTCATAATCCAGCGAAATGAACAGAGGGTTCAAAAAGTACTGTAAAAGTTGTGCATCTCTGAGATAACATTGACTGTTGGTAGCATTATTTCACTTTGTTATGTGGCTAGAAAAGAATTATGATTTGTCACAGGACGTCGGGTGAAGTAAAAGTGAAGGGAACATGTATGTAGCAACAGCCATCACCTGTTTTCATAGCAGCATGATGCTAAATGTGCACATCAATTGCTCCCATTTGTTTTTCTTTACTGTTAGATGCAGTTTCAGCAGTGTTTATGCTAGCCGAAGTCACATTCTTATGAATGGATAAGAATTTTGAAAACTGGCATCCACGTGTTTCTTCACTTGGCCCTTTAAGTGGAGGTGCTCTAATTGATGAATAGCTGCTTACTACTGCAGGGCATCCTGAAATTGGAGCAAACCATATCATGCTAACGGAAGACTCTGGGATCTGCTTACGAGCATTTATCTAGGATAATGGCTGCATGCTTTGCATTGAAGACTGTGATGACCTTCATAATCTTTTGAATGTGCAGCCTGAATTTGTAGGCCTGCATAATCTACAATACACTTCTGGTGAGGAACTTCTTCTAGCTCTAGTAATCTCTTGAAGGTTCTTTTACTCATAATTCAAATTATGATATTCTGTATCCTTTTTAGATTCATTTGACCAACTAATTTCATTTTCTTCACTCAAATTGTCCTGAATAGGGAAGACCATCTTGTTAGAAATATAGAGTTCTTATCCCTTACGTATAGGTTATTAGAGTCCTTATCCTGTACTCTCTCTATATTGCCCTCAAGGGGCTACTATTGAATACAAATTGTTATTCCTAACATGGTATCAAAGACAAAATTAGGGTTAGGGTTGTGTGTTGCAACTTCCACGCTGTTCCTCTTGTCCTGATCTAGCCTTTCCGAATATAGAGTCCTTATCCCTTGCGTATAGATTACTAGAGTCCTTATCCTGTACTCTCTCATGTACTCTCTATATATTGCCCCTAAAGGATTTCATTGAATACAAGTTGCTATTCCTAACACATCTATCAAATCTATATATGAATACCTTTGCCCTAGTTTGTTTTCTAGCTTCAAAATTAGCAAATTTTTAATATCAGAAGTGAAAATGCTTTGTTCCACTAGTATCGTGTTCCATATGATATGTTTCTGAAATTTGATTCTTTTTTTGGGCTAAAAGAAACCCAACAAAATCTAGATGATTTGGAAACTGTAAATATTCTTGTGTGGGTAACACCATCGGCTTCAGTGATTCATAATTTGAGAAGCTTAATTTTTTAATGTGAAGCCTGATTTCAGCAAGAATTGAAAGACATGTTCTTGTTGGAGTATTTATGAACTCTTAATTCCGCAAGTGAGGATATTTTTGTGGCCTTCTGATATTTTCTTTTTCGAATTACAAATATGTAATACTCACGTAAAACTAACATCATCCTGGACATTTAAAAAAACTGGGAGATGTTTATGCTCATAATTTCATATAGTAAGGTTAAAAGCTAAATTGTAATGCATGTTAATGGCTTGATGCTCATAATTTCATATAGTAAGGTTAAAAGCTAAATTGTAATGCATGTTAATGGCTTGTTTGGAAGGGTGGTGATTAGGCACAATCCACTCTGACTGGGAGGGAGATGAACTATTTTCCCTGCCAATCCGAAGCGATTGGTCCTCATACTCTTATACCTGCTTACACAAACAAACTCTAAGGTCTTGATTTACAACCACAAACTACACCACTACTACCTATACCACTTAAGCCTTAATAAAAAAAACTCAACCATGGGGAGAAGACACCCCCCCTGGCTTTGCCTTAAGAGAGGGGAGTACTGAGCCCTTTAGGGAGGTACTCACACTTAAGCCTTAATGGTTTGTGCAATTCATTTTTTAGTGCACGTAGAGCCATAGAATCAATACCTTTTTTCAGTATTTGACTGAAAATGACCTTTTTAGCCGTATTGTTTCTTAAAGTCTCAACATGTGCATACGAGGTTTTTTCTATTTAATATATACACTACTTTTTTTTCTGTATTTGGCCAAAAAGAACCTTTTTAGTCATTGTTTTAAAAAGTCTCAACATTACATACGAGGTGCTTACTAGGCAAATGAGCTGAACGTTTAGAGATATCTGTTTGGAATGGTTTTTTTACAAAGTATGTACTTAGAGCCACTTTTAAATGTAATTTTGTCGAATTAGCATTTCTTAGTTCAAATATTCAATTAACTGTCATCGATTTGGAATTTGGAGAAAGTGTGTGGTAGTTTTGTTGAAAATTTTATTATCCCCAAAGTATGTCAGAGAAGCATCTTAAAATTTATTTTGGAAATACTTTTGATTTCAATTGACAAAAGTAGAACATTCTCCTAATATACTAGCATATCTTTAACAAATATGTACTTATCATGTCACCTCATTTCATATATATTTCAGGTCTGGTTTGACATAAATCGTCATGTGTCAAGCCTGTGATCATGCCAGGCCTTCAAGGATTTCGCACCTTAGTTTTGCTAGAATCTGCATTGTTGCACTTAAGGAAATGACACACTGGAAGAACTTAGCACCAAGACTGAACTCTGAATATGCAGTGTAGTACATTCTTGGTACGTGGTATATCTGAAAGTACTTTTGCACATTTTCTACGTAGAGGGTCTCTGAACCCCCAAAAAGCTATGAGCTATATACTCGGAACCTAGCTCATGAAGTTGGTGGTGAGTACAGCGCTCACACTTCAATTCTCAGCCCTCATAACAGTTGCAACTGCTACCACCCTTTAACTTTGGTGAATGTACACTGGTGGAATCTAAAATGGAACTCGTGAAGCTCAGTGAAGGTTCAGTGTTCAGGGCACATCATATGTGACTGGTGCAGCTGATCTATAACATCGGCAAAAAGGTGGTGTGGACTTATATCAGACCCTTCCATCATTGAAACTTGGATATATCTGGATGGCCTTCAACTATTTCAGATGGTTGGAACGGAGCAGAAGCCTTTATTTTTGGAGTGACTGCTTGAAATTGGTGCAACTCTAGTGGCAGTACCGCATCATCATATGAACGGATCTGGTACATATCCAGCATAATTGATGAGGCTTGTCAGCTGGAGCTGGTATTATCTAATGATTTTCACATTGTATATGTTAATTGAGGCAAGTTTCAACTTCAAACCAGAGGTGATCCAGGTTGGATGCTTTTCCTGAGTTCAACAAATTGCTCATTACTTATTCATCTGAATATATGATTCATTCAGCTCTTTTGGTTGATATATACATTAAACAAGCCTGTTATTTGGACAAAAGATATAGTTAACCATGTTTTGATTTTAACTGCCATGTATTGTAGACGACAAAAAATTGAATATCTTCAAGCTTGAGTAGCTCATTGAACTCCAGATATCTTTTACATCCCTTGTTGAAAAAGATGATGCATTTTACATTCATAAACAGTTGAACAGGACAATAAATCAATCAGTAGTGCTTTCTAGCTTTCTTCCGTATTTGCGGGTGCGGCACATGATCTTGCCTAATCCGGTTAGTTTTACTTTTACTAGCTAGATATCTTGCGTTGCTCAGGCAACCCTCATCTTGCTGATCTGTGACTCCTTGTAGCGATCGCTGTAGCAGGAGAAAAGCCAAATCTGAAAGACTTTAATAGTCATGTTTCTTGTGTAGCATGATAGCATCAGCTTGAATCGTTAATATCCACTGGTGCTAATTAAGAGCACTATCGGCTTTTAGTTGTCAATAATGGAAGGGAATTGTGTTAAGGTGGCATATCTGAGTGTAATAATCTAAACTCACAAATTCCATCTACCCAAGTTGCACAAAATAGACAATAGAGAGAACCTTTACACAGTGCACAATCCCTTTTGGTTCTAGAAGTCTAGACAGCAGTTTCCATGGGATATGTTAACAAGAGTTTACTAGATGAAATTTAAAGATGAACATTTCAAACCGAGGCCTTAAATCTAATCTAGAGTCAAATGGGGCGGAACCTGTGGCCATGTGCCAGAGCATCTGATCCTCATCTCGGAGGCCGTGCCGTATCGCTAAACAAGTGTTGTTTTTTGGAACCACTAAACAAGTGCCTTCTTGAATCTTGAACACTGGTTCGACACCCTAGAATAACAAGTTCCTCCTGTGAGTTCCGTGTACTTTCTACTTATTATTTTGGATTAATATTGATTATTTAATTAGTTTTGCCCTTTTGAGGATGGGGGTAAATTGCCATCAAAGGAACACATTATTAGACAGGGAAAAAAGATTGAGTTTTGTAGGCTGCTTGCTTCCAACAACTACTACTACTAGTTTCACTGCAAGAAGATGCTTCAACTTTTTTCTTTTGTACCAGTAAACTAAATCAAGTAGGTGAGAAAAATACCAAGTTTCTTCCTGTGAATTAAACATCTCAATTTTCGTAGCTCATATACTTCATCAAGGGTGCTCTATACTTTCATCCTAGATAGTACGTCAAAAGTAATTTTTCAACCTGTTGTTCCATAACTATCCCTGTTTTTGCCTTTTTTTCTTTTTAGATTAGATTTTTACATATGGTATATGATATCTCTATGACATGCTCGTAATTGTGGGCCTCTTAATCAATAGAGTTGACACTAGAACAGTATTCTCTCCGTTCAGAAATAGTAGGCGTATTCCTTTTGGGCTTAGCCTTCAAAATTGAATTTTGACTAAGATTTTCTCACAAAATATATAATTTATAGTTACAAAACCTATATAGTGTGAAATTATTTTAAATTGTGAATCTAGTTGTATAATTTTTATATAGTATATATTCTTATAATTTGATTAAATGCAAAGTACACAAAGTTTGACTTTTTCAAAAAGAAATACGCTTATTATTTCTGAACGGAGGGAGTAATGTATAGCTCCCTAAACTGTCACCGGTATAGTCCAATAGGGCAATGCAAAAGGCTTACTTTCCCATATTTCCAGTGTTAGATGTGAATCTGTTACTATCTGTTTGCCTTGCAGACATACGATTTTAACGGTAGCTGACATTATTATTTACTAATAAAATGTCTAATGACCTCGTGACAATCAAAACTACCACATGAAACAATGGCTTCAAATTCAAGCGAGTTCAAAGTCAAAGCGAACATGGAATTCACGCCAATCGACAAAGTAAAAGGACCTTTTTTATCCAATTAGGTTTAGCCTGATTGCCGATTAACCTATCTGATCGCCTCTTCTTGGTAGATGAGAAGTCAGGGTCTACTTACAGTTTGTTAGGGATGCAGTACAGGCGCCCCCAGGCCCCAACTGGGCAATTTGCCCATGTTACCAGCATAACTCTCACTTATTCCCCGCCAAAACATTGCAGCGAATCTTTTTACATGTTCTGTAGTGACACTGACAAGTGGGCTTTTCCATTCATTGATTTTAAACTATTCAACAGGCAGCAACATCCCTGATAAAATTTCCATAAGAAAAAAAGAAAGATTCCTCATACGCGTAGCACTTCCTCGACTTCCGATGCAATGTGGGCCCGTTTGGCTGCCCACATTGCTCAGCCAGGTTGAGTTTAGCCAGACTGAGGAGATACAATAGGTTTTGTTTGGTTGGCTGCATATACTCAGTTTGGCTAAGAAAAGATTGTGTTTGGTTGCCTGCATAAGTACATGTTGCATTATAAAGGAACTCATTTTTCACCAAATAACATAGGGTTGAAAATATTTTTATAAATTAGTATATCACATGATAAGAATTGCTAATTTTAATTAAATATTGTATTAAGTTTTTTGGATCAAACTAATTAAAATAGTTTACTAATGAGCTCTAATTTGCTCATGAAAATATTTAGAATTTTTGGACTACTCTTGTAGTCTAAATAAAATTGAGAGTTAAATAAAAAATACACATGTACACTAGCTGCACCGAGCTAGCCAGGTCCGTCGGAAACGCATTCAAAATCTGTTTCCATGGAGCCTGGCCGGCACAGCGATTTTGCACGTGTGGAGCCTGTCCAGTCCGCGCGCAGGTAACCAAACGCGCCAGGCCTGCACGTACCAAGTTAACCAAACAGGCCATATGTGCCTATATATGTGCACCCCAGCTTCCTCCTACCATCCTGTGCACTCGCGCTGCAGCAAGTTGAGGTAGCAATAGTAAGCCTAGTGGTGCTCATCTAGTACTGCAAGTACTTGTGCATCCCTAGCTAGATCTATATTAATTTGTGGCCTCTGCTAACCCTCTTATTGCTCCTTCTTAGAGAGATATACTATACATGGAGTTCCTAGGCTTGCTGGTTCTTGCCGTCGCCGCCGTGCTCCAGCTTGCTGGTGCCGACTCCGGCTGGAACAGCGGCCGTGCCACGTTCTACGGTGGCAGCGACGCCTCCGACACAATGGGTGAGCACATACACATTTGCACAGTTTCAGCTGTTTATTACACTGCATTACATGTTAATCGATCTTTGCAATGTGCAGGAGGAGCGTGCGGGTACGGAAACTTGTACAGCGCGGGGTACGGGACGAACACGGCGGCGCTGAGCACGGCGTTGTACGACAACGGGCTTAGCTGCGGCGCGTGCTTCGAGATCCGGTGCACTGGCAGCGGGAGCTGCCTGTCGGGCTCCGCCGTGGTGACGGCGACCAACTTCTGCCCGCCCAACTACGCGCTCCCCAACAACAACGGCGGGTGGTGCAACCCGCCGCAGCCGCACTTCGACCTCGCCGAGCCCGTGTTCACCCAGATCGCCCAGGCCCGCGCCGGCGTCGTGGCCGTCCAGTACAGGAGGTACGTGACACTAACAACAACCAGGTCTCGTACCCTGACTTGCCGGCCCGTGTGTGGCACGCTGAGACGATGTTGTGTTGTGCAGAGTGGCGTGTGCCAAGCAGGGTGGCATCCGGTTCACCATCACCGGCCACTCCTACTTCAACCTGGTGCTGGTCACGAACGTCGGTGGCGCCGGTGATGTGACTGCGGTGACGGTGAAGGGGTCGCGGGCGGGGTGGCAGGCTATGAGCCACAACTGGGGCGCATACTGGCAAAACGGCGCCTTGCTCGACGGCCAGGCGCTGTCGTTCCAGGTCACCGCCAGCGACGCCCGCACCGTCACTTGCGCTAACGCCGTCCCAGCCGGCTGGGTCTTCGGCCAGACATTCGCCGGCAACCAGTTCTAGCCGGCCGGCCGGACAGACTTCGGTCACGTCGACCAGCGTCGCCGGAGGAGGGCTCTGTTTTGGAGCAGCTCTCTCGAGAGCGGCAGGGTCTCTGCTGCTGACTGTTGTGGTGCTGTTACGTACGTTTGGTTTTGTGTTTTTGCGCCCTGCAAAGCGCGGCAGCCGCCGAAGATGGGGCTCAGGACGTTTTTACTTTGAGTAGGTGTACTCCGCAGGGATGCTTAATTAGGTTTGAGCTCAGGAATTGATTAATGGCTGCCTGTGGTGATGAGCAGAAAATTAGTGGCTGATCACCCGCCCATGACATCAAATCTATGGCCGTGTACCATTTAATTGCATCTTTGAATGCTTATTAATGGGATGTTTTCAGGAGATTCTACGATTTGCCAATAATTTGTCATGCCCCTTATATGCTATTATTGTGTCGATAGATGTACATGTTATCCTCACAACGTATAACATTTTAAGGATTATGCATTTGTTTGATGGCATATTGTGAATTTATCTGATGTTTTCTCGAAGTCAGGAGTTTCCACCCTATTTCAATTTTCAAATCAGTATCGCCGGTCTTTACTGTTAAATAACTAACGATTCTACACAAAATAGATGGAACACAGGAAGACACAGCATGTAAGGAAAGATTCATCATTACTCATACCTCTCATTGTCTCTCAGATATATAGATATTTGGGATGTGTAGCCCAGAAATGAATAATCCAATAACAAATTGTGTGTATCAGAGTGACACGATGATTAGTAAATTTGTGTTCAAAGCACACTGTTTGCATTCCTCCAGAAAGGAAAATACTGTTTGCAAGTTTTGGCTTCAAAAGTTTTAGAGACCTCTGTTGTGAGTTGGGATATTTTTTACTGGAACCAGGTCGGTTTCTTTGTCCTTCTGCGAGAATAAACGTATCGATTTCACAAGGGAACGAGATTGTCTTCGTTACAATAGTAATCCGATGAAAGCTTCATTTTAGTTGACAACTTGGAGAGTTAATCAAACTGCATACTATATATGCTAGTACATATGAACACTGCAAGCTGATAAAAGCAAGCATCATCAACTTTTTTTGCTGGTGGCCGAACCTTTTACCTAAACTCTGACGATGTAAACTGTAACCACAAACCAATGCCTGTTTCTTTATGTAACTCATATAACACCAGCCAAGATTGTCAGTTGGGCCGAAAAAGAACAGTTGGCCATACTATCTGTAGGCCTTGGTTTGGAACGAAGGAATTTTACAGTTTCGTATCAGTTGCATAGAGACAAGGAGAAAAGAAAAGATCGCATTCCAAAATGAACCTAAAAGTCGTTCTGTAATGTTGTTCTATTTTGAGATTTGAGATATGCTGAAGCTATAGTGTTAGAAATATAGTGAACTTGCAGAGTTTATTACACGGACGGCAAATTTATTTTCAGTTATCAGTTATAACTAACCATGGGATGTGGATCGTATCTTTCCAGTGATGCATTAGCTTCCACTGTTATCTCTCTGTGTTTGCGCACACATGTGCGGCCGAATTCGTTGTTCTTATTTTGCCCGAGGGATTCGAATTAGCGTGCGCAGGGCTGGCTCCTGTGTTCTTTGCTGGCAGATCGACTAGTTCATCTTTCCAACACCACCCGTGCGAAATCTGATGCATGCAGGGAATCCTCAACCACAAGATTGCTTTGCCAAATAAACCCTACGTTCAACACTCGACGCAGTTGTTCACCTCCGTCTGGAATTTATTCCTAAGTGCATTTATCCTCAAGATTAATCCTGAGTAGGTTGTGTACACACGTGCGCGTTTCTCACGCACCGTGTGTCTAAACGTCTCCAATCTCTCTCTATCGTATGTAAGAGACGTGCGCGCATGTGTACGTGTGTGTATGGTGTAGGTGTGGTAGTGTGAATCTATCATATAATTATTGGTGTCGAGTGACAACAATGACTTGCTACTAATAATGGATAAAACTCTAAATATAATTAGCAAATACACATATAAATAAGTAATGACCTTATATTCTAATAATATGCTTTTCTGAACCCTTAGATGTGTGTCGGTTGTGAGTGGGGTTATGCGTCACTTGTGTGCATTCTGAATGTATTCTTAAAAAAAGATAAATTTGTTGGTCTATTTAATATTGTGCCTGTAATGTTTTGGTGTCACATTTATAGCGTGGGCCAAAGAGGCAGCAAGTTAGTCTGATAATGCAAAAGACTTAGAGGCCCATATTAGAGCGTAGGAATTTGTGGGCCGCATGGGTGGAGAAAAGAGAGGATGCTACTTCATTGCAGATTTGCTGTGGGCCTAAGTTATTATTTCATATGTGGTTCTTAAAAAACCTAATCCGTGTGGAATTTAACCTTAAATCCATACAAAATATATTTTCTAAACAAATTACACCAAAATCCTACCATTTTTGCAGAACTCATTCCCCTATAAGGCGTGTGCTTAATTTATTTGATCATTGTTCTTTTTTTCTTCTGAAAACAGGGCTTTATTACGCCCCGACTTCTGAACAAGTCAGACGAGCAAATGTGTACCAAACAGACAGCGAACAGGAAAAACGGAAAAGAAAAAAAAAAGCCAAGCTAGTCACCACAATTTCAAGGACAACCACTTAATTTGACCATTGCCATATCATATAATAGCATTTTTTTATCCATATGCCTCCTGAATATAATTCTGAATAAACGGGGCTGAATTCACTGGGTGCACTCTTTCCTTTTCCTCCTGTCTTTTAAAAAATACAAGCATTCATGAACCTGGGATGAGAGGGCCCGAGACAGGCCAAATCGTTCAGAAACATGTTTGTACCTGCAGCCTACAGTGTATTTTGAAACCAAACGCAAGCCTACAGGTTTACATACATGCATTCAAACTGATTGAAGTCACCAGTCGACTCACCGTTGATCTATGTTGAAGACACCAAATCGTAGTGATCATGAGGAGATGATGCTGTTCTCCAGATCGAGAGATGGAGTAGTTTCCCGGCCAGTTACTGACAAATCTCGTGCCCTTATCGATTGAGAAGTTTTACCAACTCAACTGAACCTCCCTCTCTCTCTCTCTCTATGTATGTATGTATGTCAACACCGTCAAGGAAAATCGAGTTTCTGGTAGCGATGTTGGTCAGGACTTGACTAGTTTATCGCCGTCCCGATGATCTCCTGTGTTAAATTTAACTCGTTCACTACCTACCAGACAATCAAGGCCATTGTTTTTGTGATCCATACTTAAGTTACTGAGGCCAGTGTCTGATATTGTGACACCACGCTCAACCAACTTGTTCTTTGTTGGGGTCCATATACGCAACTAGCAGTAGCTAATAAGTAGGCGTAAAAATAGGAGGAATATTTTTTATCCGTCACAAGGCTTGTAAAGTAAATATGAAATGTAACAATGGATATCCGATACTATCCGTGTCTGACTCTGGATCCGAGGAAAAAAGATAAGATACAAGATGACTAATATTCATTCGAAATATCCAAATTTTAGATGTTACAAGAAAATATACTATAATTTTACTTAAAATATAATAATATATAGATATATTGTTACATATCCGTAGACAGACAATACTGAATGCTCTTATTTCTAATCTCAGCGATCACTTTCTGTGTGCTCATTTTGATTGCACCCCTATATTGCTTAATGTATTGTGTGGGGATGCAAATGAAATGAAAAATTTTTATCTATCCGACTAACCGAAAGTTTACACCACTATCCGCTCCGACTTTGACTCTGAGAAAATAATGTTTGATAAGATATATGATGAAAAACTAATGATCTGATACTATTTATATTCGACTCTGACTTAAAAAAAATATAAGATACAGTACATAATGAGTTATATCCATCCCTATGCACCCCTACTAATAATAATTAGTACTGCTAGAGAACAATATATAGGTCGCAACCGACCCACTTGCACCGTTATGATCCAACCCCAACTTAATTTGTTCAATAATTCCATAACGACTTTGTATAATGTCCCGTTTGGTTCCTGGAATTGGGTCCAGAATTTCAGAATTGGAATTGGACCCGGAATTCCAGAATTGGAATTGAGCCCAGAATTCCAGAATTGGAATTTAGCCCAATTCAATTATGATGTTTGGTTGTTATGGCCCTTCGGAATTGAATTGACCCTCCAATTCCATGAAAATCGCATGTAACTGGATCCGATTCCGCGGCCCAAAGGTGTGAATCGGCTGATTTCTCCCTCACCTGACTCAGCTGGGCTCTCACGCTCCCACCGACGCCGGCGCCACCGTTGGCCCCGCCATCGCCGTTGTCGCCGCCCCAGCAGTCGTCGCCCTCACCATTGACGGTGGTCCACTTGCCGCCGTCGCCTCCGCAGATCGGGCGCCTAAAATGTCACATAGAGGGGGGTGAATAGGGAAAATCTGAAAATTTAACAATCTAAACGTAGAAGATTAAAAAATTGCGGACTCTCCGCAGATTTGTTCGGAACCTCCGCAGATATGCAGAGGTTCCGCAGATTTCTGCAGATACTCCGGAATTTCTGGAGAAAACTTAAATTGATGCCTATGAAAAGACAATGAGTATAAAATCCACAAATTACCAAGCACCAGAGGTTATTTTTCAACCTGTATATCCAAGTACATGCAGCTCAAACTTACAAAGAGATAGATATGATTGAAACCAAAAAAATTAATGGAAACTAGGGACTAGAACAAATCACAATAAATTGACAAATGAGACACAATGATTTGTTCACCGAAGTTCGCCCACTCCAGTAAGAAGTGCCTATGTCTCCGTTGAGGAGCTCACAAAGAGCCGAGTCTCTTTCAACCCTTTCCTAACCCAAGCAACCACAAAGATCAAGCTATGATTACTTACTTAATTGCAGGGGTAATACAAACTTTCCGGGGCTCACCACAAGATTGGAAGCTCGACGGGTGATGCCTAGTCGTCTAGGTGGACGAACCACCAAGAGTAACAAACACGGAATCACTGACTTGACGAAGAAAACGAGTACTCAAATAATGGATTTGTATCTCACTAGCATTGCTCCTTTCTCTCACTCAATCCTACCAAAGATTTCACCAAGAATCACAAAGGGGATTGGAGAGGGGAGCTTTGGATGAACTAGAGTTTCTTGTCTTAGGTTAGGTCGAAAATGAATGCCTGGTTACAATTGGATTGAAAATGTGTGGGGTATAAGTACTTCACACTCAAAAACTAGCCGTTACTCCTGGAAAGTGCGAACCCTCCGTCAAAGTGCAGACCCTTCGCAGTTAACCCAAAGCAGCTAAAGTGTAGACCCTCCACACAGATATGCGGACCCTTTGCAGTTAACCCAAAGCAGCTAAAGTGTAGACCCTCCACACAGATATGCGGACCCTTCGCATTTTCTCAGTTCAAAAGAATTAGGGCTAACAAGGGTGCAAGACTTGTGTTCGATGTCTCTCATGGGTTTGTTAATTCTCTTGAGCATTGTTTCTATGCATTCGTATCCCCCTTAATAGTATGGCATCCTAAACTCAATTTCAAAACGATAAAAAAATTTAAAACTATAGGATCCATGTGCCGCTTTTCTTTTTTCCTTTTAGGGGTCACCATGCATCGAATTTTCACTTGATGGAATCACACCTATCTATACTTCATAACTCTATTTTAGTTCTTTAATTGTTTATCATTATCACCAAAACCTACTTAGGGGCCTATATGCACTTTAAACGCTGTCGCCGCCTCTCGTCCTCCACCCCTGCCTCCACCGCAGATCCGACTATGAAAGTAGCAAGGCAAAGAGGCACCGAACACATGGCGCACTTTGCAACTTTCTTGGAGAGATTACTACTTACTTTTAGGCTTCTATGAAGGCAGTTGAGCCTATGGTAACTCAACCTACAGTAACTTCACCTGAAGAAATATTTGAAGCCCTCCAAGACATACCCGATTTGGCCCGTAAAGACATTCTGAAAGCCCACACTGTTCTTACTAGTGATGAGCGTAAATTTAAATCTCTTATGGTCCTACCCATGGACATGAGGAAGGATTGATTACTCATGCAAATATGAAACTAAGTATGGTTAGTTGCTTAGGATTAGCCATTTTTATTGGGACATGTAGTGTCTGTTATGTTTGGACGGGTCGTTATGTATTTGGACTTTTTAATGTATCTATGTTGTGTTTTTATAGGTGTGGACCTCTAGTCATGTACTTGGACATTCTAATGTTTGCGTGATGTCATCTTGTATGCTTCAGATTGAGTTTAGTAGTTAGCAAGCTGACCTGACTTGGAATGAAAAAAAGTAGTTATGCTGTGCAATGAGTGAGGTCATCCGTGCGAGATAACTCAAGAAGAGCTTTTTTGCATAATAGACAATAATCTCGCAATATTCTAAGCATGTGACAGTGTGTTTCTAGTTTTCAGTTTAGCTTCTGGCCCTACCCAATTTAGTGTTTTTCCACCCAACAAATTTTGTAGCTTGTTTCCAGTTTTGCAGCAGTAGTTTCATGAAATGCCTGTAGATAATAATATTTAAGTGTTGCTTGTAAATTCGTAGAGAGAGAGAGAGAGGAGATCTCGACTGTAATTAACATTTACCAGGTGGGTAATATGTTTGTATAAAAATAGTTTATAAAAGATCATACATAGACAATTTTGAAAATGATAGATCCAAACATGTTCAGGAATTGAATTGCATCAGATTTCCATCAGGCGAATTCAGCTTGCAACCAAACAGCAGAATTGGAAACAATTCCTCAGGAAATAGAATTTGTTCTCTAATTCAAAAAACCAATTCAATTAAAAAACCAAACGGAGCCTAATAGTATTATTACGAATCAACAAAAAGGACGACGTCATATTGATCTCAGAGACAGATTTGGTACAGAATATATGATAATTTTTTTTCGAGGGTTCGTGGGGAAAAAAATCAGGCATTAGGTAGTGTAGATTGTATGTAGAGTCACGGGATAAAATTTCAGAATCACGTTGAGAAATCCAGACAAGTTGACAAATCTATGATATAGTTAGCACGAACCAAACCATGACGACTATGAACAAAAAATTATCGACAAGCCACACCGTTGAGTACGCAACGATTGATAGAATATATTTTGATACTTTGCTTGTATCAGTATAACATGCATTTATTTAGATAATGCAAAGTAGATTCCAGCCTCTGTATTTTGTTAATGCACCCAACTTGGTCCGTGTTACAAATTCAGCAACAATCTGACACTACAAAACGGGTATATATAGACGAATTTTAAATTTTATCATAGACAATATAGATTTTATCTCTGTATAAGTGTTTGTGATATCAAATTTGTTACATACGGTTTTAGAACCGTCTACAATACACTTACACACATATGAATTTTTCAGTTGACATATTGTTCAGAACATCGATCATATATTATTTATAACATCGATCACACATTGTTTAGATCACAAAACACAGTTATTTACACATATATCACAAAGGTTAAGAATATTACACAGATACAAATCACACATTGTTCAGAACATATAAACCTAGATAGTTATACATCATTATTGGTCGATCGATGTCGTATTTCAAAATGATGAAATGATTGACATCATGCCGACGTCGTTTACCGAAAAGATAAAAAGTGATCGATAAACTTGGGTTAGTCGACACCGTCTTTAAAAAAGATGAGATAATAGACATCATCCTAGCCTCCTGTATTTCAGCATAATGGCAACCTAATAATCATCTACAATTAGCAGCTTATAGTCATCCGGATTTGGCTGCACATTGACGATCTCATGCATCAGCTAGAACCAGACTGCGTTGCTGCCAAACCGCCAGTTATGGTTCAGCAAAAATTAGGCATTCAAGCCTGCCTTGTAATTGATGAAAATGTCTCCGTTTTGATGAGCAACAATAGAGAAATTTCTAATTGGTAGAATGCAGTTGACGGCGTACACAGGGTTGACAGAGAGGACCTTCACAGTAGTGAAAAAGACGAAGTCCACCGGACCAAAATTGACGCCAAGCATCCATATCGTTAAAGCCGCTATAGGGACAATCCCATCCTGGCACCTCCTAATTGCCGTGAACTACACCATTGCAGATCTACAATGAAAACAAAGTTGTGACATCAGTTGCACAGATCAAAACAATAAAAACCTAACAAACTCTAACTAAACCGTGAAGAGAACCATATGATATTTACTTTGATGCAGTGAAAACTCTAACTAAACCGTGAAGAGAACCATATGATATTTACTTTGATGCAGTGAAAAGGATTCGGCCCCCGCCAAGATCTCTCTCCTCCGATGTTGATGATGAGTGAGGACGCAGAACACTCCATACTTCTCAATACTGTGGAACACTTGGATATGGTGAGTGAGGAATAAAGAACACTCCTCGTCGCTTTATATTGAGGGGAGACGAGGGGTTGTGTGTGTGGAAAACTAAAAGAGTCTGGGGGAGATGAGTGGTATGTATGTGTTAGAAGCCAAAAGAGCTAGGGGAGACGAGTGGTGAAATTTGAAATTTTTTACGGGTCTTTAAATACAGATGGATGTTTATAAAAATCTATCTGTATGTATTGACTAGACATATATAGATCTTATAAGAAACCATATGTGATAATATCTTAGATGAATTTTTTCTAAAAGCCATCTATATCTATATGATAGAAACAGGCAGATTTATAAAAACCGTCTGTGAGTTCCTTCATACCTAGACATCTGAATTGTTACAGATGTGGCTATCTTAGCAGCTGTCTGAGGATATTTTATTTGTGATAGCTTCTAAAAAACCATATGTTACATACTTTCAATAATTCTGTGGTAGTATAAGTTCAAAGAAAAATAAACATTACATAAATTAGTACATCAAACATGACGAAATCTATTATTAAATTGCCACTCATGATTTCCCAATAGCTCCATGGCAATGACCTCCAATGAGAGGCATGCCCCACATCTGCTTCTTTGCCTCATGCTGCAGCAACATAAAAAAATATAGCCAATAGATTCCCTGAAAACAACCTCTATAAAAATAATATTCTTTGCTTTATAAAAATTATATCATTTCGTTAGAGATAATTTATATCATTAGGTAGTATAATAATCCTGCCATTAAATTGTCGTATACGAGTCCTAACGGAATAAAAAGTGGCACATGTACACGTCGACAGACGCTTTCGTGTGTGCGACATGCCAAACTTTGCGTTGACACATGTGCGGATAGAGTTCCAATCCTTACTTAGTTTATTCTTTGCTTTAACTAATTTAAGTACATATGCCACATTACTTAAGATGCTGTGTTTGTAGCCTTTTCTTAGGTCAAGAATTGCTGCGTTTAGTCTGCCTATATCATATTGGTTAGCTAGTGCATGCTTGATCAGTGATAAAATAAGCTTGTACTTAAACAATGAGTAAATGATATAGGAACACAGATCTGCACATACATACATATTGTGGCTTACTGGCTTATGTTTTATCCAAAAGTGCACATGCCAAAAACTCATATATAAGGACGTAATACACGTACATATGCATATTGCACACAAATATATATCATCTTTATGCACAGTATTTTAATCACTAGACAGTTATTTTTGGGTGGTGATCATGAACATACCAAAATATATATGTCCATGCATGCAGGTCCACCGGGAAAAGAATACCTATATGTGGAGAGTGTAATTAGACATGTACGTAGCTTATGCTATAGTTGCTCTAATGCAGGCATTCAGGGTGATTTTCATGCAACGCAATCGATGTGTTCCTTTAAAAGTTAGCATAAAAGCCAGTGGTATCTAATGGCATTATTCGATCTTCCTGACCATCTTGTTCTTTTTTTCCTAGGTGTGCTGCCATGCATTAGACACATCTTTTGCTATATAAGCTACTAGCATGTCTAGAGATCGATGATCATGCAAGGGAATTCACGCTCTCACTAGACGTGATTAGCTAGCTAGCTCCAGCTGCTTCCATCACTATATATTCGAAATATATGATGGCAAAGTCACATAATTGACTAGTTGTTGCGCCTTTGTAATATGACCGCAGCTTCTGACGATGAAAGTGTCATAATCTGAAAGGATTGTTAACCAAATTGTCGGAAAGATTCAACTTTTTGTACACGCAGAAGTGGCAAGCACCAAAACATTTTAAACCATACGATCGAGCAGAATATGATGGCGATTACCTTTGATCTTGGTTGCCCTTAAATCAATATATTTTGAGTGTGTTTGGTTGCCTGTATATGATTCAGCCTAGTCTGTGAAATGCAGGGAGTGATTGTTTGGGTGTCTGTATGTATTTCTGAGCCTACTTAGGATGAAAAAGGACTTCTTAGTCTGATTAAGTGGAAACATAGAAATTAGCTATTTTTCAGAGCTAGGCTCGCGGGATGCAAGATATATGCTTAGCTTATGATGTTATTAGTTTAGAATTTGTGAATATTAAGTTATATTAGTATATTTTAAATTAGATTAAGGTTTAATAGGATAAATTAAGTATTATATAGTGTATTGATGCAAAATAAACATCATGTAAACATTTTTTTATTTTAATCTCAGGAAACATGTACTCATACGGGTAACCAAATACAATATCTTTCCAGTCAGACTGAGCACATACAGCCAACCAAACAGAGTGACATTGTATGCACATAGCCTGGCCTACTAATACAAGTTAGGCTAGGGCCATACAGGCAACTAAATAGACCCTTCACTACCACTGAAAGGGTCATCCTTATCCCCTTTTCATTGCCAATTCAGTAATAATCGGTACAACTCCAAACACACATAAAAAGCCAAGCTATCAATAACCAGCAGTGATAGTGATTATCACTATCGGTTCTTGTTACGAATTGATAGTGATATTTAAATTATCATAGCCGGTTGTTTGCTAGAATTGACAGTGATACATCATTGTCTATTCGTAACAAGAATCAAAAGTGTTATTAGTTCATCAAAAGATGTGTCTTTAATAATTGGTAGTGATAAGACTATTACTGCCAGTTGTATTTATGAACCAGCAGTGATAGTAAAAAATCCATACAACTTCTTGTGCCTGCCTCCTCGGCTTCTTCCGAGCGCCTTTAAAACCACACTCTCGCTCAATTGATCACTCTCGCTCGCTCTAGCTCACTCGATCGCTCTCACCCTCTCCTCTCCACTGCCACCACTTCGAGCACTGTCGTCGCACGATGGATCTGCGTGATGCTTCTCCCCCTCCAGCCACTCCACCGTTGCCTCCACCACAACCTTCTGTGGCCACTCTTCCCACACTAGCGTCATCGTCCAACGACGAGGTGGAGGCCCCGCCAGCAAGGTCATCGGGCAAGGCAAAGACCACAGACTCCAGCGACTCGGTGGGGTCCCCCTCCAAGGACGACATGTAGGACTTCTTCCTCAACGAGCCAAAGAAGCCCTGATCGAGCTCGGATGAGGAGGAGGAAGGGGCGGAGAAGGAGGCTGGCGATGACGGCGGTGAAGGCGACGGTGATGATGAGGACGACGACTAATAATTCTTTGTCATCGTGGCCAATGACCGGTAGACGTCACCATTTAGGATTTTTTGCGTGCGGCCGTGCATGCCTTTTGTTTTTTTGTGTATAGTGATGGAAATAGCGACTTACATTACTACAGAATCCATTTAGTAGGACGCATCTATACAGATGGATCTATAGAGCCACCTGTACAAAGGGTACCACATACAACTGTAGCAAAAATGACCCTATTAGGCTATGATTGTGATTTTGCTGATTAATGACAACATAGTCATTGGGACTAACATGTTTGTCTAAAATATATGTTAGTAAGTCTCATGGATGCAATACATAAAGAAGCCACTGAAGTCGGGATAAAGTTTGGTCAAATTGGAAAAAGTCTCAGGAGAAATGATTTCACCGGATGGTCCAATGTTCACATAGTTGAACACACCAGAGCATTGTGTCCAGAGACATTTGACCTTATCGGATGATCCGATGCTCAGAGGAGGATACACATTGGAGCATTTCCACCAGAGAAGGTTGCAACTATTGAAGATCGAAGGTCAACACGCCGGAAGGTCCGGTGATGAAGAGAAGTGCACCGAACAATACACCGGACAATGAATAGTGCAAAGATGAAGAAGAAGAAAACCACATCGGATAGTCCGGTGATTGAGTTGAACACATCGGAGGAATACACCAGAACATTGTTGACAAAGAGGAGAATGCAGTGACCTCACCGGAAGGGCCGGTGCTCTGAATATTTGTACACTGGAGCATATTTTCCAGAGATAGGTGCATTGGCTCGGCTAACCGAAGATAACGCACCGGATGGTCCAGTGCTAAAGTGATGTGCGCTGGAGAATATAACGGAGCAATTTACACAGAGAAGATGTTGGATCGGATGGCTAAGGTACACTCACCGGAAAGTCCGGTGATGAAGGTGGAGTATACACCGTAGTATCCGGTGTTCACAGAGGCTAGTTTGTGAGAATGTACTCACAGGATGATCCAGTGTTAGTACCACTGTTCTCACCGGATCATCCGGTATTAACAGCTTTTTAGAGCCATTGGGTTAACGGCTAGTGCGTGAGTTTGAGGCTATAAATACCCCTCCACTCAGTCATTTGAGTAGGCTAGAGTCCAGAAAAGTTCATGTACACCTTAGAAGACATCCAAGTCACCAAAGTGCTTAAAGTGATCATCTAAGGTGATTAAGCACAAGATTAGTGAGTAATTAGTGCTTATAGGCCTAAAGAGTGAGTTGTTAGGTGATTGTTGTATAGAGAGTGGATCAAGGAGTGATCCAACAGTGTACCTCTTGGTACGCCGGCACCTTGGAGTCTTGGTGACTCGCCGGCAAGCTTGTTGACCCTCTGACTTGGTATGGAGTGGCGGCAAAGCGATTGTGCGGGGATGCGGAGACCATTGCCTTTGTGGCTCAAGGTCCGAAGTGATCACGTCGGTGAGGAACCGGAAGAGAGGCTAGTGGTGAGACCTTGCCTTGGTGGTCCATCCGGGTGGAAGCCTTGTCTTTGTGACTCGATGGCTCAAAGGCCGTGACCGGGTGCCGACCGGGAGCATATCCTTTATGGAGCTCCAACGTGGACTAGGGGTGGTATTCATGCCATCGATACCACAGGAAAAAATCCTTGTGCCGAGTTTACTTACTCTACCTTATTTACGTTTCCGCATTTACTTACTTGCAATTTACGTTGTTAGATAGGTTGCAAGCGCTTTGATCGGTAGAGTAGACACACTAGATAAATCTAGAGTACATTTAGATATAAATTGATATAGGTTTATCTTGTGTTATTTTTTGGAGCCGAAATAGTTTTAAGTGTCCTAATTCACCCCGCCCCCCTCTAAAGACATCACCGATACCTACAATTGGTATCAGAGCCTCATGCTCTTGATAGGCTTAAAATCCTAGAGTTGTGATGTTCGGGGTTGTGATGGATTCCCATAGTGCTCCACTTTTAGATGGTACAAATTTTTCGTATTGAAAAATTCTAATATCTTGTTATTTGCAAGCTAGAGAATTAGATGTTTGGAGAGTCACTGAGGAAGCGATGAAACCTCAGCATTACCAACAAGGAGAGGCAATTAGATGCATTGGCAAAGAGTATCATTTTGTTATCTATATATGTTGATGCATTCAATCGTGTTTATTCTCTCACCAATGCACATGATATTTGAAATAGTCTAATTGAAATACATGAAGGCATAAAGGATATGCGCAATGAGAAATATCATGTGCTTGTTACTAAGCTTAATGGTATCAAGTAATTATCCCATGAAAGTGCTAATGATATGTACTCACATTTGAATATTCTTGTCAATGAGATCAATGTGTTAGCTTTGACGCCAATTGAAGATGATCAAGTGGTGAGAAGAATATTTCAAGCTCTTCTTCCAAAGTACAAGTTGATAGTCTCCATCATCTATGACAATAACGGTATCAAGAGGATGACTCCAAGTCAAGAGCTTGGCAAATCACCGCCCATGAGATGACCATGAACATGGAGGTGAAAGCTCCTACCTCATCCGACACCAAGAACCTTGCTCTCACAAGTAAGCAAGCTTAATGTCAACACATGAAGGCAAGAATGAGGAGACAAGAGCAAGAGTCAAGCTCAAGCGAACATGATGGAGATTAGGATGAAGAGAGCAATAAAGAAGATGATCAAAGCACATCAAATGATGAAGAGATTGATCCCAAGATGGCCAAGCTCATGCAACAAGTCGAGAAGAACATCAAGAAGATCAATACCAAGATTGATCACCCAATCTCCATGAAGGACTTGATCAAAACAATTGATCATATTAAGAAGGAGAAGAAAAAGACCAATAACAAGAGGGAGACAAGGGAAAGAGCCAAAGCATTCGCAAGCATAGGAAGATAGGTGAGTGATGATGAAGATTTAAGCTCAAGTGATGAAAGCATCACCATCCACTCCTCTAAGAAAAGCTCTTACTCAAAGTCATCATCTCACAAGTCGTCTCGTAAGCCATCTCACAAGTACCTTACGGTCATAGGTATGAATAGTGATGTAAGTGATGATGAATCCGATAAGAATTCTTCTTCCTATGATGAACTACTTTATTTGATAAATGAGCAACAAAGGGCCTTTAAGAAACAATCAAAAGAGCTTAAGAAATTTAATGCACTTAATAACATTCATGCTACCTTTATTTCTAATTATGAACAATTATTGTGCAAATTCAATTTTCTAAATAAAGAGCATGAAGAGCTTAAAGCTAAATTTGAGTGCATTGAATCTCAAACTAAGGTCCCTTTGAAGCAATCTATCTCTCTTTTTAATTACAATCCTAAGGTAGATGCTTTTATTTCTTGTGATGATTTATATGTTTTATCTAGCTCATCCCTTTGTAATGAGATTTGTGTTGAGAATGTTGTTGTACAATAATCTAATTAACATATTGCACAAGAGAATGATGAGGTCAAGCAAGAAGTGTTGAAGGTCAAGGAGGACTTGGCGAGATTGAAGGGCAACGGACATATCCAACCTCCTCAAGATAACTGTGCTTTCATGGTGAAGAAGCTTACGGAGGGGTCAACTGTGACGTGCTTCAAATGCCATAAAAAAGGCCACAAGTACTTCCAATGCAAGAAAGTAAAGAAGGAGACCAAGGAGAAGAAGAAAATGGCAAACCTCTCCAATAAGACCTCCAACCTCTACACCAAGCCTAACTACAAGAACAAGATAAAGAGCAACCACTACAAGCTCAAGAAGAAGGAAAATGGCAAGGTGGTTGCACATATGGTTGGGAAGAAGGATCGGAGGTGGAACCAACCCATTTGGCTGCCCAAGGAAGTTATAACAAATATGAAGGGGCCCCAATCAGTTTGGGTTCCAAAGAATACATAAAGCCCAAGGCGGCTATGGGGATTTGGAGGCTTGGCTTACCAGATGAAGTGAAGATTCAAGTAAAGAAGCCAAGCGTACAAGATGGGCGCATTGATGAAGATTTTGATCATCACATATCCAAATCCCCATCCAACGGTAAAAGAGGTAAGTGTAGCTAGATTCTTGTTCATGCATTTTGTTTTGCTTCTAACTCATTTGCCTTGCCTAGGATTGCATGTGTTTATTTTAATTTATTGTAATGTCTAGTGTAAGTCTCATATGGTAGGTTGCTTGTATTTCTCTCTTATCCATGAGCAACCAACATGGTTTATTAGTGATAGGTTTTTTTTATGGCACTAGTTTTACATTTGATATCTTTTATGTGCCATGATCCAATCTATAAGACAAGTCCTCATTGTTATCAATAACAAGTGCATATATCTCACAAGTATTCAACACTTGTATGCACAAATTTAGGGGGAGTATATCCTATAGGTTGTGATTTTGAGACTAACATGTGTTTCAATTTGCATCTTTTGTAGTTTCATGGAGCAATGAACATATCCTTGTAGGTATGCAATGCCTAAACGCTTCGATTGATATCATTGTCAAATCTTTGTTCTTTTAAGCTACCTCCATGCATAATATAGCTTAAACTTCCTATCTTGACATATTGTCTAGTTGTGCATATGTTTCCTTCTCATCATGTGTAGGGGAGTTTAGACTATATTATGTGAGTTTCATGAATTATGATCCATGTACTTTTATCCCTTTCAATTGGTATCATCCTTTTGTAGTGAGATTCCTACAATTGATATTATTACAATTGATATCATTTTTAATTGAATCATGATTTGTGAAGCTCTCTCCCAGCTCTAATGTTTTTACCTTTAAGTTCAACATGCGCATATAGTCTTTTTTGGAATATTGTTGATAAAAGGAGAAAAGTTTGACGACAAAAGCAAGGAATGTAAGATGAACAATGTGGGGAGATTGTAGCGAGTGTAAGATACATGAAGGTTAACAAAAGGGGAGAAACACTTGCTTAGGTCAAATCAAGGGAGAAAATGGCAATGGAGAAAGGGGGAGCCACAACAAAGGGGACTAAGTGGTAAGAACATGCATCAAATCAATATGGTAAGACTTTATGCTCATTTATGATCTTTACATCTGTAATCATTTATTATTTGCCACTTGCTTTGATTGTGTTATCATCAATCACCAAAAATGGTAAGATTGTAGCGAAAATGACCCTATTAGGCCATGATTGTGATTTTGGTGATTAATGATAATATAGTCATTGGGACTAAGATGTTTGTTTAGAATATATGTTAGTAAGTCTCATGGATGCAATACATGAAGAAGCCACCGAAGCCGGGACAAAGTTTGGTTGAATTGGAAAAGGTCCAAGGAGAAATGACTTCACCGGATGGTCCGGTGTTCACATGGTCGAACACACCAGAGCATTATGTCCAGAGGTATTTGACCTCATCAGATGATCCGATGCTCATAGGAGGATACACACCAGAGCATTTTGACCAGAGAAGGTTGCAGCTATCAAAGATCGAAGGTCAACACGCCAGAAGGTCCGGTGATGAAGAGAAGTGCACCGGACAATGAACAGTGCAAAGACGATGAAGAAGAAGACCCCATCGGATAGTCCAGTGATTGAGTTGAACACACCGGAGGAATGCACTGGAACATTGTTGACAAAGGGGAGAATGCAGTGACCTCACTGGAAGGTTCGGTGCTCTGAAGATTTGTACACCGGAGCATATTTTTCAGAGAGGGTTTCATTGGCTCAGCCGGCTAAAGATAACGCACCGGATGGTCTGGTGATGAAGTGATGTGCACCCAAGAATATACTGGAGCAATTTACATAGAGAAGATGTTGGCTCGGATGGCTAAGGTATAGTCACCGGAAAGTCCGGTGATGAATGTGGAGTATACACCTTAGTATCCGGTGTTCACAGACGATTGAGTGGGGTTCCAACGGCTAGTTTGTGAGAGTGAACTCACAAGATGATCCGATGTTAGTACCACTGTTCTCACCGGATCATCCTGTGTTAACAGCTTTTTAGAACCATTGGGTTAACGACTAGTGCGCGAATTTGAGGCTATAAATAACCCTCCACTTAGTCATTTGAGTGGGCTGGAATCCAAAGAAATTCATGTACACCTGAGAAGACATCCAAGCCACCAAAGTGGTTAAAGTGATCATCCAAGGCGATTAAGCACAAGATTAGTAAGTAATTAGTGCTTATAGGCCTAGAGAGTGAGATGCTAGGTGATTGCTGCCTAGATAGTGGATCAAAGAGTGATCCAACAGTGTACCTCTTGGTATACCGGCACCTTGGAGTCTTGGTGACTCACGGGCAAGCTTGTTGACCCTTCGACTTGATGTGGAGTGGCGGCAAGGCGATTGTGTAGGGACACGGAGACCCTTGCCTTTGTGGCTCAAGCTCTGAAGTGATCACGGCTGTGAGGAACTGGAAGAGAGGCTAGTGGTGAGACCTTGCCCTGGTAGCTCATCCAGGTGGAGCCCTTGTCTTTGTGACTCCGTGGCTCAAAGGCCGTGACCGGGTGCCGATCAGGAGCATATCCTTTGTGGAGCTCCAATGTGGACTAGGGGTGACATTCGTACCATCAATACCACGGGAAAAAATCATTGTGCTGAGTTTTTTCTCTCTACCTTATTTACGTTTCCACATTTACTTACTTACAATTTACCTTCTTAGATAGGTTGCAAGCGCTTTAATCAGTAGAGTAGACACACTAGATAAATATAGAGCACATTTAGATATAAATTGATATATGTTTATCTTGTGTTGTTTTTGGGAGCCGAAATAGTTTTAAGTGTCCTAATTCACCCCTCCCTCTCAGGACGTCACCGATCACTACAATGACTCCAAATTAGGACCGTCTGAGAAAATGATAACGAGCAGTTTTAGCAAAACGGAACGCTATAGTACAGACGGTTATATACTACAACCGTCTGTGCTATAATGATAGATGGTTCTAGTTTGTAACTATCTGTACTATTCTTTTTTTGTCCAAACAGTTCTAATTTAGAACCGTATGCACTATTGACAGTAATAGTATAGACGGTTCTGAATTAGAACCATTTATGCAAAAAGAAACAATACAGACGGTTCTAAATTTAGAACCGTTTGTATTAATAGTGTCCCACTCGTTTTGAGCGTATATCTTATATAGATTATTTTTATACAATGGTCAGCAATGAACAACTAGTGAGATGGTAAGGAATATTCGTGCGAGGTTAGAGGTTGCATTTTCAACTCCTAGAAAACGTACTCGTGGTATTTCGCGTGAAAAAAATCATGTAATTAACGACCGCGCCTACATAATAATATAGGAGGCTAGTGTGTGTAAGAAAAATATATTTTAGATTTTTTAAGCTCCAGAAAACTTAGTACAGACGGTTCCAATAACAAGCCATTTATTTGTACAGACGGTTCAAAAAAGTATCTCGTATAGAGTTTCCGAACCGTCTGTATAAATTATTTTTCTACTAGTGTTAATTATAGATTAGCTCTAATTATGGATATTAGTAATATAAACTCACTTAAATTATTACCTGACTGCTTAATTTTTTTTTACTATTGCTTAATCACTGTCGGTTTAAAAACCGGCAGTGATAAAATTTTTTTAGTAGTGCTTTCAACATGTATATATCCCATTAATAGTTCATTATCTTTCCTCCACGCCGGGCACCAGAGCAGCTCCTCCGTCCGTTGCTCCCCTCCGACGCTCCTCCGTCCGGCGCTCCCCGCCCGCCTGCGGATGAGGAGGACCAGACGAATGAGGAGTAGGAGGGGTGGCGCGGCCTACGGATGAGGAGGACCGAACGGATGAGGAGGCAGGACGGGAAGAAAGAGGGAGAAAGGAAGAGAGGCTCTGCATGAGGAGTGGTTGTGGTGAAATGAGTGGATGAATGAAGAGATAAAAGAGAGAATTTAAGCTGCAAGGATTAGTCTCTTGAATAACTACTTGAAATAACATTAGGTTCTATATGTAGGCTTTGATGTGGTGTGCCCTATATGCATCAATGCTCCAACTTTCTTATAAAGTGTGCTACAAACCATGGGAATAAAAATTTAGCTGAAACCAAACATGTGTCGGAACTAAAATCATAGTTTACCGCAATGATACCTGTTTGCTAGCATTGTCATTTCTATCATTCGTGCCATCTAAATGATGCAGGGGTTGGGGCTTAATTTCCTACTTTTTCAGATCGATCAAAGCCTATATACTAGTAGGACCAAAACATCAACTCTTACCTTCTAAAGTGATGACACATAATGGCTAGCAGGCCTAACTGATATAAGATCATCTTATGTAATAGATGACCCCTACGTATGGTGGGGTAGTAATAATGCTTTGACAAGCAACTAATATATATTGCATTTATGTTTTTTCTCGAATCTCTGCGGTATTTATATAGTTTGCTTTTATGCAATCATGGAAATTAAAGTGTCCAGTATGCTAACTCTTCCCTCGGTGTTAACAACTGAACCCCACTGAGAGCTGTCCAACTAAGGTGTCAGAATTCAACTCGATTTTGGATATTCGATTCGGTAAATAAAATTTGGATATATGAAATACAAATCAGAATTCAATATGAGTGTCAAAATACGACTAGGATTCAGGTTTATGATTTTGCAAAAAAAAAAAATAGATATGAGTGTCCAGGTAACACTGGATTTAGAGCAACTTGAACTGGTTAGAGCTCCTCGTAAGTATATTCTCTATCTATGAGGAGGTTGTACATAAATGTTTCGTTAGATCCATTTGAACTCTGACAAACAGAATAACGTGTAAGCATTGCAAATGTAATGTGAGGGGGAAAATGAGGGAGAAGGACAATTCAGTCGTCGTGCATGTATTTCCGCGTTGCAATATTGTTAGTATAACCGTATGTGGTTACATTACTATTTTAAGCCAAGTGGAAATGGAATGTATGGCCAAAAAGGTTGCTCGTATTGGACATTATTCTTTGACGCAGTTAGCTTTCCCCTACACTGGCACCACCACTCTTAGCAACCAAACCCCCATCTGCATATATATACTATATTAGTGAACAGCTAAATCATGACACTATGCATGAGATTCTCAAGGAAAACCTTCCAATAAACAACTGCAAAAGCCAATGGCACAGCTCCCTTTTTGCCGTTAACTAGCTAATCATGGCTTTTGTATATATACTCCTAAGCTTAGATCATAGCGGAACAAAGCACAAAAGTGAGATGACACCTCACCCTAAGCACTAGAGAACTGAAGATAGAATAGTATAAACAACTAGGGCCCTGCCAAGCTTCCTTTGACATCTGGCGGTCGCACTCACGGATCGATGGCCTTTTATAATTTCTAAGAGAGATCAGATTCTCTTATGGTTCTTTGTACGTAATCTGTGCTTGTGTTCAGGTTAGTTTTTATAATCCTGAAGACTAGCCTTTTCAAGGTCAACAATTGCTGCTGGATTAAGTTAGTCAGGTTAGAATTAGGATTGTTTGTTTCAGCTGTGGATTTAAAAAACAGTTTTTAGATTTTGGATTGTGGAAAGTTGAGGGTTCAAAAGCTAAAGGCTGTTTGACAGTCTAAATTTTAGTAGGTTGGGTTGCTATTTGTGCATATCAAAAATCTGAAATGCCAATAAAAGCTAGATCGCCATGTCACCTACGGGCCCACCAGTTAGTGACCAGGAGCAAGGGAGAGCTTAGTCGTGGCCCGCACAACCTCGCTGGTGGAGAGTGGCGTCAGGCGGTAGCCTAGGTGGCTGCAAGGGGCCCTAGTGGTCCTCCCATGTGCTTGCGCCGGGGCACGGATGTCCGGTGCGGCTCGACGACTTGAGGGCGGCGGTAGTGGCCATGGTGCCCAGTGCGGTGGTTGGTCAGCGGCGGAAAAGGAAAAAGGGCACAAGTCGAGCATATGTGGGATACAAGGGTGCTCACCAAGCTTCCAGTTGAGGTGGAGGGGTTCGAGGAGTCCTGGCAATGGTGAGGTGCTTCAACGGAAATGGTGTGACGGTGGCGGTGGTTCTATGGTGATGGATTTCTACGATTGACCAAGGGGATAGGTTTTAGGGGTGAGGGAGATGGTGTAGGCATGACACGTCCGATCTTCGTCAAGGCACGACACGTCCGATCTTCGTCGAGGCAGCGATGGCCGCCCGTTCTTGCTTGGCTCGGTCTGGTCGACGGTGGGCTAGAGTGTGCCGGTGTCTGTGAAGAACAGAGCGTGGAGCTCATAGGGTTCGCGGCAAAAGGACCTCACCAGTGGCGATTCCGGCAATAGCTCAGCTAATGATTCCGAAGGCATGTCAGCGCGGATGTCTCTCCGGCGGGGAGAAAGAGACGAGTCGGCGAGAGAGACAAGAAAAATACTATTCACTATTGAGATTGTAATGCCACTGGTGGGTAAATACATTAAAAATTCATGCCCATGTTGGTTTGCTCTGATTCCACAATCTGTAAAAGCTGCTCTCCATCGAATTGTGGGATTGTAAGAATCTAGCAAGCGGAATATAGATTTTGGGCCCCAAATGCTGCTTGTTTGTTTCCACTTCAACTTATAAAAGCTATTTTCCACAATCTGTAGTGGAAACAAACAGGGCCTCAGAGTGTTGATTGTGTTTACTGCAATTGTAGTTTAGTGCAACGAATAGATTGGATCTCTGCAACCCAATTCTATAGGGCGCCCGAAACTGCAGCTGACGGTGAACAGTCAAGGCGTTAAGTCGTGCCTGTTGTTGCGGATCTGCAGCGGCATCTACTCAAGCACTTGATCCCGATTGGATTGTGTGTTCGGGAAAACAATAGTGTCTCCTTTATTCGTTCATGGTACCCAAAGCCGTGATCTAACCACACTGAGTGCTCGCCATGGCCGGCCCTGAAGATTCTTCTGCTTTTGCTACCTCCCACCAAAACAATTTTGCATCCATTTCTGTTCCTACACAAACCGCCAGTCTCCTTCCCACACTAGCCTTTAACAATATGATCAATGTCAAGCTATTGCAAGACAATTAACTGCTCTGGTTAGCCCAAGTGTTGCCCTATCTGAGGTGTCAATGACCTCTCAGCTATGTTGATGGTACTGTTGCCCATCCAAACGCCACCATCACCATCAATGGCGACAGTGGACCTCAAGTTGCAGTCAATCCAGAGTGCAACCTCTAGTATCAGTAGGATCAATTCGTGCTGAGCGCGCTCCTATCATCCCTCACCGAGGAAGTCCTTTCAAGCGTCGTGCTCATGTCAACATCTAGGGAGGTATGGTGCCATCTTGAAATTATGTTTACATCGAGCTCGTGGGCACGCATTATGAAAATTCGGATGTAGTTGGCCACAATCCAAAAGAAGGATCTCAGTGTTGTTGAGTACTTTTGCAAAGTGAAGAATCTCACTAACACCCTCTCGTCAATTGGCAAGCGTCTTGAAGATGAAGAGATCATCTCCTACATGTTGTGGGGACTCGGTCCTGAGTTTGATCCCTTGGTGACAAGTATCACCACCAGCGCTAAGCCGGTCACCATTAGTGATGTTTATGCACATATGCTCAGCTATGAGCTGAGAATTGAGTAGAACAATAACATTGGTCAAGTTTCCTCCATCAATAGTGCAAGCAGGACTCAAGGGCACGGCAACGGTAGGAGCGACTGTGGCCATGGGCGTGGTGGTTGGTCATCATGCGAACGCGGGCGCCAGTCATCTAGCGGTCAATCTAGTCAAGGCAGTATCATAACTTGTGAGGTGTGTGAGAAGCTTGGTCCTGATGTGTGATGCTGCTGGCATCGTTTTGATCACGATTATCAAGATGATGATGCCAATGTTACTGCTGTTGTGCCAAACGGTTATTCAGTCGATCCAAATTGGTATGTTGGCACTGGTGAAACGGATCAAATCACCAATGATCTTGAGAGACTGATGTCTAGGGAGAACTACACTAGAGGAGATCAAGTGCAAGTCGCAAATTTCATAACTGGACCAAATTGTCCTCTTTGTCCCTAACATCAATAGACATCTCATTTCTCTCCGAGAATTTGCTATTGACAATAAAGCCTTTGTTGAATTCCACTCTCATAACTTCTTTTTTCAAAGATCTGGTCACGAATGCCACTTTTCTTTAAGGAAGGTGTAAGGAGGGTCTTTATGTGCTTCCAAACACACTATCTAGACAAGCTCTTCTCTCAACCAAAGTGACAAAAGAATTGTGGCATCGAAGACTATGGCATCTTGCATCTCCTGTTATTCATCAAATCTTGCAAAAGAATAATGTAGCTATATATTCAAATAGCCCTCCTCTGATCTATGATGCATGTCAACAAGGAAAGGCACATCAGTTACCTTTCAGTCCTTCGTTGCTTGTAACTACTGCTCCTTTGCAAATAATCCACACTGGTATTTGGGGACCTGCTCTCCCATCAGGCATAATTCAAAGTATTATGTTTCTTTTGTGGATGACTATAGCAAATATGTGTGGATCTTTTTTCTTGAAATAAAAGAATGAAGTTTATGCCACTTTTCTTCAGTTTCAGAAACATGTAGAAACTCTCTTGAATTCTAAAATTCATGTGGTTCAGTCTGATTGGGGGATGAGTACACTAGACTGGACAATTACTTCAATCAAACAAGAGTCACTGACCATGTTTCCTGCCTACACACTCACCAATAAAATGGGGTCGTTGAGCGAAAACACCGACACATTGTACAAATAGGTCTCTCACTTTTGGCTCAAGCACATATGCCTCTTAGATTTTAGGACGAGGCTTTTCACATAGCCTATTATCTAATTAATAGGATGCCCAGCTATACCATTAAGAAAAAGGCTTCTTGACATCCAACCAGATTATTCCCTCCTTCATGCTTTTGGTTGTGCTTGTTGGCCTAACTTGCGTGCTTATAATTCCAGAAAGCTCAACTTTAGGACCAAATAGTGTGTGATTTTGGGTTGTATCTCTTCTCACAAGGGTTATAAGTGTTTTGATAGGACTACAGTTTGAATATATATCTATCTACTATGTTAAAAAAAGTTATTAGTGACGGGTGATAATCGGTATTAGTGACGGGTCCCGTACCCGTCACTCTTATCGTATCACTAATGATAGGTCATTACTGATGGGTGATGACCTGTCACTAATGAGGTCATTAGTGACGGGTCATAACCGTGATCCGTCACTATTGTTCAGTCATTAGTGATGGGTCGTAACCATGACCTGTCACTATTGACTGAACATTAGTGACGGGTTGTAATTTGATCCGTCACTAATGATCGATGAACATTTTTCGTATTTTTTAGACATGAAAAAAGTCAAAAAATATTTTTCACCCGAGCCATCCCAACACAGGCACATCCCATATGCCTCACAAGCCACACTTTTTTAAAATTGTTTTCAAGTTTGCGTTCTATGGGAATCGAACCCGCGACCTCCTCCTCACGTGTGTAACCACCTTACCACCTCTGCTATCACATAGTTGTGATAGAAATCAGATATTTTATCCTTTTAACCTTATTTATCGAAGGTTATTAGTGACGCGTCATAATCATGACCCGTCACTAATGACTAATTTATTTAAATTTCGTCGAGGGTTATTATTTGATAGGTGATCCGGAGTGCATTCGGTAAAACGGGCATAACTTTTGCATACAGACTCCGATTTTGACCTTTTTTACTCTACAGTTATCTAAAAAAAGTTACATCCATTCCCCCCCCCCCACATTGTTGGGTTCACAACTTGACCCGTCACTAATGACTGACCTAGGACGATCCATCACTAATGACCTTATCATTAGTGATAGGTCTTGACCTGTCACTAATGATTGGTCTAGGACGACCTGTTCACTAATGACCTAGTCTTTAGTGACGGATCACAACTTGACTCGTCACTATTATCATCAGCGACGAGTTATGTTACGACCCGTCACTAATGACCTAGTCTTTAGTGACGGGTCACAACTTGACTTATCATTATTATCATCAGTAACGAGTTATGTTACGACCCGTCACTAATGACCACTCATTAGTGACGGGTCTATATCCCTTCCCTATCAGAAGGGACATTAGTGACGCATCCTTATTAGACCCATCACTAATAGGGCATTAGTGACGCGTGTTGAGCATCCATCACTAATGTGGTATCTCCTTTGCTAGTTTTTTATGTAGTGATCGTGATGTGGTGTTTGATGAAAATATGTTCCTCTTTGCTCTTCATCCCATTACAAACACTCAACCTCCAAACAACTCACATCATCCTACAATTCTTCCTACACCTGGTAGACTGCCTCTTTATCATGAACATGAGCTCATACACACCTGCAACAATTCTCCTAATGATCCAGTAGAACAGAATTCTCCTATGAGTATTAATTCACCTTTCAGGTTAAGCAGCTGATCATCAGACGACTCATACTGATCCTATCGAATCTGGCACCTCCAATCCACCTGACATAATGAGACAACATCCAATGAAAACAAGGCTACATGATAACATCATCAATCTTAGGGAATTCACAGATGGAACAATGGGATACTTAGACCAGATGCATAGTTTTGCAGGAACTGTCAGCTTATAGTCTGAATTTCTCTCAACAATGACACTATCTGCTTCTACTGTAGTCTATAAACCCAATAACCTTTAGCAGTCATTGGAGACTCCATAGTGGAAGGAAGCAATGAATCATGAATACTTGGCTCTACTGAAGAATCACATCTGGGATTTAGTGCCACCATAGAAGGGGGTTAATCTCATTGACAACAAATGGGTGTTCAAGATGAAAAGAAAATCAGATGGCTCCATTGATAGGTTTAAAGGTCGAGTGGTAGCAAAAGGGTTTAAACAAAGGTATGGAGTGGATTATCTTAACACTTTCTCTCCAGTTGTTAAACCTGCCACTGTTCAAGTTGCACTTTCTCTAGCAGTATCCAAAGGTTGGGCTATGCACCATATTGATATCCAAAATGCATTCTTGCATGGAGTACTTAAAGAGGAGGTTTATATGAAATAGCCACCAGGTTATGAAGATCCAAACTTGCCATCCAACTATATTTGTCATCTCAAGAAAGCCTTATATGGATTGAAATAGGCTCCTCGAGTTTGGCATTTCAAACTGATAAGTAAATTGCAAGAACTTGGGTTCAGTGCTTCTAAGGTTGATACCTCATTGTTTGTGTTCAGTCAAAAAGTAATAACTATCTATATTTTGAAATATGTAGATGATATCATTATTATCTACTCCTCATCAGTGGCAACAACAAGGCTAATCAACAACTCAAGAATAAGTTTGATGTCAACAAAGACCATGGACAGTTGGAGTACTTTCTGGGTAATGAAGTAAAGCCTAAAGAAAATAGAGTTTTGTTGTCACAGAGAAGATATGCTCTTGATCTACTAAAGAGGGCTAACATGGAGAAGTACATGTCTATCTCCAATCCCATGACTTCTAGTGAAAAGTTGACAAAAGGTTAAGGAACACCACTGCACGGGGGTGATCAATTTTGATACAGAAGCATAGTTGGAAGCCTGCAATATCTAACTATAACCATACCTGATTTGGCTTTTGCTATTAATCGGGTATGTTAGTTTATTCACTCACCTATTGATCTCCATTGGTCAGCAGTGAAACGAGTACTCCGATACATCAAGGGAACACTTGGTCAAGGACTCAAGATTCAAAGATCTACTTCACTCATTATCAGCGCCTTCTTTGACGCTGATTGGGCTGGGTGTCCTGATGATAGGCGTTCAACTAGTGGATTTGCCATGTTCCTAGGTTCTAATATGATATCCTAGAGTTCACGCAAATAGCCTACCATCTCAAGGTCTAGTACCAAACCTGAATACAAGGCCATAGCGAATGCAACTGCATAAATCATTTGGCTTCAGTTTCTTTTGAAGGAGCTTGGTGCTATTCAGTACAAAGCACCATTGCTCTAGTGTGATAATCTCAGAGCCACGTACCTCACGATAAATCCAATATTCCATGCCTGTACAAAACATATTGAAGTGGAGTTTCATTTTGTTAGAAAACAAGTGGCGTGCAAGGCTATGGAGGTCAGGTTCATCTCATCAAAGGATTAGATTGCTGATGTTTTCATTAAGCCATTGTCAAGAGCTCCCTTTAGTTATATATGTCACAACCTCAACCTGAGAGAGTCAGGTTATGATTGAAAAGGTGTGTTAGAATTAGAATGTTGATTGTGTTCACTGTAATTGTAGTTTAGTGCAACAAATAGATCGTGTTGTTAGGATCTCTGTGATCCAGTTCTGTATGGTACCCAAAACTACAGTTGACGATGAACAGTCAAGGCGTTGAGTTGTGCATGTACTTGTGGATCTGCAGCGGCATGACTCAAGCACTTGCTATATATATCAAATACAATCCTGATTTGATTGTGTGTTATGGCAAACAATAGCATCTCCTTTATTCTTTGAAGTCAGCGATCACGACCAATTGTCTCCATCAATGACTTTTCTACAAGACTGTGAATTAACTAAAAGGTTAGTGATAATTTCTTAGTTCATAAACAAAATGGGTGATCGATGCCATTATTCGCTTGTGACCTGCATAAATATATTGGTAAGTCTTGGAGCTAAGTTATATGCATGCATGATGCTGCATATATAGCTAGCTATACATAGCTAGCAACATATGATTACACTTGACTAGCTACTTTATGAAGAAATAACAATTATTCTACATAATTAATTTTGGTTTAATAAAATCTCACTACTACAGAACATGATATTACTGCTGGTCCAAAACTGACATCACTGTCGGTTTTGGAACCAGTAATAATAGTAAGTATCACCGCTGGTTCAAGCCAAGAATCAACAGTAATAATCTATCCATGTGCAAAAATACTATATCACAAACTCTTCACTATGTGGATTTGCTTAAGTCTGATGTCAAACTTAAACATAGACCCCATATCAAAATGTTCATGGTACAATATTTTATATCTATTGACTGGCCAAATGTTTCTGCTCAAGCTTGATCCTAATTTGAAATTACAATCTTATTGAAACCACAATGACAAATAGGAATGGATTTTGCAAATATGTTGTACTAGGAGCTCTTTGGCTTGGGATCTAGGCTTGTAGTATTGCACCATACATCGAAGAACTCTTGGTACAACCGCCTTGCACCATCCATTTTACATTTTGTGCTATTCGAGTGACAATAGTACATCTAAATAAATGGTGAAAACATAATCATCTTGAAGCCAATGTATTTTATGTCACTCATTTAGATCTACCTATTGCCACAATCTAGCTATTCATGTTGCCACTCAACTTGTCACTCATTTAGTTGGGGAGATGGGGAGACATGCTCGAGAGATGGGGAGATAGGGCTACATGCTTAGGAGTGGGCGACGGGCATGGGAGATGGGGAGATGGGGTGACGAGCTCTAGAGACGAGGGACGACGAGGTTAGGGGTAGAGGTAGCCGTAGTGGTGATGATGACCATTGCACCACTTCAATAGCCACTACCCCTCGAGAGCGGCTTCTAGAGATTGGAACCATGGCAGGCTCGGTACACGGCAGTCGTGAGGTGGCTTAGGGAAATGAGTGTTATCGTGAGGTGGCTCAGGCTCGGGAGACAGTGACGAGCTCAGAGAACGTGGAAGCTGGGCACAAGGGGTGGAGGCGGCCGTAGTGGTGATGGTGACCATCGCTCCACTTGGTCCGCCACTAACCCTCAGGAGCATATTCTGGAGATTGAGAGCAAAGTGAGATTGGGCGCGAACTGAGGGAGATGAGCTCTGGATTTATAGAAGCGTTATCACTGTCAATTTGGAATACAAACTAGCAAAGATAAAATTAACACTGCCGATTTGTATTCTCTCAAGTATTGCTCTATCAATGTGCATATGAACCTGCAGTGATAATCCTTATAATGGCCAGTTTGGAACACGAGACGGCAAGGATAAGGATTATCATTGCCAGATCGTATTAGCTCAATCATTGCTCTATCGGTGAGCTTTTGAACCGGTAATGATAGTTAATATCACTGACGGTTCTTAAGGGCTCACAGTTAGATCTGCCAGTTCAACTTATGAATCATCAGTGATATCTTATCACTACTTGTTATTTTTGAACTGACCCTTTCTATAGTAGTGTCTTCTAGTCATGCATGGCCTAAGGAAAAAAACATTAAAACAAATGTAAATTAAAGACTAAAATATATCCACGGTTGGGTTGTCACTGTGGTGACCTGACATTTCCACTACCAAGGTGCAACGTCATTGTCTATGATCATTTCTTCTGTAAGCAGAAATCATCAAAGATTGACACATCAGAGTAGCTAGCAGAAGTGCATAGTGGATCTGTAGACAAAAGTCACCAAACACTTGATTCTCCAAACCTGGGAGTTGTCCTTAATTACAACAAAATCCAAAAGATATAAGTTTCATGCCACTTGGGTGGGTCAAATGTCTAGCCTTTCTACCCCAGTCTATTCCTTAGTCTTCAAACTGTATTCTCTAGATACTCCCTTGGTACTAGACATCACCTTCATATCTTATGGCCTCCATCTTGGTGTATTCTTCATTTTGAACCATCTATTATGTGTGGTTTAGGTCTACATCTTGTGCCTCAATAACAAGGAGATTACAAATATGAGTTCAATAGTACTCAACAAGAACAACATAGCAATCACCAATCAACATGAACAAGGGATGTTTTTAGTGTTATCATTAAATTCTCAATGTTATCTAAGGGATAACATGATGCATAGTTTGAAATAGTGTGGTTATGAAAATATCAAGTTTTAGCCATGTTTATCTACTGGATGAACATCATATAGTATGACCAAGTGGCGGATTACTTTCCTACTGTGAAGATAGTTTCCAACTCTAGCCCAAAAATAGGGAGTAAAATCACATTTAGAACTCTAACTAGATGTGCATAACTTTTCTCATAGAACGACAAGTTGATCTCTATGTCTCACAATTCTGAGTTGTGCTTGACATGATCACATCCAACATGACCTTTCTCCATACTATTGGTTAGTATCTCCAGGATAGGATTGGTTGAAACCAAGACTAGGGTATATATAGTGACTAAGTCCCTCGTCGTTTGTAGATGGAGGGCACACAAGTCCTTATCTACCATCCCACATAACATAAAGCGATAAGATCATCTTTTTTGCACTACCCATCTAACCAAATCATCTTTTACATGAGATGGGTGTTAGCTTTCTAGAGGCACGCAAATAGGTGATACTTGGCTAAGCCCGGCTCAACGAGTTTGTGGTTAATGCACATTTTATGGCACTAGATGTTCAACACAAGTGTTATTAACTTAGTCAAGCAAGACAAAAGTTCTAGTGAGGCATTCAAGACAAGCATGACAAGCATCTCCTCACTAGTACTGCTCAAGTTCATGGTCTCTTATTCCATATTCATTAGTCAGGATTAACATGGTGTTCTAATATGGTTTTGCTAGAGTATTGTGGACCATGTAGGTGATAATCATATAATAAATTCAAAACATCACATCGAAAATATTTTATCAACATGAACAAGGGTTGGAACATGCTTGCAATAGTAAAGCTGTTAGAATATTGGATATTTGTTTAGTTCTTATACTCTGGGGCTAGTTTAATGCCTGCAAGAATCGAATCGGAAGGTTCAATCAGAACAATGCTCACCAATGGAGACTCTTAAGGACCTAACGCATACGAGCGTATGGCAAGAAAACATTAACCTGAAACCTGTCAAAGACAAATAATGGATCTCCTTGGACTGTGGGAGGCTTCTGGTTAATCAAATTGTTTTCAAAATTCTAACATTTTTCTTAAGTTACAAAATATTTTCTAGAATTATTAATCATGTTTAATTTATTTTCCAAAATAAAACATTCTAGGGAAAAACTAGGTCAAATGGGATATTAGGGCAAAGAATGGCCCAAGCCCATACGGGATCAGCCCAGGCCTAGCCCAAGCTGGCTCGGCTTGGCATAGCTTGGTCCAACCTCAACTCAAGGGGCCCAGGTGGCCCTGCCTAGACCACCCTTGGTCCAAATTGGCAAAGTCAATGACACTTAATTCCTTTCCCCTTCTCCTTCATCTGTCACGCTCACCCATCTTGGCTCCTCCATCGTATGCCTCCTCAGCTACTCCGCTGGTCATTCTTCTGCCTTCCACTGCTATGGTCCACCTCCGGTGACTTGAACTCCTCCTCCTCGGCCAATTCCTCCCCACTACGCCTTTGGTGGTTTCATTGATTGATTGGGGAGCTAAGGTTTAACCCTAGCCCGTCCAATCCGACAGCCTTGGTGATCTCGCTAGCCAACCGTCGCACTGGCCCTCCTCCTCGGTTTCTCTAATGCCTTCTCCTTCCTCGGCTAGCACCTTCTCTTTGCTGGGCTCGGCCAATTGGGGAGCTAAGGGTAAACCCTAGCTGCCCCTGCTCACCGGCCGTGGTGATCCATGGTGGCACCGTACATAGTGCTGGTGCTCCGATGGTTACGGCGGTCAGCTTCCTCTTCCTCGATTTCTTCTCCTTCTGTTGTGGCTTGTCGGTAGTGCCGATTGTAGGCCTAGATGTTGCCATCATGCCTTGTGGCAGTGGCCACTAGCAGTTGTGTGCCATCCTTCTGGTGGCCATGAGATGGCAGTGGGCTAAGCCCATGGCTACTCCGGCCATCGCGACCTCCCTGGAGCTTGGTTCACCCGGTTTGCCAATCTCTTCATCTTTGTTGACCCTAATCACTATGCTAATAGCCCTCAATTTTGGCTTAATTACACTGAAATGCTTGATGATGCATGCTCTGTGATGCTTGTGATGTCTCTTTGATGCTTATGGATGCTAGTTGATGCCATGATGAGCTGGTTCTTGATGGTTAGGGTTAAATGACATGAATTTATATGATTAAACTATAATTAGCTAAGAGTTAAACATGTAGTGATGATTAGCCAAGAACTGAGCATACTATCTAGTTGCAACACTTGTTAATCTTGCAATGCAGCTAGTTCTTGATCCTTATGGTGGTTCTGTCCTTTGGCATATTTTTATGCTCTCACATTATATGTTGCTTAAGCATGTTTAGATCTGAGTGCTAGCTAATATGTTCATGTTGACATGCTCAATCAATTTCTACATATTTCTAGTAGCAAGAATATCTTGCTCAAACAAGTCCTATGCAACTCTTTTTTTTTTTCATCTAGGAACATAAAGGAAATAGAGCAACTACCCTTATCTAGAACATACCTTGATCATAGGAAGTTGATGCTAGATGATGAGATAGTATGCTTGATCTTGGTGCTCTTGATGACTCCTTCTCAATCTTCATCTTGCTCCCTTTTATGGTATAAACATGCATTCATGTTAGCCATGAACTCGAGCAAGAACAAGAAAAAGAGAATGAGAGGGATGAGCTCACTTGACCCCCTTAGCCGAAATGGCATTAGGGTTTCATGGTGATCTCCCTTTTTCTATTTATATTACATGGTTTCTATCATATTAGTCATTTTTCTCTAGCTTGCATGGCATGATAGTTTTGGTGGTGATGGCACTTGACATCTTTATGCTAAATATGGTTTCAACACCTAAGGTGGTTAGGTGTTGGTGAGGGTAAATTGGTAATTTTGTTGATGGCATTATAGTAATTTTTAGAAAAATGGAGGCTAGGTATGAGATAGATAATTCATGAATAAATTATTCTTGAATTGTAAATGTGGTTCTTTTGGATTTTGGACCCTTTGCAAAGGTTATGGTTTTGCATTGGGGTCCTTGGTGTGGTTGGCATGGCATCTAGGCTCGGTTTTACTATTTCTAGAATTTCAAGGGCTTTTCTGAAAAAGATCATGGCTTGGAATAGTCAAAGGTTGATTTTCCAGATTTTTGGCTTATTTATTGGATTTTTGTAATTTCCTAAAATGCCATGATAATTTACCTGTGAGCTAAAATAATAGTCACAAATAAATATCCATAGGGAATTTTGAAAATTATTTGGCTTGGGAATTTACCATGCTTAGCCTCCTAAAAATGTTCTCTTAGGAGAAGCAGGCATTTCTTTTAGAAATACCACTCCTCTTGTAATCTACATGCATGCATGTATGTATGTATGTATGTATGTATGTATGTATGTATGTATGTATGTATGTATGTATGTATGTATGTATGTATGTATGTATGTATGACAAACACATGTAAATGCAATTCACGTAAGTAAGGACTTTGTAATATTCTTATAATTGGAAATGTAAAAAGACTTGTATATGTATATTTATGAATGAATATATAAGTGTACGTATGAATGACATGGGCATGAGTTAAGAGTCGGAAAGGTCCATGTCCAATTCTAATAAGCTAATAATTAAGCTACGATGAGCTCTGGACCATCGATAGCGCAACGAACACAAACACAAGCTAGACTAGGCTATCGCCGGCATCGCGGCATGTTCAGTGCATGCATAGCACCGCATGAACGGCCACTATCACGCTCTAGGGAAAACTAAACCCTGGGCATTACAGTCACCTATGTTCTCCAATTCTCAAAATGCAGTTTGATGCCCAAATTTCCTAATTATACCACATGTACAAGGCCCAAAACTCTCATGACCCTTCCAGTCGCTGACGTGGACACTGATAAGCCACTACTGAATGTGCCATCCCCTCTCTCTCATCCTCTCTCACGGCTCTCTCTCTCTCTCTCTCTCTCATCCTCTCTCTATCTCTCTTCTAATTCTAGAATATAAGTCCATAAACCACTCAAATGCAACTTTTTCTTATATTCGTCCTTTTTTACCCTACTTAGATGCATCCTATAACCAATTAAGTAAACATGTACCCACTTATTAGTGAGTAAATACGGTACTCACTTATTAGTTAGAGTCCTAATTGACGTGACGCAACGCAAGGCAACGGCGCGGAGGCGCACGAGGACTGCGTGGCGCAACGGCCGGCCGCCTGAACGCGCGTCCCCGACGGAAGCAGCAACAACCCGGCCATACTTATCCAACAGCTCTAACGAAGCATGCAAGCAACTGCATGCCCACCTTGATGGTTATACGTGCGTGTTCCTCCAACACTAGACATGCATGCATCCTGCTCACTGCAGGCTAGTTCGTACACATGGTCTTCTCGAGACGGACGGCCGCACATACAATGATGCAGGCAGGCCATGTGAATCTGAACTGGCAGTAGCTGCTGCTGATGAGGAAGAGGGGCCAGGCCAGCAAAGATCGATGGCTGCATGCGTGCAGCGTCTTTAGTTGCTCCCGGCCGGCCGCGTGAGCGAGCTCACACATCACAGGAGATACGCATCGCATCGCATGAGATGTGCGTGTGCAGGTGCAGCTCTAGCGCAGTGCCCCCGGACGCCAGGCATCCATATGCCTGCCTCCATCCTTCTCCGGCCGTGCTGCGCGACGACGCAACCCCGGCCCGGATGGCCTTTAGTGGCAAATAGCTAGGTACATATCAACGCCAGCATATATGCATCCTGGCCTCGCACTGAAAATTGCAAGAATCGCTACACGCAGCGATCTCTTTATATCCTACTTTGTATCACATCATCTAATTCCATCAAATAGAATGAGTTGTACCAAAGATGAAAATCGAGTGACTTTCAATGTTATCTTTGCAACCTTTCCAAAAAAGACTCATTTTGGAATGGCATCACAGCACACCATGCGCATATAGCGCCCTTTCGTGACGGATGGAATGGGCGTTATGAAATCCATTATATTCCATTCCTGTCCTAGTGTCATTTTTTCTCTTTTGGTCTCTCGATCCACCGGCAGCAATCATTTTCTGTTGGTTGGAGCTTGATGTGACCCAAGCAAAAAACTCATTTTGCTACCCATGTGTGTGTGCAACTGTGCATGTACACTTGTGAGAGACCTGGTCCCTCTGGGCAGTCGAAAAAGAGATCACCTCGATCGCTTTCTGTTACCTGATCGAGCGTCATCACATCCAAAAAGGATGGCCTTTATACATATACGTACGATCCGTATATATGTACGTACTCACCCGTATACATATGGTCATATACGCAAGTACGTGTTAGTACATCAATAGCTGCAAGAAGAGTACAATAGCCTGCATGCTCTACTCCCTTGGGAACGGGCTTTCAGTTTCAGCTCAACGCGTCATGCAATGCGAAGAGAGAGAGAGAGAGAGAGGATGCATAGACGGCTGGATAACTGGTTGTCGTCATGGCTGGCTCACACAATCAAAATCGGTTGGGACCTTTGGGACATCGATAGCTATATGCACCATTCATGCATACCTAGCCCTTGATCCCTGTGATGCGACAGTGGATAGAAATGTAAGTGGATATTTAATTAGTAGTTCTGCATCAGTATTTAGTTTATTTTTTTCTTAATTAGTGGATTGAATCATTAGTTATTTTTTCTTTTTAATTTTTGATTGATACAGTGATCTACAAAATACAAAACTTATATTCTAGCAATGGATGATGAAGCGCGAGAGTAGAGTTTGTTACTAAATGCGTTATATCGCGTCGTCCGCCTCTAGATTGATCTCGTACGTCTAAATAGCTACTCCGTACGAGAGATCGAGGAGGTAGCTCGACGTTTGACGTAGCTGCTGATTTTCACGTTTTGGAAATGGGACCTTAGATCACTGGTTAGGGCCTACTTGGAACATAGGAATTTCGTAGCAACTAATTTGTAAAGCTTTCATAAGAGATATATGTAGCCTAATTTCCCGTTCCAAACGGGACAAGTGTGAATAGCAGATAGCAAAGTTGCACAATAGCGTGCGTGCCACATTTTTAAGTTGTAGTTAATGTATCTGAAGGTTTACGGTAAAAATCTAAAATTAGATAATATATTCGATCATATTTGTTGAAATACACAATATATCATCATATTTATAAATTTAACATTCATATTCGGTACTTTATTTACCAAAAATAGTGAACAATATCATATTTAACACCTCATGTGCCAAATACTATGTTGATTAAATTTTTTCCACTCTACATCAAAATGGTGGTCTTCTGCTACTCCAAAAAATTTAAAATTTTTTGTACGTGTTCCATAATCCATGTGAAACCCATTTTAATTGGATTCACCCAAAAATCCTTTTATATTTTAAACTAAAAATTTTCATGAAAGCTACTTTTATAACTTCTAACAATTGTTAGTGCCTCAAATAAATTCCCAAAAATCTAGAAAAAATCACTAATATTCTTCTTATGTGATGGACTAATTTCTAAAATTATTTTCAACCCTAGGTTATATGGTGAAAAAAATGAGTTTCTTTGTAATGCTCCATTTATATGCATTTTATCATTTTATGTGATATTCTTCTTCTAATCCAATTTGAATTTAAACAAAATTCAACTATCTCATTATTTTTATCCCATTCACATGCTAACCTTTTAACTACATTTCTGAAGAACGGTAGGCGAGTTGGCACATCTCTTGAACGGTGCAAGTAGTAGTTGATTGAAGAGAAGAATGGTGTGCAATGATGAGCATGAATGAAATGCACAATGTATGCTACAATATGCATAACAACAAGCTAAAGGTGTAAGACATACAGAGGAATAATAAAACTTGTGATCTAAACAACACCGGAAAAGTAACAGGAGGCAGGAGACTCCGGGTTGAACTCGGAGTACCCGAGTTCCGGAACCTTCGAGTGAAGGCTCTCGGTTAGCCATTTTTGAAATAACTCAGAACCTCGGGTCGAGTCCGGATACTCCGGATTGGGCCGGACACTCCAGGCAAGGCTCCGAGTAGGGCTCTTGGCTAAATCTAAATTGAATTTACTCAGACCCTTCGGGTCGAGTCCGGATACCCCGGATCGGACTGGACACTCCAGACGAGGCTCCGAATGGGGCTCTCAGCTAAATCTTAATTGAATTTACCAGGACCCTCCGGGTCGAGTTCGGATACTCTAGATTGGGCCGGACACTCTAGGTTAATCGGGGCTATCCTGGTTTCGGCCGATTTGAATTCTAAAGTGTTTTCCCTGGCCGATTCAACTTGCATGCTAAATCTACACTACATCAACATGCATATGCCTTATCTAAAGGGTTCTAGACTTAAATTGCACCTTAAACCCTAACGATTTCTAAGGACAATTTAATGGGGTTTCTCTAGGTTTACCTAGACTATCTGAGTCAATTCGATTATCCGGATTTATCCAGAGAGGCTGCTTCAAGGGGGAAATATCGGCCGCTTTGATTTGTAAGTCTCTCTAAACCAAAAAGGGACATGTTTGAGATAATTCATAGAGTTTAAAACTCACTCACCAACCTAGCAACACGATTCCTAACTCAAATCTTACCCAGATCATCATTTTAGCTCCAAAGCTCAAGAACTCAAGAACTCTGCTCCAACTCAAAATCGACCAACCAAATCTCCCATTCACGCCGGGGGAAGCCTAAGGGACTTACCCACGGTGCTTGTGGAGGTGGGTGACCATCGAGAGATGGAGGAAATACTCGGAAAGAGGAAGAATGCCGATGCTCCTCGTGCTTCAACTAAGAACATCAAAAGACATCAAATCCGGCTCGAATCCTTCAGGAAAACGAAAATGAATTGGATGGATGGATAGCTTAGGAGCTAGTGAAAGCATGAGTAGCACATGCATACATTGATTCCTTCTCTTGAGGTGGGATTTTGGGGAGAATGAGAGAGGGAGCTTAAGAGGGAGGGAGAGCTCTTGCTCTCCTTGGCTTGGCCAGTTGAGGGAGAGAGGGAGCACAGGAGTGGGGCGAGGGAGCTAAAGGAGTGGTTGGGCTGCTGCCCATAGAGAGGGAGAGATGTATGGTGAGGCCACATGTGGGGCCCATGTGTTACAGAAAAGGGTCTTTTTTAACTGTGAATTCCATTCTTTTCTCTCTCGAATTTCTTTCTCTCGTCCGATTGACTTTAAACGAATTGCACTAGCACTCTAAAATAAAATTACACAAAATTAAATATAATGCTTAAGAAGCATGATTATGCTTAATTACGTGATTACGGATTTGAGACGTGACAAGTGAATAAAATTCGCGCACAAATGTACACAATTAGGTATTAAATTCACATGCCTCTTATCTATCAATTTGGAGACTATCTTTACTTTGTTCATCCTTTTGATATTTAGGTGTTTCTTCTCAAGATCTAAGCCTTGTGTGGGGATGAGTCATGGATTGGTACATTGTGGAACTTAGTGTTTGATTCCAATCATGATACCCACCATTGATTAGATTTTCATGTTTGGATTTCAAATTTTTGAATCGTAGTTCTGTTCAACTTGGAACTTCTCGTTCAACCTGGAACTTCTGATAGGTCGGAACTTCTAGATTCAACTCGGAACTTCCGGTTCAACCCGAAACTTCCGATAGGTTGGAACTTCCGGATTCAACTCGGAACATCCGGGTTCTTATGTTTCCCTCGTGGTTTTTGTATCTTGCATTGCACTTTATTGTGATCCATTTTTGAGGTGCGATGGGTGACAAAATAGGAGAAGGTCATATGTTTCAAAAGAAATTGTTGAGGCACCTATTCACCCCCCTCCCCCCTCTAGTCGTCATTCTCGATCCTACAGATCATGTTAAATTCTATTCAGTTATATTGATTTTAATATATTTGGTGCTTAATAGGTTGATTGCTTAGTACACAAGACATTAAGCTTGTTGGTCATAATCTAGGACTTGTTTTGAGACATGTCACACTAGTAAGTGATCTTAGTATATGGTTGGATGGCCGTTAAATTGGTAACCCGCACTGAGAGCCCACTAATATACCTCACACTTGATGATATATTTCATGTGTTATTCTGCCATGTTATGCTTATTGCACTATTTGATATGTTAATAAATATGAGTAGCATTATTCATGCTTTACATTTTCATAAAATGATCATGTTCAAGTTTGATATTTTATATCATGGCAATCTAGTTATGTTTAAATTTAGAATCATTGTAATCGAAAAGTTGCTAAACAAAGGTTTGAAACAACAATCTAGAAAACAGAGAGTAATTGCCACTAACTCATATATTATTAAAATTGACGCGTTCGATGACGCATGCTTTAGACGTTGGTAGATTAAGATTATGATGTGGTTGTCTGACCTAAAATAATTTTGGGTCGTTGAGAGTGCTCTCCATGAGGCTACGCCAGCTAATGCTGATGCGACAACAAAGGCCACCCCTGATGCGAAAAGGGCCAAAAGGAAGAAGCAAATCAAGCCTGCCTATCTCGTCCACTGAACGTTCTGTCAAACCATTTGTTTGATGTGTACTAGGGTTTTATCTTAGCCAAGGACCTCTGGGAAGAGCTGGAGAACAAGTTCTTGGAAGTGGATAATAGCAATGAGTCATTCACCACTGAAAACTTCCACAACTTTAAAATGTTTGGGGGAAGGTATGTGATGGAGGAGTTGCAGGACCTTCAGCTCATTGTCAAGGAATTAGTCCAGTACAACTGCATCCTTCCAGAGAGTTTTTTGGTGAACCCAATTCTAGCCAAGTTGTCGTCCTCCTGGCACGACTTTGTGACCGCTCACTAACACATAAAGAAGTAAATGACACTCTATGAGATATCTACTGCTATCAATGTTGAGGAACATGCAAGGGCCAGACACAAAACCACCTCCACAAGTCCAGGCTCACCTAGTGGTGAAAGGCTTGACCTCAAAATCCTAAAACCAGAAGCAAAAGAAGAATCATGCTCTACCTCCTCAGAACGAGAAGAAGCCCAAAGGCAAGAAGATGAAGATGAAGTAGAACTTCATTTGCTATGTCTATAGCACGCCTAGGCACACTGCCCATAGGTGACGAGACAAGGAGGACAAAGGTCTTGCTCCACCACAGTGCACAGAAGCACATGTGGCACTGGGTCTCTCCAGCTTTAGTGGGTATGTACTACAGGACTTCATGTCAAGTCCATCAAATAATTGGTGGATTGATTCTGGTCTTACCGCTCATATATTTGCTAATCGCTTTGCATTCTCTTCTTTTCAGGGTGCAGCTAGTGGCCCTGCCTTGATGGGTAACGGTGTACCAACAACAGTATGTGGGATTGAACAGGTCTGCTTGAAGATGATTTCAGGCAAGACGACATCTTGAAGGACATGTTGTTCATGCCGACCATGAATTGGAACCTCATCTCAGTGTCACAGTTGCTTCGCTAGGGTCTTAAGTTAGTGGTCAAGTTCAAAGTCATTTTGTCAAAATTTGGTAATTTCATATTGAAAACATATGATTCTGGCGGTTTGTTCCACATATCTGTAATAAACAATTATTCTTATTTTGTCATTCATGAGATCTATAATAAGAAACATGATTTGTGGCATTCCCAATTATGTCACATTAATTCAAGGGCCATTAAACATTTAAGCAACATGAATTTGATTTTTGATTATAAATTTGATGCCTCTAGAAGTGAGATATGTGTGCAAGCTAAGCAAACCTCATCTACCTTTTAAATTAGCAAAAGAGAAAGATAGCTCACCTCTAGACCTTTTCCACTCTGACATATGTGAAATGAATAGCATGATTTTTAAGGGCGATAAACGATATTTCCTCACTCTAATAAATGATGCAACTAGGTATTGCTACACCTATTTAATGAGAACAAAAGATGAAGCACTAGAATATTTTAAAATCTATAAGGCTGAAGTAGAAACCAATTAGACGGGAAGATCAAGTGCTTAAGGTCTGATAGAGGACAAGGATACCTCTCCAACCTATTTTTTGAATATTGTGTAGAAGGTGGGTTCATTCATGCGACCACTACCCCATACTCACCCTAGTCAAATAGGGTAGCCGAGCGAAAGAATCGAACTATATGCAACTTAGTTAATTCTTTTGTTGCAAAGTTCATGCATGTCGGATGTATGTCCTTAACAGGGTACCTCCCCGCAACCGCGAGGAGACGTTGTATGAAGGATTTAGAGGAAATAAGCTGAACCTTTCTCATCTTCAGACTTGGGGCTGTCTTGCAAAAGTTTATCTGTCTTTACTGAAGAAAAGAAAGCTAGGACCAAAGACCATCAACTGTGTCTTCCTAGGTTACGCTACTAATAACGTAGCCTATAAATTTCTAGTGGTCAAATCTGAGACGGACGAAGTCGCTACTGATGTCATTATGGGGTCTTGAGAAGCGATATTCTTTGAAGGCATCTTTCCAATGAGAGGAATTGAGATGTCACTCCAGAGGGTTTGCAAGAACTATACTCTATTCCTTCTAGTGTGTATGATCCTGCTCCTGATTTGGAGTTGAGAAGGGGTAAGAGACAACGAACTAAAGAGTCACTTAGTGATGATTATGTCAGTTATTTAGTGAATGAGGAACCACAAACCCTCGTAGAGGCATATGTATCATCAGATGCAGAGTACTAGAGGAAAGCAATGCGTAGCGAAATGGATTCTATCATAGCTAATAAAACATGCGAAATTACCAATCTCCCAGCTGGGTGCAAGCCAGTAGGATGTAAATGGATTTTTAAGAGAAAGAGAAGACCCGATGGTACTATTAAAAAGTATCGGGCTCGCTTGGTGGCAAAGGGTTTTACTCAAAAAGAAGGAGAGGATTATTTCGACACTTATTCACATGTTGCTCGATTACCTACCATCCGAGTGCTTCTAGCACTAGCTATTGCATGTAAACTTCTTGTCCATCAAATGGATATACCACTTCCCTTAACCGAGCTGGAAGAGGAGATATATATGCAGCAGCCTTATGGATTTGTAGCAAAAAGCTAGGAATTTGGTCTGTGTTGTCGCACCTTCATGCTCGATTTGCAGGTGGTGGTGGTAGTGGTGCACACGCATCATCCGGTAGCTCCTCTATCCAGGTCATCTGTGGTCCCAACTGGTGGTTCTTGTCGCCTGCCATTCTGTGCACCACGTTGGGTTACGACTTTGTGTGCGGCATTGGCCTTGTGCTTGCACTGTGCTGCCGCTACACCTTCTACTATTGCACGCTTGGTGTGGCTCGGGTTCTACCCTTGTTGCGCTAGGCATTCTATTGTTCGGCTACTTCCTCCCTGGCCCAATGTGTTGGAGCTTCTGTACGGTTGCTACTGTCGTGCTGCTCCTCCAGTGCTGATAGCAGTGTGCCCTGATGTCACCACGTTGGCATCGTATCTCCGAAAACATTCACCCCTTGACCTCGGCATAGAGGGGAGTCTTTGTTTTCTGGAAAAGCTCTTTCACATGCCTTGCCTTCGCCTTCTTCGTTGGAAAGTAATAAGCTCATTCCAATTTCCTTTACTTTAAGTGTGCAATTTTCTATATCGTGTTCTGGTTAATCTTGTGTGCTAATATTAGGAGGAATTGCATGCTCTATCAATGGATTTATATGCTCGATGATGATAGCCAACTAGCATAGATTAGTGTGACAGTGTAGAATAAATTCTAGCTAATAGTTTTGTTATACTTGTTGGAATGTTGAGCAATTGATCCTATTAAATTCTATTTTGTTATATTGATTTCAATATATTTGGTGCTTTATAGGTTGATTGTTTAGTAGACAAGACATTAAGCTGGTTGATCACAATCTAGGATTTGTTTTGAGATGGTCACACTAGTCAGTGATCTTGGTATAGCATTGGATGGTTGTTAAATAGATAATCCGCACTGAGAGCCCACTAATATACCTTACAATTGACTATATGTTTCATATGTTATTCTGTCATGTTATGCTTATTGCACTATTTGATATGTTAATGAATATGAGTAGCATTATTCATGCTTTACATTCTAATAAAATACTCATGATCAAGTTTACTATTTTATGTCATGACAGTCTAGAATTAATGTAATTAAAAAGTTACTAAATAAACGTTTAAAACAACAATACCTAGGTAGCCTCAACTTTTAATAGATAATGATTAAAATATCCTTAATAGCTAATATGAATATTCTAGAATTCACCATAGTGTGACAGAAAGACGATATTTAAGTACCGGTAAAATTGGAAACTCAATCTCGAAAAAAATGAATTGAAAAGTATGTGCAAACATGTAAAATAGTTAAAATTGACAAGTAAATGAAAATGGAGAACTTATCTTTCTCAAAAGAGGCTACGTTGACAGCCGTATACTACAATCACAATGTCGACCGATCGATCATAAGAGACGTACCTACTCTTCCTTTTTTTTTTCGCGGGAAGAGACGTACGCACTCTAACTGTATAAGCTGACATGAACGCACGGGGGGGCATCTGGTATCAGCTGCGCACGCACGTACGGCCGAGATGTGCACGTGCACATGCTGCACGGTACTGTCCAATATGCATGGCTCAGGAGATATCGAGGCACCGATTGAGGCGCATCAGCTAGCTCGTACGCATGCACTTGCAGTGCGTGGAGTAGGAATGGAAACGGATCAAATACGTATGAAATCGAATTTGGATAGTATGATTTATTATATTTTAATCTAAATACGAATACGGATTTGGATATCTTTGAATACGAATACGAATCGGACAATTCAAATACGAATCCGTATTCGTATATCTACTCGATCTTCGAAATTCAGGTCGGAAATTTAAATTTTTGAAACAAATTGACTAAAATTTGATAAAATTCGACTGAAATTTGTTCTAATTTGATTGTGCCGGAATTTTAGAAATTTGTTCAAAATTCATGTTGGAAATTTAAATTTTTGATCAAGTTTAACTGAAATTTGACTGAAATTTGTTCCAATTTGATTGGTTTGGAATTTCGTTCATATCTGAAATTTCTAAAACTTTAGCAAAATTTGGTTCCCTGATTGGCAGATACGGATACGAATCAGATATATCTCGAATTCGGATATCCACATTTGAATCTGAATCTTGAAAACGAATTCGGATATATCCATTTTAGTATCCATTTCAGAAACGAATACAGATACGGATATCCATATTCGTATTTTAACAGATACAGAATCGAATAATTCGAATTTCCTGCCATCCATTTCCACGCCTAGCGTGGAGTCAGTATTGACCTGCAGTTCAACTTGCGGCCGGGAGTCCGTGTGTGTGAAAACCAGCAGCAGCTGGTTCCTGTCACCTGTTGTGACTTGTGAATGCGTGTGATACTGTGATCTGAGGATCTAAATCCCAGTAAAAGACGCCGATTACTATATAAAATGTATTGTAGCATCAAATACCGTAGCAGCATTACTGTTTGCAAAATACTATAGCATCATTATAATATCAAATCTTATTCATTCATTTGAGATCTAACGTCTCATGAAGTGATCAGCAGCAGTGACTTGTGAATGCGTGTGATACTGTGATCAGCAGCAGCAGGTGGTTCCTGTCACCTGTTGTGACTTGTGAGTGCTTCTGATCAGCAGCAGCAACAGCAGCAGCCGCCCAGTAATGCAAGCACAGACAGCGGTCCGTGCGTGCGTCCTCGATCTCTTGCTAGATCCCTTCAACTTGATTTCTCCCCTGTCCAACCAGGGCTAGCTTCTGCCAGTTCAGTCCAGAGCTAAAACATGTACATGTTGTGCTGAAGTGAGTGAAGTCATGAACAGTATATGTGAAGATAGCACTTTATATTAAAGCAACTCGAGCATACTAGCCCAATTTAATTGATAATATCTTTATTTATCTATCCACTCTAAAAAATTTCCTATATATTTCTGCATACTCAAGCAAACTAGTCAAATCTACCTCTCCATATCTCATATACTATATTTTATTCATAAACATTGTTTCTTGCAACGGCTTTATTCCAACGGCTATATTCTAACGGTTATTTTTTAAATAGCTTTCCAACGACTATATCTTCGCTCTATATATGAGCAATTACCACACAAAGCACACATGTTGTAAAAGCAATTATCACACAAGCACGTGTTGTAAAAGTAATTATCACACAACCACACGCATTATAATAATATGTAAAAGCAGTTATCACGCAAGCACATATGTTATAAGAGCAGTTAATACACAAGTACACGCGTTATAAGAGCAGTTATCACACAAGCAAAATTTTGAGAATTAAATTTATATCCTAAAAATTCAAGCGAAGTAAAAAAATAGTCAAATTTGAAGAATTTTTATTTAAAATTTGTAGGGGATTTTTAGTAGGAACCAGTTAAAATGAATTATTTGTTATTTATTCTATGAGTAAAAAATCGATGTGATTTTAAAAACTCTGTAAAGTCACTTTTTAATTTATGAAAAAGGAGAGAAGAAATAGAGTTTCGAAACAAACTTGTTGGCTTCTCTCTAGTCTCTATACAAGAGTCAATGCAAGAATTTGAAGAGCACGAAGGCGAGCGCCGGGTTTGGTCAGCGAGCGAAGTCGGATGGCGATGCTACAGGAATGACCGGTCGTTTGGCTCTTCTGCTGGAATTGTGCTTTTACGTCTTCTGGCCAATTTTAGCAATGACGAGCCGGTTAGCTCTTCTACTGGAGATGCTCTTATATATTATTCATTTTGACGAGGGAGTAACAAATAAAAAATGCTCTATTAAATCTTACTATCTCCATGTTTTGAAAAAATCTTACTCCCTTCCATTTATATTACTAGCAACTGCATATATATTTCACATACATGGAATCAATCTAGGATATAATAATGTATGGAAGGTAAATATTATATGCCTAGTTATATAAGATAAATATTGAGATATTGAATGTATTTTTAGAATGTATAAAAGCAAATATTAGATGTCTACATATAAAAGGTAATTAATGTGAGATTAAATATATTTTTAGAAGAGGAATCATAAGAATCTTTGTACGGTAATTATTTGATTAACTCTGATAAATAGTAAAGATCGTTTAGTTCTGCTATAACTCTTGTACTTTATAGGAGGTAGACTTGCTATTTTTTACCATATCACGCACATTAAGGAAATTGTTATCTCACGCACGCAAAACGAGGTGAAATTGTGAAATGTGACTGCCATGGTAAGAGCATTTTGGTAAAGTATGCCTTGGGATCGATGAAGTGCTAAGTATCTACAGTAAAAAAAGAGTTTTGATCAAAAGTGACAAATATTACGAACAAAGGAGTACTTGGCTCGTGGCAGCATCACTTTCTGTTTTAGAAAAATGTGCCACCACTACATGCCCTTGACAAGATTGCAAAGACCAGAATCCGATGCAAAGGGCGTGCACCGATGTACATCTCACTGCTCGTTTGTTGTTGGGTTGTTTGGCTCCCTCTGAGAGGATCAATCCAAATCCATCCGTGCATCCTGGCCCCCTTGCTCGCTAGCTGCCCGGCCGGCCTATCTCACTCGCTCCGAAAAGGAATCGGTTTCTCGCACATCTTTGCTTCCCGGGAGGAGGAATGGAGGAATTGCCCTTGTTGCTCTTGCAGCATGTTGCATCACATGCATGAGCTTGCTAGGATGAATGGATGCGCGTCTCCATCCAAACAGACACCCTCTCCCTGCCTCACATATACTGATAAATAATTCCTTAAGCATATGTAACGTAGGTTCATAAGAATTTTGGATTACATTCTTTATTTGCAACTTGAGTGGAGAATATTTGCAGTTGGTACTTTGAACGGGATAATTATTCAGATGATCAGTGGTGGATTGCTTATTAGGTGCAGCGGCGCCGTATAGCAACAAGCAAAAGTACAGTCCTGGCTACATGCATTCCATGTGACCATTCTCAACCACCCCGATCAAAATGTAAATTGCAAGATTCTCCTGTCAGCTTTGAAACCTCAATAGGCTGAATTAAGAAGAACGGTTACGAGTTGAGCTAGTCTACAAACATCTCAAATCATGCATCGCTTTCCAGGAAATTAAACACCTTATAAGATACTATGGTATTTTTGGCAAAAAAATTCAAATTTAATTTGCGATATCTGAGACAACGACTATATATCTTTGTTGCAGCATAATTGTAATATCTTATATTGGAATATACATGGCCTTAATGCAGCGGCCAAAAGATCAAACGTTCAAAACCTGGTTACCTCGCATAGGGCAACTATCATTTGCCTCAGAAAACAAAGATTCACTCATGGAATAGTCAGCTCATCTTGGAACCCTTGGCCTATATTTCTCTGATAACTTTTGCAGAGTCACCTGCTAAGGTGCTAGCGGGGGAATTCTCCTAATCCGTAATAAAAAAAAAATTCACCCTAACTGATCATCATCAAACAAATAACACCATCTCAGGCACAATTACTACAATATCTGACAACAATGATTGGTCCCTTACCGTAGCCTACAGCCCACAAATCTGATCACGACAAGATCTCGTTTATGCAAGAGCTTACACTCCTAAATAACTTGATGCAGCCGGAATGGTTAATTGTGGGGAATTTTAACCTCATCTGCAACACAGTTGACAAGAACAACTCCAATATAAACCTGTCAATGATGCAGCATCTAACAAAATTGATAGGCAACTAAGACATGATTTCAATAATATTGTCATAATTTTTTGGTGGAATATTTGGAAGGAGAGAAATCGTAGAACTTTCTAAAACACCTCAATAGATGCACACCAAGTAGCTCGGAGAACGATGGACCAAATTGAAGATTTTCACAAGGCTATGTTGATGTGTTGATGTACTGGTTCATGTCGCTCTGGGGTGCATGCTTTCCGTTAAGTAGAGCTCGTATCGGGCACTTCAATAGTTGCCAAGTTGTTGTGTTCTAGCCTCTGTAGGAGTACCCATTTGTTAACCTTTTTCCTTTTGTTTTTTCCTCTGGAGACTCTTTTCCTTCTACTCTAATAAAATTGGCAAAACTCCTACCGCCGTTTCAAAAAGTATCTAACTAGGGGTCTGTTTGGATGGGAGATTTGGGTCCACATCTTTATGTTTTTAGTTCAAAATTGAGATAAATCCGGAAAATCCCTGGAGCAAAGCCCTCTTTCAAATGAGGCATATGTTTTTTTCCCGGGCACCGGAGCAAATCAAAGTCAAGGTAACCAAGTGGAGTAAATTTTGTTACAATTTTTTCATATGTGCAATATATGCTAAAGATAACGAAAATGATGTCAACTTGTCAAGACTTCCGAGTGCACGCGTTCATACAAAAAGAATTTTTAGTATGTTCCGTTGTTACATTCACAAGAAGATCCACAGACAGATGGCTCCAATATTTCCTGACAATGATGTAACATTTTTCTAACTTGTCTTGGCCTTTTCTTCTAGCAACAAACAGAGTGAAAGATCGGATTACGTAAGGAGATATTCCACGTGTGCGAGCATCTCTGTTATATTCGTTAGTTGAAGTGTTGGAGCCTGTGGGAGAAACTGAAATCGACAATTTTGACCTCTTGATTGACACTTACATGTCAAACTAACATGCGACTTCCAATTTACGGTATCGAAATTGTTGTTGAAGCCTCATTAGTTGGTAGATTAGTGCTTTGCCAGTGTGAATGTGAATGTGACAGTGAATAGGGGCTATGGTTTTTTTTTCGCCGGCATGTAGTTGCTGTCATGCAGACGAATCTCTGATCGTAGCCCAACCCAATGCAACCAAAACAAACTGAAAGCAAACTGAGGTGCACCTGGTCTATTTCAATCAAAAGTAGGATCTGCTCCAATTCAGGACCCCAAAATGATACCTATTCTATTTTATCAAGTGGCATAGCTTGTTCAGTGGCATATATACCGGTTGAAATGACAAAATCTTGTGATGAAACAAACCTCAAGTAATTCTTCTGTAGGCATGGTTTTTCTTTTTCTTCAGGTTGACACTTTCCGGACTCAATTAGTCAGGCATTCGTTCAACTAACACAAGTAGGTGTAGCCAGATCAATCCTATTTGTACCAGAAATAAGGGTGTGGATGGTATATTCATACAGCTGGACAGAGTCTTAGCTTTCACATAGTTGTCGAATAAAGACCGGTTCATCTTTTCAACCAAGCAGTTATCAGTTATGTTAGTCCAGATGCAAAAATATACCACCGTTCATGGACAAGACTTCACCAGAACAAGATGGATGAGTTTAGAATTTTATACGTTCCCGAAGATAAAAGAATTTAGATTTTTATATGCAGGGAGATAATTCTTTTGGTGTTGATTCACACATCAGTGTAATCTCAAACTTAGATAATGCTGTGTTACCTTGGACCCTGACCCAGTCCCCACACAGACTCAGCGGTTGAACATGACCACTTCATGCCTCTATCTGTTCAGCAGAGCCAAAATTAACATATAAACCAGACTTGATCAGGGCCGGCCCTAAGGGGTCGACCTGGGTGGCCGCCCCCGGCCCAAAAATCAAGGGTCTCTCTTCATATATTTGTGTATAGTATTTATGTCTAACAATTTGCATAATAATAGATAGAATTAGATCTAAAATAACAGATAGGTCTAACAGTCCATATAGTAGGGTACAGGTGGCCTTGTTCTTTCGGTCCATAAAAAATCAAGTGACCTACTTGCATGCCTAGCCTATTTGACTGTTTACCTATTTCATATTTTCTTCCGTCCAAACTGTCTAGTTTTCTACATTTCACAGAACCACGACTCCAAGACGTTCCATATGGTCGCAGCTTCGATCGAGGACAGGCGTCAACCATTGCCATATGAATTTTCATCACAGGTTTTTCTCCTCTATAGTTTCTACTCCAGCTCAAATGGATCCGACTCTTGTTGAGATCGCAAGTTTAAAATATGAAAAAATCTCCACTCGCTCTGGCGACTGATGGCCCGGCTCCATTGCACGGTATGGGGGTGGCTCCCGCGTGCGTCCAATCATCGTCGTCACAAAATCCAACTGTTCATGCTACCAATCACAGAAACAAGCAATCGGTCGACAACCAACAGTTGAACCTAGCCGTTTAGCAGTAAGCAGTTGTCTACCAGCGCAGTGTTTATGTTGTGGTACTGGCACCTGCGAGCAGATAGCTCCAAAACTATACTATAGCTGCAAGCTACCTGCTGCACGTACTGATGAGTAACTAGAGCTGCACATAGCAAGCTATACATAAATATATAGATAAAACTGATCCAGTGAGTATCTTTATCTAACTAGCATGTATTAACGTAAGCATACATACGTGTACTTCGATCTCTTATAGTTTTGTTCCTACGAGCATTTATGATAATTTTGTTCTTGCAAGCATTTATGATAAGTTAGAATAACCTGAGATATATCCGATCGTCAGCTGGAACAACTTGGAATACGTTCAATCGGACGCATTTCAAGTTATTCCAGCTTATCGTAACAGATGTATTTCAACTTATCGTAAATAACCGTGAACTCTACTCAAAATATTTTATTTACAATTGATATATAAATATTTTAATATTTATATTTAATAGGATCCTGTTTTTAGTATGGTCCTGGACAACTGAAATCTCAAGGCCGGTGGGACTTGATTTGCGTTTAGCTGAACGCATGCATACGCAGGCCGATACCCAACAACTCCAGTCAAACTTCACCAGAACTGCTAATGAACACCAAACCAGTTAGCTATATGCTTTGCATTTGTATCAGTGCGAACTTTATGTAGCTTTGCTCACATCACACTGATGACAGTTATCAATTTTTTCGGCAACGGGATGATTGTATTCGGTAATTTGAAAATTGGCAGGGTGAGTATTTGTATTTGTAAATCTGCTGCGGTCAGTGGTCGGCGAGGAAGAAGCAGGAGCATGATCAGCCAGCTGCGTGCTCAAAACGAGCAGCCTTGCAAATAACTGGGAGGGAGGAGAGAAGCAGCAACGGGCGTTGCAACAGCAGTTTCGTTCGCTTGCAGGAGAGCAGCATCCTGCGCTGCGATGCAAGGCGATGCAACAGCCTTCGTAAATAACTGGGAATTTTTTCATTTTAATTTTTCTTAACTAATATTTTATTAACAGCACGTGATAAGCTAATTTTCATGAACAAATTTTTTTTGTCACGGTGAAGTTTTTAACCTGACTCTACAACTTGATCATGCTAAGGTCTCGCTGACATCTGCTCCAACGCTTTTACACATAGAGCTGATATAGCAGCCAACTCGTGACAACCATTGAGTGTTGGATGAGCAATACTTATAAATATTCTAATTTTTCTACTTCACTATTTCTCTATTTGGACAGTAAAGTTGTCATGCTCTAAAATTCATAAAACTTCTTTCTGTAAATTCTATAATTCATAATAAAGATTCTATAATTCACCTAATACACTGTGCAGGCGCAACAGTCCAACTGAACCCCAAAATCAGGGCAGAAAGAGATGTGGAAATGTTGTTCATGTGGCCCCCGAGACAAGGAAGGGAGTGCAGGGAAATTTCAGGAGAGATTGAGGCGAAAATGACCTGCCTTGTCTCTGGGATTAAGCTGCGAGATGAGAAACGTTGATCTCCGGATGTTCTTGTTGATCGATGAAACAAGAAAGAGCTTAACACCATCACACTTGTTGCAACCATCGGATGGATCAAACAAGCTACCACTCCTTGTGCACTGCCCAGCTTAGTAAACTGAGTGAGCCTTTGTTTTTGTTCTGTTCGCCGTGTGCCGACTGATAGGCACAGTGACAATGGACAGAGACACGCGATGCAAGTGCAGGGATCACACGAGACAGATCGACGCTGATGCATTTCAACTGCAAGTTTGCATCTTGCAACCGGTTGTTCTTGCAAGGGGAATTGGTTCCTTGTTTTCTTTCTACTTCTTCATCATACAAAGGGAAGAGAAGGGAAAAAAGAAAGAGAAAAAAATATAGAACAGAACAGAGCATGAAAAGGGGGGCAGAGAGACACACTCACACACATACAGGGTAAAGAAAGAGGCGGAGTATCTCATCTGTCTTTGCCTTGCAGTTTGTGTTCCAAGTTGTTTCTTTTCCATCCATCCATTCATCTCACCTGCTTGTTGGTTGCAACTCCCAGCAATGGTAGAGCAGCAGCAAAACTGACGTGTGCCAACAATGTCTCATCCTCACACCCTCACCATTCTTCTCCGCTTCCAGTGTCGTTCTTGATGATTAACTCTAAGCTCAGCTAAGCTAAGCTCGGTTTCACCTTGATCACCGGGGCTTTGATCTTTGACCTCCCCCTGTACACCACCGTCAAGACTCCGGTCATGCCGCGCCGACTCCGAGGAAATCGAAGAAGCGCATGGCGCGCTTGTCGCCGCCGTGTTCGGAGGCTGACGCCAGGTGGCGCGCCGACGACGGGGCGGAGAAGGCGGAGCGCGCGCTCGGCGCGAACGCGGCCGGCACGGGCGCGGCGGCGCGCGGAGGGACTATGTCGTAGCCTGCCAAAACAAACGCACACCATGTCAGTCGAAACAAACGATACACCATGCCATGAGAGCAAGCATGCAGCGACGACGCCTACGCTGGTAGAAGCCGGAGGAGGAGCCGAGGGAGAGGTCAGTGGTGCAGGTGGACGCGGACTCGTCGGACTCCCCGCCGCTGTACGCGCAGGTGGCCGTCGCCGCCTCCGGGGGAACGCCGTGCTGCACGTGCGCCCCGCCGCCGGCGTGGAACGGCAGGGGCCGGGAACCGTAGTGGTGGTGGTGATGGTGGACGGCGGGCACGAAGTGCGTCGGGGCGGGGGCCAACGAGGAGGACGATGCCGAGGAGGGCTTGCGGCGGCGGAGCGCGCCGGACTGCTCGCGCTGCTTGCGCGCCATAAGGACGTGCCAGTGGTTCTTGACGGCGTTGTCGGTGCGGCCGGGGAAGAGGCGCGCGATGAGCGCCCACTTGTTGCCGTAGGCGCGGTGCGCCGCCATCAGCCGCTCCTCCTCCTCCTCCGAGAACGCCCGCCGGTTGATCCGCGGGTCCAGCTGATTGAACCACCGCAGCCGGCAGCTCTTCCCTGCTCCATCAAAAAAAAAAAAAGATTCAAACTTTTTTTGTTTCTCGCAGCGAAAAATGCACGGTCTAATCCACCGCATTGCGCCATTGCATTACCTGATCTGCCGTCGAGCTTCTCGGCGATGAGGTTCCAGTTCTGAGGGCCGTACTGCGCGACGAGCTCCTTGAGCTTGGCGTCCTCGGCGGGGCGCCAGTGACCCCTCGAGCACAGCTTCCCCTGCCCGCTGCCACCGTGGCCATGGCCGCCGCCCTCCTCCACCTCCTCCACATAGCCGTGGTACCCCTCCTCCGCAAGAACCTGCTGCTCCTCCTGCAACGGAGCGAAAGCCGCCGCCGGCGGAGCAGGGCCGAAGAAACCAACCATCTCATGAGCCATTTGGGTCCAAAGCTTGAGGAGAGATGGACAGAGGGGGGAGGGGCGAGCAGAAGCTAAGTGGCAACGGAAGAAGAGAGAGAGGGAAAGGGTCAGCTTCTTGTTGCTGCTTCTGCGAAAGGAGGGAGGCTGATATAGGGGGAGAGGGTTCTGCTTCAACACCCCCAACAAAACAACAAGAAAATAAATGTCTGCTTATTTTCTCCTTCTCTCTAGCTTTTGAGTAACCTCCTTCTCTCTCTTCCCTGTCTCGTTGGTTGGTCCTCTGGTTGAGTTGGATGCCTTGCCTTCCTTTTTAGAGAGAGGGAGAGGGGATTGGTTTTTTTAATGGAAGAGGGGATTGGTTTGGTTGGCCTTTGAGGCTTCCCTTGCCTTACAGTAAGACCGATGGCAAAAGGCAGGAGAGACAGTGGCGTTGTTCGTGTCGTCCTGGTGGAGAGAGAGGGGGGGGGGGGATTGTTTTTAGGCGGTTTCAGAGGCCGCTCGTGTGGGTTTGGAGAGTCACACTCCAACCAGTACTGGGGGTGAAACTCTGTCCCTCCTCGCCTTGATAGACCCCACCAGAACTACCATGTCTCTATACGCGCTCCACAAGTTACACCATTGTCTAGAGCTGTCTAGATAGGTAGTGCGAATTGGACCGACATGAGGCTTGTTACTATAGACATGGTTTAGATCGGGCTCATATAGCACCAGACTATCACGCGTGACATGGCCTGGCTGAGTCGGATCAACACGGGCACGACACGTCTAGGCCCGACTAAGCACGATTGATCCGGCCAAGTATGGCACGGTAGCGGTCCAGCTCGGTCGCTCGGACACGTTGAGGCACGGTAGGCGCATCATAGCATGGTCTGCCCGACATGCCTAAGCTAGCTAGAAGCCGTTGCATGTGGGGTTGGCCTAACGGGGCACAGTCGGCACAAGTGACTTAGGCGGGCATGTGGGGGTGCGGTCGGGTTAACGAGTTGAATAGGAATAGTTTGACCGTTTAACCCATTTATTTTAAATTAATAGGCATTTTATGATTGTTTGTGCTAAAAAAATCAAAAATATTATAGAAATTATCATTTTTCACTTATAAATAGAGAACCATCCTGCTCTTCCATTCCACACTAGCAACAACATTTGCTCTCTTATTTTCTCCTCTCATTTTTGTCTCAAAGTTCTAAGAATTTACGATAATTTGACAAAATTAGTTTTAATTGTTTCCAAGAATCTGAAAAATTTCAACACTCTCATCCTACTGTCTTGAAGAAATCTTAGTGATTTTTTACATCATTGTTCTTTCTTGTTTCTTCCATTCTTTATTTGTTATTTGATTATTTCTAACTTTGAATATTATAATATTGCAATGCCATTCGACATTTAACCATGGACATTGCTGGTTATGATCATGATAACAGGTTCATCGATCATGATTTTTTTCTTCAAGGACTCGAAGGGGACTACGACCTCTTTGATAGTAGTGTTGCAGTGATGAACCCCACGATGAATCTCTAGCATCACCTCTATCATCAGGCCCTACAAGTACACACACGTTAGCAAGCAACAGCTTTAAAAAAATCAAGAACCGCTACTTCTGAAGTTTGGTAACTCTTCGCAAGGATCTACAAAGATGAAGACATGATAAGTGTCAAATATGCTAGGTGTTATATTTGCAAAAATAAATTATCTGTAAAGTCTTCAGGGGGATTGGGACATTTGATAAGGCACGCTAGAACTTGCAAGCGAAAGAGTGGAGCAGCCATGAAGCAGATTTGTTAGGTCTACCAGTGGAACGGGACACTTAAGAAAATATATTATGTCTTGCATGAAAAATCTAGAGTACATATTGAAACCATGTAATTTTTTACATATAAGTTGTACTCTTTTTTTCTTATAATAGAATGGTTATTTAACGAGCAACCAATCAATAAATCTCATTTTTATCTATTTTCTATATTTTTTAATTTTGTAGCTATTTTTTATTTATTTTTATTTTTTAGGGTTGGATGTGTCAACAGGCTCACCGGCCAGCTGTTGCGTCATGCCCGCTAGGCCGATCATATCGTCGGGCCGCAATCATGTCCAGACCGACCCGGTACAGCATGATACATGGCGAGACGTGTCATGGATCGAGGGCACGACACGTGAGCTGACATGGCACAACCTGTTACATTGGCCAGACCTATCAGGTCAGGTCATACCTAACCAGACTCGTGACAACCCAACCCAATAGGCCTATTTGGACACCTCTAGCATTGTCCTCCTGTTTCTATCCTTCCTCCAACCACATGGATCATCTACCCCTTGCAGACGTGCATACACACTCATACAGCCATATCATGCACTCATATAGCGTAAGATCGAGTATACGGAGTCTAGAGATTCACGAAGTCACTACAGATGTCTCGCTATCAATGGTATGTCAGCTATCACTAGAAAAAAGTTCTATTTTATTAAAACACACATAGACCAATATATGGTTTAGAAAGTACAACTAGCTCTACTAACCATCTAAAATAAGGCTAGTTCTTATTTACCCCTTGTCATTATTAGTACTATGACATGAATATGATAGAACCCAAAGGATCCGAGGGCAGGCATGAGTTATGTGTGAAAAACATCCAAGGCTTATTTAGTTAGTGACTGAACATAGTTTTGCAAATTTCTTTTTTTCTTTGTTCTTTTTTCTTTTTGAAAATTGAGCTGGCAGTGGAGAGATCAGCATACGTGCATGCATGAGCGAAAATCCTCCCAACCGAAAGAGAAAGTTGGAATTTACGGATCGTCTAAGAAGAAACTGGTATGGCGCATGAAAGATGCGCAATGCAGGTCAAATGTTCCTTTCACACTAGCGAAAAGCTAGCGCTCAAATGCGGTTGAAGTTCACCCTGGTTTAAAAGAGGCAGCTTGTGAATGTAAATTAAGCACTGCCTTGCATCTAGAATAGTAATGCTACAGCAGTCAACAGCCCAGCACAGTCAAGGCAACGGGTGCGAAAAACACGCCTTGTCCGGTACAGAATAGTAATTTTATGCCAAAGAATTGGCATGCCAAATCTGTTCAAATAGTTCGTACCTACTGTGATTATCGAGATTTGTCACTGTAGATACGGTTCAGATATAGTACGATACGATAGGCCATATCTGGGTTGAGCGCACGGTACGGCCTGGCTGATACGGGCTGGCTCGAGCACGGCATGGCTCGGCACGCTTGCGACCCGTGCGGCATAGTCGGCCCGGCTAGGCATGGCAGGGCCCGGAACGGCAACACCCCGGTGCAGCACGGTCGGCCCGGCTAAGCGTGTGGCGACACTTCTAGCCCGACCCAACATGGCACGCCAATGACCAGCGCGGCACGCGGTGGCACGGTCTGCCCAACTAGAATGGCACGCCTGGCGCTAGCAGTTGGGCATGTGGGGCTGGCATGGCTAGAGCACGGGTGACACGTGGGGGCACGACCGGTTAACGGGTTAAATGGGCTATGTTTGGCCCGTTAATCCTGTTAACTTGGGTTTTTTTTTTAATTTTGTAGACGTTTTGTGACTGCTTGAGCTCCGAAAAATCTATTTTTTTTTACAAAAATCATCATTTTCACCTATAAGTAGAGCACCGCTCTGTCATTTTATTCCACACCAGCAACATCATTTGCTCTCTTGTTTCCTCCTCTCATTTTTGTCTCAATGTTCTTGCGAATTTGTAAAATTTGGCATAGGTTGAATTGTTGCCAAAAATCCGAGAAATTTCAACACTGTCATCTTGCTAGTGTGGAAACCTTGGTGATTTTTTTGTATCGTTGTTCTTTGTTGTTTCTTCCAAATTTCAATCTTTATTTTATTATTTAATTATTTCTAACTCCGAATATTTGAATTATTTGTAGTGCTATTAGATATTGATTATAGACGCTGGTGATCATGATGATACATCCATCGATCATGATTTTTTTTCTTCAAGGACTCTCAGAGGACTATGGCAACTTTGATACCAGCGTCGCAGATGAAGAAGGACCTGATGGTGAACTTCCAACTGGTTCACATGCAGCAACACTTATATTGTTAGGCTCTACAAGTGCACACACGTCAGCATGCACTGGTTCCAAAAGATCAAGAGTTACTACTTCCGAAGTTTGGTAAGACTTCAAAAAGATCTACAGAGAGGAAAACGGAGTAAGTATCAGGTATGCTAAGTGTTATATTTGTAAACATGAATTATCAACAAAGTTCTCAAGTGGAACAGGACACTTGAAGAGGCACGCTGCAACTTGCAAGTGAAAGAGTGGAGCAGCCATGAAACAGACGATGCTATAGTATAACCCCGATGGCTCTGTTCATCATTAGGAGTATGACTCTGCCAATGCTCGAAAAGATCTATACTGTTTCATTGCAAGAGCCGATCTACCACTCAACATCGGTCTGCTGCATTTGAAGATTACAATAAGCAAGCTCATAATCATATGTTCACGTATATTTCTAGATAGACAACTACTAGGGATATGGTAAAATACTACAATACGTATCGTAGCAAGCTTAAAGAAATATTGTAAATATGTACATTTTTAGTTGCTTTGACCTCGGACATATAGGCAGGTAGGGCTAGAGAGGATTATTTTAGTGTGGTTGCTCATTTTGTTAATAATGATTGGGAACTAGAAATTAAAATAATAGGTTTCGGTTGATTGATAATACGCATACCGGTGAAATAGTACATATGCTGAATCTTTCTTATTACATCACCGTTATACTTATCATATTATCAATCTTATAGTAAAATCTAGTTTGAAAAGGTTAGAGCAATACCTAAACAATTTATGTACTGCAATATCTTTTGTGAACTCCTCTAACCAACAAATTGCAGCATATAAGCAGCATTATGTTGCAATGGGTGTGTATCCACATAAGTTTGCTGTGGACATGTCGGGAAGGTGGAACTCTATTTTCTTGATGTTCAAAAATATTCTATCATATAAGAGCATATTTGGTGTGTTTATTTATACATACTATCATCAGCATGGGGGATCACATTTTACTCACAGAAACATATTGGTATGCTGCCGAAAGGATACTTTAGTTTCTTGAATTTTTTTATGATGCAAATGTGAGTTTATCAGGAGTTTATTATCCAACATCTTGTTTAGTAGTACATAATATTGTTGACATTGCTACTCATTTAAATAGCTATGAAAATGACAATCTTCTAAAAGATTGTGTAGTTCTTATAAAATATAAAATTTTAAAATACTAAAAAGAAATTCTTTATTGTATGCATTTGCCTTTATTTTAGATCCTAGAGCAAAAATTGTAGGTTTATGTAAAGTTCTCATAATTCTAGGTGATGCTCTTAGTCATGATTATTCTACTTATTATACTAATGTTCGTTCTAAGTTATTTGATGTTTATAGTAAATATGAAACAAAGTATACCGGAGTTGCCTGCAATGACTTCCACTGGTACCCATAATAAGTAAGAAGACGACAACGTGGGCAAAATATTTGGAGGATGTTCTTCATCAAGAAGTTCAAACTCTTCATCACGATCGTCTACAAGTGTCAGAATTCCAGCATCTAGAGGAGAGTTGACAACCTTCATCAGCAGCGACGTTATCAGCCATGAACAAGAAAATTTTAACATACTGCAATAGTAGCATAAGCACAAGACGAATTATCTAGTGTTTTCACTGTTAGCACGAGATTTATTAACGGTCCCCGTATCTATAGTTTCTTCGGATGCTGCCTTCAGTCTTAATAGAAGGATAACCGAAGAGAGAAGAACAAGTCTTACAAGTGAGATGGTGAAAATACTCACCATAGTAAAAGTCTGAGAACAAGCTGAAGCACGAATGCAACACATTGCAGAGAACATTGACCTTAAAGATTCATTCAAAAATTTGTATCTAGATGTTATTGAGAATGTGTAATTTTTTATTTTCTGAACTAGGTTATACTCTTTTTTTTTTCTTTGCTAGAAAGCTTTTTAATGAGACACCCTATCAATAAAACTTATTTTTCGAATTAATTATGTGTCCCTATTATTTATTTATTTATTTATTTCGAAAGTGACCCACAACCACTCATGGACTCACCTCTCTGGCTCTCTCCCTATTACTTCCAATTTCTTTCTTTTTTTCAAAAGCGACCTATCACCACTCACCTCTTGCCTTAGCCTATAAATAGTCACCATCCTAATTCCTAAACTTCCAAAGTTTCAGTGATCACATCGGCCACCTATCTCTTTTTTTTTTAACTTTTTAGCCAAACCCACTTGCCCACTTCAACAAATTAATTCTATATTTTTGTTAATGGATCAAGATGTCGAGAACTCACGTGCATGGTCATTTGTGTGATAATATTTTGAAAAGGTCTTTAGAGAAATTAATAAGGAACAAATAAGATTTGCTAAGTGTAATATATACAGTAATAAAATAGATGTCAGATCTACATATGAAACAGGGCATTTGAGAAGGCATGTTAAATATTACAAGCAAAATTACAAGATTTCTAATGAAACTATGTAATTTTCGGAGCATGGGTCATACTTTTGTCTTTCTTATAGAAGGACTTTTAACGAACCAACGAATCAATAAAGCTCATTTTTATATATTTTTTAGAATTTTATAGCTATTATTTTTCTATTTTTGGATCTCCTCCGTATCCCACTGCGTCACTGCCCCATACCTGTGGCTTGGCTCCACTCCACCCGTGACCTCACCATTGTGCCCGTGCCTAGCTTCCTACCTCCACCCGTGATCCCTCCATCATACCCGGGCCAGCTATGCCATGCCAGGCCGCACCGTGCCAGCGGGCCTTGCCGTGCCTCCGAGCCACAATCGTGCCCAAGCGGACCCGATCCGACACGATGGCTAACGGGCCATACCGTGGGCTGAGAGCACAACACGTGGGCCGACACGGCACATCCTGTCACACTGACCGGGCCTATTGGGTTGGGCTATAATCGGGCCGTGCCTAGACGGGTTCGTATCGGATCGGCCCGACAGGCTGATTTGGCCAGCATTATGGTATGGCACATATACTTTTTTTTTTTGCAAATTGGCATTGGCATGGCAAATATCATATTTTATACTCTCTCTGGTTGCAAATGTAGGTCGTTTTAGCTTTTTTAACTATTCTCTAAATATAAGTCATTCTCGAACTTCTATGTATTGTTTTCTCTTTTGTTTCCATCTTGCTCTTATTTAATAAATGCTACCACTCTCACAAATGAATGAGTTATTTTTTTTAATGCAGAATAAATGAAGGACAACAAGATTATTGGATCTACTTTCTTAATCTTTATGCACAAATCTAAAACGACCTACATTTATAATTGGAGGGAGTACTAGCCAGTCAATGCAGGTTGAGTTCATCCCGGTTAAGCGAGGCTGCATGTGAATGGTGATAAAGCACTGCTTTCTAATTTAAATAGTAACGTAAGAACGGCTGAACCCAGATTACACGGGGTGTGGTAGATTATAGTAACGGTGGTATAACACACGGCGCTAGGCACAGAATAATAAATTTATTCCTAAGAATTGAGATGACGTATAAATAATGCAGTACAAGTCGAATATTGATTCTTTTTCTGCAGTGAAGTCGTTAAATACTATCTTTATACTAGGTGAAGCCGTCAATGTAGAGAAATTTTTAGACTAAGCTAGCCGCTCGTGAATGTCATGGAGCAGTGCCTCGTAAAAATAGTATCGCTACAACAGCCAAGCCGGGTCCAGAAATTACCCGAGGTCCGACAGAATTCAGTAATAGTAACCAAAATGCGCTACCCTAGGTATAGAATAACAAGGGAATAACGATTTTGTTCATAGGCAATTTATTATTAACAATTTAGCAAGTGCGCCATAATAAACAAAAAGTACAAGAGAATACATAATATTCCCTCTTGTCAAGAAAAACATGTTGTGGAAATCTGCTAATCAAATCTCCATAATGGAAATATCGTATTGCGATATATTTGTAAAACACATTACATTAATGTTAATGAAAAAATAGACAAATATATACATATGCAAAACGACATGTAATGAAAAGTTTTGTAACAGGAGGGAGTACTACTGCAATTGTATTCGAACAATTTAGTACTTCACAATGCAAATACCATGCGCAGCAATGCTCTGACAAAAAAAAAGGTCCAAAGGTTATTTGGCAGGACCTTGTAGGTGTTATTCTTTTATTCTAGAGTAAAAAGTATAGCACCGCCTGGCTTCCCAACAAAAATTCTTTTATTGAATTGTAACACTAGATTCTACTACCTTTCCATCAAAATATTCTTTTATTAAGTTTTAACACTAGGTTTTATAGTACCCACATATGTAGGTAAGACTAGCTATTTGAGATGTACACAATTTGTGAACCACCATATAACCATGCCTGGTACGTCTCATTGCAGCACAGCAGAACACACCGGTGACGCCCAACGAGTGAGAAATGCACAGGGTAGTGGTTAGTGGTAAAAAAAAAATGTTACATGTGGTAGAACAATTTTCACGGCGTTAGGCCACACCCAAAGGATTTTCTTGACGGACGAGATTTTTGTCGTGAAGGGATTTTCGTTCCCTTCAGCGTTCTAATAGTTTCCCTTCACGGTTCCTATCAGACGGGATTTTCAGGTCATTCCATTCAGAATGAGATTCTCTCTTCTTTCTCTTCGCGATTCCTCTCGAAAGAAAGCTGTTCAAGATGAGAGAAAATAAAGGGAATGGAAACGGAGAAGAGAATCGGAAAGGGAACGAAATGAAGAGAATATGGTTAGAGATGGTCTTAGAATCTGGGAAAGCGAGAGGGACCAGAGGGTAAAATCGAGAAATAGTATTTCCGGTTAGAATGGAAAATAGTAAGTGTAGAAGGACGAACAACATGGCCACTGGATGGTCGCTGTTAGTGTTGCGATGTGAAGAAAAATAATCAAAGGGATGATACAGCCAAAAGGAAAGAAAGAGCAGGAACTGTTTGTGTAAGGGCTTCATTACCTTTTCCTCCACTCAAAATTACAGCTGCTTTTTACTCATAGCAGAGTGACTCGGCATCTTTATCCCGATAACTTTGTCTTATCAGGTAGCTGTAGCAGCCCTTTGCTCCCCCTGTGACTGACTGTACATGATTTTTTTGCTTTTGTTTGATTCTTTGCATGAGGTTGTTGAAATCCGGATTCAAATCCTAGAATTTTAGGACTCGACAGGTCGACCTGAGCAGGGTTTTAAAATACATCGGTAACCACTTAATATTTACGGTTACCGACCAATTCATTGCAGTTCGCATTCATAAATCGATCGGTTTTTAATTAAATTCAAATTTAAAAAAATTAAAAAATTAACAAAATTTGATGATTTATACCGAATTCCACCAAATTACTATTAAAAATCACGAATATCGAAGAAATAGTCAGGGCTCGGTAATCGGTCTTGAATCAAACCTGAGTGCTATGAGAAAAAAATAAAATCTAAACTATTAGTAATTTAATTTCACCTCCGACACACAACTAGTCTCAAACAGGTGCACCATCTAGTTTAGATATGTTAAAATATACATTGAGATGTTTAAAACCTTAGCTTCGCCGTTGACTCCATGAGTCCACCGGTGCATGCTAATCAAAGTCTCACCTTGAACCACAATCAGAATTAGGATAGAATTTTAGGTCTGTTTGGTAGAGTTTTGATTCTGTGGTAAGAGTGATTTTATGATAGAAGTAGGTGGAAGTGATTTTGTGGTGGAAGTGATTCTATTTATAAAATCGTTTGGTATGTTAGTGGTGAAAGTGATTCCTGAGAGAATATTATATTGAAATCAAGGAGAATCAGCCAGGAATTAGGTAGAAGCTAGATTTTTCAGCTCTCACCTTGCAATACAAATCGTGGAGTGATTTTCACGCGGAATCCGCTCTCAGGCAGAGCGTTTGGCAGTGCGGTAGCTGATTTCCGCACGAAATCACTCCACGGAGCGCTACCAAACGAGACCTTAGGACTCCATGAATCAATGCACACGACGCATCCAGAGTTGAGAAACAAACGGCTGGATTGAATTGGCAGCTGCTGGATGAGCATCGATCGATCACTTAAGTTTGGTCTAGTTCTTGGGGTTATCTGCCTGCCTGCTAGGCTAACAGGCTATCTGATCTCCCTGCTGCTCGCTCGCTCGCTATGCCATCTCGCCTGCTCCCGCCCTCTCATCGTTTTTGCCCATTTTTGCACCACTGGACAGTGCTCATCAGGTATAGACTGCTTGCTCTATATGGCGCATTGCCTAGGTAGCACAATCAGCTTGGTAAAGATTGCACAGACAGATTAACCGGATTAGGAGGAGAGATACTTAGCTTACACCAAAATTTTCAGCAAATGCTACGAGTACGTACGTAGTACTAGTCGTCGTGGCACATGAATGCATCAACTGATCCATGAAAGAAGGTTTAAAAAGGCAACAGCAGCTACCTTATTTGACTACATATGCAGTACAGCAGCAGCATGCAAAGACAGAGAAATAAAAAGGAGATCATGATTTCAATCTTCATCGCAGTCGAGAGTCAAGCAAAGCAAAATCAAACCTCCCTGCACCCTGCCTGCTCAAATTCATTTTCATTTTTGAAAAGGAATGGTCAGTTCCATCCTCACCGGACACCTTTATGCCACTCTACTTTTTACTGCGAATTTGTACGATCTCAAGTCCGCCGCAGAGATTCATCAATTCTCCTCCACTTTTAGTAGCAGTACATGGTAGAGTAGGGGCCTGTTTGGTAGAGCTTTTCAAAGTCTTGATTCTGTGGTGGGAGTGATTCTGTGGTGAGAGTGATTCTGTGGCTGAAAGTGATTCTTTAGTGATTCTCTAAAAAAAATTTGCCAGAGAAAATGATTCTCAACAGAATCAGAATCAGGAGAAGCTACTTTTTTCAGCTCCCCAGAATCAACAGAATCAGAGAATCACTCCCATAGATTCCAGCCGGGGAGCTAAAGCCTGATTCTGCTGTTTGGCAGAGCTCCCCTGATTCCAGCCGAGAATCAGCTCTGGAAGCTCTACCAAACGGCCCCTAGGTGAAGTGGCTTCTTTTGTGGTGGCAAAAGCGAAGGCGAAGCCGTCCCGCTCTTGCGATCTCAGGGCCGGGCTCTTCGATTTGTTTTTACTGATAACGACAGTCAACTCGTGACATCGACCAACGTCCGCGCTTAATTCCATTAGCTAATTATCGTTAAAAAAAAATCCATTAGCTAGCCGGAGCACATGGTGTGATCTTGGCGCTGTTTATGATTTTGTTGCATATATGAAGTGGCGAAGGTAGAGGAAGCAAGCAAGGAGCTGCTTTCTTTTTCTCCTCTTTGTCTTATTTATCTTTTTTTTCTATTTTTTCTTATCTCATGAAAAAAAATTGAAGGCGGGTTTGAAGAGCTCTAGGCATGCCATGGGCTCTGACTCGTGTGACGTAATATTATTTGATATGATTATTGACATGTGAATCTCTATATCTAAATTTACGAGTAAGTAATTATGTCAAAGAGTATTTATATAGAAACATTTTTCGAAGCCTCTGCAAAGCCTATTAAAAACCTAGGTGTCCTTTCCAATCCGCATCTCTCGACCTTTTTTGGTCAAAAAAGTCTGCCCAAATCGGCCCCCCCATTGTTAGTGCTCCCCCGGCGGAGCCGCTGTAAACAGCTTCTGCCTTTTCATCCCCAAACCAATAAAAATTACTACTGCTCAATTCAAAAAGATAAAATAAAGTTACTACTCGTTATTTGTTGTTTATTACACCACTGGGATGACTAAGAATAAGCATCTCCCGGTTTGAGAAGAAATTACCAGCGCAAGAACGCCCAGTGCGCTTCCAAACCTATTGCACGAATCTCCATGCATATTGACCCATCAGTTAGAGTAAAGGTCTGTTTAGTTGACCACTAAATTTGATATGTCTAACATTAGATGTTAGCTATACTCGTGGCTTGACTAATTTTATAGTAAAATATGAGTGTTTAGTTTGTAGCTATGACATAGGTTAGTCGTGACAAATATTACGTGGCACCTATTTGAATTACTACCATAAATGTTTGGGTAAAAGTTTATGACAGTATTTGGTTCGCAGCTAATAGTGGGTATAGTCACTCAAACAAATTAGAGTGGTGAAGATACATTCTCTTGTCATTGATTATGTGGTAACTGCTCTTACAATATTTGTGCTTGTATAATAATTGCTCTTACAAATTCTTACAATATGTGTGTTTGTGTAATAACTGTTTTTACAAATTTTTACAACGTGTGTATATGTGTGGTAGCTGCTCTTACAACATGTGTGCTTATGTGGTACCTACTCGTATAACGTGTGTGCTTACGTGATAACTGCTCTTATAAATTCTTATAGTACGTGTGTTTTGTGGTAACTGCTCTTACAAGTGCTTGTGTGGTATCTGCTCTTACAAATTTTTATAATGTGTGTGTTTGTGTGGTAATTGCTCTTACAATATGTGTGCTTGTGTGGTTACAAATTCTTACAACATGTGTGCTTATATTATAACCGCTCTTATAATGTGTGTGCTTATGTGGTAACTACTCTTATAATTTCGTAATATGTTGGACATCATGCCTCCTTTCTTGAGGTCTTGTGATACTATAAAGAAATACATAATTCATCCAATGTTGTTCTTCTAACGAAATTTATCATGATTCATACTTCTATTGATAGGGGAAGTTCAGAAGAATCAGACATTGGATCTTCTAAACGTTCATCCATATGGTTTCAAGCCTCAACACTCGAACAAACTAAACAACGAGTTCTATTTGTTCACAAATTACATCCTGCAGACAGATGATTGCAAGTTCATCAGCCAAAAGGCACTAGCTAGCTACGTTCACAGGCCATCAAATTCTAATTACATAAAATGATGACTCCACAACTACTAGACTTTAGATATTACTAGCATTGTTGCATAAGTTCAGGATTATTAGTTTCTACACACCCAAAATAATAACCCAACAGCCATAGAAATGCATATGTTGATATTATCGTTGCTGCATAAGAACTTAAATACCTAGGCATTCAGAGTATCATCACTTGCATTGCATAGCCAACCACGTATGCCTTTCTTCTCCTTGGAAGATAGGTTCTCGCCAACAATCACCCTTTGGCAAGGGGTCATTGGAATTGTCTCTAACCGATGGCACAAAGTAGCATGAGGGTCATCATGCTGTGGCATTTAGGGAGAAGCAGTGGCAATAAGTGTTTCATGTAGTGATCTCATTGTAGCATTAATTTCTTTAGTGGACTCTACAAAATGACTATTGGCCTTTGGTGGCTTCTTAGCAAGTGACTTGTCGTCCCTTGGACGCTTCTTACTAACTCGACTAGTGCTAGAAGAGTGGTTGTCAACACTTGCATGACTAACCAAAAAGCTACAACCTTCCACATGTATTTTTGAGAACAGAATATAATAACGAGATTTCACAGGGGACATCTGATCAAAATTAAAAGGCAAGAAATAACTGATAAGCCATCTTCTCAATCACACATGCATGTATCAATTTTTGAAGGGAAAAATGTTTTTACCTTTGCTCTAGCCACAAAAGGAACCTTGCCACTGAATAGCAGAAATCCTTTGGTCGACAATGTCCAGATTACATCAGGAAAAGAATGTTTCTTTTGTAGATTGAGCAAAGTTCTGATATGCACGTACACGAGATGGAAAGAGGTGAGGACAAGGATGGGATGATTGCTGACACTACTATAGAACTGGTCAAAAGTAGCGGCACATCAGTGTCGGTTGTACAGAAACCAGAATTGAAGATGTATCAATGCTGGTTCTTAAGCTTCCACGTGTGAACAGTGATAGATGTGTTAAGAACCGGCACTAAAAGTAACTATCAGTGTTGGTTCGTGTTATCAATTGGCACTTATATATCAGTGTCAATTGGTAACAAGAACCGGCACTGATAGTCGACTATCAGTACCGATTCCAGTGACAACTGCCACTAAAAATAAGCAAGACCTAAAATTTCCTTGAATCGCATTTCGGCTCGTCCACGCGTCAGTTTGGCTGACAAATTAGTGTTGGTTCCAATGACAACAGCCACTGAAAACAAGTTGGATCCGAAATTTCCTTGAATCGTGTTTTGGCTTGTCTTGCGTCCGTTTGCTAACAACTTCACCTTATCTCTTCATCGGTCCTCACACGTCTGTTTCCTCAGTCCTTATCTCTCTCCTCCCTAACTCTTCATCTCTCTCCCTCCCCTCACTCCTGCCTCTCCGCTGCTGCTCCTCCTCTTCACTGCGTCATCATCGTCCACTCCGAGTCCCTGGCCTCCAGCCACACAAGTTCTTGAACCCGTCCACTAGCCGTGACTTGAAGCTTCGGCTTGTTGCTGCTGCTCAGAGCAATGCAAGTGGGTGCAAAGGCCAGTGTGGCTAGATACCAGCGCTCGAGGGTCTCGATGTGGTGGCTCGATACCAGCGCGAAGTAGTTGTTGCGTTCCACCAAGTTTCTACATGTTCTCTATGTGCATCTTGTTCATCGTCTCCTAGGTGAGCTCGCATGTGTACAAGTACCAGTTGTTTCAGGTGTATCTTGTTCATCATCTCCCAGGTGAGCTCGCGTGTGTACTATTGCTAGTTGTTTTCAGGGTCGCCGGTAGAGCAAGTTATTAATACCTATTGTTGTATTGAATTTGATTGTGAGATGTGTTGTATGGACGAGATAAATCGATTCTTGCTTTGTTGTATTGAATTTGATTGTGATATATGTTGTATGGATGAGATGTGTTCGATTTGAGCATGTGCCGGCGGTGACGGGAGCACCGCGGCGGTAGGAGAGGCAACCGAGCCAGCTCGTTTATTTTTTTGGCTTGAGAACCTTTTTTAGTGCCGGTTTGTGAGGAACCGTCCAAATAGTATTCGAGCTAATCATTAGGATGATCATTTTCCATAATCACGCCTACAATGATTAACCGAAATACCATTCCGGTAGTCTCGGCATGTGTTTACTTCTAGAATCGGAACACACGTCTTTACAACAAGCACATCATCACAAGACATAATAAAGAGCGAATAATTAAATTAAATTACAAATCTTTAAGTAGATTAAACTTTACAACAAAATACATATCCCGAACATTTGTTAGAGTAGTTACGCAGTGGAATAAGTCACATAATGACAAAAGATTGGTAGCGTCATTGCCCTAAGGCAACACCCCAAAATATCCACATACGTGTAGTTAGCACTACTCCTGCCCATCGTCAACATCAGCGAGCGTAAAGTAGCCAAAAACTAAATCTTCCTCACCTGAAAAGCAAACAAAGTATATGAGTATGAAAGTACTCACAAGACTCAAGAAGAATACAATTGGATAAATTATCATGGACTCAGCCAAAAGGGGTTAAATGAATTTATAATGCAAATACGATTTGGACTCAAGTGTAAGCATCTACACCTAACCAAAATACCCTGGTATCCAGATATCATCAACACATCTTAACTGCAACTTGTTCCATATCAACTTTTCATCAACATCACCATCTATGTCCCAACATTCCATCATAACATCCCAATAATAAAACTCTACGATTGATGTAAAAGGGCAGAAATATGTTCATAACTGAGAGTGCGGCAATTTGAATTGATCTTACACCCTGCAGGGGTACTCCTTTGCCCACACGATATGAAAACCATTCGACTTTTGCTACCCGCTAAAGTATGTACAAGGGGTACTCATGACAATATTTTCCAATTGAGTCCCGACCATTTGAACATGCACATATAGGTGCGGAGATCTACTAGGGCTATTCTCGGAGCACCTTAGTTATGCCTAAAGATGTGGAGGTAGCTATAACTACTCTCCGAGCAAACTAGATACCTTTACAAGCCTATTATGCCTACAATACCTTTACGATGTTACCTCTATAATCCTATTATGCCCACGACACCATAGCCCAACAAGCCAAAAGGTCATAGCTACAAAAGTTATTCGACTTATCTTACAATTATATCGATATGTGATAAGTACGAAAAGTGCCAAAGCCAACTATAACAACGGTCGATCCTTAAACAATTTAAGCGGGCCTATAGTATCCGAGACTCCTTTCTCGAGCCATCCCTTGGCCGCTTGAACCTCGCCTCCTCCTTAATAACTTACACATCCCTCCATCATCATTATATTTGTGAATAAAAATAAGCCCTAAGCTCGCAAATGATGGTCGAACTATCACTCGACTTCTACCAATGACCTAAGTCTTGCTAAGCATAACATATTTATTTTAAATTAGACCATTAAGTGCTATTCCCCAGGGTTGCAATGGATCAAAGGATAATAATACCAAGAAAAGGTAATGCAACAATTAGGATCTACTCACAAAAACCCAACTTTGACTAACTATCATGCGTGACATATATATAACATATTTTATCAAATTAAAGATAACATATGATCCAAAGTGTAAAGAAACGTCCAAATATTACTCTAATTAATCATTAAGTCAATCATTTATTTAATCATGACTTCAATGATTAATCAGAATACCGCTATGTTAGTCCCGGCACGTGTTTTGTGCCAAGATCAGAATACATGCCTTTACAACATATCACATCACAACAAAGCTTAACAAAGAGCGGGTAATTTAATTATATTACAAGTTCTTAAGCATCCATAATTTCTTACAATTTACAGCAAAAGAGAGCTAGGAAAAGACTGAAACTAATCAACTACTAGACAAAAGAGAACAATGCAAAGAAAGCTAAAACTATAAACAACAAAAAGAGGATGGAGTCATATGCCCTTATGCTCCATCACAAAAGCAGGATCTCTAAATAGTTGCCTACTCATGCCTGCCACCATCCTTGGCGGGCATGAAGTAATCAAAGATCAACTCCTTCTGGCCGGTAGCACCTAAAAGAGAAACGTGAGTACAAAGATATTTACAAGATTTAATCCATATTGAGTACTTATAGATAATTCGACTCTAAGGATTATGAATTGATATGTTAGCAAGAATACGGCCACATGGTTAAGTAAATTTATATACGAAAGTAAAATTTGACAAAAACACATGTGAGCATCTAGACTTAACCAACACAACTATCTAACTCATAACCATTAACTGAACATATATGTAAAAGGAACCATAATAATAACATCTATAAATAACCATCTCAATCAACATTCGTAACTCTATGACTGCTGCAAATGGAAAAAATCATGCTCATGACCGATAGCGTAGAATATCAAAATGTTTTTACACCCTGCAGGGGGTACAACTTTACCTACAAGACTCGATGACCATACAGCTTGAGTGACCACACAAGTCCACCTAAGAAGGTACTCGTATCAACCTTTGCCAATAAGCCCCAACAATTTGAATTAGATATCGCTCGATATGGAGCCTACTTAGGTTAACTTCCGGAGCAACCTCAAGTGTCTCTTACAAGCCTGTCCACTCACACCATTAATGTGCAAGCTCAAATGATCACAGCTACAGAGGTATTCGGTTTATCTTATCATTAGATCAACATGTGGTAAATACGGTAAATGCTAGAGCCAATTGCAACAATGATCGGTGCTTAAGCGACGCAAGCGGACTACTGTGTCCGGGTTCCTCTCCCAACCTACCCTGGGGAACTCCACATTAGGGCAAAAGAAACATCCCTAACACCACCAAAATCTCGCCTCATCCTCACTACTCAACCTACCAACACCATCAACCCAACATTGTTATCAAAGTGACAGTAATTAAAGCCTATAGCTCGCGAACAGGGTTGAACCACCGCTCAACTTCTACCGAAGAATCTATGCATGGTTAAGTATTTCGGTTAACTTTTAAACTAGACCGTCATCAAGTTAAACCCCAGTTACAAGGAGATTGATCACCAATAACTCAATACAGTGTGTAATGCATCAACATAGGTTCTACCCATATAAGACCCGATGTCGACTCAACAACATGCACAACATACATAAAGCTATTTTATCACATTAAATACATATTATCCAAATTAATTGGAGAAACATGCTTAAATGGTTGCTTCACTGCTCAAGCAGCTGCCTGATGCTACCCACACAGAATTCATAGAACCCACGTGACTCGATGTCACCTTCAACCACACTCGTGTCATGCTCCGGATCCTCGTTTACTAAAGAAGAATGCATGCAATAATGAGCATAAATGAGGTGCAACAATGTATGCTACAATATACATAACAACAAGCTAAAAGTGCAAGACATGCAAAATAATATCAAACTTTGCGATCTAAACGACTTCGGAAAGCTAACATGAGGCTGAAGACTCTAGGTCGAACTCGGAATCTCCATACCTCCAGGTCGTACTTTGGACGGGGGTTCTCGGTTAGCCATTTTTGAATTAACTTGGAAGGTTCGGGCAGAGTCTGGAACCTCCGGATTAGGCCGGAATGTCGAGATGAGGCTCCTAGCGAGGGTTCTCTGCTAAATATAAATCGAATTAATCCGAACTATCCGGGCTGGGCAAAATTGCACTTCTCGATGATCTTGCTCAATTGATTTGACTCGCATGTTAAATCTATCATACACAAACATAAATATACACTATACAAAGGGTTCTAGACTCAACTTGCACCCTAAACCCTAACGATTTTTTAGCAAAAATCATCGGAGTTTTCACTGGGCTACCTAGACTATTTGGGTTCTACCTAGACTATTCGGGTTGTCCAGAGAGGTTGCTTCGAGGGGGGAAACCTGGCCGATTTGATTTGTGAGCCTCTCCAAACCAAAAGGAAACATGTTTGAGATAGTTCATAGAGTCTAGAACTCACTCACCAACCTAGCAACATGATTCCTAGCACAAATCTCTTCTGAATCGCCCCCATCAATTCATGTATTCTTGCCGAGGGAAACCTAAAGGACTTACACGGTGCTTATGGAGGTTGGTGACCAACGGGTATCGAAGGAAACGAAGAAATCGCCTAGGAAGAGGAGTCCAACTGCGGTTCCTCGTGCTTCAAGAAAAAATACCAAGAATGTCAAGAACGGCTCGAATATTTTGGGAAAACACAAATGAATTGGATGGATGAGAAGCTTATGAGCTGGTGATCGCGTGAATACCACATGCGTACCTCGATTCAGCTTCTAGAGGGAGGAATCGAGGGAGAAAGAGAGAGAGCTTGAGAGAGGGGGGGGGCTCATACTGTTTGGTGGGAGGGAGAGAGAGAGCTGAGAGAGTGAGGGGGAGAGAGGGAGTTGGTGGGGGCTGCTACCCCAAGAGGAGATGGGGTGGTTGGCCACCCATGTGGGCCCCACATTCTAGAGAAAGAAGCTCGTTTCAACCGCGGATTCATTTATTTCTCTCATCCAATTGACTTAAAACCAAGTGCTCTAATGTTCCGAAATAAAATTACTCAAAATTAAACATAATGCTTATAAAAGCATGATTAGACTTAATTACGGCTTCGAGGCGTGACACAAAGTAATGAGTGCAATATTTTTAGATGCTTGCCTTTCTCAAGTGCTTCACATATAATATCACAATCAGGTTTCACATCAAGAATACCCCCATCGCTGTTCGGTTCGTCAATCGCTAAAAAAAAATAACTGTGCATCACAATTAACGTGACGAAATACTATGATACATGCACCAAATGCTATGAAAATTGAATGGGATATGAGGTACTGAGTAAAGAATATGAGGTAACAAGAATCATATGAATTGAAGTGTGAAAGCTTATGGTATAAAAGATTTATTTAAGGTCTATTAAAAAAGGATTATAATTAAGCTAGCTATCAAGATTAAATGAGCTTCACAATTTAAACAATACTTTCATACCAAAGTATATTTTTCCTAGGTATCACTGATCATAACATAAATTTTCCAAGTGGTTTCATAATTTTAGGACATGGTATTAATTAATTGTGATTTAGTTAAGCTAAAAAAAATAATTAATTAATTGTTAAAAAGTATTTTATTGAGTTCCAACATTTTTTACATGTAGCTCATACTCATATAAAGCTAACACAACTAGTTTTATGAGTTTCAAAGTTTGTATGAATTAACTATAAAATATACAAGCTATCAGCAAAGGTATCTGATGAACAGTAAATCCGGAAGGTACGGGTTGAACCTGGAACCTTCGGGTATTAGAATATTCAGGTGAGATTCTGGGTGAGGGTTCTTTGTTAAAAATTGCTTAGATTAACCTGAACTCTCCAGGTTATAACCCAGAACCTCTGGGTTATAGCAGAACACAATTTTTTGATGATTCGTTGGTTGATTCAACTTGCATGTCCCAATCCAACCTATATACTCATGTATAGACACTAGAGCATGGATTCTAAATCTATCTTGTTCACTCCACAAACTTGATTCACTAGCCCTACCTCATCTAAACATCCCTTCTAGCTCTTTTGCCTTAAGAACACCGGTGCTTCACCATTCTTCGATTGTAGCTCCAAAACTCGAAATCCAACCAAACCCAATGCGCATTCACAGCAAGAGAACCTATGAGATTCACCCAAAGTCTTGTTGGAGGTTGGGAAACGTCGGTTGGAGAAGAATTGAAGGGAAAAACTTGGAGAAGATGAAGAAGGCCTGCTGAAATTGCAAAAAAACGAGGTGTAATGAAAATGATTTGCAATTCTTCAAATCTTCATGCATATGAGAATGAATTGGATGGATGAGAAGCTAGAGAGGTGAGGAACACCATGTTGTGATATGCATACCTGCTTCTTGTTCCTGAGGCGGGATTTTGGAGAGAAATGTGGTGAGCTTGAGAGAGAGAGGGAGAGAGCTACTGGCTTGCTTGCTCTTTAGCCGGTTGAGAGAGCAAGAGAGAGTGAGAATGAGAAGCCGTGGGAGAGAGGGAAGGGTGGGGCTGCTGCAGCCCAAAGAGATAAGATGTGTGGGCTGGCCCGGTGGGTCCCACATGTAAAAGAAACAAGAATTTCAGCTGCATCAATCTATTCTTTTTCTCCCGAATTTTATTAACCCAAAGGAGGTGCTCTAGTGCTAAAAAATTTCTAGGAATTTTTGTGCCATGATTATAAAACGAGATGGATCCATTTTAAATGAATTCACCCGTAATGCCTAAGCGAAACTTAACCTAAACAAAAGCTCTAACATCAGGTATTTTCAAAATACTTAACAAAATAATAAACCACCATTAAGATTAACAAACACTCATCAATACTTAATAATTAAATATGATGCTTATAATGTATGATTATGCTTAATGATATGCTTACGAATTTGGAATGTGACATAGTTAGAGGAATAAACCGGCACTAAAAAACTTTCAGTGCCGGTTCTAAACCCGACATTAATAGTCAGTGACTATTAGTGCTGAATAAGTGCTGGTTAAAAATCTAGCACTGAAACCGTTTATTGTGCCTTGTTCCAGTAGTGTGAAATAGACGAACACATGATCTCTGAGAAAAGAACACATGAGTTCACACTACACAATCAATCAAAAGTAAAAGCCAAAAAATTAATCACATGCAGAAATTTTAGAAGGGAATTTTTTTTTACCTTTTCTGTGTACCACGAATTAACCCTTCATCACCAATTCATAGCTGACTAGCTGTGAAATTAAGTCAAGATTCACAGTATGTCAAGAGAAGGTTGTTTCTTTTGTAGATTAGGGAAAGTCCAGATCTGCACATATATGAGATGAAGTGGGGTGAGAAGAGGGAGGAGATGCTAGAAACTGCTTCGGTGGAGATGGTTCATTACCTTGCAAGGGATGCCTGCAGCGATGACTCTTCCTCAAGACAGGTGAGAAGTGCCACATTTTGGTGAAAAAAAGTGTGGCAAGAGTGCTTCTAGGCACCTAAAAAATTATAGAAAACTTAACTTTAGTAGAAAACCAAATATTTACCTAAACATTTGTGGCAAGCCTAACTTTAGTTATTGCAAATGATGGCCAGCAACCAAACAGCCTCTAATACCTGCTGCAGATTTTTTCTAGAGGGAATACTCCTATATAGGATATAATTGGTAGAGCTCTCGGTTGTAAGAATTTTTAGAGCTGGTTATCCTTAACTTCAAACATTATTAGAGTTGACTATTTTTAGCTTCAGAAAATTTTGAAGTTAGAGCTGTGAACAGATTGATGATCTTTAACTAATGCATCCTATTTTTATTTTAAACTGAAAATAATATTTAAATTATTTTATTTTCTCTCACAAAACTTAAATCCTTCAAAGATCTTTAAGCTGAAGCTGTATAAAAAGAGTCACAGTACACTGCAGGCTGCAGCGTAGGGGCAAAGAAGTGAAGGTAGCTAGCGTAGACAGGGCGGCCTTCTCTTTTGTCAAACTACTAAGTACTGCTGCAGTAAAACAGTTGATAATTTCCTCCTGTCATTTCTTGTCATCTCGAATGTCAGAAACACCCCTCTCGCTCGCTGTGCAAACTGTAGAAGCCTTCATATTATTGATTATTGGTAGTACTGAACTAGTGATCCAAACCGAAAAAAAGATCCTGTGCGAGTATTCATTTCTGCAGATTATTTCATGAAGGGAATCTTATTTGAAGGTAGGCTCATGACGCGCGCTAGCTACCAGGGGGGAACGTTTGAAAACATTTTCATTTCAAATACGTACTCATGACTTGTGAAGTGGCAAAGGCAAAGTGAACGACACCTTTTTTTTTTGAAAGGTTATGTATTTTCGCCCTAGAAAAGAACTCGTAACGGCATTGTTGAAGATGAAACTAGAAGTTCTTGGACTACTGGTGAATTAAATTTGACGTGGGAAAAGCTTCACTACCTGTGGCAAACAACACTCGGTAGTGTAGAGTAGTAGATAACACCGGTAGTAAGGGTCTATTTGTTTCAGTTTTGAATAATGAAAAACAGTTTTTGAATTGTAGAAGGTAAAAAGTTGAATTGTGAAAAGTTAAATGTGTAAAAGCTGAGGACTGTTTGGCTACCTAAATTATAAGGGTTGGATTACCGGTTACAGAGGAGGTGGGGCCCACTCGGTAGTGTGAGAGAGGAAGGGGGTGAGTGTGGATAAGGTCGGCAGGTGGCTCATAGATTGGAAGAGAGGCCAGAGGGAGAGAGGAGGGTGGAGGGGAGGAAGATAGGCTGGAGGGAGAGAGGAGGTCGAAGGGGAGGAAGAGAGGCTGGAGGGAGAGAGGAGGCCCGTGGAACTTGTCGATGGTGGGTTGGTAGCACGGGGCGAAGCTGAGTGAGGGAGACGACGGCGGGGGAGGCCAGAGTGGCGCAGCAGGAGGTGGGAGGGCAGAGTGGCACAGCAAGAGTGTGAAGGGGGGAGGGTGGTGCTCCAGGCAACTCCGATCGGTGGCGGCCCGCACAGGGGCGGCAACGACAAGGCTGCATAGGAGCGATGGTGATGTGGAGGCTGCACAGGCGTGGAGCGATGGGGAGGCGTGGCGTGGTGGCGTGGGCGACGGTTGGCCGATAGGGAGACGGTGGTGTCGAAAGAGATGCGATATGGAGGTGGCGCGGCTCGATGGATAGTGATTGGTGGGTAAATTCGAGTCACAATCTGTGAAGAAGTGGGAGGAGTCTGAATTATTGGATAGTAACAATTCAATAATCAGATTGTTAAAATCTAAGATTATAAATGGTTCATTTATTTTAGTTTAAGATTATAAAAATTGAAATCCACAGCCCGAAATGCAAACAAACCGGACCTAAATCATGGTCGGCAACAAAAAGACACCAAGAGCTACTAGTACCTGCGGCACGGTTGCACTGACAACAAGGCGTATGCATGCAGGATCGCTCAAAAACAACCAAGATACAAATGATACAGCGTTTCCATGTGGCCTATCCCAGCCTCGCCTCAGGGAATGAGGATCGGATCATGTCCACCAGGTAGCAGCAGCAAGCCAACTCTGCCATTCACAAGTGCCAAGAAGAAAGGAAAGAGAGGGTAGCCATGGCTAGCAGCATTGGCAAAAGGCATCACAGAGAACAATTTAGAGTAGCATGTAGAGAGGAAGAGAGAGATTTGGTGGTTATCGTAGGTAGGAGTGTGGGTTAAAGACTTTGACAGGCCTACGATGCGTAGGGCTAGCTAGGCTAGGACTGGTCACTAGTCCTGCCAGTGCACTATTCACACTCTCTCTCTCTCGTCCTGTTCTCTCTCTATAATTGCAGGGCAGTGCAGGTGCCAGGGAGACAGCAATGCAAGTTGTTCCCTCCTTTCCCCTCAACTGTTTCTGTTTGCCTTTCCGTCTCTGCTATGTTTTCGCCCGTCCGTTTGCTTCTCGGCGTGTTTGGCTCAGTTTCCGGTAGCTTTAGTTATTTATAAGCATAATAAAGCTAAATGAAACAGTTTATTTTTTAAAAAAAATAGTTTTTAAAGTAAAAGTTGATAAAAGTTATCGTGACTACTAAAAGGTATAAACTGATTTAGATAAGTTTTTTAATTTTTGAGAAATGAAGTTCTAGAAAATGTTACATATATTATACATTCTATCTATATTCAAAGCTAATTCAAAAATAGCTTTTCAATAATAATTTTTTAAAAAAAAATCTCAACCAAACCAAACAACCCCTTAATAATTGGAAGTGTTCGTGCCTCTTCCCTTTTCTTCATGAAGTACGTATTTATTCATTCATGTGAGTTACAGCCAAGCTTTGTCAAGGCAGCCTGCGTGAACCCATCTCGCCATGCATACCACTCACTCATTAGTAGCAGCACGACCGCTCCACCTGTCACTGTAACGGCCCGACGCAAGGCGACAAGGCAAAGCCTATTGAGATGTATGGCCCAGCACGTGTGGATGAGACTACCAGAAGGCTCGCTTGTCTAGCCGTAGCCGTGGTCTACCGTTTTCTGTTCATGATTTATTTAGGGCTTAAATAAAACCTAAAGTGCAAATTAAATTAAATTTTAAAATAAACATTTATGTACAGGGCCACTCTCTGACACCTCCGCAGACGCACACGCTCGCCGTCCCCAGCTTTCGACGCGTCGGCACGTGCGACCACCACTAGCACGCTTCCCGACAGACCAACCCAGTGGAGAGGACCACCCCAAACCAAACGGCGTGACCCACGTCAAGGCCAGGCTAGACCCCTAGCAAGCCTGAGTCTCTCTTTGTAGCTGGTGGTGGGGCCTCCTCGGACCGCCGTCAGACTTAACGGCCGTGAGCGATCTTATTTATCGTGTAGCTTGGCGGCGACCGACCACCACTCATCGGGCGGATCAGGCCCGCTGGTCGAGGCCGCACGTGTGGGTGGGGCCACATGGACGGCTAGATGAGACGTCTGTTTGGGTATGGATGGTGGTAATGGGCCGTCTCGTCTCGCGGTGTGGGACGTGGGAAAAATATCGGTGTTCAGGGATACGGTCGGTCCTTGACGTGGTGTGAGGTGAGGCCCATTTGGCACTGCCTCACCGTGGGTCCACTACTGTTGGTGACCCACGGCGGTTCAAGCTTCGCTGTGGTACCTACATGGTAAAACTGGTTTGTTTGGAGTTTTTACAATAGTTTTAAATTTTGAACCAGTAATTGACCCGATCAGACCTCGGTTCTCGGTTCTTTGGTCGAGTTTTGACCAAAACCGCCGGTTCACAAAGTCTAAAAGGTGTTGAGTTTCATAGTAAAAACAACAACCAAATTGGCGTAGTTTTAGTATTCTTAGAACCCATTCTCCCTTATTTTGTGCATTAAACTCTACACGAGGCCACATTCTTCCCCAGTCCTGGCCCAACCCATGTGGCTAACATACGGGTTGACGGGTGGTCCAATTCATCGGTTTTTAGGTGGTTTCGTGCAAAACTAGAAGGTTCAACAAGTTCCAAGTGCTTGAACGGCTTTTCTAGAAAACCGGACCAATGCACTGACTGCTTGATTCTCTTTTTTTAACCTTGGTCCATGCCGGTTTTTGAACTATGGTTTTGACGGGGTTAGGCCGGTGGAAAACCCCGCATTGATATTTGCCATGAAATTCCCGAGCCCCAGCAATATATACCACTTGTTCGAGCCATGCATATCTTGGGTCAAAACACACACTTGCGTACTTCAACGTCATTTAAGATAATTTCTCCATTTTACAATATCCGTCTCTAGGCCCGCCAAACAAGGACAACAAACAGAACTGAATCGTTAGATGACAAATTAATTCGATACGGCCACTAAATTACAACATGTCACGTTACAACTACACAATGGAACTATTGCAATTGCAACACCTTTCTTGATTGTCAAATGCCGTGTAACGACAGTGTGCAATGATATGGCAAACATTATGAAACAGTGGAGTCTATCATTTAGACCTCGCATTTCAACTTTTTTTTTTTAAGTTTCTTTTTATCCTCACATCCTTATGCACTTCTGCGGTTGCGACAATAGTTTCAGTTTGGATATTGACGTGGTTCCCAAAACACAACACAGACTATCTACAATTATATATTTGTAAAAACAAAAACACATTTTTGAGACCAATCTGCAACACGCATACATTTTTGCAAATCCAATGTAAATATTTATTTTATAAAGCCATATCAATAGCTAAAGATTGAAAAGTTTGGCTGCATACATCTCAAACTTATTACCCTTTTCCTCTAACTTTTTTTTTTTTTTGCATATGGAACAACAAGGCTTCGCTTGTATGTCCAAATTTCTAGTCCCACCTACATCATAGGTAGGGTTGGGTCCATGACTAACCTTGACCATCTCTACCAAAAAAAACTACTAAAAACGACAGTGAATGAACATGTCCATTGTTTTTCAGCAGCTAAACAACAAATGGCAAGGTGACTACCCAACGACAGTAAAGTGCAGTTGGTATTTTTGTCCGTCAGATCGTGAGTGAACAGTCATGGTTTAGTGCTACAGCATTGCTACAGTACCATTTCAACAGTATTTTCGCAACCGTAGCTGCAAGCAAGGATGAAGCTTCATTGGGGCTGAGGGGCTTGCCTGGTAAGCAAATTCTATAGTACTCTGTTCTATAAAAAAAATTTCTCTTTTATGATGATATGTGTCTACTTATTATCTCTACTCTTTAGCTTAGATATTAGATCACGGAATGGATAATATGAATAAAATCTTATGAGGATCTTTCCGAACAGGATCTATAAAATTTGCTTCTCTTTATCCTCACTCCTAACCCAACCAATATTTGTGCAATTACCTAGTAAAGTACTAGTATTTACAGGCTAATTCACTAGTTAGGTTTTAAATTGACTACCTCTGGATTGTCTAATTTCCAGCTTTGCCCGTTCTGATTCTTGTCCAAGCTCCGTTATTGGCTGCAAGGCACATGATTCTCATGATGAATGAAAATTACTAGACTTCCCAAACATGTGTGCAGCCTAGTAATTAACCGTGTGTTTGGTTCACAGTACGAAGGATGGATGGGATCACTCCGTCCATGTTTTTTTGCCCTGTCAGGTGTTTGGTTAGGGGATCAAGCGGACAGGATCATCCAAATATTCCTTTCAGATCTTGAACGAGCCGATCTGGAAAAAAAACCCGGATGAGTCCATCCGTTTCCTCTGCTCGCTAGCAAGAAGGTCATTGTGTGCACATGTGCATTTAAATTTTTTATTTAACTTTTGATTTTATCAGAGACCACAAGAGTAGTTCAAAAATTCTAAATATTTTCACTAGCAAACTGGAGCTCACTAGCTACCTATTTTAATTAGTTTGATCTAAAAAGCATGAGCCAATATTTAATTAAAATTCCCTAAGAAATCCACTTTTATAACTTCTAGCAATTTTTAATATCTTAGATAAATTCTCAAAAATCTAGAAAAATTCACTAATATTCTTCTCATGCAATGTACTAATTTATAAAAATAGTTCTAACTCTAGATTATTTGGTGAAAAGTGAGTTCCTATGTAATACTCTATTTATATGCATGAATATCATTTCAATTTGAATTAAACAAATTCAAACATGCACAAATTCATCCAAAAACTTATAAAATGCATATTAATATGATAGGAATCATCCTGTCTACTCTAATCCTACCAACCAAATTAAAAACTAGCTCATCTATCCACTTTAATCCCACCAACTAAACAGAAAATTATTTCATCGCATCCATCCAACCAAACAAAAAATTAGATCTATCGATGTATATAATAGTGAGTCCACTATTCTCAATGCCCACACCAGCCAATATCTAGTTGGTAGAAGATTCTTTCCCAGACTAGGGTCCCACCGCGTGACCAGACTGTATCTTCGCGGCCAAGATCCTTAACACATAAGGGATTTTCGCGTCCAGCCTTCGCTGGTTGCAAGACAGATACTCATCAAACTAGTCTATCTCATTAAATACATTCCACTCAAGTGTTTTTCTTCCCTAGACACTTCTCCCTAACGGACAGATCATGGCTGGTGCAGTGGTGTCATGCCCTGTCTCGTAGCATTAAACGTTACGAGACGAGTTCGCAAGCATGTCAGACTACTTCACAAACGCGCGTGCGAGACTGGTGATGGGACAGAACGTACCAGCTGACCAGGGTGGCGTAGGCGTGGAGGTGTCCAGTGGATGAGATTGGCGCGACTGCTTCATCAGAACAAAAGGGGCATGTGCACTGTCCATTTTAAATAGCTTAAGGGTGGGAGATTTAGCTAAGGTATTAATCAGTAGAAAAATGTCACTTGTAAGTTTTTTCTCTCTAGTATATAAAGAGAGGATGACCTGATTTGTTGAGAATGAGGAGTTGAGAAAAATCATCTATAATCAGTTCACAAACTCTAATAACAAAATACACATGACATATGACTGTTATCCAGAGTGAGACATGAACCTGCATAATCCCTGCTTTCTTAAGTTTATCACAAATATATGCACATCGTAAACATTGTTCACGTGGCTATCAACCGATACACTCAGAATCATTATTATAACCTAACTCTTGATAAAATCATCCTATTTTAAAGAACAGGAATGATCTATTTCATTCAATATTACTTTCCAAACGAAGGTACAGCTAAAAAATGGTGCGACTCTGAGCTGAGGGAAACCAGCCAATTGAGTCATATATTGAAACGACCGCTAGGGAATGGCCAGATATTTTAGCTATAGATTTTAGTCACAAATCGAAAGTCTCCATAGCAATGTTCTAGCATAGCCGCAGTTAGCGCATGATCTGTCAAGCTAATAAAAGCACGTCTTACTACTTACAGTACGTCCCCACCAACCACTACTCAGCATCAACCTCAGATTACCCTGCCTCTGAGTTTGCGCGTGTATGAATATGCACATGATATAAATGGTTACTCCATCCTATCATAAATATAATTATATCTATTTAGAAAACATATCGTCTCTAGTACATAATTTTAATAATTATTTTTATTAAACTATATTTATAAAATATATTGAATTTATAATATTTTGATAGTATTTTTCAAAACAAATCTATATATATGATTTTAAGATTTTTAAATTAAATATTCTGAAAACTACTGTCAGTCAAAAATTTAAAAGTTTATATGAATTTATGACTAAATAACTAATCTACACATGCATGCCCACCTCACGACAGGGATCACGTACGATGGCTTTGCTAGTTATTCTCAGTCAGTATAAAAGTGCTGGGCAACGCCGAAAGCTAACGACGATCAAGCATGCATGCATTCATGGCATGTTCTGTTTCTCCATCTAGGAGCAGGGTGTGAACCTGGCTCTTGGCATATTAGGCTCCATTAGTTCATCAGTCTAATCGAATCAGCACCTAATTACTATTACCCCGTTGGCAGCGGAGAACATGCATTTTTGTGTCGCGTGTGTGCCGCCTAATGATCCCAAACTTTTGAGCCTAGAAATTCCATCGTCTTGACAGTCCCTGTCGTGGCTAGGATTTGATGGTTCACGTGAACTCCGAATCATCCCGTCGTCTGATTTTGGCACTTGTCATTTGCGATAACTAGCCGTAACATTTTGGTATCATAGCAGTATTAGGACAGCTCTAACAGTTACACATCAGCTATCTTTGGTGAATCAACCTTCAGCTCGCGAGGCCGGGTAGCATTGAAGGGAGAGGACAGAGGAGGAGAGGACGGCAGCCAGCAGTGGTCGGCGAGGGAAAGGCAGGCGGCGGCCAGTCGAATCCCATTGGAAGAGAGAGCGATGGAGAGAGAGCCGTTGGCAAGTATGAGATAGATATTACTATACAAAAGGTTACGTGTGTCGTATTATCACTATTAATATTATTATAATCAGTAATAATAATTTATTATTATCAGCTCATAAGCTCAATTTATCATTGCTGATGTGTAGACAGAACCGGCGTAATAAGAACCAGCAGTGATACCAGCTCATAAAAGATATATTATTAATTACTAATAATGATAATAACTATCATTGTCATTGTAATTACAAACCGGCAGTGATAGTCCAAAACCGTATGGCTTCCGGCTCCCACATGTTTGGCTTCTCTCAAACGCCTTTAAATTTAACTCTCCGACGCCGATCGCTGAGCTTATTTTCGCTCTCACATATGTGCACTCTCTTTATCTCTGTCTGTCTATCTCTCTTCCGCCCTCTCCCCTCCATCGCCATCGTCGCTGCATAATGGAAACTCCACCACTATCTCCCACTACAGCCACTTCACCGCTCCCTCCGCCACCACCATCTCCGACCACACCACCCACACCATGCCTTTGTCCAACAACGAGGAGGAGGAGGATGACGACGACGACTACGATTACTTCGTTGTTGTGGCCGACCTCAACTAACCATGGTAGACGCACACGACGGGTGCAGCTAGTGGCCTTTTGTGACGATGGTGAACCAACAGTTTTAGGTTCTTTTGTACATGTGCGACCATGTTTTTTGTTTTTATGTACAGTGATTTTGGAGACGAATAATTATTAATGACTTAATTAATTATTAGTGTGATTTAAACCAGTGATTCTGGAGATTAGTAATATAAAACTCGAATAAATTATTACATGTCTGTTTAAATTTTGATTTTTTCCCCAAGATTGAGTATTACTGATGGTTCATAGCTCAAATCGACAGTTATAAGTATATCAATCAGCAAATTGGAGCCAAGAACTAGCAGTGATACAAACTATACTGCCAGTTCGTGGATCCAACCAGCAGTAATGCAGTTTTTGAACCGACAACAATGACACTTTTTGTAGTAGTGAGAGGCAAGAGCAGAGGGGAGATGCTAAGGATGACGACCAATGCGGGAGGGGATTGGACAACGGCAAAGGGGAGGGCTCAGATCCCCCTTGGTCCAGTTGAGTTGTCGCGAGGGAGAGGCCGGTGGCTGGCAAGAGAGGGAGTAACTAGCGGCTACTGATGATGGGAAGTAGAAAACGGCGATCGGCTCGGAGAAAGACAAGCGGCGACCATCGTCGATCAAGATGAACATCCACGTACTAAAGGGTGAGCACCACTGATGAGCCCATGGCTCCTTCGGAGACGATCAATACCGTCAATAATCCTCAAATCATATAAGGTCCAATTACAAGAGCACGTGCACGACAATTAGATCAACAGGTGAACTCGTTTCTTACTGTTCATACTTCTATGGATGGATTATTACTAAATTTTTGTGATATTTTATTGCTTAGGAACATAGAAGAAACACCACAATCTTACCAAACGTCACCCCTCGAAGGGCAAGTCTACTTAGACTCAAGGCTGAGCTCTAGTTGTGGTCGTGGTCGTGGTCGAGTCTCAGGATAATATGTTAGTAAAATGTGCATAACCCTCTCATACGAACTCCGTTTTAGGCGATCTTAGACATTCTGGAAAGCTTATGATGAGCTCTTCCCAATGGATATGAGCTCGACCAAACATTCCTTATAGTTTAGTCAAAGTCAAAGAAATATGGTGTTGCACTACTGTTTTGGACCTAGTTAGGTCTTGTAATCGTGTCGGGGTCGGAGTCCAAATTGTGTACGTCTCTTTCCACGGCTGCACAACCCTAGGTTGACCTCCTCACACCCCCCTATAAATATATAGTAGCCATCATAGTTTAGGCTCGGGTTTAGCTTAGATTATTTTGTTTTAGACAATTTTGTTGTTTATCGATTTGTTGAACCCCAACTCAAGTACTTCATTGGTAATTAGTAATATTCAGATTGCATCTACTTGTTCTTGCTTATGTTCTCGATTCGTCGACAGGAAAAACCTTCTTGACGAGGTCAACAGTGTCTTGGCACAGTTGATAACCACGGAGTAGTGGTTGCGAGGGTTCTTTATTTGTTTTGATCGGAGCCTTTGGATCATCAACGTCGAAGCTCCACCAAATCGACTTATTATATTACCTATGGAAGATCGGACATCCCCGCATCAAGTAGTATCAAAGCTTCGGTTGCCCGTTAGGTAATCTCAGTTATCCCCTTTGTTTAATTTTGTTCCATTACCTAGAGTCTAGAAAAGGCCCCACAAAAAGATTTAAATCATAGTTATTCTGTTGTACAAACCACTTTATGCCATTCGCAATTTTGTTTTCAGTTTTCACGTTATAGAGTTCGAGTCCATCGTCGGTGTCTTTGTTGTTGGTGAAGTCATCATGTCCTATTTTTTCTAGCATTGAGTCCATATCTGTTATAGCCGAGTAGTCACTCTAACCACCCACTCGGGTTTCGACTAGTCACTCCGACCACCCACTCGGGGTCTGATCTTCTAGTCATCGTGACCACTTAGTCGGAGTCGCCCACCTTCTCGGATCCGACCACCATAACCGAAACAAAGGTAGCCAAAATTTAGAGAGAGAGAGAATCTTTTTATTACCTTTATATCCCTATTTTTTGAAAAAGTTTGTGACCAAAGTACCTCACTGGTCTTAAAAAATGCAGTAGAAGAGTTTTACGTTTGTGTCACATTCGCAAAAAAAAAGCAAGAAGCAAAGAGATAAAAAAATCAGTCTGCATTGCGAATTTTGTTCCATTGTGTTTGTGCCTGTTATAGTTTCCGGCTTACTTAACCTAGTTCTAGGAACATGTTCGAGCCAGCAACTGTGACAAGTAATGTGGACTCTTATTCAGCTTTGCTAATCTGATTTCAATTATTGTTATTCCTTGCTACTAAATACTGCATGTCCAAGCTACATCTTCTCTCGATCAGAACGATTTCTTCCCTTACAACTACCTCACTCGCACCCGATAAGGTATCACGAACCAGTCACCAGTTGTGCCAACTATTGTGATTGGTAAAAACACTTGCAAAGGCGTGGTAAGATGCTTGACAGCGTGTGAATCCACTTCACTTTGCACCACCTAGTAGTCAATAGAGATAATATCTTTTGTTATCTTCTGTCTGCTACTAGACATGGCAGGTGAAATATCGGATACGAAAGAGTGTGTTTTAAGAGAAGAACTCATAATATTGTTGGATGATCATTGACAAACTACTAATGATGACATTGACAAGAAGCTTGCGGGAACCAATACCGCATTGCAACGACTCAATGAAAGCATTGCAATGCTCAATACACGCTTTGATCGATTGGTTAATCCACCACCGAATAATGGTCGAGTGGATCCTCATGGTGCAGCTCATGAACAAGAGGAGTTTATCGCGAATGATGAAATTTTGAAGCGAGAATGTGACGCCTTTGATGAACGACAAAGGAACCAATTGAACTTCAACCGTCAAGGTATAAGAGGTAATAATTTTTAGCAAAATAACCCACATATTAATGATGATCCATTTGCTAAGGTTAAGTTTACTATACCATCTTTTGAGGGTACTTATGACGCTTAAATGTATTTAGATTGGGAGATAACGGTAGAATAGAAGTTTAATGCTCATTTAGTTCCTGAAGTGCATAGAGTTAGGCAATCTACTAGTGAATTTAAATTTTTTGCAATAATTTGGTGGAATATGGTATGCGTTGACAGATTAACACATACTATATGGAATGCTTTAAAGGTTGCTACACGTAACAGATTTGTTCCACCTTCTTTTAAACGTGATTTGCATAAAAAATTGTCACGCTTAAACCAAGATGATAGTTCTGTAGAAAAGTATTATCAAGAGCTATAAATTAGCATACTGCATTGCTAAATAGGTCGAATTTATATGTTGTTGATCATGAATCGCTGAAACATATTAGGAGTTAAGCTAAATTGAATAAACGACATGCTAAATAGGTCGAATTTATTGAGTCTTTTTCATATGTCATAAATTATAAGAAATGAAAGAATAATGTGATTGCTGATGTGCTTTCTAAACGTTATACCATGTTATCTCAACTTGATCATAAGATTTTTGGTTTAGACACTATTAAGGACTTATATGTTGTTGATTTAGACTTTAAAAAAATGCTTAAATATTGTAAAGAAGGGAAAACATAGAATAAATATGTGTTGAATGAAGGATTGCTCTATCGTGCTAATAAGCTATGCATTACAGCTAGCTCCGTTTGTCTTTTGTTGTTACAGTAGGCATATAGAGGAGGATTGATAACATATTTTGAAGCAAAGAAAATTGAAGATGTGCTGGTCACCCATTTCTTTTGATCAAAGATGAGACATGATGCCGAGCGCTACGTTTTACGTTGTACCACTTGCAACAAAGCTAATTCTCGCTTAAATCCATATGATCTTTATATGACTCTTCTTGTTCCTAGTGCACTATGAAAGTATATTTCTATGGATTTTTTTAGACTGCCTAGAACAATGAGAGGGAGGGATAGCATATTTGTAGTTGTGGATAGATTTTCTAAAATGACATATTTTATACCTTGTCATAAGAGCGATGATGCTATAAACATAGCTGATTTATTTTTCAGGGAAATCGTTCGACTACATGGAGTGCCTAATACTATCGTCTTGGATCATGACATAAAGTTTTTGAGTCACTTTTGGAGATCATTTTTGAAATAAATTGGGAAGAAAGCTATTATTTTCTACTACGTGTCATCCCCAGACCGACGGTAAAATAGAGGTCGGTATACTACACCACCAAGATTTGAAGCCCTACTTAGGAGAAGGAGAAGAGCTTTAGTCGAGGACGACTCCAATTCAAGAGAGGGAGGATGATGAGCCCATGGCTCCTTCGGATATGATCAATACCACCAATTATCCTCAAATCATACAAGATCCAATTATAAGAGCACATGCACGACAATTAGACTACCAGGTGAACTCATTTCTCGCTGTTTATACTTTCTTGGATGGATTACTACTACATTCTTGTGATATTTTATTGCTTAAGAACGTAGGAGAAGTATCACAACCTTGCTCAGACGTCACCCCTCGAAGGTCAAGTCTACTCGGACTTGAGGCTCAGCTCTAGTCATGGTCGAAGTCGTGGCCGTGGTCGTGGTCGAGTCTCAGGACAACACATCAGTAAAATGGGCATATCTCTCTCAAACGAAGTCCATTTTAGGCGATCTTAGACATTCTGGAAAGCTTACGATGAACTCTTTCCAACGGATATGAGTTCGATCAAATATTCCTTATAATTTAGTCAGAGTAAAATAAATAAGGTGCTAGGCCACCATTTTAGACCTAGTTGGCTCTTGTAATCGTGTCAGGTCGGAGTTCAGGTTGTGTACGACTCTTTCCACGGCTGCACAAGTGGTATCAAAGACCACAACCCACAAACTCTCTCCTTTTTATTGAATTGGATGACAATATACAGTGGATGACAATATTAAGACCCTAGGCCCCACGAACTTGGAGACCTTGACCCATGCGCTGATGTCCAACCTAGGAGAGCCACCGACCCCCGCAAATGGAAGGGGTGGTCGGGAGTGCACCTAAGACAAGGTAGGTGTACACCATTACCTTCTCCCCCTTCTTCCTCGTTGCCACCATCGGTTGCAGTGAACACTTGGTGCAGGTGGACCCACCAATCGACTAGGTAGTCATTGAGTTGGCGTAGGTGAGCCAAGTTGGAGAAGAAGAAGCAGAGGCATTACAACGAATGACGCGGTGGAGTAGAGGTAGGGCTAGTCTTGACCTTTCGTAAGCCTTGGGGCCCTATATTCCATAACACTTGTTTTACTGCAAAGTTAACATTCTGTGCATCATGAGCACACAAAAGCTACATGTAACTCTTTAAACATATCACCTTTAGAAAATAAAAAAATATTGTAGAGTCGAATCACTAAAAGAAAATCTTACAAATCATCGTGACCACGTAAAATACTGTAATCGCCTTCCATGGACCCTTTGTCAACTAGTTGATCTCTTTGGCTAAAAGGAATCAAATTTAAAGTTACAATATAGGTGTTGAGATGTTACTTTGCAATGGTATTTAACAGTGAAGCAAAGGAAAAATCAAGAAAATCATACCATGCACAAAATGCTTATATGCGGAGTTTCGAGCAAATTTGTTTGCAAATTGGTGGAATTAGAGTCAGTTGGTCCTTCGTCATAGCGGCGAAGAGCGACCCTTTTTTTAGGTGGGCAAAGAGCTACTTTGGGAGACCATGAGAAACCAAAGGAATGATAGGCTCATTGTTCTGTTAGAAGAAGAGCTAGGCTCCGATACGATGCCTTAATCGCCGGTGGAATAAGAGGAAGCAACACGAGTTAATGTGGCATAAGCCCCTATAATCCAAGTTAATAATGTGAACTAAGGGTCCAAGGTTCCAAAATTACGGAGTTAGGCTTACTAATGATCCAAATACAATCTATTTATGTACAGAACTTGTATACAAGCTATCTATATACATAAATTGTGGTATGCTTACATGGGCTGAGGGCCTATCTTTCGGGGCCAGGGCGGTCACCCCTGTTGCCTTGCTCAAGGTTGGGCCTAAGTAGAGTGCGACAGCTAATGTGAGAGGGAGAAGCTGCGCTAGTGGATCTTATCCCGCCGAATCCGACCACAGACAATGTTGATGGGAGTGGTGGAGGGAAAATAGTAAAATAGTGCTGACATATGGACCCATGGTAATTTTGGGTATTGGGCCAAAGTTAGATTGTTGTTGGGGTAGTTTTTTTGCTATCTTCCAATGAGTTGGCAATGACATGGAAAATTATAATAGCTAGCAATAGTTAGGGCTATCCTTAGGGCGTCTCTATAAATATATGTTAGCTATCCTATCGACGTCTCTATATGTTAGCTAGCTATAAGAATATACATACTATATTTTTTGTCTATGTGACGAGAGTTAATACGAGATGAGAAAAAAAAAACTAGCTACTAAATTAATAGGAAACAATATAGTTAGCTCATTAGAAGAGTGAAATATTATGTTACCTATAAATGAAATGAATAATTTTTGTAGCTAATAGTTGAGTATATAGTTAGAAATACTCTTTATCGGCTAGCCGTGGCGCCTGGAGATACGTTTCTGACGGAGCATTCATTTTTTCCACTCTGAAAAAGTGACAATTACTCATTTAACACATATCCTATATATATATACACACACTTAGTGTGATCCGTATATCATCTTCACCAACAATTGGCCACTATTTTAGAGTAGCACTGGGCAATTATCCCGTCCCTGACAGGAGCGGCGAGCCCATGTCCACAGCAGCTTTTGCCCGCACGTGGGATCGGACTCGTGCGACGTCCCGCGGCCGCTTCGCCGGCGACGTGGCCCAAACCCAGTGCCTGCCCGGCTGGCTCCGACCTCGTGCATGCAGCATGCCGCGACCGCAATAGGTCCGGCTCGCTGAGCACCGTGGACCACTGGCCACCTGGCACAACAGATTAACAAAACGAGTTAGTGAAGCAAATTATAGCTTCTCTTTCTCACACTTCCCAACAGATTAGAGACAGGAGTTAGGCGCAAACAAAAACTTTGGTCTGTTCATTTCTGCAGCATCTTTAGTTACCTCTTTCTGCTCGTGTGATTTGTTTGTGAAGTCGGTAGTTGTAGCTCCATGATGCGATCCAGTCAAAAAGAGTTGTAGTCGGCACATAAGAGTTAGTTAAAGGCTACTAGTAGTTTATCAGTGGTACACATCTCCGGCAGGGAGCACTGAAGAAAACAAGATCACAGCCCGGCCGGACGGCCGCCGCAAGCACGCCTTTTTGCTTCAGTTGGCATGCAGGCACGGGCAGTGCCGGTTCCAGGGATAATGTGACACATTAAGTATGGATCTCTGGGCTCATGAAGCGATCATACTTAGCTCGACCAGTCGTTGCCAAACTTATCTAGTTATGCTGAATGTGTGATGTGGTTCAGACTTGCTTGCCCTCTGTTGTGCCGAAGTTGCTCTTGTTTTCCTCGTTGAATATCAGCTTCAGTGTGCAGGCCAGATTGATATTGTTGTAGCGACTACACTGATTGTTACTGACCTGGCTAAAAAAAAAGTTCAAATGTTGCTGATTTTGGAGTTATATTTAAGTGACTATTTGTTTGCAATATGTTGGCACATTGTAAACTGTGCATATTATTTCAGCTTTACCAGATCTCTGATGACTGAGATCTTGCAAACATCTTTTTTTCGCTAAAGTAAGCTTTTATTGAACTCAAATAATTATATCAAGTGATATAATCGAGCTGAGAACATTTTCAGTCTCTACATAACTAAAATGCACAAAGCTAAAAACAAAGAAAAGAGAAAACATCACGAAGGTTTATCATCAGTGGAGACAGGACTTGCTAAAGCACGTTGAGTCTCCTACTAGACCGCCACCCATACTTCTAGGTAAAAAGCTCCTTGACCACCTACTCCAAATACTGACACATTTGTGCAACCATATCCCGAGAAGCTGGCCTATGTAAGATGGCCCAGGTACGAAGCCAGTGAGTACATTGATAGAAAACCTGCAGTGGTGAAAAAATATTTCTCTTATCAAACACCATATTATTCCTGTATAACTATAGCGACCAGCAAGTAGCAGCCGCTCCTAGCAGGACTTGTGATTTCAAATCCTTCCTAATACCCTATAGCTAAGTACCGAACATATGAGATACACTACAAAGTGGAAAAATTCATGAAGCCACTTGTATGATACACCACACAACACTAGTAAGATGGCATTCAAAAAACAGATGTTTAATTGTCTTCTCTTTGTGATAAAAGCAACATTTCATACTACCTTGCCAATTGCGCTTAGCCGGATTATCTTTTGTCAACACTACACCTTGGCGTAAGTACCACAGGAAGATCTTGACTTTGAGTGACACCTTCAATTGGAAACATCACAATATACTAAGGCAAGATAGTGAGATTTTACCGAGAACTGTCCATTCTGGGTTAAGTTCCAGCGGTCACTTTCGCAGGATGGGCTCCCCTTGGGAACCGTCTAGTGGTATCTGCCTGCTAGCATAAGGGAATTCATGTTGCTCCTGAGTTAACATAATATTAGTGATTCAAGGAAGTAATGCGTTCCACGCCACTAATTTTGGTCCTATAAGGTCCCTTCAAAAAGAAACATTCGGATGGAAGGTTCGGAGGACTTCCACTACAGTATCTTGTTTGTTTCAGGCTATATTGTGGAGGCACGGATACGGTTCTCGCATAGTTGAATTTTCCAACCATTGGTCCTCCCAAAAACTGATTTGGGCGCTATCTTTGATTGTGAAGGTTCTGAAGCGGAGAAAATCTCGCTTCACCTTCATAAGGCTAGCTCAAAAATGAGAGTCCCCAGCTTTCTATTGGACTTGCGATAGGGGCTTTGAACCTAGATACTTGTTTTTGTATTAGTTGTTGCCATATTCCATCAAACGTGAGTAACTTATAAAGCAATTTGCTGAGTAAGGCGATATTCTTTATATTTAGATCATGGATCCCAATACCCCCTTGGTCTCGGGGGCGGCGCAATATGTTCTATTTAGCAAGGCAATATTTTTTCTTTTGATCATCAATTTGTCAATAGAACCTTGAACATAAATAATCAAGTTTTTTAAGTATACCCTTGGTATAGCAAAAATGACATCATGTACATGGGTAGACTGCTAAGTATTGAATTTATCAATGTCAGTCGTCCACCAGCTGAAAGGTATTTTTCTTTTCAATTACCGAGTCACTTCTCAAACCGTTCCTCAACCCCTTTCCAATCCGCATTCTTAGTTTCCTGTAATGAATAGGAACACCTAGATACTGCATGGGGAAGTTGCCAGTGCCGCATTCGAAAAATTCAGTGTATTGGTCGTTCATGGCTTCGGCGTCGCCAAAGAAAAACAATTCACTCTTTTGAAAATTGATCTTAAATCCCAATAGTTGCTCAAATGCACAAAACAATAGCTTCATATTGCGAGCTTTCTACAGGTCATGATCCATGAAGAGAATCATCTCATCAGCATATCATAGAACAGAGAGACCGTCATCAATTAGATGAGACACCACTCCACATATTTGCCCATCCGCTTTGACTCTTTTGATAAGAAGAGCTAGCATGTCAACAACAATATTAAACAACATCGGGGAAAGAGGATCACCTTGTCGAAAACCTTTTTTCGTTTGAAAAAAAAGGTCCAACATCATCATTCACCTTAATTGCTACACTTCCTCCTGAAATGAAAGTCTCAATCCAAGAGATTCACTTGGGCAAGAAGCCTTTCATCTGAAGAGTCTGTAATAGAAAAGGTCATTTGACTTTGTCATAAGCCTTCTCAAATTCAACCTTAAAAATTACCCCACTTAATTTATTTCTGTGTAGTTCATGAATTATTTCATTTAAGATAACGACTCCCTCAAGGATATTTTATCCTCGCATGAACGCAATTTGGGTAGGACTGACCACTTGATCCACCACGGAATTAGTCTGATTGGTGGCCATCTTAGTGAAAATCTTGAAATTGACTTTCACCAAGCAAATAGGTATGTATTATTGGATTTGGTTTGCCTCTTTTATCTTAGACAGAAGTGTTACCACTAAAATTTAGGCTAAACAACGGCAATTCACCCGCATGTAATTCTTGGAAATCTTGCAAACATCTAAGTCACCAAAATTTGAATAGGATTTCAAAACCAATTTGGGGTTAGGATCGAGGGATTTATGATGGGCATAGTTGTAGGCGGGGGCAACATGCTCGCAGTGGTTAGCGGTGGTGGTGGCTTCGATGGCGATGGCATCGAGAGAGCTGGTCGGGGTGGCGTTGGAGGCGTGGGCGAACAAGGTCAAAAGCGAGGGAGGAAGTGAGCCTGTGGTCCTCGGCAATGGGAGCGGCTGGAAGTGGAGTGACGGTTGGGTGGTGGCGGTTGTGAACAGAGAGAGGGGATCAAGAAGGATATGTTGGTTTAAAAGAGAAGATTGATATGAGCCATTTAAAAGAGATAAGCATAATTTAAGTCACCTGAGGAGTGGAACTATGTTATTTTAGCAGCTGTATCTGTGCATTCTAAGAAGTGGACCAAAGTGCTAGCTCCCGGTGCCAAATAACGCAAGCAGACAAAGCAAAAGCGTCAAAGGAATAGTCCAAGAGAGAGACACGAGATCAGGTCTCTAGTCAATTTAGCCTAACTAACGGAGGAATGTGCACACCACATAGTACATGAAACCAGAACAAACTGCAGAGACTGACAGAGAATCTATCTCCATCTGCTGGAACCACTTGATTAGTGCCTAATACCTGCCCCGCTAAACTCCAATAATTGCATTTCCGAGGACCCTCAAACTTCCATAACTAACAATTAGTTTAAAACTTTAAATAGGAAGAGCATCCAGTGCAACCAATACTATGACTGTGAGAGCATATATAGTAGGGGAGGCAGTACAACCAAAACTTTGAACACTCTTAAAAAATATAACAGTGTGGAATATATGGTACTACCACCAAACTACTGAACATAACACAAGTGTGGCATGATGCTTTGGATTCTGTTTTTTATAACTGTTCTGATAGTTTAACCAGGACATTTTGAAATCTTGGCCCTAGATTATTGGCTACAACTACCTATGAACTGCACTTCAAATTGTCAAATTGGTTGTGAACCGCATTACCCCAAGTCATCGGGTTCACTGTCGAAATCGGGCACAAATGGGAAATTGGCAATTTCTCATGTAAGAACCGTCAGTATTGTAATTTTCATCCTAGATGGATCTACTATGCACCCGTGTTGTGGAACAGGTCAAGTTTTTTTAATGGACTATAGAGTATTGCCTGACTTTGATTCTTTATACTCCCTTCTTCACGAGCATCTGTCACTATTCAATACTGGTCGAGCTTGTCTTTTAAAAACTTTCCAACGTATTCTGTTTTTTCCTCCCTTTGTTAATTTCGCTAGGACATTTTCAAATATTGGGCTCCGGATTGGCTGCAGTCACCCTTGCACTGCACTTGAAATTGGTAAGTTGGACTATCCCAGTTTAGTTATCGAGTCGGGTTTACCGTCGAAGACAGGCTCAAAAAAGGAAATCGGGTAATTTTCACGTAAGAACCATTTATACTAACTGTAACTTTTTTCTTGCCAGAATGAATTTTGCAGCCTTATTGTGGATTTTTTTTTTTTGAGTTTTCTGGAACATGGGCTGCCCTTGATTCCACATACTGACCTGTGGCCTTGATCGAAAAAAAGAAAAAAAAAACATCCGTTAAAGTTGGGTTGGTTCTGCTCCAATACTGGTTCCTGTTCCAAATCTCAATGCGGCGGTTAATGGCGAGGAGTACTGGTGCTGTACCAGCTGGTCAATCGGGCGGCAGCTAGCTGTTCCTGGTTCAAAATCTCAACAAGCGCCCCCATTTCTGCACCATTCATCATTGCTGCAGATGCAGCTTGCGGGAAACATATTTTGTAAGAGCTCTATATAAAAGATCTCTATAAAACTTTCCTCTGTATCATATATTTTAGATTTAACGATTCGCATATGTACATACAAATATAATAAAAAAATACGTATCACACAGACAGAACCTATTTATGAGACTCGATTTCACATAATTTGCCTTCGACAGAACAGCACAGATGACGAGGCTGCTCGTGTGACCCTGGAAACGAACCACGGAAGGAGCACTAGAGTGACATTTTTGTATGCACCTAGAGTACTGCCGGCACGGTCTTTCAGTTGAGAAGTCCCGGGCTTGCATTGGCAGGGGAGGAGGGGCACGAGAACAAATATAGATGGCACGTGTGTGGAATCAACTTAGGATATGTATATTTGTATTTCATCTAAGAGTGTTTAGTGTTTTATATTTTTATAGCCTCGTTGCCATCTGTATTTCGCTCGTCTCGGACTCTTTTCTCCTGCTTTTTAATATAAATAGGTAGCCCTTCTATCTGCTTCGTTAAAAAATAGAAGTGAAATATAAGGTACGGTGTACCCGAGTGATAAAGCCTTATTTAGAACGTAGGAATATGCTACTTTTTACATAAAAAATGAACTATTTCTTAAAAAAATTCAGTGAAATTCATGATTTTCACAAGCATTGTCAGGAGCAAACCCATACTCAAGATAGGTGGTGCATAGGACACGAAATAACTTTTTGTTTTTCAGTAATACATCATGTCTATAAATCCTATAGAACATTTTTAGCTTAATAAATAGGACATCCAAACTTTTAATTTAAATGAGACATCTGATCATTTTTATTTTGAATGCACCGCTGCCTACGCTACTAAGTCATGTCAGTGGGATGAAAGACTTCAATGTCCACCACAGTACCTACACAGGAGCACGGATTTCAAAACTATGCTTAGAGGATGCTAAGACAAAATTTAAATGAAGGATGAAAGTTACGTCATTGTCATCTCTTGGGCCTTTGGGCAGGAAAGAACTTGCAGTTCATTAACTCTAATCTTAGTTGGTTCATCTTGATCACTGGGGATTTGATCTTTCACCCTACTCCTGTACACTCCCGCTACCCCCGCCAGGACTCTGATCATGTCGAGCCGACGCCGAGGAAGTCGAAGAAGGGCAAGGGGAGCTTGTCGTCGTCGGAGGCCGCCGCCTGGTGGCGCGCCAGCGAAGGGGCGGAGCGGGCGCTCGGCGCGAACGCGGCCGGCGCGGGCGCTGCGGCGTGCGGAACCACGTCGTAGCCTGCGGCGCGTACAAACGAACAGAGACCATGTCAGTCAGTTGACAGATACACCATGTGACACCACGAGAGGAAGCATGCAGCGACGACACGTACTCTGGTACGAGCAGGGGACGGCGGCGCCGGTGGAGCCGAGGGAGAGGTCGGTGGTGCAGGTGGACGCGGACCCCTCGGACTCGCTGCCGTTGTACGCGCGGGTGGCCGCCGCCGGCGCCGCGGCGACGCCGTGCTGCTGCGCGAGCGCGCCGCCGGCGTGGAACGGCACGGGAGGGGAGCCGTAGTGGTGGTGGTGATGGACGGCGACGGCTGGCACGAAGTTCGACGGCGCGGGGGTCGACGACGAGGACGAAGTGGACGGCTTCCGGCGGCGGAGTGCGCCGGACTGCTCGCGTTGCTTTCGCGCCGTCAGGACGTGCCAGTGGTTCTTGACGGCGTTGTCCGTGCGGCCGGGGAAGAGCCGGGCGATGAGCGCCCACTTGTTCCCGTAGGCGCGTTGCGCCGCCAGCAGCCGCTCCTCCTCCTCTTCCGAAAACGCGCGCCGCTCGATCCGCGGATCAAGCTGGTTGAACCACCGCAGACGGCAGCTCTTCCCTGCTAAGAAACAAACACATCAGGAACGCCAAACAGCCGAGACGCGGTGATCGCCGCGGCCGCCATTGCATCACCTCAACCACGACACAGAAAAAAAAAAGTCAAGAAAAAAAAGCACAGAACGCGAGCGAAAAACGCACAAAGATTAAAGTTTTTTTGGTTTCTCGCATCGAAAATGTATGTTTCAATAACCCACCGCACTGCATTGCCTTACCTGATCTGCCGTCGATCTTCTCCGCGATGAGGTTCCAATTCTGGGGGCCGTACTGCGCGACGAGCTCCTTAAGCTTGGCGTCCTCCGCAAGCCGCCAGTGGCCCCTCGCGTACAGCTTCCCCTGCCCGCTGCCGTGGCCATGGCCGCTGCCCTCCTCCACCTCCTCGACATGGCCGTGGTACCCCTCCTCCGGAACAACCTGCTGCTGCTCCTCGAACGGAGCGAAAACCGCCGGCTGCGGAGCAGGGCTGAAGAAACAAACCATCTCATGAGCCATTTGGGTCCAAATCACTAGGCAGTAGCAATGGAAGAAGACAGGGGAGGAGGGAAAGGTCACGTTAAGAGGGTTACACTAAACAGCCAAGCTAGGTCATGCAAATTACTCGAGCTCTCGGTAATTTAGTAACATTAGTCAAAACATGCTATTCTAGGTATAGAATAGTTAGGGAACAATTTTGATCACAAACAATTCACTGCTAGCAACTTAGCTAGTGCTCATATGTAGTAATGTAATACATAATCCTCCTTCTAGACAAAAAAAAAATCATTTTTGATAATGGCATAGTCTCTATAACGTAACTTTGTATTGACATAAGACCATCTCTAATAGATTTCTGTTTGAATCCAGAATCTTTTTACGAAGGGAATTTTTTCCCTTCAACGCTCTAACGGTTTCTCTTTACGGTTCCTGTTACGAAGTGATTCTTAAAATCAAAATATATTTATGACGGGATTATCTCTCATTTCCCTTCACAAATCTCTTCGAAAGGAAACTGTTAGAGATGAGAGAAAATAAAGAGAATGAGAACGAGGAGGGGAATCAGAAAAGGAACGAAATGAAGGAAATATGGTTGGAGATGGTTAAAGAAGGTATAGTATTATGAAAGTATTTTAAAGACATGGATATAAATATATTTGGGAAATCATATGTATAACTAAAATGACAGGTATTGTAAGGAGGAAGTACTAGTGCTCCAAGTCATCACGCCTGTTCGGTACTTCAGTTTCACACCGGCCGGCCAACCTTTTCTTTTGATCTCTACCGCAGAAATCTTCAATCCTCCTAACCTTTTAGTCTCCCATGGCAGAGTGGATGATGAGGTTGTCTCTCCGTTGGATTCGCTTGTTTGATCCTTTTCTCCCTTGCAGATGCAAAGGGAAGTCAAGCCGTCCTGCTTTGGGCTCTTTGTTTTGTTTTTACTGATAACGACAGTCAACTAATGACATCAAGTCCTCCTGCCATCTGCCAAAACCTCGAGACTGTTAGCTAACCGGATCCAGCAAAAGGCTTGATCCGGTCCATGTTGCTACGGAAAGCATTTTGTTCATGATGAATAATAGTAACTTGAGAACATTGGAAACGAGTTTCTCTTTTTTTTTTTCTGCAGAAAATAAAACTTAGGATGTGCTTGGTTATCTATACTAGGCTAAGCCTAGATAGTATGGTATAAGGAGGAGGCCTAGTATATATATGTTTGGTTGTTTGAATAAGATATCTCTCTAAGATGAGACTTGATACAAGTTCTTAGTATATATTCTTCCTAGATGATAAACCAACTGATACTCCAAAATCTGTCACACAACGGCTTGTCCAAGACGGACTAGTCCCGTATGAACAGAACAGTACTCGTGTGTGAACAGCACTGACCAAAATCGATAATATCATACGTAGTCTTCTGTTGTTTAAAAATTCTAGAATTTTTTTTACGTATTTTATAATCTATATGTAATTCATTTTAATTAGATTTAGCTAGAAAGACTGTGTAGAATTTAATTTATTTATTTTTACTTTTATAATTTCTAATAATTATTAGGCTCTCAAATAAATTCTAAAAATGTGAAAAAATTTACTAATATTCTTCTTATATGATGGACTAATTTCTAAAACTATTTACATTAATATATTATACGGTGAAAAAGTGAGTTCTTTTATAATACTCTATTATATATATTTTTATCATCCTATACAGCTTATTCAAAATCAACTCACTCAGCCAACAAAACAGAATATTATATCAAAGTTATCTTATTTCATACAATTAAACAAACATATTTTTTATTACCTCATACATCTAATCAAACAGGCTACTTTATCCTATTTAACTGCATTTAACTAACCAAACACTATCAAACCATTCGAAATGAGTGTTTAAACTCAAATATATATAACTGCATCAGTACATCGTCCTTTGAGCAGCAGTACCAAATGAAAAGTTCGCACTTTTTTCTAGTACTATTCAAAGTTGGGGATTTGGACATGTGCGATCGATTTAAACAGATGCACTCTCCATGCATGATCTTCGCGATGTTAATGATGCTGCATTGCTCCTGCCATAACTTTTGCTTTTGTTTGTCACGCACAGTGTACTACACTCCGCACTGCAAAGCCCCTCTATTGAAAACCTCAGTGTCCTTCTCGATGACATCTCAGCCTTTTCGGGTCAAAATTGTCTGCTCAAACCGTGCCCCCGTAAACTTCTGCTCCTTCACCATCGATCCATGAAAAATTGGGCAAGCTGCATATCTGTCCCTGTTAGCTAGGATGAAAGCAGATTGTATACCAATGGATAATGGTTATTCTATATTTATCTTTATTTTTAATTAGAAACAAAAACAAATATGAAATCCTAGATACTGATAGAATCAGAAACAAATACGGTGCAAATATAAATTGAATACAAATACGGATCAAGATATCTATCAAATTATAAAAACTCATTAAATTGTATATATAAAAATAATAAAATAACAATGTAGTATAACATCATATATAAGAAAAATAAATTATACGTATAAAAACAAAATAATAATAATATAGTCTAAGTAGTTGGGACCGTGATAGGCTGTTACCCTGTTGACGATGGTGATATGTTTGTTCTTTAATGGGCCAGGTGAATCTAATATTATCTGTATCCTTATCCGGATATTATCCGTTTTTATATCCGTATTCGGTTCAAAAAGTGCTTTCGTTTTCGTATTCTTATTCAGATAAGAAATATTTATTTTTTATTCGATCCAAAAATATTCATATTTATATCCGAATAAGATCATCCGTTTCCATTTTTATAGATCCAAAACGGAAAATATTCGAACCGTTTCCGAGCCTACTCAGTCCCCAACTGCATATTTGCCTTTACAAAAACCTAGAATACAAATTTGCCATTAACACCGTGCTTTATCCCTTCCTTTTGCCACTACTTTGTACTTCCGTGTAGAATCGTTACATTGGGGGCACAAAAGCAGTTTGCTAAATTAAAAAGGGAAATCATATAGCATGCAACTTTTCTCAGGCGCGATTGTAGATCCCCAAAAATCTTGCCCTGTCCCCTCCCTAATCTTGTGCAAATAATCTTAAACAGGTCGCTACGGAGTAGGAGATAGGGTATGCAGTGTCGGATTGCTGCTGAAAGGAGTGGTGGTAGCTCAAATTCAGCATCCCTCGATCTGTGACGGTCCAGCTGACGGTAGGAGAAGCTACGATGGCAGGGTGGGCAACGACAAGGAGGATGGGGGTGATAATGGGGAACATGACGAACCTTCTTTTTTCTGGGTAACAGGGTCCAAGGCGGCCTACTTGATGCTGATGAGATCCGTGGAGGGGCTACACCTGCAGGAGGAGCTATAGCGAGGGCAAGCTATAAGGCGAGGCGGCGTATGTGGCGGCGCCGGATGGGCGATCGGGAAGGACAACGGGGAAAGAGGGGCATTTGTGGAAGATGGATGGTTGCAGTAAGATTGATGAGTCAAATGTTGTTCTAGTGGCAAATACACAATTATGCTTTTTCTAATGGAAAATCTATGATAACGATTCAAACTAACCAGTGACAAAAATACAAATGCTCCTTAAAAATTGCTTGTAGGTTTATAGTTAATACTCCCTGTTTAGAGATGTCTGATGATCTTTGTTTCTTTTTTAGGTCGTGTAGCACGTGTTAACGGTAATATAGTTGCGTGCCTTTGTGAATCGGATCGAAATTCCCTGATTTCAATATCATCATGACTTCCTTACTATTTATAAACCTAATTTCACATATCAGTGATAAATTATAAGATCATCTCTAGCAGTTACTTTAAATTTTCATCCTAAAAAATGCTATTATAGCATTCCCTATTTTTTCATCTCCAACAACTACTGCAAAACACTGTAGTTGGCCTAAGTCAGGAATCCTCATCCTTGTCTATCCATCAGTTTGGCTGCAGATTATTTCCTTACTTTATTCTTTCTTTTTGAATATTGTAGGGGCAATGATGGGAGTGCAGCTAGCTAGGGCATAGGGTAGGGCGGCCTCCTCTTTTGTCAAACTACTACGGTAGTACTGCATGCAGTAAATTAATTTCCTCCTGTCATTTTATTTTAATCTAGTATAGTACTACCTCAATTTTCGTTTATTTTTCATCAATTTTTTACCATAGTAATTTTAATCTTGTGTTTTTTCAAAAAAATTTAGACATCTAAAATTTTCTTAACTTGCCTTTGTTTTCATTTAATTATCAATAGTTTTTACTGTAGCAATTTTAATCTAGATTTTTTCCTATAAAACTAAAACTTTCGTATCACTAGATTCGTTGTGAAATATACTTCATTAATATTATATATTTTTAAGTATTTATAAATATTTCATAAAAAATCATAAAATTAAAAATTGCTATCGTAAAATACTGGTCACGGGTAAATGAAAACAGAGGCATTAACTTTGAGGTCACCATTCATCAGACGGACAGGGCCCGTTGGCCGAGGCCACTCGTGCGGGCAGGGACGCGTGGACGGCTCGATGAGACGTCTATTTGGGTCCGGACGGTGACAATGGGGCATCTCGTCTCGCGTTGTGAGACGCAGGAATAATATCGATGTTAAGGGATTCGGTTGGTCCTCACCGTGGATGGGGTGGAGCCCGCCGCTGCTTGCTTTTCCGGTTCGTCTCATATCGTTTTAGTATATTTGTTTTGGCTGTTTATTATGAAAAACAGTTTGTAAATTATAAATTATAAAAAATTAAATTATAAAAGATGAATTGTACAATTTATAGAAATCAGTGAAAGACAAATTAAATTAAATCGTACCATCTAACTTTTACACTCTAATCTATTTGTTTCAAGTTAAAACAAAAAGGCCTTAGCTTTGGTTCTTGGGTGCTGAATACCTGCCGGTGCTGTCAAAGTTCAGATGGTACACTTCCTAATCTGAGAAAATCTTTTAAAGTATATAGTTTGATAATTATTTTTTTAATAATATATTATTAATTGCTACAAGACCCATGTCTTATTAAAAGATATGTGAGCACGGATTTATTAATGTATCATTTATATACTAAATATATGTATTATTTAACTAAGTGTTGATAAAAAAACTATAAAGTTCGATTTTTTTCAAATTCTAATACTTCCTATATTTTAAAACAAGGAAGTATTGTTTGATTTCAGCGTCCTCCTCGCAGACAGTGATACATCAAGTAAGGTCGCTTTGCTAGTAGTAATAATCAGTGTTGGGCAACGCCGAAAGCTACCATTGGCAGTGATCGAGCATGCATGGCATCTTCTCTTAGCAAGGAGCAGGGTGTGAAACCTGATTCTTGGCTTATTAGGCAGGCTCCACTGGGTCGATTAGCCTAATCAAATCTCCCGGCCTGTTCGTTTACTGTTAGTAATAATCAGCTCTGCGTGCAGTACCACTGCTGGTATTTGACGTTAGGGGAGCCCCTGCGCGCAGCGGGATTCCAAGGTTGTTTGACCGAGCTCCGGTTGGTATTTTTTAGAGCTAATTTTATAGCTTTAGAAATTTTTATAGCAGGAGATGTAGACAGATAAGGGTATTTATTGAGATATCTTGTTTTTATTTTAGACTAAAAATAAATATTTAAATTATTTATTTTATTCTATAAACTTTAAATTTTATATGAATCTCGAATCTGAAGTTTTGTCAAAAAAATCTAAAATTTACCACTTGACCGACCGACCCCACGTGGGTGGGTTAATTACTATTGTCAGTGGAAAACATGCATCTTCGTGTCACGTACGCGACGACTAATAATCCCAAACTTTTGGGTTGCAAGCAATTTCATCGTCTGTCTTCACACAATGCCTTTTTTCCCTGCTAGAATTATGTTTGATTCTTCACGTGAACTCCAACATCCAAATCCCTCGATTTTGAAAAGAACATCCAAATTCCTTAATTTTGAAAAAAAAAAAGCATCCAAATCCCTTCTCCTTAGAACAGCTCCAGCGGCTCGTCTATGAAAACGCTGGTGTAACAAACTCGGTATCGACCTAGCCATCACTATGACCTAGCCCATGCGGCTCACCATCCATGCCCACTTTGTTTCAGTCACCGTTCCCTGCCGTAGAAAGCAAGTTGGCCAAATTGTTTCAAAATTCCACTCTTTCTTCCCTCTTTTATGAATTCAAAAGGTAAACTTTTAGAGCTTCTAAAATCGCACTAATTTTTATGCTCATAGAATAAATAATAGAGAACTCATTTTAACTGATTCTAACTAAAAATCTCTTACAATTAAATGAATTTTTTTTTCAAATTTAATTATTTTGTACTTCGCTTGAATTTTTAAGGTATAAATTTAATTCTCAGAAATCATAAAAATCATAAATATTCATCTAAGCTAATGTACTTAATTTCTAAAATTATCGACAACCCTAAGTTACATAGAGATCATATGTGTTATGGATCATAGATGAACCGTTGAAATGTTGTATATACTGTGAAAACCTAAGATATATGAACTGGAAATATTATTACAACTGTAACATATTACTCCTTTTCATAATATAGCCAGAGGCACTCAACTAGATTATCTTAAAGCTGAGAGTGAACATCTTAGAATAAAATGGATCTAATAGTTTGAACGAATTGTTCCAGTTTAGACGTAGGCTGATACGAAGGTATCACTTCTTCTCCCATTCTATGATAGTGAAATAATTATGGGCTGGTGCACATGGCCGGTATATATACATTGTTGTGTTAAAGGATAATTTTTCCACTTCTAATACATGCAATCAATATTACCTACCATTCTAGGGAAACCTATTTACTCTTCAATGGCAAGTATTGTTTGATTTCAGCGTCCTATATTTCAAATTCTAATACTTCCTATATTTTAAAACGAGGAAGTATTGTTTGATTTCAACGTCCTCCTCGCAGACAGTGATACATCAAGTAAGGTCGCTCTGCTACTAATAATCAATGTTGGGCAACGCCGAAAGCTACCATCGGCAGTGATCGAGCATGCACAGCATGTTCTGTTAGCAAGGAGCAGGATGTGAAACCTGATTCTTGGCTTATTAGGCAGGCTCCACTGGGTCAATTAGCCTAATCAAATCTCCCGGCCTGTTCGTTTACTGTTAGTATAATAATCAGCTCTGCGTGCAGTACCACTGCTGGTATTTCACGTTAGGGGAGCCCCTGTGCGCAGAGGGATTCCAAGGTTGTCTGACAGAGCTCAGTTTGTATTTTTTTAGAGCCAGTCCTTTTTAGCTTTAGATATTTTTATAGCTGGAGCCGGAGATAGATAAGGGTATTTACTGAGATATCTTATTTTCATTTTAAACTAAAAATAAATATTTAAATTATTTTATTTTATCTTATAAATTTTAAATTCTATATAAATCTTGAAACTGAAATTTTGCCAAACAAAATCTAAAATTTACCACTCGATCGACCGATCGTGCGTGGGTGGGTTAATTACTATTGTCAGTGGAAAACATGCATTTTCGTGTCACGTACGCGCCGACTAATAATCCCAAACTTTTGGGTTGCAAGCAATTTCATCGTCTATCTTCACACAATGCCTTTTTTTTTCTTGCTAGAATTATGTTTGATTCTTCAAGTGAACTCCAACATCCAAATCCTTCGATTTTGAAAAAAAAGCATACAAATTACTTAATTTTGAAAAAAAGAAAAGGTACCAAATCCCTTCTCTTTAGAGCAGCTCCAGCGGCCTCGCCACATGATTCGCCATCGCCTATAAAAATGCTGGTGTAATAGACTCGGCATCAGCCTAGCCATCACTATAGCATCGCTATCGAGCTCGACGTCATCGTCAAATTTACGTGGCCCGTGCGGCTCACCATCCATGCCCACTTTGTTCCGGTCACCGTTTCCCTTCCGTAGAAAGCAAGTTGGCCAAATTGTTTCAAAACTCACTCCTTCTTCCCTGTTTTATAAATTCAAAAGATGAACTTCTAGAACATCTAAAACCGCACTGATTTTTATGTTCATAGAATAAATAACAGAGAACCCATTTTAATTGGTTCCAACTAAAAATCTCTTACAAATTTTAAATTTTTTTTTTCAAAATTGACTATTTTTGTACTTCTCTTGAATTTTTAGGTATAAATTTAATTTAAAAAACTAGGAAAAATCATAAGTATTCATCTAAGCTAATGTACTTAATTTCTAAAATTATTGACAACCTAAGTAGGGATCATATGTGTTATGAATCATAGATGACCCATTGAAATGTTGTATATATCGTGAAAACATAAGATACATGAACCAAATACATTATTACATCTGCAACATATTACTCCGTTCCATAATATAGCCACATATGCTCAACTAGACCATTTTGAAGCTAAGAGTGAACATCTTAGGATTTAATGGATTTAAGATTTTGAATGAATTGTTTTAGTTCAGACGTAGGCTCGTGAGAAGATATCACTTGTTCTCCCATTCTATGGTAGTGGAATAATTATGAGCTGGTGCACATAGCCGGTATATATACATTGTTATGTTGAAGGACAACTTTTCCACTTCTAATACATGCAATCAATGCTATCTAGTATTATAGGGAAACCTATTTGCTCTTCAATGGTTAGTAATCTAGATGTATCATTCTTATTTGGAGATACCAAATACTCACCTTCGAAGACTTCAGCAATAGTTTTGATAAATCTTTTAAGTCTTTCTATAGAGGTATTTGTCCAATATGAATATAATTATCCGTAGCATCCACTGGTACTCCATAAGCTAGTTGAAGTAAAGTTGCAATAATCTTTTGCAAAGTAGATAACCCAAGTTATTTAGCTGCATTTCTTCTCTACACAAAATAGGGGTCATATGCTTCTGCGGCTTGTGCAATCTAAAAAATAGATGTCGTGAAATTCTAAACTTGTGGTAAAAAGAAAAATGAGCACATGAGGTTCAAAAAACATGGTGAACAAAACTATGGGCAGATTGTAAACCTGCGTCGGAAGAACATTAGGCCGTAGATTGGATTATCTGAAAAACAATCTTGATATAGTCTTGCACGCCCTCCAACTCTATCATGTTGAAGTTCCTGCCATCCATATATGGAACCTCTATGGCGTTGAGCGTTACAGAGCTAGTGTCGTCGGTGGGTTAGTTGCCTTAAAACAAGAAGCACTTCATTGTCATCATCTAACAATGATGAATCCAACATATATTACATGGCTAATCTGCGACGACTCATTTCTGAACTGATATAGGAGGAGTAGCAGAGATAAAGATGAAGAATGATGTGAAGGAGAAGCAACCGGATGACCGCCCATATGTAAAGTGGAGATATAGCTGTTGGAAAACTGTTTAAAAAAGCTAGCTGTTGGAATATAAATGTTGAACAAAATAGTCGTTGGAATATAACTATTCAACAAAATAGCCATGGGAATAAAGCCGTTGCAAAAAATAGCCGTTGCAAGAGTGAGATTTGACTAATCGGTTAAAGCGTGTAAAAATATGGATGGGAAATCTTTTAGAGTGAATAGTTAAATAAAAATATATTCAATTAAATTTGTCTGATCTCTAAGAGTTGCTCTTACAAGAAACCCACTGTGTCTGACAGGGCGGGCCGGGGATGGGGAGCCATGTCGACCGCGGCTAGCTTTTGCGCGCACGTGGGATTGGAGTCGCGCGACGTCCCGCGGCCGCTTCGCCCGCCACGTGGCTCAACCCAACGGCCTGCTGCCTCCGACGACTTCGCGCGCCCTGCGCCCATATGCCGCGACAGGTCCAGTCCGCTGAGCACCGGGGACCACCTCCATGTCCTCTTCGCCTTGGAGCTCTCTCTCTCTCTCGTGAATGACCGAGCAAAGCTCTCTGGTACAGGTGTGGAGTGTGGACTCAGCGTAAAGCGTGTGACGGCACGTGTCTCCATTCAAATTCTTGTTTTTAATAAATTTTAATAGATATAACTATTTTTTATAAAGTTGTAAATATCCTATTACAGTAATGCCCTGTTTATTTTTTTTACCGACCACCCCTATGACTGCACAGTAGATTGCCGAATTCCAGTGCTGAAGCAAATCCTTCCCAAAATCATATATAGTACGTACCACAATAAAAAATGCTACTACAAGTAACTCCACAAATCTCACTAGTCACATAGATGGCTCGAAAAATGTAGAGGGAACGAATTCTAGGCGGTGGTTTCCTACCACCCAATGCAAGCTGGTCCGTGAACGTCACGTTGGGTTGCAGATTGTCGCAAAAATCCACCCACTTTATTTGCACGACGTTAGAGCAAAGCGATTCAACCATATCTAGTATTTCCATGGCATCCCTGCTTTTCTCTCAACACATTTGGCCTCCTTACTTTTCGCAAGGCCTCAATTCTTACTGTTGCCAACCATATAACTAAAGATTTATTTAGTTGAACTCTTACTGATTAAAATCTTTTGCGGAGAGTGATTTTTTGAGAAGTTAATCTGTGGCTGAAAGTAATTTTATAGAATAAATTATATGGGATAAGTAATTTTATGTGAGAAATAAATCACGAGAAGCTGTTTTTTCAGCTCGCTAGCTTTAGTTTATTTCAGAGAATCACTTCAACAGATTTCACTTAGAGAGCTAAAAATTAAAAGCTGCTGTTTAATAAAAATCCCCTAATTCCAGTCAGAAAACTACTCAGAAACTTTGTCAAACAGACCTAAGACCGCACTTGGTTGCAACAACTACCCATATATATCTTTGGGTTTATCGTTAGGTTCCTTTATCGAATCATTTTTATGTGATACGAAAACCATACTCGTTCCATAGTCTACAATGAAAACGATACTACTTGTGAGTATTCACAAAGTCTGTACCTTCATTATATTCTATGGAGGGGAAAATGCTGCCTGGGAAGCACCAAAATTTCTATCATTTGTCCGAAGACTGCACCACCTGTTCATTTTGTCGCCGCGTTAGAAAACTCGGTGTTTTGGAAGTTTGCGCCGGGTGCACTACAGCATGGTTGGCTGTCCTTGATCACAGACAGGAGTTGGGCAATATAATGCAGCACCTTTACTAATTAGCGTCTTCCTTGACGTGTCAAGTCAGATCCAGTCAAAAAGTAGTAGTCGGTGCATAAGAGTTAGTTAAAGGCTAATACTATATTAGCACGTATCTCCGGCAGGGAGAGTTGTTGTGCTCTAGTTAGCAATTAAAATGCGTTGCCATGGACAGTGTAACGCCTTTGCTTCTTTCGGAGGAGCTGTGGCACTAAGTTCCAACTTCCAAGATCTAAGGTTTATATAAACAGGTATGTTTGGTAGGATTTTAGTTTCTAACTATAATTTAATTTAAAATTTATAAGCTAATATAAAATGATTTAACTATTTATTTTGAATTTAAAATAAAAATAAGATCATCCGTCATCTAAACATTCCAGTATACTCTTAGCTCAATTATTGGAGTTGGACCTCTGCTGATCAAGCCCTACATCTGTCGCACCAACTATCAGTTAGTTAAGTACGGACCTTTAGGAGAGTATAAATCAGTGATACCCAGACTTCTGTATATTATGGTGAACGTGTGATCTAGCTCAAATTTATTATATAGTTTTGTTGAATGTGTGATCTAGCTCAGACTTGTTTGCCCTCTGATGAACTGAAGTTGCGCGTCTCCTCTCTCTCCCTCTCGTCTTCGCTTTCGCGTGTGGCGGTCTGTTCTATGGCATGCCGGCGGTCTGTTCCACAGCACGGTGGCAGATTCTGCATCTGTAGCATTTATAATTTTAGATAAGTGATAAGTATTTCGGTGGTTAATAATAACTGTATTATTGTGACTAATAAATTTATTCAGAAGGATATCAAAATTTTAATTTACAATGATGATTAGATACTCTTTGTTCCTAAGTTGATTATATGAACGATCAAAGGAGATATGTATTAAAAGTAAGGATCTTTTAGTTATAAGTTTTACAAGAAATATGAAGGACACTTAGAGTAGTATAGATATTCTTTTTTAGTCTTTTGACCGTTCTATAAAGAGAGGTTAAGAGTAGTAGCTTGAGTTAGTTAAATCTAGACTTGATTTGATACACACATGTGAAATTTTAGCACTAGGTAGCTCAAAGAAGCCTATGGTTGAGATACCGTGAAGTTAGAGCTTAAGAAAATATTGAATTGGACGAGCTCAGTGAAGTTAGCCTCACCGGATAGTCCGATGATGTGACTCTTGTTCTCACCGAGTATTTTTCTTGGTTTAGACAGAAATCATACGTGCTGATCGGATGGTCCGGTGGTTAACATGCAGTATCACCGGAACCTTTTCTTGTTAACACCTATCCTGACATTTTTAAAGTGTTGCATCAGATAGTCTGATAGTTAACATGCAGTATCACCGAATGGTCCGGTGTTACCTCGGTGAGAGCATCAGATCTTTTTCAGCAGAAGCAATATTTTCCAGGTAAAATGAAGTTGAACTCACCAGATTATCTGGTGATCGAATGGTGAGGTCGCCGGACTAATTTTTGCAGAGAGGTTGCTTCAGACAGTTTAAAGTTGCTCAGTTCACCGAATGGTCCGGTGATGGACAAATAGAGCAATTCTTGCAGAGAATGTTATAGCTGTTTGAAAATTGAAGGTCAACTGTCTGAATGGTCTGGTGCTAAAGGTATACTCATAGGATACATACACCAGACTATTCTCAGCAGTAACAGCTAATGACAGCTGGCACAGTGTGGTTTTGAAATTTCTACTCACCGGATTATCCAGTGTGAGTAAGAAGATGCTCACCGGATCATCCGGTGTTAACAGAAAAAGTGGTTGTTAGGTAACGGCTTATTTTGGATCTCTGGCCTATAAATACCCCTCACTTGGTCTCATATGTATCTCTTGCGACACCAGAAGAGTTCATACACTATATGTGTCATCAAGAAGCAAGAGGGTACACTTGAGTGAATTCAAAAGTTCTTAATTGAAGATTAAGGACATCTTTAGTACTTGGAGAGTAGAGAGTGTACATCTAACTGTAGTCTAGGCTTGATCTTGGTAAGTGAAGGTATTGGTTTGTTACTCTTGGTGGTTGGCAACATCTAGCCGGTCTTTGGAGATTGGAGGTGTCTCATTCTTCAATCCGAAGATGGAGAAGTGACAATCATAAGTGAGCACTTGAGATTTTGTGATTCAAGGAGGAACAATATCCTTTGTGGATGCTCCAACGAGGACTAGAGGGAGTGCCAACTCCTCGATACATCGGAGACAATTGGCGTTCTCTTGTTCATCTCCTACTTTCCCGCATTTACATTTGTGTATTTACTTCTTACAAGCTTTACGTTCTGTATTTACTTTGTGTTCTAACTTGCTTATTTTTTTTTTGCTTCTGTCTAGTTTGATCGTGTAGTCGTATTTCAGTTCATCTAGGATAAAGTTGCTACTTGCTCTAGATTTTGGTAGGATTAAATTTTTAATAGCCTAATTCACCCCTCTCTTGGGCCATTTCATCCTTTTAGCCCCATCGGCGACCGGATCCATGCGTCCGGCAGCGAGGCGCGGCCTGTTAGTGACGCGACAGCCAGATCCATGCCCCAGCTGTTGGATCCACATGCCCTCCGTCGGAGGGCACTTGCCTAGTAGGTTGTACGGTTTGGTGGTGCGAGTCGTGGTTCGTTGGGGGCTGCGATGGCGACGCGACCTTGGTGAGGTGCATGTGTGCTTGCTTGGCGCTCGAGACGGTTGGGTGCTCGAGATGGGCTATTCGAGGCCTTGGATGTGTGCATGCGCTTGAGGCCTTGGCGCTCAAGACAGTTGGGTGCATGTGTGCGGCCTTGGAGACTGCAATCCTTGTGGGTGCTCGAGGCTGTTTGAGGCTCGGTGCCCGCAGGTGTACTGCCTCACGTTCGTCGTTGGGCTGCAGCGACTCTGTGGTCTACCAGGTCTCTTCCTACCCTGGCCTTTGGACGAGGGGCCAGTGGCGCAGCAGCCGGATCCTCGTTGGGCGTGGCGGTGGCTACCAGTGTCGCGGTGGTCGTGGCGGTAGCAACTATGGCCGCTGCGATAGTGGTGATTGCTTTGGTGGTGGGCGCAGGCGTGACAGTTTGTGCGTGATTGCCATTTCTGTGCCTGGCCAGGCCACCCCTCTTTGAATGGCTTGCTAGGTTATGGAGGCGGCAACTACTGACACCGGCAAGCATGGGGTCCTCCCGAGGTGCAGCCCAGGCGATGGCCCTGCTCGGAGGCCGTTGGCTCGTGGCACTGTATGTTGGCTGTCTATTCACAGTGTGTTGGCCGTTGTTTGTGTTTCTATGTTGTGCACACATTTGAGTGCCCCCCGTTTTTGTAGGTGGAGGAACGACGCCTAGAACTGTGCATATAGTTTGTGGAAGCCGAGCCTCATTTGCTGTCATTTGTGCTCCGTCCCCTCCCATGTCGCTACCGGGTCCCCCCTAGCTTGATCTCTCTCCTCTCGCAGATCTGTCCTGTGGGGAGCCTGGTGGCTCAGGGACGGGGCATGTACAATGTGGCTGTTGCCAAAAGCATGGTGGGATGGAGGAGACACAGGCAAAAGCCTTGCCCGGCAGTTTACCAGTGCCGATGATGATGGCGTCCTCGGGTGCTGCTCTCTTTCCTTTAGGTGTTGTCGTGACATTTTCCCTCGTCCCACCCATGAGGGATTATCCGGGTGAAAGCCCTGTCCGGGCTTCCGGACATGCGATGATGGTGCAAAAATGTCGTGTCCTCCTCGGGGCGTCGCATTGGAAATCCATCACACATCACAACTTTTTGGTGGTCGCTGGCCTCTTGGTGCAGCTTTGGTTAGTCTGGCCACGGCTTTGATCACACATTGGAGGCTCGGAAGGAGTTGCGTTTTACGTTACGAGGGACGATAGGCTTGCTTTGAGAGGAGCTTGTGGAGGTGGAGTCGGAGCTGTTGCGTTGATGGTGTGACAGAGTTGGGCAACGATGACATGAAGCAAGGTCTGTCTCGAGATGCTAGTGGTGCCTTTTGATGCGTGCGTGATGATGATGGGTTGGAGGTCGTGGTCCGCTATGGAAGTCGGAGCTGCTGTGTCCTTTGTGACAAGGTTGGCAACGACGACTGACGTCAAACTCCTTCATTGTAGAGCTATGCTAAGTGGTGTGTGAACTGTTTTGTGTTTGTTCAGTTGTTGTTGATCCGGTGTCATCCTATAGTTGATCAGTTGTACGAGTTTTCTGATCTAATTTCTCTCATAAACTGAATCAATTCTCTTGTTCTAATATAAAATTAGTAATGCTGGTTCGGTCCTTTCAGAAAAATAAAAGAACTTAGCAACTACACTGATTGTTAATGACCTGGTTCAAAAGAAAAGTCTCAAACGTTGCTGATTTTGGAGGTACATTTGAGGGTATGCATGTGACTAGTTGTTACCAATATGCTGACTTATAATACAAGCTGAATTTTTTTAGCAACTGTGTCTGTGTATGCAGAGAAATAGACACATACAGTGGGCAGTGGACCATGCGCTCCTCTCCTAGTGCCAACTTCCAAATAACGCAAGCAAACAAAACTAAAACTCAGAACAGGCAACATACAGTGGACAGTGAGCCTAACTGACGGAAGAATGTGCACATCACATAGTATTTGAAACTAGCTGCATAGACAGACAGAGAACTTATCTGCATCTCCGCACGATGTGGTCCAGGAACACTGAAACTAGAGCCCTCCCTAGTCTTACAGGCACTTGTTTTTAAGTTTATATATCCCCTAATCCTCACAGCTGATTTTCTTTCAAAGAGAAGATCTATGCTCACACAGCTGCCTCGAACCCGGGTCACTCCCCGGAGAGCTGCCTCCAGGAACCTACCGACAGCTGATTTATTTAGTCAATAAATTTATGAGCTCCAAGGTTTGCCTCATGCACAGTTGGCGCCTAAAACCCTACCGGAACCATTTGGTTAGTCTCTATATACCTGCCCCCACTAAACACCAATAATTGCATTTCCGATGACTCCCAAACTTCCATTACTAACAATTACTCCTAACTTTGTTTAAGTAGGCAGCATGCACTATGCAGTGCAACCAATACTCTGCCAGACTGGGGTCATCGAGTAGTTGAACAATGGAGGAAGCAGTACAACCAACACTCTGAACATTGTGGAAGAGATGGTACTGCCATCAAAAGAGTGAACATAGTATATGTTTTCGCATGGAGCTTTGGAACCTGTCGTTTTCTTTCTTTCTTTTTATTATTGTATTGTGCTAGTTTTGCATGGACATTTTGAAAATATTGGGCCTAGATTGGCTACAGTTACCTTTGTACTGCACTTCAAATTGGTAACTTGCATTATCCCGGGTAATCAGGTTCACTGTTGAAATCGGGCTCAAACAGGAAATCGACAATTTCTGATGCAAAACCATTGTCACTTGTCTTTGATTCTCACTGCTATAGAAACTTTTACACAGATGGTTTGAAAATCATGTGTAGGATATTTTTTGAAATATCTGTACTAAAAGATTTGTACAAATTATATTTTCACATACAGTTTTTTTAACTATTTATACAAATCATCAGTAAATACGGCTCTAGACTTGAGCCATCTATACAAATGATAATACCGATAGGTGTGTTGGGATGATGGGTGAATGTGTGACAGCTCTAACCTTGACTTCCTTGGTCACTGATTCGGGGGATAAATAGAGACCCACAACTTAAGGATATTATCGGTGTATCAGGAACCGGGGGTCCCCGAATCCCGAGGCCAAGCCAACCATCCGCCATATGGCGCCATCCCGCGAGGTCTCTCTTGTGGGGTGAGAAAAGGCCGAGTCTCGGGAGAAGGTGCTCGGAGCCACGGTCGGTGGCCCCCGAGTACCCCAATACCCCGATGATCCAAGGAATCCAAGCACCGGGAAGAAAGTGCTCGGGGAGATGTCCAGTCACCCCCGAGCACCCTAGTCCCCCGACGATCAGAAGAGCTAAGTTCCGGGAGAGAGTGCTCGGGGCTGTGCGCGGCAGCTCCTGAGCGCTCGGTTCCCCGAAGATCCGTACGAGAGTGCTCGGGAGAGAGTGCTCGGGGCTGCACGTGGCAGCCCCCGAGCACTCGGGTCCCCGAGGGTTCGTGAAAGAGTGCTCGGGAGAAAGTGCTCGGGGAGGTGAACAGTACCCCCGAGCACCCGGCACCCCGAGGACAAGGATGGGCATTCTCGGAAGAGAGTGCTCGGGGATGTGAACAGTACCCCTGAGCACTCGGTACCCCGACGACCCAGAAAGACCCCCGAGGGGCCTGCCGATGAGGTGTCAACCAGCCAGAGATCCGAGGCCGCATTTAATGAGCGTGCGTGGCCTGACACCTCCAACTGCTCCCGCCGCGCTCAGCGTTAGTCCCTGCCATGTTCTGGCAGAGAGGCGTGGGGTCATTAATTGCATAGGTCCCGTCCCGTGCCATCCGGCTTGTCTCGTGATAACGTCGTGAGGATCAAGGCGTTCCGTCTGCCGCACTGCTGTGGCAGGGGAACAAGACAGGGCGAGCACACCGGGTTGCTCTACGGCTGCCCGGTGGGCCCTCTCCACGGCGCCTGTTGCCATGGCATTTATGGTGACGGGCGACCAGGCGGGCGACGTATTTTCCACCCCCAGTCACTTCGCCCAGAAGAAATGATGATGACGCCCTTTCTATTTTTGGTGTCTCGGAACTCGAGCCCCCTCCTTTCCGTTCGGGGCATGTCGTGGCCGGCGAGTACTTAAAATAACCGGCAACACATAAGCAAAAGGGACAGACAACACCAACAACGGCGAAAGAACCCCAACCCCACAACGAACCGGACCAACGACGAGAGACCGAGAGTAGACACGAAGAACACAGCGCAAGAGAGACACTGTGAGCAAGGTTGAGCACAGTTCCAGCCGAAGAACAAGGAGCCTCAAGCTCTTAGTTAGGCCAATATTCTTGTATCCAGCAACATCCTTGAGGGACTTCCTCAGGACAGTTATAGCATCCATACAAGAGTAGGGTATTACGCCCCCCGTGCGGCCCGAACCTGTCTAAATTCCGGTGCATTTACTTCTTCTCGCACTAGGTCGACACCCCCACCACCGGCCGTTGCATTTATTCCTATTTATTTCTCCGACGAACTTATTCAGGATCATCCCCCTGGCCGAATCTCTAAAAAGGGGTCTCTCGGGATCCCTGCGACAGGAGTTAATCCTCCGACAGATATAGTCTAGAATTTCCCTTAAATTCGTTTGCGCGACTGTGGTATGGCCATGAACCAGGACTATAAAGAGTGGATAACCTAGAAAATGCCCACTCACCTAAGGTTTTTCGCTCATAATGATATTTCGATGTCATAGTGATACCCGATCTGCCAGACTGGATGCGGTACAGCCCCTCGCCGGCCTCAACTGGTAACTCTGGCAGGCCGTCGTCCTCACGGCCGTCATCCTTCCTCGAGGTTGCCAAGGGCAGTGTATCACCGTCGGATCTGGATGGGCGTTAGTCCCCTTCATTGGCGCTCTTGCAGGCCGCTCACCGGGCAGAGCAACTGCGTCCGCTGGCCCGTCTGGTCCCTACTCCGCGTCGCCAGTTACCGCCAGCTGGGGATGTCGATGGGTGGCAGCAGGTCGTCAGGAAGAGGCGGCGTCGAAATCACGCACCGCGGTAGTAGCTCCCTCCGGCCAGGCCGGTTCCGGCAGACCTAGTTGGAAGATGCTTCAACTGTCTCTCAACAGATCATGTTACGGCGGTGTGCCGAAACCCCTCATGTTTCTTGCGATGCCGAGAGGAGGGCCATTAGGCTCGGCACTGTAGGCGGCTGCGATCTCCACCTGGGGCTCCGCCAAGGAGGCACAACATCTATACTTCTCGCCTCCCTCGGCCGGGGTTGCTCAACCGGCTACCTCGTCGCATTCCACGTCTATCGACCCCGTCCCCAAGTGCCTCCCCGGAGTTGCTGTCGTCACCATCCCTCATGCCGTCAGCAGCTTCGCAGTCGATGGGCCGCTCTTTCTCGCCTCCACCTATTTGTGCGGCCTCGCCGTTTACTGGAACCGTGCAGTCGCCGGCTGGGCCAGCCATTGTGCCCTCTGACCTCCATCAGGGCCTGCAAACTTGTGTCATCCCCCGCCCAGCAAGGATGATCCAGGAGGAAGACCATCTGTCCCTAGTACTGGTTGCGTTGGTCATCAGAACCAGACCCACAGTGTCCTCAGAGCAAGTGCGGTCGCTTTTGGTCGATTCCTTCGGGATCGACCCTGCTGATTTTTCGGTTCACCATGGGTGCTTGGAGGATTTCGTGATAATTTTCAGGAGATCTTCGGCTCGCAACCTCTTGCTTCATTCCGAGATGCCTGCCGGGTCGCCCTTCCTTCTGTCGTTTAGGCTATGGAAGCGCCAGGCATCGGCGAGCGTGGGTTCATTCCTTTTCCAGGGTTTCCTTGAACTCAGAGGGATCCCCACACACGCTTGGCATATTTCCACAGTGAAATTCCTCCTGAGTTCATCTTGAGTCGATTTGTAGTCGACGCCTGCCACTGTGGCTATGGAGGATCTGAGCTGGTTTTGCGTCGTCGCGTGGTGTGCTGACCCTGCCCTTATCTCGATCAAGGTGTGCCTTGTCGTGCCGGAGCCTGTCGAGCAGTATGCGGAGAGAGGCCTCTTCCTACGACCTGATGAGATCATTCATTCAAGGAAGGCCATCCTTAGCTACAAGGTAACCATCCAGGTGGTCAAGATCCAGGATTGGAGAGTGCCCTCAGACTCCTCCGTTCTTGACATGTGCTGGATATTTAGGATTCGGATGGTGATGACTATCCTGGGTTTGATCCGCCTTGCCGATCTAGACCATGGCCGAAGCACACAAGGCTCCAGCCACGGCCTGAGGGGGACGCGGGTGGTGGGGCTGCTGATTTTGGAGGGGGCACCGGCGGTCCTACCCATTCCGCCCTCGCCAATGTTCTTCCGATAGCTGTTCTGTCGTCTTTGGAAGATGGGCGGAGAGGTCCATCGATCGAAGGTCTTACTTGGTCACAGCCAACTCCTCTGTGTTTTGGTCGTTTCAATGGGGGCAAGTCTGTTTGTCGTCATAACCATCTTCTGTCGCCTGTGATTGCCACGAGATCTTCCTCCCTAGTTTGGTCGTGTGATGCCTCGTTTCCTTCTTCTTCGTTGCCGAGCCCGGTCCTAGCTGTGCACCATGATCGGCATCTGTCCTCTTGGGATCCCATGGAGGTGGAATCTTCCAACCGCTTCACCGCGCGTAGGGACTTCTCGCAGGAGGATGTCCTGGCTCGTTATGGCAAACGCTCCTCCGGTGAGGACCTGGGACCCCTAGTCCTTGGAGGTCGTGTGCCCGAGCCCCGTGGCATGAGTCAAAAAATGCTACTCCTGGCGGAAAGTTATCCCTCTGTGCCGTTGTGTGTGGGGGAGGGCCTGTCCCTGGAGGGCTAGTCTTTCGGCGGTCTCGTGACCTATGAAAAAGAGGAGTTGTTGGAATCGTCCAGGGGCGCGAAGGCTACAGAGGTCCTTTCATATTTCCTGGGCTCCGATGCTGAGCCTCCTGGATCTTGCTTGAATGCGGGCCAACTTCATGGGTTCCCCATCGCTACTGGGTGGAGCTCGCTGGGCTGGTTAGGGTGGATTCTAGGACTGACCTATCATGCCTGCTAAGTTGCCAGGTGTCACGGGTTGAGGCCTGCCCAGCCTTACCTGCTGAACATGACCTTTGCATCGCTCTGGGGTCGTCTCGCCCCCCGCGTGTGTATACCCCCAAGATATGTACGATTGTCTAACAGAGACGTTGCCCACGTGAGATGCTCGAGCCTCTACTGTCCTCCCCATCCGGGGGCGTGGTCGCTTCCTTCATGGCTCGTGTGTCTGCATGCATCTCCTCGGTGCTGATCGAACCTCCTACCACCAGGTGTCGGCAAAAGACGTTGTCGCCTGCGACTACCCCTTGTCGGAGGAGTAGGAGGATAGCCGAGTCGGCGCGGGCTTCCCAGTCAAATGATGTCCGCAGGGCGCAAGTCGTGCTCATGAAGAAACTGGGCGTTCTTGAAGAAGGCCGACCGATTGACCAAAAGTCTCAGGATGCCTATATGCTGTTGTTTGGCAAGCCATTGTCCAGGGCACTTCGTAGCCCTTTGAAAGTGCATCTAGGCCCCTTTGTGGGTTTTAGCTAATTAATGACAAATGATTAAGGGACTAATGAGTTTATCGAGATTATGAACATGTTTTAGTCCTATTGAAAAGATTAAAAGAAGTTGGCGTCCCTCAAAAAGAAAAGAGAAGTGGCATGAAGCACTCAATAAGGTTTAATTAATTTTACTTTTGAACTTGAGTTTAGGAATATCGTACTATCAAGAGGGGTGTATTTTGATAGTCTTGCTGGTGTCTCAGTTCTCAAAGTATCTTTTTAGAACAAAAAATTGAGAGGCACAATCACTCATAGACACCGAGAAAAGGGTATAGTTGTCTGAGCCTGGAGTCTCCGTGTTAGCCCGGATACTCTGGATTCTGTTGGTGTCCTGGAGTCTCTGAGTGAGACTCCGAGAGAAGGTCTTTATCTGGCTTAAAAGTCTGAGCCCAGAGTCTCCGGGTTAGCCCGGATACTCCGGATGCTGTTAGTATCCCAGAGTCTCTAAGTGAGACTCGCAGAAAGAGTCTCTGTCTGTCGAAGGTGCAAAATCCGATCGCCAGATTGAAATTTGAGCTGCGATTCTGTGATCAGATGCTCCTAAGGATTCTAATCATGACATAAAAATTTCTCGGATTTTGCAGTTCAACTGTACCTCAATTTGGATTAATGAAGTGAGAGAAAAGAAAATTGGAGAGAGAATTGAATTAGAAGCAAAATCAGACTTTTTCTCTAACTTGTGGGGCCGACATGAGGGAAATATCTCTCTCTCACTCAAAAGGGGCAGCCCACCCTCTCTCTCTCTCTCTCTCTCTCTCTCCTCCCTCACTCCCCATGTGCTCCTCTCTTTCTCCCTCTCCCCTCTCTCTCTCAAGCTCTCCCCTGTTCCCCTTGGTTCCCTCCACTACAAGCGAAACCGAGGTGCGTATGTGGTACCCACGCGACCACATGCTCGAGAGCTACTCATCCATCCAATTCGTTTTTGTTTTCCCGAAGGATTCGAGCCAGTTTGGTCATTTTAGGTGTTCTAGGTTGAAACACTTGGAGCACCAGAGTTCTTCTTCGTCCCGAGCGTTTCACTTCTTCTCGAAGGTCGCAAAGCGGGGCAAAAGCATCCTTGGTGAGTTTCCTAGGCTTCCCATGGCATGAACTTGCATTTGGATGATCGATTTTGGATTTGGATCGATTTTTGTGAAATCAATGCGTTCTTGAGCATTAGGAGCGAATTATGGATTTGGTTGAGATTTGATTTAGAAATTGAGTTGCTAGGTGGTTAGTTAAGTTCTAGACTCTCTAAACTCTCTCAAACATATCCCCCTTTGGAGTGGAAAGATCGCAAATCGATTTGGTAAAGTTTTCCCTCAAATAGGAGCAGTTCTGGAAAGTCCAAAACCTCTGAAAATTTGTACGGAACCTCTGCGAAAACGTGTGGATAGTCCAAAAAAGTGCAGAGGTTCCGCATAAAAGTGCGGAGGGTCCGTAGTTACTATTTATCAGGTGAGCTGAGGCTTGTAAAATTCATAATTAATTCATCCGAACTCCAAACGATGTGAGACCAGTTGCGTTAGCTTCATATGAGTATGAACTACGTGTTAAAGTGTTGGAACTCCATAAAGTACTTTTGATAATTGATGAGTTAATTAAATGTGTTTCCGCTTGTTTAAATCACCGATAATCAATACCATCTCCGAAAATTGTGAAGCCACTTGGACAATTCATGTTTTGCGCATCTTATGGCGTGCATTATTGCATTTCATCCATACTCATGGAATTGCACACGTTATTCTTTTTAGAGAACGTCGATCCGCCGATCCCGAAAGCTGAGTTCGATTCCGACGCGCCCCACCTTTCTGATCCAGGGCAGCAAGGCAAGCAACTAACATAATTCACTCATGTCAAATTTGGAAGTCTCAATTGATGAATATGCTTATGTATATATGCATGTGCCGAGTACCCTTGGGTAGAACCTATGCCGATTGCATCTTTCTACCTTGGTCAATTGTTTAAGTAATTTCCTTGTAGCCTAGAGATGGTGTTATGTCTAGGTACGAGTATGATATACATGCTTAGCAATGCTTAGGTATTTTGGTAGAAGTCGAACGATGGCGTTCTCTGTTGTTCATGAGAATAGGATCTACTACTGTTTACAATTACATGTTGTTGGTGATGGTATGGTTGGTGAGTGGTGAGTATGAGACGAGATGTGGGCGATGTTACTGGTGTCGTCTGCCTCGGTGGAAAGTCCAAGGGGCAAGTCGGTTGAGGAAACCCGAGCACCATAGACTGCTTGCATCGTTTAAGGCCGATCATCGGGGTTGTTAGCTTTAGCACTTACCTTACTCACCACATGCCGATCTAATGGTAAGACGAGTCGAATACCTTCGCAGATGTGGCTTTGTGGGCGTGAACATCGATGATGTGAGCGGGCGGGCTTGTAAGTGGTACTAGTTTGCTCCGGGAGTAGTTCTAGTATCGTCACGCCGAGCGATGCATGCCCCACACGGTTGGGGCTGGTTAGGAAAGGTTGTCATGAGTACCCCCTTGTGCGCACTTTGGCCGGTGGCACAAGCCGAATGGTCCTCGTATCGTGTGGGTCCAGGAGTATCCCCTGCAGGGTGTATAAACAGTTTGAACTGCCGCGCTCTCGGTCATGAGCATGCTATTGTCTCATCTGCACCCGGTCGTAGAGTTCTCGTTGTGGTTTGTGGATGATGGCATGAGGTTGATGGTTGGGCATGTGATTATGGTCTGGGTATGGTGGTTGGTGGTTCGAGTTAGCACTTGTTCACATTGGTATACTTGTTGTTACATTTACATATGCTCAGTTGTTGGTTATGGCAGTGTAGTTTCATATAAGTTGGTTAAGTTAGTTGCTCACACCTATGTCTAGGATGCTTACCGCTTAATTAATTTAACCATGTTTAAGTATTGTTACCAGCTTGAATGCATGATCCTTAGAGTCGGGAATATGTATACCCATATTGTGTAAGACTTGCAAGTACCTTCATACTCAGGGTGATGCCCTTAAGTTGATGCAAGTTCGCAGGTCGGCGAGGAAGAAGCGGTGTTCGGCTTCTTTGTGCCTGCCGATCAGGGTGGCGGGCAAGAGTAGCACACTCTACTCCGAACTCAGTGTTTTCGTATGGAGCTTAAGGGCATGTGGCTCCATATCCTTTCGTTGTATAGTTTTCTTCCGCTGCGTAGTTGTTGTTTTCTTTTTGTTGTAAATTATGGAAATAGCTACATATTTAAAGACTTATAATATAATATTAATTACTCGCTCTTTCTTAAGCTTTATTGTGATGTATATGTTGGAAAGGCATGTGTTCCGATCTTGGGTACAAAACACGTGCCGGGACTATCGGGACGGTATTTTGATTAATCGTCGAGGTTGTGATTATGAAAAATGATCCGCCTAATGATTAATTTGTATACCGTTTGGACGGTTTCTCATAGCGTGGCATCAGAGCTCGGTTTAATTAAGTAGTCTAAACATAATTAGTGTGTTGTTTAGTAAAAGGTCAACTTCACCTAAACAACTCACCAAGATTTGTTTATGCCTCTTCATGATTAATATGTATGCAAATGCAATATTATGCCCCTAAGTATAACTGCTTTTGAGTTTCAATGTTTGTTGCGGAGAGAAGTGCACAAGAAAGAAATGGTAGCTAGGATCGAGCATACCGTCATTCTCATATTGCATTCATGCATGCATGATTTATATACATGTATTACGGGATTCTAACAATATATCCGGCGAACGCGTTGTGCTAAGTCGGAATTTGACGTTTCCCCTTTGTTTTGTCATTATAGAATGGTTAGGACTCGTCGTGATGTGAATGATCTGTAGGGGTCGAATGAGAACAACCCTCCTCCACCGTCGACTATGGCGGAAGTGGTCATGATGATTGAGCAGAACTGCCAAACGAATCAGGGGCTTCTTGAGGCTCTTGTGCGCAACACGGCTCCTCATGGAGGAGGTGGAGCCGGGCGCCGAGATGACTTCTCAGATTTTCTACGGACTTAGCCGCCGGTTTTCTCGTGGGATGAGGATCCTTTGGATGCCGATCACTGGCTCCGGACGATCGAGCAGAAGCTTGCTCTCCTCAGATGCGAGGATCACAAAAAGGCGCTCTTTGCTGCCCATCAGCTTCAGGGCCTGGCGGGCATGTGTTGGTCCAACTTCTTGGCCATGCACCCCGCCAACCACCGAGTGTCTTGAGCGGAGTTCCGTGAGGCCTTCCGCTCTTTCCACATCCCGAGCGGCCTCATGGAGATCAAGAGGCGGGAGTTCGAGGACCTCAAGCAAGGAGGCCGAACTGTGATGGAGTACGTACAGGTGTTCAATCACCTTGTGTAGTACGCTCCCGAGGAGGTCAGTACTGATGAGAGGAAGCAACACCGCTTCGTCAATGGCCTCAACTTGAATATGCAGGACCGGTTGTCCGCACATGAGTTCACCGACTTCAACAAGTTGGTGAGCACATCCCTCACGGTGGAGTTCAAGCTTAAGAACCACTAGGAGAAGAAGAAGCGCAAGAGGGGTTCCTCGCCTTCTGTGGGCGGGAGCTCACAGGGCGCCTGCACGGAGAGTCTACCTCCACCATCTCGCGTGCCGGCATCGGGTGCTTCGCGTCTGATGTGGCTCGTGCAGCGGTCGGCTTTCTCCGCTCCACAGGGACAGCCTCCACGACCGGTCGGTTCACAGAGTGGCGTGATAGGTGGCCCTGGCGGCCCTTGTTACAATTGCGGTCGTGTTGGCCACTACGTGCGGGATTGCCCGTATCCGAGGCCGGGAGCCGTGGTGACTGCTCCACAGCCACCACTAGCTCAGTTGGTGCCTCAGTCTTCTCAAGTGACCCTTGTCCCCAAGCGTGGTCGAGCACGCCACATCACCACCAAGGATGTTCAGGAGGGTGACACCGTCTTGATGGGTATGTTGCATATGCGTTCTAACTCTGTCGTTGCACTTGCAGTTGTCCTTTTCGATTCTGGAGCTTCTCATTGCTTCATAGCGGCAAGTTATGTTTGGCATCATGGGTTGACAGTTAGCACCACCCCCATGCCTTACCTCATAGATGCACCAGGAGACAGGGTCCTTGATAAGCAATGCGCGTCCAACGCCTCAGTAATCATCAACGAGATGTCTTTCGGGGCAAATCTGCTAGTGATGAACTCGAAGGGAATTGATATCATATTGGGGATGAATTGGCTCTCCAAGAACAAGGCCGTGTCAGATTGTGCCCAGCGGACAGTTACTCTAAATGGTCCATCCAGCACCCGGATTCTATTGAAGCTAGAGGGTGTAAAATCTTGTCTCTTCGCCTTGAAGGTTGTCCCCACCATAGACATGATGAGTATTCCTGTGGTGTGGGAATTCCCGGATGTCTTTCCGGATGAGTTGCCCAGAATGCCGCCTGACAGAGCAGTGGAGTTCTCCATTGATCTCATGCCCGGTGCGGTCCCAATTTCGAAGAAGACGTATAAGATGTCGCCAGTTGAGCTAATTGAACTGAAGAAGCAGATTCAGGAATTGCTATCAAAGGGGTTCATTCATCCGAGCTCCTCACCCTGGGGATGCTCGGCTCTATTTGTGAAGAAGAAGGATGACACTCTCCAAATGTGTGTGGACTATCGTCCGTTGAATGAGGTCACTGTTCAGAACAGGTATCCGCTCCCTAGGATTGATAATTTGTTTGATCAGCTGACCGGAGCCCAAGTCTTCTCGAAGATTGATTTGAGACTGGGCTATCATCAGATCAAAGTCCGGTCGGAGGATATTCCAAAGACAGCTTTATCGACTCGCTACGGGTTGTATGAATTCACTATCATGTCCTTCGGATTGACAAATGCGCCAGCATTCTTCATGTATTTGATGAACAAGGTGTTTTTGGAGGAATTGGATAAGTTTATCGTGGTTTTCATTGACGACATTCTTATATACTATAAGATAGATGAAGAGCATGTGGAGCACCTCTGTGTTGTTCTTGGCAGACTCAGAGATCATCAGCTATACGCCAAGTTCAGCAAGTGTGAGTTTTGGCTCAGGGAGGTGGCTTTTCTGGGTCATGTTCTGTCAGAGCACGGGGTTGCAATTGACCCGAGCAAGGTGCAGGATGTGCTCGATTGGGTTCAGCCCCAGAGTGTCACTAATATACAGAGTTTTCTCGGACTCGCGGGTTATTACCGTCGGTTCATCGAGAACTTCTCCAAGGTTGCCAAGCTAAGGACCGAGTTGTTGAAGCAAGGCAGCGTATTCAAGTGGTCAGGAGCATGTGAGTCCACTTTCCAGACTTTGAAGAGGTTGCTCACGACCGCTCCAGTGCTCGCCCAACCAGATGTGAGCAGGGGTTTTGATGTGTATTGCGATGCATCTAGCATAGGTCTCAGCTGTGTTTTGATGCAAGAGGGCCAGGTCGTTGCCTATGCATCTCGTCAGTTGAAGCGCCACGAGGAGAATTATCCAACTCATGATCTAGAGCTTGCCGCTGTCATGCACACTCTGAAGATCTGGCGCCACTACTTGATGGGTAATTTGTGTCAGATTTACACGGATCACAAATGCCTCAAGTACATCTTCACCAGGCAGACTTGAATATGAGGCAGCGAAGATGGCTCGAGCTGATCAAAGATTATGAGCTAGATGCGCACTACCACCCCAGCAAGGCAAATGTGGTTGTCAATGCTTTGAGTCGGAGAGCTCATTGCCATTATCTTACAGTCTTGCTTGGGGACTCCACACTGTGTGTTGAGTTCCGCCGGCTTGGGCTCAAGATGGTCACGGATGGATTCATTGCCAACCTGGAGATCAAATCCACTCTTCTGGATGAGATCAAGGCAGCTCAGAAGGATGACAAAGGCATGGCCCGAATCCGAGAGAAGATGAAGATCAGTCAGGCCTTATGCTTTTCTGAAGATGAGCAGGGCATTCTGTGGTTTGCGAACCGTCCCGTGGTTCCGAAGATTGAGGCTTTGAGGAAGAAGATTCTTGATGAGGCTCATGACTCGTTGCTGTCTATTCATCCTGGCAGCACGAAGATGTATCAAGGCTTAAAGCCCCGCTTCTGGTGGACTCGCATGAAGCGAGAAATTGCTCGGTATGTGTCTGAGTGCGATGCTTGCCAGCGGGTGAAGGTCGAGCATCTCAGGCCCGTTGGTACACTCTTGCCTTTGCCCATTCCTTCTTGGAAGTGGGAGGAGATCGGCATGGATTTTATTACCGGCTTGCCGAAGATCTCGAATGGTTATGACTCCTTATGGGTGATTGTGGACCGGCTCACTAACTCCGCCCATTTCTTGCCCGTCAAGACACAGTACAATGCGAAGCAATATGCAGAGTTGTATCTCACCCGAATTCTGTGCCTTTACGGAGTTCCAAAGAAGATCATTTCTGATCAAGGCACGCAGTTCACCTCTCATTTCTGGAGGAGCTTCCAAGAAGCTATGGAGATCGAGATCTTCCATAGTACGGCTTATGACCCTCAGACTGATGGTCAGATCGAGAGAGTGAACCAGATTCTAGAAGATATGCTCCGAGCTTGTGTTCTCACTTATGGGAAGAAGTGAGACATATGCCTGCCATTCACGGAATTCTCTTACAACAATAGCTTCCAGGCTAGTATTAAGATGGCGCCGTTTGAAGCTCTTTATGGCCGAAGATGTCGAACACCACTAACTTGGTCCGAATCCCGCGAACGAGCTTTCCTAGGTCCGGATTTGGTCAATGAGGCGGAGGACCATGTTCTGAATATCCGCAAGAGTCTTCTCATCGCTCAGTCGCGGCAGAAAAGCTATGCAGATCACCATCGTCAAGACCTTGAGTTTGCTGTTGGAGATCTTGTGTATCTCAAGGTTTCTCCTCTCAAAGGTGTTCGACGATTCCAAGTCTGAGGCAAGCTAGCACCTCGATATGTAGGGCCATTCCAGATTCTTGCTCAGCGTGGAGAGGTGACCTATCAGTTGGAGTTGCCGCCGTCCCTCTCCGCGGTACATAACGTCTTTCACGTCTCACAACTCAAGAAATGTCTCCAAGTCCCGACGGAAGTCATTGATGTTGCACCCCAAGAGTTGCAACCGGGCTTGAAATATTGTGAGCGGCCACTCCGAATCTTGGATGAAGCCGAGCGCAGACACGGTGAAGTTCCATCAAATTCCTTAAGGTCCAATGGAGCAACCATACAGAAGCCGAAGCTACATGGGAGCGAGAGGATAAGCTTTGCTCCGAGTATCCAGAGTTCTTTGAGAACATGTAAATGTTAATGTAATATAGCAAATTTGGAATCTCTCACATGTCTAAGTTATCGCCATGTGAATGAAAATGTGCATTGGATTCTATCTCTCACAGCGTGGTTCCTAGACTCATCGAGCTCTTCCCCGACTCGTACCGAATCTCGGGGCGAGATTCTTTTTAAGGGGGGGGGGGAGGTTTGTCACGTCCCGAAATCTGTAATTACGTGTTTAATATTAAACATGAATCAATAGCTTCATATTTGAATTTGGATCACTTCCGATCGCCATATTGAAAATTCAGCTGCGATTCTGTGATCAAATACTCCCAAGGATTTTAATCACGACATAAAAATTTCCCGGATTTTGCAGCTCAATTGCACCTCAATTTGGATTAATGAAGTGAGAGAAAAGAAAATTGAAGAGAGAATTGAATTAGTAGCAAAATCGGACTTTTTCTCTAACTTGTGGGGCCCACATAAGGGAAATATCTCTCTCTCTCTCTCTCACTCAAAAGGGAGCAGCCCACCCTCTCTCTCTCTCTCTCTACTCCCTCACTCCTCACGTGCTCCTCTCTCTCTCCCTCTCCCCTCTCTCTCTCAAGCTCTCCCTTTTTCCCCTTGGTTCCTGCCACTACAAGCGAATCCGAGGTGCGTATGTGGTACCCATGCAACCACACGCTCAAGAGCTACTCATCCGTCCAATTCATTTTTGTTTTCCCAAAGGATTCGAGCTGGTTTTGATCGTTTTAGGTGTTCTAGGTTGAAATACTTGGAGCACCGAAGTTCTTCTTCGTCCCGAGCATTTCACTTCTTCCCGAAGGTCACAAAGCGGGGCAAAAGCATCCTTGGTGAGTCTCCTAGGCTTCCTATGGAATGAACTTGCATTTGGATGATCGATTTTGGATTTGGATCGATTTTTGGGAAATCAATGTGTTCTTGAGCATTAGGAGAAAATTATGGATTTGGTTGAGATTTGATTTAGGAATTGAGTTGCTAGGTGGTTAGTTAAGTTCTAGACTCTCTAAACTCTCTCAAACATATCCTCCTTTGGAGTGGAAAAGATCGTAAATTGATTTGGCAAAGTTTCCCCTCAAATATGAGCAGTTCTGGAAAGTCCGGAATCTCCGAAAAATTGTCTGGAGTTTACGCAGTCTGGAACCTCCGCAAAAAAGTGAGTATAGTCCGGAAAAGTGCGGAGGTTCCGCATAAAAGTGCGGAGGGTCCGTAGTTACTATTCATCAGACGAGCTGAGGCTTGTAAAATTCATAATTAATTCATCCGAACTCCAAAAGATTTTGAAGAAGACCGTCTACGAGCTTCTAATCGGTAACAAGCCAAATGTATCGTACTTTAGAGTTTTTGGTAGCAAATGCTTTATTCTAAATAAGAAAGCAAAACGTTCTAAATTTACTCATAAAGTAGATGAATGCTTTATGCTTAGTTATGGATCAAATGCCTACGTCTACTGTGTTTTTAACAAAACCTCCGGTTGTGTTGAAATCGCGCGTGACATGACATTTGATGAACATAATGGCTCCCAAGTGGAGCAAGTTGATCCTAATATTTTAGGTGATGAAGAAATTCCAAGCGAAACAATCAAGAAGATGGCAATTGGTGAAATCAAGCCTCAAGAGTCCTAAGAGCAACATATGGCCAATAATGATCAAGGTCAACTGTCTTCATCAACTCAAGTAGAGCCATCAACATCAACTCAAATGCAAGATCAAAATCAAAATCAAGATCAAGCTCATGACGACTCCAATAAATTTCTTGATGATGATGAAGTGGAAGACATTCAACCCCAATCTCAAGTGCCACACCCAAGAGTTCATCAAATTATCCAAAGAGATCACCCGGTGGATAATATACTTGGTGATATACAAAAGGGGGTAACCACTCGTTCTAGAATTGCAAATTTTTGTGAATGTTACTCCTTTGTTTCCTCTTTGAAACCATTGAAGATGGAAGATGCACTTGGAGATCCGGACTGGGTGATGGTCATGCAAGAAGAGTTAAATAACTTTAAGAGGAATGAAGTTTGGACCTTGGTGGAAAGACCAAATCAAAACGTAATCGGAACCAAATGGGTCTTCCGCAACAAACAAGATGAGAATGAGATCGTAACAAGAAACAAGGCAAGATTGGTTTCTCAAGGCTTCACGCAAATAGAAGGTTTAGATTTTGGTGAAACTTATGCTCCTGTAAGTAGGCTTGAGTCAATTCGTATATTACTTGCCTATACTACTCACCATGATTTCAAGCTATATCAAAGGACGTGAAGAGTGCCTTCTTTAATTGACCAATCTCCGAATTGGTGTACGTGGAGCAACCTCCCGGATTTGAAGATCCTATGTGTCCTTATCATATGTACAAACTCCATAAGATGCTCTATGGGCTTAAGCAAGCTCCTAGAGCATCGTATGAATGTCTTAGGGATTTTCTTATTAAGAAAGGCTTTAAAATAGGCAAAGCCGATTCTACTCTTTTTACTAAAAATGTTGTTAATAATTTATTTGTTTGCGAAATATATATTGATAACATTATATTTGGTTCTACTAATAAAATGTTTTGTGAAGAGTTTAGTAGGATCATGACCAAAGGTTCGAGATGTCAATGAAGGGTGAACTAAAATTCTTCCTAGGATTTCAAATCAAACAACTCAAGGAAGGAACTTTCATTTGTCAAACCAAATATATCAAGGACATACTTAAGAAGTTTGACATGGAGAATGCTAAGCCCATCAAGACCCCTATGCAATCAAATGGGCATCTCGATCTAAATGAAGAAGGCAAGACTGTAGATCAAAAGGTATATCGCTCCATGATTAGCTCTTTACTCTACCTTTGTGCATCTAGGCCTGATATAATGCTTAGTGTGTGCATGTGTGGAAGATTTCAAGTCGCTCCAAAAGATTGTCATTTAATGGCTGTTAAGAGAATTCTTAGATATTTAGTTCATACTCCATACCTTGGCGTATGGTATCCTAAAGGTTCATCCTTTGAACTTATCGGCTATTCGGATTCCGATTATACCGGTTGCAAAGTGAATAGAAAGAGTACATCCAGGATTGCCAATTATTGGGTAGGTCCTTGGTGTTTTGGTCTTCAAACAAACAAAATTCCGTAGCCCTATCCACCGCCGAAGCCGAGTATATTACAGCGGGCGCTTGTTGTGCTCAACTACTTTGGATGAGACAAACTTTGAGAGATTATCGCTACAATATGACCAAAGTCTCACTTTTGTGTGATAATGAGAGTGACGTTAAAATAGCCAACAATCCCGTGCAACACTCAAGAACCAAACATATAGACATTCGTCACCATTTCTTGAGAGACCACTCAACCAAATGGGATATCGATATTCGCCATGTGAGAACTGAGAAACAACTAGCCGATATCCTCACAAAGCCATTAGATGAGCGAAGGTTTTGCGAGTTGAGATGTGAGCTTGAGAAACTCAAGCTATTACATTTTTTCAGAATTTTTATATGAATTTAGTGCTTAAACCAAGAGGGTTTTCAAGTTCTACATGAACTTGTGGTTTATTGAGGACTCAATGCTCACCAGTTATTATACATTTTAAGCGTCAACTTCTCTCAATATATAGCAAAATTATCATTATAATTATAGATTATTCACTAATATTTATAATTTTGCTATATAGTGCATGTGAATTGGTTTGTAGGAAATAAGGCTCAAAACAGTGAAATATGACATGTGCTAACACCAAGCCTGGTTCTGCATCCAAAATGGATCAAAACCCCTACTCATGAAGCATAAAGCAACCTCCGGATGTTCATAAGGCCCAACACGTATGGCCCAAGCTCATAGCTTGGCACACAAGTCTTATAGAAAGTTCGTCTAAAAGATCCCCAAAATCTTGATTTATTCACGGAGTCTAGGACAACATCATCTTCCAACATAGATTTAAAGTCTAAGACGGTATTTTCTGGAAATCCCTTGAATACCTAAGTTGTATATCTCGTTTAGATCTTCGATTTCCACATATGTAAGATGTGATTTGGACTTCGGAGCTAAGAGATATGGGCCCCGATGCGCTGAGGAGTCCAAATCAGGATAGATCAGATTTCAACACGTTTTGGGGAGTCAAGGTGACTTTTTCAGAGAAAGTCATAATGGACAAAGTTGTAGTTCTTTTTATATCTATAATTTAGATTCCGAATTCGTCTAATTTGGATTATGGACGTGAGAGATATAGTCCTTAGAAGAAAATGCTATGAAAAACAAAGTCTGGAACCGACTTGGAAACATGTAAAACGAGTTGTAATTTATTTCCATCAATATATTTCGTGTATAGGTCAGTGGAGCACACCCCAAGGCACCTCTAGACTATAAATATGACGCCAAGGGTGCCTCTAATTGTACACTAATGCATAATTTCGAGGTGGGAGCCATATGCGGCCTCACACCATCAGCTTAAGCCGTGTAGTCTAGTTATCTAGTTTCTTCTAGTTTAGTGCCCCTTGATTCAGGAACGCTCTAATTAGTCTCTAACTAGCCATGGTTCTAATTAGACCAAAGTTCAAGAGCCGTATTCGATTGTCGTCAGGTACGCTTATGAAGGTGTTCGTATCGTTTATCTTGTGAAGATTGTTTTATGCTTAATCATTTGTTTAGTTTAGACTTAATGATTAGCTAGTAGATATGATCATAGTGATTAGACCTATTAGTCAAACTATCATGACAAATAAAGTATGAACTGAGCTAGGTATTTTTACCAAACATTAATCATTCTCAAGCTCATATATATTCAACCAATAGTTGAGGATGCTAAGGACCATGAGGGTTTATAGGTGATAATTGAGAGACAATAATATATTTAAATATGTTTAGCTTAGTAATGGTAAAACTATCTTTTGACTAGAACTACAACTAGTACTTTCAGGTTTGAGTGCTATTGAATATCTAGCTAAGACTCATAATTTCAGCTATAGGTTATGAGATATCGGCTCTCGGCCATTACTCTTCATTCATTATTTCTTAGATGCAATTGTGCTTAACATAAAGGTTTAACTTGTTAGATTATGTAGAAAACCATAGGGTTTACTTGCTGATCCTCGTGGATATAACCTTAGAATACTCTGAGTGAAAGGCTACAGACGATCTGTGCGCTTGCGGTATTTATATTGTGCGTGTAACTAGTGTCAACGGCCATACTAAGAAAACATAAATACACGCACCGAATTTTTAGGGTTAGAGTTTACAGTGGGGAAATCAAATCGATAACGTAAATCAAGAAAATGCGTAAGAAGCTTGAGCCCAACCCCCCCCCCCCCATCAGGTTCATCTCCAACCGCCTCTAGTGGCCTTAGTTAATAGCGAATCTTCATCCTTTTCCCATCTACAGTAAAAAGCAAGGCGAAAGAGCGGCAATCTTCGATCCGGTGTTGATCTGATCAATTCCTCTCCCCTCCAGAGGCCTCTCTGGCGCTAGAGGTGGAGGGGAACCGGGATCTCGGCGGCCGGTGTGTATACTCCTAGCTAGTAGTAGTTCTAGGTTTCCTCTCGATATCATGATTTTGAGCGGATTTTGTTTCCTCTCGAGCTTCTCTGGCGTGGTTGTCTACAACAGCACGTCCTTTGGAGCTCGGGTAAGGATTGGTTTGTTCTTCCTTGTGAAAGGGAGGACAATCTTCCTCCTATCTAGTGTAGGATTATGTAGGTTAGGGTTAGGAATCCCCACGACAACGGTGTAGGTTGGGGTGTTTTGCTCCTCCTCAGCTTCTCCGGTGATGGCGGCAGTGACAGCGTCTTCTTCGGCGATGCGCGAGGGAGCTTTGTTCTGCTCTACCTTTTGGCGGAAGGGATGGAGCTTCGGTTTTGTCCCCATTTGTGGGTTGTTCCTCCAGGTCGACGGCTTCATCGGCGGCAACGGACTTCACTTCTAGGCGGCTAGTCTCGTTGTGAACGGCTGTCACAAATCTTTCTTTCCTCAGTCAACTCCGGCGTGGTGGTTGTCGATGTTCGTTCAACGAATCAGATGCTTTCCGAGGGGACTCGGGAGGCTCAGTCATGCGGCAAAAACTCGACATTGCACTAGAGGAGACTGGTTGGACTTCATTCCGACTCCAGTGGTCAGTGTATGCCTGTTTCGGGGTGCGGCGACAAGCGTCGGAGGCTGGATGTCAAGAAGATGGCAAAGAGGACCTTGGTGTGCCTTGTTGTATTTTCTTTCTGTTTCAGGGTCCTTGCTGCAAAAGGGGTTGTACTGTATTGTGTTTTTAATATAATCCAGCCCTTTTCGCTAAAAAAAAAAGGGTTCATCTCCAACTGGTAACTGGGCAGCCTCAAGCCTAGACACCCCCAAAAAATTGAAAAGTCACCGGCGCTAGATCACTACCAATTCAACCAAAGGGTTATGCTGTTGATCTCCAAGACAAAAGGAAAAAAAAAAAGAGAACAAGAGAATCAAAACGTATCATAGGACGCATGCGTACAGCTGCTCAAACAAGAAGCGAGGAAAGAAGCATGATCACGCATCCAAGACCATCATGACCGTATTGTTAGATGAATCGTGCCGGGATTTTGTAGGAACTAAATGCACTAGGAAATCAATGCAAGTAAGAAGGAGCCGCACACGAATGAAATGGAGAAGCACAATAGGAAGAAGGCGAGGGTTCACAAGTACCAATTCATCGAGCTCGTCGACGTGGACGCGAAGGCTCGTGCGAGGCCAAAAAAACCCTCTTCTTCTTCGTTGGCAAGGCCAAGATACAAAGAAAAACCTCGTCTTCTTTTCTCCGATTACGCACATGGCTCGTAAATGTAGGCAGCGACCATCAAGCTGGTGGAAAATCACAGTGGCTCCGTTTCATGATCTCAATCTGTCCTGTCACTGACATGTGGACCTAGCCAGTGAGCTACTGACCCAACTACACAAATCTCAACCACGCAAAAAGGAAAAAAAATTCGGTCAATGCAGGTCATGTGGAGTTTATGGGGAGCAACTCATGTTTTTGTTTTCTGAGCCAGGCGCCATGTTAAATTGATTTACTATTTAAGATAGATGTGATCTATGTCCAGATTTTACAGTTTCGTACAATTTATGAACCGATCTATTCGTGAATTGAAAATCAGAATACCTCGGTCACCATTATTCGTGAAGGTCTCCTGAGGGCAACTCCAACAAACTCCCAAAAAGTCACTCTTAAATAACCCAAAACCCATATAATGAGTCTTCCTAATTAGATTCCCCTCCAATATTAATGTGCTCTCCAACATACTCCCAATATCTAACACTATATCTCAATTGCTATATTTTTAAACGGCTACAATTCAAACCACAATATTTTTAACAACTATTTTTAAACATATAAAATATCAATGATTATTTTTAAATAGATATATTTCGAACGGTTGTTCCCATCGGCTATATTTGTAACACTCATGTTCTAGCAGCTATATGTTTCTAATGGTCATCTATCCAACGGCTATGTTTCTCTGAGCCTATATATCTATTCTCCCTGGTGGTTCTTCTCTTGCACATCACTACTCCCTTCAGCCTTCCATATCACAATGAGTCATCATAGCCTTCTCATGAAACAGGTCATGGATTCGTCGTTGTCTGACGATGATGACGAATTCATTGTTGCTGCAGCCGACCTAGCACGCAAGCAATATCAAGTTGTCAATGAGCCATGGCCTAATGGTTCGGTCTCTGGCCATCAAATTGTCAATCGCGACAGACAAAAAGGGCATTGGAGGCTATTCCAAGACTATTTCTTGGGTGATTCTACCTACGGCCCAACGTTCTTTAAGCACATGTTTGTAAATGAAGCCATATCTTTAGAGTTTTTTTGTTGATGTTGATCTCCGTAGCTATGGCTTATTCTTCATCTCCAAACAGGTTTAGAATGAGGCACACTCTCTTTTTGCGCATAATGCATATTGTAGAGCATCATGATGACTATTTTATCCAAAGGAGAAATGCAGCTAGACAACTTGGGTTAAGTGCTTTACAGAAGATTACTGCAGCATTCATAATGCTATCTTATGGAGTTCCGGTGGATGCTATTGATTCCGGTGGATGCTATTGATGCCAAGGTTCATATTGCAGAAAGTACCATTATAGAGAGTCTGAGAAGGTTTGTCAAAGTTGTTATTGATGTATTTAGGGATGAGTATTTGAGAGCACCAAATGAGAATGATATTGTTAGACTACTTGCAATAGGGGAGGAAAGAGGTTTTTTGGGTATGCTGAGGTGCATAGATTGCATGCATTGAAGTGGAAGAATTGCCCCACAGCATGACAAGGTATGTATACCGGCCATGTGCGTGAGCCCACAATCATTCTAGAAGTCGTTGCTTCAAAAGATATATGGATTTGGCATGCTTTTTTTGGTTTGCCTGGATCTCACAATGATATCAATGTGCTTCAACGTTCCCCACTCTTTGTGAAGTTAGCAGAAGGGCAAGCTCCAAAGGTGAACTACACCATTAATGGTCACAATTATACAAGAGGATATTATCTTGCTGACGGTATCTATTCGCCATGGGCCACATTTGTAAACACCATTCAGAAGCCACAAGGAAATAAGAGAAAATATTTTGCCAAAGCACAAGAAGCAGTTAGGAAGGATGTGGAATGAGCTTTTGGAGTTATACAATCTCGTTTCGCCATTGTACGTGGACCTACTCGTTTTTGGGACCAAGATATAATTGGCGAAATAATGACTGTTGGTGTGATCATGCACAACATGATCATTAAAGATGAGCGAGGTGAAGCATAAGACTTACAATTTGATGGGCTAGGAGAAAATGTGACACCATCCCATAAATTGTCAAACCTGGTTTTAACGGTCAAAACCAGATGCGGCTTATGTGTGCCTAGGATGTTCAACATACATAAGGACGTCACAGGTGAAGTAACAAAAGCAATACTTTTATTAAATAACGTTAAATTCTTACAGCAATTGACATATATTATCTTCTATGAAGATATCTGCAGCGGAACAGAAGCACTGGTGCCCAACAACACCGCAGACAACCGACCGGGAGACACGCGCCTAGAACATCATAACCTCGTCTTGATAGTCTTCAACATCTTCACTCACTGAGCAGCAGCATATATGTCGCATGGTATAGAGAAAATAGCAAGTGTAAGCACATGACGCGCTCAGCAAGTGGGGGAAAGATAATGATATGCAGGCTTATATCAAGAATAGGCTAACAAATGATATTTTTACGTAAATGCAAGTAATAAAAAAAATATTTGGACTCAAAAGCATTAAATAATTATTAAGTGAATATAACCCATACAGTCCAACACCCAGCATACAAGGCTCACCACCTTGCACACCATAACCATCTAGTACTCCATGTACTATAACCAAAACCACAACCATCTAGTACTCCCTGTACCAGAACCATAACCACAACCATCTAGTACTCCCTGTACCAGAACCATAACCACAATCAAATTCATAACCACAACCATCTAATCATGTGAGGATCCAAGTCTCTCATATCCGTGAGCACGGCTGTTATAAAAGTTTTACACTCTGCAGAGGTTGTCCAGCTTTCCCCACGAGTCAGTGAATTCCATGTTACCATATTCGCGAAACACTTAACACACGCCAGTAGTGTGTCACCAAGAATCACTGCATGACATTTGCCACTAACCAGAGACTAATCCAGTATGTGTCTGCCCACTAGGTTTCACCGTCAGGCTTTACGCAAGCAAAGCTCCTACCCAGAAGCCCCCTTTTGTGCTGACCCCCAACACACACTGGATAGACTCTAATCAGTATGTCACGTCTTACCCATATCAGTCTCGTGGTTGGTACGTTACTTCTTGGGTTGTTGCTCCCTGAACCGGTCCTTACTTAGGTTACTTGAGCAAACACTAAACCAACATCATAACCATGACAACCATCAAAAACACTTTGCTCAAGGCCTAAGGTTCCTTGTTGCTAGACCATTAACACATTAGCGATCATTGTTGCATATGTTCATTAGTCACGATTATGACACTTCTCAACATCCCAAAAGCATGGCTAAGCAATCTACCCATAAAAGACACCTAACCATAAACCATCTAGGTTCAAGGGATGATAAGGAAAAATCTAGGAAAACCCTAATATAGGTGACTACCCATCATACTGACAGACATTGTATGCAGTTTATTAAAACCAAAACATTTAAAAACATAGGTTCAATATGATCAAGGACACTTGCCTTTTACCCTATGCTACTCAGTGTTGTCAAAATCTTGGTCTTGAAGTCCCTCGAACTGCTCCGGAACGTTATCGACTAATCGCGAGAACTACCAATAAACAACACAAAGGAAACACTAAGAACAACATACCAAACATCATTAAAATACTTTAAAAACACTATAGTTGGATAGGGATGATTTTAGAAATATTTAGACGCAAAAATCGTCTAAATCGGAGTTAAGATGAAAAGAGAACAGCTTTCGGGAGATAGATTAGACTAAAAAGGAAAAACTAGTTTACTGGAGTTATCTTCCTATAGGAAAAGAGTTTATTGCACAATCACTGTGTCAAGCTTAACAACATCCTTATGCAAGATTCAAGAAGTGTTGGGCAGACTAGACTTCACTGACTAGGCTAAGGAGAATGATGTGGTGCTGACTTAGCATACTATGCAAGTATCATCTTGGATTAAAGAAGGGATACGCTGAGATCTAGTATCGACCACCTATGATGGATCAAAAAGGTTGAAGGTTGCGCTTCTAGGTTAAGGATATTACCGGTGACTCTATGTAGCGGTGGTGGTTCGGGTTTCGTCGAAGACAGCGATCTGACGCGTGACCACTCACATCAATATCGACTTCAGTGGTGTTTCAGTGAAACGAGGGAAGAATGGTGTAGAACACGGAAAGACTAACTCAGCGGTATGGTTGGTTTTGGAAGGGGTCATCTGAGGTAGCGGCAAAACAGCGATGACTGCTTCTAGGTTTGGTGGTGACCGCGAACAGATGCAGGAACAAAGACGCTCGCGTTCCAGGAGATTGGCTATGAAATTTGATAAGCCATTTGAATAGACATGTTCATATATCCCGGGAACACAATGTTATGGCATAGGTTTTGGAAGATCATCCACTGAGAGGAAGAACGATCAGAATAGATGAGACAAGTGATGGCTGCAATGTGCTGTGGTTGGCAATGGCATCCTGGTCGTGTCACTGCACAAACGGGGATGGGCTCCTAGGGTAACGTAGAAGACTTGATGGGACACACCATGACGTAGTTGGTGCATCCATACGGCTTTCGGATTGACGGAGAACGCGAATGCAAATCCAGTGCGTGAGCAGAACACGTCCAGAAACCGGACAGCGAGTATGTCGACCTTGATTTCAATAGTTTGGCTCATCTAGAGGCCAACCTGGTTGGTGAGGGCGTGGGGAACATCATGGTACATGCACCGGTGAAAGGTCTTGGTGATTTGACCTCTGATCGGTCGGGAACATCGATGCCAATCCGCTACAACGTGGCTGTCCCGCGGATGTCCGCAACGGTGACGACCGTGGCGACATAGATTGGGCTTTGGCCGGGGCTAGAGCTTGGCTAGAGACTTAGTATGATGCTAAAACAGTAGTAAGGGAGGAGAAGAAGGGGTCCTCACCTTACTTTGATGGTCGAGAAAGGAGGATTCGCGGAGAAGACGACATAGCGCATCACGGGCGACGGCGGCGGCGGCTCCGGCGAACGGCGGCACTCCGGCGACGCACGGGCAGGGCAGCAGCGACTTCTAGGGCTTGGGGTGTGGAATAGGTGTAGGAGAGGGCATTCAACTCATATATATAGGGCCAGGGGCGGCTGGTTGAGGTGGAGTCCAAACCGAACACGAATCGGATTCTAGTTCGAGTCGGTTACGATTTCTTTTCTCACAGCTTTGTATTCCGAGGATGATATCTTCATCGTCCGAACTCCAAATTGGACTTTTCTTGATTCTAAATTGTAGAACTCTAAAAGATCTACAACTTTGGTAGTCATTGGAACTTCTGAAAATGTCATCTTGATTTCCAAAAATGCGCCACAAGATAAACTATTTGAACTTGGACTTATCTGCGCAGCACTGATTTCGGGGCCATAACTCCTAGCTCCATTATCCAAAAGAGGACTTCCATAGGTTCAAATCGAAGCTTTCGACGCGACCTACAACTTTGGTATTGTCAAGATTTACATTTGAGGCCGTTTTAAACTCCGAAATGTCATGAGAATATGAGGCTGTCCAGGACTCTGCGAAAATTTACAGATTTCTTGATCCTTTGTTGGGCCATCTAGAAGACTTAGCTAAGGGTTTGGACTTGAGCAAGATTGAGTCCAAAGACACTTTAGGTATATCTAAGGTTTAGAAAAAAACTTTTCCAGAGAAATTTGAATAGGATTTGAATTTGAATTGAGTTTAGAGTGAATTTAAGAGAAACGAAAAAATGAGGTTGAACAAGAATAGGAGTAGATAAGGAATTTGAATTTAGATTTTGGGTAGAATTTGAGAAAGAGGAGAGATTGACTTTAAACAAGAATTTGGATAAGATTTGAATTGACCTGGAGAAAGATCAGATATAATCAAGGATTGAATAGATGATGAATTCAAAGACTTTGAATTCCAACCATTAAGATCCTTAACTTATTCACTACTGAGTTTTGTAAAAATCTTTTCAAAATCTTTTTCACTCAAAACACCAAAGGGAAAGAAAAGGAAAAAAGAACTCTAATGCATTTACCTGGCTCCTAACAAAACTCAGCATGCAATGCACTGAAAATAATAACCTATATTGATTGATTGATTAAGAAAATAAGTTTTAAACCTATACTACTAGTGAAGCTTTTCAATACTCTTGGAAAATTTTAGAAATTTGAGAAATCTGAAAATCGGGGTGTTACATAATTGCACACCAGAACTACGTGAGTTCATTCAAACTTATCATGATATTACAGGCAAGGAAACTCACTCTCAGCTTCAAGTAGATCTAATCGAGCACCTCTGGCAACATCATGGAGATCAATATTAATAATGTATAAGTCCTAGTCTTGGTTATGTATGCATGTACTCTTGTATTTGTTATGCATGTACTCTTGTATTTGGTATGCAGGTACTCTTGCCATGTCTAACATTAGGTGTTAGTCTTCTGTGTGGCACAAAAGCGATCTGGTGGTTGTCGATGGAGCAGACGACCGCACCTCCTTAGCCGGTGATGACTCGGGGGCTCCACCGCCGAAGACCTCGATGGTGGTTTGGTCGATGATCCGGTCGAGATCACCACCATTCTCATTCCTCTCCAGTGCGGAGCGCTGCACCGTCTGGCCTGAAGCATAGGTCTTGATGTAGCGGAGCTTGACTAACTTTGTGGCAAAATGGGAGTATTTGGTTTATAGCCATGCCACAGGTTAGTCATGGCAAATATTGCGTGGCACCTGTTTCGATTGTTAGCACAAATATTTGACAAAAGTTTGTGATAGTGTTTGGTTTGTAGTCAACAGTGGGTATAGTCACATGTCGGTGTATCAGGAACCGGGGGTCCCCGAATCCCGAGGCCAGGCCAGCCATCCGCCACAAGGCGCCATCCCGCGAGGTCTCTCTTGTGGGATGAGAAAAAGCCAAGTCTCGGGAGAAGATGCTCGGGGCCACGGTCGGTGGCCCCCGAGTACCTTAGTACCCTGATGATCCACGGAATCCAAGTCCCGGGAGAAGGTGCTCGGGGCCGCTGTCGGTGGCCCCCGAGTACCTTAGTACCCCGATGATCCACAGAATCCAAGTACCGGGAACAAAGTGCTCGGGGAGGTGTCCGGTCACCACCGAGCACCCTAGTCCCCCGACGATCAGAAGAGCCAAGTTCCGGGAGAGAGTGCTCGGGGCTGCATGCGGCAGCTCCCGAGCGCTCGATTCCCCAAAGATCCGTACAAAAGTGCTCGGGAGAGAGTGCTCGGGGCTGCGCGTGGCAGCCCCCAAGCACACGGTTCCCCGAGGGTTCTTGCAAGAGCGCTCGGGGAGGCGAACAGTACCCCCGAGCACTCGGCACCCCGAGGACAAGGATGGGCATTCTCGGGAGAGAGTGCTCGGGGATGTGAACAGTACCCCCGAGCGTTCGGTACCCCGACGACCCAGAAAGGCCCCCGAGGGGCCTGCCGATGAGGTGTCAACCAGCCAGAGGTTCAAGGCCGCATTTAATGAGCGTGCGTGGCCTGACACCTCCAACTGCTCCCGCCGCGCTCAGCGTCAGTTCCTGCCACGTTCTGGCAGAGAGGCGTGTGGTCATTAATTGCACAGGTCCCGTCCCGTGCCATCCGGCTTGTCTCGTGATAACGCCGTGAGGATCAAGGCGTTCCATCTGCCGCACTGTTGTGGCAGGGGAACAAGACAGGGCGAGCACGCCGGGTTGCTCTACGGCTGCCCGGTGGGCCCTCTCCACGGTGCCCGTTGCCAGGGCATTTATGGTGACGGGCGACCGGGCGTGCGACACATTTTCCACCCCCGGTCACTTCACCCAGAGGAAATGATGACGCCCTTTCTATTTATGGCGTCTCGGAACTCGAGCCCCCTCCTTTCCGTTCGGGGCAAGTTGTGGCTGGCGAGTACTTAAAATAGCCGGCAATACAGAAGCAAAAAGGACAGACAACACCAACAACGACAAAAGAACCCCGACCCCACAGCGAACCAGACCAACGACGAGAGACCGAGAGTAGACACGAAGAACACAGCGCAAGAGAGACACTGTGAGCAAGGTTGAGCACAGTACCAGCCGAAGAACAAGGAGCTTCAAGCTCTTAGTTAGGCCAACATTCTTGTAACTAGCAACCTCCTTGAGGGACTTCCTCAGGACAATTATAGCATTCATACAGGAGTAGGGTATTACGCCCCCGTGCGACCCGAACCTGTCTAAATTCTGGTGTATTTACTTCTTTTTGCCCTAGGTCATCACCCCCACCACCGGCCGTTGCATTCATTCCAATTTATTCCTCCGACGAACTTATTTAGGATCATCCCCCCGGCCGAATCTCTAAAAAGGGGTCTCTCAAGATCCCTGCGACGGGAGTTAATCCTCCGACAGCTGGCGCGCCAGGTAGGGGGGAGCATCCCTGAATCTGTTTGTTTGTTTTCTTCCACAGAAAAAATGACCGGTGGTCACCGCCTCCAGCGTTCCGGCTCCAGTTCTAGCGGGGCCATGCAGCCCCTTGCGCAGGAGGCCCCAGCCGCCGCTGCGTCCCAGCAGCAGCCGCGATCTGCACGTGCGGCGTTCCCCTCCCAAGGGGACCAAGGCGCAGGGCCCAGCCGGGCCGCCGCCGCCGTCGGTGCACCATCCGACCCCCAGCAGGTGGTCGAGACTCCGGCCGCCAGGTCCGCATCTGAATAGCGCCGGGCGCCCCTCCGGCGTAGGCTCGCCTTCGGCGAGGCCAGCCCCGGGAGCACGCTGCTTGTGGCTCACGCTCTCCTCAGACATCCGCCTGTCCAGGCGACGGCGAAAACCCCGGAAGGCCGCTGGCTCCAAGAAGTCGCTGCCCTGGTTGGCACAGCTCGCCGCCAGGTGTTGGCCGAGAGTTCTCGCGTCACCACCCAGCGTGGCGCCGTCAGAACTGGCCCATCGACGGGTAACGTTCGCACTGGCCGGGGGGCCTCTAGGCGGAGCGCCGCCCCCCTGGCCGCGTCTGGAGCCCAGGACCTCCGTTTACGTCTCAACGAGCGGAGGGGCCTCGAAGATGCGCGTGTCACTCTCGAGCGCCAGCGGGAGACCCGGCAGGAGGCCGAGGCTGAGGACCAGGCTTCCTGTTTGCCAGCCCACGATCGCCAGGATTCCCCGGCTCGCCGGTGTTCACCACCAAGGAACGCCACCCGCGCCGCAGGGTACGGTACCGGCTGCCGTGCCTTCACTAGCGAGCTCCGCCGGGTCAAATGGCCCTCCAAGTTCCGCCCTGAGCTGCCGGAGAAGTACGACGGGTCCATCGACCCCGTTGAGTTCCTCCAGATATACACTACGGCCGTCCAGGTGGCCGGTGGCAGTGAGAAGGTGATGGCTAATTATTTCCATGTCGCCTTGAGGGGCTATGCCCGTTCTTGGCTCATGAACTTACCCCAGAGTCTATTAGCTCCTGGGATGACCTTTGCCACCAGTTCGTGGCTAATTTTTAGGGCACATTCACGCGCCCCGGCTTGGAGTGCGACCTTCACGCCATGAAACAGCAGGAGGGGGAGACGCTACGGCGCTTCATTCAGCGTTTCAGCCAGGTCCGCAACACTATCCCGCGGATAGCCCCCCACGCTGTTATCGTCACCTTCCGGTAGGGCGTCCGCGACGAGCGGATGCTCGAGAAGCTAGGTACACACGAGATCGAGACCACTGCGGAACTCTTCGCGATAGCCGACAAGTGTGCCAAGGCGGCGGAGGCGCGGGCTTGGCATGCTCCGCGCCCCGAGTGCCCCACCGCCGACCAACCAAGTTCTTCCAGCTCCGACAGGCGGGAAAAGAAAAAGAGAAGAAGGCACGAGGCTGCTCCCGTTGAACCGGCCTAGGGCCTCGCCCCTAGGCCGGCCCAAGAGCCCGACCGCCGACAGGAACGCCGGGCGGCCGCCGACAGACGGCCTGCGCTCGCGAGAGCCCAGGCCAGGGCCCCTCCTAGGGCTCCGGCCCCTGCAAGGGCTCCGGCTCTCGCCCGGGCTCCCGCTCCAGCAAGGGCCCCCGCTCCCGCGGGACCCGAGCCAGGCAAATGGTGCCCAATCCACCAGACCAGATGGCATGACCTCACAGAGTGTCGTACCGTCAAGGGCCTCGTCGAGCAGCACCAGAGGGAGCGCGACGAGTTCCGCGGGGGAGGCGACGCTGAGGCTGCCCCCGGCAACGCAGAGCTCGGCTTTCAGGATCCCGAGCATACCGTCGCCTTCATCGACGGAGGCGCCTATACGCCTTCCTCGCGGCGTGGCCTCAAGACCATGCATCGTGAGGTGTGTTCGGCAACCTCGAGCGAAGAGGCCACAAGGCCCCTGAGATGGTCGGACGCTCCGATCACATTCAGTATGGCCGATCACCCTGCCAGTACTGCAGGCATGGGGCGACTACCCTTGGTGGTGTCCCCCACCATCTGCAATGTAAAGGTTGGTAGAGTGCTGATCGATGGGAGCGTAGGCCTAAACCACCTATCCAAGGAGGCCTTCGAGAAGCTGCAGGTGCCCTCCAGGTGCCTAAAGCCATCGCTTCCATTCTGCGGAGTGACACCCGGGCACTCCCAGCCCCTCGGGCAGGTCGAGCTACCCGTGACCTTCGGGAGTCGGGACAACTTCCGCACGGAGAACGTCCTCTTCGACGTCGTGGAGCTCCCCCTCCCCTACAACGCCATCCTCGAGTGTCCGGCACTCGCCAAATTCATGATGGCTGCGCATTATGCGTATCTCACGGTCAAGATGCCGGGCCCAGCAGGCCCCATCTCAGTGACTGCCGACTCCGGCGGCGCCGTTTCCTGCGCCGAGCAGTCATACCTGGCCTTGGTCTCAGCTCAGGCCGAGGTCAAAGGCTGTCCAGGGGGCCCAGGACCCTCTTCATCCAAACCCCGACTCGCCGCTAACGCCTCCGTCCCTACAAAGGAGGTCGTGGTGGGCGAAGACGCCTCCCAGGTCATCCAAATCGGCGGTGACCTGGACGGCAAATAGGAAAGCGCGCTCGTCACCTTCCTCCGGGCTAACACCGACGTGTTTGCATGGCAACCGTCCGACATGCCCGGGATCCCTAGGGAGGTGATTGAGCACCACTTGGTTGTGCGTCCAGACGCACGCCCGGTGAAGCAGAAGGTCCAGCAGCAGGCGCCTGAGCGCCAGGAATTCATCCGAGAGCAGGTCAGCAAGCTCCTTGATGCCGGATTTATCCGAGAAGTCCTCCACCCCGAGTGGCTGGTAAATCCAGTTATCGTCCCAAAGGCCAACGACAAGCTCCGCATGTGCGTGGACTACACCGATCTAAACAAGGCTTGCCCTAAAGATCCTTTCCCTTTGCCCCGCATAGATCAGATTGTAGATGCAACCGCGGGATGTGATCTTTTGTGTTTTTTAGATGCAAACTCTGGGTATCACCAGATTCGCATGGCCATAGAGGATGAAGAAAAAACTGCTTTTACCACCCCGGTGGGGACTTATTGTTATATGTCAATGCCTTTTGGTTTGCGTAACGCTGGGTCTTCTTTCTAGCGCCCTATTCGCATCACCCTTGATTCGCAGGTTGGCCGTAACGTCGAGGCCTACATCGATGATCTCGTGGTCAAATCCTGAAACCGCGCCACCCTGCTCGAAGACCTTGCCGAGACTTTCAATAGTCTCCGCACTACCCGCCTAAAGCTCAACCCCGAGAAATGTGTTTTTGGGGTACCTGCGGGCAAGCTCCTCGGTTTCTTGGTTTCCAGCCGAGGGATCGAGGCCAATCAAGAGAAGATCCGGGCCATCGAGCAGATGCGACCCCCGGCTCGATTCAAGGAGGTTCAGCGTCTCGCCGGTTGCATGGTGGCCCTCGGGCGCTTCATCTCCAAACTTGGGAAGCGGGGGCTCCCCCTCTTCAAGCTTTTGAAGAAGACCGGTCATCTCCAAACTTGGTCACAAAGGGTGTGTTTGGATGGTTGTATTTGCCTCAGCCAGGTCCATGAGATGCAAGTTTCTAATATTTGGTTGCTTGTACAACCTCCTAGGACTGGCTCACCACATGCAAAAAGCGCTTTGTAGTGTGGCCCAGCAGATACGTAGAAATCAATTCTTTCTAGCAAGTCAAGCTCGCACAATGCAAGGAGGGTATGACGCACATCAATTTTTTCTTCCACGCATTCAAGGCGCGAAAGCCCGAGGAAGTGCCCGAGATATTAGGCTCACACCCTGTTTTGTGCCACCATCCCCATTATTAATCCCTCACCACCGCACACCCTCAGTTCTCTCTTCTCTCGGTCGCAAGGCTCATCGGAGGTAAAGCCCTCTTCTCTCCATTTTTCATCTTCCACTCTTCTATCTCCTCCTACCCCGTTCGGTTCCCTCCCCTGACCTCTTCTCTCTCTGTTCCTCTCTTTCTTTATTGTGTAGGAGCATACAGGGGGCTCAACTTGCCTTGTGCAAGGGAAAGGAGGCAAGTAGTCCCCCTATCCATTCATTTTTCTCTCCATTTTATTGGTGTTAGTGGTGAAATCTTGCTTTTATTTTATGGTAGTTTGCTCGGATCTACTGCTATGGCTCTCATCCCTTTCTATTTTCACTGTGTAGTGTGTTGGTCTATTGTTCCGTGTGTGCTCAAGGTAAAAAGGTAATTGATTATGAGGATTTTGATTTTTACATGTTTTTTGTTCCTCGACCATCTCCCCATACCCATCGTCATTGTTCCCTATGATCCAACAAAATAGAACACATCTCCCTCTGGGAGAAGCCGCATAAATTGATGTTCATTCTTGATTTTTTTTTAATGTTTGCCTCCCTTGTCCTTCTCTTTGTTGTGTGCACGTATGTTGTATCCTCTTCCTGGACCTTGTCATGCTCCTGTGGTGGATGTTCTTGTTCTATTTTTTTGCATGATTTACTATTTTTTATGTTGCTGATATGTCATTACTTGTTACTCTCTCATAAATACATGTCATTTTGGATGTGACACGATCTTCAATGCATAGCTTTAATCATTGTTTTCTATTATAATATATTTGTAAAATTCATTGAACTTGTGATATTATAAAAGCACTTTTCAACACATATGATTTTAAGGTTTACAAACTAAATATTTTAAAAGCCATTGTTAGTCAAAGTTTTAAAAGGTTGACCAAGTCTTTTCCAAAACGATATGTATTTATGACCGGAAGGAGTATACGATTTGAATTGGTTTAGTTAACTTAAATTGAAATAGATTTTGGTAATAACCTTGTCTTGAGCAATATGACAGATATTGTGAATAATATTGCTACCGCCATTCATGAGATCAAGCCTGAGGAGGTGCATCCTGACCTCTATGTTCATGTCGAGGTTCACTAACGAAGCCTTGGTTGTTGCTTTCTCTCAACTAGTGGACAATAGAGCTCAGGGTACTACATTTGTAGGGATGAGTGAGACTCACAGTGTGTTGTTTCTTAGGACCTTCCTATCCAAGCAGTAGTAAGGTCGGTCTCATGCTGATTGATCCACCTTTTGTGCAGCAAGGTTCTCTTTGCTATTTGATCCACCATATTTTGTGTAGTGAGGTGGAAGGTGACACTAGATTAGGTGATATTTTGTGCAAGGAGGTGGAAGGTCACACTAGAGTAGTGATATTTTATGCAGTGGGGTGAGAGATGATAGTAGATGGAGTACGTGATTCTTTACACTTTATTTTGTTGAGAGACATGAAACTCTCTAATTTGCTTCTTTAGTCGTAGTTATTTGGTGCAAGTGTTGTGAGTGAAGCTTGAGCTTCTTTCATTGTTTTGAACATGCCATATTTTTAGTTTACGTTGTAATCATCATTATTTTGGTATGCAAATTGTATTTACCGTTGAGAAGTGGTGTTGTATTTACCGTTGAGAAGTGGTGAAAGGTACTTTCACCGCTAGGAGGTTATCACATTAACTATACATGTGGACAACCAAACAAACTCTCTCGTATCTGATTTTTCAAATTTTACGCTCATTCGAGCAACAAAAAACTTCTCTGCTCAGTCAAGCGACATATGTATAGGCAATTAAACAATATGATGTTGCATGTAGTCAGGCTAAGGGCATACGGATAACCTTCGTGTTCTTCGATTCCTTCCTCCATCTTGCCGCTGCTCCGGCCTCATCTGCGGACTTGCCAAATGCATGCCCAAGCAGCGAGCAACGCAACCGGCGCCTAGCTGACGTCGAGTCCAACCCCCGGTGAACCACCTTTGACGCGCAAAGAAGACGACACCTGTCATTTCAGTGAACTAGCTTGACAGAAGCTACCTCCAAGTATCGCCAGACGGATGTAAAAGGAGGAAAGAGCTTTGCGCCTGGTGTGGTGTTTCTCTGATAAGTGAAACCTGCGCCGGCGAACATCGATGACTCAGCTGCCAATTTCTTTGCAGGAAGCAACAGTAGCACTGAAGATGGACCTCACCTGCAGTTCACGAGACTAAGTGACGTGCGCTCGGTGCAATCAACGTATTTCAATTGGAATACGAGTACATGACATGCACAGAGGGAACCCATTTCAGATGAACCTCAAGGAAAAAAAATATGACCATAAACAAACCAGGTTCAAACTGCTTTTCGATTTTCAAACAGCTATTTTGGTTTCAAGTTCTTTCTTCGTGACAGAAAGGCAGCAGCGTGAACGAGGGCCAAGCCCTGCAGCAACTTCGGTATGCCTATTACCGTCGCATTTTCCAAACCAAGACGACGCTGCGCAGGACGGCATTCCTGCTGAACAAACGAACATGGACAAGGAGCAATCCCTCAGCACCAAATTGCGCCAGAGGCCCAGTTGGAGCGGAACCAATTGATGCAACCTAAAAGCAGTGCAGCGACTCTACTACCACCAGCACAATGAATATTTCTAATGGCAGGCAATCAGAGCAATCACCAGGCAAAGAGATCAGAAACGCAAAACGGCACAGAACATATAAGCAACTGGAGCAAAATACTGATACTTTTTGAAGCCTAAACGTCTACGACATCCTAACAGAGTTCCAAGTTTCTCGGGGCACTAGTGCAGCAACCGATGCCTCACGTACCATCAAGGTTCTCGACCGAACACATGCACAAGCAGCTAGTGCTGCTCAGCAGAAGAACATGGAGCTCCTGACTTTCTCGTGCAGGCGGGGCAGCTCCTGCACCGGGACGCTGCCCGCCGAGGTGTGGCCTCCCTGGCTGGAGGAGGTCTCTGACATCTCGTCGAACTTTATGAACTGGCCAACCTGGGATGCGGCAAGGTGTGCGTAGCAGACCGGAGCAACTGCAGGTTTATAGCACAAATAAATTTCTGCAGATATGCAAGTTGTCGGAAGCAACGAGTTAAAACACATTTGATACAGGCACAGGTCACTTACCAACGGATATGGCTGTAGTGCTCCTTTGATAGCTGCAAGTCCAGAAAATTTGAGTCAGGAAATTTCCATCACAAGTTACAGGGGAAATTTTATAAAATCTACTTACACATAAGACAGTGAATGCACCAACTCCTGCAGGTCATCAGGGGTGAAGCCTATCTCATCATGCAGGATATGGTAATGTGTTGGCCTCGTAGTCCCCTGATACACACAAGCGCACACGCTTAGCGCTATCAATTAATGTCAAAGATAGAAGGACCCATTGAAATAAACTGGAAATGGCAAAAAAGATTTCCTAGTGATACTTCACATGCACACCATTAAACTAAAAAGGTACGTAATTTAGCCAACCTAAACAAAATAATAAACCAAAGGGAGGTGCCAACAGTGCAAGAAATCACATTAAACTACATCAAGTTTGCAATCTACTGGAACAATATGAAAGACCTAAACCCTCACAGGCAGCTCATGAACTCACAAGACACACGTACACTAGCAGTGATATTTTTTTCTGCAATAGCTTCCTACCTTTTCTATTTTTTCTCTATTTATACACTGCTAAACACTACAATATGACCTGATTCAAACAGCTAATAACTACAGCCATTACTACTTTAATTGACTATTATTCTTCTTAATCTGCTAGCCGAAAAATCCTAATTCAAACAGCTAATAACTACAGCCATTACTGCCTTAATTGGCTATTATTCTCCCTAATCTGCTAGCTGAAGATCTGCACACATCAAGGTTTATTGCTAACAATCCCCCCCTAATCCTTGTGTGTGGACTTGGACTTAGAATTAATGTTGACCATTCCAATCCTAGCACGAAGCTCATGAAATCTGACTCACCCAAGTGCCGATGAAGTCAACACTAATCCTCCCATCTTCCCGGCACCCCCTGATTAAGTGGTAACGCACATCGATGTGTTTGCTACGGTCATGAAAGACAGAGTTTTATATCAGCACTAATGCTTGGTATCAATCTTCGGCTCGACGGTGTCAGCATCCCTCCCCTTGAAGTTGCCGAGCAACCGAGCGAACCACACCGCCTATGTGGCTGCTGTAGTGGCAGCAACATACTCCGCCTCACAAGACGAGTGCCACCACCTTTTGATTGAGAGCGTGCCAACTCACAAAGCTGCTGCTGTAGAAGAACAAACCGCCAGATGTACTCATGTCAACATCGCCAGCGAGATCACTGTCAGTGTACCCGAGAAGCCGTGCCTCCGTTATCCTCCCGTAGTGGCAACCGAGACATAACACATAGCGCAGGATCCTCTTCACTGCCGCCATGTGTTCCTCCATAGGCCACTCCATAAAGCGACTAACGTACCCCACGCTGAAAGCGAGGTCCGGCCACGTGTAGACAAGATAACAGAGGCTTCCAATGATCCTCAAGTATTGAGTGACATCCACCTCCACCGTCGTGATATCACGACTCAGCTTGAGCTGCTCCTCCACGGAGGTGTGCGCAGGGTTGCAGTCCTGCATCCCCACCATCTCTAGAAGCGGCGATTCTTGTTGTGCAATTTGGTAGACCGCGACCCCCCCCCCCCTTGCTAGCTCGCCTTTCCTTTTGACACGCAAGCCACTGCTCCTCGGTGAGGAGCAGCTTGCCATCGAATGTCGATCGATGGCAGCACCTGGTCCGGGTCGAGGCGATCCTCCGCCGCCTTGGGCCATCCCGTAACCTCGATCATCAACGTTGAGATGTCGCGAAGCATCTCGATGAAGCGTGACCTGCACGAACTTGGCAGGATAACCCGTAGGTACTTGGCCACGACCTTCGCGTCGTCGACCGAATCATCAAGTACCTCCAACTGGTGGAGGATCCCAGTGAGACATGGCAAAGTCGTCGATTGACTCGCCGTCACGAAATGAGATCGCCTCAGTCCTTCCTCACCTTCTAGGCAGTCACCTTGCGAGAGCGCTCAGAGCCGACGCGCATCATCTTGATCGCGTTCTAGGCCTCCTTCGTCGTCTTCTTCGCAAGGGAGGTGCCCATCTCCGGCAGGACAACCTGTCGTCAACCCTGTCCACGCCACCCTTGTCCACGACCTCCTAAGGCCGCGGGCTTTCAAGCATCACCTCTATTATCACCAACCACTCGACGTAGTTGTGCTTGGTAAGCAACGGGTACACGCCTCCGACATCTGTACCACAAGCGCAGGAGCTACATAAGAGCCATCTTCACCCACCATGACACCCTACTGATACCAATTGAAAAGCCTACAGCCTCACAGGTAACCAGGAACTCACCCAAGACATACACTAACAGTGGTATTTTTTGTGCTGCAATGGCTTGCTACCTTTTCTTTTTTCTTCTCTATTTATACACTGCTAACCACTACAATATGGTCTAGTTCAAACAGCTAATAACTACAGCCATTACTGCTTTAATTAGCTATTATTCTCCCTAATCTGCTAGCTAAAAATTCCTGATTCAAACATCTAATAACTACAACCATTACTGCTTTAATTAGCTATTATTCTCCCTAATCTACTAGATTAAGATCTACACACATCACAGCTTATTGCTAACACAATAGAGCTACAAGAATTCTCCCACCGATGAAACGAAGGCCCTCACCCAAGACACATACACTAACAGTGGTATTTTTTGTGCTGCAATGGCTTGCTACCTTTTCTTTTTTCTTCTCTATTTATACACTGCTAACCACTACAATATGGTCTAGTTCAAACAGCTAATAACTACAGCCATTACTGCTTTAATTAGCTATTATTCTCCCTAATCTGCTAGCTAAAAATTCCTGATTCAAACATCTAATAACTACAACCATTACTGCTTTAATTAGCTATTATTCTCCCTAATCTACTAGATTAAGATCTACACACATCACAGCTTATTGCTAACACAATAGAGCTACAAGAATTCTCCCACCGATGAAACGAAGGCCCTCACCCAAGACACATACACTAACAGTGGTATTTTTTGTGCTGCAATGGCTTGCTACCTTTTCTTTTTTCTTCTCTATTTATACACTGCTAACCACTACAATATGGTCTAGTTCAAACAGCTAATAACTACAGACATTACTGCTTTAATTAGCTATTATTCTCCCTAATCTGCTAGCTAAAAATTCCTGATTCAAACATCTAATAACTACAACCATTACTGCTTTAATTGGCTATTATTCTCCCTAATCTGCTAACTGAAAATTCCTGGTTTAAACAGCAAATAACTTCAACCATTACTGCTTTAATTGGCTTGCTCAAAGGCCTACAACCTCACAGATAGTCCAGAAACTCACTCCAAAGGCCTACAGCCTCACAGATAGTCCAGAAACTCACCCAACACACGTACACTAACAGTGGTATTTTTTTATGCAATAGCTTGCTGCCTTTTCTATTTTCTTCTCTATTTATAGACTGCTAACCACTACAATATGATCTGATTCAAATAGCTAATAACTACAGCCATTACTGCTTTAATTAGCTATTATTCTCCCTAATCTACTAGATTAAGATCTACACACATCACAGCTTATTGCTAACACAATAGAGCTACAAGAATTCTCCCACTGATGAAACGAAGGCCCTTCCAGTTTAAATTGCTACGGGTTCTTCGTTGTGGATCACACACGACATTTTTGGAAAAACTACACATACAGGCCTACACTACACCAACTGCAGACAAACCAAATCAAAAGGCAGAAGATACTTACTATCATTCCAGCATGCGAACACATGTAGAAGTCATAGTTCCTTGGGTGGCAGACTTTGTTATCCACAACAGTACCTACATATTTAGCCATTCATATTATTTGAGAACAATTTGATCACCAAAAAAATGGAAGTACGATAACAAACCCACATGTATGAGTGATGTAGCTTACCAGGAGGAACATTATCCGGAGATCCAGGCAAGAAAAACTTAGTATGATGATTTTTCTGGGCAACAATCAATGTGAACTTAGGATTCCAATTTTCATCCAGAAACTTGCATGCCTGAAAAGGAATAGAAATACATTATTATGGCCGAAGAGCAGGATAATTGAATATAACACCTTGAACTAGAACTGCATAAATAATTAACCAAGGAACCGTACCTCAATTACTTGATCTAACTCAATGTTTAGCACCTGAGTAAACTGACTTTCACTAACACCATCCCTAGAATAAAGATAGGAAAATCATCATGAAGTTATGATAAAAAAAAAAACAAATCCAAGGAGAAGACTGGAGATAAAGCAACCATTTTTCAAAAAAAAAAACTGCTATTTCAATGCAAGATTCATTACCCAAGTTTGCAAGTAGTTATCTTAAAAGGATACCAACCTGAAGATAATGATTTGATCAGGTTTTCTCTTCCCAGAACTGGTGTAGAAGTCTATCAGCAACTCCCTGACATAATTTCCAGTCCCAACAAGCGAAGGGGAAAACGTATCATTAGAGCACAGCATATTTAACAGAACAAGCCCCTCAAATATCTCTTACCGAATGAGGCCATCATCCTCAGTTCCATTTGGCTTAAACAAGGAATCAATCATTTCTAACTTGGGTGATTGAGAACGCACCGAAGCTCTGTATTTTGAAATCAGTGGCCATTCACGAGAACTAACAACCTAGAAAGTAAACAAAATGGCAGCTATAAAAATTTCCCAACAATATACAGATAAACTTTCAATTTAATGCATAGTGTAGAAATGAAGCTACTTACCGCAGCAATGGAAGGAACATCAGACTGTCCAGGTGAACCATGGGAGACATCCATTCCCAGTATGACAGTTGGGACCTTGGATACAAGAGGAATAGCAGGGGTTGCTTCAATTTGAAGCAGTGAATTTAACCCACCAAGCTGATTTGAGAAAGAAAAAAAATGTCAGAACTCAGAAGTAATAGTTACCAGGTATATATGGTAGCCATTCTCTCAAGACAATATAGGGACAGACCTTCGCATTTATCTTTAGCAGAACATTTGTAAGATACTGATCATTGACTCTTGTAGGTGCTACACACTGTGTAACAATCCCAAATTCAGCAAGACATTTCTTCTTCCAAGGCCCTGTCAGAGAATATCAATGGCATTAATGCTGCAGAGGGCTAATTGTTCTACAGAGGCTAAAAGCGAGTAGTTAGTATAACCAACCATAAACATCAGAATTCTTCCTCTCAGCAAGAACACACAGAAGAAACTTGGGTGCTCCAGGAAGCTTTGTTTTTACTTGTTCAAACATGTCATCAACCCTTCTTACAGGAGGTAACCGTCTCATTGAAGGATTCTCTTCAAATGCATCAAAGGGTTGATCTACTTTCTGCAATGCCAAACAAGTAAGCAAAAATGCATTTGAGGAAACGTGTAACATCATGTGGAAGATACACCTACAATTCCCTTCATGCCCCCACACTTGATGAGATCTCGGACGAGATCCCTGACATTGCATCGCGCTGAAAAGTTCACCACAGCCCATTTCTCGACACTGCTGGCTTTAATGAGCCTCTGGAAAACAGAACTTCAAATGTTATGTATGACACCATGAAAGACCGCATACCAGCAAACAGGCAATAGTACCCTCAGGACATGCTGACCTTATTGTTGAAGTTCCATCTCCCATTACGTGTAAAAATATCTTCTCCATTTCCAGCTTTAAGCTGCACAAAAAAAAAAAGATTTAATCGATTTACACCACCACAATTTCATAACAATAAAGGATAACTGAAAAAATACAGGACAACAGATTATGACCAACCTTGGGGGCTTGCAGCACCCTACCATCAACTTCAGTGAAACTTTTAGCTATTGAAATGCCACATGCCATCAGCATAGGCTCTGAATCATAGTTGCTGCGTTGCAGTACCTACCAATTTGCCATTGATAGTAAACCAGTTAAGAAAGCACACCAACCAACTACTAAGTTGAAGCCAAGGAGACTTACATCAGACAAAACTGACATCCTTTCCTGGGGTTTCTGCCTAGACTTTTCAACAAGCGAGGACCTCTGAAGTGTACTCAAAACCTTAGTGTATCTTTGCAAAGGCACAAGGCTACACAACTGGTAAACATAGAAAAATTCACCATAGCATTAGAAAAAAGAGCAATTTTCTGCAGAAGAGAAGACATAGGGATTTCGGTAATAATTACCTCAATAGGAAAATAGGTTGGCCGCTTCGGTTTCCCCACATTAATACACGGAAGCTCACCAGAGTATCTCAACTCTATGCCACGGTTCTTCACAAAGTAATCATAAACACTAATCTCTGTTGCTTCAGAGTCACCATTGCCACAGTTTCTATTCTTTAGTGTGAACCTACGTAAGCATGGGAATCACCAAATACTTGATACAAGAGTGAATGTACATAGAACTAAGAGAGAGAACTGCAAAGAGGCTTGAGAAACAAGCATCCACTGCAAACAATGATACAAGAATAGTTCAAAACTACATCATTATGCTACTTACATTTGTTCAAAGCAATTCCTGTCACTCAAACCAACAATCTTATATTCAGTATTTGCTGGACTGGTTTTAATCCTTAAGTTCTTCAGTGCACGCTTGGCCTACAGAAGTTCAGCAAGGGTTCAATTATAAATATCTAAAAGCATGGTATAATGTCTCTTTAACCATTATCATCACGAAGGCATTACCTTAGCCCAGTCAATCTTATTTGGATGATCAACCTTCTGGTTGGCAAGCAGAAAATCAACAACAGGACCAGGTTTGACAATCATTGTAGTGGACACATCTGCACAAATCAAACAACAGATGCACATATCAACAACTGCATGTAACGAATTGATCACAATATTGCCTGAGAGTAGGCTTGCAGATGATCAAACGCACCAATATTAAGTGAAAGCCCGCTCTGTGTTACGCGAAAACTAGAATGGAATCCTCTACAGCCCATTACACCACCGCCCAAGTCAACAAAGTTTGAAGGATTGTTATGGAAGAAAGATTGGCGGACCAACAGGCAACCCCTGCAAACAAAAAGAAAATGATAAGGAGATACAGAATATCTATGCTGTAAACATTGTCGATAGGATCAACAATATTTGCAAAATACGCATACAGAAAGGTATAAGAAGATACATACTGCTTTGCAGAGTGCTGCCTCAATATGATATCAATAACTCGAATTGCTTCCTGAGTGTGCTCTGATTCCTGACCTCTCAAAGCCTGTGCAATTGCACTCATAGGGATTTTCGCTGCAAAGGATAGCTCCACTTTAAATGTCTTTGTCTGGTATGGCCTTCTAACCCTTTTCCTGTCACTTCCAGAGGGGCTATCATTGCCAGGACTGCCATTTGCTGCCGTCCTAAAAGCAAGAGAGTCAAGTTAGAATGAAGGAACGGTTATCTCACAGTATTAGATCAGGACAAAGCAACGGAAATAGTTGAGTTCATTACTTTCCAGTTGAAACATCTTCCAGCACAACAGTGAACTCGTTGTTCACTTGAGGAAGAGCACCAATTGTAAACAGGCTCTTCTCACCATCATATGCAAAGTCTTTATTCGCAAGCTCAGTACCGTAAGTTTGCTGGATCTTGTCGATCACTTTTCGTCCTACCCCCTTGCCATCAACCGGCCTATCATCTTCATACTTCAGATTCACCTGCAACCATTAAAACACATCGGCATTGGTAGTCAAATGTGCACAAAAACAAACAGAACAATTGCAGACAAGGATAAGATGCGCACATAGTAGTGATAGAAAAATTCATCTGTTGTCTTCAGAGAAACTTTAAAGTGGTTTGTTAAAAGCCTTATCTGTTGCCCCTTCTTGCCAAAACCTTTCCTAGGGACCAGCACCTTCGTAGGTTTTGACAACTTCTTTGGTTCCTCAGCTTTAGTGGCTTTCACATTAGGTGGAAGCGGAGGTGGAGGGGGCAGGTCATCAGCCTCGCCATTGTGGGACTCCATTTAGTTGAGCCTCTCTGTATGAGTACAAGCAAAGCAACTCAACCAGATAAGTTGGCAGTAGAAATCATGCAAACAGCAATGGAAGAAGAGTGCCACGAGGATAAATATGCAGGCAAATCAGACCTCAAGTCCTCATCGCATACATAACCCTACTGATTCAATATTACTACAGCTAGCTCAAGCCACATAACTTATTGACCAAAAACTGTGGGCTAGTTCATATACAAAATCTTTGGTAGAAGAAATTTGGATGCAGCACAAACATAAGATGGACAGGAATTTTAAAAAAAAAATTGTGAAATCCAAACCTCAAATAGGTTTCTCAATTTTTATTGGGTATAATGCTACAAACTTTACGAAATTATTTTCATTTATTCACTGCTAGACAGTGAAAGGTGTACGAACATAATGTGCATTCTGTAATACAATTTTCTAAACTGATCATAATTTATCATCAGGTGTCGACTATTTACATTCTAAAAATGATATAGATTTCACTATTTCAGTGAACTGCAGTAGTTATTATCAAGGCCCATCAACAGCAAGTATGCAACACAAATTTAAAATAAGATTACTTTTTGCACGCCCATACTAATGCATGCCTTTAAGACATAATACTTTCCACGAATCAATAGAAATTGAGGACTTAAATTCCTAATGCTAGTTAACTGAGTGAACCAATGTTAATACTTCAGTTCATATGATGAAGCTACGTGTTAAATAAGCTGTACAAACTACGAAGGTAAAATGTTGAAACGTGAAGATGAAGACCCGGGGAAATGCATGCAGATTTTTACGAAACTACAATAATCACGAAGCAGAAACAATTTCGCAACTAATTATTCATTTATGCAACCAATAAAGGCACTGGTGATATAAAAAACCACAGCAACAGAAATCAAAAAAAGATCTAGAACAGCAAGTTTGGTAGTGACAGCACTCCTATAGAAACTTCCTACACAGAGCCCTGAGATTAAAACGCTAAACATTATGATCAGAGGATACTCGCAAGGCAACTGTATCGAGTCCAAAGCTGCCACGCTGCTGCCCCTGCACATGAACAATCCACATAAACAATTATTAATAATAAAACAAAATGGAAAGTAAACAACATAAAAGTACATCACAAAAATAACAAACAATGGAAAATGTTGGCAAAAAAACAAATTCGTGAAAAAGGCACCAAAAAAAGAAGCCATTGTCCCATCGGAAACTCATGCTGAAATTTTCAAGACTCCAAGAAACCCCAATAGGCATAGAAACCCACAGTGCCCACCCAGAAGAAGAAGCACTAAAATACCAAACGATGACAAGTTTTGGTTAAAAGGAACAAGTCCATAAAGAAAGGCGCAATAAAAAAGACATACTGAAATTTCGCAAGAAAACCTCATAAAAGCCTTTTTTCTTATGAAAACTCATACTGTAATTTCGAAAACTCCAAGAAAACCCCGGACAGGCATAGAAACCCCCAGCTCCTACCCAGAAGAACATCGCACTAATATCCTAACGTATGCTCCTTCCCAAAACATATCAACCAAACCCAGAAGAAAGAACCCGCAAAATGTTTCCTTTCTGCAAGGAACTGCGCCCCATAAACCTCCTAAAACCCTAAAAAGGAAGGGAAAAATCAGAACTTTGACGCAACAAAGAGGAAAACCAGAAAACCCTCCATGCAAAAATGACGCCGAAAATCCGTACCGGAATACAAAACAAATTAACACAGAAATATAACTAACGGAGGGCTATTGTGGATGGCCTCTACCAAACAAAAAAAACTTTTCTACGAAAACCAACAGAACAGGGCCCAAAAACGGCAGCGAAATACGCCAAAAACTTTGACAAACAGAGACAAAACCCCTAATCCAACACCTCGACAAACATGCACCGCAATGCAGCGATCTTGTACAAAAACCAAAGAAAAGAAGAACACAACGCACCACAGGACAGGGGCCAAAAACCCTCACGGCAGCAAAACCCAAATCCGCGCAACACGAACAGCCGCGCCAAGAACAAGAGATCCAATCCGCTCCTAGAACCCTAGATTTGCACCTACAGGAGAGGGAGCGGGAGTGGGGTTTTTCCGTTACCGAGTGAGTGGAGACGAGGGCGACCGCTCCGAGAATTTCTCCCCTTCCCCTCCGTCTTTCCGAGCACCGGCCAGAGCCGAGCCCCCGCCACCCACCTTCTTGTGGAGTACCTACGGGAGGGGCAGGAAGGGCAGGAAGGTAAATCCTCACTCGTCCTTGCGGGGCGCCCCCGTCGCGGGGCCGTCCAGGGGCTGCGATCGGCCGATCTGGGCCGTCCGTGTGGAGCCCGCGGGCGGGAGGCCATGAGCAGGTGACACGTGGACGTGGATCGAGCGGGGGTACCCGACCCGCGCAGACGCGGTGGGCGATCTGTTGGCTCGTCACGCCGCGTGCTCCTCCCACCCCACTTCCTCGGTGCACGCTAACAGCAACGTCCTACATAACGTCTGTGCGAGTCACTGACGTGTGGCCCCACATTCTGTGAGCCCCATCGGTCATTGACGAAACTGCCTTGCGACTGGTCGGGGAGACTTTCTCGAACCATTTCTTTGATGTGGCAGTGTGCCCAGAGACACGCTCCGGAAGTGAACCCAGCGGCTGATGCCTCGCTGACTCCGGGCCCCATTGACTCCTTGGACCCACTGATCAGTAACAACGGCCGTGTCACCCGGCACAAGATGCCCCAGCCCGAGGAGGCGGAGCGTCGCTCCACAATGCCCCGTCCGGTCTCGTACGGCGTTAGCGTCACGGGGGCGAGGAATCCGAAGGTTCCACCGATCCGACGGCCCGCAGACGAGGGCGCCGGTGCTCTCGAGAGAATCCCAGCCGTCTGTCCGTGACGCCGTGTCCGAGCCGTTAGGACCTCCTCGGATATCCACGCCCCACCCGTCCGTGCTCGGGAGCGCAAAGGCTGCGCCCGAGCTAGCGCAACGAAACCCATTCGCTAGACGCGGTCTACGGAACCTAGGAAACCGACTAGTGGGGCCCGTGAACAGAGTAAGTCCCAGCGTTCCCCGCGGTGCACCGTGGGCGCGGAGCATTCAACGAAGCGGGGAGTGGGAACAAGCGCCGCAGGCCGGCAGCGCGTCCTCGCTGCAGTGCACCTGCCACCCCCGGGCTTCGTTTCCATTTTTGCAAAAGACTTGGGCTGGCTCGTGAAAGCATGCTCAGTGCATTTCCTTCTCCAGTACTGTAGCAGAAGTACTTCACTTCCTACGCTTGCCACCTGCCGATGTTGGGCTACTTTCTCCGGTATGGAAATGGAAATGGAAATGGAGCAGGTGCGGTGCTGCAGCCAGCTTTGTTTCCAGTTTTGTTGTGTTTGGGGCGATTTGGGAAAGAAGTTTGAAAAGATTTGGAAAGTCGGTGTGGGGAGATTTGGCACAAAGGTGAAATGGGGAAGTGATTAGGAGGACAGCTAAGGGTATACTATCAGAGATTAAAAATGGGCTTTAATTTCTAATAACGAGGAAGTAATCAGGAGGGCTTTAATTTCTAATTTTATGTTTGGCAGGTTTTGAGAAGTAAGTTTGAAAAGATATTAATGTAATTGTGGGGAGAGTTTTGGTTCAGATAATTTGGGAAGGGGGTGGGATGAGTGGTTGACAGCATAGGATACATTACCCTCGGGTTTTCAAAATGTTTCTAATTCTGTGTTTGGGGCAATTTGGGAAAGAATTTTGAAAAGATCTAAAAAATCATGGTGGGGAGATTTGGCACGAGATAAAATGGTGTAGTAGTTAGGAGGACAGCTAAAGATGCATGGGCCAAAGATCTTCTTTTATAACAAAAGGTTGTCAATGTTAGCAATGACAGCGCAAGAAATTTGAAAAGATCTCAAAATTCATGGTGGGAGATTTGGCACAAGATGAAAGGCTGGAGTGATTAGGAGGATAGCTAAAGATGCATATCATTGTTTCCAAGTTTCGAAAGACTTGGGCACTTTTTTGGAAGAAAATTTGAAAGATTTGAATTATAATTTTGTGGAAAGTTTTCCTTCAAGTGATTTGGGAAGGGGGGTTAGGATGAGTGGATGGCCGCACAAGCTATAGTAACTCAATATTTTGAAATGATTCCTATTTTGTGCTTTGGCTATTGGAAAGGGATTTGAAAATTAATTCGGGCAGATTTGTTGTAACACAAAAATGCAAAGAAATTAAGAGGTGTGCCATTAACATTTCCTTAGGATTTGTTATCGGAAAAAATAGGTCGCTTTCCCAATTGTGTGCTCGGGCGATTTGGAAGAAAATGTGAGACCAACCAAAGAAAATTGAAAAATTTATGCTTTGCTGCTTATGGAAAGAAACATGAAAAGATTTGAAAATTAATTTCTGGAAGATCTGGCATGACAGAAATACATTAAAGTAAGAATTTTACTGAATGCTTACTAGCTGTTGTTCTAATGATGACTTTGATACCTTTGGAAGAAATCTAAAAAATATCTAAAAATTAATTGAGAGCTTATTTGTGTAAGACAAAACGAGAAAGTTAATAGCATGACAGCTCAGGATACATCAACCCAAGATATTCCTTCCCAAACTTGAGCATGCATGTTGTTTTGAAGAAAAATCAAAAAATATAATGCACTTTTGGTTCCTCTAATGCTCTAAGGCTTGTACGTTAAGCTTATGAGAAAGGGGAATTCTAACTCAAAGGCACCTGTTACAATCATTAGTTATAGACAACAACTTTGAACTCGAATTCTCGATTCAGTAGCTTTGAACTCAAATTATTGAAATATGTACTTTAATTCATCAACTTTGAACTTGATATCTAGAACTTCATGATAAAAAAATCAAGAAAACTATATCATCGGATTGAAGAAGGAACCTTTGGGGTCATCGACATCCATGGCGACAACATTATCGGGGAGTACACAGCAGTGGTTGCATGGCGAGAGCACAAGGCAACACACGATGGTGAACGCTTGATTGCCGTGGAGATCCATAGGTGGCCTTTGGCAGCACAAAGGCGGAGCTCTAGAGATTGCGAGCAGGGGTGGTGTGTGGGAGGGGGGGGAGAAAAGAAGGTGTGCGAAGTGGGTGACAGAGGGGATTGCAGCGCCAAAACACTTGTCACTCGAGAATATCATAGGGAGATCAGAGGGGATGGATGAATATGGACGAGAGATGGGTTAAATGTGGAAAGCAATTAAACAATTGTTGATTGGGTTGGCAACGTGTTGTTGGTGCAAATTCATGTACACAGGGATGGATTTAGCGGGCGTGCATGTCCACATCCAAAGAATAGAAAAAATATATTGTTTTTAAATGAAATTTAGGCAAAAAAAAATATCGGGGCATAGCATGGTTGTGCACACCAGGTCTTTAGCTTCTTGCTATGGGTTGCAAGCGCAGCGAGCTTGCGACCTTGTTACCATAAACAAGTCACCAACCAGGTCCATCCATGTATGTAGCTCAATTGTGGATGCGATGCTTGCTGTGTTCTTGGCCCCGATGTGGTTTGCTGCTTATGTGCTTGGTCTCGATATGGAGTGTCACTACCTAACCCTAAAATGGGTTAATTGCCGAAAGAGCGAATCCTACCCTTGCAGCACTCCCCAAGTATTGCATCTCCCTTTTTCGTCTCCATGATGGCCTCATTTGATTTTTGACTTTGGAATAAGGAATTTGACTAAAATAAAAGTATAAAACTGAGCTATTTGTGACTGTAGACATGCAATATGAAGAGGAAAAAGGATATTGTGTCATTCTTTTGAAAAGCACCCAAAAATTCATATTCTTAAACACGAACACAATGCTCAGAGACTTTGGATATCTCAGGAGCTGGCTCAGACTTGTGAAGGGCATGAGGAGAAACACAGGAAGGAAGAGAAAACAAAGGCCATAAAAGAAAAAATCTATTTGCCATCGAAAAATAAAGTAATTCACTATTTCTCATCTAACAAAATAAACTGTTTCTAATTTTCATCCATTCCCCATCACTATCGTCCATTTGGCCTATAGAAAAGACACATTTTCCCTTAAATATGAGGACGATGGCCTCGGGCAAACACGTTAAACACATTGTTTTTCCGCTACACACGTTAAATGACTTGTTAACCAAATTGTAAAAATATAAACTTACAACCAAAAACTATATTCATAGGTGACAACTTATATAAAGAAACCGTACTTAATCTACCATATTTTCTAGTGAGAAAGTATTGTGAATATTAAACTAAATCGTATTAAAAAAACAACCACAACACTAATACATCCACTGCAGTCTAGTCATAATGTTATTTTTATATCTATTTTTCTACAACATAAAACACAACAAACAAGCACACTAAAATTATCACAAAAATTTCTACAACTTTGATATTTGTCACAAAATTTAATTATGGCTTTTGATATGCTTAATCATAGTCACAATGTAACCATATAGCTCCCTAGTCTGCAAACAACACAACTTCAGAAAATCATATCTCCTTATGTATTCATCCAAATTCAGTGTTCCAAAACCCAATAAAAATATTAAAAAATGTCTACAACTCTCTAGTATATCATATTTTAAGATTATACCTCTAAAGAGCCCTAAACTTCGATTAGCTATCGGTGGCCACGCTCGAGACCGCCGTCCTCCTTAAGGGCGAATGTGTATTTTCTATAGGTGAAATAGAAGACGGTGATGATGGAGAAATGAAAATTAGAAACAATAGCTAATAAAGAAGTTTATTTCGTGAGATGACAAATAGAGAATTACCTTATCTTTCAATAATAAATAAAAAAGTTCTCATATTATAATGCACCATCCTTATAATGGCATTCGAACAACAAGAAACACCTATAGCTGGAAGTAGTAAAATGGCTTCCAATTCAGTTCATAGCAGCGAGGATGAAGAGATGATTTACGATATTGAAATTCCCCCGGTCTCCCCCACATGATCCGAGGAAAGGATGCCCATCGCAAGATATGCCGTTCAAAGGGGATACATTGTGAAAGCCAACCTCCTACACAAGCTTTTCCTACGAGGTAAGTTTCAAGTGGTTTGACAAGTGCCATGGGATTTAATATTGTGTAGAACGCGATGTTGCCTTTCACTTTATGTGTGCTACTTGTTTAAGAATGAAAGCAAAAATTTAGGTGATAGTTTTAAAGGAGGTTTCATAAAAACATTTTTGAGGTGTTTGGTTATCTGAATTTGTCATAGTTTGGTCTGATGGATACGTATAATCTCTAAGAGAAGCGTGTTTGGCTACCCGCATCTACTATTTCAGTTTGGCTTGACGGGTGCAAATATACGTCTCCAGCCTGTCCTGAGAGTGAAGTTCGATTCAAGCTTCACTCCACAGCCTGGTCCGACGGATGCATGCTTCTGAATCCGTTCATACAGGAAGACTCACTTGTCAGCGTCACAAAATTATCTTCTTGCGATGAACCAATCATAATCTCAACTCTTGCATCGCTCATGCGTCCTCATATTCGATCAATCAAATAGAAACTCAACTGTCTGTCTAGATAAATACAATCAATCAAACACTCTTCTTTTAACAAATATGGCTTCGCTTAGTCTGCTTCTACTCAACTACGAAACTACATATGAGAAACCAATTACACCATTTACGTAGATATAACAAGAAAGAGAAGACAAACTATTGACAAGTGTACACATAAGTCGGATTGTGAAGATCAACAAGTATCTTAGGTACTCCCCTTCCCTTTTTTATTTATATATATATACATATATATATATATACATACATATATATATATACATACATACATATATATACATACATACATACATATACATACATACATACATATACATACATACATACATATACATACATACATACATATATATACATACATACATATATATATATATATAGGACACCTATTCTATACTCCTAGGAGTATGTACTCCCACATGCAATATACCACTAAACAAATACTTTATACTCTTTTATCATTTTTAGTATACTCTAATACTAATTCTAAGATACTCCAATATGAGTTGTATGAAAAAAAATTCAATGTTAGCCTTTCATTTTTGCTATATACTCTTTTTTATACATAAAAGAAGTATATACGCAAATTAAGATAAAAATCATGGAATTTCATAAAAATTTTCGTGGGATTTGTATTGTAGTATCTTATAATTACTAATGAAGTATATTTAAAGTGATAAAGAAGTATAACACACGTGTAAAAGTGGTATATGAGAGGTGGGAGTACATACACCCAGGAGTACATACTAGTTTTCCTATATATATATATATATATAGTTGTCTTCCATATCTACTCATGGATCCCCACTAGTTAGCCTCTAATTAGTGAGTCACTTACAAAAGTTGTAACCTTGTCCATGTGTGATACGTGACCGTGTTTTTTCGAATTGAGATCCTCTAACTTCAGAGGTTGAAGTCATGGCGTGACTTCAGGGGCCAATCCGCCGTCCATTACATATTGCGGCTACAAATCCCTTAAGACTTCACCTGTTGAGGTATCCTTTCACCTACGTTTGAAGGTCACTGAAGTCCACCACGGCGGCTGACCCTAAGCGGCTCCTTTCATCTAGGATCGAACAATGTATGCAGTGCCTGCAAACAAATGGAGCGAGAAAAGAATCCGACCTCGCCATCGTCTACTTGCTCCCAGCCTTGTTTCATGATTATAGTTATGGCACCAATTTTGCATTACGATTCTAGACTTTTTATCTTAATCTATCAGATGTGTAATAGCACAAATTATGAGTAATGGCTTCATCTACATAGCGCTAAATTCTGCATTAAATCCACAACCCGTAATCTATCATACTTATACAAACTAGCTACAAAGGGTAATATCTCGCATCGCATCAAGTTTAGCCTCATAGTACAATAAAATTTGGGATAGCCATACCACTTTGCAGCTATTGGAGGTGCCGTTGGTGGTGCTAATCGCCGCCTGCGGTGGACTTCTGCCTCGCCGGACCAGGAAGAACCGCCGCCAAGGTGATTTCCCGTGAGGTGAGCTTCATTGGGCTTCAAACATCAAACACCAAATGAAAGGGCTCTCCTCTGTTTTCAAAAGCTTTGCAGCCACATGATCCTGGATTGGCCTCTGAAGTCACGCCGTGATCTCGACCCCTGGAGTCGGAGGATCTCAATCCGATCGGCAGCCAATCAACCGCGGCGGCGATCGGCAGACAATGTACAGTACGTAGCGTCAGCACAGCGACTATAGCCGTATCGCCGGGAGGGTAGCCGCCACCTAGCGCGACTACGTGGCGTCAACACGGCCACAGACGACTTCAGATTTTGAACTCCCGCGCTCGATCGAGAGCCCGCGCCTCCCCTTCGCCCCGGGAGGCGGCTAGGTGGCAACGGCCGTCCAGTAGCTGGTCATGCAAGCGCTGGCCGGCGTGCCGATTATCCGCGCCCATTCCCACCCGCCGCCGCGCGTCTCCGCGGAGCCCGGCCGCCGCAGCTCCGCCAACTGCACGACGCAAAACCAAACCAAATTACGGAACGCCTGTGAGGTAATCAAACAAAGCCGTTTCTTGATTCGATTCTTGCATTGCGACAGTACGCGACGCCGTTAAGCGACGCGGGAGCAGCTCGCTCGCTTACCCTGCCGTCTCGCAGCTCGAAGATCACGGCGGCCTCGGAGAACGGCACCGGCCGCGCGGCCGCCACCTGTTCGCCGAATTGCCTCACCGACATTAGTACACCGGACACCACATTGTACAGTCGGGTAGTGCGGCTCATGGCCGATAAGATGGCGCAAACCTTGCCGTCGCAGCTCCCCCTGAAGCCGTCCGCGTAGTGCGTGCCTGCGGCGGTGCCCGGTGTGGTGCAGCTCTGGCCGTCGCCCGATTCTGCCATCTCCAGCTCCGGCGGGTGCCCGTGACTCGTCCACCTCCACGCCCGCCCGTCCATGTGCCGCCGGTACACATGCCCGTCGGAGCCGACCACGAACAGCTGCGCGCCGTCGAAGCACGGGCCCGGGGCACCGACGATGGTCACGTCCCGGCGTGGCGTCCCGTGCTCCACCCACTCCCACCCGTCCTGCGGGACGAAGTGGTACTCCACCAGGCCCCCGTTCTCGGAGACCATGAAGAGTGAGCCAGACAGGGACAGCGAGGATGGTCTCATGGCCGTCCCCGGGGATCGCGAGAGGACGAGGTGAGGTGACTGGTAGTGCTTGTGCCATAGTTCTGTGATCCTGTTGTACTGGTAGAGGCGGCCATTGCGGCCAACCACGAAGATGATGTTTCTTCTGAAGACCTCCTGGTCCACTATGAATGCAACCTTGCTGTCAGGAGGGCTGTGGCAGTCCTTCCACTTGAATGTCCGCAACGCAACCTGCACAAGTTCAAAAAGACAATAAGTATGAGGCTATTCTAGACACAAGTTAGTATGCCTGGATTTGGTTAATATTAGGTAATGTGGTGTTAAAATTCTTTTCAGTTGAATCGGTACTAGTGAGAGTAGGGACACAATTCCAAAAGATAGTCATGTTGAAAAAAGAATAAATACAGCTACTTTGCTTCTTTTCTTTTTCAAAGTAAAATATGAGAATACTATATGCACATATTTAAAGGAAGTACATGGGACATATTATTAGCTCGTTTTTATCCACCCTGTGTTATGTCATGAAACAAATCGTCTTTATAATACCTATTTACAATTGTTGATATACATCAAGTTTTATCTTAAATCTGTTAAGATGTCATCATGTTTTTAATAAGAGGAAGTTCAATCTCATGTCTACCCATTGCACCTGTAAGCAGTCTGAATTACGATGTTTATACTCCCGTGGTTGCCTGGATTTATGTTTTTTTGTTGTTATTCCATTGTCTGCATCTACTAAGGGCTCCTTTGGAAGAGGGGATTGTTACAGAAATTTTTAGGATTTATTTCAAAAAAAAATCCTAAGAAATTGGATCCACATCTCCTGTTTTCAAACAGGCCTTGAGAGATCATGGAAAGAGTGGGTGGCAAAAGAAACAAACACAACTAGAACAATACATTTAAAATTTTCTTTGACATGCTTCCCTTGATATAAAAAAGGATGATGGCAGAGTAATTTTCTATGTTGTCATACTATTAACATATTTTAATTACTTTGTTTCTGTTCTCTATTTGTAACCCTTCTTTGCATTATCATCTACTTTTGTACTCTACATTAATTGGATTCTCATCATCTTTTTAGTTGGATCTTATGGGTTTTATCCCTAGCCTACCCCAACGTGCTTGGGACAAAGGCTTTGTTGTTGTTGTTGTACAAAAATGGCATTACCAGGAGACCTACAGTCATTTTGTTCATTCTCTTATAAGGATAAATCATTTGCTCATTGCTATGCAGAACTAGAAAAAAGAATAAAAAAACTCTGGGTACGATAAAGGGATTAGTGCTATTTCATGATCATGTGTTTAAATCTTGGGTAATTGCAACATCTCTAATGAAAATGGCATATTAAAGTATTCATAAAACATAGCCTCAAATTATAATGTGTTTGAACTTCTACCGTGAACTGTAGCAGCCTGCCTCTCTTGTTAACAAAGAAGAGTGCATCATCTGTTGTCACTCTTCGCGGTAGACCAGGGATGCCATCCCATGGAGATCCACTTGCAACCTGTCTTCCCTTCTTCATTGCTGTGCAGTTAATCCATAATAGTTCATCTCCATTTCTTTCTCTAATATGTAAGTTTCCGTGCACGTCAACAAGATACAAGCTGCCATTGTAGCTTCCTAGTGTACCTTTCATGGCTGTAGTGTGCTCATGTCTTAGCCACAACCAAATACCATTGCTTTTTAGATATTCAAAAGTCAAGCCATTATCTGTTATAAGGAAAAGTGATCTATCTGCATGCATGACCCGCATGTGAAAGTTCAGATCAATGCTTCTTGATATAAAGTTGTATGGTTCGGTTTCATCGGTTTGATGGCTATTAACATGTAGGTAGTGTTGCGTCTGTTCTACTTTGCGCCTCCTGGAAGGAGGGGCATTGCTGAAGTCATTTGGTTCAGTGCCTGTAGCTATATTCTTTGCTCCAGTAATACAATTTGTCGGACCATGTTCTTCGGTGCAATATTCTGCATTCCAACCTTCTGTTTCTGGTGCATCTAGGATGGACCACTCGTACTTGTTTGATAGTTTCCTTCTTATGGTACTTTGTGGAATTGGACCAAAATCATCACCTCCCGTCCCAGGAAAATGTAGCTCCCCGAGCCGACCATCATCTAGTGGAAAGATCATTCTGCCAACTTGAACCTGTACACCTCGGATGTTTCTTGCAACCTTTGCATGCTCAGGAGACATGTGATTTACCCATTGTCCTCTTATCTTATTGCTTTGAGCCCCACCTTACCCAGTGAAAAGATAAACCATGTCAATATGTTCCTATGCAAGAATGTTAAATCTAGTTTGATTTGCTTATTTTGAACATGCTACTGTTTCAAGTTGATTCAAGCTCGAATTTGCTTGCCTTTCTTCTTCTTACTAAAAAAGAACTTCCTCCTATATTCCTAGGTATTCTCTAAAAGAATTTTTCATCTCTATTTAATTTTTTACTTGAATGGCATTTGACACAAATGAATGAAAGTCTTCGATGAGTTCATACCTGTATATTTTGGAAACTGATACTCGAATACTTTTCCTGTGGTTGTTGTAAAAAACAAAGAAGTTGCATCGTTGAATTCATCCTGTTGAACTTCTGTAATTGAACTAAGTCTCTGACCCATAGGAGCCCTATGTTTATCCCACTTCCACTTCCTTCTATGCAAGCGCCGCTCCACTAAAAGGCCATCCTGCCAATCTATAACTACCTTTAACAAACAAAAGTAGAATATCGTTCTTGCAATGGAAAATAAAGGTCTTAACTATCAAAATATTAATTCAGCCGCTAGCATACTTCTATTGGTATTGTTTGCAATTTATTATTCTTTGATTCCCTATTTTTGCTTATCTCTAGCTAGTTGATTAAGCTTAGGACATTATTAAGGTTCAATTGCCTAGTGGATAGTAATCTTTTTTACTGACGTGACCCATACTTTCACTGTTCTGCTATGAGATGTCCAACCACACACATGCAGGTTCTCTGCCTTTTTAGTACCTTAGCTTCATACATCATATCTGTCAGGAATACATAATATATTTTTCTGATTGTATAAGAGTCAACATGGCTTAGAGCATTTGCATTTGTAAGCAGATTATATTGCAGGTGGCTTCTCAGTCTCAAACATAATGCATCTGTGTTACCGTGGATCAAGTATGATAAACCAAATTCTAACATACCTTGGTTATCAGGAAAAGTGACACTGAGTTAGATCCTGACAAACCATGTAAAGCACAGCCAGCTGATGAGCTTAACGAAATATTTTCTGCTAGTTCTTCACTCCATATATGCTTTTTCCATGATGGCTTTGTTTCTTTGTCAAACTCATATAGGTCTCCCGTGGAACTGCACTGCATTATTCAATCTTAGAATTGAACCAACAATATAACTTACAGTTTGTGGACTAGAGACTCTTGATAACCATGCCAAATCTTGGATAAATAACATAAATGAGTATACTATGGACCTCTATGTACTGTTCAATCCATCAGTGACTCTTAGTTCTATGCCTAATGCACCCACAGATGAAGCGGTAGCAAATATTCTAAGTAGGAGTGCTTTGTTAAGGGTATAATAGTCAAGGGTATTAGTACATGCTCCAGTCTTTGGTCTGGGCAGGAGCTGAGCAAATTGGGACATTCTAAATCCGTTTTCTTTCTAAAGCAGGCTGAAATGAAATTCGCCATCTAAACCTAAAGAAAACATGCGTAGCATAACTTACTGTGAACAAGGTCCCTGGCCTTGCATTTCCAGCATCAGATATATATGATACATCTCCTCCTGGAGGACGCCCATGGTAATTCCACCTGTGTATCAGTAATGTTTGACCATTTAATGTTGTGTTCAGTAGGCCATGGTAATAGTGACAAGAAAAGGCTACAAATTGTTTGATGCCGTAAAATAGTTTTAACTTTTAAGAAAAGCAGCAACTAACAATATTCACTCTAGTAAATAAGCATGTGGTGTGACATTCAGACCTCCAAATGTATTGTTATGGTGTTTTTTTTAGTTAGTAAAGAGTATATATAAAGGTCATTGCCATCTGTTCTGACTCGTCATTGACTTGAGTTTTGAGCTATATACTACAGCCATGCAAAGAGGATGAGGTTCAGTAGTACAACTTCATACCTTAGAGGCTGAAGTTCTGTGACCTCAAGTAGGGACCCATTCATGATAGATAGGAAAAGTTTCCTGATTGAGAAGGAAGAAATCTGTCAGTCATTGCATGTTAGCTGATTTAAAGTTAACTAGCTAATCCTTATTTTTGCATAATTGTACTTAGAAGGAAGCAGTAGGGTAGAGACTCACATTCCATCATCAGACACAATCCCATTTCTTATACGCATAGCTTGACTTTGTGTTTTTTCTTCAAGGTTTGTGAATTGTTGATCAGAGTTGAATGTCATCTCTGTCCAGATAGGCTGGGCATGCTCATTTAGCTGTAGCTGAAAAAAAGTAGAAACATAAGAGTTAAAGCATTATTTACAATAAAATGACTTAATTTGGCAGTATATTTCACTTGGGTGTGTTCACTTTACTGACAAATATTTCATATTTTCTACAACATCTTTATATTATGATCTGATAATTCAGAGATGCAAATAGCATGATTTGAAACTTCAGGAGGAAAAAGTACAATAGTCCAATCTTCTTTTCATTGTACATGACGTTACTGCTGGTGATTGATCATGTTTTTGTGCCTTACTCAAGAATAAATATTACTCCGATTCTGTACATTTTCCGTTCCTATGCTACTTTTTATTTTCATGGATTCAGCTCTTAAATTCTGGGTTGCTTTTGCTTTTGTACAACTTCTGAAATATTTTTTCTGCTCTTGATTACTGCGACTGCTACTCTTTGCTTGGCATCTCAAGTTTTGAACACATGTAGGTACCAATAGCACTCCAGAAAAGTAATCAAAGTGAACTGGGTTTTTTTTTTTCTAATTTACGAAAGGGTATAAACCACTGTTCGACCATAACTCGAAAACTTCAAGAAAAAGATTAAAGGAGGACCTATAAGATATAGTAAGAGTAGAGGTATGAGCTGACTAGAATCAGAAGTCTGAATAAGCTAGAACTCGTTGTGTGTTAGATCATGGGGATCAACTTACCTGGTAGAGGATTCCAGCCTCTGACAGAGCAAGAATAGTTGTATTCACAATGAAAGTTGCCGTGGCATAGCCGGCTGAAGTAGGGAGTTCATGAGGAGCAATCACCCACATCACCCCATTCCAGAACCTCTCGTAGATCGATCCACTTTGACCTGTTACCCAAACTGATGATTCTGACATTCTTGTCAAGGAAATTCTTTTCCTAATGGGCAGGACTGGATCATCTCTGTCATCTGCATCATCTCCATCACGCCTTGAATCTTCCTCCTCTTGACTACGAACAGGATCATGACCAAGTTTCCTTGCTAGTTGCTCAATTGATCCTACCTTTGTGCAGGTACCGTTGATACAAGACATCAAGTCGAAAGGCACACTTATTTCCACCCAGGTATTACTCTGTTGCTTGTACTCCCAAAACTTATTTGTCTTCTGCTTAAACCTTGCCTCTTGGCTTGGGCCAGGATGTGGAAGGCACCACGAATGAACAGAAACGATGGACTCCAGGAGAACACAGGCTACAAACCATGTAAACCATGAGACGAATCTGTAAGATGGAGCATCCATGGCCATCTAATAGATCTTTATCCTTGATATCGATGCATGCCAGCGCCCGAGGTTTCCTCTATAGCTGCGCAGTCATCGGAGACGAAGCCTGGAAAGCTGGAAGCTAGATATCATGGGCTTCTCTGTGGGAGATTGATATATCGTAAGGACCCCCGTACTCAACTGCCCTACAGATTAAAATAGATAGCAGCCAAGTGCAAATAAATATTTCCGTGGGGGTATCGATATCTCGGTCTAGGCTATCAACTGTCATTTGATGAAGGTCATAAAGTCATTTGGATGGTGCCTTGGTGGTTTGTTTTCCTTTTCAATTACTTTTCGTCTATAACTTTCTCACCCATCGCTGTTAATCTTTCTCCAAATTCATAATTTTTTAGTAGATAGTTGTTGCACCTTCACACCTCCCACACATCTCATCACCGTTTGAAACGATGCTGATTTCTTACTGAATCTACTTTTATATCTGATAGGGAGGGAAAGCACGGGAATCTTGGATATTTCTAATGGGCAAGATTGTGGAATCTGATGTTGAATTCATTGGGTGGAATAAAGCTATATCTTTATTATACATGTCCTGCAATAGTCCTTTTCTCCTTCTATTCCTGAAGTTGACGGTTGCTTAAGAGTTCAAATGTCCATACGCAACTTGCCAACGCTAACCACCACTGATGACCCATCACTGCAGGCTATGGAGAACAGGTGAAAGGAACTTCGTTGCTGATATCAGACTGCAGAAAATTTTTCACGCTGTTTGTCATCACTTGCCGGATGGAATATCAGGTCTAGTTGATTGATCACCCAAAGTCAGCTGAAAGTTTTGCAGTCGGCGTGGGGTTAAGTGCAAAGGTGAGTTCTGCTCCGCGTCACCCTTGACTTACTGTCTAAATTATTAAGTATGCTTCTTTCCATTATTGGGGGCCAGTAAAGAAACTTTTTAAATTAGCAGCAATTAATAGCCAAGATCAGCATCTTGCATCTTTCTAGTAATTTGTGTAGTCACACCAGTGATCTCCTCTTCCCTCAAACTAGTAATCCGTGATTTGCACAGGCCACTAATTGCCCTGCCACATGTCCCTAACCTGTACCAGCATTGCTAGGGACACCTCAAAACTATTTCCAAATACTGCCACTGGCTGCCAGTTGGAAAGCTGGAGCCCCCTCTACTTGTTCTAAGTTTTGAGCTGCCTCCTATGATCTTCGCTGCAAACACTTAGATTAGTTGGTAATGATTCTCTTAGATTAGTTGGTAATGATTCCTTCCTATGCCTGATGTGTAGATTCCTACTGAACCATGACCAGTGGTACTGAATGATCCTTGCTCTCGCAAGAATGGTCCAACCTTTGGTTTGAGAACCGTGGAGGCGTGGAAGCATGGTGCAGGCAAGACGGAAAAGGTGGCCTTGCGTGCGTATCACGGTGTCCGGTGGTGCAGCACAGGACTTTTCATTCCCTGAAATCGCAAGCCATTTTCGTAAAGGAAGCGTGCAAGTATGCTACGCATGGTACAGTTGATTAGCTTCTGCTTGTTTTTTTCTTCTAAAATTCAGACAGCAGGAAGCTTTTCCCCTTATAAAATTCTGATTATAAATGTTATTTAAGCTGTTGCTTGTTCGTTAGCATGCTAAGCTATTGTGACTTGTGAGAGGTTCTGAAGGAGGATTGCAATTGAACTCACTTGTATTTCTAACATTCATTGCAATTTATAGCCTGATTACAAGAGCACGAAGTGCTGTCAACGTAAAATACAACAACCTGAGCTAAAGGACAGGCTAAGCAGTCGGTGCATGGCAGAAAAAGCGGGCGAGCAGGTGATGGAGATCCGGTCATACAGGAGCTGGCATAGGCAGGTTATACATCCGTTAACACCCCCCGCAGTTGCAGCATTGCCTTCGGTGATGCACAGACTGGAACGAAGTTCGTTGAACATCACGGATGGAATACCCTTCGTCATTATATCTGCTAGTTGCTGACTTGTAGAAACGTGAGTCACGGTGACATTCCCCACGCCAACCTTCTCACGAACAAAATGTATATCCAGTTCAATGTGTTTTGTGTGTCTGTGATGGACATGATTAGACGCCATATACACCGAAGATATATTGTCACAATACACCATTGTAACCTTCTTGACAGGACAGCTGGTCAAGCAATTGCCATAGCCAAACGCATTCCGCCACGGCATTTGCAATAGCTCGGTATTTAGCTTCTGCACTCGATCGTGAAACCGTAGCTTGCTGTTTCGACGACCAAGAAACCAAGGTGCCTCCTACGAATATGCAGTATCCCGACATGGAGCGATGAGTATCGGGACAACCGGCCCAATCGGCATCCAAATATGCCATGATGTCCAACAAACTCGAGCCACATACATGTAAGCTGAGAGAAGAAGTGCCGCGTATGTACCGCAGAATCCTCTTGATCAAGGCCATATGACAATCATGTGGAGCATGCATATACAGACATGTTTGCTGTACAACGTAGACAATATCTGGTCTGGTCATGGTTAGGTACTGAAGAGTGCCAACCATGCTTCGATAGAAGGAATGATCGTGGTAGGGAGTACTGGCAGAAGCTGATAGCTTTGGTTTTGTATTGATCTTCTACATATTTAGCTTGGGACAAGAAAAAGCCTGATGAAGACCGTGTAACTTGGATGCCAAGAAAATAGTGTAGAGGCCCGATATCTTTTATGGCAAATTCAGATTGTAATTGGCCAATGATACGAGAAAGAAACAGGGTTGAGGAGGCCGAGAGGATCATATCATCGACATACAGTAAAAGAACGCCTAGTTAGAAACTCGGCGAAGAACAAGGAGAGAATTATCAAAGTGTGTGGGTGAGAATCCAATGGATTTGATGAAATCCGAGGATCACATGTACTAGGCTCGTGGTGCTTGTTTCAATCTGTATAAAGAGTGTGACAATTTGCAAACATCATGTGGACGAGTGGCATTGACAAAGCCTGTTGGCTGACGACAGAAGACACGTTCAGTGATTGAACCATGAAGAAAAGCATTAGAAACATCGAGCTGATGGCATGGCCATTGCTTGGAGGAGTTGAGTGATAAAACAGTCTGAATAGTGGCTGGTTTAATGACCAGGCTAAAGGTCTCAATGAAATCAACTCCAGGTAGCTGAGAAAACCACGCACTACCCAACGGGCTTTATATCGGTCTAAGGTTCCATCTGGATTGAATTTGTGACAAAAGACCCATTTGCCGGATACAATGTTGGCATTGGGAGGCCGTGGCATGAGATTCCATGTGGAGTTGGACTGCAAGGCATCAAATTCAGCTTGCGTAGCAGCTTTCCAGTTGGGGCCCCAAAGAGCCGAATGGACGGAAGAAGGAATTGACGAGATGCCAGTAGAGTGGGTGGCAACATTGGCGAATTTCAGATTTGGTTGCGAATCCTAGCATGACCATGAGTGATCATGGGGTGTAAGGGCACTGGTTCTGGAGAAGTATGTGTGGGGGAGGAAGCAAGCTCCAGAGTCTCATGTGCAGGCAGTGCCGAAGAAGATACCTAAGCAGAAGTAGCAGTATGTCGGACCGGTAACAGAGGTGAAACAACTGGTGCTGGGAATGAAGCGGGCGATCCTGGAGCTAGTGGGACAGAATGGGAGTGGAGAGGCAGTAGGGCCTGTGTATGGGAATGAGAGACGGATAACCCAATAAGACACGCTTGGTTACTGGATTATAGCACCTATAACCGCGATGATCCATCGGATAACCCAAGAAGACACATGTAGCAGATCGTGGGGCCAATTTGTGTGGAGAGGTAAAAGCAAGATTTGGCTAACACAGACATCCAAACATGTGCAAATGATCATATGACGTGGGAGAGCCAAGAAGGCGCTCATGAGGAGTTGTAGACCCAGTAGCTGAACAAGGGTGGCGATTTAACAGAAAGGTGGCGGTAGCAAGAGCTTCAGCCCAGAATTGAGCAGGCATAGATGCGTGAAACAGTAGGGCATGAGCACAATCATTCAATGTTCGAAGGATTCGTTCGGCTCGTCCATTCTGCTGCGAAGTATGTGGGCAGGAGAGGTGTAGGCTGATGCCACGGGAAGAGAGATAAGAGTGCATAGCGTGGTTACCAAACTCACAACCATTGTCTGTTTGGATTGACAATATTGGTAGATTGAACTGGGCACGAACAAACGCATGAAAATGCACAAAGGCTGAAAGAACTTCAACTTATTGTGCAAAGGGAATGTCCAGACCAAGTGAGAGAATTCATCCAAAATGGCTAAGTAGTATTTGAATCCAGAATTGCTGAGCGCTGGAGATGTCCAAATGTCAACATGAACAAGCCCAAAAGGAAATTGACATCTTGCGGTAGAAAGAGTAAAATGCCAACGCACATGCTTGCCTAATTTGCATGCGTGCCAAGTATTTGGGGGATGATTTATTACAAGAGAAATTAAAAGAGCGCAACGCTTTATTGAGAACAGCCTTGCCAGGGTGGTCAAGATGTTGGTGCCAGAGGTTGATGGGGAGAGCTGCCGTGTAGAGGCCGACCAATGGTGTGGACGAGAGAGGGTATAGCTCCCGGTGCTATCACATCGTAGGATCGCCCTCCGTGTTGGAACTTCCTTGATAGAAAAAACAAAGGAGTCAAATTCAACAGAGACGGGATTGTCCAGAATAAGTGCACAAACGGAGAGTAAGTTCTTGACCAAATGTGGAGAGAATAAGACATTATGTAATTGTTGAGGTGAGGAGGAGGTAGGAATTAATGAAGTGCCCGAATGAGTGACAGGTATAGTGTTACCATTTTTGACAATGATGCGAGAAGAATGTGAGGAAGGGCAAAGAGAGGAGAGAATACCAGGATTGGAAGCGAGGTGAGTGGAGGCTCCAGTGTCTAGGAACCAATCCGAGGAGGAGTTGACGGTGGGTACGCCAGCGCCATGCAGAGTGTGAAGAAGCATCGTTTGGTCCCACGCAGGCATCGTAGAGGATGGAGTGGAGTTTGTCATAGCGTGACATGCAGGCTGCATACTGAGACGAGGACCAAGGAGGCCTACAGTGGGAGGACGCCATGGCATGGGCCAAGCGTGCACCATGCATGTCCATGGATTGACCCCAGACATCCATGGCGAAGAATAATTGGTGGATGTCCGAGATGGTTCGGCAGAGGGAGCACCTGTGGGGGCATCAGCAGAAGGAGATTTGAATGCCTTTTTCTTCTTCTACTTCTGCTTGGAGGTGCTGGAGCTTTTGCTAGAGTTGGGTGTACCACGTTCGGCAAAAAGGGCCTCAGCGGTGACCTGCTTGTCGGATTGCTCGGCTTGGAGCTCCTCCAATAAGAGAAAGGAGTGCACAGAGAGCAGAGATGGCAGCGGCTCCTTCGTAGTGATGACGGGAATCACATGATGATACTTGGGGTTGAGGCCACATAGAAGATTCAAGACTTGATTGTCCTCATGAACGGGTTGGCCGACATCGCAGAGAGCGCCAGCGAGCGTTTTTAGTTGGGAGCAGTACTGCATGATCGTGAGGTCACCTTAATAGACGCTGCAAAACTTGGCTTCAATGTAAACAAAACGAGTGAGATGATTGCTGAGGAAAAGACCCTTGATCGTGCTCTAGACATCGAAGGCAGTACTGGCTGGCTTCATGATGAGGTCCAGAATTTCCTTGAAAATGGTGGTGTAAAGCTAGTTGACAATGGCGGAATCAACCATTGTCCACTCGGGATCAGAGGGAGCATGAGTGGGTGCTGTGTTGATGTGAGCATCGAGCACGAAATTGTCAAAAATCGTGTCAAAGAAGAGACACCACTAAGTGTAATTGGATTCAGTGAGGTCAAGAGTGATGGGAATATGAGAATGGTTGTTCACCATCTGGATTGTGGAGGAATGTGAAAAACCATCTAAAAAATATTCTAATTAATCATCAGGAGGATCATTATTCATAATCACCACCTCGACGACTAATCAGAATATCATCCCGATAGTCCCGGCACGTGTTTTGTGCCCAAGATCGAAACACATACCTTTCCAACGTAAGCAATCATAACCAAGCTTACTAAAGAGCGAGTAATTAAATCATATTACAAGTTCTTAGACATTTACAAGTTTAACAATTTACAACAAAAAAGATCTAAGAAGATACTCAAACTGATCAACTCCTAGCCAAAAGAGAAACTACGTAACGAAAACAAAAGCTAAAGATAACAAAAGATGGGTGAAGCCATATATCCTTAGGCTTCACATCAAAAGCATGACCTCCGAGTAGTTGCCTACTCATTCCCGCCGCTAGCATCGGTGAATGTGAAGTAGCTAAACACCGCCTCTTTCCCACTTGCAAAACCTGTAGAGTAGTTGAGTACGAAGGTACTCGCAAGACTTAATCTATATATGGTACATATAAATAACCCAACTATAAGGATTACGCATTAGGCCATTAGCAAGGAAAAGGGTCATAAGATTGATTAAAACATATGCACCCACAACTGTCGGTGATATGGGATCTGGGGGTTCCCGAGTCCCGAGGCCAGGACAGCGCGGTGCTACATGGCGCCTTCCGTCGGGGATCACCTCCCCGAGGACCCGAGGAAAGCACGGTCCGGGAGTGGGTGCTCGGGGTCAAGAACAGTTGGTCCCCAAGCACCCAGGGAGCCCCATGCCGATGGACCCTGCAGGGATTCCATGATGAGGTGTCGGTCGGTGGGAGGCCCGATGCCGCATCTAATGGAGAGCGTGGACGGTCACATCCAACCACTCTCCCCCACGCCTACCGTTCTGAATACATCAGTCCCTGCCGCCGCCTGGCAGGAAGGCGTGGGCATAATTAATATGGCAGGTCCCATCACATGTCCCCTCGCGGGGCCCATGAAGAAAGATGGCTTGAAGATATCTTTGATGGGCTTGAGGCTTATCGCCCTGTTACATCTGACCGCGTCAGACCTACTCTGACCAAACGGGCATGAGAGAGTACTCAGAAGCTGGCCGGTGGACGTCCCTGCGCCTGCTAAAGCTGGAACACGAAGACGGCTGGAACCGTCCGAGGGATGTATTTTTAACCCTCTATAACATCAACTGTAGATCAATGATGGTCACTTTCCATTTATTGTTTACGGGAACTTGTGCCCTCGTTCTGGGCACTCCCTGAAGGGCCTCCTCCCGGTAGATAAGGGGGGGACTTTGAAAAGGGAGATGGAAAAAAAGGGAAAGAGGGAGACGAAAGGAGAGAAACATTGACAACATACTGGACACACAGGAGTAGGGTATTATGCTTCCGAGCGGCCTGAACCTATCTAAATTCTTGGTGCATTCATTTCTACTAGCTGACGATCCATCTTGCCTAAGTCCCACTCGTATTAATCTCGCGTATGAGGTAGTTCCAGAACCAGCCCCCCGGCCGAATCTCAAAGGGGGTCCCTTAGGATCCCTGCTCGCAGTGTTCATCCACCGACAACAACCTAGACACATATGTGTGAGCATCGAAACATAACCAACAACAATACAATTATATCCTGCAGTAACCAATTGTATATAAATGTAAATGGAACCAACATGAACATATATGTAACATGAACCATCTCCACCATGACCAACATATCCAACCATAATCCACAACTCGTGACTCTACGATGGTGCACATGAACAGAAGGTATGCTCATGACCGAGAACGCGACAGTTCGAACTGTTTTTACACCCTGCAAGGGGATACTCCTTTACCCACACGACACGAGAACCATTAAGCTTGTGTCACCCGCTAAAGTGCACACAAGGGGGGTACTCGTGACAACCTTTCCAAATAAGTCCCAACCATTTGGATCGTGCATCGCTCGGCGCGGGGATATCTAGAACTACTCTCAAATACCCTTATAAGACCGCCCGCTCACACCGTCGATGTTCAGGCCCAAATGATCATAACCACAAAGGTATTCAGCTTGCCTTACCATTAGATCAGCATGTGGTGAGTATGGTAAGTGTTAAAGCCAACGGTGACCAACGGTCGGTGCTTAAACGATGCAAAGCGGTCTATGGTGCCTCGGTTCCTCTCCCGAACTACCCCAAGGACTCCTCCTGAGCAGAAAATACCCCTAACACCGCCCACATCTCGCATTATACTCACCACTCATCTAACCATCTCAACATCATAAAAGTATTTGTAAACCATAAGTAAGCCCTATGCTCGTGAACAATTGCATCACCATCGCTCAACTTCTACTGAGGACCTATGCATTGCTAAGTATGTCGAATAACTCTTACACTAGACATCAATAACATTATCGAGGCGACAAGGATGAGGATAATCAACAACTCAAGGTAGAAGATATGCAATTCAACAAAGGTTCTACTCTAATAAGCCCAACACTTGACTCAAACATGCAAACATACATAAAATATAGTTTATCAATTTAGACTCCCTTCAATTGAACAAAGGGTGCAATATGCTTAAATACTTGCCTTGCTACTTTGTCAGTTGCCTGATACTACCTGCACAAAACTCATAGAAGTACGGTAGATCGGTGTCGTCTTTGCTTGCTTGAACTGTCGGATCAATGTTCTCTAAAAGAAACACGGGTGCAATGCATAATTAAACAAACAATGCAAAAAGGATGCAATATGCATGTTCAAGTAATAGTAAAGCGCTATGACTCGAAAACATATGCAAAGGATCGCTAAAGGATTAGGGTTTTGAAGTTTGAAACCCCGGATAAGCTAACCTAGCCTCACCTTAATCTTCACAGGCTGGCGATCAGACTAGCCTTCGGGTGGCGGTTTGACCGACGTCCAGCAGAGAGTTTTGGCCTCTGGTGGTCTGGATGTAGTCATGGTGATGATCAGACCGCCCACCAATGGTCAGACCAGCCCAAGTGACGATCAGACTCTTGTATAAGTTTTCAACTCGAATTCTTCGGTCCCCAACTAGTGGTCAGATCGGCCCTAGCGGCGATCAGACTAGCCTTGGGGTGACGGTCTGACCGGCGGCCAGCAGAGAGTTTTAGCCTCTAGCGGTCTGACCGTAGGCATGGTGGCGGTCAGACCACCCACCAACAGTCAGATCGACCCAAGTGGCGGTCCGACTCCTGTATATGTTTTTAACTTGGATTCTTCGGTCCCCAACTGGCGGTTAGACCGGCCATAGCGGCGGTCAGACCGCTAGACCTTGCCGGCAGTGCCTTTGTGGGGTCGCCAACGAGGATTCCAGCGAGACCTTCAACAATGAAGGGTACCACAATGTTCTATGGGACTAGTGGAGTGTTTCTCAAGTGATTTAGACATCATTCACCAAGCTAAACTTAAAATACCCTATGGGTTGGATCTAGGCTAGGTTGAACTTGGGCCTAAACGACACAAAGGTCAAATCGAGCTCGGAAACAATAGAGAAACGGTAGGGGATAGCTCACCTCAGCTTATGGGAGCTTTCTATTTGATTGGAATGCTTCAGGGAGACTCCGATTCTCGGATCGGATCCCAGAGTGGTGGTGAAGCTTGCGGTTGATGAATGGGTCTCCGGCGGGGAGAAGAGGAGGAAAACTTGGGGAAGTCCTCCGGGAAGCTCGTGGGAGTTCCCACCTCCGATCTACGACCTTCGAACGCGACGAGTAGAGCTCTCTTTCTCTCTATAGGGTCGGGTGGAGAGAGGGAGAGTGAGAGAAATGTGAGAGGGAGAGAGCAAAAGGAAGTGATCGATCCACTTAATCTGAGCCTCTATGTGCTGGCGATCAAACCGTGAGCTCGGGCGGTCAGACCGTGGGTGACACCAGTCAGACCATGAGGGGGTTCTTTTGCTGAAAATTTCCTAAGTCTCCCCTCATCCTCGTCATTCTATTCTTTTCCTTCTCCAAGGTATGCATGGATTTTCCAAAGTGCTCTAAACCATCTCTAAGGTGTTTGAGGCCTGATAAACCGGTTTTGATGGACAAACACGTGCAAGCACATGCGATGACAATTATGCATGCCTAATTACGTAATTAGCATTTTGGAACGTGACAAACCTCCCCTTTTAAGAAGAATATCAACCCAAGATTTGGGAAACATAGGGCAAAGGTGACGGGGATGAAACAGAAAGAATTCTCCCACTATTGGAAAAGAATCATGTCGGACATCACCAACAGAATGAAAAGATATCCAGTGGACTCTTTGTGAACTAGCAGTTAGACCGAGATAGTCCTGGTTAGATCGCGGCTCAGTTGGACAGCGTGTTCCATGGTTAGACCGAAATTTATACAGAGAGTTTTGAGCTCTAACGGTCAGACTGCAAGTCATTTTATGGTCAGACCGCCCGCCAACGGTCAGACCGGTAGAAGCACTGGTCAGATCGCGAGCCAGCAGAGAGCAAAAATAAGCTCATCCCGCTTCAGGTTGGATCGATTTCCAAACACAACTCTTTGAAGAATTGACTTCCATTCAACATGGCGGTGAACACATATCTGCTAGACATTCTAAACGTGTAATATTACAACAACTTTTACAAACTCTTAAAGAGTTCAGGATACTCGGAGTGGATTTTATCTTCCAGCTCCCATGTCGCTTTGGCCTCCGAATGGTTGCTCCATTGAACCTTGATGAATTTGATGGATTGCCGCCGTGTCTTGCGCTCGGCTTCATCTAATATTCGGATTTGTTGCTCACAATATGAGAGATCCAACTGCAACTCTTGATTTGCAACTTCAATCACTTCCGTTGGAACTCGAAGGTATTTCTTCAATTGTGACATGTGGAAGACATTTGTGAATGGCGAAGAGGGACGAAGGCAAGTCTAATTGATGGGCCACCTCTCCATGCCAGATAACAATCTGGATGTGTCCCACATATTGAGGTGCTAGCTTTCCTCTGACTTGAAAGCGTCGAACTCCTTTGAGTGGAGAAACCTTTAGATACGTAAAGTCTCCAATCTTGAACACAAGTTCTCTCCGGCGGCGATCCGCATAGCTCTTCTGTCATGACAACCCGTGAGGAGACACTTGCAAATGGCTAGAATGTGCTCTTTGGCCTCTTTAACCAAATCTAGGCCTAGAAAAGCTCATTCACCATATTTGCATTCTGGAGTGTGAACCACCTAAGCACCCAATAGTGGGTGTTCGGCCACATGTAGGGTCCAGATTGGCCCAACGAGACCATTTGCCAGTACATGTGACACTTAGTAATGCCAAAGGTGACGCCTTGAGATGGAATCTCAGCCCCTAGCTTGAGAATCACGAAGAATCTTCATAAGATTCTCCTTCACTCACGGTGACGATGCGTTTGGTTGGAGGCCCCTGGCTTGAGAATCACAAAGAATCTTAATAAGACTCTCCTTTATTCACGGCTACCATATGTTTGGTTGGAGAGGAAGTTTGGATGGGATATAGATAATCGGATGTGACAGGTCATGTAGTGCTTACCCATACCCGTACCCGCCAGTTTTTGCTTCGCCCGTGGGTATACCCGCGAACACCTGCATGCAAAGAACAGGGACCAAACCCGTCACTCGTGGGTACCCGTTGCCCGCGGGTATACCCACGGGTGGCAGGGAGGGTGGCGGAGGTAGCCGCAGGGTGGGGCGGGAAGGTGCTGGGCGGTAATGTGGATTAGGGCTGGGCGGCGATGCGCGTGTAGCTCAGGGCGAGGAGGGGCTGGGCGACGGCAGTGGTGCAAGGCAGGCTTGGGGTGGCATGGGGCTGGGCAGGGGCGGCACGGGGCTAGTGGCGATGGGGTGGCGCTGGGCAGGGAGGGGCTAGGTAGTGGCAACGGTGCTGGGCAGGCTAGGGGCGGTGAGGCTTTGCCGCTCGGGGTGGCACGAGGTTCGCGATGATGGTGCGACGCGGGGCGGGGAGGGGCTGGGCGGCGACGATGTGGCTCGGGGCGAGGCTGGGTGATGCTCGAATGGCGTGGTGGCGCCTGGTGACGGATGGGCGGCGTGGTAATGCATGGTGGCAGGGAGCCAGCCAGGGAGGCGAGCTAAGTGGCAGCTGGGGGGTTAGGGGTGATTGGAGTTGGAATATTAGGGTTAGGAAAAGTAAGACCCACGTGTCATATATATATGACAAAAAAGCAGGAGAGCTGCGTTTTCAATCATTAGAAGGAAAAAAGGCCAGGTACAAGGACCCAAAGAAAAAAAAATACAACATCACAAACAAGAAAAAGTTCGTCGGATGGACTAAGGAAAAGAAAAAGAAGCTAAACAACGACGTCTAAAACAATCCGTTGGGAAACAACACAGACCTCAAGACCACATCATGAAATATGTCGTGTGTTATCGTTACCAAGCCCGCCGCCAAACGACAAAATAGCTCCGACTTCACCATGGTGGGCCTCAGCCTTTGCCTCGATATTGCTTCACTTCACGTGCATGATCCTCAAAGAACAAACTTGCCTCGCATCATCGTTGACAAGCTCGTCGTGCGCCCATGACGCAACAGCTTCAACTTCCCCTAAGCATGGCCGTCCTTCGTGATCCACCGTGGAGCACAGCTCAAGGAGACAAAAACCTCATCATGTGATTCAAATGGACCATCGCCTCCCACTGTGAGGCCCGCAGACCCCAAGGCGCCGAAACAAGCACCATAGCCAGACGGAAGCTTCAACTTTATCGGAAGGTGTCATCATCGCTGCCAATCTGCACCAACGCCAGCAGACAACCACAACGAGGGTTGGGGGAAACAAGAGCACCTCGACGCAATGCCGACGGACATCCAACACATGGCAGTAATCTCCAAGGCAACGCCTCCAAGGGGGACACGACATCAATGATGTCGTCGTTGCTCGATCCGGCGAGCTAGATCTAGGTTTTCACCTGGAGAATCCATTGAGGGTTAGGTGAAACAGGAGCACCTTGACAAAGCCTCTAAGGAGAAGAATGACACCCATGGGCATCGCCGTTGTCGGAACCGGTAGAACGTCGAGTGGTTTTTCACCCAGAGCTTCTGCACCAACCCACCGCACGTGTTGAACCGAACCGCCGGCGACCACCACGCGCAACCAAACCTCTGCACTAACCCACCGCATGTGTCATATATATTAACGGGTAAACGGGTTCCATGAGTACGGATATGCCTTACCCATACCCGTACCCGTACCCATATACCCGTCGGGTAGTGATTTGTGCCCATGAACATACCCACATGTAGCAAATAAGGAACAAACCTAACCCTATTAGGGTATTTTTCCCACTGGTAAATGGACAAAACTGCCATCCATAGATATAGTTATCTTTATTTTTTGATAGGATAATCTAATTTTTTATTTGGTTGGATGGATGAGATGAGTCAATTTTCTGTTTAGTTGATGGGGTTAGAGTGCATAGGATGAGTCAATTTTCTGTTTGATTGGATAGATTGGATAAACTAAGTTGGTGATGATGATCTTTTGGTGAAATTACCCTTTAATAGTAGTTGATTTTTATAAGCATTTGGATGAATTTGTGCATGTTTGAATTAGTTTGAATTAAAAATAGAATATCACATAAAATGATAAAAATATATATAAACGAAGCATTACAAAACAAACTCACTTTTTCACTAAATAACTTAGATTTGAAAATATTTTTATAAATTAGTATATCATATGAGAATAATATTAGTAAATTTTTCTAGATTTTTGAGAATTTATTTGAGGCAAAAATTTCTAAAAATTATAAAATTAGATTTCTTTGGAAAATTCTAATTAATTATTGGCTCATGCTTTTTGGATCAAACTAATTAAAACAAATTACTACTGAGCTATAGTTTTCTTATAAAAATATTTAGAATTTTTAAATTATTCTTATAATTTTAAATAAAATCGAGAGTTAAATGGAAAACACGGGCGTACACCGACCACAACGGAGGAACAAACCCGCCTGCAGAACGCGAGCACAGGAACATGGGGGCGGCGGCATCCGGATCTGAAGGAATATTCCCTTCGATTGGATGACTATGTGCGCTCCTGATCCAGGACGATCCTATCCACCTCTAGTACAGTGAATCAAATACCACCTAAGATCCGCTATAATTACGTCTATTAAGAGGAGTGTTGCCTCTTATAATTGCAGTTGTTGTAGCCGACCCTATGATAGAATGGAGTCACCTAAACATGGGCATTAGTGTCCCACTTTAGCTTTAAACATGGGCATTTGTATCTCTGAAACTCGAATTGTTTCTTCTTCTTGGTGAGATTCTATCTGAGTTAAGGACGTGATGATAGAGATGCGTACCTTACCTTTCCAAATCACATGGTTGACAATCACGTGCGCTCGAAGAATTATGTGCAAGCGTGTCTAGAATTATGAGCCAGAGATAAACTCACCACACACGTCACATCACATTTGCGTAATAATAAGTACCGGAATTAGATTCAACAGTCATACGGTACTGGTAAACCCTTGCCAAATCTGAAAAAAAAAAGGTCCGACTATAAATTAGTCGACTAAAATCGGAGGGAATCTCAATCGACGGATCAGAGCTGTTTGATCTAGAACGGATGCCATCCCTTCATCTTCTTTCTCACAATTTCTCTCTCGCCGTCTCACATATGTGCCTCCGCCTCCCGCTCTCCTCCGATAATCCCTAGCGGCGTCCCTGTCGTTGGGTCCGCCTCTACTACCCTCGCCACGCTAACCCCTCGACATGCGATACCCTCACCTTATCCCTGCTCACTAGAGGTCTGTCGCTCGCCCATGGCCAGCGATGCCCCCTCCCCCGCCTCGTCATGCCACCCCCACCTCCTCCGTCTGGCCTGCCTCCACCGAAGCCATTTCTAAGCTCGGTAGCCATGGAGACTCATCGGAGACCCGCCGATGAAAACCCCTTCCCCTAAACTCCGGTGACCGAGAGCATGTCTATTGAAATCAAGGGCGATTTTAGTCGACTATACTGTAGTAAATACGAAAAAAAACCCTAAATGTTATTTGGATTCCTCAAAAAACCCATCTTAATAATTCATAATTAACCTCTTTTTATAATACTCCCTACCCAAGTAGAGTTGGTTCTGTAAGGGTTAAAGTATTACCACAACTAGAATAGATTCATGGTTGATCCATGGTAGATGCGGCTTTAGCTCAATTTCATGTGGCTCGGGATAACGCCGTGACCAGGGTTCCAAAATTTGACGGTTACCGATCTAAAATCGCGATAACTGGCCATCTCGGTTCAGCTCGGTTTCAGAAACCGAACGGTAACCGAATTTGAATTAAAAAAAATTGAAAAAATAAAAAAATTCAAAAACAAATCTTAAAAAAACTAAACACAATTCTAAGACCTTATGTGAAATTTGTTTTCAAAAATAATATCTTTTGAATCATATTCTATAGGGAAGAAGTTTAAAAAAATGAAAAAAGTTGAAACATGCGGCTCAGTTAATAACTCATGTTAAGAAAAAATTTAATATACAAAAACATATTTTTCTTGTGTAGAACGTATCTTAAAAGTATCTTTAAAATTGATTGCACTTTATTTATGATTTTTACAAAGTTCACAAGCATAAAGTGAATATGTTAAGAAACAGCACTGTAATTAACTTTTTTATGTCTACTATTTTTTTTTCTACGTAAATCATAGTATAAATAAACTAAAGTTTAATAAAAGTGGTTTCACTAATTTTTGAGGTGTGATGGGTCAGTTATGAATTAATCTAGTTGCAACACATTTACACAATCCTGCATGTTATAATAACTAATTCATGAGTTCATGTATTTTTAAAAGACATAGGATCATGTAAGAAGACTAACAAAATTAGTTTCATGATTTTTGGACTAGCAAAAAGTAAACTATGTATTTAACTTGGTATAACAAATACATTTTCTCACAGAAAATTTTGAACTTTTTCATGAGTGTAAATACTTTTATCATGTAGATCATGTTACAAGGAAACTAACAAAATTTATTTCACTTGATTTGAAGCTCAGATGAATTAGTAATTGATTTTACTTAATTTGAAGCTCAGATGAATTAGTAATTGATTTTACAAGATTGAGATAATTTTTGGGTTTTTTTTGTTGAACTTCACTGAAAATCAAGAAAACTGCTCGATAAATCGAGAAAATCGAGCGCTTACCGATAAAACCGAGCGGTTACCGACAATGCGAAAAATTCGAGAAAACCGTTCGATAAATCGGAAAAACCACTCAGTAACCGGTCCAATTAGATCGGTTACCGAGCGGCTAAAATCGTGATTTTTCTGAAAAATTTCAAATTTATTCAAATAAATTTTATCTAATTTTTTTTAAAAATTTGAGTAATTGCCACGGTAATCACGATTTTTCGGTTACCTGATCGGTAACGTAAACCATGGCCGTGACGATTGCTCAAGAGGAAAGTAACCTGCTTCCGAGTACTGAATAAGATGGTGACTCGTGTTACATACACGGGGAAATGGAGGTGACATGACCCGTGCAAGTTCTGAAATGGAGGTGGCATGACTTCAGCTCAATTTTATTGTCAATATTCGGTATACGATATGTCGAATACACCGTGTATCGAATATAGGTTTTCTGCAGTGCGGTCATGTCAACTCATATCGCTGTACACAAAGAGTATATTCGGCACTTCGTATGTCGAAATACGGTATTGTAGCCCATATTCGGCACACAGTGTGCCGAATATGGTTGGGCTCGCGGTTTTTTGGCATACGGTGTATCGAAATTTTATTTTCGGTAAATGATGTGCCGAATATGAATATTAAAATTGTAAATACGATAATACATTATCTATTTTAGCAAATAGGCTCATGTATAATATCTAATTTTGGATTTTCCCCTAATTTTACAGATGTTTGATGTTGCATAAAAACGTAGGATACCCAAAGCATAGTCGTGCCGGATAAGGACTCAACCATTCTGTCTTCTTCACATGTTCAATGTTAACAGACATGTTGGGGCTACAAAGCAGCCTGCCATCTCCCTCACCTCCAAGTCCCAACAGGGAAAATCATTTCGGTTCCTAGCCATTCCTGTGGTCAGTATCTTGTCCGTCCATCCATTCCTGTGGTCAGTATCTTATCCATCCATCCTATATTGAGATTAGTTCTATATGACTCCTATCTTTGTATTTTGGTTGTATTGTATTATTTCTTTAAGTGTGTCATAGCAGATACGATAGGACATAAAGAAGGTGAGCTGGTGAGAAAGTAGGTGAAGACCAGCAGAGCAAGGAGATTATTGCCAGGACATTCAATGCATTTTCAATTTTGAATCACAGTCATGTCCTAATATAGGGAACAAATAGATGGAAAATATGGATATGGTGCTTCCACTTTTGAATTTTGAACCACAACCATGACAGGTCCGGTCACTCATGCTTTTATTGACCTTTTTCTCTACTAGTACTTGATCAAGGTATAATATTTTGAATTTTGAATCCTTTATCACCAAAGAGAGCTATTTTTTAGTACAAAATCGTGACACTGAACATGTATAAGCTTGTGTTCAGATATATAATCGTGTCATTAAACATATCCAAACTTATGTTCAGATACATAATCATGCCATTGAACATATCCAAGCTTGTATTCAGGTACAGAATCGTGCATGTACACGATACATGACGCATGAAAACTTTGAATATATAATACTAATACGTCTTGCACTATTAAAATTTGAAGAAATAAGATATGCACCACATATTAACATTTAAAGAAACGGGTAGTTATATAAACTAATAACAATAGCGTAAATAATTACTCGAAGGAACATCATATCGCTACACTAGAAAAAATTAAGTGATATCTATTAAAATATATACATATATAATAAGCATGCACCAGGCCACATTTCTACATTGACCAAACACCATAAACAAAGTACACTTACCACTAGGTACCTATCCATACTTTAAAAAAATAAAAAACTTATTAAATCTTGAATATTAGAGATACGTACCATTTAAATACCATTAGGAATAAGATACACGTAATCCAAATTAACACCCTACAACACCACAAGAGAGCCCCCTCCACCATGGACGATCTATAAGCCCCACAGCCATCGGGTCCACATCAACCCCAGCCGATGACCTCCCCACCGTGGATCCACCGTGAGGGACAATATCCATCACGTGAAAATATAAGCTACAAGGCACCATTCTTCAATCGGTAGAAGTAGCCAGCAAAGCCCTCCTAAGACGGCAAACGGCACTCCTAGAGTCAGTGGACAGGGCAACACGGATTCGTTGATTGGTACCTCTTTCCACATGGAATTGTTAGGGCCACCCCTCTTGGCTGCCAGCGAGGAGCAAATCCATCAGCGTACAGTCCGACAACATAAGGGGTGGATCTAGCTACCAAAAACTCCATCAAAGACTGATGAAGTGGAGACGATGCATATCTAACCGACGACGAGGTCATGTACCAACCTCACCGTGGATAGCCCACGACAAGCTCCCTGTATCGGCCTTACCGTGAATGGCTGTGGCTGTCATAGATCTCTATTGCCTCTTGCATGGTTCCATACCAACTCACCAATTCACCAATGGTGAGCTCAAGGTTCAACTTACCGACCGGAGGTCGGTTACCGACCTCCGGCGGTAACCGAAAAAGCGCGGTAACCGCGGTAACCGGCCAAAAATTCAAAAAAATTCGGAGAAAATTCATTCGGCAAATTTTAAATTTTTGCGAAAAAATCGGATTTTTTGGCTCTCGGTAACCGGTCGGTTTGGACCGGTTACCGAGCGGTTTGCTCGATAATTCGAGCGGTTTGCTCGGTTACCGACAGGTCGAAAACCGAGCGCATTTGTGCAATTACCGAGCGATTTTTAGCAGTTACCGACATGTGTGGATGCATTTTCAATAATTAAGGTGTAAATCATAATAAACAAATAATTGGCCACTAAATCATGAGGAAAAATAGTATATAACCATGATATGTTTTCTAATATCATATAAAAATTTGGCATGACCTTTGCTAATTTTTTTATGTTTCGAAGGCAACAAACAGATAGTAATAGCAATTGAAGCACGAACATATAATTATTGTTTCGAATATATGCGTATATTACATATGTAGCGCCTGAAATTAATAAATATATATGGAATTATCATGACCTTCGAAAGGAAATCTGCATCACCTTTAGAACCACCAGCTTGGGGGCCGATTACATTCGGCCATAGTGTACTCATCGGTGGACATTAGCATTAGCCGTCGTGTCGATAGTAACTCTGCTTTGAACTCAGCCCAAGTTTGTCCTGTCCATGCAGAAGTGGTTGACCATTGTCCTTGCAAAGTGGCATAAAACTCAGGGTCTTGCCACTCATAGACCCACTGAATAGGAGGCTCTAAATGAGCATTGGAGGTAGGATAGTGGTACGGATACGATCCAGAACTACTCTCCATGCCATAGCTGCTGGAATAGCTCGCACTATCTTGTGGTCCATCGTGGCCACCATGTGTTATATGCCTTGGTGAGGATGGAGCACCGTGGTCCCGATCTTGCGTGGCATGTGAAAACTGACTCTCACCAGTGAATTGCACAGGAGGAACGACAGATGTTTGGCCTGGATGAGCATCACCGCCCTGACCATCATCATCACCGCTGTCAGTCTTTGAGCTGCTGTCATTCGATTCTTGGTAAGTCGGGCTCTTTGGGTCACTATTCGTGCTCTCATCGCTTTGCACTTGTCTTTTGCCCTTGCCCTTAGTCCTCTTGCTCTTCTTTCTTTGCGTCATTTGCTTCTTCCTCTTTCCCGTGTGTGTGTCACCAACCGTTGTAGCAGCCCATTGTTGCAAGTCAGGTGTGTTCACTGTGTCTGTCACCAGGTGAGTAGGCAAGGGTACGTCGCTATCTGTGTCCTCCTCGTCAAGCTCAGGGGCTGCATTTGATCTCCCGGTCTCCATCCAGTCCCGGAGCGGATTGTTATCCTCATTCAATGTGAGCTCCATAAGCCGCTGAAATGGATCATCATCAAGAGTTGACCTGATACCTGCATCCAAGTTGTTCTGTATTCTCAGGTTGTAGTTGACATACACCAACTTATGGAGCTTCTTGTAGCTTAATCGGTTGCAAACTTTGGTGTGGATGAAAGCAAATGTACTCCAGTTCCTCTCACAACCACTAGATGAGGCGCACTGTGACACTAGGCGTCTAGCAAGCATTGATAGTGTAGGTGTAGATGAACCAAACATGGACCACCATTGCGCTGCAAGTAGGTATAGTGATATGAGGCTCAGAAAAGTAGGTATAGTGATATGAGGCTCAGATAGATATGTAAAAATCTTCGTACCCGGATGAGTCCTGCCGTCACAAGCCATCCGTGCAGCTAGAGGACCTGAGAATGAGAGAGACTTTGTCCAATACGTTTCAGCCTCAATAAGTGCTTCCGCGGCAGTAGTAACATCAGTCAGCCGCTCAAATGCCTCACGGAGATCTTCGAACAAGGTTGGACCTGTGCCATACGCGTAATGCGTGCGGGGGTTCAAAGCGGCCGCTGCAAGTTGACGATCAAAACATTAGTACTAAAAGCATTAGAAACACAAGCATTTGAAAAGTGGTAGGAGTGTATTACCGGCATTCATGTATGTCAATAATAAATTCATTACACACTAAATCACTCACCCCATTTTTGTGTTTCTTTAACTGCAGCGATAAAGAATGCATCGTCCGCCCTTCTGCCAGGAATGCCTGAAGTGTGAAAAAATTTGGACCATGCCACACCAATAGCTTCCTTCGCTTTCTTTCCCTTGGCACTCCATGACCCGGTGTCAATCCTCGGTTGCACAGGGGCTTTTGCTAAAGCAACATTGTAATCCCGGACACTTGGTGGTGGCTCCCTTGTTGACGATGCTCTTCTAAGCATCCTCTTTAATACAGATCCCCCTCTGTCAGTACCACTACCACCTCCATGCTCATAGGACTCGCCTGACCTCCTCCTAAACTCTTCCTCATCCCTCGATTGACCTACGGCACGCTGCACCTGTTCCTCTTCCGTGTCCTCATTGTCGCTTGTCAAATCTACTTGAACTCTAGCTGATTCTTGCCTCCGAAGCCTCTCGTCTGCCTTTCCCTTCCTCTTATCTTTTGCCCTATCTAGCTCACGTATGAAATAATCACGTACATCTGGAGGCACCCTATCACAGTGTACAACATTTGATCCGCGCCCTGCCAAATGTTATTTCAATCTTGTGGCACCACCGCCTCTCTTCGACTTATTGCAATAATTACACCTAAAACCCGGAGCCAAATTGTCCCCATGCTGCCATACCACATCTTTATCTGTCATTGACTAGTTTGCAATTTCTCTGTACGAAGAAATAATCTCGAAGGTTAGCCTACTAATACATATGCCAACATGTGTTCAAATCGTTACCCAACTCAATTGAACAAAAATTATCAATGCTTACCTAACTAATAAACTAATTTGACCGCATATTAACATCATATACACCTACATAACCGATTATGTAGCACATATGTTACCATCATTCACATGTACATGAACAATTCAATGTAATAAGGTCTGTAGCTCAACGATTCACCCGAGCTCAACACCGAACAATGCATTTCACATTAAAGAACTACTACACAGTTCACAACCGAAGTAATAATGCATTGCATCGTCAAAATAACATGATACCGACAGCTACATTGCTAAAATCGAGCTAACTACATCGGTTACCGACCAATAATGAACAAAAATCGAGCCCTATTTAACGGTTACCGAACGGGGGAAAACGGTTACCGACAGTGCTCCACTCTCCGCGCCCGAGCAGGTGACGATGTCGGTTACCGAATTAAGTCAGTCGGTAACCGAGCTGAAGCGGTCGGTTACCGATTCTTCACCGCCGGAGTCGCGCCGTCCTTCCACGGATTCGATCGCCCTGTCGCCGGAGCCGCTCTAGCAGCTCGTGAACTCGCGATGGGGAAAGTGGAACCTTGCCTGGACGCGCTTACCGACGCCACCTTATCCTTTCACCGTGGGCCACAAATGGGCCAGAGTATACTGTTCAGTCGGCCCAGAACAGAAACGAGCCCATTAGAAATATGTCCGCACTTTGCTCATCAATTTGGATGTCGAAACAATATTTTTTTTAAGTTTCGTTTTCACAGATACTCTTAAAATTACCTCTAGTTTTTTATCAGATTTTTTTGGATTTTTTTTTCAATTTCGGTTTGAATTATTTGAATTCAAATTCGGTAACCGAACGATTTCTGAAACCGAGCCGCAGCGGGAAGGTCGGTAACCGCGAATTTTGGGCGGTTACCGTCGCATTTTTGAACCCTGGGTGAGCTCAGCACCATGAAGAGGATCGAAGGAGGTGAGAGATAGAAAGAGGGTGGAAAAAATAAGTACAACAAGAGAGAGCTGTCCTTTTATTTTGTACCCGATCAGTCCCTGTAAGATAGATCTCTCGTATTAATATAGGTTAATATGTTTATTTGTTTTCTTGACGATCAGGATATCAGCAACCCAGTTGCCGGAACTAGAAAATCCCTTCCCGTCCCAACAGCACTGATCAACCAGATTGATTTCATAGCCCATGCAACACTGGCATCAAATGGTTATGGATGTGACGGCAAAATCTAGCCCAGTTCAATAGTTCGGACTCTCCTGGCCCGTCCTCTCTCTCAAAGTCGGTTAATCCAGCCGTCACAAATTCAAGAGTTTCCGATATTATTTCAATGTGAGGTGTATGAGTAATTTAAATTCTACTGAGTTATGATGGTAGTTCATCAGATTGGAGCGGGAAGGTTGAATGTCTGGAAAGAACAGCAGCTGAAGAAATCAAATGCATCGATATAAACCAGACTATTAAAAAACAAAAACATATCGGAAATCTACACAAGATTAGAAGAACGTGGGGAGATGATCAGATAGAGCTAATACAGATTCGAGGCCATCATGGCGGCCAGTCAAACCAATAGGGAAACATTCTCGTCATCATATCATCTCCAACTTGTTAAAGCAAATTGAATATTTTTTTCTCAAGAAAAACGTCGACAAGAAGAACATCTAAGGACAAACCTAGCAAGGCATGAAAAGGGCAAAAGAAATCCATCGACGCACAAAAGAGCAAGAGATGGAGGGATTAATCTGGGATTAGGTGAAAAAAAGGATGGATGCATCAGATCTCCAAGGTGAAAAAAAGGGTGTGACATCACAGAGATGCCTCAGACGCAAATTACCCATTAAAACTTGTGACTCCTCATCTGCATTCGCATCTGCATCCATATGAACCCACGGCTCCTCCAAGCAACAACAAAAAGATCAACAGAAAAGAAAAAAAAGGAAGGGATCCAAACAACAAGAAACCACAGCAGCCAAGAGAAGACAACACCAAAATCCATCACCAACAAACCGCATCTTCCTCCGACAACCGGAAAGGAGAAGTCGCCACTCCAAGATCGAACGGATTAACCAGGACGGCGATGGGAGGAGGGTGACGGGGCGCCCGGGTAATATATGGAGCGGAGCGGGTAGGAAACCGAGCGGAGGTGGCGTGGCTAGGGTTTTGTTTCCAGGGGCCTTTCTGTCGGCGCGGCATTCCGCATCGGACGGCTCAGGCGGCACCAGCCGTGTTACGCACGGACAGCCTAGATGGGTGTGGGTCCCACCAGTCAGGCCAAGGTGGGTTGGCATGAAGTTTCTTGCATCGGGCCAGCCTTCCGCGGCCCAACCGCACGGGTCGATTCGGCATTTCGCGGCAAAACAGAAGAAGATAGCTCCTGCAGCTGCAGCCTGCCTGGAGGCAAAACCAGTGTTATCTGACGTTAGTGTTGGAATCCGATCCGGATTCTATATGAAACCAGGATCTGTCTCAGGTTAGGCCTAATGGGATTCTGTTCCAGATAGAGGTTTTTGTTTTTTTGAGGAATGAAGGGTCTGTATTCATTCATAAGCAAAGTACAGGGACCCATTGAAATGTTTGTAGTGCCTACTGCACTGGACAAGGGGATCTATGAGCTAAAAGTTTCACAGGAGAGCAAACATGATGGATGAGAGTTAGCTTGTTTTGCTAATTAAATTAGCTGCTAATTTGTTGGTTGTCCAGTCTTGCCATCTTGATTACGGTTGGCAGTCACGGAAGGCATACAACACACTGTACTCAAGGTGCAATCAACGTTGGCCATCCATCCTCAGCTGCTGCATAGCATAGCATACCACAACTCTTTTCTCCGGAGGAGACAGGCCGAGTTCATTTTCCAGCAATCACAGGCTATTTTCTGTGGGGATTTTCCATTTGTGATTTTCTGTGTCTTGTATCCCGATACTTGTAGATCACAAACATGTCCTCTACAAGTTGGACCAGTTGGACACTAGTACATGACAGACGTAGCTCATCACCTGCCTATGTATCTAACGATGTACTTCATCTAAAAGAAACTATGTATCTAACGATGGAGCACATAGCTTCAGTTACACCAAACTCTTGAGACTAGTTCGATAGGATTGCAATGTAACATAAATAATGAACAAACTATATTCAAATTTGAACTTCACATTGGTTGATGTTCTAATTATATATACAGGAAAAGAGTGCCCGCTCCTAAACGGGCATCTAATGCCCAACGGGTGAATTAACCGTTGGCAGTTGATTACAATCGGTTTCTAACATTTCCCCTTAATCAATGCTGGTCTATGTATATATTATCTTGAGAACTTATCTAAAAACTCTATGGCACAAATATGAGGAAAGTAACAGTGATATGCTGTTAAAACTCCTTTAAAACTCAATGAAAAAATAAGGAGAAAATGATATAATATGTATTGATTTTTATCTCTTTGTAAACTCATACAAGAAAAACCTTTTAAAACAAAAACCTATCGGTGAATAGAATAGGGGTCCCTGTTCTATGGTCCCACAGCTGGCGATTCCAGTTGGTAGAAGATTTTTTCCTGCATCAGGGTCCCATCGCGCGACCAGTTTATGCCTTTATGACCAGGATCCTTACCACAGAAGGAAATTTCACGACCAGCCTTCGCTAGTCACAGGATAGGTACTCACCAAACTAGTCTATTTTTATTAAGTGCTTTCCACTCAAGTATCTTTCATTCCTAGACACTCCTCCCCGGTGGACAGGTCGAGGCCAGTACAGAGGTGTCATGCCCTGTCCCGTAGTATTAACTGCTACAGGACGGGCTCGCAGGCATGGCAGACTGCTTCACAGGTACACGTGCGAGACCAGTGATGGGACAAGACAGGTTGGCTGACCCGGGTAAGGTGATCATGGAGGTGTCCAACTGATGGGACGGGCTTGACAGTATCTTCAGAGCAAAAGGGGCCCACTTGTAAGCTCTCCCTCTCTCTGGTATATAAAGAGAGGAGGATCCGGTTTATAAGGGGGAGAACTAGTTCTAAAACACTGATAATCAAATACATAGGACGTATGGCTATTATTCTTTTGGAGGCCTGAACCTGAATAATCCATGAGTTCTTGAGTTCATAGCATTCGCGCCCCGCAAGCATTGTTCATGCGCCCCTCGACTGATACACCCCAGAATCATTGTTAGGGATTAACCCTCGATAGTTGGTGCGCCAGGTAGGGGGGCGCGTTTCTGCGTTCCAGTGAGTATTAGAAATTAGATTAGGCTACTCATGGCCGGATTCACGGTAACCACTGAGTCCCGTTCCAAGGACCCCGGTCACCACGGGAAATTTGCCATGGGATACGACCCAGATGAGCCAGGTGCGCTCCAGAGTTTAGATATTGGATCAGAATCCAAAGGTTTCAAAATTCAAAAAAGACCATGTAGCAGAGAGCGGCATAGGCCCCTATGTCCTAGGTACTTGCAGCGAGCTCCAGGCCATATGCCCCAGGGGTGCTAGCCCCGGTAACTATGGCACTGCCGCCCACCGCGTCGGGATGAACTGCCCACCAACTTGTGCGGTCCTCTTCACCAAAGTGCCCTCCGCAGTGTGAACCAGAGCCATCGGCCACACGAGATTCCTAACTAGGTTAAAGGATGTTTAGAAACTGACTGAATGTGTTTTTTTTCCTTGTTCAGGGTCATCTTGTGGATCGGAAATAGGATCTTTCGCTCTTCAAGTTTTGATAGAAAGAATGATCACTTTCGGCAGATACTAGGAACATGAGCAACTACCAGGATCTCAACAGGTGACCCTTTTTCTCCTCTTGTACTAACCACTCCTTGATCAGATGAGGAGTCATTGCCCTATTTTGTAGCTACCCCCACAGGTCACGGGAGCGTTACCGGTCATCGAGCGGTGGGTGCTTTTTGCAACCAGAGATGAATAGGCATAGGACCACACTTGTTGGTAGGCCGTTCATATTGAATGGACTGGGGGCTAGAGCGATCTTGACTCCATCGACTAGCGACACCTTCAGGTATACATTTCAATTAATTTTTTAGGACATCAAATAATGTTACGGAGTATGAGGGTCTCTTATCTGGAATACGAGCAGCCTCCGCAGGAGGAGTAAAATACCCACTAGTGATGAGGGACTCGCTACTGGCTATGAGCTGAGTGCAAAGGGTTTCCTACGCTTAGACTAGATGATGGCGATATACGTCTCTAAAGTGAGAAAGCTAGAGTGACGCTTCGTCGGTTTTGAAGTCAAGCACGTCCCTCACAAGGACGACTTCCTAGTCAATGGGCTGGCCTGTCTAGCCTCTTCTCGTGCACCTGTCCCGGTCGAAGTATTTGAAAAAAGATTCACACGACCACCCATTGTGGTCTTGGGCCAACATGGAAGGGATGCTCTGCTTAGAAATGGAGCACCGGAGGCAACACCTTTTTCGGTGTCGTCAACCTCGGGTGGCCATCATGTGGTTGCCCTGCTTAATTCGGTTACAGCCTGGATGTATCAGATCTTGGACTACCTTTAGAATTGAGCAGCCCCTGATGATGATGTGTCAGTAGAAAAGGTCACGACATAGGACCACAAGTACCCTTAGGTAGAGGGACGCCTCTACCGCCGAAGGAGCAACAATCTTTTACTGAAATACATCACTCGGGAAGGGGTTAGCACAGTGTTCCTCGGCATCCTTGGAGACATATGTGGTGGCCACGCTTCATACCATACTCTGGTCGAGAGGGCATTCCAAAAAGGATTCTATTGGCTCATGGCCCTCCAGGATGCTTGCGAGCTAGTGAAACGGTGTGGATCATGTCTGAACTATGGCTAACATACCAAACTACCAGCCTAGGCACATCAAACCATACCACTCTCTTGTTCTGTCACTAGCTGGGGGCTTGTTATCGTGGTACCGTTCCCTAAAAGCCCCAGGCGATTTTAAATTCCTATTCGGGCTAGTCGGCAAGTTCACTAAGGGGATCGAGGCCAAGCCTATCAGAAAATTCACTGTCACAACATCGATTAGGTTCACATGAGCGGTGGTTGTGCGATTTGGTCATCCAAACCGCATAATTACAAACAACGACACTCATTTCACTGGTCGGAGAGTGCATGTCGATCGCCTCAAATGACCAACTACTCACATGACGACCAGGAGGCGCGGCGAAAGGACAATACGAACCCGAGCGAAGAGTCCCATGAACGTGCTCAAAATTCCGGCAGTCTGGTACCAACAGAGCCTCATGTGCTATCGTGACCACCGGGTGTGAGAGTGGACACTAGTCGTAGGCGTCCTCGACCTAAGACGAGTCTAGGAATAAGGCGGGTCGTAACAAGCTCTTCCTCGTAGGGGAGGGGTCCTACAAAGTGGTATGTGTTTCCTGACCTGACACGATCAACTTAGCTACAGAGGCCGACCACCAATTACACAAGCTTGTGGAGCACAAGTTCTATGTGTAAGGCTACTCGAAGACGAACCTATTTTTCTATTTTGTAGGATCTTTCGGACGAGCGTGGAACATGGCTTGTAAGTTTTTTCAAATTTGAAAATCAGACTTTGTTTTGCAGGATAACCTTGGTACGAACAATCTCACCAAATTGCAAGTTTTCCGATGTAGGCTTGATAGCCTGGTCAGCAGTTGTTCGACCAGCCAGACGGTCAGGGGCTAGGACTTTTAGGATATGTAGTTTGTTTTTGTGTAGCATGCAGATTTTTGTTCTTCCCGATTGATCATATTGTTGGGTGGGAGTCAGAATGCTGCTCGCACAGTGTTAAGGGTATCGACATCCAAGGGATGACGACCACGAGGCCACAAGCCCTAGATCGGGTTGAGCGTCAGTCACCCCGAAGGACTTGTCGTGCTAAGGGCCATCTTAAGCGATGTGAACCTTGCCAACGAGCACTCAGAGCCCACTCGCCAACTGAACACAAGGAAGGTTTACATAAAAGCAGGTCCTCACGTTACGAGTCTGCAAGAGCGTCGAGCTCCTCCGTGGTCCTTTGAACCACGCCAAAGCCGGCAGTGACTGCCAAGGCAAGGTCCAGGTTGGGGATATAGTCACAGATATAGACAAGGGCAAAGTAGGCATCAGTGACTCTGACCTCGAAAAGGTGGTCGCCAGTGATCTCACAAAGCCTCCACTCAAGATTGTTGGCCTCCTTGGAGGCTGCATAAAACCAGTCGATATGACCGGTCATGGTGTCTCCGGGAGTGAGGCGAACCTGAACACCGATGAATCGCTATAGCGAGTCAAAGGGTGTAAAGGTCTGGCTGAGGCAGTCATAGAAGTATTTGCATCACTGGTCGCTCTCTCTGGTCATTTGCTCCAGGTCTCTCCATGCTGCGAGCAACTCCTCCTGACAAGTTGACCAATAAAAGAGGTCACGAACCTCTCAGCAGTTAGCTGGTTGAGTCTCGCTTGGCTAGCCTAGGACTACACATGACCAAGTGATGGTAGGACTGACGCACCTCAGAGGTCACCCTGCATGTTCTCTCGCTTGACTGCAAATCCCAACTCACACTTGGCCACCGCTTCCCGAATACGTCGGTCAATGGAATCTTCGATAAGCGTTGTCAAGGGTTCGGTGTGAGCAGGGGGCCGGCCAGTTCTGATCGCGCCACTTCCAGCCTGCACTGGTCGTGGGCATTATCGATAGGTTCAGTCGGGAGCTCGGAGGGCGGGGGGGGGGGGGATTTTCAGTCACTTAAGGACTTCTACGACCATGACGGTAACAAGAAAACTCATCAAATAAATAAAAAAGTTTCATCCAAATATAATACAGATCCTATGTTACAGTTTGGTATTTACTCCTCGGAAGCCTCCACCCGGAAGATGGATCCCATGAAATCCACTGCCCATGGACCACGCGGCAAACCGCTCAGACCATCACATCCATAAGGAAGCTTGAGGGCTACTGTCTGTGTATAGAATAGGGGTCCCCTATTCTATGGTCCCACAGCTGGTGATTCCAGTTAGAAAAAGATTTTTTCCTGGAGCAGGGTCCCATCGCGTGAGCAGTCTGCGCACACGCGACCAGTCTGCGCCTTCGTGACTAGGATCCTTAACAAAGAAGGTAATCTCACTACCAGCCTTCGTTGGTTGCGGGGCAGGTACTCACCAAACTAGTCTGTTCTCGTTAAGTACTTTCCACTCAACTGTTTTCCTTCCCTAGGCACTCCTCCCCGGCGGACAGTATAAGGTTAGTACAGAGGTGCCATGCCCTGTCCCGTAGCGTTAAATGCTACGGGACGAGCTAGCAGGCAAGGCAGGCTGCTTCACAGGTGTGCGTGTGAAAGTGATGGGACAGGGCAGGCCAGCTGACTGGGGTGAGCTGACTGGGATGGGACGGACTTGATAGTATCTTAAGAGCAAAAGGGGCCCACTTGTATGTTCTCCCTCTCTCTGGTATATAAAGAGAGGAGGACCTGATTTGTAAGGGGGGAACTAGTTTTGAAACATTGATAACTAAATACACAGGACGTAGGGTTATTATACTTCTGGAGGCATGAACCTGGATAACCCCTGTGTTCTTGAGTTCATAGCATATGCGCTCCGCAAGCATTGTTCATGCACCCCTCAACCGATACACCCCAGAATCATTGTCAAGGATTAACCCTCGACAAAACCAATAAACGAGTTTAGAGAACAATAGATATGTCTTTGATACCTCCTTTAAAAACCCCGGTACAGAAAATAAGAGATATGACATATAATCATGTGTAGATGTTGCCTCATTAAAAATCTTTTATGAGAAATTTTGTAAGTAAAACTCATAAAGGGAAAATAGTACAATATGATGTATGAACACGTTAAATTCAGAAGGAGACTCCCCTTGATCCATGCAGATCTCGAAGTCATCGCATACCAATACCATGAACATATTTTTGAAATGTCAATATTGGTAAGGACTTTGTGAATAAATCTATGAAGTTATCACAAGATTTAGTTTGCAAGATGTTTATCTCCCCACTTTGTTGTAACTTATGAGGATAAAACAATTTAGGGGTAATATGCTTAGTGATATTGCTCTTCATGTAACATGTTTGCATTTGAGCAACACAAGCAGCATTATCTTCATAGATAATGGTAGGTGATTCAATGAAACCATGACCACATGACTGTTATATGTGGTTTATCATTCTGCAAAGCCACACGCATTCACGTGATGCTTTATATAATGCTAATATTTCAAAATGATTGGTGGATGTAGCCACTAGAGTATGTTTGGAAGACTTTCATGAAATAGATGTCTCACCATGTAGAAACACGAAGCCTATCTATGATCTGGTATTGTGGGGCTCTGATAAGTAGCCAACGCTAGTGTATCCAATCGTGTTTGAATCCTGGTTTCTTATAAATGAAGGAATAGACCAAGACCTTTGGTGCCATGGAGATATTTGATAATATTCTTGACTCTCGCCCAATGGCATTTAGTTGGAGCAACATTATGTCTAGCTAGTAAGTTCACTGAAAATGCGATATTAGGCCTGGTGCAATTCGCAGGAAACATGAGCGCTCTAAGGTCACTGAGATATGGAACCTCGAGTCCTAATATCTCTTTTTCATATCTAGAGATCGAAAAACCATATGTGTTTTAGATGAATATGATTTGTCCATATTGAATTTCTCCAATATTTTCTGGATATAAGCAGCTTGGTGTACTAGAATTCCTGAGGGACGGTGCTTGAGTTGTAAGCCCAAACAAAATTTGGTTTTACCCAAATTCTTTATCTCAAATTCCATCTTTAGATGATCACGTGCTTTATTAATATCTTATGTGTTACCAATGATATTTAGGTCATCAACATACACAGAGATAATACAAAATTTTGTCGAGGATTTCTTGATGAACACATATGAACAATCATTATTGTTAGAGTAACCCTTCTGTAGAAGGAACTCACTAAGTCAGTTGTACCACATTTGTCCTGATCGCTTTAAGTCATATAGTGACTTATTGAGCTTTACATAATATATGTTGCGGTTTGCGTTTGGATTCAGAATTTGGATTCCATCGGGAACCTTCATGTATATGTCTATCAGTGACATGGGATCCAGGGGTCCCCAAGTCCCGAGGCTAGGACAGCAGAATGCCACGTAGCGTCTTTCCTCGGGGACTATCTCCCCGAGGACCGAGAAGAGCCAGTTCCGGGAGAGGGCGCTCGGGGCCATGAACAGTGGTCCCCGAGTACCCAGAGTTCCCCGAGGATCCGAGAAGACTCAGTTCCGGGAGAGGGCGCTCGGGGCCATGAACAGTGGTCCCTGAGTACCCGGAGTTCCCCGAGGACCCAAGAAGAGACATATTCAGGGGAGGGCGCTCGGGGCTATGAACAGTAGTCCCCGAGCACTCAGAGTTCCCTGAGGACCTGAGAAGCCCCTTGCCGGTGGACCCCACAGGGGCTCAGCGGTGATGTGTCAATTGGTGAGAGGCCCGATGCTGCATTTAAGAGGGAGCATGACCTGTCACTTCCAACCACTCCCCCCATGCCTACCGTCCTGAGTACGTCAGTCCCTGCCACCGCCTGGCAGGAAGGCGTTGGGACATTTAATGCGATAGGTCCCATCACACGTCACCCTGCGGGGCCCATAAGGGGAACGGCTCGGAGATATCGTTGCTGGGCTAGAGGCATATCGCCTGCTGCCTACTGTGTCAGACCTGCTCTGACCGAGCAGGCATGCGTGGTTGTTCGGTGGCTACTCGGTGGGCTCCCCCCACTGCACCTGCTAAAGTTGGTGTAATGGGCGACAGGACCGGCCGAGGGCGCATTTTCTATCCCCTGTAACATCAAACAGCAGCCCCATGATGGTTGCTTTCCATTTATGGCTCATGGGAACCCGTGCCCTCCTTTCTGGGCATGCCAAGCCTCCCCCAACAGGATAAAAGGGGGAGTGCACTTCGGAGAAAAACATGTGAACAAGACGAAGCATACAACACACGAGTCTGGGAGGCTGAGCAAAGGTTCACCAAGCTCAAAGCAAGACCGAAGCTCTAGACTTAGACAGAAATCCTTATAACACAAGAGATCCAGAGAGAGACATTTCAAGAGTATTAATAGCATACACACAGGAGTAGAGTGTTACACTCTGTGCGGCCCGAACTTGTCTAAAATCCCTCGAGCATTTACTCCCACTGGCGGACGATCATCCGTCCCGCCTACATCTCACATACACGTATTAAATCCACGTACGAGGTAGATTCAAAATCATCTCCCCGGCCGAATCTCAAAGGGGTCCCTCAGGATCCCCGCTTGAGGAGTTCATCCTCCGACAATGTCCGAATCAAGTGACCCATATAAATATGCGGTCACTACGTCCATCAACTGCATAGATAGATGATTTTGAACTGCCAATGAGATAAGATATCAGAATGTGCCACTCATGACTGGATAATAGGTTTCGTTGAAATCAATGTCGGGTCTCTGTGTGAACCCTTATGCTACAAGCCTTGCTTTGTATTTTACCACCTTGTTGTTCTCATTCCGTTTCCAAACGAGAACCCATTGAATCGGACAGGAAAGACATTTGGAGGTGTATGTATTACTTTTGTGAATACCTATGTTTTTGTGAGTGATGCTACCTCTGCTTGGATTGCATACTTCTATTGAGTTCAGTCAACGCGTTTTTCACACTCTACCATGGTCTTGGGATCTGGATCATTTTGGAGGTTGTTTGCAATCGTTGTGGAGAAGTATGTGTCGACAATTGTAGTCTTTCAGTCATATGATTCTTCAGAACCTAGATAGTTAGTGGAAATCTCTTGTACCTTTGGTGATTGGTCGTGATTTCCTAATATGATTGAGTTGGGGTATTCCGACATCCCAGCATCATTAGTTGAGTGCACTATTGAGTTGGGTTGTGGATGTTGCCCATCCACTCGATGTCTGTCAACTTGAGGTTGACTTGCACTTACTGTTTCAAAGGGTTTCTTCCTATGTTCCCTTTGGTGTTTGTGAGAAGATGTATCCTCATTTGTCGCCGAACTTCTCCCCCTCTTATTTTGAACAGAAAGTTGAGTTGTTTTATTTGGTAACTCCACTCTTTCGAACACATTTTTGGTAGGATTATAGGATTTGGTGACACCTTTGTACTCAGTAAATGCATCTGGCAGGTTATTTGCAATATGTTACAAATTGATGATTTTCTGAACTTGGAGTTCAGATTCTTGAGTACGTGGATCTGAAGTGAAAATGCCTTGGACATTTCAATTGATTTCCTGGCATCTTTTCTAGTACTTGAAATCTCCCCTTAATGCTAGGAAATTGTTCTCGTTGAATTTACAGTCAGCATACTGGGCCGTGAATAGGTCCCTTGTGAGGAACTCAAGGTATCTAATGATCGAGGGAGATTGATACCCCACATAGATCCCCAATTTCCTATGTGGGCCCATGGATGTATGCTATGGTGGTGAGATCGATACATATGTAGTGCAATAGAATTTACGCAGACGGGAAACGCTTAGTGGATTTCCATGTACTAATTGTAGAGGGGAAGTACTATGATATGCAGTAGGTCGTAATTAAATTAAGTCAGCAGCGTATAAAACTGCATGACCCTAACACGAGGTTGATAAATTACAATTCTGTAATAGGGATCGTGCAATGAGTTTAATTATGTTGATAAGAGACTCTATCGGATCATTTTGAGTATGGACATATGGGACAAAATGCTGAATTTGAATTCCTAGGGTTATACAATAGTCATTGAAGTCACGTGAGGATAATTCTACATTATTGTCCATTCGAATTGATTGAATTCGACGTTCAGGATAATGACCTCGTAATTTAATAATTTGAGCCATTATTTTGGCAAATGCATGATTTCGTGTGGACAAGAGACACACATGAGACCATGGTGTAGATGCATATATAAGAACCATGAAATATCTGAATGGTCCAGTTAATAGTTGGATATAACCACATATATCACCTTGAATGCATTTAAGGAATTTGAGTGGTTCTGCTTAAATTTTAAGGTAAGAGGATATGAAAATTAGCTTTAATGTGGCACATGCAGTGCATATAAAATCTATTTTTTTTTTGAGAATTTAGCTTCACTAAAATAATGGCCAATAGAATTGATGATAATTTTCTGTATCATCCCTATGCCGGGATGACCAAGATGATCATATGAAGTTTGGAATTCATTAACATTCTGAAAAATTGCCTTGCACGGAACATTTGCTATGGATTTGATATATGTGTAGTACAATTCTAACGATAAAGAGGGATTTTTTCATAATACTTGATTGCCATATCTGTTGTTTTCGTTAAGAAGAGACATTCCTCTTTGTTGTCATCATGAGTTTCAATATGGAAACCATTCTGACAGATCTCTTATAGGGGGATGATTCCTGACAATAATCCTGGGTATACCAGACGACGGGCACATTGATCCGCATTTCCTATTTGCGTGTATCAACCTAGACTTAAGAACACCAAGGTTTTTCTAGGTTCATGCCTCCCGTGGGATAATAGTAATGTGTCCTGTGTATTGTCTTATGAAATGGGTGAATTTGTTACAGAATCCTATCTGCCTCTACAAATAAGGTCTTGACCCCTATATATACCAGGGGCAAAGATGCACAAACAAACAGACCATGCTAAACCCTATGGCAGGCCTACCCATGATCGAGCCAACTACCCCTAGTCCATCATGACGTCGGATAGGCATGCATGCCTTGCTCTGGTCGTCCTACGCGTCATGTACCATCACTGAACGCTATCACACTCACCCGTCAGACCATCCCACGATATTAAATGCTACGAGACGGGTCACTGCAACTTCGCACCCCCTCACGACAATGCCACCCCGAAAGCAAGTACTTGAGGAAGGGAAAAACACTCAAGTAGGTAGTATTAAATGAGAGTTGACCGGGTATGTGAGTACCTACTTTATGGCCAGTGAGGGCTGGTCGCAGGACCTCATTACATGACCATGGGGCCTACACTACGACCAGCGAGGACTGGTCGCAGGACCTCGTTGTGCGATCCGGGGGCTAGTCATGCGAGCTTCACCCTAGTCACACAGTGTGGCCATGATTTTGACAATACCTGCTGCATGTTGACACTTGGCGGCGTGACCCACCACGTGGGGTACCCCTTACCTATTACACCGACATCTCTGTAACTTAGTAATATATGAGTTGAATCGAGATACAATAAAGTATCATCGATTATGACTTAGTACCTATAGGGAGAGTAATTATGGCACGGCCGGAGCCAATAATAATTGCATCGCGTCTAGCGATTGTCAAAACATTTTCTTGTCTTTTAGTAAGAGTTTTAATTTTTTTTGTTTCCCTAAGTATAGAATTTGTGGTGCAATTGTCCATAAAGCACATTTCCTTCTCCATCGAATCGACTTCCGTAGAAATCTATATATCAAAATGAAGAATTTAATATGAAATTCTTTATCATATATATAGAGTGCATAAAATATTATTTAGTATTATAAGTGCGGATACAATATTGTGACATACAATATATAATAATGATAACTTATTATTGTAATGACTAATAGGCGTAGATAACATTGTATCTTAGAAATTGAGAGGCTAGATAAGGTCTCCAAACAAATCATGCGAAGCAAATTCAACGATCATGTTTTTCATGCTCATGGGATTTTCTGGTTGCTGAAGAGTCTTGTTGCTACTTGGTTCTTGTGGAACTTGTTGCGAACAACTAGTCTCCTTTGTGTCGTTGTTTGAAGATTAAAGTGTGCTTCATATATTTGTAAAATTGATTCTTGGCCTCCTAAGTGGGTTTTGGTGATAATAATAAAACAATTAAAGAACTAATGAGTTTTGTGAAGTATGTACATGTGTAATTCAATCATGTGAGAATTTGATGCATGGTGATCCCCCAAAAAGAAAAAGGAAAGCGACACATGGATTTTGTAGATTTAAATTCATTTATCTTTTGAAATTACGTTTAGAATGTTGTACTATGAACGGGGATACGAAATTTACTTATTTGCATAGAAATAGTACTCAAAAGATATATCAAACCTATGAGAGACACATCGAACACAACACTTACACCTAGGTTAGTCACAATCTTTTAGGTATATGCAAATGTGGAGGGTCCGCCTTTTTGCAGATAGTCTGCACTTAAGCGAAGTTTGGGTTAACTAGGGTTGTGCAGAGTGTCTGTACTTTTGCGGAGTGTCTACATTTTCACAGGTGTAACAACTAGTTTTTGATGTGTGGAGTATTTATACCCCACATATTCTCTCTCCAAAGGGTAGCAGCTCTTTTTTACTCAACCAAACTTGAGACAAAGAGCTCAAAGGCATTCAAAGCCCTTCTCCCTACTCCCCTTTGTGATTCTAGGTGAAATCTTGAGTGAGACTAAGTGAGAGCAAGGAATAATGCTAGTAAGATTCAAATCCATCCTTTGAGCACTCATTTTCTTTGTCAAGCCGGTGATTTTCGTGTTTGTTACTCTTGGTGGTTTGTCCACCTAGACTAGATGGCTAGGCGTCGCCCATCGAGCTCTCAATCTTGTGGTGATCCCTAGGACGTTTGTATTACCACTGCAATTTGAGTAAGCAACCCTAGCTCAATTTTTGTGGTCGCCTGAGTGAGGAAAGGGTTGAAAGAGACAGAACTCTTTGTGAGCTCCTCAACAGAGACGTAGGCACTTCTTTGTGGAGTGAACGACCTTCGGTGAATAAACCATTGTGTCTCATTTGTCAATTTCTTGTCATTTATTGTATAATCTTGTCCCCGTTGATTTTTAAGGTTTTGACCCGATTTATCTCATTGTGAGGTTTGAGCTGTAGGTACTTGGTAAAATAGGTTGGAACACATCATCTGGTGCTTGGTAATTCGTGGATTTGATCTACATTGAAGTTGCATAGATATCTACTTGAGTTCTCCTAGAAATCTCCAGAGTATCCGCATATTCCCGGGGAACCTCTGTATATTTGCAGTAGTTCCAGAAAAATCTACGGACAGTCTGTACATTACTGATCCGTTGCTTTTAGTTTATAAAATTTTTCAGGTTCCGCCTATTCACCCCCCTCTAGGCGACATCAGATCTTTTTCAATTGGTATCAGAGCCTAATCTCCTACATGGCTTCACCGCTTGGAGAATTTGAAGATATCGATATTCGGGGAGAAAAGTCTGAAAAGCCCGAGGTGTCTGAAGGATGAGACATTTGGCAACGGCAAGGGCAAGGGAGTTACAATTGAATTTAATTATGATAAATTAAATGCATCTAACTCTTACATCTTCGTGCCATCCGGGTGTGTGCCATACTTTGATAAAATGCACTATACCGCTTGGAGGCACAAAATGAAATTGTATTTAATCTCTTTTTATCCAAGTATTTGGAAGATTGTGTATACAATTTTCGAGCTACCGGATGAAGACAAAGAGCTCACTTCTGAACAAGAGCAAAACCTTCACCGAAATGCACAAGCCACAAGTGTGTTGCTTGCATTGAGCCCCGAAGATTTCACCAAGGTGGACGGGCTTGAGGAGGCCAAAGTGATATGGGACATACTCCAAGTCTCTTATGAAGGCACCACAGTGTGAGGGAATCAAAGATATAGTTGCTTGAAGGGAGATTGGGAAGATTTGTGATGGAGGATAATGAAACCCCTCAAGAAATGTATGACCACAGGATTGTGCTAATGAACAAGATTAGAGGGCTTGGAAGTGAAGAGCTAGATGACCATAAGGTGGCGAGAAGGTTGCTAAGAGCATTCACACCAAGGAACCCCACTTTGGTAACACTCATCCATGAGAGAAGGAATTACAAGAGACTCACACCAAGTGATGTCCTTGGAAGAATTCTTGCTCATGAGATCATGTAGGAGGGAGCTAATGAAGTCAAGAACCTTGTGAAGCAAAGCTCAACCTCCAAGAACAAAATAGCATTAAAGGCAAGCAAGAGCAAGCAAAATGAAGAATTGAGCTCAAGTGAAGAAGATAGCTCCGATGATGAAGAAATTGCATTCTTTGTAAGCAAGTTCAAGAAATTCATAAAGAATGGTAGCTATAGCAAGTACAATAGAGATAAGTCAAAAAGAAGATCACCCAAGAGAGCTTGCTATGAGTGTGACGGAGTTGGCCATATCATCGTCGAATGTCCTAACTAGAAGAAGAACACAACCCAAGCTTGCTATGAGTGTGACGAAGTCACTCTTTAGTGACATTAGCGACGATGATGACACTCACAAGTGTCTCATGGAAAAAAGATGCAAGATAAAAACATAACCCAAGCTCCTAGATAGCGATAGTGATAATGATAGTGGTTGTGAATCTTTGCTCAAAGGTCTAAGTAAAAATGCCATGTCTAAAGTGAAAGAGCTAATGAAAATAATAGAGTCAAGAGGAGATTCTCGAGAAGCAAGAGGACTTGCTCATGCTTGAAAGGAAAGAAACCTTGAACTCAAGTAGCTGCTTGCTAAAGAGAAAGAGAAAGTTGAGAAATCAACCAAAGATCTTGATTTAACCAATATCTCAATTGCTAGTCTAGAGGGTAACAATGCTACACTTCAAAAGAATCTTAATTGTTTGTATGAAATTCATAAAACTCTTGAAGTGTAATTTTATGCCCTTAAGAATAACACCTCTTCCTTTAATGATGCAACATTGCTCTCTAATGCATCCCCTAGCCAAAATTGCTCTTGTTGCTATAATATTGATATAAATGCTTGTGCTACTAATGCTCAATCCTTTCATGTATTACAAAAGGAAAATGAGAGGATAAATGCCTTGGTTAAGTATGGGTGCTTGAAGACATATAAAACGAAGAATCCCTATACAAGACCATTGAGGTTAAGGACAACAAGCAAAAGAGAGGACTTGGCCATAACATGTACTTGAGCACACCAAGTAAGCGTATGGTGATAAATGACAAGGAGTGCCTCAAGTTTATCAAGGGAGACAACCGAGTTAATCTTACCGCACAAGTCAAGCAACCTCAAGGCCATGCACATCAAGATACTTTTTATGCTTCTTATGTGCTTAAGAGAAATCACTGCGGTAAAGTGGTTGCTCTATACGTTGGTGTTCGCACAAAGGATTGAGTTGTGAAAAGGAATGTGTGAGTGCCAAAAGTTCTTGTGACTAACGTACAAATTTAGGTACCTAAGGCAAAAGCATAATTTGTTTTTTAGGCATACTCTTCCGGTGTATCAAGTTGGATGCTTGATAGTGGATGCTCCAATCATATGACTGGAGAGAAGAGCATGTTCTCATCATTTGAAGAAAATGGAGGATCACATGAGAACATTGTATTTGAAGATGATGAAAAAAGAGAGGTAATTGGTTTAGATAAAATTGCTATCTCCAATGATCATTCTATCTCAAGCGTCTTCTTAGTTAAATCTCTTAGCTACAATTTGTTGTTCATATCATAACTTTATGAAATAGGCTAAAATTATCTTTTTACTAATGAAGGTGTGACCGTCTCTAGAAGGGAAGACTCCTCAATAACTTTCACCGCTCATTTGAAGGGCAAGTTTTATCTTGTTGATTTTTCAACAGATGAAGTGAAGCCTAAGACTTATTTAATTGCCAAGTCTAGCATGGGTTGGCTATGGCACCGCCAACTAGCCCATGCCGGTATGAAGAATTTCTATAAACTTCTAAAGGGAGAGCACATTCTAGGGCTAAAAAAAATATTTCTTTTGAGAAATATAGAATTTGTATTGCATGTCAAGCGAGAAACACAAGTTGGAGCTCCTCACCCTGCCAAAAATGTGATGATGACCACAAGGCCATTGGAGCTTCTTCATATGGATTTGTTTGGAACAATCACCTAAATAAGCATTGGTGGTAGCAAATATGACTTAGTTATTGTTGATGATTTTTCTCGTTTCACTTGGGTATTTTTTTTGCATGATAAGAGTGAAGCACAAGCCATATTCAACAAATTTGTGACAAGGTCACAAAATGAATTTGATGTGAAGATCAAAAGGGTGAGAAGCGACAACAGAAGTGAATTCAAGAATACACAAGTTGAAGAGTTTCTTGATGAAGAATGAATCAAGCATGAATTCTCGGCACCATACTCTCCTCAACAAAATGGGATTGTCGAGAGGAATAATAGGACTCTCATAGAGTCGGCAAGAACCATGCTTGATGAGTACAAGATATCGGATCAATTTTGGGCACAAGCCATCAACACCTCATGTGATGTCATCAACCGGTTATATTTCCATAAGATCTTGAAAAAGACCACCTATGAGTTTCTAACCGGTAACAAGCCAAATGTACCTTACTTTAGAGTTTTTGGCAGTAAGTACTTTATTCTAAACAAGAAACCCAAAAATTCTTAATTTGTGCCAAAGGTTGATGAAGGCTTCTTGCTTGGATATGGATCAAATGCCTATGCATATCGTGCTTTCAACAAAACCACCAGTTATGTTAACATCATGCGTGATGTGACATTTGATGAAACTAATAGCTCTCAAGTGGAGAAAGTTGATCAAAATGTTGTAGGCAGCGAAGAACCTCCATGTGAAGAAATCAAGAAGCTAGCCATTGGTGAAGTAAGGCACAAGGAAGCTCAAGATCAAAAGAAGGCTGAAGAAAATGGTGAAATACCTTAAGCTGCGGCAAAATGTAGAGGTTCTGCAAGATTATATTGAGACTCTGGACAAATTTGCAGAGAATCTGCAGAAATGTGCAGAGAGTCCGCACATTGCTAGAAAAGTGGGAAGACAAATGTAAATGTACAAGATCGAGATCAAGATCAAGTTCATAATGACTCAAATACCTTCTTTGATGATGAAGAAAGAGACATTCAAGCTCAATCTCAAGTGCCACATCGAAGAGTCTACCAAAGCATCAAAAGAGATTACCCGGTTGATAACATTCTTGATGATATACAAAAAGGGGTAACTATTCGTTCAAGAATTGCAAATTTTTGTAAATATTACTCCTTTGTTTCTTCTTTGGAATCTTTGAAGATACAAGATACACTTAGAGATCCAGATTGGGTGATGACCATGCAAGAAAAATTAAACAACTTCAAAAGAAATGAAGTAGAGTCCCTAGTGGAAAGACCCAAGCAAAATGTTACAGGAATCAAGTGGGTCTTCTGCAATAAGTAAGATGAAAATGGAATTGTGACAATGAACAAGTCACGGTTGGTTGCTCAAGGCTCCACTCAAATAGAAGGTTTTGATTTTGGTGAGACTTATGCTCCTATAGCTAGGCTTGAGTCAATTCGTAGATTACTTGACTATGCTACACACCATGATTTCAAGCTATATCAAATAGATGTGAAGAACGCTTTTCTAAATGGGTCAATCTCTAAATTGGTGTATGTGGAGCAACCACCTAGATTTGAAGATCCTAAGTATCCTAACCATACATACAAACTCCATAAGACGCTTTATAGGCTTAAGCAAGCACCTAGAGCATGGTATGAATTCCTTAGGGATTTTCTCATCAAAAAGAGTTTTGAAATAGGCAAAGCCGATTCTACTCTCTTCACTAAGAATACTGATAATGATTCATTTAATTGCCAAATATATGTCAATGACATTATATTTAGTTCTACTAATAAATTTTTTTTGAAAAGTTTAGTAGGATTATGACGAAGATGTTTGAGATGTCAATGATGGGGAGTTGAAGTTTTTCCTAGAATTTCAAATCAAACAACGCAAGAAAAGGACATTCATATGTCAAACCAAGTACATCAAAGATATGCTCAAGAAATCTGATATGAAGAATGCCAAGCCTATCAAGATTCCCACGCAAGCAAATGGATATCTCGATCTCAATGAAGAAGGTAAAGCTGTGGATTGAAAGGTATATCACTCCATGATTGGTTATTTACTTTATCTTTGTGCCTCTAGACCCGATATAATGCTTAGTGTGTGCTTGTGTACAAGATTTTAAGCCGCTCTAAAAGAGTGTCATTTCATGGCCGTTAAGAGAATTCTTAGATATTTTGTTCATACCTCTTACCTTGGCTTATGGTATCTTAAAGGTTCAACCTTTGACCTTATCGGCTATTTGGATTCCGATTATACCGGTTGCAAAGTGGATAGGAAGAGTAACTCAGAGACTTGCCAATTTTTAGATAAGTCATGGTCTCTTTATCCTCAAAGAAACAAAATTTCATAACCCTATCCACCGCCAAGGCTGAGTATATTGCAGCGGGTCCTTGTTGTGCTCAACTACTTTGGATGAAGCAAACCTTAAGAGACTATTGCTATAACATAATAAAAGTTTCAGTTTTGTGTGATAATGAGAGTGCCATAAAAACAGCCAACAATCCCGTGCAACACTCAAGAACTAAACATATGGACATACGATATCGTTTCTTGAGAGACCACTCAACCAAAGGAGATATCGATATTCCTCATGTGAGAACCGAAAAACAACTAGCCGATATCCTCACCAAGCCACTAGACGAGCAAAGGTTATGTGAGTTGAGAAGTGAGCTAAATATTCTAGATTGTCGCAACGTGGCTTGACTTATTGCATACAATTGATTGTTGTAGTTTGTTAGCTTTTATAGATATGAGTTTCTGAAAAGGTAGCCTTAGAGTTGTGTGTTTTTAATAAAAATTTGGATATTTGATCATGTCATGTCACTTATGGTTATAGTTTTGATTGGTAGAATGCTAGTTAATCACATGTGATATGACCTCTCATGCCCATCAAAACACATCTCTCTCAATTCTTCCTCGTAATCTATCTCTTACCTCCTGTTGGATGAAGTGCGGAGAGTCCAAAAAATTCTATGAGGAGTCCACATATTTACAGAGACTCTACATAATTTTGCAAAGACTCCACAGTTTGATGGTTTTTCACTCCTTTTAACCTACCCGTCGGGTTAAAACTTCTCTCTCTCTCTCTCTCTCTCTCTCTCTCTCCAATAGTCATTTAGTCTTCTCCACTGGTGCATCCCTCTCGTGCTCTCACTCTCTTCCCAAGTTCTTCCACCCAAATCTCAATCTCTGGAGATTTGAAGGCCCAATCTTCGGAGACTTCACATCTGCATCAAGACCAAATCTCCTAGTGCGGATTCTCCATAAAGTTCAGCGAATCAACCTCAAGTTCACCTCTCTTCTCTCTCAAGTTGTGATGGAGCATTCAGATCTAAGGAATCTAGCAACACAAGCTCGCACCAAGCGCCGCCATGATCCTCGAGCTCAACATTATTGACCTCCTCCCTTCGATGAGTCGTATGAAGACGTCGTCACTTTTCGGGCAAGAGAACAGATAGGTGAAGGCGGTAGTTCTCGCACAACGAGGGGTCGTGTTAAAATTGCCACAAGAAAGTAGGCGGTCAAGTGAAGTGGAAGAAGCGGTAGTCAATGCATTCACATTTAAGAGCCTCATGATGGTGATGATGTTGTTGTTGTTGCTACTTCTGCTGCTGCTAGAAGAGCTAGGGGTCACAAGATCCAAGCAGAAAGAGATGAAGAATGGTTGGAAAAGCGGATTGATCCAAGGTTGTGTCCTCATACTCCTCCACATATTGATCTCAACTTTGGAAGAGATCAAGTGGCTTACAATGAATTTCCTAAGATGCACTCTCCCCAAAGTCAATCAACCTTATGATCCTCGACTACCAAAAAGCTACAAGAATCAAGGACTAGTGGTGAAGAAGGAAAGAAAAGATGACCCATACTTGTGGTCAAGAGACGAGTCTTTGGATCGACGGTTTTGGTGTCAATTTCATTTTTATTTCTATCTATCCGTCATCTACCGAAGCAAGATCAAGCCCATTGTCCCTATGCAATACATTAATTAGAAATACATGCAAGACATCAATGATCCCATCTTTGATGAAGTCATCGATGCTTACACAGAGAAAGGAATGAAAGATGTCATGGGTTTCGAGTATAATTGGAATGAAGAAATCATTGCTCAATTTCATGCCCCATTCTTTTTCAATGTTCGCAAGAATGAGATTCACTGGAACACTTAGAATTCACTATTGCATAGACTACATGACTTTTTCTCGTCTTCTCGCTCTTGGATCACAAGACCATGAACATGGTACAATTTTTGTTGAGAGGAAGATCAAGGAATATGAATTGAGAGAAATTTATGAGGATCCTAGAATGACTGATGGCTCCACTCGTGGTTTGAAGTCGTATTATCACTATCTAAATCTTCTTTTTCGCCAAACCATCAATCCAAAGAAGGGAGATGGGACAAAGCTCCATGGCATGTCAAGGAACATTCTTCTTAGGATGGCACTCGGTGGAAGACTCTTTAGTGTTGGTGATTTCATTTAGGTCGAGCTTTGTGACGCCATAGATGATGCAAGAAAAAGCCTTCCATATGCTCCGTACATCATATATATCATTAAGAAGGTTAAAAAGATCTCTTTTCTAAAGGATTGCATTCAAGAGTCCTATCGTGTGAAAAGAAGACATTCTCTAGGCTATCTCATGGTGCAAGCTCATCCTGTATAGCCCCACCTCTATCTTGTGCATCTTCCTCTTCGCATTCTCATGGCGGTGGCTCTCGTGGTCGTGGAAAGTACATCAAGAATGTGATTCGATCAATCTTCACTATGTGTAGGTACAATGCCATAGAAGTAAATGAGCTACGAAGAGAAGTAAAGAAAATCAAGGGGCATTTAGATCCTCCTACTTCCCCTCAGCAAGAAGTGCCCAGTTTTGGTGATTCGTTTGCCAAGTGGGAGGCAGCGGATCAAGAAGAGGAAGAAGAAGAAGGAGAAGAAGAAGAAGAAGAAGAAGAGGTTCCTCCTCCAGCTCCCCGCTGTTGTCGTACTCGCTCTGCTTATAGTGAGATAGAAGAAGAAGAAAGCGAACAAGAGGGTGAGTATCAAGAAGATGATGATAATGATGATGACGACAAGGACGAGGATGAGGACAAAGATGATGACAAGTAGACATTGATCTTCACATTCTTTCCTTTTCTCCCTTTTTGGCATTTGATGCCAAAGGGGGAGTGAAAGCTTATCTTTTATGTACTCATTTTGTAATAACTCTTTCTATCTTTTGTGTGTTGTGGTGGACATGAACTTGTGTGGTTGTGGTGTGATCAAACTAACTATTCTTGTTGGTACTAAGTTTTATTATGCTAGTATGAGATCATGTGTTCTTGTGCTGAGATGTGTATTTTAGATTAGAATCTGTCAAGTGCGAAGAGTCCACAAAAATGTCCAGAGGGTCCGTACATTTTTGTGGAGGATCCGCACATGGACAGAAATTTAGGGTATTGTTGTGCTTATCATGTCATACACATCATGTTTATTTATGATCTTATACACTTGTTGTTGTGGCACCCCACGGATGCTATGATATAGGGTGGGTCTCCACACTATCCTAAAATTGTGCGATTGATATTTAAGGCCAAATTTTTTTATGTTCATTCAAAAGCACATTTTTAGACGGAGTTCTCTATATCATAAGGATTCAAAAGCTTTAACTATATACATCTTTTGTAATCTTTAATTGGGTTGTCATCAATCACCAAAAGGGGGGATATTGTAAGTGCTTCTAGGCCTCCTAAGTTGGTTTTAGTGATAATGACAAAATAATTAAAGAACAATGAGTTTTGTGAAGTATAGACAAGTATACTTTAATCATGGGAGAACGCATGGTGATCCCCCCCCCCCAAAAAAAGGAAAAAGGAAAGCGGCACATGGATCTTATAGATTTAAATTCATTTATCTTATGAAATTGCGTTTAAAAGGTTGTACTATAAAGGGGGATACGAAATTTACTTATTTGCATAGAAACAGTGCTCAAAAGATCTAACAAACTTATGAGAGACACATCGAACAAAACACTTACACCTACGTTAGTCATAGTCTTTTAGATATTTGCAAATGTGGAGGGTCCGCATTTTTTGCGGATAATCCGCACTTAAGTAGAGTTTGCGTTAACTAGGGTTGTGCAAAAGGTCCGCATTTTTGCGGAGTGTCCGCACTTTTACGAAGTGCTAGCATTTTCGTAGGTGTAACGGCTAGTTTTTTTGTGTATGGAGTATTTATACCCCCACTCTCTCTCTCTCTCTCTCTCTCTCTCCAAAGGGTAGTAGCTCTTTTTTACTCGACCAAACTTGAGACAAACAGCTCAAAGGCATTCAAAGCCCCTCTCCCTACTATCCTTTGTGATTCTAGGTGAAATCTTGAGTGAGATTGAGTGAGATTAAGGAATAGTGCTAGTAAGATTCATATCTATCCTTTGAACACTCATTTTTTTTTTGTCAAGCCGGTGTTTTTCGTGTTTGTTACTCCTTGTGGTTTGTCCACCTAGATGACTAGGTATCGCCCATCGAGCTTCCAATCTTGTGGTGAGCCTCGGGACGTTTGTATTACCCCTACAATTTGAGTAAGCAACCCTAGTAAGATCTTTTTGGCCTCTTGAGTGAGGAAAGGGTTGAAAAAGACTCGGCTCTTTGTGAGCTCCTCAACAGAGACGTATGCACTTCTTTGTGGAGTGGCTAAACTTCGGCGAACAAATCCTTGTGTCTCATTTGTAAATTTCTTATGATTTGTTGTGTACTCTTGTTCTCGTTGATTTTTATGATTTCGACCCGATCTATCTCTTTGTGAGGTTTGAGCTGCAGGTACTTGGTGAAATAGGTTGGAACACATCTTCTGTTGCTTGGTAATTTGTGGATTTGATCTATGTTGAAGTTGCATAGGCATCTACTTGAGTTCTCCTAGAAATCTCCGGAGTATCCACAGATTCTTGCGGAACCTCCGTATATTTGTGGAGGTTCCAGAAAAATCTATGGACAGTCCGCATATTGCTGATCCATTTTTTTATTAAAATTTTTCAAGTTCTGCCTATTCACCCCCCTCTAGGCGATATCAGGTCCTTTTCACTTGGTCCTTGAGCAAATCAGTTACGTCCCATAGGTTGTATTTACATATCAATTAAATATCTTGGGATGCGGTATCTCTTACTGGCGTGTTTGTAGCAGCCACACTTGCGACAAACATTAGATTTGTCAAATTTAGATTTAGAAATGTCTTTCCCTTTTTTCGGTGCACGTGATTTTTGCTTCTTGTTGTGTTGGTGTTTACCTTTAAAGTTCGTTGGTTGGCGTCTAAAAGAGATATTGAACTTGTTGTTATTCTGGATATTAGAATGTACTTTAGGTAAAGGAGCAACGCCGATTGAACGTTGATGATGATTTTTTAGAAGGAGTTCATCATGCTTTTCGGTCAGAAGTAATACATCTATTAAGTCAGAATAAAATTTGTATTCTCTTGCACGATATTGTTGTTGTAAGATCCTATCAGTGAAAAGCATAGTAGATAAAGTTTTCTCTATCTTTTCCACGTATGTAGGTTCATTTTTACAAAAACTCAACTTGTAATAAATTTTATGAACAATATGACTGTAATCTCCGACCTGTAACAAATTTTATCAACAACATGCCTTATTATGTATAATGCAACATATTTAACTTGATCTACGAGCGGTTGATCTCCCTCTTGAGGAGGTTGGAGTGCCGCTATCTACCATTTCGCGGGATGCAAGGCTGACCTTGATGTCCATAGCCCGTGTTGGATAGTTGTGACCATTGAGTGTGAGTGCATCAACTCTTTTCTAGTCATTTTGACCTACATGGATTTAAATAATAGATTTGATTAATTAATTGGGTACATTAAAAATTATCATGTTAATGTTATAAGAATGATGCAAAATATGTAAAGTCAAGTTGAGACTTGAATTACATAGTGTAGATCTCAAATTATGTAGCTAACATGTTGAAGATAATCACCAAATGTGGTGTACGATATCTCAGTAGTAGGAGGCATAATTTGATATTTATCAGTAGATGCATATGTTCCTATTAACTTGTGTTATACTAAGTACAATATTTGGAAGAACACATTGAAGGTGGTCACTAAGTCAATATGATAAAAATATAGATCTTACAGTAATGATGGATAATCTGGAAATATGCAATAGATGCTATAGTTCAATTACCTTGCGTTTCGCAAATATTAAATTGAGGTAATCACGTCATTTGATTTTGCATTTTAATTCTGCTTGAATTAAGCATTTTTAGTCATAAGAGCTCTTTGGACTTAATTAAGGTGAATTAGTATATAATTCTAAATGAAAATGATCTCAATTGCAAAAATTAACACGACCATAAAAAAAATATTCTAGAAAAATAGGATCGAAATATGATAAGTATTAGATACATAGTACTATTTAGTTGGACCATCTTATAATTTATCAGAAGCCAAGGGGTCACCTGCAAAATGGCCTTAGGTAGGCACTAGGGGCCAGGACAACTTGGGCCGAAGCATAGGCGGCCTTTCAGCCCATGCGGTCAGGAGCGGGGAAGCGCAAGCCAGGGCAACTTGGGCTTGGCCCTTGGCAGCCTTTCAGCCGACCCAGGTCAGTAGGGCGTGTAGCGATAGATAAGAAGGTTGGGGACGGCGGTTAGGGTTAGGGTTTCTCCTAGCCTTGGCCGCCACGCCCATTGTCTTGTGCCATCATGCTGCGTAGTTGTCGCGCCTTCATGCTTCAAAACGGTGTGTACTCCTCCTCATCGGAAGAGGAGAGGTAGCCGAAGCAGCTGCCATTGGTGTCCCCACTTCCGAAGCCCACGACCGCTAGAGACCAAGATCCTGGATAGAGGCGGGGGCGCTGATTTGCTACTGCCGTTGTGAAGCGACAGTGGAGACAACAGGTCAAAGTGGAGTCTGACATCAATGATGCAGCCATCATGGGGACCGTTAAGGTCCCTTCGCCGGCGGGGTGGGTGTCGTCAGGGCCTGCAACGCGCGGAGAGAAGGAGACGCCCGAGGCCTCGGCGACATCAACGTGGCCGCGGTGATGAAGTTGGGGGGAACCCCACGACGAGTAGCCATGGTGCCCGTAGCTGGGTCGTGTGCCATCGCCGGGGAGGTTGTCAGTGGAATGTTGCTGATCAACGGCGCGACACGTCCGGGGGCAAGTGCGTCGCTGCTAATGCAGCGCACCATCGTGGAGGTGATGCAACAAGGGTGGCTTGGCTTTGGCGCCGTCGGGGCAATCTGTGCAGGCATCAGGGACGGTTGCTACGGGATGACATCGACGTGTACGTCGACTTCCGGTGGCGACGGGGTGGAGATTATCACTGTTAGTGAGTATGTGAATGGCGCAAGGCCATGGATGAAGCAATGGTCGAGGGGGGTCGGGTGGACAACATCGCCTGCGTCAGTCGAGGCCGTGGTGGTACTTGGGCCAACGCTTGCACGTCGACCAGAGTACGATGGAGCGGACGCGGACCACGACGACCATGACAATGGAAGAATTCGATGGCCACGACCCCAGGGAGCATGGTGATGATGACGACCACGACTCGATGCGTGATGAAGACTATGGTGACCACCGAAGGTGTGCGGGTGATGACATCGCACTTGATGCAGAGCGCTGAGGAGAGTGGAAACCAATGCCATCGCTGGTATGTTGTCCATAGTGCTCACCACTGATCGAAGGACTTTGTGCCTTCGTGCTTGAACTCAGTGGAGCATTCGTGCTGATTACGTCTTGAGAGTAGTTCGATAGGATTGCAATGTAATGTAAACAATGAACAAAATGGATTAGAACTTGAACTTCTCATTGGTTGATGTTCTGATTATATATACAGTAAAAGGATGCTCGTTCGAGAGGCATCCCCTGAACAGACGTCTAATGCCCAATGGGCGAATTAACCGCTCGCAGTTGATTACAATCAGTTTCTAACACAAATGGCGTCAAAAGAGGAAAATGAACTGCAAAGCTTGCTGATGGCTAAGATCTCTAAGCCTAGGGATGGCAACGAGTCGTGTTGGGTGCAGGTTCAGCCAAAACTCGCTCGCTACAAAACCTAACTTGTACCCGAATTACTAATCAGGTTAAAATGTACCCCTATACCCAAACCTGGAGGGCACTCGGGTCTTACAACAGATGGAAGAAGTCGCCAAATCGAAGCAGATCCTGTCGGGTCCCTACTACCATGCGCCAAATCGAAGCAAATCTGATCACTCCCCTTGTTTGGTTATTTCAGCTTCCTAACAGATCGACGCAGGGGCACAGGCGAACACCGCCAGCTACAACTGAGACCAAGAAGGATAGCATAACTAGGATGGGACGGAGCATATCAGGTAGATACTGATGAGGACGATCTCTAGGAGATCAGCGCAAGGGCACAAGCAAGCGTCGAGCAAGGTCTCAGTAGATCTCATGAATTTGTGAGTGTAGGGGCACGAGGTCGCCAGATCGAGCGTCGTGACTCGTGAGGCATGGGTGGTCATGCAGTGGCGCTCACCGCAAGAGGGGGCACCCAGAGTGGGCTTGGCGGGGAATGAGGATTGGATTGGAGTGAGGCAGTCAAATGTTGGAGTGCCGAAGGTTTTTTTTTATGGGCAACTAGGCCAGTTAGGCTGTCTAGGAAGTGAGCTACAATCAACTGCTTGAGACAACCCGATGGACAAACCCAACCCAACCCAATTCAGTGCCCAACCCAACAGATCTATGGACAAAAAATAAAACATATACCTGTCAGATGCAAAACCCACATAGACCCGACCCAACATGTCAATTGCCATCCCTACGCGAGGGAACATGTTCACTAATTTGGTTTCGTTAGGTTAAGACCAAGGTGACAGGAGCAATTACTTCGACCAATGCTTCGTGCATACACCATTACGTACAACCAGATAGTTTGGAATCGCTGGACAGTTGAAATCGTTACCAACTGAAAGATTTGATGTAACTACTGTTTCTACATTACCAAATTAAAAATCCTCGGAACCTGAAAAGGATTTCATCAATTGCCTTTGACAAATCTGAACTGTGACGGAATATCTCAACGAGAGCAAGACCAATAAATTATGGTACGATCAATACTCGATCAATGCGCTGCAAAAGTCAATTAAAAACAGTGCCTAGACGGAACAAAACTTTCAATCCAAATTAACATTTCCATGAAACTCTGTTTGCTGGTAAATTCTGTTCAACAGTGAGACCAAAAATGCCCAGCAAGATCTCCTAGAGCAGAAAATCTCAGAACGCATCCCGGGAGCAATTGGCACTGCTCCTTACTGGTCACCTGGTGTGGTCTTGATGATATCAGAGTCACCTGAAATCAACCGCAGAGAAAAAAATGAGAATCTATATTGACCGAATAAAGGAATTTTCTCAATGAAGGGTGACGGAGGTAAGTTACCAGGATCAATAATGCTGAGGCAGCAGACACGGAAGTATTTACCGCAGGCAGTTCCCAAGTCAACATTATCTGTAAACCAACAAATAATGTAATTACTATTAGAACAGAGCCAATAAAAACCAATTAAATGGCACAAACACACTGTCCTATAACCCTGCAACCAGCTTATGCACATCATCTCATAGCTGACACCATTTGCTAGTTGCTACAAAAGAATGCAGGTTTATCAAATCTACATAAAGTAAACAGGACAATGTTGACCTTTGCTGGTTAATCAGATCTAAATGCTTCAAAATAGACCTCAATAAAGATTGCAACAGATATTAGCAACTAGAAATGAACCAACTGTTACACGACTTCAAGAAAATAAAACTCAGGGATGCTAACTTACTTCCATGGAAGTGGTGGACAGTGACCTTAGCCAGCATAGCATAGTACTCAATCTCAGACTTCCGAAGAGGAGGGCAATTGTTAGCAATGATAACTAGCTTCGCTGTAAAATAACAGCCGTATGGAGATGTTAAAGACTTGACATAACAAAATAAATCATAAGAAATCAGGAAAAGGAGGAAATAGTAATGTGACAAGTCTGTTAGAACAGGCTGAGATACAGCACAAATTTAAATATCATATATTTCCAATTTTAACAACCAAAAAATTGCCCATGTGAAAGACACAGTTAGTCATAATGAAAGTGTTGAGACAAATTAAACTATCTAGAAAACAATAATGGAGACAAGTTAATTTATAGAAATTATACAGACTATCCAAAAATACACTACCACATAGTGCAATAACTCATACCAGAATAACACAGAGGATATGCCCACTTATGCTTGACACCAGTGATATGACACGGGTACTGTATGCAAGACATGGGATAATTATTATGGCGTTGACTCATACACAATGGCCATCTGAACATCACAGGCTCACAGCCATTGGTAATCAGTTTTCAACGCTAAACAACTTTAATACCACATAAACTCAGACATTTGAGAATAACAACTAGTGCAATAACTCATACCAGAATAACACAGAGGATATGCCCACTTTATGCTTGACACCAGTGATATGACACGGGTACTGTATGCAAGACATGGGATAATTATTATGGCGTTGACTCATACACAATGGCCATCTGAACATCACAGGCTCACAGCCATTGGTAATCAGTTTTCAACGCTAAACAACTTTAATACCACATAAACTCAGACATTTGAGAATAACAACTTAAAGAAACAAACAAAAGATGCGATGAATATCTGGCATAGGCTATGAGCAAAAAGATTAAACAACAATAGAACTGACAACAACAGATTACACAGCAACACGATTAAGAATGCATTGTTACTCCAAACATTAAAGAATATTTAGAGGATCAGAGTTCTGGCTTGGTTTTCTCAATGAGAAATTATAGCGCTCAGTATGTTCATCGTCGATCATCTGGGGAAAGGGTCATCATCTCCTCCACAACAAGTGTGAAACACAATTAATAGAGTAATAAACAAAAAAACTAAACCAAACATCTTTGACGAAAAGCAAGAAAGACAGAAAAGCAGTAAAATGAGTATATTTATGTATGAACTTTTGAGGATCAGAATTCTGGCTTGATTCTCCAAAGAGAAAAATTATAGCGCACAGAATGTTCACTGTCGATCATCTGGGGAAAGGATCATCATATCCTCCATTCATAACATTATAATCTAAACTTTATGCATTTCTCAGAGAACAACATGTCAAAAAAATACATTGTCCAGAGAATAATTTGAGGGCATCCATGTAACCAAGTGCTCATGGATTCACGCCCCTATTCTCCTTCTCTCAAATTCGTATTCCCATTTTGACATGTAAGGTTCACTGGATTTTGAAATAGAATGGAAAGCGGTATGACTCTTGGCTGCATAAGAACTATTAATGACATCAACCAACAAACATGGCCAAAAACGAGCAACTAAGACAGGAAATTTCAAGTTAACGAGATAAATTGACCATAAAACAATTCCACTGAAACTTTCACCTCTCCAAAAGAGAATCTACAAAAATGTTTAAACAGCAATCGCAGACAATATAGGCCACAACCAGCTACTGATCACAAAAGTGATCCCATATGAACAAACAGCGGCAGCGAAGCTAATTTCTATGGCACCTGACTCATACACAGCGGCCATGAGATCCACCGGTAATCAGTTCCTACGATGCGCAAGGCCACGCTACAACATGGTTGCATCTCGTTTGGCAGAAAACACACTTGAGACAAATTAACTACAAATCTAGCAATATAGGCATGGATTCACACTTCAATGACAGGTTCTTCCACGCAAATATAGGCATACAAAACCTCCTGCTTGTAGCAAACGTACACATGATGAAACTAAGCGAGGCAATGTTCCCTTACATTTGGAGTTCCTGATGGTCCTGAGGACGGTCTTGTAGCCGAGCGTGTACTTGCCGCTCTTCATCACAAGCTGCAGCTTGTTGTTGATGTTGTCCGTGGACTTCTTCTGCAAAACCACCAGCAAAACAACCAAGGATTAGCGCCTTGAACACCGAAGAGCGAAATGCAAGATCCTGTTCTTCCGCGGCAGATCCGCGGAAGGATCCAAGCGTGCTGCGGGGAGAAGGGAGAACGATGGGGGCGAGAAGGGAATCGCTACCGTCTTCTTTGTGGACACCATGGTTGCGCCCCGAGGAGGAGTGGCGGCAGCGAGGCCTGCTAGGGTTTTGCGCGGCGGCGGCTCCTTCTCGGGGATGGCTGCGAGGTGAAAGAGTCCGTGCGTTAGGGTTAGGGTGCTTATATAGAGTCCGGAGGCTAGGGCAAAGGGTTCGGCCGCTCTGGGCTTGATAGAGTTGGGCTTGCAGTGTCGGGCTTCTTTGGGCCGAATGGGGTTGAAACAAACAACTTCTTTATCCGTTTCTTTCCGCACTCTAAAATAAATTAGCTAAGTATCCGTGTATTCTAACAAAAATATAAATATAAGATACGGTAGCATTAAATATAAACTTAAGGTATGAAGATATGAATGTATCATGAGAGCGTCACCAAATGAATGCGTCGAGAGTGATGTCGTAGTTTGATTTCATATGGAGATTAAAAAAGAGAAAGATATTATCTATTAATTTCTTTCTTAATTTTTTAATTTATTTTTTTAGTAAAACAATTCTCATATTTGTAACTGATAATAAGGCAAAGAGGCTGAATGATGAGGTGGATGCTTAAAAGTGAATAAATTATTTGAATTTTAGGAGTTTTTATTAAATGGGAGGAGAGTATGGGAGCAATGACACAATAATAGTTCGTGTTTTATGCAGTAGAGATAGCGACTAGTTTTCCTTTTCACTAAGAAACAAAGCTATTTTTTAAAAGTAAGTTACTTTTATAAAATAACTAGTTTTTGGTTTCTTTAAAATTCCATTATTAGATCAATAATGAAGTTTTTGTTTAGCCAATGATCGTACAAATAAAACATTTCGTGAGTGGCTCTTAAATGTTTATTTTGGACATTCTTGCCTTTTGTGAATACATTGACGTATAGAAGAATGGTGACTTAGACCAATCAGACTAGGTGAATGCAGAAACTTCATGAGAAATAACTTGATAGTAGAGAAATTAGAACATATCTCGCTCTCCTGCATGGTCCAGTGATTATTATTATTTTCAAAATTGAGTATAATAATTTTTAATAGTGGATACACGTCGATGGACCGACTATCATTCAGCATAGTACAATACCGCAAGAGATATATATTTGAGCTATGTTCGTTGTTCATATGATGATGTATAGTAGATTTTTTTACTAGATGTGCATACCTTCTATTTTCTTCGGCTTCTCTGGAGTTTATGGATTATGGTACCTCCTGTCCCCTCATTTCTCTCATCTATAGTATCTGACAACACGCTAAGAGGGGGAGCTTGGATCCCTTGCCAAGCCTGCCTCTCTTTCTAGGCAAGGTTAGAGACTCATTTGGAACACAGGAATCCAAACACATAGCAATAGAAAAAATATATAAATAAGAAAATAATTCAGGTGAAAAATAGAGAATTGAACAGAAGTGAAAATTTTCTAAAGTAGGTGTTTAGATGAGCTGCAAGGAAAACATAGAAATCTTCTCTTCTTATCTGTTTTTTTGGACGGAGCTTTTCTCATAGCCCTGTTAGAAAAAAGAGGTAAATTGTTTTCTATTTTTTTAATAAACCGGTAGGTTAGCAACTAATGCTATATTTTGACATAGGTTAGATGTTAGATCTAGATTTTGTTTTACAAATCTGATAGGATAGCCACTAATCTGATAGGATAGCCACTAGAAATATAGTTTTAGAATTTGGGTTAGATATAGCTTAGCAATTAGATCATATTTATATGTATATTTTAGCAATTAGATGTAGTATTTAGACATATATTACGTATTATATGCAGGATTTAGACATAGTATAGTTATAATTGATACGATAGATGTAGGATTTAGGTGCTTGATGTAGCGAAACGGAATATATTGTTGCACTATAGATTACATATTGGACTACGCTTGTAATGAAATTTGCATTGTAGATGTAGTTTAACATGATTCTTTTTGTTCTGTCGCAATAATGTTATAGTTTTTTTTTTATGAATGATTATCAAGTATGTCGGATATGTGGCAGTTTAGGATTTTTTACGAGGACAGTGAAATCTTATATGGTCTGAAAGGGGTAGTATTATCCATATTTAAGTCAATGGACAAGGGTATATCTAAACCAATGCATAAAAGTATCGAACACTTGTATGACTGGTTGATGCGAGGTTTCAAAATAGACCCTGAAGTTCAAGAGATGATCATTAGCATTGTGGGTAACCGTTTCAGAGAAGATGTGTACCGAAAAGTGTTCCCACTCTAGGAAGATGAAGTGTGGAAGAGGTACTTGCAGAATGTTATGCAGATAGGTTAGTCTCCTATGTTGCTTGTGCAATGGAAAAATAAGGAGGCAGTTAGGGAGATACATGGTGGAGGGTACGTTTGTTGTCATCTCTTTGTGTTTTATAATTACTATTGTTCGATAAATTATATTTTGTATCCTCACAAAGTCATATAATAAAAAAAATCCCACACACTTTTACACCAACTAAATAAAGAAATGTCGACAAAATGACATCCAACTAAAATTAAGGATAGAATGAACCGTTTAGACAACTATATGCACAGCTACCATTTTTCACCAAATGAATGTCGCTCGATAGGTGGACGATACAAATATGTCACCCGTTGTACGGACGAGATGAAGGTATCGTCGGTTCAACTGGCGAGATCAAGTTCTCTCTCGCTGAATGGGCGAGACCTTCCTCTCTCCAGTTATTAAATTTTCTAGGAGCTAGGGCCCACAAAGTCTTGCCTGTTCACCTTGTTCTCACCCGTTGAAAGGACGACGGTAGGGTAGACCTCATTATTTTTTAAACGGGCATGTAATCTTGAAATATTTGAAATATATATATATATATATATATATATATATATATATATATATATATATATATATATATATATATATAAATCTCTAACTTGCCTTCAGACCTCGGCCCCACCATGCAAGTTGCAGCCCAAGACGATGCCTTTCCCGCATCTTCCTCATTCAATGCAGTATCTTCTCCGGCCTCTCCACCGTGCCACCACATGATGACATGGCTTCGTAACAACATTACAAAGCTACATATTCTGACCAACGGCTTGGTTCTCTATGATCCAAACCGTCGGGCCTTCTTTGCCTTGCCAGCAGCCACCGGCCTACTCAGGAGACCCATGATGTTGGAGGTCTTGCACGATAATCATATTGAATTAACTTGTTCAATCTATGCGATGTGCAGTTTATTACTTGGATCTTGAATTAACTCTTATAAGAGGATACTCTAGTAGATAAGTGTAAACGTGGTGTTTAGGCTTATGTACTGACATCGTCGCTATAGTGCATTTGTAGATGATCTTAGTTCCTACGTGACACCCTATGCGAGGCAAACCTCTTCATCTATAGTGTAACCCTTAAGCAGTGATAATAGACACGTTAATCTAATCTTTGAATGTTTGTGAACCTAAATAATAGTGGAGATCGCTTTTATCTATATGGTTACAACCCTATGACCATCCACCACGTTTTCTAATATCCAATATCTTTACAATCAACTTATTTTTAGTTAGTATATATTTTTCTTTAGCTAAATCTTTGATCCACTTGTTCCCTGAGTTCAATAAACCTTGAAATATTGAGAGTTGCTACATTGTTCTGTATGCGTGCAATTAATCTAATTGTGCACGTAGCTAGCGGCAACACACACCCATTGATGTGGATAATATTGAAATCGATGGTCGTTGTCAAAGGTCTAAATCATGAAGTACAATGATAAACTTAGCTGGGGCAGTTGTTCATCTCTTGATTGGCGTATTTCTAGTTATTATTTCAACGTCCAACCACTATGATCCTAGGAGTCAAGGATAATCTCATCTACTTTTGTATGACCGAGAACGACGACTAGAGGAGGGTGAATAGGTGCCGTAACAATTTTCTTTTGAAACGGATGACATTCTCCTATTTTATCATCCAGCGCACATAAAAAATGGATCACAACAAAGCACAACACAAAACGCAAAAACACAGCAGAAATAGATGAACCTGAAAGTTCTGAGTTGGATCCGGAAGTTCCGGATTGAGACTGGAAGAAGAGCCTCAGGATGGAAATTTGAAAAAATCCAAAAGTTCCGGTAAGGATTCGAAAGTTCCGGGCTGAGCAGTTTTATACATTTGTATGTGAATTTTATGCCTCTAGCAATAAGAAGAAAGACTCCACAAGGTGGAAAAAATTTCAGCTTTCAACCAAAAATGAAAATCACAACTAAACACCTAAAACTTGCAACAAAGCAAGGAGCCAAGAGAAGGAAACTAGAAGTAGGTGAACAGAATCACAAAAGAAAATATAAATTTTATTGCTTGCAGAGGTCGGCCCTATTTTAGATGGATTACAAAGATTTTTCTCACAAAAAAGCTCTCACCTATTACAAAGGCTAAGCTCTCCTCTCTCCTCTCCTCTAAAACCCTAGCATACAAACTCAAGTGGCTGGCTTAAAACTCTCATGCAACCATACCCCTGGAAGCTTCCTTCGATACCAAATTTCCTTGTTCCCAAAGTGCGCCTCCTACCTACCACTCTCCAATATACTCCTAACTAACATCAAGGGTGTTTTCGCCTATTTTCTCCCCCGTCCACCAAACGGTCGTGATGCCTTTACTTAGCTTTGCCTCGATGCAAGTTTCACGATGATACCACATATACTTCCATCCTTTCCACAGTTTTGAGATCAAAATGCAAAACCTCTTGCACGCTCCTCAAAGCGTGACTCACCGCCACTTGCTCACACAATAAGCAAGCGCTCCGATGTCGACGCGTGTACTCCGTCTTGCGATCTCGACCGCCAGCAAGTCTCTCCTACTCTTGATCCCTCGGGCGCCTTGTTACTTGCACCAACATCCCTTTCGCTTAACTTTGTCAACATGTCGTCTCCATCCACCTTCCAAATTTTGCTTGACCTCCACGTGTACAGCCAAGATCACCCTTGACTCCACCTAGCCTCCTTGATCGTTCGACACCAAACACCCCGCTTAGTCCTGATTATCCCGACATCGACTGCCAAGTTGCATCCATTACCTACACATCATGAGACAAACAAACACATTTCTCCAACTCCATCTCCAGTTAGTCTAAAATTAAAATTCTCAGTTGAAATCACATCCCCAAAAAGAACCGTGAACACCAGATATCTGAACTCTAACTTGGGTACCCGAAAGGTCCGGGTCAAAACCGAAAGTTCTGGTACTCGGAAGTTCCGAGTTTAATCCGGATAGGGGCTCTCTATTTCAGTTTTTCCATGACACCGGAAGTTCCGGTTTTGGACCGAAAGTTCTGGTTTGGCTGCCGAAACTAAACACCGAAAGCTCCGGCGAGACGAAAACTCTAAGCATCGAATATTCAATCGGAAGTTCTGGGTTTGGACCGAAAGTTCCGGGTTCACCAGAATCAGCACATCAAAGCTCATGTAAAACCGAAGATCATCAAACTAGATAAATACCAATGTTAATCACTAATCACATATAAACTAAGGCATATTTTAACTTGGTTTTTCAATCTCCCCTTTAATGAGTGCTTTAACAACTCTCAAAGCACAAAGAAATTGGTGTGAAGAAATTTAACAGGAGAAGCTCATCTAAGGGAAAAAAACTCGAGAAAGAACAAAAGCATGTCATTTGACATAAAAAAGATTGCAAAAGCCCTAATAGAGGCAGAGACAAGCCAAAAACCTAAAAAATCCAATAGAAGTACCAAATTCTCCCCCTTGATGAATGCATATTTTTCACATATTTTCTTTCCCTTTCAGCATGCAAGATTCTTCTTTGTGACTAAGTACATATTTTCTCCCCCTTTGGTAATGCAAACATCAAGTACAAAACATAATGCAGTGCATAAACATGCAATCCTAATGAGCTTTCACAAGTATACCACAAAGTATTTGCAAAAGCTAGAAACGTCAAAGGGCTATGGAGAGTAGAAGGTGGAGCTCACAATTGCACAAAGTCTCAAAAAGATATAGTGTCACAGGAACATAAAGCTACACAAGCTAAATCGGAAGAATTGTTGGCTCATTTAAGTTCACATAGCCGAATCATGATAAAAGTGACCATCACATAAGTATCCACTCGTATCGAGGCAATACAAGCACTAAGTGCTAGCTAACTTTAATCTCAAATTAGGAAAACAAGCATTTATGATAGTAGGCTTTGTAAACGCTAACATATGAAACCAATACTTAGTTAGATCAAGTGATTAAAGGAAAAATTGATCATTTAGGTATATTTCTTTGTAATTCACTTTATCCTCAAGTTGATATAAACTACCATGGGTTTACTTCTTTGGCAAATCATATGAAGCATCAAGACAACCGTATTGGATCACATTTTAGCACAAGAAACTTGATTATTCAAGATTATTCAATTTGCATAATTTATCAAGTTCTCATAAGATAAAGTCAAGTAGTGTCTTTGCGACACAAGAAACACATGTTCTCCTAAGGTTGTATCATGAGCTAAAATTTTGATAAAGACAAAAAATATAGTGCAATATTCCACAATCCACTGTCTTGAACCAAGAAGCTTAGAGCAAGATATTCATCAAACCAGCCTCAATACAAGCATTGATTAAGCTAAAACAATTATGAACATGGTGATCAAGAATGTTGCATTTTAATAATCTACATGATTCATAAAATTACCAAATTTCATCTTTAGAAGAGCTAGCTTGCTTGAAATGTTTCATGTCAAAGCATCAAGAGAAGACTAAGATGAAAAGCTTGCTCCGCACAACTACTCATCTTAGTCTAGTAATAGAAAATCCTAAAGACGTACAAGTCAAAGCATAACTATTATGATTATCTCTCATGATGTTATGTAATGTAAATACAATAAAAGTAAAATAGAGTGTGTACAAGGGCAATTCCCCTTCACACAATGCCAAGCTCTCCCCTCAGAAAAACAAACCTTGTTGCATCTAGAGGCTTGGTGATGATATCAGTAAGCTGGTGTTGGGTATTTATATGTCTCAAGTCAATGTTTCATTTCTCATTGTAGTCTCGTAGGAAGTAGAATCTCACATCTATATGTTTGATTCTTGAGTGCTGGACTGGGTTATTGAATAAGTTTATGGCGCTGGTGTTGTCACACAAAAGTGGTACACTCTAGAGTCTAACCCATAGTCTCTCAAAGTAGCAACCATCCATAAAGTTTGAGAACAACAGTTAGCGACAATAACATATTCAGTCTCAGCAGTTGACTGCACAACACTAGACTACTTACAAGAAGACTAACAAACAAAAGAGATACCTAAGAAATGACAAGTACTAGAGGTATTTTTCCTATCAATTCTACAATTAGCAAAATTAGCATCCAAAAAACCTTAAAGGGGAAGCAAAGAGGATGCAGAAAACCAAAGACCATACTCAAGGGTGTATTTGAGATATCTAAAGATGCGCTTCACCGCTTAGCAGTAAGATGTCCTTAGTGATGCTTGGAAGCGAGCACAGAGGCAGATGAGAAGTGGATGTCCGGTCTTGTCACTGTCAGGTACAGGAGGGAGCCAATCATGCTCCTATACTCTCATTGGTCTACCGTCTCGCCATCTTCATCCGGATCAAGTGAAGTCGAGGTAGCCATCGGTATCGCCAAGGGCTTCGCATCGCTTATGTCAAACTTCTTCAATAGATCCGGGTGTACTTCGTCTGATGGATAAATGTACATTGCTTGCATTGCTTAATCTAAAGCCTGAGGAAGAAGTTAAGCTCACCCATCATCAACATCTCGAATTCTCTGCTCATAGTTTCTGCAAACTTAGTTACCAGTGCATGGGAAGAACCACAAAAAATGATATCATCCATGTAAATCTGAACAAGTAGGAAATCATTGTCATGTCTGAGAGTAAACAATATTTTATCAACCCATCACATACCCATGATCAAGTAAGAAAGACTTAAGCCTATCATACCAAGCCTTAGGCATCTGCTTATGCCTATACAAAGCTCTTCGAAGTTTGTATACTCTATGTAGTTATTCGGAATGCTCAAAACCTAGAGGTTGCTTAACATAGACCTCCTCTTCTATGAACTCATTTAGGAAAGTACTCTTGACATCCATTTGGCACAACTTAATATCCTAGGATGCTGCAAATACAAGGAGAATCCTAATGGCTTCTAGTCTAGCTATTGGTGCAAAGGTTTCTCCAAAGTTTATATCATCTATTTGAGTGAAACTCTGGGCCACAAGTCTAGCTTTATTTCTAACTACATACCCATCCTCCCCCCTGCTTGTTTTTGAAAACCCATTTTATGCTTATGGTACGAATATTTGGTGGTGGCTCTACATGGATCCAAACTTAGTTTCTCTCAAAGTTTTGTAGTTCTTCATGCATGGCATTGACCCAATTTGAATCAGAAAGAGTGTGTCCAATATCATGGGGCTCAAAAGAAGCAACAAATGCAGAATCTGTAAAATGATCATGTTGAGCAGATTTGGATCTTGTTACCCTCTTACCAAGGTCGCCGATCATTAGTTGTGGGGGATGTCTCCGCTAAATGTGCTGAGGTGTCTCACATCGTGAGACAATCTCCCCCTCAAATGTTGCTAGTGCAGGCTCAAAAATAGCTGAAGTGGAAGTATATGCTGCAAGACCCTCTGATAGTGTCGAAGAGGCAGGAGCCAACTCAAGAGCTGATGTGATTGAAGGAATTAGTAGATCATCCTCCTCATCATCGAAAGTTGGAAGGTTGTCATCTAAGAAGGTGTTTTCGCCAATCTCTTTGTCACCTGTACATTCGAAAGCAGAACTAGCACAAATGGTTGATTAATCAAAAGTCACATCATAGGATTCTATGATGGTGTTGTCAAGATTATAAACCCTGTAAGAATGACCACGAAGAGAATACCTCAAGAAAATCCCATAAAAAAGCACGACTCGAATTTGTCAAGATTGTCATGCTTTAGGATGAAGCAAGGATATAAAAAAAACTCTCAAATGAGAAACTTTCGGCTTCCTCCCAAAGCACAACTCATAAGAAGTCACATTCAAAATCGAGCGCAAGAAAATCTGATTGAAGATATAGCAAACTGTGCTAATAGCCTCTACCAAAAACTTTCTAAGAGTCATATGCTCATCAAGCATCGTCATCGCCATCTCCACCAAAGTGTGATTCTTCCTTTCAACCACACCATTCTGCCGAGGAACGCGTGGGACAGAAAATTGATGTTCAATACCATGTTCAAGACAAAAGGCATCAAATAGATAGTTCTTGAACTCGATGCCATTATCACTGCGAATTGCTTCCAATACACTATGGAGTTCCTTGAATAAATTCAAAGCTAAGCTCCAAAAGTGTGAGAACACTTCATCCTTGCTCACAAGAAAGAATATCTAAAAGTAGCAAAGTAATCATCAACAATGACAAGTACATACCACTTCCTACTCGTTGAACAAACTTGGGAAGGACCAGCAATGCCCATATGCAGAAGTTCTCCCGATCATTTAGTCATCACCAGATTGATTGGTATGTGAGAGACAGTAACCATCTTGCCATGCCGATAAGGAGCACAAATAAGGTTCTTCTCAAACTTGAGCTTGTGCAATTCTCGAATCAAGCCTATGGCACTCAAACAAGTGAGCAAATTAAAACTCACGTGCTCTAGTCTCCTATGCCACATCCAAAGCTCAGAAGAATGTTGAACAATCAAATAATGAGAGGAACCAAGGGACTAAAAAAAATCAGCTCCAAAAACTCTCCCAACTCTGGAAATCCGACAAACCAAAGTGCCTGAAGAATCAAGAACTCGAGAAGTTGCGCGCTTGAAGCACACTTCCAAGTCCTCATCCAACAACTGAGATACGAAAAGTAAATTGTATCCTAGATGCTCCACCAAAACTACATCTTTGAGAGTAAAGCTTTCACTCACTTTTATCATACCTTTGGCCTTCACTCTTCCCTTCCGATCATCTCCGAATGTGATTTATTTGTGCCGCTTCATCGGGGTGAGGCTGGAGAACCATGATGCATCTCCGGTCATATGGTATGAACAACTAGAGTTAATGAGCTACTTATTCTCTAGGCCTCGACTTGCCACCTACATCAAGTAAGTAGAGCTCAAGTACTCAGTGCTGGGGTAAGTAAGAAACTTCTTGGGAATCTAGCACCCTCGAGGTGAAGAGGTGAAAACGGGTGTAGGCAAAATAGATCTAGCACACTAAGGGCGAGTACCACGAAGAGGAAAATGTGGTCCGCCAAAGCACTGCAACTCAAAGCCTCGGGCACGCGGACCAAAATCATATAAATCATGGTATGATCCACGCTGACCAACGCCTCTAGAAAAGAGCTGAAGAGCATCAGGCACTCGTGAGCGAGAGTGAGAAAAATGATCATGTACACTAAAAGAGGGGCGGTATATGTCCTGAGTGCTCCACTCCCACTCACACCGCTTATCTTTCCTATGGCAAAAATAAAACTCTACCAAGTGACCCTCTCTCTAGCAATAGGTGCGCACAAAGCGCCTCTCAGGGACTGGTCTGTTGGTCACTCTCTGTTCTGTTATAGGAGCTTTAATCTTTGACTGAGGATCTTTCTTGAGTTGTGTCTTTGGAAGCTCTCTCTTCTTAATTTGTGAGGTGGGCTTGTTCTTTTCTGGCATGGGTTGTGCGGCATTTATCTTGGCTTTCTCAGACTCTAGGGTAGTAGGTGTAGTGAAGACAGTCTTGTCAGGACTAGTGTAAGCAATTCTCTTAAAGCCCAAACCCAAAGCTAACACAACCTTATCGACACACATCTTGGTCTTTCCAAGATTAAATCCATTTTGCCTTTACTTTCTGAGCACTTCTCCACAAGAGAAAAGAGTTACCCATTCTCAGCCATGAGCTTTTTAACTTACCCTCTAACCCAGCTGAGTTTGTCCTTAGGATGATGCATGTGGAATAGTTTGGCTGCACATTCTTAAAACACTCAGCACTCTCCAATCTAGACTCTACCTCTTTTATGCGCTTGGCTTTCACATCAATATCATTTGAGAGCAAAGGATAATTCTTGCAAGCGTCTAAGAGAGTAGGTCTATACTCCTCCTCAAGCAACTTCTTCTCAGCAGTCTCAAGCCGACTGATGACTTAAGCATGCAAGATCTGAAGCTCGGCAAGCTCACTCATGACTACAAAACTATCATACTCCTCTTCCTTGGCCCTAGACGTAAGCAACTCAAGCTCAGAAGATAAACATTATAGCCTAGACTTGAGCTCTTTAACCTCACGAACCACTTTCTTGAGCAATCTATCCTGGCCAACAAGCGCATCATTCAAGGTATCGACCTGAACATAAAGCTAGTTATAGGAAGGTGGTACCTCAGAAGGATCAAGCTCGGGGTCGTTATCGTTGTCGTCTATCATAAAGAAAAGGTCTATGAAGTCCTTATTCTTCTTCTTGTTCTTCATGGGCAGCTCCTCCTCCGAGCTCTCGTCCTCGCTTGAGGACATGTCGATATCGCTGAGAGCTGCCACAAAATCCCATGGGGTCGCCTTGACCGCCTTCTTGGCTATCTTGTTGCAGTCCTTGAATAAGAGCTTCTTGTTCTTGTTGTGCTTGTCATGATCGTGGTTGCGGTCTTCTCTCTTCTTGAGCTTAGGCAACCCGCCTTGAAATGAGTGGCGTCTCCATACTCATAACAAGCATGAGACCCACCTCTCCTCCGATCTCGGCGATTGTTGTAGAATCAGGTGAACTTCTTCACGATCAAGGCCAAGTCCTCATCATCAAGTGTGTCCACTTGCTCCTCTCTGATAGAAACCAAGGAAGACAAAACAATCTAATAGGTGAAGGATTAGCACAAGAAAATCCAACTCCAGCATGACTACCACCACTAGGTCCTGAAACCAATGCCATGTTCTGAGATAGAGAGTTTTCTAGGCCTATTCTAGTCGTCTTGGCTATCTCGGTGGATTTGAGCTTGCTGAAGAGTTCATCACAAGTAAATGAGTTATAACTGGATGACTCTTCAATGCTCGAGATCTTCACTTCTCATATGCTACGGTCAAGAGCATAGAGAAACTTGATTACACTCTCATGGTTAGAGTGAGGCAAAACCCTAGTTAATCTAAAATTGCTTGCAATCCCATCAAATCAACCAAACATGGCATCCAAAGACTCTCCAGGGCTCTACACGAACATATGATATCCTTGATTATACGTGCTTTGGTACCGAGCCTTGATTTGGTTAGTGTCCTCATGAAAGACATTGAGAGTAGACCAAATCTTTCGGGCGTTACGAAGGTGCTGAACTCTATCGAACTCATTACGGCTCAGGCTTGTGAACAATATATTTGCAACCTTGTTGTTGGTTTCATATTGTTCAATCTTGACCTGAGAAGTGCGAGCGATAGGAATCTCATAGTTGGAGTCTGCAATCTCCCATATTGTACTTCCTTTGCTTAAGAGGTAAGCCTCCATGTGCATTTTCCAGTATGAAAAGTCATGACCTTCAAAGAAAGGGATCTTCCCATATCTCTCTATCGCCGCCTACGGATCACAAAACTGGTTAAGGTCAACAAATGATCAAACCCACTCTAATACCAATTGTAGGATCGAGAACGAAGACTAGGGGGGGTGAATAGATGTCGTAACAATTTCTTTCGAAATGGATGACATTATCCTATTTTGTCACCCAACGCACATTAAAATGGATCACAACAAAGCACAACGCAAAATGCAAAAACACAGTAGGAACAGATGAACCCGAAAGTTCTGAGTTGGATCCGGAAGTTTTTGGCCTATCGGAAGTTCCGGATTGAGACCGGAAGAAGAGCCTCGGGATGGAAATTTGAAATAATCCAGAAGTTCCGGTAAGGATCCGGAAGTTCCGAGGTGAGCAATTCTAGAGGAAGAACTACAGCACGAGAACCCAAAATCCAAAGTCAAAATTCAATCAAAGTGGTCTAAATCCAACGAAGTTTTAGCCATAGCTTAGCACGACCACGATGAATCTTTGTCCAAAAGATGTTTTCAAGAAGATCAAGATTTCACCATTGATTTTGTGGATTTATCCAAGAACACATACAGGAATCAAGAACACCGAGTGAAGAAATCCTCCAAGTTGATGATCTAGAAGCAAAAGAAGTCAAGACCCACTTGTATACATTTGTATATGAATTTTATGCCTCTAGCAACAAAAAGAAATACTTCACAAGCTGAAAAAAAATTCAGCTTTCAACAAAAAACAAAAATCGCAACGAAACACCGAAAACTTGCAACAAAACAAGGGAGCCAAGAGAAGAAAACTAGAAAGAGGTGAACACAATCACAAAAGGAAACATAAATTACATTGCTTGCAGAAGTTGGCCCTATTTTAGACGAATTACAAAGATTTTTCTCACAAAAAGCTCTCATTTATTACAAAAGCTAAGTTCTCTTCTCTCCTATCCTCTAAAACCCTAGCATACAAACTCAAGTAGCTGACTTAAAGCTCTCATGCAACCCTACCCCTATATTTATATGCCTAGGGAACTTCCTTGAATGCCAAGTTTTCTTATTCTCAAAGTGCCCATCCTACCTAACACTCTACAATACACTCCTACCTACCACTGATGATATTTTCGTCCATTTTCTCCCCTATCCATCGAACGTTCGTGGTGCCTTCATGACTTATCTTCACCTCGACGTAAACTTCGCAATAATACCACATACACTTCCATCCTCCCTATGGTTTTGAGATCAAACCGCGAAATCCCTTGCACGCTCCTCAAAGCGTGACTCACCACCACTTGCTCACACCATAAGCAAGTGCTCTGATATCGACATGTGTACTCCGTCTAGCTATCTTGACCGTCGGTAAGTCTCTCCCGCTCTCCATCCCTCGGGCCGCCTTATCACTTGCATCGGGATCCCTTTCGCTTGACTTTATCAACACGCCGTCTTCATCTATCTTTCATGCTTTGCTTGACTTCCACATGTACATATAGGATGACTCTTGACTCTGCCTGGCCTCCTTGATCGTCTGGCACCATGCACCCTGCTTAGTCCCGACCATCCCGCCGTTGACTACCAAGTTGCATCCATTACCTACATATCATGAGACAAGCAAACACATTTCTTCAACTCCATCTTCAGTTAGTCCAAAATTAAAATTCTCAATTGAAATCACATCCCAAAAAGAATCGTGAATACCAAATATCTGAACTTTAACTTGGGTACCCAGAAGTTCTGAGTCAAAATTGAAGTTCTGGTACTCGGAAGTTCCAGGTTCATTCCGAACAGGGGCTCTCTATTTCAGTTTTCCCATGACACCGAAAGTTTCGGGTTGGCTGCCGAAACTGAACACCGAAAACTCCAGTGAGACAAAAACTCTTAATACCGGATATTCAGCCGGAAAATCTGGATTCACTAGAATCAGCACATCAAAGCTCATTGTCACGTCCTAATTCCTTAATTATGTCATTAAGCATCATAATCATCATGTTTATTGTTAAGCATTTTGGATTGCTTGCTATCTCAATTGGTGTTTTGATTTTTGTTAGGCGTTTTGAAAATAACCAACATTAGACTTTTCGTTAGTTTAAGTCTCGCTTAAAAGTTAATCGCTGCACAAATTATTATAAAAATTTAGCAGCAATTATTAGCTTCTCTCTCTCTTACGTGTGGGACCCACCTTTGGCCGGCCCCAACCCTCCTCTCTTTTCCCCTGGGCAGCCACCCCTCTCCACCTCAGCTCATTCCCTCTCTCCCACCTCACTCACTCACTCTCTTGCTCTCTCTCTCAACTGGACAGAGCAAAGGCAACATCTCAAAACTTGTTTTGATACAAGATTTAAAATTAGTTGGCATGAAGTCCCATGGTTGCCATATGTTGATGACACAAGTGCTTCCTGTTTTAATCTGAAATATCCAACCGACCTATCTCCGAGGCACAATCACCAAGCTGTGCTACTTCTTCAACACAATTTCTCAGAAGGTCATCGATCCCAAAGTACTTGATATTTTACAGGTCGATGTGGTGAAGCTATGTCATCTTGAGATGTACTTTCCTTCATCGTTTTTCGATATCATGGTACATATTATCATTCACCCCGTGAGACAGATAAAGATATACGACCCAGTATTCCTACATTAGATGTACCCGTTTGAGAGATACATGGGAATTCTCAAGGAGTATGTACGAAATTGATCTCGTTCGGAGGGCAGCATCATCCAAGGTTATACAACCGAAGAGGTAGTTGAGTTCTGCATCGATTATATGGATCAGCTCAAACTAATAGGTGTGCTCATGTCTCGCCATGAGGGGAGACTGGATGGGAAAGGCACCATAGGTAGAAAATCAATCATTGCTAACTTTGCCACGTTATCTAAAGCCCATTTCACGGTTTTGCAACATATGGCTGAAGTATCCTCGTATATTGACATGCATAAGGACGTGCTACGCAGAGAGAATTCAGGCTGTACAGAGGCTTAGACACAAAACAACATAACCACAGCTTCAACAACTGGTTGGCAGTGCGATTCAGTAATAATAGTTCAACAGAGGATAATATTGGCTGGTTGGCAAGATGACCAAGTTACACGGTCGTGACATTTGAAGCATACGACATAAATGGGTACACCTTTTATACTAGAGCACTGGATATTAAGAACGCGGTACAAAACAACAGTATGCGCATAGATGCCTTCCAGGACAAATATGAGGTATGTGCGTACTATAGGTACATAGAGGAGATTTGGGAACTCGACTATGTACGTTTCAAGATCCCCTCTTTCGGTATCGTTGGATCACACTATCAAGTGTTAAGGTAGACAAGTACGGAATGACTACTGTTGACCTCGAACGTGCTGCATACAAAGACAAACCATTTGTACTCACCAAGTAAGTTATCTAGGTCTTTTATGTGCAAGACCTGGTAAATCCAAAGCTTCACGTTGTCCTTCAGGAAAAAAGAAGGATTGTCGGAGTTGAGAATATCATGGATGAAAAAGAGTACAATCAATTTGATGAGTACGCTCTTGGAGATGGCATCGCCCTTAGTGAAGAACAACTTTCGACCAGGGCGTATTGCTATCTGCGTGTCGATCATCAAGAAGGGTTGATTGTTAAAGTTTTATGATGTTACTCGATTGTTATGTATCTATGTATTGCAATGTAAGATGTTAAAATGAATTAGTTATAAATTTACTTAAAAATTTGATATCATTAATTTATATTTTGTATGAATTAATTTGGGGTTACATTAATTACATAAATGAGATCTACACCATTTGATAGTACACATTAAACCATAAATTTCTATAAAAAATCTTTTAATTTGGAGTTTGTATGAATTATTTATGAATTTTGTAAGTTTTAATGATTTGTTTAGAAATTTAATAGTACATACGGGTTATTACTTTCAACCATATGTAATAATATGTACAAATAACATTAGTACATATGGCTTATTACATATAGCTGTTTGTACTAATATTAGTATAGACGGCTCGTTAAATATAGCCGTTTGTACTAATATTATTACAGACGGCTCGAAATTTTGATCTATCTGTTGTAAAGCAGGTATAAATACCGTTTCATCCAACCCACGCCGCCACCAAGTTCTTTCCTAAACCCTAGTCGCCTCCCAGATGATATCCCGGGCGACCACGCTCCTCCCCGACCTCGGATCCCGCCGCCCCGTTGCCGTCCACAATCGCCCCGATGTCGTCCACCATCGCCTCGACCTTGGATCCCGCCGCCCTAACGCCGTCCACTATCGCCCCGACCTCGGATCCCGTGATGAGTAGCCATCCCCTCCTGGCCAAGCCATGGTCCTCTCCTCTGTGTGTGATGCACGATTGCTGTCGTTCTCAATCTTTGTATATTGTTATGTGGAAACAGATTTTACCTAGAAAATAGAAAACACAAATGTAAATTGTTGTTGTGTGCAGATGAACAAATTGTGTTTATGCATTGATGTTGTGCTTGTCATTCTAGTTATGCAGCTATGATTCGTTCTACCCTTGCGCCATTGTTCACCACTTAGAAAGAAAAACATAATTATATATTAGCAGAAACAGGAATAGGAGGCCGTGAACCAGAAACAAGAATATTAGCAACAACGACGGTGTGTACAATATGCTTTGCTTTCTTGGGAAATTTGATTATATATTTTGAAGTTGATCATCATTTGATTATATGTCTCATAGAGACTAGTTTGTAATACATATTAGCTTTCACCTCTCTTACTCAATATCAAATTTTGTTACAAATTAGTTCTTAAGGGACGTATGAGAAAATGATGATCAACTTAGAATATATTATCAAAAATTGATCAACTTTAAAATATATAATCAATTTTCTCCGCTTTCTTTGGTTGCACATGACTGTTTCCCGAGTCAGGTCCCAGGATGCTCTTCTTCTTAGCATCTTTCTGAACGGAAGAAGTGACTGGCTTATCCTGATCAAGGTTCTTCCTCTCAGCATTTTTCTTACTAGGGTTAGTGCTTGTCTTATTCGGATTAACACGCTTCCTTTTAGCATTTTTTGACTGATGTTAGTGATTGGCTTATCCTGGTTAATGGCCCCAAACAAACGGGCCTTTAGCTTGGGTGCATCAATTTTACCCATAAAGAACTCGCTCAAATTAGATACGGTAACCTTTAGGCATTCACATATTTTTTGCATCTCCTCCTTCCCGACCGATCTAGCAAAATTCTGAGACCGGTCCAAGAAGTCCTTAACCTGCATGAATTGTTGAGGTAGATAAACAATGTTTTGTGTCATCCAATGTAAAGTTAAAATCCAAATTCATAGGAGACTTACACTCAAGTTACCAACACCTCTTTCCCAGGTCTTCGAGATCCATAATCCTTCAAAATTGCCGGCACATAGCCCTTGCTTCCATAAACCCTCCACTGAAACTAACTGCACAATTAGAGATCCATAATCTATCCTTGTCCATATTAATTCCAACAGAATTATGTATGGAAAGTAATTTATCAGAATTTACGCATTTATGTTTAGATTTTCTTACCTTTATCAGGAGCATAATATTTCTCCAAATCCTTTTGCCTTTTTATAGCTGTCTCCATAACAGTCTTCCCACCATTAACAGTTCTTCAACTCCTCCGATCCTTTCCACCAGCACAAGACCCATTTTTGCTGCTTTGCCCCTTTAGTCATATCAACAGTACCATCCTTATTCTTGTCACTTGGTAGTATAGCATTTGTCTGATCTGTTGTTCCTTTCTCTATATTACTATCTGCCACCACCATTCCTTCAGTTTGGTTATCCTGCTCCTTCATAACATCTTTCATTTTACTAACCCTTGATCTTGAATCTTTATTTCTTCCAAAGATAACATAATACCTCACTACGGAAAAAATAGCCTCTGGAGGCGGTTTTCCATTTCTCACCTATCTTTATAAGCCCTAGAGATGGTTTTAGAACCCGCGTCAAACACGGAGACGGTTTTGATAACCGTGTCTACATCCATAGATGGTCCACAAACATGGCTGAGAAATGAAATTCCAAATTAAATTGCTAGGCATTTAAAAGACCATATTTAATTTCAATTATTATCATCTCAAATTTGAATTAGAAGAATGAGATTAAACATGTAGAGACGGTTTGTGTGCTACTATACATGGTATTGCCCGTCTCTACAGCCTACTTCTAGAAGGATTACAAACTTGTTGCATGTACGTATAAATGCACTAGTTTGTAATTTGTATTCATAAAGGGATCAAAGCATCTCCATGCTCCTGAATTAACATGTAAAAGCCAGTAGCCTTCAACCAATGAGTCCACATTGTCATTTCTTAAAAAGAAGAATCAGCATTTACACATGAGTAGTACTAAAATAGGAATCATGCACTTCATGTCACTAATAATCAAATAAACTACAATAACATAAAGAAAACTGCAATGTCCAGTGCAAAATTTAAAATTGTAAGTTTGCACATATATCATTCATACCTCTTCTCCTAATAAGCATATGATTTTTAATATTTTGAAAATGGCGTCTAGAGATGAACATAAACCGTCTTGTACTTCTTCTCCTCAACGAGAAAAGGTCACTGCTCGACTAGATGAGGAGGCAACTTCTCAGAAGCGAATAGAAGAAACTCAGAAGCAGAAGCGAAAGCGAGGTGCCCTAGGCAAAAATCAAATACCCACGGGTCACTACACCATAACTCACGCCAATAAGGAAGGTGTGCCAACATAGCCTCAACAAGCTCAGGCGGCATTCCATAGAGCATGCACCTCACTTGGAATTCACTTGAAAGAACAAGGGTCAGGATAACCTACCTAAACTGTAAGGCCATGCCGTAGAGCGACAAAAATTTCTTGTGGGAAACAATTAAAGCTCAATTTAACTTTCCTGAAGGATGCTCCTTGGAGGCCGTGAAAAGACAGACAACATCCAAGATGGGTAAGACGTGAAAGACCTTCAAGAGCGAGCTGTATAATACATATGTGAAGCATGATCTTGTCCCCAATAATATTATTTATGGGTACTTGACCGATCAATGGACAAAGTTTGTGTGACGTGTCAGTCTGAGGAATTTCAGTAGCAGAATCAGGCTAACAAGGCACGTCAGTCATGCAACGCGCACCCTCATAGGCTCGACACCGGTGGGTATGTGCGCAAAGAGTTGGACTAGGATAAGGAGGATGAGTAGGCACCTCGGGAGAACCGGTCCACACCTTTTGCAAATGGTTTGATTTCTCTTGACCTAGCATCACTGAGAGACGGCCCCGGGGAAACTGGTTCCGAGGAAGGGTCGTATGCTCGTCCGATGGTTTCATCGCCTTAAGGAAGCCAAAACCGAGCAAGTGGATCAAAGGATCCTGCAACTTTCGGAAGAATCCACTCAAGAATCATTTCATCCATCTCAGGAAAAATACATACTAACATCAACTCTGGGAAACAAAGAGCACTCGGGTTGCACATGTAGCATAGGTGTTTCCGTTACATGAAAGTTGGGATTCCTTGATGACACCGATTCATATAGGAGCTGAAGGAGAAACAAAGTTGAGCGTGAACGACTGGGAATGGAGATTGTCATTGAGGTCAAAGAAAGGATGAAATAAAAGATGGATATGTTTGAAGAAAGGATGGAACAACGGGTTAAGGAGCGAGTACGGGCTATGAGGCAGCAGGATGTAGCCACGACACTTGAATCTTCACCGGCTCGACACCGGAGTACCTACGCATCTGCACCAGATAACATGCTCAATCAACATGACTTCCCTATCGATGGATTTGAAGGTGTCCCCCCCCCCCCCCGTCGACGACATTCCAAAAGAGATCCCTAGCGAGAGACACCCTGTCGACGACATAAAGGCGGCCACCAAGTGCAAGCTCGTACTATCCATCACCGTTGGCTCCGATAACATCATTGAGGTTAGCATGGGCTTGACGTTCCCATATGGCGGAGAACAGACTATTCACAGAGTTCCACTATAGTCTGGTTACGCTAGGGTGTCAGTGGACATGGTATATGGGAATAGCACGTCCCTCCCACTTCCTATTCCCCTAGAGGACGATGTCAGGACACTTGGGGAGGCCATCCACTCCTTCATCTAGTGGTCGAAGAAGTTCATAACACTGGTTGTCCCTTCACCGTCTCCATAGCTTCGACGTCCGCCATCTCCAGTACGTGACGGCAACGACTTCTCTTTTTGTCGTGCTCTGCCAAAGGTCAAATCTCCTTCTGCACCACATGAGCAACAACAGTTGTTCAGCAAATCTGCCTAACAATTCGCCAAAATGACACTTCCCAGAAAGCGCAAAGCCAACAAACAGTTGGACAAGATCGAGGAAGTAGAAGAAGAACCTCTGTCAAACACTTATGTGACAGGCCAGCCATTACTGAGCAAGAAAGTGTTAGAGCAATTGGACTGGGCAAGTATGATTCTACACGAGCTATACATGAAGAGGATCCATGAGGAGGAACATCTTTCTCCTCATGGTTTCAGCGCCAAGTACTAGCGGCAACATTTCCTGAAACCAGCCGTAACCTTCCTCATGACCTTCAAGAATTTATTCCTCCTCTACCATCATGACATGCTGGGCATCGACCTAATAAGATTCTAGACATTGTAAGTGTTATTAATCACGGTCCATACTTAATGAACCGCCTAACTCATTGATACGTTCATTCATCTACATTACTCTTATGTGTAGACATATGATTCAAGAATCGAGGAGGGAGAATCCGAGAATTGGATTCCTCGACCCACAGGTCGTATGTGGCTCAACGATCACTTGGTCTTCGGGGGAGGTCGAGACATATGTCGCGGAGGCCATGCTCGCTCTCTGTGGAACGAAAGACCTTATTCTTCTACCGTACAACTACAAAGACCATTGGATGCTAGTTTGTATCTATACACATAATCAACACTGCATATACTTGGACCCCAGGAACTACGACACAGAGAGGAATTCAGATTTGATAGACTTGCTAACAAGGGCGTTCGTGAAGTATGTTTCGATGGGTGGGCTTATACGGAGACATAAACCCTCGGCAAGCCACCAACATAAGTTCCTGGTAATAATTCATCCACCACACATCAATTTACTGATATAATATGCATTTCATAGAACTAATTTACCGTGCACAAATTTCTACAATGTCACAAGCAACCACATGGCACCAACCTCTATGGGTACTATGTTTCCTAATATATTATGCAAATCGTTGGCTCTAGCTTACCAGTATATCTGTCGGTTAGTGTAATTATAGTATATTAAGATACATTTTTCATCGTTGTGCCTAACTCTTTTAATTTTCTTCTACAGATATATAAATTTTCTATAAATACTCTCGAAAAGGACAATCTCATGTATATTTAAAAATGGCTCATCTATTTTATACATGAGGAGATCATAAAGGAGAGCGGTGAATTTCATGATCATGATAACTTTAGGAGCCAATGTTTGTAATCTCAACAGAAGTTGGTCAGTCCAATATTTTAAAAATGCTTGTTTCTTGCAGTATATTGATGTATTATAACTTTATGGTTAATGATATAGAAATGAAGCAAATGAACTCATTACTTCTCTCTAATTCAGTATGTTAAAGCTAATTTGTTAGTTTATATATTGTCAGCATGAGGTTGACTCAAGAATAAAGAATGAAGAATGCTTTGCAAATGTTGTGAGGTTTTATAATATTGATATTTTACTTTTGTTTATGTATATGACTTTGTATGATATGTGTGACTTTGTGACATTGAATGAAGATGTTCGATCTACTGTGTGTATGGATTTTGAATGGAAATGGTAAATATGTTGTTGTTTGAATGCAAATGATCTATTGTGTATGACATTTTATTGTTGTGTGTATGATTATATCAATTTACATTAAGTAATATATGAATTCAGTAATGTATATATGAATGTACAGACGGTTCTAAGCCTATAACCATCTGTACAGATGCACAACAGACGACTTATGTTCCTAGTTCACAGATGGCTTACAACTGGAGTCGTTTGTATTATCCTATAGTATAGATGGCTTATTATTGGAGCCGTTTGTAATGTTACTATATCAAAGACAGCTTGAACCTTCGAGCAATCTGCGAAATTCCATAGCATAGACGGCTAGCTATTGAAACCGTATGTATAATTTTTTTTAACGGACGGTTCAAAACCCATATGTACAAATCTGATTTGTACATATTATTTTCTACAGACGGTTTGAAAAAAAAAATCCCACACGAGATTTTTGAACCATCTATACAAATGATTTCTCTAATAGTGGTAGCAAATCACAAAAACTCTTTATGAAGTATAATCTCAGGTTAGGTTTCACAGGTGATTCAGAATAAAAATATACATATTCTACGCACCATAGAGATCCCAGGTGATTTAAGATAACAAAATTCAGGTATTTGGATTGACCACATGTGATACTTTTAACCAAATTATGTGGACCTTTTTTCATCCATTCCTACTAAAAGAAGCTCTCCATCACTTTAGTGAACTTGAAGAAAAAATTGTTTTTTTAGTGAGAATAAAATTTATTTGCAGTGGTCAATAAGGAATAAAAATTGGGCCCCAAGGCCAACTCTGAAACAAACTTTTCTTCTTTCCCCTATAAAAAAAAAGGGGAAGACTTCTCTTCTGCTTGCGCAAGAAAGAATCATCACCATCGACGGAGCGTGGGCCCGGCGAACCCCAGCCGTCCGATCCAGATGGACGGCCAGATAAATCGGAGGAAGCACAGAACAAGTCTCCTTCCTTCCACCACCACCACCACCCTCTCCTTTTCCCATACTCTTCCCCTCCGTCTCCCCATCCTCGTCGCCGCGCGCCGCCGCCGCCGCCACCGCCGCGAGCCCTCGAGAATCCTTGTCCTCCGGTACATTCTCTCTCACGATCTCACCGAATCCTGCCACCTCCCTTGCTTGGATCTTCTCCCGTTTGACCGGGGACTGGGCGTCTCTCTATCGAATTCTGCGCGAATCTGTAGGGTTTCGCGCGCGTTTGCGCGATCGAATTCGACGCGCGGGGAACGGCAGTTCTTGGATCGGTTGGATAGTTAGGCAGGCGCGTCCGGTCCCGCAACGTTTAGGGTTGACGTGCGTGCTGTTGGCTGTGGCAGGGGAGTGGGGGAGGCATGGCGCTCCGGAGGCTTCTTCAGGGGAGCGTCCTACCGCGGGTGACGGGCCGGGCCGCGGCGATGGCGCCATTTTCCACGGCTTCTGGGGAGACCATCCGCGCCACGCTCTTCCCTGGCGACGGCATCGGGCCCGAGATCGCCGAGTCAGTCAAGCAGGTACGGAATTTACGTGCGGTTGTGTTGCGCGCTATTTTTTTTGTAACTCGTGTACAATTACGACTGCCTTCTTATAATTTGCAACAAGTTCGTTTGTGTGATCAAAAGCTAAAGCTGGGTTTTAATTACGCCAATTGGGACATTATCCATGCGGCCATGCCTCGTAGGATAGTTCTATCTTTTTATACCCACTCTTAGAATGATTATTCTTTTACTCTTTGTCTGGTTTCATCAGAATTATTTGTTCAGGTTAGAAAAGTAAGAATGTTTTGATTATGTGTTCCCCATTAGCCATCTCTAGACCCTAAACCTAGAATCTAAAATGAAATCAGATTTGGATGATAAACACATGTATATAAATGAGGTGGAACGAGAGGTTATCACAAATTGAATAAAGGTGGGGAAGGCCCGAAGGGCTGGCTTCTCTGCTTCACCCAAACAGAGGGAGGATGATTTTTTCCCCACTTCACTGGTTTGTCTTCACGGTATTTGTGTTAATTTTTAAACAAATCTCAATACTTAAGTGGGAAAGAGAAATCATCTTTGGATCGTACAAAACTGTAGCCATAGCCCATAGGTTAAATGCAAAAGTCCAGAATTTGGCCTGCTGCTATGCGACATTAGTTTGGAAGTGTGTTTTGTAGAGATTGAACAAGACAATAGCTCAGAAATCAGGCTCACACAATATAATAGTTTGGGTAATTACATTTACATGAATGCTTTTTTTGAAAGCAAGAGTTCTGAATATTTGTAGTTGGTTTCTTCCAAAAAATGTTACTTGTGTCAGTTAGGCAACTTGGATTTGTTTTCTATTTTGATATTTGGATCCTCTTGAAGAGGATTCACCGTTTGCGGTTTTCATAATATGTTCCTATCAGTTATACATGGCACTCTTACTATTTCATAAGTTTGTGATCTGCAGCTTGCCCCAATTTCTTTGTCTGAAATAAATTATGTCTTGTATGCATTCAATGAGTGCCTACCCCAACTTGCTTGGGACAAAGGCTGTTGTTGTTGCATGCATTTAGTGAGTGATGTAGTCTCGTCAATATTATAGTTGCATTCACTGTATCGATTCTCTATATTGGATCCAATGCAGTCGAAGGCATAAGTTATTATGAAGCACTACGTCCTTAATTTGCCTGAGTATCAAGTCTTAGAAAACTGTGTGCATCTGAATAGCATCACGAGCGAAAATATGGACATCAAATATATCTTGTAGCGTATCCGCGAGTGACTGTTATTTTGATGTTTGGATCAACTAGGAAATTATATTTTCAACCATGGCTCTATTTGTTGGTTGACATAGCAATGGTATCTAGGACCTAATGCTATCCACTTACTCACAGATGAAACCATTATTGCTGAACATTTTAAAAAGTACAATTTCTACTTTGTATTGCTTCCTTGGCATGAATTTGCAACTGGTATAATTAATTGACCACCTTCTAGTTGCAAATTGTTCTTTCTAGTTTGCATCTCTGAATTTTCTGCTGAAATGGATTTTTACAATCATTGCTCCGACATGAAGTAGTTAGGCATATTTGTGCTTGATATGCAAACTGATCCATCGAAACAGAACTATTATGACTGTTGATTCTATATCTTATCTTGATTATGGTCCCATGTATTTGAAGCAGATTACTTCAATTGTGAAACTGTAGCTTTCAACTGAATTAGGCAACTTTGCTGTTCGCTTTACTGTTGTTAATTTGTGAATGTAATTCATTGATGCATGATATCTGAGAAGGCAGCTTGTTTTTTGCAATGTCTAAGCTTTTAGTTTTGCTATTTCAGGTATTCAATGTTGCAGGGGTACCAATAGAATGGGAAGAACATTATGTTGGTACAGAAGTTGATCCCAGAACAGAGAGCTTTTTGACATGGGAAAGCCTGGAGTCGGTGCGTAGAAACAAAGTTGGCTTAAAAGGTCCTATGGCTACACCTATTGGAAAAGGGCACCGATCTTTGAATCTTACATTAAGGAAAGAACTTGGACTTTACGCCAATGTCAGACCTTGCAACAGCCTCCCAGGCTACAAGACTCGATACGATGATGTTAACCTTGTGACAATTCGTGAAAATACTGAAGGAGAATATAGTGGCCTTGAGCATCAGGTAAGCATTCTTAAAGAACATGTTGCTTTGATCAATCTCATTAGTATTTTTTCTCATTGTGTGCTAGTTTTTCTCCAGGTTGTGAGAGGTGTTGTAGAAAGTTTGAAAATTATTACTCGTCAGGCAAGTTTAAGAGTGGCAGAGTATGCTTTCCATTATGCTAAGGCCAATGGTCGGGAAAGGGTCTCTGCGATACACAAAGCCAATATTATGAGGAAGACAGATGGTCTTTTCCTCAAGGTCTGTGGGCTATCATTGGTCCTTTTTAATCATGGAATACATTTTTAATTATAATCTTTTTGAGAGCTTATGTTTTGTTCATTTTTATTGTAATTGTAGTGTTGCCGTGAAGTAGCTGAAAAGTACCCAGAAATTGCATACGAGGAGGTTATCATTGACAATTGCTGTATGACGGTATGTTCTGTCAATCGGATCCCCATGGTTATTCTGTCAATTGTTGACATGCTCTTGATAGTGATGCCCTGCCTGAGAGCATCAGACTACGCTATTTGCATCTCAATTATAACATAATGACATCTCTGATTATGAACTGCATCTGCTTGCAGCTTGTGAAGAATCCTAGTCTTTTTGATGTATTGGTGATGCCAAATCTTTATGGTGACATTATTAGCGATCTATGTGCTGGTTTGATTGGCGGCTTGGGTCTAACACCCAGGTAGACTTGCTTCAATTAGTCTTAACATATTTGGGTTTTGATACAACATCAATTCACTTTTTGTTCGTTTTCCCAGCTGCAATATTGGTGAAGGTGGCATTTGTCTGGCAGAAGCAGTTCATGGTTCTGCTCCTGATATTGCTGGCAAGGTGAGTTAGTCTTAAACAATGGCTCTTTCCTATCTTATTTACGATGTTTTACTTCTGTGGTTTCTCATTATGTGATAGGGAATCAATAACATTACTTCTTTATGCATGATGTGTTATAATGTTTCGATGCAGTTGCATCATTTAATAATCAATATGCACCTTTTATGAATAATTACTTAAAAGACTTATTTAGATATTGTAGCTTAATCAGACCTTTTTTTTAAAAAAAAAAAGTTGGCTGGGCATGTTCCTCCTGTAAACTATTGGTGTGGTGATTCCTATGTGTTTAACCGTATTGGATGATTGTTGATTGTTTCCAGAATCTTGCGAACCCAACGGCTCTTATGCTGAGCGCTGTTATGATGTTGCGCCACTTGCAATTCAATGACCAAGCAGACCGGATCCACAATGCCATCCTCCAGACTATCTCAGAGGGGAAGTTTAGGACTGCTGATCTTGGCGGAAAGGCATCCACATCAGAGTTTACAAATGCAGTGTGCGATCACGTCTGAGAAGCAGATGTGGTTCTTTTCATCTGATTGGTTTGTCCCCCAATTTTTTTGTTGCTTACCAAGAGGAGCTTTAGCCTTAACTGGTGGCACCTCGAACTTCTTTGGGCCTATAACACGGTTTAAAACTGTATAATAATTTTTGTTGCATTCCTGCTCTTCAGTAATTCCTTCAACACTGCAATTGAGTTGAAAGAATCTTCTGTAATAATCAATGACAGCATTATAGCAGTAGATAGATTTTTCTATTCTAAGTTATTGAAATTCCAGGCCAGGTTGGAATGCCAGATAATTTTTCATTCTTGGCCGTGCCATTCAGTTATTACAATTTTCTTTAGAGTTACTTCATCAATGAGCACTGCAAATTGTAAACCGCCAAAACATTAAGAATTTAAGACGTGCATGGAGACGATGGATGAATCAAGAAAGAAATTCCTGTTTTAGAAACACAACGTGCTGGAAGGAACTGAGCCAAATTGCAAAATTTATATGGATAATACAGACATCTAACCAACAAAAATGAGATATTAGTTTTTGGAGTAAAATAGACGTCTCACAGCAATGGAGAAGAATAGCAGCACATACCACAAACCAAATAGCGTTGCAGTATCTCAAAAAGAAATCCAACGCCATAAAAACGATGTAATCGGTAGTATTGAAATATATTCAGGTTTCCCTGTTCCAGCGTGACTAAGGTGCATAACCACACATTAATCTACGCAACTCAAGTAACGTGCCCAGTACAATCAAGAGGCGCCTCCCCGCGGCCCAAGGCCATAGCAGCTAAATAATGAACCGAAGACAAATAAATGCAACAAAACTAGAACTGTCTTGATCCTTGTCGACCAATGCTAACCACTATGATCATTACAGGTGTCTCGAAGAACTGCTGTAGTCGTCTTACTCTCCAACGGTCATACCAAAGCCGAATCTGTGATCTTTCTTCCAGTGATCAACCTGCACGAGATTTAGAATAAAATCAGCCTTTTTAGAGTAACGGTCCTTCAGATGTAGAAAGGGATGCTGATATAATATTGCTAGGAAACTATATCCAGAAAATGTGGAAGTTCCAGCGGTGCCATAAAACATAAAAATGACAACTTATAAAACAATGTATGGGACCATAACTAATAAAACAATGTATGGGCGCTTACGCCTGCCAGTACAGTAACAAGATCCCCCGTAAGAACAAACCGCACCATTTTACAATCTACGGGATCCACCTCCTAATGGTCAAAGAGGGAAAACCATACTGCGATTTGCCAATTTTACATTTACAAGTGCAATCCAGGCCCGTCCATACACAAATCTACAGCCGAAAATGCATGAAATTTCCCATCCCCCTTGAAGTTATATTTACAATAGCAGGGGATCCAGATCTACAAACTGACAAGAGTTTATCCAACGACCAAAGCCCCAGTGAAGATGGAATAGTGACCGTAAGTAATGCCTTCTCAAATTTCAATCTCTGCTGCCTAGTGTGCTACCATCACTCACGTAGAGGCGATCAAACATCTGAGGTGCCCAGGATTTATGTGTAGCGTTCCTTTCTTCTTTGGGTATAGTTCTATTCTATGTCTTATCACGGGTACATCAAAATTTCATCCACAGATGTTTCTACTATTTCCATTTCATTAATTCAGACTTGATGAATCACGAGTACATCTATATTGATTCACATATGTTTCCACTACTTCCAGCTCATTAATTCAGACTTGGCTTCCCACTTAAATAAAGATGTTAATAGAAGGGGCAGCAGCGAAACAGAAACAGACTGAATAGTAGAGTAAGGTTCAAGTATATAGAATAATTAGTGGCACAAGCAGACCTCTGCAGAAAGAACAAAATTGACGCCTGGAGTCAATCTCTCCTCCAAAAGAGCAGAAACTACGCCATTGGTATCCACCTTTCCCCTCAATCGACACTGCAATGTTGAGAAGAAATATATTCACTTAATTTTTCAGGTGAGGTCACCCAAGTTGAATAATTGAAAGCTCCTAAAACTTCAACATATATTTTTTTTAAATGTAGAATGCAAAACTTCTGTTGCACTACATGGTGGAACTTTTGATTCTCGGGAACAGTTGAATACACTCAATTAGCAGCAACTTTTTCATTCCAATATCACTCTGAAGCAGGAAACAAATAGGAAAGGCGAAGAACAAAGTAGTAAGGATACCTGTCTCAGCATATAATCATAACCAAAACTTGCTGTTACATCCTTTGTCATCTGATTGTACATGAAATCGGATGCAAGGGAAACCTGCACAAGGAAGCTTATGGAATGAAGCTGCTAGTAAAGAAAAAAAGTATTCAGATGATTATAAAAGAACACTGACCTTCTCAGATATTTTCTGAACGTAACTAAGTGCAACCATTCCAGTGCTTGCAATTTGCCCAGTTACAACCTGCACATATATGTGATATGGCTCCATCAGATACAGATTAAAATACCCAATTACCATTTTAATGAATGTGATATGGTTGGTGCCAGTAGTGTACTACCAAAATGAGTTCTAACACTCATGTTACAATTCATTAAATGAGAGACCAGTTTCACAAAGGCTCCAAAAAGTGCTAAACACATAAAGAAACAACCTGATTTTACCACATCGATTACAAGATATGAGCTTAAATCCTGCTGAAAAACATATTTTCACTATGACATAAAGCAGTATGCGTGCACATTTTTAGCTTCAACCAAGGAAGTGCAGCATTAGAATTTGCTAAAAACAGAAGCAGGTTTATCTGATTCATGTAAATACAAGAAATTTCATAATTATGAGTAAGGGCTTGTTTGGTAGGAATCCAGATTCTCCCAGAAACGTTTCGAATCCGAATTCTCTTTAGAAACATTTCTCTAGTGAATCAAAATCACCTCTGGAAATTATTTGGCTAGTTAGCTGGATTCGATTTCTTAAAAAAGAAAATGATGATGTAATTGACCATTCTACCCTTGTATTGATATTCTTTTTTTTTTGCAATAACAATGGCTAATTTGCATCAATATAAACTATTTCATGGTTTCAATCAGACCAGAGAGTAGGTTCAATGAACTGAACTAGTTTCATATGACCATGAATCAACTAATACACTTTGTCAAGCAGTCAAAACTGAACCGAACAGGCATAGTTCGTATGAAAATCTCTAAAAAAATTGAATTTATTTCGCGGGCATAATTATTTAGGCCCAAGATCTATCTAGAATCCTCATCTACCTACCGCTCCTCTCACATTCTTTCTCCCCAGCTGTCATCTTCTCCATCTCTATTCCTTAGCTTCCTCTTGCCTAAGGAGAGCAACCACAGCCAATATCTCCCTCTCTCAACCATCTCCTTCACAGCCCAGCGATTTTGGGATGGCGAGTAATTTTGGGGCAGCACCTGCTGAACGCCGCCACGCGCCTGCTACTTGGCCGACCCCGGCGCCGCCACCTCCATCATCTCTCCGTCCTCAGAACGTCCAGGGTGGGGGCAAACTGGGAAATGATGCGGCAAAAACAGGAGATACTGAGAAACGTTTCAGCCGGAAACGTTTTGCTGCTCACCGTTTGGCTGGCTCCCTCACCAGTTCAACCCCGAAACTGAAACGTTTTGTGTAGCCAAACGGCTCATAATAACCGCTTTATGAAAACTTCTTAACTATGCTATCCATTCTTCCACAAACTGCTAGCAACCGGATGATAACCAACGGATAAACCTGAACCAGCCACTAGTTCTTGTCAGCTCAGTAAACCCCCGTCTAAATTGCATTCAGTATATATCCCAAACTTTAAATCTTCAAGAACAAGAATTTGTTTATAAAAAAAAATCAAAATGCATAACTGGCATGGCAACACCAAAAAACAAAGCCTGTCCTCCAGTTTGGGACCGGCTTCTAGAACCCAGATACTAGCTGAGTTAAGAAACAGTCAATAGTAAACCTCAAATGACAACATTATTTCCAAGGTCTGGAAACGGTTTGATTGATTTCTGGAGAAAACCAGTTAACTAACGTGCGTTCTTGTGATCAAGTCCTAGTCTTAATTAACACTCCCATAGTATTAGCTCTTTTAAAACTTGGCATGAAAATATATGTACACGGTTTGTTCCCAACTTATTTATGTGACAAGACGGTGCCACAAAAGCTAAAAGGACAAGTTCTATAGGACGGTGATTCGACCCGCGATGTTGTATGGCGTAGAATATTGGCCAACTAAAAGACGACATGTCCAGCAGTTAAGTGTAGCAGAGATGTGTATGTTGCGATGGATTTGTGGTCATATAAAAAAGGATCGGATCCGAAATGATGATATATGTGATAGGGTAGGGGTGACACATTGAAGAAAACCTTGTCCAACATCGATTGAGATGGTTTGGACATCCAATGGAGATCTCCAGAGTCACATGTGCATAGCGAGATACTAAGGCACGCCGATAATGTGAAGAGGCTATGGTCGACCAAACTTGACATAGGAGTCTGTAAAGAGAGACTTGAAAGAATGAAATATTCCCAAAGAACTATCCATGTATAGAAGCGCGTGGAAGTTAACAATCCGTGTGCCAAAATCATGACTTATGCATCGATCTTCTTGTACCGTTATTACTTTTACTATTACTAGTACCTTTATTAATATTAGTGTTTCATCATCATCTTTTTATTTGGATCTTGTGGGTTTCATAATTTCATCTCTAGCCTACCCCAACTTGCTTGGGGCTAAAAGACTTTGTTGTTGTTGTTGTTGTTGTTTGTTTGTTTGTTCCCAGCTTATAGGCAGCAAATGTTTAGTTTCATTCTCAGAAATGATAGACAATATACGCAAGTAGCAGCCAAATTAAAAAAAAAACTCTGACAACTAAGTATATTGGTGGTTCAAAATGTTTGATACTATGCAGCTAAATGATTGCAAAATACCTTACTTTTTATCTCAGTTCGGATCAAATTGTGGAAAACGCAGAAACTTTCTATGGGTCAAAGGGATTCCAACAAAATCACACGCATATTACTTGACTGCCCCTGAGGGTTCACAGGAGAGGTGGCAAATCACATGACTCCAAGTATTTAAATCTCTTTTAAATTTTTACTACCATGATGCGTTTGTAGTTTGCAAATGTGTTCAGGCAAGGTATAGTCCTTTCTTGAATGCATTTTCCATATTGAACTAGTTGGTTTTCATTTTAGCTCTCAGGCAATTTGGCCTAAAATTAAATATTCAAAAAAAAAATACAGGTTGAACTTGTACTTTCCAAAATCCTAGCAACCACAACTTAATTACTGTCAGTAACTTGTACATTTCAGTGTGGAAAACATTCAGACTGTAGTTTCTTGGAATTCAGTTAAGGCCCTGTTTGTTTTTGCTGTAGATTATCATAATCTGGATTCTGTGAAGAAGCTCATTCCTACCAGATTGTGAATTGCAGGATTTCGTAGTAAAACTTGGCTTGTGGATTGTGAGAATCAGTTTTTAGATTGGGCCTGTTTGTTTTTGCTTTTGCTTTTAGGGCTAGAATCCATAATCAGAATAAAAAAACAAATAGGGCCTAAATGGCTCTAGAAAAATAGTAATTCTACGTTCCGAAATGTAGACAGATCCACTCTATTATGAACACGACAACTTCATATGTGCAACATCATGATCATGGGAAGTTTAAAGTTATAAAGAAAGAAACTTACCATTTTCTTTGTGTCATAGCGAGCAACAAAACCAACTCCTGATTTTCTTTGCTGCCCAAGCCAAAAAGCTTCAGTTCCCAAGGAGAGATTCTTTGTGACACTCTGAAATAAACAAAATTTATATATTGGCCTAAGATGTTAAATATCTGAACAATGAAATGACAGAACAGAATGCTGCATATACTCTATCCCAAATTAACTTCTGTACATCTGCCTTAACATTCCCTGAAATTTCCTTCTCTCTGTCCCACTTAAACTCAACTCATGAGATTTTGAGCAAAGCAGGAACTTTCTTAATTCTTATACACCATGACCACATAGACCTATGTGAGCCCTTCTATCCTCCAGTCTAATGAACAGATCAAAGGGAATGTGCCACTCTGTTGACTGCTTAAGCTACGTTTGGGGTGATAGGTTTGTGCATATTGTACCGAGAAAGTTATTAGAATTCATTTGGCTTTGAAACATGTGTGACTCCTCGTAACATGAATACCATCTTCTTTGGCTAGGTAAACTTCGAGTGGACAAAAGAGAAATATCACGGTTTTGTATTCTACCCATCCCTTGCAAAAGAACAGCAATGAGCTTAGTCCAAACTGGTATTGCCTAGAATGGCTACTTACTAGTAGGAAGCAGAATTATGAAGCATTGCTCAAAAGTTAATGTTTTCATTAAACAGAGCATTGCAGCAGATGGAGTACATAGAAACTTCCATGATATTTCTATAAATGGATACTGTTGTTCAGATTTTGTTATATAATTGTCCAATTGGGTGAATAATAGTGCATAAAAAATATAACGAAATTCAATAAATTGCTCAAATGTTTGTTATGCTAAAACATGCAAGTATGTACCTGGATATAGTTCCCACCATAGAAGGCATTATTCCCAATTTGAAACTGAGATCTGAAATCTTTGCCCTGGAACCAAGGGCAAAAAAGAGATCAAGTTACAAATAATGAAAGCAAATAACATTTGTAAATTATCATATGAAAACTTAAGCAATCAGGTGCTCAGTAAAGACTACAAGAAACTTAAAAAATTCTGCCCAACTTGGGGTGGTGTGTGGTTTGGGGAGGGGGGGGGGGGGTTCGAAAAACACGCCCAGGTTTTTTACATTTTATCAAACTTGTACTGAAAATAAAATAAAATTTGGAACCTAACATGTGTGACCCATAATCTCTAATATTCCTCAAAACTGTACAGTAAAACAGAAACAAATAGAGACACATTAACAAATATAGATGGAAAAGAAAGGGGTGAAACTGAGAAAAACAGAAGAAGCAAAATCAAATTAAAAATAGCAGAATACACAACAACAAAGCCTTTTAGGCCCAAGCAAGATAGGATAGGCTAGAGATGAAACGCACAATATCCAACTAAAAAGATGATGAGAAAACAATAAGAATAATAAAGGTACTAGTAATAGTAAAATATAGTAAAAGTAATAACAGTACAAGGAGACCGATGCATAAGTCATGGTTCTGCCGCATGGATTGCAAACTTAAACGCGCTTCTATCCATGGATAGTTCCTTAGGGATATTCCATTCCTTCAAGTATCTCTTTAAAAAAATAGCTGAAGACACCAAGAATATATTTGGAACAAAAGTGTAATAATTGGAACTGGGAAGACATTTGATAAAAGATTCTTAAAATTAAGTTCTTAAGCATTTGCAAGTTTTTCCAGCACCAATCAAGATTCATGGAATACCACACATAATTAGGATACAGCCGATACATTGATGTTACCATCTTTTATTAAAATCATTTACAACGATACTACTACAAATAAGATCAACATTCAGGTTTCGTAAATGGCAACATCCCATAAAGACATGTTCAAGTGATTGAGCATGTTCACACTAACTTTTGCTCTAGTACCACAACTCACGCCCTATCCTTATCTGATAGGGAGAATGGGGAGAACTCCTAAGATGTAAACAAAATTTCAGCAGCAAAACAGGTTTGAATAAAGTATTAATTTCTTTCTTTGACAGATACAAAGTCCACAAAACAAGATCCCATCAATTTGATGCAAACAGAGCAACAGCAGTGGTAGTGAACAATTTCCCTCATAAGAGAAAGAAGTTAGATAATATACCGTAGTTACTTGTTGAACCAAAAAAGAAGAGCAACATACAACTGCTACGATATTGCCCATAAAATTAAATGACCAAATAAGGGAGGGAGACTGACCTTATAATCAAAATTAAACATGCCTTGGGAGTAATGGGGCTCATTTGTCAACTGCAGAGCACAAACTAAGTCAACTAAGGAATTAAAATACGGAACTAAGTAGAGCTGATCCCATATGATCATCAATCTGACTCGCGGATACAAATAAATCACCTGAGCATTTATCTTTAGAGAAAGATTGTCTGTAAGATCGCACTTGACACGGGCGTTCACCCTTCCATCATGTGAGACCCTCCCGACGAGCATCATCTACAAGGGAACCCCATTAAGATCAAGAGTAAAAAACCATATAGATCACATTAAGTGAACCTAGACGTGCTCAACACCGCTCTAATAGGGAAAGGAATACAACCCTGGGATCAAGAAAGTTGGCGCCGAACTCGTAGTTCGAGGTGGGGATCTTGATCACCTCATCCCCCTGTGACGGGAGGTCAATGGATCCCATTATCACACTGGTTCAAGCAAACGCACAGCAATTGTGACAACATCGCCAGACAGCAAGTGATTTACATGAACAGAAAACAAAAAAGAGGCACCGAGCTGGGCACCTGTGGTTTAATGTGAAGTACGTGTTGAGCACCTTGGTGAAATCGAAGCGCATGCCCTCGAAGAGCTCGGGCTTTAGCGCCACTGCAACAAGCATCAAGAAGATCACATCGTTATTCGTCATCGGCTCGACCGGCAGGTGAGTTGCAGCGGCGATCGACAGCACAGGTCAAACAAGGGCGGTGGCACCGGAGACTTACTGAAGGCCTCGCGCTGGATCTCCTCGTAGGGGACGGGGCACGGGAGGTTCATGTAGTCCACCTTCTCCTCGGCCGCCGCCTTCTCCTCCTCGTGGGGCCTCGGCGGGGGCTCGGCGTGGGCAGCCGCGAAGGGGGGAGGGGCCGCCACGTAGGATGTAGGCGCGGGAGGAGGGGCCGCGGCGTGGCTGGCGGAGGAACCCATGGCGGCGGCGGAAGGCTTGGGTGGGTTGCGTTAGTTTTCACGGCGCCGGCGGCGGGGGATCAAATCGTGGGGTTTTAGGAGGGTTTTCTGTTGCTGCGCGGACGGCTGGATCGGAAGGGGCAGACGCTACCGGCGGTTAGATCAGCGTTGAGATTTGCTCTCTCGTCCGATCGTGCACGTGCGTTCATCTATTCGTCTTGGCTAAGTACTGTTTGTTTAGGTTTCTGTTTTTAACTTTTTTAAAAACTGTATTTTTAGTTTTTTTAAAAAGCTATTTTTAATTTTAGCTATTGGATTTTATAATAATTTTTTTCTTCTCAGCATACTACTTCTCAGAAAAACTACCCTCAGCTAGTTTCTCAGCTTCTAGTTTATTTTCTCAAAAATATGTTTCTGCCTTCTTAAAAATCACTTTTTAGCAAATCCGTTTGTTTGGGTTTCTAGATTCTAGACTTCTGACAGAAACATAAGTCAGAAACAATCTGAAACAAATATGTCCTAAGTATAGCACCATATTGCACTGTTGAGGGAAAAAAAGTTGAACTTAAAACTCAAAAACGCAGCCCGTGAAATTTTGGGATAACATTGCTTCTGCAGCTGTTGTCTCCTAATAGGCATATGATCAATTTTCTGTGTTGGTGAGTAGGTCATGTTCTTACCTTCTCCGAGCCTTCTGTTTCATAATGAACATCTCTTCCAAAAGTAATGCAGGTGTGAGAATACTATCTACATATTTTTTTTTAATAACGTGCTTGGCACATATTTTATTAAGAGAAGTTAGAGTATTACAATGACCCACCGAATTAAGAAACCTAACACAAGAGAGGGCTATACTGACCTAGTACAACATCGAAACAAACCGGCAACATGTACAACATACACGATGCAAACAAGCGGTTTTCACGTAACACACTGAAGCTACAATCTATATAGGTTTGATGATGCAGAGGAACACCAAAGCACGGAGCTTAAGAGTAGGGATGAAGCTAATGACAAGATGAACCACATGCTCCACCTCGTTGAAGAACCACAGAAAATAACACATCATAAGAAAACATATCATGGATGAAGGTGGGCAGCATCCCCAAATGGCAAGTAACTACAAAAGTCGGAGGCGACTCATAATCCGTTTCATAGTCAGGTCCCACTCCTCTCAATACACAATCCCCACTAGGAGGGAGCAAGAGATCGGGGGCATAAAGACCCACGACAGACCGTGTGGAAGTGGAGCTCTTCCCTACTCACCAGGGGCGGCACTCTTGTTGCACGACTTTTGGCGTCTTCAGATCTCGTGACACAAGTGAGAGGAGTAGTAGCAACACCCTAGACCTGAGCGAAAACAGAGTTGGAACTTTTTGCCAAATTGGATGGCCACGAAGACAAGGCGCGCCAACCCACACCTCGTAGACTTGGCACCTGAGGTGCACCAGCTGTAATACCGAATATTCAAAAAAGGAAAAAGAGAGAGTTGACCAAATAATTGACTTTTAACTATGTTGCTCATATGAATGATCGGAGACCGCAGCCGTGTAGATCTCGTAGAGACTAACCCATTTTGATATTCAAACATCCGTTTCGGACACCCTGTGATCTGTAGCAAGCCTAATAAACTTAGACCGTTGATTGATTTTTTTTTAAAAGAAAAAGATTGTGGATGGATCGGCCCTTGACCTGATCCATCCAGATGCATCCCGAGCTTGACCGGCTCATGGCTCCCTCACACCGCCCCTTGTCTCCCTTGGCTGTGCACGCTGTCGTGCCACACCGCCGCTCAAGCTGCCGCATCACCGCTGTCTGCTGCTCTCTGCTACTCGTCGTGCCGCGTCGCCGCTCAAGAAGCCGCACCACCACTCCTGCGTAGTCGTCCATCACCGCGTTGCTGCACTATCGTCGTCGCCTTAGTCGTTGCAATGTTGCCATAGCCATGCCATCGCGCTCCCTCTCTACACTGGCCGCCTTGCCACTCTCCCCTCACTGCTCTCTCTCTCTCTATGTGTGTGTGTGTGTGCTAATCAAAAGAGAAAGGCAAGGAGCAGAAGAAAGAAACAGGGAGGAAAGGAGAGAAAAGAAAAGAAAGAAAGGAAAAGAAAAGAAAATGGAGAGAAGGAGAAAGGGTAAAAGAGGGGAAAGGATGGAAATTTCCTGATTTCATCGGATTCATTTTCAAGCCTTCGAAAGTGATTCCTAAGTAATCTCTATACGTTTGTAGTTGAATTGAATCAAATCAATTCCTGTCAGATATGTGATCGGTGATTCGATTTGCTTACAATAATCATTGTTGACTTGAAGATGTGACATCAAAGTGAAATATCTTTTCTTTTAATTGAACAAGGTCTATTTAATATGGGAAAAATCTAATTTGACCTTGAAGTGGAGATGTTATATCCGTTCTTGCTATATGAGTTTCTGTTTAGCGTGTTTTGAAATAATGACGTATATGCGATGTTTTCAGGCGTAGGAAGAACGCTTTCATACTATATGTGTTTCCGATGTGTTTTAGCACTAAAAATGTACTTGTTCAGGTGGTAGTACTTCCGAGCGTACCTAAGCAAGGTTTCTTCGCCGCCTTCAGTAAAAGGCAAGTAATGTGAGGGTAAAATTTAGTGCTATGTTTATATTCATGTCTTACTTCTTTACAAATAAAATTGAAGTATATGGCATTTTCTAATTCATTCAAATCATGGATGATGTTGTATTTGACAAATTAAATCCATGCCATTCTTATTGATTTGGATTATATCATTGGCGTCATGAATCAGTTGTAGTGTTATTTATCATGAGTCATCAAAAGAAAATTATAAGAATTGACATCAATTCACATTCATACATTTGCATTTATGCACTTCATATGGTGATAAAGGTCGGTCACTGCCATCGTGCGTGACTTGTACCGGTACATGGAGTTGCATGAGAGGTTGGCATCGTCTAGCGCAAAACTCTCAAATGGAGTTGCATCATAGAATTCATACATTTGTAAAATATTTAAAGAATACAGATCCTGGAGAGTTTAATGTCATGATATATGGTAAAACTGTATTGAAAGTTATCGTTGTTACGTCAATGAATATGCTATCATGCGGAAGGATACTTTCTTCAAACTCATATGTTTTAAATTCTCATTGTGAAGAAAATGTTTGTCTTTCCAAAATGCTATTTAACTAAGTGATATGTGTTTATATTCATAGCTTATACTTGTTGAGCTCATCTCACCCCCCCCCCCCCCAATTAACTCCTTTTCAGGTACGCTTAGGCTATTGACATGCATTTTGGGGCATGGAACATGTTAGCTGCACACACTACCTCGTCACAACGTTAATAACCCAACTCATCTTTAAAACTATGTTTTTGGTAGTTGTCAGTGTTGTAATAACTTCCACGTTTGAAGAAGTAAACTTGTATATACTGTAGAAACTCGTATGTTTTGGTTGCGTTGTGAAACATTTCATACATCGTTTATATGATACATATCTTGCATGTGGTTATATTGTCAGTTATATCACACTTTTAGAGGAAACTCTGCCAAAAAATTTGAATTTTTTAGCTATTTTATGCTTAGTTGTAAAGTAGGGTGTTACACCAGCGTCGGGCCTGAACAATGAAGTGTCGACATGGACAGCAAGGCTCTCCCTTACCTCCACCGCAACGGTACGCCCCGACAAACAACCTTGAGTGTCGCCACTGCTTCTCCTAACCGCCGACAAGAGCCAAGCAGTAGCGTTGACGGTGACAACCACCATGGCACGTGGTAGTCTTCTCCAATGGCAAAATGACCAGTCACCGGATCTAGCAACCACTGTGTTGATCTGCATGCCATCGCACGAGTCCACTCGAAATTGATTGCCACCACAACATCCTTCTCACCGTCCTCACCATCTTCATCTCGACCACCATAGATCTGGAAGAGGGGTGTTAAGGAGAGGGGAGAGGGAGCGATAGATGCCGCAACCTCCGTTGGTCGGTGGTGCCATGACTGCCTCATTTCCATGCGCAACCTGTAGATACGATGCGAGGGCCACATTTCTATTTTTCCATCGGACATACTCTCCAGATATACTAAGGTTTAAATCCCCATACCTTCTTGTACACACGAATGCACCATAAGGCATAAGTAGGCAAAACTACAGTTTGCTCAAAATGGAAGTGACAAAAATGTGTACCATACTTCATGTGAGTAGGAAATTCATTATCTGCCATTCGCGACAAGGTGAAGGTATCAGGAATGCTAAACCACATATAAAGGTACCTCAAGATGTCTGCTAGCGCTAAACCCATTTTCACTTAGAAGGCAAAGGTTCAGCGTAAATCTCAAAAGAAATTCAACAGTATAAACAACAAAGTGAAAAAACCATGTTGGTATGAGTAAACCACCAAATTCCTCTCCAATTTAGTTCGGAGTAATCCAAAGTTGACCTACAGAATTTGGAGTTGGGGCTTGGGCAAGCAAAAGCCCATACAAATCGCAACTATGCTCATCTTTGCAAAGTTTTTGCTTGCTTCATTCATGATGTGTGTAGGATAAATAAGACAGGTTCTCCTCCTTATCCCTCAGCCAATGTACCCCGGTAGAAGGGAAGTGCAACTCTGGATGCCATTGTCCACGCACAATCTATTTAGATCATCCATCACTCCCACCTGATACACATCCATCCGTTGATTCTCTTACTTACCCTATATTTTTTTACTTACCACTCCAACATGAATCTCAATGAAAATGAACGATTCTAATAAGGTATGCATCTACATGCTGGAATTTTCATGTTCATGGTAAAAACACGCACCATGCAGCATGCATACGTGTCTGCCCAGCTGACACGCAGCTGAAAGGGATCGGTGATGTCCTAAGAGGGGATGAATTAGGACATCTAAACTTATCGGCTTCAAAACCTTCATAAGATAAATATATATCAATTTCTATCTAAAAGTGCTCTAGGTTTATCTAGTATGTCTACTCTACCACTCAAAAAAATTTGCAACCTATAGCCAATCCTACTAGACTATTATAGGAAGGTAAACACGCAAAAGTAACTTGCAAGTATGTAAATGCGGAAACATAAAGAACGTAGAGAGAGCAAACTCAGCACAAAAGATTTTTATCCTGTAGTATTTATGACATAAACGCCACCTCTAGTCCATGTTGGAGCAACTATCTGGACTATTGTTCCTGGTCGGCACTTGGTCACGACCCTTAAGCCACCTATGTCTCAAATAGGTTGAGCCACAAAGATAAGGCTCACAACAATCCTATCTTCCGGTCACTTACCGCCGTCTTCACTTCAGAGCTTGAGCCACCAAGGCAAGAGTCTTTGTGTCCCCGTACAAGCTTTTTGCCACCGCTCCTCACGAAGTCGAAGGGTCGACAAGCTTGAACCACCAAGGCTCACGGTGCCAACGAGTCATCAACACTCCAATGCGCCGATGTACTATTTCGTACATGGTAGGATCACTCCTTGATCTTCTCTCTAGGCAGCAATACCTAGCAACAATTCTCTCTAGACTTAATAGCACTAAGCACTCTATAATCTTATGCTAATTGTCTTGGATGTTCACTTTTAGTATTTGGTGGTTTGGATGTCTCCTCAAGTGTTTGTGAGCTTGTTTGGACTCCAGGACCTTCAAATGACCGAGTGGGGATATATATAGTCTCAACCTCGTGAACTAGCCATTGCTCCAACGGTCACATTTTTCTTGAATGCCAGATGATCTGGCGTGCACCATCTCCAAACATCGGACCTTTTGGGGTGCATCGTCCACCCAAGACTAGCCGTTACTAGCTGTTTTTGTACAAAATCCTCTAGTGAAGCCTCCGATATAAGCACCGAACTATCCGGCGTATATAACTCTATCTTCCATTGAACCAAAGGAAATCTCTAGAAAATACTCCTACAAAGCCTCTGGCGTGCACAACTTCAAACGCCGGACCATCTAACATGTGGAACACTTGAACTTCAACTTCTGGAATGCTCCGGCGTGTACAACTTCTTCAATCATCGGATTATCCGGTGTGTACAAATGCTTGGAGACAAAAGCTCTTGTGTGTACCATTCCTCCATTACCAGATCATCCATCGTGTATATTTTTTCTGAAACTTGTCTAATTCAATCCAATCTTTGTTCCGGTTTTGATGACTTCTTCATATGTTGCATCCATGTGACATATTAAAGCATATACTTGACAAGTATGTTAGTCCCATTGACTATGTTGCTATTAATCATCAAAATCACATATATACTTTAAAAGGGACATGCTTGCTACAATCTCTCTCTCTTTTGTGATTGATGACAACACAACCAAAACAAGTGGTAAATAAAAATGATACAAATTGTAAAGAGCACAATGCCTTACCACTTTGCTTGGATGCATAGTAAGAAAAATCAATGATACAAAATTGTAAGGAAAATATCCCATCTTTATCATACCTTGTTCTTATCTCCACTTTGTCTCCCTTTTGTTGTGACTGGCATATAGATAGTTCTCCCCTTTTCTCTATCGCTACTATTTCTCTTGATCGACCCATGCAAGCGCTCTTTCTTTGTGTGCTTCTTACTTTGATATCACCTGTAGTCCTTTCATGCACGCTTCTTGCATCATGCTTCTCACTTTGTCAACAATCTTGCATCTTGTTTTGGTCGCTAAAATTCTCTCACTTTGTCAACAATATCAAAAATACTACAAACACATATTGAACTCAAGGGAAAACTGTTAGAGCACTAGAGAGAGAATTTCATAAATTATGATCCATTTGAATAGTACCACTTGTGATGTGAAATAATTATGTGGATACTATTTGAAATTAAAAAAAATGGATCACAATTCATAAAATTCGCATGATATGATCTAAACTCCCCTTATATGTGTGCATACATATGATTAGACTCATTTGTAATTATCACTCCATGAGACTACAAATGATACCACTTAAAACACATGTTAGTCTTAAAATCACAACTCATAGGATATGCTACCTCTAAATACGTGCATATAAGTGTCAAATACTTGTGAGAAACAAGCACTTGTCATTGATAATAATAGGAAGGATACCCTATAGGTTGGATTCATGACACATAAAAGGATACCACATATAGAAATATATCATAAAAAAATCGTACAACTAATAAACCATATAGATTTCTCATGGATTAAAGAGAAACATAAGCAACCGACCATATGAAAAACTTACACTTGGCATTACAAGGAAATAAAATATGCACAAGCAATCCTAGACAAGGAAAATATACTAAATGTAAAAAAATATGATACAAATCTAGCTACCATTACCTCGTTTAACTTTTGATGGGGGATTTGGGTATATGATGATCAATATCTTCATTAGTGTGCCTCCAATCTTGTACACTTGATTTATTTGCTTGAACCTTCATTTTATCTTGTGCACTAAGTCTCCAAATCCCTCGAACCGACCTATGAACTTTAAGTCTTCTTTGGAATCTAAACTGTTTGAAGCTCCTTCATATTGGTGATGACTTTCTTGAGCACCCAAATGGGTTGGTTCCACCTTTGATCCTTTCACCCAACCATATGCGCAACCACTTTGCCATTGTCCTTTTTCTTGAGCGTGTAGTTGTTGCTCTTGGTCTTGATCTTATAGTTAGGCTTGATGTAGATGTTGAAGGTCTTATTTGAGAGATTTATTGTCTTCTTCTTTTCCTTAGTCTCCGTCTTGACTTGCTTGTATTGGAAGAACTTATCAGCTCTACAAAATTCACAAAATAAACCTATATTAATTTATATCTAAAAGTGTTATAGATTTATCTAGTGTGTCTAATCTACCACTCAAAAGTGTTTACAACCTATATCCAATCCTAGCAAACTACTCTAGGAAGGTAAACACGCAAAAGTAACTTGCAAATATGTAAATGCGGAAACGTAAAGAAGGTAGAGAGAACAAACTCGACACAAATAATTTTTATCTCGTGGTATCGATAGCATAAATATCACCTCTAGTCCACGTTGGAGCAACCACTTAGGCTACTGCTCTCAATCGGCACCCAGTCATGACCCTTGAGCTACCTAGGCATCAAGTAGGTTGAGCCACTAAGCCAAAAAGGCAAGGCTCACCACAAGACTCTTCCGGTCACTTGCCGCCGTATTCACTTCAGAGCTTGAGCCACCAAGGCAAGGGTCTTCACATCTCCATACAAACTTCTTGCCACCGCTCCACACAAAGTTGAAGGATTGATAAGCTTGAACCACAAAGCCTCATGGTGCCGATGAGTCACCAACACTACAAGACGTCGACGTACCATTTGGTACAAGGTAGGATCGCTCCTTAATCCCCTCTCTAGGCAGCAATACCAAGCAACAACACTCTATAGGCCTCATAGCACTAATCACTCCATAATTTTGTTCTAATTGCCTTGGATGATCACTTTTAGCACTTTGGTGGCTTGAATGTCTCCTCAAGTGTATGTGAGCTTCTCTGGACTCCAACACATTCAAATGACCGAGTGGGGGAGGGGTATATCCTCGCGAACTACCAATGCTCCAACAGTCACATTTTTTCTGAACATTGGATGATCCGACATGCAACACCTCCGAACAACAGATCTTCCGGTGTGCATCATCCAGCCAAGACCAGCAATTACTAGCCGTTGCTGTACAAAATTCTTTGGCGAAGCCTCCGATACAAGCACTGGATCATCCGACGTGTATTACTACATCTTCCATTGAACCGAAGGAAATCTCTGGAAAATACTCCGACGAAGCCTCTGATGTGCATAACTTCAAACATTAGACCATCCAACGTGTGGAACATTTAGACTTCAACTTTTGGAATGCTCCATCGTGCACAACTTCTTCAATCACCGGATTGTCCAGTGTGTATAAATGCTCGGAGACAAAAGCTCCGGAGAGTACAATTCCTCCATCGCCAGCTCATCCAATGTGTATATTTTTCCTGAGACTTGTCCAATTCAATCCAATCTTTGTTCTGGCTTTGGTGGCTTTTCGATATGCTGCATCCATGAGATCTACAAAAGCATATACTTGATAAACATATTTGTCTCATTGATTATGTTGTCATTAATCACCAAAATCACATACATGCCATAAAAGGACCATGTTCACTACAGCGGCGTCGCGTGCCATGCTTGTGGTTCACCAGCCACCACCGTGTTATCCTGTCTAGAGATCTCTAGCTACCTTATTTCTGCCATCGTGCCATTGTTCTCCTCCACTCGCACAAGGAGCAAGCACATGCGCACTGAGTCCTAGCCGCCGCAGGAGACTACGTCGAGGAGGGGAAGGCGAAGGCCAGGGGCATGGTAGATGCTGCCACGGTGAAGGCCGTCGAGACAAAGGACGCGGGGGTGGATAGGGCGAAGGGTGCCATGGATGCGGCTATGGACAAGGCGGAGGGCGCTAAGGAGTACGCAGTGGAAAAGATGAAGGTGTGTGACGCGGCGGAGTCGGAGGAGGACATGATGCCATGCGTGAAGGCGGTAAACGAGATGATAGGGTAGGCATTCAACGATGTCGGCATGATGGGGGAGGAGAGCACTAAAATGCCACAACGTCGACGCTAGTTGAGACTCGAGACAGCAGGCACGCGGGGCCGCTGCAGCGGAGCTAAGCGATGTTGTGTTTTCACCTACTACTAGTACAACAAATAGACGCGTCCTACAGACTACAACGCTAGTACTTGTTTCACAACATGAACTACTTTGATGTAACATTCCAACCATGAAATGTTGCAACTCGCGAGAGACAATTTAGCAACTACACACTACAAAATAGTGCCAAACGTTGCCAAGAAAAGAGTAAAATGTAGTAGCAGTCCTCGAACTTGTCCTGATGTGTCATTTAGGTTCACGAACTCAAAAAATGCATTTCTAGGCCATTAATGTTGTCAAACCATGTCAATCAGGTCCATACTGATTCAGAGGGAGTCTTGATGTTGACATGGCATGCCATGTGGTGCCTGCAAACCCTTTTTATACCCAGGTCTGTGTAGCATCTCTCTGGATTTATGGGGTTGAGACCTACTGGACCGATTTAACATTTTGACTCGGTCAAAATCAAAACAGGAGAGGGCGGGGTGGCATTGATCGATGGTTGACCGGCTCACCGACGATGATTGGCAGTGTGGCTCGGCTAGGGAAGGGTACTAGGAGCACCAGCACACAATGGGGAACCGATTTGGGGTCTCAGTGGTGACATGTAGAGGGGAGCACGACCAGCGGCGAGGGAAAGCATTGGCGGCCATTGATGACTCAGGAGAGCTTCATCAATGGCAACATGACGAAGGCCAAGTCGACAATGGGTTTGAGCCGAACGAGGACACACACGAGGATCCTTAGGCAGAGGGAAAGCTCGCTGTGGGGCTCTTCAGCTTGAAGGAGGGCTAGAGCGGTGGGTCGATAGTGAGGCGTGGAGGATGATGGTCCGAGGTGGGGAAGACGATTACCGAGCTCGATTCTACTGGGGAGGAAGCAAATCCAGTCGGGAACTCGAGGGAGGGGATGGAGAGGGAGCTCCTCCAAGCTTCCCTTAGCGCCGCTACGATGGCAATAGTGGAGCTCGTGGTGGGGAATGATGATCGAGAGGAGAAGAAGACATGGTTCTGACTAGGAGTGTCTTATGGGACGACAAGGAACATGGTGATGAGGGCATCCTCAAGTTTTTGTGTGGGGGAGCTTCGGCTAGCATGTCGTTGGCGTCCACACGGCAGTCGAGCTCTGCACGCAGTCTAAAGGAAGAGGGAGAGAGAGGGAGGAGGTCGGCAGATGAGAGAGAGGGAGAAGAGAGGCCATGTCTATACTGCCTTTGCCACGCATACACCATGTGGCACGCCATGTCAGCGTCAAGACCCCCTTTGAGCTGGTATGGACCTGATTGACACTGTTTGACAACATTAATAGCCTAGAAATGCATTTCCAAAGTTCATAGACCTAAATGACACATCAGAACAAGTTTGAGGACCGCCGGTGCATTTTACTCCCAAGAAAATGTAGTCACCTATCAATAGTGTGGTGAACATGGGGTCATAAGGAACAGGAGGCATTATTAAGGGTGACCTTATCACTAGAGAGCTCGACTTCAGCAGAAAAAGGCTAAGATTGACCCACAAGCTTACAACCTGCTCGTAAAAAATAAAAAATGGAGGAGTGGTGGCGTTGTCATTGCCACAATGGGAACGCCTCCTACCTCGTACACTACGGGAATCGCCACTGAGGCCGATCTTGCAACGACATCATCGCCGGATCCGGTGGTGGGTCTCGGGAGCGCTAGATCTGGCGACAACATCACCGTCGAGATCCACTATGCCGTCGCTCGAGAAGAGGGAGAAAGAGAGAGTGGGCTGCACACTGCCGGGAAGATCTAAACCCCGTAGTCTTTGCCACGCCTCTATGCTCTTCTCTAACCTGACCACCCCTTGATTTTTGACGCACGGATCTGCCCGGGGGGAGTTGAGAGCAAGTGAAGGGCGTGTTGACTAGTGGGGGAAGAGGAGGGGGCAGCATGGTCTATGGTGGAGGAGGAATCGAGGGTGATGTGGTGGCCCGTGGGGAGTACGAGCGATGGGAAGAACAGCAGAACGAGCTTGTGAAAAAGCAATGGGGGGGGGGGGAGAGGATGAGTTAATTGGGATTTTCACTCTTTTGTTAAGCGATGGGTCCCACCATAAGACCCCCGTCTTAAAACTGACCTCAAGAAATAAACACTAGTGATACCCATTATAGCATCTTGAATTCCCAACCTCAGCTCCATGTGCAACAGTTGCACGGGGATATACTATTTCTATTTTTGTGCTCCGCTTTTAATTTGATTGCAACTTAATGCTACAATGCCTATAAGCATAAGCTACGATAGTTTGGTTTTGTTAGCTTTGAGTTTGGATGCTGCCACAGCTCCATATTTCCAAACTTCTAGCGTTCCCATCTACTTGGTGCAAAAGACAACATTTCGCCGTGGACACTTTTCTTGCCACAAAGTACTACAACATTTTGCCGTGGCCACTTTGAGAGTTATAGATGAACTCTTATTTCTAGACCTTTAAATAGAAGACACCGTTATTGTAACCACAGATCGACAAAAATAGTTAAGAAAGAGCGCACATAGTCATACCTAAAAATATAAGTAAGTTGACCGAACTTCATTAAAAAATATTACGTCTAGTATGTTGATATTATACTTAGGCCGTGTTTGTTTGAGCTTCTGAACAGCTTCTCATGTTCAAAAGCGAGAAGCTCAAACAAAGAGCTTGCTTCTGGACCGAGCTTCTCAAAAGCCATATCCTCCCGCTAACACTACAGAAGCTAGAAGCCAACAAGCTGGGGTGGAACATGCTTCTGCGGGTGGAACTTGCTTCTGCGGGCTGAGGAAACAAGAGTACCCCAAGAGTTCACAAGAAATTACCCGCCTTTGCCATCCCATAAATACATCCGCCAGTTCTGAAACCGGCCATTTGAGTCGCCTCCTCCAAATCGATTCATCCCGAGCTTTCCAGGCGATTGACCAGGCAACTAGGGTTTTGCACCCGCCGGCGCCGCCGCCGCTGCCGCCGCCGCCCTCGAAGCTAGTTGCCCTCGCCGCCCTCGAAGCTTGTTCCCCTCGCCGCCCTCGAAGCTCTCCACCGCTGGCCTCGGAGGTCTCCATCGCCGCCCTCGGAGCTCTCCGCCGCCCTCGAAGCTAGTTCCCCTCGCCGCCCTCGCTCCACCGCTGGCCTCGGAGGCCCTCCGCTGCCTACCTTCCCACGACAGTCAAGCTCCACCAGCCCGAGGACAACCCCGACGTGCCTGACGCAGCGGTGAGCCGAACCTCCCCTATCATGTGTTTGTTGTAATGCCTCCAGGACGTGGATCCTGCAGCAATTGAGAAGATATTGGTGTTCTATGTGCCTGTTTAGGTTAGGCTGAACTCCTTGTCAAACACATTGTGAGCTAAAGGATCATATACTGTTGTAAAAATTTGTGAGAGGTGAATGCTGCATTCGAAAAATTTGTCAAACACATTGTGAGCTAAAGGATCATATACTGTTGTAAAAATTTGTGAGAGGTGAATGCTGCATTCGAAAAATGTCTTGTTGCAAAATCATGTCAAATTTTCGGTGTATTAATTTGAGCAATAGCTTGATTTTTTGTTGGATTTGTGAGATGTATGAAAAAAACTGAATTTAATTGAATGACAAAGGCTCCTTTTAGGTATACTTGTTACTTTTCAAATAATTGCTTCAGTTAAATTGATCCTGCCCAATTTTTGTCATGTCTTTTGATTTATCAGGGGTGTCCTCTTCTCTACATATTTATCAGCTTTATGAAGTTAATGCCTACTTTTTTACTATGGATTGACTCATTGTTTAATTCTTGGCATTGACTCATTGTTTAATTCCTATTATGTTTTTATTTCCGTGAGATGGTTGGTTCCATGTTCTATTTGGTACAATTAATTTAATTTGAGAAATTTAGATGGACAAGAAGGAGAAGGGTGTAGCAAAAGCAGATTGGGATCCCCTTGTTACCACAATTTTTTGCAAGCTTGCTGTTGAGGAGATCCATGCTGGCAATAGACCTCTAGGTGGGTTGAATGCAAGAGGTTATCAGAGCTTGGGTCAGAAGTTTTTGGCTCAAACAGGGAGGAATTACACTCAAAAGCAACTCAAAAACCGTTGGGACAACCTAAAGATCTTGTACACATTTTGGAAATCACTCTTGAACAAGACTGGGCTTGGGTGGAATGCAGAATTAGGGACAGTATCAGCAAGTCCAGAGTTTTGGGAAGAGGCCACTAAGGTTAGATATTGGACAACATTGTGTGTATACATTTCAATTTATCATATTATCACATTGTACTAATATTTTTCATTGTCCAGGGACAAAATCAGAGAGAGAAGAAGGCGTTGTGTTTTGGTCCACCAAATAACCTCAGAGAATTGGAGTTTATGTTTGAGAGGAGTCATGTATCGGGTCTGTCTGGATGCATCCCTGGTGAAGAAGGCATAAAGGGAAATACTGGCAGCCACATAAATATCGATGATGATGATGACAAGGATGCAGAAGGCATGGAGGAAGATCTTACACCCATGATGGCTGCTAGGAAGCAGTTGAAGCGAAAGGAAAAATCTAGTAGCCCAAGGAAGAATAGCCTAAAGAAGGGGAAGAATCCTATGGTTAGGGTCATGACACGCATGGTGGACGATGTCATTAGCTCCAACTCTGTAACCTCGAAAGCATTGACTGGTGACTACACTCATCAGGCAATTAGAGAGGTGATGAATTTGGCAAAAGAAGCTGGAGTAGTTGAAGGGAGTGATGAGCATTTTATGGCTACAAAATTGTTTGTGAAAGCTGAAAATCGTGAAATGTTCCTCACTTTTGAGACAAATGAAGGGAGGTTCAATTGGCTCAAGAGATGCTATGAGGAAAGGAAGAAGTAGTTTATCTTGTTATTAAAGTATCCTATTTATATTGATGTCTTCTTTCTAGAACTTCAACTTTGTGTAGTAATGTGACATGAGACTTGACTATTTATGTGTGATGTTGCATGAGACTTGGATATTTATGTGTTATGTTGCATTAGACTTGGATATGTATGTGTGATGTTACATGAGACTTGACTATTTATGTGTGATGTTGCATGATACTTGGATATTTATGTGTTATGTTGCATTAGACTTGGATATTTATGTGTGATGTTGCCTGAGAGTTGTAATAATGTGGTATGAGACTTGCCTGTTTATTACTCCTTCAAAATTTGGCCATTATCTGATGCTACCTATTGCTTTGTAGATGAGTTCAAGTGACTGTGACAACTCAAGTGATGATGCCTATGCTAAAAAATTAGATATTGCATTGAAGAGGAGAAAGTTGGTTGTAGATGCAACAAATGTTTTTGCGCTATACTATGGTGAAACTTTCTTGAAGAAGGCAGCTAGGAGACAACCTGATGTGACTGGATATGATTGGGTCATCAAAACTTTGAATCAACCTAGAGCTTGTTACAAGATGTTTAGGATGACCAGAGCAGTGTTTGATAGTTTGCATGATACATTGGTGTCAAACTATAGACTGAAGTCAACTAAAGGTATGACCTCTATCGAATGTTTGGCCATGTTTTTATGGATTTGTGGTGGTCCACAATCTTTTAGCCAAGTTGAGAATCGGTTTGAGAGGTCTAGTGAGACTATCAGTAGAAAGTTAACACATGTGCTGAATTATTTGAACAATCTAGCTGCGAATATTATCAAACCAAGAGATTCTGAGTTTGTTGCAGTGCATTCTAGGCTCAAAGATCCTCGTTTCTCACCTTACTTTAATGATTGTATTGGAGAAATAGATGGTACTCATATTCCCGTTGTTGTGCCTTGTACTGAGACGATTGCACATGTTGGACGATACCGATATACTACTCAGAATGTGCTGGCTATATGTGACTTCGATATGAGATTCACTTTTGTTGTTTCTGGATGGCCGGGTTCTGTGCATGACACAAGGGTGTTCAATGAAGCATTAAACAACTATGGTGATAAGTTTCCATTTCCGCCTGAAGGTATCAACATTACCTCTAAATTATTTTTTATTTTCATCATCTAGTTCATATTGCTGACGTAGGTGTTATATGTTTAGGTAAGTATTACCTTGTTGATTCAGGCTATCCTAATCGGAAGGGTTTCCTATCTCCATACAAAGGCGAGACGTACCATTTAGCAGAGTTTCGACAGGGCCCGGGCCCTCGGGGTAAGAAAGAAGTATTCAACCATTTGCATTCATCCCTTCGCAACGTGATAGAGAGATCATTTGGTGTTCTCAAGATGAAATGGAGAATACTTCTTCACTTACCAAGTTATCCAATGTGGAAGCAATCAAAAATTATCATTGCATGCATGGCCCTTCACAACTCCATTCGAGAAATCCATTTGCAAGATAATCTATTTGAGAGATGTGATCAAGATGAAGATTACATTCCAAATGTTGGTCAAGCATCATCATCTCAACATGATGACATGAAGAGAGCACTAGTGCACTAGGACATGAAGAGAGCGACATGAACACCTTTCGTGACAATATTGCTGATGCTTTGATGAGCATGAGAGGATAGGCTAGAAATTATGATCTGTGTCATCCTTTTGTACTTTTGAACTTTCATAATGCTCAGGTAACCTTTTGGTTATTTCTTTTTATCTTACTCTTGATCTCTTTCCTAGTAGTTCTTCTATGTCTATTTATTTTATTTTGGAAGAATTGTTATAGATCTCTTTTTACTGATCATGTGGTTTCGTGTGCCCTTCAGGTCAAGAAGTAGTAGAAGCTTCATTTTGTGTGGTAAATGGTTGTGGTCATATCGAAATTCTACTTCAAGCATAGATCTTTATTTTGCTAATGGATTCCATGTGTTCAGCGAGCAGAATTTGTATTTTGTACGAACTGGAGCATGTACTCAGTCCTTTCGATCAACATCCCATTTATCCAAGTGTTTATTGACTACCTTCATCCCATACATCAAACTCTCTGTTGATCTGGATTTGTATTTTTGCTAATTGGATCGTGCACTCTTGAAATATATATACTAGATGACATGACATTCATATATGTGTTCCATGGTTATATCATACACAATTCTTGACCCGAAAATGGTTGCCTCTGTGAATACATGATGCTCAAAAAGAATAGAAAAAATTTCAAGAGTTTTCCATCAAATTTTAATAACAGTTTGTACAACCTAAACAAATCCATTTCAAATAACCAGGGGCATAAGATACATTTCAGCTCAAAAGCCATCATCCATAGCATCTAAAAGCAGGGTTGCCAAACAGGTCACTACTTCTGTAGAAGCAGCTTCTGGAGAAGCAACCCCTCTTCTCCAGAAGTCAGAAGCAGGCTTCTCCAGAAGCAGAAGCCTAAACAAACAGGGCCTTAGCTTGTCAATCAAGGTAAAACACAAACACCCTATCTGTACCGAAGGACCGTACCCGATCAAGTTGTCTCAAGGCTAAAGGGAAATTAATCGGCGGCCCGATCAAATTAACTTTATCAGCTTAATTCAGAGAGATAACTGGAACGTCTGGTTAAGCTTGTTCACTATATCTTGAGCAGACAATCACAAGTCCTCTCCAGCTTGCACCGAAGACATCACCAAACTATATACGCACTCCCGTTATTTTCCCTTTGCTACAATAGAGAAGCGACTCTGGAGGTGATTCTAAAGCCGGCGTTGATTTTGCTGGCTCTCTTCTCAAAGTTGGTGGAGAACTAGTGAATCGATATCCGGTGATGCATGTAGTATTTGAAGTAGTTGTTAGGTTTGTAGATCTGGTAGTTTAGTTGGGTTTTCAGTGGAGTCATGGATGGTGACGTCCGGTCGACTTTTGATCCTCTCGGGTATTCGTGGAGCTGGCATCCTTTTCGGCGTGACCTCCGGCGAGCTCTTGATGAGGTATGGTTATGTTTGTGTGTTAAGATCGGATGGGATGGATTTGATCCCTTTGTTTTGCTTCTGTGCTCCCAGGCTGCTGGTTTTTGGCTCGATGGCGACAGCTTGGTGTTTTAGGTCTCTATTTTCAGTGTGTCCGACGATAGAGATGTTGGGGATGAGGTTCCTCCTCCGTTGCTGGAGAGGGGGTTGTCGATATCCGTTCAGTGTGTAAGTTGCGCCCGACGGTGGGTCTGGGTGTTGGATGATGCGACAAATCAATGTTTGGACTACTACCGCGGGACGGCTCGATGGCCGATAGAAGGTTCCAAAGATGAAGAAGATTGCAAAAAGGACATTGTTGTTTTTTTTTCTTTGTTTTTTTGACTTGTTTGTAAAAGGGGTTGTGCTGTAAAAGTGGATGTAATATGCTTTAAATTTTAATATAATCTCATTCCCTTCTGAAAAAAAAGAAGACATCATCAAACTTACATGTACACATGCATGCATGGTGATCGAGAGAGTTGTGTATAGGCTGACCGACCATGGCCGTAATAGTGATGTCGAGGGAGGCGGCGAAGGGGATCGAGCACACCGACGGTCGTGGTGGCGAGGCCGATCCTCTCGATCTCGGACAGGGCGGTGATGAGCGCGCCCTTGCGGTTCGTGCACTGGATCTTGACCTTCACCGTGCGCTCTGACGACACCAGTTGGGCCTTGATCTCCGGTAGGACTACCCGCCTGCAGCTGGCCTCGTCGTTGCCCTTGACATGGAGCCGACATCTTTCACCTGAGGAATCAGTTTATAGTCTTTCAGTTGCAAATGCTTGGGTTTAGCATCCCTTGAACGCACAATTGCTCGAAAGAGATCTCGGATCACATTGTAAGACTATAATTAAACTGATGAAGGCACAGTGTACGCACAGCATGACAAATCTTAGGCGTTGTTCAACTATTTCGACATCATGTTGGGCACTGAAAAGGAGCGCGAGAGATCCAACGACGTGGATGCCATCGGAGTTCCATCGACAGCGTTGAGTCATCTAGAAACGCCTTTTACTGAAGCCGAAGTTTGGAAAACCATCCAGGCTTTGCTGGCGGACAAAGCCCCGGGACCCGACGGATTCACCACCGAATTCTACCAAACAGCATGGCCCATCATCAAAGGGGATATCCCACCGAATTCACCGTGCAAGACTAACAGATGGAGATTTCACAAGCTCAACAACGCCACGATCACACTTCTGCCAAAAAGAGCCAAAGCCAAAGCTGCCAGTGACTATCGTCTGATCAGCCTCATACATAGCTTTGCCAAATTGGTCGCTAAAATGCTGACTTGACGATTAGCTCCGGAGCTGGACAATTTGGTGGATATCAATCAAAGCGTCTTCATCAAAGGAAGATCCATACATGACAACTTCCAATTCGTCGAGCACTTGGCCGTTCTTGCTGCAAATTCTTTAACACATGGAGTTTGGGAACCGTTGGTGCGACAATTTCCATCTTTCTGTCAATGGCATCTACCAAAATACTTTGGGGAGCCATGACAGCCAATTCACCATGAAAGAAGACTCAGGCAGGGAGACCCATTGTCCCTAATGCTTTTCATCTTAATCATGGATGTTCTGCATCAGGTCATCAACCACACGAGTGCACAAGGAGTTCTTCTGGCACCGATCGGGAATCCTTTGATGATGTTATGCTCTTTGTGGATCCAACTGAACAGGACATTATGACTACGTGCCTATTTGATTGATAGACTAAGGATGCCAACTTTTGCTATATATTTTTGCTAAACTCGTCTAAGGTTTAGCCATCAAATTTGTCACTAGCGCCACACCTTGGTTAGCCTAAGACAATCTTGCCATATTATTTTTTGTGTCTATGATGTATGTGACTCGGACAATACAAGAGGAATCTTACTACAACCGTGGCTATGAAACAAACAGGTATCTAAGGTGGTCAAACTTGCTTAATTTATGGTGTGGCAAAATGTGTGGCAAGGCGTGACAATGAACCAAACATGCCATACATTGGCCATCCTGTACCTGTTCGGTTCCGCATTAGGATTGCGAACCAACTTACAAAAATGCCTTGTGGCATCAATCCATTTTTCCGATGAGGATTTGCAAAGTGTACTCGCTCTATGGGAAGCAAATTCTATAAGATCTTGTTTAGAAAGATTCTCGTGAGGTCTCATCCATACTATCTATCTTGTGATCCAATGGCTAGGCTGAAGAGGAGAGAGAGTGGACATATGTCATCACAGGAGAGAGGGTCTTTTGTAGGACCGGATCCTATAGAATTTGCTTCTGGCTCTATGTCAAGTGTCTAAATTTCAGATTACCTACATGGGCATGCCGCTATCCACGGGCCGTCTGCGGAAATCGCATTTGCAGCCTCTTGTCGACAATGTTTCAGGACGGCTACTGACTTGGAAGGCCAAACTGCTTAATAAGCCAGTTCAGTTAATCCTTGTTAAGTCGACGTTATCTGCGATTCCCATCTACCCCTCATCTCTATCAAGTTGCCTGCATGGGTGATCATCGCCATTGACAAGTGTCATCGCGGTTTCCTTTAGCCTAGAGATCTAAATGGAGCGGAATGGAGTGGGGTTTGCCTTCACTCACCTCCATACGCATGTCCCTGCCCCGTCCTGACTTGAGAGCGGGTGATTTTTGGTTGCCCTGCCTCACCTCGTGGAGCTCCAACTTTGACCCGACTTGTCCTACCCGCTCTGATTAAAGTCATTAAAAACTCTAGATCAAGTTTAATTATAAGATAATAACTACCACAACATATAGATCAATAAAAAGCCACATCTAAAATTCACAAGACATAACATAATATAACAATAGTTACATATATACATTAGTTTACTATAAGTTTTATTACAAAAGGATAATAAAATTTTTAATAAACACACTAAACATGAATATAACATATACTCTGAAATAAGACGAAACGGATCTTTGACTCATTCCCGTCCCATCCTACCTGGTGCCCCCACCCTGTTTTGCCCCAACCAAAATGGGGCGGATGAAGGCCTAGCGAATCGAACGAGGACTTAGACCTCTACTGGCTCTGGGCATGCGAAGCTTCGGCTGAGGTAAATGCATGGTGTCACACCCCAGGGTATGCCGACCAATCAAACTCGGTGACCTTGGTTTATTCGATCTACGCAAAGAAATCTGTATAGGTGCAAAGTAGATATGGAAATCGTGGGCTCCAATGAAGGTTCTTGGCCTATGGCCTGTGCAATACAGTAATTGATGGTAGTGAATCAAATAGACCCTAAGTTCTTCACGTGGCTTGCACTACACAAGCGCATCTGGATTGTGATCAACGTTGTCGTCATGGCCTCCACGACTCAGACACATGTGTCTTATGTAATCAGTCATCGGAGACCATGGACCATCTGCTCCTACACTGCATGCAGGCCCGGCCTTGGGGGGGGGGGGGGGGGGGGGGCGAGCGGGGCAGCCGCCCTGGGCCCCCAAATCCCATGAGCCCATTAGGTATTTTATTCTCCGCTCACCACTCAGCCTTGCCTGACGCGCCGACACCCCGAGAGTGAGACGGCGAGCGAGACCCTGAGCGTGCCTGCTGCAGTGCTGCCTGCCGCCTGGCGACCTGTGACGCGCCGCGCGGCACGCGCCCACGCCAACGCCCGACCTGCTGTGCGCCTGTGCCTGGCGTGTGGCTCATGCGGTCCTGCCAGCTGCCGCTTGCAAATACGAGTCTGTCGAGTGCCGTCTGCGACACACACGCACCGAGCCGACGAGGCGCCGACGCCAGACGTAGACACCTAGCCCCAGACCGCTAGACGCCACGTTGCCACTGACCACTGTACTGTACAATCAGTCAATCACATCATCCAGTTTCTGTTTCGAGATGGATTTATTTTGGTGATCAATTTTCAAAGTATGCATATCAATTGTTAATTTGTTTTAATTTTCAGCGGGAAGACGCCGAGACGGTGGCTCGCGCTCGTCTAGTCGTCTTAGTCGATGAATTGGTGATTGGGGACAACGGTGAGACGGCAACTTGGCCTAATCGTTGAGATAATAACTCGTCTTAATCATCCAGTTGGTGATCCTCGTAGTATTTCAACCACTAATGTATTTTCTTTTTAATTTTCAGCATGTTCTTGAATTATGTCTTCTAGAAAGTATGCATCTGGTAGCGAAAAAAGGAAAAAAAGGAAACGAGTAGATGAATTGGTGGAATCACAAAAGGGAGCCATTGACAAATTTTTTAAGAGTAATACGAGCAGTTCAAAGAATCCGGATGAGTTGGCGATAGCTGTTATGGAGGAACAACCTAATGAGAATTCAGAAGACCAATGCCCTACAGAAGAAAATATAGATACCAATGAGGATGATAACAATGTGAATGATCATGAGCATATATTTAATTCATCTGCTAGTGTTGATGAACAACCGTTTTTTCTATGGATATCTATGATCCACAAAATTGGGGTAATCTTGATAACAAAGCTAGAGACGTATTAGTTGAGAAGGGACCTATAAGAGAAGAAAATCTTAAATTCCCTTTAGATGGTAACTCAAGGTATTTTTCGTATGGTCATTATTCTAGAACAATGAGTAATGGAGAGGTACATGATAGAAAATAGTTGGTTTATTCTAAGCATGTTAACAAAGTGTTTTGCTTCTGTTGTAAGATTTTCAAATCCAACAATAGCAAGAGTTCATTAGGAGATAATGGATTTAGAGATTGGAAGTATCTCAGCGAAAGGCTCAAAGAACATGAAACTAGTGTCGAGCATATTACTAGCTTGAGGTCTTGGAATGAATTAAGTACTAGATTGAGCAAAAATGAAACAATTGACAAAGATTTCCAACAGAAAATCACAAAGGAGAAAGAACGGTTGAAGCAAGTTTTGTTTCGAATAGTTACCATTGTTAAATATCTTGGTAAACGAAATTAGGTTTTTAGAGGATCTAGTGAGCAGCTTTACAATGATAACAATGGTAATTTCTTAGCTTGTATTGAGATGATTGCAGAATTTAATTTGGTAATGCAAGACCATCTTAGGCGCATTCAAAACAATGAAATTCATTATCATTATCTCAGTCACAAAATTCAGAATGAGTTGATTTCTCTTTTGGCTTCCAATGTTACAAATACTATCTTAAAGATTGTCAAAGAGGCTAAATATTTCTCCATTATCCTTGATTGTACCCCTGATGTGAGTCATGAAGAACAAATGACTTTGATAGTTCGATGTGTTAATATGTCTAAGAGGAAAACAAAAATTGAGTACTTTCTTGGGTTTTTTAAGGTGTATGACACATCTGGTTTGGGGATTTTTAATGTATTGCTTGAGTCTATGAAGTCATTTGGTCTTAATATTGGTGATATAAGGGGTCAAGGTTATGACAACGGTTCAAATATGAAAGGAAAACACCAGGGGATACAAAAAAGGTTGCTTGATATCAATCCAAGAGCTTTGTATATGCCATGTGCTTGCCACAGTCTTAATCTCACTCTTTGTGACATGACAAAATCATGTGTTAAAGCTATTTCATTTTTTGGTATTGTGCAACGAATATATGTATTATTTTCTGGTTCTACCAAAAGATGAAAAATATTACTTGATCATATTCTAAGTTTGACTGTGAAATCATTGAGCAATACTCGTTGGGAGAGTCGAATCAATAGTATTAAAGCAATTAGATATCAAGCTTCTCATCTAAGGTCAGCTTTGTCTGAGTTACATCAAGCTTGTGATACCGAACCCAAGGACAAGAGTGATGCAAAAAATTTATTCGATGTTCTTGGTAGCTTTGAGTTTATACTTGGCATGGTTATTTGGTATGATATTTTATTTGCTATAAATACTGTGAGCAAGAAGTTGCAATCATCATCCATATGCATCAACTCTGCCTTGCACCAAATTGAAGGTATGGTTCAATACTTTGACAAGTACAGAAATAAAGGGTATACATCTAGTTTGAACATTGTCAAAGACCTTGCATCTGAAATGGGTGTTGAGCCATTGTTTTCAGTAAAACGTCGGGCTCTTAGGAAGAAACAATTTGATGAAATTGATTGCAATGAAGAAATACTGCAAGCCGAGAAGGCATTTGAAGTTAATTACTTTTTGGTCATGGTTGATATGGCAACAACTTCATTGAAAAATAGATTTGAAGAACTCCAAGTGTTTCAAGGTATATTCGGGTTTTTACTGAGTTCAAACGCCTTGAAGTCACTGAATAATATTGAACTAACAGATTGCTGCACTAAATTTGCAAAAACTTTCTATCTGCATGGTTCATCTGATGTGGAGTTAAATGATCTAATATCTGAATTAAGGGTTATGCAATTGACTTTGCCGGATAGAACAATGTCTGCTATGGAGGTTTTTGAATTTGTTAGAGAAGTGGACTGCTATCTTAATGTTTCTATTGCTTATCGAATCTTATTTACTGTACCTGTGACTGTGGCATCGGCTGAAAGAAGCTTTTCAAAGTTGAAGTTATTGAAGAACTATTTGAGGTCAGTAATGTCTTAAGAAAGGCTAACTGGTTTGGCGACCTTATGCATTGAGAAAAATTTACTAGATGAGATTGATGTTGATACCATCATTAGTGACTCCGCTTCTATAAATGTTAAAAGAAATTGTTTTGGATGATCTCCACATGTAAAGTTACAATCATATGCAATTTTACTTTGTAAGCTTAGCTACATTCATTGTGTCTAACATGTATAATCATATTCTTATATTTATTTTAGATTTATGATAAGCTGGCTTCTGTTTTCAAGTTGGGTGATGGAGTCATGATTACTAATCTTGGTGCTGATAAATACAGAGACTTGACTGAGAAGTATATCTTTATTTTACCCTATCATATAGTCATATGTCTCATCTACATCTTTTTTTCTCTGTTTATGTTATTGTGTACTGGGGCATGCTATTTTTTTCATATGATACATACAACTGCTATTTGTTTGATATAAAAAAATAACACTATTGCTTTAAGCCACTATGATACATAAATATTTCAAAATTTATATTTAATAGGATCCCATTTTTAATCTTACCCCAGACCACCAAAATATCAGACCGGCCCTGACTGCATGGTGGCTCCGTAGGTCTAGTCGGAGATACGGAGCTGGGTCGGAATGCCGCAACGCTTCTCTGTGGATCAAATCAACTTTGTTCTGGCACCTGTGCAAAGAGCGCAACGGCCGAGTGTTCACAAACTCTGTCACGCCCGCTCCACAGCTCATTGAAAAAATCAAGCAGGAGGTCGATCTTTGGGTGGCTTTAGGAGCCAGATGACTCGGTAGTTTAGTGCTGCGTGAGTAGTCCATTAGTCTTTGGTAGGAGGGGTTTCTCAGGTTGTTGTGTTCCATGTATTGAGGGACCCGGAGATCGTCTCGTACGACTCGTGTTGTTGTAAGTTCTTCCGATAGGGCTGTCAAGTGAGCTCTTCGTCTTAAGTTTGAGTTTAATAGGAACTCGAGCTGAGTTAAAGGTCTAGTCAAACTTATAATTAGGTTTGAGCTTGATTTGCTAGGTCTCGAGTCCAGTCGAGAGCAAGCTGACATCGAGTAGCTTGCAAGCCTTAAGCTTTTTTATAATCTTATCTATGAGTCACGTGATATTGAGTTTGGGTGATTGGACTTTGAGTTAGATGGTGAGCTTAAAACAATAAACTTGACTAAAGTGAATGGACACCGATTTTGGCTTGACGAAAAACAGTTAGAGCTACCGAGCTATTCGACCTCGAGTTCGTTAGACTCGCGAGTTTAGGGATAGGTCTTGAATCGAGCCTATAACGAGTCAAGTTCGAGTCGCTAGCAAGTCTCGAGTTTTTTTGACAGTCCTAATCTTCGATCACTATTTTTTCTTTTAATGAAAAGATATGCGTTGTAAGGTCTTTGACTATTAATTTCTTTCTTAATAAAAAGATACATAACTCTTCTACGTATTTTAAAAAAATAAAATTTAATAAGCAAATTTCTTGACACTGTGAGAGCATGTACATCCGTTAGGGAACCGTTGTGTGCAAAAGGAGATCTTAAGGATGACATGGCAGCACTAGATAAGTCGGCCTTAAGGGGAAAAAAAATCTTAAGGTCGAACCTCAAGCTTCGGACTTGGTCTCAAGCAATAAAAAATGTAAACCGGAGGAAGAGAAGGGATATGGACGCCGCACGGATCCTTTATGCCACTGTTGGATCAAGCCAGCAAGCATCGTCTTCGACCTCGGTCACCAGACGCTGCCGGTCGTGGAGATCCACCACGCCGTTCGCAGATTTAGACGGTGGGAAGTTGGATTTAGCCACTAGGCATGGCACAATACAGAGGATGAAGAGTAGGGCGGCATGCGGGAGGAAGAGGGCATAGCAACCAAAGGAGTCGGGTTCTCCCTTCTCGGGCGAGAGGATCATAGAAGGACGGGGCGATGGTATCGATCGGGAGGGAGAAGAAATTGGAGTTGGTGCAAACATGATCTTTCATTTAGAATCGGGCCCCACCGTAAGACCCATTTGGGCCTTATACACTAGAGGTCTCAAGAGCCCGTTTGGGCTTTAGCTAGGCCACATGGCCTTAAGGCCGCCTCTTGGCACAAACACTAGTGACGCCCTTATCCTGCTCATGAGTTGGATGCTAAGAGCATTTACGTAGAACCACATAGCTATTTTTGTTTTATCCTTTAGCACTCCTGTACAGGTGCTTATAAGGTGGTTTAAAATATTTAATTTTAGTACTAAAATGAAATTAGTACTAATAGCAAACCGCAGCAGTTTAGCACTGGTGCTATGCATTCCGGCATTAACAACTGTGCTTACATCTTATAGTGTCGGTGATAACTCATTTATTTTTTCATAGCACTACTATAGAAACTATTTTTAGAGGCGGGTGATAATATATTTTCACAGGTGTTAAGTCATCCGTATCTGGTCGAAGGCCTATGAAAATGAACGGTTTTTATAGACGCAAAAAAGATCGTTTGTGGAAACTATTACCACATGCGATTTACTTAAGGAATCGTCTGTGGTAATAGATTTTCACAGACGGCTCCTTAAGCAGACCGTCTTTGGTAATAGGTTTTTATACATGGTTTTTTAAACAGATCTTCTCTAGTAGTCGACCATGAATTGACCTTTTTTTACCAAAAAACCGAAATTTCTTTTTGCATGTACAGGCACCCCCCGCTACCGCGCCAACACAAGTCACACGAATTTTCACGTGAGATTCCTGCACGTGCAGTTCGCGGCACTTGAACCGAGAACCTCTCGACTTGTGTGATACATCCTTACCATCCTACCACAGAAGTACTAGCGATACTAATAGCATATGCAATCATTTTTATATCTTCTGTCTAAAACTTTAAATGATTATTTAGATATCTAAATAACCTTAAATGAATACGTTTTTAACTACAAAGTTGTAGATCTTGTCGAGGGCCATAATTTTTATATAAAATTTGTGCTCATCTGACTTCGTATGAAAAAGTTATGATTTTTTTGGATAAACTGTCATCTATTATCAGAGACGGTTCACATAAGAAATCGCCTGTGGTAATCATTCTATTTCCAGAGGTAATTCACATAAAAAACCGCATGTAATAATAATCTTTACACACATGTGGTAATCATCCCATTTTCAGATACAGTTGTCGTAAGCAACCACCCGCGAAAATTTATTTTCATAGACGGGCTGAAACCGTAGGGACCTACTCAAGTGGTTTGTCGTATAGACCGCCTGTAGAAAGACATCTTAGATGTCCTTAAAAATAGTTTTTATAGTAATGCTCTTTCTAGCACTTTGCTTAAGTCTCAACCATCGTACATGCTTTCATGCTTTTCTGCGCATTGCTTCAGGGTCAAATTTCTGGGGAGTGAGGTCGACTAGATAAGCAGGTCTAACACAAAATTTGCAGCTATGTAATAATCACTACGTGAAAAAATGTCAAGAGTGATGGGTCATAACGGACATGAGTGATAGGTTCCACATTCGTTACCCTGAACGCGTCATTGATGATTAATCATTGGTGACGGGTTCTTACCCGTCACCAATAAGATCATCGGTGACGGGACCTGTTACCTATAAGCGTCTCTTATGTGTTGGTTGATAGACACAAGTGACGACTAGATAACTAGGTTACCTGTCACTTATGTCCGTCACCCATGTGCTGAAGAGCAATATATAAGTGATGGGTAACATAATTATCCATCACTTATATTTAATATAAGTGACAGGTAATCTAGTTATCCGTCACTTATCTGTAGGTTATCATGCTAGATTGACCTGCTTCTTGGTCGCATCCTGGAGCGTAGGTAGGATTTGGCAGCCGTATTATCCCTGCAAACAACAGCAAAGCATCCAAATCCATATCTACAAATACTAGCTCGAATAGTATTGATCACAGAATAGCAAAAGCTTCAAAGTTCCAAACAATTCATTACAGGATCATAAATGTTATAAAGTTCCGATCAACTCATATTACATAAGACCTCAAAACTTAGGGGTTTTATAGTGAAACTCACCGTGTGGGCTGATAACTTCAGACATCAAAAACTCGGCGATTCATCGTCAAATCTCCGGGAGTGCACCGTCGTCGAAAAAAAAGAGCATCAAATTTTTGCATAATTTGACTCACAATCAATATCATATTATTATAGAATTAAATTAATTACTGAAATTAGTTATGAATAATCTCATATTGAATTTACATCGGAGGATTTGATATCCTTCATGCGGAGCATGAGGAGCATATTCCATGAAATATAGAATCCGCAGGCGTTGCCCGGTGGTTGGTGGTGGCACTGTTGGAAAGAAAATTTAGTGTTAGATAAAAAAACAACAACAGAGAGCATTTGGTAATCTGTTTGGTAGCACATATCGCTGTGATAGTCTAAAATTCTTAAGCATGTCATTAAGCACTCATGAGCATCATTACCATCTTAATCAAGGTTTTGAGCATGAAATTAATGCAATTAAAGATTTAACAAAAGGGTTAATTTTAATAATAATTGGTGCTCTGTGAAGGAGCTCACAAAATTGTATAAAACATAGGGTTGGGAATAATTTTAGAAATTAGTCCATGACATGTGAAGAATATTAGTGATTTTTCCCAAATTTTTGGGAATTAAATTGGAGGCTTAAAAATTGGTGCAATTTGCAAAGGTTGGAACTTTGGAGAATTTTATTTCAAATTTGTCTCATGACTTTCAAGTCAAACTAGTTAAAATGGGTTGCACTCGAATTATAGGTTCACACAAAATTTGTTCCACAAATTTTGGAGATTGGGAAGGGTTTCATTGAAATTAGAGAAGTGGAGAGGATATTTCTTTCGGCTGGTTACTGTTCATGCGCACCACCGGTCATCCCCTTCTCTCACTTAGCTGAGCAGCTTTGAGAGAGGCGACCACCGGTTTTGTTGACCGCTGAGGTCAGCCATGTCACCAGAAAACCGAGCCACGACATCGAGGCCTCCAGATGCATCGACCACCGTCTATATCTCTCCCTCTCTCTCTCTCTCTCTCTCTCTCTCTCTCTCTCAACCGGACTCCACGCAGCAGAGCCGCACGCACACACCTTACGCCGCCACTCAAATCCACTGGAGCCCTACTGTTGTTAAGCCCTCCCAGCCGCCAAGAAGCTCGAGGAGCCTCACTGAGCCCTTCTCTGTCGCTTCTCCCAGCTTTTCCCATGCAAATCGAGCTTGGCAACGCTGTCTTCCTCAACTCCGGCCAAGTTTCCATCATCCCAACATCGCGTCGTTGCTCCACCACGCTTTTCTCTGATTCGAGCGCTTAGTGAGCTCCGCCGTACCCTTGTAGAGCTTTTGCGCACGTCCTTTTCTCTCCCGCCCATCGTCGGCGAGGTAGTCCATGGTGTCCGTACCTCCGCCGCCCGTGTGTGCACGCCGACGGCCGAGCTGCCGTCTGGCCCCTCAGCCAAGAGGGAAGCCGTCATGTTCGCACACCCGCATAGATTCTGTAGGTGCTCTCAGCCGGGCCTATTAAGCCACCGTTCGCCGCTGGTGGACTGCGCTGTGTGTGCGGCCATGGCCGGTGTTGTGCTAGCAGCAGCTCGGGTCATTTTGACCCGGGGTCAAACGCCCAGGCCCACTATCAGTAACTGAGGTTAGCTCGGCCATGGTACAAAAAGTAATTAGGGATTTTTAATATTTGGTTAATTTGGAAATCGCGAAATAGAATTATTGTTATGTCATTAAATCTGCTAAAACTTGTAGAATGCATTGAAAGTCGAATATTGCTTCAAAAATCATGAAACCAATTTTGCTAGCTTTTTTTATCATGCTCTACATATTAAAAATACTAGGAGTCATGAAATATGTTCCGTAGTTTCTTCAATTAAGGAAATGGGTTTAAGCTTCATTAATTTATAATTAATTATTGGTAACTCCAAAATTGATGAAACCAATTTTGTTAATCTTATTATATTATACCCTATTCGCTAAAAATACCCACACTCATATTCAACATAATTAACTTCCTAATTAGGTTTAAGCTTGGTGTTAAGCTTAATTAATTTAGGAAATTATTAAATGTTTAACGATAATTTACATTAAGGAAACCCTTAATGCGTTAAACTTATGTCATGATGCATTGCATCTTCACTTTGTTCATGCATTGTGGAGCACCTTTCGTTGAATGTCATCATGCTCATTGCGATGCACTGTCGTCTTTATTTTGAAACCGACGATTCAGAGTGTCACGTGATCGAACATGTGAACAAACAAGCAGAATTTTGTGATTTTTGCGCAGAAAGCATCAGACATGCATCAAGCAAGCATCTATCATATCTCTCCTATGTTTTGGTGAACAATTGGTCGATCTGTTAGATTTTGCTATATGTCGTAGATGCATGTGATAAGGAGTTGATGTCGGGAATCGTGTAGAACCTATTTGTTGCATCATACTTGCCTTGATAAAATTGTTAATCATGATCCTTGTATTCTGGGTATTTTCATGACATGGTCCAACTTAAAAGTGATATGGTAATTACTTAGCCTTGCATAGGTTATCGGTAGAAGTCGAGCGATGGAAGTCACCATCCTTTGTGAGTTACAGGAAATTCAACTATTGCTACAAAAGAATGATATGTTGGGATGATGAGTTGGAAAAAAATTGAGACAAGATGTGAGCGGGTGTTAGGGGCATTTTGGGAGAGGTGAACCGGGTGCTATGGACCTCTTGCATCGTTTAAGCACCGTCCGTTGGTACCATTAGCTTGAGCACTTTCCGTACTTTCACATGTTGATCTAATCGTAAGATAACCTGATTATCGTATACCGTGCTGATGCTTGCATTGCGTCCCTATGACACATAGAAAAAGTACGAGGAGATGCAAGGTGGTGGAGAGCCGGAGGTGTCCGAGACACACTCGCGGTAACCCCGATGCCATAGGGGTAAGTGCAAGTGGGTAGTTTCAAGTATGAGAATGGTTGTCTTGGGGGCTAGGAGGATGGACCTGAGTCATGTGGGTAAAGATGTATCCACTTCAGGGTGTAAGATCAATTTAAATTGCCACGCTCTCAGTCATGAGTATGCTTGAGTATAATCTGCATTAGTCGTAGAGTTTCGATTCAGTTAGGGAAAAAGAAATGGAAAGTATATGGGCTTCTGGGAGAAGCGTGTGCTGGTACTAAGTTGAGTTAGGTAAGTTTACTTTATTGAAGATTTTTTGTCAGTTTATGTTAGCAATTCATGTCATTACATTGGTTAAATTACTTTTCGCTGAGTCAACTTAACTTTATGGCTATACCTTGCTATTCAACTCAATGTATTATCCTTAGAGTTGGGAATATATACACCCATATTGTGTAAGTCTTGCGAGTACCTGCGTACTCAGGGTGCTACCCTTAAGTTGATGCAGGTAACAACGAACTTGTATACGGGTATTTTCATCATGCCAATGCTAGTGATGGCCAGGAGTAGAGATTGAATGTCTGAGCTAGTCTCGGTGGTACCTTATAGGCAATGGTGCCACTGGTCTTTTGTTTTATTAATATCTTCCCACTGCCTTATGAAATCTCTGATCTAAGTAGAAACTGAAACTCGGAACAAGGTCTGTAATAAAAATTAAAACTTTTGTACTTTATTCATATCTTGTGATAAAACTATGTTGTAAATGGTATATACTGTGATCTTGGGTTTTATTGAGCATATATCGGGACTGCCGGGATTACTTCCGTTTAATCGACTTAATTGTCGATTAAACCGAGTGTAATTTTGTCGGGGCTCACACCGTGGTATTAGAGCCAAGGTGGATAGAGTTAACCATAGCATAGTTAGTAAGTGGGTTAATTAAAATTTGACAACTTCACTAACCATAGCTAAAATTTGAAATTTAGCATGGTTGCTCTATTTTATTCCTTTTCTATTCTAGAGTTGTTCTCGTCTTATTGCTTCACCCTTAATATGGAAAAGTTTATCTCTGACTCACCTTTTCTTTTATGGGATAAGTATGGGTATATTCCCAAGGAGTACAGCTCCCGTATTCAGAAAATTAGGTTGATAAGGGAAGCTAGTCAAACGCTTAAATCCGTTATCTTATGCCCCTAAGTGTAATGTATTCGTAAACTTATCGATATGTGAGTGATGCGTAGTTTAGGGTCATGATCATCTTCATGTCTCATTGTGCATGAATGCGTAACTATCAAGTTGGAATGATTCTTCCACTTGCTGGTTACTAGTTTTAAATCATACATTTGTTTGGAAGTCTTTAAATCTATCTAACCCTTTAGAGCGTCCTCGTTGCCACTAACTTAGGATTTAGCGACATGATGAGAACCCGTAACAATTATGAGGATGATGAACCAGAAGGCTCAGGTGAACGGAGCCCACCCCCGCCGCTGACCATGGTGGAGGTGTTGATGAGAATCAAATAGAACCGTCAGGACCAAACCTAGCTTCTCGAAGCTCTGGTTAGGAATATGGCTTCTCATGGCGGAGGTGGAGCCAATTGTCACGATGACTACTCCGACTTTCTTCGCACTCATCCACCTGTCTTCACTCGCACCGAGGACCCCCTCGATGCTGATGATTGGATTTGCACCATCGAGCAAAATCTTGCCCTTATTTGGTGTGAGGACCATGAGAAGGCCCTTTATGCTATGCACCAACTTCATGGAGCATCTGGGGTATGGTGGACAAACTTCCTCGCCATGCAACCATCCAATCATCGTGTATCTTGGGCAGAGTCCCGCGAAGCTTTTCACACCTACCACATCTCTACCGGGGTGTTGGATATCATGAGGCGTGAATTTGGGGATCTTAAGCAAAAGGATAAGTCTACGATGGACTACAGGTGAGAGTTTAATTCCTTAGCTCAATATGTCCCTGAGGAAGTTAACACCGACGCCAAGAAACAAGGTCACAAATGGGCTATCAAGCAAAATGCAGGATAAGCTTTTGTCTCGTGAGTTCACCGACTTCAACCAGCTGGTGGAGTACAAAATGAAGAACAACCAGGAGGAGAAGTATCATAAGAGAGCCTTGCTTCCTCCGATAGGCGATACCTCGCAACGTCCACTCACGGGGTTTCCTCCTCCACCCCGTGCACTGTCTCAGGCTCCTCCACAACCTATGTGGATTGTTTGACGCACTCCTGAAAGGATCAAATGGCCCAAGAGGGGGGTGGATTGGGCAATTTAAAACATCTACCATAATCTAGAATAAATAGCAACCTTAGCCTAGAAGAAAGAAAATATGACTACACGATCAAGCTAGGAGAAGGCAAAAAAAAAAAAAACAAGCAAGCAAAGACACTAAGAAAATACGGAATTGAAAGCTTGCAAGAAAGTAGATGCTCAAATTAAATTATGGAATAGTAAAGAGATGGATAAAAGAACATCAATTTTTTAAAGGTATCGAGGAGTTTGCACTCTCTCTGGTCCTTGTTGGAGCATCCACCAAGGATATCGCTCCCCCTTGAGTCACCAAGACTCAACCCTTCCATCTCTAGATTGATGGGCATCAAACCAAGTATATAGCTTGTCCCAGGACTCCCACAAGAACTCTAAGAGCTCACCGAGACACCTCCAATCACCAAAGACCATCTAGGTGTTGCTAACCACCAAGAGTAACAATTCAATAGCTTCACTTGACCAAGATCGAGCATAGACTACAGCTAGATGCATATTTGCTACTCTCCAAGCACTAAAGATATCCTTAGTGTTCAATTAGGGACTTAGAAATTAACTCAAGTGCTCTTTCTTACTTTTTAATAACACACACAGTGTATGAATTCCTCTGGGTCATAAGAGAACCAAATGAAACCATGTGGAAGGGTATTTATAAGCTAGAGATCCAAATTTTAGCCATTCCCTGACCACTCACCTTTTCTGTTAATACCGAATAATCCGGTGAGTATCTCCTTACTCACACCGGACAATCTGGTGAGTACAAATTTTAATCCCAACTGTGCCAACTGCCATTAGTCGTTACTGCCAAGAAATACTCTGGTGTTATCATCTGATGAGCACACACTTAGCATTGGACCATTATGTGAGTACAACATAGCAAAACTGCCCTTTTACTACCTTCTATGGAAAATATGCTCCGGTGATAATTTCATTGCCATCACCGGACTATCCGGTGAGTTGAACTTTTTCTACCCTCAAAAGCTTCTCTGTAGGAAATACTTTGGTATACATATTTGTCCATCACCAGACGATCCGGTGAGTTGAACTCCTTCACACATCCGAAGCAACCCCCCTCTCTAGAAATATTTCTTCGGTGATGAGAGTTCGATGCACACATCATGATCACCGGACCATCCAGTGAACTTCATCACTTGGAATTGCCTCTGAATAAATAGTCCAGTGATTTCATTATTGCATCATCGGATAATCCAGTGAGTTGAACTTAATTTTTTCTGGACAATTCTACTTCTGCTAAAATTAATCCAGTGCTCTAAGCAAACTAACATCGGACCATCTGGTGTAACACTTCTAATATTTCTGGACACGTGTCACCCAGAAAAAGCATCTGGTGATTCCGTAGCTTTAATCACCAGACCATCCTGTGTATGAATGTGTTTTTTGTCTTGATAACCAAACATGATCCGGTGAGAACAGGCTTCACAAGACCGGATCATCCAATGAACTAAAAAAAAACTCTGAGCTCGTCCAATTCAAACTTTCTTGAGCTCCAACTTCTCGACATCTCAACCATGGGATTCTCTGAGCTACCTAGTGCTAGAATTTCATAAGTGTGCATCAAACCAAGTCTAGACTCACTACGTCAAGCTGCTACTCTTAGTCCCTCTTTATAGTACGGTCAAAAGACTAAGGAAATATATCTATACTACTCTAAGTGTCATTCATCTCCTTTGTGACACTTAGAACAAGAAGATCCTTAATCTTGACACACATGTCCTTTGATCGTCCATATAATCGCTTTAGGGACCAAGCATACCCGATTATCATTATGAACTAAAATTTTGATTCCCTTCAAAACAAATTATTAGTCATACTGATACTATTGTTATTAATCACCGAAATACTTACCACTTACCTAGAGGCCTAGATGCTATCTCCCCTTTTTGGTGATTGATGACAACACAAATGAGAATATAGAGATATGAAATGAAGTACATGCTATCATACTAAGCAATTGACAGCATATAACAATAAAATAAGAGAAAGTCTAGCACTAGAAGAACCTAACATGCTAGAACAAATACAGTCAAGAACGCATGAAATGAAACATAATGTGATGACAAGTTAAACACATCGATTAAGAATCAAATGGGTTATCATTAAATCAAAAACCATAAGATCCAACAAGCCGAACCTAGCTACCCAAAAGCTAAACTATACTCTCCCTGAAACTAGCAAGCTCTCTAGACACTCAAGATTAGCTATCTCTCTCCAAAACTCCCCCTAACACTAGATTCTCTCCCCCTTTGGCATCTAAGCATAAAAAAGAGAACATATCTACACATTTGGAGCTGGAGGAGACGAGGGAGCCGATGCTGCCGAAGAAGGCTGCACCACGAACTAAGAAGCATCGGAGTCGGATGCAGACGAGATGATCTCAATGTCAGCGTCATCATCAGGTGAGGACACTCCTGTTGTAGGCTGACTCTGCACTGTGTCTGGACAGGGGTTAGAGCTAGAGGTGTTGAGACCCTAAGCGGCCATCTCCTGGTCAACCTAACTCAGCACCTCTCAAAGAGTAGGATCGATCGCATCAAGCATAGGTTCCGAGACAGCTGGAGGCACAATTGGAGGCTCCTGAATAGGGATTGTTTTTGCTTGCCAAGGACAAAATTGATATTCTTAACCTGATTGTGAACATCTTCCCCGTTGAAATATCTCGGAGGTAACGCTTTCTCCCTTGTGCCATCGAACTGCTTATCCACGTTCCGTTACAGGTGCTTCCTGGAAAGGAAATGTCGATATCTCATGTACACTATTTTCTTTGAGTACTCTTGCTCGTACTGATCCTAAACCTCAACGTCTTCCGACCATAGTTTCTTAAGATCATCAACTAAAGGTCTGAGGTACACATCGATATCGTTGCCATGTTGCTTAGGTCATGATATCAAAATAGACAACATAATGTATTTCCGCTTATTACGAAGCCAGGGTGGAAGGCTGTAGATCGACAATACAACATACCAAGTGCTATGTGAGGTACTCATATTACCGAATGGATTCATGTTATCTGTGCTCATAGCAAACCTAATATTTCTCAATTCTTCAGCAAACCAACCAAATGTGGAATCAATGATTCGCCACCGAGTAGAATTTGCTAGGTGATGTATCATTGCGTCATTCTTATGACCATCCTTATGCCAACGCACCAATTGGACTTCATTTCTGTTGGCAAATAAATGCTTCAGAGGGGAATTATAGGAAAAATACTATACTACATTTCTAGGAGTCCCTTTACTTTTTTTTGCCTCCATCCCCATCACCACTATCATTTCTACGCTTATATCGATGGGTTTCACAAACGGAGCAGTGATTCAGCTCTGCATACTCTCCACAAAACAAGATACAATTCTGCATGTATGTATTTTTTCTATTTTCAGTCCTAAAGGACCAATTATTTTCTTCGCGTCGTAGACGCCCTCGAGCACCAAGTTCCCATCTGGTAGCATGTCCCTTAGCAGATCCAGTAATGCTTCGAAACTCTTGTCAGTTCAACCATGGGTTGCCTTCAGCTATAGAAGCTTTAGATTCCTAAATATCCGTTTGTACTTCTCCTTACAGTTAAAATAAAGGTTCATCTTGGAATCTCGCACAAATTCTTAGAATTTAGCAAACTCATCATTGTTATACTCGTCGTGTCGCTCGACATCTTGCACCATCCGGTCCACATTATCCACAAAATCCTCGAGATCATTATCATTGAAATCTAATATGTCCTCATCCCTGAGATCGTGATCCATTTCACTGAGTGTAAGTCATTGATCCACACTGTCAGCATGAAGGACCCGATCCATCTCTCCCTCGTTAAGGCCTTCCTCGCTATATTTGTTCTAACATGTATAATTCTCTTTAAATCTACGTATGACCAAATGTGTATGGATATTGTCTGATTTTGAGAACTTCTTATCATTCTTGCAATCGTGACATGGACAATACATTGCCATTTTACCATAATCTTTCAGATTCGCCAAAGCAGCATTCATGAAATGCTTCACCTCGCTCAGGTACTTCGGACAAGTTCGGATCTTAAGGTACATCCAACTTCTGCCTGTCATCTATAATTAATGTAAAAATATTCATTCTTTATTAACAATTATCTTAATTTCGTGGTTAGGCATGCGATTAAAAATTCCATACAAATACACTAAATTTATGACATCTCGCGGTAGATCCGACAAAGCTAGTATTAAATCTAATATAAATACAACTTATTTGTAATAAGATTTTGGATAAAGATGCAAAATGACCGATTACTACTGAAAGCATAACAAATCTACCAAATATAGATTAGAGTAGGAGGAAATAGGGAGATGCAAACCTTTAAAAACCTAGCACCAATTTAAACATTAAATCAACAAGATATTAGAAAATCTCTAGTGAAGCTAGTAAAAATCGTCAGCACTGTGCGAACGACACTGTTGAGTAATTGTTCGTCCGCACAGTAGCTAGTGACGGTCACGATTCGTCACTTATGATTGACCTAGGGAGACCTGTTACCTATATCAAGTCATAAGTGACGGGTCATAACACGACTCATCACTTATGACCGGTGCAGAAAGATTCGTCACTTTTGATTCATGTTATAAGTGACTGGTGTAATCATTACTTGTCATTTATATCATAGGTGACGGGTAATATTATGATTTATCACTTTTTACTTCATATCTATAACGGGTTTATACCCTGTCGTGATCCAAAACAATATAAGTAATATATTGTATAATAACTCGTAACTAAATTACATCTTATTTATCCGTTTTTTACTGGATATACACTCGAAGTCTGGACAACATTTTTTTTCCCAACTGCTATACACGTCGAATAGACAGCACTAACCGGGAAGAAGTAGGAAAACCATGCATGCGCACGTACGTGTCCGCCCGCCTCACACGCGGCGCGCGCAGCGACTCTTGCGGTTCGCAGACCGCCACCCGCCACCGCGCGTCATCCTGTAGGGAGGTCATCTCCCGCCACCTCTTATTTGCCCGCCTCGCGCCACCGCGCCGATCATCACTCGCACAAGCTAGCTAGTACGAGCTCGCTGGCCTCCAACGATCGAAGCACAGGGGCTCGACACTGATCGATACATCAAGATAGCTGTTGCCATGGCGTCTATGCAGAAGAGGCGCGAGGAGCACGCGCAGTCCGCGGCGCGAAAGGCGGCCAACGAGCTGGCCGAGGCCAGGCGGGACCACCGCGAGGCGGCGCCCGTCAGTCCCCGCGGCGGCGGCGGCATCCTGGGCAGCGTGCAGGAGAGCGCGCGCTCCATCCTGGGCGCCGTCCGCGGCACCTTCTCCAGCGACCCCCGGGGCGACGACAGCGCCCCCGGCGGCGCCACGGCCACCGCAGGGAGCTACGACGATGAGGGGAAGGGGAAAGCCGGGGGCATGGCGGACGCCGCCACGTGGAAGACCGCGGAGGCGAAGGACGCGGCGGCGGGGAAGGCGAGGGGCGCCATAGACGCGGCCAAGGAGTACGCGGTGGAGAAGAAGGAGGGTGCGCGGCAGGCGCTCGCGGGCGATGCCTTGGGAAGGAAGGGCGAGACGGACGAGTCGGCGTGGCAGCAGGGCCAGGACGTGATGCGCCGCGCCGCGGAGAAGGCCGAGGAGATGCAGCGCGCGCGCGAGCCGTCCGAGGCGGAGAAGTAATCAATTAATCATGCAGTCGCGCCCAGTTCTTGGAAACTAGTAGCCGAATCCATCATCCATGAGCTTCTTGCAAGTGATCACCGTCGTTCCGTTTGGGTGTTGCGCTGTTGCAGGGGCCGGTCAGCGACGGAGAACATCTACGGGAAGGCGAAGGGCGCGATGGGGGCGTTCGGGGAGAAGATGGTGATGCCGGAGGACGTGGTGGAGAAGAAGCGGGCCGAGGCGGCCGGCGGAGGTGGCAGGGACCAGGCGGCGGCACCACCGCCGACGATGGGGAGCAGGGGCGAGGATGCCGCGGAGGACGTGATGATGCGAGTGAAGGCGGCGGACCATATGACGGGGCAGGCCTTCAACGACGTCGGCATGATGGGCGAGGAGGGCACCGGCATGCCACGACGGCGCTAAGGCCCAGGACAGGCCGGTCGGGCCGCCGGAGCGGAACTGAGAGCCTGAGGGACTTTGTGTTTTGTGACGTACTATGATGTATGCAACACACTTGCCTGCGACGCCAACTACTTGCAATAAAGCGCTCGTTGTGGTCGAGCGGCCGGACGTGAGTTCGGTTCTGGGATGGTTAGAGCGACTCAGAATCTCTTTCCAAAGGATTTCGTTTTTTTCACCGTTTCAATGATTTTTTTTACGATTTATTCTCTCTTCCTTTTACGAATTCCTTCGAATAGGAGTTCTTAAACATAAAAAAAATAAAATAGAATGAAATAAAAGAAAAATAGTTAGAATGGTATGAAATAAAAGAAAAATAGTTAGAATGATCTTACTTGCGTGCCTCACTGGGTTTTTCCACTTACCCTCGGGATGAGAACCCTTGCTCGTTTAGTAGGGATCGGGAGTGCAGGCAAGGCATGCCTGCATATCGACAGCAAGATAAGGGTGCAGCCAAGCCCAGCAATGATGGCGAGGTAGCACGCATACACCGTCATCAGATCATACATCGCAGCCGTCCCAACCAGCACACTGTAGAAAACAAAATCACCGAGGCCCAGCTTGATGCCCCTGGTAGACTCAAACTCCAGAGGCTCTGAGGACAAACTTTGTCTATGCTCCTCACTAGAAAATGCATTGTTGGCAGATGCCGCGGACACCAAAGGCACTGTCTCTTCTTCTTCAGGCTGCTCATTTTGAATGGCAGCCCTGTTGCAGTCATCGGCACCTCCCTTTCAAGGTTCTCCATTTGGAGCACAGAACCCCTTGACCTGTTCATCTCGCCAATGTTTGATCGGTCTCCTCCAAGATCCCTCATTTCCACAACGGCACGGCTGGCATCTTCCTCCTGCTCCACCCTGTCATACCGGCTGCCTCCGGCCCGATCAGAATCGGCCATGGTTTGCATCTCCACCGGCACCGACCCCATGGCTGAAGCATAAGAGGAAGAGCTTGTGGCCGGGCTGACCGTAGGCCGCGACTCGTAGACAAGCGCCGGTAGCTCGTCGCCCCTGGAGGAGGCCAGCTCCACAAGCATCCTAAGCGGGCCCCGCGGAGCGAGCACGGCAACGAGGTCATACACGGCGAGCGCGACGAGCATGATCCATGTGGTCCACTCGGGGAGCCTGGAGAGCCAGGCGGCGACGATGACGGCGAGCGCGATCATGTACCCCTGGCGGACGAGGATGAGCACGGCGGATGCGAAGACGGAGAGGACTCCAACCGCGGCACCGTTGACGAGAAGCAGGAGCGCGGTCGGCGCGTCGAGCGGGACCGCGAGGAGCCGGACAGTTTCGAGGGTCCTAATCGAACTCGGCCCTATATGTCCTTAAGATTAAATATTCTTTTCACTTATATAGTTTATAAACTATTCATCCTTTAAGTGATACAAATGAATATTATTAATATGATAAATAAGTAGTAATTAGTAAGAGTTAATTTTTAACATATTTTTAATTCTTGATGAATAATATCGATAGCACAGTAGAAAAACTAAAAGAACAACAAAATAAACTAGTATGATTTCATAAAAGAGGAGACAATAAATACCCAATGCCTCTCATAAAAAACAACTCTTTCGGACATTTCTTAATGCAAAATCATTAAGGACAATATCGAAATCAATGTTATCTAAGACATTCTTCTCAATGCAACACATAGTCAAACCATTCAATTTTTTCTGTGAAATAGTTGACCTCAAATAGTTTTTCAGTAATTTTAATTTTGAGAAACTTCATTCAACAGAAGCTACAGTCACAGGTACAGTTAAGATGATCCGATAGGCAATAGAGACATTTGGATAGCAATCTGCAGCTGTAACGAACTGAAGAATCTCAGGTGCTGATATCAAACCATCTCGCAAAGTTACTTGCAGCACTTTTAATTCAGAGAAAAAATCATTTAACTCAACATCAAATGAGTTATCATGAGAAAAAGCTTCTACAAAAGTAGTGCAACATTTCCGTAGATCAGTATCATCCAAGAACTTTAGATTTTTTGAGTTGAATAAGAAACCAAACACATTTTCAAATGCCTTCAATTGCTCAAATTGAATAGTCAATGAAGCAATTGCAACATCAATCATGACTAGAAAGTAATTAACTCTGAAGGATTCTATAACAGACTGTGTTTCTTCATTTTGGTCATTTTCTTCATCAAAATGCTTCTTTCTTTTACCTTGACGTTTTGTAGGAAATTTTGGCTCTATATCTAATTCAGATGCAATGGCTTCTGCAATATCAATACTAGAAGTGAAGTCTTCATTTCTGTACCTCTTAAAAAATGAGATGACCCCTTCGATTTGTTTGAGATTAGCATCCATACACACAATCTTAGACTACAACTTCTTGCTCACCATATTTATAGAAAATAAAATATCATGCCAAATAACCATACCAACTAAAAATTCAAAATTCTCAAATGCAGTTATCAAAGATTGAGCATCACTCACTACTTTTGGGTCATCAGTAGAAGATGTCTCCAGTTCCAACAAAGCTAACCTTATTTGGGGAGTTTGGTACCTGATAGCTTGGACACTGTTTATTCGACTCTCCCAACAAGTATTAGACAAATATTTGACAGTTAGTTTTGGAATATTGTCAAGCAAAATCTTTCACCTTTTAGTAGAATATGAAAACAATGCATATATCTGTTGTATAACACCGAATAATGAAATAGCTTTGCTGCAAGATTTCGCCATATCACAAAGAGTGAGATTTAGACTATGACATGCACATGGCATATATAATGCTCTTGGATTAATTTCAAGCAAATGCTTCTGAACACCTTGGTGTTTTCCTTTCATATTAGAACCATTGTCATAACCTTGACCTCTCACATCATTGACATTCAAATCAAGAGAGTCCAATGCATTCATCAATTCGTTAAAAAGCCCCAATCCTTTTGTGTCATCCACATTTTAGAACTCTAGAAAGAACTCCACTCTCGGAATGTTACTTGACATATTGACACACCGCACAATTAAAGTCATTTGTTCTTCATGGCTCACATCTGGGGTACAATCCAAGATAATAGAGAAATACTTGGCATCCTTGATTGTCGGTGGGTGAACACTGCAAGCGGGGATCCTGAGGGACCCCCTTTGAGATTCAGCTGGGGAGGCTGATTCTAGATCTACCTCGTACGTGGATTTAATACTAATATGTGAGATTTAGGCGGGACGGATGATCGTCGGCTAGTGAGAGTAAATGCTCAAGGGATTTTAGACAGGTTCGGGCCGCACGGGGCGTAATACCATACTCCTGTATGTACGATATGCTATTAATGCTCTTGGAATGTCTTTCTCTGGATTTCTTGTGTTACAAGGTCTTTTGTCAAAGTCTAGAGCTTCGGTCTTGCTTCGAGCTTAGTGAACCTCTGCTCAGCTTGGCTTCTCTTCCAAGTCCGCTCAGCCTTCTCAGACTTGTTCTTCTACGGAGTGTACCCCCCCACCTATATCCTATCGGGGGAGGCTCGGCGTGCCCAGAAACGGGGGCACAAGTTCCCATGAGTCATAAATGGAAAGCAACCGTCATGGGGCTGCAGTTTGACGTTACAGGGGGTTGAAAATGCACCTTCGGCCGGTCCTATCACCTATTACGCCCCAACTCTAGCAGGCGCAGGGGGCCCGTCGGCCAGCCGCTGAATATCCCCGCATACCAATCCGGTCAAAGCAGATCTGACACGGTATGACGCGGCAGGGTGGCAGGCGATACGCCTCGAGCCCAGCGATGATATCTTTATGCTGTTTCCTTTATAGGCCCCACAGAGTGACGTGCGATGGGACCCGTCGTATTAAATGTCCCCACTTCTTCCTGCCAAATGGTGGTAGGGACTGACGTACTCCGTACGACAGGCGTGGGGGGAGTGGTTGGATGTGACCGGCCACGCTCCCTCTTAAATGCATCATCAGACTTCCCACCGATTGACACCTCACTGTGAAGCACTTGTGGGTTCCACTCGCAAGGAGCTTCTCAGGTCCTCAGGGAACTCTAGGTACTCGGGGACCAACTGTTCTTGGCCCCGAGCACCTCCTCCCGGGCCTAGTTCTTCTCGGGTCCTCGGGGAACTCTGGGTACTCGGGGACCAACTGTTCATGGCCCCCAAGCACCCCCTCCTGGACTTGGCTCTTCTCGGGTCCTCGGGGAACTCTAGGTACTCGGGGACCAACTGTTCATGGCCCTAAGCACCCCCTCCCGGACTTGGATTTCTCGGGCCCTCGGGGAGACGATCCCCGAGGGAGGGGGCCATGTGGCACCGTGCTGTCCAGGCCTCGGGACTCGAGGACCCCCGGTTCCCATATCACCGACAGTAGCCCCCGGGCCCATCGGCAGGCGATGGCCCAGAGACTGCGGATGGGACCCTATTTCTTCGAGGCCGATCACAGCATTGGTGTCACATGGCTTTATGTCGCCTGGTGCCGAATTGTACTCTGCTTTGTACTTCTCCTTCCTCTATCTTGCTTGTACTGACGTCCCGGGAGTTACTGACCAGGCCGAGCACCGACAGTCTACTCCCGAGAACTAGGTTGCCCCGGCCACTCGCGCGTCCAACCCCCGAGCCCTCGCGTAGGATCCGGTGCTGAGGGCACGCAGCCCCCGGGCGCTTGCAAGTACGCGACTGCTGAGTCAAAAAGACACAGACAAAGACAAATTTCTTTGCTCGGGAAACGAGTCCACCTGGCACGGTACACGCCACGACCAGTGAACGCTTTTCGCCCCGCGACCTCTCAAACAAATAGACCGGAGACATGCGCAGGCGGAAATGCAACCAAGAGTCCCCACAGTTCGGTGGAGTCCGGGGTAGGACTGACCAAGCTGAGCACCGACAGCCCGCCCTTGGGGTCTAGGTAGTCCCAACCACTCATGTTCGAGCGGTAGGATTACCCGAGAATCCCAGAGGCTCGGTAGTGCTCGGGGTACTGCCAAGCCGGCTGGACACCACAACCACCATAAAGGACCTAGGTCAGCCATCGCCGCCTGTGCAGTACACCGACTACTGTTTGTCTTTGTCGTTCCGAAAAAGCGAACACGAGGGCGGGGTTTTACGCGTGAGGAGACTGTCTCGCCGAACAGAATAGCATACGAGGGTCCCGAGGATAACTTGGGACAATAGTTTATTGCATATGTTGAAAAGGAAATTCATATGACTTTAGTGACTCACCGAGTTGGTGTCAGCCTTCCGACCGACCAGGCCAGGAAAGGGTAGATGCCCTGAGCTCGGGGCGCCCGGGAACATGGATTCCCTTGTGCAGAGCGCTTTAGCCCCCAGGTCGTCCTTTTAGCACCCGAGCACTGCAAACCCGGCAATGGAACCAGGGGCTAGGTGGTCCCAACCGCTTATGTCCGAGCAGTAGGATTACCCGAGGCCCCCAGAGGCTCGACAGCGCCCTGCGCACTGAGGCCCTTGTGCTTGGGCTGCTTGGTTCTGGAGCATTGATCTGTAAGCTTGGAAAACAGGCAAAGGTTCTTTGCTTGGTGTGCTCTGTTAGTGCGGTACTCATTATAGACTGCTCTCGTTTTTTACCCGAGACCTTTCAAATGCCCGGACCGGCGAACTGTACAAACAGAGGCATGACCAAGAGGTCCAATGGTTCGGTGGTGCCCGGGGTAGGACTGACTAGGCCGAGCACCGACAGCCTACCTTGGGGTCTAGGCGGTCCCGACCAGTCATGTTCGAGCAGTAGGATTAACCGAGAACCCCAGAGGCTCGGTAGTGCTCGGGGTACTGCCATGCAGCCAGGCACCACAGCCTACCACAACAGACTTAAGTTAGCAGTCACTGTCTGCGCGCATACCAATCGGGATCCATTTTTATCAGCGGGAAAAATAAGAGAGCGTGTTTTTCTCACACAAATCGAGCATCTCACCAAATAGATTAAACATATGGATTCTAAAGAAAAAAACTCGAAATAAGAGTAATATGGGAGTATAGTAATGATTCGTACTGATGTGATGAATTTAAATAGCGAGTGATAACTTTAAATAGCAAGTGATAACTTACAGGGTTGGTATCAGCCAACGACCCTCTGGCGTTTCCCTCGTTGCCTGGACAGGCGGGTGCCTAAGGAGTGCTTGCGCCGCAAGCAAGGCAATCCCAGGGCTGGCGTCACCCAAGTTGAGTTTGCACCGTATCGGCACTCGGCGTCGTCTGGATGCCGATCTTGCGGTAGGGACGATTGCTGCTTGCTGCGGGTTCGGCGGCCCGCCCGCGGCGGCCGCGGCTCTACTGGGCCCAGCGCCGTTGTCCCTGATACGAGGAGGCACCGTATGAGCCGACTGTTGACGCTGTTGAGGATGAGCCGGAGCTGGGACCCCCTGGGCCCCGTTCTCCATTTCCTCGCTCTAATCTGAGTCAGTGCGCTGAAGATAATGTCCACCTGCCATCTTTTCTTGTAAAAAATGAGGCAGAATCAGGGATGCAGCCCCCCTACCTAGCGCGCCAGCTGTTGGTGGGTGAACACCGCAAGCGGGGATCCTGAGGGACCCCCTTTGAGATTCGGCTGGGGGGCTGATTCTGGATCTACCTCGTATGTGGATTTAATGCGAATATGTGAGATTTGGGCGGGACGGATGATCGTCGGCTAGTGAGAGTAAATTCTCAATGGATTTTAGACAGGTTCAGGCTGCACGGGGCGTAATACCCTACTCCTGTGTGTACGATATGCTATTAATGCTCCTGGAATGCCTTTCTCTAGATCTCTTGTGTTACAAGATTTTTTATCTAAGTCTAGAGCTTCGGTCTTGTTTCGAGCTTGGTGAACCTCTGCTCAGCTTGGCTTCTCTTCCAAGTCCGCTCAGCCTTCTCAGACTTGTTCTTCTATGGAGTGTACCCCCCTTATATCCTATCGGGGGAGGCTCGGCGTGCCCAGAAACGGGGGCACGAGTTCCCATGAGCCATAAATGGAAAGCAATCGTCATGGGGCTGCAGTTTGACGTTACAGGGGGTTGAAAATGCGCCTTCGACCGGTCCTGTCACCCATTACACCCCAACTCTAGCAGGCGCAAGGGGGCCCATCGGCTAGCTACTGAATATCCCCGCATGCCCGTCCGATCAGAGCAGATCTGACACGGTCTGACGCGGCAGGGTGGCAGGCAATACACCTCGAGTCCAGCGACGATATCTTCATGTCGTTTCCTTTATGGGCCCCACAGGGTGACGTGCGATGGGACCCATCGTATTAAATGTCCCCACGCCTTCCTGCCAGGTGGTGGCAGGGACTGACATACTCAGTATGACAGGCATGGGGGGGAGTGGTTGGATGTGATCGGCCACGCTCCTTCTTAAATGCAGCATCGGGCTTCTCACTGATTGACACCTCACTGTGAAGCCCTTGTGGGGTCCACCGGCAAGGAGCTTTTCAGGTCCTCGGGGAACTCTAGGTACTCGGGGACCAACTGTTCTTGGCCTCGAGCACCTCCTCCCGGGCCTGGTTCTTCTCGGGTCCTCGGGGAACTCTAGGTACTCGAGGACCAACTGTTCATGGCCCCGAGCACCCCCTCCTGGACTTGACTCTTCTCGGGTCCTCGGGGAACTCTAGATACTCGGGGACCAACTGTTCATGGCCCCGAGCACCCCCTTCCGGACTTGGCTTTTCTTGGGCCCTCGGGGAGACGGTCCCCGAGGGAGGGGGCCATGTGGCACCGCGCTGTCCAGGCCTCGGGACTCGGGGACCTCCGGTTCCCACATCGCCGACATTGATGATCCTTAAAATAAAACTTTTCACGGCATGAGCAAGAAGAGACTTTAAGTCATTCTGAATATTGTGGCCAAGATAATGATGATGAATTTCATTATTTTGAATGCGCCTAATGTGTTCTTGCATCACAGAATCAAATTCAGCAATCATTTCAATTGTGCCCGAAAAATTACCATTGTTATCCTGATAAAGTTTCTCATTTGATCCTTAAAAGGCTAAATTATGTTTAGCAAGAAACTTCACAGCAGAAACTATTCTTACCAAAACCTGTCTCCAACGCTCTTTTTCCTTTGCAATTTCTCATTGCAAATTATCATCAATTGTCTGATTTTTACTTAACCTCAACCTAAGTTCATTCTGAGTATTCATGTTTGTTATATGCTCAACACTGTTCTCATGTTGTTTGAGTCTCCCACTGAGATACTTTCAGTCCCTCAATCCATCATATGCTAACAAAGTTTTGGTCTGATTTGATTTGAACAATCAACAGCAAAAACAATAAACTTTGTCCACATGCTTAGAGTAAACCAACCACTTTCTATCAACAACCTCACCATTACTTAACTTTCTGGAGTAGTAAGCATATGAAAAATATCTACCACTGCTATCCAACGGGAACTGCAAATTCAATTCTCTCACAGGTCCTTTTTCAATTAAGATATCTCTTCCCCTATTGTCAAGATTGTCCCATGTTCTAGGATCATAGATAGCTAACAAAGAATCTTTTTGTTCATCAGCTTTGAATTTTCAATATCAGATGAAGGCGGTAAAATTTTGTTCCCCCGTAGCATCCTCATTGACATCAACTTCTGCATTTAAATTATGATTAGATTCCTGCCCTTGATCTTCTGTACTACAATCATCTATCTCTTCAGGATTATCATCGGAAACAACATTACTTAAAACTGAAAAGAACTTATGTATAGCACCCTTTTGCGATTCAATAAAATCTTCTCGTTTTCTTTTTTTCCTTTTCTCAGCACCCAACAAATGTTTCTTAGGCAACATTCTAAGACCTGAAATTAGAAGAAAAAAAAAAGTAAGTAACAAGAACCCTAATGACCTAACCAATGGGCAATGGATCATCTATTTGTTAAGGAACAACTTAATTTGCAAACTAAATAGATAACAATCAATAGAATTTTCTAAGCTTATAGTATAGTTATACTAACCGAGTAACCATACAAATTAAGTCAGCGAATTGCAATTTGCGCAACCAAACCAGTCGTCCAGGCAAACGAAATACTCAAATAGGAAAAAGACGATCTCACCAAGCGTCCAGGCGACGGGCGACGGCCGACGGGTGATTGACTGACTGCGACTCGCCGGCTCGATCTGCTATCTCACGTCTGCGGCACAACGCAAGGTGGGGCGATCATCACCACCGTGTGAGCTCCAGAGCAATTATGACCGAGTCACATGGAAGACGATCACCGACAAGTGCGAGGCGAGGCAAATAGCCGAATAGGTGATCGGCGGCACAGCCGCACGGCGTGACTGCTGTCCGGCTGTCCCCTTCTGCATTACGGTGTGTGATCTCGAGAGTCGAGACTCGAGTCGATGACGAGTCCTACTGTGGAGAGATCGAGGGCTAACCGACCGAGGCAACTGGCAAGGCATCACGCCATCACCGCATGTCCGCATCAGCTTGTACTGGCCTGCTGGCCTGGCCGCACGGGAGTCGGGACACGGGCACACGGCCCTCGGGCCACCGTCCACGGTAGACGGGAGAGACGGAGAGTGGAGCTAGAGCAGGCTTGCCTCCCCCCCCCCCGGCTTGGGCCCTAGGCAGTCGCACCCCTTGCCCTGGCCCAGAGCCAGCCCTGGGTGCAGCACGGCGGCGGCGATGGCGCCGCCCATGTAGAAGAGGACGAAGAAGGCGGAGAAGCGCATGTAGTTCTTGAGGAAGCCCATGCAGCGGTAGTAGTAGAGCGCAACGAGGACAAAGGTGACGAGGGCGACAAAGACGGCATCGTCGAGGAGTGTGCTGAGGAGCTTCTGCGCCGGAGAGTCGGTAGGGGACTCGAGTTATACGAGCGTGATGGCGGTGACAGGCGGGGGGAGGCCGTCGCGGACCAGGGGGACGGCGGCGAGAGGAGGGAGATGAGGAGCACAACCAGCGCCATGCAGATGGAGATCGGGGACATGACTGCCAGCACCTCCGTGCTGACGGAGTCGAGCATGGATGCAGAGGTTGGGGGCGCCGCCTGCGGTGGTGAGGCGGCGGCAGGATCCATGTGGCGGAGGGGTAGCGAGGAGGGGAAGGGGAGATCCATGGGGAAATTTTTTGTCTCGCTCCTCGGGATTGGAATCATCTGACTTCACCGTTTCAAGTCACGGGCGTGCAACCACCCATGCATCCACCGTCCAAGCAATCATGCGGCTCCTGTCACCTCACGTCGCCTGGCTTCCCCCTTCCCTCAGCGACTCCACCACCAACCGCTTCCCGCCTCCGCCCACGGCCATGGATCCTGACTCCGAGGTCACCTTCGACTTCCCGCCCTACCTCTGACGGTACAAGAGCGGCCGCATCATCCACTTCAGTGGTGCCCCCACCATCCCTGCTGGCATAGACCCTGTCACTGGCGTCGTCTCCGGGGACATCGGCGCCAGAGCCGCCTCCGCGCGCGTCCACCTCCTTCCCGGAGCCACGTGCAAGATCTCGGTAATTGTCTACTTTCACGGCGGCGGCTTCGTCGTCGGCTCGCCCGCGCGGCAGAGCACTCACGCTGTCGGTGGGTGAACACCGCAAGCGGGGATCCTGGGGGACCCCCTTTAAGATTTGGCCAGGGGGCTGATTCTGGATCTACCTCGTACGTGGATTTAATGCGAATATGTGAGATCTAAGCGGGACGGATGATCATCGGCTAGTGAGAGTAAATGCTCATGGGATTTTAGACAGGTTCAGACCGCACAGAGCGTAATACCCTACTCCTGTGTGGATGATATGCTATTAATGCTCTTGGAATGCCTTTCTCTGAATCTCTGTGTTACAAGATTTTTTGTCTAAGTCTAGAGCTTCAGTCTTCGAGTGCCGATCTCTCTGAGCTTCTACTCGGCCTCTATCAGTCGTCTTGCTCTTCTAAGTTTGCTCAGCCTTCTCAGACTTGTTCTTCTACAGAGTGTACCCCCCCCCCCTTATATCCTATTAGGAGAGGCTCGGCGTGCCCAGAAACGGGGGTATGAGTTCCCATAAGCCATAAATGGAAAATGCGCCTTCGGCCGATCCTATCGCCCATTACGCCCCAACTCTAGCAGGCGCAGGGGGGCCCATCGGCTAGCCGCTGAATATCCCCGCATGCCCATCCGGTCAGAGCAAATCTGACACGGTCTGACGCGGCAGGGTGGCAGGCGATACGCCTCGAGCCCAGCGACGATATCTTTATGCCGTTTCCTTTATAGGCCCCGCAGGGTGATGTGCGATGGGACCCGTCGTATTAAATGTCCTCACGCCTTCCTGCCAGGTGGTGGCAGGGACTGACGTACTCAGTACGACAGGCGTGGGGGGTGTGGTTGGAAGTAACAGGCCACGCTCCCTCTTAAATGTAGTATCGGGCCTTCCACCGATTGACACCTCACCGTTGAGCCCTTGTGGGGTCCACCAGTAAGGAGTTTCTCAGGTCCTCAGGGAACTTTGGGTACTCGGGGACCAACTGTTTATGGCTCCGATCACCCTCTCTCGGATTTGTCTCTTCTTGGGTTCTCGGGGAACTCCGAGTACTCGGAAGCCACTGTTAATGGTCCCGAGCACCCCTCCCGAAACTAGCTTTTCTACGATCCTAGCCACAGAACTCAGAGACCTCTGGTTCTCATGTCACCAACACATGCGCACCTCAACGACCTCGCCACCCGCTCCGGTGCCATCGGCATGTCTGTCTGTCTAGTACCGCTTCGCGCTGGAGAACAAGCTCCCGGCCACGCACGAGGACGGTTGGGCAGCCTTGCGGTGGGCGGCGACCCTTGGCAACAGCGTAGATCTGTGGCTGCTCGACCACGTCGACCTGTCCCGCGCGCTTCGGCCGCCGGCGCTCCCCGACAGCGTGACCATCCGCGGACTCGCGTTGGTGCACCCGTACTTCACTGGGAAGGAGGTTGTGGGCAGCGAGACGCGTTCAGGCCCGAGACCACGCCAGGATCCCGTGCGAGCATGTGCTGGTGTGCGTGACTGAGAACGACTTCCTGCTCAAGAAGCGCGCGCCGTGGTACTACCGGGAGCTCAAGGCCAGCGGCTACGGTGGTGAGGTGGAGCTCTTCGAGTCCAAGGGCGTAGGTCACGCGTTCCACTTCGACATGCTGGACTCCGAGCAGGGTGTCGAGCTGCAGGAGCGGATCGTGGCTTTCATCAAGAAATGACCTTGACCGGTGATGTTGGCAAGGAGATGGTGATGGAGATGGTGTCGAGCTGCCAAGTGCTGAGAGAGAGAAGAAAAGAGACTCCCCTGAAGCCAGGCGACGCGAGGTGGCAGGAGCCGCAGGATTGTTTGGACGGTGGATGCACGGGTGACTGCAAGTGGTGAAGGCAGGAGCTTTCAGGATTTTGGTTTGGCCTCCGGAGTTTATACGAATTCTGTCAAGTTTCTCAAATTATTTTTTATTTTTTGCAAGCCAAGTAAAAATTCCTTAATTTTTCCCTATTTGAAGAATTCAAGATAGGAGTACTGACTCTGATAACTCAACTGTCTAAACGATTATAGTATAATGGGATTCCAAGTATCGCAAATTAAGCAACGACACGTAATCCATCACAGCATTTTAAATTAGAAATAAGTCTATTTTACTCTTCAAACTATCACGTTTATCCGAATAACCTCTGAACTTTTAAATCGTCTATTTTACTCTCCCGAACTATCAATACCATCTATTTTACCCCGGAGTGGTTTTTCTCGGTAGTTTTGATAACGTGGTGGCGGTTTCGCCACGTGGCAGTCCTAGTCAGCGTGCTGGCATCAGCGTTGCACAATAATTCAATTTTTCTTTAGAAAAATAATTTATGGAAATAGATTATTCCAAAATAGGATTTATGTTTAGAAAAAAATCCAAAAAATATAAAATAATTTAGATAAATGTTTTAATATGTTTTTAGATCTGTTTTTATTTCTATAAATATTATTTAATGTTTTTATAGTGTAAAAATTATTCCAAAAATGTTAGAATAAATTTTTTAATTTGGAAAATAATTTTAGAAAATATAGATTAATTCTGATAAAGTTTAAAAATATTTTATTTGATAAAATAATTCATTTTAATATGTTTTGTTGTATATAAAATTAGTTTTAATTCTAGAAAAATTAGGTTTAATTCCAGAAAAATAGTTTTTGTTATTTTTAGCCGTAGTTTCCACATCGTTTCTAGCCGTCTAAAATTAGTTTAGCCATATTTTTTGACAAATTTTGGGCACATTTGAGCACATTTTGAGCATATTTTGGCACATTTGGACACATTTGGCCATATTTTGGCCACATTTTGACACATTTTAGCTACATTTTGGTCACATTTGGATACATTTTGGGCACATTTGGACCCATTTTAAACACATTTTGAGTACATTTTTTATACATTTTTGCTAAATTTAGGCACAAATATGACCAATATATGGCCAAATATGACAAAAATTCATTTAGCCATACTTTTGTGCATATTTTGGGCATATTTGAGCACATTTACCACATTTTGGTCTCATTTGGGCACATTTTGATCATATTTGGCCATATTTTGGTCACATTTGGGCATATTTTGATCATATTTGGGCACATTTTTAGCATATTTGGACATATTTTGGTCACATTTTGGCATATTTGGCCACATTTATGCATATTTTGGGCACATTTAGTCATATTTTAGACATATTTGAGTACATTTTGGTATATTTGGGCACATTTTGTCATATTTTGTCCAAATATGCCCAAAATATGCTCAAAATGTGCCCAAATATGGCTAAAATGCGGTTAAATATGTCTAAAATGTGCCTAAATATGCCCAAAATGTGCCCAAATTTAGCAAATATGTATCAAAAATGTGCTCAAAATGTATTTAAAATGGGTCAAAATGTGCCCAAAATGTACCCAAATGTGACCAAAATATGGTTAAAATGTGTCAAAGTGTGGCCAAATGTGCCCTAAATGTGTCAAAAAGTACGGCTAAACTAATTTTAAACGGCTAGAAATAATGCGAAAACTACGGCTAAAAATGATGAAAACTATTTTTCTAGAATTAAAACTAATTTTATATACCACAAAACATATTAAAAGCATTTATTTTGTCAAATAAAATATTTTTAAACTTTATCAGAATTAATCTATATTTTCTAAAACTATTTTCCAAATTAAAACATTTATTGTAACATTTTTGGAATAATTCTAAACTAGAAAAACATTAAATAATATTTATAGAAATAAAAATAGAGCTAAAATCATATTAAAACATTTATTTAAATCATTTTATATTTTTTGGATGTTTTTCTAAACATAAAACCTATTTTTCAGAATAATCTATTTTCATGAATTATTTTTCTTAAAAAAAATCGAATTACTGTTCAACACTGATGTCAGCACGCTGACTAGGACTGTCACGTGGCGAAACCACCACCACGCCATCAAAACCACCGAAAAAACTATTCCGGGGGTAAAATAGACGGTATTGATAGTTCGAGGGAGTAAAATGGATGGTTTAAAAGTTTAGGGTTATCCGGACAAACGTGATAGTTCGAGAGAGTAAAATGGACTTATTCCATTAAATTATGATGTGTTTAACTGCAAGTCATAACACGATTTGTGCTTAAGCAATGATCATCTACCGGAACTCCATGGGAGAGGTATGAAATCTTAGGCTCCTTTGTTCACAGGATTTCGAAAGGAAAAACATAGGAATTGGCAATCCTCTGAACGGGCACTGTATAGCCCTTTTGTTCTTAGGATTGAGGCACAGGAAATTTGAAGGAAAAATTCCTAAGCAACTGTCGGTGTATCAGGAACCGGGGGTCCCTAAGTCCCGAGACCAGGTCGGCCGTCCGCCACGTGTCACTATCTCGCGAAGTCCTTCCTGCAGGATGAGGAAAATCTAAGTTCCGGGAGAAGGTGCTCGGGACCACAGTCTCTGGTTCCCGAGCACCCCCGTTCCCTGATGACCCGCAGAGTCCAAGTACCGGGAAGAAAGTGCTCGGGAAGGTGCCCGCTCGCCCCCGAGTACCATAGTCCCCCGATGGGCCAAACAACCAAGTACTCGGGAGAGAGTGCTCGGGGTTGCACGTGGCATCCCCCGAGCACTCGGTTCCCCGAAGGATCTACAGAAGGGCTTGGGAGAGAGTGCTCGGGGCTGCACGTGGCAGCCCCCGAGGACTTGGTTCCCCGAAGGTTCTACAGGAGGGCTTGGGAGAGAATGCTCGGGGCTGCACGTGGCAGCCCCTGAGCACTCGGTTCCCCGAAGGTTCTACAGGAGTGCTCGGGAGAGAGTGCTCGGGGCTGCACGTGGCAGCCCTCGAGCACTCGGTTCCCCGAAGGTTCGCGCAAGATCACCCGACGACCCGACGACTCGGAATGACCCATCGGCGAGGTGTCAGCCAGTCAAAGGTCCGAAGCTGCATTTAATGGGCATGCGCGGCCTGACATCCTGACATTCCCAACTGCCCACGCCGCAGTGTCAGTCCCTGCCATGCTTTGGCAGAGGGGCGTGGGTCCATTAATTGCACGGGTCCCGTCCTGTATCATCCGGGGTATCTCTGGATAACGTTGCCAGGATCAAAGCATTCCGCCTGCCACCCTGCCCTGACAGAAGAACAAGACAGGGTGGGCGCGCCGGGTGCCTCTGTGGCCGCCCGGTGGGCCCTCTCAACGGCGCCAAGACGTCCACAGTAACGGGTGGTCGGATGCGCACCGCGTTTTTCCACCGCCCGTGTCACTTCGCCCGGACGGAATGATGACGCCTTTCTCCGTGGCGTATTGGAACTCGCGCCCCCACTTTCCCATTTGGGGTAAGTCGAGGTCAGCGTGTGTATAAAAGGAAGGGATGGATAACACAGGAAGACAGACCTGAGAAACCGAGATAGAACCACAGGAAGACAGGCCCAAAAAGAAACCCAACACTCTCGAAGAACTCTCGAAGACACGCCCGGAAGACTCTGAGAAACCGAGATAGAATAACCTAGATCGATCCGAGATCGAGTAACCTGAGACGAAGAACACCACAAGCAAGCTCGAGTAGAGCTAGAGCAAGGGAGCCTCAAGCTCTCTGTTAGCCATACACCCTTGTAACCAGACACATCCTTGAAGGATTCCCTTCAAGGAAGTATATTGCATCCACACAGGAGTAGGGTATTACGCCCCCGTGCGGCCCGAACCTGTCTAAACTCCGGTGCATTTATTTCTTTTTGCACTAGGTCGATCATCCCCCACCACCGACCGTTGCATTTATTTCCGTTTCCATTTATTTTCCCGACGAACTCGTTCAGGATCATCCCCCGGCCGAATCTTTAAAAAGGGTCTCTCAGGATCCCTGCGACAGGAGTTCATCCTTCGACAGCAACCGATTTTACAGGAAAAACACAGGAAAGTTGACATCTACTTGGACCTCTTTTTTTCTGTCATTGCATAGGACCGAGGCAAATCGCAGACATAACAGAGAGAGATCACACTCACAGAGAAGAAAGCAGGAAAAAATAAGTCAGTTGATTAAAAAAGTAAGATACATTCCACTCATAAAATTCCTATATTTTTCCTACACCCTATCCAAACACTCAATCCTACATGATTCTTATATTTTTCAATCCTCTGGTTTACACATACATTCCTATCATATTTCTGCATTTTTTTCTATTCCTATTCCTATGGTTCCTACACCAAATACAATTTATCAGCCAATTCTAGATAAAAAAAATATATAAGGTGTGTTTGGTAGCTTTACTATCCGGAGCTATCTCACTTGGGCAAGCTTGCTTATTCCAGCAACGGCAAGCTTGCCAATGCTAACCGTATGGTTTGTATGTTGAGATGGGCTAATCACTTGGTTGTAGTTATAGTTTGCCAAGCTTGCTTTTTGCCGGGTTAGCTAATTACTCACTCCACCTGCGCACAAATTTGTTAGCTGCCGTGGAGCGGAGCAATCGATTTCACAGATATCAGATCTAGGGTGAGGAAGAAGGGACATGCTGGTTGTACGACATTTCCCAGAGAAGTCATGCGTCGTGGTCGATTCTCCGAGACTGGGAGCTGACTTGATTTATGGAGTAGTAGCCGGTAAAGGAGCCAAATTTGCTCGGTGAGGCAGAGGAAGAGGGCGGCGTGAAGAGCGAGAAAGCAGCGCATAGTTTGAGGTTGCGGAAGAAATCCGTTTTGCGCTCGTTTTTCACGCAAGCACAATTTTGCCATCGAAGGCGAGCGGAATCGCCTCTCCCTCGGGATCGGCTCTCTCTCGGGACCGAGCTTTTCCCGGCCCGGCAAAGCGAGGTAGCCCTCAAAATCAATAATTTTTTTACTGCACCAAATGCCCAACCTAGCCCAGCAAGGCTAGATTTTTCTTGCCCAAGATCCAAACGCTCCCATAATTCCACGCCAAATAAAAAAGAGCACCAAACCAAATGTCTGCACGAGCTAACTTTATTGGCGATAGGAAAATACAGCAGTCCAAATTGCAATTTCTGCCGTCATCAAGATCACCACACAAATCCATAGTCGTTTTGTTAGAGAAAGGGGCAGAAAAACATAGCCGCAACTGAAGACAAAACTCTTCCATAGTGCACACTCGGCGCCAATGCTAGTATACTACAGCCTGTATCTTAGGCATTGCTAAGATTTGTTGCGGCCGGCCTTCTCCTCAATACCAGACTGAGGAAACCTCTTCCTGAGGACCTCAAGGACTTCTTCCATCTTCACATCCTTGACTCTAAGCAGCACCATTGCGTGGTACAGCAGATCGGCCATCTCTGAAGCTGTACGGGATTTGTCCTCGTTCTCGAGCAGCGTTTGAATTAGTTCACCAGCTTCTTCGCTGAATGATATGCAAACACATCAGCACCAGTATTAAGGGAGAAATATATCGACGTTCTTGTTGAGAGTGGAACAAGAAAAAGGCAAATAAAGCATGACAACAACAAAAGGAAAGGTAAGGTATGAAAGATGCATGAGTTGGATCAAAGAATTCGCTATCCCACACTCGTTGACACCATGTCACCAATCGAGAACATGCACTACTAAACAAATCCTGACACTCAGGTAAATGAATAAGCCCTGTAACTGTCTTGCAAACTTTTTCCTGCCATGCAGACATTGTCTTGTTAGTTGAGTCAAACCCTATATTTAAGTTATATCCTGCGTACCACCTGTCATTGCTGATTTGTGATGCCAAATTTAAGATGTATAACAAAAACCTTTAACGATCATATCCGAAGTTTCAAAGTAGGATGAATAGCAGAAAATTGGACACTAGGTCCAAGTTTCATTTGTGGAGTGTGGGATTGGCAAACTTGTATGCTCCGAATAACTCTGTCATGGTAATTTTTATTCTGCATGTACATCCTGCCATATGAAATTGCCGAAAGGAGAAGCTAAAAGCCTATAAGGTTAGTAAGGTTGTTAGGATGTCAGCATATTAAATCGGCATAATTATATTGTCAGACAACTAAGAACAAAACAGACAAGTTAATGATTACAAACAACACTTTTTTATTTGCAAAATTACTAAGATTCAGTCTACTGAACAGTACTATTAGATACACCATGCAAAAAGTATGACGTGGACCAACAAAGACTTGTTTCCATTTAGAACTAGGAATATGACTACAACATTCTTGTAGTATATGTTTACTCGTCAAAACAGTCACCACACCCTACCCTTACCAGTACCTCCATCAGGCCTACTATAATGGATTTATCTATTCAGGTCTCCTGTACCAATTAAATCTTATTGTACCAAGTCAATCCATGATCAAATGCAGTACTGTGAAAGCGTAAATAAACATTATATAAAACACGAGTTAGTTCATGTGTCACCTCTTCTCCCTACTCTCCTCTCATCTAATAAAAACTTCTAAAATTCGAATAATTTACCCACTTTTGCCATCCATCCTCGTCCTCAATCATTCCCGCCTCGTTACTAGCTACGGATATAAGATCTGTTTTACTAATAAAAATAAATGAAGAAATTAGGAGTAAAACTAGCGGATAATCTCCTCCTTTTTGCGGATCTCATCTGGAATCAAACTACAGCAATGTTCCCGACGTATTCGTTCGGCGACGCTCCCATGACACATCTATATCTGCATACCTTGAGTTTGTGCTTGATGTTACCACGTCTAATGTTTGTGTTTTCGTTGCAACGCATGGGTACTTAGCTAGTAAACACAACTGAGGTCATCAAGCTAACTCAATATCTAACAAAGACTAAAAGGGCAGATGTAATACAATTTAAGTTTTGGGCTCTAATTCAACATATATCGAATGTAGAAAGTCATATCGGAGAAGAAAAAAAAGCGTCACATATTAAGTTAATTCAATAGCAGATTTCTCTGGTGAAATACTCCCTCCTGCTACAAACATTTACAGCCGTGGGAAGTGTCCTGTTAAACTTTTTGACCCTTGATGGGCAGTATATTTTTGAATGTTTAGATTGGCCACATAAATATGATAAGGGCCTATTTACTTTCCTTACAAACAACTTCTGTAATGGCTCCATTTCATAACAAAAACCACAGGTCAAATTGCATCTCAGAAACTCTCAACAGTTAAAAATGAAGTATATGACCTAATGGCATAGAGGAGTAGACATGGGGCATGCCAAAAACTATAAACTATCTAAGAACTTGACAACAAGCATACACAAGCACAAATTGCCATCCCATCAATCACCCATATGGACAGCTCAAGATGACATATATAGCGTAAAAGAATAAGGATAGCAACAAATTCATGATTCTATCCTAAAAATGCACAACTTATAAGGCTAAAAGAAAGAGAAAATTTTGTTCAAAAAAATGAAAGAGAACACTCTATGATTTTCTATTTGTTGTCTTGACCATTCAAATCATTGACAGTTATTATCATGCAGTATCAGGAATTCAGAATAAGCATAACATCACATACTGTATTTTTGAGCAAAGCAGCTGGTTATCAAGCAGTAGTTTTTTCGTCCATGATGGCTTGCCACTTCCTTCAGTAACTGTCTCCTCCTGCCGTCTACTAATTGTATCTTCAAGCGAGTATAGAGTTGTGGTAACCTGCCTATCTTGATTGGGCTGTGAAGGGAAATCACATTTTAATCACAAGTGGAAGTCTAACTACAGGAAAGGGTAACTCAAGAATGGGTACCTTCGAACCTTGTAGAGCATCATAAACTGAAGTATAATAGCATGTTTCTGCTCCTGTATGGCAGGTAGGTCCATCTGGCTTTCCTAGGTATATTATCTAAATTGTGTGAAAAACAAAACAACCGCCCAATTAGCACCCACAGAAGCCAAATTTAAAGCTTGATGCACAATGCAGAATATGCTTACAGAATCACAGTCACAGTCCAGGAAAATGTCATGCACATTGATGAAGTTCATGGACGTCTCTCCTTTCGTCCACAAGGAAGACCGTGAGCGGCTAAAGAATGTAGCTTTCCTGGTTGATATAGTTTTTGCAAGGGCTTCTCTGTTAGCAAAACCCTGCATAAGAATGGCTCCAGTATCCACATTTTGCGCAATAGCAACAGCCAACCCTTTGCTGTCCCACTTCACACTGTCTAGTAATGTGTCAACCTAAATATTTTTCCAGGACAATAATGAACTTCAGTTAGATGTTAATGAGAGTTTAAACTCTATGTTAAGAATAACAGTATCATAAACAAACATTCTCCTTCCGTTTTTTTTCTACGCAAAACTGTGGGGGAGTTCCCCACAGTAACATTCTCCTTCCGTTGATAACTGTAAGATGCAAAGTTGTAGCCATGCTACTGCGAAAACATGAATTAGCTATGTCCGTACTACCTCAGAGTCTACAATGGAAAGATATTTATATTCATATTAAAAAAGTTAAGAGGAATATATCTGCATGTACAAGGAAAAACATAGATGGACCTTAAACCCATCAAATAATACAGGATATCACTACCCAAACAAATTAAAACCACTTCACCAGTGTTCATATGTTTTAGCATGCGAATAGCACGGTGGTAACACCTCCAGATGTGAGGCTACCAACCAGGGCTCGAACCCTGGTTCTCGCAAAAAAAAGGCCCCTTGTTGTGTGTTCCTCGTGGTCGTGGCACGGTCGCTCAGCGGTAGCGTGTAGATTGTAGCCGGCTTTCAGGGCCTTTTCTCGACCTTAATGCAATGCCTTCGGGATGTCTCTCCCTTTGGGTCAAATTTTTTTTCATATGTTTTAGAAAATGTATCTTAAGAAAGTATATTTTGTCAGAAAGTGTATCTTTTTTTTAAATGGAATAGCAAATTCCGTTAAACCTGTGCCGCTTAATCGCTGGCAACCAAGTCCTGAATACAAGACGGAAGGTCATTCACAAGCAAATTTGCCTCCGCAAGACACTTACAACCCAACACAGCTAAAGTATGCCCCACTTAATATCTAAAGATAGGCATCAAATGGCAAGTCCAACATTTTGATTTCCTTAATTCCTCTAATGATGGATAAATTAGCTCCAAAGCACTGCAGAAGTCTCACTTTTGTGAAAAAACACTAGCTATGGAGGCAAATCTCCCAAAAAAAAGGAAACATTTAACTCGTTGAAATAATAATGATAATTTCATTACAATGCATTATGCCATAGACTACTATCATACCAAGTCTCCAACACTGCTAGTTTTAGAAATGCATATATATTCTAATAGCTATAAATGATGAGGCAATGTATAAAGTAGGATAAATTAGGGACTATGAGCATGTACTTCAACTTTTAATACACTATATTGATGAATGCATATCAACACAGAAAAAAAAAATGGAAGATTTGCCACTCCGCTGTCTCACTAACACAAGGCCCCTACGATCCATATGTCAGTGAGATACCAAGTAGAAACTCCTTAAGTGTCAAAGAACAAGAGGCAAATCCTCAAAATTCCCATGCAAAAATGCGGCTCCAAATTTTTTGAGCCAAAAATTCAGGTGGGTACATTTAGTAGACAAATTAAATCCATCAGACATGAAAATTATTTGATTACATGCCACCCAAGAATGTATAGAAAAAAATACAGATATAAAAATAGAGATATAAAATATATGGATCTAACTGGGTGAAGAAATATGTGGACCCCAATAACACCGTCCAATAAAGGACAATATGAAGTAAGAAATACTGACATTACATTTTCCAAAAAAAAAAGATTTATTATCTAATACAGAAGCTTGAAAGAGAAATAGCCAGTCATTCAATAATAAGTTCAGCAGATAATTGTGCCTGCCAATCATATCACTAGAGTGTTGTAGAATGTCGCCACTAATCGACAGGCTAGGGCGCTAGACGACATAACAGGGCTGATTGGTGCTTCAACAGAAAATGAAACTGATTTGCATTGCTTCCTACGTCCCAATAAAAACTTGGTAATGATGAATGACTTCGTTTGATTAATGCTTTCCACTTGGTAGTGCATAACATCAATATAAATGTGCATATAATTGTATGGAAACTCCATTGTACATCTAGAAAAGTTGGCTGTAAGCATGCACTAGCACCATCATTTCAAAAAATACTACCATTGCATACCATCTTATTTGCATCAACAAAGTAAGCTACCAAATTCGAGAGCCAGCCGTTAACAAATAGACTCGACTAACAACAGGAAATCCCATTGCCGTACCTCTCCATGGATGCATGGAATAAGATGTAGTTTTGCAGGAAACTAGCTGTGAACCGTCATCTAGGGGCTTGTATCCGACATGTGGTTGGCAGTTGCTACGCTCATCAAGCACTAGAAAGGTTGTGAACGGATTGCAAGCTTACAGCCCGCCCCGATCCCCCCAAACCGATTTCGCGGTAAGGCAATAAGATGCAAGTAGGTTAAAAAAAACAAACCATGGGGTCTACGGAGACAGATCCTAGCGGCGACCGCGCGGGGCTCGCCGCGACGGAGACCACCGGGAACGGCTTCCTGAGCCGCCACCCCGGGGGCGCCGCGATGGCTGCGCGAAGGTTGGGAGGGCCAAGCCGGGAGCAGCAGACGAAGACGCGGGTCGCTGAGAAGGACGAGGAGGAAGAGGCGGGGGCGCGAGTAGTAGCGGCCGCCGGAGCCGCCGCCATCGGAGCCCGAGCGTGACGTAACCTGGTGACTCGTGAGTCAGCGAGTCGCTAGAGAAGCTTGATCAGGTCGCCGGCTTGCGGGCCTGGGGCTCGATTGCTTGAAGCCCGGTAGGATTGTCTGGATGGGTTGGGCCCAGCCCACTAATCAAAGGCCGACACTATCCCTGGAAGAAAAAAGAGAGTCAAAAGGCTGAACAAATTTAAAGGCTGTTTGTTTCTGGCTGTTTTTGTTTTTGTCAGAAGCTCATAAATTAAAAGCTTAAATAAATATGTTGATTGAATAGTGATTTTTGGAGAAGTCAGAAGATTGTTTCTGAAAAAATAAACTAGAAACTGAAAAACACGCTGAGAGTAGCTTTTCTGAGAAGTAAAGTATTGAGAAGCCAAAAAAGCTAAAAACACAACTTTATAGAGAAGCCAGAAGTGGAAGTTCAAATAAACAGGTCCTAATAGCAAGTTGGTATCATCATTTTTAAAACTGAAAATCTTAAAAATTCTCTTTGAGAAATTATATTTTTCTTATCTCTGAAAAAAGGAATCTTATTCCAGCTGAGATGGCACCCACTAGTCCAAGGAACAATAGAGTCATCGGTATAAAACATATTTAGTAAAGCTCTCAGACTAGTTTAAAGGATAAATTTAATGGGAACTCGATCAAACAATAGTTTACAATTTTCAGTTCTAAAAGTAATTCTGTGAGAATGATTTTTTAAAATAATTTAAATACTAAGAGCTAAAAAATAGTTTATCCTGATTCGTTTCACTCCACCACGTAATCACTCCTCTATAATCGTAAAAAATTATTTCCAATTACATAATCACTTTTCTCATAAAATTTGAATCAGTGAAGCTCTACACGCCCACACGCTCTAACGATCAGAGAAGAAACGTGCTCCACTTTCCCCAGCTCTTTTTTTTTTTCCTTTTCTTTTATAACAATCTATTCATGGGCTGGATGGAAAGCGAAATGCCACCACCGCTGAACTTTTAGCAGAGGAAGGGAAAAAAAGCAGAGAGAAATCAAGCTGGGGAAAGCTTAAAATTAGAGCGACAGAGCATCCCCAGGCAATAATTGAGCAGACAAAACCTTCCTAATCACTGCCCTAAACATGTGTTCCGTGGAGTATTATATGAGGAGCCCAAGGTAATCGATCCAAGTGGATGCTCATGATGGTGGAGAGCCCGGGCCCTCTGGCCTTCGCTTGCCCTCCTTCCTCCCCCCACATGCCCTGCCTCGCCCTGCCCTGATTGATTGATTGCTTCGTGTGACGCTTTCCTCTTTCCCTGGTTCGATCCATCCAAGAAGTCGTCTCAAGCTTGAGGATTCCTTTGTTCTTCTCCTTAGATTGGAAATATTTGCTGCCCCTGTTCATCTTGTAGAAAGAATTGGATTTCCCTTCATGGTACAAGATTATGCATTTTGTTCTATTTGTTTCTTATTATTCATAAGATTGATCCAATCTTGAGCAAACTGTTGGATCCCTGTTGCTCTGTCCTTGTTTTCCTGATTGAATTGAGTGTTTATTTTTCAATGATTGAACTTGCTCTTGCTTAGATGATACTTTTGGAAATTTTTGCTGCTCCTGTTCATCTTGTAGAAAGAATAGGGTTTCCCTTCACAGTACAAGATTATGCATTTTGTTCTATTTGTTTCTTATTATTCATAAGATTGATCCAATCTTGAGCAAACTGTTCGATCCCTGCTGCTCTGTCCTTGTTTTCCTGATTGAATTGAGTGTTTGATTTTCAATGATTGAACTTGTTCTTGCTTAGATGATACTTCTGCAAGAGCAAGTCTCGTTTTTCTGATTTGTGAGCTTTCAAGAAATGCACCTGATCTTTCCATGACAAGAAACCCAGCAAGAGCGTAGTCTTTGAGCTGAATTTACGAAAGATTCAGTCTGTTCAATGCAAACGACTTGATTTTATCCCACCAAGGAATGGTGCTTTCCTGCATTGACTAGGAAATCTTGACCTGCCAAGCTCGAATATTTCCCCAATCATTCAAGCTTATTCACCGTTGCAGTGTCAAAACTCTAATCTTTCCTTCCTTCCTTCCGGATCGATTGATTCGTCGCAGCCAAATCTAGCCCGAAGAATTAGAGTAGCCGCATTGGCGAGGCAAACACAAGAAGCTCGGCAGCAATGGCGGAGCAGGCGGCGGTCGCCGGGAGGTACTGGTGCCACATGTGCGCCGTGGCGGTGAGCCCCGCGGAGGGCGAGGTGGAGATCAAGTGCCCGCACTGCCACAGTGGCTTCCTCGAGGAGATGGAGACCGCCCGCAGCGCCGCAGCGCCCGACGACGGCGACGGCGGGGAGCCTTACGTGTATCCCGGCGCCGAGCGGCCGAGCTCCATCTGGGCGCACGCCGTCCTCAACACGGTCGACAGCTCCGTCCGCCGCCGCCGCTACCGGAGGCAACCGGAGGCCGGCGACATCCAGGACTGGGAGGAGCACGAGTTCACGAGGCGCCGGCGGCGCGTCACCGCGTTCCTGCGGCTCCTGCACGAGCTCCGTGAGCGCCAGCTCCAGCGCCTGGAGTCCGCCGCCGGGCTCGACGGCGATCAACTGACCCCTTTTGGCCGGAGCCTCTTCATCGGCGGCGGCGCCGGCGAGCAGGGCGTTGCGCTGGGCGACTACCTCGGCCCGGGCCTGGACGCCCTGGTGCAGCAGCTGGCCGAGGGCGACGCGGGGCGGCACGGTACGCCGCCGGCCACGAAGGAGGCCATCGAGGCGATGCCGACTGTGGAGGTTGACGGCGGCTACGGCGTCGACGCGGCCAGCTGCCCGGTCTGCCTGGAGGACTACGCGGCCGGCCAGCGCGCCCGGGAGATGCCCTGCAGGCACAGGTTCCACGGCAAGTGCATCGTGCCGTGGCTCGAGATGCACAGCTCCTGCCCCGTATGCCGATTCCAGCTGCCGGCCGACGACGACAACAAGAGCTCATGCGGCAGTGGTGGCGGTGGCTATGTCAGTGTCAATGGTGATCACGATGGCAATGACAATGGCAGTGCGGGTGACAGGGCAGACAGAGCGGGCAATGCCGAGCCGGAGCGCAACGCTGGTGCACAGGCCGAAGAGAACAGTAGGCGGTTGCCAGCGTCGATACAGTGGCTCAACAGCTTGTTCTCCTCATCGGCTCCGGCATCCGGCGGCAGCAGCAGCAGCTCGCAGCATTGGGAGGACTGAATTTTGGAAGCTGCTTGGGCCGCCTGTTGCCAGTGTATACAGGGAACCTTTGTTTTTTCTATGTTAGTTTTGCTCTTGTAATATTCAGTGATACAGTTATTATGGTTGTAAAAAGAACAGATATTGGCAAGTGTATGAAATTGCCAATTGCGTGGATTGGGTGCTAATCAGAATTCTATAGGTAAAAGTGGTTTACGCAGGGTGCTAATCAGGGCCAATAAGCAGCTTTATAATCAAAACTTAATTTTTGAAAAAGGTGCCACACATAATACTCCTACTATTTGCTTCTGTCAGTATTCAACTCCAGAGGTCGACAGCGTTTGATTTTGTCAAAGGTCCAGTTGATCAACAGTATTCAACTTCACATATATATAGTTAACCAATTGTTTTAATTGAAGTCCATAATGAACTAAATACTCATATTTGGTCACTTGTTCGATCTCATAAATAACTGTATTTTTTGCCAATTGAACCAAAATTATTTAGCAAGCAGGTGAAACAACCATCGTATATCAGTAGTAGTATAATAGCAGTAGCAGCACAGCTGCAAAATAGGTAGCTATAGTAGTTGACAATTGTTTAAATGGCTAACCTCTAAATGATAAATAGCCACAACCTCGTAACATTAAGGTGTACCACAATGCAAAGTCACTATCTTGGCAACAAAAAATGTGGATCTGCATAAACAGTCTCACAAAAAATGCACCCCCCCCCCCCAAGCAAAATGGTGTTGCTCCCCCCCCCCCCCCCCCCTAGTTCACAGTCAAGAGTTTGATGACGGACGCAGTCCCGATCCGGTGCAGGGCCACAACGGACTCACCGGTATTGCAGAGCCCCATCGCCTTCGCATTCTGGATGGCGAAACCGAGTGCCTCTTCAGTGGCTTCACTGTCAAAGGCCTTCGCATTGGCAGCACTCAGCATTGGGATGACACCCCTGACAATAAGGCTATGCCTTGCAGGCCCCTCGTCGCTGCACGTCCAGTCGAAGGAGTCTGTCTTAAGCTCAGGAACCACGACAGACAGTATCGGCATGGATGGCCTATACTTGGCCACAAGCCTTGCAGTCGTTCCTCCCCTGGTCAGGACCAAGATAAGAGCAGCTTTGGCGGAGTTTGCTGTGCGGACAGCTGATGATGCAAGGCTCTCCAGTGGGCTCATTGGAATTGGAGCTGAGGCCATGATTGATTTGAAAACAGCAGCATGGTCGACGCATGACTCTGCTTTCAAGCAGATCTTGGCCATAGTTTGCACAGCCAGCTCTGGATAAGCCCCAGCAGCTGTCTCACCACTGAGCATGACACAGTCGGTGCCATCAAGAACTGCGTTTGCAACATCAGTTGCTTCAGCTCTCGTAGGGCGAGGAGACTTGATCATAGATTCCAACATCTGGGTTGCAGTCACAACTGGCTTGCCCTGAATGTTGCACTTGAAAATCATCACCTTCTGCGCAAAGAAGATCTTCTCTATAGGAATTTCCATCCCTAAATCACCTCTTGCCACCATAAAAGCATCAGAGTTTGCCAGGATATCGTCGAAGTTAGCTACTCCCTCTTGATTCTCAACCTGCACATTCAAATTAATTATAACCTTGACACTCAGAAGTCTATTAACTAAAAAAGAGAATGGCATACCTTTGACATCAGCATTATGGACTTGGCGTGCTCACCAAGTACCTTCCTGACCTCTACAAGATCCGAACCCTTGCGAACAAACGACAAGGCAATCATGTCAATCTTATTTGGGATACCCCATTTAAGGATATCCTCCTTGTCCTTTTCAGTGAGTGTTGGGAGATCAACAATAACTCCTGGAAGATTTACATTCTTCCTCTCACCAAGCATACAAGTGTTCTCACAACGGCAGCAAACCAAGCCTTGCTCTTTATCACAGTGAAGCACAGTAAGAGTGATGGTACCATCAGCACACAATATGACACTTCCTGGCTTCAGATCCACTGCTAGCTTCTTATAGCTCATTGATATCATTTTCTCATCACCCTTAATGCTATAATCTGTTGAAATTGTGATCTCTCGACCCTTTTTCAATTGAATAGGCTTCCCATCTTTTAAAAATCCAGTTCGGATCTCTGGACCCTGAGTTATAAATCAGTAGATGCAACGAACATGTGATCAGTAAACATTGCATGACACAACTGTGCAAACAAAACTAGTGAAGGGTTTGAACAATGTTTCCCCATACAAGAGATATTTCATCAGGCATACAGCTCATGCAATACATAAATTTCAGTCATGTTTACTTTCAAACTAGCTAAGCACCCGTGCGTTGTAACGGAAACACAAATATTGGATATGGTAACATTAAGTGTAAACTTAAGGTATAGAGATGTGGATGCGCCATGGGAGCGATGCCGTAGTTTGATTTCAGATGGAATTCAAAAAAGAAGGAGAATACCTGCTAATTTCCCTCCTAATTTCTTCATTTATTTTCATTAGTAAAACGGGTCTCACATCTATAGCCGGTAACGAGACAAGAAGGCTAGAGGACAAGGACGAATGGCAAAAGTGGGTAAATTATTTGAATTTTAAAAGATTTAATTAGAGAGGAGAGTAGGGGAAGAGGTGACGCGGAACTAACTCGTGTTTTAATTAGTTGAGATTATCAAGCTGCTTACGCTAAGGTGCGCATGCAGGTAAATATTACTATGGGGGTATCATAGTAGTATGTGCTGAGTACTCACAAGAAGTTGAGAGGAATGAACATTGTCCCCACCCCTTACCCCCACACCACCACCACAACAACAACAAACTTTGTCCCAATCTAGTTGGGATATACTAGAGATAAAACCCACAAGATTTTGCTATACAATTAACATTTTTCATAAACCAACCATAAAGATTGTAAGATTAAATACCACTTAGACCATGTTTGTTTCAGCTAGAGATTGTGGATTATGATTCACAATCTGCAAGTTGAAACAAACAGGCCATCATCACAAATCCAGCATTCAGATTGTAACAATCCAACAATTCAGGTTCTACTAACTTCTGCAGATTGTACAATCTAGCTTTTACAATTCAGTTTCTTACAATCCAAAATCTACAATATGTTTTTCACAATATCCAGCTGAAACAAACAGGCTCTTAATCTTTTGTAAGTCGTATCACATCAGATCTGTAATGAAAGCTGTAGAAAGAAACCCCCAAGAATCCCATAAAATCAAAGAAAATAGAAGTAAAACATATGATAAGCACTCACATCAAACACAAGGAAAAGAAATTCCCGACAAATCTCTATGCTAACTGGAAGTTGGGGGCAACATTAAAAATTCATTTTTCCCTAAACATAAATCATTAATTTGTTCTACTGTACCATTAAGATATACTGTTCTTTTTTTCAGCAAATGTTGGCCGGCCTATACACACTTGTATGCATAAGATCTCACATTCTCATTACCCGCATAGAAAACAAAAGAGCAATGTTGTCACATCTTTCTCCAAATGATATAAGGCGAAAAGGGAATTGTGTCCACATGAGATCAACATTTTAACATCAAAGGATATATTCTATTTGTTTTAATTTAAATGGTAATAACATAAACCTGAAAAACAACAACCACCTCACCAAGCTGAGCAAGAAGACCCTGATCATCAAAAGGTTAGCATCCAGCAAAACAAAAACTATTCCTTCCCATCCCAATCAAGCTGGCTACGAGAGTTAATTGGTTGCTAGAATAAGTCCATGGGACAAAAGTCCATTTGGTTGGGGGAGAATGAGGGAATGCAAGTTGGGCTTGTTTGGTTGGTCATACAAGGTAATGTGCATCCAGTTGAGATATTGCTAAACACTTTCCTCCCATCCCAACTAACAAGCTAATGCTGATGCCTGATCATTAATCAACAGTGGTATATATTGGCTGCTGTATATATGCGGTTAGGGATCAGGGATTCAGGGTTAAATACACCAACAGTAAGCCTAGTACCTAAATCTAAATTCTCTAGAGTAAAAATAATGCATAGCTTATAATTATAATTGATATAAGTGCACACCTCTATCCCTTAGCCCAAAGGGGGAAATATACAAGTGTGTATGTATGTGTACATATGCAAAGAAACCCCTTTACAAGGGAGAAACTACAAACAAGTAAATATATCTACCCCCCCCCCCTCTCAAACTCATGGTGAGTCACAAACACTGAGTTTGGACATATGACGAGCCCTGGTTTGCGATTTAGTGAAGAAATCAGAAAGCTGCAAATCCGAAGGCACATACTGAAAAGTGATAGCATGCTTTTGCACCTGACAAGGCACATATTGAAGAGTGGTAACACGCTCTTGCACCTGACAACATGTGTATGAAGCATCAAATCCAATGTGCTTCGTTAGCTTATGCTTCTCCGAATCACGGGCAATGCATCTGTGTTGTCCAACATCACATCAGTAGGTCCCATATCAGAAACTCCAAAATCAGCCAGCAGCCACCTCAACCAAGTGATCTTAGCAGTCACCGACAGCAGAGCCCGCAACTCGACCTCAACACTCGAACGGGATTCTACAATCTGCTTTTAGTCTTTCGGGCAATGAGAAAGGAGCCAAGCACAACAGGCAGAAAGAGACCGACGACCGACAACCACACGGCGAGGTGGCGGACGGCAGCTCCGGCACGGGCGGGAGCAGTGTGATGGGGCAGAAGTGGCGGTTAGAGGTGCCGGCACGGTGGGGCAGAAGCGGCGGTTGGAGGCGTCCGTCCTCAACTCCGCGGCCAAGCTGTACCCGCGAGATCGGGGGCTGCCACTTGATTCCGGCGGTGGCGACCCGAATTGTTGGAGAGCAGCGACGCAGCAGAAGCACGTTGCTCAGGAAGAGGAGGAGAGGGAAAAAAGAGATGAGAGAGAGAGGCTGGCATAGAACGGCGGAGGCTCACCGGCAGATCGCTGGTGGCTGGTCGGCAGCGGCTAAGGTTTGGATCGAGAGCAACCATGCCCTGGTACCATGATAGAAGTAAGCACACCTCTATTCCTTAGCCCAAAGGGGCAAATATACAAGAGTGTATGTATGTGTACATATGCAAGAAACCCCTGCAAAAGGGTGAAACTACAAACAGGTAAATATATCTAACAATAATAAATGTACTAAGTATATCAAGCAAAGAGTCTCACTAGTTGACAGCTCCCTGGTCAAAGGGAGCTTTTCGGTCTAAATCCCACTGATATGTGATATGCATAAAAACTTTATGATTGAATGACAATTACTAATTAAGGCCTCAGTGCTTGCAGGTTGGATCTGTTGCGGCCTTGTGGGTTTCATATAGGAAACTAAGAGTATCTCCAAGAGCTGCTTAAAATGGCTCCCAATAGCCATTTATAGGGATTTTGACCCCAAAATCTAGCTCCAATGGCCTCCTAATCCTGTTTCGAATTTTTACCGATTCTCAAAGTGAGTTCTCATCCTAGCTAGAAGTTGGAAGTGACCTCGACTCTCTATCCACCCCCAGGCCCACCAACCTCCGCTCTCCAATAGCCTCCTTCCCTTTGTGCCTCCGCTTCCCATCAGTGTCCCCGCCGGGGCCGACAGCAAGCCCACCCGCCTCCGCTCTCGCTGAGCCCGCCTAGAGCTTGAGCTCGGCCCTGCCTCCGCTCCGACGGCCACACGAGCCCCGGAGACCATGGCGTCGTGAGGAGGTCGATGGCGAGGAGAAGCACCCCGTGGCCTCCGATTTGTCAGCTCCCCACCTCGATCTCGCGCGATACGACATGGAGGTTGGAGCTGACGCTGGATCTTGGCGCCATCACCGGTGGAGCTCGTGAGAGGCGGCCGTTGACGGGCGTAGCCGAGGCAGTCGTAGTAGCATGAGCAACATGCGGAGGGGGGCGGCTCGTGGAGGCAAGCAGTTGCAGCAGTAGGAGCAAACACGGCAGAGGAGCGTACTGGTATTGCCGCTAGTGAAAAGAAAAGGGAGAGATGATAGGTGGGGTCTATCCGTCGGTGACATAGTAGAGGATATATAGAGAATGAGTTATTGGGAGTCTGTTGGAGATGAATGAGATTTAAGGAGTGAATTTTATTAGAAATGCTACTTATATAGTGATATTGGAAGTGGGTTTTTAGGCATCTCTTGGAGATGCTCTAAGCTACTAGTTGTGCCCATCTTCCTGCAAGGTGACAAGGAGACAAAACAAATTCATCAAGGCAAAGCTGTGTGGCTCCAAATTCCTGAATCAGGCCTAAAGGGGGAAAGTCAAACCACATTGGCCTTGAGTGTAGTAACCCAAAGGGGGCTAAAAAGCTGACGAGATTGAGCCAGGTTAGCCACTGATTGCGATAGGGTAGATGGGTGGCTGCCCCAGCCCTTGGCCTGTCCGCGATAACTTGCACACAAATCCAATTGCGGCTCAATGGTAGTGCTCAATTGTTCAGGATAGATGACGGGAGCAACAGCAAGCATGTAAGCTGGATTGAGATGTTTTGGTTGACTTATGGAATATGGATAATACAAGTATAGGACGCAATGAGATGAAAAGAATAATGTCAAAGCTACCAACTTGCCTTCATCAAGCTTAAGAGGACTTAATCCACCCTAATAAAACATAAAATAGGTTATATACCTTACTCACCCACCGATATGCCAATTATATGGGTTTGGCCATATGGGAAGTTCAATTTGAGTTTCCTTACGAACTAGTCGGAAACCACCCTTTTGTGCCTCATAATAACTTGGCTCGCTTATACAAAGTACCCAACCAACCAAAGATCAATCAGAGGTTCAAACAAACAAATAGAGAAAAAGAAGACGCCAATTAGATAATTCTGACGTTTCTCCTTTCCTATCGCCATTTGACATGTTCAATTAATTAATCACCATGATTCACCACCTGTATTTTCTTCCATCATCTGAATTCAGGATTGAAAGTCTCAAAAAAGGTAATGCAATTTCGCACATTTCAACGTTTTTATTAGATGGCACCCAACTTTAGCACCCCAAGCAAAAAAAAAAAAAAAAAAAGGACAAGAACAACATAGCCAATACAAGTGGCTGTGGCATGAGGACCACAGCCAACAGTCCAAGGAAATCGACAACAACAAGTCAACCGATTCCAATTCCAGGGGGTAAGTGCAACGACTTGCTCCATCCAATTGCAAAATTGACATGTGGAGCCAGGTAGGAGCTGCAGGACATTGATGGCTAGATCTTCAGAAATTCTATGCTACTGCGTAATGACTATTGGTCGCTCACAGTTGGCTGCTTTGATGGTAGTAGCTATATTAACCTGTAGTAGTAAAAGTAGGTACCACAAAGCACAAGCAGCCAAACGTTCAAAGAATGGTCGGAATCAAGAAACAAGCTACAGTGTGCTGTGTGCACAAACGTCCAAAGAAGACTAGAAGCAAATAAAGAACCGGAGATCGCATCCGACATCAAGATCAAGAAACAGGGACAAGTGATTATCTCTGGAAGCTGCGTACGGACTGAAATTTTCGCCTAAAAGCGGTTCAAACTCACAAGGCCTAACCCCAACCAGTAAATAGGAAAAACCAAAGTAGGCAGCCAGAGAAGCCGAGCAACCTAATCGCAGATCAAGAACTGGATCAGATAGAGAGGAGGAGAGCGACCGGGATGGATGGGACCTTGGTGTCGAGCATGACGGCGCAGAGGATCCCGGTGCGGTCCATGGCGGCGCGGAGGTTGTCGAGCGTCTCCTGGTGGTACTCGTGGGAGCCGTGGGAGAAGTTGAACCGCGCGACGCACATCCCGGCGCGCAGCAGGCGCGAGACCATCTCCACGGAGCGCGACGCCGGGCCGAGCGTGCACACGATCTTGGTCTTGGGCCGCCGCCGCATCACCGCCGCCCCCACGGGCTCCTCACCCCACCCGGGCTCGCCGCCCGCCACCGCCGCCATAGCTTGGTTCTTCGCTAGATCTGCGCGAGGGAAGACAGAAGGGAGGGGAAGGCGCGCGTGCTTTCGCTGGGTTCTGCTTTGGCTCCTCTTGTGTGGGTGCTGGGTTGTTCTTGCTCCCCAAGAATGGGGCGGCCGGCCAGGCGAGATCCTTTGCAATAAATAATGGCGGCCCGAAAGGACTGCAAAGGGGACCAATCGGCGTGGTCTTTTCTGACAGTCCGTTGCAGGAAAAAACCGAGAATGGGGTGCTAGACAGGGATTTCAATTTCATTTTATATTATTTCACCTGTAAAAAGACCGATATTTATAAACTTTTATCGAAATTTCGATTATTTTCTGTCATCTACTCCTTGAGTCTCACATGTGAGTGAGAGAAAATTTAAAAATAGATGTTTTGTTGCCCTCAAAATTTCACAAAATTTCACCAAATTTTCAACAAATTTTTAGTCCGTGATGATAGCCTAAACACTGGTTAACTGAACAAGGAAAGTAAATTCAAACGTTTCACAAGAAACTAGAAATTTTGTGAGCAGTCTTTTTTCACTCACCATATCGTTCCTCTCAAAAGAGAAAGCACTTCCCAGCCGTACAATAGTGTAGGCAAGCTACGAGGAGCGCATGTATATATATCCAGACGAGATGCATTCTTCTGTGCTACTCCCAGAAACACATGTAGATTTGATCTGTAACTACCTACTTCTCCAGCACTAAAGTATTTTGTGCTGTTGAGCTTTTTAGAAGAGCATATTCCTGAAAGGAAAAGCTTTTAGAATAGCATTTCTTTGTGTGTTTGGTAAAATGGTTGCGGTGAACCTTGAGAAGCCGCAACATGCAATTGGCAGGCAACGGAGAGGTGGTCGACAAGCCGCCAAACGGCAGCGTCGATTTCTCTTTCTTTCTACCTTTCTTTTCATTCGTTGGCACAGACTATATATATATATATATATATATATATATATATATATATATATATATATATATATATATATATATATATATATATATTAAAGCCACTAAAGCTTTCGAGAGCCACAAAGTGGTCGATTATATTACAAGACTAGAGACTCAGTTTATGAGAGAAACCGGATCTAAAAATCATATAAACCGTATAATTTTTTTTAAAGAAAACCGATCAAAAACTCTAACAACAAAAGAAAGCGACCGGAAAGACCAACTATGGCGACTCATTACTACACACCCACAAACGGTGGAGCTCGACAGAAGTCATCATTACCAAGTTTGTCAAAAAAACGACGAAGCAGCTCCAACTACTTACAATGGACATCAGCCTCAAACACCATGAGAACGCACCCAGACACATAACAAACACCAAGACACTCATGAGAAAGAGCCTGTTGCATGTCATCGTTGCCAAGCTTCGTCACACCCCACGACGAAGCAGCTCTGAATTCGCACAACAAACACCTCTCACCTGTGCCAAACATCAACTGCGAAGTAAGATACAACTCTAAGGGGGCAAAGGCCTCGTCGAACGCCCCAACCCTGCGATAGCCTAGCTACCAGAAGCAATGCGGTTCTCCAAAGAGATGCCATCAGGAAGGAAGCGACGTCGAAGACACCGCCATCGCCCGATCAGAAAATGGACAGAGTTTTCACCCGGAAAGAAACCATAAGAAAAATGGAGGAGGCACCACGACAACGCCCCCATGAGGGAGAGTGGCACTCGAAAGCGTCACTACTAGCAGCACCGGCGAAAAGCCAGGCTAGGCTCTCGCTCATATCCTTCCCATCCCCCTACAGCGCCTCGACGACAATGAGCACCCCACATGACCGCACAGCCACGACAATGGCGCCGGAGAGAGCGACACAAAGGCATGCGGCACCTTTCCATACCCCACATCGCCGCTCAAAGCCCACTACGTAGGACTCTACCCTAAGAAGCTTAAGGAGCAAATCGCACACTCCATCACCGCTACCACAACCCTTGCTGACCGCTCGACGTCGTCTCACCGCACGGAGAGCGCTCCGCAGCAAGAGCTAGCGCCACCACACCCCCATGAGGCCACCACGGCACAAATCCATGCGCCTCCGCCATAGCGGCATGGCCTCTAGGACTTCCATGCCGTCGCGCCGTGCCATCTCGTCGATCACGCATGCCGCACCTTTGTCGCCTCCGCACCAGCCACAACACTTCAAGCCTCTGCGCCCAAACACGCAGCTCCTCCACAACTGCCGCGCTAGAGCGCGTACAGCGCTGCCGCTCTAGGATGGAACCTGCTGGCGGAGCGTCTGGATCCGATCGCCCCAGGACAAAACTGGCCAAACCTCAACCAGATCTCGCCGTCTTGCATGTGGGGTGTCTTGATCCGGAGAGGCCAGTTGCAGGAGAGAAGAAGAAGCCCCGCTGTCGTCATCCTTGCGATCGCGCGAGCTTCTGGCGACGCGCTCGGGCGGCAGTAGGGCGGGAGGAGAGGTTGAAGGGGAGGCGACGGCTAGGGTTTGGATTCCGCCCGAGTCACCCCGTAGAAGGACGAGGGAGATATAGGGCACTTGGTTTCGTTTTAATGTTTATATTCGATTTCAACCAAGTGAAGTCGACTTCATAGTCTTAAACTTGTAGAGAACGTTTGTCATTTTGTTTCAAAGATGGAGTTTTATTTTTCAACTAGTCACAGACTTTATCAAAGGCAATAGTAACATGCACCAAAGTTCGAAACCCATGGGCTGGCTATGGCACTATGCCTCCGTTAGTCATTCGTAGCGTCTGCAAAAAGAGTTTGTAAGTGAGGAAGATGGTCTTAAGACCCTGTCTGATACATTATAAGAGAACCTTAATGTCTATATTGCTATGATCAATCTTTAAGTTTAAGATAAGACCTCATGCACTAACATATTATTTTTATATTGATTCTACTCTCTCCTCTCTACCACTGCCAACTAACACCAACAAAAACCCTTATGATTTTTATTTTATTTTTGAGTGAAACCTACCTTAGAATACAATCTGAATCTCAAACAACCTTACCAAATCAACACATATAATATACTCTCTCCAGTCATAAATACTTGTCATTTTGACTAAGATCTAGTTAAATTTTTAAATCTTTGACCACCAATAACTCTTAGAATATTTAGTTTGAAAATATAAAAATAATACTTAGTAGATTTATCTTCAAAATACTTTCATAATATTATATTTTTATTAAAGATAATAATAATATTTTAATAGAAAATAATGGTCATCGTACTGTACCTAGTAGTATTACTCTTTTCTAAAACTCTCTTGTAAAAGCTGGCAACCTACTTGCTTTCCTACAAGTAACCTGTTGATCAAATTAGCGATCCACATCACACTGTGCACTAACCCTTGAGGCAATTGCATAAGCTGTAATTTGACTGCTATAACTAACATTATACTATAAGCAAAGCCCCAAAGGCCTTAAAGGAGGCGCCTTGTCACTAAGCATACAACTGCAAACAAACACACTGCATTTCACAAGGTAAAAAAAATCAAATCTTATGGACAATAAGGTATTTGGCAAAAAAAAAGCCAAACAAATTAAATAATCATTTCGGAGTCGCAGCACTACAGTCTCTAAGGAGCGAGTACAAGACAGTTGTCTCAAAAAAAAAAAAAGTCAAGACACAAGACAGACTTCAGAGTTTAGGAGTAGAAGACTGGAGACACAAGACAGATTGTGCTCCAGGGCTGTGACAATCTTGGCGCTCCTCCTAGTTTCGCAAGTCAGGAACTCTGAAGTTCATTTGCACCACGTAAAAATGAAGAGGCGGCAGCAAACATAGAACTGGATAATTTCTAAAGCCAAAATAGTTTCGTCACACTGCCAGATGCATGCTTGCTATGAAAAAGTCACAATTTTGCAGGATACTCGTTCGACTGATGCCCCTGTTCTCACCTATCGTGCTTCTTCCGTAACTCTATTCTTCAGACAGTAACAAGATTCTTCATACTGACCCAATGTCCCTGCTCCGAAAACGTTAAGATGCAATCATCGAAAGGAAAAACACAAGTTTTTTTTTTTAAAAAAGTTTACTCATAAAGGCGCCATCAATCCGGGAAACATGGATGCGAACTAGCAAGTAGAGCTACTAAGAGTGAACAAAATCGAAAGCCACGATACGAAGAACCTCCTGGCGGCCTCCCGCACGGCCAGGTCGCCATCCCCAAGCCACCCCGCGACCAGCGGTGCGAGCCCGTCGGCATGGTGCCGCATCGCGTCCCCTCTGCCGGCGGCGCAAAGCGCGTCAAGCGCTGCACGCGCGGCCTCGGCGTCCCCACCGCCGGGATGGAGGAGGCCCGTGCAGCACTCGGCAAGCGCGGCCGCACCGGTAAAGGAGAGCTCCGCCTCGGGAGCCGGCGCCAGCTCCCGCAATCGCGCCACCGCGGCGGGCGACGCCATCTGGCCTCACCGGCGAGAGGGTTTGTGTTGGTGCATAGATGGCTAAATGGGGGTACTCGGGCTGCCCAGTACGGACCGGGTTATTGTAACAGATCGTGTCGTGTCGACCCGTGTCTCTTCTTTAACTCACGGCACGGCTCGTCAGTCACCGTGCTATGCAGGGCTAATCTGGTTTACAGCTCGACAACACGGTCGGCCCAACAGGCACGGGCAGCCAAACGACACACGAGTGGTCCATCGGCACAATCAACCCATTAAAATAAAAAATAGCTACAAAATTAAAAAATATATATATATAAAATACATAAAAATATAAAAAATAGATACAAATAACTATACAATTTTGAAAAATAGAAAATAGTTGGACCCATGCATACTAAATCGGATCGTGCTAGCTAGGTCGTGCTATGCCAGCACACCGTACCGTGCCACGTGCTCGGTCTAGGCATGACCCGTGACCTCATGCTATGTCAATCTGACCCGTCTCAGTTCGAACCGTGCCGTATCTAGACCGTACCTACAGTATTGTACCTCGAGCTATTTGAACATCTTTATATTGGTGTGTAAAGTGATGGGAGGGTAGGGAACGAGGCAGGCATCAATTATGTCCCTCCCACCTACTACTCTCAAATGGACACTACTAATTAGCGCGCGAGCAGTGGTTTGTGCGAAACACTCCGACAACCTCTATTTTTCTTTTTTCGGATTTTTTCTCTCCCCCGTTTTTTTCTTTTTTGAAAAGTTTTCTAAATTTTTTTATGTTTAAACTTTTCAGAGAAAAACTTTTGAAGAAAAACTTTTAAGAAAAAAGATATGTGAGAAAACGTTTTAAAAAGAATTAACAACAAAAATTTATATTGAGCCACTAATGAGCTATGTAAGCAGTCTCTCAGTTGCACGCGAGTTAGGCCCCGTTTGGTAGAGCTCTGGGAGCTGATTTCGTTTCGGAATCACTTTCAGCGTTGCCAAACGGGCTGGTCGGGGAGTGATTCTGCTCGGAAATCACTTCCTGTTTTGTATAGCGAGGTGGGAGCTGAAAAAACTAGTTTCCACCTGATTCCCGACCGATTCTCCTCGATTTTAACACAATATCCTATCAGGAATCACTTCCACTATTAGCATACCAAACGATTTTACAAATAGAATCACTTCCACCATAGAATCACTTCCACCCTACTTCCATCACAGAATCACTCTCATCACAAAATCAGAACTCTACCAAACAGCCCGTTAGGCTGCTCGCGTGCAACTGTGAAATAGGATTGGGCCATACTATTTTGTGCACGGGCGCGCGGAGCCCCCCTCGCGTACAAGACACCCGTTCTTTCCTTTTTGAGAAATTTTTTTCCTGCTCGTCTTTCTTTTATAAAAAAGTTTGTACTAGAAAAATTTAGCTCAAAAACTATTTTTAAAAAAGTTTACACGAAAAAATTCAGAAAAAATTACATGGGCTCCACGCAACAGTGGTGCGCTCGGAGCTCTCAGACGTCGTGCATTCTTCAGTGGGTATCTCATTGCTTACACGTACGACACAAGAAGGGAAAGGATAATTTTTGGACTGTCGTGGGCGCCGTCGTCACACGCGCTTGTGTGTACCATCACGCCGCGGGCGTGCTCAGATCAGCTTTTTCGCTTCCAAACCCCCACCCACCCAATCACTGCCCGCCACTACCACCACCGGCGCCACCACTCCCCCGGGCCCCGACCACCCATGGCCATGAGTTCTAATAGGAGAACAGAGAAGAGGTGAGGGGAATCGGACCACTAAACAGGCTAAAAATGGAAACATCCCACCTAGAAACGGGATTTCAACGATACAGACATGAGGCCTAAACCATTTTCGGCCCCATTTTCGAATTAATTTTCTCATTTTCATCCCATTTTCAGGTAAGATCTAAAAATCCCAAAACAGTCAAAAAAATATAAAAAAACAGATCGGAACGGGACAAGTCCCTTTTCATCTCTAACAACAGTCTAGCATCTTTACCTAAATAGCTAGATAAATTGTCAAACAAAAAAGAAGAGCTCAGTTGCAGCTGCCTCTACCAACAAATCTGGATGAGGCGGAATATTGCAACATCCTACCATTCAGATCCCCAAAAAAAAAAAAAAAAAAAAAAACCTAGCCAAGTTAACGTTGCCTAGGTGGCGATCTGAACCATTTAAGAACTCCAGCTTTGTCCTTTTCTGTTCATAACTTCATACGCCTTCTCAACCTCTCTTATGGTTATGAACTAACTGTGAGGGTTATGCTTCCTGATGATATTTTATTATGCCATCAGACCAGAATAGTCTAGAGCTCATCATGGTCGGGCTGGTTTGAAGACATGGCATCAAGTTTGTTTTGTAGCTCCTGTAACATCAGGCACAAGTCCATAAGGTTCAAATCTCTTTAGAAAAAAAAGAAAAACGAGTTTGTTAAAGAACGAGAAAGAACCTTCAGCTTCTCTTCAGAGCAAAGTGCGGGAGTTGACAACACAGCGGCATACCTGAAATAGTAACAAGGAATATAAGATGGCGTGGTACGCATTTCTAGTAAAGATGGAAATTATATATCATAGAGATCTACATACTCGCATCTGCTCGGCTCATCGACATCATTAAGCTCATTACTCAACCCACATCTAAGCCTAATCTGCACAAGAATGTAAATAGTAAAAAGCGTTAGAATTTACGACCTGCAAACAGAAAGGAAATGTGAATTAAGGTACCTTTAGGCTTCGGTCAGGACCATTCCAGCATCTGTCCCCGTTCGAAAATCGCATTACTCTATAGGTTTCTTCAAATTTGTCCCAGCGCCTGATGGCAGAAAATTCATTTTATGGCAAAAATATATGAAAAAAAGGTGATCAAGCAAATCATTCTGCAGCTCCTCTATAATCCAGCATCTAAATACTCTAGAAACTTACATTTAAAGCTAAACACCAGTAAACAGGAGCAACATATGCTATATAGACACCAAAAAAGGGGGAAAACGAACGCTCTCCTGATGTTAACTATTCCCCAAATGGGTTTCCCTAAAGAACAGTATCTCTATAATTCAGTATTTAGATATTCTAGAAACTGGCTGACATTCAGAGCTAAAGTAAAAAAGAGCAACATGTTTAGACAGTTAGACACAACTAGCTATTCCTGAAAGGGCATTCCCTAAAGAACATTTCTGCATTAACAATTTGAATGGACATAATCATGTATGATAGCACCATAAAAAGTCATAAATCTGCAAAGGACCCATAAACCTACATAGTAGGACAACTATTTGTTGCATTTCTAGATGATCAATGACCAATGACTATGATCAAACTCACCCATTTTAAGGTAAAGAACAGTTCAAGCCTTTGAGTTCTATGCAATTAACAAACTATTGCACTGAAAATGCAAGTACAATAGTGCACTAGCAATGAACAAAAGTGTGTGCTCTCCAGAACATAATCATTGATGTATGCGGTTCATTTTTCCTAAAGAACAGCACTACCCTTCATTTGAAGGTATTTTAACCATTGACAAGGACACCCTGCTAGGAAGCCAATAGCATTGGAGAATAAAAATGTTTGCACATGGATAGCCATAACATATCACTATGAGTCTTTTCAGTTAAAAAGTATGTTCATCCATTTTTAGAAAGAACACAACAAAATAGCTACATAACGAAGTTTAATTAATGGGTTACGGATAGAAACACTAAGAATTTAGCAGATCTGATAGGAGTATAACAAACATACCCCAGGTTAGTGGAACTGTGTCCTTCAGCTTGTGAAGCTTTCTTGTATGGGCAGACCTTGTAAAGATACCTATCCATAACGATCACAATTCACAAATAAAAACAAAAAAAGAGATAATAAGATAAATCATAGGAAGTTCCAAAACAGAAAGAGCGAAACATGAGAGATTGGGTATACATACTTGCCCTCCTTGGTCTCAAAGCACTGATCGTAAAAGTAATAGAACTCCTTCTCGTTACCTAACAAGAATGTTTCAATAAATTTCAATTCCATAGACATCTATACTCTATAGAGGAAATGTATTAATTACACTAATAAAAAAGATGAAGCCAACATATAGAACAGCTACTAACTCGTAGTACTGGACAATATATTGTTCTGCAGAACTGAGGGTTCATAGGTAAATATGTGCTGAAGGTATTTGGGTATTACAATGGAAAATTCTGTAACTTGAGGTCTCTCAGTTCATAAAAAAGCCAAAAAATATATTCGATAGAAATTTAGAGAGGGATGTTCATTATTTCTATCTTCAAGGCACTTCCCTGCAAAAAGCTTCTCTAAGAGTTGCTTTTAGCCGTTTTGAGTTTTGATGACAACTTTTCCACCAGAACTTCAACAAATGTGCCAGTCTACTCAGAAACATGATAGTAGGGTTGCTTTTGCTAAAGGAACACCACTCTTGACAATCAGAAGCAACTTTTGGGGCAAGAACAAACTAAAACAATTCATTATGCAGCTGCCTGGAGCACCCAATCACATAGTGAGAAAGCTTCAAATGACACTTACCAAAATCGTGTTTTAGCTTCTCGGTTAGTGTGGATATCTTAGACTGAATTTTTGAAAGCTTTGAGCTCGCATCATCATACTCCTTTCGAACACCAGAAGCCTCTAAAAAAGTATATGTGCAAGTGTTATAGCATCCCCTCATGATCATGAAGGATCAGCCGATCAGAAACCAGCATATACAAATTACCTGATAAATCCACAGGGGTCTTGAAAAAGTTGAATTTTTGGAAAACATTTTGTACAGTTTGCTGAATCTTGTCCAGCCATGATGATTGTCCTGATGCAGTTACATCTGAAACAACAAAACATTATATATAAACCAAAACCATATCAAAAAGACAGGAATAGTAGTAGGGTTATATAAAACACCCTACCTGAATGGTGATCACCTTCCCGATCATCATCAGATTTATAAGATTCAACATGTTCGTCATGAATCTCATGATCATCAACATATTCATCTTCTGATTCATTGTCATACTCTTCATCATCAAATTTGTGCCTGTCATCCTCAACTTCTGAACGATAACCAGCATAATTTTCTTCTGCAGGTTCTGGTATTTCTAATTCATCTTCAAGTGCTTCTTCCGCAGGTTCCGGTATTTCATACTCATCATCATGCCCCTGCTTATCCTCTTTACTAACCTCATTTGCATTTTCTCCAGTCCAACGAGAAGCTACCAGACGACCTAACTCCTCCCTTGATAAACCCTCAGGATTGTCAGAACTAGGATCCTGCAATTTACCAACACGATGCTTCATACCTTGTGGTGGAATCCCAAAACAACAATAAACCTTATAGCTCAAGTGCATCCTACTGTGTATTTTAAAAAGTTTTTTTGTTACTATGTCTTAACCTGTATCTTGCTAGTATAAGTAATAGGAATAATGTCACTATGAAGTTTAACTCCTTGACCGAGTGCAACTGTAGAACAATGATGATGCGCAAAGACTTAGAATTGCTGGCACAGATATAGCTTCACAAATATCAGTATCTAGCGAACACATAACGACACATTTGGAGAGCTAATCAACTGGACTGACCAACAGAACGCATTCTATTGACTGATTGATCATTTGGTGTGGCAATTTCTGTAAAATGATTTTGATGGCCATTCTAGGCCGAATTTTGCTAAGACTTGAGGCCCATTTCAGTTGATGCATCTTGATCACTGAACCCTCAGATGCAACAGACTAGTTATTCCTGATTCCACTCAATCACTAGCTTGCTGCATGAGACAGCAGAAAACCACCCAAGTAGAAACCAGGCTTAGGGCTGAGATTGGATTGCGGTGGGCTTCTACAATATCGACAGGCTTTGTTTGTTCGCCTACTGTCCCAAAAGAAAATTCAAAGGTTGTATGGAAGACTCATTTTTTTGTCCCATATTCAACTCGCTTAGCGCCTTTGCTGCACCAACTGGTTCCATTTATTACATGGACTGTTATGATACCCTTAGACTTGAAATCATCATGATTTCCTAGAAAGAATCGCTACAAAGAATAGCTAAACGTCATTTTAGACATAGACTGGTTGCAGCAACTTGTCACTAAGTAGATTGATTACAATGACTACATATCATGAAAAGGATGCATATGAGTCCATGAGAATGTTGGTATATGAGTTATAAGATATAGGAAATGCACTGTGTTTTTTTATACAGGTTCAACTCCTAGAAGGGTGAAGGCTACCAAACTGATCTCTATTGTTGCTCTTAAGACTGAAACATCGATTAAACAAGGGCAATGACATGAGCGATCTGCATAGTGGTTAACACACAACCTGCTCTTTGGTAGGTGCTGCAGACTCCTTCGGCGGTGATCCATCTACAGTTCCAACTTCAATGCTATTATCATCTTGGCTTCCAGAACCATGCTGACATATAAGCCCAATACATATAATTGGTCAATTTCCAAAGACATGCTAGCAATTAGACTTTTGTTCTTGTAATACCAAATCTCAACTATACCTGCTCAACAGATGTCTCACTTTCCGGTGCATGATTATCATGGTTGGTGGCATGTCCATCATGTTGTTCAGTAACCTATGTTCAACATATTTAACAAAGTAATATAAAATATCTATTATATTGCAGTTGAACTAAACAAGCTGCCCAGTAAACACCTACATCTGAGTATTACAATTTACTACAATATCTGTTCGCCAATATTAACCATGTCTATGTTCCGTAGTTACAGGGCATCCTTGTGAACCATGATTCCACAAAATGCTTCTGAGCAGGTTTAGTGGAACCTCCAGTCTCCAGGGCACATGGGGAGCTTCAAAATGACCCAGCACTTTAAGGTGTTATCATTGTAGTGGAATGCTGGATGACCAGGGAAATTATAAAAACTACAACAAGCATTGATTTCTTCATTACTATGTGAATGCTTTAATAACTTAATGCATTACACTCCTTCGAAGAATGGTTCAACTCTCCCAAGTATAATAAGTACAATACAAAATTCATATCAGACATGCTCGACACGCTAACACCCAACTTAAGGCAATTTCAGATATTTATTATCACAGATAAGGATGATGTATTCTTCAAACTAAGATAAAAGTACTTAAGAAATGAAAAGATCGATAGGAAGTCATCGAAAATGTAGAATGAAATGCCAACCTTGCTTTCATCTTCTTGGACATGCCCATCAGTTTCCTTAGAATCTACTCCCTGAGAAGCATCTGGTGCTTTCTTCTCATCAGCGGCTTGCTTTTCAGCTTCATCTTTTAGTCTCTTTTCTTCCTTCTCTTTTCTTAAGCGCACTTCTTCCTCTGCCTTCTCTATTAATCTCTTTTGCTCTGCATAAACGGAAAGCCATACGTCAACGTCATAACTATCCATAAAACGTTAGTGTTTGTCTGACACATCACTCTTTGGCAAATGACTCAAGACCAGTAGTTACAAAGAGTGCACCTTTGAGCTTGTCAACAAGCCCTTGGAGTAATTTCTCTTCACCCTTCAATTTTGCTAACTCCGCTTCATCTTTAGCTAATGCCTCTTTTGCCCTTTCAACTTCCTGTTTCCGAATAATGGCACCACTTTTGTAGGTAGCCACTTTCTTCTTCAAATTCTCCCTTGCCGCCTTGCCAGCCTCCCAGCAAGTATTCTTACAGGTGACATTGCTATCGTATTCATCACTCCCATCACAGCAATCTAGAAGGCAGGAAAGAACACATACAGAGAATTAGAATACCGCAGTGGGATTTTACCAAAACATTGCAGCATGCATTACAACAGCTCCAACGAGTTTCTCGGTCTCTACTCTCTAGCCTTGTATGTGCATTTTTACTTCAAACAAAACAACTAAGCAATAAAACGACAAATGCCTGCAATTATGATCCTCTTACCGCAAATACCGTCATTCACTCGAGATGAGAAGATCGTGATTGGAGTATGGCCTGCATTCTTGCAGTAGAATTTCCCCTCCGGGCACGCCGATGTCCCTGCATGCATAATTTCAACTGTTTAATTGCTCTCCACAATTCCAACACTAGCTCATAAAACCAGTGACCTAACAGAGAAAAAGATCACAGCTTTAGCATAATCACTTCTACATCCTAGATCCTTAAACTCCCACAATTTAAACTAACGACAAGAACCCCCACAGTTATCCCAGTGAAATCAAACCCATGAAAAAAAGGACTTCTTTTGAGGCAAGAAGAAGAGGAGGAGAAGACGGTACCAGGCTCGTCGGTACCGTCGGGGCAGTCGCAGAAGTCATCGTTGAGCTTGTCCCTGGTGAACCTGCCCGATCCGTCCCTGCACTTGATCACGCCGCCCCTGTAGTACGCCTCGTCTACACCACCAACAGCGCTGAATCAAAAAACCGCATCTAGCGAACGCAACAGGGAGAGGAGAAGAGAGCAGGCGTGGACAGATCCGGTGGGGAACCTTGCGGGGGGATGCCGAGGGTGTCGAGGGGTGGCATGGACGCCGCCGCCGCCGCCGCCCAGAGGACGAAGGCGGCGAGGAGGAGGAGCCTCATGGCTACGCGGTCAGGAGGAGCAGATCGGCGGCGGCTCGCGAAAGGTTCGTGTTCAGGCCAGGCCGCCTCCGCCTCCCAGGGAAACGGGAAGGAGTAGGAGGAGCGTGCCCGAGGCCCCGAGTCGAGTTACGGTACACCGTCCGTAGAATACAAGAAGTGCATGCTCCATACGTATTCGGGTATGTATTTTTGGAGTATAGCCTGGTTCGATTAAACGTCCTAATTCGAATATGAATATGGCTGACCTCATTGATGAATTCAAGTCGACCATCAACACTAGAGGATGTATTGAAGTAAAAAAACACTGGAGGATGTTTTTCTAGCATTACCGTGTTCTGAATTGCTACTTTCGCCATAAATATTAGATACTTTGTGATGCGCGTTCGGTAATATGATAAGTTGATTAGTGAAGTTTTGATGTTGATGATCAAAAACTTCGAACAGATCAAATCGAGAACACTCGTAACCACTGCATCACTACTCCGTGGTTATCAACCGTGTCAAGATGCGATTGATCTCGCCAATAAGACTTTTTCTGTAAATGAATCGAGAACATAAGTAAGAACAGGTAGATGCAATTCAATATTACTAATTACCAATAAAGTACTCGAGTTAGGGTTCTACAAACCAAACAAGCGGCGATATTGTATAAAATAGAATAATCTAAGTAAAATTGAGCCTAAACTACGATGGCTACTGTGTATATATAGGGGGACATGAGGAGTTCGATCTAGGATTATGCAGCCATGGAAAGAGACGTACATAACCTGGACTCCGACCCTGACACGATTATAAGACCCAACTAGATCTAAAACGATGGCGCAACACCTTATTCTTTCGACTCTGACTACACTATAAGGAATATTTAGTCAACCTCATTTCCATTGGAAATGGCTTATCGTAAGGTTTTCAGAATGTCCAAGATTGCCTAAAATGAACTTCGTATGAGAGAGTTATATCCGTTTTACTGACATGTTATCCTGAGACTCGATCACGACTAGAGCTCAGCCTCGAGTTCGAGTAGACTTGACCTTCGGGGGTGACGTCCGAGTAAGGTTGCGGTGCTTCTTCCACGTTTCTAAGCAATTAAATATTATAAGAATTTAGTAGTAATTCATCTAAGGAAGCATCAACAACAATGAACGAGTTTACCTAGTGGTCTAATTGTCGTGCACGTGCTCTTGTAATTGGATTTTGTATGATTTGAAAATTATTGACGGCATTGATTGTATCCGAAGGAGCCATAGGCTCATCATCCTCCCCCTTTTGAATTGGAGTCATCATCGATTCAAGCTCTTCTTCTTCTCCTAAATAGTACTTTAAATTTTAAATGTTAAATGTGTGACTAACACTAAAATTTACATGTAGATCCAATTTATATGCATTATCATTGATTTTCTCAATTATCTTAAATAGTCCATCAGGTCTAGACATCAATTTTGACTTCATTAGTTCTGAAAACCTATCATTCCTCAAATGCAACCAAACTAAATCATATGGTTTAAATTTTATTTCCTTCTTACCTTTACTTCCAGCAATCCTATATTTTTCAGTCATACTCTCTATATATTTTTTAATTATTTCAAGCAACTTAAGAATAATTCACCACGTTTCTTAGCATCTAAACTAAGTCTTTCAAAAGTAAGCAAAAATAGTAAATCAATAAAAGTACGGTGATTAAAATTATACACTACCTGAAACGGACTTACTTTGATTGTGCGGTGTACCGACCCATTGTAAGCAAACTCAATATACGGTAAACACTCTTCCCACATTCTCAAATTTTTCTTTAGAACACCCCGTAACATGGTCGATAAGGTACGGTTGACGACCTCTATACGGAACGGATTGTCTCCATTGCCCTCAGCCTGTCGATCGGCCCGGGTGACCATCGGTTTGGGAATGACACGTAGTAGAAAACAATAGCTTTGTTTCCAGTTTATTCCAAAGTGATCTTCAAAAGTGACCCAAAAACTTTGTATCACGATCTGAGACGATAGTATTAGGTATTCCATGTAGTCGAACGATTTCACTGAAAAATAAATCAGCTATGTTTGTAACATCATCGCTCTTGTGACAAGTTAAAAATATGTCATTTTAGAAAAATGATCCACAATTACAAATATGCTATCCCCCCTCTTTGTCTCTCCCCCTCTTTGTCATAGGCAATCATAAAATAAAATTCATAGAAATATCATCTCAAGGTGCACTAGGAACAGGAAGAGGCATATAAAGACCATGCGGATTTAAGCGAGACTTAGCTTTATTGCAAGAGATGCAACATGACACGTAGCGCTTGACGTCACGTCTCATCTTTGGCCAAAAGAAATGAGCGGCCATCACATCTTCAGTCTTCTTTGCTCTAAAATGTGCCATCAATCCTACTCCATGTGCTTCCTGCAACAACAAAAGACAAACGAAGCTAGCTGAAATGCATAGCTTGTTAGCACGATAGAGGAATCCGTTATTCAGCACATGTTTATTCCATATTTTTCTTTCTTTACAATATTCAATAACTTTTTTAAAATCAAAATCAGCAGCATATAATTTTTTAATAGTATCTAAACCAAAAATCTTATGATCAAGTTGAGATAACATGATATAACGTCTAGAAAACGAATCAGCAATCACATTGTCCTTTCCTTTCTTATGTTTTATGACATATGGAAAAGACTCAATAAATTCTACCCATTTAGCATGTCTTCTATTCAGTTTAGCTTGACTTCTAATATGTTTCAACGATTCATAATCAGAATGTATAACAAATTATTTGGACCATAGATAATATTGCCAAGTTTCAAGCACACGAACTAAAGCGTACAATTCTTTATCATAAGTAGAGTAATTTAAACTTGACCCACTTAATTTCTCGCTGAAATAAACAACATGTTTACATTCTTAAATTAACACACCTCCAATTTCAATCCCACTAGCATCACATTCTAGTTCAAAGGTCTTACCAAAATCAGAGAGTTGGAGCAATAGAGCATATGTAAGCTTCTCTTTCAACAATTTGAATGCTTGTTCTTGTGCAGGCCCCTATTTAAAAACTACTCAATTCTTTGACAACTCGTTTAATGGAGCAGCAATGGTGCTGAAATCCTGCACAAAATGTCGATAGAAACCTACAAGATCATGAAAGCTTCGCACTTATGTAACAATCTTAGGAGTTGACCAGCTCTTTATGGCTTCAATTTTTGTTTCATCCACCTCTATTCCCTGTGGAGTAACAACATAGCCAATAAAAAAGATTCGATCCATGCAAAAGGTGCACTTTTCGAGGTTATCAAACAGACGTGCATCTCTCAAAGCGTGAAAAACAGCACGTAAGTGATCAAAGTGTAGTTCATCTGACTTGCTGTAAATCAAGATATCATCAAAGTAAACCACCACAAATCTCCTAATAAAAGCACGTAAAACTTCGTTCATCAATCGTATGAAAGTATTAGGTACATTAGTTAACTCAAAAGGTATTACTAACCACTTATACAAACCAAACTTAGTTTTAAATGCAGTCTTTCATTCATCTCTAAGTTTCATTCTAATATGGTCGTATCCACTTCACAAGTCAATTTTAGTGAAAATTATAGAATCACTCAACTCGTCAAGCATATCATTTAACCTAGGGATAGGGTGATGATATCTTATAGTAATATTATTGATGGCTCTACAATCAACACACATACGCCAACTACTGTCTTTCTTAGGAACCAAAAGAACGGGAACAACACAAGGACTAATACTTTCTCGTGCATACCCGCGGTCCAAAAGATCTTGGACTTATCACTGAATTTCCTTAGTCTCTTCCGGGTTGGTCCTATATGCAGCACGGTTTGGCAAAATTGCTTCTGAAATCAAATCAATTTGATATTCAATCCCTTGAATAAGTGGTAATCTCGGGGTACCTCAGCCGAAAATACATCCACAAACTAAAGCATATTTGCATATCAAAGCATAACATGATAGCTCATTATCAGAAATTTTAGTAATGTCAGATTTAGTAGCAAACATAACACACCCTTTTAGTCTAATTTCATCGGACTTGGAAGTTGTTGTTGTTTTCTCCTTTTTGGGTGGAAAAACTTTTTCCACTACTTGCTGATTTTCAGATTCATTCTCAAACTATTTTCTCTTATTTTTAGCTATCTTTTATTCACATTTCACAGTTTCAGCAGAGTTTAAAGGTAGAAAAGTTATTTTCTTTCTTTTTATGCATAAGAGTGTACTTATTACTTTTACCATGATGTGTTGCATCAGTATCAAACTCCCATGGTCATCCTAACAAAAGTGAACATGCTTGCATGGGTAATCAACACAATCATGGTATTAACCAATAGAAAAATGCACCCTAGCTGTTTGCATTACCTTCACCTTATCACTGTTGTTGAACAATCATCACCGATTGATGATGATGTGGAACTCAATTTGGATACTGAGCCTTTGACATAGGAGGTTCTAGAAGGTGCAAAAGTCTCTCATGGTGACATGATGGAATCACTAATTGTTGCTAATGTTTGAGACATGGTTCCTAATGATTTAGTTGGAGTTAGCATCAGAGCCGACTGGGTGGACATAGGTGTTTTCGATGACAACAAGACGTACGAGGACGAGAGAGTTATTCACTCAGATGATGACTGACCGGTGGCGCAGTTGTCCGCTAGAGAGATTGCTACCTTAAGGAAGCTAGTTAAAGGACGTGATCCCCTTGTGCCTAATTTCAGGGACCTTAGTAAGGCGTATAGAGCAGTGGCTGATGCGGAGTACGAAAGGAATTGTGCCTCACTTGTTGATTCAGCCAATATCATTAGTAAGGGGATGATCTTCCCAACTATGGAAGCGTTGAAGCTATGTATGCAGGAATATGCAGTTTTGCACCACCGACCCTATCGTGTTGTTCACTCGCACGAGAAAAGGCGGTACGTAATCAAATGCAGAAATGTTGTCAGTGGACCGTACGGGCGTGCAAGACTAGAATGGATCAATGGAAGATTACTAGCGTTGTGTAGCCTCACACTTGTGGTACCACTAAGCCTGAGATAAAGCACTAACAATTGACATCGAAGTTCATTGCCAACCGGTTAGTCAATACGATCAAGCATATGCCTACGATGCCTGTGTGCGCCTTCATTGAGATGGTTGCAATTATTTGGAACTATTGCATTAAGTATGGCAAAGCGTGTCGCTAGAAGTAGCGTGCCCTGAAGATGTGCTATGGGGATTGGGCTTAAGTATACGAGCGTTTCCTGGCCATGTTGCATGCAATGAAAGCGAGGAATCCTAGGATGCATTTCGAGTATGTGCTAAAACCAAGTACCGTGCGGAAGGGTGATGAGAGGCAGATATTCTTCAGGGCATTTTGGATGTTTGGACAATGCATAGAAGCTTTCAAGTATTATCGGGACGTCTTCTCCATGATGGGACTTTTCCAACAGGGAAGTATGAGGGCATGCTACTTATTGCTATTAGGGTATATGCAGATCATTAGTTGGTTCATCTGGCAATCGATCTAGTTGAGAAAGGGAGAACTTCTAGTTGGGGGTGGTTCCTGATGCTTGCCAGGAGAGTGGTTGTGGGACCTTCCCATGTAGTTTGTATAATATTTGATATGCATGTTGGCATTTTGAATACGATCAGAGAGGACATAGGGGGCATGGACAAGTGCATCATCTATGGTGCACGAGACACTTGGCACAAAATTTTATAGGGCATGATAACATTAGAGGTAATTTCAAGCTATTCGAGGAGGTGTGTCGACAAATGGAGCCACACCTATTCGAAGAAGCTAATGTAGAAGACAAATGAGCAGGGGAAATAATTCCTTAATGGTTTGATGCCTAGTGAAAAAATGTGCACGATACGGAGGCCGACGCCACGGGTTCATGATAAGCAACATGGTCGAGATCTTCAATAGTTTGCTTAAGGGTGTCCGTTCGTTGTTTGTTACCGCAATTGCCTCGTACACTTTCTACAAGTGTGCCATGTGGTTCGTAGACTGGATCCATCATGCTAAGGCTCTAACGGTGAGAAACAAGATGTGGGCACCAGGGGTTGCTAGCGACCTTGCCAAGGCAAAGAAGAGCGTGAATGCTCAAAAGATGAGTTGTTTTGATATGAACACATCGATATATGAGGTTATTGAGGGAAGGAGAATGACTGTAGGAGGAGAGCATCGCGGTGCACAAAAGCACAAGGTGGTTATCACCATGAATACTTGCACATGTGGTGTACTGACCTTATTGCCTATGCCATGTTCCCCACATGATCATAGCTTGTCGAGATTGTGGTGTTGATGTGGAGGCGTCGGTTTGAATGGCGCGCTACTACAGTGTAGGGTTGTTATTGTGTATTTGAACTCCTCAATTTGAACTGTTTCTTGACGAAGATCAATGGGAACCATATTTTTGTCCTTGGTACATGACGGATAAAGCCCTACTGTGAAAGAAGAAAGGTCCGAGGAAGAGGGTCCAAAATGAGATGGGTGGGGACGTACTTCCTAATAAATATGTCCCCAAGTAATTGAAATACAACGCCACATTTTGGCACGATGTACCTTCCCCGACGACCAAACCTTCTATGCCGAATAGATCAGTGGTGTCGTTCTATGGTGAAATGACGCCAGACATTGTGGCACCGCCTTGAAGAAGAACAACATCACACGTAATGGCACCGTGGTCTATTCCAGGCTGAGGCTGCCATCCCACATGTATTTCATTTAATTTACTACACAACCATTTTTATTCGGACTATGATAGTTAACTATGTTTCATCAAGACCAATTCATAGTTCTCATCATGGCATTCGACCATAAATAAATGGTTCGAGGATAATACACACTTGTTTCACATCAAGTTACATCATTAAGTTACACGAATTGAAATAATACATCGAGTGTGAAATAACACTTAACAAATCATATTTGACCAGAAGTTTCATCTAATAGCATGTACATGCTAGTCCTTGTCGCTATCAACTAGCACCTTATCATCACCATCATCGGGTATAGGCTTGAAAACGGAGCGGATAATTTCCGCTATGTATACGGAAATTTGGATACAAAAGGTCCTATCCAGATACGGATACGGATAATTTTTGATCGGATACGGATAATTCTGGATTGGATACGGATATGGATATTTCTTATCTGGATAAGGATACAGATACAGATATTTCTTATATGGATAAGGAAAATGCTATTTGGGTCAGATAAGGATACGAGTATAGATATCCGGTCATTTTTAAAAATGGATGATATCTGTTTTCACCCGGCCCATCACCAACAGCCCACCAGTCCACCACGACCCACTTAGACCTTAACCCTAACCTTATCCCATACAACATATAGGTTGTCAGTTGCCTTGTCTCTGTCCGTCACTCGCCCACTACGCTGCCTTATCCACGCGCTGTTGCCACCTCGTTCATCGCCCACCTCCCCTTTCGCCGCCGGTTACCCACTGCGTCGCCCCGTTCGTGCGCTGCCGCCACCTCGTCCACCGTCGGGCTCTCACCGCTCTACCCTGTCCGCGCACCGTCGCCACCTCATTCATCGCTGGACACCCACTGTGCCGCCCCGTCCACGCGCTACCGCCAACCCATCCGCCATTGGGCGCCAACCCATCCGCCACCGGGCGCCCACCACGCCGCCCTGTCCGCTTGTCGTCGCCACCTTGTCTGAGTCACTGTAAATTTGTGTGCCTCTCTATCCACTAGATTGTTGGTTATTTGCTGCTGATCTAAAATACCTTTGATTGTTTCACTAAGGCCATGGAAGCTAGCAACATTGCAAGCACAACGGCGACATCCCCAGCTTTACCTCTGATTGTTTCACCACAATAACCCTCGGACACTCCTCCTCCTATTACAGAACTTCAAGCTGCAGGTGCCACTAATGGTGGGGAGGCAACATGCAAGTATGGATTTGATGAGAGATGCTGAGAACAAGGCACCTCTTTGCAAGAGAAGCAAGAAATGCACATCTGATATCTGGAACCACTTCATACAGTTTGATAAGAAGAAGACAACAGAAGATGGCACTGAGATTGTGGAAAAATAGGCCAAATGCAAACAGTGCACTTACCAGTCTCGGCATGAGAGCCATAGAGGCACATCCGTTTTCAAATCTCACTTGAATAGCAAACATTGAATCTTGACTAGGCAGCAAAAACTCAATTTGAAGAAGGAAGAGGTTAACAGCTCCATTGCTTCGGTTGAGACTTATAGGTATGAAGAGGCTGCTAGTTTGAAGAAATTTTATTTTGCAATTACTATGCATGAATATACCTTTAATATAGTCGAACATGAGTACTTTGTGGATTTTAAGTCTTTGCGCTCTACTTTTCCGATTAAAAGTCACATTATGGTGAGGAAAGATATATTAAACATCTTTGTAGAGGAAAAGAAAAAATTGTATGAGTATTTAAAATGATCAATTGTCAGCTTAGTACAACCATGGATATGTGGACATCCAACCAAAACAAAGGCTATATGTGTATCACAGTGCATTAGATAGATGACAATTGGTGCATGCAAAAGAGAATTGTTAAGTTCATGCATGTAGGAGGTCATCATGATGAAAAGAAGTTGTGCTCAGGATTTTATGATAGCATGATTAACTGGAATCTTGATAGGAGATTTTTTGCAGTTACTTTGGACAATGCCTCAGCAAATGATAAATGTGTTCATGGGGTAGTAACCAAGCTTAGTAAGATATCTCTCTTAATCTGTGATGTGCTCTTTTTTCATGTGAGATGTTTCAATCACATTTTAAATCTTGTTGCTCAAGATGGTTTGAAACAAATTGCATCAGTTATTTCTAATATCAAAAATACAATTACAATTGTGAAGAATTCTCCATTACAATTTAAGGAGTTTAAGAAGTGTGCATCAGAATTTGACTTGGATATCTTAAAGGGTCTCACCTTGGATGTTCCAACTAGGTGAAACTCCATGTATCTCATGTTAAGGAGTGCTATTTGTTATCAAGAAGCTTTTGGTAGGCTTTTCCTTAGGCAAGAAAAGAAGTATGAGAAATATAAACCAACTAAGGCAAATTGGCCTAGTGCACATCAATTTATGCATGCTTAAAGCCATTTTGTGATGCTACTGAGATCTTCTCTGGAACTTCATATCCAACTGCAAATCTGTTCTTCAAAAAGTTTTGTCAAATTAAGCTTGCAATTGTAGAATGGTGTGTCAATTCTAATGGAGTAATTAAGGCTGTGGCAGTTTCCATGCAAATTAAATATAATAAGTATCAGGAGAAGTCCAACATGGCACTATCTGTAGCAAGCTTTCTAGATCCTAGATACAAGATAAAGTTGGTAGAATATTTTGCAGAAAAGATCTACCCCACAAATGCTACACAAGAGTTTGATAAGTTTATTAGTGTTGTAAACCAATTGTTCAAGCTTATGCCTCCACTTCAAATGCAACTTCAACGAGAACAGCTAGTGCTACCGTGCAATCTCAACTAGATGTTCTGGATGAGTTAGATGATGATAATGATATCGATATTGAGAACTTCTTGCATAACAGTAGTGAGTCAAGCAAGGGTACCAAATCTGAGTTGGAAGTGTATATGGAGCAACCGTTAGTGAAGTGGACCGCAAAAGACCGAACATTTGACATTTTGTCATGGTGGAAGCTCAAACAAGCTAAACTCCCTATTCTCTCCTGACTTGCTCATGATGTATTAGCTATTCAAGTGTTGATGGTTGCTTCGGAGTTAGCATTCAGTGATGGTGGACGGGTTGTTGACCCATTTCGCACCCGTCTAGACCCTGAGATTGTGCAAGCTTTAATTTGTACTAAAGATTGGACTGCAACATCTGGAAAAGGTAACATATTAGTTTTGCTTGAATGGTTTGTCTATTATGTGAGAGAATATCTATAGCTAATTAATCTTTTACTAATTCTCAGGTGGAACCATTGCATCTGTGATGACCGAGTTGGACATGGAGGGTCTTGAGCGGCGTTTCGCAAGCTTGATGGAAACATTTTGCTTTTTTCTTATCTAACTATAATACCCAATCATACAGAAACTTATCTAGGATATACATATTTCAATATGTATTGCTTTGAGATCTTGCTTTTAAGTTATAAGTTTTGCACCTGTATGACTGCATCTGTATGTTATGCACGACAATCCTGCCCTTTTGCTTCACAAAGATAAAAGGAAAGAACCTTAAACAAAAGGAATGTTTTGGGTAGCTTTGCAGAAATGTGTTGCTTGCTTTCAGTTATTTTCTAGGAATCCTTGTCTTTGCAGATTGTAGGGCCGCTAAAAGAGAATACAATTGCGGATGATATGGGGGAGGAGGAGGACATGATGGAGTCGGACAATGAAATAGAGGAATGATATCGATTGTGGAGCAGCAAGTCAACAACTATCTAAATTAGGAAATGTAATGGACTATGTATTTTATGAGCTTGTGATGAACTATGTATTTTATGACTTGATGAACTATGTACTATGTATTTTATGAGCTTGTGATGGAGCAATTTATGTTGTCAACTTGTGACAAACTATGGGTTTCTATTATGTGTGAAGTTACACTATATTGTTATTTTTGTTGTTTTTATATGCATAATTTATTTTCTTTATGTGTGAAGTTATACTACATTGTTATTTTTGTTGTTTTTGTACACACAATTTAAGGGGTCTTTATCATTTAACAGATATCTGGATTTGTATCTGTATTCGATTCGTATCTGCACCGTATTTGATTCCAATATTATCTGTATTTGTTTCCATATTCATTTTCGTTTCCGATTAAAAATAAGGATAAGGATACTGTATGACCATTATCCATCCGTATCCGAGCCGTTTTCACCCCTAATCGGGTACAACTATAGTCAGATTTACAACAAGTCACTTCATCATCTCCAGTTGCACCTCTTTAGCCACCTCCTCTTGAGCTTTACATCTCCTATCATACCAATCCATAGCCTCTTTGTATGACTTGAACTTCAGTTTTTGGCCTTCTCTTTCCGTCACTCATTGCTCATTCCCTTTACACGGCGGTGGTTATTTGTCACGATTCTTCCTCCACCACAGCATCGCTTCCTTCATACCTAATTTATCCCCTCTAATAATCTGACTTCAAACATCACACAATGGAGATGGCACATTATACCTACTCCTTATCTCGTTCTCAATATTTTGAGTTCTCCTCTTCTTAGCTAAAGGTTCGAGCCCGTGTATACACTCCAATAGTTCACATCAACCTTTGTAGGCTCCCAATTGCACCTCCATGTCTTCTGCAACATAGTTTCTACAAGTTAGACTTTCAAATAACCAACACAAATGATTCCACAATTCGGTAACTCACCCAGTCATCACCGACCATGTTACCACAAAAGTATCTATATCCAAGGTCATATGGAACTACACCCTTCTGACTCGGGATCCCACACTAACACTTTATCGGTGGGTTATCGTCGCATGGCATCTTGTCATATGACATGTATTCTACTACTTCTTCCTCCTCCGACCAATACGACTCCAGACCATATATGAACTCTTAGAAGTTGCAAACAACCCAACCATCCTGCAACCATGTCCAAATTAACATACAAATAGTACAAAATCATCATTATGATTCACATGTTTCACAACTTACATGGTCCTATCTTGAGTAACGGAATAAATGAGTATATGTCAAACCCACAAGCGGACACTACGGTTGTGCACGGACACCACAATGGAACAAGGGGGTTACTCACACGCCTAGCACTAGCTTCCTCCTTCTCCTCCTCTGTCATTTTTGGTGGGTTAGGTGGAGGCGGCACCCAGTGCTTGAACTAACGGTACAGAGTTATGTGATGATACAGGTCATACATATCTGGGCCATCAATCCACTGGAAGAAGAAGCATCTCATGTCATCCTGTCAAATTGTGAAAAATATATTAACAACCATATAGTTTCATTATTACTATAAAAAGGTTACTATGTACTTACCTGATTGTCCGCACAAGTGTAGTAAGCACTCCACATTCGCAGTTCAGAATGGGAATAATGGGAGGCACCATGGCATCGCAATCTTTGACGGTAGGATAGTGTTTATTATCCCTTGGCCTAGGCACTCTACAACTCAATGACATCTTAACCCTGTAGATTCCACCCTGAATTGTTAAGATGTAATTGATATGCATAAATCTAACTAAATGAAAATCTACATATATAAGTGCACCAAGGTCCATTGAGTAAATACTTGATAGACATATGTTAAACTACCTTAAGCACTACATATATAATTTTCCATAACTCGCATCGCTAATAAGCAAAGATGACCTACCAACCAAACATTGCAACAAACCCTAGATTCTAGAGGTACCTCCCAATCTCATCACAATTTTGTATTGCAAATAATTAGTGGATGGGAGGGGGATTACCTTGCCAATCCTTTTCCCCCAAAAAAGAAGGCTTCAATCCATTCGGATTTGATGGATTTTAGGGTGGGAAGGAGAGGAAGGAGAGAGGGGTGGCGCCAGCGCTGAAGAGAGGTTCAAAGTCGAATGGGGAAAGTGAGGGAAGAGGACAGAGGTAAAGAAGCAGGCCCGGTTATGTATTCTGGTAACACAGTGCCAAGTTATCTGGCGTTGTTCCTTTAACAATTGCGCCAAGGCCTTTGGCACATACTAGGCCATGTCATCCAGGCACTTCCAGCGCTCATCCGACGTGGCATAGCACGATGCCAAGGTAGTGGCGTCATGAAAAAGATCTATTTCTGGACATCTTTTCGCAGAGGTTCCATTTGTAAAAACTATTTTTGAAAAGGGCCAAAAAAATAAAAATTCCACAATCCAAATCTGTTACTCGTAGCCAATGTTTGTTTTGAACACATCCATTGACGGGAATTTCAAATAAAATACCCATGAAGCAGCTTAAACCCCAAAGGTGTCCTACGAATTAGATTCCTGATTCTGGACGTGACTCGAGATTGTTTCTAAAAAGACAAGTAGCTCGCGTCATGGCATGTACATACATGAATGGAGTACTAGGTTCCCAAAACAACATGCCGGGTGCTTCATTGGGCTCAGGAGTGAAATCAGGTTTGGGCGATAGGGGACGAAGAGAGTCAAATTTGAATTGTTTTTAGAATAATAAAATATATGTGTTGAGATGAGTTTATTTTTCATGATCAATTTAAAATATTTTTATTCTTATTCATATACAAATTCACCCACAATAGTAAATATATGACCTTTCATATAATAGATGATGATATATATCCATTCAACGTCCTAATATTGTATTTGCTAGTTTCATATGGGCCTACCATAAAAGTTGCTAAAAAATCTCTATAGCAGAAAATAACTATAGCTCAAATCAATAAAGAGTAGAGTAATGTAACATGAATCATGATCATTAAGGACAAACACTTTAAACCTAGTGAAGTTTTGCAAGAAAAAACATTTCGTTACGAGCATTCACAATAACTATAAATAGTAAATACATTATGTTAAAAAAGACATATAATACTCAAAACATAAATAATAGATAAAATTAGTTTATATGCCAATGAGCTCTTAAGTTCTTTGGCTTTTATATGCTGCTCCGCTAGAAAACATGAAGTTTGTGTTGGTTCTGCCACTACTACAGAACACCACATATGCAGTGTCCCATCAGTGTCAGTTCAACAGTAACTGCTACTAAAGACGGATCAGTGCCGGTTCTTAAGCTCCCACACGCGAACAACGATTGAGGAGCTAAGAATCAGCATTGATACTTGCTATAGTATAAAAGCCCACCTTCTTCCCTAACTCGACCAGAAGAAAGCTGTCGCGAACCCAAGCAAACAACATCGGCTGCCATTTTTTTGCCGTCTTGCGGTTGGAGGATTTAAGATTTGTAGGAGTTAACTGCTCTAAGGTTAGTGAGATGATCTATATTTTATTTTTAAATAGATTTACTTGGTAGATTGCTCTAGGGTTGATGGTTGGTGCTTGTTCCATGGTTATGAGATCTAATTTAGGAAAGAATTGCAACTTTCTCATTGTTAGATGTATAAAGATGATCTACGTGTCTATCTTGAGTTTTTGGACTCTGTAAGTGTCGAATGTGTATAATTCACAATATATATTTCTATACCATTGGATTGAATGTCTTAACTCATTCCTTGTGTAGAATGGAGGTACAAAGATGCAGGACAGACGACATCTAGCATGTGGGATACATCGACCCACATCATGTAAACTCGACAATGATCGAATCCGATCCCAAAAAAAACTGAGAACTATGCATTGAAGTGTATTCTGAAGCTACAATTGAAGAAGTACATATTTTTACCCTACCACTTTGAATATGTGTTTCCCTCCATGAATGATCTACTCTTTTTGAGTAATACATCATTAGAAATTAGGATCAACTAACCTATAGTGACCTATGTGCAGTTATCACTGGATCTTCCTTGTCATCCAGTCAGACATTAGCAAGATCTACGACTCAAAAAATAATCCAAAAAAACCTATCAACCCGTCATGGACTTGCTACAAAGGTAAAACCCAATCATTTCATTATTGCTCTTGTAATATTTGATTTGATTGAATCTAAGTCTACTTACGGTAATAATCACACACATACAGAGTATACCTACGATACATCAAGAAGAGTATTAGACACTGGCTATTCACAAAAGAATGGATAGTTCGACATGACTTTCCTTGTAGGAAGCAAGGTCCAGACAATAATTTGTTGGGTTTTTATATAATAGAATTCATGCGCGGATTCAACGGAGACGCGTTGCTCCAGGTGGCCAATGCTGAGGTAGGCGGCATACATATTGATGACTAACTTTCAGGTCCAATACGTGTTCATAAGGATTTATTTATTCAATTCTTAAAATTGTAGCTCCTCAAGCTGTCCAGATATCGTCTCATGCCTATTAAAATCAACGTACTTAAAGAACAACTTATCGGGTTCATTAATAACCAAATCATCAATCCAACCGGCGAGTACCATGAAATTGGCTCCCCTCTCTCATTACCTTCATCCAACCAGAAAGGGGAGAGTTCAGACCCTTCGATTAACAAGAAACCTTAAACTCTTTATCATTATTGTAATGAAACTTGACATGTATGTGGTGTATATATACTGTGACAATGGGCACGATATTAGCAGCAACCGCTAGAATTTAAAAAGAGCGGGAAACCTATTAGTGCCAGTTGGTAATACCAATCAGAACTAATAGGTGTACTATTAGTACCGGTTGAATCCAAGAATCGGCACTGATAGTGATTTTCAGTACCGGTTCCATACCCGACACTAATAGTCAGTATTTATCAGTGCCGATTAATTAGTGGAAGTTCAAAACATGTCATTGATGGCGATTTTGAACCACCACTGATGAGAGTTTCTGCAGTAGTGTACCAATATCAATAGCATGTCTGATTCCGTGATAAAAAGAATTGTTGCCAAGAAAGAGTATAATGACATGAGTCAGAAACCGAGTGCATAGGTGGACTAGCTGACAACCAAAGTTTACACGCATGGGAACCACTTCATGGTGTGGTGATGGAGGGTACGACTCCATCCATCAGGGTTTAAATCCCAGTGCTCATAATTTATGCACACGCGGGCATTTTCAATAATACCATCCATAGATGTGTGATAGGGATGCACTCATGTATGTGTAAATATGGTGTGCTTGCGTAGAATACAAGAGGTGCGGTCAGGCCCCTTCTCCGCCTCTGATTGGGCTCAAGCATCTGACGAAGACATATTGTCCTTCTGAAGTCCTTGGTGTAGAATTGTTGGTTACTTAAAAACATATCTTATGTGTATTGCTCCTTTTTTTTACAACGTAATAATATAGCTTGTGCACATTGCTCATAGATAAATTGAGAAGTTATTATTTTGAGTAAAAGACACAATGTTCTTCTTCATCTCCATCGTGATCTTCCCCTTCTTCTAGACCTGTGAAAAAGTTACAGGTGATAGTGGGTGCAATCCGAACAAAAAAAAACATGGTAGTGGTTGTGTAGCGAATATGGTTCTTTTAGGGCTTGCATGTGATTTTGATGATTAATGATAATATAATCAATAAGACTAATATGTTTGTCAAGTATATGATTTAGTAGGTCTCATGGATGTAACAAGGAGAAGTCACCGAAGTCGGGACAATGAGAGAAATGAATTGGACTTGTCTTATAATTTTTTATGTGATCAAATACAATGAATTTTTGTACAATCTTGTAGATCTCTTCACAAGCTTTTCATAGAGTCTAAGTTCGTCAAAATCGAAGTTCGGAGCGAAAAGTTATGACTAAAATACATATTGTTGTTTCTGCTGAAATTATACACATCAGATAGTCCGGTGCTCACAACGAAAAAGCTCCAGCATTCACAAAGAAAAATACTCTGGTGTTCACAAAAAGTCTGTAGCGCAGTCTAATACACACTGGATATTCCGGCATTCACAAAATAAACACATCAGACTATTTTTTTCAGAGAGGATGCAAATGGCTCGGTTGGCATCGTATGCACGCCAGATGTTCCGACGTTCAAAGAGGACTTTCCGGCATTCATAAGAAAAAAAGTGGAGTTCTGACGTCTAGTTCGTAGAGAGTACACGTTGAATGTTTCGGTGCTTGTAATGTTGCACATGCCGAACCATCCGATGAGTACAACAAATTATGACCTTTGGGGCAACAACTAGTTCACAAGGTTAAGACTATAAATACCCATCCACTTGATCATTTGATGGTGTTGGAGTTCAGAGAAACTCACATATATTTGAGAAGACATCAAAGCCACCAAAATACTTAAAGTGATCATTCAAAATAGTTAAGCATATTATTAGAGAATGATTAGTCTTAATAGGCCTACAGAGAGTTGTGTCTAGGTGTCTTAATAGGCCTACGGAGAGTTGTGTCTAGGCGTTGTGTCTACAGAGGGGATTAAGAGGTGATCCTAGCTTGTACTAAGTGGTACGTTGATACTTTGGAGTCTTGGTGACTCGCAGATATCTTGGATTTTAGTGGCTCAAGTTTGTCGACCCTCTGACTTAGTATGGAGTGGCGATAAGACTCTTGTACAGGGACACGACCCTTGCCTTGTTGGCTCAAACTTCGAAGTAAAGATGGCGGCAAGTAACCAGAAGAGAGGCTTGTGGTGAGGCTTTGTCTTGGTAGCTTAGTCGCTCAAACTACTTGAGATCTAGGTGGCTTAAGGGTCATGACCGGGTGCCGTCCAGGAGCTATAGCCTAAATGTCTACTCTAACATAGACTACAGATGACATTTATGTCATCAATATCACGAGATAAAAATCTCTTATGCCGAGTTTGCTCTCTCTACCGTCTTTTACGTTTCTGTATTTATTTTTTACAGTCTACCTTTACATATTTATTTTTATAAGTAGTTTTCTAGATTTGACTATATGTTATAAACTTTTGAATGTAGAGTTGACACACTAAATAAACTTGCATATAGAAATTAATACAGATTTATCTTATAATTTTTTTTAAATCCATTAATTTTAAATATCCTAATTTATGTTATCTTAAGATGTCATAGATCCCTTCGGCCTGCATAACCAATTAGCCGTTTGGTGGCCAACCCACGACGCTCTCCCTTATTTGCACTTGCAGCCAATGCACAAGGAGTACAAATGACCGGACTAAGCATGCAGCTGACGTAAGAATTACAAAGGCAGCCCATTTGTTCTATCTGAATACTTTGCTTTCGACGTAGAGATGGCCCGAGAAGTGCCCAGAGCTCTAGATCCAGAGCATGGGCCTATTTGGTTTGTTGCACATATTAATCTTACAAAAACTTGGTAACGTCAGAACGCGGGCAAAAGAATAACGTTTGGATGGTTACCATACCACTTCCAAAATATAAGGAGAAAAAAATGATGTTTTGATTGTAACTATACCAAAACTCGTCAACAATGTAAGTATAGCATGTGAAGCTAACATGTCATTAAATATTTTCAGAGTCAAAATATCGCCGAGTGGATCTTATTTCAATGACCAAACTGCAAGGAATGTAATGGTATAAACGGATCATAATATTTATGAATATTATGGTTTAAATTAAAGTTTGTTAACTTGAAAATTTCAAAATACATGCAATCAGTAGGATGCTGCCACCACATCACTTTCACCGTCGGCTGCCCAGTCAGAACGCAGGAGAAGGAGATGTCCGCCCGCGACTCAGCCCTCAATTGCTAGTTCCCTGTAGCTTTGGCTTGCCAAATTTTCTTTGGCAAAAATCGATGAAACTAATAGATAGAGGAAGAAGACGACTCCTGAACTGTTATATTGTGATCTAACACTGTGAGATGTCGAGTGTAACAAATGCTATTTTCACTCACCTATCATAGCATCTTCCTATTTTTTCCGTAACGAATTCTATCCCGCGTTCCATTAACAGAATTATTGCAAAGTTCAGCGCAGGTACAAACTATCATGATAGTGTGTGTCTGTCTATCTCTCTCTATATAAAAAACTAACGAAGAAGATAGAGGATAGATGAGGAAATAATTAAAAGCTAGATTTACTCATTAAATTTTTTGGATGCATATTGTTGAGTATTTTTTTAACAGTGAGATCTATTTTCACGGTTTTATTGGAGGCTGGGTCGTGCGAGGCCATAGGCTAGAACCCTCGATCGGTTCGGTCCCTCCCTGGGACTTTGCCACCGGCCTGTGAGCCCGTTCGCATGTTGAGTGATGACACATGCAACATGATTTGTTGCTTATTTCTAAGCAAACAAGAGTTACAAAGATGCATATATATGTTTATGCTAGGTTGCCTGTTCCACAGACAAATTAAATTAAAATCATGTTTGTATATGCTGTTCATGCCTAGTTATTATGCAAAATTATGGGATGATTAAACATGAGGTTATACATTGCACGGGAAGATCGATCAATCTCGATCGTCGCCATCCGGCACGCACGAATCTCAGTGCGGGTTCCGTGGGTCGTGGCGGCTGTTGGCCCCGGACTCACGGTAGTCCTGCGTCTGCAGGTCCACCCTCCTCGCCGCCGTCTCAATCTCCTCGTCGGCTAGCTGCGGCTCCCCTCCCACCGCCGCCTCCTCCGCCGTCGTCGGCAGCGCCTGCTGCCCGCGGAAGACATCTACGTCGTCGGTCGCCTCCCTCGGCAGCAGAGCCCTCCTGTTGCCGGCCGCCACCGCTGCTGCAAGGAGGAAACAGAAGGCACGATATCAGCAGCGTGGCCTCCGGCGAGCCGAACAGCTCGATCAAGCCGTACAAACCTTGGACGAGGAAGAGGCAGGAGAGGACGGCCAGCAGCAACAGGATAGCGGGAACGGACACCTTCCTCGTCGTCGCCATGGCCTGTGAATCTAGCTAGGGATCAACTAAGAAGCTAGCTTGATTAACTATTAGTTTCTCTTTGTAGATCTACAGAGAGAAGAAAGCACGCAGCTAACTTTGTTTCTCGACAAGCTTGCACATGTACGTACGTATGTGCTTAGCCAGTTCGTGACAGACGGGTCGTCGTTATATAGCGCCAGCTGCAGGATTAAGAAGAGCTAAGGCAAACTGTGTGAGCTGACCTAATCTATTAGTACTAAGTGCATTAGTGATCAGAAGTCACATCAATGGAGGTCAAACGAGCACATTATGTGTTGCTTAGGAATTACCGGTAGAAAGAGGGAAGGCCAGGCATGCAAAAGCTTTGGCTGCTGGTGGTAGTTCTTTTGGCGCGGAAAAAGGTGGTCGCGGCCATCAGCAAAGCACCGGAAACAGGCGGGATCACGGCCACCACGTACGTACGAGCGTAGGCGTGCAGGTACGCAACTGCAGCTTCGCACTGGCATCCACTACGCACTGTTGCGCCATGATCGGGTGCGAGATCGAATGCCCTAAATTATTCGCCCGATCGCCAGCGGCCACGGATTCGGTCGGATTCGATCGCCGCGATGGAGGTGTTAGACATAATCCTCACCTAAACATCGCGATTGCTAGCTCTAGCCAGGATGCATGAAGTACCCCATAATTACGGAAGCATGATGAACTCATCGGAACCGGATGACATTTAATCGGGATGTAGATGTTCGAGTCGATATAGATGATCGCCGGGTTGATGGTGATGTTGATGCAGTTCGGTGTAGCGCTTAGGAGCCAAAGTAGTGGACGCCTAAGTGATGAAGGGATCGGTGCAGTCGCGGTGGCAGCCTTCGATCTGTTATCAACATCTGATCATACAAGGGTTTAGATATGTTAGGGTTAGGCAAAGCTACACGAGAACTCGTTGTCGTGGGCGCTGGCTTCTCCTCTTATATTATGACACTGTACGGATTAAAATCTTAACCAATTGTTAATTGCGTTTCCGATTGAGATGTGTGATAGGGACATACTCTCCTATTCTCTCGGTCTTTTCCCGTTAGCAAACGTTAGGTGCCGAGATAAATCCAGCACGAGAAAATATCACACGTCTTCGACATAGATCCACCGACCGGTTGATCTTTACTGGTGATTTTTATGTAGCGAGGGATCTCGTTTTTGTGATCCTAACTTTGACACATAGGTCAGGCATTGTGCCCAATCGAAGAACTACGATTACCCAAGCTATGTTATCAGCACGCTGGCAAGGTTGGCTAGCTAGAGATCTTGGAAAAATACCAGACATTTCTGGCATGCATGTTGTCAGATAGAACGAGATGGGCTCGAGTAGTCAACGATCTATTCTAAATATAAACTTCGTTTTCAATTTTTTCTTCTAAACATAGACTTTTTTAAAATAGATTAAGTCTCCTTTTACTTAGTCGAATTCAGTGCTGATGTGGCACAGATATATGCAGTGCCTATGAAATGACTGTATATGTGGGTACTATCATAGAATCATTGAAAAGATATGGTATATTATAGATGATTTTTAGGATCCGTCACATAAAATATCTTTAGACTGTTGCTAAGATAAATATTTAGGTGTGAATGAATTCACAGATAATTTTTATAAAGCCATCTATTTCTATCATACAGATACAGATAGTTTTTAAAAAATCCATATGTAATATTATCACAGACATTTTTTTAAGGCTCGTCGGTGTCTATACGGTAGACACGGACGAATTTTATAAACATTAGTATGTATTTAAAGACCCGAGAATGTTTTAAAATTTGATCGCTTGTCACCTACTCATTTCTCCAGGCTCTTTTGGTTTCACACACACAACATGCTCGTATTCCCTCAAAATGGCGAGGAGTTTTTTCTTCCTTACTCGTCATATCTTGTGTTCCACTGCACTCATAAAGAGTCATCCTCACTCGTCATCAATGCCGAAGAAGCGAGATCTCAGCCAGGACCGAATCCCTTTGACTGTTCCGATGTGAGTATCATTGCTTCGATCTGTGTAACTGATGACACCTTGTTTCCATCGTAGATTTGCAATATCACAGTTCACGACAACCAGAAGGTGGCAGGATAGGATTGTCCCTATGACAGCTTCGACGGTACAGATGCTTTGCATCGACTTTGGTCGGATGGACTTCGTTTTCTTCACTGCTGTGAAGGCCCCCTCTGTCGATAATGTGTATGATGTTAACCACATTCTCCATTTTGTTCTTCCAAATGAAAATTTCTCCATTGTTATTCATCACAGCGGAGATATTTTCATCAACTGTAAGACATGCCTGAACACCCATTTCTTGCTGAATCATGACTGGTGGTTTGGTGGCAACGTAGTCTAGTTCTGACTCATGCATGAGCTAGTCAATGTGCAGCTAGATCCAGATGACTGCGAGCTGCTCATTGAAGATGATATTTGAGTTGACGTTGTGCTAAAATGCAGCATGCCAAGATGATGTCTATCATCTCATCTTTTTGAAAGATGGTGTTGATTGACCCAACTTTATTGGTTACTTTTTCGTCTTTTTTAAAGTTGTAGGTTTATGTGTTCTGAACAATGTGTGATCTTTTTAATCTCTGTGATATGTAAATATTTGTGTTTTATATTTTGAACAATATGTGACCGTGTTCTGAACAATATGTTTGATTTGTAAATCATAAAATATGTATTTGTATGATCCTTTCTCTCTATAAGCAAATTTACTTCGCAGGCAGGAAGCAAAATTGCTTAAAGGAGAAAGGTGACACATAAGTTTTTTTTCAAAAAACTCCATATGTGACAATTAACACATACATATTTGAATAAAAAATCATATGTGACTCTTACTACGTACAGACAATTGTCCAAAAAATCCGCCTGTGTGTAAATGTATCGCAAATGGTTCTAAAATCGTCTGCGATAATATCGATATCACATACACTTTTACAGAGGCGGAACCTATAACCGTCTGTGATAGAGTTTAAAATTCATCTGTAATTACCCGTTCTGAGGTATTAGTGGTTTCGTTAGCTTTGTCTCGTGCAAGTTTTTATAAGCACCTAATGTATAGGTGTGCTAATTTTCAGTTGCCTGGAAACTTGTCTTCATTTATTCAAGTTTGAAACCAACAGATCTTGGCTATATACCTGCCTAGCTCTTTTTACAAAGAACTTCGTCTGTACGGTCAACTTAATACACATATTAGGGAAATGAAGTCTCTCAAAGACATTAATTAGGCATAGACATTGCTACTAAAAAAATCTTATTATTGTCTGTTCATAACTAGCGATATGTAAATAACAGTGATACTCAGTAAGCATAGAGTATCACTATCGATTAAAAACCGATAGTGATATATCTATCGCTGTTGATTATATTATGAGTTGACAGTGATAATCTCATTATTATATCTACTATGGCTGGTTCATATCATGCATTTGATGGCCGAGCACCAAGCAGAATTGCTAAGCTCAGGCTTGGACATGGCGATGGAAGGCTCAGTAATACAATGCCAGATCACCATTCTTAGTTTACATAAAAGTTGGCAGTAATAATTATTATTATCACTGCTGAGCGGTGTTATGAACCGATAATGATAATTTAAGCTATCACTACTAGTTCACTTTACAAACTAATATTGATGTATGATATTCGGTTTAGGAAGTGAACCGATAATGATAACTTAAGTTATTACTGCTAGTTCAATTATTTGAGATGCACCGTGTTTAAACTGACAATGATATTTTTATTGCTATCAGTTTTTTATCTACTGATAGTGATATCTAGACGTCTATTGGATTTTCATTAGTAGTGCAAGGAAAATCCAGATCCCGGTAGTAGAGCGTAAATACAGATGTCTTTCTGCTTGCGCTGTTTATCACGATCGATAGATATCGGTTTTATCAGTGGTATGCAAGGTGTTCAACCAATCTTTAGTAAAGTACCTTTAGAAATCATGCAAGTACAACCTATCTGGTAAGTCGAACCGCATCTACAGAGCTTGGCAACACGGCAACCACCATCCCCACAAATCCGTAGGAACGCAGCAATAAGAATTCATGGAGCGTAGAACTCTCGTCAGATCGCACGCACTTAATTATGAGTTAATTAGTTAATCATCGATCCCTTGGGACAGGAAGATCACACACATGTATATGCATGCATGACATCACATGATGATGGCAAGTGTCGCCTCCACCAACAGTCCGAGTCCAGCATATATATGAGAGCGATGGATGATTTGGCGCCGCACCTCCTTTGCTTTTCGATCTCAGTCACACCCACCGGTCGATATGGTAGTGCATGCGCTGATCACTCCTAGCTCGTTTGACAACGCAATAGTCCACCCCACAATGGCCAACTAAGCTCTAGCTAGGCGTCTACAGGCCACCAAGACCGAAGGGCGGATTAGGACTAATTCTTATCTATCGAAGCAATTTATAGGAACTTGTGGTAGTGTAAGAAGAGAAGGTATGGCATGACGAGGAATAGGAGTCACACAACCATGAAATAATGGTCGCATCGTCGAGTAGTAGGAGCTTATTTGGTAGACCTCTAGATTATGATTCATCATGGAAGTGATTCAGATTATCCTTCCAAAGAGTTTCTCTAGCGAATCAGATTTAGTTGTAAAATCATTTGACTGGCTAGCTAGATTCAGATTTCTTAACGAGAGGACAAGTTGATCGTCTTCTTTTTTCGATGTCATGTTCATCCTAGTTTTTTGTAGTACTTTTTTCCATTCTATCCTTTCTCTTCACAAGTCTTAGTTCTTAGAAAATCAAGTAAACCACTGCCCAGGATTTCTTTCTAGGTCTTGCCCCATCCTACAATGTTTCACAGACCAGAAACAACCGGAACGCAAATGAGAAATCGAATGGATCGAAGAAATATGTTAAAGTGGCACTCTTGTTACCCTTGTTTGCACACACTTTTAGCATACATATAACATAAAATTTAGTACCCCCCCCCCCCCCGTTTACCGTACAATCTCGTCCGTTCGTGCTTCATGCAGCCCTCTCCGTGACGATTTCACCTTCAACAAGGTTAGGGTGCAATGTTAACGCAAGTCCCAACCTTGGATGGGGAGGCACCACCGGAAACTCAGGTAGTCCCAACAGCAACACATTTTCCTAACGTGCCCGTAACTAGGAAAATTCGGATTTCTAGTAGTGAGGTGGCACTAGGGTGGGGCTGGCATCCGGCAGTGGCACAGTGAATAAACCGACAATATATGTCACCACCTATTGAAAAAAAATTCATCTTGATAAAACACATAAGAAACAAACACGTGAATTGATCTCTGATAGATAGAGATATAATCACTCACACTAACCACTCAAGCTAAGACTTTATGGGCCTAAAAGCAACTTTGTTCTAAAAAATGCAAGCAGGCACGCAAATAACCATAGGATAAACCGATCAAAACTCTACAATGGCAGATCCAAATTGAAAGAGATGATGGTGTATATGATTAGTGGACGTGAGGTCCACATGCACCAGCCCAAGAATGTTGTGCGAGCTGTGGCTGTGGGTGGAAGGCAACTTCGTTTCCAAAAAAAAGAAACGAAAAGAAAAAGAAAAGGTTCTTGTAAACCGTAAAGCCACGAAGCACTCAGCAGTTGGACAAGATACTCTGCACAGTACGCCATTGCACACCAAATCTTTCACCAGTGGATCGAAATGGGGGCTCTCGTGAGGTCAGACTCGAGCAGGTAGTGGTGTACCGTGAGGCCATGATCTCAGTCCCTGTGCACAAGGTGGCTGATGTGCACAAGGTGCACCTCACGAGTGCCTGCACTCTGCACAACCTCTGAATTGGAGAAGAAAAACTTCTGTTCAAGTGCGACCTGAATGATACCGGCCATATTGGCGGAGAAGTGGTGCTGCATAGGACGACCAGAAGGAGCTTCCAGAGGATCATGCATTATTGCACGGACTCTCAACATCTCAAGGTTCTGGATGGTCTTCCTTCTGAATTTGTTTTCTAGACTTTGATGTTAACAACGCTACGGTTCCAGCAAATATTTTGTAGACTTTGATGTTGGTAGGATCCAGATCGTAGCGGTATAAAGTCATGGAATCTTAGCAAAGTTGTATTAGTAGGTAAGCACCAGAATCTACTATTTTCTTCTTCTTGAGGTTGAATTACTGGTTGAGTTGGTCCCACGAGTTTTTGAAAAAAAAGAAGAGAAGGATTAACCTATGTTAGGCTTAGGCCCAAATAAACATGATGCCATGGACCTGCTTGTTCTAAAAGAAAGCCTGCCTTAAAGCCCTTGCACTACAGTAGTAGTGCTGCCTTTACCAGATTTTTTTTTTATATTTTTTCTTTAATAATTTCAAGAATACACATCTGTTCCAAAAAAATCCATACCTAACCTACCGTTGCCCGTTCAACAGGCTAGAACAATGAACGGGTGAGACCTTCGTGGATGTGATGTCGCGCGGTCCCACCCAAAAGGTATCGCCTGTTGAGTGGGTGAGATCTTTTGGCTATTTAGCTAGCCGCGCTAGCCCTACCGACGTCAGCACTCATTTTCTCCCACATCCGAGCCAAGAGAAGAGGAGAGGGGAGGGGAGAGGGGAAAATTGCGGCGAAGCCCTACCGGAGAGAAGAGGTATATTTTTTTCCCCAGATTATTTTATAAACCTGGTAGGATAGCCAGTAGTGTTAGATATTGACATAGATATGATACGAGATCTAGAATTTTTTTACAAACTTGGTAGGATAGTCACTAGATTTATGTTAGAACGTAGATCTAGCTTTTGAATTAGGGTTAGATATAGTTTAGTAATTAGATACTGTTTAAACATATATCTTAGCAATTAGATATAGTATTTAGACATATGTTAGGTATTAGATATAGGTTTTAGATATAATGTAGTCGTAACTGAATTTTTTATTGTAGATGTAGTTTTACATATTTATTTTTGTTCGTTTGCAATAATGTTAGAGTTTTTATTGATGGTTACTAGGTATATCGGATATGTGGTAATTTAGGATTTTTTATGGGGATAGTGAAATATTATATGGTCCGGAAGGGGTAGTATTGTCCATATTTCGGTCAATGGACGAGGGTATATCAAGACCTATGCACAAAAGTGTCGGACACTTATATGCGTGGTTGATGTGGGGTTTCAAAATAGACCCCGAGGTTCAAGAGATGACCATTAGCATTGTGGGCAACCATATCCGAGAAGGTATGTACTGGGAGGTGTTCCTGCTCTGGGAAGATAATGTGTGGAAGAGATATCTGCAGGATGTTATGCACAGAGGTTGGCCTCCGATGTTGCTTGTACAATGGAAGAATAAGGAGACAGCTGGGGAGATGCAGGGTGTGGAGTACGCGGAGGAGGAGGGTGATGAGGAAGACAATGAGGAGGATGTCGATCCGGATGGTGCACGTTCATCGGATTATCCGACTGAACCGACCAGTGAGACAGATGAGGGGGAGCGAATTCCTTCTCTAATTGAACAGATGCAGCGGGATGATCTTCAGGCTGATGAGTCTCCTGAGTATGACATCTCGGATGATGAGGACGACGCTCCGGTTCCCGCAGACTGGAACAATCCAAACTTCAACAACCTTGTGGTGAATGAGGGGAATCAAGTGGCCTGGGAGTATACGCAGAATGAGGTGACCCAAGGTGCTAGGTATCCTACCAGTCATGCCATGATTCAATGGTCAACATCGCTACGACAACAGTTTTATATTATGAAGTCAAGCAAGAAGGAATATGATGTGAAGTACGCCAATGAGGGTTGCCAGTGGAGGGTGCACGGCTTTAAGGGGAAATGGGTTGACTATTGGGAGGTGTCGATTGTTGTTAAGCACACTTGTATGATGGACGAACTTGAGCCCAGCCACAGGAACATCACCTCAGCCTTTGTCGCCAATGTGATGTATGCCCAGATTGTAAACAACTTGAATTGCGAACCCGGATCAATAATCAGCCAAATCGAGGAGGATTACAAGTATACTATCAACTACAACAAGGCATGGAGGGTGAAGAGGAAGGCAATTGAGATGAGGTTCGGGTCCTATGAAGCGTCATATGACAATCTGCCACATTTGCTGCAGACTATTGTTCGAAGGAACCTGTGGACGTATTACGACATTGATAAGTACTCATTGCTATCCAAACATGGCAAGTACATCCTGAAGCGATGTTTTTTCACATTAGGGGCATGTATTGAAGCTTTCAAGCATTGTCGGCCTATCCTGTGCATTGACGGTACTTTCCTTACCGGTAAGTTCACAGGACAGATCCTGATTGCTATTAGGGTTTATGGGAATAATCAAATTCTGCCTTTGGCCTTTGCATTTGTGGAGAGTGAGAACACCAACAGTTGGTACTGGTTCCTGTACTATGTGAACACAAAAAATATACCTCTTCTCTTTGGCAGGGCTTCACTGTAATTTTTCCCTCTCCCCTCCCCTCTCCTCTCTTCTCCTCTCCTCTCCTCTCCTCTTGGCTCGGGTGTGGGAGGAAATGAGTGTTGACGTCGGTAGGGCCGGCGCGGTCGGGCTAAATAGCCAAAAGATCTCGCCCACTCAACGGGCGATAGCTTTTGGATGGGACCGCGCGGCGCCGCACCCACGAAGGTCTCGCCCGTTCAGCGGGTGAGAACTTCATCTCGCCCAGTGAACGGGCGAGATCTACCTCTCTCCGATTAATTAAATCGCATAAAAGCCACAGATGCCTGGGCCCATAACATCTCGCCCGTTGAACGGGTGACAGTAGGTTAGATATGAGTTTTTTAAACAGACGTGTATTCTTGAAATTATTAAAGAAAAAATATATTAAAAAAATTCGCCTTTACCATATGGAGCTGTAGAATGGCTTACACGTACGGGAGGTTGTTGGACTTGCTTTGCTTAGTTTATTGATGCACGGTCCAGCCCAGCATCCTGAACGGAAAACACAGGCGCCTTAGCTTGTGGCCCAGCCAAAATTTACCCAGTTGTTTGGGCTGTGGCCAGACTCAGGGATCTCCCTTCAGAAAACTCTGCATGGCTTAGTTTGGCTGCCCCAAAACAACTGACGACCATTTCTTTTTGTGGAAACTTAGTAGAGGTACTGCAAAGTTGAAAGGAGAAGAAAGACTTTGGCACAAGCTTTTCCATAGGCCCAGCTTTACTTTCGTCAACTTCTTTCCCCACATACGATGCATATCAAGGCCGAAGTACAACATAAATGTAGATGCATGCCCCTTTTTCAATGGAAAAACACTTTCCATAAAGAAAGAAAGAAATGATTGAGGGACACCACAACTTCCAAAAGGATGAGAGTGAAGCAGGAAAATATTAAGGGCATGGCCACGAGGTAACTTATATTTTGGTACCGCGGAAATTCCAAAATCAGACGAATTTTATTTTCATAAACCACCTTTCAAGTTTTTAGGGTATTTGTCAAAGAAAACCTACAACAGGTTCCAAACCAGTCTAACACCTACAAGTTTTTCCCCTAGCTTAACGGGAAAACACACGCGCGTTTTTTTCAACCTAAAACATTAATTTCTAGAAAATGTAAACGAAGAGGAGGTAGCATATCATACATGCAGGTTATTTTGTCTTTCACTAGTCTGATCCTTTGCCTTTAAGCTGTCCTCCATACACAGCCGATGACCACTCACTTGCTGATCTTTCTCTGCATTTTGGCGCACGTTACAACAACAGCCAAGCTTTTCCCTCCTTTTAGAAAATTAAACGGTAAAGCTACATCATTTCATGTAATTTTCTTGTGGCTAGGGCTTCAAGCTTCGGGCCCATGGTGGGCAAATCCACTAGTAACTCCACTGGCGGCGCAATTGTGTGGAAGATCTCTTTAGGCTCTTGCATGCATGTGGATACAGAAAAAGATGTGACTGTATACGCACAAAATTCAAAATTAGATAACATATGCGACCGTATTTGTTGAAATAAATAATATATCATCGTATTTACAATTTAGCATCCGTATTCGGCACCTTATTTACTGAAAATCGACTTTCGATACATTGTACGCCGAAAAAACGCGGGCTCCGCCATATTCGGTACACGAGGTGCAAAATATGGTATATTCAGCACCTCATATATCGAAAATCAGGTGTGATGTGACGAATATGGGTTACAATACCGTATTCGGTACCTCGTGTGCTGAATATGGCTAGACCCACGTTTTTTAGCGTACGGTGTACCAAAAGTCAGTTTCTGATAAATAAGGTACTGAATATGAATGCTAAAATTATAAATATGATGATATGTTATCTATTTTGATAAATACTATCGTATATGTTATTTAATTTTGGATTTTAGCCGGCTGTACACTCATAAGAGTAGATGTAGATTCAATTTGTGATGTCATCACTGATGAGGTGATGATTGATGACTGATTGTGTTGGCGACAAAGACTTGCAAGCAAAATCTATTGTACGATGATGCTATATGCAACAAATGCTATTTTAGGAGCTTTTTCACTTTTGATCTACAAACCTAGAATTGGCTTCACATTTTTTTAGACATAAGAAGTATAATTTCTAACCATTTTATAAATATGAGAACCCATATCAAATCTAAAACTTAAATATAGATGAATAGATTTCACCACAAGTATCCTAACCAAATACCATGATTGAAAGATTTCTAGGGTCTTCGGTAGTCAAGCCCACTGTTATAAGGCATCGGGTTCTGCGCTTTTTCAATCTTGGCTGTCCATTGCCAGATCCAGCAGCCATCTGCTGCTACAAAAGTTTTTGAAACATCGAAAGTATTTTTTTTTTTTGCAGTGCTTGACTGATTCTTGGACCTCAGATTTGGATCCCATGGCTGACTGTAATTTTTTTTTTTGAAAAAGAAGCTTTATTAACTCTTGTTGTTATATCAAGCTGATAAACCGCATAAGAGTTTATCCTCGGCCTATGCATTACTGAGTTGCACACAATCACACACAAAGGAACACAAAAGGACCCATAATATCACATGAGACCCAAAAAATGGAAAGACTGATAAGAAGAAACACATCTCCTCTTTAGAATTTATTATGATTATGTTTGGATGCGAAGCTTAAACTGTTATCTAAATAAAGTAAAAAACTCCTTGGCCACTCGCTCCAGTCTCGTACACGCCATAGTAACCATCAAGAGATGCTCTTGCCGATGTAATATAGACCATGAATAGAGCTAGTTTGTATAAGTAAAAATAAACTATAAATGAGGCACACATATCTTCTTGTTAAAGACAATATCGTTCCTACATAGCCATAGCGTCCAACAAAATATAGCCGCTGCTACCATTATATAGCCTTTGATATTTTTACTAAGACATTGAAGCTAGTTCCCAAGCATGTTTTGGATACTTCGTGGTTGGTAAAAATCTGAAGCAACCTAGATTATTAGCCATGCAGAGCATACGAAATGGCAATCAAAGAAGGGGTGCTTAATTGTCTCAAGTTTGTAACAAAACAACACTTTTGATCTCCAAGCCATTACCTTTTCCTTAGGTTATCCTTTGTTAAAATAACCTATTTGTGCAAATACCGAAGGAATATTTTGATTTTTAACGGTAGCTCTAATTTCTACATTTTACTCTTATTGATCGGTTCATCACCTTGCACCTGGGCCCTATACAAAGAGCTAACTATAATTTTTTCAGTCTGGTTTAAACTCCATTTGAACTCATCTCGCCCCCCCCCTCCCCCGACAAAGTGAGGTTCGTTAGATGCGCTGTCAATTCATTCCATGCTACTAGTTTTGGGCCATTAAGATCCCGTCTAAACAAAATATTTATGAGAAATGACTCCATCGTTGTAACACCCTGAGATTTAGCATATAAAAATATAGCAAAATTCACTCCAAATTAAAACCTTTTGTGATTAATTAAGGTAACTAAAATCAAAGATTTATGTATATGAACACACACACACACACACACACACACACACACACACACACACACACACACACACACACACACACACACACACACACACACACACACATATATATATATATATATATATATATATATATATATACACACTTGTATGTATATATTCATATATGTTAATTTGGCTAAGTATTCCGAAATGCACTAAATAAATTTCTAAACTTCTCCGTACATTAAATTGATTCATGTGAATTGGTTTATTGTTTTATGGTTCTTTGAGTAGAGATTTGAAATTGAATGTCTCTCAATTTCAAATATGTTCTTAGATTCTATTCAGCTCAAAAGCAATTCAAATTATTCAAGTTATATGCAATTCAATTTCAAGTTTGAATCTCGTATTTCAAATCATCGCTCCAGCATAATGTCCATTTCAGATTCAAATCCAATTTGATTTATCTGAATCCATTTCAATTCAAACTATTCATTGAACCATCATTCATCTCAATCGAAATTCAAATACATCAAATTTGAATTGTTACAAATCCATTCCATTTTAATACAATTCAAATACATCAATACACATCTCTCACTCTCTCATCTCTCTCACCCTCTCCCTGATCTTTCTCACCGAGTAAACACAAAGCAGCCTAAAGTCCTCTAACTCTCTCTCCTCTCCTCTGATCTTTTGCTCGGGCAGCATAAGTCCTCTCATAGCCATCACTCTCCTCTCACTCTGTGATCACTGACCAAGGAAGCCCATGCCCTGCTCCCTCCTCCCCATACCTCTCTCCGATCACCGACCAAAAGCATTGGCCACCTCTCCCAACTCTGATCTTTCACGAGTAGGCAAAGCTCATCTTCTCCTCCTTCCTTTCCTTCACCTGCAAGCCTCCCCCATGCCATATATGCAACCACATAGCAGCAACAGCTCCCCTCTGCTTCTCTCTTCCTCACACACAAGCATCCACAACCGAGTTCACACACGCCATACACACAGCCACAACACACGCACAACAGGTAGCACACCTTCACTCCTCTTCGAGCCCCTGCAAGCACACTAAGTAGTGCCGCCAGCCGCCCTACTACTCCTCTGCACTACTCGATCATGCGCGTCGCGCCCGTGCATCCTAGCATCACCGTGTGTATGTCGTGCCATTCCCTCAGCTGAACCGTCCTAATCTCCGTCCTGTCGTTGCCTCACCATGTGTCACGCTGTGCATAGCCGCGTAGCCCTGCCAACTGACGCCGCCCATGTGCGCGTGCTATGCTGACACCACACACGACGTCGTCGTGCCGCGCTCCGCTCCCCGCTGCCACCGTGGGCCGCCTCGAGCACAGCCGGCCAGTGTCATCACCTGCGTCGCCGCACCATCCCGGTGAGCACCGCTGCTCCCTTCACCCTCTTTACTCTTCCCTACCGAACCACCAAGCCCCGTGCCACCGCTCGGTCGCGCCCGCCTCCGGCTGCCGTCGTGTTGTCACCACATGCACCGCCGACTCGTGCCTCTATCTCGGTGCACTGAGCCGCCCGACCTCCTCCGGTGCGTCACGTTGCGTCGCACATGCCGCCTGACTATCTCACCACGCGCTACTGCCAGCTCCCATAGCTGCCGCGCTCCCTTCATCTTGCGTCGCCGGCCACCATCCCCACCGGTTCCCATCTCCTTGTCCGGATGCCCTCCAGCCGGCCTCCATCTCCCGGTAGCTTCCTCCCCCTCTCTCACTCCGGTGCACCTGCCTCTCTCCTCTTGGCTCCCCTCTCGTCTCTCCTGGCCGCCGCTTCGATCTTTCTCTCCCCCTCCAGTCTCCCTTCCTCTCTGTGAGCCTCACGCGCACGCCTGGAGACCCAGTCGGCCTTATCCATTTGAGCCACCCCCTTCCCTAACTGTCAATGGGCCCCACCAGACCGGCCACCAGTCCACGGCTCCGGTCCATTGTGGACCAGCCATGGACACCCCCCTCGGTCCACCAACCATGGACCACGTTCACCAAACAGCCACCCACTGGTCCACCAAATCTAGTTCATCGTAGACCCACTCACAAATATCCCCTTGGTCCATAGTTTCATGGATCGAGTCCATAGAATAGTTCCCTTTTCTATTTTTCCAGGATTTTCCTTTCCGGTAAATATTCTGAGCACCATATCTCCTCCATTTCAACTCTGATCTTGGCGATTCTTTTGCCGATATTCATCTAAAATCATAATCTATCTCCCAACCAAATCTTGTGATTTTTGGAACTTGTTTAATTTCTCGTCCGGTATTTATTTTTGTGTCGGATCATTTAACCTAGAGTTAGGTTTCGCCTTTTATTAAATAGAGTTGAGTCAGTTAGTTCAATGATTATGTTTAGGTTACAATTATAATATAATTACATATGTTAATCTTCTTAAGTGTATGTTTAATCCTTATGTTAATTAAAGAGTAGTTTTAGAATTAGGATAAATTAAAGAGCTAATCTTTTAATTAAATGTTTTAGAATAGATTGTTATTTCATGTTATAGTTTATGAATTAATCATGGTTTACTTAATGTAATAAGATTAATCAGTGTAATTTCTAGATAATAAATACATGTCTTTAGAATATAATTGAATAATTTAATGTTGGTAATAATTAATTGAATATCCTAGTAAATTTTAATTAATTAGTTTTAAAGAATAGTTTAGCCTAATTAATTAATTACATGTATGCTTTTAACATAGCTATGGTATCTAGCTTAATTAGAGAGGCAATTAGGTAACACTAGGTAATTAAGATTAATTAATTGATAAACTTAGTTAGTGCTATAGATTAGAATATTAATCTTGGGCACTTATAGTTTTAACCACCTGAGTTATACTTACGTAGATATGTATACATGCTCACATACATATAGACGTAAGTATCACACATACGTTTATGTATCGATACACGTGCACTCACCTACACGTAGGAATCTTAACTGGCGCTTTCTGTCAGTCATGCTAATAAACGCTCACCCAGTTGATCATGTTTGTTTAGGCTTTCTCTTAGTTTAATAAAATAGCTAGATTAACAACTTAGCCTAGTTTTTCTAGATGATTCTACTAAGCTCGATACATCAGTTTCGCTTAGCTTAGAGTTGCCGATCGTCCTTTCGCTAGGTTAGATTTCATCATTTTCCCATCGTTCTTTTCTTCACTTTGATGTTCCTTGGGTTTTGCTCTGGTGTTCAGTCGTTGTGCGCTTTTCATCATTAATCTGCGTAGGCTCGAAGTCAAGGATCTAAGCAAGAACGTGAGAAAGGAACTGAAGGCGAGGCCTGATGATGAAGAACCCCAGATGACTCAAGCAACAAGACCAATCTTGAATTGACCTTCATGAAGGCAAGTCCTATCTCCTTGATCATATTAAACCTATATTTTCAATTAATCTACATGATCAACTTAAAAATGGACTTATATCGCATGTATTATGTATTGCGTTTTTACAAACTGCTTGTAGTAGTTAATCCTACCAACACTTGCTATGCCATAAATGTTATCATCAAAGATACATATCACCCTAGGATTACCCGTTGTTATCTATATTAATAATAGACGACGTCTTGATATCTAGCATGCTTAGGATTGAATACTTCTCCTCAGAGATGTCACTTTTAAAAACACATCCCCTCGGAGATAAGATTTACTGTTATCAATGATAACTCATATACCATGAATCCTTGATGGTTCCGTGATGATTGTGAAATCCTTGATGTCGTGTGAGATATGGTGGGTGATGTGTAAAAATAGGTAAAAACTGTTTGCCTGTGGCAGGTGGAGTAGTACTCTGGATGAGGATGCTCCCGGGGGCTTGAGTTACCTATGTGGTATTCATTGTTGGAAGATACCTGCCCTGGCCATTTAAAAACCGAGTCACTACGTCGTCATGCTTAGCCACCCCGTGCAACCATGCGTCCTGAATATGCAAGACTTGACCTCTCCTTCACCAGACTGAGTTGGGCATCATACTAGGAGGCTGAGAGCAGTGAGCAGTCAAGTGGCCATCTGTCCCTCTATTTGGAGGTTGCTAGTACCGGCTTAGGCTTAAAAAGGGATTGTCCTTCAGTACATGGACTCTGGTACTTAGGGGTAAATCTTGTAGAAAAGCTCAGCAGGAAAGGTGTTTAGAGGGTCTCGGTATGATTTGCTCCTCCGCTTGCAATGGTTAGAGATTGAGCATATCACGTGGGTAAAGCTATATAACCTCTACCGAGTGTAAACCTACCCGAATAGCCATGTCCACGGTCATGGACATGCGACAACAGTAACTGTTTTGACTAGACTTTGGATGTGTCTTGATGAGTGAGTGTGTGGACTAGATATCCGTGTGATGAGGTTCCTGGCTCGATCTACCAGAAGCTGTGTGGTACTAGAGGTACACCAGAGGTAATGATAAGGGACTGCGGAGCGAGGTGTAGCCCTTCCTAGGACCGAAAACCCCCGGATATAACTCGTTACTGTTTGCTAGATCTAAAACTGTTTGAAAAGCTTTGTTACCAGGTTACCTTGTTTTAAACTGTTTCAAAAGCTTTGTTACTACGTTACCTTGTTAAACCATTTCAAAAGCTTTGTTACCAACTTATCCTGTTTAAACCGTTTCAAAAGCTTGTTACCTTGTTACCTTATTTTAAACCGCTTCAAAAGCTTTGTTACTAGGTTACCTTGTTTAAATTGTTTTGAAAGCTTGTTACCTTGTTTTAAATTATTTTAAAAGTTTTGTTACCAGGTTACCTTTATTTCAAAAGGTTAACAATAAAGAATATAACTAGATAGCTGTATAATATCTGCTTTACGCTTAAAACTATATCGTAAAGTCTTATCCTTAAAATATCCATTATGCATCTTTCAACCCTTTAAAGTAGTATAGGACTTGTTGAGTAACTTTCGTACTCAGTCTTGCTATTTTCAGATTGTTGAGATGGAGATCAACCTCAACACAGATGAAGTTGAACAGAAGAAGTCTAAGATCACGTCCGGACCTGAGTTGCCTGTGGCATTGGGTTGCATCGTTGTTCACTCCACTCCACTATAGGCTCTTCTGCCCTGCTGGTCTGTTGTGGATCCTTGTCCACCAGACCATCTTTTGTACCTTTTAGGTAATTATTTTATTCTATGTATGTATTGATATCATTATGTTGAATTCTATACGTATCAGCTACTTGATCCAGGGACTGATACAGGAGGTAAGGGGAACCCGAGGTCAGGGTCCTGAGAATCACCTTGACTACTGAGTCTTGTCTGTGTTGCACTATGTTACATAGAGAGGGAAATTGGCACCTCAGTGGCAAATTGCCTAGCCATGTGTCCTCCCAAAAATCTAATCTTAGAGCCATCATTGATATTAAAAGTACCATATTTGAATATGATACTCTTCACATTCATTTTTCCGACTCAGAATTGTGAGTCATCTAGTTTTCCTTCTACTTGAGAAAGAGGTTTTAGCCCCATATATTTCAATTCTTCCCACATCCCATCCTCAGTTAATAGCTTATACAACCACTTGCATAGGAGAGAGGTATTTTGGATGTCAATGTACTTAGTCCCTAATCCACTCAAATCCATGGTGTTGAGAAAATGGCCCCATTAGGTAATCATTGTGATTTTTTATGATTAATAATAACATAGTCAATGAGACTAATATGTTTATCAAGAATATATATTAGCAGGTCTTATGGATGCACTACATGAAGAAGCCACCGTAGCCGGGACAAAGTTTTATTGAATTGGAGAAGTCCCAGGAGAAATGAACTCACCGGATGGTCCGAAACTCTGGGTGCTGAACTCACCGGAGCATATTTGGCAAAAGGGAGAGAGGCCTGAAGACCTCACTGGATGGTTCGGTGATAAGAGAAGATACACGCCGGATCATTTGTCCAGAGAAGGTTGCAGCCATTGAAGTTGAAGATCAAAGCACCGGATGATCTGGTGATCAAAGTGTTGCACACACCGGATAATGAACAGTGCAAAGAGGCAAAACGAAGTTCAACGCATCAAATGGTCCGTGATGAAGGTTGTGCACATCGGAGCATTATTTCTAGAGAGGGTTGCATTGGCTCGGTTGGCTGAAGTCAACTCACCGGATAGTCCGGTGATGAAGTGATGTGCACCGGATGCTTACACCAGAGCAATTTACACAGAGAAAAAGGAAAGACTCGGATGGCTCATGATAACTCACCGGATAGTCTGGTGATAGAGATGAAGTATACACCGGAGTGTTCGGTGCTCACATGCCGGATGGTCCGATGTTAGCATTATTGTTCTTACCAGATCACCCGGTGTTAACAACTTTTCTGAGTCATTGGGTTAACAGCTAGTGCGCGGGTTTGAGGCTATAAATAACCCTCCACTTAGTCATTTGAAGTTGTGGTATGCTGCTGGAATCCAAAGAAGATTATATACACTTGAGAAGATATCCAAGCCACTAAAGTGCTTAAAGTGATTATCCAAGGCGATTAAGCACAAGAGTAATGAGTGATTGGTGTTTATAGGCCTAAAGAGAGTGTTGCTAGGTGATTGCTGCCTAGAGAGTGGATCAAGGAGTGTTCCAATCTTGTACCAAGTGGTGCGCCGGCACCTTGGAGTTTTGGTGACTCGCCGACAAGCTTGTTGACTCTCTGACTTGGTGTGGAGTGATGGCAAGATATTTGTGCAGGGACGCGGAGACTCTTGCCTTGGTGGCTCAAGCTCTGAAGTGATGGCGACAAGGAACCGGAAGAGAGGCTAGTGGTGATACCTTACCTTGATGGCTCATCCGGGTGGATGCCTTATCTTTATATTTGATGCCTCAAGAGCCGTGACTGGGTGCTGACCGGGAGCATATCCTTTGTGGAGCTCCAACGTAGACTAGTGGTGACATTCATGCCATCGATACCATTAGAAAAAATCCCTTGTGTTGAGTTTTCTCTTTCTACCTTATTTACGTTTCCGCATTTACATTCTTGCAATTTACCTTCTTAGATAGATTACAAGTGTTTTGATTGGTAGAGTAGATACACTAGATAAACCTAAAGCACATCTAGATATAATTTGATATAGGTTTATCTTGTGTTATTTTTAGAGTCGTAATTCACCCCCTCTTAGGACGTCACCGATCCCTTCAATATGTATCAGAGCAAGGACTCACATCTAGCTCTACAATTTGTGTTAGAGATTCATACAGTTCACAAGGTTTCACCATTTCAAGTGGTATTTGAGCCTTAGTCTCATTATGATCGGTTAAGCTTCACCACCTAGTGAGTTATGACGTTTGGGGTTGAGATGGATTCCCATAGTGCTCTATTTTTCGATGGCATAAGTTTCTCCCCGGTGAAAAATTCTAATGACTTGTTGTTTTCAAGTCCGAGGGTTAGATGTTTGGAGAGTCACCGAGAATGGGATGAGACCTCGCATCACCAACAAGGAGAGACAATTAGATACATTGGCCAAGAGTATCATTTTATCATCTATATGTGTTGATGCATTTAATCGTGTTTATTCTCTCACCAATGCACATGATATTTGGGTTAGTCTTATTGAAATACATGAAGGCACAAAGGATGTGAGAAATGAGTAATATCATGTGCTTGTTACTAAGCTCAATGGCATCAAGCAACTACCCCATGAAAATGCTAATGATATGTATTCTCGTTTGAATATTCTTGTTAATGAGATCAACAAATTAGGTTTGACGCCAATTGAAGATGATCAAGTGGTGAGAAGAATACTTCAAGCTCTTCTTCCGAAGTACAAGTTGATAGTGTCCCTCATCTACGATAACAATGACATTAAAAAGATGACTCCAAGTCAAGTGCTCGGCAAGATCACCGCTCATGAGATGATAATGAATATAGGGGTGGAAACTTCTTCCTCATATGACACCAAGAACCTTGCTCTCACAAGCATGCAAACTCAATGCCAACATATGAAGGCAAGAATGAGGAGATAAGAGCAAGAGTCAAGCTCAAGCGAAGATGATGGTCATCAAGATGAAGAGAGCTATGAAGAGGATGATCAAAGCACATCAAGTGGTGAAGAAATTGATCCTCAGTTGTCCAAGCTCTTCTCAAAGATAGAGAAGAATATGAGGAGTATCAATGTTAAGATTGATCATCCTATCTCCATTGAAGATTTGGTCAACACAATTGATCATATTAAGAAAGAGAAGAAGACCAAGATCAAGAATACTGAGACAAGAGGAAGAGCCAAGGTATTTGCTAGCATAGAAAGATGAGTGCGTGATGATGAAGATACAAGCTCAAGTGATGAGAGCACCACCATCCATTCCTCCAAGAGGAGCTCTTTCTCAAGGTCGTCATCACACAAGTCGTCATCACGCAAGTCATCTCACAAGTGCCTTGTGACCAAAGGTATGGATAGAGATGTAAGTAGTGATGAATTTGATGATGATTCTTCTTCCTATGATGAACTCCTTCATTTGATCAATGAGAAACAAAGGGTCCTTAAGAAACAACCAAAAGAGGTTAAGAAATTCAATGCACTTAATGATATTTATGCTACCTTTGTTTCTAATTATGAACAATTATTATGCAAATTCAATTTGCTAAACAATGAGTATGAAGAGTTTAAAGCTAAATTTGAGTGCATTGAATCTCAAACTAAGGTCGCTTTGAAGCAATCTACATCTCTATTTAATTTCAAGCCTAAGGTAGATGTTTCTATTTCTTACAATGATTTAATTGATATATCATGCTCACCCCTTTGTAATGAGAAATACATTGAGAATGTTTTTATAGAATCATCTGACAATCTCATTGCACAAGAGAATGATGAGTTTAAGAAAGAAGTGGAGAAGCTAAAGAAGAACTTTTCTAGTTTAAACGGTAAAGGACATGTCCAACCTCCTCAAGATAACTGTGCTTCCATGGTGAAGAAGCTTGCGGAGGGGTCCACCGTGACATATATGATTCAAATGCCATCAAGAATACCACAAATCCTTCCAATATAAATAAGTGAAGAAGAAGACCAAGGAGAGGAAGAAGATAACGAACCTCTCCAATAAGACCTCTAACCTCTACACCAAGCCTAACTACAAAATCAAAACCAAGAGCAACCACTACAAGATCAAAAAAAAAAGGAAAATAGTAAGGTGGTTGCACATATGGTTGGAGGAAAGGATTGGAAGTGGAACTAACCCATTTGGGTGCCCAAGAAATTCATCATCAATATGAAGGGGTCCTGATCGGTTTGGGTTCCAAAGAAGACATGAAGCACAAGTCGGCTTTGGGATTTGGAGGCTTAGCTTACAGAATGAAGTGGAGATTAAAGCAAAGAAGCCAATTATATAAGATGGGCGCATTGATGAAGATCATGTTCATCACATACCCAAATCCCATCCAAAGGTAAAAGAGATAAATGGTAGCTACACTTATGTTCATGCGTTTTATTTTTCATCTAGCTCATTTGTCTTGTCTAGGATTGCATATGCTTATTTCAATTTATTGCAATGCCTAGTTTAGGTTTTCATATGGTATGTTGCTTGTGTTTGTCTCTAACCCATGAGCAACCTACATGGTTTATTAGTTGTAGGTTCATTTCTTAGTACTAATTTTTACAATTGGTATCTTTCATGTGTCATGATCTAATCTATAGGATAAATCATCATTGTTATCAATAACAAGTGAATATATATCTCACAAGTATTCAACACTTGTATGTACGCATTTAGAGGGAGTATGTCCTATAGATTATGATTTCGAGACTAATATGTGTTTCTAGTGATATCTTTTATAGTCTCATGGAGCAATCAACATATCCCTAGAGGTACCCAATGCTTAAATTCTTTAATTGATATCATTGTCAAATCTTTTCTTTATTTAAGCTACCTCCATGCATAATATAGCTTAAATTTCCTATCTTGATATATTGTCTAGTTGTGTATATTTTTTTTTCTCATCATATATATGCACACATATAGAGGGAGTTTAGACTATATTATGTGAGTTTCATAAATTATGATCTATGTACTTTCATAGACTACAATTGGTATTATTCATCTGTAGTGATATCGATACAATTGGTATCCTTTTATTGGATCATGATTTGTGAAGCTCTCTCCCATGTGATCTAATATTTTTCTCTTGAGTTTATCATGTGTTTATAGTCTTTTTTGGGAGATTGTTGACAAAGAGGGAGAAGTTTGACGACTAAAGCAAAATGAAAGTAAGATGAATAATGTGAGGAGATTGTAGAAACAAGCAAAATATCTAGGAATACCGAAGTTGACAAAGGGAGAGAAGAAAATATGCTAGGCGCCTAGATTGACAAAAGAGAAGCTCTTACATAGGTCATTCAAGGGAGATAGTGACAATGGAGAAATGGAGAGCCATAACAAAGGGGGACTAAGTGGTAAGAACATGCATCTAAGTAATGTGGTAAGACTTTGTGCTCACTTATGATCTTTACTTTTGATATCATTTATTATTTACCACTTGCTTTGGTTGTGTTGTCATCAATCACCAAAAAGGAGGAGATTGTAGCAAAAATAGCCCCTATTAGGTCATGATTGTGATTTTAGTGATTAATGACAACATAGTCAATGGGACTAACATGTTTGTCAAGAATATATATTATTAGGTCTCATGGATGCAATATATGAAGAAGTCACCGCAGCCGGGACAAAGTTTTATTGAATTGGAGAAGTCCTAGGAAAAATAAAGTCACCAGATGGTCCGGTACTCTGGGTGTTAAACTCACTGGAGCATATTTGGCAAAAGGGAGAGAGGCCTGAAGACCTCACCGGAAGATCTAGTGATTAGAGAAGATACACACCGTAGTATTTTATCCAGAGAAGGTTGCAGCCATTGAAATTGAAGATCATGGTCCGGTGATCAAAGTATTACACACACTGGACAATGAACAATGCAAAGAGACAGAATGAAGTTTAAAACATCAGATGGTTCGATGATGAAGGTTGTGCACACCGGAGCATTATTTCCAAAGAGGGTTGCATTGGCTTGATTGGCTGAAGTCAACTCATCGGATAGTCCGGTGATAGAGATGAAGTATACACTAGAGTATTTGGTGTTCACAGAGACTTGAGTAGGGTTCCAACGGCTAGTTTGTGAGAGTGTACTCACCGGATGATCTGGTATTGTTACTATTATTCTCACTGGATCATCCAGTGTTAACAACTTTTCTGAGCTGTTAGGTTAATGACTAGTGCGCGGGTTTGAGGCTATAAATACCCCTTCACTCAGTCATTTGAAGCTGTGGCATGCTGCTGAAGTCCAGAGAAGTTCATGTACACCTGAGAAGATATCCAATCCACCAAAGTGCTTAGAGTGATTATCCAAGGTGATTAAGCACAAGATTAGTAAGTGATTAGTGCTTATAGGCCTAGAGAGAGTGTTGCTAGGTGATTGCTGCTTAGAAAGTGGATCACGGAGTGATCAAACCTTGTACCAAGTGGAACATCGACACCTTGGAGTGTTGGTGACTCGCCGACAAGCTTGTTGACCCTCCGACTTCGTGTGGAGCGGCAGCAAGGAGTTTGTGCGGGGATGCAGATACTCTTTACTTAGTGGCTCAAGCTCTGAAGTGATCACGGTGGCAAGGAATCGAAAGAGAGGCTAGTGGTGAGACCTTACTTTGGTGGCTTGATGGCTCATCCGGGTGGAGGTCTTATCTTTGTGACTTGGTGGCTCAAGAGCTATGACCAGGTGCCGATCGGGAGCATATCCTTTGTGGAGCTCCAATGTGGACTAGGGGTGGTATTTATGTCATCGATACCATAGGAAAAATCTCTTGTACCGAGTTTGCTCTCTCTACCTTATTTACGTTTCCGCATTTATATTATTGCATTTTACCTTCTTAGATAGGTTGCAAGTGCTTTTATCGGTAGAGTAGACACACTAGATAAACCTAGAGCACATATAGATAAAATTTGATATAGGTTTATCTTGTATTATTTTTGGAGCCAAAATAGTTCTAAGTGTCCTAATTCACCACCTCTTAGGACGTCACCGATCCATTCACTTGGGCTTACACAGGACTTTTAATGTTGCCAAGCGGTATTCCTTTTTTTTTACCATCACTTTGCCAATAGAATCTTGATAAAAAATAATCAATGTTTTTAAGACTCCGTGAGGGATTTGATAGAAAAACATCATATATGTGGGTAGTCTACTAAAAACTAAGTTAATAAGTACTAATCTACCTCCTGTAGATAGGTACTTGGCTTGCCAGCTACTCAGTCTTTTTTCGATTAGTCCCTCAACTCCTTTCTAGTCAATGTTTCTTAGTTTTTGGTAGTGAATCGGCAGGGATGAAAATGATCAGAAATGATCTAAAAATGTTTTAAATCACTTTCACTTTCATATTTGTTCTCGGAAAATCAAAATCGAAAACGATAATGTCATAAACAATTACAATATCGGAGATATCAGAAACTTTAGAAACAAAGCTATTGGAACACAAACATGTCGATTACGGTCGGGAACCGATAGTTTAGATCGGAAACACCACCCCGTAGAATATGACTCAAATATCAAGTGTCCACACAATCATCCAAATACGATTAAGTCTTAACTCGACCATACAACGACATAACTAATAATTCGTCCATACAATGAAACTATTCTTAACTTGAGTACTCAAATAAGTCTTAACTTGACCATATAAAATACAATATATTCACACTAGATAATTTATAATTCATTCAGTATATTTGTACCACAATGCAAACTATTTCATAAGTACCACAAAATGTACTACAACATAAAAATTACAAAGAACCCATCTAGTATATATATAAAAAATATATAAAATGACTAGGGTGTAACTAACCATCTTACTATTTTAAGACCTCTTGCTTGGTATGGAGTCGAGGCCTACAAAAACTAGAATGGGCTCGGAGTTTACACCGGAATTTTCGGTGAAATATGGTATTTTGAAAATATGATCAGAAATCAGGCTATATTGTTTTTGTATTCGTCGGCTCGGAATCGATCCGATTTTATATAAGTTGTAGAGAAATCAGAAACGATCGAGAAAAACTAGAAAATGATACTGATTGGTTCGGGTTTTACCGTTCCGTTTTCATCCCTATGAATCAGGGTAACTCGCCCATTGCACATCCAAATTTTTTTGCATATTTATCGGCCTTGTGTTGGGCCACCCCAAAGCAAAACAATTCATTTTTATGAAAGTTTATTTTTAACCCTGAAAGCTGTTGAAAAGTACAAAGCACCAGCTTCGTGTTCTTGGCCTTTTCCAAGTCATCCTCCATGAATAAGATCGTGTCATCGGCATATTGAAGGATTGATAGCTCACTTTCTATCAAATGGGTTTTAACTCCTTCAACTTGTATGGTATTTTCTGCTCTCTAAACTAGTCTGCTAACATAATCAGAGAGACAGGGTCACCTTGGCATAGTCCCTTTTTTTTGTTTGGAAGTAATGACCAATTTCTTCATTGATTTTCACTGCTACACTACCCCCAAAATGCAGTTTTCAATCCATGTGCACCATTTAGGTGAAAAGCCTTTTATCCTAAGGGATTGTAAAAAGAATAGTCATTTTACTTTGTCGTAGGTTTTCTCAAAGTTAATTTTGAGGATTACACCATTCATCTTTTTTCAATGGAGTTCGTGTAATGTCTCATGCAAAATGGCCACCCCTTTAGGATATTTCTTCCACACTTGAATGTCGTTTGTGTGGGATGGATAATACGGTCTACAATACTATTTATTTGATTGGTTAGCACTTTAGTAAAAACTTTGAAGCTGACATTTAGCAGGCAGATTGGCTTGTACTGCTGAATACGACAAGCTTCCTTAATCTTTGGGAGGAGCGTAATTACCCTAAAATTTAGGCTATATATCGGGAGATTTTTATAGTGCATTTATTGGAATATTTTCATCAGATCACCCTTGATGATATCCCAGAATGTCTGGTAAAACTCTACCAGGAAGTTATCAGGATCCGGAGTTTTATTTCGTTCCATTTGGAATATAGCATCCCTTACTTCCTTTTCAATGAAATAGGCTGTAAGGATGTTATTTTTGACATCTGTCACCTTAGTGATATCATCTATCCGTGGCTCCATCATTGTGAAATGACTATTCATAAGTGACCCAAATAACTCCTTATAATATTTGATTATGTATGATTTTAACTGGGATTGTCCCTCAAATTTTCCTTCTTCTTGATATAGGTAGAAGATGCATTGCTTCCTATGTCATTTGCAATCATTTGGAAGTAGTGTGTATTATTGTCTCATTGGAGAATATCGTTTACCTTGGCACATTGGTATCATTTAGTCTCCTCTTCTCGGAGTAGTTTAACCAATTTTTCGTTCGATTGGTTTTTTATATTAATCTCATTTTGTTAGACATCGAAACTCAGATTTTTTATCAAGTTCGTCGATTATCACCAAGAGGTCTTTCTTTTCTTGTTTATATGTACCACTAGTGTGCATGACCTATCCTTTCAGGTGCCACCTCAGTGAAATAAATTTTTTCGTCCTCCTTTGTGTGGAGGTCCGTCCCCTCAATGGACGAATCCATAACCCCTTAACTTGTTCTGCAAATCCTTCGCGAGTTAGCCAACATAGCTCAAGGTCTTTTACCTCCATTTGGAGACAAGTCACAGGTATCTAACATGATCAGGGTATGGTATGACAGACATCCGCTCGAGAGCATATATGGTTACCAATGGGTATTATAATTCCAACTCTTGAGTCACTAAGACCCGATCAAGTTTATCAAAGGTAGGGTTATCAAGGTTGTTTGACCAGGTATATCTTCTTCCCAAAAGTTTGATCTCTCATAAGTCCAAGCTGTCGATGATTGCATTGAACAAGAAATGCCACCGATTCGAGAACATGTCATTATTTTTCTCCTAACTAAAGTCCCCGCCAATCAAAATCGGGTATGGATTGTCTCGGCATAGATTGAACAGCTCTTCAAGGAAGCTAGATTTTTGTTCCGCCTGGTCTAGACCGTATATTGATATAAGAGTCCGTACAAACACATCTGACTTGTTTCGAAGATGACATTTCCCAGATAATTCCCCATCCGAACATTCGATGATTTAGATGTATTTAACCTAAGCAGGATGCCACCCAATCTTCCACGTGAGGGGAGGCAATGCCAAAATAGGTCTAAACCACTAGTATTCACGAGCCTGGCTTCTACCTCTTTTTTCCCGTTTTTAGCAGGGCGATAAAGTCTAAGCTATTGTCATTAGCACTCTCATTTATAAACCAGAATTTAGCTAAGTCACCAAGAGTTCTGTGGTTCCAGAATATATCTTTTATTTGATACTTGTTAGTTTTTTTGGCTCTTACACTACCGGAAACGATGTGTATGCCGAGTGCCTACGTGTATGCCGAGTGCAATATATCGGGCACTCGGCAAACAACCACCTACGCCGAGTGCCTGACGAAAGCACTCGGCAAACAAATAGGCACTCGGTAAATACCTCAAAAAACACTCGGCAAACAATAGCACTCGGCAAAATTGAAAACAAACACTCGGCGAATTCGGGCACTCGGCAAACTACGCGCCACGTGTCCCTCCGTTCGGCGGCTGACGGCGAGTCGCCCCTTTGCCGAGTGTCGTCTAACGGACACTCGGCAAACATAAATGTTTGCCGAGTGCTCGATATTAAGCACTCGGCAAACTGTTTTTTTTCTTTAGTTTATTTTTGGTTTCCTTTTGTTCTCTTTTCTTTCTCGTAATAACAACCAACCAAAGACCGCCACACATCGATTCCGATATTACTACAGTATGGTTTAAGAATGATATTGTTATGAACTTGGAGTTAGAATTCAGTCGTGCTTAAGATTGAGATGCAGCAAATGTGGACTCCTGGGAGCAGCCCTTGGAATCAGTTGTGCTCTGAAAGATAATAACAATTCTTCTTCCTTGCCTTAAAAAAGGAATTTCTCGACTATATACTATCATTCCAGCTGTCATCCAGACAAAGAAGGAATTTTCAATGCTTGCCAAGTGGAAGAAGCAAAAGCAGATCAGCTTGACACACTAAGCTGCCCTTCTGATCTATGGGTTTTGCTTGGTTCATCGTTAAGTGCATCAGAGGAGGTAGCTGGTAGCATAGTGAGAAGTGGTGGAACAAAAAAGCGACTTCATTTGGCGATTCTTGGATGGATAACATGTTTGCTATGTTCCATCGAAATCTAACTTTATGGACAACTCTTTTTCATAAGAAATTATTTGATGGATATAAGTCAAATTTGATCTGCAAGTACATAAAATAACGAACAAAAATGGGTAGAAAAATATGAGACTTGCCATAGTGTCATGATATGATACGTAGAGACTGAGATAAAAAATTAAGAAGGTTTCGCAAAAGTTGTCACGTACGATGCTTAGAAACCGAAACATCTCCGAGGAAGAATCATGGTTTGGAGAGGGAACGGATCAGGTTTGAACCCGAAGTAACGTTTGAATCGTCGTTTGACCTTGAAACTTTTTCTACACTCAACATACAACATAGCATATTCGATGTTAAAATTTGGTATTTTTCTGGATCCGTTTGCTATTTTTAATTCATTAAGTGCATTTCTAGGCTTTTAATGGATATAAGTCAAAGTTGATCTGCAAGTACATGAAATAATGAACAAAAATGGGTAGAAAAATCATATTCATGTTGTTGAGTCTATTTTTAGGCCATACCCAAGAAATGAAAAGAAATTTGAAACATCTGGGCGGCAACACTCGACCAGCAACATGTAGCTTATTGGTTTTTTAATTCTAAAAAAAGCAAACGAAGTCAGAAAAACATGAGACTTGTCATAGTGGCATGATATGATACGTAGAGGTTGAGATAAAAAATTGAGAAGGTTTCGCAAAAGTTGTCACGTACGATGCTTAGAAATCGAAGCATCTCCGAGGAAGAATCGTGGTTTCGAGAGGGAACGGATTAGGTTTGAACCCGAAGTGACGTTTGAATCGTCGTTTGACCTTGAAACCTTTTCTACACTCAACATACAACATAGCATATTTGATGTTAAAATTTGGTATTTTTCTGGGTCCGTTTGCTATTTCTAATTCATTTAGTGAATATGTAGTCAAAAAAAAAATTCAGGTGTTTGCCGAGTGTCTTTGTTTTACACTCGGCAAAGCACGTGTTTGCCGAGTGCCTTGCTCTCACACTCAGCAAACCAGTTGTTTGCCGAGTGTTCTAGATTTGACACTCGGCAAAGATATCACACTCGGCAAAGCAGCGAATATAGGGTTTCCCCACCCCGCGCGCGGGGACAGATCGAAAATTGTCCCGCGCGCGACTCCCCTCCTGCCGCCGCCGCCTCGGCCTGCCCCGCCCCCCCTCCACCGCCGCCGCCAGCACAGCCGCCTCGGCGCCCCCCCCCCTCGCCGCCAGCGCCCCCGCGCCCATCCGCCGCAGCGCCCCTCCGCCGCCAGCGCCGCCTCGGCCCGCCGCCGCCCCTCCGCCGCCGCGCCCCTCCGCCGCCTCGGCCCGCGGCCCTGCACCGCCAAAGGCCAATTTCGTTCATACAAGGGCCCAAAGGAGGGAAGTACTTGAGTGGTTCCAAACCTTGATGTTCCCTGATGGGTATGCAGCGAATCTGAAGAGGGGAGTGAATTTAGCTACTTTGCGAATCAACGGGCTCAAGAGTCATGACTATCACATATGGCTTGAGCGGCTACTGCCGGTGATGATTCGAGGCTATGTCCCCGAGGATGTTTGGCTAGTGCTTGCGGAGTTGAGCAATTTCTTCCGCCAGCTTTGTGCCAAAGAGTTATCTCATACCGTGGTAGCAGACATGGAAAGACTGGCGCCTGTGTTGCTCTGCAAGTTGGAGAAGATCTTTCCACCCGGCTTCTTTAATCCGATGCAACATATGATTTTGCACCTCCCGTATGAAGCACGAATGGGGGGGCCCGTGCAGGGCCGCTGGTGCTACTCAATTGAGAGATTCCAAAAGATTCTTCGAAATAAATGTAAAAATAAATGCAAAATTGAAGCATCCATAGCCGAGGCATACATCCTAGAGGAGGTGTCAAACTTCACAACAAAATACTATGCTGACAATCTTCCCAGTGTGCATAATCCACCCCCTCGTTACAATGTTGGAAACCCCGAAGATGAATCAAAGCTTAGCATCTTTAGAGGGCAACTTGGCAGTGCAAGTGGTGCGACTAACAAGACCTTGCAACATGAAGAGTGGCGCACTATTATGTTGTATGTCTTGACCAACCTATCCGAAGTGGAGCCGTACATGCAGTAAGTGCTCAATACATTATTTCTCAACTAGTCACAAGTTTGTGTCCAACTCCGCTTCTTCTCATTGCTATAGGGAATTCAATGAGCAATTCTGGCATGAATCAAGGGAACCTACCCTCGAGGAAGCTTCGGCCCTTCTTAGAGATGGTGTGGGAAATGACATGCCCGATTTCATTTCTTGGTTCAAACATAAAGTACTTTCTAACTTGGCTATTACACCAACTTGATTTCATTTCTTACATGCGACTAATACACCACCGCTTAAACTTGTAGGGAACAACCGACGAGTCTATGAGTGCCGACTTGAGACAAGTTGCAGATGGTTGTGCCTATAGGGTCAGGTCATTTAAGGCTTACGATGTGAATGGATATCGCTTCCACACAGCAAGCCACGAGCAGAGTCGGCCCAATCGTAGAACAACAAATACCGGAGTTTTTACTGCAGGCTTAGATGGGGCTGAGTACTACGGAAGAATTGAAGAAATATACGAACTAAATTTTGATGGGAGCAAACCTCTGAATCCCGTCATATTCAAATGCCATTGGTTCGATCCAGAAGTAGTGAGACGGACCCCTAATCTTGGGCTAGTCGAAATTCGACAATCAACCGTCTTACCAGGAGACGATGTCTATATTGTGGCTCAACAGGCCACGCAAGTTTATTATCTCTCGTACCCGTGCAAAACCGTTGAGCGTCTTAAGGGTTGGGATGTTGTGTACAAGGTACCGCCACACGGTAAACTACCAGTCCCAAACAATGAAGATTACAACATAGACCCCAACACATATGATGGAGAATTCTTTCAAGAAGATGGGCTCGCAGGGAATTTTGAGATCGACTTGACGGAAGCTCAGGGCATGGAAGTAGACAATGAAACTGGTGCTGACGAGGACGAAGAAGACGAGGTTGAGAATACAAGGGACTTGGAATTACTTGAGCGGTTACATTTAGACAATGACAGTGATGACGCCATTCCTCCTCCCGAGCATCAGGATGATTATTTCGACACGCGTGATAGTGATGATGAGACTTATGATCCAGCTGATCCCGATGATGATGATTATTTCTAATAACTGTATGTTTATTTGTAATAACTGTATGACTTATTCTTTCTCATAGCATGTTTTTTTTAGTATGCTTCATTTATTTACATCAAGTTGTAACATCCGTACTAATTGGTTTACTTGTTCTCATAGCATGGTGGGCGGTATGAGGAAGTTAACGTCGCTATACAAAAAGGCGACGGGGAAAGCCACGGATGCAGGTGACGGGTCCGGAAAGAGACCCCGGGGAAGACCTCCAGGAAGGCCGAGAGGCGGAGGCAGGGGTGGAGGAGGTGCTTCTATACCTGCTGTTGAGGAGGAGACTGAGTCGCCTCTAGGTGCGGCTGAGTCTGAGTCTGACTCGCCTATACCTACGGCTGCGACTCAGTCTGGGGATGAGGAGGAGCAGGTAGAGGAGGAGCAGGTTGTCCAGGGGGGTAGCTCTAGCTCTACTTCTTCTCGTGTGTGGCTGCGTGGTCCTTCGAGCCTCCCGAGGCGACCGGTGCCAATGGCTAGACGCCCGCTCATTCGACCAGATGGAGAGAAGTAAATGGCTCTCTCTACTCTCATTATTTTTTTGCCTTTGTATCTTCAATATTTCAACACATACTAATAAATTGCCTTTACACTTGTGCAGGAACTGGCTGAGGGTTGGAGAGGGTGACCACTCACGCCATGTAAACGGCATCCTTGGACTTTTGATCAAGGAGAAGTTCCCTGGCATGGTTACTTTGGGCGGAGTAACCGAGCCGGCATACACATGGGCCCACTATGCAGCCGCGCCGGACGCCCGTGACCGGGAGGGAAGGGTGTTTCCCAATAGAGCCGAGTGGGTGAAGGCCGAGCTGTGGGTAAGTTTCGTTCGCACTACATTAGTCAATACTAATCGCATGGAAATTATTTAACTAATGACTGGATCCGTCGCGTCTATATGCAGGATTTTTTTAGATGCGAGCCGGGCTTGGAGGCTAGGGCAGCTGCTGTCATCGACAAAGCTGCCAAGAAACTTGTTAAGGATATGCACTATGAGGCGCGCGTCCAGGCCGTGATCAAATTTCACGCGGAACACCTTGGAGCGAAGGTGACAAAAAAAGACGCTAGGACCATATCTTTGACCCGGGAGCAGTACCTGAAGGTAAAGTACAATAAAGCTTATTGTTCCTTAGATTACTAACACTTAATTTCTTCTTCTTATATATCATGCACTTGATTATTTAGGTGCCTCCGGGGTGGTGCGCCGGAGACCTTCCGTGCTGGTTTGTGATCGTGGACAAGTGGTGCGCTCCCGAGTGGGAGGAGAGTCACAATGCTTGCCGGGAAAGGCGATTGTTGATGCCTGGCGCGCCACACCATCAAGGCAACCTCAGCCTGACTGGTTTCGCGGCTAGATGGGTATGCAATAGCATCTGTTGTTCCCAAGCTCAGTTCTCCTTAATTTCTGTGCGGGCGTCCCCTTTATGAATGTTATTGCTTTTTTGTTGCAGTCGGCAAAAAATGATGGTCAGCCTCTCTCCCAGTTCAAGGCTTATGCTTTGGCCCATAAGTCAAAGGCGATGCACGGGGTTGCTTATGACCCGAATGACCCGGCCTCAGCGTACACCAACGAGAACATCAAGGCTCGCCTGGATGGATACACATCGATGGCAAAGGAGGTCCACGGCCCAGACTTTGATCCGAGCGAGCAGGATCTTGATGGGGAAGTGGTTATGAGGGCGGGAGGAGGCAAGAAACATGGCCGGTTCTGGATTGGCGACGGCACACTCGATACGGCCACCACTCCCTCTCTCTCTCAGCTTAGAGCTCAGAGCACAAGCTCAGGTCCGGGTATACGCCCTCGCCTAGAGCCTACACGGATTGCGATGAACGAAATGCAGGTTAGTTCTGTTTCATTCATCCTCCACTATCTTTACATGCTTTGCATTGGAACGATGATGAGATTGCGATGACATACTGTAGGCCCAGCTGGATGAAGAAAAGAGGCTTCGGCACGAATTAGAGAGATCGTTCGAGGAGAGGATGGCGGCAGAACGATCCCAGTGGTATGCGATGATGACGCCCCTTTATGCTGCAATGGGTCAAACTCCGCCACTGATGCCAACCCTTTCTCGTCCACTTGCTCCACAGGCTCCAAACACTGGCGGCAGAACGATCCCAGTGGTATGCGATGATGACGCCCCTTTATGCTGCAATGGGTCAAACTCCGCCACCGATGCCAACCCCTTCTCGTCCACTTGCTCCACAGGCTCCAAACACTCCTGTGAGTTAGTTTATAACCTTGTAATCACCATTATTACCATTCTTACAACCATAGAGTGTTGTGCTAACTATCTACTTTGTGCAGTATCCATCAGAGGGATCGAATATGCCTGGAGCTGGAGGTTCGCACTTTGGTACTCCACCTCACTTTGGTTTGTTCTCCTCACTTTGAAAACTTACTTTTGTAACCCTATATCCATACTTACCATTTCTGTTTACTTTCAAATGCATACTTCTTAATTAGCGTTTTTGCTCCTTAATTGATGCAGGTTAAGGTGGTAATCAAGTGTTGAGTCCGTTACGGCCTGCTACATTTTCTTTTTGTTTGGACTATGTTTTGCTATCTTGTCACGACAATTTGTCATGTTTGTGTCACTAGCGACGGTTTATGTGATGTTTGTGTAATATGCGATGTTTATGCGACGCTTTATGTGATGTTTGTGTAATATGTGATGTTTATGTGACGCTTTATGTGATGTTTGCGTAATATGCGATGTTTATGCGACGCTTTATGTGATGTTTGCGTAATATGTGATGTTTATGTGAAGGTGGTAATCTGTGAAATATATGTATATTGTTTTGAATTGCAGTGACAGTTTTGAATCTGGTATGGATCAATTGTCGACCTGCTAAATAACAGTTTGCCGAGTGTTACACTCGGCAAACAAGGCTATGCCGAGTGTTACACTCGGCAAAACGGACACGTGTCACAAGGCTGTTCAATCTGGCATTTTGGATGCCACTTTGCCGAGTATCCACGGGATACACTCGGCAATGCGTGGCACGTGTCGCCAAACTGTCGTATTTGGGTGCTATTCTGTGCTCACTTTGCCGAGTGTATACACGGACACTCGGCAAAGTGTCCTCGTGTTTACCGAGTGTATCTCTGAGACACTCGGCAAAGAGGCCGTTAACGCATTGGCACCGTTAGGTCACTTTTTTTTGCCGAGTGTCGTATTTGGCTCTCGGCAAATATGTTTGCCGAGTGCACGATATAAAACACTCGGCAAACAGTAGTTTGCCGGCACTGTGTATGCCGACAGTGATATGCCGAGTATTACACTCGGCAAACATGTTGCCGAGTGTTTTAAGGCCTTCGCCGTGTGCCCAAGGCACACGGCAAAGTCTCGAAATCCGGTAGTGTTACAAGTAGACCTGTTCTTGCGAACTTTTTTCTTCGAGGAGTTCGACTTGGATTTCCGAGGGGTAGCTTTAGGTCGCATATCCCGCCTCCTAGCTCCACCTCATCCATGCCATCCTCTATCTCATCGTTCACAAGTTGCTTTAAGAGGTGGCCATATTACTCACCATCTGATTCCTCTCCACTTGAATAAGACAAATTGTTTCCATTGATTTTCGTACTGCTTTGCAATGTATTTTTAGGGGCTACTTTGCATATATCAAAATCCATATTCTTCAGGACAGTCAAGGAAAGCTCTACTTCGCTATCCAAAGTACCCATAGATATTCCTGGACTTTGAATATTCGAACAAATTCGGTTATCCGGAAGAGAGTGAATGGAAAACGACTTGGTGTGAGACGTACCTAAAGGAACTTGACCCCGAGCCGGCTGGTGGACAGTATTGGCGCTGGTTATTCCAGTCTTATTTATGTCCAGGTTCTTCTCTGCTGTCCGCCGCATTGCCCTAGCCATTTTCACGGCTGCTTGTACGCAGTTCTGCTGGAGAAGAACTCCCTTGTGAAGGTCCGGCCTTGCTAAGATATGTAACCTTGCGCGTACGGCTTGATGGCGCTAGAGAATGGGAAACTGCCGGCCAGGACACATCAAGCTCCATTGAGGCATTGAGATGTCCCCAGCCATCACCCCTGCCTGGGCAGGACCAACGTCCAGGGCTGAGGCAGTTCTAGGCGGGGATTGGCTCCTTGGATGTGCCGAGATGTCAGCTGCCTGTAGACCCCCAGCTTGCCGCAACTGTGCTGCGACCAATGACGACGACGTCGAGGCGGTTGTGGACTGCAGCTTGCCTTGAGTCGTTGCGACCACCGCCGGCCAAGCTTGCATTGAGGCCCTTTTTCCAGGGCCTGATTGGCAGGCAGAGGGATATCCGACAGTTCAGCCTGCCGGGTGATGGCCTGCTGCCGCCCCTGGGAACTCTGGTCGCTACCCTCGGTCTGAACATCATCATCCACGGCAGCTGTTGCGGCTGTCTGGGACTCTATCGGAAAGTGGCCCCGCCCTGTCATACCGGCCATGCTCAACCCATCCTGCTGGACGGCTGGACCACATGGCCACCAGCGTCGCCAGCATTATCACGGGCTATTTTTTGGACAGCCCGAGCCGAGCCGGCAGTAGCCACCGCATCAGCGTGAGAGCTTTTGACCGTCGTCGGCCCCTCGGCCAACAGATGACCACCGCCCGGCTGGACCTGCTTAGCAACTGAGTTGGTGCGCCCTTCTAATGCTCTGGAGGCGCGGCGGACATACGTCTTGAATCCAGCTGAGGCCTGTCCGGGATTTAGTCTTCTGCTGTTGTCAGTAATGTCAGACTGAGGATGCAGAGGCGGCCGGTCATCCTTGAATGACGACGCCCCAGCCCAGTAGCACCAAGCATTTGCAGTCCCATCGGCACCTCTTGACTCACGGCTGAGGAAGCTAGCGTGGGAGAAGTCGGTGTGGTCTGCTCCCCACACGACACCCTCAGCCCTATGGTTGTGAGCCGATGGAGGTGTTCGTTCATGCCCCTTGATGATGTTCGCAGGCAGCGCCGCTACATTGCCCGCCGTAGGAGTAGCAGCTGCTCTCGCAATAGAAGCCCGCCGTGGATTGAACGGCATCACTGCGATGAGCTGAGACGACGCGCACTCGAGTGGGAAAGTGAGCGCACGAGGGTGTTCATGTCCACCTGCATATCATCAGAAGCTTGATTTTTGCCGTTAGAGTTGGACGAAATATTCTTCGCTTTCTTTTTGGTTTGGTCATCTGATCCCTCCATTTCCTCCTCTAACAAGTCGTCTTCATCTCCATTAATGTCCCCGGCGAGAGAGAGGGGCCATCATTCGAGATGAAGTTGGAGTCCTTGACGGAGAAAGTAACTTCATCACCATGACGACCAAATACAATATCCGTTTTAAGGGACAGTAGTTTTGCACCTATTAGATCCACCTATAGGCGCACTATACCCCGACGCCATATATAGGCATTGCATGTCAATATCTAACAGAGCGCCAAAAACAGTGTGAAAGCTTAGATGGCCGAATAGTGACCGTAAGCATACAGAACTCTCGTAACATGCACCCAAGTTATCTGTATTTGAAAATGAGGCGATGGCTCATTGGAAGGCATCCATTCTCCAATAGAAATAGCGACCCGTGAGCTTGCAGTCAGAATTCCAAATACACTATCTTACTAAGCTCACTACCGGAGACGGCTTCTTTGCCGAGTGTCCCAGACTTTGCCGTGTGTTTTTTATCGGGCACTCGGCAAAGAGCCTCTTTGCCGAGTGCCACAGATAAAGAACTCGGCAAAGAGGCAATTTGCCGAGTGTCATTTGTTGACACTCGGCAAACCCTATTTTTTCAATTTTGAGCAAGTTCGTGGAGGCTATTTGCCGAGTGCCAGAGAAAAAGAACTCGGCAAAGAGGATCCTTTGCCGAGTGTCATTTGTTGACACTCGGCAAACCCTATTTTTTCAATTTTGAGCAAGTTCGTGGAGGCTATTTGCCGAGTGCCAGAGAAAAAGAACTCGGCAAAGAGGCTTCTTTGCCGAGTGTCATTTTTTGACACTCGGCAAACCCTAATTGTTTTTTCACTTTTGACCTCCAAACTTTTTCTGCAGTCCTCATACAATACCTGGTACTCCATGTTCCAATGTGGCACATTTCTCGGACTTCTTCTATATTTCTTTAATTTATTTCAATTAATTGATTTTTCTTGGATAATTCAAATTATAACTGCTAGTCATTCGAATAATGAAAAAAAATGAATGGAAAAATGATATTCATGTTATTTAGTATAATGTGAGGCCGTATCCAGGAACAGACCACAAATTGCGAACATCTTGTTCACGAAACATGACCACGAACTTGCGGGCGAGTTGTTTTTAAATTGTATAAAAAGCAAACGAAGTCCGAAAATCATGAAACTTGTCAAGATGTAATGATATCATATGTGGAGGCTGTGATAAAAATTTGAGAAGGTTTTGCGCAAGTTGTCACGTACGATGCTTGTAACCGTTGCAAACCGAAGAAGTTTATCTAGGTTTCTTCGGAGATTCTTCGGTTTGCAAGCATCGTACGTGACAACTTGCGCAAAACCTTCTCAAATTTTTATCACAGCCTCCACATATGAAGTTGGAGAAGATCTTTCCACCCGGCTTCTTCAATCCGATGCAGCATTTGATTTTGCACCTCCCGTACGAGGCACGAATGGGGGGGCCCGTGCAGGGCCGTTGGTGCTATCCAATCGAGAGATGTCTAAAGGTTCTTCGAAAGAAATGTAGAAATAAATGCAAAATCGAGGCTTCCATTGCAGAGGCATACATTCTGGAGGAGGTGGCGAACTTCACAACAACATACTATGGTGACAACCTCCCTAGCGTGCATAATCCACCCCCTCGTTACAATGCTGGCGAAAATGAATCGAACCTCAGCCTTTTCCGAGGCCAACTCGGAAGCGCAAGTGCATCGACCCCCAAGACCTTGAATCATGAAGAGTGGCGCCATATCATGCTATACGTGTTGACCAACCTTGACGAAGTGGCACCGTACATGCAGTAAGTTCTCAACGAACTTGTTAAATACGCCGTCACTATTCTGCATCCAACCCCCTTGTTTCTCGTTGGTACAGGGAATTTCTTCATGAATTCTGGCGTCAATCAAGGGATCCTACCCCGCAGCAGGTAGATACCCTTCTTAGACAGGGTGCGGGAAATGGAATGCCCGATTTCATTTCTTGGTTCAAACGGAAGGTACCGTCCAATTTAGCTCGTACGTAGTTTGACATTCCAAGTTACTCGTACGTGCGAATAATATAACGATGTATCCTGCTTGAGCTTGCAGGGCCAGAGGGATGCGTCTATGTGTGCCGAGTTGAGACAGGTTGCCGATGGCTTTGCCTATAGGGTCAGGTCATTTTCTGGTTATGACGTGAATGGATATCGCTTTCGCACAACAAGCTACGAGCAGAGTCGGCCCAATCGAAGAACCACAAGTTCCGGAGTTTTTACGCCCGGCGTTGATGAGGTCGAGTATTATGGAAGAATTGAAGAAATATACGAACTCAAGTTTCATGGTTCCAAACCTTTTAATCCCGTCATATTTAAATGCCATTGGTTTGATCCTGAAGTAACGAGACGGACATATTGTAATCTTGGGCTAGTCGAAATTCGACAGGATTCCGTCTTACCAGGAGACGATGTCTATATTGTGGCCCAACAGGCCACGCAAGTTTATTATCTCCCATATGCGTGTCAAACCATAAGGCATCTTAAGGGTTGGGATATTGTGCACAGGGTATCGCCACACGGTAAAGTGCCTGTCCCAAACGATGAAGATTACAACTTAGACCCAAACACATATGACGGAGAGTTCTTTCAAGAAGAGGGACTTGAAGGGAGGTTTGAGATAGACTTAACCGAAGCGATCGGAATGGAAGTAGACAATGAAACGGTTATTGAAGAGGACGTTGGAGATGAGGTGCAAAATGTGAAGGACTTACAAATGCTTGAGCGATTACATTTAGACAATGACAATGGCAACATTGCTCATTCGGATAGTGTTGATTATTTCGACATGATTGATAGTGATGATGAGACTTATGATCCAGCTAATCCCGATCATGAAGATTATTTCTAATACATGTAATACTATGTTATTTTGTAATTACGTTTTGTTTATTTTGCATCTCTTTCTAAGTACTTCTTGTTTATCTGTGCTTATTGGTTTACTCTTTTTAATTGCAGGTGATTGAACAAAGATGGTGGGCGGTGGGATGAGGAAGCTAACGTCCTTGTACCGAAGGACAAGGAGGAGCAGCTGCAGGAGGGAGTCGTCGCCTGCCGCCCCATCGCGTGAGGAGGAGGAGGAGGAGCAGGTGCCCCAGGAGGACGCCGAGGAGGTGCAGGAGGACGCGCAGGAGGACGCGCAGGAGGAGGCGCAGGAGGACGCGCTGGAGGAGGCGACAGCAGGGGGTTCCGCTTCCTCTAGTTCGTCGAGCGTCTACTTGCGAGGTCCCGCGAGCCTCCCTCAGCGACCGATACCTCGTGAGAGACACCCGCTGATTCGACCCGAGGGGGAAAAGTAAGTAACTTTAGATGTTATCACTACTTTATATGATATGTTGAATATCAAAATAGAAATTGGACGATTGTTAATCACTTGGGCAGGAACTGGACGATTGTGGCGAGTGGAGGTGCTCACACACGCCAAGTCAATGGCATCCTCGGTCTTCTGTGCAAGGAGCACTTCCCTGGCCTGGTTGAGTACGCCGGAGTGACGGGGCCGGCCTACTCGTTTGACCACTACGCCGCCGCCCCCGATGCTGCAGATCGGGCCCGCAGGGTATTCAACAACAAGGCGGAGCGGGTGAAGCAAGAGCTGTGGGTAAGTCTTCCTCGCACTACATTGCTCAATACATCGTATTTATTGGACATTCTTGAAATAATGAATGGATACCTCGTGTTTGTATGCAGGATTTCTTTAGATGCCAGGACGGACATGAGGCCAGGGCGGATGCGGTGGCTACCAAATGCTGCAAAAAACTCGTCGTGGACATGCATTACGAGGCGCGCATCCAGGCCGTCGTAACTTACCACGGGACCGTCGTTGGAACGAAGGTCACCAAAAGGGACGCAAGAACCATGACGCTGACCCGGGACCAGTACCTGCAGGTAAATACAGAACATTAATACTGATTCCTTTTGAGATTAAGTAGGCTTAATTTCATCTTCTGATATGTCATGTACTTGATGGCCTGTAGATGATTCCTTATTGGTGCGCCGCGCATCCCCAGTGCTGGGAACAGATGGTGGACAAGTGGTGCTCACGCGAGTGGGAGGAGACGCACAACTTGTGCCGGGAGCGGCGTTTGATGATGCCAGGTGTAGCACACCATCAAGGCAGCCGCAACCTCAGCGGATACGCACAAACATGGGTACGCGAATTCATTTATTTATTCTAACGCTCAATTCTGCATGATTTCTAATCATCTTGCTGTTTTTCTCGCAGTCGGCGTCACATGGTGGCCAGCCTTGCTCCATCTTCAAGGCATTTGCTATGGCCCACAAGGGCAAGGCGACGTCCGACGTCGACTACAACCCGGAGGACGGGCCCGAGGCGTACAGCAATGCGACCGTCCACAACCGCCTTAGTGAGTACACATCGATGGCAAGGGAGGTCCATGGGCCAGAGTACGATCCGAGCACCGAGGACCTTGATGGAGAAGTCGTCATGAGGGTGGGAGGAGGCAAGAAGCATGGGCGATACTGGATTGGCGACGGCGCAATCGACTCGGCCGCTACTCCCAGTCTCTCCCAGATTCGAGCAAGCAGCACGAGCACGAGCCCGGCCATACGACCTCGGAAGGACACTTCACACCACCGGGTGGAGGCACTCGAGGTTATTCCTGGTTTATTCGTCGTTCATTGGTTTTTTCATACCTTTCCTTTGCATTATTGTAACATTAGGGTGAATATATTGTAGGCCCAGCTGGAACAAGAGAGGAGGATACGGGAGCAAATGCAGGCGACGATGGAGAGGGTGGAGGCCGAGCGGGAGGCCGAGCAGCGGAGGATGGTGGAGATTCTTCAGTACATGCAAAGTATTGGCGCCGCTACGGGTGTAGCTCCGCCACCTTCGCTATTCGCTTCACCTCCACCTCCTCACTATTCTACTCCTGTGAGTATAAATATTTTAGTTTGTATGTTCATGCTTACGGTCAAACCTAGTGGAGTATGAAAGTTTTATTTATGTATGGTATATATTTATCTTGTCTTACACATGCAATCTCTTCTCCTTTGTGCAGAATCAATCGGCGGCATCGAACGATCCTCATGCTTCAGCGAATCCTTCACCAAATCAGTTTCATTGACCATCTTGGTGATGATACTTGTGGTTGTTAATGGTACTTCTATTTGCAATTATGGTTGTAGATGATGGAGCACTTGGCTTACTTGTGAACTTATTTGTGATATATTGTGAGACATGTGATGTTTGTGATATATATGTGTTGTTGGTGATATATATGTGCTGTTGATGATATATATGTGATGTTGGTGATGTTTGTTATATATATATATCTGTTTGTTTGGATGGGATGTCAAAAACAAATAAAAAAGGCTGTTTTCAGTCACTTTGCCGAGTGCAATGGCCATGACACTCGGCAAAGTGACAATATGCTTTGCCGAGAGCCACGGTCCAGGCACTCGGCAAAGATGGCCTGTTTGCCGAGTGTCCTCCAGGTGGCACTCGGCACAGATGGCCACCTTTGCCGAGTGTTTGATTCACTGGCGCTCGGCAAAGCGGAGGCCTTTGCCGAGTGTCAGCTTAGCACTCGGCAAAGCCTTTGCCGAGTGCCCGGTAAAGTGCACTCGGCAAAGAGGTCTTTGCCGACAAATTTTTTACCGAGCGCCCTTTGCCGAGTGTAGCACTCGGCAAAGCCTTTGCCGAGTGTATATCGTCCTTTGCCGAGTGCCTGAGGCACTCGGCAAAGAAGCTGTCTCCTGTAGTGGCTCGTCTTGTTTGGAAAAGCAACAAGATAGCTATTCGCCCTTTTCGAAATGGCCTTCAATTTCCATTTAGGACAAATCATGTGAAGAGTTCATTTTGGATTAATCGGCCGACAGATGTCCTCCCATGACCGAGATCAAGACCATTTGGTGCCACCTGGAATCAACATCTTTAAGATAAGATGTGGAGATTTGAAAGAAACCCATCTTATTTCGGAAGCCAAAAAGTGTGACGTTAGGCTAGCCCCAACGGCTTTTCTTCGAGGAACAAAATCTCGTCGTGAAGGGATTTTCGTTCACTTTAGCGCTCTAACGATTTTTCTTCACGGTTCCCTTCACGACGGAATTCTCAGTATTATTCTCTTCAGAACGGAATTCTCTCTCCTTTCCCTTCGCGATTCCCTCGAAGGGAAGCTGTTGGAGATGAGAGAAAATAAAGAAAATGAGAACGGAAAAAGAAATCGAAAGAGGAACGAAATAAAAAAATATATGGATAGGAATGGTCTTAGGCTTGGGAAGTCGCAGCAGAGGGCACTTGGTCGACGGGTGAGCGTTGTGCTTGGGATGACGCAATATAACACGGCATCACAGTTATCTGACAAGTGTCCCTTCGTCTTGCATGGAAAACAGAAGAGCGTTTTGGGCGTGGGAAACCCGCCGCAACCGGCCGGAGAATTTCCCACCGGCGGCGGAGGCTTCGTAGAAGGATGGATGCCTGTAGCGGCGCCAGGACCAGCCTGACCACCGAAGCCGCTGCGACCTCCCGCGGCATTGGCGGCCGTGAGCGAATGGAAGGTTGGCGATCGTTGGCGCACATCCGCTGGGCCATTCCTCTTCCTCCCAGGGAACCCCAAGCTCGCCGCACCCGCGGCAGTTGCTCCGTGATTGTCACTCAGACCTCCAGAAGTGCCCACGGCCACAGCGCCGGCGGCGTTAGCCTTGCTGCTTCCAAAACCACCCGCCAAACCCTCGGATTCGGCACTACCAGAACCACCAGACTGGGCGCCCAGGACCTGCTTGTTGCTGCCGACCCCACGACCTGCCATCACGATCTGTACAAACGAAGGTTTGAGTGTTTTGGAGGAAGAAGAGATTTCTGGAGGAAACGTTGGGGAAGCAAAGCTCGCCGTCTCCCAAGATATCCGCCAAATCTCGTCCGACAAAGCCTTCCTGATTTACACTCCCCAGATGATGGCAGGGAGGATTTGTTTCCAAGCTTTGGGAGTACTCCTGAAATTGTCCTTTTGGAAGGGATTGGCGCCGATTGGGACTTTCAATTTTGATGTCGGCAATCTTGTCTTCTATAAACTCGGCCAAAGCCACCACCGGCGGCGTCCTAGATCGTGGTAAAGGGCCTCGCCATGGGCGCAGCAGCCAACCACGACTCTTCCCCCGACCTGCCAGCCGTAGAGACTCCACCACTGGAGCACAAGTTGTGATCTGGACCCGGGGCAGGCCATCGCCTGAAGGGATTTCAGAAATTTGCTCACTGTATGACTGCTAAAGTTGGAATGTTGCTACCAACTGCACGGAATCCGTTTGAATGGGTTCGACGGATTTGTTCATGCCAAGGTTTAGCATGTCTGCACTGCACTTGCCTCCCTTCTCACCCAAGTGGCAAAGTTGTTATAGGCTCGGACAAAAACCGCCTCCCTCCTTTTCAAAATGGTTGTTGTGGAAGCTGCCCCCCTAATTTCTTTCGAAAGAATTGCTAGACATTATGACCTCCGATATAACGATACAAAAGAGATGCACATGCAATGTGTGTAAAAGGTGGCACCAAAATTTGCACACTGCTGCAGGTGATTCCTTTTGTTCTTTTTGCTAGATACTCTCTGAGTTCTACAATTTAGAGACAAAGAAAAGGGAGACCATTTAGATATTCCCCGAAATGCCATTTCTTGAAATGGGGGAATCCGTTTTGATCGAGCTGCTATATGAAAATATCCGCTTGTTAAGGCAATATTTGTATATTTAGATCGATTCCCTTATTTCACAAGTCAAGCCCGATGTCTGAGGGATATATGGAGTGGCTAGCTACTATATGCCTACTTTAAGAATTTCTGGAGCTAGGGCTATGGACATATTAAGCGTCTTTGATTAAGACATCGGTTGACGATTGGTGAATCACGGATCTAACGAACTTGTTGAAGAAATATGAGATGTTTAAACTAGACGAATCATAAGAGAACATACAGAGGTTTTTAGATAGGTTTGGACCTTACTGAGGATAATAACTCTATGTCATGTTTATCTTGTGTTGATCTAAACATGTTATAAGAAGGTGTGTAGCTAGCTTAGATGGACTTAAATCTAGTTGACAACTTCATCTTTGGCCTCTCTTAGCTTTTACCGCTTTGTTTAGGCTTCTAATCAGTTCTTCTGACTTGACTTGTCCTCTGCAGGGTCACTTGACACCGTATATATATGGGGTTGTCATATGTCCTCTGGAGTCCTTCTTCCTATTTTGGAGATAAATATTTCCAATTACGGGATGCTTTGTATATCTATGAGTGGTTTTTTTTCTTTCAGAGACCTTTTTTTATAGAGACAAAGATATGCCTCAAGAATTATGGAAAACCGTAGGGTGCCCAAAATATGATAACTATCCATTATTCATCGTCAGCATTTTGTTCTTATTTTGAGCTGGAAACATATATTTAAACAACTTTATTTTATCCTACAAACTCCAAATTATGTATGGATCTCAGAACTAGAGCTCTAACAAATAGGTCTATATATGATTTGTTGTTCGGCGGAACGGGAACATTGGAGCCACAAGACTGACTGTTTGGTGAAGGCAAAGGGTAGCACATGGATATAGAATTTAAACAAGTTCACTTTTTTTTACTTAATTGGCCAATTGGTCTATCTGAGGCTGCTAAATTTCGAGCGTGCATGCTATAGCATGTTAGCATGCACACCCATATTTAGTAAAACTTGGTTTGAACGTAAACCTCCCCTTTCTGCTTTTAGGTTGGTTTGAAATTTTCATGCTGTATCCTTCCCCTCTTGATGCCTCCACCAACATAACAAGCATCAATGCCAGCTTCATTTATGAATTTAGAGAGTAAATTCTCTCCGATTTACAAACAAATTTATCCAAACACAAAAGATAAATTTATTTTAGTTTACAAGCAAATTTATACAAATTCAGGAAGCAAGTTTATTTCAGTTTACAAGCATAATCATATGGAGTCATAGAGCAATTTTATTCTAATTTACATGCATAATCCGTACGAACTTGGAGAGAAATTTTTTTATGTACCAATCTTAGATAGCAAATTTGTTTCAGATTGCAAGCAAATCCATATGAATCCAAACTCGAGAGGGAAAGATTATTTCAGTTTTTTAAAAAAATCCATGTAAGTTCATAAAGAAATTTTGTTTAAAATTAAAGCAAATCCATATAAACTCGCAAGGAAACTTTATTTTAATGTACAAGCAAATCCAATGAACTCTAGAAAGAAAGTTTGTTTTAATTAACAAGCAAATCCATATTAATAGAGAAAACAAATCTGCCTCGTCGCCATCAACTTTGTCCTCTGTGACATCGTCGCTGAGCACCTTGCATCCTCTCATGACAAACACGCACAAATCCAGCCAGAGAGAGTTGGGATTTGGCCCATGGTCATCGAGCCGGCAGTCTTTGAGCATGCAGTGGTGTGGCCACCACCTTGAGTTCACTAACAGTGATTCCTCCCCTGCATATGGCTACGTCAGTGCCTCCAAAGCCCATCCCAATGGAGATTGAGAGGGAAAGGGTGTGAGACATGAACTCACCTTTCTGGAGCACCCCCGTCAAATTTTGCCTGTCCATGCCAAATGCTTCTCAAATCCAAACTCAATTGGATCACGTTCAACTGCATGACCAAAAAATAGCCCAAAATAGGGCAATCCCCCCTCATCCAAATTAGCACCCCCCATTACTAATTTCATGTAACCGAGAAAAACGAACCCAAATCGAAAACATAAATCCCCATGCACTCACCTTCTGCACGAAAAAAGGTCACCCTCGCTTCCCATTCCGCCATAACAAAAACACTAAAAAATTCGGATTGGGGCTGAACCAAATACAGATGTGGAACATCAAACTCACCCCTCCCTACGTGTCCCTACCCAACCATGATTTTGATTTTTGATGTATCAAACACCAAGCAATAGTCTGATTGATTTGGGTAGTAGGGAACAAAATTGCCTGAGAGCGAGAGTGTTATATTTATATAGAGAGAGAGAGGGGGGAGAGAGAGAGATAGAGGGAGGAACCTGTAGGGACAGAGAGGAGAGTGATGAAATGAATTGGCTGCTGTTTTTAGGTTCTATGACATCTAGTGGGCCCTGACTGCAGAGTGGAACGCCAATCGATGCGTGTGAACGCTACGTGACATTGAAACTTTCACGAACATACTATGCGTGGATGGATGGCAGCGGATGGTCGATCGAGCGTGCATGCCACGTGACTAGAGCATGCACGCTCAACATTTAGAATTTACTATACAATATTTAGATTTAGGTGCCAATTTCTGTTGATTAGTTTGCCACATTAAATGCTGCAGAAGAAAATTTATTTAAGACAGGGTGGATTATGAAGCCGTTGGAGAATACGCACTTGGCGATTGATTAGGAGCCATTGGCTTATGTAGAGTACAGAGAGGTGATCCGGTTGGAAACCAGATTAATACATGCCAAATACAGCTACCTAACAGATGGCAAGCTAAACTCCTAAACATAGAAACTATCTCCTGTGATTTGCCGTAGTCTCCGAAGGGTTGGTGGTGGCGTGCAGCATGGTCCTATTTGGCTAACACCCCCCCCCCCCCCGCAGTTGGAACGGGAGAGGGACGGACGTTCAAACTGGAACAAAATTCTCGGAAGACAGTTGTAGGGAGACCCTTGGTGAAGACATCGGCGTACTGCGAGCTTGTGGGCACATGGAGCACGCGCACCTCGTCGAGAGCCACGCGCTCACGCATGAAGTGCAGATCGATCTCGACATGTTTCGTTCGCTGGTGTTGGATGGGGTTAGTCGAGAGATAAACTACACTGATGTTGTCACAAAAGACAACAGTGGCACGCTGAGGGGGCGATGTAGTTCGGTGAGTAGTTGACGAAGCTAGCAGGACTCAGCGACGGCGTTGGCAACAACACGATACTCTGCCTCGGCGCTGGAGCGAGAGACCGTCTGTTGCCGCTTGGACAACCATGAAATAAGGTTATCACCGAGGAAAACACCATATCCTGAAGTGGACTTGCGGGTGTCAGGACGCCTGGCCCAATTAGCGTCTATGTAGGCAGTGAGTGAAGTTGGTGAAGTCCGATGGAGTTGTAAGCCGTGGTCGATGGTGTCCTTGAGGTAGCGAAGGATGCGTTTCAGAAGATTGGCATGAGGCTCCCGCGGGTCGTGCATGTGAAGGCACGCTTGCTGAATGGCATACGCGATGTCCGAACGAGTGAACGTCAGGTACTGGAGGGCACCGATGATGCTCCTATAATCAGTGGAATTAGCCACTGGGTTGCCGATCGTAGGAAACTTGGCGCTGGTGTCGACTAGGGTACTGTAGGGGTTGCAGTTAGTCATGCTGGCATGAGCGAGGATGTCCTCGATGTACTGGCGCTGCAAGAGGAAGAAGCCGAAGGCGGTGCGCTGGACGGAGACGCCAAGGAAGAAATACAAGTCGCTGAGGTCCTTTAGTGAAAATTCATGGTCAAGCGAACTAATCACTTGTCGTAGAAGAGTCAGAGATGATGCAATGAGCACAATGTCGTCAACGTACAGCAGGAAGTAGACGGTGTTGTTGCCATGCCGGTATATGAATAAAGAAGGATCTGCCTTGGATGCCGTGAACCCCAGTGAGGCAAGTTAGGTCGCAAAGCGACTAAACCAAGCCCGTGGAGCTTGCTTGAGACCGTATAGGGACCGGTTGAGGTGACAGACGTGCATGTTGCATGTCGTATCAATAAAACCAGAAGGTTGTTGACAATAGACAGTCTCCGTGAGCGTGCCATTTAGGAAGGCGTTGTTGAAGTCGAGTTGATGCACCGGCCAACCATTAGCCAATGCGATTGTGAGGATGGTGCGTACGGTGGCCGGTTTGACAACCGGGCTGAATGTCTCACCGAAGTCAACACCGGGGCGTTGAGAGAAGCCCCGGAGTACCCATCGCGCCTTGTATCAATCCAAGGAGCCATCGGGCTTCAACTTGTGTCAAAAAATCCATTTCCCTGAAACAACATTAGTACCTGGAGGTTTTGGAACCAGTACCCATGTGTTGTTAGTCTGCAATGCATCAAATTCACGCTGCATGGTGAGACACCAATTCTCGCCGTTGAGCGCGGCGCGGTAGGTTCATGGAATCGGTGAGGGGACGTCCATGTGGAGGTTCATACGGTCCACGGGAAGTCGAAAACCACACTTACCACGTGTGGTCATCATGTGATCATTGACCACCGGGGTGATGGCTTGGGCCGCAGGTGGTGGAGGTGCTGATGCAGCATCTGGCAAAGTCACAGGCGCCGGCGCAGAGGGCTGCGCGTCCTACTGGTGGGTCGCAGGCGCCAGCGCAGGGGGCTACGTGGCCTGCTGAGGAGCCACAGGCGCCAGCGCAGAGGTCTGCACGGCCTGCTGTGTAGCCGCAGGCGCCGGCTCAGGTGGGTGCGCGGCCTGCAGGTGAGGCACGAGAGAGGTTGTGGGTGCCCTAGGACATGCAATCGGTGGTAAAACGGCAACCGGTGCTTGTGTAGCGTGTGACAGGAAATCGAAGTCCGTAGGGGCCGGGGGATTAGGCTGCTCGGAAAAAGGGAATGAAAATTCATCAAAAGTGATGTGGCGGGAGATGATGATGCTGTTTGTGGTGAGATCAAGGCAGCGATACCCCCTGTGGTTAGCCGAATATCCTAGAAAAACGCAAGCCGCAGAACATGGTGCGAGCTTATGAGCGGTAGTGGCGGATAAGTTAGGATAACACCTACAGCTGAAAACTCGGAGACATGAGTAGTCGGGAGGAGTGCCAAAAAGAGTATGGTGTGGGATACCGAAGTTGAGTGATTTTGTGGGGTGGAGATTAAGAAGATGAGTGGCGGTGTGAAGTGCCTCGACCCAGTAGGAAGGTGGCATCCTGGCTTGGAACAGAAGGGAACGTAGGATGTCGTTGGTAGTACAGATGATGCGCTCCGCCTTACCGTTTTGTTGAGATGTGTGTGGACATGACAGGCGGGGTGCGATGCCATGGGAGAGGAGGTGCAGGTGCATGGCTTGATTATCGAATTCTCCACCATTGTCACATTGTATGCTGCACACAGTGGTGGAAAATTGAGTGCCTACATGAGCAAAGAAATTGCGGAGGGTGTTGTACACATCAGATTTTAGGCGAAGTGGAAACATCCACAGATAGTGGGTGAAATCATCTAGGATGACTAGATAATACTTGTAGCCAAAGATGTTAAGGACGGGTGAGGTCCAGAGATCACAGTGTATCAACTCAAAAGCTTTATTAGTGCGAGTAGTAGATGCATAAAAGGAAAGACGTACATGGCGTCCAAATTGACACGCATGACACAAAGAGTCTACCGAGGCTTTATTACATGAAATATAAGATGCATTGGCTAGATGCGATAAAGCTTGAAGTCCAAGATGACCGAGTCATCGATGCCGCAAGGTGGAGGAAGGTGTGGTGACTGCAAGAGCATGCGAGGTGGGCGGCGGCCAACGGAGAGGATATAGGTCACCACGGCCATTGCACCTGACGATTATGTTCTTGGTTTGAAGATCCTTTACAGAGAGACCAAAAGGGTCAAACTCTACTGAGACGTGATTATCTAAAGTGAAATGACGAACGAAAGTGAGATTCTTGATTAAGTTAGGCATAACAAGAACATTGTTTAACTGAAAACAATGGGATGGAGTGTGAGTAATTGGAATGCGGGAACCATTACCGACAATAGCATATTGTGATGCAGCGGAAGAATTGCGAGAGGTGGAGGTAAGATTACCATGATCCGATGTCATGTGAGTGGACGCCCTGGAGTCCATATACCACTCGGAAGATGGTGGTGCCAGCTGCATGGTGTTGAATGCATGCATGAGCTGGTTTTGGTCCCATGAAGCAGCCGGCGTGTAGAAGGGGGATGTAGGCGCGCTCGTCCACTGGGCAACCGATCCAGGTGAAGATGCATGTGTCAGCGCACTGGGCCACTGCGTGCCTTGGCCCGACATGATGGGGACGGTGGCAGTGAATGCGCCAGGAGGACATGGGCCAAGCAAGCTCGGGTTGGACTAGGGCCCTTGTCCAGGCCACATTTGGATGGACCCGGCCCACGGGTTCTGGAGAGACAGCCAGGGAGCGGAGCCCTGGCTGTTGTTGTTGCCACCGCCGCCTTTGGAGGAGCCGCTGCCGCAACCATTGTTACGGCGACGGTAGTTGTTGCTACCGCAGTTGGTGAAGGGACCACGAGACTGGTGGCCGCCCGATGTGTTGGAGGAAGATCCGCCAGTGGAGTTTTTGTTGGACAGGCCGGCCGAAGATGCGACTAGAGCCGACGGGTTGGAGGAGTCGCTTGATGCATCTGTCCCGAACGTGAGTTCTTCAAGGAGGAGAGCGGAACAGGTCTCCAAGAACGACGAAAGAGGACGCTGCATGGAGATCAATGTGCGCGTGTGCGCGAAGCGAGGGCTCAGTCTGCGCAGAGTGTTGAGGACGAGGCTCCTGTCCAGAACTAGTGTGCCCACAACAGTCAGTTCATCGGCAAGAGACTTTTGCTTGTGGCAATAATCCGCCACCGACAAGGACCCCTGCATGAGGCTGTGGAACTCCTGCTCGAGGTAGATGGCGCGTGTGTTGGCGTTGTCGCGGTAGAGGCCCTCGATGCGCGACCAAATGGTGTAGGCCGTGGCTGAGGTGTCCATCACCATGGCGAGGAGGTTCGGGGTGACGGCGGCGTACAGCCATGAGCGAACGAGGGCATCGAAATGAAGCCACTGCGCATCGGGGGAAGAGGAGGAAGACGCGCAAATGTGGTCGTCGAGGGTGAACTTTTGCAGGGCGACCTCGAATAGGCCGCGCCATTGGGCGTAGTTGTCGGCCTGCAGATCGAGAGTGATGGGGGTGAGGAGCTTGACGCTCGAGATGCCGACGGCCTGCGTCTAGAGCGCGACCTTGGCGTCAAGGTCCGCCTTGGCAAGAGCTGCGTCGAGCTCAACTTGTGCCGCAGCGGCCGTCGCGGTAGCCTTGGTGGCGGCAGCGTCGATGGGACTTGTCATGGGTGGAGAGGAGGCTAGGAAAGGAGATCAGGATCGTATGCTAAATGATACCATGAAGGCATTGGAGAATACGCACTTGGCGATTGATTAGGAGCCATTGGCTTATGTAGAGTACAGAGAGGTGATCCGGTTGGAAACCAGATCAATACATGCTAAATACATCTGCCTAACAGATGGCAAGCTAAACTCCTAAGCATAGAAACTATCTCCTGTAATTTGCCGTAGTCTCCAGAGGGGTTGGTGGTGGTGTGCGGCATGGTCCTGTTTGGCTAACAGATTATTCACCTTTGATTTTAAGAATTGTCGGTGAAACCAATTTAATAGTTCAGAGTCTAAATGAGGTCATGGGTCGATCAAGAACTATTATTTTGCTTATACTACATAGATATAATATATGGCACATGTATTCCTTATCTTTTGCCGGTGGCATATATATTTCTGATGCACATGTTTGAGCTGATATAAGTATGAAGTCCCGACGGTACGTGGACGCTATGGTTGAAGATAGCATTTTGATGTATAGCTACCATGTGGCGTTGGTAGCGGTAGTGAGGTATATATAGGTGATACTTCTGCAAATTAAAGTATCGACTCAAAAATCGTCCGTCATAAGATGGCCTATAGGGACGTGAAATCCGAAATTGTTAATAATATTACCATATCATATATCCAATATATGTACCAATTTACCATACGAAATTGTTAATCCTAAAGTTCAAGCTCAGTTGACACTCACAATCTGCTGTCAAACTCTTTTCCATGTACGGCACACTCAGGATACTTCTGCAACCATAGGTCGATGGACGTCCCGCTAGCTTATGTAAAAGAGATATAAGGCAACTTTATTTTAATGTACAAGCAAATCCAATGAACTCTAGAAAGAAAATTTGTTTTAATTAACAAGCAAATACATATTAATAGAGAAAACAAATCAGCCTCATCGCCATCGACCATTGTCCTTTGCGACACCATCGCTCACCTTGCGTCCTCACATGACAAACACGCACACATCCTCCCCTGCATACGGCTGTGTTAGTGCCTCCAAAGGCCATCTCAATGGAGATTGAGAGAGGAAGGTTGTGAGACATGAACTCATCTTTCTCGAGCACCCGGTCAAATTCCGCCTCTCCATACCAAATGCTTCTCAAATCCAAACTCGATTTGATCACGTTCAACTGCATGACCCAAAAACAACCCAAAATAGGGCAATCCCCCCTCGTTCAAATTAGCACCCCTATCACTGATTTCGTGTAACCGAGAAAAACGAACCCAAATCGAAAACATAAATCCCCATGCACTCACCTTCGTGCGCAAAAAGGCCGCCCTCGCTTCCCATTCCGTCATAACAAAAACACTCAAAAATTCGGACTGGTTTGGGGATTGGGGCTGAACCGAATACAAATATAGAACAAAAAAACTCACCCCTCCCTGCGTGCCCCTACCCAACCATGCTTTTGATTTTTGATGTATCAAACACCAAGCAATAGTCAGATTGATTTGGGTAGTAGGGAACGAAATCGCCTGAGAGAGAGAGAGAGAGAGAGAGAGAGAGAGAGAGAGAGAGAGAGAGAGCGAGAGAGGGAGGGAGGGAGGGAGGGAAGGGGGAACCTGTAGGGACACAGAGGAGAGCGGTGAAATGTATTAGCCGTTGTTCTTAGGTTCTATGACATCTAGTGGGTCCTAACTGCAGAGTGGAACGCCGGTCGCTGTGTGTGAACGCTACGTGACATTGAAACTTCCACGAACATACTACGCGCGGATGGATGGCAGTGGATGGCTGATCGAGCATGCGTGCGACTAGAGCATGCACGCTCAACATTTAGAATTTACTATACAATATTTAGATTTAGTTGCCAAATTCTGTTGATTGGTTTGCCACGTTAAATGCTGCAAAAGAAAATTTATTTAAGACAGGGTGGATTATTCACCTTTGATTTTAAGAATTGTTGGTGAAACCAATTTGATAGTTCAGAGTCTAAATGAGGCCATGGGTGGATCAAGAACTATTATTTTGCTTATACTACACAGATATAACATATGGCACATGTATTTCTTTTCTTTTGCGACGGTGCATTTATATTTCCGGTGCACGTGTTTGAACTGATATAAGTATGAAGTCCTGACTGTACGTGGACGCTATAGTTTAAGATAGCGTTTTGATGTATAGCTACCATTGTGGCGTTGGTAGCGGTAGTGAGATATATATAGGTGATACAACTACAAATTAAAGTATCGACTCAAAAATCATCTGTCATAAGATGGCCTATAGGGACGTGAAATCCAAAATTGTTAATAATATTATCGTATCATATATCCAATATATGTACCAATTTACCATACAAAATTGTTAATCCTGAAGTTCAAGCTCAGTTGACACTCACAATCTGCTGTCAAACTCTTTTCCAAGTACGGCACACTCAGGATACTTCCGCAACCATGGGTCGATGGACGTCCCGCTAGCTTATGTAAAGGAGATATGTTTCGTGTTCGCCGAGAGTGAAAAATATTTGATTTGCATCCAACACCCAAAAATATGACCAACATTTTCCTCCTGCAAGCTTATGCAAATAGATCATCCAATCTTATACTATCAATGAATTGGGTTCTACCTAACAAATTTTGGGATTTCTGGGTACATAATAAATGTCTATGTAATCTTACCATCGATATTATACAAAATCGATCCTCCAGTTTTATACTATCAATGAACTGTGTTCTACATAACATTTTTTGGGATTTCCGGATACACAATAAATGTCTGCACAATCTTGACATCGATATTGTTCAAATCCATCCACCAATCTTATACTATTAATGAACTGTGTTCTACATGACAAATTTTAGGATTTTCAGGTACATAGTAAATGTATGTACAATTTTGCTATCGATATTTTGCAAATCGATCCTCTAATCTTGTCCTATGTATGAACTATGTTCTACATTTGGGATTTCCAGTACATAATAAATGTCTAGACAATCTTACTATTGATATTTTATAAATGGATCCTCCAATCTTATACCATCAATAAAATATGTTCCACGTAACAAATCTTAAGATTTTTAGATACATAATAAATGTCTGCGCAATCTTCCCTGCCCAAGCTAAGCCGTGGGGACGGATCATTTACGTCAGATTTTTTTCTAGGGAAGTCATTTAGTTCAGATTTTTTAGGAAATCATTTACTTCAGACGGGTCCACCTCTCCTGGTTGCCGAAAAGTTCATCCACAACAGTCGCTGCCTAGGAAACGGGGCCGAGTGACGTGGGTCTGCGAGGGGCTTGCGTGACCGGCTGCAGCCGGTTCTTCCTTGTACGTTACACACGCAGAGCGTGGCAGTAAACTCTACTGGTTGGGGGTTGGCAAAACTTTCCTTTCTCTTGCTCCCGTTATGGAATGTTCACTGTTTTCAACTGTGGCAATTTAGCAGAACGCCGCACATGGAAAACAACTGTTCCTTCATGTTGCACTTCCAATGGTTTTGGCTACATTTTAGTCCTTAGATTCAACGTTACTCTAACCTAAAATTCGTGAATAAATTACATGTGTACTGTTATAATTTTAGAATGGGGATTTAATCTCTATTTTTAAAATATAACCGGTAAGAGAGTTGTCTGTTATATTAAAAAGTAGAAGAGCACGATAGGCTAGAATACATAACTAAAAGAAAAAAAAACAGTTTTGAGGAAGAGAACGGCCAAACTGTAATGAAGCGTTTTAGCTTTTGAAATAAGAGGGGGAACTATTCTCATGCCAGAAAGCACCCAAAATGGTGTGCCCCTCCTCCAAAGCTCGGCCTTGGTGTTGATGTGTTTCACAATGGTGGATACCAGTTGTTCTGTGTGCTTGAAGATTTGCTTGTTTTGTTCTTTCTAAATTTCCCAGGTAACTAGCATGATGAGGGATTGAAAGACTTTTCTGGATGAAGAGATGCAATGGGCTAGAATAAACCACCAATTGAGCACCGAGGAGCTGCGTGGCCATGGTTCATGGAAAATGGGAGTCAAATTTAGCTGTGTAACTAGGGTACGCCAAACCTATCACTAATTGAGCACCGAGGAGCTACGTGACCATGCTCAAGGAGGATGTGAGCCTGATTTAGCTGTGTACCTAAGGTACGCCAAACTTTTCCAACGAAGGAACATTCTGCAATGAGGTGTACACCAAATCTCCGCTTAATCATATTTAGAATTTTGTGAAACGATATTGAATGGAAATTCAATCTCCATTGAAACCTACTTGCATCCCAAAACATGTTGGAGATTGAAAATCTTAACTGTTTCACTTCTTTTTTTTTGCTGTTACAATGAATTGAGAAGAACATCTTAACTCTTGACACCATGGCATAGGTTGAACTCTTAATGAGCTATCTATAAAATGTGATGGTCAGTTTCATTTTATCAAATCGCCCTCCTATGCTACATAAGCTCATCCCTAATCCACACTCCACGGTCACCTAGCCGATGTTGCACCTGCCTCCTTCATGTGTGCCACCTCCCACTTACCAACTCATGTTGCCTTTGGTGCTAACAGGGCCCACCATCTTCCCCGTCATCACCAATCATCTCCCCACCATCGTCTCACGTCCTCTCACAACCTCTTCTTTCTCGGCACATATCGAAACCTTATGTGAAACCGAATTGCCAGAAGCATGGCGTTGAATGGCGTCTGCTAACACTCAAATCTTTCGCCCATGCCAACCTCCGCCACTCATCGACCTCCTCCATGTGGCGGCTGAGCCACTACTATCGTCGTCGTAACCTGGTGTCGTACCTCCACCCCGTCCCTATAAGCTCAAGCCTCTAGCGAACATCGAACACTAAAAGATGGACCTCCGCCCCAACCTAGTAGCAGCAATGATTGGGAGAGACCGTGATGGGAGACGGTGGCATCAGAGACAAAGGTGAAGAGGACACCGCAGGGACCTTTGTGCAAAAAATCGAAAGGTAAGAAATGTTATTGAAAACCGCAAAAATCTTAGTCAACTATTATTTGCATTTTTTTTCTCTCAATTCTAACATAAATTCAAAAGGTGCGTAAATGCAATTGGTTGCCGCGTCTTCCTCCATCCGCCACATCTTCCTCCACCCACCGCCTCCGCTCATCTCCTTCCCCACCGACATCTTCGTCCTCACCCGACCATGACGCCGCCTTCCTCCTCTTGACCATTATGCTATCGCCTCCTCTTTCGTCACCGATAGCTTGTGGTGACTTCTATGATAATTTAGCAAGTAGGTAAATGACACAACTGCTATATTCTCCATCCATGGAGTAAGCCGAGGCATGCCACACCATGCCTATCGCGAAAATGTGAATGGCACGTCGCCTGAACGCAGGCAGCGTGACGTGTCCCGGCTGGCCGGCTGTGCGTTCTCACCGGCTGCCCCGGTCTCCCTCCCTCCCCGCAGCCATCAAAAGCCCACCGAATGCTCCTCCTCCCCTGCTCCTACCCCAGACAAGACCAGACCAGGCCAGGCAGCTTTTCCGCTCGCGCACCCACGCAAATCATCACCGCCGCCGTCCTCTTCCCATCCCTTCCTTTCCCTTCCTCGCCGCCCGTGCCGCTCGACGACGCATGTAACCCGCACGACGCGCCGCCCATTCCCGGTGACCAGGCGGGCCGAGATCGGCGTGCCATGGCCGGGCTTACGGGCCGGGACACCGCCATTAAGCTCTTCGGCCGCACCATCCCGGTCCTCGACTCTTCCTCCTCGGCCGCCGCAGCCGCAGCCGCCGCCGCAGTCCCCGAGGTGAGCAGCCGCGGCCTCAGCTTTTGGAATGATTCGTTGTCGAGGGGTTCTTTCCGGGGGCAGGATGGTCATTGCCGGCCGTTTCCGGGGAAAAAGGAGGGCGAGAAAGCGGAATCGGATGCGCCTTTTCGTTGCCGCTTTTGCGCTGTCAAATGCGTGGAATGGGCTATGGCTCCTGCTGGGATTCCGATCGCTGTTGCTATTGAACGATTCTTTGTTTTAGAACCTTGTTTGATTCCTTAGCCGACCAAAAGTTTACGGCTTCATGCTGGATCCTTCGGTTTTTGGCTTAGAATTCTGTTCTAATAATGTTTGATGGTTTCAGGGAATTGATATGGTTGTTTTATTTTTAATTGCTGACAGCCTGCTTTTGTCGATGGTATATGTATCTCGAAAAATGGAATATGTATGCTAGGAGCATTCCCGGTCTTGTTCCATAGTATGAAACAATAGTATGGGAAAAAAGATCTCCGGTTCTATGAGTAAAGGGATTGGTATTGAGTCGCAATTCTGGTTCCTTAAGGTCCTTTGGGTAATTGTAGGGATGTATGAAAGCACATCGTCTAAGAAGGGACTGGTCTGTTCTCTGGTACTAGTTAGGAGCACAACAAAGTCTAAAAAGTTGGAGCCCTGGAAAATAGTTTTATACTCTGACGATGGAATGAGAGGGGTCCTTGCGGTCTTGCTAACAGTTCTTTTGTCTAGTGACTAGTGAGCAACATAGCTGCAAGCAGACTTAAACCCTTCTTTAGCAACATAGCTGCAAGCAGACTTAAACCCTTCTTTAGAATAGAAGCCTACACGTGTGCATTATAGTTATGTATATGGGCACTGGTAACTGGTTTTGTAGTAAGTAGCATGCTGGGTGACTGACGTATGAACTTTTAAACCCCGGTGTCACGTGAAAGTTGTGTTTCAGCATGATTTGGTGAGACATGGATGCTTTTAGTGTACTTCTGTTGTTGGACTAACAGTTCGATGAAATGATCAAGTTCTTAGAACCCTCAATTTCGATGCATGGAAATGAAAATCAAGCATCACATTGGGTGGTTCTTGTGAGTCTTGATCCCACGTTTAATTTGAGCGGCGGCTGTAATAAATTTGTCGTGACCTTTTTTTGGTGAGGGCAGCACCTAAATTATCTCCAATTTGCCATATTTATACGCTTAATAGTAATTAATTGCATCTCCAGTGGCAAATAGAGGACATCATTGGTAGTTGATCACTATTACTGTTATCTAAAGTTTTAGTATTTGACTGCCTGTTTCGGAGCGAAATCAAACTGAAATTTTACTTGATATATTGTTTTTTCATCTTTTGTCATGTGACACACATGTCTAGTCTATTGTATGTCTATTTGTTGGTTCATGAGTCATAAACTATCTATTTCAGGTTAGCACCAAGTTAGCAAATGATGTGAGAAGTAATGACATACTGCGCATCCCAGACAAGCTTTTGAATGTCGAAGCAAGTTCCTACTATTCCAAGAATAGTAACGAGAATGGTTTGCAAGCTATCAGCAGTCAGCATGGGAAAATGGAAAGTGATTCCAAGTCTGAGGAAGTTAAGACCGAGTCTGACGGATCTGGCCAAGACAAGGTACTCAAGAAACCAGATAAGATTCTGCCTTGTCCTCGCTGCAATAGCATGGAAACAAAGTTCTGCTACTTCAACAATTACAGTGTCAACCAGCCAAGGCACTACTGCCGGAACTGCCAGAGGTATTGGACTGCCGGTGGAACTATGAGGAATGTCCCTGTAGGTGCTGGTAGACGCAGAAATAAGCATCCATCTCACCACCGCAGTGCCAAGATGCCATATGATGCTATTGTAGCTGCTAATGGAGATGTTTCTGATGTAACCCACCACCAATCTCTTCCTGTCGAGCCTTCTGTCTTTCCAGGGCCAGTAAAAGAAAATGAAACAGTTACGGAATCTGGATCTGAAGTTCTGCTTTGCAAGTCTACAACTCCAGTCCTTAATACTAAAGAGCAGAATAAAAGCGATCTTGCTTCCTTGGCCTCTGCTGACAACAAGGAAGAAAAATCATGTGCATCTTCTGCAGCAGTATCTGGTTGCTCCGAGAATTGGAAGCCAGAAAATACAGTTAACAAAGAGCCAAACAACGTTTCAGGGTACTTTAATGGTGTGAAAGAGCCTCATAACCATATTCAGTCTTACCCTGTTGGACCTGCTTTGATGTTTCCCGTAAGTCCTGGATGGAACAATGTTGCTGCCATGGCATCCACTCAGTTCTCAACAGAGCCTGTTCGTGGGTTGGAAAACGGGCAGACCAATCCTCTTCCATTGCAGCCAGCAATAATGCCAGCCCCAGGAGTTTGTGCACCTGTTGGTCCCTTCCCTCTGGTGCCACCTTTCTGGAGCTGCATTCCTGGCTGGCCTAATGGAATGTGGAGTCCACCGTGGCCTGGAAGTAGTGGAGCTACATTGCCGTCTCCTCCGCACAATATTACTTGTTCAGGTAGCAATTCCCAGACTTTAGGAAAGCACTCGAGAGAAGCAAAATCGCAGGAAGAAGGAAAGAAAGAAAAGACCTTATGGGTCCCTAAAACTCTCAGGATTTTTAACCCAGACGAGGCCGCAAAGAGTTCCATCTGGGCCTCTCTAGGTATCAAACCTGATGAGAAATGCATGTTCAAGTCTTCCCAGTCAAAGGTTCCAAAAGATGGCAAGACACCAGAACCTCCTCAGGCCCTGCAGGCCAATCCAGCAGCGTTTTCGCGTTCTCAGTCATTTCAGGAGAGGACCTGAGAAGCTTACTGTTTGGTCGTTTTGATGTTCCAATTCGTGACATCATACCGCAAATCAAGTGTTCTCCAAACAAGGAGAATATCGAAGAATGGTCAATGATGGCTTGTCTTGATGTGCTGCTAAAGAGCAGCACCTCGTCAATCAACTCAAACCTGGCAATGACTTGCCAGTTTTTCTTCTGACATTTAGGTTGGTCTAAAGTTCCTGAGTGCTCAAGGAGCACTTAAGTAAATACATTAGGCGTGTTAATTCATATCGATAGACTTTTAGCTGGTACCGGTTAAAGTTTGAAATGTCGCTGCGTTGAGGTTGTGAAGCGGGCAACCTAGTTCGTGAACCCAAGCCAAGCGAAAATCATCATTAGCTTGTACATGCTCATGCTGGAGTTCAAAATCATGCTCCATCTGTTACCAATCTTCCCTTTCTGCTGCCGCCTGCCAGAGGTGACAAATATAGTTATTTGGAATATTTCGGTGTTTTGTTTCTTTTCTAGGAGGAATGATAAAATGATGTTTTATGTCTTTTTCTCAAGTTAATGTAATGGTTATTATGCTAAACTTGTACCAAATGCACAATTTTCTTTGTTAAATAATATTTTCTTAGCTCAATTTGAGAACTGAATTTTTTTCCCGATTACATGGTGACGATGAATAATGTATAATTATTATATCCGAGCACCTTAGGGTTTTCCGCAATTCTTGAGACACATCCCTATCTTTAGGAAGGAGATCTCTAAATGAAAGGAAACTACCTGTAAATACCTAGGGTATCGTGTAAATAGTAAGGTTTATCTCTATGAACGAGAAGAAAGATTTCGATGTACAACACCCCCATATATATATAGAGATTGGGGCCCTGCGGAAGACAAGAGCCATTAGAAGTCGAAGAAGTTGTTCAAACCTTTCGACAAGTCAGAAGACACCTGAACCCGAGCAAGTAAGTCGTTGACTAGGTTTAGATACATCTAGGCTAGCCATATACCCCCTTACAATAGATTCAGATCAATACAAAACAAACATAACGTATGCTTACTATCCTCAAGGAGGCCCGAATTTGTATAAAAATCCCCATGTGTTTGTCTGTGATTCGTCTACTCAAAGTATCCCGTACCTCTTCAATAAGTTCGTTAGATCGACGATTCACATATCATCGACAACTGGCGCCGTCCATGGGGATTGAACCCACGGTAGGCGTTGAAGAGTCTACATAGAATATGTCGTCAGCGTCACCCAAGCCTTCGTCGAGAACTGGTTTTTTAGATGAGGGGTTCTACAACAACTTTACCCCTCTTCCCGGTGAGCCGATGATTGATCGGGTGAATTTCAATAACGAACTTTTCGGCGACGATTCAAGCGATGAGGTAAGTTGATTTATGGATCAGTGCGCTAAAGATTACGATATCGAGTTCGAACCACTCGGCTGCCAAGAACACTGTGAATGTTTGATTCACAGCAAGTCGGGATCAATCTCCGCAACTTCTGACAATATAGATTGTCAAGACACCAACCCGGAGCAATTTGATGAAAAATCAATGATGGATCAGGGCACTTCCTCCAGCGGAGGTTACCCCTGAGAAGTTTTTGCTATCGGAGATAGGGGTGACAGTCTGGGTAATCACGACGATGACCTTACAAATGAAAGGGTCCTCCAGCTCTGGGTGCAGGCGACGGTCAGCACCAGATGAGCACAACTCCCCAGATCCTTAATGGAGCACCTGTCTTACCATCTCCTGACCATTAGTAGGTAGGGATGGCAATCGAGTACGATATGTATGGATAGTGCTCACCCATACCTATACTTATCGGGTTTTTTACCCACCCACGGGTATACCCGTGAATACCCCTGGGTGAAGGGCCGATGTAGCAAAAATGCCCCTATTAGGATATGATTGTGATTTTGGGGATTAATGACAATATAGTCAATGAGACTAACATGTTTGTCAAGAATATATGTTAGTAGGTTTCATAGATTCAATACATGAAGAAGCCACCGCAGCCGGAACAAAGTTGGACTGAATTGGAGAAGTCTCAGGAAGATTTGACTCACTGGATGGTCTGGGCTCTGAGTGTTGAACTCATCGGAGCATATTTGACAAAGGGGAGAGAAGCCTGAAGAACTCATCGGAAGGTCCGATGATCAGAGAAGATACACACTGGAGCATTTTGTCCAGAGAAATTTGCAACTATTGAAGTTGAAGATCAAAACACCGGATGGTCCGATGATCAATGTGTTGCATACACCAGACAATGAACAATGCAAATGGACAGAAGGAGGTCAACATACCGGAAGATCCGGTGTATGTGTTGTACACACCGGAGGCTTAACATCGAACTAATTTACATAGGGTGCCAAGTGTTGAAGAACGAAGTTCAAGGCACCGGATGGTCCGGTGATGGATACTATGTACATTGGAGTATTATTTCTAGAGAGGGTTGTATTGGCTCGGTTAGCTGTAATCAACTTATCGGATAGTCAGGTGATGAAGTGATGTGCACCAGATGCTTTCATCGGAGCAATTTACACAGAGAGGATACAGTTGGCTCGAATGACTTTGGATCGCTCACCGGATAGTCCAGTGATGGAGATGAAGTATACACCAGAATGTCTGGTGTTCACAAAGGCTTGGATGGGGTTCCAACGGCTAGTTTGTGAGAGTGTACTGTGAGAGTGTACTCACCGAATGATCCAGTGTTACCAACTTTTCTGAGTCATTGGGTTAACAGCCAGTGCGCGGGTTTGAGACTATAAATACCCTTCCACTCAGTTATTTGAAGGAGTGGCATGTCGATAGAGTCTAGAGGAAGCTCATACACACTTGAGAAGACATTCAAGCCACCAAACTGCTTAATGTGATTATCCAAGGCGGTTAAGCACAAGATTAGTGAGTGATTAGTGGTTATAGGCCTAGAGAGAGTGTTTCTAGGTGATTGTTGCCTAGAGAGTTGATCAAAGAGTGATCCAACCTTATACCAAGTGGTACGTCGGTACCTTGAAGTCTTGGTAACTCGCTGGCAAGCTTGTTGACCCTCCGACTTGGTGTGGAGCAGCGACGAGAAGCGTGTATGGGGACGCGGAGACCCTTGCCTTGGTGGTTTGGTGGCTCATCCGGGTGGAGGCCTTGTCTTTGTGACTTGGTGGCTCAAGAGCCGTGATCGGGTGTTGACCGTGAGTATATCCTTTGTGGAGCTCCAACGTGAACTAGGGGTGATTCATGCCATCGATACCACGGGATAAATATCCTTGTTCCGAGTTTGCTCTCTCTACCTTATTTACATTTCTACATTTACATTCTTGTAATTTACCTTTTTAGATAGGTTGCAAGCACTTTGATCGGTAGAATAGATAAACTAGATAAACCTAGAGTACAACTAGATAGGATTTGATATAGGTTTACTTGTGTTGTTTTTGGAGCCAAAATAGTTCCAAGTGTCCTAATTCACCACCCTTCTAGGACATCACTGATCCCTTCAATTGGTATCAGAGTTAGGGCTCACATCTAGCTCTTTAATTTGTGTTAGAGCTTCACACCTTTCACAAGGTTTCGTCAATTCAAGTGGCATTTGAGCCTTAGTCTCATTGTGATCAGTTATGCTCACCGTCTAGTGAGTTGTGACGTTTGGGGTTGGGATGGATTTCTATAGTGCTCCACTTTTTGATGACACAAATTTCTCACATTGGAAAATTCTAATGTCTTGTTATTTGTAAGCCTGAGGGTTGAATGTTTGGAGAGTCACCGAGGAAGGGATGAGACCTCGCATCACTAACAAGAAGAGACAATTAGATGCATTAGCTAAGAGTATCATTTTATCATCTATATGTGTTGATACATTTAATCATATTTATTCTCTTACTAATGCACATGATATTTGGATTAGTCTCATTGAAATACATGAAGGCACAAAGGATGTGCGCAGTGAGAAATATCATGTGCTTGTTATTAAGCTCAATGGTATCAAGCAACTACCCCATGAAAGTGCTAATGATATGTATTCTCATTTGAATATTCTTGTTAATGAGATCAATGGGTTATGTTTGACGTCAGTTGAATGTAAATGCAAAAACCTTATTTACATTCTGCATTTACATTCTTGCAATACCTTCTTAAATAGGTTGCAAGCGCTTTGATCGGTAGAGTAGATACTAGATAAACTTAGAACACATCTAGATAGAATTTGATATAGGTTTATCTTGTATTATTTTTAGAGGCAAAATATTTCTATGTGTCTTAATTCACCCCCTCTTAGGACATAATTGATCCCTTCAGCCAGCCCCAAACCAGTCACCTGCGGGTAAACCTGTTTACCCATGGGGCGTTGCGACAGGGTGACGAGCTGGTCAGGGCAGTGCAGCGGTGCGATGGAGTAGTGGGGCAGGCCAGGGCGGGGTGACACGGCGGGTCAGTGTGAGGTGGCAGCACGATAGGGTAGTGGGGCGGGCAGGTGCGGGGCAGCGATGCGATGGGGTAGTGGGGCAGGTCGGTGCGACACGACGGGGTCGCGCGGGGCGGCAGAGCGACACGGTGTGGTGGGGCGGGCCGAGGTGGGGCGGTGCAACACAGGCTATTGGGGGCGAGGCGCCAAGGGGGAGGGTAGTTTGGGGATCGGGTCATCAGGCAAAGGTGCAAGGGCGACATGCTGGGCAGCTAGGAATGGCAGGGGAGAGGTGGTTGAAGAGCAGAGAATTTGACTGCTTGCGTATTTGTACGATGTAGAATGTTAGGGTTTGGAGGAATAACCCACTTGTCATAGATCTATATGTGTATACGAGTTTCACAAGTATGGGTATACCTTACCCATACCTGTACTCATTGGATAGTGTTTTCTACCAACGAACGTACCCATGTGTACCAAATGCTACCCATACCCTACCCTGTTCAGGTATTTACCCGTGGGTAAATGAGATAAATTGTCATCCCTATAAGCATGGGGCTGAACACTTCAGATCTGCAACTGCTAAGATGATCCTTCTTCTACAAGAGGCCCTCATACGTCCTCCGATCACAGATCTAGCGACCCTAGCCGGTAAGGTTTGGATGAACTCAACGATCGACTTAGCAAAAGAGGTCATCATCTGGGCCGAGAACTCTCATCTGGCCCTAGTCGGAAACGGTGCTAATCGGAGAAGACCACGCAATCTCGGGGCAAGAGCTCTACATCAAGCTCACGAGTGCCGCCTCTGGAAAAAGATGGTCAAACAGAGTTCGAGAAAGCAGCCAAAGTAAAAAAGATCTAGGTCATGGTCCAGAGTAGGGATTCTAGCTCTAGCAACAGAGAGGATGACACGGATTTGATGTCTTTTCAGCCGGACGAGAGGACGATCGACCACATGTTCGGTGGTTCTGCGTCCTATGAGTCCAAAAGGTAGTACAAGACGATGGTCCTGAGAAGTTTTAGTTGCCATCCCCAAGGGTCATCAGACCATTAAGTGGTCAAGCATTGAGATCTCCTTCGGTCAAGAAGATTGTCCTGATAACTTTGTACGGCCAGACCGCTTTCCGATAGTGGTCAAGCCTACAATAAATAACTACAGAGTTACTCGAGTTCTTATCAACGAAGAGAGTTTCCTGAACATTCTCTTTGCTAACGCACTCGAAAGAGTGCAGATCTCTCGGTCTGCTATCAAGCCCATTACTCAAGCCTTCCACGGTATAGTACCCAGATCTTTGGCCACCCCCATCGGCCAGATATTGTTCTCTGTTACCTTCGGGAAGCATGTCAACTTCTGGATAGAAAAGTTTATATTCGACGTGGTCTACTTCGAGACTGCATATAATGCCATCTTGGAAAGGTCTACTCTTGCCAAATTTGTGACAATCACGTATTTCGCTTATCAGTGCGTGAAGATCCTATGACCTAGAGAGTCATCACCGTCTGGGCCTACCCGAAAGCAGGCCTACACTGTGAAAAACAGAGTCTGAACATGGCCACGCAGCATCAACCCGACAAGGAGACAAAAAAACTCGAAGCCTAAGGTCGTCGCGAAGTCCCACGATGAAGTCAAAGCAGTTCCTCTAGACCCAACAGAGCCATCCAAGGCTGTTCGGATTGGCTCCACCTGGATCCCAAATAGGAACCCATGCTCATCACCTTCCTTCGGACAAACACCGACATGTTCTCCTTACAACCATCAGACATGCCCAGGATCCCCTGGGAGGTGGTTGAGCACAAACTATCTATCTGGCTCAACGGAAAGCCAATCAAGCAGAAACTACAACAGTTCACACCCGATCGGAAAGAAGCCCTTAAAGAGGAAATCAAAAGGCTCACTAAGGCAGGCTTTATTCGGGAGGTGTATCACCTCGAGTGGCTCACAAACTCTGGCAAATGGCAAATGTGTGTTGACTTCACCGATCTCAACAAAGCCTACCTTAAGAACGATTTTCCTCTGCCACGGATAGATCAAATAGTTGACTCCACCTTTGGCTATGACTATCTAATCCACCTCGATGCCTACTCTAGTTATCACCAGATTAGCATGCATCTAGAGGATGGGGAGAATACCTCCTTTATCTCTTTTTTGGAGACTATTGCTATGTTAAGATGCCCTTTGGATTGAAGAATATCGGTGCCACATACCAACGGGGAATGCAGATAACACTCCATGATAAGATTAGCCAGAATATCGAGGCCTACATCGTTGACCTCATCGTCAAAACCAAAAAGAAGGAAGATCTCATCTCTGACCTACAAGAAATGTTCAACAACCTACACAAGAATTGAGTCATGTTGAACCTAGAGAAGTGCGTGTTTGGAGTTGAGGCGGGGAAACTACTTGGTTACCTGGTGTTCTATCGGGGAATCAAAGTCAATCCTAGAAGATCAAAGCTATTGAAGAGATGCAACCTCACAGGTCAGTGCGAGAACTTCACATACTAATCGGATGCATGGCAGCCATTAGCTATTTTATTTCCCGACTCAGATAACATGACAAGTTTGAATGGTCAAGAGAGGTAGATGATGCATTCAAAAACTTGAAGAGGTATCTTTATCCCCCCTTGTGCTAATCGCTTCTAATCCTAGTGAAGATCTTCTCTTAACATCACAGCTGGACCATGTGCAGTAAGTGGGGTATTGGTGGTGGAAAGAGAAGCGCAAGACAAATGAGAGAAAAGCTAGCAACCGGTGTACTATATTAGTGAAGTGCTCCCTGGTCCTAAAGAACACTATCCACAGGTGTAGAAGCTACTATATCGTGTACTAATGGGCTCTCACAAATTGTGACATTACTTCCATGCTCACAAGATTACCGTACCATCAATATTCCCACTTGGCGATATACTGCACAACAGAGATGCAATCAGCTGAATCGCCAAGAGGTCCATTGAACTTAGAGAATTCGATGTCCGTTTCGTGCCTCGAACAGCACAAGTCACAAGTACTCGCTGACTTCATTGCCGAATGGACAGAACCCCATTAACCCCATGATGACGACGACAACTTATTAAATTATGGACTCTATTCTTCGATGGATCACTTACGCTTCAAGGCATGGGGCCTGGGATTATACTTATCTCTCCAATGGGAGAAAGCCTACAATACACTTTATAAATCGATTTTCCAGCCACAGATAACGTAGCCCAATATGAGGGTCTACTCGCTGGACTCCGAGTAGCTTCTGCTCTTGGCATCTGTCGTATACTTGTGGAAGGGGATTCATAGTTGGTGGTGAAGCAAGTTAGCAAGGAGTATCAAACCTCAGATAAGATCATGACAAACTACCTCGCGGAGGTGAGGAAGCTGGAAACAAAATTCATCGGACTTGAGGTCATGTATATCCCAAGGAAGGAAACTGTCTCGCCGATCTTACTTGCCTAGCATCCTCATGATCTCCAGGACAACCTGAGATTTTTATAGAGAAACTCTCGAAGCCATCTGTGAAATCATCAGAGGACACAACCAAAGGAGTAGTGGTCACCGAGACCTATAACCAGCTCGGGGGTTCACCAGGGACTGACGCCCAAAAAGGAGTCACGAGGGAACTTGTGGCTCAGCTCGAAAGCCAACTTTCGTGGATGGACCCAATCTACAAATACCTTCAAAATCGAGTTGTGCCTAAGCACGATGCACTAACCGAGCAAATTTCCTGTTGATCCAAGATATATACCTTAGTGGATTGCGTTCTCTATCAAAGAGGCACTCATGGAGTAGTTATGAAATGCATCTCTCAGAAGCAGGACAGAGAACTACTTGAGGAAATCCATTACTTCATTCCAAACCCTGGTCAAAAAGGCATTTAGACAAGGTTTATATTCGCCTATGACTCTTCATAATGTGAGTGAGTTAGTAAAAAACTATATGAGGCATCAATTTCATAGCAGACAAGTACATTGACCCGCTCAGGCCTACAGACAATCCCCCTATTGTGGCCATTCACGACTTCAAGGCTAGATATTCTGGGGCCCTTCCCAATAGCGCTTGAGTGCTTCAAGTTCCTATTCATCGCAATTGATACCTTCATCAAGTCGATTGAAGATAAGCCAGTCAAAATAATCACTTCGGCGGCCACCAAGAAATTCATCATGAAAAGTGTCATGACAAGGTTTGGCGGTCTGAGTAGGATCATCACCGAAAACAACACTCAGTTCTCAAGAATGGCGTTCATCAATTACTGCGAAGAACTAGGCACTACAACCTCTTTGCGTCTATGGCACATCCACAAAGTAATGGATAGGTCGAGCGGGCAAACGGTCTAGTACTTCAAGGAATCAAGATCCACGTCTTTAACTGCTTATCTATCTATGCTAAAGTTTGGGCTTCCGAGTTGCCTAATGTACTCTGGGCACATCGAACGGCATCCAGTGGGTCTATGGGGTCGAAGCAATGTTGCACTATGAACTAAAAATCAAATGTCCTCGAGTCAAACTGTACTTCGATAAGGATGAAATCTCGAGAAGACAAGATGAACTCAATGTTCTTGAAGAAAAAAAGGACACTAGTGTTGATAAAATCAGCGGGGTACCAGCAAGCTCTCCATTATTACCACGACTAGAACATCCGTAAAAGATCTTTCGAACCCAAAGATTTGGTCCTACGACAAGTACAGAGTCAGAAAAACAGCAACAAGCTATCTTCGAGGTGGAAAGGTCCCTATAGGGCGGTTGAATCTAACTGACCAGGGTCGTATAGGTTAGTTATGGAGGATGGTCAAGTCCTTAAAAATTCTTGGAATATCAACCAGCTTCGCAAGTTCTATGTGCATATATTTAGGATATATTTTGTAAATACTAATTGTCATATTATCAATATATGTCTTTTATCTATTTAGAACCAATGCCTCAAAAAAGAAAAATGAGATAAGCCATTGTTCGGGAACTTATGTCCATACGCGCACTCGGGATTCTAAGACGGCCCATCTAGGAATCCTTCCCCAATAACTAGTCGAGGGTTTCACGTACATTAGGACTACAAAAGTTGTCATGCGCGCCATATTTCTAACAAGAAGGGAAGAAATATCTTTAGGAACCGTAGAAAATCTTATCATGTCACCGAGTGCCTAAGAGCTAAGATGTTTTCCACTCGAAGTCTAACGTAAGGTGATCATGATGAACATTCTAATAAGAAACCCCCCAAACCCCCTAAGTTACTTGAAACAAACAAAGGCTGAACACTTGTTTGAACTTTTCTTGCATTCATGAGAAGATTCACAGTTATACACATGCATTGCAGTAGAAATAGGAATATTTCATTTAACAAGAATTTGAGCTTTTTTCAGATAATATAAGGGAAAGAAGATTACAAGAAGTCCTAAAAGATCTACTCGACGAAGAGGAAGGAGAGACTTCCTTGACTCTCTCGAACCATCGATGCCGATAAAGAGAATTGGGTCATCAACGCTACGGCCCCCCACTGAACTCTCCGGTGTTGCTTCCCAATCATCGACATCTTCAATGATGATAGGTTTGGAAGAGGCATTGGCTCCTTGCCATCATTGTCGGTGTCACTGCTCCGGCTACTCCCTCATGTCGTCCTTGCTAGAATAATACGAGGACGGAGAGGATGAAGCGGTCGATGTCTTGCCATCTTTAACGGAGACGCTGCCAGATGCCTCCCTTTTCACCACCTCAGCCACCACCTCTTCTTCCTCTATTTACACCTCCAAGAGATCTCAGTCCACCTCAGCTTGGACTGAAGATGCTGGGGGCTTGCAATCTTTAATGTGATGGAGATGATGACGGGGTAAGGGATGAGTACTCGGAGGAAGATGGGGAATAATCAGGAGAAAAAGGTGTGTCTTTAGGTGAAGGAGGAGGTTCCATAATCAGATTCAAGTTTGATGCACTGAGTTCTAGACCCTAGAGGTTTAAATAGGCCAACGGGTCAAGAGACGCATCGCTTCATCTCCCAAGCTGCCACATTATGAGCCACGGATGCCCAAGGGACGCACGGTCATTGAGGCTACATCTTTTTAGTTGACTTTCACAGACAAAGAGGCAATCACCGGTGTAGTCGTTTATCCGCTGGATTTTTTAGTGCATGGGGTACAGTCCAAAAGACAGTACGACAACTCTTCCGTGCTCGTGATGATATGATATTTTTGGGCCAATCAGAAAACCTATCCGGATGGAACACCTTCTCGGGAACTCTCTTGAGAACTGGGAGATGTTTGGAATCCCGAGTAGGTAATCCGAGAACCCGAAAAACCTAATTAGATATTTCATCCTAATCGGGAACCAGAGTCTTACTCGATGATATGGTCAGGCAAATAGCTTATCTATGTTGACCATGTACTTGATCTATTGAAGTCTCATTTCATGTACTGATAGGGGGCTTGCTGATGAATACTGGATAATCACCATATCTAGGCACCGCAGGGTTTCTTGTAATTCTCAGGGCATATCTCTATTTCTAGGAAGGGGATCCCTGGATGAAAGAAAATTACTTGTAAGTACCCAGGGTATCTCGTAAACTGGATAGCTTATCTCTAAGAATTGGAAGGAAGAATGCGGAGGACGTACAACACCTCTCTCTCTATATATAGAGCATGGGACCCCTGCGGAAGACAAGAGCCATTAGAAGTCGAAGAAGTCACTCAAACCTTTCGACAAGCTAGAAGACACTCGAAACCGAGCAAGGAAGTCATCGACTAGATTTAGATCTATCTAGGCTAGCCACATACCCCATTGTAACAAGCTCAGATCAACACAAGATAAATATGACTTAGGATTATTATCCTCAAGGAGGTCTACCTATGATTCATGTACTCGTAGCATTCACTACCTCTTCAACAAATTTGTTAGATCAGTGGTTCACAAATCGTCGACACATGGTTGATGCAAACACACACATGCCACCACACACACAACACATTCACACATGCGAGTGCGCATCCAATCAAGGGCAGATCCACGGAGGTGTAGGGAGGGCTGCAATACCCCTCAACCCAGGAAACTACAGGGGAATCTATACAAATTTTACCACCAAAGCCTTCGATTTAGCCCAATCTAAACTAGTCTTCAATTCAGCCCAGCAGGCCAGCACCCCCATTGCACAGTTTCGGGCTCTGCCCTTGCCTCCAATCACATGCCTACGAATAAAAAGGAGCTTCTTATTTTTATATTTTGAAAATAAAAAATTGTAAAACTAGGCTTACTTTTGAAAAAATTACAAAAATAGACTATTGTGCCCATTGAAAGGATGACAGCAAGGTGTTATCTTTCTAACAGGTGACACATTTTTAAAAATAAAGATGTCACCCTTTCAATGGGTCATGGGTTAAAAAACATTGTGTTTCATTGCTCTCAAAATTCAAATCACTATAGGAATAGTCATAAAAAATTATGAAAATAATATGTTGTAGAGAATGCTATAATCTATCTCTCCAAAAAAAATTCAACTCAAATAATTACCTATACAATGAGAAACAAAAAAGACAAATTTTATTGTACACATTCTAGCAAACTATGTACAATAAAATTTATCTTTTTTTTATTTCTCATTGTACAGATCATATTTTTGTCTGAATTTTTTTTAGAGCTAGATAATAGTATCCTAAAAAAATGTTTTGAATTTTAGTGACTATTTTGATAGTGTTTTGAATTTTGAGAGCAATAGAACATATTTTTTTTTATATTTTTAACCTATCGCCTGTTGGAAGTGCGACACCTTGTTGTCACCCTCCCAATGGGTGACCGTAGCATATTTTGCATTTTTTTTCAAACATACATATAGTTTTGCATTGTTTATTTTTGAAATATAAAAATAAAAAATCAATAAAAAGCGCTAAAAGGACTCAACGTGTTTGTAAATAGTGGGTACTATGTGTGATACCCATAGTTTAGTGAACCTAGTTTAAACTGATTGGCCAATGGAGGGCGGATACATGGTGCTTCCAGCCGATGTTTGAGGATGACGTGTCATGATAAGTTTAGGAGTAGTCCCTTTAGTAGCTTTTGTTGTAAGTTACCTTGTAGTCTGATGCTTTGTGAGCATGCTTTTGCCGTGTACTAGATCCAAAAACTTTTGCAGTAGTGACCTAGTGAAGATAGTATTAGGCTTGTGTAATAATCTATGTATGTTTGTGCTTGTGTGTGGTGCTGCTTCTTGTTATCTTTTTGATTGTGTGATGGCAATGTTGCCCTTCTATCTTACTTGCCCCCATCTTGAAGCTTCGTATCTCAACTCTTGCTTCTCTCTTATCATCAGGGAACAAATGGAGCCAGTCAGGCAGTCGTCTTGCATTAAGCAGCAATGCCACATGATCCTCACCAACATGGCCCACGAGAGTGAATCCGGACTAGAAGTCACAAGAGGAGCAAGAGGGAGAGGCAAACAGGGCCAAAGAGGTCGAGGCAGAGCCGCTGCAAGCTGAGGTTGAGGAGAAGCCAGAACCGTTGTAGGCTGAGGTAGAGGAAGAGGCAGAGCCACCAACAACCAACTCAGCTATGAATCATATGAATAGGTAGAGTATGTGGAGGATAATAAGGCTGAGAAAGACCTGGCACAAGACCAAGAGTCCGGTCAAGAAGAGTTACAACAAAGCCACAATAGCAGCCAGAGGACCCAACTGCCTCCACCACAAGCTAATGACCTTATGATAGTAATAGTCAACCAGACCCATCTGATGGAGGCCATAGCTCAGGGAGCAAATAATAACCATGGTTATGGTTTTGGACCCCCAAGCAAGATGACAGAATTAATGAGGATCAAGCCTCCAACGTTCGATAACACTGAAGACCCACTGAAGGCTGATGACTGGCTTAGGGCCATCACCAGGAAGCTCAATGTCATTATGTGTGAAGGTCGTGATAGGGTGAATTTAGCAGCTCACCAGTTCTTTGGGACAACGGCAGAATGGTGGAAAAATTACTGCGAAGCATCAGTGGATGCTGAAGCTATCACTTAGGAGGAGTTCTGCAAGGAGTTTAAGAAATACAATGTGCTAGAAGGAACCATGGAAATAAAGGCTAACGAGTTCCGTAGCCTGAAGTAAGGTCTGATAATGGTGAACCAGTACACTAGGAAGTTTATCAGGCTTTCCTGTTATGCACTCAAAGACGTGTCAACTGACAAGAAGAAGCAGGATCGCTTCAAGAAGAGATTGCATCGCATCTTGTATGTCCAGCTGGTGCCGGTCATCTATCCTGATTTCAACACGTTGATGAACAAGACAATCCTCTTAGAAGAAGCTCATGCACCAATAGAAGTAGAGAGAAAGAGGAAATTCCTTCACCAAAGGTAGAGGCAGCAGGACAATAGGTTCCATGGGAACAGATCTAGCTCGCGAAAGAGAACCCAACACCAACAGTGGCAGACTATGCACTATTAGAATCCAAGATCCACATCCCGCACAGCAGCGCCAGCTTACCGCAATCCCAATGCAGAGTAGTCCCAGTAGAGCAGCACTCCAATGCCAGCAAATGCGTCGATAGCATGCTTCATAGCAATCAAACTGGTCACTTCATGAGAAACTACCCCAATGCTGATAGGAGCAATGCTCCAGCTCATTCTAATCCACATGCAACCCCTAGAGTCTCAGCCATAGGAGCAGGACGAGGAGGGAGCCAATCCACAGGACAGCCACGGAGGACTTCACAGACCTTCAGGCGAGGCCGCTTGAACCACATACATGCGCAAAAGGCTCATGAAGCGATAGAGATTATGCTCGGTGAGTTCCCCATCAGTTCAACTCTTGCAACTATATTATTTGATTCTGGAGCTTCTCATTCATTTGTTTCTTCAAAGTTTGCTGCACTTCATAAGTTGCCGACTGTGATTCCTACGAATCCTAAGATTGTTCAGTGGGTCCCACCTCTGGGCCCCACCCATGAATAGTGCCTTTCAGTATTTTCTTGATTTAATTTTAGATTAAATCTTCCGAGAGTCATAACTTCTCTGTTCTAACTCCAATTTAGATGATTCTTTCGTTTAAATTCATCTAAATTTGAGATCTATCTTCCTATCTCAGTGTCATATCCTTTAGGGCTCTTTTGGTTTTCCAATTGGTGTTATTTGATTCTTCTCTAACATAGGTTGTCATTAATCATAATCGTGTTTGCAGAACCGGAGGAATTCGCTGAGGAACCAGATAACCCAGACTTCGACAAAGGTTTAGAAGAAGACTTCGGAGAAGGCAAGTTCTATCTTCTTGATCATTTTGAACCTATGTTTTTAATAATCTAATTGATCAATTTAAAATTTGACTTATCATTGCATGTACTATGTATTGTGCTATTTTCAACTATTTGCAGTAGTTAAATCCTATCAAATAATTGACATGCCTTAAATGTCATCATCTAGCATACATATTACCCTAAGATTACCTATTATTATCTATATTAACGTTAGATGACACCGTGATATCTAGCATGCTTAGGATGGAATACATCTCTTCGGAGATGTCACTATAGAATACCTCTCTTTAGAGATGTCACTTCACTGATTAATCAATTCAACTCATATGCCATGAATATTTGGTGATTGTGGAATCCTTGATGTAGTGTGGGATATGGCGGGTGTGTAAAATGGGTGAAAATCATTTTAACGGGGGCAAGTAGAGTAGTCATCCAGTGAGGATGCTCTTGGGGGCTTAAGTTACCTGTATGGTATTCATTGCTAGCTGAAGATGCCTATCCCGGTCTTATCAGTACAAAATCATTGCGCCATCATTCTAAGCCACCCCCGTGCAACCATGCGTCCTGTTATGGGTAGGACTTGACCTTTCTGTCTTCCGACCAAGCTGGACATTTTATCTAGAGGCTAGGGGAGCAACCAGCACCCAAACGTCTGTCAAGTGCTTCACGAATGTTATGGAACCAGACTCTTTTCGAAGGTCTCGGTGGTACCCTGTCATCCCTCGCGTAGCCTTGAATTACTTAGGGTGTCTCGTAGTATAGTCCAGCAAAGGGAAGGTGATTGAAGTGTCTTGGTATGATTCGCTCCTCCGCTTGCAATGGCTAGAGGCTGAGCATATCATGTGGGTATAGTGTACAACCTCTGTATAGTGTAAATCTATTCAAATAATCGTGTCCACGGTCATAGACATGCAAAGCAATGACCTCACTTGGTTATACTCGGGGCGTGTGTATGTTTGATGAGTGAATGTGTGGACTAGATGTCAGTATGATGAGGTTGCTGGCTTGATCTGTCAGGAGTTGTGTGGTACTAGAGGTGCATCAGACACAATGATAGGGACTGCGGAGTGAGGTGTAACCCCTCCTAGGACTAAAAACCCCTCACATACACCTTGTTACCTTGTTTACACTATTTCAAAGTTAACAGTAGAGAATATAATTGGATACATGCATAAACTACTTTATGCTTAAAACTAAATAGTAAAGTCTTATCCTTGAGTCATCCTTTATGCATCTATCAACCCCCCTTGCAATAGTATAGGACTTGCTGAGTACATTTCATACTCATTCTTGCTATCATTCAGATGAGGAAATGGATGCCGATTTTGCTGAGACGAAGGCGCAGATGAGGAGTAGATTAGTGGTAGTGTTCGCACCCTAGCTGCCTGTGGTTTTGGGTTATTGTTCCGCTGTGTTTTTTGTTGGCTTGTTGGCCAAACTTGTAATATATATGATTTAAGACCTTTTGTACTATTGTAATCTTAATACTTTTATATATGATGTGTGACTGTGATGCTATAATTATTGTACTATGCGTATCAGCTACTTGATTCAGGGGCTGATATAGGAGACATGAGATCCCAGGAAATAGGTCTTACACATATCATCACATCACAAGATCACATAGCATATATATCATTAACATTGCATCATTGCATTTTGATTGAGTGAATTAAGGCACAATTAGAAAATGAGATTAGGTTGATTTAGAAGGGACCAAGAGACCAAACCATAGGGGAGCCAAGTTCCATGGCCGACGGCCACCGTAGGTCACCGAAGTGGAGGAGGGCCAAGCCCTCACTGTCGCAAGATGATAGTGGTAGCGTCGAGGTTGCCAAACCACCACTAGTGTGGTGGTGATGCAAGGCCCTAAGGCCGAGCCCCTACCGTAGCTGAGGAGGATGGAGAGGTAGCCAGTGAAGTCAAGCACATGGCACAGAGGAGCTCCTCGAGCTCCACTGCGACCACCTGCGCTCGGGAAGCCGACCGGTGTAGGCGACGGTGGCTCCAAGGCCTCACGACCAAGGACCACCACCAAGCTGGGGAAGAGGGAGAAAGGCGATGAGGTTGGGCACAGGGCCCAGAGGAGCTCCTTCAAGTTCAATGTTTTCACTAGAGCTCGCGGCACCGACGGCAAGACCTAGGGCTTAGCCACCCCACTGGGTAGAGTAGGAGGAACCGATCCATAGCTAGGGGACGAAGAGCCGATGGCGATGGAGCTCATCTCGAGAACCACCATGACAATTGGAGACAAAGGGAATGACCATGGTGGCGATGACCGTGTGGCTAGGTTTAAACCATAGCTAACCATGGGTTGGCTCAAGAGAGGGGAACGGCCAATCTTGGGGTGAAGGGGGGGGGGGATGTGCATCGAAGAAGCACTAGGAGGCCACGACGGCTAAGAACCGACTTGGAAGAGGGTAATGAAGAGGCCAAGGCGGCATGCTCAACGCGATCGAGGCAAGCGAGCATGAGAGAGGGCAAAGGAGACCGAGTTGGGCGAGAGAGAAAGGAAGGAGGAGACTGACTGGGTCAATTGGGTCTCTTTGACTTGACCCGAATAGGTCAAAGTTAACGGGGAAAAGGCCGACCCAACCTAGGGGACCAACAGATCAGTCCCTATGGGCCAATCTGAGTCGGCCCACAAGGCCGGATGGTGTCGCTGGCCAGCCTAATCCGAAGGGCCAATCGAGTTGGGCCCTAAGGACCAACTCGAGTGGGGCCCAATTAGGCCAAAACCTTGGACCTAAACCCCGACTAGCCCATTTCAAAAATAAATAGGATTTTCCTTGATTCTTTTATAATTTCTAATTTCCATTTTGAAAATAAATGTTTTAAAAATACACCATTATTTTCTTAATTCCTAGAAAATTCTTTGAAGCTGATTAAAATTATGGAATCAATTTTCTAAACATTAATAAATGTTTAGAAAATAGGAAAAAATTGTTAATTGCATTTTTTCCAACTTGAGTTCTAAAAATAATACCAAATTCCATAAAGACCTAGGGAGCCTTCTAGAGTCAGTATATGACTTGTTAGAGGTTTCAGGAGTGTGACATTAAGATGTGAACACTAGTTCCTTATGGAATATCTTAAGTGAACATCATCTTATTGAATCCTTTAATTAGATTTCCAGGCATCAGACAAGCCTTAGAGTATCAGACCTCGTCTTATTTCCAGCACTCTGAGAGCTTTGTTGTTCCAGGCAAGTCCCAATCCTTGCTCATCTTGATCAGCTATATTGCGTGAGTTTTGAAAATCCAGTACTAAAAAGTAATCACATGCACGATCAATCTGAAATTGGTTGAACTGACTAATGACTGTGAAACATGAGATCTTCAAATACGGAATGAGTGCTAGCGAGGCAATGCTTGTCTTGCTTGCCCTGAATGCCTCACTTGTATCTCGATTTGTGATTAAGTAATCAACCCCCTGTGTTGATCACCTTGCACCATAATTGCACATTAATCACAGATCTGACTGAGTTGAGCTTAACTAAGTACCACCTATCGGTAAACACTTCAAGAGACCAGCTTCACGGTGGGGCTCCATGTGGAGTTATAGTTATATATTGCCGCTTATTAAATATACGCAAGCCATTCGTGGGTTGGCGGTCAGTGGACTTACTCCCTCTGTCTTTGAGGGATGAGAGGGTATGGTGATTGATCTGCCTTGGTATTGATTCCACCAGTCCAGTCCTAGAGTAACCTACCGATAGTGTGACAAAGGTCATGTTGGCATTGATCATGTCAGGCACATCTCAGAATGTGAGTTGTATAGATCATTTGTTGTTGTGTGGGTACAATAATGCACCTCTGGCTAGAGTCTAGAATGTGACTATCACTCCCTGCTTCTAGGTTAAGAAGCTATGCTCATGACATGAAAGAGAACTACTGCTTGGTTCTACTTTGTGGTGGTTCAACCAGTAGTCTCACCTTAAAACTTGACCTTTCTAACCACACTCCTGCAAAATGTATTGGTTACCTTGGATAGCTCTTGAGAATACAGTGATAACACTGTGAACCCCTTGACTAATCTTTTGTGTGTGTGCTTGCTATTATGGGATTTGCTGATTACGTTAGTACTCATACTTGCTATCTCCTTGATACATAGAGGGGTAAGATGTAGACTTAAACTACCCTCAATACCATGACAACTATGAAGATAGCGTCGAGCCATAAATTAAAAACCCTGGAGAAGGAGTTCCATATGAGACGTAGATATTCAAGGAATTCTAAGTCCAACCAGAAGATTAAGGGATAGGCTAGGATGGGAACTTCGATCTGCCCTTGAGGCATGGAACTTATATCTTCCAGAACCATGTTAAATAAACTTAATGGTATTTCATCTATGAAGTGACTTTAAGTGATGGTGACTTCTGTCTATGGTCTCACTACATTGCTTTTGTTATGCTACTCTGATGTGTCAATACTTCGGTAAGGTTGTTTACTAAAGTAATGACCGTAGACATGATGTTCTACCTCGAAAGTGGAATGTCAGATCACCACACCATGTTTGAGAGGCAAATCAAACCTACAAATTTATCTGAACAATTCGTAACGACTCCCACCGGATGCAAAACACGCGAACACCTGTACCTGTACCTGTTGAATGCATAGTTGTAGAGATCGGTGACATCCTAAGAGGGGGGTGAATTAGGACACTTAAAACAATTTTGGCTCTAAAAATAATACAAGATAAACCTATATCAATTTCTATCTAAATATGCTCTAGGTTTATCTAGTGTGTCTACTCTACCGATCAAGCGCTTGCAACCTATCTAAGAAGGTAAAGTGCAAGTAAGTAAATGCGGAAACGTAAATAAGGTAGAGAGAGCAAACTCGGCATAAGGATTTTTTTTCCTAGTATCGATGACATGAATGACACCCCTAGTCCACATTGGAGCTCCACAAAGGATATGCTCCCGGTCGGCACCCGGTCATAGCCTTTGAGCCAACAAGTCACAAAGACAAGGCCTCCACCCAGATGAGCCACCAAGGCAATGTATCATCACTAGCCTCTCTTCCAGTTCCTCACCGTCGTGATCACTCCGGAGCTTGAGCCATAAAGGCAAGAGTCTCCACGTCCCTGCACAATCACCTTGCCACCGCTCCACACCAAGTCGGAGGGTCAACAAGCTTGTCGGCGAGTCACCAAGACTCCAAGGTGCCGGCGTACCAAGAGGTACACTGTTGGATCACACTTTGATCCACTCTCTAGGTAGCAATCACCTAGCAACTCACTCTCTAGGCCTATAAGTACTAATCACTCACTAATCTTCTGCTTAATCGCTTTGGATGATCACTTTAAGCACTTTGGTGGCTTGGATGTCTTCTCAGGTGTATATGAACTTCTCTGAACTCCAGCACACTCAAATGACTAAGTGGAGGGGTATTTATAGCCTTGCGCACTAGCCGTTAACCCAATGGCTCTACATAACACCGGATGATCCACTGAGACAGTAGTACTAACACTGGATCATCTGGTGAGTACACTCTCACAAACTAGTTGTTGGAACCCCATTAAAGCCTCTGTGAACACCGGATTATCCTGTGATAACTTATTGAACACCGGACAAATGCACATCTTCATTTTGGAGCTCTCTGGAAATAATAGTCCGGTGTGTTCATTTTGTGAACACCGGATCATCCGGTGAGGCAAAAGATTCTGCTTCAAATTTTTTGTGAACGCCGGACTATTTTTCATTCTACTCACTAGATTATCCTATATAGCACCGGACTAATTTTTCTGTGAGCACCGGACTATCCAGTCAGGCAAATTTCAGCAGAAGAGTGTTATGTATTTTGGGCATAACTTTTTGCTCCGAACTCCGATTTTGATGATCTTTGGCTCAATGGAAAGCTTGTGAAGAGCTCTACAAGATTATATAGAAATCTATTCCATTTTAGCACATAAAAATTCATGGAACAAGTCTAATTCATTCCTCTCTTCGTTCTGGCTTTAGCGATTTCTCTTTTGTTGTATTCATGAGACCTACTAAAGCATATACTTGATAAACATGTTAGTCCCAATGATAAATTGGTATTAATCACCAAAATCACAATCATAGCCTAATAGGACTATTTTCACTACAATCTCCCCCCTTTTGGTGATTGATGACAAGACAACCAAAGCAAGTGGCAAATAACAAATGATTCCAAATGTAAAGATCATTAATGAGCACATAGTCTTACCACATTGCTTGGATGCATATTATTACCACTTATTCCTCTTATGTTTTGGCTCCCCGTTTCTCCATTGCCACTTTCTCCCTTGATTTGACCTAAGCAAGAGCTTATCCCCTTTGTTAACTTCATGTATCTTGCACTTGCTACAGTCTCTCTTCATTGTTCATCTCACATTCCTTGCTTTGGTGGTCAAACTTCTCCCTCTTTGTCAATAATCTTCCAAAAAGGACTGTATGCACATGTTGAACTTAAAAGGAAAAACATTAGAGCACTTGGGAGAGAGCTTCACAAATCATGATCAAAAAATATGATACCAATTGTAATGATACCAATTGAAAGCTATGAAAGCACATTGATCATAATTCATGAAACTCACATAATATAGTCTAAACTCCCCTATATGTGTGCATACATATGATGAGAAAGAAACATATGCACAACTAGACAATATGTCAAGATAGGAAGTTTAAGCTATATTATGCATGGAGATAGCTTAAATGAACAAAGATTTCACAGTGATACCAATTGAAGTATTTAAGCATTGCATATCTCTAGGGACATGTTGATTGCTCCATGAGACTATAAGAGATACAACTTGCAACACATGCTAGTCTCAAAATCACAACCTATAGGATATACTCCCCCTAAATGTGTGCATACAAGTATTGAATACTTGTGAGATATATGCACTTGTTATTGATAACAATGGGGACTTATCCTATACATTGGATCATGTCACGTAAAAGATACCAAATGAAAGACAAGTGCCATGTAAATAAACTACAACTAATGAACCATGTAGGTTGCTCATGGGTTAGAGATAAACACAAGCAACCTACTATATGAAAACCTACACTAGGCATTGCAATAACTTGAAATAAACACATGCAACCCTAGATGAGGTAAAAAGACAATAATTAAGAGATTTTTGCATTTAGCTCATTTAACTCTTTTTACCTTTGGATGGGGATTTGGGTATGTGATAATTATGATATTCATCAATACACTCATCTTGTACACTTGGCTTCTTTGCTTGAATCTTCACTTCATCTGGTAAGCCAAACGTCCAAATCTCTATAGCCACCTTGGGCTTCAAGTCTTCTTTGGAACCCAAACCGATTGGAGCCCCTTCATATTGGTGATGACTTCCTTGGGCACCCAAATGGGTTGGTTCCATCTCCGATTCTTCTTCCCAACCATGTGTGTAACCACCTTGCAATTTTTCTTCTTCTTGAGCTTGTAGTGGTTGCTCTTGATCTTGTTCTTATAGTTGGGCTTGGTGTAGAGGTTAGAGGTCTTGTTGGAGAGGTTTTCCATCTTCTTCTTCTCCTTGGTCTCCTTCTTCACTTGCTTGCATTGGAAGGACTTGTGGCCTTCTTGATAGCATTTGAAGCATGTCATGGTTGACCCCTCCGCAAGCTTCTTCACCATGAAAGCATGGTTATCTTGAGGAGGCTGGACATGTCCTTTGCCCTTCAATCTCGCCAAGTCCTCCTTGAGCTTCTCCACTTCTTGCTTGAGCTTATCATTTTCTTGTGCAATGTGTTCATTAGATTGTTCTACAACAATATTCTCAACACAAATCTCATTGCAAAGGGGTGAGCTAGATAAAACATATAAATCATCACAAGAAGTAGAAGTATCTACCTTATGATTGTAATTGAAAAAAGAGGTAGATTGCTTCAAAGTGACCTTAGTTTAAGATTTAATGCATTCAAATTTAGCTTTAAGCTCTTCATGCTCTTTATTTAGCAAATTGAATTTGCACAATAATTGTTCATAATTAGAAATAAATGTAGCATGAATGTCATTAAGTGCATTGAATTTCTTAAGCTCTTTTGATTATTTCTTAAGAGCCCTTTATTGCTCATTGATCAAATGAAGGAGTTCATCATAGGAAGGAGAATCCTCATCGGATTCATCATCACTTGCATCTCTATCCATACCTTTGGCCATAAGGCACTTGTGAGATGGTTTGCGAGATGACTTGTGTGATGATGACCTTGAGAAAGAGCTTCTCTTGGAGGAATGGATGGTGATGCTCTCATCACTTGAGTTTGAATCTTCATCATTACTCACCCATCTTCATATGCTTGCGAATGTCTTGGCTCTTCCCCTTGTCTCCTCTTGTTCTTGGTCTTCTTCTTCTCCTTTTTGATATGATCACTTATTTTAACCAAGTCCTTTATGGAGATTGGGTGATCAATCTTGGTATTAATCTTCTTGATGTTCTTCTCCACTTGTAAGATGAGCTTGGCAACTTCGGGATCCATCTCTTCATCGCTTGAGGTGCTTTGCTCATCTTCTTCATAGCTCTCTTCATCTTGATCTCCATCATCTTCGCTTGAGCTTGACTCTTACTCTTGTCTCCTCATCCTTGCCTTCATGTGTTGACATTGAGCTTGCTTGCTTGTGAGAGCAAGGTTCTTGATGTCGGATGAGGTATGAGCTTCCACCTCCATATTCATTGTCATCTCATGGGCGATGATTTTGCCGAGCATTTGACTTGGAGTCATCTTCTTGATGTCATTGTTGTCGTAGATGATGGAGACGATCAACTTGTACTTTGGAATAAGAGCTTGAAGTATTCTTCTCACCACTTGATCATCTTCAATTTACGTCAAACCTAACCCATTGATCTCATTGACAAGAATATTCAAATGTGAGTACATGTCATTAGCACTTTCATGGGGTAGTTGCTTGATATCATTAAGCTTGGTAACAAGCACATGATATTTCTCATTGCGCACATCCTTTGTGCCTTCATTTATTTCAATGAGACTATTCCAAACATCATGTGCATTGGTGAGAGAATAAACATGATTGAATGCATCAACACATATCGATGATAAAAGGATATTGTCGGTGTATCAGGAACCGGGGGTCCCTGAGTCCCGAGGCCAGGCCAGCAGTCCGCCACGTGTCACCATCCCGCGAGGTCCCTCCTGTGGGGCGAGAAAAGTCCAAGTTCCGGGAGAAGGTGCTCGGGGCCACAGTCCCTGGTCCCCGAGAACCCCAGTTCCCCGATGATCCGCAGAGTCTAAGTACCGGGAAGAAAGTGCTCGGGGAGGTGCCCGGTCACCCTTGAGCACCCTCAACCCCCGAGCTCTCAGTTCCCCGAAAGATCTGTGCAAGAGTGCTCGGGAGAGAGTGCGCGGGGCTGCACGTGGCAGCCCCCGAGCGCTCGGTTCCCCGAAGGTTCGCGCAAGAGTGCTCGGGAGAGAGTACTCGGGGAGGTAAACTGCACCCCCGAGCATCCGGTGCCCCGAGGACAAGGATAGGCATTCCCGGGAGAGAGTGCTCGGGGAGGTGAACAGTACCCCCAAGCGCTCGGTGCCCCGACGACCCAGAAAGGCCCCCGAGGGGCCCGCCGATGAGGTGTCAATCAGTCAGAGGTCTGAGGCTGCATTTAATGAGTATGCGCGGCCTGACATCCCCAACTGCTCCCACCGCAGTGTCAGTTCCTGCCACATTTTGGCAGAGAGGCGTGGGGCCATTAATTGCACGGGTCCCGTCCCGTATCACCCGATGTGTCTCGGGATAACGTCGCCAGGATCAAGGCATTCCGTCTGCCGCCCTGCCGTGGCAGAAGAACAAGACAGGGCGGGCACGCCGGGTTGCTCTGTGGCTGCCCGGTGGGCCCTCTCTACGGCGCCCGTTGCTAGGGCGTTTATGGTGACAGGTGACCGGGCGTGCGCCGCGTTTCCCACCCCCCGGTCACCTCGCCCAGAAGAAATGATGACGCCTTTCCCAGTCGTGGCATCTTGGAACTTGTGCCCCCTCCTTCCCGTTCGGGGCATGCCTCAGCCGGCGAGTGCATAAAAAAGTCAGCACACACAAGAAGGAAGGAGGCCCTGAGACAGACAGAGAAGAAACAACCCAAGAACCCAACAACCCATCAAGCGAACAAGCAATCGAGCAAGAGACCGCAAGAATCGAACCATAGACCAACTCGAGGCATAGTCCCTGCCCAAGAACAAGGAGCCTCAAGCTCTTGGTTAGACAAACATTCTTGTAACCAACAACATCTTTGAGGGACTTCCTCAGGACAGTTATTACATCCACACAGGAGTAGGGTATTACGCCCCCGTGCGGCCCGAACCTGTCTAAGTTTCTGGTGCATTTACTTCTTTCTGCACTAGGTCATCACCCCCACCACCGGCCGTTGCGTTTACTCTCATTCATTTCTCCGACGAACTTATTCAGGATCATCCCCCCGGCCGAATCTCTAAAAAGGGGTCTCTCGGGATCCCTGCGACAGGAGTTAATCCTCCGACAGATACTCTTTGCCAATGCATCTAATTGCCTCTCCTTGTTAGTGATGCAAGGTTTCATCCCATCATCGGTGACTCTCCAAACACCTAAGCCTCTAGCTTGCAAATAACAAGACATTAGAATTTTCCAACGCGGAAAATTTATGCCATCGAAAAGTGGTGCACTATAGGAATCCATCTCAACCCTAAACGTCACAACTCTAGGATTTTAAGCCTATCAAGAGCACGAGACTCTGATACCAATTGTAGGGATTGGTGACATCCTAAGAGGGGAGGGGGTGAATTAGGACACTTAAAATTATTTTGGCTCCAAAAATAATACAAGACAAACCTATATCAATTTCTATCTAAATATGCTCTAAGTTTATCTAGTGTTTCTACTCTACCGATCAAAGCGCTTACAAACTATCTAAGAAGGTAAATTGCAAGTAAGTAAATACGAAAACGTAAATAAGGTAGAGAGAGCAAACTCAGCATAATAATTTTTTCCCATGGTATCAATGGCATGAATGTCATCCCTAGTCCACGTTGGAGCTCCACAAAGGATATGCTCCTGGGCGGCATACGGTCACGGCCTTTGAGCCACCAAGTCACAAAGACAAGGCCTCCACCCAGATGAGCCACCAAGCCACCAAGGCAAGGTCTCACCACTAGCATCTCTTTCGGTTTCTCGCTGCCGTGATCACTTCGGAGCTTGAGCCACAAAAGCAAGGGTCTCCGCGTCCCCGCACAATCGCCTTGCTGCTGCTCCACACCAAGTCAGAGGGTCAACAAGCTTGCCAGCGAGTTATCAAGACTCCAAGGTGCCGGTGTACCAAGAGGTATACTGTTGGATCACTCCTTGATCCACTCTCTAGGTAGTAATCACCTAGCAACTCACTTTCTAGGCCTATAAACACTAATCACTCACTAATCTTGTGCTTAATCACCTTGGATGATTACTTTAAGCACTTTGGCGGCTTGGATGTCTTCTCAGGTGTATATGAATTTCTCTGAACTCCAACATGCTCAAATGACTAAGTGGAGGGGTATTTATAGCCTCAAACTTACGCACTAGCTGTTAACCTAACGGCTCTACGTAACACCGGATGATCCAGTGAGAATAGTAGTATTAACATTGAATCATTCGGTGAGTATACTCTCACAAACTAGCCGTTGAAACCCCACTCAAGCCTCTGTGAACACCGGATTGTCCTGCGATGACTCACTGAACACCAGACAAATTCACCGGATTTGTATATGTTCATTTTGATACTCTCTGGAAATAATAGTTCGGTGTGTTCATTTTGTGAACACCAGATCATCTGGTGAGTATAGCAGAAGAAACTAGCCGTTGGAACCCATTCAGATTCATCTGTGAACACCGAATTATCCTGTGATAACTTATTGAACACCGGACAAATGCACCAGACTATTCTATGTGCATATCTTCATTTTGGAGCTCTCTGAAAATAATAGTCCGGTGTGTTTATTTTGTGAACATCGGATCAACCGGTGAGGCAAAAGATTCCGCTTCAAATTTTCTGTGAACACCGGACTATTTTTTATTGTACTCACCGGATTATCCTATGTAGCACCGGACTAATTTTTATGTGAGCACCGCACTACCGAGTTAGGCAAATTTCAGCAGAACAGCGTTATGTATTTTGGACATAACTTTTCACTCCAAACTTCGATTTTGATGATCTTTGGCTCTATAGAAAGCTTGTGAAGAGCTCTACAAGATTATATAGAAATCCATTCCATTTGATCACATCAAAATTCATGGAACAAGTCTAATTCATTCCTCTTTGTTCCGGCTTTGACGACTTCTTTTTTATTTCATCCATGAGACTTACTAAAGCATATAATTGATAAACATGTTAGTCCCAATAACTATATTGTCATTAATTACTAAAATCACAATCATAACCTAATAGAATTATTTTCGCTACAATAGTGCATTTCATACTTGGCTATATGCTTTGTGCCGTTGCTGCATGGTTTCTAATACCTATCCATACATATGCCTCTCACAAAAAATAAAAACGAAACCTAGGCATACATGTACTGTCTCCTGCTGATATGAAGATTACTGGCTCCTACCGATGTCCAAGTGTAATGGTTACAAAAGAAGATTATATGCATACATATACTAGCTACTAGCTCCTGTTGATTACTACCTCAGGCACATGCATATAATTTTGTCAATGTAACAGTTACAAAATAAAAATTACTAGCTCCTGCTGATGTCCAAGAGTTCAACAACAGCTCAAGAATTGGCGGGACCTCTAAAGCCACTCTCATGGTTGGGACAAAGCATTGAAGTAAACCATTTTTCGACTAGCAAATCAACACAGCTTTGCATTTGCGTCAGATTACATAATCCCCTCACGTACATTTGCAACCATAAGATGGCGAAGTCCAGCGCTAACCAGCTGCGCTTCTGCTTCACATTACATAATCACCTCACATTATCTTTGGCCTGTCTTCAACCTGGATAATATACCTAAAAGATGAGCAGTTCTTTTGCTTCAGATGCCATGAGGAGTGAAGGCTCAAATATAAACACGCTATAACCGCAGTTGATTACGGGCTTCTTTTATAGTGTAGGTGGAATATGTATGAGGAAACCAAAAAATAAGTGGTGCATAGGTAAGAAGGCAGCATCATATTATAAGCAGAAAAAATTATCAGGTCGATACTTTGGAGAAACTGTCTATATTACATAAAAGAACACCGTGAGTTCAAAAGGTCAAAACTATGACTTAGATAGTACTGAATGTGAGTACTATGTAAACAGGACAGTTTCCAACAGAGGGGAACTGAATTCTAAAGATTATTTCAAGGAATGCAAAGTTGCTAACTCAAAGTCTTTCAATAGATAGAACAAACCATTTTATCATCTCAGATGTAATCTTATGCTGCCACTGTTGTGTTTAATATACCACTAAGTCTGCACAATTATCAGTTTATCATCCAATCCGGCAAGTCAGATACCGTTGTGCATCATTTGCTAGGCCAAAACATAGTTTAAACCAAACTGAAGCGACAAGTCAGATTTGAGAAATTATTCGACGACAAATCCAAAAGTTTCAAGTTCACATCAGGTCATATACTGTTTTTTTTTGTCGTTAGAAGTATTGAAGTTGTTTATATCCATGAATGCCCTGGGGCCTTCCTCCCTCAGGATTGTCTCAGCACAGCTTACTATTCTAGAGTATTGGTTTCCTTGTCCCTGAAAGTGCAACCAATATGGAAATGATCAGTGATACAGATGGGGATTTTTTTTGCGCAAATTTTTCTGCAGAATACAAATGGGGATTTCAGCGTGAAAAGTTTTATTGTGAGAAAGGGTATCCACCTGATCCATCAATCTTGTCTTCAGGACATCGGTGTTGTTATAGCTCCAGTAATGGCACCTAAGTAAAAGAAAAAACAGTGTTTTGGTCAGAAAGAGGAAATAGAAGAACCCAAGACAGGGCAGTCAGATGATTAGGAAGCAACATGAGAGTTAGCACGGCTAGGCTGAGAATTTCGTATGTACCAGCAAAAGCACCAATTAATGCATTCTCTGGATCATTCAACTCCCTCTTTGCCTGGGCATTGTGAAAAAGAATGTGATAAATACTAAAACTTCTTGAATATTTCAGTTACAGTTACATTGGGCAGCGGTTTACAAACAATTAATTCTTTAGGAACACTGGATACTATGAATAAATGATCAAAATATTCATAATTCAGTCACATTTTGATGAAAATACAGTAGCATCAAATCACATGCGTGAGGCATTGACATCAGGTTGTATCAGCACTGCAATATTCTGATGCATATGAGATAGCAAAATGTTGATCGCCCCATCATGGCACAAAATCTTACCCTACTGAACAAAAGACATCCAGGGACAATATGTAGCAAGTTGTGAATGCTCGATCTTACATTAAATCAGGAAATGCTTTGCAGCTTTGAACAAGTTGTTCATGAGTTGTTACAGACGTGGAAATAAATAGATATAAGAGAGTACGACAAGTTTGTAACCAATTCGAAGCTGCTCATATATGCAGAACTGAATGGCATCAAACAACAGATCTCGAAGTAGAAAGGAACCATAACCCTACAAACCAAAAGAAACCGGAGTCAGAATGGATAATGTGACAAGATTTATCGTAAGGTGGTGTAAAATGTACATGTCAATTCAGCAATCACCATTCCTCAAAGAAAAGTTAATGTTACATCAGTTAAATTGAAATAATATTCCATATACAAAAGGTCATAATATACATACAACATAGAGCACTTTAAATTCTCCTTTAGCAACAATGAGACGAACGGCGTCAGGCGCAGACTTGAATTGACCAGTTTGCATTCTTTGTTTGACCACCTGAATGCAATGAATGCAGCACAGCACAGCAATGTACACGAATACACGTCAATTTGAATGAAGCACAACACTATTTGGTGTAGAAAAAATAAAGCCTAATTGCACACCTCTGTAGGGACACGGACGAGAGAAGCAGCAATACCTCCAATCGCCAATGCAGTCTGTAGCATTCACATTTGGAAACACATGGCCAATATAAATCACTATGATGTATTAGAGGCTAAGCTTTCCTGTAGAGGCTAAGCATTCATGGTGTACGATGGTATTTTGTCGTGTATTTGTGCGATCCCCGCATACATACATTAAAAAAAAAGGAGAAAAGGAAAAGAAAAAAAGCTGGCAGGCCCAATCTCTCTTTTTGAGCTGGCCCGGCCCCTTCTCCTCTTCCTCTCCTTTTCTCTCCCAGCCGGCCCGGCCCGTGCCTCTCCACCTTATCCCCTCCGCTCCCTTCTCTCCCTCTCTCTTATCCGCTCGATGCCTGCTCCTGCTTTTCTTGGCCGCCTCAACTGAGCCGCCGCCTCTCTTGCTGCTCCCCACGCCGCGCCACTCCAGGCCAAGCCACCCGTGCCGCCCGACCACGCCTGAGACGCTCCACCGCTCCCCTTGCTGCTCTAGCCGAGCCGAGCGCCACCTCTCCCATCTCTATCCCCAATCCTTATCTCTTCTTCCCCCAAATCCAAACGGCCGATCCGTTTTCGCCGCGGAAGGAGACCCCGGGCCGCCGCTATAAAGGTTGGGAAGGGGTGCCCCGCGACGAAGGAGAAGGAAGGAGGCCGGATCTGCGAGAGAAAGAGAGAGAGAGAGAGAGAAGAGAGAAAAGGAGAAGCTAGAGAGAAGAAAGAGAGAGAAATCCACTGCTTGCCGTCGGCTTTCACCGTCGCCGGTGTTCTATGGCCATCACCGCCTTCACCGGTGGGTCCCCCGCAGTGATCTATTCCCCCCCCCCCTCCATATAGGTTTGGCCGGCCGGCCTTCGCGCCACGTCCGTGCAGTGAGCACGTGAAGCCGGCTGGCGCTTGCGCCGCCATGCAGGGGCTTTGTGTGGTTTGGCCGGCTTTTGAGTCGCGTTCATTGAGGTGGCCGGCCGGTGCATCGTCGCCGCGTCCGTATTCGTACTGTGCTGTTCTTGTTGAAGGTGGTGGTTCATTGGTGGAGTTTGTGCTGTGTTTCGTCCGGCAATTGGTGATACGGCCGGCCTTGTGCCGCGTCCGTGATGTGGATATGTTGACTAGTTTTCCTGGGTGGTGGTCGAATCCGGCCAGCCTTTGCGCCATAGCAGAAGAGGTGAAGTTGTGCCATGTCTTGGTCACCAGGTGTTCTGACCATCCTTTTGTGTCATTCTGTTTGGCTGGTTTTGTGCTCGGTTGGTTGCCCCTTTTCTGTCCGGGCTGTTAGGTTCTACCGCCGGTAGGGAGTTGGTGCTGCCGTGTGTATACCGCCGGCCAGGGACCGAGTGCCACCGCGCATATGCTGTTACGCCGGTTGGATGCTTTTGTATGAAAGATGGCGAGGTTGGTCGTGTTATGGCTGGCGGTGCTTTGGTGTCCTGGTGACATGGTTCGACTGGGAAGCTTAGGTTGTTCTGGTACCTTGATGATTAGGTGAAGACCAGCCTAATGTAGTTGTGGTGTTGGGTAAAGTTCTGGCCCTATGATCTTACCGCTTCCTGATAATAGGGCATGTGTTAGTGTTGGTGGCCTAGTGCTGTGTCAGTAAGTCCATGCCTTCCGCTAATGGCGCCATTGAAGCTTTTGTTATGCCTTTCTTGAGGATATGTTAGTGATGGTAGTTTGAGGCATGTGAACTCTAGTTGCTGGAGTTCTATTTCCTTGCCCATGATGATCAGAGGGAATGTGGCATTTTGTTGTCTGTGTTGATAATAGCTAAACTACATCTATGATGGCCTGCTTATTATGCTCCCATTGACAAATGGTGATGTCTAGCTGTTAGCCCCTTTTGTGATGCTTACAGTGGATTGATCGTATTCTTGCCTTTTTGTCATTTTGCCTTTGTGGCCTTTTACTTGCTACTGATATGGCCCTGTGAGTGTGGCCTTCCCTGTCGCTCAACACCTTGATGGCATGAGGTTGTTTCCCTGGTTCTAGCGCTTGGTGCTGTTCAGTTTCATTAGTTTGTGGGCTTTGACATTGCCCCTTATTTGATCGGTCACATTTTGTTACTCAGTCCCCTATTCTGAACTATATTGGGACCTTATGCTACTGTGCTCACAGTGCCTTTGTGGCTCATAACCTTCATGGCTCATTGCATGTTGCCTTTCGGAATGGTCAGTGATGGTACTGAGGCCCCGAGTTCATGTTGCTATGCTGATAGCTTGGGTGATATTATTCACCCTTTGTGATGTGTGCTGGTAATGATGATGATTTCACCTCTGTCAGGATAGTAGCCAGCCATGTGTTGCCTGTTGCCTTGGGTTAAAGGTTGATGACTTTGTGAGGCCTTTGTGGGGTTGCAACTGAGATTCGGATGCGGGTAGGGATAGAGGTTGTAGCTAAAGGCTTTAGATGTTGCGCAGTTCATCGGGCTCCCTTCTGGTTGTAGCTGATAAACTGCTAGTCACCTAAATTCTCGCTCCCTCTATTCCCTTTGGCTCCTGAGGCTATGGCCGATGATGAGGGGCTATCATGTCTGAGGCCTGTGCGGCCGATGATGACCCGGGATGTATAAACAGTTCATAAAGCTTACGCTAGACTGTTTGTCCCGTCTTCTACTTTTATTGTCTAATGCTCACTTTGTTTTATCTGTGATGCGCGTGACTACAGCCTTGCAGACTCGGAGATGACCTTTACACGATGACCAGCAGCGCAGTTTTATCGGAGGTATTCTGCAGTTCTGCACTGCAGATGTAATTAACCAGAGGCTTCACGAGGCCCCGGGAACCAGGACACAGTCGCAGGAAGTTTAGTCAGATAGCGCGTGTGTTTGTACCAGAGTATGACATTGTAATCATATGAAACTGTACTTTATGATTTCAGCAATGAATGAATAAAGTCATGTGTTTCAATTACATTTGTCTTTTGTTCTTTCGTATACGACAGTATACTGGCACGTCTGCAATACAAGTACAATTACAATATACAGTAATTCAAGTATACGTGCCAGAGTGTATTTCGAATCCGCGAAACAAAATGGCACGCTCGGTGGGACATGGTTCTCCTCCCATCTTTGATGCGCTGCGCTGGTCGTCAAGATGGTCTCCCGAGTCTACAAGTGCTACTTGCAAAGAAATAGTCGGGAAAATACTAACCAAGAGACGCTGTGGCTGCAGGTGGATTCATCCCTGCCCGCGACTCGGTTCCAACGATCCTGCAGTTCGGAACACTCCCGCCGGTGGTCATCATCCAACACGAGGGTACTATCTACTCCAAAATGATGAAGGAGCCAGCTCAGGCTCCCGTAACAAACAGGGCTCAAAAGAGAGCCTTTTCACAGATCAAGGAGGAGTGCCACGACATTATTGCCGAGGCAAAAGCCATGTTGATGGGTTTTCCCCTCACTGGTAAAACAAAAGCTAAGTTGGTCGTAGCACTAGACGCAGTTTGTGAGAATTTGCGTCGAAGTGTGACCCTTGCTCGTTCAGATGGAAGACTGCACGCACGCCGGAATTGCCGGCGAAAGATTGCTAAAACTCAGAGGCTCCGACAACGGATCGCCTCCCATTTTACTTCAAATTGCATCACAGATGAAGAAGCGACTTCGAATGAGCTCATGCCTTGTGCATGGACTCATCATGCAACACGAGCCAGACTCCCCGCTCGAGAGGCCACAGTAGAGGAGTTTTTGTCTCATTGCCTTGAGAGGAGGCGCAGGCTCTACAACCCCAGTCTCGCTGGCTGCCAGCACTGGGTGCCTTGTTTTCACATCGGTGTGACGACTGACCCTTCTTCGTCTAAAGACACAAATTAGTTTGCCGTGCTTCCAAGTGAAGTACCGAAGTGAAGTACCGGCACCTCGACCTGATGAGCTACAACGACAACTACAACAACTTAGAAACCAAATGAACAGTCTCGAAAGACAACTTCGCAGTACAACTACGTTAGAAGCTCCAAGGACTGGGGGCAATCCTCGTCCTCCAAATCATCATCAAGATCACCGCGCCGAGGTTTCTCGACAAAGAGGCCCTCCGCCTACAACATATCGGCCACGACAAATGCGGCCACCCACTCGTTGGGATCAAGAGTCGCATCGCCAAGACTACGCATATCCAAGAAGGACCTTTAGGCATGACCGGAGGCTTCCCTATGAGGCGGCTTCCTCCAGCTACGAAGCCCCGAGGCATGAGGCTCCTATACGACCAGCACGCCGTCCCGCTTCATCAGCTAGATACTCAGCCCCGTATATTCTCAACGAGAATCAACGGAGGCGCAAGCGAAGGAAGAGAAACTGGCAAGCCTGGTTCCGTGAATTACAGGACATAGTTCTACGTCATGTACAAGTCCGCGTTCGGGCGGATGGCCAAGTCCACCCAGAGGACGGAAGAGTTAGCGTTCGGGTAACGCCGAATCTCGAGCAAAATTCGAGATACAATTTCCTCTTAGAACGCCTGGCTCCAAAGCCGCGTCAAACACAAGACAATGGCGTTATCCCTGTTTCAACAGGGCCTGCCAGGCAGCAGCAAAGGGTTGAGCCACCTCAGCCCTCTCAAGTCATCACTACTAAAGAAAATGAAAAGCCAGTAACAGAGGACAAACCTGCAAATGTCCCTGAGGAAGTGACACCACCATCTACTATTAAAGGGTCCCGACAGCTTATAGAACCAAACTCAGATGCTTCGACAAACTATGATACTACGTCTGAGAGCTCTAAAAAGTCCGATAATGCAGATGTCCTGATGTGTGGCACAATCGGGGTATTGAGTCCCGAAGGGTCGGATTCTGACTGGGAGCCTCTGCCCATCACACACGAGCTAGAGTACTCCTCTGATGAAGAGATTGTGCCAAATCCCAAGGCATGGTTCAACAGATCCTCACAACTTGTTGCAAAGTTACAAAAGGAGGCCATAATTGCCCCTTGCTTTTCGGTATCTGGAAAGTGTAAATCACTTGACGGGGGGTCATCTCCGCGTGATCACCACAATACTTACAGGAGTATTCCATCACACTTGCCACAAGATAAGGGGCAGTTACACACGGTGGCTACACGTCCTGGTCCCGACACACGCTTGAAGACAACTGCTCAACAAAGAATAGAGAGTAGCCCCGGTACATCCGAAGACGAGGGACAGTATAGCTCGGGGGCTCATACAGTGGACTCTCTTGAAACCCGCTCTCAGTCGCCGCATTATTCCCAGCTAGCACATTCCGCTTTGTCTGGGGATGAAGGAGAATTAGAAGGCAACAACATTGTGCCTATAAACATGGCTAATGAAAATGATGGTACTCATCAAGAGCCATCCGCGGGGACGGGAACAAATGAGCAGAATCAGCAGGTACCACCACAACCGGGTGCTCAAGAGGAGCAAAATAGCGCCCTTGGAAGACAAGTGAGTGAGCTGTCTGCAAGAGTGGACCAACTCTGTGCCATGATGATGCATTTCACGTCAGGAGGCACACGGCCACCGCACCCTCATACACTACAGGTTGCTCAAGCTGACCCGCAATTTGCGGAAATGGAGGCTGTGTCTCAGCCCCGCCATCCTCCTCCATTAGGGGCAGGGGGTGCGCCTAGCTACCAGATAGGCGCTACTCCTCCGCCTATTATCGCAGCGCCAGCAAATTCAGTTACACACACTGTGCCGGCTTTAACATTAAGAGATTACCACAGTATTGCAGAAGATGTGGTTAACAGGAGAATGCGTCAGCTGGCAACCGATCAGGCTCCAAGAACATTAGAAAGCGAGCTAGATAAGCCATATGAATCATGGCACGACCGAGTTGCATTCCCTGCAGGTTGGCATCCGCCGAAGTTCCGCCTGTTTGATGGAACCAGGGACGCCACTGAGCACCTTGTATATTTTGAGTCGGTATGTGGAGATACCGCCAACAACCCTTCATTATTACTGCGCCAGTTCTCGGCTTCCTTGACGGGAGCCGCCTTCCACTGGTATAGTCGTTTACCTGCAGGTTCAGTATCTAGTTGGGTTGCCATGAAGGAGCTCTTTAGATCACATTTTATTTCCATGAGGAAAGACATCTCGATTCTAGAGTTGTCTCAAATAAGACAAAAGCGGGACGAGAGAATTGAAGATTACATCGTCCGCTTCAGAAACAACTATGTCCGACTTGCAAGAGAGATGCATCCAGAAGATGCTGTGCAAATGTGCATCCACGGCATGTTGCAACATTGGTTGGTCGGCGTATCAAGACATGACCCCAAGACGTTTAGCTCGCTTGGTGATGCTGTTGCAGCCACCAAGTTGGAGTTTGAAAAGGTACCCCATATCATGGAGATGTACAAGAACGCGGGCTCTGTTGATAACACTCGGCGCTTTGGGACGTCAAGCAAGCCAACAGGGAATGGCAACAAAGGGAAGGCACCCATTGAGTCAAATGCTACGAGTACCGTTCCAGTTTTTGGTCTAAAAAATGAGCGGCCAAGACCAGCGGTACGCCCTAATGTCCGGGAAATGTTAAATAAACAGTATGTCTTCCGACAGGACCTTATCAAGAGCCTCTTTGAACAAATGAACGAGCAAAAGCTTGTAAATTTACCTACTCCGGCAAGGCCTGAGCAGGTCGCCATGATTGAGAATCCCTTGTATTGCCCATACCATCGGTATGTAGGGCATGTCATTGAGGATTGTATTGCTTTCAAAGAATGGTTGCAAAGAGCGGTTGATGAGAAAAGATCCCTCAAACCTGAAGCAATGAACCCTGATTATCATACTGCTAACATGGTGACGGTGAAGCATGATGTGTCATCGTCCGTCCATATAAACGAAGAAGAAGAGTATTGGGTGCCATTCATCCAAGTAGAAGATCAGTTTGAGAGGCTTCGGCTCACGCCCATCACTCATCGTGAGAAGGAGCAACAGTGGCAGCAGGTACCGCAAAGGCACCCTCCAAGAGCTCGGCGATCAAGCTATCAAGTTAATCCTCCTTCAGCGCTGATGCAAAGTGTACAGCGTGATCCAAGTCAATGACGTATGCCTCCCCGATTCATTCCCGAGTTGGAGGGAGACGAGTCTTTCCCACGAAGAATCACCACGTTGCCTACACTAGGTCAATTCTTCCCTGAGACCTGGGGGCAGCCAACGACGTCAAGAGATGAACACGTTCTCGACACTACTCCGTCCTTCGAGGTGGTGCCATGCAATGCTATCACTGCGAGTGAGGATGAGGAGGACTCAAATTCGGGAATCGCTATTACTCCCGAAGAGCGTGAGGCTCTTGAAGCGGAAGCTGCATCTACTGAGGAGGGTGACATGGAAGAGGTACATATGAATTTGAGGAACGGGAGAGAACTTCCCGAGCCAGTAAAGCTCCAACGGCCTTGAATTGAAAAGGCCGATGGGTTGCAACGTGAAAAGCTCCCCACTAAAGAAGCCAAGCCTTCATCATCAAAAGCATTAGGTAATGGGGATGTTGGCGTGGAGTACAATGTCATTGCTCACTTAAAGCGCATTCCAGCATTACTGAGCGTTTATGACGCATTGATGCTCATGCCAGATTTAAGAGAGGCCTTAATCAAGGCCCTTCAGGCTCCTCATGTATATGAAACGGCTATGGCCAAACATCGACTCCTTAGCATCCTAGCCGAAGCCAATGAAATATCATTCTCTGAGGAAGATAAGATGATTGAAACCAATAACCATAATCGACCACTCTACATTGAAGGAAACATTGGGAGCGCACATCTTCGCCGTGTACTCATAGACCCTGGCTCGGCGGTCAACCTTCTGCCTATTCGTAGCTTGACCCGAGCCGGGTATACTATGGATGATCTCGAGCCCACCAGCGTGGTTATATGTGGATATGATAGCAATGGGAGCAAAGCATTGGGCTCGATCACTGTAAAGCTGCAAATATCCACTTTCAGCTTTAAGGTGAAATTTTTCGTGATTGAGTTCGTAACATCCTATTCGGCGCTATTGGGTAGACCGTGGATTCACAAATACCAAGTCGTCCCGTCTACATTGCACCAGTGCTTCAAGTTTATGGATAACAAGGGAGAGCAACACCGGATCATCGGTAATATCTTCCCGTATACGGTGCAAGAGGTGCACCATGCAGATGCTAAGTACTTCTTCCCGGGCACCGGAGGAGAAGAACGTTTGGGGCGCTCTAACCCAGCAGCCGATGTTGTGATTACGCCTGACCCGACATCTTCTAGTTCTGAGATGGAGTTCCTCATCACACCATGCTCCAGGCAACAAGGCTCTCTCCCTCGCGTTCGTGGGAGTATGGACCGAGGAAGGCTTCGATCGCGTGCTCCTGTGTCTCGACGACAACAAGGATCGGGGGCAATCAAAGAAGATAGGTCAGGTGCGTTTTGGAGTTGGAACTCCGCTTCGCCTCCCTCCACGACGCCCCTAATCGCGGGGAACTTGGAGGCTTCCTCATCAACGTCATCAACAATTACCACCATGACGAGGTCAGAAGCTAAGACCTTAATAGAGGTGCCTCCTACTAAAGATGAGGGGAGCACATCTTCCCCGCTACTTTTCGAGTATAATGCTAATACCGAAAAACCTCTTGTAACAGCTTGTAACAGCACATGAGGGCCCAACAGGCGCCCCTACAGGCAACATGCAAACATCATAGGTACCTAGCAAAGTGGCTGACTTTACGTCCCCTGAATATAAAGAGGGAAGAGTGAAAAAGATAGTCGCCAAAATAGAGAAGGTGGCCTCGAGCTCCCCTCTTCTTCCACTTCCATCACTTTACACTTCAATCGCTACACCATTAGAGGTCTGGGTTGTTCCCGATCCTCAGGGATACGCCAGCCCGACCCTATTTTATAAGGTTCCACCTACTCAATGTTGTAATCTCGTGCTCAATTTTCCAGATCCTGAAGAGGATAAGGAGGAGATTATCGGGACTCTAAGGGTTGCACCAAGCATGGTCCCCTTGCTCGAGAAGTCCGGAATCAAGCTACGGAGGAACCAGAGATTACCATCTCCGCCCAACGTATGTGAGGAATGGTGGAGCCAGTCAGAACGACTCGTAAAGAAGGGTTGTCTCCCCCGTACTAGGTATGGATTGGGCTACTGTCCCTTCACCTCATGTGAAGGCAACGAAGAGGATGAGGATGATCCCGAACTCGTCACATGTCATGCTATTTGTGCAGGTGAAGACTGGGGGCACGAGGATGAAGAAGAAGTGCCATCCGATGAAGAGGACTTGATCGAAATATATGAAGTCCCTCATCAGCCCCGATCATTCTGCGCTGCTGCGAACGCGCGACATGGCTTGAGAGACGAGCAATACCTCTTGGCCAAGATGCATGAAGCGACGCCAGTTCATCATGGAGAAATCCCAATGCTGCCCCGGCTCCTTACCAGTTGGAAGACGGTGGGCAACAAACTGTAGATGAGCTTGTAGAGATTAATCTCGGGAGTGAGGATGATCCTCGCCCCACTTTTGTAAGCGCTACGCTCTCACTCGAAGAGCGTGAAGATTATAAACGATTTTTAATAAAATATCAAGACTGTTTCGCATGGTCGTATAAAGAAATGCCGAGTCTTGACCCAAGTATTGCTACTCATAAATTAGCGATAGACCCGTAATTTCGTCCTATTAAACAGCATCCGCGGCGTTTCCGCCCGGAATTACAAGATGACATCATTGCTGAAGTTGATAAGTTGATTAAAGCGGGATTCATCAAAGAGGTGCAATATCCTCGATGGCTCGCTAATATCGTTCCGGTAATGAAGAAGAACGGGCAAGTTCGGGTCTGTGTAGACTTCCGTGACTTAAATCGTACTTGCCCGAAAGACGACTTTCCTATTCCGATCACCGAGTTAGTGATCGATTCTACTACAGGCTTTGGAGCCCTCTCTTTCATGGATGGGTTCTCCGGTTATAACCAGATCAAGATGGACCCACACGATGCCATCGACACATCATTCCGTACCCCGAAGGGTAATTTTTACTATACCGTAATGCCCTTTGGTTTGAAAAATGCAGGCGCCACATACCAGCACGCTATGACGGTCATCTTTGATGACCTTATCCACCAGTCCATAGAATGCTACATCGACGACTTGGTGGTCAAAACTCGAGAGCGTAAGCATCATCAAGAAGATTTGCGCGTCGTATTCGAGAGACTGCGCAAGTACCAACTCAAGATGAATCCGCTCAAGTGTGCCTTCGCTGTGCAGTCCGGTGTCTTTCTAGGCTTTATTGTGCGTTACCGAGGCATTGAGATTGAGCCAAAGAAGATAAAGGCAATCCTTAAGATGCCTCCACCAGAAAATTTGAGAGAGCTTAAGTCTTTACAGGGAAAGCTAGCATATATCAGACGCTTTATTTCTAATTTGTCGGGGCGAATCCAACCCTTGTCCAAGCTCATGAAGAAAGGCGCACCGTTCATTTGGGACGAGCAATGTCAAAACGCCTTTAACAGTATCAAGCAATATCTGCTTCATCCACCTGTGCTGATGGCCCCCATCAAAGGGCGGCCCCTCATATTGTATATCGCAGCACAACAAGCTTCCGTCGGAGCTCTTCTTGGGCAGATTAACGACGAAGGAAAGGAAGTCGCATGCTATTATCTCAGTAGGACTATGGCGGGAGCTGAACGCAACTACTCCCCCATTGAAAAGCTTTGCTTAGCGTTAATCTTTGTGCTCAAGAAACTGCGACACTACTTGCTAGCACATGAGGTCCAGCTTATTGCAAGAGCGGACCCTGTGAAATACATCCTTAGTCAGCCCGCCCTCATAGGTAGGGTCGGAAAATGGGCGTTGTTAATGATGGAGTACGACATCACATACGTTCCTCAGAAATCCGTCAAAGGGCAAGCATTAGCTGACTTCCTTGCCCGATGAAGAGGTGTTCACAGTTGACACAGAAACTCCGTGGGAACTTTATTTCGATGGCGCGTCACGTATGGAGTCTGACCCTGATGGGACTCCTCGTAGGAGAGCCGGTGCAGGGATAGTGTTTAAGAGCCCCAAAGGAGAAACACTATACCATTCATTTTCCTTGCTTAAGGAAGAATGCTCCAATAATGAAGCTGAGTACGAAGCCCTCATCTTCGGGCTGCTCCTTGCACTCTCTATGGATATACGCATTCTTTATGCATACGGAGACTCACAACTCGTTGTGAGGCAGGTTAACGGAGTCTATGAAGTGCGCAAACCTGAGTTGGTCCCATATTGGGAAGCCACTCGCAAACTTATGGAGAAATTTGAGCTCATACATATCGAACACATCCCTCGAAGCAAGAACGCTTCAGCAGATGCTCTTGCAAAGCTAGCTGCAGCCCTCGTGCTGCCTGATGGGCAGGCAGAAGTAAAAGTTGAGGAGAGATGGCTTCTACCAGCCGTACTTGAGCTTGTTCCTGAAAACCACGAAGTGAATGCCGTGGTAGATACTAAAGGTGATGAACAGGATTGGCGTAAGCCTTTCTTGGATTATTTCAAGCACGGTGGTCTGCCAAGGGACCCCGTCGCAAGACGCCAATTGCAAAGACGACTCCCCTCATACATATACAAGGCGGGAGTCCTATATCGACGATCCTATGGGCATGAGATACCACTTCGATGCTTATCACGAAGTGAAGCTGATAAAGCCCTAAAAGAAGTACACGCGGGAATTTGCGGTGGTCATCAAAGCGGGCCAAAGATGTACCATAGCCTGAAACTGGCAGGAGGTTATTGGCCCGGTATGATGACCGACTGCATCCAAGTGGCACGGTCTTGTTATGACTGCCAGATACACGGGGACTTCAAACATCGTCCTCCGGTTCCATTGCACCCCACTGTACCCTCCTGGCCCTTCGACGCCTGGGGTATTGACATCATTGGCAAAATCGAGCCACCCTCTTCTAAAGGGCAACAATTCATTCTCGCCGCCACTGATTATTTCTCCAGGTGGGCGGAAGCGGTCCCTTTGAGGGAGGTGAAATCCGACAACGTCATCAACTTCCTCGAGCGTAATATCATATACCGTTTCGGAGTTCCTCATCGCATCACCTCTGATAATGGATTGTCTTTCAAGTCAAGTAAGATCTATAAGTTTGCTGAAAAATACAAGATTCAGTGGAACTACTCCACGGGGTACTACCCTCAGGCCAATGGATTGGCTGAAGCGTTCAATAAGACTCTCGTGGGTATTCTGAAAAAGACAGTCACAAAAAACAAGAGGGATTGGCATGACCGTCTCTTCGAAGCATTATGGGCATATCGGGTCACTGTCCGTACCCCCACACAATCGACGCCCTACTCACTTGTCTTCGGTACGGAGGCTGTCTTGCCACTAGAACTGGAGCTTCCTGCGCTCCGGATTGCCATACACAATGAAATCACGCAAGATGAGAGGGCTCGTTTGCGGCTCCAAGAATTGGATGCCCTTGAAGAAGAGCGCCTCAACGCTCTCCAAAACTTACAATTCTATCGACAAAACATGATCCGAGCGTATGACAAGCTTGTCAAACCTCGCGTATTCAGGAAGGGCGAGCTAGTACTCGTTTTGAGACGCCCGATCATTCTCACTGGCAAAAGCAAAGGCAAATTCGAGCCAAAGTGGGAGGGGCCCTATGTTGTAGAGCAGGTTTACGATGGAGGTGCTTATCAGCTTATTAATCAGGAGGGCGTTTGTCCAATGCCCCCTATTAATGGCCGCTTTCTTAAAAAGTTTTTTGCTTAGAAAGCCGTCTTCCATTCCCCTTGGATTAACATTGAAAAGGGAGAAATCCGAAGATCGTTGCGTATTTTCATAAAATAAAGGGTGTTGATCCACCCAACAATAATCATTGCCTTTCTACCTATCGCCGAGTTGTGATCCCAGGGTATGGCTACTTGCAGGATTAATCTCTAGAGATGTATGAAGTGTCATGACAGCTTTAAGATATGATAATAAACACACACTGCACAAAAGACACATGTTCCTCTGTCTACGCTTGGATGTCAAGGCTGACTCATTCTGCCTCTGAAGCGACCAGCCGTTGTTAACCCCGTACTCTTCCACCCCAGCATAAGTGCACCCGGGGATGACTATAGGAAAAGAGCAAGAGAGGGCTACCTTCCCGACTCAAGTCGTGGGTATGTGTGCAGCTTCTTGCCACCCCGGCGTGATCAAAACAAGGGCCTTGTTACACCAAAAGTTGCCCGCGAGGTTTAGTACTACAAAACGTGGATGGTGGAATCTCAAAGGCATTCGCAATCCCAAGTTCAAGCAAACTCAAAGATCCAATGAAGGTCAATTATATTTCAAAACACCCAACGAAGGTGTCGTCAAATCAAATCCCTCCCAATGATAAAGGAGAAGTACCAACAAATGTGCAAGCAAAGCCACCATCAATATGTGGCATGAAGACCGCGAATGCCGGAGAGTGACCATCGTCCACCATCCTCGCAGAAAATGGAGGCAACAATGCCACAGCTTGCTTCCTACCCATTTTTGATCCATGCTACTCACAAATACAGCCCCCAGGGAGTACAGAATTGTCAGCGTGCTCTAGCCGAGGAGGTAGTCTGGGGAACCCCCACCATTTTCAGAAGTACTTTTAGTCATGTGTTCTTCACACGTACACTGATGTGAAGAATAATTAAATGCAACTGTCATGACTCTTCATCACCTCTGGAGGAAAGAGTCTCTGGTGGCTATATCTTGGGGTCACCTCATAGCTCGGTGACACAAGAAAAGCTCATATTTTAAAACATCGAATGCATCAAACAGGGCTGTTAGTATGCATTTCCCCTTTTATCGCTTAACCATGTTTTCACAGCTATTGTAACTTGAGCAAACAGAGAAGTACACCATCTTTGTGTTGACGAATCTGTGAAGTCTTCACCTTCACTGGCTGGCACCTCCCAAGGTCGCAGTGGAATTTTCAATCATTTTATACACCTTCACTGGCTGGCACCTCCCAAGGTCGTAATGGAATTTTCAATCATTTTACACACCTTCACTGGCTGGCACCTCCCAAGGTCGCAGTGGAGTTAGTCTTTTCTTCGGTAACACTGGCTGACACCTCCCAAGGTCGCAGTGGAATCGAGGATCACCTCTGGAGTGGCGCTGAGTTTCATCACAACTAAGGATTATCGGGAGCAGTGAAGCGTGCCAATGCGGTTCATGTGGAGCTGTTAAACCCTTCAACTTTGTTGGCTGGCACCGTGGTTGTTACATGGTCACAATAGAGTTAATAAAATTCCTCTTAAGAGGTCCTCACTGGCTGGCACCTCCCAAGGTCGCAGTGGAGTCCTCTACCTTTTATGACAACGCTGGCTGGCACCTCCCAAGGTCGCAGTGGGGTCGAATCCTTTTCAACGATATTGGCTGGCACCTTCCAAGGCCGCAGTAAAGTTGAGATGTTCCCTTTCAGCAGTGGTGTGTCTGTCCGCCACAACTCAAAAAAAAATGTGTTCGTAACTGGTTGGCTCCGCAAAGCGGACACAGCGAAAGCCTCTGAGGTGATGCTCGGCAGCTGTTTAATCCTTCAAGTTTATGAGCACCAAGTCGAGCCCTCGCTCTTTTTCCTCGCATGAGCTCAACTTGGTGGGGGGCATCTGTACGATGGTATTTTGTCATGTATTTGCGCGATCCCCGCATACATACATTAAAAAAAAGGAGAAAAGGAAAAGAAAAAAAGCTGGCAGGCCCAATCTCTCTTTTTGAGCTGGCCCGGCCCCTTCTCCTCTTCCTCTCCTTTTCTCTCCCAGCTGGCCCGGCCCGTGCCTCTCCACCTTATCCCCTCCGCTCCCTTCTCTCCCTCTCTCTTATCCGCTCGATGCCTGCTCCTGCTTTTCTTGGCCGCCTCAATTGAGCCGCCGCCTCTCTTGCTGCTCCCCACGCCACGCCACTCCAGGCCAAGCCACCTGTGCCGCCCGACCACGCCTGAGCCGCTCCACCGCTCCCCTTACTGCTCTAGCCGAGCCGAGCGCCACCTCTCCCATCTCTATCCCCAATCCTTATCTCTTCTTCCCCCAAATCCAAACGGCCAATCCGTTTTCGCCGCGGAAGGAGACCCCGTGCCGCCGCTATAAAGGTTGGGAGGGGGTGCCCCGCGACGAAGGAGAAGGAAGGAGGCCGGATCTGCGAGAGAAAGAGAGAGAGAGAGAGAGAGAGAGAGAGAGAAGAGAGAAAAGGAGAAGCTAGAGAGAAGAAAGAGAGAGAAATCCACTGCTTGCCGTCGGCTTTCACCGTCGCCGGTGTTCTATGGCCATCACCGCCTTCACCGGTGGGTCCCCCGCAGTGATCTATTCCCCCCCCCCTCCATATAGGTTTGGCCGGCCGGCCTTCGCGTCGCGTTCGTGCAGTGAGCAGGTGAAGCCGGCTGGTGCTTGCGCCGCCGTGCAGGGGCTTTGTGTGGTTTGGCCGGCTTTTGAGTCGCGTTCATTGAGGTGGCCGGTCGGTGCATCGTCGCCACGTCCGTATTCGTGCTGTGCTGTTCTTGTTGAAGGTGGTGGTTCATTGGTGGAGTTTGTGCCGTGTTTCGTCCGGCAATTGGTGATACGGCCGGCCTTGTGCCGCGTCCGTGATGTGGATATGTTGACTAGTTTTCCTGGGTGGTGGTCGAATCCGGCCAGCCTTTGCGCCATAGCAGAAGAGGTGAACTTGTGCCATGTCTTGGTCACCAGGTGTTCTGACCATCCTTTTGTGTCATTCTGTTTGGCTAGTTTTGTGCTCGGTTGGTTGCCCCTTTTCTGTCCGGGCTGTTAGGTTCTACCGCCGGTAGGGAGTTGGTGCCGCCGTGTGTATACCGCCGGCCGGGGACCGAGTGCCACCGCGCGTATGCTGTTACGCCGGTTGGATGCTTTTGTATGAAAGATGGCGAGGTTGGCCGTGTTATGGCTGGCGGTGTTTTGGTGTCCTGGTGACATGGTTCGACTGGGAAGCTTAGGTTGTTCTGGTAACTTGATGATTAGGTGAAGACCAGCCTAATGTAGTTGTGGTGTTGGGTAAAGTTCTGGCCCTATGATCTTACCGCTTCCTGATAATAGGGCATGTGTTAGTGTTGGTGGCCTAGTGCTGTGTCAGTAAGTCCATGCCTTCCGCTAATGGCGCCATTGAAGCTTTTGTTATGCCTTTCTTGAGGATATGTTAGTGATGGTAGTTTGAGGCATGTGAACTCTAGTTGCTGGAGTTCTATTTCCTTGCCCATGATGATCAGAGGGAATGTGGCATTTTGTTGTCTGTGTTGATAATAGCTAAACTACATCTATGATGGCCTGCTTATTATGCTCCCATTGACAAATGGTGATGTCTAGCTGTTAGCCCCTTTTGTGATGCTTACAGTGGCTTGATCGTATTCTTGCCTTTTTGTCATTTTGCCTTTGTGGCCTTTTACTTGCTACTGATATGGCCCTGTGAGTGTGGCCTTCCCTGTCGCTCAACACCTTGATGGCATGAGGTTGTTTCCCTGGTTCTGGCGCTTGGTGCTGTTCAGTTTCATTAGTTTGTGGGCTTTGACATTGCCCCTTATTTGATCGGTCACATTTTGTTTACTCAGTCCCCTATTCTGAACTATATTGGGACCTTATGCTACTGTGCTCACAGTGCCTTTGTGGCTCATAACCTTCATGGCTCATTGCATGTTGCCTTTCGGAATGGTCAGTGATGGTACTGAGGCCCCGAGTTCATGTTGCTATGCTGATAGCTTGGGTGATATTATTCACCCTTTGTGATGTGTGCTGGTAATGATGATGATTTCACCTCTGTCAGGATAGTAGCCAGCCATGTGTTGCCTGTTGCCTTGGGTTAAAGGTTGATGACTTTGTGAGGCCTTTGTGGGGTTGCAACTGAGATTCGGATGCGGGTAGGGATAGAGGTTGTAGCTAAAGGCTTTAGATGTTGCGCAGTTCATCGGGCTCCCTTCTGGTTGTAGCTGATAAACTGCTAGTCACCTAAATTCTCGCTCCCTCTATTCCCTTTGGCTCCTGAGGCTACGGCCGATGATGAGGGGCTATCATGTCTGAGGCCTGTGCGGCCGATGATGACCCGGGATGTATAAACAGTCCATAAAGCTTACGCTAGACTGTTTGTCCCGTCTTCTACTTTTATTGTCTAACGCTCACTTTGTTTTATCTGTGATGCGCGTGACTACAGCCTTGCAGACTCGGAGATGACCTTTACACGATGACCAGCAGCGCAGTTTAATCGTTGGTATTCTGCAGTTCTGCACTGCAGATGTAATTAACCGGAGGCTTCACGAGGCCCCGGGAACCAGGACACAGTCGCAGGAAGTTTAGTCAGATAGCGCGTGTGTTTGTACCAGAGTATGACATTGTAATCATATGAAACTGTACTTTATGATTTCAGCAATGAATGAATAAAGTCATGTGTTTCAATTACATTTGTCTTTTGTTCTTTCGTATACGACAGTATACTGGCACGCCCGCAATACAGGTACAATTACAATATACAGTAATTCAAGTATACGTGCCAGAGTGTATTTCGAATCCGCGAAACACATGGAGAACACAAAATATAATATTTTTTGGTACTTTAAACCTACAAATGCCATGAATAGGCTTGCAGGTATAAAATGAAAAGAACATGGTATAAACAGCAAAGTCGTACAACAAGCTTTGTTTTGAGCAATCATCTGGTCCAACAGAAGGTTAAATCTGTGCTAACTTACAAAATGGGTAACAGCACTCAAATAATTCAGGAAGTGTCTCCAATAATTTTCTTTTAGTCGGTTCATATACTCCAACAAATATCGCAGAAGCCCTGTAATAAGTTACGGATTAGGTTAAGAAGACAACACAGACAGGATCAATGGTACAGTGGAAACAGAAGACAGCAATTTTAACCCATTGTGTCTTTGCAACATGTGAGCCTACAGAATCTGGCTCCTTAATATGCGTATGGCAAACAGTTAAATGTGAAACTGCACTCGATTAGTTAATGAGCATATAACAGGAAGACAATAATTGCATCATATTGTGAATTTTTACATATTATAACTTCAATGTAGTATGCAATAAAAGATGACCATACTTTGTGGTAGGGGCATACAAGGTTAACGTCTTACCACTTGAAATTGCTTTATCATTTAAGGAAAATAAGCATCACGTACAAGTTATAAAAAGTGGTGATCTAACAGATGCAATATGACAGAGATATTTTTTATTCACTGGAGAACGCCAGCGAGATTTCCAGCTAATCCAAAATACAAGCCTTTCCATTCAATTCGGCTTCCACCTTGAGCAGCCTGCAGAAATCACATACTTCAGAAACCACAGCGGAGCAGGGAGAGCCCCGTGGTGGATTACACCATGGCGGCGGCGAGGGGCCATAAGGGGGCTAGGATGAGGACGCTGAGAACGGCGAGGCCCGTGCCGAGCTGGGCGGGGAGAAGGACGAGGGGGAGGAACATGAGAGGGGAGGCCGAGAGGACTGTGAGGAGGAGGCAGAGGAGTGACGCGGGCACGGAGAGGAGGGAGGCGAAGAGCCTAATGGGGCGGCCAATGAAGCTGCATGCACGCTGGCCACGGCGGCGGCGAGGGCGGCAAGGTGGGGGAGTGCGGCAACGAGGGCGGCGAGTGTGGCGGCAAGGGTGAGGAGCGGCGAGGGGAGGGAGAGTAGGAGTACGAGCGGGAAGAGGAGGAGAGCAGGCAGCTTCTCATCGCCAGAGATCCGGCCCAGTTCATCTTAGCGCTCGTTCGCAATCGGACGATAGGAGATAATCAGTCAATCACAACTCTACATCCCTACCAGGATTTAGATATTTTAGATATTCAACTATATGAAAAGTAACTAATGCAGGAGCATGAAATGGAAGTAAAAACGAAGAAGTCTTTTCCCTAGGCGGTGGCTAGGGTTTCTCCTGTCCTCCGGCGGATTTGATTCTGATGTGAGTTTCTGTGTTCGTCTCCTCCCGATCTCGCTTCCTTGCACGACTCTCGTTGCTCAGGTTGATTAAGGGGGTGACCTAGTTCACCTTCCCGGCCTTGGTTAGGGTTTCGTTGTGAGGGTTATAGGGTTGGAGTACGAGTACGTGGGGTGCGATCTGCTACACAAGATGAACAGCGTGGACGCATCGAGCAGTTCTGGGAGTGAAAATCAAGAACAGCTAGATGATCTGATCAATAGACTTGATCTCCAAGAAGAGGAAGAAGATGATCTAATATGGGAAGAGGAAGTGGGAGTAGAGGGCATGAAACCAAAGTGGCTCACCCTAGTAAAGGTGCATACTAGGAAGGAATTCAGCCGTGGAGCACTTTTTGCAAACATGCGATCGGTGTGGAGTCCGGATAGAGATCCACTGTGACGAAAGATTGAAGACAACCTATTCTCAGTGCAATTTCATTGCTTAGCAGATTGGAATAAAGCAATGAATCAAAGATCGTGGCTGTTCAGGGGTTATGGTGTTATTTCTTGAGGAGTATGATGGATTTGCAAAACGAGACACGATGGAACTAAACAAGATCACGATCTGGATCTAAATTCATAAGCTTCCTGATGGCTTCTTCTCTGAGCCATTGGTAAGAGGTCTGGCTAGACGAATTGGAGAGGTGCAAGAGGTCCAATTAAAGCTGCCCGCATGATTCATGAGTGAGTTTGTGCCAGTAAAAGTTCATATTGATGTGAACAAGAAGCTAACAAGGTTTATGTCCGTCTCAAAGGGAGGGGAAAGAAATATGTACCAAGTCAAATATGAAAAAATTCCAATTTCCTGTGGTGTATGTGGGCTCCTAGGTCATTGGCATCAAGAATGTGGTACGGGCAAACATGACGAATCGAAATTACAGTGGGGAAGCTTCATGATAGCGGATACCTATGGAAGAGGACGAGGTCGGGGATCGGAGCCTAGCCGAGGCAATTGGGGTCGTGGGTCTGGAAATTTCGGCTGAGGCCGGGGAAGGGGAAGGGAACATGGCATGTTTCCAAGGCAGGAATACAAGACCTATGATAATATGGAATTAGATGAAGACCAAATTGATGGTATTATTCCTGAGAAGGATCCAACTACAAGGAAACGACTAACATACGAATCATCAGATAAGAATCAGAATTTGGTGAGTTTGGATCAGGGAACAAGTGTAATAACTATGGTGGAGCTTTTTGAGGAGGATATGACCAATGGACAAAAAGTAAAGATGAACAACAGCACTCCTCAAAAGGTGCAGGATAAAAAACATTGCAAGAAGGATGGAGATAACCTTTCTAACTCCAAAAGCAATGAGAGATCGGCAGCCTCAAGTGTTGAGGCTAACCGGAAGTAATGAAAATCCTCAATTGGAATTGTTGGGGACTTGGGAACTCCCCGACAATACGTGCCCTTCTGAATGTCCAGAAGATTTGTAACCCCGAGGTGATGTCTTTTTCGAAGACTCACCTTGACAGGTATCTAGCTTAATGTCTGAGAAGAAACTGAAGATGGATTTTAAGGTGGTATCTCCTAGTGATGGGAGAAAAGGAGGGGTTCTGATGGTTTGGAAGGAGGCGGTGATACATCAATTATATGCGGCCCATACATACATTGATGTAATAGTGGAGGAGGATCATGACAAAGTATGGAGGTTTACTGGGATATACGCTGAATTCCAATGGGAGGATAAACACAAAACTTGGCAGTGAATGTGAAAGTTAAAAGAAAAATATGATATGACACGGATCATGATGGGAGATTTCAATGAAATTTTATATTCTCATGAGAAGGAAGGAGGCAACCCGAGAAGACAGTCATATATGCAAGCTTTCCAAGATGCTCCAATCAATTGTGGACGGGAAGATATGGGACATATTGGAGACAAATTTACTTAGCATAGGGACGCATCAAAGAATGGTTGGATCGGGCAGTTTGTAATGAACAGTGGGCTCAGATGCATGTAAAATGCTGCAATAATTAACATGGAATATAACCACTCTGACCATCACCGTCTCCTAGATTATACATAAGAAAGTAGGGCACAGGGGAAAAGGCCAGCTCAATTTGAAGCAAGATGGCTGCAAGAAAGTCAGTTTGAGTCAATCATTTCACGTGCATGGGATGAGCTACAGGACCATGTAGATACAATAAAGACGAAGTTTGACAAACTGCATGCGAGTTCACATGAATGGGATCGGACGATGCTGAAGAGCATGCAGAAAATCGAGAGCTAATTGGTTAAAGAATAGGGACAAGAACACAACCTTCTTCCATCGGTTTGTGTCCGCTCGAAAGCTAAGAAATAGCATCAAAAAGCTAAAAGACGATCATGGCAATTGGTTGGAAGGTACAATGCTGCTAAATCCACTTATTACAAACTATTTCTCACATCTGTTCATGTCAGAGATAGATGAAACCGATCTAGTGGTCTTAGAGAAGATAAACCCGAAGATGACAACACAAATGAATGTCCTCTTGCTAGCCCCATTCACAGCTGAGGAGGTCAAGAAAGCAATCTTCAGTATTGGAGACCTAAAGGCCCCAAGGCCAGATGGCCTACACGCCATATTCTACAAGAAATGCTAGCACCTGGTGAGGGAGGCTATAACTACAGAGGTTTTACATGCTGTAAACAATGGATACATCCCGAATGGATGGAATGATACAACGATTGTTCTCATTCCAAAGATTGATACACCGGAACAAAGCACACAATTCCGACCAATTAGATTATGCAATGTGATCTATAAAATTATTTCCAAGATGTTGGCAAACAGATTAAAGCAAGTCTTACCAGAGGTAATTTCTTCGACCCAAAGTGCTTTTGTTCCTAGTAGACTTATTACTGATAATATTCTAGTTGCTTATGAATGTGTTCACTCGATAAAGAATAAAAGGGCAGAAAATAGAGGCTTATGTGCTGTTAAATTGGATATGCATAAAGCTTATGACAGAGTAGAGTGGGTGTTCCTAAGAAATATGATGCTCAAATTGGGTTTCCATAAAAGATGGGTTAATCTTATGATGGCTTGTGCCAGCTCAGTGAAATATTCAGTCAAGTATAACTCTCAGGAGATAGAAGTTTTTACGCCCACACGGGGTCTTCGACAAGGGGACCCTCTATCCCCATACTTATTCCTGCTTTATGCAGAAGGGCTCTCTAGTATATTGTCGCATGAAGAAGAAGTTGGTGGCATTGAAGGAATAAGGGTGTGCAGAAATGCACCATCAGTCTCGCATCTTTTATTTGGTGATGATTCCCTGATCCTTATGAACCCGGATGTGATTAATGCAACTTCCTTGAGGCAAGTACTAGATACTTATTGTGCACATTCGGGGACAATTGGTCAGTGAGGCAAAGTCAGGTATCTTTTTCAGTCCAAATACACAACTAGTCACAAGAGCAGAAATTTGAGAAATCCTTCATATTGATACTAAAGCACTATCAGATAAATATCTCAGTTTACCAACAATAGTTGGAGCAAACCATAGTGACTGCTTCATGCATTTCAAAGAGAGGATTTGACAACGGTTAAATGGTTGGAAAGAAAAGCAATTGTCGCAAGGGGGAAAAGAAATTCTGCTAAAGGCGGTAGTCCAGTCAGTACCGATTTTCGCAATGTCGGTCTTTAAGCTACCAAAAGCGGTTTGCAAGAGTATCACAGATGTAATGACTCAATTCTGGTGGGGAGATGATGAAAACCAGAAGAGAATGCGCTGGTTTGCATGGTGGAAAATGTGTTATCCAAAGAATAAGGGAGGAATAAGTTTTCAAAACTTACACAGTTTTAACCTAGAAATTCTTGCAAAGAAAAGTTGGAGGCTCCTTGATAATCCAGAGTTGCTTTGTGCATGTGTGCTCCGAGCAAAATACTACCCTCATGGTGATCTTCTAAAGGCGGGACCCAAAAAGGGATCATCTTTCACTTGGCAAAGCATTTTGGAAGGGTTAAAAACTTTTAAAAGAGAATATATATGGAGAGTTGGCAATGGTGAAAAGATCAATATTTGGGAGGATCCATGGATTCCATCAAGTCCAAATAGAAGGATTGTTTCACAAAGAAGGAGAGTGATAATTACAAGAGTTAGTGAATTGATTGACCCAATGTTAGGACAATGGGATGAGGAGTTAGTCAGATCAATCTATTGCCAAGCGGATGTTCAACAGATACTTCAAATCCCTTTGCATTTTGACGCATTTGAAGATTTTTTTTCCTGGCACCATACAAATTTGGGGAACTTCACTGTTAGATCGGCATATCACAGGGGATGGCGACATCAATGAAAGGACAATGATGTCGCCTAGATCGGAACTTCCAACCAAAATTTCAAAACTTTTGATTATAAATTAATTAGCAAACCGAGAGCCTCGAATTCCTAAAACATCAGAATTTTTGACTGACATAGGAACTTCCGACCTTACACATCGGAACTTCCGATTTCAGCACAGTTGACACTCTGAAGATGGCGATAACTTTTGATTTCGAAGTCTGATTTCGACGATTTCGAACTCTATGAAAAGCTTATTCAGAGGCTACACATTCCTACCGAATTCATGATCTCAAATACATTTGATCAAAGCTAGGAACAGTCCAAAGACCGATTCGGACACTTCCACCCATTATCCAAAGCTTAATCCCCTCAAGATTAAACTATGAACCACATGAAACATGCCAAACACCACTAAGGCTTGGCTATAACCACTTTTCACCACTAAGGCTGACAACACAAAGGGTTAGATCTAAAACACCTTTTAGATACTCTGTACTCCTAAAGCAAACTTTCAACACAAACTCATCATGCACTAAGCACGTGGTTTGAGCACTCGACACAACAATCGAGCAATGCTTTCAGCAGTCCCTCTTGATAGTACGACTATCGATCCTATAACCCGATCTCCTATCAAACTCCTTGAGACTGACAACACTAGAAAACATATGGAACCTAACCCTAACTCACCCTCCTTGATGAAGACAAGAGTTAGGGTTAGGTTCCATTTCACCTATTGATCATTTTAAGATTTTTGGTCCCCAACATTGTTAGGTCCGAAGATATTAGTCACAATAGAATTGGTAACACAAATGACCTTTTAATTTTTCAAGCCACATTAAGTACCAACAAATTTAGCAAACACATTGTCAATTTCATAATTTCTAAGCGAATAATTTTTATTGACAATGGGAGGCTTAGAATGAGTACCTTGGGGACATGATAAAGATAAATATCCCTTCTCGTGACATGTGTAGCATATTTTTCCGCCAAGCCTCTTTACTTGAGGCTTCTTATCTTGATGACCATTTATTTGACCCCTTTGCTTGTGTGATCTTGAAATGTCTTGGGGCCTCTTCTTTTGATGTTGGTCATCTTGATGAGAACTTCCTTGATCTCTTGATGATGAAGGAGCTTCTTCCTTCATAGACTCCTTGTCTTGTTGTTTCTTGATCAAGGTTCTCTTCTTCTTCTTCTTCTTCTTCTTCTTCTTCTTCTTCAAAGGACACTCTCTAACATGATGACCCACTTTCTTGTACTTGAAAAAAGTGATGAGCACGATTATCTTCTTTTGACCTTGACCCTTCTTCTTCTTATAATTGAATCCAAGTCCACTTTTATCTTGTGGATGCCTTCGATCTTTAAGCATCTCATCTGGAGTGTTCTTCCCTTTGAAGCACATAATTACATCTTTCTTCAAAGAAGTGACTTGGTCCTTGAGCTCCTTTATTTCCTCTATAAAATTAAACTCACAAGTGGAACTAGAGGATACATTAATGTTAGAGCAACAAGGAATAATATGCAATTCATCATAGGATATAGAATTGACATTAAATAAATTGCTAGGACTAACACATGTTAAATATACATTATGCAAAGAATGTGTGCTATTGTTCACATGAGGTTTATAAGATTTTACCGTTGTGATCATTACCTCATGAGCTATTTCTAACATTGTATTACAAGCTACAATATTTTTCATGAGTGCACAAAAGCTAGTCATAATTTTCTTATAGTTTCACATACTTGCTAGTTAGCTTTTCAATTTGAGCCCTTAGCTCAATATTTTCCTTCTCCAAAGATGCTACATGAGAAATAGAGTTAGTAGCATAAACATCATCAATAGAAAAATAGTGAATTTGCCCTTAGATAAAGCATTGCAATTAGGATATGACATATCTAAAGCCACTAGAGGCATAGCATCTAATTTATCAATCAAAGAAATATGCTTAACTTTAAGATCCTCATAAAGATTAGATAATGAACTATAGGATTCTTTAAGTTTTTTATATTTCTTATTTAAGGCATTAAGTTCTTCTATTTTCTTAATAAGGAATTACTCTTGCCTCTCAAGGTTTTCCTCTTGACCTTCTATTATACTCATGAGTTTGATCATTTTAGGCATATCCTTTTTATCTAAAAAGATCAAATTCAAGCTCATCACTATTACTAGTATCATTACTATTATTATCAAGATCAACCTCACTTACCGCTTTCTTTTTACTTTTTACCATAAGGTATATTTGTGCATCGGAGTGAGGGGATGAGCATCTTAAGAAAGTTGAAGACAATTGATGCTACAATGTCCATATTGATGACATGTATAGCATATCTTGTTTGTCCTCGATCATCTCCTAGGTGGAACCTTCTTATTGATTTTCTTTATGGCCTCTCCACCTAAACTTTGTCTCTCATAATCTTCTATTTCCTTCAAAATGTTAGTCCCATAAGTACTAGTAGAAATAGATACATCATTATGAGGACAAAGAACCATATCATCATAATAAATAAGTATTTTTGCACTAGATGATATGCAAGGGTTAACAACACTAGTTGATATAGAAATTTTATTGCAAGTGTTGTTAAAGTCCAAAGAGATAATTTGGCACTTACTAATCTCACTCGTCATATTATTACCTTACCTTGGATTTTTTTAATTAGTGAGGTGGATGACAAAGTGACATCCTCTTGGAAAAACAGATAAAGTCATTTGGTGCTCTTCATGATGTGATGATGAATTAGAGCACTATCCAAATGACATCTCCAGAAGAAGACCTTCTACATCCTATTTAGGCTTGTTATATCTTTCTTTAAGCGTTGTCCAAATGAGATGAGTATCTTCAAGCAGCATGATCGTGTCAAATACATCTTCACTCAAAGCATTGAATAAAGCATTAGTAGCTTGATCATTGAGATGTATGCATTTCTCTTCCTCATCAAATGATATGAGTTTATCACTAGGAGTAGAAATGCTCACATCTACAACTCGCTCTATTTGAGTACCCATAGTCCTAAAATTATGAAACATGCGAGCACTCCACTCAAAATAATTTGAGCCATCTAGCAGGAGTGGTTTTATACGCACTAATTCACTAGTCGATATTTTTACTCTCTAGGCTGTAAAGCCCTAAAAGAGAGACTTGGCTCTCATACCAATTGAATGGACAATGATATCGCCTAAAAGGGGACGGTGAATAGGTGTTTTAACAAAACTTCGCCCCTTTTACTATTTGGCCTAAACTTGCAGCGGAAATAAACTAACAGATTTTTCATAAGTGAAAAACCTAAATATGCTAGGCTCAACTAGTGCACAATCACCATAAACAAATATAAATGTTACAATCCTAGGGTGTGACAAATATTATCTAAATCTAGCAAGATAACTCTAATATGAAATTCTAAAATTAATGTTCATTAGAAGTTCCGGTACTATTCATCAGAAGTTCTGATTTTACTGTTCATCAGATGTTCCACGAAATAAGGTCAAGGGATATTTATACCCCAATCTGAAAAACTAGCTGTTAGGCAGATTCTGTACTGATCGGAACTTCCGATCCCTCAATCAGAACTCCCAATCCCAAGAATCCTAATGATCGGAAACTAGCCATTACAGCCTATTCCCAGCACACATCAAAACTTCCAATGCTTAGATCAGAACTTCTTATTAGCAACAACCCCAACCAAGAACCTAAGGCTTTGAGAATATCGGACGGTCCGATTTAGATCGGAACTTCTGACCAAAATTTCAGAACTTCTGATTATAAACTAATTAGCAAACCGAGAGCCTCGAATTCCTAAAACATTAGAATTTCTGACTGACATAGGAACTTCCGACCTTACACATTAGAACTTCCAATTTCAGCACAGCTGACACTCTGAAAACGGCGATAACTTTTGATTACAAAGTCCGATTTCGACGATTTTGAACTCTATGAAAAGCTTATTCAGAGGGCTACACATATCTACTGAATTCATGATCTCAAACACATTTTATCAAAGCTAGGAACACTCCAAAGACCGATTCGGACACTTTCACCCATTGTCCAAAGCTTAATCCCCCTAAGATTAAACTAGAAACCACATGGAACATGTCAAATACCACTAAGGCTTGGCTACAATCACTTTTCACCACTAAGGCCGACAACAAAAAGGGTTAGATCTAAAACACCTCTTAGATACTCTGGACTCCTAAAGCAAACTTTCAATACAAAATTATCTCGCACTAATCACATGGTTTGAGCACTCAACACAACAATCGAGCAATGCTTTCGGTAGTCCCTCTTGATAGTACGGCTATCGATCCTATAACTCAGTCTCCCACCAAACTCCTTGAGACCAACAAAACAACAAAATCTATTCTAGTTATACCTTTGCCTTGAGCAATCCCGTCAGACTTGACGAACACATCATCCAAGCCCCAATGCTTCTCATAGCTCTTCAAGGCTCATCATCAATCCCGTCAGACTTGACGAACACATCATCCAAGCTTGATGAAGTTTACTTGATTGCTTCCCATGCACCAAGCATGGAAGACTTCTCTCTTTTTATCATCTTCATCCAGTTCACCACTTAGGCATGAACCGCAAGCATCAAGCACACAAGTTGTCCGCTAAGCTTGTCTTGATCTTGCTCTTCCGACTTGGCATATTGAATATCTCAATTCAACACATACCTTCTTATGGAATCTAACCCCAACTCACCCTCAAGTACAAAGAATATTGTTAGTCCATAAAATCTAATAGACAATGTTATACTTTTAGTTATTTGATCTCTACAATTAACTTAGCATTTTTGCTTATTGTCAATCTTCTTGAGCTTCTCATTCATTTCATGAGCATCACTAAGAGCTTAATGAAAATGATGCATTTCTTTTGATCTTATGGCATTCTTCAACGAGTTCATGCTTCATTTCTTATGCATCTCCTATGGAATAATCCTAATAATAATTCTCAACATAATTGTTAGTCCATAGGTATTGTTATCACTTACCCAAGCATCACTTAGAGCTCATTCATCTTGATGCATACCTCTTCTCCATGCATCACCTATGGAATAACCTACTAACAATTCTTAACAACATTGTTACTCCATAGGTATTGCCATTAATTATCAAAACCACACTTAAGAGCTAGATGCACTTTCAATCAATTTGGAAGAAGCATAGGCCAGGGTACCTCTGCAACCAATCCAATTTGGAGAGTCATATGGCGACTAAAAATCCCTAGAAAAATGAAAAATTTCTGTTGGAGTTGTTCATGTAAAAGCAGCTCTTACAAATCGCCATAAGACCACAGTGGCCAATGTCTAGTATGCAAACAAGGACCAGAAGATCTGAAACATTTGTTGTTCTCATGTGCTAATGCTGGAGAAATTTGGAAAGCTTTGGAACTCCAAGATGTTATTAGAGATTCTCTCCCTATTGATTGATCAGGTTCAGCTGTGCAGGGGTATATTTTGTGTTTACCACTCCAAGGTGTCCCGAAGATCAAACAAATTGATCTACAAGAAACAGTGGTAGTGACCTGTTGGTACCTTTAGTGGCTGCAAAGACAAAGGGTAAATGGGGAACCTATCCCCCAAATCGACATATGCTCTATGTCAATTTGGGGCCTCATTGCAAACCATGCAAAGGAGAATTCAAAGACTAGAACTAACTCTAGTCATCATTCGACAAAATAGTTGCCTAACCAAGTAAAACTTAATGTTGATGCAAGCTTCCATGCAGATTAAGAACAAGGCGTAACGGGAGCTGTCGGTGAATCAAGAACCGGGGGGTCCCCGAATCCCGAGGCCAGGCCAGCAATCCGCCACATGGTGCCATCCCGTGGAGTCTCCTCCGCAAGGTAAAAAAGATTAAGTCCCGGGAGAGGGCGCTCGGAGCCACAGTCGGTGGTCCCCGAGTACCCCTGTTTCCTGATGATCCACGAAGTCTAAGTGCCGGGAAGAAAGTGCTCGGGAAGGTGTACGGTGACCCCCGAGCACCCGAGTCCCCCGACGACCAGGAAGGCTAAGTACCGGGAGAAGTGTGCCCGGGGCCTCGAGCGGTGGCTCCCTGGGCGCCCAAGTATCCCGAGGACCCACTGAAGGAAGTTCCGGGAGAGAGTGCTCGGGGCTGTGTGCAGCAGCCCCCGAGCACTCGGTCCCCCGAGGATCCGTACAAATGTGCCCGGGAGAGAGTGCTCGGGGAGGTGAACAGTACCCCCGAGCACTCGGTTCCCTGAGGATCAATAAAGGGCATTCTCGGGAGAGAGTGCTCGGGGAGGTGTACAGTGACCCCCAAGCACTCAGTTCCCCGACGACCCAGAGAGCCCCCTGACAGTGGCCCCCGAGGGGCCCACCGATGAGGTGTCAGCCAGTCAAAGGCCCAAGGCCGCATTTAAAGAGCGCGCGTGGCCTGTCACCTCCAACTGCTCCCGCCACGCTCGGTGTCAGTTCCTTCCACATTCTGGCAGAAGGGCGTGGGGTCATTGAATGCACTGATCCCATCCCGTGCCATCCGGCCCGTCTCGGGATAACGTCGTAAGGGCCGAGGCGTTCCGTCTGCCCCGCTGCTGTGGCAGGGGAACAAGACAGGGCGGGCACGCCGGGCCGCTCTGCGGCTACCCGGTGGGCCCTCTCCACGGCGCCCGTTGCCAGTGCATTTATGGTGACGGACGACCGGGCGTGGGACGCATTTTCCACCCCCGGTCACTTCGCCCAGAGGTAATGATGACGCCCTTTCCATTTATGGTGTCTCGGAACTTGTGCCCCCCCTCCCGTTCGGGGCACGCTACTGCCGGCGGGTATTTAAAGCCGGCAGAACGGACGAAAAAGAGAGAGTTTTTTAGACAAGAAAAGAGGAAACAATTGCTCACAAGCAGAGAAGAGAAGATCAAGAGCACCCAAAGCCGGCAGCTACACACAGACCGAAGAACAAGGAGCCCCAGGCTTTAAGATAGATAAATATTCTTGTAACTAGCGACATCATTGAGGGACTTTCTCAGGGCATTTATAGTATCCATACAGGAGTAGGGTGTTACGCCCCCGTGCGGCCCGAACCTATCTAAACGCCGGTGCATTTACTCCGTTCCGTATTAGATCATTCCACCCCCACCGGCTATCGCATTCATACCCATTTATTTTTCCGGCGAACATATTCAGAATCATCCCCCTGGCCGAATCTCTAAAAAGGGGTCCCTCAGGATCCCTGCGATAGGAGTTAATCCTCCGACAGGAGCAATTGAGCAATTATTAGATATGCAAAAGGGGGATTCATTGCTGCTTCCTTCTTGTTTCTCCCTCATGTTTTGAGTGCTACGACATTGCATTGTGCAATGGATTGATCTTAGCAAACAGTATTAGATGCAACAAGGTGCGAGCAGAATCTGATGCTATAAAAATTATCAATGCTTGTACGGGGCTAATTAAATCTGGAAAGCAGCGGTGGCGATTTTCACCGAATGTTCAGAGCTAACTGAGAAGATAGGGAGTGTTCAACTTACCCATTGTCCAAGAGAAGCAAATGAAGCAGCCCATGAAATAGCTAGGTTTTGTTTTCTTCATAAGGATTCATGTAATTGGGTTGATGAACCCTCATAGTTTATTCTTAAAAAAAATTTATACGAATTAACTGTTGTTTAATTATTAATAAAGTCGCCATGATGGCTTTTCCTCAAAAAATAAAACTTGTGCAGGAGCATGTTGATTTGATTTGTTCAAGAACTCTCAAGGAAACATACATGTTACAAACCTACAGAGGTATAGGCATGTCCTGAGACAACTAGCAAAGATGCGATGACTAATACATCTTAGGACTCTATGTGATCTGATCCATGCATGTACATTTGTAGGTTTGTAACAAGTATGTTTGTCTGCAGTTGAGTTGAGATGTATTAGTCATGATCTATGTTACCACAAACCATATTCATTAAATTGTGCTATTTTTGGCCATATGTTTTGCAGAGCAAAAGTTGTCGGGATTGGTCTGTGAGGTGCATCATTAAGGCTTAAAGCTATTTGTCTATCATTTAGGGCCAACAAAGGACAAAGGTATTATGATTTTTCCTTCCCCTCAATACCTACTGGACAATTTCGTAGTTTATCTATTGTTGAGTGTATTTTTCCCCCTTGGTTGATACTCGCTCATTGCTACATGAATTAGTCATTTCTGAACCAACAATGCATTGATAATATATCTAAGTCTTGTCCTATCTGTAAATGTTAGATAATGGGCTTTAGGAATGAGATTATGGAATATAAGAAGGAGAGAATTAGGAAATTCATGCGGATGGAAGAAGAAGAGGATGATGAACTATTTTTTGTAATTGTTCCCGCCATACTCCAAGGTCTTAATGATGAAAAAAGGCAAGTACATACTTCACAATATGCTGGTGCTAAAAAGATGAAGAAAATTCTTGAGGGGCATGAGAGTTGGTGTAGGTCTGAGTTCCGCATGGAGCCAGAGATATTTAAGGCTACATCAAATTATCTTAGGCGGGAGTGTCTACTTCGTGACACACTCGGTGTTAGAGTTGAGGAGCAATTGGGAATGTTTATGTTCATGATCTCACACAATGCTAGCAATGAAAGGCTGCAAAAGACATTTCAACATAGTGGTGAAACGATCCACAGACACGTAAAGGTGGTTTTTGATATAATTCCTACTCTCACCCACAGATTCTAGAAGCTTCCTAGTTCCAACCAAACTTACCCCAAGATTGCATCAGACCCTCGATTTAGGCTATTCTTTAAGGTGAGCCATATACATTAGATCCATCAATTTACCCAACTTTTTCTATCTTAAGTTTGTATTGTTTAGGCAGAATTGCATTGGTGCCATCGACGGCACGCATGTCCCAATCACTATTGCAGAAGATAAAGCCCCCCCCCCCCCTATAGGAATAGGAAAGGCACACTATCATAGAATGTGATGGTAGCATGCGACTTCAATTTAAACTTCACATTTATCTCATGCGGGTGGGAAGGGTCTGCATCAGATGCTGGAGTCCTTAGGTCAGCAATTACCAAGGGTTTTCATGTGCCAGAGGGCAAATTCTTCTTCTAGATGGTGGGTATGCAAACACACCATCATTCCTCGAGCCTTATCATGGAGTTCAGTACCACCTCAGTGAATTTAGAAGGTGACACTTATCCCGAAGAAGGGAATATGCAGATCACAAGGAGCTATTCAACCACCACCATGCAATTCTCATAAACCATATTGAGAGGGCTATTGGGATTCTAAAGAAGCGGTTTCAAATTCTGAAAGTTGGTACACATCATCCCATATAATCTCAAATAAAGATTCCAGCTACAACAGTGGTATTTCATAACATAATTAGAGGCCTAAATGGAGACGAGGATTGGTTGGATCACCAACCTACTTATATCCAACAAATTGATTATGTTGATCTGTCAGAGGAGATGAAAACTATCAAAATGATGTGGAGTCACTGAGCTTACAAATCGACGATGGGACTATTCTTCGAGATCATATTGCTATGCAGATGCGGGAACAATACAATCAAAACCGAGCATGACAAGCAATATTAGTATACATAAGAAACTTGTTTTCTGTAGAAGTTGTATTAGTTAAAGCTAATGGATGTAATGTACTGCTTTATCTAATAATTACTTTTATGCACTGCTATAGAAGTTGTATTAGTTATGTATTTCTAGTTCTGGTACATGCTTCACTCTTATACAATTAGTCCATTTTAATGTTCTTCTTAAGTGTAGCCATTTCTAAAGAAGGGTCAAGAGCTTCCTAGAACTTCACTTATGAGAAAGGACTCGTTGATCTACTCCACGAGCACAATCATGAAAATTTCAGGGTCCAAAATGGCCGGGTAACAGAAGGTTGGACAAGCATTGTCAAGAAGTTCAACGAAAAGTTTCCATCAGCTGGGTTTACAAAAAGCCAGATACAAGAAAAGGAGAAGGAACTCAAAGGAAGCTACAAGGCAATTCGTGATGCGCAGAAGCAAAGTGGTACAGGTTGGAATGGTTCTATGTGCATGATCAATGCTGAACCACACATATGGGATAAACTTATTGTTGTAAGACAGTCCCCTTGCCTCAGTTAATAGTATTCTTGCTAGTTTGATTTGGTCTTACTAACAATTTTCTTTTTTGCATTCAACAGGAAGGTGAGGAAATTTTGTACAAAACCCTTCCCTCTGTATGACAGCTTGGCACAATTGTGTGAAGGTAATTTTTCATTCTGATCTATAACTAAATTTACCTTTACATACATTCTCTAATGTTGTATCTCATTTAACTTAGGTGCATTTATCCACTATGAAATAGGGAGCATTGCTATAGGTGATCTAAATTTCACATCAACTGAGCCAACTGAGTAGCAGCCACCGCCACCAACAGAACATGTCAACCTAGATGATCCTAATGTTGGCTTGAACCCTTTCTTTGCAAATCTGGATGTGCAAAGGGCATCAAGTGATACCATGGATGTCGATGAAGTAGAAAATACCACTTCATCTTGTTCTAGACAGAAAGGAGATGGCCATGGAAAAAAGAGAAAGCAAAGTCAAGCTGTTGGTGCTCTACATGACTATGTCAACTTCAGGAAGAAGCAAACTAAAAAAATTATAGATGAAATTAATGAAACAACAAAGCCGAAAGATGACTATTCCATCAAGAATTATCTTGCTCTTTTAGAATCAATTGAAGAACTTTCAGATTAGGAAAAGGCAATGGCAACAAGTATCTTTAAATGTGAGCTGAATGAAAAAAAATTCATCAATTCCAAGAACCCAAGAATTCACCTACTATAGGTTAATAGCAAAATTGCTCCCAAGGTATTCAATCTAAAAACTTAGACTAAAATTTATTAATGTTCTCACAAAACTTAGATTTCCTTGATGTGGACATGTATACATATTCTTGGGCTATGAGCTGTGCAGAAACATCTCATGTGCTCAACCACTCAAGACAATTAATTGCCAGTTCACTTCACAATTTGATGAACCAAAATGGCAAGTTCATTACCAGCTTTACATGTCATTGTGAGAGCAACAGTCTAAGCTGAATTGTGATGCTTGATGGGATTCAGAGGCAGCCTGACTGAATTGTTCTTCAAGGATATGTCTGTGACTGTGATGCATCTTTATCATCCTTTTGTTGCTGAAAAGAAAGGGATACTAATTATAGCTGTGAAGAAAGGGGGCAGCTGATGAATCATGACACCCACAAATGGGTGTGATGTTTGCACAGTGGAGTGGAGATAGGGATTGTGTGGGGAAGAAGAAAGTGCTTCTTTTCTGATTGTAATTCATCTTAGTAGTATACTCATACTAAGTATTAGATTGCTTGATTGAAATGTTGCATACTTCTTTTCTGAAGTGTCTACTCATACTAGTATTAGATTCCTAACTACCATCTTGTCTATTTTGATGTCCTTGCATGTCTAATTTGGATCATAGCTTCTAGGTTACAATTTTGCAGAATATGTAGGGAGCATTTGGATGTGATATGTTGATGATAGCTTAATTGTTTCTTGTATTTTGAGCATTGACATGCAGGTATGAATTAATTAGCTGGACTGCACTTTGAGTTTTGTCCGTCTACTTAATATCAGATGAGGATGAAAGCTATGAATTAGTAGATGACCATTATTAATGATCACCTTGATCGGATGCATGTACAAATGCTAGCGAAAGATTGGCCATGGCACATATTTTTTTGGATTTCAGCAGTGTTTTTGAATTCTATGTTTTTCTGATTTTTTGAAATAGTATTAATGGTCGGGATTTTTATTCATGTGACCTCCCAAACGACGCTTAGGAATTGCCCTCGAGCGGGGTTTCTTTCCCTGGTAGGGAAGGAGGTGTCATATGTACATGAAAAATCCCCTTCATAGTTTAATTCCATGTGGTTTTTCCACCCTTGCATCTAAAGGAACCCTAAGGGCTTGTTTGGAAAGCCCAACCCCCACTGGGATCCTGACCCATTCCACGAGGACGCTCTGGCCCATGTTTTTGCTCTCCTATCAAACTCATGCGGCCTTTTGGATGTCGAGGAGGTCGAAATTTCCACTGGCCATTCCAGCCCTATCCACATCGATCCATAGGGAGAGAAAAATACTTCTCCCGACTTGTGACTTTCTCTTCCCCATTGTCCGTTCACTTGCTCGACTCGATATCCCCTCTGCTCATCCTTGACCGAAGTAGAGACGACAACCAGGTGGCTAGGGTTTCATGTGATGGTGGTCATGTCCTCCACTGTTGGCACACCCGAGCCCCCTTCCACCACGGATGCCCCTCACCTCTCCTCGGTCATGTACGCCCATGCCTCCCCATGCCGGCAGCGAACCGAAAGGTGCCCAAGATCTCCTCTCCACCGGACCTCCCACACCCGTGCATCCCCACGCCGGCGACAATCCAGACTGTCTCCAAGGTCTCCTCTCCACTGGACCTCCCCACGCCGACCTCCCCATGCCGACCTCGCCTCCACATTGACCTCGTGGATGAGAGCCATGTTGATTCCAGCCTTTTTCTAGGGAAACATCCCATTGGAGAGTAATTCACGGTCTAGCTAGAGGGTGCGTTTAGAAGCCCATATGAGTATCTGTGGCCCAACCCACGTCCTCTCCGCGCGGAAATTACGCCCCACCTGCACAGGTCGGGGAATCCTCCCCCATCTCATGACTACTCACGGCCACCGTCGCCACCATCACCCCCTCTCCACCTCCGTAGCCGGGCCCTTTCCACCTCTGCCTCCACCGCCGCCCCCTCTCCACCTCTGCCTCTGTGGATGCCGCCTCAACCTCAACCTCCGCCTCCACTTCCTCGCAAGAATGAAGGGCATGCTGATCTCAATCTGCTTCCTCTGTGGACGGCCGCTCACAACCCCCGTCCACCTCACCGCCCCGCTCACACTCCTCGCCGCGGCAACTCTCATTGTCGAGCTTCCCATGGACTGCTCCGCCCCTGCCTCCGATTCCTCTCCACTCTGCCGAGTCAAGACCAGGTACCCCTCTGATTCAGTCTCCCCTGCATCTCTGTAAAATTGGACTTGAAGTGCTCACGATTTGGTCAGGTACTTAGCTCTGTGGTTAGCTACAGACGGAACTCTAATCAGGGGTAACATCTACTTCACCGAACAAATCACATCACTGAAGATTAGATATCTAAAGTGAATCTATAATAATCGGTGGTAGTGCAAGAAAGTTGCAATTTGAAGATTAAATGATCAAATTTGAAATCTGTTGCAATCTGTAATAATCAGTGATGTGAAATTAGATGAGTATCCCGACAACGTTCTTTCACTGAAGATTAAATGTATCTAAAGATTCTAATTAGATGAGTATCCCGGCTCTTATGAAAGTTATTACAAATTCTAATCAGATGTCTGAAACAAGTAAAACAGAACAGGCTAAGCTGATGAGAAAAAATTGATAGTAGAATTATAAAAATTTCCCAACATATGATTATGAAATTTATTTTTTTCTGCATACTGTTGTCTATGCACTGTTATCTTATAAATTGTACCCACATGTGAATAGTTGCATCTAAGCAAACTTGTTAATTAGGCTTGCCCATATTTTATCCTAGGGCCAAAACCCAGAAGAGCCATACTGTCATTCTCTAGATATTATTGACTGATGGAACTTTTTCTACCGTAGCATAGGAAATAGAACCTCATGGCTGAAATTGTTTCAAAATGGTTTGATATGATTAGTATCTTCTATGAAGTGTGAGCAAGTAGGCTGTAAAAATACCTGCTTATTGTTCTGTTCATCCATATGTAACATGCAGTTTTCATTCTGTGATTAGGATTAGGATTTCTTATTTTGTTGTTTATGCTGGTTGATTTTTGTGCTTATGATAGTTGAGTCATGTAGGATCCATTTTGTGCATGTTTGGTGATATGGGATCATGCAACTAGTCACTTTTTTTTTCTTCATTTGTTGTACCTTCCAGATTATGCAATTGAATATGTGTATTTGTGGTATGGTATCTTCTATATCTAAACGCGGTAGCATTTGAGCCCAGCCAGGCCATCCATGTCGGCCTTTCCATGGCAATCGTTCGATTTCACCCGTGGCAGCTGACAAGCATTTGATATGGGTTGTTCGCCTTGCACCACCGCGTAGGCTTCCTAAAGCTTCGAGGGTCCTGTCTGCCCGTTCGGCCGCTGAGAAAATCCCCCGGTCGCTCCCTCACGTGGCCGAACTGGATCATGGCTCTCGCGCCGGTGGGCTCAGGCGTTGGCGGCCTTCGACTCCTGACGCCTCCCCACAGCCTTCTCCTGCCGTCTCCCTTTCCGTCGTTCTGTCTTCCCTCGCTCCGACAAACTACGGTCGCCACCGCCACTACCCGGCTCCTCCCTCTCCGCAGCACGACACTCTCGGGTGTCGCCTTTTCCTTCCATCCAATGGTGCTCCCTCCCTGCGCCGTCGCGTTGACCCTGCTGGCAAGTTCTGATGCCGGTGGACCACCTCGCTGCAACGACCCTCCTTCGCATAGTGCCACCGCTTCCTCCATCCTACCCCGTTCCCATTGGCCTCATCGCCGACAGGCGAGCCAAAGTGTGCCCAGGACCGGTCGGCAGAGCGGCCAACGTGCGGCGCGCTGCCTTTTGCCTCCGGTGTAAATGTTGCTTTTGGTTTGTTCATCTATTGGACCTTGCTTGTGATTTATTACTTCATCAAAAAATTGATATTCATGTGGATCTTGCTGGAAGCTCAAAACTTTCTTTGTATTACTTGCGGTGGGTTTGGTGGAAGCAATGCATCGGTCCGAGAGACATGACCAAATAAAGATTTGAGCTACTTTTCTCTAACGGTTGTTCAAGCAGTCTCTAACGGCCTATACTTTGTTTATGTTTTTACTTGTGAACTTATATGCATGTTTGTTTGGATACAAATTAGAGATAGCAAATATGCCTGTATTCAGTACTTATCTGGATGTAAGGATGAAGAGAACTATATGTATGAAGGTTACTTTTTTGTCGAGTCTTTCATCATCTCTGTACTAATGGATCTCGATTTTTTTTCATGAGATTGTAGTGTTTATAAATCTTGCAATGAGTTTCGCATGTTATAGGACTTTTCTGATATATTTTTTATTTTTTCCTGATTATTTTGAGCTTTTTTGTTTTCTGGGATTCTTACAATCTCAAAAATAATCAAAATCTCACGGGGATTCTTACCCTGTGCCTTCCAGATGGCAGCTGGGGATAAATCCTAGGTAGAGGTTTCTCTCTATGGAAACAAAGGTCATGTGGCATCAAAATCCCCTCAGGGGTTCCACTCCCTGATTTTCCTGCCCTTTGATTCCAAACTAACCCTAAGAGATTTTTTATTTTTATATTTTTAAATAAAATAATTACAAATATATGTCTATTTTAAAAAAATTGCTAATGTAGATTTTCACCCTTTCAATAGGTGACATGTTTAAAAATTAAAAAAAAAATCACTCCATTGGAAAGGCGACAAAAAGGAACATATATTTGGAATTTTTTATTTAAAAATATAAAAATAAAAAAATCTCTTACGAATTAGGAACCTGGGAACCCCTCCAGTTGATTATCATTGGCTTTGAAATGAATGCGGAAATATCTCTGCTACGTCGCAGGTGACGGTCAAAATAAAGAAACTGTAACTAGGAGAACAACATACCGGGACAAATCAGCTGAAAAAAACCTTGGAAATTAAATTTCCAAACATCTGTATATTTCACATTCACATTACACTGTTCACCCATTTACTTTGCAACTATGCTGCGACAAAAGGATGAAAATTTCCTATTTCCTTTTCAGTGAATGTTTGATGGTTACATACATACGCCTCGGAGGCTAAATCTATCACATTACAGCTAAATGAATCAACTCGTATGCACACCAAAAGGGTGAAAAAAAACAAAAGAAAAAAAGAAGGAAGAAACACTATAATTTCCCTGCTAGGGTCATGAAAAAGTTCTCAATGGAATTTCTGAGCGGTTCACCTGATGATTTACATTCCAGAATTTTTCCATCTCTCGGCCGATTTGAATATCACTGGGCCTGAAGTGTTCTGTGAAAGCCTTGATTACAAAATGCGGGACCATTGCTGTAACAACAATGATAAGCAGCAGTAACCAAAACAGACCGGTCCCCATTACATGAAAGATTGCCCTGGAATAATTGATTGGTAACAGCTATTATGCAATTCATTATAGATATTCACACGTAATTACAAAATAAACTTAATAGTTCTTATGATTCCCAATAGAGAAAAAGATGATCAGAGATCTCATTCTACTTGAAGAATTACAGTGCGAAAGCAACAAATCGAAATGAACATGGTCTTCAAGCCTCTCAGCTCAATAATGAAAGCTCTGGTTTGTTTTGTTACTTCAGATATGAACAATCTTACATGTTTAGAATAATTCTTGCAGAAAAACAACCTGAATATCTTTCTGTTCCGAATATCAACTCAATAAATGTTTTAACAACAATAGCACAGCTATTTTATGGAATACAAAAAGAAAATGCATGGGTTGTCACATCAGTAATAAGAGGCGGAAGAGGAAGTAGTGAAGTACTCACCCATAACCTGGAAGAATCCATATGGAGTCTATCACAAAGAGGCAGATGGTTGTTGCTGCTATTGTGCCCCAAACAAACGCATGTATTATCCAATTCCACCTAATGATGTCCATGGCCAATTGCATATTTACAACTATAACAGGTGCAAGTGCCCACAAATCTCCAAGACTAGACATATCTATTGTGCTTCGTCTATATGCAAAATACGGTAAGTAGAAAACAACCAAACTCTGCCAGAGCGCTTCAAGCATATTGAACACAAACAGATTCACGTTATACTTCTCATCCCTCTGGCCAGATCCATATAGCTTTGGATAAGCTAGTAGTGTTGCCTTATTGAGATCCTTGTCAAGAATTCCGACGGCAATCGTTGGAAGGGATGTATAAAGCACAGTATACAGAAGGCTACTCCATTCAGTGATAGCAGTTGTCAGAGTGAATGCTGTATAAAGTACATACCTGGGATCACATGCGGAATATTAGTTTCGCAAATGTCCGAGTAATTATCAGAAAAATGTTAGTGCAACAAATTTCAACCAACCAACTTAACATAACCAGATACTATATTTGTAATCAAAGGTAGAAATCTTCAAATAGATATACTAAAATAAACAATCCTCACCTTTCTCCAACTAGTTAATGATAGATATAGAGGGCAACTCATACTTTTTTTTTCAAGTTCATAAAGTATCTATCCACATTAAAAAACAAAGTTCTTACCAGAAAAGAACCAAGACAAATGTGGCATTCTTGTAAAAGTTGTAAAGGATCATATAGGCCATCCGTTGATAATTCCAGTGACCATGAACTAATAGAAGAGGAACCAAGAATCTAAATTGCCCCATAGAAAAATCTGATGCCATAACAGCCTGTCGACCTTCTTGGCCACTTATGCCAACCCCAACATCAGCCATTTGGATCATTGAAACATCATTTGCACCTGAGTATCAGGTTCGGAAATACATATATCAGGTTTGAACATATTGGTTCTAAGAGAATAAAATATTTCACGATAAGAGAACCATGAGAGAATAATACCATCACCAATTGCTAAAGTCATATCATCTGTCCTGTTTTTTATAAGAGCAACTATCCCTGCCTTTTGTAATGGGGCCACTCGACAACATAAGACAACGCTACATTCAGTTGCCACTTTGAAAAGCTACAGCAAACAAATAAACATGCATCAGTTATGCTACCATACTACGATGAAAGTCAAAGCTGATTACCTCTTCTTGCAACTCCGTCTCAAGAATGTAAACAAGGCTGTTACCATCTACAATCAAAGCAAGAGTTATACTAGAAGATTCTGATGTTAACGCTGGACTCAGTGTACCAATTGAAGCAGCTCTGGGCTTCTTAGTTGTGGCAAGTGCTTCCTCAAGACTTCTCCGACAAGACTCCTTTGAATTGTTATTTATAACAATTTGCGTCATGTCACTGGTCAGCAGCTTACAAGAGTAACCAATAGAAATTGCTGTCTCCTGCTTATCTCCTGTTAAAATCCAAACCTTTATGTCCGCTCGACGAAGAGACTCTATTGCTTCTGGAACCCCATCTTGGAGCTTATCTTCAATCCCAGTGGCCCCCAATATGTGGATATTGCTCTCTACATTTGCGGCAACAGATCGAAGTAAGTTTCCTCTTCCAAGTACTGCTGTGCTGGCATTCCCATAAGCCAATTGCCACTCCTCAAACTCAGGTTGACTCAATTCACGCATACCAACGACGAGAGTTCTTAGACCAAGTGATGAATACTTGTGGAGATGTGCCTCTGTAGCACGAACAATGTCCAAGTCAGATGATTTGTTTGTAATTCCAAATATTGAACTGTCCGCACCTTTCACATACAGCTTAACAGTCTTATCAGGGCAACCAACTATGACAGACATTCTCTTACGATCACTATCAAACTCATGAAGTCCTAATAAATCAAATCTGCACACCGCATTCCAGCAGAATACATCAGTACTGTAAGCCAATAATGCTATTAAATTATTAAAATGTTAATTGACATGAAAAAAGGGATGCACAAGAAGTTTGGAATGGAGAATAAAGGAGTCAATATAGTCCAATCAAAGAAGAAAGCAAATTATCGGAACAGAAAACAATAACTATACATAACAGCCAGCTGAGATGAGCACTAGCAGATAACAGAAAGACAAAAAAATTGGGGGTACATAATGGAGATAACTCCTGAAATACATGCCATCAAACTTACACATGTCTGTCAACTTGCCATGCACAGTTCTACTTGAAACATTCACGGAAGGATATAGTTAGTATAATTAAGAAAAAATAATTTATTAACTCTAATTAGCAAGACAACTTCACTAATCAGATACGGCAACATAGGCAGACAAACTAGGAAGACAGAACTCAAAATTAGCATTCAGGTCACCAAACAGTAACATAAAACTAGGAAGCAAAAGGCATAAAAACGAAGAGCAAATCCTTATCAAATAGTTGCTTCCACAGTGCTACCAACTGTTGCTGCTAATAGACATAGCAGTTATAGAAAGTTCTGTCTGTTCATGTTTTCTAGAGACGGAAACATCACGGATCAGGTAACTTCTTCAATTCCTACTCACATAACCATCAAATTTTGCATGTCTACAATAATTAGCTGCTAACAAATACTATTGAAAACTTGTTAAAGCAGTATTCCAATGTAGCATTTCTATGAAGCTAATAGCTAGAGCTATGTTACCTCTGCCTGTAACCAAGGACATCAATCACTATATAACCAGATGTTCGCTCAACAAGCACAATTCCATAAGATGCTGCAGCGTATGCTAGTGCCTGCTCATCAGGGGACTCACCCTGATAATCAATCAACTTTTGTTTATAGTCTCTTGTGTCTAGGATAAGTGGCACGATGGTATTACAGACAGCAAGAGCAAGGAAGAATTCAAGGACAAGCTTCGCTTCCTCATTTGTACCACTATCCCTCAGTAGGTTCGCAAGCTGAGGGTCAGTTTTAACTGCCATCTTTGGTGTCCATAGATGTTCGTCGACTATCAAAAACCAGCAAAAGATGTCTTATTAGGGAACTACAACACAAAACAAGTATGATACATTGAAATATTGAAGCCATTGAAGCCATCATACCTACAACTGAGTATCCACCTGTATCTTTACCAGAGCTGTAATCAACCCCACGAATCGATGAACATTGGAACTCCATCTTGTTCTCTGTCAATGTCCCCGTCTTGTCAGAGAACACATACCTAATCTGCCCCAAATCCTCATTTATATTCAAAGCCCTGCACTGGAACTTCGACCTTGATGACTCGTCATACAGGTCTTTATCAGCACCCATGAAATATGCCTGCCCAAGCCGTACCAACTCCATTGATATATACAATGAGATTGGAATGATGACCTGATACACTATCACTGCCATGAGAAATGTAATGAATATCTGCATGCCAACGCCATAGTAATTGTAGTTCTTCCCAGTCGTGTAATCCTTCTCCCTAAAGAATTGGGTGAACTCCAGCTCCCTCTGATGATTCAGCAGCCAAATTCCCGCAAGCACAGATGCAGTCGTGCACATCCCAATAAGCATAATTGACAATATGACTGTCTCTCGATTCAACTGCGTTTCCAAGCGGCTCCGCTTCGATGGCGCCCCGGAGCTATTGAGCATGACCTTGGTCTCCTTCCCAGCATACACCACAACCCCTATGGTCCAGGTGGTGTTCTTGAGCTCACACCCACGAAGCACAATGTTGGACGGTCCAAGTGAGACACGCTTGCCATCAATCTCCAGATTCGCCTGGAACCCGTAAATGTTCCTATTGGGCCGTTCGCAATGCAGGACGCCGCCGACACCACCATTCTGGGAGAACCTGACCTGTGTCTCCTGCTTGGCATACCTCGTCTTGAGATTGGTTTCGCCGTCGAGATTAACCGTCTGGACGTGAGCGACGCCGGTGGGGTCGCTGGTGGCGAGGAGCACAATGTCCGCGGGCAGCGTCTCGTTGGACGCCACGCGCACGACGTCCCCGACGCGTATGTGCTTCCATCTCTTGGGCTGGAACTCGTCCGCGGTGCCCGGCGCGAGCACGGAGGCGAGGCGGTTGTTCTCCATGCGGTCCGAGCGGTGGCGGCGGAAGTCCTCGTAGGCGTCCTTGACGGCGGTGACGAAGAGTACGAAGGCGAGCGGGAGCACGGACGCGCCGCGGCCGAAGACGGCGACCTGGGGCAGCTGGTTGAGCACGGTGATGGCGAGGAAGTAAACGTACGACAGCCGGCGGAACTGCTCGAACAGGTTGCGCGGAAGGAAGGTGAGCACCGAGTACTTGGCCGTCCGTATGGCGTTCCCCGCGAAAGCCGCCGAGGGCTCCCCCACGGCAACGGCGCGGGACTCGTCGTCCCCGTCCTCCCGCTCCCGCTGCGACAACGTAGACGGGTCGTCGGCGGGGCCGTCGCCGCGGCGGGAGGGGAGGAAGGGGTCGGGGACCTCTACGGAGAAGGCGATGCGGTCTGCGCGGAGGGGCGGCTCCGGCTGCGCCGGCGGGAGCAGCGAGGCCGCCGGGGGATGCGGCGAGGGGGCGTCGTCGGGGGTAGAGGCGCCCGGAGTTGTGCTGAGGAGCGGGCGCTCGGACGCCATGGAGGAGGCAGAGCGGGTGGCAGGGGCTAATTCGCCTGCGGCATCGGCGGCGGCAGATTTGGGTGGTCGCCGGCGAGGTCAAAGGCGAAGGCGGGGAGCTTGGACTTTTTGGGAGTCGAGAGTTTTCTTCTGTTGGGGTCAAGGAGCAGCAGGTGGAGAGGTGTTAGGCTTTGGAGGGGTCGGAATGGAATTTTGAGCGACTACAAGGGGCTGTTGGTGAATTTCCAAAGAGGTTTTCTTTTCAAAAGGAATATAAATTCCATTAACCAATGGACACAACAATATCGCTAGTCACCAAGTCATCGACACTCGCATAACACCATCTCATAGTAGGACAGTATCTGACAAGCACTTACAGCCTATCGCTGCCTTATGTATATTCAAGTGGTTTTATATAAGTAGAAATAACCATCCGTCATGAGAGCTCATGTTTACACGCTTGTAACTATGTCCATGATCAAAATGTGTCAATGGTAAAAAGCTCTCATAAGTTTTTTATGTAATAACTCAGATAAATATGCTTCATAAGACATTTTCAAATCGTTCTTTTCGTGACTCTCAATTAACATTATAAGTTAGACCCATCTTGTTAAACTATATAGTAGTTTTATGATGCTTGGCAGGTCTATTATTCTAAAATATGATAGTGAGTCACAATCTAATAATTTTATTGTATCGGGTCCACTATTTTATAGTATCAGCTTATAACTTGAGTAAGTAGGTACCTTTCATTTTTTATCATTGTATTTGAACGAATGAATGTCCATAGTGATTCCCTAGTAACACATCTCTAAATTATTTATAGCTAGTGTTCCATAGATTTACATTCCGACTATGCCTCCTTGTGTGGGGGGGGGGATGTGATCATTAATCTGCCTAGGACATGGTAGCTTTGGTTTCTTCTGCTAGGCCTCGGTGTACGCTCTGCAAATTACTTTTCTAAAGAGGGCTAGAAAGAGAACTGCAGCAGAAACTTCAAGCGCATGTTGAAGTATCAAAACCAAAGAAAGGGCACTTCAGGGTTGAATTCGGCAATTTTCTGCTGAACTCAAATACTGTACTTGCCTTCCTCAAGAAAAAAATGTTTCCCCGAAAAATGGCACTTGCCGAGGTCTATCTGACAATAGTTCCCCTCAGCCCTCAGGTGCTGGCGTGCTGCTGTCAGCTGCTCGCTTGCGATTGGATTTCGGGAAGGCAAAGAAACCTGAGTAGGTGGCCGTAGCAGCAGCATATCCAACTGCGATGGAAGAATCTCTTCTTTCCCTTCCGACGACCTACAAGAAGGCTCGAAAATGAAGCATGGATCATGACTCCGTTTCAAGATAGGTATGAACGTCGGGATGAAACCGTCTATTTCGATGTTTTTGATCGGAGGATAATATTGCATAGGATGTGCATATTTAAGTTTTGTTAGCTGGGACAATCTAATTTCTGTTTTGGTAGCACGAATATGGTAATTTAATTTTTTATTTAATTGAATGGATAGAACTTAGATGGAGTTAGTTAAATTTTTACAGGATCCGCTTGTCATATATTTAGTTTTTTTATAAAATATAATCATATGAGATCTTATTTTATTAATTTAATTATAATAAATATAATGGTACAATCGGATCATAAATTAAATAAACAATTTAGAAGATCATGTAAAGTGTGCTAATAAAAAAAATTACTTTAACTAACCAAAAGTGATCAAATCAGACGGTGACCAAATCAGACGGGATAAAGCTCATCCAGTATTTTTTTCGCGGTTGGACTTATCTAACATCTACCAGAATATTCTTTGAACGTGGCTACCCTATTCATATTGTCGGAAGGTGAACTTCTCAAGCAGGGGTTCGGAGGGACCCCTTTGAGATTCGGTCGGGGGATGATTCTGAATCTGTCTCGTATGTGAAATAAATGAGAGTAAATGAGATGCAGTGGAATGGATGATCGGATGCCGGAGGAAATAAATGCTTTGGAGATTTTAGATAGGTTCGGACCGCACGGAGCGTAATACCCTACTCCTGTATGTATGCTATAAATGCTCAGGGAATATCTCTCTGAGGATCTACTGTGTTACAAAGATATTTGTCCAAGTCTAGAGCTTTGTGCTCCTTGTTCTTCATCGGCCTGGCTTCTGAGCTCGGTGTGTTCCGTCCGATGTAATCCAAAACTCGTCCCTCTTCTCCGGGGAGCCCGCCCCTCTTTTATACCCGTCGGGGCGGGTAGCATGCCCAGAAAGGGTGACGCAAGTTCCAAAGCGCCATAAATGGAAAGCAACCATCATGGGCTGCTACTTGAGGTGACAGGGAGGGTTGAAAACACGCCTCCGTCCGGTCTTCGTCGTCATCATTCCGCTTTTTAGCGGGTGCAACGGGGAGGGCCCGCCGGGCAGCCACCAAGCAGCCCGCGTGCCCGCCCGGTCAGAGCGAATCTGACACAGCAGGGCGGCATGCATTACGCCTCGAGCCCAGCGACGTTATCCCGAGACACGCCAGATGACGTGCGATGGGACCCGTGCATTAAATATCCCCACGCCTCCCCGTCAGACCGTGACAGGGACTGACAGCATGCGTGGGGGGAGTGGTTGGAAGTGACAGGCCACACGCCCTCTTAAATGCAGCATCGGGCCTCCCATCAATTGACACCTCACCGTTGAGCCCTCGTGGGGACCACCGGCAAAGGACTTCTCATGTCCTCGGGGAACTGTGAGTGCTCAGGGACTACTGTTCACAGCCCCGAACACTTTCTCCCGGATATGCCCTCTCTTGGTCCTCGAGGAACTCTGGTGCTCGGGGACCACTGTTCATGGCCTCAAGCGCCTTCTCCCGAAACTTGATTGTTCGGGTCCTCGGGGAACTCGGGTGCTCGAGGACCACTGTTTATGGTCCCGAGCACTCTCTCCCGGAACTGACTTCTCTTATCATCGAGAAACTTGGGCGCTCGGGGACCACTGTTCATGACCCCGAGCACTCTTTCCCGGAACTTGGCCTTCTCGAGTCATCGAGGAACTCGGGTACTCGGGTACCACTGTTCATGGCCCCGAGCACCCTCTCCCGGAACTTGATCTTCTCGGACCTCGAGGAGATAATCCCCGAGGAAGGACGCCATATGACACTCTGCTGTCCTGATCTCGGGACTCGAGGACCCTGATTCCTATGTCACCGACACATACCTACTGAAAAATACTTTCGAAAATTGGATAGTCATATACCATTCAAAGATATCCCTCATCCAAATACACCCTTAGATTCACCAGTCTAGTGTTCAATTTGTTTACTCTTAACCTTTATATGTTCATCAAATCCTTCCGGTAAAAAAGTACTTGCACCTTTTTTCTTGAAGTTAGCTGTTGGCCAGTCAGTGCTTACACAAATCTTATTTATAAGACAGTGACATAACGTGTCTGAATATTTTCCAAAGGCCACGGACAATTGGCTAATACAGTTATCTTAATGCTTGAAAGACACAAATTAGAGTCAAGGTGCAATCCATATATTTGGTTAAGGTGGGGAAAAGCATGATCCCTTCTAGTGGGAGATGCAAATGTTCCTTGGCTTGCCATTTTCGTATAAAACGTTTCCTATAATTGCCGTATTTTCAACAAGAGTCGATTAATTATTTTGGTGGATGAAAAAAGGCGACATATCCTCTCAAATTTGTTGACTTCTTCGTTTCCTTAAAATTGGGAGAACTTAACATCCACTGATGCATGCTCACGACATACCTTCTTCCTAAAGGCATGCATGTCAAAAGTATGTATATTCACAAGCCGCATCTAAACTTCTCTCTCCTTTTCTCCGGGAAAATAAAATCGTTTTTTCATTTGATATTTGAGAGAACTAACGTATACTATCGTATACCGATTGTTTCAAAATCTTTGTTGCTCCGCATACTCTCGGTTTAAACTTGGAACTAGGCAAGTAACGTGCCCGTGTTCGAATATATTCTTCCGAAAATCAAAATGGTGGCCTCGAACATGCGATTGAGAGTCGTTGTGATTGATAAAACTTCTCATGTGCTAAACTATGGATGTGCAGGGATGAACAATTTGGTATGTGATCTATGTTTTTGAGGATTATCGTGTTAAACATTCGTTCCCGCATTCATCTATCCCGTATAATCTTTTCAGGCACGGTTAGGCCGAATCCGATCCGACCACGCTGCAACCGTGGAATTTTAGAATTTGTTTTTTTTAAAAAAATTCTAAGCATAAATCTATGCAAAAGTAATACGAAAAATAGACTTTTTACCCCACTATAACACATAACGTCATGATAATTGATACCGGGGTAACTACCACGTATAATATTTCAAGTCTAAAATGGAAGATCAGTAACATGATATCAAAATATCAGTGTCCTATTATTCAATCACGACGCTAAATATTATGGTACCGTGAAAAAAAAATATTTTCAAAAAATATTTTTACAGAGTATATTAGTAGAATATATTTTAAAAAATATAAAAACTCCACCGCTGCAACCGCCCGTCCGTCGCCGGGTGCCCGGGTCCAAGCCGAGGCCAGGACGCTTTCGCCCGCCTCGCACTCCAACTCCACTCGCTTTCTCCCCTCCCACCCGCTCGCTCGCCTTCCTCCCTCTCGTCACAGATCTCCATCCCACCGTCAAGGCGGCGCGGCGCGGATCGGGCCGGCGCCGAGGGGGCTAAGGCCGTCGCAGCTCGCGTCCCAGCAGTGCGAAGAGAGAGCACGAGCGACCAGGAATTGAGCAGGGGATGGACGGCGGCGTCGGCGGCGGCTTGGGCGGGCTCCATTGGACCGCGGAGGAGGCGTCGACGATCGGGGGCATCGCGACGGTGTCGCTGCTGCACTCGTTCATCCCTACGCACTGGCTCCCCTTCTCCATCGTCGCGCGCGCGCAGCGTTGGCCGCTCTCCCGCACCCTCCTCGTCAGTCAGTACCCATGCCCTCCCTCCCCCGCGCCTCCTTTACTCTTGTTGCTGTTTCCCGTTTCATCTCTGTTCACCACCCTCCTAGATCTGGGGCCTAAAGGGGCACGGACGGGTTAAGGCACGGGTTCAGGTCTGCCTTTAGCAGGAGAGTGCGGTTAGGGTTTATTCAGGATGTGCTGCTCTCGGTGGTTGGATTGGTTTGTTCTTGTGGGCTGTGGCATAAAGAAATGGCGCCAATTGTGGTGGTGTGTTGCCAAGGGTGCTGCTGCGTAGTGCATACGGCATGGAGGGCGCTGGCTCAACATCCTGGTGGTATTGCCCCGGCAGTGGCAGCATCTTCAGGTGTGCACCGCTCCTCCCGGCGTGATTGGGTAGATGAATGTATCGTGTTGGAAGGCCAGACGGTATTTGCATTAGAGATAGTTCCGTTGCGTATGGGCTTGTGTTGTCTTCCTCTGAGTGGATTTTCGTTCCGAGCTTGCTAGTGAAGTGTTGCCATGTCTTATCCCAATGAAGTGTTGCCTGTGGGAGGTGATTGTGACAAATGTAGTTTTTCGGTGTTTCTCAGCTTTGACCTAAATTGTTTGATATGGATAGTTGATGGTTACGGAAGAGATTAGTGTGCATTCTTAGTAATGCAAGTAATTTATCCACGACCCAAGTTTGGGGGAACAAGTTGACAAAGCTTTGTTTGGTTAGAGCAGTTGCATCTACATGAGTAATTTGGTTGCAAATATCTAATAGCGGCTTGTTTGAGACAATGTGTAGTTGTGATCTAAGCGGGCAATCTACTAGTTGCTTCATAATCATTGTGATCTCTAAGGAGTTAATGATTCATTACAATATGAAGTCATGATTTATGCACTACAGCTATCTTTCTCCCTACTTGGTTTCGCTTTTTGCACTGCAACAATGAATCCCTATCTTGCTTCATTTTGGGTAGGATACTCTCTGAAAACTTTATTTTGCACTTCCATATACTTCTTCCTTGTATTTACTGTGTAAATTAGTGATGACCACTGTTATTTTCCCAACTTCTATATGTTTGTACTAAGAAAAGATCACCAACTTCTGCAGCTGCATTTGGAGGTGTTCTTCATGTTGTTTCTACGGCTCTTCTCGGGATAACTGCAGTTACTATGGCAAACACTATAGCTGGCGAAGAAACAGTGCACAAGCTTGCCTCTCTGTTGCTAGTTTTTCTTGGAGGAAGTTATATCCTGTTATTTGTGTTAGGAAAAGGTGGTCACAGCCATGCTCATAATCATCCAATGGAAAAGATGGCAGTTGCTGGTCTTGTACTTGTGCCTGCACTATCGCCATGCGCAACAACCCTTCCAGTTTTTCTCGCAGTTGGCAACTCTTCCTCAATGATGATTCTTGCGATCATTGTGCTCCTCTTCAGGTGCCCACCCCGTCCTCTGTTTTCAATTGTTTTACTTGTTGGTACTTATCAATTAAAATGCTGCCGTTGCTTCTCCTTTCGTTTTCTTTTTTCCATGCTCTAGAGTTGAAAGGGGGAAATGAATGAACTATGACAATGTAATTTATTCTTCAACTAAATAAGAGCTGAAAAATGTAACCAAACACTTCTCAGGATTACCCATCGTCCTGGCTTCTAAGAAGCTGCTTAGTTGTGTAATTCCCTTTGTGTTGGGTTCTATTACCAGCATGTGCCACCTTATCCTAAGGAAAAAAAGAAAAAGTCAAAGAGATTCTTTTCAGTATGCTGTATGTATATACCACGTACAAAAACATAGCCTTGTTTTTCTTAGCATATGTAAGCTTTCGTTTTGAGGCATCTCTCTTGCGTCATCAATTATTATTTTGTTCTCCAAGCATATACATAACAAATCTAGACTCCAGAATATCAATAGATCAGTTTTTTTGCATGTCTACTGCATGGAATATATTTTTACCTTTTGGAGAAATCATGTTCTTGTGGTGCGCTTACTAATATTCACCAAAGTTCTAACCGTATATTCTGTTCTAAACCATCAATTAACGTGAATGTTCCCACAAAAGTACAGCTTTACATCTACAGATAAATGGAGTATTTGCTTTAATATTTGCCTTAATCAATGTGCTGGATAGGATAACTAGTCTGTATAGACTGCCTCTTAAGGATAGTTCTGAAGCCTTGCTGCCACTGTCCTAAACCTTGAGAGAGACTTCACAAAAGCCTCTGCGTGCCAAACGGTCTATCTCGTATGAGCTGTGGCATGCCTGTTAGCACAGGTTTGGGCATGTGGAACACTTGGGCTAGCTGAATTGAACTTTCAAGCACCTTCTGCTGTACGAGTATGGCCAGTAAGACTGGTGAACGAAAGAGAACTCATATTTAATGGCAGTACTTGTTCAGTGTTAGCATCATCATGAATGGTTGGTATTTAAAATGATAGTGATAGCTTTGATTGTTGTGACACAAGATTAATTCGTACTTGTTCGCTTTAGTATTTATTCTTCTAAAAACAGATGGCACGTTACTTTTGGGAGTGGTATGTAGTTGTAGCCAACGGAGTGCCTTTTTTCCTTAAAAAAAATCTTCTTTGTAATGGTTTTGAATGTGATAGGCACATAAATTGTTAACAAAACCTAGGCTTTATCATACTCCTTTTTAAATCCTTTGGTGTCCTATTTACTGTTGACTTACAACTTTCTGGCTGCAGTACCATCACAGTGATGACATCGTTGGTGGCCCTCTCATTCTACGGCGCTAGCCAAATCCAGTTTCACTGGGTGGAGCGCTACGACAAGATGCTCGTCGGCACGGTGCTGTGCCTTGTCGGAGTCTTAACATACGTGTTCCATCATCACGACGGCGATGAGCACTCTCTCCATGCACATGTGCACAGGAAGCTCGTGGCTCCATAGATGGCTACATAGCGAATGAAGTTCCGCATGTTTGTGTGGCAAATTTGATGTTGTTCCCTAACCGTCGTCGCATCGTGGTTGCTGTACACAGATGTGATTATTAATCCATCCAAATTTATCTGCCTTTCTGGCCTTGCTAGGAATTCAGATCAAGTGAATATAGCGGAAGCTGCGTGAACTTTGTAACCTTGTGGTGGTGATGTACAGGTTCATTCTGTGATCTTATCGGGACTCGGAAGTGTTTGAACTCAGATTTTGTTTGGTGTTCTAAATTCTTCGCTACTTCTGGATACAAGTTAGTGCAATTACCTATTTGCTAGAAATCCTTTCATTAGGTTTTCCTTTTGAAGAAAAAAAAACATTTTCTTATGTGTGAAAGTGAAATCAAAATGCAATTGGCCCATGACGGTATGTGAGGCCCAGTCTAGGCCCAAATCAAGCCCAACTAACTCTAGATAGGGCCAGTCCTCTTGGCCCAAATCGAGCCCAACTGACTCTAGATAGGGCCAGTCCTCTTGGCCCAAATCGAGCCCAACTGACTCTAGATAGGGCCAGGCTGGGCCTGGCAAGAAACGCGCGGCAGGCAGAGCGCGGCCACGCCTCTGCCGCTTCCTTTCGTCTCCCGGGCACCCAGCCACCTCCGTCCCCCTTTCCTCCGGCGATCCACCGATCGAATCCGATCGCCTCTCCGCGCGCGCGCGGGCGGGCCATGGGCGACCACTACCAAGCGCTGGGGCTCCTTATGGGGGTATGCTATTGGGTGGTAGGCAAGCAATTAACTTGTAGATTGGGTTGTTAGTGATAAAAGGGGCCTGAGTGAAACTAAATACGGAGGGAGGGGAATGGTAAACTGTACTCATTTTAATTTGGTACGTTGCAAAAAGAAGGGGAATCCATGCAATATCTTGTTATTTTCATCATTGCATCACAAGAGTGGAGCCAAAATGTGTTAAATAAGTACAAAAAAAGAGCAATTGGATGGCTTAGTTATATCTGTAAATTCGGCATCCAACAGAGATGTATTTTCCTTTTTCCTGTCAATTTATTCAGTAATACACATTTAGAAAATTACAGTATCTTAAATTTGGATTCCTAGTACTTTATATTGTAACGATGTACTATGTTGAAATTACGGAATAGCTTTGAACTTTGAATGGTACTCACCATTTGTTTTTAGGAAAACACATAAACTTTCGAGAAATTTTAAAATTTGACATTTGTCTGACTTAACCTGTCAACAAAGCGAAGTCCTCTACTTTAGCAAGATCATTTTGATTGAATCGTATCTTCAATTGAATCTACGCATAATTGATGGGACAAGCACTGTGATGGTATTTGCATGCTTGGCAGTAGTATAGTGAGCCCACAGACTTCAATCTGCTGTAAGAAAGTACAATGAGCCATTATTTGTATTACATTCTACTGATACCTTTTAGATTTCAGTGTTAACTTGGCCATTGTAATACTAGTTACTTGAGATGCATAGACCTTGGACTTGTGGGGAATTTATGGCAGCCATCAAAATATTGTTAGTTGCACGTCCTATTCTGGTGCATTTCTCTCCTAACCTGTAGAGTGGCCTAATGGTTTAATCCTTTCCAGCTGCACCCTTTAACCAAGACTACCCGGACCCGATGTTGTTTCACTAATGATGTAATCATTCTAGAATGGTTCATCGGTAAATGTAGATAGTAAATATATAGTAAATATTATATCCCGCCAGAGATAAAACATTCTCACTGACAACAAACCCCTCAAGCAGCCCAGTGATGATGTTTCAGTTCTGATGGGTGGGTAATCAGCCTGATTGGTAAATTTCAAAAAGTTGAGTGATCATAGACAAGAGATAAGGAAAGATGGTGAATTGGTGATTACATGTAAATGGCCACTTGAGCTTTTATTGTTGCCATGTTATGACTGATGTAACAAACAAAGTGTGTGCTATATTTATCTTTTGCAGAAATCATTTGAGGACACAATGGAGTCGATCGAGAAGGTCAAAAGGACGCAGAAGGGTAACCGGTAGAACTTGTGAAGTTAAATGGATTCTTGGTACATATATATAGAGATACTGATGTACAAAGCAATGTGCATACTGTTCTTCAGATCCCGATGTACTGCAATACGTATGGCCTAAATATTTTGTCTTGATCCTTATAATCTTGTGGGTCTGTATTCTCCCCTAGAAACTATGCTTGTATGGACGTTTTAAGAAAGGTCATGGGATTGTTCAGTTTTACTGTTATTTATTGCAAATAGGAAGGCAGCACTCAATCTGAACTGTAACTATACGAGTTTGTTTTTTTTTGTTTTTTTTTTTTTTTTGAGAAAACTATACGAGCTTGCTAGACTGTCTCAAAGACTGTTTAGCTCAGCCACGCTTGTGTAATTGTGTACTATGTTTTGGTTCAGAACCCTGACAGTTGTCTGAACTCTGAAGCGCAGCCCAGTGCATTTGCGTAACCCAGCCGAGCCCAATAGAACAACCAACACAACCATTTTTCCATAGGTGCACGTTTCAATTTCCATACTGGTTTTTCGTAACAAAAAAAAGTTACAAACTACTGCGTGGAGTTCCAGAGCAGCTGGAAGCAATGCTCACGTGGACGGCACGCTGCACTCCAAGTCCAAAAGTTTAACCGGAGCTGTTTGGTTGTCTGTATAACCTAGTTAGGCTCAAATCATATGAACGGCACGTTGCACCCCAAGTAGGAGTTTATCTAGGGCTTGTTTGGTTGTATGTATGGTCTAGACTGGTTCGTATCTAGTGAGCTAAATTTATTTGAGCTAGGTTAGATACATATAGTGATATTTATTTGGTTAACTATATGTGTTTAACTTGATTGAGAAAAGATTGTGTTTGGTTGTCCGTATGAGTATATGTTGTGTTAAATTAAAATAAAAAAGTAAGTGTTAACATAATGTTTATTTTCATAAATACACTCTATAGTACTTAATTATCATGTTAAGCCTTAATCTAATTTAAAATATACTAATATGAGTTAATACTAACTAATTATACACTAATCACGTTATTAATGACCTCCCATCGGCTTGGCCTGCGGAAACGGATTCGAAATCCGTTTTCGCCGAGCTAGGCTCGCTCGCTGATTTTGCACGCACGAGACCAGACCTGCTCTAGCACACAGGCAACCAAACACGTTGGACTGCACACGCAGGACCAGGCCAGCGCTGGAGCAGGCAACCAAATAGCTCGCTAGTGATTAGCGAATTGAAGCATAAAAAGAAGAAAGATTTCAAACTAGTACGAAGGCATCGCTAGGGTTTAGGTTCTCAAGAAATCTTAAGATGGATCTCATATATGATGGTTTGGTTTAAGGTCTATTTGTGTTACGTTTGACATATAAATACTTGAAAATAAAAAAATTCTTTACGAGAGTTTTGATTGGTGGTAGTTGATAGGTAATAGAGGGGAAAGAGATAATCAATATAGAAATAATATTTTATTGCTTGAAGAAGATGGTCATAGTAATATGAACATTTGTAATATATAAGGACATATCTTAACCAAAAAATTTTGGCTTACAACCCCTTGTTTACACCTACTAGGGGTGCCCTGATCAGTTTCACATCAATACATAAATAGATAAACTCCTGCGCTCTACCCGGCCAGTAATCAACTTACGGCGCTCAAACAGATAAACTCCTGCACTCTATCCGACCAGTAATCAACTACGGCGCCCAACAACGACTGCGAGCCTGCGAGTTGCACGACGCGTTCACACTACGGTGCAGCCCCACAACCGCTGCGTTCACACTACGTGGACCGTCATCAGTCAAAGCCTCTCGCCACAACTTAGTGTAGTCTACTGCTACTAGTGGCATGCGTGCATGCACACCCGATGTAAAAGTTGTTGTTACCCATGGTTCACCCCTCGGCTCTTCCGGCTGTAGATCATAACGAGAGCTCTTGACATATCCATCATTTTGTAGAGTCGAAGGTTTCGTAAATCTCTTTAATAAATTATATATATAGATTGTAGTTCTTAAGATGTGTTTAGATATATACGTGTGTGAGTATGTTATAAGTTCATACTATAACCTATACCCAGTTGAGGCTGAAACAAAACTCTCTTTGTTCCTGACACCCAGAGGCTGAAAGCTGTACGGCGACTAAATCGTTCCCACCAGTCTCCCAAAACTCGCTGGGATTGCATGCAGGGGAGGTGAGGACTTTTTTTTTTCCTTTCCTTTTCCAGACTCATATCAAATTTCTTTGTACCAACCGGGCACACTTAAGGCTACTCCTAGTGCACTGTATCATGCATATTTATTACGTGCTAAATCATGTATAAAATACAACTTGTGCAGTTGTGCTGGATATCTAAGACTAGAAAACTGTGTAACTTGCATTGTGTTGCATCATATGAAGAATTTTTTCATAAAACACAACAATTGACTTTGGAGACTAGGAAACAACAGTATGATACTCCCTCCGTCCAAAAATACAAAAAAGTATTTTTTTTGAAAAAAATCAAACTTTATATATATTAACCAACAATTAATCAAATTGTAAGTATGTTTAACGAATAAAAATTGTACAACTATATTTATATCTCAAAATGCTATCATATTAGAATAGTTTTGTAGGTATAAACGATATATTTTATGAGTAAACAATGATCAAAGTCGTTTAATTTTGAAGACCGAGCTACAATAAATTGTGTTTTGTATTCTTGGATGGATGGAGTAATATGCATTGTATGAGTTGTTTTCTCATATCAATTTAGTGCTCTCCAAGACAACTTTGGATATAGCAATTTGATACTAGACATTGAAAGTAGCCTTAGATTCCACTAGAGATTAACTGCATAATCTCGTTAACTAATGAGAAGGAACCAAGGCAATGCAACCATGTCATGTAGCAGCACTACAATGCTACAACTGATTACAGTACACTAAAAAAAAAAGAAAAAGAAAAAACTCCATGGTTGTTACATCACGGGCATCATCGAGGCATCGGCCACGCACAACCGTCCGATCCTCGGATCGGACGGACAAAAAAGACCCAACAAGATCAACATGCTAAAAAGGAGCAAACACACGGTAACCATTTGTCCATCACTTGATCCCTTTTCGATTTTCCCTAAAAAATCCCTTTTCGATTTACTCGAGAGCGTCAGATGATTTCCCAACTCTCCAGTGTTGGGAAGCTGGACACGGCCGCTGGTGCGCACACCATCGCCTCCAGTTCCAGAAGCATCGACGAGACGTCCTCCCCTTCCACAGCAGCGACGGCCATTGCGGTCGACTCATCTCTGCTTGAGCCGTTGTCATCCGGCCCCGGCTCCGGTTGCGTCATGGAGCGGTCGAGTAGGAATGCGGATGTGTCCAGCGTCAGGAGCATGCACGTGGGGGGCGTCGTCCAGTTGGGGCGCCGTGGTGGAGATAGGCTCCGAGATGGGGAAGCCGGTGGTCTCCTGCACCATGTGGCAGAAGTTGGTTGGGTCGGCGCTGATGTAGGTGGTTAGAGCACGGTGGGACGGCCGTGGCTTGCACTTGCTGATGCGGCCGACCTTGGGCCTCACCAGGGCCGCCGTGCGGGGCCTGCTCGCCGATGCATGAGATTTTTTGGCCTCCAGAGAGGAGCTCAAACACCGAGGAGCTTGAGGACGAGGACGGGGTGGCTGGGTACGAGGAGGCAGCGAGCGACATGGATGCCCGAAGTGCGGAGGTGAGCATCTTGTTCTCGAAGGCGGCGGCGAGGGTGAGCCAGGTGGAAGAGTAGTAGTGGCTGGCGACAACGTGAGCCGTATGGGTCAATGCGGGCATAGGGAGGTGGGCCCAGGTGGGGTTGAGGCGATTCGCCATGGGAGGAGAGGTGGTGGTGTTGATTGGAGTGAGGGGGTGGCCAGGTGGGGAAGGTGAGGTGAGAGGGCAGTGAGGATTTTATAAGAGGAAGTCAGAAGGAGGGCTGCCGACCAAAATGCTAGACATACATGGCTTGTTTACAACGAATGCTCTATGCTCAATTTGCAGAGATATAAGAGAATTTAGTGCCACTGTTTTGTTTTGTTTATTTTTAGTATTTTGCATGAGAAAGATATTCTAGAGTTAAGTAACATTGGAATTTAGTACATCAAACTTCATCGTTTTTAATAAATAAAAGAGCCTGGGATACCAATATCATAGAATTTTTGAAGCATACAACCAAACCGTTCAATGACAGTAGAATGGAAGGGGCTGCACTATGGCATGCTGACAAGAGATATCTTGTCTAGATTAGTAGGTCTCAAAATCTAGTTACACATAGTCGGTGAACATGGTAGGGTTCTGAGTTCGTGATACAAAGTGGTAGGCATATCCTGAATAAGATTTGAAAACCGCATGAGAAGCAAAAGAAATCGTTACTTCAAGATTGAAGTGTGCTTAAATTTGTGGTGTGAAGGAGCCGATAATAACTCGAACCGATAGAAACAGCAAGAGCAAGGGAGTTGTAAGCAAGGTAGGCTAGCTTTAAGCTTAGGTAATACAGAGACGAGCAATGAATCCAAAGAAGAAGAAAAAAGAGAGGCGATGGTGTGCGCATCCTGATGGTCATGTCAGCTATACTGCTTGATGATTCTTTAATCGACAATTTATAATGGAGTATCAATTAGAGAATATCAATACACATAATAAAACGAGACATGTGACATTATAACTCACGTGTGTACGGAAATAGGAATATGATCTCCCAGCGCGATCGGGATGGCACATCACGCAGTGGATGGCATAGTCTTCGACGAATATGCCGAACACTAGTTTTTTCCTCGTCATCCAAAACACAATTCAGAGATCCCACAGCCAGCGGATCGTCGTAGCACTACAATGCTCTCAGATGGTGTACGTTTTCCAAATGACCATATCAGCCCTCAGATGGTCGAACTGCTCAGTGAAAACCTCATACGCTGAACGAACCTGAACTCTGCCCACTGCGGCTACAAATTTAATATAATTAATTTGCAACAGCTTATTAATTAATACCATTTGATATTAAGAGTCTTGTGAATTTTCAAAAACATAATGTTCATTGAATTTTACAATTTCAACATAAATACTTCGGTATTGTATTGCTTTTTGGATCCTCTCTTTGTTTTATTATCTTCTGTTGCAAACCACTAGTTCTAAGTTAAAAATAATTCAATAAATACTGTATTTTAGTGTAACGTATAATAATACAATCCTATAATATAATCTTACATACGTCATCTTAACTAGAGTACCGATATCTAATTTTTGCACGCATATATATTTTATTTTCTTAACCTAATACTAAAATAATGTAATACAAAGATTTCTCCCTAAAATAAACATTTACAAACGATAAATTATTTTTCTACTTTCTAATTCAATCTAAATACACATAGATCGATAGACATAGATCGATAGACATACATCTAAAAACACAATTATAAAGGAAAAGCTTTACCTCAACGATTCTTCATCCTCCTTCACTTCTCCTTCCTCCTCCTCCTTCTCCTACCTCCTCCCTTCTTCCTCTTTTCTCTTTTCTCTTCTCCTCTCTGCTGTGTGCGCCTTGTCTGCTTGCTCACGCGACCCGCGAAAGGCAAATGAGACGACACAACCGTGCGGACGCAGGGGCGAGGTGATACAAGGGGCCCGGATTTTTTGCTGTCTCGTTTGGCAAAAATACAGTTTTCGTCATATGGTTTGGCGACAGCTAATTTTCGCGAAACCGTATAGCGAAAATTGCCTTGAAATTGCAGTCGTGCACACCAGCCTTTCTGCTGGCACCACGTCACCTATTTTCGCCATACGGTTTGGCGAAAATAAGGTTTTCACCGTATGGTAGGGTGAAAATATGTTTTCGCCAAACCGTTGGGTGAATAGGTATTATTTTTTAATTTTCTCATTTAAACTATTGGGCGAATAGGTATTATTTTTGGAATTTTCTCATTTTTGGTATTATTTCCGCAATATCTGTATAAAAAATAATATTAAAAAAATCCTAACAAATACGACCGATGACCGAAAATCGGACCCAGCGTATTCTTCGAAAACTGGAGACTTCGGTAAACAATCAGTTAAATTCAATAGAAATTTATCAAAATTTTGAATTCTAAATTTGAATTTGATGAAAAACCGTCTGATTTCTAAATACGAACCGGTTGAAGACCACGCCTTTCGAGCGGGTTTTCGTCGTATTTGTTAACCCGGTGTATAATCAGCTGGTCGATCGATCAAGCAGACGGTGCTGGAGCGTCCCCGGCGTGGCGGAAGTGCGTGGAACACAGCAACACGCCATATATATCCGCGATGCGATAGGCTATCGGACCAGAATCGTCGTGGGGACGACCGGTGAACTTTCCCTTGCTTGATTCGCGACGGACGGCTCGGCTCGGCTAGTCAACTGTGCATTATAGGAGCATAGCATCGTTGCTCGTCCTTTGGATGGAGATGGATCGGGACCGGGACCAGGACCAGGAGCCCATGTGCATCGATCAAAACTGTACCGTCTGTTCCGCCGAGCGATCTGTGCGTATGCGTATGACCACTGCCCAGCGGTTAAGCGTATAGATTATAAAAAAAATAGTATATTAATGTATTTATAAATCTAACACTTGTATTTAGTACTTAAATTTTAGAAAAACACTAGAATGATGGGCTCAGGCTATATTTGGCATCTGAGGTGATAAATAAGGTGTTAAATATAAATAATAGTGCCGTATTCGGTACCTTAAATACCGAAAATTGTCTGAGATGCTAAATATGTTGTACAGTATCGTATTCGACAACTTAAACGTTGAATATAGCCGGACTTACTGTACCTGTCGTCTCTGCTTTCAACGTGCAGTGACGTCGTATCGTCTCGCTATCACTTTCTATATTTGTTGTCCCTGATAATTAGTGATCCTCATGCTATTATTTTTTGTTATAAAATAAAAACGTGCTAGTAAGAAGTAGCGTTAGCGCATGCACAAACCGTCGCGAGAAGAGAGAAGAAGCAATAGCTCTACATGGGAAAAGAAGAGAAGAGTTTTATTTTAATCTATTTTTCTATTTTTGTCCTGTCCAGCTGCACGCATCGATCGTGTCTGCAGCACCAGCTGGCCGGCCACTGGTAGCTACTACTAAACACTAGCTAGTACTAGTACCCTCCGCATGTGATCGATCGTCTCGTGGCTTGTTTGGTTTTCCTTTTCCCATCCGTCAGTTCCGCTTCAGAAACCTAATAAAGGATATGATAAGTTGGTAATATAGCACGCGGTGACTATATTACTGGAGGGTCGTACACGTTAGGCTGATCATGGACTTATTTTTTCTGTCAATAATTATGGAACAGATGGACGGCTGTGAAAAGCCTGCACTCGCACAGGCATGCTGTTGTGCGTTTCTCTACACAAAGATGTGCATGTGAGTCAATGACTTGGATCAGTTGTTAGATTGAAGTGTTAAAAATATAAAAATTATAAGAAAACTTAATGAATAATCTCTTTTTTAAAAATTCTATTTAAAATTAAATTATGATTGTCGGAGGGTGAACTTCTCAAACATGGATCCGGAGAGACCCCTTTGAGATTCGACCAGGGGATGATTCTGAATCTGTTTTGGGAGTGAAATAAATGGGTGTAAATGCGATGCAGGTGGAATGGAATGATCGGATGTAGAAGTAGTAAATGCACATGAGGTTTTTAGACAGGTTCGAACCGCACTGAGCGTAACACTATACTCCTATGTGTATGCTATAAATGCTCTGAGAATGTCTCTCAGAGATATTGCTAGTTACAAGAATATTTATCTAACCTAGAGTTTCGGGCTCTTGTTCTTTGGTGATCTGAGCTTCTGTGCTTGTCTTTGCTGCTATCTTCGATTTTTCCTGGCTACTGTCCTCTGAAATCGTCGTCTCTCCAGGGAGCCCGTCCCGCCTTAAATACCCGTCGGGGCGGTAGCGTGTCCAGAAAGGGATGACGCGAGTTTCAAAGTGCCATAAATGGAAAGCAACCATCATGGGCTGCTGCGCGAGGTGACGAGGAGGGTTGAAAACGCGCCCCCCATCCGATCTTGTAGGTCATCATACCGTTTTTCAACAGGCGCCGCGGGGAGGGCCCACGGGGCAGCCACCGAGCAGCCCGGTGTGCCCGCCCGATCAGAGCGAGTCTGACACAGCAGGGCGGGAGGCGGGGCGCCTTAGGCTTCGCAATGTTATCCCGAGGCGCGTCGGATGTTCCGCGATGGGACCCGTGCATTAAATATCTCCACGCCTCCCTGCTAGACCGTGGCAGAGACTGACAGCAAGCGTGGAGGAGCAGTTGGAGGTGACAGGCCACGCGCCCTCTTAAATACAGCATCGGGCCTTTCACTGGTTGACACCTCACCGCTGGACCTCTGTGAGGGCCACCCCGAAGGACTTCTGAGGTCGTCAGGGAACCGAGTGCTCGAGGGCCACTGTTCATAGCCCCGAGCACTCTCTCCCGAAACTGACTGTTCGGGTCCTCAGGGAACCGAGTGCTCGGGGGCCACTGTTCACGGCCCCGAGCACCCTCTCCCGAAACTGACTTCTCTTGGATCCTCGAGGTACTCAGGTGCTCGGGTGCTCGAGGGCCACTGTTCGCAACCCCAGAGCACCCATTTCCCGGTACTTAGCTTTTCTGGTCGTCGGGGGACTCAAATGTTCAGGGGCCACTGTTCGCAACTCCAAGTACTTTCTTTTCGGCATTCGATCTTCTTAGATCATCGGGAAACTCTGGTACTCGGAGACCACTGTTTATAGCCCCGAGTACCCTCTTTCGGGACTTAGTCTTCTTTACCTTACGAAGGTGATCCCGCATGAGTGCGTCACATGGCACACTGCTGATCTGTCTTCAGAACTTGAAGACTCTTAATTCCTGTATCACTGATAATGATGATACTTCTACGTCATATCTATATTTATAGTTGATATTACTGTATTACGGATATTTAACTAGTATTATCAAAGATTCGGAGAGCCCATCTGCTTTTTCCTGTCCCATCGTCTCCACGCATTCGACATATGAGGTGGCGGACAGTACTAGCATGCTAGGCACGCGCACCTCTTCAATTGGCTGCGAACAGGCTGCTACTAGCCTGCTAGGCAGAGGACAGTACTAGCTAGGAACAAACATCATCACGTGGCTCATGGTCCTCTCCTCTGCGCTGCTTGCGTTGTCGCCTGGCGTAGCTACTAGCTCCTTGTTATTTTTCGTAGATTTAATTCTTTTTTTAGAGCTGAGCTGACGGTGATAAGTGGCCTGGCCGTGAGAAGATCTGTGATCGATCACACAGATAAGGTGTGGCCGCTATACACAACTATCCAAAATAAAAATATTATTACATTGATTTTGAGGCACCGGCACAAGAGTACTTTAATTAGCTTCCAAAACACCACTTCGACGAGTAACATTGGAGGTGGCATGGCACCACAACTGCCTCTTGTTTCATTTCCTGAATCTTTTCTTTTCCGGAAATTATACTAGGAGCTCCGACGTTCGGTTAAGAAGACGATGGGTGCTCGGGTACCACTACCAGCCCAGGCGGACGTGATGTTACATGACACCCTCTACCAATCAAGAAAGCGCTTGGTCCGGCCTGTTCGATTGCCTGTGTATAAGTAATAAGAGGCATTCTATTATGATAGTAGGCATATTTTAAGTAGAAGGTTGTTTGGTTGTTTCTATATATTATTATTTTATATATATATAGATATAATTATATAGTTGGAGTTTGATTCCGTAGATACGTTTGAATTGAGTTTTTCTATAGTGCTTAGTCCGGTAGATGTATTACATATGATACAGTACTATAATAGACTCACTCGTTAGCTTTAGATGTAGAGTCACTATATTCGTTTATGTAGGTAATCAAACACCTTCATATAGATCCACAGATATAAAGTCATTGTATCTATCCATACAAATAATCGTACACTCTTCTTTTCAAAGTTACTGAATCTGTTCAGTCTGCTTCTACTCACCCAAAATATACCAAGTAGCTTTAAAAAATATATCTGAGCAATCAAACACACTCTAAGTGGATCGATCTCTTTTCCACATAATTGTTTGTGTTGAAGGGTTTTAGACCCAAGCCCTCTTAAATAGTTAGTTTAAATAGAGGGGAAATTAGTTCATTTTTTCTATTCCAATGGCTTTAGATTGGGCCTATTAGTACATAGGGGTTGTTTAGTTTTTGTCCCAACAGACCAAAGTAAAATTTGGCTAAAGGTCAAATAAGAGTGCTGCTAAATTTTGACCATCAAAATAGTGAATTTGGTCGACTAAAATTTTTGGCGAACGCTTTGGGTTAACTGATCAAATTTTTTCGAGATATAATTAAATTTTAATCTTAAACCAAATAAAGAATAAATTTTTAAGACACGATCAAAATTTGAATTAGCTCCTTTAACCTCTAACCAAACAGCCTGATAGTACCTGCCCGTCCAAACAAGGCCACATGTTGAAGCATCTGCATGGGATTCGACTTTTCCCGATGCGAGGAACGAGACGCACGTGCCAATCGAGACCAGGGCACCCGGCGCGCGCTGTGTGGTTCTGACCTCTCACGTACCTGGCGTGCGCGCGCTTACATGCGCGTCTGCAAAAGCGGCCTCCTCCTCCGCTCGTTACATGCTCAGTACAGGTGATAGCTGCCTTTGCATCTCCTTTACTGCCACTCTGCTCTAGCTGAGAGAGAGAGAGAGGGAGGAGGAGGAGGAGGAGGAGGAGGAGAGGGAGCAGGAGATGGCCACCGGCGAGAATGGTTCGGCTGCGCCATTGCTGGAGGCGAAGAGGAAACACGAGGGGTGCCCCGGGTGCCGGCTGGACCAGATCAACAAGACCAAGACCGGCATCCCCTACCTCAACTTCTTCTACATTTGGATCGTCTGCCTCACCTCCTGTACGTTAGCCCCCCTCCCCCCCTCTTCTTCCCGGTTTTCTCGATTCTTCTTTTCTTTTTTTAACCAATTTTGATTGATTCTTGGCAAGTGGTAGTACGTTTTTAGGCGTGCACAGGCACCGTCTTTCATCTGTTAGCTACTACTCCCTCCCGCATAAGTCATAATTTATTATCTTTGACCATTAATGGAAAAAAACCATATAAATTGACGGTATAATGTTAATGTTATCAGACTCATCATGAAAAATATATTCATAATATATAACTCTTTCTATTTAAACTAATATAGTTTTATAAATGTTATTAATCAAAATATCATATTGAAAACCGTGTCCATGACTCCATGTCCATATAGTTTTATAGATGTTAGATGTTATTAATCAAAAACTGCTGCCAGGGGTAAAGGGGATACCTAATAAGGTCAATATTTAGTTCATTTTAATAACTTAATTAGGTGAGAGTAAATCTCTACTTTATTTTTTAATTTTTTTTAGTTGATCGAATAATTAAAAAAATACAAAATTTGCTTCCTATTGCTGCCAAAAGTTAGCTAGAACGGGCGGAATGAGAGAACCTCCGTACGTTAATTCTGAGAAGGGCAGGACGCCGGGGAAGCCACCGGACTGCGGCTTGCCGTCCGGGTGAAAAAGATTGAGGAGCTTCACGGCTAGCTCCGGCCAGCCCCAGACTCCCCGCAGGTCGAGCTGCCACTCTGCAGCTGGTTGCTTTGTTTCACCTTCCACTGTCATGCGCGGCTCCGGGCAAGTAGGCAACGTCCAGTGGGGCTCCAGAGTCAGGCAGCTAAATAATGGGTACATGCTGGTGGCTCTTTTCTCCTTCAGAAGAAGAGAGGATATATCTACCTCAGCTTGTCAGACCTAATTAGACCTGCAGCTATCTACAGTACTGTTTCCTTAGGCAGTGTTTGATTGGAGAGCGAGGTGGGATGTGACGATTCTATTCATATATTTGAGGATATAATAATTCTATTCATATATAAATGCTTCTTTGGTGGGTGAGATGGAACAAGTCCATTTTAGTATCTCGGGCCCACTACCAGTGTTATGTTTGAAGTGGGACGGCTGTGTTTCACTATTTTTTTGGAACGACTCCATCCCGAATCTTTGAAGAATATTCCCTGATTCCGAACCATTTCATCCCACTGTTCTCCATCCAAACAGTTCAAAAACAGGATAGATCCGCTCCATCCCCTCCCGTCCCACCAACCAAATACTACCTTAGTTTTTGCACCTAGCCCCGACCGGGACGGTATTGTCCAAGCTTTTACAGGCTTGTTTGGAACTTTGGATACTGCTAATGCGGCCCGTGGGTTTGCTCCCCTGCTAAACCCCGTGGCTATTTAGATACCTCACGGGCTAAATTTTTTTTGGCCCATTCCACCCCCATCTCCGTCAATTCAAAGGGAGAAAAAAAACTCTTTTGCACTCGTGAATTTCTTTCCTCGTCACGCTCTCTCTTGCTCGCTCCATCTTGTGGGTCATGGGTGACTCGTTTCCTTCGTCAACTGCCTCGCCGCCTCCTAATGCCCACGGTTCGTGGAGTTCGAGGCCCTCATGGCAGATCACACACGCTCCTCCGATCGAGATGACCCATCTGTCATCATCTTGTACCTCGTCCTCTCCTTTTGGTAAATCATGCTCGGCATCCCATATTGCATCTTGTCTCTCAGCGTCTCATTTCCCAGGGCGTTCCTTCGACCTAGCCACTAGCATCCGAGTCAGCGAATGTTTGCAGGGTTGGCGGCAGCCTGGCTTCTTCGAGTTCCACTTCCACCACCAAGCATATGGACTGAGGTAGCACAATTCGTTATGGAGAAACAATTCAATTTTTTTTTAATTCTATCTTGGGATGTTAATGGATATGATTAGTGCTACAGATTAACTGGATCAAATGCATGCATGGATTTGGTGAATGTTTGTGCCAAGCCTAGCAAATTTCTGAATTTCCTCCAATGTTTCTAAATTATTTCATTTTTGTTGATTTTGTTTGGATTTCATTTGTTTGGGTGGATTTTTTCATCCTCTATCTTCCAAACGTCAAGAGGAGATGTCTATGGATTTGACGGGATGCCATTTGCATGATAAATTTTCCCGTCGTGATTTAGCTCCACATGGGTTATTTCTGCCTTGCATCCAAACATGCCCTAAAGGTATAGCGAGTCATTTCTTGATGTGTGCGTGCATGTACATATATGTATGTATATAAATATGTACACACATTGATACATACGGCCTGCACCAGGACATGGTGCGTGAGGCACGTTTTCGCTGCACAACACACACGGAGCGTGTTCCTTCACCTCGTCGTGCAGCCGGCATGCACGCGCGTATCTTGCAGACGTCGCTACCTCTCTAATATAATCGAGAAAAGAAAGAGGTACAGACAGATACATTGTTATCACTGGGAAACTGAAATGAATTCTGAAACAATAATGTGCGTGCCCGCGACGCGAGGGTAGCACTCAGCTAGGCTTTCGCAAATCGCAGTATATATGCCAGAAAGGATCAAGGAGAAAGTGACCTCCAAATATGTATGCCAGAAAGGATCAAGGAGAAAGTGACCTCCAAATATGTATGCCAGAAAGGCATCAGTCATCACATGTATAGCACGCACGCCCATCTAGCACCGGCGTTGCCTGCCGTCGAGATCATCGCCGGCGGCGACGCGCTGTTGCTCATCGGTGTTAGAATGATCTTGTCATTTAAATTTGCGTATAGAATTAGAGTGTGCGTAACATGTGTGCAGGCGTCCGTGCATCACTACTGCGCGTATATATACGACTGGGGAGTCGAGTGTCTGTGCCGTTGTGCGCACGTAAGGATGTGTGCGTGTGCAGATGCACGTTGAGTAGTCGTAGGCAGGATAGAGAAGCATGCGTGAATTTGTGTTGAGTCGTGGAGCCATGCATGCTTGAAGTTCTATTTATAAATCGATCGTGATAGGATTTATCACTTCTAGTTTATAAAGACTTAATCATTGATATATCGGTTGAATTATGAATTGACAGTGATAAATCTTATTATTGCCGGTCCATAACACTAATTGTTAGTGTTGTATCACTATCGGTTCGTGTTATAAATTGACAGTGATAAATAAATATCATTATTGGTCTATAACAGCAATAATAAAGAAGTATTATTACCGGTCAATAACACTAACCGACAGTATTGTATCACTGCCAGATCGTATTATGAATTGATAGTGATAGTGGATATCACTGATTGTTTTTAATGACTCACTGATTGATTGACCATTGAAACTCGTGAACCGTCAGCGATATTTTATTACTACCGGTTGTTTTTGAGCCGGGAGTGAAAAAGTGACACGGAAGACTCGCTCTGTAGTAATGGGGTGTTACTTGGGATAGTGGCCTGCACGTATTAGGGAGTACGTGGTGCATTTGAATCGGTCATGATCACTGAATTAGCTAGAGCATTATCATCAAGAGTCTATACAAGAGTCTCAGCTTACAACGGGAACAAGTGTTTAAAAGATGCTTCAATAGGTTGATAGATTTAAGAGCCTACTTAAGCATATATTTGGCTCCAACTTGCACGACAAACTCCAACATTTTTTTCTCGGAACAGCTAGCTAGTCATCATTCGCATGAATCCTCCCCCCAGATCATACGAATTTCCATTTGAAAAATCGTGCTTACTGGCCAACTCGTTGTCTTCTACGGCGACATTATCGTCTTCTCTGGCGATGTCATCTCCTCCGGTGAAGTTAGTGTTCGAGGTTTGGGATTTTGTGGGCACCGGGCCTTAGAGGATGGCCGGGGACATCAACCGGCCCGGCGGGCGGGACGACAAGGTTGCGGGGTGCCACTGGCTACGGTGGCAAAGGATCGCTAGTAGGCAGTGATGGCCGGGCGTTCCGTTTTGCAGTGATTAGAGCTAGGATATATGTGAACTGCTAGCTGATCTTGCACATTGGATCAAGATCGAAAGTAGGAAAGATCGAACGATTTTGGAGGAATAAATCATGTGAAAATTATTTAGCCATACTTTTTTTGAACTAATATATTCTAATAGGGTATTTCTTTCCCCCTCCAACACCAATTTTTTTCTCCCCTTCTCTTCACTCTCTTCTCCGATTCCAGCATGATCCGACCATGCCTTCTCCATCTCCAGTTAGATCTGATCGGATCTACTCCATCTCTGATGAGCTCCAGCAAGAGCGAGGGTTTAGGGTTCGGGGTTGACCATGTCCTCGGAATTAGATGGAAGTCAGAACCGTGGTCGACGGACGGGGTCAGCGGTGGGGGCGACTCAACCATGATAGGTTAGCGTGGTGGAGGGCGGCAATCACTCTAGAGATGGGAGGATGAAGGCAGGGCTTAGGCGACAAGGCGATGGATAGAAGAATGTTGGAGGAGGAAGATATAAGGGGATCATTAGATGAGAGATGGATCCGATGGCCCAAAATTCGGTTGCTAGGTGGGTTAAAATGTTGGAGTGTGATATAGATTGGGCTTCTTTTTTCTGACTTGCTCTTCCCCTTCACACTTCTGTTCTTTGATTAAGGATATCAGTGAGCCAAGTTGGGTCAAGGCCCCATGGGTTTCTGATCAGGCGAGGATAGGTTTAGGTGGAGAAACCGACCTACGGGGCCATTAGGTTGGGCCCCCGATCCAAGTTGGGTTTGGGGTCCTATTTTGCGTTCGTGGGTGCCCCGTGGGCCCCGAAATCCCACCATCCAACTCACCGGGCCACCGACCTCCACCAGCGCGTACACTCACCTTTGCTCCTGCACCGCTACCATGGTCACGGCATCGTCGAGCGCCACCTCACCCTGCACCCCGATGAGGCGCAACGCCACCGTGCCACCCACTGCTGTCGACCCGTCACTCCAGACCGCCACCGCCACCATGATGTCATCGGGCGCCGCCTCATCCCGCACTCCGACGAGGCACAACGCCACCCACCGCCACTGTCCCGTCGCTCCGGACCGCCACTGCGGCCATGGCACTGTTAGGCGCTGCCTCGTCCCACACCATGATGAGGCATAGCGTTGTCCATGGTGAGGAAGGTGTTCTCGGTGTGCGGGTCCATGACAATGCCACTGAGAGGGGCGGGTTCCAGGAGTGGGGCGGAGAGGATGAAGGCGCAGGGAGTAGAGTTTTTAGGTTTCAGGTCCCCTGTCAAGTCTTGGGTCCCCGTCGAGGTCGAGGTAAGGGTGATTTTGCACCCGGTTTGAGTTTCGGGTCCTGATCGGATTTCATATTTCAAGTTTCGAGTCGGATGCGTTCTTACTCCACCCGACCTCAACCTGACCTGTTGCCACCCCTATCTTCAATGCTTTCCCTCTTATCCAAAATTTTGTGGACTTTTTAGATTTTGACCCTTTTCAAATACTTTTTCTACGCATGGACCTATAGGAAAACAATATTAAAAAATAGACCATTTTTATGGCATTATGACTATTAGTGCCGTTGTTAATAGCACAACGTTATGATAATTGGCGTTATGGTAATTGCCATGTAACCACAGCACAAATATCATGGCGCCATGTAAAAAGATCTATTTTTAGAAAATATTTTCGCATCAGTTTATTTGTAGAATATGTTTTTAAAATGGTTAAAATGTAAAAATTTCACCTCAAATTCCTAACCCGAGCTCCTGGCACCCGCAATGATGTGGAGGCCCCAGCATCTGGAGCAGTTTGTTCCCCCGCGCATGTCGCAGCTCCTCCGTGTCAACCTCATCGCCATGAGAGCTGCTCCATCGTGAAGGTTCAACTCCCATCTCAACAGAGCCTTTTGCTTTTTCTGCTTGGTTCACGAATGATTGCAGCTGCTTGAAACAGTTAGTAGCTACCTACCTCCATCATTTGAAACGGTAATCACGCTGCCCCTGAGCGCCCAGATCGTACGAGAACCGCTCGAAGCGTCGACCGCCAAGCGGAGCGGTGACTCTGTCTGCAAGATAGATCGAGCTAGCCTCCACCGTGGCAGGATCGACAAGTAACGACCCATAAGAGCACTGGTTCGAATGGAATCGCACTTGTGGGCTTGTTAAAATCGATGTTCCGCATGGTTCGGCATCTACACAGTCAAGCTCAAATCCTGAACTCATATCTATACTCTGTAAAATAGACGAGTTATGATAAATTTAAACGTTCTTCATCCTACATCTTATCTTACATAATGATCTATAATCAAAATTGATCCTCCACCTCCCTCTCTCCTGTAACATAGAAAGTCATAGTCGATTAACCGATTAACAATCAACCTACTCTTCACGCATCGTCCTTTCTCGTCTTCCTTGATTGCAGCACACTCTCTTTCCTTCTGCCACTCTATTAAAAGATAAATAATTATCACATAATAAAATATCAAGACCAATCATCATTTTCTTCATCTCTTTCAAAACTATGATAAAATCGTATATTTCCAAAATCCAGCTACATTCTTTGTTCCCTACTAATACGTACATAGATCGACAAGAAATAACATCAACTCCTGTCATGTGTCGATCACCTCCTCGGATGGACATTGGCTACCTTCGCTCATTGGCTCGCACACCTCATCAATACTGGCCACCTCTATTGATCGATGACAACTATCTCTTTGACACTATCCATCTCTGTGTCGCACGCCCACCTAAATTCAATCATCGTGCAAATCCTTGCTATATTCTTTTACCTACTCATATTGCTATATCTGAATTGATTCCACATGTGTGAAACACATATGCAATGGCTAGTTAAAGTAAATAAAAAAAGTCACTTTTCTATCTTCGCCCTTCCGGTATAGTGCTGTCCAGGGCCATTGTGGGGAACCGGATCAGTTGGCCATCGGTGGCCATCCATCCGTCGGCCTGGCCTAAAATGAGAAAAAAAAGGATAAATTTCCGCATCTCTGAAATTTGTATTTTTTTAATCTTATAAGTCATATTTTTATCTAAATTTTTTAAAGAGTTAGATTATAGCATCTTCTACATCATAATTTTTCATGACTATTCGTTTTGAATTTTGAGGGCATTGCATCACGATATTTTTTGGATTTTTAAACATGTCCCTAGTTGGAAGGAAATATGGGGGCAACAAGAGTATAGATTTACAAATTTTAAAAACAGACGTATATATTTGCAAATTTTAAAAATAAAAAATAGTAAATTTCTGTCGGATGGCTAAGCGGACGGATGGACGACGATCGGAAGCCGGCTGTCCTCTGACGTTGTTTCAGCAACGTCAGAGGATCCGGTTCCCCTTTGTGGTTAGTTGCCGAGCGTGTGTGCGCGTGTGAGCCCATCATGTGTACGCGTGTGTCGGGTACCACTTTGTCAAAGACTTCTGGCGCCTCCTAAATTTCCAACTCGAAGATGCAAGCACTGTCCGCGATCTGTGGACTGTGCCGCAAGCTCACTATTATACCTTCCTTATCCTTCGTTGCTGGCACATCTGGAAGCACCGGCACGACGTCGTCTTTCGCCTCAATGCAACCATCAATGCCGGCTGCCTTGCCATGAGATATGCGTCGCGGGCGGACGCGTGGTGTAATGCTCTGTCCCCCCGGTTTGACCATAAAAAATATCAATAGCTGATGAGAGAGTTAGAGAGATGGAGATGAGTGGATCGTCTCCAGCATTCGGTGACAGGAAGGCGGCGCGGCACGAGAGGTGTCTCGGGTGCAGGCAGGAGAGGAAGGTGCAACAAGGACTTCCTCTACATTTCGATCGCCTGCCTCTGCGCCAGTATGATCCATGAACCTCTTCTGCGTACAGACATATCGATACATAGCACTCTGATTGTCAGAGTCAGACTCGCAGTGATTTTTCTTACAAGAATACACAAGAGAGCTGCACATCTTCTTAGTAAGACAAAGAATTCAGAGTGAATCGTCATGGCTTTTAGAAGTAGACAAAGAATATGCCGACATGCGCGTATTAATAGGTCTAATCCGTCATGCTGAATTGCTGATGCTGCGCTCTGTTCTTTCGCATTGTCCAAGTCAGTACTGGTACTTGCTTATTCATGGTGCAGGTTGGGTTTTTTTTAAGGGGTTCTTCTGGGGAAGATTCTTTGAAGAAACTACTCTAGTTTGGTAGTGGTAGCTTGTCTTTCCTTTAATATAGTGGTTGCCATGTAACGTCCGTGGATTCAGATTTCAGCATATATACTGTTATGGGCATATTAAACATTCGTTGGCAACAACATAAAGTATATGCACAATTTTTACCTGTTTTTCAGTTCTATCGCATCAAATTAGTTTTATCTGTTGTTGATTAACCCCTCATTTTTTGACGTTCCAGCTATGCCAATCCAGTCATTGTTCCCTTATCTATATTTCATGGTATGCATAGATGTTTAAAATCTCATCATTTACCTTCATTGACATACTAAAAGCTTGCAACTCATTGAATTCTGAAATATAATGGTTGTCAACTGTTTACTATGTTGCAATACAACAGATCAGGGACTTAAAAATCGCAAAGCAAGAGCAAGACATCGGGTTCTATGCTGGTTTTGTTGGTGAGCAATGTCTCCTCTCATGGTTGAGAATTCACATCTAGTTTTATATATTTTTGTACTCTTAATCTCAGGTCACATGTGCATTGCCATCAATTAATTGAATAGACCCGTAATTATTATCGCTGTTCGACGATAGTTGTTGTCACTAGTAAATGTCTTGCTGACTGTAATTTTCTTGCTGACTGTAATTTTCTCTTCAAGGGGCAACTTATTTCCTTGGAAGAACCATCAGTTCTGTGCCATGGGGCATGTTTGCTGACAAGTATGGAAGGAAGCCCTGCATTGTGATCAGCATCCTCTCAGTGTGGGGAACATTCAGTCAAATCGTGAGACCATAGTTAGCTCTCGATTCAACTGGACTGAAGGAAATCTTGTTTTGATTCTTTTTTCAGGATTGTGTTTAACACACTCTTTGGCCTTAGCACAACCTACTGGATGGCAATTGTAACTAGGGGGTTACTTGGGTTGCTCTGTGGTATACTAGGACCAATCAAGGTAACTGATGATGCGGATGGCTGGCCCAAATAGCAAATGACATTTAGGTATTAGATTATCATGGCTGCATCTGCATTTTCCAGGCCTATGCTACAGAAGTCTGCAGGAAAGAGCACCAAGCTTTAGGAATCTCTCTTGTAAGAGCATTCCCTGCTATTTTTCCATTTCAAACCTTCAGCTTCTTCCTTTGATCAAATTTTCAGTTTGTAATGTTTATATTTACTTGTAGCTAACTTAGGTCTAACATTATGTCCTAGGTTACATCATCAAGAGCGATAGCTCTTGTTGTTGGACCAGCTATTGGAGGCTTTCTGGCACAGGTGAGGATAATTGCACTTCGATGGCAAGAAAAGTAAATTTTTTAATACTATATGTATCTGCATCATGCTTCACTTCATCAGAGCTTGACCTCTCACATGTATGCAAAAGAACTCAAGTAAATACCATAGAGTTACAAAGAGGATAGACTGTTCAGCTACCAAACAATAATGTTCAAGTTCAAAACTTCATCCAACAAGCAGACTGCGCCGTAGCGCAGTGGCAAAGCTCCAAGGAGGAAAAGGCTTTGCTCCGAGGATGGAGTCAGCCTATTTATGGGCTCCAATGAAGGGCAGGGCAGTGGCAAAATTAGACCCTTTTTTAAAAAGAAAAAACATCCAACAAGATTAAGTTGGTGCAAGTATATTCTTTGGTTACTTTCACACTTTTGCCAGCTTATTAACTATGATTAAGTCTTTCACAAGAATGGAGATGATTTGTATCTAATAGTCCAATAAAGCAACTATTGGACAAATACATGACTAACATTATCTACCCTCTATCTTGTATTAGCCTGCACAAAAGTACCCATATCTTTTCTCCGAGGAGTCCATATTTGGGAGGTAAATCATTGCTCATACTATTTCTATTATATTAGTTTTCATATCGTTTTGAGCATAAGATAAACCTTTGAAATTTGCATCTACTTTCAGGTTTCCATACTTCCTTCCTTGCTTCGTCATATCAGTACTAGCAGCAGGATCATGTATTGCATGCATTTGGCTTCCGGTACACCACATCATCTCCTTTGTATTTTTTCCCTTGAACATCTAACTTGCAACATCCCTTCAGAAAAATAAATGAAATATATCAAGAATGATATGCCGCCGTTCAGTACAAGTATCCAGTACTTCCACAGAAAAGGCATATTTCGAAATTTGCATAAGATTTAGAGAAAGTTCCTTAGCCTGTATCCCATTTTCTCAGGAAACGCTGCACTTTCACCATGATGATAAAGTAGAAGCTATTGATGAACTGGAGGCACTAGTTAGTGACTCGAACTTAGAAGGTGGAAAAGCTAAAGAATCTAGAGGCGAATCTACAAAGAACCTGCTAAAGAACTGGCAATTGATATCAGCAGTAATCCTATACTGTATCTTTTGTCTCCATGACACAGCTTATCTTGAGGTGATCTCCATTCCCTATTTCTGAATCTTAATTACGTGATCATGAGAGTAACTTCTTCAATAAAAATTCAAATTAGAGGATGCCTGTGCGTCATCGCAGTTCTTGAAATAGATACTAAGCTTCACATGGCGAATGCTAATATGTTCTCTAAATATCATCTTCAGACATTTTCACTCTGGGCAGTGAGCAGCAGAAAATTCCGGGGCCTGAGTTTGACCACCCAGGATGTGGGTACTGTGCTAGCCTTCTCAGGTATGTTATATGTTTCCAAGTTTCTAGGCTAATAATTTTTGCACATGAGAAGCAAAATGAATTAAATTAGCACATAAAAAGCATGCGTCTTTACCACTTCCTGGTTCATGCGTCTTTACCACTTCCTGGTTGACGTTGAATTATTTACCTGACGACTTTTTCATTTGATCTTTGTAGGTTTTGGTGTCCTAGTATATCAACTTGCTGTTTATCCTTTCATTGCCAAGTATTTTGGACCAATCAAACCCTTCCGTCCTGCGGCGGTATGCGAGATATACATCTTTGTGGGGTTTCCTTCAATACACCTTTAAGAAATTTTATCAAAATAGTTTTATGTTAAGTGGGGAAACAAATATGCATCAACCTAATAAGATAAATAAAATCCATGGTTAGATATAGATTTGAATATTAGGCGGGGGAGAATATTGATTAATTTCTTTTTATGAAAACTATGGGGGTGTGCCCTACATAAATATTTCTAAAAGAGGTGTATTGAAGCAAATTCCTATCTTTGCTAAGATAATTCTTTAATCTGATTTATCTTTTCAAGTACCAAACTCAAATGGGTGTTTCATGTGTAGATTTTGTCTATACTTCTCCTCACAACATATCCCTTCATGGCCAACCTACATGGTCTGGAGCTCAAAATACTTATCAACACAGCTTCGCTTTTGAAGAATGTGTTCTCTGTGAGTCAGTTTCTTTTATCTCTTTTATTGCCATTTTTATCGCTATCGGCAACTAGAATAGGGAAATTTTGGATCTCATCTGTGCTGACATAATTCCCATTTCTGAATTCTGATGTAGCAAAGAGAAAGAGTACAGATAAAAATGTATAGCAATCTTCTTAGAGAAAATAAGCTCAGTCATTTTACAAGGAAAAATTTATCATGAACAAATTCTGATGTATATTTGAACAAAACAGGCTACGATTACTACCGCCTGCAACATTCTGCAGAACACCGCAGTGGTAAGCTTCAATCTTGTCTACTAGGCTTATTTGTGTCAATACATTTGCTCTATCATTTTTCTAGCTTCAAACTTCTCTGATGATGAAACATGTGCAGACTCAAGAACAAAGAGGTGTTGCAAATGGCATCTCTGTGACTCTGATGTCAATGTTCAAAGCTGTAGCTCCAGCTGCAGCAGGAATTTTGTAAGTACTATTTTTTTTTTGTCTGGACAAAAAAAATACTGTTTTTTCACAGAACAATAAGGTCCTGGATTAGCTTTGCTTAGCATGCAAATGTACTTTCCAATCGCTTAGCTTCTTTTCTTGCCTTCTACAGGTTTTCGTGGGCTCAGAAGCACATAAGTGGGTTGTTCTTACCAGGTACATAAATAACACATAAATGGCTCCTCCAAGCTTGTTAATTGCATTACTTCTGATGGCATTTCCTTACCTATAATGTCAGGTGATCAGATCCTGTTCCTTCCTAAGTGCATATTCTTGTTTCGTTATGCAACTTGCAGGTGATCAGATATTGTTCCTGGTGATAAACATGGTGTCAGTAATTGGGCTAGTTCTGACATTCAAGCCGTTTTTCTCCCTGTCAGATGCGATGAGGCGTTCTTAGCTGTGTATAGGTAGTTTGACTTGTGAATTAAATCAGGGACACTGTTAGATTGCAGGCCTGGGTTTAAAATTGCAAGAATTCATGTAAAGTGTTATTTAATCAGATGTAAAGGGTTGTCCCAATTTTTGTGTAGAGTCTGAAGCACCAGATGTTTCATTGTTATGATAAAATGGAATTGAGATCAGCCTTGTTGTCTCTTTATATCCTGGGCTCCAAGTCCTAACTAGTGGAGTTACATATTATATTTTTCAATTAAAATGGCTCCATTGTTTTCTTTTGAATATGAACAATTAGCTTTCATAAGAAGTAAATGTGCAAATATGGGGATCTGATAGTATTCAAAAAGTGCTATGCACTATGTGGATTTCAGGGTGGCACATACTAGCACCTATCGGAGGTGGCAGCGAGCTAGACAGCCACCGGGGGTAGCAATTGATCGGGTCAATTCTGGTAATGCTATCTTACGGTGTTTGAACTTTGCTATCTTCATAGCAGTGACCAACTAAATGAGCATTGTCAACTATAAAAGAAAAAGGAAAGCCAGGCAAACATGTTCAGATGATTTTCCAAAACCAGCAGCTTGAAGGAATCTCAAAGTTATGTTGCAGGAAAGCAAGTACAGAATTGCTACAAAATCATAAGGAAAACTAGCTTGTGTACAGTACAGCATGAGCCATGAGGCATGAATACAATAGGAAGTCTTGCAATGTAATGATCGTTTCAGTTCGCTCTAGTCACCCACAAACTAGCATCAAAACAGAAAATGATTTTGGTCTGCGACTACTGAAGCTTCCCCATCGATTCGGATGATACTAAAGCTCGCTTGGCCATCATGACTTTCACGAATTCCTCATAGTTAATCTGGCCATCCTCATCTCGTCAACCTCCTCATCAGAACTTCTCACCGAGGTTGGTCATGACATGCCGAAGTTCAGCAGCAGAGATAAAACCATTCTGATCCTTGTCAAACACACGGAACGCCTCCTTGAGCTCCTCCTTGGAATCAGTGTCTTCAATCTTTGCGGGCCATCAGATTGAGGAATTCAGGGAAATCAATTGTGCCATTGCCGTCAGCATCCACCTCGTCAATCATGTCTTGTAGCTCAGCCTCAGTCGGGTTCTGCCCTAGAGAACGCATGACGGTTCCCAGCTCACTTGGTAGTGACACATGACGGCTACGTTACATAGCTTTGATGCTAGGTCGTATCCGTTGCTTAGTTTGTGTATAAACTTCTATTGCTCGTTGCATCCTGACCCAGCATGGATTATTATACAAGACTCTCTATTTTTCCATTTTAAAATAAAGATACGTAGCTTTCCGATATATTTGAGAGAAAAAATGTGATGCAACCTGGAAAGAACATACCCTTGTCATTCAAGTCTGGGAAGAACATACCCCATGCCATTCAAGCCCAGGAATCGTTCAACTCGTGATGTACCACTTTTTCATCATTAAGGCTTGTCTGTGTTACGACAAAATAAAGCAATGGAACAGCAGTAAAGCAGGAAGAAATGAACCTTAATTGCAAATTTGCAATGGCTACAAACAAATTTGTCAGTATTTAGTAAGCAAAACACTGCCAAAAAGTTGAGACGGCAATAATTTTGGTAATTGCTTAAATAGAAACCCAATTTTGCATTAACACAAACAAGTTCTGGAACATTTAACATCAACCGAAAACCACATCAACGAATCACATATCCTTCTGAATGAAGAATGTATAATGGAGTTGCCATGGAATTTTTCATGCATATTTTTAGTTGTACACATCGGCTCCGTACATGGTTTGTACTGCATCGGTATGAGTATCGTGAGATAGCCACTAAGGCATGTACTAGACTAGAGTGGGCAGCCAAGAGCTCTTTATCTAGTTTAAATGACAGTCTAGACTCCGCATCTAAGCCTAAGCAGAATAACCGTAGCTAAGAGGGACCAGGAGTAAAATCTTATACTACGGTTGTATCAGCTTGATGTAACAACGAGAGTTAATAAAACTCCATTTTCCAAAAAAAAAATAGAATTTTTCCAACTCGTTGAACTTGAAAACATAGCAAGTTAGCATCTCCATAACGTGACAAATTGCTACATACTTCAAAACTAGAACAGCATCCAATAGCAATGTAATGAGACAACCTGACTGTCGGTGACACAGGAACCAGGAGTCCCTGAGTCCCGAGATCAGATCAGCAGGTTGTCACGTGGCGCCCTCCCGCAGGGATTATCTCCACGAGGTATGAGAAGACCAAGTCCCGGGAGAGGGTGCTCCGGGCCATGAACAGTGGTACCCGAGTACCTGAGTTCTCCGATGACCCGAGAAGACCAAGTACCGGGAAGAGAGTGCTCGGGGCTGCGAACAGTGGCTCCCGAGCACTCAAGTCCCCCGACGACGTGAAAAGCCAAGTACCGGGAAGAGAGTGCTCGGGACTGCGAACAGTGGTCCCCGAGCACCCGAGGACCCAAGGGAAGTTAGTTCCGGGAGAGAGTGCTCGGGGCGGCGAACAGTGGCCTCTGAGCACTCGGTTCCCCGAGGACCCGAACAGCCAGTTCCGGGAGAGAGTGCTCGGGGCCATGAACAGTAGCCCCTGAGCACTCAGTTCCCTGAGGACCAAGAAATGGCATATCCGGGAGAGAGTGCTCAGGGCGGCGAACAGTGGCCCCCGAGCACTCGGTTCCCCGAGGGCCTAAGAAGTCCTTCACCGGTGCCCCCCACAGAGGTTCAGCGGTGAGATGTCAACTGGTGAGAGGCCCGATGCTGCATTTAAGAGGGCGCGTGGCCTATCACTTCCAACTACTCCCCCCACGCTCGCTGTCAGTCCCTACCACAGTCTGGCAGGAAGGCGTGGGGACATTTAATGCACAGGTCCTATCGCGGGACATCCGGCGCACCTCAGGATAACATCGCGAAGCCCAAGGCGCCCCGTCTGTCGTCCTGCTGTGTCAGGCTTACTCTAACCGGGCGGGCACGCTGGGCTTCTTGGTAACTGCCCGGTGAGCACTCCCCGCAGCACCTGTTGAAAAACGACATGATGACTTACAAGACTGGACGGGAGGGTGTTTTCAACCCTCCCCGTCACCTCGCGCAACAGCCCATGATGGTTACTTTCCATTTATGGTGCCTTGGAACTCGCGCCATCCCTTTCTGGGCACGACATCGTCTCGACGAGTATAAAGGCGGGACGAGCACCTCGGAGAACAATGAGGCCAGACTGAGTGAAGTCAAGTTCAGAACAGTAGCCAAGTGAAGCACAGACAAGCCCGACGAGCACCGAAGAACAAGGAGCACGAAACTCTAGACTAGACAAACATTCTTGTACACAGCAAATGCTCAGAGAGACATTTTCAGAGTATTTATAGCATACACACAGGAGTAGGGTGTTACGCTTAATGCGGCCCAAACCTGTCTAAAAATCCCCTGAGCATTTACTACTTCCTGCATCCGATCCTTTCACTCCACCTGCACCGCATTTACGCCCATTTATTTCACCTGCAAAACGGATTCAGAATCATCCCCCCTGCCGAATCTCAAAGGGGGTCCCTCCGGATCCCTGCTAGAGGAGTTCACCCTCCGACACTGACCTTGCATATTCGGTTCAGTTTATTCAATTAGATGTTGTTCACAGTGATACTGAGTAATGAGAAGAAGGTAAACCAAATAGCCAGACAGATTACCATGAATCAAGAACATGGGGGAGGGAGGGAGGGAGCAAGAGAGGAAGATGTAGCACCGTCGACATCCTTGTCGAAGAGACTGAAGGCCTCCTTGAACTCGGCGATCTAATCATCGGTGAGCTGGTCCTCCATGGGCCGCTGGTTGGGGTGGCGAGGACAGGCGAGGGGAGGAGAAGCGGCGGCACGAGCTGGTTCGAATGAGTGACTTGTCTGCTAGATGCGCCTTGGTTCAGAACGCGACTCCCTCCAGTTTTTTGGGCGTTTGCTGATGATGCAATTTGATCATTATTTTTTTATTAAAATATAATTATAATATTTAATAAAAAAAATAATATTATAAAATTATTTTTTAAGATAAATTTATACGTATGATTTTTAAGTTTTCAAACTAAATATTTTAGAAGTTATTAACAGTCAAAACTTTAAAAGTTTGATTAGATCTTAATTAAAACATCAAGAATTTATAACTAAGATGGTGAAGAGTATTGAGTAAATTTACATATAGATCATAATGGTAAAATTAGTAGAAAACTACAGCCTTATCACAAATAAAGTTTATAAAACAACACTTCCATTTTATAAAAGCACGCTTACTTCTATCGGCAAGGCGGGTTATTTTCTCTTGGAGGCGACGGATATGTTGGCATGTGGTGAAGGTCTGAATCTGACTTCCCGACGGCTCTCTCCTAGTTACTTTGGAAACCGATTGCTTATAAATTTGTGCTGCACTCGAATCAAATGAAGAAACAAGAAGTCGTCTGGCATTGTTGATAAGGGCAAGTTAAATTGAGCGCTAGTGAGCTCCGTGAGGTTGAGATTAAGCATTGTTTAGATATCAAAATGAAGCAGTGCATTGTCTTGCGCAGAGTGCATGTAAGATGTCTTCTGATTAATGACTCAGACATGTTCCATTTGTAATCGCGCAAATCCTCCGCAATGGTTGTACTATGTTTTTAGTTAATAAAAAAAAATCACATCAGATCGCAAAAGAAAAACACTTACGTCACACCAAACGAAATTGACAAATGGACTCTAAAAGTGAGGTTTTTTCAGCATGATAGACACATCGTTATATGAGGTGTGCTGGTAGAGTGGTGAGGGGTTTAAACAAATATGAGCCTTTTCTTTAGGCATAAGACAATGCCTAAGGTTTTTTTTTCGGAGACGAAAATCCCATCGTAAAGAGATTTTCGTTCCCTTCAGCGCTCCAACGGTTTCCCTTTACGGTTCTCATCATGAAAGTATTCTCAAGGTTATTCTCTTCAGGACCGAATTCTTTCTCCTTTCCCTTCGCGATTCCCCTCGAAGAGAAGCTGTTGGAGATAAGAGAAAATAAAGGGAATAGGAACGGAAAAGGGAATCGAAAAATGAACGAAATAAAAAGAATATGGTTAGAGATGGTCTAACAAACTCATCAACCATTCCATGTAGGTAATCACATTGTGTCCGCTTAATTAATTTTTTTTCACTCTATCAGAGGGTAACTTTCTAAATAACACCCATCTAAGCTACAGTACTCAAATGCCACTAGTCCCTATCAAACTTTGTTCATTTGCCACTATTTTCAGCACCACCTGGCAACTTTTCACGTTTTCCAAGCCGTTCTGACATGGCACCTCACGCGAAATGACACCCCTGCCCCCTCTTTCTCCTTCCATTCTTCTTCCTCCAGGTGCCAAAGGCAGCCGCCGATAGCGCAGGCACACACTTCGTTCCTCCTCGTCTCTCAGGCCTTCCTCCACCATCGTTGAGGCCATCACTGTCTCCACCCCTTCCTCGTCACCATCTCCACCCCCGACCACGGTACTAACGACGTGGAGTACTGCGCGGTAATTGGTGCCCTCGAGCTTGATCAAGGAGCTCCGGGTATCGCTAGAGCCTGCGGGGCACGTTGGCGAGTCTGACGTTCATCCCCTGGAGGTTCTTGACGATGGGGGGGGGGGCATGTCCATGATGACGCTGGCGATGGACATCGAGCTTGCCAAAGTAGTTGAAGACGGGGACCATGCTCATGCAAACGTTGCAGCCGAGCACAAATGGGTACATGGCGAGGTCCTCCTGGGTGAGGGAGGAGAGGAAGTCGCCGAGGGAGCGAAGGAACTCATTGTGCTCATGCATGGACTCGACGGTAATCAAGAGCTTGAGGCTTGCTAGTTTGCACTATTAAAAAAACCCCTTCACTGTTGGCTCATAAAAGGGGTTTTACTGTCGGTTTTAGAGCCGACAGTGGGCAACGGGCAGTGATAGTCCAATGAAGGAGTTATCACTACCGACTGAAGGTTTCAGCTGGCAGTGATAGTCGGGCGCTGAATCGATCTTTTTGGGGCTGAAAAAATTGATTTTTTTTTTGCACCCGAGGAACCCCACGCCCGCTGAAAGTGCATCTAGGCCCCATAAGTGGGTTTTGGCTTATTGATGACAAAACGATTAAGGATATAATATGTTTATCTAAGTTATGAATAGGTTTAAGTCTTAGTTGAGAAGACATATGACGTTTGACGCCCGTCGAAAAGAAAGGAGAAGCAACTAGGAGTACTCAATAGGATCTAAATTCTTTTATTTTTGAAATTGAGTCTAGGATAGCCGCTCTATTAAGAGGGTTGCATTTGATTGCTTGATTAGTGTCTCAATGCTCAAGATATTCTTTAGAACCAACAAGTTGAAAGACACACTCACCCACAGACACCGGGTTAGTTTTGCAAAATACTAAGTCCGGAGTCTCCGGTGTTCACCAGATACTCTGGTAATCAATATTTAGTCCGGAGTCTCCGAGGTAGACTCCGGCAGAGGGTGCTCGGTTCCGATTTATTTTTGTTAAAAAAGGACCGGAGTCTCCGGTGTTCACCGGATACTCCGGTAGATGGTGAGTTTTAAGGCCGGAGTCTACGAGGGAGACTCTGTCAGAGGTCAATCGGTTAAGTCTTTATTTTTATTGAAAAAGATCGGAGTCTCCGGTGTTCACCGAATACTACGGTAGGAGAAAAATGTTTTAACCGGAGTTTCCGAGGGAAACTCCGGCAGGGGTGTCTCAGTTACCATTTATTCTTTTTTGATAAAAAGACCGGAGTCTTCGGTGTTCACCGGATACTCCGGTACCTGGAGAGGCCGGAGGGTCCGGCATGTCTCCGGACTTAGTCTTTTTGAAAGCCCTGTCAGGACTGGAGACTCCGGTAACTTAACAGAATTGTAACGGCTAGTTCTGACACGTTCTGTGACCGTTCTGACGCCGTTTTTGGATTTGGAGCCGGATACTCCGGTGTTCACCGGATACTCTGGTCAGGCCTGACAGAACAGTAACGGCTAGTTTTTGAGATAGGGCTATAAATACTCCCACACCCCATGACATTAAAGGCTTGTTGTTGCTGGTGAACTCTAGACTCCTTGAGCACTTTAAGAGCATTCAAAGTCCCTCCAACCACCTCTAGTACAAAGTTTACAAAATTTAGTGAGTTTGGGTTTGAAGTGAGATTAAGCCACTTGAGCATTGAGTTCTTCCTCGAGCATTCGCTGTGATCTTTACTCTTGAAGCTTTGTGCTTCTAGACGGCAAGGCGTCGCCCGTAGAGCACTCAATCTTTGTGGAGTGCCATAGGAAGTTTGTAATCGACTTCAAATTGAGTAAGGGAATTCTAGCTTGATCTTTGTGGTCGCTAGAAGAGGATAGGGTTGGAAAAGACCCGGCTCTTTATGAGCTCCTCAACGGAGACGTAGGCACTTCTTTGTGAGGTGGCCGAACTCCGGGATAAATCTCTCGCGTTCATATTTGTACAATTTACTTAATCGTGCGAATTTGTGAATTTACCTATAAGTTACCTTAGTGATCATCTTGCTAGTTTTAATTGTTGTTTTAGCTCTGTGATATCTAGTAGACATAGCTACAACTTTAGATTCTAGCTGATCACTTCAATTCGTAGTTGTTCTTGATTTCCTGTATAGACCGGAGACTCCGGACTAGACCGGAGTATCCGACCTTCATCGCAGTATCCGACAGATTTAATCCGCTGTTTTAGTTTTAATTTTCAGAAAAGCTTATTCACCCCCCCCCCCTCTAGGCACTTTCACCCGCACCGTCACAAGTCACGCGTTTTTCACGCGAAATATGCATGCGTGCGATTCGTGGAACTCGAACTTGGAACCTCTTAGCTTGCGCGATACGTCCATACCATCTCACCACAGAAGTATCAGTGATACCATTAGCATATGCAATCATTTTGACATCTTCTGTCTGAAACTTTAAATGATTTTTTGGATATCTAAATGATATCAAATGAAAAGGTTTTCAACTATAAAGTTGTAGATCTCGTCGAGGGCTACAGTGATGATTCTTTTCGAATGGCCTTTTAGTACCAGTCCATGATATGAACCAGTAGTGATATTCCATCACTACCCGCTTGTAAGAAATCAGCAGTGATGGGCCGGCATATTAGCCTATTTTTTTGTAGTAGTGCTGCCTGGTTCGATGCCGAGGAAGGAGAGGAAGGCATCAATGAAGGGCGGTCTTAGCTCCATTTGCCATGGAGCAAAATCTCGTAGGGACCAGATGGCATTTGAGAACTGCAGCTAAGGTGGATGTCATTTGGAAGTTGATTAGCCCCATTGTGTCCCTATGCCAAATCCCGTCATGCCACAATAACATGTCTGTTGGAGCTTGTTGTCCATAGTAAATGAACATACCACCACTAAGTAAGAAATCATCAAAGGAGACATGTCATTAGTGACGGCTTCTCAGTACGCGTCACTAATACACTATTAGCGGGTCTAGTACCGACCCATCACTAATGTGTGGTTCAGGCCTGGACCCAGCAACGATCTGTCACTAAAGATATTAGTGATGGGTCATATTAATATCCGTCACTAATAATTCAGTCATTAGTAGCGGGTATATAAGGCACACGTCACTAAATATAGCCTACTCATTAGTGACGGGTCGTTATGAGACCCGTCACTAATATTAAAGTAATTAGTGATGTGTCGTAGTTATTACTATCATTAATGACTGACTCATTAGTGACGGGTCGTTATGAGACCCGTCACTAATATTAAAGTAATTAGTGATGGGTCGTAGTTGTTACGATCACTAATGACTGACTTATTAGTGACAGGTGTACTTATCACCCGTCACTAATTTCTGCCACTCCTATCTGCTCGACCACTCTTATCCGGCCATTTCTCTCTCTCAACCACTCTCATCTTCTCTCACGTCTGCTCGCCTCCTCCTCCCACCGTCGCCTTTCACACCTCGCCACCGACACTGTCGCCATCTTCGCCCTCCACCACAGCCCGACGTACGCTACCCCCCTCTACCAGCTAGGGTTAGGGCGATGGATCAAGGTAGTGACGGGGCCTGTTGCCATCGCCGTGGTAGACTTGGATGGATCCTGATAACTTCTCCATTGACTCACGCATCAGATGTACACTACCCTCTAGGTGTTCCCCCACCGGTGTTCCCCCACAGGCCACGATCGAGACCGATCAGAGTAATCTTTTTTCTTTTCCTCTTTTATTGTTAGGCTCATAGTAATACTAATTAGGACACAACAATTTAATTGAGTTTATAGTACATTAGACTCAATTTATATCATCCTATCATGTAGGTGTTGAAACCGATCCTATGGCTTAAAGAGGTAATCCCTGCGATAGGTGGTATTGTACCTTTGGTGCAATCTACTTAGATAGAAGGAATTTTGTGAAGCTATCTATCTCTTTTGATATACGTTCAAGGGGAGAAAGTAATGGGGATATCACTATTAGGGCTTGTGGCAAGGCATCACCGATTTCCTTACATTCCGAAAAACCGCCGGCGTGCTAAAAGTGCTTGAGGAGCATGTGTTCTTTTTGCCTGACTACAACTATTTTTGAATAAAAGCGTTTGAGGAGGGCAAAGAAGATTTAGCTTTGATCAGTGAGAGGCTTGCTCAGTTTGATGAATATGATATGGTACAATAATATGAAATCCGGTTATTTTGATATACATGACTATTAGCGTGTATTATTTTATAATTTTATATTCTTTGCTTATAGGATATTTTTGGTGACACCTTTGCGGCAATTAGCTTTCATGCTATCTTAGATCAAGCTATGGAGCATCTTGAGTTAAGCTTTTATGGCCCCAAAGTAGACTTCACTGCTGAAGGTAACTTTCAGACTGATATAAGGTTTTATTTAAATGAAAATAAATCAGCTAATAAGACATTATTTACTGTCTATGGTAAAGTATTGGGTCATCCATGTCAAGCAAAAGAGAGTGCACTAATTCATACGCTAATGCATATCGATGAAGTAATAGGATATAGTATTGTAGATTTTAACTATGTTAAATATCAGAGGTTATGTACTCCGGCAGATGCTCAAGTGTAATGATGTATGGATATTTGCATAAGTACTTAATGTATGCATAACTATATTGTATGACTGACTTGAGTTAAGTTTAAGTTTCTGGATCTTTATCTGTGTTCTTGAATGTGAAGATGTCTGCTAAATCGTAACATTGCTTTAAGATGTCGTCCATCGAAATTCAGTTCAGTTCTGTTGAATGGGATGTTGAAATACTCTTTGTTTGTATGTATGCCTCTATGCATAGGAGACGTATTTTAGTGACGGATCTCAATTATGATCTATCACTGGTGATTATCATTAGTGATAGGTCCCAAACTATCACTAATATTTTATCATTAGTGATGTAATAAAAGTGACAGATATCGTAACCATCACTTACGACGATTATCACCCATCACTAATGTGCTGGTTTGGTATAGTGCCTGGAGCTTGTTGTCTAATGAATGTTGTGAAAGTGCTGCTTGTGAAATGACTCAAGTCAAATAAAAGAATATGATTTTGTGAAAATTATACTCGATGGCATCCATAATTTGTATCCATGTTCTTTTAAAAGAATCTAACATTGATTAAGATGTGCTTAGATGAATTGAATACACTCGATGGGGTGGAACACAGGTAGTACTCGTGTTATCCTCACAAGTAGCAAACTGAAGTCATTCAGATTTATATATTTATTTCATCTAAAAAGCAAGCGCTTGCATTTAACTTAAAATACTCATCCAACTAGTAAGGCGTACTACAATAAAGTGTCAATATCGCCTTCAAATTGGAGTAGTTTGAATGGTATGACATGTTGGACGACAACAATACTTCATAACCATGTGATCTATGCCAGCTCGAATAGGAGCAGTGTTTGAAAAGGCCAAGCTAGGCGGAGCACCACCACAGCGCTTAGCACCTGACATTTTGTTTCAGCATTTTCCCAATCCTCTATTTTTATGTGTTAATACACCAATTTTTTATTTTTTCCCTTATATTCTCGATTTTCTATGTTAGTAAGCCATAAGTACGTCTGCCTAGGCTCGGCTAGACAGTAACTACTCCCTCCGTTTCAGTTTACCCATTACTGCCTTTTACTATAGCAAGTTTAATTATATATTGTTTTTAAAAAGAATGTATAGATATTTAAATATATATAATACTAGTAAAGTTTGTTTCACGATAAATCTAATAATATAAAAGTTTTTATGTATCTATAATTTTTTTAAAAAAAACATATGATCAAATTTACTATAATAAAAAATAGTAACAAATAAACTGAGTAAAAGGTAGTAGTCACTAGGCGAAACCCAAACTGCCCGCCTAGCACCTTTTGAAACATTGAATAGGAGAGATGTTACTAATAGTTAGGATATAAATAATGATAGGTGTTTATAGTTAGGTGTTTAAAAATAGAGTTAAGTAACTACATATAAATTATAATTGCTAATACAAACAAAGATTATATACGCTTAAATATAACTAACTATTTTGTTAGCGCTTATATAAACAACAGTGTTTGAGCATCTTTACCCTTCACCTAAACACATATACCAGTACAGTTGAAAGAAAATCTTTTTTTTTTCTCTAAACACCTCTTGTACATGCTCTTAGATGCACAGCAAATGTAAACCATATTCATATTTTATTGAATATTTCGATTAGGGATAATTCGTATGCAATTTTCACCCCTAACTGTAGTCCCTAAGCTTAGGTGAATGGTTCAAATAGGCCTGAACTCAAAAGTGGATATTTGGAACCGCAAATCAAACATGTTTGAAGTCACTTCATCTCCTCCCTACTAGTGCAGGCATATCAACAAACTACTGCTGTAATCACGATGCTACCAAGTTAGCGCGAGGGGAAGTAGGGAACGGCATAACTGCCACTCCAATCTCACAGACCAACAGTGAAGGACTTCAGCGGCAGCAGTGACTTGGACCACAGCAAAGTCCTCAGTACACTGGGTTCAGTCAGGACAAAACCCCAGCATCCTTCTGGGAAATAAAACCGAAGGGAGAGAATATAATCCACCAGATGCAGTGCTACGTACATTACATTAGACATTTCTCTTTACCCAGATCCTGGATTCTATCTCAATCATCACAAAAAAAATTCTTGCATTTACCCTCAGATCCCAAAACAGGCTACCAATCTATCGCAGGTGCAAAGCATGTGACGGGCACCTGCAGTCTCACCCAACTCTGTTGGACACCGTTTGGTAAATGGACTTCAGCTGAGTATTCCACTTGTCAATGGCATTGTATTTCCTCATTCCCTTTGACCTGCCAAATGCAATACAAATCACCATCCGAGCCTGACATCATAAAACATATTAAATCAAGGAAAAAGTTTGGTTGACACACCTGTCACCACGTTCTAGCAGCTTGTTCACCTGATCAATGTGGCCCTGGATACGGTTATCCAGAATCAGCGACACCAAGAGCTGCTCGACATCCTTTTCTGGGACATTTAGCTCCTAAAAGCAGATAGTGATGAAATAATTTGGGTCACTGAGCACTGTAAATTTTGTTCCTAAATGCAGGTGGTGATCAAATAACTGAGTCACTGAACACTAAAAAAGAAACACCACACAAACTGAACTTCCACTTTGCAGAATAGTGAAGGGTGAATAACATATAGTACTACGCTACTGAAGTGTAGGTATGCTTTCAATTTTGCTGCAGTGGACTAGTTTTGACACAGATTTTAGGAAACGTTAAAGCTTCATCTTGGGTGTCTTGTAATACCCAAAATAGCACATATATAAATATATAATACCAGACCCATACGATCTAATCATTCATGTAACTTCTGCTAGCACAGTGAATCTCTGGCATTTGTATGGTGGGGGGCAAGTGAAAACCATCCAGAAGAAAAATATGAAACTTGTCTTTTCCACAAAGAATATTCTGGACATGCAGCAGAGAATATCTACCTGTGAAATGAACGGTATCCTGATCCGTGTATATGGTTTAATAAGCTTGAGCAGGACTTGAGTTCTGATGTTCTTCAATAGGTCCTCAATATAATTGCGGATAAAAGGATCATCCATTATTGTTCTTCTATTACTCTGGCGAAAATTAATAACAATTACATGAGAATAGGTAAACAGAAAGTTAAGAGTTGAAAATTGCTTCAGACATGATAAAATGACCATCTACACAAAAAGGCTGACCTTTAGGATCTTTTCAAATTCCATGATGTCGTTCTTCTGGTATGCCGCAATCAAGTTTGTCATTGCAAGGATTTCAGGATCATTTTTGTACCTGCAAACATTTAAGGAGTTTAGGGTGGTAAGAAAATCAAGCTACAAGATTTATGTGGGGATCATCAGTGTCTTACGGCTTGGCCTCTTGTCCATCAAAGGGATTCACTTCAGATTCCATCAACATATTGGCAAGGACAAGATATCTGATGCACAGCAAAAATAAAAACATTTTTTATGATATGGATCACAGTGAGTTCTCAAATTTATCTACCTACAAACTTAAGATGGAAAATAAGTGCAGAGATTGACAAAGTACTTGAGGCATTGAATTCTCCGTGGATTGCCTGCTTCATCATAGTTCTTGAAAGCTTCAAAGAAATCAGTTGCTGCTTCTGCCCACTGTCTCTCAGCCATGTGCATCTTCCCACCACATTCGCGAATTATACCCATGATTCTTGGATGAGGTATCGCTGATTTGATGGAAAGAGCCCTCAGATACAATTCCTGCAGCAGTGGTTCACTTCAGAAAGCATGCAAACAATAATCTAAGACAGGATTATCACACCAATAGGTCAACACAGTACACAAAAAGACCAAAATAAATGACCTTGAACAAGGATTGTAAAAGGAAACAAAAGAAAGGTATCAGTCTTGAAGATTTGAGTTGAGGCTATAAAAGGAGAAGAGAAGAGAGAACCCATTTTCTCCCTTCAATGTGCTGGTGTATATAATATACTGCAATCATATTAGCCAAACATGCTCCCAGAGTTTGAGATAAACTTAATATTCCATCCAATTTCAGATATGACAGCTAAAAGTTCTCCCAGAAGAGAAAACTTAGTATTACATCCAATTTCAGATAGAATCAAATTGTTAACATACTCACAGAAAGCCACAAAACAAAATGGTGAATAATCATGTGCAGCGATAAGAAATTTTAATATAGTAAACAATTTTTTTTAAAAAAACGTACAGCAAACAGTTACAGCATCACACAGCAAGAGTTGAACGGAAAATATTGGACAATGGTAAGCCACGACCCATGGAAGAATCACTTGTGAAAAAGCAGTAAAAACAGAGATGTCTTACCTTAAGTTTTTTATTGTTCTTCGTTTCAGTGTACATTTGAATCTCAATAGCATAGACTTCCAAAAGCTGCGTGCCTTTCTTTTGATCATCAGAACCATCTTCCTTTTGACAAGATTTATGCAGCTCCTTCAATATCTGCCAGTAAGAAAATATATGGGAAATAATTTGAGAATAAGAATTGCGAATGGCTACGGGATAGAGATTGACTAAAAGAACTGATAAGGACCTTGCTCATGCGACCGTACTCCCCCATGTCAAACCAAATTTTGCAAAGCTTCAGGTTTGTCTTAAACCATAATCTCTGCACCACAAACAATGAAAGATATGACGAACAACCTATCAGCACATAAAATTATACTTTGCGCAATGCAACAAACCCAACCTCATTTTTTGCTTCTTCAAGTGCTTTTAGTGTTGTCTGGTAGAACTCTTGCAGAAGAGAAAAGTTCTGGCTAGCTGACCCAGAAACAAAATCCATTATGTTGTTTATACATTTCTCACTGTAGTTACGGGTCACAGCAGATTTTATGTATGTCAACATCTCCCTGTAGGCATCCATCATTTCTTTGTACTTCCCCAGTTTGTAGTACAGCTTGACAGTTTGTTTGAGAGCTTTAAATCCCCTATGAAGACAAATTTATAGTGTAAACATCAGAAGCGCAAAGATAACAAAAATTATTGTAAAATAAGAGTTACACAATTAATTTCACTTAAAAATTTGAGGCTGTAGAACGAGTGACTGCTTAAATGTGGTACAAGGTGCTACACCAAGTATGTCCACTTGCCACCACAAGGGTATCAGTTTTGACCATGATCTCCCTGTAACCGGAATGGAACATGTTTGGGAAGGCACATTCAGGCAGTTGGAAAATAACCAATTAAGTAGATATTGATCCTGAAATTTGGGTTGTTAATGAAAATGAGAAGACAAATGAATGATCACCTCTGGAAGCTTCTTTGAATTTTTTAGCCTTAAAATGGAATTTTGGTGAGAAATTAAAACTATTTTTCACATGTTACAGAAACTTAAAACAATTGTTGTGCATAAATGCTGAGCACCATAAACATGAGAAAACTGCAGTAGGTCTAAAATTACATCTATTAATTTTGGGAGGTATTCATTCGAACTGTATTAAAACAGCAACCCAATTCAAGTTAAAGAATTCAAATTGCGACAAATGGGAAACAAATCATTTGTGCATGAGCTAAACCCATGTCATCCAAAATGCTGAATTCAAATAATGTGTGATATAATTCTTGATTATGCATTTTGGTTGATTTCCTGTTTTGTTTGAAAGTTCTATTGGACTCGGATCCTCCGAGAGGTGGGTTGATAGAACGCACACGCGAGCACACACTGAGTCTAACAATTGGTATCAGAGAAAATCATGTGTCCAGTGTGTGCTCGCGTGTATTCTGTCAACCCACCTCTTGTAGGATCCGAGTCCAACAATTGGTATCAGAGCCAACTCTCACGGTTACACAGGTTCGTGCGGGCCAGGGGCGTAGGCATAGAGCGCATGGCGCGTGTGGACCTTAAGTGGTCACATGGCATGACATATGTTCCGGCACTGGACGCACGGATGTGCTAAGAGGAAACGATCCTGGTCATTTGCCCAAGTGTGGGTATGTTTGACCAGAGCCAGAGTTAATCAATCCAGCGATGTTGGCTCCTACGAGTAGGTGCGTCTCCGAGTCTCAGACGATGCTTCAACCACCGACACTCCCTTCGTCGCCGCTACAACGATTGCAGCACTGAAACATTGGTGGTCGTGATGTGATCTACAGCGTGTGGTCAAGGAGGTTAGCGGTGCGTCTTACCCGATTCTCACACGAAGCAACTACGTCAACTGGAGTCTGCTCATGAAGATCATGCTGCAGACTCGCGGCCTTTGGGATGCAATGGAGTTTGGCGATGCAAATTTCCAAGAAGACTGCATGGCGTTGGAGGTCATCCTCCGGGCCGTGCCCCATGAGATGATCGGCACGCTCGCTGTCAAAACAAGCACCAAGCAGGCTTGGGACGCCATCACATCGATGCGCGTCGGCGACAATCGCGTCTGCAAGGCCTCAGCGCAGCAGCTGCGTAAGGAATTTAAGGTAATTTCGTTCTGTGGCAGTGGAGGATCGTCTCTCCGACCTCGTCACCAACCTCGCTCATGCTGGAGGAAGTGACTGGAAGCCTAAAGACGATGGAGGATCGTCCCTCTGACCTCATCACCAATCTCACTCAGGCTAGAGGAAGTGACTGGAAGGCTAAAGGCGGTGGAGGATCGTCCCTCCGGCCTCATCACCAACCTCGCTCATGCTAGAGGAAGTGACTGGAAGACTAAAGGCGATGGAGGATCGTCTCTCCGGCCTCGTCACCAACCTTGCCGCGCTCGGGAAACGATGGAAGAAGAAAAGGTGGTAGAAAGATCTATGCGAGTAGTCATCACGAGATTTTCGCAGATTGCTCTGTCCATTAAGACTACTCGATCTCTCGAAGCTCACGCTAGAGGAAGACTCGGAGGCTAAAGGTGGTGAAGGATCGCCTCGATCCGAAAGAATCCCTTGCCGTTGGCAGTAAGCTCTTCCTCATTGAGGAGCAATGGCTCGCTCGCATGGAGAAGTGGAAGTAGGGCCAAGAGTCCTCGGGCTGCGAAAATGCCCGTCATTGTGCGCGAGCACCACAGAAGAAAGGGGGAGGCGGCGGGTCCAATAACAAGAAGGTCGCGCGCGATCTCTCCCACGACAAGTGCCGCAATTACGGGGGCTTTGGCCCAGGGCAAGGACGACAAAGACGAGCCTACGCTCCTGACGGAGCGGGTGTGTGCTCTCAGTGATGCACAGGTGCCATCGCCAAGCCACGTCCACCGCGACAAGCACCATGCACAAGTCCACTTGGTGCCAGCAACGACGGCGACCACCTGGGGGCTGGTACTTCAACACTAGCGCCACCAATCACATGAAGAGTCGCTACGATGTCTTCGCGAAGCTCGATCAAGGTGTGATGGGCTCCGTCCGTTTTGGAGATGGCTCGGTGGTCGACATCTGCGGCTATGACACCATCCAATTCGCTGGGAAGAACGGAGCACAAGGCTCTCCGGCGTCTACTTCATCCCACGGCTGAAGAACAGCATCATCAACGTGGGCCAGCTGGATGAGGGCGGCTCCAAGTAGCTGATCGAGCACGACTTCTTGCAGATCAAAGCAATCCAAGCGGAGGAGGAGGTGAAGAGCGATCAGAAGCTTTGCATCCTTCGCACCGACAACAACGGCGAATTCACATCCATTGAATTCGCACGCCACTGTGCGGATCACGGCGTCCAGTGACACTTCTCTGCGTCGTACAGCCCATAGCAGAACGACGTGATGGAGACGCAAGCAGTCGATCGTCACAACAGTGCGTGCGCTCCTAAAACAGAGGAGCATGTTGGCGAAGTTTTGGGGAGAGGCGGTGAGCATCGCCGTCCTCCTGCTCAATTGCGCACCAACGAAGAGCCTGGATGGCATGACGCCATTCGAGGCGTGGCATGGCCGGAAGCCAGCAATGAGTTTCTTACGCACCTTCAGTTGTCTGGCGTACGTCAAGGAGACGCGATCGCATCTGCGGAAGCTTGATGACAGGAGCACCCTGTGCCTTCATCAGCTACGAACGTGGCGTGAAAGCGTACCACCTCTATGACCCAAGCACCAAGCGCGTTCGCGTGTCGCGAGATGTGATCTTCGACGAGGATGCCGGATGGAGCTGGGAGGCGGATGACGCTAGGAGTGACTATATCGAGCGACTTCACCGTGGAGTTCATGGTGAGTCAAGTCCATCTACCGACAGCTAACGGGCCCACATAAGCCGGAGGACAAACATCCAGCAGTTCACAATCGCAATCGCCACCATGTACCAGGGTCCGTGACAGCGCCAGCAGAAGTGGCGTCGGAGATGGCGGCGACCTAGTGGTACAAGTGGTGAAGGAGATTAGCGGGTCGACTGCGTAGCCGATGCTGACGCGGACCAATTATGCTGGCTGGTCCCTCATGATGATTGTCATGTTGCAGGCGCGAGGCCTATGGGACGCAGTAGAGCACGATGTCAACACCGTCGAGGAGAACAGGACATGAACGCTGGTGGAGCTGTCGAGTGGACACCACCCAATCAGGCTCAAGTTGGTGTTCAAACTCAAGAAAGACGAAGCCGGAGTTGTGATCATGCACAAAGCCTGCCTCGTCGCCAAGGGCTATGTACAGCAGCTGGGCGTGGACTTCGACAAGGTATTCACACATGGATGTGAAATCCATGCTGGAGTTTGTTGGGAGTCCATACACCTGTTGCTGGCGCTAGTTGTCCGAGACAAATGACCGGTCCATCACATGGTTGTGGAATCAGCATTTCTCAAACGACGAATTGGAGGACGACGTGTATGTTGCATAGCCGCCAGGGTTCGTTGTCGCCGGAGAAGAGCACAAGGTCCTGCGAGCTTCATCTGATTAGAGGCTATCAGCAACTATAGGTTTTTGGATATTGGAATAAACATAAGAAGCTGCTGGCAGTAAGAAAAGCACCGAATGTGCTTCATCGGATGGAAGCACGGAACGTGCTTCATCTAATGTAACCCGTTAGAAGCTGTTAGCAGCTATAGGCTTTTTGGTGTTTGAATAAACATCAGAAGCTGTTAGCAGCGAGAAAAATTCATATGTCCAGTGTGTACTTGTGTGTGTGTGTTCTATCAACTCACCTCTCGTAGGATCCGAGTCCAACAAGTTCTTCTAAGTTCCTGAATTTCAAATTTGCATATCATGTTTTGTGAAATTTGCATGAATTTCTGACGACACCTTAAGTGATAATCTCACCAAAAATTTAACCATGTGTTCCTGAAATGCCCTAGTATATTTGGTATTTTTTCTAGAATTTTGGAACCACATTAGGACCTGTAAGAAAATTCGAAGTAAAAATCAGAAAAAACACATGCACGGACGCACATATAACACAGGCACACCAGCCAGCTTCTTCCACCTCTTGACGCTGGATTTGAACAGTGTAGCACATCGAGCTTTGGAGCACTGACTGTGCCGATTGCTCTTCCCATCAAGACCAGCGATCACCATCTACAGGAGCTGCTGTCCCTCTCCGCCCCCACCAGCCAGAACTTGTCCTCCAAATCGCTGCCACATGCCACACACGTAGCTCGAGCTCTCTAGGCCATCGACGCCTATCTGAAGTGGATGCCGCTGCCAAAACCCCCAGCGCGCCCGTTTTGCCCCCCAAATCCTCCTCAGAACACTCACTTTTTTCCCCTTCTCCTTTATCTTCCCAACACGACAATGCCTCCACATGCTTGATCAGACAGTGCGATTGTCTCCCTCAGCACCGGCCGGGCCTATGTGCACCATCCGGGTATCTATAAGCCCAGCCATTGATACCTGACACGTTATACTACTTGAGCTTCATGGACCCCTTTTTGCGGCACTTCTTGTCCGAGGTCGAGCTGGATCATGGCAACACCATGGCACACTTGTCTTCCTCTGCTCCAGCATAGCACGCTCACCACGGCAGCGACGCACCGCGGCTTGATCACGTGTCTGAAGGCCGTGGGATCTAGAGCTTCTCCTTCATCACCGAACATGGTGCACGATCGACACAAATCCTCACAAGATCTCTTTCTCCGGTGAGCCATTACACGATTACACGCTCCTGCACCAACTCTAGAACCTCATGTAAGTATGTAACTAAACATTTGCCTCTCGCCCAACCGCTAAGAAGCCCCATCACCATTGATCTTACGTTGCCGCCGCTACTCACTGTCGATCTCCCCGTCACCGACCATCACTGGCAACCAGACCATCATGGTGAGCTTCCTGGAGCCCAAGAATGCTCATGTGTCTGTTAGTTATATTGAAATCACACCCCCAACGACACATGCACATGTACCCGTGTACAACACTCTCGCCTCTGTTGCCGTCAGTGATGCTCCGATGACCGGCTCGATGAGCCATAACCACCAATTGGTCCTACATGATCCCAACACCCAGTTTTGCTAATACCCACCGGTGCTCTGCGCTAGTTGGCCACCTATGGGCATGACAGCAAGGTCTACCTAGTAGCCTGGACGTGCTCCTGTTCTGCTCCCTCTTGCAAAGATGACAGATGAGACATTATTTAGATTAAACACCTGTCACATTACTTCATTCGCCAAGGTAGCAAGATTATTCCTAGTTGGGTTAATAAGCTAGGGCCCTACCCACTTTAGCACTTGTGGTTGTACTGTTTACTTAGATGTTAAAGCACAAAATATCGATCATTAAACGACACGAGCAAGGCTCCAAACCTATCGTCCGTGTGAGATGAACTCATCACCAATTCTACACATGTTATACAACTTGCTTAGTCATACATATCTTTCAGTTTTTAGTAATTTAACATGTGAACAAATCCACCAAGTCCCAGTAATAACCGTCACATAAGCATGGCTAAACATTCTAACAATATATCAAACCGAATAATAGCCCAAGTGACATTTCAGTTTGTCTAAACCATTTACTAAGGGTGGCAACAGTAGGGATAACAATATTTCGAGGATCAATGCATTCAAATGGGAGGTAACTTACCATTCTACCTTGTCCCAATAATAACTTACCATTCAAGTTATTGTTATCTTGAATAAATAAATGGTTTTGAGTTCTAATTTTTGTTTAGTCATGTTGTTTTGTGGGTAGATACTCGATGGAGCTCCCATCACTATGTGTGTTGGGGCAAAAGCTTGCCAACACAACAGTGAGTGCTCCGTGGTCATTTTTGGCGGTGCGGTGACGAGTTCATGTGTAGCCGTCAATTAATGGAGCGGAGGTAAAACATTCATTGGGAGGTGCAAGGTTAGGACTAGGTGATGTAACAGCTTCCCTAATTCACATACTGCGTGTTGTGTGTGAGGTAGTGATGGTGCCACAAAAGGGGCATTCATGTCTTGTAGGTAAAATGTAGAACCTCTGCAGAGTGTAAATCTATTCGAATAGTCATGTTTACGGTCATGAACGACTTAGAGATGACTCATTGTTTAGAGTTTTGTTTTGGTTCTTTGGGAAAATGGTGGTATGTAACTTGTTAATAGGCTATGTTGATAGCTTGGAGATGAACGTTGTTTATGGTCTATGGAGGCCATAACTTGCTACTAAATGTCTTTATTTACTTGCTGAAATTTAAATGTCAATGCTTTCTAATTTCGTTGCAAAGTTCTACTTATTGAGTTATTGTCATTGCAAATAAAATTTGCTTTATGCTGAAATAACCTGTTGTAGAGCCTTCCTTTCATAAGCCTTGCATATGTGCATGGTTATTAAGGCGTCGCTTAAGCGGTAAGACGGCCAGAGGGCGACGCCATGCTGGACACCACGCTTTGAAGTAGTATGGCATCTGCTTTATTCGCAAGGCGGATCCATAAGGCGGCCGTAAAGCGTCTCCATGGCTTAGGGTGGGGTGAGGCGAGCGCCATATGGGCAGCCCGTAGCCCCTGGCGGGAAGAAGCCGAAGAGAGGAGGGAATCCAAAATTGGCGCGATATGCAGGAGAGAGGAGAGGGAGAGAGAACATAGAGGGAGAGAGCCAACCTCCAGCTCTTGCGCCACGCCGCAACACCGCCAGATCCAACCTCCATCACGCCGCGCCACGCCGTCACCAACCCGCCAACTCTTGCGTCGGCTCCCTCCCTTGCCGCCCTCCAGCTGTCGCGGCGGCTCCCACCCTTGCCGTCCTCTAGCTCCCGCGCCACCGCCCTCCAACTCCTACACCGGCTCCCTCCCTCGTCGCCCTCCAGCTACCACAGCGGCTCCCGCCCTCGCCGTCCTCCAGTTCCTGCGCCACCGCCCTCTAGCTCATGCGTCGGCTCCCTCCCTTGCTGCCCTCCAGCTACCACGGCGACTCTCGCCCTCCCCGTCCTCCAACTCCCACGCCACCACCCTCCAGCTCCCGCCCTCACCCTCTGTTTTGCAGTTGTGCTTTGGCAGCACTTGATAGCAGTTCGTCACAATGTCAGGACCAAGAGATGCAAGTCCAAGCAGCGCATCATCAGCTTCAGTTCATTATGATCCAAAGACTGATCCTAAAGGGAAGGCCAAGTCTAGTGATCCTGGGTGGAAGTATGGCTATTGGCCGGTACTTGGAAACAGAGATTTGGCTGGGTGCTCTCTGTGGCACTATAGTATATGCAGGAATCAAGAGACTGAAGGAGCATCTTGTAGGTGGATATTCATATGCTGTGAAATGCCACCTCACAACTCCATAAAATGCAAGGGAGATGGAAGTGGCATTGGTTAAGAATAGAAGGAGACCGCTGAACCTAGATGATGATGATGATGATGGTGTTCAAGAGGTATCAAGGGAGGGCCAAGTTCAGGAGAATGTCACCACTAAATCAGCTGGTGTTGTGCAACATCCAAGTTCAGGGACAACTGCCCAAAGGAAGCAATCAGCTCTCAAGTTTTCAGCCATACCCCCTAAACCCAAACAAACTACGACAGTAATTAGCATGCTTTGGAAAAAAACCTGAGGAAGTGGTTGAGGAAAGGCATTCCAAGCACGGTCCTGCACAAAGTATCGCGGGGGGAAGGATGAGGACGAAGGAAGAAAGATATGAGGTCAACATGCATGTGGGCAATTTCTTCTATGAGTGTGGCATACCATTCAATGCTATCAGATAAAGGAGCTTTGAGATTATGTGTTAAGCCATTAGGCGGTACGGACTTGGATATATGCCTCCTAGCTACCATGAGGTGAGGGTGCCATTTCTTCAAAAGGCTATGGAACAGACCAACAAACTAAAGGAGAAGCATGAGGAGGCTTGGAATCAATATGGTTGTACACTCATGTTGGATGGATGGACGGATAGGCAGGGACGACAGTTGATTAATTTCCTAGTCAATAGTCCAAAGGGGACTTTGTTCTTAGTCCATTGATGCATCAAGTCAAGTACATGATGCAAGGATGTTGGCTGATGTATTGTAGCAGCGAATTGATGTCATTAGAAGGGGCAAGGTTGTACAATTATTCACCAATAATGGTGCTAATTACAAGGCAGTGAGCAAGTTTCTCATGGAAAAGATTCCTACACTGTTTTGGACCCCATGTGCTGCACATTGCTTGGACCTCATGCTGGAGGAGATTGGCAAAAGGAAAGAGTTTAAAAGGCCTATTGCACGTGCCAAGCATGTTACCACATTTATTTATAGGCATGGTAGGCTTCTTGATGCAATGCGGGAGAAGACAGGTGGGAGGGATCTTGTTAGACCTGCAGCTACTCGTTTTGCTACTGCTTTTCTCACTTTACGCAGCCTGCACACTCATAGGGATGCTTTGAAATTCCTATTTGTTAGTGATGATTGGACTAAAGTCCAAATTGGCAGCCACAGAGGCAGGGAGAAATGTGCATGACATCATTCTCTCTTTGGAATTTTGGAACTCAGTTGAGGTTTGTCGAAGAGCTTCACAACCTCTTGTTGAGGATTGTTGATGGGGATGAGAGGCCTGCAATGCCGGAGGTTGCATTTTGTATGGACCATGCAAAGAAGAAAATCACTAAGAATTCCTACCAGAGACAAGGAAAACTTGCTTAAGAAAATATTGGCCATTATTGACCGGCATTGGTAGGACCAAATGGACCAAAAGCTTTAAGGGGCTGCATTGTTTTTGAATGCAAATAAATATTTTGACATAAAAAAAGGATGATGTGCAGGCTGGTAAGCTAAGGTCTTCATTCACCGATGTTCTTGCAAGAATGGTGACTGACAATGATCTTCAAAACAAGATTGATGACCTAGCTATTGAATATGAGGACCTACGAGACAGCTTCGCAAATAAAATTGCAATCAATAATTTTAAAACAAAGACTCCTCGTAAGTCCTACAATCCTATTCTATATAAACTTGATTGTTTCCTAATTCTAAAGTCTAATATAAGCATGTTTTGTGATGCTCAATAATGTCTAATCTAGTTGAATGGTGGCGTTCATATGGTGATAAAGCAGTAGAGCTCCAAAGATTTGCAAAGTGGGTTGTTAGTCTATGTGCTTCTTCTGGCTGTGAGCGCAATTGGAGCACATCTGAGTTTGTAAGTAACTAAGGAACATATTCATTTCAGCATCTGTCAATCATAAATATCATTCAAATTCAAGTATTAAATTTGCTATTGCAGACCCATACTAAGAAAAGAGACAGGTTAGAACACGAGACTGAATGATTTGGTGTATGTTCAATATAACCGGAAGATGGCAGCGAGGTTCCAAAAGCGGCATGAGAAAGGTTCAAGTAGCTTTGACCCATTGTGCTTGGAAGAATTTGATTGGAACAATGAATGGGTTGACTTGGATGCTGCACCCATTTACAATGGTTGTGGGCTTGATGGCATTTCATGGCAGCAAGTTGATGATGTTGTTGGTGCATCAACCATGCTTCAAGGTCGCAATTTTCCTAGGAGAGCCCGTGGTGATGGGTGTGGGCATGATTTTAGTATAACCTATGCTCGAAAGCGGCATGCAGTTTCTAGTTCCTGTACTTCAGTAAGAGTGCATGAAGAAGAGGAGGTTGAAGACTTGGAGTTAAGGAATGAAGAGGATGGAGAAGAAGATGAAGATTATGCGGTTGATGATGAGGAAGTTGATGACTACGGTGAAGTAGCACCTATTGTTGCTCAAGATAGTGGTGACCAAGCTGGTGGTGATGGTGGTAGTTCAGATGCCTTTACTATGGATGATGACTACTATTGAGTGTGCTTAACTGCTATAAGTGCAATAGTATATTTTGATTGTTTAGTGGACTAGTTCTCTGCTTCTCTTCAAAACTAAGATGTATTGATGTTGTGTTGTATGTTGGATTATTGATGCGCTGTCCTACACTTGTTTTGTGGTGTGATACTGTCATTTGTCCTCTCATCTCTGTCTTTAATTTTTTTTCTGCTGCTGCTTACCCTACTTTTGCCCAGTTACTAAATTATTTCTTTTGCATAATGGCAGCATGTTATTGCAATGGAGCTGGGGCCTACATGGGGAAGCTGCAACATCAAGGTAATGACACGCTCCTGAATTGCCCCTTGAATTTGTAGCTATGCTTACTACTTTACTAGGATAGGATGATGATATGGCATCGCCTCGCCTCACACCTTAGGCACTAAGGCGGTAAGGCGGTAGTGAGTCACCACGCCTCACCTTTACGTCTTAATAACCATGCATATGCGTATAATTTGGTGATACACTAAAGTCTTGTGGAGTACGAAAGTACTCGCCCTTGCTTAATATTGTGGTTTTCAGAGCACGATAAAGGTATAAATTGCAGCAGATTTCAGGGAGGACGACGCCAGGTCTTTCTAGGCCTAACTCCAGTTGGTTGCCTGTGGGCTGGTTGAGGCACACCCGCTGGACATTATTGGGTTTATTTTGTCATGTTTCCGCTGCCATTTATGTGTTCATTGTGATTTGATTTGGCCAGTCGGCCACCTTGTTGTAAAGCTTATTCCTGTATGTCTAAATTTTAAACCTAGTGATGTGTACTTGATGTATGGATTTGATACAAACGTTGCCATGTGGTACTCCAGATATTCCATTCACTGGGGGGCGACAGATATTGGCCTATAGCCAAAGCAATTATTTTTTTTACGGTTCCACTGGTCTAAGCAATTTTAAGTTGGTTTCTACATTAAGAATTAATAGATAGCATTTTGTAGTACTAATTTTTAATTTGAACAGCAAGATACTAGTATCTTACATCTTGAACTTCCGGCACAAGCTCAAGTAATGAGTGAAGGCTAGTAAGAGACAGTTTGAATATATAAATATCCGAAACATATCAGTATGTGAAGGGTTTGGAGTTCCTAAAGCCTAATGATAGAAGTTAGCTTGGCTCCTATATTAGAGTGGACTTATTCAATATTCATCAATCAAGATGGATAACATGCTTTAGCGTTCATATTGTCCTGAAACTAGCAAGAGGCAGATGAAACAGAATAGTGACTTGGAATAGTTTGAAATCTTATGATGCTTACCATTCAGCCTTTTCAGGCTCCATACGAACTACTGCATCAAAACCAGCAAGTGCACCCTCTGGATCTGTCTCAACCAAACCTGCAGAAATATACATTTTGTCCAATATCATATTGCACGTCAGCATATGCATGAACCACCAAAAATCAATCAAAATAATAACACTAACAATCTTGTAGTAATTGTAAGCACACAAAATTGATGTGTGCAACGGTGTGCTCCCATCTCACAGATATCTGTCCCATGATCAAAAAAAGATAGAACCAACCGTAATAACTAATATTTGAGTCCTACCAAATATATGAGACTTATTGGGCTCGTGCAAACATTCGAATAAAACCAGCACGATAACTCAATGCAATCAAAAACTTGATTGACTGGAATCTAAAGAAAACAAGCTTGGCTTATATTTTGAGGAAATGCACAGCTGCAGATTAAATTCACCTGTTACAAGAAGCTGCAGAAAATATGAAAGAAGGGCTCCTACTCCTACAACCCTCATATCATATATGACTTATGAACAACAAACCTATAGAATATGGTATGGACAGTGATGTAACAGTTTGCATGGAAAATAATTCCCTCAGTCATGACAAAGGATTACACTGACAAGGTGCCAATATAGTATTATAGAACAACTGGTGAGATTAGTACCACCTCCTTCCCATTGAAGTCTCAATTAATCCTTAAATCAGAAAAGGGTAAGTCCAAGAAATCATTAGTCCTCACACAAATTGAAGGCAAAAGAAGAAAGACCTTCGACATTCATGATGGAGTCCCATCAAAGGTTATAAGGGTCCAAAAGTTTCCATAAAAAGGAGTAACTAAATTATTTATCTATCATTTAAGTTCAGTGCTTTCACATTTTCCAGTCTGAAATTTTGTATGTACTACAATAAATAGAAGGTGAATTAACTTACTACTCTCTCCGGTCATAAATACATGTCGTTTTGGATAAGACACGGTCTCCAATGCATAACTTTGACCACTATTTTCTATTAGAATATATTTATAAAATTCATTGAATTTGTTATATTATGAAAGTATTTTTCAAGACAAATTTACACATGATTTTAAGGTTTTCAAACTAAATATTTTGAAAGATATTGTTAGTCAAAGTTTTAAAAGATTGACCGAACCTTTTCAAAATGACATGTATTTATGACCGGAGGGAGTACTAATTACGAAAATAGTGAACTTCCTAATAAAAGCAATAAAAATAATACTAATGTATAGCAGTTCAAGCTTCAAAATATGCATGCAACTACAATGTCCGTGTTTCAACAGTGGTTTGGTTTTTAAGGTAACAGAAAAGATACCGGGTATTCCTATGCATTAGTTTTTTTAGTTGGAAAGAAAAAATTCAGTACAAATAAAACTGTTAATTGCAATGGACAGAGCATGAGTAACTGCGAGCACGGTTTAATAAGCTAATTGGTTTTAGCAGTACCCACGCATCAGAACTCAAATGAGGACCCCAACGAGTGCCACTACCACTAGAAAACGAGGATCCGCGACAGGAAACTGGATTCGCAAGAAGAATTGGGAAGGAACCGAACCTTTGGAGTTGTAATACTGGTTCTCGATGTCGACGTCCTGCTCCTCCGGCTCGTCGTCCGAGTACTCGAACCCATAGTCCTCCATGTCCGCATCTAATCGCCGCCGCACGCAACCAAAAAAGGAAACGATCGCAGACACCCCATGAGAGAGAGAGAGAGAGAGAGAGAGAGTAGGGAATCGAAGACAGAACACTAAGGCACGAATCGGAGGACGCCCGCTTACCGGAGCCCATGGCGGCGGCGAGGGGGAGGCGAGCGCGGCAGTGGAGAAGAGGGGGCGGGGGAGCGAGGGCTAGGGTTTCTGGGAGAGGAGGGGTTTGCGCCTTTGCGGAGAGAAGATGGCTAGGTGGGAGGAAAGGAGACGGGAAGGGACGGCAATTTTCGCGTATAGGCCCCTAGAAAAATAGAAGCTTTTAAAATAGCGTACCTCCTAAATTTCCGGCTCCCGGTGACGGTTCCTGGTGCGAGGTTGATTGAGAGCATCTCAGCATATCATTTATCCAGTGCTACAGTACTCCATAAAGTACTATAGTACTAAAAATTTATCTTCAGTAGATCCTCTATCCAGTGCTATAGTGCTACTACAGTGTTAGGAAGAGAGAATTTGTTACTCTAAATTTGCCGAGTTACTGTAGCAGTACTGTTTGTAGAGGCTGACAGTGGGACCGAAGGGAGTAGAAGAATAGTAAAAGGTAGGAAATAGGGTAGCTGTTGGAGATGAAAAAATAAGGGATGATGTAATAGTGTTATAGGAGACAAAAAATTAGAATATCTGCTGAAGATGATCTCAGGATTTCTTTTACCATCAGGCTTAGAAAAGGGTTGGGGAGGGAGGCCGATCCTAAGGAGGAGTGGGGGTGGAGGCGGAGCGGCGAGGCGAAGGAGCACCGTTGGTCGTGGATGATGAAGGATGACCGATGAGCTAGTGTTGGGGTAGGGAGGTAAGGACGTTGGGTTAGCGTGGCGTCGATGGATCCATGGATGGAAACATCGTCAGTAACGAGTGGAGAAGGGCGATTGACGGGAACAAGCACGCAAACTGCACATGGGGTGAGGCTGTGGGTAGAGGTAGAGCCAGGCAGGGGAAGACGCAACGAGGAAGAGAGAGAGAGCAACGGCTGGAGGAAGAAATATAATCTCCTACATCCGATTGAATCCGATGGTTGAAGATGTCGCCCGATGAAAATGTGTTGTTTCAAAATACCTAAAGTATAACATCACTTTTAAAATAGGAGGTCTCACTCCATGTTCCATTCACTCCCTGGGTTGAGAGTGTTTTTCTTTTCTTTTTCCTTTTATTAGGGTTTATGGTTTGTGTCATGTTCATTTCTATATTTTGCAGGAATCATTTTTTATCTATTGGTATTTTTATGTTGAAACTACTCCTCCTATCTTAAGTTCCAAATGTGCGCTGATAAATTGTTTCGGCAACTAAAAGGGTGATGAATTTCCATTTGCTCTTATAGCAATTGCAAGAATGTGACATTAGCCTCAAGTCGAATGTACCATACAGTTAGAGCACTTCCTCAGCAGTGGTACATCAATCCAGCATTGCTGAGATAGAGGTGGGAAAGTGACGGGCTAAACATGTTGGTTCATCAACATTATGGCAAAGAAAAAATTGGCCACAACTTAGGCTATTTTTTAAAACATTAGTACAACTTATGTCAATACATTTACGTCCACTACACCCGATCTCTTTCTCTTCTTGTATATTCCGAGGTCTTTGAGAAACCCGTATTTTTAGCCTTGAGAACTGGGTACACCTCGCACTCGACCTGAGTGCTCCCCCTATGCCACTAAGAGAACATCATGTCCTCTAACCCCGGTGAAAGAACCTTGGCTAGTTTCGGTTGCCTTTTCTTTTACTTTTTCTTCAATTGACTGGGTTTCGCTATTTCTAAATGTGATTTCTCCGCTTTCGGACAGCTCACCTCTTGCATGCAAATATGACTGCGATCGTACCGGGAATTACAACCAAAGATTCTCGTTGGTTTCTTTGGCTAACTTTTCATCTTCTGCCTACCATTTTGCCCTTTTCCCCACGTACTCGATTATGTTGGTCCTGTGGTTGTACTTGTTCCTAGCCTGAAGCTGCTTCTTCCCCTCACTCTCTTTTTTGAACTGCTCTGAGTTCTTCATCTGTACAAAAGCATCATAATCTTTTCTTTCAAGTGCTTGTAACTCTCAAAGGGCGTCACCCCTTTAGCCAAGTACCGATTTATAAGCTTGCTCTTAAAGCTTCGGTGAAGTTTCATGATCGCTTTCATTACTACATTAATCGCGGCGATCGTTTGACGTTCACTCATATTTTTAGAGTACTCCAGATACTTATTGACAACATTATCAAGAAAATCCCTCTTTGCTTTGTCACTGCGATCATCAAACTTAGTCGTTCTTGACACCTTCTCCCGAGCAATGAGCCATATGACCCTTCAGAATCTATTCAATGACTTTTCATCCGTAGGCAGCCCGTTAGCATCGATTCTTGGGACGGTAACCTTGCCTGTCATCCGCTGTATTTGTGTCCTTACCTTTTAGGCTTGTGCACCACTACCAGCTATCTGATTTGGAGATTGTGCTTCCTCCATCTAGAGAGAAAACAAGGGGTTGATATGAATAAAAATATTCTTCCATTCAAGAAGTATAAAATGTATTGCCTCATCTTAATACCTATTTGACGGGATCATAGTCGGAGCTACCTGCCCGACGTCGGCTCAGAGGCTCACACAAAATAGGACTCGGGCTGTGCCATGAGTGCTGGCTTTTACTGTTGCCGGAGGAGGGGGACGGGTGTGAGCTTAGGCTCCTATTCGTCCTATCTTTGTGCCGGGTGATCTCTATTGTGAGCATCCTCTATGCTTATGGTTTCATAGGGGTGGCAGCCATCATCTATCACATGATTTCTTACAGTAAAGAAAATAAACCAAGGTTAAGAACATGGCACATTCAAAAGATTTTCTTCTGATCAAGTGTAATATAATCGTGATCATTAAATCTACTATTCGAACTATCATGCTGACTAACATAGCATGTAATATTGTAATGTATGAAAATAATAATACATCCAACAGAAAAAAGAAAAATTATAAATAAGAAGAGTACATATCCATGAAAGTCTAGTAGAAAAAGCGGCCATCTAATAGCAGCTATATAATTTAACATAAAGTAGAAGGCATGTTTGCAAAGAATCCAATTTAATTTAGAAGCAAGAAAAATGTAGAAGATTATCTATAGAAGAAAGAAATTGTAGTAAATAATGTGATAATATGAGCATGTATTTCATTCCACATATACATATACATATACATATACAAAAACATAACTGAAAGTACTCATTACACATGACCTTTGAAAAGGATGACAGTAAAGCATAAAGATCAATTTTTAAAATCATGTATACACCAAGTACTAGATAGCAAGTACATTTCTTTTGTATAAGTGCTCTCAGAAAAGATATAACAATTGGCCTCGGGACAAACAAGATCCTACTATCTAATTGTTCTAATGAATCCATCATTGACTGGATAGTTTACTAAGTTCTCAAATACTTATTAGAACCCGAACATATTTCTCAAAACTGAAATATCACCATAAATAGTGCTGCTATACTAATCTAGAGAGCAAAGATCTTGAACAGATGAAATAAGTTGCAGCTGAGACAGATAAATATTGAACAACATAGCACAAAACAATTACTAATAGTAGCTAAAAAGCTCACTCGGCTGAATTGTCCAGAATCAAAGATGGTAAACTCGCTCTTAGCTAACAACAACACTAGAACCAAGGATAAAAAAACATATAGCCCACTGGAGAACCAACACAACAAATGTTCTTCGATGAACTAGAACATATCAGAGAGTATCACCAACAATAGTCTCCAGGGGCTACCAAATATATCAAACAATTCGAGAATTCACTAGTCTAAAACTATTGTACTTAATAAGCATGCCCAATCTCAATGCATTTGTTCATCATCGAGCTTTTCATATGTAACCAAACTGTCCAGATAAACAGAGGGAGGAAGGGAGAGTAGTGAACCTTGAATACTCACAATGCTATGCACTCAAATGAACAGGACTCCTCTGGGACGGTAGTGCGCAGAGGGAGGCAACAGTGTCGGGCTCCTGGTCCTCCTCCTCTTCGGTGGGGGCGACGGTAGCACGGGCAGCCTCCTCCTCTGGGATTGCGGCGGTGAGATGGAGGATGGCGTGCGGAGGAACGCGATGGTGTCAGGCACTTGGACCTCCTCCTCATCGGTGGAGGCGACGGCAGCACGGGCAGCCTCCTCCTCCTCCTCCTCTAGGACGGCAGCGGCGTGGGCTCCTGGTCCAATAAGATGGTGGCGACGGTGGCAGGCTCCTGGTTCCACGAGACTTCAGCGGGCTCCTAGTCTCAGAGGCGGCTTAGGGACAAGTTAGGGCTAGGACTTAGGACTTAAGCAAAATGACACGGAGAAAGGTGAGACTTCGGTCAATATATAATATAAGGTCATAGGTGATGGGTGAATACTATCACTCATCACCTATTATAACCACATGTCATTTATAACAAGTCATAGGTGGCAGGTGAATAGTATCACCCATCATCTATGACCGATCAGTGGCCAGTGAAGAAAATCATAGGTGATGAGTGAATAGCATCACCCATCACCTTTGACCAATCAATGACTGACAAAGAAAATCATAAGTGATGGGTGAATAGCATCACCTGTCACCTATCAGTTGTAATAAGTGCCGGGTTAACATGATCACCTGTCACTTATCACTTTGACAGATTTGATATTAATATTCCAAATTTAATATATACAAATTCAAATTTGACATTAAAATTACAAATTAGATATTGCTATTACAAATTCGAATAACTTGAAACCTAAAATTCAAATTTGACATTAATGTTACAAATTTAATATATACAAATTTAAATTTGACATTAATATTATGAATTTGACACTCAAATTCAAATATGTTGTTTTCGTGCTTTCTTAACATGGATCCCTTCGTTATGGTCGGAGAGTAGGTATGGAGTTTTCTCGGTTGGCGAAAGGCGTGGCACGATTGCAGTAGCAAAAGGGAAGATTTCATTGAATTGATTGAACTCCTCCTCGTCAACGACATTTGCAACTCGATGTGTCTTTTCCCAGCGAGAACCATATGGCATTTCTTCTTTGTTGTGTCAATCAGGGCAGAGGGGCACATACTACGGTCAAATAGAAGAGATCTAGAAGCTAAACTACTTGGGATTCAAGGTAGCCCTGTTTCAGCGCTGTTGGGTACTTGGGGCAAATGACGTCACTAATGACAAGTATGGATTCACTAGCGTTGATCTCAAATATGTCGGATACAAGTATGAATCCTTCGTACTCGCTAAAGATGTTCGACAAGTTGACGATTACAATATAGTATATGAGATATGGAGAGTGAGATTTAGTTAGTCTATTAGAGTGTATAAAAATACAGTACACATGCAGATTTGTCTCAAAAAATATTCTTATAATAGTATACTTTTATTATATTTATTAATATATTATAATAAAAAGTAGTAGTCAAATTTGTATTTTAAAAACTATGTTGATATATATTTCAGACTAGAGGGTCGATTAACTATGCTCAATTCGGTCGATATGCATGCTTAGAAGGTTGTCAGTATTGTAATAATGCTATCATGAACCTTTCCATATGTTTCCTTGCAACCTAAGCTTCGATCTGCTCTAGATTCTCTTCAAGTAGTATCTGCTTGTGATCATCGACGTATAAGCACACTTCGCTCATTTATTGTAACACGAGAAAATGAGCTTTGTCGTATACCTTCGGATCAGGAGTTATTGTCATCTTCCCCAGAACCCCTACACCTTCGAGTCTCCCCTCATGGCGAGACTTAGGCACACTAATCATGAACCTTTCCCGAACACTTGCTTTTCCACCAGACGAGAGACAACCAACATGTTTCTATTTTGGCTTTTGTACGTAAGGAATCAAGCATTTCCTGATAGACAATCTAGTACTCCTACAAGTGCTCTGTTAAAAAAACTAGCATAAGACCCTATATACACAATTATAATATATCAAGGGTATGATATAAATGGATACATATTTTACATGCCATCGAAAATGTAGGATGGGAGCTGAGAGGTTTTGGGTCGTCAAGGATTTTGCTCAATTGCATTGAAGAAAAAGCACAGGTTTATGATAGCCTCGCGAACCTTAATTGGGAGGATGTTCCTAATAGCTACTGCAAGCAGTGACGTTATCAGCACATAACAATAATAGGACTTCATCATGGCGAAATTCATTTTCAGCTATTTCACCAAAACTATTCTTGCGATGTTGGACGAGTAACCAAAAGAAACTTTCACACTATGCAAGAACTCGCAGAATGTTTTTTCCTCCTTCTTGGAGAGAGTGATAGCTACTGGTGGTAGGTGTTTTCCTTTGTTCGTATCATGTGCATGGAGCTTCAGTCTTAAGCCCATTTTTTAAGGTCCACTCGTGCATTCTCATGATCCTTTCCTTTTCTCTTCATTTGGAGCAATGTACCGATCAGACTCTCACATATATTCTTCTTTATATGCATGTTGTCGATGGAGTAGCGAATATCTTTTTTTTTTCAATACTCTATCTCCAATAGTATTGATTTCTTGTTCCACATTCCTTTTTGTTCTTCATCTTTGGAGGATCTTTTTTGCTTGACAAGGACAACATTGATATTCTTAACATGATTATGGACATATTCTATGCTGAAATGCCTTGGAGGTAATGCTTTCTCCCTTATGCCATCGAAATGCTTGTCCATATTTTCTGGAAAGGAAACGTCGATACCGTATGTATACTATTTTCTTTGAGTTGTTCAACTTCAAACTGCATGTGTCATCTAAGCAATGGTGGCAAGCTTCACATTTTCTTTTGCTCTGACCTGACAAGTTACAAAGTGTTGGCAGATCATTGATGGTGACGAACAACATAACGTGCAAGGTAAAGTACTTTTGCTTGTACTGATCTCAAACCTCAATGCCTTCCGACTAGAGTTTTTTAAGATTATCGACTAAGGGCATGAGGTACTTATCGATATCGTTACCAGGTTGTTTTGATTCTTATATTAAGATCAATAATATAATGTATTTTCGCTTGTTACAAAGCCAAGGTGGAAGGTTGTATATCGACAAAACAACAGGTCAGATGCTACGTGAGGTACTCATGTTACTGAATGAATTAATGCCATATGTGCTCATAGTAAACCTAATATTTCTTAATTCTTTTAATGAACCAACCAAATGTGAAATCAATGGTTTGTCCTTTAGCAGAATCCGTCGGGTGCCCTATCATTACGTCGTTCTTACGAGCATCCTTATGCCAACACACCAATTGTGCCTCCTTTCTGTTAGCAAACAAACGCTTCAGATGGGAAATTACAAGAAAACATCACACCATCTTCCTAGGAGGCCCTTTACTTTTCTTGCCTCCATCCCCATCACCATAATTATTTCTACGCTTATATCGATGGGTTCCACAAATGGGGTATTGATTCACCTCTGCATACTCTCTATGAAACTAGATACAATCCTGCTTACATGTATGTATTTTTTATATTTCCAGTCCTAAAGGATAAATTATCTTCTTCGTGCTGTATACGCCCTTGGGCACCAAGTTTCCCTCCGGTAGCATGTCCCTTAGCAGATCCAGCAATACTTCGAAACTCTGGTCAGTTCAACCATGTGTTGCCTTCAGATGTAGAAGCTTTAGGTCCCAAAATAGCCTTGTGTACTTCTCCTTACAGTTAGGATAAAGGGGCGTCTTGGAATCTCGCATAAATTCCTGGAATTTAGCAAACTCACCACTATTATATGTGTCGTGCGACTTGATATCCTGCACCATCTGGTCCACATTCTCCACAAAAATCCTCGAGATCATTATCATTAAAACATAATATGTACTCGTCCCTAAGATCATGATTCATATCACCGAGTGTAAGTTCTTAATCCACACTGTTGACATAGAGGCCCTGATCCATCTCTTCTTTGTTAAGGCCTTCCTCGTCATGTTTGTTCCAACATCTATAATTCTCTTTAAATCCATACATGACCAAGTGTGCATGGACATTGTCTGGTTTCGGAAACTTCTTATCATTCCTGCAATCGTGACACGGATAATACATTGCCATTTTACCATGATCTTTCATATCCATCAAAGCAGCACTCATGAAATACTTCACCCTGCTCAGGTACTCTGAACATGTTCGGGTCTTAAGGTACATCCAACTTCTGTCCGCCATGTACAATGTAAAAATATTCATTCTTCATTAACATTTACCTTATTTGTGTGATTAAGCATGCGATTAAAAATTCCATACAATTACACTAGATCTGTAATATCTCACGGTAGATCAAGCAAACCTAGTATCAAATCTAATATAAATACAACTCACTTGAACTAAGACTTTGGATAAAGATGCAAAATGGCCGATTACAACTCAAAGCGCAAAAAAAATCTACCAAATAGGGGCTAGAGGAGGAGAAAATAGGGAGATGCAAACCTTCAAAGACCCAGCAACAATTTAAACTTTAAATTAACAAGATATTAAAGAGTCTGGAACCAAAGAAAATCGCTAGATCTACTATGCATGTAGTACTATTGAGTTCTACAACTGTTGAGTACGCATAGTAGCTAGCAAGATCTTATAACAAAATTAAGTCATTAGTGATAGGTCATAAGATTACCCGTCACTTATAACTAGTCCAGAGATACCTGTCACCTATGCCAAGTCATAAGTGACGGGTCATAACACAACCCATCATTTATGACTGCTGCAGGGATACTCGTCACTTATGACCATATCATAAGTGCTGGATCATAATATAACCCGTCACTTATAACTGGTATAAGGAGACATGTCACTTATGATCAGATCATAAATAACAGGTATAGTTATGATCCGTCACTAATGTGATAAGTGACGAGTTACATTATTATCCGACATTGATAATCTGTTATTAGTGATGGGTTAATGTTCGATCCCGACACGAGACTACATAAGTGATGGGTCAAGGTTCGATCTTGATACAAGGCTATATAAGTAACGGGTCAATATCTGATCCCAACATGAGACTATATAAGTACTGGGTCGTAGAAGGACTCATCACTAAATCATATTTTCTTTATCTGTTTTTCACATGGTGTACTAACCATCTAAGCCTCCAACTTGGTTCTCAACTTAGCCTACTTAAGGGCATCTGGCCATAACTCTACGAGTGTACTGTGTGTTGAACCTAGCCGAGAAACGTTTGGCAGGGAACCAAACGTTCCCTTACCTACGGGACTTGTGATGAACTATGGCATTGTTTGGCCTCCAACCAAATAGCCGGTATAGTTTCAAACATTATATTCTATCACCACGCTAATCATGCAGAAATGCACTTTTGCCCAACTTTACATGTCACATGTACTAGTTAGGTCATGCCATTATATCAAAGAGGGCGTCTAAACATCACGTGTCTTTTCTTTTTGGGTTTTGGATAAGTCAAACTACCACAGATCACATCAATATTCATACCCAACAATTAAGCAAAAATATTCCTAAGAACGTGGAGAAAAGTATCTGGAAAACCGTATAGCTATCTCTTGATTTTTGTTAGATAAGTGAAACTATGAATATTCGTAATGATGGAATAAAAGCAAATAAACTCAAGGCGAAAAAAAATCATACCTTGGTGGTGGGGGTATGCCCACACTAGTAGAAATTACACGATGTTGCCCGGTTGTTACAGTCCAACGATGATGTTATGGCTTAATTGGCCGAGCACTAGGGTTTAGCTCTAAGAATTGGGTATCACTAGTTTTAAGACACATGGAGCTAAAACTAAAGGAACATCGAAGGTGTTTGGATGAACCATATTTTTTTTATTTTAGACAAAAATAAAGGTTTTAACCTTTTTTTAGCCTACAATCTCCAGAGGTGGAGCTGAGATTTGTAGCCCTGCTAAATAGAGCATTAGGTCAACTCCAATAGCTACCTTAAAATTTTATACTCTATAACAGTATTACAATATCCACTATCACTATTACAGCACTATTTTTTCTAACCATCTCCAACAGGTAATCTATAAATTTACCCTATCTTCTCTCATATATATTTTTTCCTTTAATCGTTCATTCGCGTCCCTGCTCCTCCCTCATCCCTTCCCCAAGGACGACGGGCGTCTTGGAGTGCACCTCGCAGACCTTGTGCCTTCGGTGGTAGTCGCGGCACTTGCTTAGGTCGGCCTTGCAACCGTCCACCGTGCACTACGGACACTGCACCACTCTCGCGCAGCCAGGTCCCGAGCGCCGCTAGGTCCCGAGCGCCGCCGCCAGGTCCTGCGCGCCGCCAGGTCCCGAGATTCATCGGGCACTCCGACGGCACCGCCGCCGCAACCGACACTGGGCCTCATCGTCGTGGGCGACCCGCTAGGGACGGCCGCCTGTGTCGCCCTCAAGGGCCCCGGCGTGTGGCTCGTCGACCCCGTCCTTGCAGGTGTCCTGACGGCGCTGGCCCATCAGCTCGCAGGCGACGCACCCGAGCCTCCTGCTCTCCGCCCTGGTGTGGCCAGTACAGTGTTGCGGCTCCGGTCTTTCGTCCGCAAAAAAAAGCCGCCCATCTCTCCTCCTTTGCCGCCACTGCATTGCTGTAGCACTTGATTCCGGCTCTGTTGGAGATGGATGCTGCTGCTACAGTAGACCAAAAATACTGTAGCGCTGGAATTCGCCTTTGGAGTTGGCCCTACTGTGGGTTCCGCATTCAGGTGTTACTGTGGGTTCCACAACCTCGGGCAAGCATGCTGCTGAACTATATTGACAATATTCTACCGCGGGGTTATTTCAGATACATTTAGACAATTGCCATGTATAATGTATGAGGTTGCTAAAGAGAAATGTGTAAATTCACATAGTATAGCCTCATAGCCAAATGCGTTACATGGTTTTAGTGTTACACAATCACCCATTTGTGCTGGGTATGTTCATCATGCTTTGTTCTAGGTTCACATGCACATTGACAAAAGATGCCCAAGTAACTTCACCGAGACCATATGTGATACAGTGGACTTAATTAGCTAAATATCTGTATGCTATTGGCTTCAGTATCAGTACAACAGCTTCAGACGCTCCATTCTGTTGGAAAACCGGAACGCTCACTTCTGATGCAGCTCACTGTCACTTCCATGGAGATGTCACACAACAAAGATTTGCCAAGCCTTACGCCACCGAAGTCTCAATATTTTAATTTACAGACGAACACAAGAAGATGCAGATCCTTTTAACCATCCAGCATGTCACCATTCAAAACCCCTTAGGGAGGAAGCACCAACTTGTCTTTCAGGGAAAAAAAGATCGGAGATAAATCTTTCTACAGAATCAGTAAACAAGCTGTGGCTCAAATTCAGCAAAATCGACTGAGCCAGACTCGATGGGGGGCATGAGGTACGCGGCAATGATCTCGGACACCAGTGCAGCAACAAGAGGAATCCTCTTCAGGTTCTTCACCAGGGGGATGTCGTCAGATTCTCCGACAGCGATAATCTTCTGGTTGATCTCTACCATCCTGTCAAGCTTCCTCTTGAATTCAGGGTTCTCGACGTCCAGAACAGCAGGGAAGATCCTTGCTGTTGTGCGGTTGGTCTGCAGAGATATTACCACATATTATATCATCAGTAGTGGACTTAGTTTTACATCAATGTTTCTTGAAGGAGCTCATATATTCTCATAAACATATCAGTAGTCTAACAGGTTAATATGGTTTGTAATTATTTGGCAAGGACATTATTCCGATGTTCAGCAGTTGTTCAGAACCGTCTGAAATACAGTAAAGAAGCACCTAAGGTGCAGAATTCATAGCCATGCTAATAAAAGGCGGATCTTTTTACCTCAATGATCACATGCATGTCGAATTCCTTGGTGTCCAGACCAATTCCCTCATAGAAAGAAGTACGCTGGCAGTCATTTAGGTACATGGTCACATACACCTGCAAAAGGACATAACTGTCACAAGAGGGGCATAACAACCTTCAAAGTTATCCATTTATAACAAATGAATATCTTGAAATTACCGAGAGGCAGAAGAACCGTGACCAGAGCTTGGCCTTCCAGTCGTTGAGGAACTGCGGCTGCGCCTTGAGTAGCGCGGAGAAGAAGTCACCATGCCGGTTCTCGTCCTGGCACCAGTTCTCAAAGAACTTGAAGATGGGGTACACCTGGTACTGTGGGTTCGCCTTGAGGTGCCTGAAGATGGTGATGTACCTCCAGTACCCAATCTTCTCGGATAGGTAGGTGGCGTAGAAGATGAACTTGGGCTTGAAGAAGGTGTACTTCCTAGCCTTGGTCAAGAACCCCAGGTCCAGCGCCAAGTTGAAGTCAGACAACCCCTTGTTCAAGAATCTAGACAACCCAAATCACAAGAAATATTCAGCTGATTTTTTCGCATGCCTGAAAACTTTGCTTTAACTTTTACGTATGCTTGAATCTCTACTACTTAAAAAGTCTCTAATGAATCCCACGCCCACCTCCTAAATCCATCCACGCTCCCACCTCACATTTTCATCTGACAGCTCTGCCCCTTGTGGACCGAGTCGCCAGTTGTGGCTGTTCTATCTAAAAGCATGTGCCCTAGATTCCAAAGGGTTTGTTACTTCTACCCGCAATATAACAACCAGCGTTCTTGTGAAAGGTGAAGAATTTGTAAGTACAAATGTGACAGCTGGAGTCAACTATTAAGGGAGGATTTGTTCTGAGAAAGGTGAAGAATTTGTTAGTGTTAGTCCTATCGGATCTGAAGAAGATCCAGAAATAACATGGACAAATCTCATGGGCGAGAAAGAAAATACGTGTGTCAGTTCAAAGCAAAAAGTATATATCTCAAGTTCTCCCGTTTATTGTCTTTGTTTCCTTTCATGCAGGACACTAGACCTTTAGCACGTCATGTACATAAGTGTTTAGGTATCAAGGCCAGGATTCAAGTTGTGCAGCAGCTTCTGAAGTCAAACTACCACATATGCATCTGGCACGTTATTATTATTAATCAAATTCAATGGATTCTTATAGATAATGCAGCATGCAATCTTTCTGTTATCTTTGGGCTGTAATTTCTAAACTTTGCTTTGTCTTTTGCAAAAGGAACCCGCCTCTTCTAATGGTTTCTTGGAAATGTATTTCTACTCTGGTCTCAGGTTGTAACAAAATATTTCTTAATTTGATATGCGGATTTTTGGACAAGTCACTCACTTGATCTTCAGCTTGCCTCTTCTAATGGTTTCGCGGAAATATATTTCTACTCCGGTCTCAGGTTGTAACAATATGTTTCTTAATCTGATATGGGGATTTTTGGCAAGGTGAAGTTTGTTTCGATCTTCAGTTTGATCCTATGCTTTTGGTCCATTACATAGCAATTAGGGATGAGAATCATGTTTGTTATGTTGCAGTAGGACAAAAGTTTTGTCTGAGATCCTTTGTAGGTATATATGAGTTCATATTTTTTCATTTTAGGAAATCATCATCTGCGAGGCTACAAAGTAGGCATCTTGATCCACCTTTCCTTTGCATTATCTACTTGTAAGGCTATGAAGGATTTTAGGTATTGAAGGTAGTATTTGGGAATGGTAAAGTGTATATTGTGTATAACATCTCCTTAGTTATGGGATTTCAATAGAACTGATCATCGTTAATTGTTTGTTAATTACTGCATTAACGGAAGTGATACTATGATAGATGTTTTTTTTGGGATTACTATGATATTGTTCAAAGCGTATAGATCCAGCATTCACTCCTTGAATCCAAGTAATTTAAATGCTATATCATTTGTCACCGACTGTAGCCTCTGAACTTACTAACCAGATGGGCCAACAAGTTTTGATTGGATTAACCAGCCAATTTGTTGGTCTCGAAAATTGAATGCTATTTTGTATGTCTCTCACCCAGACAACTTATATTATCTTGTGAAATTTTTTGGCTTTCGTTGTAATGCACGGGCATTTAACTAGCACCACATCGCTCATGATCTAAAACACATGCTTTGTCCCCCCTGGCACAAACGTGCTTTTATGAACACCCCTACTTGAAGTGCCCTTTCCTACAAAATATCCCTCACATTGTCACCCTTCGTCCTTCCTTTCCTCAAGCGGACCTATTGAGGCGTCGACCTATCTTAGATCGAGAGAGGTTCTGCATAGGCTAGGGTTTTGAGGGCACCACCACTCCCCCACCATGCATCGCCGCTTGGCCTTGTGGCCATCCTCCACTAACGCTCGTCAACCAACCTCGCGCCCCTCCTCCTCTTGCCTTGCAATCCTCAACTGCGGAGGTACAAGCTTATGGAGGAGCATTCGTAGTATGATCAATGTGAGTTGTTATAGTTTTATCGCCGGGCTAATTAAGTTGACAACAACACATGCTATATCATGAAAAATATTTAGTTCTTGTTGCATCGCACGGGCATGTAACTAGTTCCTAATTCCTTGTGAAGCTTTTACAGACAATCACCGGAAGCAGCCCCCTACACGCATGTGCCTAAATGCCTAGTAACTACTGATATAACCTGACCGAGTTGCAAATTACTTCATTGAAATTGTACTTTTGTTTGTGATGCAAGGTAAGGCTCCTGGCAATTATGTCTCGCAAGCTTAAATCTTAACATTTCTTACCAAATTGAGCCAGAGGCACCAACCGTCTCGCCTAAAAGCTTAAACTTTTATGAGAAAAGCAGACATTTCTGTTTTTTTTTTAACATACATGACTGGATAAGGTACATACCCAGCATGGCGCGCCTCGTCCCTGGACATGAGCGAGAAGATCTCAGCCACCACCGGGTTGGTTTTCTGCAAAGCAACGGGATGTCAGCAAACGCCCACCAGATGCTCGCGGAAATGCCCACCCCAGAAGGCGTAAGGAAGCACGAGGAAACGGACCTTGAGCCTGCGGCCGAGCTCTTTGTAGAGGAGGAACCCGGAGAACTCGGCGGTGCAGGAGCGCTCGAGGAACTCGACGAAGATCTGGCGGAGCGGTCCCTCCATCTTGTCGGCGGCGGCCTTGAACTCGGGGTTGCGCACGAAGTGGGTCTGGTTGTAGTCCGTCTTGAACTCCTGCAGCAGCGCGTCGAACTCCGCCTCGTTGAGCTGCTTGTTGATCTCCGCGTTGAAGAGGCGCTCCATCTCGTCGAAGTCGGTGGTGTAGAACCGGGGGGTCAGCAGCGTCTCCTGGATCTCCGTCTTGCCGCGCTTCTTGGGGCCGGAGGACTTGGGCGGCGCGGCCGCGGCGGAGGCGGACGCCGACACGCGGAAGCGGACCGCCGAGCGCCGGGCGAGTGGGAGGCCGGAGGGCTTGGCCGCGAGGCCGCGGTGGTGGTGCATTGCGGCGGGGTTGAGGAGGGAGAGCTCCATGGCGGAGGAGGCCATTGGTGGTGACGGAGCGGTGAGCAGCGGGAGCGAGCTGAGCTTGGGAGCTGCCGCTGCCGCTTGCTTACATGGGATAGGAGATTGCGAGAGGCGGGGGTGATAAGGTGGCGATGAGGTGTAATCCACGCCTTCTAATGGGTGCGCGCCATCTGTAAGGGACGAGCCCCAATCTGACCGCACGTTTCGCGCCATCTCCTCTCTGTTTTCTTTTCCTATTTTTATTTTCATAATCGCCATTGTTCATTTCGAAATCTTTTCAGCCTAGCAAAACAGTGTGGAACTAGAATTGTTACGCAAGCTTTTTCATAAGGTGAGGCTCCGTTTGTGAAGCCGGAAATAATCACGCTATAAATTAATTGACACCAAAGGGTTATATATATATAGGTTCAACTCTTCCAAGCTCTTGAGGCCTTTCATTCTAAAGGTCTGAAATTGTATATTATTGAGCCATCAGAAGATAAGTTAATCACTGTCCCCGCTAGGAGTACCGGTGGACAGCGATCTAGCAGGCGTGCTGCAGTTCAAGGTGACGAGGATGCGTTGTCTAAAGCAAAGCGCCTTGCAGCTCGGAGGAATCTTGATGAAGGTACGTATAGTTTTTCAGTTAAGTCTTTTAATTGTTTACCTTCAGAGCTCATTACCTTCAATATTAAGAATTTAGGGGTTTCACTGGGAAATGATGAAAGAACCACTTCTCAATCTGTTATCTCTTTAAAAAATATTGAGGTGGACAGATTAACTGTCTATGCAAAAAATCGTAATTCTAGAGAGGAGAAAAAACTTGGTAGTAGACCGGTAGTTTCTTACTCTTCAAAGGATGACGATGATTCGAGAGGTATTGATGCGACCCTCAGTCACTTATGTCGTGATTTAACTGAGGTCTTCGATGATGAGGGTTTAGATCACATATATCATGATCTAAACGCGGTTCCAAGAAAGAAAAAAAACAATGCAGGGAAATCTAAGGGCAAGATTGACCGCCCAAGAAGAAAGCCAAATACCCCATCTAAATTGTTTCTTAAATGAAAGGGATTTTCTGGAATAGCAGAGGTCTGGGAGACTTGGCTAAACATAATTTCATCTCCAACACGGCAAAAGAACAACAATTAGATTTTATTGCAATCATGGAATCGGGCAGAAGTACTTTTCCTTCTTCAACTCTTAGACACCTATGTGGTGGTCTTGAGTACTTATGGCATAGCATGGCACCAAGAGGTCGTTCAGGTGGCATGATTATTGGGGTAAATGCGGCGGTGTTCCATATTGGCTCTATTGTTGAAGGGGATTTTTATACAAAATTCTTATTAAAGAACAAGGAGGATGATTTTACTTGGGCATTATATGCGGTGTATGGACCGGCCCAAGACGAATCAAAGTCTGAATTTCTGACGGAGCTAGCTCATGTGTGTAGCATTGAAACCAACCCAATATTGATCGGGGGGGATTTCAACATTATGAGACGCCCGGCGGACAAGAATAATGACAACTTTGACCCACGGTGGCCTCATTTGTTCAATGCGGTCATAGATGCATTGGACCTTCGAGAGATTGAGCTTCAAGGTCGCCAGTATACATGGGCAAACGACCGAGACCCGCCGACTTTTGAGAAACTTGATAGAGTCCTTATGAGCACTGAATGGGAAGCTAAATACCCGAGTGTCACGGTGCAGGCCCTAAATAGGGGAAGATCATATCATACCCCTTTGCTGCTTAATACGGGAGCGGTATTTCATTATGGCAAACAACCTTTGTTTAAATTTGAGCTTGGCTGGCTGATTCGGGATGGGTTCCATGAGATGGTCACTGACATATGGCTAAATGAGCAGCGGGGTTCCAATGCTATTGAAAGATGGCAATATAAAATCAAAACCTTGAGACAATATCTGAGGGGCTGGGCCAAAAACACATCTGGTGCCATTAAACAAGAGAAGAAACACTTGAATATGAAGGTGGATGAGTTGGATAAAAAAGCCGAGACGACCCCTTTAACGTCTCATGAAGTGGCCATGAAGCATTTCCTAAATGAGAGGATTGCGCATTTGTTACGAGAAGAAGAGCTCAAATGGTATCAACGTGCTAAAGTCAAAGATCTTCTTGAGGGAGATAGTAATACAAAATACTTCCAGCTGGTGGCTAGTGGAAAACACCGTAAACAAAGAATTTACAAATTAGAGCAAGAGGAAGGCACCGTGATTGGGGAGGCTAACCTTAAGCGGTATATCACAAAATATTACAAAGGTCTGTTTGGAAAGCCTGAAAATAATAATTTCTCAATGGATGAGAATATTCTGACTGATATTCTACAGGTCAGCGAATGTGAAAACGAGATTCTAACCGCACCTTTTGATGAAAAGGAGGTGTGGCATGCCATTTCTCGTATGGAGCATAATAAAGCTCCTGGTCCAGACGGTTTTCCAGCTGAATTTTACCAAGTTTTCTGGGAATTGATTAAAAGGGATCTCATGGATCTTTTCGTGGATTTCCACCAAGGTAGACTACCTATTTTTAGTCTCAACTTTGGTGTTATCACACTCATTCCTAAAAAGTGCGATGCACTCAAAATTCAGGAGTATCGTCCTATTTGCTTACTCAATGCCAGCTTCAAAATTTTTACCAAGGTGGCAACCAACAGAATAGGGGCTGTTGCTGAAAATGTGGTATCTCCAACCCAAACAGCTTTCATGCCTGGTCGAAATATAATGGATGGAGTTATTATTCTCCACGAGACCATACACGAGCTGCATAGGAAAAAACTAAATGGGGTAATCTTGAAAATTGATTTCGAGAAAGCCTATGACAAGGTCAAATGGTCCTTCCTGCAATAAGCCTTGAGAATGAAAGGATTCTCGCCACAATGGTGTCAGTGGATTCAAGGTTTTGTATCTGGGGGCCATGTTGGTATAAAAGTCAATGATGAGATAGGGCCTTATTTCCAGACACAAAAAGGTCTCAGACAAGGGGATCCCCTCTCGCCCATTTTGTTTAATATTGTGGCAGACATGCTTGCAATTTTGATTTCAAGGGCTAAGAAGGATGGACAGATCTCGGGAGTTGTTCCACATTTGGTAGAGGATGGCTTGTCTATTCTGCAATATGCAGATGATACTATAATCTTCCTAGACCATAATTTGGAGCAGGCAACGAATTTGAAACTGCTTCTTTGTGTGTATGAACAACTATCCGGACTCAAAATTAACTTCCACAAAAGTGAACTTTTCTGTTACGGTAATGCTAAGGAATATGAAGACCAATATGCACAATTATTTGGGTGTGATGCTGGTTCTTCGCCATTCAAATACCTAGGAATACCTATGATCCATCGAAAATTACGAAACAGTGATTGGAAAAGGGTGGAAGAGCGTTTTGAGAAAAGGCTGAGCAGCTGGAAAGGAAAGCTCATGTCTGCAGGGGGCAGATTGGTGCTCATCAACTCTGTATTAAGCAGCCTCCCAGTGTTCATGATGTCTTTCTTCGAAATTCCCCGAGGTGTTGTAAAGAGACTCGATTATATAAGGTCGAGGTTCTTCTGGCAAGGAGATAATCATAAAAAGAAATATAGACTTTCTAGATGGGATATTCTCTGTCAACCCCGTGATCAAGGAGGATTGGGCATTACCAATCTAAGATTAAAAAACATTTGCCTCCTTAGTAAATGGTTATTTAAATTACTAAATGAGGATAGGGTCTGGCAACGTCTACTAAGAAATAAGTACCTTGGTACAAAAGCACTCACCCAAGTCAAAGGAAAGCCAGGGGATTCACATTTTTGGTCTGGGTTAATGAAAATTAAGGAGGATTTTCTTAAATTGGGTTCTTTCCACATACACGATGGAACTCAAACTAGATTCTGGATAGACATGTGGTTAGGAACAAAGCCTCTTTGTGATCAATTCTCCTCTCTTTATAATATAGTAAGGAGAAAGCATGACACGGTTGTGGACGTAATGAGATCAACACCGCTAAATATCTCTTTTCGTAGACCTATTGTTGGTGACAAATTAATTGCCTGGCAGAGGTTAGTATCAAAGTTAATACATGTTAACTTAACAAATGAAGCAGATAAGTTTCGCTGGGGCCTACATGCCAATAGCCAATTTTCCGTTCAGTCCATGTATTGCAGATTGATCCATCGACCCTCCTACCCCGGGGCACGTATGCTTTGGAAGTTTAAACTCCCACTCAAAATAAAGGTTTTTTTTATGGTATTTATCAAAAGGTGTAATTTTGACCAAAGATAATCTGGCAAAAAGAAACTGGAATGGGAATCTCAAATGTAGCTTTTGCAATCTCAATGAGAGCATTGATCATCTTTTCTTTAAGTGTCCTTTGGCTAAGACAATCTGGCATATTATACAGATCGTCTTAGGGATTCCTATGCCTACGAACATAAATCATATTATAGGTGGTTGGATAAGTGATATGGGAGTTAAAAAAAAGAAGATAATTCTGGTTGGGGTAGCCGCTCTATTTTGGGCGATTTGGCTCTGCCGCAATGATTTGGTTTTTAAGAAAACAGAAACAATCTCTTTTTTGCAGGCACTATTCAGGGGCACCTATTGGCTTAGATTTTTGAGATTGCTACAAAAGGAGGAAACAAGGGAAGATATCAAACTGGTGTGCCAAAATTTGGAGGTGGTGGCTATGGAGCTTTTCGCCAAGAAGGGCTGGCGGTTTAATCATAGATTATGTGCCGGATAAAGTCATGTAATCTTTTTATAATCTATTCCTATTTATACTTCCCTATTAGCTTTATGTTGGGATGATGTAATAATTCAACCAGGGTTGTATGCATTCTTGGATGCAAAAGGTCGGAACTTTTCCTTTTTCTAAAAAAAAATATCTTAAGACCGGTTTATAAAAACAAATACCTAAAAGATTAGAAAGGGTGGAGTCCGAAAGGATACGCGTGATCCGTGGCATAACTACTGTATAATCTAACACTCCCATGCAGTCGCAATGGCGGAAGGAAGAATGTTGAAACTGGACCGAAACTCCATACAGACGTGGGAAGCCCTTTGGTGAAGATATCCACATATTATGATGTGGTAGGCACATGTAGGACACGGACTTCTCCAAGGGCCACACGCTCGCAGATGAAGTGTAAGTCAATCTCCACGTGCTTGGTTCGCTAGTGCTGAACCGAGTTGGTAGAGAGGTAGACAATGCTGACGTTGTCGCAGTAGACCAAGGTGCTCACCGAAGAGGAGGATGAAGTTCTATAAGTAGCTGACATAGCTAAGTGGCCTCAGTGACACTGTTAGCCACATCGTGGTACTGGACCTCCGCACTAGACCTAGAGACAGTGTGCTGGCGCTTCGATGACCAAGAGATGAGGTTGTCCCCGAGAAAACGCTACAGCTCGAAGTGGACTTATGCGTATCAGGACAACATATCCAATTAGCGTTAGTGTCGACAACCAGCTCCATAAGAGAAGTCCGATGAAGAAACAATTCATAGTCGAGTGTGCCTTGAAGGCACTGAAGAATGTGCTTGACCAAGGCAAGGTGTGGCTCCCGTGGGTCATATATGCAGAGGCACACCTACTGAACAACGTAAGCAATATCTGGACGAGTAAAAGTCAAATATTGCGGTGCACTAGCTAGACTGCGATAGTGCGTCGCATCATCAGCCTGAGAACCGTCACTGGAGAGCTTGAAGTGTGTGTCAACAAGAGTACTGCAAGGCTTGCAGGATGACATGCTGGTGTGGTTCAATATCTCCAAAATATACTAATGCTGGGAGAAGTGAAGAGCACCATGCTGACGGCTGACTAAAATTCTGAGTAAGTAATGAAGGGGACTCAAATCATTCATACAAAATTCTTGCTGGAGAGCGGAAATCATCCGACAAAGAAGGCGATCAGAAGAAGCTGTTAGCACAATGTTGTCCACATAAAGTAGCAAGTATACAATCTCCTCCCAATGCTAAAGATAGAAAGGATGTGTCTAATTTAGCCTCCACAAAACCTATAGAAAAGAGATGTGAGGCAAAACAATTGTACCATGCGCGGGGAGCCTGTTTGAGACCATAGAGAGATTTGTTGAGCCGACAAACATGATCAAGCCTAGTGGAATCAACAAATCCAGAGGGCTGCACGCAGTAGCCTGTCTCGGTGAGGGTGTCATGTAAGAAAGCATTCTTCATATCAAGCTGATGAATAGGTCAATCTCTGGATAGCACCAAAACGACTATGCGGATAATAGTAGGCTTCACAACTAGGCTGGAAGTTTCATCAATGCCAAACCACTGTGTAAACCCACAAATAATCCAACAAGTCTTGTAGCGATCAAGAGACCCATCCGGATGAATCTTGTGATGAAAGACCCACTTGCCAGTCACTATGTTGACGCCGGTAGGACGAGGAATAAGATCCCAACTATTATTGTGCTGGAGAGCATTGAACTCCTCAATCATTGCAGCACACCAGTTAGGAATAGAGAGCACCCCACCATACATCTTCGGGAGCAGCGAAATAACGGTGGCATGAAGGTTCAGCAGATCCATAGGGAGGCAAAACCTAGACTTCCCCAGAGTGACCGTGGAGTGGTCATTAGCCAAATGGGGTATGGTGACATCAGTCGATGGGAGGGGGCCGTACCGGCTAGCAAAAGCCTGTACCAAAGGGGTAGCAAGGTGTAGGATCAAGGATACCGACTAGAGGGGGTGAATATGTGGTTTTAGAACTAATTGCTAAACGATCAAGAAAACTTGCGGAACCAAACTAAAGATCACTAAAACAATATAAAACAACTAAGAGCTATACCAAGATTTGCAATCCTAGGGTGATATGCAACAATTTATATTCTAGGAAGATAAATTGCATGAAGTAAATTGCATGAAAGTAAAAGCTCAACAATAAAGTAAATAGCTCAAGAGATGACACCTGAAGTTTATCTTGTGGTACAGTGATTTGTCGATCACCGAGAAAGGGCTCATACTGAGCAACTTGATCTTAATACAGAATAGAACACTAACTGCTCAATACCTTGATTTCACTAGAGTAGCACTTCACCGCTCCGCGCGAGGCGTGCTCACAGCCTTTCACAATCACCATCGTGGCTCCTTCACAAGCTTCTTTGAAGGGCTCAATGGCGCATCCACCTCCAAGACGTCTAGGAGGCGGCAACATCTAATAGTAACAAGTTGATGACACTTGCTTGAAGGATCACTAGTGCCTCAATACTCAAACTCTTCAAAGTTACGCACTAGATGCTCTCACACTCTCAAATATGCAGTGCGACATTGGGGTATGGCACCGTGTACCCCTGTGCTGTAGGCATGGCACTGTAGTAAGGTATGCCAGGGAAACGGACCACGCCCGGGTGCACTGGTGTCAGCACATGGGCGCGTGATTGCTGCTGTTATGGAGGCCACGAAGCGTTGCCTCCCGAGGGCGTGCGCGCTGCGACTGTAGGTCACACTTGGACCATGCCTGTTGATGGGTTGAAGGAGGGGGCACCCGCCCTGCATGCCTGAGGGACTGCCACCATTACCACTGCCACTGATGTTGTTATTGTGGTTGTTGCGGTGACGGCGGTTGTTAGGGCAGTTACCGCTCGACGTGACTGGTACACCAGCATGCGCGCCTCCCTAGGTGTCACCCTACGCGCTGGTAGAGGTGGGGGCACGGGAGACAGGAGGAGCTACAGTGACGAGGACCATGGAGGACGAACCTGGCTTGATGGTCATTGTGATATCTTCCAGAAGGAGTTTGTTGCGGACGTCAACGAAGGATGGGAATGGCTTTTGCCGTTTCAGCAATGTCGCCATGTGAGAAAACTTGTCGTTAAGCCTGCGCAGTACGGACAACACAAGAGTGCGGTCCTGAACAGGCTCACCCAAATCACTGAGGAGGTTGCCCATGCTCTTTAGTTTACGATAGTAATCGGAGATGTTGAGGTCGCCCTGAACGAAGTTATGGAACTCCATGTCAAGATGCAATGCACGGGTCTCCTTGTTGACAATGAACTGCTCCTCGAGGGTGAGCCAAACATGATGGCTGTGGTGATGGGGGTCATCACGATATCGAGGAGGCTGGTAGAGATGGTGCCACACAACCATGAGATGACAACTTAGTCCATACGTTTCCACAGTGTGATGTGGGGGTAGGCCTCGTTGGAGAGTACGTGATCGGTGAGCGCGTACTTCCCAAGAGTGATGAGGTGAAGGCCGCGCCACTTGGAGTAGCCTTGAGAGTTGAGGTCGAGGATGGTGGGGATGAATGATCGGATGTGAGGATGGAGATGGCCTGCGTGTGGAGGTTGGCGACAATGATGACGTCGGCTGCCTCCTCTTGGAGCAGGCGCTGAATGTCTTTGGTGTGGCGGCCTCCTCCTAGCAGCGTAGGCCCTCAGCCTCCGCAGGAGAGACCTCGATGGATATAGCTGGTGGCTAGGGTTAGGTTAGATGCAGAAGCGGTAGAGGGAGGTCACAGGAAGCGATCGTCTCTGATACCATGAAGGAGGAAATAATCACATGATAGATTAATTGATAGTCCAAAGGGTTACCTATATAGGCCCAATCCTTCCATATCTCAAGACCGGTTTATGGAAACAAATACTCGGGAGATTAGGAAGGGTGGAATCCAAAAGGATACGACGTGGTCCGCAGCATAATTACCATATAATCTAACAGTTTGGAATGTTGTGATATTTTTTGGATTCCTTTATTTCTCGATTCCTTTTAAATAGACTCTAGATCTGGGCATGGATCCTGAATTACTGATTTAGTGTAGGCAGCAATGGCTTTTTCTCTATTTATCGAGGGTAGCATGCTTTTAGTAGTAGTACAAATCGTTAGCAAAAAAAAGTTGTAGTTCAAATGGTTACATCACTTGATTTAACTACATTGCAATTGAGGGATTTCTTTTTAGAAAAGAAAAACAGTTCCTGATTTTGTGAGCTACTGGCCAGGATGGAGCCAAGTGTTTGGCCACGAATTTCACAACGGATTTGTCATGGAGAAAAAATGAAAAATGGAAAAAATAGATTATCTAGTGGATTAGACATCAACTTGGTTGAAAAAGAAATATGTGCACCTCCAGATGGACCACATCGCTTGGTAAGCAGCAAGCGCACCACTATTTTGCTGCAAATATTGTTACCCAGGGTCACCGGAAATGTTACAAAACAGTGAGTAGATATCTGGCTACTTATGGTTTGAATTGAATTAGTAGTGTGCAATCTGAGCTGAAGAGCTGAATAAAAGATAAGAAATTTTTAGGTGGCTTGCAAAATTAGCATAAGTGCAAAACCATCCCAAATTGCTAACTGAAACATATGCACACATGAGGGGAGGAAAAACTCTTCCCCTTCCAAACATACAAAAATTCTTCAGAATTGCTCCTACCGATTCACAACGCCTCAATGCAGTAACAAGGTGCTTGTCCAGAGTAGCATCAGACATTTGAAGCTAATAAAATTTGACAACCAACCAGCAGAAAGGTAACGTGCTTGCTTGGGCTCTTTCATGGAGGCAACAGCGGGTCGTTTGAAATATGAAGTGAAATTGCACGCTCAACATGTCAGCAAGGTCATATGCAACCACAATTGTCAACCTGTCGAGTTCCAAAGTGTCCAAAAAAGGATTGCAATTACCGTGACTCATGAAAGCCGTTCCAAATTACCACTGAATCTCGCCGTTTTTCGCTACTTCATTCTACCCTATTGTCATGCACAAGAACAATTGGAGAGGGTCCAGACCTCCGGCCCCTCTGCGACTCTCATCGTGCTGTCGGACCTCTGGGATCATGAACGGATCCGGCGCATGCGCCGCTTGCCGATCCTTTATATGCACGCTGACATTGTTCCTCTCCATTTCGCTGTAATTCATCCCCTGCAAGATTGCTGGAACACCAGGATTGTGCACGCCCTTTTCCCCCATTTCCAGGTCTATCATCTCCTTCGTACCGACAAGGTCAATCTTATTCCTCGAAGAAAGCGGCCCACCGTCGAATGTCTCTGGCTCCGGTAGCGCCACCCATGCCCGGAAATTGTTCATCGACGGCGGCATTCGGGTGAAGAACACCTCGGATATGTTGGCGAGCACGCCCCTGTTGTACGGGTTCTCCTTCTTGTCGTACCGGTACCTGAAGTTCTCGTACGTGGTCTGCAGAAAAGCAGCTCTGAAAGTAGAACTTTTTCAGAGATGACTGGAAGCAGCAATGCACGGGGCAGGCACCTGGTTCGTGCTCGTGAGGTAGAGGTGGAACACGGTGAGGCCGCCGACGAACCACGCCGCGACGAAGGTGTACACGATCAGCACGAGGGACAGCGGCTCGCCGGTCATGGACCTCAGCAGCGACCCGCCGTGGCTCCCCCTCTGCGCGGCGATGTTCAGCCAGGACAGCACGAAGACATAGAAGCACAAGAACGTCGACGTCGAGATGAACAGGAAGAAGAACCGGTAATTGCGCTGCACATCGTCACCAAAAAACTCATTTCAGTTATGGAAGGTATTCAGAGCTTGCAGGTGAGACTCACCAGGCCGATGCACTGGCCGACCCAGGGGCAGTGGTGGGAGAACTTCTGGACGCAGTTGTTGCAGATGGAGCAGTGCGACGCCCGGGGCGGCCGGTACGGCAGGCACGTGTCGCAGTACTTCACCCGGACAACGTGCCCGCCGTCGACGACCACGTCCCTGGCAGCCGGAGGTGGGGGTTCGCGGCACTCATCGCCCACTCGGCCGACGGCGTCACCGACAACGGGCCCGTCGCCGTATTCCGGCGGGCGCGCGTTCCTCGGCACGATCCCCGGGTCCCTGCTCGATGTCAAGAACAGGAACGCCGAGTCCTGCGCAATGCAATCGTGAAACATTTAATTTATTTTCAGAAAAGTTGTGATCAGTGGTAGACTAGCTGGTAGCAGCTGAAGGCTGCAGTGGAGGCTAACCGCTAGGCCGAGAAGGATGGTGGTGACGAGGAGAGGCAGGCCTAGGAGGCTAGGACCTGCTTCTCTGAGCTGCTGGAATTGAGCTTCGTGATGCACTGGAAGCATAGGCTGACCAGAGGGCTTGCTATCAGGACTGTGGATAGGAAGACGGAACTCGCATCCGGCCCGAAAATCAGCCGCTCGCCGCAGAGAAATTTCTGAAAATTTCGGGGGAGGTCTGTTGGGATGATCTCTCGCCACCGTTGTATGGTAAATCGAAGTCTATCGGTGGCTAAATATTTATGGGTGTTACAGGACGGGTCAGGACGAAACTCGGAGGCACATCCGCGGTTCCTGCCACCCGCGTCGGCGAAGGCATCGACAGGCCTTTGGTCGGCAGCCGAAGGTTGACCGGCAATTCCGCTGACCGAAGGGTGCGAAGGTACTAGCATATCTCGACTCATAGCATCGGAGGGCAGGAGCGAAACTCGTGGTGAACCTTTGGCTGGAAGCTGAGAAGGAGCCTTCAGTGTAGCCATGAGATTGGCCGAAGACCACAAATGGACGTCGAGACCCACTTAACTGCACATGACAGAGTTGTAATTATATAAATATACTTGATTGTATCATAATGCTCTTGAATATGCCGAGAATGTAGTAGATGAGGGGGTGAAATTATAAACCCTAGCGTGAAGTGGTTGAGTACGGGTTATAAATAGGGTCATACTGTGCTCGAGATGGGAGAGAAATCAATGGAGATTATTTAACTCTAAACATATGTCACACCTAGAAACCTTCGGTTTTCCCTCGAAACGAAGATTTTTCTTGTTCGGGACTTCGGTTCCAACAAGTTCATCATCATTCCAAATTGCAGGAGTCTATTGTGTTACGCTGTGAAAAACCACGCCTTCGAAATTTATACCGCGCTTTTGGAGAAACAGAAAACAGTCTACCAAACTATAAGGAGCATCTCCTCTTTGAAAATCAGAACAGTGTAATTGCTAACAGGTAATAGCAGAAAGTAGATGCTCGATAGGAAAACAAAATTTGGTCTCAAACCCACGCAGAATTCGCAGAAATATACTAAAAAACTGTAAACCAAAGAGAGGAGAGATGAACTGTACGCACATTGCTCCCATTCCAGACTTGGTACAGCCTCCTCCGGTCTGGCTCCCCCATTGCACGTCCCCCACCGCCGCGCCCCGAATCCCAATCCCGGCTGCAAGCGCGCCTCCCTGGATCCTCAGGCTCCGGTGTCGTCACGACGACGCGGCGGCCATGAGAGCAGATGCGTGACGTGGCCGGCTGTTGGGGGAGGGGGGGGGGGGCAAAGAACACGGCGCAGCGGCTCTTCAGCTTCCTCCTGCTATCTTTCTCCAATTCGTTTTGGGGGTTGGAACCTACGGCCAGCTGCTCTCTGCTATGGCCATGGCCGCCGCCATCTCATCTCCCCGCTTCTCTCCTCTCAATTCTCTCTCTAGGCGACATGTTTTCCGCGGGAAGACAATCCTCAAGGCTTAACGACCTGCGTCATGCCCGCCTGCATGACAGGTGGACTGCCCGGCCGGCTGGCGCAAGGATCTTTAAGGGCCCACCTGTCGGTCGGCGCAGGACATATATATATACACACACGCCTGCAATTCCAGTTTGTGCACCTACTCATCATGTTCTAATATTCTCTCCACATACGCAATCACCAATAACAACAAAAAATGATATTTTTTAAATGTAATTAAAAATTAAAAAATGATATGTTAGTGCTTATACAGTATTCTTAGGGCGCGCAATTACATTCACTACATTTTTAATATCTATTTTTTTCAAGGGTGTTTCTATATTTATTCCCTTTTTTTCGAAGGAGATGGATATTCATTAAAGCAATGAACAGTACACCACAGATTTCATAAACAGGTCCAGAAAAAAGATAAAAAGTACAACAAGAGGATACATATACATCATCTTCTACCTCTGTCGGATCATCGGTCGCCGGAGCAACTAACGGAGATGAGAAGTGTAGGTACTGCCAAGACACAACGAATACTTCAAATGTTGTTGATCGACCACAGTAGAAGCATGCGACCAGGCACGACCACATAGCTGAGGAGCTTTCGCATATGAAAGAATGGGTGAAGAAACATCAGTCATCGTCTTCATCGTCGTGGCAAACTAGAATGCCGGTGCTATCGAGCAAATCAATAGCCCAAAACCAAGAACTGGCATCGCCGATAAGGCCATCAGCAACCTAAAGGACAAAACCTCCATGCGACAACTAAGCATAGCACTAGCACCTCAGGAACACATACGTAGAGACAAAGCAATACTAGGGACAAAAACATCCTTCCTCAACGCCACACATATACATAGACATACCTTACAAGCAACTTACCTGTCGGAGGGTTAACTCCTATCGCAGGGATCCTGAGGGACCCCTTTTTAGAGATTCGACCGGGGATGATCCTGAATATGTTCGCCGGAGAAATAAATGGGTATGAATGCGATGGTCGGTGGGGTGGAATGATCTAATGCAGAACGGAGTGAATGCGCTGGTGTTTAGACAGGTTCGGGCCGCACGGAAGCGTAACACCCTACTCCTGTATGGATACTATAAATACCTTGAGAATGTCCCTCAAGGATGTTGCTGGTTACAAGAATGTCTAACTATCTTAGAGCCTGAGGCTCCTTATTCTTCAGTCTGCTTTTCTCTTCGCTACCTCCAAAACTTCTCAGGGATCGTCCAACTTGTCGAGCTTGCTCAGAGGTTTTTTTTGCTTCACCAAGAGTAACTCCGAAAAAGACTTCTTCAGAGAAGAAAAGGGGGCCTTCTTTTGTCCGTGCTGCCGGCGGCTTTAATACCCGCCGGCAGTAGCGTGCCCCGAGCGGGAGGAGGGCACGAGTTCCAAGATACCATAAATGGAAAGGGTATCATCATAGCCTCTGTGCGAAGTGACGAGGGTGGAAAATGCGTCCCACGCCCGGTCATCCGTCACCATAAATGCACTGGCAACGGACGTCGTGGAGAGGGCCCACCGGGCAGCCGCGGAGCGGCCTGGCGTGCCCGCCCTGTCTTGTTCTCCTGCCACAACAGCGCGGTAGACGGAACGCCTCGGCCTTTACGACGTTATCCCGAGACGGGCCGGATGGCACGGGATGGGACCCGTGCATTCAATGACCCCACGCCCTCCTGCCAGAATGCGGCAGGAACTGACACTGAGCGTGGTGGGAGCAGTTGGAGGTGACAGGCCACGCGCGCTCTTTAAATACGACCTTGGGCCTTTGACTGACTGACCCCTCATCAGTGGGCCCCTCGGGGGCCACTGTCAGGGGGCTCTCTGAGTCGTCGGGGAACTGAGTGCTCGGGGGTCACTGTACACCTCCCCGAGAACTCTCTCCCGAGAATGCCCTTTCTTGATCCTCGGGGAACCGAGTGCTCGGGGGTACTGTTCACCTCCCCGAGCACTCTCTCCCGGGCACACTTGTACGGATCCTAGGGGGACCGAGTGCTCAGGGGCTGCTGCACGCAACCCCGAGCACTCTCTCCCGGAACTTCCTTCAGTGGGTCCTCGGGATACTTGGGTGCCTAGGGGGCCACCGCTCGCGGCCCCGGGCATGTTTCTCCCAGTACTTAGCTTTCCTGACCGTCAGGGGACTCGGGTGCTCGGGGAACACCGTATACCTTCCCAAGCACTTTCTTCCCGGCACTTAGACTTCATAGATCATCGGAGAACTTGGGTGTTCGGGGACCACCAACTGTGGTCCCGAGCGTCCTCTCCCGGGACTTAATCTTTCTTACCTCGCGGAGGAGACTCCGCGGGATGGCGCCACGTGACGGATTGCTGGCCTGGCCTCAAGATTCGGGGACCCCCGGTTCCTGATTCAGCGACATTACCATAACCATCATCAAAGCTGAAGCAAAATATGTCGAGCTTGCCAAAGTCCAGTAAGAGAAGCAAAATCCGGTGAGGAGTCATCACCGATGATTCCACCTAGGACCATAGACCTCCACTAAACCAAACCAAAACTACAACATACAAGCTCTAAACTACTCTACATGCTATGCCGAACGTCGATCCGTCCGATCCCATCCCCCTCCAAGGCCTAAGAGCCCGTCGGAGGAAAGGGATCGGTCGGATTGACACCGGAATAAAGAAATCACCCTTAGTTCGCCTTGTGGTACTGTAGCTGGGAACGACCATTCGAGAAACTGCATTCTTCTTTTCTGTATTTATTCTGAAACAGAATAGAACTTTTTGTGTGTTTTTTTAGAGAGCTAGCACTAAATGGTCGTGGCCTCCACTTACGTACACTTGTAACCAGAAAAAACACAAAATTAGGGGCAGTACCAAGCTATATAAAACTTACGCGCCACCATGTCATCGTCTTGATTTGGACTGGTTTTGGATATAACTAGGATAGAACAAATGACATTGGTCACATTTTCAGGAGGTACTTAGTTTGATCGGCTCAATAATATAGTACTGGCGCTATACGGTACATAGCTATCACTTATGTTACCTAATGTGCGTAGATTTGTCACCGCCTCTCACCGACGTATAGGACCGCAACAACCGCGCTCTATCATTGAAGATGGATTAGGGGTGGCAAATTATAAGATGGCAAATCATTAAATATCTCTCTTGCAGGAAAAAAAACCTTTTGCTAAGAAAACTTAATTCCAAATTATTCTCCTTGTGCCAAAAAGAGAGGAAGTACTACCCTCGTATAAATAGAACCAGTTCATCTAACATGAACGTTATAAGATAGTTGTCACTAACATGTGAGCTACTGACATTACGTCAGAAGAGCTCCGTGGCATACAAATAGGTAGTCTTGTACTCGAAGCCTAAACCAAACACACGTGAACCAAGGAACAAAACCAAAAAAAAGTAGCAAAACACCGATAATCAATCAGATCAGATGACATTGACCGCGAACGGCGTCCGGACCGAGTGCGCGCCATCGGACCAGGTGACGGCGCCGTGCGCGTACCCCTTGCTCGCGCCCGCGCCGGCGCTGACGTCGAAGCTCACCTCGTACCTCGCCGTCGTCCACCTCCCCGAGAACACCAGCCGGTCCGGGGACACCTGTACCGTCAGGCCGAGGGGCGCCTCGACGGCCGCCACGTACGTCGCGTTCGACGGCCCCACGTTCATGGCAGTGCGCGCCACGGTGACGGGTTTCCCCCTGAGGAGCCGTGGCACGGAGATGGACGGGTAGTTGACGCCCGCCGCGATGAGGTCCGGCGACGGCGCGCCCGCGGGGCAGGCGAAGCGCGCGGTTCCCGAGACCTTGCGGACAAGCTGCTCCTTGTAGCCGTAGAAGCAGAGGAAGTTGAGGTAGTCCTGCGTGGTGGTGTCGAACACCAGGCCCGGGCTGAGCGCCCGCAGCGGGCTCATCTCCCCGGCGCCCATGTCGTGACCCGTCGCCGCCGCGCCCGTGCTGCTCGCCAGCGGCCTTCCGAGGTTGTTCGTCGTCGTCGCTGTGGTCATGAGAGCTGATCTGATCATGGACGGCGTCCAGCCCGGGTGCGCCGACTTGACGAAGGCGGCGGCGCCGGCGACGTGCGGGCAGGCCATCGAGGTGCCGGACTTGATGGCGAAGGCCGAGGGCTTCTTGCCAGGCGGGACGTCGCCAATGTCCCCGGACGGGATCGTGGCGGCGAGGATGCTGACGCCGGGCGCCATCAGATCAGGCTGCCACGCAAGATTAGAATCGTGCACACAACGTGTCAGAGCACGATCAAAATGCATGCCACTCCAAGAATCTCATCACAATTACGCTGCCCAAATGTTAATCAAATCACACACTAACATGACCAAACTGCGGAAACTAACTCGATAATTAAAGCAAGAAATTGAGTGAATAACTTAGACCTTGAGGATGGACTCTGTGAGGCCGGGGCCACGCGCCGAGAAGGACGCTACCACCGGCGCAGGCATGAAATCCTTGACGTCCTCGGTCGGGAGGATCACAGCCGTCGGATTCCTGAATCACGACAGGATCAACGGTCAGTCAAGCTCCTCCCAGATACAATTCCACCACTCCCGACTGTAAAATAAAAATTATCGTTACGCGGCGGCTGGCTGCTCACTCACTTTGTGGAGCTGATGTACTCGAGGATCTGCGCCCCGGCGTCGGTGCCCAATTGGGAGAAGGCGAAGCCGCCCGAGACGAACGGGATGTCCTTCTCGGCGTCGTCGATGAGCACCAGCCCCCTGGCGCCCGACCCCTCGGCGACCAGCTTCTTCACCCGCCGCGACACCATCGGGTCCGTGCCGACGCACGCCACGATCTTCCCGGCCACCTTCTGCGCGTCCAGCGATCCAGGGTAGCAGTTGCTACGTGCCAATTCGCAACCGTGGTCAGATGGATCAGTGTGCAACCGTGGTCAGATGGATCAGTGTGCAACCGTGCGAAATGTGGCGCATTGCATTGGTAGTCGTGGCGTGTACCTTGCCTCGGCGACCGGCGCATAGTGGGCTGCCGCCTGGGGCCCAAACACTAGAGGGTACTGACCGCCGTTGAGGCTCTGGTTGGAGAAGTTTATTGCCACTCCCTGGCACGATCCAAAGGACCAAGATATTAAAGGATGGCGATGGCGACTGCAGTGGCACAGTGTGCAGTGTGGTTACCTTCACGATGGTGCCGTTGCCGAGAGCGATGCTGGACTGGAAGGCGCGGTCGATGGAGGAGGCGGCGACGGTGAGGATCCACGGCGCAGAGTTGACAACGGTGTAGGGGTTGGGCCCGTCGTTGCCGCCTGAGCAGACCACCAGCACGCCGCGCTGGTGCGCGTGGAACGCGCCCAGCGCGATGGGGTCGCTGAGGAAGTCCGACTGGAACGCGGAGCTTATGCCGATGGAGATGGAGATCACGTCCACGCCGTCGCCCACCGCGTCATCGATGGCCTTGAGCACGGCCGACGCCGAGCACCCGCCCAGCGAGCACGCACGGTACACGGCCACCCGGCTCGCGGGGGCGCCGCCTTTGGCCACGCCCCGGGCGAGCCCGTAGAAGTCCGCGTCCGCCACGACCGCGCCGGCCGCCGTCGACGCCGTGTGTGTGCCATGGCCCACGGTGTCGCGCGGAGATCCGGTCGCGGCCGGCGCCGCCCCAGCGCGGGAAGCGTTTGACGCCGACTCGGGCTGGACGCCGTAGTACCGGGCGCCTATGAGTTTCCTGCACCAGATGTACACGACACGACACGACACAATTTATGAGTCCCAGTTACAGAAGGTTCTTTACAAAGACAGGGCACAACGCAAGCATTGTTACTTGTTGCAGTTGCTCTTCTTGAAGTCCGGGCCTTCCATGCACACGCCGCGCCACCGCGTCGGCACCTCCCGCATCCCGGCGTCGTTAAAGCTTGGCGACTCCGGCCAGACACCTGACGTTGGCACGAGATCAAATGGCGTGCGTCAGAACAGGTGCAGGTATGATGGTGTCACTGCCTCAAAGTATCAATTCATCGCATGCATACCGGTATCCACGATGCCGATGATGACATCGCCGGACGCCCGGCGGCCGAGGCGGCCGGACCGGAGCCCCGACTGCACCTCGAGGAAGTCCCACGAGCGTGTCGTGTGTAGCTGCAGCGGGCTGTCCCGGAACACCGACACCACCCTCTCGTGCCCTGCCAAGAACGCAAGAGAGAACAGGTCCAAATCGAAGTCACCATCGATGCTTCGCTCGCACGATTGTTGCTAGGCAAAAGATAATCCAACAAGAAATGAATGGATCAGGAGCCGAACCGGAGAGTGCGGCGGCCTCCTTCTCAGTGAGATCGGCGGCGAAGCCCTCGAAGGCGTGGTAGTAACTCTGCCTCAGCGCCACCCTCCCCTGCTCGTCGCTCGGGACGATGGACGACATCATCTGCAGGTGAGTCGCCTGCACCTCCTCCGGGTCTCCGCCGCCGCCACCCGACGGGCTCCCCATGTAGACGACATACGACTGAATTGTACGTTCAACACCATCAACAAGCACAATTCAGAAACTCTCATGAAACAAGCACAAATAATTCTGAGCCAGTAGTTGCTACTTCAGTTCTTGGAGCTCAGCTGCCAAGTGCAATCCAACAGTAGTACTACCTCTTTGGTGTGGTCCGGTTCAGCTGAGAGGAGCGGTACCAGGAGACGGTAGGCGAGGACGAGGGTGACGAAACGCGCGCGGTTCACCATCGATGCCCACACGATCAGCTCGGCAACTAAAACGGTATTCGAGGGAACAGCTGAAGGAGACTGTGATCATTCGGGGTAGTTGAAGCAGGGACCGATACCGGCAGCATTGGCACAATTTGTAGCTGGAGTTGTGCCTCGCTTTTGACAGAATCGGATTCACCTTAGCCTTGACTGGTCTCTTTTTGGTTCTGTGGGGGTGTGGAGGCTTTGCCTTGCTTTCGACGGGATCATGTTGGATGGTGAGGATGAATCAGGATTGTTATTATATTGAGACACTTATTTCTCGTAATTTTTAAGTATATCTCTATTTTTTAGGAAGAGAAATACTGGATGAAAAAAAACTATCCATAGATACCAAAAATATCATGTAAATAGAAAGATTTATCTCTAAAAACGGGAATGAGCATTTTAGAAGACGTACGACACACATATATATATACACACACACGGAGCCACAGGACCCTACGGAAGACAAGTCGATCAAAAGCTAACAGAAGTCAAAGAAGTTGCACAAACCTTTTGACAAACCAGAAGACACATGAAGCCGAGCAAGTAAGTCACCGATTAGATTTAGATCCATCTGGTTAGCCGCATACCCTCTCGTAACAAGCTCAGATAAATACAAGATAAACATGACGTAGAGTCATTATCCTCAAGGATGTCCGAACCTGTATAAAAAAACCACATGTGTTTTCTTATGATTCGTCTACTTGAAATATCTCTTACATTTTTAACAAGTTCGTTCGATCAACGGTTCACAAATTATTGACAACTGACGTCATCCGTAGGGATCATGACAATAGACGTTGAAAAGTCTACACAGAACATGCCGTTAGCGTCACCCAAGTATTCGTTGAGAACCGGTTTTTCATATGAGAGGTTTTATGACAACTTTATCCCTCTTCCTAGCGATCGGGTGCATTTCGATGATGAACTTTCTGAAGATGATTCAAGCGATGAGGTAAGTCGATTTTATGGATAAATGAGCCAAAAATCACGACATCAAGTTCGAACCATTTGGCTACCAAGACAACTGTGATGTTCAATTCACAACAAGTCGGGATCAATCCCCGCAGCTTCTGACAACATGGATTACCAAGATACCAACCCGAAATAATCTGATGAAACATCCATCATGGATCTAGACACTTCCTCCAATGGAGATTACCTCAAAGAAGTTTTCGCCATCAGAGTTGGGGGTGATGGTTTGGGTAATCATGATGACGATCCTACAAACGAACATGATCCTTCGGCTCTGGGTGTAAGTGATGGTTAGCACCAAATAAGCACACCTATGTAGATCCTTAATGGAGCCCTGGTCTTACCATCTCCTGACCATCAATAGGGGGATGGACATTTTAAATCTGCAACCACATGATCCTTCTTCTACAAGACACCTTCATGCACCATATGGCCATAGATCTAGCTACCTCATGTGATCGACTTGACGAATGAGATCATCATTTAGGCCGAGAACTCTCATCTGGCCCTAGCCAAAAACATTTCTAATTGGTACAGACCATGCAATCCACCATCGCAAGACATATCGGACCCAAAGAGACGTAACCTACGAAACAAAGCTTTCTAGGATGACAATCGGACGAATAACCTCCATCGAGCCTCGCTAGTCAAAGGTCATCCGATTAGTGACTTGCGCGAGGTCATCGATGATCGGCGAAGGCATCTGAGGGCTTCTTGACCCCTCAATGATCTAATTGGGGGACGTCTTGACACTGATCAAATCGAGAACAATCTCCGATCTCTGTGAGAAAAAAACTCCCAAGGCTACTAGAACCAAGCAAGGCACCATCAACGGATGCTTGCATTCTCTCCAAATCTGCAGAACATAAGCTGGCTGGCAAGGTTCCGCTCTAGGATGATCAAGAAATATAATCGAAGTATAAACTCCGTTGAGTTTCTCTAGATTTATACCACATCCATCCAAGTGGCTGGTGGGGACAAGAAGATAATTACGAATTATCTCATTACTACCCTTAAAGGGGAAACCAAGATATGATTGACCAACCTATCACCGGGAACAATCTACTCATGGGAACAATTTTGCGATGTATTCCGAGCCAACTTCCTGGGTACTTATGTTCGCCTCAGCTTGAAAAACGATCTCTACCATTGTGAGCATATAGAGAATGAAATCTTGTGCTAGTTTGTATGTCACTTCAGCAATATCTGGAACAACATCCCCAAGGTCAGCGACTATGATGTCATACAAACATTCGCTCGGGGGGTTAGGATCCGGAGAAGCATTGAAGATATCGTCATTCAGGAGCCTAAAACGGTCAAGAAGCTCATGAAGATCATCGATGAGTCCTCTAAGTCGGAAGACACGCTTCTCTTTGTCAAGGAGAAGACTCAAGGCATCAAGCACTCTCAACCCGGGCTCGAGGGCGACAAGGAAAATGCCAAGCGCAAGAAGAACACCAAGGGAGGTAAGGGTAAGAAAAATAATTTTGCGTAAGTTTTTTTTTAGATCTGCCTCACACCCATCCTGAAAAGCATCCCGGTTCCTCCTGGGGCAAGAGCTGTACACCAGACTCTAGTGAACACAATGGCAAGCTTTGGTGCGACGTCCACTAGACCGATAATCACAACCTTCACGAGTACCGCCTTTGGAAGAAGATGGTCAAAGAAGAGGTTGAGAAAGTAGTCAAAGGAAAGAAGACCCATGTCATGGCTAGGAGTAGGGATTCCAGCTCCAGCGGCAATGAGGACAACATGGATCCGATGTCTTTTCAGCCGTACGAGAGAGCGATAGACCACATGTTTGGTAGTTCTGCATCCTACGAGTCCAAAAGGCAGTACAAGATGCTGGCCTGAGAAGTCTTAGCTGCTATCCCAAGGGGCCATCAGGTTGTTAAGTGGTCAAACATTGAAATCTCCTTCCACCAAGAAGATTACCTTGATAATTTTGTACGGTCAGGTCGCTTCACGATAGTGGTCAAGCCTATGATAAATAACTGTAGTGTTACCAGAGTTCTTATCGATGGAGGGAGTTCCCTGAACATCCTCTTCGCTAATGTACTCGAAGTGATGCAGATCTCCCGGTCTACTATCAAGCTGGTTACTCAAGTCTTTCACGGTATAGTGCCTAGATCTTCAGCCATCCTATCATCCAAATATTGTTCCCCATTACCTTCGGGAAGCATGACAACTTCCGAACAGAAAAAATTCACTTCGACGTGGTCGACTTCGAGATGACATATAATGCCATCTTGGGAAGACCCACCCTCGCCAAATTCAATGTAGCCACGTATTACGCTTATCAATGCGTGAATATCTTGGGACCTAAGGGAGTCATCGAGTTATCCCAAGGCAGATCTACACTGCGACAAGTAGAGTCTCGACATGACAGTTCAACATCAATCAAGTGAAGAACCCAAGCGCTCAAGGATCAAGGTGGATAAGAAGCCTCAGTAGTGACCAAAATCACAACGCCTTGAGACACAAATCTAGAAACCCGGGGGCTTGGCTCCATGACTAGTCCAAAACCCACAAAACAACACCTACACTACCCCCAAAGTAATAAGGGTCACTACTTATCGGCTTAATATAGTCTGTGTCATTTAGGTTTAAGATAATAGATCTACATAGCTAATTGGTTGTCAATAAACTCTGTGAGTCTCAAGTGTAAGTGTTAAGAATACCTTTCTTGTAATAATAAAGATCATATTACCTAAGAAGTCAATCAAATTCCATTCCCGCCTTACTCATCTTTCTGCGCATCATCACGCCCGACAAGCAGGATAAGTCGCTTCTCAGGTCCTTCATAACCAACATGCGCCCGGGGCAACGAAAAGTTTTCTCGACTCAAATGCAATATGAGCTCTCTTTGAGTTACTATGTTTTTATTATCTAAACTGCCTACCTGGAATCCTTCTTTCCGAGTAGATAGTCGAGAGCTTAATAAGTACAAGGCGCTGGAAATTGAAAATAACATATTGTCTACCTTCTGAAAGCATATTCTAACAAGAAGAGAAGGATCGTTGTGTTGTGAACTCGGGTTGCGAAAAGGCTCCTTATCACGTTCCACGAGTGACTAGGAGCTATGATGCCTCCCACTAAAGCAGAACGAAAGCTGGTCATAATAAGCGCTTCGACTAGTGATCAATACGTCCTGAATTAATCGGAGGAAAACGGCCAACAAGAAGGTCATGATATGATGTCAAAAGAGTCCAACACAAAATACTCCCATCAAGTGTAAAAATCATTTAAGTTTCCAACTAAACTAATAAGAGCTACCAAGTGTTTTTACCAACGCATGTAAAGAAAAAGAGGTAGACTATGATGAGGGTGTGTCCATGAAGTCCATCTCATCTATGAAGGCTTTGGCGGCCTCTGTCGCCTCTTCTACCCTCTGCGTCGAGTGCTCCTCTGGCTCCCCCCCGAAGCCCTCCTAGAGAATGTCGATGCTGATCTCTGGGTAGTGGGCCTTCAGGATAGCCAAGGCAATGGCCACAACTTACTCCGCGCTCTACCAGGACTGGCTCGAGATGTGCTCATCCACCTTCCCTCAGAGTCCCCCGAATGCCTCGGTGAGTCTGGTCGCTCGGGTGGCTAGTCCGGCGGCTTCATCACTGCCATTAGCCTCCGCCTGGATCTCGACCCCAAAAAATGCCTTCTGGAAGATATTTAGGGCCACGATGAGTTGTTGGCGGGTGGCTGGCATCTTGGCCTCCTTCTGAGCCATGGCTTCTCAGGCAGCAAAGAGCTCTATAGTGTAGCATGTTAGAGTGGCATGGTGAAAAGATGGTAAATTGGGAATACTAGGAGACATACCTTTGATCCAGCCTTCCAGTTCAATAATCACATGTTCCTTATCAGTGGTCGCCTGGGAGAGTTGTTGGTGTAACACAGTGGAATCATCTTCAAGGGTGGCCACTCGGGTGGTCGCCTTCCGAGTCTCATATGAGATTCTCTTCAGCCGCACCGCATACACTTGCAAAATTTTAGGTTAGTACCTGTCATTTTATCGACTAAATGGTTGTGTTGCAGGAAAACTCTTACTGTATAAAAGCAAGAAGACGTTGCTCGAATCACGCTTGAGAGGACCTTCAACAATCTCCCTCTAGGTCAGATTCCCTGGCAGCCCATGCACCAAGTTTGCGATAGGAGCCTGGAGAATAGGTGAGATCATCTTCCTGGCCATCGGCAACAGATATCAGGGGCTCTCTAAGCCTCTCTGCATCTCCTCCTCCGGAGGTCACGATGAGGGCTTGAGAAGACTAGGGCTTAGGAACCGCTGGTGGCGCTCCGACAAGCCTGTAAATGAGAAAAATTGAATAAAGAACTACTATTAACATAGGAAAGAGGTCTACGATGCTTACGCATATCTGGACCTTTTCTTGGCTAGGGAGGGTTTCACCGGGATCAAGAAGGATGCCGACCTCTTTAGGGTCTTCTCAGGGGCACATCAATCGGTTCCTGAACCTGTAGGAGCTGAAGGAGCACCGCTCCATGAACCTGTGGGAACGATGACCTTCCCACGATCCTGGCTAGAAGGCTAGAATGTGCTCAAAGTCAAGAATAAATTGGCCGCATAGGCTCTAGGTAAAAGCTCAACTTACTAGTGCTTACATCACGACCAGATCCCCAGCTGGCGGCACTGGGTCGGCGAGAACTAAGGGTGTTAGGGTTGTTGGCATCGGTGGCCTAGAACCGTCTGCTAGTGAGTCAGCCCCTGTATCATCATCCCCCTTCGGTTCTGCTCTGCCGACAAAGGATGGGGTTTGCGATGATGTGCCATCGCTTACGGTCCCATTTGGGCCCATAATACCCGTGATGACAACGTCATCTGAGTCTGCTACTGGGGCCCCATGTTCTCAGCCTCCGGATCAGGTAGCCTGCGCCAGGGAAGCTGTTCAAGCCCACGCCAGCCATCAGCATGGTGACAAATACTTAGAAAGGTAACAAAATCAAAAAAATGAGAAGGCTCATGAGACTTACTGACATGATTCTCCTTTGGGCATCGAGATCCATCTCCACGATGGGGACCGGGACAAGATGAGTGGCCAAGGGAAGGGATTGCCTCAAAAAGAATTTTGGCCCTCTTGTCAGCAACCCCTGGTAAAAGCACTGTGAGTAGAGGAAATTGACTATGAGGACTAACTTTGCAGTTCCTTTAAAAATATGGCTACTCGGAATTGAGGAGTACCTTTTTCACCTTCTTGGGCTCGATTCAACTCGCCCGGAAATTGCTAGGTGTCGATAATCCTTAACTTTAGAGGACTCAGGCAGCTCCTAATGAAGTCACTGGAAACGTCATAGGCCGTTAGATTCCTCTCCTTCAGGTGTCGGATCTCTCCGATAAGGTTTTGGTGAAGGGTGGCTATCGCCAACTCTTTTGTCCAGTGGGCCTCAACAACGGCAGCAAGCCCCGATAAGAAAGCCTTGGTGGGCCGAGCTGGCAGTAGAACCACTTCTTAAGCCAATCCGACCAGAAGGATTTGGTGATGAAATCCATATATTTCGCCAACTTGCCCTCCTGAAGTCAGAATCCGACACCGTTGGTGAGCTTGTTCTGGAGCCTCTTCAGTACGTAGAAGTACCTGAAGAGGTCGAGGGATGGGCGAAAACCAAGCAAGGCCTCTTAAAAATGTACGAAGATGATCAACATGATGATCGAGTTGGGGTTGAGATGGATGAGTTCTAGGCCGTAGAAGCCTAGCACCTCGAGAAGAAAACTAGAAGGAGGGAAGCGAAAGTCGCAGTGGAAGAAATCAAGAAAGATCACCGTGTTATGGGTGTCCGGGCTCAGGATCGTCTGCCCCGCTGCTGGCATGCAAGGGATCAGAGCCCGGGGAGGAATCTCCTCATCAATCTCAGTCTTCTCCAAGGCCTCCTCTGTAATGTTGGACTCGTGCCACTCCGGGATTGCGTTTGTCATCTCCTCGGCAAAGGAGCTCTCTTTTTTGATCTTCTTCTTGCCCATGACGATAGTGAGATTGAGGGAGGAGGGTTTTTTTGTGTTTGTTAGAGGCAAGGGTGCCAGGAGAACGAAGAGCGTCATAAAGCAATCGATGATGGTAGGATGAACATTGAAGTGAGCTCTCCCTTTACCTTTATACAGAGCAAAGGCTCCCGAAAATGACGCTTTGGTTGACGCCATGACACGACTCGAGGCTACGATCTCCAGTTTTATTGTTACACGCATTTAATGCCCAGCGCATGTGGCACAGTTGGCACCATACCCCGATGAGTTTGGCTCATCCGCTGTTACCGTGATCATGATACTCTAGCAAAATAAAAAGATTATCACTATTACTCGCGATCTCCGTTGTGAAGGTCAAACTTTTGAAATCAACCATTGAAAGTTTTTTCCTTCTAAAAGGCGAAGCAAATAGAAAACCTACTCGGATGGAACACCTTCTCGAAGACTCTCTTGAAGACTCGGAGACATTCGAAATCCCGAGTAGATGACCAGAAAACCCGGTTAGATGTTTCATCCTAATCAGGAATCCGAATCTTACTCGATGATATGGTCGGATAAAAAGCTTATCTCTGTTGGCTATGTATTTGATCCATCGAAGTTTCATTTCACATATTGATAGGGGGTTTGACGATGAATACATGATAGTTATTATATTTGGGTACCTTAGTATTTTCTACAACTCTCGAAGCATATCTCTATTTCTAGAAAAAGATCCCTAGATGAAAAAAAACTACCTGTAAGTACCTAAGACATCCCGTAAACAGAAAGATTTATCTCTAAAAACGGAAAAGAAGACTCCAGAGGATATACGATACCCATATATATACATAAGTCAAACAAGAGTCAATAAAATTGAAGAAGTCACTCAAACCTTTTGATAAACCAGAAAACACCCGAAGCCTAGTAAGTAAGTCGCTGATTAAATTTAGATCTTTCTAGATTAACCATATATTCCTTTATAATAGACTCAAATAAATATAAGATAAACATGACGTATGATCATTATTTAAAAAGATTTAATTCTATATAAAAACTTCATATGTTCTCTTATAATTTATCTACTCGAAACATACTTTTTCATCAAATTCTTTAATGAGCCGTTCACAAATCATTGACAGATAGAAGCTTCTTCTCGTGGGGATACCGTATACATTCGTCTTCATTGTCGTTGTCGCAGCCTGATCGACCGCGTGTCTTGTCGGAAACGTTGTCCAAATGTCGCGGAAATTATTTTCTCGAGAGCGAAGAGATTGCTTGGCGCCGAGGAATGGAATATGCGCAGTGTACTGCGGTCTGACGCTTTCACTGGTGGAAATGGAGCCTTGCTTTCACTTTCCTCCTGCACTTAGCCTTAAGTGATTTTGCTTTACTAGTAATTTTTTTATTCTTTCTTTTTTCTATCCCTCTATTTTTTTAAGATTTATTCTGTGAGTGTACTGAATATCTTGAAGTGGTTGCTGTCTTGCTGATGGGAAAGATAGCCGAAAGAGACGGATCGATCATAAAGCCAAGAGCATGTGCCATGTCATGAATTCCTGCCTTTACCCACATATGTGTTCTGTCGAAAAAAGAACATAGAAAAAAATAAAAAATGCAGCTACACTGATCGTGTCGATGTCTGGTAGCCAAAGGCAGGGCAATTCATTTTCAGGCAACGTATCAGATAGCCCTGTCTTGAGTTGGTTGGCATAAGATTTTGCAACTCAATGCAACACATAAATCTTTGAATCCTAAATAACTATTCCAATTTCACTGGGAAATCACGGCTTATTTATGAGCAAACAAGCAAACGATTTCGAGCAACAATCGTGAGAGTTATTACCCGATTGATTTACAAGCAAATCAACAAAGAAAAACTATCCACGTGGAGATTTGGAGCAGCAGAGCTAACCCTAATATGCAGGAGAGAAAAACAAAAGTAGATGCGAAATTTGATGATTGACTGGTTGTTGCAATCGGCCTCTATCCCCTCAACTATATATAGTGCGACTAGACTTGATTCTTATGGAAATAGGGCTCTCAACCTTAAAACCCATGTATACACATCATGTTCGACCAAAATTACAAAATAATCTAAACAGATCTAAAAATCTAACTCGGCTCGGACTCAGACTCAGCATCGGATGGCCCGATAAGAACAAATTTCTGAATACCAGACAATCCGGCGAGTTCAATTCGGCTGAAACCCTAAACTCCGTTCTAATGTACACCAGATGTTCCAACATAAAAATGAACACACTGGAGACTTGTGCCGAACTAATTCCTAAGACCTCTAAACTCTCCGCAATAAATTGTATTTATGCATACTGGATAGTCTGACGCTCATCGGACACCTCAAATGATGCTTTTTTTTTTCTAGAAAGCAAACCTTCTGCAAAAAAATCTCTTTATACGCACAAGATAGTCTGGTGTTCATCGGACAAATGTTCCAGAGAGCAACTCTCTGCATCATATCTACAAGAAAATATGAACTCACTGGATATTCCGGCATGTACACCGGGACCTTTGTTGGACAGATAACTTTCTGCAAGAATTCACCTTTGTATTCACAGGATAGTCCGACGTTCACTGAATGTATCGCCGGACTGATTCCAAGGGACACAACCTCTCTGCAAGAATTTACTCTATGCACCGAATAATCCGGCAACGACACGGCCTTAAGCATCGGACCATCTAACGTTCACAAAAACCTGGGTGATGCCATTTTTTGCTATCAACACATGCCCCCCTATTTTTGATGAAACTTGCATACTAAAAAACACATTTATACAGAATAATTATGAATAGCTTATTACCTACTTTCCGCTATCACTTAGGACGATATAAACAATATATCAGCAATGTATGTATGTTCTTAGGGCGATGGTAACTACATCGGCCATGCACAATTATATTTCTTAGGATGATGGTAAATTACATCAGTCTTGATTACTCAGGTATTTCTTCTTATGCATCTTGCCACATACTAGGATAATACCTCTTCAAATATTTTCCATTAATGGCTCTAGGCAACTTGTTTCCTTGTAAATATTGCAACATGTATGAATTTCTAGGTACGATTTCTACAATTTTATAAGGACCTTTCCAACTAGGAGACCACTTCTCGAACTTATTGTCTTTAGATCCAATAGGTAAAATCGTCTTCCAAACCACATCTCCTACTTGAAATGATTTTTCCTTTACTTTTTCATTGTAGGTCTAGCTACTCTCAATTTATGTTTCTTGATCTTCCTCAAAGCTTTAAACCTTTCTTCGGCAAGGTCATCTATCATAGCATTATAATAATCTATGACTGACAAGTCATTTTGTCGGGTCACTCTGAATGCGCCAAGATTTACCTCAATAAGTAAAATAGCCTCTTGTTCGTACACTAGTTCATAAGGAGTCACTTTTGTAACACTATACCTAGATATACGATGAGCCTACAATGCTTTACTCAAAACATAATGTCATCTTTTTGGATACTCCTATATCTTCTTCTTTATAAGTTTGATCAAAGTTTTATTACTTGACTTGACCTGTCCATTATCACGGGCATAATATGGTAAGGAATTGTGAAGCTTAATCCTAAATGATTCAGCAAAATCGCGCACTTGATGAGAAATAAAAGAGAAACCTTGGTCGGTAGTTAAAGTTTGCAGAATATCAAATCTATGAATAATTTGCTCCAAAATAAATTTAATTACCTCTTTATGTGTTATAGTATTCAATGGAACGACTTCAGTTCACTTTGTAAAATTATATGTAGCAAAAAAAAAGTGATGACATTTGAAAGATGAAGGATAAATTTGACTGATGAAATCTAAAGTTCATTCACGAAACGGCCATGGTTTAATGACAGGATACAATATAGAAGCAGAAGCTAATTGTATATCACCGAAATTTTTAAAACAATCCTTTGCAATACTTAAAACAATCTTCTAACATAGTCGGCCAATAAAAATCAGCCTTCTTTAACAAGCACTTTATTTTAAAAGCCGATTGATGTGTACCGCAAATATATTTGTGTACTTCACCCATAGCAATTTACTTTGCTCTGAACCAAAGCACTTTAGAAGAAACACATCTATGGTTCGACGATACAATGCAACATCCAACATCACATATTTCAAAGCTTGCCGCTTAACTTTCCTATCTACTGAGTATTCAATTAGCGCCTTTTTTCAATCAATGGTCGTGGACAAATATGAATTTTCAGGCAAAACTGAACCATCCCCCTACTGTTCGGCCAAAGAGGCATTAGCACAAACCAACAACAGCTTTTCTAACACAAAGAACATCCCTTTACTTACTCGATAATCGGATGCTTGCTGCGCTTAACCATTTGCCCTCATATTTTATTCTCTAGATATGTGAGTAATGGTGAAATTATCCAAAGTTGCTATAATATCTAAGCATCTATCTAAATAGCTATTTAGTGAGCCGTCAAAGTATTGAAAAACTTTAGAAACCTGTTGTACTACTAATAATGAATCACCAAATGCTTTTATGTTTTTCACACTCATGGATTCTAAAATTTGTAAGCCTATTAAAAGAGCCTCGTACTCGGCTTGATCGTTGGTACAAAAGTATTCTAAGCGAACTGATATTTCAAAACCAACACCTCTAGGTGAAACTAACACTATACCAACACCTTGACCTTCTCTACAAGCTGAGCCATCAAAATATAACTTCTATGGATGCACATAGATAACACCAATCAAAATATCATTATCGATACGATGATCAACAATAAAATCAACTACAATTTGACCTTTTATGGATCTTAATGGTTCATAAGCCAAATCATACTCAATCAAAGCATATGCCCACTTTCGATTCTACCACTCAAAATCAGCTTTTGCAACATGTATTTAATAACATCGGTTTGTCATGCAACCACACAAGTACTAGAAAGTAAATAATATTTTAATTTGGTGCATGCATAATACAAGGGTAAACACAATTTGTCAATGAACACATACCCTATTTCCGCATCCAAGAGACACCGGCTCAAATAAGTAATCACATATTCCTTCTCTTCACTTTCTTGCATAAGGACAACACCTATCACCGCCTCTTGTGTAACAGCATATAGCCGAAAACGGAGTCCCAACTTTGGGTGCCCTCAGTAGGGGGGTGATGACAAGTATTTTTGATTTGCTCAAAGGTTTGTTACTGTTATGCTCCTAAGTAAAACCAGCTTCTTTCTTTAACCGAAATATAGGAGTAAATACACTAATCTTGTCGGATAAATTAGATACAAACCGCCTCAAGTAATTAACCTTTCCTAACAGCTTTTGAACATCTCTTTTTGATTGTGGCGTCCATAACTTGTCTATAGCTGTTATCTTATTGGGATCTATCTCTATGCCTCTCTCATGTATTATAAAACCCAAAAACTTATCCTCCGATACACCAAAAGCATATTTAAGTGGGTTTATCTTTAACCTATACCGACACATTCTTTCAAAAGCTAAACGCAAATAAGTGAAATGACTATCCATAACATCCGATTTGATGACAATATCATCATTGTATATCTCTAAGATAACACCAAGCAAATCATGAAAGATTAAATTCATAGCTCTTTAATAAGTAGCACTAACATTCTTTAACCCAAATGTCATGACAACCCACTCAAATAAACCAACAAAACCCGGACAACAAAAGGCCGTTTTAGACATATCTTCCTCAGCCAAAAAAATTTGATTATAACCCACATTGTCATCCAAAAAACTAATGACTCTATGACCTGAAGCATCATTAACCAATATATCAGTGATAGGCATAGGATATTCATCTTTAGGAGTAGTTTTATTCAAATCTCTAAAATCAATGCATATTCTCAACTTACCATTATTTTTTTCTCAATCGGGACAATATTAGATATCCATTTAACATATCTACAAGGACAAATAAACCCCGCAGCAAGCAACCGGCTTATTTCTTCCTTGATTCGTCCATACATACTAGGATTAAATTTTCTAGCCAGTTGTTTGTGAGGTCTAAAACCAGATTTTATGGGAAGCCGATGCTCCACAAGCTCACAGCTAAGTCCCGGTATTTCATGATACTCCTAAGCGAAATAATCCATATATTCTTTGAGCAACGCAATCATTTTAATCTTAAAATCAGCATGCATGTTTCTATTAATAAATGTCGGCCTTGGCACAATTCCATCACCAATATCAATCTCCTCTAATTGATCCGCCAACGAAAAACCTTGTCCTAGCTTCTCTACCTCATTAAAATCATCAATAGTCTCACAAATATCGTTATTTTTGGACCGATACTGCTCCATACGTTGTTGCAACCAATCCAAATAACTTTGCTTATCCATTTATAATATTACATTGTTAAGCCGAGATGTAGAAATTGGTTGTACAGACACATGTACAAAACCATCTCTAGTAAGACTAAGAAAATCATAATCTGAAAGGTCTTGACCAGATAGACATTGCATATTCCCATGTTGCAATCTATCAAAGCATCGGCTAAAACAACAAAAACCGATATATCTGTATGGAAAATCTCTATTTCATCGTCTACCCATTGAATCAATAATTGGTGCAAACTAGAAGGCACACAACGATTTGCATGAATCCAATCATGATCTAATAACACGTTGTAGCTACCTTACACACCAGCAACGAAGAAAACCGTATGCACCGTCTCACCCCCAATAGTTGGCTCCATAGAGATCACACCCTTGGCTTCTATAGGATCGCTCGTGAAGCCATTAAGCACCAAATTTATTTTCACTATCTCGTTGCCCTCTTTTCCTAGATTCTTGAAAACTGAATACGGCATTAAGTTTACCGTAGCTCCACCATCAACTAACATTCTAGAAATCAGCCTTCTATCAATATGTCCTTTAACATATAATGGCTTCAAATGTTGGCTCGACTCCTTAGACTTCTCAAATATGGCTTCCTTCGGACCAAGATTCAATTGATCAACCTCTTGATCAATAGCTCAAAACTCCGAAGGCAAGATAAAAACCATATTAACAACCATACCGTCATGAGGTGAAGTATCATCTCTAATTATAGGAGATTCTTCTAGCATATCACCCTCATAGTCACTAGGTGTCACAATAGATGCTACAATTTGCTTCATTCTCTATTCCTTCTGAATTGGCATTATCGGCTTGATCTCATTAAAGGCTTCATCCCTTACCTTTTCAGCTTGAGCTTCTCCCAACTCTTGCTTGTGTAGTTTTTGTAACCTTCTCTTTTAGGAGCGTAAGAGACCTTTAGGACACCATCAAGGCTAAGATTTAGTTCTGGGCAGTAAGAACATCTTCCTTTCAACCTTCCGATCGCCCGAACTATCGATCGGCTTGGCACTAGAAGCAATTTCTTCAATCTTTGGCGCCACGGATCGTGACACTTCTGTAGATGACGCCGCTTTGGTTCCAAGATCAGTACTAATCACCTTTATAACTTTCTCTTTGTTGCCACCACTCAAACCACCATTAGTCGATTGTTTTTGCACCTTGTCTTCGTCAACAACCGGTTGTTTTTCTTCTATTTTAGATCTAATTTTTCATTAGAAACACCCACATTATTCACATGATACACCTTTTTAATTTACATTCTATCCCTCCAATCATTTGACTGATTTCTTAAATCAAACCAGTCTTATCTAGGATGAGATAGTCTGTCGAATGCCGAATGTTTTGGTGCTATCCGCCCCAGATGAAATGGCTCAATTGACATAGGATGTGGTGCCCAATATCCATTTCAACCCCACGGTAGACACAAAGGACACATTATAGGAGGAGTCCCCCACATCATAGCATTGATGGCCCAAAAGGAGGAAACAGAGCTGCTCCAATATTATTCTCCCATTGCCTTATCCTCCCTCCCCCCCTCCTAACTCATGCTTCGGATGTGATCTTGAACGCTTAAGTGTATTTGACCGACTGCCTCCCTTTTGGCCGGCCTTGCCACTCTCATACTTATCCAAAAGTGCACTAAATGTGGGTTTTGGCTTCTCAAGTTTCTTAGTGATTTTTCTCTTATCTTCATTCACCTTCCAACAATCAACTTCTGGGCCTTTCGGTTTGATCATCTTTGGTTTTCTATTATCATCACCAATGATCACTTCTTTGCCTTTAGTCGATTCGGCTTGAGATGGCCAAATCAAGATTTCTTGCCCTCACAATTAACCATGTTGACAGGAAATGGATCATTATCTAGCTTCATCTTTGAACTTTAAGCAAATTGCAATCGTCCTTTATTAATGACTGATAGAACCTGTCGACGAAAGATATTGCAATCATTAGTAGCATGAGAATATGAATTATGCCATTTGCAATACGCACGCTTCCTTAATTATTTTGCGAGGTGGAATAACAAGATTAGGAGATAAACTAATTTACTTTTCTTGTAGCAATAGATAAATATCTTATCATATTTAGTAACATCAAACGTAAATTTTATCTCTTCTTGCCAATTCTTTTGGGGAGTCAGCTTCAAAGCAAGGAATACAAATAGTTTAGACTTAGACTTTCATGCCCACTCAGCTACACACATATCAACACTCTCATCATCCGATGAGTCATCATCATATTCAACTACATTAACACTAGGACGATCCACTTTGTTCTTCTAACTAAAAATTTGGACTTCTATATACTCTTTGGCACGACTTTCTTGAGCTAGAGCCCACTGCAATACTTGATTTATATGTGAAAATTCTTGTCCTTCTAACATCTCTTTTATATGTGCATGTAAACCAGAAAAAAACTAACTCTACAAGATCTCTATCGAAAAGTGCTACATTAACGGTTTTTATATCTCTAAATCTCCTAATATATTCAGAAATAGACTCATCATATTTTTGTTTAACCAATGTTAAGTGAATTAGCCTCAATTTTTTTGTCTCCATTATAAAAATATTCATGAAAATTTTGCTCAAGTTGTGCTCATGTATAAATAGAATTAGGTGCAAGAGAAGTAAACTAAGTAAATGCATTGTCGAAAAGTGATAGAGGAAATAAGCGCAATCTTAAAGCATCACTACTACTGGCTTCACTAAGAAATTGTCTTGCGGTGTTCCATCATGGTTCTAGCATCCTCCCCATTGAATTTAATAAAATCAGACACTTTGAACCAACACAGATATGAAATTGTATCATAATAATCGGGGTAAGGCTTTTGATAAACATGTGCTCTGCCTTTAGGTTCTACCACAAAATGCTCCCTCAAATGACTAGCCATTTGTTCTCTAATGCTCTCGTGCCTTATAGGTTGCTTGGCCATGGGCCAAGTAGCAGCCGCATTGCTTTGTGGAATACTCTGTGGAGGCACTATTGGCTGCACATATGGAGTATTTAGTGGAGGCACATTAAAATAAGTACCCGGCAATGGACCATAAAGGATACTGGTACCTTGTGGAGGTATCGGAGGCGTACTATATGCTACGGTATTGTATTGAACTATAGGCATGTTTGATAAAATTCCATTAACTCGGTTGTTGTGATTAGCTACATGCAGACCCGAGCTAGTTATATTAGACATAGCATTTGGTAATGGAAAAACAAACGATGTGACTTCTGGTTTAGTAGCATTCAGTGTAGCAAGTGGAGGTGTCACAATGTTGGCTGAATCTAGAATATTAGTTTGACTATAAATTTGTTGCATCGGCGTGTTTCATTGTATTGACATAGGTGACATGAATTGCGCCGATGAACCAAAAGGGGCTTGCTGACTTTTGCTATTGTTATTCGAAGTTGAGGCACTAGCATCATGTGACAAGGACTGTTTTAGTGTATCTCTAATACCTTGCACCTCACGAGCCATAGAATCGAAAAAGCTACTAAGCGATTGATCTAAACCCTGAGCCAATGTATCAAATTTGTTACTCATAGCAGCACCCATGGATTGATCAATGGGTGAACAATGTATTCTTGCAAAGCATGAGGAACATCACTTGCATTGGGCTTTACCTCAGGTTTAGTGTAGATGATTGGTATTGGATCGCTCTTCTTAATCAGCCCTTGCCTTGTTTTATGATAGCATGCAAGCATCATCCTCTCCACCTCCTGTTTTTGAGCTTCAATAGCTTGACAATCATTCTTAGGAAGCTCTTCAAGCGTTGGTGCGATGAAATTGTTGGGGTTGATTTCGGCTTCCTCACTAGCCATGACCGAACAACAGGGGGTATGCGCTGAAACCCTAGGTGCTGAAGTCGATGAGAACCCTCGTTCCCCAGCGGAGTCGTCAATTTGTGTTGGCACAAGATTTTGCAACATGTGTAACACACAAATCCTTGAATCATGGATAACTATCTCAATTTCGTAGGAAAATTGTGACTTGTTTACAAACAAACAAGCAAAAGATTTCGAACAACAACGGTGAGAGTGGTTGCCCAGTTGATTTACAAGTAGATCAACAAAGAAAAACCATCCAAACCGTGGAGATTTGGAGCAAAAGAACTAACCCTAATATGAAAGAGAGAAAAATGAAAGTAGATGCGAAATTTGACGATTGACTGATTATTGCAATTGGCATCCAGCCGCTCAACTATATATTGGGGCGGCTTGGACTTGGCCCTTGTAGAAATACGACTCTCAATCCTAAAACCCACGTATACAAGTCATGTTCGGCCAAAATTAGAAAAAGAATCTGAATAGATCTAAAAATCTAACTCGATTCAGACTCAGACTGAGCACCGGATGGTCTGACGAGAACAAATTTCTGAACACCGGACCATTCGATGAGTTCAATTCAGTTGAAACCCTAAACTTTGTTCTAATGTACACCAAATGTTCCGACGTAGAAATGAACTCACCGGATGCTTGCGTCGGACTAATTCCTGAGACCTTCGAACTCTTTGCAGTAAATTGTATTTGTGCACATCGGATAATCCAGCGTTCATCGGACACCTCACCGGATGGTTTTTTTTTTCCAGAAAGTAAACCTTCTGCAAAAAAACTCTTTTATATGCATCGGATAGTCCGGCATTCACCGGATTATTCACTGGACAAATGTTGCAGAGAGCAACTCTCTGCATCCTTTGTGCAAGAAAATACGAACTCACTGGATATTCCGGCGTGTACACCAGAACCTTCGCTGGATAAATTTTTCTAGAGAGCAAAACTTTCTGCAAGAAATTGCCTTTGTATTCACCGGATAGTTTGGCGTTCACCAGATGTATCGCCGGACAGATTCCAAAGAACGCAACCTCTCTGCAAGAATTTACTCTATGTACTGGATAATCCGGTGACAACACGATCTTAAGCACTGGACTATCCGACTTTCAAAAAACCTGGGCCGTGCTATTTGTTACTATCAGAACAGTTAATGAGCCTCATTTTTCTGGTAGCTGAGCTTTCATCTCCCCCAGTATGACAACACATTTCGCAACAATGGCATATGCCCCATGCCATTTCTTTCTTCTTCCACACCAATCGCAATCGTCTGTATATCTTACATTATATTGGGGTCGATGGCGATGATTGTTTCCTTCTTCTTTCACTGGGCTGGAGATCCGAGGCGGCGATCAGATCATACCGATCATGATGAAAATGATGGGGAGTAAAGTGACAAAGTAACACCAGAGAGAGATGTGAACTACACTGATCAGTACCGGCACATGAGCAAAAGCGTTTCCACAGCGCCTCCCCTGATAGCTTTTTCTCTCGTCGCAACGCAGCGTCCCAATTCCGGTGTTTCTGCAAGCCACCTCGCCATGGATCACGCCATGATCCGGTCATCTTGAGGGGAAGCAAACCTGACTCGATCGGCAACGCAGTCGCTGCTGTTCTTCTTTTCACTTTGCTGCCCCGAGTGACCGAACAGACGAAGAATCTGATTCTCTTCCATCCAAAACCTGAAACCAATCTGTTATCTTTCAATTTTCAGTTAGACAAGTAAAAAAATTTCCTCTTCTGTAGTTATGCCAGTGGAAAGCAGGTACATTGTAGATTGGTGCTGTACGTAAACAACAGTTTCCAATGGACTAGTTAAAATGACTATTTTGTTTCAGACAAACGAAGAGGTAGAGACTTCACTGTAAAATTTAACGACATACAAAACTGAAGAAATTGGGAGCATATGATGATTGTTCCTTTCTTCGGTATCAAGGGCCATAAAGAGAACTAGTGAAGCGTGGGGCAGTGTCAAATACTAACATACCATGAACATGCACAGTAGCCAACTGAGCAAGCAAACAAAGATTCCTTTGCCCAGCGATGGAATCCACCTTGTGAGGCTGAAAACATGGTCAGTTACAGGCATGATCAGTTCATGTGATGCATCTTATAAAATCTTCAAAAGTTCTGTACGGGTGATGCACGTTCTAATATTTTTTTTTCACTGTATATCATGCAAACAAAAAACAGTCTGAAAACTGCAAAAGCGTTGCAGTTAACATTATACTGAACTCCCGGCAATACACCGACAAAGAGTGCCCAGGAGGCTAGGAAAGTTTGCTTCATAAGAGGGTTTACAACAAAATCATCGAAAATGGATCCTTTGGATCATTCAAGTTGTTCCTGGCGATGATAAAACAGAATTCACCGCAGCTGTTTTGTATCCAGGCCGATGCGTGAACCTATGTACTCATGCAGGGAAGAACACAGGCTGTATAATATATGTAGGGAAGAACAAGACGCTTGCTGATGACTGATGAGCAGTGGTTTCTTATCCTAAACCAATGTTCCTTTATAGAAAGAACCATAATGTTTGACAAGTAACAGTTATGACTTATGATGTTCAATTGTTGTTCATACATGATATGATATTTCTTGTCCTCAAGAGGACCATCTGGTTGGCATTACAATAGCATTTATCATGATGTTTGACAAGTAACAGCTAGAACAGCTAGTTATGCAGCAAATACTAGAGATAATGCTGGCCCTGAACTCAGCCAAAAGCACATCATTTTCTTACAAGCTTCAAGGAAAATATCAGAGGCACTGACTACACTAGAATGTAAGATGATTTCATTATGGAAAAGCATAATTACATTTTACAGGCATTCTGTTTCAGATTCTGAACAGCAAAATTGTAGAAAAGAAACAAGCTCCAACGTCTCGATTCGCAAAGATGGTGCTAGAGGAACAAGACACATAGGTCTACAATACAGTGGCGGCTGGTATCACTGCCATTCAGACGTTCTTGAGCTTCTTCATCTTGGATGGCGGCCACCTGCCCTTCTTCCTCAGGCGCCTCTTGCGGACAAGCCGCTTGCGCCGCTGCCTCAACTTCTTGGCCAGCTTCATCCGTGCTCTCTGCTCCATGATCATCTTCTGCTTCGACTCGAGTGGCATTTCCTCGATCTTAGCCACCGTTTTCGGTTCTTCTGGTTGTGCTTCACTGCCCTCTGTGGCAGCATGAACAAGAACCGGCCTCTTCTTGGCAAAAGAAACACAAGTGGCAGTCACATTCAGAGGGCTCTGTAGGGAGACGAGGTTCTTGCATTGCAGCCTTGGGGCTGCAACAAAAGTAATAACAAAAGGCAAACCACTTAATAGGATCTAAAGCACACTATATCGCATATGGATATTCTGAGCTCATATAGTCATATATGCCCAATGGAGTCATGGGTTCATGGCTCCCAGCATATGCAATGCAATGCAATACAATACTTAGCGGCAAATTTAGTACTTACTAACATCACTAGATCAACCAGAGAGAAAAAGGTGTGGACATATAATCATCTGTAGCAATTAGCAAGCATAGTGTGCTCTAGTGCTTAGTTGCATCTTAAATATATCACCATCTAATGACTGGCTTACACTCATATTAGTCGAATAAAGCAGGAAAGGAGCAAAATTTGCGGTCGTAGTTACTTTTTAAGACCCAATCGATACACATCTAGCATATTTTGAGCGTAATGCACTGAAGCTCCCAAGAAATTGCTGCACATTAGGTGTTCGACGAAATTCCCGAAGGACGCAAGAGCATCACAGAGACGCAGAAACGCCCGCGGCTCGAATGGCGCACGCTCAAACCGATACCAGACCACCAATCTCGCCACCTCAGTTCGCGGTAGGGGATTACAGCTTCAGACGCAAGCCAACCTCCCAAGAATTAATCCCAACCAGAATACGGGGGCGTTGGAATCGCACAAGACGCCGGGGGTCGAGGAGGCATTAACCGGAGCTTACTGCTGCAGGAGACGATGGTGGCCGCCGGGGCGGTGGAGAGCGCCCGGGAGTGAGGAGGGGAGGGGGAGGCGAGGAAGGAGACGGTAGGCGATAGGAGGAGCGCCATTGGGGGGGGGGGGGGGGTTGGCTTCGACCTCTCTATGCTAGGGGATAATAACCGGATAGGGCTGTGCAGCCTGTGCTGGAAGAGAACGGCCCCCCGTTCGATTGCAAATCAACGGTCTTGTTTGATCATGCTTGACAAAGGGCGAGAGGCCCCTTCTTTCTGCACATCGTGTGTGGCCCACATGTCACTGAGAGAGAGAGAGAGTGTGCAAAAGAAATATGGAGCTCAATTGGGTCATATTTGGTTGCCAAATCAACGCTAATTTTGGTTATGATTAGAAGTTTCAAGAGAATTTTCCTTTTATGTCATCAAAACTTAAACTTTTGTTTTATATGTTATTCCAAATTTACACGTCACTTCTCTGCCACTAGATTAAATATGTCATCCTGGTATGCCACTCACTTTCTCCTATGCCATCCGAAATATGGCATTCCCTCCCTTCTATACCATTCAAGATATGCCACTCATTCTCATCTATTGGAACTCAGTGTAAACAATAGACTCGAGAGTGGGAGATTTAATCGGATGTTTCATTCATTCATCATCGTCGTACATTTAGACATGGGGGAAGGGATGTCTCCGTGTGGGGAGATGCCCAATCACAATAACAACCGCCAGAGTGGTTATCTCTTGATTATATTTCGTAACACTTCCCTTGATCGTCTGTATAATATGTCATCAAAAACTTTTTTAAAACCTAGTGAAAAAAATAGGAGAATACATATAGAGAGATATATATATACACTTGTATTAATACTATCTTATTAAAAACCTTATATAAGAAAACTTAATAGAAAAACTCATAAAGGAAAATAGTGTAATATTTATGATATGAGGGATCATTAACAAGTTATATATTTGAGGAGTTTACCCCTTCTGAACTTTACAACTCTTGAAGTCATTTCATATCAATTTCATGAATGGAATAAATATGTTGGTAAAGACTTTGTGAATAAATCTGTAGGATTATCACATGATATTATTTGCAAAGTATTTTTATCTCCTTATTTCTGTAATTCATGAGGATAAAATAATTTTGAGGCAATATAGTTTGTGATATTGCTCTTTTCTATAACATATATGTATTTCAGCAATACAAGCAGCATTATCTTCATAGATAATAGTAGATGATTCTGATGAATCAATACCACACGATTCTTATATATAGTTAATAATTTTGTAAAGTCATACACATTCATGTGTTGCTTCATATAATTATTTTAGAATGATTAGTGAAAATAGCCACAAGAGTCTGATTTTGATGACTTCTATTAGAAGTCTTTTCCGCCATATAAGAATACAAAGTCTCTTTGTGATCTTATATTATGTGGATCAAATAAATAGCCAGTATCTGTATATCCAACCATAGCCATGTCTTAGTTTTTCTAATAGATAAACCAATATCACTTTGTACCTTGAAAATATCTAAGGATTTTCTTTACTCCTGCCCAATGGTGTTTGTTAGAGTTGTGCTATGTTTAGCTAGTAGGGATAGCAATAGGTCGGGTGGAGCAAAATCATGCCCGACTCAAAACCCAGCAAACTTAACCCGATCTGACCCTGAAATGCCAAACGGGTGAAAAATAAAATCCAAACTTGCACCCATCGGGTGCCTGTCGGGTTTCGGGTGCCCGTCGGACTGGGAGTTATTCACCACAAAGGCACAGAGCAAGGGTATATCGGGGTAATCGACGGGGATGTGGCTGTTGGAGATGCCCTCACCACCGAAGTAGCAGTGCAGGTGGGAGCGGCGGCTGCAACCGCAGGGCGCCCTCCATGGCTACTCGGACTCAGTGTAGTCCATGGTGGCCAAGGCAGCGGCTGCTCAGAACCGTGCGATGCGCATCCCAGTGTGAGACCATCTCCATGGAGCGTGATGCAGAGGGGCGGAGCACCGGAGCGGAGGGCGTGCGTGGAGGGGGTGACACAGACGGGGTCGTGGAGGGTGCCAGTGGCATTCTGGAGTGTGGGAGCGCAGAGCAGTGAAGAGGCAAAAGCAGAGTGCAGCGAAGAGCTTTGAACGAGAGAAAGCGGTGGAGGCGAATGAGGAATGAACGAATGGATAAGGATAAGGTCTAGGGTTCGATGGCGTTCGGAGAGGTGCTCATGGGTTATGAGTCTGCGTGTGGGTTGAGTAGCCGACGAGCCGATTGAGAACCAGAGAAGTTGGGCTGTCTTGGGTGACCATAGGTTAGTCACGGGGGAAATATCAAAACTGCACCCACACCCGTGACAGTGGGGCACCTAACCCGCCAGACTCATGGGCAGGATTTAGGACTCGAACCCGCACTCAGCGGGTGCAGAACCCACGTGGCTGGTTGCCATCCCTATTAGCTAGCAAGTTATCTATAAATGCAATATTATGCATGTTGCAATTTATAAGATATATTAGCACTCCAAAGGTACTGAGATGTGGAATTTTAGGTCGTAATATCTCTTCTTCTTCATCCCAATATTTGAATGGATCTTTATCTATTTCAAGGGATTGAAAGACCATAGCTATTTTAATGGATATGATATATCCATATTGAATTTCTTCAATATCTTCTGGATATATACAGACTAGTATACAAGTATTTCTAATGGAATATGTTCAAGTTATAGAGTTGAACAAAATTTGGTTTTACCAAATTATTCATCTCAAATTCCATCTTAAGATGATGGCATGTCTTGTATATTTTTAATGATATTGAGATCATCTATATATACCGATATGATATAAAATCCCTTTGAGGATTTCTTTATAAATCCACATGAGCAATCTCATTTGAGTAACCCTTCTATAGAAGAAACTCACTTAGTTTGTACCATTTTTATCCAGCTGTTTTAAGCTATGAAGTGGCTTTACACAATATATGTTGTGATTTGTTTCCGGATTCAGAATTTTAAGCCCTTCATGGACTTTCATTTAGGTTTCTGAATCAAGCAACCAGATTCTGGCAATGATATTAAATATCAGAACATTATTCCACTTACAATTGGAGTATATTTCATTGAAAATCGATGTTGGGTCTCTGCGTGAACCCTTGTGCTATAAGTCTCACTTTGCATCTCACCACATCATTGTTTTCAATCCGTTTGCGGACGAAAACCTATTTCAATCCTACAGGGAGTATATTTTGAGAAGTAGGCATTACTATAGTAAATACCTCTCTTTTATTGAGCGAGCACAATTCTACCTCAATTGCTTTCTTCTTTTTGATCTAGTACAAGTACTTGAGGCATCATGCCATGGCCATGGACTTTGCCCTACGTCCAATTGAAGATCTTTTACAATTTACAAGAAGTAATACTTGTTAATAATTCTTTCTATTGTATGATTCTCCATAATCAATATAGTTTTATGGATAGGATATTCTATTTACCCTTTCTGACTCCTCGTGATTCCCACAACAATAGAGTTAGGATGTTTCGATGCCCAAGCACCTAAATTAGTGTGCACATATGTGATGTGTCTTGGATGTTGAGTATCCACATGCCTTGTATATTGAGTATCCATAAGGTGTCTATCAACTTCAGGTTGATTTGTATTTACTGTATTATTTCCTCGGATGCTTATAAAAAGTATTATCCCTTGTGACCATAACTCTCCCTTTCTTATTTGTATTTGGGAGTTGAGTGGTTTTATTAGATAGCTAGCGCATTGAATGCAGAGATATGATTTAGTAACATATTTATTGTCAGTAAATGTATATGGTAGATATTTACAATGTGTTGCAAATTTATAAATGTTTGAACTTCATGTTCATATTCTTTAGTACGTGGATATAAGGACCGAATATCCATATCTAAGGACTGAATGCATATGTACATTTGATCTCCCCCTAATACTGAAAATTATCCTCATCAGCGTATCGGGCTATGAATAAGTCTCCTATTAGGAGCTTGAGGCATTTTATGATTGACGAAAAATATACCTCATATATATCCACAATTTCTTATGAGAGCCTATTGATGTACGCTGCGGTGGTGATATCGGTACAATATAACCAAATTATCGTAGATGGGAAATACTTATTTGCTTTCCACGTACTTAATTGCAATGGGGAAGAAGTATGCTATGTAGTTGGTCTTTATTAAATTAAATTTGCGGCATGTAATACCTCATGATCCCAACATGAGGTTGGTTCAGTGCAATTCTAAAGTAATGGTCATGTCATGAATTTAACTTTCTTGATGAGAAATTTCACCAAGACCATTTTGAGCGTCTACACATAAAGTACTTAATGATTCAAATTAATGCCTAAGGCCATATAATAATTATTTAAGGCTCGTAAAATAAGTTCAACAACATTATCTAATTCAATGGATTTTATCTTGTGATCAGAATAATTTGCTCTTAATTTGAGCAATAAACTTGTAGATGCATCTATGAGTATCATAAAGTAACTTAATGGTTTATATAATGGTTGAATATGACCACATATATCCCCTTGAACGCGTTCAAGAAAATTGAGTGGCCCATTTTTAATTTTACGGTAGAAGTGCCTTAAAAATAATTTTTCTGTGGCACATACAATGCACATAAAATCTGAGGATTTTAGAAATTTCATAAAATTAATGTTGTGACCAATAGAAATGCTTATAACTTTTCTTATCATCCCTAAACCAGGATGACCAAGGCGATAATGCCATCTCTTCAATTTATCAAGATTCTGAAAAACTATCCTAAATGCAACATGTGGTACAAGATTGATGTCTGTATTATACAATTTAAATGAAAATGAAGGAAATTTCTCAAGCATTTGCTTGTCATATCTGTAATGGTGATGAAAAAATATTCATCATTGTTGTCATTATGAGTTTCTAATAGAAATCATTTTATCCGATATCTTTGTAACTTAATAGGGTATATGCAGAATGAAGATATATGAGTGTACCATCGATTACTATTTGAGCACCCATAGGGAGAATGAATGTGGCTCTATCGGAACCGACAATCAATGTATCATGCGAGCGATTGTCTTAATATTTTCTTACCTCTTTTTAAGAGTATAGAAATATTTTGTCTCCTTCATCTGATTATTTCCCATAAAAATCTATATAAAGTAAATCAAAGTTAACTCATATATAGAATATATCAATAGTATCTTTTGAAGATACAAATAATGACAACAATAAAATTACAATATTTAGTAATACGTAGATAGGTTGATAACAATTTATGGTATTTAGTAGATAAATTGTGGTATCCAAACATGTCTAGGTAATTATATTCTACAAGCATGTTATTTTTGTTAAGGAAGTTGTCCAGTTTTTTTTTATCATATTGTTGTAATGCTCTTGAGGAATATATTGAGAGAGGAACATACTAAGAACAAATTGTATACTTATCCCCTTGAACTTGTGTTCCTTTTTCAACAAATATGAGGTATTGATCAACTAAATGCTTATGAGTAAGGCATTTCTTAGTAAGATGATTCATACATTCATATTTATGACAAACTTGCGAGTTGTTATTATGGTCATTTTTTCTTGAAAATTCCATTAGCCTTGTTAGATTTATAATAATGCTGCTTAATATTGCATTTCCACTTTCCTTTGAATTTCTTCAAGGTGCGGTATTGCTGTGGCAATACCCTGTTAGTCGGAATGAAAGTGGATAAAATATTCTCGATCATATCTGCATCTAAGATGGGTTGATCACAAAAAATACAATTGTCAGCAGAATTTATAAACAACGAAGGTATAATCTGCCACAGACTTAAAGTCTTATAAATGAATGAGTGATCATTCATATTACTCATTTTCCAAAAATACAAAGCAATATATTCGAATTATCCAAATACTATTGAGACTTTAAGTTGAGGTGCAGTTATTACTGCAATGAGGTTGAGGTGTAGTTATTGCTAGAATGAGTCCTTGGGACATTAAATAGAGTTTTATATCCATAACCCAAGATACATAGTTGTGACCATCTAACATGAGTTTATTAAACTCTTTGTTGGAAATATGAGTCATATACTATATAAAATGACCATGTATTCAATTAATTTACCATGATAGTAAATTAAATAACATGAAAATATTGTAATGGTGCAGAATTTGAAATTCAACATGAGTCTCGAATATAGATGTAGTCTTCTATAAAGAAGAAATGACAAAGTCGCTCCTAATGTTTTGCATTTCATTCCTAAGTGAATAGGTGATTTGATAATTACTGTCAAAATATAGACTCTGTTCTATAAATTTTGGTTATACACGTTGAAAGTAGTCATCAAGTTGATATGTATCATAATGTAGACCTCACAATAATGGGTTAGAAACTCGCTACTATGAGCAAGAATGGGTGACACTATAGTCGCAGTCAATGCTCTATTCTCCACTGCCTTGTGTTTGACAAATGTTATAGAAGATATGAATTAAAAATATTTTACACTAATTTTTGCTATTTTTTAAACAAAAATTTGAACCAAAATATTTCAAGAGTGATATTAAGGTGTAAACCTTCAATACAAGACATGCGAAAAATTCACTACTAATGTCTCGGACTCCACTTCTAAGAAAGTGGGTGACATATGGTCAGTGCCGAAGACATAGACTCTGTACTTGTTAAATAATGGTAATAATGCAAAATTAAAATTCAATATGAGTATTGAATAATTATTAGTGTAGACCTTCATGACGGGCGAAAAATTCGCTGCTAAAGTGTTAGTCTCCATTTTGAAAAATGGGTGACATGTGGCCACTTCCAAATACTTAGTCTTTGTGCATGTAAATATTGGAAAGCATATTGAAGGTAATTATCATTTGGTGTAGACCTCACAATAATAGGTGAGTAACTCACTGCTATAACATGGGTGTCATCCAATTAAGATGGACGATGTTATAGTCATAGCTATGGTTACAGTGTCTACTACCTTGTGTTTATGCCGATAAAATGGTAAGGTAATCACCACAAATTTTTCATAAATGTCTGCATATAATTTAAGTTGTGGCTTAAATAAATATTGAAATGCATAAATATTTGAATATGTAATTGCAAATAAGCAATACACATTGTGTAATAATCTGCAATCACATACCATGATAAAGTATTACTGAGGTAATACTAAAAGATATGTAGTAATACACAAATACCACAATTCCTAAAGACCTAAGGGTCTGGATTGCGATATTATATGAAGTTAACAGTGCATAATACAATTAGCATTAAGTTCGAGGACTTAAACATAAATAAAATTTGATGTTTTTATATAATTACAACTATAGCGTGTAATTTTATAAAAAACTAGGGGCTCTCTGCTTTGCATATGCCAGGTTGATATTGGGATTGCAGTCCGATTGTGGCCCATTCGACTCGTTGGCCTAGCTCATTTGGCAAGCCCATGTAGCCTTGTATAAAAGGCCGGTGGGGGTGGGGGGGCTTAGGGTTAGGGTTCCCCATCCCCCAGCCGTCGGGGTAGCTGGTCGCCATGGGCTGAACACCACCGCTGTATATCAAAAACAATGCTCACCTCAAACACTTTCTAGAGATCATCTTAAATAATTTCATTGATATTTTCCACTGCAAAATGGAGCAGTGAGATAAGACTTGTAGAAAACATTTTTTTTACAAAATGGAGTAAAAAAGAACTTTTTTGGCGATGGAATTAGCAAAGGGGACTAACCTCTTTGGTGAAGCTGATGTTTCTCACCTGAGAAGAGGTATGGTTTAGACATTTATCAAAGTAAAAAGTCTCCAACCATTTATTTATAGGTACGAGCAAACATTTGTCAAAGTAAAAACTCCAGCGGCAGCCCTAAGATTTTTATTTTTTTTGTCAATGCACACATAAGGTTGACATGGTCATCTGAAAAATATGAGCTAGAAGCATCCAGCCACAAATTTGGAAATGATTGATTCACATATAAGAAACTAAGAATCATGTGAAAACAGCACCATGAGTCCAGTGACCACGTTGTTACTTGTTACAAATCGCATGTTGTTGGCTTGCTTGTGGCAATCACCTCGGAGGAAGTCAAGCAGCTACTCCAAAAAGGCGGTGTAGGAGGCAGATTAGGAATGCACGAGAGGACTGGAATTATCACAATACCAATGTTTTAGTCGGTTCAAAAACTGATTGCAATAAATGTTCATCAAGCACTAAACTTGAAAGAGAGGAAAACAAAGAAGCATGCCTGTTGGGTTTTCTAGTAGGGCAAATTTCTTATTTGTCATAAAAAAACTTCATCTTCCCTCTGTGCCATTTAAATTTTTAAATTTTCTTCATTGCCATGGATTTTATTTTTCGTTCCTCTCTTGCCATTATATCCACATTTCTGTTCGAGCCTCGTCAAATTCACTGTTTATCAGCTCTGTTTCTCCAAAAATTAGTAGTCCTTTTTTTCTCCAAAAATCCTAATTTTTTTTTATATGTTTCATAATCCATGTGCAACCAATTTTAATTGGATTCACCTAAAAATCTTGTGTATAATTTAAACTAAAATTCTTCAAAAAAAAAAGACTACTTTTATAACTTCTAATAATTGTTAGGGCCACAAATAAAATCTAAAAAATCTAGAAAAAATCACTAATATTTTTCTTATATGATGGACTAATTTATAAAAGTATTCTAACACCTAATTATGGTGAAAAAGTGAGGTCTTTTGTAATGCTCCATTATACGCAACATGATATAATAGATGGAAATGGAGCATTACAAAATAACTCACTTTTTTACCATATAACACAGGGCTAAAAATAACTTATATAAAATAATATTTGTGATTTTTTAGATTTTTGGAATTTTATTTGAGGCACTAACAATTATTAGAAATTATAAAAGTAGTTTTTTTTAGAATTTAAGTTTAAATTCTACACAGGCTTTTTAGATGAATAAATTAAAATGAGTTACACATAAATTATGGAACACATAAAAAAAATTTAGGATTTTTAGAGAAACAGAAGAGCACGTATTTTTGAAGAAACAGAATCGGTGAACAATGAATCGGTGGATAGTGAATTTGATTGAGCATTGAACCAAAATGTGGACGGAATGGCAAGAAAAGAACGAAAGATAAAGACGATAGGGATGAAGGTAGTTTAAAATTTTAAGTGGCACTAAGGGAAGAGAATTTTTTATGGCAAATAAGGAATTTACCCTTTCTGGTACTGTACACAAAACATCCGAACCTTTTACAACTGAATATCTCTGATTACACATCCAAACATAAGACCGAAAGTACTTTACTCATACAATACATGCTTTTTTTCTTGCAGTTTAAAACGCAGGCCTGCAACTGACTGCAGTGCCCCTGATTTAACTCACGATTAACAAGGCAAACTATATGTACATAGTTACTAACGCCTCATCGCAATTGGCAGTGAGAAAAATGGCTGGAATGTCAGTACGAGCCCTATTACCGACACCAAATTTAACATCAGGAACATGATCTGATCACCTGCAAGTTGCATAGATGAAACACGAATTTGCACTTAGTAATTTGTATTTAGCTGCTTCTGCTTGCCATCCTAGGTAAGGCAAAGCCATCAGCAGTAATTAATTCAATTAGCAAAGCTTGGAGCAACCCTGTATGTGTTGTTTACCTGGTAAGAACAACCCACTTATGTGCTTCTGAGCCCACGAAAACCTGTAGAAAAGGCAAGGAGAGGAGTTAAGCAATTGTAATGCACACTTACAAGCCAATCAAAGCTAACCCATGTTATTATTGTTCTGGGAAAGAAAAGTACTCACAGAATTCCCGCTGCTGCTGGAGCTACAGCTTTGAACATTGACATCAGAGTCACAGAGATGCCGTTTGCAACACCTCTTTGTTCTTGTGTCTGCACATGTTTCATCAAACAAGTTAGAATCTAGAAAAATAATAAAGCAAATGTGTTGAGATGAATGAGCCTATTGAGACAGGATTGATGCATACCACTGCAGTGTTTTGAAGAATGTTGCACGCAATAGTAATCGTAGCCTGTTTCGTTCAAAACAATACATCATAATTTGTTCATAACAAAATTTCCTTGTAAGATGACTGAACTCATTTTCTCTAAAAGAACACTTTCTACATTGTTATTAGTACTCTTTCTCTTTATAGGAGGCAGCAAAAGAAAGTTGACATTATCATCAAATTCGCTAAATAAAACTCAGAATTGTGGATTTGTGTCAGCACATATGAGATTCAAATTTTCCTAAACTAGTTGTTGATGACGATAAAAGAGATCAAAGTCACTGACTCACAGCGAACATATTCTTCAAAAGTGAAGCTATGTTGATAAGTATTTTGAGCTCCAGCCCATGTAGGTTGGCCGTGAAAGGATATGTTGCGAGGAGAAGTATAGACAAGATCTACAAATGAAACACCATTTGAATTGGGTACTTGAAAAGATAAATCAGATCAAAGAAGTATCTTAACAAAGATAGGAATGTGCTTCAATACACCTCTTTTAGAAGGAAAAAAAAACCGTGGGGGAACACCCACACAGTTTCCATAAGAAAAACAAATAAAATATTTCCCCAATCTAATATTCAAATCTATACCTATATCTAACCATTTATTTGATTTATTTTATTACGTTGATGGATATTTGTTGCCCAACGTGATGGTAACTATAAAGTTTAAGGTTATTAATTATTTTTACAAGATGTGTACCGGAACAAACCCCACAAAAATGTATATCTCACATACCGCCGCGGGACGGAATGGCTTGATTGGTCCAAAATATTTGGCAATGGAAGGGTAAATAGCAAGTTGATATACCAAAACACCAAAACCTACAAAGATCGAATGAAATTGTCATTAGGTAAATAATTCAATGGCAATGCTACGGGGAAGTGGTAAAGAAGCATGCTACTTATGTGCTAATTTAATTCATTTTGCAGATTTTGTGCTACTTATAGCGCTTCTCATGTGCAATAATTATTAGATTAAAACTTAAAAAAGAACATATACCTGATATGGCTAGCACAGTACCAACATCCTGGGATGTCAAACTCAGGCCTCGGAATTTTCTGCTACTCACTGCCCAGAGTGAAAATGTCTGAAGATGATATTTAGGGAGCATATTAGCATTCGCATGAGCAGTTAATTCAAGGGCTACAATGTTATACCAGCATCCTCTCATATTGACTTGTTACTGAATATGTTGATCTGATGATCATTTAAGCTTGAGAAATACATGAGATTACCTCAAGATAAGCTGTGTCATGGAGAGAAAAGACACAATATAGGATCACTGCTGACATCAATTGCCAGTTCTTTAGCAGGTTCTTCGTAGATTCGCCCCTAGATTCTTTAGATTTTCCACCTTCTGAGTTCGACTCACCAATTTGTGCCTCCAGTTCATCAATAGATTCTACTTTGTCATCATGGTGAAAGTGCAGAGTTTCCTGAGGAAATGAGATAAATGCTAAGGAACTTTCTCTAAATCTTGATAATTTTTTTGAAAGAAATGCTTTTTGTGGAAGTACTGGAAATTTATAATGAACTACTTCTTGATATATTTCATTTACTTTCTTGAAGGGATGTAGTAAGTTGGATTTTTAAGGGAAAAATCATAAGGGAGATGATACGGTATACCGGGAGCCAAATGCATGCAATACATGCTCCTGCTGCTAGTACTGATATGACGAAGCAAGGGAGGAAGTATGGAAACCTGAAAATAGATGGACAATTCAAAGATTTATCTCATGCTCAAAATGATACAAAAGTTTATGTAACAGAAATAGCATGAATAATTAATAAGTTACCTCCCAAATATGGACTTTTCGGAGAAAAGATTTGGGTACTTCTTTGCAGGCTAACACAGTATAGAAGATACATGATGTTAGTCATGTATTTTTGCAGTAATTGCTTTATTGGAATACTAAATACAAATTTCTCATGGTGCTTGTGGAAGACTTAATATTAGCTGATTAGCTGGCAGAGGTGTGAAACTAACCAAAGAATATATTTACACCAACTTTGTTCCCCGTGCGCTATTTTTACAGTCTTGTTGGGTGAGATTTTAAACTTCATCATGCATGGTTTGGTAATGAACATCTATCCTCTTTGTAACTCTATCGTGTTTACTTGAGTTCTTTTGCATACCCATGAGAGGTCAGCTTTGATGAAGTGAAACAAGGTGCAAGTACACTTTGGTATTTCCAATTTTTTAACTTTTCTCGATATAGAAGTGCAATTATCCTCACCTGTGCAAGAAACCCTCCAATAGCTGGTCCGACAACAAGAGCGATTGCTCGTGACGATGTAACCTAGGACATAATGTTAGACATAAGTTAGCTAAAAGTAAACATAAATATCACAAACTGAAGAATTTGTTCGAAGGAAAAAGTTGGAGGTTTGAAATGCAAAACACTGAAGAGATTGTTAGTACAAGAGAGATTCCTAGTGCTTGGTGCTCTTTCCTGCAGACTTCTGAAGCATAGGCCTGGAAAATGCAGATCAGCCATGAGCATCTAATACCTAAGTGTCATTTGCTACCTAGGGCCAGCCATTGACACAGAGATGAAGTACCTTGATTGGTCCCAGTATGCCACAGAGCAACCCAAGTAACCCCCTGGTTACAATTGCCATCCAGTAAGTTGTGCTAAGGCCAAATAGTGTGTTAAACACAATCCTGAAAAGTAAAAACATGATTTACTTCAGCCCAATTGATGAATGGAGCACTGAATATGATTTCACAATGTTGTTGAATTTCGCATACACTGAGAGGATGCTGATCACAATGCAGGGTTTCCGTCCATACTTGTCAGCAAACATGCCCCATGGAACAGCACTGATGGTTCTTCCAAGGAAATAAGTCGCCCCTTGAAGAGAGATTACAGTCAGTAAGAAAATAGCCAGTACCGAGGATGAATCATAGTCGAATGACGATAGTAATTGCAGGTTTACACAGTTATTCGATGACAATGCACGTGAGACCTTAGTTGAAGAATATAAACATATCTACACAATTAAGTCTTGAAATCCCAACCATGAGAGAAGACATTGCTCACCAACAAAACCAGCATAGAACCCGATGTCTTGCTCTTGCTTTGTGACTTTCAAGTCCCTGATCTGTTATTGTAACAAAAGTAAACATTTTATTTCAAAATTCATGGAGAAGCAAGTTTTCTGCAAGTTAATGAAGTAAAGTTTGAGATTTTAAACATCTGTATATACCATGAAGTATAGATAAGGGAACAATGACTGGATCGGCATAGCTGGAACAGCAAAAAAAAAAGAGGGATCAATCAACAATTAATAGATAAAACTAATTAATGTGATTGAACTGAAAAACTGACAACAAAAAAATTGCACGCCTTCTTTGGACAGAATAGGACCGATGTCCCAAAAAAAATTATTTTTTAACCCCCAAAAAATGAGACATAGTCACACATAGGCATAGTGATCAAAGTCTGTATTGGCACTTTAATGTCACTAAAATTACCCAATGATAGTCACTGGGTGTACTTACATGTTATCACTAACATACAACTAATATCAACTACAATGATTTAAATGGCTGTTTTGAACCATCGATCCCTTAAGGTACAAACAAGGACCGTTGCTTTGGACCGCTCCTGATGTCCTATGAATTTCTTCTAAGTGATGTTGTCAACTAGATGTAAGACATGCCCTGAATCCATGGACGTTAATCACCAATAACGGAAAAACCACTAGCTACCACTACCACACAATCAACAAGAATCGATACGCGCAACCAGTCTTGGCGTCATCTTCACCTACTCGCGATCGAAGGCTGTGACAAGACAATTCTGAATCATACTGACATTGAGAACGCTATGGCCTGATCTCTACATTCTACAGCTAGAGCTGCTTCGCATTTTCATAAGGTCATGACCAGATTGATCAATGCCTACATCTCGTATACTTGTAGAAGAGGCTCGATCATGGATCATACCGGCACACAGGCAAGCGATCCAAATGTAGAGGAAGTCCGTGTAGGGTATCCGGTCGCTGGCCTGGACCTTCCTCTCCTGCATGCACCCGGGGCAGCGCTCGTGCCACGCCTTCCCGTCACCGACGAGCAACGGCGCCTCGCCGCGGCCGCCGCCGCCACTACGGGCCATGATCTCGATGGCAGGCAACGCCTGCCGGTGCCAGATGGACGTGCTGCGTGACTCGTCCCAGCCGTGCGGCAGTGCAGATCGTGGCCGTCTGAATCAGATGGTCGCATGGGTTCCGGCCGGGAGTTGCAGGGCATGCTCTTTAAAGCGAGGTCGATCGATCAATGGAGTTTAATCGGAGCCGTGATCCGTAAAAGCTGTGGCCTCTAGATTTTTGTTCTTTGTTTTTCTTTCCTTGGTTTCGGTTCTTGTCGTTGGTTTGGCTAAATTTAGGTGGCGGGATCAAAGGGTTAGCTGAGTCAGTCGTCCCGTCGTTCGGAACGGCTTCACCGCCAGGTAGAGATGGAAATGCGGCTTCGTTCTCCTGTATCCATAGGGAATTCTCTTATCCCAGAATAAGGAAATTTGATCCTCGTGAATTTATGTAGACACAGAGAAGAAAAAATGCTTCCCATCTCCGCTTCCCACTATATATCTGATATCACATATGTACATATTATTCTTAGTATTTAAATATATAAACATTATATTAAATAGAGAAAATAATAAATTACTATTATATTTTCTTGTCTAATCTATAATATTTAACTTATTTTATATTAATTATCCTTGTATGCATCAATAAACTACTTATTTATACTACAGACGTATTGTTAATAAATAGAAATAATCAACTATGATTTAATTTTACATCTCATTTGAGATCCGGTCCCCACAAAATTTCCCACGGGGATGGATATGGGAGAAAACTTTCCCCGATAATTAAATGACGAGGGGATGAAGAAACATTCTGCGCTCGGGATTGGTCCCGTTGCCATCCCTTAAATATGCTGTGGACCATACACATTGCAACTCTCTCTCTAAGGATGTGTCACATCAACGCAGATAATCGTATCTAAGGATGTCTTTTCTAAAGAGTTCATATGAAATTACTAGAGCGGCGGGGCTTTCTGGCCAGTCACGCTATCTACGTCGGCGAAAAAAATTTATTTGTCGTCCGATGCTTGTCTTACCACGCTCGTCATGCGTGGGGTGCTCATCACGCACCTGGCTAGTGCGGTCCACGCGTGGGCCATCTGATTTTCTTGGGGCAAAATATCCCCTTCTAGAAAGGGCTCGATGCACACATCCACCCTTTTCTCCACCTCATCTGCCTCACACCTAGGGACCGCTCCGCACACCATCGCCCGTTGCCTCCCCTCCCATGGCTGCTCCGCCCAGCTGCCTAACTTCTTATGGTGCGCTATTCCCAATCGTCCTCTCCCATCCCCCTCATCTCCCACACCAACTAGGGCAAGGCTACATTTGGTTTCTTTGCCCTCTTCCCTTTCTTTCTTCTGCCAAGACAGCAAGGAGGTGACCAACAGCTTGATCCAGTGGGGATGAGGTCGATTTGGGCGAGCAGAAGCTTGATCCGGTGGGGAGGGGGCCACAGTAGCTCGATTTGGTGACGAAGATGTCGATTCAGTCGACCTGCGGTAGTGGGGAGGATGAGCATGAGCTCGATGTGGTGGGGAGATGCCGAGCAGCAGCTCGATGAGGTGGGGAGGACTCCTCCTTAGTCGGCGCTGCCAGCGTCACATCGCTACCTCTCCCCCTCTTGACGTGGCTTGCCTCCTCCCTGCACCATCACCTCTTCTTTTCTCCCATAGCTGAATCAGCTCATCGTTGGCTCCTCCTCTCTGCCATCAAGCACTTCCTCCACTTCTCACTGCTTTGCCACCCTCTGGAGGCATGTTGGGCTATCTGTACTGCCATTTGCACAATTCTCCACTAGGTGATCGTTGGAGCTCTTCTTTCTTTTTCTTTGTTCTTTTTTACTTCGTAGGGCTTATTTATTATGCCTTTGATTTAATTATTGCTATGATTTACCATGGAATGATGCACGAGTAGAGGTAATCAATTTGTATAAGGTTCCAAAAAAAATAGCTTTTTGTCATCAATATTGTTTTACATTGCTACAAGTAGTAGATTAATTTTTGTTGTGTAATGCTTCCATGATCAATTTTAGTTCTGCAATTATGCATTGCCTGTGAATAAGGTTGCACATGGCACTTATGTGCATTCACAATTCTTGATTTTGCAGAAGCCAACTATTATGGTGGATAAAACTACACCAACATCTCTTTGTTTGTTGCTCTATAAATATGTGTGATACCTATTTTATGAATCTTGATTTCTAATCCTTTGCTTCAGTGGCTGTCGAATATCTAACTATGGGGTATATACATATAAGGAGTATACCATATAGGGACGGGATATACCGTGTGCATACTTAATAACTCTGGATATTACGAAACCGAAACTGCGATATCTGATATTCCCAGAATCTAGAAGGTGTATACTAAGAAGACCTCGATTGCTTACCCAACTGGAGAAGACTAGTATCCATAACAATTTTATCTACTTAAACGATAAGAATGACTCCCTATCGATTACGGATGGATAGGAGGAGGTATATCACCCCTATATAAGGCAGGGACCCAAATCCCTTAGGGGAGACTCTTTTTTCTAGCTACTCTAGACAAGCATCAGGACCTTGACGCAGGAGGAACTTGGCGACTTTAGCCCTAGGTTACATTAGATCTGACCTACTCCTTGTAATAGGTTAATCACATTATTTGTACTCGCATGAATACATATACATAATCATCCACACAGGACGTAGGGTATTACTCCAACCGGAGGTCTGAACCTGTATACATCATGTGTGCCTCGCTTCATGTTCGATCTTTAATCCACGAAGATAACCCCGTTATTTTCTAGACACATTGTCAGGAACAAATCATCGACAGTTGGCGTGCAAGGTAGGGGTTTTCTTCCTTTCAGGATCGACTATGCCTCGAGTGCACATCGGCATCGGATTCTCCGACGTCGGCTTCTACGACTACTTCGGGTCAACAATGATCACCCTCGAATCACCCCTAGCCGGGTCGGAGATCACGTTTGGAAACTACGATTTTACTCTGGGACCATCAAGGTGAACTAATCTGCACTGGTATATTATTGAGTCCAGACTATTGGACGCATACCGCGAGGTGGGACATCTCGAGTGGGATCTCAAGGAGCGCAATGTTCTCCAATGCATGGACACCGACAGCGATGAGAGTGGCAACAACGACTCCACCGCCAGCCAGAGTAGCCGAACAGATCGATTCATGTTCATGGCTAGAGGAGCTGACACCCCACCTGTTGACCCAATCGCGGTAGATCCAAACGCTGTGGTAAACAATGGCATAGAAATCCCTAAGGATCCAACGGAGGTAGACGCCTCTCATGGTACCAGCGTTGCTGACGATATGCCGTTGAAAATATCTACAGCTGGGGCCTTACGTGTCCTTGACACAACTCTCCATCAATGGACCACGGAAGGTCAGATACCTCCTAGTCTTCAACGACGACTTTCGGTGGGCACACCTCCACCGCTAGCATCAAGGGATGAGCTCCCCCAGAATAGCAACCACGGAGCAGCATCGTCTTGACCCCAGCCAAGTCTAGGGAGCGATGTTTTCAGCACTCTGAATGCTAATGTCCAGGGAACCCATCTGATCCTAAGATCTCTTCCGGAGTTGGATCCCGTGAATCCTTTGACCCCTATGGTTAACCAGGTCAGGACCTTACTCGATGCGACCTAATCCAAGCCGCTTGAGCAAACAATCCTAGTAACTCTAGGCGCCTCAGCTAGCAAGGCACTGGCTCGAGGAACTACAAACGTGAGTATCCCTGAGTCGAGGGATCCTAGGTTGGAATCTTAGGTGATGAAGTCTGAGCACCACTTTGCGAGCCAAACTGTAACTACCCTATCTATAGGAAAACCTGAGGAATCGCATTTCTCACAATCGGCATGATCTACGTACAGTGATAGATAACCACCGTGAGGAACACCGTGAGGACCATCTCCGTCAATACGATCACGGATCTCCAGGACGAGATGGTCGACATGACTCCCCTGCTCGAAGGAACAGGCATGATAGTCCTCCCCCACCTCATCTTGAATAATTCGATGGAGGCTATGAAGCTTTCGTACATGAGCTTCAGTCGATACGGTGGCCCGAGAAGTTCAAGCCGAGCTCAATCTAGAAGTATGATGGGAAGATCAACCACAATGAGTGGTTACAAATCTATACCACGATTATTCGAGCTGCGGGCGACGATAACAAGATAATGGCCAATTAGACCACGCTCGATGGACCTGCCAGGTCCTAGTTGTTGAACCTGCCTTCTAACTCGATCCAATAGCGGGCTGAGTTGAAGGCTCAGTTCATAGTCAACTTCCAAGGCACATTCGAGCGTCCAGGAACGAAGAACGATCTCCATCAGCTGAACCAGGGTGAGGATGAGTCACTCTAAGATTTCATTCGCCGATTCAACGATAGGTGTAACACAATCCCAGACATCTCTTACAAGTTAGTCATCATCGCCCTCAAGCGAGGCATCCAGGACACGGATCTGCTTGTGAAGATGGCTACTTGGAAGATCCATATGGTCAAAGAGCTCTTCGAGTTAGCCGACATGTGTGCAAAGTGAGCGGAAGCCCAGGTACGTACCAAAATCCTCAATCTGGCAAGGACAACTCCGAGTCTTCAAAGAACGGGGGGAAGAAGAACAAACTCGGTGATAAGTGCAAGGGTCCAGATACAACCATAGCTGTGATTGATAGGAGAAAGTCGCAAAACACTAGGGACAACAAAGACCTAAGCCGAGGTGGTGGGAAGTGATGTCCTGTTCATCAGACCAGCCAACATGACTTTAACGAATGCCATGTCATCAAAAAGAAGGTCAATGAAAAACTCAAAGCCGTTGTTGCTGAGCATAACAACAAACAGGCCAAGCCGAATGTTAACAGTGATGAGCCCAAATTTCACGAGGTCGACCAAAGTCTAGCATATATCTTCGGAGGATCCATTGCGTATGAATCTAAAAGGCAGTACAAGACGGACGAACGAGAGGTCAATTTGGCTCTGACTGGGTCTACTTGATATCTCAAATGGTCAGAGGCTCCGATCACCTTCAATCAAGTGGATCATCCAGCTACAGTTCCACACCCTAGTCAATACCTAGTTGTGGTCCAACCAACTATCCTCAACATCAAAGTCTGCTGAACTTTGGTCGACAAGGATAGTTGCTTAACCTCATCTTCACCAAGACCCTATACAAGATGGGAGTTCAAAGGTCGAAGCTTAAGGCAGGAGTCGAGCCTTTCCATAGCATAACCCCTAACTCATCGACCATAACCCTGGGCCAGATCGAGTTGCCGATCATGTTGGCACGTCCGACAACTTTCGTACAGAGAAGCTTACCTTTAATGCTACAAACTTTGAGACAGCATACAACGTGATCCTAGGTCACCCAATATTGTGCAAGTTTATGGCAGTGGTGCACTATGCATACCAAATGCTCAAAATCTCGAGTCCCAAAGGGGTCATAACTGTCATGGGAGATCAATGCGCAGCAGTCAAATGCGACATGCAAAGCCTAGATATGGTCAAACACCTCAGTCGAGTTGCAACTACTTCTAAAGGCATGGTTTCCAAGCATCTGAAGCATCAAGCCACCATTGGGATTAAAGACTCCAAGCTTGTAAGTCTTGCTGACACCTCGAAGTCCAACGATGCCGCCAAGGGTGAGATCAACGACGATGCTAGCAACAAAAAAAATGATGGCGGCGTCAAGACAATGCCCCTCGACTTGTTTGAACCAGCCAAGATGATTAAGGTTAGGGCTAACCTCAACCCCAAATAGGACTTGAGCTCATCACTTTCCTCCGGACAAACCAAGATGTGTTTGCATGGCAACTGTCTGACATGCTTGGAGTCCTTAGCAAGGTGATTGAGCATCGATTAGCTATTAAGTCCGACTCTAAACCTATGGTGCAAAAGCAGCGAAGATTTGCAAAAGATAGAAAGCAAGCCATCTAGGAGAAGGTCGACAAACTACTTAAGGTGGATGTGCATCAAGAAGTTTGTCACCCCATATGGCTCGCAAATCCTGTCCTCGTCAAGAAAGCTAATGGAAGATGGAGAATGTGTATCGACCTCACCGGTCTCAACAAAGCCTGTCCAAAAGATCATTTTCCTCTTTCACGCATCGACCAGATTGCCGACTCTACAGTGGGTTGTACATTGTTATGTTTTCTAGATGACTATTTGGGGTGTCACCAAATTAGCATGGGAATAGAGGATGAGGAGAAAACTATTTTTATTACTCCTTTCGGTGTATTTTGCTATGTAAAGATGTCCTTTAGTTTAAAGAGTGTTGGTGCTACTTATCAACAGTGTATTCAAAACTGTCTATAGGCCCAAATTGGGTGCAATGTGAAAGCTTATGTTGATGATATTGTGGTCAAGTTGAGAACTGAGGATGTATTGATTGACAATCTCGAGGAGACGTTCGACAACCTCAGGAAGTATCGTATGATGCTCAATCCAGAGAAGTGCACATTTAGCGTTTCGTCCAGCAAGCTTCTCAGCTTCCTGGTGTTGAGTCAAGGTATTGAGGCCAACCCACGTAAAATTGAGGCTCTTGACCAGATGCGGTCACCCTGAACACTGAAGGAGGTTCAAAAATTAACATGATACATTGCATCTCTTAGTAAATTTATTTCTAAGATGGGCGAGTGAGGGATACCTTTCTTCAAGTTGCTGAAGAAGCATGACCGGTTCGAGTGGACGGAAGAAGCGAAGCGCGCCTTCCAGGACTTAAAACAGTATTTATCGTCTCCGCTAATTCTTACACTGCCTAACAAAAAAGAGGAGTTTTTTTTACATTGCAGCTACCCCACAAGTTGTAAGCACAGCCTTAGTGGTCAAACGGGAATGTCTCAAGAAGAAGGCTAAGGTCCAGAGACATGTTTACTATGTAAGCAAAATCCTACACGATGCCAAGCTACGATACTTGCAAGTACAGAAGTTGTTATATGCAGTCTTGATGTCTTCCCGGAAGCTATGACACTATTTTCAAGCGCATAGAATCACCATCATGACGACGTACTCACTGAACGATGTCATACGCAATAGGGAGGCCATTGGACGAATCGCGCAATGGGCAATTGAGATCAATGAATTCGATGTCTGATATATACCACACATAAGCGTGAAGTCGGGGATACTAGCGGGATTCATCGCCGAATGGACAAGCGTTGAAGAAACAAGGCCAAGAGTGGTCGAGGATCACTAGACGCTTTTCTTCGATGTATCGCTCATGCTTCAAGGCTCGAGAGCTGGAATTGTGCTCAAATATCCAACGGGCGACGAACTCAGATAAATACACCTAATAAAGTATAACGGCATAAGAGATTGTCAGATATCTCATGCCTAACGGCTACAAAAAGGTTCTGAAGTTCTAGTCGATCCCATGTGTGTTCTCTATCGAGTTTATGTTCGAACACTGGTTAAACACGCGAGTCAGTGAAAGTTTGCAAAATACCATCATGTTTTTTTGTTTCCAGTTTTACACTAATATTGTATTATTATTATGGTCTCATCAAGTAGTAACTTGAGGGCCATACATCTAGCAATTTGTCTAGTTGAGTTTCTAGATATCAATGGATATTCGATCAATAAGTCTTAAAGGTGATCTACACGCTTACGGGTCAAGATTGCATCTACTCATGCTAACTCTATTTCATCGATAAGGAAATAGTGACAATAGCATGTTATATAGGCAAAATATCAGCAACGTTTCATGGCAATAATCAGACAAATGCGTACTAAAAAGCTTATTACTCAACTAAGGAGAAAGTTTCGATGATATCCATGTACAAGAACGCCATTTGAAATTCCTCTCAAGGATTTTTATGGTCCTAGAAACATTGTCATGATAAGAAACTTCGAGCACGTTATAATCGTCCTGGTCGTAAGCTGAGTTCATTTGGCGGAAGGTGGGAATTCGACCAGGGTTAGTAACTCCGGGTACTGATGATACAACTTCGGAGGTCATGCCCAGCAAAATTGATCTTTCTTTCGCCCAAGGAACAACCTCTCATTCTAGTGGCTCCCAAATATCATTGCTGAACACATGGAGGGAGGCCGGCGTCAATGCATTGTGTTGACTGGATCATCAATTTGTTCACCAACCTTCAGGAAAAATGTGTGACATTCGACCAGGAGCAGTCGAGAACCATTCTGATCAGGTTGACAGATCTCAAACTCGGGTATCAATTTTTCCAATGTTGCCACTCCATCCAGAAAATCCGAAATACGCCACCAAAATCTACCGCTAGAGATCTAAAACCACTATTGTGGTCCGTTGATAAGATAAATGTGCACCCCCAAAGGCAAACTCGTCCAATCGGGGGTTTCCGCCATAAGATACAAGGAGAAAGGTAAAGTTCTTTAGTAGAATGCAAACAATGGTGGATGAGTTCAAAGGGCGAAACTACAGAGGAGGCAACGGGGATAAGACAATAGAGCTCTCCCTAAGATAATTAAATAGGTCTTACCTCAAGGTGAGACTTAGAAATCATTTCCTCTTCAGACAAAAATTGTGGCGCTTTGATCTGTGTGAAAGATAGGATGATGGCATCGTGCAAATCGCTGCACGACCATCTAATCTCATTTAATGCGCCTATACCCAATTTTTGAATTTCGAAGATCTTTTTAACTCTACTCAGAGACGGACGTCGAGAAGTCAATATTACTGGCCTTCATCGAGTCTCGAGTGCGGATAACAACAAGGTGCTCGACCTAAAAGTGTTTCCACTCGATACTCGGAAGAGTGCCTCTTCTTATTCAATTTTTTCAATTGTAAATTTGATTTACCTTACTCGACCAGGCTTGGATATGGCGGTACATGAGTAGGTGCTTACAGAAATCCTCCCTGCCGAGTAGAGTTAGGATGCTATTATCGAATATCTAACTATAAGGTATATACATATAAAGAGTATACCATATATGGATGAGATATACTATGTACATACTTAACAACTCCGGATATTACAGAACTGAATCTGCGGTATCTGATATTCTCGGAATCTATAAGGTGTATACTAAGAAGGCCTCAATTTCTTACCCAACTCGAGAAGACTAGTATCCATAACAGATTTATCTACTTAGATGATATGAAGGAGCCCCTATTGATTACGGATGGATAGGATGTGATATATCACCCCTATATAAGGTGGGGACCTAGACCCCAGTGGAGGCTCTTTTTTCTGGTTACTCGAGACAAGAATTAGGACCTTGACACAGGAGGAACTCGGTGACTTTAGCCCTAGGTTAGATTAGATCTGATCTACTCCATATAATAGGTTATCCATATTGACTGTACTCGGGTGAATACATATATATATAATAATCTACACAAGACGTAGGGTATTACTCCAATTGGAGGTTCAAACCTTTATACATCATGTGTGCCTCGCTTCATGTTTGATCTCTCATCCACGAAGGTAACCTTGTTATTTTCTGGACACATTGTCAGTAACAAATCCTCGACAGTAGCCTTGTTGGTAGTGCATTCCAGGCGTCACTGTGGGATTGGCGAGAATGTTCTCGTCGGTTGTGAAGCGCTGTTGTGTGGTGCGGTTCATGCGTCGAGGCAAGCACCGAACTAAACATTACCAACTGGAGGCGGTGGTGAGGTATTGAGGTTGTACTGCCCATTGCTCCCCACGTATTTGTTTGGAGAATGGATATGCTCCTGCATATGCATGTATAACTAATTCTATTCATGTTTATTCAAGCTTGCAATTTGCATCTTACAGGTACTTGACTCAACAGGAGCTTCTGGATTTCTTTATCTGCTATGGTTCCGGTAAGTGAGAGATATTCTACATCTACACGCACGTACCTGCACTTTAGATGAAGCTCTACTAGCGATTTCTACAAGTCGATGAAGCTCCCTACACAATCAGCTAGTATCACTCAATCAGTTGAGCTGTATATGTAAAACTGGGGGGAAAACATATTTCTTGCAAAATCATATAGTCATACATTGTTCCTTCCCAGATTAGGTTAGTAGATTGAAATGGATTTGATTCATCATGGGTTTATAGTTTGTTTGTACTCAGGCAGAATCTGGCAAATAGATGTAGAACAAATTATTTTAATCTTATATTTAACTGTTCGCAATAGGATTGTAATATTGTCATCCTTTTCAACTTTGGGCCTTGAGTTCAAAGATCAAGTTCTCCACCTATGCAGGGCACTGGCATAGCTCCAGCATAATATATGTCAATGGATAGATCAACTCTCATAACCCATGCTTGCTAACTTTTTCCCTGTCTTGTTATTTTGGTCTGCTCCTGTACATACCTAACCCTTGATTTTTAATTAAAAATACACTGTGGGAACTACCTAGCAGTTTTGCGTCAAAAGATTATAAGGTTGTTCCCTTTGAATTGTTACAATGCCTTGTCATTGTGCACAAATTCGGTGGCTGCACAAATTCGGTGGCTCTACACAATGAAGTCATTCATTTCTGATAACATTTGCCTTGCCTACTATGCAGGATTGCAGTATTCTGACGCATGCTACCTTGATGCTTTGTAGTGATTTGGATGTTCAAGAGGGCCAATGATTAAACAATTAGCTGATGTCTACTGTCTCTGATGCTGAGTATATACCATGATGTGAAGAGCTACTATAGGTATAGAGGAATATATGCTGGTGCTGCTCCATTGGGCATGGTAATTTTGGCATCCCTCTTGATTTCTTCCTGCTCCCCCAAGTACCACCGCAAAAATTTATCTACATGGCAGTCTATATATATTTGAATTCATCCTGATTTGTGTTGGTCCTTTGGTTAAGACAAGACTAGAAATGCTAATAAAAAAAGAAGGTTGGCCAACCAATATGGTGCGAGCCCATATTTTTTTGTGTCTTGTTATTGTACCAACATCATCCTTCCTGTCATCTTGAGTTCGGTTGTGCTATGTTATTGTATCAACATCATCTGGTTGTTAGATATTATTTGAAGTTTGGGCTGGAGAGGAAGCTTACAAGGGTTTTTTTTCACATGGCACCAGAGATCTAATAAGCGTTTTGCTTGGGACATCTAAGCTTGTTGCTAGCTAAAACTGGTCAGTGCCCCTCTTCTTCATGCCTGCGAGGAAATTCTTTGTTGGTTCCCCGATGGCTATTTCATCCACTTTTTGTACATTATCCAGGAGGTACAGGGCTTCATGGAGCCCATGAAATCAAGTAATTATCTGGTCTGTTGGCTTAGATGAATTGTTTTTAGTCCCTGATAATATCTTTGTTACATGCAAATCATGGTCAAGTTTGGTGAATGTTATTTCTTGAAGCCTTGTTTGTTTATTCAGGAATGTGCATTTTGCTCATTTTTAACAATGCTAAAGATAATATTGAGTTATCAGAATTGTTTCTAAACTATGTGATCTTGTGATGAAAATTGTATCTATCAGCTTTTTTTGATAATTAAGATGTTTGGTCGTGCCGAGGTTTTTTGCTTTATGTATAGCCAATGCTTTGTTTGCAGTTATTTTTTTGAAAGAGATGCTAAACTTTCAGGACAAAGGTCGAGACCAATATTTGTGTTGAGATGTGTACCTTTTTTTTTTCTTTGCACAAAGATTTGTTCAGTTTCCAGAGAATGCACTCATGACAATTGTTATGGCTGTTGTAGGTATCCTCCATGCATTGTGCCTTGAGATCCTCCAGAGTATATGCAACAAATCAATATGGATGGCTTTAATATCCTTAACACACGAAATCAGTATAGGTGCTTCTTTTGTTGGAGGAATTGATTTGGCTTTGGTGTGAGGTGAGATTTGGTTCTACTTTTTTTTGTTTATTTTGGTTAGATTCCTTCATCTGAGATCATGCTGAGTTGAACGACAACGTTGCAGATATAAAATGTGTGATTGATCTATGAATGTATAATTTGTTTTGGGAGACTAATACAGTAGGCTTGAATATGGTATGATTCACAGGAACATGTTGTTGAAATTGGATTTTTATTTGCGGTGTGCCAATTACTCCTCCTCGACGCCAAGCGTGTCCTCCCTCCATACAACCCTGGTTCCATCAGTTGTCTTGCATCGATGCCGCTATGGTTGTCCCCCAATGTGATAGCTGATTCTAATCGATTTGTGCTCTCTTCCTTTTCCTATATATGTGTGCCACGCCTCTGTTCTTTTAAGTTGTTGGACCATTTCTTATTTATCTCTAAAATTTCTTTCAAAGAAATTGTCATATGTTGTTGGACCATTTCTAGTTGCCTATTTATAAGGGGTTGATATTGAAGGTATTGAACTGAACAATTGAACTATAAGATCATCATAGTATCAATATCATGTATATGCTCTTTGTCTAGTATGTCCTAATATATTTGCAATTTATATCAACCAAAAATATATATATATATGAACTCAGATTAAAAGTTATCAAGCTTAATACCCGTGCATGGGCGCGTGCAAGCCACTAGTGGATTATTAAAATGTCGAAAACTTACTGTCATACTTAAAAAACACGTGTCTTGAGATGGTTTGGAGATATATCATCCTTACAAGCTCGGATAAAAGGGATCCCAGCAAGGTGCGCATACAGATCAACACCGGGTCCGGCCAACGTGCTACGGCAGGTGTAACCTCGGTTCGACGTGCACCTGGTCGATGGCGGCTCCCTCCTGCTAGCTTCGTCTGCACGCCGTAATACCATACGTGTAATATTTAGGGCTAGTAGTATTTTTAGTTTTAATTTGTGTGACTAAAGTATTTCAGTATGGTAATTTAATATCATCTTAATAGTGTAAATAGGTTTGTATTAGCTTTTAAGTCCTTGTATTATAAAAATAGCACATCTAAATTAACTTTTTATACGAAATGATATCAAAATATAAGAGATATATTATGTGTATATGGATCCGTTCTACAAGTAAATAATATTGTATCCGAATTGAAGGGGAAAATAAAAAAAATTCCTAAAAGTCACTTGGATTTTAACTTTTCTACAGAAATTATTTTGTTGAAAAAACCCTAAAAATTTGGTTTTGTTGAAAGATATCCCCTAAAAATTAAAAAAAAATTAAAAAAATCACAAATTTTTTTTAAAAAAAACTAGAGACAATTCTAAGACCTTCTGTGAATTTTTTTCAAAAATAATATCCTTTGCATCATATTTCATGGAGAGAAAGTTTAAAAAAAAGAAAAATGTGCAGCTTATTTATTAACTCATGTTATTTTAACTTTGTCATGTCTACCATTATTTTTCCTACATAAATCATTGTTTAAGTAAACTAATAAAAGTGGTTTCACTAATTTTGGATGTTATGAATTAGTTATGAATTAATCTATCTGCAATACAATTATAATGATAATGATGTGGGATCTATGAGATGTGAGATGAGGTGAGATGTGGGCGGTGCTAGGGGTAAGTCGAGAGTGGAACCCGGATGCTATAGATCGCTTGCATCGTTTAAGCACCATTCATTAGTGTCGTTGGCTTTAGCACTTTTCCGTACAACCACATATTCGGATAATGGTGAATGAGCAGAGTATCATACGTCGTGCTGATGCTTGTCGTGCGTCCCTACGACGCGTAAGAAAATAAAGAGGAAGTAGGGTGGCGGGGAGCTAAAGGTGTTCAGGACACGCTCGTGGTAACTCTGGTACCATAGGGACATGTGTAAGTGAGTAGTTTCGGGTATGAGAAAGGTTGTTTCGGAGTCAGAGGATAGACCCGGGTTGTGTGGGTAAAGTTATACCCCCTGCTGGGTGTAAGAACAATTCAAATTGTTGCACTCTTAGTCATGAGCATGCTTTTGTCTATCCGCATCGGTCGTAGAGTTTACGAATTTAGTAATATGATATAGTATGTTGAGTTTGGTTGTCAAGGATTATTGATTATATGAGATGGTTCCTTTTACATATATGTGCAAGTTGATCTTGCAGAATAGATGTATTTTGAGTTAAGTATATATGCTCACACATAGATGTTAGGTTGCTTACGCTTATAAATTTATTTAATATTGTAGTCTACTCCTTGCTAATGACTTAAATGCATAATCTTTAGAGTCGAATTATTATATATACATATTATGGATTAAATCTTGTGAGTACCTTCATACTTACGTTGCTCTTTCATATTCTGACAGTGCTGAGGAGCTCGTATTTAGCTACTTCATGCCCACCAATGTAGCAGGCGAGAATGTATAGTGCAAACTACTCATGTGGCGTGTTTTTGGGTGAGCCTAAGGGTATATAGCTTTACTTAGCTTTTGATGTTAATAGGTGTTATCATCCGTTGCGTAGTTTCTAATTTTGGTTAAGAAGTGATCTGTTATTTACCCTTCTAGCTTCCTTTTATTATAAATTATGTAAATAGTTAAGTACTTAAGAACTTGTAATATAATCTAATTACTCGCTATTTCTTAAGCTTTGTTGTGTTGTTATATGTTAAAAAGACATATGTTTTGATCTTGGACACAAAATATGTGCTGGGACTATCAGAATTGGACTCTGGTTAATCACTATGAATGTAATTATATTATAAATCATTTTTTATGATTAATTAAAATACAATTTAGATGGTTCATGTCGCCATCTTCTTTAAATCCTTAGCGTTAGTCACATGTACAGACCACTAACTTGCTACAAGGACATCAAATAAAGGATCGATAAATTTGAAGATATTTTCATTGGATGTAAGAAAAATTAAGAATCATTTTTAGAGAGATTGTTGGACTATTCCTTTGTGTTATAGCAATTGTTGTTCCAAAAGAATATGTGATCCCCGTGTACATAATAAGTTTTGGATGCTCTTTTCTTTGTCATGTTTAATGAGAGGCTTCAATGGAAAAAAGAATAGTGACCCACTGGTTCCAAAATTTGTTGACCATAAGCCACCAAATGAATGGATGTAGATGATGATGCACCACAACAAAGAGAATTTGTATATAAAAGTTCCTCAAGTAAAGAAGTCTCGCTATTTGGTTATGGAAGGAGATGATGAAGAAAAAAATTTGATCTTCTAGCAATGAAGAGGAAGAGGAGGAGACGGGTATGCTTGGTTCGCGCCTACGTTTAGTCACATCATATATTTTTTGGCAGATGTTTGGTTGACGGTCATAATTGTATCAAGCCACAGTTTTTTAGTTACCGATCCACACGTTATACACTTAATTTTTTAACTAACTTTATCATATTTATAGCTAAGAATTTATTAGTCACATTTAGCTAACTTTAGATGTGGTAAACGTAGGTGTGAACCAAATATGTCATAATATTCTCTATACAGATGATTTAAACGATCATAAGAATAGTAAGATCGGTGATTTGAATGATGATGACACTTAGCTAACTTTGGAGGGTTTGGAAAAAATCAAAATACAAGTGATTTTTGGGGATTTTTGCATTACGTGCTCTATGCTGCTCCATGTATGTAACTATTCATTGTTTCGAGAAAATCACATCAAATCAGAAGTATGTCGCCCGTCACCTAGCTGTTAGTCAAAAGGTGGAATCAATAAGGCAGCGCGCCACTTGATCATCTCGGTCGTAGTCGACCGGATAATCGATCGCGATCCTTGGATCGCATATACCATCACTAGCTAGAAGAAGGCAGAAACCGACTCCACCAGCCGCCTGCCCAGCTAACTAGCAAGACTACTCATCTGCAGGTCTTGACCACGCAAATCGAAAGGCTCCTGCCCGTACGCCTTCAATATTCTCGATCGCGCCCTGGCGTTCTCTGTCGCTCGGTGCGTGACAAGCAAGTGGAAACGGCCGGTGTGCTTCCCGGGAAACTTCGCGTGCGACGACAGTGACGAGTATCAACCGACATGAAATAAAGCCGGGGCCGGCCATCAACTAACCGTTCGCGCGACGGCGACTGCAGCCAGACAGGGAGGAGATGAAGCAAATTTTATAAGATTCTTGTTGAAAAACTCTTTTAAGATTTTGATCTATATCATTATTTTCTAATTCAGTTAATATATATAACTGAGTGAAAGAAATTAAACATGTAACATATATAAAGAAGAGTTTTCCTATAATATTAAATCTTATAAAATTTTCTTGCGAAAGAAGCTAGCTAGGGCGCACAGCAACTGCCAGACCGGGCGGGACAGGATCACAGGAGTAGTATGCATGCAACGGTGTTTAAAACACCGTACGTGCCAGGACACGGTCTGCACTTAATAGTACTAGTGGCTAGTAAGAACTACTACTATTCCGATATATAGTACTCCTATACATTATTGTTCAAAAAAAATATAGTCCTCCTATATCTAGAGCTAGAAATATCAACAAAGCAGTGCCATATATGCACTAGCTAGCTCGTCACTTCGTAATCGATCGCAGGCTAGAGAGAATCCTTCGCATCGCTAGCAGACGGGATCACTACGCCACCACCACATCATATCTCCCGGACCTTTCAGCTAGCGCGTCTAGCTCAGCGCTCGATCCACCATGCCATCCATCGAGCGACGGCGAGGTTTCCGCGAAACTTCCTGCGTGATCAACTGTGGACGGACGTACGGACCGACCACTCGGCCGACGGAGGTGACCTGAGGTGTACGTGCAAGTGCAGCTGGGCCTCCAAAGGAAGGCTTCTCATCGAAGCGTGGATGCTGACAAGCAGGAGCACGCCAACCAAACCGGCCAAGCAGTGGCGGAGCTTTTTGTCAAAATTCAGAGAAGACCATGACAGAATATCTCGTGAATGTGAGAAAGTTAAAAAAAATCGTCGGGTTAAATATATTCTAAGAAGGACTAAATTAATAATATATGATAGATTAAACATAAAATACACTACAAAATAAAAAATATATAAAATATAGAAAATTTGTTAGGTCAGAAGGCACTAGCCCACCTTAACCACAACAATACTCCACCCCTGCAGCAAAGAAAATAAAAAGATAAAGATCTCAACGAATTTATAGTGCGTCCCATTAACCATTCAGCATCGATCAAGGAAGGATTTATTTTAGGGTTTTTAATAATCTATCACTATCATCTTTTTATAATATTTCCGAGCTAGGGGAAGTAGGATCTGTGTTGTCTCTTGAAAGAGATGTCTCACCACTAGACGATGGAGGCATTGTTAGACAATGACTTTATACAACCACTCGCCATTATATTATAATGATAGTATGAGAATTTTTTTTAATTGTCAATATGCACCAAGACTCCAAGAGTATAACTGGATCAAAGCAAAAAAGTCTTTCCTACTTTTCTGTTAGGCTTCCATATGATTTTTTTTTTATGGTTAGGTTAATTTACAGATCATCCCCTACTTTTTAGTGAAATTTATTTAAAAAGTATAAAATAAGAATAGATTAATAGAAAAGATTCTAGGTTAGTTCAGTACAGATATTAATTTGATTGCTCTAATAGAAAAAATAGTTCAATTTCTTCTTTTTCAACTTCAACTCTGTGCTTCATTTATTGTTGAGACCTATCATCACGTATGTACAGGAGGTAATTAAGAATCGGTCCCATACCACACCTAGCTACTAGCCACTTTGCCATAGTACACTATATCTTAGGAATATTCTCGACCAAACCAGGCAAATTAAAAAGACTATATAGAGATCGATAGAAGCTAGCTGCAAGATTTGTGGCTATAGTTTTATTCGGTATAGCTTATTACTGATTTTTATTTCTTAGAAACTATAAGATGAAATAAATAGAATGGTTTATTATTGGCTTTTGAAAAGTTGCATTATGATGAAATAAATTAAAAACTGATAAGTTAGTTGAGAGTAAATTTTCTAAAAAGTTTGTTTACTGAGAACTTAAAAAAATTCAGCAAAAACTAACAACTTTAGGCATAAAGTATAAATGGCTTTCAGCAAAAACTTATAAATTTTAGTTATACCAAATAGGACCTATACCTCAAGATTAAGAAGCTAGCGAGATCCATTATTATCAAATATTTCCATGAAGCAGCAATTTCAAAGTAAGTAGTACTATGAGCAGGGACGGATCTTTAGGGGAAGAGGAGGGCTGAGAAAGTAAGAAGGACATGAGCCCTCTAATTGCGTCCGTCACTGATCGAGTTACTATATTCCAAGTTTGTAACCAAACGAGCCTTGGAGTATGTGCTATGTGCTCATGTGGCCTAAAATGTGTGTGGATGGAGGCATGGAGCATACTGCACTACTCCTAGAATTTGCTAGACCGTGCGCCACGTATAGCTTTTTCGCATAAACTATGGATGGTCCACGATCCGGACGGCCACAACAGGGAACCACTGCTTCTTAATTTTTGTTGCGTAACGGATAACGCACGTACATGCATTTGCATGCAGTGGGCTAAAGTCGTTTCAGAATATATTCGGTCAAATTTAATTAAAGATTAATCTCTCTCGCCGGGACTTGCAGTTGTTCAAATTAATTATGAACGGACCTTTTTTCTTAATAAAAAAAGAATATGATCTGGTAGTGAACAATTAAGGAAGGTAAACAAGAGTTCTAACTCGGCAGCGGTAAATATAATTCATGGGCTAGCTAGCTTGCTGTTACTACTGAGCTTTTTCTTTTAAAAAAATAGTTATCTGCTGTTGTTACTAAGTACTTCTCTCTTCGTTCAATCCCCCTGGTTAATGACTAATTTACTCTTCTTAATTGGCTGCATGCGTGCCGTACGTACTGGATGGATTCTTCAGAATTTCAGAGTTGATGAATTCAATCCTGATCGCCTTTAATTATTTAGAAAATAATAAAGGAACAACATGTACAGTTTCCCTTCTCCACCGCTAGCTCCTTTTTCTCTTTGTCTACGTTGTTCCAGGCCCCCCACTATGCAAGTGTGTGAATTCCTTATCTTTAGTCATCGATGCGTCACCGACGGTGAAAATATTTTAGTCATTGAAAATAACTTAGGACCGGCCCGGTGTCCGGACGCCTAGAACGTGCCGTGCCGCGCGCTTACCAAAGAACAAAGAGAAACGCCACGAACATACGAGAGAGAGAGAGACTCACCGGCGGTGAGGCAGACGACCCAGATGTAGAAGAAGTTGAGGTAGGGGATGCCGGCCTTGGTCTTGTTGATCTGGTCCAGCCGGCACCCGGGGCACCCCTCGTAGTAGTGCTGGCTCCTCGCACCACCCAGCAGCAATGGCGCCGCCGCAGCACCGCTCTCTCCGCCGCTGGCCATTTCGTCCCTCTTGATCTCGCCGGCCGGAGCTGAAGGAGGGCAGGTCGATCGTCTCTCTCTCTCCTCCCCGCCTTTGAAGAGTAGCTAGCTAGAGCCTAGAGTCACAGAAGATGTAGATTAAGACCCGGCCGATCGCGCGTAGCTAGGCTATAGCTAATGCAGCAGTAACAACGTACTGGTGGCTTGAAACAGAAACTTGCTGCGATACAACGAGGGAGAGGAGGGTGGTGTGTGTTCTTATAGACGACGTGAGAGGCAGGAGCCAAACCACACTGCACGTACGTATACAGGGCGCGTACGGAGGAAACAAATTCTATATAACTTTATTCTTAAAAAAGATTTCTTTCCTGTAATGACAAATGTTTACTTCATCTCTCTCCTCTTAAACCTAACTATTGAATCACGGAATAGATGACGTAGATAGGATTTCACGAGAATCTTTCTGGACAGAGTTATATAGAATTTGCTTCCGCAAACAGGTATGTGGGGTCTCGATCGGCACCACGTGCAAACGTCTTCTTCGCTAGCTACACATGACCGAGGAGTCAAGTTAATTTGACCGTTCCGCCGTGGCATGGTTAAGTTGAACGTGATTAGTCCAGCCGTTTGGTTTACTACTCCAACACTCCGCGAGGTCATTGTTCGGCAACTTGGGACAATTCTGACAGTTGGATGTGCTTCAAGACTCGCGCATCCTTCGCCTTGGTCTCTAGAAGCAGAACCCTGGTGGTTGTTTTTTCTATGGCGGTTGTCTTTTTGCGGCCTCCTGATTTTTTGTTTTTCAGCGCTGATTGTGGGCCGTTGGATAGACATCTAATGGCTCATAGCCTCTCTTCAATCTTCATTCATCTGAGACCGCTCGTCGTTGTGCTCGCTTTTTCAAACAACGCTGGCTCGCTCCCCCGCCTTTGGCTGTCTCCGGCAACGCGATCGCCGCCCCTCCCTCGCTAACCTCCCGTCAACACTGGCCCCGCCCCGGCCCTGCTCACCGGTCGTCATCTGCCACCGCGACCGATACCCCCTGTCTTGCCGCCCCGCCTACATCCTCCACCAGACTAACTTACTTCCTCGAGCACCCCTCTAAGTTCAAAGAGCGCATCGATAGCCACAAAACCCGCTCTCCTAACCCTAACACTCACCAGCGTAGCGGCACCGTCGCCTGATCGATCTTCCTGAAATTTAGCAAGCGTGTTTTTCCTTTCTATTTTAGACCATCTCCAACGGTTTCCCTTCAGGGACCAGAATCCCTTCACGACGGGATTTTCGTTCCCTTCAGCGCTCCAACAGTTTCCCTTCACGGTTCCCGTCATGACGGGATTCCCAGGGTCATTCCCTCCAGGATGGGATTCTCTCTCATTTCCCTTCACGATTCCCCTCGAAGAGAAGCTGTTGGAGATGAACGAAAATAAAAGGAATGAGAACGGAAAAGAGAATCGGGAAGGGAACAAAATGAAGAGAATATAGTTAGAGATGGTCTTAGTTCGGTCGAAGCCCAACCGAAATGTAAAATGCACTGGATAGCCCGGTACAGTAAAAGCCTGAAACGTAAATCACAGGCTTGATAGCCTTGTCTATCGGGCGATAATTTCCTGGGCTTTTCCAGTTTTCCTTGCTAAAAAAAAGTGGCCCGGGTCCAGAATGTGCAGTTGAATGTCCGGGCTCCGGTGTGTTTGGAAACGGGCCACCTGGCCGCATCGACGTCGGTGGCGTCACCCGCCACGTAGGCAGATATAACGCCCGGCTCCCGATTTGCCGAGCCGCGGACCGGCGCGCGAGAGCCATTCGTATCCCGAGGCGGGCGCGACGGCCACACCGCTTCGCATTATCGCAGTCCGCACCCGTCCCCCTCCACGGGCTCGCTCGCCGCTCCCAACCCTCGCTCCTGCTGCGGCCATGCTCCTCCGCCTGCTGCCGCTCTCCTGCCCCTCCCTCCCCGCGCCGCCGTTCCGCGCCAGCGGCCGGTCTGGCTCCGCCGGTACCCGCTCAGGGGTTCGGACTGGGGGGAGGGCGCGGAGGCGGGCGCTCCGGGGACGGACGTGCAGCCGGAGACCCCCAAACGGGGCCGCCACGGCGGTGGCGATGGCCATGAGCCGCACGCGGCTGGGAGCGGCGGGGCGCTGCTGGGTTCGGTGAGGAGGCTGCTGCTCGCCGGGGCGGCGGAGGGGGAGGAGGAGCAGGGGCGGTTCCCGAAGCGGTGGGCCATCGTCTTCCTCTGCTTCTCCGCCTTCCTCCTCTGCAACATGGACCGCGTACGTGCCTCTGCTACCCCTACTCTTCAGTCTTCAGCCTTCACATCACCTGCATGACCGCAATGCAACAAACGATCAAACCGGCCGCATGATTCCGCAGGGTGCATGCATAGTACAATAGTAGTATCGATTGGTTTGCGAGAGGTTTACATTAGGCAAATTTTACGGTATATCTAAATAACTGTGATCGTCTATCCTAGATCGTGATGGTTAGGATTAAAAAATGAGCTCTTTTATGGTGGTCCACACTACTTATAGATAAGAGGTAGTATAAATCTAATTCGACGATCCATGTAATTAGATATTTTGATAATAGTGGTAATTTTGTTAAAATTACCCACATGCTTTTGCTAATAGAAAGATCGACGCCGCAAACGTCAGATCGTTAACCCTAGCTGATGGGTAGCAAATGAACTCTCATACCGAATGCAGATTAAAATGTTAAAACGGCAATGAAATATTACTCTATTTAGAGACATATAACTGCAGTTAATTAGTTTTATGTCACGTATTTTTCTTTTCAAAATAACCCTAATACTACCATACTACTCACATATACTACTTATACTACCGATGAGAAATGAGTAGTATTCTGGCTAATCTGGACCGTTAGACTCTAAAAATATATGGCTCATATTAATTTTGAATCACTGTAAAATTTCTCTAAAAAATATGACTTATTACTCTAGAGGTAACAGGTCACCCTTATCTATAAGGAAAAATTTTGTTTCTACCCTTGTCTTCCTCCTTCCCTCTGTTCTTGCATCTCGTTCATGGAGAGGTTGCCAATGGTGGCCACCAGAACCTTCCCTCGCTCCTCTCCTTCAAGACCTACAACCCAAACGCCACCGCCTAGAGACCTGGGTTTGCCCCAACCCGTGCTCCGGCACATGGTTCGGGACCCGATGCTACAAGGGCAGGGTGGTGGGGTTCTTCCTGGACAACGCCTCGCTGGTCGGCGCCGTGGCTCCTCTCCTACTGCTCAGCCAGATCAGGGTGCTCGCCGTCAGGAACAACTCCCTGTCCGCCCTCTCCCTCCCCTGGACAACTCCATGAGCCCATGGCTGAGGCACCTGCTGGTCTCCCTCACAGTGGAAGCCTCAACGTTTCGCTGGGTGCTCTGCTCACTCTTAGAGCAGAGAAGAACGGCTTCCATGGAAGCTTGGAGGTGTTGTGCATTCCGATGCTCGGGAGCTTTAACGTACGTGTCGGGGAACAAGCTCGCCGAGGAGATGAACGGGGATGAGAAGTGATAGAAGAACAGCGCTCTGGTCTGCTTCGAGGGTGGCGAGGAGCTGCGGCTAGAGAGCCTCCTCAAGGCCTTGGCGGAGGTGCCAGAAAAGCGGTGCATTGGTCTGCTTCGAGGGCGGCGAGGAGCTGCGACTGGAGAACGTCCTCAAGGCCTCGGTGGAGGTGCTCAGAAAGGGTGTGCCCGGGAGCACGTACAAGGCGGTCCTCGAGGATAGCATCGTGGAGACCGTGAAACGCCTAAGCACGCTACAATTCCCCGCTAGCCGGAGCAAGGCCCTCAACCGCCATTAGTAACCGGATGTAGCCGGTTATTTTTTTCTAATATATTTAATTGTTTTTCCTTATAAAAATCAAAGGCTCATATCTATTTTGATCTCTTACCTCGTAAGAACATTTCTAAGAGATTTTCTAAAACTCATTTCCTTTATTTTTTTCATATAGGGAGTCCTCCTAATAATATTTTCTCTATAAATCTCTTTTATCTCCAATAAACTCTTAGTACCTTATTCCCTATATATCCTCTACTGTATCACCGACGGATAGACATCGCATGTCATCTCTCTCCTCTTCACGAGCAAACAGAGCAAGACGTTCATACCCCTATGCCGGCTACGTCCACTGCGCTCCGCTCCCTGTCCTTCCTCACAACCCCCTTTGCTAATCGAATCCTTTCGTCTCATATAACTATAATCCATCCATCATATGATATCTCCAACAGTATCAAAAGATGAATCGATTGAACTGAGAGAAGAATGGACGAGGTGGAGCTACAGCTGGCAAGGAGCAGATCGACGACTTAGTTCCGGGAGGCCTTCATCCTCTTCGACAAAGATGGCGACGGTATTGCCCTTGCATCGTTCTTGTTCATCAATAAATTGAATTGCGCGAGCGCATGCATGCAATGCGTCAACCGATTGATGCAAGAATTCACCTGTAGGGACGATCACGACCAAGGAGCTTGGGACGGTGATGTGTTCACTGGGGCAGAGCCCCAAGGAGGCAGAGCTGCAGGACATGGTCGAAGAGGTGGACGCTGACGACAACGGCACCATCAACTTCCGCCAGTTCCTCACCCTCCTCGCCCGCAAGATGCGCGACGCCAGCGCCGATGATGAGCTCCACGAGGACAGTGAGGACAACAGGGACAACCGGCGGTGGGAGCATGGGCCCAATAGGATTGGGAGTCTGAGAGAGGTTCCTTACTTTTAGCTAAGATGATGGTGTGTTTAGGGGATTAGTAAAAATAGGAATTTTGTTTGGTAAGCTGTTGGAGAGTGTTTTTTAGTCAAAATCTTTAAATTTACCTATAAGGAACAAAATAGGATATCTTTTAGAGATACTCTAAGAGGTCAAAGGTGTACCTTAACAGGGCCCTTTATATTAACATCATTTGCAGGTAAACATGAGCATTGCCATTCTGCCTATGTCCGCAGAGTTTGGTTGGAACCCACAAACTGTTGGTCTCATTCAGTCATCTTTCTTCTGGGGCTACCTCCTAACTCAGGTCAGTACGAGCAAGCCTTGCTTCATGCAGGAAATCTGCATCTAGGATCAATGACCCTGGTTTTTATTTTAATCCCATCATCATTGCAGATCGCTGGAGGAATTTGGGCAGATACTGTTGGGGGAAAGACTGTCCTTGGTTTCGGTGTGGTTTGGTGGTCAATAGCAACAGCTCTTACACCCGTCGCAGCAAAGCTTGGCTTGCCATTTCTTCTTGTTGTGCGGGCTTTCATGGGAATTGGTGAGGTAAGCCTTGATTAGCCGCAGACTTAAGTCTGTTTGGTTGGGCGTCACATATTGCCGCAACTAAGGTTAGACATGTACCAACATTGTGGCGCGCCTACCTTTGGGGCAAAATAGAATTGTTTGGTTGGTTGCCATGCCTTAGTCAAGTTATGGCAAACTTAGTATGGCCACTGTTTGGATCTCCACCACAAGGTCTGCCAGAGGTTTGGCAAAAAGTATACGGCAACTGTTTGGTATAGAATTATGGTTTAACTCTAATGTAGAGAGACCTTAACTTAACAGTTCCTTTTCTGCGATGTAATTATTTAAAATGGTCATCAGCCTTAAGTTCATAGTTCTAGAACCCTTGAGAAGTAGATTTACATGGAGCTACACACTCCTGTACTCTCACGGACTCACCACTGGGAATCCATCCCAGCCCCTACTCAATATTGAATTTTCATGCTCATGAACCCGTCTCCACTTGCCCAACTATGACAAATTTCTTTCGGTTGCTTAGTTCTGCATCTTTTGTTGTCAATATTATTTATACAGTTGTATCCGGTATTGATATAATAAACGTATAAATTCATCCCCCAGGGGGTTGCCATGCCTGCAATGAATAATATTCTTTCGAAATGGATTCCTGTATCAGAGAGGAGCAGATCACTGTCTCTTGTGTACAGTGGAATGTACCTTGGGTCAGTGACAGGACTTGCATTTTCCCCCTTTCTGGTACATAAGTTTGGTTGGCCATCAGTCTTCTATTCTTTCGGGTCTCTTGGGGCTGTTTGGTTCACGACATGGGCAAGCAAGGTATTCTTCAAGTGTTGTACTGTACATACGAAATTCTTCCAGTGTTGGGAGTATTGTCCTCTGATTTCATCATATCATCCCTGAATTTTATTGCACGTTTTTTAAGGCATATAGTTCCCCACTTGAGGACCCAGGAATCAGTGCTGCAGAAAAAAAGCTTATTACTAGTCAAACCACAGCAGGCGAGCCTGTTAAAACAATTCCGTGGAGATTAATATTATCAAAACCACCTGTTTGGGCGCTTATAGTTTCTCATTTTTGCCACAACTGGGGAACTTTCATTTTGCTCACATGGATGCCAACATACTACAACCAGGTAATGCTAAACATCAGATTTTCCACCTGAGGATCCTAAACTTTTAACATTTGTATATTAAAATTTTTCTTTGAAATAGGTTCTGAAATTCAACCTCATGGAATCTGGCCTTGTCTGTGTTCTTCCCTGGTTCACGATGGCAGTTTCTGCAAATGTTGGTGGTTGGATTGCAGACACGCTTGTCAGTAGAGGAGTATCTGTGACAACAGTTCGAAAGGTAAAGCGTTCCCTTGGCTTCTAATTAGTAAAATTGGGAGCCAGATTTTTTTCACAAATCCTGAATTTCTCTTTCCACAAGGAGCTATAGAATTGAATCACTATACATTCTCAAAGAGTGTAGTCAAGCTGTGCGAAGGCTCTATAATCAGTAGACTTTAGGGAAGTGAGAAGTCAACCTCTTTTTGTATACATCCTGTTACCTGGCAGATTTTTTTTCCCACTGCGTCACATGTATTTTCACCTCTTTTCTGATCATGCAATCAATCGGATTCTTGGGCCCAGCATTTTTTCTAACTCAACTAAGCTATGTCAACTCACCCGCCATGGCAGTGTTGTGCATGGCTTGTAGCCAGGTAATTGTCCATCTGGCTTGTTTTCTGTTGCCAATTTATTTTGGCTATTTTAAGGTCTATCGTTACATGCTAAGCATAATATGTTGGTTGTGTTCTGTTTTTCCATTCGCAGGGAACTGATGCATTCTCGCAGTCTGGTCTATACTCAAATCATCAAGACATCGGCCCTCGATACGCAGTAATCTCTTCTTCCATGTTCTATAGCCTTATGTAATTGCTACGTGAGAAGTTCTGAAACCTAGGTTGTTCTATAGCACAACCTTTAATTACGTGCAGAACTCATAGCCTTATGTAATTGCTATGCCTAGAATGCAAGAGAATCCATGAGGTGCTAAATGGTGGTTGCTTTCTCCCATCTTTCAGGGTGTACTACTTGGTCTTTCCAACACGGCTGGGGTTTTAGCTGGTGTATTTGGCACAGCAGCAACAGGATACATCTTGCAGCACGGTTTGGCCTAATCTCACTCTCTTGCATCGCATACTAGCAACCTATTTTAGAACCCACCTTGGTTGATGAATGCCATCCCCTAAAAAAATGCAGGTTCTTGGGATAATGTCTTCGAGTTATCAGTGGTGCTCTATCTGGTTGGGACTTTGGTATGGAATGTATTCTCAACCGGCGAGAAGATTATTGATTGAAGCATGTACATAGCGTGCTTATAGTTCAAGGTGACAAATCCGTCTCGGATCGACAACTTACTCCCTGGATACAATTCAAGATAACAAATGTGTTGTTGTGCAACTCAACTCTGGGAAGAGAGGCGACAGCAGACTGATAGCTATAATACATGTGATTCCCAGCACGAGAAGTATCAAAACTCCACTCAATCCAGGATGCTACTTGGCTGTGCTGGTGCCCTGGTAACGAGATGGATGAGTTGAGCGATGAACGCCAGCCGGTCACGCGACTGTATATTTTGTTGAGTATAGGTATCCTGTACAGCATAGCAGAAGAATTCAGTATTCATCATACACCGTGGTAATTTTGACTTATTATTCTTTCCACCTTATTTCTGTAACAGCTCAGCGTAGTTTAGAACATAGAGATCTGGGAAGGAGCCTTTACTAACGTTATTAACATTTTATGAATATTTATCTATTACCTTTATATATATATATATATATATATATATATATATATATATGTATATGTATATGTATATGTATATGTATATGTATATGGGTATGGGTATGGGTATGGGTATGGGTTATGGGTTATGGGTATGGGTAACATATTATTCTGGTCTATATTGGCCAATGAGGACTGACTCTATATATCGGCATCAAGTCTATTGGACAGATATCTCTCTTCCCACAATTCCAGTCTAATGTAACATAGAATCAGAGGAAGGTTTAGGGTTAGAGTTACCAAGATCCAAATTTTGTTGACGCTGTTGTCTACCGCCGTCAAGGGGCCGTTGCCCCCATTCTCTGTTGTCACGCGTGTTTTAAGGTCACCCGTCGCGGGCACATCGCACGTTCTTCAGCCGCTCATCGCGAGCATGTTCAGCCGCCCCTCATCGTCAACGACTTAGCAGCCCAAATCCGCGCCGAACCCTATCGCCAATTCGCGTCGAACTCCGCTACCCTTCGGATCTGTGCTGCGTCGGACCACACCACCCTTCAGATCCGTGCCAATTTCCGTCGCCTTCGTTGCCGGATCCCACCGCCTTTGTCACCTGTCACCGGTCGAATCTCCATATGGAGTTGGTGTGCCGGACACCGCTGTTGTCTTCATGCAACTGTGGCCGCTGCCCGACCGTTAGGCAACTCCCGTCACTGCCCGACCGTCAAGTCTTGTAGCGACACTCTTCAGGAGGCTGTCGCCGTCGAGGTTCTCTATCCTCCAGTCATTATTGCTGCAGTTGCCTCTAGTTCTTACACGCAGAGATAGAGCACATGCACGGACCTCATCTATTGCTGCTCTGCATAAAACAAGGAGGCATTCCTACTGTTGCACTACTGCATGTACTGTTCATCTGCTCCTGTTGTGCTAATGTATTGCTACTGTTCATCTGTTGCCCTTAGCATTTTCAATATGTCGCAATCCACTGTAATTGCTATTCCTATCAAACTTGATGGTCATAATTATCAAGAGTGGGTTTTCTCTATGAAAACTGTGTTGAGGGGTTATGCTTTGGCATCACATCTGACTAGTGTTCCACTTGTTGATACGTCTAAGGATGGTTCTGGTGCAACTGAAGTCAAGAAATGGCAGAATAATGACAGAAGGGTTATGGGTGCTATAGTTACTAGTATGAAGGAGTCTTTGATCATGAGTCTTGAACATCACAAGATAGCTAAGGAGATGTGGGATTATTTGCAGCGTTGATATGTTTAGAATAGTGGTGCCCTCTTGCATACTCTGATGAGAAGACGTCATGGCCTTCAGTAGAATGATCTCTCCATAGATGAGTACTACACTGCATTTGAACGTTTGATGGGACCATTGCTCTCCATGGTCCCTCATTGTATTGGAGGGTGTTCATGCTATTGTGATTAGAAGAATAAGTTCATTGAGAAGTTCCTTATATATCAATTCTTGCATGGACTATGATCATATTTTGAGTCTCTTCGTATGCAGCTGCACAACAACCCCACTACTCCATCCATTGCTGATGTATTTTCTACTTTGATTGTTGAAGAGACTCGTCTTCGTTCACTCACGTTTGCTCTAGTGTCAGTACCTCATACAACTTCTTCAATGACCAACATAGCTAGAGACAGTTCCTCAGAGGGTATTCCTTGTGAGCATTGCAAGAAGATTGTTCATCGTTCAGAGAATTGATTCTCTCGTCATCCAAAGAAGTTGGCTGAGTTTTGTGCCCATCGTGTTGCTCGAGCTCATAATATAGCTCCTTCCTAAGGCTCTGTATCCGTTGTTGCTATTCATAACAGTGATTCTCAGTCTTCGGTTCTAGATTTAGGGGCTTCCTTCTATGTCGCATCTGATAAGTCTCAGCTGGTCGCTTGTAAGCATATCACTCTTGGAGATTCTATTCAAACAAATGATGGTACATCTTGTTATATCACTCATCAGGGTGTACTTTACACTTCCTACTTTTATGTACCTGATGTTTCTTTTGTACCTTAGTTATCCATAAATCTCCTCTCTGTATGTCAAATCCTAACCAAAACTATTTTGTTGGATTTGATGCCTCATCTTGTTTTATTTAGGATCTTCGCAGCAGGAGCGTGATTGGGATTGGTCGTCACCGTAGCGGGTCTCTTGTCCTCTACTTTTTGGACACTTTGTGTCTTCCTCCTTCCACCAGCTCCACTGCTCGTGTGTCATCTATTGCATCGTCATTTGCTTCATCTTTTGCCAAGTGGCATCATCGTCTTGGTCACTTATGTTGATCGCATATGTCTACTTTGGTCCATCAGGGTCGTGCAGATCATATGTCCATTGAGTCCACTTTTCATTGTAAGGGTTACAAGCTTGGTAAAGAGCTCCAACTCCCATATTTCAGTAGTATTTCCCATTCTGCTAAACCTTTTAATCTTATTCATTCCGATGTATAGGATTCTTCACATTTTGCTTCAAAAGGTGGTCATAGCTATTATGTCATTTTTATTGATGATCATTCTCAATATACTTGAATTTATTTCATGAAACATCGTTTCTAGTTGTGTTCTATATATCAATCTTTTGCTCGTATAATCCATACTCAGTTCTCTACTACCATTAAAATCTTTCGCTCTGACTCTAGAGGAGAATATCTCTCTTCTGTTTTTCATTAGTTCCTCACCTATGGGGGTACCTTGCTCAGTTCTCATGCCCTATGGCTCATGTTCAAAATGGCATTACTGAACAAAAACATCATCATATTATACAGACTGCTCGCACACCTCTCATTGCATCTTTTGTCCCTTCTTGTTTCTAGGGAGAAACTATTTCCACAGCTTATTAACCGGCAACCGTCTTCAAAGCTTGCCGAAAAATACCCTGGTGAGGCTCTTTTTGGTACTCCTCCTAACTATGATCATCTTCGGGTTTTCGGATGTACTTGCTATGTCTAGCTTGCGTCTCGTGAGCGGAATAAGTTGTCTGCCCAGTTGGTTGAGTGTGTCTTTCTTGGATATAGCCCTGAGCATAAGGGCTATCGTTGTTATGATCCTTCCTCTCATCGCATGCGAATTTCTCGTCATGTAAACTTTGTTGAGGACCGTCCCTTCTTCTATAATCCCTCAACTCAGCCCTCATCCTCTCCCATAGAGCCCACATCCTTCCTATGTATTTCTCTTCCATCTGGTGATTATGTCCATGTTCCATCTCATATGCCTCCACCCACCTCTGCTCTGGATTCAGCTCCCCACCATATATTTCTCCTATCATCCATGTCTATACTCATCGAAACATATTTCCTTCTGATCACCTGTCCAATCCCACATCTCCAGCCAGTCTTGATGCTCCTATACAAACTGATCTTAATGTTGTTGATGAGTTTCCTACTGGTCCTCGTTATAATCTATGTGATCGTGCGACTATTGAGGCACTTGACAAGTTTGGTTTTCCCCATGCGAGTGCTGTTGTAGCTAAGTAGCCATCTACTTATCAGGAGGCATGTGGTATTCCTGAGTGACAGTTTGCTATGTCTGAGGAACTTATTGCACTTAATCGTACATGAACTTGGGATCATGTTCCCTTACCATCTCATGTTGTTCCTATCACATGTAAGTGGGTGTTTAAGATTAAGACAAAGTCAAATGGTTCAGTTGAGAGATACAAAGCTTGTCTTGTTGCTAGAGGTTTTCAACAGACCAAAGGTCGAGATTATGATGAGACATTTATTTCTATTGATCACATTAGTTCGTACCTTGATTTCAGTGGCTACTACTCGTTTCTGGACTATCTCTCAGATGGATATTAAGAATGCTTTTCTTCATGGTGATTTGCATGAGGAAGTTTATATGCAGCCACCCTCAGGTGTTGATGCTCCTTCAGATATGTCTGTCGTCTTCGATGTGCTTTATATGGCCTCAAACAAGCTCCTTCTGCTTGGTTTGAACGATTTGTTTCTGTTATACAAGCTGCTAGTTTTTCCCCTAGTGATCATGATCCTGCTTTATTTATTCATCTATATCCAAAAGGGCGTACTTTGCTTCTCCTTTATGTTGATTACAGGATATGATGTTAAGCATGTTGCTCATGTGAAGAAGAAACTCAGTGAGCAGTTTCAGATGTCTCATGTAGGCACTATTATTTACTTCTTGGGAATTGAAGTTATGATTACTGAAAAGGGTTTATATCTTTCTCAATCTAAATACATTTAGGATCTCATGGCTAGCTCTGGCATTACTGATAATCGGACAGTTGCTACACCTATGGAGCTTCATTTGCAACTTCATCCTACTGATAGTACACCCCTTGAGGACCCCTCTCGATATCATCGTATTGTGAGTAGCCTTGTTTGTCTCACTGTCACCAGACCTGATATTTCTCATGTATTTCATATTTTGAGTTAGTTTGTGAGTGATCCCACTTTTGCGCATTTTGGTCATTTGCTTCAGGTATCACGCTACTTGAGGGGAACATCATCACAGTATTTGTTCTAGTCCGCTTTAATTTTATGCTTACTTGGATTCACTTGGGCGAGTGACCCGATGGATCGTCATTCTATCACTGGTTATTGTATTCTTCTTGGCATTTCTCCTCTTACATAGAAGTCTAAGAACTAGATTGTTGTATCACGGTCTAGTATAGAGACAGAACTTCAAACTCTTGCCACTACCACTTTAGAGATTGTGTGGCTTCGCTGGTTATTGGTTGATTTTGGCGTCTCTTGTGAAGCAACCACTCCCCTTCTATGTGATAATATTGGTACTATACAAATTGCAAATGATCCTACGAAGTATGAACTCACAAGACATATTGGTGTTGATGCTTCCTTTACCTCATTATCATCAGAAAAACATTAATCTTCAGTATATGCTATCGGAGTTGCAAGTTGCAGATTTCTTTACCGGAGCACAAACTCAAGTGCATCATCGACTTCATCTATTGAACTCAGTGTTTCTGAGTCTTCTATACCACCTTGAGTTTGAGAGTGTTAAGTATACATATATGGTAACATATTATTCTGATCTATATTGGCTCATAAGGACCTACTCTATATATTGACTTCAAGTCTATTGAATGGATATCTCTCTTCCCACAATTCCAGTCAAGTAACAGTACCAAGTATCATATTTGTGAAGAGATGAAGTGTGTGTAAGTTTGACTTGAAGTACTGTTTGAGCGGTTTTACGCGTGAAATGAGCGAAATCATCAAGATTTTTGGGAAGCTTGCTGATCGCCCAGCTGAAGTTAGCGTGGAGTTGTTCGCTATTCTGTGATCACAAACCAGCCTAAACATTAACGGTGAGAAACTAGTTCTGTGGTGCATTGCTACATGCCTCTGTTGTAGGTTGAATTGCTTCTTACCATTCCAAACATCACTCGAGTTGGAAAACTACATTCGAGTCACTGACATGTGGCTCTAGGACCCACTTGTCAACCTCACAACCGAATGGTAGTTCTCAACTTGTGCACCTTTGCAATGGCAATGTTTTTTTCTTGAGAGAGGATGCAACGTCCATGAAGTTCTCTATTTCTGAGCAGGCCCAGGCCCATCGCCGCCTATCCGATAAAGTACACAGCCCACCCTACCATGTTACCCATGCTGGAGTAAACCCAAATGACATTTCAACTATCATCATTACAGCCTATGATGCTAATCCATAAAAAGAAAAGGCAGTTCTGAGGCTGAAAGCCTGAAACAATTTGACCAAAGCAGAAAATTATTGAATGATACACGAACCATGAGTGAATGAAAATGGCATTAAATATTAGTCGTTACAGTACGCGAAATCGGCACTTCGCTGGATCATCAATTCAGGAGGGTTTCCACTGACCGCTAGGTGCCTTCGATAAATACTATCTACACCAATGAGCTGCAGCCCTTTTTTCACTTGCAAGCATTCTAGAAGCCTGTAAACCTGGGCGCCCTTTTTTCACTTGCAAGCATTCCAGAAGCCTACAAGCTATCAGGCTTACTTCTTTACCAGGTACTCCAACAATGTTAATCCGCTGTCCACCTGTATCGCTCAAGTGAAGAGAGTAGCTTGACACTTTCAGCAGTTCGTGTCATATGTTGCAAGCCCTTGCAACTCTGGGCCTTCTAGTCTTGGATTATTGTCAAAGCTGCAGAGATAAGATTGGCTTACAAAAAATGCAGGCAGGTCGGCAGAATGAATTTTACATACAGATATTTGATAGTTTGACTGGAGTGGAAAGTGTCATCCTCCAGCTATCTCATGTGACAGCATTCAAGTGAGCAAGTGAAACAAGTCCAAACATGTATCCACAAGAAATCCAAAAGAAATTATAGCAACACGCGAATCGTTTAATGTCACTTAATTCTTACCCAGCATGTAAGTGAATCAAATTGATAATAACTGTATGCCTAAGTCAGATACTGCAGCATGGATGGAATAGTTCATAGAAGACAATGGTAGACTGGTAGCTAGAGCATCTCCAACCAAACCCTTACCACTTACCCTATTTTTTAGCCAAAAAACAGTTAAACAGTTCTCCAACCGATCCCTCATCTGGCTCCTCATTTTTGAGGGATCCCTACTTCGCATCCATCGATCCTCAGATTTAGGAATCGGCTGCCAGCTCCCTATCCCTCAACAACCGCTCCTTCCCGCCACTGACATCTCCTTCGCCGACCACGCCAGGTACGCGCCGCCGGCTCCTCCGCTTTGCCCTGTGCCGCCGGTTCCTCCGCTTGCCCAGGGCCACCGAACCCCTTGGCCGCCCGCGCCACCGGTCCCTTGGTCGCCCGGTCACCGACTCCAGTCCTAATAGTGCCGCTGCCCCCTAGATTTGAGCGAGAGAGGGCCGGCACAGAGGGAGGTCGGCTGGGAGAGAGGGAGGCCAGCTGGGAGAGAAGAGGCAGGCAGGCTGGGAGAGAAGAGGCAGGCTGGGAGAGAAGAGGGCGATCGACTGGGAGAGAGAGGGGGTCGACACAGAGAGGGCGGTTGGAGAGAGATGGAGGCCAATTGGGAGAGAAGAAAAGGTAGGGCCGGCCGCCTCTATGCCATGATACAATTTTGCAATGCTAGAAATTGATTAACTTTACAATTTGCAATGTTAGAAAATTAGTATCATGATACAATTTTATGTTATGCAGGTGCAGGTTACAACAATGGATGATTTTTTTTGGAATTGATGAGTGAGCAAAACATTGAAAACAATGGACCGTATTGGGTGATAGTCAATTTGTAAGCCCACCTGAGGAGCAACTGCCACATGTAGAAGCTGGTGCGTCCCAAAAAGCAAAAAAGGTCAGATCAAAAAATTTCAGTGTAAAAGAAGACAACATGTTGGTGTCGGCATGGCTAGAAGTTAGTTTAGATGCTATACAAGGGAATGAACAATCGTGTGCTACGTATTGGCAAAGAATTACTGATTATTTTCACGAGCACAAGGACTTTGCATCTGATCGTAATTCCAATTCTCTCCAGCACTGTTGATCTATCATACTAGGTGTTAACCGGTTTTGTGGATGTTATGTCCAGATTCAAAACAGGAGGCAAAAAAGGGTGACAGAGCAAGGTATAATGTTCTCTTCTTTATTTGATTATCATTTCATATGTTGGTGCAAGTCTAATAAGGCGTATTTACATGTGTAGGTCATGCATGCATGTGAATCGTATAGGTCAAAAGACCCAAAGGGCGGATCATTCGGATTGTTACATTGTTGGAATATCTTGCAGCACGAGAAAAAGTGGAAGGATGAGTGCGTCCAAAAAAACAGAAGACATCCGCCACTGGAAGTATGTCGTCCACTCCTGGGACCAACGAGAGTCATCAAGCGGATGATGGGGAGGGTCATACTTCAGAGCCCGTGGTTAGGCCAGGAGGTAGGAAGGTGGAGAAAGAGTGAAAACAATGAGGTAAAAATCATGTTTCTCCTGTAGATAATTTTTACATGGAAACATTGGAAAACATGTGGGCTAAGAAGAATAAGGCAAAAGCTTTAAAAGAGGTTGCAAAAAAAGAACGCTATGATGAGAGACTTGCACTTGAGAAGAAAAGGATTGAATTGAAGGAACAAGATTTTGCGTCAAGGAGAAGGATTGAAAATGATAAGGTGATGAATATGGATCTTAGTGGTATGAGTGAGCGACAACGACTATACTATTACGAGATTGCAGGATGAGATCATCGCTCGGCGGTTTGGCATAGGCTCGGGTTGAGCTACTTCATATATTGAACTTTAAGTATGTCGTATGAACTTTTAGTGTGTTATACCAACTCTATGTTAGTTGTATGAACTATCTATGTTAGTTGTATGAGCGATGTTGTTATGTGATGAAAAAACTGCATACATTACCATACGTTATTACAACTACATGCATACTTAAAAACATTACATAATAGGTACTAACTACATTATTACAATGTGCATACTTAATTAAAAACAGTACATGATAGGTAGCAAATATATTGGTACAGCTACATACACTACACCCCTCCATATTTTTCCCATAGGTGCTCGACTAGATCATCGCGAAGCTGTGAGTGAGTTTCCCTATTAGTAATCACTTGATGAGTTCGAAGGAACTCTTGCAATTCAAGAGCATAGGACGATGAGAAACTGTCACAACTTCTCTCATCTCATCGAAATGGTTGTCACATTCTGCATCTCGCTCATCTTCAACGATCATATTATGCATGATGATACAAGCTGTCATAATTTCGGCTAGAGAGGGAACTACAAGGGAGTGGGACTTGGTGAATGGCAACCAGGGGGCTGGTCGGGTATATGTAGAGTTGCAAAAGTAGCTGTTGGAAAAAAGTAGCCATTGAAAAAAAATAGCTGTTGTAAAAAATAGTAGCCGTTGGAAAAAAGTAGTCGTTGGGAAAAAAAGCTGTTGAAAAAAAAAAGATGTTGGTCAAAATTTGTTAGAAATATAGCCGTTAGAATTAATTTGGTAGTTACAGGAAAGCAGTAAAATATGGGTGCGAGAAATATAGGGGGTAAAATTTAGAGGACCGGTTGGAATGCATAGAGAAATAGGGGGTCAGTCTGGATAGGGAGAACACCTATATGAAGATATAGGGGGTCAAATATTGGAAACCAGTTGGAGATGCTCTTATGGATAGATCACTCTTTTTATCTAACATGTAAGAATATACAAGTAATTTAGGGCATGTTTGTTCACTACCATCGATTACCGCATCTTTGGCAAAATCGTGCCTAAGGTGTGGCAAACAAATTGCTCGCCAAACCTTAGACAAAGTTTAGTAAAGAAATTAGTCTATGACAGGTGGGGTCAAAGGCTCAAAAACTATGGCATGCCAAAACTGTGACAGCGAACCAAACAACTGCCAGAGAAAGTCTGGCAAAGTGTAACAATGAACCAAACAGGCCCTTAACAACCAAAGCAGTGTTACTACAAAAGATATATGCAACTCTCAAATCAGACAGAAACTTAGCTGAGACTCAATAAATCGATTTTTATAACTTGAGTGACATTTGTTTTGTGTTGATGGAATAGCATGGCTAATGGCCCTTGTCCTCTCATATATGCAGAACAGTAGATGCAGAAAGGCAAGAAGCAAATAAATCAGGTAATTTAATAGATGAATTGACAAGGAGTCTGTAGATCATACTTGCTCAAGGGTACATGCTCAAAAGGCCCACTAGTTGGGATTGTGCCACAAAGATCATTGTTTGAGACATCTCTGGAAGCATGCACAACAAAATGAAGTATTGTCATTAAAATTTGCAGAAAAAAACATGTAAATCAGCAAATTCATAACTGGAAGCTGAGCACTTACATCACTTTGAGGCTAGATATTTTTGTCAGTTCCCTGGGAATTGAACCACTCAAATGGTTGTCGTTAAGTCGCCTACAAAAACGAATAAAGGTGAGAGAATATATGGGTTGATTAACATGACATCGAGTGCCACAGACTGTAAAGAATACTAGAGAAGTGATGTTTGCATACTATATATTTAAAGGAAAACAGCGCAGATGCAGACTTGGTTGTGTTGAACTAAAGTATCGGTACTCACAGGAATACTAAGGATTTCAGCTTGCCAAGTTCTTTCGGTATGGTCCCTGTGATGTTGTTGTTATACAGGTCCAAGCTGATTAGGCTCTTTAGATTCCCAAGCTCAGCTGGGATAGTCCCCTGAATATTATTTTTGTAGAGTTCTCTGCGACAATTTAGAAAGATGTCAGAGCAATAATATGAATGCAAAAGTCAATCACCAGTTAATTTCGAAACAATGTTAAAAGTTTAATGGATGATCAATGCAATTATTCAGAGAATCAGAGTATTAGATGAGCTAAGCATATGCTATAAAACAACATGAAACTATTTGTGCATCATAATTCAACATCTAAAGACTCGATGATGCAAGATCAGATGGCAATAGATACTATATATAAGGAAAAATAAGCTACTATTTTGCATAATTTCCCTGACTTAAACTCACTGAGAAATTTGATTTTAAGTATGAACAATTAGAGGTGCAAACAGTTAGAGATGTGAACAGTTCATAAATAGGAATGCGAAGAGTAAACAATCAGTTCTTTTGCTTCTTTTTTTTTTGGCGAGGAATCAGTTCTTTTGCTAGTGGAAACAATGTAACTGTCTAGTATAACAGCAACAGTATATCATGTTCCGAACCCACTAGGGTCAAGGGAAGAGGCACCTTTTTTCCAATTGCACTATATTCTACTTTTCTGGTGATGCAAGAGGCCCTTTCTTTCTAATTGTTCAAAGCCTACCATAAAATCTATTTAAACGGACTTCATTAGAATCCTCTAGCACAAACCTCAGTAGGATCGCTTCAGGCCTTCACAGCTCCAAAAAAAGAAGAGAAAAGAAATAGCAAAGGATGTTTAGTCAGACTCACAGATATTGCAGGTTCTCAAGGTGCCCCAGTTCAGGAACAAGACGGCCTGACAAATTTGAGTTACCCAAATCCCTACAAGATACACAAGCGTAAGAATTATTGAACATAATGACACATCTGGAAAGAAACAGACTACAGCAAGTGTTCATGTCATTGTCATTTCATACAAACAGATACATAAAAAAAAAAAACACATGGCTGGGCACATAAAGTTTTTGGTTCGACCAGGACTCAACATTATTTGAGTGGAGAAAGTCCATAAAATGTCAATTAGGAACATAGATAAAGTTAAGACAGATCACATCAGCAGTAGCACAGCTATTCCATACAACCTTGTCTTCTCATATCAGTATTTTGCGTTACGAAGTTGTAACAAACTGCTAGCTTGAGATTGTAGAAGTAGCTGGTGCTTAACTATACATTTCTGATACACGGTGGTCAAAAATTTTTAAGACGTATTTTGACCTATAACATACTTTGCGTTGTATTCTTTATGATATGCACTTGTACAGACAGAAACAGCACAATGAAGCAACAGGTTGTTCCTATGTTTCTTATAAAGAGAAAATTAACTAATATATTGACTTTTGCAGTCATAGAAAAACAAACAAAAAAGGAAGGCTTGTACGTTTTGCTATAAACAAATAGTGTCATTCTGAAAGTTGCATTAAAAGAAACCATTTACATGAAGCAATTGCTTTCTGCAACCGAAAAGATATGATAGCTACCTTTGACCTGATTACGTAGCAGACTGCTAATCTACTTGTACAATGAAAGTGGGAGCATCTAGCAACAGCTACGCCAAAGTTGCATCAGCATAACACTACAAGCATGCCATGCACACATGATTACAGTAGAGCTTGAACCAAAATACAATGAAAGTCTTATCTAATTGAACATACTTTTGACAAGTACAGCAGAGGGCCACTTTACCATTTGACGAGCCTCTTAAGTGGTTAATATTTTAAAAAAAAATGTCACAGGAAAGGGAGGTCCAAGGCCCTCTTAGGACTCCGGGGCACACTGCCCCTGCGTGATTACATGACTAGAATGTGAGTAATATCAATCAACAGGTGACCAACAAAAAACTATTGGGTCGGTTAACGCTTAAAGCCATCACAGAACAACAATTTTGGAGCTTACCCTATTTGTCCCAAAGCTGATATTTTCATTGCGTAGCGCATATGGTATGCCAGCGCCAACATGTTGATATGCACACCTGAAATAGATCCTTACTTCCAAGTTCCAACAAACAAGCACATCACATCATACAAACCGGCACGCGCTATCGAACTCGACACTATCGCGATTCGCAAGCACGTTCAACTACGAAACCAAGGTTAATCAGAAGCAGCTGAGGGTAGTGGGGAGATGAGGAGGCGGAGCTCACACGCGGGTGACGCGGTTGTCGCGGTTGCACGTGACGTGGAACCAGGTGCAGGGGTTGACGAGCGTGGGGTCCCAGCTCTGCAGCACGCCCCGGGGGTCCGCGAGCGCGCGCCGCAGCGCGTACAGCGCATCGCCCTCGGAGTTGGACGCCGATGCCATGGAGGCCGGCGACAGCACTACCGCCGCCGCGACAACCAGCGCAGCCGCCGCCCAGGCCATCGAGCTCGCTCGCTAGCTAGGGTTTGGATTGGAAGGAGAGGTGTGGGGAAAGTGGCGAAGTGGGAGTGACTGAGTGAGGAGGAGACGACTGACGCGACTGGAGCGGGTAGAGATTCTTGTCCGCGCGGATCTTCTGCGGTGCACAGGCCGAAAACTGATCAAGGTAATAAACAAAGTTTGTATCGGCCCCGCCTACTATTGCGGTAGCGGGCCCCGCTATCACTTACAGATAGTGAGACAAATGAAGTGAGTTGTAACTTTTCAACAATAATATCATTTCGCGGGCTACAGTTACGCTTGTTAACTTATATATCAATCCTGAGGAGACGGAGCCACACGCCTATGCTCCAGATATCTAATCTAGTGCTCCACGGTTGTCGCTGTCAGCATTGTATGCGCGTCCATACTCCTGTGCCACCGTCGAAGACTATAATTATACTTGTTAAGTCACAATAATAGATTGTTAACTTATATGACGTATGACCCGTTAACTTGTGCAAAATCTAGTACTTGAATAACTTCCTAGCGTCAACCATGAGGAGCCGGTGCCACGCGCCCATGCTCTAGACCTTCAATCCAATGCTCCACGGTCGCCATCGGCCAGCATTGCACGCGCGCCAGAACTCTCGTGCCACCGTCGGAGGCTATAAGCTGTTGGATGCTACCAGGGTAAAACGGTTGTAGACCTATAGCCTGCTGGGAAGTCACTGGCCGTTGCCCGTTAGTGCTAGTGTCATGTTGCCCGCGCGGGCGCACGTCTAAGCCACCATCCAACAGCATGTCTGTCTGATACTCCAACTGCCTCGTCGATAGCTCCACTGCTCAGACCTCCAATTCCTATATTATAGGCCTACTGCTCAGCTCAACTGTAAGATCTTCCAAACAAATCAATTTTGCTTGATATTCATTATTGCATTAGTTAATTTGCCTTTACGCAACTTTAAATTTAGGACTTAGCACTTCCATTTCTTAGTTTCTAGTTGCCTAAGCACATTGTTTTCAACTGCATCAAATACAAATGTGAGCCAAAGCCAATCAACATCAAGGAAGGATGCAGCAAGCATGCTTTACCACTAACAGGAAAGGAAACTAAAAATAAAGATAGATGCAAATACTGCAAATGTTACCTCGAAGGTGACATAACTAGGTTTAAGAAGCACTTGGCTGGAATTAAAGGACGGAGTTATAAATTATTTTGAGCCACTTGCCCTGGTCTAGAAAGGATGCAGGGCGAAATGCTCATGATTTGGTCACGGACAATAAATTTTGGAGTCAAATGCTAGATGTTATAAATTATTTCGAGCCACTTACATTTATACTTAGAAGGGTGGATGGTGATGTTTCTACAATGGGATACATTTGTGGTGATCTTCTCAATGCAAAGAAAGGCATCGCAATATGTTTAAATGGAAATGAAAAATAAATATAGCTGCATTTGGAGAATCATAGATGCTAGGTGGGACAGCAAGCTTAAGACTTTATTGCATAAAGCAGGGTATTTCTTGAACCCAAGCTTCTTCTATGAGAATAAGAAAGAAATGGAGGAAGAGGTCCTAACGAAAGCGGTTATAGAATGTGCTACTCATATGTACCCATGATGATGTCATGTTGCAAGATAATATCGGTGCTTTTCGTTCCAGTCTAGTCTTTTTCTTACAATGTACCTTCATGAATACAATGGCCTAACAATTCAAGATTATTTAAAAAAATTAACAACACATAAAGCCAACTATCATATTAAAATGCAGATTTAAGGACCAAAAGTGGGTAACTTAGTCTCTCAAATACACTCCAATTTCTGTCACATGTAGAAAAACTATAAGTTAAACGTAAAATTCGGATAGCCATCTGTCACATCCCAAAATGCTAATCATGTTATTAAGCATGTATAATCATTGTGACATGATGTTTAGACGTATTTGTTTGATAATTTGAGTTCTAAATGTGTTAAAAATACTTAGAGCTGGCCTAGAGCTCTTTAAGAAAACCCTAAATACTTTAGAGAGAAGGAGAAAAGAAAGAAGAATGAAAAGAGGAGAAAGTTATACAATTTTAGCAAAAGAACCCTTCTCACGGTCTGACCAGACCTCACTGTGGTCTGACCGCCAAGGAGCAGCCACATAGGTATTCCACAGTTTGACCGATGCCCCCTAGCGGTTTGACCGCCAGAGCGCAGCAGAGGCACCCCTTAAGTGATCGACCGGTCTCTATCTCGCCCTCCCTCTCTCATTTCATTCTCTCCCTCCCTAAACCCTAGAGAGAGAAGGTGAGATCCGCTCGATGCGTTCATAGACCGACGGTGGGAACTCTCACGACCTCCCGGAAGGACTTCCTCAAGCTTCTTCCCCATTTCCTCCCCGTCGGAGGGGTTTCCTCGCCGTTTCTTACTCCACGAGTTTATTCACCCTCCGGGAGTCCAATCGGTGAATTGAAGCTTCTCTAGAGGATTCTGATCCAATACAAAGTTTCTCTACGCCAAGGTAAACACCCCCTATCGTTTTCCTATCGTTTCCTAGCCTAAGGCGATCGTCGTTTCAATTTTCGCCACGAACCCTGGTGAATACTAGGTTTATATCTCATTTTTTGGGTTTTACGTATTTATACCGTGCGTGTCATCCGAACAATCATAGAATGTGTTCCCTTAGTCCTATGGAGTACTTTGGTGCCCTTCGCCGTCGAAGGTTTCGCCGTAGTCCTCGTCAGTGACCCCGTGAAGGTGCTACCGACAGGGTATGGTGGTCTAACCACCAGCAGGTCGGTTCAAAATATCTGAATTTAGGAGTCAGACCACTGTTAGGGTTGGTCTAACCGTTGGTCAGCGGTCTGACCATCACCATGCCTTCAATCTGACCGCCAGGGCCTAAACTCTCTGCACGCTTGTGGTTTGATTGCCACTTGCATGTCGGTCTGACCGCCATCCATTCAAGACTGTGTGCTTAAGTTACTTTATCTGTGGTTTCAAATTTTGAAACCCTAATCTTTTGGCGGTCTTTTGTAAATATTTTAAACACGATGCTTTTTTATTATTCAAGCATGCATCATTTACACTTTTTTTCATCGTTCATTTGTTTATGCAATGCGTTCTTGATTTGTTTAGAGAGCATTGCGACAACGGTCTAAGCGAGTGAAGGCGATGTCGAGCTACCAGAGTTTTGTGAGTATTGTGTGGACAATATCAAACAACTGCCAGAGTAGCAAAGCAAATATCTAAGCATATTGCACTCTTTTTGGTTGAATTGAATAGAGTCTAAATTGATAAGTTATTGCTTATGTATGTTTGCATACTTAGCGAGTCGTTGTTAGGCTTATATAGGTAGAGCTTATGTTGAGTGCATTACTTCTACCTTGAAATTGTTAATTATCCATATCCTTATCATCTCGGTAACATTATTGATGTCTAACTTAATAGTTGTTCAAAATACTTAGCAATATATAGGAGATCGGTAGAAGTCGAGCGATGATTCAACCATTGTTCGCGAGCTTAGAGCTTATTTATTATTCACAATTATAAGGATAATGATATGGGATCTATGAGATGTGAGATGAGGTGAGATATGGGCGGTGCTAGGGGTAGGTTGAGAGTGGAACCGGATAATATAGACCGTTTGCATCGTTTAAGCACCATTCGTTAGTGTCGTTGATTTTAGCACTTTTCGTACAACCACATATTCGAATAATGGTGAGTGAGCAGAGTATCATACGCCGTGCTGATGCTTGTTGTGCATCCCTACGATGTGTAAGAAAAATAAAGAAGAAGTAGGGTTGCAGGGAGCTAGAGGTGTTCGGGACACGCTCATGGTAACCCTGGTGCCATAGGGACATATGTAAGTGGGTAGTTTCGGATATGAAAAAGGTTGTCTCGGGGGTCAAAGGATAGATCAGGTCGTATGGGTAAAGTTATACCCCCTGCTGGGTGTAAGAACAATTCGAATTGTTGCGCTCTCAGTCATGAGCATGTTTTTATCCATCCGTATAGGTCATAGAGTTTACGAATTTAGTAATATGATATAGTATGTTAGATTTGGTTGTCGAGGATTATTGATTCTATAAGATGGTTCCTTTTACATATATGTGTAGGTTGGTCTTGCAGGATAGATGTATTCTGAGTTAAGTATAGATGCTCACATATAAATGTTAGGTTGCTTACGCTTATAAATTTACTTAATTTTGTGACCTACTACTTGCTAATAACTTAAATGCATAATCTTTGAAATCAGATTATTATATGTACCTATTATGGATTAAATCTTGTGAGTACTTTCGTACTTACGCTGCTCTTTTAGATTCTGTCGGTGAGGAGGAGCTCATGTTTAGCTACTTCATACCCGCCAATGTAGAAGGCGAGAATGTGTAGTACAAACTACTCGTGTAGTGTGTTTTTGGGTGGAGACTAAATGTATATAGCTTTACTTAGCTTTTGATGTTAATAGGTGTTATCATCCGTTGCGTAGTTTCTAATTTTGGTTAAGAGGTGATCTGTTATTTACCCTTCTAACTTTCTTTTTATTGTAAATTGTGTAAATAATTAAGTACTTAAGAACTTATAATATAATCTAATTACTCACTATTTCTCAAGTTTTTACTGTGATGTTATATGTTAGAAAGATATATGTTTCGATCTTAGACGCAAAACATGTGCTGGTACTATCAGAATTAGATTTTAGTTAATCATTATGAATGTAATTATGTTATAGATCATTTTTTATAATTAATTAGAATACAATTTAGACGATTCATATCGCCATCTTCTTTAAATCTTTAGCGTCAGTCACATGTACAGACCACCAACTTGCTACAACATCAAGTAAAGGATCAATAAACTTGAAGATATCTTCATTTGATGTTAGAAAAATTAAGAATCATTTTTAGAGAGATTGTTGGACTATTCCTTTGTGTTATAGCAATTGTTGTTCCAAAACAATATGTGGTCTCCGTGTACATAATAAGTTTTGGATGCTCTTGTCTTTGTCATGTTTAATGAGAGGCTGCAATAGAAATATTCTCAAAAGAATAGTGACCCACTTGTTCCAAAATTTGTTGACCATGAGCCACCAAATGAATGGATCGTAGATGATGATGCATCACAACAAAAACAATTTGTATATAGAGGTTCATCAAGTAAAGTAAAGAAGTCTCGCTATTTGATTATGGAAGGAGATGACGAAGAAAAAAAATTGAATCTTCTAGCAATGAAGAGGAAGAGGAGGGGACGGGTTTGTTTGGTTCACGCTTACGTTTAGTCACGCTATATATTTTTAGTAGATATTTGGTTGACTGTCATAATTGTGCCAAGCCATAGTTTGTTATGCTACCGATCCACACGCTATTCACTTAATTTTTTAACTAACTTTGTCACATTTATAACTACAAATTTATTAGTCACACTTAGCTAATCTTAGATATGGTAAACATAGGTATGAAACAGACATGCCATAATATTTTTCCTATACAGATGATTCAAACGACCATAAAAATAATAAGGTCGGTGCTTTGGACGATGATGACAAATGATAAAAGCTGTTAGAGGATGGATTTTATTCTCTTCATAGATAGTTGAACTTCAACTTAATCTATTTTGTGACTCTTATCATCTTGTGATATGTAATAAGAAAAACTTGATGTTTGTTTTTTCTTTTAAGTTACATACATGTAAGTATTGAAACTTTGCGAGTATTTTATAAAATACGCTATTAGAACCTTGCATCCGCCCGCTATCCACGATTCGCTACCGCCGTGCTATTTGCTATTCGTACCTGATACTGATAATGTTGTTTCCTTCTTTTTGTACGTGGGTTCGGAGGCTCGGAGCTGGAGGACTGCCCTGGCCGAGAAATTTCAGTATTTGCCACCCAATTCGCGTGCCTCTCTGGAATTGCCATCCAATTCGCGTGCCTTTCAGAATATAACACCGGACACGCGAATTTCTTCAGAATACGACATCCGCGCCAACACCTTTGGCGCGGAGGTGCCCTTTTCGCAAATTCGTACCATTATGCCCCTAAGTACTGTTCATTGTCAGCGCCAATGCCGTTGGCGCGGAGGTTTAGCAGTCCAGCGCCAGCAATACAGAGAGTATGATGCTTGTATGCTGCTGGTGCTAGGAGTAGTGGGTCAGCGCCAAAGACTTTGGCGCGTAAAGTACATTTCTCCACGCCAACGGCATTGGCGCTGACAATGAACAGTACTTATGGGCATAATGGTACGAAATTGCGAAAAGGGCACCTCCGCGCCAAAGGTGTTGGCGCGGATGTCGTATTCTGAAGAAATTCGCGTGTCCGGTGTTATATTCTGAAAGGCACGCGAATTGGATGGCAATTCCAGAGAGGCACGCGAATTGGGTGGCAAATACTGAAATTTCTCGCCCTGGCCCCAGCCGGCAGCGGCAGTCGCCCCCGCTCTTCGGCCGGCCGTGTCCGCGGTGCGGTGAGCGAGGACTTCGGGAGTCCGCCAGTCCGGACACTTGCGGTCAGGATACCGGCGGCAGCCAGCTCCCACCGCTCTCGCACTCTCCTTTCGTCTTCTCCAGTTCTCCCAGAGTTAAAAAAGGAAAGCAAAAAATCTAGGGTTTGTTCCATTCCAATTCCGGGGAGCCCACCGCCCTCAAACCCCCATCCCGTCCGCCTCCCTCGCGCGCCCTTCTCCTCCTCCCCGGAAAGAGGCGGCGGAAGGGGCCTGCAGCCGCAGCCGCCTCGTTCGGGGCAGCGCCGCCGGCGGCGGCAGCAGCTCGGGGAGTCAGCTCCCGGCAGCGGCACCCGTGTGGTGCGCTTGGCGGCTTCGCGGCAAGGTAAAGCCGCTCCCTTTCGATTGGTTCGGGGTGGTCCGGGGCCCGCGCCTTTTCTCCCCTGGTTTGCGCGATGAGTTCTGTGTGATAGCTTGCGGCGAGCTTGAGCTGTGCTGTTCTCGCTCCTGGGTCGCGCTTACCGTGTTGGCTTTTTGGGCTCGGCTCTGGTTCCGCGGTAGCTCCCGATAGGACGAAAAAACAAACGGTTGCTAGCCTACTAGGCGATCTGAACTCGCGATGATTGGAAATGATGAATGATCTTGCTGCGTGATATTCATAGTGTCAAAATCTACTGTTTTTGAATTTCTCAGGAGATGCATCTATTTGTCCTGCATTAAAAAAAACAGGGCTCTGCCTTATGGTTCTTAGGTTTTATTTGAAGCAGAGCAATTCATATTCAAATTTGACCCTAAGTTTTTTGCATCCTTTGTATCTTCCCTGTTTACTTATATATCCATGGAGCAGCCTTTATGTACGCACAATCAAATTGTGAATTCTCCGAATGCTAGGTATTCTTTTTCTGTTACTGATGTTTGGCATATTTCACTCTGGACTCCTGCAGTCCCGTAGGATCCATGGTTGATTTGTTCCTTTGTAAAAACGATAAACCAAACTGTATGTATGTTTATAAGGTGTTAGGAGGTAGAAGCATGATTCTTTTGGTTTCACAATCATCACCAATTGAAATGTTATTATGTTCATTTATTGGTGGCAACTGCCCAACTACACAAATGAGTTCGTGAGGCCTGCAAAGGAGTCATGAATATGCATGTCAGGTGACTGCTTGGCTTGATATTCACTATCCTGTATTCGGAACTTTATTCATGAAGTAGATAAGCGCTTGTTTGTTGAAGTGGTACTTGACTGGTATCTCTTGTTTGTTGAGATCTGTTGTTTTTATCCAATCCTACCATTGGAGCCAGTTCATCTAATTATATATTGTCTGCACTCCATTTCTAACTGGGTATTTGGAACTGAATTGGTGGTGGACTGATCGTGTTTACTAGTGTCAAGTTTCATCAATTTTTTAATCTTTTCTTTATATTATGTCTCTTTGACATGTTTTCTTCGTTGACAAACAGGCAGTAACAAATTGACTTAGCCTCCCTCTCTGGAGGCCACATTTTAAGAATTGTGGGTAGCCTATGATGGCAGATGGCAGCCCCAGAACAGATACATCAACAGATGATACTGACGATAACCATGGGGTAAGTCTCGTTGATCTTCATCTGAGGTATTTGACGTAAACATCTATTGTCTGGCTTCATGCTATGGAGTGGAGAATGACCTAATTATTTTTCTTTATTATTGTGTGAAGCATCATTGATGTAACGTGTGATGCCAAAAGTCATTTTAGCTAGAAACCATATATCTGCAAATGTTCCATGTAGTTATATGAGGTCCACTATCGCAGCTAAACAATTTGAGCAAGAGAGACAATGAAAGTTGAACTAGTGAGGTGTACCAAACAAAGTATGTTCATAGAGGTTTTCTTGTAAGAAAATTCTGTAGCGTCTGGTTCCTTCAATTATTTGTAAAAATTGGGGAAGATGTGTGTACTGTAACATTCAGTATACATTGGCATAATGGTATGTGCTACAAATGACTAGTTATATTTTAACTTCTGATTTGAAAATATCTGTGTTGCTGAACCGCTCTTGCAACACAGGTTACATCGGAGAATTCATGTAGATCCCATCAGGACTCTTGATGGTGCTGAGATTTCCTAAAGAAATCTCTAGAATAAACCTTGACATTTAATAATCCAATAGAACTATGTGTGCTGCATGGACAAGTCACATACATGCCCACCAAATCAGGGAGTCCTGAAAAAACAACAAGAGCAGTTGGATTTGTATGTACCTGGCAAAGTTATGTCACGCTTGTTAAATATGATCTGTAAACCATATAATTTTCTTGATTTGAACCCTTCAACTCCTTGAATTATTTGCAAACCCTGTTAGAACTTTTTTGCATTGACAAACATATGGTATACAAGACCCTAGCAGACAAAGTGATAGGGGGAATCAACACTAGTACGATTAATGATTATGAGAAACAAAATTAGGGTCGGTGACCACATTTTACTTTTACATAAGTTTCAAGCACTAGGGCTATACTTTCTCCATTCAAGAATCAAAGTTGAAATTAAAAAAGTAAAGTAATTTTCCTTTTCAGAGAAGTAGAAAACTTAATTTTCCTTTTGAGAGAAGTAGAAAACTTCTCATTCATTTTTAACATAAAACGTTGGAAATCTAAGGGAGGAAAATTCTAAAGATAGGAATGGTGGAAGCTTGATACTTATGCTGTCATCTGCAGCTTGAACCAGGCCAGGGTGCTCTTGTTGCTGTTTCAGACTCCAGTGACAGATCCAAGGATAAACATGAAGATCATAAGGTACATATTTTGAAGTAGCATTAGCTTTTTTATTCATATTTTTGCACTTGCAATTTGCAAGAAATGTTTTGCTCATAATTTAGTTTGCAGACACTGCGGCGGCTTGCTCAAAATCGCGAGGCTGCAAGAAAGAGTCGTTTGAGGAAAAAGGTATGTAGATGTTAGTTTTTAGTCTGCACGTAAAGTAGTGCTTTTTTATAAACTTTTACCTACTTGATGTTTTGTTCTGCTACTTCTTCTGTATCTTATGCATAGTATTCTGCTATAAAAGTTCAGTTTTTCATTTCTTCTGTTTGAGTTTGAGTTCAGTTACTGGTATCATTGTACACAGTATATTGCGCATATGTTGTTGTTTGTATGAGTTTAGCTTCTTGTGGAGCTTTACTTGAGTATCGTGAAAGTTTCTAGTAAACTATTACACTAAAAAGCGTTAGTATAAAGTTGAGTAAATTTCACATCGGACCATATATTAGTGTACTTGGTGCACTTTGAACCATCTTTAACATCAACTTTCACTTTGAACCATATATTTGATGTTAATATTTCAATTTGCACCATGTTTAAGGAATCGACTTTTGACTATGCTCATGTGACAAGCAGTTCCATCCATCTCAACTTACATATTCATCTGAGAGGGTGGACTGCTGTTTCCAGACCAAGCTTTATTCCTCTCGGTTTCATTCTTCGTTACTTCCCCTTTGGCCTTAAGTTGCTAGAACCATCTCTCCATGCCACGTAGGATGATATTGAGTTTATGGTGTTGCCGACCATCCAAAAGGCAACATCATGATAGACATGGATGGAGAGGAGTGGCTGTGCAGGCGGTAACTTGAGGTGGCAGCGCCAGCGAGGAATATAAACAGATGACGAAGTGTACAAGCGGTGGTAATTGGATTCTGGAGGCCCGATATGGAGAGACAACTCTAGCAACTTGAGGCCAAATGGGAAGCATACAACGAATCGTGAAGCGAGAGGAAGAAAGCTTGGGCTGTAAACAACAATCCACCCTCCCAGCTAAATCCGTGGAGCTGAGGTGGATGAAACTGCTCGTCACTTGAACACGATCAAAGGTCCAATCTTTATACGGTGCAAAGTGAAAGATTAGCGTAAAATATATGGTTTAAAGTGACACCTATTGTTAAATGTGGTTCAAAGTGCACCAAGTTCACTAATATATGGTGCAAAGTGAATTTTGCTCTATAAAGTTTTCTATGAAAAGTTCAGCACGATCCTGTTTATTTTCCAATGGGGGTTTGCTTCGGTGGTCCTTTTCTATGAGAAGTCTATGAATGTTAAAACACGATTAGTTATTTAAAACCAGGGGCAAATCATCTCTATGGTACAATTAGTTTGTTGTCCAAAATATCTCATATATCTCTTCTGATCCTATTTTGTTTTGCCTGAAAAAAGGACATCTTCTGTTTGTAAAAGATCCGGCTGTTACGGAAAAATACCTGGGTTAGCTCAATAGGATACATACATCAATACGGTGTTTGTTCAACAGTGCTGCCGGCGCCGGCAGACGGCTAATGGAGACCATTGAGATTAAAGTGCTACCTTAATGGAGAGCATGATGTACTCACTCAGTATTACTGTTCTTGTGCTAATATTAACTGTTTTCTTCAATCATACACCACATACTAGCAACAAGCAAGAAAAATTCACTGCATGTTTTGTTGTGGCCTTTGATCAGGGGCCCCTTTAGTTTCAATGGATGCTGAATATACTCGTCAAGTCAACTTCTTTAAATAGAATCTCATCAAGCCAAACTAATAGTCAGTACATAATTACTAACTGCTTTTGCTTTGAGATTCACAAACTTTTCTATATGAGGCCCACTAAAGGAAGCCCCTTCCCAATTTCACATGTATATTGCCCATGGCTATTGTTGTGGTATTGATCGGTAATTCTGCTATTTCTATAGGCATATGTTCAACAGTTGGAGAACAGCAGGCTAAAACTTACCCAACTAGAGCAGGAGTTGCAACGAGCCCGTCAACAGGTTTACTCCTATTGCATGTGCTGTTTACAGCTCTGGGTGCTATTGGCTTCAATTGAAGTTTGCTTAAGAAATTCTCTCTCACAGGGCATTTTTATATCTGGCTCAGTTGATCAGTCACACTCCAAGAGTGGAAATGGTAATCATTGGTTGCCACGGATAATTTTTGCTTGATCATTACCACAGAAGTATCCAGGCAGTAATTCCCTTCTTTTTTATGGAAAAAACTGCCGTTTTCTTACAGGGGCATTGGCTTTTGACATGGAGTACGCTCGGTGGTTGGAAGAACACAATCGGCAAATTAGTGAGCTAAGGGCTGGAGTTAGTGCCCATGCCAGTGATAATGATCTCCATAGTGTTGTTGAAAAGATCATGTCACACTACAATGAGATTTTCAGGCTGAAAGGAAATGCAGCCAAGGCAGATGTCTTTCATGTCTTATCGGGCATGTGGAAGACACCAGCGGAAAGGTGTTTCTTGTGGCTGGGAGGTTTCCGACCATCTGAGGTTTTAAAGGTATGTAACCTTAGAATGTGCTTATAATCTTTTGGGCCCTCCTGGAGCAGCAAAGCACATCTTATTAATACAATGAGAGTTGAACTATAAGATTTTACTGTAGAATGAACAGATGTACTCCCTCTGATTCCAAATGTAAAGTCGTTTAGCACGTCGACTAGGTATCTGCTGTGACACTTTGACTAGTGATTTATATGAAAATATGTTTTCTGAACTAAAAAGAATTATTTGTTGTGAAAGTATTTTCAATGATGAGTCAGTAATATCAATTTTATGCTCTCAATCCGCATAATTATCTATATATTAATGGTCAAAAAAATCCTAAGATGCTTACATTTGGATCAGCGGTATTATGAGTCTAAAACCTCTAGGATTTATGTGCATACTGAGAATCTGAGATATACTATTATGTTACTTGAATTACTATGTTGGGACATACATGCAAATTACCAATTTGGAGAATGCACAATCATGTGTCTTTGCTTTGTGTTTTGTGGTCATTGGGCAGTGCGTTAATTCTTTTCTTTTTGAGCACTGGTGATTTTATTGACAAGATACTAAATAAATACGAAAACTGCAGCTTCTTTCGACACAGCTTGAACCTCTCGCTGAGCAACAGCTGTCAGGGATAGGCAACCTTCAGCAGTCTTCACAGCAGGCTGAGGATGCTCTTTCACAAGGAATGGAAGCCCTTCAGCAGTCCTTGGCAGAAACCTTGGCTGGGTCACTTTCCTCTTCTGGATCAACAGGAAATGTGGCAAACTACATGGGTCAAATGGCCATGGCCATGGGAAAGCTTGGAACTCTTGAAAATTTCCTTCGTCAGGTATTAACTCTCATTGAACATGTATGTTCAGCATAGATAAGGGGCTTGACTTGATATGTGGCGATCAAGAGAGTCTGGAGCATGTGAATTCTGTTGACTATAGTTTAAAATCATACGCTAAATCCTGCTACTTACGACTCCTTCCTTTGCTGTATCAAGGCTGACAACCTGCGGCTGCAGACCCTACAACAGTTGCAAAGGATCCTGACCACTAGGCAGGCTGCTCGGGCTTTTCTTGTGATAAGTGATTACTCTTCACGACTCCGTGCCCTGAGTTCTCTCTGGCTTGCCCGACCGAAGGAATAGCGAGCACATGTGATTTGACTGCAATACTTTTCACAGTTTGGGATCCGATGGTTATCTTATCAGGAAGGTTTGACAGGACTGCAACAGACTTGATTCGGAGATATCTGCACATACTACAATCGAAAGGGTTGCTGTGTTGATGTAGCTTAGCCATATAGTTAAGTGCGTTAGTTCCTGGTTCATGTTGTATTATCTAGTGCTGTAATATTGTTGTTTCCTTCTGTTCTTCATTACCCATGGGTCTTTATGCTCCTGATTTGCAGAGAATCATTGGAATGCACATTGACATCGATCAATTCTCCTGAGAACATTTGACATGTTGTAAAAAACTATCCAGCAATAATCCAACCAACGATATATGACCAATTCACTGCCTTATGACCAATTCTGTTGGCCATGTGTAATGATTTTTTTTTCTCATTGTAAAAGTAATTGTTGGAGTTAATTTTATAGAGCTAGATTATATCATCCTCTGTAATATATTTTTTAAAAAATCATGATTATTTTCATAGTGTTTTGAATTTTGAGTGTTGGAATGTTATAATTTTATTTTATTTTAAACCTGTCGACCATTGGAAAAGCAACACGTTTATTTTTTAAAACATGTCATTTGTTTTTGTAATTTTTTCAAACATGCACATATTTTTGCATTTTTTTTGATTTTTGAAATATAAAAAAATCGCAATGCAGCAAGGTTAAACATTGAAAACCTTGGTCGAGGAAAGCTAGGCAAACGAACTGAACAAGAGCATGGAACACTCACACTAGATCTGCTAGTGCTAGACAAAGATGCAAAGATGCCCTGCATTTGGTGAGAAGTCTCTTGTTGCACAGGCATTCTGCCTAAATTCTGGTAGGAAAAAAAAAGGACCATACTACAAACTAATAACACTTTCAAGACGTGTCGAATTCAGGAACTTAAGGAGCAACAGATGCCACAAGGTTAGGTAACAATGCAGTCTCAGTCGCAAACCAATGATCATAGTTGTTATGACGTCGTGATATCGCCGCCATAGCGTCGAGATATTGACATGGCGAAGAACAGCATCTCGCCACGGGGATGCCATGGCTCCGGCGTGTATGACGTCCGTCATAGCACCGTTGCGTCCTTTGGCGTCGTTTTGTTTTGCGATGTGGCAGCCACAATAAAGCCACACCACAGCTTTGCCTTAGATCTCCAATCACCCCAGCCTCTATGTCCGGCTCAGATCTGCAGCCTTCCGCTCCGCCTGCCTCTCCGGCCTGTGTGCGTGAGTGGAGGGGGTGATGTTGCAGACTGCTGCTGTGTTGCTTGTGTGAGTGGAGGCTAGACTCTGGAGTGGGTAGTTAACATGGGCTAGGGTTAGATTTGTGGGCTGGCTTGATAGCCTAGCAGCCACTAAGTAATTTTTGCCAATGTTTCCTTTTGTTTTACTCATAATATATTATTGCATATTTGCATACCAAGTGTTTAAAAGGCCTCAATGCCTCAAGCTTTACTGCTCTGCCCCTGCCCCTGATCTGCTCAAGTGTTACGGCTTTAAGCTCTGCTATGTATTTCCCACGCCACGCACCATAAGCAATGTGAAGTTGTTAAGGTAATAGATCAGCACGCCTTGACACACCACCGTAACAACTATGCCAGTGAGTTAGGAATAAAAAGATACTTCGACACGGCTTCGTGAGTGGCAGAAAAAGCCCCGACGTCCTGATCTTCAGGTATAGAAATTTCTTTTGCAAGTGTATAGTAGTCCCTAATCAGTAGTAGTTCAATTTGATCAATACTTAAATCACTCACTGAACATCTGCAAACCATGGTTTCAAGTTCGAGTTGCACAAATCACACCTACGAGAGTTCCACTAAGTTAAAAATAGCGTCCACAAATTTAGATTATTCATGGATAAAGTTTCCTAAGCAGCATCTAGTCCCCATTCTCTTCAATCAACAGAAGTCGGCATGACAGGTTAGACACTCCCTAGTGAACTTCCATTGTCTTATGAGCAAAGTTATACCATAATATATACGGAATGGGAGGCGCAGCAAAGCAGGCGACCGCAGCTTAGCGCCTCCGGTTAAGGCACCAGGTCTTCGCCCTTGAGACTTGCACTGCAAGTTCTGCTTTCATGATGCCCATGCAAAGTACGGGCATATTGCCCGCCTTGTGGCAGTCCAGTTGCCGCATCCATAGAAATACCGCCCCTGCATGGGCCCTGGTTTGCGCACAACGCTCCACCTGCTCAGCACTCCGCAATAGCAGTACATCGGTCTATCCTTTCCTGCGGTGGTGGCATATGGATTAACCAGCACAGGAGATCCCAACATCTCATTTGGCTTCTGTTGGGACTGGACGGGGTCTAGAGAACGGTCAGGGGACGATTGGCAGATTGTTGACTCCGAGGCAGGTTGCCACACAAGTGAGCTGGTGATGGTGATCTTGAAGCCCCGATGCATCAAAAGTGCAAGGAGGCGAGCAGTGTTTCGAGCATCATCAAGGCCGCAGTGGGCACGACCCTCCCATGTAAGGCCAGCCAACTGGACTGCCTCCTTTAAGTTGCAACGGACATCCCCAAACACTTCATGGAAAGGTACCTTCAAGTTGATCCACCTGATAAAAAATTGTCCAGAGGACACAAATTAATAATCACCTTCAGCATCAAAGAAAAAATTTGAAACTCTATTAACTGATCTGTTTCATTCTTCGCAAGGAAATTTAAATTTATACGTTAAGCAAAAATATCCTATTGACAATACTGATCCAATATCCCTCCATAGTACACCTATTCTCTCACTAAGTATGAAGTCAAAACTAGTTTTCCTCGATTATAATACGAGGAAGTTAAATAAACTGCATATTTCATTCTTTAGCTCCAGCATTATAAAAAAAAAGCAGAGAATGTTGCTCGCCTTGTTATAAACCGACTAGTTTGTGCCAATTGAGTATATTTTCAACGTATAAACAGTTAACCTCAGTTTCAAACCAGAAGAGAATTTCAGTTAACCTCAGCATATCAGCTGCAGATACATTTTTCTTTCCAGAATTATTATAGTAGGGACCAGGGTTACCTGAAGCCACCGCCCCCTGGTTTTGGGTACCCGGTATTAGCACACGACCAGTTCACCTGGCGAAACCCAGTTTTGGGTACCCAGTATTAGGGCGACCAATTCGCCTCCTAACCTACCCCTTTCAAATCATCTTCCATATTAAAATGCTTAGAATTGCATCTAGTAAGGTTTTGGAAACCCTGGTAGGGCCAACATATCCTAGGCTACACTGCTGGTCATTGAATCAGTGTCAGCCCAACAAACTCTTACTCAAATGCCACCTGCTTTACAATGACAATACTGGTATCCTACTGTAGTTGAGAGAAGCAATGGGACAGAGAGCTGATCACGCTGCATATAAATTTTTGCCATCTTCCTGGCTGTGTTATGATCTAATACTAGTAGAGCAAAGTGACAGACATGATCATAAAGTCAAAATGCCATGAAGACTAGAAGCCTGAGTGTGGAAGATATTTCACAAACAGCTGTAAAATAATAATATTAAATTCAAGATACTTCGCCCCATAACAAAATAATCATAAATGAAGAGACTTGTATCAAGTGAGGCAAGACCAAAAACATCCCAAACTTTTGGGACATGAGCAGTAACATTTTCTAAACTTTGCCTATCAACAGATCTTTTAGTATTTTTTAACTGGACATACGAGAATGATGTGTGGATGTCTCAAAAGTAGAGATGGTAATAGGGCTCCGTTCCCCAGTGGGTAAATCCTCCATTAGGGGCCAGGGACGGGGAGGTTTTCACCTCTACGGGGCTGCTAATGGGAGAAATCTCCACCCATCGGGTATAACGGGGCTGGGACCATTCCGCAGCCCGCCATCCCCATTCCCCACTGGGGCCCTGAGTGCAGTATGGGTCTGTTCCTGACTCCCTGTGCACTTGTACACTACAGCCCAAGGAGGTGTGTGGTGTCATGTGGCCCAAGCCCAAAGGCTTGTGTAAAGGCCCACCACTGTCAACCCTATCCTGCTCCCAAGTCGCATTCTCTCCCATCCTTTCCGCCGCCACCCAAAACGCGAGCAGTGAGTGTGCGACATTGTGAGAGAGAAATAGATTGAGTAGCAGCAGTACGAGATGAGAGCTTCCATGAGCCATGGCGGAGCGATGAGTAGCGGCATAGGAGAGCCTCCATTGGCCGTATCCTGGGACCTGGTCCCCATGGTTGTCAACCAAGATGCCGCCATTATATGCCTTATTCAAGCACCGACGCTGGACTGCTCTCCAGGATCTAGTACTTGCCTGTGTGATCAAGTTGTCTAGCACTTGCTTTTGTGGTTTATTTGTAATCTTTTAGATGGTTGAAAGATTGAATTATTTAGTACTTGAGATCCAATCGAAGATGACTTCAGGAGTAGGTTGGGAGCTTGGAATGCATACTAATATGCATGTTGTGGACTCCTTCATTGGGCAGCAGTACACTAGGAAGAAGAAGAAGGGTGCGGCTGCCTCTAGTGGCTAGAGCTGGCTCAGTTGGTTGGATTAGGCTCAGTTATTTGGATTAGCTAGCTAAAGAATAGGATCTGGAGAAATAATAGGGAGTGGTTAGTGCCTCAGCCGCCAAGGTGGGAGATATAACCACTTGTGCGGCTGGGCATTAGGAGGGAGGAGAAGCAGAGTTAGTCGGTCAGAGCCTCCCAGGGAGGGCGATCTCCTCTGCCACTGCTATTCCAATTAAGTTAGCCACTGTATTTCCCTTCCAATTCATCAATAAAGTGCCCAGATTCCTAGCCATACCATCCTGGTATCAGAGACCTGATCCTCTGGCCTGCAATGGGCGACTCCATCTCGCCGGCCGATCTCAAGGCAGCCATGGACACCATCCTGCCCGATCTCTCCTCCATCAAGAACGAGGTCACGACGATCAAGGGAGATCAAAGCCGCCTCTCGGTGGCCGTCAACCGCCTGCAGTCCGAGAAGATGGCCTCCGGCACCTCCGACCACAACAAGGCGCCTGAAAAGCCGGAGACCTCGCAGCCCAACCCGACGCCTCGCGAGCCGTCGGCGCACAAACTCCGCTTCCCGCACTACGACGGCGGTACCGACCCGGTGATCTGGCTCTACAAGGCGGAGCAGTTCTTCCGCGCCCACCGCACACCGGATGAGGAACGCGTCTGGTACGCGTCCACCGCACACCGGATGAGGAACGCGTCTGGTACGCGTCCTTCTACATGGAGGGCGCCGCCAAGGATTGGTATTACCGCCTGGAGCAGACTTAATTGGCCGGACTTCGTCGACAAGGTCCAGCGCGCGTTCGGAGCCCCGATGCGCAGCAACCCCCTCAGCACCCTCATGAAGCTGCGCCGCACGGGCACGGTGGAGGAGTACAAGGCGCAATTCCTTCCCCTGCTCGCCCGCTGCCGCAACCTCGACGAACGGGACCAGATCGACATCGTCACAGGCGGCCTGCGCAACCCCCTGCAGACGGATGTCGAACTGCAGTGCCCACAGTCCCTCGACGACACCATGGGGCTCGCCAGGGCCTTCGAGCGCCGCCTGGAACTGGACGACGACGACGACGCCCCTGCGGCCTCCACTGTGCCGCGCGTCCCGCCTCGCGCCAACCCGGCGGCCCGACCACGCCCCCCCTGCGGCCATTTCTGCGCCGCAGACACCGCCTCCGGCCGCCAAGGGCGCCATCCAGACGCCGCCGGCACCCACCAAAGGCACGCCGCCGCCTGCCGACGCCCGGTACAAGCGCCTGACGCCTCAGGAGATGACACAGCGCCGCGCCGACGGTCTCTGCTTCAACTGCCCGAAGAAGTTCACCAAGGATCACCACAAATCCTGCACAATGAAGGGCCTTTACCTCATGGAGTTGGCGGAAGACGCTCCAGTGGACGAGACTCCGGCGGCTGATGACACCTCCGGCGACGAGGACGTGGAAATCTCCCTCCACGCCCTTACTGGTGTCACCACGGTGGACATGATGCTCCTGGACACCACCGTCGGGGGTGCCTCGCTGCGCGCCCTGGTGGATTCCGGCTCCACGCACTCCTTCATCGCCTGCGACACCGCTCGCCGTCTCGGCCTCAAGCCGGCGCCACGGCCGGGCCTCACTGTGGGTGTCGCCAATGGGGACCGCGTTCCCTCTGGCGGGGTCTGCAGCAGCGTGGATGTCACCATCGACGGTGAGGGGTTCTCCATCGACCTCTTCGTCCTGCCCCTCGCCGATTACGAGCTGGTGCTGGGCTGTCACTGGCTCCAGTCCCTCGGTCCCATCTTGTGGGATTTCGTGCGCCAGACCATGGCCTTCTGGCGCTGTGATCACCGTGCCACGGAGCGCCTGGACCTCCTGCAGCTCCTCTTGGTAGAGTTCAGCGACCTCTTCGACGTCCTCACCTCGCTGCCGCCCGCCCGCAGCTGCGACCATCGCATCCACCTCCTCCCCGACACGGCGCCTATCGCGGTCAGACCATACCGCTACCTGCAGCTGCTCAAGGACGAAGGCAGCCGCACCCTTCTTCTTCTTCCTAGTGTACTTCTGCCCAATGAAGGAGTCCACAACAATGCATTTGTTGACAGCTCCTTCTCTGAGACGATGTTGTACATGTCTATTTTTCAGTTCACTTTGCTTTCGACTTTGCTGATTTAAACACGATTTTACTGTGGTTTGCCTCCTACCTCATTCACTATGCAGCATCCTGCAATCGGGTGCGCGCCACCCGTCGGGTCCCATGACCCCGATCAAGGACGGGGGCGGGAGAAACCAGCCCTGAGCACAAGGTCGGGGGCGGGGACGGGGTATCACTCCCCACCAGGGATGCCCCCCCCCCCATTGCCATCCCTACTCAAAAGTGCTAGGATAAAAGGGGTAGTACACGTGTTTCTTTAGATGAGTAATACACTGGTCAGTCAACGCACAACCTAATAAGAATATTAGGGATACAATGTCAGCGGTAACTCAAGAAAACTAAAAAACTAGAGTTGAAGGGATTTGGGATATTTGTATCAATACCACAGCCAAATGCACAGATTTCACAAAATACCACTTATTGTGACACCAACATGTAGACATCGAGCCCGATTGTCATCTAGTCGTGCCCATGCTCCATGAGGCTCTGAAGTCTTAGCAAAATTCCTAGTGTGTGTAGTGGGAGTACACGTGTTTGAGGTCTTAGTGTGGCGTGTGTGGAGGTGCTTCCTACACGTACTGTCTATAAAAAAAGTGGAACCTTGTTGATCTCAAGTTTTTATTTAGTGATATGGATAAAAAAAGTTCTTTCAGATTAGTAGATCTCGATCTCAGGTCTGTGGGCCTGTGCAATCCTGAACAATTTCTTTGGTAAATGGATGTAAGCTGTCACCCATCTGAGCATTTAACAATTCATAAAAGCATGTGAACGAGAAAAAGAAGCAGAGCAATTTGCCTTCAGTTTTATGTTGTACAGTAAACAGATAAAGACGATTGCAACCCATAAGTGTGCACCCCTCAAAAATATAATAAGTGTGCACCATTACTACCCAGGGTCCTGATTTCCACATTTTATTTTAATAGTACAGCATCCAAAGTTATGTTTCTCTCGTATGAATGAAATATAACATACTTGATTTAATGGGGCAGTACAGCACCAAATGAGTTGAGACTTGAGAGAAACAAAAACCAATGATGTTCCCAAACTATACTCTTAATTTGGCATTAATTTATAACTTTTCTTGAGTTTTTGCAATTTGCCGCCTTATATTTCAGTTGGTAGCAAATCACACCTATTATCATGCAAGATATCACCCATTTGCATCAAATGCTACAAAAAATGGTGAAAGAAATGTGCTGGATCAATTGCAGCAAACAATTTAATAATAAGAAGAAAATTACATATGATAGTAATGCTTTCAAAAGTATAGCTGGCCAATTACACTAAACTTGAAGTTATGGGTGGCAAATCACCAAAAAGTTCAGGCAGCAAGCAACACTAAATCAAAAGTTCAGTATGCAGACTATAGGTGTAAATCTGCAACTTTCAGAAAGCACAGGTGGCAGCAGTGCAGTATCCTAATTAGCATATCTTACATGACCATAAGCCGAAAAGTTATAACCACAATCACCAAAATCTAGGGTCGATCGGGTCAAGGAACGGGGTCAAGGAACAATGATTTCTAAAATGTGGGTCGAAAGGGGTAGAGTTCTTTGGGACGCGGGTTGATGACCCCAACAATATGGGCTGATGAACTAGTTATACAGATATATATAATATGATAGTAGTACATTAAATGAATATATGTATTACTCAATGACACACTTAAATAATGTTAGCATTTAATTAATATATTAGCCTGAGAATCTTTAAGATGAATATTAATTTTCTTTGAGATGTTTTTAGAGGAATACTGGCCCTGTTTGGCACAACTGAAATTTATAGGCTGTTGCTGAAAAACTGATTTTCTAAAAAGCTGCTTAAGAAAAACTGTTAGCTTATGGGCTTAATTTTTAGGCTCTCAGCACACAGCTTTTAAGAAAAGCCACTCTCAGTCAGCTTATCAGCTTTTAGTTCATTTCAACAGAAGCCAGCTTCTCAGCTTTTCCGAAGCCAGCATAAGCTCGGCCTGTTTAGCACAGCTTATGGCTTCTGAGAAGCAGAAGCTGCTGATAAGCTATGCCAAATAGGGCCAATAGCCGCAGCTAATCAACACATATATACATGGCTCACTACAAGACTTATCTGGTCAGCCCACCGTCCATTCCAATTTTCACATGATGCCTAAAGCCCAAACCATAGTCACCAGGAATTCGGGTCGATTGGGTCGAGGAATAGGGTCGTGGGACACTAGTCGGCATCTAACAAAAATGTGGTATGAAGGGGGTATGCCTCCGCAGGATGACAAATTAACGATGTGGAGCGCGTCCTCGAGTCATCTGGGTTGATGCCTCATTGTAAAGACTAAGGACATATGCTATAAATACAAATGTTTACCAGTGCATGTATATATCAGCCAAAAAATAACAAAAGAAAATATATTTGGCCCATGCCACACTTACGACTTAGCCCATTATCAAACTAAAGCCCATCAGCCCACTCAATACCCTCATCATCGCCACTAGCAGCAGGGCACCTCCAGTCCTCCATGACACACGACTACTAGCCACCTCTCTCTCTCTCTCTCTCTACAGCAGCAGAGCATCCCCATCACAGAACTCCATGGATCCTCAAAAGCAACATCTTCTTTTCCTCCTCCACCTTGTTCACATAGCACATCGGCAAGCGGCGACTATGGCAAGAGGTGACAGTGGTGTCAAATACTTGCAGCGAGGAACTATGCTCGTGCTCCATCCACCTCTCCCAGCGGCGAACTGGACCCACGATCCGGGTCGTTTGATCCGGGGTCATGGATCGTGGCATCAACCCTGTTTCTGGTGACTATGGCCCAAACAACCCACTACACTACAAGGCATGACCTCCTCCTGTCCTCCTGTAGTACCTAGAGGCTAGTGCTGTATTTTTTTTACTCCACCACCACAAGTCGAAAGACTGCACAACACAGTAGCTGTCGTCTCATCCTCAGCGCCTCATCTCCATCCCCAGCACCAGTTCCCCCTCTCGTCCATGGCACTGCTGACGACCCACTTCCACCCCTGCCGCCACCGACAACTCTCTCCTGCCCTTGCCACCTACGATGAGGGAGACGGACAAGGCTATGACAGGCCTTCACCCAGTGATCGTTCCCTACGGCAGCGGGCGGCGACCCTGTCCGATTTTGCACAACGACCCCATTCAATTTTGACCCTCGATTTGGGATGACGTTCCGGGGTCATGGAACATGGCTTCAATCCTAACTCCTGTGACTATGGTTATAACATGCATATTGCATCAGGCACCACACAATCCACTTGTAAAACAAAAGAGTTTCCTCAAGAGTAATCAATGCGTGAATTGATAAAATTGACCTGACTTAGAGGTTAATAGCCATATAAGATATGTTACCTGTTAAAATAAGGCGGTTTCCTGATTCTCTTAAATCTGCATTCAGATTCCAGCATTATACGGCAGTCCCAGTTAGACCAGGTCACAATAGCAAAGTTTGTGTTCTTAATGCCTTTGTCCTCTAGCCACTTATCATGCATGAGCAAGGCTTCACTTAGAGGCACGCCTCTGTCTACCTACACATGAATGGAGAACCGTATTACTTATCAAATACATGGTATGATAGTAAAATTTTGGCTCATGCTCAATATTTTTCAAAATTGGAAAAATATGGCTGCCACAGAACCAGTAATTCCACATATCAATTGGTTTATGGGTTTAAAAACAATAATAAATAGTAAGTGATAAATATAAAGGTGTACACAACAAATATGATTTCATTATTTGTCCAATGAATTTACTAGACAAACATTGAACTGTATTGCCCAAAACCAATATTCCCATTTATAAATTAAATAAAAAAACATGATAACAACGGTAGTAACTCAAAAAGTAATTAAAATAATTCAATTAATCAGTTATGAACATGTCATTGCTAACCTTGAAATGCTAACTAAGGAACAATGCTATATTTGCATCAAAGCTAACGTGTTAGGCTTCCTTCTCAAGAGGGAAGGGGGGACTTCCATACAATTGAGTTCCCTGGATCAATCTCAAGTCAAATGATGCCCACATTTTACAGTCAACACACAGACAAAGTGCTTAGTTTCTTGATATACTCATCAGTGGCAGATAAGAAATAGACAGTATCTAGAAATCCATGATCATAATGTTCTAGTCTTCTCTCCTTGGATGTACTATCAGCTGTAATTCCATTGCTCTACAGATGGCTCAGGGAAGGGGTGCTTGCTCTAAAACTCCAGCACTAACTACCACTCAGAATCCTAAATGGCATGGATGGGCTACTGCCACATTGACCAATCAGCAATCAGCCTCTGCCAGGAACTGTTTGAATAGCAAGACCAGCTCTTCAGAAGGTCCATAATAGCAAATGGCATCGACATGTACCACAAGTCCACAACCGAACACTCAAGGCAACGTCGGAAACTAGAAGCATGTAGGTTGAGCTGAAGCGCACACAATACATAAAGGATTCAATGCAGGAAAGGATTAGTACATTAGTACTACCTTCAGAGCATGAAAATCGAAAAAAGAAAGTCAATACCATCCATCCTAATAAAAGGGGGGTTAATGTTCCACACCAAGGGCAAAGCCGCACGCATCACTGCAGCTATCAAGATTTCACAAATGAATTTTGGACATCTTTACTACAACCCAAAGGGCATCATAGGGAACTTTCCTACAGGATCTCAACTCTTATGAAATTTCTCTGAAAATCCTAAGTGACTTACTACTACTGTGGCAAAAGTTACTGTGTATGAGGGAGTTGTAATCACCATAGCATACACTGCCACTGCAGAAGAAAAAGGTAGTACCTTGACATCAGCAGGTACATAGACTCCTTCTGTTCTTTTCTATTTGACGGTCTGGAATATGTGTCGTCAACTATTAATATGTTTAAAACTAACAAGATTGGGTACATGAAAATTATATTAATAGGTTTATCATTAGAAATGCTTCCTTAAAAGTATAGTTTTATTAGTATACTCCATAACTCCAACGCAAACAACAACAACAAAGCCTTTGTCCCAAGCAAGTTGTGGTAGGCTAGAGATGAAACCCACAAGATCCAACTAAAAAGATGATGAGAAAATAATAATGATAATAAAGGTACCAGTAATACTCCAACGCAAAGTTACAGAAAATAGTTATTAGAGTTACAAAAACTGCAAAAGGTCGGAAACGTCAAATAAAAAAGGAGGCAGATTATTCACACCAGACCAGATCAGATAGATCCTCATTAGCATTTCGTATTCCCATATTAACTAGAATACTACAAGAACATGAGCTTCAGCATGTAACCACAAGGTTTTTTTATCATTCTGCCAGAGTTGTATACCCCAAATCAAAGAATGCAAGCCAAAGATACAGTTTTGTATTTAAACAGTATATGCCAATTCAGTACAGTAGAGTTTTGCAAGTCTACTTGGCCAAATCTGAACCTGAATGGAATCAGTTATGAATGTTGGAGATCATTTGGTCAATTGAAAAGTAATAGCAAAATGTTCAGAAGAAATTTACTAACTACCAACTTAGAGAATAACTGAAAAAGAGGTGATTACGAAAAAATTTCACACAGTAGCTACGGAAACTATAAAATCCATGTCAAACTGGTATGAGAAAGCTAGCTATGAGATCAAGTGTGACCGTTGAACAAAATACTGACACAAACAGATAACTTGAGAGAGATTTATGTCGGATAATGATAAAATTAGCCAATAAATGATCAGAGACACAGGTACGCCACCACACATGTACGAACTAGGATCGTTAACAGTCTTTGTCCAAGTTAGAATCTAATATACAAATATAAATAATATACAAATATAAATGTTAGCTTACAGAATCTGGTTACACCAGACATTGGGTCTATATTTGAAAACTTAACTTAATTTTTCAAAAATGAACAGAGCAAGCAAATTCATGCGTTTGTGTAACATATAGAATTGATATTAGCATGAAAAATCATTGGCTCCTTACTGTCTATACACTAATACATATATGAATAGTTAGCAAAAATGTGCTATTAGATTAAGCAGCCATGCTGAAACTTATTTAAAATCAATGACCTAGCAATTATTCATAATTGTATTAGAATATGCACCGACCTGAATCTGTTGTATACCAGTAAGCTCCTTGCAAAAATCGGTCAAAAATTGATGATATGTTGGCCGAACATAAGTTTGAAAGGACGCTTCCAGGTGCCCAGTTGCGCTGTTAACCAAGACAGATGGAAACTCAATGATCTCTTGTGGAAATGGATTGTTCACCTTGTCGCAGGTTGCTTCAAAATCAATAACCACAAAATATTGAAACTCTTGAAGTTGTGCATCATGAGGATGACCTTGAGGGAGCATCTTGAATGGAAGATACTGAACTCTGTTCTCAATAGGAAAATTGTGGTCTCTGTTTATTTGATAAAATTGGTTGGCAAAGCCATAAGGTTGTGGCTGATGCGGTAGATGGAAATCCGAATAAATAAATGGCCAAGCATAAAATTCTTGTCGGTAGAAAGGTCTGCTAAGGCCTTGATTTGGAAGAGGAGATGCCTCCCAGACTTTTTCCGCAACAACCGTACCAGTCTTCTTTTCATTATTCTCAGGAAACCCTTCAATCCTACCATTCTGCTCTGGAGGGTCATACTGAGAAATATTTGGCTTGAGGCACCCTAGAGGTGCCTCAATATTAACTTGCATTTCCTCTGCATCAAATAAATAAAATATATAAGAAAATGATAAAATGGTACAATTAAGGCTGCAAAACAATACCAACTGTGCATTTAGAACATCAAATTTGCATCTACTCAATACATTGTATTCTGTCCTGATATATCAAAGGTGTAAGTAGTACATTATGGTCCAAGCAGCGCATTGCTGACATGGCAAAAGTATCTCGAAAGGATCCTGAAAAACTAATGCTCAACTGTAGCAATGATTGGTCGGCTGTGCCGGGTGGATAATAATGGTTCTAAGTAATTTGAACTCAATATGTGTTAGCTGTAGTGTTGTCTTTGGCAGAAAAAGAGGAGAGCTTTATGTTTCCTGTGACCCAAAACTTTCCACCATTCTTTTTCTGAACGCATCCAGAAGTTTCAACTTAAGAGATGCTACAAATAAAATGCTAAGTTGAAAAACACAGCTGAAATCATTACGTGCTTGCACAGTAAGGACCCACTTGAATCATGGGATTTTGATGGATTTTCAACATAATAGTTTTCCTATCTCAATAGCATTTGAAATGGAGAACGACACTAGTAATCTGTGAAAAGGAATTTATACCTATACTTTTGTAGGAAAGAAAACAAGAAGAGTGAAAAAAGGAACTGGGAACTCGAAGCAACAAGCCCCATGTTGCAAAAGCATAAACTAGAGCTTGTTGTTTTGCTAACGTTGATGTACTAAAGAGAAGTGTCTTTTCCATGATTTTCCTTCCTCTGATTCAAACACCTCTCCTAAATTTGTCCCTCTATTTTGTGTAGCTATGCTTTGCAGCTACATTCGTTGCCCTTCTTATGTTTCTTATGTTTTAACCATAGTCACCAGAATTCCAGGTCGACAGGGTCGAGGAACGGGGTCGAGGGACGAGGGTCATGGATGCCCAAAAACATGGGTCGAAGGGGTACTGTTCTTTAGAAAAGTAGTTCGTACCATGGGTCGATGACCCCGGTTCACTGGGGTCGATAACCTAGGTCGTAGGCATGGTTTTACATAGATGTCAGAGACGCAGAGAAGGGAGGAGGGAAAAGCAGAGAGGTTGGCGTTGGCCCATCCCAATAGAACAATGCCAGCCCAACAGAACAATGCCAGCCCAACAGCCCACTGTCGTAGCTCAAAGCCCATGTCCACTTAACTTGCCCTAATACCCTTCCATGACTCAACTCACACACACAGCCACCGCCTGTCGGTCTCCCTTCCCCCCTCGACTTCTTCCTCGCACAGAGCACCTCCACCACCGCCATAGATCCCTTGCTGTTGCTCACCACCTCGCCCCAGCGGATAGCAAAATCGGAAGCTCTCATCAGCCTCATCTCTCTACTAGTCTATTACCCTCAGCATCGCAAGAGAATGCAAAATGCGTGGCGGTGAGAATCTGCAACGTAGACGGCTAAGGTCAGATCCATCTCGTCCCTCTCCACATCCTCTCCTCGTCCTCCCGCTTGTCGGTCTCCCTTCCCCCCTCAACTTCTTCTTCGCACAGAGCACCTCCGCCGCCGCCATAGATCCCTTGTCGTTGCTCACCACCTCGCACCAACGGATAGAAAAATCGGAAGCTCTCATCAGCCTCATCTCTCTATTAGTCTATTACCCTCAGCATCGCCGGAGAATGCAGAATGCACGCCAGTAAGAATCTGCAACGGAGACGACTAAGGTCAGATCCATCTCGTTCCTCTCCACATCCTCTCCTCGTCCTCCCGCTTCCCATGCGGTGTCCCTGTTGCGACCCCATCATGTCCTAGACCCTCGATTTGGGACGGCATCCCAAGGTCAGGAACACGCCATCAACCCCGTTTTGGGTGACTATGGTTTTAACTATTCCTGTGTTTTTTTATTCATATCATTCCATAGAGGCCCTAATAGTTTATCTAGTTCAAATGCAGTGTCACATGGAGCCTTTAGTCACAAGATATTTGGGTAATAAGCATAGAAGTGTTATCAACAGCTGCCTTCCATAGACTGCTGTAGAATTGTACCATTTTCTGTCAAGGCATAACTAGGACATTTTGAGCATAGTATACCTTTTCACAAAATGCAAGCATTACATGTATTGGTACAACACATAAAAAGTCAAGTGGCATAGGCTAATACTTGTGTGGGTGCACAACATGACAAAGATTTGAAAAGTTCAACATAAACATTAACCCAATTCCAGTTGGGTACCCACAACATTCTGAACTTAGCGCATAGCTCTAACTCTGCCCATGGCATTTACTACAAACAAAACAAGCAGCCTGCACGTTTTCCTCAATTCTATAAACAGCTTTTGCTGCAAGCAAAAACAAGAAAACACTTGAAAGCATGAGAAATCCCCAGGATAGAGGTTTTAGTGTACATTTTTTTTTAGGATGATGCAGAAGCAACACTTTTAGCACTAACCATCACAGTAAAAAATAAAGGGAACTCCGCGGAAATCAGTAATGGCATAGTTTGCAGGAAGGCAACAAACTAAAAAGTGATACAGCATCAATTGGTCCTAGCAAAATAATGCACGTGAATATTTAAAGAAACAACACAAGGCCTGCCCTCACTAGATGTTTACTTAACCTTCAGTACATCACAACTTGTACATTCTCGTCGAACCAGGTGAATGAAAAATCTTGAAACCAAGAGAAAAGCATAGCATGTACTAATGTGGTGCACTTTAAACCATATAAACGTAGAACTACAATCAAAAGGGACATTTTTTTTAGCAAAAACACATCCCCGCTAGCAGAAACAAGCAATGTTGAACTTCAGGCGTACCCCAGACAGATCTGCAATCCGAACTTACAAATAGACAAAGAAGCACCACATACAGTGAATTTCCTCACAGGCTACACCACCATCAGTACGGCAGTAACCACCTCTCATGCCAGGACAAAACCTAAAACTCCAAACAGTTCCTACTATTTTCTAGAACTAGCATCTAAGATACTCCACAGCAAAACAAATTTCGTGCGTAATGGCAACACTAGACCAGCATATCGCGATCCCAGTCACTCCAATTAATGTATTCTGAGTAACCCGACAAGTTCACAACCCTGAGACCCTAAGTTCTGCAGTATATGCAATTCGCAGCCTACCCGGATCACCCCCACCTGAAATTCCGCCCGAAAACCCGCGAAAAATCGCGCCTTTTCTGCCGCCACTACTCCAAGAAGCGACCTTTAACACTGGAAACGACGTCACAGAGCAAGATCTGGGTTAAAACGTGACTGACCTGCTCGTTCGCGATCAATCATGGCCGTGGGCGATCCCGCGGCGCTGCACCATCCGGATCAGAACTCCCGCCGCGCCACACGACCTGATCGCCCGGGAAAACCCCACAAAAAAAGGGCAAAATCACACAGATCAGCGTCGAGGACGAGTAGATCGAGCGGGAGAAGAGCTCGGCGTCGGGAGATCGGGGCAAAGGCCCCGGCAAGCGTACGTACATGTGAGAGCGAGAGCCGGAGGGGAGGGAGGGAGGAACAGAACGGACGACGACCACCTCCTCGCTTCCGCTTTCCCTTCCCCTCTCTAGACTACCCCTCCTCTCTCTCCCCCCCCCCCCCTTACCCCTCTCTGTCTCGCACGGAGATGGGGATCGGGTGCAACTGAAGAACAGCGCGCAACGTCGAGATCCAATGGATGGGTGACACGCATGAATCCCGGTTTCTCGCTTCTTAAACCGACTCGGCGGTGGTGGGCCCCGGAAACCTGTGTTTCCAAAACGTTCCCCGCGTTTCGCAATCTCAGGTTCATGACACAAGATTTTTTTTTTTTCGGACAAGATAGATTCAGTTTTGATTCCGTTCGAGACTTTAAGATGTACTACGTAGGTTTTACCTACAAATTTCTACTGTGTGGTATTATAGTGGACTCAAATCGGTCCACGGCTAAACTGAAAAAAAAACACTAAGGACTTAGGTCCAACCCATCTACGGTATTACTCTCTCAATTTCGTAATATTTATCTATCCCGAAGTATCTGTCTCAAATTGTTTATCTATTGCAGTAACAAAGATATTGTATGATGTATTTTACTGCTATGCCCTTAGTACATATATGTATTTACTCCAACGCTAGTGAGTTAGTTGCTCTCATCATTACATTAATTAGAGGTAGCATAGTCATTTCACTGTATTTTTTCACTTAATTTCAGTATTTCTTAATTTGTAAGTAATGATGAGCGTGGATAAATATTACAAAACAGAGATAGTAGACTAATTTAATTTGTCCTGAATCAGAGTACAGCAAGTTAAATAGGCCGGGTTTTTTCCACGTTCATTGAGAGAGTTTTATGCTCGCGAAAGAATCTTTGTTCAGTAAACTCATACTATACCATTAAGCTGGGTCAACAAAAACATGTTTTTGCTGCTCCTAAGCCAAGGTGGCAAGCCGTGATGTCCACGACAGCGAAAATGTTTAGGGAAAATAGATAAAGGAGAGCACACATCGACGATCAACTTATGGGAGGAGAGCATATGCAACAAACATACTTGTCGTCTAAAATGACGTACTCTTTTTTTTGGGGGGCGGGGGGGGGGGGTGGGTTTCTAAAACGACGCACTTCAGTGTCTCGTAGCGTGCCATTTCTGATTTTGCATTTATCCTCAGCTTAGGTAGTTGAATCGCTGCCCACCCGTGGATGCTCAAGTCCAATGGTATGGCGTTGGTTACTGTGTCGTTTGGAGGATTTAAGAGGTGACAGGTATTGTCACATCTCAAAACCCATAAGCTAGTTATCTAGCACGCATAATGCATCATGCTTCATGTTTTCATTTTTGTTTTAAGTATTAAAAATATTTTAAAAATGTTACGTGTTGGTCAATACGTGTTCCCATCATATAATTATGAGTGAGAATTGTTTAGGAATAGTTAGAAAGTACTGAGATCATTTAGTAAGGATAAGAAAAAAGAATCGGTAGAAACGAAAAAAAGAAAAAAAAAACTTTCAGCATGTGGATATAGTCACAACTTGACCGTTAGGGCTCAGAACCTCCACTTAAAACCCCCTCGACTCCCTCTCTCTATCACACTCATTTCTTCTTCCACCAAAAACTGAGAGAGAGCAGAACCCCACCTCGACCACCATGACGATCGAGATTGATGGAGGAAAACTTTCCCGAGCTTCCCTAAGCTCCTCCCCATCGTCTTCCTCATCAGAGAAACTTTTCACGCGGTCTTCTTCTACCTCAAGACCAAACACCACCCCAGAGCCCGATCTTCTAATCAAAGCATCCCCAAAGTCAAGCAACCCTCTAGGAAGCTTTCCCATACCAAAGTGAGACTTCCCTAACCATTTTCTCGTCATCCCCAAGCTCCAACCGGTCCCTTATTCATTGAGACCCGAGCTCCACCCTAGCCATGAACGTCATCATGGGGTCCTCGAGTTTAGCCCTGTGCATATCGCTCAAACCACCCAAAATGAACTCTCTTAATCTTGTGGACTGCTTTCATACCACTCTTGGCCGAAGGCACCGTCGTAGCCTTCACTGGCGACCTTTTCGAAGTGTTGTCGGCCAAGCCCAACGATCAGACCGTCACTAGGGCTAATCTGACCGCCGGGTTGTGACCTAGCCGATTAGACTTCAAGTCAAACTCCATAATCAGGAGTTAGACCGCTACTGTAGTTGGTCTGACCACCAAATTTACTCAGTATCGTTTTATTCTCTATTCGACCCATATAGTCTGATTGTCACCTGGGCCGGTTTGTCTGCCAGCCACTTAGAACCTAGTAACCTTATGTTGTCTCATGCGAGGTTTAAACCACTTCTAATCCAATCGCTTAAACGTTCTTTTGTCAATGTTTTCATGACATGTCGCATTGCATCTTGGTCACAATCATGCATCATGAGCATATATCTATGTTCATTCTTTTGTTCATTTGATGTGTTCTTCCATAGATTAGAGACTGACACATCGATGGTTCAAGTAGTTGAGACCGATATCAAACCAGATGTGTACGTGAGCGAAGTACCAGAGCACCAAGGTAAGCATCTAAGCATATTTCATATTTACTTTGGATTTTATGTTGTCTAATTTGATAAATTATCGCTTTTATGTATGTCATGAATATTTAGCGAGTCAATATCGAATTTTATGTGTAGAACCTATATTGATGCATTTGTTCCTATCTTGATTATTGATGATCCTTATCCTTGTAACCTAGGTATAACTATGTTAAAGTCTAACTTAAAAGTTGTCTGAAATACTAAGCAATGTATACGTCATTGGTAGAAGTCGGACAGTGGAATGTTCATTATTCGCGAGCTATAGGGCTTAATTTTTTTGTTCATAATGAAAATGATGCTGCCATGATGAGATGTGAAAATAAGGCAAGATTTGAGTTGGTGTTAGGGATGATTCAGAAATGGAGTCTCAAAGGTCATAGACCCGCCTAGATTGTTTAAGCATCGATTGTTGGTACCGTTGGTTTAAGCATTTGTCCATACTTTTCACATATCCAAATATGGTAAAGATGAGAATAACACCTCTTGTAGTTGCAATCATTTAGGCTTGAATGTCTACCTCTTGTTTGCTCTAGGAGTAGAACTAAATAGCCTCCGCACCGAGAGACGCATGTTCCAAGCAGTTGAGCTTAATTGAGAAAGGTTGTAATGGGCACCCCCCCCCCACTCTTGCAATTGATCGGTTGCTTGAGCCGCATGGTCTCGTGTTGTGTGGTAAAGAAGTACTTCATTGCATTGTGTAAAATTAATTTGAATTGCCGCGCTCTCGATCATGAGTACGTTTTTGTCCATCCGCGTCAATCATAGAGTTTTTTATGATTAGGGTGAATGTGGTTTTATGTGGTATGTTGGCTCGTGTAATTCTATTTTGAGCGTATGCTCTTATGATGGTTATGCCTACACTTATGTTCTCATGATGGAATAACATAAGGTTCTGTTTGGCAGAGCTCTCAGAGTAGTTTCCCTGCTCGAATCAGTGGGAGCTTTGCCAAACAGCAGCTTTCAGCTTTTAGTTCTCCGAGTGGAATCCGTGGGAGTGATTATCTGAAATGAACTAGAAGTTAGGGAGCTGAAAAAACAGCTTCCCCTGATTCACTTTCCGCAGAGAATCACTTCCTCCATATATTTTATTTTAGAGAATCACTAGAGAATTACTTTCAGTCACATAATCACTTCCTCCAGAGAATCACTCCCCACAGAAAATTTGAATCAGGGAGAACTCTACCAAATAAACCTTAAGTTTGAGATATGTTAGGTGCTCAAGCTCCTAAGTCAATAAATTGTTTATGCGTATAAATTCATTTAACCTTGTAGCATACTCCTTGCTACGCATCCCAAATGCATGATCCTTAGAGTCGGGTAATATGTACCCACTATTGAGTAAGTCTTACGAATACTTTCGTACTCACCTTGTTATTGTTGAGTTTTTTGCAGGTGAGGGTGGAATAGTATATGATTACTTTATGCCTTCCGATGTCGGTGATGGGTAAGAGTAATAGTGGGCTACCCGTGGTGACAGGATGGTGCCCCGGGGCAAATGGCACCATCTATTTTGCTGTTTATAAGTTGTTTTCCACTGCGTAGTAATATCAACAAGCTAGGATATAAATTTGATGTATTTTGTTCATCCTAGCTTTTGTTGTTGTTACATTGAACTTTAAACCATTGAACTTTTAATGATTTGGCTTGTAATATATTTACATTGCTCGTTCTTTATTATGTCTTGATATGATGAAGTTTGTTGCAAGCGTGTTTGTTCTGATCTTGGGCATAGAACACATACTAGGACTAATGAGATTGTATTCATTGTAATCATTGGTGGTTGCAATTGTTGTGGTGAGATATGAGTTAGCATGTGGCATGTCGAAAGACGAACATGTGTTATCTCTCATCTTATCAAACGATCGCCCAATTGATTAATCTGAATAAATTTGGATGGTTCCTCACAGGTATGCTTAGGCACTCCTAGTTTTTCTGGAGAAGATTATCATTAAGAAAAAATGTGTATGTGTTTGATGCATTAGATATTTAGATGTGATGTTGCCTATCAAATTGTTGGCACTGTGCACACCCACTAATAGTTTTGTAGAGCCATCAATATTTGTGTCAAGGGATAATCTCTGATAATGAATGTGGAGTATACTGATCGATGGGCATGTTGATCTACGTTTCTTACGGTTTGATCGAATGGGCTCAAGAATAGGGGGATTTATCTCTGAACCTATCGGGGGCACCCAGGCTGATGTTCATCAAGCCTCTAGGCAAGAGGGGAAGAGACCAGCGGCATATCCAACTTCCCCAAAAGCTTCCAAACGCGTCCGTGGGATACCAACCTCCCTTCCGCCTGTTCTTTGCCGGCTTCTTCGCGAGGACACATATGCCAAATGGCCTAGTCTCACCTGTCAACTATACATGTGCCACATTGCATGGTCCCACCTGTTAATCACACATATGCTAAAAGTTGTAATCTTGTTACCAATGGTCGAAGTATTTGAGTTCTGTGAAATATACTTTAAAAATTATAGTTTTATGTTACAATGATACAAATAGTTATAGTTTTATGAAATTTACTCATGATTATATTTTAAGTTTAATTAACTAGGAGTGTAGGTTTTTTTTAAGTTTGATACAATAATACATTGATGGATGAGTCGTAAGGTTAACTATCACTACTAGAGAAATGGTTTTTTTTTTGCCACCTCATCTCTTCCAGACCAACTAAAACTGGTAGTGATTTGATTTTCAGTACTGGTCCATAAGAAAAATTGTGACACTGCCGGTTCTAGAAGACAATCGGTAGTGAAAGGTTATTATCACTACTGACTCAAAACAAAAACCAACAACGATAGTATCATTTTTGGTTTATGTTATGAACCGGTAATGAACTAGGAAGCTAGGCCCGAACTTTACATTCAATCCAATTTAGGTTCGGGTTAATGTTGTTGGTGATATGTCATAGAGGCGATCGCGTATGCAGATTAGATTTGCAAATGAGATTTAATATGATTGAATATCCATTAGGGTTTAGAGTCATGATAGACTTTAATATGATTAAAGGCCCATTAGCGTACTCTATATAAGAGTAGGCAGAAGACGTGGGCACATGAGTTGATTTCGCCACCAAACCCTGCCTGCTATCTCTTCCCAAACTCTCTGTAAAACCCTAGTCGGGTGCGGTGCTAGCACATCGGCGTACGGCGTTCCATCCATGTACGTGTGGATATCATAGAGGCGTTGCTGCTATTGCAGCACTGATCTCCTCAGTGCAAAGATCGTGATGCTGGTCGTGTTCTGTGGTTGAGGAGCGTGACGCTCCCGCTTAAGGGTTGTTGAGGAGCGCGAGCGCCTAGTCGACAAAGTGGTCGACGTGATCGACTACTTCCTCTACGTGGTTGCAGAGCTAGTCGATGTGATTGATTACTTCCCCTTTTCTTCTCGGAGCTGGTCAAGGAACACAATTCGCTACTCGGAGTTGGTCGTGGAACACGCAACGCTTCTTAGAGCTGGTCGAGGATGCGCACAAAGTTGGATCGGTCTACTCTAACTTTTCTTCCGTTGCATTGCGCGTCTTATGGTAACGATCCATGATCCTCTACTTGTATGGTTTCCTGTTTGAACGCGGTAGAGAAAATATTTGTGCTAGTCATAGCCTACTCATTCCCTAACAATGGTATAGGAGTCTACATGCATAATTTTTTTATCTCAATTGGTCACATATATGTGATATGTGGTAGTAATATATTGGATCTATTATTGTTCTTATAATTGGTTCATATGATGGATCGGTCGATGCACGGTTTGGTGAAATAGGGGTCAAATGAGATGTGAGTCGATAAAACCTTATGGCCAAAAGATTAGCTCGATCTCTCACCTGGCCACACATGCGACTTGCCCCTACCGGCTGGAATCACCATCGGGACTAACAACGCGGACTCTATCAAGCAATCATCAAGGGATTTATCAGTCTCCACAAGCCCTATAATCTCACAAGTTTCTCTAAAGGTGGAGTACGTAACCCCCTGTACAGTTTGAAGGTTCTCATACGAGGTTGCTCCTCTCACATGGTTCAAGATCACCAGCAAGTAGTACCTCTCTCCTTCAGCAGGGTTTGCGTAAACAATTCTTCCAACCTGTAGTCTCTATTTTCTTTCGATCCAATTCTTGGTAGACTTGAGCCATCTTTTGTGTTTTGTAACTCTTTATATAAGAATTGTCGTGCAAAAGGGTACACACGGTTCATACGGAAATACTTAGTAATCATTGACCTTTTAGATTTCTCCTGATTGACAACATCATTCAGATTTGCAGTAGCTTCGTATGCACCCATATGCATATTAGGCAGGTGTAATTGAAGTTGCAAAACTGAAGGATAGACATCATACAATGAAAAACCAAAAATCATGTACACAGCCTTTGTAGGAGTTATAAACCTTGCATCCCTATACTATTTAATCTTATTGACTATTGCACCATTATTATTTGTGTGGTCAAATGAGAAAGATGCACAGTCATGACCATTATAAATGTACTTAAAGAGGTACTTCACTACCTTGATGCTTGAGAAAATTTTGACATTGATGTGACAGTTATAACGCCTGAGCAATATGAGGTTTAACAGGACCACCCATCTATTATCCAATTTGGAACCTCTAATTTGTACTCAGGTGCCGTCATCCCTTCTCATATTTATATAGGGTATGAATCTTTTCCTTACTGTGTGGCTGGACAAAACTGTCAAGGATAACGAAAACGACATTGTCAAGTGGTATGATGTTGCAGGACTGAGTTACATGTATACGACCTGGAGTATAAATATGAAATTACATATGCTACAAGCATCTAAATCTAAACTAAAAAAGGAAATTGCTACACACATTTCATAATAAAATGAAATTATATGTCGTCAAACTCAATTTTATCATGGACGTGGTATTGGTAGAGGTCTGCAACCCAGTGAGTTCAGATTGGGCCATTTCAATTTGAGCAACTTTTAAAACACATAAAGTATTTGATGTTAATCACCTAAAGTATGCTAATAAGAACTAAAGTATGTGCCGTACCTAAAGTATGGTAATCACTTAAAGTAATTTTAAACCACCTAAAGTGTGCTAATAAAAACTCACAAAATTAGATGTCAATTAGTACTATCAGTCTACCATCATAAAACTCCAAATTACCTTTTACCACATGTGTGTTATTTGAAGGTGTATGCAACTCGGTCAGTAAGGACTCTAGCATCCCAATTTGTGTCCGATGTACGACGCCTACTCATAATGTAAATTTGCAGTCAATGTAATATCTAATATATAATGAATAAATATACTAGAAATATTATTTTCGTACCATGCCTCATCAAATTCGATGTGGTAGATGAAGCGAGCTGCACGTTGACACTGGAAGCCGTTGTTTCCTTTTGCTAGCGATATTCACGTTGCTTTATGCATTTGTTCTATTTCTCCTGATTAGTCATTCGGGCATACCTTTCCCTCTCTCTCCGCCTCTTATGTTCCACCGCGCCAGTATTATTGTATAACGACGCACTGTATTGCGATGGTACGTCTAATGTATCATTGGCACATTCAAATCTGGTGTGGTAGGTGAAGCAAGCTGCACATTGACACTAGCTTCCATTGTTTTCTTTTGCAAGCAATATTCACGTTGCTTTATCTGTTTCTTCTCTTTCTCCTGATCAGTCATTTGGGCATACCTTTCCCTTTCCCTCTGCCTCTTTCGTTTCACCGCATCAGCACTATGCGGTGATGGTTCATCCGATGTGTCTAAAGCATGCCCACCTACCACATTCAACACTCCTTAGTAAATTAGGATGAATAAATTATATATTAAATAGGAAGCACATGTTAAACATCACCTGTCCTGATGACATTTGTTAATTATGTAAAAAGAGTGCAACCATCATTACTTTTCTTGTTTGAAGATGAACGTTTGTCCTTCTCACGTAGAAAGACCAATGCATGGTGTACTTGTGGCCTTCAACAAGTGAGCCATATCTAGATAAAAAAAAATAACATAAGACCAAAAACAAGGATTCAGAAGGAATGCAAACATTCTCGATGGAAAGGAATGCAGGAAATCCTCATCAATTTTGATTTACGTACATGAATGAAGTAACGAACATTTTTTGACCTACATGTTTTTGTTATTAACTGATTTGTGGCGGGGATCCGCATTACAAAAAGGCAGAGATGGCACAACACAGATTGGTGGATTCAATTAATTGCTCAGTTCCTTATGGAGGGGGTAGCCTATCATGGAGTTGTTGGGTACCGACATTCAGCACTAGCAATCCATGTAAAACTATCATAGAGCTGTTGGGTACCAACATGAAACAATTGACCAAAAAAAAAAAAAAATCAGTTGCACTACATCTCCACTACTTGATTATCCTTAACATACAAATGTCTCCAGAAGCTTAATTTTATTTTAATTGAAAAAATCAAGACTACATAAGTCCAGTAAATATGAGCAGTCAATGATAAATCATGGGCTTGATTAAAACAATCACATCATGATGAAGCCAAAAGGTAAATTTGAGGGATCAATGATAAATTATGGGCTTGATTGAAGTAATTTCAACATGATGAAGCCAAAGGTAAAAATAGTCGTGGATCAAGCTCATGTACTCACATACCTAATGGCGGTGGTCAGGACGTCAATCGCTCTAAAGGCGGTGATCACACGAGACAATTATGGTCATGGCTCGACGACAGCTACGCTCGACGATGAGGGTCGGGCGGTCGATCGGCAGCGGCCATGCGTGACGATGAGGTGCAGGCGCTAATTGACGATAGACACACGTGATGACGAAGTGCATGCACGGATCAATGACAGACACGCACGGCGATGAGGTGCGGGCATGGATCGGTGGCAAACACGCGTGAGCAGGGGAGCGACGGCCACCGGGGATGAGGGGTGCATGATTCGAAGATGAGTGCGCAATGATGAGGGGTGCGACACGGTGATAGCCAGACACGATCAAGGGCGCGGTTAGGTATGCAAGGAAAGCAAAGATCAAGGCAATGATGACAATTAGCAAGGTATTGATGGCGCGGTTGTTATGCAAGGAAAGCAAGGTATTGAGTCTACCATTGAGTTTGCCAACTTCGGATCCTAACTGTTAGATGCAAGGGTAGACTCATGAATCAAATCTGAATTGTTGGATGTCAATTGATGAGGATTGATCTGAGAGCTCTGATTGTTTCAAGGAGATTTTTTTTAAAGAGTAATCTAATTCAAAATTGGCTCTTTTATAGTTTAGATTTAGGTCCCATGACCCATTCCCATGCACACATCGCGCGTGAGTCTAGCACTCGGAAGCAAATTTTATAGGATCCTGTCTAGCAAGATCCTCGTGAGACTTCATCTACATCATCCATCTCATAATCTAATGACTATGCTGAAAAGAAGAGAGAAGAAATCGTAGGATAACATCCTATTAAATTTTCTCGCCTGGCACTCGGCACCCCTGGAAAAAAATCCAAAACCCGTAGCCGTCAGCTCACCGCACCAGCCGCACCTCCGCTCGCCTCGGGTTAGGGTTTTAGCGGCTCCTCACCCCTTGCCCCCCTTCCCAAAAGGAGCTAGGGTTTTAGCCGCCTTCTCCCTCCCCCTCATGTCACATCCTCCCCGCGCCCTGCCGTCTGGAGACTCCTCGCACCGTGCTACGTGGGCTATCCGCTGTGCCGGCCACCCCCTCAGGTAGTGATCCTCCCTGGCTGCCACTGGTTATCAGATTTGCTCTAGAAGCTGCTGTCCTCCTGATGATTCCGTGGTTTTTTTAGCGGCGGGCTTATCTGATCTGCGTGCTGCTCCATGTGATCGGTACTTCATCTTGTCTTGCAGCGCTTAGTATATCCATGCTTCTTTGGCTATCTGCATTTGATTTCGCAAGCCAGAATGCGTGATCCCCAGTTAGTAGTTCACGATTTCCAAACGAGGCAACGATCATGTCGTTGTCGGGTAAAAGTTCGCATCTTTGTTGAATTGGTCATTTCCAAGTAGTAGGAATTACTGGTATTATCTCTGACCTCTGGTTCACATATTGTTGTTGGGTATTCAAGAATTGAAGTATTAGTATTGAAGGGTGAAATCAGCATTATTTGTCCTGATCCTTTCTAGTTGTTTGTTTCGTGTTAGATTCAGTTATAACAAGTTATAAGCATGTAATATGCTAGATGTGTTTGAACAAAGAGCATTGCCCCTGCTTATTTTTTCCCTTTCAAACGTCCTGCATCAATTGTTAGTCTGTTTGCTCTTGTTTTGCGGGATGTAGTAGATATTCCTGTTCTATCTGCCTGTGTATGCTTGCTTAGGATCACACATAATATTCCATGTTGCACACACAGTTTATTATGCTATTTGAATTGGCTAATTGTTTGCTGCTGATTTAGGCTTCGTGCCCACTAAATTACGAGCGTCCGTGGTTACGCAAATCTTAAGGTACTGATAAATGCAGATGCAAAGAATGTAGAGGGACATTGTGAGGACGATTACTGTAAAGTGGATTGATATCATCAACCAAAGCCGTCTGCATTCCAAATGCCATTTTCATCTGGCCAATTAATGTGGAGCAGGAGTTTCTCCTCTCAGGTCGGTGCGAAGTCCTGTAATAAGGAGGATGAGTTGGAGGATAGGTTTTCTGATCTAGAGGTTCTACTTGAAGCGGATAAAACTGATACATAGTTAACATCTGAAGATAGTTCTGATGAGGATGCTATTGATGAAACTGGCGTGCATGATGTGGAGGCTGATGCGAAACTTGAGAAGGAGCACATGAAGGCCTCTCAGTCCCCCCTTCTTAAACTCATGTTGGACAGTCCAAGACATGGCGTGACTACATCACTTAAAAAATGGGCTAAGGATGGCAATACATTTGATAGGAGTGAACTCTTCTTATCATTCTTAACCTTCGCAAGCAGAGGTGGTTCTCCAAAGCTTTGAAGGTATTTAACTTACCCTGGACATGGTTCTATTTTTTAATTGATTACGAACCTTATTTATTTGTATGTTGCTAATAGTTATTGATAATATGCGAAGTGTGTGTTACTTTTACTCCTTGACGACTCGCAATAGCCTTTTAGAGGGAAAAATAAGTACTACATTTTACCCATGTATAAAACTTATTTGCATTCTGAATGGCTACCTCTGGATTTTTCTTTGTTTTACTTATTTCGGGAGCTATGTTAGAGGGCTTTGTTCAATGTAGTTCTGTACATTTGGTGTGGCAGTCTTTCTTGGCTACTACTATTCTACCATATTTATTGCAAGCACATGTAGCCTCAAGGAGTCCTTCAACAATAGTTGTTGGATTACTACAACTTATACTTCGAAGATGAGGCCTAAAAAAAATAGTTGTTGGATACTTGAAACCAATTTAGATAACTGATCTAATTGAGCAGCTATAGTAGGCATGCAAATAATGAGGACAACTTTGGCGGTGAATACATTTGGCCCATTGCTCATTATCACTTTCTGAAATGCATATAGGCTGTCCATTATTTGATTATTAATAGGTGTAAAGAACCTCTTGGTAGTACATTTAACTGATTGGATCTACACTATACAGTAACCTCTGAAAAGATAACTGGTGTTGTTCCATAATGATTGCTTATCTCAGCATGGTTGGTGTCCAACTCTAAATATAGTTTCTTCACCATTTGCTGCAGCTTCTGGAATGGCTTGAAGAATCCAAACAGCTCGACCTTGGAGAGTGCGATTACGCTTCACGCCTTGATTTGATGGCTAAAGTCCATGGTCTTCACAGAGCTGAACAATATATTGAGAAAATTCCTGCATCTCATAGGGGTGAGGTTGTATACAGAACACTTTTGGCTAATTGTGTTGCTGAAGCAAATGTCAAAAAAGCAGAGCAAGTCTTCAATAGGATGAAGGATCTTGGACTCCTGGTTACTGTGTTTACTTGCAATCAGCTTCTTCTACTCTACAAAGGGTGGACAAGAAGAAGATTGCTGATGTTCTCACAATGATGGAAAAGGAGAATGTGAAACCATCTCTCTTCACTTATAAGCTCCTTGTAGACACCAAGGGAGCTGCCAGAGATACAGAACATATGGAGAAAGTCATTGAATCAATGCAGGCAAATGGGGTTGAGCCAGATCATATGTTTCAAGCTACAATTGCTAGGCACTAAACTTTCGATGGTCACCATGAGAAAGCAGAGGCAATTTTGGAGTCAATGGAGGGTGATGATATCAAGGAAAACCGTGCTGCTTGCAAGATTCTGTTACCTTTATATGCTTTTCTTGGCAAAAATGATGATGTGGAAAGGATTTGGAAGTTATGTGAGGATCATCCTCGCCTAGATGAGTGCCTGCCTGCTATAGAGGCTTTTGGTAGGCTCGGTAATGTTGAAAAGGCAGAGAGTTTTTGAGGATATGTTTGTGAAATGGAAATCACTCTTCCAAATACTACAATGCTTTGCTAAGGGTGGATGCCGATCAAAACCTTTTAGACAAGGGTAACGAACTAGCAAAGCGGATGGATGAAGACGTTGTCAGGTTAGGGACCCCAGCGCTGGATGCGCTTGTGACGCTCTACGTAGATGCAGGAGAGGTGGAGAAAGCTGATTCCATATTACACAAGCTTTCTATGAAGAACAGGATCACGCCTCAGTACAACTCATATCTGATGCTGCTTGATAGTTATGCAAAGAAAGGAGACGTCCACAGTGCAGAGAAAGTGTTCAACAAGATGCAGCAGATGGGTTTGGGAGATTTCGACAGTACCAGTTGCTGCTTCATGCATATTTCTACATGCAAAGGCCCCTGCTTACGGATTTAAAGAGAGGATGAAGGCTGACAACATCTTCCCCAACAGTGCTGTGGCAACTTTAATTGCTGCTACGCATCCGTTTACCAAGAAGAAATCAATATCTGAATTGCTCGATTAGGTTGTGGGATGACAGATAAGTCTTGATACTTAAGATATTTTTCCTTAGCTTCTAAAAACCAAAGTTAGTTTAGGGTAGAAGCAATCTGAGCTCCTGTTCAGGTTGAGTAGTCAAAGCAAATTTGACTACTCTAATGTTGTAGCTCAAGCTTTGAGCAGATAGGGAGGAGCTGAACCCATGCTAGATCAGCAGCAAAATCCTTTAGGACACTACTCTTGTAACTCTTTAAATAGAAATATACACATAACAGAAAAAGCTACCAAGTTCTGCAGCACCAAAACACCTTGTCATTGTCTCCTTTCTCTATGTGTGTGTGTGCTGCCCATTTCTGCAGCAAGGGCAGAGAGGGTGCTGCTGTGTTCCAGCAATAGCCACAAGCTAGAGCCGTCCTATGCTTACTTGAGCTCTAGGGGAGGTGCTGTCCGTGAGGTGCAGTAATATGTTGGAGAGAGTTTCAGCCAACATGGGATACTGTTAGGGCCCTCATGTTGCTTTTGGGTTTCTGCTAAAGTATATGGTGAGATAATAATGTCTTAGTCTTGTAACGAACTACTGGTGCATGTTCGCATTTGGATTCCCATGCTTTACTGAACTTCGAGTCATTAAAATTAGACAATATACATGAGCGTATTTACGAAATAGACAATATGTAGTCGTATTTATTAATTTAGCATCCGTATTCGGCGATTTTCGGTACATCGTGTACCGAAAAAGATATTTTCGGCACACGGTGTGCCGAATATGATACTGTTGCACGTACTCGGCACACTGTATGTCAACAATAGATTGTATTCGGCACACGGTGTGTCGAATACGGACAACAGTACCGTATTCGGCACATTGTGTGCCGAAAAACACTTTATTCAGTACTGATATAACCGTGCACCGAAAAAGTATTTTCCGGCACACTGTGTGTCGAATACGGCACTGTTTTCCGTATTCGGCACACCGTATGCCGAAAATGTACTGTATTCAAAAATCTATTTTCGGCACACGGTGTGCCGAATACGGGCAACAGTGCCGTATTCAGCACACCGTGTACCGAATACGAATACTAAATTAATAAATACAACTACATATTATCTATTTCGATAAATACGCTCAAGTATGTTATCTAATTTTGGATTTTGGGCATAAAAATTGAAGTCACTGCCCTAGAATCCTGTGTGTTAATCCTCAATATCTTTGATCTAGGAATGGAGATTAGCATTCTTGCACGATGTTTGTCTGTCACTATTCCTCATTTAACCTGCTAGCTAGCAAAGCTAAAGTTTGCATCTCAAGAAAAAAAGCTAAAGTTTGCCATTTGCGTGACATGTAACCTTTTGTGATCTTGCATGGAGAATCTGATGGGACCAAAAATTTGTTGAATTGTGGAACTCTTACAACCATAGTACTCTTTCCGTCCAATACTATGAGGCATGTTTTATTATGGTCCAGTCTTCAAAATTAGACTTTGACAATGATTCTTACAAAATATATTATTTATAGCTATAAGACTAATATAGTGTGAAATATGAATCTAGTTGTATAATTTCTATATACTGGACATACTTATAATTTAACTAATTATTGGTTAAAGTGTACAAAGTTTAATTTGTTCAAAATAAAACACGTATTGTATTTTGGACGGAGGGAGTATAGTAATACAACTGTGAAGCGTGAACGGAGTTATCTAACAAGGCAATGGTAGGCAAAACATTCTTAAGCCGGACAGTATTAATTATACAAGTAGTACTTTGGAATTGGGATAAAGCAATTGAGATGCTAACAGCTTGATCAATCTGATCAAAATCCTCAGTGACATAACTCTGCAGAATCTTTGCCTTGCCCTTTGACAAACAGGCAAAGTCCAAGGTCCTAATAGTAATCCTGAACCATAGAGTTCTTCAGGTCGGAACCAAGCGCCCCGAGCCGAGGGTCCCTCAGCCTGAACACGCTCTCAACCACCGAAACCTCGGTCGCCGTGGTGTCCGAGCCGCAGAACGCCGTCCAGTCGTTGGCTGCCATGCCGGCTGAGACGACCTCGCTCCCCCTGTTGATGGTGCCGCCGACGAGGGGTACCTGCAGCAGCGTCGAGAGCTCGTCCAGGTCCTCGACCGACGTCTGCGGGTGAACCTACATGATTCGCAGGTTTTGTTAGAACTTAGAAATAGGGATCAGCGTTCAGTGTGTTCAACTCTCTGCTGATATTTGAGGTGAAAAGCTGGTTTTGATGAGCTTACAAGGCCTCCTTCGTTCGTGAAGGTGCAGTAGCTCCCAACCAGGATGTTCCCTGCAATCGTTTGCCTGAACACTTCTACCCCGAGAACATCTGAGATGGCCTCTTCAGTTTCCTGTCCCATACAAAATTAGCCAGGCAAGACCCAACCTCATCAGGCATTCAGTTTTTTTTTTGATATACTTCATCTTCATAGGCAAAATACTACTTGTTCATCCGATACACGGGACATTTGGAATGTAAGGAGTGAAATTCTTAGCTGTATTGAGCTTTGAGGGGTATGAGAAGGGCCTTGCCTTGTCCAGGTCTGGATGTGCGAGAGCAACATGGTCGTTGCAAGCAATGCAGTTTCCCAGGGCGGAAAGGCGCTCTTCGACGCGACGGATTTCCACCTGATCAGGCAGGTTGTTCTTCAGATGCTGGAACTCTGGAGACATGAGAAAAACCAGAGGCAGGCACGTCAAACTGCGGTCCTGTTCTGTCAGTGAAGAGGAAAGCGATGCCAATGCTTGCATTGCCCTCTTCAATACGCTGTTCGCACCATTGAATTCGCGGAATTCACAGTACCTTGGTCGGTGATGGTATGGGGCAGAAGAAGCCCTCTCTTGTTACCTGACCAACAAAAATCAGAGAAGAAACATGCAACTAAGCCAAGCCAGCTGCTTCACGCAAGAAACCATCGAACCCAACCGCGATCAAGTTGGCAAGCTAAGGGATAGGCGGTACTCACCGACGCACAGCCTCCCGACGATCCTGGTGCCGCCGATGGATGCCCTGACGACCGGGACGCCGCCGGCGAGCTCGGCCTCAAGAACACTGCGAAAACCGAGGCACGAGTAACACACGGTTCGTCGGAATCTCAACGTGTTGGTTGATCAGGCACATAACATATAGAGATGATTCGGGTCGTCCAACCTGTAGAAATTCTGGGAGCCGCCGCCGGCCGGGACGATGCAGTAGGCGTTGGTGAGCCTCGCGAAGACGCCCACCTCGCACGACTTCTCGAACTTGACGCCTGCGGCAGCAAGACGGGAACAGCAAGCAAATCAAACCACGCGCGATCACAAGTAATTAGCGCGGATCATCGCATCAAGTGCGTGTGTAAGTAACGTAAGGGCAGGCGGAGCGGAGCGGAGTGGAGCCTTACGGGACGCCATTGCCGGGCCCGCTCGCGAGTTCTCGCAGACGAGTGGTTGGGGCTTAGCGGGGACGGGCGCGAGGGGGCCTGCGGGATCGGGGCTCCGCGCGCGCAGGCGTGGTGGTTGCGATTTACAGGTGGGTTCTTGATTCTTATACGAGCGAGCCAGCGAGCGAGCGATTCCCCCGTCTTGTCCTGCTGGAGTTGGAGTTGGTTTCGTCGTCTCCAAGTTTCCTGATTTGGTCACGTTTTGGTTCCGGCCGGGTAGTCTCGGGTGGTGCCGTTGGAGCCAAGTTTCCATGCGGTGGTCGTGGTCAGAGTTGTTTCCTGTGAATAATGGAACAAGGGAGGAAATTGTTTTACCTATTTGTCAGATTTTTTGAAAAAAAAGTATTATTAATTTTTATCGTCGTATCAAGATGATATGACCGTAAGACCATCTCCAAACATATTCCCTTCATCTCGTTCCCTTCCCGATTCTTTTCCCCGTTCTTATTTTCTTTATTTTCTTTTATCTCCAACAGCTTCCTTTTGAGGGAAATTGTGAAGAGAAAGGAAATAGAATCCCGTCCTAAAGGGAATGACCATAAGAATCCTTTCGTGACGGGAACCGTGTAGGGAAACCGTTGGAACGCTGAAGTGAACGAAAATCCTTTCACGACAAAATTTCACCTATGATAGAAATTCTTGAGTGTAGTTTAAAAAGTTTTTTTAGCCACTGTATAGCTAAGATACAATTTATTTGTCAGATGGAACTACGAAATCTCATTCACAAATCGCTGCCGTATAGACCACTTTATCGCGCGCGCGTGTCCATATAGAAATTAAGCACTCTCCAGTCTCCAGTAGTCCATCTGTAGAACAAGGGAGTAACCGAGTAAGCACACCTAAGCGCTTGACGAGTTTGGATAGACCGCCACTATGTCGGAGCGTCCAGCTGCATATGCATTAACCAATTAAGATTTCTAGCTTACACAAGCGATATTAACGCACCTGAACAAGTCATCCGCCAGTTCTGGATGTAGCCATGTGTCAGTGGTAGTGGTACCATCCGTGAGAAAATTAAAGTGCCTAGTATTCACAGGAATCTCTGCCTTGAGATTGGTCTGAGAAGTGGTAATTCAGTTGCCACTTTCCCTTTCGGCACTAATATGATACATGGATTCTTATGCAGGATTGCTAGTAGATTGCATATATTTGAAAGGGAATTACACCGGTTATGATTCATGAAGAAAACAAGACACGTTACTACAGAAATGCCCGTTACAAACTGTATATCATAGACAGTTTTTTACAGTAAGAAGGACGTCATATACGGTTTCTAACAAGAAGTGTCTGTTGTAGAAACGTGCCATCTCCGATTTCTACATACCTTGGACGGTTTTTATTCTAAACTGTATGTGGCGACGATTTACTAGGAAAAACGATATGTGACGAAGTTACAGACGGGTTTAATGTATACCCGTCTGAAATCTTACAGACGTTTTCCCCAAAATCTATTAGTGGTTATATTAAAGACGGGTTTAGATGTAAATCGTCTATGATTGCCTATATTTCACCACGCGCCAGCCCGCGTCCTGATTTTCCCGTTGATCGTGTGACTGCCTCTCAAGTGGCTATGATTTTTCTACCGCACGAGAAGAGAAAGGGGAGGGAGGGGAAGGGAAGAAAAGGGACAGGGGAGGGGAAGAGAAAGGTAAAGGGGAGGACTGCAAGGCAAGGTGAGGCCGGGCCAGTCTCTCCACACATCTCCCTTGCAAATTGAGACCGACTCGTTGTCCAAAGGTACGGCTGCCTGTTAGCTAGCTTTTGTCAATTAATTAGCTCTTGTCAATTGGTTTCCCACTGAAGTAGAGGAAATCAATGCAAACGTACTGCAACTAGTGAGAATAATTAGTTGAAAATATCTTGAATGTTGATTTGTGAGACAAATCGATTTGTTAGCAAATTTTCAATTAAGTTTTGTAATTTTGAAAATCACATATGGCTGACCGTAGCTGGATTTACCTCGAGAATCATACTTGTGACAGTACCTTAATGGTGTATCTGGATTCATGTATGCTGCTGAGGCGGATACATTGAATAGGAATCAGAAGTTTATGTGTTATCCATGCATTGACCGGAGAAATGAGAGAAAGTTTCAAAATGCACAAAATATATATGCACACTTAATTATGCGTGGATTCAAAGAGAAATATACTTGTTGAACCAGTCATGGTGAAGAAGGAGTGAATGACCCCGATGGTGATACGTATGAAGGGGGTGCTCCTGACTGTGATGTGGATGCAGTTATTCCTGATGGGGATGTCAAGGATATTACTGATGATTTCATAGACCAAGGTGATGCTATTCTTGAGAATTTGGAGGAGATGGTCCGTAATGCTGAGGGATCTAATGAGTATAATGACAGAGAATTTTCTAAATTCCAAGAATTCGTATGGTAGTCCAATGTACCGTTTTATTAGGGATGTAAGAGGAGACTCACGTTGTTGTATGTGGTCCTCCTACTTTTGAAATTGAAGGCAAGAAATGGTGGTCTGATAAGAGTTTCACTGCACTATTACAATTGATATCTTCATTGCTTCATAAGAGGAACATGTTGCTCAAATCCACTTATGAAGCTAAAACGATTATTTATCCTTTGTGAATGGAAGTGGAGAGAATCCATGTTTGCAAGCAAGATTGCATTATTTAACGTGGAGAGTATGCAAACTTGACTGAGTGCCCTGTTTGTGGAACCTCTCGATACAAGCATCAGAAATATGGGAGAAAAGGACCCCTACAAAGGTAGTGTGGTACATTCCTGTAATTCATCATCTAAAGTGTTTGTTTGCCAACAAAAAGGAGGCCAAATTGCTTCCTTGGCACAAGGAGGGCCGTAAGAATGATGCCCTCATGCGGCACCCTGTTGATGGTGCGCAGTTGCGAAACATTGATATAAAATTTTAGGAGATTGCTGCAAAATTGAGGAACATTAGGTTTGCTCTGAGCAAAGATAGAATGAATCCATTTGATAACATGAGTAGCAGATATAACACCTAGTTGGTAGTTCTGTGCATATACAATCTTCCTCCTTGGCTCTGTCAGAAGAGGAAGTACCTTATGATGTTTATTTTAATCCAAGGTCCTAGTCAACATGGCAATAACATCGATATGTACCTTAGATCATTGGTGGAAGACCTTAAAGTGCTATGGTCAGAAGGTGTTGAGGTATGGGATGCATATATGCTTGAGTATTTCAGACTATATGCCATGTTGTTTTGCAAAATCAATGATTACTCTTAGCAATTCGTTAGGGAAAACTATAAAAGAAGCAAAGCATGCCCCCAATGCTTAGATGCTACCGATAGTATGTGGCTCAACAACTCAAGAAAAATAATGTACATGCAGCATCGATGGTTTCTACCCAAGTCACGTGCATATAGGAACATGAAGAGAGAATTCGATGGCACGAGACAGAATACATTAGCTTCTAGGCATGCCAGTGGTACGAAGGTCTATGAATGTGGTCCTTAGGAAGAGAAAGCGATCTAGTTCTGATGAAAATGTCATGTGGAAAAAGAAATAAGTTTTTTTTGGGAGCTATGTTACTGGAAACACCTAGATGTCCAATACTGTCTTGATCCCATGCACATCGAAAAGAATGTCTATGATAGTCTTGTCGGTACCTTGTGCGATATCGCTGACAAGACGAATGATGGTATTAAGGCACAGAAAGACTTGGTAGATTTGAACATATGACCCGAGCTTCATCCCATAACAGATGCCAAAGGCAAAGTGACCATCCCCCCAGCTATGGGATATTGGCAAATGTCAAAGAAGGAGAAACAAGAATTCTTTGAGTTCTTGTACGGTGTAAAAGTTTCTTCTGGTTATTCGACCAACATAAAAAAACTTATGTCCTTGAAAGATTTGAAACTTATTGGCATGAAGTCTCATAATTATCACATGATGATGATACAGATGCTTCCCATTTCACTTAAGAACATATTGCTAGTCTATGTCAGAGAGTTGATTATGAGCCTATGTTTTTTTTTTCAATGCAATTGCTCAGAAGGTCATTGATCCCGCATCACTCGATGCCCTAGAAAGAAATGCGGTAAAGACCATGTGCCACCTTGAGATGTATTTTCCACCATCATTATTTGATATTATGTTCCACATCATTATTCACATTGTCAAGGAGATCAAGTACCTATGTCCAGTTTTCCTACATCAGATGTATCTATATGAGAAATTCATGGGGTTCTGAAACCATATGTAAGGAGTCGATCTCAATTAGAGCGCTTGTCGGTGTATTCAGAACCAGGGGTCCCTAAGTCCCGAGGCCAGGCCGACCATCCACCACATGTCACCACCCTGCAAGGTAAGAAGAAGCTAAGTCCCGGGAGAAGGTGCTCGGGGCCGCCGCCTCTGGTTCCCGAGCACCCTAGTTCCCCGATGATCCGCAGAGCCCAAATACCAAGAAGGAAGTGCTCGGGAGAGAGTGCTCGGGGCTGCACGTGGCAGCCCCCGAGGACTCGGTGCCTCGAAGGTCCCACCGAAGTGCTCGGAAGAGAGTGCTCGGGGCTGCACGTGGCAGCCCCCGAGGACTCGGTGCCCCGAAGGCCCCACCGAAGTGCTCGGGAGAGAGTGCTCGGGGCTGCACGTGGCAGCCCCCGAGGACTCGGTGCGCCGAAGGCCCCACTGAAGTGCTCGGGAGAGAGTGCTCGGGGCTGCACGTGGCAGCCCCCGAGGACTCGGTGCCCCGAAGGTCCCACCGAAGTGCTCGGGAGAGAGTGCTCGGGGCTGCACGTGGCAGCCCCCGAGGACTCGGTTCCCCGAAGGTCTCACTCAAGTACTCGGGGGAGAGTGCTCGGGGCTGCACGTGGTAGCCCCCGAGGACTCGGTTCCCCGAAGGTTCGCGCAAGATCATTCAACGACCCGAAGGGTCCCGTCGTCAGGGTGTCATCCAGTCAAAGGCCCAATGCCGCATTTAATAGGCACGCGCGGTCTGATATCCTGACATCCTGACATTCTCAGCTGCCCACGCCCCAGTGTCAGACCCTGCCATGCACTGGCAGGGGGGCGTGGGTCCATTAAATGCACGGGTCCCGTCCCGTTTCATCCAGGTGCCTCGGGATAACGTTGCCAGAATCGAAGCGCTCCGCCTGCCACCCTGCCCTGGCAGAAGAACAAGACAGGGTGGGCGCACCGGGCACCTCTGAGGCTGCCCGGTGGGCCCCCTTTATGGCGCCCGAGGGCTTCCACAGTGGCGGGTGGTCGGATGCGCGCCGCATTTCTCCACCGCCCCTGTCACTTCGCCAAGACGAAATGATTGCGCCTTTCTCCGTGGCACCTTGGCATTCGCATCCCCTCTTTCCCATTCAGGATATGTTGAGGTCGGCGCGCCTATAAAAGGAAAGGATGGAGAACACGTAAAAGGAGAGACAGCCCCCGACCACAAGACGACCAAGAGACCAGATAACCAACAATCTCCGGCGAGCCAGGCAAAAGATAGATCGACAGACACTCGAACCAGCTCAAGTTAAGCTAGAACATAAGAGCCTCAGGCTCTTTGTAAACAGTTCTCCCCTTAGAACCAGATACCTCCTTGAAGAATCCCCTTCAAGGATAAATATAGCGCTCATACAGGAGTAGGGTGTTACGCCTCCGTGCGGCCCGAACCTGTCTAAAACCCGGCGTACCCACTTTTCCTTGCATTAGGGTGATCGTCTCCCACTAGCCATCGCATTTATTTCCGTTCCCGCTTATTTCCTACCCAAGCTTTTCCAGGATCATCCCCCCGGCCGAATCTCTAAAAAGGGGTCTCTCGGGATCCCTGCGACAGGAGTTCACTCTCCGACAGCTGGCGCGCCAGGTAGGGGGGAATATCCCTGGATTGTTTGTTTCACTTTTTTCTCCACAGGAAAAGATGGCCGGTGGGCACCGTCTCCAGCGTTCCGGCTCCACTTCCAGTAACGGAACGCTGCCCCACGACCGAGAAAGCCCCGTCGCTGCTGCGTGCCCGCGGCAGCCGCCATCCACGCGTGCGGTTTTTCCCGCCCAAGGGGATCAAGGCGCTGGGCCCATCAGCGCCGCTGCCGCTGCCGACGTACTTTCCGACCCCCAGCAGGTGGTCGGGACCCCGTCCGCCAGGTCCGCCTCTGGACCACGTCGGGTGCCGCCTCGGCGCAGGCTCGCTTTCAGTGAGGCCAGCCCAGGGAGCGCGTTGCTTGCAGCACATGCTCTCCTCAGACACCCGCCCATTCAGGCCACGCCAAACACTCCGGAAGGCCGGTGGATGCAAGATGTCGTCGCTTTGGTCGGCACTGCTCGTCGCCAGGTGCAGGCCGGGAGTCCTCGCGCCACTTCTCGGCACGGTGCCGCCAGAGCCGGCTCCTCAGCGGGCAACACCCGCACGGGCCGAGGGGTCTCCAAGCGGAGCGCCATCCCCCTGGCCATGTCCGAAGCCCGGGACCTTCGTTTGCACCTTGACGAGCGAAGGGGCCACGAAGATGCCCGAGTCACTCTCGAACGTCAGCGGGAGACCCGGCAGGGGGTTGGGGCAGAGGACCAGGCTTCCTCTCTCCCGGCCCACGACCACCGGGGATCCTCGGCTCGCCGCTTCTCGCCACCGAGAACCCCCGCTCGTGCTGCGGGGTACGGCATCGGTTGCCGTGCCTTCCCCACCGAGCTCCGCCGGGTGAGGTGGCCTTCCAAGTTCCGCCCCGAGCTGCCGGAGAAGTACGACGGGTCCATCGACCCCGTCGAGTTCCTCCAGATCTACACGACGGCCGTCCAAGCGGCCGGAGGCAGCGAAAAGGTGATGGTAAACTATTTTCATGTTGCCTTGAGGGGTTCCGCCCGCTCTTGGCTTATGAACTTACCCCCAGGATCTATCAGCTCCTGGGATGACCTGTGCCACCAATTCGTGGCCAACTTTCAGGGCACGTTCGCACGTCCCGGTTTGGAGTGCGACCTCCACGCCGTCCAACAGCAGGAAGGGGAGACGTTACGGCGATTTATACAGCGTTTCAGCCAGGTTCGCAACACTATTCCGCGAGTGGCCCCCCATGCTGTTATTGTTGCTTTCCGGCAGGGCGTCCGTGATGAGCGGATGCTCGAGAAGCTAGGTACGCACAAGATCGAGACCCCTGCGGAACTTTTCGCACTGGCCGATAAGTGCGCCAAGGCTGCGGAGGCCAGGGCGTGGCATGCTCCTCACCCCGCTTCCGATCAGCCAAGTTCTTCCCGCTCTGATAAGCGGGAAAAGAAAAAGAGAAGGAAGCGCGAGGCCGCTCCCGTCGAGCCAGCCCAAGTCCCCGCTCACAGGGTGCCGCAAGAGCCCGATCACCGGCAAGAGCGTCGGCCGGGTGTCGATCGGCGCCCCGTCAGGGCCTCTGCTCGGGCTCCTCCTCGGGCCTCTGTGCCCGCGAGGGCCCCGGCACCGGCTAGGGCGCCAGCTCCGGCAAGAGCCCCGGCCCCTGGCCGAGCTCCTATTCCAGCGAGGGCCCCCGCTCCCGCGGGGCCCGAGCCAGGTAAATGGTGTCCCATACACCTGACCAGATGGCACGACCTCACGGAGTATCATACGGTCAAAGGACTCGTGGAGCAGCGCCAGAGGGAGCGCGACGAGTCCCGCGGAGGAGGCGATACCGAGGTCGTCCCCAACAACGCCGAGCTCGGCTTCCAGGAGCCCGAGCATGCGGTCGCCTTTATCGACGGGGGCGCTTACACACCCTGCTCGCGCCGTGGCATCAAGGTCATGCGGCGCGAAGTGTGCTCGGCAACCCCGAGCGAGGAGGCCACAAGACCCCTGAGGTGGTCGGATGCTCCGATCACGTTCAGCATGGCTGATCACCCCGTCAGTACTGCAGCCGTGGGACGGCTACCTCTGGTAGTGTCTCCCACTATTTGCAATGTTAAGGCCGGCAGAGTGCTGATCGACGGTGGTGCCGGCCTCAACCTCCTTTCCAAAGAGGCTTTTGAGAAGCTGCAAGTATCTTCCCGACGCCTAAAGCCGTCACTCCCCTTCTGTGGAGTAACTCCCGGGCACTCCCTGCCCCTCGGGCAGGTTGAGTTGCCTGTCACGTTCGGGAGCCGGGACAACTTTCGCACGGAGTGCGTCCTCTTCGATGTCGCGGAGCTCCCTCTCCCCTACAACGCCATCCTCGGGCGTCCGGCGCTCGCCAAGTTTATGATGGCCGTGCATTATGCATACCTTACGGTTAAGATGCCCGGCCCCGCAGGCTCTATCTCCGTGATCGCTGACTCCGGCGGCGCTGTCTCCTGCGCCGAGCAATCATACATGGCTCTGGTCTCAGCGCAGGCCGAGGTTGATGGCTCTTCAGGGGGCCCGGGACCCTCTTCATCCAGACCCCGACTCACCGCCGACACCTCTGTTCCAACGAAGGAGGTCGAGGTGGGCGAAGACGCTACCCAGGTTGTTCGTATCGGCAGCGACCTGGGCAGCAAATAGGAAAGCGCGCTCGTCGCCTTCCTCCGGGCTAACGTGGACGTGTTTGCCTGGCAACCGTCTGACATGCCCGGGATCCCTAGGGAGGTGATCGAGCATCACTTGGCTGTGCGTCCGGACGCCCGCCCAGTGAAGCAGAAGGTCCGGCGGCAGGCGCCAGAGCGCCAGGAGTTTATCCGCGAGCAGGTCCGCAAGCTCCTCGATGCCGGATTCATCCGAGAAGTCCTCCACCCCGACTGGCTAGCAAACCCAGTCATCGTCCCGAAGGCCAACGGCAAGCTTCGCATGTGCGTGGACTACACCGACCTTAACAAGGCTTGTCCTAAAGATCCCTTCCCCTTACCCCGCATTGATCAAATCATAGATTCAACCGCGGGATGTGATCTTTTGTGCTTCCTAGATGCAAACTCTGGGTATCACCAGATTCGCATGGCCGTAGGGGACGAGGAAAAAACTGCTTTTACTACCCCGGTGGGGACTTATTGCTACATGTCAATGCCTTTCGGCCTGCGCAACGCTGGATCATCCTTCCAGCGCGCCATTCGTATCACTCTTAACTCGCAGGTTGGCCGCAACGTCGAGGCTTACATCGACGATCTCGTGGTCAAAACCTGAGACCGCGCCACCCTGCTCAAGGACCTTGCCGAGACTTTCAACAGTCTCCGCTCTACCCGCCTCAAGCTCAACCCGGAGAAATGTGTCTTCGAGGTGCCGGCGGGCAAGCTCCTTGGTTTCTTGGTCTCTGGCCGAGGAATCGAGGTCAATCCGGAGAAGATCCGGGCCATCGAGCAGATGCGACCCCCGGTTCGACTCAAGGAGGTCCAGCGCCTCGCCGGCTGCATGGCAGCCCTCGGGCGCTTCATCTCCAAGCTCGGGGAGCGAGGGCTCCCCCTCTTCAAGCTTTTGAAGAAATCCGGTCGTTTTGACTGGACGTCGGAAGCCGAGCAGGCCTTCCGCGACTTAAAGAAGTACCTTACCTCGCCACCCGTTTTGGTGGCTCCCTCCCAAGGTGAGCCCCTACTACTTTATGTTTCGGCCACTCCACAGGTCGTGAGCATAGTACTGGTGGTGGAGCGCGACGAATGTTCGGGGCCGGGTGCTGGGTCCCAGCTCCCGGAGGCCCCCGACCGTTCACTTATCCTCGCGGCTCCCCCTGGGCAAGGGGTCGAGCCCGAACACACTGCTCTTCCCAGCCAAGGAATCGAGCCCGAGTGCCCGGCCAGCCCCGACCATACCGCCGACCCTGGGGGCTGTGGCAGCCCCCCGGGTGGGGCCACCATCCGGGCCCGCCGGGTACAGCGACCGGTGTACTTCGTCAGCGAGGTCCTTCGGGAGGCCAAGACAAGGTATCCCCAGGCGCAGAAGCTACTCTATGCCGTGCTCGTTGCCTCCCGGAAGCTGCGCCACTACTTCCAGGCGCACAAGATCTCGGTGGTTACCACTTATCCACTTGGACCCATTCTCCGGAACCGGGAGGGCACCGGGCGCGTTGTCAAATGGGCGGTTGAGTTGGCGGAGTTCGACCTACACTTCGCCTGTCGCCAGGCAATCAAAAGCCAGGCACTCTCCGACTTCTTGGCAGAATGGACGCCCGTCCCCTGCGTCATCCCAGAAGAGATCTCTGCCTATCCTGGGCACGACGCGCCCGGGTACTGGGTTATGCACTTCGATGGCTCCCTCTCGCTGAAAGGCGCAGGGGCCGGAGTGGTTCTCACCTCCCCAACGGGTGAAGAGCTCCGGTACGTCGTACAGTTGCAGTTCCGCGCGTCCAACAACATGGCGGAGTATGAAGGTCTCATCGCCGGCCTCCGGGCTGCGGTGGGGCTTGGGATTCGTCGCCTCCTAGTCAAAGGGGACTCCCAACTGGTCGTCAACCAGGTATCCAAGGAGTACCAGTGCACGGATCCTCAAATGGCGGCATACGTGGCTGCGGTCAGGAAGCTCGAGAGACGCTTCGATGGCCTCGAGTTGCGGCACATCCCTCGCCGCGACAATGCTCCGTCCGATGAGCTCTCTCGCCTGGCCTCCTCACGTGCGCGCGTCCCTGCCGGAGTCTTTGAAGAAAGACTCGCACGGCCTTCCGTCCTGCTTGCCGAACAGGATGAAGGGGAAACCTCGAACTCAATTCAGGGGACCCCGGCGGTGCCCTCAGTGGGAAGCCCCGTCAGGGCGCCGCCGTCCGGCGAGTGCGCTGTGCTCGCCGAATGTTCTCAAGATGCCTCATGGATGTCTGACATCCGAGGGTACTTGAAAGAAAAGTTCCTACCTGGGGATGAGGCGTCTGCCGAAAGGGTTGCTCGGCAGTCCAAACGCTATGCCATAGTAGATGGGGATCTCTACCGACGTAGCGCAGGAGGTGTCCTCCTGAAATGCATCTCTCGGGCAGAAGGCGGCGATCTTCTCGCTGAGGTCCACGAGGGCGAGTGCGGTGGCCATTCATCGTTCCGCACGCTGGTCGGGAAAGCCTTCCGGCAAGGTTTCTACTGGCCTACAGCTCTCCAGGATGCTTCCGAGCTGGTTCGGCGCTGCAGGGCGTGCCAGTTCTATGCAAAGCAGATTCACCAGCCAGCTCAGGCTCTCCATACCATTCCCCTGTCATGGCCTTTCGCGGTCTGGGGTTTGGACATTCTGGGTCCATTCCCCCGAGCAGTCGGGGGCTATGCATACCTATATGTCGCTATCGACAAATTCACTAAGTGGCCGGAGGCGGTCCCAGTCATCAAGGTGACCAAAAACACGGCGCTCCAGTTTATCCGCGGCATCACTAGCCGCTTTGGTGTCCCCAATCGGATCATCACCGACAACAGCACCCAGTTCACTAGTGCCTTGTTCGGGGACTATTGCGAAGATCTCGGCATCAAGCTTTGCTTCGCTTCCGTCGCTCATCCTCGGAGTAACGGGCAGGTCGAGCGCGCCAATGCGGAGATACTGAAGGGCCTCAAAACCCGGACCTATAACGTGCTCGCTAAGCACGGAAAGGGATGGGTAGACGAGCTACCAGCCGTGCTGTGGGTCATTCGGACTACGCCAAGCCGCGCCACCGGGGAGACTCCGTTCTTCCTCGTCTACGGCGCCGAAGCAGTCCTCCCCTCCGAGCTCACTCTGGGCTCCCCTCGAGTGCATGCATACTCTGAGGGTGAGCAGGAGCATCAAAGGCGCGACGACGTGGACTACCTGGAAGAGCGCCGACGGCTTGCTGCTGTCCGGGCGGCTCGGTACCAGCAGAGTCTGCGGCGTTATCATCTGCGCCATGTCCGGGCCCGGTCTCTCGAGGTGGGGGACCTAGTTCTCCGACGCATCCAGTCGCGCGAAGGAATGAATAAGTTGTCCCCTGTGTGGGAAGGTCCCTTCACCGTGATCGCGGTCCCCCGGGCAGGTTCTTTCAGGTTGGCGACGGAGGAAGGACAGCCACTCCCGAATCCATGGAACATCGAGCATCTTCGACGCTTCTACCCGTAGATTGTCGTGCTCGCGGTTCAGGTTAGCAAGGCCGGGGGCTTCTCCCCGCCCAAGCAGTCTGAAGGCTTCGCCCCATGGGGTAAGTCGCTGTCGCCCAACCTTGTAAATATTGCACATTAAGTTTTTCAATTAGCAATCGCTATGTCAGAATACTTTTTCTGGATTCCGTATGTTTAATCTGTCTGGTGAGGAGCTCGGTTGTGCGAGAAAAAGTTCGCTCTCTCTCTTTCCCCGCTGGCAAAAGAATCCCGATCGGTATGCATGCGAGCAGTCGCCGCTGACTTACGTCCGCCATGGTAGGCTGTGGTGTTCGGTGTCGTGACAGGCTCCCGGGCACTACCGAGTTTCGGGGTGCTCCGGGTAATCCCATCGCTCGAGCTGCTCGAGTAGTCCGGAGCTCGGGCCCCCAGGGCGGGCTGTTGGTGCTCGGTCTGGTCTGTCATACCCGGGCGCCACCAAACCATAGGACCTCTGGGTTATGCCTCTGCCCGCTCTTATCAGCCGATTTGGGTGTTCGAGAGGTCTCGGGTCGAAAGCAAGAGTAATCTATAACAAGTACCGCACTGGCAGAGCGCACCAGACAAAGAAATCCTATTTTTTCTCTTAAGTCACAGACTGGCGATCGCAAGCAGCTCGGCCGCGAGGGCTTCAATGCCCCGGTCTTTGGTCGGCCCCAAGGGTCCTCGGGTGGTCCTACCACTTAGGCTTGGGTGGTCGAGATCACCCGACCCTAGGAGCCTCGTATGCCTCTGGGCACTCGGGCGCTCCGTTGAAAGAATCGAGTCCCCGGGCACCCGAGCTCGGAAGCACATCCCTCCTGGATCGATGAGCCGGAAGGCCGACAGCTGTCCGGTGAGTGGTTATATTCAGACAAGTCTGCTTTAAGTAAATTTATGTCCTCGAGTCACTCTCGGGGGCTCTCGCGGTTTAATCTGTTCGGCGAGGTGGCCTCCTCGCACGCAAAACCCTGCCGCGTGACTACTTTTTCCCAGAACGACAGACGGTTTGCAGAAAAGAGTAGCGTGCTTGCGATAACGTCTGACCGAAGCCCTTCGTGGTGGTCGTGGTGTTCGGTCCGCTTTTAAGGACCCCGAGCACTACCGAGTCCTCGGGTGCCCTGGGTAATCCTATCACTCGAGCTACTCGGGTAGTCCGGAGCTCAGGTCTCGGGGGCGGGCTGTTAGTGCTCGGCCTGGCCCGTTTTAAGCCCGGGCACCACCGGACCGCGAGGACTCTTGGTCACATTCTCGCCCACACGCGTCTCCCTTCTACTAACTGAGTGGTCACAGGGCGAAAAATTGTTCATCAGGCACGGCGTGTTCCGAGCGGGATTGATCCATCTCCCGGGCAAGGAAGTCTGTGTCTTTGTTCTTAACTTAGGCGATGCGGATTCGCGAGAGCTTGAAGGCCGACTGTGCCAGCAACAGCGATCAAGACAACTTCCTCCTCGGGGATGGGAAGGTCGGGAACGGCCTGACTGAGTACTCCCCGGGACTTCAAAGTAAAACATCGGAAGAAGCGTTGAACACATAGAGAAACTGGAGTTGCGAGCCCAGGGAAAAACAGCCATTTAATATTCACAGGATACTTCCAAGGCATTTTCTAAGGGTTCACTCCTACATCTATAAACAAAAGAAAAGAGGCTACAAAAGATCTAGTCGGTGGCAGAAGCGTCGGCTGAATCCTCTGAGTCATCCCCGGGGGCTGGCGGCGGCGGCACCTCTCGCCTGAAGCCGGCCGCCACCTCAGCGGCGGTGCTCCGGACCGCTGCCCGGGCGGCCTCCCCCTCAGCCTCGACCACTCCCTCCCGCGCCGGCTCCAGTGGGAAGTTCGGGTCCCTGCTTCGGTAGCAGGCCAGGACGTGCTCGTCCACGGCACGTGCCAAGCCACGTCCCTTCCGGGCAGCGAGTTCCTGGACTGCCCAAGGCAGGGTCTCGAGGCGCTCGCAGACCTGCTGCAACCCCAACACTTGTCGTGCGGGGCCGTCGCCCTTCTTGTCGTCGACAAGCCGTCCGAGACCACCCTTCTCCACGGCCCGTCGCATCCGCCGGAGTATGTCCTCCAGCATATGCTCGAGGTTGACCCGCGAGACAAAGGCAGTCTCGATTTTCTCCTTGGCGGCCCGCAGCTGTGCCTCGAGTCCCTGGTCCCCGGCCGGACCGGAAGAACCGCCAGCCGCGGTGGGGGCGGCAGCCTGCTTCGTCTTGGCCACCATCTCGGACAAGGCGCGTTCGCGCTCGGCCAGTTCCGCCTCGTGCTTCGCATTCTCCTCCGCCCTGGTAGCCGCGGCGGCCGTCGCAGCAGCAGCTTCGCCCTCTTGGCGACTCAGTTCGCCTTCTCGGCGACTCAACTCATTCTCCCGCCGGGCCAACACATCCTCCTGCTGGGCCACCGAATCCTCCCGGGCACCGAGATCCGACGCCGATAGCTCGTTGTCCACTTCCCGGATGGAGACATCCTCCTCCCAGCGCTTGATTTCTTCTCTGATCTTCTGGAGATCGTCTTCCCAGCGCTGGAGATCGGCGCGCGTCTTCTCGGCCGCGCCCTCCCGGCGGGCCAGCTCGGCTTGCCGCTCCTCCGCGGCCTGCTCCCGGGCTGCGACCGCCACCTCCCTCTCCTGCGCCTGCCCCATCCTGGCAAGGGCCTCGGCAGCTTGCTGCCTCGACGCCTCAGCCAAGCGGGCGGCGTCTTCTCGTTCCCGCGCGACTTCTGCCCGCGCGGTCTTCAGAGTTTCTCGTTCCCGCGCGGCTTCCGCGCGGATGTCTTCTAGGAGCTTCTGCTCCCGCGCGGCTGCCGCACGGGCCTCCTCCTGGGCGCCCGCCAGCTGCGCCTTCTCCAGTACCAGGCGGACACGCTCGGCTTCGAGCTCCCCCTCCTTGGCCTTGACCACTGCGCCCAGCTGCCCGACTGCTACTTGGACGCCTTTAATGGCGGCCAGGAAGGGATCGGCAGGCCGGCCGGGCACTGGGGGGGCCCAGGCTTCTCCGCAGGATGCCTCCAGGGGGGTCGAGCTCTCCGCCGAGCCTTGCGCCACCATCCGCCCCGGGCTCTGCCTGACCGGGGTAGGCTCCGCCGGGGCCAAGGTCTCGGACGGCGGCCGCATTCCCGCATCGGCCGCCCTGTCCGCCGGCCCCGGCAGAACATCCACCTCCACCATTATCCGCCCCGGGCTCTCCGCGCCCGGGGTAGGTTCCGCCGGCGCCCTTCTCTCAGCCGCCGCCTCCGCCTCTCTCCCAGGGGCCGCCACGTCAATTGGCATCTCCGCCGTTCCTATGCCGGCCTCCGCCGTTGCAGCGGGCAGGCTCGGCTCTGGCCCCGGCGCCTGCTCTCTCTCCGTCACAGCAGCGCCTGCAGCCGGCCTACGGGAGACAAGTGAAAGTTGTCAAAACTCAGTTCGGGCCGGAAATGCCCATGGAAAAGCAAGCAAGAAGACTCACCGATACCGCCATTTGGCCGCTGGGAGCCTGATGTCCGGGTCCGGCGCTGTCGGTCCTGACTCCTCCCGCCGCCTCTTCCATTGGGGGCTTGGCTGAGCCGCTGCGCGGGGTACGGGCGCCGTCGTGCGGGCCACGGGTGCCGCCGCACGGGTCTCGGTCTCCGCCGTGCGGGTCGCGGGCGCCGATGCAGGCCCCATCCGCACCAGGCGCGGCTCCAGCACCGGAAATGCCGCCGCTGCCGTCGGCGACGACGGAGAATCCGGCACTAGGATCAAGGCCCGGGGACGCTTTCCCCGATCTCCCGGCGCCAACTCCTCAACAACTTCAGTGGCGCCCTCCTCTCTGGTACGGCGGCTGCCGCTTGCGGCGACCCCTTCACCAGCCTGCGCCGAGCTACCAGCGACCTCATCGCCAAGTAGTTCCTCCAGCCCGGGGAGTTCGGAGGCCTCAGGACTCTGGCTTCTTGGCCGGTCCACGGGCCCCTGGGCATCGAACTCCGGCAGCCCCGCCATAATGGCCACCCGGCTGGGGTTGGCACAGAGCGCCATCTCCGACCATGGGAGTTCCGCCCGGCTCATATCCTTCGTTCCGGTGATCACCCTTGTCATCCCCCGCAGTTCCGCCGCCCCCAGATCCCATCTCGCGCCAATCTGGGTCCTGGTGATGTCCTCCGGCCCGGTGTAGAATCAGCTCGGCCGGGCCCGTTCTCGCAGAGGCGCCAACCGACGGCGCAGAAAGTCCACAACCACCATGACTGAGGTCAGCCCGCCCTCGCGCAGCTCCAGGATGCGCTCCAGCACCGGCTTCAGTCTCGCATCTTCTGGTGGCGGCGCCTCCCACGTCGATCGCCGAGGTTCCGCCGCCTTCTTCGGCAATTCGAGGCGCTCGTGGGGGTCGATGTCGACGAAGAACCAGTCCCGTCGCTATTCCTCCCACTTGCTGCGCATCACCTGGGGAATGTAATGATCCCCCAGACCTTCCCGGAGCCGAAGGTTGCAGCACCCCGCGACGTCCGCCGTGGAGTGCCCCCTCTTCTTCCCCACCGGCCGAAGGACGAAGAAGTGGCGAAGCAGCGTCGCCGACGGCATCACCCCCATGAACATTTCGCAGAGATGCGCGAAGACCGCCAACGCCACGACGGAATTGGGGCTTAGGTGCACCAGTTGAATGCCGTACGTCTCTAGCACTTGCAGAAAGAAGGCGAAGAACGGCGGCACTAGCCCCACCGCCACGAAGGAGGTGAAGAGGACGGTCCGCCCAGGGACCGTCGTCGCCGGCGTCAGAGTCGCCGGCCTCACCACCACAGCACCCTCCTGACCCTCCGGCACCAGCAGCTTCCTAATCTTGTCCGCCGCCTCCTCGTTCCTCAGGCGAGACTCCGGCAAGATGCTGTCCGAAGTCTTGTCCCGGCGCCCTCCTCCAACCCTCGTCATTTCGGCAAGAGGAGGGATGTTTTCTGGTGGTGAAAAGAGAGAGGAGGGAGAATGCTCCGGTCGCCTGGGAGTTTCCTGAGGTCTTCAGAGCACAAAGAAGGCAGGAGCGCAAGTGCAAGAGAGCGTAAAAAGGGGAACAGACCGATCCGTTCCCCCTTTTATATCTCAAAATTCGAAAACTGCCGCCCGAACGGTTCGCTCGGCGAAGCGTCCGCCCGAACGGTTCGCTCGGCGAAGCGTCGCCTCGATCGGCGCGACTGTCAGGCGAATCTCTCGCCGATCGCGCGATGTCAGCGGTTGCCAGGCGTATTTTCCTCCATCTGCGCGGCGACCGCGCGTGCCGCCCGTATGGTTATCATACCCTTCGGAAGTTGTGTGGACACGCGTCCACTCATTTTCCCGTTGGAACGTACTTGAGGTCTAGGTCCGCAAGGGCCACCTCTCGAAAGCTTGCCACATGGCGTCCGCGCCAGCCTTGGCCTCGGTCGCGACGAAGGGCCCATTCGCAGTCTCCATCCTATCGGCTACCAACGGGCCCGGGGGCTACTGTCGGTGTATTCAGAACCAGGGGTCCCTAAGTCCCGAGGCCAGGCCGGCCATCCACCACATGTCACCACCCTGCAAGGTAAGAAGAAGCTAAGTCCCGGGAGAAGGTGCTCGGGGCCGCCGCCTCTGGTTCCCGAGCACCCTAGTTCCCCGATGATCCGCAGAGCCCAAATACCAAGAAGGAAGTGCTCGGGAGAGAGTGCTCGGGGCTGCACGTGGCAGCCCCCGAGGACTCGGTGCCCCGAAGGTCCCACCGAAGTGCTCGGAAGAGAGTGCTCGGGGCTGCACGTGGCAGCCCCCGAGGACTCGGTGCCCCGAAGGCCCCACCGAAGTGCTCGAGAGAGAGTGCTCGGGGCTGCACGTGGCAGCCCCCGAGGACTCGGTGCGCCGAAGGCCCCACCGAAGTGCTCGGGAGAGAGTGCTCGGGGCTGCACGTGGCAGCCCCGAGGACTCGGTGCCCCGAAGGTCCCACCGAAGTGCTCGGGAGAGAGTGCTCGGGGCTGCACGTGGCAGCCCCCGAGGACTCGGTTCCCCGAAGGTCTCACTCAAGTACTCGGGGGAGAGTGCTCGGGGCTGCACGTGGCAGCCCCCGAGGACTCGGTTCCCCGAAGGTTCGCGCAAGATCATTCAACGACCCGAAGGGTCCCGTCGTCAGGGTGTCATCCAGTCAAAGGCCCAATGCCGTATTTAATAGGCACGCGCGGTCTGATATCCTGACATCCTGACATTCTCAGCTGGCCACGCCCCAGTGTCAGACCCTGCCATGCACTGGCAGGGGGGCGTGGGTCCATTAAATGCACGGGTCCCGTCCCGTTTCATCCAGGTGCCTCGGGATAACGTTGCCAGAATCGAAGCGCTCCGCCTGCCACCCTGCCCTGGCAGAAGAACAAGACAGGGTGGGCGCACCGGGCACCTCTGAGGCTGCCCGGTGGGCCCTCTTTATGGCGCCCGAGGGCTTCCACAGTGGCGGGTGGTCGGATGCGCGCCGCATTTCTCCACCGCCCCTGTCACTTCGCCAAGACGAAATGATTGCGCCTTTCTCCGTGGCACCTTGGCATTCGCATCCCCTCTTTCCCATTCAGGATATGTTGAGGTCAGCGCGCCTATAAAAGGAAAGGATGGAGAACACGTAAAAGGAGAGACAGCCCCCGACCACAAGACGACCAAGAGACCAGATAACCAACAATCTCCGGCGAGCCAGGCAAAAGATAGATCGACAGACACTCGAACCAGCTCAAGTTAAGCTAGAACATAAGAGCCTCAGGCTCTTTGTAAACAGTTCTCCCCTTAGAACCAGATACCTCCTTGAAGAATCCCCTTCAAGGATAAATATAGCGCTCATACAGGAGTAGGGTGTTACGCCTCCGTGCGGCCCGAACCTGTCTAAAACCCGGCGTACCCACTTTTCCTTGCATTAGGGTGATCGTCTCCCACTAGCCATCGCATTTATTTCCGTTCCCGCTTATTTCCTACCCAAGCTTTTCCAGGATCATCCCCCCGGCCGAATCTCTAAAAAGGGGTCTCTCGGGATCCCTGCGACAGGAGTTCACTCTCCGACAGCGCTGCATGATTGAAGGCTACACAACTAAGGAGGTTGTTGAGTTGTGTACAAACCATTGATTCAAAGGGAGCCATTGGTGTGCCAATTTCTTGACATGAGGGTAGACTGGCAGGTAAAGGGACCCTAGGGAAAAAGCCAATAACTCCCGAACAAAAGGCTTATGCTCATGATTATTTCCTCGTTTTGCAACAGTTGGTTGAAGTTTCACCATATATCGAGGAGCACAATGCATTTCTCATTCAACAGAATCTAGGGTGAAATGATGTTTGGATAGTAAGAGAGCATAACAAACAGTTCAACACTTGGTTACGAGACTGAATCAACGCGAGTTCATGCCATAGTGACACACTTAAGAAATTGGCAAGGGGGCCGATATATACTATTATGATGTGGCAGGGTTATGATATTAATGGTTACACATTTTACACGGTTCAACAAGATGACAAAAGTACAAATCAAAACAACAGGGTGCGTATAGATGCTTATGACACCAATGTGCAGAAGAGCACCTACTATGGGTAGATAAAGGAAATATAGGAGCTCGACTATATAGGCCTTAAGGTACCATTGTTTCATTGCCGTTGGGTCCAGGGACCAAAGGGTGTGATGTTGGACAAGTACAAGATCACTATCGTTGACTTGCGGCGTGTCGTACATAAAGATGAATCATTCGTTCTTACCAAGCATGTTACCCAAATCTTCTACGTGTGTGACATAACATGAAAGAATGGACATGTGGTTCTTAAAGGCAAAAGGCTTATCACCTGTGTCGAAGATGTTGATGAGGAATAGTACAATCAATTTGATGAAGCTCCTCCTTTTGCTGATTTTGATGTAAATATGCCTTAATTGCATTTTGTGTAAGTGATGTTACCGTTATGAAAATAACTTGATGAAAGGATTGAATGGCCAAAGAGGTTGCCTAAGTGTTTCAGCTCTTTTGAATGGCAAGGTTGCCTCATGAGATAAATAAGGAGTATATATAGGCTAGAGGTCCAAAGTTAGTCGGTGCCCAACTACCCATATTTTTTTGTGAACGCCGAATGATCCGGCATGCACAGCTCCAAACATTGGACCATCCAATATGAATCGTCCATTTTCCACTTAACAGAAACCTTCTATACTTTACTCCAATGAAGCATCAGATGTATAGACTAGATCATCCAGCGCGTATAAGTCTATTTTCCACTCAAGAAAAATATTCTGGACTTTAGTCCGATAAAGCATTAGATGAATACATCGGATCATCTGGTGAAGCATCAAATGTACACGCCGGACCATCCGACGTGTATAAGTCCATTTTACACTCAAAAGAAAACTTCTGGACCTTACTCCAACGAAGCATCAAATGTATACGCCAGACCATCCGACAGAGCATCAGATGTATACGCCGGACTAGACTTTACTCTAGCGAAGCATCAGATGTATACCTCGGACCATCCGATGTGTATAAGTCAGATCATCTAGGGTACCACAGACAGTTTTAAGATAAAAAATCGCCTGTGAGTCCAATTCTACCATAGATGGGTGTTTTAAGAAAATCGTCTGTGAGTCCCTTCTACCACAGACGATTGTTTTAAGAAAACTATCTATGCCCTTGAATTCGTGTATAACCCTAGTGCGCGAACCCAAATATTTAGAATACTCCCACCTCAGACCCTCCTCCTCCGCCGCCACCTCAGATCCTCCTCCGTCACCCCTCGCCTCGGTGGCACCCCTCCTCAGCCGGCATCCCTCCTCCGTCGTCCCTCGACTCGACGGCACACCTCCTCAGCCGTAGGCCCGGCCCTCCTCCACCTCTCATCGCCTCGGCAGCACACCTCATCAGTCAGCGTCCCTCCTCCGTCGCCTCTCTCCTCAGCGGTGCACCTCCTCAGCCGGCGCCCCTCCTCCGTTGCCCCTCGTCTCGTGGCTCACCTCCTTAGCTAGCTCCCCTTCTTTGCTGCATGTACTAGCTATCATCAACTGCTGAAGATCCTTTCACAAAATTTGCAAATGGCTTGATTTAAACAAAATGCAAATGGTTGGTGCAGAACGGTGATTGTTTATATTTAATTATGCAAAATTCTAGTAGAACATCTCTTTATTAAACATGAAATGTCCTGCATTATATTCTGTGATGAACTAAATTGTACCAAGAAACATACACAAAAGTCTTCTAACACGTAACACCTAGATGATAGGTAGGACCATGCACTGGATCACATTAATCTCCTTTAAGCCTCTTCCTTTTGAACTGCATGTGTTCCTTCTCAACTTACTGCAGTCATAATATTTCTCATCTTTATGAAGCAATAGTTACTGAATTTAACTAATGTTTCGCTTCATTTTTCTCCAACCGAGTTAGGCGCAAAATAGATAGTTGTTACATTTATAGTTTCGAGCCATAATGTTCATTAGCTATTGTGCTTAAGAAATAAGAACCTATTAAATAGCTAGTTCTATATCAAAGAGGATTTCTGTAAAGTGGTTTTTGATTCTAACTAGTTCATTTTTCCTATTTTTTCCTAGGAAATGGCATCAAGTCATGAATCTTCGTCAGGATCATCCTCAAACCTTCACCCCTCAGGAGCTGAGGATAGGGGTGATACATACACTACCTCAGCAAGCAGTGCATCCAAACGGTGCAGGAACCCAACCTGATGGACAATAGACAAAATCACCATCACCCAAATCAACTTGGGTGGGTTGCCTACGGTACCTCGTATAGCGAGGAACCATTTTTGGAAAGTATGTGGCCTCATTACTAGAGAAAGTATGTCGCTGCTCTTGGAGAAGTGGAAGTCCCTACCCTTGTCAAAAGCGGATGCCTTATGGGAGACCCTACATAATTATTTAGAGATTCCAAAGAATATGGAACAAGCATGTAAGAAGAAAGCTCTAGATCTAATTGCGAAAGCATGGAGTACACACAAGAGCGTCCTTGTGAGGCAATGTGTTGCAAAGGGTCGTGAGCCCTTTGATGACTACAAGCACATAACAAGGGAGGATTGGGAGGCGTTCATGAGGAGCAAGAGTACTCCTCAATTTGAGCTAGAAAGTGAGAAGCACAAGGAGATTCGGTCCAAGAACAAGCACAACCACAAGTTAGGCACAACAGGGTATGAGGGCAAAATTCTCTAGTGGCAGCAGGAGGATGAGAAAGTAGAGAAGGAAGGTCGCCCAGTGCCATTTGCTGAGTATCCTGAAGGATGCTACCACAATTGGTCGCGAGGCAGGGCCATAGTGTTCGGAAGTGGTGATGTCACCTTCGACTCCAAGGAGACTCAGGATGTCTCCGAAAGAATAAAAGAGAAGCAGCTACAAACTAGCAAAGGGAAATTCAACCATGTCAAAGAGAATGACATCCTCACGACTGGGGAACCCAGAGCATCCAGGGCGGATTCGAGGCATCTCTAGATATGAGGGTTAATTGCATGGGTGGCATGAGGATGGAGGGATGTATAAGAAGAGGAAGGGTGAGTGCATGGATTTTGACCAGCTGATGCAGAGAATTCGAATGCAGGTCACTCAGGATGTCATTGCATCATTGCCCAACATCCTAGAGTCCTAGGGACTACAGATTGTGCTAGTCACTCAGAGTCAGGTGGCACTAGGAAAGAGTAGCAGTGCGTCCCAGAATTTGGTGGATATGGGCCATCCAGATCCCATAGATGGACTAGAGGGGCCCACGTAGTGCGCGCTACTTATTAGGCTAGGCGGCTTAACCATTGAGGTCGCTCGGGGTGTCGTGCACCCATAGCAGAGGACATTGCATTCTGTTGAGCTGACTCCAGGCTACACAATGGCATATGTGGACCATGTGTATCCAAACTTTTTGGCCCACAAGTTGGCGACCCCCCCATGATGAGATCACATTGCTAGGAGATACAGTGATGCAGAGGATCCAGTGGAGGGGGAGGGACATCTAGCTCAATCCTCCGCCACTCTACTCGTCGGGTTCGAGATAGTCCATTGTGCCCCCCCTCCATCATTATCGGACTAGGGAAAGAAGTCAAAGGCAAAATCGTTCTCCAAGGAGATGTTGCCCATTTTGGATGAAGAGGTCACCTAGAAGTAGCCAAAAGAGCCGCCTGAGGAAAGGGCTAAGAAAAAAAGTGTACAAGGAGGTTAAAAACCCTAATTACAAGTATGGTCGGTCGTTTCTATCATCTAATGACATAACCAAAGCAGGACCTGCATATGTTACTCTGCATGACTTCTACACATAGGCATGCAAAGCCAAGCAGACAACATCTTTGTTAAATTTGCGTCGAAGCATTTTCACACTGATGTTGGCTACTTCTTTATGGGGTTCAATGATTTGTACGACCTCTTCAACCTCGATAGTTTGGATATGTCACTCCTAAGATGCTTCACACTGTAAGTTTTAATAAAACCCGACAATTATACCATCATAGGACCATGTATATTGCATCTAACTTTTTTTTTTCTTATATGTAGACACATGATACAAGACAATCAGGCTGCGAAGAAGCGTATTGCATCTCTGGACCCTGGACCTCTATCTCTAGAGAGAATTAATTATGATGAGAAATTTGTGGTGGACTATATTGCAAGGACCATTGGTAACAAGAGCAATGTTATGTTTGCCTACAACCCGAGTGATCACTGAATTCTAGTGGTCCTTGTTCCAAAGGTTAAGCAGGTGTGGTACTTGGATTCTATAAATAGTACCAAACGAGACTATTCTAGGTTGCAGTTAGTTATCGATAGGTGAGCATCCTTTTAAACCATGATTACTTCAATTTTTACTGTTTCCTAAGTATCGAGGATTAGTCCCTGATAATGATTCCTGATGTAACTGCTTAATGTACGCGTGAACTACCCTTACAGTGTGATGAACTCAAGAGCTCCAGGGGTTATCCAGGTTTAGACCCCCCGAAGGATAATAGCCCAACGTCCTGTATATTTTGTTATAAGCATCTGTGAACTGGTTATAGATAAGATCCTCTCTCTAATCCTAGACCTGTTCTCCTCTTTAAATATAAGAGAAGGAGAACTTACAAGTAGACCCCTTTATGTAGATCCATACCTAGCTAGATATTCTTTTTTCAGGCCATCACCATGCGGAGTGTACGCTACACCTTGCATCGATGGTACTGCAGGGCTCATCCCATTCCCATGGACGCCTCCACCTTTATTTTACTCCGGTAGCCCCGCCTATCCTCTCGCCATGAGCTGCAAGCTTATCTGCCAAGTCGTTCCATCCTAACCTTCCGTGAGTCCGCTTGCGAAGTCGTCCACTTACATGGTTGTTTTGCAGAACCTGTCTCATTTGTCACGCGGCGCCAAGTTGGTCCACAAAACCTTTGGAAGGATGGGACACTGTCCATCTATGCCAGTCATGACTTTATTCACTGAAGGAAGGTGCCTCTAGAAGGAAAACACTTGAATAAAAATCAATAAATATGATTAGACAAGTTATTTATGAACGTCTCGTGACCAGCAAGAGTTGGTTGTGGGATCACAATACATTGCAAGGTAGTTGGTCGCGCAAGCCTCGCGCTAGTTGATCGAGCTTTGACCTGGTTGCGTGATGGGCTAGGGCTCAGTAATATCCTCCGTCGGTCATCATACCCCTCGTGGGGCCCGTTAGCTAGGACGCTCCATTACTCAATACTCCGACACTAAGTTTGACACTTTTAATTGATATTATTGGTGCATGATGCATGTAGGACTTCTGACATCCACATTAAAAAATATGGTGTTGGTAACTAGGAAACATCCATCCTGACTTATTGCTTCAAATTCCCGGTATGCATATTTAAATACACTCTTCATTACGTATTATTTGTAATCAACTCATATGACTTAATTCGTATTACTACATTGCTCAGTGACACCAGCAGCTCCCAGGCAACACATGCGGCTTCTATGTTGCCTACCACATGCTGCTACTCACGGAGCAATGCCCCAAATATCCCCTGGTATGTTGATAAAATGAAAATTTATTGCTCACATTTTAATGTCCAACCACAGTATAATTTGCTCATATTTTTCCCTATTGGCATACCTTCAACCTGCCTAATACCAACCTTTGAAAACAACAACTATGTGAAGTTCGAGGATGGCTCGCCCTTCTCTTATGACTCAAGCACTATACAAGAAAGGAGAGTTACATAATACTGGTGGTCTAGACACATGATTTTTCTGTTTATACATTTTGAGTGAGATGGATACTTATGTGTCTCATGAATATATACTTGATGTTTGTTTATATTTACATAATGAATTTCTTACTGTATGTGATATCTACTGTATATGATGTGAATTTAAGACCTATGTGATATGTACTATATGTGATATGCATATATACTTAATGTTTCTGCCTAAGGACGTCCACCAGCAATAAAATTAGATCTGGTGAATGAAAGACACAAACAATTTTTAGTGAAGAATTATCTGAGGTCTCTAGCCACATACAGGTTTTTAATGGAAACCGTCTGCATCATTTACATAGGATGGTGGTCTGTGATGGATATCATAGATGGGTTTAATGTAAAACCATCTGTAGCGTTGAGGCCCACAGACGGTTACCTCTAAAATTGTTTGAGACACACAGACGTCTGTAGCGTTGAGGCTCACATACGGTTTTTGCTTAAAAACCATCTGTGGCATGTCATGTTACATACGGTATTTTTTCCGTATGTCGTATCTTGATACCATGAACACTTTTTTTAGATGGCTCAAAAATCCGTGTGTAACATGATTTGAAACCATCTGTAAAGGGTATTTCTATAGTAGTGACGACTTCTACTATTAAAAATCATGCTTGAAGCTCTTAACAGAACATAAACTGATGTAATCTTGTCCCAGTAGTGCTGCAACAATCCTAGGAAAAGAAATAGCCCACGTATCAGCTGCTTGCTCGGAGTCTCTGTCTGAGAAGGTTTAGTGCTCGGTTCGGTGTTCTTCTGGTGAATTTTATTGGCTCACTGGCTGTGAACAAATTTCTCCTTGGTGCAAGCCGTTGCACAAATCCTGTTCAATTTTGCGAAGCATATACCGGGCGACAGCGACTATCTTTGAAATCTATTCTTTGGTCTGTCCAAAATTTTAAGATCATGAGAGACTGGCTTTATTGCTGAACCTCTTAGAGCCGCAAACTCCAAGTGACGTTCTCCTTCAATAAGTCATGACGCATGGCCTTCACGATCCCCTGAAGTGAGGATGACATACTGCCTCATTAGCTAGTTCATTCTTCCTGTTCGCTATTACCGTTGCCTGCCTATTTCACCTAGTCTGAGGTCAGGTAGCGAGTCGTTAGATCATCTTTAATCATATTTTCTTCATTTCGTTCTCTTTACGATTCACTTCTTCATTTCCATTCTCTTTATTTTCTCTTATCTCCAACAGCTTCCCTTCGAGAGGAATCGCGAAAGGAAAGGAGAGAGAATCCCGTTCTGGAGGGAATGACCCTGAAAATCCCTTCGTGACGGAAATCGTGAAGTGAAACCGTTGGAGCGCTGAAGGGAACGAAAATCCCGTTGTGAAGGGATTCTGGTCCCTGAAAAGAAACCGTTGGAGATGATCTTAAGGTTGGAAATGTCTGCAAAATGGGGTAGTACTGTTTAAAAAGCAAGCAATATTTGTCCAGCACGTTCGTGTGTCCTGCTGCTAAACTTGTTGAACCTGTGTGAATGTTTGCGATTTGGATTTGATTAAACCGGATGTTTCGTGTGATTCAGTTGCTACTTATTTTGAGCCTGCGTGGAAGGGACGTGTTGAATTTATATTTCCGTCAGAAAGCAGAAGTAATCTTATCAAGCTTCTTGATACTCCCTGTGTCTGGGAGAGAAAATCTCATGAGGTTGGTAAGATACTCACGCATGACAATCAGACTAGGTTATGCTACATGCACTGCTTAACGTTTCTGAAGAACAATTGTGCAGCTCCAAAGATGAATGATTAGGGCCCACGTGCCATGGATCCATATCAGTTTTCTTATTTTTTTTATTATACTAGTTAAGTGTCTGCATTACAACAAAAATAAAAATTACACAAGATACATCAAACATATACAAAAGTTATTGCTTACATCATGACTTAGAGTCAGCTAAAAAGACACCTACGAGGCCACTTATACGCACGCTTTGGCCATAGTTGATCCTTGTTATCACCTGCCGAGGATAGGGACAGAACAACACAGTCATAGCTATCAGAAAAAAATAGTTTAGGGGAAAATTACATAGATTGAGATTCTCTAGTAATAATACATAATGCATCTTCCAGAAGAAAGCATAAGTGTATTAGTATCATATCTATAAAGACCATAGAGTTGTGAATTGTAATACCATGAATAACATTCGTGTAAAAATAGTCTTGTTCGAGGGGTGTTCGAGGGGTAAACACTGAACGGGAACAGGGCCCGCCCATCGCGGCCATCGCGGCCAGATCTGGACATCGTAGATATCGCCGTCGCTGGTCGTCGGTGCCATCTCCTTCGATTCCAGCATTTTCTCCGGCGTGGAGGTGAGGGATGAGGTCATCGGGGCCATCTCCTTCAAATTCGACAGTTTCGCGGAGGAGCTCGCAGATCGAGTGGCCGAGATCAGCCCATCTTAACTAGATATGGTGGCCGGGGGCGGATGTAGGGGCTAGGCAACCATTGCAGAGGAGGGGAAGGCGCTACATGAGTGGAACGAGAAGAGGAAGGCATGTGTGGAAGAGAACGATGGGGAACCTACTTGTACCAATGGACGGCATAGGAGTCGGCGGGATGTGGGTCGAGGTAGGGTGGTGGGGAGGTGGAGGACGGGAGCAGGGGCTTCCGGTCGTGTGAGGAGGGTTGCGTGGTCTTCGCCAGGGCGAGTGGAGTGGTGGTGGGTTGCGAGATGTGCTGGTGGAGTGGACTAGTGATGGTGGAAGGGGATGGGCATAGGAGGGGAGTCGAGGTGGGCAGGGAGGAGTCGATTGGAGGGTGGCTCAGGAGGGGGACGAATGGATGCCGGGTCCATGTGTCAGCGTGGTGTAGGGTGAGGATAGAATAGAGACAAAACGCGGGTTGGTTGAGAAAGTATACTAGGTATTTTTTAAATAGTAAAGATTTTTTATACGAACTATGAGCATGCTCTGTCAAAACTCCATGCTAGAAGACTAGAATACGCTTTGCTGTTTCGGACACGTAAAGAGTAAATACAGGAAGCGATATATGGTATTATCACCAGACGCTTCGCTCATCCGATCGACGGACTCGGCGCCGGCGCTGCCGTGCGAAAGGAAGTACAGCCACGGCGGCGCTGCACGGGAACAGGGGCTCAGCAGGGCATTCGCGGGCCGCGCGGCTGGACCCCTTCAAGCAGTCAGGCGGGCCACGGGTGGGTTCGCCGGGCGACACCGAGCAATTGCAGCGCAAAGCAAAGCAGCCGAAGTTTAGTCCCACCTCGCCATTTCGTGCGGAATCCACGGCGGATAAAGCGCGCCCCATTCGCGCTCCCATCTCTGGGTCCACGGTGTCGGGCTGAGCAGCGACACACGTCTGGCCCTGGTGCACACACACGGTCGTGACCTGTGTTTGTATAGTGGTGCGATGATGCCTGGCCGGCCGGGTGCAGATGGGTCCCCTGATGTTTGTGCTGGATTCGGCACACGAGCCCCTTGTACTGGTGAACTTGTTGCGCATTCCCGTAGTTTCCTATGCGAGCGAGCGAGAGGCTGCCGGCACCCCTGTGCAAACCGTTGGCGTCTCCTCGGTGATGTCGAGAAAGCAGATCGTGAGCAATCACACGTTTTGTTTTTAAAAAATTTTATTCGTTCTCTCACGGTGCAGGATTTCAATAGCAACAGGTTTCAAAGATATGCTCTTTTGTTCGTCGGTGCACACCGACGCAATATGATAAAATAGACTACGTGTGACGACGCAACACAAAGAAATTGGTAAAATCCTAATTGTGTATGGTCTCACTTATTTTTTATGACAGCTGGCAGATATATATATAGAGAGAGAGAGAGCGTCGCGTGGTTGAGACGTGCAACGATCAGAGTCGGTTACATCGTCACGATCGAAGTCGTGACCAACACGATTTTCATTAATAAGAATGAAATCGTAAAAGGAGGCCGCATCTGCGTAAGGAATTAGACCCGATTTAGGCGGATCATTCACGCAGGTGCCGCGTGCCTACGCCCTCCGCCCTTCCCCAGCGCGATGCTACAAGCGAGCGCGTGCGTGTGTTCTTCTAGTCCTCTCATTCACACATGTTAAGTGGATGAAGGAGAGAAACTCTTTTAAGTTGGTCTCCATCCACATCCACTAGTAAGGTGAGATTAAAGATACACGCCTCTCATATATGGTTGGACCTTTAAGATTTATTTAGAATTATACAAATATAATAGGCTAAGCCCATATATTCTAACAATCCCCCATCATATCTTAAAGTCCCACAAAGATTTACCTTTTTCTCAATACTGTTTGATATATCAATATTTCAGTAGAGATTATTAAGTTGAACATCCACCTAGAATATCAAGCTACATTCATTCACCACTTGGACAATAAACTAAGCCTTGAATTGCAAATCTTGTGCAAATAAATTTTACTTGAAGTCATAACTGATACTTAGCTGTTAGTAGGCTACCCCACGGGTAGAGCATATAAGTTGTACTTCGTGGTCTGTTCATGAGTTTATTATAAATCATCTAAGTCTCATAAACTGCGACCAACAGTCAGGCTCATATAGGTGTTCTTTCAAGATTATCCTATAGGTTAAATTAAAGCTAACATAACACATTAAGGCAATAGTCAACTTGCCTTACATATTTCGAGAATCTTACATCTTTACTCGAGTGGATTGTGTGATACCCTCCTTCAGTTCACTAATAGTTTGTTTTTCCTAAGTCCTAATTTACGACTTTCATCACATAGATTGGGTCAACACTACTGTATAACTCGTATGAGTCTCATACCCATCTTCTTCAATGTATTATCTATCACATTTCGTGATAATCCATTTATAAATTGATATGTCATGTTCTTAGCCATTTGAATATAATCCAATATTATCACACCGGAGTTTCTCAATTTTCTGACAAATTTTAATATTCTTTTTACATGTCTTGATGATTTCATGTTGTCCTTAGAACTGTTTACTTTGACAATAATCGTTTGATTATCACAGTTCGTAAGGATAGTTGGTATCGGTTTTTTATCACTAGCAAATCCATTCAGAGCTCATGCAGCCATTCTGCCTCAACAATGGTTGTATCTAACGTTGTGAGTTCTTCTCCCATAATTGACCTCGTTAATATGGTCTGTTTGCAAGACCTCCATGAGATAGCAACAACGTGAAAAGTGAATACATATCCACTTATGGTCTTGATCTCGTTAATATCAGATATCCAATTTGAATTACTATAACCCTCTAGTACTGATAGATACCTAATATAGTGAAGTTCAAAATTCATAGTATCTAGCAAATAGCGCATGACTCGATCAAGTGTATGCCAATGATCATCACCCATGTTAGAAGTAAACCGACTCAATTTACTCACAATAAATGAGATGGCAGACCTTGTAGCACTAGTTAGGTATATGAGTGATCCGATTATTTGAGAGTATCTCAGTTGAGCCCTAACAATTCTTTTATTCTTTCAAAGTATTAAGTTAGGATCAAAAGACGTTGGAGCGATCTTGTTGTCCATGTAGCCAAAGCGTCTCAAGATCTTTTCCACACAATAGGATTGCAAAAGTGTAATTTCATTCTCACCTCTGATCAACTTAATGTTTAAGATCACACCAGCCTCTCCCATCTTTATATCAAAATTTTTAGACAGATATGGTTTGATCTCATTAATCACATCAATAGTTGTCCCAAAAATCAAGATGTCATCAACATACAAGCATAAAATAACTCACTCACCCCATCATAGTGATAATACACACATCTATCAGCTTCATTAACAACAAAACTCGCAGATGTTAATGTTTTATCGAACTTCTCATGACATTGCTTATGAGCTTGTTTGAGGCTATATAAATATTTCAGCAACTTACATACCTTGTCCTCCTGACCCTCTACTACAAATCCATCGGTCTGATCCATATAGATTTTTCCTCATCCAACTCTCCATTAAGGAAAGTTATCTTAACATTCATCTAAGAAAAGTTATCTTAACATTCATCTAATAAACAAGAAGATCATGTGAAGTAGCCAAGGAGAGTAGTACTCTTATCGTGGTCAATCTAGTGACAGGTGAATAAGTATCAAAAAAATCTTCGCCTGCTTTTTGGGTATAACCCTTAGCCACAAGCCGAGCCTTATACTTTTTGATAGTACCATTAGGCGTAAACTTCTTTTTGAACACCCACTTACAACCTACAGGTTTACAACCATAACGTGGATCTGTGACTTCTCAAGTCCCGTTGGCGAGAATGGAATTCATCTCGCTACGAATAACCTCCTTCCAGTAGTCTGCATCTAGAGATGCATAAGCTTTTGAAATTGACATGGAAGTGTCATCCACAAGATATATAGTGAAATCATCACCAAAGGATTTTATTATCCTTTGTCTCTTACTCCTTCTCGGAGCTTCACTATCCTCCTCCTTATGAACTAGCTCGAGTGGTTGTTCAGAATACTCGAGTGGTGTGATAGTTTCAGGAATTATCTCAGAGGTTTGACTAGAAGTGTTATATATATCATTCATAAGAAATATGCTCTCAAAGAAAGTGACATCTCTAGGCTCTATAATTGTATCAACTAGCATGTCAGATACCTCAGATTTAACTACTAAAAACATATAAGCAATGCTCTTATGAGCATATCTCAGAAAGACACAATCCATTATCTTAGGTCCCAACTTGCGCTATTTAGTTATTAGTACATTGGCTTTCGCCAAGCATCCCCAAGTGCGTAAATAAGAAAGTGATGGTATTCTCCCTTCCCAGTCTTCATATGGGGTTTTCTCCTTATTCTTAGTAGAAACTCAACAAGATCTCCACCGTCATACCTTAATAAATCCATAGTGTCTAACATGGTATTAACCAAGTCAGTCGAGGTACGATTCTTTCTCTCGGCTATCCCGTTTGATTGGGGTAAATAGGGAAGCGTTCTCTCATGAATAATTTCATATTCCTTATAGCATAAGTTGAAATAACTCGAGAAGTACTCTCCACTATGATCCGACCTAAGTCTTTTGATTTTTCTTTCCAATTAATTTTCAACTTCTACCTTATAGATTTTAATGTAGTCTAGAGCCTCATCTTTCAATTTTAATAAATACACATAACAAAATCTAAACGCATCATCAATTAAGGTCATGAAATATCATTTTCCACCATTCGTCAACACACCATTCATCTCGCACATATATGAATATATGAGTTTTAATGGTACCCAATTTCTCTCATCGGCTTCCTTGTGAGGCTTACGAGGCTGCTTAGATTACACACAACTTTGACACTTAGAACCTTTGACAATGGAAAATTTCGGAATTAAATTCAAGCTACAAAGCCGAGTCAAACAAACAAAGTTTATGTGACATAACCGTGAGTGTCAAACACTAACCTTATCTTCATTAATATTGTCACTAATATGGTTCACAGATTTATTATAGAAATCAGAAAGAGAAAAGCGGAACAAGCCTCTACACTCATAGCCCTGACCAATAAAAAGTCCATGTTTAGACATAACTACGTAATTGAACTTGAGTACCATATTATACCTGTCTCTATAGAGAAGGGAACCACTAACTAGATTCTTGTTTATTGAAGGGACATGCTGTATGTTCCTCAGTTGCACGATTTTTTCCAAAGTAAACTTTAGATCTACCATAAACAGAAGCATGAGACATATTCCCTATTAAGACGAAAGAATCTCGAGTGACCTAATAAGAAGAGAATATTGAACTGTCAGCACACATGTGTATATTAGCCCCGGTATCAATCCACCTACTGGTAGACTAATTCACTGAAAGAACAATAAGTAGATTATCATACCCACTAGTTTCATCTCTAGTGTTTCCAATGATCATGTTGATAGACTTGGTGTTCTTCCCTTGATTAACATGTCTTCCTTTGCAGTCTCGGCAAATGTTTAGCCCAATAGCTAACCTCGCCACACACAAAGCAAGGTTTATCATCTTTGTTGAAGGGATCGATGATGTCCTAATAGGGGGTTGAATTAGGACACTTAGAATCTATTCGGCTCCAAAAACTACACAAGATAAACCTATATTAATTTCCATCTAGATGTGCTCTAGGTTTATCTAGTGTGTCTACTCTAGCGATCAAAGCGCTTATAACCTATCTCAGAAGGTAAATTGCAAGAATTTAAATACGAAAACGTAAATAAGATAGAGAGAGCAAACTCAGCATAAGGATTTTTATCCTGTGTTATCGATGGCATGAATGTCACCCCTAATCCACATTGGAGCTCCACAAAGGATATGCTCCCGGTCGGCACACGGTCACGACTCTTGAGCCACCAAATCACAAAGACAAGGCCTCCACCTAGATGAGCCACCAAGGTAAGGTCTCACCACTAGCCTCTCTTTCGGTTCCTTGCCATCGTGATCACTTCGGAGCTTGAGTCACCAAGGCAAGTGTCTCCTCATCCCTGTACACGTTTTTCGTCGCCACTCCACACCAAGTCGGATGATCAACAAGTTTGCCGGTGAGTCACCAAGACTCCAAGGTGCCAACATACCAAAAGGTACAAGCTTGGATCACTCCTTGATCCACTTTTTAGACAGGAATCACCTAGAAACACACTCTCTAGACCTATAAGCACTAATCACTCTCTAATTGTGTGCTTAATCGCCTTGGATGATCACTTTAAGTACTTTTTGGGCTTGGATGTCTTCTTAGGTGTACATAAACTTCTTAGGACTCCAGTTATATCAAATGACTGAGTGGAGGGGTATTTATAGCCTCAAACCCGCGCACTAGTCGTTATCCCAACAGCTCAAAAAAGTTGTTAACACCGGATGATCTAGTGAGAATAATAGTACTAACACTGGATCATCCGCTGAGTACACTCTCACAAACTAGCCGTTGAAACCTTAATTAAGCCTCTGTGAACACCAGACACTATGGTGTATACTTCATCTCCATCACTAGACTATCCGGTGAACTGCATCCTCTCTGTGTAAATTGCTTCGGTGTAAGCATCTGGTGCATATTACTTTATCACTGGACTATTCGATGCCTTGAACTTCATTCTGTCTCTTTGCACTATTTATTCTCCAGTGTATTTTCCGGTGTAGCCTTGCTTCATCAGCGAACCTTCCGGCGTGTTGATCTTTGATCTTCCACAGCTGCAACCTTCTCTGGTGGAAATACTCTGGTGTGTATCTTCCTCTGATCATCGGACTATCCGGTGGGTTGTTGCATTCTTCCTTCTGGTTAGAAACACTTTGGTGTTGCCATTCTTTGATCACCAGACTATCCGGTGAGACTTAGCCTTCATTTTTAAGCACGACGCCCTTATCTGAAAGAATTGCTCCGGTGAGCACACTTGCTAATCACCAGACCTTCCGATGAGATCTTCATACCTCTCTCCCCCCTTTGTTAAATATTCTCCGGACCATCAGATGAGGTAAATCTTCCTAGGATTTCTTCAATTCGACCAAACTTTGTCCTGGCTGTGATGGTTTGTTCATGTATTATATTCGATGAGACCTACTAACATATATTATTGACAAACATGTTAATCTCATTGACTATGTTGTCATTAATCACCAAAATCACAATCATAGCCTAATAGGTCCATTTTCTCTACATTTGTTCATCATCTTCCTCTTGAAGTTAGTGGTTTGCTTGACCTTATTATTTTTCCTTTTGTACTTACTGTTAGAGGACCGTTGCACCATATTTACGCTAGATTGTCCATCACCTCCTTTGTTATGCACATGCTCGAGCTTTCTCCTTAACATCAAGAGACGTGATCAAACTCTCAACAGAAATCTCTTGTCTCTTGTGTTTTAGAGCAGTGACAAAATTCCTCCATGAGGAAGGAAATTTGGCAATGATGCCCCTAGCCATAAACTTGTCGGTAAGGTACACTTTAGGAACTCGAGTTCTTTTACAATACACTGAATCTTATGAGCTTGCTCAACTACTGAACGATTATCGACCATCTTGTAGTCATAATATTGCTCTATGATATACAGTTCATTATCTGCAACTGACACATCAAATTTTGCATTAAGTGCATCCCATAACTCTTTTGTGTCTTTTATGTGCATGTACACATCACAAAGATAATCAACAAGAGCACTAAGAACATATCCTACAAAGAGTGTGTTGTCTTTCTTGAACTTCTTCTCCTCGTCAGAGGAAAGAGTTCCTTCAGGCTTGCCAGACGCAGCCCAATAACAGTTCATAGCTGTAAGCCGCAAAGTGGCTATGACCTGTCATCTCTTAAAGTGCACACTGGTAAACTTGTCTAGTCTCAGTGCATCGGTAAAACCAGCCATTGTTAAATTAAAGTGTCTACAATAAAGTTTTTTGATTGTTGGAAGTAATAGCACTTTCAGATTTAACTTAATTCAATTCCTAATATAGCATGAACAAGAACATATACAAATAATCAAAATTAACTAAGATTCGACTTGCTCCAACGAGTCTCGACTAGATACTCGAGCAGAACTTTGACTAGCTCTGACGAGTCTCGACTAGATACTCAAGTAGGATTCCAACTCACTCCAACGAGCCTCGACTAGATCGACTATCACTTGAGTAGAGCTCGACTAGATACTCTAGTAGAGATTTCAGTATACGTACCCGATGACGACATGAGATGCAAAGACCCCCATGATTTTGATGCAGTAGGTGATGATGACGATGAAGTAGTCTAAGTTGATCTCAGTGTAGCACACGATGATGCAGATGAAGTAGCACATGGTGATATTGAGGAAGCAAATCATAAGCAATTGCGCCAAGCACTTGCCAAAAATATTATTCGTCCTCTCCCAGTGCAAGATCCCAGGAGCGACGGGTTCCGGAGACCTGCTCTCCCGTTCGTTGATGCATGCCGACACAACAAGATGGAGTAGACTACGTGCGACGGTGCAGCAAAGAAAAATTGATAAAACCCTAATTATGTATGACCTCACTTATTTGTGGCAGCGGCTGACATATATATATAGGAAAAGTCGTATGGTTGAGACGTGCCACGATCAGAGTCGGTTACGCCGCTACGATCGGAGTCTTAACAACACGATTTTCATATATTTATCAGTTTGCCCACGCCGCAAAAAGAAATTGCAAAAGGAGACCGTATCTGCGCAAGGAACTGAGCCCGATTTTGGCAGACCATTCACGCAGGTGACGCGTGCCCGCGCCTTTTGTCCCTGCCCCAGCACAGTGAGAGTGTGCGAGTATTTTTTTAGTCCTCTCATCCACACATGCTAAGTGGATGGAGAAGAGAAATTCTTTTAAGTTAGTCTCTATCCACATCCACTAGCAAGATAAGACTAAGATACACACCTCTATCATATGATTGGGCTTTTAAGATTTATTTAAAATTATACAAATATAATAGACTAAATCCATATATTTTAACACTACAAACCGTAGTTGTAAACTGTATCCCTTCTAGTGTCTAGTGTTTTGAAAAGCGCAAAATGATGGGCAATGGAGTTCATTTCTCAATGCTAAGAAAAAAACAGAATCACATACTCGCGAGCAGTAAGAAACTAAAAAATTCCCTCGAGCTTTTTTTTAGCAAGAGTTCTTTTAGTCGTATAATTGCTGACACTTTTCACCCTTGCGTAGCTCAATAACTGTCATCATCTTCTGTATCACCATGGCATAGCGCAGACTACAGGGTAAATTGATGCCATAATACTATGATAAAAGCACTGTTATCTTCATGGAAATTTTTCTGTCTAGTTGTGCTTATGGTTGGAATTACGAAGTTCCATTCAACAAATGGCTGTTGTATAGACCACCTCATCATGTGTTTGTTCATATAGAAAGTACTCTCATGGTCTATGCTGTTCGTCTATGGAGCCAGGGAAGGGAACAAACATACCCAAACACGAGGAGTTCGGGAGTCAGGACAGACGGTCAGAGCATACAGCTGCATATGCATTAACCCCGAGTGAAGCTTCAGAGTTCAGACTTAAGCCAGTGAGGCTGACATCTTCGAACAAGCCATCCACCAGTTGAGGCCGTTGAGGAGGGCAGCCATGTCTGTGCCGATTCATAGATGATGTAGTGGTTGTGGTGTGCTATCCGAGAGAAAACTACGTTGCCTGTGATACCTAGAAAAGCACCTCGAAATTGTTTTTAGCTCAACCAGACTGAATATACTACTCAACAATTAGGGATGGAAACGGATCGGATACGTATAGAATCGAATTCGGATAGTACAATTTACCATATTTTAATCCGAATACGAATACGGATCCGGATATCTTCGAATACGAATACGAATCGGATAGTTCGAATACGAATCCGCATTCGGATATCTACTCGATCTTCGAAATTTAGATGGAAATTTAAATTTTTGAAAAAATTTGACTGAAATTTGATAAAATTTGAATGAAATTTGTTCTACTTTGATTGAGCCGGAATTTTACAAATTTTGTTCAAAATTCATGTTGGAAATTTAAATTTTTGATCAAATTTAACTGAAATTTGATTGAAATTGTTCCAATTTGATTGGGTTGGAATTTCGTTCATATCTGAAATTTCTAAAACTTTAGCAAAATTTGGTTCCCTAGTTGGCGGATACGGATACGAATCGGATATATCTCGAATTCGGATATCCATATTTGAATCCGAATCTCGAAAACGAATTCGGATATATCCATTTTAGTATCCATTTCAGAAACGAATACGGATACAGATATCTATATTCGCATTTTAACGAATACGGAATCGGATAATTTGAATTTCCTGCCATCCATTTCCACCCCTATCAACAATTACCTCATCCGTTTCTATCCTACGTACGGCACTGACACGATGAGGTTTTTAAAACCTTTCCATCAACTGCTGCTTCGTTAAAAAGCAGATGCAATCTTTGACGTAGCAAAGAGAATCCTCCTCTCCTTTTGTTTTCGCACCAGGAACAAACACCGTGCAGCGGATTGTCTACATCTAGTAAGATCAGGCAAGGCAGCATATGATCCAATCCAAGCGAGCTTTCAGTTCCGACAAGTGTAGTCAACAACAGAAAGACAGAGGCGGTGCAGTGAACCTGTCCAGGTTCATGCATGCCGTCCACTACCCGAACCAGCTGCAAGTTGCAGAGATCGGAGCTTGGCGTTTCAGGCTATACCTGCAAATGGGACGGTCGAACGGAGCACTGGATGCAGTGAACCTGCGCAGGGCGGCACGGCGACGCAACGGTAATGCAACGATAGATGCTACTTGCCCCGGTTATCCTGTTGGGCACTGCGTCATTCGGCAGGACTACCGATCGTGTAATCTTGACTCGTATAAATTAAAGGCAGGTCACCAAGTTGGCGTTGTTTATTATGATTTAATTACAAGGTGATGGATGATCTATGCAGTGTCATTTAGTATATATGGCAATCAAGAAAGCCCAATGAATCAACCAATTCACTTTAGGCTTATTTAGTATAGCTCAAACTTTTAAAAAAAAAATTAGAGCAGAGGATTCTTAGACCTAAGAATTTGTGATGCTAGAGTCAGAGTTATAGGTACGTTCAGAGTATTTGAGTGAACGACTTTATTTTTATCTTAGTTTAAAAATAAAGACTTAAAATACTTTACCTTCACTACAAACTTAAGATTTGATCTGAACTATAAGCTAAAGTTCTGCCAAATAAAATTTTATAGTATTAGTTTTAGTTGCTAAAGATAGATGCGTGCCGGTGTGCAGTATACTCCGATCATGATTCAGCGTAACGCTGATGTCTCTTCTTAATATATGTCCGGTTGAATGTTTACTTTTGGGTTCCATTTGGAATTTGTAATTTGGTTAGATTGCTATATCACAGAAAATGAACACTCATTATTTTCCGGCTTAGTTTCCGATGTTGAAATCCCGCATAGATTACACATCGGTAACAATAAACCAATCCTGGGTAAGCTGGTTGTTAAATTTAGAGTAAAATGTATTGGTGGTCTTCAAACTTATTTTGGTGTGCTATTTAGATTCACGAGCTCTAAAAATATATTTTTAGGCTATTAATATTATCAAACCATATCAATCAGATCCATATCGGCTCAGAAGGGTCTTTATGCTGAAATGACATACCACGTGGTACCTGTGTGGCAAAAGCGGTACATATATAGCCTCTCTCCTCCCTCTCTCTCATCTGTCAACCTCCTCCCTCTCTCTCCCTCTTCCTTCAGACCGCGTGTAGAGCTCGGCTACCGTGTGGACGACGACGACCTACCAGCCGGAGCTTCCCCACGCGAAAAATTGAGGATGCCCTTGCCCTCCTGTTGCTTGCCATCCAATAAGACACTCCTGGTCAAAAACTCTATCTTCTTCTCCTCCCGACTGTCATTCCCCACCACGAGCTCCACTGCAGTCGTCACAATCTCGCCACCTACGCCCCTCCTCCACCGCAGCCGTGCTAAGGGAAGATTAGAGGAGCTCCCTCCCCGTCCCCTCCCTCGAGTTTCCGATCGAATTCGCTTCCTCTCCGATGGAATCGAGCTCGACAACCATCTTCCCCGCCTCGAATCGGCGTCCTTCATGCCTCACTACCGACCCGTTGCTCTAGCCCTCCTCCAAGACGAAGAGCCCCACTGTGAGCTTTCCCTCTACCTAATGATCCTCATGCGTGTCCCCGTTAGGCTCGATCCCATTGCTGACCTGGCCTTCACTGTGTTGCTGCTAGCGAAGCTCGCCTGAGCTGTCAATGGCCACCGATGCTTTCCCTCACCGTCGATCGTGCTTCCCTCTCTGCATGTCATCACTGAGACCCCAAATTGGCTCCCTATTGTGTGCTAGTGCTCCTAGCACCCTTCCCCGGCCGAGTCCCATCGCCAATCGCCCTCGGCGAGCCAGTCAACCGCCAGTCAATGTCATCCCTCCCTCTCTTGTTTCTATTTTGACTGGAATCAAAATGTTGAATCGGTCAAATGGGTTCCGGCCCCATAGATCCGGAGAGAGACTACACAGATCTGAGTGTAAAAAGGGCTTGCAGGCACCACGTGGTATGCCATGTCTGCATCAAGACCCCCTTCGAACCGGTATGTACCTGATTGATACAATTTAACAATATTAATAATCTAGAAATATATTTTTAGAGCTCATGAACCTAAATGACACAACTGAACAAGTTCGAAGATCATTACTGTATTTTACTCTTAAATTTATTATTGTCTATTGAGTTTCTTTAATTTATGCCTCTGAGCCAAACCTGTTCTTCACGTTGCCCTTAATTTCTTCACCTCTCATTTATGCCACTCTCTCTTAATTGTGCTGTTAAAAAATGCCATTGTCACGTGGATTCCATTAGGATGTGTTTGGTTATTCGAATTTGTTTAAGCCTGATCCAGATGATGTATATAATTTTAGGGAGAAGTATGTTTGTTTGTCTACATCTATTATTTCAACCAGATCTACCAGATGCAAATATACGTCTTTAGCCTGGCCTAGGAGAGCTTCACTCCATATTCTGGCCTTGCAGATATAGACTCTTTCATCCACTCATATAAGCGAGACCATTGTTAGTATCACAAAATCATCTTCATACGAGCAACCAATCACAATATCAACTCTTGCATCTGCTAATGCGTTATTAGATTCGGTCAACCAAACTAAAACTTAGCTTAGCCTGTCCAGACAGATACAACTAACTAAACACTTCTCTTTTCAATAAATATAACTTTGCTTAGTTTGCTTCTGTAAAGCCAGACTATAAGATGCAGCTTTACAAAATCCCATCCGGAAAACCAAACACATCCCTTTATAGTAGCAAAAATACAACTTTGTACAACATACGTGACCATATTTGCTGAAATAGACAACTATATTCCGTATTTACGAATTTAGCATATGTATTCGGCATACGGTGTGCTAAAAACGAATTTTCGGAACACGGTGTACCGAAAAAGTCATTTTCGGCACACCGTGTGCCGAATACAGTATTCGGCACACCGTGTGCCGAATACAACAAAAAGCATATTTCGGCACACGGTGTGCCGAATACCAACTGTATTCGGCACACCGTGTGCCGAAATACCCTTTTGCGTCACGTCGTGTCACGTCGCGCTTTACTTTTTCTTTTCGCTTTTCCTTTTTCCTTTTTCCTTTTCGCTTTTTGCTGTCTCCCACATGGCATGTCGTCCTGCATGTTTTCCTATCTGGCCGTCTCGTTGAGCTTTAAAAGGCAGCGCAGAGGCGAGCAGCGGAGAGCACAACGGCTTGCGCTAATCCGCGTTTGGAGCTACGAGCAGAGGAGAGCAGGGAGGAGAGCACGACGGTGAGCAGGGCAGCAGATTAGCGCGAGCGCGAGCAGTCGAGCACGAGGAGTTGCGGTGCAGCAGGACAGCCTTCCTTAGTAGTAAGTACTTATATTTATGAAGTTGATAAAATATAGTAGGTATAATATTTGCATATTTTATGATGTCGTAACAGAATCAGCTAGTTATTTGAATCATAGATTATGTATGTACTTATATTTAGATTAGAAAATATAATTATAGCATGCAGATATTAAGTTGCTAAAATAGAGTAGGTGTAAGATTTGCATATTGTATGATCTCGTAATAGATGGTACTATAGTATAATAGTAATCGTAATATTTAGATTAGAAAATGTAATTAGAGCAAGTAGACCGTTCGAATAAATTGGATAAATGATATTAAGTTGGTAAAATAGAGTAGGTATACTATTTGTATATTCTATTATCTCGCAACAGAAGCAACTATAGTGTAACATTAACTGTAATACTTAGAATAAAAAAATATAATTAGAGCAAGTATAGTATTTATTCTGTTCGAATACATTGGATAAATGATATTAAGTTGGAAAAACAGAGTAGGTACAATATTTGCATATTTTATGATCGCGCAACAAAAGCAACTATAGTGTAATATTAATCGTAATATTTAGATTAGAAAATGTAATTAGAGCAAGTATAGTATTGATTCCGTTCGAATAAATTGGATAAATGATATTAAGTTGGTAAAACAGAGTAGGTATAATATTTGCATATTCTATTATCTCGCAACAGAAACAATTATAGTGTAACATTAACTGTAATACTTAGAATAAAAAATGTAATTAGAGCAAGTATAGTATTTATTCTGTTCGAATACATTGGATAAATGATATTAAGTTGGAAAAACAGAGTAGGTACAATATTTGCATATTTTATGATCGCGCAACAAAAGCAACTATAATGTAATATTAATCGTAATATTTAGATTTGAATATATAATTAGAGCAAGTATAGTATTTATTCCGTGCTAATACATTGGCTAAAATAGAGTACGTATGTAACATATATCTAATTAGTTATTTGGTCATTTACGTTTGTTTAGCAGAGACGCTATGACTATCCATATTTATTATGGAGAACGTCCCGCTGTTTTGCATGGGAGACTCGTGTCCATTCAGAACTGCCAGCACGTAGAGAGTACGGTTGAGCTACCAATTGATCTAGAAGGCTTACAAACACATGTTATGAGCCTTTTGCGTCTAAACCAGCAGTCCTACAATGTTATCCTAGAGGGTGTTAGGCCACGGCCTGTACCAAACAGCTCGCTCATTGTCCATACGTTGTTCGATTTGAGAAGGAATAACGCTTGGGCCTTGTACTCACGTAAGGTATTAGAGGAGAACTTTGAAATGGGAGTGTACGTAAACATAGTATCACGACCGGTGCATGGTGAAGAGGTGGCTACCGTGGAAGGATCAGACCATAATGTGATGCATGATGAGGCGGGAGGGAATGTCGGGGAGGGCACTTCGGGTACGGATGGACCCGAAGTGGACTATGGTGAGGTAGATGCACAATGCATGGATGATGAAGTCAGTGGCAGTGGCAACAAAGAAGGTGCTGACAATGATGATCCGGTGCCGGCGATCCAGTACTTTCATGGTGCTGGGCTGCTTAATTGTACCATCAGTGAGTATAACACCCTATCTAATTGGGGATACCAGAATAGCGACATCCAAGTGGGGCAACGGTTTCAGAATAGGAAAGAGGTCATCCACTTTATCAGCAACTATACTGTAATCACAAGAAGGGACCACAAGTGTGCCCGGTCTAACCATACGGAGTATGAGGTCAGGTGTACGAAGCACCCGACTTGTCCTTACTTCGTATGAGCCCATAAGCCAAAGCACGAGAACTATTTTGTGCTGAGTAGACACACCTCACATACATGCAGCGAAGAGGCTATTAGGAATGTGAGCCACGCAGTTGATGCGAGGTTCATAGCCCAACTACTCATCACCCTTGTTGGCACAAACATATGTTTGTCGCCAAAATCCATTATGGAGGAGGTGCAGACTAAGATGGGTATGCTGATCAATTACCACACCGCGTAGCGAGCAAAGCAGAAGGCATTGAAGATGTTGTTTGGAAGTTTCGAAGACTCGTACCACTACGCACCGAGGCTGATGCAGAAGATTACCATGACCAACCCCGGGACCTAGTGGGCCATAGAGGATGAGCCGATCAGGCTGGATGATGGGTCATACAGCAACACTGATCGATACCTCATTAGGTTTTTCTGGTCCTTTGGCCAATGCATCGAAGCTTTCAGGCATTGCAAGCCGGTGGTATGTATGGATGCCACATTTCTTAGCGGCAAGTACCATGGTAACCTAATGACAGCGATGGCGGCGGAGGCAAACAATCAGATAATTCCTCTCGCGTATGCATTGGTTGAGAGTGAGAACAATGATAGTTGGTTGTAGTTCCTCACCTTGGTGAGGACACGTGTCGTCGGCAATAGGGAACGAGTCTGCATCATATCAGACTGCAATAAGGGCCTCTTGCATGCATTGGATGTGCTGCATGACAGCACAAACCCCTCCATTGCTTGGCCTGATGTGGAGAGAAGGTGGTGCATACGACACTTAGGTGCGAACCTTTACTCAAGGTATCACAACAAGGGTCTTGTGAAGAGGTTCAAAGGGTTATGTCTTCAGAACCAGCAGGCGAAGTTCAACGAGATATGGCGAGAGTTAAATGAGACCACTCGTAAGATGATGGCACAGCAAGAAGCACAGGAGGACCATCTGCGGACGCAAATGGTGGGGGGCCAAACCATCATTAGTCGTTCACGTGGTACGTTTAGCCAGTGGATAGCGGGAAAGCCGACGGAGCGTTGGGCCCTATTCCATGATACTCACGGTTCCAGATGAGAACATAGCGTTTGAAAGATCGTATTTTCTTTTTGGTTACAAAAATATTGTATCTAAAATTGTTGTGTCTTATAATAGGTATACGATCATGACAACGAACATAGCTGGGGCGTTCAACAATGTCCTAAAGGGTGTACGTGGCCTCCCATTGTGTGCCATGATTGAGCTCACATTCTATAGGACGGCTGACTACTTTCGAGACCGTGGTATAGCTGCAATGGAGTGCAGCACGCGGTTCGCACCTAAGGTGGAGGAAATCCTATCCAGAAGGAGGAGTAAGGCACACTTTCATCGGACTATGATCTACGACCGGACCAACAATGAATTTGAGGTCATGTGTCATCGTCGGTACACTTTCTGGATACAGTGCGGGGGACACCGTGCAACAATGTCAAATTGGTCCTCACGAGGTGAAGTGCACATGCAATAAGCCAAATCTGTATCATATCTCGTGCTCCCATATCTTGGACGCTTGCAGTCACATGGGTAGGAACGACGGATCACAATACGTATCACCCTATTTCACGATCGATGCACTGAGGAGCACATGGCTTTCAAAGATACGTTCATTTAACATCAGATCCAGCTACAAAGCAATCGAGGGGCCTAAGTGGGTACCTTATCCCAGGGCCAGACGCACGGATCCTGGAAGGCCTAGAGCCACGAGGCTTCAAGGTGACATGGATGCAGCAGATGCTGTTGATGGACTACGTAGGTGCAAAATATGCAAGCAATCCGGCCATGACAGGAGGACTTGTCCGACCCGGCGGTAAACTATTAGGCTACGATCGAACTGGATTGTATTAGCTTTGGTGCTAGTGAGTTTGTTATATGAAGTTTGTTAGAAACATGGATTGCATTGTAATTTGTTATGAACGTATTATGTGTTGTACCTATTTTGTAATAGCTGTTGTCTTACTTTATTTTATAATTGAACCATGAGGCTTGAAATCATTGACATGGCTCACGTTCACCTTCCCGAGCTTCTTCAACTACGGTATGACGAGAACCACAGGAGAAGGATGATTTTCGCAGGGCAACAGGTACATCGATATTACGTGAATTTTATTTGCTCTAATACCTTGGTACTTACTCTATAAATGTATTGCATACCTTTGCAGTTGCTCTCATTGCGTTTCAGGAGTGTGCGCAAGCTTAAGGAGTTAGACCCTCGATTCCACGAGCCCCTCGCACAGGCCGAACTACTATCGTTCGCACTTATGATGGCAGGAGCTCCCATGGAGGGTGGTGGCAGGACTCCACTGCCACCGATCGAGGTCTCACTGCTCACAGGCCTGGTCGACCGCTGGCGTCCTTAGACGCACACATTTCACTTTCCTTATGGAGAGATGACCGTTACTTTACGGGACGTTGCCATGCTGACCGGGCTCCCGATAAGGGGCACCCCGTTAGTACTTCCACGACCAGCAAAGGAGCAGTGGAAGAGTTATATTCGCGGCAGGTAATTATTTGTTACATAAAGCATTTCATATGTTGCAGTGTTGTTCGTGGTTCATTGATTCTCTGCACCTTGTAGGTTTAAAGTGCATTATGACATGAAGGATGTAGGGCTCTCCATGTCATGGATTCATGGCCTACCACAGTTCAGCCCTTACCCACCGGATGCGGACGAGGCAACAGTTATGCAGCATTAAGAGGTGTACTTATACATCTTGCTTGGAGGCATAATGTTTTGCAACACGGCAGACGATTATGTACTTCCGCATATTGTATGGTTAGCGCGTGAGCTCACGTCACGTCCGTACGAGCCGACACATTACAGTTGGGGATCTGCTGTGTTGGCTGCTACATACAAAGGATTATGTGCCGCAACCCAATAGTCAACGAAGATGGGATCTATTTCTGGCTGCCTACACCTTCTACAGCTCTGGAGCTGGGATTATCTCCCGATGTGTCAACCGTGGGTGAGCAAGACCTACTATCCAGTTCTCATCTCTGACGGCGTCGCCGACGACATGAGGCCAACGATGGGTTATAGGTGGCTTCATGCCAAGCTGCGATGGAGTCACCACCAAGACCATAGAAACTACGCCCGGGTGATCAGTGACCTTGATGTCCTCAGCGCCGATCTTGTGGAGTGGGATCCATGGCGTAGTGAATGAGTGGCCGAAATTGTGACTAGCGGCCTCATCGCACCATCTTGTTTCCGTGACTCCGACCTATGGATGACTAGATATTTTTTGCTTTATATGAACAATGTAGAAGTGTATTCTCCTGACCGTGTGCAGAGGCAGTTTGGTCATCGTCAGTTGGTGCCAGTACCTCCCCCACGAGACGCTGGTCAGGCGCACAAGTAAGTGTGTTACTGTATATACCATTCTTATGTTACGAAATTTTAACTATTTATGTCACATACAGGAGGAGTGCCCAAGGAAACGCAAGCACCCACGACTGGTCGGAGATTAATGCAGAACACATAACCCGATGGATGGAGTCTAGCCTAGTGGATGTCGTCGTTCCTGCGGGACAGTACGATGATATTACGTACTGGGAGTACCTTGCGTGGTATCAATCACGAACACGTCCCACCTTACTCAACGGTAGCGTACCACCAGCCCCCAGACCCTTCCCCGAAGCTCGTGCCCGGCTTCTTCATGCGGTGGTAAGTGATGTTGTACTTATAACGATTTTCATTAGTTTCTCATCCGTATTACTGATATAACCCTCAACAACAACAGACCGAAGTGGGGTACGAAATGCATAGGTATGCGGAGCATGAATGTGGGGAAGCGAGTGGGTCAGCCACGCGAAGGGATAGGCACCCTCTCCGGGAATACATGAGGACGAGAGGGTCTCGCCTTTGGTCCGCGATACGTGGACTAGGTGGTTGCGCCCCGCGTTATAGGGGATACGACGTACCCGCCATGGACCCGTCCCGTGCCTCCCACAGCAGGCGCTCATCCAGTGCTCATGAGGCACATTCACAGGAGGCCCCTTCGTCTGCGGCACATCACGCATTCTTGTGCTGGAGCCAAGGAGGTGATACTTGAAGCTCCCGCTCCTGAGGAGTGCATACTGGGTTCCCAGCCCCCTCCGTTCACACAACCTACTCAGGCTACGCAGACAACTCCACCAGGATTATCAACTCACCACGAGGATGTCATTGACTGCACACAACAGACGCCCACCTGGAGTGGCACTCAAGATTTTGACTGGGTTGCTGCATTGCAAGCGAGCAGCTTCACCGAGCTACTGAGCGGCCAATACCCCCAATATCCCGATGCACTAGGGGGTTCACACTGGTACCAGGAAGCTGAGACTTCATTATTTCGGACTCCCACCGAGCACGTACTACCGGCAGGCACACTCCCGCATGACGATCCTACAGCGTGGTATATGCAGGGCCGAGTTAGCGGTTCTGGATACACATTCGGTGGAGTTGGAACACAGCATCAAGACGAAGATGAGGACCAAGGGCACACATGGCAGGGGCCAGCTCAGGCGACTGGGATGAGGGCCACACACCCGCCAGACGCTTACACTCCTGGGGATTGCTTGCGGTGTCGGCGTCGTTAAAGAGCTAGTGCAATATATTGTGATATTTCATTGTCTAGTGCAATATATTGTGTACTCATCTATTTTGTGTACTCATCTGTACTAAGTGGTATTCACTATATTATGTACTCATTTGTACTATGCCATACACTTCAGTGTTCAAGTAATTACATTTAGTTTACATAATCTTTTTCAACTAATTAGGACACATAACTTATTTATCAGTAACTTATTAAGAATTTGTATATATCATTTTTGATATTTCATACATGTTTAATGTTTATTAAATAACCAGCGATTCGTGCTTTGGTGCAGAGCAAAAAAGTTGCAGGGAAATCTCAATATGGCGAGAAATTCTACTACTGGCTTCCCATGGACATATACAACGATCGATATAGCATTAACTGCCTGCTTGCAAGTTGTGCGTGGAGGGAAGGATAATCCCTTCAAAGAGAGCAACCTAATCCAAGCTGTGTCTAAATTGAATACAAGACTGCCATATACTGCGTTCACCGTTCCACTTCTACATGTAACAACCGACGACCTTATGGCCCTATTACATGAGCGCCGCCGAATATATCTCAGGGTTTGCGAACTAGCCGACCATCCTTCTTTACTAGGTTTCTGTATGAGGCAACGAAGGATGGCTATGTTGCCCGACCAGTATGCATCCCACATACAGGTTCGTTATTTTCTATTTGATCACCATAGTTGTCTTATTGTTATTGATTCGAATACCCCTCTTCTGCTTTAGGCATTCCCAGAAGATGCGGAGTTAATCAACAAAGAAATACCACACCTCTTGGCAATGCAAATGCTCTTCGGTGGGGGTGTGCTGCCTGGTTCGCGTCGAAGACGACGAAGATCAGTGAACCCAAGGGGTACAAGAGCTGATGACAATTTGATGCCACTAATGCCTCGGTGTTCCACCAGCCACACAGGAGAAGGTTCAACTCTTACTACAAGAGCACGTCCTACTACCGTGATACCTGAAGACGACGACGACGACGATTTCATGCCACCAATGCCTCGGTGTTCCACCAGCCACACAGGAGAAGGTTCAACGAACAATACAAGAGCACGTGCTCGAACCGTAATACCTCCGGACGACGACGACGACGATTTCATGCCACCTATGCCTTGACGTTCCACCAGCCACAACCACACAGTACAAGGTTCAACGAACAATACAAGAGCACGTGCTCCAACCGTGATACCTCCGGACGATGATGACGACGATTTCATACCACCAATACCTCGACGATTTCGTTAATCTACATCATCACTTTCTATCGCCATTTTAAGATGATCACTGATACCTTGTTAATGTTGTGCATGTTCGAATATAACCTGTTAAGACTATCGGTCGCCTTAAAGACTATTTTTTTACTCATGCATTTTAAAATGTTTTAGATTAGCAACAAATTTTTAATTTTGTTACATAAATTACACAGTCAAATCACATAAATGCGGGGGAGCACGAAGAAAACATGTATTTCGGCACACGGTGTGCCGAATACCAACTGTATTCGGCACACCGTGTGCCGAAATACGCTTTTTGTTGTATTCGGCACACGACACTGTGCCGTGTGCAGGTCATTTTCGGCACACCGTGTTCCAAAAATTCGTTTTCGGCACACAGTACGCCGAATACATGTGCTAAATTCGTAAATACAGAAAATAGTTATCCATTTCAGCAAATATGGTAAAGTATGTTGTACAAAATCGTATTTTTGCCTTTTATCGTGGCAAGTCCAATTTTTTTTTTTACTTTCTAGACTTTTCTTGATTTTTTGGGAGTCTTCTATGATTTTATTTAGCATTTTTCTAGTTTAATCTTTGGGATTTTCTTAATTGTCAAAGGCCCTTGACTAACGGACTCCAGGCGTCAGCGACATTTTTGGATAGCACACTAACAGAATAATGGCAAAATGAAGAGGAGAGTTCGATTGAGCACCATAAACTAAAAATCCCCTTGGTTATTAGAGTTCACCGTCTCAAATTCTCAACCCCGTGGCATTTCAGCTACGTTTTCCTTGTCTTTTTTCGGCTTATGATATCGACCCTTTTTCTATTGCATTCGAGTAGGGGTCACTTTCTTATACATAAATTTCACTTTCTTATTACCATGGTACGAGCACATACTAGCGTTCATGCGGAAACTTTTCACCGCTCCCAAAAGGACCCCCTAGGAGTGTTGGGATGTTAGGTCAAGATTCACGACACGCTGTCTGAATCATAGTAAATCCATCATCCTATCTGTAACAACACAAATACACGTAACCTTGCATCTTGGAGAATAAAGAAAAGAACAACAAAGGGCACAGCTTTTACACAAAACACACCGGCCCGAATTTTCAATGCCTATTATTCGTTGTCGACCATACCAGATCAAGAGGGCATTTTTTGGTGGTTGCATACCATACCAGCCCTAGTCGACACACGTCCCTGATGCAAGATTAGCCCACTAGTTAGCAGCTAATTAAGCCGCGATTATATATTTGTCGCGTATCTCCTACCATATCTAGCCCTATCTCTTATTTAACTAGGTTATTAGATGGAGGCGTACCCTCCCTTTGAGAGAGAGTCAAGGCAACTTGATTAATCAAGTTAAATTAAGAGATTGGAGAAGATACGCTGAAGCTAATGGTGTCTCTTGCTCCCTTCGCCGTTTCAGACATTATTCTTGGACACCCATAGTTTTGGATGTCGATCGACAAGATCTCCAAAACACTAGTTAACCTTTAATTACTCTACCATGATATGTTGTTTAATACGTTAATGTAGCATACCGGATTTATAGGTAGCGACATGTGGCTAATAATCTACGTATACTGGAACGACTTAGTATATCAGAGTAGGCCCATGTAGGTGACGGATATAGCCGGACCGGACGGGAGGATGTGTCAACTTGCATTGCGTTAGTGCTACGTAGTATACTCCTAATAAGATACCTGCACTAGCTCTCCTTTTGTCGTAACGGGAAGCTGTTGGGCATCGCCAAATCAAGAGGCATCTTAGGTTCCTTGATTAGATTAGTTGGAGTACGGAATAATAAATTGCTCAAGTTTTGGTTAATCATTCGAAGAGATGGGTCAAGTCCTAACAATAGATGAATTAGGATATTTAAAACTATTTTAGTTTAAAAATAATATAAGATAAATTTATATTAATTTTTATCTAAATATGTTTTAATTTTATCTAGTGTGTCTACTTTACTAATTAAAACGACTATAACCTATCTAAGAAGGTAAATTGGAAGAATATAAATGCAGAAACGTAAATAAGGTAGAGACAGTAAACTCGGTATAAAGATTTTTTTTCTCGTGGTATCGATGACATGAATGTCACCCCTAATTCACATTGGAGCAACACAAAGGATATGATACCAGTTGACACCCAGTCATGACTGTTGAGCTACCAAGTCACAGAGATAAAGCCTCCACCTGGATAAGCCACAAGGCCACCAAGGCAAGGTCTCACCATTAGCCTCTCTTCCGTTTCCTTGCCGTCGTGATCACTTCGGAGTTTGAGCCACCAAGGTAAGGGTCTCCATGTCACCGCACAATCGTCTTGTCGCCGCTCCACATCAAGTCGGAGGGTCAGCAAGTTTGCCGACGAGCTACAAAGACTCCAAGGTGCCGACGTACCACTTGGTATAAGGTTGGATCACTCTTTGATTCACTCTCTAGGCAGTAATCACCAAGCAACACTCTCTCTAGATCTATAAGCACTAAACAGTCTCTAATCTTGTATTTAATCGCCTTGGATAATCACTTTAAGCGCTTTGGTGGCTTGGATGTCTTCTCAGGTATACATGAACTTCTCTAGACTCCAGCAGCACGTCACAACTTCAAATGACTGAGTGGAGGGATATTTATAGCATCAAACCCGCGCACTAGCCGTAAACCCAACAGCTTAGAAAAGTTGTTAATACTAGATGATCCGGTGAGAACAATAGTACTAACATCGGATCATCCGGTGAGTACACTCTCACAAACTAGCCATTCGAAGCCTACTCAAGCCTCTGTGAACACCGGACACATCGGTGTATATTTCATCTCCATCACCAGACTATCCGGTGAATATCGGGCTATCCGGTGAGTTATCCTAAGCCATCCGAGTCTTTCCTTTTTCTCTGTGTAAATTACTCCGATGTAAGCATTCGGTGCACATTACTTTATCATCGAACTATTCAGTGAGTTGACTTTCGCCATCCGAGCCAGTGCAATCATCTCTAAAAATAATGCTCTGATGTACACAACCTTCATCACCGGACCATGCGTTGCGTTGAACTTTGTTCTGCCTCTTTGCACTGTTCATTGTTCGGTGTGTGCAACACATTGATCACCGAACCATCCGATGTTTTGATCTTCAACTTCAATTGCTGCAAACTTCTCTAGACAAAATGCTCCGGTATGTATCTTCTCTGATCATCAGACCTTCTAGTGAGGTTTTTAGTCTCTCTCCTTTTCCAAATATGCTCCAGTGAGTTCAATATCTAGAGCACTTGACCATCTGGTGAGATAAATCTTCCTGAGACTTCTCCAATTCAGTTTAACTTTATTCCGGCTATCATGACTTCTTCATGTATTGCATCCATAAGATCTACTAACATATATTCTTAACAAATATGTTAATCTCATTAATTATGTTATCATTAAACACTAAAATTACAATAATAAATTAATAAAACCATTTTCGCTACACATCCTTCTCCTTTTAGCAACATGTAGTTATATAGTTCGTCTATCTCTCCTCCTGCCTGGTGGCATATTTTATCGTCACCCCAGTCTTGAGCACGGTCAGCATCCACACGATGTTAGAGGAGCTTGGTTGATTGGAGTCGACAGCCATTGACGCTGAAGTGTATAAACGGATCATTTTTTTTTACACCACTATATGTATAACGAGATCATTATCTAAAAGAAAATATGTATACGGAGATTGTTAACCAATGGTTTTGATTAGATGTGGGAAAAAAAGTAAGATTCTATATCAAAATTAACGTTGAAGTGATTTACACAGGAAAATCATTGGGTAATTGGATTGGATGTTACTCAACATCACTAGAGGGCTTTTTCCCAATAAAGCTCTCACAATTTGGGATGTTCACCGCATCAACCAAAAAAAAAAAAAAACACTCCTCACCCACACATACGTGATACATGCATACAGGCGTGTTTTTGCGTCAAATTAGTACTCAAAACTTTATATGGACCCTAGGTCCAGCTTGCTAGTTGACTATGGTGCAACTCTTTATTCTGGTAGAAGGTTATGTCTAGGGCAGGATTTAATTTATCGATGATAACCGGTTAAAATTTGCGGTTACCGAGTTTACCGTTCCGGTTCGGTTTCAAAAACCGAACTGTAATCGAATTTGAATTAAAAAATTCAAAATAAAATCCTAAAAAAACTAGAGATAATTCTAGGACCTTCTGTGAAAATTGTTTTCAAAAATAATATCGTTTGCATCATATTCTATAGGGAGGAAGTTTGAAAAAAATAAAAAAAGTTGAAGTGTGCGGCTCAGTTACTAACTCATGTTAAGGAAAAGCTTAACATGCAAAAACATATTTTTCTTGTATAGAACATAGCTTAAGAGGATCTTTAAAATTGATTTCACTTCATTTAGAGTTTTATTAATTTCTCCATAATTTTTACAAAGTTCACAAGAATAAAGTGAATATGTTAAGAAACAACACTGTAATTAACTTTTTCATGTCTACCATTATTTTTCTTACATAAAGCATAGTATAAATAAACAAATAAAAATAGTTTCACTAATTTTGGAGGTGAAATGTGTCAGTTATGAATTAATCTAGTCGCAACACATTTACACAATCCTGCATGTTACAATAACTAATTCATGAGTTCATGTATTTTTAAAAGACATAGGATCATATAATAAAACCAACAAAATTAGTTTCATGATTTTTGGATTAGCAAAGAGTAAACTATGCATTTAACCTGGTTTAACAAATACATTTTCTCACAGAAAATTTTCAACTATTTTATGATTATAAATACTTTTATCACGTAGATCATGTTACAAGGAAAACAACAAAATTTGTTTCACTTGATTTTAATCTGAGATGAATTAGTTATTAATTTTACAAGATTGAGCCAATATTTGGGTTTTTTATTGAACTTCATTGAAAATCGAGAAAATCGTTCGATAAATCGAGAAAACCGAGCGGTTACCGATAATACGGAAAATTCGAGAAAACCGCTCAATAAATCGAGAAAATCGCTCGGTAACCGGTCGAACGGAGAATCTGACATTTTTTTTTTACAAATTTCAAATTTTAGTAAATAAATTTTGTACGAATTTTAGCCAAAATTTGAGGAGTTATCACGATAACCACTTATTTTTAGTTACCGGGTGTGATCGGTAACCAAAGCCCATTCAGTAAGTGAAACCTTGGTCTAGAGGAGGCAATATGGCGCATGCTTCTTCTCTCAAGTTGCGTTGCATCAAGGAACATTTCATGGGACAACTTTCTCTTTTTTAAACATGTTTATGGTGTCTAATATTATCTCTTGGACACAAATACATATTATTTTAGATAAGATAGGATCTTTAACGTATAAATTTGATCATTATTTTCTATTAAAATAGATTTATTAAATTTGTGATATTATAAAAATATTTTAAAAAATCTACATATATAATTTTAAGTTTCTAAATTAAATATTTTTAAAATTATTGTGGGTAAAATTTTTAAAAGTTTTAACGGTATGTATTTACAACCGTTAAACTTTGTTAGGAAGTATGTACCACGAGGTTCTGGTTGTGCCAAAGCTATGCCATTGTCGATGCAAGGGTCGATGGATACTTGTTACATTTTATTTTTTATGGTACGGATCGATCTCGTATTATGATTTCTTAAAATCCGTATTTCATGGGTGAAATGCGTGCATAGCTCACAAAAATCACATTTTCCTCATAAATTTATTCGCTAAATTTGGCCATGAATTCTTTGGACGCCCTTCCATCTCTCGTCCACCCCACCCTCTATGATTGGTCCTAAACGAGCGCACGAACGCATGGCTCCCAATTATTGGAGCTCGACGGCTCCTAAATCCGCTGCCCCACAAAACATATAGCCAAAACAAGATGCATGGAAGCCAAGTTGCTATAATCAAGGAGAGCTGCAAGAAAAAAGAAATCCAAAAAACCCCCAATTTACATCCATAAATACTCTTATTCTCCACTTGCAATTTTTCCTATTCCATTTCTTCTTCTTCGTCTTGGCACCAGCCTGCTCCTTCTTGGAAGAGAGAGAGGAGAGGAGGGAGAGGGAGGCATCGGTGAGCTCGGGAAGCTGCGTGGGGCTTACACCAAGGCCCCACCCTTCCCCTGCTCACTCACCACACTCCCCTCTCACCAACTCTCTCTTATCTCCTTCCAAGATCCCACCTTGTTTTGTTTCCCCCATTTCTTGATCTTGGTAGGACCATTCCTTGATCTTTCGCTCGCTCCAGTGCACTCATTCCGGCTCCGGAGATCCCATCTCTGGCTCAAAGAAGCCAAATTTTAGCTCAAATTAGAGTTGTTTTTGGCTGCTCAGCTCGTGTCCCTGCACGAATCAATCCAAGGACTCCCTGCTCGGCAACAAGTGTCCACCGTCCCCCTGATCCCCGGGCTTCGATTCGATCGAATCTGACCTAATTTAATTTTTTCTGTCTCCCGCTGCGCTTTCTTTTTCTCCCTCCTCTCGCAAAGTGGGTTCCATCGCGTCACCCGCACGGCTCCTCCGATCGGGCGGAGCAAGAAAGCGGCAGAAAAGATAAAAGGCGAGTTCTTGATGCGGTTTTGGTTGTAGCAGCAACTCCACTGTTTGTGGCTTGGCTTTGTTATTTATACGCATCAGCGCCCGATCGGAGCTAGCGTTCCGGCAGCGGCAGCGAGCTTCTTCCCCGGCGCTCGCTGATGCTTGCCCTGCTCGCCGCCTTCTTCGTGTCCTGCCTTCTCTTTCTGTCTAGGCAATGCGCGCGTGACATGAGACTGTTCCTCGCGTCCCTGTGCCAAGAACTCGCGCTGTCGGTGCTCGGATTCTTGGCCGGATACCGGCTGCTCGGAGGCGTCGCGGCTGCGGACACTATGCCGTTCATGCCGTCCTTCAAGAGAAAGCGGGCGGCGGCCACGGTTGAGAATGACGAGGAGGCAGCCGGCAGCGGCGAGCCATCGGTGCTCGACCTGCCGGAGCTGGCCATCGATTGCATTCTCGAGAGTCTGCCGCCGGCGGAGCTGCGGAGCATGGCCGCCGTCTGCCGCTCGATGCGGGAGCGGTGCCGCGGCGACCACCTCTGGGAGCGCCACATGTCGGAGAAGTGGGGCCGCGTCCTGGGCCCCGCCGCCAGGGAGGAGTGGAGGGCGTATCTTGCGTCCGCCAGCGCCGGCGGCGAGGCGTGCTGCGCGTCAAGCGGCGGCGGTAAGCGCCGGAGGTGGCTTGCCGCGCTGTCCTGCGTGTGCCCGGTGGTCTCCTGGATGCGACCCAGGGCCGACAGCGGCAGCGGCGGCAAGTCGTCTGGCCCTGCGCTGGATGACTCTATCATGTCGTGGTATCTGTCCATGGAGAGTGGCAAGTTCTGGTTCCCGGCACAGGTCTACAACCGAGAGGTATCATCTCGTGTCCTGGCTGTTACTAGCAGTTTCATTGTTGCAAAGCATACTAATTAGCAATCTTTGTCAGTGCTTACTAGTGCTAATCACTAGCCTGTTAGCGTTGAATTGCTGGAAAATAAGTTGTAGGGAAATGTTTACGTCTTAATTTTGTTGAATAGATTTGCTTCTCGGCGTCCAGCTGAGCTGAATCTAGTCAGGCTTGCGTGCTGGCTTACATATGTGTTCTTTTTTGCTCCTCCTTTGTTGGTTTCAAGAATTCGGTTATGTTTGTTGAAGCAATCCTGAGGCTTCTTTTCTGTTTTGCAGCATGGGCATGTTGGGTTCATGATGTCATGCTATGATGCAGAGCTCAGTTATGATTTCCATACCGACACATTCCGCGCAAGGTACTAATAACTTTTCTGATTTTTACCTTGATGGCCAGAAAAATTGTGGATATGTTCTGATGATTGTGTGGTGAACACATAGAAGCAAGATGATCTGTACATGCTGAAAAAAATGTTTCTTCAAATTGTCTTGCTGATTCTTAAAATTATTGATGTGCCAGGTATCCACCACATGGGCGACGAACTGTGGTGCTGGAGGACAGAGTGCAATGGGACAGGGTCAGGGCACCGCCGGTCGAAACTCTTGCACATGATCTGCATGCTTCCGACTGCTTACACGAACTCCGGCCTGGCGATCACATTGAGATTCAGTGGAGAAGGAACAAAGAATTCCCATATGGTATGTTCCCGAGCACCCAGCAATGGAATCCTTGCTATAGGCTGTGCCATAGGAATTATTAAAAACTGCCATATGGCATATGCTGATCTTATCTGATAGTGGTGAGGAGTATTTTACGAGTGGATAGTGTGTTCATTCATACGCATTTCTATGCTTGGCAGGCTGGTGGTATGGAGTTGTTGGCCACTTGGAGTCATGTGATGGAAATGAACACTTTTGTCGGTGTCATCTTAGTGGTGAGAATATCTTTAATCAAAATGACTAAATTAATTGACTTGACTAATAATTACAAAAGTTGTTGCATACACATATGCTTTTGATAGTCATGTCCCATGAACATGCCTGCAAAGTCTAAAGAACATTATAAAACAACTTCGTGGCCTCAGACTCATTTGCCTCGTTCATCTATGGAAAGCAAAATGCTACCCCAAAAATGGTCAATTAAGATATGTAACATATGTTTGACCTCAATTTTACTATATGGGTGTTGTACACTATGTAAGTTGTATTCCTATCAAATAAGCTAAACTACCATCTTTTTTAATATGTTTCTGAAAACAGCTGCTTAGTATGTATGCGAGTAAACTTTAGGGACATAATTTTCATTTGTTCATTTAAATGATATAGGTGCAGAGAAGTAATTAGGGAAGGAAAGAATTAGTTTGGCACGTGCATATGAACAACGCCTTTGCGACGAGTCTAAAAACCCTTCTCAAGGCCGTTCTCGCGCAACAGTAGTAGCAGTAATCACTCCAACAGCAGCAAAAGCTGCAGTTATCTCCAGTAGTCCATCATAAAGATTGGCAAGGTTGTAAATCTTCTCAAATTCTTGCAGTTCCTTCTCCCACCTCCGTTGTTGGACAACACATGCGCCATCTAACTACACATGAGATGGTTGATCGCCGTGCAAAGGGATTATGCTTCAACTGCTTTGAACTATTTTCTAAAGATCACCTACCTCAATATTAAATGAAGAGAATTTATTTTCTAGAATTAGAAGAAGATATAGCTGCATACCAATACAATGATAATGGCTGATTCTTAGGCACAAGAAATTCAACTCGAGAACGAGTTGTTTCGTGGCAATGAGGGAAATGATATAGGTGCAGAGAAGTAATTAGGGAAGGAAAGAATTAGCTTCCTTTTAGGTTTGGAATAGTTAGATTTCAGGATTGATAAGTTTCGTAATTTAGGATAAAATCAGCTAGGAGATAGAGTTGGATTCGTTTTAATAGTTAGTTGGATTAGAATCGTGACTCGTTAGTTGACCGACTATATATGGTTTGTAATACTGTGTATTAGGATCAAGCAAGAAATAAACAAAATAAAGATCAGAGCTCGTAAGGCAGGGCGATCCAGTTATCCGCCCTCAATATTAAAAATTGTTTTATCCATAGAGTCAGCATCGCGTATTCTGAAGTCCGAATAAAATCAAGTATTAGACTCACGTAGGATGTTGAGGTAAAGAATCACGGTCTCTGCAGCTACAGTAAACAAGATATCAAATCATTTTCGTCGATCCATTTCTTTAGTATGAATCTGAAATATTTGTGTAATTTAAATGTAATTGAACTCGAATATCCTGTTACCGTACAATTTTGCACGGAATGAATATCACTTGAGATAACCCTTTATAAAAAAGCAGTATGAACATGAATTACAGACTAAAATTTATTTGCAGCCTTTTGTGTTTTCCTATACTGTACCTTAATTAACCGAACTTGGTTATATTATAGACACCGTCGTGCTGGAATTCAATCAATACACGCCTGGCTCAAGATGGAGGCAAGCATTGGTCAACCGGAAGGACCACAGGGAAGAGGGCAACGAGGGCGATGGGTTCTACGGCGGAATAAGGAAGCTCCGCAGCAAGGATGACATCTCCAAGTGGAGGCAGCTGTGGCCAACAGATATCCTGGAGTAGAAGAACGGATTATCTCGCCATTGTGATTCATCAAATTGCTCATCGATACCCTCAAATTGACCATTGCTGTGCTCAGATGACAGCCATTCCTGTGCTCGTGCTGTGTACACGGATTAGATCACGAGGTGGCAGATCTGGTAGCTGGACACGGTTGTAAACTTACTGTCGGGTTTAGACGGCACAGATTGCTTCCAATTCATGGGACTGTAAGCCTTGTAACAAAATCTGCAGCCAGTGTATGTAGCACAGTCTGTGCCTTTTGCCTGCTGTTATAGCTGTAGAGCATAAAGATCAAATGTAAATTACATCTTTTTAGCTTAAATTCAAGACAAATTAGGATACCTCCTGTCAAGGGTTAGTCTCTGACAATAATTTTAGAGTGTACTGATCGATGGGTGTGTGAACAATACTTACAGTGTGTGTGTGTTTATAATGAACTTAAAAACACAAGGGTTATCTTTCAGATCTTCGGAAGGATAACAGTTTTACGTCATGTATATTTTGTTATCAGTGTTTGTGAATTAGTTATATATGAATCTTTTTTGTTAGACCCGTTCTCCTCTTTATATACAAGAGAAAGATAACTTATAAGTGTGCTTTTTTTCATTGACTTGCACCTAGCTAGATGTATTTTTTTTCAGACTATCATCACGTGGAGTGTACGTGCTGCACCTTACACTGGTGGTACCGCGGGGTTCGTCCTATTCTCTTGGACGCCTCCACTCTTATCTTACCTTGGTAGTTCTGCCTGTCCCATCGCCGTGCGTCGCAAGCTCATCTGCCAAGACGTTCTGTCTCAGCCTTCCATGAGTTCGCCTACAAACTCGTCAACTTATCTAGTCGTTCTGCAGATCCTGTTCTATCTGTCGGGTAGTGCTAAGTCGGTCCGTAACTCCTCACTCTGTAGCAATTAATGCTATAGAAAGGGGCACTGCTCATCTACGCCAGTTACGACTTTGTTCGCTGAAGAAGGAGCATCAAGAAAAAAAAACTTAAGTAGATATCAATAAATGCTACTAAACAGATTAGATATGGACACCTCGTGACCAATAAAGATCGGTCACAAGATCACATTAAATCACAAAGATACTGTTTGCACAAGCCTCATGTTGATCGTGCCATAGGCTATGTTCAATAAATATCCTCGCTAGACGTCATATCTCAGGTGGGGCGTTAGTAATGATGCTCTCTTATTTAATACTTCGACATCTCTGCTCGCACTTATCATCTTTGAAATACCGTGAAACGCTTGAACTGCATCTGAACCATTCTGATGTGGGTTAGAATTGTTTGGGTTGGGACACGACTCGTCATCATGCAGCTTGGTTCTTTCCAGCAGCGAGATTGCCGTGCTCCAGATAAACTTGAAAGTCCGAACTACCTGGGTTGAAAGGGGGTCGCCCGATCCGTTTGTAGTCGCGCGTTAACCTCGTGCTGCGGATTTTTCTCACTGTGATGACTAGCTTATTGGGTGTCTGTTTCTCCTAGAAGCAACTTCTGAAAACTGTGGCATCCTCAATCTGTTCTTGCTGCTGCTCTCCATGCCACCAGAATAGAACAGCAGAAAAGCACAATCACAGGAAGCTTTTGTGCCACCGAGTGCCCACTGCTAGCCCAGCGCCCACATCAATCACAAAAGGACCACACCGGTGGCTTTCATGATGACGTCACTACGCAAAAAAGGTTTGTTGTATTTACTTTGAATCATCGCATCTTTTTCATCGAGTGTTCTTTTGAGTTCTATTTCACCATTATGTTATTTGCAATAAGCTTTAACAAAATCAGATCTATATTACATATGTTTTGAAAATATTTCGTGTACTAGCAACTTATATATAAACTTTCTATTGAATCATTTATCTAAGTTGCTACCAACCATATTCACTAAAATTATTAATGAATGATACCTTGATACTAAGTTGCTGTTAGTATCTTTTGTGGTTGCTAGTAGCATTTTTTTTTTGGGTCAAACATACGTAGCAACTTACACAAAGATCAAGTTGCTAGAGAGACCGTGTAGCAAATTATGTAGAAATTCTATACCAACTTATGTTGTATGTTTAGTAGCAATTTATGTATATACTGTGTAGCAACTTATGTAGAGACCGTGTGATAACATATATAGAGATTGTGTAGCAATTTATGTTGTTTGTCTGATAATAACTTTATAATGAATTTGTAGATACCGTTTGACAGCTTATATAGAGACATGACAACTTTAAATTGCTACTTATGGTAGCATCTTATATAGAGACATATGACAGTGCGGTCGGAGCGCGTGCAATTGTCTCTCAGAGTTTTTTATATTGCAGGGTTGTTTAGCAGAGTTCCAGTTTTGAGATTCATGTAGTTTTTAGAGTTTGTAGGATAAAAATATATAGTTTAAACATCTATTTTTAGTTTAAAATAAGAATAATGTGGCTTAACCAAATATTATTAATCTTTCTGCAGTTTCAAATCCCAAAATTTCTGGAGTAGAAATTACCAACTCTAAAAAGTCTTGGATATAGAACTTTGCCAAACAGTGATTACCAAGTGGATTGTTGCCGCAACCGGCCTGGTTAGAAATGCAGTTTCAGAGGCAACATACAATCGAAATGACGAAATGTCTTATGGGCCTGCAAGCAGCCCACTGGGTCGGTTCACACTCGGGCCTGGAAAAGGAAGAGCGGAACGCTGAGCCCTAGCTGCCCTACGCTGCTCGCAACTCACGCCTCCACCTATCGAAAAAAATTTGACCTTTTTTTTAATTAATAGGGAATAAAGATTATCCCAGCTCTGCATCCAATGATACACACAGCTATTCATTATTACAAAATTGTTTACAAAACCCGACATACCAGGTACGTGAAACAAATATCTCAAACGCTTAATAATAGCTAACATAGTTAAGCACAATTTTGTTACGGAACTGCCTCCCATAATTGACAAGGATATCTATCATTGTTGTATCCATGCTGCCTTTATACGTTGCTGCTCTTCCTTCTTTTATAGCATTGAAAAGAAGCGAATGCCAATGTGTTGGACCTTAAAAAACCATATAATTATGGTTTAATCACAATGCCCAATAAAAAGCAACGGTAGCGCATTGTCTGCCACTAGCGCATCAGTTTCTTCCGTTCACGCCGGAGCTGCCTGCACGTACGAATTAGTGCTGCCTGTAACCAAAAGCTGGGGAGATAAGATTCAAAGCCCGGACGAATCAGAGAGAACTCAGAGAATGAAACTAACAGCACAGTCAGACACAGTAGCAAACGTCGTGGTGTACCTCTCCTTCGGGTCACATGTGTAACTCATACTAATTTCTGAATCAGTAACTATTACGCATATATTTTTAACATAAATAAATATCACAAACATATAACGATTAAATACGATATTAGGTATATCACAAAGTTAATTACAATAAAGGCATGTAGGCATAAATAAATAGGCCCTCACAGTATAACGGAAATAACGCAAAAATGACCCATGCCGTACAGGCAACTTGAGTGCAGACGAAACCAACTTCTCTATTCTTTATCTTCTCCTTCAACGAAGTTAGCCTCTGGATCATCTAGGTCCACAAATAGCTAGTGTGAGTACATAAGATACTCAGTAAGTCCTACCTCAAGGGAAGACATTAGATGCATATAGGTAGATCAAGAATAAGGCTGTAGAGTCTTTAGGTTTTACATAAAGCTAGTTTTTGATGCAAGGTTTTATTTGCAAATATTATCTTAAAAGCATTTCTGAGGGTAACACATAGGTCGAGTTTATGGGGGTTGTCGACCCTGGGGGAGATACTTCTATCCTACCGGTTCCCACACTTCTTTTGTCGGTGGACACACGGTCCAGGATACTCAAGGCACATAGCCAACTCCTTCATTTTGAAAACACAGGCCCACTACCCACTCACACACCAATGAGGTGCTCACGTCGAAAAGTTAATCATTGTGATCGAACCATAGCATGTCCTTGATCGAGGACACGACTATCCGGATATGTTTAACACTCTGCAGAGGTTGTACACTTTACCCACAAGATATGCACAGGCTCCCACCTTAGCAACTGGTGGAGTTGTCATAACGAGACGTAACGACCTCACAACGTAGTCACAATATCCACCCATGGGGCAATGAGATACCGGGGGTCTTAGAATATCCACAGGAATGATCACTTAACAATTCCAAGGATCTGACATAGTCTTAACAATATCATCAGCCGGACCTTGGGCTACGTACTACCCAAGTTTTCTCCTGGCCTCCATTGCCACTACCGGCCTCCGGGTGGGTACCGAACTAAGTTGAAGGGGTTAGATCAAGTCCTGCCCATTTATGCCACGTGGTTGTACGAATGGATACTAGGTAAGATGTCACAGCGAACCTGTCCTTATACGACCAAGGCAATTGTCTCCCAACAAGAACACCACAAAGGTGAACCTTGCTCCAAGGTAGTTCCCACCTTTGTAGGGTACCTTACTTACCCTCTTCAACAATACTCTAGAGTTTTCTAGGAACACATGTCTTACACACGCACTAAGCACATATCACTTCACATTTTGAAAAGACATGATTACCATATGTAAATATCCTGGTTCTTTCTTTTAAGAAAAACAATCATAAGCATGCTAGTAAATAAGCATTTATCCAAACAATCATTATAGTTGATGTTAGAGACCTTCTAAGGTTTTAACGGAATAAAGGTGATAATATCAAGGCATGGCATAAACAAGCTAGGTCATAACTATACTAGCATATTCATTAAAATCACAGCTATTAACTTAATCATGCATATCCCTATCGTTTAAAATAATGGCTCTACGGGTTATATTTGAAAACATATGATCAACATGATCAACGGTGTAGAATTTGCCTTCGTTGAAATCCTCGTCCGCTCCTTCTTTAAACTCCAGATTTTCGGGGTCTTCCTCGAATGCGCTTTCCTCTAACAATCGCAACAAACGACAAAAGCGCACACATACACAATCAATCAAACGATTAAATAAAGACTAGATAAATTACAAAAATTATGAAATTAACATGATTGGGTAGATCTTGAATTTAAATGAATATCGGTGGAAGAATCGTTGAAAACGGAGTTAGGACGGAGGAGAAATGGGCTTTAGAAGTTTTGCCATGAGAGAAAATTAAAAAAAAAAGAAAAGAGAGAATATTCCTGGAATATTCTGTTTTTTTAAATCGGCTCGGCTCGGTTGAGCAGCTTGGCTCGGCTCGGCGGGGCCCGCTTGTCAGCACCGCGTGAGAGGGAATAAAGGGGAGGGGAGCCGGCCCGGCTGTTTTGACGGGGAGAACGAGAGGGGGCGAGAGGGAGAGAGAGAGAGAGAACGGCGGAGCGGCGATAGGCACGACGGCGGCGCGCCAGTGGAGGTCGGCAACAGGCCTCGCCAGCCAGCAGACCAAGGCGGCGACGACTGGATCCGACCGGTGGGGCGGATCTAGCCAGCGGCGAGGGAGCGAGGGCTTCAGCCGGCGACAAAAAGCGGCGACCGGCGACAACGGAGGAGGCCGAGGTACGCTCCACTGGGTAGAAAGAAGAGAGGGAGAGAGAAAGAGAGAGAAGAGCGGCAGGGAAGCTCACCGGTGGTGGCGGGGGCGACGCTCGGAGAGGGAGGGAGGTAGGCGACGGAGGTGAGAGGGAGGATGATACTGTTCACCCCTTTTATAAGGGTGGAGACAGGACTGCGCAGGTGCGGGGTCTGCCTGCGTGGCGACGTCACAGCACGGCGACGTCGGGTCAGAGGAGAGGTGGGAGAGAGGAAATAATTTCTTTTCTCAGAGAAATCAAGGGTGTGACACGTCGCAACGTGCAACGTGCCGGGTCTCTCGCTGCCAGAATCCGGCAAAAGCTCGAACAATCACACAGACGAATACAGGACGACGAAATCATGCATCCTAGCTCTCGCCCTCTACTCATGAACTCCGATAAACATTTTCGCAGCAGTAATAGTATATAGTATGTACATCCTCTGCATCAACTAATCAAGCTAGTGCAGTATTGTAGCAGGGGAGGGGACAGACCCCCAACAAAAAAGAAAGCTCCGCTGATGAATCGGTTTCCCTTCTTCTACGCCCGGGTGATCCAGCTGGACGTGGACTGCGCCTCCGCCGCTGAATCATCGGCACAGCAGTTTTCATGGCACTGAGGAGCAGAGCACGGCAGCTTCAGCGTGAGGTCCGCCACTGTCCTGTCGATAGCGTTCGTCTCCCGTTCTGGACAGCCTCCTGGCGCTGAGACCCTGAAGTGGAATCAGTGACAACAATTAAGGTCAGGAATGATTAGGGACGCATTGAGATTTCAAGAAACAAACAAACAGTGATCAGTCAGTCCGGCCAAAATCGTGATTAAAAAGGTACAAGGTGGTATGTAAGTATGTATATGTACCTGGAGACACTGCTCTGTGGATGCTGGAAACTTTGCCTGCTTGAGCCTGATTCGGTTGCGCCATCGTCAGCCGTGCACTTGGGTTTTGAGCTCTCAGCTAGCCTGTAGAAGGCGTCCCGGACGCATATCCGTGTCTTCTTGGTCAGCTTCAGAGCCACATGTTTCATGGTTAGAATTAGAAACATGGAAAAGGTACAGTTTTTTCAGGGACTAGGCATGCCGTGATAGTAAACTTGTTACGATGAACATACCTGAAACACTACATCTTCAAGTTCCTCAAGCACCAACACTTCAAAGCCTGGGGTGCTCTCTGTATCGGTGACTGATCTGCTCCTTTTTGTCATGCTCACCCCAGCCTGCAATTTAAATTTGATTAGTATTCACTTAATCAACATATATGCCTTCATAAGAACAGATTAAGATTTTCCACCTTGTCCCTAGATGGGGGATCTGCTGGTATCTCCGAGCCATTTAGAGTCTTCACACGCGATGAGATGCCGCCATCTGCGTTCCTCAAATCGTTTTGCAAGTCATGGCTGAACAAAGGGAAGCCGCAAGTATCCATGGTGTCAATTCCATTTTGATCCAGCTTTGTTTCCTGACACTCTGAACCAGTTAGCACCCCACTCAGCATGTTCTCATACGACAAGAGGTTGTGCATGGAGTCCGGGAACATGTCCAGCGCTTCAAACGGCACATCCAACTTCCTCATTTCCTCATCTGAAAACTGACTCCTGCAAAGTATTCAAGGCAACATGAATCATCCACAGTCATGTATAGATCACAACAACAATCACACACTTCACTTCATAGTATCGAAATGAACATACAAGAAAATGTCTTCTGTTCGTTGTGTGAACTCCAGCTCCAATGGTGCTTGACCCTCAGATTGTTCTTCTGACCGCCCTGTGCTACACTGCGCGGCGCCATTTTCATGCTTGTCTGAACACACGTAGGCTGTGTTCTGATCATCAGATATGCTGAAACTCCATAGAGACCAGCCGGTGCTTTGATTCTCAAAGAATTCATCACCGGTTGACAATGTGCTCCCACTTTGCGGCAAGGGATACCACGTCATGCTACTCATATGAAGAAACAAGGCAGTGTTAGCATCGCCCAAACTACATCTTCAGAAAAAAAAAATGCATTTCTGAATTTCAATCAAAGCTATGATTCTGGATTTCTTCTAAGCACAGTCACCATTTTCAAATATTTAGCATCAGAAGTTCAGAATCTAACAGGAAACTTCTTAAAATGCAACCCCATTAGGTGTTCTTTCAAAAAAGAAAAAAAAGAAACGAACTCAAAATCTAAGAGGCAAATCGCATAATCTATCACAGCTTCCAAAGACAAGCACAACATGAATAATATACTGTAATTTAACAGAGTAGATCGAAAATCAGCACAATATAGTCCCTTGCGAAACGTGGAGATTAACATGATTTGAACATCTCATGATTCCTGATTGGGGTTGGAACAATCAAAATCGAGCCCAAGGTAATAACTACTTGACAAAAAGTGAGGTGGCTCGAGGTTTAGTACCAGGAATTAAACAGAAAATCCAGCGAGAGCATAGGAGATAAGAACACCCAAATTAATAGAACTGCAAACCAAGTCCACGGAGCTCACTCAACCTGCATAAAAAATTCTTCGGGCAAGAGGCAAAACAAGCTTTGGTTTCACACCTTTTTCTCCCTAGCTCTCATCTCGCTAACCACGAAAGGACTCTTTTTTTTGTGCGAAAACAAGAAGGAACTGGTTTTCCGTTCAAGAACGCAAACCTATTTTACATTCAAAATAATAAAAAAGGACAAACCAATTGGAAAAAAGACAACACGAATATCTTTCCTGTTGGGGGAAGAAAAAGCAGGGACCTTGGAGAGATCGCATGGAAACAGAGAGTACAAACGAAATGAAGAAACGGATCTGGGTAACCCAAACTTACACAGCGAGCAGAAGATCCTCACGCTGTCGTCGATCTCGCCGCCGAAACGCCCAGAAGCGTGTAGACGCTGCTGCTGCTGCTGCTGCTGCAGATCCTCCTTATAAGCTGCTACCGGCCGGGCGGGGAGGGGAGAACATGGATGGCATGGGGAGGACGGACGGAGGAGAGGAGAGGAGAGGAGAGAGTAGAGAGGAGAGGAGAGAGTAGAGAAGACGCGAAGCACCTGTCTTCTACTTAACAACGGCCGTGCATGTGGGCCCAGGGAGCAGCCTATGGTCCCACCTGGCATGCAGCTGGCTGCGGCGGGCCCCAGGAGGCGACCGAGGTGAGGTGAGCTGTGCGTGAACCAGCGGACCACACCGAAGGGTTTCGTAGCGCTCGGTGGAGAGTGGAGAGGAATTGTGTGGCTGGCGAGTGGCGACCAGTCTAGTGGCCTGGGTTAATCTAAATCCCGGCCGAGGCTTCGCCACGTCAGCGTGAGAGGATCTTTTCCCCATCGACGCCAGTCTAGTGGCCCCCCGCCATCGCGAGGACGCCGCGCGAGGTGGACTCGGCGCATAGATAGCCTGTCAGACGTGGTCCTCGTGCGCGGGAGACCCTGCTCAGAACTAGAAATTTCTATGCGCGGCAGCAACCGATTTGTACCTGGAAATCGGTCACGTTGATATTAGTGTGTGGCCGTGTTTGGGAGGGGTGGGGTGTGCATATGCCCTCGCCGAAGATGGTAGGGCCGAGGTTAGGGTTTTGGGTTTGAGTGGGGTGTTTTTCTTATTTTTACTATAGAAGAGATTGATGGAGATGATGGTAGGAAGATGAGAAGGTCATGAGTTGACTAAATATTGCTCTATCCTAGTCGATCGATTGGTATAATCCTATGAGTTTTTATATTGTACGGTAACGACGTCTATGCATAAAAAGTGTGACAAAAGGTTGTCCTGTCATATTTATGTCGGCATACGAATCCTAAAAAGCGTTAATTAGGCTATATTTTGGAATATGGTAAGCTGTTTTGTAGTTGGTTAGGAGACTAGCATTGTATTAGAACCTACAAACTACAAATTGTGCCCTTCTTTGATCTGGAGAAGAAAGGGAGGAGCACATCTGGTTTTTTTCCTACAGTTTTGTCGTTACATTAGGGACAATTACAGAAGTTGCAACTAACAGGCCGGACGGTGGACAATCTGGTGAGCGAGCGACAGCCCATTGCACGATATACAAAGGGGCTGGAGGCCCGGTAGTACATACTGTAGCGTCGCGCGGCCGAATGCTGCTGGGCCCAGGCTACGGCCCGTGGCCCTTCAAACTAACCGCGTGGCGACTCTACGCCGCTTTGGTCCCGCTGCTTGCGTTTCCGTGCGCGACGCTGCGTCGCCGCCCGCCCGCGTGGTTCGGCCGGCGGGAGAGATCCGTCCGCAGCCGGCGTCGCGTGCGGGGAACGGGACGGAACGGTTTGCCTCCCTGTCCAGGTCTCTTCTTTGCTTTGCCCGCGCGATCATGCGTAGCACCTGAAGCTGCTGTTATGTTCCACGTTTCTCGGCGCGCCTCCCATCAGGCACGGCACCGGCGGCACTGTGGGCGTGGCGGTGCTGCCGTGTACGTTCCAACAGGAAGGGTTCGTCGCTGACCATGCAGCCGGAGAGGGGCAGGAGCTCGACGTCGGTGCACGGCGCGGCGTCGCTGTAGCCGAAGTGGACGGGAGGGCCGCGCGCGTCGTCCTAGGTGCCGCGGATTCCCGCGTATGACACGCCGGAGACGGACACGGACCGACGGACGTGGTGGCGTTCTCGAACTTCTCGCGGCGGCAGTAGTACTGGTCGATGACAATGGGGTTGCGCACGGCGTCCACGCGCGCGTTCTCGAACCGCACGGCCGGCACGGACCCGGACCCGCCCTGCCACGTCTTGATCCGCACGCCGGTCGCGCTTGCTGTTCGCCAGCCATATGTATCGGGGTCGCTCGGCGCGACGATCGTCCCGTCGACTTCTTGTTCGCACACGAACGCCATTAGAACCCCAGAGTCGACACGCTGATCAGCGTCGGAATGATTAACTTTGAGCTCGCGGCGCCCAAGTCAAAAAGGTTTGCATTCTTCTGCGGCATTACCTGGAGCGTGACGTGTCAGTACATTATGAATATAATTGAAGCATAAACTTGAACTTAGTCTAGGATTACATCTAATCTACTTAGTGAAAGAGTGAGATTGACCTACGATTTGGCAATGCCATGTATATGGTCATTTTAGAACTGTGCTGCAGGACGCATGCGTGATGTCGATGTAGATGCTCGGAGATGGCCGACATAGATGTCCAACTGTGGGCTATGGCTTTCAACCCACTGTGTCGCTCTCTTGATCGGTAGGTTAGTGAGGTGACTTTCTTGGTCAATTCACACACCTTTGGTGAGAAGCCGAGACCATTTCTTATAGCGCTCGTAGGTTGGGACCAAACCTAGGTCGGTGTTAATCAGCGTTTCCCGATCATGGCGCATGTGTAAGTGGGTAGTTAGCCCTCTTGAAGACTCGGTCATTTTTGATCTGTTGAGATCACCGAACCAATATTCTCCCACTTGATCGAATGGCTAAAATCATAAGTTCCACACTCAACAGAACAATATGCCAAGATATAGTGATACAATAGTTAATAGAACACTACTAAAATTTTAGCATTTATAGTGTTTTACTCTATCTTGATAGGATAGTCACTTATTCTTATTTGCAAGATGGCTCGTACACTTATGATCATTTTGTGCAATTTGTTTTCATTTCTCATAATCGAAGTTTGCAATCTCAATTTGTCCCAGAAGTATAGGCTGTCAATTAGTCTTATGCGGCATTAATTTTGAGACAAGCCTTTAACACGAAATCATAAAGCTAAATATGATGCATAACACTTATGTGCTGAACATAATACTTAACTCTTATAGGCTGAATATAAATAATTTGATTTTGTGTCCTTCTTTCATAATGTTATGTGTTTGGCAGCGCCGCATGACAAGTTATTAATCGATATAAAATTGCACTTTAACATTATAAGTTCCGGGAAAGAATCTTAAGCCAAAAGAAAAAAATTCTTATTCTTAAACCACAACAACTTAATATGGATTTCTTATTATCCAATAGCTTTATAACATACCACAAGTCAGCTTGCATTATTAATAATACCTTAAGAGATTGGTTATATCCATTACATAATATGAATCATCCTGCAAGGATGAAGATTTGACTTGATGTTGATTTCCTAATATCAACACATCTTACAAAATTGATGTCTGAATAACGCACAACTTCATGATTATGAGATTTCTCATATGTGAGCATGTAATCATTAGTTCCCTACATATAACGTAGAGTCATCTTTAGTAGTTTACAGTGGTTCAGTCCTAGATCAATATCTACTAAGTTTTTCGGTTACAAACATTAATGAGAGCGCATGCAAACTTAAGTATACAAAATATTCATGACAACGGTAGCGTAAGAAAGACTTTTATCATCTTTAATAATCAGAGTAAACTCCCTTAATATTGGACCTATCTTAATAAATCTTAATAATCAAAACATGAGAGGCATCACCAAGACAAAGACAATATTAATACCTAGAAGAGAAAATAAATATTTGGATCTTAAGCATTAATATTCCTATTGCCGATAGTTAATAAATATCGTCTATATAAACAGCTAAGATGTTAAACTTACTTCCTCTGATCTTAATATAATCTTAAAGTTAAAACTTGGTATATCTTTATGTGAGGCTCGCATTATCTAGAATCAACTAGAGGAAAAACTTTTTGAGGCAAAGGATTGCCAATCTCTCGGACTTTTAGTATTAGAACATAAGTTCGGTTGTCCTCAAGTACAGTTCCTCTTGCCTCAGAGCTCCCACTGGAATCAATATTTCTACAAACTTATTAGTATGGCTTTGACAATAATAATAACACCTTTTAGTCCACATGGAAGCTTGTCAAGGCTATGCACATAAGTATCTTAAGCTCGAAACTCGGTATTTTCCCAAAACATAAGATATTGGTACTGATTTGCTAGTACCAACTAAATGTATGCACAATTATCTTTAATACTTCCGTAAGGTATGCATAAGTATATGAGTTTTCTTTAGTCATGGGGTATGTCTCACATAATGAAACATTTTCTTTCTTAATGAGATATTCCATTCTTCCCCTCGAAATATGACATAAGCATCGATGCCATAATTTCGATGAGTTCTCGTAAATATTTCATTTTAAGTGAAGCCAATAGAGTTAACAATTTACTTAATGCTTCCCAAATAATTCATAAGAGTGTAATACGAAATACAAGGAAAATACTTCCCATAATTAGGGCTGACAATGGGTCAGGCCAGGTCCGAGTGGAGCAAAACTATGACTGACTCAAAACCCGCCAGCCCTAACCCTACCCGAACCCAAAATACTAAATGGGCTAAAACTAAAACCTGAACCCAAACCTGTCAGCGCTCCCGTCGGGTTTCGGGCACCCGTCGGGTTCAGTTCAACAACACATTTCAGCAAGCCAACAACAACCAGCAGCAGCACATTTCAGTAGTAAGCCAACAGCAGCACATTTCATCAGCAGCAGAACAACACTAACAACAACAATTCAGGACTACAAGTGTTATTTCAGCACTACTAAGTACTAACAGCACTAACATTCTAACATCAACAACACTTCAAGTCTTCAACAGATATTACAAGTTCAAGATCAAGACAAAACTTCAAGTGTTCATCTTCAACAATCAACACAAAACTAAGTTTAGTTCAGCAATCAACACTCAAATATTACAAGTTCAAGCATGCTCATCATGTTATTCACCTGCATTTGTTGTTATTTCTTTTAAAGGACAACTGTACTAATTATTTTTGCTCTGTTATCCTATTGCCTAAAAGATCATTACCATGTTTCAAGCATGCATTCTAATTTTCTATGGACTGTATATACAACATGTAACTGTTTTATTAAGCATCAATGCTTGTCCTAGAGCTTGAGTGTAAGCATATACAATATGTAACCAATATGTGAAAAGAACTAATCAAGGAACTTGAACATTGTTTATTTATGCAGAAAACATTTTCTTGTTTCCTGAATGACAAATGGATCTTGGCGCTCACCTTGCGAAGTTGTGGTTCCTCGATGGAAAGATGGATGGATCAGCCGACATTGGACTTTGGGGGGCACACTGCACTGCACGCAACACCAGCATGGGAGAGAATCCAGAGGGAGGAGGTCACCGACGGGGGGAAGGAGGAGCTTGCCAGTTCGTCGTGCCAGGGAGGGAGGAGGTCGCTGGTTGCGGAAGACTTGGCGTATTGGCGGTCCTTTGTGGGCGTGTGGCGGTGGCTGGTCGGTGCTCAACGAGCGGCTGGTGACCACGGCTCACTTGGCCCACTGGACCGTTGGCGACTTGCTGCTGCAGTGTTACCGGGCACTGCGGGTAGGGGATGAGGTGACACAACTAGGATGACCAGACGCCCGGATGCGTGGACACTGAAATGGAGTGGATCTATGGACTGCAGCCTGTGGACATGAAGTCAACGCGCCGAAAGGGACGCGCGGGGGATGGCTGGAATAGAGTGGATCTGTGACCAGGAGGCAACACGAAGGGGATGCCCGAGCACGCAGAGCCGCGGACGTTGAAAGAGAGCGGCTGTGGATCTGTGGGTGGCTCCATGGCTGTGAGCATGTGGTCGTGCAGTAGTCTGACTGGACTATAGGAGTAGATGACAGGATGAGGTTGCGGCTAGGAGTTGATAGCTAGTGTTTTTAGTTTATACGGGCTGGGCTGCAAATATATGTATTGGGATGGGCTACTTTAGTACTATACAAGGCGACCTGTGGGTACCCACGAGCAAAATGCAAAACCTGAGCCCGATCTGACCCTAATCGGGTACCTAACCCGCTAGACTCATGGGTGAAAATTCAGACCCGAACCCGGACCCATCGGGTGCAGAACCCGCGGATACACGAACCCGCTGGTCCAGTTGCCAGCCCTACTCATAATAGGGACATAAAATTAAATTATTAGGATGGAGGGTGAAAATATAATTTAGTACTGATTGAGAACTTCCAATAGCTTCAACATTAGCCTCATATCTATTCTCTAAGACTTCGCTTTAAAACTTCTATATTCCTGAGGTAATATTGGCAGCATAAACATAACCTTTTATCTTAGTGTTTAGCCAACTTTCTTTATGAATACATATATTTATGGGCACAATTATAATTCACTTTTCATTCTGTGTTATTGATGACGTAATGAGCTGAATTAGAAGGCCTTTAATAATTCTTCATGTCCTAGATCATTAACCTTTGAGTACTCTTATGATCTGTGTACTGGCAAGACTTTTGAGGAGCTTTATAATGTTTTTCTATTATTGCTCGATAATTTAATTTAACTAGAGGATTGCTCCCCTAAATCCAAAATTTTATGATTATAAGGCATATTTGCTTATATTACTTCCACTAGTCATTAGAATATTAAATTTTATTAATGTCCAAATTATTAGATGTTTCTCTAATGGGAATCAATTATTATCATTATGTTTGTGTGCGTAATCAATATAGTAATAAATTACTCGATTCCTTGTTAGAATACTAGAAACAACCGAAGAACTTATGGCTGAATTGATAATAGGACCATATCACTGATCATTACTTTAATATACACAAAACTTTAACAATTCCAATTCGCTTCACCGTTGGGCAGAAATGAAGAACTTAACATGAGAAAAAAATCAGTAGTCCAACTTCACATCTCCTTTTGGCAGGAAACTAAGAATTACTGGATTCACTAATGGAGATGGCAAATGATCACAAACAACATTAGTCAATATGTAACCATAGGCCATGAAACATTATTTAACATAAAATTTCTAACTAAAACTTCTCGTTGGTTCCATTTTAATTAGAGAAACTATGGAAATGACACAAGATTGTAATCAACTTTGGTCAGAATGTAATTGTGTGCCACACATAATCCCCAAACATCATCATATATCTTATTAAGACTTCTCGATGGTTTCATCTTAATCAGAGATAATTTAATTATTACACAGTCATGATCACGTAAATGCTTGAGGCAAGATGACTCAATAGCTTATTTAATTTAATAATTAATTAAATGGCACATGATCATAAATATTGGTCAATATATAGCCATGAGCCATAAGATTACTCATAACCACATTAAGTCTCAAAGAAAAATACATCAATTAGAGGCAAGCTTAATTATGTGATCAAAATTGATGTGCATTAAAAATTACTTAATTGCGAAAATGTAAACATTAAATAATATCATAATTAATGAGCAGTAAATAAATGCTAAAATGAAAGCAAGAGAAAAAATTAATCTTGTAATTTAGGGTAATATTAAAGCACAAGAAAATTCTTGATAATGTAAATAGATTTAATTAAATATCTCATGAGAATCATAATAATTGATCCCATATTAGCTTATCCTTAGAATGCACTTAAACATTATTTGTGGCCTAGCTAAGTAATATCCAAGAGCTAGCCTGAAACTTATGCCCAAAATAGGTCCATTAAATATGCATGGCTCAGAAACTAAAATATTTTATTAGTGGGCAATAAATTCTGATAATTCATGATTATAAATAACTTTGGTTGAAATACAATTATGAAAAGTCAATATTAAGTATATTAATGCCTACAACTTGGTTATAATCCCAAATCAAAATTTATCATTGGTTCCATTTTATTTGAGACATACTTAATCATAATGTGCCAGAAAAAATTACATCTCTCTAGGCAATTATCAACTGAGGCAGTGCATAATGAAGCAACATTAATAATGAGAAAATGCAATGAAAATATTAAAGCCTAAACTTAATTTGCTGGCCCAAAATGAATCGAGCCAAGAAAACTTTGCATGTGGCTCGACCCAAGAAAATCATGCACGTGACCCAATACACACGTAGGCCCGCCTTGCTCCCACACGAATCGACAACTGTCAATCGCCATTGGATGGTTGGGATCGCACCAGCGTAGAACAAAAATGCTGAAACTCGGCAAACCCTAACCCTAATCTCATTTCTCCTCCTCTCGATTTTCACGTGCGCCCGAGAGAGGGCGACGATGAAGGCGCGACAGCGTGCAAAGCGGTAGAGACGACGGTGTCGTGAGTGCCCTCTCTGGCTTACATGTGCGGCGAACTAGTGTTGCGCGCTGCTTCGTCGAGTGGATTCATGGTAGCACGCGTGCGGTAGTGCGGTGAGGCGCGGAGGAGACTGAGGCATGGTGGACGTGGCTTCAGCGAGGTGGCACAACGTGCACAAACAGGTGAGCTGATGCCACGCGTGGTCTGTGACTGCAACGATGACGCACGTAGGGCAGTGCCACACGCAGCCTAAAACAACGGCGAGTGCATGAGGCCGCATGTGACACTCGGCATAGGTACTAATTCACATTGATTTTCGCTCTAAATAGCCGGCTAGGTTTTATTTGGGATTTTTGGCGGGTTTCTTGGGCATATGGGGATTTTGCCTGATGTTTCAGACTTAGGGTAAGAAGGGGCCTTTAGGGGTTCGGAATAGGGGAATTCTGACGCCAGGGTTTCATAAGTTGACTTATTTTTCCCTCCTTCTTGATGCTAAACTAGACCCAAAACCCCTAATCCATGGACAATAGGGCTTAATTTGAGCTAATCAAACATTAATGCTAAGCTAACATTGCACAACTAGGTACTAAAACATGAAATTAACCATTAACAGAAACATAATTAAAGCCTAAACATGGACCCAACATCAACAGAGGTATAATTAGGGCTAATCCATACTTAACCGAGCACATTAATCTAATTTAGGGTTCTAATTAGGCTAGGATGGCTCTGATGCCAATTAGTACATTGTGAACGTAATTAACACATAAACATGAACCTAGTCTAGGATTAGAACACCTAATTTACTTAGTGAAAGAGTGAGATTGACTTGTGCTCGGCAATGCCATGATATGGCCGCTATAGACCTGTGCTTGCAGGATGCAGGCGTGAAGTTGATGTCGACGTAGATGCTCGGTGTTGTCAGGAAGATGACCAGCACAGATGGCCAGCTGTGGGCTACGGTCTTCAACCCACTATGTCGCTCCTTTGATCGGTAGATTTGTGGGGTGGCCTTCCCATTTTCACACCTATGTGAGAATTCAGGACCTCTTGTTATAGCACTTGTGGGTTGAGATCAAGTCTAGGTCGGTGTTAATCAACACCTCCTGATTATGATATGTGCATACGTACGTAGTTAGCCCTCTGAAGATTCGGTCATTTTGACCTGCCGAAATCCCCGAACCAACATGACGGTGCCCTGGCATGGCCCGACGAAGACGGTGGTGCATTGGTGCGCACCTGGAAGGAGTACTTGGCGTCGGCGAGCATGACGCTCGGCCTGTCGTCCTTGCACGCAGTGTCCCAAGCAGTCTTGGTCGCGCCGCTGTCATCCGTGATGCCGTCCCCAACGGCACCTACGTCCTTGACGACGTCGTACACGATGGCTGCGCGCGGCATTGCGTAGCCCGATGGCGCCGGGGCCGGGGGAGGAGAATCCCGTGCCGGCTCCGGAGCGCGGGACGTCAGCCAAGCGGAGTCATTCCTGGTGCGCCTAGTGCAGTGGCGGTGGCTCCTGCCGCCATGGGAACCGTCACATAGGAAGCTTGAGGTGACAACAAGCGCAACAAGCAGAGCAACGGTAGTCCTTGCGGCGACCTCCATTTGTGCAACCGATCAAACTAACAACCTAAACTCTGGATCTCCCACCACTAAAATATAAAAATAAGAAGCCTTGCAATAATCTCTTGCTGACAGGGGAAGTCTCTTTACCTGAACTAGGAATTTTACTGCAGATGCTACTTATATCGATCATCCAAATGCTAACGGCAAAGCCCCATGTGTAACTATAACTTTAATTAACAGAAAATCTGGTCATGTTCTGATCTACGCGTGACGACTTTACATGATTTTTAGAATGCAATCATGAACAATGTGTTAGGCTGTTAGCCCAGATTAAATACACATTCCGTCAGTGATTTCTAGTGTAGACTGCAGAGAGCAACCGAGTCAACTTACACGTTCCTGATGTTCAGTTAAGCTATAATGCAGTCTGCGGTATTAATGCTGACCAGATCGTCCTAAGCATGAACATCATATGCATGCTGCAGCAAACTTAGTTTTGGTTCAGACTAATTCAGCTGGATATAAGCATAGAGCCTTCTAGCTGTCCTAGGCAGTAAACCAACCACCATACTGCGTATGCATGTGTTCATTATACAATATCCTTTCTGCTACTTTAGACACGCGTAGTCAGGAAAATGGAGCAGTCAGTTTGGTCTCTCACGCAAATATTAGACCTCGGACCGTGACGCACTTTGGATGGTTCTGCAAAATAGGTCAGATGCTTTACTACTAGTTACCGTGGTCAGGCCAGGATACGCCCACATGTGCTCAGGAACAAGAACAATATAAAATAAAGTTGGTATCAAGCACTTGGAAAATAGCAAAAGTGTGAGAAATAATAAATAAAGCAGATATGAACGACTGAGCTTTCACAAAACATCGTAGTTTTAACACTAACTGAACCAAATAATAACCACTTCATGTTTTCTGATGTTTCAAGTCTTCAAAAACTACTGATTGCTCTGCTTCTCTATCAAAGCAAAGAGCAGGCACAGAACCGAAATGGTACCATCGAAGCGATGATACATACATCAATAGCATTTCCCAAGAGACAAAAGAAAATGAGCAGCAGCAGCAGCCTCAGGCTCCGAGTAGCCTTTTGGTGGGAGAGTGGAGCGACACGGCCCCGAGCTTGGGGTTGGAGTACTTTCTGTAGACAGCCTTCTGCTTGCTCTCCGGTGCTGTGGAGTGGAGGCTCATCAGGCGCCTCGCGCAGTCCCTGCAGGTCCATGATTCCAAACAGCCAATAATTAACCTCCCAGTCGTGAACCAAAATGAAAAAAAAGAAAGACTTTGTACACTCCCAGTCCTAATGTTAGAAATATCCAGTATGACTGACAAAGGAAGCGGCATGGGATCAATGGATCACAAGTTTATGAGGCTGCTGACTACCACACAGCAGATGCTCTTCTTAGAGTTTCGGAGTTCACAGGAATATGTCTTAATAGATTTTCATAATTCACAAGAATATAAAACAAAGAATGACATACATCTTGTAAATGTGTAATCAATAGTTGTGAAAATAACAGCAGACTCTGAAGGCATGAAAACCAACCAAATAAAACTTAGCAGGATGTTTTCTAGCACGAGCATTCAGTTAAGCGCAATGGATCGGCTACAGTAGCTTGTCAGAATCACAGTTTAAACTTTGAGGATATGCAGTCAATTCAACTTACTAATCTATGTTTAAAATTAGAATCAGATTTCACCGGCAAGTTTAAGTCATGAAGAAGGACATACAGTAACTGTGGCTCAGCTAAGCCAGTATGATACTCCAGGATATCACTCCACAGTGGATTCATGTCAAGTGTACACCGAGCAGCATAGACAGCAGCTGCTGCAGTCACTGATGGAGAATAAACAAGCATCGAGTACTGAACCAATGCAAGTTCAGTGTAGAAGAACGCCATGTTCTCAAGCTGCACCAAAGACAGAAAAAAGAATTGCAGATTACGTCAATGTGCAAATATGTGGTACAACATTACTGAAAATGGATCAATATACCTCTTTGCCACCCATTGCAGCTTTCAGATACCGAACAATGAACATGTACATTGTTGGAACTGTCAAGTTCCAGTGGAGCTTGTTCAGTATGTCCTTCTCTTTGGTCAGCATCTGCTCCCTGCTAAAGGCATTATCTGATATGCACAGCAAATCCTTAACCTGTAAACATTTATGTTCACTGTAAGCTAATTGAAGAATATAACTATGTTTAGATGCACACACAAAACAAGCATCAGTAATGGAGAATCCTACCAGGGGAGCCCATATTTCCTCATACTTGCATGCTATGAGCATGGCACTTACACCGACGAGCTGCAGCTCCTTTTTCGGCACACTCTCCATGGATAGGTACTGATCGATTATGTAGACAGTCAAATAAAGTGTCTCTGGCATTAGTATAAGCCTGTGTTGCACATCAATTATCCAGTCAATAAGGATAGCTCTCATTCTCTCATTGATCTCAGTCTGTGAGTTCATATAGCTTCTGAGAGGTAGGGAGGTACTCTGGACAAGCAACAATGCAGCAATCAACAACGATCAGAAATGGCCACACTTCAATGATCCAATCAATCAGCAATGCGTCAAGATAATCATTGTTCCTTCACAGGTTTCTCATAAAAGAAGTGAATGAGAATAGGGCAAAAATAAGATTACCTCAGTGCTCTTGTAGAAAGTGTAGATGTCGTCGACATATTCAACTACTGCTAGCTCATTGCGAGCATCAGGCGCATCAATGTCATAAGCCTGCATCTTCTTGGGACTGGAGATCACCCCATCAGAAGCCTGTGTTCAGAGTAAAAGGTATGAAGACATTCTTAGAATGGGAAAAGAAATCTTTATGTTTAGAATTCAGCACGCTTGATAAGATCACACACTATCATACCCTGCTGCACTTTGTCAGGATTGATGTAAGAGTATGGATCGGTGCCCTCCTAGCGACTCTCTGACCCCCTGAGGCTTTCTTCTCATTCTCAGAATCTGAACTTATCACGATTACTTCAGGCTTCAATTTGTTGCTCTCCTTCAGCTTGACTGCTTTCCCACGCTTGTCAGCTGCAGCAACCACTGGCTTCTGGTGATTAGCAAGAGCAGGCCGGCCATTGATGAGATTGCCGACGTCGATAAGAGCTCGACGGCTCCTTGCTGCTAGCGGAGGGACCACTTTCCCACATTTTTCAGCTGCTACAACCACTGGCTTCTGACGGTTTGCAAGAGCAGGCCGGCCATTGATGAGATTGCCGACATCGACAAGAGCCCTGCGGCTTCTTGCTGTTTCCTGAGGAACTGTGGCCATTGGCCTCCTGACGAGCCTCGCCGCATCTGCTCAAGTTTAATATTTAAAAGATGAACACACGAAAAATTACGTGAAGGACAAAGCAACATTACACCATTAGTGCCATGGCATGATAATCTGAAGACTAAAGTTATAGAATCATGCAAAAAAAAAAAAAACTCCCTTTTCTTGTTTGCAACGATTCACCTCAGCATCATGGCAACCAAGAAAAAGACATTTGCAATTCAAGCAACATGAAAACACGACAGCTAATATCTACACCCACTACGTATATTCATATCAAGCTCACGGTACAAAATTCTCCGTACCAGTACAGTACTGATCCAAACCATAATTGACAAGCCAAAGAACGCAATCCAACAAGGTGAAATCTTAGTAAGGACGCGCATAGGAACTGTATTTTAAGAAAGATGCTCTCTTTATGGCGCAAGGGGGAGAAGAATCCCCAAAAGAACGATGCTACAAGGGGGAACCCGCAAGAACAACACAATGTTTAATCGAACCGATGACTCGCTGCGGAAGCCAAGCAGGGGCATTTGCCATGTCAATTCAAGAACCATCCACACGAACGATCCAAGAAATTGGCCAACGCAAGAACTAAAGCCGCATCTTCTACTCACGGAGAAAGGAACCCAATCCATCAGGAAAAGCATAAACCTCGCGGCGCACGCACATATCAACCAATTTTTCGAAAAGGCGCTACCTTTATGGCGAAAAAAAGGAACAGGATCCCCATCTAAACCCATACACGAGGAACTAGATACCAGGGAAGCGATGCGACAACAGAATCGCGCAAGAGCAACCCAAGAACTCGTGAAACGCTGATCCCCTAAGCTATAACGATCATTGAAAGACCTTTGCCAAGCGCCAATTAATCCCAACGAGAAATTCAAGAAACCTACGAACCCAGTGACTCAAACCGCATCCAACTACGCTCTCCCGAACATGCTCGCCGCATCAAAAGAATCAAACAAGATGGTCGAGCCGCCAAGAATCGCGTCCTCGTACAACTCACCACCCTTCTTCTGTTCCTGAGCAGGAACAGCGCCCCTGGGACCCGCCTGCCTCTTGGACGCCATGGTCGCCGTCCAAGAAGAGCGAACCGGCAACCCCCCTCACACCTTCTCCTCCTCTCTCCTTCTTCGACCTCTTCTCTCCTCCCCCTTCTCTGCCTGATCTTGCGTTCTCGAGGGCTCGTAGAACACGAGATGCGGCGGAGAAGGCAAATGGGGGGCTCGACGGCTGGTAGTCTTGTGGTGGGATTTCTCTTCGCGTCTCCAACGGTCAGAATTTTAATTAATGGAAACCTGTGGTGGGATGGCGCCCAGATTGAGGATCGGACGGCTGGGGTTGGCTGTTCCGAATTTTTTAGCCGTTTGGGTGAAGAAGGGAAGGAGAACTCGGGTCGGTGGGTGAGCAGATATGGAAAGTGCTGAGATATTCTACCGTGTGTACTAGCAAAATTTCTTCCTTCCCTCCCTCCTGCAACGGCTTTTATTGCTCTATACATTGTTCAATTTTTCTCCATCATTAAAAATCCTCTAATCTTCTGCAACGGCTATAAAGGTGACCTAGTTTCTTGGTTCTTTGGCTGTGCGATATCCATATTCAATCCTCATTGCAGAACATACAAATGCAAAAAAAAAAAAAAAAAAAAAAAAAATCAAACGAATTTAGAATCTATGTTGTCTTAAGAATAAGAGTAGTAAGAAAAAAGCCACGAGGTTGATAACAAGAAAGTAAAATGACAGTCAAGTGCGCTTACAGAACCTAGACCCACTCTAGAAAAGTAGCACGGTTTTGTCGTGCCTAATGACCCATGTTGACTGCACTGATTTAACCTTCAACATAAAGACATAAATTCTAAATATTTTATTTAGATAGTTTCAAAAATCTGTAATTCTTTGCTTTGAAGTATGTTCCACGTGTTAGTCTAATGTGCTGGTTACTGAAATACAGACTAGTTTGTATAACATAGCATATTAAATCGAACAATAATATATTTAGTGGATGCAGATATGGTCCATATTACAAACAGGATAATCGATATTACATAGTTCAATATAGCATGATATAATATGTTTTACTTAAACAAGATTAGAGTTTCATATAAGAACAATGTGGAGTAAAAGCTCCATAACTATCTATGAGCAATGAGAAGGTCAATTTAGCTCAAATTTCAGCTTCAACTTGTGAGATTAAAGGAGAAGACAGGATGCAACAGTTAAAATATTATCAGTCATATTAAACAATCCAGAGTCATGTTTTCAAGATAAGTCTGTAATGATCTGAACTTAAATGGAGACATGCTTATTTTCTTTACCTCTCTCCTCTCTCTTCCATCAATGCCTTCCAAATCCATTACAAGGGCGCATGGTTCAATATATAGGTTACACACAATAGGACCAATGTACTTAAACATTCCGTAGATAGAAGTTTTGCTAGAGAGCATGAAGCTATTGATAGTAAATGGGGAGCTCACCGCGAGCATGTTAGCCATGGCAGCTTGAAGAGGCTCTTCTCGGGTAGCCTGCTTGACATTTGGTGCCGATATCCTCTTAAGTTCACTCTTGATGTTGTTGAGGATATAATAACATAACCCATAATTAAATTTGTAACAGCTATAATAATATAATTATAAGAACTTTAAAAGTACAGATGAATATGGGGAAAAAAACTATGATCATTTAAGTTGGATATGTAAATAGGTCATGTTGAACAGTAAGAACTCAAAAGGTTTGATTAATAATATAATTATAAGAACTTTAAAAATACAGATGAATATGGGGGAAAAAACTATGATCATTGAAGTTGGATATGTAAATAGGTCATGTTGAACAGTAAGAACTCAAAAGGTTTGATTAATCATTGTGAATTTTGTTACGCTGAACATTTGGGCAAAAGGTAGGAAATGCGAAAAATATCACCCTGAGGATAACAGAGCCATTGAGACAGTAAGTTTTTTTTATCACCATGAGGATCCAAATGCCTCTCTATTATGGTTAACTCATTTGAATGTCACCTATTTATAAAGATAATACTATGATTTAAATTGGGAAATACATCACAGTGTAAGATACATGATATAAACCTTAGTGACTACAACGATGAGATAATAGATTGAACAAATTTGATAAAAGAATGCCATCCTACATGGATATGTAGCTCACAAATTATATGGATGTCCCATCTCTCGTATCTTTGATTGTATAATTTTGCAAAGTAAGTGCAGAGGTTTAGTTAGTTATATGCTTATGTGGACAGCTATAATAATAACATGAAAACACATTTCATAAACTAACCTTGATGCAAAGGGCTATTTTGATATTGATAGAGTACACAACCATCACTTGTATTTAAAATGACAAAAAAAACCGATGGAATTATGTAGTTTAAAATAAGGATAAGATGTTTGAGTTGGTTGACATATACTATTTGGCTATTGTCAAATAGTAGATGTCAACCAACCCTAGCATCTTAGTTTGTACCGTTTGATTTTCACCCTCGGAAAATCTCATACTTCCAAAGCTGGATAATCACTTCCATTACAGGCACTGCTGCTATCACATGTCTGTTATTTCATTAGTAATATAAACCTACACAGTAAGAGCGTCATCATTTATACCCATTTCAATTTTGCAGGTTACTCGATATTAGCATTTCAACTTCAAATAGCCATTTCAATTTTGCAGGTTACTAAATATTAGTATTTGTCCCTTCAGATTGTATAAAAATACCTTTGACTCTTACTACTTCAGATATGAGTTTGTTGTTACCTTTATATACGCAAATCTCCTTTGCTGCCTATTGGGGTGAGGCAGGGTAGTAATATTTTTGAAATAAAAGGAAAGGCAGTAACATCGAAGAAGAGAAGAAGACTCACTGCGCACTGAAAAGGATGATGCTACTGGCCCCCGCATCTAGTTTTTCCACTGACTTCGATTTCACAACATATGAAAATGGACCCCCTATATCGGCATCCTCTGGTAATGCAATATTCTACATGCACAAATGAGCAGCTTCTTCATGCAGTTCAACTATCCCCAACTATGAAAAGGAATTGAGGACAGAGTTGAACATCCTATCAATCAAACATGTTGCAAAAGCAACCAACTATAAAGTTCATTTACTTGGAAATTTCTTCATCCCTAGAGATACAATGTGCTATCTGAGTTGAGTTATATGAAACACATAGCTCAAGACAGAGTAGATAACTTCAACTATTGTAGGTTCCAGGTGTTCATATAAACAATAGGAATTTTCAGAAGAACAAGTGAGCAGCAATAAAGACACATAGATGACGATCCCAGCAATAAACTTTTGATATAGACAATTGTTATCCTTAGTGGCAATGAAAGCCTCCTTCAGTACGTTTGTGAGCTTAAACAATCGGTATGGTAGTTGTAGTATAAATCATGTAATGAATACCTTTTTGATGATTCTATTGAACGAAATGACATTGAAGTTGGTAAGCTTACTAAAAGTTACATCGTTGTAGTAAACATGAAGTTAAGCAATGGATAATTTGGTATGAAACATAGAAGTAACTTTGGCTGCCCATTTGGAATACCAGCCCTGTAAAAGAAGCCACTGATTGCTCTATGTAAAAGAACAACATAAACTCACAAAAGTATATGAACATTTTCTTTTGGTTTCAGTTTAATACACTTCTGCTACATAAAAGAAAGATTGACTAGAACACTTCTGATTTCCATTTCTTGAGTGTTGAACCTATATCTACATGCTATAGGATACACATTACAACATTACTGAACTTGAAGTATATTCAGTAATTAGGAAATGAGCATCATATGCAATAGGAACTCAGTCCCATACCGAGTAAAAAAAGACCCATACATGAGCCATATGTGGAACTGAGAAATATAAGTCTCCATTGTGATTTTGCCAAGTCAACTATCAAAAATTGAGATTTACTTAGAGACGGAGTAAGCGAAACAATATGAAACAAGGTGCTAAAGATTTAGAGCTTTTTATCATCCTTGAAAAGGTACCAAGAAATACCACAAAGTTTATCTCGGAGGCACATTAAAATCGGTACATCGGGTACAAATTTTTTGGTACCTCTCAAGTTATAATTTTGATATATCTTGAAACATTTCTAAGGATCGTAAGAAACCTAGAAATTTAAATGCTTACACAAAAAGCGCCAAAGAGGAACTCCTCAACTACTTGGTGTAATTGCGTAGACAGATATAAACACTATAAGAAACATGGGGTCACTTGCAATGAAAATTTCTGCCATATGCTATGTTGATTTGAAATTTATGATAACATTTTCTTATGCATACTTTATAGGAATCTATGATGTGTATGGATGGTACTGGTTGTATGTAAGTTTGTCTAGCTTGTATATATTTGCCTTTTTCTGGATTTCCTAATTAACTCAACTTCTAAATCCTATTTTCACCCAAATTGAGCTAGCTCTTCACATGGGAGTGGGCCAAGGCATATGTTGACTTGGTTTATACAAGCTTCAACAGAACAGGCGCCATGGGAGGGTATACAAGAGCTCTGGCGTGCCTGGCCAGTGGCAAACGACAGCGCGGCTTGGCCAGGGAATGGCAGAAAAAGCATCAAAGTGTCACCGAGGTTCCATTTGAGGCACTCGCAGTTGTCGGCACTAGCCAGAGCACGATCGGCGGTGAGCTCAAAGACATTCATGGCTTGTACCTCGCCAGCGCACGGGCGCACCCTGTTGCCAGCTTATTGTGGCACGACTCGGCCGACCGAGGGCACCTAAAGCATCTTCGCGTGCATGTGAACTGTACTATGTGCCTATTGGCTGATGAGCTCGGAAGTAACCAGGCTAGCGATGGGTGGCTCTCATTGACGGTTGCGTCAACCACGGGCCTAAGCTAAAATAGTTCATGCTCAAGCTTAGGAGAGAAGTGGGGAGGCTCACCGAGGGCTCAAATTGGAGGATGGAGGCAATAAGGAACCGTTCCAATAGTATTCTAATTAATCATTAACTCGATCATTAACTTAATCATGACTTCAACAATTAACCAGAATATTATTCTGGTAGTCCTAACACATGTTTTGTGTCCAAGATCGAAACATATGCTTTTCCAACATTTAACATCACAACACAGCTTAATAAAGAGCGAGTAATGAAAATTAAATTACAAGATCATTTACCAAGTTATTACAATTTAAAGCAAAAGAGAGCTAGGATGAGATAAAAATCAACTCAACTCCTAACAAAAAAATAAACTACGTAGCGGAAGACTAAAGACTACAAAGATGGGTGAAGTCACATGCCCTTAGGCTTTACCCCAAAAGCACGACATCCGAGTAGCTACCTACTCATGCTCGCCACTACCCTCCGTGGGCATAAAGTAGCCAAAGACCAACTCCTCCTCGCCGGTAGCACCTGAAAAAGAAGCGTGAGTACAAAGATACTCAAAAGACTTAATCCATAATAGGCACTCATAAATAGCCCGACTTTAAGGATTATGTATTTGGATGTTAACAAGAAAATGCCACATAGTTAAGTAAACTTCATATGTGAAAGTAAATTTGACATAAACATGTGTGATTATCTATACTTGACCAACATGACTATCTAACCCATAAACCTCAACTGAACATATATGTAAACGGAACCATAAGAATAATATCTGTAAAGCACCATCTCAACCCATCAACCACCTCAATCCACACTCGTAACTCTACGACTACTGCAAATAGATAAAAGCATGCTCATAATTAAGAGTGCGGTATTTCAAAATATTCTTACATCCTGCAGGGGTACTCCTTTACCTACACGACTTAAGGACTATACGACTTGCATGACCACATAGGTCCATACAAGAGGTAGTCATGTCAACCTTTTTCAATAAGCCCCAACCATTTAATCATGCGCCGATAGGTGCTTGGGTCATCCAAAACTACTTCTGGAGCAAAATGGATACCCCAACTGGTCTCATGTTCGACACCATCGACCCACACGCCAAAAAGCCACAGCTACAAAGGTAATCGGCATATCGTTCCTATATGTGACATGTAGTAAGCATGAAAATGGCTAAAGCTAACTGCAACAATGATTGGTGCTTAAACGTTGCAAACAGTCTACGGTGTCCAGGCCCCTCTCCCGACATACTCAGGGGAACTCCACATCCGGGAAAGACAAACACCCCTAACACCGCCCACATCTCGTCTCATCCTCACCACTCATCCAACCAACTCTATCAACCCATCATTATGATTATTGTGCAAGTAATTAAAGCCTATGCTCGCGAACGATGAAACATTTCACTGTTCGACTTCTACCGAGGACCTAAGCACTTGCTAAACATCATGAATGACATTTTAAGTTAGATAACACCATATTAAACCCAAGCTACAAGGATAAAGATCAACAATTATTCAAGGTAGGAGAATTAGTGCATCAATATAGGTTCTACCTATCATAAACCCGACATCAACTCGAACTCATGCATAACATACAGAAAGCGTAATTTATCACATATGACGCATATGATCCAAATTAATAGGAGAAGTATGCTTAGATGCTTGCCTTACTGCTCTAGTGACCGCCTTATGCTACCCGTGCAACACTCGTAGAACTCAGAGAGATTGATGTCGCCGTCAACCGTAGCTGGGTCACGTGCCGGTGCCTTGTTCACTAAACAAGAACACGTGCAATAATAAGCATGAATGAAGTGTAACCAAGTATGCCACAATATGCATATGATAAAATACCATAAACTATTATTTACAATGCAAGAAAATATCTTTTCTAGATGGCACTAATCATAACATGAATTGTCCAAGAGGTTTTATAATTTTAGGACATGTTATTATTTACCTGTGATCTAATCAAGCTAACGCATTTAATTAATTAATTAATTATCAAAAGTATGTTCTTGAGTTCCAACATTTTTAACATGTAGTTCATACTCATACGAAGCTCACACAACTGGTTTTATGATTTTTAGAGTTTGCATGAACTAATTATGAAATTTACAAACTATTAGCACAAGAGAAAAGGCCTGATGAACAGTAACTCCAGATAATTTTTTGAGTCTCCGCACTTATCTGGACTATTCGAAAAATTCCCTGGACATTCCGGGCAGTGGAGTCTCCGGAAACTTCTCCGGACTCTTTGGATTCCTATGGAAAGCAGTTTTTTCGTGAGGAAAAATTGCCGATTTGATTTGTGAACCTATCGAAACCAAAGGAGAACATGTTTGAGAGAGTTTAGAATCCACTCATCAACCCACCAACTCGATTCCCTAGCTCAAATTTATCCAAATTCCTAAATTGCTCCGAAGCTCAAGAACCCAAGAACTCCGCTCCAACTCGAAATTGACCAACCAAATCATGTATTCATGCTGAGGGAAGCCTAAGGGACTTATCCACGGTACTTGTAGAGGTCGGTGACCACCAGGTGAAGAAGAAAACAGAGGAAATCACTTGGGAGACTAAGAAATCGGGTGTTCCTCTCGTTTCAACATAGAACACCAAGAGATCAAAACCGGCTTGAATCCTTCGAGAAAGAGCAAATAAATTGGATAGATGGGCAGCTTATGAGCTCGTGATTGCGTGAGTACCACATGCTTATCTCAAATCCTTCTCTTGAGGTCGGATTTTGGGGGAGAGGGAGAGAGTGCTTGAGAGAGGAAGGGAGAGAGGGAGCTCCTTGCTCTTGTGGCCGGTAGGGAGCACGGGAGTGAGAGAGAGCACGTGGAGAGTGAGGGAGCAGGTGAGGGAGTGAGGTGGTGGGGCTGGCCAACTAAGTGGGTCCCACGTGTAAAAGAAGGAAGTCTATTTTACTACGAGAATGATTCTTTTCTCCCCTAAATTTCTTTCTCTCGCCCGATTGACTTCAAACGAAATGCTCTAATGCGTCGAAATAAATTACCTCAAATTTAATCATGACACTAATGACACATAAATAGACTTAAACACATGATTACGTATGCATGGCGTGACAGAGGCCTGCAACGATGAAATCAACGGTGAGGTCAGTGGTGACTGAAGTTGAAGTAGAATGGCACGTGAAACATGATTCGGCTGGGGAAAACTGAGGATTCACGTGGGAATTGGCTCGGGGAGACTCTAGCGACCTTTCTACGTGCTCGAGCTCTGGTCCTTCGGAGGAGGGATATGGACGACGGTTGCGGTAGTGCTTTGGATGGAGGTGGGCGTCGGTGCTAGAGACAGAGAGTAGCGGGGAGGCAGAAGAGGCGCTCGAGGAGGAGGACGAGACAATGAACATGGGGGAGGAGAAGGTGATCGTCACGGGGATGCAGCAGTAGGAGATGCACAGACATGGTCATGTCTGTGCAGCTCCTGTCGATGTGGATTTGCGTGGGATTTGGATGTGCATCGATGTTGATTTTGAGCGCAGGAGCGATTGCTATTGACCGATCTTGCTCTGGGAGTCTCTGGACTACGCTTGTGCGTCAGACGCCTCATAAAAATCGCTCGATGTTTCCCGAAGCCGGCCTACACTGTCACCTTATCATCAGATTGTTCACACTTGTGATCGTACGGCTTGCATACACAAGCCAATCAGTGGCCGCAAACCCTACCATCAATAGAATAGAATAGAAAGATGTGCTGCAAGCCGTGGCCCATCCACATGTGTACTTTGGAAATGACAATTAGGTACACCTACATGAGAATTTTTTAGGATTCCTATTACACTCCAGGAACCATCACAAGTTCAGAGTATTACTAAATTAACCTACAAGATTATTGAACCCTGAAAAAAATTCGACAGCACCTCTCTTGTAACCAGAGGTATAAATGATCAAACACCAGAGAGAGAGATAAATATATCATCACAACAGTATTAAACATCCTAGCAAACAAAGCCTCGATCATACATCCATGCCATAATGAAACAGTCAGACAGCACAACGGCTAAGAGTCCAAACTGGCATTACAACAAAAAGGACAAAAAATAGAGGTGATCGTGCAAAAGACGTGATGTTACTCATCCCGTATGTTTGCCATCACCTCTCAGCGCACCTAGGAAATAGCAAGGGTGGTATTCAAAAAATAGCAAGGGTGCTTTAACAAGCTATTTAGTTACAGTTGATTAGGCCTTCATCTTTAAAAAAGATAAGAAGCTGAATAGGTGAACAATATCTGAAAAGAACATAAGTAAGCCTGACAATACAACAACCACATGCTATCATCCGCTAGCTATGATTCATCATATTAGTATCATCCAAAACGGTATTAAAAACTTCCTTGCAATATAAGAATGACATCGATGCAATTAAAGTAAAGACACCCATATGAATGCAAATAAATGCATATGGCATGCACTTTCTCACGCTTGCCCCTCCACGGGCAATATAAGGGTGTACGTCGTACCCCTCCATGTGTAACATACATCGATGTACCGGTATAGTCGTGGCCATAAGACGGTGACAAAACTTCCAATGCAAGATGTCATGCTTATGATATGCTTCATATATAGCCAATAATATAACTTCCAAGGTATGTATAATACTTCAAAAATTGCATTCTATGATGAAGAATAGCTATAAAGCGACATTTCTCACTTACTACACTTCATAATTCAAGAATCAAGTAAACTTCGAAAAAGTAAATATTAAGGCAACAAACTCATGCATAATCAAAAGATAGCTTCCAACATAGGTATACACTTCATGCTTCGCATACAAGGAATATAAACAACTGCAAGAAAGAAGACATATTTGACTTCCTTTACCTCGTAATCCAGATAAAACATCCAATCTTCAGAAGATAAAAAGTAAGTAATATGCTCACATTTAATTTAATAAATTAATAGTAAGTGCAACAATAAAAAGATAAAAGTAACCAAATAACAAGTTAAAACGTAACCATCCATTACATTCACTTGACTTTATCGTGATAAAGGCATGGACTAGCTACATCCCGAAGCGGCAACATCGTGAAAAAGTGCATAAATTAGCCGTAACCCACAAAAAAGTATGCTTCCTACACTGATAATCCCCACATACACCACTTCTGAAACCTACAGAAAAGCATCTACCACTTGGCTAGCATGACATGATTGGGATCTACCTCTAGTTAGGTTGCGGACCGAAGGTCCAAACTAAAAGCTTGAACTAAAACACACTGGGCATCCCCCTATTTTACCAATTACTCCTAATCTGCTTAACCGAATCAAACAAGGCTAGAGCCGTAAAAAAGATATTGATGAGACCTATTACTTTCTTTTTAATCTTATGGGCGAAAAAGACACCAAAAAGCGTCAGATTCAAAATTAAATCATTGTACACAAATGATTGACCAAAACACTAAACTAACGACGAGCATGAACATTCCCATCTATCCACAAGTATGACCGTAGATGTCACCTTTGCAGCAGGATCGCAAATTGACGATGAATTTGGGGAAAACCCACAAAAATTCTTCTCTTCTTCTTCTCCTTCCTCCTTTTCCTTCTCTTTCCTCTTCTACTTCCTTCTTCTTCTTTCTTCTTCTTCTTCTTTCTTCTTTCTTCCTTCTCCCTACTCCTCCCACCCTCTATTCCACCCTGGTGACGCACCGGCGGCGGGGCAGCAGCGACGGAGTGGCGGTTGTAGGTGCTAGGGTTCTGGAGTGTGGTGTCGGGATGGCCAGGCAAGATGGGTGGGGATTGAAGTGTTGAGAGATCTCACCTAATCTTATATTCTTTTTTCTTTTTATCCAACGGTTTACATTTATTGAGCTCACTACGAATTCATCGAGCGTCCAAACGGAATCATCTCAACGAGATATACACATCTACGGTCTCCGATCGTCCATCTGGGTGATGGATCAAAAGGTCAAAATTTGCACTCTTTACGGGTCCTGCAATCAACAATTGAATTTGTACATTTTCGGGTATTACAATTCTTCAATGAATTGAACTATTTATGTGAAATCGCTGTAGAATCCATGTGTTCATGATATACTCTGATGGAAAATTAATTTTGGAGCATGGAGAATTCGAAGAAGATCCATATTTTCTCATGAGACAATTATGCATCCAAATTGGTTCTACTATAATTTCAAGGCATGCTGATTGATTTGCTAACTGTACAAACTGTCTAGCAACAAAATGGAAGATGAACATCACATCAAATCCAAACCATTCTTTCAATTATTTTTGAAGACCGGCAGGAGCTCTGCCGTCACTACACAATAATATGGTCACTGGATTGTTCTTAGACCACTGGTGTGTTCCCAAACCATACCACAGTTCTTGACACGGCCTAAGGTGGGCGGAGAGATGAACCAACCTCCATACCATTAGACCATTGACCTGTTGCCAAACCATACCACAGAAGAACAGAAACATGGGCTCGGCATCAGTGAATCGCAGGATCTCACGCGCCAAATCCGAAGCAGACCAGAGGACCTGGCCGGTAAGACACGCCGTCCTTCTTACGCCGCCATAGGGATCTCGGCGCCGCGGCAGCGCTCGCCATCACGGCCCTGCACAGCAAGTGCTTGACGCCCCTCCTCGTTCGACACGTCGGCCTCGCCGAGACGCTCGCGCTCCCCTTCTTCGCAGCCGCGGCGCCGCCCACAGGGCACGGCGCGCGCGAATTGTTGTACCTCTTACGGGCGGGCACCGCGTCTTCCGCGGCGCTACGCAGCGGCGAGAACGACCTGGCGCGCCTGGGCGCGCCGCCGCCGTCCCTGCGCACCTTCTCGAGCGCCGCGGCGAACGGGTCGAAGCCCCTGTGCTTCCTCCTGCTGGCCTGCACCGCGGACGACGTGGGCGAGGTCGCGGCCGAGGCCCCGGCGGAGTACGCGGGCCGCTGCAGGCGCGGGGGCAGCCTTAGCGGGAGCAGCACGCCGGCGTGGAATAGCTCGTCCGCAAAGGCCGCCGACACGTCGCTGGCGCACGCCTGCAGCGTCGCGTCGCCGCCGCCGACGTTCTTGGCCGTCGTGGCGAACTCGAAGCCGTCGCCATTGTCGTCGTGGAGCGGAAGCGGGAGCGCCCCGTGCTTTGCGATGCTGGGGACGTCGTACAGCAGGTAGAGCGGCGCGCTGTATGAGTGCGACATGAGCGAGGCGGCGAGGTCTTCCATTTCCGCGGCTGCCACGGTCGCCAAGCCTGCCTAGCTAGGAGAGAAACGTGAGCGCGGGATGTGATGGAACTGGATTGATGGCTGATGCGTATGTGTGTATATATATTTCCGGCCCAAAATTGATAATTTGACCGCAATCCTACGCAATGCATGCACCCAAATATCTAATGAGCGCTAGATAGTCTCTATTGTATCAAACACAAGTTAGTATTTGTATCATCTTATTTCCTACTCTTCTCACATATAGTAAATCTTTACAGTATAAAACACAATATATGACCTATTTTGCTAATAAAAATAAATAAAGAATTTATGATAGAAATTAGTAGATAATCTTCTTCTCTATTTTTAAATCACATCTGAAATCAAATTACGATATCACTCTCGACATATTTATTCGACGGTACTCTCATAATACATCCATATCTTTATATATTAAATACTTCAGTATTATCTGACCAGTGAATGCAGTGTATTTCTTGTGAACTACTCAAACAGTTGCTTCGGCAGGCTTTATATAATATAAAAAAAAACTTTATTTATTTTTAGTTTGTGCAGCTTACTTGTTAGAATGCTGATGAGTTCCCGCCAGAATACGATGACCAAATCCTTTATCCGAATGATGATGATTTTACATTTAAATATCTCTTGTGAGTGTTCGCAGTCGCACATTTGCCGGACCTCCAAGCGAGAAGGGTGGCAGGGAATTGAAGCCTTTGTCTGCAGACCAAGAAATGTGGCTCAAAATCTGGGAAGGGTGATGTATTCTATTCGGATGTTGCGGCAGTCGCATTCCTTTCCCCTTTGAATAATCCGGCTACCTTTTCTCCCTTATATTTTGGCGGGCGCGCACCATGTCGCCTGCTTCCTTTAAACAAACGCACAGTGACAAACGTCATCAAGAAATCACATATAATCACAGCATGGGCTTAGGACTTAATTCACTTCCGCACATAGCTACAACTGTTTGCCAAACAATATCTAAAGTGTCGTTAGCCACCTTAGGTAATATTTGGCAAATACATGAGTCTACAACCGATGGAGAAAAAGTATGGTAAATCATAGTTGTGCCAGTCTGGCAGAGATCCAAGTACTCGCATAAGAAATTGTGACTTTAGGAATAGATGGGCACAAGAAGGATATTGATTTAACGTGAAAAAATCTTTCAACGTGAAGGAAAAAAACAACGGAAGATAAATTTCTATTATGATGATACATAATATAAATACAAGGGTATACATATATTTATCGGTGTCTTTTTAAAGCCATAATTGTTGGTGAAAGAAACTATCTTTCACAAATAAGGTGCGGCAAGAATCGTTTTTACTATAGCGATTCAAGCTTGGAGAAAGAGGACGCTTATAATAGTTCTCAGAATTTTTTGTCCCCAGCACCATGTACCCATGGTTAGCATTTATATTACTTTTCTAAGCGTAAGGTTACAGACATGTCCCCCTCAGTGGTAGAGACACGAGCTACTACTAGTACAATGGGGTTATAGAACCAGTTTCATACTACACCACCCAAGCTAGAGACCAAATCGACACGATCATTACATCACCCAACCGTGGCAATCACACAGCGGTGAGCGGCCACTGTGCTTAGTCAGTCGCCAACTACAGCGCCAATCTTGTCCGTTGTGTCAGGGCGGCTACTACTTACACCGGCATATTAGGATGACCACCACTTGACGGACATTAAATGCTAGTCACATTGTGGCAAATACCACATGATTGGTAGGCCCGGCCCTACTGGTCTCATTGGGGCCCTCGCCCTTTCCAAGCCTACGAAGGTCCATGGCCTTTGGTGGTTAGCAACCTTCGGAAGGCTTCGAAGGCTTGGGTCACCGGGACTGATCTAGAGCCCGGCTCTGAAAAGGTCCTGAGTTTAATAGTCTTCAGTCTTAAGTGGGCGGATTCAAGAGGTGATGGGGGTCCTTGATGAAGAGCCCCCAACAGCAGCCCCTCACGAGGGTGACCGATGAAGTAGCCGTTCACATAGTTTCTGGAGCAAGGCCTCTAATAATTACAATAATCTCTCTCACCCGCCCACAAACTCTCGCCTGCGCCCTTTCCTGCTTCGTGCGGCCTAGCCCGAGATCGCCTCCAACGCGAGATCCTACGGCTGTGGATACTGGGCGCAATAGGGAACGCACAGTGCGTACCACGCGTCGCGCGCTGAGCTGCGGAGAGCGGAGCGAGCTCCCTGAGGGCTCCCATTTCTAGACCCGATTAGTATAGAGATATATATAATGGTTTCGCTTAAAAAAGCACACAAATCTATGATGCTAATCATTTCTAGAGGTATGGCAATTGAAAGATTTCAACAGATATCAGTGTCTTTATGGCCTTGGAGCCATAATCTTGACTCGGATCCGCGTGGATGAGCCGGGATTTTAGTTTCCAAACAAGGTGTGATACTTTAGAAGGCGATTGGTTACTCGTATGTCTAATTTTTAGTATGTATCATATACGTAGGCTTAACGAAAATAAGAGTATTGAAAAGAAGAGTGTTTGGTTGGTTGTATCTGTCTAGACAGTTTGAGCTAAGTTTTTGTTTTATTATTAAATTTAAGGTCATATAAGTGGATGTAAGAGTTAAAATTCTGATTGGTAACAAATGAACCCGCTTACATGAGCAGATGCAACAGTTAGGGAGGAGCTTAAATCAAGCTTCCCTCCCGAATCAAGCTACGGACATACGTTTACATCGTCGGGCCAAGTTAAAACAGTTCATAAAGATAACCAAACACGCTTATCTTTGAAAATATATGTATCCATAGAGCTAGAATCTATTCATACAGAGTGTGTTTGGTTAGGAGGCAAAATAAGATGTAATAGGGTTGTCCCTAATTTTAAGGATGGAATGATCCTCTTTTTTATTTAATTGGATGAATAGAATGAGCCGCTTTTTTTGTTTGGTTGGAGAGATAAGGATAGATGGGGACGAGAATCATTAACAAATTATATCTTTTAATTTTAAATAATAATCATTAATAATACACTAATCAACATGCACTAACGCATATTAATATTACTCTTGCCATAGTCATTACTAATTAACAATAAAATATACTAATTAACCCTAATTATACTTTAATTAGCTCATTATTTATCACTAATTAGCATATTAACCCTTACAAATTCTAATCTCATAGTAATATATACTAATAAATAATACAAACATACTAATATCACTAATTATTTTACTAATGAACATAATTAGTAAAGATGGATGGCTTCGTTCTACCGATTTAGAAAGATAGTTTTATCTAGCATATTGAGAAAATATTCCTTAGTAATGATAATCTCATCCTGTTGTACCTAAACTAAACACCATAAAAACATGAATCGCCCCCTCCCATCTTACTCCATCCCGTGAACCAAACACACCCAGAGCCAACCAATCACCAGCTTAAACAATTCAACTTGCAACATATAATGCACTTGATTAAGAGAACAGCTCAAACTGGCCCGTTACCCCAGCAAACAGATACCAATTGTTGGCGCATAAAAGTAAGGTAATCAAGTAATTAACAGAAAAATGAGCTCAAATGATTTCAATCATAAGGTGACAATAAATATAATACTACACCTCAAAGAGAATGCTAGATCTCAGTCAAACTGAGATCTTGCATATTCCCTGGTCACAGAAAAAAAAACTTTATTTGGAGGATTTAGAGCTAGAGACGGGGATTCCCTGCTCTGACGGGTTTAGAGGGATCTTAGGAAGGTTCGCTGACTGACGGAGGTAGCAGACGACAGAGATGCCGTTTGGCACGGTAGCAGAGAATAACTAAGGCTGAAGATGGTCAACAAGGCGTTGATTTGTAGTGGTTAGCGGCAACGGCGGTCGAGGGTGGCGTCTCCGGTGGGGGTGACACCGCTGGAGCTGGACAAGGTGGCAGTGGAGGCGGGGCGAGCATCACTAAAGTCCAAAAAGAACGGATGCGTCGGCGAGGAGGCAAGCTGGAGAGGAGCATGGGCAGGGCCTCGCTGGCACCGACTAGGCCCGAGAGACGGTTAAAAGGAGGGGCAAATCTGGATGGTTGGATCTCAATCCAACGGTGTGAAAAAGTGACTGAGATATACAATATCTCAGGCAACTGACGTAGAGACGGATCCAAGAGAAAAAGGTGACAGTGACGCCTCAGAACTTTGTTTAAAGATACACAAAGGCAAAACATAATATTAGAACAGGAAATACAATATCACAATTGATCTACTGTCAAGAATCAACAAAAACTTCACGTCTATTTCTACATCGACAATTTATCAAGAAGGCCATACCTGAGAAAAGAACAATGGGCCATTTGCATTGAACTGAACCATCTCCTCAACATTCAACTTCCTCGTAACTGTCTTCTCTTTCCTTCCTTTGATCATTTGTACACGAAAAGATTTACTTAATTCAATCCAACAACACCAGTATCTCTCTGGCACGTGGATTTCCTATAAAGAAAAAAGTGAAACAATTGTAATGTGCTCGTTACAGTCAACTGCCTCCCTTCTGCTTGAGGGTGATCTTGTCCCCTAAGCTGAGCGCAATGCCTTGGGTCTTGCTCCTGATTCTGATATAACCGCTGAGCTTGCCATCATGTTGCTTCTCAATGCTGATGTTCACCAAAGCATCTTCGCCAAACACACTCTTTGCGTAAAGATTAGCAGCGAGGAAACCGCATTCTCCATCAAGTGCAGACCTGTTGTCAGGTTATCAGTTACAAAAGTTGATAACTCCATTAGTAATCAGACAAGCACTGGAACATACAAACACATTAGGTTTATGGTAACATCCAAGCTAGCTAGCCCAATTCTTCAATGATCCACACAGTTCAACCCGCAAAAGCAGTTGCTCAATATTCGAATGCAAGAATTTTATACGTTCCTGCTAACCAAATTAATTTGTCATCTACTTGTACTGCAAGGCAACTCAAATATCTAACCAGCTTGGACAACTGAAAATTATCCCTGCCTGGGAACCCCAGCTGACTATTTGTGTAAAAAGTGATAACATATGAGAAAGCCAGAAAGGTTTGTTCGGTATAATGAAGCTATATTTCTTCCAGTTTGAGTTTATTTATAGTTCTTAGTGCAGTCTCAAAGGCATGACATTGAGTGCTACAGATGACTAGAAGTTATATTACACTAACTGTCATCAGCCTGGCAATTTTGTCACCGTAACAGAAGATAGAGTAAATCATCTTGTACACATCAACATAGAGATTAATTAGTAACACCATTCCTATCCATGATCATGTATTTGCTAAACAAAATGCAGGCCAGCGCTTGCAAGTTGCAAGGGTATAAATGCCTAAGATACATATTACTATAAGCATAAAACTATTCAAATACATACTAAAACAGGTGTATTTCTTATCTGCATGTCAACATGAAAGGTCTATTTTCTCAAAAACTTACGGTGGCGTTAGACATTTCATGTTTGTTGACTTGATAATATGATTCAAAAACTCCTTCTGATCCTGAATAACAGTATTCACGGCCACCTGATGAACAAGAAACAATAGTCTTAGCAACCTAAGCTAAACAATCAGCAAGAAGATTGTCCCAGACAAAATAAAAAGGAGCATGCCTAGCATAACAATTCCAATGCATTCCAGATCAACCATGGAGGTCACTAGAAAAAGCAACTAGACAAAGACAATCCAACAAAAGACAAACAAAAAACAAAAGAGCAACCTAGATAACCGATCGACACCTCTAAAAGAGACTTTTTCAATTAAGTTCAACTTCGAGCTTACAGAAATTCTGTAAAATGAGTATGATTCAGAACAAAATCTAATAGAAAATAAAAAACAACTTTTCTCACCTAATGCATAAAACAAAGAAATTAACAATGCATAGTTTTAATAAAAGAAAATACAACTTCAGCTATTGGAGATCAGGAGCTGAGAACCTGAACTATGATATTGCAACAATTATTTACATCTTATCTGCAAGATGTTAAAAAAAGCAGTAGCCTATCCTAATATTGCAGTCCATAAACTTAACAAAGAAACCTGAATCAGACCAAGGACAATTAAAGCTAATGAGTTTTGCATGTATCTATGACCCAATGTGTGTGTGGGGGGTGGGGGTGATAACACAATGGTTCAGCAAATTTGATATAACGGTAAGAAAAGTACTATTAAAAAAGAGCATAAAGGAGGCTAAAAATCAGGAAAGGAGAACAACTTTCAGAAAATGAATAAGGTTTGGAACAACTGCAATGTACAAGGAAGCACGCTACCTTGTTTTCCCACTCAAATTCTGCCCACATGTTCCGGAAAGTAACATCAGCACATGTAGCAGGTGAAATGTAATCCATGATGTCAATGTGAATATCATTTAGGATGACTACTGATCGTTCCATCACATTTGAAGTCTCATAAACTATGTTCCCAAATATGACTCCAGTCTCTGTTGTTGAAACCTTGATGTTAGCGCGGATCTGTTTGCTTGACTCAGGAGCTAAGGTGTAGTTCTGAGGGCGGTCAACAAGTTTGAGGTCTCCCATTGTAGCCAATTCCAAGCATAAGTTCTGAAGCGTCTCCTTTGTGCGGTTAATGACAGTAACATCAAGTACAATATCATAATGGTGAACTGTTACAAATGCTTCAGCATACACGGGATCACTGAAGCCAGTCAATTGAAGAATGCGGTTGAGCTTGTATGCATCATCTGCATCCTTTGTAAATCCACCAGTTGCAGCCTTCAAATCATCATGGATCTCATCTTCCAACTCAAGCTGGCTCATGCCCTAGAAAACAAAATGGCATGTCTTAACAACAGAAGGAACAAATGTAACGCCCATATTATAAGTGACTACTGAAAAGAAAGGTTATCATACAAGCCAATAAACAATACTAAAGATACACTTACTGCGTGCGTTGCCATATGAACACTAAGAGCAAACCTTTGTCTCACAGCAATAATATGCGGTCCACTTGTGTATCTATCTTAATATGCGTTTTACCTAATCATAACATGCATTCATGTGTGTACATCTTGGCATGCTTGCTAAATTGTTAAACTAATTTGGCTCTACCCCTACCAAAGAAGATGGGGTTTCCCTTTTTCCTAACTAAGTTTAATAGCTTATTCGATCCAGAAAGATCGATATGATTTCGCGTGTGAACCAGAAGTTGAAAGCAAATGTAATATAAATACATTCTTTCACGATCAAACAAGACCAAGAATTCACAATGGAATGCAAGCGAAAATTAAAACAGAGATCAGATATGAACCAAGCACAACATTACCTTACAAAATCACAAGAAAGAGCATGAGAAAGGCTTGCATAGACTATTTACAAACCAAATAATTGCATGAGATATTAGTGCAAATAAAGAGACAAATCAGTGCTTGGTCATTCATGACAAAGTAAGACTTCAGGGCAGGGAGAAAAGTCATACGAGTTGTGATTTACATGTTTAGGTATTCTTATGGACCAGCAGATACAAATGTAGTTTGTTGTAAGATAATTTAATGATGACAAACTGCAGGTGTGCACTGCTTGTATCTTTTTAATATCATGTATCATTCCAACCAATAAATGAATTGTTTGTGCAGCAAAGGAAACAAATCATTAGCTATGAGTGCAACGTGGAATAGGAAATTTTTGAAGAAAATAAGAACTAAGCTATGTATCACTTTAACGCTTTAAATTGACTCGTCGAATTAGCTAAAGAAAAGGTTTGAATTTCTCTTACCCTTCTGCTCTTCAGGTGGTAGAAATCTATAAGATCGTCTGGCTGGGCATGAGAGATCTGTGACTTTGCCTTCATCTCCTGTGTCTCCCTGAACTGTTTCTCAGCAAGCATTTTGGCAAAGCTCTGTCTGCATGACTCCAACCAAATCTTCCTCACATCATCACCAGTATTGCAAAGCAACCTCACACAAAGCGCAATTCTATCATATGAATCATTATCAATCGGGTGGGGAAGGTATGAGGATTGGCCCAACTGCAGAATGGACGTCATGATCAGCAATGCCTCGGTGCAAGCCTTGTTTGATTCAACCTTCGATGGCTGCACCTCCTCCAACCTCAATACAAGCTTGGTCAGGGTACAGGCAACAACTGCAGCCAGGAAGAAATCGCCTGACAGAATGAGTGATCTGAGATTCAGGGTTGATGATAATGACCCAGGAGCAACTGATGGAGTCGAAATTATCTCAGAGACAGCACTTTGTGTGGCATAAGTGCCATCTGCAAGAACAACAGGCCGCCTGGAAGATACAGTGACAGAGTTCACCACCTGCTGGGCTGGCTTGGCAGAATCAGTTGTTTCTCCTTCCTCCGAGACAGTGTAGAATGGTAGATCCCCAAGGCATTGCTTAATAGCGGCAATGGCGCTCTCAGCCTCTGATAACGAGAGGGAGTACTCCCCAAGGATCCAGAGAGCGCATGAGCAGACCCGGGATGCCCGAATCTGATAGAATGTATCAATCAGCCTCTGGATCATCGAAACACGCAGCTTGGGATTGGTCTCAATGATCTCACGGACAAACAACACAACATCAACTGCTGCAGCAACATTAGTGTCACCCAGGAAGTCCATGAGGAGGTGCACCACAGATCCAGCCACCTCCGGGTACTCAACAGCGCAGGCATGGATGGCCTGCACCAGCATCTGGCGGTACTCGCCACCCTTCTCGAGGTTTACAGCCTGCGTCTTGACCACCTCCTTCTTCAGATAAAGCACCACCTCTTCGACATTACGTGGGGTGAGCAGATCTAGCACCAAATCAAGCACCTTCCTCTTGACATCCAAGTTGGGGCTGGCAAGGGCACGCAGCACATCCATAACCACCCCCACCATCACATCCCGATGTGAGGTGCGCAGCTCGTTCAGGCGATCCAGGATAATGAGTTTCACATTGTTGTCGCTCTGCGATGAGAGCAGCTGGCAGTATGTGTTTGCGGCAGCACGGACAGCTGTGGGCGCCGAGGAGAGCGACACAAGGGCACCGGCACACTCATATACAACCGCCGTACTGGTCGCGGAAAGGAGGGACTTAATGATCGTGATGTACTTGCCCTTGTTTGCCCGGTTCTGGGAGCGGCAGACCTTGCGGATAAGATCTACGACCGCCATCTGCAGCAGGTCGGGCCACTCGGTGACGCGCTCGGCGTTGGAGAGCAGGTATGCGACAGCGCGCTCCTGCGCGCAGGCGCACAGCATGTGGAACGCGTTCCTCCGCGCGGACGCGTCCTGCTCGGACGCGAGCGCGCGCTCGACGAGCTCCGGCGCGTCGGGGATGAGCTGGTCCCCATGCGGGAGGCGGTAGATCGCGGAGATTGCCGAGATGGCGTGCCTCCTGATGAAGTGGTGGCGGTGCTCAAGGTTGGCGAGGACGGACGGCACGAGCGGCTCGAGCACCTCGGGCTCGGAGAGGCGGCAGAGGAAGCGGAGCGTGACGCCGCGGATGTACTCGTTGGGGCTCTGGAGATTGTTGCGGAGGTTCTGGCAGATGAGAATCATCTCCGGGAGTGCGTGCCCGGCCGGGTCCCGGCGGTCGATGATCTCGAGGTAGAGGAGGAGCAGTTTCTGCACCGTGTGGTCCTCGGAGGGGAGCACGTAGCGGACGATGGTGATGAAGAGCTGCGGGAGCGTCTCGCCGTTGAGGAGGAGCGAGATGGCGCGGCGCATTGCGTCAGCCTTGACGGCGCCGTCGCCGCCCGCCAGATCCACCTTGATCTCGTTCGCCATCGCGGCGGAGCCCTTGTCGAAGTGGACCAGGAGGGAGCACGGCTTCTCCATGGCTGAGGCCGCGGCGAGACGGACCTGCGGCCGGGAGGGAGGTCGTGGTTGGATCTGGCCGGAGGCGGCAGCGGATTGGGATCTGGGAGGGGAAAGAGCGGGAGGGGAGAGCGCGAGAGAGAGAGGACGAAAGGGGTGAAGAGAAGAGGCCGCGGGCCACCACTCTTTGCGCCGGTTGTTGGGTTTGGGTGCGTTTGTTTCGTTGGACGGGAAGTGGGTGGTGCTTTTGGGCCTTGATGAAATGGGTTTGGACTTTGGGCCGGTGGGCACATTTGGACATGATATGGGAAGGCCCGTCTCCAGTTTGGTGGTCAGAAAAGAAGTTGTAATTAAATGTTAGCCCATCGCCAATGCATCTCAAAGGAAAACATGACCCACTGATCGCTTTCCAGCCCAACTTCGATCGGCCTGCGGAGGGCAACACTCGGCTCAGTTTCAGTAAAGGCCTACGGCTGAAACTTAGTGTTTTTGCTGATAAACGGTTTTTTTTATGAAAGTTGTTTATAACTTATGTCAAAAGTTGATAGTTTTTATAAGAAATTTTAAAGTTCTTAACATAATATTTTTTTAAAAGTCACTCTCAACTAGTTTATCAGTTTTTAATTTATTTCATCGAAAACTAATTTTTTTTAAAACAACAATAAGCTAGCTTATTTGTTTTAACTTATAATTTCTTAAAAATAAAACTAGCAATAAATTATACCAAATAGGACCTAAGATTGTCCGTCATGCCCAGTAGAAAGGTCAAAAACAATAGTTTTGTCTCCTCGTCAGCTGATTGAGATTTTACTTATCTCCCGATCACTTTTTCAACCGTTGAATGTGAATTCGACTATCTAGATCATCCTCTTACTTTTTAACCTTATCCACTCTCCATCCATCTCCCGTTCCCTTAAAATATTCTATATGATAAGAATAATATTCTAGCTTCAATAAAAAAATATTCCAACTTCAAGAAAAAATATTCTAGACGCACGTTTGATTTGTTTGTAAAATATGCCCAAGATATCTGCAAAATCTCAACCACCTGAGAACTAGCAAATTTGGAAGAAAAAAAAGAGAGAGATGCCAATATAAACGTTTGGACTCTCTTTCTAAGATTTTAAAAAAAAATGGGTGGAGTTTATATTAATATTTCAGGACAATACAACCCCACTACTAGAACCCGTAAAAGGGGTATCCAATATTTCCATCCCACTCGCAAGAAGACGAATAAAAACTTACCTTTCGAACACAGCATACCGCCACCGGAGTTGTGAGGGAAGGACAAAAACTCATACCTTATATCCGAGGTCACCAGGAACCTAAACCTCCAAATACCTCCGGAGAGCTCATCGACATCACCAAAGTCTCCTTGGAGGTGACAAATCCCCTTTACATCATCGCCGAAAAACGTGTTGAAGATGGATCGACAGGAAACACAAAATCTCATACAGGAAAGCCGCAATGGGGGGACTATCGGTGACATAGGAACCAGGGGTTCCTGAGTCCCGAGGCCAGGACAGCAGAATGCCACGTGGCGCCCTCTCTCGGGGACTATCTCCCCGAGGTCCGAGAAGACCAAGTTCCAGGAGAGGGTGCTCGGGACCATGAACAGTGGTGCTTGAGCACCCGAGTTCCCTGAGGACCCGAGAAGACACAGTTCCGGGAGAGGGCACTCGGGGCCATGAACAGTGGTCCCCGAATACCCGAGCTCCCCGAGGACTCGAGAAGGCAGTTCCGGGAGAGGGCGCTCGGGGCCATAAACAGTGGCCCCCGAGTACCCGAGTTCCCCGAGGACCGAGAAAAGGCATATCCGGGAGAGGGTACTCGTAGCTATGAACAGTAGTCCCCGAGCACCCAGAGTTTTCCGAGGGCTTGAGAAGCCCCTTGCCGGTGGACCCCATAAGGGCTCAGCGGTGAGGTGTCAGATGGTGAGAAGCCCGATGCTGCATTTAAGAGGGAGCGTGGCCTGTCACTTCCAACCACTCCCCCCACGCCTACTGTCAGTCCCTGCCACCACCTGGCAGGGAGGCGTGGGGATATTTAATGCGGCGGATCCCATCGCGTGTCATCCGGCGCGCCTTGGGATATCGTCATTGGGATCGAGTCATATCGCCTACCGCCCTGCTGTGTCAGGCCTGCTCTGACCGGGCGGGCACGCGGGGTTGCTCGGTGGCCGCCCGGTGGGCCCCTGTTGCACCCGCTGAAATGTGGGATGATGACGACAGGACCGGTCGGGGACGTATTTTCAACCCTCCCCCCTCCCCTGGTAACGTCAAGCTGCAGCCCATGATGGTTGCTTTCTATTTATGGCACCTTGGGACTCACACCCTCCTTTCTAAGCACGCCAGGCCACCCCGACGGGATATAAGAAGAGGTGGGCACCCCGGAGAAGAAGGAGAGGCTTGACAAGTTTTAGAAGACGGGGACAAGTTATGGAAGCTCAACAAACGCAGACAAGCTAACGAAGATAGGATACACGAAGCTCTAGACTTACACAGAAATCCTTGTAACACAAGAGATCCTTAGAGAGACATTCCCAGAGCATTGATAGCATACACACAGGAGTAGGGTATTACGCTCCGTGCGACCTGAACCTATCTAAAATCCCCTGAGCATTTATTTCTACTAGCATCCGATCATCCATCCCGTCTTCATCTCATTTACTCTCATTAATTCACGTACGAGGTAGATTCAAAATCATCCCCCCGGCCGAATCTCAAATGGGGTCCCTCCGGATCTCCGCTTGAGGAGTTCATCCTCCGACAGCTAGCAGGTCCTCGTCAGGTCGCCCGAGCCGGTGTACATCCAGGTGAAGCGGGCACGCTCCCGCAGAGGGGCTAGACGGCGGCGCAGGTAGTCGCCGACCACCATCGATGAAGTCAACCCCGCCCGGCGCAGGTCATCGATGCGGTTCAGCACCGGGCGTAGGCACTCGTCCTCCGAGGGGGGCCGCCTCCCAGATCAGCCTGTGGGGCTCCGCCGGCATTTGGGGCAATGTGAGGCGGTCATGGGGGCTGACGTCGATGTAGACCCAGTTCCGGCGCCAGTCCTCCCATTTGCCGCGCAGCACTTGCAGGATATAGACGTCGCCGAGCCCCTCCCGCAAGCGGAAGTTGCAGAAGCCGACAACTTCCACCTCGGCGGACCCCTTCTTCTTCCCGACCGCTCGAAGGACGAAGAAGTGCCAGAAGAGCGCGACCGACGGTGGCACTCCCACGAACATCTCGTAGAAGTTGGCGAAGATTACCAGGATCACCACCGAGTTCGGACTCAGGTGGGCCAGCTGGACACCGAACGTGTCCAGCACTTGGAGGAAGAACGTCGAGAATGGTGGCACCAGTCCGGCGGCGACGATGGACACGAATTTCACGATCCGCTCCGACCGGCGCGTGGAGGGCGGAAAGTTCGCCGGCGTCACCACCGACGCCTCCCGCTGGCCGGCGGGCACCATTAGCTTGCGGACTTTCTCTGCCCCCTCCTCATTCATGATGCAGGACTTCGACAGGACGCTGTCGGAGCTCGACGTGTCCCGGCGACCGCTTCCTGCCCTCGGCATTCTTCAAGGGTGGGGAGTGTGCTAGGGGAGATGAGAAGAAGGGTGCACTGCGGGCTGAAGACAGAGGTTCCGGTGCGCAAGGAAGAAGAAGAAGACAGGAGGTGGCGATCGCAAGAATGGCGTGGGGGGCAACGGTTCGTTCCTCCTCTCCTTTTTATATCCTGGGGATTTTAAACGGCACTTTCCGCGGCGCAATCTGCGAAGTGCATTCCCCTCGATCGGCGTGGTTGCCAGGCACATCTCCCTCGATCCATGCGGTTGCCAGGCGCACTACCCTCGATCCGCGCGGTTGCCACGCGCGCCTCCTGCCTCAATATCACTCTCCTCGGAAGTCAGAAGGACACACGTCCTTTCGGTTTCCCACCTGGGCCGTACCAAAAGCCTGGGCAGGGAAGACTGCAAAGACAGCAAGATTCTCGTGCCTGAGAACAAGCCACGTGGCATCGATGCTGGGATCAACCTCGAAGAAATAAGGGCCCCATCCGTAGTCTCTGGGCCATCGCCTGCCAATGGGCCCGAATGCTGCTGTCGGTGAAATGAGAACCAGGGGTCCTCGAGTCCCGAGGTCAGGACAGCAGAATGCCACGAGGTGCCCTCCCTCGGGGACTATCTCCCCGAGGTCCGAGAAGACCAAGTTCTGGGAGAGGGCGCTCGGGGCCATGAACAGTGGTCCATAAGCACCCAAGTTCCCTAAGGACCCGAGAAGACACAGTTCCAGGAGAGGGCGCTTGGGGTCATGAACAGTGGTCCCCGAATACCCGAGTTCCCCGAGGACCCGAGAAGACACAGTTCCAGGAGAGGGTGCTCGGGGCCATGAACAGTGGCCCCCGAATACCCGAGGTCCCCGAGGACCCGAGAAGACAGTTCCAGGAGAGGGCGCTCAGGGCCATGAACGGTGGTCCCCGAGGATAGAGAAAAGATATATCCGGGAGAGAGCGCTCGGGGCTATGAACAGTAGTCCTCGAGCACCCAGAGTTCCCCGAGGACTTGAGAAACCCATTGCCGGTGGACCCCACAAGGGCTCAGCGTGAGGTGTCAATTGGTGAGAGGCCCGATGCTGCATTTAAGAGGGAGCATGGCCTGTCACTTCCAACCACTCCCACCACGCGTGTTGTCAGTCCCTGCCAACTCCCGTCAGGGAGGCGTGGGGGCATTTAACGCGACGGGTCCCATCGCGCGTCATCCGGCGCGGTTTGGAGATATCGTCGCTGGGCTCGAGGCATATCGCCTGTTGCCCTGCTGTGTCAGGCCTGCTCTGACCGGGCGGGCACGCAGGGTAGCTCGGTCGCTGCCCAGTGGGCCCCCCTGCTGCACCCGCTGAAAAGCGGCATGATGACGACAGGACCGGATGGGGGCGCATTTTCAACCCCCCCCCCCCCCCGTAACGTCAAGCTGCAGCCCATGATGGTTGCTTTTTCATTTATTGTGCCTTGGGATTTGCGCCCTCCTTTCTGGGCACGCTAGGCCGCCCCGACGGGATATAAGAAGGGGTGGGCACCCTGGAGAAGAACAAGGTCTGAGGAGGTCGGACAGAAGAACAAGTCTAACAAGGTTGAAGTGAGGTGATAGAAGATAAGTTCAAGAAGTTCAACAGACGCAGACAAGCTAACAAAGATAGGATACACAAAGCTCTAGACTTAGACAGAAATCCTTCTAACACAAGAGATCCTCATAGAGGCATTCCCAGAGCATTTATAGCATACACACAGGAGTAGGGTATTACGCTCCGGGCGGCCCGAACCTGTTTAAAATCTCCTGAGCATTTATTTCCACTAGCATTCGATCATCCATCCCGCCTGCATCTCCCATATACTCTCATTTAATTCACGCACGAGGTAGATTCAGAATCATCCCCCCGGCCAAATCTCAAAGGGGGTCCCTACGGATCCCCGCTTGAGGAGTTCATCCTCTGACAGGGACCCTAACATAAGCTACAAGACCCTACTAGAAGTTTAGTATCTACACCAGTCGATGAGTCTCAAGTTCCCCTTCCCCTCCGGCGCTGGGAAGGCAGCCAAAGAAGAGGAACCCATCAAGATCGACAACGGGATTGGTTCTCCCTTGCTTCGTCATCTCCTTACAAGGGGAGGGGAAGACTCAAGAGATGTTGCCCAATTTCCTAACCTCTCTTTCTCCTTGTAAGTAGGCGGCAAGAATTATAAATGAAATAGTGGTCACACTCACAACTGTATTAGTGTTTAAGAGGAATAGAATGCAAACTCAAACCGGCTTGAATACATTTTTTGAAAAAGGAACTTTCTTCATTACTGTTAACCAAATGTATATAGCAAATGCTACATTAATTTGAAGACAAATTTGATCAATTTGGTTGGATTCGGATAGTCTCATAACATGTGTTGTGGTAAGGTATAATGGCGTGGCACACTAAATAATTTAGTTCATTTACTTCACCTCTAAAAACATCAACTATGCATAAGTTTGAAAAAAATGTTAAACTAATGTTACAAACATGTTGCTTGAGATATGTAGTGGAAGAAAAAAATCCACGTACAAGGGATCTAAACCCTGTTGCTAGCCTGAACTTGTTTCCTTATCAAAGGATATTTTTTTCATGTACAGATTGAACTTACCCTTAGAGAATGAGTTTGTGTCGCACTTACCGGGATGGCTTATGGAACCCTATGTCATGGAAGCAAGATACGTGTATGATGGAGATTCTATTCCTAGATAATACATATTTCTAGTAACATTCAAATTATATATATCAGTTCTCGATGTGGCGTTGTAGGTCAGACTGTTCCCCTCGTCGTGTTGATGGTTGTCAGTGTAATAGATAAGGGGGTGCCCCATAAGATGGGCCCCATATCGTTAAATGTCAACCGGCAGTAGATATTTACAAGACCACAGGACTTATCGTGCGGCCAGGGTGGGGCTCGTGTAACCAACCCCTAGTCGCAGACAGGGCAAGGCAGGTATCCATCTAACATGTCATGCGCATTTAATGTCATTCACTCAAGTATTTTTCTTCCGTAGGAACTCCCTTTTGGTGAACGAGGTCGTGGGCAGGTGTGGTGGAGCAGCGACTCGTTCCGTAGCTTTGAATGCTATGGGACGGCTTGGCCGATGAGAGTGGCGGCATTCAGTGACGGGATAGGATGTGTAGGACGACCAGGGCAAAGTGGGCATACCTATCCGACGACATGATGGGTTAGAAGTAGTTGGCCTCGTCAGGGGTAGGTCTGCCGCGGCGTTTGGCATGGTCTGTTTTTATGTATTTCTCTTTTCTTGGCTATATAAAGAGATGAGGAGGGTTCAAGAAGGAGGATAGAGAACACTATGTATTAAGTTCATCCAATCTATAAGAAAATACATAGGACGTATGGATGTTATTCCATAGAGACCTGAACTTGGATAAATCTTTTTCTTCTTGAGTTCATTCGATACACACCCACAAGAAATGTAGATCAACATGCTGGCCGTCTAGTATACCCTGGATTCATTATCAGTGATCATCTCCTTGACAGTTGGCATGCCAGGTAAGGGCATGTTTTTATGTTTTCTTTAGATTTTGAAACTATGGCTTGGCTACCCATGTCTTGATCCATGACGGCCGCAGAGTCCCAGTTCGAGGACCTCGGCTATCGGAGGATGAATTCCTCAAGCGAGGATCCTGAGGGACCCCCTTTGAGATTCAGTCTGGGGGATGATTTTGAATCTACCTCGTACGTGGATTTAATGCGAATATGTGAGATGTACGCGGGACGGATGATCGTCTGCTAGTGGGAGTAAATGCTCAAGGGATTTTAGACAAGTTCAGGCCGCACGGAGCGTAATACCCTACTCCTGTGTGTATGCTATTAATGCTCTGGGAATGCCTTTCTCTGGATCTCTTGTGTTACAAGGTTTTTTGTCTAAGTCTAGAGCTTCAGTCTTCAAGTGCTGACCTCTAACTGTGTGCTAGAGCTTCTTCTTCTTTGATTCGTTCTGGTGTGTTAAGACTTCTACTTCATCTTGTACTTCTCCAGAGTGCACCCCCCCCCTTATCCCGTCGAGGGAGGCTTGGCGTGCCCAGAAAGGAGAGCACGAGTTCTCATGAGCCATAAATGGAAAGCAACTATCATGGGGCTGCAGTTTGACGTTACAGGTGGTTGAAAATGCGCCCTCGGCCGGTCCTGTCGCCCATTACGCCAACTTTAGCAAGTGCAGAGGGGGGCTCACCAGGCAGCCGCCGGGCAACCCCGCATACCCGCTCGGTCAAAGCAGGTCTAACACAGCAAGGCGGCAGGCGATATGCCTCGAGCCCAGTGACGATATCTCCAAGCCGCGTAGGGTGACGTGCGATGGGACCCGTCGCATTAAATATCCCCACGCCTTCCTGCCAGGCGGTGGTAGGGACTGATGTACTCAGTACGACAGGCGTGGGGGGAGTGGTTGGAAGTGACAAGCCACGCTCCCTCTTAAATGCAGCTTCGGGCCTCTCACCAATTGACACCTCATCGCTAAGCCCTTGTGGGGTCCACAGGTAAGGGGCTTCTCAGGTCCTCGGGGAACTCTGGGTGCTCGGGGACTATTATTTATAGCCCCGAGCGCCCTCTCCCAGATATGTCTCTTCTCAGTCCTCGAGGAACTCCGGGTACTCAGGGGGTCACTGTTCATAGCCCTGAGCACCCCTCCCGAAACTGGCTCTTCTCGGGTCCTCGGGGAACTCCGGGTACTCAGGGACCACTGTTCATGGCCCCGAGCGCCCCTCCTGGAACTAGGTCTTCTTGGGTCCTCGGGGAACTATGGGTACTCGGGGACCACTGTTCATAGCCCCGAGCACCCCTCCCAGAACTGGGTCTTCTCGGGCCTCGGGGAGATGGTCCCCAAGGGAAGGCGCCATGTGGCATTCTGCTATCCTAGCCTCGGGACTCGGGGACCCCTGGTTCCCATGTCACCGACACCGGCCATCGTGAGGTTTTTGTCATGGGGTACGACTCATACGAGCCTGGTGTACTCCAAGCATAGGACACCGAGATAAAGTCAAAGGACACCGAGACAAAATCAGAGGATTCCGAGATTGAATGTGAAGTCTGCATGGCGCACCATGCAAACGGGGGCTGCAGAGATGCTCATGTTGTAGGAACCAGAGGTGAGCCCCATGCCATAGGCCAAGAGGGAAACCAGCCTAGTGCCAAGCATGGAGGTGGTCCTATATTGCCCCCATCAACTACAGCGCAACCTGGAGCAGCGCCCACTCGAGGTTGAGACGTTTGCAGCATCGTCTTCAAGGTCGTCGCGTTGCACACGAAACACGAGCGCTAGGGCTCCCCCTCACGATGTCACACCACTCTGCGGTCAGCGGCTCGACTACAAGGCCCTAACCCCCACGCATAACCTACAGACTGCGTGAGTACTTCTTAGCCACCCATCGGTGATGGTAGAGAGTTCACCAGTAGCGTCATGCCTACGCAATCTCACCCTCTTGATAGAGAAAGCTCGACGCCAAACCGTGGCAGCCGTCACCCCATCCACCACAAGGAGTGGTCGAGGTGGTGGTCGGTAGGGTTCACGGCTGGAGGGAACACGTTCTCCCTCAGTAACAGGGAGTACGAGGAGACCCCCACTATGTCGGGGCAGTCCACCCACTGACCTACATCACTCGTTTTGCCACCGCGACCTTCGCGATGTAATACGGGACCAGAGGGCCACCCAGAAATAGGAGGACCATACACAGTGAGAACACAAAAAGGGCAAGCGGCCCAGCCACTCGCCTTCCCCTCGTAGGGGGGCATCGTACTCCTCCATCCCCTCGCTAAGGCTATGAGACCATTGTAGGGATTAGTGACGTCCTAAGAGGGGGGTGAATTAGGCTTTCAGAACTATTTTGGCTCCAAAAATAAGACAAGATAAATCTATAGCAATTTCTGCCTAAATATGCTCTAGATTTTTCTAGCGTGTCTACTCTACCAATCAAATCGCTTGTCTACTCTACTGATCAAATCGCTTGTAAAATGCGGAAACGTAAATAAGGTAGAGAGAGCAAACTCGGCACAAGGATTTTTCCCGTGGTATCAGTGGTATGAATGCCACCCCTAGTCCACATTGGAGCTCCACAAAGGATATGCTCCCGGTCGGCACCTAGTCACAACTCTTGAGCCACCAAGTCATAAAGACAAGGCCTCCACCTGGATGAGCTACCAAGCCATCAAGGCATGGTCTCACCACTAGCCTCTCTTCCGGTTCCTTGCCACTGTGATCACTTCGGAGCTTGAGCCACCAAGGCACGGGTCTCCGCGTCCTCATACACGCTTCTCGTCATCGCTCCACACCAAGTTGAAGGGTCAGTAAGTTTACCGATGAGTCACCAAGACTCCAAGGTACCAGCGTACCAAGAGATACAAGCTTGGATCACTCCTTGATCCACTCTCTAGGCAGCACCTAGCAACACACTCTCTAGGCCTATAAGCACTAATCACTCTCTAATCTTTTGCTTAATTGCCTTGGATGATCACTTTAAGTACTTTGGTGACTTGGATATGTATATGAACTTCTCTAAACTCCAGCAGCATGCCACACCTTCAAATGACTGAGTGGAGGAGTATTTATGGCCTCAAACCCGTGAACTAGCCATTAACCTAGCGGCTCTAAAAACTGTTAACACCGGATGATCCGGTGAGAATAGTAGTACTAGCACTGGATCATCTAATGAGTACACTCTCACAAACTAGCCGTTGGAACCCCACTCAAGCCATTGTGAACACCAGAGACTATGGTGTATACTACAACATCATCACCGGATACCTTAGCCATCCAAGCCAATATCTTCTCTGTGTAAATTGCTCTGGTGCCTTCTCCGGTGCTTATCAATTTATCACTGGACTATCCGATGAGCAGTCCTCAGCCATTTGAGCCAAATGCAACCCTCTCTGGAAATATTACTCCAGTGAGATGATCCTTAGAGCACCGGACCTTCCGGTGAGGTCATTGTATTCTCCCATTTTTCAACAATACTCTAGTGCTTGCCTCCGGTGTGTTTAAATCAATCACTGGACTATCCGGTGGGGTCTTCTGCTTCTTCTTCCACTTTGCACTATTTATTATCTGGTGTATGCACTTCCATCACATCGGACCATCCAGTGTAGGATTTGTGTCAATTTTGCACACATGTCACTAAAAAATACTCTGATGTTTAGCAAACACTTGGCACCAGACCTTCCGGTGAGGTCAAATACCTCTGGTCACAATGCTCTGGTATGTTCATTTATGTGAACATCGGACCATCCGGTGAGTTCATTTCTCCTGAGACTTTTTTCAATTCAACCAAATTTTATCCCATCTTCGGTGGCTTCTTCATGTATTGCATCCATGAGACATACTAACATATATTCTTGGTAAACATGTTAGTCCCATTGACTATATTATCATTAATCACTAAAATCACAAAACATGGCCTAATAGGGCCATTTTCCCTACAACCGTCGGTTCCCTCCCCGGCCGTATGGAACTATCGATCGGTGAGCGGCTCCCTGTTACAGGACAGGGTGTAAAGCTTTCACTGCCTGGCTACAAGAGGTCTGCTGTCTGGACAAGTTCCAACCGATCCTAGTCAAAAAAATACGATAGCTCAACCAAACCCAGAGGAGTTCCTGCAGATCTACACCACCATGGTGTAGGCCGCGGGAGGCGACGAGAAGGTCATGGTGAAATATTTTCTGACCGCCTTGATCGATTCACCTCGGCCATGGCTCATGAACCTCCTTTGTGGTTCAGTTCATTCCTGGGAAGACTTATACGATCTGTTAATTGCTAACTTCTAGGGAACCGATGCTCGACCAGGGGTCGAAGATGACATGTACCAGATCAGGCAGCGACAAAGCGAGTCACTATGAGACTACATCCAATGTTTCGCCGAATGCTGAAATAGCATTCCAAAGATCACGGGCAAGTCTGTGGTCATAGCGTTCTGGATGGGGATCAGAGACCAGAAAATGGCTGAAAAGCTAGCCACTAAGGAAGTCTGGAGCACCATTGAGCTCTTCGAGCATGCAGACAAGTGTGCGCAGGCCGTTGAGGCCCAAGAGTGCCAGATCAGCACGAAGCCGCAACCAACCTCTGACCAACCTGCCTCTTCCAAGGGGGCGGCTGGAAGGAGAAGAAGAAGGACAAGCACAAGGCCAAGCCACTTAACGTCATGGCAGTCGTGCAAACCGGCCAACCATGCCGACACTTCAAGAAGAAGGACAAAAAGAAGGGCAGAGGCTACTGCCCAATCTACTGTATTGGCGCACACGATGTGACCGAATGTAAAGCCATGCGAGGCATCATCGATGAGGAGCTTGGTAATCACAAACCCATGCGTAGTGACGATGGTGAAGACAGGGTCAATCCTAACCAATCAGCTTTGGGTTTCCAGCAGGCTGAGCACATGCTACCATATCTTTGGGGGTGCCACGACATAATCCTCTAATAGGGAGTACAAGTCAGTGGTCCGCAAGGTATACACAACCGTACCGAGTCTAAGTCCACGTCTGAAGTGGTCAGAGGTACCCCTCACCTTTAGCCAGGCGGACCACCCTGTCTACGTCAAGCGCCCTAGACTCTACCCCATCATGGTCGAGCCCATAGTGCACAACATTCGAATGGGGTGTGTACTGATCGATGGAGGAAGCTCCATCAACCTCCTCTTCATTGACACGCTAGACGCCCTACAGATTCTAAGGAGTGCATTGAAATCATCTCCTCTCTTCTTTGGGATCACCCCGGCTCCTGAGCCAAGCCATTGGGGCAGATCGAGCTGCCTGTCACCTTCAATTCACTGAACAACTTCTAGACTAAGAAGGTCTTGTTCGATGCGGCGGACTTTGGGAACACTTACAACTCGATCCTAAAGCGACCAACGATGGCCCAATTCATAGCCATTGCCCACTATCCATACCAAGCGATCAAGATCTCTGGTCACAAAGGAGCTATCGCTATTTTGGGAAATCCATAAACGACCCTGTATTGTGACAAGAGGAGCCTCGACATGGTCAAGCTGACTCTCGGGTCGTAACCCAAGAACGTCAGGCCTAGTGGTTACCCTCTGAAGGTCCACATCATCGCCAATCTCGATGATCGGCTCAAGGCAGTATGCCTAGATGATATCGACCCATCCAGGACGATCCAAATTGGGGCCTGCCTGGACCCTAAATAGAAACTTGTGCTCATCACTTTCCTCCAAGAAAACACGAATGTCTTTTCTTGGAGTTCATCTGATATGTTCGGGGTCCCTAGGGACGTGATCGAGCACAAGTTGTCAATACGACCTGACACGTGACTAGTAAAGCAAAAGGCGTGTCGGTTCCTACCCAACCAAAAGGAAGCACTCCATGAGGAGATCGACAAGCTCCTAAAAGCAGGCTTCATCCGAGAGGTGCAATACCCAAAGTAGTTGGCTAACCCGACCATAGTTCGGAAGCTCAATGGTAAGTGGAGGATATGCGTCGACTTCACCGACCTCAAAAAGACATGCCCTAAGGATCTATTCACTTTGCCCTGAATCGACCAGCTTATGGACTCAATTGTCGGTAGCGATCTGCTGAGTTTCTTAGATGCTCATTCAGGGTAGCATCAGATTAGCATGAATAGGGTAGATTAGGATAAAACTATTTTTATAACGCCCTTCGGGATCTTTTGCTATGTAAAAATATCTTTTCGTTTGAAAATTATCTGTGCCACTTACCAGTGATGTATTCAACTCATTCTTCAATCATAGCTCAATAGAAATGTCGAGACATATGTTGACGATGTGGTCGTAAAAATCAGGACTAAGGATGACCTGGTCGCGAACCTTTAGGAAATATTCGACAACCTTCAGAAGTACCGCATAAAGCTGAACCCGAAGAAGTGCACATTCGGAGTTCCATCAGGGAAGTTTCTCGAATTTATCATGTCTAGTCGGGGAATAGAAGCAAACCCTGATAAGATTAGAGCCACTGACCAGATAGGATCCCCGATCAGGTTAAAGGAGATACAAAAACTAATTGGGTGTGTGACAGCTTTGAGCAGGTTCATCTCAAGGATGGGAGAGAAGGGGTTATCGCTCTTGAAGCTCCTGAAGAAAAGCGGTTCATGTGTACACCAGAAGCAAAGGCGGCCTTCAAGATCTCAAAAGATACCTCTCTTCCCCTCCTATACTAAAAGCTCCCTGACCAGATGAGGAGCTCTTGCTCCATGCTGCAGCTACCCAACAAGTCGCGAGTGCAGTCATAGTCGTCGAGCATGAAGGTCCTTAGTGACCAGTGTACTACGTCAGTAAGGTCCTGCACGACGCGAAGACTCAGTACCCACAAGCACAAAAGTTGATGTATGCCATGTTGATGGCCTCTCGCAAGCTCAGGCAGTACTTTCAGCCCACAAAATCAAGGTAATCTCCTCGCTTCCAATTAGGGAAATCTTTCATAGTAAGGATGCAACAGGAAGAACAACGAAGTAGGTAGTAGAGTTCGGGGAGTTTGATATTCAGTTCATCCCCAAATGACTATCAAGTCCCAAGAGCTTGTCAATTTTGTGGCCGAATGGTCGTCCTTTGAGCCCGAGCAGGAACACAAGTAGAGGTGGAAGGGCACTGGACCATGCACTTTGTCGTGTCATTCACACTGAAGAGAGCGGGAGCTGGAGTGGTCTTGACCTCACCTACCAGTGACACCCTCAGGTACATAGTTCAAATATGTTTTCATGCCACTAACAATGTTGCAGAATATGAGGGCATCTTGTCAGGAATGAGAGCAGTCTCCATATTTGGTATAAAATGCATGCTAGTGAAAGGGGACTCGCTACTAGTTGTAAACCAAGTGCAAAAGGAGTTTTAATGCTCTGACCTGACAATGGTGGCATATCTCGCTGAAGTGAGAAGGCTGGAGCAACATTTTATTGATTTCGAGGTCAAGCATGTCCTGTGCAGGAACAACTTTCTTGCCGATGAGCTGGCCCGTTTAGCTTCTTCTCGCGCACCTCTCCCGGTAGGAGTCTTTGAAGAAAGACTCACATGACCACCCATCGTGGTCTCGGGTCAAGGTGAAGGGGATGCTCCGCTTGAAAATGGAGCATATGAGGAAATGCCTTTAGAGGCAACACCTCCTTTGGTGCAGTCCTCAGGTGGTCATCATGTGGTCGCCCAGCTTGATTTAGGTACGACCAAGATGGATCAAATCTTGGCATACATTCATAATTGAGCAATCCTTGATGATGATGCATCAGCAGAAAATGTCACATGGCAAGCTCCCAGATACTCCCTAGTAGAGGGACGTCTCTATCACAGGGGGAGCAACGGTCTTTTACTGAAGTGCATCACTCAGAAAGCAGGGAGCGCGCTGCTCTCTGATATCCATGGAGGCATATGTGGTAGTCATGCTTTATACCACACTCTGGTCATAAAAGCGTTCCTGTAGATTTTATTGGCCCACAGCCCTCCAGGATGCTTGCGAGCTAGTGAAACGATGCGAGTCATATCAGTACTATGGTCGACAGACTAACCTACCAGCCCAAGCACTGCAAACCATATCACCTCTTGGCCCTTTGCTCCCTAGGGGCTCGATATCATGGGACCATTCCCTAAGACTCTTGGCGTTTTGAATTCCTATTCATGGCAGTCTACAAATTCACTAAGTGAATTGAAACCGAGCCCATCAGGAAGATCACCACCGCATTAGCGATCAAGTTCATATGAGGGCTGCTAGTGCGGTTTAACAGTCCAAACAGTATAATTACGGACAACATAACCCAGTTTGCCAGTATTGTTTTTAGAGATTACTGCGAAGAGATCGGGACCAAAGTATGCTACATATTGGTTGCGCACCCCTAGAGCAATGGACAGATTTAAAGGGCAAATGGGATGATAGTGCAAGGGGTCAAAACCCGAGTATTTGATTGGCTACTAAGCTAAAAGAGCTTGGGGGCTACTGTCGGTGTAATAGATAAGGGGGTGCCACACAAGGTGGGCCCCACACCACCAAATGTCATGCAACAATAGATATTTCCATGGCCACATGACTTATCGCGCGACCAAGGCAGGGCTCGTGCGACCAGCCCCCTGGTCACAGGGCAAATATTCACCTAACCTGTCAGGAACATTTAATGACATCCACTTAAGTGTTTGCCTTCTCCAGGCACTCCCCTTCAACGAGCGAGGTTGTGGGCAAGCGTGGTGGAGCAATTATCTGTCCTATAGCATTTAATGCTACGGGAGGGCCTCGACGGTGAGTGTGACAGCATTTGGTGACGGTACAGGATGTGCAAGATTATCAAGGCAGAGCGGGAATGCCTATCTGATGTCATGATGGGCTAAGGGTAGTTTGCTTCGTTAGGGGTAGGTTTGTTGCAGCATTTGGTATGGTCTATTTGTATGTATTCCTCTTTTCCCTGCTATATAAAGGGAGGATGAGGTTTTGAGAAGGAGGATAGAGAACACTCTGTAACAAGTTCACCCAATTCATAAGAAAATACATATGATATAGGGATGTTATCCCACGGGAGGCCTGGACCTAGATAAATCCTTATGTTCTTTAGTTCATTCGATACATACAACAAACGTAGATCAACGCGACCGTCGTCCAGTATATCTCGGATTTGTTGTCAACGATCATTCCCCGATAATGGTCATGAGGTGATCTATTAGAGTTGTTAACCTGAGTTGGAGCTTTAGTTGCTAGGATGCCTCAGCATGCTTCTGCACATCACTAAAAAAGGTATCAATGTTATTGAGCCACCTTTGAAATTGTTGTGTCTTTACCATATTGGCAGGAGGTGCTGCTACTAGAATATTAGCCCTCTCTAGCTGCTAAGCGGTGGGTGACTGGAATTCAGAATCTCGTTCACTGGGATTCCTCAAGTTGAAGAGTCTTCGAGAAGACGTACCAGCAATGCCCTTTCCATTAGGTTTGGTACAGTTCTTATGTTTCGCGGTGGGCATAGTGGTCGAAGGAGGACTTCCGAGGGTTGTGCCACCACCAACCTTGGTGACATTAGAAGCCTTGATGGCTTCATCTTTCTTGGTAGCTGCCTCGGCATCAGCCTGTCTCTAGGAAAGAGCCATTTCCTCGTCATCATTATTGTTTTCAACTTCTTCTGGATCATCTTTTGTCCTGGTTATCTCCCCTATTTTGACGTTGTAGATTTCTGAGTCACTGGAGTAGATTTCCTCATCGGAGAAATTCATAACATCAATGTGATTCTCTCCCTCTGAAATTAACTGATATTGATAAGAAGTGTTTTGGTAGTGTGAGCTACCATGACATGTAGTTACAGATGAAGATCTACAAGATATGGACTTGGGTGAAAGAAACTGGCTCACGAGTTGAGGAACTCGATCACCGGAAGATGAGATCCGATCTTGTGATCCGTGTTCACCTAGCTAGGTTGTACATACATCTCGAGGCCTAAGTTGTTGTAGAACCACTCGTCTGAAAAAACCTGCCTTAGCAAACATGATCTTGTCAGTAGATGAAAATGTCTGGTTGATCCCCATGGTCAGTGGCAGCTGTCGAGGTTTAGTAAAACGATAATGGAGTATTTGTATGGGGATAGGGATCACCTGTCCGGCAGCTATCAACTGTAGATCGTAAATAAAAGGATATGCATGTAGACATATTTAGGTCTCTTGAAGGATAATAGCCCTACGTACTATGTGTTGTCTTAAGTCTTGTATTAATTTGAATAAAGGCTTACAATGTAATGTGTATAGATCTAAAACCTAAACTAATCAATGGGTCTTTCGAGCTTATAGAGGAGTTCTCTAGAGCTTTAAGGCTAGATCTCCTAGAGTAGAGCTAATTTGAATTCTCTTCTGTTGATCGTACCCCTACCCTAGTTATATAATCGAGCAAAGAGGGGTTGTGCCGTACTCGAAGTCTGAGCGTAGCTGACTTGATTTGTATATCCTAAGATACCCAAGGCACTTGTTTACTTATCAGGAGATTCTTTCCACGTACAGATAGAACTTGCCCTTTGGAGAACAAGTTTGTGTCATACTTACTAGTTGGCTTCTCAAACCCTGTCTGATAGAGATTTCATCCATGTATAATATTATATTTTTAGTAATATTCAAATTATTAATTATATATTTCTCATCACAACATTTTCTGTAACTTTTTAATATGAAATTGATAATAGAAAATTGTAAAATTACTATATTATGAAATTATTTGTTCCACAAAAGATCCAATGCTATTATGTTCATATGATCAATCCAAATAGTTTTTCTTCAATCAAAGGTCAATGCTAGAGATCTTTGACTCACGTTTTCTAGGATGACGTACATGTACGAACAGAGGTAGTACATTACCTTCTTCAAATAAAGCTTGTACTTACGAAACCGAATCACTTGTTCATCACAGAAATATGGAGAGATCCTCGAAGAGTTGTTCTCCTGCTTGCCACATTGAAACAACTTGAACTCCAGCGAGAAGAGTTGTTCGATCCAAATAATGAGATTGCTATTCAGATCCATTATTATCAAACCCGGTACAAAATAGAATAAATACCGTAATATGCAAGTGTAAAAGCATTTCGCTAACTAAATATTTCATCTATATAAATCCTTCACCCAACTACTGTAACAAATTACAACAAGAGTGTCATAATTTAGGACAACGAATGATGTATTTGGTAGTTCAGATAGGGACCGGTCAAGCTTACCGTGTGCAGGAACATGGTGTTTGGTTGTTTGAACGGCTTGCTCAGCTAGGCTCATCCAATGCAAAATCACTGTTGCAACATGACTCTTGGAAAACGGATTTGATTCGCATTTCTCTCGAACCAGGTTACACTAATGACACGATTAGTGTAGTATTAACCATATTAGTATATTTTAAATTAGAATATGGTTACTATGGTAAATTAAGTACTATAAAATATATTTATACAAAATAAATATTAGGTTAACACTTACTTTTTTATTTTAATCTTATACAACATATACGCATACAGATAATCAAAGACAATCTCTTTTGAACTAAAATAAACACATACACTAAACAAATAAATAGCACTATATAAACCTAGACCGGCTCAAATGAATCTGGCTAAGATAACAAGCCATACGAGCCAAAAAGGAGACCTAAATCTCCGTGTACACGTGTCACACGCAGGCACCTACACCGCGAAGAGCACAGCGCCCAGTGTCACGGCCAGACCAGGCCCGAGCCAGACTAGCGTCCGACTCGAGACCGAAGTGCTGCCACCACTACTACTACTCGGGTCGTCGTCCGACGCGCTCGGCGTGGTGACGTTCTTGGGGTGGCTGAAGTCGAGCACGGCCGCGCCGTCTGCTGCGGCGGGCCCGGCCGAGGGCGCCGGCGCGTCGGCGGCCGGCGACCTGAGATCAGGGGGCAGGCCCTGGCCGTGGGCCACGTCGATTGCGAAGCGCTGGCCGTTCTCGCACTGCTCTCCGTCGTAGTTGCCCGAGAAGAAGTAGGTGCGCCCTTCCTTCAGGAGCGGCACGGCGACGGTGACGGCGTCCTTGCTGAACTCGGGCGCGGCGGCGGACCACTCGACGGTGTCGTCGGGGCCCGAGTCGTTGTAGTCGCAGCTCTTGTACAGCGTCCCGTTCCGCGTCTGCACCACCGAGTGGTTCTTGTCCGTGTTGAAGACTGCGAGCAGCACGAGACACAGAAGAGCAGCAAGATCGTGAGCTGATTAATTAGTATGTGCTAATCTAGCTTCTCATGCATGTAAGAAACATTTTCCAAGAAAAAGTTGACAGGATTAGTTGCATCATTAATCTGCTGTATCGGTGTTCGTTGATTGGTCACAATTCACAAGGCTCGATAGTTGGACATACAGATTTGTAGTTGCTATGATGTGGTCAGTGCAACCACCAGGTACTCAGGTAGTACAGGAGTTCAATGGCTGAAAATGAGACTGCTGTTGTGATGTTCTTGTCGCTGGCTGCGAACTCGATAGATATCCATGTTTCGGATCTCGGTGAGTTGACAATCTCCCCTCAAAAAACGTTGACTACGATGTGGTTACGTTATCCAGCAGACAGAGTAGTCTTCAGATTCCAATACAATCATACTGTTACCATCTGCTCTGGCCATGTTCTTCTAACGTGCAATGACAGCGAAGTGGCGCCAACAACTGCAAACCGCGGTATAAGCTGAAAACCCGTGATTCCACGAAAAGAAGATCCTAAAAAAGAGCTGAAAATCGTGATCAAGGGAGTCTTGGCGCCTAATACCAATTCCATTACTGTTAGCAGACATAGTTACCTCCCTGATTAGACTGCTAATCTACATCAGTCTTTGGGTTGTGATGATCGCGATTGATAAGCGACCTGAAACATGGAATGGCATCAGGCATGCTGCACCTTTCCCCACAGGCCATGTGCACCAGGAAATGGATACAGACGTGACTGCTTTGGATACATCCATCACACACGCATGCACCTCAAGGGAGCAGATTCCCAGGCTGATCGGGTTTGGCAAAGCAAAACTACCTGGGCCTAAAAGGATCATGGCTCACCTAGCTCTAGTGCTACCTGCTCATGTCAGATAGCAGGTGACATGCTAGTTGATTGTTAGTTAGGATGTTAAGATTCCTAATTGATAACGGGTGAGAAAACATTAGACAGTTAATTAGCATAAATGCATAATTTGCAAAGACTCGCAGAAAATACGCCAAACGTACGAGAAAACATCATAGATCATGCATTCTGACAAGAAGTGCCGGTTCTCAGATACTGTCAGTGATTAACTCCTTGAATATAGAGCAAGTGCCAAGGCTAGATGCAGAGAGATTAGTAAAGGTCAAGATGGAGCAAGCGCTAGCAACTCACTGAGGAAATCCCCGAGGCTAAAGTTCTTGCCGTCGGCCCACTCCTGGTAGTCGACCCCCGGCAGGGCGAGGCCGTCATACCAGCCCTTGTCGTCGCCGACGGTGTAGTTCTTGTACGCGTCGGCGGCGCGCGGGGCGATGGCCAGAGCGGCCACCACGGCGAGGCATGGAAGGAGAAAGCTTCCGCGGCCGGAGAGCAGCATTGGTACTTGGTTGGTTGCCTCTCAGGGAAGAGATGGAGATGCTCTTCTGGTGGATGTCTCTTTTGGGAGTTGGGAGCTGGAAAAGAGTGATGGAGCTCTAAAGAGAAAGATAGTGAGGCTTGTTGTATCCTTCATAATGGCGGTTCACGAATGGACATTTGGTTCTCCACTATTTCAGGAATGCCACTGGGTTCATGTCATAACAAATGACGTGCTTGGGCTCTGGGTTTAGTTACAGGCGATAAAAAAAAAAAATCATACAACGTGACGCACAAGCACGCACTAATACGTGCACATACCATACTCTCACCCACACGTATATATATGTGAGTAAATCGTAAGCGCCGGGTGATATTTAACTGAAACTCCACCGGATATATCACAAATCCGCAAAGCTTATCTTGGTTTAAGGGTGCTTAGTAATAAGAAGAAGCATGTAGAAATGTGCCATCTTTGAGCTAGGCTAGCGGTAACTCGGAGGGCCCGTCAAAAATTGCTGGCGTTGCCTGGCCGCGCCGGACTTGGGAGCATATTTTGGATTTGTTTGGTTCATGTATAAATTTGTTACTTAAGGTTAGTTATGTGTAGCTAATATATTTTTAATTATAAATATGGCAAAGTTAATAAAAAAAATGAGATATGACGTTTGGGTTATGAGCCTAATAAAGTATAACTTATTATAGTTGTGCCAGTCAACTAAATAATTACATAAAAATCTATAACGTGATTAACTTTAAGCGTGACAAACTTAAATACGAAACAAACATATCCAAATTCTTAGTCACATGTGTAGCAAAGCTAGTAAAAAACTGAGTGTATGATATGTAGATCAAAAACCTAACAAAATATAGTTTATTATAATTATAACAGTTAGTCATATAGTTACTAAAAATCTATTGTGTGAATAAATCTAAATATAATAAATCTAGACATAAATCAAATATACCCTGTTATAGTGGCACTGTAACCTATGTCGGCAGCCAAGCAGAGTTTTTTTCTGCACGAAATCATGTGACACGTACTGGCGAGGAGGCAACTTGATCCCGTTTCGGTTGCCGCGTCCCGTCATTGGATCCGCTGCGCCGGCGCCCCTTATCCCCTCCACAACCGCGTGTAGGTGCATAATGCAACAGATAGGGTGCAGATCAACTCAAACACAAGTACAGTATTACAGAGGAATTTGCTCGTGCATTTTTTAGTCAAATCTTGAGATGGAAATTCGTGTCGAAGCTGAATGTGTTGTAAATTATGGAAATTTCAATATTTTATGTTTTGGACCGATCTTTGGGCCTGCTATGTTTTCGGCCTAGGCCCAAGATGGGCACCATATATTTGGCTTCTAGGGTTGGGAAAGGAAAGTGTTTTTTTTTCCTTGACTGTGGCGTTCGATGCTTTCCTGGGTGCTGGCGGCGGCAACGGCTTCAGGCCGATCCTCCCAGGTGCTTCCTCGGGCGGTTGCTCCTCTGGGCGGCATGGCCGACTGCAGCAGCACCGGGAACCATCGGATCGCTGGATGGCCGCGGGAATCTCGCTGGGAAGCTAGCGCCGGTTCTCTGCGATGGGAATAAGGCTCCTATTTCTTCTCCTCTCCCTCTCTGTGTGAAAAGCATGAGCTTTGACTGTTTTCCTCTCCCCTATGATTTCTCTCTGAGGTGCATCGGGAGCTAGAGCCCGAGGCTTTCTCGTGCTGTCTCTGGTGTTCTACTCTAGAGGAAGGGCTATTGATGACCGGAGCTGCAGTGTCGAGGCTCGCCCGTATTACGGTGGCAGTACGGTAGAGGGTTTTGTATCTCTGATCTCCTCTCACCGCCGGCAACGGAGGGTGATAGGTTTTCTGGGTTAGCGGTTTGCTAACCGTGCCTAGCCACTCTTCATTTTAATTTCGGTCGATTTTTCGCTGTGAGTATTCTCCCTCTCCCTCTGGACGGCACATGCTCTGTGATGATTTTGTGATTTTAGGTTGGGCTATTAGATGAGTACAGTAGCTATGGACTTGTGATCTAGACAGAGAGCTGTTGTTCCTGTTTTAGGTTCGGCACTGCATTTTGGGCATAATTTTGTTATTGCTTTTGCACAGAATAGTAGCCGCAGGCTTGTGTGCACATGTTGTTGAATGTTGGCTGTAGCCTACTGCGCATGTGTTGCTGATTATTGGCCGTAGCACTGTCAGTTCTTTTGAAGGTGCTCTGATCAGCTCAGTACTGAGATGTTTTGGCCATAACATACTTCAGTAGATCTCATATTTTGTATGACTTGGTTAGTTCTGTTATGGCTAGATGAATTCAGTTAAAGGATTTCATTTCAGTCCACTGTCTAGAACATACACTTAATTTTTATCCAAGTTCTATTTGCTAGTTGAGATCTCACTAATGGCCCAATCTCTGATAAAATCAAAAGAACAATTAGGGGGCAAGACAACTAAGTCTTAGGGCCAATTGTTACACAAATCTGAGAGTAATAAATCTTCTTTCATATTTATGCTGTCGTTATTTTGGAGCTCTTACTCATATGCTTTATTCTGGAATTCGGCTATTGAAGATACACATGTTAGACATGTTTGCTACTGTTAGTATTCATTCTCTCAGTTGCTTATTCATGTGTATAGATAGCTCAAATCTTTGTTCTTGTATTTATGTATGTGGAATAAGATATATGCTCATTTTATGGCAATTCATTCAACAGAATGAAGGGTAAATATACTTCATGATTTGCACCAGAAAGAGATTAGATGTAGGAAGTCAAAAGACAAAATAGTTCAGGTTTCTAAAGAAAACTTGGAAAGCACCCTGTGGGTCAGAAACATCACCCATCAGAAAACTTATGTTCTTTGCACCATATTGCTTTGCAGCTTCATGAAACTGATCTTTAAAGGCCTCAATTTTATTATCACTTAACATCAGGAAAAGCATTGCCTGTCCAACAAGATTCCAAAGAGTAATTCATGAAACAACCGAAATATGAGTGGAGCAAGAAATTTGCCAAAATGTAGCAGGACTGCAGAAGCACAATAAAGCATGAAAGATCGTAGAAGGAATACATATATTTTAGAAGCAAAGATACCATCATGACCTAAATAGCATGTTGAACAGTCAAATAGGAGTAGAGGATAAAAAATACATGGTTATAAATGTGAAGAATCTGAATCGTACTTTGGTGATAGCATTCTTGATGTATTTGATGAGATGTTTGTGGTCGGTTGGATTAGGATAAAGAAGAAGGTCGTCGAGTAACCGCCATATCTAATAAAATTTTCTAGTGCATCTTTGTCAAAATCCTGCAAATAAAGGGACATCTGATGAACATAAACCCTGATCAGCACCTCAAATCGTAAAAGACTCAAAAGTAATCAGCAACTACAAACCTGTAGCATCAAAACATACCTGTGAATCAATAGTGAGCTCATGAAACAATTTAAACAACCGAACAACTGACCCTTTGACAGTCTTATCACCTCTTGAAAGAATGCCGGCATCCAGTGTGTGAAGGAATCAAGGAAGTCATAGTCAGCTCGCACTTCCTCTGCCACGGCCGTGAAATTTTCGTACTCACTGCCACCAAATACTGGGATAATTCCTACCTGCAAAAAGTCTAAAAGCCAGAAGCCTAAATAAACGGTTTTGTTGAAAAGTAGTCTCTGGAGAAATCAGAAGTCTGTTTACGAGGAAATGAACTGGAAGCTGAGAACCTAGCTGAGAGTAGTTTTTCTGAAAAGTAGTGTGCTGAGAAGCCAAATAATTATTGTAAAATTCAACAGCTAAAATAAAAAATAATTTTTCAGAAAAATCAAAAACACAGTTTTTCAAAAAAATCAGAAGTAAAAACCTAAATAAACAGGCCCTTACAGTGACCGGATCCTCGTCTCCAATCAAACTCGCAGCATCCTCCGCCGAGTTGGTCTCAATAGACGCCGGACCTGCTTGTTTCTTCAGATACTGCACGATGCTATCTGGATCCCTCCCGGCCTTTGAAGCCTTGCACATCGTCCCCTCGGTTCCTCAACATCTTGATAGCGGGGAACCTAAACACGCCGTACTTGTCGCTGGGATCCTTATTTTCCTCGTCGTTCGCGTCAACCTTGGCAAGAGCGATCGGAGGATCATGTTTGCGCAGAATGGATGCAGCCTTCGCGTACTGCCCCACGACATGTGTATTGAAAGTAGAAGTAGAGATCAAGAGATAGAAAAGGAACAGTAATTATTGTATTTATTGATGAATAGTGGTGTACATATTTATACACTGTGAAGGGTGGCAATGCATTTGTTAGGGAGGTCAGTTTCCCCCACGGGTGTCCTTTCATTAATTACGGCTAATTACATATTTATCTACTAATTACAGAGGTTAACTGCTAATGACAGTTATTGTCTAATTAATTATATGTTTATCCTTTGAAATAAGCACGTCGGTTCGTAACACTCTCCCTTAATCAATTATCCTAGTTGAAAACTCCTCTAAAATCTTGTGAGAAAAATATGAGAAGAAAATAATATATTAATATGCCATTAAAAAAAATTTAAACCTAATAGAAAAATATAAGGAGAAAATAATATAACATATATTAGTTATTGCATCATTGTAAGTTCATATGAGAAACCTAGATTGAAAAAACTTATTAGTGAGCTTAGAGAACAATAATTACGATTTATGGATCATATTAAAATCTCCAAAAGACCTCTTGAAAAATAAGAGAAATAAGGTAAATATTGACTCGTTAAAAACCTTATATGACAAATTATACAGTAAAAGAGTGTTGATAATATGAATAAATTATTATTCAAGGATCAATTTTTTCTAAACCTTGCAAATCTCAAAGTTGTCGCGTACAATTCTATGAATACATTTTTGAAATGCCAAAGTTGGTAAGAACTTAGTGAATAAATCATTGAGATTATTACATGATTTAGTTTGTAAGAGTTTATCTCCTTATTATTTTGCAATTCATGAGGATAGAACAATATATGGGTAATATATTTTGTTATATTGTTTTTTATGTAACATGCTTGCATTTGAGCAATACATGCATAATTATCTTCATAGATAATAGTTAGTGATTCAATGAAATCAACCACATAATTGTTATATGTGGCTTATCATTATGCGAAGCTATATATATTCACGTGATGCTTCATATAATGCAATTATTTCAGAATGATTTATGGATGTAATCACTATAATATATTTTGAAGACTTACATAAAATGGTTGTTCCACTGTGTAATAACACAAAGCATGTTTGTGACATGATATTATGGGGATATGATAGATAGCCAGCGTCAGTGTATCTAATCATATTCATATCTTCTTTTCTTTGAAAGAAAAGATCAAGATGTTTGGTGCCTTGGAGATATCGAAAGATATTTTTGACTTTAACATAATGGTGTTTAGTTGAAGCAACGATATGTCCAGCTAGTAAGTTCATTGTAAATACGATATCATGTCTGGTGCAATTTGCAAGATACATAAGCACTCCAATAACACTTAGATAAGAAACCTTGGGTCCTAGTATCTCTTCTCCTTCCTCCCATGGTCTAAATAGATCTTTCTTCGTATCAAGAGATCGAACAATCATGTGAATTTCTCTAATATTTTTTAGATATATGCGGTTTGGTATACTATACCTTAAGAAAGATGCCCAAGTTGTATACCCAAGCAAAATTTTGTTTTACCAAAATCCTTTATTTCAAATTCCGTCTTTAGATGATTGCATGCTTTATCCATATATGTTGTATTTTTAATAATATTCAGATCATCGACATATATAGAGATGATGCAAAATCTCGTTGAGGACTTCTTTATGAAATCACATGGACAATCATCATTGTTAGAGTACCCTTTTTTAGAAGGAACTCTTTCAGTCAGTCGTACTATATTTTTCCTGACTGATTTAAGTCATATAGTGACTTTTTAAACGTTACACAATATATGCTGCGATTTGCGTTTGGATTAAAAATTTGGATTCTATCGGTAACCTTTTATATGTCCGAATCAAGTGACACATATAGGTATGCAATCACTATATCCATCAACTGCATAAATAGATAATTTTAAACTACCAATGAAATTAGATATCAGAACGTGATCCCATTTATTACTGGAGAATAGGTCTTATTGAAATCAATGTCGGGTCTCTGCGTGAACGCTTGTGCTACAAACCTAGCTTTATATCTCACCGCCTCATTGTTTTCGTTCTGTTTGCGGACGAAAACGTATTTGTATCCCACAGGTAAGATGTTATGAGGAACATGTATTACTAATGTAAATATCTCTCTTTTGGAGAGCAAGTACAATTCTGCTTGGATTACATCTTTTCATTGTGCCTAGTGAGAGGGTAAACAGTAGTTCTTGTATTTTCTTGTAATTCTTGTATTTTCTTGTAATTGCATCCTTCCATTGTTGAAGATAGAGAAGGAACAATAATTCTTGTATTAGTTGATAAACAATGGTGTACATATTTATACACTGTGAATGGGTGGCAATGCATCCGTTGGAGAGATCGGTTTCCCCACCAGCTATCCTATCATTAGTTACTGCTAAGTACATATTTATCAGTTAATTATAGAGGTCAATTGCTAATGGCAGCTATTATCTAATTGATCACATATTTATCCTTTGGAATAAGCACATCAGTTCGTAACAATGTGCACAGGCCATGAGCAACACAAGCGTTGCATTATCCTCAAGCGCGATAACGATTCAGACTTTCAGAGGGTTTAATTGCTGTGGTCAAGAATTACCTCTGGAGCTAGTTCATTGCTCCATTCATAATCATCACACCTCCAGGTATCAGAGATCAAACGAATATAGTCAATAGCCAACACCAGGCCATAAGTGGGAGTTTTCGTTCGAACCAAATATACAAGATCAAATTTTAAATAAATTTCATGCTCTCGCTTATCTTCTACCCGCTTGCTCTCCCTTACCCTCCCCCATATGCAACGTTAAGCATACTATAGTGGCACACACGAACATATTGTACGAGATATACAAATGTTAACTACTCTTTCTCCACTACTTATATTTTGTTGATATTTTACATCATAATTGATAAAGACAAAAGTGAAAATAGGGGGGAGGGGGCACTTGCTTATGAGAAAAATTTGCATACCGTTCACTTTTGAACATGAAATCCTAGATGACACTCATTTTTATCCAACGAGGTTTTAATTCTTACGAGTGGCGTGTAGAATCTTGAATACGGACAAAACAAAAACAGCATCCAATTTCGACTTTGATCTGCAGGTCTGCACAGAAATTGTACATCGCTGGAAGAGACACAAGAGTGCGTATACCGTTTTGTCTGCAAGATCTTTTCGAACACTGAAAACTACCTTCTCTACGGGGCTAGTATAAGTTTAGTTTTGGAAAGATCAGTGTCATGGGGTCTGTACTGTGCTGATCCGATCGACTAACTGAAAGGTTAGATCAGAGTTCGTGTTCTTAGGGCGAATTTGGCTACAATCATATGAATATGGAAGACCTGCAGAAATTGAGAACTTTACAAGCAGTTCAGTTAGTACTTGCACCTAGCCAAGTTCGGGAGTTGAGACATGCTACTACACTTGGAACCTAGCGATCCACGGCTGCAGCAATGCTTCACACAGCAAGGGCAAGAATACCACACAAACAAAGCCGATACAATAATCCAACACTCCTCCCATACGAGATGGCATATCAAGCAGTGCAGCAAACATGTCTTTCTAGTGGTGAAAGAGGATAAGTGGTAGCAGCACGCTACAACGGGGGTACTACATACTCAATATGACAGAATAATAATAAGCAAACATACGCAAACCAGATTCAGAGGTACAACAGGCAACTGGATCCAAACCCCTCACTCGTCTTGGACCGCCTCCTCTTCATCCTCGTACTCACCCTCCTCGTCGGCAGTGGCATCCTGGTACTGCTGGTACTCGGAGACCAGGTCGTTCATGTTGCTCTCTGCCTCAGTGAACTCCATCTCGTCCATGCCCTCCCCAGTGTACCAGTGCAAGAAAGCCTTCCTCCTGAACATAGCAGTGAACTGCTCACTCACGCGGCGGAACATCTCCTGGATGGAGGTGGAGTTGCCAATGAAGGTGGAGGCCATGGAGAGGCCACGAGGAGGAATGTCACAGACGCTGGACTTCACGTTGTTGGGGATCCACTCCACGAAGTAGGACGAGTTCTTGTTCTGAACGTTGATCATCTGCTCATCAACCTCCTTTGTGCTCATCTTGCCACGGAACATGGCAGAGGCCGTGAGATAACGACCATGGCGCGGGTCAGCGGCGCACATCATGTTCTTGGCATCCCACATCTGCTGGGTGAGCTCAGGGACAGTGAGGGCACGGTACTGCTGTGAGCCACGCGAGGTGAGTGGCGCAAAGCCAACCATGAAGAAGTGAAGACGAGGGAAGGGGATCAAGTTGACTGCAAGCTTGCGAAGGTCGGAGTTCAGCTGGCCAGGGAAGCGGAGACAGCAAGTGACACCGCTCATTGTTGCACTGATTAAATGGTTCAGGTCTCCAACTGTTCATAAACAAGTTTAAGTCAGCAAAAAAATATTTGCAACATAACAGACAGCTAATGATTATATTGGCAAGTGCATATTTTAATGCCAAAGCAGAGGAAAGAAATAGCCAAAAGTGCAAACAATAATAAAGATGTGCCAGCAAGACTTACATAATAAAGATCATATTTAACAACAAGATAACATTATTAGATTTGTACACTCACTAACAGTAGCACGATAATCTGATGCCCTCTTGTTCTAAGTGTGGTACTGAAATGCCAAAGTACTACCAATTAAAGTCATAGTAATGTGTCAAACACATCATCCAGTGCGTGCTGGGTACAAAATGCCAAACCAGCTCATTGATACGGACAACTGGATAATATTGGCAAGTGCATATTATAATGCCAAAGCAGAGGAAAGAAATAGCCAAAAGTGCAAACAATAATAAAGGTGTGCCAGCAAGACTTACATAATAAAGATCATATTTAACTACAAGACAACATTATTAGATTTGTACACTCACTAACAGTAGCACAATAATCTGATGCCCTCTTATTTGAAGTGTGGTACTGACATGCCAAGGTACTACTAATTCAAGTCACAGTGATGTGCCAAACACATATCATGCAGTGCGTGCTGGGTACAAAATGCCAAACCAGCTCATTGATAGGGACAACTGGATAGAGACTTAATGAGTTGGCACGATAGATGAATAGGACAAGTGCGTAAAGGCATGAACTGAATCCAGTAAAGAACAAACACTACTAATTGTGTACTTCAGGGTCATATGTATTTATCTGCTAGGAAGGCACATGACTCCATAATATCCACAGATCTACGTGTTCGTACTACAGATCTGAGTTACTGAGCGGTGAGCGCAACCATAAAATTTTTGGGCAAAAAACCATTGCATGTGTCTAACTCTACATGATAAAGCATACACCAAGTAATATAATCAAAAGGCAAGAACACAAATCAACTTACAGCTAGGAGTGGTGAGCTTCAAGGTCCGGAAGCAAATGTCATAAAGTGCCTCATTGTCCAGAACCATGCACTCATCAGCATTCTCCACCAACTGGTGGACAGACAGGGTCGCATTGTAGGGTTCAACAACAGTGTCTGAAACCTTTGGTGAAGGGAAGACAGAAAATGTAAGCATCATCCGATCAGGGTACTCCTCCCTGATCTTTGAGATCAGGAGGGTGCCCATTCCAGATCCAGTGCCTCCTCCAAGGGAATGGCAAACTTGAAAACCTATACAGCAAGCCATATAAATTCATAAGTTGGAGCATACACGATCCAAATACAATCATAATTGCACTATATAAACATGCAGCTATACTTAGAGTTACCATGCCACAGTAAAAAGCTGCAAACAAATACTAACAGACAACAACAGAAGAAACAGACTCAGATACTAACAACAATCAAAAGTAACATCTAGGTATAATTCCTAACAGACCACTGGCTAAAACTTAAATCCCTGATATGCCATTAGACCCCACACGTCATTGATTAAGGTGACCTCACATGTCATAGACACACGATAGGATATCAATGATTTGTTAGTTTTAACAGTGGTATATAAGGAATTGCCCCTAACATCTAATAGTTAGCTAAAATCTAAAAAATGTTTAACTCAGACCAATCTCATTCAGGCTTCTAAACAGAAAGTTCACATACAAATGAAATCATACAGCTTTAAGACAAGTCAAAGAAACATAATACACCAAACAAATATAAAAAAATATATACTTCGCAGGCATGCACTAATCCTAGCAACTGCTCTTGAAATGCAGTCAAAAAACAGTCCAGACTCACGTGACAGCAAGTTAACTGTCTATGCTGTGCAAGTATGCATTTCTAATTCGCTAGATGCACAACAGCAATGCAACAATCAAGAAAAGCAGATCCTGCAGATAGATAAGGTGAGTCCTACAACAATCATGGTTGACAACACGGACAAATTCGATAAGGGGCCGATAAACATTTGGGAATGCCCGTTATCTAGAATATTTAAGTTCATCAGATGCCAACACACGCTAGCTAACAAAAAAACTACTACTGGAAATAGAAAGCCAGCATACTTAAAAGCTAAATCATCACATGATCCAAGTATTCTAAAAAGCAGCAGACTGCACCAAATCTAAAAGCTTTCACATCAGATCTAATGCAATCATACGCACATAATTAACAGTAAGCATTCCAGGGCAGTGAAAGAAATCGACCTTGGAGACAGTCGCAGTTCTCAGCCTCCTTCCTCACGACGTCGAGCACGGAATCGATGAGCTCCGCGCCCTCGGTGTAGTGGCCCTTGGCCCAGTTGTTCCCAGCGCCAGACTGGCCGAAGACGAAGTTGTCGGGGCGGAATATCTGGCCGTAGGGCCCCGTGCGGACACTGTCCATGGTGCCGGGCTCGAGGTCCATGAGCACGGCGCGCGGCACGAAGCGACCGCAGGAGGCCTCATTGTAGTAGACGTTGACGCGCTCGAGCTGGAGGTCGGATGTGCCGACGTAGCGGCCGGTGGGGTCGATGCCGTGCTCGTCGCAGACAACCTCCCAGAACTTGGAACCAATCTGGTTGCCGCACTGGCCGCCCTGGATGTGCAGGATCTCCCTCATGGCTGGATCTCAAGGTAGGTGGCTGCAGGTAGGATGGGAACAGCGGTTAGGTGCGAGAAAACGATGGCAGATTGCTTCGAAATGGGAGCGGAGAACCAGATCTGTGTAGAAATCACTCGCACGAGGGGAAAATTGAATAGATCTGGGTACCGAATGCGAATAAAACGCACAAAAATTTGTAAAAAATGGTTGTTCGCAAAATATGATAAAAAAATGGCGACATCATCTCATCGCACGCGAGAAACAATTTCAGATCCGAAAGAAATCCGAAAAAGATACCCAAGTAACTCACCTGCTCCCAAACCAAATCCAAGCACAAATCCAAGAATAAATCAAACAACCATTAAAATACCAAACACGGTGACAAATGATTTGCAAATCAAACGCCGGAACAAAACTTGGAACTGTGCACATCTCAGCAAAACCTAGCCGCACCAGAAGCAACGCGAACCGCAAGCCACCTAAAAATAACCCCAAAATCACACCCCTACCAGAATAGAACAAACCGACGAACCGAAAAATCCCCAAATCCGCTACCACCAAACCAAAATCCACCGTGGAAACACGAAACAAACTCAAAATCCAGCGCAGGCAACAAAAAATGGCACAAGCATTTCGCCGCATTACCTCACAGAAGCGAGTGGGCCGTATGGGTGAGGGAGAGGAGAGAGAGGGGAGTTGTAGTAAATAAAATGGACGGGTGCCCTAGAAAGGGGCGGCTTTTATAGGGGGCGTGGGGGTTAGGGCACCGGATCGGACGGCCCAGCCGCGTTCCCTCCAACGCCGCCCGTCGGCCGCCCAGGGCCGTCCGATCGCTCCCATTGGACGGCCGCCCGCGTCGGGTTCGAAAACGGCCCGTTGGGGGCTTGGATTTTGAAATTTTCTGGGTGTCCGTTTGCAGGCCGGGACAAATGACGCGGTTTACCCCCCAGGACGGAACGGAGGTTGCGGTGTGAGGTAACTGCCCCGGGCGCGTCTCGGCATTTGTTTGGTTTCGTTTGCCGGCATGGACTCTGATACCATCTTTAATTATATTTTATTTTTTTATTTTTTTATAATTCTCTTCTTTGTTTTTATTTCTTTTATTTTCTCTATCTTCAACAGTTTTCTTTTAATGATAATAATAAAGAGAAAGAAAAGAAAATCGTTCTGAAGTGAATGACCTTAGAAATCTCTTCATGACGGAAAATATGAAGGAAAACCGTTGAAACGCTGAAAAAACGAAAATGCTCGTATTCTGATCCCTAAAGAGAAACCATTGAAGATAATCTAAGGGAAAAAGTCCAAACGAAAATGCTTCAGGTACCACTCATCTTAAGACCGAGCCGTGCGGCCAATGCTACGCTGCTACTGTGCGTGTGTACTATAGCGACGGGATGTGGCTTGGTCGGACGGATGGTTCACTTGTAAGACTTAGTTGTACTTGTAGCAAAGACTTCTTTAAGTTTTTTTTTAGTTTAGCTAATCCTTTGGTTTGCTTAAACCAGTTCATTATTCATATAATGGTGGTTTTAGATCCCAGTTTTGCTAGCTTATATGGGATGGACGCGTTGGCACTGAAGTGTTCTTTGGTAAATACAGTTTATAAAACCTCATAAACCCCACCTCACATCTCTTTGGTCCCTTATCCGCCCCCTCCTCTCTCTTCCTCTTTCCGATGGTGAATAAAAGTGAGGATGATTTGTGGAAAAATTGCTCTGATTGGCGAGCATGGCGATGTTGAGGTGAGAGTCCTCGAAAGCCACTTGCCATAGAGTTTGTGTTTAAACTTTTTTTACTAAGTCGAACGCCCCAAATTCAAGTGAATTTTAGATTGTGTTTCACGTGTCTAATTTTTCTTTGTTGAATAAAACACCAGAATTCAAATTAGATTTTGACACCTGTGTTTGTGTCCATGTAACATTACTAGTGGTACAATCAGTCAGACCAATGAACCAAGCATCAGAGCGGTTCAATTGTCCTTCCGGTCTTGATAATTATGCTTGTGTGGCCAAGACGCAGGTTATACAGGAAGGAAATTGTATAAGGGTGGGTCCTCCGCGTAGACCCCCGCCGCTGCTCGACATGCGTCCCCCGTGCACAGCCCACGCGCGTGCCGGCGCACGTGCGCACCGTCCAATCGCGACGTGAAGGACGCGGATGGGGTCTCGCGCGGGTTACGTGAGAAACGGGTCTTATACAATTTCCTTCCGGTTATGCGCAGCCTGCAAATATACAACTGTGCCAGTGGGGGGCAGATTGGTCATTTTACTTTTAAGTGACAAAAATGGCGATGGAAACGGGGCACGCGGCAGTCGGGCAGAGCTCAAGAAGCGCCCATTTGGCTTAATCATTGTAGTCAAGCAGTGGGTTTGACCTTTGGGATCAAGTAGATGAGCCTCCTCCAAGTTCATCTTTATTTATCGGCCGGCGACACACTGACACAGTCAGCCATGCCACATGAAACAGATCACGTACTCTACCTCCCTTGTAGTCTACACGCTATCGAGCACATGGCTACGCGCACTCTCGGTCCTACCACGTAGTAGAAACGGCCACCCAAGAACCGGATCTCGATCTCATCGTGTCAGCTACATTTTGTTAATTACTGCTAATTACTACCATTTCAGCTGCATCGTAGCCTGTTTGCTTAGGAGGTAATAGAAGAAGCTCGTTGCAAAAGCTACCTACCTGTTTCCCAAACAAACAGAGCATGATCCAAAAGGATGCAAATTGGATTGCTCATGCGTTTGGGTACGACCGGACATGATCAACACTCGGTAATTTCCCAGATACAAACTGGCTATCACTGGTCGTAGCTGCGAAGGATAAGTTCCACCCGAGGTGGTTCACTTGACCCTCCAATAATTATGATGGTTGATCGACAATGCAATGATGGGCATCAAGCCACGGTGTCGCCGGATCCAGATCAGAAATGTGAGGTTATTCTTATTCTCACCTCAACCCTTATAATAATGTAAATAACATGAGTCGGTACTAATCGATCAGCCTTAAATCTGTTTGTTTCAGACTACTTTTATCTTCTGTTTGTGTTAAAATTCAAAAGGCAGAAGTTCAAATAAATGGATTTACTAAAAAGTGATTTTCAGAAAAATCAAAAATCTGCATCTGAGAAAATGAAATAGAAGCTAGAGTAGTTTTTTTTTTTACTCTCAGCTTTTTAGAAAAATCAAAAATAAAAATCCAAATAAACAGACCTTTGGGTCGCACGCGCGCTCACTCGCAGACTGACAGACATCACAGGCCATCGTTCTTGGCACGGTCCTCCAACGGGCAACCACAGAACATGCTAGGACCCCGCCCGCCGTCCGTCCCAAGCTCTCAAGCTGCGCGCTGCAAGACGATGTCACGGAAACGTAACTGCATGTGCTCGTGTACACATGATTTATCACATCCGTTCATTATATTTATCTAATATTCTTCTATCTATTAATTTTCTTATATATCTCATAGATTTTTTTATCTATACTTTCAACGTGAATCTCAACCCAAATTAACGGCAGTAATAAAGTTTACGTCCATAGGCAAGCGGAAATTTCCCTTCCGATAATACCACTTCACTTCTCACCTCACCGGTTTGGCGTCAATGCCTTTGCGTGCAGTTCAGTCCATGCATCTCTTCTCCTCTGCTCCAGTCCACGGCCTGGCACGTTATTTTTTATCTCACTGCATCTGCATGCGAGCATGTGGCGAATCTACAGCCTTCAGCCAGAGATGTCTGCGACGACCATGCAGATAGAGCAGAAACGATGGTTTCCCGTGACAAGCAGGCCACGAGCGGTTCACATGCCCAACAGCAAAAGGGCAGCCCGGCGGCAGCTACTGTTGGTTGGCATGGCATCTACCGTTGGTTCTCACGGAGGTAGAGAAAATGCAGCGCAGGTAACAACCGTACGCCGTCGTAAACAGACGTGCCATCGATCAGATCTGGCGCCCGCTCGCTAGCCAGATCTGGTACGTGGTACACGGACGCACGAGGGGTGCCGGGTTGTGTTGCGTCCACTCGTGCCTGCGTGCCGGAAGCCGCAATGGATCGGTATCATTGCTAGGTGCCAGAACACATGCATGGCCATCGGATCCTCCGTTCCATATTCCAAATTCCACCAGAGGCGTCCGGTCCGACCGCCATTGGTCGAATCGACGCATGGCAATCGGAAGGGAAGGAAATAAGGAAGCCTCACATTCAACTTATGGTTAACGACTTAGGTCATATTCGACAGATATTTAAAAATTTATTTTCTATAATATTATTATAGTATCCTTTAATACTATTACAGTATTTTTTATTTTTTTTATCTTCAACAGCTACTATATTTCTTATCTTATATTACTCTACTCCTTCTCTCGGATCCACGTGCATACACTATAAACAGTGACAGAGGCTCTTGTATTCATCCGCAAAAATGCCATCATCCATCTTTCATCCGCAACACTGTTTACCCGATATGGACGCTGTTGGAGCCAGATACTAAGTATCACCATCCGTTATTTTACTGTAGCATTTGAAAAAAAATATATAAATTGCCTTGGCCCAATTTAGAATTCGGGAGTTCCAGGTTCGTACGGGAATTGAAGCACATCTTACTAGCTAGTTTACCGGCCGTACCACGCAGGCATATAACACTGAGCCCTTTTGTGTTGTATGATTCTGAACATGTGCTTCACCAGTGCTGCGGCTGTTTCATCCAGGCTACGTGTAAAGATCGATCAGGTGCTACTGTGCCAGGGATCGATGAAGGGAAAACTGCAAAAACCCCCCCAAAAGTCACTTGGATTTTGACTTTCCCCCCCAAAAGTTATTTTGTTGCAAAAAAGCCCCCCAAAAGTTTGACTTTGTTGTAAAAAACCCCCTAAAAATTCAAAAAAATAAAAAAATCATTAAAAATATTCTAAAAAAAACTAGAGACAATTCTAAGACCTTCTGTGAAATTTGTTTTCAAAAATAATATCCTTTGCATCATATTTCATGGAGAGGAAGTTTGGAAAAAAAGAAAAATGTGCAGCTCATTTATTAACTCATGTTATTTTAACTTTGTCATGTCTACCATTATTTTTCCTACACAAATAATTGTTTAAGTAAACTAATAAAAGTGGTTTCACTAATTTTGGGGGTGTTATGGATTAGTTATGAATTAATCTATCTGCAACCCATTTACTGAATCCTGCACATTACAATAACTATTTCAAGATTTCATGTATTTTTACAAGATAGAGAATCATGTAAGAAGACTAAAAAAATTTGTTTCATGATTTTTGGATTAGTAAATAATTAACTATGCATTTAACTCGAATTAATAAATGAGTTACACGTTTTTCTTTTTTTTCAAACTTACTCTCCATGAAATATGATGCAAAGGATATTATTTTTGAAAACAAATTTCACAAAAGGTCTTATAATTGTCTCTAGTTTTTTTTAGAATTTTTTGTGATTTGTTTTAAATTTTTTTGAATTTTTGGGGGTGTTTTTGCAACAAAATCAAACCTTTGGGGGGTTTTTTGCAACAAAACAACTTTTGGGGGGGAAAGTCAAAATCCAAGTGACTTTTGGGGGGGTTTTTGCATTTATCCCATCGATGAATCATGTCATGGATCATTCAGTCACAGCACATGGGGTCCACGGGCCAGCTGAGCCGGTTAGTATAGTCACCATTGCTCCTGACCTCTCCTCTCCTCTGTGCCGTGAGAGGACAGTCGCATCTCGATACTAATCTAATCTGGTAATTAAGGTGGCGCGATCAGGAACTCGCTGGTGGAGATTTCTCGCTTCCTTCCGTCGTTTGGTAGACCTAATTGGTTGCCTTGTCCTTTCACGAGATGAGGTCGACAGCTCCTTTTTCGCGTAACAAAAATGGTTACCGGCTGCCTCAAAATGGACCGGCCCGCCGGCAGGAAATGAGAGTACATCGTACGACATCAATCAACAGAGATCCAAATTGTGATGCGTATTGATTGTGGTGTTGCATATGATGACAGGTGTGCATTCAGATATTAAGACTCAAGATCATAAAGAAGCAAAGCAAAATTCTTGTTAGTTCTAATGCACCTGTTAATCTGCTAAACGCATCAACAACAGGCAAAGTATCATAGATACTGCAACAACGATTGAATGAAGTGAAGCACATGTCCCTAGTAGCTGCTTGGAGTTGTGTGTGTTCAAACTTGAGATGCTACCTAACATGAGCTTATGCAACAAGCAAACCAACAGACAAAGGATCGGTTTTTAACATGATCGAACTGTCGACTGCAGCTCTATCCCTTCACAGAATTATGTTAGCTTGCAGAGCAGACGTCACACTCATAATGCACCCATCTCAACCTGAAACGATACATATTTTTATGTGTCATATGCAAGGTGCAAGGACGCATCTTAAACAATTTGCATGTCATTTTCCGGGGTCCGTTTTATCACAACTACATGCTTGCTTCTGTTCCAAGTTGGATCCAGCGACAGATGATCCTACCTTGTTCAAGTGGAAGGAAATCGTGCTACCAAGAAGCGTCGAGCGTCAACTGTGGTTGAGAAATCTCTTCGCTATACATTTGGAGCATCATTGTATCAGATCTCGATCAAAATGTCAATATGTCGAATCACTTTCCAGTTGGATTTTTCATTCTTTATCTAGCAGGTGCTGCTTCTGCCAGTGAAAATGTGCATGCACCAACCGCATCTGCCAGATTTTCTATCTTCAGATACACACTTTCTACATCTGTCCGGTAGGAGAGAATTGCTGTGATCCAGTTGCAATATCATTGCTCTGATACATATCTCCAAACAAAAAAACTTGATATTAAACTTAAATCTGAAGCAAAGGTAATGTAGGAAAAACTCTAGTCACACAGAACAAAAGGAAAACCACATATGTAGTTAACCGTGCATATCAGAAAATTTTTCTCCTGGCAGCTGTTCTTCATTAAATGGCTTATAATACAGACAACATAGCTACAGCTACAGAATAAGAGTAGAGAGGAACTAGAGAATACTTTGCACTTTGGACAAAAAGAATCATACCAGTTTCAGCATCCCGTGATTTAATGTCTGCAAGGATTGTGGATGGGGCATTGCTATCAACGTTGTACATAGCAGGGAAATCATATCCAAAACTGTTCCCGTGAATTGAACTAGCAGCTTAGCTACCTAAATACTTTTCCCTCACCGAACCAAGAAAAGATCAAGCATTCAACACCTCAAAAATTATAGCCATGGGCAGCATATAATTCATGGCAGAAAAACTCCAAAATTGTTCTCTGTGGCCAAAGACTAACTGTAATCAACATCAGACGCATTTGATTGCACAGCTTCAAGGTCACATAATCAAAACTGACCACACAATGGCTGATCCCCTGATGCATCCAAACTTCTAAACATAAATATCATCTGGTTAGCCTCCATCATAAAACATTTGAAATTACCTTGGACCCCTTTGATGATACCGATGAATTTCTCAGAGGAACAAAAGTAATGTGTCAAAACAACAAAAGCTACTTCTGCTTTTGGTGACAAACAACTGCACTACAAGATGAATCTGAGTCAATTAACCATAAATCCATATTTTCGAGTTGCCTTTGAACTGAATCTGAAGACATACTGCGGGACCAGAAAATCACATTACTTTGACCTTCTGATGTTGATCTGTTTGAGGTGTTAGGCCCTAATTCGATAACTCTCATCCCCTCATTCAATTTTCCCAGCCTCACACCAGCACTGTTTCCCAACAGTTCAGTTAGTATACGAACAGAATTCTTCTGTTTGAAGGAAGCAGAAAAATCACCAGATGTACACATCGCTTTCACTCTCAACATAATAAGTTCATTCCATGCTTTTTTAGAGCTCAGTGAGCTCCTTATAAACATCAATCCAACATATTCTGCAGTAAAGTACTCAAATGATTGATCTGATGGCTTGATCAACTTACTGCCAAGTGAAATCATATTTCCGTTTAGTACCCATAGATTGTACCCCAGGTCCAAGCAACTTTTTATCACATAAGATGTAACCAATGTTTCCTTAATAATATCATCAGAGCATATAAAACTACTCATTTTAATGCTATGAAAAAACTCAATAGCATCAATGACAGGATATCCTCTATGAGCCAGGTCATCCAGAAACTCAGAATTGTCACCAAGGAAAATGTAGTTCTGCATGCCTGCCTTGTCGAGATGGCAAATCAAGTTTCTTGCAAATCTCTGGTCTATTGAGTACAAACTTATGAGTACAACAGTACCTTTTAGTTGCACGGATTTGAGCACAGAACCAAGTTCACTTAATTTTCTAACAACTCTTCCTGGAAGGACCTCATGAAAGCAGAAATCATACCACTTCAGCTTCTTTAGAGGCTGCATTTCCCATATATTGAAATCAAGATTCTTCCCATCCAACAAAGTAGAATCTGGTCCAACGCTTTTTCCATAATTCACGCCTGCATCCCTATGAGAGACGCTGAGGGCCCTTTCCTTCAGGAAGTTTGTGTAGATATTGAAGTATCCACGTGAGTGGATAAATTTAATGAACCAAGGGGTCCATATTCTCTCGCCCATCTTCTTATACCATCCTGTAGTTTTCTGCAAAGGTTGAGAGTGAAATAACAGCTACAGTCAAGTCAACAAATATTGACAGCTTATGGACTTCATATATTATCTTAGGGAGAAATATATTACAGATAACTTTTCTTACTTCGGCATGCTAAAAATAAGGCATGAGTTACAATTACATACATCTTTCCATTACTACATTAACTGAAGAAGCACATAGAGATTAAATAAGAAAAAGAAAGTTTACCATGCCTTGGAGAATAGGTTTGATTCCTTTGGCCTTGTGTTCATCGTACCACAATCGAAATTCTTTCCATGGTTTTGGAAAGAGAAGTTGGCCCCATGTGCCAACCATCTGGTACAAGAAAAGCTGAGTTTCACTGTCCAGCTGTATCTTGTTTCCATGTTTACCTATTTAGTTAAAGGCCAACTGGTTAACACAGAGTCATTGCCACTTTGCCAGCACTTGCAGTAATCATCTAAGAAATGTGTATACTGTAAGTACCGCAAAACAATTTATTTGGAGAGGAAAAACTAGAAGAGTCTCACAGATTAAAGAGTGCAAGAGAACTAGCTTCCATAAAACACATTCACAGGCAAGTTTCTTCAAGAGTTCCTAGTAGTTTTATTATAAAAATAATAAGCACAAAAGTCACAGCAAAGAAAAGAATAACTACCATAAATCCACCTCTAAGTTTAAGAGCGGCACACAGCCCAAAGATCAGAAAAAAGAACTAATTTCAAAAAATACAGAGGCAAGTTCACACTGGAGTTCCTAGTAATGTGTCACTCTATTTACCGATTTGGTATGATAAATTAGCACAATTGTTAGGTTCTTATGGGCTTCCCGAAAGCATGTCCTTTATTTCTATTCTCTGGTCAAATGGCTTAAACAATGTTTGCAAGATGAGGAGCATACCTAGGAGATTAATGGCAATTGTACAAGTAACACCAGTAGCTACAAACCTTTACTCAGCTACCGAGGAGCATATGATAACAATGCAATACTTATAAAATGATAATATCGAATTATATGCATTTATATAATAATGCAATGCATTATGACACAACACATAAACAAAAAATAATTTAGCACCATCCTGTCTCTATTTTCCAGCAGTCCCATAGGCCAGCAATTTTGAATCCAACTGACGGCTTACATTGTGAAAAACATGAAATTATAGGTTGTAGACTTGTAGGGAACTACTTTATCCCACGAGCACCCCATTTTCATCCTAGAGTATATCTACAGTGTTTCCCTGATCTTGATGATCAGGAACAATGCACATTATCATAAAAAACAGCAATAATTGGCAAAGCTACAAAAATTGCATCTTGAGGCCACGATCACACCTCAATAACCAACTTTAGCAAAAGTCAAAATAAATCAAATAACATTGCCCAAGGAAAATCTATTCTTACAGTCAGAGAGATAATGAGATCAAAGTCCTCGCGACTATAATGAATCCAAGCTTTACAGTAATCTTGTGGAGGCATTAATCCTACACACAAGAAAATTTTAAATTGCTAGCCTCCAACTTTTCTAACTTATACACAAGATGATACCAGAGATTAAAAATAGAATAGCAGGCTATCATCCTGTTTTAACTTGCCCTACTTAGTTGTTTTTCAGATCAGTGTAAAAGGTTGCAGAGACACAAAGTCTTATACAAGACGATTAACTTAATTAGCACAGAGATCCATAACAAACACAACAATCTCCACAATCTGGCATGACAACACAAAACCAGAGTCAGTCTTCTAACTACAATGAATGGGACACATCAGCAGCAATAGGGGTAAGCAAAAAAATACTACTGCATCATGTCATTAACTAATAGTAGTATCATTTCACGAACTACAGAGAACACATCATCTACCGCACCAGATAAAGGACGAACAACAGCCTTCACTCCAGGATCCATCCTTCCTAACTAAGGCATGAGCGAAAACAAGCATTCACAGTGTTAAGTTCTCACCTGCCACGAACCGAGGGCGCTGCAGCGACGCCCCGAACACGTAAGGGCTGTAGTTCTCGCGGTCGTAGTAGTACCTCATGACCACCCGCTTGAGGAACCTGTAGTAGAGCGGCGAGACCTGGAGGTCGTCCTCAACGACGAACGCAAACTCGTCGTCGGAGCCGGGCCACCAAGCCTCGATCCACTGCGCCTGGAGCCCCGCGTTGGCGGCGCGGTAGTGCACGCGCTTCTCGCCGTGTGGCCACTGGAACGCGTCGACGAAGGCCAGGATCTCGTGCGACGCGGAGAGGTCGAGCGGTGCGGCGGACGAGGACGAGGACGAGTTGGGCGGGCGGTGGTCGAGGAGGACGTGGAGCGCGACGCGGTCCCCGTCGTAGTGGGCGGCGGCGAGGGAGCGGAGGCAGCGGCGGAGCGCGTCCGGGCGGTCGTAGGCCAGCAGTTTGATGAGGAGGGAGAAGCGGCGGGGGTCGGGGGCGAGGTCGGAGCCGGCGGTGGGGAGAAGCGGGGTGGTGGAGTGGGTGGAGCGGTGGAGGAGGAGGAGGAAGAGGGGGACGGGGAGGAGGAGGAGGATGGGGGGGAACGGGAGACAGCGGCGGCGAGGCGACGCCATTGGGGGGGCGTGGGGGGGGGGTGGAGTGGAGTGGAGGGAGAGGAGATCGGCGGATCGACGGGGGGAGAGAGAGAGAGAGAGCGATGGGCCGTTTGACGCCCGTCTTTGCGGGAAATTTGTAGTCGATCGGAGTTGGGTATCTGCGATGTTTTTGGGCTGGTCTTGTAGAAGACTAGGACGCCAGGCGCGCTACGCCGCGCCCGTAGCACGCCCGTGCATGCCAGGGTGACAAAGACATAATTTATCAAGGTGAAGCAAAAAAGAAAGAAATAAAATGAACACAAGGCTGTAGGTTTTTTCTTCATGGGCAATTTTTCATTTGTTGAGCGAACCTCTAAGTTGATGCACATTACATTACATATGAGAGAGGGAGGGACAGAGCAGGACACAAATATATAGCTAATTGTAATGGAACCAATAAGAAACGACCAGGTCATATTGAGCTTATATGTCATAGATTTAATTAAGTTTATACATCATAGATCTGAAAATGCATTGCACATACCAATCGAACGACGGCAATAGGACATGCACTTGTTTTGTAGAGCAGACCTCTGGAATAGGCGCATTCGGGTACGATGTACAGGTTGCACTTCCTTGCTAAGTGAGCCTTGTCATAACCACATCATCTGATCTCCTCGACACATTCAATGCATAGTGATATGTCTAATATCACTGTAAGCCTCAACAATATATTCCGAATTCCAGGCTCCCGATGGATGGACCTTCAAAGTTCTTGATTGTCACACCAGGGAACAGTAGCACAATCGGTTCTCTTGGTCATTTCCCTGAGTTCCTCGACATCAGTTTGAACTTTGAACATGCACACTGGAAAACATTTGGAAACTGATATGGAGCAGTGCAAGCACAGTAATTGGGCGCATAACCTAACATCGAGATGGGATCCGGAAAGGGCAAAGCAAAAATAGGCTACCAAGGCGGTCAAACATCGTAGGAAAACAAATTAAGTAAATGAGAAATAACTATGTAGCTAACGCTTGGCAATTTTATAGCAAAGAAATACCAAGGAAAAGGATAATCCATCAGTGCAAGTTGTGCCAACGGCGGAGCAGCCTTTGCAATTGCAGGATGGGTCAGTGACGCTAGCTCAAGTGTTAACCCTATTAAAGTTCATCTCACATTAATCTCGAGAAGCATGAACCATACACTGAAAGAGTTTTTTTATATATCAAAGCGAGATGGCAACATTCATACGGAGGAGAATGCAGAATCTGTTTGCGCTAGCAATACTGTGAAACTAAATTCAGAAATAAGTAAGTGCACTATGCCAGAAAAACATGGACTGGGACTTCCATGGCTATGATAGAATTAATCTAAAAAGATATGATGTCCCTCTACAGAGAACCATATGAAACACCAGCCCTTTAAGTATATTTATGGCCATAGAACCTTGTTATTTCTGGCGATATAAACCCAGATGAAACTCCGATTGTATCCACAAGCATCAGAAGCTGTATCGGTTCCAGGTGCTGGCCAAAATTCCCAAAGAACACAAACTGAACAGTAGTAGCATCATCTCTTCCATATTCTAAAGGATCAACCCATACAACAGGCAAAGGGTACCTACATAAAGAGATTGTAGTATTAGACATGAGTAAGTTAATACACACAAAGACACTTTGTAATCCTTATACATAAGAATCGTACCTAGGTTCAACAGATTTCGCAGGACATCTAGAACAGGCATCTCCAAGAGGATATGATTTTCTTTTGCATCAAGTGCATGTTAAGTACCATGGTATCAAGCCACAACTTATTTTCTTGACATCCAGCAATGGGCCGAAGCAAATTGGATAACTTAGATAATGCTTGCATAAAAAAAATCTTCGAGAACCTAAATTTAATGGAAATACTTGGTAAACTTGGGTAAATGCCATGGAAACATCAGTGATAATACATAGTAATAAATCAAATCAGATCGTTAAGTGTGTTTTAGCTATTCATGTATGAAAATTAGAAATATAGTTGATAAATACATGTGCATCTCTTGCAACTATATTCATGCCTTTAATATTCTTAGTCACAGAATCATGTATGGTGTCGATCTCAAAGAAAGCTAAATGGTAGGGTTCTATCATTAGAGCCCTGGAATAACGGTGTTGACCAGTATCCCTTTGATACAAATTTTGCAAAAAATCTAGATAAAAAATATAATGAATAGGAACAAAATATGAACGTCAGTCCGAAGGAAGTTTTTACCTTGAGTTATCTGAATGCTTACCTTGAAACACCAACTAAGCTGGAAAGGGCACAACTTATCTTCAGGGTTGTTCGTATTATCTTCCTAGCTGTATATATGTCATGCAGAATATTGTAACTTACTAAAAGAACAATAAATCGCACTTCAAATTTGAAAATAGCAATTCTGGGAGCTCAATTTGGGAAGCAGAGCAGGGCGAGCGGTCACCTCTTGGCATCCTGGCCGGGGACTCCGTCTCCATCCTGATGCTGGAGTTCATCCGTTCCTGGAGTTGGTCCTCAGCCTTGCCTGTGGCCACGCCCATAGCAGCAAGCAACATGAGCAAGGCAGGTCCCAAACACACGACATGGGTCAAGAAAGCAGAGTCGTCACTGGGCACATACCGAAGGGGGTGGCGCAGTATCTAGCCTTGACAATGCTGAGGACACAGAGGGAGAGTAGCATGGCGTCGATGATGACGCCGTCGCTCACCCGCGGCGGCTCCGCAGCGACGACTTCATCTTACCCTCTCTCTTCCGGCATCTCCTCTTGCTGCCAGCGCCTGCCTCCCCCTCCTCGGCCCAGATCTGGCGTGACTGCCTACTCTCCTTGCCCAAAGCAGCCCCCTTTCATTTCTCTTCTCTTCGGAAGGAAAGGAGAGAGGAGAGGGAGCGAGCTGGCTGGCTGGGAATGGGAAGGAAGACTGGAGATGCTATGCTTCGCTCGAGTGTTCATCGTGTCTGGGCTGTAACACCCTCCATGCGCTGACCAATCCAAATCGAGAGAGAGAGAGAGAGGGCGACGACGGCCGGCATTTGAGAGCTCGCCGGTGGCAACCTGGGCCGCGGCTTGGCCAGCGGTGGGCAACAGGAGTTTCAGCGCACGATGGGGAATTGGTCAGGCGACGAACCTGTCCACCGCGCTCGCTGGGTGCTACAGCTGTACCAGCTCGGTGACCTCCTCAGCAGTCGCGGCCGTCAGCGACGACGCGCACGGTCTCTCTGGTGGTGCGACGCGCGGCTTCCCCTCAAACCGCACATGCAGTTGGCGTAGCAACTCATCGGCAGGGTCCGGGTCGGTGGCGCTAAAGGCTGCGGTGGCGGCGAAGGAGCCAGATCTCGCGGCGGCGAGTGGAGCCGACGTAGTCGGACGTGATGGCTGGGACGACAAGTGGAGCCGACGGCGCCAAACGTGATGGCTGGGTCACTGGAGCGGAGGGGGCGAGGGTGACAGCATGGTCGCCGTAGCGGATTCCTTCCGCGTTAATAGTCCGCCAAAGCGGACGGACTGCTGAGCAGGCGCGTGGTGGCACCGACCTCGACCTTGAGCACGTTGAGGGCCTCAACGACCATGTCCACGTCGGCCTTGGAAGCGCCACTGCCGGCCTTGAGCGCCCGCACGGCCTCGGCCTGCCGTTGGTTCCTAGGCAGAGTGGACTCCGCTGGTTCCTGGGCGGTTGCAGTGGTTTTGGACGACGGTGTTGGGTCCTCACCAGTGGGCACCGCCCAGCACTGGACGCCGCGTTGTGGAGTGCTGGTCCGCCGCGTCCTCTCGCTCCTCCCGTGCTCAGATCTGTTCAACAGTGCCCTTATCGACTGCCGGCACCGCTCCGGCGAGCTCGAGAAGGGAGGTCACAGTCCGGCACTTCTTGGTGACCTCGGCGACCTCGGATGAGGGGCGACGGGGCTGGGCAGGGGCGGTGGGCCGCCAGGGTGGGGCGCGAGGAGACGGCGATGCGCGGGGGCGAGAGGAGGTGGGATGAGGAGCGGAGGCTGGGGCTGGCGCGGGAAGAGGGGAGGCAGCCGGCGAGGCGCGATAGGGGCAGCGGCTCGGAGGAGGGGCGACGGGGCAGTGCGGTGGCGGTGGGCCGGCAGGAGAGGAGCGGCGCTCGATTTCTTCCGTGGAGACCGGTCGGAGACCGGATAAGAACGCGGGGCTGGGGCTCGATTTCTTCCGTGGAGATCGATGACCGCCGTCGTTTCGCGGGGCACGCGGCGCGTCGTGAGACGCGCACGCTGGACGCGTGGAGGGAGCCACGGGCTCGTTTCCTTCGGCCGCGTCCGTTCGATCGCGGCTGCGGGGACACGTGTCGCGGGGAGGCGCCTGAGGCCTCGGATGGTCTCCGTTTCCTTCGGCGATATGAAGTAGTATATTTGTATAAATTTTACGAACGGAAGCTCGGCTTAGAATGGATCAGACTTGAGTTGCAAATAGCATATTGGGGAGTTTTTTATTTTTATATTTTTTATTAAAAATTTAAATAAATAAATTTCTCTGAGCAATATTTACAAAAATAGCCGTATACCGTCCTCTGAGAGAGCGGTTAAGCCCCTTCTCGCCCTCTTAGGCAGCGGTTAGGAGGCTAGCCCCGCACCCCCTCTCCTCCTCCCTCCTCTATATAAGCTAATAAATTGAGGAAAAATTCTTATTTTATTCCGAAAAAAGAAAAAAAGAGAGAAGAGGAGAGGAGAGGAGAGGGAGACAGCGCGGCGAAGCCCTACTATTTTCGATCGATGGATTTTGAAGGGTATTTTCCGGTAATTTCTTTTATGCTCATGTTTTTGTTAGTAAGTAAAGTACCACTAGATCTAGAGTTTTGCGGTATGACCTAGGGTTTAAGGTTTCAAAAATGTTGTATTTTATAGTATATTATCAATATTAATTACGACATGATAGGATAGCCATTAAATGCATAGTAGTATTTGTAGTATGGTAGTTTTGAATATCTAGATTGTACAGAATAATGATGTTAGTAATAATTGTAGGTTAGTTTACTTAGGGGCGATATTGAAGAATCTATTGTTAGGCGATAATCGGTGTCGGTAATTTTTTTTAGTTTTGATAATTAGAAATATAGTTTACCGGTCTTAACATTGGATATATTTTTGGATGTTTTCAGGGATGACATATAAATTATATGTTCAGATATATTATGGTGAAGGTCAAATTAGTTATGATCCTAACGATGTAGATATCTCTAGGTTTCGGCATATTGTCAAGGGTCTTAGTAAAGCCAATGAGAGGACCATTATGGATGTGTGCAAATAGCTGATATGTCATTTTCAACTGGATCCGCAGCAATATAATCTTAAGCTGAGAGCTGTCCTAAGCCGTGCTAATTAGGGCTACTTTAGCGAGCTCGTTCCGATCAATGCGACATCTACTTGGAGGTAGTATGTAGATATATCATATGACCGTGGGCTCCCTCTGGTTTTGTTAAGTGAGGTGTACCAAAAGGATCCAACAGAGATAAACTCTATGGAAGCAGTAGTGGGAACAAGTCAGGCAGTAGCAGATGAATCAGACCCGGTAAATGTCGGGGCCAGGCAAGATGTTAGGGATATGCCTGAGATGCAACCGAGGGGTGTAGCCGATGAGGGGGAGCACATCCCTAGTATAATTGAAGAGATGGAGTTGGGGGATCAAGAGCTGGAGGAAGCCGTTACCGATGAGGATTCATCCGACAAGGAGGGAAATGCTCATGTTCCTGCAGAGTGGAGAAATTAGGAATTTTTGAAGCTGGTGGTTAGTGATGCTGATCGGACACTGTCGGTGATATGGGAACCGGGGGTTCCCGAGTCCCGAGGCCAGGACAGCACAGTGCCACGTGGCGCCATCCCTCGGGGACCATCTCCCCGAGGGCCCGAGAAAAGCCAGACCCGGGAGGGGGTGCTTGGGACCAAGAACAGTTGGCCCCCGAGTACCCGGAGTTCTCCGAGGACCCGAGAAGAGCCAATCCGGGAGGGGGTGCTCGGGGCCAAGAACAGTTGGCCCCCGAGTACCCGGAGTTCCCTGAGGGCCCGAGAAGAGACAGATCCGGGAGAGGGTGCTCGGGGCCAAGAACAGTTGGTCCCCGAGTATCTAGAGTTCCCTGAGGATCTGAGAAGAGCCAGATCCGAGAGGGAGTGCTCGGAGCCAAGGACAGTTGATCCCCGAGTACCCAGAGTTCCCCGAGGACCTAAGAAGCCCCTTGCCGGTGGACCCCGCAAGGGCTCCACGGTGAGGTATCAATCGGTGGGAAGCCCGATGCTGCATTTAAAGGGGAGCGTGGCCGGTCACATCCAACCACTCCCCCTCACGCCTGTCGTATTGAGTACGTCAGTCCCTGCCACCGCCTGGCAGGAAGGCGTGGGGACATTTAATGCGACGGGTCCCATCGCACGTCACACTGCGGGGCCCATAAAGGAAGACAGATTGAAGACGTCGATGGGCTCGAGGCGTATCGCCTGTCGCCCTGCCGTGTCAGACCGTGTCAGATCTGCTCTGACCGGACGGGCATGCTGGGATATTCAGCGGCTGGCCGGTGGGCCCCCTGCACCTGCTAAAGTTGGGGCGTAATAACCGACGGGACCGACCGAAGGGCGCATTTTCAACCCCTGTAACATCAAACTGTAGACCCATGATGGTTGTTTTTCCATTTATGGTTTACGGGAACTCGTGCCCCCGTTCTGGGCACGCCGAGCCTCCCCCGGTAGGATAAAAGGGGGGAAGCACTTCGTAGAAAGACAGGCTGATAGAAGTTGAGCAAGCTAGATTGATCAAGTCCAGAGAGAACGGCACTTGAAGACCGAAGCTCAAGACTTGATAGGCATAGACAAAAAACCTTGTAACACAGAAATCCAGAGAAAGGCATTCCAAGAGCATTAATAGCACATCAGACGCATAGGAGTAGGGTATTACGCTCCGTACGGCCCGAACCTATCTAAATCCCTTGCGTATTTACTCCTACTAACCGACGATCATCCGTCCCGCCTAGATCTCATACATTCGCATTAACCCCACATACGAGGTAGATCCAGAATCAGACCCCCGGCCGAATCTCAAAGGGGGTCCCTCAGGATCCCCGTTTGCGGTGTTCATCTACCGACAGCTGGCGCGCCAGGTAGGGGGGTTGCATCCCTGAATCCACCTCGCTTTTTCGAGAAAAAATGGCGGGTGGACATCGTCTTCAGCGCCCTGCTTCGGACTCAAGCGAAGAAATGGAAAACGGGGCCCAAGGAGGGGCCCCAGCTCCGGCTGGTCCTCAAGCGGCGTCAACAGCCGGCTCATATGATGCCTCCTCACGTCGGGGACAATGGCGTTGGGCCTAATGATGGGTGGACATCATCTTCAACGCCCTGCTTCGGGCTCCAACGAGGACATGGAAAACGGGGCCCAAGGAGGGGCCCCAGCTCCGGCTGGTCTTCAAGTGGCATCAACAACCAACTCGTATGGCGCCTCCCTATATCGGGGACAATGGCGCTGGGCCCACTAGGGCCGCAATCACGTAAGTTATCACTTGCTATTCATTTTCGTCATTTCTGTACGAATCATTAATATACACCCATATTACTCTTATTCCGAGTTTTCCCTCTGGAATCCATATGTTTAATCTGCTTGGTGAGATGCTCGACTCATGTGAGGAAAACACGCTCTCTCTCATTTTCCCGCTGATAAAAACGGATCCCGGTCGGTATGCGGCGCAGGCAGCGACTGCTGACCTAAGTCTGTTGTGGTAGGCTGTGTTGCCCGGCTGCATGGAAATACCCCAAGCACTACCGAGCCTCTGGGGTTCTCGGCTAATCCTACCGCTTGAACATGAGTAGTCGGGACCACATAGACCCTAGGGGCGGGCTGTTGGTGCTTGGCCTGGTCTGTCCTACCCTGAACACCACCAAACCATTGGACCTCTTGGTCATGTCTCTGTCTGTACACTTCGCCGATCCGGGCATTCAAGAGGTCTCGGGTCAAAAACGAGAGCAGGCTATAATAAGTACCGCACTGACAAAGCGCACCAAGCAAAGAACCTTTGTCTATTTTAAGCTTACAGATAAATGCTCGAGAACCAAGTAGCCTGACCACAAGGGCCTCGGTGCCCAGGGTGCTACTCGAGCCTCCGGGGTCCTCGGGTAATCCTACCGCTTGGACATGAGTGGTCGGGACCGCCTAGCCCCTGGTTCAATTACCGGGTTTCCAGTGCTCGGGTGCGAAAAGGATGTCCTGGGGGCTTAAGCGCTCTACACAAGGGAACCCACATTCCCGGGTGCCCCGAGCTCAGGACATCTACTCTTTCCTGGACTGGTCGGTCGGAAGGCTGACGTCGACTTGGTGAGTCACTCAAGTCATATGAATTTCCTTTCATACATACGCAATAAACTTTTGTTCCCGAGTTATCCTCGGGACCCTCGTATGCTAATCTGTTTGGCGAGGCAGTCTCCTCGCGCGCAAAACCCCGCCATCGTGTTCGTTTTTCCGGAACGACAAAGACAAACAATAGTCAGTGTACTGCACAGGCGGCGATGGCTGACCTAGGTCCTTTATGATGGCAGTGGTGCCCGGCCGGCTTGGTAGTACCCCGAGCACTACTGAGCCTCTGAGGTTCTCAGGTAATCCTACCGCTCGAACATGAGTGGTCGGGACCGCCTAGACCCCAGGGGCGGGCTGTCGGTGCTCGGCCTGGTCAGTCCTACCCCGGACACCACGGAATCGTGGGGACTCTTGGTTGCATTTCTGCCTGCGTTCGTCTCCGGTCTATTTGTTTGAGAGGTCGTAGGGCGAAAAGCGTTCACTGGCCGTGGCATGTACCGTGCCAGGTGGATTCGCTTCCCGAGCAAAGAAGTTTGTGTCTGTCTGTGTCTCTTTGACTCAACAGCCGCGCACTCGCGAGGGCTCGGGGGTTGGACGCTCAGGTGGTCCCGCTGCTCGAACATGAGTGGCCGGGGCAACCTAACTTCTCGAGGGTAGACTACAGGGCTCGGCCCGGCCAGTACCTCTCGGGACATCAAGGAAGAACAAACAACATCAAGAACAAGCGCAGAACAGAGTTCGATTCCAAGGATGGCTTATATTACACTGAAAGTAACCATTCAAGAGCGAATCACTCCCATATTTACAACATTCAAGGAAAATAAATACCCTAACTTTTTACAGGCTAAGGAGGAAGGCACGCATCCCCGCTGCTGTCACTACTTGGGCCCGGCTCGAACAAAGATCCAGAGAAAGGCATTCCAAGAGCATTAATAGCACATCAGACACACAGGAGTAGGGTATTACGCTCCGTGCGGCCCGAACCTGTCTAAATCCCTTGTGCATTTACTCCTACTAGCCGACGATCATCTGCCCCACCTAGATCTCATACATTCGTATTAACCCCACGTACGAGGTAGATCCAGAATCATTCCCCCAGCCGAATCTCAAAGGGGGTCCCTCAGGATCCCCGCTTGCGGTGTTCATCCACAATATGCTTCCTAGGCAATATGTTTCAAAGTACTTTATGAAAGATCAAATACTGAACACCTGGAACCATAAGCTATATGGCTACAGCATTGTTGATATAGTTACAAGTAATCCAGGTCCCTCACGAATCTATGTGCCTGATTTCGAAAGGATGAAGAACTCATCGGGACGTCGACATACTTGCCGGATTAGCAACGATATGGATGAATCCGATGCGGATCCAGGGGTGAAACAATGTAGCCAGTGCAATGAAACAGGTCACACGTACAAGTATTGTCCAAAAAATGCACCTATTGTGTAGGTGAGTGCATGACTGCGGTTTAGTGTGAATGTATTTAGCGTACCTTGCTATTATATTTGTACGGTAATAGCCTTAGTTCCTCTATTGCATTTAGACCTTATATTTGTACCTACATGTCGCAATATATTAATGTAACTTTTCGTACGTGTATATAATATGATGTTCTGTTCATGTAGCTATGTACATATTTTAATGTAATAGACTGTACATATTATTCATGTATATGTAGTTGCAATGTATATTTTGATTCAATATATATTCTTCTTGTCTACATGTTGCAATATATTAATGTATATGTGGTTTTAATGCAGATATGACGCACCCTGTGACCCTTGAGCTTCTTGACCCTGCAATGGACAAGAGGCAACGCAACTTCTTGTCCGTCGTGCACCAAACGGAGTTAGGGGTATTCCGACCACGTGGCCCTGGGGAGCTACTTACGATTGACGATCGTTGGAAGCACCGGTATGTCGCTATTTAGATACGCATGTGCCAATTTATTTATGTATTGCATCCCCCGGTTTATTTCTATTCCCAATGGTGTTGGTTGGCAGCATCGGGACTCCTACTGCTTTGTCGTTTGGTGGAGACCTGAGCGACGGAGAACCCCGAGGCAGCGGCAAGACGATTCTCTTTTGACTGCTCGCTGATAGCTGCCCTGGTTGACCGATGGAGGCCTGAGACCCATACTTTTCACCTCCCCTGCGGTGAGATGACTCCGATGTTGCAAGACGTAGCCTATCTGTTAGGCTTACCTTGCGCCGTAGCTGCCGTTGGAGTCATCGACATGGATGCTGACTGGATGAACGTCATGTATCAGTGCTTCGCCTCTGTTCAGCGGACAAACAACGCACCCCCTACATGCCTGAGTTCTTGTCCGATCCACGAGGGCCCACGAAGAAGTGGATCCTATAGTTCCAGGTACCTTCCAATTTAACTTCTCATTAACTTTTCGAGTTTCCATATATTTTTCTTATCATCACTTGCAATACTTGTAGCCTGCGTACATGCACCCGGAGGCCAGCGTGTACTCGGTGTAGAGGCATTTGGAGGCCTACTTGCTTTGGCTGTTTAGCTGGATTATGTTCACCAGCTGCTAAGGCCACCTGGTGTCGAGAACCCTTATTCCGTACGCGTGGTGGATAGCGGATGCGGAGGGCGATGAGTTCCCACAGTTGAGTTGGGCCTCTGATGTCCTTGCTGCGACATATCGAGTGTTGTGCGACGTGTGCACGAAGAATGAGCCACTAGCCACTTTTGCTGGGTGCCCACTACTGCTGCAACTATGGTCTTACGAACGGTTCACGATAGGTCGGTCAGTTGTGGACCACTCACCATACCCTGGGGAATGGTATGACGAGCCCGAGGAGGACGGGCCAACCATGGCCTCGCTGCGGTGTCGACGCCAGGTATGTACATAATATTTGAATGCTTTACTTCTCACATGTTTTTGTTCTGGATTATGACTATGTTTCTCACACAGCTGCACTGGCTGCATGAGTAGACCCATAGCGCGTACGAGCTTTTTTGGTCGCAGTTCGATCGACTTCGTCCAGACGACGTGATTTGGACCCCATATAGCTACTTGTCCATCCAAGCCCGTGCGTCTTTGGGTATGTCTCCGTTGTGTACCCGTGACGAGGAGTACTGGCTTACGAAGACGTCGCTCGTCTTCGACATCTTCGTCGAGGAGTACTCACCCCACCGTGTCATGTGGTAGTTCGGGCGCTACTAGGCTTTCCCCCTAGTTAACATTCACACAGTTCCAAGCCACGTCTATAGGCAACTATAATCAAGTAAATAATTCATAACATTCGTCTCCTTGTCAGTCTATTTAACGTGGTTCACTTGCAGGTATACACGAAAGGGATAGGCGGTGGCAACCTCTAGGCAGATTGCTTGGCGCCGTACGCCTCAGCATGGTCCCAAGCTCTTGAGGATCTTGTGGAGGAGGCGCATCCATTCGACGAGCGGAGCTTCGAGGAGTACCTGCGGTGGTACGTGCCACGTACACGTACACGGGTCACCTTCACCCCAGAGGATGTCCGGCCCCACATCGCGTCGACTACGGAGGCCTACCTGAGCCATTGGGACGAGGATGCTGCATTAGCGGTATGTGTAATTTACATCTTATTTCAGTAGCATATACTCGCATAAGAACGACTGTAAACTGAAATTCTTATTTCTTGTTTGTTTCCATATGCCGATATCATTTATGATATCCATAGGGACGCAGCTGGAACCATGGACCGCCTCAGGCAAGGGGTGCAGCTCAGTGGGGCGGATGTAGCGGGGTTCGTCAAGCAAGTTTTCGAAAAGACCGCGCCGGCCCTGAAGCTTACCTCTTGTCGGTCCACTGCAGACGTCGCTGGGGCACCTCCCAAGTCGAGTGGGGTCCACATAGAGTTGTCCAGGAGGTCTGATGTGCAATGCCATCCACTGGGGTTGGCACCCACACGGCCATCTGGACCACGACCTACAGGCCCGGACCCAATAGGTACAAATATTTCATACGCACGGCATTTAAAGATATTCGTTTGTTACTGATGCATTAATTTGAAACAAATATTAGGTGCACCTACACACGTCTCGACGCTGCCACCTAAACCGAGCCCAGTGCCAACACCCTCACCACTCACAAGCTACTCAGGTACTGGGCGACACTATATTGTAGTATTCAATATATTCAATAGTATATCTAATATTGTCCACATGTTACTACGAAGATGAGACCGGGTTGTCTTCAGCTGCACCTCGACCGATCCCACCACCACCGTTCGACCCCTACTACAGCACGCACATCTGGCCATCTACTGCTGCACTTGCATACCACACAGGTACAATAGTGCATTTTATACAAATACTTTCATTTGCACATTTTTCGTATCTAATAAATTTATCTGTTCGTAGGCCCCTCCAGCCAGTACACATGGATGCTGACGGAACCTTCTCAATCTTCATACCCGAGCCAGGAGGATGAGCCTGGGCCAGATCCCCCGTTCGACCTCGTGAGGGACTTCTTCTGGGGCACACCAGACTACAACATCTTCCAGCAGTCCTAGCTATCCAGTTCTCCACTTCGGACACAACACACCCAGGAGGAGGCCTCGACACCTTTGATCCCTACTAGGCCTACCAGGCAGGTTGGTGCACCTGACGCCCTGACCAACTCTAGGGGCCACGTGAGGGCCAACCAGCGGCAGCGGCACCAGGACCATGATGATGGGAACGGCCGTGTCAGCGGGGGAGACAGCAGTAGGATTGTACATTTGCTTTTGTAACTTACATATGCATCTTCGATTGACGAGCTATTCTTACATATTCGGACGCGTCTAATCTCTATGGTCTACTTACCATGTCGTAACTGCATTTCTTATTCCAATGTGACAGCACGCTAGTTGCATTTCTTAATCCAACGTGATCACACGCTACTTTCTATCGTCCTCGACTTTGTATGAACCGTTCACGATAGACCTAGAAAAGTATTTCTTACAAAGCTACTTATACACGAAGTGACCACTCGAAAACTCTATCGGGAGTCTAACTTTAGTCACGAAGTGACCACACGACTCAACTTTAACCATTAAATGACACCACCTCTGTCCTAGCGTAATCTGCAGACACAAATTGATCGCACCACTCAACTATAACCATGAAATGACAACACATTTGTCCTTGCGCAGGCTGTAGACAAGAAGTGACAACACGGGAGAGCTTTTACCAAAAATTAAAGGACAACACATGTATCTTGACACATGGAATATCTGCCCAGCATCAATGCCACAACTTTTCCATTTTTCAAGAGGGAGTCCAATGCTCCTACCCCCCGCCAAGCCCATACACCCACTCCATTCTTCAAGAGAGAATCCAATGCTCATGCCCTCCGCCACCATAAATAACCCCACCTTCATGCATGGATACACCACTCATTTCTTAGTTCTCTCAACTGCAATGTCTTCCTCAGCTCTACCAAGCCCACCCAAGAAACATTGGAGGATTTTTATCCCCAGGGTGTCGAACCACCAACGTGCTTATGTCGTGACCGTTGTAGGCTTCGTGAGTCCCAGGACATCTCCTACACCTATAGCCTACGCTTCTTCATGTGTGCCAACTACCAACACAACAAGCCTCAACGTGGACCGTATGAGTACCCACTGGTATAGCGACAAAGATCAGCCACATCCTTCTTGATTTCACGCACTGTTTACTAATCTCTCATCTTGTTTTATTTGTCCAGTCTCCTCCACCTATTTGTGACTTTATTGAATGGCTCGACATTGAGCAAAATGAAGACCATAAGTGGTGGGTCGACATGACTATGTGGTGGAGGAGGGAAACTTACGCACGTCGAGAGTACGAGCAACAATAAGAGGAACTATGCTTGAAGCGGCAGGAAGAAGAGCGCATGAGAAAGACAACGCAGGACCATACCGAGGCTCAGGCCCGCGAAGCTGAAAGGGCAAGGAAGCTGGAGAGAGACTGTCGCGCTAAGGTGGCAGATCCCGATGCCCTACGAAAGGGCAAATATCCTAGGTGCACTCAGTAGAGAGCATCTAATGTAACCTGACATGTTTCTACTCCTTAAGGCATGTTATGATTAGGAGCAGCGCACTATTAAGTAGGTCTTTATGCGAACCGTACATGCCACCTTTTTTTGTCGTCGTGTCTTTGTGGTTATAGTCCTATGTAATATTTTCCACCGTATGTATAATCTTATGTTTGTCGCCGTTTGTAACCTCATTGCCGCGTAATATGCTGCGAGTGCTTCACATATGTAATTTGTTCACAAAAATTGATTTTGTATCCTCCCAACAATACGTAAACTAGTCCAAAATATCGATATATGTACAACGATCCATATTTTCCAAAATATCGCTTCCCCATTATGCTATATTGGCCACTTTTTTAGCATTCTAATTCTAAATTTTGCAGCATATCAATTTCAAATATTGAGCAATACAAATATATAATTAAAAAAATCAAAGCTGGGCCTACCTGTCCAGTGGGAGGGCGGTAGGCACCTACTCACCCTTTCAGTGGGCGGTTGGCACCTACCCGCCCTCTGAGAGGGCGGTTAGCCCCACCCGCCCTTTCAGAGGGCGGTAAGAGGTAGCCCTGCCACCGTGGCACTCCTTAGCCCTTTCAGAGGACGGCATATGACTATTTTTGCAAATGTTGCCCTGGGGAGTCTATTTATTTTAATTTTTAATTGAAAAAATATAAAAATAAAAACTTGGACAATTTGTCGATAGACATGAAAAGAGGGCTACTAGGCCCAGTTAGACACTCAAATTCTTCTAAAAAAAGTTAGACGCACAAAGAGACTATTGGGCCTAGTTGGACGTTTTACATGATTTACATCGTCTCCAAAAAAAAAAAAAAAAAATTAGAGGTGGTGAACAATGTGGAGAGGAAGAACAAGTGTGCCTACAAGTCTACAACACAATCCTGCAAGTCTACAACACAATCCTGCATGAAGTTAGAACTCGCTCGGCGATGCCCACTCTCCGGCAAAGATTGCATGTACTTTGGTGCTGGGGAGACATATCTGCCTCCTTAACCCTCCTGAGTGTGTTCATATACCTTTAAACATTACTGAATAATAACGTCTGCCTTCCCTAAAAAAACTTGGACAATTTCTTACCTCTTGCTTTTGTTAATAATTTAACTACTTATTTTTCGAACATATATTTGTTGGACATCCTATAAATGTTATCCTTAGGACACTACAAGTCATTAAACCATATTCGAGTTAGATTTATGTGCTTACAAGTTCATTACACTACTTTTGAGTAAGTCTTGTACCCTTATAAGGGTTAATTAGATCCATGTCATCCTGACTTTAATGGTTTCAAAAAATGCCATAACAAAGGTCGATATCGGGCTCGTGTCATTACAATTTTCCTTCGATCTGAACTAGGGATGGCAATCGGGTACGGGTAATGCTCACCCATACCCATACTCGCCAGTTTTTTACCCGCCCACGGTATACCCATGAACGCTCGCGGGTGAAGGGCCGGCACCAAACTCGTCGCCCATGGGTACCGATCGCGGCGGCGTCTTGGGGGTGGGGTGAGCAGGGACGGGGGTGGCGCTGTGGGGCAACAGGGTGGTAGCGTGGGAAGGTAGGGCGAGGTGAGGTGAGCTGGGGTGGGACGGTGCTGTCTTGGTATTGGGGCGGGGGGCACCCTTGCGGCAGGGTGATAAGAGCAGGGTGGCGAGGAGGGTGGGGCGATAGGACGACAGCGCGGGACGATGAGGCGAGCTAGGGCGGGGTGGCGGCGTGAGACGGTGGGGCAAGCAGGGGCGCGGCGGGGGGGGGGGGGGTGAGCTGGGGCGGTGGGGTTGAGTGGGATTGTTTAGATGCATTGGATGTGCATATGTATGCGAGGGATTAGGGTTTAAAAGACCCACCTGTCATAGATCTGTACGGGTAAACGGGTGTCATGAGTATGGGTATGCCTTACCCATACCCGTACCTGTATACCCGTCAGGTAGTATTTTTCGCCTACGAACGTACCCATGGGTACCAAATGCTATTCATACCCTACCATATTCGGGTATTTACCCACGAGTAAACGGGTAATCTGGATAAATTGCCATCCGTAATCTGAACCATGCCATTATGTACACCTCGACAAGCTTGGACCCACTTTCAGGCTCATGTATTCCTCTATGTGACCCAAATGCCCCCATCTTGGCTGGCTTACACTTGCCTTCAGTTCGACTCGACCAGCTCACCCCCCTCCTCCCCGTTCCCATTACTCAAGGCAGAGAAACCCTAGCCCTCATCCACAACCTACGCGGCAATGGTGAAGGAGACTGGGCGAGTTGAGCTTCTCACCGACGATGGAGTCGGAGCTCATCTGAGTTCCACTGAGGAGATATCCTCTACGGCCACTTTGACACCTACTTTGAAGGAGATGAACCTTTTCTTGTCCAAGTGCACCGATTCTCCCAAACCATGAGTAACCCTAGTCTCTCCCAGATCCCTCTAAATCCGGTGAAAGGCATTGGTTCTCGATAGTAAATAGTAGAGATTTGTTGTTTATCTTCCATTTCTGCTAGGATTTAATTTGGATTTCTCACTTTGTTTTGGTAGGCATTGGTTGACGATAGAGATAAAGGTTCAAGGTTTTGTCACAATAGACTCAGATGGTAGGAAATTGTATACCGAAGGCATGAGTCAGAATTGGGTTGTGGATTCTAAAAGCTTTAAAATGGATTTCATTATGAAAAGCTTGAGTGCCGAGATCGCATGGGGCATGAACCAGAAAGCCATGGTGTGGTTCTTTCACAAGAAGGTGGGTGAGGATGTAAGACTAGTTGATGATTATCAAATGGTAGATGTCTTTGAAATGTACAGACCAGAGAACCACTTCTAGCTCCTTGTAGCAGTGTTTGACAATGCGAGATCTGAGGAATTTGAGTCTGATGCTTTACAACCTTTGTGTGTTGTACCACCTGAAGTACCAATTACCAATCCTATTGAAACATGTCATCCAACTTAGAAAGGCCAAAAAACATCTGAATCGGAAGTAGCATATTATAAAGAAACAACAACCGAAAATCAGGTTCTAAGAAGCATATGCAATTGAGCTTGATATCTTTGATAGTGCCGAGGAGTATGTTGGTGTCAATGATGAGCACATATATGTAACACAACATGCACAACCAGCTCAGCATGCTAAAGGTACTGAAGCTGCTGACACTACACAAACTTATCAAGTTGCTGAAGCTACTAACATTGCACAACCTTCTGAACCTGGTGAACCTGCTGCTAAAGGGGCTAATCCCCTTGAGGCGGAGATCATAGACATAGACCCTTAGGAACTAAATGTGCTCCGTGATCTTGAGAACCTAGTTATTAGGAAGGATGCATTATTTCCTAACATCATATCTTTCAGAAAAGCAGTAAGGTACTATGTGTTGGAAACTAGCATCGCCAATAGAGTGGTGGGCCTTTGAACCCCAGAGGAATTCGAAGGCTAAAGGGAAACACACACAAAGTGGAGAAGCCTTTGTCAGAATTAATGTCACCTATCTTGTCAGCTCAGTTATGCCCTATTTATAGGCCGTACCCGACCGTTCACTGTTACAGTTTACCAGATTACCCCTCCAACTACTACATTCTCAGCATATTCAATGGTAATACGGTAATATCCTAAGTACATCTAGATTATTTACAATCCTACCCCTCGTGGTCTTCGGTTGCTGACATCGGTCCTCCCTTCGACCATGCCTTCATCCTTTCCTCCATCTTCGCATTGAACTTGGGTCACCCTTCGCTTGGGTGTCTGAAGTTCCCCGCCCTTTGGTGTCCCTTCATGCGACTCCATCGCGACATCGTGCAAAGCTCTTTGGCTGAGCTCCGAAGGCGCGACCAAGGCTTCGCCCGTCCCAACTGCCGAAACTGTTCCCGCGGCATGGATAGTCTGAAGGGTTCCTTCAGCTTGCTGATGGGTTCCTGTAAGACAGCAGATCCACGGTAACCATCAGCCTTGTTAGTTTGCGGTGTCCACAGAGGTCTTCGATCCAATGTCTGAAGGGGCTTGTAAGACCATTCCCCAACAGCAGCCCCCCACGGGCAAGATTCCTCCTTGATGGGCTGAACTCGTGAATTAGATGGTATCATCGAACACTGTCCCCTTTGGCCCGTCGAAGGCCTCCTAGTATACTAGTTTCCTTTTGCTACTCAGCCCCCTTTGCTAAATTTTTTCTATAAGTGACAGTTTTATTCTGGTGAGATGGTTCGAATTTCAAAACGTCAATTATTGTTCGCTTGTCTTAATTGCCATTAATGCGATGGTTCAATTTCCAATGCGCGTCTTCCCAATTGCTCTTTAGTTGGCGTTTTGAGTGCTATATATAGACTACCCCGTGGTTCATTTGTTTTTACCAAGCCTCTACGTTTAAGCCTGCACACGCATCACTCTACGCTCTGCATGTAGCTATTCGCCATCCTTCGCACTTCGGATTGAAGCCAAGGCAGGTTGTCTCGATGGCTCCAAAATGCAAATCTGGTAAGCCGAAGACCTACTGGATTGGGCACTCGAAGGTCGACGAAGGAGTCCTGGCCGGCCTGAAGAAAGAAGGCTTGATAAATGATATTTTCAAGGTCAGATTTCCCAAGGACCAAGAGACTCCGACGCTGGAAGACGATGAAGCCCTTTGTCTTTGTGGATTACTTCCAAACTGGACTTCGTCTACCCTGCGATGAGATGGTGGCGAAAGTCCTCAAGATGTTTGAGTTCTTTCTATGTCATCTAACGTTGAACGCCATTGTTTGGCTTTGCCTTTTCACGTAGGCGGCAAGGTCAGCAGAAGCAAAGGCCTTAGCTAGAGCCTTCGTTGACACCCACCAGCTCCACCATCAGCCTAAGCTGGATTTTGTGGATGATGTTCAAAGCGAAGCCCACTATGGTTGCATGAAATTCTCTTATTGAGTAGGGTTGTCTACACCTGCTGTGGCCTATAAAAACAAATGACCGAAGGATTAGACACACTGGTGGTTCTACCATAAGGTAGACAAGGGGGATTATCTTGTATCTAAATGCCAATATTACAAAGTTAATAGTGCCCTGGATGTGTAGCTGAAGAGCTCCCATGGGGCAGCGTTCAATGCCTTTATGAGGTGTGAGAAGCACCTAAGCACTCGTGACCTCTTTGAAGAGTTCCTTGCTGCAGGGGTCTGGCCACTGAGAAAAGGTTGGACCATTCCATCCTTCAGACTGAAGGGGCCAGTGGGACTTTGACTCCCCCAGTTTAATTTTAGTGGAAAGCCTGGTATGTTTCTTGGCTCAACTCCCATTAACCTTTGATTTTCTGCTATTCTGTGGGTGATGATGACCTCGGGGGCCCCGAAGCCATTGAAGCGGTGTCCCTTCAACAAGCGCCTTCAAAGGACACATTAGATGTCTCTGTCCCATCGCTAAAACATGCTACAACTTCTGCACAAATTGGCTTGGCCCCTCTCATGATTGATAGCGACGACAATGACGATGAGTCGCTGGACTCGCGAGTTGTTGCTGAAAAAGTGGAGGTGATGGAGATCGCATTTGGGTGCGATGAAGGGGTCAAAGGGGCAGAAAATACCGAAGAAGCTAGCGATGAGTCAGACAGCTCATCCTCCAGCTTAGACCTCGGGTCCCTCAAAAGCCATAGAGCTTCAAAGACCGGAGAGGAGGGGAATGCTTTGCCACTGTTGCGCCATCGTGGCGGCAAAGACCTTATGTCTGCGGGTGCCTCACTCAATGCCAGAGTTATTGAGGCCGAAGCACTGCACTTAAGTTCGTTTGAGCCAACAGCTGGAGAGGTGAAGGATGCAAAGAACATCTTCAATAGCTTCGCCCTCCCCAAGCTCGAGATACAACTTGCCCATAAACTTGCTTTTGAACTTGCGGACACCTTCGATATTGCGACGGTGAAGGTACTTATGATTATTATTATGCTCTTCTTCGCATACTCATACTTATAATCCTGTTACAGGGCATGGTTCTCATGCATGCTATGCGCAAGCGTGCGGAACAAGCTGAGGCTCGCACAAAGGGAGTAGAGGTGATGAGGGGTATTGTCGGAGGATGAACTCCACAAGCGGGGATCCGGAGGGACCCCCTTTGAGATTCGGCTGGGGGGATGATTCTGAATCTACCTCGTACGTGAAATAAATGGGAGTAAATGAGATGCAGGTGGGTTGGATGATCAGATGTAGGAGGAAATAAATGCTCAGGGATTTTTAGACAGGTTCAGACCGCACGGAGCGTAATACCCTACTCCTATGTGTATGCTATAAATGCTCTGGAAATGCCTCTCTGAGGATCTCTTGTGTTACAAGGGTTCCTGTCTAAGTCTAGAGCTTCGTGCTTCTTGTTCTTCGTCAGCTTGTCTCGGTCCTCAAGAACTTGATCTGCCGTGAGCTCGATCTCTTTTCTCCGGGGAGCCCGCCCCCCTTTTATACCCCGTCGGGGCGGTTAGCGTGCCCAGAAAGGATGACGCGAGTTTCAAGGTGCCATAAATGGAAAGCAACCATCATGGGCTGTAGTTTGATGTTACGGGGGGGGGGAGGGGGGGTTGAAAACACGCCCCCGTCCGGTCCTGTCGTCATCATCCCGCTTTTCAGCGGGTGCTGCGGGGAGGGCCCACCGGGCAGTCACTGAGCAACCCCGCGCGCCCGTCCGGTCAGAGCGAGCCTGACACAGCAGAGCGGCAGGCGATATACCTCGAGCCCTGCGACGATATCCCGAGGCGCGCCGGATGACGCGCGATTGGACCCGCCGCATTAAATGTCCCCACGCTTCCCTGCCAGGCAGTGGCAGGGACTGACAGCAGGTGTGGGGGGAATGGTTGGAAGTGACGGGCCACGCTCTCTCTTAAATGCAGCATCGGGCCTCTCACCAATTGACATCTCACCGATGAGCTCTTGTGGGTCCACCGGCAAGGGGCTTCTCAAGTCCTCAGGGAACTCGGGTGCTCGGGGACTACTGTTCATAGCCCCGAGCACTCTCTCCCGGATATGCCTTTTCTTAGTCCTCGGGGAACTCGGGTGCTCGGGGGCTACTGTCCATAGCCCCGAGCACTTTCTCCCGAAACTTGTGTCTGCTCGGGTCATCGGGGAACTCGGGTACTTGTGGACCACTGTTCATGGCCCCAAGGGCCCTCTCCCGGAACTTGTACTTCTCAGGTCCTCGGGGAACTTGGGTACTCGGGGACCGCTGTTTATGGCCCCGAGTACCCTCTCCCGGAACTTGGTCTTCTCGGATCTCAGGGAAAAGTTCCCAAGGGAGGGCGCCACATGGCACTATGCTGTCCTGGCCTCGGGACTCGGGGACCCTCGGTTCCCATGTCACCGACAGGCATGCTACTCCGAAGAGCTGATAAGGCCGAAGGCAAGCTTGACGAATATGTCCGGCAAACGAAAATGACCATTTTGCATGCGCATTAATTGGAGGCAGAGGTAGATGCCCTTCATCAACACGCAGAGGCATCCGAAGCACGCGTGTTAGAGCTTTATACCGCCCTCATGGCTGAGAAAATTGAAAATCAATGCCTAGCCAAAGCATTAAGCGAGGCAAGGCAACTTGCTCAGGATATGGTTCAAAAATGTGTTGAAGCTTTCAAGCCAAAGGCACTGAGGGTTAGCTAGATTATTAGCAAAACTCTTCAAGAACTTAGTGCTTCGGCCTCAACTCCAACCTTCAACCATGCGCAACCTCGATGGCCTTCTTGGGTGGATCGTGAAATCATCTGATGGACTTCAGCAAGCAGACCACTTATATGGCGATTGTGTGATCTCTGGCTGAATTCTTATACAATCTTGATCTCTTGCTGAAGTCTTATACAATCTTTGGAGATGACAGGGTGCGACTACCACAAGGCGCTCCAGAGCCCTTTTGTTTCACTACCCACCAGACATGTCGACCCGGGCGGTGTCGAAGGCATCGAATGCCACTGCCAAAGCTTTCACCAGCAACTACTGGTGCCAACACTGGCGTGACCTTGCCCTTCGAGAGGTGGAGAAAAACCGACAAAGGGTAAGTACCTTTTTTATTAACGATGCATTAGCACTTTTTTTATTATTCTCTTACTTATCTCTGTCTGGTTTTTGCTGTAGGCTGCCGCAAAGACCAAAGAGTCTTCGACCACTACAAGAATCTCTGCTCCATCTACTTCGCCGCCCACCTCTTCGCAAAATACAAAAGCACCCAATTTGTCTGAGTGTCCGGAGCAGGTGTGAGCGAAGGGGCGACATTGTATCTCGTTTTGTGATCAAAACATTTGACGTTTATAAAAAAGCTTTGCAATATATTTTTGCTTCATTTCTTCTTAAATATCTTGACATTCCTCGCTTCTTACGCAATCCTTCCTTCGGATTCTGCGCTGGTAGTCGAAGGTGTTGTCACTATAACTATGACACATGACCATTTTTTTTCATGCCTTGGACGTGCTGGGATTCATTTCACTGCTGGCACCCTAACATAGAGTTTAACAAATATTGGCGAGTGAAGGCTAGGGTTTATGATGATAGAAACACTAAGTTAAAAGCATTTTGGGAGTCATTTCATCCTTTGGACCTAGAGATCAGAAGGGTCGAACGGGAAACCGTAGGATAGAGTGTAGAGACCCTGACCCTCGGTCAGGGTTCCTTGAGCCGAAGGCTGAGCCAATTGACGAAGAGTACAACCTGACCTCGCTCATGCACTTTTGTTACAGACGACAACCTCAGCCATTGCAAGCGGCACCATTTATTGAATGTCATGGTGCTCCACATGTGCTCTCCGCTGGACCCGACGGAGCCTTTTCCCACAAGGCGAGGTATCGCTTTCCAACTTGGTCGTAGTCAAATATATAAAAAAATTTGTAGATCCTAACATCGATGAATTTGTAGAATGAATTCTCATTATTCTTTATTGTATTATTTCGTTGAGCCTTCGGCTACCAACTTTTAAGTTGTAGGGTCCTTCAGCAACAACATGCGCAAATCATCGACCGAAAAAATGTTGTCCCTCTAGACTTTTAAGCTGTAGGGACCTTCAACAACAACGTGCAACAATCCCCGAATGTCTGTTTTGACTTCGGTACGGGGCTGACACTCTTAGCTCCTGTCTTGTTTATGATCCAAAGAATTGCTTAAGTCCTCGGAGCGAGAGTAGACACTCTTAGCCCCCGTCGAGAGGTGTGATGCCTTTGTTTTTAGGTCAAGCAACACTTTGACTTTTTTTACTTCGGGTATATACCTGTCTTTAAGTCGAAGGGTAAGGTGTCGTGCGCACTTTGACATTCCTTACCTTGACTTTACTAGCTAGGTTTCGGTCCGCCTTATTTCATTGATTGGTGTGCATCCTTCAAGCGAAGGCTATCATCACTTCTATGATGAATCATGCATAAACTCTATTGAAGCACATGCTTTCTTGGGGGTAACTTAATATAATCATAAGGATTTACAAAGGTGTCTGCCTCGTTAAAAATCTCACTCCTTGATGAGGGGTTCCCCTTGTGAGAAAAAAGAGTACATCACTTGTACATTGATTAAATTGAAATGCAGAATTTAAAATTGCATAAACATAAATTTACTACAGGTGCTTCGCCTATTATTGCAGAGCCCCCTTTTGACGTCTTCGATTACACATAATACTTGCGAAGGCTATTCGCATTGCAAGTGTGCGGAAGCTCTTCTCCTTCAAGGGTAGCCAAGTGATAAAACTCGGGCCTCTTTGAACTTTTCACCAGAAAAGGTCCATCCCACTTACTTTGTAGCTTTCCCACAGTCGAAGAATTAGGAAGCCTTCGGAGTACAAGGTCCCTCGGAGTGAACTCCTTCGAGGCCACAATCTTTTCCCTCCATCTTTTGTTTCTTCTTGATACTTCGCCAAATTTTCAATGGCATGCACTCTGATTTCTTCTAGTGCATCTTTTGTTACCAGCTCTTCATTTTGAGCTATCTCCGCGATAACCCGAAATGACTTGTTTCTGCATTCCTATGGAGTCATAGCCTCTTCGTCGAATAGTAAGCGAAACAGCGTGAATCCTGTTGGTCTAGTTGCCGTTGTCTTGAGTGACCATAGTACCTTCAGTAACTCCTCAACCCACTTTTCCTTTGGGAGACCCTCCAACCGCCTTGCCACACCATCCAAGACATTGCCATTCGCCATCTCCATAGCTCCATTTGACTGAGGATGATATACCGAAGCGAAATGAATTTTGATACCCATGTCTTCGCAAAATTGTTTGAAGCCTTCGTATCAAACTGTGTTCCTTTGTCGACTGTTGCTTTGTGTGGAATGCTGAAGTGGTAGATTATATTTTGCCACATGAACTTTTGAACATTTCTTGATGTAATCTTCACCAATGGAACTGCTTCCACCAACTTAGAGAAGTACTCAACTGCCACTGTAGCATATCGAAAGTTTCCTGGGGCGGTTGGCAACTGTCCTATGATGTCAATCCCCCACCAAGTTAAGGGCCAAATCAGTGGGATGAGCTAATTATTGATGAAGGCATGTTAGAGCCTTTGGCCATGTATCATGTATTGGCATTTCGTGCAGCTTCGAACTGTGGCCTCCATATTGGAGATGGCCTTCGGCCAATAGAATCCTCGTCTGAATGCTTTTCCGACGAGTGCTCGAGTGCCAATGTGCGAGCCACACAACCCTTTGTGTATTTCTTTAAGCAAACTTTGCCCTTCTGTATGGGATATGTATTGAAACATCAGTGCACAAACTCCCATCTTGTAAAAATCAACCCACACAATCTTATAGTTTCTAGTTCTTTGCCCTTTACGCTTTGCCTCTACTTGGTCTTCGGGCTCGTAATGGCCCCTGAAGGTAGGCCATTATAGAAGATTGTCAATCTTCTCTCTCAACTATGTTGACATGGCGGGCCATCTGCTGCGGGGTTTTGACAACTGATAACTTCAGATTCTGATAAAAAAACATCTGGAGGCATTGGCAGTTGTTGTGCCATAGCTTTCGCGAGGTCATCGGTTTCGGAATTATCATTTCTTGATTTTCTCTTGACAGTGAAACCCCAAAAATGTTTTTACATGCTTCTCACGACTGCCATGTATTTAGCCAGCTCTGGCTCTTTCGCTTGGAATGTTTTGTCAATCTGGCCCGCGACTACCTGAGAATTTGTCTTGACTAGCACCCTTTGGGCGTTGAGGGCTCATGATTTCTGAGGGCCAAGGAGGACTGCTTCATATTATCCAACATTGTTGGTTGACTAGAAATTGAGTCTGACCACGTATCGCAGCTTAACACCAGAAGGCGAAGATATGACTGTTGTGGCTCCAGCTCCCGAAGCCCCCAAGCTCTGTCACAATATATGATCCACACTGGGTGTACTGGTATTTCTTCTTGGCCTTCAGCCTGTGGTGTCCAATCTGCCAAAAATTCGACCAAGGCTTGAGATTTTATCGCCATCCGCGCGATGAAGGATAGAGTAAACGGTGCTCTCTGCGGCCCATTTTCCAATTCTTCCCGTAGCCTTGTGATTTTCAAACATGTCACGAAGGGGGAAAGAGGTCAATACCGTTATCTTGTATGCTATGAAATAATGCCGAAACTTTCGTGAGGCCATCACCACTGCATATGCCATTTTTTCATCCCTGAATAGAACCTCTTCGATCCCGCCAATGCCTCTGAGACATAATATACTGGAAATTATTGCAATTTTTTGTTGACTTGCATTTCTTGCACAAGTACTGCGCTTACTACCGAAGGGGAAGCCGCAATGTAGAGCAACAACTCGGCCTTTGGATCTAGGCTAGTCAATGTTGTGAACTTCATCAAGTATTCTTTCACCTCATCAAAAGTATTTTGCTGCTATGCACTCCACCTAAATGGGTTGGAGCTTTTGATAGTTTTGAAGAAGGGCAGGCTTCGCTCAGCTGACCTGGCAACGAATCGGCTTAGGGTTGCCAATCTTCCAGCCAATCGTTGTGCCTCTTTCCTACTTTGTGGAGGTCTCATATCAAGTATTGATTGTATCTTTTCCGGGTTTACCTCGATGCCCCTTTTTGACACCAAAAATCCTAGCAACCTCCCGGAACGGACACCGAATGCACACTTTTCTGGATTCAACTTTAAACCCACGCTTCGTAGATTTTCGAAGGTCTCCCAAAGGTCATTCAAATGATCAACTTGTTTGGTACTCTTGACGACTAAGTCATCGACATATGTAGACACGTTTCTTTCAAACTGCGACTGCAGTATGATTTGGACCAATCTGGAGAAGGTGGCTCTAGGATTTCGGAGTCCGAAGGCCATTCTTACGAAACAGTATATTCCAAAGGAGGTTCTGAAGCTTGTTTTTACCTTGTACTCCCTCGCCATCCAAACTTGATGGTATCCCGAGTATGTGTCCAAAAAGCTTAACATTTCATAACCAATTGCGGAGTCTACTAACTGGTCGATGCATGGCAAAGGGAAGTCATCCTTCGAGCAGGCTCTGTTTAGGTCTGTAAAATCAACACACATTCTCCATTTTCCATTGCTTTTCTTGACTAACACCAGGTTAGCCAGCCATTCGAAGTGTAATGCTTCGTGTATGACCCCAACGTTGAGCAATTTTTGCACCTCAGCCTTCGCCTCGTCTTCTCTTTCTTTCAATGTTTTCTGGAGCCTTTGTTTATTTGGCTTTGCCTTCAGATCAACTTTTAGACTGTGTTTAATGACATTTCTGATGACTCCCTGCAAATCCTTCGGCGACCATGCAAAGACATCTTCGTTGTTGCGAAGGAATTCTATCATTTCTCACTTAGCTTCTTGTGTCATTTTAGTTCCTATGACCACAACTCTCTTTGGTCTGTCTTGACACAACAACACTTTCTTGGTTTGGCCTTCAGGTTTAGCTTTCGGCACTGAACGTTATGTCACCCTGGAGTGGTTCCCACTTCAATTCATCGGGGCATTTTTTGATCTCCCAACACCAAGATGACACCTCTGAGGCCGGGAATTTTCATGCACAAATAACCGTGATGCGGTATTGCCCCAAACTTGTTTAGTACCCCCCCTCTTCTGAAGATTTCATTGTATGGGTACGTTATATCGACAACATTAAAGATAATACATTCTGTGCAAAAGTTTGACCCTTCACCAAAAGAGACTGATATCTCGATTTTGCCCAAAGCGTCTATTGGTTTGCCATCGAAGTGCAGCAACAGAGATCCATCATCTGCAAGTCACTTCGCTGCAAACCCATCCTATCAAAGGCATCCACAAAGATGATGTATGCCGAGCTACCGTCGTCTATCAGAATCTTGTGGACTTCATTTCCTAAAATGTTAGCCACAATGACGAAGGCATATATATGCTGGTATTCTAGGGCCCTCAGGTTGTCCTGCGAGAAGGTGATGGGAGCATGAGACCACTTTGAATGGACGAATGAATAGCTTATGCCGACATGGTTAGCCCTTCAGACATATTATTTTCGTTGCCTCTTAGACTCAGTTTCCTGATTAGAGCCACCAGTGATTGCCAACACCACGTTCAATCCGTGTATTAATGTGTTTACCGACCTGTTGGTCTCTGGGGGAGCTTCGATTACAGGTCTTGGCTGAGAGGGTGGAAGCAATGATTCAAAAAGCCGCTGATTAAGCATAGGTCTGCCCTGGTGTAGCCGAAGGTGTTGGAACATATGATTTCGCCGAAACCATTGGACGCCATTGAGAAGCAAGTGCCGAAGGGTTTGGCCCATGAGCCTGGCCCTGGCCCTGTTGACATTTCCACGCATTGACTGGCCTATATGGAATAACGTGATGCACTACTCTCGCAAGGTCGAAGGGTTGCTTATCTAGTCCTTCCTTCATGGCTACAACATATGGACATTGTTTAGTTGTATGATCAGCACCCTCGTCATGCAACTCACAGTATAGTGTACTTGGGTCACACGGTGCCTGTCCTCCTCTACCACCTCGGCCTCCGTGGCCCCTATCGCTTCAGCTGCCGCTGCCTCCAGCACACGGGGCTTCGACGACCTCTTGCAAGGCGTCCTTAGCCCTAGATTCTATCTGGTTGATCTCTTTCTGCTTTGAAATGTATCTGAAGGCATTGCTTTTCTTCAAATGCTTCGGCCTATCCTTTGGCTGGCCACTACTTCCCTCCTTGCTGGGGGGAGAAGGTTTCGACGCTTTTAATGCTACCATTTCATTTTTACTTTGCTGATGGTCTACCTCGGATCTTGCATATTCCTCCATTTTGTTTAAGAGTTCCTGGACACTCTGCGGTCTTTTGCATGTTAGCTTTGCTGTTAGCAGCCCTCCTCTGATGCCTTGGGTAGCGGCATCGATGATCATGTCCTCACTCAGGCCCTTCGCCCGACAATGCACATGTACAAAATGGCACATGTAGTCTTTGAGTGGATCCATCGACTGTTGCTTGACTGCGAAGAGGTCACCGACTGTGACTTTTTCTGCCTGATTACCTTGGAAATTATAGAAAAGGCATCGCACAATTGCTCCCAGGAATATATTGACCCCGGAGGTAGGGCAGAGTACCAAGATCTTGCTATTCCCTTTACTGCTAACACGAAGGCCTTTGCCAGTACCGTGTTATCTCCACTAGCATATTTGACTGCTACTTCAAAGCTCATGATGAATTCTCTTGGATCTGATTCTCCATCAAACATCACCACTCTCGGCATTTTAAAACCTGAAGGCCAAGACTGGTTCTGTAAGCCAGAGGAGAGCAGGGAGTTTGGGTCGCATGCGCGTGACTTGGACGCAGTCCGTGCTGCAAACGCCGACGAAGGTGTGATGGTGTTCCGTGCCTCCTCACCCTCACACTATAGCACGTTGATCTGGCCTTGCAACTGTTCCAGCATTCTTCTGGCTTTGTTAGCTCGATGATGGTATTCATCTACCTTTCGACTCACTGCCAAGCTTTCTAGCATACGCTTCTTTTGCGCTATTTGCCGTTCTAGGTCTTCGGCTTCTAGCCGTGCAGTTCTTTCTGCTTTTAGCTGTGCAGTTCTTTCTGCTTTTGTTTCTTCTTCGTCGTTTTCATAGTCTTGAAAATGATCAAAGTCGTCATGCTCTTCTAGACGAGGGGCCTTTTCCTTCCTTGCTGCTGAAGCTTCGAAATGAGCAAGAAGGCCGGCCTCTACCCTTCACATCAAAGCATTTGCATCTTCCTGTTGAGTTGGCTCTTCGTGAACTTGACCACCCTCAGTGGCCAGCACGGCCACATCAACTTGTTCTTTTGGTCCTCTTCGACTGCCTCAATCGAAGTGGTGACCAGCTCCGCCGTGGCCTGAGGAGTAGTCATAATCGCGTCCCCCTCGGAAGTTGTTGTGTCTGCTCTATTGTTGATGTATCAACAGCCTTCGGCTTCTTTTTGGGTGGCATGGCTTCGAAATGTATCGGTCCCCACAGAGGACGCCAACTGTTGTGAACTAGCGTCGCCAATAGAGTGGTGGGCCTTTGGGATCCTTTTGCCTTCGAATCCTAGAGGAATCCGAAGGCTAGAGGGAAACGTACACAAAGTGAAGAAGTCTTTATTGGAATTAATATTACATGTCTTGTCAGCTACAATTATGTCCTATTTATAGGCCATACCTGACCATTCCCTGTTACAGTTTACGAGATTATCCATCCAACTGCTACATTCTCAGCATATTCGAGGGTAATATAGTACTATCCTAAATACATCGAGATTATTTACAATCCTGCTCCTCATGGTCTTTAGTTGCTAACATCGGTCCTCCCTTCGACCATGCCTTCATCCTTTCATGCGTCTTCGCGTTGAACATGGATCACCATTCGCTTGGGCATTTGAAGGTCTCTGCTCGGTCGCACCTTCGGTGTCCCTTATTGTGACTCCATTGTGACATCGTGCAAAGCTCTTCGGCCGAGCTCCGAAGGCCCGACCAAGGCTTCACCCGTCCCAGCTGTCGGAACTGTTCCCGTGGCACGGAGAGTCCAAAAGGTTCCTTCGGCTGGTCGAAGGGTTCCTACAATACGACAGATCCACGATAACCATCAACCTTGTTAGTTTGCAGTGCCCGCAGAGGTCTTCGACCCAATGTCCGAAGGGTCCTGTGAGACCATTCCCCAACACTATGCCAATAAGAGATGTTTTGAGTTTGCTGGTTTGAAGACACATCCTATAAGGTTTATTGCAAGTTGTGCACAGGAGAGCTGCCCTTAGTGCATACATGCTTCTAGGCTCTAGGATAACCACACAATAAATATGATTTGAGTTCATTTTGCAATTGTGCATGTCAATCTTCATTTATAGATGTGAGGTAACATTCAAAATTTCAATTTGCAGATAAAGGAACTTCCATTTGAGCATAATTGTCCAACAACCAAGTTGCAAGAAGGAAAGATGGCTACTTAACATTGGGTTGCAGATAGGCTTCATCTCCCATATATGTTGCTTTGCCTCCATGAACTGTTGCTTCACCTCAAGTATCTACTGCTTCAATTCACCAAATTCAGCATTTTGTCCGTCCACATAGCAGAGCCTTTGGCCTTCATCCCATTCCTCAAGTAGACACAAATACTTCTCATATTCATTCTCCTATTTAAAGAATCCACAAGTATTACCATTCTGCGGGCAAAACAAATAAAATTCAAACTCCACGCAACCTTGAAAATTGCATAAGATTGACATTAGTCACCGGTATGTTATTCTCACACTTGAAGAAAATTTCACCATAAGTTGTTGGTTGCTTGCTCCGTAGCTTGACCACATGGATCCCACACATCAGGCAATCAACAAGGGGTACCTCCTTCCCCTTGCTGGCTGTTGCACTCGACCCAGCCGCAAACTTCACCGGACTTCCCGTAACCCTAAACTGTGACATGGTGCCTTGATCGCGGAGGACTTCCCGTAACCGAACGAAAGTTGTAATGGCACGAGTCCGATATCGACCTTTGTAATGACATTTTTTGAAACCACCAAAGTCGCGATGACGTGGATCTAATTAATCCTTATAAATTAGTTAGGTTAGTTTTAAGCTAAGTATATGTCCTCAAAGTTTGCATCATAAATATTTCCTTCTCAAAAAGAAAATCACAAACTATTTCACTATCTTAAAAATCACATTCGGTGGTGATGCACTGATGCGTGGTGGTTCGTTCTACACCCTGTCCTATCAGCTGGGTTGGTGCCGACTGGTGGGTCCTTCACCACACGCGCTCGCTCCACTCCTCACCCACTCCCCCCTCATCGGTGACGAGCTGGCACTGTCTGACGTCGAGTCACCGGCCGCGGCGGCGGTGCAAGGCTCGTCCGAGATGCACGATGCCCCATGGCAAGTCGTTCGCCCACGAGCAACAGCTCAAGGTGGAGGACGACTTGGCCGAGTTCCTCGGCATCTACGACGCCGCGTCTCGCGGGCGACGGACTGCCCCGTGTCTCAATCCCTCTCATTGCCCTCCACATCAGATCGAACCCATCTTGGTTTCTTGATCTCTTCTCCCCCCTCCACCTCCTGAATCAAACCCAGACGTGGTTAGCATGACGTGTCAGGCACTCCGCCTATGATGGTGGCTCAACTCGGTGAAGAGGCTCGTGATGGTCATGGGGATGCGTTGCTTCAGAGGCAGCAATACAGACTTGTAGGTGGCACAATCCAGCAAATTCCACAAGGCTTGATGGCAGCATGAGCTAATCAATACTTGATTTAGAGTTAAGAGTGAGACGAACCAATAGGTTCCATAGGTTTCGTGCGAGTGCATGTTCATCTTGTGTGGTTCCAGCAAAGTGGTTCAAGAGTTCTCGTATTACTGTAGCCTGATGGAGGTAAATCATCTTGCTTCTACCGCACATTCTGCTTTGAGGTAGACATTTATACGAGCAGATAGCCTGCTAAGCAGTTTTATTTGTCAACAGTTTCTGGAAGATCATGTCCAATGATCAGAAACACTGTAATTAGCTTTCTAAGAGACTTTTTGAGCTTCAACGGTAAATGGTCTATTGTGAACAAAGCTTCATCTGTATGGAAGCTACAACTTCAACTACAAGCGTGCAACTGTTTTATTCAGAAAAAACCAAATATCTTCCATGATTTTATATGTTGCAAAGGAACAATTTCATCCTCTGTATCATATTCTGCACACAGTCTGTGTTGACTTTTCTCCCATTTTTTTAGCATACGCTCATGACTGATCACTCGACATCATAACCATTTGACTATCTTACAATGAAAGTGCCATGACATATTGAGGATTTGCTAATCATCTTGTGTTGATTTACTTTGGGGATTTGATGCATTTTCAGAATTTATGCGCATATTGAGATTGATAACACATAGGTTGTTTATGCATGCCTCCTATATCTCATAACTAAGTTGACATATGACTGAAAAGTGATGGCGCGGTGATCCTGTGACGCAGAATTAAAGATCGCTTAGCTTGTTTCGTGTGCAATTCTTAATCCGTAGCAGCGCACGTCATTACGCTAGTAATTACCGAGGTTCCACTAAGAAACTTGAAGCGTACTCTATCTATTTTTTTGGCCAGTTGTTTTCGTTTTCCTGTGGGCTGCTTCCCTCTCCACTACGTGGGCTTTGTTTTTTGCTTTCGGCCCAGTTAGGGTATTGTTGCTTTCGTTTTCATTTCCCCTTTTTCTTTTTTGTTTTCTTTCTTTCTTTTCGGTGACATGGCTATCAAGGTGACGAAAACCACTCTTAAAAACCTCCTGAGGAGGTGAGGTATCTGGTATAAAGCGCTGGATAAGTGCAGTACTTTTAAAGAGTAAAACTGAGTTTTTCATTGCTTAATTTTTGCTTCATAATAGGAACAGGAAGAAATATTTATTTTGTTTAATTGAGGGTTAATTTTCATGTTTTGCACCTAAGTTATCATTTGCAGCAAAAAGGGAAGGGGGAAAAAAAAAGCCAGAATGGGCACTTTGAACACTAATTTTTCTTCTCCAGCGGGACGGCATTCTATCACAAGGGCAAAACGGTCAACTCCTCGAACAGCGGTGGAAACCCCAGCGCAGCAGGCCGAGTCCCGCAACCCCTCTGCCTCCCCCTTCCCCTCGCCTCGGCTCCCCTCCCTCCTCGAGATCTCCAAGGCCACGAGGCCACACCGCTTCGCCGACGCCCGGGGAGATGGCGGGCTTGGGGAAAGCGATGTACGCGGTGGGGTTCTGGATCCGGGAGACCGGCCAGGCCCTCGATCGCCTCGGCTGCCGCCTCCAGGGCAACTACTACTTCCACGAGCAGAGTAAGCGCCCCCCTCCCCCCCCCCCTTCACAATCACCCTTCCGTGTCGGTCGATTCGTGCCAGCACTCCACTCGTATCGTGGATTTCATCCTCCGGCAGCGACCAAAAGGAGTGAGCGGATAGGGATTGCCGGCTAGGGTTAGGAGAGGTTAGGGGAATGTTGAGTCCGTGCGTCTGGCTAGGCTGGGGTTGCCCAGGGTTTTGCTTGATTATGTTATTGTGCGCTTATTAGAGTTGAAATGGACCTGCCCTTTTGTGCACTGTGCTCAATTCATTTTGTAAAATCTAGTGCTGTTTGATGTACTCATGGTTCCATTGATGTTACGTGGTGGTTGATCATGTTTAGGGTACATAATTTGATAAAAGTGACTGATTATGGAGGTCAACTCTTAGTTGTGGGGATTGAGGATCACGTTTTGGGTAATATTGGGTTATACAAGAGGATGCAAATCCTGTAGAACTTGAAGCTCCCAATGTGTCAAGTTGTTGTGTGAGTGATTGCTGTGATAGTGTTGAGCTGAATATCTATGAAACCATTGCAGAGCACCATTCTACTGAACTTCTTGTTTGGAACTTCTGTATTTACCCGGTGAGTTTGAAAGTTTAGAGCAATCCCTCTCCAAGGGGTAGAACATAGTTTTGTTACTCAAATTACTTGTGGGAGTTTAATGATATTTGTGAAAGTTTGGTTGTGTCAGATAGCTTTGAATTGACCGAGAGTTGCCATTTAGATCTGCTTCTATCCAAGTAGCAAATGTCGCTAGTGAGTTTTCTTTGGCAAGAGTGTGGGACTGTTTATCTCAAGTTGGGACTTGAATTATAAGTTCTTAAGCCTTCTCAGTGTAAGCTACTACTACTATGAATAATTCAAATGCAGTTGAACTCATTTAGGTTCTGTTCATTTCTTCCTTATCTGATTTTCAAATAACCTTATACATGCACGCAAGCCACTTTGCACAGGAGAATATACGGTCGAACCAGACGATTTTGAGCAGAATCGGCCATGTAGCTGGACCCTTAGGGCAACTCCAACAGACTCCCAAAAAGTCACTCCCAAAAACCTCATACAGTGAGCCTTCCCAATAAGATTTCCTCTCAATATTGTTGTACTCTCCAACAGACTCCTAATATCTAACTTCCTATATCCCAACGGCTATATTTTTAAACGGCTACAATTCAAACTGTGATATTTTTAACAACTATTTATGAAAGTTAGCAGGCAACTCTCAGCAGCAGACAAGAATTAGTGCATAAAGATAGAGGATGCAATTCATATTCAGACACTAGATTTTGCATTAATGGTAGGATTATTCATTTGCAAGCCATGATCTCTATATGGACTTCTACAACATGACTAATTATGTGAGATGTAGTGACACTCATCAGTGATTAACAATATGAACAAGCTAAGCGCACAGCTAACATAGAACACAGGTCCTTACCACTAATGACAATGGATTTCTGAAAGAATGGGAAATTCCATAGGGCAAAAGTCGGTAAGAACTTAACCTGTATGGAGTGTCCCCACTAAATTTTTCTGGTTGACGTAACCTGACATCAGCTTAATATAGCCACCACCACATTCAATATCCTGCTCAAACTTAATGGAGTACTGGACCACCAGTGTTCGATTCTTGTTACTGAATTCTGGGAACTTGGCTGAGATAGCAAAATGTCTGGCATCCATTGTTGTTTGTATGCCTAGTGTCCATAAAAACAAAACACAGGGATCAGTCAAGTTCCTGGAATTAAGCCGCAGCGCAAGCAAGACGTGTTTGTGATCAAATCATCAGCATCATCAATTGATACAGAAGTGCGAGGGATGATCAGCATCATCAAATCATCAGCTTTTCCTTCGCTCCTTTTCCAATCAGATTTCACCCACCGAGTCTCCCAACCATCTGAATATTTGAGCAGAAACTTAACAATTTTATAACATAGTAAAACACTTGAAAATCAAAATAATAGGGAAATATAGTGGCATGGTTCCTACTAATTTATGAAGTCATAAGTTGCACAAAATATCTCAGCTAAATAACTTGAACAAGCTTATGCCATCACTTCTGCACTCCATGTCACTCAGGCTGGCTCACCATGAACGCAACCTGAGGTAAAGCACTACTCCTAATCATACAATGCTTAAGGCACTACAAACTTCACAATGCAGTGAACTAGTAAATCCTTATTTATCCTGTCCATATCCTATAGTATCAAAATGGAAGCAGAAATTCCCAAGGACAGCAATCAAATGGAACTATGCGACAGTACTCGCTAATCCAGAGGGCGACATAGAAAAGTAGCGCACACCCATATCATTCATCAGTCATCCCAAAAGGGAAGCACCGAATCCAGTGGGCCACTGCAACCAATTCGACAGTTCGAATCAAAATCCAGAAATAGAAGCATGAAGCATCCATACATACCATGGGGGCAAAGAACCAAACTACGGAGTAAACTAGATTAATCGGGAAGCGGAGCAGTGCAGCATGCATACCTTCGAAGCACTCCTCGAAGAAGACCTCACCGGACGCGAGGAGTAGGAGCGATGAGAGGACGAGAAGGCGGTCGAGCAGACGGTGGAGGTTGCGGCGGTGAGTACCCATCGCCGGCGATTACCCGGCCGCCGAACGACGCCCTCGTGACGCACCGCCGCTCGCTGGGCTGCGGGGGAGGGGGGGGGGGCGAAGCAGCCGCCCCACCGACGAGTGCTCCGCTGCGGGCGGCGCGGGAACCAGCGGGCGGCGCGCGAAGCGCGGGACGAGCGCGGGATCGAGGAATCCGCAGACTAGGAGTCCGATTGGATTCGCTAGATATTGCGAGCTGGGAGGAGATTTTTGGGCGTCGCTGTTTTTTGGGAGCGGTTTTGGGCTTCTGCTGGAGGAGATTTTGAGCTCATATACCCAAAATTTAGCTATTGGGACTCGTTTTGGGAATTTGTTGGAGTTGCCCTTAGAACCTCCTCACAGCTAAAAATACTGTTATAGAACCTAGTACCTCATGTGAGGAGTGCCGAACAGTCTCATCCCACTTACCAAGTGGCCAGTGTGCATTGTTGGCTTGTTTCCTTCATAGGAAAACCATGCATTAAAAGTGGCCAATGGGTATCGTTGGCTTGTTTCGGTGATAGTTCCAAATCTAATAAGTAACAACTGCCATATTTGGAGCATATTAGGGGAGAACGACTCGGTGAGAAAACTGAAAATGCAAGAACCATTGTCATTAGGACTAAGTATTATCACAACACTAGGGACTAGAGAATATAGTGCCACTTTTATCTAATACCTTATCATATATGGTTCCAAGTTCTAGGTCATTTTTCACAACAAGAAACACGCATATGATTAAAAAAAAAAAAAAAATGATATTTAACTCTGTGTTGGCTCTTGACATACTTCCATTTTACTAGAATTAGCTACCCGTGGGTTTTACACTGCACATACATGCAATTTATGTAAGTGCATTGAGCTGGCTAAGAATCGTACAACAACAACAACCTTTATCCCAAGCAAGTTGGGGTAGGCTAAAACCCACAAGATCCAACTAAAAAGATGTGAAAACAATAATGATAATAAATGTACTAGTAATAGTAACAAAATAAAAGTAATAATGGTATAAGGAGACTGGCACATAAGTTATGGTTCTGGCACGTGGATTGCTAATTTTCACGCGTTTCTATCCATGGATAGTTCTTTGGGGATATTTCATTCATTCAAGTTTCTCTTTATAGACTCCTCCCATGTTAGGTTTGGTCGACCCTTGCCTCTCTTCATATTATCAGCGCGCCTCAGTATCCCGTTATGCACAGGTGATTCTGGAGGCCTTCGTTGGATATGTCTAAACCATCTCAACTGATGTTGGACAAGCTTTTCTTCAATTGACGCTACCCCTTGTATGGCCACAAATCCATCGCAACATATGTATCTCTGCTACACTTAACTGTTGGACATGTCGTTTTTTAGTTAGCCTACATTCAGCGTCATACAATATCACAGGTCGAATTATCGTCCTATAGAACTTACCTTTTAGCTTTTGTGGTACCTTCTTGTCACAGAGGATGCCAGAAGCTTGGCGCCATTTCATCCATCCGGCTTTGATTCTATGACTAACATCTTCATCGATATCACCATCCTTCTGTAGCATTGATTCCAAATATCAGAAGGTATCCTTCTTGGGAACTACCTCTCTACCAAGACTATAAGCTTCTCCCTTATGCCTAGTAGCACTGAAATCACATTTCATATACTTGGTTTCGGTTCTACTAAGTCTAAAACCTTTCGATTCTAAAATATATCTCCACAACTCCAATTTCTTATTAATCCCCATCCTACTCTTGTCAACTAGCACCACATCGTCAGCAAAGAGCATACACCAAGGGATATCTTTCTGGATGCCTCTTATGACCTCATCCATCACCAAAGCAAATAAATAAGGGCTCAATCCTTGATGTAGTCCTATTTTAAGCGAAAAGTCATCGGTGTCATCTTCACTTGTCTGAACACTTATCACAACATTATTGTACATATCCTTGATGAGGGTAATGTACTTTGTTGAGCTCCGTATGCTCGGCTAGTTTGCGCGCTTGCTGCTGCTGGGTTGGTGGCTGATAGCAGGATGGAGAATGTTTGGCCACTCCTTCGCTGGCTATCTGCTGATGGTCACTTTGTGTGATTGTCTTATTGCCTGTTTTTGTGGCTCAATCCGTGATATTGGTCATTGCCTCCTTGCACGGCTGCTAGTTGTGGATGGCCGTGTATCCTGGTTGGCTATTGCATATACCCTGTTGTTGATGCTTGCTAAGGTTGTCAGTGCACTGGCTTGAACTCTAATGAGCAGGTGGACTTGTTGTGGCTTGTGGCCTTTTATCTGAATTGACTGCATCTTTCTATGATCTCTGGACATGTGGACACCTGGTTGCTCATAAGCTCTGTTGCGTCTATTGTCAGTGGGATATTGTTTCGCCTAATTTTTATCATGTTGGATGGTTATTTTCATGTGTTGGACTTAGTGGTAATCTTGTTATTATTGGGACTTAGTGGTAATTAACTTTGTTGTTGTCGTACTTTAATTTTACTAGTTGAGTGCCTATGCGTTGCAATGGAAACAAAATTTGCACAAGATAGGCCTGTTCGTTGCAACAGAAGCGAAAATTAAGAGGTGGTATCATGCATGGGAGCTTGTGACCTGTATAGAAAGGTGGGCTTGCATTTTCCACTTATAGATACATTAAGATTCACTTTGGTTGTAACTTGAATAGAATAGCACAACAGAAAAAGTAAGATATCATCATAAGAGCATGTACCAAGCGAAGCTTGGAACCAAAATCTGGTGTAAAATCAGACAATATATCCACATGGGTTTTCAACATGCAAATCTCAGGACCGATGTACATAACAGTTGGTAATAGTGTAAGTAAATGTTAAAACTAAGAATTTGAAAACAACACTTTATTGTAGCAAAAGAAAACGTGAAAAGAGGTAGAACACAATGGTTTCTCTTTAAAAGCAGCGATTATACTCTTGGTCTATTGAAAAAGCGTGCAAATAGACAATGGAATTCCGCAATATAATTACCATATAGAACACTCTATTCGCAACACCACATGTTAAAGATATATGGCAGCATCCAAGTGCAGAAAAAACATGAGAGAAAGGTAAGAGTTGTGGTGTGAAGAAATCACACCCAAGGCCATGCCTGCGTACCCTCCAATAGCAAAAAGATGTCAAATTAGCTATAAATGACTGCAAACTGATTTGCCAAATTAGCTATAAATGACTGCAATGACCCATTAAATTACTTGCATCTACTCCACATCCTTTAAAAAAGACAAAAATATATCACCTAGGGAGCTAAACACACACCTCAAACCCTAGAAGAGATGGCCCTTGCTGGCATCAACGGCTACCACCGAACTTCCTATGGCAAACCTCTGTTCCACAGAAACCTCCCCAGGGGCAGCATCCATTGTAAGACGATATTGATGAGACATTCTTACTTTCATCAGATTCCTGAACTCCTCCCCCGAAATACAACACACTCAAACAAGTCACTGAACAGTGGTTGTCTAATGGAAACGACCATCAAACAATTAAACATTTTAAATCAGCACACATGGTTCTCTAATGGTACTATGGTACTAATTTGATGGGACTACAAGGTAAACTTTTTCCGAGAAAATTAGCTAGTGCTACTTATGACTAAGAATTTCAATCAAAGCATTTGAGAAGCAATGAAAATAAATGAGAGGTTCCCTTTGAATGTAAAAACATTAGTAGAGAATAATATAGTGAATCCGAACTAAATCAAGAATAATTTACCTAAAGAGCAGCTAACCGACACTAATTCTGGACCGATTGACAAGTGAATCGTCATCATTGTCCACCTTCAGCCTCCACTTTTGTAATCCCACCATTTTCTTTAGCAATTGAGTTACCATCCTTCTGCAACTCCAATCTATTTTTGCTTGGTTCCAGCTCTTGTTTTGTCAGTTGTCATCATCCTCTTCACCATTCTAATATTACCAGGAATGAGAGTGGTAAAAAGGTGAATTGATTTTAAAAACCATGAAATACATAATCTCTACTACTTAAAAAGAAAAAGGCATGGAACATGTCTAGATAACTCAAGGCATGGATCTCAAAAGGTACTTTATGGCTTAACTATATGCCTTTGTAGCCATAAATTTCAGAATATGAGCAATTTAGGATGCGTTAGTAGCATGAAGAAAAAAACCTCAAATGTAGCTTAGTACAGAGAACAACATACCGGAACACGAAATTGGTGTGCAACATAGGAAGAGATCTGAACAAATTGTTCCTATAAATAGTAAGGAATAAGAACCATAGTCAACCGAACTGATCGTATAGAGCAGTTGAAGGAGAAGAACGATAATACAATACCTTCACACCATACGTATAGTAATCCAATAACATAGTTAGGACAACAGAAAGGAATAATGCCATAACAAAGAATAAGTAACAAGCAAGGTAAGAACTAAGAAATGAACAAATTAAGGCCAGTTAGAGAGACTCCCTGAAGATACGTACTTCTTGGTATAGCCACTGACTATGAGACCTTGTAGCTCTAATCTAGTGCAGTAGCACAAGAAAATGAATTCCAATCAACTGCTCTTATCAAAAGATTTTCTGCATAGTCTCATACGGAAGTACAATGAAAATAACATAAGGCCAGAAAGAAAAGCAAAGAACAGTTCGGAGTCACAATTGCTAGTTCATGCTTGCCGCCTACCTACGCGACACCGATACGGATACGTGTATCGGTATCGGGCGGATACGGATACGCGGATACGCTATTTTTCTAAAAATCCCGATACGTGGATACGTTTGATTTAAAAAAAAAATTTAATATAGTGCATATAATAATAGCTGGAACAAATTACCTTGTTCTCGTGTCATTTCTTCTCTCTTTTCGTACAACCATTTCGATGATCCAAGTAGCCAACGCCCAACAGTTAAGGCTAAAAAATAATGTACAAGAGAGTTACAATTACAAACCACAAGTGCATAATTGTGTAGAAGTGAGGGAAAACAGATTGAATTACATCACCTTCGATTATGAGGAGCCTTCCGGCTTCCACTTCACCGGCATTTCTTCTCTTATATAATCAGTCAATCAGATAGCATAGCACATAGCTACTGCATAGTGTAGTTCACAACATAGCACAATATATTGAGATTGACATAGCACATAGCAGTTCACAAATCACAACAATAAACTATAGAGTTTAAGTTCTACTTAAAGTTCTATTACATCGCAATAACATAACAGTTTCAAATTTAGGAAACGATAATTCATGAAGGAGATAACAGGCTAGCACGCTGCAACTCCAAGTTCATCCTCCACCAATCCAACTAGGCTTCTTCATCCTCATTGGATTCAACTTCATTCTCCTGAATATCAACCTCTACGTCTCCAAAAGACACGGCTTGCAACTCAGGCTCATTGAGAGAAAGGCTAGCCACTTCAAGAATGCCTAAACCACTAAGAGAGTCAAAAGAATCTCCTCCCACATCCCACATCCTTGATTCTCCTTTTTTGTATGCATCTGTTCTTCTAGAGAGATGTCTCAGATTTGAGTGCACATGGACCAAATCTTCAGCACGCTCTGGAGTTAAGGCATTTCTTTTAACACTATGGATGAAGCTATAAGTACTCCAATTCCTCTCACAGCAAGAAGATGAGGCTGGTTGGCTAATCAATCTAATGGCCAAACTCTGTAATAGAGGAATATATTGTCCATGATTTGACCACCAAGTCATTGGATCACAAAGCCATCTATCACGAATTGAATCATGATCATTGAATTCCTCGGAACAAGTTGAGAATCTTGCGTATTCTTCTTTCACTTTTGTTAATTCTTCTTGTATGGGAAAGAACTTCTTGAAGCAATCCATCCTCATTTTTGATACCTCAATATCCTTGTGTGGGGGTACACGGCCAACACCTCCATCGAGCCAATTTTTGCTATAATATCTACAATGTTAGCATAAGCAAAAGGTTAAAAGTTGTATATCTTGGTCACTTGAAAAAATATATGAACATAAGCAAGAGTACAAGACACCAAAAAAAGTGTAATGATAGGTAGATAACCTTGGATTAAGTGAATGAGCCAAACAATGGAGTGGATTATTGCCTTTTGTCCATCTATCAATCAATATCTTATGAATAACCGAGAACAAATTAGATTCCTCATTTTGTTCATTCCCTTCCCATAGATATATCTCTTTCTTCACTTTCTCAATCATTGAATCCCACATCTCATAAATCAGATGAAGACATGGTGTGTCGGTGTCTGCAACACGTATCATATCATAGATAGGTTGAGTAAATTTGAGAATGAACTCCACATTGCCCCACCACACATCACTAAGTATCTTCTCTTTGACATGAGCAGCAATTTGAGCATCATCTTTGTAGTGATCCCATTGCTCACTAATTACCATGCTTTGAAGAGGCCTCTTTACCTCCATAAACCGTTGTAACATACACACAACTGAGGCAAATCTTGTTTCAGCAATAGCAAGTAACTTCAAATGGCTAAACTCATTAAATATTGAAAGTCGCATGCCATGGTTCATGATGAAATTCTTGATCATTTGAGCTTCAGTTTTAACATTTGTTATAAATTCAAGTGTGCTCCAAGCAAAAGCCTCTTCATCATTTTTCGGCTGTTTAGGCTCACAAATATTCTTCAAAGCAAGATTGAGTGTGTGTACAACACATGGTGTCCAAAATATGGTATTATATTCAGCTTGCACAAGCAGACCCGCACCTTTGCAATTTGCAGCATTGTCGGTGATGACTTGTACCACATTATGTCGACCAACTTCTTCAATAACAGACCTCAGCTTGGCAGCAATGTATTCTTTTGTCTTCACATCGCCTTCACAATTATCAGCCTTCAAGAACATAGCTACTTTCCCAGAAATTGCAACATAGTTAATGAGTGGACGCCTCTGCGGATCTGACCAGCCATCAGCACAAATTGTCACTCCCTTCTCACTCCATGTGCTCTTTGTACTTTCCAATAATGTGTCAATGTGAGCCCTTTCTTGCTTGAGAAGGGTAGTCCTTAACTTGTTGTACCCCGGCATTTTATAACCCTTCAAGTCATTGCTGCAAGCATAGGTAAATGCTTCTTGAATGTATGGATTTCTTGCAAAATTAAAACAGATCCCTAAAAAAAATAGAATTAGCACAAGCAATGGTCTTGAAAAATTGCAGCTGTAGTTGAACAATGAATATGTATTGCATTACAATTGCATACCTCCTGAATAAAATGCTCTTGCAATTAAAGCATCCATGTGCTTGCGCTGGTCCATTTTCCAAGCTTTCTCTAGTGCAGAAGGAGGTCCACTCCGTTTTTTCTTATTGCTATTGGATGAAGTAGGCAAGGACACAGTTCTTTGTTTTGATCTTTCTAATTGTTCTTTAGCAGCTGCAACTTCTCTTCTCATTTGGCTAAGCTCATCTATTGTCACTTTCGGACACATACTGATTCCCTTGTTGGACTTTTTCAGCAAGTGAGCTTCCACTCTAGTGTAGCTACAAAATTTTTCAATTGAACAATAATTGCATCTCCATCTAGCATTGCCTCCACCTGCAGCTGGTTTCTCTAAAATTGTGACATGATCCCACAGTGGAGCCTTGAGGTCAGTGATGGATCGGGCAGGAGCACTTGAGGTTGCACCACCACCACTACTAGAAGTTGCCATCTGAATTTAAAGTGAATAATTGAGTATAATGTGCTAATCTATACTATACTGGTCTGAATTTAAAGAGAACATCAGAACAATTGAGTATAATGTGCTAATCTATACTATGCTGGTCTGAATTTAAAGATATTTGAGTAGCATATCTATACGTATACTGGTCTAAACAGTCAAAAGGGGAAGATAAATGCTAAGATAAGTGAATCGGGTGCTCAGTGCTCAGTTGCTCACTGCTTGGCTCCTCGGTGCGCGCTGCTCAGCTGCGCTGCTCGGCTCCTCGGTGCGCTGCTCGGCTGCTCAGCTGCTCGGCTCCTCGGTGCGCTGCTCAGCTGCTCAGCTGCTCGACGAAGATCTGCAGCGACCGGCGAGGATCTGCTCCGTGTCGTCGCTGCCGGAGCAGGAGGTCGCCGCCTCGCCGGTCCTTGCCCGCTCGGCGCTCGCAGCCTCGCAGTTGCCGTCCGGCGTCCGCTGCAGATCCTCGCCGACGTCGCCGTTCTTGAGTTCTCTGCCGGCAGGTAGTCGCCGGTCGCGGCAAAGCGGCGGCGCGCCGGCGCGTTGCTTCTGGTGGAGTGTGCTGGATGCTGTCGCCGGCGCGGTGCTTCTATGGACGAGAGAGAGTTCGAGAGGCGGCTGTGGAGTGTGGATTAGCCGATTAGGTCATGGAATCATCTTGGGCCGGGCCGTATCACTCGCGTATCGACTACGTATCGCCCAGGTATCCAAAATTGATTGATTTATTTAATTTCCGATACTCCAAGGATACGTATCGGGGCCGTATCCGCTCCGTATCCGTATCGGATACGGTGTCGGATACGGATACGCCTGTTGCACCACGTATCCATGTTTTCCAGCCGCCTACACCCCAACAATAGTAGGCCTGCATCCACTCGCGACCCAGGAGACATGTCGGCTTGCCACACCCACAATTGTCCTGGGGCAGCTCTAGGACGGCGGTGGCCTTGGCTATGGACGGCGGCGGGCATATTCCTCGCATGCCCGGCGTTGGATGTGGAAGGGAGAGGGGCGGCAAGACAACTAGAGGGCGACAACAGCATGTTAAAGATATATGATAGCATCCAAGCGCAAAAAATAACATGAGAGAAAGGTAAGGCCTGGCCTTACGGCGCATGAGCATTGGGACGGAGCGGTTGACGGAGAGGACGGTAGCGATGGGGAGTGTGGTGTAGGGGATGCCGCAGACGAGGTCGTAGGGGTGTGTGGCGTGGAGGGCGTGGAGGAGCGAGGTGATGGCGGAGAGGAGGCGCATGTGGGATACGAGCGAGTGGAGGTTGAGGTAGATGGGGGAGGTGATGCCAGACTTGAGCACGAAGGAGCCCAGCTTGACGGCCTCGATGGCGTGGAGGTCCAAGACGGTGGAGGGGGTGACGGGTTGAGGTGCAGCGGGTAGACGATCGATGGGCGTGTCTGTGATGGAGAGGCAACACACGGATCCGGGGCAACGGTGCACAGAATTTGGGGCGACAGTGCGTGGAACCCAGGGTGGAGGTTGACTTCGCACGGAAGCCAGGGTGACGACGCGCGAAATCTGGGGCGGAGGGCCGACAGGGCGCTCCTGTGACGAATCTGGGGTGGTTGCCGCGCACGGGATCAATTGGATTGATGCGAGGTTGAGGACGGATCCGGGACGACAGATTAGAATCGCGAGGATTGGCGCAATGACGAGGGGATGGCGCGGATCGACGATGACGGAAAACGACGACGGGCGGCGACTGCCGCACTGGAGACGGGTGACGACGGCCGCATCGGAGACGGAGGCGGCGTCCATGGCTAGGGTTTTGCAGCAGTGGGGTTCGGGTGTGGGGCGGGAGCGAGATAGGTGGCAGCGGGGAAGCGGTAGGAGGAGGTGCAGTGGCATGAGGGGGTAAATATCAGCAAAGTTTAGGGGTAAAAGATGCGGTGGACATGATGTCCTGCGTGGTGCTAGTACAGCTATGTATTTTTTAAGTAGTAGAGATATGAAATTATTCATATTACAATGTCCTCATGTTTAAATGCAAAAATTTAATGAAAATAATGTCATATATACGATTATTCACATGCCAGATGAGTTCATACGATTCAGGGGCATAATAGTCATTAAACACTCAGGACAAATAATCTCCCTAAAAAAAAATTAAGGTTGCGAAATGGCTAGCTTTTTTAGCCAGCCGATTCTCTAGGCAACAGCTTCTTAGAAAAGCCAGCTTATCAGAAAAGCTCCTTAGAAAAAAGCTGTCCCAAACGGGGCCTAAGAATCATATATGCAGAAAAAAAGATGACAAGTGTGTTGAACTAGTCATAGACTCATAGTATCTGTGGTTTGAATAAGAAGTGTGTTTGGTTCTAGCCTTGTAGGAGTGCATATTATTTCTCATTTATATTAAATGTTGTGAACATGATCTAGCTGCCATGCAACAAGAACTCTGTGGGATGACACTCATGTTTTAATGTGTATGCAATGGATATATTGTACAGTACGGACATTGATGCTCCAGCATGGAAGCATCTAACAATTGTTGCATGCTATGCATTATGTTGGAGAAAATTTGAAGAATGCATGTTAGCTGCAGAATATGTTATTTATCCTTTAGGTTTTAAACTTTTTAGAGGGCACATTAACCCTTTTGACAACTTAGATGAATTTGTTCCCATTGTCCGACTGGATCATATGAAAAAAACCTCATCTGTCATATGGTGCTTTATAGTTCTGCCCCCCCCCCCCCCCAGCAGCAGGATTGCTGATAATTTCTAATGCTGATGATTCTTACTACATTCAGAATTGAATGCCTACATGTTTTCTTTTGTGCAGTTTGGTTTTACTTTTTATGCATGATGCTGTCACTCTAAGACTGTCATGATTTATTTCATTCCAACAGTGTTTTAATGTTTATTGCTGTTGGTGATATTTCATTCCAACAGCGTTTTAATGTTTATTGCTGTTGGTGATCATGCAATTTATTGATACTACTTGATGTATACATATCCAAATGCTAACATGATTGCTTTTTTGGACCATTTCAGTTTCAAGGCATCGCACACTCATGAATATCTTTGACAAAGCCCCTCATGTTCACAAAGATGCATTTGTTGCTCCAAGTTCATCCCTTATTGGTGATGTTCAAGTTGGACAAGGAGCTTCAATTTGGTACGGGTGCGTCTTGAGAGGTGTGTGCTTTCTATCCCAGTGAAGCATCATTTTGTTCGTTTTGCAAAAAAGAGCTAATTGGTGGGTATTACTAAGTTGTGCCTTATGTGACTTTACTGTGCCAAGGTATATTTCTTGATAACTTATGGTGATCAGAAACTATGCATTACTTTATTCTACATAAGTATATGATACTGATATAAATGAATAAGTTATGCTGACATTGGGGCTAGTATTTTTGTGTTGTATTGATTGGGATTTGCTAGCTGTTTTGGTTTGTATGACATTCTTAATCTTGCGATTTATGAATTTATCTTAAGAATTTTTGGTTCAGCGGCAGACATGTTATTTGTGGGTACACAAACCCTCCATTTTGTTTTGGCAAAAGAACAAATCCAAAACACAGTCAATATAGGGAAATAATCCTTTAGCAGTATCAAAGTTCCAAGGAGATAGAAGTCATAGAACCCATTTGTACATGTAACTACTCCCTCCGTACTCCATAGGACGACGTTCTAGCATTTGCTCCACAGACCAAGGCACCTCTTTATTGCAGCACGGCTTGCAGCAAATGCACCTTTGGAGAAGGTATGCATGCAGCATAATGGCTTGCAGTAAATGCAATTGCCAATAATAATCCTTTTGATACCCTTGACAAACGTATGCATGCAGCTGAATTTTCTTGGAGCAAGAGAATTTTGTATTAACTCACCTAGGAAAAATGCATATGAATGAAGACACTCCTTCAATTGGCTTTCAATAGGTACAACATGGAAAAGCATTACCTAGGAAACCTAAAACATCATCTATTTGGGAACAAAACCAAAATGCAAAAACGTCATCCTTTGGAGAACGGAGGGAGTATATATTAGACCTGGAATTCTGGCTCCACAAATTGGGTGCGTTGATAAGGTTGCCTTTCCATCATAGGTGCACTCACTTGGTTCTCATAGTCACATAATTCCCGGATCAAGGAACACGGTACACTACTTGTGAAATTTTTTGACAAGGCGGGGACCAGATTGTTCCCGCATTCCCGGAACGGGGACGACATTTTGGGGACGAGGAACACGGCATGGTTCCATGTTCCCGGTGACTAAGGTTCTCACCATTCTAACTTGATAGACATCTAACTCTGTTCACTCGACCTTTTTCATCTGATTTGCACACTTCCATGGAGAAAATAGGTGTCAGTGAGAGACTAGAGTAGGAGGGGATTTGGGGCAAGGACTTTCCTGATTCTGTGAAAAAGAGGATATGATAGGGGGGGGGGGGGGTTCCACATGATCTTATCAACTAGTGCCTCTTTTGATCTAATGGGTTTCATGACGCTAGAGTGTTTGCCTTGGTCATACTTACAGTGTCTTTGACCATGGAATAGCTAGTTTTGCAGAGTTGAGATCCAGAAATGTACACATTTGCTATATCCTGAGTATTATTTGCTAGCTCTTACAAATTTTTAATCTTAGCCTATCATGCTGTATTGTGACTTTTCAAGTTATCTTTTTTATCAACTAGTATGTCAACTTAATTTCAGGGGACGCAAACAGCATTCAAATTGGATCTGGGACCAATATACAAGACAATTCTCTTGTGCATGTGGCGAAATCTAATCTAAGTGGGAAAGTCTTTCCAACAATCATCGGTGATAATGTCACAGTTGGTAAATATGCCTTTTGTCTTTAGTATCATGCCCTTTTTTTTTTTTCCATCTTTTGTCCCATAGTGCCACACTTTATTTTAACCATGTCATGGTCTGATTACATCAGAATCTAGCACATCAAATACACAAAATACTATTTGGCATAAGTTGCTCTATATGGCTCAGCACTCCAAAACTGGTGCTCTGGATGATTTCTAAAGTTTGATAACATTCTGAAACTCCATTTGGCAGGTCATAGTGCTGTGTTACAAGGATGCACTGTTGAGGATGAAGCTTTTGTTGGTATGGGGGCAACCCTTTTAGATGGTGTCGTTGTGGAAAAGCATGGGATGGTTGCTGCTGGAGCCCTCGTAAGACAGAATACTAGGATCCCTTGTGGAGAGGTTGTGCATCACTTCCTCAATTGTCCTTTACTTTGGGTTCTTATTTAAGCCATCTCCGGCACCTTTGTTTTTTTTTCCTTTTTTATTTCATTCGTCTGGTTCCACAAAGGCATACACTGGACTACACTAGATTGTGCAGAGTAATTCATTATGCAATGAGGGAGCCCACTTGACTACACTAGATTGTGCAGAGTAATTCATTATGCTTTCTTTGTGTCTAATGCATTTTCATGTGGCTTATATGGTTACATTTGTGCATCCGTGGAAGTGGAACGAGCATATGCTGCATGAGCCTTGTTTGGTTCCTTATTCCTGCATATGTTTTCTTGACTAGTTCTGTTGGATTTAGGTATGGGGAGGAAACCCAGCCAAATTTCTGAGGAAGCTCACCGGTGAGGAGATTGCTTTCATCGCAGAATCGGCTGCCAACTATTCCAATTTGGCCAAGGCACATGCTGCTGAGAACGCCAAGCCTCTTGAAAAGATTGAGTTTGAGAAGGTGTTGCGCAAGAAGTTTGCTCACCAGGATGAGGAATATGATTCCATGATTGGTGTCACTCGAGAGGTCCCTCCGGAGCTGACGTCCCCCAGTCCTGCCCAATAGACCTCTGTTTTTGTTTCTGTTCTCATTGGTGCCTTTATCGTCTTCTATTGGACGGTGCTGGACCGTTGAAGGGAACACTGTTCCATGAATCAGGCGTTTGTGTTTACTTTCCTCCCCAATAATCTTGGGTCGAGCTATGTTATAAAGCTGGCCATGTACTTGTTCCAGCTTCGGTATTCAGTATGTTTAAGATGCGGCTTTCTGGAAAAACGGACCCACTGAACGCACAAGCTTGCATCGTTTTGACAGGTAACTTGAACTGCAGCAAATGTTGTTTGTGTGATTGAAAGGGAACAACTCACTGCCTTTGAAGGTTAGTTTCAGCATTATCCATCGGTTCATATCATCATATGAGTTTTGCATGCTTCCCGGTACGCAAAGAATCATATTTTAATTTTAAGTACAATTTTCCTTCAGGAACTGACTGTTACTGGATTATCACTGAATGCATTATTCAGCGCATTCGTGCAACTCTTGTGCACAACCTTCGGTAGCATGAAAGACACAATGTCAGAACAAATGTTACTAAGGAAGTCGGAGAAACAGCAATTTTCCGATGTTGTAAGCGGGCTTGTCACGAAACGTAGTGTAAGCCTTTCCGACTGAAAAAAAAAAAACTTCCTAGGGTACCAACAAGGGGTCCATTTGTTGTCGTGGGTGATACAATTACCATATTACCTATCAATTATTGTTATAATTAAGGCACTTAGAGCAATGACAATGTATATTACGCAGGTGGGCAATAAGGTTGTGTCCTAAGTCGATGGTATTTTTTGTTCTATTTGTCATAATATGTAGTGAATAGAAGGAGGTAGTAAGCTGGTTCTATGTTTTATAAAAAAATCGATCTTATCCTAACTACTGGCTTCTTCCCACGTTTGTCCGTTCCCTCTCTCACCTCGTCATTCTTCCCCAGCAGTGATGCCCCCTCTTCTTTCCTCTCCCCACATCGATTCCCCCGCATGACCTCGGTCGGATCAACCTCCCATGGCAAAATCGGAGCCCTGACCCCGCATATCGCTTTTCCCTCTTGCTGATTCGAGCTCTACCTTTGTCTCCGCGGCGCACCTCCATTGTGCCCGAGTCCTTAGTGGCGGTAAATCCAATCATGGTAGTCCTTCCTGACCTTGGGGTGGCCGGATCTAGTCATGACGGGCATCTCTGACGCCACGGTGGCTTCCAATGTCATAGCCTTCATCCGTGGTGGTTTTCCTAGAGGGCCACATCGTCTGGCTGCAGTAGATGGGTGAGGGAGTCCTCCACAGCGTCAGTCGTCATCTTGGTCGAGTTGGCAGTGGCCTTTACCCCTTTCTCACGTAGCTTTGCGAGGTCGCCCCGGTCCTCTACAAGGTGGTGCTTGTGCGCATGACTCATGGTTGTGGTGGCCACTGTTGAGAATAAACACCATATGATCAATTACCAATAGTCATGTCTATTGGGAAGAGATATCTTCCCAATAGACATATCTTTTCATTATGTCTATTCAACTTATATAAATATGTAAACACTCTATGAATCAATACAAGAGTTCCATTCTTCCTACTATCTTGATCTCTCTGTCTCTACCGTTCGATACTTTTCTAATACAATATTGTATCAGCACTATGATACTACAATAAAGTATGTATGTATTTTATATATGTGATAAGAATTTCAGATCAAATTCTTCAATTCTATATATAGAATTCTACGGGAGTCAATCCGATGGAGGAAATGTGACTTGTGGATAGTTACACCATAAATTCTATACTTAGGGAAACCAAAATATTTCCAAACTTTTACTAAGAGATAAGAAAATATTTTGACAATCATTGGACGCGATGTAGTGATTGTTGACTCTAGTCATGCCATAATTACTCTCTCTATGGGTACATAAGTCATAATCGTTGATGCTCTATAGTATCTCAATTCAACCCAACCTTATAAGTTATAGGGATATCCGTCAGAATGGTTTTCACATTAAAACCCATATTGACAACAAAGAGGAATTTCTCCTCTTAATCAACGGATATGGCAAGCTTCCATATATACCATCTGGATTGTACTATACATACATCAAATCCCGTACCATATATTACGTACAAAATAATTTTTCTATCTTGATCAAATCAAGACTTGGCATGATTGCCTTGGTCACTCTACCTTAGAGATGATGAGAAAAATTATTAACAATTCTATTGGTCACGATATTTCCAAAATTTTCATATTAGTGTACACCGTATGTGTTACGGGTAATATTAATTTTAAGGTCCTCTTACCTTAAAATTCAAAATGTGCCACCCAATTTCTTGAACACCTTCAAGAATATACATGTGGCTCTATTAAGCAATTTTATGTACCATCTAGGTACTCTATAATGCTGATTGATGCATCGACAAAATAGTCCCAAATATGTCCCTTATACATAAGGCACCATACTTATACCGAACCCATTGCTCAGATACTTAAAATTAGAGCAAATTATCCTAGACGTAGGATCAAATCCATTCACATGGATAATGTCATTCCTTATGGATATTCACTATCCAAACGTCTATGGATGTTCAGCATCCAAATACCCAGCATAAATGTGTACACAAATTCATACGCTAGGTCATGGGAACACCCTAACTCTATTATTTTGGAAAATACATGGAGTTAAATGGGATAATATTTTCACAAACTATATTGATTCTATAGAATCAATCAACACCAAAGACTACAAATTTTTGACAAATAATTTCTCCTAAAAAATTGCAGAAGATCTTCAATTGGATTCAGGTCAAAGTCCATGGCCATGGCAAGGTGCCTCAAGAACTTGGACTGGACCAAATAGAAGGAAACAATTGAGGTAGAATTGCACTCGTTCAAAAAAAAAGAAAAAGAAAAAGAAATGCCTTCTCTACGGAAGAAAAATAGATTTTTATTCCATAAGGTAGTGAAATAGCGAGACTTGTCGCATAAGGATTCACGCAGAGAATCGGCATCAATAATGATGCTACATACCCTATGGTATGTGTAGAAATTATGTTCTCATATTCAATATCATTGGCAGATCAAATGAATTGGATCATAATGATGCTACATACCCTATGGTATGTGTAGAAATTATGTTCTCATATTCAATATCATTGGCAGATCAAATGAATTGGATATATTCGGATATATAAGTCCCTAATGGACTTCACATTCTGAATCTAAATACAAATCGCAATATATATTGTGTACAGCTTAAAGTCACTCCATGACTTCAAGCAGTTAAGTTGATTGTGGTACAACTTACTAAATGAGTTCATTCCACAGAAGGGTTACTCTAAACACAATGATTGCATATGTGTGTTCATAATAAAGTCTCAATTGGATTTTGTTTCATCTCCAAACCACACACGACAAAATATATAATCATCTTAAAGACAGAATTTAAGATGAATGATTTGGGTAATTCTAAATTTTGCTTAAGTCTACTACTTGAGCATATTCCTTTAGAAATATTTATCCATTAGTCCACCAATATCCAAATAATATTGAACAATCATATCCATCAAGACACTTATGGTCATTCAATCCCTAAATATGAATCAAGATCCATTCATACATTGGATTGACAATGAAAAGATATTGAACCTAAAGTTCTATATCTTAGTATCATCAAAGCGCCCATGTATGTTGCAAACCGCAACAAACCTGATATTGCATTTGCAGATAACTTGCTAGCTTAAATAGTGCAGCTCTAACAACGCCATTAGGCGGGAGTCAAAGATGATATCCATAGATATCTTTATGGCACCAAAGATCTAGTTTTTTCTATTAGAAAAATGAAGATATAACCATAGTGGGATATCCAGATAATGGCTATATAATTGATCCCCATAACGTCAGATCATAGACTGATTTCATGGTGATATAGCCTTCTCATAGAAGTCATCAAAACAGATTCTAATGGCTACTTCCACCTATCATTCTGAAACATCACATATACATGTATGGTTTCACAGAATGATAAACCACATACAACTATCATACGGTATAGGTTCTATTGAATCACCAATAATTATCTATGAAGATAATTCTGCATATACTGCTCAAATGCAAACATGTTACATAAAGAGCAATATAACCAAACATATTGCTCCTAAATTGTTCTATCCTCATAATGGGGAGATAGACATCTTGCAAACTAAATCATGTGATAATCTCGATGATTTATTCACTAAGTCCTTACCAACTTCTACATTCCAATATTCATGAAATTGGTATGCGACGACTGCGAGATTTGCAAGGATAAGGGGGAGTCTCCTCCTGAATTTAACCTGTTCATAATTATATTGCACTCTTTTCCTTTATGAGTTTTTCCTATATGGTTTCTCATATAAGGTTTTTAACGAGACAATATCTACACAAGATCATATGTCATATCTCTTATTTTTCTTTTTGAGGTTTTTAAAAGAGATATCAAAGACATATCTATTGTTCTCTAAACTCGCTTATGGGTTTTTTCTTTTAAAGGTTTTCTCATATGAGTTTACAAAGAGACAATAATCGATATATGCTGTACCATTTTCTCCTTATTTTTCCACTGGGTTTTAAAGGAGTTTTAACAGCATATCACTATTATTCTTCCTATTTTTCCAAGAGGTTTTCGGAGGTTTTAATATGATCCATAGATCATAATTATTGTTCTCTAAGCTCACCAATGAGTTTTTCCTATTTAGGTTTCTCATATGAGCTTACAATGAGGCAATAACCAATATGTGCCATATCATTTTATCCTCATATTTTTCTATTGGGCTTTAAAGGAGTTTTAATGGTATATCAACATACTATTTTCTCCTCATATTTTACCATAGGGTTTTAGAGGAGTTTTCAACAAGAAGTTTACAACTATAATCATTGATTAAGGGGGAGTGTTGAGAATAAACACCATGTGATCAATTACCAATAGTCATATCTATTGGGAAGAGTTGTCTTCCCAATAGACATGTCCTTTCATTATGTCCATTCAACTTGTATAAATATGTAAACACTCTATGAATCAATACAAGAGTTCCATTCTTTCTACTATCTTGATCTCTCTGTCTCTACTGTTCGATACTTTTCTACTGCAATAGCCACGACGGACGAGGAAGGCGGAGTCCAAGCGGCAATGCATCACTCAGAGGCGGCCCTATTCCCTGACCTCGACATCTCTGAAGGATGACGACAACGAATCAACATCGCCGAACGCCGATCTCACCTCGTCGAGCTTCCGTCACTCGCCTTCCTCTCGGTCGTGCGATGTGGAGGTGAGGAGATCCATGTTGACATGTTCACCGACGAGTCCATGCCATGGGTCTGGCAATAGCGGTTATGGCTCCGATGTCGCGAACAACAACTACCTGGGAGCGATGGAGGTAGAGAGAGAAAGGAGAGGGAGAGCAAAATGTTTTTTTTATTCCGTGTTACCTGGTCACAACGCTATTGCCAGCAGTAGCTTTTTTTTTTTGTTATGACCGGCTCCCACAACCATAGTAAGGTAGCATTTATTGCTCACTACCTGTTTTTTCACCCCATTGTGGACACACTTAGAATGCTTACTTCATTGAATAGGGTAAAATAGATTGGGAGATTTTTTTGACGCATTTGCTTGGTAGAAGATGACTGAAAATGATGTAGCTAACAGTCAACGTGTTTGTGGAGTTTTCCTTCGAGGTTAGGGAGGAGGATTCAGGTTTTAGGTGTTCCGGCTGTTGTTGTGCCTAGAGGAAGGATGGTAGGCTAGACTGGTGGTGGCGACGAACGATGAGCGGGGCTGTGAGTCTGAGTGCCATCAGCCGTGGGTGGTGGAGGACGACTAGTGGATATTATTGGCGGCAGGGAGATGAACATTAGATTGGTTAGCGTGGTGAAGGGTGGTGGAAGCATATTCAACGGCAAGGACACCATCAGAGACGGGAAGAGGGTGCAGGCGTGGTCATATCCATTTTGAATCAACTGTAATTTAGCAACTTCTTTTTTTATGCTATTGAAAAATTGTCCAATCTTGGATATGCCACTGAAAACAACATCCCTTTAGTGCCATTGTCTTCAACTTTGTGCCCGTCCATGCCACTTTCCGACAGTCAATCTATGATGGATGCGCGAAAAGAACATTTTACCCTTCCCCTCACTAGACATCGACGAATGAGACCCACAAGTTAGCATCTTCTTTCTCTTCATTTCCCTTTTCATTCATCATCTTCTCAGATCTGCATTCCATGCATTGGAAGTGGCCAAGGCCAATGAGGTAAGTGGCGGTGGCTTGCCCTTCGTTCGCCGCCCCGTGCTCTCATCCCTGGGCACCCGCAACCCTCTTTTCCTCTTAGAATATATGGGCTCGACCCATTATATTTGTGTAATTCTAAATAAATCTCAAAGACTCAACCATGTGGAGGTGAGAGTGTATCTTTTAGTCTCATCTTGGTATTGGAGGTGGAGGGTGACCAACTTAAAAGGGATTCTCTCCTCCCTTCACTTAGCATGTGTGGATGAGAGGACTAGAAGAACACATGCACGCGCTCGCTAGCCTTGCCTTGTTGGGCCATGGTCGGGGCCGGGGCGGAGGGCGCGCGACACCTGCGTAAATGGTCCACCGAAATCTGATCCAGTTGCTTGCGCACGTGCAACTTCCTTTTGCAATTTTATTCTTTTTGCTGCGTGGGAAAACAAAGAAACATATGAAAATCATGTCTGTTAAAAGTACGATCGTGGTGCATATCGAATGCGTGACTCCCCCTCTATGTATATCTGCCAACCGCCACTACAAAGCATAGAAGCAATTAGGGTTTTGCCAATTTCTCTCTACCACGCTATCACATGTAGTCTACTCCATCCTGCTGCACCAAAGTGCACCGATGAATGGGAGAGTAGGCCTTCGGAACCCGTCACACTTGGAATTTTACACTGAGAGAGGACGAATAAGGTTTTTGGAAAGAGCTCGGTGTGACTGCTCACGATTTGCTTCCTCTACATCATCGTGATCTACTTTAACTACTTCATCTTTGTCATCGTCTACTGCTTCGATATCACGGGAGCCTCTGTATCTCACGCTACCATCGGGTATATACATTGTGATATGTTTTAATTACCTATCAGAGTTTGTCTAAATTGTGTCGTGGATCATTAGATCTAGTTAGAATCCTACTAGGATCTCATTGGAGCTAGTCAGAACCAAGTTGAAAATTATTATTTGCATCCATTACTGTTCATGTTATATTTAGGAATTGAATTAAATAAATCTGAAAGTGCTATTTTATCGAACAATTAAAAATCTTATTGTAGGCACTTTGATTTAACGATGTCTGGTTTTGCTGATGCACTGAGGCCGAACAAGTTTACTGGTGTGCACTTTAAGAGATAATAGGTCAAAGCCACTCTGTGCCTTATGGCTATGAATTGCTATTGGGTTGCATCTGGCATGCCTGAAGGAACTCTTTCCTCTTATGAGGAGAAGAAGTTTGAGTATGCCAACACACTTTTTGTAGGATGTGTTCTTAGCATTCTTGCTAATTGTCTCTGTGATGTGTACATGCACATAAAGGACGCAAAGGAGTTGTGGGACGCACTGAATGCAAAATTTGGTGATTCAGATGTAGACAATGAACTATATGTCATAGAGTAGTATCATGACTACAAGATAGCTGATAATCAGTCGGTAGTCGAGCAAGCTCATGAGATTCAATGTATTGTAAAGGAACTTAAACTTCTAAAGTGTGCCTTACCCAACAAGTTTGTGGCTAGAGGCATCATTGCCAAATTGCCTCCCTCGTGGAGGAATTTTGCCACTACTCTAAAACACAAGAGATAAGAAATATCTGTTGAGAGTCTGATCGTGTCTCTTGATGTTGAGGAGAAAGCTTGGGCTAAGGATGTGCATCACAAAGGAGGCGATGGACAATCTAGCACAAATATGGTGCAACAGTCCTTTAACGGCAAGTTCAAAGGGAAAAATAATAAGACCAAACAAGCCACCAACTTCAAGAAGAAGAAGATGAACAAAGATGATAAACCTTACTTTGTGTGCGGTGAGGTTGGACATTGGGCTAAAGATTGCCAACAATGCAAAAGGGAAGATGATTAATCAAGGAAAGAATGTCAAGTCTATCAAAATGACCATTGGCAACATCGGAGCTACAGCTAATGGGTATGGTAATTCACCTATTGTTCTTTTAGTGAATCAGTCTACCAGTTGGTGGATTGATACTGTGGCTAATATACATGTGTGTGCTGACATTTCAATGTTATCTTATTATCAGGTTGCTCGAGATTCTTTCGTCTTAATGGGGAATGAGTTACATGCTTCTGTTTATAGTGTTGGCACGGTAGATCTAACGTTTACTTCGGGAAAGATCGTGCAGCTGAGGAACGTGCAGCATGTCCATTCAATAAACAAGGATCTAGTTAGCGGTTTCCTTCTCTGTAGATACGATTTTAAGGTGGTATTAGAGTCTAATAAAGTAATTGTGTCAAAACATGATTTTTTTATTGGTAAAGACCATGAGTGCGGAGGCTTGTTATGCTTTTTCCCTTTTTGATTTCTATAATAAATTTGTGAACCATATTTATGGCAATATTAATGAACATGAGGCTAGTGTTTGACACTCACGGTTATATCACATAAACTTTTGTTGTATGACTATGCTTTTCAGCTTGAATTTAATTATGAATTTTTCCATTGTCAAAGGTTCTAAGTGTCAAAGTTGTGTGCAATCTAAGCAACCTCTTAAGGCTCACAAGGCAGCCGAGGAGAGAATTTTGATACCATTAGAACTCATACATTCAGACCTATGCGAAATGAATGATGTATTGAGGAAGGGTGAAAAAAGATATTTCACCACTTCAATTGATGATGCATCTAGATTTTGTTATGTGTATTTGTTGAAATCTAAAGATGAGGCTCTAGACTACATTATAATCTATAAGTCAGAAGTTGAAAATCATTTGGGAAGAAAAATCAAAAGAGTTAGGTCGGATCATGGTGGAGAGTATTTCTCTAGTGATTTTAACTTATTTTGCAAGGAACATATAATTATTCATAAGAGAACACCTCCCTATTTGTCCAATTAAACGGGATAGCCGAGAGGAAGAACCACACCCTGACTAACTTGGTTAATGCCTTGTTAGACACTACGAGTTTATACAAGGTATGGTGGGGGAGGCCTTATTGACTTCGTGTCATATTGTAAATATAGTTCCTGCTAAGAATAAGGAGAAAACCCCATATGAAGAATGGGAAGGGACAAAAACCATCACTTTCTTATTTGTGCACTTAGAAATGCTTGGCGAAAGTCAATGTACCAATAACTAAAAAGCGCAAGTTGGGACCTAAAATAGTGGATTGTGTCTTTCTAGGATATGCTCATCGCAGCATTACCTATAGGTTTTTTAGTAGTTAAATCTAAGGTATCCGACATGCTTGTCGATACAATTATGAGTCTAGAGATGCTACTTTCTTTGAGAATATTTTTTCCATGAAGGATATACACAACACTTCTAGTCAAACTTTTGAGATAATTCTTGAACCTATCATACCAATTGAGTATTATGAACTATCACATGAGTTAGTTCCTGAGGGGGATAACAGTGAAGCTCCAAGAAGGAGTAAGAGACAAATGATAATAAAATCATTTGGTGATGATTTCACTGTGTACCTTGTGGATGATAGTCTATTTCAGAAGCATATGCATCTCCAGATGTAGACTAAAGGAATGAAGCAACTCATAGCGAGATGGATTCTATTCTCACTAACGGGACTTGGAAAGTAACAAATAGTCCTTATGGTTGTAAACCTGTAGGTTGTAAGTGGGTGTTCAAAAAGAAGCTCATGGTTGATGGTACTATTAAAAAGGCTCTACTTGTGGCCAAAGGTTATACCCAGAAAAAAGAAGGTGAATATTCATTTGATACTTATTCACCTATCGCTAGACTGACCATGATAAGAGTATTACTTTCCTTGGTTGCCTCACATAGTCTTCTCGTTCATTAGATAGACGTTAAGACAACTTTACTTAATGGAGAGTTAGATGAGGAAATCTATATGGATTAGCCTAGTGTGTTTATATTAGAAGGTTAGGAGAATAAGTTATGTAAGTTGCTGAAATCTTTGTATAGTCTCAAACAAGCTCCTAAGCAATGGTATGAGAAGTTCGATAGAACTTTAACATATGTGGGCTTTGCAGTTAATGAAGCTGATAGATTTGTGTATTATCATCATGGTGGGAGTAAGGAAGCTATTTTATGCTTGTATGTTGATGATATACTGATTTTTAGGACAAATCTTGATATGATTAATGAGGTTAAGTCATTTTTGTCTCAAAATTTTGATATGAAAGATCTGGGAGAAGTTAATGTGATTTTAAACATCAAGTTGATAAAATGTGAGAATGGGATTTCACTTTTGCAATCCCATTATGTGAAAAAGATCCTGAGCCACTTTGGCAACATGGACAACAAGATCGTTCCAACACCTTATGATCCTAGCTTAATACTTCATAAGAATAAAAGGATTGCTAAGGATCAACTAAGACACTCCCAGATAATCAGATCACTCATGTACCTAGCTAGTGCTACAAGGCCTAATATCTCATTTTGCTATGAGCAAATTGAGTCTGTTTACTTCTAATCTGGGTGATGATAATTGGTATGTGCTTAAGCGAGTCATGCGCTACTTGTTAGGTAATATGAATTATGGACTTCATTATATTGGGTACCCGTCAATATTTGGACAATTATAGTGATTCAAATTGGATATCCGATATTGATGAGATCAAGGCCACAAGTGGACATGTATTAATTCTTAGCGGTACTGCTCTTTCATGAAGGTCTTACAAATAGATCATATTGACGAGGTGAACCATAAAAGTAGAACTCACAGCGTTAGACACAGCTTCTGTTGAGGCAGAATGGCTGTGTGAACTCTTGATGGATTTTCCAGTGGTTGAAAAACCGATGCTGGCTATCCTTATGAACTGTGATAATCAAACAATTATTGTCAAAGTGAACAGTTCTAAGAACAACATGAAATCCTCAAGACATGTAAATAGAAGATTAAAATCTGTCTGAAAGTTGAGAAACTCCAGAGTGATAGTGTTGGATTATATCCAAACTGCTAAAAACCTGGCATATCAATTTATAAAGGGACTATCACGAAATGTGATAGATAATGCATCGAAGGAGATGGGTATGAGAGCAATATGAGTTATACCATAGTGGTAACCTAACTTATGTGATCAGAGATCCTATGAATTAGGATCTGGGAAGAACAAGCTATTGGTTAACTGAATGAGAGTACCACACAACCCACTCGAGTGAAGATGAAATACTCTCAAAATTTGTAAGGCAGGTTGGCTATTATCTCAATGTGTTTTGTTAGCTTTAATTAGTGAAGATGCTATCCTATAAGGCATTTTTGAAAGAACACACATATATGAGCCTGACTGTTGGTCGCAGTCTATAAGACTTGGGTGATCTCTAATAAACACATGAAGAGACCATGGGGTATGATTTATATGCTCTCCCTGAGGGGTAGCCTACTAGCAGCCAAGTATCAGTTTTGACTTTAAGTGAAACTTGTTTGCACAAAACTTGCAATTCAAGGCTTAGTCCATTTTTCAAGTTGTGAATGAGTGTAACTTAATGTTCTAGGTGGATGTTCAACCCTAATAGGTCTTCATCGAAACATTGGGATATCCAACAGTATTGAGAAAAAGGTAAATCTCTATAGAACTTTTAGATCTTGTGGGGGATTGTTATAATATATGGGCTTTGTCCATTATATTTGTGTAATTTCAAATAAATCTCAAAGGTCCAACCATGTGGAGGTGAGAGTGTATCTTTAGTCCCACCCTGCTAGTAGAGGTGGATGGAGACCAACTTAAAAGAGATTCTCTTCTCCCTCCACTTAGCATATGTGGATGAGAGGACTAAGAGAACACATGGGCATGCTCACTCACCTCGCGACACCTGCGTGAATGGTTCACCGAAATTAGGTCTAGTTGCTTACGCAAGTGCGGCTTCCTTTTACATTTTTATTCTTTTTGCTGCGTGGGCAAACAAATAAATATATGGAAATCGTGTCGGTTAAAAATCTGATTGTGGCGCGTCTGTAGCATCTAGGCCCCTAGGTAAGTGGTAAGTGTTTCAGTTTAATAACAATCATATCATTGTGACTAACAAGTTTGTTTTGAAGGGTATCAAAAATTTAGTTCACAATGATGATGGGTATTCTTGGTCCCTAAGTTGATTCTATGAATGATCAAAGGATTTGAGCATCAAGATTAAGGATCTTCTAGTTCTAATTGTCACAAGGAGATGAAGGACACTTAGATTTGTATAAGTCTCTTTTCTTAGTCTTTTGACCGTACTATAAAGAGGGGTAAGAGTAGTAGTTTGATCTAGTTGAGTCTAGACTTGCTTAGATGCACACTTGTGAAGTTCTAGCACAGCTTAGAGAAGCCCATGGTTGAGATGTCAAGAAGTTAGAGCTAAAGAAAATTTAAATTGGACGAGCTCAAAAAAACTTGTTCTCATCGGATGGTCTGACAATCAATGAGTTAAAGTCACCAAAGTATTACTGGCTCAGGTAAGAGAGATGATATCTACACTGGATGGTCCAACGATTAGAAAGTTTCTCTCACCGAAGCATTTTTGGTTGGCAAAATCATAAGTCAATACGGATGGCTCGGTGTTAGAGTGAAGAGAACGCTAGAGCATTTTCCAGGAGAATTGCGTTCGGCACAGTGGAGATGCTACTCAACGGATGGTCGGATGTGTAGACAGTAGAAGCGCTGGAGCATTTCTTAGCAGTAACAGTTAATGACAGCTGACACAGTGTGAGCTTGAAAATTGTACACACCGGATGGTCTAGTGTGTGTGAGGTGGTGTACACAGGGTCATCTGATGTTCACAAGAAACATGGGTGGTTGTGAAAGTGCATCTAGCCCTTATGTGTGATTTTGGTAATTAATGACAATACCTATGGACTAATAATAGTATTGAGTTTGTTAGTAGGTTGTTCCATAGGTAATGCATTGAGAGATATTCATGAGCTCTAGGTGAATGGGGAGATTGAAAATGCATCAAGATGAATGAGCTCTAGGTTATTTCATAGGAGATGCATAAGTGATGAATCATGGATTTTTTGAGAAATGCCATGAGAACAAAAGAAATGTATCATTGTCATTGAGCTCCTAGTGATGCTCATAAGGAGAAGGAAAAGCTCACTAAGATTGACAATAAACTTGAAGATTAAGTTACTTGTAGAGATCAAGTAACTAAAGGTGTGACATTGTCAATAGAGTTTTATGGACTAACCCGTGTGCTATGTGCTTAAAAATAAGTGGGGTTAGGTTCTATATGAAGATTAACAATATGTATGAAGGCTAATAAGTTACGTGTGGAGATCAAGTAACTTAAGGTATAAAAGTTATTAGTTATGTTTTATGGACTAACCCATGTGTTTTGTGCTTGAGAGTGAGACAGGGTTAGGATCTATAAGAAGACATAAGTTGAATTGAAATCATATATGCCAAGAGTAAAGAACAAGAGTGGACTCCATATTTGATAAAATGAATTCCTTGAATATGTTGAATACAAAGTGGTTTTCTACAGCAAGACGTTGAAGGGCAAGCAAGACTCGGCTACGATGGATCATCCGTGGTGAAGGGCAAGCAAATGGCTTGGCGCCGAAGGACCAATGTTGTGGTGAGGAGGGAGTGAAGACTTTACACCAATGGACTGTGTGAGGCCATGTGAAGCTATGAGTGATTCGCATTAATCATATGAAGAATCAAGAAAAGATGGAGTGAAGAATATATAAAAGTTGGCAACCCTCAAGGTTTGAATGAAAGAAGCGGTACTTGAAAGTTATTCAAAGGCTCAAATTGGTTTAAACGAGTTTTATCTTTGAATTTGAGTATAGGTATGCCGCTCTATTAAAAGGTATACAATGTAGAGCTAATTGTCATATCTCAGTGCTCAAGAGTTTCTAACCAAACTCAAGTGAGAGTTCTTTTTAGAAATCCTGGTGTGAAAAGTGTGGAAGTGTCCGAGGGTTAACCTGGATTATCTGTCCGGAGTCTCCGGGAGAGGTTCTGGGGAGAGGTCTTGGTTTGGGCCCTTTTAGTTGACTCGGATACTCCGGGTGAGGTTTCGAGTCTGGATGCTCCATTTTGCCTTCTTTAGCTTACCCGGATACTCCGGGTCAGTACAAAAAAGTGCTGTAATGGCTAGTTTTTGGGGGTTGCATATTTATACCCTCTCAACCCCATCCTTTGGGGCTGCTGCAAGGGCACGAAAGAAAAATATTTTAGAGCCAAAAGAACTCCTTCCTACTCCATTTTAGTGAGAGATTTGAGAAGAAAAGTGAGTTGGGCTATGAGATTGGAAGATTGAGTGCAAGTGAGCTAAATCCAATCTTGAGCACTTGAATTCATCGGCAAGAAGTTCGTGAAGCATTTGTTACTCTTGGAGGTGAAACCTCCTAGCTAGCTAGGTGTTGTTGCCCGGCGAGCTCCCACGCGTGTGGTGAGCCGCAGGAAAGTTTGTGAATGTCGATCTCGCCTCCGCAAGGGAAGAGATAAAGCTAGTGGATCGAGAAAAGCGGTTTAAAGAGACCTGGCTCATTGGAGCTTCCTCAACGGAGATATAGGATTCATGGTGGTGAATCCGAACTTCGGGAAACAAATATTTGTCTCCACTTTGGTAGTTTACATTTGATTTCTTGCATATCTTTTTCTAGAGTTGAATAATTTTTGTCACCTTAGGATTGTAACTTCCACACTTATTTAGGTGATTGTGCACTAGTTGAGCCTAGCATATTTAGGTTTTTCACTTGTGAAAAATCGGTTAGTTTATATTTCGCTGCAAGTTTAGACCAACAATAAAAGGGGACGAATTTTTAGAAAAACGCATATTCACCCCCTCTAGGTGACATCATTGGATAATGGCTAGATCTAGACCTCTAGCCTATAAATATCCCCTCATTTCATCTCACTAAGCACTCTTGCGAACCTAGAGGAGCCTATACATTGTGTGTGTCATCAAGAAGCAAGAGAGTGTACTAGAGTGATTTGCAAAATTATTAATTGAAGATTAAGGACATCATTAGTGCATAGAGAAAGTAGCAAGTGTGCATCTAGCTTTATTTTAGGCTTAATCTTGGTCAAGTGAAGCTATTGGCTTGTTACTCTAGGTGGTTGACAACACTTAGCCGGTCTTTGGTGATTGGAGGTGTCTTGCTGAGCTCTTGAAGTTCTTGTGGGAGGCCTGAGAAGAGTGATGTACTTGGTTTGATACCCGCCAATCCAGAGATAAAGAAGTTGCAATTATGAGGGAGCACTTGAGTCTTGGTGGCTTAAGGTGGAGTGATATCCTTAGTAGATGCTCTAATTAGGACTAGAGGGAGTGCCAATTTCTCGATGCATCGCGAAAAAATTGGTGTCTTCTTGTCCAACTATTTATTTTCCCACATTTACTTTGAGTATTTACTTTCTTGCAAGGTTTCAAATTTCATATTTACTTTGTGTTCTAGCTTGCTTGATCATGTAGTTGCATTTCTTTCCATCTAAGCTAAGGTTGCTAATTGTTCTATAATTCGACCCTTTCAATTGATATCCGAGATTTGTTCTCTTGATAGGCTTAACATCCTAGAGAAATGACCTCCAGGAATGGTAGTAGTGTGCCAAAGTTTGAGGGAAAGAACTTTGTCTATTGAAAAGTTCTCATAGCAAGCTATCTTGAGGCTATTTCCCCTGATGTTTGGCTATCCATCTCCATTGAGTTTGATCAATCTTTTACTGAACAACAAGTTAGATGAAATACTAAGGCTAAACATGCTATTTTTTAGGGAATTAGTGAAGAGGTTTTCTCTAGAGTAAGAAGCAAGGAGTTAGCTCATGATATTTGGATCAACCTATGTGATTCATGAAGGTTCTAGGAAAATCCAGGAGGAAAGATATTATGTGCTATTGAACAATATTAATCAATTTAAGATGCTTCCCAATGAGTTGTGCATTGATATATATATATTCTCATATGAACATGCTTGTTAAGGAAATCAATACTCTTGAACTTACTCAATTGTCTCAAGGAGACATTATTCATAGGATCTTGATGTTGCTATCAAAGCTGCAATACAACATTGTCATCTCTCTTCTTCATAAAAGGAACATTAATGACATGACCGTCATTGATGCCGTTGGAAAGATTTGTGCTCATTAGATATTCTTGTTTGGACATAAAGGTGAAATGCCTTCATCAAAGAAGAATCTTGCTCTCAATGCCAAGATGGTTGATAAGAAGAAGAAGCTTCCATCATCAAGTAAAAATGATGAAGATGATGACTCTGACACCAAGCTTACCCTCTTCATGAGAAAAACCACAATGATGATATCCAAGTTGGGCAAGAAGGGCTACAACTATGATCTCAAGAAGAACAAATTTCACTCAAAGAAATTTAGCAAGTCTGATGGCGGAGATAAGAATAAGTGCTACAATTGTGGTGACTATAATCACATGTTATATGATTGTCCTCATCCCAATAAGGGAAACAAGAATAAGAGAAAGCCAAATGATGCAAGTGATGATGAGGATAAGTACAAGAAGAAGGGTCAAAACAAGAAAAAGAAGAAGAATATCTTTAACAAGAAGGGTGGAGATCGCAAGGCTTACATTGTTGGTGAATGAGTCTCCGGTAAAAGCTCAAGTGATGATTCAAGCGATGATGAAGATAACAACTTTACGGGCCTCACCATCATCAATGATCCACCACTTCCTCCATCGCCTATATGCCTCATGGAAAAAGGTAACAACAAGGTGAGTAGCGAGGAAGATCATAGTAGTAGTGATGATGATGGTCTTTACCCTAATGATCTATCTAAGCTTATGAATTACTATGCTATTATCATCAAGAAGCAAAAAGCTAAAATCAAGTCTCTTGAAAATATTAATGCTAAGCTTAGCTTTAGTCATGATGAGTTATTTGCTAAATACAATAATATGCTTAAAAACATGATGAAGTGGTTGTATGTAGCAAGTCTCTTGAAGAGAGCAACAAGAAACTAAAATTTGATCATGTAGACTTGAAATGAAAATATCAAAAATTTGAGCTAGCTTATGATGCATTTGATTCTAGCATTAATGAATTGCCTACTATTGATGTTGTTAAGGTCGATGCATCTATTTCTTATGATGATCTTCTTAATATACTTTGCTTCTCTTCATGTGATACTATATCTTTTTCTAAGACTAACCATACAAGGGGGCAAGAGCTCGAAGATGAGATTGCAAGTCTCAATTTGTGTGTGGCCCGGTTGACTAAGGAGGAGTACAAGCACAAGAAAATCCTCATGAAAAATATAATGTACTACAACAAGAGAGGTCTTGAGTGCTTCATCAACCTGGTGGAGAAGATCACCAAGTCACTGAAAATCAAGAGTTGCTTTATCAAGAAAGTTGGTTCATATTGCCAATATTGTGAAGTCACCAGCCACCACACAAGGGAGTGTTGAATTCCTACCAAACCCCTCCCTACATTGTCTTCTAAATATAAGTCCACTTTCAATGATCATCATTTTTTATTGCATAAGCTTAAAAATAGAAGTTGTGGCTAAATTCATTAGAACTCGAGCTAAGGGCAAGCTTCCTATACAACTTTGGGTGCCCAAAGCTCTTATGTCTCATGTAAAAGGTATCAAATTTGTTTGGGTACCTAAACAACAAGCTTGATATCTTATATGTAGGTGAACTACAAAGCCGGTGACAAGTATTGGATGCTTAATAGTGGATGTATACAACATATGACTTACAATATAAAGATGTTCACCTCACTAGAAGATAAAGTGGGCGCTCATGACAAAGTCACATTTGGTGATAATTCTAAGGCAATTGTGGTAGGTTTGGGTAAGGTGACAATCTCAAATGATATTTCTATCTTCAATGTTCTTTTGGTAGAGTATCTTAGTTTTAATTTGCTTTCTATAGCTCAACTATGTGATTTAGGCTTCACATGCTTATTTAGTGATGTTGATGTTTTCATAACTAGAAAGAAGCATAATGATCTAATCTTTAAAGACTTTAGACACAGGCATATCTATCTTATGGATTTTTTCTCTAATGAAGCTAGCTTGACAACATGTCTCTTCACCAAGACTTCAATGGGTTGGTTTTAGCATCATTGACTTGCACACATTGGGATGAGCCAACTCAATGGTTGAGTCACTTCTTTACCTTATGATCTATGCAACTATGAGTTGAGAATACTGGTAACTATTGTAGCAACTTAGAACATAGGGATGTTAAGCAAAAGATTAGATGATGATGATACAAGAATGCACAGGTGCGTGGAAGCACTATGGTTGGTGGCAGTGTCTGCTTGGTATCCTAAGGTCAAGTTCGTGAAATGGGTAACCCTGATTAACAGTTCAACCATGATGCTTATATGGGTACGACCTGACTAATTAATTAGCAGATCCTCAACATAGTATAAGCCAATGGTGGTGTAGGAAAGAAAGAGTGATTCTTTTTGGAGCTACAAGGCGCAAAAGGGGCTTCTAGGTGGTGTGATGCCATTTTGATAGTAGTGAAACCTCAGCAGGCTTATTCTTGTTGGGAGGGTGCTTTGTAACGGCCTTGTATTGAAACCTAGCCGCACACCTCGAAAGTGTGTAAGTGTTGTGATAACACGAACATACGGGAATCACGACTCGTGGGTAAAGTTGAACAACCTCTTCAGAGTGTAAAACTGATACAACAACTTTGCTCGTGGTTAAGAGTGACGTGGTCTCTTCACATGATTATTTTGGTTTGGTTGGTGGGTTGCTACTTGTGATGGGTAATAGTAGTGGATTGTCCTCGGTTACCTATGATGGGTAATAATAGTGTATGTTTCTTGGTTACCTGTAGTGTATGTTTCTTGGTTACCTGTGATGGGTAATAGTAGTGGTTGGTTCTTGGTTACCTGTGATGTGTATCAAGTCGGTTGGTTTGGGAACCTAATGCGGATTTTTTAGGTAGTTGGGGAGACATGTAGAGATGTTTCTAAAAACTGGAAGTTTAATGATGATTCACATAGTTAAATAGAATGCTTTTATAACTCATACGTTAGCATAGTTAGCATTTATGCAAATTATACCTATTATAGCATGTTCCTTTATTTAAGCCTGCATATCATTACTTTACCACATTTGCTGAGTACAATATGTGCTAATCCTTGATATTAATCAATGCCTTGCGACATGCGTGGTGCTCCTCAGTGATGAAGACATTCAAGACATTCAAGACGAGGTTATGGCGTTCTAGACACGTGTCTTCAGGTCGGTTGCCTGAGGTGTTGTTGGGAACCCATGTTTATGTTTTGCTGTAGATACCTTCTTCGTTGTAGATACCTTCTTGGAAGACAATATATTGCATTCGATGTAAGAGTTAAATGTTTATTCTACAGAGGTACCATTTCTGTTACTACACCTATGACGTCCTTATATGTATTAACATCCTGGGCACACATAAGTTGTATCTGATTTTGTCTGTCAAAATCGTGTGTGACAGAGGTGGTATCAGAGCTGTGTTAACTGTTGGACACGAGCCTAGCTAGAATGGTTGAGTCTTAAGGATTATTTTGGTCAAAAAAACTATTTTTGAAAACTCTGTCTTGGCTTTTCTGTGCTTCCCTTTGATGTTTCTGTTTAAACCCTCTTCTTGACTTCTTTTCCCATTCAAAATTTTGTAGATGGCCTGTATCCAATAGACTGCACGCAAGAGCACTAGTGGTTGTCACCATGTTTGACTATTGATTCCAACTCGTGCTTTTTCTTCTGCAAGACCGCAACAGCCCCGTGTTCAGCATTGAACCCACGTCTACTACTCCTATAGACGCCGTGCAAGATGGTTCACCAACAAGCTTTGGGAGATATTTCACAGTCTGGGAGGCCAGAAGGCACCTGACTACACAGGATTAAAGACAGAGTATGCTGATGCTCCTCCTATGTGGAAAGTTGAAGTAAGGATCTACAGTTCGCTACTAGAGCATGGAGCCAACCAGGTGACGAGCATCCACCATGCCATTTCACCAAGAGCTACCTTCGAGGCTGGAATCCGCAACGCCACACTCCAAGCTCTTCTGGTCCTCTGCCACTGCAACAACGATGACCTGATTTTCACCCAGTTCATTCACTACCCTCAACGTATCAGTGGATTCACTGCCATTACCGCTTTTCCCATCATCGCAGAAGGCACTACCAGGCTTAGAGAGCAGATTGCCCTGACCTGAGAGCTGAGTCGTGAGCTAGGTTGTACGGCCGAGGAGTTGCAGTATGTCAGAGGCAAGCTAGCTCAGGCATAGAGTGAGCTACGCATCAAGAAGCGCCATAACCTGGAGATTTGGGAATCTCCTTCTTCAGACTCCGAGTCTGAGGTGCAGACTCCATGTTCTTTGCCCCGTCACCTGGCACGTTGCTTCCCTGCACCAGCACCTTGAGGCATTTGCAGAGTCGTGTTCATTTAGGAGGTTACCCTTTGGATGTTATGAGTCATTAGAATTGTGTGCTAGTCAGTGAGTTGGTTGTGTTTGGTGGTGTGCTATATAATGATTTGGATCTTTGTCTGAGTGTGTGATGTATTATGAAGAGCTCCTTCACGAATGCATACTTTTAATAATACTAATATATTAGTTAGTTCGGGAATATATCTCAGCTTATCCTTGCTCTGTCTTGCTATTGTTGTTCTACCTATCTCCTCGTTTCCTCATCTTCTCGCATCTATGTCAGATGGTGAGCCAAAGGATTGCAAACCGTACTGCCCATGCCAATGCCAACACTAATGATAATGCTAGTGATGGACAAGGCAATGTTGGTTCACCTCCACAACCACAGCCTTCCCTTGAGTAGTTTTTGGCAATGTAAACCCAGATTGTACAAGGAGTGGCATAGACAATGGCCCAAATGCAGTAGAATCCTTCCGCCGCCGCTCCCGCATTGCCACCACAACCTAGAGACAAGCTCTTATGCCGCTGAACATATGGATGCTGATGATTGGCTCAAGATAATCAAGAATAAGCTTCTGGTCGCTTAGTGCAACAACAGGGAGAAAGTCCTATTCGCTTCACACCAGCTGATAGGACCCGTCACAGACTGGTGGGATGCCTATATCTCTGCTTATGAAGAGCCTTATAACATCAACTGGCAGGAGTTCAGGAATGCTTTCCGTACCCATCATGTATCCCAAGGAGTTATCAAGATTAAGAGAAAGGAATTCTTAGCACTCAAGCAAGGAGGAATGACTATGTGAGAATGTCACTAAATTTACTCAACTGTCCCGATATGCACCTGAAGATGTGGATACCAATGAGAATAAGCAAGACTATTTCTTGGAAGGATTGATTGATGGACTGCAGTTTTCTCTGGCCTCTATGATTTTAAGAAGTTCCAAGCCCTTGTAGATCGCACTCTCATCTTGGAGCACAAGAGAAACAACATTGAGTGCAAGAACAAGATGGATCACCTAGGTCAATCAAGCAGCAACACCAGATCCTGTTACGACTCTTCCCAGTCTAGATCTATGAATCGTTCTGGTCAGTAGTACAATCAGTCTAGGACCTAGTCAACCGGTCAAGACTCCTCAGAAATACAGTACAGTACCAGAGCTCTAACTTTCAAGCACCCGCACTTCAAATTAGATCCCTCAAAGGAACAACAACATTGGTACCAACCCTCAAGCTTCCATGAAAGGAAAACCTTGTTTCCACTGTGGAATAGAGGGACACTTTGCCTAGCAGTGTCCTTAGAAACGTCAAGGTCAGCTACCCACCCAAGGTGCAAACCAGTAGTAGAACTGCAATGGAAATTAGCCTCAGAGTCAAGCAAAACAGAATGTTGCCAGAGGCCGTGTGAACCGTGTGACAATTGATGAAGCTCATGATGCATCAGATGTCGTGATCCGTATGTTTCTTATAAACTCTAACCCCTCTACTATATTAAATGATTTAGGAGCATCATATTCTTTTATATCAACCAAGTATGTGGCAAGATACAATCTACCTATGTCTCTCATGAAGCATAGAATGATTGTTAGCTCTCTAGGTGAAGAAATGAAAGCAAGTCATGTATGCCCTAACCTTAATATAGAGGGTAGATTTTCCTGCAAACCTTATTGTTTTAGAATCTGAAGGGATAGATGCCATTCTAGGAATGAATTGATTAATCAAATTCCATGGAATCATCGACTGTGCAAGAAAAGCCGTTGTCTGACTTCTAAAGAAAGAAATGAAGTGGAATACAATGCAGAAGAGCCGCCAGTGGTCAGAGGAACAGTCAATCAAGGTGATAGAACCCCAATTGAGAGCATTTGAGTCATATGCGAATATCCAGATGTATTCCCAGAAGATTTGCAGGTATGTCACATGACTATGACATCTAGTTTGCTATAGAACTAGTACCTGGCACGACTCCTATATCTAAAAGGCCGTATAGAATAGCAACTAATCAGTTAGCAGAACTTAAGGAACAATTGCAAGAGCTATTAGACAAAAGGCATATTCGACCTAGTTCATCACCATGGGGTGCACCAGTAATTTTTTAACCCAAGAAGGATGGTATCGAAATAATGTGTGTAGATTATCGAGCCTTAAATAAAGTAACTATTAAGAATAAATACCCTCTTCCTAGGATCAAAGACTGATTTGATCAGGTTAGAGGAGCATGTGTGTTCTCCAAGATCGAACTTCGCTCAAGATATCATCAGTTGAAGATTCAAGCACCAAACATCCCTAAAACTGCTTTCATCACTCTTTATGGACTATATGAGTATATGATTATATCTTTTGGATTGACCAACGCCCCTGCCTAATTCATGTATCTAATGAACAAGGTATTCATGGAGTACCTAGATAAGTTTGTGATAGTCTTTATCGATGACATCTTAATTTTCTCAAAGAATGAAGAGGAACATGCAGAACATCTGAGATTGGTTCTACAGAAGCTTAGAGACAATCAATTATATGCAAAGCTGAGCAAATGTGAGTTTTGGCTAAATCAAGTTTCTTTCCTCTGTCATGTCATCTCCATAGGAGGAACAACAGTTGATCCAAGCAAGGTGAAAGATGTTTTGAATTGGAAGCCTCCCTAAAATGTCTCTAAGATCCACAGTTTTTTTGGATTAGCAGGTTACTACCGTCGATTCATAGAAGGCTTCTCCAAGATTGCAAAGCCCATCATAGAGTTACTCGCGAAGAGTAAAATGTTTCAATGGACCCCTTCTTGTGCAGGAAGTTTTTAAGAGTTGAAGAAAAGATTAACATTCACACCTGTATTAGTCATGCCAGATATATAGAAGCTATTTTCCATCTATTGCGACGCCTTTCGTCAAGGATTGGGATGTATTCTTATGCAAGAAGGTCATGTTGTAGCCTATGCATCAATGCAATTGAGGAAGCATGAGCAAAACTACTCGACACATGATTTAGAGTTAGCCACCATGGTACATGCACTTAAAATATGGAGATACTACTTGATTGGAAAAATGTGTGAAATCTATTCAGATCATAAGAGTTTGAAGCATATCTTTACTCAACCAGATATCAACCTCAGACAACGTAGATGGTTAGAGTTTGTTAAGGATTATGATTTGGGAATCGATTATCATCCTGAAAAGGCGAATGTAGTTGCCGATGCCTTAAGCCGAATGGTTCATCTCTGTAGGATGTCCATGCAAGACAGACAACCAAAGTTATACAAAGAGCCTGAAAAGCTCAATCTTGGATTAGTAAACAACACAGAAGCTGTGGTAATGAAAGTTGATTCAGCTCTGAAACAAGATATTCATAAAGGAGAACTCAACGATGAGAAGATTCTAAAATCAAGCAACGTATTACGGAGGGAAAAGCCTAAGGTTCTACCGAGGATGAGAATAGAGCAATATGGTTTGAGAAGCATATATGCATCCCAGATATCAAACATATCAAGGAAACTATCCTACAAGAAGCACATAAGACTGCGTATTCTATTCATCCTGGAAGCACCAAGATGTATTAAGATCTTAAAAATCGCTATTGGTGGTATGGCATGAAGAGAGATTGCAGAGTATGTAGCAGTATGTGATATATGTTAGAGAGTCAAATCCGAACATCAGAGACCCACCGGATAGCTTCAACCTTCAAAAGTACCAGAGTGAAAGTGAGAAGAAATCAACATGGATTTTATCATTGGATTGCCCTCAAACTCAATCTAGTTACGATTCTATTTGGGTCATAGTGGATCAATTGACGAAGGTTGCTCATTTCATCCCAGTCAAGACCACATACACAAGACCTAGACTTGCCGAGTTGTATATAGCCAGAATTGTATGTTTGCATAGAGTACCCAATATGATAGTGTCTGATAGAGGAAGCCAATTCACCTCTAGGTTTTGGTAAAATCTACATGAGTCATTGGATACCCGGTTAAACTTTAGTTCAGCATATCATTCGCAGACCGATGGTCAGACTTAGAGAGTAAATCAAATCTTGAAAGATATGTTAAGAGCTTGTGCCTTGAAAAACAAGACTAGCTAGGATAAAAATCTTCCCTATGCAGAGTTCTCCTACAACAATAGCTATCAGGCTAGTTTGAAGATATCACTGTTTGAAGTATTGTATGGAAGAAAATGTGGAATACTGTTGTTCTAGAATGAGACCGGTGAAAATCAAGTGTTTGGCCCAGAAATTCTAAGAGAAGCAGAAAAATAAGTACAATAGATCAGGGAAAATTTGACAACAGCTCAATAACAACAAAAAGAGTTATGCTGATCGTCAACGTCATGAGTTTAAGGTGACTTTGTATATCTTTGAGTTTTGTCAATCAGAGGTTTCCGTAGATTTAAAGTCAGAGGAAAGCTTGCACCCAAGTTTATAGGTCCTTTTAAGGTGTTGGAAAGACGATGAGTAGTGTATCAATTGGAGCTACTGCCTTAGTTAGCAGATGTTCACGATGTTTTCCACATGTCACAGTTGAAGAAATATCTACGAGTTTTCGAAGAGCAAATGCCCTTAGAGGAACTAGAAGTTGGAGAGGATCTCACATACATGGAGCGTCCTATCAAGATTCTAGAGACATCATAGTGAATTAACAGGAACAGAAGGATTCGTATGTGCAAGGTGTAGTGGATTTACTATTCCGAAGAAGAAGCAACATGGGAAAAAAGAATCAGATCTGAAAGTTGAGTTTTCACAGCTCTTCTTGGATCCTTCCGAATCTCGAGGGCGAGATTCATTTTAAGGGGGTTAGTTTTGTAACACCCTAATTTTCAACTTTTTGAAATAGTAATAAATTATCCTCTCCTTAGATTTAGGGTGTTATTCTTCGTCTTACAACCCTAGGAGAAAAATTAAATTCTAAATTAAATAATTAATTTGGTTATTATTTATTTTTAATGTTGCATTCATACTAGATAGTACCATTAGGGTTCCTTTGTGTGGAAATTAATAATTGAAAACATCGAGGCGTGCCATTTAAATTTTGGAAAAGTTTAAAAATGCCCCCATAAAAGAAAAATCCAATTTTTTTCTGGGCCGAAATCCCCTTCCCTTTTCATTTAGCCCATTTTTTCTTTTTCTTCCTTTCCCAGGTCGAGCCTGTTCTCCCTCCCCTTTCCCCCACCTCCCCACCTAGGCTGGCCTAGCAGGCCGCCTTCTCCCTACCTCGCTCAGTTGGCACTCTGGCAAAAGACACCTTCCCCTTTGCTCGGTGCCCCGCGAGCCGCATCATCTCCCTCCTCGCGCCATCATCCGTGTCCGAGTCGACCTCGATCGTAGCCGCCTCTCTGATTCGAATCCCAACAAACCCAATTAAATCTGGTCTTTCCTCTACGCATTTATCCCCGTTATATAAGTTCCCCTCCCCCGGTTCTGTTTCCCTGAACTAAGCCGCCAATTTTCCACTTCCCTGAGCCTTAGCGCCATCGTCGCCTCTGCCGCTTTCGCTGAGCTCGCGCAAACCTTTGCACCGGAGTCGCCCCACCCTTACCGATCGGATCTCTGGCTTCGCACGTGAGAGCAAGCTCGTCGACCCATCCGTGACGCCCAAAGGTTGCCAGAAGGACCTCTTCGCCGGTCGTTGGGTTTCTCCATCTTTGTACCGTGATCACACTCGAGTGAGCCTCGGTAAAGTTCCCATCCCCCTCAAACGGTTTCACCGTAGCCTCGGCTTCGTCTTCCGCCACTTGCAGTCACTTTTCATGTGGCGACGAGCTCTGCCCACCGGTTCCCGCCCACCCTCAGCTGTCCGATCTTTGACGAACGACCCAGATTCGATCTACCCGAAGGGGTATGGGTCTAGTCCACCCGCTCGGTCCACCGCCTCTCGTTCTCTAGTTCACCGCCGTGAGCCTACGTGGACACCATGTCAGCAGCCACATCCACTGCTGCACTGATGTGTCAAGCCACGTCAGCAAGCCCTTTTACCCAGTCAGCCAGATTTTTTTCTAATTCGGGAAAGTTGGCAATTTTGCACTTAAGCCCCTGAACATTTTAGTATTTACAAAAGGCCCCTTCCCTTTCTATTTTATTCAAAATATGTCCTTTTCTTTACAGATGTAACCCTAAACTTATTTTCCGCGTAACTTACTCATTCTGGCTTTGTTTTAGACTATTTTCATGCTCTCATGTTTGTAGCGACCTATACTATTGTTTAGTACATTTTTAATAGATGTTAGTTATTTTTTGGTATACTGTTCTTAGATAGTATTATTGTGTGCTTTTTTGGTGTGTTTCGAGAGCGGACAAGGAGCAGTTCAAGAATCTTCAGGATCAAGTCTTTGAAGAGTTTGAGCCGCAAGTTAGAATAGATAAGTGTCATTGAACATTCTGATCCGAGTTTTTCAAATGCGTTCTTTATTTTAAATATGCATGTATTTAATTCTGAATCTCATTTACTTAGACTGGTCTAGGATGACTCGTCACTGATAACCTTATCATTAGTGACATATCATAACTTAACCCTTCACTAATTACTGACCTAAGACGATCTGTCACTGATGACCTTATCATTAGTGACGGATCACAACTTGATCCGTCACTAATAACTGGCATAGGACGACCCATCATACCATCAGTGACGGGTCATATTACAACCTGTCATTAATGAGTAGACTCGTCACTAATGATCACTTATTAGTGACGGGTTTACATCTGATACTGATTAGAATGGACATTAGTGACACGTGCATATTTGACCCGTTATTAACAGGACAGACGCAGCTATCACTAATATAATGTCTCTTTTACTGGTTTGTTACGTAATGCAATATATACTGATAAAATACTATTTATAGCCTATTTTATAGTATTGTGCCGAGAAACGTCTGACCACATGTACGCGTTGTCCATGGCCTACTTGACGACATGGTAGTATATTTCTTGCTCCTGTCATCTACTATTGCTATAACTATTGACAGAGAACTAATCGACACACTTCTATCGCTTAGTTACTTTCTGACTCATATAGTCATATGTGGTAGTTCGATTAGAAAGCTACGTGCCGTTGCTTTCCACCGGCCGGCAAGAAATATCTACTCGAATCATATCCGCTGTGATTTGCTGCCGAGGTTCGGTGGCAGAGTACATAATTAATCAAGGCAGCACGAGTCCGTTTAGAAAGCTACGCGCTCGCCGTTACTTTTTGACTTTGCTGTTGTGTTTGTTGCAAAAGCGGCTCGATCGAGTCATGTTGTTTTCTGCTCGAATCCGCCGTGATTCATTTGCTAGAGAGGTTAGTTAATTAATCAGACATGCGTGTAGCTTGAACCGTATACACGTTTAAGTAAAGACGTGAAAATTAAAGCCACGATCCAAACACGAATTACTTAATCAGAAAGATGTCATGCACACGCACGCGCACACACAACAAGTATATATGCGCCACTATCTTTTGTTTTTGCTGCTAGCAAGTGGGGTAACAAAAGGCGGAAGATATTTCCTCATTAATCCTTCTGTAATCACTTTTTTTTTGGAGAATATGCGTATGGTTTAATTTTCTTTTGAGTTTGGTTGCTAATGTAACTGGGCGTATATAACTCTCTTTTCTCTCGGGTTCTGAGTTTTAGACAGGCACAAATTGCCTCTGGACGCTAGAGCTCGTTGCCAATTTTCAAAGTTAGTGGAACATATAGAAATTTACGTTGGTCAGGTAAAAAAATCAATACCGACATATTCATCATCACAAAATATTTATGCCGTACCATTTTTTTTAACAAACTTGGCAGGAGTTCTGCCATTTTGATTTATAAAGCAGAGCGTAGAACAGAACAAGTTTTTGGAAGTCACAGGAAAAAGGGCGGTGAATCGCCCATTTTATTGTCTATGAAACAACAAGTAGGCGCGCGCTTTGTGCACATAGTAGTGCGCACTTACTCAAGCTAACGTGCTCAACTAATCCACTGAGCTCCCAACCCAGATATTAGCGGCTCAGCCGCGACAGAAGTCGGCCGTCCATTGGCTCACTGTGGCTATAAATATCAAGGTCGGTTTGCACTACCTAGTCTGCGTCCCTTTGAAATAACTTACACCGAGTCTCTGAGCCTGTGACCCACGAAGCTCGATTTGAGCGACTGCGAGCACCACGACTAGAATCCATGGCGACGCGGCGTCTCCACTCGTCCTCCCTTCTCCTGCTGCTCCTTGCGGCCGGAACACTCGCGGTGGCAAGCGCGCTCGACAGCTTCCCTGAGACGCACCTGATGCCCGAACCTAAGCTGCAGCCGGTCCCAGATACACTGCCGCAGCTTCCGCACCGCGGCCGAAGCCTGCAGCAGCAACCAAACCCGCTGCCTCCACCGGACCCAAACCCGCAGCCGCAACCGGGGCTGAACCCACAGCCGCAGCCCGTGCCGCAACCAGACCCAAACCGGCCACCACAGCCATTGCCCATGCCGCAACCCGTGCCGCAACCAGACCCAAACCGGCCGCCGCAGCCATTACCGCAACCAGACCCAAACCAGCCGCCACAGCCACTACCCGTGCCGCAACCAGACCCAAACCGGTCACCGCAGCCACTGCCAGTGCCACAACCAGACCCAAACGGGCCGCCACAGCCACTACCCGTGCCGCAACCAGACCCAAACCGGCCGCCGCAGCCACTGCCGCAACCCGACCCAAACCGGCCGCCGCAGCCACTGCCAGTGCCGCAACCAGACCCAAACGGGCCGCCGCAGCCACTACCCGTGCCGCAACCAGACCCAAACGGACCGCCGCAGCCACTGCCCGTACCGCAACCAGACCCAAACCAGCCGCCACAACCACTACCCGTTCCGCAACCAAACCCAAACCCAAGCCTGCAGCCGCAGCCGCAGCCGGGCCAACAGCCAGGGACACAACCTGATCCAAACCAAAATCCGCAACCGCAACCTGACCAGCTATCTGGGCCACAGCCAGTTCCCAGCGACGGATCTAGGATCTTGAACCTGCAAGATTTGATGTGCATATTTGTGAGTCTTGTGAGTCCTATGCTTGTAACTATGTAGAATACTTTTCTTTTCTAATCCCTGTAAATACATAGTAATGAGATGTATAGTTTTTTTTTTTGCTATATTATACGGGAGTGTAGCAATATAGGTTGGTGCTGTCGATACTGGATGATGTCTGCCTGTACCCCATGTACCTCTGTATATATACCCATAATAGTATGACTTTATTTACATAGATGTATTTGACGGCTCTTAGCTCTGCATCCTATGCGAAAGCAAAACGTTAAGGTCTCTTTTCTCTCCTTAAATTAAAAAAGATAGAAGAAACGACCTCTACATGCAATACAACTTCAAAGTTGAAGCAATACTCGTACGTGCATCTCCTGCTTCCAACCAGCTACAGACAGAAACAGAGGGTAGCAAAGGTGAATGGGGCACTCATACGCGCGTATTTGGCGTGGCCGCATGGGTGTGTGCCGTGCCGTGTCCTTTCTGAGCAGATCTGCTTGGAGGAGAAGGAGTACTCTGAAACGGAAGTGCTGGTGAATGATCGCGGTTCAGATAAACTTTGACGGAGACGGAGGATCATCAGGTGGTTCTCGCTTTCTTGTGCTTTCTCAAATGATCGCAAGCCGACGAGGCAATGGGCACAGGTAGTTTGTTAGTCTTAGCAGATCATCCATACGTCGATGGAAAGTGTAGGGAGCAGAAAACAGAGGTGGAAGGCTCTGTCCTGGAGGAAGTGGTCCGGTCAAAAACGGGCCCCCGTCTCCCACCGGCGCCGGTCCCTTCCTTGCACGATGCAACAGCAACCGTTCCTTTGCTCTGCATCAAATCCTACACCAACTTATACATATCTCATATCAACTTGTACATATGTCTTTTACCTATTAGAGATTAAAATCTAAGTTTGTTTTTTTTATGTCTTATCGAGATAGAATTTTTTTAAGTAATAAGTGAACTATATGTAAATCGCATCATTCTGTTCAAGATAAGATAATTCACATTCTTAGAATATATCGAGAAGATGTTGTAATAAGTTGTATGGTAAAATCAGCCGAACAATCTCATACATGTTCTATCAACTCCGCTGATCGCTTACGATTAGCGGTTCTTAAGGGTCTTTTTGTTAAACATTTACACTTAAATGTTGTTAATCATAACTAATTGCTATTATAGGTCTTTAATGATGATTTTTGACAACTTAAATTATGATTAAGTGAAATTTATAATAATTAGTACTAATTAACATATTTGTTGATAATAATAAATATAAAAATTATTATTTCTGTAAAATAATTAAGTTATATATAGATATAATAAATAGTTTTTAAGCAACTAAACACGTTTTTATCATCTAAAACATTCAATCAAACGCATTCTCGTGCTGTTTATACCACCTTATTAAAAACTACACCATCTATCCGGACCGATATCATCATATTCAACTTTTTTTTAACCAGCCAAATACTACCTTAATTTCGCTCTGGCAGATCGTATCCTAGTTCTTGCTTCTTGATTCTGATTCTTGCGTGTCCTGAGCTGGTGAGCCCTTCGATCGATCATCCGAGGTTGGTTCCTTCCTGATCGCCGAGCTGCCTTCTTGGCAGTCTCGTGCAGGCTCTGCTTCCAGTTCACGCATGCGCGAGGGGGGAGATGAAGAATTGAAGGGGGAGCAAGGGGCGCTGACATGGAGCTGCTGCCCCGCCGATGGCGCCAGGGCCGTCTTCCGCCGCAACCGCCCGCTTCTTCCACACCGCTGTCTTCTTCGTGTCCGTCCATCTCGGGGAACGACGGAAACAAGGGCAGGAACAAGAGAAGCGCGGTTGCGAAGGCCTTCAGGGACACGCTATCCTTCTCCTATTCCTCCTCCGGCACCGCTCCTTCCTGCTGTGGAAGCATCCTGATTCGTCGGATCGGCCGGAGCCGGAGCAGGACCGAAACGGCCAGCGACGAGCATGATATTGATGCGCCGAGGACCACGGCGCCAGTATCCTGCGTGGAGCGTGGCCTTCGCTGGGGCTGCAGCGGCAAGACGGATGCAGCGGTCGGGGCCACGTCCCTCGTCCAGCACAACGATTTCTACTGCCAGGATTGCAACACGCACAGGTAGGAAGCGTTCTGCTCGTATCCTCGGCTTGCCTCATCTCTGCTGCTGTTCCAGTTTGGGCCCAGCATAATGCACAAGTTGGATGTGCTAAAATTTAATCACGCGGCGAGAATGAATCTTATTTTGAACTATTTCAGTGCTTCATAATTTTCAATTTTCATGCAAATCACTAGTCAAAGCACATCATACAAACGAACGCTGAATGATCAAATTTTCGGTGACCTAGTTCTAGGTGAATTCAGGCAAACTATAGATCTTTCCCCGGTCGGATGATACGCCATCAAGCAACTATCCGTGTTTTTGACGACTCCACCAGATTCTATCTACTACGGTTCAATTAATCAGATTATTTTTTTTCCTCGATCCTGATAAAAACATGCATCTATTGGGAACTCCACTATTGACAGTAATGCTTTAAGATAAGTTCAATTGGTTATTGGAAGAAAAATAACAGACGGTACTAATGTTATGACTGATATGTATAGCTGATTTGGAACATTCCAATGTTCTGTACAATTGCGATACTAAGAATAATGATTTATGAGAGCAAACATTGCAACATCAATCATGACCTAAATCCAGTTCGTTGACGATATAGACATACATTTGGGATATGATCCACGCACATTTCGACAAGTCAATTTCAACAAGTCTGTGCACATGTGAAATACATCGTGGATGCACAATTAAGAACTAGAATCATATATATTTGCACGTGTCACGTGGACAACGAAAAAAACAAAAAACACCACAAAACGCAACCTATTTCGCAGTTTACAAAATACATCATAACTTGTTCACTTCGCCTTTGCTCTAGGCCTGTAGCTCCCGAGACCACATTTCATCCTCTACAACTCATCCTGGGGGTGGTATAGGGCAAAGCAGCATCTCAGCCTTGTATATGACAACCATGTGCTGCAATGAAAATTGTGAGAGAGATTCGTGAGTGAAATTTCTATGATTTACGAGAAAATCATTTTCAGATTAAGAATGAATTGGATTTATAAAACATGGACTGACCAGTTCTATATTCGTTTGGAGCTCATCACCGTCCAAAAATTCTGTTAGAAATAAAGCACGACAGGATCAAACACGAGACACGATTTTTACGTGAAAAACCCTTGCGGGAAAAAACCCACGAGCGCCAATCGGTGATCTTCACTATATCAGGGATGTGTACAATGCAGGGGATTACAATGAACGTCTTGGCTCTCCTTGCAGCTTACAAGATATATTTATAGGGGTAGACACATACAACTCTAGTATAATACAGAGTGTTCCGGAATATAGGCCGAAGGTGTCTGGTCCAACAAGAATTCGGATCACAATCCAACAAACTCCACCTTGAGACGAATTTCATCTTGTAGCAAATAAAGAATCATCAATAAACTCTCTTCAATAATAAATATCACCGACGCCAAAAGTCTCTAGAACTCAAACTGTAACACCAACTAAACTTGAGCATAGCTCAAATTTAGTAGCAGGAACTGGCTTTGTCATCATATCAGCAGGATTATCATGAGTGCTTATCTTGCATATTTTAATATCACCTTGAGCAATGACATCTCGAATATAATGATACCTCACATCAATATACTTTGTTCTTTCATTAAACATTTGATCCTTTGTAAGGCAAATAGCACTCTGATTATCACAGAATATATTAATGCAAGAATTATCTCCACAAAGCTCAGTATACAAACCTCTCAACCAAACAGCTTCTTTGCATGCTTCAGAAATAGCCATATATTCAGCTTCAGTAGTTGATAAAGCAACAGTAGCCTGCAAACATGCTTTCCAACTAACAGCACAACCACCAACGGTGAAAACATAACCTGTGAGAGATCTCCTCTTATCCAAATCACCAGCATAATCTGAGTCAACATAACCAACAAGTCTATCTCCAGATTTTACAAACTGCAAACAAGCATTAGAACTACCACGCAGATATCTGAAAATCCACTACACAGCTTTCCAATGCTCTTTGCTAGGATTAGCCATGAATCTACTAACAACACTCAGTGCATGAGATAAATCAGGACGAGAGCAGACCATGGCATACATAAGTGAACCAACTACACTAGAATATGGAACTCTAGACATGTACTCAACATCATAATCTGACTCAGGACATAACGCTGAAGATAATTTGAAATGTGTAGCTAATGGAGTACTCACTGGTTTTGCATCATGCATATTGAAACGACGAAGGACCTTCTTAATATAACCTTGCTGACTAAGATATAACTTGCCAGCTTTCCTGTCTCTAATGATCTACATACCAAGAATTTTCTTTGCTGCACCTAAATCCTTCATCTCAAATTCATTACTCAACTGTGATTTCAATTTGGCTATTTCTGATTTATCCTTTGCAGCAATCATCATATCATCGACATAGAGGAGCAAATAAATAGCTGAACTATTAACAGTCTTCAAATAGACACAGCTATCATAATTAAAACGCTTAAAACCATTAGAGAGCATAAATGAGTCAAACCTCTTGTACCACTATCTAGGATACTGCTTCAAACCATAAAGAGATTTCTTTAATTTATAGATAAAATCTTCTTTTCCAGGAATAACAAAACCTTCAGATTGATCCATATAAATATCTTCATCTAACTCCTCATGTAAAAATGCAGTTCTAACATCTAATTGCTCAAGTTCATAATCACGCATAGCAACAATATTAAGTAAAGTGCGAATAGAACTATGTTTCACAATAGGGGAGAAGATGTCATTATAATCAATACTTGGAATCTGGCTATAACCTTTAGCAACCAACCTTGCTTTATACCTTGCTGCTTCATTAGGAGAAATACCCTCCTTTCTTTTGAAAATCCCCTTGCAACGAACAGGCTTCTTCTCTTTTGGCAATTTGACTAAATCCCAAGTATCATTCTTTTCAAGTGACTCCATCTCATCTTGCATTGCAGTTATCCAATTATTGCAATCAGCAGAAGTAATAGCCTCATTATAATTAGAAGGTTCTGCATTACCTTCAACTTCTTCTGCACAACTCAGAGCATAAGCAGCAATATTACACTGCTCAATTAACCTCTTGGGTGAATTAATTTGCCTTCTAGGCCTATCAACTGCAATAGAATGTTGTGTAGGCTGCACAACGGATGAAGGATGTGGAACACTAGACGAATCATGATCAATAAATAAATTTTCAGCAATAGGTGTATCTTGGACAACGGTATCTGGTGTATTTTCTGCATTAATAAAATACTCCACCTGCATGCTAGAACTCTGCTGACTCTGAACAGGAGCATTTGGCAACATAGCAGATTCATTAAAGATAACATTCCTACTAATCACCATTTTTGTGTTGCAGGATTCCACAATTTATAACCTTTACCACCACATTTATAACCAAGAAAGATACACTTAATAGCTCTAGACTCTAATTTACCATTATCAACGTGAGCATAAGCAGGACAACCAAAAACTCTCAATTCTGAATAATTAGCTGGAGAACCAGACCATACCTCAATTGGAGTTTTATTATCAATGGCAATATTGGGTGATCGATTAATAAGATAGCAAGCAGTGGAAGCGGCTTCAGCCCAAAAACATCTATGCATACCTGCATTAGACAACATGCAACGGGCCCTCAAGATGATACGTTCAGCTACACCATTTTGTTGTGGAGTACCAGGAACAGTGTAGTGCCTCATAATGCCTTCAGACTTACAATATAAATCAAATTCATTAGAACAAAATTCTATCCCATTATCAGTGCGAAGCTTCTTTACCTTCTTTTCAGTTTGCCTTTCAACCATAACCTTCCACTCTTTAAATGCTTTAAATGCTTCTGATTTATGCTTTAAGAAATAAGGCCAAACTCTTCTCGAGTAATCATCAATAATAGTTAACATATAATGAGAACCACCTAGTGAAGACCTACGAGATGGTTCCCATAATCAGAATGCACATAATCAGAAATACCTTTTGTTGTATGAACTGAAGTGTTGAATTTCACCCTCTTATGCTTGCCAAAAATACAATACTAACAAAATTTCAGCTTGCCGATACTATGTCCATCAAGAAGACCTCTCTTGCTCAATTCTGCCAAACTAAGTTCACTCATATGCTCAAGACGCATATGCCAACGATTAGTAGCATCATAATCTGATAATGAATGTGAACTTACAGCGGCATCACCTGTGATTGTAGTGCCTCGGAGATGATATAAATTAGCAGACTTTAAATCACCTTTCATTACAATAAGGGAACCTTTTTTCACATTCAAAATACCATCTCCACCTGACCAATCATACCCTTTATTATCAAGAGTACTCAAAGAAATAAGGTTCCTTTTCATACCTGGAACGTACCTCACATATGTCAAGGTTCTAACAATGCCATCATGCATCTTTATCATAATTGATCCAATTCCAACAATTGGACGTGGATGTGCTAGTAGTGGTGATGAATGGATTATTGACTCTGCTGCGTCTTTTCATATATGCATATATAGAGATTGGTTCACCACTTATAATTCTGTTCAAGATGCTGGTTCTGTTAGGATGGGTGATGAACTATTATCTCTCCATCAGAACTATTATCAAAAGCAGCAACAGATGCTTTACCTTCTTCAATAGATTTACCTTTCCTCTTTTCTTTATTCTTCAACTTGTAACATTCAGATATGTCATGGTTATTTTTCTTGCAATATCTACAGAATTTTTCTTTGCCTCTGGACTTTAAACGATCCCTGTAACCGTTCGAACTTTTATCTCTTTGGCTATTATGCGAATTCTTCTCCTTTGTCCTACCACGCACAATCAAACCTTCTCCATTGGAAGTAGAGCCATCAGTAGACACCATCTGTTTCATCTTTTCTTTAGCATGCAATGCCTCATAAACTTCTTTCAAAGTTAGTGTATCATGATTGTATAATATGGTATCTCTGAAGTTTGCAAAAGAAGTAGGTAATAAGCACAAAAGAAAAGACTCAAATCCTAATCATCATATTTTACCTCCATAGACTGTAGGTCAGCAACGATCTCCTTAAAGACCGAAAGATGATTCATCACAGAACCACCCTCCTGTAATTTGTGCGTGAACAACTTTATCTTCAGATGCATTTTACTAGTCAGATCCTTAGACATGCAGATCGATTCCAGCTTTAGCCATAAAGCAGCAGCGGTTTTCTCCTGCAAAACCTCCTGCAAAATATTGTTTGATAAATGAAAATGAATTTGTGACAAAGCCTTACGATCCTTTCTCTTTTCTTTATCAGACCAAGACTTTTGATTCTTATTTTCAAAATTATCAAGCGCATCATCCAGATCAGTGTGCGCAAGAATAGCTCGTATCTTAACTTGTCATAGAGAAAACCTTGTATCTCGATCTAGCAGCGGAATATCATATTTGATAGAAGTCATAGCGAAAAGTAATCAGCAACAAAAAATAGGCTGCAAACCCTCTGGTACAATCCTGTGTGCACGAATTAATAAACTGCACAAATCCTGGTACACTTTGTGTACACATAGCAATCAAATCAGAAAAAAATGTACTGGTACGATCTTTGTGTGCGCGAAGCAATAATGCCAATTTCCTTCTCACAGCTCTCTGATTTGGTGCTTTGACCAATCTCCTGTACGATTTGGAATCCTGGTACGATTGGAGATGGATACTTGGACTCCTGGTACGATTGGAGATGGATCGGATTGGAGATGGATCGGCTTGGACTCAACACGAGGTGACAGCACGCTCTGACCAAGAAACAGAATCGGCGATGGATTTTTCCCACGCACGGACCAATCTGAACAGCAGGTGCAACGAACTCGTCGGAATCGACGAATCCCTAGCGACGAACTCGGCGTCAAAATTCAAACCGTGACGACGGAGAAGAGAACAAATCTAAATATTTTTTTTTGGTACTCGTGTATATCCGATCTGACTCTGGTACCACTTGTTAGAAATAAAGCACGATAAGATCGAACACGAAACACGATTTTTACGTGGGAAACTCTTACGGAAAAAAAACCACGGGCGCCAATCGACGATCTTCACTGTATCAGGGATGTGTACAATACAGAAGATTACAATGAGCGTTTTGGTTCTCCTTACAGCTTACAAGATATATTTATAGGGGTGGACACATACGACTCTAGTCTAATACGAAGTGTTCCGGAATATGGACCGAAGGTGTCTGATACAACAAGAATTCAAATCACAATTCAACAAATTCCACGAATTTCGTCGCAGAAAAACAGCAATCATTTGGCACCACTTGTTTAGGCAAGACAATGATAGGACTTTCCACCTATTGATCTCAACAAAATCACTCTGACTGTCCTGTAACAGGCTATTGAGCCTTGGAACAATCCTACTAACAACTGCCAGTACTCAACAAGTTCAGGTCCAACTTTCGCCTCATGACTAGTTCAGGAGAAAGACTAGCTAAGGTAATCATGTCCAGGTATCCGCGTGATATCTTACCTGTCTACGTCACACAGAATTTAATATAAAGGTCAATTAACTAAAATACATGTGCAAAAAGAGCATCTTATTTACGCTGAGCTCATTTTTTTCCCCTAGAATTAAATAGGAACTACTCAGGTCATCCAAACAAGAAATCATTCTGCACAGAACTATATTGGTATTGACCCTATACTAGTGCTTCACAGCTCAGTTATATGACCAAGTTTATTATATGACAAACCAAAATTTTACCGCTTGTTGAAACCAACAATTCTGCAGGTTCACCATAACTAAGATCAAAATTTGGTGCTAAGATTTGTCTTGTAAGCAGATCAACACGGTAAACTCCAGGAGATGAACTCAATGCTTTAGCAAGTTCGACCACATATTTGACCTACAAAATGTTGAAGCAAACTTATGCACTTATCTGATCTTTTTTACTTGGCGGAAAATCTCAGATGACAAAATATAAAGGTGAATATGTTATAGCTTTGTAGGGTGTGTTTATTTGTAATGTTGGAAAGAAGTGTGATCAATCAAATACTAAATTCAATGACACAAGATCTAAATGTTCTTAACAAAAAGAATAAAATACTAGAAATTCTCGCACAGAAGCTCAAGTATCTAATTATAATTAGGCAACCATTGAGTGTTGTATAGAACCTACTTAAACTCACAAGATAAGGACTCCTAATTCCTAAAGTCACAAGATTACATTCTTCAGTAAGATTTCAGTTGCGAAAGAATAGGAGTCTATGTAGTTTCATTAAGAAATAATCTTTAAGTCGAATTTTGGAAATGTGGGTAGTATACTAGATCATGTTGTGCACTTGCACAAGTCAATAAATGTTGTTATACTTATCACTTTATTAGTTAAGTGTAGCAAGATTACTTGGCCACCAGTATCTGAATCTCGACCAAGCTCCATATTCTCACCACGGACCAGACCATGTAGACTGCAGTACAAAGCGCAGACTGATTAACAAAGGTTGAATGGGATATACGCCACCGACGAGTTTCAAAAATTCACATTTGACATTGTACAAAGGGCTAAGTGCCCATATGCCACTGGAATTGTGAGCAATTCATTTGCCTTTCCACTAAAACATGACAGTAGGGAAACAGCTAGATTTAAGCATTTGCCAGAACAAAGACGTCACCGCCCCTTCATACAATGAAAAGAAGACTAGAGAATCATTCTTCCTTGCTCTCTCTGGAAAAAGATTAGGAAGAACCTCTCTTATCCATCAAGAAGGGCCCAAAAATCTTACTCTTAGTACATGTGTGTTTATCAAATCACCAAAATATATAGAAACATTTTACTTTAAAAGGAGTATCCTCTACACCTGATCAACACTATGTATAGCTTGTCAATTGAACCTGTCTTAGGTGAGCTCCGTGTGGTGCTATCACCGTATGCAACAGACGGATCACCAGAATCTTCAAATAGATCTTCAGACATATTTGCAGTAGCATCAGCCCCTGATTTCTCGGTTTCTGGCTGGCGTTTGAAAATACGACAGGCTTCTTCTTTCTCAAACTGCATATCCGAACAAGTATATGAAAAATATAGGACAAAATGAAAGATAAGGAATATAAACAACTCTAACATTGCCATTGGCCTCTCATGAAAGCACAAGCTCTAGACCTTTGCGCTCTTTGATATAAAAAAAAATCGTATACTAGAACTAACACAATGTTCGGTACTACATAGTTATTGAAGGAGTATAAAATGTAAAATCTGAGCCCAACTGGTAAACCGGAGGTAGACTAAGAATACTTTGCAGAAGTGCTTAACTATACGATGGAGAAACTAGCCAAAACGGAACGCGATGTGTCCTGAGGACACAATAATAGCCAGGGTGAGCTTTGGAATAGATAAAAAGAATGCATGCTGGAATGGGATGTGCCGTGTCAGCATGCCCCCATTGGAAGGGCGGAGTCACCTCAGGGGAGACTAAGAAGAGCCGAACGGAGAAGACGACGAAGACGACGACGGAAATCTCCCGTCTCTGGATATGTGGCGCGCTCCGCCGCCTCCTCTACACGGCCCGCTCCTCCTCCTGCTCCCCCTCCCTTGTCTCATTTAATCCCTCCGCCAACCTCTTTGCGCCAATTTTTGCACCTGGCGCGAGGCAATCCGGGCGGGCTTCAGGGCAGCGGCGTTGCTCCCGTCCGCGAATATGCCGCTTCCCGTCATCTCGCGGAGCAGGGCGCAGGATTTTCATCTTAGGTATACATACTCTCGTGCTCGTGGCCGCACCATAGTCACGTGCCTCCCGACTCGCTCGAGCCCACGCGGCCACCGCCACCCTCTACGCTTGAGTCCGCACCCACGCCGCCACCGTCACCCTCTAGGCTTGAGCCCGCACCCACGCCATGCTCCGCCACCGCAACCCCGCATCGTCGCTGCCCTCCATCTGAGCGCGGTCATATTACAGCGACATATACAATTTCAGTCTCTCAGGAATCAACACACTGTGGTCGTCACTCGTGCTTGAGGATGAGGTGAATACGTTATTAGCACGCTTGGGCCAATATGCAAGGCCACGGGTCATACGTTGTGGCCGCATCAACACCGGTGAGATCATAGTGATATGGGCTTAAGCCATTATAAACTAGAGTTACGCACTTACATAGCATTACATATGTAAAAAAAATTATACAAAATTTTAGTGAACACACTTAACCCTTTCCAGGCCCGCCCCTGGCGCGCGCGGAGCACGGCTTCCTGAAGAGCGTTCATCAGAGGTCAGATCAATTGAGGGGTGGGGAGCCATCTCACCTCTTGCTGAGGTGCATCTTCGGAGGTGACTGGATCGAGCGAGGCCGCATCCGGCAGGGGCGGAACGGAGCGGCGGTGCCTTGGGGGGGGGGGGGGTTAGTTTCTGCGAGGCCGTGGCTTCGAGGGCGTTGAGGGCTCCAGGAGACAGGGGCTCCGGAAGACTAATGGCTCCGGGAGGCTGTGGCTTTGGGGGTGTTGAGGGTTTCGGTAGTCTATGTCTCTGAGTGTGTTGAGAGTCCCTAGAGACGACCCCTACTCCTCCTAGAGGACAACTTCTTCTCCCATCTTGGGGATAGCTTCTGGAGGGATCCACGGCCTTCGAAAGCCAGGCTTTCTTCTATGAAGTTGAAACCCAACGGTTCCAACGGAGCTCCTAGTGGTGACCTTTTAGCGATATCTACGGGCTAGGGTATTTCCCCAACAGTATCCTCTCATTTGTTGGCCTGAGGTAAGGAGGGGTGAGCAGATGTAGAAGAAACTAACTCCAGTCTGGCCCCGTAGTCTGGATATCTCACGTCGTAGCCTCTATCCGTATAGGAGTCTTTCGGTGATAACCGTGAGCAACAATGTCGGAGCCGAATGGGGACGGCGAGGCTCGGTAGTGTAGGTTGTGCTGAGGCCGAAGGCCATTGTGATGCTGGTAGAGGCACCATATTTTGGAGTCCGTGCGGAGGTCGGAATAAGCCCTTCAGCTTTTCTGATGGTAAATCTTCTTGCCACTTGAGTCGTTGTAGCGGGGGTCGTACATGGAAGCAAGATTTTTTTCTTTGTCCTCAATGTAAGTACTGATGGCATGTGGAAACGACAGTGTGTCTGACTGTGTTATGTACAGTCTCACTTAGGGCATTGCGCCCATGACTCTTGCATACGCTGAAAGGGGCTCAGCTCATGAACGCGATGAGACATGTGTGTGGGAACCCAGAGTGCCACCGTAGGGTGTCGCCATGTGGACATGGGTCAGCCGGGGTGCGGTCACAAGCCCTTCAGTTAATGGTGGTGCGCCTGATAGGGTCATGCGTAGTCTTGCTTGGGGCTCTATGCACACACCTCTTGCATGCGCTGAAAGGCGCTCGTCTCATAAATGCGACGAGACATGTGTATGGGAACCTAGAGTGCCATTGTAGGGTGTTGCCATGTGGACATGGTCAAATAGGGTGCGGTCATAAGCCTTGATAGGGTCATACGCAATCTTGCTTGGGGTTCTATGCCCACGACTCTTGCATGCACTGAAAGACACTTGTCTCATAAATGCGACGAGATGTGTGCGCAAAAGCCCGAGTTCCACCATAGGATGGCGCCACATGACCGGGGATCAGCCGGGGATGACCACAAGCCCCTCAAGGGAGTAATTAAAATTGCCGCGAATCGACGCCCATGGCGATTCCGCTTCCTTCCATATACGTATGCAACTAGCTGGCCCAGCTATAAAGCCGGGGTTCACTCCATTGATTCGTCACCATTTATTTAGGTGAGCGGTTCTCCTTGACTTAGCATGGCGTCTTCCTCCTCCTCATCATCGGAGATGTTGATGTTCTCGAAGGCGAGGTCGCCCTTAGCGTCGACGTTGGTGTTTGTAGGATTGGAGCCGGCGACCATTGTACTCCCCTCCTTGTAGAAGGGGCTACCACCCTTTGCTCCGTGTTGGTCTCTGGTCCAAACGGTTGCTCCAGCTAAGACCATCGACATCTCCGATGACGAAGAGGAGGTCGACTAGGATTTTCTGGAGAGGGAGATTGATGTAGAGGAGAAACTGGAGGCAAAGAAGGAGGCGGTCAAGGCGGAGAAGGAAAAGGTCTAGGAGGAGGGAAAGAGAGCCTCGATGGAGCTTGTTTCCTCCTCCTCCTCCTCCTCCTCTGGTGATTCAGGGATCGACTACTGTATTAGCTTCCGTAGTGGTAGGCCACAGATGAAGTGCATTAGCCGTGACATGCGCCGCTGATAGGGCTCGGAGTATCCTTGATCGTCACTTTGTACTCTTTCTCCCCCTGGGTTGCTCTCTTAGGATTTATTTTTCGTTCGTCAATGCCCCATTTGTAAACGTCCTTTAAATGTGCAAATTATTTGTAATGAAACTAAATCATTGAGAACTGCTTGATGTCTTTCCTCGGATTGAAATGTGGGCGATCCCTCGAATAGGTGGCCAGATATGTGTTTTATGTGTCTTCGATCCCTAACTACGGTACCTTCCCTAGCCTCTTCACATGCCGTGGTTGTTTTGTGGCCGGAGCAGTGAGCCCTCTTTTTTATGTAAAGCTGGTGCAGACTCACTCTAAATTTGTTCCGGATTTTTGACTCATGGCAATCCATCCGGAGCCATGCAGCGGTCGCGGGAGGCAAAGCCTACAACTTGAGTGACCGTGTGATGGGCCGTAGAGGATTCCATATTAGCCTCTATGTTACGCAGAGTGGACTTTCACTTAATATTAGTATGCCTTCTCTTGTATTGGTTAGTTTATGCAGCCAAGTTGATTGGCTGTTATGCGATCCCTTCGGCGAGTGCCGGAGGTGAAGCCGATGAGTGGGATGAGGGAGGCAGCCCTCGGCCCTTTAGCCGCCGTGAGGCTCCAGAGGCTGAGCCATCTGGATCCTGGTGACGGTTTGCTAGAGGTGAAGTCGACGAGTGGATCGAGGGAGGCATCCTGCAACCCCCTCGGCCCTTAGACGCTATGAGGCTCTGGAGGCCTAGCCATCTAGAGTCTAGCAACAGTTTGCTGGAGACAAAGCCGACGAGTGGGTTGAGGGAGGTAGCCTACGACCCCCTCAGCCCTTAGCCGCTCAAGGCTCTAGAGGCAGAGCCATCCGAAGCATAGCGATGGTTTGCCGGAGGCGAAGCCGACGAGTGGGCCAAGGGAGGTAGCATGCAACCCCCTCGGTCCTTAGCTGTCACGAGGCTCTGGAGGCAGAGCCATCCAGAGTCTGGTGATGGTTTGCTAAAGGCGAAGCTGACGAGTGGGTCGAGGGAGGCATCCTGCGACCCCCTCGGCCCTTAGCCGCTGTGAGGCTCCGGAGGTAGATCCACCCGAAGCCTGATGACGATTGGAGGAAAAGCCAATGAGTGGGCCAAGGGAGGTATCCTGCGAGCCCCTCGACCCTTAGCCATCACGAGGCTCCAGAGGCAAAGCAATCCAAAGCTTGGTGATGGCTTTCCAGAGGTGAAGCTGATGAGTGGTCCTAGGGAGGCAGCCTGCGACCCCCTAGGGCTTTAGCCGCTGCGAGGTCTAGAGGTAGAGCCATCCGGAGCTTGGTGACGGTTTGCTGGAGGCGAAGTCGATGAGTGGGCCGAGGGAGGCATCCTGTGACCCCTTGGCTCTTAGCCATCATGAGGCTCCAGAAGTAGAGCCACCTGGAGCCTGGCGACAATTTGTCGAAGGAGAAGCCAACGAGTGGGCCAAGGGAGGCAACCTGCCACCCCATCGGCCCTTTAGCCGCCATGAGGCTCCGGAGTCAGAGCCACCTAGAGCCTAGCAACAGTTTGCCAAAGGCGAAGCCGACGAGTGGGCCGAGGGAGGCAGCCTGCGACCCACTCGGCCCTTAGCAGCCATAAGGCTCCGGAGACAGAGCCACTCGGAGCCTAGCGATGATTTGCCGGAGGTGAAGCTGACGAGTGGGCCAAGGGAGGAAGCCTATGACCCCCTCGGCCCTTAGCCGTCATGAGGCTCCAAAGGTAGAGGCATCTGAAGCATGGTGATGGTTTTCCAGAGGTGAAGCCGACGAGTGGGTCGAGGGAGGTAGCCTACGACCCCCTCGGCCCTTAGCCGTCGTGAGGCTCTGTAGGCAGAGCCACCTGGCGCCTGGCGACGGTTTGCTGGAGGGTGTAATTGCTTCGGTGGTGCTTAGTAGCAGTGGATGGTAATTTTGAGGGCTCCAGGTGCGTCTCCGCCATCGAGGATGTCCCTCGAGTGCGTGGCATCTACACTATCGAGGCTATGCCATGCCTTATAAGAGACCTAGGTATACTCTGCCTTCTAGGTGACCTAGTCATGATACGCCCGTAGGTTTGTCTCTGCCACCGATGATGTCCCTCTAGTGCATGGCATACATACTACCGAGGTTATGCAATGCCTTCTAGGTGATCTAGGCATACTCTGCTTTCTAGGTGACTTAGGCATGCTATGCCTGCAAGTGTGCATGCTCCACTACCGACCGAGGCTATGCAATGCCTTCCAGGTGACCTAGGAATACTCTGCCTTCTAGGTGACCTAGGCATGCTATGCCTGCAGGTTTGTAGGCTCCACTGCCTATCGAGCTATAAAATGCTTCTTGGAGACCTAGGATCGATGCCTTTCAGGTGACCTAGGCATGCTATGTATATCGGTACGTGGGCGTATCTGCCACCTGAAGATGTCCCTCGGGTGTAACGCATCTCTGTTGTCGAGGATGTCCCTCCGGTGCGTGGCATTCACACTACCGAGGCTATGTAATGCCTTCCAGGTGACCTAGACATATTCTACCTTCCAAGTGTGTAGGCTCCACTACCTACCAAGGCTATACAATGCTTTCCAGGAGACCTAGGCTCGATGCCTTCCAGGTGACCTAGGCATGCTATGTCTATCGATGCATGGGCGTATCTGCCACCAGAGGATGTCCCTCGGGTGTGACACATCTCTGCTAACGAGGATGTCCCTTTGGTGTGTGGCATCCACACTACTGAGGCTATGCAATGCCTTCCAGGTGATCTAGGCATACTCGACCTTCCAGGTGACCTAGTCATGTTATGCCTACAGGTGTATAGGCTCCACTGCCTATCGAGGCTATGCAATGTCTTCCAGGAGACCTAGACTCGATGCCTTCCAGGTGACCTAGGCATGTTATGCCTATCGGTGCGTGGGCGTATCTACTTCCGCTTCCGAGGATGTCCCTCCAGTGCGTGGCATCCACACTACCGTGGCTATGCTATGCCTTTCATGAAACCTAGGCATACTCTGCCTTCTAGGTGACCTAGGTATGTTAAGCCTGCATGTGTGTAGGCTCCGCTACCTACGGAGGCTATGCAATACCTTCTAGAAGACCTAAGCTCGATGCCTTCTAGATGACCTAGGCATGATATGCCTATAAGTACATGGGCGTCTCCAGTGCTTTACTGCCTACCGAGGATATGCTATGCCTTCCAAAAAACCTAGGCTCGATGCCTTCCAAATGACTTAGGCATGCTATGCCTATAGGTACGTGAGCATCTCCAGTATTGTGTACTATTTGAGAAAGGATGTAGCTTAAGTTTGACAGTCTACTGTTATTAGTGAAAAGCTAGTTACACCATAAGTTATAACTAGGTCAGATGGCTATTCCTAGCACATGCCAAACTACGACATAACTTAAGTCTTGTTGTCTACTGCTGATCAGAGATATACCTTTAAGTTAAGTTTATGTACCTCTGGCGTCAAGGCTTATGCCTTCGACTTGTCAAAGGGTCTTGTTGGCTATGTGCTATATGGAGTTTGCGAGCAAGGGCAAAATTCGAACTAAGTCTAGTACACTACTGTCGAACTTTGATATAACTTAGGTTTTACTATCTACGGGTTTCACTGGGCAATTATCGGCCGTAAGGGATTTCAACAACTAGGATTGCTACCTTCTATGTGCGCTGATCTTACTATATGAAAGATTAGTCAGCTAGACAAGCTATTACTAGGGAGTTATAGGCGTACCTTTGCCAAAATAAGGCCTCCTTGGCAGAGTCAGAGGCCTGGAGGCCCTCATAGCCCGTAGCGAGGGAAGGGCTGATCCTTTTGGCCTATAAAGCCTCCGGAGGCCTCAGTCGGCCCCTGGAGGATTTTGGCCTGCAAACCTCTAGAGCACCCCGGACCCTCCTGCTAGGGCCTAACATCCTTTTATCATGACCGACTCTACCCTCGCCGACCCTAACATGGGAAGGATCGCCGAGGGCTCCGATGATCCAGAGTTTAGGGTGGGGCAACCCCCATGTGGGAGACCCGTCGGGCTCCACTGAGGCCGGGCCGTTGGTGTGACTCAGTCCTCATCGCTGGGTATTGTATCGATGGTGGAGCCGGTAGTGGCATAGCTGGCCAAAGGGGACTCAAGGAGGCCCGAAGACCTGATCTACGACATGCTCCAGTTTCACAACCCCTAGGTTGCTCGTTACTGGTTTTTCACCCGTCAAGTGTCCTAGCTGACTCCCGAGGTATTCCTCCTAGAAAGCTATGAGGGTTCGACAACCATCTGTGTGGTGGCCATGTCCGGCCCCGTGCAAAATACACTGGCACCCTTTCTGGTGGTACTGGAGCCTGTGGTTGGCGTCGTGGGCGCTAGCAGGGATTGCTCGTACCGGAGCCCATGGTCCCCCTGGGTCCGTTTTCCACCAGGGGAGGCCGATGCGGCTGCCATGTGACCAAGTTCTCGGAGCCGGAGTGGTCCTGGCTATGCCTTCGAGACTGTGGCGAATTCGGAGCCCCTTGCACAAGGTCAATGTTGTGATCGCCGCGTTAACGGTGCAGGCGAGGCCTGTGCACCCCGGGATCTTGGTCGGAGCCTCGTTCCGCCAAAGGGGGTCGAGGAGGTTGTCGGTCAACCAAACTCTCCGAAGATGTCGGCTCGACAAAGGTGCTTTGGGTATCATCACAGGAGACGCCTTGGGGCTGGGCCCAGGCATGGGTGCCCTTGGGCTCGAGTGCCTAGAACTAATTGAGGGCGGCCTGCCTGGCTACGGCCTCGGGCGTAACTTCCTAGGGTGCAACGAGGTCCTCGCCGTGCCACTGCTGGAAGACCTTCGCATCGGCCTAGAGCTCCATGCCAACCCAAGCTATTGGGTCGGTGCTGTCTAGAGAGTCGATGTTCCACCTAGCTGCGAAGCTGGTGGGGGCACATGGTATGCTTGGTTGCAGCTGTCATGCATATTTTTGCATGGGTGCGGCGGTGAACAATGACCTCTATGGTTAGCATCTTGGTGTTTTTGGTGGTGTCCTACCTCCCCTGGTACTTCTATGTTCAGCTCCCCACGAACGGCGCACTGTTGGCGCAAGAATATGTCTTCCGCGAATAATTTCGACGAGAGTACACTCACAGGAGTGTGCTCAAGCTTGAAGAAGAAGTGGAGAGGGAGGAACACTAGATATGTGATGGTAAAAAAGGATTAGTCCCTTGGTCTGATGGCCAAGGACCTGTATTGTAGTACTATGCAGGGTGTAAATGTACAAATATACCCTTACAAAGATAGCGATACAAACCATCGCTATCCCGCAGGGACCTAGAACCGGTCAAATCACTCGGCATGGGTCTAGGTAGGATGTATTTTACCCCTAACCAGAAGATATTATCTACCGTGGTAATACTGTAGTGCAAGTGGCCCTAGGGATGTGATGCCCAGCCAATCGCCTATTGCAGCGCCTCACTGTCCATGGTGTCAGCCCGGCCCCCACTTACACTTGGGATGTCAGAACAGCTCTCACATGCATCGCATTGAATGCCGATCACTTCGTTGTTAGAGGAGGATAGCTGGTGGGCCCCCTCTGGTTGGTCTTTCTCCAAGATCAGAGGGCCCCTCCCTCCGGATTTCGGGGGAGCCTACCCAGGCTCCGGGAGACTAGGGCTCTAGAAGGCCGTGGCTTCGGGGGCGTCGAGGGCTCTGGGAGATAGGGGCTCTGGGAGACTAGGGCTCTGGGAGGCTGTTGCTTCGGGGGCGTCGAGGGCTCCGAGAGATAGGGGCTCCGGAAGGCCGTGGCTTCGGGGGCGTCGAGGGCTCTAGGAGATAGGAGCTTTGGGAGGCTGTGGCTTCAGGGGCATCGAGGACTTCGGGAGACAAGGGCTCCGAGAGGTTGTGTCTTTGAGGGTGTTGAGGGTCCCTAGAGACAACCCCACCCTCCTTACAACTTCTTCTTTCGTCTTGGGGATAGCTTCCGGAGGGACCTACGGCCTCCGGAAGCTAGACTTTCTTCTATGGAGTTGAAACCCAAGGGTTCCGATGGAGCTCCTGGTGGCGACCTTTTAGCGATATCTACGGGCTGGGGTATTTCCCTCCAATAGTTACTGATAGTTGATTGAGTTGTACTCTCCAGTGAACTACAATGTCTCCAACTAAAATGTGATTTCTTGAACCACAAGTGATTTCTCTTGAAGATAGCCTTCTCAATATGTAAAATGTGATTTCTCTTGAATCGTAAGTTCGATTTTTAATCCGTTTGAAGCATATTATTAAAAAAAAATATGCTTAACAAAACAAGATTCATGAATACTATGTTTCGACTATATATATGTGTATACATACATATATATATATGTATATGTGTGTATATATATATATGTATATAGAATAGCTTATTTGTGGTCGGGTATAGAATAGCTTATTCTATAGCCACATATGTTTACGATAATAGAAGTAGAAATTTAAGATACTTGGATCACAGATTTACAACATTAGATTTTACCACATCAATTGATATTTACGATAGATTTGCCATAAACTTGTAATAAATCACATGTCAAGTTATCGTAAATCTTTGTGTTACATGTCGTAAATTACGATATCATGCAAGGGTATTCTATAGCCGGCCACAAAATATGCTTAACAAAACAAGATACACGAAGGCTATGTTCTGATAAAAAAATTAAATAATTGCAATTATAATTTCTTTAATTATGTCAAAAAATTTGTCAATATGACTGTTGTGACTAAAAGGTTATGATTCACTGCACTACTGAGTTATGATTCAGTACGTTTCGATGATCTTTCACTGAATCACGATCTTATCCACTATGAGTTACTATCAATTATGACAAGGGACGCTTCTAAGATACAATCATATCCATCATGAATTTCGATTAGTTACAATTAGGTTCTTCACAAAGTTTTCAATACTTGTGATCAAAATTTTCATAATTACGATTGTTGTTACTATATAGTTGAGATCGTTTATACTACTGAATTACGATAAGGTATTTTTACTGAAATTTCATAGAATCATGATCCTATCCGCTACGAGTATTTTTGGTTACTATCATATACAACATGAATTATTATCGGTTATGGTTAGATTATCTAATAAAGTCTACTACGAGTAACGATCAGTTATGATTTGGTTATAACTAATTATCACGTTTTGTTGCGATAGTTATAATTGAGAATAGTTGTGATTATCGGATAACGACTAACCTGCACGTTAGTTGCGACCTGTAACAATGCTGAGTTACAGTGGTTATCACTGAAAATAACGTTAAAAATCACTACAATTACGATGTTGGTTAAACGATTACAACAAGCTTTAAACATGTTAGTTACGACAAGTTAATAAGCTATTACCGATGCGACGGTAACAACAGTTAAGATTGTCAAGGCTCCAAAATTACTATTCTTGCCGATTGTAATTAATTGCAATTTCCTTTGTTATCCGATTACTACCGTTTGGGTTCCCTCGAGATTTGCAAGATACAGGTTGGTGCACAGGCGGTTGGTGAGATCCAAGTTGGCGCATGGTAGGTGGAAAGCCAGGTTGGTTGGCACGTGAGGAGCAGAAGCTGGCTCGCTGAGTTGGCTAGGCGCAACTGTTGGAGCAAGAGATCGTCTTGTCTCAGCAAGTACGACGAGAGTTTCTTCTAAGGAGGAAACTCAAACTTGAAGACGAAGTTTGAGAAGAAGGAACACCACAAATGTATTGATAGTAGAAAAATGGATCGGTCTGGAGGAGTATCACAGCGTGGTTTAGTGCTTGAGCACCTCTGTGTCCTGTGTGTTGCCTTGAGCGTTCTCCTGATGACCTCCTCCCATCCCAGATGACCATGACCCCCTATTTATAGGGTGATACATAGCTTAGTGTACAAATTATCACGATGTACAAATATCTAAGGCATGGCCGAATTACTGGGTCTTATCCTGGATAACAACTTTTTACCATACATAGAAGATAAATATCTACTGTGGTAACTATTGTGGTGCCTGCCCCCCTGAGAGGTGAGCCAGTCGCCAATTGCGGCCCTACGCCACTCTGCCGGGGTATCAGGACGACTTTCATCACACTGGAGTGTCACGATAAGCACCACTTGCACTGGCATTAATCGCCCATCACCTCGCATCACGCATCAGGTTGGCTACAGGGGGTGTCCTTCCTTCCCTAATATTATCTTCGGAGACCGGCTACATCTTTAGACTTCAGAAGGCCGCATGCGCATTGGAGGGGTGGCCGGAAGGGGTCCGTAGCCTCCGGGGGCCAGGCCTCCTACTGAGAGTCTGGAGGCCGAAGGCTCTAGAGGGACTTACTGTAGCTTCAAGTCTTCGGAAGGCTACGTACGTGCCAGAGGTGGCCCGAAGGGGTCCGTAGCCTCCGGGGGTCAGGCCTCCCGCTGAGGGTCCAAAGACCGAAGGCTCTGGATGGACCTTTGATAGCGATCATCAACTATTGTAGAGGAAAACTACCTCCAGCCTGGGCTTGTAACAAGAATGCCCGAAGGCCATTCCCTATCCCTAAGGAGATTTTCGGCAGGAACTGCGGGCGTTGATGGCGAAACTCAAGGCTGATGGTGCATTGGTGGTGGTGACACGCCCTGGGGTTATGCTGAGGTCGGAGGTGCAGCCGGCGTCGAAGTCGAAATCGAAGACCGAAGACGTATTAAGCAGAGGAGGCACGCTCCGGAGCCTATTGGAGTTGGTGTATACGGTATCGCGACCCGAGGCCGGAGGGGCGTCAGTGGAGGTGATGCGCTCCGGGGTCCGTGCCGAGGCTGATTTAGATTCTTCAGACTTTTTTGGTGATGAGTCTTCTCGCCATTTAAATTTGTCAGAGTGGGGGATTATGTGTGGGATCGGGGAATCCCCACATTCGCCTATTTGAGGACGGTAGGATGGGATGTGTCACTGGCATGTTCTGACTGTATAATGCGTGGGTTCGTTTAGGGTCTTGTGCCCACGCCCCTGGCATGCGCCGAAAGGAGTCTAGGTCATCAATGTGATGGGACGTTCGTGCAAGAAAATGAGGCGTTGCTGTGGGATGTTGCCATGTGTCGGTGGAATGATCAGGATATGGCCACGGGCCCCCAGAGATTAATGAGGGACGCCATGGAGCAACGCCGCGTTGGTTCTATTTTATCTCCCAGGTGTACGTGATTGCTTGGCCCGGATATAAAGTTGGGGTCACCCAGCTAGATTTACCACTGCCTCATGAGCGAGTACTCAACCTTGACTTTGAACATGGCATCATCTTCCTCCTCATCCTCTTCGGAAATGTCGATGATCTCGACTGCTTTTACTGGGGCTGGGCCATCTCGGGCAACGGCAGTGGCGCCAGTGGCCGTCCTACTTCCGTCCCAGCGGGATGGATAGCTGCCTGTCGCCCCAGCTCAACCCCCAGTTCGGGAGACCACGCCTGTCGAGATTATCGATATTTCCGACGACAGTGAGGAGATCGACTGGGATATCCTGCGGAGGGAGAGAGATGAGGAGGAGCAGGCTTCGACGGCGAGGGAGGAGGCCGGGAAGAAGGGGGAGGAGGCCCCGACGGTGGCTCCTTCGGTTTGTTCTTCATCTTTCGACAGCTCAGTGGCCGGCTACTGTATCCATGCGTGACCCCTGTCGGGATCTGAAAGAGGGGAAGGGGGCCATTGGGGGTGCTTCGTGGACATCACTGTCTTGCCGTTCAACTATAGCCCTGCCGCGGGCCATAGTTGCCTTTTGCCACCTTGTACTCTTTCTCCCCCTGGTTTGGTCTTTCGGGGTCTGTCTCCTCTGTGGCAGCCTTTGTACTGTTGCTTCTTTGTATGCATCCTCCGGATGCATGATTTATTTAATAATACAATTTGAACCTTTAGGGGCGATTGTATATCTTTTTGGGCAGAAGTGTAAGGGGATCCTTCGAGCAGGTGATCGCATGTCTATGTGCCTTCGTGTCGTGCTTCTTCGTCCCCTTCATAGGTGATGGCTAGTTTTTCAGATGATCGAGGTACCGAGCTTTTGCATAGATCATTGACGGCTTCATTCCTTCCTGGGGAGAGGTGGCCTCGGGAACCTGGTAGTGGTAGACACGTAGAGTAACTAAGGAGGGCCGGACGAAGCAGTGGCGACCTAGTTGTTCTCATTGCGTACTCCTCGAGTTCAGTGTTGGTAGGGTCTTCTTCCAATTTTGTTCCATATTTCCGACCCAATGAAGTCCATCTGGAACCTTAGGGGACAAGCTCCGGAGGTGGTCTGCTACCCTCTGGGTTCTTAGCCGCTGCCTGGCTCTAGAGGCAACTCGTCCAAAGCTTGGCGACGACGTGTCGGAGGCGAAGCTGAAGGCTAGACGGGAGAGGTGGTCCTCGACCACCTCGGCCCTTAGCTGCTGCCTGGCTCCGGAGGTGATTCATCCAGAGCCTAGCGACGACGTGTCGGAGGCGAAGCCGAAGGCCAGACAAGAGATGTGGTCCTTGAACCCCTCGGCCCTTAGCCGTTACCTGGCTCCGGAGGTAATCCGCCCGGAGCCTAGCGACGGTGTGTCGGAGGCGAATCTGAAGGCTAGAAGGGAGAGGTGGTCCTCGACCACCTCGGGCTTTAGCCGCTGCCCAGCTTCGAAGGTGATCCGTTCGGAGCCTGGCAACGGCATGTTGGAGGTGAAACCGAAGGCTAGACGGGAGAGGTGGTCCTCGACCCCCTCGGCCCTTAGACGTTGCCTAACTCCGGAGGTAATCTGTCCGGAGCCTAGCATCGGTGTGCTGGAAGCTACTGCCCCTGCAATGAACAATTGGGGATTCCATACTATTTCTCTTGCCACACAGAGTGGGCTTTTACTTAATATTAGCATGATCTTCATAAACGACGTATGAATTGTGTCTTAGATGAGGCTGTAGGGTAATGACTTTATCTTTTACCATACGTGTTTGAGTCACGTGGGCCATACCTCTTCCTGCGGGGAGGGGGATTTATACCCCTTTGATCTGTTGGCTGTGGCTCTCGGAGGCTAGTGGGTTTCACACTTCTCCGACATGAAGGCGTTTGCCTTCAAGATGCCGAGAGGTTTTGTTCGATAGGTCTTTTTTAGAACCTCTCCGTCTGGCGGAGATTTTTTTTGGAAGACATCCCCATTTGCGGGGGTTTTTGAAGACTCTCCATCTTGCAGAGGTTTTTGCAAGGCTCTTCGTCATGCGGAGGTTTTGTAAGACTCTCCGTCTTGCGGAGGCTTGGTAAGACTCTCAGTCTTACAGAGGATTCTCTGTTTTGTCAGAGGTTTAGTAGGTCTCTCCATTTTGTTGGAGGCTTTTTGTAAGAATTTCCGTCTCGCGGAGGTTTTCGGAAGTTTCTTCGTTTTTGCCGGAGGCTTTTTAAGACTCTCCATTTTTGCCGGAGCTTTCGCAGGCTCTCCGTTTTTGCTGGAGGTTTTGTAGGTCTCTCCGTCTTTGCTGGAGGTTTTGTAGGACTCTCCGTTTTTGCCGGAGCTTTCACAGGACTCTCTATTTTTGCCATAGGTTTTGTAAGATTCTCCATTTTTGCCAGAGGTTTTGTAAGGCTCTTCTTTTTTGCCGGAGGTTTTTGTAGGTTTCTTTGTTTTTACCGAAGGTTTTGTAGGGCTCTCCGTTTTGTCAGAGATTTTTTAGGACTCTCTATTTTTGCCGGAGATTTTGTATACCCTTTGGCATGTATTAATGCCGAAGGCTCCACACACTATCAGAGCTACGCAATACCTTCAAGGAAATCTAGGCAGTCTTGCCTTCCAGGTGACCTAGGCATGCTACACCCGCGGTATGTAGGCATATCGTGCTCCAGAGAAAATGCCCCAGTGCATCGTAACACTGTCCAACAAGGGTGTGCCCTGGCGCGTGACATTTATACGACCGAAGCTATGCAATACCTTCTAGAAAACCTTGGCATAATCTGCCCTCTGGGTGACCTAGGCATGCGGCACAGCTGCAGGCATAGGTTTTTGTATGGTTATGTACTAGTTAAGTTTTGCAGCCTACTGTTGGCAATAAGCAGCTAATTGTAGCATAAGACAAAGCTAGGTCGGATGACTATTCATAACTCATGTCGAATGAAGATGTAACTTAAGTTCTACTGCTTACTGCTAAACAGGGACATAATCTAGATTTACCATTTCTACTTAGTGGCTATCTACTATAAAAACTTCTAGCAGTAAGGTTGGAGACCTCCAACATATTTTGAGCTTACCGTACGAAAGATAGACTAGCTAGGTAAACTATCGATAGGTAATAGTGGGCGTACCTTTGCCATAATAAGGCCTCTATTATGAGGCTTAAAGACCTCGAAGCCTACGACTAGGTCGGGAGAGGTGGTCCTTGACCCCCTCGGTCCTTAGCCGTTGCCTGGCTTAGGAGGTAATTCACCGGAGTCTAGCGATGGTATCTGTCGGAGGTGGAGCCGAAGGCTAGTCGAGAGAGGTGGTCCTCGACCCCTTCGGCCCTTAGCCATTGCCCGGCTCCGGAGGTAATCCATCGGGAGCCTGGCGACAGCGTTCTCTGACTCAGTCCTCGTCGCTGGGATATTGCACCATCGGTGGCGGAGTTGGTGGCGACGGAGCGGGGTCGGAGGGCCAGGGATTTTCCTGGGAGTTTGCCCCAGGCTTCCAACCCTTGTACCGTCCTTCGCCAATTCCCTCTGTGGCCAGGTATCCTACTTATCTTCTGAGGTACTCCTCCCGGAAGGTCGTGAGGGTTCGACAGTCGTTGGTATTGTGGCCGCGCCTTGGTCCGTGCAAGATGCATCCGTATGCCTTCGGCGGTACCGGAGCTTGTGGTTGACGTTGAGGTCGCTACCGGGGGCCGCGTGCCCTAGAGCCAATGGTTTCCCCAGGGCCTCCTTTCCTTTGGGGAGGCCGTCGAGGTCGTCTGGTGAACCGGTTTTTGGAGCCGGAGTGGCACCGACTACGCCTCCCTAGACGAGGTGGACTTGGGGTCCCTGCACGCGATTGGCGTCACGAGGGCTACGTCGGGGGGCACTGGCGGGGTCTGCGCACTCCGAAGCCTTGCGTCTCCTCGGAACCCACTTTCGCTGGAGGGGCCCGAGGACGTTGGGTAGATAGATTCTCTGAAAATGTTGGCTCCCCCGGGGCATCCAAGATGCTGTCGAAGAAGATACCTTGGGACCAAGTCCAGGCGGAAACATTCCTAAGTTCGATCGCCCAGAACCACTGGAAAGCGGCTTGCTTGGCTGTGACCTCAGCCGCGACCTCTCCTGGTGCAGCGAGGTCTTCACCATGCAGAGGCTGGAAAGGCTCCATACCGTCTAGAGTTTCCGTATCGACCCAAGGTTCTGGGTCGGTCAAGGCCGGAGGAACGCCGTCCCATATGGCAGCTGGGTTGGAGGGTACACGTGGTGTGCATGGCTGAGACAGCCACGCATATGGTTGCATGGTTACAATGGTGGATATGGCGGCTAGCACGTTAGTGATTTTTCTGGTGGATTCCTACCTCTCTTTAGCATTTTTGTGTTCGCCTCCCCATGAATGGCGCGCTGTTGGAGCAAGAGATCGTTTTGCTCTAGCAAGTACGGCGGAAGTTTCTTCTAATGAGACTCAAGCTTGGAGATGAAATTTGAGAGAAAGAAACACGACAAATGTATTGATAGTAGAAAAATGGATCAATCTAGGGAGAGTATCACAGCGTGGTTTAGTGCTTAGATACCTCTGTGTCCTGTGTATTGCCTTGAGTGTTCTCCTAGTGACCTCCTCCCTTTTCAGATGGCCACAATCCACTATTTATAGGGTGATAAGTAGATTAGTGTATAAGTTATCACGATGTACAAATATCTAGGATCTGGTTAAATTACTAGACCTTATCATGAATAACTACCTTTTATCCTATATAGAAGATAAATATCTACTGTGGTAGCTATTATGATGTTTGCCCCCTAAGGGGTGAGCCAGTCGCCAATTGCGGCCCGACGCCGCTCTGTCGGGGGTGTCAGGATGACTTTCATCGCACTGGGGTGTCAGGATAAGCACCACTTGCACCGACATTAATCACGCGTCACCTCGCGTCAGGTCAGCTGCAGGGGTGTCCTTTCGTCCCTAATATAATTTCCGGAGACCGGCTGCATCTTTAGGCTTTGAAAGGCCGCATAGGCATCGGAGGGGTGGCCCAAAGGGGTCCGTAGCCTCCGGAGGCCGGACCTCTTGCTGAGAGTCCAAAGGCCGAAGGCTCTGGAGGGACTTGCTGTAGCTTCAAGTCTTCAGAAGGTCACGTACGTGCCGGAGAGGAGCTCGAAGGGATCCGCAGCCTCCAGGGGCCAAACCTCCCGCTAAGGGTCCGAATACCGAAGGCTCCGAAGGAATCTTTGATAGCGATCGTCAACCATTAGGCTCAGACTGATCTATTTTTCCCTAACACAATTGTAAGTGCAGTTAATATATATATATAAATATAGACAATAGAACAGCCTACAGAATGGGGCTATATCAGTAGCAGTCTCCTTCAAATGGTGAGGAAAATCTCAAATTATGTAAAGAATTCCTCATCATCAGAAGAACCAAATGTGTTGAAACTATCTAGCAGAGGAATGGAAACGCCAGTCTTCATAAGGGATAAGCTTGTTAAGCACCACACAATCTTTGTACTGGTAGCAATGGTTTACATCATCTGCCAAACCTTTGCAGCCTCCTACGGCGTATCTCCTCAACTGAGAGCTCCACGTTGCCCCCAGCTTGATGATGCTGCCTCCGTGAAAAAGCACGGTCCTCACGTGCATTACTGCACATCTCACAGACATCTGTGGCAAGTGAGTTGTCATAGGTGCAGGTTGAGCATCTCCAGATACCTTGAGGGGTCTCTCTTGCTGATGCACGGCGCCCAACCCTGCCTCGGCCTGTTATGTGGCCCTGAGAACGGACAGATCTTAGAAGTCTCTGAGCAAATTTCACTGGCCAACTCACAACCTTCGTAACACTTGAAATCAGAAGAGAGAGTGGGTCTGGCCCGTTGAATGAGCGCTCCAGCCAAAGGTAGACCAGTCCAGCAAGTATACCACCAAGATGGCCAAGAAAGGATGTCCCGGGAATGAAAGCCTGAATGAGGACTAGTTCAGCCCATGCAGCATACTTTGATGGAATAACCATCCCATGCAGGTAGACAAAATCGTCGGACCAGGCATTCAGCACAACCTTCATACCAAATAGCACACCAGAGAATCCAACAGCATATTGATCATAATACGTTGTATCATCACCAAGCAAGAGTAAGCCTTTGGACAAGAGCAGCGTGATGCCCTGCGACAGGCCAAGCAGTGCAGCAACCATGGAAGCAAACTTGGTACTACCCATTGATGTTTCAAGCTGTATGCCCTTCCACAAGAGAGATGTCATGTTGTAGAAGAGGTGAGTTTCACTCAAGTGGTAGAAAGCTGACAGGAAGAAGCGCGTCAAGTCGCCGTACTGCAACAATGTTCATCATAATTAGTCAGGGTACTTCGAAGTTCGAATTGAATACAGAGCTATCTGTATGATTGCAAGACTAAGGAAACTTATTGGATGCTTGTGTCCTAGCACAGTTTGTGTGTAATCAAACGCAACTCTGAAGATTATCGCAGCAATGGAAAATAAAAACAACTTCATAATTTACTGGTTGCTCTTCTTCATTCCCCTTTTCTACCACATACCTTACCATACCACAATATTACCACAAACACATACTAGGTTCAATTGGGAGATGGAACCTAGGCTAGTACCCTTCATATCAAATTTCCCCAATTGTATCTAGCACGGTAATAGGAAATTAGCACATTTAACTAATCAGCTAAACCTGGCATGGTAAACCGGGAAAGCCGTCGAAGTGCGATTGCACAACACAGTGCTCAAATTGTACCGTATTGATAAAAAAAAATTCGATCTTAAATAACCCTAGAATGCATAAACGGTTGATCCTTCGCCGCGTGCTGCGAAATTTTCTAGCAGCGCGACAGCACCTACACAGAATTCCACCATCTAATTGAGCGGATGTAGATAGATTGGCAGACGGGTACCTTCATGATGAGGTGCGGGTTGAAAGAGGCGCGTTGGAGCGAGGGGAGGAGCCCGTCGAGCGCGCCGGGGCGGAGGTAGACCAGCGCGTTGGCGGCGAGCAGCGCCGCGGTGACGGGCGGGCGGGCGGCGCCCGCGGGGCCGTACTCGAGCAGCACCTGCAGCGCCAGCACCGGCAGCAGCCCCCTCGACCCCTCCAGGCCGGAGCCGCGCCGCCGGCCGCTGCTCATGCCGGACCCCATCTACGAACAAAAGACACACGCAGCCGACACGCAACCTGTGGCTCCTCTGTGCTCCGATCGCCCTGCGGCTCCGGACTCCTTTTATTTCTGGATTGGTTTTGGGATTTTGGTTCCCTTCTTTCTTCGGGCGCAAGAGATGGAGGCGAGGCGGGCGAACCTTCCGGAAGAATAAGGGGCGGTTTGGTTAGGGGTAAAGGAGGGAGCTCCTTAAATTTTGGTCGTGTTTTAAAATTTGGTTTCCGTTTAATTTAAGATTAATTTAGTTATACTTAAAAAATTTAATCGGTTAAAAATTTTCTATAGTATTTTTTAAATCTCGGACGACCAATTTAGCACTAACCTAATTTAGCCTATAAATAAATTTTAACTTAACCTGTTAAGATAAAAAACTAAACAACCTCTAAAACTATCACTATATCATTTAGTCCCGCAGCTCTGCCCCAGTTCCCTTCGCCTATCTCTTCCCCTTTTCTTTCTTCAATAAATAAATTCATTTTTTATTTTTATAGGAAAACCCCTTTTGCTCTATCGAGTGATAACTGATAAGGTTTTTAGGTAGCAGGCATAATTATGTTATCACAAGCAGGCTTACTCATCCAACTCCTACTGTACTATCTTATTTGGCGGATTTTCTTCTCGAATAAATTGTGCTCCCCAGGTCTCTGAGACCTCAGACACCCTCATTCATAGCCGACACCTCATAACGCCTTGTCTGGATCGACTCTATTGACGCATACGGATCTACGTGTTGGAATGCCAATGAAAAAAAGCAGCATGTTGTGCAAGATCTCTAATGCCCTCTTGTTGCACACTGTCACTATTTTCAGTTCATCCTGGTCTCAAGCCTTGAACTAATCACGGAGTCAAGAATGGCCCTTGCAGTCTGTCTCTTTCCTGGCTAGTTAAGCGGTGGGATCCTGAACTGCCACGGTGGCCTTTTTTTTATTCATATCTATTCGCAGACAAATATCTCAGATCTGTTTAGTGGAACTCTCACATAGTTTCTCAGTTAGAATTAGAGGGACTCTATCAAACAGTAGTTTTTAGTTTTTAGTTTTTAGCTTCCTGAGTAGAATCCTTACGAGTGATTCTCTGAGATGAATTGAAGTTAAAAAGTTAAAAAAAAACAGTTTCCTCTTATTCACTTTTCGCACATAATCACTTCCTTTATATATTTTATTTTAAAAAATTACTATAGAATCACTTTCTTCAGAAAATTATTTTACACATAAAATTTAAATCAGAGAGAGCTCACTAAATATGCTTAATTACTTTATGGATTCGACGTAACAAAAGAACGGTAGCTTGACCGTCTTGCTCCACCACTGATCACAATTGTACTATTGTGCGCCCATCTAGGATATTGGAGCATGATTCAATGAAAAAAGGGGTATGGTTTCGCTAGAGAACTATGCCGTGTTCCCAAATTATGTCATACACAAAATTATTAGAACTGCTGACTTGCCACTTTCCATAATTTCCATCTTCGCTTAATCCCCCAAAACATGTGTCGCAGATGTATGACTATAGAAGAATTGATATTAGTTTTTGACCCTTATGCTCTCCGTTTTCTTCCCTATATATGATTTGAAGAGTGACCATAGTAGACATGTCTAAATTTTGTGTACTTTAGTATACTCCCCTGGCCGTCCACTATAAAGCGGGGAGAAGTGGGATGATGGGGAAGAAGGGGAAGTATTGACATTTTTTTAGATGTGTTCGTACCATAGCGATCTTATAATTAATATTCACGAAGGAGTTGTCTTTTTTGTCATAGTTAGTAAATTACATGACATTAAGGTCTAAAATTTAACTATTTGTGTTAATAAACGAGTCCATCCATAATTAGGGATAACTTCCATATTCGTCTCTATACCTTACTCCGTGACGGTCACGACTAGCACCGTATCGAGTAAGATGTATTTGATCATTATATATTTTTTATAGATATATGAAATACATAATATTAATTATATATCCATATCATAATACCATAGACTATTTTTCTTATTTATGTAGATTAAGTATAAAAACATAAGAAAGGCCTAAAGTAAGGCCTAGTCTCGAGTGTTTCGTGATTTCGAAGACTGAAGGTGTGGCTTACTTGTGGTTCGATTGTGATTTGCGATTGTGAGTTGGTTGATTGTCTGATGCCTTGGGCGTACCCCTCTCCTCACCTTATATAGTCAGGGGAACTCAGTGCGTGATCCTACTTATATATCTTGCATGTATGCTACTCAGATTGTTAGACTCTGAAGATCTAAGAATCCTTCTAAATTAGGGATAACTTCCACATTCAGGACGAGTGGCTTCCAAGTATATCTTACTTCGTGGTGGTCATGACTAGTTCAGTATCGAGTAAGATGTATTCGATTATCATATATTTTTTATAGATATACAGAATATATGGAATATATAACACTAATTATATATCCCTATCAGAATACCAACGATTGTTTTTATTTTTTATGTAGAGCTAAACTATAAAGCCATGAATATGTTTGGTGTTAAGCACATATTCACTGCCTCCAAATTGAATCTAATGCCCCTTGCGCGTTCTACCTGATATGTGTCATGCCTTCCTACCTATTCGCGTATCGAAAGAATTATTGCATAACATTACTGCTTGATTACTTTCCTTAAATTCTTTTATGATTGATCTCTTTCCTTGTAAAAAAATAATCTAAATAAATCATTGAACAAAATATGATGGTAAATTAGGGCGCGATTAACGTATAGGCGCACCAATATTCGCAAACAATCAAAATCTAACATTATTAGATATCAAAAAAAATATTTCACTACATTATTACCTTGTCACTTTCCTTCCAAATTAAATGAATAAATAACTAAAAAAATATTTGGCATAACTCAGGACGTGTTTGACATATAGTATAGGCAGGACGATTGCTCAAAATTTTGAAATTTTTTATTGAAGTCTTTGCGGGAAAATTCATTTGATTCATCAGTATATATTTACGTATCCCCTAATGCAAACATTCACATCGATCATCCTTTTTCCACTCTTCCTGCTTCGTTCAGTGGTACTTGTTGAGATGATCTCACGTCGTTCACAATCGAGCAAGAGGGTTTATGCATTGACTATGCCAAATGATGGAATGTGTGTCGTTAACAGGCAAATCACTTCCTTGCATCTCATCATATGTTATCTCATGAAATATAAATGCATGCCTTGTACATTTCATCAAGTTTTTTATGAACCAATAGCTTTTCAATTTACAGATATAGGTTATCGTAGTTCCATCAAGTGAAGAGGAAACATATTTATGAAAGATGTTGGATAGTGCATGCACGATTTACATTGAAATCGTCTATATAGTATGGTTCGGATGGCCGTCCACTTATAAGGGTCATCCTAATGGATAAACTTGTACGTGCAAATATCCTATTATAGGTTTATGCATTTCATTTTTTGACGTGCTTAACTCAGCATTGTTATATATCACAGGGACCTGGGATGGTGGCACTTGCGTATGGTCCTGAAGCTGAAAGATTTAATCAGGCACTCTAGACAAGACACATCTATGACTTTGCTAACGTTGGTTTTGAACTGACAAACATACTGTTTCGCACATTTTGATACTTGAAATCACAGTACTACATGAAGCTTGTTGTCCAAACCACCCTTACAACTTCGATGCCATGAACTAGTCTGTGTTGTGGGGGTATATGTCCATGCTGTCATAGTCAGGAGGAACACACTCCAATCATCATCAAGGATAATCACAAATAAGGAAGCTCCACATTGGAGCTTTAATATCTACTTCAATTTTGATTAATTTCTACACTTCGCATGTATGTTTTGTTTGATTGACAAATTGTGTAACATACCATATGCATCTTTATAGAATATATTTGTTCTTAGTGCTTTTTTTATTACACAAACTGTTCAATCAATACATTTCAATATTAATGTTTGTGATATTTGAGGGAAGCTAAAAATGGTCATATTGAGCGATTTTATCCTCTTTACGTATATTTTTCTCTTTCCAAACACACTACGCCAACCTTTCATTCAATCTCATGGACCCTATATCGCCTACAAATATATTTTCTTTCTTTTTTGTTTGCATTTTCTTCCAATGCTGAGATATTTGATATTGAGCGAATTAATTCTCTTTCCGTATATTTTTCTCTTTCCAAACACACTAGGCCACTGAAGGCGCAACTTTTCATTCAATCTCCACAGACCCCATATCACATATAAATATATTTTCTTTATTTTTTGTTTCATTTTCCTTTCAATGTTGAGATATATTTGATATTGAGCGATTTATCCCCTTTACATCCATTTTTCTCTTTCCAAACACACTAGACCACTGAAGGTGTAACCTTTCATTCAATCTCCACAGACTCCATATCATATACAAATATATTTTCTTTATTTTATGTTTCCGTTTCCTTCCAATGTTGAGATAATGTATTTGGTAATATAAATCACTTTCTTAAATTCATTTGTTTCCTTACAGACCTCATCTCAGGTACAAATATGATTATGATTTGATGACCTACATGTGCAACTGTAACTTGGACGTGTGGTGTGTAGGAATCTCCTTGTAACAACCCAAAATTGAGGGTATTTTAGAACTTTATTTTATGCATAAGAAAAAGGTGAGATACCAAATATGAAACCTAAATAAGTGTATATACATATATAGGTATACACAAAAGGTTACAATTTTTTTATTTATAATTGTTTGAATATATATTGCTTGGTTTATTATATATATATATATATATATATATATATATGTATGTATGTATGTATGTATGTATGTATGTATGTATGTATGTATGTATGTATGTATGTATGTATGTATGTGTATGCAAAGAAAACACAATAAAGGGAATAAATAAAACCTATAGTATATATGTACATAAAGGTTTCCAAAGTTGTTGATAATGTTTGAATATATGCTTTCTTGTCTTGTAGTGTATAGTATACCATATATATAGTTTATACAAAATAATATATATAGTGAATATATACATGTGTATGTATATGTAAGGAAATGCAAGAAATAGAGTAAGAAAAAGAAAAAGAAAACGGAAACCCCAAATGCCAGCCGAACACACCTCACTCACCCTTCCGTCCTCCCTACCCTCGGCCCGGCCTGCTTCCCCTTCTCCTCCTTTTTCACCACAGGACTGCACACCATTCCGGCCCGCTGCCTTCCTCCAGCTTGCCACGGCCAGACGTCACCCTGGCCCAGTTTTCCTTCGGCGCGCGCATCGCCTCTTTGGGCCGAATGCGGCGCAATACAGCCCATCACCAGCTCCCGAAGCCCATCATCGCGCCTCCCCTTCCCTCTCTATGTGCCGCTGTCAGGTGCGACCCAGCCGTCGGAAGCCTCTTCTTCCTCGGTCCGGACTCCTCTCTCTCTACGAGACCAAGCCGGCAATGGCCTCTCTTTTGAACCCGCCTCGGCCACGACGGGAAATCGCCCGGATAAGCCTCAGATGGGACTCATCCTGTCTCCTCCACCTAGGGCAACCTTTATCTGCAAGCGTGAGGCTTTGACATCGAATAGGACTCCCGGGCGATAAATAGCGCCCTAATTTCCCCCAGGAGCCTCCCACTGCTTCCAGATCTTTTTTCCCGCATCCTCGCCTTCGGTTGACCAGGGAAGCACCGGTTCCGACGAGCACCGAAGCTCCTGGCCGCCGCCGCATCACCGTGCCGTTCTCCGATGCCCACATGTAACTCAAATGGATTCGCCGTGGTCCACTGGTGCTGTACAGACGCACGTCCGAGATAACCGGTACGTGAAACGCGATTCTGGCGAACCTCCGGCCGACCGCCGCCGCACCCGAGATCGCGCTGAAGGACTGCTGGCCGTCCAATCCCGTTTCGCCGATCAAGATTAGATGGTGAGATACCCTTTCGCTCTTTCAAAACATTGGCCGTCCGAGATCAAGTCGACGCGATAGATCTTTCATAATCCGAGTCAGCTTCTTCGACGCGTCACCGTGCCACACTGGCAGGACACGTCATCTCAAAATCCTACGTGGCTGTACCACATCAGCAAACTTGCCCACGTGTCAATCCCAGTCAGCACTTAGTTTCTTTTTAATTATTTTATATCTCCACTAACGTCATAAGCAGTCATGATGACGCAAAAAACATAATTTCCAGTATGAAATTAATTTGAATAATTTTAGGAAAATAAAAATTTGTTGGAAAATGTTTTTTATAGTGTTTTCATTGAAAAAATAAATCTATGAAATATTTTCAGTATTAATTTAATCCTGAAAAAATTTTGTAATCAGTAAATAAATATAAAATAATGTGGTAATGTTTTTAATAATGTTTTCTTTCATAAATAAATGTTTATTTAATGTATTAATGCTATCTAATATTGTTTTGTTTGACAAAATAATGCTAGAAATAGGACTAAATTTGAAAATTAGTTTTAATAATATTTAACCATGTTTTTATAATGTTATTAATTCTATTGAAGGTTTTTGTATAGTTTTATACTCTTTCCAGTCATAAATACTTGTCGCTTTTGACTTTTCATGGTCTTCGATATGCAACTTTAACTATTGTTTTATATTAGAATATAGTTATAATATCTAATAAAAGTATAATATTATGAAAATATTTTTCAAGACAAATGTACACATACGATTCTTATGCTTTCAAACTAAATATTCTAGAAATTATTGGCGGTCAAAATTTTAAAATTTTGACCGGATTTTAGTCAAAGCGACAAGTATTTATGACCAGATTGAGTAATTTAAATAAATACTAATAAATTTCAGAAAAATCGTACAAAATCTAGAAAATCATAGATGACTCTGAAAAATTATATTCATCTTTTTGTCATGTTTTAATCTTTCGGAAGCCGTAGCTTGTCAACCATAGCTCCAATTTGACCCTTTTTTTACCAGAATGTCCGAAAAGCGTGATCTTGAATGTGATGATGTTTGTTGTGTGATATTTGGTTCTTTTTATATCTTGGCATTTACGTATTGACTTTTCACTTATGTTGCGAGTAAACACTAATGTTCCGGAGGAGCTAGAAGGACTTTAAGACTAAGATTTCGCAAAAGACCCACTTGAGTCGAGTGAAGGAAAGTTATGTTCTTGAACATATTTATCCTAGTTTTTAAAATATTTTATTTTACAAACATGCATGCTAATAAATTGTTAGGAATCCCAAGAGTTTGATTGTATCCTAGTTTTTTCTTATCATCCTTGTTGCCCTAGTTATGATTTTGGGTTATAGAAGGGTACATGATACTTAGCCTTACTTTTGGGATGGTGATAATGATAATTGAGCTATGAAACTTGATAATAGTCTTATACAAAAATGCTAAAAGATGATGGTATAATTTTTGTAGCAACATGATATAGGGATTTAAGCAATGGTTTGATGATATTGGTACAATATTATACAGTTGGGATGTGGTAGTCTTGTTCAAATCTATTGACCGATTTGTAGAGTGATCTTTTCGAGTAAACAGTACAACCATAAGCCTAGAATGAGACGAACATAGCGAATTAATTTGTATACTCTCAGCATTATGTAGACCATCCAGTTGTGTAGAACGTAAGGGTGTACTTCCAGGGTGTTCCATTAGCGCAAGAGGGGACTTCCATTAATGAGGTGTATTTACGTGGCGGTGAAACTTTAACGGGCATGCATGTGCTGAGAGGGGCATTGTAAAAGATTTGTAGTGGTTTTCTGGCCACACACCTCAAAAGTGTGTAAACGTCCAGCTAACGTGGGCATAATGGAGATCATGACTTGTAGGTAAAGTGTACAACCTCTGTAGAGTAAAAATTGAATATTCAGTCGTGCTTATAGTCACGAGCGAAGAGGAATTCTTAAATGATTAGAATTTGATGATATAGTCGGTGTGGTCAACTATGGTGGTAGAAACCATGGTTGAGGTGTCGATCAATCACAATGGGGGAATTATGGTTGAGGTGTTGGTTTAGTTAGCCTCGATGGTGAGAACCTTGGTTGAGGTGGTCAGTTGGTGGTTAAGTCAAAATGGTTGAAATCTTGAGGCTAGATGTCTATTTACTGTTGTTCACTTAATTACTTACTCGCTTTCGAATTGTTTTGGAAATAAATGTTGTTTTATGCAAAAGAGCCATATCAGCCTTATTATTGTTAAAACCTTCATATGCATATTATTTTCTCACAACTTGTTATAACCAAACATTCAATTGGGAAAGACTTCAAAGACGTAATGGAAGAATGTGCACTCTAGGGACGTGTTCTTCGTCGATTGCCTAGGGAGTTATCAGTGAAGATGAAGATGACGTTTAGGATTCCGCTATAGATTTATTTGGTTCTTCGACCATTAAAGGTCTCTTTTGTAAGATAATTTATCGATTAAGGTATGGATATCATAAATAAAATTGCTATGTGTTGGGATTGATTTCTGAGCTTAGCACATAGATGAGATTGGTCAGTTTCCTTAGATCGGTCTCGACACTCATGTTCTGACTATCTGCAGGCAACAAGGGCGCTCTGAGATCCTGAACAAGGGCGCTCTGAGGTCCTGAACAACGCAACCTTCATGGTTAGGTAGGGGTAATCTCTCTATGTCCATTCCTCTATTGGTTGAACTTGACCCCCTACCTTTTAGCCAGTAACCAATATTGTTCCTCTGAATGTTGCACTCCTGGAGGAAAGATTCCACTTTTGATTTGCCGGTGGCAATGTCGGTGATCTCCAAACTTTGGTCCCATCCATTCTGATCACCATAAAGGCTTAGAGAAGTAGACGATGTTGCACCTGTACTCGGAGACACTTACTCCATTGAAGCTTTCCTTGGAATGCTTTGACACGAATATTGTTAGGTCGCCAGCGTCCTTCACCTTAGACCATGCTGACATCCAATCGAGGAGATTGCACCTGTAGACCACGCTGTGGTAGGTAAAGCACCATGTCCTTTGGAACATGCTCAGCATGGTGCCGACGAGGTGCAACTCGTAGTTGGCCTCTAGGTAGCTTTGTAGGTGTTGCCAAAGATGGACCAGGGTCACCATAGGTGTTGCCCCATCACCGATGCTACCGCAGATGGAGATCTCTCCGATGCAATCGATTGCCAAGAACCTCTCTTGGTAGCGGATGATGGAGTCCATGGAGTACTCCAGGTTGAAGAGTCAAAGGACTATTTACCCTGACCGGGTAGGACGCGATGTCCGTGGAGCTTGTGAGCACGACCATGGCCACACACTTGTGGCTAGCATTGGACAGTGCGGAGAGCACGATCTCATAGCACAACGCGTCCCTCATCCTGTGTAGATTTATGGCAACGGGAGTAGCCACGTGCCCGAAACTGTTGTCTGGGTAGTGCATCATCCACTGGCCGTCGACCTTAGACATGCTTGTCAAGGAGGACGCCACCACAAGCCAACGGGAGCAGACCGCATGTGCCAGTGAAGGGGTTCAATAGCCCAAAAGCCGCCTCGTCCATCAGCACCATCCACCCACATGACGAACCGTGCGGCACCTTGCCGTGCACGTCTGAGAGAAGCAAGGAGAATGCTCTCCCTTTCAACACGATGTAAAAGGTGACACTTTCTCACTTGGTATCGAACGAGAGTAGTAAGGGAAGTGCAAAGCTCTTAAACGGCATGGCAGCCTGCCACGGGGAACACATCGATCAGAAGGATGACACATCATGCCTAGAGGCGAGATGCTTCCTGATGGACTCAAGGAGCTCCGATGTGAGGCCGGAGCTCCAATCCAGCTTTGGTCTTCTCAAAGAATGATGTTGCTGAGCCGCCATGGATGCCATCAGCTATCAGGCAAGAAAGGGTGGCTAATGTCTACTAAGTAGCGGATGCAATCATGCAACTGCAAGAGCACATATGGGGAATGGATTTAAATGAACAGATCCATGGACAATCACAAGATTAGGAAGAGATAGTAAGTATAATTGTGTGAATCCAAATGAAATTGCTCTGTCATTAATGTATGCTAGTGATAAGCAGGAAGATTTTGCAAGATGACCAGAAAGGTTCAAGTTAATCGCTTTGTTTTGGAATTATATGGTGAAATTAGTTTTTCTTTCTCAAACTAGCATGCACCAGGGGCTCAAGAACTAGCCATCTAATATGTGTATGGAAATAATCGATCTTGTTCACGTATAGAAATACTAATCATGCTCGTATATGAAAATAATGATCATTTTCGCGTATGAAAAAATTGATCATGTTTGCGTTTGGAAATAATGATTTTGTTCGCGTATGGAAATAATGATCATGTTCGCGTATGATATAATCGATCATATTGGTGTATGGAAATAATCGATTACGTTAATCACCAAACATTTATAGCGGTGGTCTATCTTCATGCCAACATGGGTGTACGGGCAATGTAGTGTACGGATTTTGTTTAAGCCTCAGAAAACTCTAGAAACATTGGATGTTCATAAGCCAATGGAATATGATTAATTCAACATGGGCGTACGGATGCTCACTTGCGACAAGATCCATCTATTGAGTGATACCCATGTTCACTACATGGATCTGCAATTTTGTGTAAGTCTTACATTCACATATTAAATATTTGGTTCATGTTTCTAAACTTTCTATTTATTATCCCAGACGGTCTTTGATTTCTATCGATTGTCGTCATTCTGTAGAAATCTTGACGTTCAACGCTTGGCGAAACACATTTGATAGCTAACCCGGGATAGACTACCATATCTCTATGTACAAGTTTGTAAGATTGTATCGTTTGTCAGTCAATGTCGTTGTTTACGCTTTCCTAATGTCTACCTTGTGCAGATTCTATTGCCACATGCTCTCCTCGGCAGCTAAATTCTGCTCACACTAGACAAGGATAATATAACTATATTTGTACTAGACCCGCTTCCTATGCCAGTGTGGTTCAAAGTTTCATTTTATGTAAACTATAAGCCAAAACATGAAAAGATTGTCAAGAGCTTTGAGCTTGCCATGGAAGTAGCAAACCCTGGTAGGAATTATGATATCTTGAGATGGCCTCTTAAACTACATCGTGGTGTTCTCGGTTTCATGATTGATAACTTGCTTTAATCTCACTATAATTGATTCGTTTGTGAAGTACAAATGTATCAATTAATTATTTTGTAGGAACACTTATGGTTTCTTCGTTATCGAGTTTATGCGTCTATGAAATGGAGAAAGACTAGAACCAATAATTCATAAAGTAAGTCTTCTCCATCTTACAATGGTGTACAGTTCACAGATCTATATCCAATTACTATTTTTGTTATTGACATGCAATACACATGCAGAATGACTATCAACTGAGAAAGCAATTTTTGTTAGATCTACTGAAGTATAATAGGAACGAATGTGAAGACGGTATCTCCTCCTATATATGGGAAATTGTTAAGTGTATTAGGCATTAGATGTTTCGAAAGATAAATTAGTTTTGATATTATATTTGCACGTGACTATCTATATAACCATATATTACTTCTTGTATCATTTATTTTTATTCTTGATGCCCTAAAACTATATTAGTAACAATAGATGTACAAAAATTATGTGCATATGTCAGTGGATGGTTACTAGTTGAGTACTAAAATGCATCAAAGTGTGCACACTAGACCTGATTTCATATGAGTTGGAGTTAAAAGATATCCAACTATCTTCGATCTGTTGAATGCGTTGCTTCAACTATAGGAAAATAGCCCTAGGTGCCCAGACTTTACCTGTTAAATGATGGCATAACACAGAACATTGTTGTACACAGTTCTTGAAATGATGTTTTCGACTCTCTTTTTAAAATAAATAAATACAATCTTGATCACTAATGTACATATAAGAGTACTTTATGTTAGCTCAAGAAACGATATAGAGGTTTGTCATCAAAATTAAAATACCATTACCCCGCAAAAATTAAAATACTTTTAAATATATGACTATTTTTATATTTTTTTCTAGCATATCTTTGTAAGAAAGTTGCTTGAAGCCGTTTTTCGAAAGTAAAAGGGTACCATTTATTTTTTTTTGAACTGTTAGTCGTATTCATTGTGTACAATAATAGAGAAAAGACTCACTCCTTCAATTGTTTGTTCTTGACCTATAAACAACCTAAATAATCCCAAAGATCGTTGAAAAAGAACTATCCGTAAAACAACTTAATTTGGCCCCTGGTTCATAAAGCAAACCTTTGTCTGCGGTATTGACTTCACAAATTTGAGTGACTTCTTAATCCCCCCCCCCCCCCCCCCACACACACACACCATTTGAAAGAAAGTTTACACAAGACAGTGATCTCCCTACGATAGAATGGTCATATACCAATACTCCAACATAAGTCCGCCCTATGAGGACATATATACATCACAATCTTAATTTGGGTACTTCAACAGACTTTCTATATATGAAGGAATGCTGGAGTGAATTACTTCTTGAATCTTTCTAAAATAAAACACAACGAATTTTAAGCTTGTCAGCTTTAGTTTTCTTTTCAAAATGTAATTTTTATCAGCACAATGTTGAAGTACAGAAGTACCTGACTCATATACTGTAAAACTTGAGAGAACATTCACCTCGCTACAAGTCTACCACCAATTCGTTTGACTTGACTAGTTAATGACCACGCATTCTTAGGGCACAAAATATATTGCAAGCTCTAATCCCTCTCCTAACATTTTAGGAATGGGATCATCTGACGTCTAGAGAAAAGTCATAGATCTACAGTGCACCCACACTCGCTCCATTTTAGCTGTGCGATCAAAAAGCGATGGATCAAATGCAGCGCTACAGGAAATAGATGAACATTAAATATGCACAGTATTTTTATGAACAATATCTTCCGCACATTATTTCTCGAACTGTAACATCTGTATCAGTAGACTCATGCTCTGTGCGTCAGAGGATCCGATTCCATATTTTATATTTCACGCCTTCTAAATTTCAGGTTCTGAAAATGTAGAAGATTTTAGTCGCTGCTGTGTACATTATGGTTGGCAAGGTTTAGGGTTTGAAGAGGAGATTTTTAAGATCACTAGTGTGCTTCTCAGGGTTAGAACGATTCCTAGGAAAGCAAGCTAGACCAACGGCAGTGACACACACGGGTCAACGGGAACACAGCTGATTGTGGGTTAGCGGGAACACAACCGGCTGCGGGTGGTGGAGGACGGCCGGTGGGCAGTGCTGACTGTGGGAGAAGCAAGGATACGACCCGGTGGAGCCGAGTTAGCGTGACAGTAGGCGGTGAGCATGAATCCGACAGCATGAGAGTTGCCAGAGATGGAGGAAGCCACAGGCGGGACAGGGGTGAGCGATAGGATGAAGGGAGAAGACAATGTTTTGGCCGTTTGATCGAGATCCTGCAGCTCACGCTAATCGACTCACAAAATGCCTGATTTCAGGTGACTGAAGAATAGCAACAGTATTTACATTTCAGCCCCACATTTTTGTTTTGACCCTTGTGTAATAACAATATGTTGTGCTTGGTGACACAATTTGGCCGATGCCATCGATACCACCATTATCCCAAGCCAAGCTCTACTCATACTCCATAACACCTGTGCCGCCATTATCGGCCTGCACTTCCACCCCCGGCCCCAATGCCTTATGCCCACTGCCCTGTGCTACGACCACATAGATCTGTTGCAGTGCTTGGTCAATGCGACATCCTTGTGTCCGCTAATAGCTTGTCTAAACTCCATTTTCACTCTTGGCTATCTCACACCATTGTGCTTCTATTTACCACAGGATACCATTTCAGTGAAACGAGTTTCTTCTACTGATACATAATCTATCTCTCTTAGAACTTTACGTGAAAACCTAGAAATTCTTTATCAATATTTCCCCAAATCCAACTGTTGGTAACTAAGGTAACCAAATACAGAGATGGGCCTTTAGCTTTGTAGTGGAAATTGAAGGCTTTTTCATGTGACACACGATTATTGAAAATTGTGCAATATTATTAATGTCATATATCCTTTCAGTTACAGTGCCGACCTATTTATAGCATGTACTTAACCGCTCTCAATTATAATTTACAACATTATCCCTCTAACTACTACATTCCCGACATATTCAAGGGTATTTTGGTACAATCCTAGGTATATTAGCATATTTACAATTGTACCCTTCACCATCACATGGATTCCAGAGAACGTTGTGCCTTCGCCCAAGCTCCCGAAGGTCTATCGCAAACGGGACCTTCGGCGTACTTTCGGTTGGCTTCATCGTGGCATCACGAGTTGGCCTTCGGTTGACCTCCAAAGGCCCACAAGTGGCTTTGACTACGATGATATTGGGCATCACGAGTTGGCCTTCGGTTCTACCCATACCAAAAATCGACGCTGACTCGATACCATGCAAACATACATAAAGCATATGTTATCATATTAGACACATATGATCTAAATTAATGAGAGAAATATATCTAGATGCTTGCCTTGCTACTTAGACAGCTGCCTGATGCTACCCACATACAATTTATAGAACCCAAGTGGCTCGGTGTCACCTTCAACCACACTCGCATCACGCTCTGGATCCTCGCTTACTAAAGAATAACACATGCAATTATGAGTATGAATGAGGTGCAACAATGTATGCTACAATATGTATAACAACAAGCTAAAAGTGCAAGACATGCAAAATAAAAGCAAACTTTGCGATCTAAATGACTTTCGAAAAGTTAATAGGAGGCCGGAGACTCTGGGTTGAACTCGGAACCTCCGGGTTGTACTCTGGACGGGGATTCTTTGCTAAATATAAATCGAATTAACCCAAACCCTCTAGATTTAACCCGGACTATCTGGGTGAGGCTCCGAGCGAGGGTGCTCAATTAAATCTAAATCGAATTAACCGGACTCTCTGGGTTGGGCAGACTTGCACTTCTCGGTGATCTTCCTCGGTCGATTCGACTCATATGTTAAATCTATCCTACATAAACATACATATACACTATACAAAGGGTTCTAGACTCAACTTGCATCCTAAACCCTAACGATTTTTTTAGCACAATTCATCAGGGTTTTCACTGGGCTACCCAGACTATCCGAGTTCTACCCAAACTATCCGGGTTGTACAGAGAGGTTGCTTCGAGGGGGAAAACTCGGCCGATTTGATTTGCGAACCTCTCCAAACCAAAGGGAAATATGTTTGAGATAGTTCATAGGGTCTAGAACTCACTCACTAACCTACCAACATGATTCCTAGCACAAAATTTGTCTGAATCCTCTCTTTTTGCTCCAAAGCTCAAGAACTCGAGAACTCCGCAAACTTAGCCCCAAACTCGAAATCGACCCAGCAAAATGTGCATGCTTGCCATGGGAGCCTAGGAGACTGACCCATGATGATTTGCTGAGCTAGGTGATCGTCGGTGGAAGGTTGAAAAGCTCGAGAAGAGGAAGAACGCCAGTACTCCTCGTGCTTCAACCAATAACACCAAAAGACATCAAAACCGGCTCGAATCCTTCAGGAAAACAAAAATGAATTGGATGGATGAGGAACTTATGAGCTAAGGATCGCATTAGTAACACATGCATACCTTGATTCCTTCTCTTGAGGTGGGATTTTGGGGAGAAGGAGAGAGTGCTTGAGAGAGAGAGAGAGCTCAGGCTGCACTGTGGGAGTGAGAGAGAGCTGGGAGAGAGAGGGAGTGGGTGGGGGCTGCTACCTCATGGAGGATATGGGGTGGTTGGCCACCCATGTGGGCCCCACATGCTAGAGAAAGAAGCCCGCTTCAACTACGAATTCATTTATTTCTCTCCTGGATTTCTTTCTCTCATCCAATTGACTTAAAACTAAGCGCTCTAATGCTCTGAAACAAAATTACTCAAAATTAAACCTAATGCTTATGAAGCATGATTAGGCTTTATTATGTAATTACGACTTCGGGACGTGACATCGGATCTAGTAATGAACCGGCTTAGAGCTGCCAATCTTACTACCAGGTGTTATGCTTGTTTCGTGCTCTAGGGGGGGTTCTCATGTCAAGTATTTCTTGTATTTTCTGAGGATCTACTTCGATGCTCCTCCTTGAGACCAAGAAGCCCATCAACCTTCCAGATCGTACACCAAATGCACATTTTTTCTTGGTTTAGCTTTAGTCCTACACTTCATAGATATTTGAAAGTTTCTTGAAGGTCATCGAGGTGTTTCTCCTCTTTGATGTTTTTTACCACTATGTCGTCAATGTGTGCTGAGACGTTTTGCCTCAGTTATGACTTTAGCACTATTTGGACCAATCAAGCGAAGGTGGCACCAGCATTCTGAAGGTTGAAGGCTATCCTTACGAAACAATATATACTGAAGGAGGGTCTGAAACTTTGCCATCCAAACCTGATAGTACCCAGAATATGCATCCAGAAAGCTCAACATCTCACAGCTAGCAGTGGAGTCCACCAATTGATCAATGTGTGGCAAAGAAAAAACATCATTTGGATACACTCTGTTAAGGTCTTTGAAATATACACATATCCTCCAATTGCCATTACTTTTCTTGACTAGCACCGGGTTAGCCAGCCATTCAGAATGCAACACTTTGCGTACAGCTCCGGCATCAAGCCACTTCTGTATCTCAGCCTTCGCTGCATCTTCTCTCTCTTTTGAAGCCTTCCGAAGCTTTTGCTTCTTTGGATTCACATTCGGGTCAACATTTAGAGTATGTTGGATGATTTCTCTATTGACTCCTTACAAATCCTTCAACGACCAAGCGAAGATATCTTCGTTCTTGCGAAGGAACCGTATCATCCTTCTCTCAGCTTCCTCTGTGACCTCAGCTCCAATGAAAACTGCTTTGTCTGGCCTATCTTGACATAGCAGCACCTTCTTGGTCTTCCCTTCGGGTCTACCCTTCATCACCGCTGTGTCTACGGCTGTTCTTCGTATTCCTCAGGTTTTATCGGAGGTTTTGCTACTACATGAACGTTTCGCCTGCCAGAGTATTTCCCACTTCAATCCTACGGGCCACTTGTTGATCTCCAAACACCGTAATGACACCTCCTGGACCAGGCATTTTCATGCACAAATACCCATGGTTTGGTATAGCTATGAATCTATTCAAGTATCCCCGTCCAAAAATTGCATTGTAAGGACAAATGACATCAACCACATCGAAGATAATATCCTCCATCTGAAAGTTTGACCCTTTGTCAAATGAAATTAGGATCTCCATTTTTTCCAAAGCGTTAATTGCTTTCCCCCCGAAGCCTAGCAACGGGGATCTAGCCTGCTGAAGGTCATTTTATTGCAGGCCCATGCTACCAAAAGCCTTAGAGAAAATGATGTCTGCCGAACTTCCGCCATCTCTGAGGATTCTGTGCACTTCATTTCCTAAAATATTTGCAGTGATGACAAAGGTGTCCGTATGCGGGTAATCTAGGACCCTCATGTCCTCCCATTAAAAGGTAATGGGTACATGAGACCACTTCAAATGGACATAAGTAGGGCCTATACCGACATGGTTAACTCTTCGCACATATTCTTTTTGTTTTCTCTTTGATTTGGTTTCCTGATTGAATCCTCCAGTGATTCCCAGCACAACATTGAATCCACGATTTACTGTGTTCACCGATCTGCTAGTTTCTAGAGGGGCTTCAATTGCTGGTCTTGGCAGAGGGGGTGGGAGTTGAAAAGCTATCAACTGACCAAAAGTCTGGTCCGATAGAGCCAAAGGTGCAGGAACATATGGCTACAGTGCAGCCATTGGTCACCACTAATTAGCGAATGCCGAGGAGTTTGGGCCGCATGTCTAATTGAAAGTGCGGCATGATGCTGACTCTTGCAGGATCGAATGGTTGCTTCCCTTGGCTTTTTTTCATGGCTATGACCTGTGGGCACTACTTAGTCCTATGATCAGCACCTTCACCATGCAAGTCACAGTATAATGTAGTCGGTCCAGTGGAGCCCATCCTCCTTAACCGTCTCGACCTCCGCGGCCTCTACCACTTCGGCCTCCTCGAGTACCCCCACCTTGTATTTCGATGAAGTCTTCCATGACCTCAACCAATCTGGAGTCTATCTGGTTGATTTCTTTTTGCTCTGATGTGTACTCAAATGCTTTGGTTTTTTTCGTATGCTTTGGCCTGTCCCTCGACTCGCCAGCATTTACGTCCCTGCTTGATGAATTTGGCCTTGACGTCTTCAACACTAGTAGCTCACTTTTCTTTCAAAGATGGTCCATTGCAGACCTCGAATACTCCTCCATCTTGTTGAATAGCTCTTGGACACTCTCTGGCCTTTTATGTGTAAGCTTTCCTGCTGAAAGTCCTCCTCTGATGCCCTAGATAGCATCGTTGATTATTATCTTCGCTCAAACCATTCACCTGGTAGCGAACGTGCACAAAGCAAAGCATATAGTCCTGTAGCATCTCTGCCGGCTGTTGCTTGACTGTGAAGAGGTCGTTGGCAATGACCTTCTCTGTCCATTTGCCCTAGAAATTACTATAAAGGGCATTACGCAACTACCCCCATGAGTAAACGGATCCTGAAGGCAATGCGGAGTACCACGACCTTGCTACCTTCATCGCCAACACAAAAGCCTTTGACAGCGTTGTGTCATCTCCCCCAACGGATTCAACTGCTGCCTCGAAACTCATAACCAATTCCTTTGGATCTAACTCCCCATCAAACATTACCACCCTCAACATTTTGAAGCCCAAAGGCCATGGCTGGTTTTGTAAACTGACACTGAGTGGTGATTTTGTATCGCCAATGCCTGACCTATGATGAAGGTCTCAAACTGGTCGTACTGTAAATGCTAACGAAGGAGTAATCAAGTGGGTCTGCTCGTCCCTCTCCCCCCACTGCAACCTGTTGATTTCTTCTTATATTTTTTCGGAGTTCTTCTAGCTTCGTAAAATTGATGGTGATACTCAGCGGCCTTTTGACTCGCTGCCAAGGTATCCTGTCGGTGTATCTTGAACCGGGGGTCCCTGAGTCCCGAGGCCAGGCCAGCCGTCCGCCACGTGTCACCATCCCGCGAGGACCCTCCTGCGGGGTGAGGAAAGTCCAAGTTCCGGGAGAAGGTGCTCGGGGCCACAGTCCCTGGTCCCCGGGCACCCCAGTTCCCCGATGATCCGCAGAGTCTAAGTACCGGGAAGAAAGTGCTCGGGGAGGTGCCCGGTCACCCCCGAGCACCCTAGTTCCCCGACGATCAGAAGAGCTAAGTTCCGGGAGAGAGTGCTCAGGGGCTGTGTGCGGCAGCCCCCGAGCGCCCGATTCCCCGGGGGTCAGTGTGAAAGTGCTCGGGAGAGAGTGCTCGGGGCTGCGCGTGGCAGCCCCCGGGCTCTCGGTTCCCCGAAGGATCTGTGCAAAGGTGCTCGGGAGAGAGTGCTCGGGGTTGCACGTGGCAGCCCCCGAGCAATCGGTTCCCCGAAGGTTCGTGCAAGAGTGCTCGGGAGAAAGTGCTCGGGGAGGTAAACAGTGCCCCCGAGCACCCGGTACCCCGAGGCCAAGGGTAGGCATTCTCGGGAGAGAGTGCTCGGGGAGGTGAACAATACCCCCGAGCACCCGGTGCCCCGACGACCCAGAAGGGCCCCCGAGGGGCCCGCCGATGAGGTGTCAACCAGTCAGAGGTCCGAGGCCGCATTTAATGAGTGTGCGCGGCCTGACATCCTCAACTGCTCCCGCCGCAGTGTCAGTCCCTGCCATGCTTTGGCAGAGAGGCGTGGGGTCATTAATTGCACGGGTCCCGTCCCGTATCATCTGGTGTGTCTCGGGATAACATCGCCAGGATCAAGGCGTTCCGTCCGCCACCCTGCTGTGGCAGAGGAACAAGACAGGGCGGGCACGCTGGGTTGCTCTGTGGCTGCCCGGTGGGCCCTCTCTACGGCACCCGTTGCCAGGGCGTTTATGGCGATAGGTGACCAGGCGTGTGCCGCGTTTTCCACCCCCGGTCACTTCACCCAGAAGAAATGATGACGCCTTTCCCAGCCATGGTGTCTTGGAACTTGTGCCCCCTCCTTCCCATTCGGGGCATGCCTCAGCCGGCGAGTGCATGAAAGAGTTGGCACACCCAAGAAGGAAGGGAGGCCCGAAGAATAGACCGAAGAGAATCAGACCAAAGATACATCCGAGACGTCCAAGAGACCGCAAGCATCGAACACAGAAGCACCAAGAACCGAACCATAGTCTATGCCCAAGAACAAGGAGCCTCAAGCTCTTAGTCAAGATCATCCCCCCTGCCGAATCTCTAAAAAGGGGTCTCTCAGGATCCCTGCGACAGGAGTTAATCCTCCGACAGCTGGCGCGCCAGGTAGGGGGGAATATCCCTGAATCTGTTTGTTTTCTTCCACAGGAAAAAATGGCCGATGGACACCGCATCCAGCGTTCCGGCTCCACTTCCAGTGAGGAAATGCAGCCCCTCGCACAGGAGGTCCTAGCCGCTGCTGCGTCCCAGCAGTAGCCGCAATCTGCACGTGCGTTTTTCCCCTCCCAAGGGGACCAAGGCGCTGGGCCCAGCAGGGCCGCCGTTGCCGCCGTTGGTGCACCTTCCGACCCCCATCAGGTGGTCGAAACTCCGGCCGCCAGGTCCGCCTCTGGACAGCGTCGGGCGCCTCTTCGGTGTAGGCTTGCTTTCAGCGAGGCCGGCCCCGGGAGCGCGCTGCTTGCGGTGCACGCTCTCCTCAGGCGACTCCGGAAACCCTGGAGGGTCGTTGGATCCAAGAAGTCGCTGCCCTGGTCGGCACTGCTCGCCGCCAGGTACTGGCCGGTAATTCTCGCGCCACCACCCAGCGTGGCGCCACCCGGACCGGCCCATCAACGGGCAACGTTCGCACGGGCCGGGGGGCCTCCAGGCAGAGCGCCACCCCCCTGGCCGCGTCCGAAGCCCAGGACCTCCGCTTGCGTCTCAACGAGCGGAGGGGCCACAAAGATGCGCGCGTCACTCTCGAGCGCCAACGGGTGACCCAGCAGGAGGCCGAGGCTGAGGACCAAGCCTCCTCTTTTCCGGCCCGCGATCGCCAGGATTCCCCGGCTCGCCGGCGTTCTCCGCCAAGGAGCACCGCCTGCGCCACGGGGTACGGCACCGGCTGCCGTACCTTCTCTAGTGAACTCCGACGGGTCAAATGGCCCTCCAGGTTCCGCCCTGAGCTACCGGAGAAGTACGACGGGTCCATCGACCCCGTCGAGTTCCTCCAAATATACACTACGGCCGTCCAGGCGGCCGGAGGCGGTGAAAAGGTGATGGCGAATTATTTCCATGTTGCCTTGAGGGGCTCTGCCCGTTCTTAGCTCATGAACTTACCCCCAGGATCTATTAGCTCCTGGGATGACCTCTGCCACCAGTTTGTGGCTAATTTTCAGGGCACATTCACGCGCCCCGGTTTGGAGTGCGACCTCCACGCCGTCAAGCAACAGGAGGGGGAGACACTGCGGCGCTTTATTCAACGCTTCAGCCAGGTCCGCAACACCATCCCGCGGATAGCCCCCCACGCTGTCATCGTCGCCTTCCGGCAGGGCGTCTGCGACGAGCGGATGCTCGAAAAGCTAGGTACGCACGAAATCGAAACCACTGCGGAGCTCTTTGCACTGGCTGACAAGTGCGCCAAGGCGGCGGAGGCCCGGGCGTGGCATGCTCCGCGCCCCACCGCCAACCAGCCAAGTTCTTCCCGTTCCGACAGGCGGGAAAAGAAGAAGAGAAGAAAGCGCGAAGCCGCTCCTATCGAACCGGCCCAGGGCCCCGCCCATAGGCCGGCCCAAGAGCCCGACCGCCGGCAAGAACATCGGGCAGCCACCGACAGACGGCCCGCGCCCGCGAGGGCCCGAGCCAGGGCCCCTCCTCGGGCTCCGGCTCCCGTGAGGGCCCCGGCACCTGCAAGGGCACCAGCTCCAGCAAGAGCCCCGGCACCCGCTCGGGCTCCGGCTCCAGCGAGGGCCCCCGCTTCCACAGGGCCCGAGCCAGGCAAATGGTGCCCCATCCACCAGACCAGATGGCACGATCTCACGGAGTGTCGTACGGTCAAAGGTCTCGTCGAGCAGCGCCAACGGGAGCGCGACGAGTCCCGCGGGGGAGGCGACGCAGAGGCCGCCCCCGGCAACGCCGAGCTCGGCTTCCAGGAACCCGAGCACACCGTCGCTTTCATCGACGGAGGCGCTTACACGCCTTCCTCGCGGTGTGGCATCAAGACCATGCGGCGCGAGGTGTGCTCGGCAACCCCGAGTGAAGAGGCCGCCAGGCCCCTGAAGTGGTCGGATGCTCCGATCATGTTCAGTATAGCTGACCACCCCACCAGTACTGCAGCCGTGGGGCGACTACCCCTGGTGGTGTCCCCCACCATCTGCAATGTCAAGGTCGGCAGAGTGCTGATCGATGGGGGTGCAGGCCTCAACCTCCTCTCCAAGGAGGCCTTCGAAAAGCTGCAAGTGTCCTCCAGGCGCCTAAAGCCGTCGCTCTCATTCTGCGGAGTGACGCCCGGGCACTCCCTGCCCCTCGGGCAGGTCGAGCTACCCGTAACCTTCGGGAGTCGGGACAACTTCCGCACGGAAAGCGTCCTCTTCGACGTCGCGGAGCTCCCTCTCCCCTACAACGCCATTCTCGGGCGTCCGGCGCTCGCCAAATTCATGATGGCCGCGCATTATGCGTATCTCACGGTTAAGATGCCGGGCCCAGCAAGCCCCATCTCCGTGACGGCCGACTCCGGCGGCGCCGTCTCTTGACTCGAGCAGTCATACATGGCTTTGGTCTCAGTCCAGGCCGAGGTCGAAGGCTGCACAGGGGGCCCGGAACCCTCTTCATCCAAACCCCGACTCACCGCCGACGCCTCTGTTTCTACGAAGGAGGTCGTGGTGGGCGAAAGCGCTTCCCAAGTCGTCCGAATCGGCGGCGACCTGGGTGGCAAATAGGAAAGCGCGCTTGTCACCTTCCTCCGGGCTAACGCCGATGTGTTTGCATGGCAACCGTCCGACATGCTCGGGATCCCTAGGGAGGTGATCGAGCACCACTTGGCTGTGCGCCCGGACGTGCGCCCGGTGAAACAAAAAGTTCGGCGGCAGGCGCCCGAGCGCCAGGAATTCATCCGGGAGCAGGTCAGCAAGCTCCTCGACGCCAAGTTTATCCGAGAGGTCCTCCACCCCGACTGGCTGGCAAATCCAGTTATCGTCCCGAAGGCCAACAGCAAGCTCCGCATGTGTGTGGACTACACCGACCTAAATAAAGCTTGCCCTAAGGATCCTTTTCCCTTGCCAAGTAGAGATCAATTTGTAGATGCAACTGCGGGATGTGATCTTTTATGTTTTTTAGATGCAAACTCTGGGTATCACCAGATTCGCATGGCCGTAGAGGACAAAGAAAAAACTGCTTTTACCACCCCGGTGGGGACTTACTGTTATATGTCTATGCCTTTTGGTTTGCGTAATGCTGGGTCTTCTTTCCAGTGCGCCATTCGCATTACCCTTGACTCGCAGGTTGGCCGCAATGTCGAGGCCTACATCGTCGATCTCGTGGTTAAGTCCCAAAATCGCGCCACCCTGCTCGACGACCTTGCCGAGACTTTCAACAGTCTCCGCACTACCCGCCTCAAGCTCAACCCCGAGAAGTGTGTCTTCGGGGTCCCTACGGGCAAGCTCCTCGGTTTCTTGGTTTCCAGCCGAGGAATCGAGGCCAATCCAGAGAAGATCCGGGCCATCGAGCAGATGTGACCCCCGGCTCGACTCAAGGAGGTTCAGCGTCTCGCCAGCTGCATGGCGGCCCTCGGGCGCTTCATCTCTAAACTTGGAGAGCGGGGGCTCCCCCTCTTCAAACTCCTGAAGAAGACCGGTCGTTTCGACTGGACGCCGGAGGCCGAGCAGGCCTTCCGCGATTTGAAGAAGTACCTCACCTCACCGCCCGTGCTGGTGGCTCCCTCCGAAGGTGAGCCCCTACTGCTCTACGTATCGGCCACTCCTCAGGTCGTAAGCATGGTGTTGGTGGTGGAGCGCGGGGACAGGTGCTGGGTCCCAGCTCCCGGCCACCCCCGGGCACTCCCCAGTCCTCGCGGCTCCCCCCGAGCAGGGGGTCGAGCCCGAGCCCTTGGCTCCCCCCGAGCAGGGGGTCGAGCCCGAGCACTCGGTTCCTCCCGACCAGGGAGTCGAGCCCGAGCACCTGGTTAGCCCCGACCACACCGCCGAGCCTGGGGGCTGCGACAGCCACTCGGGTGAGGCTGCGGTCCGGGCCCGCCGGGTCCAGCGACCGGTGTACTTCGTCAGTGAAGTCCTTCGGGAGGCCAAAACAAGGTATCCCCAGGCTCAAAAGCTGCTCTACGCCGTCCTCATCGATTTCCGGAAGCTGCGCCACTACTTTCAAGCGCACAAGGTCTCGGTGGTTACCACGTATCCACTGGGACCCATCCTCCGGAACCGAGAAGGCACCGGGCGTGTTGTCAAGTGGGCGGTGGAGCTGGCGGAATTCGACCTGCACTTTGTCAGTCGCCAGGTGATCAAAAGCCAGGCGCTCTCCGACTTCATGGCAGAGTGGACACCCGTCCCCGAGGTCGTCCCAGAAGAGATTTCTATGTATCCCGGGCACGACACGCCCGGGTACTGGGTCATGCACTTCGACGGTTCCCTCTCGCTGAAAGGCGCGGGGGCCGAAGTGGTTCTCACCTCCCCAACGGGTGAAGAACTCCGGTACGTCGTGCAGCTGCAGTTACGCGCATCCAACAACATGGCGGAATATGAAGGCCTCGTCGCTGGCCTCCGAGCCGCGGTGGGCCTCGGGATTCGTCGCCTACTGGTCAAAGGGGACTCTCAGCTGGTGATCAACCAGGTATCCAAAGAGTACCAGTGCACGGATCCTCAAATGGCGGCGTACGTGGCAGCAGTCAGGAAGCTGGAGAGGCGCTTCGATGGCCTGGAATTGCGGTACATCTCTCGCCGCGACAACGCTCTGGCCGACGAGCTCTCCTGCCTGGCCTCCTCCCGTGCGCGCGTCCCTGCCAGAGTCTTTGAAGAAAGACTCACACGGCCTTCCGTCCTGCCTGCCGAACAGGACGAAGGGGAAACCTCGAACTCAATTCAGGGGACCCCGGCGGTGCCCTCAGTGGGAAGCCCCGTCAGGGTGCCACCGTCCAGCGAGTGCGCTACACTTGCTGAATGTTCTCAAGATGCCTCGTGGATGGACGACATCCGAGGGTACTTGAAGGAAAAGTTCCTTCCCAGGGATGAGGCGTCTGCCGAATGAGTTGCTCGGCAGTCCAAGCGCTATGCCATAGTAGATGGGGATCTCTACCGGCGTAGCGCAGGAGGTGTCCTCCTGAAATGCATCTCCCGGGCAGAAGGCGGTGAGCTCCTCGCTGAGATCCACGAGGGCGAGTGTGGTGGCCATTCATCGTTCCGCACGCTAGTCGGGAAGGCCTTCCGGCAAGGTTTCTACTGGCCTACAGCCCTCCAGGATGCTTCTGAGCTGGTTCGGCGCTGCAGGGTGTGCCAGTTCCACGCAAAGCAGATTCACTAGCCAGCTCAGGCTCTTCGCACCATCCCCCTATCATGGACTTTCGCGGTCTAGGGGCTGGACATTCTGGGTCCATTCCCCCGAGCAATCGGGGGCTATGAGTAACTCTACGTCTCCATCAACAAGTTCACCAAGTGGCCGGAGGCGCTCCCAGTCATCAAGGTGACCAAGCACATGGCTCTCCAGTTTATCCGCGGCATCACCAGTCGCTTTGGTGTCCCGAACCGGATCATCACCGACAACGGCACCCAGTTCACGAGTGCCCTGTTCGGGGACTACTGCAAAGACCTCAGCATCAAGCTCTGCTTCGCCTCCGTCACTCATCCTCGGAGTAACAGGCAAGTTGAGCGCGCCAACGCGAAGATACTGAAGGGCCTCAAAACTCGGACCTATGACGTGCTCGCAAAGCATGGGAAGGGATGGGTGGACGAGCTGCCCGCCGTGCTATGGGCTAATCGGCCCACGCCAAGCCGCGCCACCGGGGAGACTCCATTCTTCCTCGTGTACGGCGCTGAGGCGGTCCTCCCCTCCGAGCTCACTCTAGGCTCCCCTCGGGTGCATGCATACTCTGAGGGTGAGCAAGAGCAGCAGAGGCGCGATGACGATGACTATTTGGAAGAGCGCCGGCGGTGCGCCGCCGTCCGGGCGGCTCAGTACCAGCAAAGTTTGCGGCGCTACCATCAGCGCCACATCCGGGCACGGTCCTTTGAGGTGGGGGATCTAGTTCTCCGACGCATCCAGTCGCGCGAAGGAAAGAATAAGCTGTCCCCTATGTGGGAGGGTCCCTTCACCGTGATCGGGGTCCCGCGAGACGGTTCTTTCAGGTTGGCGGCAGAAGACGGGCAGCCGCTTCCCAACCCATGGAACATCGAGCACCTGCGTAGGTTCTACCCGTAGATGGCTATGCTCGCGGCTTAGGTCAACCAGGCCGGGGGCTTCCCCCCCCCCCCCCCCCGCCCAAGTTGACCGGGGGCTACCACTAGCTGGGTAAGTCACCCAACCTTGTAAAATTTGTCAATTCAGTGTAAATGTTAATGTGCAATCGTATGTCAATTTCGCTTTTCTGGACTTTGTATGTTTAATCTGTCTGGTGAGATGCTCGATTGTGCGAGAAAAGTTCGCTCTCTCATTTTCCCCGCTGATAAAAGAATCCCGATCTTTATGCGCGCGGGCAGCTGCTGCTGACTTACGTCCGATGTGTTAGGCTGTGGCGTTCGGTGTCGTGGCGGATCTCCGGGCACTACCGAGTCCCTGGGTGCTCTGGGTAATCCTATCGCTCGAGCCGCTCGAATAGTCCAGAGCTTAGGCCCCAGGGGCGGGCTGTCAGTGCTCGGTCTGGTCTATCATACCCGGGCGCCACCGAACCATAGGACCTCTGAGTTATGCCTCTGCTCGCTCTTGTCCGCTGGTCTGGGTATTCGAGAGGTCTCGGGTCAAAAACGAGAGCAGTCTATAACAAGTACCACACTAACAGAGCGCACCAAACAAGGATTTTCTCCTCTCTCTATCTTAAGTCACAGATCGACAATCAAAGCAAGGCAGCTCGACCGCGAGGGCCTCGATGCCTAGGTCGCTGCTCGGCCTCAAGGGTCCGCGGGAAGTCCTACCGCTTAAGCATGAGTGGTCGAGATCACCCGACCCCGGGCTCCTCGCGTGCCCCCTGATGCTCGGGCGCCCCGGCTGCGGGAACCAAGTCCCCGGCCACCCCGAGCTCGGAGCGCACGCCCCTCCTGGATCGGTTGGCCGGAAGGCCGACAGCTGTCCGGTGAGTGGTTAAATTCAGACGAATTTACATTCAATAGTATTTTGTTCCCGAGTCGTCCTCGGGGGCCCTCGCATTCTAATCTGCCCGGTGAGATGGTCTCCTCGCGCACAAAACCCTACCGTGTGTCCGCTTTTTCCTAGAACGACAGAAAAGTCCGCAGAAAGGTGCATCGTGTGTGCGGTAATGTCTGATCGAAGTCTTTCATGGTGGTCATGGTGTTCGGTCCGCTTTTAAGGGCCCCGAGCACTACCGAGTCCCTGGGTGCCCTGGGTAATCCTATCGCTCGAGCCACTCGAGTAGTCCGGAGCCTAGGCCTCAGGGGCGGGCTGTCAGTGCTCGGTTCGGTCCGTCTTAAGCCCGGGCACCACCGAACCATGGGGACTCTTGGTCGAATTTCCGCCCGCAGGTGTCTCCGGTCTGCTGACTGAGTGGTCGCAAGGTGAAAAAGTGTTCACCGGTCATGGCGTGCTCCGTACTGGATCGACCTATCTCCCGAGCAAGGAAGTTCGTGTCTTTGTCTTTTGACTTAGCCAGTGCGGACTCGCGAGGGCTTGGGGCTGAACGCGCCGAGAAGGATGATCGGGACGACTTCGTTCTCGGGGACGGAAAGGTCGGGGTCGGACCGACTAAGTACTCCCCGGGGCATCAAGGCAAAACATCAGAAAACGCACTAAGTACTCGAGAATATCGGAGTTGCGAGCCCAAAGAAAAGCTTCCATTATATTTATAAGGGGAATACAAGCATTTCTAAGGGATCACTCCCGTATTTACATCAAGACAAAAATAAAAGAAGAGGAAACTACTACAAAAGCCTAATCGGAGGCAGAGTCGGCGTCGGAGTCGTCTTGGCCATCCCCGGGGGCTGGCAGCGGTGGCACTTCCCGCCTGAAGCCGGCCGCCACCTCGGCGGCGGTGCTCCGAACCGCTTCCCAGGCAGCCTCTCCCTCGGCTTCGACCACTCCTTCCCGCGCTAGTTCCAGCAGGAAGTTCGAGTCTCTGCTCCGGTAGCAGGCCAGAACGTGCTCGGCCACCGCTTGGGCCAAGCCGCGTCCTTCCCGGGCGGCGAGTTCCTGGACGGCCCAAGGCAGCACCTCGAGGCGCTCGCAGACTTGCTGAAGTCCCAGGACGTATCGTCCGGGGGCATCGCTCTTCTCGTCCGCGACGAGTCGCCCAAGGCCGGCCCTCGCCACGGACCGCCGCATCCGCTGGAGTACGTCCTCCAACATCTGCTGCAGGTTGACCCACGCGACAAAGGCAGCCTCGAGCTTCTCCTTCGCGGCCCGTAGCTGCTCCTCGAGACCCTAGCCCCCGGCCGCCGGCGTCGGGTGCGAGGCCGGCGGCTTGCTTCGCCTGCGCCACCAGTTCGGACAGAGCCCGCTCGCGGGCGATCAGTTCCACCTCGTGCTTAGCGTTCTACTCCTCCCTGGCAGCAACGGCCGCTGTCACTTCGGCAGCCTCACCCTCCCGGCGGGATAGCAAGTCCTCCCGGGCGCCCAGGTCTGCCGTCGTGATTTCGGCGTCGAACTCCCGGAGGGCAACGTCCTCCTCCCAGCGTCGGAGGTCTCCTTCGATGCTCTGAAGCTCCGCTGCCCAACGCTGGAGGTCAACGTGAGCCCAGTCGGTCTCGCCCTCCCGGTAGGTCAGGTCGGCCTCGAGGTCCTCTGCCGCCATCTCGCGGCTCGCGACCGCCTCCTCCCGCTCCTGCGCCCGCCTCTGCCTAGCAAGGGCCTCGGTAGCCTGCTGCCGCGATGCCTCAGCCAGGCGGGCGGCGTCTTCTTGTTCCCGCGCGATCTCCACGCGGGTATCCTCCAAAAGCTTTTGCTCCCGTGCGGCCGCCGCGCGGGCCTCTTCCACGGCATTTTGCTGCTCCTCGTTTGCGGCGCGCCGCGCGGCGAGGCGAGATTCGAAGGCGCGCCAGGCGGCTGGAAGCTGCGCCCTCTCTGAGTCTAGCCTGGCGCGCTCCGCTTCAAGCTGCTCCTCCTTCACGTCCACCACCGCGCCCAGCCGCTCGACAGCCACCTGGACACCCTTGATCGCGGCCAGGAAGGGGTCGGCAGGCCGGCCGGGCGCCGGTGGAGCGCTGGTTTCCCCGCGACCCTCCTCCGGGGGGTTCGGGGTCCCCGAAGGTTGCAAGGCCATCATCCGCCCCGGGCTCGGCACGCCCGGGGTAGGTTCCACTGGCGCCGAGGGCTCGGGCGACTGCTGTGTCCCTGCCTCGACCGCCGCATCCGCTGGCTCTGCCACAACCGCCGCTTCAGCTGTCCCCACCTCGGCCGCCGCGTCCGGTGGCCCGCCGCTATCGCCGCGTCTGCCTGCTTCGGCTCCGCTGGCCGACTTGGCTCGGGTGCTAGCGCCGGCGCCGGCGCTACTTCAACCTCGGCGGCGCCCGTGGGCGACCTGCAGGAGACAGACGAAGATCAAAACCGAAGCATAGTTCGGGCGAAGCGCGCCCAAGAAAGAACGAAGAATGAGACTTACGCGGTCGTAGTCCCCCGGTACTGCCATTTGGCCGTCGGGAGTCTGAACTCCGGGCCCATCAATGCCGGCCCGGAGTCCTCCCTTCTTCTCTTCCACCGGGGGCCCGGCGGGGCCGCCGCGAGTTCTCCGGGCGCCGGATCGGGCCCCATCCGAACGAGGCGCGGCTCCAGCACCGGGAACGCCGCCGCCGCCGATGGCGACGGCGGGGACTCCGGCACGGGAATGTACAACTGGGGGCGCTTCCCCCGGTCCTCCGGCGCCGCCGTCGCTTCGTCGTCGGCGGTGCCCCCTCCTTCAGCGCGGCGGCTGCTGCCCGCAGCGGCCCCGCCGCTGGCCTGCGGCTCGTCGCTCGCGGTGCCCGGGCCACCAGTCTGCACCGGGATGCTCGTAGCCCCCTCGCTGGCCGCCTCATCCAGCCCTGGGAGCTCGGGGGCCTCGGGGCTCCGGCTCCTCGGCCAGTCGATGAGCCCCTGGGCGTCGAACTCCGACAGCCCAGCCTGGATCGTCGTGCGCTCGGGGTTGGCGCAGAGCGCCATTTCCGGCCACGGGAGCTCCGCCCGGCTCACATCCTCCACGCCGGTCACCACCCGGATCATTCCCCTCAGCTCCGCTTTGCCCAGGTCCCAGCTTGCGCCGATTTGGGTCCGGGTGATGTCTTCGGGCCCGGTGTAGAGCCAGCACGGCCGGGCCCGCTCCCGCAGAGGCGCCAGGCGGCGGCGTAGGAAGTCAGCCACCACCATCACCGAGGTCAGCCCGGCGTCGCGCAGGAATCTGATGCGCTCGAACACTGGCTCCAGCCTCGCATCCTCCGGCGGTGGCACCTCCCATGTCGACTTCTGGGGCTCCGCCGCCACTTCCGGTAGGGCAAGACGGTCATGCGGGTTGACGTCGATGAAGAACCAGTCCCGCCGCCACTCCTCCCACTTGCTTCACAGCACCTGGGGGATGTACCTCTCCCCCATGCCGTCTCACAGCCGAATATTGCAGCACCCCACGACGTCCGCCGTGGAGTATCCCCTCTTCTTCCCGGCCGGTCGCAGGACGAAGAAATGTCGAAGAAGCGTCACCGAAGGCGCCACTCCCATGAACATCTCGCACAGGTGCGCGAACACCGCCAACACAACGACAGAGTTGGGGCTCAGGTGCACCAACTGGACGCCGTAAGTGTCGAGGACTTGGAGAAGAAATGTTGAGAACGGCGGCACCAGTCCCGCCGCCATGAAAGATGTGAATAAGACAATGCGCCCGGGGATGGTCGTCGCCAGCGGGAAGTTTGCCGGCGTCACCACCGAGGCCCCCTGCTAGCCCTCAGGGACCAGCAGCTTCCTGATTTTCTCCGCTGCCTCCTCATTCTTCAGGCGAGACTCCGGCAGTACGGTGTCCGGAGTCCTGTCACGGCGGCTTCCTCCGGCTCTCGGCATCTCGTCGGGAGGGGAGGTTGTCTAGTGGTGGAGAGGAAGGAGGAGAAGCGCTCTGATCGCCCAAGGGGTTCTAGGGGCTCAGGAGCACGAGGGAAATGAGAGCAAGATCGCAAGATGGCATAAAGAGGGGGGCGGATCGATCCCCTCCCCCTTTTATATCTCAGAATTCAAACGTCTCCTGCCAACGGTGCGCTCGGCGGGACGGTTTCCTCGGTCGACACACCCGCCAGGCGAATCTCCCACTGGTCGTGCGGCGTCAGCGGCTGCCAGGCATATTTTCCTCGATCTGCGCAGCAGCCGCGTGTGCCGCCTGTCCCGTTGTCACACCCTTCGGGAGTTGTGTGGACACGCGTCACTTCGTCTCCCCGTTAGGCCGTACCAGAGGCCTGGATCTAAAGGGCCACCTCTTGAGAGCTTGCCATGTGGCATCCGCGCCAGCCTCGGCCTCGTTCGTGACGAAGGGCCCATCCGCAGTCTCCGTGCCATCGCCTACCAATGGGCCCGGGGGCTACTGTCGGTGTATCTGGAACCGGGGGTCCCTGAGTCCCGAGGCCAGGCTAGCTGTCCGCCACGTGTCACCATCCCGCGAGGACCCTCCTGCGGGGTGAGGAAAGTCCAAGTTCCGGGAGAAGGTGCTCGGGGCCACAGTCCCTGGTCCCCGGGCACCCCAGTTCGCCGATGATCCGCAAAGTCTAAGTACCGGGAAGAAAGTGCTCGGGGAGGTGCCTGGTCACCCCCGCGCACCCTAGTTCCCCGACAATCAGAAGAGCAAAGTTCCGGGAGAGAGTGCTCGGGGGCTGCGTGCGGCAGCCCCCGAGCGCCCGGTTCCCCGGGGGTCAGTGTGAAAGTGCTCGGGAGAGAGTGCTCGGGGCTGCACATGGCAGCCCCCGGGCTCTCGGTTCCCCGAAGGATCTGTGCAAAGGTGCTCGGGAGAGAGTGCTCGGGGTTGCACGTGGCAACCCCCGAGCACTCGGTTCCCTGAAGGTTCGTGCAAGAGTGCTCGGGAGAAAGTGCTCAGGGAGGTAAACAGTGCCCCCGAGCACCCGGTACCCCGAGGGCAAGGGTAGGCATTCTCGGGAGAGAGTGCTCGGGGAGGTGAACAGTACCCCCGAGCACTCGGTGCCCCGACGACCTAGAAAGGCCCCCAAGGGGCCCGCCGATGAGGTGTCAACCAGTCAGAGGTCCGAGGCCGTATTTAATGAGCGTGCGCGGCCTGACATCCTCAACTGCTCCCGCCGCAGTGTCAGTCCCTGCCATGCTTTGGCATAGAGGCATGGGGCCATTAATTGCACGGGTCCCGTCCCGTATCATCCGGTGTGTCTCGGGATAACATCGCCAGGATCAAGGCGTTCCGTCCGCCACCCTGCTGTGGCAGAGGAACAAGACAGGGCGGGCACGCCGGGTTGCTCTGTGGTTGCCCGGTGGGCCCTCTCTACGGCGCCCGTTGCCAGGGCGTTTATGGCGATAGGTGACCGGGCGTGCGCCGTGTTTTCCACCCCCGGTCACTTCACCCAGAAGAAATGATGACGCCTTTCCCAGTCATGACGTCTTGGAACTTGTGCCCCCTCCTTCCCGTTCGGGGCATGCCTCAGCCGGCGAGTGCATAAAAGAGTCGGCACACCCAAGAAGGAAGGGAGGCCCGAAGAATAGACCGAAGAGAATCAGACCAAAGATACATCCGAGACGTCCAAGAGACCGCAAGCATCGAACACAGAAGCACCAAGAACCGAACCATAGTCCATGCCCAAGAACAAGGAGCCTCAAGCTCTTAGTTAGACACAATATTCTTGTAACCAGCACACCCTTGAGGGACTTCCCCAGGGCAGTTAGTACATCCACACAGGAGTAGGGTATTATGCCCCCGTGCGGCCCGAACCTGTCTAAATTTCCGGTGCATTTACTTCTTCCTGCACTAGATCATCATCCCCATCCACCGGCCGTTGCATTTACTCTCATTCATTTCTCCGGTGAACTTATTCAGGATCATCCCCCCGGCCGAATCTCTAAAAAGGGGTCTCTCAGGATCCCTACGACAGGAGTTAATCCTTCGACATATCCAGTGTGCACTTTTTCTACACAATTTCCCTCTCCAATTCTTTGGCTTCTAGCCTGGCTAACCTTTCTTCTTTGTTTTCTTCTTCTTTGTCTTCATACTCTCCAAAGTTATTGAAGTCGTAAAACTCTTCAACAAGATGTGTTTTTCCCCTTTCTTCTGTCAAAGCTTCAAAGCGGGTGCGAAGGTTAGCTTCTACCCTTCGTATTGCTATATTTGCATATTCCTGGACAGCTTCTTCATGATGAGCTTTGCCATCGCCTATGACCACCACATTCACACCATCGTGTCCTTCCTAGTCACCGTCAGCTCCACCGGTCAAAGTGCTGGCCGGCTCTGACACCACCAAAGGGAGTGTTTCGGCCGAAGCCCCATTGGAATCAGTTGCTCTGGCAATATTGTTGATGTATCGGGTGGCTTCAGCTTCTTTTTGGTGTCATGGCTTCAGAATGTTTGATCCCCACAAGCGGCGCCAACTGTTGGTAACTAGGGTAACAACATTATGCATCTGTCCTTTCAGCTCCTTAGTGGGAATCAAAGGTTTTTTTTAATGTTACACATGATTACGGGAAACTGTGCAACATTATTAATGCATATGTCCTTTCAGTTATAGTGCCAACCTATTTATAGCCCATACTCAACCACTCTTAGTTATAATTTACAACATTACCTCTCTAACTGCCATATTCTTGACATATTTAAGGGTATTCTGGTACAATCCTAAGTATATTAGTATATTTACAATTGTACCCTTTACCATCACACAGACTCCAGCGAACTTCGTGCCTTCGCCCGAGCTCTCAAAGGTCTATCACAAACGGGGACTTCGGCGTATTTTCGGTTGGCTTCATCGTGGCGTCGCGAGTTGGCCTTTGGTTGACCTTCGAAGGCCCACCAGAGGCTTCGGCTACGATGATACTGGGAGTCGTGAGTTGGAATTCAGTTGACCTCCAAAGGCTTGAGTCGCTTGCCCGAAGGGTCCATTTGTCATCCAGCATTTCCTGAAATAACACAACTGTATTCTTCGTCGGTAAATAATGTTCATAGCGGTCTTTGACTCACCATCCGAAGGGGGCGTGTGAGACCATTCCCCAATACTAATAATTGGCAAACTCAAAAATAAACTATGTGGCACGACAATCCATGATATTTTTCTTGATTTTTTTCTATGCTCCCTATGATTTTGATTAGTTTTCTAGTTTTTCCCTGGATTTTCTTGACGATCAAATATCGTTGAATGGCAGAGTTAGGGCTGCGATGGCATTTTTGAAAAGGGAGCACACCAACATTATAGTGGCATAAGGTAGAAAACATTACTGGCAAATCCAGGTTCAGCTTAGTGGAAACTGTTGAGGAGTCATTGTTACCAGTATAGTCCAAATATCTCTTAAGAAAATAATCACACAAAAGAGACACAATATAAGGAAAAACTTTATCTTCTTTATTCATCTGTGTTTACAATGAGAGGAGCACAATTAGTGGCAAAAACTCCTAAAGGATAGAATCATATCTTTCAAGAGATCGAGATGGGAGAATGGGGGGAGCACAATTAGTGGCAAAAACTCCTAAAGGATAGAATCATATCTTTCAAGAGATCGAGACGGGAGCACAATTAGTTGTAAAACTCTAGGTTTCCTAACACTCCCCTTGTGCACTTCGAGCGAAATGCATATGTCTCATCAAAACTCTCCAAAAACCCAGTGGAAAAAATTAGGACAAAGAGTACATAGCTTGCAACATGTTCACACGAATTGTCTCATTAAAAACCTTATCCTGAGAAACTTCAGAAACTCATCTAAAGGAAAAAGAGTACAATCCACTCAAAATGCTTCATATAATCTTCATGATTGACTTTGGACACTTAATCTTCTTGATTAAGATTTAATTCCTCATATCGATATTATGTGAAAATTCTCCTCCTGAAATGTACAACTCTCTAAGTCTCATCATCTCAATACCACGAACACATCTTTCAAAACTAGATGCAGGGAGAGACTTAGTGAATAAATCTCTAAGATTTTCACATGATTTTGTATGCATTACCATTATTTCATTCATTTTATGCAATTCATGAGCATAAAAGAACTTGAGGTTGATATGCTTCATTAAGTTGCCTTTCACATATCTCGATTACACTTGTGCAACACATATAGCATTATTTTCATAGATAATGGTGGGAATGTTATTAGTGTTCGAACCACATGACTGTTGGATATGATTGATCACTCTTCTAAGCCATACGTATTCTTGTGCGGCTTCATATGAAGCTATTATTTCTGAGTGGTTCATCGAAGTAGATATAAGACTTTGCTTTGACGATTTTCAGGATATTCTAGTTCCACCACATAGGAAAGCATAGCCAGTTTGTGATTCACTGTATGCAGGTCTGACAGATATCCAACATCTACGTATCCAACCAAAGTTAGGTCCTGGTTCTTTCTATAGAACAGACTTAGATCTTTGGTACCATGCAAGTAACACAAAATATCCTTCATGCCCTTCCATTGTCTTTTGGTGGGCTCTGCACTGTAGCGTGCAATTAGATTTATTGAAAATGTTATATCTAACCTAATGTAATTAGCCAGATACATCAGCGCATCTATTGAACTTAAGTATGAGATTTCCGGTCCTAATACTTCCTCCCCTCTTCTCTAGGTCTATAGGGATCTTGATATGCTTACAATAACCTTCCAACCATCGGGGTTTTAGCGGAAAATGATTTTTCAAAACCAAACCGCTCTAACACCTTAGTTTGATTGATATACAAAAATTTCATCTACCACATGCTCTAGCTGCAGGCCAAAGGAAAACTTGGTTTTACCTAAATCTTTCATTTCAAATTAAAACTTCAAGTACAGGCTTACTTCCTCAATTTCTTTTTCTGCACCGATGATATTCAGATCATCTGCATATACAAATATTATGCATGATCCATTCTGAAACCTGATAAATACACAAGGACAATCTGTGCTATTTATGTAGCCTCATTTTCTAAAAATTCATTCAAATGATTGTACCAAATTCTACCTAACTATTTCAACCCATATAGCTACTTCTTCAATTGTACGCTATAAAGGTATCTATTTCTTCTATCTTGATTTGGCAATGTTATTACTTCATGTACCTTCATATAAATGCCTTAATCAAAGCTCCCATACAAATTTGCAGTCACAACATCCATCAATTTCATTTTCATCTCTAGATTGACTGCCGTCAAGATTAAATATCTAAAGGTAATGTCACCCATCACCGGGAAATATGTTTCTTCATAATCAACATCTGGTCATTGAGTGAAACCTTGTGCAACCAGTCGTGCTTTGTACCTCACAATTTCATTCTTTTCATTCCTCTTACGAACAAAAACACACTTGTATCTCACTGGTTTGATGTGGAGAGGTGTGCAGCATACTGGCACAAATACCTCTCTTTTATTCAGGGACAACGATTCAGTTATTATTGCCTTCTGCCAGCCTTTCTAATCTGATCTCATCCTACATTCAGTGAGCGATGCAGTTTCAGGGTCATGATCTATAACTGTGGTAACTTTATTTTGTGAAGTATATATCAACTATTGTGGTTGCTCTGTTCCAGAATTCTCTTGAACTCACATAATTTATTGCTATTTCATCATGGGTTGCACTTTCAGGCGCTTCTACATCTTGCTCTTCATTATTTCTTACTATAGGAGCAAGGTTCTTTAGTTTACCAGCTTCAATTTCAGCGTGCACATTTTCACTGGTTTCTTCATGCGTAGGAAGATTCAAATCTGGTATGCCTATTTTCTTACATTCCATACCATCGCCAAGTCTCAACTAGCTCCCCTTCTTCTTCCTTTGGGATATTTTTATGATCGGTTGTGGTAAGCCCTAATTCCCTATTTTTGCCAGACGTCTTCGGCTATTTGGGACTTGAGGAACCGGATTTCTTATACTTTTGTTATTTTTCAGAGCTCCTAGGACAAGATGAGGCGTACATTCTTTTATTACTTCCACCCTCTCCGGTGCATTATGTGCAGGCACATGCGACTTAGTCACGCTATTCAAATCACTAAAATGATCGCACAAATCATTTGCTAATTTCTGCAAATCAATAATTTTTTGTACTTCATCATTTGCTTCACTAGAGGATCATGTGTCGTAATTCCTTCTGCCTGCCAAATAATTTCCCGACATTTTTCATCTAAGGGTATATTTCCTTCCCCTAATAGAGAAAAATTATTTTCATCAAAAGTACAGTCAGCGAAGCGAGCCATATGTAGATTTCCAGTTGTTAGTTCTAAATATCAGATTATAGATGCAGTCTCATAACTGACATATATTCCAATTTGTCACAAAAGTCCCATAACGATTCACTGTGGCGGCGGTATTGGCACATAAACCATACATCCAAATTTGTGTAAATGGGTAATTTTTTTAATTACCCCTTGCACTAGTCGCATAGGTGAATGGATGTTATAGGAGTATAGTCTATAATTAATAAGAGTGTCGCATGTAAAACTGTATATCCCCAACATGTAGTAGGCAAATTACAATACTGCAACAAAAGTCTAACTATAAATTTTATTCTTTTTATCATTGCTTCGGCTAGTCCATTCTGAGTGTGAACGTACAGTATAGAATGTTCAACTTTAATTCCCATACCAATGTAATAATCATCGAACACTTTAGAAGTAAATTCTCCAGTGTTGTCCATTCTAATGGATTTCACTCAATGATCAGAAAAATTATTCCTGATTTGTATGATCTGCAAGATCAACTTTGCAAATGTGTGGCTGCAGGTAGATAATGGACATACATGTGACCATTTCGAGGATATGTCTATCAATACCATAAAGTACCGAAACTGGCTAGAAAGTGGCTAAATGAGACTACAAATATCCCCTGGATTCAGTCCAGGATTTGCAAGGATTTCATCTTGTACCTCAAGGTAGACAATCTTATTATCCTGGTAGCACATGCAGGACATAAAAAATCTTCATGATTAAGAAAATTCTTTACATTTATTCCATGCCTCGTGAATTAGTAATTATGTCACTCATCATTCTAAGACCAGGGTAACCTAATCTATCATACCATATGGAGAATAATTCTGCATTATGAAACACAACCTTCAAGGTAGTCAACACTTCAGCTGCTTTAATACGAGTGTAATACAAGCCACTGCTTATGCAAGGAAGTTTTTCTAGTATTCTCAGTTCACTATCACGCTTAGTGATGAGTAGGTTCTCCCTATCATCTTCTTCACCAGTTTCTACATGAAAATCGTTAGAGTGAATATCTTTAAAACTTAAAAGATTTCTTCTAAATTCAGGGTACAACAATTCTTCTTCAATGTGCAAAATAGTTCCCATCAGTAGTTTGAGTGTGACTCTTCAAGAACCTAATATGCACTTATCACTACCAGTGACAGTCATCAGTTTTCCAGAGCTATTTCTAATAGACTGAAAATACATCTTTTCTCTTAAGATGATGTTTGTAGTTCCACCATCCACAATACACACTTCCTCTATGCGTGCGCCGCACCTATTCTATTGAATAAAGAATCCAATCATTCACATGCGAGGAAGTAGCAACAAGACTAAATGCTTTATTAGCAATCGAAAAATATTGTTTGCAGCTAAGCTTGTTCTTCTAGAGCTTACATTTATTTATTCAATCTTCTTAAATTCAGCAACTAAATAAATGGCTAATTACTCTAATTCTAAATAGAGTATGTGAAATATCCGATCACTTCTTCTTCAATGGCTTTTTTTCCTCTTCATCCTTCACGTCATCTTCTTTGGCAGTGGAGGAGGGCAAAGTAGAGGCATCTGCATCCTTTATTGGGATGTCTTTTACTACCAGTGTGGGAGCATCATCAACTTCCATATGAGATGTTTCTCTTTCAGCTATTGCTGTTTTGTCCACTTCCATCCCCACTGCAATGGTGAGGTGTGCTTCTGGTTGCTCCTTTTCTTCTTATGGTATGCTTCCATAATATGCTTTTGTGCTTTGTAGATTCAGGACCAATGTCCCCAAACTCTGCACTTATAGCACGTCTGGTTCTGCTTACCATATGGCTTGACTTCTTTCTTTGTCTTACCATTATCATCACCAAGCTTGACCTTGTCAGCCTCCACTTTCCTTCCTCCCTTCTCCTGCTTCTTATTGCGATTCTTGTGTGCGTTGAAAGAGCTGTGATTGACTTCTAGACCACTGCTCTTTCCTTACGGCTGGGATAAGAAGTTCTTGTTTATGACTTCATCATGAACTTCATGAAGCTGCAATACATTAATCAGTTCAGAATACTTCTTGTATTTTGATTTATGATTATTGCGTGTGGATTCTGTCACATTCGAGTGGAAAGTGGAGAGAGTCTTCTCAATTTTCTCCTCTTCTATAATCTCTTTCCCACATAGACACAGAAGTGTGCAAATACGGTGCAGTGTGGAGTTGTATTCTCTAACATGCTTGTAGTCATAGAAACAAACCCGAGACCATTCTTGTTCTACAAGAGGCTTTGTGGTGTACTTAAGGTGCTCAAAACGCTACTACAATATGTCCTATAGTGCCTTAGTCTGGTCATTGCCGTGTACTTATCCTTCAAAGTGGGGGAAAGATGGTGGTAGAGAAAATGAAGTACCTGATCATTCTCATCCTCTGTGGGAACCATTACACTACTTGTTCCTAAGCTAATGACAGCGTGAAGCCTTTTCGCTCCAAGTACAATCCGGACATCTGACGTCCAAGTGAGATAGACGACCATCTACACTCAGCTCAGCAAACTCCTTGTTCGTGATACCAGCCATCTACATATTTAAATGATGTAAGTATTATTTAAATGATGTAAGTATTACTACTAGTAAAGTTATATCTTGTTGCTAAATCAGATTACTATAAATTTTTGACATTTCTATGCTATTATTTGAATTTTACTGAATTTAAATGCATAATAGATAATTTAAACAGTAACAATAATAATTAATAGCATAATAATAATAATAATAATAATAATAACAATAATAATAATAACAGAATTAAATACTACATAATTGCTAAAACAAATACAAAATTCAAATTCTAGAGTTACTTCTATTAAAAAACTAAGCCTCTAGAAAATATTCAGAACAACTAGGGGTTTAAAGACAAAAAGAACAGGGATTGTGCTCAATTGAAAGAAAATCCACTGGGCTAAAAGTAAAATTTTGGATTTTTTCTTTATCCCTTTTATTTCCACCGTTTTCATCAATTTATTGGGCCAGCCCGACCCATCTAACGTGCATGCCTCCTATACAAGGGATAGCTAGGGTTTCCAAACCCTAGCCGCCACCTGATCCATTCGGCGGCCATCCTTTAGGCTAGCAACGTAACTTTTCTCGTGCCGAGGTGGCGCGCTGCACGGCTAGCAAGGAGACGACGGGCGGGCAACTTTGAGCGACGTGCAGTGGTCAGGGTGGAGGTGACTAGCAGCGTTGGCGGCAGTAGGCCACCGGCTTCAGGTTGGGCGCTGCTCGACAGGTTAAGCAGCATTGTGCAGAGCACTAAGGTAAGACGTGTCTTCGGGCTACCAGCAGGGCATGACCGCGCGTGTAGTAGGGGAGTGATGGCAGCCGCTTGCGGGTGACAGCCTGATCGGAGGCGGTCCCGCCTGATCGGAGGCGGTGGTAGCACCGGTGGTCTCAGGTGCGGGCAGTGCAAGGCGTGGCGCGCGGTGGACAGTGGCCCGGTCGCTTGCGGCTGTTGCACTGGCCATTCGGCGGCACACCACATTGGCAACAGGGGCTCCCGGCCCGCAGCAGGTAGGGCGGTGCCTTCAGATGCGCCGGCGTACTCACATGGCTACACTGTGCCGATTTCAAGTGTCGGTGAGAGCATAACGCAAGGGGCAGCCTTCGGGCTAGTGCCATTTAGGAGCACATGCATGCAGCGGCGTGTAGACCGCTCGGGCAATGGCGATCTGTCCGTGCAGGGCTGATCTCATGGTGGCCATACAGTGCGCACCGATGTGGACAAGTTCATCCACAATATCATGTCGTGTTTTTTTTCTTTTGTGGCAGTCTTCATGCTGCATGCATGTACTACTAGATTGGAACCATCAATTCCAAATCAATCTACTAGCTAATTTAATCTATCAGATGATGATCTATAGGATCTGATTACTAGATAATCTACGAGAGCTAGTAGGTAAATTACGGTTCCAATCTATTAAATTTCGTACATTTCAATTCTTGAATTCTTGTGAACAGATTTGTGTCACGTAGGATATATAGGCTAGTGGAAGACCTACCCGCTTGATGACGATATCGATGCAGTGTAGTTTGGTCGCAGGCAGATTCATTCCACTAGCTTGGTCTTCGGTAAATCTTCGTACTGATAACATGTTGAGGAATCACTGCTACCGGTGTAGTACAGAGATCTCTTAAAAAAATAATCATATAAAGGAGACATAATATAGGAGAAAATCTTTCTTTTCTTTATTCAACTGAGTTTACAATTAAGAGTTCTATCTTGTATATATAATGTAAAAAACTTAAAGAGATAGAATTGAACCTTTCGAGAGATCAAGCGGACCTACAATTAATCGTAAAACTCCAAATTTCTAATAGAAAATACTTAATAATCCCCTTATTTGAGGAGCTTCTTCCCAAAGGGAAAGCTAGGGAGAACCCCGAAACAGGACCATAGTTTAAGAAACTTATCAATTCTCTTGGGCTGAGAAACTGGATCTTGTCAACATTTGACTTTTTGCCAGATGAGTGATGCGTTGAGCACGTGCAGAGGGAGCTACAACCGTGGAACAACCGCAGCCAAAGGCGTGCGCGTTTCTCTCTGTAGTTGCTACTTGCTAACTCGTCGATTGGCAACCATAGAAGAAACAAATGTATGAACACACTCAAGAACCAACTCAGTACAACAAAATCCATAATACTCATCGAATTGTTTAATTTGGAAGATAAACAAATGTGTCGTACACGCGCGCGGCAAGTGTGGTCAGCAGACTCTGAACCCAAAGATGAACAAATGCGATCACTTGGAGCTCACGATATATTCAGCAATCAACAAACGCGATTTATTCAGAAACTAACGAATGCAAGCGGTCGATGACGCAATGACTACTTGGGCGCGAACTTGGACTTGATGGCGTCCACCTCCCGGTTGCCGATCTTGAAGGCCTTGGCCAGGATGTCCGTGGGTACCGGCGGTGCGGCGCCGAACAGCGTGGCGGCGATTTGCTGCGTGCCCTGGAGCTGGCTGTTGAAGGCAGCGACGACGGCGGCGGGGCCCTTTCCCCTGTTCTGCTGGAAGTGCACGAGCCCGCGCGGGAAGACGAAGACCTCCCCCTTGGTGATGGTCTTGGTGAAGAGCTTGTTGGCGGTGGTGATGAATCCCACCTCGAGCGTGCCCTCGAGGACGAACACTATCTCGGTGGCGCGCGGGTGCGTGTGCGGCGGGTTCTGGCCCCCCGGGGCGTAGTCGATGCGCGCGATGGAGACGCCCAGCGTGTTCACCCCCGGGAGCTTCTCCACGTTGGCCGCCGTCACCAAGGAACCCGCCGGGTTGCTGATCTTGCCGGGTTTCTTGAGCCCCGCGAAGAAGAAGTCGTCCGCCGTCACGTTCGCCTTGCACGGGAATCCATTCAGCTTGATCGCTGCACCGCACGCACGGATCAGCAGCGCGTCAGTCACTCAGTACGTGCTTGCCTCATTGACCAACCGAGGTAAGAGCAACAAAAGCAGGGGAGAAGCTTGACAGAGATCGTTGACTCACGGGAGGCGAGGTCGGCGACGCAGACGTCCTGCAGCATGTCGGGGTCGCCGGCGAGGGAGGGCGCGGCGAGCGCCAGGACGACGGCGCAGGCCGCGGCGACGTAGAGGTGGATCCGCGCCATGATCGGTCGGTGGACGATGCTACAAGCAGCTAGCTTCCTTAAACAACACGTAGTTGCGGTAGAGCCCGTAATTGTAGGTCGGGAGACTCAAGCACGTATAATGCGGTGTGTAGAGGAGTATTTATAAAAAAGAATTAGGTTTTTTTAAACTGCAGTAGCAAAGGTGTTTAGATAAAGATTAAGATGCTTATTTAAGTACCGTTATTTATATTAATATTAATAAGATAGTTAATTATATTTAAACACATATAGTCTTTATTTAAATTGAAAATTGCAATTTTAAAATACATGTACTTCTTATTTATATTAAAAATTATAATTTTTATGTAGATATTTAGCACTTTCTTTTCTTGAATAAATAGCTATAAGTATCTAGTATTGTTTAAGTTTTGACCAGACCAATCAGCAGTTAAAACCCAAGACGCGAGCTTTCATTGTATATGGACGCACTGAAATGCAACTCCATATGCCTTGTAAACATATGGTCAATATCGGCTGTCTATTTCTCACCTGATACTCATTTATTTATTTATTTTCTCACATTTTTTTATATTTTATCTATTATTTTAATACGAATCTTAACGTAAATAAACGGTCCTAATAAATCATACTTCTGCACGTCTAGTGAAATTTTGGGATGTGTTTAGTTGCCCGCATCAAGGGTATATTGGTTCTACCCGTACTTATATTTCTATGGAGAAGATTGTTTGATTGTATGTATGCACTATTTCTCTCTGCATTCACAGATGTAATTATACGATTAGAGTCTGATCCGATCAATACATCCAAATCGAATTTCTCTAGAGTCTGATCTAATTGATACATTGCATCTGCTATAATTCTGTAACAGATTCACTTGTTAGCCTCAAGTATAAAATCATTGCATCCGTCAAATAACTTCGTCTGATCCTTGCATCTATAGATACAGATTTATGATCATTACATCCACCTATACAAATAACTAAACAATTTTATTTTCAAAATCACGGCATCCATCCGGTCTATTTCTAATAGTCCAGTATATACGCTGCGACTCTTTATAAATTTATACAAACAACGAAACACACGATTAGTGTCCATATACGCACGGATGGGCATGTTATCCGGGGAAGGCAACGACGGGGTTGGAACTCGGAAGTACAAGGACAGTGAAGCAAGAGGCAGCTCAGACATCATCAAGATAGGAGCCGAGATAGAGTTGTTTATGCACCGTAGGTCTGGCCAAATGCTACACATGCTGCATGATTGACACGGCGGCCGTGGCGTTGATTTTTCTGTGCGTGGCAACTTTGTCGTGAATCCAAGAACAGTGGCGGACGGGAGTACGGGACGGGCCACGCCTCCGGCTCTTGCTCCGGCGGTCCGGCCCTGATTGGCGCCGCGTGGCGTGCGTTTCCATTTCGTCGTGATCGGTAAGAATGGCATCCTCTGGCCGGCTTGGATGAACGGTGAGGTGTGTCAAGTAGGAGTGAAAATGGATGGTAGGAAATTTAATTATTCGATTTTGTATTTGTTAAAATATGAATATAGATATTCGTATCTGTATTTGTTTTTGAAATGGATACTAAAATGGATATATCCGAATTCGTTTTTGAGATTCGGATTCAAATGTGGATATCCGAATTCGAGATATATCCGATTCGTATCCGTATTCGTCAACCAGGGAACTAAATTTTGCTAAAGTTTTAGAAATTTCAGATATGAACAAAATTCCAACCCAATTAAATTGGAACAAATTTCAGTCAAATTTCATCAAATTTCAGTTAAATTTGATCAAAAATTTAAATTTTCAACATGAATTTTGAACAAAATTTCTAAATTCTGGACCAATCAAATTAGAACAAATTTCAGTCGAATTTTATCAAATTTCAGTCAATTTTTTTCAAAAATTTAAATTTTCGACCTGAATTTCGAAGATCGAGTAGATATCCGAATGCGGATTCGTATTCGAACTATCCGATTCGTATTCGTATTCGAGAATATCCGGATCCGTATTCACATTTAGATTAAAATATAATAAATCGTACTATTCAAATTCAATTTCATACGTATTTTATCCGTTTCCATATCTAGGTGTGTGTACGATTCCCCCGAAATGGAGATAATTTCGATCCTTATTCCGTGTGAGACAACGCCGCAATTGTACCAGGAAGCATGGACGATTAATTGCACATATCGATGTGGTTGATGGCTTGTCGGCACATGTTAGTCGTACGATTTTTGACAATTTTTTCTCTTTGAAGATTCATGTTATTTAGTGGTACTACTAATACTCAAGACCAAACAGATCAAGTGGAGGTTTTCTCGAGACGTATGATTGAGATTGGCTGACTAAACAAAAATGGATAAGTACATTTATACCCTACTTGCGAGGAAGCTAGCTGTCGGTCTCCAGTCTCGATCAATACACTTTGCATCAAAACGATGAGAAAGCGATGGGAAGCAGCAGGTTGGTCAATGGCTACCCGCGTCAAGGTTTCTTTCTCTTCATTTTTTTCGGCTGAGAACAATGGCTCAACGAAGCCTATCCTTCGCTACAAGTAGGAGAAGATCGAATTGAAGAATAATAATATGGGTTTTTAATTTTCCTCCCATTCAATTTCAGGTTAGACCGGGGCAGTTCTTTGGCAGAGTAATGTAATTGAAACTGACGGCACACCAGCCGTGCCAACTACCACTGATGTTGCTAATAAGCTGACCAGTGACCAACGATAAACAAAATGCCGTTTGCTTGCAACATGGTCTTGCAGGCTCGCAGCAGCAGAATGTTGAGATTGAGATATAGCGTCCAGAGAAATGGAAGAAGAGGTTCAGACCTTGGCTCAGCATGTTATTTACTAATGCCAACTTTGCCTAATCAAACCCGGTCGCCGGCTTCAGCAATGAACCGATTGATCATTAGCCATATTCAGATCCAGCGCGACCAAGGGACGGACACCACTTGTCAACTTTTGCTCGCAATCGCAACCAACCATCAGTTGAGCCGTCTCTGTTAGGCATTTGCGGTCCTTGCCTGAAACGCTCGCCGGCGCCTCATTTGGCAGTGCCCTTACCCCGGCGACCTGCAGCCCTGTTGGCTTCCTCTTGTCGCCATGGGAATTCTGACATTGTTTCGAACCGAGATAATACAGGTTAAGTGGTTAGTTAGTTGGGGAATGCGTAGGAAAAATTATCCTCAGCTGCTGCGTGCGCATTTCGTACACCTTTTAGGTTTGGTTGGTTTGAAGGCAGAATAGCACAAGTTTAACCATAGGGCGCAAAATTTATAGTTGCATGCCTGTCGGCATTAAGTCGTTAACGAACTTGGAGATAAAAACTTTGTTGAGGATTAGTAATGTTAGGAAACCTACAGGGCCGTACCGCTAAATATGGGCCCTGTGCCAAATTGGAATTGTGCCCTCTATATGAAAAAGAGCAAATTATTTTTGTTGGATACAATCGTAGTATCGTTTACTTTCATTTGAAATAAATGTTTGTCTCTAGATGTAAGAGGAATATTCGTGAAATTCTCAAAAATAAAATAACGTGCAGCCAGCAATTTGGTAGCCAACCATTAAATAATATAGGTACTACAATGCAGCCTAAAAATCAAGTTTTGTTCAGTTGTGGTCCGTGAAGAGTATATGTTCTATGCCATGCTATGTTGACTTGTTCTCGCACCGACAAAAAAAACTTTAGTTTATGCTATTATTTTTACGTTGATATGTCCAACTGAACTGGTAAAAGAAACTTTAGTTGCATCGAGCTTATATTTCTTTAACTATAATTTCTAATAATGCGCTACTAGACACTATTAATTAAAATTCTTAGTTGCATTTTTTTGGCATTATTTAAAACATAGTTTGCTACTATATTTTGATATATAATTAAAATCTATTAGACACTTGACAATGACTACCGTGTAATTGTCATATCAGGATATTTCAGGGTTGCCCGCTATTTTTGGAGCATATCTCTATCTCTATAAAAGGGATTCCTGGATGAATGGAAATTGTCAGTAGGCATTCAGGATATCTCGTAAATAGGAAAGTTTATCTTCAAAATGGAAAGGAAGACTCCAGAGGACATACAACACTCTCCCTATATATACAGAGTCTGAGGACCCTGCGGATGACAAGTCGCACAAGCTACAAGACATTAGAAGCCTTTCACAGTTTGATCTTCTTCGACTACACATAAACAAACCATCGACTAGGTTAAATCTATCTAGGCTAGCCACGCTCCCACTTTGTAACAATCTCAAGATCAATACAAGACAAACAGGACGTAGGGCTGTTATCCTGAGGGAGGTCTGAACTTATATAAAAATCTCCTGTGTGTTCCTTTGATTCATCTACTCGAAGTATCCCCTATCTCTCCTACAAATTTATTAGATCAGCGGTGCATCAATCGTCAACAACACTATTATTCAAGTGTTTAAGTAGGAATGCACTAGGCGGGGGTAGAGAGAGACTTGTGCAGTTTTCAAGAAAAGCATGCGAATGGCTGACTTGCTAAGTAATGGAGTGTGGACTTGATTAGCTTATACTAACTGCAGAGATTAACTTAGTACTACTGAGCTGGGCAGAAAATCGGAGGCCCTAAACCAGTGGGGGCCCTGTTCTATCGCCCACCTCAAACATGTTGATCGACGGGCCTGGAAACCTAGAGTTTTATAATCGAATTTAGGCCCGTCTCGATCTCTTGAAAGATTCGATCTATCAATTATAGGTTTTAGCACTATATATACGGGCATCATCTCTCATTGTAAACACAGATGAATAAAGAATAGACAAATTTCCTCTATATTGCGTCTCCTTTTGCAATCGCTCTCTCGAGGAATCGCTGGACTACACTCGGTAGCAATGGTTTCTGAACACATTATTAGCACAAAGCTCTGTCGGAGACTAAGCTATCGGAACGGATCTACATTGCATCGAGCGGGCAGGTCATGGCCTAGCCTATATGCCCTACACGGCACGAATCTATTCGCAAGAATTGAAAGGTACGATCGATTCGGTGCATATTGTCGCTACTATTGTCTTTGCGTCTAAATAGATCTGAAATCGCATGAACAATAGTGTATATGCATAAACAGTAGCGCATATCCATGAACAGTAACACGTATGCATGAACAGTGGCATGCGATCTATACATCGCAATGAACACGGCGTAGCTAAGCTGGTCGGGCCCGCAGCCGCCATTGCGCTACCTATCGGAAACCGGTGACGCCCTCAAGCACAGAACACGGTGGCTCCAAGGCCACCATCAAAGATCTACGGACACACCACCAGTATGGAAGCCGGTGGCCTTCTAGCTTCACCGCACTACGGGGCCAACGAATCCACCAGCCTTCGCCACAAGATCACCCGTGCGCAGGCTCTTCGTGCCGCTGGCTGTGAAGGTACGCCGCACCCACAGGCCGCCACTCGAAGTCGATCCATTGCCGTCCAGCCGAGCAACATTGCCACCGAGGCCGTCGGGCGCCCCGCCTGAAGCTTTCGTCGTGCGGCCTGCCACCGCCAGCGCTGCTACACGCCTCCCAAAGCTAGCCACCTAAAGTCCAGCCAAGTAGCGCTGCCGCCAAGGCCGCCGTGCGCGCCGCCCACAATGCACCACGCTTCGTCCCGCTAGTGCGCGCTCGCCGCCCGCCATGCTCTGCATCGCCCGCAAGCAGCCAAGCCGCCAACCGCCGCCTTGCCAGCCGGGCAGCGCGCCGCCCCCGCACGAGCGACATGCGCCTCCAGATGGCGGCCACTGAAAGTGCCAAGTGGCGGCTAGGGTTTCCAAACCCTAGCCTCCCCTTGTATAGAGGCACACGGGCCAGCATGGGTCGGGTCGACCCAAATGCTAGCAGGCTGGCCCAATAAGGAAGAAGAAAACCGGTGCAAAAGAAAAGAAACCCGAATTATTCTAGCCCCCTGGTTTTTCCAGTATTTGAGCGCAATCCCTAAAATTTTGCATTTAGGCCCCTGTTAGTTTCTGAAAATTATCTAGAAGTTCTGTTTTTGCATAGAAGTATACTTGGAATTCGATTTTATATTTGTTTTAGCATTTATGTAGTACTTAATTCTGTTATTATTGTTTCTACGCTGTTAATTATTATTTTTACTGTTTAAATTGCCTGTTATGCATTTGAATTCAGTAAAATTCATATAATAGCATAGAAAATGCCAGAATTTTGCAGTAATTATATTTAGCAACTCGATGCAACCTTACTAGTAATAATGATTGTGTCATTTAAAATATGAAGATGGCTGGCATCACGAATAAGGAGTTCATTGAGCTATGTGTAGATGGGTGGAACCATCTCACTTGGGCATCGAATGTCCGAATTGTACTTGGAGCAAAAAAGCACCACGCTGCCATTGACCTAGGGACAAGTAGTGCAATGGTTCCCAAAGAGGAGGAGAATGATCAGGCATTTTATTTTCTCCACTACCATCTGTCCCCTACTTTGAAGGATGAGTACATAGCAATACCAGCGCTGTTAGTGACACAGGAACCAAGGGTCCCCGAGTCTCGAGGCCAGTTCAGCAGTTTGCCACGTGGCGCCCTCCTGCGGGGATCATCTCCACGAGGTATGAGAAGACTAAGTCCCTGGAGAAGGTGCTCGGGGCCATGAACAGTGGTCCCCGAGTACCCGAGTTTCCCGATAACCCGAGAAGACCAAGCACCGGGAAGAGAGTGCTCGGGGCCATGAACAGTGGCCCCTGAACACTCAAGTCCCCCGATGACCAGAAAAGTCGAGTACCGGGAAGGGGGTGCTCGGGGCTGCAAGCAGTGGCCCCCGAGCACCCGAGTCCCCCGAGGATCCAAGGAAGTTAGTTCCGGGAGAGAGTGCTCAGGGCCGTGAACAGTGGCCCCCAAGCACTCGGTTCCCCGAGGACCCAAACAGCCAATTCTGGGAGAAAGTGCTTGGGGCCGTGAACAGTGGCCCCCGAGCACTTGGTTCCCCGAGGACCAAAAAAGGGCATATTCGGGAGAGAGTGCTCGGGGCTGTGAACAGTGACCCTCGAGCACTCGGTTCCCCGACGGCCTCAGAAGTCCTTCGCCGGTGGCCCCCACAGAAGTCCAGCGGTGAGGTGTCAATCAGTGAAAGGCCCGATGCCACATTTAAGAGGGCGCGTGGCCTGTCACTTCCAACTGCCCCTCCACGCTTGCTATCAGTCCCTGCCACGGCCTGGCAGGGAGGCGTGAAGACATTTAATGCACAGGTCTCATCCCGCGTCATCCGGCGCGCCTCGGGATAGCATCGCAAAGCCCAAGGCGCCCCGCCTGCCGTCCTGCTGTGTCAGGTGTACAAGACCGAGCGGGCACGCCGGGCTGTTCGGTGGCTGCCCGGTTGGCCCTTCCCGCGGCGCCCGTTGCAGAACGACATGATGACGAACAGACCGGACGGAGGCGCATTTTCAACCCTCCCTGTCACTTCACGCAGCAGCCCATGATGCTTGCTTTCCATTTATGGCGCCTTGGAACTCGTGCCCTCCCTTTCTGGGCATGCCACCGCCGGCGAGTATTTAAGGCGGGGCGGGCTCCCCGGAGAAGGGGGGATCGGGGGAAGAAAAAGAAAGAGATCTGGACAAGTTGAGGCACAGAAGCTGAGATCACCGAAGAACAAGGAGCCCGAAGCTCTAGGATAGACAAATATTCTTGTAACCAGCAACAGCTCTGAGAGACATTCTCAGAGCATTTATAGCACACACACATGAGTAGGGTATTACGCTCAGTGCCGCCCGAACCAGTCTAAAAACCTCCTGAGCATTTACTGCATTCTGCATTCGATCCTTTCATCCCACCTGCATCGCATTTACGCCCATTTATTTCACCCGCAAAACATATTCAGAATCATCCCCTTGGCCGAATCTCAAAGGGGGTCCCTCCGGACCCCTGCTTGAGGAGTTCACCCTCCGACAAACGCTAAGGAACTATAGGATGCACTGCAGGAGCGTTTTGAGCACCTTAAGTATACCATCAAGCCTCTCACAGAGCAAGAATGGGTTCGGCTCCGTTTTTGTGACTTCAAGCGTGTCAGAGAGTATAACTCCACGCTGCACCGTATTTGCACACTATTGTATCTCTGTGGAAAAGAGGTCATAGAAGAGGAGAAAATTGAGAAGACTCTCTCCACTTTCTACCTGAATGTGACAGAATCCGTACGCAATCACCGTCAATCAAATTATAAGAAGTGTTCTGAATTGATTGATGTGTTGCAACTCCATGAAGTTCATGACGAAGTCATAAATAAGAACTTTTTATCCCAGCCGCAAGGGAAGACCAGTGGCCTAGAAATCAATCACAGCTTTTTCAAAGCGCACAAGAACTGCAATAAGAAGCGGGGGAAGGGAGGAAAGAAATTGGTGATAGACAAAGTCAAACCTGGTGATGATAATGGCAAAACAAAGAAAGATGTCAAGCCATATGGTGATCAAAACTAGACATGCTATAAATGCGGTGTTTGGGGCCATTGGTCCCAAATCTGCAAAGCACCAAAGTATGTTGTGCAAGCATATCGAAAGAAGAAGAAGGAGCAGCTAAAAGTACACCTCACGATTACAGTGGGGATTGAAGTGGACAAAGAAACAGTAGTTGAAAGGGAAGCATCTCACATGGAAGTAGATAACGTTCCTGCACTGTTAGTGAAAGACCTCCCAATGAAATATGTGGAGGCCTCTATTTTTCCCTCCTCTACTGCCATAGATGATGTCGTAATGGATGAAGCGGAAGAGAAAGCCATTGAAGATCAAGTGGCTAGATATTTCACAGACTCTATCTAGAATTAGAGTAATTAGTCATTTACTTAGTTGCTAAATTTAGAATGATTGAATGAACGAATGAGAGCTCAAGAAGAGCAAGCTTAGTTGCAAACAATATTTTTCAGCATAGAATATGTGTGGCGCCCGCATGGAGGAAGTGTGTATTGTGGATAGTGGAACCACAAATATCATCTTAAGAGAAAAGGTGTGTTTCAGCCTATTGGAAATAGCTCTAGAAAGTGATGACTGTCACTGGTAGTGATAATTGCATAGTAGGTTCTGGAAGAGTCGTAATTATACTACATATGGGAACTACTTTACACATCAAAGAAGCATTGTTGTACCCTGAATCTACAAAAAATCTCTTAAGTTTTAAAGATATTTGTGCTAACCGTTTCCAGGTAGAAATTGATGAAGAAGATGGTAGGAAGCACCTACTCATCACTAAGCGTGATAGTGAAGTGAGAATACTAGAAAAAACTTCTCTCCATAAGCAGTGACTTATACTACACTCGTATTAAAGCACATGAAGTGTTCACTACCTTGAAGACTGTGTTTCGTAATGCAGAATTATTCTTCATATGGTATGATAGATTAGGTCACCCTGGTCTTAGAATGATGAGTAACATAATTACTAATTCACAAGGTCATGAAATAAATGTAAAGAATTTTCTGAATCCTGAAGATTTTGTATGTCCTGCATGTGCTATTGGGAAATTAATAATAAGACTCTCTACCTTTAAGGTACAAGATGAAATCCTTGCATTCCTGGACCGAATCCAGGGGATATTTGTGGTCCTATTCAACCGCTTTCTAGCCTATTTCGGTACTTTATGGTATTGATAGACGCATCCTCGAAATGGTTGCATGTATGTCTATTATCTACCCGCAACCATGCATTTGCAAAGTTGATCTTGCAGATCATACAAATTAGGAATATAATTTTCCTGACCATTGAGTGAAATCCATTAGAATGGACAACACTAGAGAATTTACTTCTAAAGCGTTCGATGATTATTGCACTGGTATGGGAATTAAAGTTGAATATTCTGTACCGCACGTCCATACTCAGAATGGACTAGCCGAAGCAATGATAAAAAGAATAAAATTTATAGCTAGACTTTGTTTCAACATTGTAATTTTCCTACTACATGTTGGGGACATATAGTCTTATATACGCCAGCTTTCATTAATTATAAATCATACTCCTGTAACATTCATTTACCTATGCAACTAGTGCAATGAGTAATTCCTAAAATTTCTCATTAGGGTACCTGAAGTATTCACTAACTTGAAGACTGTGTTTCATAGTGCGGAATTATTCTCCCTATGACATTAGGTCACCCTGGTTTTTGAATGATCAGAAACAAGGTCATAGCATAAATATGAAGAATTTCCCGAATCGGAAAGAGTTTGTATGCCCTGTATGTGCTACAGGAAAATTAATTATAAGACTGTCTACCTTGAAGGTACAATATGAAATCCATGCATTCCTGGACTAAATTCATGGGGATATTTGTGGTCCTATTCAGCCGCTTTCTGGCATGTTTCGGTACTTTATGGTATTAATAGACGCGTCCTCGAAGAAGTCGCGTGTATGTCTATTATCTACCCACAACCACACCTTTGCAAAGTTGATCTCGCAGATCATACAAATCAAGAATATTTTTATTAACCATTGAGTGAAGTCCATCAGAATGGACAACGCTGGGCAAATTACTTCTAAAGTGTTCGATGATTATTGCACTGGTATGGGAATTAAAGTTGAACATTCGTACCGCATGTCCACACTCAAAATGGACTAATTGAAGCACTGATTAAAAGAATAAAGTTTATTTCTAGACCTTTGTTCCAGCATTGTAATTTATCTGATACATGTTGGGGATATGCAGTCTTACATGCAGCAGCTCTCACTAATTATAGACCATCCCTCTATAACATCCATTCAACTATGTAACTAGTACAAGGGATAAATCCGAAAAATTTCCCATTTATGCAAACCTGGATGAATGGTTCGTGTGCCGATATCGCCGCCATAACGAACCACTATGGGACCTTGCATATGGCCCGCTTCGCTGACTGCATATTTGATAAAAATAATTTTTCATCATTAGAGGGAGGAAATAAACCTTGGATGAAAAATGTTAGAAAATTATATAGAAAACTGAAGGAATTGCATCACATGATCCTCGCACTAGTGAAGCAAATGATGAAGTACAAAAAATCATCGATTTGTAGAAATTAGCAAACAATCTGCCTAATCATTTTTGTGATTTGAAGAGCGTGACTAAGTCGCATGTGACTGCACGCAATGCACCGGATAGGGTGGAAGTACCAAAGGAAGGTACCCCTAATCTTGTCCTAGGAGCTCCGAAAACAATAAAAGGATAAGAAATTCGGTTTCTCAAGTCCTAAATAGCTGAAGACGTCTAGTGAAAGTGGAAAATGAGAGCTTACCATAGCCGATCACAAAAGTGCCCAAAAGGAAAAAGAAGGGGAGCCAGTTGAGACCTGGCGATGGTATGGAACCTCAGGAAGAAGGCATACCGGATTTGAATCTTCCCACGTAGGAAGAAACCATCGAAAATGAAATTAACGCTGTTAAACAAAAGGACCTTGCTCCAATAGTACGAAATTATGAAGAGCAAGATGTAGAAGCACATGAAAGTGCAGCAATAAACTATCTGAATTCAGGGAAATTCTGGAATAGAGCAATCACAATAGTTGACACATAGTTCGTAAATAAAATTGCCACAGTTATAAATCTTGACCCTGAGCTAGCATCACTCACTGAATATAGAATGAGATCAGATTGGAAAGACTGGCAGAAGGCAATAATAGCTAAACTGTTGTCCCTAAATAAAAGAGAGGTTTTTAGGCCAGTATGCTGCACACCTCCCCACATCAAGCCAGTAGGATACAAGTGGGTGTTTGTTTGTAGGAGGAATGAAAGGAATAAAATATTGAGGTACAAAGCACGACTAGTGGCACAAGGTTTTACTCAACGACCAAGCGTTGATTATGAAGAAACCTATTCCCCAGTGATGGGTGCTATTACCTTTAGATATTTAATCTCAATGGCAATCAACCTGGAGTTGAAAATTAAATTGATGGATGTTATGACCGCATATCTTTATGGGAGCCTAGATTCGGATATTTATATGAAGGTACCTAAAAGAATACCATTGCCGAATCAGGATAGAGGAAATAGACACCTTTATAGCGTACAGTTGAAGAAGTCGTTATATGGGTTGAAACAGTCAGGTAGATGTGGTACAATAGTTTGAGTAAATTTCTTAGAAAACAAGGCTACGCAAATAGCACAGATTATCCCTGTGTATTTATAAGAAAGTCCCATAATGGATTTTGCATAATATCTATATATGTAAATGATCTGAATATCATTAATACAGAAGAAGAAATAGAAGAAGCAAGTTTATACTTGAAGTCTGAATTCAAAATGAAATATTTGGGTAAAACCAAGTTTTGCTTGGGCCTGCAGCTAGAGCATGTGGCAGATGGAATCTTTGTACATCAATCAAACTACACTCAGAAGGTGCTAGAGCGGTTTGGTTTTCAAAAATCATTTCCTGCTAAAACCCCCATGGTCAGAAGATCATTGCAAGCAGATCAAGATCACTATAGACCTAAAAAAGAGGGGGGGGAAGTATTGGGACTGGAATTCCCATACTTAAGTGCAATAGGTGCGCTGATGTATCTGACTAATTGCACTAGGTCAGACATAGCGTTTGTAGTAAAACTACTTGCACATATAGTGCAAAGCTCATTAAAAGGCATTGGAATGGCTTGAAGGATATTCTACGCTACTTGCAACGTAGCAAAAATTTGGGACTGTTCTACAGAAAGAATTAGGATCTAAGTCTGGTTGGATACGTAGATGTTGGGTACCTGTCAGACTCGTATACAGTAAAATCATAGATTGTCTATATTTTCCTATGTGGTGGAACTGCAATTTCCTAGAAATAGTCAAAGCAAAGTCTTGTATCTATTTCGACGAATCACTCAGACATAATAGCTTTATATGAAGCCGCACGGGAATGCACATGGCTTAGAAGAGTGATCAATCATATCCAGCAGTCACGTGGTTTGAACACTACTAACACCCCTACCATTATATATGAAGATAATTCTGCATGTGTCGCATAGGTGCAATAGGGATATCTAAAAAGCAACTTAACGAAGCATATCAACTCTAAATTCTTTTATGTTCATGAATTGTATAAGATGAATGAAATGAAGGTAATGCATACCAAGTCATGTGAAAATCTTATAGATCTATTCACTAAGCCTCTCCTCGCATCTAGTTTTGACAGATGTGTTCGTAGCATTGGGATGATGAGGCTTAGAGAGTTGCACATTTTAGGGGGAGAATTTTCATATAATACTGATATAAAGAATTAAATCTTAGTCAAGAAGATTAAGTGCCCAAAGTTAATCATGAAGATTAATTGTACTCTTTTTCTCTTAAATGAGTTTTCCTGGAGTTTCTCATGTTAAGGTTTTTAATGAGACAAGTCATGTGACCATGTCGCGAGCTATGTACTCTTTTTCCAATATTTCTCACTGGATTTTTAAGGATTTTTTATGAGACATATGTATTTCACGAGAAGTGCCCAAGGGGGAGTGTTAGAAAACCTAGAGTTTCACAACCGAATGTGAGCCCATCTCGATCTCTTGAAAGATCTGATTCTATCTCTTAGAGGTTTTTAGCACTATATATATATGGGGTAACACTTCTCATTGTAGCAACAGTTTCTCAACAAGTAAAACGACAATGCAGTATTTGTATAGTGTAGGAATCACCTGATCGGCTATTATCAATTGTAGATCGAAATAAAAGACACGTAATATAGATAGGATCGAAACCTCCGGAGGATAATAGCTCTATGTCATGTGGGTTGCCTTGAGCTTAGAATTTACTCGAAAATAGAATTACAATGTAAAGTGTCTAGATCTAAACCTTAAGCTGTTCGGCGAGATCTTCCAACTAGTTGAGTTCTTCTCCTAGGATTGAAATTTTGAATTGTGTTAACTTGAATTGTCTTGTCCTAGTCATACCCATCCCCAGGTTTATATAGTCAGGGAGATAAGGGTTGTGTGCTACTCTGAGGCTTGAGTATGACCGATTTTGACTTACCCTTCCTATAATACTTGCGATAATCTTTCTCCATTCGAAGGTACCTTTCCGTATATAAAAAATATTATTTATAGAAGGTGACCTAATTCATGGTGGTTTGTTTAACTCACTAAAGAATCTTATGACATGTGTTAAGTATATGTATCATGCTTGGATTTCTATCGTCTGTCTAGTAGTATCCATATTCATGTATTTGTACTATACTTGTCAAACTTCATTTTTTAGATAAAGCTAATTTATTTCATCAAGAAAATAAAAATATTATATCCTCTACATCCTTGGATGTACATGGCCAATACTTCTTACAATGAAGTAATCAAAGGATAAACTATCACTAATCAAAATCCGTTCTTCTCTCAACAAACAAAGAGAGAGATAACACCAAACACAAATTTTGTTACTAAATCTCTATCTATGTTTGGTGAAGATGTCCATCAGGGTAGTCTCTAGAAGGCGACATGTAGTGTGCATTATGCCCTGATCATCCTCCTTCTACAGTAATGCCCAAAACCAGATCCAATGGGTAGTCCTGAAAATGACATCCATAGAATATCTTAACAAAAAGTATATTATTTTGGCTTACCAAAGCTCCCAACATAAAGCACCTAACCCTACCAAAGCTTGTTTTCTTAATTTTATATCCATCCCATTTAGCCATGAATTAAATATATTGGATACACTAGTAGGTGGATGCAAACTAAAGGCTATTTGAACAGCTCTCCAAATAAATTTAGTAATGTGACAATTAAAAAATAAATGCTGGATAAATTCATTGCTTCTGAAAAACAACAATTTTCACTTCCTTATCAATTTCTCCTTACAAAATCCTTTTTTAAGTACAAGTCAGACGCGCGCACATACTCACACCCCCACACACTCACATGGGTGTTTCCTAGCACACGTTTAAACAAGGTTGAAGATATAATCTTACATAGCAGGGGCGCAAACTTTGATGATGGAACATACTCACATATTCATTTACTATTCCTCTTGAGATTTAATTAAAAAATACGAGCACCCGTGCTGAGTCTAGGACTCGAACCTGGTTGTAGGTTCGTACAAAAGCTTAATTTGAAAGTCAAATAGTACAAGAATAGTAGATTTTATTGACTTTGAACTACAAATTACTTTTTTATAGTCACTAAGATACTTTCACAGTGTCACTAAATTATTGCAAAACTAAATGCTTTTACCTATTGCAAAACCACGTAAGCCCACTTTGTAGCCATGCGGTGAAGGTGGGGAGGATACGTGGACCTAGAATTAGGCTGTGTTTGATTTGATATGTACTTTAACTGACTTGTCAAATTGTGGCTAGCCACATGTCGCCAAGTTTCCGGTTGGATTTAGCCAAAGCTTGCGAGGTTTATTGAGGTGCCGTCAGGCAATCTACCGCACTACACGGGCTGGGCTTGGAAGTGGCACCTCAATTAACCCGCAAACCGTCCTCCAGCTTCCCAGCCCAATAGCGAAATAACTCAATCACGGGAGCTGGAGATGAACGATCCAAACCCGACGTTACAAACAAGCACGGGATCCTATGGGCTGTACAATAAGTCAGTAGCCGTATAATATGTCAGAAGATCTTCGTCCACAAACAAGTAGATGTTCACGGATTTTTACTTTATTTTTTGCAAATTAAACAATTTTTTATGGCCGTTTGAAAAAATAATTATTATAGATGTCCGCTGTTTGTTGGAAGGATGACAGTTGACTGTTGTCTTTTCAATGGATGATATGTTTAAAAAATACACCACTCCATTGTGTCACACCTTGAAAACCTCAAACTAGATATTAAACATGTATATGCATCATGACATCATGTTTTATTATTTTTGGCTTTTGTTTTAGGTTCAAAACTTTTTAAAAATGTTACGTCATTAAACACCTCATATTTTCACCATATACTTACGAGTGGGAATTGTTTGAAGGTCGTTAGATGACCCAAAATCATTTACGAAGGAAGGGAAAAGAATCAATAGAGAAATGAAAAATAAGGGAGAACTTTCTACACGTGGATCCAGCCCGCGGTCTGACTGCCAGACCCCATAATACCCACTTAAAAAACCCAATTAACCACCTCTCACTCCCTCACTTATTTATTTTCTTCCCCACCCAAGATAGAGAGAAAGAGTAAGAAGAGCTCCCTTACTATCCTCCATATCGAGCACAACAGAAACCGAAGATTGAAGGACGAGGTCGTCCACGAGTTCTACACGTCGTCCCCGAGCTCATCTCCAAGCCTTCCCCGAGCCGGAGCAAGCCCAAGCTTTCTTCCACCCAAAACCAAGAGAGAGAGGAGAGCTCCACCTCGACCACCATGACAGCTAGAGATCAACGAAGAAGGCTTCCGCGAGCTTCTCAAAGACTTCTCCAAGCTCCTCTCTACCATCTTTCTTACCGGAGAAGCTTCACATGTCTTCTTCCACCTCTAGGCTAGTTGGAGCATCTCATAGTCGATCTCCACATCGGAGTTACCCCGAAGCTGGCTAACCCTGAAGAAAGCTTTCTCACACCAAGGTGAAGCTCCCCAGCAATTTTTTGCTCTTTTCTCCCGAGATCCATAGCCATAGGATCGAGCTCCCCATATCCATAGGACCGAGCACTACATAGCCATGGATGTTGATCCATATAGTCCAAGCTTTTGGCCATATGCATGTTGCTCAAACCATCTAAAATACACTACCCTAAACTTGAAGAGTATTTTGGTACCACCCTTGGTTGAAAGCATCGCCGAAGTCTTTGCTGGCGACCTTGTTGAGGTGCTACCGTCACCTAGGCCGGTCAGACCGCTAGGTTGTGATTTGGCTAGTTAGACTCTAGTCAGACTCCATAATCAAGAGTCAGACCACCACTTGGTCGGTCTGATCGTTATAGGTCTGGTCTGACCTTTAAGTTTACTCAATACTGAATTTCTCTCTGTATGCCCCTTATGGTCTAATCGCCACCTCCCATGGTCTGACCATCAGACACCCATAACCCAGTAAGCTTAGTTTATCCCATGTGATATTTAGATTATTTCTAGCTCAATCGTTTCAACGTTCTTTTACAAATGTTTTCTTGATCATGCATCATAAATCATACTTTATAGTATTTCATCATGCTTATTGCAATGCATTTTTCTTTTTTAGTGATCAACAAACCAGAGAGTAACGGATTTTCTTGAAAAGAATTTTGTAATTGATCTTGAGTGAAGTGAACATCAAGACAAACATTTATCATATTGCACCCTTACTTTACAATGGTCATGTGACTTAACTTGCTACTATTATATAGGTTAGTTGTATTAAGTTAGTTTGAGTTAGGAAAGTCAAGTGGTTAGATCCTATATCGCTGCATTATCTTCCTTGTGACTGATGTTACTGTATTCTTGTAATCACAAGTAACGAATAGAATCAAGTCTAGTGTTCCATAAATGCTTAGCTATACTTAGCGCGTCGGTAGAAGTCGAGTGGTGGATGTCATCATCATTCGCGAGTAGACATGTTTTACAAACTCTACGATGATAGTTAAGTCAATGCGGTAAGTGTGTTGGTTATGAGACTTGAGCAGGTGGTAGGGACAAATGAGAAATGAGTATCGAACGTTGTAGCCCATCTTGAGTTGATTAAGGACCATACCGATGTTTGCCTATGCCCAACACTTACCGTACTCACCATATATTCGTACATGGGACGGATGAACTCAATATCATATGTTGTGTGCATCGACTGACTGTGACCCTGCGTTGTATCAAGAAAAATGATAAGATAGAGAAGTTTATACTGGGGCGGAGAGGACCCTAGGGTGTCCAATGGGGAAGAGCTCCAGCCGAAACTAGATATCCTCGGTAGCATATGCACGGATCGGTCTGATGCAATACATATGAGAAAGGTTGTCACAAGGGCTAAGAGGATGGACTCGTGTTGTGTGGGTAAAAATATACCCACCTGCAGGGTGCAACAATATTTCAAATTACCGCACTCTCGATCATAAGCATATTTGGTGTCCTGACAGTTCGTCGTAGAGTCACGTGATGTTCTTAAGATGATGATCATGTTCATCGAGGATGAACATGAGACGAAAAAGGTTGATGTAATCTTTTGGGTGATCATTTTATTAAGGTTACTCATTGAGCTATAGGTAGGATTTGAGAAAGAATAGGGTCACGTCAGTTGAGTAACTAAATCTTCATAATTAGGTGTGTACATATTAAGGTGATGAAAAATTATATTTAAGCAAATCTGTCAACTTATGATTTAGTTTTCTTGCCACAACCAAATGTATTATCCTTCAAGTTAGGAACATATATACCTATAGAGTCTTGCGAGTACTTTCGTACTCACTGTACTTTATTTATTATTTTGCAGGTGAAGTTAGGTGCTAGCTACTTATGCCCAGAGCCATGCGATGATGAGTAGTTGCTATACTATCACTAACTCGGGTCAGTTGCCTGCAAATGGCGTCACCGGTCTTCGTTTTCTTTTAGATGTTTATTTCGCTGCGATATAATTTATACAATCATGATGTTTTTGTATATGTGGATAATAGCTCTTTTAAAAATTATCAAAACACACATATCGGGATTACCGAAATTGAATTCGTTTTAATTATTTAGTGGTTGCTATTGTTATGGTGAAATGTTAGTTATCACGTGGCACATCAAAAACGGATATTTTCTATCTCTCATCATATTAAATGATCATATATTTTAGTTAATTTAAATATAATTTGATCGGTCCTCACGTATTACTCTCAAAATTCAAAACACTACATAAATAATTATAAAAAATTAAAAAAAATAGTGTAGAGGATAATTTCAACTCAAAAAGCTCCAACGCCTCGGTCATTCGTGCGCCCCGCCCGTCCCTCAGCCCTCCTATCCGATAAGCCACGCAGCCAAACCCCACCATGGCGTGCCCTGCGGCCGTGTCCGCCCTCGCGCCCGCGCCGGCGCCGTTGCCTTCCAGACTCGCCCGCGCTGCGCACTGCTGCGCGCTTGCCCTCCGCCCCGCCCGCGCTCTACCAGCGCTGAGGCTCGGTGCCCGCCGCGCCCCTGGGGCCGCCGTCGTCGTCCGCGCCGCCGTGGCGGAGGTACGGTTATACCGCCTCGTCGCGCTCTCTGGAGCCCAAGCGCGTACTGACGCGCTGTTTGGTGGTGGTATTCACGGCAGGGGGCCGTGGAGCTGCAGGCGAAGGTGACGAGCAAGTGCTTCTTCGACGTGGAGATCGGCGGGGAGCCCGAGGGCCGCGTCGTCATCGGCCTCTTCGGGGAGGTCGTCCCCAAGACCGTCGAAAACTTCCGCGCCCTCTGTACGGGTATTTTACTCTGCGAATTGAGTTCAAATTATTACTAGTCACTGTAGTTTAGAACTCACCGCGCATCGCACTGCTGCTCATCTGGTTGGTTGGGGGAGTGCAGGAAAGAAAGGGTACGGATACAAGGGCTGCTCCTTCCACCGGATCATCAAGGACTTCATGATTCAGGGTGGGGATTTCCAGGAAAACAATGTAAGCTTTACCAACGCACACATTGCTTGAATGGTTTACGAAGGTTGCATATCAATTCGAGGGAAAGTTATTTGTCCGGTCATCAATTGAGCTGGCAAGGTGGTTATGAGTTTATCTAGCATTTGCCCATCAATTTCCTCGTAGGTTGCACCGAGGTTTCAATTTAGACTTTTTTAATTAATTTTCAAATTGGACTTTAGATATTGCTCCCAGTTAAGTTGTTAAAAGTGGAAGCAAGAAGTCCTCAAAAAAATGGAAGGAAGAAAATTCCTGGAATTTGCGCAATTTTTCTCCCTTTATCCACTGAGAACAACTCATCTATTTTGTCAAATACAACTAAAGAACAGGAGAGCAGAATAAAGGTTCCCAATCAACTTAACAAGTCATTGGCTGTTATAGCCGGACAAAATGCTAGGACTCAAACAAGGAACAACTGAACTAGAAAGAAGAACAAAACCAGTTCTGAAATTTTGTGTGCCAGGCAGGATACTGTTCAGTTCGGTCAGATAGACTTATAGTTCAACTATTGATTGGCATACTTGCTACAAGTCTCCAAATGGTTCAGTACCATGCCTAGCTCAAAAAATGGTTTTCTGGTGTACTACTGTTTTTTAGATGAGTATCACCGGTCAATGGTCATCGCATGAGCCACAAGTTTATTGACATATGGGTTCAAGATATTGCACCAGATCCTATACCATCCTGCACACTGAGTCCTCCACAACCCCTGGATTCGCTGAGTGCTCTTGGATTGTTGGTTTATATTATTTCTGAGGACAGGATTGCGAAACATTGAGCATTATCTCACTCAATGTCTACTGGTCTATCACTCTACTAAAAATGCACTTTGAAAGGGCATCCAACTATCAGCATTGCATCACCCAATACCTATTTCTTGTGCGGAGATTAGTTGAAAACCATTTTACATACTATAGTGCAATGCAACTCCCTTATGCAACTTGTAAATTCTCTCTCCATCATTAATCATAGTCTATAATGATAAGTATCCAGTGGGATTTCTCTGCAAAATTGCTCCAATGAAGGTATTACTCACTAGATAAGCTTAGATTTTTTTTTCCCTGTTTTGGCCCTATGTTTCTTATGCAAGTGCAAGAACAGAATTTAAACAATCAGATTGGTTGTACTCATAACACAATATTGATTTTTTGGTGCCGAGGTTGGGCAAAGTACATTTTAAAATTGAAAAACTGAATTATTTTTTATGATTATTAAGGAGTAAAACATGAATATGGAAGGATGAAGATGCAACTTCTCTGCTCTTTGTTAATACAGAACCAAATCAATAGGCTGATGATGGCTGGGGTCGGAAACCACCTCACATGCTCACACCATGAAAATAAGCAAACTATCAAAATCTACCACTGGCTACCTTTTAGTTAAGGGAAGCACTATACTGTTCAAAGAATTTACAAAGAAATTATCAACAGGGTATGAAAAGCACTGCATGATAGCCAAACAAAGTTCGCCCTAGTCTTGTCAGGAAGTCCAGTGATGTATTTGTCAGCACACACCTGTTTCTGTCATGAGCTAAAAGGTCTTCTTCACTTTTTTTAGTGCTAAGCTATAACTGGTGACCACAGGGTACTGGTGGGAGAAGTATTTATGGTGAATGCTTTGACGATGAAAATTTTACATGTAAGTGGTTTCATACTGAACATTGTCTTCAAGTGAGCACATCTGGAAAAGTACAGCTAGTTATTATAGTACCATTAAGTTAAATTTTCGTGTGAACTTTCTCTGCCTTATTCCCCCCCCCCTCACCCCACCCCCCACAAATCCTATGGTTTATTATCATTGTGAAAAAGATTTAGCTTGCTTTTCTTATCCTGCTTACATGGTCAGAATTATTCCTTTTTTAAATGGGATAGAGAGCACAATGGGAATTTAACAAATCCTCTTTATGGATTACTTCTACACATAAATTTAATAATGCAGAGAAGAGCTCGTAGGACTCTAAATAAAAATTTTCTGAATTGCGAAATGTGGGGGTGCTTAGTGCCAGTTCGCTAGTTCTTAAATTGAAAAGTTATTTGCTAACCTTTTTTCAGTGAAGCATGTTGGCCCTGGTGTACTAAGCATGGCGAATGCTGGCCCTGACACAAATGGAAGTCAGTTTTTCATTTGCACTGTGAAGGTAAGGCATTCCTAATTTTTAATAATGAAGCAATTTATTTTTGCTCACTATTTTCCCTGCTAGAACATCATAAATTTTCCACCAGTAAGAATCTTCTTGTTTTTAGTACTGATTCGTATTCAAATCCATATGGGAAAAATTAGGAAGTATTTTGTGTTCCATTGATATATAGGCATTTATCTGCTATCTTAGAGTAATTACTTCAGGCACTTCAAAGAGGGGTTATTTCTGTTATAGCTGATTAAGATAGCTGTTGAACCTGAGTAAGTTATATACACCCATAACAAACTAGCTTACAAACAACCGTTTGTCTTTCAGAAAAGGGGTAGCGAGGGGTTCATACCGCCTGGTTATGTAGAATCAAAGTTCTTAGAGCAATGATACATCCCGTATCCTAGAGTGAAACATTAATCCTTCAACACAAAACTCCATGGATTCCTATTTGTGGGGGCTACTATCCTGGACACAAAATTGTAATACATGAGTTGACGTCTGTTGGTACTTAAATTCATTGTCTCCAAATATCTTCTTAATCTTAATTCAAATAAACTAGGAAGCGATACTAGCTAAATTGATTGAGGGTGTGGATGTACACCTAGACCATCCAAGTTTGAGTCCTCTTTTACGTGAATTTGGATGCACATTTCTTCTTAATAAAAAGCCATCTAGTTCCTCCTAGGTTGGTCTAGTTTTTTTTAATTCAAATAAACTTAATCATTTCTATACTTCAAACTTAAACTATTTGTATACGAAATTGTAAATTATTTTTATATCACATGTTTTTTTCTAGAGCTTTGGTTAATGTTACCAACTGATTTTGTTTTAAGTTGTTTGGCCAGTTTTGAATGATTTTCAGTCCACCCTTCCGCATCTATTCATTTTTCACAATTGTGTAATGTTTATCTGTATACATTTATTTATATCCCTTGATTTATTGCATAATTTCATAAGTCAGCACCATGACATTTTCAACTCAATAATATTCATGGGGCTTGTTGTTTATGCATGAACAAGACAAGATGCAAGGCAGTAAATATATATCTAGATATCCTAGAATAATATATCAAGAATAAATTATTCTTAATCCAAACAAGCCCTCGGGCTGCTATGTTTGTTTTCTCCGTCAAGAACCTGGCAATGAGTTTTTATTGGCTCACACTTAAATAATGGAATGCTTCCCAGACACCATGGTTGGACAACCGTCATGTCGTGTTTGGACATGTCTTGGAGGGGATGGATGTAGTGAAGAAGCTTGAATCTCAAGAAACCAGCAGAACTGATGTTCCTAAGCAGCCTTGTCGAATCGTAAATTGTGGTGAGTTGCTCTTGGACGGCTGAGTAAAGTCAATAGCTGAGTGTTCGGTTTACCCGACACATCTTCCTTTTCTTCTGCGGAAAACTTGAATCTTAAGGGAGGGTTACTTGAATTTCTTTCAGCTAGTAACTTTAAGTATAGAACACTTTTGAGGCCTTGTTTTGCGAATGTAATGTCGTTTCACGCAAAATATAGATTAACTGTGAGGAGGTGATCCTGTTGATGAGTTTTTTTTAAGCAAAATCCTCGTGATGAGTTCAAACCTGAGTTACTGTCGTTATCCAATGAAACTTGAAGGCTTCTCGTATGTTGGAGGATGAACGCCCATTTGGTGGCATCATTTGTGTTGAAAATGCAAAACAAGAAAGTTTATCATTGGGCCATGTGTCATGATGAAATTTCGATCGGAGATGTGGAGAAATCTTACAATAACAATGAATAGGCCTAGTAAAGTGCCAGATGAAATATGGTCAGTCTTCTTTCGTCGCTGGGAGTGAGAGTTAATAGTATCAGACTTTGCATTTCAGGCACCCCAAGAAAAATACCCCATCCATCTAATGCACACATACATTTGGGCTAGGGAAAAAAAAGAGAGGAAAACTGCAATTCCAGTGGACTACAGAATACTTAACACAGCAGATGCTAGTACATGAAACATTCTTCTAGAAACCCTTTTGCAGGAACCTGTTCCCTCTATTTTTTTTTCTTTTTTTTTTTCTCTCCAGTCTCTCTCCCTAGTGTACTACCAGAACACAACACGTGAACGAAGAACACCCGTAAAAGCTGCAGCCGGTTTGGGTCGCCGTACTCCCCTCTTGCCAAACAACAGATTTCATCCACGGAAAAACACGTCTTGTTTTCTTCACCAGCGCTCTTACTGCTCGTACAACAATCATGCGATGCGAAAACACACCGCCCGGGGCGACGCGTGCGCGCTGTGCACGGCGGCTAGCTCGAGCTCCCTGACCAAACCATGTATGCTGACCCTAGCTATGGCCGTGAGAACACACACATACACACACTTGCTTCTGGAAGACGCTTATGTACAGCGGACACACAAGCGTTGGCAGAATCAACTGTTGTTCTGCTCCCAACAGACGACTTTTTTTTTTTTTTTGCTTTTTGAGATGAGATGAAATGGGAAGACCATGCATGTAAAAGGTGGAGAAGAGAGTGTCTGTACGTCTTGGAGATGTGCATGCATGGTGTCCTGTCGATTCCTAGCTGCTTGGAACCCAAACTCAAATCACGCGTGCATGCATAGCATATCACAGATCTTCAGGAGCCGAGACGAGACGCAGATGCGAGCGCCACCGCCTGCGCCCAGACCTTGAGCCTCGCCTTCACGTCCTTGGGATCGTCCCCTGTTAATGCCACAGCACACACCAGAACGTCAGCATAATCACTCGAGATTATGGAATAAATAAACGAGAAAGCATGCTTTGCAACAAAGCATTATGGTGCCCATGCACCTTTTTCTATCTCAATTGTTTATTCCTCTTATTTATTGATTGATTCTCTCACCTGCTTTATAATTTTTAAATTAACACTATAAATACTAATCTCAACACAAATAGATGAAGAATAGGTGCATAGCTTATTATAGAATTTTCCCTTTGTCCGATCCATCCAATCATGCAGCTAATGGTGTACGGGTCATCACTCTATCAGCGACGACTGCTTTGCACGCTCGTTCGCGATCATCGATGATTTTTGTGGCTGAAAAGTGCATGGCATGATGGGCAGTGCAGCGCGTAGAGGGAACGTACTAGCGGACGTGGCGAGCAAACACGCCGGAGCACTGCAGCGGGTCGGGGGAAGCCGGAAAAGCAGCATGGGCTCGTCGCCGTCAGGAACTCCAACCACCCGTCCAAATCAGCCACGAGTTAAGCGAGCTAAATTGCCTGCCACGGAAGACGACAGTAACAGATGCGCCACTAATGAATCCAGTGTACAATGTTCGTGCTTTTGGCCAATAAGATAGGGCTACTTGGCTCTCACTGCCTGGTAAGCCAGGGCAAACCGGCCGTCGAACTCGATTCCGGTTCTGAGGTGACGTGAGGGCGTGCATGGCGGGTAGGCCAAAGCTCGCGTCGGTTTGATGCCAAATGGACGCGCGCTGCGCGGGTGACGAATCAGCGGGAAAAGATTGACCGGCCGGTAAGCGAAGCTGATTGAGCCGATGCAACTCGCGTACGGACAAGGTCGTTCTGTTGACAAAACCGATGGTTTGCTTCCTTCTACTGTTTGCGATGATTTTTTTTTTCTCAGCCGACGTTTGTCTATACGCGTAGAAATGATTGGGTGGGGGGGGGGGGATTGATTACCGGGGCTGGAGATGCGCCAGCTGCCGGAGGCCGGGGAGTTGCCGCCGCTGCTGGCGGTGTCGACGCCGGAGAGCGCGTAGCAAGGGATCTCCACCGTCCAGTCGCAGGGGAGGTCCAGGCCCAGGTCCCTGCACGCGCGGACCTCCTCCATGTCCATCGCCACGCCGCCCCGAGCCGCCGGGGACTCCCCGCCCCCGCCGCCAAGAACCACCACCGGCACCTCCTCCTGAAGCTGCCGTCGCTGCTTCCGCAACCGCCACGCGCGCTCCAGCCACACCTCCCGCATCATCCGCTCCCGCCGGTGGTGCCGCTGCCGCCGCCTCCCGCCGTCCGGCCAGCGCGCCTCCGTCTCGCTCGCGTACTCCTTGGTGCTCGACGGCCCGGGCCACCACGGCGACTGCGCCGCTTGCGCCGCGCGGTCCGGTGTGCCCGGGAGCGAGGCCGATGGCGGGGCCTTTGCGTCGTCGTACGGAGGCCACGGGCGGTGCGCGCCGTCGACGTCCGATCTCACCTCGAACTCGTCGTCGTCGTCCTCCGCCTCCGCCTCCTCGTCGCCGTCGCCATGGCGGTACCCGTCGCCCTCGTCGTCGGCGTCGCCGCCGTCGGAGCCTTCCATGGACAGGCGGGACATGCGCCTGCTCATCTCCCAGTCCTCCTCCTCCTCTTCCTCCTCGCGCTCCTCGATAAGGTCGTCGTCCTCATCGTCACGCTCGATGACGTCTCGGAGCCTCAGGGGATGCTGCGCCCCCGTGCACGTCGACGGGGACGCCATTTCGATCGAAGCGAGCTGATGAGGCAGAGAAGACTTGCCGAGCAAAACGAGAAGTAAACGTTTTGTGTTGCTTGCTGCAAGGTTAGGTGGTGTAGGGAAGCAATTGAGGGGATATGCTATCTTCCAAATGCGACGATCGATGGGTTTATATATCGATTGGCCGGAATGGAGAGGCGTAGGGTCCTCAAGCTCACCTTTTGTGCATCTAACAAGTACTCGTATTTTGTAAATATGCAACTGGATTTTGAGAATTTGCAGGAGTAACCTTTAGACGATGATGGGCGGGTTAGGTAGTAGATAACACTATCTCCGTACTAAAATATAGGATGTATTAGGATTTAAAAAAAATTAAAGTGTAATTTGATTATTAATTTATTTTGTAATATATTATCTATGGCTATAAAATCAATATTGTATTAAAAGATATATAAAATACGGATATAACTTTTATATATTAAAACATGTATATAATTTAATTAATAATTGATTAAAATTTACAAAGTTTGATTTTTTCAAATCCTAATATTTCCTATATATTTTAGGACGGGAGAATATATGATTATCGAACATTCTACTACTCATTTTAATTTAGAATTTGCTAATCCCTAGTGGTGGGTGTTTATTTGATAGGTAATGGCAGGAGTTTGTAAAATAAAAGCCAATTGTGACAGTTTTCTTTAGGCTCTGTTTGTTCCCCTTGGATTCTGGATTGCGAATTGTAGAAGCTCATCTTGAGTGGATTGTGTATTGTACTATAATCCAGGTATATATTTGCAGAATCCACTTCCAGAATCTGACCGTTTGTTTGCAGAATCTATAATCCACAATTCAGAAGTTTCAACTGGTATAAAAAAACGCCCCTACAATTAGTTTATGCACTAGAAAATAGCGCACTGTTAGTGAGTTGTATGGCATGTCACTAAGGCAGGTATGTTATTGTTCCAAATATTGCAATGAGTTAGTAATTACTACCTAAAGTTAGCAAAAGTAGTGCAATGAGTAATAATGTATTGCAAAAAGATGGATTTTGGAGGGAAAATCATTGTATTAGGACATGTTCTGAAATATTCAATGCTACAATTATAAAGTCATCTTCGGAATCATGTTCAGATTCTAAAACTAAAGGAGAACAAGTGTCTTAAAGTTACCAAACCATTAGTGGACACAAAACAACCATGGTTCATGGAGCTGCTTTGTTAAGCTATTATCTCAAAATTCCACGAATGAAAGATTTATTAATTGCATATGATGATACTCCTTGTCAACGGAGTGCTACCAATGTCAAGAAGCGAGGATAATCCCACCCATATCTTCAAGTATTTTCAATTACTCTTCAATTGGCCTATCCCTCCATGGACATATCACCCTTAACAAACTTACCTAGCATACGCCATCCTATTCATATATCTGATTTAAAGCTTAAATATCAATAACATTTTTTTAAGCTTATCGGGAAATTCTGTAAGATTACAAAAGTAGAATACCTTGGCCTAAGCTGAACCCGTAACGCATAAGAATCTATCCGACATCGTACTCCAATTTAGGCTACGAACTTGATGGCCCTCAAAGGGTTCTAATTGCCTGAATGATTACAACTTTGAATTCATACCTTGGAAATCATACATATGTACTGTATAGTTAGAGCTACCAGATAGCACTTTGGATCCTGTCACTACTTTAAAACACCACATAGGTAGTATCCCCATCAGTGTTAGTTTGAGCGTAACCGCTATTGCTGATGTATCAGTACCGGTTCTTAAACTCTCGCGCATGAATCACGATTGAGGCACTAAAAACCAGCACTGATAGTGACTATCAATGATAGTAACTATCAATACCGGTTCCATATACCAACCGACACTGATAGTTACTACAGTATAAAAGCTCACCCCCAAGTGCGACCAAAACAGAGCTGCCGCAAGCCCACCTAGAACAGCGTTGGGTGTCATTTTTGTTGTCTTTACGGTTGGAGGATTCAAGATTTTGAGGAGTCAAGTGCTCGAAGGTTAGTAAGATGATATATATTTCTTTTTTAGATAGATTTCCTTGGTAGATTGCTCTAGGGTTGATGGTTGGTGCTTGTTCTATGGTTATAGATTTAGAGATGTAATTGAGGTCTAATTTAGGAAAAAATTGTAACTTTGTCATTGTTAGATGTATAGAGATGATGTGCATTTGATTCTTAGTTGAATTCAGCTGCTAGATTGCTCTAGATTTGAATTTAGGTGGTTGTTCCTTGGTGCTGGATTTTGGAACGAGCAAGAGCTCCAATATCAATATAAATTAGAGAAGGATCATAATTTTGTTATTGTAGATGATTTAAGGAGTAGATTAAAGTCACATGTAAATAGATATGGGTGCATACATTAAAATTTAGGACAATTGCAAATTTGCCACTATTTGAACCGTTATTGCCATTAAAAAATTGCAATAATATCACTAGAACTGTCATTCGAGTGGCATCCTTGCAAAGAATAAAAAATTAAGGAGATATTTACAAATGCCCCTAAAATCTAGCTTCAATTTTCTAGTATGTGGATTGCGTTTATTTTTAAATTCTTGAATTTAAATACTAATTTAGTGGATTTCCTCTATTCATTAATCAACATGGTGAATTTAACACAATTGATAGAATCCTGTGTTTTAGGGATGGCATGTCCACCCACGGGTCGCAACCGGACACAACAGCCTTTGGAAGGCGGGTCGCCCGACCCTGCCCAAGTATTGGAAGGAGATGAGCTCTCAAATAGGGACCGATCAAGATGTGAGGTAATTCAATGAATTTGTTCTAGATTTTAAAATGTTTAATGATTATAAGTTGAATGTGTTTAATTATAATGATTTGTAGATGGACCGGTTATGGATGTACAAGGATCGAGGGTCAGAGTTCGTTGTTGGCGTTGAGGCTTTTCTGAGGGCTACCGTGACGTACAAGAAGTCAAAAAGGAAGTGTGCCGATCACTATACATGTTGTCCATATGTCGACTGCAAGAATGAGAAGTAATTTTCAAACATAGAGCAGATCCGTGCATACTTGATTCGTAGGGATTTCAAAGTTGGTTATACCCATTGGACTGAGCACGGTGAACTTGAAGATGTTGGGAGTGAAGGGCAACCAACAGTCGAAGAAGACATAGTTAACGATATGATAGCCAACGAAGACTTCGATATATCAGTATTTGAAGATACTTTTATCAAGAACGATGGAGTGGACACTTTAGTTGGCAACAATGAAGATAGCTTAGAGCAAATGCTGCGTGATGGGGAGGGTGATTTTACCAATGAAAGACAATATCAAAAGTTTTAGCGTATGGTAGAGGACTCTAAAACACCAGTTTACCCAAACTGTAAAGATGAGCACAACAAGTTACATGTGGTGCTAACACTGATGCAAATGAAGGCTAGCAATGGTTAGGCTGATAAGGACTTCAATGAATTATTAGAATTCTTGAGAAAATTACTTTCAAGGGGAAACGTGTTGCCCGAAAACACGTACCATGCCAAATAGGTTGTCTGCCCATTGGGATTGGAAGTAGAGAAAATACATGCATGTGAAAACGACTGCATGTTGTTTCGCGGTGAGGATGCAGACTTAGAAGCATGTCGTGTTTGCAATGCACCACGGTACACGAGGAGCATTGATGATATCGAGAGTGATGGTGTAAGGGTGAAGAGAAAGAAGAAAAGACCCTCTGTTAAGGTGGTTTGATATTTTCCTATAATCCCTCGTTTGAAGTGATATTTGCTAACAGAGCAAATACCGGGCTGATGCGATGGCACACCGAACAACAAAAGAAAGATAAAATGCTTAAACACCCTGCTGATGGTATGCAATGGAGGAGATTCGATTCCAAATACAAGGAATTTAGAGATAAAGTGAGGAACATAAGGTTCAGATTGAGTACGGATGGGACAAATCTTTTCGGCTACTCATAGCACTTGGCCCGTGAGCCTTCCACCTTGGATGTGCATGAGGCAGAAGAACCTTATGATGCCTTTGCTGATTAGTGGGCCGAATCAACCAGGCAATAATATCGATGTGTACCTCAAACTATTGGTTGAAGATCTTCTTGTACTGTGGAAAGATGACGTGCATGTATGGGATGAGTACAGACGTGAGAATTTTATCCTATGCGCAATGCTATTCATAATGATCTCAGATTGGCTTGCTCTTGGTAACCTATTAGGACAGACTATAAAAGGGTATAATGAATGTGTTCAGTGCTTAGAGGAAATAGGGGGTGTGGGGGCTAACGAACAATCGAAAAATTAACTTCATGGGTCACCGTAGCTTCCTTCGTCCAGATCACCCATACCGCAAGAATAAAAGAGTTTTTGACGAGACAGTGGAGTATCGTCAAGCTCCGAAGATTCGCATGGGAGAACAAGTATTTAAGATGGTAAAGACACCTAGAGTTGTACTTGGAAAAGGGGCTAGATATAAAAAAAATCTCGACTGGGAAATATGCTCCTATGTGAAAAAAGATATCAATATTTTAGTTGCTATCTTATTGGAAGTATCTTATGGTTTGACACGCAATTGACGTCATGCATGTGGAAAAGAATGTGTTTGATAACTTGATTGGTACCTTACTAGACATATCTGGTAGAATAAAAGATACACTAAATACATGACTAGACCTAGAAGAAATGAACCTCATGAAATACCTACACTACATATAATTAGACAACGGCAAAAAGAAACTTCCCACAGCTTGCTACACTATGAGCAGGGAAGAGAAGATCCGCCTGTGTGGTTGCTTGCATGATGTCAAAGTTTCAACTGGTTACTTTTCCAACATCAAGAGCTTGGTAAACATGAAAGATAAGAAGTTAGTTGGTATGAAGTCTCGTGATTGTCACATGATGATGACGTAGATGCTTTCAGTTGTAATTAGAGGTATTCTACCAGATAAGGTCTGAGATCCAATCATAAAGTTGTTTTCGTTCTTCAACGCAATTTCACAGAGGGTCATTGATTCGAAAAAACTAGCAAAGCTGCAGGAAGATGTGGTCCATACTATATGTTAGTTTTAGATTATTTTCCCTTTGACATTTTTTGATACAATGCCCCATCTAATTATTTACATTGTGGGTAAGATTAAGAGCCTTGGCCTCATGTTTCTGCATCAAATGTATCATTTCAAAAGGTTCATGGGGGTTCTAAAGAAATATGTTCGTAATTGAGATCTCCCGAAAGGTTGCATTGCCCAAGGGTGGAGTACGGAGGAGGTCATTGTGTTTTGCATTGACTACATAAAATTGAACGCGATTGGTATACCTATATCTTGCTACGAGGGGAGGCTAAAGGGGAAAGGGATGATAGGTCATACTTCAATCCATATCAAAGATCGTGTTTCATTCACTCAAGCACACTTCGTAGTTCTGCAACAACCACTTGTAGTGGGCTCGTATGTCAATATGCACGTGAGCATGCTACGCTCCACAAATCCAACAAAGTCAGAGGATTGGATCGTAAGAGAGCACAGAGATAATTTTGGTAACTAGTTACATCAACACATGATGGGTAAGGATACTGACGATGTTCTGTTGAAACTGTTGGCTAATGGTCCATCAACTACAATTCGTACATTCTAAGCATATGAGATTAACGACTATACATTTTATATGAGAGCACAAAACAACAAGAGCACTAACCAAAATAGTAGTGTCCATATTGATACATATGATTGCGCTGGCAGTAGGGAGACCTACTATGGATTCATAGAGGAGATTTGGGAGCTTGAATATGGGAAGTTGATGGTCCCTCTATATCGCTGCCAATGGGTCAGACTCCCAAGGGGAGTCAAGGTCGACAAGTACGGTATAACTACCGTGGACCTCAAAAACTCGTTGTATACAGAGAACCGGAACTGATATTCCATATATTAGTGCCAGTTGGCACATAGAATTTGCACCGATGCATGTATCAGTGCCGGTTGCTACCTAGAACCAGCACTGATACGAGTATTAGTGCCGTTTATCAAATAGAACCGGCACTGATACTTCTACTATATATATATATATATATATCCAACACTTAGCCTTCGCTCCATTCACCCTAATGCCGCCTCCTCCTCGAGCGCCGCCTCCTCTCCGACGGGCTGCCTCCTCACCGAGCGCCGCCTCCTCCCCGAGCGCCACCTCCTTCCTGACCGCACCTCGACACGCTGCCTCCTCCCCAACGTTCGCCTCCTCCCCGGCCGCCGCCTCCTTCCCGACCACCAATATGTTAGGTTTAGGTCAAATTATGTGCAAATTTGAGAGATTTTGATGCTCATGGATGATGGATGGATGGAGGATGCTCATGTATGTGGGTTTAGGGAAAATTAGAGGTACTGGAAAATGGATGTGTGCTCCACGGTCGCATGGTGGCAATCGAATTAGGTTTTTCATTTGTATTTTTGTGCTCATGGATACGTGCTTCAGCAAATTATCATGGATGTGTGCTTTGGCATTGAAAATTTTACCGTAGTTTCACAAGATTTCAACTTATGATCAAGCGCCGCCTCCTCTCCGACAGGTGTTTAGCACAATCGCCTGTGATCAAGGGCCTGTGGAAATGAATGATTTTCACAGGCACAAAATAAACCGCCGGAAACTATTTTCACAGGAGGTTACTTAAGTGAACCGCCTGTGTAAATATTTTTTACAGGCGGCGCACTTTAGTATCAGCCTATAGATAGATAAATTTTCACAGCATTCAAAAATTAATAATGAACATATATTTTATTCCCTCTAGATTTCAACTTATTTTCAAGATAAATTTCAAACATCACAGATTTCAACAGCATTTGAATCAACACAACTCTAATATTTAACACAAGTACAATATTTTTACATCACAAGTCAATTTATATCACAAACCAATATTGCTAAGAGTCTTTTCTCTTCCACTCATAAAGCCTCGGATTGCTAGCCAAATCACTTCCGAGATCAAAGAATTTGCCACTCTTGTTGATGACTTCATGCATAATGAACCGGCACATTTCACGTTGGACGTTTTGGATATCATCGTCTGTGAGCGAGGTGTTGGTACATTGGATCATTCGTGCCTGAAATGAAAATGCAACTAAAAGAGTTAAAACAAAGCATGTCTACTATACAAATGGAAAAAGGATAGGATGCTATTGACATTCAGAATGAGTAGGAGGTATTTCTCATCAAATAGATAAAAAAAGGTTTACCTCATCATGCCAGTACCATCGAAACATTCATACAAAGAGACTACAAAATAATAAACTAGAAACAACACAACAAGAAAACGAAATATGTGTTCTCTCAGACAAATGCCTCGATTGTCCCCATGGTTTAATGGAATGGATTAGATCGGATTCGTCATCTGTGTTTCATCATCACGGAGAACATGAAGGCACAACTAGTAGACGCAACAAAACCCAGGAATTGCAATCACGAATACTCAAATCAGAGCCTAGAACACTATCAAAGAGTTGGCACAGAGCTACTTTTGTAGTTCTACTACACGATATCATATCATCAAAAGGCAACCTCGCAACTAAACGAAAAAAGATAACCTATTCCATGTAACTAAATCAGAGCCTCGAACACTATCAAAGAGTTGGTTTAATGTAATAGATTAGATCAGACTCATCATTTGTGTTTCGTCATCACGAAGACCAAAAAAGTGCAAAAAGTTGACAAAAAAACATCACGAATTGCAATCTAAACATCATGTCATCATAGGAAAATCACGCGACTAGGCCGTAACGAAGGAGAGGAGAGAACATTGAGATGAAACCATGGCTGGAGTCGTGGAGGAGCGCGGGCCGGGGAGCGTGGGCCGAGGAGGAGGCGACCAGAGTCAGAAGGAGCGCAGGCAAAGGAGGAGGCGACCGGAGTTATGGAGGAGCAGGTCGGGGAGGAGGCAACCGGAGTTGGGGGAGGAGGTGGCAGGCAGGGAGTAGGCGGCTAGAGTCGGCGGGTGCTATGGTTTGGAGGCAGCTTGACGGCGCTGTGGGTGTTCGTCAATGGGCTAGGGTTTTGGGGTCGAGCGCCAACCTATATATAGAAAACATTTTCGCAGGTAGTTCGTTAAGTAAATCGCTTGTGGAAATTCATTTTCACAGGCAGTTGACTTAATAAAACACCTGTGGAAATAATTTTCACAGGCGGCTGACTTAAAGAACCGCCTATAGAAATGGATTTCCACAGGTAGTTTTCTTAACGAATTGCCTGTGGAAATGATTTTAAACAAAATGTTTTAGACAATTCTATTAATCATTATCATTTTGTCACTTTTGGGAATAAACAATCATATTGGAAATTAAATTACATAACATGAATGTCACATTGGAAATTAAGTTACATAACATGAATGTCACATTGGAAATTAAGTTACATAACATGAATGTCATATTGGAAACTAAGTTACATGACATGACACTATTTGCCTTAAACTATTTTTCCTACACCATCAAGATGCATGTAGGGTATCACAGATCTATCGAGGGTTGCTTCTACAAGTTTCATCTTTTCTGGATCTTCGAAAGGTGGCATGTCGTCGAACTAATTGTATTCTTCCTCATCCTCCACATTCTCAACTCTGACAATTCTTTGTTTTCTGGCAATAACTACGTGCTTCTTTTCATTCGCAGGGTCAATTATATAGAAAACATGTGCGACGTGATCAGCGAGTACCCATGGGTCATCTTTGTGGCCTCTAATACAGAGGTCGATAATTGTGAACCCGTAGTTATCCACTGCCATGTCATTTGGGTGTTTGACCCATTTTCACCAAAAGATAGGGATTTGCAGATTCACTCTATGGTCGAGTTCCTAGATTTCATCTATAAACCCATAGTAGGTGATATTTTTCCTTGTTGTGTCATAGGCTTCTGTCCGAACGCTGTTTTTTGGGACGTACTTTTCTTGTCCTTTTCTTTGGTATAAAATGTGTACCAATTAATGTCATATGCTTGCCATGACATAACTGAACTTGATGGGCCACAAGCTAACATTTTCATATTTTTTTATCTATATATTCACCATCTGGAAGGTTTTGGTTCTTGAACCATGTGGTAAAGAGACACTTGTGCTCTTTCAAGATCCAATCATATGAGTGGCCTTGATTTTCTGTGTGAAGCTCATTTAGGTGTTGCTCGACGTATGACGCCACTATCTAGAGTTGTTGTAAGATAGTGAAATGTGCTTCTTCCACTGTTTGTAATCATGATCGATGAAACTTTTCTTTCCTTTGGTCCATCTCCTAGACAACCTCCCCTCATGTTGAGATACATGTATACCAATCGGTTTAGCATCTTTTATGTAATTGATGCAACACTCAACGACTTTCTCGGTATTATAGCCCTCAATCATGGAACCCTCTGGGTGAGCATGATTCCATACATAGCCCTTGAGAATACCCATGTATCGCTCAAATGCATACATCTGATGTAAGAATACAGGGTATAGTGCAATTATCTCATTTACGATGTGAACCAAGAGATGTACCATGACATCAAAAAAGGATGGAGGGAAGCACATCTCAAGTTGGCACAGAGTCTCTACCAAGTAACTATATAAAGCACCTAGTTTTTTAGCATTGATCACCTTTTGAGTAATTGCGTTAAAGAAGTGACACAATCATATGATGATCACCTTTATATATCCTGACTTGATACCCCTAATTGCAATAGGGAGCATATGCGTCATCATCACATGACAATCGTAAGACTTCATGCCAATTACCTTCAAATATTTCATCGAGACTAGTTTTTTGATGTTGGATGAGTAATCAGTCGAGACTCTCACCTCACGTAAGCACTTGCACAATGCATTTTTCTCGTCAGGTGTCAGAGAGTAGCTAGCTGAGCAAAGATAATATTTTCCATTTGGTCTATCTTAAGGTGTAGCTCTAGCCTGATTTTAAAATACACCAAGTCCTTACGTGATTTGATTTCATCATTTGTCTTGCCCGGTATGTCCAGTAAGAGGCCAATGATGCTATCACACATATTTTTCTCAATGTGTATGACATCGATACTGTGGTGAACTCCAAGTCCTTCTAGTAGGGCACATACTTAAACAAAATTGGCATCTTCTTCCACAACATGCCGGTCGGTGTCTCACTTTTCTTCCTCTTTTTACCCTTCGGTGGTTTCCCAAAAACAACCTTGATGTTCTTCACCATTTCAAACACTAGTGTCCCGCTACGAGATTTTGGACCAGTATTTTCGTCAGTCATGTTGTCAAAATGTTTCTCCATCTTACGATATTTGTGAGTTTTGAGTAAGAACCGTTGGTGTCATTTTGTACACTACCTTATGTGAGTACGGAAGATACACAAACGCGGATTCATCTAAGCACGCTACACTCCTTGCTTCCCTTTAACCTGCCCCATTAGGGAAAAGGGTGGGGTAATCACTGATGGTAACGAAAATCATGGCTTTCAACGTGAAATACTATCGTCGGAACTCATCCCACACCCAGACCCCATCGTTCCACAGTTTCGCCACATCTTCCATCAATGGTTCTAGAAACACATCTATATCGTTGCCAGATTGTTTCGGTCCTTGGATAAGAATGGACAATATAAGGTACTTTTGCTTCATGTATAGCTATGGAGGAAGGTTGTAGATGGTCAGGACCAATAGCCAAATGCTATGTGAGGTGCTCATGTCACTGAAAGGATTCATTCCATCGGTACTCAACGCGAATCTTATATTTCTTGGTTCTTCAGCAAAATCTGGATACATGGCATCGAACTTTCTCAATTGGCTAGCATCAGTGGGGGTGTCGAAGCTTAGTTTCATCCTTCTTGTGCTTATCGAAATGCCAACGCATCAGATCAGAATCCTTAGGGTTCGAGTACAAACGCTGTAAGCGGGAGATCACTGGCAGGTACTACATCACTATGGCAGGACTTCTTCTCTTCGTCTCCATGTTGGAAGAAGTATCTTCTTCATCATGACCAGCATTACTCTTTTTCTTCTTCGCGTTGGCGGAAGCATCTCCGTCCTCACAATCATCATTCCTCTTGTACCAACTTGCATTGCACACTGGGTATCTATCCAAGGCTTCGTACTCTTTATGGTAAAGGATATAGTGATTCAGACATGCGTGTATTTTTTACACATCTAATGATAATGGGCATATAAGCTTCTTCGTCTGATAAGTGGTGGTGGGCAAAGAGTTAGGCTTCAGAAGCATATTTGCTAAGAGACTCAACAAATCTGAGAAACTCTTATCGGACCATCCATTGCTGGCCTTCAACCTTAGAAGTTCAAGCACCGAATGCAACACCGTATACTCCTTATCACAACCCTTTGATTCCTCATATAAAGGTTCCTTTGATGCTTTCTGTAATACCTCAAAATTATCTAAACATCTCGTGTCTCTTAATACATGCGATTCTGTATGGCACAATATTTCCTCCAGATCGAAATCAGTATCATCATCCATCATAACATCAGTATCACCTTTGACTCTCTCATCATCACCATCCACTTAATCAGCAGCGATGTCGTTATTTGGTTCACTTGTACGTTGTTCGCCGTGATTGGATCAACATGTGTAATCCTCGACAAAACCACTCAAGATCAAGTGTGATTTGATTATGCTTGATTTGTCCCATAATTCTAATTCTTACAGTCAGAACATGGACAATATATTTCTATTGTCTTTTTAGTCAAAGCGTCATTCTCGACATCTTCAATAATAGCAGAGAGTTATTTGATGTATATTTCTTCATGTTTTGGTGTATCATACATCCATACTCTGTCCATCTTTAACTTCAGCCACAAAATTAGATACATAAATAAATTAATTAATAATAAAATCATAATTTAAAAATATTTTTATAAAAAATAGAAAAAATGGGCATGTTATAATTATAATATATCTACGCAATTGAATCTACATTGGCGCAAATTTATAGCTCAAAATAATAAACAATGTGGATTGATTACTCTCTCTCCCTCTACATCTAGATCTAGATAAAAAAAATCTTCATTCATGATAAAACCTTCTAGAGACTAAAAAAACATCAACTTGAAACTATATTTTTGAAATATAATGCTACAATCATGTGAATCTATACAATTGAATTAGCATTGTCACAAATTTTAGCTCATTCGAAGATCTAAATGGCTAGAACCACGAGCATCTTTAGAACATATTTCAAACCCAAAATAAGCCATAAATTTAAATCTGAACTTAAAAAAGATACTAGCTAAGGATGAGATACTCGTACCTTAGATGTCTTTTCTAAGGGATTCAAAAATAAAACCTCCCCATTTGTTTTCAAATTTCGTGGCCGGCTTTTGAGCTATACTGTTTGAACAACAATGAGCTCGGTTTGAATCGAGCTCCCCGTGGATATGCAATATTTATAAAGAAGATATTATTATAGACGATTCACATAACGAACCGTCTATAAAAATTAATTTTCAAAGGAATCACCTCGGAAAATCTCCATTTGCACAGGTGGTTCACATGGAACCGCATGTGAAAAGGCTCCATTTCCACATGCGGTTCATATAAAAAACTGCATGTGGAAATAGATATTTTCCGAAGCGGTTTTTTTGCGTGATTCGCATGTGATAATAGAGCTATTTCCACAGGTGATTTATATAAAGAATCGTTTATGAAAATTAATTTTCACAGGAGGATCAAAACCTCACGAGACCTACTACTCAAATGATTTATCATATAAACCGCATCTAAAAATAAAATATAAGTGTCTCAAAAAAATAGCTTTTATAGTAATATCTCTTATCGGTCAGTTTATACCACAAATCTTCTTCTTGAAAACTCAATGGGTACCCGAGCGACTATAAGGATGGACGTGAAGTGATACATGAATATCTGTAATTAACTAACTAATTATTTTAATCTAATTAAAATAAGTAGTTAATCAACTAATTTGATTTGAAATGGATATGAATCGCTCCATGCTCATCCTTAAATACCTACTCGGCACAATTGGACTAAAGTTTGTCTTGTAGCCTAACATCAGACATTAATCGCATGCCCGCCATATTTAATTCTCGAGAAACTGCATAATTGCACATATGCCGATCGAGCTAAGTTAGTAGTTCCCCTCCACGACGGTTAAGTCTGCCATGTGGCAATCATTCTTCATGATCGCCACTTGTTTCTCAACCAGCTATATATTTCCTTGCACCACAGGTAGGAAGATTAAGGGTCATAATAGTTAACCGAGACGTCAAGAACTTTCCCTCGTTGGAAATTAAGACCACAAAATTACAAAAGCTCACTAAGTTCACTCTCAATGTTAATTTCTTAGATATTAATTAAATATCTATATAAGTAAAAAGATGATGTGACAAACAATTTAAAGAGAAGAGAATGAGCTTGTTTCTTTAAGAAAATACTAGTTTTTTAAGCAAACCTAAATAATTATGAGACAATAAATTATTTTAAAAGACATAAAACAAGCAATATATATATTAAAAACTTATTTGTTCACATCAGTTTCCTATTCTCTCTTCTAAACATTATTTAAGAAACAAAGTCTTATAGTGGCCTAAATTACTAGCCATCGTCCCGATAAGGACAACGGGAACAGAACCCTACGAAAAGCCGGGTACGTGCAGCGCATAGCTCGTGCGGAGCGGTACGTGTTGAGGCTTGAGGCCGGGGCCCATTGTCTATGCAGACGTGGCGCGGAGGAACGCGCCAAGAGGAAAGGTCCCTATCGGAGGCCGGCAGCCGGGCCCCAGCGTTACACGTGGTGCCGCCCAGGACTCGGCCAGGTCAATGGCCCTAGTGGCCAGGGCCCCGGACGAAGGCTTCAGTCGGCCGGCACGTGGACAGTGGACGGCACGCGGTTGGGTGACAGCTCGCTCATATCGGCGGGAGAAGCGATGCCGGATTTGGGCGTATGACTGGATTGATTATCTGCCTTTAATTACAGTAGGTTCTGAAGATTGTCTGTGCGTGGTACAAAGGAAAAAAAGATAGTCCTAAGTTTATAAATACTTGAAATTTTTTATTTTTACTATTCACACTTTGATTAATTATAGTTTTTTAAATATTTAGTAATTAGTTTAACATAAGTATCACTTGATATACTATAAAAACATTTTTATAACATCATACACTTATAAATGTTTGTTCATATATTTGTGAAAAAATCGATAGTTAAACTTTAAATAGTAAAGTCAAAGTTATTAATTATTTGTAAATGGGAGCAGTAGAAGCAATGTTGCCCTTGCTGTCTCATTGCTCCAACAATAGTTGCTCTGGAGCAGTGCTATCCTCTTCTTTTATTTCCCTGCGATGTGGAGCATGTGCTGTTGTTAACCTAGCAATGTGTGTACTCGGGCTGCACGTGCTGTTGTGACTCGTTTTTCTTTTCTTCAACCGGTGCAGTTGTAACAGTAACTGCACGATTGGAATGGGAGGGGAGATGATGCTTAAGCAAGCATCGAAGGAGGAGCGCGTGCGTGCGGTGCGGCCCACCGCGCCGTCCTTGCTCCTTCAACTGTTGATGGGTTGATACGGACGTCGACACGTGGAGATGGAGGGAGCCACTACTGTTTTCTATTACCATATCTGTTTCTATATAATGATATGTATAATGATCGACAGTACGTATTATATTCTCGAAAGGAAATAGCCATGTTTACTAATATATGCTACTAGATATATATGTGTGCCCAGCCGCCCCGTTCTCTTTGGTTTATATTCTATAGAAACGCGATGCATGCTCAACAACATTGGAAATGGTTTTGATGAGGTTTGAAATCTCAACGAAAGCGATTTTTGTTTGGCCCTTAGTTAGCTCATGCTCTCCTGGTTAATTAGCAAAGCGATTTGGAAATGGGATATACAAACAGATGCTACGTGGGAACGAATGACAGGGGTTGACGGCGTGCCGGAGAAAATTTCAAAACTTACTTATTGTTAGATTATGCTCGCCGACTTTTATTTCCTACTGTTGTGGTGTATTTTCTGTTACTAATGCTCCCACAATTCTTTTTTATAGGACGTATTAGAATTAAAAAATCTTTAAAAATATACTTTGATCATTAAATTTTTTAAATATATTATCAATTATTATGAAACGGATATCTTACTAAAATATATGTAAAATATGAATATATACTTTATACACTAAATATGCACATATAATTTTATTTATTAATTAAAATTTACAAAGTTTGACTTTATGCTCCCTATATTTTGAATAAGAGAGTAAATGACAGGGCCGGCCTTAAGGGTCAGCCAGAAAAAGTTTGGAATGCTCATGTACCTGTATCAACACATGTTTTTTTGATCGAGTCCGGACAGTTGATGTCAATCGTACCCTTGATCGATAGGCAGTATATTTTCTCTGGCCCTTCTCACCCTGAAAAAGCAAGCAGGGACGAGGAGGAAGGAAGCACGTAAAATGTTTTTTTTTTCTTCATAAAAGACTTTGTGCAGAGGCACGGTCAGATCTACGCGGACGCAGCCTCGCACGTCCCAAGTGCCGTGCAGCCGTGCAACAACATGCCAGTGATCGATCGCAGCCTCCTGCGCGCTTTCCAGCTTTTAAGTGCTTGCCAAAGTAGCATAGCAGCAGCTCCAGCTCCAGCGCCAGGCCATGCCCGGCCGCCGGGTCGACCTTGAAGCAAAGCAAACACATCGTCGAGCCACGGCGCGCAACGAAACGAACCGACCAAATCAACCAAATATTAGGACGAAGCGAGCGGTGAAGGACGGAAAGCGGCCCGATCGCCAGTACTAACGGCCCGGCCTGGCTGATCCCGGGGCCGAGCGAGCCAATACTTTGTTGGTCCAGGCCGAAGGCACGCGGCACGGCGGCGGATCGAGAGAAACCGGGCAGTAAGGACTAAGGCCGCCGCCCTGTGAATCGGGGGGGCCCGTGCCGTGCACTGCCGCTGCAGCTAGGGCGAGTGGGCCGCGCGCCCGAGCGAAAGCGACGCCACCCCTGTCCCTTCGGCTCCACCACCGGCGGCATCGCCGCGACGAACACAAGCTGCCAACCTCGCCTCCGCGTTTCCCTCCCCGGTCATTCGTCTCCGAGCGCCGAGCGCCGGCCATTGGGGGTTGGTCGGTCCGAGGTGAGCGCCCTCTCCCTCTCCGCCCCCCACATTCCACACTGTACGGTACCCCCAACCAAAAACACTGAACCCTTCATGTGCCTGTAGTGGTGATTGATTCGTTCTAATAATTTGATCCACCATGTTTGACGGATTCCGCCACGCCTTCCAAACCACCTGTGAGGCTCACCGACTTCACCTTTTTTAGCTAGCCACGGCATGAAGGTTGGGTGTCTGTGTTTACCTCTTCTTCGATGATAGCTTTATACGGGACATTTTGATGAGATCAAAGTTTTATTTCCATCTTTCCTACAGTACTCGTAGATTTTGTATATGGATGTTTGGTTGATGGTCTGCCAAAATCACGAAGAACAAGATCAGTCTGGTCCTATCCTTGGTAAATCTTGTCCAAGGTTGCTGGTTTTTTTTTTTCCTTCCGTACCTAGTGAGCCCTTCAATCATCAACCAACTGTTACCTTGAAACGTTAATACAGGTAGGCTGTATGTCAAGGAGTTTGTGAATCTGTTCAATGTTGATTCTGATCACATTGATATGCCTTATGCCAAAATGGCTTTGAAAAGTTGGGCTGTAATTAATCAGTGCTGGGTTAAGCTTATGAGTTCATTTCCAGAAAGGCATAACCCGATGTGTTCCCGGGTGGTTGGATGAGGGGGAATTCATGCTGACAACCAGGGTTTCGATCCCTTGTGCGAAAGGGGCAACAAAAAATCAGAAAGACATGTAAACATTCTGCCCAGCTGAAATTTGCATGTAGGAGAGTTGCAGGATTTCAGATCCACATTGTCTGCTATAAAACTTTGAATCATATATTGTATGGAATCCCTTCAAGCCAACTCTTGATCTGGACAAAGGTAGGCTGTGCCTGACACTAAAAAATTGCTTTTCAGCTGAGCTGTTTTGTTTTTGACACAAAATGGATATGTTCTAAAGTAAAAAAGTTTGAAGATGAATAAAGCTAAAACTTGTTATTTCGGCTGTTATAAGGAAAAAATAGGTCAAAACATTAAGACCTTAGGATCATCAATTTACAGACAAGTTAAAAATAAAACATTTGTAGAATAGAAATTATAGAATTACTGTACAGATGAAGTCAGAAGTGAGTATTTGGTGTAGATTTACAGATGTTATGGTTAACTCGCATTCCTCCAACCGGTACGTACAGAGAGATTGATCCTGACCTTATATTGGCATCTGAATACTATTCTGTATACTTATGACAATAATCACTAGAAACTAGATTTTAGTAATTTCTACATTTTTGAATCTATGCGCATGTGCTAATGTGCATGTTGATATTTGCATTAAGCAGTAGATGATAGCTATCAATTAATGGGATAATTTATAGTCAGTAGTCTCAGTACTCAATGTCGGAGTCAAATTGGCGTCTGTTTTATAGTGTTAAACTGCACACTGTAGTGTGTAGCCGTTCTGTTCTGGGTAATGTTTTCTTTCTAAGTTCTAACATACTAGGAATGATTCTGCTGTCTCATGCTCTTGTGATCCCTCGTCATGCTTATGTCAAAAAGAAAGTATGGAATAAATGTTCAGACTTCAGATACAACAGCGCATGCAGGAAGACATCCTTTTCACTTTTTATTTTGTTATTTTTCTGCTAATTCTGTCTCTCTAATCTTGTCCTGTGATGTGCTGATAGGCTTAATTGACCTTCTCATCGCATATATGAGATACGTTTGTGAGTCAAGTTACTTCATCTCTCTCTCTCTCTCTCTCTCTCTCTCTCTCTAAAAGATGATGTTAGGTGATCACTATAACAGCACTCTCCATTATATAAATGTTTCCATCTTCTTGGTGCTCTCCCATTCCACCTTTTTTTTCATGTGAATTTCCCTCTCTCGTGTTGAAAATTCTTTTCCTCTAAACATAAAGATTCATCCAACAGTAATAATATCTCTAAGCAGTAATGTCATATGTTCATCTTTACCATCACATAATGGAGGTAAATCTTAAAATAGAACTTTAAGGACACATTTCTTTAGATGTTCTGTTGGATTTTCAAGCTTTCGCGCTGCACACATTTTGTACCACAAGCTAGGGATTGATTTATAGTTATCTTTTTTCCGTGGGGAGATGTGTAGGATTTTGATCGGTGCATTTTGGAGTTGTTAGGTTTAATTAGTTTTCAGGGTTACTGGCCCTACTCGTATTATTTGTCTCATTGCATTCGCCGACTGTGTAATGGTAGATTACTTTATATCAGCAACAGGGTGAATCCCTATTTGTCCGTGCCATGTGAAAGAAAATCTCTAACATCTAGGCTGGTTTGTGCGAACCCGAGGATAGAAAGTTGCTAACAACAGTTGAAATGTGTAAAATAAACCATCTTTAATATTTTCTAACTTGGCCTAGAACTATACAATCAAGCTAAGCCTACTAGGCAGACTAAACCAAATTAGAGAACGATCTATGCTACCTCAGGCCATGGTAGCCTCTCGATTGTATCGGTCAAAGCATCATCATTAGCATCTCATTTTAACTTCAATGGGCTCTTATCTGCTTCTTTTTCCTTCTAAATTAGATTTTCTAAGATTTCCTCATGGTTGCATCATTTGACTATGACCTAGTGTAAATGCTTATGCATTTTGTATGATTAAAGGGTATAGACTATGTATGATACACTAGAATGCCTAGTCTTCTTGGGCTGTAAATGTAGGTTTCATCACATTGCTTACAAATCCCTAATGAGTTTTTTTCTTTCCCAAAAAAAAAGAGCAAGAGAGCTTACAACACCTGGCTCAGGACAGGGAAAAGAAAGCAAAAAGGTCTGAAAACTGTGTTGTTTCAGGCAAGAAGTGCAAATTAAAATCCTGACTGGCCTACATAGTTAATTAGCAGTCGCCTGCTTCTCTCCACAGGTTGCCTCCATCCTTAGGGAACTGAAACACTACGTAAACTGTTCCCTCCTTATTCTCAAAAACTCGCCAATTCCGCTCCCTCAGTACCTTAAAGATTAAAAAGACATCCCTGTACTAGCAGGGGTCAATTCATCTACTTTATAGGGCAGCTCACGTAATAAACTTCCTCATTTTCTTTAATCCGTATGTGTTTACTTCCCTTGAGGATGTTACCAAACCAAGCAGTCCTTTTCCATTATGTATTCAACTGGAAAGTGATCATCTAGCACCAGATTCTCTTTAGCAAAAGGTGAACAAAGAAAAGAAAAAGGTGAAGGAAAAGTAGCACTAAACTCAATACGCTCTAGCCCCACCCTCATGAATATAAAAGCGATCCATTTAGGAACTTCTCGGAAGAAAGAAGTGTAAAGAATAAAAATATTAAAATGCATCATCAATAATTAATTTGCGTCTCGTACAGGCCACATTTGGAAAAGTCTGAGATTACTTGTATGGCTACTGACAAATGCAGTTTTCCTCATTCTTGCTTGTATTTATTTGGTAGAAAAAGATCAACCATGACTCACGAATACAAAATGTCTAGCTGCATGCATGTACAGATAAAGACAGCAACTTTCAAGTGAAAGGAAGGTAAACTCTGGGACGTACTTGTCTACACTCTATACATTATATTGTAAAATAAATTCATACTTTATCTCCTTTTTTCCATGTACTAAAATATCTCTAGCTGATGAATAGTTATCTGATCTCTGTATCATCACAAGAATGTACCTAAGCAAACACTTCCACGTAGCCTGCAATAAATCTGTGAAGAAACATTGTGTTTTCTAGGCTTCCTTAACTCAGTTTTCTTCTATTGCTCTGTTCCTTGCAGGCTGGAACATGTTGCCTATATATTCTCAAAAGATAAGGACATTCTCTGCAAATCCTTGTCATACAAATCTGATACTACCTGCAGATGTTGCGGTGGCTGCAGATTTTGAGACCAAGCTGCACAGAGCCCCTCCATGTTGAATTGGCTCTCGGCTTTGACCACATCTTCATATAGTGATTGGCTAAGATTCTGCATGGTTACCGGTGTATCCGTGAAGGTTCCATGGAGCAAGTCAGGCCACTTGAGTTCTTCCTCCAGGTGAACTTGGCTATTTTTATCTGGTGCTAAATCTGTCCATGGGAAGACACTATTCTCCAGAAGTGAGCTTGTGCTTTGCAGCTCAAATCCCAAGCCGCTGCTTCCACTGCTTCCTCTACTGCTGCTGCTGCTAGGATTAGTAGTATCCCAGTAGAATTGGGTACTCTGGATGCCAATGCCTCCAGAGTGTGGATTGTCTGGTGAGCTATTGAGCCCTGTTGATGCTGAGAGAGTTGATGGTGAAACCAGTGGCATCGCAGTGGAAATTGTGCTGCTACTGGACTCATTCTGGTTAAACCAGAGTGAATTCGTACTACCACTGTGCCTGCTACCAAATTCATTTCTATAGCACGACAGCTGCTGGAAAGGGAAATTCGGAATTGGGCCTATTGAGTGGCAGCTGGGGAGGTTATCATGACCAGAAACAAGCTGGTCGAGGAATAACTCCTTTGGCGGCACTCTTAGATGTCCCAAGCTAGTAATTTCTTTGTGATTCTTACCGAGAGCCGGCAGCAGCTCTGGTGATTGTGCTGTCTCACTGAGAAGATGACTCAAGTTGCCAAGTGCATCACCACTTGAAGGGTCGATATCGCTGGTCTCAGAGGTTCTCTCAGTACTGATTGTTGGAGCTGCTTTGCTGCGATCAACCTCGGTGAGGGGCTTGTGGGTGTTGGGGTCAATGCCTTTCTGCCGCAGCTTCTTCTTGATGCTTGAGTTCCAGAGATTCTTGATCTCATTATCAGTTCTTCCAGGCAACCGTGTTGCAATCTGAGACCACCTGCTCATTGATTTGAAAAAGGCCAAGTTAAAGAGGGCTTGCTTTAAAGCAATTGGTGAGAAACAGTTCAATTTGGGCTTAAATTACCTGTTTCCCAAGACAGTATGGAGTTCAATGATGAGGTCTTCCTCTTCCTGAGAGAATGCACCTCTTTTAAGGTCAGGCCTCAGGTAGTTTATCCACCGCAGCCTGCAGCTCTTGCCACACCTCTGAAGCCCTGCAATCATTCATGGGATATGTTTCAGAAGACTGGGCGAACGAAATGGTCTTGGAGATGAACAGGAAACAGTGGAAGTGGGCAATTCACAAGTAAAGTGTGCAGTATTTTGATTGTACCTGCAAGCTTCGGGACAGTACTCCAGCAGCCATGCCCGTGTTTGGTTATGTGGTTCATAAGTTTCTCATCTTCCTCAGGAGACCACAGCCCCTTCCTCAGCTTCTGCTTGAAACAGCAAGAATGCCTCCCCATCGAAAGCAATGCAGAAAGCTGAAGCCGAGCTCTGTAATCTGCACAGACCACGCCTTGTGTAATTGCACACTATCCTCCACAGGTACCCCTCTTGTTCTAGGAACACCTCTCAATGATTTGTGGCTCGAGGATGGGATTATTATGGATGTACTGTCTATATTGATTCTTGTAGTGGTTTCTGATAGAGTAGAACTTGTGGGAGAATGGCAGCAACTAGTGACTACTGATATCAGGATTTGGAGGAAGGTATAGATAGGCTTAAGGGTTCCCTTCTCCTTTTCTTTGCAGGCCTCCCTCCTCAATTGTCCCTTCTTTTAAAGCTGGTGGTTGTGGGAGCCTTAGGCTCTTAGCCCTTCTCTCTGTTGCTTCTCTGTAAACGTGTGTGTGCTTATGTCTTATCAGCCCCTAAGAATCTTTGTCCCTTCAACCGTCAGTGGGCGTCAGGGCTTGTACCTCCACTTGTCCCTGGTATGCTATTACTGCAACTAAATTACTGCAAACTATTATAAGAAACTCTGGATAGCTCATCCTTCCTATATCAGGCATTGTTACTTTGTACACCAGTCATTTAAGTAAAAGAGGTTTGTCAAAGTAACATGATTCGGAAAAGGATTTATGTTCTTTCTCCTGTAGTGAATGAATGTGACCTGGAGCAGCTAGTCTGTCACTGGTACGACGAACCTTTTCCCCCAGCAACCTCTGCGTCACAAGTACTCCATGCAGGGAAAGTACACGTTTGGGAAACTTTCCCTCGTCAAAACATCTATACTAGATTTCTAGTATATATATACATGTTTTCGCACTCCTAGTTCCTCTTTTTTGCGATGTTGCACCAGATCCAAGTATCATCCGTTACCTCTTGTTTTGCCATGAAAGCCACTGGATCACTTCTTACCTGCAGAAACCTTCCATCAATCATCGGCGGCGGTGGTGGCATCAAATATTTGCATTCCAGGGCAGAGAGCATCTTTCTTTTCTTTGTCTCCACCAGCCAGCGATGCAATTTTTCTTTAGGACCTCCAAGCTCCAATCAGAAATCTTTGCTCCAATCCAAAGAAAAAGCATGCTGGCACCTCTGAAGATGTTAGGAATCAGTTGAGAGAATCAGACCTTCTGTACACATGATTTGCCTTTGCTGCGGTATAAATTGTGTGATTCATTCGTCGGCCGTCTTCTGACGCTACGCGAAGTGCAACTGCACCATGCACATGTTCAGTGCCATTGCTAGATTTTTTATGGTTTCGATGCGAAGAATTCCATAGGGTGTCTTGTTTGGAGACAGAACAATGGAGGTATAATAATCTCAATGAGGTGGCTAACACAAGCGTTTTTATTTGTTATCCCCTGCCTGTTTGCTAAAAGAAATGCCTTGATTCGTGACATGATGGTTGGAATATACAATGACATCCTCATAGTGCCCATCTGACAGGATACTGTTCTGATTAAACAAGCAGAAAAACGATTATCATTAATTGAACATTTTATAATCCGCATGATTTGAACAATTCGGTTTTTCCTGATGCTCAGAAGCTTCCTTCGATCCTTTGTGAGGATTTTCTGGAGTTTTGTAGTTTTCTTTTAGGGTGAACAAATAGAAATGCTACGCGTGTGTTCCTGAAGATTTCAGTATCTAGTGTGTTGTCAGGGTCACCACACAATTATGAAAAACTGACGTGCATAATTTTGTTCATTATTTTGACAACGTTTTGTTTAAAGCGGAGGCTTCTAGTCATTCAGAACTTATCCATCACTCATTATCACAATTGCTTATATTAGAATAGAACAATTGAATCAGAATAATATCTTCCGGGAAAGGACCTGCGTTTCTTTTTTCATTTGCTTCTTGGATCCCATTTATTAGAGGATGCCAATAATTAAAGGCACGCTTAGACAAAATAGACCCGAAATCGGGCCAGTTGCAAGCCTCCCATTGGAAGGCGGTCACGGGGGAAAGCTGGTTTGACAATTGAGGCATCTTTCGTGGGGTCCTGCTCGTGGGCCCTCCCCTCCCTAATGCATACCCTTCAATGATTAAACCAGTGGTTAGTGTGCTCGGCTAGCATTTGGTCTCTAGCGTCTAAAGCTGTACAGGAGAAATTCGGGGAAATGTACTATAATTCTTGTCCAACTTCTTGACTTGAAATTTAACTCGAAAAAGAAGGGACTTGGGAGGGAATCTTCAGAAAGAAAAACGCAAGATCCTGATATTTTCAAAGCAAAAATAAAAGGTTGCATCGCATATTATATGTTTTGGTAATTCTAGGGTGCCGGACTTTTGTATATTTCGTCAAGTTTTGAAGTAAGTTTTAGAAATTTTTTCCGCAGCTAACCCAAACAGCGCTCATTTCCCTAACTTGTTTCAGCGATTTTTACGACCAATTAACATCAAACAAGAGCTTAGCTAGCGATTAGACGCACAAATGGTCCATGGCACGCGTACTACAAATGCGGGAGCACCCACGGACCGATAGCAACAGCAATAAACTGCACGGTTCCGTCTTGGCGCCACGCTCCGGCCTATCGGCAGCGGCGGCACCGTCGGTAGGGCGGGTACGCATCCAATCCGTTCCGTTCCGCCCCTAGCTCGTACGCTCGGACCACGGGGCCACCGGGCCAGCAGCATCTGCGTGCCAAGATTCTGTTTGGCACCGCTATAGTTTTAACATCTACGTAGAATTTAAAATTTGATGGATAAAATAAAATGATTTAAATATTTATTTTTAATTTAAAATAAGAATATGATGTTTTAAAAAAACCTCAAACTGTTCACAGCTACAGTTTTAAAAAAATTTAGAACTAAAAATGACCGGCTATAAAAAAGTTTGAACTAGAAATAACCGGAATTTTAGAGCTGATAAAATAAATAGGCCCTGACTCGCGGTGTGGTGTGTGATGCGCTTCACGACGCTGATCACCATCCCACCATTAATTAATTAATTAATAATTTGTTGGTGGTTAGTTAAACAAGTGGTGCTGGGTTTTCTGTTTCGTTTACGTACGTGGTCGATATATGTATGGGTGTGAATGTAGTGGTCGTCGGAGGTGAAGGTGAAGGGGAAGGTAAGAGAGGAGGAAGACGACGACGACGATGTGAGGCGCGTCGCTGTAGCGCATAAAGTCGCCGCGCGGGTCGCCGTCAGCTAATCGTTTTGGTTCCTTGCCCGACGCTAGCTGTCCGTCCTTGTACGTATGCATGCATGCCCACCTGTACGTATCCACTAGTCGCGTTTTCAATGAGCGCGATGTGGTTTTCGCTGGTACACTTGTCGATTGTCGTCTTGGACCCCTTCGGCACAGTTTAAAAAAGGGACTGACAATTTTGGACTGTAAATCGCCTCTGCCATTTTGTCTTTCCGTTGATCGAGTCCTTTCTGGCCGAAGGCACGTGGTGAATGGAAGTGAGTTGCACGGATGAGTGTGACCTGTGTACTGTACATGCAGTTTTAATGTAAAGGGCACGTCTCAGACCTACAGATTTCACATCCGATGACATGCATCTTCGCTCTAGCTTCAACACCACACAGGCACCTCTGGCATGCATCGCTCAGTGCCACTGCTACAACGCCAGCAAATCCAGCCGTGAATACAGGATCAAGAATGGATAAGCCTGCCCAAATCTTGGAGCATATTGGAAGGTCCAAGTGCACAGCCAGGTGCAAAAGCGTTGTAGCGGATAATGGATCAGTGTGTTGCACTCGCCATTGATAGATAATGTCGAGAATGATCGCTTCTTTCGAAGAAGTTTCCGTGCACTTTGCATGGTCCTTAATATTGAGATCCTCAGTAAGATGATCATAGAACCACGAGGAAACACATTAATCTAGGAACTGAGAGTCAATAAGACGGTACGGTTCATGTGCCTTGTACTTAGCATAATATAGCCTACTGTATAATGACAATATAAAAATATAGTGAATGACCGGAACAGTGACTAGAGAGGGTTAACATGAGCTCTTAAATTTTTCGAATAAGATCAAGGGTCTATATCTAATTCGTACCTAATACACCTTAAGAACGAATCACAACAAAGCATAACACGAAGCACAATAGAAATATCACAAAACTGCAACTACTACAGATATGGTAATCAGTGCCGGCTCAAAAACACCATCAGTGATGATTTTTGAACCGGCACTGATAGTCCATGACTTTTAGTGTTGGTTTAAAAACCGGCGCTGATAAGTATCAGTGGCGGTTCGTAACAATGAATCGGCATTAATACTCAGATTACCAGTGCCGCTTTTTATCATAAACCAGCATTGACGCCCCTTCCTCTCTAATCTAGCTGTTCAGTGCTATTGTTTGGAAACAAATGGGCAAAAGCCTTTGTTGCTAAAAAAATATTCATACATTCAACATTAATGCCCATTCCAATATTAAAAGAGAGTACATATGAATAAAAGATTTCGCAATTGAATCTAAAACAATTCCAACTACAAAAGATCTACCAACCAACGGTAATGCCCATTCCAATATTAATAGTCTGGATGTACAAGTACACACATACTCATGACTACGCTATAAGTCTTATTTGTCAATCTATATCACTAAAGAATAAAAAAATAACAAGTAGTACAATCTCCCAAAGGGCATGTTTGCTATAATATCCTTTTTTTTATTGATGACAATACAACCAAAACAAGTGGCAAATAAATAGTACCAAAAGTAAATAGCACAAATAATGAACAATGTCCTACCACTTTGCTTGGATGCATGGTAAGAATAACAAATGATGTCAATTGTGAGGAAACTAACCTTTGTTCTTACCTTTACTTTGTATTCACTTTGTCCCTCTTTTGTTGTAGCTCACCCTTTCTCCATGACCACTATCTCTCTTGGCCTATACAAGAGCTTCTCCACTTTGTCAACCTTGGTATCCTTAGGCATATTTCTTTCTTGCTTGTTCTCCACTAGGCATGTCATCTTGCATTTACTTTGTCATCAAAATTCTCTCTCTTTATCAATAATCCTCAAAAAGAGCTACAAACACATGTTAAATTCAAGGGAAAAATGTTAGAGCACATGGGAGAGAGTTTCATGAACCATGATCCAATAAATGATACCAATTGAAGTGATTTAATTAAGTATATGGTACCAATTGTAATGAAAGCACATGAATCATAATTAATGAAACTCACATAATATGATTTAAACTCTTCCTATATGTGTGCATACATATAATAAGATAGAAACATATGCACAACTAGATAATATATCAAGATAGAAAGTTTAAGCCATATTATATATGGAGGTAGCTTAAATGAACAAATGAATTGACAATAATACGAATTGACAAATAAGCATTGTATACCTCCGGGGACGTATAGATTACTCTATAAGACTACAAAAGATACAACTCGAAATACATGTTAGTCTTAAAATTATAATCTATATGATATACTCCCCCTTAAATGCGTGCATATAAGTGTTTAATATTTGTGAGAGATATGTACTTGTCATTGATAACAATAGAGAATCTATCCTATAGATTAGACTCATGACACATAAAGAATACCAAATGTAAAACTAGTATCATGAAAAAACCTACGACTAATAAACCATGTAGGTTGCTCTTGGGTTAACGAGAGAAACACAAGCAACCTACCATATGAAAATCTACAATAGGTATTGCAATAAATTGAGATAAGCACAGACAATCCTGGACAAGGCAAAGATACACATTAATTGAAAGGATTCTATATCTAGTACTATTACCTCTTTTACCTTTCGATGGGGATTTAAATATATGATGATCATGATCTTCATCAATGCGTCTAGTCTTATATAATTGTCTTCTTTACTTGAACCTTCACTTCATCTTATGAGCCAAGTCTCTAAATCTCCGAAAACCTGTGGACTTCAAGTCTTCTTTGGAATCCAAACCGATTGGGGACTCTTCATATTGGTGATGACTTTCTTGAGCACCCAAATAGTTTGGTTTCACCTCTTGTCCTTTCTCCCAATCATATGTGCAACCACCTTACCATTGTCCTTCTTCTTGAACTTGGAGCGGTTGCTCTTGATCTTGATCTTATAGTTAGGCTTGTTGCAGAGGTTGGAAGTCTTGTTGGAGAGGTTCTTCATATTCTTCTTTTCCTTAGTCCCCTTCTTGACCTGCTTGCATTGGAACAACTTGTGGTCTTCTTTATGGCACTTGAAGTATGTCACGGTAGATCCCTCCGCAAGCTTATTCATCATGTTGACACGGTTATCTTGAGTAAGTTGGACATGTCCTTTGCCCTTTAGTCTTGTCAAGTTCTTCTTGAGATTCTCCACTTCTTACTTGAGCTCATAACTCTCTTGTGCAATGAGTTTATTAGATGGTTCTAAAAAAACATTCTCAACGCATATCTCATTGCAAAGGGGTGAACTAGCTAAATCAATCAAATTATCACACGAAGTGAAAGCATCTACCTTAGGATTGAAATTGAATATAGAGATACATTGCTTCAAAGGGACCTTAGGTTAAGATTCAATGCACTCAAATTTAATCTTAAGCTTTTCACGTTCCTTGTTTAGCAATTCAAATTTTCTCAATAATTATTTGTAATTAGAAATAAAGGTAGCATAAATTTTATTAAGGGCATTGAATTTATGTAGCTCTTTTGCTTGTTTCTTTTTGTTGCTCATTGATCAATCAAAGAAGTTCTTCATGGGAGGAATGATCCTCATCGGATTCATCAATACTTACATTGCTTTTCATTCCTTTGACCACAAGCCACTTGTCTGATGACTTGCGCGATGACGACTTGTGTGATGATGACATTGATGAAGAGCTTCTCTTGGAGGTGTAGGTGGTGAAGCTCTCATCACTTGAGCTTGATTTCATCTTCACTTATCTATCTTCCTATGCTTGTAAATGCTTTAAATCTTCCCTTTGTCTCCCTCTTATTCTTGATCTTCTTCTTTTTCTTGATATGATCAATTATTTTGACCAAGTCTTTCATAGAGATTGGATGATCAGTCTTGGCATTGATCTTCTTTATGTTCTTCTCCACTTGTGAGATGAGCTTGGCAATCTTGGGATCAACCTCTTCATCACTTTAGGTGCTTTGCTCATCTTCTTCATAGCTCTCTTTATCTTCATCACCATCATCTTCGCTTGAGCTTGACTCTTACTCTTGCCTCCTCATCTTCAACTTCATGTGTGGACATGGAGTTTACTTGCTTGTGAGAGCAAAGTTCTTGTCATCGGATCAGGAAGAAGCTTCCACCCCCATGTTTATTGTCATTTCATGGGTGGTGATATTTTTGATTACTTGGCTTGGAGTTATCTTCTTGATGTCACTTTTGTCATAGATGATGGAGACTATCAACTTGTACTTTAGAAGAAGAGTTTGAAGTATTCTTCTCACCACTTAATCATATTCAATTGGCATCAAACCTAGTGCATTAATCTCATTGAGAAGATTATTTAAATGTGAGTTCATATCATTAGCACTTTCATGGGGAAGTTATTTGATGCCATTGAGTTTAGTACCTAGCAAATGGTATTTTTTATTGCGTACATTCTTTGTGCCTCCATGTATTTCAATGAGACTAGTCCAAATATCATGTTTATTGGTGAGACATAAACATTATTAAATGTATCAACATTTAAAGATAATAAAATGACACTCTTCGCCAATGCATCAAATTGTCTCCTTGTTGGTGATACGTTGCCTCATCTCCTCCTCGGTGACTCTCCAAACATCTAAATCTCAGGCTTGCAAATAATAAGACATTAGAAATTTTCAATGGGGAAAGTAAGTGTCATAAAAATATGGAGCACTATGGGTATCCATCCCAACCTCGGATGTCACAATTCTAGGCAGTTAAACCTATTAAGAGAATGAGGCTTTGATACCAATTGTAGGAATCGATGACGCCCTAAGAGAGAGGTGAATTAAGACACTTAAAACTATTCAACTCCGAAAAACTTCTCAAGATAAACCTATATCAAGTTCTATCTAAATGTGCTATAGGTTTATCTAATGTGTCAACTCTACCACTCAAAGGTTTACAACCTACTCTAGAAAGGTAAATTGCAAGTATGTAAATGCGGAAACGTAAATAAGGTAGAAAAGGTAAAATTGGCATAAGGGGTTTTTATCCGATGGTATCGATGGCCTGAATGTCACCCCTAGTTCATGTTAGAGCTTCACCAAGGATATACTCCCGGTCGTCAACACTCTTCTGGTCACAGTTCTTAAGCCACCAAGCCACAAAGGCAAGGTTCACACCAAGCCTCTCTTCTGATCACTTGTCGTTGTTTTCACTTCTGAGCTTGAACCACCAAGGTAAGGGTCTGCGCGTCCCCGTATAAGCTTTTTGCCACCCCTCCACACCATGTAGGAGGGTTAACAAGCTTGAGCCACCAAAGCCTAAGTTACCGGTGAGTCACCAAAGTAGACACAAGGATCACTCCTTGATCCACTCTCTAGGTAGCAACACCTAGCACTAACTCTCTCTAGACCTACAAGCACTAATAACTCATTAATCTTATGCTTAATCACCTTGGATGATCACTTTAAGTATTTTGGTAGCTTGGATGTATTCACTATTATATATGAGCTTCCTCTGGACAGTCACACCTTCAAATGGCTGAGTGGAGGGGTATTTATAGCCTCAATCCGTGGACTAGCTGTTGCCCCAACAGCTCAACTTTACTGTATATGCCAGATGATCTGGTGTAAATAGAATTATACTCATCTAACAATCCGATATGTACATCATTCAAAAACTAGCTGTTAGATCTTCACTCAAACTCACTGTGAACACCAGATGTTTTGACATGTTCACCTGCTCCATCGTCGGACCATCTGGTTGGTTCATTCATTATCTTTGTTTGCCTAGCTTCTAAGATGCAATTGTGGACAAGGTGCCCACATACGATATGGCAATCCACATCTAACACTCACAAACAAAAAACCAAGAGAAGCCAAAAGTAGCAAAATGACCTAAAGCGTTCACTAATCGATCATTGGCTTAAGGATCTAACCTTAACTCCTAGAATTACGGGTAGCTAGGTATAACCCAAGGGTGAGTTGCTTTTAAAACTTGAGCCGATGAAGCCCGAAGTGGGGAAGGCTTGACTTCATATTCCTTGTTGCTCTAGATAGAGATTAGTGGCGATGGATATCCTTGAAGTTGGTGTTCTTGCATTTGACTCTTTTGTGCGGTTGTTCTCGCATCCGAGTAGGTTGGCACTGTAACCTTGTAAAGCGGCATCTCCTCGAATCTTCAAGATGTTCATACTTCCAAAAGCATCAGCAGCATAACTCCGTCTTCCCAGGTGTAAGGAGAGTTAGGAGTGTGAAAGAAAGATTTGGGATGAGTAGTCTTCAAGCATATCTTTTAAGATTCCATATTTCTCTTCTTTTAGGGTTGTCCAGACTATTTAGGGTTGTGTTCTAGGTCAATAAGGCTCTGATACCACCTCTATCGAGATTGGTTCAAGGAACAAACCAATCTCTTCTATGTGCTGAGCTCAAAAAACATTCCTAACATATAGTGACTTCATTGATAATAATTATTACAATATCCATACCTTATTCGATAAAACGCCTTACACAAGGCCTTCAAAGGTCGAGGAACCAAATAAAACTGCAGCGGATCCTAAGTGTAGTCTTCATCTTCACCGATAACTTCATAGGAAAATTCGACAGAGGACACCACCCTAGATTGCATCTTTCACGAATTCTTCCAATTCTTTCCCAACTGAGTGTTTGGTTGTAGCAAGTATGAGCACATGTCGTACTCAGCATGTTGTGAGGAAGATAATACGCATATGAAGGCTTTAACAAGAATAAGGCTGATATGACTCTTTTGCATAAAACAACATTTATTTCAAAAGCAATTGAAAAACAATAGTAATTAAATAAATGACTGTGAACCAACCACCTCAAGATTCTATCCATCCTGACCTGACCAACTGACCACCTCAACCAAGGTTGAACACCCAACACCTCAACCATGACTCGCACCGCCAAGGATGAACCACTGACAAACCACCTCAACAACGATTCCCACCATCGTGATTGACGTACACCTCAACTATGGTTCCCTCCACCACAATTGACCCACTAACCAAAAGATCAAGTTATAATCATGGTAGGTTTTCTGTGCCTCTCATGACCGTGAGCGTGGCTAAATATTCAGTTTTAACTCTGCAGAGGTTATACTTTACCCACAAGTCATGATTTTATCACCCGCAAGCAGATGACTAAGTCTCCATTTTGTAGTGTCGGTGAAGCACATTACACAATACCTAAGGTGTGTTGCCAGGAGATCACTACAAAGCCTTTACAATGCTCCTCTCAGCACATGTCTATCCGCTAAGATTTCACCGCCACGTGATTCCACCTCAACAACGGAAGCCTCCTCTTGCACCTTTCAGATCCCAAGACATTACGTCCATTCAGTGCCACTACTACAGAATATGCCATAAGTAGCGCCTTATCAATACCGGTTGTGCAAAAACCACGACTGAAGATGTATCAGTGTCGGTTGTTAAACTCCCATGTGCGAACAATGGCTAAGGCACTAAGAACCAGTACTGATAGTTCATTTTCAGTGTCGGTTCGAGGCACAACTTACACAGATGTCTTCAGACTCGAAATTTGTATGTAGTGAAATTTAGGATCACGCTCTGCGTCCGTTCGGCTCCTTCACAGCTTGCCTTATCCTCTCAGCATCTCTCCTCTCACGTCCTCACTCCTTAGTCCTCACTCCCATCTCTCCCTCGTCCAGTTTCTCTCGTCCTGTTTGTTAAGGTGTGCATGGACAGAGCCCCCTACCTAAGGAAGATCGACCTAAAGATGTACAAGGGCTACTGCGAGCTCAGGGAGTCCCTAGAGGCCATGTTCCTCTGCTTCTCTGGTAGCATGACACACTGGCCATCAATCCATCGTACTTCACCGTCACCTACAAGGACAAGGATGGCAACCTGATGCTTGTCAGAGATGTGCCCTTCAAGTAAGTGCTTGCAAATACACGTTCTTTAATTTGTACTTCATCTGCTGATTTTTCTTTGTAGATTAAGATTTAATAGGAGGTTTGTTAGATTCAACAGTGCCTGATGATGTTTGGTGCTTCAGCACCTGCAAGAGGTTGAGGATCATGAAGGGATCTGAAGCAAGAGGACTTGGGTCAGTGAAGAACAACTGATCGAGCAAGATGCATGCCTTGTGCATCAATGAATTCTTTTGTTCTTCTGGGTTCTCCAAGGCTTTGTTATTTTCTTTTTTTTCTCCACTCGGTTCATTTTTTTTAGATAGTCACCGATTTAGATTTCAATCCCCTTGACTCCTCATAAATCTAAGCTATTGGCATTGTAATCTGTATGACTAATTGTGAGATGTGTTTGTATGATCAGCGTTGATTTTGAGATTGATCTGAGCTATAACTTGTATGTCATCGTAACCTGATAAAACTATATGGGATGAGTCGATTTGATTGTGATATGTGTTTGTATGATGAGATGAGTTGATTTTTGCATGCGACGGCGGTGGCGGTAGCAGGAGCACGATGACGGTGGTGGCGGCAGGAGCAGCAGTCGAGATGGCTCGAAGGAGCCAGCTCGTTTATTTTTTGGCTTGGGAAACTTTTTCAATGCCGGTTGGAGGCATGAACTGGCACTGAAAAGAACTTTCAATGTCGGTTCCAGACCCGGCGCTGATAGTCATTGACTATCAGTGTCGAGTAAAGAGTACCGGTGGAAAAACCGAAAGTGAAACCATTTTTCAACGGGCACTGATCTACCTTTTTGTAGTAGTGCGCTCTTCTGTCTGGTCTACACTATGTTGAGAGTAGCAAATTAATTAGCTTGGCCTGTCCCATACCAGGCTTATGGTTGTATTATAAATACGGAAAGGTCACCCCGTGAACCGGTCCTTAGATTTTAGCAAGTCTACACTATGCTGAGAGCAGCATGCATGTTTATAAAATAAAATATTTGTAAAACTAGGATAAAAATGATCAAGAGCACAACTTGCATTTACTCGACTCAGTTGGGTCTTCAGCGAAGTCTGGGTCTTGTAGTCCTTGTAGCTCCTCTGGAACGTTGGCTTCTACTTGCGGACATAAGTGAAAAGGCAACACATAAACACCAAAATCCAAAAAGAACCAAATATCACACAAGAAACATCATCATAGACAAGATCACGCCTTTTCGGACAACCCGGCGAAAGAACGGGTCAAAATAGAGCTACGGTTATCAAGTTATGATTATCTAAAGATTAAAATAGGACTAAAAAGATTATCTACAGATGAAATTATGTTGCTAGAAATTTTATAGAACTTTTCCAGAGTCATCTATGACTTTCTAGGATTTCTATGATTTTATGGTATTTATTAGTGTTACTATTAGCTATATTAAAACATTCAACATAACTAATCAACATCATAAAAGCATTATTAAACATTACTAAGAACCATTTCCAATTTTTATCCTATTTATGAAATTATTTTTTATTAGCAAACATTATTTAAACCATAGAAAACATTAAGCAAAATTAAAAAAACATGTATTTGAACATGTAACAGAATTAAATAACATTACAAAACACTATAAACATCAAGAAAACTATTTCACCAAAGATTATCCTAATTTCAGAATTATGCTTATTGCGGAGAAAACATTTTTGTTGCTATTATTCTACTAAGGAATCACTTTAAAGAATTATAAAACTATTAAACATAATTAAATAAACATATAGAAATTTATTAATCATTGTTAGAATTTAATTTCCTATTTATTACTATTTTTAGAATTATTTTTACATAGAAAATCTATTTATTGCGCAATATATATCAATTATGACATCATCATAGCAATTAAAAAAGAAAACAACGCTGACTTGGCTTCTTGCTGAGGTGGCACGACACATCAGCGAATTTGCTAACGTGGCAGGGTGAGGTGGTGCAACAGTGCTGGCTGGATTTATGAAGGCCATGTGGCTGTCTGTGATTGGTTCACGAAGGGGTAAGAAGATCTTCTAATCCAGGTCGTTGGTTTTGGATCTGATGGATGAGAAGAGTTAGGCGGCCGAAGCTAACGGTAGCATGGTGGAGGAGGCTTGGGATGTGGCAGCAGACTCGTCGGAGTGGAGCGCAAAGCTCGTCGCCGGCCTCAGATTTCGTAGGCGAGTGGTGGAGAAGCAATAGGGCAGCATGGCGGACTTACCTAAGACACACATCAACGTCAAGATGGTCCACGGCGGCGCAACAACGGTGAGGGGCAGCTAAAGCTCTCGAAGCTCGGCGACGGCAATGTTCCAACGACTGGAGTGCGAAGGCGAAGGCACATGCATGCTTAGGGGGCGACAATAGAGCTTGTAGGTGGCTTGGAGATGGCAATACGACGTGGAGGCGGCGGATCGACGAGCTTGACCGAAGGGTCGCAATGGCTTTACGGAGTCGCCCTCGCATCAGCGAGTTAGGGGAAATGTGCGGCGTGGTCTGGGGAGGGCCTCGGGCTACCTATTTATACCCGGGGTGCGGTGGAGTCCATGGTTGACACGTCTAGGGTTTCTAGGTGGCAATAGCTAAAATCTGAGCTCGATCTCTCATTTAAACACACGGGGCTTAGAGATAAGACCGATATGGGTTGCAGGGCTCACGAGGATTTGAATTGGAGAGCTTCTAGAGGATCTCTCGTTTGGATTGGCACGGATTTGCGGTCAGCTCGATCTCATGAAGGAGGCGGTCTCCGGCTCAAGGTGGGAGAAGGGCATGATAGGCGGTGGCTGGTCAGTGGCTTGGAGGGAAGGCACGATGGCCCAGTGCGCTTTTGGCAACAGGTGAAGGCAGTTGCAACTGGGTAGAAAGGGAACACTGGGCTGGCTCCAACCTAGGCAGGGAGAAGGGAGGAGAGGGCCAGCTTGGGCTGCCTATGATCGGGTGGGCCGGACAGGGGAGAGAAAAGAGAGGGAGAGGAAGATGGGATTTGACCTGGTTAACCAAAAGCCTTTTCCCCTTTTCCTTTATCTATTACCTCTTGTATATAAGCATGTATTTATATATATATGTATACATCATGTACACTACATATCTATTATTATATTAGCTCACATAATCATCAAGAAATCAAGCAATCAACTAATATATACATATATATATATATATATATATATATATATATATATATATATATATATATATATTCTTTTATAAGAAAATAACCCTCAATGTATATATGTATTTATACACATAACACATGTTCTCATACATGTATATATATGTATAAAAGCACACATACACACTTAGGGATTTTATTTAGTTTTGGAAAACTCTTTTATTTTCTTGGAAAAGTTTTTAATTCTCCTAATTTTAAGAATTTGGGTTGTCACACATTGCTTGCCCTTCACCGCCTTGCTGTTGACCACCATATCGCATCCGTATACCTACACATCATGAGTCAAGAAATATGGTTCTCTGTCATCCTCAATTACCACTTGAAAGGAATTTGTGACCTTCTAAGAGGGAGGTGTGAATTAGTATATTTAAAACTGATCGGCTCTAAAAACTTCACAAGATACATCTATATAAATTTCTATCTAAATATGCTTTAGGTTTATCTAGTGTGTCTATTGTACCACTCAAAAGGGTTTGCAACATACAACCAAACCTAGCAAACTCTCTAGGAAGGTAAACATGAAAAGGTAACTTGCAAGTATGTAAATGCGGAAATATAAAGAAGGTAGAGGGAGCAAACTCTGCAAAAAAAAAAAATTATCATGTGGTATCAATGGCATAAACGCCACCCCTAGATAATATTAGAGCAGCCACCTAGGCTATTGCTCCTGGTTGGCACCCGCACGACCCTTGAACCACCTAGGTCTCAAGTAGGTTGAGCCACCAAGCCAGAAAGACAAAGCTTACAACAAGCATCTCTTCCGATCACTTAACATCATCTTCACTTCAGAGCTTGAGCTACCAAGGTAAGGGTCTTCGCATCCCTATACAAGCTTCTTGCTACTACTCCACATGAAGCCAAAGGGTCAACAAGCTTGAGTCACTAAGGCTCACGATGCCGGCGAGTCACTAAGACTCCAAAGCATCGGTGCAGCACTTGGTACAAGGTAGGATCACTCCTTGATCCTCTCTCTAGGTAGCAATACCTAGCAATAACTCTCTCTAGGTCTAATAGCACTAATCACTCCCTAATCTTATGCTAATTGCCTTGGATGATAACTTTTAGCACTTTATATGTGAGCTTCTCTGGACACTAGCACACTCAAATGATCGAGTGGGGGTATATAGAGCCTCAACCCCACTCACTAGCCGCTGCTCCAACGATCACATTTTTCTTGAACGCCGGATGATCCGGCGTGCACCACCTCCGAACATCGGACCTTCCAGTATGCATCATCCACCTAGGACTAGCTATTACTAGCCATTACTACCACTGAATCCTCCGGCGAATTCTCCGATACAAGCACTGGACAATCCGACTTGTATAACTCCATCTTCCATTGAACCAAAGCAAATCTCTGGAAAATACTCCAACGTGCACAACTTCAAGCGCTGAACCATTCGACGTGTAGAACAGTTGAACTTTAACTTCTGGAATGCTCCAACATGCACAACTTCTTCAATCACCAGATTATCCGATATGTACAAATATTCGAAAGAAAAAGCTCTAGCGTGTACAATTCCTCCATCACTGGATCATCTGACGTGTATATTTTTCCTAGGACTTGTCAAATTCAATCCAATCTTTGTCCCGACTTCAGTGGCTTCTTCATATGTTGCATCCATGAGCCCTATTAAAGTATATACTTGACAAACATGTTAGTCCTATTAACTATGTTATTATTAATCACCAAAATCATACATGCCCTACAAGGGCCATGTTCGCTACACCACTCCATAACCACATCCGGTTAGCCATAAACATAATCAAGCACAATTGAAACATGCTATATAAACCGGAAGCTCTAAATCAACATTCCCATCAATCACTCATCATCATCAACAAAAGGGCATTTCTCACCTTGTGTTCTCAATCTTCCCCTTGATGAGTGCATTAACAACACCAAAGCACAAAGATGTTGATTTGAGAACAAAAAGAGAAGAAATTCACCCAAGTGATGAAAAGCCAAAGAAAAGCAAACACAAGGTCTCTTACTTGAGAAAAGCAAGAAAAGCCATAGAAAAACAAAGAAGAACTTATTGGTTCCCAAAGAAATGGGAAACTGCTCAACATAACCGAGAGTACACATGGCCCCCAAAGAAATGGGTAAAAGAGCAACCATGCAGAATAAGTACAAGCTCCCCCTCAATTTGTGGGTACTTTGGCACAAATGAATGCAAAACTCCCCTTTACATGTGCATCTCTCCCCTTTTCTTCCCCTTTTTGGCAATTTCTTTCTTTCTTCATGCAATCTCTCCCCCTTTGGCAATGCAAACATCAAGAAAAGCTAACAAACAAGCATGCCATGAAATGGTGTGCTAATGGGGTGCAAGCCTACAAAGCTTCACATGTAGATCACAAATTACTTGCAAGGACTAGAAATGTCAAAACACTACGAGGAGTAAATAATATAACTCAAATGCGCATAAAGTCTCCAAGTGATCATGTCTTTCAAGCACCAAGAGAAAAATAAGTTTTGATCATGTCTTTCAAATATCAAAAGTTGTCACCACAAAAGCATCAATAGTTCCATGATCAGTATAAGGATTAAGTAAACAACTAGTGCTAGACAAGCTCAAACTAGATAACCATGTTCCACCCCATGGGCTTTGAAAACACCCACATATCAATCATGGCCTTAGTTTGACTAGGTAAAAAAGAACACACTTAGCACATTAATTAGCACAAGTTGACTTTATCATTTGATCATTTATTATCCTCAAGTTAACTTTAGCCACCATGGGTTTACTTCTTTGTAAAACTACATGAAGCATCAAGCCACCGTATTGGATTCAAATTAGTTCAATACTTGATTATTCATTTAGATTAACTCAACATGAGGTTCAAAAAATGCAATTTTTCACAAGGCCAAAACAAGCCATGCCTTTGCGTCACAAAAGAGCACAAGCTCTCCCAAGGATTAATCATGGGATAAACATTTACAAAGACAAAGGCCAAGGGCCCCCAATCCGTTGAACTGAATAAAGCGGCTTAACACAAGCTTTTTACAGAAATAACCCTAATTTAAGCACTGATCAAGCTAAAGCAAACACTCAAGGGTGGCAAGTGATTAGGTTCAACATTCACATTTCATGTTCATCCTTAGAAAAGATAAGCTTGCTCAAGATTTTGCCATATCTCAATAAGAGCCTAAGCTTGGACATATTGTTATACATCCACTACACTTAGCACAAATGCATAACTAATACAAGAAAGTGCTATAAATATATAAGAGAAGCTTACTAAAGAGTATATTATACATGATGATCATATGATACATGATGAGATGCAATGCATGTAAAGAGTATCTCACATGGTGTGCATGAAAGAGCAAAGGAAAACACAAATGTACACTATATTACAAAAGAACCAAAACTCCTCAATTGAAAATGGGAAAAAACACACCAAGCTCCCCTCGCAAGCGAGCAAAGGTGGATTGATCGAGCGGCTTGGTGAGTATGTCTGCAAGATGGTTATGGGTATCCACATGGCAAAGATCAAAATCACCCTTCTCATAATGGTCTCTAAAGAAATGAAATCTCACATCTATGTGTTTGGTCTTGGAGTGAAGCATGGGGCTTTTGGCAACACTTATGGCATAGGTGCTGTCACATAGGAGTGGTATGCTCTGAAAGCTCAACCCAAAATCCCTCAAGGTAGCAATCATCCATAATAGTTGGGAGCAACAACTAGCGGATGTGACATGTTCGACTTCAGTGGTGGATTAGGCTACACTGGATTACTTGCGTGAAGACCAACACACAAGAGAAGACCCAAGAAACTGACATGCTCTAGAAGGGGACTTGCGATCAATATGACACCTAGCGAAATCCACATCGAAGTAACCGTGAAGTGTGAGTGTCGCTGATGCAGAGTACCACATACCATGCTCGGGGGTAAAATGGAGATACCTCATAATCCACTTGACGGCTTGGCTATGCGAGGTTCTGGAGAAGCATGAAAATGAGCACTCAGACACATGGCAAATTGTATGTTTGGCCTCATAGCAGTCATATACAAGAGGGAGCCAATCATGCTCCTGTACTCCTTCTAGTCCACTGCTTCTCCATCTTCATCCGCATGCAATGCTGCCGACATAAGCATGGGAGTTGACATGGGCATGATATCTATCATGTCAAACTTCCCTAGCTCGTCTTTGGTGTACTTGCTCTAGTGGACAAAGGTACCTTCTTTGATTTGCTTGATTTGAAGTGCAAGGAAGAAGTTCAACTCACCCATCATGGACATTTCAAATTCCTTTCTCGTAGTCTCTGCAAACTTGGCAACTAAAGCATGAGATGAGCCACCAAAAATGATATCATCCACGTATATCTGAACCAAAAGAAAGTTATTGCCATGCCTGTCATGTCTCAAAATACTAATCACATGATTAAGCATTCATAATCATCATGACATTATGTTTATGTGCATTCATTTGATAACTTGAGTGTAAACATGTTTGAAAAGTACTTGGAGGTAGTTTAGGACCACCATGACATCCACGACGACCAGAGATCGATGGAGGGAACTTCCTCGAGCTCCCCGAAGGCTTTCTCGAGCTCGTCCTCTTCATCCTCTTCGTCGGGGGAGTTCCTATGCACATTTTTTCCACCTCAAGCCTCAAACCACCCCGGAGCCCTATCTCCAAATTGGAGCTTCCCGGAGTGATCCCCTCTAATAGAAGGCTTCCATGCACTAAGTTGAGATGTTCCCTACCATTTTCCCATCGTTCCCGAGCTCTAATCGATCCTCATTCCATTTAGACCCAAGCTTAACCCTAGCCTAGGGCTTATCCATGGGGTATTTTGAGTTTAGCTTGGTGAATGTTGTCCAAATCACTTTAGAAGCACTCCACTAATCCCATAGAGCATTTTGGCACCCTTCGTGGTCAAAGGTTTCGCCGGATCCTTCGCTAGCGGCCTCACAAAGTGGCGCCAACAGGGTCTTGTGGTGTGACCACCAATCAAGCCGGCATACCATCGGTCTGACCGCCAAGCACCAAAACCTTCTGCAGGCCGACAGTCAGATTGCCACCTCTATGTCAGTCTACCGCCAACCCTTTCCCGGGTTTTCAAACTTCAGAACCCTAATCATTTGGTGGTCTTTTACAAATGTTTTTGAAATACTGTGCTCTATTAATATTCAAGCATGCATCATATGCGCACTTTTCCACCATTTTATTATTTATGCAATGCATTCTTGATTCATTTAGAGAGTGTTATGCTGGGGAACCAAGCGAGTGAAGGTGATGCCAATCTATTAGAGTTCTATGAGTGTTGTGCCAGGAGTATCAGGCAACCGCCAGAGCATCAACGCAGGCATCTAAAGATATTGCACACTTTAGTTTTAATTGAATGGAGTCTAAACTGATAAGTTATCGCTTACGTATGTTTGCGTGTTTAGCGATATTGATGTCGGGTTTATAAGGGTAGAACCTATATTATTTTGCATTACCTCTACATTGAGTTGTTGATTATCCATATCCTTATAGCCTTGATAACATTGTTGATATCTAACTTATGAGTTATTCAAAATGCTTAGCAATGCTTAGGTCCTCGGTAGAAGATGAGCAATGATTCAACCATTGTTCACGAGCTTAGGGCTTACTTATTGTTTACAAAATACAATGACAATGATGTGGGTGGTATGAGATGTGAGGATGAGGTGAAATGTGGGCAGTGTTAGGGGTAAGTCAGGAGAGGAGCTCGAATGACATAGATCGCTTGTATCGTTTAAGCACTGTCTGTTAGTGCTATTAGATTTAGCACTTTCCGTACAACCACATATTTGGATAATGAACAAATGATGTGAGTATCATACATCGTGCTGACACTTGCCTTGCAGCCCTATGATGCGTAATAAAAATAAAGGAGAAGCAAGGTGATGGGGAGCCAGAGGTGTCCGAGACACACTCGTGGTAACCTGGTGTCATAGGGGCATGTGCAAGTGGGTATTTTCGAGTATGAGAAAGGTTGTCTCGGGGGCCGAGAGGATGGACCCGAGTCGTGTGGGTAAAGTTGTACCCCATGCAGGGTATAAAAACATTTCGAATTACTGCTCTCTCAGGTATGAGTATGATTCTGTCCATCCGCATCAGTCGTAAAGTTTTCGGATTTGGGTTGATTGGTATGGTAGGTCGGGTTTGGTTGTTGAGGGTTATTGATTACATGAGATGGTTCCTTTTACAATTATGTGCAAGTTGATGTTGTAGGGTAGATGTGCCTTTAGTTAAGTATAGATGCTCACACATAGAAGTCTAGGATACTTATGCATATGAATTTATTTAAACTTGTGACCTACTCCTTGCTAATGACTTAAATACATAATCCTTGGTATTGGGTTATTATATGTACCCATTATGAATTAAGTCTTGCGAGTACCTTCGTACTCACGCTGCTTTTTTAGGTTTTGTCGGTAAGGAGGAGCTCATTGCCTATTTCACATTAACCGATGTAGGTGGTGGGAATGAGTAGTGCAAACTACTCGTGTGGCAAGACTTTTGGGTGGAGCCTAAGGGCATATGGCTTTACCTAGCTTTGTTGGTACATAGATATTAATCTTCCGCTGCGTAGTTTTTAGTTTTGGTTAGGATTTGATCTTTTTTTATCCTACTAACTTCCTTTTGATGTAAATTGTTGTAAATGGTTGAATGCTTAAGAACTTGTAATATAATTTAATTATTCACTCTTTCTTAAGCTTTGTTGTGATGCTATATGTTGGAAAGGCATGTGTTCTGATCTTGGAAACAAAACACGTGCCGGGACTACCGGGATGGTATTCTGGTTAATCATCATGGTTATAATTAAGCAAATGATCTTCCTGATGATTAATTAGAATACGATTTGGATAGTTCCTCACAACATGCTCAAGGCATGTGTTTCGATCTTGGGTACAAAACATGTGTCGGGACTACCAGGATGGTATTTCGGTTAATCATCGTGGTAAAAATTAAACAGTTGATCGTCCTAATGATTAATTAGAATACTATTTGGATGGTTCCTCACAACGTGGTATTAGAGCTTGCTTTAATAAAGTAGCCTAAAAACGCTTATGGCGTGGGTTAGTAAGGTGTCAAATCTACTAAAGCAACCCACTAAAGTTTATTTTGTACCTCCTCTTGCTAATCTCTACTACTTAAAAAATAATATATAGTGATTCTTGAAGCCTTCACGCGGTATGCCCGTTCCGTGGTTTGCCCCCTCTCCAAAACTTGGCGCCAACGTGTGGCCCTGCGTTCCGTTCTTGAAGCCTCCATGCTCGCTTGCCTTTCTCCTCCCCCGTTGCTCCCATCTGCACTACCACCACCGCATCTCATCCCTCTCACCTCCACCACCGCTATATCCCATCCCCATCCCCCTTCCCTCCTACCCCCACCACCACCGCATCCCATCCCCTCTCCCTTCCTTCCCACCTCCACCACCGCTGCCATGGCGCCGTGCATGGCGATGCAGCCGTCTCCCACATGAGATCCAGTGTGGCAGAGGAATTGCCAAGCAGAGGGAAGGGTCTGAACACGACGAGGGAGTTCTTCCGGCGGCAGGATGAGTGACAGAGGCACCCGTTGGTGGGGAACCAGCTGCACCATTCCACCCTGGGGCTCGGCATTGCCATCATTGCCTTCGGGATCTACCTCGTCGGTGAGGCCGCCTACAACTGCTTCTACTGCCCCTCCGGCGACCACCACCACTAGATCTCCAGCCATAATCTGCCTCCAATGTAACATCCACAATTTCCCCCTATTTTTCTGAGTTGAAATGGGTGTGTTTGCTCTAGTAGGTTTGAATTGGATGATCTATTTGGAGGATTTGGTGGTAGGATTTGTCACATAGATCTGTCTATTTGGGATTGCATTGTACTATTTTCTTTGGATCGGATTATGAATACGCACACACTAGAACTATAGAATCATTTGATTAAACTGAAGTGATCACTAATCAGTCTGCGTAAATGATGTTCCCCAAAGCTTGGGACCAGAATGCGTCACTTACCTGCATAATGTTTTGTATGCAATCATCATCTATGAAATGGCATTTATGGTCACTCTAATCGCCAGTTTTCCACATAACGTGATAGCTATTTTAGGGTTTAAACTTTTCAGGCGGTCTTGCGAGACCAGTTTACACATTTTAGATTTGACACAATGCTAACTGAAATGTCAAACCGCTCTTTTTTCTTGGAAACCTCTAAGCATTCTTCTCCAGTATTAGTGATGTGGTTTGCAAACTTTAATTCAGTGGAATTGAAGCCATTAATACTGGAGTAACTCGCCTGAATGTGGACTAATCACTACAACATGTATTAAGAGTGATGAATGATTGTCCTTTATATACAGGCTAATTTTCAATCTATAACATGAACATGCTAAATTTCAATCTATAACATGAACAATACATCATTGAGGAACTTGTTTTAAGGTTTAGCATTTAAACTTCCTTACTTAGTATTATAAGTTCATGCCATTTGCATTAAGATGCATTTATTGAACTCCCAAAAAGCCTTGAGAAATGGATGACCATAGGCATGGATTAATAGTATATGTATATTGAACTTTTTTGGAAGGTGCATAACAATGTTCATGGTATGACCTTAGTGGACACATGACCAAGGTTTTGTTTCTAGAGGTTTAGTTCTGTAAAACTGATCTAATAAGTGTGTTGTGCTACTATAAGTTGTGAGTTGTGACATGGACTTGTGGTCATATCGATTCAGAGTATAGCTAGTACCCAGAATGATCAATTGCCTTCACCTTTAGCTGTAATCTGTGATACAGTTTTCTAACCCCCATTAAATTGGTGTGTGGTTCATTGCTAGCATGTAAATTAAGAATAATTGGTTGCGTTACTTTCTGAATTACATGTTTTATTAAGATATGTTTTAGTTGCTAATTAATTTCTAAATTAGTTGCTAATTAATTTGACGGACAAAGAAGGAATACTAAATTGACAGGCATGGTAGTGCAATATTTTGGGGCGGGTATAAATATGCTTCAAAGTTTTCTAAGTATGGTGTTTGTTATTCTTTTGGCACCAATTAGATGAGTGGTATTGTGATTTATGGGTGTTATAGTTTAAAGAAGAACAAAATATCGATAGTTGTTGCTCTGACAAGTGCTTTAGTCTTCCAGTTATATGAATTTTGTTGCTGCAGTATGTAGAGTAATTAGTTAAAAATTGTTCATCCAGCGCTCATCACATTTGTCTTTCGCAGATTATGGAGGAGAAAAAGAGGATCCATAGAAAATCATTCAGCTTAAGTTTTTGCGCTTTGATGAAGGCAACTAAAGGTGGATCAATAGTTTCAGTGTTGGATTTCATACGCTGAGAAGGGGAGGAACCTATTTCATAGCCAATTGTCCAATGATACGTAAGAAAATATTGTTTGCCTATCTTATTCACTAAAGCTGTCACTCATAATGTGCATATCTTTTTCTTTGGTTCCTTTAGGTTTTGGGTGGTATAGTTACATTAGTTGCAAATTAATGTGCCAAATATTGATGAAGACCTTATACAGATGTATTCTTATGTGCAAGAAATTTCCTGCATTCAATGAAACTAAGAAGGCATCGCCATTGCACGTATAAGATCCTCAATAAGACTCTTCTCTCAGGTGCTTCAACCAAACCCTACTCTATGTGAAAAAAGAGGAGCAAACATTATAATAATAAAATAACTGCTCATATTTGGCAAGTAGGTTAAAATGATAATAAATTGAAATGTGTTAGATGAGAGCGATAAATTAAAGCCTCCATCTTAATGTGTTTAGGTAGTCAGATGGCTTTTATTTTATAAAACATCTGCTTTGTTTAAAGACAAGTGCCAGGTTTATAGATTATGGTTGAAAAAATTATTTTAACAGTCTATCCATAGCTTGTCAGTTAAAGTTCTATCAACTTGTCACATGCAGTGCACATAAAACACTCCTAGCATACTGGCCAGCAGCGCAGTTTCCACCTCGGACAAGCTCCTCGCGTGCCCCCGTCGCATCACATTAAATATTATCTTGTGATATATTTTTGCTCCCGTTGCAATGCACATGCATTTAACTAGTATGCCTAAATTTCTTATATTGTGCCCATAAGTGTATTGTATTCGGAAACGTATCAAAGTGAAGGTTGTGGTTGACGAATCGAATCACTTTTATAGTTGGAAGGGTTCATCGTATGTGGAATGGGGTGGGCAATCTACTACTGCTGGCGCCAGACTTCTAGTGGTCTGACCACTAGGTAGGTAGCGGTTTGACCTCCATATTGCCTGCGGTCTGACCCCTAGTGGCAGTCTGACTGTTGGCATTTGTGCAGAAAACATTGTGAGGGTGAGCTAGGCTACGTTCTCGCATATGTTGCACTACACTTTTGATTATGCACATTCCTTACTATAATGTGATGCTCTAGTGTGCATCATTTGCCTTGGTTCGATCGGTGCTATTTCCATCAAGTCAAAGTTTAAACTTTCGCTATTTTTCTTTCTGCCATTTCTAATATGATGAGGACTCGCCAAAGTCTGGGAGATCTTCCTGATGGTTCCAATGAGAATAACCCCGTATCACCTCCACCGCCGAGTATGGTAGATGTCTTAATGCAAATTGAGTAAAACCGTCAAGCTTAGATGGTTCTCCTTTAAGCTCTCGTGCGTAACACAGCCCCTTACGGAGGAGGTGGAGCCGGACGCCGAGACGACTTCTCGGATTTCCTTAGGACTCAGCCGCCCACTTTCACGAGAGCTGAGGATCCTCTCGATGCCGACCACTAGCTCTGAACCATCAAGCAGAAGCTCGCTGCTTCTTTGGTGTGAGGACTACGAGAAGGCTTTCTTCGCCATCCATCAGCTTTAGGGTGCTGCTGGTGTATGGTGGTCCAACTTTCTGGCCATGCATGCCGCCAACCATCGGGTGTCGTGGGCAGAGTTCCGCCAAGCCTTCTGTGATTATCACGTTTCCAAAGGGATTATGGAGATCAAAAGATGGGAGTTTCTGGACTTCAAGTAGGGAGGTAGGTCGATGATGGAGTATGTGCTGGTGTTCAACCACCTTGCACAGTATACGTAGGAAGAAGTCAACACTAACGAGCGGAAGCAATACCGCTATGTGAACGATGTCTCTTCCAAGATGCAAGACCACTTGTCAGCTCATGAGTTCGTCGACTACAACAAGTTAGCATTGACCTTGTTCTTCTTCTTGGGGCAGTCGATGATGAAGTGGTTCGGATCCCCGCATCAAAACGGCCATCGGATTTGCCTCTCCTCCGGTTCCTTCTGTTGTCATAGAAGCGGTTGAACTTCCTCGTGATCAGTGCTAGCTCATCATCTCCAAGAGCTTCCACCTATTCTCTGTGACAGAAACTAGAAATGACAAAGAAAAACCAACATGTGATATGTTACCAAAACCGAAACCATCACTCAACTGGCCACCTCTCGAAACCAAGGCTATGCTATGGGGGTTTGAAGGATTATCATACTTGCCTCTAGTCTCATTGTCCATCTCGGTAGATCTGACCTTGCTATACAACTCATCCACAATGAGAGTTCATAGTTAGGGGACTCAATGATAGCAATGACTTTGACCTCCTCCCAAACCTTGAGATAGACTATAAAGCAGTTTTATGGATCTCTCATGATCATCATAGGGAAGTCTACTATTCGCTCTCATCTTGTTCACTATCCCCTGAAACCTATTGAATATGGACTCCATACTCTCATAATTATCGAAAGTTCTCATACTCTCTTCAGTATGTGTCAAACAACCTAGCCTTGACCTGTGTAGTTCACTCATGGAAGTTTTGCAATCTTGTCCAAATAGCATGAGCAGTAGTAAGATCAGAAACACGATCAAACTCAAAGCAGCTCAAGCTAGAGAAGATAGTGTTTCTCGCCTTTCTATTAGCTTCAAACTCATCAACTTGAGCTTGGCTAATACGATTATCGAGAATCACAAAATGGGCGTTCTGAACTACGTTCCACACTATAGACCCTTGGCTTTTAAGGTACGATATCATGCGAGTCTTCCAGTAGGCATAGTCAGAACCATTGAAACATAGAACTTTGTTTCCTCATTACATTGTTGCATTTTGGATCATAAAGCTTGTTGGATCATAAAGCTTGTTAAGGTGTGGTGATCCTTGACCAAGCTCTGATACCAATTGAAAGATTAGAATAACGGCTAGAGGGGATGAATAGGAGCCCTTAAAATTCTTCAATAAGAACAAGGTTTATGTCCAATTCGTACCCAATGCACATAAAGAACAAAGCACAACACAAAGTACAGCGGAAACATCACAAAACTGCACTCACAGTGAACACAGAAAGTTTCGATGTGTAGAAGGAATTTGGTGCTGAAATACTATTCATCAAAAGTTTCGATATTGTTCATTGGAACTTCTGATAACACTGTTCATTGGAAGTTCCGATCAATCGGAATATCCGAAAATCTCTAAAAATCTCTAAACTTCATGTCTCGAGTTGCAGAAAACACTGTTCACTGAATGTTCTGATGTCAACATTGGAAGTTCCAATCAATTGGAATTTCCGAAAATCACCAAACTTGAAGTCTTGGGTTGAAACATTGTTCATATTGGAAGTTTTGATGAGTACAAATTTCCAACAACGAAAGAATAGCTATGGAAAAATGTGTTCACCGGAAGTTCCGATTAGAAGAAAATTGGAGCTCGAGAACCCAAAATCCAAACTTGACATCCAATCAAATGTGGTCCAAATTCAATAAATTTTAGCCATAGCTTTGCACATACATGGTGAATCTTTGGCCAAAAGATCTAAAAAAGATCAAGATTTCACTCACAATTCATAGATTTGACCAAGAACATGAAGAGGGGGAAATTTTGGGGGAAAACCAAATTCAAGGCCCTCGTGTGAGGGAATTGATTTGGGATCACCCTAGATGTTCTCACACATGTCCCAACAACCTGTTTCCGAACAAATTCACCCGAAATCACTGCCAAAAGAAAATAATGATAAATCCACTAAAACTTGAAGAACAAGAGACTACAAGGAGGGAGAACAAAAGCATCACGAATTTGCTAAACAACCAAGGAATAGAATTAAGATCTAGCAAGATTCATGGATACATGGCTTGGAAGCCGCCCATCATCCTCCCACTCTTAATGAGATCAAGTCTAGAGCAATTAACCCTAATATCTCTCTCTCTCTCTCTCTCTCTCTCTCTTGAAGCCCTAACCAAGCCTAGAAATTAGCAAAATGGAAAAAAGGCCCTAGAGAGGTGGTTTGCAACCAGCCATCTCCATTATTTATAGGCGAGTGGACATTTCTGAAACTTTCCCTTAAGTCTAATACAGGATACACAACCCTCTGGGCAAAATGGTCTAAGTTTTTTGTTATTCATCGGACGGACCCAGCACCTTCATGACTTGTCTTTGCCTCCATGTAAGCTTCGTGATGTTGCCACACATCCTCCGACTTTGTCTCCAATTTTGAGAAACCGGGAAACCACCTTGCACACTTCTTAAAGCATGAATCTTCTCCACTCGCATAGGCTCTATGCAAGCTCCTCGATGTTGACGCTTGTTCGACCTCCTTCATGGTCTTTGACGCCTTCAATCCTTTGCACTTCCGCCACCGATCCGCTACTTGGATTGCCATCGTCTTCCTGCCTTGACTTGGTCCATGCTGTCTTCATCACCTTCTCCTCATACCATGTCTACTTGTGCCTACCATGTGATCGGTGCAGATCACCCATGCCTTCATCCGGCGTCACACAGTCTGTCGGCGCCAAGCCTCCACTTGCCCTTCACCACGCATGGTCCATCAGTGCCAAGCTTTGCTTCCCCTTCACCTCCTTGCCGTTGACCATCATGTCTCATCCGTACATCTACACATCTTGAGCCAAGAAATATGTTTCTCCATCATCCTCAATTCCCACTACATCACCACCTCCGGTTAGACATAAACATAATCAAGCACAATTGAAACATGTTATGCAAATTGAAAGATCGAAATCAACATTCCCATCAATCACTCATCATCATCAACATAAGAGCACTTCTCACCTTATGTTCTCACCTAGAAATCGTGCAGTAAGAGAAATTTGGTGTTCCTTTTCTAAAAAGAAAAGGGGATGGTCTATATAAGAGTCATGTGTTTTCTCCTCATTTAAAAACCCAGATTTTCCTCCTATCCTCCTCCCGCGACTCCTAACTTCCCCTCATGCTAGCACCCCGTTGTTGCGTGGACACTTCCCACTTGTAGTGAAAATAGCCCTATTAGGCCATGATTGTGCTTTTGGTGATTAATGACAACATAGTCACTGAGACTAACATATTTATCAATAATATATGTTAGCAGGTCTCATGGATGCAATACATCAAGAAGCCACCGCAGCCAGGATAAAATTTGATTGAATTGGAGAAGTCCTAAGAATATTTGACCTCACCGGATGGTCCGATGTTCAGGGGTTTAACTCACCGGAGTATTTTGTCCAGAGACAAAGTGAAGGCTGATAACTTCACTGGATGGTCCGGTGCTCTGGGTTTTGAACCCAGCGAAGTATTTTTGACAAAAGGGAGAAGGCTGAGTACCTCACCAAATAGTCCGGTGATCTGCACTGAGTAACACCAGAGTATTTCCTACAACGAAAAATACAAGTGCAGAAGACTGAAGATCAACCCACCGAATGGTCCGATGCTTGGTTTGTGCACACCGGATTATAGCAATAGAGCGTTTCTTGCAGAGGCGACTACAAGTGTTGAAGAATGAAGAACAACCCACCAGAAGGTCCGGTACTCTAAAGATGAATGCACCAGAGTATTTTTACACAGAGAGGCTGCAAAGGCTTGGATGGCTCAAGATAACTCACAAGAAGATCCGGTGATGGATTTGAAGGCACACCATAGTGTCCTATGTTCACAGAGGCAGTGAGTGGAGTTCCAACGGCTAGTTTCTAAGTTGTACTCACCGGATGGTCCGGTGTTAGTGCTACTGTTCTCACCGGATCATTTGGTGTTAACAGCTCTTCTGAGCCATTGAGAAAACAACTTGTTGGCATGTTTGAGGCTATAAATACTCCTCTACTCAATCATTTGAAGGTGTGGCATACTGCTGCAGTCTAGAGGAAGCTCATACACACTTGAGAAGATATCCAAGCCACCAAAGTACTTAAAGTGATCATCCAAAACGATTAAGCACAAGGTTAGAGAGTTTTTAGTGCTTATAGGCCTAGAGTGAGTGGTAGCTAGGTGCTGCAGCTTGAAGAAAGGATCAAGGAGTGATCTTAGCTTGTACCGAGTGGTACATCGATGTCTTAGACTCTTGGTGACTCGCCAGCATTTTGGGTCTTGGTGGCTCAAGCTTGTTAACCCTCCAACTTGATGTGAAGTGACGCTAAGACACGTGTACAGGGACGCGGAGACCCTTATCTTGGTGGCTCAAGCTCCAAAGTGATCATGACGGTAAGTGACCGGAAGAGAGACTAGTGGTGATACATTGCCTTGGTGGCTTGGTGGCTCATCGTACTTGAGACTATATCTTGGTAACTTGGTAGCTCAAGAGCTATGACCGGAAGAGACTTGCCGACTAGGAGTATATCTTTGGTGGAGCTCCAACGTGGACTAGGGTGGTATTTATGTCATCGATACAACGGGATACAAATCTCTTGTGCCGAATTTATCTCTCTACCTTATTTATATTTCTGCATTTACATACTTGCAATTTACATTACTAGTAGGTTGCGATCCTCTTGAACGGTGAAATAGACACATTAGATAAATTTAGAGCATATTTAGATAGAAATTAAGATAGATTTATTTGTGAAGTTTTAGAGCTATTTTAATTTAGTTTTTTAAGTGTCCTAATTCACCCTCTTTTAGGATATCACCGTTCCTCACACCACTACCTCTGTATGATTTTTTTTAGTTGAAGCTTTTCACTTGAATTATCAGTTCAATTCTTGTTAGTGTGGTTTTATGAACCTACGAGTAACGGCTTGAGCATTTTTGATGTAGAGGCCGAGATAGGATTTCATTCCATTATTAGAAAATATCATATTATCATGCCAACTCTAGTGTAGAGCTATTTGTAGGCACTGTATCACTCCAGTTAACTAGTAGGCGACATATAATTATCTACGAGTCTTTTTATCATCCTTAAGAGGTATCAAGAATTATAACTAAGAAGTATCAAACTTTGATACCTAGATAACAAATTTTGATATCTATGAGGGTATAATTCGATAGCGCCTCCCTCCTCATGCACGCACGCACGCACGTGCGTATCAATGCAAAATTGAGGAAGCCAATCTAGTTACGCCACGGTGATTATTAAAAACAATAGGGAAAACACGACCTGTGTGCTAGCTAATTAAATCAGTGGTCCCATGCTGGAAGAGTCGGGAGCTAGCACGTAAGAGGGACCACCTCACCCAATGGTCTAACTCTACGTCTATTTGGTTATCTATATCTATTCTTATACAGCTATAATATATATCTTGAATGAGTAGGAATAGGTTAAGCAGATATAGTAATATTAAAAAGAAGAGTATTTTATTGTCTGTATGGGTGAATATAATGACCATTCACCTACGGATGCAATGACTATGAAAAAGTGTTTGGTTATCTGTATAGGCGAATGCAGTGACCATGTACTAAGACTAACAAGTAGGTATGTTACTGCAATATAGCAGATACAATACATTTATCGAGTAAGACTGTATAGAGAAGTTCGATTCAGACGTATCCACAAAGTCAGACTCCAACCATATAATTATATCTACGGATACATAAAGAAAAAATATATAAAAACAACCAAACGACCTTCTCCATAAGAATATACCCACAAACAAAGCTAAGATACTTTTAATATGGACAATTAAACACGCCCTAAGTAGCTGGGCCGACCTCTTAACTAAAACTACACATGTATGATGTATCATATGTCACCGTGCATATACGCCACCACACTACATAAAAAATGCCATAAGTGACACGTGATAACCGCCATGGATGACGTGTCTCATACTCGTCATCTCAAACGTGTCACTGATGATTAGTCATAAGTGACGTGTAAAAATCTGTCATCAATTAGGTCATTGGTGACGGATCAAAACTTAACCCATCACTAATAAAGCTCATAAGTGAGATGGGTCGTAATTTTGACCCGTCACTTATAAAAAGTCATAAGTGAGATGGGTCACAGTTATAACCTGTCACTTATGACTGATGAATGAAATTTTTTGACATGAAAAAAGTTAAAAAATATATTTTTTCAACCGAGCCAACTCAACTTAGCGCCATCACCACTCGCCACATATCCTTGCAATTTTTCACACTGTTTTTATAGTTTGCGTTATGTGGGAATCGAACTCGCGACCTATCCTTATGCGCGTAGCAGCCTTGTCACCTCACTCTCACGTGTGTTCTGAAGGGAGCCAAATAAATATCATTTTAACCTTTTTACCAAATGTCATAAGTGACAGGTCATAAATCTGACTAATCACTTATCAAGTCATAGGTGACGAGTCATAGTGTTTATTGTACATAGACACACAAACCAGTTGATCCGGAGTGTATTTGTTAAAACGAGTATAACTTTTGCATACAAACTTTGAATTTGATGTTTTTTTACTCTACGGATATCTACAGAAAAAGTTGCATTTGTTTCTCACTAAACTTGTCCGGTTTGACGAATTTTTTGGCCAAAAACTGCATGAAAAATTGATTTCTCACCCCCGAAAGTTTCTACACTATTTTCAGAATATACGTTTGTATCTATAGCTGTCACCTCTTACATCAAACTTGAGCAGAAATATATAATAATTACTATTCGAGTGGTGCTGAAGTGAGAAAAAATAAGAGAAAAATAAAATAAAAATAAAAAATATTTCACTCTAAATTCAAGATATTTCGCTTCAAGCAAGATATGAAAAGTAAATCCAACGGAGAATTAATACTTTTAACTCGAGATTTATTTCTTCTAGAGGAATTTCAAGCACTTTCAAAGCTACCCATTAAACTTTTTTTTTAATTTAAAACTGAACACACATCAAATTGAAAATCAAACACTTTTGACTTGCTTTTTTTTTAATACACTTTCAAATTGAAATATGGATCTTCTGACTCAATAATACTTGGAGTTTGTGGCCATTATATTATTTTGGCATCATTACGGTAGTAAGCTAGTGTTATGTCAAAGTTATGTCATATAGGACTGTAGAGTATATAAGTGACAGGTCATAACTATCATACTATTGATACTGAGCTAAATATTTGTGAATACTGCTATTTGTGACGGGTCATAACCCATCACTAATGACTGTCCTAAGAGACTCTTCACTAATGAGTTTGTTATTAGTGACGTGTCAAACAATGATTAGGCTAGGATGATCCGTCATTAATTAGTCGCCGTTGGTGACAGGTTAAATTTTCACCCGTCACGAATTACTTGCTAGGATGATCCATCACTGATGAGTCGTAATTAGTGACAGGTTACAACTATGATCCATTATTTTTATCATAAATAATAGGTTATATTACGACCCATCATTTATATAATGTCTATTTTTCTGTTTTTCATATAGTGCCAGCTACTTATATTGGCACGGTTCCATCATTAATTTTGCCATGCTGCGAAATTTACTTATATTTGTGTTTTATTCGGTGTCACAATTTTAGCTTCGATTTTACAGCACCATATACTCCCTCTAATCATAAAATATGTCATTTTCAGAAAATATTTGATCAAACTTCTAAAACTTTAACTAACAATAGCTTTCAAAATATTGAGTTTGAAAATCTTAAAATCACGTGTAAAGATCTGAAAAAATATTTATAAAATCACAAATTCAATAGATTTTATAAATATATTTTAATAAAAATAGTGATCAAAACTATATATTAAAGATGTGTCTTACTTAAAGGGCCATGTATTTATAATCTTTGAGAGTAACTAACTAACCTTCTCGGTTCTTGTTCCGAACTTTGATGAGCTTGTAGTATATACATTTAGGTTGCCATGAAAATTGCGTCCATTTTAGCTGCCATGGAAAGTGTGGCAGGCAAAGTTTGGGTGTACGGACACGCACACGTTCTTGAGAAAAAGTTTGGTGTGAACGAACGGTACTGTCTAATTAATATCTTTTGTGCGTGTGTCACGGTTATGTGGCACTATCAGCGGCCCTATTTAATTAGCTGGTAATCTATCAATTAATCGAGGTAGCGTCCATAATAATGAGCCGTCCGTACGTGCCGGCGATGTGAAACCGCACCTTCCGTGTCCATAGATTGGGGTGTATCGATTGGTTCCTCGGAGCGGGTTTCGCAGTGATGTATAGTACAGTTTGGTTGAACAGAAATATACGGAGTGTAGTCATATTTATTGAAATAAAAAATGTTTAATTATTTGTATAAATTTAGATATGCTGATCTGAATTTTTGTTTGATTAACTGAATTTGAGATTATATGAGCGGATGCAAGAGTTATGATTGTGATTGGTTACATGTATAAAGATGATTTTGTAATGTTAATAAGTGGGTCTACTATATGAGCGGTGCATCCGTCGAGCCAGACTAGAATAATATATATAGATAACCAAACACACCTGTCTATAAAGTTATAGACATCCACAAAACCGGAACAATTTAGATAACCAAACATACCCTGATCAAACGCGTGGTTTATTTAGGACGCTGTACTGCACCATACCGTGCACCCAATTTATACTCTGAACACTGTACGTATGTATGCTAGCTCCTCATGGCTTGCTTAATTAATTAAGCTGGTGATCTAGCGAGAGTTTAGGGTTTGGGTTGAAACAATTAAATACTCTTGCCTCAATTATAGTGCGCCTGCTTCATGTTTAGTTATATATGATCATCAGGAGTTTCAAACATGACTAAAGCATGCAAAGATAGAGATCAGCTGCTACACACGTAGAGTAATTTGCAATTTTGCATGCATATACATACACTATAAGATCTTTAAGATTCCCCAGGAGTATTTTTGGAAATGGCCGACAGTTATTGTCATTCTTTAGAAATCTTCTCAAATGACCAAGGGTTTTCTAGTCTATGCTGATATTTCTCGAGTGTTATTCACTAAATGGCCGACAATAATCTTTGTTGCGAATTATTAGCTGGTGATTTTTTTGTTACTAATTTATTTTCACCCTCGAGAAATTTCGAAATTAGATTATTGTCATTCTTTATAAAATTTCTCAAATAGCCGAGGATTTTCTGGTCTATATGGACATTTCTTAGTGTTATTCACTAAATGGCCGACGGTAATCTTTGTTGCAAATTATTGGTTGGTGATTTTTTGTTAATAATTCATCATCAGAAAAAAAAAATCTAAATTAGATTAGAAAACCCTTAGCCATCGGAGAAAAATTCTATACAAGGACAATAACAGCTGGCCACTCGTAAAAAAACTCTTGTGGAAAATCTTGAAGATCTTGTAGTGATCCATAAAACATTTATTCTGGATGCTAGTATCTCACTTATTAATTTCCTCCATGCATGCATGTTCGCATGTATCCATATGCCTTTCTGATGTTATAACTTTACCGAATTCCTAGATCGGGCAGGCTAGCTATATGGTTCATTCACAAACCAACGAGCTACCCAGGCGCCTAGGCTGGTCTTGCCTTCTGCCGTTGGGTAAAAATTAGGGTTGACATATAGTACTATAGTTTTTCACGTACACAGATGACAGGCAGCATGGCGACAAACAACGGCCATTATTTGTCACCAAGTCTAGAGCGAGCAGCCAGGCAAAACGACGATCTCGTGCTAACCTCGCGAACGGTCAGCATCGGTCGGGTCGGGCGAGCCTTCACATCTACGTGCTCTGCTCCCGTACCTATAACTAACCTCTGCCGCATATATATGGCGCGCAGCAATGCATACATACATACATACTGGCATTACATATATATGTGCAGTGCGTTCGTCGCACCCTACAACACTACAACGTACGTTGTTGTTGCATCTTTCATTGTCACTGCCCTCTCGCCAACACGCGCGCGCATATATACATACGTCGCGATGCTACACTCGACCAACCTGCTGTATTATGTTGTAGCTAGCATGCTACTCTAGCAGGTCTCCGTCGACGACGTACGTCGTGTGTGCGTTCAACACGTCATAATACATATTCCCAGAGTACGTAGAAACAATTTGCTGTCAAATCACTAACACGTACGACCGTTTGTGTTGTTGTTTTAAAGGAGCAAAACGGCCAAATTCTCATTAGGAAATGAACAAAAAGATCACCTCAAGTCGGCTTTCAAGCTGCAGCCAAAATACACATCAAAGACGACAACGTGTATATAGTTTAGGATTAATATAAGAGTTTAATTTGACAGTGTTAAAAGAAACAAATATACAGTTCGCATACAATTTGCAAGCCCTGCCCCTGCTTCTTTTGTTACCCAACGTCAAGTAACAAGAAAGAACACTATATCGGAATAGATTATTACAAACGAATTAAACTCTATTATAGACGGGTATGCATTTTGTCTCTGCAAAAGTATCTAGACGGGTATGAATTCTGTCTCTGTAAAAGTATGTATGATATTAAACTTGTTATAGACGGTTACAACTCTGTATGTAATAAAGCTACATATAGACGGGTCTAAATAAGACATGTTTCTGTATTATAGCTACACATATTAGTTTCATATGCCTCACGGATGGATTTTTCTGAAAAACCATATGTGTGTATTAAGAGTCACATATGGGTTTTAAGGAAACTCATATGTATGAAGTGTCACAGACGAATTTTACTGAAAACACATCCATGTGACTCTTTCTCCCCTAAAAATCCATTTTACTTCCTGATTGCCCTCACCATATGGTATACATCACAGTCATCACATGCAAATTAACAAAAAAACATCACATGCATATATATCACACAGCCATATACATCACAGGAATCACATTTAAATTAATTAACATAAGAACATGGTTCATAACATAATTAAATATAAAAATAACATCATAACATAATATAGTTCAGAATATAAACCTAGTCACAGCATGAATCCCTAATAGGTCTTCGAGGATTCAACTTCAATAACACGCCTGTATTTCACCACAATCTTAGTAAATGAATTGTCTTCATATATCTCCTTGTTGTCATTAAGATTAGGCACTATCCTGACTAATTCATTCATGTACCAGATCAAACAATATTGCTTTCAAATCTCTTTCCCTTATTAAGTAAGAGATGATGGTTCAAATTAGTCTCACAGTTCACAAAAATATCTCCATTGTAACGAACACTATGAAGAAATTTTCATCAAGAATAAAAGACATAACAACACGATTCACATCACAAATTAGATCCATAGTGCTGCCCTTCATAGCAACGAAGAATACATGTTTCACAGGACCAAAATTGATGCCAAGCATCCTAATAGTGGAAGCAGGCGTAGGAACAATCCTATCCTCCCAGCTCTTGATAGCAGCGAATAAAAACATATTTTATTACAGATCTAGAACATACAACAACAACTCAGCATAGAACATAAAAAACCGCAATGCAATTCGAACTCACCTAGCTCAGTGCAGCCCCAAACCTTGATTGGTCGCCCAGATCTTGAACCTCTCTCACAAAAACAAACCCTAATAAAGAGTGAAACATCAAACAAACTCTCGAGAAATAGATGAATCACTCAACAAACTGAGAATATTAAGTACCAAATAGAGTAAAATCGTCCGAATAAGACATTGAACTCATCGTTATAGAAGAGAATCATATGACAACGAGGGATAAAAAAGATAGAATGAACTTAGTCACTTTATCGAGGGAGACGCGCGGTTTGTAAAAAGGCAGTAGTGGGAAGAGGAGAACGCCAGTCAAATTTAAAACATTACTCATGTCTTTAACTATAGACGGTTTATTATAGTAATCCATCCGTGTCTACCATAAAGATATATGTGGATTTTGAAAAAACCGTCCGTGATAATATCATAGACGAGTTTTTCTAAAATCAGCCTGTGTTTGTATGATAGAAACGAATATATTTATAAAAAAATATAGGTAAGTTTTGACACACTTAGATGACCAGTCATATTACAAACTCATCTGCTTAGCAACTGTCTCTAAATATTTTATCGTGACGAGTCTAAAACTCTATCTGTGTCACCCCATCTATTTTTATTGTTTCTAAGTAGTGAAACAACATATATTAACTTGTCTTTTTTGCAGAGATGAAGCTATAGCTAGCCTCTGGGTGCACTTTTTCTCGTTTAATCGGTCAATCGTTCGATCATCTCACGTCACTCATGCGTTATTTAAATTTCTGGGCAGAGCAAATGGCGACGAAACTAGGCGAATCCTGGACGATCGACGACGTGCCTGTGCACCGACAGTGTGGAGAGCACGCATATGCATGGGCCATTAAAATTTACACGCAAGCTCACACGTCACCGTCGATATGATCCGTCAGTGAAGCTATCCACGAACAGCGCCCTACAGCGACAGCGAGAGCAACAGGAAAGTGATTATCAGTAGTGAAAGAAAACAGCGGTGGGCTCCGGCGACCGAGCATGGCCACTCCGTCAGCTGCCCGGCCCGACGTCGACGTCGTGACGGCGAAACGGCGCGCGAAATAATAAGGGCAATTTTTTCTGTCATTAGAAACTTGTTATATCTTTAATATGCTATTGGAAATTTGCTCATTCCTTTAGTACTACCGTCCTTAAACTTGGTACCAGAAATATCATTTTCTATAGATTCTGGCAATCAAACGTGTGAAAAAACCATTTTACCCTTGTGGCCCACATGTTAGGAGCTCCTTGTTCTTCCTCCTATACAAGCTCGGCAGCGACCAGATCTGCTGCATCTCACTGGATTCGTTCGAGGAGGCGTGTGGCTCCTTTAGTCCCATCTTCACCTACATCCCCAGCGTCTACTACACGCCAGACCCCTAGTACATGAAGCACGGTGTCGCCAAGTACTACTACCTGCTCATTGGCTTGTCGTCGGTGGTGCTGCTGTTCAGCACGTTGCAACATGTGTTCAGGGACACCATGGGCGAGAACCTCACCAAGCGGGTGCGCGAGAAGATGTTTGCCATCGTGCTCCGCAACGAGTTTGCTTGGTTTGACGCCGAATAGAACACCAGTGCATGCATCGTTGCTAGGCTCGTGCTCGACGCCCAGAATGTGTGCTCCGCGATTGGGGACAGCATCTCCGTCATTGTCCAGAACTCGGTGCTCATGCTCGTCGCCTACACCGCGGGCTTGGTCCTGCAGTGGCACCTCGCGCTCATGCTCCTCACCGTCTTCCCGCTCGTTGTCGGCGCCATCATCTTGTAGAAGATGTTCATGAAGGGCTTCTCCGGGGACTTGCAGGGTGCGCACACGAGGGCCACACAGATCGCTGGCGAGATCATGGCCAACTTACGCACAGTGGCAACTTTCAATGCGGAGGGCAAGATCACAGGTCTCTTTGAGGCGAGCCTGCGTGGCCCTCTCGCCGTGCCCTGCTCCCTGCCGGATTCACTAGCCGCCGCAGCTCCATGGATCCGGCCGCCACCGCCCTTCTAACACTGCCCCTCCATGGATCCAGCCACTGCTACCCTTCTAGCACCGCCCCTCCATGAATTTGGCTATTGCCGCCCTTCTGTCACTGTCATGTCCCACGGTGGAGGCGTGGTGGAGTCAGCATTCCCATAGTTGAGGTCAACGAGCAGGCTATAAGGGAAGGGGGCTCGCATGCCGCCACCTCAGGCGAGATCAACGCATTGATTGGTGGTGTCGTGTCGGACGACGCCGGAGCGGACCTCACAACTGCCATCCTCGAACCGGGACAAGCTGAACGGAGGCATCCGAGCGGGTGACGGAGGCACCCGGGGAACACGGAAAGAGATAGAGAGGATGGGGATGGGGAAGAGAACGCGGAGAAAGAGGGGGGGGGGGAGGAAGGGTAAGATAGGTATTTTAAAGTTTGACTAACTGTCCACTCTAACTGAACTGACAGCAGTGATATTTTGGGTCATCAAATTTTAGAATAGTGGTACTTGCGAGAGCCGAGATTAGTCAGTTTTTAGTAGCATATTCAGGATATGATAAGTTTTTAATGGCATCAAAGGGATTATCCCAAATAATAATGCACGATCCGAGCAAGACAGCCCGGCCCCGGCGGGCGTTTCAGCAGCCAGCGACGTCCCACCGCACGTACGTAGGACGACGGCGTCGTTGCCGCGGGGACACACAGCCCGACGAAAGCGGGGGGTGGGTCGCCCCTCAGCTACTGGCCGCGCGCGCGCAGGGGCGGTCCTCCGTGCGTCCCAGCTGCTAGCCCCTACGACCGCCTCATCTTTGTCGTCCGTTGGCCGTTGCACATTGTTGTCTAGAGGCCCTTTCATCCTGGACCCAATGAGACAAAGAAAACCAGGAATGTTTAAGTGCTCCTTATATAACTATAGGAATGAGAAGGACTTGAAGCATTGGAAATTTGGAATTGCTAAATAATTGTCATTTTTAGATGAAAAATGTGAAGTAGCCCAGTTGAATTTCCTCCAACTTACGATGTGCTTTAAGATAATGCTTCTAGCTTCACAATTTTTTTTATGTCAAAATAACGATAATGCCATTCTACGAGTATAAAATAATATTTTACATCTAGAATCCAACCCATCCAACCAAACCCATCCACCCCAACCCGACTGATCCCCCACCCAACCGAACCCACCACGTGTCCCCACCCACGACACAGCCACTCCTGCCTGAACGCCTGTGCCACGTCTAGCAAAGTTCGGTTCGTCCGTTCGGACAACCCATTCCATTGAGACATAGCCGACGGAATCAACTATGGAACAATTTCATATTGCTTTAGATGATCATCAAACTCATGGCTCAAATATACACCTCCACGATCAGATCGTAGAAATTTAATTGTCTTGCCAAATTGATTTTGTACTTCATTCTAAAACTCCTTGAACTTTCCGTAGGACTCAGACTTGTGCCTCGTTAGATAGATGTAACCATATCTACTAAAGTCATCGATAGAAGTAATGAAGTACTGAAAACCACTTCTGGCGATAGAGCTTGTTGATCCATATACATCTGTATGTACAAGGGCCAACAACTCACTCGACCTCTCTCCTTAACAGGTGAAAGACACCTTAGTCATCTTACCAAGTAAACATGATTCGCATGTATTAAATGATTCAAAATCAAATGAATCAAGAAGACCATCCTTATGGAGCCTCTGCATGCACTTCTCATTTATATGACCTAAGTGACAATGCCAAATAAAAGTGGGATTCAAATCATTAACCCAAGGCTTCTCCGCATTAATGTTATAGACATATACTTCCTCAAGATCTAGAATATATAGTCCATTACCAATGACAAATACCATAGAGCATATCATTCAAATAAATCGAACAACACTTGTTCTTTATTATGAATTCATAATCATATTCTTCTAAATATCAATAAGAGATAATGTTTTTACCCAAGGTAGGAATGTAATAATAATTATTTAATTCTAAAACTAATCCTGAAGGTAGCAATAAGGAATAAACATCAACGGCCAATGCAGCAACTTTTGCACCATTGCCGACACGAGCATCCATCTCACATCTCGCATACTTCCTAGTCCTTTTCAATCCTTGCAATAATTTGCAAGTATGAATCATCGATCTAGTATTAAATACCCATAAATCATTAGGATGAGTAGCACGATTAATTTTAATAACATTGATATCTAAAATGGAAGTCTTACTTCTCATCTTTTTCTTGAATTCTTCCAGTATAGCTTGTATTTCCTCTGCCAATGGCTAGGCTTATGGCAGTGGTGGTAAGCATCAGAAGCAGCAAGGCCAGCCTTGGACTTTCCAATATGTTTAGACTTTAAGCTCGAGATCTTATCTGACGCTTTAGCCTTGGCCTTGCGCTTTCTCTTCTTGCTATCCTTCCGAACTATCATCACATGACTAGAGCTTTTATTAATGCTTTTCTCAGTAGTCTCAAGCATCCTATGCAATTCAGCCATGCTCTTCTCTATACTATTCATATGAAACTTCAAAATAAATGGCTCAAAGCTCGCAGGGAGCGACTGGAGAATCACATCCGTAGCCAACTCAGGGCTAAAGAGAAAACCAAGTTTTCCAGGCTCTCAATGTAACCAATCATCTTGATCACATGAGGACTAACTGAACTGTTTTCTGTCAATCTGCACGTAAATAAAGACTTGGAGGTGTTGAACCTCTCAGCCCTAGCTTGGTTCTTAAACATGCCTCGGAGTCCCACAATCATATCATAGGCAACCGTGTTCTCATATTGCTTCTGAAGCTCAGAGGACATGATAACAAGCATGAGACAGCTAACATCAAATGAATCGTTGGTGTGCTTCTCGTAAGCCCTCCAATCAGCAACAGATGCACTATCATCTAGTTCATCAGGATAGGGAACCTCTAGAATATACTCATTTTTCTCTTATTTGAGAACAATTATCAGATTTCTATACCAATCAATAAAATTTGTTCATGAAAGCTTTTCTTTTTAAAGAACCAAACACAAATTAAAACTAGAATTGACATTAACAGACGGTGCTATGATCTACAACAGAAAATAAATAAATATGCAAAGTTCAGCACTATATTTATGTAAATCTTTCATTAAACAATTTAACAAAACATACTTATATTATATGAAACCATCTCCTTCTAACAACATATAATGGGTCAAGATCCATATTCAACTAAGTTTTAGTGAGTTTTGATATTACTACTAGAAACCTAGTGACATAGGTAAGTAACACTTTGCTAATCATATCATATACGACTCTTGTTTGTTGGGTGGTATCCAATGCCCCAGCGCCCAACACCATGCCCCAAAGCTCAAAACTGTTTTAATAGCTTTGTTAAGTAAATCAATACTATGCATGTAGATATCCAAGATCCACCCTAACTGGTTAAGATAAATGATAGCACCCTACTTTGGAAGACCTACCAAACAATAATCAAAACCTATATAGGTGCAGCTATTGGAAGGGCATCAATTACTCTTTTTTAGGAATCTATTCTATCATACAAACATATCCATCTCATAAAAATATGAATAAAATAACATGAAAGGAACATAGATAAACATCATAGGTAATAATATTAACTGTAACATAGTATGGTCCCTTCACATGGTGATCTCTATCGCCACAGTCCTATCCTCCAGGTCATCATGATTCAAGTCTCCATGATCATATACTAAACTACTACTCTTAATAGCTAGCAACGAATTATATGAGAATATGAAGCGTCACAAGTCAGCATGCAGGCTGTTATACAATGACAAAACAGCCTTGGCTGCAATTAACCACAACATGCAAGCCATGAAAATTACAAGCATGCATCATATAAACATAAAGGCCATACTATTCACATCATTCCATGAAAAATAAGTTAAGCGCAGAATTGAATTCTAAGGGCGTGATGTAAACATGTTATCCTTAAAAGACCTAGGCTCGGACAGCACAACGATATCTCTATATCTATGATCTATGAAACATGATCATCAATCAATACATGTGCTGGTCTTATGAATCATCACAATGATACATAACCAGAGATCATTTTAGAATAACATTATGATACAAACAGAGAGTTCCACAAACAAGTCACATACTTGCCACTCAATGTAAATGATAGTCATTCTTGGAATAACATATTATTCAAAAGTACATAAACATAGAAATGATACAATCATATCTATGATTTCCTCTAGGGCATAGCACCATCACTTTACCTATTGCATGTGCCCAGATAAGCCCAGACAAGGTCACACATGAATCAATTTTAGAAAACAAGAGTTTCTACAACCAGGTGGGAAGTATGAGCATTCAATTCTTTTCTCTTGCCCTAGTCAGCTAATTCATAATGATCGATCGACAGCTTTTATCTTATTATCTTTGAATACTTAGCGGACTTTTCTTCCCAGATAACCAATCGGGGCTTGATGAGTACAATATACCAAGAGCTAATGATAACAAATTGTGCATGTACCGAAGCGGCTTCCTTCGTGGGGAGACTATGTTCTAAGTTACGACCTCATGAGATGTGACAAAGGTTCCTTATCATATTCTTGAGTGACTGGGGTCTGCGACACCTCCCACTCACGTTGGACACAGGGCTGACCTGATTAAGCTTCCTGATTAGTAGCGAAGTCATCCTACCCTAGCCGGAGGAGGAAGTGAGTATTACTAAAATTTTTAGGTTGTTGGTATCTCCTTGGTATCGAATTCCCAAGGAGTCCCACCGTTTTCATTTACATTCTTTTTTGTATGTACTGATAAAAGAATAAGTTTCTATTCCCATGCACATGATATAGAAGAAAACCTAAATAGACTAGGTGATTCTCTGACTGCCCCAGCAGCAGTTCTGAATACTACTTGGAGATATGACCATTTGTGCTCGAGTCCCATCGCATTTTATGTTCGGGATCTCTTTTGGTGCATGAGAAGGATATTGGTACGAAATCCCATGAGATCCGGTGCACTACCCCTACGGATGCACTACAGTTTCTAGATGTCATTAGGACTTTTTTTTTCTAGAAAAAGATTCTTTTCACCACCATACGAAATTTTTTCCATGACAGTTCAAATTTCAAAAAACTGCTAGGTGAAGAGCCATTTATCCCCATCCTTTTTAGGACCCTGAAAAGTTAGGATGATATTCCTCGAATAAGTCAGCATCCCTACTCGGATGAGGTACCTTCTCGAAAGCTCATGGAGCTACCTGAAGAAGCCTAAAATCCCAACTAAATGACCCGAGGACACCCGGATGCCTGGTTAAATGTACATCCTACCCGGAGACCTGAGTTATTACTCGAAGAAATAGCTTGTTATGATGTTCCCTTCGGTTGAGCTAAGTTTTTGATCCATCACAGCCTCATTTCATGTACTAGTGGGTGGCTTGACGATGAGAATATAAAACTACCATATATGACTATGCTATACGTATAAGAATCTCCTAAGGTTTCCTATATTCTTAGAGCGTATGATTGTATCTAAGAAAGGAGTTGTCGAACATTTGTAAACTACCCGTAGGTTCCAGGATATCCCTTAAATAAAGAAGTTTCTCCCTAAGTTTAATGATGACATAATCCTACAAGGAAAGGAATTCGTATGCTACATGGCAACCCCAATATATATATATACAGAGATGAGGGACCTTCCGGGGGACAGATCCATTCGAGCCATTCAAGGATATAGAAGCCTCAAGCTCTCAAGCCTTCTACACTTATGATCTACATCAGTAATTCTATGACAGTACACGCAAGGAGCCCCTTGCCTAGGTTTAGATCTATCTAGGCTCGTCAAGACCCCCTCCCCCTATAAACAGTCTCGAAGATCAATACAAGACAAACAGGACATAAGGCTATTATCCTAAGGGAGGTCTAAACTTGTATAAATCTCTGTGTGTGGCATGTGATTCGGTGACAGGGAGTATTCCCTACTTCATTCATAAGTTTTTAAGATTGGCGGTTCACAAATCATCGATACAATGGTATGCAATTACCACAATGCTTAGTTTTTCGTAGACTTAATTCATAATTCTTCTATTGATTGATGAGAGTAATTGGAGCAATGTCCTTCATACACAAATGATCACTTCTATTTTAGTTATGCAATACAAATAAAATTTAACGTTATAGAGGATTAATTGTTATATAGAATAATGGGGGTCAATAAGTTGCAATGATGTACACCTATTGGATATAATATATCAATTCTCAATACTGGAGATTGAATATTTGCAACACTTTCTTAGTGAATTCAAAGTTATAGCTAGTTAATCTTGTTCTACATATCTTCAGAATTTGGTTCGTACCACTATACATTAATTCATAAACTAGTCTTGATCTAACATCCAGGAGTTAACTTAATTGCCAATTATCACCAATATTTTTATACCTTATATGGCAATAGAGGGTATTGCCATTCTATTTCTAACAAGTGGAATACTTTGTAAGTACTTCTATAATGCCTTTGTGGTCTTATGATTCCTCATTGTTTCACTTGGGTCTATGTCTATTTATGGGACTAATGGTGTTATTCAAGAATTGACTGGTGTCATTCATTGACTTTATTACTTCAATGATATGTGCAAGGATCAGTGATGCCCCAAGAGGGGAGGTAAATTAGGATCACTTAAAACTGAGGCAGAGTTTCTACTCTACCTTAACAAATTTTTGCACCCTAAGAACCAATCATACCGACTACACATATCAATTCTAAGAAAGGTAAATATATAATAGTAAGTGTAAGAAATATGTGCAAAACAAAAAGGGTACAGAGAACACAAATACATCACGATGACTTTTCCCATGGTATCAGTGAGTTGACACTCACCCTTAGTCCTAGGGCTGGCAATGGGTCGGGTTGGGTCTGGGTGGAGCAAAACCATACCTGACTCAAAACTCGATAGCTCCAACCTAACCCGTACCCGAATTACTAAATGAACGAAAACTTAAACCCGAATTCGAACTCACCGGGTGCCCATCGGGTTCAGGCTGCTGGGTGCTTTTGTAATTGAAAGATATCGGCGGTGACTCGGGTGCGACAGTGGATCCACTGGAGATCACTGACATGTGGTGATCTACTGTTATGGGGCACCAAACCCTCGGGCAAGCGCATAAAACAAAGAGGAGGACACGAGAGTCTCACCTATGCCGTCGCGAAGGCTGGAGCATGGCTGAGGATGGTGGGCGACGGTGAGCACTGGTGGAGGTCTTCAGAGCTTGGTGGGTAGGGGTATGCGGTGCTTGAACAGCAATGAGGACAGCTCCGGTGGGTTTCTCGAAAGGATGCAATGCCAGGGGTTGCCTCGTGAGCACCAGGGAGGACCCGGTTGCTACGAGCGATGGTGCCACGGCAGCAACGTTCGGCTGCTGGAGGTGAAGAAGAAAGGGGCGACGACAGTGCTAGGGCATGGGAGCGAGGTCACAGAGCAGTAGGGCAGATGCGGAAGTGAGGTCAGAGAGCCAAGCTCGGATTTGGCTGGGATCACTCGCGAAGGCGGTTAGGATTTGGGAAAAAAACTCAGACAACAGTGGAGTTCACGAGTTCACGACAGGCACATTGGGGGGATTGGGGAATATGATGGGCGCCTCCCCACCGCCCTGCAGCGACAACCCAGCCTCCCCGCCGCCTAGCCTCCTTCGACCGCAGATCTAGTGGGGAGGTAGCGGCCTGGAGCCCGATGTGGCTAGCATGTGACACGGTGACACATGCGTGTGTGATTGTGTGAATGTGTGAAGACGTGCAGTGGGCCGTGGGAGACTGGGAGTTGGGTTGGGTTGTGATCACGACAAATCACTGAGGGACAAAATGGGAGGCTGGCAGAGACCGAGTGACCCATGGTCACCCGTGGGCAAAATACAAAATCTGAGTCTGACCCGACCCAATTCGGTACCCGACCCACCAGACCGATGGGCGAAAATTATGACCCGAACCTAGACCCATCGGGTCAACAACCTGCGGGTACCAGAACCCACGGGTCCAATTGCTAGCCCTACCTAGTCCACATTGGAGCTCCCTGATTGGCTAACTCTGCGGATAGCTGTTAGAGCTCCCCACACGTCGGAGGGTCTCCTACTAGGCCTCTCCTGGACGCTCACGAACATCCCCATTATGGTATTACTTTGCCACACTTGTGTGGTGCACTCTAACCACTCACAAAGCTTGCGACCGCTCTATAACCTCCTTAAAGGGTCTCAGATGACACAAACATTTAAATTAAATCAAGGTTAGTCTCAACACAAATATTTTCCTTGCAAGTAGATGAGCATGATATTTCAATTCAACTGTCACAAGAAGTAGAAGCACATTTTAGATTTAACATGAAAAGTGATCTTCAACTTTTGTATTGACCACTTGAGCTAAAAACCTTTTATGGAACACCAGAACATCCGATGAAGTCCATGTGCACATCGGATATCTGGTGAGTGTAAATCCAGAAAATTGTCATCTGTATTCCGATCACAACTTTCCACTTTGGAATCTAATTTTGATAATCTTGGACTCTATAGAAAGCTTGTAAGGAGCTCTACATGTCTCCACTAAAAACTTGAGTTCGAAAACATTTTATTCAAATCAAATTCATGGGACAAGTCCAATTCAATCACCTCTTTGTCCCGGCTTCATTTCTTTTTGTTACGGCTCCAATTCGTGATGTCTTGGGTCTTCCTCTCGGTCTATTAGGACTAGATAATCCTAGTGTGAATCACCACTAGACTATTAGCGTAATGACACTTGGTTAAGCTACTAAACCCATTTTTGTAGTACGGCTAAAGGGAACAAACCTATCTACATAAGTGATGATCTCAACTCCATAATCGCTTATATATGTAATAGATCCTTATATATTCATGAAACCCTACTTTGACTTGATATTTAATCTTTTGAGGTGTTTGATGGCCCCAAGTACATCACATAGAATCCATGAGACTAAACCTTTTCATACTAGCAAATCATATTAGTCCCATTGACTATGTTGGTATTAATCACCAAAACGTACAAACCCTATGCTAGGGTTATTAATCTTTCAACATGCTCATTCTTCATTGATATGAGTCTTTTTTTCTTTGAGATGTATTCTCTTCTATGAGATGCTTTTCTTGAGACTTTTAATATTCTTTCAAGAATATATTCTACCTTAGACTTAATATTTGGTGTGAGATTTAATTTCTATATGTTATGATTTTAATTCCTTTAGGAACTAGTGAGTCCTTCAAGGATCTCTTCATATGGATTTTCATAATCCACTTATTAACTGCATATTCTTTATTCATTAATGCCATTTGCCAGAGATGTAGCAGAACATAATACATTCATCAATAGGAGAATTCAAGTATTTTCAAAGACCTATCAACCATGGCTTTTCACCAGTTCATAATGACTCATTTATTATATACTTCTAGTTTCCCAGACTTTCTTTATTATTCATCCTCGGTTGCTTTCTTCATTGACCCAATATTAGCGCTAAAGTGATTTTTCCATGTACTTGGTTTTCGAATCCATGTTCTCATAAGAGAAACATTAGTAATTATAGAGGTAGTGTTGTCAACAACTATTCTTTTCTCCAATATTCTCATAATTTGAGATTATTCAATTCTTAACAATATCTTCATCATTTCCTAAACAAAAGATACTTGGTTGTTCTGCATTCCCAACACTAAGGATGTGCACGCTATGGTGCCAGGATTTCATCTTCATGATGAGTATGTTTGTGAGGTGTTTCACCTTCATGGTGTTTTCTTTATAAGAATTTGAGGAGTTTCTTAGTGATTTTCTTTGACAAGGGTGTCTTGATATAGAACCCGTAAGCGTCACCATAAAGTTTAGATCAACCACCAACAAGTTTACCTTGGTGATATACCAACAGGCGTCCCTAGGATATACCAAACTCGGCATTCAGTTTGCTACAAGTAAACTCAACTTCTAGTTTATAACTTCAAGTTATTCCTCTTTGTTTAATTTCAAAATTATCTGACATTCATTTCAAGCTTCATGCTTAGCAAGGTTTAGTGTGTGATTATATTCTTTTCTTAATTAAAGATCATTTCCCTGCAGTAAATAATACAAGGCATTCAATTTTGTGCGTTCTCTCCCCCTAATGCTAATATTAGATCTTCTTAGTAGCATATTTCAAAACATATCCCCTATCATGGGTATTCAATTAATAGAAATTTAGATCTATATCTCCCTAGCTTCAAGTGGAGGCCCATTCATGTATGCTAAGGTGGTGAAAATATATGGGAAATATTCACGTATTTTTTCAAATCTGGTGGTTATTCATTAAATATAGAGCTAGACTTTATTAATGTAGTGGCATGAAAATTGCATTGCTCTAATTAGTATATAAAGCTTCTAAGTGTCCCAACCCAAGGGGCATTATGTCTACATAACTTTACATTGTCTAGATTCTTTTATTCTTCGCCCAAAAATCTGATTCAATTACTCATACCATATACTTCAAATTAATTTGGATCATGAAACTTCAAGTTCATAATTACGTAATATCTAATCTACATGGAATTTCTACTAGAATATTTAATTGCCATTAATCCCTTATTCCCCAAGTGCCAACTTTATACATCCACACAATCTCCCAAATTCTAGGGAGTTCTCCGCAAAATGCCTAATTGGGCCTTTTGTTTCAATATTACTAAAATTAAGTCTATTTTTAATTATGTTGGTTCCTTATTGGGTCAACTTTAGATCAGTCTGCTCCTCCTGAGCATGGCGTGCTAGCCAGTGTGATTATGGGAGTTGTACGAGGCTGCAGGCCAACGAACTACCGAGAATGGCTACACATAGATAGCAACGTGTAGAGATGAGGACTTTATCGGAGGGGATGCGGTTGGGACTTCAAGCTTTCATACACATGCCTAGGAGCGATTTAGGAAGGCTACGCTTATAAATATTCTTTGTTCATATTTTCTTACACCACTATTTCCCAAATTTCTCCCCTTTTCCACGCCAAAATTACACTTCAAGTTATAGTATGCTTCATGCATAACCTACAGATCATTATGGATGCTCCATAGATTTTAAAGAACTTCTAGTATATGTTGATTGTTGCATGAAACCAACATGTTTACCATACTATTCAGTGTACACCAATGTGGTATGAGTAGAATAATATAAACTTCAAGTTTCAGGCCCTTAAGTATTCAATACTTATTTTTTAAGGATTATACTTCTTTCATGACTAAATTGAATCTTCTAAAATCAACCACAACATCAGTAAATTCCATTTGTTGACTAGGGAGTTCAATTTTCCTTCTACCTACTTGGTAGTAATGCACAAAGAACAATTAAATAACCTACATAGTTAATTGAGGCTCACTACAAGAAATCGAACTGTCGATGATGACAGGTCATCATCACAGTATTATGATATTTTTGTTACAGAATAATAATGATGATGTATTTTCTGCATCACTCGCTTCACCACAGAATCTACATCATAGAATGTACTTAGTGACGAAGTTCATAAAATCGTCATGGAACGTTTTACATTTTATGATGATTACACTATTGTCATGGAAGAGACACTATTCGGTGACATTTTATTTGTCATGCAATGTGAGATTAAATATCATTATTGGCTCGTGTTTCGTTACTAATATTCCCACCGCCACTGCTTGTCTGTGATGAAATAAAGAAATCGCCATATAGTTCTCTCTATATCATCACACATCCCATGAGAACATTAGTAATATAGAAACACATTATAGAACAATCTGAACATTTGGACTATCTCATTACATCACCTCACATAATCTTTCACAAAAAATATAGACAGCACAAGTCAAGTTCACGGGTGCAAAATATAAGCATGTCTACATCTTTCCATGCATACAATCATCACATACTTAAAAAGGTACTTTTTACCATATTATATTGAAAACATGATTAATTTGAACCATGCACTCATCAAAGAATTGAAAAGCTATCTTGACCGCATCTAGAACGTCCTCTTGATCCATGTCCCCTTGCTTCTACTGCTAGTGTCATGATGTCCGCGGCAGGCAAAGGCATGGTGGTGGTTCACTGGACTCAACGACGGCCTCATGTATAGAGCGATGGTCAGGACCCTAGCCGGGCACAACGTCATGTCGACAACCATGGCCATCCCCGATAGGCTCCTTAACCTCACAACTTCCAACCTGCATACATACAATTTTATTTTAACACAAGAGAATTAGCCATGTATTTCATATCGAGCTACATTCAAATTAAGGTTAGTTTCACTGTTGTTACATTGACCAAGAAATTAAGTTATATATGTGAACTAGTATAGTAGGTCATTGCTATTATAAATAAACAACAAGGAGATACTATAATAAGGGGTGCTGAATTTGGTACCCAAGGGATTGAGGCTTATGTTGTACAAATTCATACTCACTGTATTTTTACAAATGCAACCAATGCCTACTTCAATAAGTTTAGCAGTAAGTTCTTTTTTATAGTTAAATATCCATTCCGTCAGTCTAGTATTAATTAATTAGGAATCAGAAAATACAGAATGGTCCAAAAGAACACAAGTAGTTCAATGCAAAAACAGTTTGAAGGTAAATGCTTCAGAAGAACTTACATTTATTTTTGCTATTTTGATTATTTCCTGGACAAGAGTATTGTTCATTGTATTTGCCACCAACTTTCTGCTTTCTTATTTGTTTATTACTACTTTCCTATAGACAACATTAAAACATATTGGGAAGTAATGCTTTTAAAGAAATTAAGAAAGAACATTCACATGTATTAATTGTTAAGGTGTAAATGTTGTCCATCAGCTAGGAGACACAAGAAACATTTGGTACATGTGAGGCTTGTGGCTAAATCAGTTTGTGTTATTAGTTTAGAGACAAATTCGAAGATTATGAAGTATAAAAAAATGTAGGGAACTGGTTACGAGTACCTGATAGGGGTTGCCACTAAGCAGGAGGCTTTTAAGGGAAATCTTTGCATCCGCATGCTTTTTATGGATGGTTACCGGTCCAAGAAATAGCTCCATAAAATTTACCTGAGGTTACTGGTAAACCCGATTTCTCATAGATATCATATTTACTAGAAATTTACCAAACAAATTAATAAAATCAGCATGAAGAAATCAAGATAAGTAATTTTTCATCTCAAATTTTCAGGTAGCAAGTATCAAGGATGCATAACGCATGATACTACATTTAAAAATCTATTTGCTTGGTTCAGTGCACTCCCAACTCATTACTATTCTTTACAATATGAAACAGAAGCTAAATCAACGTATAAAGGTTACACCTTCATAAGATGGATATAATGAGATCTTGGTAAATGAAAATGTTGTTTGCTCATTGAAAAAATCTGGTTCTGAGGGTGATAAATATTAGAGTAATGACTGTAGCACTTCTGAACAGATGGATTTAATAGTTGACTAATAATAGTGTTGTGATTGTTGCAAATTCATATCAGATTGTGACATCTACATACAATGGCAAAACTTTTGCAGAGTATGCTATTATCATCTTTTGAATCATGATGATTCTATTGGCATTTTTAGTTGTTAAGCAACTTGTGGTTGGACCCTTGTCTAGCAGGCTGGCCAATCCAAACAACTTGTTAGTCTAGCCAAAAAAAATTGGCATGCTAGAATTGACCTGACCTATTAGGAACATATGCAAACATAACTACACGGGCTATCTAATCTTTACGGCAGATGCATTAGTCATCTATCATTTCATTAAATGAAGCAACCAATAAGACAATAAAGCTTGAAGGTCTTTGGGATGGTTAATTAGATATGCATTCGATGAGGGTCCTTAATAACCAAAATCATAATCAATATTCCACTCAACTGATGATTCGGACATGAACCAACAAGATGTGATAAATCGAAAGCTGAAGGTAACAAAAGACTCACCAGAGAGAAAAACTCATTTACCACAAAAAATTGTGGTTTAGAGCCTGGAGGAGGTAGGATCACCAGGTGAGGTGAGAGACATGACCATGTGTGCGTGCAGGGTGCTGGTCTGGTAGCGGGCTCCTGGCCATCCACATCAGTGGCTCTAGCGACCCCTTCATGAAGCTGCAGTTGGGCAAGCGACGTGCCAAGATGGCCATGGTCAAGTGCAGTCTGGCACTCTCCTGGGACAACGAGTTTAGCTTCGGTGACGTCGCCAAGGAGCTCATCGTGTCTGAGCTCAACGAGGACATGTACTTCAGCAACAACGTGTTGGGTCACGTCTAAGTGCCACACTTCTGCTCGGGTGGACGGTCGCACATGGGGAATCAGGTCAGTGGCACAGCCACCCAGGATCGGCGACCTAAATCGTTAGAGGCGGCAGGGCACCGGGCACGCGGAGGCAACAAAGTGTTGGGCGCATCGGAGGCGATGCGACACCAGGCATGTCAAATGGTGGCTGGGAGGTGGGATTGTGGATAGGGTTTGGTGATGCGACTGTGCAGCTGTGCTTGTGCGTTGTGTAGTTTTAGATCGGGCCGCACCAACGCGGGACGGTGAGATTATTTTGGATGGGTCGGCGATAATTTGAAATTTGGCCAAAATTTTTTGCTCGGTCGTATTTTTATCAGGTCCTCCCATAAAGCTATGCAGTTTACTACATGTAAGGATTTCTCTGCCCACATATATGAGCCCTTGACTGTTAGTCCATCGCTACTCCACCTCGTCTTGTCATGGCAAGCAGATCTCCAGCGATGCCAACTCTTCCTTGGAAACCTAAACCCTAGCCTCAGCAACTTTCCCTCGCCACTTCACCCCGCTCCCTAGCTTTCCTTTTTATGCTTGAGGTTCTTCTGCTCGTCCTTGACATATTCCTCCTGGATCTTGACGAACTCCATGCAGCGTTGGAGCGACTTGAGGAGGCTAGGTAGGACGACAGGAGAACCATCGGGGTGATCACTGGAGGGGTCGGGTGGTGGTGGTGGCTGACATCGTGGAAGCGAGGGTTAGGGTTTGGAGTGTTGGGTTCGAATTTGGGGACGGTTCAAGGGAGTAGGGCGTGGGGGGAGGCGGTGTGGGTGGAACCAAGACAGCTCTGTGACAAAAACAGATTTTATCATTGATTTATACTAGGCATCATCTTATTTCTTTGTGACGATGATATATAGTAACATCACAAAACAATCGACATTCAATGATGATGATAACAGTTCGTCATAGACACACCTGAAGAAATTGTCCCACTAAAGACTCATGATGAAATTTCTTGGATCGTCACCAAATAATCCCCATTTTGTGACATTTTCAGGTTTTGTCACAACCATTTTTGTCATAGATGATTGAATTTTTTGTAGTGGCTTTTTAGTGGATAATATCATTGCAAATGATTAATTCTAACAAGCAAGACAATTATTTATAATGTTTAGTATATAGTTCATAATTTTTTCATGCAATATTAATAGATATACTACAGGTAAGGAAAAAATTCATTGCAACTAAGAATTTAAATGCTTCATTTAGTCCTCAAGCTAATAATATTAACAATAAGATAGTTCTTTGCTCTTCTAAGAGCTTACATAATCCACTTAATTCAATGTAGAAATTAAAAACTAAATACACCACCACTACTGCTAATGACAAATTGGAAGATTATATTGAGTCTCCATGCACATCTTCAAGTTCTTCTCCAACAAGAACATCATCATCCATAAGATCATCATCAAGCACAAGATTTTCAAAATTGATGCTTGCTCCTCCTTCAAGGTCTTTTGATAGGTCATCCATGGAAGGTGTACTAGTCTTTCCATCAATCTTCATGATATCATTGTTCTTCTTTCTAGGTTTGATAGCTTCTTGCATTGCTTTTTGTAATGTTGGAAGAATCTCCCACTTCATGTTCAAGCTTCTTGCTTTTGAACATAGTGAGATTCATGCTAGGATTTCTTCTTCTTCTCGCCATGAAGTTGCTGGTACAAGTCCACAATGTGGTTGGGAGTGTGGCAAATTCAAGACTAATGGCCGCTCATTCCACAATTCTAACATTCTTAGCCTTATTTACCGTATTCTCCCCCCGATGGAATCTTCTTTGATTATTGTTTCTTCTGTTTGAAGTTGTTACTATGCTTTGTTTTTCCTTTCCATGGAGCCTTCTATGGCCCTTCCCCTTTATTATCTTTATTCTAGAAAGATGTAGCATTTACTTTAGGTGATGCTATTATGCAATATATAGGTCAAGACAAATGGTTCTTTATTATATACTGATCTTCTCTCTGATCTTACTGTAGTTCATTACTCAGGTTGACATACTCACATACATTTGGTGGTTGTTCTTCTTATACCAGTGGCTCACATAAGTGAGTTTGGGGTGGAAGGTTGACAGGGTCTTTTTTATGAGATCTTTATCTCCAAGTTTTTTGCCACACAACTTCATGCATGTGGATATCCCATAGATAGTGGTATTCCATTTTTCAATGGTCTTATAGTCTTGAAAACACAGGTTCTACCATTCGCGCTACACACTGTTTCTATCTTCTCAAAGTGAGTCCCACAACACCTTAGGATTTCTCTTAGACATGTACTCATTATTGAGAATACTACTTAAATGGTGCCCCAGGAAATGCAGTGCCTAAACTTGCTCAACTTCAGTTGCACAGGATCATCCTTCTTGGGTTTAATAGTCTTCAAGAGGTTCTTCCCATTAAGAAGGATCTCAGCATCAAGTGACCAAAATAGGTAGTTACTACCATTTGGGGCAAGCAATCAAACTCTCTCTCCATGAAATCAAACATTTTCTACTGAATTTAAGTAATTTGCATGTAAGTTTACTGCATGTAAACAAGTAGTAGGGAGCAAAAAGGAGTAGATGATTGTATAAGATATTCTCATAAGCATTTTAACATTTTTCAGGATTTCATTAAGATATATTGCTAATTTATTGAATTAATACCCATTATTTATTCATCCCAAAATTCACACAATGCCAAGAAAAACAGAAATATGAGGCTCTTTGAGGAACTAAATCTAAGATCTGTAGGATTAAGTGATAATTAAATGGCATGATTCATAGTATGTGATAATTAAATGCATTCAAAAGAGTATAATAATATATCAACAATATTCAATTAAGGCGTAATATAAAGAAATATGGTAATTCATATTCAAATATGCCTTAATATTTAATTAAGGTGTAATATAAAGAAACATGGTGATTATGCATGTGTAGCAGATCCGACAAAGATACGTTGCTAGTCTAGATATAATGTTCCTCCCGATCAAGAAGTCACTTGCGTTGCGTGCTACAATTTCCTTCGAATCTCACCCGGGGTACGGTGCGCGTGCGTGCTTCTTGGATCTCTCGGTCGGGCCGCATCGCCACCGAATCGACCACGCTGTGCATTATTCTCGTTATTTTTGGAGGCAAAATCGCGTCAAGCGCGGAAGCAGCGCACTCAACCACGGCATGGTGATGACGAGCTCGTTGCTGGTGCGAGGGGTCACCGACGATCACGTGTGCGACGACGTGCCTCGTCCCCGTGCGGTGACAACGATTGTCAGGGAACAAACACATGGCTGGCTCGTGCATTGTCCTCATATCCATCTGAATTCACATACTATTCCCTCTATTTCTTTTTACAAGCCGCACACGCATTTCAAGATCCAAATTTTATAATCTTTGATCAATATTTAGTCTAACAATATGAAGACTCTGAGATACAAATATGGTGTCGTTAGATTCGTATTTATAAATACTTTTTTATATGTATGACTTTGTCTTTATCAACAATATATAATAATAAAAAATAACGATCAAAGTTTACGTTTAGAGACTATGTCAAATTAAATCAAATCGCGTCCTATATTTTGAAATAGAAAGACCGGCTAGATGAGGGATTGTTGCTCAACAATGTCAACATGCGTGGCCGGCGCCCATCTTCGCACATTTAATACCTAGTCGATTTGATCAATTTTGACATGAGACATTGGCACGAATTTAGTTATGTCAAAATTAAGCTAAACAATTTCCACCTCTGTCGGCATATATCACTTCTTGTCGCGGAGTAGAGATTTGATGGTTCTACATATTCTCACTAAACCACATGTCTATTTGGTAGAGCTAAATGTCAATTTACAGCTTTCAAGTCTCAGACGATTTCATAAGAGTGATTATTTTAAATAAATTAAATATTAAAAACTAAAAAATCAACTTCTTCTGATTCATTTCTTTCATAAAATCCCTTCCTTTACAGAGTTTATCCAAAACACTTAGAATCAATTTCAAGCATATAATCACTTTTACAATAGAATCAAATCGAATTTGGATAAAAAAAGGCTCTAGTAAACGATCGCTAAGATTCTTGTTAGCTACGGTAGCAACCATACAGTCGTGGACGTAAGGAGCAAGTGGTTGGGCATTCACTGTTGCCTGGGTGGCCTAGGCGTGTCACTCGTCCGACAAAGGTGAGAGGGCTGGACAACTCCGGTGCCGTCCACAGGACGTCGTCCATCCAGACAGCGACGGCTGCTGCGGCACTGCTAGAGCAATAGCATCGGCAAACCGCAATCAGTAGTGCCCTGCTTATCGCGATGACAGTGCCACGTGTAGGGTGCTGCTCAAGCTGGGCCCACCGCGACCGAACGCTGATGGGCCGTGTTTGTTCTAGTGGAACGTGAGGACCACGGGCCGAGATTTGGCCCGTGCTTACGAAATGGAGGCCCAACCATCTCACGCGGTCCAACGCAATTCCTCCATTCTAGCTTCTCAAGTCGTGTCCCACGCGGCTTCCCAAAACCCGGTGGTCTTCTCGAGGACGGAACGGCTTCCCTGCGAACACCACAGCCGCAACCGCGCCGCGCGTGCTTGCTTATCATGGCTTCCGGCGAGGGGGAGGGGTGGGAGGCAGCGGTGCGTGCGGAGGTGGGCACCGGCTGGTGGGACGACCCCGACGGCGTCGACCTCCGCGCCAAGTTCAAGGCCTTCACGGGGCAGCGCCGCGACTGGACCCAGCCCACCCTCCTCTTCTGGAAGGACCTCATCCTCCGCGTCGCCCGCCGCCTCCGCCTCTGCTCCGCGTCCGCGCACCTCGTAAGAGACTCACCCACGGCTTCCTTCTCCCGCTCCCCTCCCTAACCCGCCCGAGTTCGCGTGCGCCCTCTCTTGTGAGTTCTTACACGACGATGGCGACAATTGCAGGTGACAAGTGTTTGGTTCGCCCGACCCGGAGGACTCACGCCGCTCTGCTTGCCGCAAGTTCTGGTCTGTTTCCACAACGATCTCGCCATACTGTTGTTCCTGTGATGATTGGAGACTGAATTTTGAATTTCTCGGCGTTTTAGGAAGAGATGCGCGCCGATGGGGACATACTGCTGCAGTCCGAGCTGATTGATCCAACCTCAGGGAGTCTGTGTCAGCTGGTCAGGAGGATGAGCCAGCTGGCTGTTTCAAGGCGGCCCATTGCGCAGGAGGACATCCTCGTGTTCAAATCGATGGTTGAGGTATATATGCTGGTCCACAAACTTGGTTGGTACTGGGTACAATGCTACCATTCTTATTTGGTTCCCTGCTAGTGGATCACAGGAACGGGTTGTGGATATTGTTAGGGAATTGAGTGATTCTCATTGGACATCAACCTGCATCGTAACAATTAGCAAATTCAATAGCTTCTTCAGTGATCGGGAGGATGCTCATGCCGCATTGTGTTACTTGACACAATGTGGGAAAGCGCGGTATCTTGTGACAAGGAAGCAAGACCCTATTGAGGTTTATGCCTTTTGTTGTGCATTGCATGTTATTCTGCTGTAGCAAGTGCCCTACTGTGTTTTACTTAATGATTTGTTGGATGGCTGCCTTCAGGGTATCAAGTTTACACTTGCTGCCACTCAAGTTCCTGCTGTATCTAAGCTTGATCGTGACATCTTGCACTTAGTTTGGACAGAAGAGAGGCTGCAGGAGCAGCTTGATGTGCTTGATCGTCGATGGGAGATGTTAGTCTACTTCTCAACTTGGTATCTACAATTTGCATGAAACGTTACTGTGTTTCAAAAGGGTGTCTTTGCATACACGAGAGATCCGAAGACTACACATTCCAGCACATCATATTGTTTTGGCCTGTTTGACTTGTAGGAAATGCACACAAAAATAATTATTTTTAGTTGGCAAATATGACATATCAATTTTTAGAGAATATCAAACCATGGAAATAGTAGTTGATTATGTTTACCTTTCTATGATTTCTTCTTTGGAAAGGACTGCCCATCACTTCATGCTACCAGATTTTGAAATGCTGCAAGTTTCTGCTATCAGATTTTCTACTTCCTGCATCCTTTGTAACATTGCTACATTGCTACTCGCCTTCTACTTGTTTTGTTTGTGTTTGTTCAGGGTGTTAAATTATTATGGTTGGATGCCAGATTAAGTTTATTCACATTTATGGTTGGATGCCAGATTAAGTTTATTCACATTTATCAAAATTACGTCGCACAACCACAGGTATTGTTGGTACTTGATAATGGAATTTTGGGAGGTCTAGAATAAATAAAGAATCGAAGAAGGTTGCACAACATGGCTGAACACTGAAGTCCATAACGTTAATATGATTCTTGATTATTTTTTTTTTAGAAATTCTAATGCTAAAATTGTTCTGCTTTGTAAAATACGATCTTATGATAGTTCAAGAAGAAGGGCATTGGCATCCTTCAAGTCTGGGGACAAACAAGCTGCCTATCGTTATGTGAGGCAGTCTAAACTGTTCTCACAAAGCCAGAACAGATGCACAACATTGTTAGAACGTGTTGAAGAAGTTATCAGCCTAATTGCAAGTGCTGAATCGACTAAGAAGGTTCAATATTCTTTACAGAAGTACACTATGAGTAATTAAATCAATTGATACGCGTATTACAACAATGGACATGTTGTTGCCTTAACAATTAATGCTTTGCATGCTACTAGGTCTATGAGGCAATCCAAATCGGTATCCAGGCAATGAATAAGCACAATGTCAACATAGAGGAGGTTAACATCCACCTGAAGGAGGTTAATGAGCTTGTTGCGGCACAAAGAGAAGTTGATGCTGCCATTGGTAAGTTGTCACCTGTCGTTCTTTCACTATGAATTCCTCGCTTTTAAGTGAGGAATTTTCATCCTATGGACTTGATGGTGTTATTTGAATACAATGTTTTCTCTATCTAGGGAAGATGATTACATGGTTTTGATAGAGTCCAAGTTACATACTAGAACAAGGACCGCGGTGCTTTGGCATAAGATTGATAGTTTTTTCATTCCATTCTAAACCAAATTAGTAAATTTAGCCCAAGTCAAACCCACGCCCGACCAATCTAAGCTCAACCTAGCCCAAACCTTATCCAGCCCAAGTCCAACCAAACCCTAAGGCTGCATTTGGTCTCAATGCTACTCGGCGAAATCGGCTTATCGAGATTTCTTTGTTAGGGCTGTTAATTTTCCAATCATGCGCCACAGTCTGTAATCCAAATCGAGTGCCAAGTCTGTTAATTTTCCATGTGCCACAGTCTGCACTAAGGCCAACCACTCCAGATTGTCATTGAATCTACTTCTGAATTTCTTGTGTTTCGAAAACTTAGAATCATTAAAGGTGGTATTGTTTAATTGATATGATCGCTGCAACCTGTTCAATCATGCGGCTTTTATATTGATCTGCTTATGCGGCACATATTTGAGTTCCACATGCTCAACTTAAAGAAGATATAGATGTAGTTCCTAAAGACAAGAAGTTATAAATATGCATTGTATATGCTGCTGGTACAATTGCTGGATAAATGATGATTTTGAGTTGTCATCTACTCAACTACTGTGAACACTTATAACAGCACTAATCTACTCTTTCTTCTGCTGTAAACTCACAATTATAGATACTGAGATACTTATGTTAGTCTACGTCTGGTCCCACATTGTCTTTGGTTTAGACTTCTGTGACCCATGTACTGTAATAGTAACATCAATTGTTTCACTCAGTTCGTAAAAGGATTAATGGATATCAATGTGTAGTATGTTTTCCTGTAAGATTCTGATCTGGTTCTTTTGTAGAATCAGTACCACTCCAGTCGTTAGATGGTGAAGGTGATATAGAGGAAGAATTCAGGAAGCTGGAAGTGGAATTGCAGGATGAGATTCCGCATATGCAAGTTCAGGAACCAATGTTACATGTCAATGATGCAGAATCACCTGAAGAAGTTAAATCATTGAGCAGTAACCTGTCAAATATTAAACTTGAGGCAATATAGATGCTCCATTTTCACTTATTCAATTTGACTTGTACATAGTGTAATCTAGTCATATCTTCAGACCCTTCAGTATGCGTTGTTTCTTCTGAAAAACTTATAAAAAAAAGGGCAGTTCCGTGGCAGATGTTTGATTATTGCTTTTTGAGCCTCAGCATCTTGCCTCCTTTATTTTGAAACATGTGATTACTATTTGAAGCTTATGGTTCTTTATTACTGAAGTTTCTTCAGGTCATTTTACTTTAGTATACCAATATTCAACTCACCAAGATGCTGGCTACTAATTTGGCTCTGTCCTTCGTACGATGAACGAAGGTTCACATTTTATATGAAATCTATTGTAAAATTGAAGAACTCATGTTACCACATGATTATGTCATGGAAACCTGGCCAAGTGGCCTGATGGGACGGCCTGGCATGAGCGTGCGTACGCATGGCCCATCAAGCTTGGCTCCAAAACCGGGCCGGATCATGCTAGCCTGTGTGCCAGAGGCTCGGTCCACAGTATGGCTTGTGAAGCATATTGTCGTGTCAGGTCGGCTCAGGCATGGCCAGCATGACGGTGGCGATTGGGCAGGGCGGTGTGGCCAGCTGGGTGGGATGGAACAATATAGCCGGGCTAGGTTGTGCCGGCACGACATGCTGTGGCGTCGACTCAAGCACGGTCCAACGAGACGTGCCGTGCTAGCCCAGCCCACCTAGCCCTTGGGCCGTGTCGTGCCTACAATAGTGGGTTTTGTACCGGCCTAGTTGGCCAGCTCTTTGTCATGTAAACTGTATTCGAGATTTTCTAAAATGAAGCGTGCATCTCACTATCTTTGTGACGTTTGTATGTGATCCGGCAGGGTATAACTTCACTCTTTCATATATGGTCTTGTTATAATATCATAACCATTTTTCTCTGAATTATGAGCTTTTCTGATCATTGTTGCAACCTGAAGGGTGGCGCAGAAGCATGGATGGATCATATGCGGCTGGATCTTACTCTTAACAATGAAAGCGGTTTGTCAGAAATCTGTTCTCTGTCCATGATGCTGCCATTTTGAGACCAGCCTTGCTCCATGCGAGAAAGGTCAACTGCAGTAATGCAGAGGCGCTGAAGAATCTATTTGACTGGTGAGTCCGTGGGGTTTTTGAGTTAATAATTTTTCTTTGAGATTTTATGAAGAATTTTGTCTATAAATACTTCTTATTGATGATGCTTATGCTAATAGTTTATCGCATATTAAGCAAAGGAATATATATCATGGACCTCTTCTTCGAGTCCCTTTTTCTATGATGAGAGGATGAATATCTTGAAGGTGTGAACAATGATGCTGAACCATACCTTCTCTTACTAATTAGATAAATTGGCTAGGCACCTTGTACATGTCTCATGATGTCATATCATACAGATGTGGAGTCCCTAGAATAGTTTAAAAACAGAACATTGCCGTCAATGTTCTGGCCAATGGCTTAGCTGCTAGATAACACTCGATTGGATTAGGCAAATTTCTGCTGGTGTTACATGGATTTGTATGCAACTTCTAACTCAATGTGGATTGATTGTTTGACATCTCTATGTCAACATATATCCATTTGTCAACTCGCGTCTGACACGGTGCAACATGCATTGGACACCTCAGGCTGCGTTGAAGGAGAGGAGCAGGCGACGAGGGTGGAGAGGAGAAAGGCGACGGAGGAGGAGAGGAGGAGGTGGCAGCGGGGGAGAGGAGGTGGAGGCGGCGAAGGAGGAGAGGAGGTGGAGGCAGCGAGGGAGAGGAGGACTCGGGTCAGCTGCAGTGGACTAAGGGTGCGTTTGATTGGATGATGAGGTTGGATGGGATAGAGTAATCCATGTTTTTCTATATATGATGATCTAATTTTCTGTTTGATTAGGATGGATGGAATGAGCTAGTTTTATGTTTAGTTATGGGACGAGAGTGGATAGGATGAGGTGTTTGGTTAGTGGGATTAGAGTAGACAAGATGATCCATTCATATTTATAATACATCACATGAGAAAAATATTAGTGAATTTTTTCAGATTTTTGGAATTTATTTGAAACATTAAAAATTATTAGAAGTTAAAAAATAGGTTTTTTTAGAGAATTTTAATTAAATATTGGCTGATATTTTTTTATCAAACTAATTAAAATGGGTTGCTAATAAGCTCTAGTTTGCTCATAAAAATATTTCAAATTTTTAGACCACTTTTATACTTCCAAATAAAATTATGAGTTAAATAAAAAAAATCACAACTACTGATGCACGGGACGAGCACGGACGGCAAGCGAACCTGGATAGCTTCGTCCGGTCGATTTGGCCGGGCCGAGCCATCCAGGATCTACGGAGAATATTCTCCATACCTGGCCACTCTATCCCAGACATTGAGCAACCAAACACTACGTCAACTTGGATAGCCAGCTCCTGGATGGTCCCGTGCAGCCATCCAAACGAACCTTAATAGGAGTAATTGAAGTCTTAGTGGGCTAGTGGGTTGCACTAAGGAAGGGCTAGCCTGCATGTATTGGGTTGGGCTAACCTAATCCTTTCTTGTTTTCTTTTTTTCTATTTTTTCTATAGCTTTTGTGTAGTTTGTTTATATATCTTTTATACCTATAAAGCTACAACCAGATATTTTGATGTGTGTTAATTATAAATTAATATTTATATTTCTGAAACACTGATTTTATTTACTAATAAAAATATAAATAATGTATTTTTAATATAATATTAATATAAATTAGATGAATCCCAAATCCTATTTTCTAGAATTTATTAAATCGGATACTTGCACCCGTATCCCGTAACAGTGCATCTCTAACATAAATAAAGATAATGTACTTTGTGTGATTTTTAAGTATTAAACAAATACTATACTTAAACTGAACTTAATTATCTGTTTGCTATTGATATGGAGCAATTAAATTCATTTCGACAAACAGCTATTTTAATGCTAGTCAAAGCAAGAGTTTTAATAGTAGGTCAAACACCAGATTTTGAAAAGTATCGGCTGCGCTTCTCGAAATATAGGATTCAGCTATCCAAATAGCAGTGATTGTGGACAGTTCGCAACGTAGTGTTTGGTAACTTTGCCTGTACTGTTTGGTTCAAAACCACACAAATAGAGTTCTCTTACCATGTGCATATTCAAGGCCAACTAACACCACATGAAATGTTTTCAGGGCCCCGTTATCTTGGCTGTACCCACTTCAGTCGTTGAGTGTACGAATGAACTTCACTGTTTCTTTCTAATATCTCTTGTCCCTTGTCAGTAATTTTCCGCCCAGCAGATGATCTTTTGTCACTTGTCAGTAATTTTCCGTCCAGTAGATGTTTTCAGGGCCTACATAGTTGCTGGCCAAAAGTTAAACTCGGCATGGTGCTAGGTAATGAAAAGAGAGAGGAGGAAATGAAAAGATAAGCATAGGATAAGCTGGCGGTCTATCTTGCAAGGGAAAGCATTTTCTCATTTCGAGGGAAGCAAGGTCTATGAATGGAAGATCCGAAGAAGGCCTGAAAACTGACGACAACACATAGGCCTGAATGATAAGACGAGAATTATTGGAGGGGACTTTACTTTGCTTGTGCTTTCCCCACATGCATAGATGCATGAATCTATCAGATGCCTGTCCACACCTTCAAAGTTACGTCATATCAGGAATAAAATAGGTAGGGAAAAGCAATCCTGTACCTCCATTAAGTGATACAATAATGGTAGATATCCTCTTACACAGGTTACTGTAGGATGATGTTGCTGGGCTATGGAAAACATACAATTCTAAATGACAGGGCAGACGAACCATTAGTCTGTTGGGCTAGTATTGCACTGAGATGCGTGCTTGCTCCTTGTAGGCAAAAAATATATATACTTTAAGACTGTCCATTCATGTGAAACATTTCAGATAAGTTTAGTAGACACATATTTTCGTTCTTGCATTGTAAATGTGTACATGTTTGCTCCTGAACTAATTTAGTATTCTTAAGTAAATTATAATGATAACATTGTGAGTATAATTTAATATTTCTTTCCTGATGTACTAACAAAGTAGGATGACACGTGAAGTCAACATACTGACTCTCACATATAATTAAGCATAGAAATTTGTTAATGATTAAACTTATTTGCAGGCCCTGCTGTTGTCGGTGTCCTTCTAACTGAAAAACTGATTCATGAGTCTAAACAACGGTGAACCATTGTTAGCTCATTATCAATTACTCATGTGGATCTCAGAATATAACTGGGAGAACAACATATATTGGTTCAAGAAGACTTCAGCGGAGCAAAAAACTACTCAAGCAAAACTGGCTGTCAGGAATTATAGCTTGTAACCATGTAGCACCTACCATCTACATTTTCACACAAAATTTTGGAGCACCTTGGCTGGCTAAAGCAAGCACATCTTGCAACTGATGCTCTCTCGCTTGAATAAAGTACTCCTTAAGTGATAAATCTGTGGATCTTGAAACTCGGTAAGTTCTCCCGGTATGAATTGCTAATTTTCACATCGGGAGCTTTGTTAGTCGGAACCTGAAAATTCATCGGCCTCTTTATTAGCACAACAATATTGAACATATTCAATGATCTCTCTCAAGTTTACCATGAGAGTCAGGTCACTCACTTACAGTTATACGGGCCGTTGCTTATGTTTCAGCCACATTTCTCCCTGTAGTATTAGTCCTGTTGCTGCCACCATCCAAAAATTGACTGCTTTCTGTTTGTGCCGAAGGGGGCACACTGAATTGCTGGTTCTCAACCTGGAAGCATTGTGAAAATTGGATATATATATATAAAAGTTGCATACAAGAACTTACAAGTTGCTTTCGTCTGTATGATATTATCTGCGAATTGCTACCTGAAGGATGGTTTGTAATTGTGGACCTCCTGTAGTTGCTCCCTGACTAGCTTCGTTGTTCAGACTTTGCTGCTGTTGATATGCCATGGCTTGCTGTTGCTCCTGAACCATGTTAGCCATAGTGGCAGAGACTTGAGGGGCCTGGTTTGGCCTAACAGGAAGACCAGCCAAACATGAAAAGGGTTGTACACTAGACACTGACGGATGAATTGCTTGCCTGGAAACTCCAAACATCGGCAACGTGTTTCTGCCAGGTATTCCAAAACCTTGCTGTGCCGCGCCTGGGATCATCGAGCAAGGAAAATGAGCACCAGGCATGGGCTGAAGTGGAACCCCTGCGGTGCTGTTCATGTCGAAGACACCCACCCCGTACCCCAATCCCATGCCGAGATGAGGGAAATGAGCCATTGGAGGCATTTGCAGGTGCTGCATGGTTGGTGGTAGCAGCATTGGAGGAATGCACAACCCACTTCCCATATACATCATCTGCTTCAAAGAGAACCATATCTTGTCAGTGCATCTATGTATACATTTACCTGAAAGAAATTACGCCACATTTGGCATGAGGCAGTTTCAATGTACCTGAACTTGAAGTTGAAGGGTTTTGAGGTACTCTATAGCTTCATCCAGCATCGAGGCTTTGTCAATCTACAAATAGATGATACATCTCATGTTACCATATGCCTTGATATCAAGACATGCCTGAGGAAGCAAGATGATAGAATGGCTAGCTGTACCTTGTTGCAGTTGGGAATGAGCTCTTGCAGTGCACGCATTTTTTCATTGATCCTGTCCCTTCTCCTCTGCAGGTTTGCATTGTTGCATTACAATACAGTCAATACAATTGCAGTACGAGATCGAAGGTTAGGAACGGGCATTTACAGTGACCAATGCACCGGGAGTGGCCTGCTTACCCTTTCTGATAAATTGTGCACCTCGGTTGTGCGCCTGCGCTTCGTGCCTCTGCTGGAAGATCTTATCAACCCACAGGACTCATCTTCAAGATCCTGAAGAAGAACCAGTTCTATCGTTAGCACTACAAGTTATGGTTATTTAAGATACGCTGCATGTCATATCATCTACTTACATCATCTTGACTAACAGAACACTCAGCTTGGCTTTTCCTCTTCTGTTGGCGCCAGGACTCATCATTTCCAATTCCAGCATCATTGGCGGAGCAGACCGACGAAGTCGCGACTGCAGCCTCAGGCGCCTTCCACGCCTCAACCTTCTTCTGTAGAGTTATGTTGTTGCCAGCCCTGTCACAAGGCATCTCTTGCTGCAGGTTTCCAGCTGCGGCCGTCGGCGCAGCTGCGCATGCGAACCGCACCTCTTTTGGCTGAGGCCACGCCGTCCTTTGGTCCGTGAACACAGGGGCGGTTCTTGGCCCGCTGGTCGCCTGGACAACCGTGGACTCCACGTGGGTGCCTGTAGTTGCAGTGACGTTGGACACCTTGTTTATGCCTTGTCGTGGCCTCTGCGCGCTCTGCAGGCTTGCCCGCGCCATGGCTGCCGGCCGAGAGAAGAGGGAGAAGTTCATCAAGCCTTCTCCGCCGTCGCCCTCGCCCGGTCGAGGCTCCTTGGCGGTCGCAAACTCCGCCTGTGGCTCGGGCCTGGTGGTGGGAGTTGACATGCGGTGGCTTCCCTTTGAGGGTTCTGGTTCTTTGCCGCTGGTGGCAACCGGGGTACTTCTGCTGTTGACGGCGTTGTGGTTAGAAGGTGGCAGAGAGCTGAGGTTCGTCGCCGCGGCTGCCGCTGCCTGGAACTCCGAGAAGAAATCCTGGCTGTAGTCGGCTTCCAAGGCAGGCGCAGCGTTGTCGTCGTCGATGATGGGGTAGTGGATCCATGGCACAGTGTCGTCAAGATCGCCGTTGTCATGGGTGGCGCCTAGACCGGAAGAGAAATCGTGGTGAACCGATGGGGCCATGCCCGTGACGCCAAAGACGCCGCCCGTCTTTAACAGCGCCACGGGGTCGCCGCCGGGGTGCTTTTCTTGGGCTCTGCTGCTGGTGCCGCCGGCGCAGCTGAAAGGCGGGAAGGCTGTCTGGGGCTGCTTTCGCCGCCCATGCACCACCGCCAGTCCGTTCTCCCACAGCAGCTCGGCGAACTCGTTGCCGTCGGACCTGCACCATGCACAGGGAGACACGTACATGCATCAGCGATGTAATTAAGGTAGCAAGCAAGAACCGATCAAAAAAGAAGCATCAGCTTGGAGGAAAAGGATCGAGAGCAGGACTCACATCTGGGCCGAGGGGTGGGTGGACAGGGACAGCAGGACAGGCTTCCCGGAGGTGACCACTGAGAACAGACGGCGGCGCAAGCGCGTATGTGGCTATGTGCTACAGAAGAGGAGGGAGCTCGCGGTGGGAAATGAAGTTAACAGCGCGCGGAAGGGCAGCTACACTGCGGGCGATAGATAAGACGCAGGCTGGGGCGAGGGGGGACCCTGGCCTGACCAGCCGCTGGAAATGGACAAGCAGATAAGAAGGGCAAATGGGCAACGCAAACGCAGCGGCCTAGGCGGTGCTCTGTACCCGCCCCATTTGCCCCAAGGTATTGTGTAGCCGTCTACTGTGCTACCCCAGGATCTTCCTTGTGTTCTTCCCCTCTTGGATTTTTATGCTCCTCCATTCCTTCTTGTTAGGAGTTGGGTACAGCGGCAATTATTTCTAGACGCAGCTGGCTGACGTATTTCAATACTAGGTGCTGATCCCATGCTCCTAGTAATATAAACCCATAGTGCAAGTAATTAAGGCACTTGTTTTGTGGAGAGCATGGGCTATCATTAGTTCATATAGTAACCTGTTGTGATATTTCCCGTTTGACTACAGTTAGTTAGCTTGTTTATCTACTTGCTGGTCATAAGTACTCCTGGTCACAGTACAAATTGAAGCATAAATAGTACTCCTTCTGGTCATAAATACATTCTTTTTTGAAAAAGTTTTGGTTAAACTTTTAAAACTTTGACTAACATAGCTTTCAAAATATTTTTTTAGAAACCTTAAAATTATATGAGTTGATTTATCTTAAAAATATTTTCTTAATATCACAAATTCAATCAATTTTATAAATATATTCTAATAGAACATAGGAATTAAAATTATGTATTAGATACAGTGTCTTATTCAAAACGGTTTTGAGAGAGCAGATCAGGTGCACTACATCTACAGTGCACTAATCCATCATTACCACAAGTCACCTTGGTAAGTGGAGTAGTTAGCATTAATAGTGCAAGAACGAGTGATTGGGTGGCTGAAGGAGGGGATCAAGTCCATCAAATAAATGATGAGCAGTGGGGGACACTGCTGCAGCTCGTGCCCTGCAGCAGGTGACAGCCTGCGCATACAACTGCACGCCTGCATCAAAGTGTACATGTACTTGCTGATACAGATCGATCTATGGGCATGCAACTTAAAACGGCAGTCCTTGTGGTGCATGGCAGGAACATGTTTGGTAAAGTTCAAGCTTTAAAATTTTTTAAAGCAGAATATTTTTTATATAACTAGAGCTATAGATATATCAGAAATGTTTATGTAATATATTTTATTTTTATTTTAATTTAAAAATAAAATTTTAAGTTGTTTTATCTTAATTTATAAATTTAAGATCTAATACGGAAGAGTTCTACGTAAGCTTTGGAAGCAATGATGAGGTGCGGCCAGGGTTAAAAAGCCGACGGTAACCAAGCAAAAATCGCGATAACCGACCTTCTCGATCCGGTTCGGTTTCAGAAACCGAACGGTAACCGAATTTGAATTCAAAAAATTCAAAAAATAAAAAAAATCATGAGTCAGTTATAAAAAAATTCAGAAACCGAACGGTAACCGAATTATTTTTTCTACGTAAATAATAGTATAAATAAACTAATAAAAGTAGTTTGACTAATTTTTAGGTGTGATGGGTCAGTTATAAATTAATCTGGTCGCAACACATTTACACAATCCTGCATGTTACAATAACTAATTCATGAGTTCATGTATTTTTAAAAGACATAGGATCATGTAAGAAGACTAACAAAATTAGTTTCATGATTTTTGGATTAGCAAAGAGTAAACTATGCATTTAACTTGGTTTAAAAAATACAATTTCTCACAAAAAAAATTTGAACTTTTTTATGAGTATAAATATTTTTATCATGTAGATCATGTTACAAGGAAATCAAAAAAATTTGTTTTACTTGATTTGAAACTCAGATGAATTAGTTATTGATTTTACAAGATTGAGATAATTTTTATATTTTTTGTTGAACATCACTGAAAATCAAGAAAACCGCCCGATAAATTGAGAAAACTGAGCGGTTACCGAGAAAACTGAGCGGTTACCGATAATACGGAAAATTCGAGAAAACCGCTCGATAAATCATAATAACCACTCGATAACCGGTCCAAACCGATCGGTTACCGAACGGCTAAAATTACGATTTTTACTTAAATTTTAAATTTTATCAAATAAATTTTGCTCAATTTTTTTAGTTTTCGATCAGTAACTACGAATTTTTTATTACTGCCGGAGCTCAGTAAACCAAACCATAGATGCGGCTACAAAGAGTGGGAAAGCTGCTCCCTCACGTCACAGCACACACTACTAGTAATATATACCACCGGTAATCATTGATCCTGCTGAAACAAAACAGCGAGAGGATTATCATGCATGATTCGACTTGCACTGGCTTAATTAATTGTCTATGGCAACCTGATCAGTGGTGTTAATGCGGTAATGCCATCATCTTTGGTGTTGCAGAAGCAGCCGCAGAATCGTCCATTCCTCGGTGACTTTCTTGGGGAACGGGCATGTGGAGTGTTGGCCGCATTAAACATATGCCATGTTGAGCTATAGGGAGTATGGGCGTGCTTTTGTCGGCTAGCCTATTTTCAATTGGAGACGGAACCGGTGCATCAGAATTCGGGCAATCAGGTATGCATGACTCATGAGCGTGCTTCGATTTTTATAATTTTTGCTTGCTACTACTCTTAGTCAACTGATTTTCATGCTTCAGTTTAGTAGGTAGCTGTACGCATCGGAGGAGATTTTTCACACGACTGCACAACTACATATCCTCCCACGACGAAAAGAAAAATGGTTAGCTATTCACATTGACCCTTTTTTTTGGCTATTCCAACCAAAGAGTATTTTTACTCATGAAGAATTATATAAGTACATTTGCACAGCGCATGGAGTATCTCAGAATCCTGCTGGGATCAATGTAATTTCGTACTGCCAATTGGTACATTATTATACTTTCTAATGAGTAGTGATGAAATAAAATTCCAAGTATGATCTACTCTTGTCATCACTGGCAGATCTGCTTGTTCTTAGCTCAAAGTTTTTTCTTGTCTTTTTGGGAGACTGCAGACTGGATTGCATCACTAACTTGTCGAATTATACCGCAATTTGCCTTGGTTGGTACGCGTACGGCAGGATATCTTGATGTAAGCATTATGGACGTATTGACATTTAAGCCAAGCTACACCTAAGCAAAAAAGTGAATTATTCGTGTACTGATCCAATATTCAATAATATGCGTCTTTTCAGGATTAGTTCTAAATACTCTCTGATCTCTTATGCATTTCAATTGCTATGCAAACTAATTATCTCTTCTAAAAATATTCCATGCACAAAAGTGAAAAGTTAAATCGTGGGATGCATGTAGCTAAAGTGATATCCTTTATTTTTTGACCAAAAATATTAAGGCACCTATTAACAGGGGCCACGCCGTGTCAAGGGAGGGGATGCACAGGCACCCCTCCCATCCAAAATTACTAGTAATAGTAGATATAATAAACACTAAGTACTGTAGCAAGGGCATGGACACCCTTTGTTCAGATGCTGGCTTGGCCCCTGCCTATTAAGACTGACCATGTCAAATTATATAAGTAGATCAGTCATAAAATGTGTTATATGTAGTATAATTTGGTAGGTTTTACAATTATGTGATACCTAAAAGTATATTAATGAAACAGTTGTCCCAAATATTGCAAAAGTGCTACTTCAAAGTGTATACTCTTTTGTCGATGGAGGGAGGAAATAGAGTACTATATAGTGACGTCTACTTTCTCAATATCTAACATTAGAATTTCAAACACACTAATATGTAAATACATATGCGTATATTAATACATGAATTAAATCCAAATGATGTAGCGTGGTAATGGTGTATGGCTTGCTAGTAGGAATCGGTAAAAAAAACAATGCGAATCAACTTTATTTAGTCATGTGTGTTAGAATAGCAACTTGTATTATCTGAGAATCTTAGACCAATATATATACATGTACATATATGATAATATATAAGTAATCTCTTATAACACGAGGATATTACACACAGTCTATATATATCTAACACCTTCTCAAACTTATGGGGATCAACCACACTAAATTTGGAGAGATTGAACGTGTGCTGAGCTATACTCTGTGCCTTCGTGAAGAAATCAGCCAACTGAAGCTATGAGAAGAACAATCACCTCATCTTGTATATGTGTTCGTATGTAAGAAGCATCAACATCAATATGTTTGGTGAGCTCATACTTCACTGGATCTCGAGCAATACTGATAGCACATATACTATCTGAATAAAGAGGAATAGGTGCAGAAGACGAAACACCAAAATCCTCAAGTAACCACTGTAACTAACTAAGCTCTGCTGTCAGCAACATCATGGCTCGCAACTCAACCTCTATACTGGAATGAGAAACTGCATTCTACTTTTTAGTCTTCCAAGCAATGAGAGGGCCACCAAGAAAAATACAGTAGGTAGAATGTCAGTATAAGTGATATCAAGGTAAACAAGACTCCTAACTATATGATGGTAGTGGGTGGGATCTACAAGAGGCTCACTATCAGTGGACAAAGATGAAGAATAGGTTCCATGTGAGTCTCAATAGTGCGCTCATCAGTAAGAGAAGCATGCACAGGCAGATTTTCAATATATTTCTCTTGGGACATAAAGCAACCCTTAGAAGTAGAAGAAATCTCAATCCTAAGAAAGTAACGAAGAGAACCTAGATCAAACATAAAAATCTGCTCATTAAGATGAGCCTTACAAAGACAATATACTCAGAATCATCCCCCGTAATAATCATGTCATCAACATACAAGAGAAAAAGAGTTTGACCATGAGATGAAGTGTGAACAAAGAGTGCAGAATCATGTGCACTAGCAGAAAACCCAGCAGCAATGATTACAGAAGAAAAGCGCTCAAACTAGGCTCAAATAGCTTGTTTAAGGCCATAGAAAGAGCGACGGAGATGACAAACTATGCCCTCAGGAATAGAATACCCTGGTGGTAGGTGCATGTAGAACTCCTCACACAACTCACAATTAAGAAAGACATTATTGACATCAAGTTGGGAGATAGACCACTGACGCACAGAGGCAATAGTAAGAAAAGTGTGAGTTGTGGTCATGTGGGCCACCGGAGCACAAGTCTCGTCATAATCATGATCGTGCTCCTTCTGGAAACCACGGGGCGACAAGGCGGGTCTTATAGCGCTTAAGATAACCATCAGAGGGAGTCTTAACCTTATAGACCTACTTGCACGCGATAGGACGAACACGTGGGGGGGGGGGGGAGAGGAACTAGATCTCATGTGTCGGTGCGCTCAAGAGCAGCAAGCTCCTCTGCCATCGCATGTTGCCATTCCTGATGAACAACATCATTATGATAGAAGATGGCTTAGTAGAAGCAGCACCAACAAAGCTAAAACAATCAGGAAGTTGAATCGAATGGCAATCATGAAGAGAATAGGGAGGAGAAGATGAAGAAACTAAATCATCGAAAGGAGGTGGTTCATCAGAAAGCGGCACAACAGGGTAGGCTAGATCGGGATGAGTTGCAGCATCACTGGGGTAAAACTAGCTCTAATATCATATTAGGAATAACAACTTATAATACCTAGAGGCCCTGGGTCAGTATATATATATACACATGTGACAATATGCAAAGAACCCCTTATAACACGAGGATATTACACAAAGACTATATATATCTAACAATGTGCACATTCTTATGTTCAATAAATTTGGTCAAAATTTTGTCTCTTTTAAACTTATTAGAACAATGAAACAACAACTAACAACATAGTGAATCAAATTGTAATTTGTAAATAAAATGAGCAAAAAAGAATTAATTTGTGAAAATAGGGAATTAATAGTATGCATGGAAGTTATATTCTTCACAAAGCTCATGACTTAGCATGTGATTCAGATGTAGTAATTTGTGTCCAATCTCTTTATTAGTTTTTAGGATGATAGCAAATTAAGTCTTTCAGTTATTATCTCATGAATCAAAATTCCAATCACCGCATCAAACTACATGACTTACTACAACTTCACCATTCGAGGTTCCAAATATTTTAGAATTAGATTATATACGGATGATTATATGTGGTTATCAATCATCATTTGTGGTATGACTACAAATATACATCTGTATATACTTATAATACCATTCTTATTGTTAATTGGATTCAACCAAAATACCTTAATTATTAATTACCTCTATTTCTTATCTCTTTGATGCACAAGGCGCCAAGACAACTTAAAGTTAAAAGTCTATTTAACCATGTAAAGATAAAACATGTGCAGGCGATCATAATGAAGCTATCCACCACATGCTTAAGTTATCACAACAAAGAAAATGTTACAAAAATATATGCACATAAAGCATGCATCCTGATACGAAATCAAGTGTAAAATGGGGTCTTAATTTTTTGTGGCCTGTCAAACATGGAGACATACAGTGGGTTATGAGTACATATTAAGCTGTTGGTTAGAGTATGAAACTACGTTTTATATTTCTCTCACTTAGATTAGTAGAGCTCAAATAAACTACTTTTGCAAGTATATATAAGGCATTGTCTTATATTCTTTTCTAAGAGTATATAGGACTTATTGCCTTTGATTATGTGCCTAGTTCGCTGTACTTTTGTGTGGCATATACACATGTCTATCCTATCAACCAGACTTTAAGAGACCAAATGTATGGTCACAAATCTATGGCTGTGAATTACACATTTTGTGTTGAATGTTCATGTCAAACATCCTGAAATATATGAAATTGACTTGTATCATATAAGACGAAGCTAACTTGTCACACATCTTGAATGTTGGCATATTTTTCCTCGTCTTATATTACATGGTTCATAGATATTTATAATCCTAGAAGTCATAGTGCAAACACGTACATGTTGAATGAGAGTTAATTTGATTTTGAGTCATGGATGGCGATATAGAAATGTACTTCAGTTCTTCATATGGCATAATTTTTGCAAGTGGCAGTTGGAGTTGTGAAGTATTAATCCATTGCAGATATTACTATAAATGATGTATTGCATCAAACATAAAAAGTATGCATAGAAATCAATTTGGATCATTTTCAAAAGGAATTTTTACATATTGTGCACCTTGTATGCCTGATCACAAAATTGCATACAATCTGTTGGTAGCAATTTCCACTGAAACAAATGTTGCAATGCATTATCGGATTATTGTGTTGTTGGGCTAAAATATACAATACCTAGAAAACATATATACATAGATGCAACATGGGTGTGCGTGGGCGAGGTGGGCTCCTCCATTATGTCCCCCTCTGAACAGTTGGCGTTCTTCGGCAAGCCACCCCAATCAGCCCATGTCCATGATGATAGCTCCCCTCCTGGCTTCAATCAGAGGCCCCCTCCCACCATTTACACAGCACCCCTTGTGGACATGTTGGCTAGCATGTAGCTCTAGCACATGCCAGCTCCAGCAGGGATGATGTCATCAGCTCTCTAGCACATCGGCATCGACCACGGGCCAAACACCTTCACTGATGGGACTATCCATCGCATGGCTAACGTTGTCGGTCTACTGCCTACCTCGCCCAATCAGAGTGTGGCACAAGTGACCTTGGAAAGTGACGAGGTAGCACCCAGCCCAACCTTGACTACATAGGCAGCATCGTGGTAACATAGCATGGGCAGTAGTCGACCACCAGGTTCATCAACACCATCACCAAGCTATCTTCACTGCCACTGCTCCAACGGATGCTCCGCACTCATGGTTCTTTGGGCCAGACCTGCAGCACCAGGGGGTTCACATCAGGAAGAGTGCACGCATCATACTCAAGCTAGATGTCCACACCCTCATCCAGTCAAGGAACACCGTCATGAAGCAACTTAGCTTCATCAACACATACATCGATGCCGATGAAATAACCATCAACACGTACCTCAAGATGTTCAAGGGACCGTTGATGACCATGATGATTTGAGAAATCTCAGCTCTATGCAGCCTCAACACCACTCCATCGCCAACACATGGCAACGACGACGATGGTGTGGGCGACAGCATGCACACCTCAACTCACCTGATCCACTCTACCATCAGTTTGTTGTTACCTGTCTTTATGGATCAGTTAGCAATGCGTCCTCGCACCCGCAGAGATGGCTAGCGACCATCTGTCTCTTATGGGTGTCTCTTGTCTCCATCGCCATTTCCTGAGATATCTTCCATCTTTTGCACGCTACATTGTCTGTTTGTACTTCACCGTTGTCGTCATCCAGTATGAATGCCTTCACCTAGAACCTTAGCATGAGGCTAGACTTAGACTACAGTGCTCCATTAACCCCTTTCAGTTGCTCTCTTGGTTTAATTTATGGCACAATGTAACAGGCAGGTGCTATGTCGGAACGTCCGTGATCTTATCAAGCTCGCACATCGAGACGTTGTCCGTGAGTTAGTCACCTCGTCGAACATCATTGTAGTATGTCTCTAGGAGATGAAACTTGATGTCATCGATTAGGATGTTGTATCACAAACACTTAGTCCAAAATTTAGCAACGATTTTATGTTACCTTCATAACACACTTGCATGAAACGACGACTACTTCACCTTAATAGGTTGTATCATCACGGCCAACACCGTGACAACCAAACTCACAATGAGAGAGGATGGTTCCTCATGGACCATCACCAGTGTATATGGGTCACATGGAGATCCTAACAAACTACCCTTTCTCTATAAACTACATGATCTTGTGCCACTTGAAAAACCCAAATGTATGCTTCTAGGGGACTTTAACCTCATCTACCAAGCTAAAGATAAGACACCAGCACTATTCTTGAAGTTAGATATCACAAAAGCTTTCAACTCAATAAATTAGGGTTGCCTTTTGGAGGTTCTTGGTAGGCTTGGCTTCGGACCTAGATGGCTGGAGTGGATATCCCTTTTATTTGGGATGGCGAGCTCTCACGCTTTACTCAACGGCATTCCATGGAATGGGTTTAAGTACCCCCTCTCTCCAATGCTACTCATCATGGCTATTGATCCCCTCCACTACATCCTCAAGCTAGCCACCAAACATGGCATTTTATCTAATGTTGGTCCCATAGCTGTCGAATGAGGATCTCCTTATACATAGATGATGTGGCTATTTTCATAAATCTGACAGGTAACAAAGTGGATGCAATCTGCATGATCCTGGACACCTTCGGCCATGACACTGGGCTAGTCACAAATTTCCAGAAAAGGACTATCCACCCAATTAGATGCGAAGATCTTGACCTCTCAGCAGCCCTCGCCCACTTTCCTAGTGAGGTCAAAGGAAGGTTACTCAACAAGGTTGGTCGACTCACTCTCGTCAACTTCATGCTGCCTTCCATTCCCACATACCACCTCACGGTCTTCCCCATATCAAAAGAGACACAAAAGGAGATGGATACCATTAGGAGATCCTTCTTATGGAAAGGGTCTAACCAAGCAAGCAGTGGCCATTGCTTGGTCAATTGGAAAAGTGTCTGCAGATCGCATAAATTAGGTGGCTTGGGCATTCTTTATCTTGAGAAATTTAGCTACTCACTGTGACTTCGATGGTTTTGGCACTCCTAGATCTTCGATTCCAAACCTTGGGTGGGCACCAAAGTCCCATGTGTTGACATTGATCATAATCTTTTTGATGGTTCAACCATCATAACTATCGAGGATAGTCACAAAGCACACTTTTGGCATGAGCCTCCCAAACCTTTGCCCCAACCCTGTTTGGCCTAACAAAATGCAAAAACAATACGGTGGCATTTGAAGTGGAGAATAACATATGGATCAAAACAACATGACGTAGAATCACTACACCTACCCTCTTAGGTGAGTTCATCATCCTATGGGCTAGCCTATAGTAGATCCACCTCAACCAAATACTCCAGATCCCATCTCTTGGCGGTGGACCACAAATGGAGAGTACACCACCCAGTCAGCCTACCTCCCACAATTCAGAGGATCGATACAACCCTTTGATGCAAACATCATATGGAAGGCAAGAATAGAAAACAAGTGCAAATTTTTTGCATGGATTATGATCCAAGATAAAATCCCAACGTCTGACAAACTTGCCACCAAAGGATGGTCTCACCAGCCTACTTGTTCATTATGTCATTTATACCTCGAAACATCCATGCATCTTTGCCTCCTCTATCCCTACGCCAAGGGGGTTTGGACGAAGGTGATGTCCATGTTTCAACATACAATCCCTACAAACATGGCCCCGAAAAACTTTGATTGTAAGGCCAATTTGTGGCATGCTTTCTCCAAGACCACACCTAAAAACATAATACTACTTCCTTCCTATATAGTTGTCACACCCCAAAACCCTAATATAGTCATTAAGCATGCATACATATCATGACATCACACTTCAAGTTGTTGGTTTTGATTTAAGTATTTAAACACGTTTCAAAAATGTTATGTTATTGAATGGCAATCATATATATATATATATATATATATATATATATATATATATATATATATATAATGAGTGGAAATTATTTAGAAATAGTTAGTAAGACCACAAAGTCATTTAGGAAGGAGAAGAAAAAGAAAAGGAAGAAACGGAAAAAGAACAAAGACTTTTAGCACATGGGCCTTACTCGTAGTCTGATTGCCAGAGCGCAGAGATGCCACTTAAAGCCATCGACCAACTCTCACTCGCTCTCTCTCTCGGCAGTTGGAGATTGACGGAGAGGACTTCCTAGATCTCCCTAAAGGCTTTCTCGAGCTCCTTCCTACTGTCTTCTTCGTTGAAGATGTTTCCATGTGACTTCTTCCACCTTAAGGTCAATCACCACCCGGAGCCCGATCTTCGAATCGAAGTTTCCCTGGAGTTGGCCAACCCCATAGAAAGCGTCTCCATGTCGAGGTGAGACTTCCCCTACCATTTTCCCATCTTTCCCAAGCTCCAACTGATCCCCATTTTGTTTAGACCTGAGCTCCACCCTATCCATACACTTCATCCATGGGGTCCTCGAGTTTGGCCCTGTGTAGGTTGCCCAAATCACCAAAGAAATGCTTCTCTAGTCTTGTAGAGTATTTTGGTACCCTTCGTGGTTGAAGGCATCGCCGGTGACCTCGTCGAGATGTCATCAGCTAGGCTCAGCAATCTAACCGCTACTAAGGCTAGTCTAACCGCCAGGTTGTATCTTGACCAGTCAAACTTCCAGTCAAACTCCATAGGCAAGAGTTAGACGGTCACTAGGGCTTGTCTAACTGTCATGCCTATTCAGTACCATTTTTGCTCTACTCGACCCCCACGGTCTGACCGTCACCTAGGTTGGTCTGACCGCCAATTACTCAATATCTTGTGACCTTAGGTTGTCTCATGCGAGGTTCAAACCTTTGTTAACCCAATTGCTAAGGTGTTCTTTTGAAATGTTTTGGTAACATGGTGCATTTCATCTTGTTCACGATCATGCATCAGAAGCATACATTTCTATTCATTCGTTTGTTCATTTGATATGTTATTAAACTATTTAGAGAGTGACACGTTGATAGTTCAAGCAGTCGAGGCCGACACCGAACTGGAACTGTATGTTAGCGAAGGGCCAGATCAGCAAGGCAAGCATCTAAGCATATTTCATATTTTACTTTGGATCTTGTGGTGTCTAATTAGATAAGTTATCCATTTATGTATGTTGTGCATGTTAGCGAGTCAATGTCGGAATTTGTGGGTAGAACATATGTTGATGTATTGTTCCTACCTTGAATTATTGATGATCCCCATCTTTATAACCTGGGTATCACAAAGTTGATGTCTAACTTAAAAGTTATCCGAGATGCTTAGCAATGTATACGTCATTGGTAAAAGTCGAGCGGTGGTTCGACCATCGTTCACGAGCTATAGGGCTTAATCATTGTTTCACAATGAAATGAAGTTGTGAGAATAAGATGATATGTGGGCGGTGCTAGGGGTAGGTCGGGAGTGGAACCCAAATGCCATAGATCGGTTGCATCGATTGAGCATCGACCGTTATTTTCCATTGACTTGAGCACTTTCTGTACTTCCATATATTCAATAAATGTACAAATGAGCTGATTATCATACGCCATGCTAATACTTGATTTGCGACCCTATGACGCGTAAGAGAAAAGGAATGAGGAGAAGAAAGGTGGCGGGGAACTGAAGGTATCCGAGACACGCTTATGGTAACCATGGTGTCATAGAGGTATACGCAAGTGGGTAGTTCCGATTATAAGAAATTTTGTCTCAGTGGCCAAGAGGATGGACTCGAGTCGTGTGGGTAAAGATGTACCCTTGCAGGGTGTAAGATTAATTCAAATTACCTTGCTCTCGGTTATGAGCATGCTTATATCCATCGCATCAATAGTAGAGTTTTGATGTTGGAATGCATGTGGTATGTTGGGAAGTGGTTATTGTTGGTTATGTTGATAGGAGTATGATCAGGTGACATATATATTATGGTTATGATCTCATGATAGGAGTGTACGAGTTGTTAAGATGGGTAGATGCTCACACTCTTGAGTCGACAAATGGCTTTTTACAATAAATTGATTTAACCTTGTGGCCGATTCCTTGCTATGTATCACAAAATGCATGATCCTTGAAGTTGAGTTATTATATGTACATAATATGGAATAAGTCTTACGAGTACCTTCATACTCACCTTTCTTTTGTTGAGTTTTGTAGGTGAGAAAGAAATAGTGTACGGTTATTCTATACCCATCGATATCGGTGACAGGCAATAGTATGGGCTACTCGTGTTGTGTTGGGTGATGCCTCAAGACAAATAGCGTCACCTATCTTTTGCTATTTATAAACTGTTTTTCCCGCTGGTTAGTAACTTTAACCGGTTAGGAGATCAAACTGTTGTATTTTGTTCTCCTGATGTTCATTGTTCTGTTAATTTTTAAACTTATACTAACTTAAGGATTGTAATATATTTACATTAATCGCTCTTTATTATGACTTGATGTGATGATGATAGTTGTAAAAACGTGTATTTTGATCGTAGATATAAAACACATATTGTTATTACTGGAATTAGATTCTGGTTAATCGTTATTGGTCGTGATCATTGTGGCAAGATATAGGTTAGCACGCGATATATCGAAAGACGAGCGTGTGCTACCTCTCATCTTATTAAATAATCATCGTAATAACTAATTTGAATACAATTTAGACAGTTCACGGTAGTTTTTTAGTGGCTTATAATCCCATCGCCCTTACAATACACTGCTAGCAATGCTTGCAGTGCGGCTGTTGTAAAACAAAAACTGCCCTAACTCCTCTCTTAATTGATTCGGCAAGCTCCTGCCCTTCACCGCCAAAAAAAAAAACATAGATGCAACCAAAGTTTTTTCTATATTACTCAGCTATATTTGAATTTGTCTCTCAGAAGGATTCCTCCCTCTAAAAGTTTGCCTAGGAGTTAGCGAGGGATAGCCACAGATTTTTAGCCCATCATGTGGCTTTGAAGTTGCACACCATGGAGCATACATGTGTGTAGCTGCTAGGTGCCATCGACCACAACGCCCCATCAATAGATAACGCAGGACACATACGTCGACAATGCAAAACCCCCAGCCTCTAACTCTAACCTGGACACGCACACCACTGGTGAGGCTCCGACCAACGTTGTACTGCTCATGTCCAAGCAAAGCTAGCCAGCTCTGAGTCCGTCGATCGGAACCCTACAAGGATCGTTTCGTTTTCTACTCTTGCAAGCCCCACGGACCCAACGTACTTATCCCAAATCTGAAGCCTACGAACGAATAAATAAAGGTGGTGGAGCTTACAGCGATAGAGAGCTCGGGGACACAGATTCGGGCGCGCGCTGTGCCGCGCGAGCCGGACAGCGAGCGGTTGACGGCGACGCCCGTACGGCGACCTCTCGTCGCCCAGGGGCATCTTTCTCTAGTTCCGCGCAAGCCGTGTCGGCAATCAGCTGGCTGCGCTATCCGTTAAAATAATCCAGCTTCAAGCAGGGCCGAAGGGACCCCACGACGCGGACGGGCGCGGTTACGTTTCGCTCTCTGGAGGGCTGGGCGTACCTCGCGCAGGTGGCGTCGGGCCGGCCACGCGCGGCGCGTGGATGTTCACGTGCATGCGAAGATGCGCTCGGGCCCGTGAAAGGGAACGACTCGCGGGTGGGCGCGGAACCGGGCCAGGGCGCCTACGGCGACGTGCACCGGGGAACACCGGAAACGAACGCGCGGGGGGCGTGCCATTGGAGGCGAGACACGTATATATGCGGGGAAGTCTGACTTGCTGCCGTCGCCGTCGGACGGTCTCCCGGAAAAAAGGAGTGCGCCCGGTACGTCCAAGCCGAACCTGGGATGGCTTTTTTTTTTTACGTAGCCCGGTGCATGCGTTCGCACCGTTGGTATGTCCAGACATCTGCGGTTCGCAACTTGTTGCAACTTGCCGTTCTAGACTGCACCGAAAGAATTTTGCGTCTACCACACCACCCCCTTCCAGTAAATGTCCCAGAAACCATTTAAAGAGGCACCATTTAAAAAGAAACCTATATGTGGTGGCATCTTCGATGTCATATCGAGACAAACTGAGTTGTGAACAACTGGCCGATTTTCCTCGTGTTTGAGCACAAAACGTGTCCCAAATAAAGCGTGGTGAGAGTTTATCCTAACAAGGGATCTAGGCTTCAGCTTAGAGAAGGAAGAATGAACCAAGAGGAGGGAGAGAGTGAGAGGAAAAGAGTACGTGGAATGAGTAAAAAAAAGTCTTGTCCCTATTACTTGCCCCTTGTAAGCTCATTTTATAGGAAAATAGGATAAAAAATTACCATCCTGCCTTTGAGATCATGATACAATCATATATAGATGAGGCTATTTTTAACCCGTTGTTACATTTACTTGTGCTATACTAATTTAAGAATTATAGTCGACATAATATTCCGTTGTACATCATTGAGGTATCTATGGGCTAGGGTATTTTCCCCAACAGCACCTCCTCATTCGTTGGCTTTGCGGCCCCGAGGGGCAAGCAGATGTATAGAGAACTAGTTCTAGTTCCGTCTCAGAGTCAGGATATCCCGAACAACTTTTCATCCTTGTAGACCCTCCCAGCAGCGGCCGCAAGCAGCGGCGACGAGGCTCGACGGGGGTGACATGGTCCGGAGCCCCATGGCAGGGGTCGGAGCGGAGTCGACAGCAGAGCCAAGGAGCAGTGTGCTGACATGACCCCCTTGGCGGTTGCTGCGACCGGTGGTGACGAGGCTCAACGAAGACGGTGTGATCCGAAGCCCCACGACAGTGGCCGGAGGTGGAGTCGGTGGCTCCACTGGAGGTGAGGTCGACATCGGAGCCGAAGGGCAGCATGGCACTATGACCCCCTTGGCGGTGGCCACATGCGGCGACGACAAGGCTCGACGGAGACGCTGTGGTCCAGAGCCCCACGGCGGTGGCCGGAGGTAGAGTCGACAGCGGAGCTGCGGGGCGGCATGGCGCCACAACCCGAAGATGGCGAGGCTCGACGGAGACGATGGTTTGGAGCCCTCAGTGGTGGCCGGAGGCGGAGTTGAAGACTCCACCGGAGGTGAAGTCGACGCCAGAGCCGAGGAGCGGTGAGGCAGTCTGAGGAGGCTCTTCGTCGACGAGTATTTCAAAATTTGAACCATCACAATGGAGATTTCGTGTGGTGAGATATTCTCCTCTTTTTCTAGTGCAAGTACATGATGACGCAAGGTAACGACAATGCGTCTGATGGGGTAATGCCACTATTCTCCTGGGATCCTGCGGCAACTACGCTGAAAGGAATTCAAATATTAAATGCGACGAGACATGTGTGCAAAAAAATAGGGCATCAAATGGAACTTGGAAAAGTCACGGGGCTAACCAGAGTGTTGCCACATGCCCCCGAGTAGTAATCGGAAAAGTCACGAAACTAGCATTATGATGACCCCGTTTCTTTCTCGAGTCATATGCCTACAACTGGCAGAGCTTTATAAACAGAGGTTTACCTCATGAGCCATCTATTGTTGAGCGAGAGAGAGAAATCATCTCTCATTGATCATGGTGTCTTCTCCCAATCCAGGCGTGAGTGATCCGATCGGGTCACCTCTGATGTCAGCGCTAGTTCCACTGGCCGTAGTGGTACTGAGGACAGGCAATCCAAGGGGCCATGCCTAGGGCTGGAGCCAATTCCAACCGACGTGCTCCCACCATCGCCGAAAGGCCGTCACCGGCCGCCCCACCTCCTTCTCTGGCTCGAGCGGGCTCCTCGATCATAGTCATGGATGTTTCCTCGGATGACGTGTGGGAAATCGATTGGGACCTCCTTGAGAAGGAGATCGAGGAGAATGAGAAGGAGGAGGAGACTGAGGCGGCGAAAAGGAAGGTCATAGAGTCCCCTAGCTCCTCTTCATCCGATGGCTATGGCGGTTCGGGGGCCAACTTCTACCTCGGCCCTCGTGGTGGGAGACACCTGAAGCGTAGGTGCCGCCATTAGGGACTTTTAACCTCATTTTTTTTTGTGCTTCCTTCTTCCGAGTTACTCACAAAGCTAGGAACTCGGAGAGGCAACCTATGCATGTAAGCATCTTTTGGATGTAAAAACCATCAGTTTGATGATTTTTATAAATCCTTGTCCATCTCCTTTCGATCATATATTTTTCTATGCTCGTGACGCTTTTCCCTTAATCGAAATGTTGGTCAGTCTCTGGGTAGGACTTCCATCCAACTGGGGCCTTGGTAGCCCCTAGGTCACATAATCGGGGTACCGAGTTTTCTTTGAGTAGCTCTGTGAGCCACCCTGGAAGTACCCTCTTTTGAGTAGAGAATCTGGGTTAACCAGGAAAAATATCATCCTAAAACCTTAGGATGAGGAAGGTTGGCTCTCCTGAGGTGGAGTCGACGCCGGAACCGAGGGGCTGCATGATGATGGTGAGGCCCCGAAGCCAATCACACTCTCATGTGCCATTCAAGTTTATCGGGATCTTGACCCTTGCATTGGTCCTTTTTGGTTCTTGTAATTGCTTGAAGGTAACGTAACGTGTTTTGGCAGGGTTAGCGAAATCCTACAATTGTACAGGACCATCTAAGCCAACTATTATTGCTTGACTTAGCGCGCAACCAGATTCATCGTTGCATAGTGCCCGCCATTTTGACTTGCAGACCCCCTAGCCCTCCTCGTGTCTTTCGGTCATGAGCGAGCAGTGGGCGCGTCCTGCATCCTTTGTGCAGCGCACATCGTGCGGAGAATCATCCCCAACCCCCTTGCATCTTTCGATCGCGAGGGAGCGATGGGTGCATCCTGCATCCAACATACAGCACGCATCGCGCGAAACATCCTCCCCAACCTCTTCACATCTTTCGGTCACGAGCGGGTGGAGGGTGCATCTTGCATCCTATGTGTAGCGCCCATCGCGCGGAGCATCATCCCCCAACCCCCTCGTGTCTTTCAGTCACGAGCGAGTGGAGGGCACGTCTTATCTGTGCCATCGTTGTGGGCCTTTGCCGAGGCACGGGTCCAGGGTTATCCTGGGCTTGAATGCGAACCTCGTGAGCACCACACGAGCTATGCAGCAACGGTCTAGGCGCAAAACTAGAACCCATACATGTAGGAATGCAATGTGGCGGGGCTTCGATAGAGATGCTGAACAAGGCGATGGCAATCTAAACGCTAGCAGATTTGGGCGCGTTGGATGGCACGAATGGCAGCCATAGTGAGCCCACGTACTACAATGGTTTGGACATCGATGAGCCCGCAAACGCAGGAGCGCTCCTTGGGGTCGTCTGCCCGGGCTGGCCACTCGTTACATGTTGGCCACCCCCTCATGCCCATTGGCAGGGATGATGAGGATGAGCAGTGGGCCCTTGCCGTTGTACGTGCAGCATAGTGCACTCACAATGTAGTTGCCATAGGTGGTTGCATGTCGCATCTCCTCAGTCTCCTCCCTACCTTTTCAACGTAGCGATTTGCTTGGAGATCCCATGGATGGCGCCAACGGTTGGAGCACGAAACATGCGCCGAATAGAGCGCGGCAAGAGTCCCTCCCAACAGGGGAGGCTCAAGCTTAAAGAAGGAAGACTGAGCCAAAAGGAGTAAGTGAGTCTGTGGAATGAGTGAAAAAAGCCCCGTCCCCTTACCTACCCCTTGGGGTTTATTTTATATAGAGATGGGTAGAGAAAATTACCATCTTGCCTTTGAGATTATGTTACCATCATGTACAGATAAGGTTATTTTTGATCCATTGTTACATTTACTTACGTTATACTTATTTAGGAATAATAGTTGTCATAGTATATCGTCATATATCGTCGAGGTATTCATGAGTTGGAGCATTTTCCCCAACGCCTTGTATTGCACTGCTAGTTATGTTGATTATATGAGAAATCCTGAACTATCTCAGACTCGTAAAATCTGAAAGTAATTTTGGACTCTGGACTAGCAATCGGTGAAAACTATCGATGTCAACTTGTGGGCGCAACTGGTGATAGATTTTGGATTCACAACTTACAGACTAATGATAACTTTTTGACATATCAATTAGAGCACCCAGTGTAGACTACACTCTTCTGCCCTTTTGAATCTAGAGCTCAAGTTTTGTATTTCCAGTTCAGAAGAACATTGAAGCACATGAAGAGAAGAACCAGGAATGTATATGCGTGTCTTGTGTAGGGGTGGCAACAGGTCGGGTTGGGGTTAAGTGGAGCGAGAACGCACCTGATCCGAAACCCGAGACAACAAAGTTGACCCGACCCTGAAATACTTATCGGGTGCAAAACTAACCCCGACCCCACCCCGTCTTGGCGGGAGCCCGACACTTGACAGGGACCCGAAACCCGTGGAGGAGCTGCGGCTAGATCTAGATCTATATCTGCGACAGCACGGCCATGGCGTGCGACTGTGCAGCCGGGGCAGCGGCTGGGGCATAGCGCGTGGTTCTCGACGGCGTGCGATGACGTGTAGCTGTGCGGCTGGGGTATGTGAGGCTTGGGCGCGAGCGAATGTACGCGGCTGTGCTGGTGGAGGCCGACAACGGTAGGATGGGATTTCGGGGCCTGTGGTGGAATGGGCCTCGGGTTTCGATGGAATGGGCTTTGGGTTTCAGGACCCATAAGGTATCCACAGGTCTAAAAATAATCTCAAACCTAAGTCAGGTCGAGGACCCAACCCAATAGCCCCACAAGACAATTTTAACACCTAACCCACTCTCACATGTCTAAAACCTGTGGGTCCCGATCCAACCCACTGCACCCCTTAATCTTGCGTCATCAATATTTGTCTCTTGTGGGCTAGTGGCCACGGCCCACTTCACCAGGCTGGCCGCCTTGCCAACAATTCTTTCCATCAGCCTCACCAGAAAATATTGGGCTGTCGTTTGATTTCTCAGGCCCAAATGTACATCCTCACCCAAGGCCGAAATCATGAAGCCCAATGCGAATAAGGCTCATGAGCCAAAGCAGATGCTGCAGCGCACTATGAATAGATATCCACAGAATGGGAGCCACGAGCCGCTGCGCCCTCGGGAATGGGATTCCCAGCCCATCCGTTCCATTCCAGTGGGGCGTGGGCCAATGGCCATCCCCAAGTCCAAACCCGACCAACCAACAACCGCAACGGCATCGCGTCGTCCACTCCGCCGCGCCGCCGCTCCGACCACTGCGCCACCCCTCGCAGTCCCGCCGTGCCAGCGTACGCTGCGCAGTGGCCAGCAACGCGGCCGAGGCTCCGGCCGCCCTCGGCACGCGGGTCTCCGCGGACTGCGTCGTCATGGGCGGCGGCATCAGCGGCCTCTGCACCGCGCAGGTGGCACGGATGACTTGGTGTTTGGGGACCCGAACGCGCCGCGGTTCGTGCTGTGGGAGGGGAAGCTGAGGCCGGTGCCGTCCAAACCCGCTGACCTCCCGTTCTTCGATCTCGTGAGCATCCCTGGCAAGTTCAGGGCTGGCCTTGGCGCCCTCGGCATTCGCCCCCCTCCTCCAGTCCGTGCTCTCCCCGTGCTGCATTCTTGATTCTCTGTGCATTTTAATTGTTCAGTTGCCAATGGGGCTGAACATTTCTGGCGAAGGTTTCAGGGGCGTGAGGAGTCGGTGGAGGAGTTCGTGCGCCGTAACCTCGGTGCTGAGGTCTTTGAGCGCCTCATCGAGCCTTTCTGCTCAGGTGCTTATTGTAGTATGCAATGGCTGTCTGTTCTCGTCTGCTGCTTGCATTGATTCTCATAAGTATATAACTGTTTCAATGTCAACGTAAGGCGTCTATGCTGGTGATCCTTCAAAACTCAGCATGAAGGCTGCGTTTGGGAAGGTGTGGAGGCTGGAAGAGACTGGAGGTAGTATTATTGGTGGAACCATCAAAACAATTCAGGAGAGGGGCAAGAATCCCAAATAAGAGAACAACACACTTTTCTTTGGTCGCATCAATAGGCCGTTGTATTTGTCTAATCCGTTATCGACTCTTGTAGCCGCCTTCCAAAGCCGAAGGGGCAGACAGTTGCATCATTCAGGAAGGGTCTCGCCATGCTTCCAAATGCCATTACATCCAGGTTTGTTCTCATTGTTTTGTTTATTATTTACGTAGTGAATTAATCATGGATATAGGTGCTGTAGATTGTTCAAATAGATGGATGTCTTAGGTAGACTTAATTGATCTTGCTTGTATAATTTAGTTACCATGTCATCACTCTCCAAAGTCATATATATGTTTGGAGAAGGCACTTGCATCGACCATTCGCACAATGTTGATACTTATTTAGGGTAGGATGATCCTGATTTATGTTGCTATCTAAAACTTAGGAGATAGCTTCTAGTCGTCTTTTGAAACATAGATGGCTTCAAATTGTAGATAGACATTCCACAAGTGATGGTTTATAGAGCATGCTAGTGTGCAATTCCTTGTAAGTTGTAACTTGGTTGGGAACTAGTAATAATTGGAATGTTGAGATCTCTGGTATGAAATCATGGCTCAATCCTCACTTAACTTTGTTCATTTACAGGTTGGGCAGTAAAGTTAAACTCTCATGGAAACTCACGAGCATTGCAAAATCGGACAGTCAGGGATATGTGTTGGTGTATGAAACACCAAAAGGTGTTGTTTCGGTGCAGGCTAAAAGTGTTATCATGACTATTCCGTCGTATGTTGCTAGCAACATCTTGCGCCCACTTTCAGTAAGTATAAAACTAATCAATTTTCATGTTTACAAAAACTGAAGTACTCTTAGCTTCTTGACAGTCTCTGTGTCACTTAATTTGGAAATGACCAATCTGGTTATCATTTTAAGTTGTTAAGGAATTAATTCTTTCTGCCAATTTGTTGTCATCATTTCCATTGTTGATGTACTAAAATACTAGTTGTCGAATATCTAACTATAAAGTATATACGTATAAGGAATACACCGTATACGGATAGGGTACACCGCGAGCATATTTAATAACTTTGGATATTATGGAACCGAATCTACGGTGCCTAATACACCCGGAAATCTAGAAGTTGTATACTAGGAAACTCTCGATTGGTTACCTAACTCGAGTACAACTAGTATTTTGGGCGGATCTATTTGTTTTGTCTTGGCGGATAAGATGAATGACTCCTTATCGATTACGGTTGGATAGAAGAAGGTACATTAGCCCTATATAAGGCGGTACATCAGCCCTATATAAGGCGAAGACCCAGACCCCCGGAGGGAGAGGACGACCGCAACTCAAGGCATACACATCTCGACGCGAGCACCAAGATCATAGGAGATACTCAATGACTTCATCTCTAGTTTAATTTAGATCCGATCTACTCTTTGTAATAGGTCTAGCCCCATTGCTTGTACACGAGAGAATACATATACATCAATATCCATACAGGACATAGGGTGTTATTCTAATCGGATGCCCGAACCTGTCTACATCGTGTCTCTCGTTTCTTACTCGATCCCTGATAAAAGAAGATAACCCCGTTATTTACGGACACATTGTCGGGAACGAATCTTCGACAGCTGGCGCGTCAGGTAGGGGCCTTCTTCTGCCCTTCAGGATCGATTATGTCTCGAGTGCACGTTTACATCGGATTCTCCGACGCCGGCTTCTACGACCACTATGAATCGGCGGAGGTTGTCTATGCATCACCTCTAGCCTGATCGGAGATTACATTCGGAACTATGATTTTTCGCTAGGACGATCAGGGTGAACTTATCCACATCTATATTCTCGAGTCCAGCCCATTGGATGCATACTGCGAGGTGGGACACATTGAGTGAAATCCCATGGAGCTCAACGTTATACAATTCATGGACACCGACAGCGACGGTGAAAGTCACGAGAGTGGCAACAATGGCTCCATCGACAGCCAAAGCAGTCGAACAGATCGATTTGTGTTCATAGCCGGAGGTGTCGTGGTGCACCCCCAGACCCGACCATGGACGATCTAAAAACACTGTGGTGAATGATGGTGCCAGAATTCCTAAGGATCCAGCAACAGTAGCCGCCGCCCATGGTACTGGCATTGCTGGAAATATACCACCACAGACGTCTGCGGTAGAGCCTTGCGTGCCCCTAACACAACCCTTCATCGATGGATTGCAGGAGGTCAGGTGTCTCCTGGCCTTCAACGACGACTCCATGTGTGCACACCCCCACCAGTAGTGGTCCCAAAATCGAGGAATAAACTTCCTCAGGACAGCCATCACGAGGCTTCATCGGCTCAACCGCAGCCAAGCCTCGACAGTGGTGTTTTCAGTACTCCAGAGGCTAATGTCCAGGAAGCTCATCTGATTTCAAGATCTTTTCTTGAGTTGGATTCGATGAATCCCTTAACCCTTATGGTTAACCTGGTCAAGACTTTACTCGATTCGGCTTAGATCCAATCTGCTCGAGTAAACAATCCTAGCGACTCTAGGCACCACAGCTGGCAAGGTGTTAGTTCAAGGAGCCACGAGCACGGACGCTCTCGAGTGGCGTGATCGCAAGCAGGAAGCTCGGGAGGTCGACCTCGATTACAACCTTGTAGGTTGAACTGCAACCGCCCCTTCCATAGACGTAAGAATCAGGAAGACTTAAGGAATCACATTCCTCGTGAGGATGATCGACGTTACAACGAACACATATCTTCAGGACGGAACGGTCGATGTGACCCCCCTTTGAAGGGATAGGTGTGATAGTCCACCCTCGTCTCCTCCTGAAGGATTCGACGGAGGCTGTGAAATTTTCGTACATGAGCTTCAATCGATACGGTGGACTGAGAAGTTCAAAGCGGACCTGATCTAGAAGTAGGACGGGAAGCTTAACCCTAACGAGTGGTTACAGATCTATATCACTGTTATTCAAGCAGCCGGCGGTAACAACAGGGTGATGGCCAATTATCTATTAACCGCCCTCGATGGACCTGTGAGGTCCTAGTTTCTTAACCCGCCGCCCAACTTGATTTGTTCATGGGCCGAACTGAAGGTTCAATTCATTGTAAACATTTAGGGTACGTTAGAGCGTCCAGGGACAGAAAACGATCTTCATCAACTGACTCAGGGTAGGGATGAATCCCTTCGAGGCTTCATTCGCAGGTTCAGTGACAGGCGTAATACGATCTCAGATATCTCCGACCAGTCAGTCATCATCACCTTCAAGCGAGGCGTAAGGACACGGATCTGGTCAGGAAGCTGGCTACCCGAAAAATTCATATTGTTAAGGACGAAGCACGAAGTAGCCAAAGACAGCCTCTTTCTCGGCAGCAGCAATGCCTGCATCAACTTAAGAGCAGCACCTTGAGTACGAAGGTATTCGTAAGACTTACACAATATAGATATATAATATTTCGACTCTAAGGATTATGCATTGAGTTGTTAGTAAGGACATGCCATAAGGTTAAGTAAAACATATGCGGTAGGCAACCGAGACATATATGTGTGAGCACCTATACTTAACCAAACATGCCATTCTATCCTGCAATAACCAACTGAACATAAATGGAACTGTAACATAAATGTAACATACGTATTTGAACATATAAGAAAACTGAACCAACTCATCCATCACCATAATAACTGAATCATCAACCATATATCAGAACTATCACCCATAAACGAGAACTCTACGACCGGGTGCAAATGAAACAATAGCATGCTCATGACCGAGAGCGCGGCAGTTCGAACTGTTTATACACCCAGTAGGGGATACTCCTGGACCCACACGACACGAGGACCATACGGCTTGCGCCACCCGCTAAAGTGCACACAAGGGGTACTCATGACAACCTTTCCCAACCAGTCCTAACCGTGTGGATCGTGCATCGCTCGACGCGGCGATACTAGAACTATTTCCGGAGCAAACTACTACCACTTACAAGCCCGCTCGCTCACACCGTCGATGTTCAAACTCACAAAGCCACAACTGCGAAGGTATTCGGCTCGCCTTATCATTAGATCGGCATGTGGTGAGTAAGGTAAGTGTTAAAGCCAACTACCCTGACAATTGGCCTTAAACGATGCAAACGGTCTACAGTGCCTGGGTTCCTCTCCCGAATTGCACCAAGGACTTTCCTTCGAGCAGACGCCACCCCTAACACCGCTCACATCTCATCTCATACTCACCGCTTATCCAACTAACATCCACATAATCATATACGTGAACAAGTAGTAAGCCCTAAGCTCGCGAACAACAGTCGAACCATTGCTCGTCTTCTACCGAGGACCTATGCATTGCTAAGCATTTTGATCGACTTTTAGACATTTACCACGTTACCAAGACTACAAGGATATAGATGAACAATTTAAAGTAGGGATTATGCAATCAACATAGGTTTTACCATAAAACCCGACATCGACTCGCTATACATGCAAACTTATACATAAGCATACTTTATCAATATTTAGATTTCATTCAATTCGACAAATGTGCAATATGATAGATGCTTGCCTTGCCTTGATGCTCAGGTGGCTGCCTAAAGTTACCCACGCAACACTTACAGAAATCCAGAAGATTGGAGTCGTCTTCGACCACAGTCGCGTCCTGCTCTGGTTCCTTGTTTGCTAAACAAGAACGCGTGTAATGATGAGCATGAATGAATGCAACAAGGTATGTCACAATGCTCAATAATATGCTAGAAGTATAAGATATGCGAATCAATGCAATACTAAATGATCTAAACAAAATCCGGAAAAATAGCAGCAATCCGGAGTATCCGGGTTCGGACCCTCCGGGTGAACCTCCGGAAGAGGCGCTCGGTTGCTGCCTTTTTGCTTGTCTGACTCGGAGTATTCGGGAAAATTCGGAATATCCGGGTTCCGAAGCCTCCAGGTCATCCTCCGGTGAAGGCTCTCGGTTAGCCACTATTGTAACTTAACCCAGAACCTTCGGGCTGGTCCGGACTATCCGAGATGTGCCGGACACTCCGAGTGAGGCTCCGGGAGAGGCTCTCTGTTATTCGTTAACGTAGCTACCCAGAGTCTCCGGGCTTACCCGAATTATCCGAGTGATATAGACTTGAGTTCTTCCACAACTTTTCCCCTCGGTGATTCGACTCACTTTACAAATCTGTGCTACACAAACATGTATATGCCCTATCCAAAGGATTCTAAACCTATCTTGCATTCTAAACCCTAACCAATTTTGAACACAATTCGATGGACGATTTCTGCTGAACCCGGAGTATCTGGGTGAGGCCGGAATATCCGGTCAGCCCAGAAAACTGCTCTCGAGTGGATTTTTGGTCGATTCGAGTTGCGATCTTTTCCAAACCTAAAGGGAACATGTTAGAGTCCAAGGGTCCTGGAACTTACTCATCAACTAGCAATACGATTCTAGAGCTCATATTCACCCTAAACTCCATTTTTCTCCAAAAAGCTCAAGAACGCCAAAAACTTCAAGAACTACTCGAATCTTCCACGAAAATGAAAATAAATTGGATAGATGAGCAGCTCATGAACTAGAGAATGCCTTGACCTCACCACATGCATACCTTGGCCTTGCTCCTAGAGAGAGAAATCCAAGGGAGAGAGAGAGTTAGAGAGGGGAGTGAGGGAGAGGGGGTGAGCTGCAGCTGCAAGGTGGAGGCGTGGGGAGTGAGGGAGGAGAGAGAGAGAGCAGGTGGGGCTGCCTACTTGAGTGGTTGGGATGATGGGCTCACATATTAGATAAAAGAGGTATTTTCCAATGCGATTTCTATTCTTTTCTCTTCCAATTTCCTTTCTCTCATCCAATTGGCTTTTAACGAAGTGTATTAGCATTCCGAATTACAATTACACAAAATTAAATATAATGCTTAAAAAGCATGATTATGCTTAATGCGTGATTAAGGATTTGGGACATGACAGTCAACTTGTCTCTGATCGGGCCTACTCGATACCTCAAATGGTCCGAAGTTACTATCACCTTTAATCAAGTCGACCACCCAGCCGCGAGTCCACACCCTGGTCGGTATACGGTTGTAGTCCAGCTGCTATCCTCAATATCAAAGTTACTCGAACCTTGATTGACGGGGGTAGTTCGCTTAACCTCATCTTTCTCAAGACTTTAGACAAGATGGATGTCGGTGGATGAACACTGCAAGCAGGGATCCTGAGGGATCCCTTTGAGATTCGGCCGGGGGTTGATCCTGGAAGTACCTCGTACCGAGATTAATGCGAGTGGGACTTAGGCAGGATGGATTGTCAGCTAGTAGAAATGAATGCACTAAGAATTTAGACAGGTTCAGGCCGCGCGGAGGCGTAATACCCTACTCCTGTGTGTCCAGTATGTTGTCAATGCTCCTCTCCTTTCGTCTCCCTCTTTCTCTCTTTTTTTTAAAGTGCTTCCCCTTTATCTACCGGGGGGAGGCCCTTCAGGGAGTGCCCAGAACGAGGGCATAAGTTCCTGTAAACAATAAATGGAAAGTGATCATCATTAGTCAACAGTTGATGTTACAGAGGGTTGAAAATACATCCCTCAGATGGTTCCATCTGTCTTCGCGTTCCAGCTTTAGCAGGCGCAGGGGCACCCACCGGCCAGTTTCTGAGTATTCTCTCATGCCCGTTTGGTCAGAGTAGGTCTGACGCGGTCTGATGTAATAGGGCGATAAGCCTCGAGCCCATCAAAGATATCTTCAAGTTGTTTTTCTTCATGGGCCCTGCGAGGGGACATGCGATGGGACCTGCCGTATTAATTGTGCCAATGCCTTTCTGCCAGGCGGCGGTAGGGACTGACGTATTCAGAACGGCAGGCGTGGGGGAGAGTGGTTGGATGTGACCGTCCACGCTCCTCATTAAATGCGGTATCGGGCCTCCCACCAACCGACACCTCATCGTGGAGTCCTTGCGGGGTCCACCGGAATGGGGCTTGCCGGGTGCTCGGGGACCAACTGTTCTTGACCCCGAGCACCCACTCCCGGACCGTGCTTCCCTCGGGGAGGTGGTCTCCGACGGAAGACGCCGTGTGGTACCGCGCTGTCCTGGCCTCGGGACTCGGGAACCCCCGGATCCCATATCACTGACAATGGAGATCGAAAGGTCGGAGCTCAAGAATGGAGTTGAACCCTTCCACAATATAACCCCCAACTCATCGATCATGCCCCTTGGTTAGATTGAGTTGCCGGTCACATTCGGTGCGCCTGACAACTTCCGCACAAAGAAGCTAACTTTCGACATTGCGGACTTCGAGATGGCGTATAATGTAATCATAGGCTGACCAATGTTGGGCTAAGTTCATAGCCGTGGTGCATTATGCATACCAAACGCTCAAAATCTCCGGTCCTAAAAGGGTCATAACGGTCAAAGGAGATCAAAGTGCAGTAGTCAAATGTGACAAACAGAGCTTGGATATGGTCGAACACTTCTACCAAGCAGCAATCACTTTTAAAGGCGCAAAGTCCAAGCGCCGGAAGCATCAAGCCATCGTTGAGGTCAAGGACTCCAAGCTCGCAAGTCTTGCTGACACTTTCAAGTTTGACAAGGCTGCCAAAGGAGATTCCAACGACGGTGCCAAGTACAAGAAGATTGATAGTGGTGTCAAGACAATACCTCTCAACTCGTCTGAACTAGCCAAGACGGTTAAGATAGGGGTTGACCTTAATCTCAAATAGGAACTCGAGCTCATCAATTTTCTCTGGGCAAACCAAGATGTGTTTGCACGACAACCATCCGATATGTTCGGAGTCCCTAGGGAGGTGATTGAGTATCGACTAGCTGTGAAACCTGACGTCAAACCCGTGGTGCAGAAACAGTAAAGATTTGCAGAGGATAGAAAGCAAGCTATCCAGAAGGAGGTTGACAAACTCCTAAAGGCGGGCTTGATTCGAGAGGTTCATCATCCTACATGGCTCGCGAATCTCGTCCTCATCAAAAAGGCCAATGGTAGGTGGAGAATGTGTGTCGACTTTGCTGACCTTAACAAATTCTGTCTCAGGAGTCCTTTTCCTCTTCCTCGCATCGACTAGACCGTCGACTCTACGGCGGGTTGTGTCTTGCTGTGTTTTCTAGATGTCTATTCGGGGTATCACCAAATTAGCATGGGGTAGAGGATGAGGAGAAAATTGCTTTTGTTACTCAGTTCGGTGTATTTTGTTATGTAAAAATGCCTTTCAGTTTAAAGAATGTTGATTCTACCTATCAATGGTGTATTCAAAACTGCTTCCAGCCCCAGATCGTGTGCAATGTTGAAGCTTATGTTGATGATATTGTAGTCAAGTCTAGAATCAAAGACGTATCGATTAACGACCTCAAGGAAACATTCGACAACTTTAAGAAGTATCATATGAAGCTTAACCCTGAGAAGTGCACATTCGGTGTTCCGTCCGGTAAGCTTCTTGGCTTTCTGGTGTCGAGTCGAGGCATTGAGCCTAACCCACGCGAAATTGAGGCTCTCGACCAAATACAGTCACCTTAAACACTAAAAGAAGTTCAAAAATTAACAGGACGCGTAGCAGTCCTTAGTCGATTCATCTCTAGGATGGGCGAGCGAGGGATATCTTTCTTCAAATTGCTGAAGAAACACGACCGGTTCGAGTGGACAGAAGAAGCGAAGAATATCGTCCAGGATTTAAAAAGTTATTTGTCATCTCTGTTAATTCTAACATTGTTTAACAAAAAAGAGGAGCTATTTTTATACATTGCAGTAACCCCACAAGTTGTAAGCACAGTCCTACCGGTCGAGCGGGAATGTCCCGAGAAAAAGGTCAAGGTCCAGAAATCTGTTTACTACGTGAGTGAAGTTCTACACGATGCTAAGCTACGGTACTCATAAATGCATAAGTTGCTATATGCAGTCTTGATGTTTTCCTGGAAGCTACGACACTATTTTCAGACGCACAATGTCACTGTTGTGACGACGTATCCGCTGAAGGATATCATACGCAAAAGGGAGGCTACTGGATGAATTGCGCAATGGGTGGTCGAGCTCAATGAGTTTGACGTACACTATGCACCGTGAACAAGCGTGAAGTTGGGAGTACTAGCGGAATTCATCGCCGAATGGTCAAGCGTCGAAGAAACAAGGCCAAGTGTGGTCGAGGACCACTAGACGCTCTTCTTCGATGGATTGCTCACGCTTCAGGGCTCGGGGACTGGCATTGTACTCAAACCTCCAACGGGCGACGAACTCAGGTACGTTGTTCAATTAGAATACAAGGGACTGGTAAACGGGCTCCGTATCGCTGCGTTACTTGGAATCAGACGACTACTTGTGAAAGGGGGCTTACAGCTAGTCGTAAACCAAGTGCAAAAGGAGTATTAGTACTCGGACGACAACATGATGGCTTATTTGAATGAGGTGTGAAAGCTCAAACAAAAGTTCGAAGGGCTAGAAGTAATGCACATTAAAAGGAGTGACAACTCTGGTGCAAATGAACTTGGTAGACTCGCTTCTTCCTGAGCACCGGTGATCGTGAGAGTCTTTGTTGAGAAACTCCTCAAACCATCTGCCCCGATAGTTCGATGTACGGATGTTGTCCAACTAGACCAACAATTTGGTCAGGTCAGCAAGGCAGAACTCGCAGACACGGATACTGCACTACTCCAATGCAAGCCGACTTGGATGACTCCATTCCGAGCCTATCTCGAAGGTCGAGGGATCACTGACGATGCGTCTGCAGAGAAAATTGCTCATAAGTCCAAACTATATGCTCTGGTAGATGGCAAGCTCTTCCGAAAGAGGAGTAACGGAATCTTGATGAAGTGTATCACTCAGGAAGAGGGAAATAAAATATTCCTCGACATCCATGGAGGTATGTGTGGTAATCATGCGTCATACTATATCTTGGTCGGAAAAGCTTTCCGGCAAGGATTCTATTGGCCTATTGCCCCTTATGATGCTTTCGAACTGGTCAAAAAGTGTTAAGAGCTGCCAATTTTTCGGAAGGTAGACTACTCAACCAACCTAAGCTCTGTAAACAATTCATCTTTTTTGGCTTTTCTCCGTTTGGGGCTTGAATATCCCGGGACCGTTCCTAAGGGCATAAGACGGTTATAAGTTCCTATTTGTGCCTATCGACACGTTCACTAAGGCCTTGTTTGTTTTCTGCTTCTGGTTCAGCTTCTGCTACTGGCAGAAGCCAGAACAAACGGGGTTCTGGAGAAGTGGCTTCTGTAGAAGCCAGAAGCCTGCTTCTAAGGAAAATGAACTAAAGCTGAGAAGCTCGCTGACTAAGGCCTTGTTTGTTTCCTGCTTCTGGTTCTGCTTCTGCTACTGGCAGAAGCTAGAAGCCAAAACAAACGGGGTTCTGGAGAAGTGGCTTCTGTAAAAGTCAGAAGCCTGCTTCTAAGGAAAATGAACTAAAGCTGAGAAGCTCGCTGAGATATGCTTTTCTGAGAAGTTATGTGCTGAGAAGCCAAAAATTTATTGCAGAAGCCAACAGTCTATTTTCAAAAGCAGCTTTTCAGACAAGCCAAAAGCACAGCTTTTCAGAAAAGCTCAAAAGCAGAAACTCAAACAAACGGGCCCTAAGTGGATCAAGGCTGAACCCGTAGGAAAAATCACTATAGAAGTGACCAAAAAGTTCACTAGAAGTATAATTACTCGATATAGCATTCCGCATCGTGTAATTACAGATAATGCTAGCCAGTTCAAAAGCGGAACCTTTATTGCATTTTGCGAAGAATTCGGCATTAAAACCTGTTTCGCTTCAGCAGCTCACTCTCAGAGCAACGGTCAGGTGGAACGCGCAAATGATATAGTCCTATAGGTTATTGAGATTCGATCTTCGACAGGTTGAAAGCCTACTTAAAATGCTGGGCGAAAGAACTTCCCTCGGTACTATGAGCCGCGACTAACAAGGCCATCGGTAAAACTCCTTTCTTCTTAGTCTACGGAGCAGAAGCAATGCTCTCGACCGAGTTGAAGTATAGATCGCCTTGAGTGGAAAGATATTCAGAAGAAGGGTAAGAGCAATTACAAGCGGATGATATTAATTTACTCGAGGAGTATCATGATCGAGCATCCATTCGAGCGGCTAAGTATCAACAAGAAACTTCAGTCCAGGAAACTTGCTGCTGAGGACCTTATTTTATGAAATGTGTGAAAATAGGCTCAACACCATGAGTTATCACCTAAGTGGGAAGGACCCTACATAGTAGTCAAAGTCACTCGACCTGGATTAGTGCGGCTATCTACTCCAAACGGCGAGACACTCGAGAACTCATAGCATATTGATCAGCTTCAATAGTTTCATTTGTAGATAAGGTAACTCGAAGGTAGGTCGATTTCATTTGAGTCGATTAACTACTCGATTACATATTTTTCCTTTTCCTTTAGACCTGCGTAGCTAGTGCAAAGTTGACAGGAAGGATACACCTAGCTCTTGCAAATAGGAAAGTGCCTACTTTCCCTTGAATGAGTCGAGGAACCTCTTTTTTTCCTCTTTTGGGGCCGTTGGCGAAGCCACATATTAACCCTCCATGGTGCACATGCACCAGGGGTAAAAAATGAAGTACATTGCCATTTAGTGAAATATTATTTGAAAATTTATGTGTTACTATAAGTACGATGAGTTGGTGCACCAGGGTATTCTTTGCTCTAGCTTCGCCGCTGCTTGGGGCGATAGTTGATTGCCCCAGGGACCGGTCGTTGACCAGTGTAAGGATCAGGGAGAGTGGCAGAAGTGAAGACCCTGTCCCTACTGGAGCTGCTGACCGGCACTGGCAATGCCGAAGGACCCTCTATAGGACGCAGATGCGATATGGCGGTTGTCAACAGAGATGGCAATAGTGCTTTCTTCAAACACCGGAGGCTCGGGGGCTCCATCACTGAAGACCTCATCGGTGACTTGGTCGATGATCTCGTCAAGATCATCACCATCTTCATCCCCCTCCCGCGCAATCTGTGTCGCTCGTTGTGTGGCATAGGTGTTGAGGAAGCGCCAGAGGTACCAGGTGAAGGGTCGACGACTTCTGGCGGATTCTTTGCATTCTCTTCTCCTAGGCCTCTCACTCGACTCCTCGTCGGAAGAGATGATGATGGTTCCCGACGGAACAACGACGAGAGGCTTTGGGGTGAGGGATCCTGCTTCTTCGGTTTCTAGGCTTCGCTCGAAAGACGACGGTGGAGTGGAGGCCATGGTCTCAATCTCTACAAGTGCTACTGAGCAATGCGCTAGGAAGAACGGAAGGAGACGGGGATGAAGAACAAATGGCCTCACATCCCCATATTCATAGTCGTGGGAATGAGCCGTATTACAGAAACAGGACCATCAAGATCCGATATCGTTTTTGAGGACACCTCGGTTGCATGGCGTTCACAGGCTGACGAGTTGGGCGGAAGTCGAGACGTTGCCGAAACATTATGGCGCGTCCAATCCCGGCGCAGAGGGATGTTGCGTCATTATGAAACATCAAATTAGGAGTTGTGGTGAAGACAGGCACGAACAAGAGTGGATTTTTAATGTTCACCTACCCGGCAGTTTGAATTTACTCGATGACTACTACATAATTACAGCTAAGCTAGCTCCTTCGAGCATATGATCAAAAGTAATGTATTGATGCTTACGTTCTACTCTCTGTCTTGATTATCGTATCAAACAGAGAGTCGGGAGCTACATCATATATTTTTTGTGCTTCTGCTTCATTCTATGTTTTGATTATCACGTCAATCCGAGAGCCAGAGGCTACATTTCATAAGGAGCGCTTATGCTTTACTTTCGACTCGATTCAGTCATTGAGCAATGGGTCACGTGCCACGTTGAGTATATCTCTGATGCTACAGGTCAACTCTTTGTCTTGATTATCACATCAAACAGAGAGTCGGGGGCCACATCGTATACTTTCGATGCTACGACTTTATTCTTTATTTGGTTCAGTCATCGAGCAGAAAGTCCGGGGGCTACATTGTGTATTTTCGATAGAGTAGGTATGTTCTTTCTTACTCTCCAATCGAGAAATATTCTCCTCAACCAGAGAGTCGGGGGCTACATAATACCATATTTTGTACATATATATATTTTTTGCAAAAAATTATCTGGCTATGCTTCGATCACATCAGATAAGACTAACGGAGGCATGTGTTGGTTCGACGACATACAACTACACATCATAAGGTATAACAACACAAAAGATTATTAGACATCTCACGCCTAACGGCCCACAAGGTTATGAAGTTCTAGTCGATCCCATGTGTGCTCTCTATCGAATCCATGTTCGTATGCTGGTTAAATACGTAAATCGGTAAAAGTTTGCAAAAATCGTCATGTCATTTTTTTTTTCTAGTTTTGTACTAGTCTTTTTTTATTTTCTCGTGGTAATCTTGAGTGATTACTCGAGAACCATACATTTAACAATATGTTTAGCTGAGCTTTCAGATGTTAACGTATATTCGGTCAACTAAACTCGAGAATGGTCACAATATTTACTAATCAGTATTGCATCTACTTGTGCTAACTCTATTTTATCGATAAGGAAATAGCAGACAATATCAATAATGTTTACATACATCCCAAGTCACGGCACAAGTTTCAAATATTTCGAGTCAAGTTAGTTAAAAGGGCTACCCTCACTCTCGTCGTTACGAAGGCAGGGATCTGAGACTCGATACTCTGAATAATATCTGTTGCTTCCTCTACTGAGCACCTGAACCCCTCTGTCACTACTGTTGTGTTGAGGTTGGGGTTGTAGCTCTTGAGCAGATCAAGCACTATCCCGGCGCTTATGGAGGCCGACTGGTTCATATGGTCGAGAGTCTATTTTCTTAGCTTTTGAAGCGCTGTAACCGCAGTATCCCGACTTGCAGCCATGGCGTCTTGATCATCTTCTACCTTCTTCAAAGCATCAGCCATGGTGTCCGGCTCGGCAGCTATAGTGTCGTTCGATGGCCATGATGGAAGTTCAGTGGTCAATGCACTTCGGTTAGCTTTCGCCTGCTTCAAGTCACCTCTACGTTGTTCCCTATATTTCTTCTTGTTTTCGATGGTCTTCATTTGTCCATCAATAAAAGCATCTTTGTCCCTTAAGATGGATTCGAGAACTTGAAAAGCAAACAAAAAGCAATCATCAATAGTTGACTAATGTTCAAATCAAATACTAATGATCGGTGAGTAGACTAACCATCAATTCTTTCCAGACTAGCAGAAAGCAGTGCATCCTTTTCCATTTGGCACTTGCTATGGTCGACTTCCGAATATCGAGCCTTGGCAGTAGCCACCTGGGCAGTTGCAGCCTTGAGGAGATCCTCGAGCACCGCCTAAGGATCAACAGTTTGCTGATTCGTGGGAGCCTCAGGTGCACCAAGTTTCGAGCTTGGCTTAGGAGCATCCGCTGAAGATTACTCTGCTTGAGGAGGCAAAGGCGGCGCAATGATGGAATCTGGAACCACTTGATTGGCTGAATCGCCTGTCGTCTGTTCCTTCGATTTTTCCAAACTCGGCAACCTGAAATTGATAGGGTTAGGAAGGGAAAGGAAGGCTGCAAGCCAAGATAAGCATTCGAATCAAACATTTTGGCGACTGGTATGTGCGAGATGATATTCGACTTCTGCTTCTTGATGGTAACCTTCTTCATCATACCAGCTAGTGGGATCGGTTGTGTTGAAGGGTTGACCTAGGGGTCAGACGAAGCTAATGCATCCATTGCCTACAAAAAGCCAGCTCATAATGACTTATCATCATATCGAGTAAATACTTAGAAGAATGGCCAATGTGGGGGAGGTAACTCGAGTTACCTTTCTTACTGAGTCATCAGACGTGCCAGTTGCGCGAAGGGGCAATCGAGTAGGAGATTGGGTGGTCTCTTGCAACAAATGCCACCCAATCAGACTAGGTGTTAGTGTGTAAATGCTCGATAGCCGAAGTAGTAACTAAATAATCACTTAACAACTCGATGTCAATACCGGTTTGCTCTTTCTTTGAGTACACTTGAGGGATAACGGATCATATAGCAAAGACGATCTCTTAGATTGAAGAGACAATTCGTCTTTTTGATCGGGTAGAGTTTTCCCCTTGGCCTTAGCTTTTTTGGCAACACCGCTGGTTGTGGAGCGGGGGTCTTGCTTGTCGCCGGCGCCAGAGGAGGAAGTGTCATCAAGATCAAGGACCTCAGTCGTGAGGATGTGATCTTGATGAAAGATTGGGACCTGAAATCAAAAAGTCGAATTAGGTTGAATAAGCAATAATCAGTGCTAATTTCTTACTTAATGGAATCCCCATCTTTGGTTGAGGGTTTGCGAGGGAGTACGGCTGTACAAAGCATTCTTTTGCTTCTTCAGAGAAGAGTTTGTCCAATCGAGCAACAATATCTGGAGGAGACAGAGCTATAGAAAGAAAGAAAAAGTCACTTGAAAGATCTTACCTCTGATCGCGTCCTTGGAGCTATCCTTATCTCCAGAATACTCCCAGACAAAGCGATCCCGCGCTTTCAAAGTACTCGACCTCCGACTAGTGAAGTCTTTGACCACGTGCTACCCGGTTATGCCACTTTGCCTAAGTTCACCAATCTTCGTGACGTAGTAGGCGGTGTGGTTATATTCGCGATGCTTCTTCGACCAGGCTGGATTTTGTAGGGGAAAAAGACCTCTATAGACTAAGGGGGAGTGAACTGAGTCGTGGTTGGAGACATAAAATCAGTATTTTTTCCAATCCTTTTGTTAGAAGGAGATTAAAGCGACTGGGATATAAGAGTTTTTTTTCTAGGTCACAGTTGGAAGCCACAACTTCCGACACATTTGTTCTCATTGTTCCTCTTCATATGGTATAAATACTAGAATAAATTCGGACTCGGTTCGATACCAAGAAAAGCTTCGCACAGATGGACAAAAACAGTCAACATAATGATTGAGTTCGAATTTAGATGGTGGAGCTCAATTTGGTAGAAATCGAGTACGGAAAGTAGGAACTTAGAAAGGGAAACATTGAAACCGCAGTGAAAGGACTCAAAAACCACGATCTCATAGTCGAATCGACAGGATGAGAACTCCTCACCAGATGCAGGCCTCTAGTTGACCAGGTCATGATGAGGCACTATTCCCTCAGCTTCAAGCTCTTTTAGTCTTGATTCTTGCATCGACGAGATCCTCCAAGCTTCAGTCAGACGCCTCATCTCGTCTAGCTGCTCGGGCAAGGTGCTGGCGGTCTTCGCATCGGATTGCTTCTCCAGTGAGGAAGGAGCGGAGGTCTTTGCGGGGGAATCAGAATCCATGGATGTAAGTTTTTCGGCAACAGCGCGTGTTTGGGCAGAGAAAGATGGTAGCCTGTATAGAATGCTGGCGGTGAGAGCGGTGAAGAATTGCTATAGTCCAGGTTTGTACGGTTAAATAGCCTAAAGCTTCTCGCCTTTTTGTAACCACTCTCGTCTCTGTGGCGCCTTGATCTGCCTGAAAGGTGGGATGATGGCGTTGGGTGAATCTCTGCACACCCGTCTAAGCGCATTAAATCTCCTATACCCAACGGTTCAAATTTTGAAGGTTTTTTAACTCTACTTAGAGTCGAGTGCCGATTAGTCGAGTTTTAGTCCTTTTTCGAGTCTTGAGTGCGGTTAACAGTAGGACGCTCGACCCAATTGCGTTTTCACACAAGATCCGTTTCCGCTCGATTCTTTCGATTGCAAGTCTGATCTACCTTACTCGACTAGGCTTAGACTTGGTAATACTCGAGTGGGCACTTGTGAAAATATTTCCTCTTGAGCATAGTTAGGGGACTACTATCAAATATCTAACTATGAGGTATATATGTATAAAGAATACACTGTATATGTACAGGGTACACCACGCGCATATTTAATAACTCCGGATATTGTGGAGCCAAATCTACAGTATGTAATACACCTGGAAATCTAGGTATATACTAGGAAGGTCTCGATTGGTTACCCAACTCGAGTACGACTAGTATCTCGGTCGGATCTATCTGCATTGTCTTGATAGACAATATGAAGGATTCTCTATCGATTCTGTCTGGATAGGAGACGGTACATCAGTCTTATATAAGGCGGGGACTCAGACCCTCGGAGGGAGTGGAGGACCGCAACTCAATGCATACACATCTCGACGCGAGCATCAAGATCATAGGAGATACTCGGTGACTTCATATTTAGTTTAGTTTATATTCGATCTACTCCTTGTAATAGGTCTAACTCCATTGCTTATATTTGAGAGAATACATATACATCAACATCCATACAGGACGTAGGGTGTTAGTCCAATCGGAGACCCGAACCTATTTATATCGTGTCTCTCGTTTCTTACTCGATCCTTAATCAACGAAGGTAACCCCGTTATTTACGGACACATTGTCGGGAACGAATCTTCAACACTGGTAACAAACTTTTTTTTAACCAGAACAGTAAGGGAGGACCTACTGATATTTTTCATTAATAAAAGATTATGTACAAACGGTTCACAAAGGCCATAGGCCCAAAGAAAGAGATGAGAAAACACCATTAGAGTCTACTCAGCCAATCCTCAAGAAGCACCTTGGTAGATGGTTTTGCCCTGATAACAACCAAAGCAAGCGGAGCTTTAAATTCTCTTTTCCATCTTTCGAGAGACAGAGTTGCAACATAAAAAAATAATACTGTTTCTATGACAACAAATCTTCCAGCATGCAACTATGACAATTTCTCTGAAAATATTGGACCCAAAGCTTCGTCTTCCTGCGGCTATCATATCCACCACCGGTAGGGAGAGATTCCAGCACCACTGACTGAAAGCACTTTGGAAAAAAGAGATGAGCCAACGTTTCTTCTGTTTGATTATTGCAAAGGACGCAACAGTAACTGTCCAGTATCATGTTCTTTCTTCTCAGGAGGTTTTGAGTATTCAATCTATCTTTCAACAACAGCCAGCAGAAAAATTTGTGTTTATCCACATCTATTTGAAGACTGGTGAAACTTAACAAGAACTAATCAAGCAATGATAGACTCTTTTAGAATTCCTCATTTCCCAAGATATACTGCTAACAAACTAGCTAAACATTGTCTGATTTGACTGACATTTGAATAGCTGCTTGTTATCTGCTCAGTGGATCATCTAACTTATTTTTTTAATTGGAAGTTATTATTATTATCTTAGTGATAATTGTGATGAAGAATCGAATGGGTGAGGCTTGATAGAATCATAGGGCTGAATAAGATTTAGCACACGAAAATGTCTCAGGGCTCAAGTAATTTATCAAAACAAAGGCCAGACTCTTGGCTCACTGATTAATTGCTAGTTGGATCTGGATCTTTGTATAACCTATTGAACTTGTAGGCTTTTAAATAATTTAAATATGCATTAATTTTTTTATGTTTCATGTTTTAACGAAATGACACAAGAGACCAATTTGTATAATTCTATTTCTACATGTCAAAAGGACAACGAATTTCAACTACGGAATAGGTGCTGTCTAAAAAGGAGAGAATAGGTAGCACCGGTAACCTAATTTTCCCAGCATGAGGAGCCTAATCATTAAGAACAACCAATCATTAATAGGAAACAGGGATGGTGCTGTATCTGCTTTGGTGATACCTTGCTACTTTAACAATTCGTCTCTCTTCACCCAGTTATGTTTACTATATCTTATTTTTAGCCTGCCTCAATCCAGTTCAACATGGTTTAAATGCATGCAAGATATTGCAAGGTGAACTAGTAAGTTATATTGGTTTAGGTGGAATTTGATGTTCCTTCGAGATCAGCAGTCCAATGCTGTTTCGTGACTTGTGTGTGGCATTAGAGATATTTATTCTTTCCTCGCTAGTGCTACATCTGTACCCAATGTTTCCAGAGAGTACACGAAACATTCTATCCAAGGTCTAAAAAACAAGCTCTAGAAAGAAAAAAGAAAAAAATCCAGGAACTAACTTGGCCAGCATCACCCTGTAGAACTGTGAAAGGTGGCCAGTTTTGTAAATCTTATGGATACATAAATTTTAACCTGAAAATCCAATCTGAATCAAAATATGAAACTGAATTTCAGTTAATGCAACCAGGCATTTTTGGAACCCAAAGTCCATTCGAGTGGTGGTTGGTTACCAGTGAAATTTAAAATCGTTATTCTACATGCCACCTACTTGTCACCAGTAGGTTGCATTAGTAACTTTTTACATTTCTTAGTATCTGTTGGGTAGTTTAGGCTTACTTCCTTAATATGTTCATTGAACTTGTCTTTACCTTCTACAGAGTGATGCTGCAGATGCCCTTTCAAGATTCTATTATCCACCGGTTGCTGCTGTAACTGTTTCATATCCAAAGGAGGCAATTAGAAAAGAGTGCTTAATTGATGGAGAGCTCCAGGATTTCGGCCAGTTGCATCCGCGTAGTCAAGGAGTTGAGACATTAGCTATTTATTGGAACTGAGTCATAAGCTCGAAACATCTACAAACTACATTCTTTCTTTTCCAGGTTGCTTTTATTCTAAGGATTAACTACGATCCTACAATACATTTTGTGAAATTGACAATCTTGATTGGTCGTATCCTTTTGCAGGAACAATATACAGCTCGTCACTGTTTCCAAATCGTGCTCCTGCTGGTAGGGTGTTACTTCTAAATTACATAGGAGGTGCTACAAACACAGGGATTGTTTCCAAGGTACTATTCTCTGCCAAACTAATTGATCCTCGTGTTTTTTTGTTATTTGATATGTTCACAAATCCTTTTAGTGTGCCCTTCCCTTTCTTTTAAGAAAAATTATGCTAGTGCAGATCACGTATTCTTTAATGATTAACATAAGTATTGACTGCATTTTTCACCACCAACTGTGCTTAGGAGTTCATGACAAATCTGAGCCGGTAGTTATGTGCACAATTCAATCCTCAGAATAGATTTTCTGTAGTTGACTGTACTTCGAATGATCCTATCTCATTTGCAGAGTGAAAATGAGCTGGTAGAAGCAGTTGACCGTGACCTCAGAAAAATGCTCATAAATCCTAGAGCAGTGGACCCTTTAATCCTTGGTGTCCGAGTGTGGCCACAAGCCATACCTCAGTTCCTGGTCGGACATCTTGATCTACTCAAGGCTGCAAAATCCACCCTGGACAGAGGTAGCTACGATGGATTGTTCCTAGGAGGGAACTACGTAGCAGGAGTTGCTCTGGGTTGATGCATCGAGGGTGCGTATGAGAGTGCCTCGCAAATATCTGACTTCTTGACCAAGTATGCCTACAAGTGATGAAAGAAGTGGCTGCTCATTATGTTGCATAGATGAGGTGAGGCCAGGAGTAGTAGTAAAGTTTTACGAGCATTTTGTGCCTTCTTTCTTAAATTGTACTTTTGGTCTTTTTGCTGTTAGTAATTAGTTAGATTTTAGGGTTGTAGGTGATTGTTTCACTCACCATCCTGCGGAATTTTTTTTTTTTCAGAATTCATTTATGAGATGTGTGCAGCCACTTGTGTATTCTTTTCCTGTAAACACTAGTGCCAACAAAATAAAAATATTGTTCTGCAAGAGCAGAGAAAATGTGCACTTAAAATTGTCTTGGATGATATTCTTCTGCTTATGTGCCAAGCATCAGAAGGATCTGAATAGACATGTGAATCCTGGGTAATATTTTGATTACCAGTTTACTAATTGCTACTACGTAATATGGGAAAATATAGGAATGAGAGTGCACTGATATGTGCTCCAATTCCCCTCCGTACCCTCGAAGCATATAAATTCCACAATCTGATTCAACTGTTTCACAATATGATAGTACTACTACTGAACATTCATCACAATCAAGACAGTACCGTACACTATTTTCTTAATTTGAGATTACACTATTTTTTGTGGTCACTCACTTTGCGCACCTAGAAAATTAGCGTGTCCCTGGGTGACAAGTGAGCACAGCTGCTCGAGAGCCCAAAACGCTGGCTGCACCTTGTCAACTAGTCAAGGCAAAACCAGTGCAGTTGAGGGGTTTGGTCATTCCACGCACAAGAAACCCGAGCAGATCACCGAGGATGAGGGATCCCTGCCTGGCTGCCTCCTCCTCTTACCTTTCTAGTTTCTACCCTAGTTACCCTTGGCTGCGTCTGCGTCTGTGCCTCCCTCTCCCTGCCGGTGAGCAGAGACCATGGAGAGAGGGACCAGGCCGGGGATCCGTCGACCACCGTCAGACAGGGGCACAAGTCAGCCACCGCAAGTCGAGCGTAGCTCGGTCTATTACGGGTTGGTTACAACCCCCAGCAAGGAGTCAGACCCATCCAGCCTTGAATCCGGGCGCAGCCCCTGTGCGGCGTGTCTCGGTTGGTTACAACCCCCAGCGAGGAGTCAGACCCATCCAGCCTTGAGCCCGGACGTAGCCCCTGTGCGGAGTGTCCCAGGCCACCACGGAGGCACTGGTGGGACCCCTTTGTGGCTCTGCTACTCTTGAAAAAAAGACGGGCACAATCATTAGGGTTCATGCGTCGCTCCAACACCTCCCTGGGTGTGTGCAAAGAAGGTTGCACTAGTTACTTTTCTAGCCTTTTTTTTGTTTGGTTTTTGCAACTAATTGCTGTACCAGTGCTGAAATTTTAGCTATCTGAACCAGCAAGAACAAAGCAGGGGGAGGCAGTGTTGGCTGCACCTTGCACCGCATGATGAATGGAAGCACTGCGATGAAGCCCCGAAGGGGAGTAGGGTCCTCAAAATGATATCCTCCTTGCACCTTTTGCTGTGCACGCATCTCGGTGGAAGATTGAGAGGGCCACCCTGTCCTTGTGGGGGCTTTAAGGTATCAGAGACGTTTTAAGAGAGGTGAATTTGGATATTTAGAATCTATTTGGATTCAAAAATTATATAAGATAAAGTTATATCAATTTTTATCTACATGTGTTCTAGATGTAGCTAGTATGTCTACTCTACCAATCAAAGCACTTACAACCTATTTAAGAAGGTAAGTTACAAAAATGTAAATACAAAAACGTAAATAAGATAGAGAGAGCAAACTCGGCACAAGGGATTTTTATCCTATAGTATCGACGGTATGAATGCTACCTCTAATCCACGTTGGAGTTCCACAAAGGATATACTTTCGGTCAGCACTTGGTCACGGCTCTCGAGCTACCATGTCACAAAGATAAGACCTCCACCCAGATGAGCCACCAAACCACCAAGCTAAGGTATTACCACTAGCCTCTCTTCTGGTTCCTTATCATCATGATCACTTCAAAGCTTGAGCCAGCAAGGCAAAGGTCTTTGCGTCCCCGCACAATCGCCTTGCCGCCGCTCCACACCAAGTCAGAGGGTCAACAAGCTTATCAACGAGTCACCACGACTCCAAGGTGTTGACGTACCACTTGGTACAAGGTTGGATCACTTCTTGATCCACTCTCTAGGCAGCAATCATCTAGTAACACTCTCTCTAAGCCTATAAGCACTAAACACTCTCTAATCTTGTTCTAAATCTCCTTGAATAATCACTTTAAGCACTTTGGTGGTTTGGATGTCTTCTCAAGTGCGTATGAGCTTTCTCTAAACTCTAACAGCATGCCACAACTTCAAATAACTGAGTGAAGTGTTATTTATAGACTCAAACCCGCGCACTAGCCGTTAACCCAATGGCTCAGAAAAGCTATTAACACCGGATGATCCAGTGAGAACATTCGGTGAGTACACTCTGACAAACTAGTCGTTGGAACTCCACTCAAGCCTCTGTGAACACCAGACATTCCGGTGTATACTTTATCTTCATCACTGGACTTTCCGGTGAGTTATCCTGAGCCATCCGAGCCAATTGCATCCTTTCTGTGTAAATTGCTCTGGTGAGAGCATCCGGTGCACATTACTTTATCACCAGACTATCCGATACCTTGAACTTTGTTTTGCCTCTTTGTACTGTTCATTGTTCGGTGTATTGTCTGGTGTAGTCTTGCTTCATCACCGGACCTTCCGCCGTGTTGATCTTCGATCTTCCACAGCTACAACCTTCTCTGGTGGAAATACTCTGGTGTGTATCTTCCTCCGATCACCGTACTTTTCGATGGGTTGTTCCATTCAGCCTTCTGGACAAAAATACTCTGGTGTTGCCATGCTTTAATCACCGGACTACCCCATGAGGTTTAGCCTTCATTCTTCAGCACGACACCCTTCTTTGAAAGAATTGCTCTGGTGAGCACACTTGCTGATCACCAGACCTTTCGGTGAGGTCTTTAGGCCCCTCTCTCGCTTTGTCAAATATGCTTCGGTGAGTTTAACATCCAGAGCACCGAACCATCCAGTGAGGCAAATCTTCTTGAGACTTTTCCAATTCAGTCCAACTTTATCTCGGCTGCGGTGACTTCTTCATGTATTGCATCCGTGAAACCTACTAACATATATTCTTGACAAATATATTAGTCTCATTGACTATGTTGTCATTAATCACTAAAATCATAATCATAGCCTAATAGGGTTATTTTTGCTACAATCTCTCCTTTTTTTGATTGATGATAATACAACCAAAGCAAGTGGCAAATAACAAATGATATCATATGTAAAGATCATAAGCGAGCCCAAAGTCTTACCACATTGCTTGGACGCAAGATCTTACCATTTAGTTCTTACTATTTCTCTTATCGACCTTGCAAGAGCTTTCTTCTTCTCTCCTCCACATTGTTCATATTGAAACTTGCATCTTGCTTTGGTCATCAAAATTCTCTCCCTTTGTCAACACTCTCCCAAAAAGGCTATATACACATGTTGAACTCAAAGGGAAAAATATTAGAGCATATGTGAGATAGCTTCACAAATCATGATTCAATTAAAAGGATACCAATTGTATAGATATCACTATAAATGAATGATACCAATTGTAGGCTATGAAAACGCATGGATCATAATTTATGAAACTCACATAATATAGTCTAAACTTTCCCTATATATGTGCATACATATGATGAGAAAGAAACATATGCACAATTAGACAATATGTCAAGATAGACAGTTTAAGCTATATTATGTATGGAGGTAGCTTAAATGAATAAAAGATTTGACAATGATACCAATTGAAGCATTTAAGCATCGCATACCTCCGGGGACATGTTGATTGCCGCATGAGACTATAAGAGATACAACTTGGAACACATATTAATCGCAAAATTACAACCTATAGGATATACTCTCTCTAAAAGTGTGCATACAAGTGTTGAATACTTATGAGATATATATACTTGTTATTGATACCAATGGAAATTTATCCTATAGGTTGGATCATGGCACATAAAAGATACCAATTGTAAAAACTACTGCCATGAAATGAACCTATAACTAATAAACCATGTATGTTGCTCATGAGTTAGAGATAAACACAAGCAACCTACCACATGAAAACCTACACTAGTTATTGCAATAAATTGAAATAAACATATGCAATCCTAGACGAGGCAAATAAGCTAGAGAAAAAAATAAAATGCACGAACATAAGTTTAGCTATCATTTACCTTTGGAAGAGAATTTTGGTATACGATGATCATGATTTTCATCAATACGCCAATCTTTTACACTTGGCTTCTTTGCTTGAACCTTCAGATCATCTTGTGAGCCAAATCTCCAAATCCCCATAGATGCTTTGGGCTTTAAGTCTTCTTTGGAATCCAAATCGTTGGAGCCCATTCATGTTGGTGATGACTTCGTTGGACACCCAAATAGGTTAGTTTCACCTCCAATCCTTTCTCTCAATCATGTGCGCAATTACCTTGCTATTGTCCTTCTTCTTGAGCTTATGGTTGCTCTTGATCTTGATCTTATAGCTTGGTTTAGAGGTTAGAGATTTTGTTGGAGAGGTTCATCATCATCTTCATTTTTTGGTCTCCTTCTTCACTTGTTTGTATTGGAAGGACTTGTGACCTTCTTGATATCATTTGAAGCATGTCACGGTGAACTCCGTAAGCTTCTTCATCATGAAAGCACGGTTATCTTGAGGAGGTTGGACATGTCTTTTGCCCTTTAAACTCGCCAAGTCCTTCTTGAGCTTCTCCACTTTTTGCTTAAGCTCATCATTCTCTTGTGCAATGAGATTGTTAGATGATTCTATAATAACATTCTCAACAAAAATCTCATTGCAAAAGGGTGAGCTATATAAAGTAATTAAATTATCACAAGAAGTAGAAGCATCTATCTTAGGATTAAAATTAAATAGAGAGGTAGATTGCTTCAAAGGGATCTTAGTTTGAGATTCGATGCACTCAAATTTAGCCTTAAACTCATCATGCTCCTTGTTTAGCAAATTGAATTTGCTCAATAATTATTCATAATTAGAAACAAAGGTAGCATAAATGTCATTAAGTGTATTGAATCTCATAAGATCTTTTGATTGTTTCGTAAGGGCTCTTTATTGCTCATTGATTAAATGAAGGAGTTCATAATAGAAAGAGAATTCTCATCAGATTTATCATTACTTATATCGCTATCCATACCTCTAGCTATAAGGCACTTGTGAGATGACTTGCATGATGACGACTTGTGTGATGATGACCTTGATGAAGAGTTTTTCTTGGAGGGGAGGATGGTGAAGCTTTCATCACTTGAGCTTGACTCTTCATTGTCGCTCACCCATCTTCCTATGCTTGCGAATGCCTTGGCTCTTTCCCTTTTCCCCCTCTTGTTCTTGATTTTCTCCTTCTCCTTCTTGGTATGATCAATTGTGTTAACCAAGTCTTCAATGAAGATAAAATGATCAACCTTGACATTGATCCTCTTTATGTTCTTCTCTAACATTGAGAAGAGCTTGACCATCTTAGGATCAATTTCTTCATCACTTGATGCGCTTTGATCATCCTTTTCATAGTTCTTTTCATCTTCTTCCTGTTATCTTCACTTGAGCTTAACTCTTGCTCTTATCTTCTTATCCTTGCATTCATGTGTTGGCATTGAGCTTGCTTGCTTATGAGAGCAAGGTTCTTTATGTTGGATGAGGAAGAAGCCTCCACCCTATGTTCATTGTCATCTCATGGGTGGTGATCTTGCCGAGCACTTGGCTTGGAGTCATCTTTTTGATATCATTGTTGTCGTAGATGATGGAGACTATCAACTTGTACTTTGGAAGAAGAGATTGAAGTATTCTTCTCACCACTTGATCATCTTTAATTTGCGTCAAACCTAACCTATTGATCTTATTGACAAGAATATTCAAACATGAATACATGTCATTAGCACTTTCATGAGGTAATTGTTTGATGCCATTGAGCTTAGTAACAAGCATGTGATATTTCTCATTGCGCACATCATTTATGCCTTCATGTATTTTAATGAGACTTATTCCAAATAATGTGCATTGGAGAGAGAATAAACACGATTAAATGCACAAACACATATAGATGATAAAAGGATACTCTTTGTCAATGCATCTAATTGCTTCTCCTTATTGGTGATGCGAGGTTTCGTTGGTGACTCTCCAAACATTCAACCCTTGGGCTTACAAATAACAAGATATTAGAATTTTCCACTGGAGAAAGTTTGTGCCATAAAAAAGTGGAGCACTATAGGAATCTATCCTAACCCCGAACGTCACAACTCACTAGACGGTAAAACCTAATCGATCACAATAAGACTAAGGCTCAAATGCTACTTGAATTGGCGAAATCTTGTGAAAGATGTGAAGCTCTAATACAAATTAAAGAGCTAGATATGAGCCCTAGCTCTGATACCGATTAAAGGTCACTAGAGGAGGCGGGGGTGGATTCCAAGGTCACTAGAGGAGGCGAGGGTGGTTTTTGGTTGTCGTTGTACTCCTTGTTGGTAATGGTGCTCCTTCTTGTGTTAACCATCTGATTAGGGATGGAAAGAGAGACATGAGTATATAAACAAGACTGGAAAATGATTTAACTAAGGAAACTCAACTATATTATATTATAGATATTAAAGATACGACTGTGGACAAGGTGTCAAAGCATTCCACAGCACACACTGACACTCAAACAAAAGATCCAAATTACACACTTAGCACCATAACAATAATTCCCACACTATCATTATTATCCTTAACGATTACATCGACGCTCGACTCTAGCGAAACTAAGACGATCTACTGAAGACTCTACTGTTGGGACTCCTCTCTAGTGCGGGATCCTAAGGGGGATGAATCGACTGATCCTTCTTCTTCTATGGTGGGGGCGTTGAGGCAGATCCTCTTGCGCGGAGGTGAGTGAATAGACAAGACTTCTTCTTCATCTTCTGCAGGTCCTTCTTGGTTGGCATCATGTTCATCCTTGAGTAGTGAAGTGACAAAAGTGAGACATTGATGAACATCTCCCAATTCCCATAGGACGCAATCCAGTTCATCTTCCAATGCCATTGTGAGCGCAACTTGTTCACGCAGCTTGGGGCTTTCTCTGAAAGGGCGCTTCACAAACGGTTCTTCACTCCCACAAGTTCTTCGGGGACAGTATGCATAAGTAGAGTCAACCATCTTGTTGTTGTATTGGTCTTGAACATGGGATATGGCTTGACATGCTGCATCTTGAACACCGGCAATGAAGGTTGCACTTGGGGTCATTGCTGAGTGAATTCCCATAACTCAATGAACATCCATTCCTTCATCTTCGCTTCGCTTGTAGTTGTTCGTAGTTGTAGATGGTGAATTCTACCTTCCATTCCACATATCCAGAGTATTGCTTCTTAATTCCCCTATAGATTGGCTTTAGTGTATGTCTAAGTCTAGAAAGTATTCCCCATAGCAGGTGAGGAAGGTGTCCAGTACGAAGACCATCATTCTCGTAGACATCGGGAACATGATCTATGTTGCGGAAGGTGGGATCATCAATCTCCTCTTCAGTTGGAACACGTTGAAAACTGGTGGACGTCCTCCAGTTAACTTGCGAGCGGTGAGCAGCCGGCGAACCATCTTTAAAGGGGAAGATATGATATAAGAACTAATCTTAAAGGTAGCAAGGGACAAGTATGAGAACTAAGAAAAAACTCCGATGAGTTTAGAAAAACTAGGGAAAACCTTAGAACGACCATTCTAACTAGGCTTGCGGTCCTACAGTCAGTATAGCTCTGATACCACTTCTGTCACACCTGATTTTAACGGACAAAATCAAGTGCGGCTTATGTGTGTCCAGAAAGTTCAACACACATAAGGATATCACGAGTGAAATAACAAAAGCAATACTTTAACTTACAACCGTTTAACTCTTACATTAAAGACTTCACCTAAACAACATATTAGCTAAACGACAGAAACTAAACGACGGCAATGAAACAGAAGCATTGGCGACCTAGCAACTCCACAGGCAACAACCGGAAGACACGCTCCTAGTACACAAGGTCATTGTCTTGAAAGTCTTCAAAGTCTTCCACCGAACAACATATATATTGTGGGAGATAGCAAGAATGAGCACATGGAGTACTTAGCAAGTGTGAGAAAGATAATGATATGTAGGCTTACAACAAGAATAGGCTAATACATGGTATATTTGCGTAAGTGCAAGTAAAGAAAACAGTAATGTAATTTAAAAGTATTAAGCAGTTATTAAGTAAATATAACCCAACAACCCAACTAGACATTACCCAAGGCTAACCACCTTACAAACCATAACAATCCAACCATCACTCGTAGCACCAACCTATAGCCAAACCATTACCATGATCAACTAATCATGTGAGGATCTAAGTCTCCTATAACCGTGGACATGATTGTTATAACAGTTTTACACTCTGCAGAGATTTTCCAACTTTTAGCCACGAGTCGTGATATCCATGTTGTCGTGTTTGCAAGACATTTAACACACGTTAGTAGTGTGCTGCCAGGAGAATCACTACGAAGCATGATCTATCAATTAGGTCATGATACTTCAACGAATGCCAACCATGTGTCTAATTGGTATGCTAAGCCTTACCCATATCGGCCTCGTGTTTGGTACGATATTTCTTGGGTTGTCACTCTACGAACCGATCCTTATATGTGACACTTGGGCAAAGAGTATCCAACAGGGAAATAACCAACAAAACCTAACATATTTTCTTGGAACGTATCCACAAGCCCACCTCATGAAGCACTATTATCAAACCAACTCCTTACCCAAGTTCTAGGGTTCCATGTTACTAAAACAAGTTCATCATCGCTATTGTATATGTCCACTAAACATGTATATGACACTTCCCGTCATCCCAAAAGCATGACTAAGTAATTCTATCTAAGAGACTCATATCAACTACCACTTAGACTTCAAGGAATGTAAAGAAAGAACCAGGTAAACCCTAACATAGGTGACTACCCATCAAGTTGATAGACATTGCATGCAATTTTGTAAAACGAAATATTTAAAATATAGGTTCAAGATGATCAAGGACATTTGCCTTCTCCTTCATGTTGCTCAGTGAACTCTAGCTCTTGATCTTGATGCTCCTCAAATTGATCTGGGGTGTTGACGTCTAATCGCATGATTACCGGCTCACCGGCGGTGAAGACAAGAGATGGAACACGATCAGGAGGGAAAGGGGATCTCGATTTGAGGCTTACCGAAGGCAGATCGGCTCTGGAAGGGCTTGACGACGGAGAGAGCAGTGATGGAGCTCGGGATCACGTCGCAGAGGGGTCTCCGGCGATCAGGGAACCAGGGTGATGGCGGAAGGAGCTTCGGCGAAGGCAAGTGCTTCTATTGGTGGGCTCAGGTGACGCAAAGAGGCACTGGAGCGGCGAGCTTGGCTGAAGGTGGCATTAATGGCGGCGGTGGCGTCAAGATCTCGGCGAGATGCTCTAGATGTGGTAGCTTCGGCTTTGGGAAAAACACGAGGGGAGGCGGGGACATATATAGGTGGCATGAGAGGGTCTCGGGAGGACCTGGGACTCTTAGGCGGCGGCAGAATTCATTTTGAACTCGGCGGCAGCGCTGAGTCCGCCTTGGAGACGATGCGGGCGAAGACGTGGGGTGAAGGCGGTAAGCAATGCGGGCGTCTTCAGCTGGTGGGCTGGTGTGGCTGCTGTGTTGGACCGGTGCGTGGTCCACGCAGGAGGCAAGTGGCGTGTGAGAGCAGCAGCCTGGTTGGCTCAGCTGGGTTGAAAGGAGAGAAAGGAAGAGTGAGCCGTGCAGGCCAGGCTGGCTAGTTGGGTGGGCCGAAAGGGAGAGGAAGCGGCCTGGGAAGAGTTTTATTTTTTATTTCATTTCCTTTTCTAAATTCATTTGAAATTTGAATTTAAAGACAAATCAATTCAAACAAAGCCAAATAAACTAAAAAAACCCCTAATTGCCTATACTCAGCATGAATGCATATAAATCACATATAGCCAATGTTCATTTGGAATTTAATTTTATAAATTAGATTTTAAACCAAGGCTATTTAATTCAAACTCAAATTAAAGTCTGGCCAATTTTAGAAACTAACAAATTTGAAAATTAGGTTGTTACATTGATCTACTCTTTAGCCCGCAATCACTAGCAACACTCTCTGTAGGCCTATAAGAACTAAACATTCTCTAATCTTGAGCTCAATCACCTTGGATAATCACTTTAAACACTTTGGTGTCTTGGATGTCTTCTCAAGTGCGTTTGAGCTTCCTCTAGACTCTAGCAGCATGCCACAACTTTAAATAACTGAGTAGAGGGGTACTTATAGCCTCAAACCTGCACACTAACCGTTAACCCAATGGCTCAGAAAAGTTGTTAACACCGGATGATCCGGTGAGAATAATATTACTAACACCGGATCATCTGGTGAGTACACTCTGACAAACTAGCTGTTGGAACCCCACTCAAGTCTCTGTGAACACCAGACATTCCAGTGTATACTTCATCTTCATCACTGGACTTTCCGGTGAGTTATCCTGAGCCATCCGAGCCAACTACATCCTCTCTGTGTAAATTGCTCTGGGGAGAGCATCCGGTGCATATTACTTTATCACTAGACTATCCGATACCTTGAACTTTGTTTTGCCTCTTTGTGCTGTTTATTATCCGGTGTATTGTTTGGTGTAGCCTTGCTTCATCACCGGACCTTCCGACGTGTTGATCTTCGATCTTCCACAGCTGCAACCTTCTCTAGTGGACATACTTTGGTGTGTATCTTCCTCCGATCACCATACTTTCCGGTGGGTTGTTCCATTCAGCCTTCTGGACAAAAACACTCTGGTGTTGCCATGCTTTGATTACCAGACTATCTAGTGAGGTTTAGCCTTCGTTCTGTAGCACGACATCCTTCTCTAAAAGAATTGTTCTAGTGAGCATACTTGCTGATCACTGGACCTTCTGGTGAGGTCTTCAAATCTTTCTCTCCATTTGCCAGATATGCTCCAGTGAGTTTAACAACCAAAGCAACCAGACCATCCGGTGAGGCAAATCTTCCTGAGACTTCTCCAATTCAGTCTAACTTTATCTTGGTTACGGTGGCTTCTTCATATATTGCATCCATGAGATCTACTAGTATATAGTCTTAACAACCATGTTAGTAACATTGACTATATTGTCATTAACCCTCAAAATCACAATCATGACCTAATAGGATCATTTTTGCTACAACTACACTGGATATAGGGAGGCTGGTCCAGACTCTAGAGGATGCATACCATAGTTGCTCAAAATGATATATTGCTCTGAAGTTGCTCAGCTTTTCATTCAGACATGGTGTGTTTAGTTTCCTAAATTACCTTTGCTGGTCTGGTAGATACATATAGTCTTATAGAGAAACATGTTTGATTGCCTACACTCGTTGTTCTAATTTAGCTCGGCGGATGCAACTATACACTTTCGATCTGGCCCTCTACAATCTGCTTCGGCGGATGCATGCTCCTGCATTCACTTATACAAGTGATTCCACTTGTCAGTATCCTAAAATCATTTTTATGCGAGCAATCTATCACAATTACCTCTTGTATTCACTCATGTGGTTTTCGGTCAACCAAACAGAAACTCAGTTTAACTTATCCAAACAGATACCACCAATCAAATACTTTTTTTTTCAACAAATATAATTCCACTCAGACTATTGATCCTCAACCAAACTATAAGATGTGGATCTACAAAATCCCATACGAAGAACCAAACACACCACAATGGATATCATACAACAATATGATTCTGTCCCAATCAGAGCGTTCGTAAACGTCGGTTTTTTGATAAGTTCTTGATCGGTGACGCGTGGCTTCAAAATGAAGATTTTCATTTCTTTCGCGACCAGTTATTGGTCAGCTGTTCGTTGATCAGGCGTTTAGAGAGGCTTTGTTTACTCCTACCGGCGTCCTAGGTGCTTTGACAAAGATGAACATCTTTTTATTGTTTAACACACGCAACTAGGCGATCGGACACGCACATTTCCATCCTAGATGCTGGTGCTTCGAGTCATCATCACTAGCAGTAGGCAGGGGGAATGGAATTCCTAGACCCGGGGGAGGGGGAGGGGGGGGGGATACGTGAAACACGCACGGCTATCTCTCATGTGTGCAAGCATCTTTGCGTCGTCGCACATAAAGCGCAAGCCTATGAAGTGTACCGTGGACACATATGGGACAGGAACACAAAAAAATCTCGTACAGGGCTACTGGCTCAGAAAAAATGTTTCGCCCTTTTTCGCTCGCTTGCCGTATTACGTACAAATTAGTGACTTTTGACGTTCCGTTGTGAATCACTTTTAGACAATACGTGTTGGGAAGAAGGAACAGAGATGTCAAGTCGACTACCCTGCTGACCAACGCGATGTGAGTGATGTGAGGATGCAATGCAATCAGCGGGCGATCGATGATTGTCATGTGCCGCACGGGCGGACACGGGAGGAGCAAGGAAACGTAAGCCATGCCTCCCTGTCTGTCCCCGTCTCCTCTCCCGAGCTAGAGTTACCCGAAACCAACCGGCCAAGACAAGGCTTGCCCGTGCGGTGCTCATCGCCTGCTGCTTGCCTTCAAACTGACAAGTGACTACAAAAGTGAGTGCAAGAGAGCATGCTATCTTCTCCTGTGTGCTGTTGCTGATGTCGAAACTCAAAAGCGAACGTACGTACATAAAGCCTCCCTGTCCGATATGTTCATCGACTGATTTTGACGGGCGATTCGATCTTTGACTTTAAGCACTCATATTTCTTTCATTAAGTTCAGCTCATATTGTGAGCTGAGCACTAGCAGCATTGACCCTGGCCAATTTTGTTCTCTCCTTTCCTGAAACGAATCAAACCAAAGGTTTCTGATTGCTGAACATTTTCACGACGACATGCACGGCCATGTGTGCATGCATCTGCTTGTTTAGTCTTCTAGTTATCATCATATCCGGATTTTTTAGCCTTTTTAATTAATATTTTATTAATAGCCCCCCAACTAGATTTCCAAAAAAACAACCCTTAGGTCACACCTAGATCCACAGCATGGCAATCGTATAGTCACGCCATATACGTTGGTGTCACCATAGCTATCATGCTTGAACGCCCCAGGTCGTTTTATTCGTGGCGAGGATGTGATAGCTCATGTCCCACCAACCACCTTGGCACAACCGACTTTCATGCTAGGCACGATGGTGTGACCGCCCCTGTACAAAACCAAGTATGTGCCTCCCTCCCTCCCATGAAAAATGACTTCCTCTTATCATTGACAACTTGCAATCTATCAGCCCTATTCTCACCTTCTTCAATGCCACCACTATCCTTTGCCTCCACACCTTCTTCTTGCACCTGTTCATCCTCTGCCTCATCATCATCTCCCTAGGATGTAGAAATTGCATCAACATTCAGTTCCGCCTTCTCATCCTTAAAGGTTGAGTCTTCAAAGTAATTGGTTGCAACTGCAAGATCAAGATTAAATTCATATGCAGCACCCTCACGAACCGAGTTACAAGAAACAGGGTCTATAACTTGGTGACTATGAAGTAATTGGGAACAACTTCAACATTTTCTCCCGTTGGCTGACACGATGGTCCCTCTTGGATCAAGTGTTCAATAGGGTCTTCTTCCTCGATCACCCTTGCCGACATGATGAAGCATCTAGGCCTCTCATTTATGTTTTGATAATTAATGATAATGTGTACATGTGGATTAAGATGTTTGTTTGACATATGAAAATGTTAGTCCCAAAATTGTTGAAGAGTTAGAAAATGCATGTGTGAAAGATATGCAAATGGCTAGCTCAAGGCAAAGGTAAAAAATGTAGAGCATTTTCTTTTGTCGGTCAATGATGGTTAGAGAATAAAAATGACTGAATTGATATGATAAATGTCGTACTATTAAGAGCAGTTGATACCCGTTTACTTGAGGTATCAAAGATGTCATAATTGCTCAAACTTGTATTTCATCTAGAATGAGGAATTCACTTTGAGAGAAACCAAAAATCCTACTCTTTGAAGTGTTCTGAGTGTCTGGCGGTTTGACCGCTAGGGGTCAGCGGTCTAACCGTCGTCTGCACAAGGGATAGATTCCAAGTTGCATTGTCTCGCGGTCTGACTGAGGTCGTGCCGGCTTGACCTCCATAAGGAACAGAGAGTTTGGACTCTCTGTTCTGGCTCGTGGTTTGATTGTGGCTATGCTGGTCTTACCGCCAGAGGAAAAGAGAGTTTGGGATCTCTGTTCAAGGCTCATGGTTTGATGGTGACCATAGGCGGTCTGACCACCAATTCAATTTTGGCTCAGAGTCAAAGTAATCACTGCACTGAAGTAGCCATTGGACCAGTGGCGGTCTGACCGCTAGTTGTGCTGCGGTCTGACCTCTAGGAGCTAAGAACTGTCAAACTTCAGATAACAACTACATTTCTGATTGTAGCCTATAAATAGCCCCTTGCTGGTCCAAGAAAGCTCTTTAGCATTTCCATTCTGATCTCTTGAGCTCTTGTATCCTCTTCTCCCTCTATTGGCTTAGTTATTGCATCTTTGAGAGTGTGAGAGCATCCAGTGCATTGCTTTGTAGTGTTTGAGCTTTGTGGCACTAGTGATCCTTCAAGCAAGTGTCATCGGCTTATTACTCTTGGAGGTTGCTGCCTTCTAGATGACTTGGAGGTAGTTGCACCATTGAGCCCTTCAAGGAGTTTGTGAAGGAGTTCCGGTAGTGATTGTGAGAGGTTTTGAGCACGCCTCACTGGAGCAGTAAAGTAGTTCATTACTCTAAACTAGCTCAAGATCAAGTTGCTCGTGGTGAGCCTCTTCTCGTGATGAGAATTGCATACCTGATAGAGGAGTGGTTAGGACTTGAACTCACCTCAACGTGGATTAGAGGTGATCAGCAAATCACCGCTACCATAAGATAAAATTTATTGTCTCTTTTGTGTGGTATATCTTGTGCTTTTTACATTTTTGCAATTTACCTTATGCAATTTATCTTCCTAGAATTTAAATTATTGCATGTCACCATAAGATTGCAAACCTTGATATAGTTATAATTGCTTTATTTTGCTTTAGTGATATCTAGTTTAAAATTTTGTAAGTTTTATTTGATCGCTGAACAATTAGTTTTGAAACATCCTATTCACCTCCTCTAGTCGGTATCCTTGATCCTACACATGACACCACCACATTCCATGTCCACCACTTCCCTAGTGATTGGCCTCTTAGTAACTTCTATGACAACCTCCATGCAAGCAACTTGAGAACTTTCACAATTTTGTTGTACAATTTTCAATCATTCTTTGATGCCAACTTCATGAACACATAGTGAGCCCTTGCACCCCTGACATCGAACCAACCTTGCATTCCTACTTCGCCATCATACACTCCACATTTCAACTTTACCAGAATATGCGCAACTAGATCATAAAAGCATGGCAGATTAAAAAATGATAACAATTCTTCCTTTATGTTTTTCAAACTCTCCTTTTTCATTAATTATGCCACCCCAAAACATGCAAACAACACAAATCATTCTACAAAACACAGCCACCACATTTATATTTGCATTCCAAAATTGCTAAATTATCGAACAATTATACATCATTCCCCCACATGTAGGCTACACTTATATGAACTAACTAAAATCGCATAAAAATGTGTATGCAACTCATTCTTCACGTTAAGCAGGCTAACAATACATGCATTCGATGTTATGAACCATCCAATCCACATCAATTCATTCCAATTCCAAATAATTTAGCCTACGAAACAATAGGTCACTTACATCTAACAAAATGCTCAAAATTAACCAAAAAATGGATAGGATGGAGGAGTTACCTTCCTAGGGGACGCCCCAACTAAATGCCCTTTGATTTGAGGCCAAATTAGAGGTGGATTAGAGGTAGATTGAGGGGAGGAGAGAGGGGCGCGGTGCGGTTGGGCTCGGGTTGGAAGAGGAAGAAATGGAAGGGATGCAAGGGAGGGAGCTCGAGCATAGTTCTGTATATGGATGGTCACGCCACCGCTCCTGGCGTGACAAGTGGTCGCACCAGGATGGTTGGCGTGACATGAGTTTTCATGTCACCGCCATGTGTAAAGTGATTTGGGGCGTTCTAGCATGATAGCTATAGTCACGTCAACACAAAGTGACTGTACGATTGCCACACCATGAATCTTAGTGTGACAAAAATGCTATTTTCTGAAAATCTAGTTCCGAGTGACTATTAATAAAATATTAATTAAAAAAGGCTAAAAAAATATCGGTTGGAGCTCCGAGACAGCGTAGCTGGTCTGGTCTGTCTCTTGTGTCTGGTAAAGGTTTGTTGCCAGTATAAAACAATGCGCCTCCTGTCTGCACAAAGCCCGTGCAGATCTGCAGCCGCAGCTTAGCGCACGCAGCTCCCCTTTTGCTTCCAGAACGCCGCAGCTCACTTCGCAATCTTCCATCTCACAAAAGGAGCGAGCTGGCCGGCCTGCACACTTTATGCTTTGTCTTGTCTCCTTAGACAACTCCTCGAGAAAAGCTTAATAAATGAGATTTTAGTGGACAAACCATCATTAACGGCATCATAAACCATCACTTTGGTGGGATCAGTTGCTTGCAGAGTCGACCAAACTGCGCACGTGAAAATCACAAGGCTACATGAGACCTTGGTCGTTTCTCCAGCGTATGTTGCCTCAGTTTTGCGTACCGATCATCAGTTGCTGCATAGTGTAGGAGGCTTGACCAAGGTCATGTCGACACAACTCCTTAACAACGATCGCATGTTTAAGAATTAGTCCAATTCTCGTAATAACTGATAAGAGTTCCTTCATTTCAAATGGGACCTTAAACTAGGCCATCCATCTCTCTTTTTTCCATAAGTGCGACTGCCAGCTCTCTGACTATGAACGTCTCATAATACATATTGAGATTTATGCACCAACCACTTCACCGCAAAGCCCACTTCGTCAGCGAGATCTCAGTGGGCAGGAGCGATCAATGTATCCATTCCATTCTTCATCAGTACGCAACCTATCAATCTCTTCTCACCTTGGCGAACAGCACGCTAGAGAGGCAATGATACCAACAATTACGTGCCACAGCGGCTAGTGGTACAGTACACTATACTGCTGCTGCTGCTGCCGCCGCCGCCGCCGACCATCATCGTGCCTGCGGGAAGCAGCAGGTCTGCAGGTGTCTGGGATTTGCATCATGCCGTCTCAGAAGAGGAACGGAGAGCGTAGACGTGCCAGTAACGAGGGAGGCCGCCTTTTCCCCCGTGCGCATGTTAGTGTAAAATAGGAGTGGGAGGCGAACAAAAAAAGTTTGTCTAGAGGAAGCTTGCTGATAAAGTGTAGGTGAAGTGATCTCCCCTGTGTGGCTGTCCCCTCCCTTCTCAGGAACGTCTCTTCCTTTTTCACCCAACGGCGCGTAGGAACTCCTGCATCAACGAGTTGAGTTTTGGTTGATCGGAAGAAATTAGGTGCGATCACCACTTGGCGAGCGAGCGGCCTATCACCTTTTTTTTGCATCTATCGATATGAATAACTTGGGAACAAGTTCTCGAAATTTACTTTTTTTTGTGTCTACATGATTTTAGCTTTAAATTCATTCAACGTGAGGGAAAACAAATTTTTTTTTGCAAACGGTAAATTAAATAATGATAAATAAAAAATAAAGTTTTTTTTTGAATTTTTCATGTTTATTTGGTGCGCAAACGGAAAGTTGATTTGCACCACAGGAGGTGATCAGAAAAGAAAATACTTGATTTCGTCGTTGATGGCATGGATGTTGATTCGGTGGACCTCCACACAGGTGGTGAAAGCCATTTTAATTTCATCACTTGTTGTGAGGCCTTCTTGGTCTACTCGAAAGCAAACAGGTGATAATTTCATGTTCTGCTGCTTGTGAAATCCTTGCAAATTACAGCAAATTTTCTCACTACTATAAAACCTCTCGTCATTGTCGGTTCAAAAAAAAAAAATGCTTTGCTACTAGTTTTTAAATCTGCAATGATTAAGCGACAGTAAGTTTGTTAGAACTTCTGTCTCAAATCTCCATCCTGAAGAGTTTTTTGGTAGAACAATTTTGCACTATATATGACATATTGATCCTAACTAGGGGAGATGAATGACCAGGGAGAGTGGCGACACAATGATCTTCTTCTTGGTCTCCAGCACCTAGGGCAAATTCGCGGCAAAAACAACCGTCGAGTCAGGGCGGTGGGGCAACGACACCAGAGTGTCGGGGCAGTGAGGCACCAAGGCGGTCGCAGCCGGCTGTGCATCGGGGCAACGGGTGTCGAGATGAGAATACGGCTAAGTGTTGGGGTATCGGGACATTTGAATTTATATTTAGTTGTATCATTGCTGGTTGTAGCCTCCTATCACTGCTGACTGCTGGTTCTGTACTACAACCGATAATGATACTCTGTCTAAGTTTTAAACATTGTATACTGTGACAAATTATTTTGATTTACTTTATCGATACCAGTTATTTTCTAACCGGCGGTGAAAAAGAGCACAAATGACTCGCTGCTTTACAAAGGTCCTCAATTCCAATGAAAAGAATAGTTAAATGCTAGTTGTTCCAGGATGGTTTTTTGGGAATATTTGTTCCTGCATGTCAATTGTCTTCTCTAATTAACCGGCGAAATGATGGTGGGAAGTAGTAGCAGTTATGATCGTGCTAAAGTTGATGGCAAAGTTTCCTTCCTCCTGCGTGAATCCCGCACCGCAACGTCGCTTTGCCTCCAACGCCCGGGCCTATGCCACCAGCCCATAGCTTTTTTGCTCTTCACTCTCGATCGTATGAAACTACAAAATGGCAGCAGGAAAAAGTTGGCACGCCGCAGTCACCTGCTGCGATCTCGGCAAATTGAATTCAATGGGAAAACGACCCCGAGTCGGATCAATCGATGGCGTGGAAGGTGACCTGTCTGAACTGTCGGGGAATCTGTCTACCTTAGCTCGATCTAATCGTGGTGACTGGTGACGCGCCCGGCCAGGCAGATCGTTAGTTCAGCGGCTGGGTCACAGGACGCGCGCCCGTGGCGCAGCTGAAAACGATACGACGCCATCGAATCAAGCGGCGCCTCAGAGCTCACCGTTCGCGATCCTACTCCAAGTAGCCTTCCCTGTAATCTAGCGGCCAATTTGGGCGCGGAGCACGGACCAAACAGCGTGCCCCGATCGTATCAACGGCCGTCGCTTTCAGCGGCCGCGGCTGTGTCCCCGGGCTGTAGGCCTCTGCGGAGGCAGGCCTCGCGCGGGTGTCAACACCGCCGATCCGTGCCGCACTCCGGTGGCACGGTGGGTTAGGTCCCCGTCTTTATGACCGGCGCGCGCGCACGTACGTACCTCGCCCGTGCGTTTACGACTCCGGCACCGTCCTTGATTGCGGATTCAAACGGCACGAGCAGTGGCCATGAGCTAGCTTGGTCTCTACTGCACGCCATGCCTCCTGTCCTGGCCGAAGCATATGCCGTCCATGCACAGGAGCAGTGCCGAACTGATCGCGTCACATTGATCACGGATTGCTTGAGCGTGCGCACATGATTGTGTGTCGGTATGCGCGTGTGAGAGACTGAGCGGTTTGGTGGTGGTGGTGGTCACATCCCCTGCGCGCGCTCGAGTGAACCCAACACGTCACTTGTTGTCAAGGGGAGGCCAGAGGGTGCATGGTACTATTGTTTTCTTGTTAATTTGTTCGATCGATCTCTTCCTTGATCAATCGATTAACGAATTAACATTGTCTAGTGTTCTAAATTATATATATATACACCTCTACTACTTGCTGAGAGGCGTAAAGGCATCGTTTAGCTCAAAATGGAATGGAGCTTGTATAAAATGAGAACAAAGGATTAACAACCCTGCATGTGTGTCACTCGCAGGCTTTGATCAGCTAACCAGGTGTGTACACCTATCACATACAAAAAACAGCCTTTAATTTTTTAAAGAAGCATATAAAAAAGTAACTAAATATATTTTCCCACACCATCTCCTTTAGCGCTCTCTCTCTCTCTCTCTCTCTCTCTCTCTCAACCCTTTGGCTTTCTCAGCTCCCATTACCAGCTATATATACATAGATCTCCTGCACTCTTTCCCTCTCCCTTCCGTTCCTTAATTTGACGAGTAGCTGCTAGTTTCACCCCACCTCTGTCCTCTCTATTCTACATAGCTACCAGATTATGTGCTAGTCAGACATGGCGGAGCGCAAGGGCAGGGACCGGTCCCCTTCGTCGTCCATGGACAGCAGCACCCACCCGGTGCTTTCCTCAACGTCGTCGGGCTGCCGGCCGGCGAGGCGGGACCTCAGAACCGATCTCCAGCTAGGGCTCAGCCTGGTGACGTCGTCCTCCCTCCTGGCCGCGGAGAGCAAGAGCATCCCTTCCACGCCAAGGTTTCTTCACCCACAACTCTCCTTTTCTTCTTCCTAGCTTTGTGTTAATTAGATCAGCAGAACATGCATGCAAGTCTTCCTCTGAGAAACTATTAAAAAAACGCCATGGCTAATTCGATATATGTTTTTTGCTTGGTTTCTTTTTCATTGGTTGTTTACTTTAGATTTAAATAGATAATTGGGTATACACCACCATTTATATGCAGAGGACATCAATTGTATTCATATACGCAAGGGGAATTGGGGTTGGGGAATTACCTGGCTCATGTTCTTTGTGGATCTACTCCCTCTCCCATAGATCGTTTCCATACACAGCCCATGCATGCGACCAGGAGCTCATCAACTTGTCCTGAGTTCTTTTTCCCGTTGTTTAATCTGTCTCATTTATCAATTGTTATGTGTGCTTTCTTGTGAACCACACATGTACGATCGCCCTCAGGCATACGAATGCCTCAAACATCTGAGATGGATCCTGTACGTTCTTGTTTTGCTATGTCTATAACAGATCTTGATCTTTGCTACTTTGCTAGAATACATCAAGAGCTTTCTTTCATTTTGATGATCAACTCGATCATACCACAAATTAAGAAAGGGAGAGGTATATACAATAAAATTTGTCACAGAGCCAAACATTTCAGCCTTTTTTTTTCAGAGTAATTTTAGCGTTATTTGATCATTGCTTTATATCTTCACAGCAACTTTCGAATTTTTGTTGTTATTATTATCATTCAGAAATGTAGTGCATCCCGGATTAATTGGCCAACAGTAGTCCATCGATCTAATTGGTTCGCTTGTACATATCATCTACATTAACTGACAACACTCTCAACACGAACGGGTGATCCGGCAGGAACCAAGTACTCTCTGATTGGCCCCCCGTCAAGCCGTTCCTTAGGAGCGCCCTGACAGCATCCGCATGCCGGCGGCGGACATTGTTCGTGAAGGTGTATATGGAAGGCGTTCCAATCGGCCGGAAACTTGACTTGCTTTTGCTGGATGGGTACGACAGCCTCCTCGCTAAACTCTGCCAGATGTTTAAGACCCTCATCAAATGTAAGTACACATCGAAATATGTTCTTTACCACAATTTTTAAAGAATGTGAAACCAACAGAAAAAAAGGGGGAATGAGAAGAAATGATGTAACACAATCAATGCGGAAATGAATAGATCAACAAAATTGAACGACAGAATGAATCGTAATTATGCAATGCCAACACAAGGCTTTCTTGGGATCCTAGCCACTAGTATTTGCTACCACCAGTTTCTGGTGAATTCTTTCATTTTAAGAGGAGTTCCTGTCTCACACATTAAATTTGATAGATAAACACAAGTCATGCTGTCACATCTTCCTTTGTCATGATTCTATATTGCAATGCTCGCCGTTTCCTGTATAATTGATATATATGATATTATTAGATGCTGATGTTATGGAGTACCATCAACGAATTACTCGCAAGAAGGCTGCTCATGTTCTCACCTATGAAGACCAGGACGGAGACTGGATGATGGTTGGGGACGTGCCGTGGGAGTATGTTTCTGCTCTGCTTAAATTATTCACTAGCCTTTCATTTTACTGTTTGATTAGGCTGAGAGCTCTTCTTTGTATTTGCAGGCTTTTCCTTACAACTGTAAAGAAACTGAGGATTGCTAGAACAGATAAATGTTAATTAGCAAGCTTATTCATGCGGTGGACTTTATTTTCTTTCTTATTTCTTATATAGGATAGTTGAGAAAGATTTTGCTGAATAGAGTGGACATGTGGGCATGTGGCTATACTAACTTTGTACAGTATATACTGAAGAAAATGTAACCTTGCCACCTCCCAAGCATTAAAAAGCCTGTATTTGATTTTTTTCTGTTTCTTTCACTCGCTTGTAAATACCATATTTATTTGTTAAAGAGTAGATAATTTGTAAGGAAAAAATCATCGATATTAGAAATCTTCTCTTGCAAGTAAGGACTATTTGCAGAGCTTCTCTTGTTCATTTGGTATTACAATTACAGATAAAGCTAAAAAGGTGTTATCAGGATTGTGGAACACTGTTATTAATTAGCTAATTCTTTGTATAGGTATTCAAAGAACACAACACATGAAAGAATGAGATTTTCCATTTTCCATTCATGTTTTTTGGAAAATGAGTGGACAAAACACTACCATTTTGAGCTTGCATTAGGGGATAGCTTGTTCTCTCTGGCTTCACCTTTTCAAACAAAACAAGATATCTTAGATTCATTACTGAAATATTATTTAATAAAACCTAATATTACTAAAACTTGATATACCTAGGCATAAATCATATCTGCACTTTCTATGAAGAAGAAAAAAAATACCAGAAGAACATTTAGAGGAAGTCTTTTCGCTTTTGTAAGATATTCTTGTCTCCAAGTCCAGTCCATCACAAAGGCATGTCCCCTTCCTGTTTGGTTTTAATCAACATGTGTGTGATTTCACTTCTGAATGGTGAAATCTTGAAACATGGAAACACAAAGCTTGGATAAAGTGAAGCGACCCACCATATGTCACACTTCATAACCTTTCATTTCTGAAAACCAATAGCGGAGGAAGGAGCATGAAGAGAGCTATCTAACTAGGTCTACTGAGAGGTCTTATTTCTTTGGAATGAATTCGCCCCCTACTTTGCCCTCTTGGGCCTCCTTTTATTTATATGAGGGGAGGCGGTGAATGCCACATTTGCCCCTTGGATCTTTACATGGAGAGATGCTTAGTCACATTATTCGAGGGCATTATAGTTGTTTACCCTTGGATCACGAGGGCAGCAGCTGCCTACATATTATACATCATTGCCTAAGCCACCTATCTAATCGACACCCTAGGGGGAGGGGTATTTCCCCAACAGTACCCTCTCATCTATAAGCCTCGAGGTTTTGAGGGGCGGGTGGATGCAACATGTCTTGCTTCTACCTCTAGGGGTTCGAGAGCCCCTAGGGAAGGCGTTAGCAAGCTTGGTGTAATTTTTGAAGGCCGGTGGCGGTGGCGGTGGCATAGCTTGATGGAGTCTCACCACCCGAAGCATCACTACGGCGGGGCTCGACGAAGATGGGCCATCGGGACCCTCTCGACGACTTCGAAAGTGGAGCTTGATAGAGTTGCACGCCAAGGGTGACCGTGGAGTAGCTTGAAGGAACCAGATGCCGAGTCGATGGTGAGGAGTCTTGACGGAGGTAACGTCATCTGGAGCATCAAAGCCGGAGCCGGACTTAGCAGATGGCGAGGAGGCTTGACAGATGTGGCGTCATCCGGAGAACCACATCCGGAGCCACAAGCTGAGTAGACGGGGAGGAGGCTCGACGGAGGTGACACCGATCGGAGCACCGCGTCCAGAGCCGAACACTGAGTAGATGACGAGGAGACTCGACAGATGCGGCATCATCCGGAGCACCACATCCGGAGTCACACATCGAGTAGACAGCTAGAAGGCTCGATAGATGTGACGCTTTTCGGAGCACCACGTATGGAGCCACACGCCGAGTAGATGGCGAGGAGGCTCAACGGATGTGACGCCACCTGGAGCACCACGTCCGGAGCCACACATTGAGTAGATGACAAGGAGGCTCAACAGAGGTGGCCGTCCGAAGCCCTACGGTGGTGGCCGAAGGCAAAGTCTATGGCGAGGCCGAGGGAGGCAGTATGCCACCCCCTCGGTGAGTAGCCGTGACGAGGCTTGACGGAGGTGAAGCCGTCCGGAGTGCCACGATGGTAGCTAAAGTCATACACCGAGTAGATGGAAAGGAGGTTCGATAGAGGTGAGGGTGTTCGGAGCCTTGTGGTGGTAGCCGGAGGCGAAGTCTACGGCGAGGTCGAGGGAGGCTTCTGCCACCCCCTCCATGAATAGCCACGCTGAGGCTCGACGGAGGTGGGGCTGTCCGGAGCACTGCGATGAGAGCCAGAGCCATATGCCGAGTAGATGGCGAGAAAGCTCGACGAAGGTGACATTGTCTGGAGCACCATGTATGGAGCCTCACACCAAGCAGACGGTGAGTGTCACGCCCGGTCTTTCAAAAGAATAACCAGGTGCATTCCACATGTATGCCAGGATCAATTTCATCATACATGCGGTGACATATAAGTGATATACAGTTCTATATTGAACAAAACAACTTTCTTGAAATAAATACCAGAGTTTACAAGACAACAGCGGAAGAACAGAAGAGGACTTCTATGGATCTTTTGGGCATACCACAGGCAATCGACTAAGGGCAACGCGACCTGGAACTCTTGATCTCCTTGTAGTTTTCTCCAACTGAGTAGCATTTATTATTGAAAATAGCAAGTGTGAGTACATATCGTATTCCGCAAGTGTCAAAAAGTATGACATGAGTTCAATATTAAGAATAGCTTAACTCAGAGGTTTGTTTGCATAAATGCCATTTTAGTAGTAAAACAGTTATAAAAGCAACATATTTACTATGTGAAAGATCTTTTAAAACTTAAGCCAAGGTTCCAACCACCTTGCTCCTCATCTGAGGTCCCAGCCACCTCTATCCAAAAACCTAAGGTCGAATCACAGTTCCCACCACTGTGATCCACCTGAACCAACCAAAGACCATCCAAACCATCAGAAACCACCCGAATAATCATGTGAGGGGTCCATGCCGCTCATAATGGTGAGCAAGACTGAATATTCAATTTTCACTCTGCAGAGGTTGTACACTTTACCCACAAGACGTGTCTTCCTATTTTGCCGAGTACCCGTTGGACGACGGATGACTCTTACACACTTCTGAGGTATGCACTAGGAATCTACTGCAAAGCCTTTCCAATGCCTCTCAGCATGTGTCGATCCGCTAAGGTTTCACCGCCGTACATAAGTGGAGTACACCCTCCACCCCAGAAGCCCCCTCTTACGCCTTACAGTTCCAAGAAGTACACCCTGGAATACCACCAAATGACCTTCACAATACTGAGAGGGAGGATAGCTGTCAGTGGATGAACACCGCAAGCGGGGATCCTGAGGGATCCCCTTTGAGATTCGGCCGGGGGGCTGGTCCTGGATCTACCTCGTACGTGGGGTTAATGCGTGTGTATGGGACTTAGGCGGGACGAATGATCGTCGGCTAGTAGGAGTAAATGCACCAAGGATTTAGACAGGTTCAAGCCGCACGGAGGCATAATACCCTACTCCTGTGTGTCTAGTGTGTTATTAATGCTCTTGGAATGCCTTTCTCTGGATCTCTAGCACTCTCGTTTTTCTCTGTGTTACAAGCCCTGACTATCTCAAGTCAGGTTTTTGGTCTCTTGTTGGCTTTGGTCTTTTCTTTCTACGAAGTGCTCCGCCCCTTTTATCCAACGGGGGAGGCCCTCCAGGGAGTGCCCAGAACGGGGGCACAAGTTCCAGTAAACAATAAATGGAAAGCTACCATCATGGGTCTACAGTTGATGTTATAGAGGGTTGAAAATGTGCCCCTCGGACGGTCCCGTCGGTCTTCACGTCCCAACTTTAGCAGGTGCAGGGGGAGCCCACCGGCCAGCCTCTGAGTACCCTCTCATGCCTGTCTGGTCAGAGTAGGTCTGACACGGTCTGATGCAACGGGGCGATAGGTGATAAGCCTCGAGCCCATCAAAGATATATTCAAGCCATCTTCCTTTATGGGCCCCGCGAGGGGACATGCGATGGGACCCGCCGCATTAATTGTTCCCACGCCTTCCTGCCAGGTGGTGGTAGAGATTGACATATTCAGTACGACAGGCATGGGGGAGAGTGGTTGGGTAGGACCGGCCACGCTCCCCCTTAAATGCAGCATTGGGCCTCCCACCGATCGATACCTCATCATGGAGTCCTTGTGGGGTCCACCGGCAAGGGACTTCTCGGGTCCTCGGGGAACTCTGGGTACTCGGGGACCAACTGTTCTTGGCCCTGAGCACCCCCTCCGGGACCTGGCTCTTCTCGGGTCCTCGGGGACTCTGGGTACTTGGGGACCAACTGTTCTTGGCCCCGAGCACCCCCTCCCGGACCTGGCTCTTCTCGGGTCCTCGGGGCACTCTAGGCACTCGGGGACCAACTGTTCTTGGCCCTGAGCACCCCCTCCCGGACCTAGCTTTTCTCGGGCCCTCGGGGAGATGGTCCCCGAGGGAGGGCGCTATGTGGCACTGTGTTGTCCTAGCCTCGAGACTCGGGAACCCCCGGTTCCCATATCATCAATAGCAGCCCTCGGGCCCATCGGCAGGCGATGGCCCAGAGACTGCGGATGGGGCCCTATTTCTTCGAGGCCGATCACAGCATTGGTGCCACGTGGCTTTCTGTCGCCTGGTGCTGAAATCTTTGCGGGCCTTGCAGTTTTTAGGCCTAGGCTCTTGGTATAGCCCAAGGAGGAGCCGAAAGGGTGCGTGCCCTTCCGACTTTCGAGGAAGGTGATGATGAGGCGGGAGTCACCCTGGCAACCACGCGGATCGAGGAAGACGTGCCTCGCTTATTGTGCTGAGGAATAAGGAGTTTGAACTCCTTGCGATAAAAAAGGGGAGGAGCAACGGACTGTTACCTTCCTCAATCGCCATTCTCGCCTTTGTCATTCTTGCGCACTAGGAGCTTTCTCTTCAGCCCTCAGTGCACTTCGACTCCAGTCTCCTCCAGCGCACTTCCCACCCCTGAAAATGCCAAGGGCAGGAGGCAGCCGTCGGGAAGCGTTGAGTGTCAGTGGCATCCTGCTGAAATCCCGCCTCCTAAACAAGGAGGGCGCGGAGAAGGTTCGGAAGCTTATGGTCCCCGGCTGGCCAACAGGGTGCATCGGTGGTGACGCCGGCCACCCACCCGCCTGCCTCGTGTAGGCCCGGGCAGATCATCATCTTTGCCTCCTTTGTCGTCGCCGGTCTGGTGCCGCCGTTTTCGACGTTCTTCATGCAAGTGTTGGACACCTTCGGCGTCCAGCTGGCCCACCTGAGTCCGAACTCGGTGGTGATCCTGGCGGTCTTCGCCGACTTCTGCGAGATGTTCGTGGGGGTGCCACCGTCGGTGGCGCTGTTCCAGCATTTTTTCATCCTCCGAGCGGCCGGGAAGAAGAAGAGGGTCGGACGACATGGAGGTCGTGGGCTGCTGCAATTTTCGCGTGCGGGAGGGATTCGGTGATGCCTACATCTCGTAGGTGTTGCGCAGCAAGTGGGACGACTGGTGCCGGGACTGGGTCTACGTCGATGTCAGCCCCCACAACCACCTTTCGCTACCCTGATTGTCGTCGGAACCCAACAAATGGGTTTGGGAGTCCGGCCCCATGGAGGATGCCCGCCTGCGCCCGGTGCTGAACCGCATCGAAGACCTGCACCGAGCGGGGCTTAACTCGCTCATGGTGGTCGCCAACTTCCTGTGCCGCCGGCTGGACCCCCAGAGGGAATGCGCCCGCCCCGCCTGGATGTACATCGAGCCTTGTGACGTGACGAGGACGTGCGTAGGCGAGGACGGGGACCTTGACGAGGGGGCCCTAGCGGCGATGCTCAAGGTGGTGACCGGCGTTGAAGACCTTGCCCGGGCGGTCCTGCCACGCGAGGACCTAGCGCTTTGCTTAGACCCGGGCTAGGCGGCTCTACAAGAGTCGATGCCGGCCTTTAACACCAGGGGCCGATTGACCGCACGGGGCGCCGAGACCCTGGGACACTGCACATCCCCGGGGCGGATGACAACGGAGGGCGAGGCGCTGCCGCTGACGATGGCAGGCCGCCGAGCTGGGTCGACAAGGGGAAGCGTCCTCGGGTGTTTATCCCCCAACCGTCCTCGTCCTCTTCATCGCCATCACCTTTGCAATCCCCGCGCCGAGAACCCCGGCCTACGGCTGGTGGTGCGACTGCCGGTGGCCGAACTGGCCAGCCCTCGGGAGCCGGTTCTGGGGCGGATGCTGGGACCAGCTCACAGCGGCTCAGGGGCCAGAGCCCATCCCCGAAGAGGAGAAGGCCGGAACCCAGGCCGAACACCCCAGAATTCCAGATCCTGCAGTCCCGGTGGCGGTACCACGGACCAAAAAGCACGTAAGCCCCCTTTCCTTACCGAGCTCATTTTGCCTGTGTCTGTCTTGGCTGGGGGTTAACCTGTTTTTGTTCCAGGCCTCCCAAGGACTCTGTAGGAGGTCGGACGTCTCCCGAGCAGCCGAGGCCTCCCCCTGTCCCTGAGTCGAGAGCCCCGACTAGTTTTGTCCCGAGCCCTCTGACTGGGGAGGAGCAGCCGGCGTCAGGGGAGGTCGTCACGATGAGGGTGGCATTGGCATGGCCGCCGTCGGGGTCCCCGAGCGCTTCTGCTGAAAGGGCTCGGAGGGGACCCAGCTCTCGGCCATCCCCTGGCCAGGCCCCGGAACCCCTCCCCGAGGTGCTAGGTAGCGCTCGAGAGGTGATCAGGCGGCTCGAGGCGGCCATTGCGGCGGAGCGAGCCAAGCTCGAAGAGGAGCGTGCCGCCCTAGTTGACGAAAGGGGCTGGCTGGAGGAGGCCCGCAAACTCCTGGAGACCCACGTGGCCACAGCCCGCACAGCCTACGAAAGGGCCATGTAGGAGCTGGCCGTGGAGCGGGAGGCACTGGAGGAGGTCCGTGAGGAGGCTGTCACTGCACAGGAGGAGGCCGACTGCCTAGGGCGGCTCGCGGCGGAGCGCGAGCAAGCGTCGAGGAAGCGCACCGGCGAACTAGCTACTCGCGAGGAGCGGCTTGCCTTGCGGGAGCAGGAGGTTGCCTCGCGGGAGGAGGCGGTCGGCAAGGGGGAGGAAATGTTGCGGTCCGCCCAGGCGGACCTCCGCTACCAAGCCAACGATCTTGAGTGCGGCCGCACCGACGTTCTCCGCCCTGAGGAGCAGGTCACACTGCGTGAGACGGATACTGATTTGGCGTCGTCAGCGCTTGCCGCCCAGGAGGAGAACGTCACCAACGAGGAGGCAGGCTTAACTGCCCGAGAGCAGGCCATTGAGGCCCGGGCCAAGCGACTGGAGCAGGCCCGGATCGAGGTAGCTGCCCAAATCTAGGAGTCACGGGCCGCGAAGGACGTCCCTGCCAGCACCGCCAACAACAAAAGTCTTGAAGCTCGGCTGAAAAAAGCCGTGGAGGATCTTGATGCCGTCCACGAAGAGCTGACGAATGTTAAGGCGATGATGCAGGATGTCCTTCGGCGGGTGCGGGACTCCGTGGAGGCGGCCGGGCTTGGGCCCGTGTCTGTGGGTTCCCAGAGGCTGGAAACGCTAGGTCATCTCGCCCTTGGGTTCTCGGAGATCGCCCGACACCTCGAGGCTCTCCCTACCGCTGTCCAGGAGCTAGCGACCCGGGAGGGGCGTGCGCTGGCCCAGGGTGTGGCTGAGCACGTTCTCGCCTGCTATCGCAGTTGAGACCCCGCCTTCCCACTGGAGCCAGCCTGGCAAGGCGTGGTTGAGGCAGAGGAGGCCGCTGCCCGGGCAGCCGTCCGCGACGTTGCCACTGAGGTGGCGGAATTTTTTGTGCCGGAGCCGGGCCCGGGCAGTGATAGCAGCTAGGATGCGTTCCCTCCTCCTTAGCCTGTAATAAGTTAGGAGTTTTTTCTTCTTTTGAATGTTGTAATTATGGGAGTGATTCCCTTATGAATGGTTCCTTTCAGTATAATAGAAGCCTTCCTTGGAATTGAACTCTGTTTTGTACTTCTTCCTTGATGTTGTTTGTACTGATGTCTTGGGAGGCACTGACTACGCTGCCCCGACCACTCGCGCTCGAGTAGCAGGACCGCCCGAGATCCTTGGGTGTTCAGTAGTCCCCGAGCATCCAGCCCCTGAGAGCTTGCGAGTATGCGGCTACTAAGTCAAATAGACACAAATAGACACAAAACTCTTTTGCTCGGGAAGTGAGTCCACCTAGCATGGTACCCACCGCGACTCACGAACGCTTTTCATCTCACGACCTCTCAAACAAATAGACCGGAGACACACACAGACGGAAATGCAACCAAGAGTCCCCACGGTTCGGTGATACTCAGGGTAGGACTGACCAGACTGAGCACCGACAGCCCGACAACAGGGACTAGGAGGTCCCGACCACTCATGTTCGAGTGGTAGGACTACCCGAGAACCCCAAAGTCTCGGTAGTGCTCGGGGTATTGCCATGCCCGCCGGGCACCACAGCCCACCATAAAGGACTTAGGTCAGCGATCGCTGCCAGTGCAGTACACCGACTACCATTTGTTTTTATCATTCTGGAAAAGCGAATACGAGAGCGGAGTTTTGTGCATGAGGAGATTGCTTCACCGAGTAGATTAGAACAAGAGGGTCCTGAGAATAACTCGGGAACTATAGTTTATTACATATATATGGACGGAAATTCACATGACTTTAGTGACTCACCGAGTCGGTGTCAGACTTCCGGCCGACCAGGCCAGGAAAGGGTAGATGCCCCGATGCTCGGGGCGCTCGGGAACATGGATTCCCTTGTGCAGAGCGCTTTAGCTCCCAGGTCGTCCTTTTAGAACCCGAGCACTGCAAAACCGTCAATGGAACCAGGGGCTAGGGTGGTCCCGACTGCTCATGTCCGGGCGGTAGGATTACCTAAGGACCCCAAAGGCTCGGTATTTCTCTGCAAGCTTAAATAGTCAAGGTTCTTTGCTTGGTGCAATCTGTAAGTGTGGTACTCATTATAGCTTGCTCTCATTTTTGACCCGTGACTTCTCGAATGCCCAGACCGACGAAGTGTACAGATAGCGATACGACCAAGAGGTCCCATGGTTCGGTGGTGTACGGGCCGGGACGAACCAAGCTGAGCACCGACAGCCCGCCCCTGGGGACTAGGCGGTCCCGACCACTCATGTTCGAGCGGTAGGATTACCCGAGAACCCCAGAGGCTCGGTAGTGCTAGGGGTATTACTACAGCAGCCGGGAACCATAGCCTACCATAATAGACTTAGGTCAGCGATCGCTGCCTGTGCCGCATATCGACTGGCATCCGTTTTTATCAGTGGGAAAATGGGAGAGAGTGTATTTTTCTCGCACGAGTCGAGCATCTCACCAAGCAGATTAACATATGGATTCCAGACGAAAACTCAAAATGAGAGTAATATGGGCGTATATTAATGATTTATACAGAAGTGACGAAAATAAATGACAAGTGCTAACTTACGTGGTTGGTATCAGCCCCCGGCCAATTTGGGCAGGGGGAAGGCCCCTGGCTTGGTTGGCCCGAGCACAAACACGCTCACCTATGGATAAAATTTGCGAAGATGCTCGATGTTCGGGAGAGGCTGCTCGTCCTCCGTGGCCAATCAAAATGAGCCTTGCTGTGGGGCAACGGTCACGACGAAGGGGCCTTCCCACATGGGGGAGAGTTTGTTCTTTCCTTTGCGCGTCTGAGCACGTCAGAGAACCAAATACCCAACCTCGAGCGACCGGGCCCGGACACGGCGCTGATGGTAGCGCCTCAGGCTCTGCTGATATCTGGCGGCTCGGACGGCGGGTCGACGCCGACGCTCCTCCAAGTAGTCGATGTCATCGTGTCTTCGCTGTTCTTGTTCATTCTCTGAGTATGCATTCACCTGAGGCTAGCTGAGCGTAAGCTCGAAGGGAAGGACAGCCTCGACGCCGTAGACGAGGAAGAAAGGCGTCTCCCCGGTGGCTCGGCTTGGCGTGGTCCGATTGGCCCATAACACAGCGGGTAGCTCATCTATCCACCATTTCCCATGCTTTGCGAGCACGTCGTAGGTCCGGGTCTTGAGCCCCTTCAGTATCTCGGCATTTGCGTGCTCGACTTGCCCGTTGCTACAGGGATGAGCAACAGAGGCAAAGCAAAGCTTGATCCCGAGGTCCTCGCAGTATTTCCCGAACAGGGCACTTGTGAACTGGGTGGTATTGTCGGTGATGATCCTGTTCGGGATGCCGAAGCGACTTGTGATGCCACGGATGAATTGGATCGCTGTGTTCTTGGTGATCTTGATGAATGGGACCACCTCCGGCCACTTGGTGAACTTATCGATGGCGATGTACAGATACTCATAGCCCCCGACTGCTCGGGGGAATGGACCCAAGATGTCCAGCCCTCAGACTGCAAAGGGCCAAGACAAGGGGATGGTATGAAGAGCCTGAGCTGGCTGATGAATCTGCTTTGCGTGGAACTGGCACGCCCTGCAGCGCCAAACCATCTTGGAAGCGTCCTGGAGGGCTGTTGGCCAGTAGAAACCTTGCCGAAAGGCCTTCCCGACCAGCGTGCGGAACGATGCACGGCCACCGTACTCACCCTCGTGGATCTCAGTGAGGAGCTCACTGCCTTCTGCCCGGGTGATGCATTTCAGGAGGACACCGTTCGTGCCGCGCCGGTAGAGATCCCCATCTACAATGGCATAGTGTTTGGATTTCCGTGAAATCCTCTCTGCAGAGGCATCATCCCCGGGAAGGATGTTTTCTTTCAAGTAACCTCGGATCTCGTCGATCCACGAGGATTCTTAAGGACTACCGGCAAGCGCAGCGCACTCACCGGGTGGCGGCACCTTGACGGGACCTCCCACTGAAGGTGCGGCCTCGGTTCCCCCGATTGAGCTCGAGGGTTCCCCTTTATCCTGGTCGGCAGACATGACGGATGGCCGTGTGAGCCTTTCTTCAAAGGTTCCAGCTGGGACGAGCGCCCTGGCGGAAGCCAGGCGAGAGAGGTCATCGGCCACGGTGTTGTCGCGGCGGGGTATGTGCCGCAGCTCAAGGCCGTCGAAGTGCCGCTCCAGTCTCCTAACTTCTGCCACGTACGCCGCCATCTACGGGTCCGAGCACTGGTATTCTTTTGATACTTGGTTGACCACCAGTTGGGAGTGACCTTTGACGAGCAGCCGTCGAATCCCGAGACCCACCACTGCTCGGAGTCCAGCGATGAGGCCTTCGTATTCCACCATATTGTTTGTTGCTCGGAAGTGCAGCTGCACGACATACTGGAGTACTTCACCCGTCGGAGAGGTGAGCACCACTCCAGCCCCCGCGCCTTTCAGCGTGAGGGAGCCGTCAATTTCATGACGCAGTACTCGGGTCCGTCTTGCCCGGGGTACGCGGACAATTCTTCATTGTTGATCTCGGGGACCGGCCAAGAAGTCGGACAGAGCCTGGCTTTTGATTGCGTGGCGACTGATGAAGTGCAGATCGAATTCTACGAGCTCGACCGCCCACTTGACGATACGCCCAGTACCTTCTCGGTTCCGCAGGATCGGTCCTAGTGGGTAGGTGGTTACCATCAAGACCTTGTGCTCCTGGAAGTAGTGTTGCAGTTTCCTGGAAGCGATGAGCACTGTATAGAGCATCTTTTGTGCTTGGGGGTATCTTGTCTTGGCGTCTCGGAGGACTTCACTGATGAAGTACACCGGTTGCTGTATCTGGTGGGCCCCGACTGCGGCCTCGCTCGAGGCCTTGTCACAGCCCCTGAGCTCAACGTAGTGTTCGGGACCTGCCAAGGTCCCGGACTCGACTCCCTGGTCGGGAGTGGTCCCGAGTCCTGGAGGCTGCTTGGGGGCGGCCGAGAGCTCGGACCCAGCACCTTGCCTCGAGCGTTCATCACGCTCCATCATCAGCACCATGCTCACGACCTGAGGAGTGGCCGAGACGTAGAGCAATAAAGGTTCTCCCTCGCCGGGGGCCACCAGTACAGGCGGTGAGGTGAGATACTTCTTCAAGTCTTGGAAGGCCTGTTCGGCCTCCAGTGTCCAGTCGAAACGACCGGTCTTCTTCAGCAATTTGAAGAGTGGGAGCCCCCACTCCCCGAGCTTGGAGATGAAGCGCCCCAAGGCCACCATGCACCCAGCGAGGCGCTGTACCTCTTTCAGCCGAGCTGGGGGACGCATCTGCTCGATGGCCTGGATCTTTCAGGATTGGCCTCAATTCCGTGACTGGAAACCAAGAAGCCGAGGAGTTTGCCCGCGGGTACGCCGAATACACACTTCTCGGGGTTGAGCTTCAGGCGCGTGCTGCGGAGACTATTGAACGTCTTGGCCAAGTCTTCCAGCAGGGTGGCCCGTTCTCGGGACTTGACCACGATGTCGTCAACATAAGCTTCGACGTTGCGACCGACCTGTGTGTTAAGGGTAATGCGGATAGCCCGCTGGAATGAAGATCCAGCGTTGCGCAAGCCAAAAGGTATAGACACATAGCAATAAGTCACCACCGGGGAAATAAAAGATGTTTTTTCTTCATCCTGCTTGGCTATGTAAATTTGGTGATAACCCGAATTTGCATCAAGAAAACTCAAAAGATCGCACCCCGCAGTGGAATCGACAATCTAGTCTATGCGAGGTAGAGGGAAGGGATCTTTTGGGCAAACCTTATTAAGGTCGGTGTAGTCGACGCACATCCTCAGCTTGCCGTTGGCCTTCGGGACGGCGACGGGGTTTCCTAGCCACTCCGGGTGGAGGACTTCTCGGATGAAGCTAGTGTCAAGGAGCTTGTTGACTTGCTCCCGAATGAACTCCTGGCGCTCAGGTGCCTGCCGGTGAATCTTCTGCCTCACCGGCCGTGCGTCTGGGCGCACAGCAAGGTGGTGCTCGATCACCTCCCCAGGGATCCCGGGCATATCCGACGGCTTCCATGCAAACACATCAGCGTTAGCCTGGAGGAAGGCGACGAGCGTGCTTTCCTATTTGGCGTCCAAGTCACCACCGATTCTGGTGACCTTAGACGGGTCTTCGCCCACCGCGACCTCCTTCGTGGGGATGGAGGCGTCAGCGGCGAATCGGGGTTTGGATGAAGAGGGTCCCGGACCCCCCGGGTGTCCTTCGACCTCGGCTCGAGCAGAGACCAAGGCCGAGTACAGATGCTCGGCGCAGGAGACGGCGCTGCCGGTTTCGACGAGCACGGAGATAGGGCCGGTCGGGCCCGACATCTTGACGGTGAGGTTGGCGTAGTGTGTCGCCACCATGAACCTGGCGAGCGCCGGGTGCCCGAGGATCGCATTGCAGGGGAGGGGAACCTCCGCGACGTCGAAGACGATGTTCTCCGTCCGGAAGTTGTCCCGGCTCCCGAAGTTCTCGACTACTCGCGAGGGAGCCCTCGAACTAGGTTTAGATCCATCTAGGCCAGCCAAGCGCCCCCTTGTAAATAGTCATAGAGATTAATACAAGACCAACAGGACGTAGGGCTATTATCCTAAGGGAGGCCAAAACTTGTTTGAAATCCTATGTGTGCTGTGTGATTTGACTATTGGAAGCATTCTCTACTCTTTATACAAGTTCATGAGATCGGTAGTTTAGCAATGGTCGACATGTTCCAAGTTGATATTAGCGTCACCGATAGTGTCTATTGCAAAACCGACACTGATAATCCATTCCAACCACGAGAATTTGGGCCCTAAGAAAAGGGGAATTTTTTTTACACCCGAAACCTACCTCACAACTAAGTCATGCGATTTTCACATGAAACGAACACTCGTGTGTTTCTTAGGATTTGAACCTATACCAATGAAATCTTACTTTGTGCGAGTGCGCCCAACTAGCTCACCTCACATATATTGCTGTCTTCATAGGATATGTATTCCTTTTGAGCATACATATTGACTTACTATAATTGAAGTGGCAAGCCTTTCGGTTCAATCGTTCACTAGTCTAACCGGTTTGGATTTGAAAATATTTAAATATTTCTGATTCATGGCAAACACAAGCCTTGATGTAATTTGGTGGTAAGTAATCTTGCTACTATACTCTAGGTTGTGGGTTCACACCGCCTTCCAACACCTTTTTCTTCATTTTTTCTGCCTAACTTTTCTTCCCTACGCACCAAAATCATCAAGGTTGTGGGTTCATCAGGGTTTTCAGCAGTTCAGTGCATGAATTGTCTTTTAGTCCAACTAAATCGAACATGCCTCTGGTTCTGGTTTTTCTCGGTCAGAGCACGGTCCAGTCCTAATAACTATTCTTTTGACCCTTGATTTCCTGGTTAGGTTGCAAACAAACAATTTGTCTTTTGAAGTAAAGCACACCAATGTGGAATAATATTAGATTGGATCAAATAATATATACATGCTAATTAAGTTGGGAGTTGATGTCCGGAAGTTCTCATCTACAGATTTGATCATAAACTTGATCTTAGACTTGATATTTTAACTAACAAATATATTTGTACCATTTCATGTTGATCCAATTTAAAACCAAGTTGGCGCACATGGAAGTTAGAGAAGGCTTTTGATGGATGCATTCATATACAACATGTTCAACATTGTTCATCACTTAAGTACAAATATTGTCATTCCACCATGTCATTTATACTTTTGGAATTTTTTAATGTAACTTAGGGGTCCTAGGGGCTCCCATTGGTGAACCATGATGAAAGGAGCCAAACAAGAGTGAAGTCCGATAAATTACAGATGCAAAATATGTTGTCTAAGTTTTTGACAATTATTTGGGCATTTGAATGGCTTTAAATCGAAAAATTGTTAACTATAAAGTTGTAGATCTTATTGAGATTCTCATATAAAGATCATCTCCATCTGACAATGTATGAATACGTTAGGATTTCCGATGATCTCACTACAAACTTGGAACCAATCGTGATAATGTAATTATGTCGGTTCTTGTTTGGAACTGATACTAATAACACATTTTCAGTGTTGGTTCCAAGTATCTATTATATGTGTCAGTTCTAATTTAGAATGAACACTAATAACCAATTATTGGTGTCAGTTTGGCTACCACATCATTAGTGATGGTTTGAGCCGAGAACATACATTGGTATATTAGTATGGGTTTTTGGTGAACTGCCACTAATAGACTGTGGCCTATTTGCAATTTTGTGGTAGTGAAGTGTGCATTACCCCAACAACTCTAGCTTGGTTTCAGCATTACATTAATGGAATTGATGACTGAAGCTCAACTTAAACTTTAATGATTATTATTTTTTAACCATACAATCTCATTCTAGATTCCTGAACCGTCCACTCCACCATTGTTTCTCTTGGAGGTTATGGTCTGAGGTGCGCGAGGAATGGATAAGGAAGCCAGTGGGTAGTGGTGGTGGGAGGAACAAAATGCTATATTATACTTGAGGAGAGACAATGTGTTTATATGTGAAGAGGAGTGTTCTCTCTTTATATGTGAAAAGGAGTGAAATACAAAAAGTTCCAGTTGACTATTGTATATACTGTTATAGAAAAGATCATCACTGCCGGTTTAAAATTGACATTATTATTGGTTTTTGAACCGGTAGTGAATTAGCTATAGTGATAATCAGATTGTCACTACTGTTTTATAACCAATAGTGATGGTAAGTATCACTGCTGCCTCAATCCTTGAACTAGCAGTGATAATCCAATGATCACTGCCAATTCTAGCCTTGAACCGGGAGTGATAATCCAACTATCACTGTTGGTGCAAGCCTAGAATTGTTAGTAATAATTCATCCACATGTGCAAAAATAATATACCACAAACTCTTCAACACGATGATCTGCCAGAAACTCTATGCTGAAATATTCAAGGTAGAGTATTTTATATGGTGAAATATCCATTTTACATCTCGCGGTATTAGTGTGACAATAGTATATCAAAAGGAATGGCAAAAGCAGAATCATCTTGAAGAAAATGTATTTTCTGCCACTCATTTAGATCTGCCTATTGCCATACAATCTTAACGCTGATACAACTTTTGCTTCGGAGACGGGGAGACACTACCATAGATCACACTATCATAGACGGTTTTTAACACATATCACAGATGGGGAGCAAAGTTGCCTATGCGAAAGTGTCTGTGATATCGAGCTTATCATAAATGGGTAGCCATCCGTTTGTAATATGATATAGCATAGACGATTTCAATAAGAACTACCTCTGATATTATTTTTAGAAAAAATATTTTCAACATAGAAAAAATAAAAAAATTAATTTTGCACATGAGGCACCCTGCGGGGTCGCGTCATAGGTCACACAATTTTTTAGCCTTCTACACACGCTAGGGTGGTTTGTAGGTGTCAAACCCATGACCTTATGTGCCCCGTGTAGATTCGTTACCATCTCACCTATACATCATTGCTAATAGGAATAAAATATTTTTCCCTTTTGACCATTGATGTCCAAAATTTTGAACAATTACGTGAGCATCTAAATAACTTGAAATGAAAAGGCTATAAACTACAAAGTTGTAGATCTTGTCAAATGCTACAATTTTCATATAAAAAGATTCTTCATTTGACTTTTTATGAATATTTTATGAATTTTCAAGTACATACTATTGACAGATATTTATAAAACCCATTTGTATTGATCATCCAGACATATATTTATAAAAAACCATCTATGTTTAGGAGAGCGAAAACACACTGATGGTTTTACAAAAATGATGTCTGTGTGTAGACAGCTACTAAACACAGACGATTTTTCATGCGGAGCCATCTGTGTCATTCAACAACATACATAGAGTTTTTCAGGAAAACCTTATGTGTTTAGAGTCGTCAACACACAAACAAACTATTAGTAAAACTGTCTGTGTGTTCTCACCCTTTTAGATGGCTAGGAATATCACAAACAACTTTTCATGTCAACCATCTATGCATAATTTATCAGTGATGGCTTTTAAGTAATCGTCTGTGACCCAATGTCTGCTATTGTTGTTCTATGGTAGCAAGAGGAGATGAGGAGACGGGGAGATCAGCTCATTTAGATGGGGAGATGGTGACGAGCTTAGAGATGGCGAGGCTGGTGATGGGCTCAGAGATGACAAGAGCCGGGGGCAATGAGGGCAGCCGCTAGTTGGCACAGGAGACAATGAGGAGGCTATGGGCTTAGAGACGATGAGGGTGGCTATGTGGAAGCTATGCACAAAGGGTAGAGGCGGCCGCAGTGGTGGCGGTGACCACCGCACCACTTCGATCGCCACTACCCCTCGGGAGCCACTTCTAGATATTGGAAGCGAAGTGAGATGGGGGTTGTAGTGAACATGACTCTCTTAGGGTATGTATGTGATTTTGGTGAATAATGATAACATAGTTAATGGGACTAACATGTTTGTTAAGTATATACTTTAGGTCTCATGGATGCAACAAAAGAGAAGTCACTGAAGCCAGGAAAAAAACACAAAAATGAATTGGACTTGTTCTATGAATTTTGATTTGAACAAATGAGATGGATTTCTATAAAATCTTGTAGATCTCTTAACAAGCTTTCCATAGAGTCCAAGATCATTAAAATCGAAGTTCGGAGCGAAAAGTTATGCCTAAAATATATATTGTTGTTTTTGCTAAAATTGTACATGATAGATATTCCGGTGCTAACAAAGAAAAAGCTCCGACGTTCACAAATATACTCCGACATTCACAAAGAGAAATACTCCAGCGTTCACAAAAAGCTTACAGTGAAATCTAATACACGTCGGATGTTTTCGCGTTCATAAAATGAACATGCCGGGCCATATTTTCCAGAGGGGCTGCAAATGGCTCGGTTGGCATCGTATGCACATAGGATGTTCCGTTGTTCAAATTGGAAATCACACCAGACCTTCTAGCATTCACAAGAAAGAAAGTGTAGTTCCAACGGCTAGTTCATAGAGCGTACATGCTGGATGGTTTGGTGGTTGTAATGTTACACATGACGGACCTTCTGGTGAGTACAATGAAATGTGACCGTTAGGGCAACAACTAGTCTATGGGGTTGAGGCTATAAATACCCTCCACTCGGTTATTTTAAGATACTGGAGTCTAGAGAAGCTCACATACACTTGAGAAGACATCCAAGCCACTAAAGTGCTTAAAGTTATCATCCAAGGCAATTAAGCACAAGATAGAGAGAGATTAGTGCTAAAAGGCCTAGAGAGAGTTATTACTAGCTGTTTTTGCCTAGAGAGTGGATCAAGGAGTGATCCAACTATGTACCAAGTGGTACGTCGACACCTTAGAATCTTGGTGACTCACCGATACTTTAGGCCTTGGTGGCTCAAGCTTGTTGACCTTTCGACTTGGTGTGGAGTGGTGGTAAGAAGTTTGTACGGGGATGCAGAGACCCTTGTCTTGGTGACTCAAGCTCTAAAGTGAAGACAAAAACAAGTGACCAGAGGAGAGGCTAGTGGTGAGACCTTGTCTTGGTGGCTTGGTGGCTCATCCTGCTTGAGGCTTCGTGTTGGTGGCTTGGTTGCTCAAGAGCTGTGACCGGACGAGTCTTGGCGACCGGGAGCATATCTTTGGTGGAGCTCCAACATGGACTAGGGGTGATATTGATACCATTGATACTATGAGATAAAAATCTCTTGTGCCGAGTTTACTCTCTCTACCTTATTTACGTTTCCGTATTTATATACTTACAATTTACCTTGATAGAGTAGGTCGCAAAACTTTTGAACGGTAGAGTAGACACACTTGGTAAACCTAGTGCACATTTAGATAGAATTGATATAGGTTTATCTTGTGAAATTTTTGAAGCCGAATGTTTTAAGTGTCCTAATTCGCCCCTCTTAGGACGTTTACAATATTTACAAGTGGTATCAGATCCTCGTGCTCTTTATAGGTTTAAAAGCCTAGAGTTGTGACATCTGGGGAAGGGATGGATACCCATAGTGCTCTACTTTTTGATGGCACTCACTTTTTCTATTGGAAAATTCTAATGTCTACTTATTTGCAAGCCAAAGGATTAGATGTTTGTAGAGTTACTGAGGAAGGGATAAGACCACATGTCACAAATAAGGAGCGACAATTAAATGCTTTGACAAAGAGTATCCTTTTATCATCTCTATGCACTGACACTTTTAATTGAGTATATTCTTTCCCTAATGCATATGATATTTGGACTAGTCTTATTGAAATGCATGAAGGCACAAAGGATATTTGTAATGAAAAATATCATGTGCTAGTTACTAAGCTCAATTGCATCAAACAACTTCCCCATGAAAATTCTAATTACATGTGATAACATTTGAATATTCTTGTCAATGAGATTAATAGGCTAGGTTTGGCGTTAATTGAAGATGATTAAGTGGTGAGAAGGATACTTCAAGCTCTTCTTCCAAAATACAAGTTAATAATCTTCATCATCTACGACAACAACAACATTAAGAAGATAACTTCAAGTCAAGTGCTCAGTAAGATCACTGCCTATGAGGTGATCATGAACACATGGGTTGAAGCTTCTTCCTCATCCAGTGCCAAGAACATTGCCCTCACAAGAAAGAAGGCTTCATGCCCACACATGAAGGGAAAGATGTGGAGATAAGAGCAAGAGTCAAGCTCAAGCAAAGATGATGATGATGAAGATGAAGAGAGCTATGAAGAAGATGAGCAAAACACCTCAAGAGATGAAGATATGGATCCTAAGGTCGCCAAGCTCATCTCACAAGTGTAGAAGAATCTCAAGAGGATCAATGTCAAGATTGATCATCCAATCTCCATAAAGAATTTGGTTTACACAATTGATCATATCAAGAAGGAGAAGAAGAGCAAGAACAAGAGGGAGATAAGGGGAAGAGGCAAAGTATTCGTAAGCATATAAAGATGGGTGAGTGAAGATGATTCAAGCTCAAGTGATGAGAGCTTCACCACCCGCTCCTGCAAGAGAAGCTCTTCCTCTAGGTCATCATCACAAAAGTCATCTCACAAGTGCCTTATGACCAAAGGTATGGAAAGTGATGTAAGTGATGATAAATCCGATGATGATTCACCCTCTCAAGAAAAACTCCTTGATTTGATCAATGAGCAACAAAGAACCTTAAAGAAAGAAGCTAAAGAACTTAACAAATTCAATGCCCTTAATGATATTCATGCTACCTTTGTTTCTAATTATAAATAATCATTGAGCAAATTTGAATTGCTAACAAGGAGAATGAAGAGCTTAAGCCAAATTTGAGTGTATTGAATCTCAACGTAAGGTCCCTTTGAAGCAATCTACCTCTCTCTTTAATTTCAATCATAAGGTAGATGCTTCTACTCCTTGTGATGATTTAATTGATTTATCTAGCTTACCTATTTACAATGAGACATGTATTGAGAATGTGCTATCTAATGATCTCATTGTACAAGAAAATGATGAGCTCAAGGAAAAAGTAGAGAGGCTCAAGAAGGACTTAGTAAGATTAAAGGGCAAAGAATATGTCCAACCTCTTCAAGATAACCGTGACAATATGGTGGACAATCTTGCGGAGGGGTCCATGACATGCTTCAAGTGTCATCAAGAAGCTCACAACTACTTCCAACACAAGCAAGTCAAGAAGGATACCAAAGAGAAGAAGAAGATGATGAACCTATCCAACAAAACCTCCAACCTCTACACTAAGCCCAACTGCAAGATCAAGATCAATAGCAACTACTACAAGCTCAAGAATAGGACAATGGCAAAGTGGATGCATATATGGTTGAGAGAAAGGACCAGAGGTGGAACCAATCCATTTGAGTGTCCAAGAAGGTCATCATTAACATGAAGGGGCCCTAGTCAGTTTGGTTTCCAAAGAAGACTTGAATGCCCAGAGTCGGCATTAGGGATTTGGAGACTTGGCTCACAGGATGAAGAGAAGTTTCAAGCAAAGAAGCCAAGTGTACAAGATTGTGTGCAAAAATAAAGACCTTGATCATCATATAACCAAATTCCCATCTAAAGGTAAATGAGGTAATCATACTAGATGCAAAATCTTTTCAATTGATGTATACCTTCACCTTGTCTAGGATTGCATATGCATATTTCATTTTCTTGTAATGCCTAGTGTAGGTTTTTCATATGGTAGGTTGCTTGTGCTTCTCTCTAACTCATGACAAACCTACATGATTTATTAGTTGTAGATTCTTTACATGGTATATTCTACAATTGGTATTCTTTATGTGCTATGAGTCCAATCTATAGGATAAATCTCCATTGTTATCAAAAATAAGTGCATGTCTCTCACATTATTCAACATTTGTATGCACATATTTAGCTGGAGAATATCTTATGGATTGGGATTTTGAGACTAACATGTATTGCAAGTGATATTTTTTGCAGTCTCATGGAGTAATCTACACGTCCCTGGAGGTATGCAATGCTTATTCATCAATTGGATCATTGTCAATTCATTTGTACATTTAAGCTACCTCCATGCATAATAGGGCTTAAACTTCGTATCTCTTCATATTGTCTAAGTTGTGCATATGTTTCACCCTTATCATATGTATGCACACATATAGGGGGAGTTTAGACTGTATTATGTGATTTTTATGAATTGTGATCCATATGTTTTCATTTCAAATGGTATTCACTTAGCTCATTTCAACTCAATTGGTACCATATCTTTGAATTGAATCCCTACAATTGATATCATTTTATTGGATCATAGTTCATGAAGATCTCTCCCATGTGCTCTAATATTTTCCCTTAAGTTCAACATGTGTTTGTAGCCTTTTTGAGATTGTTGACAAAAAGGGAGAATTTTGATGATCAAAGCAAGTTCAAGTTATATGAAATAAGATGGCATGCCTAGGGGAAGAACAAGTAAGGAATCAAAATGTGCAGGGACGCCAAGGTTGACAAAGGGGGAGAAGAAGCAATGAGCTCCTGCATTGGTCGGTCAAGGGAGATAGTGGCGATGGAGCAAGGGAGAGAATTGTCTTCATGGTGGCCACAACAAAATGGGGATAAAGTGAAGGTAATAACAAGATATGACAAGATGAGACCTTTCACTTACATTTGGTTTCAATTGGTTGTTCTTGCCATACATCCAACCAAAGAGGTAATGCCTTATGTCCTTTACAATTGATATTGTTTGTGATTTGCCTGTTACTTTGGTTGGTTGTCATCAATCACCAAAAAGGGGGAGATTGTAGTGAATATGACACTCTTAGGGCATATATGTGATTTTAATGATCAATGACAACATAGTCAATGAGACTAACATGTTTGTCAAGTATATGCTTTAGTAGATCTTATGGATGTAACAAAAGAAAAGTCACCGAAACTAGGACAAAGAAATTTTGATAAGATCAAATGAGATGGATCTCTGTATAATCTTGCAGAGCTCTTCATAACCTTTCTATAGAGTCCAAGATCATCAAAATCGAAGTTTGGAACGAAAAGTTATGCCTAAAATACATATTGCTATTTTTGCTGAAATCGTACATGTCGGATATTCTGGCGCTCACAAAGAAAAAGCTCCAGCGTTCATAAAAATACTTCACAAAGAAAAAATACTCTGATGTTCAAAAAAGTTTGTAGCAAAATCTAATACATGCTGGATGTTCTAGTGTTCACAAAATGAACATGCTGGACTATTTTTTTAGAGGGGCTACAAATCTGTTGGCATCGTATGCACGTAAGATGTTCTGGTGTTCAAAGTGGACATCACGTCGGATCTACCAGCATTCACAAGAAATAAAGTGGAGTTCTAACAGCTAGTTCATTGAGAGTATACACCGGATGGTCTAACGCTTGTAATGTTGCACATGCCAGACCTTTCAGTGTGTACAACAAAATGTGACTATTGGGGCAACGGCTAATCCATGGGGTTGAGGCTATAAATATCCCTCCACTCGGTCATTTGAAGGGGTTGTAGTCCAGAGAAGCCCACATACACTTGAGAAGACATCTAAGCCACCAAAATACTTAAAGTTAGCATCTAAGGCAATTAAGCACAAGATTATAGAGATATTAGTGCTAATAGGCCTAGAGATAGTTGTTGCCAACTATTGCTGCCTAGAGAGTGGATCAAAGAGTGATCATACCATATACTAAGTGGCACGCGGTACCTTGGAGTCTTGGTGACGCACCGACACCTTGGTCCTTGGTGACTCAAGCTTATTGACCCTCTGACTTGGTGTGGAGTAGCGGCAAGAAGCTTGTATGGGGACGCAAATACACTTATCTTGGTGACTCAAGCTTTGAAGTGAAAATGGTAGTAAGTGACCAGAAGAAATGCTAGTGGTGAGATCTTACCTTAGTGGCTTGGTGGCCCATCTAGTTTGAGGTCTTGCCTTGGTGGCTTGGTGGTTCAAGAGCCGTGACAGGAAGAGTCTTGACAACTAGGAGTATATCTTTGGTGGAGCTCTAACGTGGACTAACGGTGACATTCAAGCTATCGATACCATGGGATTAAAATATCTTGTGTCGAGTGCTCTCTCTACCTTATTTACATTTCCGCATTTACATACTTACAATTTACCTTTCTAGAGTAGGTTGCAAACCTTTTGTACAATAGAGTAGACACACTAGATAAATTTAGAGCACATCTAGATAGAATTTATATAGGTTTATCTTGTGAAGTTTTTGGAGCTAAATAGTTTTAAGTGTCCTAATTCACCTCCTCTTAGGGCGTCACCAATCTTTACAGGGGTAGCTGAGGGAGACATGCTCTATTTATAGAAGAATTGTCATTGTTAGTTTGGAATACAAACCGAAAGTGATAATAATTAACACTGTCGATTCATCTTTATCAATTATTGCTTCATCAGTGAGAATATAAACCGGTAGTGATAGACATTATCACTGCCGGTTTGGAATACGAGTCAACAGAGATAAGTATTATAACTGTCAATTCGTATTGGCTCAATTATTGCTTTGTCGGTGAGCTTTTGAACCGGTAGTGATAGTTAATATCACTATCGGTTCGTATTACGAACTGACAATAATGTAAAACTGCCGGTTCGAGCTACGAACCAACAGTGATATTAACTATCACTGCCAGTACATAAAGGCTCATGGTTAGCTTATGAACTGGCAGTGATACTTTATCAATCCCGATTATTTCCAAACCGGTGGTGAAAGGGATGACCCTTTCTGTGGTAGTGATAATCATTCCATTATGACAGTTTGCGTATCCAGGGTATATGAGGGAAAAATGCCCATTGCCATTCAAGGGGAGACGCTAGGGCTAGGGTTACCATTTGGCTTTTTGTGGAGTATACCATTGGCAACACCAAAGTCACTAAGAAGGATGGCATGAGTAAGTTGGGTTGTCAACTGGTTTGGTATTGTTGCAAGGTTGGAATGATGCAATGGGAATCACATTTACTTGGCTTTAAATACATAATGTAATCCTCCTTTAGTCAAGCTAGCCTAGACTACTCGCATCGATTGTGATAAAACAGATTACTCTAGTTCACAAGTGGGGTTGACAAGAATCGTGGTGGCAAAAATATTACAAAACAACGTGCATGGGACCTACATATAAAAAAATTACTGCCCCATGGACAATGAGTAGTAACTACCTGCAGAATGTTAGAGATTCCCAATAAAATTACCTACCATTGAGCACAACATTCACATCTACAGAAATACATTTGTCGCAAGGATCACAACTGCGGTTAGTATACTAGATTATATGTACCGCATCTCTTTGGAGTCATCCAATAAAATTGGAATGAGACTATATGTACAACGATACACTCATTTGAAAAGCTGAATTAGTCCAAATGACAAGCATAGTGACTCATTTTCTGGATCAAAAGTATTAAGCTCAGTAGTCCGGCCCGTTACCGCGTTCCATAAACTGTCACTGACAAGCCAGGAGACGATCCATGGACCGGCCTATTTTCTGTGAACACGTTACTGAATATACATAGTGATCCACTGATATCATTGGCACTTATTTATTAACATATGTACAGATAAAGGAAATTACCAGGGCATTAGTCACAATTTATACGGATGGATATTGTCTTTTTTTCTGAATTAATCTGGTATTTGTGTATTAAAATAATAATTGCAGCTCATTATCTGCAATATGACTTAGAGGCTATTTCGGCCTTGTTTCAAACAAGGAACTTATTTCCTTATTTATGTATGAAATGAATTAATTGTTTCCTAAGGAATTTCTGGTAACTTCAAGTGGAATTTCCTGTGTCCAATTTTACATCTTTGACTTATGTGTTTTTAACACCGTTCACATTTTATATGTAGAAATAAATAAATAATAATAGATACTATTACAAAAACTATTTTTCGAGACATCTAGAGTGCATTTTCACAGGCGGCTCATTTGAAAAACCGTCTGCGCAGATAGCGGAGATCCGCTGTGGTTATGGACCACCTGTGGAAATATATTTTCACAGACGGTTCCTTATATGAACTGACTCTAAAAATATGATGATTATCACATGCAGTTAATATAAGGAACTGCCTATGTAAAATGTCATTTTTATAGACGGTTTCTTATGTGAACTGCCTGTGAAAATAGGTGACCGATTATCTTAAAAAATTATAACTTTTTCGTATGAATTCGGATGAGGACAAACTTTATATGAAAATTGTACCATTCGACGAGACCTACAACTTTGTAGTTGAAAAGTTTTTCATTTGAAGTCATTTAGGTGACTAAATAATCGTTTGAAGTTTCGGATAGAACATATTAAAAGGATTATATATGGTGTTAGTATCAGTAGCAGTTCTCTGGTGGGATGGTAAGGAAGGTTTGCGCGAGCTGAGAGGTCCCGTGTTTGAGTGCTAAGAACCACACGCGCGTGTATTTCATGCGAAAATCGTGTGACTTGTGACGTCAAATTGTTTTTTCTTCGAATAAAAAAATATCGATTCGGGGACTAATTATTACAAGCGGTCTGCTTAAGGAATCATCTGTGAAAATTGATTTCTATAGGCGGTTCCTTAAGTGAACCGCCTGTGGTAATAGATTTCCCCAGGTGGCTCTTTTACGCTTGTGGAAATCGTCCATTTTAACAGACCTTTGATTACAGGTGGATACGCTAAATGCCTGTAAAAACGAGTTATCAACTGCCTATAAAAATAGTTTTTTAGTAGTGAGAGAAAATGTAATTTGGTGATATGTATGCGAGCTAGCAAATCTATCTTTGTAATTACAATTAGGCATGTTTTGCACAGTATCCTAACAACTTTACCACTAGTACAAAATAGGTCTTATATGCCGGTCCATCACTACTGGTTCACTAAAAACCAACACTGATACAGTTATCATTATCGGTTCGTAACAAAAGTAGCATCGTTGTCGGCTTTTAATAAAATTCGGCATTGATGATTGGTTATCACTGCCGGTTCTTAGTACAAATTGATAGTAATAATATCACAGCCAGTTGTTAATAGGAACCGGTAGTGAAACTTGCCATGGACACGAAATTTTTGATAGACTACCGTTTTGGCTCGTGCACTCATGTTCGGCTCGCCAACAGTGAAATTTCGTTTTGTTACTCGTTCTCTCTCTCTCTCTCTCTCTCTCTCTCTCTCTCTCTCAGTCCCTCTCTTATCTCTTCGCCATAATACAACCACTCATTTTCTCTCTCTCATCTCTTCGTCACAGTACAACTTGTTCTCTCTCTTACCTTGCTTGAGGTAGGAAGGGGTCGTCCCTCGCCGATTGTGTTCGCCTTCGCACTGTCTACTACCCTTGGTGTGGTGGGGCCCTCCGCTCCCGTGGCTCACCCTCCGCGATGGCAGCCTTGTCAACTTCCACACCCCCCCCCGTCCGCTGCGCGCCCATCCTCTGCGAGGGTGTCGACTTCGGCTACCTCGCCATCGATAACCTGACCTTCTTCATGCACGATGACGGTTGCTACTCGCTGATGGACCCTCACTCCGGTTCAACACTCCCTATCCCCAAGCTGGCCCCTGCCATGTGCTGAGCACTCAACGAGTCTGAATTCCTCCCACCACTACAGAACAACACATCACTGTCGGCTCCAAAACCCCCTTCAGTGTGTAATGGGTAGCGCTAGTCGGGGATTATCACTACTAGCTCAGGGGACCGATAGTGAAGGAGTTATCACTGTCGGCTGAAGGCTTCAGCCAGCAGTGATTCCTTTATCATCACTGTCGGCTGATAGTTTTAGCAGTCGGCTGCTATGGAGGCGGTGGTGGCATACAAGTGCGTGTCGGGGATGAAGCTCTGGTGGCTGGGACGCGAAACTAAGGGCACCCATGCACGTGGTGGGCAATGACAAAGCTCACGGGCAGGTCAGTGGTGGCAAAATATGGCAAAAATTATCGGTGGTGAGTTTGACTGAGCGGCAATGGTGCTGGGCGGTGGCGGCTCGGTGTGAGGGTGAAATAGATCCAAAGGGGGGCAAGGACTTATATAGGTGGGGAAACATGTAGGGTGTTCAGGTTCTGTGGGGTTCGTTGAAATTCGGGCTCGGTGAGGGTGGCGGCGTTTGTGTCCAAGTCAGACTCGGACTTGAACACAACGTGAGGAAGGAGGCGGGCACACGGGTGCCACACGAGGGTGAAGGAAGCTTCTGACCGGGGCACCTACAAAGGGAGGCGGGAGGCACATGGGCCTAGTCTTCGGCCGGCCCAGGCGGGGAGGAGGAAAGGAGAGAGGAGGATGGGCTCAGCTCGGGAGGAGAAAAGGTTGCACCAAAAGGTAGAAGAAAAAGGGAAAAGAAAGAGGAAATCCGGCCCTGCGAACAGAAAACAAGATTTTCTTTTATGGAATCAATTTTAGTTTTTTTCTAAAATTAAAACGGTGCACCTTGAGATTTTTAAAATTTTATTTTTTCACACAATGAAACCCTAATGGTTATATTCTTAGCATGAATGCATTCAACCAAGGTATAACTTATGGACAAATTAAATTTATTTTAGAAAATAGGTTTTAACCTATTCTATTCATTTAAATCCTTATTAATTTGTATCCAAATTTTAGGGAATTATGAAATTAAAAACCAGGGTGTTACAAACCTACCCCCTTTAAAAGAAATCTCGCCCACGAGATTCGGAAGGATCAGAGAAGAGATGTGGAAACTTGACTTTCAAATTTGATTCTCTTTCCCATGTTACTTCTTCTTTGGAATGGTGTCTCCACTGCACCTTGCACATACAGATTCTTCGGTTCCTAGTGATTTGCTCTGACATCTCTAGAATCTTGATAGGATCCTGGTGATCCTCTCCAACTTATATTTCTTCTAGGGGCATCTGCTCTTTGGTAACTTGTAAACATTTCTTCAACTGTGACATGTGGAAAATATCATGAACATCTGCTAGCTGAGGTAATATCTCCAACTGATATGCTACTTGTCCACGTTTTTCTAACACCTTCAAAGGTCTTATAAACCTGGGTGCATGTTTTCCTTTAACTTTAAATCTACGAAAACCTTTGATTGGTGAAACTTGTACATATATGAAGTCACCTGCTTCAAAAATCAACATGACGTCGATGATCAACATAACTCTTCTGTTGTGATTGCGCTGTTCTCAAGTTTTCCCTGATCTACTATACTTGTCTTTCTGCTTCTCTCAGAATTTTGGGGCCGAACACTTGACTTTCGCTCATCTCTTTCCAGTACAACAGTGTTCTACATTTCCTTCCATATAAAGCTTCAAACAACGACATCTTCACACTAGCCTAATAGTTATTGTTGCAGGAGAACTCTACATAGGGAAGATTTTTATCCCAACTAGTCTTGTTTTTCAAGGCACAAGCTCTCAACATATCTTCTAGAATTTGATTTACCCTCTCGATCTGACCATCGGTCTGTAGATGATAGGCCGAACTAAAGTTTAACCGCGTATCCAATGACTCATGTAGCTATTGCCAAAACCTGGAAGTAAACTGGCTTCCTTTATCAGACAATATCCTCTTGGGTACTCCATGCAAACATACAATTCTGGCAATATACAACTCAGCAAGTTTAGGTCCTATGTATGTGTTCTTGACGGGAATGAAATGAGCAACTTTCGTCAATCGATCCACAATATCCCAAATAGAATCATATCCAAATTGAGTTCGGGGCAATCCAACAATGAAATCCATACTAATTTCTTCCTATTTCCGTTCTGGTATCTTCAATGGTTGAAGCAGTCCAACGGGTCTCTGATGTTCATCTTTGACTCTCTGACATATATCACATAATGTTACATACTTTGCAATCTCTCTCTTCATACCATACCACCAATAACGTTCCTTAAGATCCTAATATATCTTGGTGCTACTAGGATGAATAAAATACACAGACTCATGCACTTCTTGAAATATAGTTTCCTTTATAAATTTGATATCTGGGGCGCATATACGCTTCTCAAACTATATCGTTCCATTCTCATCCTCGGTAAAACCTAGAGCTTTACCCTCCTTAATACGTTGTTTGATTCCATAATCTTCTCATCCTTGAGTTGACCTTTATGAATTTCTTGTTCCAAAGTCGAATCAAGTTCCATTACCACAGCTTCTGTGTTGCCTTTCAAACTGTTTGCATAACTCAGTCGTCTGTCTTGCATGGTCATTATTCTGAGATAAGTCTTTCTGCTCAAAGCATTAGCAACTACATTCGCTTTTCTGGGATGATAATTAATTCCCAAGTTATAATCCTTGATAATCTCTAACCATCTTCGCTGCCTGAGGTTGAGATCTGGCTGTGTAAAGATATACTTCAAACTCTTATGACCCGAATATATCTCACACCTTTTTCCAATCAAGTAGTGTCTCCATATCTTGAGTGCATGTACCACGACGGCTAACTCTAAATCATGTGTAGGGTAGTGTTCCTCATGCTTCCTGAATTGCCTTGATGCATATGCTACAACATGGCCTTCTTTCATAAAAACACATCCTAATCCTTTACGAGAGGGGTCACAATTGATGGAGAATGGTTTCTGTGTATCTAGCATGACAATATTAGCGCATATGTTAGTCTTTCCTTCAACTCTTCAAAACTTACCTCACAAACAGGGGTCCATTTAAACGTTTTACCCTTCTTAAGATAATCAGTGTATCTCAAACTATCAGTTCATCATCGAGCATCTCAAACTATTTGTTCATCATTGAGCATTCTCAATTTACATGAAAATCAAATCAATTTGCATAGCATTTGTTCTTATAAATTTGCATAGCATATATTCTCAAGCTCAGATCAGGAGGACACGATAGCATACTTAGACCAAGGGGGAGGAGATGGAGGGGGATGGGATGGCAGGGTCATCGGCGAGGGTGGTGATGATGGAGGGGGAGGAGACGGCGATGACTGGGTGCTGCTCCTCGGCGAAGGCCTCAGGGAGAGGGATAGGGACGGTGTCAGGGTGGAGCATGGGGGCGGTGTTAGGGAGGAGGACATGACCATTGTCAGGGAGGAGGACGAGAATGGCATCGGGGAGCAAGACGGTGACTGCGTCAAGGACAAGGACATGGCCGATGTCGGGGAGGAGGATAGCGATGAAGTTGAGGAGGGCCGGGATGGTGGGCTCAGGTCACCGGTGCAGGCTCATGGTCCTCTGACGGTGTGTGCGAGGACAAGGTGGAGGTGGTGACGCTTGAGGACGATGTAGGAGGCAATTCGGCATTGAAGGGGAAATTTTTTCTAAGTTCAGAGGGAGAATACGGCACATCGTCTATATAGGGGGGCCCTTCACTACCGGTACACCCTGTGTGCTAGCAGTGAAGGGGGTATTCACTGTCAGCCCATAACGTTAGCTGATAGTGAAACCGCCACCTTCACTGTCGGCACACATTTGAGCCAGCAGTGAAGACAACGTTCACTGTCGGTTCAAATGTGTGCTGGTAGTGAAGGGGGATTCACTGTCGAATCATGAAGTCAGCAATAAAAATGGTTAACTTTTGTAATTCAAAAAAATGGGAAATAAATATTGTTGGAGCTTGTTAATTAATTAAAAAATATAATTGGAACTTCCTATATATCTTAATTATTAATACATAGTAATACAGAACAATTAATACAATTTAACTACTTTGTCTTAACAACTCGCCCTTCATTATGATCATGGCATACATAGGGAGGTTCGTCGGTGTCTTCCATGGGACCTAGGTCGACGTCCTCTCCAAAAGGAGGTAGCACGTCGAATTGATTGTAGTCTACCTCGTCAACAACATTCTCCACTCCAGCAATCCTTCATATTCCTTGAAGAACCACGTGGTGCTCCTCGTTAGCTGGGTCCGGGTCCTCTGCATAGAAGACTTGCATAACATCATTCACAATTACGAATGGTTCTTCGCTATATCCAACGAGTTTTTGATCCATAGTAGACATACTGTACTTGTCGATCTTCATGCCCCATGGGATTCTGACCCACTGATATCGAAAAAGATGAACCTTTAACACTCCATAGTTTAGCCTCCAGATCTACTCTATAAATCCGTAGGAGGTCTCCCTATTTCCATAGCTATAACACCCTAATTTTCAAATTTGCAAGTTTCTAAAATTGGCTAGATTTTAATTTGAGTTTGAATTAAATAGCCTAGGTTTAAAATCTAATTTATAAAATTAAATTCTGAATGAACGTAGGTTATATTTGATTTATATGCATTCATGTTGAGTACACGCATGTAGGGTTTTATTTGGAGTTTATTTGGCTTTATTTGAGTTGATTTTGCTTTGAATTCGAATTTCAAATGAATTAAGAAAAGAAAAGGATAAACTACAAAACCCCACCAGGGCCACCTTCTCCCTCTCTTCCCTCTCCATCGGCCCCACTCACCAGGAGCTTCGGCAAGGTCCCCACTACGTCCTGAGCTCCCTCTGCCGTGCCACCTCTGACCGCCACCTCTTGCCGTCGTCCGATCTTGTTGTGTGGACCAGATTATATTAAAACTTACCTTTTTAGTACCCAACACCATGTCGACACGTGTCCACCTTAATCCGACTTCGCATCAAAGTTCCAGTCAGCAAGCCACATGTGCGCCACGCAAGCCATCAGAGCCCAGTCAGCATGCCATGCAATAAAACATGTTTTCTAATATAAAAATAATTCCAATAATTCCTGGAATTTGGTAATTTTATAATTTGACCCCTGAACTTTTTTGTAATTACCAAAAGAGCCCTATCTTTTTACACTAGGTCCTCGAACTTTTGCAAAATTTCATATAGGTCCCTCTATTATTACAAAAAGGTCCCTAAAAGTTTTTGTTAATTACAAATTAGTCCTTTTCATTTTCAAAGTAAACCCTAAACTGTTTTTAGCGTATCTTTTCTGTTGTAACTCGGTTTTAAGTGATTCTTACGCCGTTAGATTTCTTTCTCCGAGTTCTATCTTTGTAGATAGGTTTTGTCTTGTTGTTCTTTTGTTTTTTTCTCTGTTCTTAGTGTATTTTATTTGTATGCTTTGCCGGTAATTGTGCGATTAGTCGACAACGACCCGGATCAATTTGAGGAACATCAAGACTAGGAGCTAGAGTACACTAAGCAGTAGCAAGGAGAAGGCAAGTGTTCTTGATCATCTTGAACCTATGTTTTAAATTTTTTATTTTACAAAATTGCATGCAATATCTATCAACCTGATGGGTAGTCACCTATGTTAAGGTTTACCTAGTTCTTACTTTACATTCCTTGAAGCCTAAGGGGTAGTTGATATGATTCTCTTGGGTAGATTTTCTTAGCTATGCTTTTGGGATGTTGGGAAGTGTCATATACATGTTTAGTGGATATATGCAATGGTGATGATGAACTTGTTTTAGTAACATGGAACTCTAGGACTTGGGCAAGGACTTGGTTTGATAATGGTGGTTCATTTGGTGGGCTTGTGGTTACGTTCCAAGAAAATGTGTTAGGTTTTGTTGATTATTTCCTTATTGGACAGTTTTTACCCAAGTGTCACATGTAAGGACCGGTTCAAACACGAGGCCGATATGGGTAAGGCTTAACATATCAATTAGACACCTAGCTGGCATTCGTTGGGGGTATCAGGACCTAATTGATGGACCATGCTTCGTAGTGATCTCCTGGCGACACACCATTGGCGTGTGTTAAGTGTCTTGCAAACACAGCAACATGGAAATCATGACTCGTGGCTACAAGTGTAAAACTATTATAACAGCCGTGCCCGTGGTTATATGAGACTTGGATCCTCACTTGATTAGGTGGTTGTGGTATAAGATAGGTGGTACCAGTCAGTTATGATTTATGGGATGGTTAACCTTTGATGGTTAGTTGTCGGGTTGTTGGGTTATATTCACTTAACAACTGCTTAATGCTTTCGAATTACATTACCATTTTCTTTCCTCGCATTAACGCAAGTATACCATGTGTTAGCCTATTCTTGTTGTAAGCGTACATATCATTATCTTTCCCACACTTGCTGAGTACTCCATGTGCTCACCCTTGCTATCTCCTACAATACATATGTTGCTCAATGGAAGACTTTGAAGATTTTCAAGACAACGACTTGATGTACTAGGAGCGTGTCATCCGGTCGGTGCCTATGGAGTTGCTAGGTCGCCAATACTTCTGTTCCGCTGCTATAATTTAGTTGTTGTCGTTTAGCTATTAGGATGTTTAGGTGAAGTTTTTAATGTAAGAGTTAAACAGTTATAAGTTAAAAGTATTGCTTTTGTTACTTCACCTGTGATGTCCTTATGTGTGTTGAACTTCCTGGGCACACATAAGCCGCACTTGGTTTTGTCCATTAAAACCGGGTGTGACAATTGCATTCGTAGGCATCTATACGGATGCTGCTATTTTGGTTGGTACTCTTATTATCTTGAGCTCTTGTGTAAAATATATAGACATTTGTGTCATATCCTTGGAATGTGAGAATTGTAGTTGATGGTCTATGAGCCAACACATACAACTAAGCACACTCTATCTGCTTATCCATCACCCATCTATGTAACGAGGTGCCAAAATGATCTTGGTGATCTTGCGCGATCCAAACATCGGACTTCTCTGGGTTTTTGGTGCGTAGCATCTTCAGGTATTCTTCGACATACGGGTCTACTACAACTGATTGTTGCATAACTATGAAATGTGCTTGCATGAATGAAATAGGATCATTAGTATGGAATGAGTTTGCACCTGTCCTCCCTTTACACTGTAGCCTCCCATCATGGCGAGATACAAGCACACAAATTGATTTGAGATTCATGTAGTCAACGCAGAAATAAATGATCTCCTCGGTTCCCCAGCCTTCGGCCATGTAGCCTTCCAGCCAATTTCGATTATGAACATATTTCTTCTGAACTCCCATGAACCTCTCGAAAGGGTACATCTAGTGCAGAAACACGGGGCCAAGAATTCATATCTCTTTAACAATGTGAACAATGAGAAGCAGCATGTATCAAAAAATGATGGAGGGAAACATGCCTCAAACTTTGATAGGGTCTTGACCAGGTCTTCCTATAACTTATCTAGCTTGGTCAGATCGATGGTCTTCTTTGATATCACGTTGAAGAATGAACACAACTTTTTGATTGGTTTTCAGACCGTTGGCAATAGAATATCTCTAATTGCAATTGAAAGCATCTATATCATCATCACATGACAATCATGAGACTTCATGCCAGTTCATTTCAAATATTTTATGTTTACTAGTCCCTTCATGTTGGCGAAGTAACTGGATGGAACTTTGATTCCATGCAAGCACTTGCACATTGCAATTTTCTCTGCCTTGCTCAGACTGTAGCTAGCGGGACAAAAATATTTGTCACCTTCTTGCATATCTTCAGGATGTAGATCTAGGCTGAGTTTCAAACATTTCAGGTCCTTACGTGCTTGTAGTGTATCCTTTGTTTTCCCAGGTATGTCTAGTAACGTAGCAATCAAGCTATCACACACGTTCTTCTCAATGTGCATGACATCGATTGCGTGTCGAACCACCAAATCCAACCAATAAGATAAGTCATAAAAATAGATTTATTTTTCAACCAGTGTACTTTTGCCTCCCTTTCCATGGATAACACTAAGTCCCTTTACCATATCATATACCTGTCTCCTAGTGCGATGCTTATGAGGTGATCAAGCCTCAACTTTCCCATCAAAAGCTCTCCTGTTGCTGTGGTACGGGTGATCTTTGTGAAAAAATTTAAGATGATATAAGTACACCATTTTTCGGTTGTTCTTCAGCCACAAGCTCTCTATACGATCCAAGCAATGAACTCAAGCACAATAGCCTTTGACAGTCTGGCCCGATAGGTTGCCAAGGGCTGGCCAATCCTGGATTGTTACGAATAGTATGCATCCCATATTGTGCGGAGGGTGAAGTTTTTTTTAGTATGCATCCCATACCTGCACACCATCATTCCACAGTGTTATAAGATCTTCCATTAATGGTTTCAGGTTGCCTCGGCCCTGGTATTAGCACCGGCATCATAATGTACTTCCACTTGATACACAACAAAGGAGGAAGGTTGTAGATACATAGAGCCACAAGCCAATTACTATGACTACTGCTCATGTTACCGAATGGATTCATCCCATCCATACTCAACCTAAATCTTATATTCCACACATCTTCTGCAAAGGGCTCCTTGTATTTCCTATCGATGTTTCTCCACTGCGTAGAATCAGCAGGGTGTCTCAGCATTTAGTTATCCATGTGCTCCTCGGTGTGCCAATGCATCCGTTTGGCATGCCTTTTATTCGCGAAAAAACGCTCCAAATGGGGACTATAGGAAAATACCATATTGCCTTGATGGGAGGCCTTTTCTTCTTTCCTTCACCATCGATATCATCAACGACACGCTTGTACCATAATGCACCACAAACGAGACACGTTTCCAAGTCTGCATGCTCTCCACAATACAACATGAAATCATTTGAACATGCATGAGTTTTCTGCACTTCTAACCCCAATTGGCACACAACTTGCTTGGCCTAGTACGTGTTTTCTGGCAGCACATTTCCCTTTGGAAGCAATTTCTTCAAGAACAGTAACAACTCTGTGAAGCTTGTATCAGACCACCCATTGCTTGCCTCCAATTGTAAAAGTGAAAGCACGGTACACAACTTTGTGTGCTCCTTCTCACAGCCCAGGAATAATGATGTTTTAGGTCCTCCACCATACACTGGAACTTTTGAAACTCTTTTTCATTGGTGAAGTTTCCCTCCCCATAGTGCAACATCTGCTCCAGATCATTAGCGTCAGTATCGACCAACATCTCCTCTAGATCATCATCGACCAACGTATCTTTGACAGGTGGCAAATTGATGCATAAGTCTTCATCTTCTCTGCCAATATATTGCCCTTCCTGTACGATCTCAGTTTCACCGTGCTCGGTCCAATGGGTATAGTCAAGCATAAAGCCTATTGGCATCAATTGAGAATGTATTTGCTGGATGGTGGAAAACTACTTCTTGTTCTCACAAACAACGCATGGACATCGCATGTATTGGGACTATATATTTGACTTGTGCGCCGTGGCTACTACCAGGAAATACTCCACGTCATTCTTGCACTCTGCTTTCATACGGCTCACATCGTACATCCATCTTCTATCCATCTACAATTATATTATTATTGTAAATCCAAATTCATAACATCTAGAAGATTTTGCAATCATCAATAAATAAATTACCTCGCTATCAACTACCGACAATTGGCCTGGGTTGGAGGGGCCGCCTTTTGTATGCTTTTGCATCCGCTTCCGGTGAGTGTTTGTTGGTGCCATCCCAAGAATTTTTCATTATTATTAAACCCTTACACAAATGACATACATATAGATATAACTTATCAAAATTATATAGCACATTCACCCACAGGATCAACCTCGTGACACTCTGTGACGTCGTTCTCTAAATAGCGATAAAGTGCATCGAAATGACGATGAATGAAATGTCATAAGGTGTGATCAAAATGACATGAAATTTGGTAGAGATGTAGTGCATGAGGTTATTAATGCATTAGAGGAAGAATCATATGAATTGGAGTTCATTTGCCCACTTAATTAACCAAAGTATATGCTTGCTATTTTTAAATCAAAAATTAAATGAGGTAGTACAAACAAACTCACATGAGGGAAGTACTCAACATGGCAAAAGATATTTTTACTGTGTAAGGTATACATAGAGAAGACCTAATTTCTTTTTTCATACTTTATTATTTTTATTAATCAAATTTAAAAGTCTTAATCAAGATTGTCAAAGAATTAGTGCTAAACAAGCATTTCATGCTTGAAATATATTTTTCCTATACAGAGTATGAAAAAAGAAGATTAACAAAGTTTGATATAACAATTTTGAATATTTCAAGATTTAATTGTGGATCAAGAAGTTACATCATATTAAATGAAATAGAGGTAGTTCAGTGAACATTTCATGTATGCATGTATTTTTATCATGTAGACCATAACAAAACAAAAGTAACAAACTTTGTTTCATAATTTTCTGAGCTCTAGATATTATTCTACAAATTATAGATTATTTCAGTTGATTTATCAATACAACTAATATTCCTTTCGGAATTTTTGGATTTTTGAATCGCTGTTGACTGACTTTGACCGATCGCCAGCAGCGAATGGTGGTGGAGCTTGACTGGGGAGAGGTACCGAAATGCTCAACGCACTGTGGCGAACTCCTTTGAGGGGTCAGCGGCGGTATGTACACTACTAGAGAAATGATTTGTACAGATGTTCGAAAACCTCGTGCGAGATATTTTTTCAAACCATATGTGAAAAAGTCTGTAAAAATCAGATTTGTATAGACGATTTTTGAACCGTCTGTACAAATTATTAGTACAGATGGTTATAAACTGGAACCGTCTATACAAATCATTAGTACAAACGGTTATAAATTGGAACCGTTTGCACTAATAATTTGTACAAACTATTTTAATATTTTAGAACTGTCTGTACAAATGATTAGTATAGACGGCTCTAATTTAGAACCGTCTATACTAAGATAAAAACATAAAATAAATAAATTTGTGACCCATACTTTGATAATTGACTAAATACTATACATGCACGAACTACAGAGAACAACATTTGTTTTTTTTTTACACCTCTGTATGATTCTCTAATATTACCAAAGTCAGATAAACATGCTAATATGACACTGTTGCATAGACTTGGCACATCGATTGCATTGATCTGCTCTCTGTTACGGGAGGTCATCACATGCAAAAGAACATTAACAGACTTGGTTTATAATACTATAATAGCAAGATCTACAATTTTCATCCACATTGCTTCAAGAAAGTGGAAAGCAGCCAACAGAATGGTGCTTTCAGAACCTTGGAGAATTGTTGGGAAACGAGTAAACTAGTTTTTCATCTATGCTAAAGCCTACATAAAGGAAAAGCGTTAGCTAACAACCAAAAGATCATTAGACCAACTATGACCTATCACGCTGAATAAAATCTGATTACATCAAATCCATAATCTGCAGATGATATAAATTTGGCAAAGCTATCGTGCAATATATGTGCAATAAATTAATTGGCACTAAGATATGTTCATGAGAAATGGACAAGTATCTTTAAAAGGCATAGTACAATACTAATTCATCAAATATAACTGCAACATAGGCAACCAAATAAGGATCTTCTTAGTTACATCATGAAGGTGTGGAACCTAAATAACCTGAAGTAAACATCTGAATGAACATTAAAATTAATAATATGTGGGTAATTAGATGCCATTTCTGTTTCATTTATTTGACATTTTTTTCCTCAGAAGCTAGAGCCAGATTGCAATACCAATACTGTAATCTGCGAGCCTTCCACTTTGCACCAAAATGTTTGTAAGAGCCACATACAACTTATTGCACTTCTGAAATATATAATTGAGGTCATTGACAGACAAAGGCAGCACTTCTGTTTGTTCATGATATTAAAATTTGTTTTCAAACAATATTTTTCTTTGCGAGATTAAAACAAGATATTTGACTAAAACATGTGCATAGTGCACAGATCTTCATGGAGTAACACCTTCAATGTAGTTCTTTCGAAGCATCATAAAGATAGTATCTTCCGAAGCACACTACGAAACTTGAGTAAAAAAGAGTGAACTGCATGACAGTCACTACACGCCCAGAACATGAGAATATGTCTCATTGCGTTGCTCAAAATGCATCCTACACCATTTGTCAGCGAACACACACCGACATAGAAATGTATTCGCATCTCAATTAACCATCCAAACTTATCACCATGGCATTTCTGTCATCAAGATCTTCCTCCAAATGTACCCTATCCTGTATTCTCGTCGCCATCCTACCGTATGCCAAAATCTAACAGAACAAATCGCACTTGGAGACCAAAATTCCAATTGCAGAAATCACATCATCGCTTTCAAACACGGAAATTAGACCCGTCAATCTTATAATTAACCAAAGGTCCAAAACATTAGAACTAGTAGAGAATGGAAAACCCAAATCATGATTTCTGAGATAGGAAGCAACACATCCGGATCTAGGTGGAACTCGCAAGATCTACGTGTCGGAAACCTCAAATCGAGCCCGTGACAATGCGGATCTAGGCAGAACTGAGCGGATCTGAGTGAGGGGGAGGGTAACTCACTAAAGCCATCCTTGTAGGCGACAGACAACATGTTGCGCTCCTCCACGGAGTGTTCGTCCCTGCCGCCTGCCGCGGTCCACGCGCTCCATGAACTCAACCATCTCCACATACCGCTTCGGGGGAAAACAAGTGGGGAAACAAACGTGTGCACGAAGAGGTTAGCTTCACAGGCAAGGCGAGGAGGAAGAGAAGCTGGGGGAGAAGGAATGGAGTCGCGACCATGGCAGGAGACTGCCAGATCTCCTTCTTCTTCGGCAATGACGGAGGGTCAAGATGATGGCATCAAGGGGATGGTGGCGTGAGGTTAAAAGGTAGCAACCCTAGGTGATGGCATTGAGAGGAGGGTAGTGGTGTAAGGTTAAAAGCCCATCCTATGGTGTGATGGGCTTTTCATTTTTTAATTAGGCCGAATCTAGATTTTGATGGGCTATAAAAGTAGAGACGGTTCCAAGTTTGGAACCGTCTATACTGTAACTAACAGTACAGGCGGTTCTTAACTGGTGTCATTTGTACTGGACCGTCCAACAAAGATGGAATAGCTCCTCGTTATTTTCTCAGACGGGACCGTCTGTGGTAATATTTGCACACACGGCTCTATCAAACCGTCTGTATAGAGGAGTCCCACTAAATGGATTATGTAGTAGTGGTACAGCGGCAAGCATAGCCAACAGTGATCATGGCAGGCGACAGAGCTAGGCCAATGGAGGTGGCACGCTGCAGAGGCAGAGAGTGGAAGGGAAGGGGGTGGCGAGGTTCCCTAGACAGCAGTCAAGCTCACCGTGCATTCGCCTCGGGTAGAGGTAGCTCACGGCTTGGAATTCGTTGGGGAGGTGGGCGAGCTCACGGTGGCGGCTGATCGACTTATGCGGAGCACTAGGTGATGATGGGTTACTATCGAACTAGCGTGCACAAAAGATTGGGTGTGGCACTGTGTAGCTCACCGAGCAATGGAATTGAACAGAGATGGCTCAGAAGCGATGGCATGTCAGTGAGGGCGAGGAATGTTGCTGGGGCTAAAAAGACGGTGTTGTGCTCAGTCTTAAGGGGGAAGGGACACAATTTTATATTGCACACATTACTACCGGCTCATACCACTAGTTGGCAGTGATGTTCTAGTATCACTATTGGTCGGTGTCTTTAGCTGGCAATGATGATGGAGCTGGGTATTAGTGCCGGCTCAAGCCATCGGTTGACAGTGATGACCCTTATCACTATCAGTTCATAAGCCATCATGATAGATTCTTCCCGTGCAGCTTATGAACTGACAGTGATGCCACATCACTGCTAGCCCATTAGTAACCGGTAGTGATGGGTCAGCATATAAGCTCATTTTTTTAGTAGTGTCCCCACCGTGTGTGTTGCCGATGATGATCTCGACTAGTGTCCTGCCCCTTCCTGTGCTGGATATCCCTACCGCCGATGAGGTGAGCCCACCGCACATTTGGTGTTCTCATTCTCTAGTCATGTGGGTTCAATGTGGACAGCTTGGATTTGTGATGAATTGGTAATTTCTATGTGGCTTTGGTCAATCCGTGCTTCTATTGGTGGAATTTTGTAGTATTTGTGAATCGCAACTACTTGGGTGTTTCTCGCAAGGCTTTGGCATCTTAACCGCCGATGCGTGAGCTTCGTGCTGTAGCTGACTAATGTGCGTGACTGTTTGCTATGGCGGTGGTGGTGGCAAACAGGACACGAGAGATGATCGTGAGGAGGAGGCAGAGGAGCGTGTCTTAGAGGCACGACAGCAATGGTAGACAACGCCAGCAGTGGCAGCAGCAAAGCTAGCTCCTGCCGAGCGAACTTGTTCAATATTTTTTTTTGCTCCGAGAACCATTTTCACTACTTGTTGAATAATTGACAGTGATTGGGTGTGACTTTCAGTGCCAACCAATCGCTGCTGGATGCAAAACTGGTAGTGAAAGCCCTTTGGAGCCACTAGTGAAATGCCTTTATAAAGGCACCAGCCGGCAGTGATATCAACTATCACTGCTGGCTCTAGCCATGAACCGACAGTGATAGTTCGTCAAGTATCACTGCCGGCTCATATTATGAGCCGACAATAATAATGGTTATCACTGCCAGCTCATAAGAAGCACCGGTAGTGATAACGGGTGAGTAGTGACTGGTTGGGTATCACTGTCGGCTCATGTTATGAATCGGCAGTGATGGGGGTATCGCTGCCGGTTCATAACACGAGCTGACAGTGATAATGGATGACAACTTATCTTTAAAAATTCATAACTTTTTCATATGAATCGGATGTGGACAAAATTTATATGAAAATTGTAGTCCTCGACGAGATTTACAACTTTGTAGTTGAAAACCTTTTCATTTGAAGTCATTTAGATGTCCAAATAAGTTTTTAAAGTTTCAGACAGAAGAGATCAAAATGATTGCATATGCTATTGTTATCACAAGTACTTTTGTGGTGGGATAGTAAGGATGTATTGCGTGAACTGAGAGGTCTCAGGTTTGAGTGCCACGAACTGCACGCGCACGTATTTCGCGCGAATGATCACGTGACTTGTGACTTGCGCGAACGTGGGGTTCCTCAGGTGCAAAATTTATTTATTTATTTAGTTTTTTCAGCCCAAAAAATCAATCAGGGGCAAACTGTATCACTGCCGGCTGAAACTTTCAACCAGTAATGATAACCGACTATCACTGCGGACGGAAGCCTTCAGCCGGCAGTGATAATCTCTTCACTGCTGGTGTCTGGGGACTATCACTGCCCATTGCCTACTGCCGGCTCTAAAATCGGCAGTGATGGCCACTTTAGAGCCGGCAGCGATAGAGTTTTTTTAGTAGTGAGTGTACCCTTGTGATTCTTTAGCAGCATTAACACCATGGTATGTATAGCTGCTTGACCGTTGCTTGGCCATTTCTAACTGCCACCGAAAGCTCGCATGATACCATGCAGAGCCTCCCCTGTCGCATTTCTACTCGATCACATAGAGAAACTTTTGACCATCTATCCTACCACACAATGCTCGTGATGTATTCCTATAGAACAACTAGCAAAAAGAATATGAATTGTAAATAGCAAGAAATTTTGTGTTGCGCGGTGTCAGTCTATGGAAATACAAAAAATCCGTTGGAAGAGGAACCGCGGATGCCTCTAAGGGGGAAGAAAATTAAAATATGCTATCTACGCGTTAACCTTCACCAGCGTTTCGCTATGAGTAATTGCTTGCCATGATATCACATTTATTGTGAATCGCCGCCATATGTTCATCTAGGGGTTCCTTGCCTCTTTATAAGCACCACCACTCCTTTCCTTTCACCTCACCAAAGCAGCCATTTTCCTTTCGTTTGTACAAAAAAGTTGTACAACTAGATAGGTTCTTTCTTGCTAGCTAGGTAGGCTAGGCCATGGCTCGTAAGAAGGTGAATCTCCAATGGATCGCCAACGACTCCACCCGACGCGCGACGTTCAAGAAGCGCCGCATGGGCCTGATGAAGAAGGTGAGCGAGCTGGCCACGCTCTGCGGAGCCAAGGCGTGCGTGGTGGTATACGGCGAAGGCGAGGCCCAGCCGGAGGTGTGGCCCTCTGTTCCGGATGCCAAGCGGATTCTGAACCGCTTCAAGGCCATGCCAGAGCTTAGCAGCTTGAAAAGGATGCACAATCAAGAGGACTTCCTCCGCAGCCGTATCTCCAAGCTCCATGACCAGGTGTGCAAGTCGTACCGCGAGAACCGCGATCGTGAGACTTCGTACCTCCTCCACGAGACAATGGTCCGCCACCGCCCGGGATTTGTTGGCGTCACCGTCGAGGAGCTCTCCAACCTTTGCTGGATGGTAGAGAGGAAGATTAAGATCGTCAAGGAGCGCCTCCAACAGCTTGTCGTCCGGCAGGGAGCCCCCCTGGAGCCGCCGCTGCCGTCGGTGCGGTCCTCGTCCCAGCCGCTGTTTCCCCACACCTCCACTGAGATATACACACCAGAGCCAGCAGAGGAGCCCCGTCCCCAGCCCCAGCAGCAGGAATGGCGGCTCATGCACCGGGCTCGAAACGAAGGGGAGCTCGGTGCCGCGGTCTGCAGTACCTTTGCCTGCAGCAGCAGCAACACCTGTGCCGCTGGCCTCAGTGGCGCCAGCACCAGCGGCGGCTGGGGTGACATGATGCAGTCTTCGAATCTGGCCGGCTCTGGGTTCTCATGGTCATGGAATCCTTTCCATCCAATGGAATAAGGAGTTGGCTGCTTCGATCGCAGCCATGCATGCATAGCCAGCTACCTGCATGGCGATCTGTGTCTGGGTTATCTCTTATATGGTTTTCTTAGCATCTAGTGTTTTGCTAGTCAGGGGTCCTGTCTCAGAATGGCTCGTGTCTTCTGCTCCCTCAGAGTAGCTTAGTTTAAGTTATTCTTCATTTTGCTAGTTTTGTCGTCTCGAACAAAATGGATGCAGTGCGCCACTGCTGTCGTTTGTTCGGGTCAAATGTATCATGCATGCTTGTATCCCTTTCATTTCCATACATCAATAATATTGCTGGATTTGTTATACTGTGGTTGTGTTGCTTGTAATAATAATCTTGTCAAGATCTGAAGCGTGTATGCACTATGAGATGTTTGTATGGCTTCATGGTGTGCGACAAGCATGGCATGATGAGAGAGTTCAACGAAATATATATTACACACATGCATATGGCCTCTGAGAGAGGGGCATGCTTCTGTACCTACAAATTCTTCCATGTTCTAGTATGAGTCCCAGCAGGGGTGGATCCATCAAATTAAGGTCATCAAGCAATGGCTTAGCTCGAATCACACAGTTGATCCACCCCTGTTCTATCATGATTAGTTTGCCGCAATATTATGTGTGAACATGTCATGACAACATTATGGAAAGATAACTGGAGCGGCGTAATTGGGTTATCATTTATTGCGGCAAATTTCTTTTTCAGAAACAATGCTCATAACAGCGTTAAGAGATGTTCGTCCTGTTACTAACCTCCTAACCTGTCTTACGATAGTTCCCTGCTACCCATCTCGAAAAGAGGGAAGCATCCTATCCCCGTTAGAATTGGATATCCAACGTCTTGATACCTTCTAAAGGTATTAGCAGGAAGCTCGTATTGAAATATTTGATCCCCAATAGGTTTGATCTCAACTTTAGCAGTAAGTAATCGAATCGAAACCAATCGAGTTCATCTAGTAGCCCTATTTTCATGTGTTCCCCTCTCCAGAGGATGGTGAATTAATGAGATATAAGAAGAGGAGTATTCTAATTGGATAGCTGGAAAGCCTATTGATTGTAATTTATCCCATACATAGAGGGGAACTTAACTGTAGCATTAAACATAAGTAAATATGAAATCAGGTGGAGTGAGTAGGATTAATTGATGGATGTTTGCTATTTCTTTGCAAGCTCTTTTGTGACAATGAAATAAGAAAGGACAAGCGGTGATTATCTACCCAACACCACTCACCAAGAAAGGATGCACGGTCCAACAGAAACAACAAGTTGGAGGACTGTAGCATGTACCACCAAAAGCCGCACAACTGTGTATGTGCCATATAATATTAACTATGTAACTCTGGTAGCTTAAGTATGCACTATATCAAATATATAAGGTACAAACTGGATGAAAGGTGCGATAGAATGAAGGTAGCATCATGCTTATATAGCTAAGAGAAGCATCATGTTATGCATGTACAATAGTCAGTAAGTGGCATGATATGAAGCAGCACTGGATGTAGCAATTTAATGTGACATGACGGAACACTAGATACATCAATTGATAACAAATGTGGGATGGGATGTTTCACGTTGCCTGTAAATTGTACGAATCCTTAATACCGATAACACTAAAATGATTAGTTGAATGGACAAAGCTATAAACTGAATCTGTCATAGGGCCATTAATTATTACTAATCGAACTGATTAACCAGTAGTAGTATGTACTATTAGTCAGTAAGTGACGTGATATGAAGCATGGATGTAGTAATTTAATGTGACATGATGGAACACTGGATACATCAATTGATAGCAAATGTGAGACGGGATGTTTCACACTGCCTGTAAATTGAACGAATCTTTAATACCGATAACACTAAAATGATTGGTTGAATGGACAAAACTATAAACTGAATCTGTCATAGGGCCATAATTATTACTAATAGAACTGATTAACCAGTAATAGTATGTACTATTAGTCAGTAAATGACGTGATATGAAGCAGCACTGGATGTAGCAATTTAATGTGACATGACGGAACACTGGATACATCAATTGATAGGAAATGTGGGATGGGATGTTTGACGCTGCCTGTAAAATTGTACGAATCTTTAATACCGATAACACTAAAAGATTGGTTGAATGGACAAAGCTATAAACTGAATCTGTCATAGGGCCATTAATTATTACTAATAGAACACGGCCTAATACTTCTGCCACACCAAGAGGCCGCAAAATCACATTCAATTGATGGGATATTTCACGTAGCTTGTAAATTGTAAAGGTGATCACCGCACACATTACATCAGACGGCTCAAAAAATAAGGCAGACGTGGCCACACCGAGAGGATATAGCAATTTAATGTGACATGACGGAACACTGGATACATCAATTGATAGCAAATGTGGGATGGGATGTTTGACGCTGCCTGTAAATTGTACGAATCTTTAATACCGATAACACTAAAATGATTGGTTGAATGGATAAAGCTATAAATTGAATCTGTCATAGGGTCATTAATTATTACTAATAGAACGCGGCCTAATACTTCTGCCACACCGAGAGGCTGCAAAATCACATTCAATTTACACGTTCAATTGATGAGATGTTTCACATAGCTTGTAAATTGTAAAGATGATCACCGCACACATCACATCAGACGACTAAAAAAATAAGACAAACGTGGCCACACCGAGAGGCCACGAAATCGGCACGGCCTAATACTTCTAATTGTTGTTTTCACATGATCTAGGCTAGAAAGTTATAGTATATCATAAGCTAGGAGACCATGCTATTTAGGAGGGTTGACTCACTCGAGCCTTTTGGTATGGTCCTTTGAGAGGCCAAGAAAAAATTGACAACTCATTTTCGGAACAGAAAAAGTGTCAACTTCCTGCACAAATGGTTTGACTCGATATCATTTTGGATAGATCTTAAATGTCTTCATTAAACAATAAATATTAGTTTGATTTAAGTCTTGTGATAATAGATACTACTCCCTCCGTTCAAACATAGTAGGTGTTTTTTTTTTTGAAAAAGTTAAACTTTATGTACTTCGACTAACATTTAATCAAATTATAATAATATCTAGTGTATAAAAATTATACAACTATATTTATAATTTAATATGATTTCACAATATATAGATTTTGTAGTATAAATGATACATTTTGTGAGAAAAACTTAATCAAAATCTAACTTTGCAAATCGAGTCTAAAAAAATAGGTCTACTATTTCTTAATACAAGGAGCACTAAAAAACACCAACCACAATCGACTCATTACAATCAGTTCTTTGGGATCTGATTCAGATTTAATAGCAGAATTGGCTCAAGGCTGGAATCGATTCGGACGCTCAAGCCAGCTATGAACCAATTCTGATGAAACTTATCAGATTTGGTTCAAGTCTAGAAATGATTCTGATACATGAGAATCGGTTCTAGCATGACACCTTAGGACCATGTGATAGTAAAGATTAAATCATATATGTGATTCAGAGTTTATATGAATTAGTTATGAATTTTACAAGTTTTAATGAATTGTTTGAAAAATTAATACTACAGATGATCAACTTAAACACATGCCTACATTATTAGTAGTATCACTACACCAGAACTTTCTATCAGTGGCAGTTCAAAATTGCCATCAATGGCGAATTTTGAATCGCTACTGATTACTTGGTACAGACTATCAGTGCTACATATAGAACATGTACTGAAAATTAGCATCGGTGCTAGTTCATGGATAAAACCGGCAAAGATAGTCGACCTAGCACTACCGGTTGGTTTTACCAACCAGCAGTAATAAGTGGAGTATTACTGCCGGTTGGTTATACCAATCGATACTTATAGTGTTTTCCGTCCTTTTTAAATTTTGGCTGTTCTTGTTAATAGTGTATGATATATTTACAGACACACACATATAAATTTAATTCAAGAGATATCAAGTTTCATCGCAAGATATATACATAAGCATATATAAATTTAAGTCATCAAACATCAAGTCTCATCACAATATATATACACTGCATACATATCAAGTTTCGTTACAGCAAGGATAAGAAGTTTAAGATTTCTTGCTAATTGAAGGGTCTGAACTCTGTCTTTGCTTGTGAGATGAAATTAACGAGATTGACCAACCAAGTTCATGGTACTCGCCGGTTTGTCTGATGACTTCGTCGTTGATGAACTCGACAAGTTGTTCTTGAAGTGTGTTGATTTTAATAGGCAAGAGTCGATTTGTGGCCAACTTGGGGAGCTACAATTTCAAAAATTGAAGAAATCAATCCTTATGAGCATGTATCGAACCTGAAAATTAGTCATCAATATGTATACCGCCTACCTCAACATTGTTCACCTGGAGTGACGAGTCTTCGGTTAATCCTTGCATGAATTCCATTACATAAAAATCACATAATTGTTATCCGAGCCCTGCTTCCTACAAGGAAAGTCATAACGGACTATCCAATCTTTCATGTATGGCCAGTGTCTAACACTCTTCTTGATGTATCACGGTATACTCTGTATGTGTGTGATTATTACTGTAAGTACATTAGATTCAATCAAATCAAAGATTATAATAGCAATAACAAAATAATCGAGTTTACCTTTGTAGCAAGTCAATGACAGGTTGGTAGGTTTCTTTTTTATTATTTTGTGAGTCCAAGGTCCTGATCTTGCTAATGTCTGACTACATGATCAGGAGGATCTAGTAAAAACTGTACATAGGTCATCATAGGTTAGTTGATCCTAATTTTTAACGTTGTATTGCTCAAAAAGAGTAGAACATTCATGGAGGAAAACACATACCCAAAGTAATAGGGTAAAAGTATGTATTTCTTTAATTGTAGCTCCAGAATAAACTACAATGCATAGTCCTTGATTTCTTTTGGTATGCTTTGGACCGTTGTCAGGTTTACTTTATGTGGGTCAATAAATCCCACATGGTGGATACCTTTCATCCTGCATTTGTGTACCTCCATTCTACATAAGAAATAAGTTAAGACATTCAATCTAATGATACAAAAATATATACTATAAATTATATGTATATGACACTTACAGAGTCCAACAACTCATGATAGATACGTCAAGCGCATCTTGTTGGTACACTTGATATATTTCCTCGAATAATATCAAAATAGTGTCATCCTTGTGGAGGAAATCTCGATGCTTGTATCTGGCCTTGAGCATTTGTTTACCTTGCATTGACTCATTCATGTACCATGTATGGAATTTTTGAAGTTGAAATGTTAGGTTTTTCCACACATCTGGAGCGACCAAAAGTTCACTCATCTTAAATTCCCATCTCTCGATTGCTTTTGGTGCCAAGGACTCGTCTAGAAGTTGCTCTCTTGTCATTTAGGATTCTTTAAGAAATCTTTCTAAATTTTGTTCTGGTAGTATCTGTTCGATCGTAGACTCCTTCAAGAATTTCTTGCTACTGATGTGCTCATAGTCTAATGTATGCATAGGCTCAACAGGTTTTGCCATCTTTAAGAAAAACTTATGTGTTTCTGCATGATTGGTATTTTCTTCTAAGGCTCTGGATTTTGTAAGAATTTCTTAATACTAACATCCACTATCGCTCTGGTTTCCTCTGTAGTTTGTTCAAAAGGCAACTTCTCAGGTGTTGCCACCTTCTTAGGTGGCCTTTTCTTTTAAGGTGAAGTCGATTTCTGAGATGAACTCAAATTCTTAGATTATGCATGTGATGTCAACTTTCGAGGGGGAGGAGTTGGCTCTATTGGTAGCAGTGGTGGCGACTTCCAAGGGGGAGGAGTTGGCTCTCTTGGTGGCAGTGGTGGTGAGTTCCATGGGGAAGGAGATGGAGATCTACTTGGTGACGGTGGCTGTGGCGGCGACTATGGTGGGTCTGACTCTGCATCAGGCGACTCATCTATCTCTTCTTCAAACACTATGTAGCGCTTGTGCCAAATAATAACACCACCTACATTTGATCCGAGCCTCTTGGAACCTGTCTTTTTAGGATAATCCATGTCAATTTTACAGTACGACTTTCGTACAGAGTCCACGTGGACCTTGGCGTATCCCCACAGTATTAGGAGATCGTTGAAGAGAGCCCCTTGCATGCATTGGTCAACCTGCCTCATAGCCACCATGGCGATAATGTTCAAGGTGGGCATAACAAGCTTGCACACTTTGCTTTCTGTGATGTCGTCCATGGCGTAATGGACCAATTATTCTTCTAGAAACCCTTTGGACGTGCTGCTGCTCCGAAGACCACTAGGGCTCAAAACATTATCTTTGGCTTACTGCTGCCTGTTTCCTTGCTGAAGTGGTTCTTTGATTTTGGCATCTATCATCCATCGCTCTTATACAAGTTCTTGTACTAAAGCAACACCTCTACCAATTCTGCTTTGGTTCTCTTCTGACTCATGTAACTTTTGGTGTCTTGTGGGAATCTCTCTTTCCAAGGTACCACACCCTTACTTCTGGTGTGGCCTAGGTATTCCTTGGTTCGTAGTGCCAAAGTTAGCTGGTCTTTCTCCCTTTCTGGCTTGAAAGAGCCTTGAAAAGACTAGGTGTGGGTATCTGCAATTCTTTGAGTCACTTCATGTTCTCTGTCACTTTTGAACATTAGGTTGCCCTCTGCCGACAAAGTCACCCCTCTCACGTACAGATAGTGCTTTGCTCGTTCAATCCAGTAGGTCATCGCAGGTGTGGCACCACTGTAGGTTACTTGTTGTTCCATCTCTTCCCACTTGTCATATTTCCTCACATACCCACACGAGCCAGTTTTGTGAGGGTATAAGTTTTTGTGGGAGTTGGTCTTGTTTGCCTCACTTAGCTGTTGTGCTTCCTCTAACAGCTTGTTCTCTATGAAATCATTCCAAATGGTTCCATCATTGGATAATCCTCCCATTTCATTGTTTGGCCCTTAAGTAATAATTTCTCCACAGCTTACCCTTGAAAGTCCTAAACACCCCATTGTTGATATGGCACGACTCTTTGTTTTGGCCACGTTGCATCCTTCAGGGTATTCAAACTTTTCCACCAACTTTCTCCACATAAGTTCATTGATGTTATTGGAAACCACCCACTTGTCATCTTATCTGTCTCTCCAACTTCTATATGTTACTACAACATGGTCCCTCACAAGACACCTGATTGTTATCTTGAATGGCTCTAGAATAACTTTAGGTCTTATGGGCTCCCCGACTGAATTGACCTTCGTGGTAACAAAATGTCCCTCGGGCATCCTGCTGGGTCCTCATCCACTCCTCTCTTCTCGGAACATCTCACCCTCTTTAGCATCAGCATCAGGATAGATCTCACCCTTCGAAGCATCATATACGGTTGTGCCCTGCGTAGCATCAGTGGATGTCTCAAACTCAAATTGATCTATGTTGAGGTGCGCACTTGAGCTACAACCTCCTGTCTGGTCCACATTCATGTTTGTAGGCTCATCTTGTACTAAAGCTGGACCCGGATCTGAGGAGGGGCCTTATATCTGAGGGGGGACGGGCCAGGGCCATGCACGGTGGTTGGATTTTTTACATTCTATTCCTACATAAAATTCTAATTACATGAAGTCCTGAATTACATGAAATTTTAAATACATAAAAATTCTAAAATACATGTAATAATTAACATGCCAAATATATATATTCATATTATGACATCTTAATTGAAATACATGTAAAATTCACTAAATACATAAAAATTCTAAAAACTTGAAATTCTAATTACATGAAGTCCTTAATTACATGAAATTGTAAATACATAAAAATTCTAAAATACATGAAATTCTAATTACATGAAGTCTTGAATTACATGAAATTGTAAATACATAAAATGTCTAAAATACACGTTATGATTTACATGCGAAATGTATATTCATATTATGACATCTTAACTGAAATACATTTACAATTCACAAAATGCATGAAAAAATTTAAATACATGAAATTCTAATTATATGAAACCCTAAATTACAGGAAATTGTAAATACATAAAATTTCTAATATACATGGTATGATTTACATGCCAAATATATTCATATTATGACATCTTAACTGAAATACATGTACAATTCACTAAATACCTGAAAAATTAATGAGATAGCTCAAACACACTACTACTACACTTCTACATAGTCCTTCCTTGTGAAATACCATAATTGGACAAAATAGCTTGGATAATTGTTAGGCGATTATATCAATGAAATAATAAGAAATTGTACAAGAAATGAAGGTTCCACCGATTAGGTTCCAGTATTTCATATTTATTATTGAAGTAGCATGTCATCACATATTTATTATTAAACATGATTTTACATGAAAGTGACAGCATTTCATAAGCACAAACATCTTTCATTATGTTTAAAGCATCAAAAGAACAACAAGTTATCAGCTAGTAATTAGAATCTGGGTAGAATTCTTAAGTTTTAAAGCATCATCATGGACAATGCTACTGTGCCGAGTGAGAGAGAGCACAAAATCTGAGCACTCCCAGCGCTCCTCCCTCCCCGACGACCTCCATACCCGGTGCTCCTCCATCCCCGCGCTCCTCCCTCACCGGCGCTCCTCCATTCCTAGTGACCTCCCTCCCCTTCGCCGCCCTCCACTTCGCTGCCAACCACCAGTAAGCCCTGCTTGTTTCTTTGTAGTGTTTGAGCACTTGCTCTGCATCCCTGTCTAGGAAGCTATAGTATTTTCAGAGAACTTCTGTTCAGGATCTTTATCTAGGTGTAATCTCAATTTTACTTGTCTAATTTATGATGACTAAAGATCAGCTAGGGAGCAAAATTCTATAGTTCTGGGGCCACTATTTACAATCCACTGAGAGCAAATTTTAATACCTCATCTTGCTCTTCAGAACTATTGTCCGCTCATCCGGTCAATTTGATACATTTGTGATATTTATTGGTTTGGGATTGCCATGATGTATGCAATTTGCAATTTGCACCATGATGTATTGGAAGCTTCAGTGGGGAATTCATTTTGCTTGTGAGTCTTCCTGGATTAGAGTCTTCCTGGATTATATTTTATCTTTATTTACTTCGGTGCATACACTCTCTCTAGAAAGATAAAATTGCTTGCAATCTTTTTGGAGAACTTGAAAGCGCTAAAACCCTGATGAATGGTGAGGAAGGTTTTCAACAGAATGAGACGAGGGAATTGTTAGAGAAAATCTGAGAGTGTGGGTGAGTATGTTCATTGTAGAAATTCAAATGTTATTTCTATTGTCTACTTCCTTTTTTCACTTCATATTGGAGAACGTGTGCATGAGTGCTAAACAATAAAGTGACATAGAAAATGTGTGGAATTATAAGGAACAATGATAATGGTTTGATATAGTTTTTTTTTAATCATAGATCCATTACTAAAATATGATCTTATATCGAACTTCAAAGTTCAAAAATGTACCTTCCCTTATGGCATGTGCCATGTATCCAGGCTGTTGTAGGTTTAATCAGCTAGGAGATTTTTTGGTCTAATTTCTTTCCTTTACTATCTTTAGTTGAAATTAACATTTCTTTTAGCTACGTCATTTTAGTGATTTTTATGTCCACATTTTGTGTCACCTTTAAATGTATGTGCATCTGCTTTCATGCTGTCAGCTATTGTGTTTGGAAGGAGGTATTTAGGAGCCACTTACAATATTAAAGTAAAAAGAGGCTAATATATATGAATAATGGAGTAGGACAGATTTATATATGTTTTTCTATAATAGTGAAGTTGGAATGTACTTACCCATTCATTGCCTTGGAGCACGGACCATAGGGCAAAGGAGAGGGACTTGAAACAAGGACCATCATATATCTAGGATAGAGATTGGTAACAATAATTTGGATCACAGTGAAAATGGACGGAATTGTTAACTTGGAAATCAAGGCAAAATCTAATACAGATGTTAAATTTAATTGAAAGTTTAAAACACACAGCTTGATTCCTTTTCTTTCCTCTATTTCTGTGAATAATCTTCTACCATTATAACAAGTTCCTAATAAGCATGTGACTTTTCCTATTTTGAAGATGGCGTCTGGAGATGAACTTGAATTGCCTCCGGCCTCTTCTCCTCAACAACAACAGGGGTGACAGCTCAACAAGATGTGGAGGCCACTTCTCAGGAGCAAACAGAAGAAACTCGGGCGCATAAGAGAAAGCGAGGTGGCCGAGGCAAAAGCCAAATGCCCATGGGTCACTACACTATAACTCACATCAATGAGGCAGGCGTGTCAACACAGCCTCAGCAAGCTCAGGCGGTATTCTGTAGAGCATACACCTCACTTGGAAGGACAAGGGTCAGGAGAACCTACCCAAACTAGAAGGCCGTATCATAGAGCGATAAAAACTTCTTGTGGCAAACAATTAAAGCCTAATTTCACTTCCCTGAAGGATGCTCCTTAGAGGACGTGGAAAGACAACAATAGCCAAGATGGGCAAGGCGTGGAAGACCTTCAAAATTGAGCTATATAATACATATGTGAAGCAGGATCTCGTCCCCAATAATATTGCTTATGGGTACTTGGTGGATCAATAGGCAGAGTTTGTGGTGAGGTACCAGTCTGAGGAATTTTAACAGTAGAGTCAGGCTAACAAGGTGCGCCAGTCACACAACATGCACCCCTACAGGATCGGCACTGGTGGGCATGCACGTAAGGAGTTGGACTAGGACAAGGAGGATGAGTAGGTAGCTCAGGAGACCTGCTCCACACCATTTTCATAGATCCCAGAGAGGCAGGCCTAGAATTGGTTCCGAGGAAAGGGTTGTACGCTCAGCCAATGGTTCTGCCAGAAACCAAGCAAGTGGCTCAAAGGATCCTGCAACTTTCAGAAGAATCCACTCAAAGATCATTCCAGCCATCTGGAAAAAACATACTAACCTCAACTCTAGGGAACAAAGAGCACCTGGGTTGCACGTGTGGAATAGGTGTTTCCGTTCCATGGAAGTTGGGACTCCCTGATGACACCGATTAATATAGGAGTTGAAAGAGAAATAAAACTGAGTGTGAAGCAGCCGTGAGTGGATGAGAATGGAGATTGTCGCTGAGGGCGAAGCAAGGATGAAAGAACATATGGATATGCTTGCCGAAAGAATGGAACAATGGGTCAAGGAGTGAGTACGGGCAATGAGGCAGCAGGATGCAACCACGATACTTGAATCTTCACCAGCTCGGCACTGGAGAAGCTACACATCTGAACCAGATAATGATCCAGATAACATGCTTGATCAACATGACTTCCCTATTGGCAGATTTGAAGGTGATCCCCCTGTCGACGACATTCCAAAAGAGGTCCTTAGTGAGAGATACTCTGTCGATGACATAGAGGCGACCACCAAGTGCAAGCTCTTAGTGCACACCACTGTTGGCTCTGATAACATCATTGAGGTTGGCATGAGCTTGGCGTTCCCATGTGGTGGGGAACAAACGATTCACGGAGTGCTGCTATAGCCTGGTTACACTAGGGTGTTAATGGACATGGTCTATAGGAATTACACATCCCTCACAATTCCTATTCCCCCAGAGGACGACATCAGGACACTTGGGGAGGCTGTCCACTCCTTCATCTAGTGGTCAAAGAAGTTCGTAACACTAGTTTCCCTCCACCGCCTCCGCAGCCTCTGTCTCCAGTACATGATGGCAGCGGCTTCTCTTTTCGTCATGCTCTGCCGAATTTCAAATCTCCTTCTACACCTCATGAGCAACAACAATTGTCTAGCAAATCTGGCCAACAGTTCGCAAAAATGACATCTCCCAGAAAGCACACAGCTAGCAAACAGAAGGGCAAGAGCAAGGAGGTAGAAGAAGAACCTCTGTGAAGTACTACGTGGCAGGCAAGCCGTTATTGAGCAAGAAGGCGTTAGAGCAATTGGACTGGGCAAGTATGATTCTGCATGACATACATGAAGAGGTTCCATGAGGAGAAACATCTTTCTCCTTGTTTCAGCACCAAGTACCGGTGCCAACATTTCCTGAAATCAGGTGGAACCTTCCTCATGACCTTCGAGGATTTATTCCTCCTCTACCGTCATGATTCACTGGACACCGGCCTAATGAGATGTTGGACATTGTAAGTGTTATTAATTGCGGTTTATGCTTAATGAACCGTCTAACTCATTGAAACGCTCATTCATCTATATACTCTTATGTGTAGACATATGATTCAAGAAGTCAGGAGAATCCGAGAATTGGATTCCTTGACCCACATGCCATATGTGGGTCAACAATCACTTAGTCTCCGGGGGAGGTCGAGAAATACATCGCGGAGGCCATGGTCGCTCTCTGTGGATCGAAGGACCTTGTTCTTCTCCCGTACAACTACCGAGACCATTTGATGCCAGTTTGTATCTATACACACAAACAACACTCATATACCTCGACTCGATATACTACGACCCAGAGAGGTATTCAGGTCTGACAGACTTGTTGACAAGGGTGTTGGAGAAATATGCTTCGATGGGCGGGCTTGTCCGGAGAGATAAACCCTTGCCAACCCACTAATATAAGTTTTTGGTAATAATTCCTTTGTCACAAATCAATTTACCGTTATAATATGCATCCCATAAAACTAAATTTACCGTGCATAAATTTCTGTAGTGTCACAGGCACTTGCAGGGTACCAACCTTTGTGGGTACTATGTTGCCCAATATATGATGCAAATCGTTAGTTCTAGTCTACCAGTATATCCGCCAGTTAGTGTAATTGTAGTATATTAAAATACATTCTTCATCGTTGTGTCTAATTATATTAATTTTCTTCTATAGACATATAAATTTCCTAAAACTAGTGTCAATAAGGTGGATCTCATGTATATTAAAAAATGGCTCATCCATTTCATAAATGCGGAGATCTTAAAGGAGAGCGACAAATTTCATGATCACAAGAACTTTGTGAGCCAAGGTTTGTAATCTCAACAGAAGCTAGTCAGTTCAATATATTGAAAATGCTTGCATCTTGCAGTCTATTGATGTATTATAAGCTATAATGAAGGAAATGAACTCATTACTTCCATTTAATTTAATGTGCTAAAGCTAATTTGTTGGTTTATATATTGTCAGGCACGCAATTGACTCAAGAATGAAGAATGAAAAATGCTTTGCAAATGTTGTGAGGCTTTGTAATATTGACATTTTATTTCTGTTTATGTGTATAATTTTGTGACATGATATGTGTATGACTTTGTGACATTAAATGAATATGTTCGATCTATTGTGTGTATGGAGTTCAAATGTAAATGACCTACTGTGTGTATGATATTTTATTGCTGTGTGTATGATATGTTGTTGATATGTTAGTTTACATTTAGAAATATTTGAATTCAGTATTGTATATATGACAGTACAGATGTTCTAGACCTATAACCATCTGTACAAATCACAACAGATAGCTCCTGTTCCTATATCACATACAGCTTGAAACTAGAGCTGTCTGTACTGTTACAATATCACAGACAACTTGAAACTTCGAGCCATCTGTACAAATCTTTTGTACATACTCTTTTTCACATATGGTTCAAAAAAACTTCCCGCACGGGGTTCCAAACTGTCTATATAAATGTTTTCTCTAGTAGTGGTCGGAGGTCAGTCTTGGACCCACACAGCACCAAGGGAGCTAGCTCTCACGTATGGATATGCTGCACGTATGCACCATGGACTTCAACCACTACTACAGAACACCACATATATAGAGCTCTATCAGTGTCGGTTCAATAGGAACTGCTACTGTAGGTTCATCAGTGCTAGTTTTTAAAGTTTCACACGCGAACAACGACTGAGGGGGTAAGAACCGATACTGATCGGTCACTATCAGTGTCGGTTCTACATACCAACTGGTACTGATACTGATACAGTATAAAAGTCCACCATCTCCCCTAGCTTGACCAGAACAAAGCCACTCGAGCCCAAGCAAACAGCGCCGCCCGCAATTTTTCTTGCCGTCTTGTGGTTGGAGGAAAGATTTTTGCATTGAGGATTCCAGATTTGAAGGAGTTAACTACTCTAAGGTTAGTGAGATGGTATATATTTCGTTTTCAGATAGATTTATTTGGTAGATTGCTCTAGGGTTCATGGTAGGTATTTGTTCTAAAGTTATGGATTTTTAGATCTAATTTAGAAAAAGTTTGCAACTTTGTCATCGTTAGATGTATAGAGATTATCTACATTTATTGTTAGTTGGATTTAGTTGCTAGATTGTTCTAGGTTTGAATTTAGGTGGTTGTTCCTTAGTGTTGAATTTTGGAATGAGCAAAAGCATAATTTTTTCATTGTAGATGATTTAAGGACTTTTTAAAAATCACATGTAAATATATGTGGGTGGATAGATTAAAATATAGGGACAATTGCAAATTTTCCACTACTTGAACCATTATTGTGATTAAAAAATTACAAAAATACCACTAGAATGGTCACTAGAGTGGCATCTTGCAAAAAATAAAAAACCAAGGAGGTATTTGCAAATGCCACTAAAATCTAGATTCAATTTTCTAGTATGTGGATTGCGTATATTTTTAAAGTCTTGAATTTAAATAATAATCCAATAGATTTCCTCTGTTCATTAATCAACCTAGTGAATTTAACATATTTGATATAATACTGTGTTGTAGGGATGACACGTCTACTAACGGGTCATATCGGATACGACAGCCTTTGGAAGGCAGGTCCCCTGACTCGGCATTAGTATCGGAAGGAGATGGACTCTCAAATAGGGACGAATCAAGATGCGAGGTAATTCAATGAATTTGTTCTGGATTTTAAAATGTTTAATGATTATAAGTTGAATTGATTTAATTATAATGATTTGCATATGGGCGGTTATGGATGTACAATGATCGATGGGGCCAGAGTCCATTGTTGGCATTGAGGCTTTTTTGGGGGCTACCACGGCTACAAGAAGCCAAAAAGGAAGCGTGCCGAGCACTATATATGCTGTCCGTGTATCAACTGCAAGAACGAGAAGCAGTTTTCAAACATAGAGCAGATCCGTGCACACTTGATTCGCAGGGGTTTCAAGGCTGCTATACCCGTTGGACTGTGCACGGTGAACTTGAAGATGTTGACCGTTAAAGGCAACTAATAGTCGAAGAAGACAAATGCAATGATATGACGGCTAACGAAGACTTCAATATGTCGGCATTTGAAGATACTTTTGTCAAGAACGATGGAGGGGACACTTTTGTTGGCAACAATGAAGACGATATAGAACAAATGTTGTGCGATGGGGAGGGGGCTTCACCAGTGAAAGACAACATCAAAAGTATTAGTGCATGGTAGAGGACTCTAAAACACCAGTTTACCCGACTGTAAAGGTGAGCACAGCAAGTTGCATGTGGTGCTGACATTGATGTAAATGAAGGCTGACAATGGTTTGGTCGATAAGGATTTTAATGAATTGTTAGAATTCTTGAGGGAATTGCTTCCAGAGGAGAACGTGTTGCCCGAAAACACTTACCATGCTAAGCAGGTTGTTTGCCCGTTGGGATTGGAAGTAGAAAAATACATGCATGTAGAAACGACTTGGAAACATGTAACATTTGCAATGCACCACTGTACAAGTGCAACATTGATGATATCGAGAGCGATGGCGTGGGAGTGAAGAGAAAGAAGAAAAGACCCCCCCCCCCCCGTTAAGGTGGTTTGGTATTTCCCTATAATCCTTCGTTTGAAGGGATTGTTTGCTAATAGAGCGAATACTGAATTGATGCGATGGCACGCCGAACAGTGCAAGAAAGATGGAATGCTTAGACATCCTGCTCATGGCATGCAATGGAGGAGATCCAATTCAAAATAAAATGAATTCAGAGATGAAGTGAGGAATATAAGGTTCGGGTTGAGGACGGATGGGATGAATCCTTTCGGTAACACGAAAAGTACTCATAGCAGTTGACCCGTTACTCTTTGTATCTACAACCTTCCACCTTGGATGTGCATGAAGCGGAAGTACCTTATGATGCATTTGCTGATTAGTGAGCCGAATCAACTATGCAATGATATCGATGTGTACCTCAAACCATTGGTTGAAGATCTTCTTGTACTGTGGAAAGATAGCATACGGGTATGAGATGAGTACAAACGTGAGAATTTCACCCTGCGCACAATGCTATTCGTAATGATACAATGGATGTGTTCAGTGCTTGGAGGAAACAGAGGGGGGGGGGGGCGGTGGCTAACGAACAGCCAGAAAATGATGTTCATGGGTCACCGTAGGTTCCTTCGTCCAGATCACCTATATCGCAAGAATAAAAGAGTTTTTGATGGGATAGTGGAACATCGTCAAGCTCCAATGATTCGCAATGGAGAACAGGTATTTAAGATGTTAAAGACACATAGAGTTGTACTTAGAAAGGGGCCAGGCAGTACAAAAATTCTGGCCGGACAACATGCTCCTAGGTGTAAAAAGATATCAATATTTTGGTTGCTGTCTTATTAGAAATATCTGATGATTCGACATGCAATTGATGTTATGCATGTGGAGAAGAATGTGTTTGATAGCTTGATTAGACCTTACTAGACATATTTGGCAAAAAAAAGATACATTAAATACATGGCTGGACCTGAAAGAAATGAACCTTAAGATGGACCTACATTACATACAATTAGACAATGGCAAAAAGAAACTTCCCATAGCTTGCTACACTATGAGCAAGGAAGAGAAGATCCACCTGTGTGGTTGGTTACGTGATGTCAAAGTTCCGACTGGTTATTCCTCTAACATCAGGAGCTTGGTAAACATAAAAGATAAGAAGTTAGTTGGCATGAAGGCTCATGATTGTCACGTTATGATGGCGTAGATGCTTTCAATTGCAATTAGAGGTATTCTACCAGATAAGGTCTGAGACCCAATCATAAGCTGTGTTCATTCTTCAACGTAATTTCACAGAAGGTCATTGATCCAAACAAACTGGTAAAGCTGCAGGAAGACATGGTCCATACTATATGTTAGTTTGAGACTATTTTCCCTTTGACATTTTTTGATATAATGCCCCATATAAATGTTCACAGTGTGGGTGAGATAAAGAGCCTTGGCCCTATGTTTCTGCATTAATTTATCCTTTCAAAAGGTTCATGGGGGTTCTAAAGAAATATGTTTATAACCAAGGTCGTCCAGAAGGTTGCATTGCCCAAGGGTGGAGTACAGAGGAGGTTACTGAGTTTTGCATTGACTACATGAAACTGAATGCGATTGGTATGGCTATATCTCTCTATGAGGGGAGGCTAAAGAGGAAAGGGACGATAGTTCATACTTCAATCTATATCAAAGATCGTGTCACTTAAACTATTCTAGAACGCTATCGACTAATCATAGGAACTATTTTAAACTATTCTGGAACGATATCGACTAATTGTAGGAACTACCGACAAATAACATAAAGAAAACACTAAGAACAACATACCAAACATCATTAAAACACTTTAAAAACACTATGGTTGGATATGTATGATTTTAGAAACATTTAGATGCAAGAATCGCCTAAATCGGAGTTAAGATAAAAAGAGAACATCTTTCGGGAAATGGATTAGACTGAAAAGGAAATGTTGATTTACCGGAACTATCTTCCTATGGGAAAAGACTTATTGCACAATCACTACGTCTGACTTGACAACATCATTGCGTAAGATTCAAGAAGTGTAGAGCAGACCAGACTTCACTGCATAGGCTAAGGAGAATGATGTGGTGCTGACTTGGCATGCTATGCAAGTAGCATCTTAGATTAAAGAAGTGATAGGCTGAGATCTAGTCTCGATGACCCATGATGGATCAAATAGGCAGAGGTTGCGCTTCTATGTTAAGGATACAATTGGTGACTCTGTGTAATGGTTGCGGCTCGGGTTTCATTGAAGACAACGATCGGTCGCATGGCCACTGACATTGATGTCGGGCTTCGATGGCGTTTCAGTGAAATGAGGGAAGCATGGCGTAGAATGTGGAAAGACTAACTCAGAGGTATGGTTGGTATTGGAAGGGGTCATCCGAGGTAGCGGCAACACAGCGATGACTGCTGCTAGGTTTGGTGGTGACCGCGAATAGACGTAGCAACGAAGACACTCGTGTTCCCCAAGATTGGCTCTGAAATTTAAGAAATCGTCTGAACAAAGACGTTCATATATCCCTGGAACACAATGCTACGGCATGGGTTTTGGTAGATCATCCCCTGAGAGGAAGAATGATCTGCGGAGATGAGACGAGTGATGGCTGTGACATGCTATGCTTGGCAATCGTGTTCTGGTCTTGTCGCAGCACAAATGGGGATGGGCTCCTAGGGCCACGTAGAATACTCGATGGGACACATCGTGACATGGTTGGTGCATCCATACAGCTTTTGGATTGACGGGGAACGCGAATACAAATCTGGTGTGCACACAGAACGCATCCAGAAACTGGATAGCGGGCATGTCGACCTTGACTCTGGTGGTTTGGCTACTCTACTGGCCGACTGGGTTAGTAAGGGTGTGGGGAACATCATGGGTCATGCGCTGGTGAAAGGGCATGGTGATTTGACTTCTGGTCGAACGGGAACGTCGATGCCAATCGGTGATGGCGCGGCTTTTCACGACACCGACGACCGTGGCAGCATAGATCGGACTTTGGCTGGGGCTAAAGCTTGGCTAGGGACTTAGTATTATGGTAAAACAATAGTAAGTGAGGAGAACAAGGGGTCCTCGCCTTGCTTGGATGGTCGAGGATGGAGAATTCATGGAGAAGACAACGTAGCGCATCACGGGCGGCGGCGGCGTCTTCGACGAACGGCGGTGCACGGACAGGGCAGCAGCAACGTCTAAGGCTTAGGGGCATGGAATAGGGGTAGGAGAGAGCGTGCAACTCCTATTTATAGGGCTAGGGGCGGCTGGTTGAGATCGATTCCAAGACGAACACGAATCAGATTCAAGTTCGAGTCGGTTAGGATTTTCTTTTTCGTAGCTCTATATTCCGAGAACAATATCTCCACAGTCCGGAATCCAAATTGGACTTTTCTGGATTCTAAATTATAGCAATCGAAAATATCTACAACTTTGGTATTCATTGAAACGTCTGAAAACGCCATCTTGATTTTAAAAAATGCAGCACAAAATAAACTATTTGAACTCAGACTTATCTGCGCAGCACTGATTTAGGGGGCCATAACTCCTAGGTCCATTTTCTAGAAGGGCACTTCCATAGGTTCGAATTGAAGCTCTCGACGAGACCTACAAATTTGGTATTATCAAGATTTGCATTTGAGGCTGTTTTGAACTCTGAAACTTTATTAGAAGATGAGGCTGTCCAGGACTCCGCGAAAATTTGTAGATTTTGTGGATCCTTTTTCTTGGGCCTTCTTGAAGACTTGGCTAAGAGTTTGAAATTGAGCAAGATTGAGCTCAATAATCTTAGAAAATTTTAAAAAGTTGTAAATTCTGAAAATCAAGGTATTACAGATGCATGGTAACATCAGTGCGTCTGACCGGGTAATGCACAGGTTCTCCTGGGGTCTTGTGTCGATTGCCTTTGCATGCACCAAAAGGGATTCAAATAATAAATATGACATGATGCGTATGCAAAAAAAATAACTAGGGCACCACCGTAGGGAGTTGCCGCTTGTGCACGGTTTTGACCTAGATGTGGCCATAGCCTCTTAGGATAATAATTAGGAATGCTGCAGGACGATACCCGTGGCAGTTCCGTTTCCTTCCCTAGGCATGCGCAAATAATTGGCCTGACTATAAAAGCTAGGGTCTACCCAATTGATCCTTCATTGCTGTGTAAAGGAGCGACTCTTCTTCACCTTTATCAGAGATGTTGATGATTTTGACTGGCTTGACTAGAGCAGGGTCACCTCTGGTGCCAACACAGATTCCACCTCCCGTAGTGCCTTCGGGGTTGAACGGTCCTATGGCCATATTAGCAAGGTTGGAGCTGGCAAACATCGTGCTTCCATCCTTGCAGAGGGAGCCACCCCTCGCCACTCCATCTTGATCTCCAGTCCGATTGATAGCTCTAGTAGAGATTATTGATATCTCTAACGATGAAGAGGAGATTGACTAGGATCTTTTATAGAAGTAGATCGATGAGGAAGAAAAGTTGGAAGCAAAGAAGGAGGTAGCCCAGGCCGAGAAGAAGAAGGCCAAGGAGGAGGGAGAGAGTCGTGGAGGAGTTCTCTTTATCCTCGTCCTCTGACAGCATGTGGTTGGCTACTGCATTAGTCTTCGCAGGGTATGCCACAGATGAAGCGCATACGCCGCCTCATGCACCAATGTTAGGACTTGTTATTTCCTTCCACATCCTTTGTTAATGCTTTTGGTCCTGAGTAGTCCAGATACTAGGAACTTGGGAAGGCATGTAAGCATCTTTTTGGATGTAAAATTTATTATTATAACTAAGTCCTTAGGTCCACTTAGTGTTGTTTCTTTTTGTGTGTGTACCTAAGCTCCAGTGCCTTACCTTCTCTGGTCCCTTCGCACGCAGCGGTTGTTAGCAGCCGGAGAGTGCGATTTTGTTTTAGGGCGACTGGAGCGACGAAGTCTTACACTGTTTTAGGCCGCAACGCAACCACTATAGGTGTCATAAACATGCAGAGGGTTTGGACCCTGACGCCTTTGGCGGGGAATAGTGACCTCATCATCTAGCAGAGGAGGTGTAGATGATAGTGGGGCCATGAGACGACTTATTTGACGGAGGCGAGGTAGTTTCGAAGCTGTCACACCGGGTTTTAGAAAGGGACAAAACCAGATGTAAACCACATGTATGTTAGGATCAAGTTTCATACATGCAGCGACTTCATCAGTGTATCACACACGGTGTCATTATTACAACGTTTAACTAGAATAAATAAAGAGACCAAAAAGTCTTAAACAAAAGCACACAACTAAACTCCGTGAAATTCCAACTTCCACAGGCATTTGACCGGGGGAAACGCCAGCCTAGCAATCTTCATCTTCATCAATGAAGAAATCTGGATCTCCTTCAATGTCTGAGCAGCGCTTGAATGACATTTGGGGTAAAAACAACAAGTGTGAGTACAACTAGTACTCTGCAAGTGTGGGAAGATAAAATGCTATGCAAGCTTAAACAAGGAACAAGCTGTAACAGTTAAAGTTTTGCATAAAAGCCAACTGCAATAACGAAGTATTATGAAAGCATCCTACTTATCTAGGTGATTCATCATTAGATCTCCAACTCCTGGAACCATCTCCACAATTTTCCCATCCACCTGAATCCCATATGAGTCTCCCAACAGACCAAAACAACCCAAACCCATTTGGCTAATCATGTGAGGATCCAAGTGTCTCATAACCGTGAGCACAGCTGTTATAACAGTCTTACACTCAGCAGATGTTGTCCAGCTTTCCCCACAAGTCGTGATTTTCCTTGTTGCCGTGTCCGCGAAACACTTAACACACACCTGTAGTGTGTTGCCCGGAAAGTCACTACAAAGTCATTACAAAGTTTCATCCAGTATGTGCATGCCCGCTAGGTTTTACTGCTGTCAAAGTGGCATTCACACCACCCAGAAGCCCCCTTTTGCGCCTTGTAGCTCCAGCAAGTTTTCACCCTTCCCTTCCACTACACATCTCATACTGCTAACCAAATGGTTCTGGCCTTTGCCGTCCCCACACATCCAGTCTTCTATTTGGCACGCACAAAAACTGGAATCCACTAATTAATAGGCTAGGCTTGTCCCATACCAGGTCTCGTGGTTGGTACGATATTTCTTAGGTTGTTGCTCCACGAACCGGTCCTTACTTAGGTTACTTGAGCAAACACTAAACCAACATCATAACTTCATCATCACTGACCCAACTTTGCTCAAGGCCTAAGGTTCCATGTTGCTAATGCCATCATTAATATTCCCAACTCATAATTGCATTAATTAGTTAATCATGTTTAACCCTTAACCCTTCAATCCCCTTGTGCGAAGCTAAGCATGACTACCCATCATATCCTCTATTATCAACATGGCGACAAGGAATTATATGGAACATGATACAATAAGTACATAGGATTCAGGATTAACAGCATGCATGTTTGAAAATAACGCATTTTAAAAAAAATTAGGATCAAAATGTTTAAGGACACTTGCCTCTCCCAACTTGCTACTCAGACTCTTCAAAAACTTGGTCCTGAAGGTTCTCGAACTGCTCTTCGTTTGCTCCCGATACACACCGGAAAAATATACAAAAAACTAACTAAGAACAGTACACAAAACAATAGCTAACATCTATGAAAAAGGTACTACAAGATAGTACACGTCGCTACGAACGCGTGAGCATGAAAATCATCTAAATCAGAGCTAGAACGAGGAAGTTATGCTATAAATAAGAATAGGGTTAAATCTGAAAATAAAAAGGGCTTAGTTTAAATAAAAACAGAGAGGTCAGGGGCCTTTTTGCAAAAATTAAGGGACCTACATGTAATTAAGAAAAAGTTCAAGGGCTAATCTGTATAAATACAAGGGCTCTTATTTAAATATAGGAAAGTCCAAGGGCTTTGCAAAACTACCATTGTTTATGAATTAATTTAATTTGGAATATGACTGGGTATTTCTTGGGTGAGGTGGCACTGCCACGCAGGCTGGTTGGCTAAGGTGGCCGGCTTAAGTGGCGATGATGTGGCCAACTTTGATGACTAGGTTTACACATGTCACATGTCGCCACAGGATTGGCTCGACGAAGGGTTATTCTGGATGTAATCTAGGCCATCTATTTGGGATCGGGTGGCTGAGGCTGGAAGGGGCTTTGGCCGGATGGCTCAGAGAAGAGAGACGGCGGTGGTAGGCTCGGGCACGGCGGCGTCCTCGCCGGAGGGGCGACGGACCACGTCATCGGTACGGGGGATGACGGCTAGCGGCGGCGGAGAGAGAAGAGAGCACAGGGAATCTATTTTAGGCACGTACCGACATCGGCGCGGCTCGGGTGACGTGCGGCGGCGGGGTAGATGTCGGTGAGGCTCGGGTGGCATCAGGGAGGGTCGCTCCGGCGGCCAAACTCGACGGCGATGGCTCTGACGAGCGCGGAGGTCGACTGGTAAGCTCGGGGGCTGCAAGGCTTCCGCAACCAGGTGTTGGAACGGCGGCAACGAAGCTTGGGTGGCTCGGCTATGGCGGCGGCAGAAGAACTTCGGATGCCAGTAGAAGGGAAAAAGAAGAGGGGTCTGGGCTTTATATAGGCGGGGGGGAAGAGATAAAGCATGCGGTTTGGGTTTAGATTGCTTCGGTTGGGATACGGACGCGGGAGAGCGGCGAACGGCGTCGGCCTCGACTCGGACACCGGCGGAGTCTAGCTTGGGCGGGAGAGAAAGAAGGCGCGGGGCCCACCTGGCAACGTCTGCGGTGCGGAAACGGCTTTTGGCTGGGCGCCACTAGGAGAAACGGCTCGGTGCCGCTGGGCTGCGGCCTTCGGCCGACCCAGGCGGGGAGGGGGGGTGAGGGGAAGATGGAGCGGGTCGGCCCGGGAAGGAAGAGAGTAGAGGCTGGAAAGGAGAAAAGAAAAAAGGAGGATTCGGCCCAGAGATAGAAATAGGATTTTTCCTTTAATAAAACTTTTTCAAAACCCCCTTTTTTTAATTCGAATGACGCCTTCGGAGATTTTCAAAAGTTTATTTTCCACACAATAAAAAATCTAATGCCGCTAAACTCAGCATGAATACAACAAACTATAATATAGCCTAGGTTCATTATTCTAACTTTTAGAAAATAATTTCTTTCTGCTAAAATTTTAAGGCAAAGAAAAACACCCTATTCTAAGGAAAAGGATATTTTTTTACTATTTCCAAAAAGTTGAAAAACTAGGGTGTTACAGAAGCCTAATGGTGGTGGATGGAGGCAAAGCCAACTATTAAGGCTGAGGGAGGCAGTTCACGACTCCTCAACCCTGGCCTCTGCTAGGCTCTAGCATGATATGAACATTCTTCTATCTGATGCTGGTACAGACTCCTCTCCAAATTTGTTCCAGATTTTTTACTCAAAGCAATATATCTGGAGCCCGGTGGCGAGGCTCCAGAGGCCGGGCCATCCGGAGCCCAGCGACGCTCGCCGGAGGTGAAGCCGATGGCTAGGACGAGGGAGGTAGTCCATGACTCCCTTGACCCTTAGCCATGGTGAGGAGCTGGAGGTCGGGCCATCCAGAGCCTAGGGATGGTCACTAGAAGTGAAGTCGATGGCTAGGCCAAGGGAGGTGGTATGTGACCCTCTCGGCTCTTAGCCGTGATGAGGCTCAGGAGACAAGGCCATCCAGAGACCAGTGATGATCGCCAGAGGTGAAGCAGATGGCTAGGCCGAGGGAGGCGGTCCGTGACCTCCTTGGCCCTTAGCCGTTGCAAGGCTCCGAAGGCTAGGCCATCTAGAACCCAGCAACGGTCGCGGGAGGTGAAGTCGATGGCTAGGCTGAGGTAGGCGGTCTGCAACCTCCTCGACCCTTAGCCATGGTGAGGCTCTAGAGGCTGGGCCATCTGGAACCTTGTGACGGTCATAGGAGCTGAAGCCGATGGCTAGGCCGACGGAGACTATCCGTGACCCCCTCAACCCTTATCCATGGCAAGCCTCTAGAGGCAGGGCCATCTGGAGCCCAGCGATGGTCGCCGGAGGTGAAGCCGGTAACTAGGCCAAGGGAGGCAGTCTATGGCCCCCTCAGCCCTTAGCCATGGCGAGGCTTTGGAGGGCTTCTTTTTACCCCTACGACATAGGGGCTTACGCCTACAACCTGTCAAAGGCTATCTAGTACCTCTACGGCATCGGGGCTTTTTCTTATGACCTGCCAAAGGATTTTTAGTACCTCTATAACATCGAGGCTTTCACCTACGACCTGTCGGAGGGTTTTCAGTACCTCTATAACATCGAGACATTCACCTACGCCTGTTGGAGGGTTTTCAGTACCTCTACTATATCGAGGCTTTTGCCTACGACCTGCCGGAGGGTTTCCAGTACTTCTACAGTATCAGGGATTTTGCCTATGATATTGGGGCTTCTACCTATGACCTGCCGGATTTCTTTGTACCTCTATGCATTAGGGCTTTCGCCTATGACCTGTTGGAGGGTTTCCAATACCTCTACGACATCGGGGCTTTTGCCTATGACCTACTGGAGGGTTTCTAGTACCTCTACGGCATTGGAGCTTCTACCTACGACCTGTCGGAGGATTTCTTTGTATCCCTATGACATTGGGGCTTTTGCCTATGACCTGTCAGAGGGTTTCCAGTACCTCTACAACATTGGGGATTTTGCCTATGACCTGCCGAAGGGTTTCCAGTAACTCTATGGCATTGGGGCTTTTGGCTACGACCCGCGGAAGGGTTTTCAGTACATCTACGGTATTGGGGCTTTTGCCTACGACCTGCTGGAGGGTTTTCAGAACCTCTACGGCATAAGGACTTTCACCTATGACCTACCGGAGGGTTTTTTTGGGGGGTTTTAAGGCATCTCCACTCGCGGGGGTTTTTTGAGATGTTTCTACCACCAAGGCTAAGCTATCGGTGGGGAGGTTTTTAAAGATCTCTCCCCCATCGAGGCTAATACATTGGTGGGGAGGTTTTTCAAGATCTCTTTGCCACCAAGACTAAGCCATTGGTGGGGAGGTTTTTCGAGATCTCTCTGCCATCGAGGCTAAGCCATTGGTGGGGAGGTTTTTCAAGATGTCTCTGCCACCGAGACTAAGCCAAGGATGGGGAGGTTTTTTGTAAGACATCTTCACCACTGAGGTTGTGCCATCGGTGGGGAGGTTTTTAATGATCTCTCCATTATCGAGGATGAGCCATTGGTGGGGAGGTTTTTCAAGATGTCTCCGCCACCGATGTTGTGCCATAGGTGGGGAGGACTTATGTAAGACATCTCCACCACTGAGGTTTGTGCCATTGGTGGGGAGGTTTTTGCATCTCGACCACTGATGTTGTGTCATAGGTGGGAGGTTTTTTGTAAGACATCTCCACCACCGAGGTTTGTGCCATTGGTGGGGAGGTTTTTTGTAAGGCATATCCACCACCGTGGTTGTGCTATAGGTGGGGAGGTTTTTTGTAAGACATCTCCACCACAGAGGTTTGTGCTATTGGTGGGGAGGTTTTTGGAAGGCATCTCCACCACCGAGGTTGTGCCATAAGTGTGGAGGTTTTTTGTAAGACATCTCCACCACTAAGGTTGTTCCATAGGTGGGGAGGTTTGTTGTAAGACATTTCCACCACTGAGGTTTGTGCCATCGGTGGGGAGCTTTTTGTAAGGTATCCATGCACTATTTGAGTAAAGGTATGACTTAAGTTTTGACTGCAAATATAAATTAGGTTTTACTGCCTACTGTTAAATAGGGATATAACTTAAGTCATATGGTATACTGTTGCTACCTAGTCATCATCTCCTGTTGGAACGTCCAACAACTAGACTAGCTACTTTCAATGTATGCTGACCCTACTGAAAAAACAACCAGCTAGGCAAGCTATTGCTAGGTGGTCATACACAGGCGTACCTTTGCCAAAATGGGGTCTCCAGAGTTAGGTCGAAGGCCGAAAAAACTTCACGGCCTAAAGGTAGTGAAAGGGTTGGCTCCTCCGGTCCGGGTTGTCTACCGAAGGGTCTGAGCTACATTAGCATCCGAAGCCAAGTTGGGGGCACCAACCGCACCGGAGGCTCAGGCAGGGCCCCCATGTTGGAGGCCTTCCTGGTTCCGTGATGGTCAGGGTTGTTTGTGAAACTCAGTCCTCCTCGTTAGGGTACTGCACCATTGGTGGCAGAGTTGGAGGCGGCCTAGCGATCCGAATGGGGCTTGGTATAGCCCTGGCGCCCACCTGTCGCCTCGCTGCAAGCTTACGGCCCCTGGGTCACCTGTTGCCGATCTTTTCCTTTGTTGGGTGCTCTATCTACATTATGAGGTAATCCTCCCGGAAGGTTATGAGGGTTCGACGGTCATCTATATTGTGGCCACGTCTGGCCCCATGCAGGATGCATTAGTACCCTTCCAGTGGTGTCGAAGCCCGTGGTCGGCGGCGAGGGCATTGGCAAAGTATGCACACACTGGAACCTGTAGTCTCCGTGGAACCCCCTTCCACTAGGGGAGGCTGAGGGAGCTTCCAAGCAACCAGACCTTCAGAGTACGCTAGCTCGACGAAGGTGCTTTATTCATCATCACAGGAGGCATCTTAGGGCTGGGCCCAGGTATGCGTGCCGCTGGGCTCGAGTGCCCAGAACCACTGGATGGAAGCTTGTCTAGCTGCAGCCTCAGTTGTAACCCTCTAGGGTGCGGAGAGGTCCTTGTTGTGCAATTGTTGTAAGCCTCTGCGCCGGTTTGGGCCTCCGTGCCGACCTAAGCTATTCGGTTAGCGGTGGGTGGGGGGGGGCTGTCGTTCTACATAGCTGTAAAGTTGGAGGGTGCACATAGTGTGCCTGGTTGTGGCTGCTATGCACACTTTTGGTGGAAGATGTTTCATCTTCTGCAAAAAAGGTACGGCGAGAGCCTCCTCTAGAGAGGAGACTCAAGCTTGGAAAAGACGTCGAGAGGCAAGATAACACCAAATGTATTGGTCGTAAAAATATGTCCCCCCCTTTGGACTGATTGCCATGGCCAGGTATTTATATTGCTATTGTAGGCATGGTATACACATTGTTATTATGTAACAAGGACTTAGGACCGGCTGGGTACATGATCCGAGCCTAGGTAAAATACTTTTAACCCTGCCTAAAAGATATTATCTACTATGGTAGGGTAAGGGCATCAAGTGGCGGTAGATTTTGTCCGTCACCGATAATGTGGCGCTGACCCTATCCTATGTGTTAGACTGGCTGCTAAGATGACCAACATTTAATGCCAGTTACTTCATAGCTGGTGGATGACGATCATCAGACTCCCTTTGGCTCATCTTCATGGGGACTTGATGACTCCCCTTCCTCCCACGCTTCGAGGGCAGGCAGGCTCTAGGGTCCGTAGGCTCCGGGGTAATTTCGGAGCCTAAGAGCTCTGGGGGCCTCGTAGGTCTGGGCCCATGAGCTAACGCTAGCAAAGGGTGAGGTACTGAGATGGTTGTCAATTGTGGCACAACACTGTACTGTCACAGATGTCAGGATGTCCACCACTTGTACTACAATCAACTTCCGGTCACTTCATGCCAGACCAATTGTAGTGAGTGTTCTCCTCTTGCTGAGATTCTATGCGGAGCCATCAGCTTTCCCGGTCTTGAGCAGTAGTGGCCTGAGGAGCCTCATGGTCTCTGGAATCTTGAGTCTTGGTAGAGAGTGTGGAGCCCTAGGGCTTCAGAAGAGGGCCCAATGGTGACTCCCTAGTAATGTTCGTGGGCTAGGACATTTTCCCCAACAGTAGAGGAGTCAATAATCACCTCAGAAGTGGTGCCGAGTTTTACCACAATTGAGGATTATCGGGAGTAGTGAAGCGTGCCAGTGCGGTTCATGTGGAGTTGTGAAATCCTTCAACCCTATTTGTTAGCACCATGGCTACTATATGTAACTATAGAGTTGATAAAAGTTCTTTTAAAGCGGCATGCTCTTCCGCCGCAAGTTAAAGCTAATTGCAGAGTTTTCATTGGTCGGCACCGTCATTGATATACGGTCACAATGAAATTGTGCAATTCATTCATATAAAGAGAGGTTGGAAGCACCAAGTCGAGCACTCTTTCGCAGGAGCCCAACTTAGGTGGGCATTTCTACAATGTCATTTTGGAATTAAAAGACTTAGATATACATATATATGTTTGCATATATTGGAATAAAAAGGTGAAAGGAAAATGCTGGTCTGGGCTGCCATTTATCTTTTCGGACAGCCTCTTTTGCTCTTTTTTCTGTTCGGCCTACTGCAGCAGCCCCCCTCCTGTGTGTCTCAGCCTGGCCCGAGGCCCCTTGCTTCCCCCTTTTTTTTGTCCTTTGGGCTGCAGCGGACCAAACTGGCCGGGCCTCTTCTTTCTCTGCTACGCCCGAGCTGGCCCAAGCCCAGGCCGGCACTCCCTCTCTTTCCCAGAGCCGCACGAACATGGAGGAGACCGAGCCGCACATGCATCGATCTCCCGAGTCGGCGCCCCTCCGTCTTTATCTCCAAATCGCCGAATCCGCGCAAAACGGAATCCCCAACCGATACCCCCTCAAATCCCAACAAAATTGAATTTATCTCTTAGCCAAGACTCCAGCCGCGGTCTATATAAACTACCCGGGTTCGATCTGTACGGGAGACGGGCAGAGGGAGGGGCGGAGCCCTGCTGCGCCACTGTCCTTGCTGGTCGCCTCCCCTATCGTTGCTGAAAGCCCCAGGGCCTTGCTGCCGCTCCTACCAAAGAGATTTAAAATGAGGGGCTCGGGCGGAGCCGTGCTGCCGCGGAGCCCTGTCGTGCCGCTGTCCTTGCTGGCCGCCTCCCCTATCGCTGCTGGAAGCCCCAGGGCCTTGCTACCGCTCCTACCAAAGAGATGAAAAAGGAGGGGCTCAGGCGGAGCCCTGCTGCTGCAGCCTTGTCCTGCTGCCCGACCTGCCGCCAGGCCCTGGCCACCACTGTCCTGCTGGCTGCACCTGGCCGAAGGCCCTGCCTCGCCGTCTCAGGAGTCCGCGGAACCCTGCTGTGCGGCCGCACGCCCGTCTGAGTTCCTGGCCGCCGCTGTGCGAGAAGCCTTGCTCGTGGCCGTCCGCCGTTGAGAAGAGGGCCGGAGCCATGTGCCGCCGCTGCTGTGCTGCCGTCCCAATTGGCCGAAGACCCTGCTGGCGGGAGCCCTTGTGCCGCGCCGAGTTCTGCTGAGAAGCACGCCGCTGCCCCGCCGTCGTGTACCTGCCCTGCCGTGGTTCGTCCCAGGGCACAGACGGGGAGGAAGATGGGGCGGAGCCCCTGCTGCGCCGAGACCTGATGCACACGGCCGGAGGCCCCTGCCGCTCCCATTGTCTAGACAGCGCAAAGGGAGGAGGCCAGAGGCCATGTTGCTGTGCAAGTCCGCCGGGTCCCTGCTGCTGCCACCGCCCGAGCCGGAAGTTCGTCATCGCCACAGATTGCCAGGCCTCCCCCTGAGCTCGCGCCTCGCGGAGGCCCTGCTGTGGTTGGTCCCAGATAAGATGGGAAGCGTGGGCGATCCCTGCGCCGCCTGCGTGTTGTTGCTTCTGTTCTCCGCCTGTGTGCGTATGCCACTGCTAGTTCATCTTGCCGCCGCCGTGGCTTGTCCTGTGCTCAGCTCCGACCTCTGGCTACTTTCGATAGCCAAGTTGGGGAGCCCATTGTGCATTGCTTGTCCCCGGCCTTCGTGCCGTGGTGTTCTATCTCGTGCCGTTGTGCTTGAACCTGAGCCTGGCCGCTCTCTCCCTCTTTCGGCGCGTGCCGTTGTGCTTCAAGTTGAGCCAGGCCGCCCTCTCTATTTCGGCGTGTGCTGTTGGCCATCCTCTGTCTCTTTCTGCGCGTGCCGTTGGGCTCTAGCTTGAGTCCAGCCACCCTATGTCTCTTTAGGCGTATGCTGTTGGGCTCCAGCGTGACCCCGGCAGCCCACTTTTTTCTTTTGGCGCGTGCCATTGTGCTTCAGTTTGAGCCCGACCGCCTTCTGTCTCTTTCGGAGTGTGCCGTTGTGCTCCATCTTCAGCCCGGTCACCCTCTGCCTCTTTTGGCACTTGCCGATAGGCTCCAGCTTGAGCCCGGCCACCCTCTCTCTCTTTTGACGCATGCCGTTGTGCTTCAGCTTGAGCCCGACCGCCCTCTGTCCCTTTCGTTGTGTGCCGTTGGGCTCCAGCTTGAGCCCGGCTGCCCCCTCTCTCTCTTTTGGTGCATGCCATTGTGCTCCAACTTGAGCCTGACCGCCCTCTGTCTCTTTTGGCACGTGCCGTTGTGTTCCAGCTTGAGTTTGCCCCCTCTCTCTCCCTTTCAGCGCGTGACATTGTGCTCCAGCTTGAGCCTGGCCGCCCTCTGTCTCTTTCAGCGCGTGCCTTTGTGCTCCAGCTTGAGCCTGGCTACCCTCTGTCTCTTTCAACACGTGGTGTTGTGCTCGATCTTGAGCTCAAATGCCCTTTCTCTCTTGCGGTGCCTATCGTTGCACTCTCCCTGTTGCCTTTGTGGCTTGACGCCTTCACGCCTTGTTGCCTGTTGCCTTCAGATGGTCTATGAGGATGAGTTCGAGGCCCAACAGGTTTAGTGAGCTAAGCACGGCGTAGGGCTCCTGGTTGCGGCCTAGCTGTTGCCCCGGTAGAAGCTACATGACCTGACGTGCTTCTATCTAACTCACCTCTATTACTTACACTATGCTGAGGTCGATTGAACGATGATGCCCCGGGTTGTTTACGATCAAAGACATGAGACCGTCTATTCTTTCTTTAACCACTAATGCTCTCACTTTGCTTGGTCTTTGCTACTTATGACTACAACTTTATAGACTCGGAGATGACCTCGATATAACGACCACTAGCACCGCTTAATTGGAGGTAGCACGAAAATGGGCGTAATTAACCGGAGACGCTCATGAAGCCCTGGAAACCAAGGCAAAGCAATCGCAATATTATACAGTCAGATTAGCGTATGCATTGTGTGAAGTAACACGTTGTAATCAGGAAAATGTACTTTATGAATTTGACATGAATGAATAAAGTTTAATTAAACGTTTCTGTTATATCGTTCTCTTGTCTTTTATATACTTTATGTATACTGGCATGCCTGCATTCATTATATTCAAATTTACATTATAAAGTTAAACGCGAGTTTCACGTCTGCGAAACATTGTGCATACTGCAACAGGACACTTGAGATGCATCTATACATTACCAAATGAAGGTAAGGCCTTGGGTTACATTGGTAGCAGCTTATTAGCTGCTGGTAAACTTCTTTTGCTCCCTGCCATTTCTTCCAACGTGAGGTTAGGTGAGGTAAGACAGTTCGGTTTAGTTGAAATCATAGAAATGGAAAAGTGAGAACTTACCTGACTGATCAGTATATCAGTTAATAGCAAGCCCACGTGGAGTGTCGTTATTTAAACTTTGTTCACAGCTAGGGCTGGCAACGGGGCAGGTCGGGTTGGGTCCCCGCGGGTTTTAGACCCGGCGGAGGCAGGGGCGAGAGGAACTTTTGCCCCGTGGGGATCGCAGGTCGGGGACCCGAAATGGGATCGGGTCGGGGTCGGAGGCGAAAATTCACCCGCGGGCACCCACGGGGGCCTGAATAAATCCCGTCACACGCGGGGACCCAATCCCACATCTGTGTCCTACCGTCGCCACCGCCTGCACCTTCTGTCCGGGCCGCCACCCACACCCTTTGTCCGCGCCGTCGCCCGCTGCCGCTCGTTGCGCCCGCCACTCCCGCCGCCAACCGTCGCACCCGCCGCTCTTGCCGCCGCCATCCCGCCGCTCCCGTCACCTGCGCTGCCCGCTCTGCCCCCTGAACTGCTGCCACCACCCGCTCTGCAGCCCGAGCAGCTCCCACTGCCCGCTCCACTGCCCGAGCCGCTCCCCCCGCCGCTTGTGCTACTCCCGCTGCCGCTAGAGCCGCTACGCCCGACGCCTCAGCTCCGACCCACGGGGTCCCCGTCGGGTTTTAGGTCCCCACCGGGTTCGAGGCTGGGGTGGGTTTTCACCCGTTAGGGATTTCAGGGGTGGGTCGGGTTTTTTGGTTCGGGTTTCAGGTCAGGTGCGTTCTGGCTGCATCCGGCCCCGACTTGACCCCGTTGCCAGGCCTGTTCACAGCTCAGATGACATGGAACATGACCCTAAAAAGAATAAAAGAGAGAAGAATAGGTGACAACATAAATACAGATTATGTAATATTAATCTGATCATTCTTGGTATAATGGGCATAAACTGCTACTCTCATATTTCTACCGTGCTTAGATCCTGCAATTTACTGTATGATATCATGGGTGGTCCTGTCTGAAGGTACATTTTTTTAATATATAGTAAATTACATATTTAGGTTGAGAATAATTTTATTGTGTTTAAAATTATATCATGTCATGGATATGTCTTGAGCACTATAGGTCTTAGAGTAAACTAAATATTTTGTACATAATATTTACCTTTGTAATATAGTTTTAGAAATGTAGTTATTGTTTCTACATTTGAAGTTAGTCACATGAGATTAACTTGATAATTTATGCGATATATTTATTTTAAGTCGCAGTTATGTCAAACACTATAACTCTTAGAGTTTTCTATGGAAATAGTCAAATCCGTAATGTCAATTGAGTGTTGATTTGAGCAATTTTCTATTTACTACCATTGAGCATCCAAATCCTAAGGGTACAAGGATGAAGGAGATAAGAATGTGGTTCACCCAATATTTTCAGTTGGATCCTGACATTTATTCCATTACGGTGCATTGCATGTGGATTAGTACGTTTGATCCAATTTGTTGGGAGTTGAAACAGGTGAATCGAACGAAGAAGTGGTTGCAATGGTTGGTGTGGTGCTGGCGTCATGGGGCTGAATAATATACTGGTGCAGGTTTGTCCAAGAGAAGCGTACGATGGTAGCAGTGCAGTGACACCTATATAAGTAGTGGATAGGTAGGAGAATGCAGTGGCAAGGGAAGAAGTTGAGTAATAGCATAAGACTGAGGCAGATGTTGTTGTGCATAGGCAAGTGGCAGAGGTTGAGGGTCAGGCTGATGTGGGGGAGAAATTGAAGAAATTATGGTTGATCTTGAGAATGTGGACCGTAATGCGGTACACAAGGAACAATCTTTACTGCAATCTGTAAATGTGGAGGATGATGATGACAATGACTATGACAACGACTACGATGCGTCCTCTAAAGCTGCCATCCTAGATCAATGGAACTTGCATGAGAAAACGAAGATGCAAGTTATGGAAAACCATGATTCCCCTTGGCAGTATGGATCAACTATGGTTCACCTAAATCAGATCTTACCCAATCAATTTGAAATGAAGGATGCAGTAGCATGGCAGGCAGTGACAACACACAAGGAGGTATGGGTTACTACGTCGACTCCAGAAAAGTACAGTGTGAAGTGCAGAACTCCTGGATGCAGCTTTTATGTTAATGCATTTAAGACGAAGCATGCAACCTATTGGGTAGCCTCTAGAGTGGTTGAACACAATTGTAAGCTAGAAAACGTAGGTCGGAAGTACCATAAACTCGCTGTTGCACTAACTGCAAATGAATTATTCATTAAGATTATTCAGAAGCGAGACAAGGAATACTCTTTCATCCAACGATCCTTATTACGATAGTTCAAATATGAGATTACTTATCGAAAAGCTTATCGTGAGAAGTAGAAAGCCTTGGAGAAGTGTGCTAGGGAACTTATGAGGCTTCTTATTGCAACCTTCCTCGTGTTATTGAAATTATGAAGGAAATGAACCCTGGCACATACACTCCTTTCAAGGAGATTGAATTTGATGAAAATCAGGCCATGATTTTCCAACGCTTTCTTTTCTGATGAGCCCATGGCTCCTTCAGATACGATCAATACTACTAATATTCCTCAAATCATACAAGGTCCAATTACAAGAGCACGTGCACGACAATTAGACCACCAAGTGAACTCATTTCTCGCTATTCATTCTTCCTTAGATGGGTTACTACTAAATTCTTGTGATGTTTTATTGCTTAGGAATGTGGGAGAAGCACCACAACCTTACCTGGACATCACCCCTCGAAGGCCAAGTCTATTCGGACTGTTATTTCTTGTGTTCTCGATTTGCTTGCAGGAAAAGACTTCTTAGCGAGGTCAACCGCTTCTTGGCACGGTTGATAACCACATAGTAGTGGTGTAGTGGTTGCGAGGGTTCTCGATCTGTTATATTTGGAGCCTTTGGATCATCAATATCGAAATTCCACCAATCGACTTATCATATTACCTTTCGGAAGATCGAGCAAATGCGTATCAAGTGGTATCAGAGCCTCAATTGCTCATTAGGTAATCTCAGTTATCCCGTTTAGTATTCCATTACCTGGAGTATAGAAAATTGCCCCACAAAAAAATTTAGATCTTAGTTTTTTTCCATTGTTCAAACCACTTCGCAATTTTGTTTTCAGTGTTCGCATTGTTGAGTTTGAGTCCATCGTCAGTATCTTTGTTGCTGGTCGAGTCATCATGATCTAGTTTCTAGTATCGAGTCTTGCTGTTTAGTCATTGTATATCTCGATCTGACCTTGTTTGCTATAGCCGGGATTGTGTATCTACTGAAGTTCGACCACTAGTCGAGTCGACCATCAAGTCGTGTTCGACCACTAGTCACTTTAACAATCTACTCATGTTCGACCACTGGTCGAGTCGACCATCAACACGTGTTCGACCACTAGTCGAGTGGATCATCTATTCAGGTTCGACCACTAGTCACTCCGATCACCCACTCGGGGTCCCGACCAGTCATTCCGACCACCCACTCGAGGTCCGACCAGGCACTCCGACCACCCACTCGGGTCCCGATCAGGCACTTCGACCACCTAGTCAGAATCACCCACCTTCTTGGATACGACCATCCTTTCGGGTTCGACCACCTAGTTGGATTCAACTATCCACCCGTTTTCGCCTCCACAACCTAGTCGAAGTTTATCTGTTTCTGGCTACTCTTGGACACCCTACAAACTCATTATATTGAGCATCGTCCGACAAAGTTTGAGTATCGCTCGATAGCCCAAACAGAGGTAGCCAAAGTTCAGAGAGAGAGACCCACGTACCTCACTAGTCTTAGAAGCAAAGAGTGCAAAAAAAAAAAACAAAGAGTGCAAAAAAACAAGAAAGCAAATAGTGCAAAAAAGAGAGAGAGAATCAATTTTCATTGCGAATTTTGTTCCATTGTGCTTGTGTCTGATATAGTTTTCGGTTTGCTTAAGCTAGTTCTAGGAACGTGTTCGGGCTAGCAACTGTGACGAGTACTATGGACTTTTATTCAGCTTTGCTAATCTAATTTCAATTATTTTCATTCCTTGCTACTAAATATTGCATGTCCAAGCTACACCTTCTCTTGATCAGAACATTTTCTCCCCTTGCAACTACCTCAATCACACCCGATAAGATATCACGAACCAGCCACCGGTTGTGCCAACTGCGGTGATTGGTAAGAACACTTGCAAGAGCGTGGTAAGACACTTGAGAGTGTGTGACTCCACCTCCTCCACCTAGTACTCGATAGGGATAATTTATCTTTCATTGTTTTGTATCTTCGACTAACCACGGTAGAAGAAGCATCAGATGCGAAAGAGTATGTTTTGAGGGAAGAACTTATAATGTTGCTGGATGATCATCGACAAACTATTAATGACGATATTGACAAGAAACTTGCGGGAACCAATACTGCATTGCAATGACTCAATGAAAGCATTGCAATGCTTAATACCCGTTTTGATCGATTGGTTAATCCGTCACCGAACAATGGTCGAGTGGATCCACATGGTGCAACCTATGAACAAGAGGAGTCCATTGTGGATGATGAAATTTTGAGACAAGAACGTGACTCCTTTGATGAATGACAAAGGAACCGATTAAACTTCAACCGTTAAGGTATGAGAGGTAATAATTTTTAGCAACATAACCCACATATTAATGATGATCCATTTGCTATGATTAAGTTTACTATACCATCTTTTGAGGGTTCTTATGATGCTGAAAGATATTTAGATTGGGAGATAACGGTAGAATAGAAGTTTCATGCTCATTTAGTTCCTATAGAATTAGGCAAGCCACTAGTGAATTAAAATTTTTTGTAATCATCTGGTGGAATAGGGTATGCATCGACGGATTAGCTCCTACTACTTGGAATGCTTTAAAGGTTGCTATGCATAACTGATTTGTTCCTCACTCTTTTAAACATGATTTGCGTAAGAAATTACAGTGCTTAAACCAAGGTGATAGATCCGTAGAAGAATATTACAAGGAGCTACAAATTAGTATTTGCGTTGTGATATTATTGAGGATGAAGAGACTGCAATGACACACTTTTATGGAGATTTATGGCGTGAAATTAAGGATATAGTTGATTACAAAGAATACGATAATGTTCCTAGATTGTTCCAACTTGCATGTCTGGCAGAAAAAGAAATGTAGGGACGACAACAGTGACCAAGGAGCAATTTTGGAAGCATGACCACTTCAAAATCAACATCGAGACAAGTCAAAATAGCCCCACGTTTAGCTACATGGTCGGCTGCCCCATTCTCGAGTAAGGTGCGTTTAGCAGTACCGTCAACACCGTTACACGCTCCCGAGGTAAGCAAATCTGTAAGTGTGTAGGGTCCAGCCAAGAGCTCTTCTTCGGTTGCTTCTATAGGTCGATCGACCGGGATTGTATGCCACCAATACAAGGGAATGGACCATGTCATGAAGGATTACCCAAGTCAGTGAACATACATTGTAACAGAAGATGGTGGATATGTAAGTGCTAGTGATGTTGATGATAAATATGCTCTTGGAGCTAACCATGCAGGTGATGAGGATGGTCATGAGACGAATATCGACCATGAGGAAGTGTTCGATGCTACTGCCACGGAGGATTATTAGACCCTCATTGTGCAACGAGTGTTAAGCACTCAAATGGAGCAAGCGGAACAGCTACAACGCCACAATTTGTTTTAGATGTTCCTCATAGTCAAGGATTATCGTGTTCGAGTCATTATTGATGGAGGAAGCCGCAACAACTTGGTAAGTTCAGAGATAATCAAGAAGCTTGCCTTGCTGATAAGAATCCATCATCACCCTTATCATATTCAATGGTTCAACAACAGTGGAAAGGTGAAGGTAATGCAAACACCTAGGGTGCATTTTTCTATTGGTTCATACCATAATTGTGCTAACTTCGATGTAGTACCCATACAAGCATGTTCACTTTTGTTAAGACGACCATGGGAGTTTGATACTGATACAACACACCATGGTAGAAGTAATAAGTACACCATTTTTCATAAAGGAAAGAAAATAACTTTTTTACCTTTAACCCATGCTGAAATTGCGAAATGTGAACAAGAGATAGCTGAAAATAAGAAAAAAGAGTTTGAGAATGAATATGAAAATCAGCAAGTAGCAGAAAAAAAATTTCCACCCAAAAAGGAGAAATCAACAACAACATGTAAGTCCGATGGAATTAGACCGAAAGATTGTGTTATGTTTGCTACTAAATCTGACCTTGCTAAAATTTATGCTAATGAGCTATCATGCTATGCTTTAATATGCAAAGAGGACTTAGTTTCACTCGAGAATGTATCTAGCTCTTTGACTCCTGTTGTTTCTAACCTTTTGTAGGAGTTCGTGGATGTATTTCCAGTTGAGGTACCTTGGGATTACCACCTATTCGAGGGATTGAACATCAAATTGATTTGATTCCGGGAGCAATTTTGCCAAACTGTGCTGCATATAGGACCATCCTAGAAGAGACTAAGGAAATTCAGCGATAAGTCCAGGAACTTTTGGACTACATGTATGTATGAGAAAGTCTTAGCCCTTGTGTTGTTCCTATTCTTTTGGTTCCTAAGAAAGACGGTAGTTGGCGTATGTGTGTTGATTGTAGAGCCATCAATGATATTACTATAAGATATCGTCATTCTATCTCGAGGTTAGATGATATGCTTGATGAATTGAGTGGTTCTATAGTTTTCACTAAAATTGACTTGTGAAGTGGATACCACCATATTAGGATGAAACTTGGAGATGAATGAAAAACTGCTTTTAAAACTAAGTTTGGTTTGTATGAGTGGTTAGTAATGTCTTTTGGGTTATCTAATGCACCTAGTATTTTAATGCGATTGATGAATGAAGTTTTACGTGCTTTCATTAGGTTAACTAATGCACATAGTACTTTAATGACATCTTGATTTACAGCAAGTCATACGAACTACACTTTGATAGCTTATGCACTATTTTTAACGCTTTGAAAGATGCATGTTTGTTTGGTAACCTCGAAAAGTGCATCTTTTGCATGGATCGAGTTTCTTTTCTTGACTATATTGTTACTCCACAGGGAATAGAAATAGATGAAGCAAAAATTGAAGCCATAAAGAGCTGGTCAACCCCTGAGACTGTTACGCAAGTGAGAAGCTTTCATGGTCTTGCAGGTTTCTATCGGCGATTTGTGCGGGATTTCAGCACCATTACTGCTCCATAAAATGAGTTGACAAAGAAATGAGTAGTTTTCAAATGAGGACCTACACAAGAACAACCATTCAAGTTGTTGAAACAAAAGCTCACCCATGCTCCATTGCTCTAACTCCCTAATTTTGGTAAGATATTTGAACTAGAATATGATGCTAGTGGGATTCGAATTGGTGGTGTGCTAATTTAAGAAGATAAATATGTTGCTTATTTCAATGAGAAATTAAGTGGACCAAGTCTGAATTATTCCACTTATGATAAAGAATTGTATGCTTTAGTTCATGTGCTTGAAACCTGGCAACATTATCTATAGCCCAAAGAATTTGTTATACATTCTGATCATGAATCACTGAAACATATTAGAAGTCAAGGTAAACTGAATAAATGACATGCTAAATGGGAAGAATTTATTGATTCTTTTCCATATGTCATAAAACATAAGAAAGGAAAGGACAATATGATTGCTAATGCGCTTTCTAGGCGTTATACTACGCTATCTCAACTTAATCATAAGATTTTTGGTTTTGAAACCATTAAGGACTTATATGCTGCAGATTTAGACTTTAAAGAAGTGCTTGAACATTGTAAAGAAGGAAAGACATGGAATAAACATGTGCCGAATGAAGGATTACTCTATCGTGCTAACAAGCTAGGCATTTCAGCTAGCTCCGTTCGTCTTCTGTTGTTATAGGAGGCGCATGGAGGAGGATTGATGGCACAATTTAGAGTAAAGAAGACTGAAGATGTGCTTACCACCCACTTATTTTGTCCAAAGATGAGACATAACGTCGAGCGCTACATTTTATGTTGTACCACTTGCAACAAAGCTTAGTCTCACTTAAATCCACATAGTCTTTATATGCCTCTTCCTATTTGTAGTGCACCATGGGAGGATATTTCTATGGATTTTATTTTAGGACTGCCTAGGACAATTAGGGGGAGGGATACCATATTTGCAATTGTGGATAGATTTTCCAAAATGGCGCATTGCATACCTTGTTACCAGAGCGATGATGCTACAAACATAGCTGATTTGTTTTTCAGGGAAATCGTTCACCTATATGGTGCCTAATACTATCGTCTCGGATCGTGACACAAAGTTTTTGAGTCACTTTTAGAGATCACTTTAGAATAAATTAGGGACGAAGCTGTTATTTTCTTCTACGTGTCATCCCCAAACTGATGGTCAAACAGAGGTCGTCAACTGCACATTATCGACCATGCTACGGGCAGTTCTAAAGAAGAATTTGAGGATGTTGGAAGAGTGTTTACCACATATTGAATTTGCTTACAACAGGTTGGTACACTCCACCACCAAGGTAAGTTCGTACCAGATAGTGTATGGATTTAATCCCCGTGCTCCTATTGAATTACTACATTTGCCTATTTTTGAAAGACTTAATTTAGATGCTAAGAAACATGCTGAATTTATTCTTAAGTTGCATGAAATAACTAAAAAGAACATAGAAAGCATGACTAAAAAATATAAGATTGCTTGAAGTAAAGGTAGGAAGGAAATAAAATTTGAATCGGGTGATTTAGTTTGGTTGCATTTGAGGAAGAATAGGTTTCCAGAACTAAGAAAGTCAAAGTTGATGTCTAGAGTCAATGGACCATTTAAGATAATTGAGAAAATCAATGACAATGCATACAAATTAGACGTACCTGCAGATTTCGGGGTTAGTCCCATATTTAACATTTCATATTTGAAGCCATATTTGGGAGAAAAAGATGAGCTTTAGTCGAGGACGACTCCTATTCAAGTGGGGGGGGGGGGATGATGAGCCCATGGCTCCTTCGGATACAATCAATACTGCCAATAATTCTCAAATCATACAAGGTCCAATTACAAGAGCATGTGCACGACAATTAGACCACCAGGTGAAGTCGTTTCTCACTGTTCATACTTCCTTGGAGGGATTACTACTAAATTCTTGTGATATTTTATTGCTTAGGAACATGAAAGAAGCACCACAACCTTACCCGGACGTCACCCTCTAGGGACAAGTCTACTCGCACTTGAGGATGAGCTCTAGTTGAGGTCGAAGTCGTGGTCGTAGTCGTGGTCAAGTCGTAGGATATCATGTCAGTAAAACGAGCATAACTCTCTCATACGAAGTCCATTTTAGGCAATCTTAGATATTCTGGAAAGCTTACGATGAGCCCTTTCCAATGGATAAGAGATTGACCAAATATTCCTTATAGTTTAGTCAGAGTCAGAGAAATAAAATGCTGCACCACCGTATTCGACCCTGTTGGGTCTTGTAATCATGTCGGGGTCGGAGTCCAGGTTGTGCATGCCTCTTTCCACGGCTACACAACCCTAGGTCGACCTCCTCACGTCCCTCCTATATATATATATATAGTATTCATCATAGTTTAGGTTTGGGTTTAGCTTAGATTATTTTGTTTTAGACAGTTTCGCAGTTTATCGGTTTGTTGAACCCCAACTCGAGTACTTTATTGATAATTAGCAATATTCAGATTGCATCTACTTGTTCTTGCTTGTGTTCTCGATTCGCTTGCAGGAAATGCCTTCATGGTGAGGTCAACCGTGTCTTTCCATGGTTGATAACCACGAAATAGTGGTGTAGTGGTTGCGAGGGTTCTCGATCTGTTCTATTCGGAGCCTTTGGATCATCAACATCGAAGCTCCACCAATCGACTTATCATATTACCTTTTGGAAGATCGAGCAAATGCGCATCACAGTGGAGCCTATGGATGCAGATGATTGTCTGAAGGACATAGAAAGGAAGCTACAAGTCGCATCGTGCACTCGCCAATGAAGCTTTGGACTGGTAGGAAGCATATTGTATCGCGCATGATAACCCATCAGCTATCACTTGGATGGAGTTCAAAACTAGTTTCTGCACCCCCCATGTGTCATCAGGAGATGTTCGTCTGAAGAAGAAAGAATTTATGAGCTTGAAGCAAGGGTCAATGACTGTAAGGGAGTACATGACAAAGTTTACTTAGTTCTCTAAGTATGCACCAGGCGAAGTGGACACAGATGAGAAGAAGCACGAATGTTATCTGGAAGGTCTAAATGATGCTATAGAATATAGCGTACTTCCTCAAGAGTTTCCCAATTTCCAAGCCACGGTGAACAAAAATTCAGTGGTTGAACACAAGCGCAGTCAGCTGGATGAGAAGAAAAGGAAGATGTCATTTTAAGGACAAGGGAAACACAAGTGTCGAGACCGGTTCAAGAAACAAACCAATCTCATCTATGTGCTAAGCCCAAGAATCAATCCTAACACATAGTCACTTCATTGATGATAATCATTACAGTATCTATACAAATCGAATTAACCATCTTACAAAAGTGACCTTCAAGGGTCGAAGAATCAAATAAAATGCAGCGAAACTAAACGAACTACGAAGACTCTAATCCTTTACGACTCTTCCACATGCATCATTGATGTAGAAAATATCTTAGAACGATCCACCTTTAGCGTACACCTCGATACCTTCTCGAACTAGGTGTTTGGTGATAGCAAGAGTGAGCACTTATCATACTCATGAAGTTGTGAAGGAAATAGTATGCATATGAAGGCTTGAATAGAATAAGGCTAATATGTCTCTCTTGCATAAATCACCATTTAAGTAAAAATATTTGAAAAGCAATAATAATTAAGTGAATAACAAACCACCTCAAGATTCCATCTATCTTGACTTAACCAACTAGCCAACACCTCAACCAAAGTTCCATCCACTAAGATTGAACCCTCAATCATAGTTCCCACCAAAATGATTGACCATCCTCAACTATGATTCCCTCCATCACAGTTGACCCGACTAACCAAAATATCAAGTTATAATTATGGTAGGTTTTCAGTACCGCTCATGACTATGAGCATGGCCGAACATTCAGTTTTAACTCTGCAGAGGTTGTACTTTATCCATAAGATGTTTCATCCATTTTTGCTGAGCATCCGTTGGCCAATGGAGAACTCCTGCACACTACCGACGTGTGCGCTAGGAATCCACTATAAAGCCTTTACAATACCCTCTCTCAGCACATATCTATCCATTAAGGTTTTACTGCCGCGTGATTTTACCTCAACAACAGAAGCCCCCTCTTGCGCCATTCGGATCCCAAGATATTGTCCATTCATCGCTCTTCTGTCTGATCTACACTATGCTAAGAGTAAGTAAATTACTTATGCCATCGATACCATGTGAACTCGACCATCTTTACATTTCCATATTTATATTCTTGCAATATACCTTTGTGTATTTACTTTCCTAGATTGGCTATAGGTTGCAAACCTTTTGAGTGGTAGAATAGACACACTAGATAAATCTGGAGCACATTTAGATAGAAATTGATTTAATTTTATCTTGTGAAGTTTTTTGGAGCCAATTAGGTTAGTTTTCTAAGTGTCCTAATTCATCCCCCTCTTAGGGCATCACGATCCCCATAGTCACCCCACAAACCGGTCCTTAGATTTGAGCAAGACTACCACTTTCCCAACCATACGTCTCTTCATGATGATAGGGATAATAAGGGAAAAACTAGGGTAAAGCCTAACTCTTGGGATCACTAATAAATTATTAGCATGCATGTTTATAAAACAAAACATTTGTAAAACTGGGATAAAATGATCAAGAACACAACTTGACTTCACTAAACTTAGTTGGGTCTTCGAAATCCTGATCCTGTAGACCTTCTAGCTCCTCCTGAACATTAGCGTCTATTCGCAACATACACAAAAAAACAAGAACACATAAACACCAAGATAAAAAAAGAACCAAACATCACACAACAATCATCATCACTCACAAGATTACACTATTCCAGATAGTTTGGTGAAGAAGCTTCAGAGCTAGCGAGAAGGACTCCGGGCCTCGATTTCCTCTCGGTGAGCTGGGAAAAATCTTTGGGATGATCTGGGGAGGCTCTAGGGTCCCATATTTATAGGCAGGTAGCTCTCCTAATCTCTAATTCGACTAGGATTTGAAAAGGGTGGCGGCGGTGATCCGAACTCGATTTTAAGGTCTCAAACGCACTCGAGTCTTTATCTTTTAGGCAAAAGCTTGCGCATAGATCTAGGATTTTTCCTCCTTTTGATCCATTACTCGCCTCTATATCTATCCCGTGGATTTGGTCTGGATTTTGGGTAGCCGATGGATGAACTCCAGCGCACATCATGTGATTGGCTCGGGCTCTAGCAAAATCGGCATAGGCTTGATCTTCTAGATGTCCTGGCGAGTCCGTTTGGCAGTTAGGTGGTCGACCTCCGGTTCATACATGGTGACGGCGGTGCATGTGGTGGTGGCTGGCTGCTTGCTGTTGTGCTACACTGAGCTGAGCAGATAGGGAGGGAAGAGAAAGAGCAGGGTAGGATGGCTTGGGGCAGATCAGAGAGCAGAGAGGAGGGGAGAGGTGATGGGCTTTGGCCTTTTTCATTCTAAAAGCTTTTCTATAAATATTCTTTTATAGGAAAATAGCCCTCAATTCAAATATGTATTTATACAGATTACACACATACTCACATATATGTATATATGTATAAAGCACACATACACACTTAGGGATTTATTTAATTTTGCAAAGCTCTTTTTAATTTCTTTTGAAAAAGTTTTATTTTCTTGGTTTTAGGAATTTGGGCTGTTACAAAACCTACCCCCCTTAAAGGAATCTCGTCCCCGAGATACAGACTGATCTCCAAAGATGTGAGGAAACTCTGCCTTTAGCTCTTCTTCTTTTTCCCAGGTTACTTCATCCTCAGTATTGTGACTCCACTGAACTTTGCATATATGTATGACCTTTCTTTGAATCACTCACTCTACAGTTTCCAGAATCTTGACTGGATTTTCCGAATAAGTCAAATCCTTTTGTGATTCTACTTCTTCCAGGGGTAACTGTTCCTCTGGTACTCGCAAATACTTCTTCAATTGCGATATATGAAATGCATTGTGCACATCCTCCAACTTGGGCTACAGTTCCAACTAGTAGACCACTTCTCTACGTCTAGCACTTACTCTAAATGGTCTAATGTACCTGGGTGCTAAGTTGCCTGTAACCTAAAAATGGAGAAGTCCTATTAAAGGTGAGACCTTGAGATACACATAATCTTCAACCTTGAAAGTTAACTCTCAGCGTCAGTTATCCGCATAACTCTTCTGTTTGGATTGGGCTATCTTTAACTTTTCTCGTATTTCCTTGACTTGCTCCTCAGCTTCCTTGAGTATTTTTGGTCGAAACACTTGACCTTCTCTAGTCTTACTCCAATGCAGGGGTGTTCTACACTTCCTTCCATATAATGCCTCAAATGGGGTTATTTGTAAACTAGACCAACAACTGTTGTTATACGAAAATTCTGCATACGGAAAGTTCTTGTCCCAACTGTTGCAATTTTGAATAGCACAACCTCTCAATATATTCTCAAGTATCTGGTTTATTCTTTCTTTCTATCCATCTGTCTGTGGGTGATATGTCGAGCTAAAATTCAACTTTGTGTCCAATGATTTATGAAGTTGCTGCCAAAACCTTAAGGTGAATTGGGCCTATCGATCTGACACTATTCTCTTTGGAACTCCATGTAGGCACATAATCCTGGATATATATATAACTCTGCTAACTTATCTCCTTTATAGGTTATTTTCATCGAGATAAAATGAGTTACCTTCATGAGATGATCCACAATGACCCATATTGAGTCATAGCATGATCGGGTATGAGGTAAACCAACTGTCAAATCCATCCTAATTTCTTCCCACTTCCATTCTGGTATCTTTAGAGGCTGTAGCAATCCTGCTAGTTTCTAATGTTCTTCTTACAAACATTGACATACATCACACAAGACCATATACTCGGCTATTTGTCGCTTCATACCAGGCCACCAATAGCGGTCCATCAAATCCTGATACATCTTGGTATTCCCTAGGTGAATAGAATAAGCTGACTCATGAGCTTCTCTTAAGATTATCTCTTTAAGCTCTTTCTGGTCTAGTACACAGATGCAGTTGCCAAACCATACCATGTCTTTCTTGTCTTCTAAGAACTTTGGGGCTTTGCCTGCTTTAATATTCTCTTTAACCCCTTTGATATTTCCATCTTCTGCATGTCCCTTTTGAATGTCCTCATTCAGAGTAAGTTCCACTTCCATGGTTACTGCCTTTACATCAGCAATGAAATCTAGGTTAAGACGTCGAAATTCTTCACACAAGGTCAGTTGAGCTTCTTGTAACACAGCCATAGTACTATACACTTTCTGACTTAATGTGTATGCAACCACGTTTACTTTTCCCGGGTGATAATGGATTCCTATATCATAATCGTTGATCAATTCTAGCCATCTTTGTTGCCTCAAGTTAAGATCCATCTGGGTGAATATATACTTCAAGCTCTTATGATTCGTGTATATTTCACATCTTTTCCCAAGAAGATAGTACCTCCATATGTTCAAAGCATGTACCACTGCTTCTAACTTTAGGTCATGAGTTGGATAATGCTTCTCATGAGTCCTCAACTGTCTCAAAGCATACGCTACCACTTCTCCTTCTTGCATCAAAACACATCCAGCACCTTGTCGAGATGCATCGCAGTATATGCTGAAATTCTTCTGGATATCCGATAACACTAGTATTGGGATTGTAGTTAACTTTTTCTTAAGCTCATTGAAACTTGCTTCACAAGCCCTTGTCCGTTCATACCTCTTTTCCTTCTTTAGCAACTCTGTGAGTGGCTTGGCTATCTTCAAGAATCCTTCTATGAAATGACGGTAATAGCCTGCTAGACCAAGAAAACTTCTCACTTTTGTAACGCTGGTAGGTGATTTCCAATTCAACACATCTTTTACCTTACTTGGGTCTACTGCAACTCCTCTGACAGATAGAATGTGTCCAAGAAATGACACTTCTGTTAACCAAAACTCACACTTGCTAAGCTTAGCATACAATTGATGTTCTCTAAGCTTTCCTAAAACTTTCGTTAGGTGCAATTCATGTTCTTCTTCACTCTTAGAGTAAACCAGTATGTCATCAATAGACACAGCAATAAACTTATCCAGATACACCATGAAATCCTTATTCATGAGGAACATGAAGTAAGCTACGGTGTTAGTTAATCCGAACGACATAACCATAAACTCATATAATCCGTACCGGATGATGAATGTTATCTTGGGTATATCCAATTTCTAAATCTTTACCTGATGGTATCCTGACCTTAAGTCTATATTTGAAAACACCCGAGTTCTGGAAAGTTTGTCAAACAGTTCTTCGAGCCAGGGTAAAGGATACTTATTTTTTATTTTGACATCATTAATTACTCGATAATCTATCCATATTCTTTGGCTTCCATCTTTCTTCTACACGAAGAGCACAAGTGCTCCCCATGGCAAGGTACTAGGACAAACATAACCCTTCTCTAACAACTCTTGTATTTTCTTCTTTAGTTCGGCTAGGTCATTAGCAGGAACCCTATAGGGTCTCTTAGCAATAGGCATAGTTCCAGGCATAAGATCAATTACAAACTAAATGTCTTGGTCTGGTGGCATACCTGGCAATTCATCTGGGAATACGTTTGGAAACTCACAGACTATCTGTATCTGGTCCACTATCAATTCTTCAAGATGGTTCAACTTGCATTGCTTTGTTGACGGTGTGTATTTCACAAACTCTACCTTGATGCCTTCTCTATTTTCCAAAGTGAATGTCCTTCTAGCATCCTCTATCACTCCTTTGAACTTTGCTAACCAATCCATTCCAAGGATCACATTGATCTCATTTGATTCCAAGACGATGAGGTTAGCTGGGAACTCTATCCCTCTTAATTTAAGGTTTAACTTAGGGTAGAGGAGACTAGCTCTCATTTCTCCACCAGGTGAGCTAATTAGCATCTTATGTTTCAATGTTGTTACTAGCAAACTATGCTTGGCCACATACTTGGATGCAATGAACGAGTGTGAGGCTCTAGAATCAAACAAAACAGATGCAGGGGCTGAGTTGACAAGGAACATACCGAGTACGATATCAGGTGCATCCTGAGCTTCTCCTACGAAGACATGGTTCACGTGTCTGATACTGATTGCGGTCTAAGTTGGAGCATGTGTCTTCATTGGTGTGTTCAAGTTGAATGGAACCGTGGTCTAGTTCTGCCTTCTCTTAGGACACTGATTGGCATAGTATCCAATCTCATGAGGTCGAAATATGCACGTCCAGTTGGAGCCTATGGGTTAGGGTTCTTGGCTGAGGCTGGTGTGTTGTAGCTGGTGTTGGAGCGAAGCTGATGGTTCACAGAACAAAGTGCTGCTACTTGAGGTATAAACTGAGTGGATGAATGCTGTTGTCCCTAGGTTGGCATGGTGCATAGGTGAGAGTTACTTCCTGAGTGTTGTCCTTGTGAGGCCATCCTTCTCTTGCGATCTTCCCCGAGTGTTGGGACCGAAATCCCAGACAAGGCGAGCCTTTGGATACGGGAATATCGAAGGGCCCTCACAGTGACACATGTTAGAGGTGGAACAGTCTTTTCAATCCCCTTTCCGGATATAGTGTGGCCCTATTTATAGCCCGTACCCGGCCACCACAGGTGCGGTATACAAATCCTACCCCCTCACTTGCTACATTCTTGGAATATTCGGGGGCATTATGGTACAAATGAGCACAATTACATAATTACAACCCTACCCCGAACGACAGAAAACGAGCCCATTGTCCTGCAGTGATTTCTGCCTTCAAAGATGTATCAAAGCCTTCTCCACTCGGATGTCCGTCAGATAGCCTTCGTCCCTCGAGCGAAGGTTGGCTCGTATCTTTGCCCACCACGATCGCTCAGGACCACGGGCATGGACTTCGCCCGTCGGCTGAAGGTCGCCCTCGTCTTCGCTGGTACGGGAGATCGAAGGTGCGGGCGCGCCTACACCCTTCGACCGACTGCGCTCCGTGATCTTCGCCACATGCAGATGAAGTCCCTGAAACAAAGCCGCAATGGTAGGCATGCAATATTTCCAGTAGACTTCGTGGTACCCTCCGAAGAGGGGGGGGGGGGGGGCGAGAGATCATCCCCAACAGTAGCCCCCTACTGGTAAGCTTTATCTTTGATAGGCCAAACCTGTAGTCTACAAGATGTCTCAACGCTGTCCCCTTCGGCCTGTCGAAGTCTACTGGAGCAAATACATGTCGTTGAAGATTATTATTATTATTATTTTATTTCTTGTCGTAGATTACCAGACAGCTCCTTGGTAACTGCCAAAAGGTTCCTTAGTAACTACCTGCATTTAATGCTCTTGATGTACACCGAAGCATAGTTTTTCCCGCCGGTTCAATTTTCGACGCGGGCAGTTCTAACCGCCATCGCCCTACACTATAAATATCACGCCGCTACCAATATTTTTTACCACACCTTTGCTGAAGCCGTCGCTCTCATACGAAGCCTCCTGAGTTTTCTTGAGCCTCTCGGAGGAAGCCCTATTTTTTAGCTCTTCGCACAGTTTGCTATTCAAGTCACCCTCTTTGAGCCAAATGGCGCCGAAGCTCCGATCTTCTCACCGAAGACGTACAGGATCGGGCAGTCCAAGGTGGATAGTGAAGTGCTAGCGAGCCTTGTGAAGGAAGGGTTAATTAGTGATGTTTCAAAAGTTCGGCTTCCCGGTCGACAAGAGACACCGGAGCTTGCCGATGACGAAGCGGTTGTGTTTGTCCATTACTTCCAAGCGGGTCTTTGCCTACCATGCAATGACATGATCATTAAAGTACTGAAATTATTCAAAGTCTATCTCCACCAACTGACACCCAACACAATAGTGAGGATGGGGCTCTTTGCCTGGGCCGCTCGTTCGGAAGGTGTGAAGGCATCCGCTAGGGCCTTCTCTGCCGCACACCGGCTTCATCATTAACCCAAGCCAGTTTTCGCTCACGAAGTTCAGAGCGAGGCTCACTACGGCTGCTTGAATTTCGCGTACCGCGCTGGACTAACTACGCCTGTCATCATGTACAAGAATAAATGGCCCAGTGACTGGACTCAATGGTGGTTCTACCACAAGGTGGACGCCGAAGAATTTCTCGTATTGAAATGCGAAGAGGTTAAGGGAAACCGCGTGCCAGATGTGCGAATGAAAGTGTCGCAACAGACAGCCCTCGAGGCCTTCGCTAGGTGCGCGAAATATCTGTCTACTCGCGATCTGGTGGAGGAGTTCATAGTTGCTAGGGTTTGGCCCCTCAGCCGGGATTGGACTATCCCGAAATTTGGGGGAAAAGGGCCTGAGGGGCTTTGCCGGCCCCACCCTCCTGTGCACGGCTTCGCGGGTACTTATTTGCTTAATGGTATTGATATTTTCTAGATTTGTTGGTGGCCGAAGTGGAGGCCAGAGTTGTGATGCTTGTCGGCAAGTTTACACCAGGCGAAGCACAGTTGTGCGCCGAACAAGGCCTCATTCGAAGACTAAATCAAGTCTTTGAATATAGAGGCCTTTCTTATCATGAAAGGCCGAAGGTCTCCATCGTGCTGCAGGGTGGTAGGGAAGGGTCTCCAGCAGCTGATGTAGGCGAAGAGGCTGCCGGTGGTCCTTCAACGAAAAGGAAACATCCTGAGCGATTGCCGAAGGGAGGTCGGACGAAGAGGCCCTCACCCTCCGAAAGAGGCCATGCGAAACTGCCCCCGAAGTTGCCCCTGCAGAAACATCTCCAGAGGGTTCCGCCGCGTCGTGTGAGGTGCCCAGGCGGGAAACTCCCGAAGGCACCCAGGAGGGCCGGGCTTCGAAGTCATTGTTCTGTTCACGCGTGGACCTTCCACGCTAATCCTGAGTGATGATGAAGAGGTGACAGAGACGGGAACAGTCCTTGAGGCTACCACTCGGGAAACCAAAGTTGAGGGAACCGATAATGTTAAAGTGCTAGCATATTGTTTGCCCACTTCGCCCTCGAGTTCCTCTTCCGGGACTGAGGCATCGACACAGAGCGTGCCTCACCGCGGCGGAACGGGATTGATGGGCCTTGGCGGGCTGCTTGACGCGAATGCCATAGCGAATTAAATAAAACTATATAACATTATTAAACATTTTTAGAAATTAATTTACTTATTATTATTATTATTATTTAGAATTATTTTTCCACTAAAAAACTATTTATTGTGTATTACCATTTATGATGTCAACAAAACAATTAAAAAGATAAGATAAGCTGACTCGGCACTGTATGCTAACATGGCACGACACATCAGACAATATCGCTGACGTGGCATCTGACTTGGCAAGTGAGGCGGTGGACCAGCTGATTGGGTTTATTTATGCCACATGGCACATTGTGATTGGCTACCGAAGGGGTATGCAGGCTTCTAATCTCGACCCTTGGTTTTAAATCAGTAGTCTCACACATGTTGGCTCTCGGCTTTTGCAGAACAGAGGCGACAGTGATGGCTTCCATGGTGACGCATCACAAGAAGAACGGTGCTACAATGATCTAGCTACTCTGCCGAGTGGCAAAAAAGTATCGGAGAGGCTCGAAGAACTCACCTAGGGCACACATCAATATCGAAGAGGCTCCAGAGAGGTTGGCAATGACGTTCGGCGACTTGAAGCTTCAGAGATCATCGACGAAGGGCTCCAGGTGTTGATTTCTTCTCGGCGAGTTAGGCAAAAACTTTGGGATTATCTAGGAGGCTCTAGGGTCACATATTTATAGGTCGGCGAGTCTCCTAATCTCTAAGTCAACTCAGATTTGAAAAGGGTGGCGGCGGCGATCCAAACTCGATTCTGACGTCTCAAACGCGCGCTGATCTCTATCTTTTGGGAAAAAGCTTGTGCATAGATATGGGATTCTTCCTCCTTTTAATACATTGCTCACCTCTATCTCTATCCCGTGGATTTGGTTTGGATTTTTGAGTGGCCGACGGATGAACTCCAATGCACATCACGTGATTGGCTCGGGCTCTAGCAAAGTTGGTGTTGGCTTGAGCTTCGAGATGTCCTGGCAAGTCCTTTTGGTAGTTAGGTGGTCGACCTCCAGTTCAGACACGACGCCGGCAGCGCATGCGATGGTGGCTGGCTGCTTGCTGCTATCTTGCGCTTGTTGGGTAATGGGCAGGCTACGCTAGCCTAAAACAAATTTTTTTTTACCGCATTCACCCAGGAAATTATGCTAGTAAGAGATGATAGATCGTTACCACTTGATGCATAGTGCAGCGGAAGAAGAGTTGGTGGAGACCGATCCTCAAGCAGCTCTTCGATTAGATCCGCGATCAGCCCCGCGCAGGTGATTAAGCTCCTCGACCAACTCTAAGCATGTGGTCGTGCTCCTCGACCAGTTTCTCGACCAGCTCCCAATCAGATCTGTTGCATCCTCGACTAGTTTTTAGTGTTCGTGTCATGCTGCCCGATCAGATCCGAGTGACCGCGTTGTGCTCCGCGATTAGACAAGCAGGTACGTCGACCAGTTCATCATGGCTGGTGACCAGTCCCAAATATGTCACGATCAACTCATTGAGAAGATCAGTGCCGTAATAGCAGTAGTGCCTCTACAGTATCCACACATACTAGGCAGAAACGCTAAATGCCTATGTGCTAGCATTGAAGGCGTGGCTAAGTTTTTGGGAGATCGTGTAGAAGGCTGCGGCTAGGGTTTTGGAGTGGCTCAACCTTAGCATGCCCTACCCACGCCTCTCCTTTATATAGAACTCGCCAATGGGCTCCCACGTTGGAAACCCTTTAGGGCTCTAACTTCTCATGGCTCACAATCCAATCAAAACTCATATATGAATCCAATTCGCATGTTCTGTTCCAACCCTTTAAGTGTGTGACCTGTTAGGTTCGTGTACAAAAAACAACAACTCAAAAACCCTTTCCAAACCGAAATCAATAGCGGTCCCTAGCAGGACATGTTGACTCCCGAGTATACACAAAAGATCATATCGACTGAACCTTGATATACACATGCACCGATCCCTTCGCGTCATGATATCAGTCAAGCTCAAGGTGAGATATGTGCCACCCTTGTGATAGCTCGACCATTCACTCGATCAAGTAGTGGATTTATCATGACTAATTCTTTAATCATATTGGCATGGCCATGCACTTTCTCGATCCAACTATCTCGAGGGGCCCAAACATATCTCTCCCATTATCGAGGGGCAAATTTCATCTTGATCGCTCACACCCCACGACATGTTTCATGACAAGCCCAAAAACTACCTTTATGACTACCCAGTTACAGAATAGCGTTTGGCAGCCTTAAAGTATGCCACTACACATTCTAGGAACCAATGACGATCTGAGGTCTAAGGATCCTGCAGCTACACTATTTGAGATAACAACTGATAGCACATCATAAATAACAATCCTAGTAGTATATCTAGATGGGTCTATCCAACATCATGTTCTCTAAAATAAATGTCCACATTATTGACTTGGTATTGTTGGAACCATTAACACCAACCAAAGTCGGCCTTCGATCTAGGGGAAAATTGAAGGCTCCTGGGTGTGACACGTGTTATGAATAACTAGTCCTGATTTCTGCCTCCACTTCATGTACAGTATGGCCCTATTTATAGCCCGTACTCAACTACCCAACGCTTGGATTTACAGTTTAAGCCCCTCAACTGCCACATTCCTGGCATATTCGGGGGCATTATGGTACAATCAAGTACATTTGCATAATTACAACTGTACCCTGGGCAGTTAAGTCGGCCAGTCTCATGGCTGGCATGAGGGGCCCTCTCCAACTTCTAACCGAAGGTTCGCCACAACCTTCGCTCCTGCCCTCCGGTGCCGTGGGTCGACCTTCGGCCTCCGGCTGAAGGCATGCCAGTACCTTCACATGCTTCCGTAAACAGAATTGCCGGTCAACCTTCAGCTTTCGACCGAAGGTCTGCCGCAGCCTTCGCCTACGTGGGCGGTAGGAGTCGCAGACGTACCTTCGGGCTTCGACGGAAGGTCCGTCGTGGCCTTCGCCTGCACGGATGGGGGTTGTAGGCCAATCTTTGGGCTTCGACCGAACGTCTGTCATGGTCTTCGCCTGCATTTCCTGAAACACCACTGCAATACCCATCAACATTTAGCCACTGGTAGACTTCGACTTGCCATATGAAGGGGGGCGAGAGATCATCCCCAACAGGTATCTCTATACCTATGATCCATAAAATATGATCATCAATCAATACATGTGTTGGTCTTATGTATCATCACAATAATATGTGACCAGAGATCAACTAAGAATAACATCATGATATAAACAAAGAGTTTCATGAAAAAGTACATACTTGCCAATCAATGTAAAAGGTAATCATTCTTGGAATAACATACTATTCAAAAGTATATTAACATAGACATGTGATATAATCATCGTTATGATTGCCTCTAGGGCATATCACCTTCAGCGCTGAGCTGAGCAGAGAGGGAGAGAAGAGAAAGAGCAGGCTGGGCTAGCTTGGGGCGGATCAGAGAGCAGAGAGGAGAGGAGAGGTGATGCACTTCGGCCTTTTTTATTCTAAAAGCTTTTCTATTCCTTTTCATTTTATCTTTCTATTCTCTCATGTATATACACATGTATATTTATAAGTACAACATATATACTGTTGAAGCAGGAACGGGAAGAAGACTCAGTGAACACTCAGGATTTTGGCGCTGTGCAAATTTGTTGCAGCTTTTCTGTTCTGTCTTCTTTATTTAAACAGCTCATTAGCTCAACCGAACGATCCTAAACTTGCGCCATGACCAAGCTATGCGGACGTGCCATCCCAAGTCCCTTGACCATGCCCAAGGCTATGCCGTTACAGCCGGTACTCGTGCCATCCCATGAGCTGAACGCAACGACATGCATACCTAACTAGCAACTGATCCGGCCAAGTCGTGAACAAGCTCACGCTGAATGGACCGGTTTTTTTTGCTGGAAATAAACCTATAAGACAGGATTACAAACTTCAACAAATCACCCCCTAATCCTGTTGCCTAGGATCTCTTCACTTCAACGACACCAAGACTCCACCGCAGCTCAATGAACTTGACACATCCCAGTGCTTTTGCGAGGAGATCAGCAAGCTGTCCGTCAGTTCCAATGTGATCGACCTGCACCTTGCCATCTTCGATGCACTCACGAATAAAATGATAGCGTATATCAATGTGCTTACTGCGGTCGTGGTGCACCGGATTTTTACTCAGCGCAATTGCTAATTTGTTGTCGACGAGCAACTTCACCATCATGGGATCGCACCCAGCGAGCTCTCCGTAGAGGCGACTTAGCCAGATGCCTTGGCAAGCTGCGGTTGCCGCTGCCATGTATTCTGCTTCACACGAGGAGAGAGCAATGACCTTCTGTTTGTGCGACGTCCATGTGATCGGGCTGTTGTTGAGGAAGAACACCACTCCAGTGGTGCTTTTGCGGTCGTTGACATCGCCGGCGAGGTCGCTATCACTGTATCCAACCAGCGCGGCCTCCTCTGTGGCTCTCTTGTAGCAGCATCCATAGCCAGAGGTCCCTCGGACATAGCGTAGGATTTGTTTCACCGCCGCCCAGTGTGGCGCTCCCGGCGACTCCATGTGCCGGCTGACGATGCTGACACATGGCGTGGGTGATGTCCGGCCTAGTGTTACAGAGGTAGCGTAGGCTCCCCACAACACTCCGGTACTTGGTGGCATCGACAGCACTGCCGACGCTATTCTTGATCAGCTGCAGCCGGTGCTCCATGGGCGTATTGCACGGGCAGTTCCCCATGCCGGCTTGCTCCAGCTCCTTCTCTGCATAGGTGCTCTGGCACAGCGTAATCATGCCATCACGCTGCTCGACCTCGATGCCCAAGTAGTAACTCAGCAAGCCGAGATCGCTCATATCAAACAGGTGTTGCATCTACTCCTTGAAGCTCACGATGTCCTTGACGTTCGTGCCGGTGATGACAAGATCATCTACGTAGATGCCGACCAGCAAGGTGCCTACTTCAGTCAACCTCCTGTACACGGCATGCTCCAGAGGGCTCCACTTGAAACTGAGACTGGTGAGCGAAGCGTCCAACTTCGCGTTCCAGGCGCGCAGCGCCTGCCGCAGCCCATAGAGCGCCTTGTGCAGCCTGAGTACCTGCTGCTCGTGGCCGGAGTCGATGAAACCGGGCGGTTGGTGCAGGTACACCTCTTCGACGAGATCTCCATTCAAAAACGCATATTTGACGTCCATATGGTGCACTTGCCACCCGGAGTGCGCGGCGAGCGCCAGCAGCACGCGCACCGTCTCCATGTGCGTCACCGGTGCAAAAACCTCATCGAAGTCCACCCCCTGTTGCTGCAAATATCCCTTCGTGACCAGCCTGGCTTTATGCTTCACAATGTTACCAGCAGGATCTTTCTTTACCTTAAATACCCATTTGAGGCCAATGGGCTTGTGTCCAGGCGGGAGCGCAGCAAACTCCCAGGTGCCGTTGCTCTGGATCACGCTCAGTTCATTCTCCATGGCACGCCTCCAGCAAGGCTCTTGCAGCGCTTCTTCCACGCTGCCGGACTCCTCAGCAGCCAGCAGGCAAAGGTGGTTAATCTCCACCTCCTCTGCCTCCCGGGCCTCATCCAACTCCTCAAGGATGCTGGGCATCCGCCGGTAACGCAGCGTCCGGCCGTCAGCGTCATGCCGCTCTGTGTCGTGCGATGGTGGTGTCGCCCAATCATGGGCGCGTGGAGCTGGTGTAGCCGGTGTCGCCTGCTACGGGCTGTTGAGGTTCTCCACCACCGGCGTCGTGGGCTGTGGTGTCTCCACGGGATCCTGTCCGCCAGCATCCGGCAGATCGCGGTACACCACTTCGAGCGTGGTGCACGGCGTGGGGAGCGCATCCGCGCCGGCGCTCCAGTCCCACCTGTGATGCTCCTCGAAGATCACGTCGCGCGTGACGCGCAGCTGCCTCATCGCCGGGTCGTACACCCGGTAGGCTTTCGTGCCATCTTCATAGCCGACGAACACCATGGGCGTCGAACGATCAGCCAGTTTGTCGATGCCGGGGCCGAGACGCTTTACGTGTGCCACGCAGCCGAACACCCAAAGGGGATGCACCTTCAGCTTCCTATTGTGCCACGCCTCGTCGGGCGTTTTTCCATCGAGGCTGCGGGTGGGCGCACGGTTCAGAAGGTAGACCGCAGTCCGCACCGCCTCGCCCCAGAAATTTGCTGGGACACCCATGCTTTTGAGCAAGCAACGGGCCATCTCCACCACCGTCTAATTACAGCGTTCGACGACGCCGTTTTGCTGCGGCGTATATGGAGCGGTGGTGCAGTGCTTGATGCCATGCTCGTCGCAGTATTTCCGGAACGCGGCGGAGTTGAACTCGCTACCACGGTCGGAGCAGAACGCCATGAGCCTCCTTCCCGACGTTGCCTCGGTGAGCACCTTGACCCGCTTGAAGTGTTTAAACGCCTCATCTTTGCACTTTATCACCTCAATCCACATAAAGCAGCTATGATCATCAACAATTAGCAAAAAATACCTATTGTCGCCCACCGTGGCTGGCTTGATCGGCCCGCACAAGTCACTGTGGACTAGCTCGAGCCCACGCTCGGTGCGGTATGTGGACGCCTGCGGGAACGGGACGCGGTGCTGCTTCCCGAGAGTGCACCCGTGGCAGAATTCCTCGACGCGATCGATCCGCGGTACTCCTTCCGCCATGCCCTAATGAGCGAGGGTGCGCATCGAGCGGAAATTGAGGTGGCCGTAGCGCCCGTGCCACAGCCACGCCTCGTCCTGGATCGCAGACAGAAGACACGGGCGCCGCCATCTTGAGCTTGATCGTGTATAGCCGATTCTTGGAGCGCGTCACCCGAGTGAGAAGCGCGCGCTCGCAGTTGAACACCTGTTGGACGCCGTCCTCAACCACCACCTTGCATCCGAGCTCGTCCAATTGCCCGAGACTCATGATGTTGCTGCGCAGCTTAGGGATCAGGTACACATCAGTGAGCGCCCGGTGACCCTTCTGGCGGCTCTCGAAGATGATCGTGCCGCGTCCGCAGATGTTGACGAGGGATCCATCGCCAAATTTGACGGTGCCCTTGACCGTCTCGTCGAGCGTGGTGAACACGCCCCTGTCGCCGGTCATATGGTTAAGCGTCGGTGTCAAAGTACCACACCCCGGCGCCAGCGTTCACCGGCAGGACCTGCTCTTCATTGAGGTTGATGATCTCCACCGCGCCTGGGCCGTCTCCACAGCCGCCACTCGGCTGCAGCGCCTCGTCGTGCACGACCTCGTCACACACCTGTGCCAGCAAGATCGCCGGCTGCTCGTCGTCGACTTGTGCGAGGTGCGCCTCCTCGCGTCCTTCACGCCATTCCCGGTGCGGCTTGCGGCACTCCTTGGCGAAGTGCCCCCATATGCCGCAGTTGTGGCACTTGTCGTTCCGCGGTGGCGGCCTGTCCCGACCGCCACCATCGCGTCCGTCACTGCGGCCTCGACCGCGTGGCTTGCCACGCTCGCAGTTTCTGTCGCCGCCGGAGGGGCCACCCCCTTGCTCCCTTTATTTCTAGCGGGCGTTCCACTCCTCCTCAGTGAGGAGTAGACGGAGCCACCGTTGTTGATGTCCTCATTGATGCGCTCCTCGACGACACGGAGCCGGCCTGTGAGCTCATCGACCGACATGGTGGTGATGTCGAGCAAGGTCTCGATTGCAATGGCCACCTGCGAGTACTTGGAAGGCACCACACGTAGGAACTTACGTACGACCTTTACCTCTTCCAGGTTGTCTCCGAGCGAACGAATATTTCCGGCGAGCCCCGAGATGCGCATTGAGAACTCATCCACTGTCTCGCCATCCCGGAACGAGATGGCCTCAAACTCCTTGCAGAGCTTCTGCACGTTCGCCTCGCGGACGCGCTCAACGCTGACGCGCTGGACCTTGATTGTGTCCCACGCCAGCTTTGCCGTCTCCTTCACTGCAAGAGACGTGTGCATCTTCTCCGGGACGGAGCGCAGTATCGCCGCCAACTCATGGCGATCCTCACGGTGCGGGGCGTCCCCCGTCTCGACCGCGTCCCAGAGTGCCTTCGCCTGCAGGTTCACCATCATGACCAGGGACCACTCGGCGTAGTTGGTCCGTGTCAACATGGGCCAGACGATGTCGCCACCACCGCCTCCGGCCTCCCTCACGACCTGCTGTACTACCACCTCGCCTCCTCTGCGTCGCCTCGTGCTCCGCCCGCGGCTTTGCGCACTGATGTGCGGCGCCACCGGCGTCCGAGACGCGGAAGGGGAGCGAGGCTGCCCGCCGGACATGGCTACCAGAACGTGATCAAGGCTCTGATACCATTTGTTGTAGCAGGAACGGGAAGAAGACTCAGTGAACACTCAGGATTTTGGCGCTGCGCAAATTTGTTGCAGCTTCTCTGTTCTGTCTTCTTTATTTAAACAGCTCATTAGCTCAACCGAATGATCCTAAACTTGCGCCATGACCAAGCTATGCGGACGTGCCATCCCACGTCCCTTGACCATGCCCAAGGCTATGCCGTTACAGCCGGTACTCGTGCCATCCCATGAGCTAAATGCAACGGCATGCATACCTAACTAGCTACTGATCCGGCCAAGTCGTGAACAAGCTCACGCTGAATGGACCAGTTTTATTTTGCTGGAAATAAACCTATGCGACAGGATTACAAACTTCAACATATACCACCTATATACTTATTGGCTTACAAAAACAAACAATTAATCAAGCAATTAAATACACACACACAGACACACACACACACACACACACACACACACACACACACACATATATATATATATATATATATATATATATATATATATATATAATTATTTTATAGGAAAATAGCCCTCAATGCATATATGTATTTATACATATAACACACAAACACACATACTCACACATATGTATATATGTATAAAGCACACATACATGCTTAGGGATTTATTTAATTTTTCAAAGCTCTTTTTAATTTCTTTTGGAAAGTTTTTATTTTCTTGGTTTTAGGAATTTGGGCTGTTACAACACGTCTGATGGAGTAATAATGTGTGCTAGAAGATCAGTCCACCTAACCCATGGAGATGGAACAAAAGTTGAGTTTATAGCTACTATTCTAGCAGTAGAAGAATGCTCTCTCAATTTACTTGAAGGTACACCCATTGATCAAATCAGAGTGGTTCATGACTTTCCCGATGTCTTCCCCAATTAATTGTCAAGTATGCTACCAAATCGAGATATTGAGTTTGTTACTAATTTGGAACCCGGTACAGCTCGCATTGCTAAAAGGCCATATAGAATGTCCGCTGATGACCTAGCTGAGTTAAGGAAGCAAATTCAAGAGTAGTTAGGTAGACCGAGTGCATCACTTTGGGGAGCCCCAATTCTTTTTGTGGATAAGAAGGATGGTACTCGAATGTGTCTAGATTACAAAGCACTCAATAATGTGACCATTAAGAACAAGTATTCGTTACCCCGGAATGAGGATTTGTTTGAACAGATGAGAGGAGCATGAGTGTTCTCCAAGATTGATCTAAGGTTTATCAGTTGAATATTCGATTATCAGATGTACCTAAGACCGCCTTCAGTACTCAACATGGATTATATGAGTATATTGTCATGTCTTTTGGTTTGATCAATGCGCCAGCCTACTTCATGAATCTTATGAACAAGGTGTTTATGGATTACTTGGATAAGTTTGTGGTGGTGTTCATTGATGATATTTTGGTTTTCTCCAAGAGTGAGGAAGAATATGAAGAGCATTTGAGAATAGTGTTGCAGACACTAAGAGAGCATCATCTCTATGCCAAGCTTAGCAAGTGTGATTTTTGTTTAGATCAAGTCACTTTCCTTGGCCATATCATAACAGCCAGTGGTGTAGCAGTAGATCCAAGCATGGTGAAGGATGTGTTAAATTAGTTACCGCCTACAAATATGTCAGAGATCCGAAGTTTCCTAGGTTTAGCAAGATATTATCACCATTTCATGGAGGGATTCTCAAGGATAGTCAACTTCTCACGTCATTGCTACAAAAAAACATGGTTTTCAAATGGAGTCCGACTTGACAAGCAAGTTTTGAGGAGTTAAAGAAGAGATTGACTATAGCCCTAGTGCTAGTTCTACCAGACATCAATAAGAACTTTGATATCTACTGTGATGCTTCACGACAAGGACTTGGATGTGTTCTCATGCAAGAAGGTCAAGTTGTGGCCTATGCGTCAAGGAAGTTAAGGAAGCATGAGGAACATTATCCTACTCATGACTTAGAGTTAGTGATCGTGGTTCATGCATTGAAGATTTAGAGACACTATCTCATTGGAAAATGATGTGAGATATATATAGATCACAAGAGTTTGAAGTATATATTCACTCAACCAGATCTAAACCTTTGTCAGCGCCGATGGCTAGAGTTAATCAAGGATTATGATGTGGGAATCCATTATCACCTGGGGAAACCTGATATAGTAGCTGATGTTTTGAGTCAAAAGAGTTATTGTACCTTGATGACAGTTCAAGATAGTCAACCCGGGTTATGGAAAAAGTTTGAGAAGCTTAATCTTGGATTTTTAGTAGATATAGAGGCAACCACCATGGAAGTTGATTGCACATTAGAATGAGATATTCGTAAGGGTCAACTTGAGGATGAGAAACTTAAGAAAATTAGGCAGTTAATCAAGGATGATAAAGTATCAGGCTTTACAGAGGCAATCAAGGTACTATGTGGTTCAAAAAGAGAATCTGTGTGTCTAATCAGAAGGATATTAAAGAGTTGATTATGAGAGATACTCATGATTCAGCATATTCCATTTACCCTGTAAGCACAAAGATGTATCAAGATCTCAAGGATCATTATTGATGGTACGGAACGAAGAGAGGCGTCGGGATCCAAACCCTCCACACCTTGATAGCACCTGTCGCAATCGTGTTTAGGTCTAAACCTGTGTGAGGTTTTGTTGCTCTAGTTGCACCTATCACCCTACAGTCATACCTGCCATCACACCTTGCGATCGCCAGAAAATCGCTTTATGCGGGGGGAGAGAGTCGGAAAGGGTGAGGCATGGAGGCTTAGGTGCACACAAAACAAGGAAGACTACACATTCGGAGGATCACCATGCATTCTAACCAAAGGAAAAGTGATATGTGGCTCCAAGGATTCAATCATGTTTATAAACTTCACATTCAAAAGATGCTTACATGTCGTCCCGAGTTCCTGGTATCTGGACTACTCTGGGCAAGAAAAAATAGCACTGACAAAGATGGGGGAGAAAACTACAAGCCTTAACAGTGGCGCATGAAGCGGTGTGTGCACTTCATCTGTGGCCTACCACTACGAAAATTGATGCAGTAGCCAACTCCTGAGCTGTCAGAGGACGAGGACGAAGAAAAAGAATACTCCTCCACGTCCTTCTCTCCCTCCTCCTTGGCCTTCCTATTCCCCGCCTGAGCTACCTCCTTCTTCGCTTCTGCCTTCTCCTCCTCGTCGATCTCCTTCTCCAAGAGATCACAGTCGACCTCTTCACTGTTAGAAATATCAATAATGCCAGGAGCGACCGATCGGATGGAAGATCGAGACGGAATGGCGAGGGGCGTTTCTCTCTACGAGGATGGAAGCACGAGGGTTAGTCAAAACCGTCGACATCTCCAGCATTGAGGAAGAGGATGCCATGATCGAACCAAAGAAGAATCACTCCCTTACACAATGGTGAAGGATCAACTAGGTAGACCCCAGTTTTTATAGCCGGGCCAATTATTTGCGCACGCCTAAGGAAGAAAGTGGAACCGCCACAGGTGTCGTCCCGTGGCCTTCCCAATTGCTGCTCTTGGGGGTCATGGACACACCCCATTTAAATCCGTGCACACGTGGAGACTCCTTGCAGCGGCACCCTAGTTTTTTACATACACATGCTGTCTCATTTATTGCTTGAACCCCCTTTAGCACATGCAAGGGCAGCCAATGCAAGACCCCAGGGGAACCGGCCTATTACCCCATTGGATGCATGATGTCACTACACGTCATTAAGTACTTGTGCCAAAAATGAGGAGAATATCTTGCATCTGCGCACAATCTCTATCATGACGGTTCGAAAGGCGAAAAGACTGGCCACCAGGGAAGCCGAGGGGTTTGCTCATCGCTGCCGTCAGAATCTCGAGAGCCCTCGGCTCCAACATCGGCTACACTTTTGGCTTCTACATAGGCTCTAGAGCACGTTGCCTCCATCAGAACCACGATGGCCCTCGGCTCCAACATCGGCTATGCCTCTGACCCCCGCATAGGCTCCAGAGCGTGTTGCCTCCTTCAGAACCGCAACAGCACTCGGCTACAACATCGGCTACGCCTCTGGCCTCTGCATAGGCTTTGGAGTGCGTTGCCTCCATCAGAACCGCGGTGGCCCTCGGCTCCAACATCAGCTACACCTCTGGCCTTCGCATAGGATCCAGAGCATGTTGCCTTCATTAGAACCACAGTGGCCCTCAGCTCCAACATCGGCTATAGCCTCGCCGTGGAAAGCCACCGAGGGGATCATAGACTCTCCCCTTCATCGCCTTAGCCAAGCATGTCACCTTAAGGGTCAGACGACGATCACACCTCAGGCCGCCACTGCTAGGCTCTGGGCTGCTTTGTCCCCATCAAAACCTCATAGGAACCATATTGACACCTTCAACTCTTGACCTTGGGCTCTAGCCATGCGATTTCCTCCGTGTTACACCATCCCCATCAAGCTTCATCATAGCCGCTTGCAGTTGTCATGGAAAGGCTCTTCAAAGGTAAAAAGTTATGTTAGGATATTCTAACTATGAGGCTAGGCTAGAGCTAGTTCCTTCGGCATCTGCTCACCCCTCCGCACTTCAGGGCTAGCAAATGAGGGTGTACTATTGGGGGAAATATTCCAGCCCACAGATATTACTAAGGAGATGCCATAAAGAGCTCATTCGGAGCCCACAAGCTTTGGACTCCCTAAAGAGGCTAAAAGTTTCCGGAGGCCGTGGACCCCTCCAGCCACCGCCTCCCGAGACAAGAGAAGTAGCTGGTCTACGGAGGGTAAAAGGGGAACACCAACTGCAATTGGCCTGACATGAAGTGACTAGCAGTTAATACTGGTGTAAGTGGTGGCTACCCTGACATCTCAATGCAAGTGGAGGCCACTCTAACACCCATGATAGCGTCGTGCCGCAGTTTACGACCAACCAAGCCTCACTCTTGGGGCCAGTTCACTCCACTGTATTTGTCATGGTAGATAATATCTTTGGATAGAGGTAGAAGTATTCTACCTAGACCCAGACTATGTAATTCAACCAATCTAGGTCTCTGTAATATAGTGATAACCTGTGTCACTATCTCTATAAGAAATATACTTGTATACTTACACCCGATATGACACTATAAATACAGAGAGACCAATCTTTTGGTAAAAAACACATAGGTTTTCCTTCCTCTCCACTTCTTCTCCAAGTTTTAGTCTCCTCTTTATAAGAGGCTCTCGCCGCACTTATTCATAGAAGACTTTTTCTTTCTCCACCACACCTATATTTTGCAAATAATAAATCTAAGCAAGGAAAACCTTCAAAAAAAAATTGGGGGAGCATGTTGTTGCCTATTTGCAAGCCAATTCATACAATTTGGACAAGCAAATTGTTGCATACATGTGAGCAGTTCTGTTAAAATTGAGAGCAAGTTGTGCAAATAAATATCAGAGAGAAAAATCAGTAGATATATAGAAACAAATCCATACAATTGGAGAAGTAAATTTCTGCATAGAAAAGCACAGGACAATGGGAGCCAAAGATCACAAAGGAACACCTGTAATGTTCTTCCTCAAACCATGAACTTACCCTCCAGCCCTCTGTCCACTAGTGCGCCCACCTGCTCCCGCACAGGCGGCAGCGAGCGGCTTCCCTAGTAGCGGCTGCAGCGTGGATTGGATCACAAATTGAACGCAAGGTGAAGATAAATTTGAAAGCGAAGAAGTGTAGATCTAAAAACAAATCGGCACAGTTTCTAAGTAAATTGGCACAAATTAGAAATGGAGTGTTGAAGACGAGCTCGGCAGAGGCGGGCATCCAGCACCGAGCTGCCACCCGTGCCCATATACACACTCTGCTGCTCCAGGCGACACTTGCGGGTCTCAAAATCGAGCACCGGCCAGCAACCTCAGCGAATCATATGCCTTGTAAAAAAATAGTACCAAAATTGGAAAAGCTGAAATCATCAATCGGGTGCACATACCTCGGATCCATGTCCATGGCAACCCATCACCAGCCTTATCGTTGGCACATCTCCTCCGGCGTCACCATCCTTCGACATGCTCACCAGCAAGCTCCTCATCCTCATCCTGGACCACATCGCCACCAATGAACCATGCGCCTCCAACCCCTTCGCCATCGGCTCCCAGACGCTGTATGCCGTCTAATGACTGCCACCGCAACCAGCTGGCAGGGGGTACGTGGATGAGTGGATTGGGAAGCATGGCTCCTAAAGCAATGGGTCAACGCGGTGATCTAGCAACATCGACTCCTCATGGTTGCGCCGATTCCAGTTACCTTCGAGCTCTGTCTGGTAAGCTCAAAGGGAGCGAACCAACGAGTCAGCGGTTTGATCCATAGTTTTCGCATATTTGTCGGCTGTGCTTTAATATAGACCTAGTCATTATATGGCATCCAATGAGGATCGAGGCTGTGGCAAAAATTAAAACCCTTTTTTTTAAAAAAACCGCCGAGCTCTGTCACTTCCAAATTATGAAGAGCAACATGCGTGGACGGGGGCGGGGTGGGGGGGGGGACGAGTGTGAGATGGGGTAGAGACGGAAAGTGGTGGAGTGGGACCTAGATGGACTCCACGAATCTTTAATCCATGCGTGTGCATTCCCATATATTATGGATCGTGGTGGCGTGTGGGTAGGAGCACAAACGTCTGCATGCTTTAAATATAGTTTTTATCAAAAGTATTTTGCTTTTTACACTGGAAAGATTTGAAATTTCAAACCCAAACTTTCATACCAAAAAACCAAACTTCCAACTGAAACTCAAATTTTCACCTCAAAATTTCCAACTTTTGATTACACTTGAAAATACTTTCACTTGTGTAGCAAAGCACCAACAAGGCATGAAGTGGTTGGGAGCTCTCCTCGGTGACACACAAGGTGTATGTCGAGGACATGCAACAAGCCAAGGTAACGTGTGGACTCAAGTGCTTGCCAGATCTTGTGCTCAAGAGCCCCTCAATGTGATAGTGTGCATGTTAGTTTTTAATTGTAAATATGCCTACAAGTTAGTTTCTAGCATTTTCCCTTACGATATTCCTGTGGTTTAAAATTATCCTCATGCTTTCTTTCTTCCATTCCTGAGATATTTTGGGTTGTTGGCAAGAACTTGTGTGTCGGCGAAAATAATAGAAATTGTGTAGGGTTTATCGGAACCTCTAGCTAGCTTGTTCTTTTTCGAAAAAAAAAATTACTGGCCCCATGAACAATGAGTTACCTGCAAAAGTTAGAATTCCGCAAAATAATTACCGTTTGACAATCAAAATTTATTCGAATTTCGAAGCACAACACATTCACATGTACAGAAATATATGCCTCTTATGCTCTTTCCACTAGGATTACACCCATTAATTGCAAAGAAAAGAAAAACCTGATTACTCCAACAAACAAACAGAGCTCCTCCTTTTCTGGATGGAAAGTTTCAAGCCTGCTAGTCCCGTTACTGTCTTCTATATATAAAGTGTCTTTGACCAGGTATGACTCAGTGGCCGGCCTACATGCTTGCACACTTTTCGTGAAAGTGTCACTGAATACACACAGTGATCTACAAATAACATTTGGCACATGTTTATGAGCATATATACTACGGAATTATCTGGACTTCAGTTACACAATTTCTACAGATCGATCAACTGTTTTTCCCCGAATTAATATGATATTTGTGCACCAAAACAATGTGTACCTTGTTCTTTGCGATATGACATAAAAGATCATTTGGCCTTGGTTTGAAACACGGAAATTTTTCTGCAAGGTTCAAGTGACACTCATGCTTCTTATAATTAACATGGCCAACGTACGTACTTGGTTGACGTGTTCTGTTTACATTGGATATGGAGAAACGAACATATAAGAATAGAGAAAATGTAATTCAGAGATAAGTTTGCGAGCTAGCAAATCCTTGTAATTAATGCCAGGGACCTTGCAAGGAGCCTTCCACATCTTATTCAAACTCCAAGCAGATTTACCCTTGTAATTATTTAACAGTATTTACAGCTTGGTATGTGTAACTGCCCGACCGTTGCATGGCGGTTACAATAAACTGCCTTGAAACGCTCACATGATGTGCGCAGAGCCTCCCTACTGAAGAGAAAGGTCCTTGGCTTAGTTCAAGTAACGGACATTTGACCGTCTTTTTAGCCTATCACACAATGCTCATGATCTATCTAGGGAATGTTTTCCTTATTTATGGATGCATTTAAATGGTAGGTTATATGCTTATGTATCTATCTACTCATAACCTTCACCACCATTTATCTGTAGAAGTAAATGCTAGCTATGATATCACGTTTATCTATCACCAATGGCCCCCGCAATATGTTCATCTAGGCTCCTCCGATCTATATAAACACCACCCTTCCCCTCATTTCACCTCATCACCAAAGTAACCATTTCCCTTTATTTTGTAAAATTTTGGTTCTTGCTTGGTAGGCTAGGGCACTAGGCCTATGGCTCGCAAGAAGGTGAATCTCCAGTGGATCGCCAATGACTCCACCCGCCGCGCAGCGTTCAAGAAACGATGCAAGGGCCTGATGAAGAAGGCGAGCGAGCTGGCCACCCTCTGCGACGTCAAGGTGTGCGTGCTGGTGTACGAAGAGGGCGAGGCCCAGCCAGAGGTGTGGCCCTCCGTCCCGGAGGCCAGGCGGCTCATCAACCGCTTCAAGACCATGCCGGAGGTAGGTAGTTTGAAAAAGATGCAGAATCAGGAGGACTTCCTGTGCAACCGCACCTCCAAGCTCTATGACCAGGTGTGCAAGTCGCACCTTGAGAACCACGAGCGCGAGACCAAGTACCTCCTCCATGAGTCCATGGTTGGTCACCGTCAGGGCTTCCACGGCGTCTCCGTCAAGGAGCTCACCAACCTCGGCTCGATGGTGGAGACGAAGATCAGGAACGCCAAGGCACGCCTCAAACAGCTCGTCGGCGGGCAGGGAGCCCTCCCAGTGCCATCGCCGTCTCTGGCACCTGTGTCGCCCTCGTCCCAGCCTCTGTTTCCCTACACCTACACCGAGATTCATGCGCCGGCGCTAGCGGAGGAGCTCCAGCTGCGGCCCCAGCTGCAGGACTGGCCCGCGGATCAGGCCCAGAACGGAGGGGAGCTCGGAGCCGTGATCTGCAATGCCTTTGCCGGTAGCAGCAGTGGCTGCACTGTCCCCAGTGGCAGCGGGGTTGACATGATGCAACCTTCCAATCTGGACGGCTCTGCAGGATTTCCATGGTTATGGGATTCCTTCCCAACCATGGAATAAACGAACTGTTTCGCCCGAAGCCATGCATGCATAATGGCCAGCTACGTGCATGGCGATCTGTGTCTGGGTCATCTCTTATATTGTTATTTTGGCATCTAGTCCCTTGATAGTATACTAAGGAGCCTATCTTTGAATTGCTCGTGCAGTCGTCTCTTGTGACTTCTGCTCCGTCAGGGCAGATTAGTTTAAGTTATGCTTCATGTTGTTGCATTGGATAATATGTATGTAGTGCGCACCCATTTTATTTCCTTCGATCAATGATATTGCTGGTTTGTTATATTTGTGGTTGTGTTGCTTGTAATAATCATGTATCGAGATCTGAAATTATGTGTGTTTGAGTTATGAGATGTTTGTATGTGGCTTCATGATGCGCAAGATGGATGCCACGACGAGAGAGTTCATCGAGACTACACATATGCATGACCTCCAGGAGAGGATCAAGCATCTGCACCTACAAATTGTTCCATGTTCTGATCTGAATGGATGTGTTTTCTGATAAGTTCTCAGAATTTTATGTGTGAAAACGTTATGAAAAAATTATGGATAGATAACTTGAGCGACAGGTGCCAAATGTATTGTACTAATATCAATTAACAATATACTTACGTTGGTATGGTGTAATTGTACTTTGTTATCGACCATTTATCATATAATCAAAATTTGGCGCTAATAATTGGCATATCATATTTATTACCACAAAAAATATTTTTATATACAGTATTCTCATAGGATTGTCAACAGATGTTTTTTCTCCCAAGCCTCCTAACAAAGCTGAGTTAACTTGGTTCCCTGCTACCCATCCAAGAAAGAGGGAACCACCCTATACCGGCTACAGTTGAATAGGTAGTAGAATACTCCTATGATCGAATAGGTTTGATCTCGAGTTTAATCACAAGTAATCGAACGTAAACAATCGAGTTCTTCTAGCTAGCCCTATTTTTGTGCAATTCACCTCTCGAGAGAATGATAAAGGATATATAATAAGAAGAGTAACCTGATTGGATAGTTGTAAAGCCTACTCATTGTATGATTTGTCTCATACATAGAAATTAAGGAACAGAAATGCGGCACTAAACTGAAGTAAATGTGAAATCGGGTGGAGTGAGAGTAGGATTGGTAGATGTTTGCTATTTTTTCGCAAGCTCTTCTGTGAAACAGAAGTACGACGCATGGTGCTTGTCTACCCGACACCTACCAAGAAAGCACTTACTGACGATGGCAGCATGAACGTTACACAAGAGAAGGCTTAGGCAAGGAACGTGTAAGGCTGGCTGAGTACACGAAATGGATGGCAACAAACACCGAGGCTGTCTCGTCGTGTATCAAGCGACACTATGCGGAAAAAAAAGACATAAGTAACAAGTGATAATTGTCACGGGTGATAAATTCTGCACCTGTTATTCTAAATACGTTACTAATAATTAGTTATAAGACTTATCATAAGTAACGGATCACAGTTATAACCTATCACTGATGACCCTCGGCAAAAAAAGTTAAAATGATAAAATATCTAGCTTCCATTAGAACACACACAAGGGTGATGTGGTAAGGTGGCTATGCGCGTGAGGGTAGGTCGCTAGTTCGATCATCATAAGTGATGGATCACAGTTATGACCCTTCATTGATAACTATTTTTGTCGAATTGTTGATTACTGAATTTTTTGATACTGAATTCAGCGAAGTGTTGCTTACTGACTTGTTGATATACATGTAAAATTTTAAGAATTTTAGAATATCTCATGCCAATTTTTATAAATATTTTATGAATTTCAGAATATATTATGTCAACGATCGCAATTTGATAGGTGACCTGAAGTGCTTTCGGTAAAACAGACATAACTTTACATACAGACTTCAATTTCATTGTTTTTTTTACTCTGCATACATCTAAAAAAAGTTACATTCGTTTCTCCCCTATCTTGTAGGGTTTGGCGATTCTTTTGAGACCAAATTCGGCTTGGAAGATTGAGTTTTCACCCTATAAAGTTTCTACACTGTTTTCAGAACACGCGTTTATATCTATAGTCGTCACCCATTACATAAAAATTAAGCAGAAATATATAATGATTCCTATTCTAGTGTTGTTGACGTGAGAAAAATAAAAGAAAAAAATTGTGAAAGATGATGTGATCAGAAATTCTTATAACAAAAGAATGGAAAGGCGTGCTCACATACTGCACATATGTAACTAACAACCCTCTCTGTCCATAAATATATACCGTTTAAACAGTGATAAATTAAAGCTTAATTTGATTTTCTATAATCATGAAAAAGCTTATTGTCTTTTTGCCGTAGCTTAGTCAATTTACATTTCTTTTTTCTTTTCCTTCTTAAACGGTTCCATAAGGTATTGGGCTCTTGTGCATGCTTATATATATTGGTGAATGATTTAAACATTTCAAAAAGTGGTTGGTCATCCCGTCATTAGTGGTGGATCATAACTTGACCCGGCACTAAGAACTAGCCTATGATGATTGTCACTGATGAGTTGATTATAAATGACTGGTAGTAGAAAAGATTGGGACTAGGGGGAGTATCACTATATGTCTTTGTGTTTGTGTCTATCTATCCTCCTCCTCCCCCTAGATGACCATCGCCCTCTTTTATAGGGTTGTATGTAGCTTGGTGTACAAGTTATCACCATGTACAAATATTTAGAACCTAGTCAAATTACATGGCCTTATCCTGGATAACTACTTTTAACCCTACATTGAAGACAAATATCTACCATAGCAATTATTACGGTACAAGCAACCTTGAGGGGTGAGCCGGTCGCCAATTGTGTCAGGATGACCTCCATTGCACTGGAGTGTCAGGATAAGCACCATTTGCACCGGCATTAATTGCCCATCACTTTCATGTCAGGTTGGTTGTAGATGGTGTCCTTTCTTCCCTGATATTATCTCTGAAGATTTGCTGCATCTTCAAGCTTCGAGAAGGCCACACAACCATCGGAGGGGTGGGTCCGAATGGGTTCACAGCCTCCGGAGGCAAGGACTCCTACTGAGAGTCAAGAGATTGAAGGCTCCGGAGGGACCTTTGATAGCGATCCTTAACCATTGTCTGCAGACTGGTCTATTTCCCCCAACAGTACCCCCTCATCAACTGACCCCAACGTTCAGAAGGGTGAGAGGATATGGAGGAAAGCTAACTCCAGCCTGGTATAGTAACACAGATGCCCAAACATGATATGAAGCGCATTTGGTCGAACATAGATCCATTAGAAAGGGATCATCATAAGCTTTCCAGAATGTCTAAGATCGCATAAAACGGACTTCGTATGAGAGAGTTATGCCTATTTTACTGACATGTTGTCCTAAGACTTGATCTCGACCATGACCATGACTTTAACCATAACTAGAGCTCAGCCTCGAGTCCGAGTAGACTTGGCCTTCAAGGGGTGACATCCGAGTAAGGTTGTGGTGCTTCTCCCACATTCCTAAGCAATAAAACATCATAGGAATTTAGTAGTAATCCATCCAAGGAAGCATAAACACAAGGAACGCGCATGTGCTCTTGTAATTCGACCTTGTATAATTTGAGGAATATTAATAGTATTGATCATATCTGAAGGAGCCATGGGCTCATCATGATACCTTGCTTTTGAGGAGTTTCTCAGCAGGAGCTGTGGGGTTCAATGGTGAAGCTCGAGGTTGATAGCGTAATCCGAAGATATAGGCATGTTTAAAGGAGACATTGAGGGAGGGAATCTCCAACGTCCTCAGTGGCTCATCACGATGATATTGGAGGTATACTTGTTTGTTGAAGCCAAAGCCCATCCGACTACCAACCTATGCTGAGGTTGGAGGTGTGGTCGTCGTCGAGACCGAAGACCGAAGACTGGTAGAGGAGACTTGCTCCAAAACCTAATGGAGTTGGTACATACGGTATCGAGACCAAAGGCCGGAGGGCATCGGTGGAGATGACACACTCTAGAGTCCGTGCTGAGGCTGATTTAGATCCTTTAGACTTCTTGATGACGAGTCCTCTCGCCACGTGAATTTGTCAGAGTGGAGACTACGTGTGGGGGGGGGCTGCCCATGTTTGCCTGTTTAAGAATGGGAGGACGGGATGTGTCGCTGGCGCATTTGACTAGATAATGTGTGGGTTCATTTGGGGTCTTGAGCCCATGTCCCTGGCATGCGTTGAAAGGAGTCCAAGCCATTAATATGACAGGACGTGTGTGTGAGACAACAAGGCGTCATCGTAGGATGTTGCCATGTGTAGGCGAAATGACCGGGAGATGGCCACGTCCCCCCGGAGAGTAATGGGGAGTGCCATGAAATGATGTCGTGTTGGTTCCGCTTAATCTCTTGAGCATACGTGGCGGCTTGTCCTGGCTATAAAGCTAGGGTCATCCGAATGGATTCGTTACTACCTCATGAGCGAGCACTTAACCTTGACCTGAATATGGCATCATCGTCCTCCTCATCTTCTTTAGAGATATCGATGATCTCAACTCATTCGATTAGGACGGAGTCGTCTCGGTTGCCAGCAATGGCTCGACGGCTGTCCCGCTTCCGCCCCTATGGGGGGGGGGACAACTGCTTGCCTCTCCAAGTCAACCCTAGTCCAAGAGGTTGCACATGTCGAGATCATCGACATTTCTGATGACGAAGAGGAGATTGACTGGGATCTCCAAGGGAGGGAGAGTGACGAGGAGGGGCAGATGTCGGCGGCCCTAGAGGCGAAGGAGGAGGGCAGGAAGAAGGGAAAGGAGGCCACGATGGTGGTTTCTTTGACTTCTTCCCCTTCTTCCGATAGCCCAGGGGCCAGCTATTGCATCAGCTTCTGCAGCGGCAGGCCACAGATGTGGCACATATGCTGCTTCATGCGCGGCCCCTGCCGGGACCCATAGCAGGTGAAGACACTCTTCGGGGGAGTTCTTGGTGAAGTAACGGGACATTCCTATCTCGCGGTCGACTATGGTTTCGCTGCAGGGCATAATTATCTTTTGCCATCTTGTACTCTTTCTCCCCCTAGTTTTCTCTTTCGGGGTCTATCTCCTCCGTAGCAACCTTTGTACTTTGGATTCTTTGTACACGTCCTTCAGACGCACAAGTTGTTAATAATATAACTTGAACCTTTAGAGATCATTGTATTCCTTCTTGTGCCAAAGTGTAAGGGGATCCTTCGAACAGGTGACCGCATGTCAGTGTGCCTTCGTACCGCGCCTCTCCACCCCTTTTGAAGGAGATGGTTGGTTTTGGCGACCGAGGTACCGAGACCTTGCATAGGTCTTAGCCTGAATGCGACCGAGGTAGGTGTCGGTGCTATACGGAGGGTCTGGACCTTGTCATTGTGGCTAAGCATACTAACTTTGTTCCGTCCTAGGGAGAGTTAGCCTCGTGAATCTGGTAGCAATGGACATGTAGGGTAACCAAGGAGGGCCGAGCGAAGTAATGGCGGCATCGTCATTCCCGACCATCGCTAAGTTACAGCACAACATCCTCCTCCTGTTGGTGTCGGTAGGGACTTCTTCCAAATTTGTTCCAGATTTCCGATTCAAAGCAGTCCATCTGGAACTTTGGGGACAAGCTCCGGAGGTGGTCCTTGATCTTTCGGGTCCTTAGTCGCCACCCGGCTTTGGAGGTATCTCGTCCGGAGCCTAGCGGTGGTGTGTCAAGGGCGAGGCTACCGCTAGGCCAGAAGGGAGGTCCGTGACCCCCTTGACCTTTAGCCGCTGCCTGGCTCTGGAGGTACTTTATCCGGATCTTGGTGATGGCGTGTCGGAGGCGAAGTCGAAGGCTAGGCCGGGAGGGGTGCTCTATGATCTCCTCGGCCCTTAGACGCTGTCCGGCTCCGGAGGCACTCCATCCGGAGCCTGGCGATGTTGTTCAGAGGCAAAGACGAAGGCTAGGCCAGGGGAGGCACTCTGCGACACCCTTGGCCCTTAGCCGCTGCTGGCTCCGGAGACGTTCGGGGGCGAGGCCGATGCTAGGCCAGAAGGGAGGTCTGTGACCCCCTTCACCTTTTAGCCGCTGGCTGGCTCTAGAGGCACTATGTCCAGAGTTTGGCAGTGGCATGTTGTCGGCAAAGTTGCTGCCTCTGCAATGAATAGTTGGGGATTTCATACTATTTTTCATGTCGCACAGAGCGGTCTTTCACTTAATGTTAGCATAGTCTTCAGATATGATGTATGAACATGTCTAGATGAGACTGTATGGTAATGACTTTTACCTTTTTACCATATGTGTTTGAGTTGCGTAAGCCTTATCTCTCCCTGTGTGGAGGGTTTATACCCCTCCGGCCTATGGGTTATGACTTCCAGATGCTAGTAGGTTTCACACCCCTCTGGTACGGAGGCATCGGTTTGAGATGCCGGAGGATTTATCAGATAGGTTTTTAGACCATCTCTGTAGACGGAGTTTTTCAAGACATCCCCTTGCGCAGAGGTTTTCAAGATGTTTTTGCCTCATGGCTGTTTTTTCAAGATCTCCATTTTGGCGAAGATTTTGGAAGACATCCCCATTTTATGGAGGTTTTGGGAGACGTTTCTGTTTTACGGAGGTTTTTCAAGACATCTCCATTTAGGGAGGTTTTGGAGGACTCTCCGTTTTGCGGAGGTTTTCAAGACATTTCCGTTTTTGCGAAGAATTTTGGAAGACATCCCCATTTGCGTGGGTTTTGGAAGACTCCCCATTTTGCGGAGGTTTTCAAGACATTTCCATTTTACGGAGGCTTTTGAAAGACATCTCCGTTTGCGGGGGTTTTGAAAGACTCTCCGTTTTGCAGAGATTTTCAAGATATTTCCGTTTTACAGAGGCTTTTTGGAAGACATCCCCATTCTGTGAGGGTTTTGGAAGACTCTCTATTTTGCGGAGGTTTTCAAGATATTTCTATTTTACGGAGGCTTTTTGTAAGACATCCCCATTTTACGGGGGTTTTGGAAGACTCTACATTTTGCGGAGGTTTCCAAGCCCTTTCCGTTTTATGGAGGCTTTTGGAAGATATCCCCATTTTGCGGGTGTTCTGGGAGACTCTCCATTTTGCGGAGGTTTTGCACCCCCTTTGTCATGTATTAATGCCAAAGGCCCTACACACTATATAAGCTGCAATACCTTCGAGGAAACCTAGGCAGTCTTGCCTTCTAGGTGACCTAGGCATGCTGCCCCCGCGGTGTGTAGGCATGTCGTGCTCCCGAGAATACTCCCTAGGTGCATCGTAACTCTGTTGCCGAGGGTGTGCCTCGGTGCGTGATATTTATACGACTGAAGCTATGCAATACCTTCCAAGAAACCTAGGCGTAATCTTCCTTCTAGGTGACTTAGGCATGCTGCGCTCGCAGTGTATAAGCATGTCATGCATCTCGAGGTGGCTCCCCGAGTGCATCGCATCCTCATTATCAAGGACATCCCTTGATATGCAGCGTCCACAAAACCGAGGTTATGCAATGCCTTCTAGGACACCTCGGCATATTTGCCTTTTAAGTGACCTAGATATGTTGTGCCTGCAGGTGTGTGGGCTCCGCTGCCTACTAGGGTAATCCTGTACCCTTCGGGAAACCTAGGCTTGATGCCTTCCGGCTGACCTTATGTTTAGGAAAGCAATGCCTATAGGTGTGTGGGCATGTCACACCTCCTGCAGAAGTCCCTTGGGGGTGCTACAACTACGTTACCAAGGACGTCCCTTAGTAACTAGCATATGCACACTATCGAGGCTATGCAATACATTCCAGAAAGCCTAGGCATAATCTGCTTTCCAAGAAACCTAGGCATGCTGTGCTCGCGGTGTGTAGGAATGTCGTGCAACGACGATATCAAAAAATGTATTGATAGTACAAAAGATTAGAGCTAAGGGGAATATCACTATATGTCTTTGTGTTTGTGTCTATCTATCCTTCTCCTCTCCTAGATGATCATGTCCCCCCTTTTATAGGGTTGTACATAGCTTGGTGTACAAGTTATCACCATATACAAATATCTAGGACCTGACCGAATTACATGGCCTTTATCCTGGGTAACTATTTTTAACCCAACATAGAAGAAAAATATCTACCATAGCAACTATTGCGGTACAAGCAACCCTGAGGGGTGAACCGGTCACTAATTGTGGCCTGGCGCCGCACTGCTAGGGGTGTCAGGATGACCTCCATTGCACTGGAGTGTCAGGGTAAGCACCACTTGCACCGATATTAATTGCCCATCAATTCATGTCAGGTCAGTTGTAGGGGGTGTCCTTTCTTCCCTGATATTATCTCTGGAGACCTGCTGCATCTTCGAGCATCGAGAAGGACACACAACCACCGGAGGGGTGGGTCCGAAGGGGTCCATAGCCTCCGAAGGCCAAGCCTCCTGCTGAGAGTCCGAAGACCGAAGGCTCCAGAGGGACCTTTGATAGCGATCCTTAACTATTGTCCGCAGACTAGTCTATTTCCCCAACACTTTGGCCTTCACTCTTCCTTTTCTATCATTCCCAAATGTGATGTACTCATGTCGCTTCGTCGGGGTGAGGCTCAAGAACCATGATGCATCCCCGATTATATGGCGCGAACAACCAGAGTCAATGAGCCACTTGTTCTCCAGAACTCTGCATACCACCTATATATGAGATGAATAGTAGGTGGATGGCTTAATACTGGGCTTAGATAGAAACCTCTTGGAAATCCAGTACTAGGTCATCTGCCTTGAAGTAGTAAAAACAGGTGCATGCAAATCAACACTCTCGCTGCGGGTGAGTACCATGATAAGGAAAGCGTGATCCACTAAAGTACTGTGACTCAAAGCCTCTGACACGTGAACCAAAACCATATGAGTCATGGTAAGATCCACGCAGAGCACCACCTCTAGTAAGAACCACCGGAACCTCATGAGTAGGAGCGAGGAAAAGGCTCATGTAAACTAAAAGAGGGGCGGTACATGTCCCGAGTACTCCACTCCTACTCACGTCGCTCATCCCTCCAATGGCAAAAGTAAAACTCAATTATGTGATTCTTTCTCTGACAATAGGTGCAGTGGTAACGTCTCTCAAGTACTTGACTATCGACCACTCTAGACTTTCTCATAGGATCTTTCATCTTAGGTTGTGAGCCCTCTTGGGTTGTAGTATGGATTTCTTCTTGGTGGGTTATGGTCTGATATTGATATTAGATTTCTCAGCCTCAAGGGTAGTAGGTGTGCTAAAAATAGTCTTACTATCCCCATTGTAAGTCACCATCTCAAAACTCAAAACCAAAGCTAGGAAGCGCATATTTTATTTTTGCAGGTTAGATGCACTAATCATTAATGGGTGAAACACCTCTTACAGATGAGCCACCTACATTATTGATTAATTGTCCGTATTAGTTCATCCAACCGTTATATATGGGTTTTTTTTAACTATTATAGATGAGGTTTTCTCTAATAGTGACAGTTGCCTCATCAGCATCTGCTGGCCTGCCACCGGTGTCGTCATCGGTCCAGCCGCTGGTGGCCTACATCTTCAATGAGATGCAGCGGCAGGCGCTGGTGGAGGAGCCCCTGAAGCAAGACTGTATCACAGACCTGTCCTAGAATGAGGCGAGCTTGATGTCATGGTCTACAGTGCCTTAGCCAGTAGCAGCAGGAGCCGTGCGGCCGGTCCCAGAGGTGCCAGCACAAGAGGTGGCAGGAAGGGTGACATGATGCAGCCTTTTGATCTGGGCGGTTCACCATGGTTCCCATGATCAAAGGATGCTTTCCCTCCTGTGGAATGAGGAGGATGCTTCAGTTGCAGCATGCTTGCATGGTCAGCTTGGTGCATGGCAATCTGGTCTTTCCCCGCATTTGGATAGTTTTTTTTTAGCTTTTCTATGAAAAAAGTCAAAATCTATTCAAACAGTTGGCTTCTGCCGCTAGCTTCTGGTGGCTTTTGGCTGATTGAGGAAGCAGCTATGGCCAAATAGAACTAAAAGCTGAGAAGTGTGTTCTGACTGGTTTTTCTAGCTTTTGGGTATGCTGAAAAGCTAAAAGTTTATTATAAAAGTCAATAATCAAAATTCAACAACCACAACAGCTTCCTCAGCTAGCCAGAAGCTTCGAAGCCACAACCTATTCAAACGGGTCCTTTGTCATCTCTTATATGGTTTTCTTGGCATCTAGTCTCTTGTTAGGAAGGGACCCATCTTAGGATCGCTCTCTTATTAGTCTTAAAATCACTCTCGTGTCATGTGTCTTCTGCTCCAATGTCAGATCGATGAGCAGATTTGTATAAGTTAACCTTCAGGTTGTTGGTTAGCGGTGTTGAACAATGGACAATGCTATGCATACGACTAGTCTTTCTGACTGGCGTACGACTAGGCCTCACTCCATTACCCTACGTGGGTACCGTAGTTGCATGGGCGTGCCTGGGTCGTACGCCGACACAGATATATTCATATGATAAACCATCTGTAGTTGAAGACATAAATACTATTTTAAATTTGATCATGTTGAATCTAATCCACTTGATTAGCACCTCTCTCTCTAACTCACTTGAGGTTAGGACAAACACACATGCACATCACAGGCTCTTCTTTCCTTGCTTTTCTCTGATGGTCGATGCTCACACAATAACAACTCAAGTATCTTTCACACACACACTCGAGTTCTCAAGGGAGGAAGAAGAACACCATAGGAACACACATATACATAACATGCTACATTTTTGGTGCTGCTCAGGACTCTCTGTCGCAATGTTTTCTCTATTGTTTAAATAGGCAAATGGGAACATGATTACATGGGTTGAGTGCCCGACTCTTTAGATGCAAACTCTGAATGTGCCATCTCACGCATTCGAGTCCGGCAGCCACAGCTCCACTAGCTAACAAGGACTCGCTCCTTGCATGCTGCATGCATACGCCATACAAAACACTAGCTTAACTAATCAACTAATTAATGACCCGATTGGCTATTCACCGCTTGAGCAAGTTACATGCAAGTACACGCCCACACGTCTGCTCACAAAAGTGCACAAAACTCTCACGAAACAAGATTGTTTCTAACAATCACCCCCTAATCTTGTTACCTAGGTTCACCAATGCAGAGCATCGCTATTCTCTTGCCACACATAGTAGCTTCTTAGATGATGCTTCACAGCACCGATCACCACATTGTCTTGGTGCAGACAATGACCTCCTCTTGCCACACGTACACTACGTCAAAAACAGACAAAGAAGACACAAAATTAGTGACGGGTCGTAATATATGATAATATTAATGGGTCGTAGTTGTGACCCATCACTAATGAATAGTTTGATGAAACAGAGCAGGTGAAGGAATTTTTAATTAATCAATCATTAGATGTATTAGTCAATCAGTTTCCTATCACAATGTACATAGCATGATGCTATAATTTTTTTTTATTTCATTTGTCTCTTATTTTTTTCTCGCCTCAGTAGCACTAGAATATGAACCATTGTACATTTCTGCTCAAGGTTGATATAAGGGGTGGCAGCTATGGACACAAACACACGTTTTGAAAATGGTGTAGAAACATTAGGGGGCGAGAACTTAATCTTTTAGGCCGTTCTAGCCTCGAAAAATTCGGTGAACCCGACAAAGCGGGGGAAAATAGATGTAAGTTTTTCTGTAGATGTCCATAAAATCAAAAAATGTTAAAATCAGAGTCCATATACAAAAGTTACGCCTATTTTATCGGAAGTCACTCTGGATCACCTATCAAATTACAATTCGGTAAAAAACAGTCATAATTGATGGGTCATAATCGTGACCTGTCACCTATAACTATTAATTGATGGGTCATAATCGTGACCTGTCACCTATAACTATCATAAGTGATGAATCAAGGTTATGACCTGTCACTTATGAGGTTATAACCATAGGCCATCACTTATGACCTTCAGGTCACGGTTATGACCCATCACTTATGATCTTTAGCAAAAAAATGTTAAAAGAATAAAATATCTAGCTTTCTTCAGAATGTACGTGATGGTGAGATGGTAAGGGGCAACGTATGTGAGTGGAGGTCACGAGTTTGATTCCTACGGAACGCAGAGTACAAAAACATTGAAACAGTAGTATTTGTTGCTTGGTTAATTGCCACATAACCAAGACATTGAAATTGTTGAACCATAATTTAGAACACTTATTTGATACTCTCTTATTGATCAGTGAGCTAAAATGTCCTTGGCTTTGGATGGCCGTTAATTTGGTAACCCGAACTAAGAGCACTTTAATTAAATTAATACCAGTTGATATGTTTCTATTGTTCTACCACCTGCTTATGTCGATTACCATATTTGATATCAGTTTGAATATGAGTAGCAGTGTTTTTGCTTTGTATATTTCTGAAACCCTCATGTCCGTGTGTGTGATATACTTTAATGTATGTCATGCCCTGAATTATATGCCTAAATTTGGAATCATGTTAATCGAAAATTTTCTAAACCATGCTTTGAAACAACACACACTTTGTCAACTCTATGCTAGAAAGTCACGCTATTGATCAAAGATGGCTCACTCCAGCCTTTGGCTATAGTTATTTGACTTTGAGAGGCTCAACGTCGATGGTTCATTTAGAGAAGGGGATATATGGCGTTTTCCTGCACAAGTTGTCTAACCCTACATCTGCTTGCATACATTCTCATTATCTATCTTACAACATCAATTCTAGTTTGATTCGGGGAAAATGATATGAATATGATGAGAATCAGGCGACCAAGTTCTTGTCAGATGGTTTGCAGTTGTGTTCACTTACTTACTGAAGTTGTGTGTGTGTATTTTTAGAGTCTTTCAAGGTGTACGGATTTGTTATTTGAAATATTATCATGTCAATTTTCTAAGTCAAACGACATGTGATTTAAAGCTTCCTACCAAGAGTTATGACAATTTCATTGGATGTTGCACAAGCTGTCAAGGTAACATGCAAAGATTGCTAAACATGAGGAGTCCGAGTCTTAAAAGGAATTATTGGAGGCCATCTAGTAGATCTATGGATTCCAAAATACTTAGGAGACTTCCTTTTCGTGATTCACAAGGATTCAGGTCTTTTCTATTATGGAGTTTGAATATTATGAAGGTTTGAATTCAGTTCAGATTGACCTCGTCATATCGAGCAGACTTGGATTAAAAAGTCTACAACTTCCATGTACAGAGTGTGGTTTAGACATGTGAGTACTCATTGAAAAGGTAATTTGATGAGCCATAGAATTAATCTGGTCCAAGTCTGTTTTTCCTTCTGCTGTAACCACAATTTCAAAGATAAACCGATGGTAAAAAGTTTAGTATTAGTTTCTTCAAGTCCAAGTTCTGATGGTAAGAAGTTTAGTATTAGTTTCTTCAAGTCCAAGTTGTGTAATGAGTTTGTTCCATATTTTAGGTGTCGTAGGAGTCTATATAAGCTATAGGAGTGTGCCCATGTAACTGATACTTGACACTATGAATATATTTTAGCTATAAGCTACTCCCATAATGACGGTTTTATGCATGTTCTTCCTATGATTAGGCATAGCCAACATAGAAGGGAATAGGGTGCTCCAATCAAGATCGTGCTTCATTTTCCACTGGAATTGAGGGTTCAATAATTATCTTTGAGCATGTGATTTAATGAATCTATAGAGGTGCAAGTCCCTACAATAGTACCGAGTGAACGCCTACGGATTCTGCGATTTCCACATTCTATCTTCAATGGGTGAAAGAGGCATAAGTCCATGCAATGGTAGCGGGTGAATGGCTATGTTCATTATTGTTTATCTTTTGTGATCCTAAGTCGAGAAGATCAGGCATCCCCCTATCATAATTGACATGTATGAATCTCAAATTAAGCTTGATGTAATTGACCCAATCTCATTCTAGATTCATGAAATGTCACTCCACTTTCAATCCTAGTGGATATTATGGATTCAATATATTATGGCCAGTGCCCATGGAATGGCAAAGGTGGCATGTGGTTGAGGGTAGGACAACAACTATTAGGGTTATGGAGAGATGACATTTTATACACACCTCTTCAAAGCCAATGGTGAAATTCAAATCCGACAGCAATGGCTTTGCTTCTAGTGAATGTTTTATCCACTGCCAAGGTTAGAGATAGGCCTTGGTAGCAATGCGGCCCAGAAGTGGTGTTGGATAGATGGTGGGACAGTGAGGTGACAGAAGATCACCAGTTGGATGGTGCTAGGGTGGGGGAGGCACAGCTACCACCCTAGCAAAGCCAAGTTAGCGTGATAGTGTGGGGTGTAGTAGGTGTGAATCCACTAATAGGGATTCTGCAGAGATGAAGGAGGCTAGCAGGGCAGTAGAGTTCATCATGTTGGGAAGGAAGAAAGAGCATTGCGGGATAGAAGAATTAGCCAATGGTAGGAGACGATGGGCCGTACATTAGATCCTTATCCAACAATGGAGGATATGGTGGATTGTAGAAAAGGAAAAAATCAGTCATATGGAAAGTAGGATCACCCCATTTTACATATGGAGTGAATAGATCTAACCTTCTAGAAATTTAAACAAGATGCAAAAGGTTCTGGATGATTTTTATATATTTATTCCACTATCACAATATTTGTATCCATGATACATGAGAGAAAAATGTCTGTTGCCATTAAGGGGGAGGCCGGTGTTTGTGAAGGTGATATGTCCTAGAGGCAATCATAGAGATGATTGTATCAAGTCTATGTTTATGCACTTCTAAATAATATGTTATTCCAAAAATGACTATCATGCATATTGATTAGCAAATATGTGACTTGTTCATGGAACTCTTTATTTGTATCATGATGTTATTCTAAATCGAACCATGTTTATCATTATGATGATTCATAAGACCAGCACGTGTATTGATTGATGATCATATTTCACAGATGATAGGTATACAGATACCGAATCAATAATGGGCATATTTATATTAAACAACATGATGTTGTATAGACCCACATTGAGATACTGTTGGGATTGCTATTTATGACGTGCTATCAGTTGTTATCTCAAATATTGTACTTGCAGGATCCTTAGACCTGAGATTGTTATTAATTTCCAGAATGTGTAGTGACATACTTTACGCATACTACACCATAACTGGGTAGTCATAAAAGTAGTTTTCATATTTATCATCAAACATGTCGTGGGGTCCGAGCAATCAAAATAAAATTTGTCCCTACTTGATGGAAAGATATCTCTAGGTCTCTCATTGTCGTTAGATAAGAAAGTGCATGGCCATGTCAATATGACTAAAGAGTTAATCACAGTTTTGAGAATCCACAACTCGATTGAGTGAATGGTCAAGCTAACACAAAGGGTGGCATGTATCTCACCTTGAGCTCAACTGGTATCGCGAGGTAAAGGGATCGGTGCATCTGTATATCAAGGTTCAACCAATATGATCTTTGTGTATACTCAGAAGTCAATATTTCCTACTAGAGACTGCTATTGATTTCGGTTTGAAAAGTGTTTCCGAGTCGTAGCCGTTTATACATGAACCTAATAGGTTACACACTTAATAGGTTGGATCAAAACATATGGATTGGATTCGTATATGTGTTTTATTAGATTGTGACCCATAAGGAGTTAGAGTCTTAAAGGGCATCCAATGTGGGAGCCCATTAGCGAGCTCTATATAAATAGAGGTGTGGGGGTGAGTTAATGTGAGAGCCACTCTGAAACCCTAGCCACAACTCTCCACACAATCTTCCAAAACTCTGGCCATGAATGTGGTGCTAGCACACCAGCATACGACGATCCTACCCAGTAAGTGTGGATATCATAGAGGCGATGCTGTTATTGCAGCGTTGATCTTCTCGGTGTGAATATCGTGACGCTGCAGCTTAGCCGACCGAGGACTTGTTCGATCGATCGACATACTTGCTCAGTGCTTGTCGCAAAGCACGATGCGACCACTCAGAATTGGTTGAGAAACACGACACGACCACTCATAAGTGGTCGAGAACTCGACTCACCTGCTCAGAGATGGTCGACACTGTGAAAAACAAACAAAGGAGACATGAAATTAATGATAGGTTGTAATATTACCCGTCATTTATGATAATAGTGATGAGTTGTAGTTGTGACCCATTGCTAATTACTACTTATCAGTGACAGATCATCCTATGATAGTCATTAGTGATGAGTCATCCTAGGTCAGTCATTAGTGACAGGTCAAGTTGTAAACTATCACTAATGATCACTTGAGCAAAAGATTTTTAAAGTAGTTACAAATCTTGATCTAAATATTTTCGATAATATTATATTGGCTAGGCATGTGTTGATGATTAATTTCACCATTCATGTTGGAAAAACAAGATGCGGAGTGAAGTGCAGCCCATAGGCAGCAAAAGCCAAATTCTTTTGGAAAGAAAAAGAAAATTAAAGGCACAATAATTATATATATATACTGCAAAGTGGAGGAAACATGTATGCATGATTAGGATGAGAAAACTCAGTCTGTTCATGCCCAATCAATCAAAGCATACATGCTTAATTCTCCAAATTTCAAGCCCAAGAACAAATTTGATATATAGTTATATTGTTTTTTTATTTATTTTTCTCTTATTTTTTCTTATCTCAGCAGTACTAGAATAGGAATTTGTGTACATTTCTGCTCAAGTTTGATGTAAGGAATGGTGGCTATAGACACGAACGTTAATGCGCGTTTCAAAAACGATGCAGAAACTTCAGAGGACGAATTTGGCCTAAAAGTTGCCAAACCTAACAAAATCAGGGAGAAACGGATGTAATTTTTTCTGTAGATATCTAAAGAGTAAAAAAAGTTAAAATCGGAGTTCATATATAAAAATTATACCTATTTTACCAAAGATACTTTGGATCACCTATCAAATTGCGATCTTTTGTATAAAGAAATATTAATACAAATTTGGATGAAAAAAATTATATGTAAATTATAACCAGTTACTTAACAAATTTTATATCTAAAGTAAAAAAATACAGTCATTAGTGATGAATCAAGGTTATAACCCGTCGCTAATAATTCATAAATGATAGGTAAGATTCTGACCCGTTAGTTATGACCTTGGACAAAGAAGCTAAAATGATAAAATATCTGATATCAATATAGTTGATGGGCAACAATAGATACGATAGAGCAAAGTGATGTGGTGAACTAGTGATAGAAGAAATGGCAAAGAGCAGTTCTTTTTCAACTATCTTGGAAAAGAGTTAATGAATGAATACTTCAAAGAGGAAATGACCCCTCGAGAGCTAAGCTGCTGCACACCCGAGCAGGCCCACCTGCAAAGCAACGAGCTTCCTCACGAAAGAAACCAAGAAAGGTCTACTCCTTTCACAACGCAGCCCTCTAGTGAGGGGAAGATCGTGGTACAATTTTCACGAAACGTAAAGATTAAAAATAGTGTTAAAATATAGTAAGTGATCTATGGCGAGTTACAATGAGCCTATCGCTGAGATGGCTCCGATTAAAAACTATTTTTTAGTATTTTTTATCAAAAATTTGAAAAACTCATCAGTTATTAGTGACAGATTGAGATTATAACCCGTTATTTATTGTAAGTCATAAGTGACGGGTTGTAATCCGTCACTAATAATTAGTAATCAGTGATGGGTGTGTGATCTATCACCTATTATGGTTATCACTCATCACTGAAGGTTTTTTTCACGTAATGCGAGGAACTAGTCGAGGAGCAGGGCTACATGTGTGGAGCTCGTCGAGTAGCTATTTGAGAAGGTTGACGTTCACGATATTGAATCGATCTAGTTACACTCAACGTCGAGTGGTAACGATCTATGATCTTTTATTAGCATAATTTTTTAACTGACTGTAGTAGAAATTTTTTAATTTATACTTAGTGTAGCTTACTTGTTCGCTAATAGTTTGACCGCTAAGGTAATGGTTTGTTTATTCAGGATTGTGAACTACTGGAAGTGCCATGGTCACTAAGAAGGTTGCCGTGTGTAGGTTTTGGGTTGCCAAGTGGCTTGGTATTGTTGCAAGTGATATCTCTAAATAGGGAAATAAATTTTATAGGATCCAATAAGAAAGTTCTTTATAAGATTTTAATTTATATCATACATTTCTGATCTAATAGCTAAGAATCGGGTCTTTTAAAGGACAAGTCCGGTAAAATTTGTTTCCTCTAATGAGTGGGCACGCTCTGTTTCGGAAACACTCGCACAACTTTGTCGCGCTGGAGCCCGTCGACCATCCCCCTTTCCCTATGCCCTTTAGCTTTCACCTGCGCAGGCTCCACATAGGCTCCACACGACAACCTTCCAGCTTCCGCTGTGTGAGCCGTTTCCCGGCGACCGGCATCCAGGGAGGATGCCGCTGCACCTCATTTCGTCTTTATCTCTCTCTCTCTCTTCCGTATTGTGGAGTGGAAAGGGCGACAAGCGTGGTCAAGCGGCGGATGATACTGGCGGATTTTATTCTCGTTTTTCTAACTTTCCAATTGTTCCTACCAAACAAAATGGGTTATAATTTAATATATTCTTATTAAAAGGTGCCGTTAAAATTTCCAAACCACAATTTTTTTTTGAGTTAAATTTCTTTTAGCACCTAATAAGGAGCACCATTTCCTGATAAAAGAAGGGTAAGATTAGGGGTGGAAATGGATGGCAGGAAATCCGAATTATCCGATTCCGTATCCGTTAAAATGTGAATATGGATATCCGTATCCGTATTCGTTTCTGAAATGGATACTAAAATGGATATATCCGAATTCGTTTTCGAGATTCGGATTCAAATGTGGATATCCGAATTCGAGATATATCCGATTCGTATCCGTATCCGCCAACCAGGGAACCAAATTTTGCTAAAGTTTTAGAAATTTCAGATATGAACGAAATTCCAACCCAATCAAATTGGAACAATTTCAGTCAAATTTCATCAAATTTCAGTTAAATTTGATCAAAAATTTAAATTTCCAACATGAATTTTGAACAAAATTTTGTAAAATTCCGGCCCAATCAAAGTAGAACAAATTTCATTCGAATTTTATCAAATTTCAGTCAATTTTTTTCAAAAATTTAAATTTCCAACCTGAATTTCGAAGATCGAGTAGATATCCGAATGCGGATTCGTATTCGAACTATCCGATTCGTATTCGTATTCAAAGATATCCGGATCCGTATTCGTATTCGAATTAAAATGTGGTAAATCGTACTATCCGAATTCGATTTCATGCGTATCCGATCCGTTTCCATCCCTAGGTAAGATAGCAGCGTTGGAGTACAGTTTCCTCGTATGGAAAGGTGAAGACATTGGGAGCAAGCAAAACGTCCTTGCTGAGGAGTGAGAACATGGCGTGCAAGTCCCACGTGCTCGGGGGCATTCGTTTGTGACTTGCCTTCATGGCGTGCGTGTCATATTAGCATTCCCCATATTTCTCCCTATTAGGCCTTGTTTGACAAGCGATCGGCCGGAGATGTGGCCGACCACGTGTTTTCCCACCCCGGTTTTGGATTTTCCCGGCTCGGCCTAAAAACGCATTTGGATGAGCAGTGGAAGAAGGGTATTTTCCTGGCCGAATCCACTTTGTTCCACGGGAAAAGCTATCCCCCCACCTCTCGTGACGATCTTAATTTTGCATGTGCCTGTGCGACGCCTCTTTCCTCGCGTCGCTCCACCTTCTCCGACCTTGAGACCGATGCTTTCCAGCTCCGCGCCACTGACCTCTTCGCCCTAGCTTGGATGTGCCGTATCCTCTACTCCTTCCACCCCTTCTTCGAGGACTTCTACGACCTCCTTTGGGGCTCCAGGGCCGCTGTTGCCTCGGCTGCTTCATCGCTGGCTTCTTCGACCGCACCATCAAGTGACCGGCTCGATCTCTGCAATGTCGCCCACGACGAGCTTCCTCGTCCGGCACTGGCGCAACCTAATAAGTAGCTTGCCATTGCTGCAACCACTCCTTGCCTGACCCCACTGCACCTCTCGGGGAGGCCCAGATCCGCTGCTCCCCGCAACGGGTTCACCGGCCTCGCCATCCTCATGCTAGACAAGATGTCATATCAGTAGGAAACGAATTATACAGAACTCCTTCCTTCCAAAAGATCCCGCTCCTCGTCTGACATGTGTCTCTTTTTTTTACGTGCATATCGTTCTCAACTGTTGGATCAGAAATGTACAGTGTGGATAAGGTCTTGTAGGGATCTTTATACCGAGTCCTATAGAATTTGTTTCTATATCAATGGCGATCTAGTGGCACTACATAAAAAAAATCTTTAGTGATGAGTGATAACCGTTATTATTAACGAGTCTTGTATCTGTCACTCTCATCACATTACTAATAAGGTTATTAGTGACGGTTTATAACATATCACTAATAAGGTTATTAGTGACAGGTTATAACCCGTGGCTCGTTATTAATGTTCTTTCATTAGTGACGAGTCATAACTGTGATCATCATTATTGACTGAATATTAGTGACGGGTCATAATCTTAACCAGTCACTAATGATAGATCAATATTTTTATGGTTTTTGCCACCAAAAAAGTCAAAAAAATATTTTTTTCACCTAAACTATTCTAACGTAGGTCCATCACATATGCCTCACAAGTTATGCTATTTTTTACATTGTTTTCAAGTTTGCTAGAAAAGATGTCATATTAGTGGGAAACGAATTATACAGAACTCCGTCCTTCAAAAGACCCCGCTCCTCGTGTGACATGTGTCTCTCTTTTTCACGTGCGCATCGCTCTTAGCTGTTGGATCAGAAACGTACAATGTGGATAAAGGTCTCGCAGGGATCTTTATACCGGGTCCTATAGAATTTGTTTCTATATCAGTGGCGATTTAGTGGCAATATGTAAAAAAATCTTTAGTGATGAGTGATAACCGTTATCATTGACGAGTCTTGTATCTGTCACTCTTATGATATTACTAATAAGGTTATTAGTGATAGATTATAACTCATCACTTATAAGGTTATTAGTGACAGATTATAACCCGTGACTCATTATTAATGTTTCGTCATTAGTGACGAGTAGTAACTGTGATTATTATTATTGACTGAATATTAGTGACAGATCGTAATCTTAACCAGTCACTACTGATAGATCAATATTTTTTATGTTTTTTGACACGAAAAAAGTCAAAAAAAAAAATTCACCTAAGCTATCCCAACGTAGACCCATCATATATGCCTTACAAGTTTACGTTAAGTAGGAATCAAACCCACGACCTCCCCTCGTGCGCGTAGCCAATTTACCACCTCTGTTATCACCTAAATATGACAAAAATCGGATATTTTATCCTTTTAAATTTCTTTATCGAAGGTCATTAATGATGTGTTATCAACATGTCATAACCGTGATCCATCACTAATCACTGTACATTAGTAATAGGTCGTAATTTTGACCTATCACTGATGACTAATTGTGCTAAATTTTATCGAAGGTTATAATTTACACATAAAATTTTTCTTCATCCAAATTTGTATTAATATATGTGATAAATTGCGGATATCTAATACAAACGATCACAATTTCATAGATGACCCAGAGTGCTTTCAGTAAAATAGGTTAAATTTTTGCATACGAATTCTGATTTTGCCTTTTCTTTTACTCTACGGACATCTAAAAAAGTTACATCCGTTTCTCCTCATTCTTGTCAGACTCGGAAAAAATTTCGAGACTAAATTCGGCTTAAAAGATTGAGTTCTCGCCTCATAAAGTTTTTACACCATTTTCGGAACACATGTTTGTATTCATTGCCGCCACTCCTTACATCAAATGTGAGTAAAAATGTACAATAGTTTTTATTCTAGTGTTGCTGAGGTAAGAGAAAAAATAAGAGACAAGTAAAAAAATATATTTATGAGCAAATCAAGATCAGATTTACATTGCTGAGCATTTAAATGGAGAGCTAAACTAACATGGTTTATTTTAGCATGGGACACTTGTTTAGTAGATGAAGACTAGCATATTACAAAATAATCATATGATTCTATTTCCATACTTTTTTATCAATAGCAAATACCACAAGCAGAGCCCTTACCAAAGTTTAGCACTGATTAATACCATCATTAATGATGGGTCACAACTAGACTCGTCACTAATAACTAGCTTAGGATAACTCATCACTGATGAGTTAATCATTAGTGCAGGTTACAATTTAACCTATCACTAATGATTGGCCTAGGACGACCTACTACTGATGACCTGATCATTAGTAACGGGTCACAACTTGACTCATCGCTAATGACTGGCCTAGGATAACCTGTCATTGATGAGCTGGTCATTAGTGATGGTTCACAATTTAACCCGTTACTATTATGATCAGTGATGGGTCATATTACGACCCGTCAGTAATAACAACTTATTAGTGACGGATCTATATGTGATTCTGATCAAAAGGCACATTAGTAACGTGTTCTTATCGGACCCATCACTAATAGGATATTAGTGAGTCATGTTGAACAACTGTCACTAATATGATATCTCCTTTTACTTTCTTACGTAGTGTGGCATGGCTATGGGAGGCGGCATGATCGTCGGTTTGTTGGTGTAGCAAATGCATCATTATTGCATGCCACTTGTTCAACTAAATGCATCAACTACTAGAATTTTGTTGATTTCCTTCTCTATTTTGGTGTACCAATTGAATCGCCATAATTTTATTTTGCAAAGTGGTATCTTTGTAATCACAAGTACATATTTATTTGTTACAACAAATGTTGTAACTTGTAATATCCTACGGCAATATAATATCTCGCCACTTATAAAGTTCATAACAATGAGAAAAAAGTTTTAGTCACAATTAACCAGGTAAGCATTGACAAAAATGATATTTCATCAATACATTTACGTCACTAATATAACATGATGTGGTCAAATAATATTTTGTAACTAGTAAATTGCATAATAGTGCAAAAAAACGTTTAGTCACAATTAACCATGTAAATAGTGTCAAAACAATGTTTTATCACTACTTTTGTCACTAATGATATATCAAATGATGATATAAAATTTTGTCACTAATAAACTATATAATAGTGAGAAAATTAATTTCGTCATAATTAACATGATAATTAGTGACAAAACAATATTTTGTCACTACTTTTCATATGTGATGCATTGTTTCTTGTAGTGTCATTTGTTCAAATCCAATGATCAAGAATGAAAAGTACATATCGAAAGGTACTTAAGTTATAGATCGGTACCATAAAATGGTAGATTCAGTACCAATCAAAAGATTATGTTGTGAACCGGTACTATATTTTAAAAGAGAGGAACCTCCCAAGCACCATAAAACTTCTTTAGCCTCCTAGCTTGCTAGTACAGATCATGTCCTAGAATCGCTCTGGAGTCATGCATATATTTGTTTAAGCTATCCTTCATGTTATTGGTTGTTCTATGTTGAACAATATGTTGATGGTTATGCTTGTGTGTCCCTTTTCAGTTGTTTAAATCAATGATATCGCTAACTTGTTATATTTCTGGATGTAGTGTTGCTGAAATTTGAGGTCTCAATGCTTATGTGAACTGTATGAGATCTTCGTAAAGAAAATGTGAATTGTGTGAGGTGTTATGTGGCTTCACAAGGCGCAAGATGCTTGCCTATTCGGAATGACGTGGTGTTGATGAGACTAGAAAATAGTACGCCTTTGGCGTGCTATGTGCCCGTCGCTGATTATAATTTCATTATATTTTGGTTGCTAAAATTACCTGATTGTTTGATTAGAATGTAATCTTGATATGTTATAAGTCATCATAAATATAAACTCATAGTTATAATATAAGTAAAACAGATATAGCAAACTGGTTTCAATACTTGTTACAATATCATATATCATGTTTCATGATTTATACATCAGGTGGAGTAAATTTGCGGGAAGACATTGAACTATACACATCAAAAGAATAAGTACTGTCAGCAAAAGATGACCGATCTTCTATTCGAATTAATATGTAATTCTAGCAAAGTATAGCAAACTATACACATCAAAATATTATCACGTCTTGATTGCCACTACTTCATGCATGTTCAGCATGTCCCTGCACCAAAAGGTGGGGCTGATCGAACTATATACATAAAAATATTAACATGTCTTATATGCCACTACTTTATAGATGTTCAGCATGTTTTGCACTGACAGGTTAGGACGAGCGAATTATATATATATATATATATATATATATATATATATATATATATATATATATATATCAAAGTGTTAATAGATTTTGTCTGCTACTATGTTCTTATGCAGGTCCAGCATGATCTGTAACAAAACATTGAGACCATGCTGTAATTATAGACAAAGAAATATATAAAAGATTAACAGGAATCATCTATACTTAATAAACATGTAGGTCCTAAACCTTCATCTTCTAGGAAAGAAAAACTGGATAGCTACTAATTACATATGCATGTCCATATGTCAGTTCTTATTATGCAATGTGATCAAAGTCATATAAACAGAGAATGGACACCATAGACAAGGCAGAGCAAAATATTAACATCACTAATCAATTGAATAAATCATTCAAGATCAGTTTAAAATCAGAAAAATTGTGAGGTCGGCATAAGCAAAGAAGGAGGTTGGGTTCTATAATTAGAAACCATTGAAGGATTCAAACTCTCAAAAAGGTTAATCTTGTGAAGAGCATTTGTAATGTCTCAAACTACACGTAGCCCCAAATGCTCCTACTCTTGCCTAACTCATTTTTCTTGGGTTGGACAAGTGACCAGAATATAGATATGGTTGTATAGAAGATGAAGTTTTTTAGATGAGGTGAACAGATAAGTGTAGAATGCATGAGCCTATCGTAACTCATCAGCTAAAACCTTTAGTAATGCAAGACAGCTTTAAGTACAAGATAAATTTCTGTTAAGAAGTTTTGTAGAGACAACTATGTCCTCAAAGAAATATCAGGATTGAAAGGGTAAGAGGTGGATTGTTGTGATACCATATTGCACTCTTAGCTTTTTGGTGCCGCTCGAGCTTTTTTCATTGAATATATCAAATGTATTATCTTGAGCTTGCTCATTCTAGTAAACAATAATACAATCTGTGAGTAGTATGTATATTATAGAGAATGAAAAAAATTTATACAGAAATTGGTGAGAATAAATTACCTCTAAGTTGGTTGTTATAGATGTCTTTTACATTTCAATTCATGTAGGAAAGTTGGATCCCTTGTGCAATATAAAATAAATGATTAGTGATGATGCAAACTAAATTTCAAATTATGTTGTACATTGTTGCAGGAAATTCTTACTGTGTCTGTTCTATTTCCATACTGTCATCGTCAATATGCAAATTAGTGAAGTTGTGGGAGCTTTCCTATACATAGTTTGAGTTGTAAGAATATCAATTTTATTTTATAAATAATAGCAACATGGAACATGAAAGATAAATGAACCTGTATATTAGCTTGTTTTGGTTTTATTGGTATTGTAGGGAGTTGAAATTTTTTAATAGAAGAAGATGTTCATGATGATTGTGATAAACTTCAAACATTTTCGATTTGGGGGACTGTTGGTATGTTCCTTGTTTTCCGAACTGTTGTTTGATATGTGTAACTTCAAAGGATGGTCGATCACTGTCAATATTTTTCTTGGCTGCAATTTTTACAATGAATGTATACTTCTGCCCAATCAAAGTTTGTATATCGGGAGGTGTATCAAATCGATCATAGAGAGCTTGCAGTTTTTGACAGTTTTGCAATTAGCTGTTGAGCCTTTTGGTCGAACAGAACAAATTCTAGCTCATAAGTATCGTCACTTTCTATTAGACATAGCTTGTACCTTGAAATAGCAGGAATTTCTGATTCAATGGAGGGTAACTATGCTGTATTAAACACTTATGTATAAAGGATAGAAGGTATACCTGTATTCAATTTTAGTGCATGAACATCCTTTCTTTGTGCAGTTATAAATTGAACCATTTAATCGTGGCCTTGAATGGCATGCATTACATGCCAGGTAATACCAACTCTGTCTCGGTGCTAGCCTTGTGATGGTAACAGTACATTGGAATTTGTCATCCTGGAGGAATGGTATAATAAGCATATTCTATGTTAATATCTTTATATTTAATACATATATATAGTTAAATTGTAGATTACATTACATATTTTACCATCTTTTCAAATAGATCGATATCTTTAAGCTATAGAATAATAGTTTATTTAGCTTCTTGTTGAATGCTTTGATCATTAACCAGCTCTAATTTCTCTATTGGATCTACTATATCAGGTAAGCTGAAATAGAGGAATGATGTTATTAGAAGGTTGTACTGTAGAAATTGCAATGTAAATTGGATATATTAGATGGTAACTTTTTGTTCTTACCATGCATAGAAAATTCTAATATCTGGAATGTTTTCTTCATTAATGTACCAACGCCATGTTGATGACCCACTTAGAAAAGGCGTTTAAGATCTATAGCTTTTCCATAGTGTCCCAACAAATATAGCAATGATAGGGTTATCCTGTCCTATTTCATATACTGCATCAGCATTGAATTCAGATGCTCTTGATCCTAGTAGAGATAACTCTGTTGTTTGTCCACTATGTTATTGCAAAATATATTTATTATTATATGTAGAAGAGGATAGTGATAACAGTTTGAACGTAAAGAAATATATGCTCAGAGACATAAGAATTACACTTGGTTGCCGTATCACATATAGTATGTTGCACAGTTATTGCTACTAAATGGGCCATAATATGTACGACTAATTATAATATAGCTAGCAAAAACAAAATGAATCATGATCCTAAATTTTATTTCTACTATATTGCAGAAAAATATATTTGACTGAAATATGTAAATCTCAAGATTCTAAACCAAACTAAAAAATGTTGCTCTGATCCACATGGAAGGCCTAGATAAAGGATAACACATCTAATATGCAGAAGTCCAAAGTCAGCTAAAGTAAATCAAAGTACACCATGATTCAAGGTGATAATAATCATTGATATGATAGTAAAATATGAAGTTTTAACCGAGATCTTTGAGCATCATTGTTATTTTTACCTGGAGTTTATTAAATGCTCTAATTGTAGCGATCTTTGATATTGCAGTGATCTGTCTTATTACATCTGTAATAGTGACAGTGAGGTTAACAAAGTTTTGAAATAAAATGCATCATATTTTTTTCATCTTTTCCTTACTTTGACAACAGAATATTAAATGCATACCTATAATTTGATCCGTCATATTCAAGTGATCAGGGATCTCTGCAAATAGTGCCAAAGTGTATGTATACCTTGGGAAGTTCTAAGGTTGTGGATTCACAATTTTGATCTTCGTTCTTTTGTTCAGTATGATCATATATGGATTTTGAAAACTTTGAATCTTACTTTTGCATTGTGCACCAAGAATTTCTTTATGGTGATAACATTTTCTTCTTCAATAAGTAGCCATGAAAGAGGAATAGTATATGGTGGAATCTCAACATACATAGATGTAGACGGTAAAAGAAACCATGTAAGAATTATGCACCATGAACATAGGAAGTATCTATGTAATGAGATATATTCTTTTTTTACCTTTTCATCGATTATCATGAGATCCAAATGTTTGATGGGATCTTCATCATTCTTTTCTCTGTATTCCCATATTCTAGAGATCATAACACATATTGTCCAGTCTAAGCGACCAGGATGTATATATGATAGCAAGCTGATTGATATCTGTATACAATATAAAAACTTGGTCAGAACATGAAATTATAAGTATGAAAAAACTTCTTTGTATACAATATTTTTAGTTTTGTCACCACAACTTTCATCTCTGACAATAAGTTAATGTTCATATAAAAAAATTCATATGTATTTGAAAACTTCATGGTATACAATATTTTTTGTCTCATCCCCGTAAGTTCCATCTTCATTTTCTATAAGTATTTTTAGTCCGTCTTTAGATTTCACAAGTGAAACTGCTACATATAATTAGACATGTGTAAATACTGGTTTTCTCAAATATATGCCTACATTTGATAATGTCTGCCCTTGACTTTTATTGATAGTCATTGCATAGCATAATTTTACAGGAAATTGTCAACAATTTAATACAAATAGCCAGTTGGCTCCTCTAGTGGTTAAATTTATTCGTCGAATGTATACTTTTTCTACTACATTGGAGCCAGTTATTATTTTAGCTTCTATAACATTATCACTAAGATTAGTAACTATTAGTCGTGTCCCATTACATAGTCTAATACTTTGATTTAAATTCCTCAGAAGTATAATAGGTGCATTAATTTTCAATTCTAATTTATGGGGTGGAAAATGGTTTGCATTTAATTTGTTTAAATATTCAACATGATATATAATGCTAGCGTCATCGCACATATCAAATGATTTTGAAATACAATCTGCGCTTAAGTATTCTTTTTCTTCTTTTGGTACACATGTAATTACATATGAGTTAATCTCATCAACTATTTAATTTGTAGGACTTAAGATTGCTCTTTCTTTTAGGTACTCTGGATAAAAATAATTCTCTCTAAAGTTAGCATAAATAATGTTAAATAATGCATGTATTTTTGGACTATTAGTAAATAAGAGTAGTTCATGTGATATGTGTATCCATGTAGCTTCTATATCATTTCCATGGTTTATTGCTAGCAAAACTCCATCACCTAAATCTAATATCCATTTGCTGAATATTTTAAGTTCATTGTAATCATTGTCATTATCATTTTTATTTGTTAAATGCATGTTTTCAGTTAGCTTTAAAATATGAACATATTTCCATAAATTTGATTTTATTATTTCAGCATTAATTATCTGTGATCTTGTGCCATTTTCAATTACAGATAGAATCTACCTTACATCACCTCCTAGTACAACAACTATTGCTCCAAATGGAATTGAATTGGCTTATGGATTTTTTTTGGCTTAGTACATCTCTTAATGACCTTGTCTAAAGCAATGTCTATTCATCATAATTGCTTCATCACATATGATCAATGATGTTTCTATAAGTATTTAGCAAGTATTGTTCCACGTTTGATATTGCATGTTGATGTTTTATTAATATCTAATGGAATTTTAAACGCTGAATGTGATCTTCTACCATTTGGTAATAGTAAAGATGCAATGCCAGATTATGCTTCGGTAAGAACAATTTTCTTGCATGCTTGTAGGTACAAAACAATTGTATTCCATAAATATGTTTTACCTATACCTCCATATCCAGATATAAAATAGAATCCAGGTGTGTTATTTAGAACACTATCAACAATAGTATGAAATCAATTTTTTATCTGTTTTCAAGCATAAATACGATTTGTTAACTTCTTCTTCTAGCTTTTCTATATCATAATCTAATTCTTCTACTAATCGATTATTAGAATAAGACTTATGTTGGTTACTTTTGCTAGGTAGGTTAAATGTTTCTGTTGCAACTTTGTTTCTAGAAAATATATACTGTAGATCATCCAGTAATAGATCTATTAACTCAGTATCAGATATTGAATAATGGATTGGATGGAACTTATGTTTTAACTAGTATTGGAAGTCACTGATCATTAATCGTCAGTTTCTTTTGAAAAATCTCTTTCATTTTGTACTGTACAAAATAGTAACATTATCACAAGAAGTTGTCTTAGTTGATATCATGATACCCAAGTAGAAGCCTCTTTAAAAGTCCAATACTATTCATCATCATTATTCAATAAGCCATGTGCAGCACATGCATCTTTATATGTGTTATATATTATTCTTTTATATATTTTAATGTCATCATAATTTCTTGCACCTTTTATTATCATTAGCAACATACGTAGGTAAAAGTGTTCCCCTTCATTAGGATTAACATAGTATAAGTGTCCTATTTTTAAGCCCTGTGCTCACTTGTTCCACTTAAGATTTTTTTTATCCCATGTCCACTTGGATGGAAAATCACAATATGTTAGTTCGTGTGCTTCTTTGTAATTTTTGTTTGCTGTAAACCACTCTGTTAACATTATATTTTGTGTCGCAGGATTGTTGTGAAAGTTTTTTTAGTGTCACGTTACTTGTGAAAGTTACGATATTCTTCAGTGGAAGATGTACAAGTAATCGTTCAACAGCAGGTGTATGATGATGGATCTCATAACTGAATAACCTCCAAAGTGCATCTTGCTCACATATGTATCTACAATCTAGATATTCTTTTATTTCATTAATGTTTCCATTATCTGCATTGGTAGATGTATCTTCACATTTTTTTTCATTTGTTCAAAGATAATCTTAGCAGTATCAGATCCTTTGGTAACATATTTGCATAGATATTTCAAAATTCTACTTCTATTGCAATATTCAACATTTATATGAGCCTAGTATTTTTTTAATTAGCTATAAATTATAAGGTACAACCCATCTATTATCGAGATTGTGTTTATTTCTTTGAACATAAATATTATTATTTTGTCTTTTGTAAATTGCGAAACCATTATTGCCAAATGTAGTCTCATCTTGAAATTCTTTTGGATAGAATTTTGAACATTTTTCTTTTTTCATACAAGGGCATATTGGATTTTAATCACCGCATGGACCATGCATCATATGTTCTGCTATGAGTATATATCCAAGTGGATCTGTATTTGGTTGGGAATTTTAGCATATATAAAGCGATCTATCATTTCATTTGTAATTTCAGAGTTATTTTTGGATATCCATATTAAGATGTGAACATGTGTTAAACCTCTTTTTTGAAATTCTATAGAGTATAAAATGGCATGTGTAGGGCCAAATACTATGCCATATCGCATATCACATAGTAATTCACTTAGTTTCATATGGAAAACCGGAACTATTATATCAGGTTTATAACTTAGTTGCTGACCTTTAAGTAACATTTCTGTGATTTTAGGCCATCTAGGATTAGATGTTAAGGTAATAAATAAATCAGGATGTTCATAAACTCGAGATATTGCAATACCATCATGATAATTTTGTATCATATATCGTCTACAACCTGTAGGACTCGATGGTAAGATTATTCTTTTTCCTATTTCCTTACTTTCAACTATCCCTTTTTCTATTGCATCAGTTATGCCTTGTAAGTATTCCACTCTGAATCTGTCTTGATTTTCAGCTATGGATTGTTATTTGTCTACATCTTCGTATGCACGAGCGTCATAGTATTATTTGTTTCGATAATCGACCCTAACATAAGTAGGGGTTTGGTTGGCCTTCTCGATAATGTATATGATATTTGAAGTACTCATGCATGGTGACCTTATTTCTCTTATGAGGTTTATCATTATTGTTTCCATGGTAATTTATTCCAAGTTGATAGCCCCTTTCACCATATGGAAACAACAAAGGGTATTGTAATGCCATATATGCAGGATGTAATGTTAAAATTCGTTGTAACCTATCATTTTTTGTGTGAATTATGATATCTCTTTTATATTTTTCTAATGACATATCACCAACTATAGTAGTGCTAATTCATCAGCATTGGGCATTCATATTGTATTCGATCACCTTTATTAGCTCCAATTATTCTTTTAGTAAATCTTGTGCAGTACGAAATTTTTTAACAAAAGGATTATATGTATCTAACATATTCATTAGACCTTTGACAATTTCAGGGTCAATGTTAGTATTGTTAGGTTCTTAATTTCGTAAAGCATGAATTCAATTTGCAATTTCATTTTCCGTGTCAAAGATATATAGTTCAAAATATTTAGGTATATTGTTAGGTTTAGGTAGTAATGAACCTATACGATGGTGTATTTGCCCATTAACTCGGAATACATATGGTCCATTGGCTTGATTTATTGATTTGTCTATATTACCACCCATTGATGTAAAGGCAAATAAGCTCTTATATTGTCTATTTTTTTTGTAAAAAATGTTGTGACTGATTATCCCCATTGTAGTCAAGTAATCTTGCTAGAAATTTTGGAGGATTTTCGAACGGGGAATTTGAATTTTACCTCCTTTGCAATATAGAGTATATATATATATTTGATTAGTTCTTGCTTCGCTTTTGAGTTTTTCTTCATACCAGAATATTGCTTTGTAATATAGGCATGTATATTTTTGTAGTACCATAATATGAACGACCAATATATGAGTTTTTAATTAAGATATTGGATATGTTCATCAGAAAAATATATCATACCCATGGGAATTGATAAATATGCAAACTTTTTTTAGATATAAATTACGTTGTTTTATTTTTTTCCTTCCTTATTTTCTTCCACATCTGGTGCATGCCATTTTCATTTTTTATTTTACATGGCTATATATAGAATAATAATATATAACAAGGGATCAGATTAGTAATATGGTCCTGATAAATAGAATAAGAAAACGGTGGAATAATTAGCAAAATTCAGAAAGAAAATTTTGATACCTACTCATACATTCTTCATATCCATTAACAATTAACTTTATATTAAAATTTAGTGCTTCAATTGCTGCATGTATTATTGAGTGATTATTTTTCTTATATAGCACTATTTTTTATAATTTTAGTCAATTATTGTAAAACTATGCAACTGTTTTTTTTATAAACTATACATCTGTTAAAGAAAAAAATAGTTTCTAAGATAATTTGCTCTTGCGCTGTTAATTGAATTTGGGTGCCATTACTCCATAAAAAGATTATTTTTCCTATTGGATGAAGAGGATTGGTAGATCAATTTCAACAACGATTAATGTGCACTAAATAAACATACTAAATAATAAGTAGAATCTTAGGCAAGGAGTGGTGTTGTCCTGTACCTTTTGCTTGAAGCACTTCCTGTTTCTAGTTCCCTTTGAGCAATTTGTATTACTGTTCTGCATGAGAAAAGCTTCATAGAACAAGCAAGTAGAATTAGTAAATTCTTAATACAAATATTAGTTTATCTAATGTATCAATTTAATTATTTAATACAAAGACAAATTGCATATTTCTAAGTTACTAAGTACTAATGATCGAGGCATGCCAAAAAAAAGTTGTTTCTAGGAGCAGTACAAGTCATATGCCGCATCTTGTACATGTACGGGTCAATATTAACACTGTTTCTTCACATCCAGATATGCTTCGGCTCTTTTATGTTGACATGGCAAGCTACATAGTTGACAAATCATCATGTTACTACTAAGATGGTAATTTTCAAACGATTTTCATAAATAGATAACAAAAGGGTTCCAGAATCTGGGACCATTGGTATCAAGGATCATTCTGTGCCCCAACCGAGGGACCTTGAATCCCTCCACAAGAGAGCAAGAAGAATAGTCTGAATCTTATTACTTGTCAGACTGAGTTTCCTTGTCTTGTTCCTGTTTTGCTGCTTATAGTGGCTTCATTAATCAATCAACTATGACAACATCATATTTTATTTTCTGATTTCATATTGCAGCAGGGCACGATGATCATAAAGGGATGACAACTCTACTTTGGCTATCAAGTCGTGAGGCACAATCAAATCTTGCAATCATACAAACATGAAGGGATCACTGACAGATTGCCAGTGGAGTTGCAAAAGCATTTGGAATATTGTCTAGAAACATGCTGAGAAGGCAAACATGCTTGAATGTAAGGGCTACGAGCAAACCTCAATATGAATTCAAACCAGAAAAAAAAAAGGCAAAGGCCTGTAGCAGGGCATGAATTGTGGTTCATGCATGGCCACAAAGGCCACATGCATGGCCACCGAGAAATGGTGCAGGATTCTGCAGAGCATGGTGTTCCCTTGTTCTGATATGGAATAGGAGTAGTAGCCGATAACGTCAGTGGTAATGTTTTCTTAATCCAAATGCAAAAGGTTGGTCTTCCAAGAGAATGCTGTTTTGTCAATAACCATTTTTGAGGCCGTTGAAATAGCTAGCCGTGAGAGTTGTTTAAGGCTACATTTATAAATCAAATCTTGATTTTTTATCTTTTAATTTGGTTTCTGCTTTGCACTGTCCCTTGAATCACATGAGAGTTCAGGCCATTTCTAAGAAGAAGCGGAAATTTTGAAAATGGTGCTAGATTTATTAAGTTTAGAAATTTACCAGAAGAGGCTATAGTTTATCGAGCTAAAAATATCTAATAAATATAAGTTTTTTAGTCAATGAGGGTGCCTTCCTTGAACCCCCTAATGGTTATGTTAGGTCACTTCTAATACTGGTGTTTTCTAATATTAATTAGCTACCTATCTAAGAAAAAGATAGTGTGTCAAGTAATTTGAAGATTAAAGAGGAGGAGTTTGTTTTTTTATAGAAGAAACTAGTTTTTTGAGTAATCTTATATGATTGTAAGATAATAAATTGCTTTAGAAGACCTTAAAAAAACTAGCAAGACATATGCATCAATTGAAAGCTTATTTCTTAATATTAATTTCTTACCCAATCTCTTCTATTAGACATCATTTAAAAAACAAAGTACTAGGAGTGGACTTAGACTACTACCAATACGAGGTTTCCTATTTGTGTTTCCAAGAGTATCACATAAGAAAAAGTGCATTTAGTTGATGGTTGAAATAGTCTCTGCAATGTATTATTTCATTTTGTTGTTTCATAGTAACACATACAAGAGAGCGACTATGTTGAAAAGAGTGTCTAGTAGTTTTATCTATATGAAACTTTTTTCTTCTCTCTTTATTACTTCTTTGTCCTCTCGTCAAAAATACTGACATGGCGCTGCATTGAATGAGAATGAAACTCTCATTGAGAATAGTCTTATAGTATCATCTTGTTTAGTTTACCAAAATATTGATTGCTTCATGTGTTCCGAGTCTTCCGACAATATTATAGAACAATAGTTGGAGAGGTACAAAAGCGCAGTTTTTGTACTAGTTGGCAAAACGTATTATGATAATATAATAATATGCTTAAGTTGCCGCAGCGTAATTGGAGGCAATTGCTATCTAGCGTGCTAGTCCAATAATGTTCCAAACCCGCACTCATAATTTGTATTATCTATTACCGATAAAATATTTCTTTACATAAGTTTGCACGGCAGGGACGTTTTGTATTCCATCTCTTAAGTAGCTTAGCGGAGTTACTGTAGCTCCATGCTATAAGGGAAATAAGAATCAATCAGTTCCTAGATAATTTTAGGAGGAATCACTGCTATAAAAAATATCATTATTGTTAGTTTTGAAATCTGTGGTGATTAAGTGATATTGATACTTGGTAGTATCATTGTCGATTTTGAAATTTGGCAGTAATAGAATTATCATAGACAATTTGTGTTACGAATCGATAGTAATAGTTGGTTCCAAATCTTATATTTTTTGGATTGAAATTTTTTATACTCAACGAACGAACATTTTGTGGGAGTCAAACCTGCGATCACACCCCTCGTGTGGAACTCTTTTACCATCTCACCTCACGGTTTTAGTTGATGATTATGGGGTAATTTATTCTTTTGAATTTTTCTGTATAAATATTTAATGATTATTTAGACATATATATTTCTTCAAATAAAAAATTGATCAACTACAAAGTTATAGAGCTCGCCAAGAGCTATAATTATCATATAAAGTTTGTCTGCATCTTACTCCGTATAAAAAGTCATGAATTTCTAAAGACCAATCCATGTATTATTCAATAAAACAGCCATAACTTTTACATTTAGAGTCCGATTTTAACATTTAACCTCTATTTTTGAAGCTAACGTATAGGCACATTTGAAACAAATACTGGTGTTTACACTAGTGTCTTTCTTCATCCCAAAAAGACTTTTAGAAAACCATCAATAGGACCTCTAAAGTTTTCGATTGAAAATTGACCTTCTCTAATTTACCTAAAAAATTTTAGAGATATAGTTCTACATTTAAAAGTCAATGTTACATAGATGTTTAATTAATCTGAGTTACCAAACTCACGATAAAATTCTTTAAAGTTGTAGTTTTCCACTTTGTGGCCCTGTGTCTGGCTTAGTGTTATAACAAATCCGACAATTTACTTTATGATCCAGTACATGGTTTTTTCTTCGACAGTTTTGTAGAGTTAGTTTCTGAGATTAAAATAAGATTTTTTGACTATGGAACCATGATCTTACCCCTCGCGTGAAGATTTCTTACCATCTCACCTACAATTTTAGTTGATGACTATAGGGTAATTTATTCTTTTAACTTTTTATGTAGAAAACTTTAGATGATTATTTGGGCATTTATGTATTCAAATAAAAATTCAATAACTATAAAGTTATATATATCTCTTCGAGGGCTATAATTTTTATATAAAGTTTGTCTTTATCCGATTTCATATGAAAAAATGATGAATTTCTTAAGATGGACTGCATTTTATTGTCACTACCAGTTAATATAACAAACCAGCAGTGATAATACATATATTATCATTGTCGGTTCATGATTATATCTGGCAGTGATAATCAAGTACCACTAATTGAACTGGCAAAGATGCTTGATTATAGTGTTAGTTTTTGTCAAATGGTCAATTATTGTCAGGTTTTTAAGAACCTGCAGTGATACTTTATCAGTACTGATTATTTTCAAATCGGTAGTGAAAAGACCCTTTTCTATAGTAGTGAATCGTATACCCTACTTCTATGTACCTTCTAAAGGTATTAGAAAAGTATACTTCAAATATTTGATGTCCAGGATGTTTATTTATCTTGTGTTTCAATTGAGTTCATCTATTTTCCCCTATTTTTTATGTGGGTTTCCTTAGAGAGTGTGCTCAAGAAGAAGCAAAATGAGGAATAATTTGAGTTGTCAATTGGAAAATTTATTGATCATAATTATTTGGATATGTCACAATAAAATTACAGAAAGATAGTTGGAGCCGAATAAAAGTGGCCTCCATAAAAGTGTGAAAATTGATTGTAGTGATATTAAGATATGTTTGACAGAGCTGCCAAATTAGTTCGCAGAGTGAAATCAGTAGGACCTCTGTCAAACGATAGTTTTCAGTTTTTAGCTCTCAAAGTGATCCCGTGGGAGTGATTCTTGAAAATAAACTAGATGTTAGGAGCTAAAAATATAGTTTTCCATAATTTATTTTTTCTACAGAATCACTTCCTCCAGAGAGTTTACCCTATAGAGACACTAAAAAATCATTTTTAGTCACATAATTATTTTCTCTAAGAATCACTTAAAAAAATTTAGATCAGGTGCTCTAATAAAGTGTTGAGTGCGGTTGCTGTAACTGAAGACCATGCTAGTTACTGTGCAAGTCATTTATGATAATCATAGAGGAGTTGTGGTAGCTAGCTCCATGCTAGATTCAGTTAAAATAAGCAAAATCGTTAATCAAGTGAGTTCCTTCAGCTAGCCCTAGTTTTATGCGGGCCCTCCTCTCTCGGATGGAGAAGGAAATTCAAGAAGAGTGAATATAATTTCCTAGTTGGAAAATCTACTGATCATTACTGTTTTGCTCATTCATAGATGGGTACAGGTGGATTGAGTATGAATATGGATACAGGTGGGTTGAGTATGATTGATGGACGTTTGCTCCTCCTTTGAGATCTCTTGTGCGGAAGAGAAGCAAAATCTAGAGCTATTGAGGATACAGTTAAAAAACATAATGTATCCAAATAGAACGAATGACCGGTCTAGGATTTCTCTGAAAATAAATTAAGTATTCCCATCCGGATTCATGCTTTCCTAGCTAGTAGGATGTAAGAAATCAAGAACCAGTAAAAAATTAAACAATGGGTTAAAAATTTGACAAACCGTCGTGAGTCAAAATTGAGAGTGTCTAAGCGATAAATAGTATATGTCGATGACTATAAACTTCATGCATCAAACTGAACAAAAGAAATAGAGGGTTGCAACGATCAAGATCCCGATGGTGGTGGTGATGTACATCTCTCCAACCAAGCAACTTAACGAGAAGAGTGCCAGTGGGGATTCAAACTCTCGAATTGAGCAGCAACCTCCAAAGCAAGCTAAATCTAGCTACATACAAAATGGGCACTTAATTTCAGGGCTCGATCTGCTTCGAACCCCAAGACAGCAAGTGGGCCGGGAATGATTGGTGAGGGGAAGAGATTTTGCTATGTACTCCATGCATGAACAGACGATTGGTGGCGGTCATGAGCTGCCGCTGAGCTCCTGGATTCTTGCCTGGTCGAGCATGGACCACATGACCTGCACGTCCTCGTACGCGCACGCCATCACCTCCCCGTGCAGCTTGGCCCTCTCGGCGTCGACGTGCTGCACCATCGCTGCACGCAAGTCGCACATTCAGACCGGACGCCCCAAAATTGCACTAGGAATTAACGAAATGCAACGCATGAACAATTAATCTGGTAAATGGACTAACCTGAGTTTGGATGGTGCGGCTTCTTGCCGTCCCTCGGGGGGCCGAAGATGGTGCAGGCTTTCCGGAACGGCGTTGTGATGGTGCGCACCCAAGAACCCATACAGAGCACGGCACAAGCACAGGCCACAGAAAGGGACAGATACCCAGAGGGACAACGCTAGAACTGGCAAGGCCGAAATCAACAGGCCGGCAGATCTGTACGCGCGAGTACGCTTATGTGAAGGCGCTGCAGCAGATTGCCAACAGGCACAATGTTCATGTTCAGAGGATAAAGGAGCTAGTTCGCAGCAGCTCAATCATGGCGCGGTGTGGGGAACATGTGTGTGTGTGTATTATGGCGACGACGAGTAGGGGGAGTAGGAGGTGCGCAGAACAGCGGCTTGATGATGAGAGGTGCTTGGAGGGAGGGGCTGGAGGCAAGATCCGGGGGACAAGCGGGGTGCGCGGCCATGTTGAGCACCGCGCAGTGGCTGCACGTGCTGCCTCGCGTTGCCGTGCGCTGCTCTGCTCGTCTCGGCATGGATCAGAGGGAATGGACAGTGGATGGTTGGGCGGGATGGACCACGGAGTTTCGTCGCCTCCGCCGCCCCGCGCGAGCGGCGGACCGGCCGATCGACGGACCGCGCCCGTGCAGTACGTACGAAACGTACTTTTGTGGTGCGCACCGCATCCGTCCGCTCCAACCCCAATCATGGAGGCCTCGGGCGATTGAGAACACACGCATGTGATGGGCGTATGCCATGTGTCGCACTCGGCTCCCCCATATGCATCCTTGCTCGTCCAGTGCTCAAACAGAATTATTCATGGACGTGCCGCCATGCCATGCCTATACACCTACTCCTTTTGGGCTGTGTGGTTGGTCGATCGATCCACCCCGTGCATGTGCGCCTAGCTGCGCATGTCTCCAGCCAAATCCATGGCACCTTTCGAGTTGTTTTCTTTTTATTTTCGGTTCTGCGAGCTCTTCCAAGTTGAGCTCGGCGGCTTCGGCCTGTCCCCAATCCCCATGGCCTAGCAAGGAATTTTCCGCAAAATGTCGCTAGAATAATGAGCCCAAAGTTGCTCGGCTAGTCTTAGACTGAATAAGGGACCATAAACTACCAAAACTCATATGACTAAGGGTCTTGTGGTTGCCATATGTCATATACTAATTCTGTAAATAAGCAAGGTAGCTCCTAATTTTAACAGCCTTGCCTTAATTTACTATTTGTCATGCATTCAAACTTTCCCAAACATTACAAACTACAAGCGCCAAAACCATCAATCCTAAGCCTTGTACCAACGGCACTCTTGTTCAAAAAGTTCAGTAAAATGGCAACCACAGCACACTGGACGTTGCTTGTATTTGTCATTCCACATTGAACTTAGTATTTAGCTGATGGGCATTGCAAAATCATGGTTTTTTTTAGGACACTACCAGCATTATAATATAATATCCAATCGAGAGAGAGAAATGACGTGGAAAGTCTATTTTGACCTAGCTAGTTGGGCCCATTTTTAGATTTTTTGCTTTTCTTTATTCCTTACCACCGGGACCCACTTATAATTCTCTTTTCCTTCTACGTCATCGCTTCTCCTCTCACCCAACCCACTCATAGCGTCATCGCTTCTCCTCTCACCCAACCCACTCATAGCATGACTGTTCATTGCCACCATTTCATGAGAGTAGGGCAATCAGGGGATTTTGGTTTATCTCTCTCCATATTCCTTAAAACATAGTTTAATGCAGTACATTACTATGAAAAATGGTCACAATTTTGTAGTGTCTATGGCGTGTTCTGTGTCCTATGGCAAGTTTTAATTTTAAAAATATTGTGTTTCCTCCCTAGCGATAGTGACACCCTGCGTTATAGTGTCTTTACTCTATTAATAAAAGAAGAGTTTGTTGCTTGGGTTTGCAACCATCCAGCAAATCTAAGGTTTGGATTACAACTAGTAAACCCTAATGTGGGATTGAAACTCAACGCCAAAATACTAAAACAAATGAAAAATCAGATGTTCATAAATTTCGATCAAATAGTAGGCATGAACTGTAAAGTAACTATCAAATCCCTCTCTTATTATAGCACTATATTATTACACAAATCTTTTATGAATATAGACACTAGCTAACTAGCTGTATGCATCGGGTTTGCTCAAGAGATGACATAGGGTTCAGAGCAAGCTAGGTTGCCAGTGGGCATATATTCTACCCTTTCCACCATAACAATATGATCCTCTCGATGGTTTCTATGGTTGATCCGATTTGTTTTATCGCCCCCAACAGAAACCCTTTCCATCACGTGACATGTCCATTACGGAATCGAAAAGATTCGGGGGAAAACCGTACAAAGGGGCAAGCTGACACAATAATAGTGCCCGGTCCTCGCCTCTGCCCGAGATGGATCCTGCAATCATCTGTGAGTGCATGTTGCATGCCGGCCGGGGACCCCAACCCGTAAGCCCAATCGGGGTTCAAGTTGCCGTTTTTTGCCTGCTCGACAAAAAAAAAAAAAAAAAATATATATATATATATATATATATATATATATATATATATATATATGCCCCGGGGGTGGGTTCCTCTTCTGACGGTGTAGCAGCCACCATTGATACAGTGCTGCAAGTTGCAACAAGTGGCAAGTGCATGATCCTGCAACAGTACATTTGACTGCTGCAGCTATGTGATGATTCTTTTGGTCTGTCTTCGAACCGTTAAATGTTAATGTACTGACGCGAGGTACACATTGCATGTGTGCTGATAGGCTTTGATCTTATCATTGGTTCTCTCTGGGGTCCTTAATTTTCACGCGTCAGAAGTAAATTGATTCACAAATTAGAGCAAAGGTTCTTATTTGGACAGTAACTGGTCAACTCTCATTACTAAAAATTTATTTTTAGAGGCGAGTGATAACTCGTTTTTACAGACATTTAGTGCACCCGTTTACGATCGAAGGTCTATAGAAATGAATGATTTTCACAAGCGCAAAAGTGACCACTTGTGAAAATATATTATCACAGACGGATCACTTAAGGAACCGCCTGTGAAAATGGGTTTCCACATGCGGTTCCTTAAGCGGACCGCCTGTGAAAATTGATTTCCACATGCGGTTCCTTAAGCAGACCGCCTGCGATAATCGGTCCCTCAATCGATATTTTTTGAACCGAAAAAAGCAAAAAAAAAAAATTTGGACCGATCAGGAACCCCATGCGATCGCGAAGTCACAAGTCACGCGTTTTTTCGAGCGAAATACGCGCGCTACGTGGTTTTTGGCACTCGAATTCGAAACCTGTCAGGTCGCACGAACCCTCCCCACCATCACACTAGAGAACGACTTCTGAACAGATGAGCATACGTAATTCTTTTGATATCTGCAATCCGAAACTTCAAACGATTTTGGGCATCTAAATGACTTTAAATAAAAAACGTTTTAACTACAAAGTTGTAGAGCTCGTCGAGGGCTACAATTTTCATATAAACTTTAACCTTATCCGACTTCGTAGGAAAAAATTATGAATTTTTAAAGATAACCTATTACTTATTTCTACAGGTAGTTCCTTATACGGACCACCTGCAATAATATGGTCATTTCTACTGGCGGTTCACATAAGGAATCGCATGTGAAAATAAATGACAGTTTATTTTCAAAAATTCATAATTTTTTCATACAAAGTCGTATGAGGATAAAGTTTATATGAAAATTGTAGCCCTCGATGAGATCTACAACTTTGTAGTTGAAAAGTTTTTCATTTAAAGTCATTTAGATGTCTAAATAATTGTTTTAAATTTTAAATAATTATTTGGGCATCTAAATGACTTCAAATAAAAAAATGTTACCTACAAAGTTGTAGATCTCATCGAGGGCTACAATTTTCATATAGATTTTTTCCTCATCCGACTTTATATACAAAAGTTATGAACTTTTTAATAGATGGCCTGTGGAAATGACCATTTTTACAGGCGGTTCCTTATATGAACTGCCTGTGATAATAATTTATTATCACAGGCGGTTCCTTATGTGAACCGCCTGTGAAAATATAGGCGGTCCGTAACCGTAGGAGGCCCTCGCCAATTGTTCAAACGGTTTATTTGAAAAACCGCCTGTAGAAAGTTACTTTAAGTGTCTCGAAAAATAGTTTTTATAGTAGTGTCTAATAACAGGACTGAGTAATAAGTGACGGGTTATAACATGACTCGTCACTTATGAATTGTCATTAGTGAGATTGTCACTGAAGATAAGTCATAAATGACAAGCCGTAACATGATCCATAATTAATGATTAGTCTAGAATGATCCATCACTGATGAGTTAGTCATTGGTGACAAGTCACAACTTAACCCGTCACTAATGTCATCAGTTGGTCATTATGACCTATCAGTGATGGGTCATAGTCCTGTCTCGACCTGAGGCTACATAAGTGATGAGTCGTAATAGGATCCATCACTAAAGGTTCTTAAGTGATGAGTCCTGACGACTGTCACTTATATAGTGTCTTCTTTATCTATTTTTCACCTAGTGCATGTCAATTTCATTCCCTACCAGAGAAAAACATAGGGAAACAATCATTCCTTACGCTTGCTACCAGCAAACCATAGGGTAGTTTACCTTTCCCATCATTCTTTCCTCTGCCATCCTTTCCCTAAAAAAAGAGTAGGGGAACTTGTTCCCTACTATTTTTGAGTCTTCCCCTAGTAAAACGAGTTGTAGGGGCATTTGGCTTTTCTAGTAATGCACCTCCATGCTTTCAAATAAAATGGATTATTATCATTGTTAGTATTATGTCCTAAGATAATTGTATCACATTTGAATAATGTGCTATTATGTTCCATGGATAATTATCATTTATATTAATTAGCAAGTATGCCACTTGTTCATGAAGCTCTTCATTTGCATTGTGATGTTATTGTAAATTACTTCTAGTCTCATATTATTATATGAGATAATGAACACATGTATTGATTGATGAGCATATTTTATAAATCATAGATATGGGGATATCAAATCAATAATTTAGACACATGCTATAGAATATGGTGTTGAATTAACCCAACTCGAGACGCTGTGGGGATTGTTATATCTCTATGTGCCATCAATTGCTCTCGAGTGGTATACCTAAATGTTCCTTAGATATGAGATTGTTATTGATTCCTAAGTATATAGTAGCACACTTAAAGGCTATCAAATGCTACTCTGTAACGGGGTAGTAATAAATATAGCTTTTGGATATGAGAAACATGTCGTGGGATATGAGTGATCAAGATAAGATTTTTTTTCCTCCTAGATAATGGGAGAGATATCTCTTTGTCCCTCGATATGGTTGGATTATGAAAGTGCATGATCATATCAATGTGACTAATTAGTTAATCATAAGTTAGTAATCTATTGTAAGATTGAGTAAATGGTTGAGCTATGACAAGGACAGCACAAATCTCAGCTTGAGTTTGGATGATATTGTGTTGCAAAGGGATCGGTGTGTATCAAGGTTCAACTAGTATTATCTTTATGCGTATTTAGAAGCCAACATGTCCTGCTAGGAACTGGTATGTACGTGTGCTTTCTTGTCACGCCCGCTCACACATGAACCTAGTGGGTCACATCCTTACAAGGTTGAAACAACATGAAACAATTAGATCTATTTGTTGGTTTATTTGGATAATGATCTATGAGGGATTAGAGTCCTAATAGGCTTTCAATGTTGAAGTCCATTAGCGAGCTCTATCCCGAATTTGGATTTAGGGGGGGCAGTTGAGCCACTGCAAAACCCTAGCCATGTGGCAACCGTAGAGGCGATGCCATTGCAATAGTTTTGATTGGCAAGGAGAACACGACCCTATTGTTAGGAGGTTCGCCAACATTAGCGGGAGATGGAGACATTTGTCTCGTGATGAGATTGACTACTTTTTCCACACCGATGCACGCGATGTTGTATCATAATTCTAACTCGTATGGTTTTCTGGATGAACGAGGGAGAAATTTTTTATTTGCTCAGTGTAGCCTACCAGTGTCCCATCAATCACTCCGGGTGGTGGCTATAGACACAAACACGTATTTCAAACACTGTGCATAAACTTCAGGTGGAGAGAACTCAATCTCCTAAGCTAAATTTGGCCTTGAAAAATTTGCAGAACCTGACAAGATTGGGGGTCATGGATGTAACTTTTTCTGCAGATGTCCGTAGAGTAAAAAAATCAAAATTAGAGTCCGTATGCAAAAATTATTTCCGTTTTACTGAAGGCACTCCGAGTCACCTATCAAATTGTGATGGTCCAAGAGAAAGAAGTGGCAGTCACAGTGGATCCGATCTTGCAATGGTTGAACTCTTTTTAAATAATGAATTGATGTATTTGCACCCTTTGGACTTTGGTAACCACAATTTAAGAATTAGGGAATGCGTAGTGAAATGGGACTAGAAGAGTTGAGGAGAAATGGATGTAACTACGTGATTTGGCAAAACTGAACATTAGTGACGAGTTAAGATTCTGACCCGTAACTATTCAGTCATGAGTGACAGGTCACGGTTACAACCTGTCACTCATGACCTTCGGGAAAGAAGGTTATAAGGATAAATTATCCTATTTTTATCATAACTACATGATAGGTGAGGTGGTAAGGTGACTACGCGCTCGAGGGGAGGTCTCTAGTTTGATTCCCACAGAATGTAGAGTATAAAAATAGTGTGAAAAATAGCAAGTGACCTGTGACAAGTGGTGATGAACCTGTGTTAGGATGGCTCGGGTGAAAAAAAAATGGCTTTTTTGTGTTCAAAAAACATAAAAATAAGTCATTAGTGATAGGTCAAGATTACGACCCATCACTTATGATAAGTGGGTCATCAGTGATGGTTATCACCTATTACTAATGACTAGTTATCAGTGACATGTTCGGGGTGATAAGTCCCATGACGGTTATCACCCATCATTGAAGGTTTTTTTTCACGTAGTAGTGGTGAGCCAGGTCCTACTTGGAAAGGCGGTCTCCCTAAAGTTTTTATGGGTAGGGAATGATAGTGACATAGCAAAGTTGTTTCCCTACCTTTCATTTTACTTGGTCGCTTCAGTAGGGAATGTTTGTTTCCATTTTTTTAAATAGCCTTGATATTTCCCAACCAATCAATTACAGGATCACAAAATAAACTGGTTAAATATACAAATGGTCTAGATTTCACAAGCATGACATAAACACCACATTAGATGCAAGCAATTAGACCCAAGTCATAAATCTTAATACATAGGTGCAGGTGCATATAGATCCGAATCATAAACCATTTTGCATGCAAAAATTGGATATCTCGCAGACCCAAGTCTTGATTCAGTGTGCATACAAATACTAGAAATCTCATAGGCCCAGTCATGATGTATTTTGCATACATATATTAAAAATCTCACAGACCACAGGTGCAGCGCTTTGTGATTGCTTGCATTTAGTATCACAACCTTTGATGTCTTCTTAGCTTAGCAGCGATGAAAATAGGGAACACAAGTTACCAACAACAAAAGAAATATCCTTCCATCACTCACTACTACAGAACATGTCATAAGTAGCGCTCTATCAGTGTCGGTTGTGCGAAAACCGACACTGGAGACGTATAAGTGCCGGTTGCTAAACTCCTGCGTGCAAACAATGGTTGAGGGGCTAAAATCTGGCATTGAAAAGTCACTATTAGTGCCGGTTCATGGCTGGAACCGGCACTTAAAAGTCACTATCAATGCAGTCAAATCTTAAGTTTAGATTGTTCAAGGAAGGATCAAAATATGATAAGTTTTGTAAGTTACTTAGAGTAAACTCATAGTACCACAGATAGGAGATTGTGAGAGATCAATAAAGTTATCCTCATTTATTCTATTGTACACTTCTAAAGGGTAAGATGAATTCATAAGTTTAACTGCATCCATTCATTAACTTAGTTTGTCTTTATAATCATGTATGTGCCTTATTTATCCACATTTACTCTTTTTGAATGCTACAGAAATATTCAGTCTCACTCAAGATGATATGATGACGAAAGAATTATTTAGTTTAGATTGCTATCTGTACATCTTTGTATGTAGAAAAGCTGTTAACTAATTTCAGCATGTCTAAAAAAACTTTACACTCTGGAAGAAAAATTAAATCTGGATCAATTAGTTTAAGATTTCTATGCTTAGCAGATTATCTTTTAGATTGTAGCTTGGTGCAAACTAATACACATGTAATAAAGCTGATAGAATAAAGTATGTCTTTTATACACAACAAAGTGATAGAATGAGTTGTGTTTATGCTAGTTATTCAAGTTTAATCCCAACTTTGATTTGTTACCAGCACGTTACATGAAGGTCCTAATTGTGAGTTGATCTATTCATTTGATACTAAGTGAGGTCACCCATTCTAGTATATTCATTTTTCTTGAGATTTAGGCTAACTATAGACATTTTTGTTCTGCACCTGTCAATCTTGAATATTAGAGAAGTTATATCTCCCTAAAATACCAGATATTATTAATCATCTTTGTCATTATCTTGTCAATTGCCGTCAACATATTTCTCTCAAAACATGATGTTCTCTTATACCATGCTTTAGGAAAAGTTCAAGTTCAAAAAATCCAATGAATAAAATATCATTTTCAGTGTTCTCTCATTCAACACCCCCAAAATTAGACTGCTTCAAAGTTTGAAAACTGATTAGAAAAATTAATGTAATGCTGTTACATGTACTAATTGTATTGAAAGGAGTTACATGTAATGTTGTTTATTAATATAAACTAATAATATTTCTACTTTTTCTAGGCTAGTTTCTCAAATTTCTTCGTGACATCTCCTAATCCTATTATGTGTATCTTGCAGGTCTTTTCTTAGGCCTGTTAATTTATATCGAGATGGCTGCTGTTCTTTGTGCACATGTATATTGTTCTCCTCATTGCATTCTTTTTCAAAGTCATCTACATCGATAATATATTCGTTCTTCTCATAAGTTTTCTGCAAAATATTGTTAGTGTTCAAAGTATTGTCATCACTGATAAAATAAACTGCAAAATATGTGTTCCTTGGAGTACCTAATTATTTGAAATTTCTGGCTTGCTGATTTTTTCAGATGTATATTCATTGGATTCCTTTTGACTTCTATCGCATTTCAACTTTCTGTTTTTTTTATTTTTTAGCTGTTTGAAGCTTGCTTTTTTCACAAATTTCATTTGTTTTTTATTACCGCTACATTCAGAATTTTCCTCTTCTGGAATTGTTCTTTGTTGTTCCTAGAAAAAAATATTAAAAAGTTTGTACATTTACACATTAACTAACAAATATGAAATATGATAATCAGTTTCTTTGGTGTACCTCATTGCTTGAAAAATCTGTTTCTCTCTGCAAGTAAACATCATCTTGTAATCAAAAAGTGAAAAATCATTGTTAGTACTATTCGTGATTATGACCAATTTTCTCTGATATGTAAAATGCCTGATTAGTTTAACTTTTTTGACTTCGTTACAATCTTTCTGCCTTCTTGCTTTCCATGAGGGAAATTATTTTTGGACCTTTTGGTTGACTTCAAGTTATATTGTTTACCGTCCTTTACAATCTTGGAATCATTGATGCTTTCTTCCTTAAAAAAACAAAAGCACACATGGACACAAAACCTTGTATGTAACCAAGATGGAAGATGAAACTTTTGTTAATTCTGGTACCTCATTAGTTGGAAATCCCGTTTCCATCACAACCACTCTGCCTTTTCTTTTTCCATGAACAACTTTCCTTAACTTTTCTTTTGACCTTTTAGAACCTTTGTTAGCATCCTTTTCCACCTCAGCCTCCTTGTGTTTTGCAACAATATCTTTCTTCATTTTCCTATTTACCTTTTCAGCCAATCTTAACTACTCAACTTGATCATTCGAAAATTTCAATTCAAGCTAATCAATCTTTTTGACCACTCTTGTCCCAGTCTTAATGGCTTTTTCTAAAATAGATTTCTTAATGGAATTATTGTAGTCAACATGTAAGCCATCATCAACTTCATGTGTTCTTTTTATGGATTTTCCATCAGCAATTTTAACTTTTTTTTTTTTGCTATAAACTGTTTTATCATTTTCTTCTTCATCTGAGTTATCTTCTACAATCATAACTCTTTGTCTTCTTTTATCAGCAAGATTGAATTTCCTTGATGATGAAAATTATCCTTCACATATACTATTATCCATGTTGCTCACATAGAATGCTAATTACCTCTAGCTTTTCGTCGTGTACACATGTTCTTTTAACTAAATAGTATACCTTTCCTTCAGTCAAGTTCTGGTTGCTGAGCTTGAATTGAAAGGTAAGTGTTTTTCCGCATATAATCTGGGGAACTTCTTCATATCTTCCATTAAGTGAATCTAGCAAGTTTGTGATAGATATCTTGAGCATTCTTTGTGCCTCATCATCAAATATACTGTAGGTGGTAGCTGTTATGTGGTCACTTATTTGCAGTCGGATCCAATACTTACCATATCATTATTGTTACCGCAAACAAATGAAAATATTATAGAAAACAATGTTTTTGTATAGTATGATTACCTAGGAATTGTTGATTCTGGTTCTATATTGCACTTATTGCAATGGTACTGGTTGGCTATCTTAGTACACATTTTATTGCAAACTTTGCATGACATGTACCACCAAGAAAAATTATCTAGTGAATCGATTGTAGCTCTTGATGTAAAAACAAAATCCTACAATGTGAAAATCAGATGTTAGCTCTTGAAATATTTTAATTTAATAACCACATAAAAGTGCTAAATATGGTGGAGGCTAAACAATTATCCAAAAATTAGATATATGAACTCTATGTTGTACCTGATCTGTTGGATTGTCGTGTCTCATTTGATTAATGTCCAACAAAGTTCTTCTGTTCTAAAACATTTGCTCCTCTAGTGTACCTTGTATACTTTTATCTATTTCCATCAGCTTTGCTACATTTTCTTCATATTGGAGAGTACAAACTACAATGCATTAGGAAATAATGACAGTACAAAAGTATAGCTGTGTATTGAAATTTGGTAAATAAAATGGAAATATTTTGCATACCTGTCAATAAGCTTCTATGTTTCAGGTATATCTAAATTTGTATATAATCTTGTGCTGTTGCCTGACTTCAAAAATAGCATATTTAATTTTTAAAATATTAATATGTTACTTTTTGTAAACTTGAAAACTATGATAATAGCTTGTTAACAAAGTGAAGTTACCTTGCATTCCATCCACCACTGTTGTTGTAACTATTAATACAGTTTGCTTCCTATAACATCTTCACGTAAAGAATAAGCTAAATTTTCCCATAATGTTATCCTGACTTTATGATCACTGTAATTTATGCCATAGTAGACAAGTTTTTTTCTAACGTAAGAAATAACATTTCCATCATTTACAATAAGATTAATTTAATACAAAATGACATACTTACTTTGCTATTAAATGTTCAATCTCGCGAATGTCCCTTTTTCACAGGTTGGCGGTGTTTTTCATTACCATTCTAGTTTCTACTTTCTTAATCTTTGTGAGTAATCCAATAACATCTACAGATTTAGGTAGTAATAATTAAATACCAAATACAAAGTATAATATTAACATATAAAAATTGAGATTATATAGGACATTATGGAAAACTTACCTGGACATTGCTTATCACTATTTCTCCGTTCTAGTAGTGTATCTCTAGAGGCAAACTCAAAGTAATAGTCCTGTAATTTATTCAACTGCTCTTCTACTTCCTTGACATTTGTATTGCAAATGAAAACTATTTTGAATGTATTCTTCACTGGACGGTATCTGCTATCTTCTTGGACTTGAAATTGCTCAATGCATAAATATAACACTCATTGACCTTTGGTTTATAACTATCAATTAGGCTGTTCCAGATAGTAGCATGAATTATTTCACCCTGTCAAACAAATATTAATTTCGCAATCAACTAGTTAATGCTATTAGCTTAAGGGAAAATTACTTTTCTTGGTGTGTTAAATATAAAGGGGTAGATCAATACATGTTCATCCATAAGAATCAAATCTAAGCTTATAAGCTTATCAGTTGCAAAATTAAATGACTCCCACATTCTAATCACTTTCACTTTAATACTCCATGCTTGTCCGCATGTTGTCAACTGACTCAAATATTTGTAATCCATAGTGTGGTTTCCTGTAAAAAAAGTATATATATATATATATATATATATATATATATATATATATATATATATATATATATATATGACATATAAGATATAATATTCCTGTTATATTTAGCAAATTTTCTGGTGCACCTAGCTACCAATGTATTCCTATTATATTTAACAAATTGATCTTGGCTACAGCATCTCGAGATGCAACCATTAAACTATTTGACTTGCAAAAACTTTCAAAAAGCTTCCACACTTTCTACAGCCATGAGTCATTATTTCCTTTGAATTCATACAATGTGTCCTATCCAAATTACCATTTGTATAAATGCTATTCTTATATTTTCTTAAGTGTCTTAATGGGGCATAGGCAAATTTCCAGTTAGAAAAGGCAACCTACTATTTATGGCACTAATTGTTAGTAACATGTATCTGATCTATATCAAATAAGATTATTTGAATATTAACTTGGTATTCAAATTTGTTTCTATTATTTCAATCACTCATCTGCATTGTGAATTACTTGTCTAATTCATTCTTGTCAAATACATGATACAAAGCATGGAAGAAAACTACAATGGAAATATTGTATTACGTAAAATATAACTTGCTAATTTGATTTGGCCCAGTTCGATGGCTTCAGGTTGCACAATTTATAGTATTTGATATCTATTTTATTCATTTTTTTTCATGTAGTTTTCTATGTCATATTGGATCAGTTATGTTCTACTAACACTTACTGAAAACTATGACCTTAGGTTCAGGTTCCACCTGCAGGGGAAGTTGTTTTCAGGTTGAGTGGAATAAAATATTCACGTCCTCTGCTTGGCATGGTACGTGTTTTTGAGCAACACGTTCCCTTTGGAAGCAATTTCCTAAAAAACTTTAACAATTCATTGAAGCCCTTATCGGCCCAACCATTACTAGCCTTCATTTGCATCAGTGTCAGTACCACATGCAACTTGTTTTGCTCATCTTTACAATTCGGGCAAACTTGTGTTTTAGAGTTCTCTACCATGTGCTAGAACTTTTGATATTGTCTTTCACTGATGAAGTCCCCCTCCCCATTGCGCAACATTTACTCTAAGCCGTCTTTATTTTTACCAACAAAAGTGTCCCCTCCATCATTCTCGACAAAAGTATTTTCAAATGCTGACATATCAAAGTCTTCATTAGCCGTCATATCGTTGCTTATGTCTTCTTCGATTGTTGGTTGCCCACGCCCAACATCTTCAAGTTCATAGTGCTCAGTCCAATAGGTATAGCCAGCCTTAAAACCCCTACGAATCAAGTGTATATGGATCTGCTCTATGTTTAAAAATTATTTCTCGTTCTTGCAGTGGACACACGGACAACATATATAATGATTGACATACTTCCTTTTTGGCTTCTTGTACGTCATGACAGCCCTCAGAAAAGCCTCAACACCAACAAAGATCTCTAGCTCTCAATCCTTGTACATCCATGACTGATCTATCAGCAAATCATTATAATTAAACATATTCAACTTATAACCATTAAGCATTTCAAAATCTAGAAAAAATTTATTGAATAATCTCACATCCTGATTGATCCCTATTTGAGGGTCCATCTCTTTCCGGTACTTGAGCCGGGCTGGGGATCCGCCTTCCAAAGACTACCATGTCTGATTGCAACACGTGGATGGACACACCATCCCTAAAATATAGTATTATATCAATTATGTTAAATTTACTACGTTGATTAATGATAAGAGGAAATCCACTAGATTATTATTTAAATTCAAGACTTTCAAAATATACGCAATCTACATAAAAAAGCTGGAGCTATATTTTAGGGGTATTTACAAATACCTCCCTGATTTCTTATTCCTTGCAAGGATACCACTCGAATGACAGTTCTAGTAGTATTTGTGCAATTTTTAATGGCAATAACGATTCATGTAGTGGCAAATTTGCAATCGTCCCTAGATTTTAATATACGCACCCACACCTATTTACATGTGACTTTAATTTACTCCTTAAATTATTTATAATGAAAAAATTGTGATCTTTCTCTAATTTATATCGATATTGGAGCTTTTGCTCATTCCAAAATTCAACACCAAGGAACAACCACCTAAATTCAAATCTAGAGCAATCTAGAAACTAAATCCAACTAAGAATCAAATGTAGATCATCTCTATACATCTAACAATGATAAAGTTGCAAATTTTTCCTAAATTAGATCTCAATTGCATATCTAAATCTATAACCATGGAACAAGCACCAACCATCAACTCTAGAAAAATCTACCAAATAAATCTATCTAAAAAAGAAATATAGATCATCTTACTAACATTAAAGCACTTTACTACTCCAAATCTTAAATCCTCCAACCGTAAAGATGACAAAAATGATGGCCAACGGCCCTGTTCTAGGTGGGCTTGTGGCGGCTCTGTTCTGGTTGTGCTTAGTGGAGAAGGTGGACTTTTATACTATAATACTCATCAGTGCCGGTTGGTATATAGAACCGGCACTGATAGTGACTATCAGTGTCGATTCGTGGATAAAACTAGTACTGATAGTGATTATCAGTGCTGGTTTTTACCGTCTTAGTCGTAGTTCGTCTAAATCAATATTGATGGAGCGGTACATATATTGTGTTCTGTAGTAATGTGTGCCAATCCATGAACGAATGGCTTCGGTAGAATGACGTGTATGTTTAGTGGCGCACGTAACCGTGTGCTAAGCACACACGTCGGCATGCAAAGATTGAGTTGGGCAGCGCGACCGGTCGTAAGCTAGACGAACGAACAGGGAACGCTTTGTACATTTGAACGACGTACACTGGAGTTGAATTGTATTATTGTACAAGCATGCTGGCTGCGCCGCTAATATAGTCAGTTTGAACAGCTTGATCGGTGAAGCTTCATGGACAAATGAGCACTGTTCAGACTTAGAACTGGGATCTCGGCGTTGAATGTAGATATAAGATACAAGTATAAAACTGTTGTAGATATAAGATACAAGTATAAAACTGTTGCTTTCTCTCTACCTCTGCATGCAAGAGAAAGTCAAGAAAGCATTGAGCTTGCCCGTGGATCCCTGGAGTTGTTGAGAGAAACAAGCTTCTGTTGGCTGCAGCGCGGCAGAAACTTCAAAAGGTGGCACTATGTTTAGCCTTTAGCCGGCTAGCTAGAGTTAGTAGCAACTAGCAACCATCATATTTCGTGAAGACTGAGGGTTCTTATTATCACAAATTAACTAACATGCAGGAAATTAGCAAACTCAATTGGCCGGAGGTGTCAAATCGCGGTTTGGTACGTGTGCACCTTCAGAAGCAGTCAAAAAGCGGCTTGTACTGATGAGGGGCGAACAGGAGGATCTGTCTGTCAGTTTCGTTTAAGAGAACAAATTCTCTGATTAGCGAGCACCACAGAGCACTTTATACGTGTGTTATTTAAGTTTATCATTGCACCTTTCTGTGATTTTGCGCTTGAGCGGGTACGCTCCGCTGCAGGCAAGCTCACCGCCGGGGATGCTACTCTTTTCCCGTAGGTAGGAACTAGGGATCATAGGTGGGCTAGGAATAGATATGCCAGTATACATCTATGCAAACCGATGACACGTTTGCAAAGTGATCTGTAAGGCCAATTCCAGCAAACCCTCAAATTTGCAGATTCATCTGCTACAGTATTTTTTACAGACGCTGCAGTGTTACAGTGCTACAGTGCTGTAGAGGGAATATGGATCTGCAAAGCTGCGGAGCTGCAGCACGTAATACTGTGGCAGTACTGGTAGCAAACACTGTTCACAGAGACTGTGAGTGGGCCCGGAGGGAAAAAGCAACGCTGTAACTGTACTGTTCACAGAGGCTGACAGCAGGATCAGAGAGAGAAAAAGAGAAGTATAAGGTAGAAAATGAGGTACCTGCTGGAGATGAAAAATAAAGGATACTGTAATAGTGATAGGGGATACTGTAATAATATTTTTGATGATAAAAATTTAAGGTAGCCGTTGGAGATGGCCTATAACTACTTTCAGGGGTAACTTTTTTTTATTTGCTTCAGGGGTTACTTAAATGGCATCGCGAATTTCAGGGGTCTATTCAGACCATTTTAAAATTTATGGGTTAAGGAAATATTCCCCAAAAGTTCAAGGGGTTATTTAAGCTTTTCAGAGCCATTATCTTTTAGAATTTATAAATTCAAATAATTCATTAATTAGGAGAGAATGACTAATGAGGCGCCTAATTATACTTAGAAGGGGTTATTCTTTTTCTAAATATCTAAATTATTTCTATTAATTGTATTAAGATGGGGTCTTGATAAATTAGTTATAGTTGGAAGGGAGTCAATACTTGGAAGGGAATAATTATTTTTCTGGAGTACTGTAATTAGGATTTTTATTAATAGAAATTATATTATATATGTAAGGGATATGCAATATAGAGCCATTTTTCGAAAATTTCTATAATTTTATATCAAAACTATTTTGTGCTATAGGTTAATATGTTCCATTAAAACAGTAGCTTAATTATATGTGAATCTCTAAATGATTTTCTTTTTGTTCCATTTAGGTAGGGAATTCCTATCCTTTCCATCTTGATCTAACGTGAGAGTTCATGTAAAAACCTTTAAGTTAACGGTTACAATTTTTACCTGAATGTTAGTGTATTATTAGAGACGTCGCCCTCAACAAACTTAAAGAATCATATCGCTTAGGATATCCCAAATTTCACTCAAATATTGTCCCACTAGGGCTATATCTAACGGCACCTATACCTCTTTCCTAAGCATAACTCAATCCTTCACCTCGACTAATCACTGCTGCTACCCTTCCCCGCTACCCTTGTGTCGCCACCATCCACCTCGTTGGCAGTTTATGCAGCCACTGGTGTCATATATCCCTGCTCCAATGCAGCCCTGGAGACCATCCACCGCCCCTCATCCAACTAGCCATCCTCTCCCCTGCTGCCCTCCCCTTCTTTCTTGTCTTCGGCAGCTTACCGGCCGCTGCCTGATCCGCCACCCCCATCCATCCTCTATCAGCCCGAACTTGCAATTATTTGCACTCCTTTCCCTCGCCATTGAGGCGTTGACCCCACACCATTATTGCCACCCCCTACCCCAACTAATTCTAGGGTCAGAGCCCGGTTGAACCCAAGCCCTAACGAACACGTCACTGTCGTGGACCAAAACAATAGTCTTGAGGCAAAATCAAAGGAGAAATTCAATTGATGACCTCAAAAGAAAATTTTGGTGTGAGTATAGCAACTCCAGGAAAAAAATACATGCATGCATGCATGAGCACTCCTCGACGTACCTTGATGAACATAGTATTAATTATCACACACTGGATTTAGTACTAGATTATTACAGTATTACACATAGAAACAACAAAACAACACGACCAATCCAACAATCGAATAAACAACCACACACACAACAGTGCACAGTGAATCATGCTTATTCATGTATGGCTAACAGCGACCCCGGAAATGCATGAGTCTCCATGCACGCACGCACGCACGCACAGACGCCGGCCGGCCTACTCGTCTTGTTCGTCGGCGAGCATTCCGCGGTGCACCCTCTCGATGTACTCAGAGGCCCTCCTGTTGATGTCGCGCTCGGCGTACCAGTGCCGGCCGTAGTAATCGTCGTCGTCGCTAGGCCGCACCCTCCTGCCCTGGTAATACATCTGCTGCTGCCTCCCCGCCGCCGCCTCCTCCTCTTGCCTCCCGCCTGAGCCCTGCTTCTTCGTCCAACCAAATAGGGACGCAAGCACGGACTTCCTCCCTCTCCCCATCGATATGCACCACGCTCGATGTACCTCTCTCGCAAAGCTACAACACAATTTGGCTGCTAATTGGTTTCAAGCCTCAATCTCTCGCAATCTACAACTCGATTTGCCTGCTTGGTTGTAAGGGGAGCCAGTGTGGTGATGATGTATTTATAGGCGAGTACGCAGAAGACCGGCCGATTCCTCCACACGAGCGCGCCACAAAAAGACTAAGCCTAGAAACCGATTACTCGTTAGGGATTGGCACGGAAGGCTATATGCTTTCTACGGTCGTGTTGTTAGGCAGCAGCTTTGTATGATTAATCGCGGCGACCCCTCGCCTCTTTTTGACTGACCATTCATTGGGCGGGTCGTGTAATCCCGCGCCGTTTGTTTAATGGCCAGTAATTATTAGCACATGCAAACTGCTTAGGGTACATCAAGACTGAGAAGCAATCAAAAGGTGACTGAACCGATCGATCGAGGTTTCTAGTGCATGCTGGTTGTCCATGGATTGTGTGCAAAGCCATGGGTGATGGGTAGATGACTTGGAAGGGAACGACGAACAAAATCGCACGTGAATGTCTAGCGGCGTACGTAACCGCGTAGTAATAAGCGCACACGTCGGCATGCAAATATCGAGTTGGGCTTGGGCAGCGCAACCGGCCATGAGCGGCGACGAACGAAAGGAGAGAATAGAGAAGACTCTTTCTGCATTTGACAATGGGAGTAGAACGTACAGTGAAGTTGAATTGTACAAGCAGGACTAATAACTGATAGCTTAATCTGCGAGGATGCATGGACAAATTACCATTGTTCAGACTCCGGTTCTCGGCGGTGGAAGAAGATATACAGCTGTTGCTTGCTCTCTAGCTGCCCCTACATTGCATGAGAAAGTCAAGAGAGCATCAAGTTTGCCCGTGGATTCCTGGAGTTGTTGGGTGAGACGACCTCCGGTTGGCTGCAGTGCGGCAGGAATTTCCAAAAGTTATACCTACCTAGTTCGCAGCAGTAACCATCATATTTTTATCGTGAAGACGAAGGTTCGTAGCATCAAAAATTAACTAAGGTGAACGCAATTAGCAGACTCGATATATCCGGAGGTGTCAAGTCGCGGTTTGGTATGCGTGCACGTTCACATGCAACCGGGACAGCGACTTTCGATCGCTTGTTATGAGGGGCGCAAAAGGATATCTGTTTGTCTGTCTGTCTGTCTGTTTCGTTTCAGAGAACAAATGCCCTGATTAGTTTAATCACCCCTATTCCTTCTTTCAAAGCACATCACTCTTAACTAGTATAGTCTATTAACAATAACTACTGGATGGTTGCTTCTGTCTTGGGCTAGCTTGCTTATTGTTAGGCACGTCCAGCCACGTTTATCTGATAAAACAGAATCAGATTTGCCGCATTCAGCGCGGTAGCTGCGTGTGGAACTGCAAGGATTAATCCATTTAATTAAGCTACTCTGATAAAAAGAATATATGTCGATCGTCCAGGACATTGGCATAGTCTCCAAGATAAAATTTTAACTAACATTTTATACCAAAATATTTTATTTCAAACAATTAGAATTATACAATATTAGGAAAATATTATTTATGATCAATCTAGGAACATCAATATTGACTTGCAGATCTCGATAATTCTTTATATATCAGTGGCAATGCTTAATTAGTTTGACAAACACAAATCCTAAAACGACTTATATTTACAGATAGGAGGAATTACTAACGAGAGTAGACAGAACAGTTCCAAAACTGCAGCTAATGGTGTGAAGTGAAAACAAGTATTCAATGGAATAATTAGCAGCGAAAGTGACTCAAGTTGTAGTATTAGGGGAGGCTCTTTTCTCTTGAAAGAATCATTGTGGGGTGGGGGTGTTCAAAGAAGATGGTTAAAAGTCGTAAAAGGTCTCAGACTTTTATTGACAAGAAAGTTATTGTATGCCATGCACAAGTGGTGCTGGAATCTTTGAGAAGACAAGAGAGGGGAGCAGAATTGCGTAAATTCATTCCAAAAGGCAGAGACCAAGAAATGCTCTGCAGTTTACAAGCTATAAATTTTGGAATGAATTTATAATGTAAAATTAGGATCTTTGGAATATCACATTGTTTTGTGATCCTAATTTTAATGTTTGTGGTGGGAGGGTGTCTTAAACGAATACTCATCTTGTAGTAAATCAGTTTTGTTCATGAGAGAAAATAAAAAAGAAAATAAATTCTTATATATGCAACCAACTTAATTAAACAAAGCATGTATATTTTTTAAGACCCACGAAATTACTAATGTTCAGTCGAAACAAAATCGTCCATTTTACCAAGCATGCTAGTTAATAGAGTACTTTTCTAACTTTCATCAACGGTGGTATGCCTACGTTGGCCAAAAGAAAACTATGTAAGTCTTATTTACTTTGAGAAATATTTTAGGCTGAAGGGACTATTTCAATATATATGCATTGTCCTGTATGAATTCTTACTAACGTATCACCCCAGTAAAGTGAAAAGGCGTGAAGTTTCTTTAGGCTAGCTAGTGGTTTCTACGTGCAAACTGAACAAAGTTCCTTAGGTAAAGAACATATATCAAATAAACATACACGACTAACTTTTGAGGCATTAGCAAGAAGTCCATTCCCTTTTGCATCCCAGTTAAGAATTATATTAAGCAACTATCAGATTAACCCGAAGGAAATGCTTGACATCTAGGATAATCTAGCACACAAGTGTCTAGCTCTAGAGTTGCTTGACTTACAAAATGCAAAGTTGGCTGCCATTAATCTCGTTTTTGGCGCAACTTTGGCAGGAGCTTTGTTTCCACGCTTACGAGTTAGGGGGGGGGGGGTATTGTACAAAAGGAATAAAGTTGTTTACCAAGGGAAGGCAAACATTATTATTTGCTGTGGGAAAAAAATCCAAGGCCACTAATTGCTTCTTTTGTAGTTAACATGGCATATCGATCAAGTGTACAATTCCCTAAGGATACATAGGACTCCACCTAGTCATAAGTCTCCTCAAGCCACTACCCACCACAATGCATGGTGTGAACTTTTAACTATTAAAAAAACTATTTTTTCGAGATATCCAGGGTTCTTTTCTACAGGCGGTTCATATGGCAAACCGCTTGAGTAGTAGGCTGGAGTCCTGTACGATTTTAGTCAGCCTGTGAAAACTAATTTTCAGAAGCGGTTTCTTATGTGAACCGTCTCTGAAAATATCTTCATTATCATAGGAGGTTCACGTACAAAACCACCTCTGAAAATAATCTTTTCCATAGGAGGTTTCTTATATGAATCGCTTGTGATAATGGAGCCTTTTTCCACAAGCGGTTCACATAAGGAACCGCTTCTGGAAAAGATAATTTCCACAGACGGTTATTTATATAAACCGCATGTGGAAATGGAGTTATTTTCAAAGGCAGTTTACAAAAGGAAACGTCATTGGAAATTAGTTTCTACATGTGGTTTTTTATGTGAACTGTCTGTGGTAATCTCTCCATAAATAATACATGTCCGTGAGGAGCTCCATTCAGACTGAGCTCACTGTGTGTGAACAGTACAGCTCAAAGGCGATCACGAGATTTGGAAACAATGGGTGAAGGTTTTGTTTTTGAATACCTTGGAGGAACCATCTAAGGTAAGAGTATCTAATCCCTAGCTAGCATCTTTTCGAAGTCTAGATTTAGATTTAAGGCTTAATTAGGATTCGATGTGATCTAGAGATGCTTATGGTTCTAGCCTTTAGATCCCTGAATTAGCTAAAATATGTAGCTAATGTTATTCAATTGTGTAGATTCACATGATTCTAATATTAAATTTCAAAAATATAGCTTCCATTTGATGTTTTTAGCCTCTAGGAGGTTTTATCGTGAATGGAGATTTTTTGGGTCTAGATCTAGATCTAGATGTAGAGTGAGAGAGAGTGCAATGAATCCACATTGTTTTGAGCCATAAATTTGCACCAATGTAGATTTAATTGCAAATACAAATTATTATCGTAACAAGCCTAATTCCCCCTTTTTTAAAAAATTACTATGATTTTGTTATTAATTAATTTATGTATCTAGTTTTGCGTTTGAGTTAAAGATGGACAAAACACGAATGTACGATGCACCAAGATATGGAAAAATATACATTAAAGGACTCTACTTTTTTTAAAGCACCAAGAAGGACGCTTTGACTAAGAAGACAAAGAAAATACACTGTCCATACTCTGACTACAAGAACCAGAAATTATAGGAAAAATAAGGGATAATCAAATTACACTTGATCGTGAGAGGTTTTGTAGAGGATTACACATGTTGCTCCAAACATGGCGAACAATGTAGATGCGAATCAAACGAGAACATAGCTGTTGATCAAGTGGATGGTGATGATAAGGGAGTTAAAGGCGACACTGATGTTATGATGGATGATGATAATTATTTCGATATAGAGGAAATGTTGCACCAACAGAACTGTATGTTTGAAGAGACATGAGAGGTTTAGATAATTTTGAGGCATTACAGAAGGCATCAAAGAAACTTTTGTATGTAGAATCGAAGGGCTATGAAAAGGAGTTTACGATATTGCATTCAATGCTTGAACTTCTAAGGTTGAAGGCCAGAAATAGATGATCCGATAAGAGTTTCTTGGATCTGTCGAGTCACTTAGCAAACATGCTTCCGAAGCCTAATTACTTTCCCACCACCACTTATTAAGCGAAGAAGCTTATCTGCCCATTGTCATTGGATGTGCAAAAAATACACGTGTGTTCAAACCACTGTATCCTCTACCGTAAAGAGTATGAAGCCTTGTATAAATACCCAGTGTGCAATGCTAGTCAATACAAGAGGAATGATTATTGTGAGGATGAAGATGCTTCTGCCAACGCGAAGAAAAAGAAGAGTATTCCTGATCGTGATGAAGTAGACACTTCTTCTAACATGGAGAAGAAGAGAAGAAGTCATGCCATGGTAATGTGGTACCTACTAGTGATCTCCCGCTTGCAGCATTTGTATTCGAACCCTAAGGACTCTGAACTGATGTGTTGTCATTTCGATAAGCGTGAGAAGGATGGAACTAAGCTTCAACACCTCGGTGATGCTAGCCAATCGAAAAAGTTCAATGTCATGTATCCAAATTTCGCTAAAGATCCATGGAATGTAAGGTTCGTGTTGAGTACCGATCAAATGAATCCTTTCGGTAACACCTCACATAGCACTTGACTAATGGTCCTAGCCATCTACGTTCTTCATCCATGGCTGTGTATGAAACGAAAGTGCCTTATGCTGTCCATTCTTATCTAAGGACCAAAACAATCTAGCAACGATATAGATGTGTTTCTGGAACTATTGGTGGAAGATATGGTGAAATTATGGAACGATGGGGTCTGGGAGTGGGATGAGTTCCGACGATAGTACTTCTGTCACACCAGGTTTTATAGAGGGACAAAATCAGATGTAAATTACATGTATATCAAGATCTAGTTTCATACATATAGCGACTTTAACTACATGAAAAACTGACAAAGGAGACACAAAATTAGTGACGGATCGCAATATGACCTGTCACTTATGTTAAAAGTGATGGGTCGTAGTTGTGACTCATCATTAATGACTAACTCATCAGTGACGGGTCATTCCAGAGAGTCATTAGCGACAAGTCAAGTTTTGACCTATCACTAATGACAAGTTTTGATCCGTGAGAACAGATGAAGGAATCTTAATTAGTCAACCATTAGTTGTATTAGTCAATCAGTTTGATGAAATTTTAGATGTATTAGCTCAACTACTTTTCAGTTTTTTTACGTAGTTGTGACATGTCTAATATATCATTCATAATGTATCAATTATAAATCTAGCTAGTATTAATAAAAAATAATAACTATATAATTTATTGTATCCAATAGTAAAATTTGCATTGATTTGCAAACCATAAAATGTGTAGTAAAATGGTAAAAGCAAATATCATTTTTTTTAAAGCAATTTGATTTATAGTAGTGAATTCACAAATATTTTTATTTTATTTTTCTCTTATTTTTTCCACAAATATTGTATATTTCTACTCAAGATTGATGTAAGGGATGGCGGCTATGGATATAAACGCGCCTTTTGAAAATGGTGTAGAAACTTTCGAAGGCGAGAACTCAATCTTCCAAGCTATTTTTGGTCTCAAAAATTTTCCGAACCCGACAAAGTTAGGGAAAAACGGATGTAACTTTTTATGTAGATATCCGTAGAATTAAAAAAACGTCAAAATTAGAGTCCGTATGCAAAAGTTATGCCTGTTTAACCGAAGACACTACGGATCAACTGGTTTGTGTGTCTATTGTACAAAGCTCAAAAGTAACGGGTCATAACTGTTGGGATCGAAGTCCCAGACAAGGTGGGCCTTCGGGAGCGGAGATATCGAAGGTCCCTCAGAGTGTCACGTACTGGAAGCGAAACAGTTTTCGATTACCCCTTACGGTTACACTGTGGCTCTATTTATAGCCCATACCCGGCCATCACGGGTTCCGTTTACATATCTTACCCCCTAACCTGCTACATTCCCTGAATATCTGGGGGCATTATGGTACAAATGAGCATGATCCCATAATTACAACAGTATCCAGGACGACCGTAGTCGGGCCCACTGTCGAGCTGGCCATCCTTTCGAAGGGTGCCAAAGCCTTCTTCGCCCGGTCGCATGCCGGGCAGCCTTCGCCTCCCGGCGAAGGTCAGCTCATGCCTTCTCTTGCTCCAAAAGATGCGGGATGCGAACCGGGGCTTCGCCTTCACCGGTTTGGGAACCTGAAGATGCGGGATGCGAACCGGGGCTTCGCTCGCCAGTCGAAGGCAATGAGCCTTCGCCTTTGCCGGTTCGGGAACCTGAAGATGCGGGGGCGCCCGCACCCTTCGACCAACCTCGCTCCCTGATCTCCGCGACTGACGGACGGACTCCTGCAACAGAAGCACGATGGCTATCACGTAGCATCTCCAGTAGACTTCGCAGTTCCCTTTGAGTTAGGGGGTGGCAGGAGATGATCCCCAATAGTAGCCCTCTACTGGCAAGGTTTATCTTTGATAGGTCGAGCCTATAGCCTTCGCGATATCTCAATGCCGTCCCCCTTCGGCCTGTCGAAGTATACTAGATTCAATGCACGCTGTTAATTTTTGGATGTTGTATATATATATATATATATATATATATATATAGATCCTTAGTAGCTACGCAACGATCTCTATAACTGCCTACGCAACGATCTCTATAACTGCCTGCATTTAATGTTCTTGGTGGATGCCTCAGCATGGTTTTCGGTGCCGGTTCAATTTTTGATGCGGGAAATTGTAACTGCCGCCGTCTCGCCCTATAAATATCGGGTTGCTGTCAAAAAAATTTCACCGTGCCCTTGCTAAAGCTGTCGCTCTCGCACGAAGTCGGTTACAGTTTTTCGAACGCCTTAGACGAAGCCCCCAGTTGTCATCGTGCTGTTCAAGGAATTTCTTGGGCTAGATGGCTCTGAAGCTTAGATCCTCTCGACCGAAGACCTATTGGATTGGCCAATCCAAAGTGGATGGTGAAGTTCTAGCTGGCCTTGTCAGAGAAGGTTTGGTTAGCGATGTTTCGAAGGTTCGGCTTTCCGGCAAACAAGAGATACCGGAGCCAGCTGATGATGGGGCTATTGTGTTTGTGCACTATTTCCGGGCCGGCCTTCGGCTTCATTGTTACGAGATGGTGATCAAAGTATTAAAACTGTTCAAAGTCTATTTGCATCAATTGACCCCTAATGCCATAGTGAGAATGGGTCTCTTCGCCTGGGCCGCTCGCTCGGAGGGGGTTAAGGCGTCCGCCAGGGCATTCGCCGCCGCGCACCAACTGCACCACCAACCAAAGCCGGTCTTCGCCTGCGGAGTGCAGAGTGAGGCTCACCATGGGTGTTTGAACTTCGCCTATCGCGCTGGCTTGTCTACGCCCGCGGTGGTGTACAAGAACAAGTGGCCTAGTGATTGGACCCAGTGGTGGTTCTACCACAAAGTGGAAGCCGAAGAATATCTTGTATCTAGATGCGAAGAAGTTAAGGGAAACCGTGCACCAGATGTGCGGTTGAAATCATCGCAGCAAATTGCCCTTGAAGCCTTCGCCAGGTGCGCGAAGCATCTTTCGACTCGCGACTTGGTGGAGGAGTTTGTAGCTGCCGGAGTCTGGCCCCTGAGCCGTGGCTGGGTTATTCCAGAATTCGGGGACAAGGGGCTCGAGGGGCTGTGTCGGTCCCATCCTACTGTGGACTGCTTCGCAGGTGCTCCCTTGTCCGTACATTTTTACATAATTTGAATTTCCTTGCCTAACGGTTATGATTTTTTCCAGATTTGTCAGTGCCGAGGTAGAGGCAAAGGCTATAATGTTAGTCGGCAAGATCACACCTGGCGAAACGCAGCTCTGTGCCGACCAGGGACTTACCCGAAGACTGAATAGAGTCTTCGAGTATCAAGGTCTATCATATGCTGAACGACTGAAGATCGCCGTCGTGCTGCAAAGTAGCGCGTGGGGCTCCCCAGCAGTGGAAGCGGGCGAAGAGGCCGCCGCTCACCCTTCGACAAAGAGGAAGCACACCGAGTGGTCACCGAAGGGGGGCCGTACTAAGAAAGGTGTTGCCCTTCGGAAAAGGCCGCGTGAAGCCGTGCCTGAGGTTTTTCACACAGAAACGTCTCCGGAGGGCTTTGCTGCTTCGCACGACATGGCCCGGCGGGAGAGTTCTGAAGGCGCGCAGGAGGTCCAAGCGCCAAAATCATTGTTTTGCTTGCACGTCGATCTCCCAACGTCAATTCTGAGCGATGACGAGGAATTGACAGAGGCGGGTGCAATACCCGAGGCCGCTACTCAGGAGGAGCCCAAAACCAAAGGTGCCGACAACATAGATGTGGTGGCGTACTCATTGCCCTCATCGCCTTCGAGCTCATCTTCTGAGACCGAAGAGTCAACACCGAGTGCGCCCCACCGTGGCGGGAAGGGTTTGAAGGGCCTCAGCGGGCTGCTTGATGCAAAGGCCATTGCGCCTGAGGCGTTGCGTCCCGCCGCTTTTGAGCCGAGTATCGGGGAGGTTAGTGATGCAAAGAAGATGTTTGGTACCTTCATCCTCCCTGAACTCAAGATTCCTCTCGCCCAAAAGTCTACAAGCGAGCTGCTCGATGCTTCTGATGTGGCTATAGCGAAGGTATATCATTTATTTTCTTACATTACTAAACCTGGTATTTTGCTGACTTGTATTCGACACTGCAGGTTTTTCTCCTCTCACGGGCTCAGCAGAAGTAGGCGGAGAAATCCGAAGCCCGGGCCCGAAGCGCTCAGGCCCAGATTGACTTGCTGCAAAAACGGGCAGAAAAAGCTGAGGGCCAAAAACGCGAGATGTCGCGGCGAGCGAAGGATGCTGAATTACGACTGGAGCAGCTCGAAAGGGAGGTTAGCACCCTTCGCTCGGAGAAGGAGATTGCGGATAGCGAAGTAAGCTGCCTTCGCAAGAACCTACAGTCCTCCGGGGCGCAAGTGTGCGACTTGCAGGCACTTTGCGCGTCGGAGAAGGAGAAAGCGCAGCGGCTGCAGTCTGAATTAAGCGAAGCGAAGGCTTTTAACGATGATACTCTTAATGTCATTGGGGAGCTTGAGCCGAAGGCGGTCACCGCGTGCGAAGCAGTCAGTCATACCTTCGAAGGTATTGGCGCCTCGGTGACTCCCCCATCAATAGAACTTGTAGGGCTGGGGGGCTTATTAATTGGATCGACGAGACCAGTGGGAGCCTCCTTCCTGCAGTGCAACTTTACGGCAATTTCTGCTCGATGGTTGCCGCCCGAAGTCTCATGCAGTCTATCGAGATGACGGGTTGCGACCATCATACTGCTCTCCAGAGGCCTTCCTTCCAGTACCCGTCGGATCTATCGACTTCGGCCGTTACGAAGGCATCGAAGAGCACCGCTCGATCATTCACCACCAATTATTGGTGCAAGCACGGCCGCGAGCTCGCTCTTCGAGAAGCCGAAATGAATCGACAAAGGGTATGCTAAGTAAACTTTTGTTTTATCTGGTTGAAGATTATAAATGAATTATGTGTAATAATAATTATAATTATTATTAATTTTTTGTTAGGCCAAGGTGAGGGATGACCCCTCGTCGAAACCGACGACCACGACAGCCGAAGATACTGGGAAGGTGGGCTGACTCAGCGCGAAGGGTCGTATTGTTTGTGCTTTCGCTTTTGTAATTGACGATGTAACACGTTGGTTGTGTAATATGTTTTATGTTTATATCAAAGTGTTATTGACCTTTTTGCGCTCCCTACGCAGGTCGTTCCTTCGGACACTGCGCAGGTAGCCGAAGAAGCTGTCCCTTTGACCATGATGAGGGACAATTTTTATGTGTCATGGTCCTGCTGGGAATCATTTCACCGACGTCATGCCGATATCAAGCTGGAGCGGTATTGGCATGCAAAGTGTAGGTCATATGATGATATGACACTAGCTAGTCGACGAGCTGAACGGAATCTACGCCGTGCAGTGAGGGGAGACGTTGAAGGCACATCGGTGCTCCTTGAGCCGAAGATTGAACCTCAGGACGAAGAGCCAGTTTTGCACCGACTGCAAATTTTCTATCGCCGTGGTCCCTCTCCGCAAGTAGTGAGGCGCAGTGGTAGCGACGACGATATCCCTATGTCGCCGTCATATTGTACTCAAGTTGGCGCCCATCCGGCCCCAACGACGCATTTTCATGCTAGCGAAGGCATTGCTTTTTGATTTTCTTTCAGTCATTGGTATAAGGATTTTGTTGATCGAGATGTTGATTACGATGCGGAATAAATCGGTTTTGTATTATGATTTGTTCTTTTGTTATACTTTTAGTGGCATGGCGCCCGAAGTGTTTTCTGCGATTCGAGGCGTTCCGAATCTCTTTAGTTGGGTCTTCAGATCATACGTACTTAGCGACGCCGTCCCCCCGACTTTCGCCGCAGTTTCCTGCGATTGCGTGGGGCTACTATTTTATTTTATTTTATTTTTTAAAACGCCATCCCCCCCCCCCCCCCGCGCCCCGACTTTAAGTCGCAGGTAACTTCGGCCTGTAGGGATTTGGTTCTTTTGAGGTCGTTGCGACGGCAAGCACTCTTGGCTCCCGACTTTTAGCCTCGAAGGCTTGATTTTACTTCATCTCGGGGGGGGGGGGGGGCGATATTTGCCCCCGAGTTTTTTGTGAAGTGCACTGCCGTTTCTTTGGTCAGGCGATACCTCGTTTTCGCTCCTGAAGGTATGTTTTTTCCTTCGGTGCAGGGACAGGCTCTGTTAGCCCTCGACTTTTTGGCGAAGTACGCTGCCGTTTTGTTGGTTCAGCGATACTTCATTTTTTCTCCCGAAGGTATGTTTTTCCTTCGGTGCGGGGGCAGGCACTCTTGGCCCTTGACTTTTGGCGAAGTGCGCTGCCGTTTCGTTGGTTCAGCGACACTTCGTTTTTTCTCCCGAAGGTATGTTTTTCCTTTAGTGCGGGGGCAGGCACTCTTAGCCCCCGACTTTTGGCGAAGTGCGCTGCCGTTTCGTTGGTTCAGCGATACTTCGTTTTTTCTCCCGAAGGTATGTTTTTCCTTCGGTGCGGGGGTAGGCACTCTTAGCCCCCAACTTTTGGCGAAGTGCGCTGCCGTTTCGTTGGTTCAGCGACACTTCATTTTTTCTCCCGAAGGTATGTTTTTCCTTCGGTGCGGGGGCAGGCACTCTTAGCCCCCGACTTTTGGTGAAGTGCGCTGCCGTTTCGTTAGTTCAGCGACACTTCGTTTTTTCTCCCGAAGGTATATTTTTCCTTCGGTGCGGGGGCAAGCACTCTTAGCCCCCGACTTTTGGCGAAGTGCGCTGCCGTTTCGTTGGTTCAGCGACACTTCATTTTTTTCTCCTGAAGGTATGTTTTTCCTTCGTTGCGGGGGCAGGCACTCTTAGCCCCCGACTTTTGGCGAAGTGCGCTGCCGTTTCGTTGGTTCAGCGATACTTCGTTTTTTCTCCCGGAGGTATGTTTTTCCTTCAGTGCGGGGGCATGCACTCTTAGACCCCGAGCGGTTTTTGTAATTCCACAAAGGTCGCAAGTGTATGTTTGTTTTCTTACACTTTACACCACGTTCTAGTCGTCGATTGGTGCGCCAATCTACCTCTAGGTTGGCGCACTTCGACGATAAACTACTAGTACTCGAGACAAGCAACATTTTTTTTTGGGGTGCTACTATCAATGTTTACATGGGTTTCTGCCTCATTAAAAACCTCACCCCCTAGTGAAGGGGTCCCCCTGTGAGGAAAAGAGTGCAGTACGCTTACAATGTGATTACAAGAAATACTACAAAATAAAAAATTACATTGGAGTCTTGGACTTTAGTTGTCGACCTTCAGGCGTAGAACTTGCGAAGATTGTCTGTGTTCCAAGTGTGTGGAAGTTCCTCACCTTCCATATTAGCTAGATGATATGAGCCAGGTCTCAGAGATCTTTTAACTATGAAAAGGCCATCCCATTTACTCTGAAGTTTTCCAACCGATGTTGTTGTACCGAACCTTCGCAGCACCAAGTCTTCGGGGGCGAAGGTCTTGTCGGATATATTCCTATCTCTCCATTTTCTGGTCTCTTGTTGATAACTAGCCAGATTTTTTGCGGCTTGCAATCTTACTTCTTCAAGGGCATCTTTCGATGATAGTTCCTCGCATTGGTCTGGTTCATTCCCGACCCTGAATGATTTTGTTTTGCATTTCTCTGGAGTCATGGCCTCTTCGCCGAAGAGGAGGCAAAATGGCGTGTATCCAGTTAGTCTTGCAACCGTTGTTCTTAATGAACATAGTACCTTGGGCAGTTCTTCAACCCACTTTCCTTTTGGCAATCCGTGAAGACGCTTCGCGACCCCCACGAAGATGATGCCATTTGCTCTCTCAACTGCGCCAACTGTTGGGATCGAAGTCCCAGCAAGGTAGGCCTTCGGGAGCGGAGATATCGAAGGTCCCTTAGAGTGACACGTGCTGGAAGCGAAATAGTTTTCAATTACCCCTTACGGTTACACTGTGGCTCTATTTATAGCCCGTACCCGGCGATCACGGGTTTCGTTTACATATCTTACCCCCTAACCTGCTACATTCTCGGAATATCCGGGGGCATTATGGTACAAATGAGCATGATCCCATAATTACAACAGTACCCAGGACGACCGTAGTCGGGCACACTATCGAGTTGGCCATCCCTTCGAAGGGTGCCGAAGCCTTCTTCGCCCGGTCGCATGCCGGGCAGCCTTCGCCTCCCGGCGAAGGTTAGCTCACGCCTTCGCCTGCTCCAAAAGATGCGGGATGCGAACCGGGGCTTCCCTCGCTAGTCGAAGGCAATGAGCCTTCGCCTTCGCCGGTTCGGGAACCTGAAGAAGCGGGGGCGCCCGCACCCTTCGACCAACTTCGCTCCCTGATCTCCGCGGCTGACGGACGAACTCCTGCAACAGAAGCACAATGGCTATCACGTAGCATCTCCAGTAGACTTTGCGGTTCCCTTCGAGTTAGGGGGTGGCGGGAGATGATCCCCAACAGTAACTATGACCAGTCACTTATTACAAGTCAAAAGTGATGGGTTATAGTTATGACTTGTCACCTATGACCTTTGACAAAAAGGTTAAAAGGACAAAATATCCTGCTTCTTTAGAACGTAAGCGAGGGTGAAATGGTAAGGCAGAGATTTACGTGAGGGTATGTCATGAGTTCGATTGCTCCTTTAGAATGTAAGCGAGGGTGAAATAGTAAGGCGGAGATGCACGTGAGGGTAGGTCGTGAGTTCGATTTCCACAGTACACACATGCTGAAAATAGCTTGAAAAATAGCAAGGGACATGTGGCGAGTGGTGATGGCTCTGAGTTGGGTTGTCTCGGGTGAAAAATATATTTTTTAACTTTTTTCGTGTCTAAAAAGCGCAAAAATCGTTCATCCGTTATAAGTGATGGGTCATAACTATGACCCATCACTTATGACTTGTAATAAGTGATGGGTCACAATTATGACCCATCACTTATGAAGGTTATAAGTGATGGGTTAAGTTTTGACCTATCATCAATGATCTCATTGGTAACCCGTCAGTTATTACTGGTCATCAGTGACGCGTTCAGGTGACGGGTGCGGGACCCATCATCCATGGTAGTTATGAACTATCACTTTTGAGCTTTTTTCACGTAGTGTTCATCAGTGTATCACACATAGTACCATTATTACAATGCTTAACTTAAACAAGATAGAAAGACCCTAAAGTCTTTAACTAAAGTATACTAGCATACTAGCAAAACATAGCAAAGCTCCCATCTTTCATAGGCAATTGACCGAGGGTCCACTAGCCTAGCAATCTTCATCTTCATCGATGTAGTAGTCTGGTTCTCCTTTATTGTCTAAACAACGTTTGATGTACATTTGGATGAAAATAGCAAGTGTGAGTATATTTTGTACTCCGCAAGTATGGGAAATAAATAACATGCTAGCTTAAATAAAGGAACATGCTATAATAGGTTAAATTAGTATAAATGCCAACTATGCAAACGTAGAGTTATAAAAGCATCCTATAAAAGCATCGCTAAATTTCCATCTCCTAGAAACATTTGCATATGTTTCCCAACTATCTGAAAACCGCATCAGGTTCCCAAACTAACCGACTTGATACCTATCATAGGTAACACCCCACCATCCAACCAAACTATCCAACTAATCATGTGAGGATCTAAGTCTCTCATGACCATGAGTATGACTGATATATCAGATTTTACATTCTGCAGAGGTTGTCCAGCTTTCCCCACGAGTCATGATTTCCCGTGTTTGCAAGATACTTAACATACGCTTATGGTGTGTCACCCGAAAAATCACTACAAGACCATTACAAAGCATCCTCCCAATAAAAATAAGCCTGCTTAGGTTTCACCACCATCAAAGTGGCGTCACACCACCTAGAAGCCCCCTCTTGTGCCTTATAGCTCCATAAAGTTTCATTATTCCCTTCTACTACACCATCAGTGGCTCATTGTATGCTGAGGATCTGCTAGTTATAGCTTAGGTCTATCTCATACTAGGCCTCGTGGTTGGTACATTACTTCTTGGGTTGTCACTCCACGAATCGGTCCTTACTTAGATCACTTGAGCAAATACCAAACTAGCAACATAACTATAACCACCATCATCAACACCTCTTTGCTCAAGGCCTAAGGTTCCATGTTGCTATACCATTACTAGAATTTCCCAACTCATAGTTACATAGTTTGTTAGTCTTTTTTAACCAACAACCCATCTTTACCCTTGTGCAAAGCTAAGCATAAGCTACCCATCATAACCACTAGAAACAACTAGGCGACAATGACTATATGGAACATGGTACTATAAGTAAATGAGATTGAAAATTAACAACATGCAAGCTTGAATTAAAGAACGTATTTAAAAAAACTAGGATCAAAATGTTCAAGGACACTTGTCTCTTCCAACTTGCTGCTCAGATTCTTCAAATACTTGGTCCTGGAGATTCTCGAACTGCTCCTCATTTGCTCTCGAAACATCAGAAAACACACAATAAAACTAACTAAGAATAGTACACCAAACAAATCTAACATCTATAAAAAAAGGTACTAAAATAGAGTACACGCTACTATGAACATGTGAGCGCGAATATCATCTAAATTGGATCTAAAACGAGAAAGTTACGCTAAAAACAAGTTTATGGTTAAATCTAAAAAAGAAAATGAACTACTTTGAATAAAATAGAGAGGGCGCCTTTTGTAAAAACAAGAAAGTTTAAGGACTAAACTACAAAAAGATAGGGGCTTATAGGTAAATACAGGAAAGTTTATGGGCTAAAGTGCAAAATCCCAACAACCCCAGCCTTATCCTACTCCCGCACGCATTTCCCACCTATATAAGTTTGTGGCCCCTTTTTTGATCTATTTCGCCCAAACCCTTGCTCGTTGCCGCAATCTCCATTGTCGCTTGGTTGAGCTCACGGTCGACCGATCTCACCGCCTATTCCCCCATCCAAGTCGCTTGCAAGCTTCGCCATCGCCCGTTAAGACCATGGGTGCTCTCGGTTTTGCTTCTAGGCCACCTGAGCTACTTCCCCGATGCGCTCTCATATGCCGCTGCCGCCTCCATCTTCGTCGATCATCTCCGAATGGGCTGGTGCGAGGAAGGAGGCGACGGCTCACGGGCGCTATGCAAAGGCGATGACAGGTTAGGCCGGGGAGCCATCTGGGAGAGGCAGGCAGAGCGGGAAGCAAGAGTTAGGCCTGGCCTTTGGCCGACCCATGTGGGGAGGCAGGGAAGGAAATGGGCTCAGCCCGAGAGGAGAAAAGGAATGTGCCACAAGGTAAAATGAAAGAAAAAGAAAAGGGAAAGGAATTAGTCCCAAGGGAGGAAAAAGAGATTTTCTTTTATGAAAGCGTTTCAAAAAATTTCCAAAATTTGAACAATGTGCCACGATGTTTTCAAAATTCATTTTTCACCCAATAAAACTCTAATGCCTATTTTCATCATGAATGCAACACAAGATATAACCTATGGTCAAATTAAATTTACTTTAGAAAATAGGTTTTAACCTATTCTATTTATCTAAACCTCATTTTAATTCTAGAATTTTTTTTAGAAAATTATAAAAACTAGGGTGTTACAAACCTACCCCCCTTACAATGAATCTCACCCTCAAGATTCAAAAGGATTCGAACAGGTGCAGAAACTCGACTTTCAGATCTGATTCTCTTTCCCAAGTTGCTTCTTCTTCAGAATGGTGTCTCCACTACACCTTGGACATACGAATCCTTCGATTCTTGGTGATTCGTTTTGGCATCTCTAGAATCTTGATAGGATACTCCATATAGGTGATATCCTCTCCAACTTCTATTTCCTCTAGGGGCATCTACTCATCGGCAACTCGTAGACATTTCTTCAACTGTGATACATGGAAAACATCATGAACATTTGCTAACTGAGGCGATAGCTCCAATTGATACACTACTTCTCCATGTTTTTCCATCACCTTGAAAGGGCCTATAAACCTGGGTTCAAGTTTTCCTTTGACTTTAAATCTACAAAAACCTCTGATCGCCAAAACTTGTAGATATACGAAGTCGCCTACTTCAAAAATCAACTCACGACATCGATGATCAGCATAACTCTTCTGTTGTGATTGAGCTATTCTCAAGTTTTCCCTAATATGCTGTACTTGCGCCTCTCTCAGAATTTCTGGCCAAACACTTGACTTTCACTAGTCTCATTTTAGTACAATGGTGTTCTACATTTCCTTCCATACAAAGTTTCAAAGGGTATATCTTCAAACTAGCCTGATAGCTATTGTTGTAGGAGAACTCTCCATAGGGAAGATTTTTATCCCAACTAGTCTTGTTTTTTAAGGCACAAGCTCTCAACATATCTTCCAAAATATGATTTACCCTCTTAGTCTAACAATTGGTCTGCAGATGATAAGCTGAACTAAAGTTTAACTGGGTATCCAATGACTCATGTAGCTTTTGCCAAAACCTGGAGGTGAACTGGCTTTCTCTATCAGACACTATACTCTTGGGTAGTACATGAAAACATACAATTCTAGCGATATACAACTCAAAAAGTTTAGGTTCTGTGTATGTGGTCTTGACGGGAATGAAATGAGCAACTTTCATCAATCCATCCACAATAACCCAAATAGTATCATACCCAAATTGAGTTTGGGGCAATCCAATGATAAAATCCATACTGATTTATTCCCATTTTCAATCTGGTATCTTCAAATGTTGAAGAAATCCAGTGGGTCTTTGGTGTTCAGCTTTGACTCTCTGACATATATCACATATTGCTACATAATTTGCAATCTCTTTCTTCATACCGTTCCACCAATATCGATCCTTAAGATCTTGAGGCATCTTGGTGCTTTCAGGATGAATAGAGTATGCTGACTCATGCGCTCCTTGAATTATAGTTTCCTTGGTAGATTTGATATTTGGGACGCAGATACACTTCTTAAACCATATTGTTCCATTCTCATCCTCGGTAGCACCTGGGGCTTTATCCTCCTTATACGCTGTTTGTTTCCAAAATCTTCTCATCCTCGAGTTGTCCTTTGTGAATTTCTTATTCCAAAGTCGAATCAACTTCAATTACCATGGCTTCTGCGTTGTTTACCAATCCAAGATGAAGTCTTTCAAAGTCTTTGCATAACTAGGGTTGTCTATCTTGCACGGTCATTATTCTGATATAAGTCTTTCTACTCAAAGCATTGGCAGCTACATTCGCTTTTCTGGGATTATAATTAATTACCAAGTCATAATCCCTAAGCTCTAACTATCTTCGCTACCTAAGGTTGAGATCTGGCTAAGTAAAGATATCCTTCAAACTCTTATGATCCGAGTATATCTCACACATTTTTCCAATCAAGTAGTGTCTCCATATCTTGAGTGCATGTACCACAACCACTAACTCTAAATCATGTGTAGGATAGTGTTCCTCATGCTTCCTCAACTGCCTTGATGCATAGGCTACAACATGACCTTCTTGTATAAGAACATATCTTAATCCTTGATGAGAAGCATCACAATAGATGGAGAACGACTTCTGTGTGTCTGGCATGACTAATACTGGCGCATATGTTAGTCTGTTCTTTAACTCTTTAAAACTTTCCTCACAAGCAGTGGTCTATTTAAATATTTTACCCTTCTCAAGTAACTCTGTGATATGCTTTGCAATTTTAGAGGAACCTTCTATGAACCGACGGTAGTAACCTGCTAATCCAAGGAAACTATGGATCTCAAAAACATTCTGGGGAGGCTTCCAATTCAAAATGTCCTCCACCTTTCTTGTATCAACTGCTATTCCTCCAGCGGAGATGATCTGACCAAGGAAAGAAACTTGATCTAGCAAAAACTCACATTTACTCAACTTAGCATACAACTGATTATCTCTAAGCTTCTATAGAACCAATCTCAGATGTTCTGCATGTTCCTCCTCATTCTTGGAGAAAACTAGTATGCCATTGATAAAGACTACAACAAACTTATCTAGTTACTCTATGAATACCTTGTTCATCAAATACATGAAGTAGGAAGGGGCGTTGGACAATCTGAAAGATATGACCATATACTCATATAGTCCATAATAGGTGATGAAAGCGGTTTTAGGGATGTCTAATGCTCGAATCTTCAACTAATGATACTAAGCGAAGATCGATCTTGGAGAACACACATGCACCTCTAAGCTGATCAAATAAGTCATCGATCCTAGAAAGAGGGTATTTGTTCTTGATGGTTACCTTATTCAAGGCTCGATAATCTATACACATCCTTTGGGTACCATTCTTTTTGGGTACGAAAATTACTGGTGCACCCCATGGTGACAAACTAGGTTGGATATAACCTTTGTCTAACAACTCTTACAATTGTTTTGTAAGTTTTGCTAACTAATTAGCAGCTATTCTATACTGCCTTTTAGAAATTGGAGCCGTACCAAGTACTAGTTCTATAACAAACTTGATGTTAGAGTCAGGTGGCATACCTCGCAACTCTTCAAGAAACAACTGGAATGCTCTCTATTGGGGTGGAGTTGATAAGAAACGTACTGATCACGACATTGTAACACGCTGATTTTCACTTTTGCAATTTCTTAAAATTTTCTAGAATTTAATTAAGGTTTAAACAAATAGATTAGGTTAAAACCTATTATCTATAATAAATCCAATTTTTACATAGGTTATATATTTGTTTGAATGCACTCATGTTGCAATTAGTCATCTAGGGTTTCCTTTGTTTCTATTAAGTTTGTTTTGTGGTTTTCTTTTTAAGTTAGATTTGCTTTGATTTGTTTTTCAAAAGGTTTAGAAAATGAGAAAGAAAAAAGAAGAAAACCCTACTCAGGCCTCTCCCCCTCACCCCTCTTTCCCCGGCCTACCTTGGCCAAACTGGCCAGCCAGCCTATCTTCTCTCCCGCCTCTTGCCTTAGCGGCACTCTGCCCTCCCGACCCAACCACCTGCTGCCGCACCCTGCCAGCCAGCGCTGCCATCCACGCCCGAAAACACCTGACCACCTCCCACCTTCACCCCGCCCCCGCGCTTTGTCTTCGGTTTGGATGCACCACCGCCACCGTGTCCGAGTGGAAAAGCCGTTGCCGAGAGTCTCGAGCCGCCCTGAAGCCCTTGAGCCGCCTATATATGTCCCTCGTGGCCCCCTCATGTTTTCCCCAAGCCAACCCGTCGAGTCCTGCACATCTCGCCGAGATCTGAAGCAGCCAATGCCATAGCCACTACTGCCTCGGTCTGCCTCATCATCACGCCATTCTGTTGCCGCTGCAACCTATCCGAGCCGACCAACAGACCCACTAGCCATCCCTGAAGCTTGTGCCACTATCGCCTTCACCGTTTGGTCACAGAATCACCCTCGTCGACGAGTTCCTGAGCTTTCTCGCTGTCAACCTCCCTCCGGTGCCGCGCCACCCTGGGTAAGGCCTCAAACGAGATCCCTGTGAACTTCTTATCATAGTTTGCCACTCGTCGTTGCCACCAGCGAGCCAAAGCACTGTTTTGTGTATTTTTCCAGCGATAGCACCGTCGTGTTGCCTCGGTTCTACCGTGACCTCCCTCTCTGACCGTCCCCTTTTAGCCAGCCAATGGATCTGAAGCCGACAACCCAGATTAGATCCACTCGTACCCCTTCGGTAGCCAACCAGATCTTGACATGTGTTACTTCATAATCTCAGTCAGCTGCGTTGGCCACATTACTCCACCACGTCATTGCCATGTCAGCTAGTTAGTCGATGTGTCAGCCCAGTCACAATTAGTAAGCAGCCCAGTCAACTGTAAAAAGATAGCTCCATTTTTAAAAGAATAGGGAGCTAAACCCTAAACTTGTTTTAAGCGTATCGTTTTTGTCGTAGCTCCGTTTTAAGTAATTCTAGTGCTGTTTGATTTGTTTTTTAGAGCTCTATATTTTTAGATAGGTTTTGTCTTGTATTTTTTGTGCTCTGTTCCTAGTGTGTTTTGGTTATGGTGCTTTGCCGGTAATTATGCAATTAGACAACAATGCCTCGAATCAGTTTGAGGAACGTCAAGACCAAGCGCTAGAGTACACTGAGCAACAACAAGGAGAAGGTAAGTGTCCTTGATCATATTGAACCTATGCTTTTAAATGTTTTGTTGTAGAAAATTGCATGCAATGTTTGTCAACTTGATAGGTAGTCACCTATGTTAGGGTTTACCTAGTTCTTCCTTTACATTATTTGAAGCCTAAGTAATAATTGATATGAGTCTCTTGGCTAGAATTGCTTAGTGATGCTTTTGGGATGTTGGGAAGTATCATATACATGTTTAGTGGACATATGCAATGGTGTTGATAAACTTGATATGGTAACATGGAACTGGGAAATGGTGGTTCATGTGGTGGGCTTGTGGATACGTTCTAAGCAGAGATGTTAGGTTTGGTTGGTTATTTCCTTGTTGGATAGTCTTTGCCCAAGTGTCACATATAAGGACTGGTTCATGGAGCAACAACCCAAGAAGGTTCGTAGAGCGACAACCCAAGAAATACCGTACCAAACATGAGGCTGATATGGGTAAGGCTTAGTATATCGATTAGACATCTGACTGGCATTCGTTGGAGTACCAAGACCTAATTGATGGACCATGCTTCATAGTGATTCTCCTAGTAGCACACCACTGGCGTGTGTTAAGTGTCTTGAAAACACATTAACATAGGGATATCACGACTCGTGGCTAAAAGTTGGACAACCTCTATAGAGTGTAAAATATTTTGATAGCCATACCTGAGGTTATGAAAGATTTGAATCCTCCCATGATTAGTTGATCATGGTAATTGTTTCACTTTAGGTTGGTGATACTGGTGATGGTTAGATGGTTATGGATGCAGGGTGGTCAGCCTCGGGTGATGCCTAGTTATTGGGTTGTTGGGTGCATTCACTTAATAACTACTTAATGCTTTTGAATTAAATACTATTTTCTTTACTCGCATTTACGCAAATATATCATGTGTTAGCCTATTCTCGTTGTAAGCCTACGTATCATTATTTTCCAACACTTGCTGAGTACTCCATGTACTCACCCTTAGTATCTCGCACAATACATATGTTTCTCAATGGGGGACTTTAAAGATTTTTAAGACTATGACCTGGTGTTCTAGGAGCGTGTCTTCTGGTCAGTGCCAGTAGAGTCATATGGACGCTGATGCTTTCATCCCGCTACCATCATTTAGTTCAGTAGTTTGGTTAATAGAGTTGTTTATGTGAAGTCTTTTTATAAGAGTTAAATGATTATAAATTAAAGTATTGCTTTTGTTACTTTACCTACGATGTCCTTATGTGTGTTGAACTTTCTAGGAACACATAAGTTGCACTTGGTTTTGTCCATTAAAACTAGGTGTGATAGAGGTGGTATTAGAGCCATACTGATTGTAGGACTGCAAGCATAGTTAGAAAGGTCATTTTAAGGTTTTCTCCTAGTTCGTTTCAAGCCGTAGAAGCTTTCTTAGTTATTTTTCTCGTCTCTTGCTATCTTTAAGGCTAGTTCTTACACCCTATCTTCTCTTTTATAGATGGTTTGCCAACTGCTAACTACTCACAAGTCAACTAAGGGTCGTCTGCCCGTTCTTCAACATGTTCCAACTGAAGAGGAGATTGACGATCCTACTTTCATTAACATGGATCCCATTCTCGATGTCTATGAGAGTGATGGTCTTCATGCTGGATACCTTCCTCTCCTGCTGTGGGGAATACTTTCTAGATTTGGACATAGAAAGAAGCCAACCTACGAAGGCATTAAGAAGCAACAAACTGGATATGTGGAATGTAAGATAGAAGTCACCATCTACGACTATGAGTGAAGCGAAGATGAAGATATGGATGTTCGTCGGGTTGTGGACATTCACTCTGCAATGGCTCGAAGAGCAACCTTCACCGTAGGTGTTCGAGATGTAGCGCGTCAAGCCATATCCTGTGTCTATGATCAATACAACAAAAGATGGTCAACTCACCTTATGCCTACTGTCCCCAGAGAACTCATGGAAGTGATGAACCAGTCGTGAAACAAACCTTTGGAGAAAGTCCCAAGCTACGTGAGCAAGTGGTGCTCACTATAGCTTTGGAAGATAAGCTGGATTGTGCGCTATGGGAGTTGGTAGATGTTCGTTGTCACCTTGCTTTTGTCACTTCACTTCTCAAGGATGAACAACGTGCCAACCAAGAAGAACCTGCAGAAGATGAAGAAGAAGTCTTATCTATCCTCTCACCTCCATACAAGAGGATCTGTCTCAACACCCCACAATAGAAGAACAAGGATCAGCCGAGTCTTTCTCATGATCCCGCACTAGAGAGGAGTACTAGTAGTAGAGTCTTTTAGTAGAATCGTTCGTCTAGGTCGAGCGTTGATGTAATCGTTAAGGATAATAATGATAGTGTGAGAACTATTATGGTGCTAAGTGTGTGATTTGGATCTTTTGTTTCAGTGTCGGTATGTGTTGTGGAATGCTTTAGCACCTTGTCCATAGTCGCATCTTTAATATCTATATAATATAATATAGTTGTGTATCCTTAGTTAAATCCTTTCTAGTCTTGCTTATCTACTCCTGCCCTTCTTTTCAACCCCAATCAAATGGTGAACACAAGAAAGAAAACCTGTACTAATGAGGATGACAACAACAATTAGAATTCAACCCTACCTCCTCCAATGACCCTGGAACAACGGATGGATATGCAGACTTAGATCTTGCAAGCTTTAGCTCAAACCATGGTGTAGATGTAGCAGCATCAACCAAATCGTGTTCCTTAACCCCATCGACCATCAAGACTTGGGGAATTCAAGAGAACTCAATCTCCAGTCTTCAGTCATGCAGTAGAGTCTATGGATGCAGATGATTAGCTGAAGGACATAGAAAGGAAGCTACAAGTTGCATAGTGCACTAACAGAGATATGGTCTTCTATGCTTCGCACCAACTCACCGGTCATGATGTGGACTATCGGGAAGCATATTGTGCTACACATGATAACCCAATAGCTATCACTTGGATGGAATTCAATTCCAGTTTCTGCACTCATCATGTGTCTTTGGATGATGTCCGTCCGAAGAAGAATGAATTCATGAGCTTGAAGCAAAGATCAATGACTGTAAGGGAGTATGTGACCAAGTTTACCCATTTGTCTAGGTATTCCCCAAATAAGGTGGATATAGATGAGAAGAAGCAGGAATGCTTTTTGGAAGGTCTAAATGATGCTATTGAGTATGCCCTAGTTTGCCAATTTCCAAGCAATGGTGAATAAAGCTTAAATGGTTGAACACAAACACCGTCAGTTGGATGAGAAGAAGGAAGATGTCTTTTCAAGGACAAGGAAACAACACACACCCCTTTGTGGCAACTTAAGCTCCTCTGCAAAGTCCTATGTTCTATTCCAATAATCTGTACAGGACTCAATCCTAAACACTTGTTCAACGCTCCAATTATCAGACACCTCATTCAACTCCATCAGCCACTCCTCAAGTCAAGAATAGCCTAGCTACCCCTAGCCGAAGTAAAGGATGTTTCCACTATGGAGAGCTAGGACACTATGTGAATCAATGTCCTAAGAAGAATCTAAATGAAGCCAACACCAACACCCCAAAGCTTACTCAGTTCCAACTCCAATCACATAATGGAAATCAGACCCCTGTTCAGAACAACCGTGGACAGCAAAACTTCATCCAAGGTAAGGTCAACCATGTCACCGTAGAGGAAGCTCAGGATGCTCAGGATGTGGTGTATGGTGTGTTCCTTGTCAAGTCACAACCTACATTAGTTTTATTTGATTCTGGAGCTTCACATTCTTTCATAAGTACCTAGTATGTTGCAAAGCATGGTTTGCCTATGGTCCTGATGAAACAACCTATGCTTATTAGTTCTCCTGGAGGAGATTTGAAAGCACATTATATGTGTCCTAAAATGAGCCTTCAAATAAAGGGGGTAGACTTTCAGCAAATCTTATATTCATGGAATCTAAACGCATAGATGTGATCCCTGGAATGGATTGGTTAACCAAGTTTGATGGAGTTATAGAGTTTGCCAAAAGGGTAGTTCACTTAAGCAACGGAGATGGAACTAAAGTTGAGTTTGTAGCCACTGTCCCAGCAATAGCCCGAGTGTTCTCCAAGATTGATCTAAGGTTTGGATATTATCAGTTGAAGATTCAATCATCAAATGTACCTAAGACCGCCTTTAGGACTCGATATGGACTATATGGGTATACTATTATGTCTTTTGGATTGACCAATGCACCAACCTATTTCATGAATCTAATGAATAAGGTATTTATGAATTATCTGGACAAGTTTGTAGTGGTGTTCATTGATTATATACTAGTTTTCCCTAAGAGTGAAGAAGAACACGAAGAACATTTGAGAATTGTGCTACAGACACTCAAAGAGCATCATCTGTATGCCAAGCTTAGCAAGTGTGATTTTTTGCTAGATCAAGTCGCTTTCCTCGGCCATATCATAACAGCTGGTGGTGTAGCAGTAGATCCAAGCAAGATGAAGGATTTGTTGAATTGGTTACCGCCTACAAATATGTTAGAGATCCAGGGTTTCCTTGGTTTAGCAGGATATTATCGCTGCTTCATAGAAGGATTCTCAAAGATAGCTCAACCTCTCACCTTATTGCCACAGAACAACATGGTTTTTCAAATGGAGCCCGGCTTGTCAAGCAAGTTTTGAAGAGTTGAAGAATAGATTGACTATAGCCCCAGTGCTAGTTCTGCCTGACTTCAACAAGAACTTCGATATATGTTGTGATGCTTCACGACAAGGACTTGGATGTGTTCTCATGTAAGAAGGTCAAGTCGTGGCCTATGCGTTAAGGTAGTTAAGGAAACATGAAGAGCACTATCCTACGCATGACTTAGAGTTAGCAGTAGTAGTTCATGCATTGAAGATTTGGAGACACTATCTTATTGGAAAACGATGCGAGATATATATGAATCACAAGAGTTTGAAGTATATATTCACTCAACCAGATCTAAACCTTCATCAGCACAAGCGGCTAGAGTTAATCAAGGATTATAATGTGGGAATCCATTATCACCCAAGAAAGGCTAACATAGTAGCTGATGAATTGAGTCGAAAGAGTTACTATAACTCGATGATGGATAAAGAAACTCAACCTAAGTTATGGAAAGAGTTTGAAAAAGCTCAACCTTGGATTTGTAGCAGATTTGCAAGCAGCTGCCATGGAAGTTGATTGCATGTTAGAACGAGATATTCATAAGGGTCAACATGAGGATCAAAAACTTAAGGAAATTAGGCAGTTAATCAAGGATGATAAAACACCAGCCTTCATAGAAGACGATCAAGGAACTGTATGGTTTAAGGAAAGAATCTATATGCCTAATCAAAAGGACATTAAAGAGCTAATTCTAAGAGAAGCTCATGATTTAGCGTATTCCATTCACCCTGGAAGTACGAAGATGTATCAAGATCTCAACGATCGCTATTGGTGGTATGGAATGAGGAGAGATGTAGCAGACTACGTAACTCTCTGTGATACTTGCCAGAAGGTTAAAGCAGAACACCAAAGGCCAGAAGGATTGCTACAAACTTTGAAGATACCTGAATGGAAATGGGAATAAATTAGTATGGATTTCATTGTTGGATTACCTTGTACCCAAGGAGGTTATGATTCAATATAGGTGACAGTTTACGAGCTAATATGGGTGATAGTCAATCATTAGAATGCCACTTGCAGATCCTTTAGAGGGCAAACCATCCCACAATCAAGAAAGATGTTTACAATGGCACGTTCTAATACATTAAAAGTTTTAAAACATACCTTGATTCCTTTTCTTTCCTCTATTGAGAACAGAATATACTACACTTGATCCTAACTTCTCTCCTCTTTAATTTGCTGCAAAGCCATTTGCATGAGTTGATCTTTATTGCATTGAAGAATCATTGTATACTTGTTAGTTTTTTCTAGGCAAACAATAATCTAGTGATCGATTAAGTACCATGGGGCACAAGAGGACAACAACCCATGAAACCCGAAGCACAGAGAATGCTCATAATAGAGGGCACTCTAGCACAAGATGGTGGGGATGCAAGAAAGAGGTCGGATAGGAGCCCAAGCCCACACCCATTGTCCTCTTCTGATAGCAGAAATAGCTTGGGCTCATATCACAGCCCGAGCCCGGTTCCGTGTGATCAGGAGAGCCGATGTCAGGAAAGTAGCCCTGACTACTCTTCTTTTGTAGAGGTATTGAGATGAGTCAATGCATTTGATATTTCTTCAATAGAGGAAATTTTTTTGTTTATATCAACTTCCCTTGTTTTCTCTCTAGAGGGTGCAAAGATCTTCTTATCAATCATCTGTTGCACAACATTTCGCTCCTTCTGTGCTTGAAACTTCAGGTCCTTCTAGGGGTACACTGAAACGAAGATGGGGTGAGTGAAGCAGAAACAAGTTGTCATCTTGTATTATACAATAACGCGAGTCAGTGTTGAAGGGGAGCCTATTGCACCACGTGAGGCCTGTGCCAAATTCCATAACAGTTGTCGATTTATTGTCAAGGAGTACGTCTCAATCACAATAATTGATTGGCGGCTGGTGATGCATGAGACGAAAGAGTTCCCGTGGGCAACATTACAAAGAACCACCAATTAGCCTAAGGCGTAGAGGAAGCCGCCAAATAGAATGCATTGAAAACTATGGGAAAGAGTTTCTAGTGTTGAAAGAGTGAGCTGAACTTCGTAAAGAAGAACATGCTACTTTTCAATAAATACGAAAAAATTACGCCAGACCAATGGGAGGAGTTTGTTTGGTAGAAGAGCACACCTGAAGCCATCAAATTGAGTGAATTGTTCAAAAACCTTGCGAAGAAGAACAAGTAGCACCATCACCTGGGCTCAGATGGGTACGCTCCCAAAATTTATGAATGGAGGAGGCAAGAAGAAGAGGTTGCCCGGGCTGAGAAACCTAACTCATTGGAAAATTGTGATGAGCAGAGCATGAACTGGGTCTATGCTCGGTCAGAACAAACCGAGGATGGGAACTTAGCCTTCAAAAGCCTGAGACCATGGAAGTTACTCAAACCATTCAAGAGATCAGTAACAAATGGTCTTTAGATCCTAACAAGGAGAATGACCTGCTTCCCAAGGCCCTGGGGAACAAGGAACACCTGAGTCACACTCGAGGCATCATATCAAAAGTGGGCTGGAAGCATGGGTTCCTAGATGTTGTGGGTTAGTAAAAGACCCGTAATAGATACAAGAAGACCCTAGCAGAAGAGATACAAGAACAAGTTAAGGTCCAGTTCATGAAAATGTCGAAGGAAAATGAGAAGGAAAGGTCAGCATTAATGATGATAGAGCAACCAACCATCCCAGGCTTTCGGAGTAGCGTTGGGTCCATGCAAGTCGATAACCAGAGATATCCTGTGGATAATATCACAGAGGCTATCCCTTGCATGCTACATGTTCCGGCCCGCAAGGGAGACTTCACTATCGAGTTTGCCATAGGTCAGGCTATTCCATGCCGTGTGTTTCACAATCAAGACAATCTGGCCAGTTACGTCAAGGTACAATTGGACTCTGTACAACCACTTTTCGTGAAGTACAAGCTAGAAATCAACACACCTAAGTGTATCGAGATTCTCGATGAAGCTATTGACAACTTCATTCTATGGTCTAGATGAGATATCATCTTCAATCGTTAGCATTCAAAATCACTAGTGTCACGGTCGCCCCCATGCCCAGCATCTCTGCCCCCATGCCAAGCCTCTCCGCCTTAGGCACCTTCGCCCCTGTGCCAATCCTCTCCGACTTAGGCACCTTCGCCCTTGCACCCATCCTCTTTACCTTCGGCACCTTCATCCTCGTGCCCAGCATCATCTCTACATCCGGCATCTTTGCCTTAGCATCAAGCACCTTTGCATGCTCAGGCATCTTCACCTCGTGCTTCACCGTCTGCAACTCTGGTACCTCCGCCTCCAACATCTGCAACTCCGGCACCTTCACTTCCAGCGTCTGCGCCTCTGGCACCTTCACCTGAGCATCGGAGAGTCCCTATAATTTTTACCCCATATGAAAAGATTCTAACATCTCCAATGAAGAGGTGGATTTTTTCCTCCAAAGCAAAGGCATCATCTACTTAGGAATCTCCAGCAAACGGTGATGTCACGAAAGAGACTGGCAAAACAATGAGTACCCCTCAATTGGATTTTTTGCTTACACTAGATGTTCCAGAGACTTATGAGAATGGAAAGCCAATTCTACCCTTGTTTCAACTCCAAGATGGTTCATGGGAGATGAAGAGACTCCACAAATGGTACATGAGGGCATGTTGCGGGAGGTTCTCAATAATCCTTGCTAATGTTCCCTGCTAACATTTTTTTAAACAGAGACTCCTATCTCATGGTGGATATTAAGGACATGCACACTTTGTTCTACCATGACAAATTCGACATCAATCTCATAAGTGTGTGGTGAATGTAAGTGCCTACAACCTACCCCTATGTTCATATATCAACCAATATATGTTACAGAAGCTAATGACTTGTTTTGTATGCAATTTGATGATGTAGAAAAGATGAATTTACTGGTCAGATTCCTTAATCCACAATGAAGTTCCCAACCTAAGTTGGTCACAAAGTTGAGGAAGGATGCCTTAGAGATTAAGGGGAAGAGTAATAGGAATAAAGCAAGAGCATAAAAGAAATGACCAAATCACGTAGGCTTGATATATCAACCACATAGGAAGGGTTATGCTAGAAATTCAAGACAAGAACTACATCATGACCCCCTACAACTATAAGTAAGTTTGATATGTCAATTAGTCCTAAAAGTTTATTTTGCACCTAACTTAATTGGTCGATCAAGAACCTAACATAAGTATTCATGTAGGAAGCACTTTATTTGTATAATACTGATGCCGAATTATAGCAGACTCGTGGTCCTTGACTCAGTCGATCTCTCCCAAGCAACCTACCAAGATCTCATCGACGCTATACAAATGAAAAAAATCCCTATACATAAAATCCTTATAAATCATTTATGAATTGGTAATTACTTTTTGGCATTCAAATAGGGCCTTCAAGTGGTATGTGCTGAAAGGTGAAAGATACGATATGACCAAGATAGATGTGATGGCGGTTCGTACAAACTTTCTGGTAATAGGACACCTCTAATGCTTGTAATGCACTATTTATGACAAAGAGTACTATTGAACTAACTAATATGTTGCATTTATTTGAAGTGTCACAAGCAAGATTCCAACTCCGTTTTTTGTGGATACTATATTTGCCAGTTTCTTAGGGTAAACGAGAGGTACACAACAAACTCTGAGGACGTAAGTTATTATTGCACTTGCACATTATTATTTAGTTATGTTTCCGTTATCAGTAGTGTTTAATTCTTTTAGTTGCGTTTTCATTGCAGGCATGAAGGATCGAATGTACTAACACCTCGCTCACCGACAAATATATCTAAATTGTCCAACGTGGCATGTGTCGGTTCATCATGCACTAAGTCATTCACAAGAATGGTAAGTTCTTTGACCACTGAGGTGAATTGGTGAGCCATCCGAGGCTTTATGAGTGGGAGAAAATAATATTTGTGTTGAATATTTGGCTTGTGATATAAATTCACTTGTGGTGTAAAAATATTATACTAATGAATATTATTGTACTTGTGTTGATTATTGAAATACTGTTGAAATATGTGATTTAAAATCTGTCTTAAAAATGTGATGAAATCTGGAGGGAATAAAATATATACCCATTATGAATTTTTGAATGAAATACATACCACGGATGGGTCCTTATGTCACATGCATTTGATATTCTATCTATCTATATGCGGATGCTAAACTGTACCGTTTGTGAAAATCTATTACCAAAGGCGGTTTATTTAAGGAACCGTCTATGATAATAGATTTTCACAGCCGGTTCTTTAAGAAAATTGCCTGTGAAAACAAATTAACACAGGCGGTCCTCTTAAGTAACCGTCTGTGAAAATTTATTATCACAGACGGTTCCTTAAGTGAACTGTCTTTGGTAATAGATTTTCATAGACGGTTTCTTTTGCGCCTGTAGAAATCATCTATTTTCATAGATCTTCGATCAGAGATGGATGGCTAAACGTATGTGAAAACGGGTTACCAATTAGCTCTAAAAATTGTTTATGTAGTAGTGTTTGTTTTAGCCTAATATATTTTGTTGTGAGAGATGACAGACATAGAGCAATCGAAACTTGAGGAGCTTGCGACATCTTGAAGCCATCAGGCCACTTGGAACCAGCTTCGTTCAACTCAGTGATGCATTTGTGAAGAAAGAAAACACTTCCAGCCATTGTTCATACTGGAGCCACACGTTTGTTGAAATCCTGTGTCTCATTTCCTCGTAGATAAAATAAATTGCTTCTAAGTGCTGTGCCGCCATCTTAAGTTACTCAAAAGCCAAATTTTCTCCATCCATGCCTGCTTATGACAATTAACTTGATAGTTCACAGGTTGACAGCGAGAGAAGGTTTAAAATTATATATGAACTTATCTAAGTATTGATCGATGACTCCTTTTTGCACTTCGTCCCTTTTTGTTGTCGCTTTTGGTAGAATGATCTTTAGATAGTGGATCTTCACCTAAAAATGAAGAGAGAGAGAGAGAGAGAGAGAGAGAGAGAGCGGTAATTTATACACATGGTCTTAGATGTTTGGTGGAAACAATGCAATGATGTACGCTCCTACCCAGGATAACGAGCGTGACCAGCTCTTTCATGACCACGCTAGCGACCAGAATGTGCACGAGAGACTTCGTGCTAGAGCGACCAATAGGATGCGAGCACGTGAGCGCCCGACCGCAAGTCGCGACTACGCGTGTGCCCGACCATGAGTTGCGACCTCACGATTCGGCGAGTACAACCACGCAATCTGCCATGGAGTACGTGCTCAAGCACACGACCACCAAATATGTGCTGCACTCAAATCAATCAAACAGCTATATGCGTGTCACGTACTATCCAGCCAGAACGAACTCGTGTATCTCGACAAGAAGGAAATAGAACGTCAAACAGCAGAAACTCGACAAGAACGGAAGCAAGACTGATGCTTTCCTTGGAGAAATTTTCTATTCTATTCAACTTTTCTCAACTTGTGACTTGCACGACTCTATGTCTTGCTTACAAAAAACTTTAGGTAACAATTCATATTTATAGCGACCTGCTAACACCTAATCCTAATTGAATCGTGCCATCCCACAATCCGACTCCAACTCAAACTCTAACTACTCTGTGCATACCGCACGATCGAACCTTGCAAGTTACGACCAGGACTCTAGACTTCAATCGAGTCCCCGAGGCCCACGACAAGGATTAAGTCTAACATACTCCCCCCTAATCTTGTCGTGGGTCAAGATCACGAACTCCCAAAAGATGTCGCATGACCGCCAGCTTCACCACCGGCAATACCTTCGTTAGAGCGCCAGCTCGCTGCTCCTCCGTGCAGATGAAATCTACCTCAATATGGTCTTCTTCAATGCACTCACGGATGAAATGAAACTTAGTGTCAATGTGATTGAAACATTGGATTCTTCATCAAAGCAATCGCTGATTTGTTATCAACAAACAATTTGACTCCTTTGGGCTCTTCTTCTGTCAGCTCCCCCAACAGATTTCTAAGCTACAGTGCTTGGCATGCAGCCGCCATAAACTCAGCCTCGCAGGAAGACAAAGCAATCATTTTCTGCTTCTACGAGTTCCATGACACCAAGCTGTTATTAATGTAGAAAGCCATACCTCCAGTACTCTTCTTGTCATCCATGTCACCAGCCAGATTACTATCTGTGTAGCCGGTGATCACCTCTATTTCTCCTCCTCTGGCATACACAATACCATAATGCACGGTGCCCTTCAAATACCGAAGAATTTGCTTTAGTGCCTTACACTGCATCACTATGGGCTTCTCTATAAATCTGCTTGCCACCCTGACAGAAAATGAAAGGTCAGATCCTGTATGGAGCAAATACCTTAGACAACCAATGATGCGTCGATACTAGGTTGCATCCACCAACTGTCCATCTGGATCCTTATGCAGCCACACCCTTTGTTCCATAGGGAATTTTGTAGGATTGCAATCCAGCATACCGAATTGACCAATGGCCTTGTTCGCAATCCAGCATACCGAATTGACCAATGGCCTTGTTCAGCGAGTATGACCACGCAATCTGCCACGGAGTACGTGCTCCAGCACATGACCACCAACTACGTGCTGCACTCAAACCAATCGAATAGCTATACGCGCGTCACGTACTATTCAGCCAGAACGAACTCGTCTATCTCGACGAGAAGCAAATAGAACGTCAAAAAACAGAAACTCGATGAGAACAGAAGCAAGATTGATGCTTTCCTTGGAGAAATTTTCTATTCTATTCAACTTTTCTCAACTTGCGACTTGCACGACTCTATATCTTGCTTACAAAAAAAATTAGAGATTACAACTCATATTTATAGCGACCTGCTAACACTCAATCCTAAATGAATCATGCCATCCCATGATCCGACTCTGACTCGAACTCTAACTACTCCCGTGCATACCGCATGATCGAACCTTACAAGTTACGACCAGGACTCTAGACTTCAATCGAGTCCTGCGACAAGGATTAAGTCCAACAAATGACACCGAGAGTGGCTGGTTGAAGGAATATTGTTTCGCTCCATCGAAACAACACGATGCTATACCAAGTGGATCCAATCTGCCAATACTCCCCCACCACCCAAAAGAAAAGGCACCATACACCATCTTACATACTTTCTTCCCTTGTGTAAGGTTGTAACTGTCACAACTATTGTTTCAACCAAGTTTCAACTTTCAAATGAGTTTCATAGATTTTTTTTAGGAGTTTGATTAACATTTCAAGAGAGGCTCACACAAATTTCATATAGTTTCAATGTGTCTCAAGGAGCTGAAGACATGTTTCAAACAAGTTGGGTGAGAGTTTCATAATGTTCCAGAAAGTTTCAAGATAGTTTAGCAAAGTTTCAACAAATTTACAATATTTCAGCCAAGTTTCAAGCTTCGAAAGCCAATGTCAAGTAAGTTAGGTGGAGTTTCAGCATCTATCATAGAGTTACTAGCACCTGTTAGAATTTTCAGGTACTAGGTGGGCCATTGGATCGGAAATGAGGCGCTGGCTCTGCCTCTCCCTAGAAATTAGCATGTTCACATACATGCGTTTGATTCGACCCATGGAATGATTCTCTATTCGTAGCTTATAAAAATGATTCTCTATTTCTTAGTTATAAATTGTGAATTTCATTTCTTATATTTTGTTCATGATAGACTCTTATGTTGATTTACTGCAAATTTTGAGTTTTGGGGGCTATTTGGTTCTCGTCCCTAGTAAGCCAAGTTAAAATTTGATCATGCCTATCGAGGGTTTATCCCTAACAGTGATTCTAGAGTATGTTGGACAATGGGTGCATGAACGATATTTCGGAACACAGGGAGTTGATGAGTCGGCGTTCGGTGAAGCACAGGATGAATTCTGTGTGTAGCGAACTCTGAGACGGAAGGAGTTATACAAGTTCGGGTCTCTTGGAGGATAATAACCCTATGTCTTGTGTGTTGTATTTATGGAGGATCTGAGTGGGTTATAGAGGGTAACCTAGCTGGTTGCCAGGCTTTTTTTCTATCCCTTTACAAACGGGGTCCTCATCTGGATATATAGGAGGTAGGAGGAGAACTTACACGTGGGTTCACACAGATGACTCCTGCTCATCATAATATCTAAGCTAAGCCATCATTACAGAGGACAAAGCGTGCCCACTTGCCTTGAGGGTTGATACATCCCCTCTCATACGCCGTAGATCTTTGGTTGTCATGCCGTCTTGTCTGGGTACTCTTCCTGTCGCATGTATGTGGAGTTATCAACTTGCCTGACCAGCCTGCTGACACTGTCCCATCCGTTGTGTGGCGCCGTGCTGGCCTGCACTGTCCCACCCCATAGTATTTAATGCCATGGGATGGGATACTACCCTTCTGCACCGTCCATGACTTTGTTCATAGGGGAAGGCACCTGGGGAAGGAAAAACACTTAAGTAGATATCAATAAATGTGATTGGATAGTTTGTGTCAGGTCAGCCCTGCGACCAATGGGGCTGGTCACGGGTTCAGGTGAGGTCCCAATGAGGCTGGTCGCATAAGTCTCGTACTGGCCGTGGGACTTCCTACCCTGGTTGTGCGATCGACTAGTTTTTAGGAAATACGCATCCCTGGTTCTTATATTCCTTGGGGGACCCTTTTGCCAGGGTACCCCTATACTCCATATACCGACAGTAGCCCCCAAGCTTCCCCGTGACTATGGTCCATCTTGTTCATACCACTTGGGCCCCTGGCAAACGTAATATGTCTGGCGAGCTGTTGTTTTGACGTTGTCAGTCTTCCGAGTTTAAGTTCGAGTTTTCGTGGTACGGGGGGAGCTTTTAAGTGTCCTGAGAGAGACATTGATTGCTGTTGGCCCTAAAGGACTCTTTGGTTCCTTAGTGTGCCCCTTCGGATTTTGAGCGGCTTAACCGCTGTACCTGTTGGGGTGCCCGTTGGGATCTTTTTGAAAAGGGGAGTGTTTGACGATCTTACGGACCGCCCTCACATCTTCCTTCTTGTCTCGCATTCTCCTTAGTATTGTTAGCCGGCCCCAGGATCATGGCATCCTCGTTGCCTTCCTCGCCAAAGCGCCTGACGACTTCAGAAGGCTTGGTGAGGGCCGAGTCACCTCTGGCGCCGGTCTCACTCGCCGTGGTGCCTCCAGAGTCAATCGATGTCACGAGTATGCTTGCAAGGTTGAAGCCGGTGCTTGCCAAGTTGGAGCCGGCGACCATCATACTTTCTCTCTTGCATCATGGACCGTCTTCTACTGGTTCATTTCGGTCTCCAGCCTGGGCGGATCCCCTGCCGGGGTCTTCGAAGTCTCGGATGACGAGGGGGAGATTGATTGGGACCTTCTGGAGGAAGAGGTCAATAAAGAGGAGAAATTAGAGATAAAGCAGAAGGAGGGTCTGCTAGGTGCACCGGTGCCGGTCAACCGCTCCAGCAGGATCTTTGCATCGGTGGCCTTCTTTGGTCCTTACGTCGGCTGTCACCCAATCCCCGCATTGGTAAGCTGCCACTCCTGAGATGAGTACAAGAGGTTTCTTGACTCTTTCAAGGGTAAATAGGGATCCCACGCTTTTGAGTTTCTGAAGGTGATGGATCATCCCTTATTGCGTGAGTCTGGCGGATCCTTTCCATCAACTTTGTACTAACTTTTATGAACAAGAAAAAAGCATGGGGGGTTGGACGTCTATTCCTCATGCTAGTTGGGCTCTTGGTGTGTAGAACAAGCCATGGCTCAGCAAGTCCATTGGGGGTAGGCCACGCTCGACCCTAGCGAGGACTTGTTGGTTTGTGGTCTTTGTCTCCGGCTACCTGGTTGTCGGCATCTTGGCCGTCAACCCGTATAGTGGTCGCGTGTTGCAGTCGGAGAACCCATATGTCAGGAGTCCGTGGCTGGTCATGAGGCCATGCAAAACAGAGAGTTTGGTTTTTCTTTCTTGAAATTTAAGAACTTACAAGCTGTATTCCACGCTCGTCTGGATGTTCCTGCAAAATAAACAAACAGACCCATCTTCGAGTGACCTCACACATTGAACATGCGCAACAGGGTGATGTTTCACGAGTTGTGTAATTTAGGGCCATCCTCCAAGGCTAGCTTGACTGCACCAGGCCAGGTAATGTTTACCACTTTGTAGGGTCCCTCCCATTTTGGGGAGAGCTTATATCGGCCTGCCTTATTCTGGATTTGCCTAAGGACGAGGTCACTTACGACCAGTGTTCGCTTCCTCACCTTTTGGTCATGGTAGCATCTGAGGCTCTATTGATAACGGGCGGCTCGAATTACAGCGCAATCGTAGAACTCTTCGATCAGGTTTATGTCATCCTCCCATGGTGCCACCTGGTCATTGTAAGACTAGTTGCTGACATGGTGCGAATGAAGGGTGATTTCGGAGTGGAGCATTGCTTCGGCGCCAAAAACAAGGAAGAAAGGGGTTTCGGTCGTGACCTGGCTAGGGTCATTCGTAGCGACTAGAGTACTGTGGGGAGTTCATCCACCCAGCGTCCCGAATAGCTTTCGAGCTGGTCGAAGACCCAAGTGTTGATCCCTTGTAGTATCATTCCATTCGCCCTTTCGACCTGTCCGTTGCTTTGTGGGTGAGCCACAGGGGCGTAGCAAATCTTGGTCCCAATCTCTTCATAGTAGTCTCGAAATGCACTACTGGCAAATTGAGTTTAGTTGTCAGTGATTATGCAGTTTGGACTGCCAAACTGCACTACCAGCCCTCGTATGAACTTAATCTTTGTTGTGGAAGTGATCTTCCTGAGGCTCGGCCTCGATCCACTTAGTGAATTTATCGATCGCCATGAAGAAGAATCCAAAACCGCCTGGGGCTTTTGGGGATGGTCCCATGATATCGAGCCCCCAGACAGCAAAAGGCCAAGGTAGCTGTATGGTTTGCACTGCCTGGGCAGGTATGTTGGTATTTTGACTGTCATATTGACACGACTCACACCATTTCACCAGCTCGTAGGCATCCTAGAGGGTAGTGGACTAATAGAATTCTTGCTGCAATGCTTTTCTGACCAGGGTGCGGTATGAAGCGTGGCTACCACATATGCCTCCATGGATATCAAAGAGCATTGTGCTCCCCTCTTCCTGAGTGATGCATTTCAGTAAAAGGTTGTTGCTCCCTTGGCGGTAGAGGCGTCCCTCTACCAGGGAGTATCTGCGGGCTTGCCACAAGACCTTTTCTACTGATGCATCATCATCAGGGACTACTCGATTCTAAAGGTAGTCCAAGATCTAATCCATCCAGGCCGTACCCGAATCTAGCAGGGCGACCACATGATGGCCACCCAAGGTCTACAACACCGAAAGAGGCATTGCCTCAAAAGGTGTTGCCTTGGGTGCTCTGTTTCCGAGTGGAGCATCCCCTTCACTCTAGCTCAAGGCCACGATGGATGGCATGAGAGTCTTTATTCAAAGGTTCTAACTGGGACAGGTTCTTGAGAAGAAGCTAGACGGGCCAGCTCATCGGCTACGAAGTTGTCCTTGCGAGGGACATGTTTGACCTCAAAACCAATGAAGCGTCGCTCTAGTCTTCTCACTTAGGCAAGGTGTACCGCCATTGTCGGGTAAGAGCATTGAAACTCCTTTTGCAGCTGGTTCATGACTAGTAACGAGTCCCCTATCGTCAGTAGTTATTTAATCCCATGTGTGGAGGCTTCTCACATTTCGAACAAGAGGCCCTCATACTTAGTAGTGTTATTAGTGGCTGGAAAATATAATTGAACTACGTATCTGAGAATGTATCCGGTAGACTTGGTCAGAACCACTCCAGCCCTGGCTCCCTTTAGTGTGAACGATCTGTCGAATTGCATGGTCCAGTGCTCGCCATCCTCGGGTTGCTGTACCTGCTCGGGCTCGAAGGACAACCACTCGGCCACAAAGTTGGCCAGTGCCTCGGACTTGATAGACGTTCAGGGGATGAATTGGAGATCGAATCCCCTGAGCTCTACTACCCACTTTGTTGTTCTTCTCGTTGCATCTCTATTATGGAGAATTTCTCTAATTGGGAATGAGGAAATCGCGAACTCTGTGAGCCTGAAAGTAGTGCCTGAGCTTGCGGGAGGCCATTAGGATGGCATATAGCAGTTTTTGAGCCTGTGGGTACCGGCCTTTACATCGTGCATGACCTTGACGTAATATACTGGTTGCTGGAGGCCTTCCCGCTCAACGACCAGTACTGCGCTAGCGACCTATGGCATTGAGGAAATATAGAGCAAAAGCTCCTCATCGGGTCGAGGCGCAGTTAGTACAGGAGGGGAGGAGAGGTACCTTTTGAGCTCTTCAAATGCTGCCTCTGCCTCTGGCATCCATTGGAAGTGGTTGTTCTTCTTCAGGAGCTTGAAGAGTGGCAGTCCCTTCTCCCTTAGCCTCGAGATGAACCTGCTCAAAGCAGCAATGCATCCTGTTAGCTTCTAAACCTCTTTTAACCTGGTCGAGGATCTCATTTGGTCGATGGCCCTGATTCCCAGGGTTTGCTTCTATTCCTCGATGAGATACAAGGAATTCGAGCAATTTCCTTGATGGTACCCCAAATGTACACTTCTTCAAGTTTAGCTTCATGCGGTACTTCCGTAGGTTGTCGAAAGTCTCATGAACATCTGCAACCAGGTCTGCCTTGGTCCTACTTTTGATGACCACATCGTCTACGTGTGCCTTGACGTTTCTTCCGATTTGTGGTTGGAGAACAAGTTGAATATATCGCTGGTACATGGCATCGGCACTTTTTAAACCAAAAAGGCATTTTTAGATAGCAAAAGACCCCAAAGGGGGTAACAAAAACTGTATTTTCTTCATCTTCCTTACATATGCTAGTTTGATGGTACCCTGACCTTGCATCTAAGAAACATAATAGGTCGCTGCCAGTGGTCAAGTCAACTAGCTGGTCGATATGTGGAAGAGGAAAAAAAGGTCTTTCGGGCATGCCTTGTTGAGGTCGGTGAAGTCAACACACATTCTCCACCTACCATTGTGCTTCCAGACCATGACTGGGTTAGCTAGCCACTCTGGGTACTGCACCTCCCGGATGAAGCATGCTTCCAAGAGCTTGTCAATCTCCTGACAAAGTGCTTCCTTTCGGTCGGCTGTGAACCAACGCGCCTTCTGCTTCACTAGTCGCGCATCTGGTCGCATAGACAACTTGTGCTCAATCACATACCTAGGGACTCCGGGCATATCGGATGGATTCCATGAGAAAACGTCCGCGTTTGCCTGGAGGAAGGCGATGAGCGCGAGTTCCTATTTGGTGTCCAGCGCGGCCCCAATCTGGACTGTCTTGGACGGGTCAGTGTCATCTAGGCTTACCGCCTTGAGCTGATTATCTGGGCTGGCAACTACATGAACCTTCACTGGTGGCCCGCCGGGTTCGGTAGTTACAGGTTGCCACCCAGGAGTTGAGTCGACCATGTCGAGGCTCCTCTTATCGCAGTGTAGGGCCATTTTTGCATTGCCCACAACGGTGATGGCCGTAGTGGGCTATGCCCATGAACTGGGCCATTTTTGGTCGCCTCAGGATCGCGTTGTACGCGGTCCCGAAGTCGACCACATCGAACAAGACCCTTTCAGTCTTGAAGTTATCCGGTGAGTCAAAAGTGATGGGCAGCTCGATTTGCCCTAGCAATTTAGCCGAGGAGCCTGAGGTGATTCTGAAGAAAGGTGAAGATGGCTTCAATGAGCTCCTTGGAATTTGTAGGGCATCGAGCGCGTTGGTGAAGAGGAGGTTGATCAAGCCCATGTTGTCGACTAGTACAAAGCCCAGCCGGATGTTCTGCACCATGCGCTCAACCACGACGGGGTAGCGACCAAGGCGTTTGACACACACGGGGTGGTCGACCTGGCTGAATGTGAGCGAGACCTCCAACCACCTTGGGTGTGGGCTCGGGCCTGATGCGGTCGTCCATACCTCCTGGACCACCGACTTATATTCCCTGTTAGAGGAATATGTCACAGCGCATTTGAAAATGTGGTGGACCATGTGATCGGCTTGCTGGTAGCCTAGTGGCGACTAGTCAGGAGCGGCCCCATCCTCATCATCATTATCGCGATTGTGCTTGCGCTCCCTAAGCTCCTGGTCGATGCCTCACACGACCTTGCACTCGGTCAGGTCGTGGGCGTCTGTTAAGTGGATCGGGCAGTAGACTCGACCTTTTTCCCTTCTTTCTTTTCGAAGCGACAGCGCGTCGGGCTGGTCTGCTCAACTACCAGGACCTCGGGTTTCTAGCCTTGCGCATGCTTTTCTTTTCCTTCTGGTCAACCCCGTTCGAAAGAGTCGGGTTGGTTGGAGGCAGGATGTGGCCTGTCATCGATTTGTTGCTCTCGGGCCTTGACGTCCTGCGCGCACTTGTCTGCGAGCTTGAAGAGCTTGGTGGTGCTTTGGATTACTCAGGTGGCCAGCTTCTCGACCATTTTCTAGTCTTTGATCCCCTGTCTGAACGCAATGATCATAGATTCTCCCGTGATCCTTGAGATGGTGTTCCGACGTTCAGTGAAATGCTGGATGAAGTCTCGCAGCAACTCTCCTTGTCACTGTCGAACTTGATACAGGTCATCCTCGACATCTGGTCTGGCGTAGGTCCCCTGGAAGTTGGCGATGAACTGGTCGCACAGGTCTTCCCAGGAGAGAACCGACCCTTGGGGGAGGTTCATCAGCCAAGACTAGATCAAACCGGTCAAGGCGGGTAGGGAAGTAGTTAGCCATGACCATCCCATGGCCTCCTGCAGCCTGCACCATGGTGGTGTAGACCTGCAGGAACTCCTCTAGGTTGGTCGAGCCGTCGTACTTCTCGGCTATGACTGGTCCGAACTTGTCTGGCCAGCATACCTCTCATAACCGAGCAGATAGGGTGTTACACCCTATCCAGTAGAGGGGGCCACTCGTTGTTGGGCGGCGGCCCATGTTCGGGGGAGAGACGACAGTCTCGGGGTCCTGGTGACAGGGTAGAGCCGTCTGATACCTCCCTGTCAGGGGAAGACATGCGGTAGGGCTGCTTGCCCCTTTTCTGCTCCCGCTGAGCCGTGTCCTTCTGCTCTCTACTGGCCACCTAGCTCTAGATCACACCACGGAGGTCACGTTGGTGCAGGGAGTCACGCAAGTCCCTCACCGGCCCTTGCGGTGGGCGTGGTACAAGTTGATGCAGTATGGCGTTGAGCAGTCTCGGCCAGGAGAGCAAGATCACGCAGCCATGGAGCCACCGGCAAGCCCTCCGGTACATGTATCGGTAGGTGGCTAAGGAGCACTCGCAGGGTCTGTAGGTTTTGTGCCGGTGTCATGGTCTCGTAGTCGAGATGTTGGGCCTGAAGCGGCGATAAGTCACGAGGAGGGGAGTCCCTGGCATCTAGACGACGTGATGGTCTAGGCGACGATGCCATCGTAGACCGCACCCTATGTTGTTCCTTAGGACAGCGTTGGGGATGCGGGGGCTGTCCTGAGGCGCCTGCCTATCCAGTGCTAGGCTGGTTTCCCTCTAGGTGTATAGGGGGGTTCGCCACCGACGTTCGGGATATAAGGGCCTCCGGCGTCCCATGCTACATGTTCCGCCATGCATACCTTGCACTGGGTCTCAGAGCTCTCGAATTCTGGCTCAGTGTCCCATGCCTGGAACACATCGAGTTCATCTGGATGGTACCCCGACCTCGCAGCGGCCAAGGTCCTCATAACAGGACTCTGCGGTTGTCGTGGATTCGGCCATGGGTAGCCTGATTGATTTTTTTTTAACTTGTTGAAACGACGAAACACACCCCTACCTCGCCAAATCTTGAGGGTTCATCCCTAACAATGATTTTAGAGTATGTTGGACATTTGATGCATGAATGACGTTTTGGGAACACAGGGAGTTGATAAGCTGGCGTTCGGTGAAGCACATGATGAATTGTGTGTGTGTGACAGGCCTAACCGGCCTACTGACACCGTCCCATTCGTTGTGCAATATTGTGCTGGTCTGCACTGCCCCACCCTGTAGCATTTAATACCACGGGACAAGACACTACCCTTCTGCACCATCTATGACTTTGTTAGCAGGGAAAGGCACCTGGGGAAGGAAAAAACTCTTGAGTAGATATCAATAAATATGATCGGATAGTCTGTGTCAGGTCACGAACAGGGCAAGTTCAGATGAGGTCCCAATGAGGCTGGTCGTGTAAGCCTCGTACCGGTCACGGGACTTCCTGCCCTGATCGTGCGACCGACTAGTTTTTAGGAAATACGCATCCTTGATTCTTATATTCCTTGGGACCTTTTTGCCAGAGTACCCCTATACTCTATATACCGATAATGCCAAAACTAAAATCATGCAAAATTTGATCATACCAAGTAATGTTTAGTTTAAAGTAAAACTAAAATTTCAGCTGGCCAAAAATTGAACCATCATTTTAAACGTCAAAATCTTATTTAGTTTTACTATAAAAAATTTAACCAGTCAAATGTTTTGATACGGGACAAAATTTTAGTCTAGACGAGATTAAATTATAACTTGACAGGCGAGAAACAAACAATCGTTTGTCACAAAGGGCTAGTAACCAACTGTTGCTGTGACCTTCATATTATATTATATCAACAATCCCTTCCAAGTTCCAACGCAAGAGTGCTTCTCCTTGTGACCTTGTCCAAGTTTGATAACCATGCTTTCAAGAAACCGGTCAGTTGACTTCAAGGGCCAGTTGCGAGGGTTGTATTGTGCTGTGCTGGGTCGCTGCTACAGAAAAGTAAGAGTGAAGAATCTCATAGTTTTTTTCTCAAAATAAAAGAAAGTTTAGATAAACCCTTTTATAAAATGTTGTTCCTCAAGCACTTGTTGTTTAATTTGAAATAACAATTTTTTAATAAAGAAATAGGATTATCCTAGCATCTGCCTCTTAAGATGCATAGATCCATTGAAACATGCTAATGACTCCGTTTGGAATCAATATATTGAACAAAATTAGGCATGCATTGAATTTCTAAAAGCAGCTCCACCAAACGCGATTATCAACTTTAGTAATGCGGAGTAGTTACTCACAAACATGAGCTGATACCTTGACTATTCTCGTAAGTTCTAAGCGACTCCAGCAAACTCCCTATCCACTGCGTTTCCAGTGCTACAGTATAAAAGCCGTGGGCCATCTTTTGCAAAACACTCCAGCAGACTCTATTTCCCATGCAACAGTGTCACGGAAGAGGGCGAACGTACTTCAAATTTGGAGTCATCTCGCTCTCCCCTCACCACTGTTTATAAAAGTTGATTATAGATCTGAGGGGAGAAGGAAAGTATAGAAGATAGAAAATAGAGTAGCTGTTAGAAATAAAAAAATAAAATATAATAGTAATATTAAGTGATACTATAATGATATTATAAATAATAAATTTTTAAAATACTTACTAAAGATAACCCGTCAAGTGACGCTAAACTCCATCCACTTAGTTTGCATAGTTTCCAAGTCTTAAGGCATCAAGCTAGATCACTAGCCTTTATAGCTTTCCAAGATGCAACTGCTCTGCCTGTCCCCTCCGTAGCAAACAGAATCACCCCGAAACTATTCACACCATGCACACAATTCCTCCCGTTGTTGATATTCAGGACAGGTTAGGCACGTACGTAGCAGAAGAGCAGCCGCGTCAAACGTGCGGCAACGTTTGAGCGCGGCTAGGCCAGTGCCCGTCGGGCGTAGATCAGGCTCGCCGGGGCAGAGGATCAGTAAGGAATAGAGTCGCCGGCGCCGTCTCTGCCTTCCCTGCGATGTCTAACGTTTGGGCCGGAACTTTGATCGAAGGCGGCTCGTGGGCTTCCGTGCGCTAGGATGAAAGCCCAGATCCGTGAAAACTTGAAAATGTCCACATCGGACAGAACTTTTTTATTTTTATTATATTTCTTAAATAAAAAATTATAAAAATAGATATCTATTTTGAAAAATCACACATCTAAACTATTATATCCCATTGAAAAGGTAATAGCTGACTGCCGCTCTTTCAATGGGTGATGGGTTAAAAAAAATAAAAATACAGCATTATATTGCTTTCAAAATTCAAAATACTTTCAAAATAGTCATAAATAATTCTAAAAAAATGTTGGATATGAGAATATTATAATCTGGCTCTCTAAAAATATTTAACTCAACAATTACTTGTACAATGAGAACCGAAAATAACAAATTTTATCGTATAGAGTTTGACATACTTTGTACAATGAAATTTATCTTTCTTTCTTTCCAATAATATAGATCATATTTTTGTCTGAAATTTTTTGGAGAGCTAGATCATATAGTATCCTCTATACTACAAAATATTTTTAAAAAATTATAGCTATTTCGATAATATTTTGAATTTTGAGAGCAATGGAATGTATCATTTTTTTTATTTTTAAACATGTCACCTTGTAATGGGCTACTAGACATCTGATTTTTCAAATGAACGTCTATTTTTATAAATTTTTTATTTAAGAAATAAAAAATAAAAAATTGGGACAAATCCATCACGTTATTAAATCATGGGGCCTATTGGATTCCCATTGCAATGTGTAGCCGTATGGGCCACTGTAAAAGTTTTAAAGTTTTGTATCTGTTGTTGATTTCTCACAAACATGTGCATTCGGACCCATATTGAAAGTCTCACATAACATTTCCTGAAAATTAGTGACTCGTGTGTCAAATAATTTCCCATATAGCTAGATGTTCAAGACAAATTAAGTGGGTAAGCCTTCGATTTCAGAAAAGGAGATTGATGTGCACGGAAAATAGTATCTGCTGAGGCTAGGAATGGCGTTAAATGAAAATTTTCACATTCACCCTCAAAGGTAAAAATACCCAAATAATTGAAGAAAAATTATCTTCACCCATTTGTACTATCTATTAGGAGGTTCTACGTAAGAAAATAACAAAAGAAACATCATATTAGTAATGGGTATTTAGCACGTGTCACTAATATCTTATTAGTGTTAGATCTAATAAGAACGCGTCACTAATGTGCCTTCTGATTAGGTCTAAACATAGACCCGTCACTAATGAGTGATATTAGTAACAGATCGTAACATGATATGTCACTGATGATAATAGTGATAGGTTGTCATAGGCTAGTCATTAATGATGGGTCAAATTATAACTCATCACCCATGACCAACTCATCAGTCATATGTTAACTTATAACCCATCATTAATGATCAACTAATTAGTGACAGATCAATCTAGGCTAGTCATTAGTGATAGGTCAAGTTGTGACCGATCACTAATGAACCACTAATCAGTGATAAGTTATCCTAGGCCAATCCTTAATGAGTGGTCAACTTATGACCCATCACTAATGACGATATTTATTAATAAAAACTTTGCTAAGGGCTATGCTTGTGGTATTTTTTATCGATAAAAAAGCATAGAAATAGAATCATATGACGGTTTTATAATATGTTAGTCTTCATCTACCCAACAAGTGTTCCATACTAAAGCAAAATATATTATTTTGCTTTCCATTTAAATGCTTAGTAATGCAAATTTGATCTTGAGTTATTCACAAATATTTTTTATTTTTTATTTTTCTTTTATTTTTTCTCACCTCAACAACACTGTAATAAAAACTATTGTACATTTTTGCACAAGTTTGATGTAAGAGGTGACGGCTATGGATACAAGTATGCGTTCCAAAAATATTGCAAAAACTTCAGGGGCGAGAGCTCAATCTTCCAGACTAAATTTGGCCTTGAAAAAATTACCGAGCATGACAAAATGGGGGAGAAATAGATGTAACTTTTTTTTATGTCTGTAAAGTAAAAAAAAAAGGTCAAAATTGGAGTCCGTATGCAAAAGTAATGCCTATCTTATTGAAGGCACTCCGAGTCATGTATCAATTTGTGATCGTTTGCATGAGATATTCATAAATTCATCACATATATTAATACAAATTTGGATGAAGAAAAATTTTATATGTAAATTATAACCCTCGGTAAAATTTGACAAAATCAGTCATTAGTGACGGATCACGGTTATGACACGTCACTAATGACCTTCAGCACAGAAGGTTAAAAGGATAAAATATTCGGTTTCTATCACAACAACATAATAGTAGAGGTGATAAGGTGGCTACGCACATGAGGGAAAGGTCACATGTTCGATTCCTACGGAACACAAACTTGAAAAAATGTGAAAAATAGCGTGGCTTATAAGGCATATGTGATGGGCCTGTGTTGGAATGGCTCGGTTGAAAAAGTATATATTTTGACTTTTTCTGTGTCCAAAGAATATGAAAAATGTTCAGTAGTCATTAATGTTCAATCAATAGTGGTAAGTCATAGTTACAACTTGTCACTAATGACTGAATATTAGTAACGGGTTACGGTTATAACCTGCCACCAATGACCTTATTAGTGACAAGTTATAACCTATCACAAATAACCTATTATTAGTGACATGATAAGAGTGACAGATACGAGAGCTATCACTAATGACGGTTATCACCGTTACTAATGACCTTTTTCATGTAGCGAGGAGCATCGACTAATCAGCTAGAAGCAAATATGTATTAGATGGAATTCCATGACTAACATGACTCTATTTAACTATAGAAGCCCACACGTCACTACTTAAAAAATACTTTCACTATCGGCTCTAAAGCCACCTTTACTATAAGTTTTGGAGTCGACAATAGGGAACAAACAGTTATAGTTTCAGGCTCAAGGACTGACAGTGAAGGGGTTATCACTCCCGACTGAAGGCTTCAGCTGGCAGTGATAACTGACTATCACTGTCGGCTTAAGCCATCAATCAGCAGGGAAAGTCGGATCTTGATCGACATTTTTTGGCTAAAAAAAAGCAAAACTTTTTTTGGCTCGACCAGGAATGCCCCGCACCTGCGTCGTCGCAAGCCACGCGATTTTTTGGCACGAAATACTCACATGTTCGCTTCATGGCACTCGAACCCGGGAATTCTCAGCTCGCATTATACGTCATTACCATCCCATCATATAAGTACTAGTGATAACAATAGCATATACAATCATTTTGATCTTTTCTATCTGAGACTTCAAACGATTATTTGGACATCTAAATGACTTCAATTGAAAAGGTTTTCAACTATAATTTTAATATGAAGTTTATCCCCATCCGATTTTTATGAAAAAGTTACGAATTTTTTAAGATAAACTATCATTCATTATTATTGTCGGTTCATAACACAAACAGACAGTGATATTTGATGAACTATCACTGTCGAGTTTAGCCACGAGACAACAGTGATAGCCAATGTATCACTGCCGATCGTTAGCTTTAACCAGTAGTAATGATTGAGCTAGGCATCACTACCGGCTCAAGCCATCGATCGACAATGATGACTCTTATCATTGCCGGTTCATAAACTATATTAACTAATTCTTCCGCACAACTTATAAAACAACAGTGATGCACCATCACTGTCAGTCCATTAAAAATCGATACTAATAGACTGGTATATAAGACCGGTTTTATAATAGTGTTTATTACCTGAATGCACAATTAGCGTGAGGATATACCCTTGGTAATGCTTAATATATATAATCGGTGAACTAACTCATTCCTGTATACAACGAAATATTTATGTAATTGTTTCAATTGTAATGTAGCTGAGGCTAGGTGGAGTAATAATATATTCTGAGTACATGTCGCCACGATTAATAATATGTTTTCAGTTTCCTCTAAAAACGAGCAGCGTAGTTCACCTCAGCTTGAAGGAGGTTCGTTTCGCATATACGTACCAATTGAGGTATGACAGCATGCATGGTAGCACGCTACTTTCTCTGAGACGGTACTTTCAATATCTAAGGCCCTTTTTGGTTGGAAATGTTGTGATATAAATCTTAATGATAGGGAGAGTATCATTTTAAAGGGACATCTGTTTAAGAGGGGTGTCACCTTGAAGAAACATGAGCTTGTCATTTCATCATGTAGAAATCTAACATGAATATAATGAAATAAACTAGAGTCCACTCTGTATCGTGCGGATAACGTGATAAAAAACAAATGAACAGTAGAATAGAGAATCGGATCAATACAATATAGAGTGAACTCAAAGAATTGATAACGTGTTGGAATAAATATTTTTTACCTTTATAATTTATTTAAGCCTTACATATACTTAAATAATTTGCACAAAAATATGCAAAATTATTATTGGTGATACCTTATGTTATATTTGCATAAACACAAAGTAGTAGAGACTATGACATCAGTTAGGACGGTAGTGTCATCCGTCTTAAGTGGATGTATTACATGTCATAGTAGCGAGTAGCTCGTCTATTGTTATGAGGTCTACACTATATTGGTGATTATCTTCAATTTGTTTTCCAATATTTACATGCACAGAGACTATATATTTGACCATGACTGCATGTCACCAATACATTAGCAGTGAATTTGTCTGTCATGAAGGTCTACACACCAATAATTATGCAATACTCATATTGAATTTTAATTTTACATTATTATATAATATTTAACATGTACATAGTCTATGTGTTTGGCAGTGACCATATGTCACCCACTTCATTAGAAGTGGAGTCTGAGACATTAGCAGCGAATTATCTCATGTCTTGTATTGAAGGTTTACGTCTAAATGTCACTCTTGATATACTTTGGTTCATATTTTTGCTACAATAAATACCAAAATTTAGTGTAAAATATTTTTGATGAATATCTTTTATAATATTAGCAAAACATAAAGCGGTGGAGTGTTTTTCGTCCACTACTGTGAGGTCTACATTTGGTACATATCAACATGATGACTACCTTCAATGTGTATAACCAAAATTAATAGAACAGAGACTATATTTTAGCATTAATTATCAAGTCACCTATTCCCACAGGAAAAGATACTAAAACATTAGCAGCGACCTTGTCACCTGTTATTTATAGAAGACTACATCTATATTCAAAATACATCTTGAATTTAAATTTTGCACACAATTACGATATTTTCATGCTATTTAATTTACTATCCTGGTAAATTAATTTAATAAACTCATGTTAGATGGTCACAACTATCTGACTTAGGTTATGAACATAAAACACTATTTAACGTATTGAGAACTCATTGAAGCAACAACTGCACCTCAACTTGAAGCCCAATGATATTTGGACAACTCAAAGAATTTACCCGAGGGCAATTCCTTATGTGCCACTGAAAATTTTGCTTGTTTCCTATTTGCCACTGATGCATCAATGACATGTGGGCCCTAGACCCATATGCTATTGAGGGAATGAATGGAAAATAAGGAAATGGTAAAATTTTCAGTGGCAAATAAGTAATTTTAAGGTATTACCTCCATTCAAATCCATAATCGGATGGAAGAGGATCGACATGCTCTTTGGACATTATTAAGAAAGCACTATGATCAGCATAAAGGTTTTTCTTCTTCCAAAAGCAATATGCGAATGGCCTATCATTCATTTTTAGGACTATAAGTCTGTTGCGGATTATAACTCTGTTATTTAGAAGATCTGCTACAAATAAGCAAAATTTTCATGGATCTAACAAGGGTAATGATTTTTCAAGAAAAAGATGTTCACAAGTTTTTCATAATTGTGATTGTATGAATCATCGTACCATGAAATGTTATATCCCTACGCATTTGGTTGATCTATATCTCATGTATATTGAAAAAGAAAAATAAATTTAAGGGGATAAGTTTGATGCTTACTTCAAATTAGAAATAATATGGAAGTAAGTTGTTCTTAATATGTTCTACAAGAGCATCACAACAATATGATCCAACAAAAATAGGACGACTTCCTCAATAAAGGTAACATACTTGTGGAATTCAATTCCCTAGACATATTTGAGACCTCAATTAGTCTCATCAATCCCAAGATTTGTTATAAGCCGATCTTAGTACTACTATAAGTTATAATTTGATTGTTGTTATTATTTGTATCTTCAAAAGATACTATTGATATGAATTCTATATATGAAATTTACTCTGATATAGAATTTACGGGAAACAATGAGATGAAGAAACAAATTTGTTTAGTGGACAATTTTACAACTAATACAATATTAAGGGAGAAAAAGTATTTCCATACTCTTAAAAAGAGGTAAGGAAATATTATAACCATCGTAAGACGCGATGCATTGATTGGCGGTTCCTCCAGAGCCGTAGTTATTATCTTAATGGGTACTCAAGTTAGTAATTAATGATACACTAATGTAGCATGATTCTATATATATCATGTTAAAATCAAAATAGTTTCCATTAGAAACTCATAATGAAAACAATGATGGATATTTCTTCATCACCATAACGGATATGAGAAGCAAGTGCTTGGGCAAATTCCTTCAGTTTCATCTGAATTGTATCATACATAAATCTCGTACCACATGTTGTGTTTAAGAAATTTTTTTATAATCTTAATTAAATTCAAGAATTTACATGATTGCCTTGGTCATCCTTGTTTATGGATGATAAGAAAAACTATTAGCAATTCTATTGGTCACAACAATAATGTTGTAATATTCCAAAAATCTTCAGATTTTGTGTCACCGCATGTGCCACAGGAAAAATAATTTTAAGGCCCTCTTACCTTAAAATTAAAAATGAGCTACTCAATTTTCTTGAATGCATTCAAGGATATATATGTTGTCATATTCAGCAAGTGTCTTGATTATTAAGGTATTTTATGGTGCTCATAGATGCATCTACAAATTTATTACTCACATTACCAAATCATGACAGAATTATCCTTAACACAGGATAAAATCTATTGGAACGGATAATTCCACTAAATTCAATTCACGGACCTGCAATGATTATTGCATGGCCTTAAGCATTAATTTGGAGCATTAAGTACTTTATATGTACATGCTCAAAATTAATTGTATGACCATTGTGTCAAAATTGCAATATACAAACCTCATGTTGGAAATCAAGTAGTCTTACATGCCATATATTTAATTCAAATAAGACCAGCTATATGTTATACGGCTTCCCCTTTGCAATTAAGTATGTGGAAATCAAATAAGCATTTCCCATCTACGATAATTCGGTTACATTGCATATGTACCGATATCACCACCGCATCGTACATCAATGAGCCCTCACAGAAAATTAGGGGTCTATATGAGGTATACTTTTTGTCAATCATAAAATACCTTGAGCCCCTAATAGAGGACTTATTCACAGCCCGATACCCTGATGCGGATAATTTTTAGATATTAGGGGGATCAAAAGTGCCACAAAGAATGTCAGGAAATAGATTGAAATGCCACATGTATTCAGTCCTAGATATGGACACTCAATGCATAATCCACGTACTAAAGAATATGAACATGAAGTTCAAAGGTTCATAAATTTACAACACATTGTAAATAATGTACCAGATGTATTTACTGACGTCAGAGGTGTCACTAAATCATATGCCCGCACTCATTGCGACAGAAAGAGTGGAAGTACCTAATAAAATCACTCAACTCCCAAATGCAAATAAGAGGGGAGAAATATGGTCAAGCGGTAATGCTTTTTATAAGCATCCGCGAAAACAAAATAGTAAATGCAAATCAACCTAAAGTTAATTGACACCTTATGGATACTCAATATCTAAGGTCTACGGATGCTCAACATCCAAGACCCAACATATATGTGCACAGCATTTTAAGGTGTTGAGACATCAGAACACCCTAACTCCATTGTTGTGGAAAATCAGAAGGAGTTAGAAAGATTAAATGAAATATCCACAAAACTATATTGATTCTGGAGAATTATACAATAGAAAGACTAAAATTATCGACAAATATTTCTCCTCAAAAATTGCAAAGGTCTTCAATTGGATCTAGGCCAAAGTCCATGGCCACGGTACAGTGCCTAAAATGCTCTAACTGGATCAGATAGAAGAAAACAATTGAGGTAGAATTGCACTCGCTCAGTGAAAGAGAAGTATTTACCACAATAATACTTACCCTTCAAAATATCCTCCCTATGAGATCAAAGTGTTTTCGTCTGCAAATGGAATGAAAACAATGAGATAGTGATACAAAAGCGAGACATGTAGCACAAGGGCTCACTATTGGGGAATGGGTAGTCTACTCTAACCTAAAACAATAAATTTCTACTGCATTTACCAAAGAAACCATGCAAGTAGGAGATCATAGATCATTACCACTTAACGCATATTGCAGCAGAAGAAGAGTTGGAGTAGACCGATCCAACGTCATGCGTGTCAAACTTCTCAAACAGCTTTTCGATCTGGTCCGTAACTAGCCCCGTGTAGGTGGTCATATTCCTCGACCAACTCCAAGCAGGTGGTCATGCTACTCAGCCAGTTCCAAGCAAGTAGTCGTGCTCCTCGATCAGTTCCTCGACCAACCACCGAGCAAATATGTCACATTGTCGACTAGCTCTGATTGGTCGCGTCACGCTCCGCGACCAGCGCCGAGCAAGTATATCGACCAGCCGAGCAGCAACATTAAGATCTACATGCCGAGGAGATCAATGCCGCAATAGCAGCAGCAACTCTATGGTATCCACACGTACTGGCCCAAATATCGCATGCACGGCTAGGGTTTTAGGAGATCATGTGGAGGGTTGCGGCTAGGGTTTCAGAGTGGCTCTACCCATTCACGCCCCACCCCATGCCTCTGCTTATAACAATCTTGCTAATGGGCTCCCAGGTTGGAATTTCTTTAGGACTCAAACACCTCATGGATCACAATCTAATCAAATTCATATACGAATCTAATTCGTATGTTTTGTTCTAACCAATTAAGTGTGTGACCCGTTAGGTTTATGTACAAATGGCTACAGCTTGAAAACCCTTTCCAAATTGAAATCAATAGCGGTCCCTAGCAGGATATGTTGACCTTCGAGTATAAACAAAGATACAATGATCCCTTGATATACACATGCACTGATCCCTTTGCCTCACGATACTAGTTGAGCTCAAGACGAGATATGTGCCACCCTTGTGATAGCTCGACCATTCACTCGATCAAGTAGTGGATTCATCATAATTAACTCTTTAATCATATTGGTATGACTTTGTACTTTTTGAATCCAACTACCTCGAGGGGCCTAGAGATATTTCTCCTGTTATCAAGGAGGGGCGAATTCCATCTTGATCGCTTACACCCTATAACATATTTAATGATAAACCCAAAAGTTACATTTATGACTACCCAGTTACTGAGTAGCATTTGGTACCTCCAAAGTATGTCATTACACATTCTGGGAATCAATGATGATGTCAGATCTAAGGATCCTATAGGTGCACCATTTGAGATAACAACTAATGGCACATTATAAATAACAATCCCGGCAGTATCTCAAAATGGGTCTATCCGACATCATGTTATCTAACATGAATATCCACATTATTGATTTGGTACCTCTATACCTATAATCCGTAAAATGTGATCATCAATCAATACATGTCCTAGTTTTATGAATCATCATGATGATATGTGACCAGGGATCAAATTAGAATAATATCATGATATAAACAAAGAGTTTCACAAACAAGTCATATACTTGATAATCAATGTAAATGATAGTTATTCTTGGAATAACATATTATTCATAAGTACATGAATATAGATGTGTGATACAATCATCTCTATGATTACCTCTAAGTATATCACCTTCATTCACGCAGGGACCCAACATCAATTTTTGATGAAATATTCTCTCCATTTATAAGTCGAATAACATTTTGATATTTAATATTGTTGAAAGAATCTGGTCACTTGATTTGGAAATATATATGAAAGTTTATGAAGGACTTGAAATTCCGAATTCCAAAGTAAATCGTTGATAAAGACTGAATTGTGTAAAGTCACTTCATGACTTAAAATGGTCGGAAAAATATGGTACAAACTGATTGAATGAGTTTCTTTTGGAAAAGGCTTACTCAAATAATGATGATTGCTCATATGTGTTTATAAAGAAATCCTCAGCTGAATTATATATCATCTTAGTGTATGTAGATAATCTCAATATCATCTGAAATACACAAGACACAATAATCTTAAGAAGAAATTTGGGATGAATAATTTGGGTAAAACCAAATATTGCTTTAAGTCTATAACTTGAGCATATTCTCTCAGGAATACTTGTATACTAGTTTGGATATATCCAGGACATACTGAAGGAATTCAATATGGATATATCATTCAAACATCTATGGTTATTCAATCTCTTGATATGGATAATGATCTATTCAAATCCCTGGATAATGATAAAGATGTATTTGGACCTGAAGTTCCATATCTCAATATCTTTGGAGCGCTAATATATCTTGCAAATTGCAACATGTTCGATATTGCATTTGTAGATAACTTGCTAGCTAAATATAGCGTAACTCTAATAAAATGCCATTGAGAAGAGTAAAGGATACCCCCTATATCTTTACGGTACAAAAGAATCTTGGTTTATTATATTAGAAAACCTAAGACATGACTATGATTGGATATATAGATACTGACTATTTATTAGATCCCCTTAGTACCAGATCATAGACAGACTTTGTATTGTTATATGGTGGAAAAGGTTTTTCATGAAAATCATCAAAATAGACTCTCGTGGCTAATTCCTCTAATCATTCTAAAATAATTATATGAAGCATTACATGATGTGTATGGCTTCACAAAATGATTAATCACACAGGAGAATCATGTGTTATTGGTTCATCATAATCATTTACCATTATCTTTGAAGATAATGTTCCTTGTACTGCTGAAATATCATGTGATTATCTTATAGAATTATTCATGAAGTCTTTACCAACATATTTATTCCATTCATAGAATTGGTATGAGATGACTTTAATATATGCAAAGTTCAAGAAGAGTAAATCCCTAGTACATAACATGTTATAATCCTCAGATAATAAATATTGCACTCTTTTCCTTTATGAGTTTTTTCCAATATGGTTTCTTATATAAGGTTTTTTAATGAGACAATATCAATTCAAGCATATATGCCACATCATTTTCTCTAAATATTTTCATTGAGTTTTAAGGAATTTTCGATAGCATATTACAATTATGTCTTATCATATATTTTTTTTCACAGGGTTTTGAAAGGAGATTTCATTGTGTTATATACCTATGACCAAATTGATGAAGCGGGAGTGTTTTGATATAAACCTTAATGATTAATTAAATACCCATTAGGAAGAGATGCCTCCCAAAAAGATACCTGCTGAGGAGAGATGTCTCTCAAAGGACATGAACTTATCCCATCATCATATATAAATTTAACATAAATGCAATGAAGGAAACTAAAGTTCATTCTATATCATGTTGATCCGATTATCTACTCTCTGCTGCATGTTCATTTGTTTTCCAACAGGAAAAGCAAACTTTGCCACAGGTCTCTTTAGAGTTTTACTCAGTTACGCAAGTATATAGCTAGTAGTACTAATTACTAGCGCGGGTAAAAAATGGCGGCTGTTACTAGCCATAGTGGCCTGGACCGTTACAAATTACAAATAATCCAAAAGTTTTTTTGATAAAAATTTTAGTTTTGAAAATTGTAGGGTAATGGTTTGTTTCTATTTTCATTTGCTCGACCTAACCAGCGCAAAAGATCTTAGTAATGCTTGAGAATCATGAGACGTGGACGAATTTGGATTTTGGGATCTGGATCATCCCCTGTCTGTTTGCACGATGACTACCTATAGTACGTACCACCTAGTCGCGTCAAACGATCGTCTCACCCGAAAATTTCCAAATTATTTATATATATATATAATCAATCAGATCGTCAAAGATGTGCTCGCTCGGTTCATGCATGTAAGATTAAAAACTGTTCTGTCTAGACGAATCTACTAATATGATTCTATGTAACCAATCAGATATTACTGATGAAGGTTCCAATAGTAGGAGGGAGCAAACGAACAAAGACCATCACAATACCTACCTACCTACAGACACAGACAGGTCCAAAAATACAGACGCACGCGCAGCCGGACGATGGATATGCATCGGTGTCGGAGTCAGGGTCTGGGCAGCGTGTATATGCAGGTGGCAGTAACGGCTCGGCGGCCGACGTCGACGTACGTTGACACGGGGGACCAGGCGCCGCGATCGACCTCTCCCCGGACCGGCTAGTCGCCGAGAGGGCCCCGCCGCGTTACGTAAGCGTGGATGCATGGCCCGCCCGCCGTTGCTAGCAAGGTAGGTCCAAGGTCGTCGTTCCACCGCCCAGACACCACTGGAAAATGATCCAAGACTCTGCATCTCTCTCGTCGCGCTCTTGGAAACTTTTCGCGCCAGACAAACGTAGTCACGGCGAGAGACAGACTGATCGAGATCGGAATTCAATTCTGCGTGTGAAAGGAGTCGATGTGGTGTGGTGGCCTAATTAACTTGGACTCTTGGAGTCGCCACTCTTTCAAACGCTTGTGGAGAACGCAAGATCCATGTACTATTCACGTGATCGATCGGCCAGTCCCTGGCGCTGTCTCATGCGTCGCCATAGCCAAATTTATTGGCGTCGCGCGTGTGTGGTGGTTTTCTTCTGTCCTTTCACCGGCAGCGACGACATGTCATGGGAGTCACAGACGGCTAGATCACTTGCCATTATCACATCGCAATTTGACATCGGTCTGTTGCACTGTCCCTATAGCTTCTCCCAGTGCGGTCTATCACTACTATAAAACTCCTTTAGTACCGGCTTCAACACTATATAGAAAAAATTATTAGTGACGGGTGATAATAAATATTAATAATAAGTTATGCACTCGTCACTTTTATCGTGTCACTAATGATAGGTTATTAGTAATAGATGATGACTCGTTACTATTAAGATCATTAGTGACGGATCGTAACTGTGACCCATTACTATTAACTAAATATTAGTGACATGTTGTAATTTTTACCCATCATTAATAACCCATGAACATTTTTTGTATTTTTTATAAAAAAGTCAAAAAAATATTATTTTATCTGAGCCATCCCAATACAGGTCTATCCCATATGCCTCAGAGGTCATGTTTTTTCATATTGCTTTCAAGTTTGCGTTCTATGGGAATCGAACCCACGACCTTCTCCTCACGCGTGTAGCCATCTTACCACCTATGCTATAATGTAGTTGTGATAGAAATTGGATATTTTATCATTTTAACCCTCTTTGCGAAAGGTAATTAGTAACGTGTTATAACTATGATCCGTCACTAATAACTAATTTTATCAAATTTCGTATTCTAGGGCCGTTGAGGTGAGAAATAATAAGAGAAAAATAAAAATAAAATAAAAAATATTTGCGAATACCATCATTAGTGACTGGAGTTGGTCATTAGTGACAGATTACAAGTTAACCTGTCACTAATGACTGACATAAGACGACCCATCACTGTTTGAGTAGATCATTAGTGACAGGTCAAGTTATGACATATCACTAATGACTGGCCTAGGACGGTCCGTCACTGATGACCTAGTCATTAGTGATGGATCACAACTTGATCTGTCATTAATGACTGGCTTAGAAAGTCCTGTCACTGATAATCTTATCATTAGTGACAGGTCACAACTTGACCTGTCACTAATGACTAGCCTAGGATAACCCATCACAACTTAGATCATAATGGATATGGGTAATGAGTTCCACATCTGTTATCCTGAATATGTTATTGATGACTAGTCATTGGTGACGGGTAAGGACCTATCACCAATGAAGTCATAGGTGACAGGTGGTAACCATGACCCATCACCTATGAGCGTCTTCTATGTGCTTGGGAGTAAGACATAAGTAACGAATGACCTCTTCACCTGTCACTTATGTTAGGACATAAGTGATGAGTAACTAAGTTACCCTTCAATTCTATCTTTCACCAATATGCTAGGGAGAAGACATAAGTACGGATGACTTATGTCTTAATAAAATTACCCGTCACTTTTGTATTTCATCCATGTGCTGGGGAGAAGTACATAAGTTACAGGTTAATAAGTCACTCGTCATTTATATGAACACATAAGTGACTGGTAACAAAGTTACCCATCACTTATGTATATTTTACCCTGCATGATTGTATTGTGTTCCTGACTACATCCTGGAGTATAGCCAAGATTTGACAGCTGTGTTCTCCTTGCAAACAACAGCAACGCATCCAAATCCATATCGACAAACAACTTATATAATAACTCACTTCATAACAGAATCACAAAAATTACAAAGTTTTTATCAATTCATTACAGAATCACAAATGTTACAAAGTTCCAATCTACTCATATTATATAAGACCTATAGGGTTTCTATAGTGCAACTCGTTGTCTGGGTTGATGACTTCAAACATCATGAACTCAGCAATATGTTGTCAAACCCTCGGGAGTGCACTGTCGTCGAGAAAATAAGGTAAAAAATCTTGCATAATTTGATGTGTAACCAATATCACGTTATTATGGAATTAAATTAATTACTGAAATTATTATTGAATAATCTTGTATTGAACTTACATTAGGGAATTTGATATCCTTTTCTTGGATCACGAGTAGCATGTTCCACGCAATATAGAATCCTTAGGTATTGCCCAATGGTTATTGGTGGCACTGTGGAAAAGAAAATTTATGTTTAGATCGAAAGGAAAAAAGCTTGAAGGTACTTCTGTTTGGTAGCACTTCCCACGAACCTGGTCTTGTGTGTCAGTCTATGGCTGTCTGTCGCGTTGTAGCCAGGATTAGTTCAAATGTACTTGTCAAAAGCCCTGCATAAAGATGGATTGATCAGAGAACATTTGAATATTAGAAATGTTAAATATGTAAAATAAGCTAGACAAAACTTATGTGTCGAGGAGTCCTTTTATGTGTCGAGCATCGAGGAGTCATTTCACGCTCTCTAGGTATGCCTTTTGATCCTACTAGTCTTGATGAGTCGAGGTATCACACCAAGTTTTACTTGAGGCAAATGACCTGTAAGATCCAATAGCCACCGGTGTTGTGGGTGTCCAACAGGTAGTCCATTTTGGAATAATATTGCATTGCCTTGGCCACATAGTCCATAGCGTAGTCGAGATGAAGTTGGATAACCGAGATTGTAACGGCCTTAGGGTCAAGAAATCCGAGGGACTCCTTATTCTTCCTTGTTTCTTTGATCAAGTGCCTATAGATAAGACTATTGTTAGATTCAAGAATTAGTTGTATTAATTAATGAATTTCTAGATTCAAGGGACTTACAAAGTAAAAAACCATAATAACTATATGTCCATAGCATCAAGGTTGAAGAGGTTGTATAAGTCACTGAAACCCACATGAAAGTAGCCATCATCTTTTAAGAAGTGTCATTGTTTGTACTGTACGACTATGGCTTGAACATTGGTGTCTTTAGAAGTCTGCATGTACTAATTATGCAGGTCGACACATACTTGTCCCACTCTTATTAGGTCATCTACCTTCAGTAAGGGCTCCCCATATTTGAATTTTGTGTGGGCACTAGTCCACGCTGCTCCAATATCTATGGACTTCTTCGCGGGTACAATGGCCTTCAACCTCTTTGGCATGCGCTTTTTAGAGTCTTTCTTCTCGGTCACCTTTTCCTTCTTCTTTGGGCTCTTTGGGGGAGACGACATTAGAGCTGGAAGTGAGGCTACTAAATGTGAAGGAGAAGGCAGTGAAGCCGACTTTTTTAGAGGAGAAGAAGGTAGTGAAGCTCATTCACTTGAAGCTACCCCACATGTAAGTGAGGGGCGTGGCGGTGGTACACTTGAAGCTCGTCCAAACTAAGATGCACTGGAGACTATGATGCCGTCCCTCTTCTACTAGATCCTTTGCTGAAGAGCTTCACCTAGAGTTGTGACTTCATCATTAGGGGAGCTACAACATGTGATCGGTGGTATTACTATGTATTATGTCCATTGTAACCACGACATAGCTAGCACGTATCGGGACCGTATGTAAGATACGGACGTCTGGAAGCATCTAGCCCCTTGTAACCTCTATGAGATACCCGCTAGGCCTGATTACAAGGCTACAGAGCATGGATCCTTCTATGAGGTCAATAGTATCTAGTTCAATCACGGTAGCAGCTACTTGTTGATCGACCTCTCTTTGGAGGCACAACTACTCTTCCCTGTAGTTTGGGCGCTAGCTTCCGTTGGGATGGTAATCCCTATTCCCTGTGCTACAAACATTTGCGTAATGTATGCTACATGATGTTGCATGGTGGAGACGAGCGGCGGCAAACCCTAGCGCGTGGTGATACACGGGAAATAACTTAGACAAAATGAGACGGAGGAGGGTGCGTAGGGACTTCCTATATATACATATATGGTCATAGGTGACGAGTTATAAATGATCTGATCATAAGTGACAGATCGTAACATAACCCATCACTTATGACTGGTATAGGGAGACCCGTTACTTATAACCAAATCATAAATGATAGGTGGAATTATGGCCTGTCACTAATGTGATAAGTGACTGTAATATTATAACCCATCACTGATGACCTGTTATCAATGACGGGTCGATGTCTGATCTCAATCTAAGATTACATAAGTGACGGGTCGTATAATGATCTATCACTAAATTATATCTTATTTGTCTGTTTTTCACGTAGTGTTAATCCAGTACCAAACTTCTTCTAAAAAATCTACACCGACTGTCTAAGTATGTATGTGATATTGAAAAGGAGCAACTAGTTACGTAGAAAAACTGTTGACCCAGAATATTTCCATCACGGAGCAAACAATCTTCAATCACTTGGTATTTCTTTCTCCACATGTCAGCTGATCATTTTCCCTCCTCTTGCTTTCAGGAGTTCTTTCTTTCTGAGAGAGCAGGAACAATAATACTACTGTCACGAATTTTACTAGACCAGTTATCTATATAGCCTCGAATGTGTATATATACGAATGTTAACGCACAAATATCAGTAGGACTAATCGATCAACACTTTAACACACAGATATTAGTAGGACTAATCGATCAACGTAACACTTGGTCTACGTTTGACATTTCTAAGTAGGCGCCCTTGATTTCACTGCTCTACTCTGTACGTCACGTCATACGCACGGACGTCGTACAGGACCCGCTTGCTATGAGCTGCGATATTTGTGCGCTGGATCATTTGCGTGTGATCTCGTCCACTTTGAATAGAGCTGATGGAATCACTTGAGATGCAACACGACAAATTCACAACCCATCATATCTATATGACTACACATATCAGACGTGTTTCTCTTATAAAACCCTAATTCCTCTGCTTCTCCACCCACCACCACCGCTAGCCCCTTGCTCCCACTACTATAAAATCCTAATTCCTATGCTTCTCCACCTGTTACCGCCGCCCGCCCCCTGCTCCCACTACTACAAAATCAGCTATAGATGGCGGCTCATCACTATGCAAGAACCGGCAGTGGAAATATATCACCCGATTCTTGATCTACCGCGCATGAACCATGATAAAATCCCTAAGAACCAGTACTGATACCAACTATCAGTACCGATTTGTAACATCAGTACCGGTTTGCAATACGAACCGATATCGATAGTCGATATCAGTACGATCGTAACCACGAACCGTCACTGATAGTTGCTACAATACCGGACCCAAATTTTATTTCCAATGCAATTTTTTCTTTTGGTCCTCACGTTCGGCTCCAGCAAGCGCTCTCTCCGCCGGTCACATGTGCACTTCCACTACGTGAAAAAAGTCATTAGTGACGGGTAATAACATGCATTAGTGACGGGTCATGTATCCGTCACTCTTATTACGTCACTAATGATAGGTCGTTAGTGACATGTGATAACCTATCACTATTGAGACTATTAGTGACGGGTTATAATCGTGATTCATCACTAATATTAGTTCATTAGTGACGGATCATAACCGTGGTCCATCACTATTGACTGAACATTAGTGACGAGTTGTAATCTTGACCCGTCACTATCATTGATGAATATTTTTCGTACTTTAGATAAAAAAAGTCAAATAAAATATTTTTTCACCCGAACCATCCCAACGCAGGCCCATCTCATATGTCTCACATGCTACACTTTTTTCATATTGTTTTGAAGTTTGTGTTCCATACGCGACCTCCTCCTCGCGCGTGTAATCACCTTACCACCTCTGCTATCACGTAGTTGTGATACAAACAAGATATTTTATCCTTTTAACCTTCTTTGCCAAATATCATTAGTAACGCGTCATAACCATGACCCGTCACTAATGACTAATTTTGCCAAATTTCGTATTCTAGTGCTGCTGAGGCGAGAAAAATAGGAGAAAAACAAAAATATTTGCGAATACCATCATTAGTGACTGGAGTTGATCATTAGTGATGGATTACATGTTGTCCTATCACTAATGACTGGCATATGATGACCCATCACTGATGAGTAGATCATTAATGAGATAGGTCAAGTTGTGATCTGTCACTAATAACTGGTCTAGGATGACAAGTCATTATGACCTAGACATTAGTGACGGGTCACAACTTGACTCGTTACAAATATTTAGCTTAGGATGACCCGTCACTAATGGCTGGTCTAGAATGCACTGATGACCTAGTCATTAGTGACGGGTCTATATCTGGTCCCGATCAGAAGACACATTAGTGACGCGTCCTTATTGGACCCGTCACTAATAGGACATTAGTAATGCGTGTTGAGCAGCCATCACTAATGTGGTGTCTCCTTTGCTGGTTTCTTACGTAGTGTTCCTCTCTCCCTTACCTCTTCTCCACACATGCTATATCTCTCATTTATATCTTTCCTCCACCACAAGCCTCTCTCTCCCTTATCTCTTTTGCACTCGGCCAAACAAAATCCAGCTGCTCCCACTACCCCTCATCAGTGAGGCACTCCATGTCTAGGCATGCAAGCACCTCGTCGACTAGCTGCATGCCTACAGTGGCATTGGCGCTACAGCTAACGGCGTCCTCCATCAAGTGCAGAGCTTGGTGGTGGGTGAGGAGACGATGGCATTGTGGGCGTGGCCTCTGAGTGGCGCAGGAGTGAGGTGCAGTATCCTCCGAGTGGGCTCCTTCGAGCTGTGCCGACGAGCCCAGGGCGGGTCTAAGGCACGGGCGAGGTCGGCCATGGCGGCCTCGTCCTTGTGTTTGGGTTGATTTTTTCTTGTGTTCATATATGAATGAGATGAGTCAATTTGATTGCATTCTTGTGTTTGAGATGAGTATATGGATGACATGAGTTGATTTGTTCTTGTGTTCGTATGACTGAGATGAGTTGATTTTGAGTCGATTTGAGCATGCATGTGGTAGTGGCAGCGACAGGAGCATCACGTAGAGCGATGACAGGAGCGGAGGAGGTTGACGGAGGAACGAGTGGTGTGGTCAGAGCGAGGGCGACAGCAGAACACACTGACGGTACCGGTAGTCATTCGAGCCAACTCATTTCCTTTTTTGGCTCCCGGTCCACCTATCACTACCGGTCTGTGGCTGGAACCAGTAGTGATGGTGAGTTTCTATGCCTATTCTAGAACCGTCACTGATAGTCACTGACTATTATTGTTGAGTAATTAGTGATGGTTCAATACCCGCCACCGATGGTGATTTTGAACCGCCATTGATGGCATGTTCTGTAGAAGTGTCCAGCTAATCTCCCTTACCTTGGCCTCCTCTCATGGCATAGAATGGCATCGACCTTCGACAAAACCACTAGCTTCCTCAGCAACACGGTGTTGCCGGTTCTCCCTCCCTCCTGGATGATGAACATCAAGAATATGTCCTCCGTTAAAACACACATTCCAATGGTTCTCTACAACAAGGTTGCAAACTGCACCAAGTGGTCGATGTACTTCAAGGATATGGTTGCCAAGTTCGGCCTCCTCTCCAACATTGACAACTCCACTCTGACAAATTCACCAATGATACTTGGACTCATGTGGACTGCGATGTCTGAACCTGGTGCTTGGACCTGATGGCTATACAGATGCATCCATGAGGATATCCTCAATGTCACCCTCGAGTCAAATCAGATGGCACATGATCTCTGGTTGTGTGTTCAAGCCCTCTTCTGTATCAACTAGGACACTCGCGCCATCCACCTTAGCCACCAGTTTCACTCCCTAATGCAGGGTGACCTCTCCATCACGGACTTCCAACATCTCAAGACGACCGCCGATGCCCTTCACGACACTTGATGCCCTATCGATGATAACGAGTTGGGACATCAATGCACTCCCCAGCCCGAGTCCGCACCTCAAGCACGCTGGTGACATCATCTCCTTCTAGGAGCCCTTGGTGTCGTAATCCAAAGGTGCGCTCCATGTTGCTTCTCCACGAGTTGAAGGGGGCCATTGACAAGAAGGACATATCTATGGTGGCCCTCCTCTTCATGACAACTTGCGCTAGTGGCTCCTTCTCTTATGCTAGTGCCCCTCACACCCCTCAATTGGTCCCTCCTATGACGCTCATGTTGGACCCAAGCAAGCATTCACAACTATGCTTCCACCCATCCATGACTCTAGCCAGCAGTGGGATCAAGCCTCCCTCATCACTGGGAGATTTGTCGAGCTTGTATTAATAGAGAAGAATAGCAAAGTTTTTAAATCAAGAAACAAGCAAAATTACAAATGGCCACTTGGGTCAGAAGCTCAAAAAGGATCTATCTCCCAGGATGATTTGCTGCAACCTCTTTGCCCTCGTTGTGCACCAAGTTCTCGCATCCTCTTTTTGTTAGTGGAACAGAACCATGCATGGTATGTGCTTGTGTCCAGGACGCACAAGTCAAGCCATCTGGAGATCACAACAATTAGTTTCTCTTGTTAAGAGATAGATTTGCTTATTTGTTTTGCATGTAACTGAGTTTATTTCCATCTTTCTCTCCCTGTATAGCCTACATAAGCCAATGGTCCCTAATGAAATCGCCAAGCATGTTCTCCTAATCACCTTCATGGCATCAAATACCGCTTGATCTTGACCTCCTCAATCCCATCTACCTTTTCCTCTCCCGCCATCACAAACAACGATGACGACTTTGCCAAGGACGCCACAGCCAAGGCAGCCCTTAAAGACAAGGCCCCCTAGTACATGCCAAGCTCGAGGCCAAGGCAGTGGTGTGGGTATAGGTTGTCGGTGTCTCCAACATTAAAATTCTCATACACATCACTTATTGTCCCCTATTCAAGGTTGCTCTCGAGAAGTATGCCCTCGATGATCACATCCATGTGTCATCCACCTCGACTCCAGATCTGCAATGTACTTGCCTTGATGCTCTCATCCACTCCTAGTTGTAGGCCACCATCTCTTACGAGCTCATCGCCATGATCATGGACGTACTCCATGGCAACTGCATACACCATCTAGTCTTGTATTGAGGGTCTCTACCACGACAACACCAAAATGCACACCATCTATCTTGAGCAGGAATTCTATGGCCTGATGCAAAAACTCTATTTCCGTCGTTGACTACTACTGCAAGCAAAAGGCCCTCATCGATGAACTCACTACCATAGGCATGCCAATCATCGACAAGAGCCTCATCCTCAACACATTACATGTTTTGAGCCCACATCTCGCTTACATGAGCACGTTGATCTCCGTGTAGCATCATGTTTTGTCTTTCCTCGAGACACAATCCACACTCCTCCTCAAGAAATTCATGACGGGGACCAAGTCGTCCACATCTTCAGCCTTCGTCGCTTCTTCCAGCAGCACCACTAATAGCTCCAAGACCTCATCTGGTGGTTCTTCTTCCAACACCACTGGTAGCGGGCAGCCTCATGCCTCCACCTCCAACCACAACAGTGGTGGTGGCAGCTACTCCAACAAGAATCATTGTTGTAATCATGATAGTGGAGGTGGTGGCGCCTACAAATCTAGCATAGCACACCAATAGCTTAGGTTCCAAACCCTGACCATTGCTCCAAAATCTTTGGGTTGAGTCCATTTAGATGTGGCCCAGACAAGGACCCCAGCCCATACTCAGGGCCTCATCTGCCTGGAGCCTTAATGGCTAGCCTCCCTACGGCCGTCACATTTGGCCTGGCACGCTTGGGAGTGCCGCCCAGTGGCTCGGTGCCCCGGCCTATCGGTTTGCTCAACTCTCCTCAGCTGCACCAACGTCTTGGGTCCAGCAACAATTGATGTAGGCATTCAACACCATGTTGCTCCTACCACCGTCGTTTGAGTAGTACATGGACTTCGGGGCATCCACGCACAAGATCTTTAGTCATGATAACCTCTCCTCTTCTTCCACTGTTCCTTCCATTGCATCTCCTTACGCTATTGTTAGCAATGGGTCTTGCATTCCTATTACACATACCGGCACAACCTCTCTCAATTTTCCTTCACGTTCTTTTTGGTTGAACATTGTGATTGTGATACCTTCCATCCTTAAAAATCTTATTTTCGTTTGTTGTTTCACCTTAGATAATCATTGTTCCGTTGAGTTTGACCCCTTTAGACTTTCTGTGAAGGACCTTCAAACTAAGAATGTGATTTAGGTGCAATAGTTGTGGTGATCTCTACCATGTTCATTGGCCGCCTCCCAATCCTTGTGCTCTCTCCGTGAAAACACCATCTTGCATCTTATGAAATCGGCATCTTGGACATCTTGGCAATAAAACTTTATCGCATTTTGCTAGTGCATCCCACATTTCATGTAATAAAACTATGGTAGATTCTTTGTGCCCTACGTGCCAATTAGGCCGACAAGTGTATCTCCCGTTTTATCCCCCCACAACTCGCACTATCAGATATTTTGATTTAATACATTGTGATCTATGGACCTATGGACCTCGCATGTCCCTAGTATTTCTGGCTACAAGTATTATCGCGTTATCCTTGATGATTTTACTTGTTATATGTGGGTGTTTCCCCTATGGCTTAAATTTGATGTATTTGCCATCCTTTGAAATTTTTTTCGCTTATGTTGGTACTCAGTTTTCATATTCTATTCATACCATCCAGTGTGACATTGGCAATGAATTCGAAAACCATTCCATTTGTCTTCACCTCCTCTCCCTTGGCATTGTCCTTCGCATGTCATGTCTGCACACCTCTCTACAGAATGGAAAAGGGAACACATCACCCACTATACCAATGACATCCTCCGCTCGCTTTTGTTTCAAGAAACCCTGCCTCCAACTTGTTGGGTCGTTGCTCTCCATACAACCACATATCTTCTAAATCTCCTCCCCACAAACACTAAATTTTGGCATACCATACCAAGTTCTCTTGGGCAGAACACCCGATTACTCACATCTTTGCATATTTGGATACTGGTGCTACCCCCAACCTCTTTGCCACCACCACACAAAAGCTTGTACCATGCTATGGCTTGTGTTTTTCTCGGCTATCCCGATCACCAAAAGGGGTACCGTTGCCTTGATCCCTCCACAAATCGTATTATGATCTCTCGCCATGTCACTTTTGTCGAATTTTCTTTTCCTTTTTTTGAGCAGCCTAATCGGCTAGTGCTTTCTGACTTCAACTTCTTGTCAGCAATGTCTCATGCTCCTGTACCTTCTCTCCCTCCCATTAGACACCCTATTCCATCCCGTGCCTCAGCGTCTGTTCTTGTTGTGCATGCTGCTCCAACAATGCTTGTGCCTACTACTATGCTCCTGCTCGGGCATCTTCCCTCGTCAACCAGGCATGTGCTTGCACCGCACAAGCCTGCCATGCTCATGCATCATGCCTCCCATGTGCTGCATGTTGCTGAACCACCTCAGCCACCTGCGCCAACCACTCTACCTTCTTCTCAGCCGTTGCCTCTACCCACAACCAACACTGCACCCCCACCGCCCTCCACTCAATAAATTACTCCTGTTATTAATGAGCACACCATGACCACCTGTCGTAAACATTGTTTTTTTGGTAGCCCATCGATCGGCTCAACCTCCAAGTCATTGTTCTATTGCCAATTCCGCAGACCTTTCGTTATGCGCTTAATGATGAGCTTATTCCAGGACCTGATGGCTCCTTAGATAGATATAAGTCACGTTGGGTCCTTCACAAATTTTCCTAGTGGCCCTGCATTGACTTTGATGAGACCTTCAGTTCAATTGTGAAATTGGCCACCATGTGCACTGTCCTCACCATTGCCCTAGCCAATGATTGGTCAGTGCATCAACTCGATGTCAGCAACGTCTTTCTCAATGGTATCCTCACTGAGAAGTCTATTGCCAACAACCCTTCAGCTTCATCGACCCATCAAACAGCATGCATGTATAGCGGCTCAACCGTTCTCTGTACAGCCTCAAGTAAGCCCGACGAGCTTGGTTCAGTCGCTTTGTGACCTACCTTCTATCTTTTGGGTTCTCGACATCCAAGGTGGATCCCTTGCTGTTCATCTACAGTCATGGCACAGATACTGTCTACCTCCTGATGTATGTCGATGACATCGTCCTGACCACCTCCTCGTCGGTGGCATTACTTCAGTAGGTGATCAGCTTGCTTCATAGCGAATTCTCCTTGATGGACTCAGTGGCCTGCATTTTTCCTCGGTGTCTCCGTTTAGTGCACCACCATCAATTTCTTTCTCTCCTAGTGCTAGTATACTGAGGATATACTTGCTCATGCGAGTATGATGAATTGCAACACTTGCAGTACTCCCGTCGATAACAGAGCCAAGCTCCCCGTGACCGGTGCCCTGGTGGACAATGCCACTGATTACAGAAGCATTACTGATGCTCTTAAGTACATGATGTTTACATGTCAAGACATCACCGATACCGTGCAATAGGCTTGCCTACGTATGCATTATCTGCATGAGCCACACACCAACCTTCTCAAGTGGATTCTTCACTATCTCAAGGGCACAATCGGCTATGGCTTGCAGCTTCATTGGAGTTTACTGACATCCCTGACAGCCTACACTGACGCTAACTGGGCTAGCTATCTGGACACTTGTAAGTCTACTTTAGGCTATGGCATTCCTTGGGGATAATCTCGTCTCATGGTGTCCATGCAACAGCAGACGGTTTCCCATTCTAGCACCAAAGCAGAATACCACACTATAACCATTGTTGTCACTGAGTCCTATTGGCTTCGTCAACTCTTCGCCGAACTGCATCATCCTCTTCAGCAAGCTACAGTTGTGTTTTGTGACAACATCAGTGCATTCTATCTCTCAACTAACCTCGTCCAACATCAACACACTACAACAGAAATAGTCATCCGAGCCATCCCATCAGTGCCAGTTTGGATAGAACAAGCACTAATGAAGTCTATAAAAGGCACATTCTTCTCCCCCTAACGTTAGCGCCCCTTTCCACCATCTCACCATTGTGCCTCACCTCTGACCTCCTCCTCTGTGATCGAGCCCGTGGTGAGCTTCCTCGAGTCGCTCTCTTCCTTTAGCATGCGTCACTTTCCCGTTTGCCCGATGCCGACGCGAGTCCCGGGTTCGCCGAGCTGCCACCGTCCTTGTGTGTTCGCCGCCAACCAAGCTGCAGCCAGGCCCATTGGCCATTAGGCACACCGTTGAGACACACGCTCTCGTGGAAGATCTAGGTGTTCTCGGTAGGGCCACTTTTTCCATCGCTCACCACATGCTTGTTTCTCCCCGCCCATCGAGCCACCACCGCTGTTGTTCACGGCCATTGGCTGCCTTTCAACGATCGCTGTCAACCACATGTGCCTTAAGCTAGTTTGCGAGAGTGCGCTAGTGTCGATGGTGCCACTCGCTGGCCGAGCGACACCGCCGTTTGCCGTGGCTAGCCAACCCCTAGTGAGAAAGGAATTAGGGCCTTTTAATAATCGATTAATTCAAAAAATTGCCAAATAGAATTATTGTTCAACCATTAAATCGGCTGAAACCTTCAAAATGCATAGGAAATTAATTATAGCTCCAAAAATAGTGAAACCAATGTTTTTTTAGCTTTGTTTTATCATGCTCTACATATTAAAAATACTAGGAGTCATGATCATTTCATTGTTTTTTTATTGATTTCTAAAACGTAATGATAATAATAAATTTGCAGATAGACCAGACATGGATGTACAAGTCTAACCGTCATGGCCCAAAGTTCTTTCATGGCATGGATATTTTTCTTGCGGGCTGCCGTGGCATATGGAAACCAAAAAACAAGCGTGATGATTAGTATATATGTTGTTCGTGCGTTGATTGCAAGAATGTAAAGCAATTCTCAAGCATAGTGTAGATCCATGCACACTTGTTTTGCAGGGGTTTCAAGCCGTACTATATCTGTTGGATGGAGCACGGTGGATATGAGGAGGTTGTGCATGAAGAGTAGCCCACAGTCGAGGAAGACAGAGGCATCGATATGATGATTGGTGAAGACATCATTATATCGGCGTTCGAAGATACTTTTGGTGGCAACAATGATGATGACCCAAACAAAATATTGACCAATGGGGAGGGAGACTTCAACGGTGATAGGCAACACAAAATGTTCTAGCACATGATGAAGGACTATCAAACACTGGTGTTACCGGGCTGTAAGAAAGAGCACAAGCTGCATGTTGTGCTAACATTGTTGCAAATAAAGTCTAGCAATAGTTGGTCTGATAAGGGCTTCAATGAGTTGTTATTATTCTTAAGTGACTTGCTTCCAGAGGACTGAAATGGAGGAACTTTGATACAAACTACAAGTAATTCAAAGCTGAAATGAGGAATATAAGGTTCAGGTTGAGTACGGATGGGATGAATCCTTTTGGCAACATGAGCAATAGTCATAATACTTGGCACGTGACTCTCTGTATCTACAACATTCGATCTTGGTTGTGGATGAAGTGGATGTTCCTTATGATTCCTTTGTTGATCAGTGAGCCGAATCAACCTGGTAATGATATCGATGTGTATCTCCTACCATTGCTTAAATATCTCCTTGTACTATGGAACTATGACGCATGGGTGTGGGATGAATACAAACATGAGCATTTCAGCCGATGTGCAATGCTGTACGTAATGATCCAAGATTGGCCTGATCTTTCTAACCTATCGATAAAGACTTTAAAGGCTACAATGGATGTGTATGGTGCTTGGATAAAACGAGGGGGAGAGGGGGGTTGTGGCTAAAGAACTGTAAGGAAATGTCTACATGGGTCACCGTAGGTTTCTACGCCTAGATCACCTGTACCAGAGGAATAAAAGAGCTTTTGATGCGACAGTGGAGACTTGTCGACTTCTAAAGGTTCACATAGGGGAGCATGTATATAAAATGGTAAAGACTCTTAGAGTTGTCACTGCAAAGGGGAAAGGTAGTACAGAATTCCCAGGTAGAAAAGTCGCTCCTATGTTTAAGAAGAGATCAATTCTTTGGAACCTACCATATTAGAAATACTTGATGGTCTGACACGCAATCGATGTCATGCATGTGGAGATGGCAATCGATGTCATGTCATACAATTGATTGGTACCTTACTATACATACCTAGCAAAACAAAAGATACACTCAATGCACGGTTGGACCTGAAAGATATGAAGCTAAGGAAAATTCTGCATCCTAAAATCCAAACGAACTTCCCATGACTTGCTACACCCTGAGCAAAAAAGAGAAGATCAGCTTGTGCATTTGCTTGCATGGAATCAAAGTTCCGACCGGTTACTCCTTCAATGTAAAGAGATTAGTGAACATGAAAACTTTGAAGTTAATTGGCAGGAAGTCCAATGATTGTCATATGATGATGATACATTTGCTTGATGTTGCAATTAGAGGTATTCTGCCGGAGAAGGTTCGTGACTCAATCATAAGGTTGTTTTCATTTTTCAACACAATTTCACATAAGGTCATTGATCAGAGAAAACTAACAAAGTTGTTGGAAGACATGGTCCATACTATATACCAGCTTGAGTAAATTGTGGCCCTAGTCATAATGGGCAGAATTTTTAAGAATTTTAAGGGTAAATTGTATAGAGATTATCACTTGAAGTGCCGAACGCTGGACTGGGATGATTATCCAATGGTGAAAGATTTTTGGAATGATTTCATGGAGTACAGGGATACGAAGGAAGCAAAAAAGATAAGTGAACCAAAAAGGCTAACTCCTAGAAGAACTTATACCCCCACAAAACCGGCTCGCATGGGTACATTAGGAAGCTTGACGAGTGGGAGAAGATGGAAGAAGACATAACTAAAAGCGGTGTCACACCTGTGATGGCTGAGTGGATTCCACGAGCGAAGAACTACATGTATGGGAGAGGTGTGACTCTTGTGACTGATGGAAGCTTATGCTTCAAAAGTGAATGAGAACTGGAAGTCATGCAGAAGATTAGAGATGCCAACATCCAGTGTTTCCATGGCTCTTTCCAAGTAGACATAGAGAACAACGTGGTAACCTTCACACTGGAAAATAAGGAGCACACCGGTTGCACACGAGGCAATGGTTTGAGGCCTTGGAAGGTTGGATTCGAATAGAACGTCGAAACTTACAAGAAACGAAGAAAAGATAATATTTTATAAATGATGGCTATTCTAAAAGAAGAACCTGCAAAGGAGAGAATGATGACAAACACCAAAATAGAAGCAGCTATGCAGCAAGCAAGGCAAGAGCTATTAGTTGTCATAGATAATGCTTGGTATTGAGCCCTGGTGGTCCTCGGAGCAACTGCACATCCACGGGGCTTCAAGGAGAAACCTTAATCCGTCACCCCGTGGATGACATCAAAGAAAGCACACCATACAAGTTTGTCATGTCAGTCTTGGGTGTTCGTACCATGGTGGCTAGGGGTCTGGCTAAGTAATGTGCGAAAGGGACCCTCTTCAATGGTCGTCTGATACCATAGGGATACACCAGAGTACACTTCAACAACGTAATACATAAGTACTATAAAAGCAACCTAGATTACCTTAGAGAGGCGGGTGAAATGAGGCTCTCAAAATATGTAGCTATTATGTCCTGTGGCGCAAGTGCAACATATTTTTTAGCGAAGACACAGATGAGTCTAGGTCTATTTCGGAGTCATCAGACGCACCCAAAGGATCTCCGCCTCCTCCACTGTCACCTTCACAGCCAACTAGAAACTCTCCACCTCCTCCACCATTACCTCCATAGCCACCCAAAAGATCTCCAATTCCACCGCCACCTCCACAGCCACCAAGAAGATCTCCAACCCCTTTCTCACCACCACATATCCCTCTTCAAAAGCTAGTAGCACCTGCACAAGCTCAGAAGTTGATGTCATCTCAGAAATATATCAATTGTACCCATTTCGATGAAATGTACCAACTGTACCACCAAGATGCCCTCGATGTTCGACTCATTAGTTTGTGGACTATGTAAGTGTCTTATATTTATAATTCACAGTATAAATTCTTGTACCATTAGATTGAATGTCTTAACATATTATGTATGTATTATAGAGATACATACATGCGGTTAAAAGGGCAACACTTAAGTAGGATTCCTCAACCCAATGAAAATAAACCAGATGATGGTCGCCACCCTGTCATAGGCAACTGAGGATTATGCACTTGAATTTATTCAAATGTACCAATTAAAGAATTACATATTTTTACCTTACCACTTTGGGTATGTGTTGCCCTCCATGTTTGTACTACTCTTTTTGAGCATCACAACGTTAGGACTTAGGACTAATTACCTACGGTGACATATTTGCAGATTTAACTGGGCTCTCTTTGTCATCCAGACTAACTATAGCAGTATCCTTGTCCTCAATGGGAAAAGAAATACAGTAGCCGAATACCAACCTGTCGTAGACTTTCTACAAAGGTAAACTAATAATTTCATTAACACTTTAGTAAACTTTGAATTGATTGAATCTAAGTATAGTTACAGTCAATAATCACACATGTACAGGGTGTACGTGTGCTACGTCAAGAGGAAAGGATGTCACTTTCTGTTCTGGAAGGAATGAAAAATCATAATAGACTTTCCTTGTAGGTTTTAGCCTAGGGCAACAATTTATGTGGCTACTATGCATGTGACTTCATGCAAGGATGGATCGAAAATAATTATAGTACCATTACCAAAGCTGAGGTAAGTAGTATACATATTGATGACTAATTTTCAGTTCCTACTCGTGTTCAAATAGATTGATTTCTTTTGGTAACTGTATGACCTCGAGCTGGAAATAGGTATCCTCATGCCAAAGAGAATCAACACAATTCAAGAACAACTCTACGGGTTCATCAATGACCAAGTCACTCCAGAGTCCGGGTGGTACCATATTTTCTAATGGTGCTGTTCACAAGCCATCCCTTCAATTAGCCTGTGGAGTTCATTACCTTATTCTTCTCAAGGCAAAAAGCGTTGTTCAGGGTCTTTGGTTAACAAGAAAATTGAATGACATCGCTTCTTACCCTTTTGTTGCATACTTCTGTTAATTATGAACCTTTGTTGCAAACTTGTATTAGTTATCACCTATAGTCAATGACATGTGAAATAACATGGTTACGTATGCATGAATGAGACGAGATGTGAATGAATTGTGTATGTGTGTGATATTATATGTACTGAGATAATTATATGCGTATGTGAAACTTGAATGCATGTTTATCTTGCTGGATGTGACATTATATGTTCTGTTGTCGGGCAATGGCTAAATTCTATACAGGGGGGAGAGGCCATCAGTGCCAGCTCATGACAAAATCCCGGCACTGGTACGGAGACTATCAGTGCTGGCTTGTATAAAAAACCGGCACTGATAGTTGAATATCTGTGTCAGCTACTTGTTATGAGCCGGCCCTGATAGTCTTAGTATCAGTGCCCATTTTTTTCATGAGCTAGCACTAATATTCATTATCAGTGCCAGTTGATAAACCGACTCTGATAGTCCGTAACTATTAGTGTCAATTCAAAAACTGCCACGAATGGTGTTTTTGAGCCAGCACTGATGACCATTTTTGTAGTAGTGAATTTGTTGATAAATCGACTGAAGACTAAGAAACTTTAAGTCACTTTTGAAATAGCTATTGACTTTATCTAAGAACCATTTGTGCTTACCAAATATATTACTCAAGTCTTCTATATAAAGGACACAAACCCAGTTAACAAGTAGGGACGCCGTGTGGTTCTTCAAGGAAAAAGAAAGATTGTTTGTATTGAGGATATCATCGACAAGGAAGACTACAATCAATTTATGCTTTAATTAGTATAAATAAAGCTATTGTATGATACTTATAGATATAATTAGTACTTACTAAGAATATACCATAATTTCTATTAAGTAAAAAGCTCTAATTTTTTATAAATATATACATTCCCTTAAGTAACAAAGATGTACTACACAAATTATAAACCTAATATAAAATAAATTACCTAGTATACAATAAATTACAAACCTAAATATACAATAAATAACTTCGTGCAAAAAATAATTATTAAGTACTTCACAATTATAGATCTAATATACAAAAAATGTTTTGTCAAAAAAAGTAAAACAGTATCAGTGCCAGTTATAGGGAAAACTAGCACTAATAGCCCCAATATCAGTGTTGGCTTAATTTTACAACCGGCACTAATAATCCAAGTATCTGTGCTGGCTGGGTTAAACAATAGGCACTAATAGTCCAAGTATTAGTATCAATTGTGGTCTACAATCAACGCTGATAGTCCAAGTATCAGTACCGGTTGTGGTCTACAATCAGCCCTGATACTAGTATCTGTGCCAGTTGTATACCACAGTCGACATTAATACTCTATCCTTATATAAGCCGGATTAGCCGCAGCCTCTCTATTCCTCCTTTGCATGTCCGCCGATTCCTGCTGTCTCCCAAACGCCGCTGTTCCCGGAGCCCCACCATCCCCGTCCTCATCCCCGTCATTGACATCGCCTCCCTGCCGTCGCCGTCCATGTTGCCGATGCCGCCTCCCCGCCATCCAGTCCCCGTCGCTGACGCCGCCTCCCCGCCCTCCACATCCACGTCATTGATGCCGTCTCTTCACTCTCCCTATCCTCATCCCCTTCGCTGACGCTGCCTCCCCGTCATCCCTATTGCCAACGCCACCTCCCCGTTGTCCCCATCCCCATCTCACCAGTAGCTTCAACCTGACCAACCATCTCACCGTCTTCCTAGAGAGGGACGCCATCATCGTTGGCGCCCAGGTTGTCCACCGCATTGTGCATCTGATTAGCATGGGCATTTTGCAATGCTATTGCTTGGATGGATTGGACTTCTATTTCGTAGATTAGTATGAATTATCTACTATTTCCGTTTCACATTAACAGGTGTTTATCATGTTGGTTTAGCCATCAATTCACTTACTTGATGGAGAATTAGAGATGCACAGAGGCTGAATAGATGGACAATTGTTGCATGAATGCTGGTTTACCTATCGCTTTCACTTGCATTTGCATCGAGGAGTTGCTAGTGACTCGTCATAGTTCTAGTGGCCAACTCATGTGTTTGTTTGGATATGGTTGGTGGATTGTGTCCAATTGGAGTGATTTTAACATGTTTCTAGCCATCTAGGTAAGTGTCGTATGCTGTGGGTTTACCTGGAAAACATTTTACTTGCAAGTAAGATGTTTTGCTCTTGCGCATATTCAGGAAATACTATGTAATTCCTATTCTTTGGAGACTTTGCTAGTGCAGTAAACACTGGAGTAGTAATATGCGACTTTCCAGTTATTCCTTTTGTCTTTTGTAATAGACATGAGTACTGGATGGTGACATGTAACTATCGATGCAAGGGCAGTAGCTAAGGAAAGACAAATCAGTTCTGAATCAAGGCAAACAATGCTAATGCAGATTGATGTTTCTATAATTGTCATGCTATCTTGCAGTAGTACTAAAAATAGATCAGGCTATCCACCTGTGCCTATACTGAATCATTTCTTAATCAACTTGTTCATTAATAATATATGTAGCAAATGCAGGACCTAGAAGCTCTCCACAACCACCCAGAAGCTCTCCACCTCCTCCGTCGTTGTGCACAGCCACCTAGAAGATCTCCACCTCCGCTGCAACCTCCACAACCACAAAGAAGATCTTCAACCCCTTCATCGCCACTGGTGTCACATCCGGTTTTAATGGACAAAATCAAGTGTGCCTTATGTGTGCCTAGGAAGTTTAATACACATAAGGACACCAAAGATGAAGTAACAAAATTAATACTTTAACTTACAACCATTTAACTCTTACAACAAGACTTCACCTAAACAACTCTTTTAACCAAACGACTAAATTAAACGACGGCAGTGGAACGAAAGCATCGGTGGCCAAACAACTACACAGACACCGACCGAAAGACACACTCCTAGTACACCAGGTTGTCATCTTGAAAATCTTCAAGCCATCCACTGGGAAGCATATGTATTCTGGGAGATAGTAAGGGTGAGTATATGGAGTACTCAGCAAGTGTGGTAAAGTAATGACATGCAGGCTTTTAACAAGAATAGGCTAACACATGGTACATTTGCATAAATGCAAGTAAAGAATAGTAATATAATTGAAAAGCATTAAACACTTATTAAGTGAATTTAACCTACACGACCTAATAACTATTACCCAAGGTTATCCACCTTGCAAACCATAACCATCTAGTACTACCATACCATAACCATGACCATTCCACCACCATATCCAAAACCAACTAATCATGTGAGGATCCAAGTCTCTCATGACCATAAGCACAACTGATATATCAGATTTTACACTCTGCAGAGGTTGTCTAACTTTCCTCACAAGTTAGTGAATTCCATATTGTTGTGTTCGTAAAACACTTAACACATGCTAGTGGTGTGCCGCCAAGAAATTGTTGTATGACATTTTTCACTAACCAGAGCCTAATACAATATGGATCTGCTCACTAGGTTTCACCGCCAGGGATTACAGAATTTACTTCCAACCCAGAAGCCTGCTTTTGTGCTGACCCGACACACACAGGAAAGAACTCTGACTAGTAGGCCAAGCCTTACTCATATCGGCCTCGTGGTTGGTACGTCACTTCTTGGGTTGTCGCTCTATGAACCGGTCCTTATTTATGTTACTTGAGAAAATACTAACCAACAACAAAACCATAACAAACCATAAACACACATTTGCTTAAGGCCTAAGGTTCCATGTTGCTATATCAAATTCATTATCATATTTGCCGTCATTGTTACATGTGACCATTAGTCAAGTATAAGACACTTCCAGATATTCCCGACAACATGACTAAGCATTTCTACCCATAAAAGATACCTAACCATAAAACACTTAGGTTTCAAGGAATGATAAGGGAATATCTAGGTAAACCCTAACATAGGTGACTACCCATCAAGTTGATAGTGTATGCAATTTGTAAAACAAAAATATTTAAAAACATAGGTTCAAGATGATTAAGGGTACTTGCCTTCTCCTTGCAGCTGCTTAGTGTACTCTAACTCCTGGTCTTGACGTTCCTCAAACTAATCCGAGGTGTTGTTGTCTAAGAGCACAATTACTGATAAAGCACACAAAAAGATATAGTAAGAACAGTACAAAAAACAAAATAATAATAATACAAAACATATCTAGAAAGATAGATCTCTGAAAAATGAATCTAACGGCATAAAAATTGTTGAAAAAGGAGCTAGGACGAAAAAGTTATGATCTTTTTACTAAATAGGGGCTTTTCTGTAAAATTACCATGAATTTCAGAATTTATTGGAATTGTTTTTATACTAGAAAACCTTGAATTATTGCATCGGTAGGGGGGTTTATTGTGCAGTAAAGATTAAAGATTGTTTGTAAAAGGAAAACAAATTATTAATTCTCAGATTAATTTGGGCCATTGGATCTAGATCTAACGGTCTTGGCTCATGGACCAGATGCACGGACGTGGCGACTAGGGTAGGGTGGACTCAACTCATGCTACTCACTGTGGACCAAGAGGTGGTGACGGCTCAAGTGCATCTGTGGAAAATCGAACGTTCGCTAGGATCGGGTTCCGACGACTAAGGACTCTGGTGAGCGGCGGAATAGAGGTGCAGGAGCTCGGGTGACTCGGCAACATTGTAGGCAGGGGCGACGGACTACCGGAGTGGCTTGGCAACAAGCAGTGGATCCTTCGGGCGGTGGAGCTACATAGAGAGGGCGCTACGATGTTGACTTCTCAATAGGAAGTTGGGGAAAAGGTGTGTTGTGCTTTGGGGAGGGCATAACGACACATATTTATAAGCGAGGAGGCTCGATGAGGCCAAGACAAGTTTGATTAGGGTTTGGCAGCAGCGGATAGAATCTGAGCTTGACTTTCCTTGTTTAAACGCGATTCGCTAAGGGATAAGGTGGCAACCGGACGCAGGGACCATACGGACTCAATTCCCTGAGCTTCTAGAAGATCTTCCCTTCGGATTAGGTGCGGGATAACACGGTGGCATGGTTTGGCTCGATGACACGGCGGTCTTTGGGTCAGACATAGATCTAATAGGTGGGTCCCACCCATCAGCAGCACGGGCGAAGGCAGGTCAGCGCGAGCGCAATTGACAACAGGAGGCAGAACGCGGAAAGGCGTGGGTGACTGCTGGTGCTAGCGGGCTGGTTACAAAGCTGGGCTGGGAGAACGGGGCTATGGCGCGGCCCAAAGAGATGGAGGAAGGGAGCAGCTCAAGTCGGGCCAGCAGACTGGGAAAGGGAGCGGGCTGGGTGAGGGAGAGAGGGTTAGGCCAGGAAGAAAGGAGGGAGAACGACCTCGGTAGATTAGGTTTCTTTTCCTTTCTTTTTTTTTCTATTTCTAATCATTTCTATACTAGAGCAAAACAACTCCAAATAAAACCCTAAATGCCTAACTCAGCATGAAATGCATTTTAGGCAAAATATATCCTATGCCAAATTGGATTTAATTTAGAAAATAGGTTTTATCCTATTCTATTTATTTAAACCCTAATTAAATTCTAGAAAATTTAGGAATTTGCAAAAAATGAAAATCAAGGTGTTACAACCGCATATCCCGTTTCAGAAGCCGGTAGCACTTGCGTAGGCTCAAAAGTCAATGTCATCTCAGAAATTGACTCCATCACAGCTGTGAGTAGCAACTAAGAAGCAATAGTCAGCATCTGAGAAGCCGGCATCTCCTCTGTCTTATGATTTAACTGATGAGGAAATCAGAAGGAAAGTGAGCGCCGATGTCACTGCACACTTCAAATGTACTAAGCCAGAGAAGAGTGCTATCGATCTAGCAATGGTTGCCAAATTTCTTCAGACTTTGACAAGATATGTAGACTCACCGCTAAAATCTAACTATGCACGCATCATGGGTAAAAAAAAGTTGATGAAGGCATCGATCGAGAATGTAAAAAACAAAAAAGCGTTGGAACAACAGGAAGAATTAGAAAGAAACTTTCTAATTGATGTTGGAATGACAAAAGAAGCAATTTATGACAAGTCCAAGGTCAAAAAGGCAAAAACTAAATGGCAATTTAAGCTTGGCGAACCACTGGTCGAGTCCCTTGGAACAATAGGAAGAATTAGAAAGAAACTTTCTAATTGATGTTGGAATGACAAAAGAAGCAATTTATGACAAGTCCAAGGTCAAAAAGGCAAAAACTAAATGGCAATTTAAGCTTGGCGAACCACTGGTCGAGTCCCTGTGGACGTAACAACCCAAATGCTGAGATTCCATGCCTGGTACTTGGAACAGTCGAAGGCCGGTAGAGAGATGTTCGCATTCCAATACAGACATTGTGATTTCATCCATGGGGATGGTGAAGTTTGGATTCGTTTCGATGAAATGTATCAACTATACCACTAAGACACCCTCGGCGTTCAACTCATAAGTTTGTGAACTCTGTAAGTGACTTATAATTTATAGTAAAATTCATGTACCATTAGATTGAATGTCTTAACTTCTTATATATGTAGAATGGAGATACATACATACGGTCAAAAGGGCATCACTGAAGTAGGATTCCTCGACCAATGGAAATAAACAAAACAATGGTCGCCACCCTACCATAGGCAACTGAGGATTATGCACTTGAATTTATTCAAATTTATCAATTAAAGAAATACATATTTTTACCTTATAACTTTGGATACGTGTTTCCCTCCATATTTGTACTACTCTTTATGAGCATCATGACATTAAGATTTAGGACTAGTTACCTATGGTGACATATGTGCATATTTTACTGGGCCAACTTTGTTATCCGGACTGACTATAGTAGTATCATAATCCTCGATGGAAAAAGAAATCCAATAGTCGAATACCAACACATCAAAGACTTGCTACAAAGGTAAACTAATCATTTCATTAACGCTTTAGGTAAACTTTGAATTGATTGAATCTAAGTCTAGTTGCGGTCAATAATCACATATGTATGGGTGTATGTGCGCAACATCAAGAGGAAAGGACGTCATTTTCTGTTTTGGAAGGAATGAAAAATCGTAACAGACTTTCCTTGTGACTTCAGGCCCAGAGCAACAATTTATATGACTACTATGTATGTGACTTCATGCATGGATGGACCGAAAATAATTATAGTACTATTACCAAAGCTGAGGTAAGTGGTATACATATTGATAATTAATTTTCAGTTTCTACTCATGTTCAAATACATTAATTTCTTCAATTTTGGTAATTGTAGGACCTCGAGCTGAAAACAGGTATCCTCATGTCGCAGAGAATCAACCAATTCAGGAACAACTCTACGGGTTCATCAATGACCAAGTCATTCCAAAGTCCGGTGGTACCAGGTTTTCAAATGGTGTTGTTCGCAAGCCTTCCCTTCAATTAGCCCATGGAGTTCGTTACCTGATTCTTCTCAAGACAAAAGTGTTGTTTAGGGTTTTTGTCAATGAGAACAATCGAATGATATCACTTCTTACCATTTGTTGCATACTTATATTAATTATGAATTTTTGTTGTAAACTTGTATTAGTTATGATCTTTAGTTAATGACATGTGAAATAACATAGTTATGTATGCATTAATGAGTGAGATGTGAATGAATTGTATATATTTGTGATATTGTATGTGCTGAGATAATTATACGTGTATGTGAAACTTGAATGTATGTTTATCTTGTAATACGTGACATTCTTTGTGTTGTTGTCAGCAACGGCTGGATTCTGTAGAGACTGGGGCCATCAGTGCTGGCTCATGATAAAAACCAGCACCGATATGGAGACTATCAATACTAGCTTGTACTTAAAACCTGTACTGATAGTTAAGTATCAATGCTTGTTATTTGTTATGAACCGGTATTGATAGTCTTAGTATCAATGTCGGTTTTTCTTATTGAGTCGGCACTGATACTCATTATCAATGTCAGTTAATAAACTGACACTGATAGTTCGTAATTATCAATGATGAACAATCACTGTCGGTTAAAAAACCACCACTAATGATTTTTTTAGCCGGCACTGATGACCATTTCTATAATAATGACGGACAAAATATGCTGAGATTGACCTTCATTTTGTTCGCAAATGAGTTGCTCTTGGCAAGGTGTGTTTCCTTCACGTCCCGACGAGCTCGTAGTATGGCGACGTCTTCACCAACGGTTTGACAACGGCAGTCCTCAAGGAGTTTTGTTCCAGCCTGAATCAGAACCATGCACGTACGGTACGTGCATGTGTCCACGTCAAGCCATCCAAATATCACAGCGATTAGTTTCCTTGTTAGGAGATAGATTTATTTACTTATTTGTTTTGCATGTAACCGAGTCAGTTTACATCCGTCTCTCCCTGTACTACCTAGATAAGTCGGTGGCTCCTAAGTGTTCTCCTAATCGCCTTCACTTTTATCTTTCCAAGGAGCGTTTCCATGGGGGGTTGGCGTCGGTTGAAAACCCTTGCGTTCCACTCTTTCTGAAGCTCCCATACCACCAAGAGCGTGAGGGAGCGGAATGTTTTGGCCGGCACACCCAGAGCCTCACCAATGGCATGCCACCACTCTGCAACTATTTGGTGGTTTGTCCAATCTGATGTAACAGGAGAAATTGCCTGCAGCCCATAGCCGTATGGCCTCCCATATTCGTCGGCTGTACTGACGATGTGCGAGGGGATGAATGGCCGATTCGTCCATCGTCTGGCGCAGAGGATAGACTTGTTGGTTTGGCCGTCCTGGAGCAGCGAGTCTGTTCGATGTCCACATGCGATTTTGATAGGCTAACCATGCAAAAAAAATTTGCATTTGTGTGGTGCCCATCAGGAAAAAAAATTTGGCGGAAAGTCAGTGATAAACCCGGTAGAAAAACTTTCTATGTTTACTGATATTTTATTTGAATTTTATCTCGTATATTCATAAATCATATTTACCGATGATCACTAGTAAAATTTATGTACCTGTTAAAAAGACCCTGTGCCCATGTTCGCCATATAAGAGTGTCGAGCTCAGTTTCGATAGAGCAGATGAACTGAGCCAATTAATAAGCAGAGTGCGCCGAGTAATCACCATGAGTGCTGAGTTTCCACACGATATAGTCCGGTGTACCCGCTGTGAGTTGGACCGATTGTATGCGTGTCCAAAGAGTGACAAATTCGGTGAACTGCTGAGCCGAGCCAATTAATAGATGTTGAGGTCCTGATTCACACTACTACAGACCTATTTATAGATAACGGCTTATCACTGTCGGTTATGTAAGAATTGACAATATAAATGTATTATTACCGGTTTGTAACACGAACCGGTACTGATAGTCGGTATCAATACTGATTCTAACCAAGAACCGCCACTGATATTTAGACCCAAATTTTTGGTTCAATTCGTCCGCTCAGCTGGTTGATATTTTCTAGCCAATCATCTCTCATCTGCTTATCTCTTATCCACTCCACCTCGTCTCTCATTCACTCATCCTTCTGCTCTCAAGTCTCTGTGCTCTTGATCTCTCACCCACTCATGTCGGGGTCGCAGCTTGGGTCAGGGTGGCAGGACCTGGAGCGAGGCAAGTGTGGATTGAGGATCGAGCATGCCAAGTCGATGAGCTCCTGATGTGGCCCCTCCCCACCAGCCTCCTCCCTTCGTGGGTGGTAGTGGCAGCTAGGCATGGGCGGCAGCAGTAGCAAGGCGTGGGTTGAGGATAGAGTGCGTTGAGGTGATGAGCTCCTGATGCGCCCCCTCCCCACCGGCCTCCTCACTTCGTGTGCGCCGACGGCAGCTAGGCGCCAGCGACAGCGGTAGCAGTGCATGGGTAGAGGATGGAGTGCGTCGAGCTAACAAGCTCCCGATACGGCCCCTCCCCACTAGCCTCCTCTCTTCGCGGGCGGCAGCAACAAGGTGCGGGTTGAGGATGGAGCACGTCGAGCTGATGAGATCCCGATGCGGCCCCTCCCCACCGGCCTCGTCTCTTCACAGGCAGCAGTGGCAGCTAGGCATGAGCTGCAGTGGTAGCAAGGCGTGGGTTGAGGACGAAGCGTGCCGAGCTAACAAGCTCCTGATGCGACCCCTCCCCACCGGACTTCTCTCTTCGCGGTGGCAGCAACTAGGAGTGGGTAGCGGCGACAACAAAGCGCAGGTTGAGGACGGAGCGCGCTGAGCCAACAAGCCCCCGATGCAGCCCCTCCCCAGCGGCCTCCTCCCTTCGCGGGTGGCAACGGTAGCAAGGCACAGGTGGCACCAGAGGCGACAAGTAGGGGCGCAGGCGAGGTCGACCACGGTAGCCTCGTCCTTGTGTTCCATTTGTTTGATTTGATTGTGAAGTGAGTTGGCTTGTGTTCGATTTGATTGTGAGATGAGTCAATTTATTTGATTTGATTGTGATGTGTTCGTATGGATGAGATGAGTTGATCTGTTCTTGTATTGAGATGAGTCGATTTGAGCATGCGACGGCGGGAGCACCGCATTAAGCGGTAGCTGAGCCGGCTTGAATTGAGCTTGGCTCATTTATTCTTTTTCTGACCCGGGGAACCACCTTTCATTGCCGGTAGGAGCCACGAACCAGCAGTGATTGTGTCTTTCAGTGTCCGTTCTAGAACTAACACTGATAGTCACAGAGTAATAAGTGATGGTTTAGTACTCACCACTGATGATGATTTTGAACCGTCAATGATAGTATGTTCTGCAGTAGTGCCAGGAATTGTTTCCATGCACACGTTGTACGGTCTTGGCCTTCTTCTTGCATTGGAGCAGATATATATATATATATATATACACGAGATATGTAGAATAGTTTTTTGAACTTTCCTTTTGTTTTGAAGAATAAGCAAGATATGTATGTGTCTGTATCTATATATACCTAATAGTTGTGATTATATACATTTGTCCTAGTGTAGATAAATGTTTCCATATCTCAGACTTTGAAGAGAGTACTTCGTCAAGATGATCCGAACTGTGAGTATAATTATCGGTGAATGTTTATCTTGGTCTGCTTAGTTGTCATATTTGTTTTACACTACTCGAGAAATTATTTGTACAGATGATTTAAAAACCCGTACTGGATATTTTTTTAACCGTCTGTGAAAAAGAGTATATACTAATGATTAGTACAGACGGTTCAAATTTAGAACCGTCTGTACTAAGACAAAAAAATAAAAAAATAAAATTGTGATCCGTACTTTTTTTAAAGGCAAAACGCCCCGAAGGGGTAAGAACTCGCATTTCATTAACTGATTTTTATAGAAGTTGATACAACTACTCTTACAGGAAAACCTTCAAACAAATGTAAAATTACAATCAGCTCATGAGGGTCTTCCTCCTCCTCTGTTTGCATCACCACCAAGGAGAGGATTTGCATCTTCAAAGAGAATGTCTCAATTTCAGTTGCCAATAGTGCTACAATTGTTTGATAAAACTTCAATAAAACTCTAGCAAAAGCTTAATAGGAGTCATTAATAGCATGAAACGTGGAGTTTGTAAAGTGCACTACAGCAAGAAGTCAGTTGAAAGAAGAAGCCTGAGCTAATGAAGCAATACCAATGATCAAATAATCTACCATGACAAGAACAACATGGTAAAAATAATCCAACTCTTTGACATCATTGACATCACAGACTATCCTTTACTAAGATTGAGAGCTCGCATATTGCAAACATGTGTTGTAACAACAACTCCTACATCACACACTCAATCTCATAGCAAGGAATAAGAATTACCAGTACAAAGAGCTTGGAAGTTCTCTGCAGTCTTCGGGACTACATTAGCAAAGAGCTGCAAACCAAAGTTGAACGCTAATCAGGTGCATGTCACTCATGTCCTTGAGGGAAGAAACAACCATTATTCATCAAATGGTAAATAATGTAAGACCAAGCATGCTGCCGCAAGCTTAACAACCTCGAATGTGATCCACTCGGTGCTTTATCTGTCGATCGATATGTCCAAAAAAACATGGGGATTCTTGACCTTGGGCATGGTTGCCACACCTTCTGGGTCACCTGCAGGTGTGAGACAAGAGCATCTTTAGCAACATTACAAACACAAGGCATTGACTAACCTGTATACTTGAGCATCTTAAATCAAGTCGTCGTTCACCCGCGGGCTAATAAAACCAAGAAGAATTTCTAAAATAAACTGGCTGATATTTGTAGTGCTCCTACTAGTTTAGGGTAACAGGCTCCACTGAGCACGATCTTGAGCCGGAGAATAACAGAACAGAATGGAATCGAATCGAATCACTGGTCGATTGGGTGGGTACTCCGCAAGAATAGCAAACAAATCCACCCAGGGTTAAGCGAAAAGATAGGAGACTGGAGATATATATATATATATAGAGAGAGAGAGAGAGAGAGAGAGAGAGAGTTGGTTTTGAACTTGGATTTGGTCTTGAACGACCCAAGCAAGGTGGGGAAATCTTACCGGCAAGTCCGAATGGATCTCCACCCAATACTGTTGCAGGAGGTAGTGGGAGAAGGAGGACAACGACGACGCCAACGGCTTTGAGCGGAGAGCCCCAATTCCAGTAGGCATCAGAGCCGGCGAAGTGGAGGTGATGAACGACTGCCTTGCTACATGGCTTGCCGCCCTCCCCACCGACTGGCTACACGGCCGCCTTGCTGCATGGCGCGCTATGCGGAGGAGGTGGAGAGGAGGATCTGGTGGCATAGGAGCAAATCGAGAGACAATCAAGAGAGACTTGAGAGTAAGACTTGAGAGCAGATCAAGAGAAAGGAGGTGGAGTGGATAAGGATGAGTGGATGAGAGTGGTGGAGCAGATCGGCTCCAAAATATTAGCCAAGCGAACGTGTACATGAGCCAAAAAGTTAAGTAAAACAAAGCTTCGGGTCCGTTTCAATGGTCACAGGATGCTCCAATTAATTGGAGCCATATGTAGTGAACATTTTAGTATAGACGGTTTTATTTGAGAACCGTCTGTATTATTAGTACTGATGGTTTTCAGATTAGAACTGTTTGTACTAAAGTGTCCCACTTCGTAAAAACTACTGTTATTATTTTTTCAGACGGTTCTAGTTTAGAACCGTCTGTGAACCATTTATACAGATAGCTTCAAATAGGCGTTTGTACAGGGGCGTCCTATAAATTCATTTCTATAGTATTGTTAGGTAGTTATAGTAAAGAGTGACTTATACTCTATTTGGACACGAAAAGTAAAGCAGAAAGGGTTGTGCAACCTAACCTCATATCAATGTGCCTTGAGAAATTGTAACACAATAGGAAAAACACCAGGGAAGAGACGTCAAGAAAAGCCAGTGTCAATGTTACAGGGATGGAAGAATAGAAGAGTCCATCAACAGACTAAAACAAAAGAGGACACAATGAAGACAAGTTGCTGCTCTTGTTTTCACATACAAATCACGACGGCAACTTTCTTGTAGATCGAAGCAAGCTTCACATGGTCCACATTTGCTGAAATCACATTACATTATTGTAATTGCAATATGGTAGGCATTGCTTTGTTCATGTGTTGGTAATATGCTGACTATTAGTGGCCAGTTTTTTATTGGCAGCCATGGTCTTCTCTTGTCTCCTCTCAATCCTCCATGCCCTTTTCTCTCCCTTTCTATCCTCTTCTCCCTGGTGTCCACACCTCTCCACATCAACTGCGCGGCAGGATAATCTAGATTAAGCAACGTGTGGCCGATGAAGTACATGGGTTTCATACTTTGAATTCAGGGGTCCACGGATGGTTCCCATATTTGTCGTCGTACCAGGTGCAACGTGCGCCCTCGGGTGTTGGGAAACGTCAAATCACCTTGAATGGGAAAGAAGACCACGTTTACACTGTTAATTGCTGAGCAGCTGCTGGTGGCTGAGTTCATGTGAGATATTATTGTATGTCTTGTGGTCGCCTTTGCCAACCGACATATTAACTTTAGGACATTTGCTTTTTGTCTTCGCTTCACCGATCACCATATGTTTAGCCTAACTTTATAATCTTCAGTCACAAAATAAGTGGTTTTTTAGGCTGTATGCAGTAAATTTAAAGTATCTAAATTTTGAATTAAAAATTTGAATATTTATCTTAAATGGTAGTTTTACAATATTATAAATTTTCTACTTTGTAAATATATTAAAATAGAAACCAGATGTCAAATTGAGCAGGCATGTATTGGTGATTGTGATTATGTGCAAAACCGTTAGTTACTTGTGACCGGAGATAGTTCGTATTGGTAGTAGATAATCTATCACTAACAATACAACTACAAATAAGAGTAATCTTACCACATAACCGAGCTAGCTAGAGTGTATGCTCAGACTATTTAGGGTTAGTTATTGTTTTTTATGAGTTGCATATTTCTCGTTGTTTACTTTTATATAGGTCACTACATGAAAAACAGATAAAGAAGACACAAAATTAGTAACAGGTCGTAATACGATCTGTCACTTACATTAAAAGTGATGGGTCGTAGTTGTGACCCGTTAGTGGTGACTCGTCATCAGTGATAGGTCATCCTATGTCAGTCATAAGTGACAGGTCAAGTTGTAATCCGTCACTTATGACTCTTCACCAGCGACGGGTCATCCTAAGCTAGTCATAAGTGACGGATCAAGTTATAACCCATCACTAATGACTAACTCATCAATGATAGGTCATCCAAGAGAGTTATTAGTGACGGATCAAGTTTTGACCTATCACTAATAACAAGTTTTCACCTGTGAGAACATATGAAGAAATCTTAATTAGTTAAAATATTAGATGTACTAGCCTATCAACTCTTCGGTTATTTTACGTTGTTGTGACATGTCTAATATATCCTTCATAATGTATCAATTATAAATCTAGCTAGTATTACTTAAAAATAATAACTATATAATTTCCTGTGGAGGTGGACTTCTTCTAGGAGATGGCTGAGGAGAGGGAGATCTTCGAGTCGACGACGCCTGTGGTGTCGTGGAGAGTAAAATTTCTCGGTATTTGTCCCTAGTGAAAACACTATGTAGATCTTCTCCCACGCGATGAATGTGTGCCCGTTCTCTCCTATAGTGTTTGGTCCCTCCTCTACGAGGTAGTCCACCTCAACATGCAGTACTGGTCAACTGCCTCATCTCCTACGACCATGGCGTAGCCCTCTGGTATCGGATGTCCGTGAAAATGTTCATAGGAGACGCGGGGATAAGCCACGCTGGAAGCCACCTTGATGGTAATGTTTCTAGCACCAATACGTAGTTCACACGGTGTCCGTGCTGTGATGAGATCTATGGGATACATGATGGGGTTAGCTCCTGGATCTCCTGTGGATGTATAGCTACTCCGACGGCCACTAGGGCTAGAGCGTGCAACATTAGGAGATGTTGTTGGTCTTTTCTATTCGCTCACAATGATGCCCCGTTGATGCATGAGGGCTTGTACTGCTTGTGCTATCTTTTCCTCTGTATGTTCCCTCTCCTTTTGTAGCGCTTGTTCAAGTATTTCCATCATCCTAGCTTATTGTGCCTCTTATTCTGCATCTCGCTCTGCTTAGGATCTCTTTCAACTCACGCAACTGTCAACGTCGCTTGGGAATCCATATTTCCAACCTATAACACCAAAGCCTCGTGTGCGACCACCATGCTCCTTGTTTCCTGGTGCCAATGTGAGCTCGTCTCTATCCCTATCTGGCTTGAAAGAGCCTTGTGCAAACTGCTCGTGGGCTTCTGCAAGCTTTTTTTTACAAGAGTTTGCATCACTTCTGGTCTTTGGAGGTCGTAAAGCATAAGCTTCCATCAAACGAGTAACAAGCACCCCTCCCAAGAAGGAACCATGTCGATCGTTCGCTCCAGCCCTCCATCTCAGGCGTGACACCTCTCTCGCTATCCCATAGACTGACTTGTATGACCCCAGAACTCTCTCAGGTGCAATTGGCTCCCCTACTGGTGAGACATCCGTGATCACAAATCGTCCCATAGGAATCTTTGAGGGACCTCGGGCATGATGCCGCTCCAGGTATTGCTCATTATTGTGACCCTCAGGAGCATCAAGCATCTGCACATAAGCGAAAAAATATTAATAACCTATATGATAATATGTCGAACAAATGCATTCTTCTACTTATGAATTACCTAATCACCTCCACAGGTATCTGTTTGGTTTAGAATGAGGTAGTGGCTTGGGCTACCTTCTTCAATGTTTGACGGTGGCACTACAACTCCTTCTGGCACCTGAGCCGGATCGGTGGTTGGTGGTGCCATCACTTTCTGGAAGTTCTGCAGACGATGACAATAAGTTGTTGAGTATTCTACATATAGAGAGCTGAGGAAGGAAGGAGATATAGATAAAGCCAACGAGGGAGGAAGAGAGGCTATTGAAAGAGAGATAACCATGAAGGAGTCGATAGATAGAATGCTACATACAATATTGTAATTAAGTACATTATGACCACATTTAACAAAAAGAAGTCACATCTTATGTAGTAAAATAGGTACAAATATGCACAAAGGTACTAACAAGTGACACATTGATCTTACAAGTCAGATCATTTTACATAGCAAAATAACGATTACAACAAGAATTAGGATTATGACATCTTTGCACGTGAAATCAAATTTCTCCTTATTTTCAAAGGTAACCAATTTTAGCTTGGTCTAGATGTCTTGACTGTTGTTTGGCACATACTAGGAAGGGGAAAAATTTTCTAAGAGTCAGAGCACGCAAGAGTCGAGCACTTTTATAGGGGAGGACTTCCACTGCTGGCTCAAGATGAAGACCGGTAGTGAAAGGGGATCTTCACTGTAGGCACAGTAGGATAATCGACAGTGAAACATATTTCACTACCGGTTCAAGAAGTCCATCAGTAGTGAAACAACTTTCACTGCTAGTCGAATATGTTCACCGGCAGTGATACCCCTTTCCTGCATGTCTGGGATGCAAAAAAAATATTTTAGCTACACGCACGCCTGCCGAGACTCGAACCCACGACCTGCCCCAAGTAAGATTGAACAATTAGACTACTGCGCTACTCAGGTGTTTTTGAATTAGTTTGTACTATCTATGTTTATTAACATTTCATTGACCTAAATCCTAATGCAAAAACTTTATTCAATTTTCTAATTCAATAAAAAGTTAAAATAAATATGTTCATACCTAAGTTTCTATATTGGGGCTTACTATATATCTTAATTTCGTCAATAAATATTTTAAATCATTAAAAATTGAAAATAAATATGCTCATAACTATAGTTAATGTAAATCATGTAATATGAAAATAGCAATATGCTAGTGCTATTCCTAATTCATTAAAAATAAAAAATAGTAATACATAGAAATAGTGCTTGTGTTATTGCTAATTCATTAAAAACAAAAAAATCAATATGCTCAACAATAAAGACATCTTCCACCATAAACTACAAATTGAAGAATCCATAATATAGGTGAGGTATAATTGCATCTAAAATAAATTCCTACATAGTAATTAATACAATTTAGCTACTTTGTCTTAACGATTTGCCCTTCATTATGATCACGGCACACATATGGAGGTTCGTCGGTGTCTTCCATGGGATCTAGGTCGACATCCTCTCCGAAAAGAGGTGGCACGTCGAATTGATTGTAGTCTTCCTTGTCAATGACATTCTTCACTCTAACAATCCTTCTTTTCCCTTGAAGAACCACGTGGCGCTTCTCATTGTTAGCTGGGTCTGATGAGTTTTTGTTAGTGCCATCTCTAGGAATTTTCTTTATTATTCAAGCCTTACATGCATGATATACATATAGCAATAACTTATAAAATTAAATAGCACATTCACCCACGGGATCAACCTCATGCCACTATGCGATGTCATTCTCTCACGAGCGATAAAGTGCATCGAAATGAGAATGAATGATATGGCATAAAATGTGATCCAAACAACATGAAATATGGTAGATATGTAGTGCATTTGGTTATGAATGCACTAGAGGAATAATTGCATGAATTGAAGTTGATTTGCCCACTTAATTAACCAAATTGCTTGTTGTTTTTAAATCCACAATTATATGAGGTAGTTCAAACAAACTCACATGAGGGAAGTACTCAACATGGCAAAAGGTATTTTTTTACTATGTAAGATATACGTGCATAAGACCTAAAAAATTAGTGTCACATTTTATGATTTTTATTAATTTCTATAGAAATTAATTAAGTTTAAAAGGCTTAATCAAGATTAGCAAATAATTAGTGCTAAACAAGCATTTCATGCTTGAATTATATTTTTCCTATACATAGCATGACAAAATAAGATTAACAAAGTTGGATTGACCAATTTTTGATATTTCAAGATTTAATTATGGATTAACAAGTTACAACATATTTAATGAAACAAAGGTATTTCAGTTGACATTTCATGCATGCATGTATTTTTATCGTGTAGATCATGACAAAACAAAACTAACAAACTTGGTTTCCTTTTTTTCTGAGCTCTAAATATTTGTCTACAAATTATAGATTATTTGTAGCCGATTTATCAATACAACTAATATTCCTTTCAGCATTTTCTAGATTTTTTTATTTTGACCCGTTGCTAGTGGCGAACGACAGTGGAGCTTGGCCGAGGAGGGCTACCAAAATGCTCAACGCACTATGGCAAACTCGTACGAGGGGTTGGTGGCGGCATGTACGGCGGCAAGCACGGCCGACGGCGACCATGGCAGGCGACAGAGCTAGAACCATGGTGGTGGTGCGCTACAGAGGGAGAGAGTGGAAGGGAAGGGAGCGGCGAGGTTCTGTGGACCGCGGTGAAGCTCACCATGCGTTTGGCTCAGGAAGAATTGGCTCATGACCTGAAGTTCATCAACGAGGTGGGCGAGCTTGCGGTGGTGGCCAGTGGAGCAGTAGGTTGACAATGGGCTACGATCGAACTAGCGTGCGCAAAAGATTGGATATGGCACTGTGAAGCTCACCGATCAATGGAATTGGACAGAGAGGGCTCAAAAGCAATGATGCATCTGTGAGGGCGACAAAGATTGTTGGGGACGGTGTTGTGCTCGGGCTTGAGGGTGGGCCACTATTTTATATTGTACACATAACTGCCGGCTCATCCGACCAGCCGGTAGTGATGCCTAGTTATCACTGCCAATTGAAGGCTTAAGCCGGGAGTGATAAGGCGGTTGGGCATCACTGCCAGCCTAAGCCATCGACCAACAGTGATTCCCCTTATCACTGCCAGTTCATAAGCCATGATGGCTGGTTCATCCCACGTGGCCTACGAACTTGCAGTGATGCCACATCACTATGGGCCCGTAAGGAACCAGCAGTGATGGGCCGGTATATAAGCTCGATTATGTAGTAGTGATGCTTTGATTTTTCTTTGGCATACTTATGAAAATTGCCAACTTTAGGGTTGTCATCCTTTTTTTTAAATTGCCCCCAAACAAAACTCAAATTCAATACCTCTTTACTTTGAGACCATATTGAGTTTGCATTGACTAATCAGTTCACCTATCACTACCACATGCAAAAATAGCGAAAGCACATGGAGTGTCACAGACTGTTTCTTAGGATCCGTCACTACCAAAATAGCCACAGATGATTGCTAAGGTAGACGTACTGTAATATGACTGCCATCTGGGTGTGCCAATAGGAACATATGGTTTTTTTAATCTGTCAGTGTCTCTATGATAGACACATATGGGTTTTATTAATTCCCATCTTTAACATTGTCACAGATGGTTTCTTCTAAAATCTATTTATGTCTCTGGTAGACACAGAAGAATGAAAATGATAATTTGTATGTACTGAAAGACCGTCTTCACAAAGGTGAACATATAGACGGTTCATTCTAATAACTATATGTGTCTCACAATTATTGGGCTTAAGATAGGGCCCTTTGGCGTGAGTTTTTCAGATAGAGGCGCGAGTCTTTCGACAGCGTGTTGAGCATCCCCTATAGGGTGATTTCTTTGGAGCTACCTCTGTAGCGCACAAGCTTCCTCGGTCGATTGGAATAACTAGAGGTTAGTATTTACCTTCTTTAGCTCCAAATTGGTAGTTAGATTCACAAGACCATTGCGTCCAATATTTGTGCTTATGTTAAACTCCGCAGCGTGAGCTTCCTCTGTGGGGTGATTTGTTTGGAGCATCCTCTGCAGTGCAAGCATCCTCTATTGGAATTCGTAGAGGTTAGAATTTAATTTCTTTAGCTCTGAAATGGTAGGTTGACAAAACCATTGCTTAAAAATATTTGAGCTTATGTTCAAGCTTCTGTTAAAAATATATATGTTTGTTCTAGTTTAGGACCATTCTATTGCCTCTAAAATTTGCACTTAAAACAATTCTTTAGTTTGAAATTCAATAATTGTTAACTTTTGGAAATTGCAAATGGCCAACTAAAGTTGGATGTACCTAGAGAATCATACTTGTGATGAGCATACCTGGGTTCATGTGTGTTACCAAGGCAAATATGTTCAACAAGAATGAGAAATTAATGACTTGTTCATGCATTGATTGCAGAAATGAAAGAAAGTTTCCAAAGGCATAGAATATACATGCACATTTGATTGTGCGGATTCACACCAAACTATACAGGTTGGATCAAGCATGGAGAAGAAGGCATGAATGGCCGAAAGTTTCGAAAGGCACAGAATATACATGCACATTTGATTATGTGCATATTCACACCAAACTATACATGTTGGACTAAGCATGGAGAAGAAGGCGTGAATGGCCCTGATGGCGATATGCATGAAGCAGGAGATCTTGACTGTGATGTGTATGAAGTTATTCTAGATAGGGACTTCGAAGAGATTGTTGATGACTTCATAGGCCGAGGTGATGATATTCTTGAAAATTTGGAGCAAATGGTCTACAATGCCAAGGGAAATGATGAATACAATGATAGAGAGTTAGCTAGATTTCAAGAATTTATGAAGCAATCGAAGGAACCTTTATACCCGAGCTGTGAGGAGAAATACACATTGCTAAATGTGGTACTCCTACTTTTGAAATTGAAGGCAAGCAATGGGTGGTCTAAAAAGAGTTTCACTACCTTGTTACGGCTATTAGCAGCATTATTTCCCAATGGGAATCTACTACCCACATCCATGTATAAAACAAAGAAGATAATTTGTCTATTGGAATTGGAAGTGAAAAGAATCCATGCTTGCAAGCAAGATTGTATTATTTACCATGGAGAGTATGCAGACTTGCATGAGTGCATAGTATGTTGAACCTCTCAATACAAGCGGCATAACAATGGGGGGATGCCTGTAGGAACAAAGGATCTCCTAAAAAGGTGATGTGATATCTTCTTGTAATACCTCGGTTAAAGTGTTTGTTTGCCAACAAAAAGGAAGTCAAATTGCTTCGTTGTCACAAAGAGAGCCGTAAGAATGATTCAAACCTGTGGCACCCTGCTGATTGTGTGTAGTGGTGAAACATCGATATGAAATTCGGCGAGTTTGCCACAGAACTGAGGAACATTAGGTTTTCTTTGAGCATGGATGGAATGAATCCTTTTGGTAACATGAGCAGCAGACGTAGCACCTAGCCAATAGTTCTATGCATATACAATCTTCCTCCTTGGCTATGTTAGAAGAGACAGTACCTTATGATGTCAATTTTCATCCAAGGGTCGAGGTAACCTGACAATGACATCGATGTGTACCTGAAGCCGTTGGTGGATGACCTTGAAATACTCTGGGGAAAAGGTGTCGAGGTTTGGGATGAGTACAAGCGAGATTACTTTAGTCTACATGCCATGTTGTTTTGCATAATCAATGATTTGTCAGCCCTTGGTAATTTGGTGGGTCAAATTGTAAAAGGAAGCAACGTCTACCCCCAATTCTTAGATGCTATCAAGAGTATGTGGTTAAAGAACTCAAGAAAAACAATGTATATGCGCCATTGGCATTTTCTGCCCATGTCACATCCATATAGGAATGTGAAGAAAGAATTTGATGGCACTAGAGAGAATGTGATAGCTCCTACGCATTTCAGCGGGCAATAGGTCCATGATATGGTGAAGAACATCAATGTTGTTCTTGGAAAGAGAAAGTGATCTAGTAGCGATGAAAATGTCATGTGGAAAAAGAGATTGATATTTTTGGAGCTACCTTACTGGCCGCACTTAGAAGTGTGACACTGTCTCAATGTCATGCACATCGAAAAGAACGTATGAGAGAGTCTGATTGGTGCCTTGTGCAATATCCTGGAGAAAATAAAGGATGGTCTGAAGGCACGAAATGACCTAGTCGAATTTAACATACGGCCTGAGCTTCATCCCCAAAAAGATGATAAAGGTAGAGTGAATATCCCTGCAGCTGTGGGATATTGGCACCTATCAAAGGAGGAGAAACAAAAAAGTTTTGAGTTCCTGCATGGTGTGAAAGTTCCTTCCGAATACTCCGTCAATATAAAAAACTTGTTTCTATGAAGTATTTGAGACTTATTGGCACAAAGTCCCATGACTGCCATGTGATGTTAACACAAATGCTTCCTATTGCTATTAGGAATATTTTGCCAGTCACATCAAAGAGTCAATCATGAGCCTATGTATTTTCTTTAATGCAATTGTCCAAAAGGTCATTGATCCAACAACACTAGATGGCATAGAAAGAAACATGGTGAAGACTTTATGCCAACTTGAGATGTATTTCCCGCCTTCTTTCTTTGATATTATGGTCCATGTCATTGCGCACCTTATAAAAGGAGTTATAAAGGAGATAAAGTTTCTTGGTCCAGTATTTCTACATCAAAAATATCCATATGAGAGATACATGGGAACCGATCTCAACCAGAGGACTGCATAATTGAAGGGTATAAATCTGAGGAGGTTGTTGAGTGGTGTGTCAACTTCATTGATTCATCTTGTGCTATCGGTGTGCCTATATCTCTGCACGACGGTCGGCTGGCTGGAAAAGGGACCATTGGAGAAAAAAGTAATAACTCCTGACCAGAAGTCTTATACTCAGGATCACTTCCTCGTGTTGCAACAAATGGATGAAGTGTCAAAATATATCGAGGAGCATATTTTATTGCTTGAGAAAATCCAAAAAGGACCGATGTATGGATAATTAGAGAGCATAATAAAAGGTTCAACACTTGGTTTCGAGATAGAATCCAATTTAGTTCTTGCACAACTCAGGTACTTGAGAAATTGGCAAAAGGGCGATCTTTACAATTGTGACATGGCAAGTTTACAACATTAATGGGTGCACATTTTACACAGTCAAATAGGATGAGAAGTGTACAAATCAGAGCAGTGATGTGCACATAGATTCTTATGACAACAATATGCACAAGAGCACTTAATATGGGAAGATAGAATAAATATGGGATCTGGACTATATAGGTTTCAAGATACCCCTATTTTGATGCCGTTGGATTCATGGCTCAAAGGGCTTAACAGTGGCCAAGTATGAGATCACTACCATTGACCTATGACGTGTCGGATATAAGGAAGAACCATTCGTTCTTGCTAAGCTTGTGACCCAAGTGTTTTATGTGTGTAATACATCACAAAAGAATTGACATGTAGTTCTCAATGGGAAAAGGTGGATCATCTGAGTTCAAAATGTCGTTGATGAGGAGTAGTGCAATCAATTTGATGAAGCTCCCCCTTTTGCTGATATAACACCATTTTTGTAAGTTGCGGACCATGTACTGATGAAGCCTTATGAACATGTGTTAATGCTAAAGTATTGTCTGTATTGAAACTAAGTTCCATCATGTTTGTGTTGAAATTCCATTGTTCAAATGTATGTGTTAAAATTTATATAATATTTGTGTTCAAATTTATTTGATGTCTAACAACATATGGTAATTTTGGACAGACATATGATAGTAAGAAGACACAGACAGACATAAAGCAACAAACCGTGTGTGTTCATAAGACATAGATGGACATTACTAGGAAATCATCTGTGACTAGGAGTGTGGGCTCACAGGGCACACGACAGGGCACAGGACAGGTCACAGACAGATAGTACTATGAAACAATCTGTGACTAGGAATGTGGGCCCATAGGGCACGGGATAGGTCACATGCGGACATTACTAGGAAACCGTCTGTGACTTGGGACAGGTCACAGACATACATTAATTAACACCGTTTGTGGTATGTAAGACACAGACAGACATTAAGAAAAACTGTATATATTGTGTATTTTAACAAAGTGTCGTACATATTCTATTGTTCATTCACTCAACTAGATCTCTTGCACACTTCGCATTCTTCTCCTCTCAACGACAACGGCACTCGAGCACTCCTCCTCTCCACTACAGTAGCACTCAGGCACTCCTTCCTCGTCCTCTCCACTGTGGCACCGCTTAGGCACTCCTTGCTTTTCCTCTCCACTGCGGTGCCACGCTGCTCGGGCACTCCTTCCTCGTCCTCTCCACTGCGGCATCGCTCGAACCCTCCTACTCCTCATTTCCACTATGGTGGCACTCGGACACTCCTCCTCCTCCCCTTTGGTGGCACACCGGTCCTCCTTCAACACTCATCAAGTAATGCTCAGATCCTCCTCCTCCTCCTCCTCCTCCTACTCTATGTTGGTTAGAGCTTCTTACTTGGTACTGAATGTTGGATACTCAGGTCATCTGTATAATCTTATAGCTTGGTTTGGAATGTAGGTTTTTTTAGTGCATTTGTTTCTCTAGGATTTGTTTTGTATGTATAACTCTAGAATGACATATAGTTCATATTGAAGCAAGATTAGTTATGTATGTCTAACTACTAAATGTTTAAGTTTTTGTAGTCCACATTATCTGTCCACATTTGTAGTAGTTCCCTTCATATTATTTTTGTCCTTTTGCTAATGCAGTTCAACTAGATGGCATCAAGAGCTCAATCTTCGTCATCATCCTCTCACGAACATCCCCACTTAGATGATGGACGTCACAGAGACACAACCACCTCAGGGAGTCAAGATCAGCGTGCTAGGATGAACAACAGGTAGCCTACAGACAAAATTGCCATCACGGAGATCAACTTCATAGGGCTACCTTCGGCCCCCCTTACGATGAAGAACCATTTTTCACGTGTATGTGGCATAATTGCTAGGGAAAGGGTGCCCTTAGTCCTTAAGAAGTGGAAACTCCTCGGTCAATCAGAGGCGGAGGCACTGTTTGCATTCCTTGAGAATTATTTAGAGATACTACAGAATTTGAGGAGCCTTGTGATGAGGAAAGCTTTGGGAGTGATCAACAAGGCTTGGATGATATTCAAGAGCCAACTTGTTAGGGAGTACATTGATCAGAATCGGGAGCCATTTGAAGACTACAAGTTCATATCATAGGAGGATTGGGCTGCCTTTGTGGAGATGAAGAGTTCAAATGAGTTCAAAGCTTAAAGTAGAAAACACAAGGATATTTGGGCTTGCAAAAAACACAACAACAAGTTGGGCACATGTGTATACGAGGGGAAAATCCTTCAATAGCAAAAGAAAGATGAGAAAGCTAAGAAGGAAGGTTGATCGGTGCCATTTGCTAACATTCCTAAGGGACGTGCTAGGAATTAGTTGCGAGACAGGGCAACTATGGTGCCTAGTCGCGAGATTAGCTACAAGAGTAGAGAGACCCAAGAGGTCTTTGAAAAATTAGAGAGAAGAAGGTAGAAGCTAACCAAGGACCCTTCACCGGTGTTAGTGAGAAGAACGTCCTCTCCGCTATCCTCAGAAACCCTGAGCATCTAGGTCGGGTCTGAGGGCTTTCCAGTTACGAGGGTTGCATGGATGACCCGAACACCATGAGTTGTATAGGAAGAGGAAGAAGAACAAGCCTGTGGACATCGAGCAGCTATCTCAAAGGATTTGGGCAGATGTCATTGAAGAAATCCTCTCTCGTGTGACCACCATGCTGCAAGCACAGGGACTTCAGATTGTGCTAGACAGCAAAAACCCTATTGTTCTTGAAAGGAGTAGTTGTGCATCCATTGAGGTGGAGCAGAGCTGCCACTCACCCATAGGTAACCTCGACGTAACCACACCATGCACCCTCGTCATTAGGCTTGATGGTTTCACCATTGAGATCGTAACGGGTCAGGTGAAGCCACTACAGAAGATGATGCATTGTGTTGAGGTGCGGGTAGGCAATACAGTGGTTCAAGTAGACATGGTCCATCCCAACTTCATGGCGCACAAGTTGGAGATCCCACCTAATGATGAGATCTCAAATCTAGGAGATGCTCTCCTGTAGAGGATCATATGGAAGAAGAGTGAGATACAGTTGAACCCTCCAGTGCTTAGCATTCTTTCCCTGCTGCCCACTGCTCCCACACATCCACCTCCAGCCCCTGAAGCATTTTCAGCACTAGCAGTTTTTTGTGAACATAAGGAACTTGAAGCCAAGAGCATTCAGAAGGACACCGAGGAATAGTAAGGGCAGCAACAGGATATCGTGCAATATGTTGTGCAGCAAGAGGTGCCCCAGGAGAATCCCCAGCATGTGCATCAGAAAGAGGTGGCCCGAGAATAGCCACATGATGTTCAGCAGAAAGAGGTGGCTGAGGAAGAGCTTTGCATGCCAGTCATGGACGATGCTACGAACCCAAAATTCAAGTATGGACAACTGATCCTTTTCACTAATGAGCTCGCAGCAGCAGGTCCTACATGTATAACTCTCCATAAATATTACATGGACCGATGCAAGAGAACAAGGGTAGAAATCCTTGTGAAATTTGCCAAAAAAACATTTCTACTATGGCGACATAGGCTACTTCCCTGTCGGCTTCGATGATTTCTATGACTTCTTTACCCTCATGTAGTGGACATGTCACTCTTGGGGGCCTTTACATTGTAAGGACTTTCAAACGTACCTTTCAATCACTCATACCACTATATATATGATATCTAACTTGTTTGTTATGTACATATAGACACATGATAAAAAAAATAGGGTGAAGAAACAACTTCTTGCATATGTTGACCCCGAGCTTTTCTCCCTACAGAGCATTACATCTAATGAGATAGGAATCACTAAACACTTTATACATCAATTATCGCATTTCAAGGGCAAGGAATACTTTATGTTTCCCTATAACCTTGGTAGGCATTGGGTTTTAGTGATAATAATTCCTAATTCCAACAAGGTGTGATACATGGATTCAATAAATTCGCAACCATGTAACTATTCTACCCTGCAAAATCTTATTGACACGTGAGTTCTCTCAAACTACTCCATTCATTTGAGGTTCTTTTCCTCTTGCGACACTTAAATTTTTATTATTGTCGTATGCATATAGAGCTTTCAATGCATAAATCCGCATCAAACGAGGTCCACAGTCGAAAGGAACCAAATTGAACCATTCCTTCAAATACCTGATGTAGTAATATCATTTATATACGTTCTTATTATTACTATGTGTTCTACTGACTTGACACAAATATATTTCTATACTTTATTTTCAGTGCTACCAGTAACCACCAGGCAACGCATGTGGCTTCTATATTGCCCACCACATGCAACGCATCACTGACATGAGCAGCCATCAAGATCCAAAAGTTGTGCATCATTACTTTTAGATCAACCTTGACCTACAAATGCTCATTATTACTTACATATTTTCCTTACTCACAAACTTTCAGATTACCAACAACTACACTGCCAACTACAACACTTGCTGAAATATGAGGATGGATCACTCTTTTCTTAATTTCTCAAGTAATTAACCCAAAAGAGGAGTTTCATTTAGATTGGTGATGTATCTTATGTGTATGCTACACTGTGGAAGTAATTTATTAATGAGTTGTGTACATGTGTGGAAGTGTTATACATTGTGTAACACTGACAATGAATTATGGTTAATTTTATGCTCTACGAATGTCATATGTGTCCATTATATTTATTGCATGTACATATAGTTCATAATGTTCTGATATTGTAATGTCTAGAAGGCCTCATTGGAGCTAAATTGGTGCTTCGGGGATTTAGGAACACACATATTAGTACTTACACCAATACGTCTTAAATATTTACACACAAATGGTTCTTAAAGTAACACGTCTATAAAATTTGAACCGAAAGGCAGTCTGTGTCACATGACATAGACGATTACTTACGAACTCCATCTCAAACTATAAAAAAGACATAGACAATTCCTACAATCCCCATCTGAAACCATATCAGAGAGACATACGATTATGAAAATAACTCGTATATGAAAGTATACACACATAAATGGTTTTTACAGTAAATCTATCTGTGATAATTGTGAAACTGACAGTTGTGCAGCCATATTACAGACACAATATTTAATCAGACCCGTCTGTGTTTACCTATATTACAAACGGAGTGATACTCATTTGTGAGAAGCACGAAACACAAACACTTCTGCACAGACAGAAATGAAACCTATCTGTGATAGGGTTTTAATAACCGTCTATGCTAACCTGTTCTGAGGTAGTGCATGCACCAAACAGAACTTGAAAAAAGCACATCAATGATAGGTGGTAACTGTCATTAGTGATGTGTAACGCACCCGTCACCCTGGATATGTCACTGATGAGAGGTCATTAGTGATGAATTATGACCCATCACTAATGACCACATTAGTGACAGGTCATAATAATGACCCATCACTAACGTGCATCTCCCATGTGATGGGGAGCAACACATCAGTGACGGGTTATACGGTTACCTGTCACTTATGTGTAGGTCATAAGTGACGGGTAATAGTTTTCATCCATCACTAATTTGTACACATTAGTTACATGTGATGAGGTTACCCATCACTTATATGTAGGTTATCAGTGACAGGTAATTGTCTTACCCGTCACTGATGACCTCACCCCCTGCAGGTTTCTCCTATTTCCTAGCTGCATCCTAGAGCATAGCCATGATTTGGCAGCCGTCTTCTCCCTGTAAGCAACAACAATTCATCCATATCCATATTGACAAACATACTTATACAAGAACCCACTTCATCACAGAATCACAAAGGTAACAAAGTTCCAATCAATTCATCACAGAATCACAAGTTAAAAAATTATAATCACTTCACATTACATAAGACCTCACTACCCAGAGTTTCTACAGTGCAAATCATCGTGTGGGTTGATGACTTCAAACCCTACGAACTCGGCGATCCATTGTCGAATCCCCAGGAGTGCACCATCGTCGAAAGCCTCATAATCCTGCATAATTTGACGTATAACTAATGTCACGTTATCATGGAATTAAACAAATTACTAAAATTAGTTATGAATAATCTTGTATTGAACTTACATCGGAGGATTTGATATCCTTTGCTCACATCATTAATAGGAGCATGTTGTACGCAACATAGAATCCGCATGTGTTGCTCGGTGGTTATTGGTAGCACTGTGGAAAACAAAAATTTATTGCTAGATCAAAAGGAAAAAGTAGCAACTGAGAGAATTTGGTAATCTATTTGGCAGCATTTACCGTGAACCCAATTTTGTGTGTTAGTCTATTGCCATCTTTCGCATTGTAGTCAGGATCAGCTCGAAGGTACCTATGAAAAGCCCTACATAAAGAGGGATCGATTAGGGAACATTTGAATATTAGAAAAGTTAAATATGTAAACTAAGGTAGGCAGAACTTATGCATCAAGGAGTCCTTTAACAGCATTGTAATCATGCTCTCCAGGTTTGCCTTTTGGTCCTACTGGTCTTGATAAGTCGAGGTATCACACCAAGTTCCACTTGAGGCAAATGACCAGTAAAATCCAATGGCCACTAGTGTTGTAGGCGCCCAATAGGTAGTCCATTTTGGAATAGTTGCATTGTCATGGCCACATAGTCCATAACGTAGTCGCCATACATTCTGATGACCGAGACTGTAATGGCCTTAGGGTGAAGAAATCTGATGGGCTCCTTCTTCTTCATTTCTTTGATCAAGTGTCAACATATAAGAAAATAGTTAGATTCAAGACTTAGTGGTATTAATTAATGAATGTGCAGTTTCAAAGAACTTACAATGTGAAGATCCATAATAATTATATATCCATGGCATCAAAGTTGAAGAGGTCATATAAGTCATTGAAACCCACAAGGAAGTAGCCGTCCTTAGTTAAGAAGTGATGTCGTTTGTACTGTACGACTATGGATTGAGCCTTGGTATCTTTACAAGTCTGCATGTAGTAATTATGCAAGTTGACACATGCTTGTCCCGTCCTTGTTAGGTCATCTACCGTCATCAAGGGCTTCCTATATTGGAATATCATGTGGGCACTAGTCCACGCTTTTCCAATGTATGTGGACTTCTTCACTGGTACAATGTCCATTGACTTCTTTGGCAGGTGCTTCTTATAGCCTTTCTTCTCGACTCCCTTTTCCTTCTTCTTTGGACTCGAGATGGAATTAGAGCTCGAAGCGAGGATGTCGGATGCGGAGGAGACGGTGAAGCTGGCTTCTCTGGAGGAGGAGAAGGTAGTAAAGCCACCTTTTTTGCAAGTGAGGGGTGGTGCACTTGAAGCTCATCCAGACTGAGATGCATTGGAGACTACGATGCTGCCCCTCTTCCACTGGATCCTTTGATGAAGAGCTTCACCCAGAGTTGTGATTTCATAATTGGCGGGAGCTCTGTTGGAATTTTCCCTAGAGGCGATAGCATATGTGGATTGGATCTGTGAATGCGATTTAATGTGATTAAAGGTCCATTAGGTTTTAGAGTTATAATGGAGTTTAATGTGATTAAAGGCCCATTAGCATGCTCTATATAAGAGAAGGCAAGAGCCATAGGCTCACAAGTTCTACCACCAAAAACCCTGGTCGCCACCTCTTTCACAAGCTCCCTAAAAAATACTAGTTGGGTGTGCGGCGTTCCATCCCTGTACATGTAGATGCTATAGAGGCACGAGTGGCCAACTACTCAGACGATGACCAGGTGGCGCGAATGCCCTTCAGTCGCCTCGAGTGGCCAACTACTCAGACGATGACCAGGTGGCGCGACATGAGGATGATGTAAACCTGATCGAAGAGTTCTACCAGTGTGCTCTAATCTGAGCTGCCCAATATTAGCAAAGCCTCAGACGCTATCATAGCCACAAGGTGAGGGAGCGGATACTGGTCATAGGTGACCTCGTCCTTAGGCAAATCTAAAATTAGGCCGATCAAAATAAACTCTCTTCGAGGTGGGAAGGGCCCTACAAAATAGTTGATGTCACCCGACCTAGTGTGGTCAAACTATCCATGGAGGACAGCTATGAATTACACACTCCTGGACCATGGACCTGTTACACAAGTTCTACATGTAGGGTTGCTTGGAGATGGGCCTATTTCTCTGTTTTGCAGAACCTTCTAGACGAGCGTGGAATAAGACTTGTATGTTTTTAAAAGTTTGAAAGATTACTCTCTATTTTTTTGATGTCACAACCAACAACACACCCCCACCGGATTGACTATCTGACCACTACGGGACCTGGCAACTAAGAAGTTAAAATGACCAGTTGGTCGTGGGCTCTGGCACAGCATGGGATCGCTGCTTGCGCAATGACAAAGGTACTAAAGGCTCGGGATAACGACTGCGAGGCCACAAGTCCACGCTCGGGTCAGGCATTGGTCGCCGCTGAGAGACTTGTCGTGCCAAGGACTATCCTGTGCTTCGAGAGCCTAACTAGCAGGCAGGCTGGAACAATCAAAGCCTACACGCCATGAAAACATAGGGAAAACTCTCTAAAAACTTTGAACAAAGGCATGGACCAGACGATCCAAAAACCTCAGGGCCCCCATATAATCTTCTGGCATTGACAAGGCCATCATAAGTGATCAGAACATTTTCATTCATGGAAAGGATTGGTTATAGACAGGACAATTACATCTGGTGAGACTATTTATCCTGTTACATGTATGTTCTTTCCCTCCTGACTCATGTGGCCGATGCAAAGTTGGTAGAAAGGTTCTGCCTGACTCTTGTAAGGCGTGGGTATCCACCAGCTCCAAGGGTTCAGAAGTATGTGGACCCCTACTTACCCTTGAACGAGTCAAGGAACTTCTTATACTCTTCCCTGGGGCGGCAGCTGGTCACCCGAGGAATTAGACGATGGCCTGTGTAGGGCCCCGGCATGATGGCCAGTGCGGAGACTCTACTGGAGCTGTTGACCGACACCAGTGAACCTGTGGAGACCCTTTTCTACTCCTCATCCGCCTTCTCCTCTTTATTGATCTCCTTCTGCAGAAGGTCCCAGTCAATCTCCTCCTCATCGTCGGAGATGTCTATAATCTCCCCCAGGGCGACCGCTCAGACCAGTGATCAGGCAGGAACAGTAGGGAGAGGCCCTCTTTGCAGCAAGGGAAGCACGAGGGTGGCCGATTCCAACCGTGCGAGTAGTTCCTTGAGATTGTCTGGCCTCAGGAGCACAACCACCAGTGGAGCTGGCATCGAAGGTGGCTCAGACCTTGCCAAATCCTCCAAACCCATCAACCTTCTCGACGAAGGATGGGAGGAGGACACCATGATCTTCAGGGAGAGTTGTCTTCTTGCTTTGCAAAAGTCATCGATGGGTGGCCAGCTGGGTGAACCCCTGCTTTTATTATCCAACCAGCCATTGATTCATGTATGGGGTGGAAGGCGGAAACACTATGGAAAACATCCCGCAATCCTACCATTTACTACCCAGGGGACTCATGAGCACGCCTCGGTCAAACCAATGCACCTATGGTGGTGCCTGGGCACCAGCACCCCAGTTTTTTATACACATTCCATCATAGACACCTTACCCCAGGAAGTACTGAGGAATCTCAATCGGCACGGCATCTGAACAACTCGAAGTGCAAAGGGGCACGCATGAGGAACCAAAAGCCCCTCGAGCCCAACAACATTCAATCTCTCTCTCTCTCTCTCTCTCTCTCTCTCTCTCTCTCTCTCTCTCTCTCTCTCTCTCTCTCTCTTCCTCTCAAGATGCTTAACCTCCCCACATGATGTGAAGTTCATAGTCAAACTCTGAAAGCTAAAAGGAATCGGCGACCACTCTCTGGGTGGACTATGTTGCCCTGGGGTCCGAGTGGTGCGACCAGACCTGACCATAGCCACAGAGGAGCTTGGGGGCTACTGTCGGAGTATTGAGTAAGGGGGCATCCCAGCTAACGGGCCCCATGAGGGGTAGGACGACCGACGGGGGATATTTTCTAAACCCTCACCCATCATGCGACCAGGTCCAAGCTCGCATGACCAGCGCAAGGCTTACATGACCAACCTCCTTGCAATATTATGAGATCCCACGACTAGCCCTTGTTGGTCAAGGGGCCAGTCCTTACCTAACCCATCTAATTGCATTTATTGCTATCTACTCGAGTGTTTTCCTTCCCTAGGTACCCCATCCATGGAGCAAAGTTAGGGTCGGCGCGGTTGGGCACTACCTCGTCTCATAGCATTAAATGCTACGGATAGGGCCTTGCGGGCCAACGCAGCACCACATTGTTGACGAGACAAGGACTGTAGAATGACCAGGTAAGTGGATAATTTCTGTAGAATGACCAGGTAAGTGGATAATTTTACAAGTAGACTCGTGGGGCGTAGAGATAGGACGGGTTGATAGACGATCTTACAATGCGCGATGATGGGATAGGCTGGGCAGCTAGGGAAGGCATGTGTGGAGATGTTCCATGGTTGGGACGGGCACTCAAAGCTCTCAGGGCAAGTTGGGCTCACTTGGTTCTCTAGGATATGATCCAAGAGTTGAATATCTAGCTAGGCATGGGTCTGCTAATTAGGGCCCACTTGTAAGTTCTCTCTCTCTTTGGTATATAAAGAGACGTGGACCCGGTTTGTAAAGGAGGATGGGTAACTAATTCACAAGCACTCATAATAAAATATACAGGGCGTAGGGTTGTTATCCTTCATGAGGCCTAAACCTGAATAACCCCGGTGTTCTTGAGTTCAACACACACACCAACAAACGCACACCTTCAGCATTGTTCACGTGCCCTTTGACCGGTACAACCTGGAATCATTGTCAGGGATTAACCCTCGATAGTATTAAAAAGTTGAAATATGCAAGATTCCAAGAAAGGTTTCCTACCAATGTCACATGGCATCACTCTCATCAAGAATCAGTGTTCTTCGACCACAGATGAGCTTAAGAGGATGAGTGCGATCCCATATGCTTCTGCTACCAGGTCAATCATGTATGCCATTCTTTGTGCATACCCAAATGTTTCCTATGCTCTAAGTGTTATGAGTAGATACCAATCAAACTCGAGTGAAGGTCACTAGGTAACTGTAAAGAATATCCTCAAGTACTTAAGAAGAACTATAGATATGTTCCTAGTCTATGGAGGTGAGGAGGAGCTCATTGTAAATGGTTACACTGAGGCTAGCTTTCAAACTGACAAGGATGATTAAAGATCACAATCTGGTTTTGTGTTTTGCCTCAATGGAGGAGCAATGAGTTGGAAGAGTTCCAAGCAATAAACGGTTGTTGATTCCACAATGGAGGCCGAGTATATCGTAGCCTCTGAAGCTGCAAAGGAGGTTATTTGGGTTAGAAAGTTTGTTTCTAAGTTAGGTGTGGTGCCTAGTGCTTCTAGTCCAATGGATTTCTTTTGTGACAATAGGGGAGCCATTGCACAAGCCAAAGAACCTAGGTTGCATCAGAAGTCCAAGCACATATTGCGGCACTATCACTTCATCCGAGAGATCATTGATAGAGGTGATGTAAAGATATGCAAGGTGCACATGGATTCAAATATCACTGATTCGTTGACGAAGCCTCTCTCACAGCCCAAGCATGAGGCGCACTTGAGCTCTATGGGTTTTAGATACTTGCGTGTTTGAGTCTAGTGCATGTGAGAGAATATGTTCTATCTATGTTAATGTGCTTTTGGATAATTGTTTATCTAGTTCCTTGAATAATTATCATTTACATTGATCAGTAAGTATGTGACTTGTTTGTGAAACTCTTTGTTTTATTATGATGCTATTTTTAAACAATCTCTAATCTCATATCATTATGTGGGACAATAATGATTTATAGGTTAGTACATTAACTAATTGATTATCATGTTTCTTGGATCATAGATATGGAGATATCAAATTAGTAATGTGGACATATTTTAGAGAACATGGTGTTGGATAGACCTATCTTGAGATACTGTTGGGATTGTTATTCATGATGTGTCATCAGTTGTTATCTAAAATGGTGTACCTATAGAATCCTTTGACCTAAGATCGTCATTGATTCCAAAATATGTAGTAACACACTATGGGCTTCCAAACACTATTCTATAACTGGGTAGTTATAAAGGTTGCTTTTGGGTATATTATGAAACATGCCGTGGGATGCGAGCGATCAAGATGGAATTTACCCATCGTCATTGATTCCAGAATATGTAGTAACACACTATGGGCTTCCAAACACTATTCTATAACTGGGTAGTTATAAAGGTTGCTTTCGGGTATGTTATGAAACATGCCGTGGGATGCGAGCGATCAAGATGGAATTTACCCCTCCTAGATAACGGGAGAGATATCTCTAGGCCCCTCGAGGTAGTTGGATTGAGAAAGTGCATGCCCATGCCATTATGATTAAAGAGTTAATCATGATGAATCCACTATTTGATCGAGTGAATGGTCGAGCTATCACAAGGGTGGCACGAATTTCATCTTGAGCTTGACTAGTATCGTGTGGTAAAGGGATTGGTGCATGAGTATATCAAGGTTCAGCAGATATTATTTATGTGTCCATTCCGGAGTCATTATGTCCTGCTAGGTACTGCAATTGACTTGCAATGTAGAAAGGGGTTTCAGGGTTGCGGCCGTTTACACATGAACCTAACAGGTCACACACTTAAGGGGATGGGATTTAAAACTTGCATGAATCGACTCTAGTGCAAGTGGGAGATTATTGGTGATTTGCCCTAGAGGCGATCACATATGCGAATTGGATCTGCAAATGGGATTTCATGTGATTAAAGGTCCATTAAGATTTAAAGCCATAATTGGCTTTAATGTGATTAAAAGCCCATTAGCGTGCTCTATATAAGAGGAAGCAGGAACCGTGGGCGCACAAATTCTGCCACCAAAAACCATGGCCACCACCTCTTTCACGAGCTCCCTATGAAACCCTAGACGGGTGCACGGTAGTAGCACACCAGCGTATGGTGTTCCATCCCTATACATGTGGATATCATAGAGATGGTGCTGCTATTGCAGCGCTGATCTCATGAAGATCATGGTGATGGTCGTGCTCTGTGGTTTAGGGGCGTGACACACCCACTTAAGGGTGGTCGAGGAGTGCGAGCGCCTAGTTGAAGAAGTGTTTGACATGATCAACTACTTCCTCTGTGCAGTCGCAGAGTTGGTCGATGTGATCGACTACTTCCTCTACGCAATCGTGGTGCTGGTCGAGGTGATCAATTACTTCCCCTTCACTGCTCGAAGCTGGTTGAGGAACACATGACGCTGCTTGGAGCTGGTCGTGGATGTGCACGAAGATGGATCGGTCTACTCCAACTATTCTTTCACTGCACTGCGCATCTTGTGGTAACGATTCATGATCCTCTACTCCTATGGTTTCCTGTTTGAACACGGTGGAGAACATTTTTGTGCTAGCTGTAGCCTACCTGTTCCCCGACAAGCTCCAACACATGATGGGTGGCATTGCTATGGACCATGTCCACCGTAACCATGGCATAGCCATCACGTATTGGGACCGTATGTAAGATATGGATGTCTGGAAGAACCTAGACCCTTGGAACCTACTTTTGATACCCAACAGGCATGATTACAAGACTACATGGCATAGGCCCTTCTAGTAGGTCAATCGTATCTGGCTCAGTCACATCGGCTATATGTTGATCGATCTCCTTGGAGGCACAGCTACTCTTCCATGCAGTTCCAGAGCTAGCTGCCTCTGGGATGAAAATCTCTATTCCCCGTACTATAAGCATTTGCATGATGCTTGCATAAACTTTCTAGGTGATTTCCTATGTCAATGCATCAATGTCCACTGCACCCGATCTCTTCCTCTTGTACATTTTGAGGTCTTTGGGAAAGCCATATTTCTAGCCCTGGGAACTGGATACACCTCACACTCGACCTGGGTGCTCTGGGGTTCCCAGCGCTGCTAAGAGAATAGCATATTCCCTGACACCGGTGAAAGAACCTTGGTTAGCTTTAGTTATCTTTTCTTTTACTTATTCTACAATTGACTGGGTTTCGCTGTTCCTAAATGTGATTTATCCACTTTAGGACAGCTCACCCCATGCACGCAAATATGACTGCGATCATCCTAGGAATTGCAACCAAAGATTCTCACAGCCTTCTTTGGCTAACTTTTCATCTTCTACCTCCCATTTTGCCCTTTTCCCGGTTGCACAGGTCATGTGGTTGTGCTTGTTCCTAGCCCAAAGATGCTTCTTCTCCTAACTCTCCTTTTTGAACTGCTCTGAGTTCTTCATCTGCACAAAAGCTTCTCAATCTTCCGCTTTCAAGTGCTTGTAGCTCTCGAAGGGTGCCACCCCCTTAGCAAGTACTGATTAACAAGCTTGCACTTAAAGTTTCATTGAAGTTTCATGATCACTTTAATTGCTGCCTTGATCGTGGCATTCATTTGACACTCACTCATATTTTCAGGGTACTCTAGATACTCCTTGATGTCATTATCGAACAAGTCCCTCTTCACTTCGTCACTGAGGTCATCAAACTTAATCGTTATTGGCACCATCTCTCAAGCAACGAGCCTTGTGACCCTCCGAAATCTATTCAAGGCCTTTTCATCCGTAGGCAGCCCATCTGCATCGATTCCCATGATGGTAACTTTGTTCGTCGGCCACTATGTTTGTGTCCTTAGCTTTCAGGCTCATGCACCACTACGAGCTGTCTGACTTGGAGAGTACGCTTCCTCACAACCATGTGACGGGTCAGCGGATGTTGTTGAAGATGTGTTGGCCGACATCTACAGAGAGGGAGAGACAGATAAGGATACAGCTAGAATAGGATGCCATGCAAATTAGAAGATGAGAAGTAAATGATTGTATAATACATCTTCGACGGGATCGTAGTCGGGGCTACTTGCCCGACTTTGGCTCACCCGCTCGCACGGAACAAGGCTCAGGCTGTGCCACGAGCGCTCACTTTCACTGTTGTCGTAGAAGGATGATAGGTGCAGGCTTGGGCTCATATCCAACCACCTGCTTGCATCCGCACCATCTTGTACTGGGTGCCCTCTAATGTGAGCATCAACTGCACTTGTTGTTTCTTAGGAGTTATTCTCCTCTTCTGCCCTATGGTATTTAATCGACCACAAGATTATTATTAGCCTAGAAAAAAATGAGGAATTTCTCTTGGTTGACATTAATTTTCATTAAGATGTCTATATATGCATTTTAGTATACTTGGTATGCTCCTGGCTAAGAAACATCAACCATGAAAATAACATATGGAGGTTTGAAAATACTATAACAAGCCTTAGATATATGGAAAGAAAAATACTTAGTGAGTAGACATAAACGGAAATTTGGTACTCCACCATGGACATAACACAACTGCAATCCTATCCTGGTGATCTGCCACTAGTCCACGCTCCATGGTGACAAGTCAACTTTGTAGTATACTCCACCATGGACATAGCACAACTGCAATCTATTTTGGTGCATACCTTTGTAACCAAACAGCAACAATGGTCCTCGTTTATTTGAAGTTATTATTTTCTAGAGACACTTTCCATGGTCCAAACTAGTTTCTATCAGTGGTGACATACATATTAACTCAACATCACCATTCCAATCTTTTTACCAAGATCTGGGCCATATGAAAACATCCAACACAAAATTGTCAAGGCCAATTTTGCTCCTGCACACTCCTATTTATGGTCTTTGTTGAAAGATAAAAAGAAAAACTAATCATTTCTGTTGGACACTGCCTAATAGCATATATTGGCTCCTAGATACTGCCTGCGATAAAATTTTAATTTCTAACTGAATATATAGGAGAGAGGGACACTATGAAATAGTTTTATTTTACCCTTGGGCTCCTAGTACATTTGCTATTTTTCCTTGCTACTATAGACAAACTTTTGTTACTACACAACTGGATATATATGAGCACTAATCTCACCATGATGATGATACTAGCAGCCAGCACTGTAGCTCATCATTGTTATAAACCAATCATGCCCAGCTAGCTCGCACGACAAATTCCAACTAAACCTCGCTCAATCAATCATCTCACTAATTAAAATGTGAGCTAGCTTCTGTAGGAACTCACCTCGATCGGCATCAAACATGAAGTCGATGTCGAGGAGTTCATAAAAGGAGTCACGGCGAAGAGGGGAGGATCATGAGCATGTGGCGATCGGCGGGGAGAAGCATGCGGTGGTCGGCAGTCGGCAGGGAGGAGCATCTGGTGGTCGAAGGTCGGTAGTCATTAGGGAGGAGTGTGCGGTGGTCGGCGGTCAGCGAGGAGCTCTTGGTGGCAACGTCCTCTTGTGTTGGTCGGCCAAAGTCACGGTGAAGGGGAGGGAAGCAGGGAGGAGCGTATAGTGGCTGGGGAGGAGCACGCAGTGGTCGGGGAGGAGCACGCAGTGATCAGGGAGGAGCGTGTGGTGGTTGGGTCTAAGATCATGTGATGAAAGATTTGTTTGAAAGAAGAAATTGGCAAAGCAAAGTGATTTAGTATAATGACATTAGAATGATGTTCATGAGTTGCTAAAATATTGCTTAGATATGCTTCGATAACATTGATAGTTTGATGTGCTATCAGTAGTTGGGTTTGCTTATGTTAGCAGGTTGGTTTTGCTTGGAGTTTACATGGTGTTGTGTAAACTAATCTTGAGTCAAGTTGGGAAGGAGTTGTCCTTGTACTTGTTTGATTCATGTGCAGATGTTGCTGGAAGGAGAACGTGGTCGATAACAGATCAGCAAACTAAGTTCAGGGAGGAACTGAGGTTCAGCGACTAGGTTCAGGAGGAACTGAAGTCGTAGTGATCGAGGATGTCATGTGGGACGTTTAGGCTAGAGAATAGTGTACCTAAAAACAAGGCTGCTTGTGTGTGACTAGGTGCATTGCGGAGAAGGGCAGACGTACACGAGGTCGAGGGAAACCAGATTGTGTGTTCGAATGATGGAGTCATTCGAGTACATGGCAAGGTCAGGTTGTAGTCTGATTGGTCGAGGAGTCCAGTCCCATAAGGAAATCGAGTGCTAGATTGAGTTGGACTCGAGCATGAGTTGGATTCGGTAATAGGTGGACGTGTCTTGGTATGGTTTGTATCCAGGTAGGATACAACTAGGATTGTTTCCAGACCAAGGTTGGTTTGATGTGCTATATATTGAGCGGGTCTCGGTCAGGGTAAGGTGCGCCAAGAACAAGATCATATTTAGACTTTTGATCTAGAGAGTAGATCTGTGTAGAATTTTGGGATTTTGTGGAAATCCTTGTTGGATGCTTTGGAGCGGTATCTTGTAAACTTATCTATGCAATGAAAATCAAGTTTCGTAAGTTGATAAGTTGCTGATTCAGAATTTTCTCTCTGTTCTATATTTCGCGTACTTGATTTTGGATTTCGATTAATTTCATGTTCGTATCAAGTTTCATCTTGGTTAATCCATCCAAAACCTTACTAGAATATTTATTGTTTGATCTATGAAAATTTTGAGTGGATTTGGTTTGATCTCGAGTAGTTTTTCGGTCAACTTGACTAGGTTTTGATTTACTCGATTCTAGTTGACATAGTCTGCTTCAACTAGGTATAATTCTTGATTGACATATCTGATTGACTCTATTTTTCTTTGGTTACTTTCATATTTGAATCTAGTTTTAGCTATCCAAATTTGAGACTAATCTAACCAACGGATATTTCTCTACATTGTTTTTACTAGAGCTTGTACAATCTATTTCGAGTGGAATACCGAGTTTAAATCGATTTCTGATTTGGGTGAGTTAATATTTGAATTTAGTTTCCGCAATCATTCACCCCCTCTCCCCCCTCTGATTGAATTATTAGAGTGTAATCAATCCTACAATTGGTATCAGTAATTGGAAACATGGCTTTAGATAGGTATTCCACAAAACCTTTTGTTTTCGATAGAGTTGATTTTCAGTTCTGGAGGCAAAGATGGAGGCCTACATTCAAGCATAGGGCTTTGCAATTTGGGAAAAGGTCTACAAGTCATACGTGGTTCCCGAGAACAATGATGTGATGGTGCAGAACACACCAACCGTCTAGGTGAATAGCAAGGCAAGGAATTTGATCATCCAAGTCTTGGGAAGAAGCGACTTCAACTGCATGATACATCTCAAATCGACGTATGATATATAGAAAGCACTCTATGATTACCATGAAGGTCCATCTACCATAAAGAGATACATCAAGATTTATATAAGAAAGAATACATGAAATTTGAGATGAAACCCGGTGAGTCTCTTGATGATTTCTTTGCTCACTTTAATAATATTTTTAGTAATTTGCATGTTGTTAATGTTACATATACTGAAGCTGAGAATGCACATCAATTACTAGAAGCTTTAGATATGTCAGTACGGGAGATGAAAGTTGCATCTATTGGAGAACCTACTATCATGAGTACACTTACATTAGATGTTCTTTATTCTAAATTAAAAACTCATGATCTAGATATTTTTGCTAGGAAGAACACTAATAAATCAATGGCTTTGATCTCTCAACCTAGCATGTCTCTTATTGAATCTTCTTCATCAAGTTTTTCTTTTTCTTCTATATCTTCATTAACCGATGATCATCTTGAGCTGATTCCTGAAGAAGATTTAGTACCACTCTCTACTCATTTCTCTAAAGCATTGCAGAATATACGTATGAGGAAGAGAGGAAGCGGAGGTCCTCAAATATGCTATGAATATGGTGATCTCAACCATATTTGTTTCAATTGTCCTAAGCTTGTAGAGGAGGCATCAAAAGAGGAGAACGAGAAAAAAACCGCTTGTTCCATGACAAGAAGAAGAAGATCTTTCTCAACTGTAAGGTTGTGTATTGAGTTCTTTCGATGCTTGAACAAGTCAACTTGAGTGATGTTGATTCAGAGACTAGCGAGGATGACACAACAACCAAGCTCGATCGAGGATGAACTTGATAGCGATGGTAATGAGGCATTACTTACTTATGATGATCTATTTAATGTTGTTGTTCGTCTTGATACACTCTTAGAGAAACATAACAAAAAAAATTAAGAAACATGATGTTTTAATTGAATCACTGAAATTGCAACACCTAAGATTTTAATTCCTAATGATGATGCTTGCAAGTCATGTGACTTAATTTATACTGAGCTCACTTCTCTTAGAGATGTCCATGCTTATACTCTTGAGAAACTCATAGAAGAAATTGAGAAGAATAAGAAATTTGTTGCGTTAAATTGCAAACAAGTTAAAAATGCTAGTTGTTCAATGTTTGATTTGCTTGATTCAACTTCCTATTTTAATTGCCTAATTCTATAATTGAAGTTGCATGATGCTAATGCTAGAGTTTCTCAAATAGCTAATGACATGATTACTCATAAGGTTCTTTCATGCTCTAATTGTCGTAAACAAAAGAAACCCACGAATATTACATGTAATAAGGGCCCAAGTCTTTCTAAACAGGTTGATTACTTAAAATGAACTTTAGAACATTTTTTCTAAAGGAAAGAAAAGTCTGAACCTGATTATAGATTCATCTAAATCAAGCACATGTAAACAAGGTTTAGGTTTTGATCCCTATACTCGTTCTAAAACAAATGCACCCACTGTTGTGAGGGCTCTTGGTAGTGATAAATTTGAAACACTTGTTGAATCTGAACCTATGAAGGTTATTTTTAAGTCTGCTGGATTTTTATCTTCTACACTGAATACAAATGTAGCTTCTTCTTCTAAATCCATACATCGGGTTAAGTACACTTGCACTCATTGTGGTAGAGATGGACATTTAGTAGAGTTTTACTTTAGACTAGCTAAACAACAATAAAAGAAAAGTTTAAGGCTAGGTCTAATTTCCGAAAGGCATGTGTTATCCCTCATAAGGTTGTTGCACTTCATTTTGTGCCTAGGGTGAAACAATCATCAGCTTTTGCTACTCATGTAACTCGTCATGAGCCTACTTGAGCTTCTTGAGTTGAGACTACATGAGCTGCTAGTACTTCTCGTGTTGAACCTACTCGAGCTTCTCGAGTGAGTCTACTCAGGTTACTCGTATTTTTCCTACTTGCTATTCTAGTTGGGTGACTCATTACTGGATTCCTAAATGCTTTATTACTAACCCCAGTACTGAGGCATCAACATCTTTTGTTGCTTTGTAGATTGCTCGAGCAAGGAAGGAGAACATATGGTTAGACGGTTCTAAATGCTCACGCCATATGTCTGGTGATAAGAATTAGTTCTCCTCTCTTGTATGTGCATGTTGTGCTGAGTGTTACATTTAGAGATGCTTCTTCTACTTCTGTTGTGGCAAAAGTTTTTAGAAACGATGAGCAGGGAATTTGAAATGAGTATGATGGATGAACTAACATACTTTTTGGGTCTTCAAGTCAAACAAACCAAAGAAGATACTTTTTTCATCAAAGTATACACAAAACCTGCTACGACGTTTTGAGATGGAAAACAGCAAGCCGATCATGACACCTATTGCAGCAACAACGACGCTTGATCCTAATGAAGATGGTGAGCCAGTTGATAAAAAAGAATATAAAAGCATGATTGGATCACTTTTGTACCTCACCACTTTAAGGCTAGACATACAATTTATTTTATGCTTATGTGCACGATTTCAAGCTTCCCCACGTGCTTCACATCGACAAACTGTCAAACGAATTCTCAGGTATTTTCATGGCACTCAAGATTTTGGCATCTTCAGCATATTGCTTCCTACTTCTTCTTATATTAGCTTAAGAGCTTTTTCTAATGCTGATTTTGGAGGTTATAGAATTAATAGAAAAAATACATCTAGTACATGTCATTTCTTTTGTAATTCTCTTATAGCATGATCATCTAGGAAATAGTCCTCTGTAGCACAGTCTACTGCTGAATCTGAATATGTAGCTATTGCTAGTTGTTGTTTACAAATTCTTTGGATAGTTGCTATACTTAAAGATTATGGGGGTTAATTTAGAGAATGTTCCACTTTTATGTGACAACACTAGTGCTATAAGTATTACTAAAACCAAGTGCAACATTCTCAAACTAAACACATTGACATCAGATTTTATTTTCTTAGAGACAATGCGGAAAAAGTGAACATTGAACTTCTCCGTGTAGATATTGAACACCAATTGGCAGACATTTTCACAAAACATTTGGATTCTTCTCGTTTTACTTTTCTTCGTGGAGAACTTGGTGTTGTTCATCACATGAGATTGTTTTGTGGGGGAGTTCTTATGTCTTGAAGCTTATCGGAGTTTAAAAAATGAGAAAACAATTAAATATGATAAGCATCATACCTAATACATATATGATTTTTGAAGCCAATGCTTATGCTACATAGGAGTTTTGCACTTTCATATCTATACGTGTAACTGTGTAGTTTATGTCATAATTTTTTAATTGGAATGAAGAGTTGAATAAAATATTGTCATGACTAAACTCTCTTGATTGCTTTGATCTTTGATAAAAATGCCATATGTGAAAGACTCAAAAAAATAAAAAGTGTTGAATAATAGTTGATATGTGAAAGATCAAGGAAGTATGCACTGTCGCACTTCTTCTTTACGAGACTGCTTATCATTGCACTTTGATATGAACTTGGAAGAAGTCGTGTATGACCGTAATCATTGCCTTAAGCTTCTTATTGTCTATTTGACATAGACTTGGAATGGTTGGATAGAATAAGGCTGATAGTGCATATAATTTTTTACAAAAGAATATGAGAAGTTCTTAACAGCACAATTGGTATCTTGTTACATTTGATTTTAATCAAAACAATGACATACTTTTGGTATCCATATTTTTGAAAGCATATAATTTGAGGATTCGAGTAGTTGAGATTAGGAGACCATGCCTTGCAAATAAATCATTAATTATACTTGATAAGTTATGCTTACACTATATTTTTACTTGTGTAGACAGGTTGGTGTAGATTTTCTTGATAGTGTGGCTTAGTCGAGTATATGTTATATATGCGGCTAATCTATGTTGCTAATTATGATAAAAACAACAAAAAGATTTGATTCTCTCTTTTGAATTTTTTATGAAATTATTGTCAAAGGGGGAGAGTGTTGCTCCTCAGTTTGGTTCTAAAAAGGGGAGAGATTTTTTTTCGAAAGATTTTTTCTTGATTTTTATTTCACTTTGCGTTTGATTTCAAAATAAAATCATGTTTGATAAGAGGTTGCTAATGTTCACGTGAGGGTTGCCAATGTTTTTATCAAGAAGGAGATTGTGAGATCATGTGATGAAAAATTGGTTTGAATGATGAAATTGATAGAGCAAAGTGATTTAGTATATTGACATTAGTATGATGTTCATGAGTTGCTAAGATGTTACTTAGATATGCTTTAATACCATAGATAGTTTGATCCGCTATCAGTAGTTTGGTTTGCTTATATTGCTCGAAGGCTACCAGATATTTGAACACCGGATGATCCCCTATGGAGGAAAAAGAGAGCACCGGACCATACGGTAAAGAGAAAAAGATTTTTATATGGTCATAGGTAACGGGTGAAGACTGTAACCCATCACCTATGATTACCACCCATCACTTATAATTAGTCATATGTGACAGGTTCAGAGTATCACGCGTCTCACCTGTCACCTATGACTTGATTCAAATTCAAAATCATCTAACTTGTTATATGTAAGAAAACACTTAATATATGGAATTTAACACTTAATTCAAATTCAAATAACTTGAAACATAAAATTTCTCAAATTCAAATTCATTACTTTTACATGTAATTTGACACTTAAATCAAATTCAAATTGGAAATGGATATTACAAATTTGACACTCATATTCAAATTTGTCGTTTTCGTGATTTCTTGACATGGATCCCCTCGTTATGGTCGGAGCGTAGGTATGGAGTTTTCTTAGTCGGTGAAAGGTGTGACACGATTACAGTAGCAAAAGGGGGATTTCATTGAATTGATTGAACTCCTTCTCATCAACGATGTTTGCAACTCTGACGATGCATCTTGTCCCAGTGGGAACCACACTGTGTTTCTTTTTTGTTGTATCAGTCACATAAAAGACTTAGCGAACATCTTTATTGAGTACTGAGGGTTCAGCCTTGTATCTAACATGTTTCATATCAACGCTAGTGTATCCATACTCATCATTAGTGAAGTCATTTGCCCCATGTACCCAACGGCACCAAAACAGGGCTACCTTGAATCCCTAGTAGCTCAGCTCCCAGATCTCATCTATTTGACCGTAGTATGTGCTCCTTTGTATATCGTTGTCATAAGCATCTATATGAACATCACTATTCTGGTATGTGCTCTTCTCATCTTGGGCAACCATATAAAATGTGTATCTGTTTATATCATACTCTTGATATGTCATAATTGTATATATAGGGCCCGATGCTGGTTTTTTATCAGAGCACTTGTAGGAGTACTCGATTGTATGATTCGATCTTAGAACCAAGTGGTGAACCTTTACATATGTTGCCTTGCAACCTAAGCTTCAGTCTGCCCTGGTTTCTCTTCAAATGGCATCTGCTTGTGCTCATCAACATATGGGCACACTTCGCTCATTTGTTATAGCGTGAGAAAATGAGTTTGGTCATATGCCTTTGGATCAGGACTTATTGCCATCTTCCTAGAACCCCTACACATGCGAGCCTCCCCTTATGGCAAGACTTAGGCATGCCAATTGGGTAATTTGGGTCAATGTAATCAACATACCACTCCAATACCTCCTCTATCATGTAACATTGCACGATGCATCCCTCAAGAAAGGCTCAATTCCTTACGTACAACTTGAGAATAGCCATAAATCTCTCATATCGAAACATGTGATGCAAGAATACGGGGTATCTCCTTCACAAGGTGAGCAGTGAGATGGACCATGATATCGAAAAAGGATGGTGGGAAATACATCTCAACAATACATAGTCTCAAAGTGTCTTTTCTATCTCAACCAGCGAGTCTAGATTGAGCATCTTTTGTTCAATTGCATTGAAGAAAAAGCACAAGCTTAGGATAGCCTCGTGAACCTTACTTGGGAGGATGGTCCTAATAGCTACCACAAGCATGATATCTATTGGGGTAGGTGTTTTCCTTTGACCGTATCATGTGTGTGAAGCTCCAGCCTTAAGCCCATTTCTTTAAGATCAGTTTGTGCGTTCTCATGATCTTTTCCTTTTTGCTTCATTTGGAGCAATGTACCGATCAGACTCACATAGATATTCTACTTTATATGCATGTTGTTGATAGAGTGGCGAACATCTAATTTTTCCCAATATTCTAGCTCGAATAGTATTGATTTCTTGTTCCTTATTCCTTTTTGTTCATCATCCTTGGAGGATCATTTTCGCTTGTTAAGGACAACATAGATGTTATTAATCTGATTGTGGACATCTTTCCTACTAAAATGTCTTAGAGGTAACTCTTTCTCCCTTGTGCCATTGAACTGTTTGTCCATGTTTTGGTACGGGTGCTTCCTGAGAAGGAAACTTCGATGCCGCATGTACACTACTTTCATTGAGTTGTTCAACCTCATACTGCATGTGTCATCTAAGCAATGGGGGCAAGCTTCACCTTTTCTTTTGCCCTGACCTGACAAGTTACGAAGTGCTGGTAGATCATTGATAGTGGTGAACAACATGATGTGCAAGGTAAAGTACTCTTGCTTGTGCTGATCCCAAACCTCGACGCCTTCTGGCCAAAGTTTATAAGATCATCGACTAAAGGCCTGAGGTACATAATGTATTTTTGCTTTTTACAAAACAAAGGTGGAAGGTTGTAGATCGATAATACAACATGCCATGTGTTATGTGAGGTACTCATGTTACTGAATAGATTCATACCATCTGTGCTTATAACAAACCTAATATTTCTTAATTCTACAGCGAACTAACCAAATGCGGAATCAATGGTTCGCCATTAAACAGAATCTGCCGGGTGTTGTATCATTGCGTTGTTCTTACGACCTCCTTATGCTAACACACCAATTAGACCTCCTTTCTGTTGGCAAACAATCATTTCAGATGGAGAATTACAAAAAATATCACACCACCTTCCTAGGAGACCCTTTACTTTTCTTGCCTCTGTCCCCGCCACCACTGTTATTTTTGCTTATATCAATGGATTCCACAATTGGAGCATTGATCTAGCTCTACATACTCTCCATAAAACAAGATACAATCTTGCTTACATGCACGTATCTTTTTACATTTCCAATCCTAAAGGACAAAATATCTTCTTTGCATCGTAGACGCCCTTGAGCACCAAGTTGTCCTCCGGTAGCATGTCCCTTAGCAGATACAGCTATGCTTCAAAACTCTTGTCAGTCCAAACATGTGTTGCCTTCAGCTGTAGAAGTTTTAGGTCCTCAAATAGCCATATGTACTTCTCCTTAGAGTTAGAATAAAGAGGCACTTTGAAATCTCATACAAATTCCTTGAATTTAGCAAACTCACCATTATTATACGCATTGTGCCGCTCGATATTCCGCATCATCTGGTACACACTCTCCATAAAATCCACGATATCATTATCATTGAAACCTAATATGTTCTCATCTCTAAGATCATGATCCATATCATCACCGGATGTAAGCCCTTGATCTACACTGTTGGCATGAAGGCCCTGAGCCATCTCTTATTCGTTAAGGTCTTCCTCGCCATGTTTGTTCCAATATGTATAATTTTCTTTAAATCCACGCATGACCAAGTGTGCATGGATATTGTCTGGTTTTGGGAACTTCTTATCATTCCTGCAATCATGACATGGACAGTACATTGTTGTTTTACCATGACCTTTCATATCCGCCAACGCAACACTCATGAAATACTTCACCTCGCTCAGTTACTCCGCACAAGTCTGGGTCTCAAGGTACATCCAACTTTTGTCTACCACTTACAATGTAAAATCATTCATTCTTTATTAACAATTACCTTAATTGTGTGATTAAATATGCGATTAAAAATTCAATACAATTACACTAGATTTGTGGCATCTTACATTAGATTGGGCAAAACTAGTATCAAATCTAACATCAATACAAATCACTTGTACTAAGACTTTGGATAAAGATGCAAAATGATTGATTACAACTCAACAAAGCACAAAAATCTACCAAATATGGGTTAGAGGAGGAGTAAAGGGGGAGATGCAAATCTTCAAAGACCTAGCAGCAATTCAAACTTCAAATCAACAAGATATTAGAGAGTCTCTAGTAGAATCGAAGAAAATCGCTAGAAGTTGGCACCAAAGTTCATGCTCTGTAATTGTTGGGCGCACAGTAGCTAGCCAGCTCTAATAACAGAGATAAGTCATTAGTGACAGGTAATGTTACGACCCGTCACTAAAGTCATCTGTTGGCACCAAAGTTCACGCTTTGCAACAGAACTATAGAGTAGGTAATGTCTGGCCTAGGGAGATCCGTCATTAATATGTTATACATTAGTGACGGTTGTAGTTACGACTCATCATTAATGTTATCAGTGACAAGTAACTTTATAACTCGTCACTGATGACATGTCATTAGTGACGAGTCATGGTCTACGGAGACTCATCACTGATGATATGTCATCAATGACAGGTCATGGTCCGATCTTATCCCGAGGCTATATAAGTAATATGTTATAGAATGATTCGTCACTAAATCGTGTTTTCTTTATTTATTTTTCACATAGTGAAACTCAACTTTCAACAGCATCTGTTAATTTGCATACTCAGGATCTTTAAACAAACATATTAGTAGGGCTGTTTTCCCATGTGAGTGTTTAAATACAACAATCTGTTGAATATACATATAGTATGTCCTTAGACTTCAAATGGTGCAGAATTTGCATGAGCTGAATTTCCCTCTGCCGTGTACGTTGTACTTCTCATACCTTTTCCCACTCCATTGAACGTGCTGGTGAAATGAGATATATTTAGATTTCCAAGTGAGATGTCGACATACTATTCGATCCAACACGCAATCAGACCGTGCTAAAACTACGCCCAATCTGCAAACTATAGAGTAGGTGAAGACTAAACGTGCCTTCTCGAAGAAACAAGTCATTCAAGAGATGGAGACATACCTCACCTTGTAGAAAGAAAACAACACGACCCATCTCTACTAGGAAAAGGGCTTGCCATTAACCATGTGGACCAGCTTAGTTGGTGTGTTGCATCCGTGATTGGTACCAGTTGAAGAAGAATCATTTGAAGGTCGTTGTACCGTGTGTAGCTTGCTCGAGAAATATACGTTCGATAACAAAGGATTGACGTGAAGACTCCTTCTTGCGATGTGGGAGTATATTGCAGTGATCAAATTGACGCTTAATTTGTGATAGTGTTCGGTTAGGTTTATTTTGGAAGGGGGGTAATTTGTCTATTTCAGGAATTCAGTTCCAGAGTTTGAACACAGTGGAGATTTATATCACTACTATAAAAATTATTTTTCGAGATACTTAGAGTAATTTTCTACACACGATTTATTTGAAAAATTATCTGAACAATTGACGAGAGCCTCATGCAGTTACAGACCGTCTGTGAAAATATATTTTTACAGACGGTTCCTTATGTGAACCGCCTATAATAATAAATTATTATCACAAGCGGTTCATATAATGAACCGTCTGTAAAAATAGTCATTTCTACAGGCGATTCCTTATGTGAACCGCTTATGATAATAGATTATTATTACAGGCGATTCATATAAGGAACCGCTGTAAAAATGGTCATTTTCACAGGCGTTTCCTTATGTGAACCGCCTCTGAAAATGACCATCTATTAAAAAATTCATAATTTTTGTATATAAAGTCGGATGAGGAAAAAATCTATATGAAAATTGTAGCTCTCAATGAGATCTACAACTTTATAGTTGATATTTTTTTTTTATTTTAAGTCATTTAGATTTAAACGATTATTTGGATATTTAAATGACTTCAAATGAAAAACTTTTCAAATACACAGTTGTAGATCTCGTCGAGGGCTATAATTTTCATATAAGCTTTATCCTCATCCGACTTTGTATGAAAAAGTTATGAATTTTTAAGATAAACTGTCACCTATTTGTACAAATGGTTCCTTATGTGAATTGTCTATAGAAATGACCACATTATCGTAGGCGGTCCGTTTAAGAAACCGCATGTGGAAATGGGTGATAGTTTATCTTCAAAAATTCATAACTTTTTCATACGAAGTCGGATGAGGATAAAGTTTATATGAAAATTGTAGCTCTCGACGAGATCTACAATTTTGTAGTTGAAATTTTTTTCATTTGAAGTCATTTATATGCCCAAATAATCATTTAAAGTTTTGGATTGCAGATATCAAAAGAATTATATATGCTCATATGTTCAGTAGTCGTTCTCTGGTGTGATGGTGGGGAGGGTTCGTGCGACCCGATAGGTTTCGAGTTCGAGTGCCAAAAACCGCGTAGCGCGCGTATTTCGTGCGAAAAAACGTGTGACTTGTGACTTCGCGACCACATGGGGTTCCTGATCGGTCAAAAAAAAATTTACTTTTTTTCGGTTCAAAAAATATCGATTGAGGGACCGATTATCGCAGACGGTTCGCTTAAGGAACCGCCTGTGAAAATCAATTTCCACAGACGGTCCGCTTAAGGAACCACCTGTGGAAAACTATTTTCAGGCGGTTCCTTAAGTGAACCGCCTGTGGTAATAGATTTTCACAGGCGGTCACTTTTACGTCTGTGAAAATCATTCATTTCTACATACCTTCGATCGCAGGCGGGTGCACTAAATATCTGTGAAAATGAGTTACCACTCGACTTTAGAAATAATTTTTTAGTAGTGTATGTACATGTAAAAAAAATTATTATGAATATTGGCAATACAAAGTACTATGCAACACTTAAATTTAATACGCAACTTATATATTATGATTACCAAACAAAGTACATAATATATAGCTTCAAGTGGTAACCCAGAAAATACACAACTACAGAACTGTCTATAAATAACAGCTCATTATAGTTGATTGTACAAGAACCGATAGTGCAAATATATTACTATCAATTTTTAATCTCCCGTATTCGAACCATAATAGAATCACTGAGAACTGCCACTAATGATTGCTATAGTAGCTCATACCCAAAATTTTCATTCATTGAGATTTTGGCTTATCCTCGCATCTGCTCGGTTTGGTAAGGTAGCTTATTCTCACCGACACGCTCCACCTTATCTATTATTCCTCTCCTCTCTCTCTACCTTATCTCTTCCCCTCCTCTCTCCATCTCTCTCCCTCATCTGACCACTCCTCCAACTGCTCCCTCGACCACGCCTCCCCACTCAACCGCTCCCTCCTCTTCGCGCTCGCCTCGGTCACCGATGTCTTCCTCCTTCGTGGCCTCTGAGTGGCACGGGCGCGGCGGCCTCCGAGCTACGCCGATGGGTCCAGGGCAGGTCCAAGGCATGGGAGAGATCGACCATGGCAGGGCCTCTGAGCAGCGTGGGCGCGGGTGTGGCCTTTGAGTGGTGTGGGCGCGGGGCACAGCGGCTCCAAGTGGGATTTGGTTCGATTTCTTGTGTTCTTGTGTTTGAGATGAGTATATGGATGAGATTAATATATGGATGGGATGGAATAAGTTTATTAATTCTTGTATTCGTATGGATGGGATGAGTCAATTTGAGTCGATTTGAGCATGCATGCGGTGGCGGCAGCTGCAGGAGCACCGCGTCGAGCGGTGACAGGAGCAGAGGAGGTTGACGAAGGAGCGGACGGTGTGGTCATAGCGAACGCGGCCTCGGAGCGCGCTGGCAGTACCGGTAGCCGAGCCGGCTCGATTTCATTTTCTTTCTTTGACTCCCGGTCCACCTATCACTGCTGATTCGTGGCTCAAACCGGTGGTGATTGTGAGTTTCTGTGCCAGTTCCAGAACTGATACTGTAATCACTGACTATTAGTACCGAGTAATCAGTGGCAATTCGATATCCACCAGTGATGTTAATTTTAAACTGACACAAATAGTATGTTCTGTAATAGTGATAATGCATACTATAGGCTTCTTGTTGTTAATATATTGTCACGTACGAGTTAGTGTTGGTCTCCATTTGCATACCACATCTATTTCCCTTTTTTTAGCTTGGTAATTTGCATTTACACGGAAATTTTATAGGGAATAATTGATCATATATATATATATGTATATGTATGTATATATATACACACACTTACATCTGAACACCGCAACAGCGTGAGATTTTTGATCGGTTGTAAAAAAAAGGTCGTCGTGGTGTCGTCCTCGGTGCCACTTGGGCCCCCAACCAAAATTGACTTCCTTGACCTAACGGCATTTCCTAATGACCCCTCTCCCTTGTCCCTTCACGCTACGTGGACACACATGCACAATTACCGATCCACCCCTTCTTTCCCCACGTCATGCAACGCAGCGCCTGACGCGGTTGGCCCACCCGCGCCATGCGTCCTTACCGCCTTCCCATTGGTCCACATCCACCTCATATTTTTCGTGTGTTTATTATTAATTTTATTTATTTCTTTTAGTGCAGTCCAAAGTACAAGTCCATTAGCTTTTGGCTTCTCTTGTGTGTACCCGATGACCTCAATTGACACAAGTAACAATAAAACCTGCTCCCTTCCATGGAGATGAGGCCAGAGCAGCGCCACCGCCACGACCACGTCCACGAGGAAGCTGAGGAGGAGGGAGACGCCATGGAGCACGGCGGTCTCTCTTTGCACCACGGAGCCACCACCTTCGGCCGGCGGCGCGACGAGGAGGGCGGCCGCCGGGGTGAGATCCGGGAGGTGGACTTCTTCTCTCGAGACTCTAGTGCCCGACGGCAAGAACACGGCGGTCGTCGAGGTGGAGTACAAGGTGGTGGCCGTGAAGACGTCAACGTGAGTCACCTCGATCGTCGCGCACCGTCCGGCTCGTGCTGATTGCTGAAGCGGTTGATTGCGCGTTTTGCACACTGTGAATTAATCGGTTGTAGTTCTTTCGGTGCAGATCGGGCTGCTAGACCTACTGACCACAGCCACCGCCACCACGACAAGCGCCGCCGGCGAGGAAGGGGGAACGGCGAAGAATCACAAAGTTGGTTAATTTTTGTTGCGTATAAATAGGCTTCTGAGAGTATTTTTTTTCCTTTTTTCTCTTAGTTAGATCCTACATACTGATTGATGCGTGCGATCTGTTCTTGGCACATGGCTACCATGTTGTGATACGGTGTTTATGTGTGCGTAGATGGAGGTGACGGCGGTGGAAGCGGATCTCCGGCGGGTGGTGGAGGAGAACCGGCGGCTGCGGGGCATGCTCGAGGAACTAACCCGGAGCTACGGCGCGTTGTACCAACAGGTTCTCCAGGTCACGCAGCAGCACCCACATCACCACCATCCTGATCTCATGAACAACAACCGATCATCACTGACAACTGTAAGTACACTGCTTCCTCCTAATTTATCCATATATGATACTTGCATCATGCATGATCTCCATCTTCTGGAGTGCGTCTTCTGTCAATTTCATTTTTTCGACCTGCTGCTTGATTTTTCCTTCTTTTCTGGGTGGGATAGTTCTTCCTTTTTCGGAGGGGATGCTTCGGTAGATTCCATTTGAACACAGGAAAATGTCCATGTTTCGACGGAAATCGAATTGTTATATGTGAATTTTTGCGTTCTAAGTAGTACTCTTCAAAATCTGTCTAATTAGACTTGTTAGTCCTTTGAGATATATATTTTTCTTTTGAACAATTATTTGCCTATCTTCTTTAATTCACTCCTCTTTGGCAATCACATCTAGCTATGAGGAATCATATTAGTTATGACCAACTTCACGCTAATCCATTTGAATCCGGATCGACCACACAATTTTCCAAATTCAGTTCTCGTTCCACATATACTCCCTCCGGTTTTAAATATATTACGTTTTGATCAAAATCCGATCAAACTTTTAAAACTTTTACCGTCAATAGCTTCTAAAATATTTATTTTGGAAATCTAAAAATATTTTTTAAGACAAATCTACACGTATGAATTTTATGTTTCAAAGTAAATATTTTAAAAGCTATTGATGGTCAAAGTTCTAAAAGTTTGATCGAATTTTAATCAAAACATCATATATTTAAAACCAGAGGAAGTATTAAACCTATGCTAGCTGGAGAAATATATATGTGCTAGGTACCAAGATTCTTCAGTATCAATAGTCGTGCAATAATGTAGGGGTCATAGCTAGATTGGTGTGCATGCACGCACGTTCATGTAAGATCCTCATCAAATCCTGCCACGTGATGGAGCTTACATATAAATGCCTCAGTTTACTTATTGATCGAACATATAAAAAATTACCCCCAGATAATATAATCAACTACTAATGCAGTAGAGTCATAGAAGCGTGGGGCCGAGGATGGCACTGACTGGATTGGTTAGTACATTACTTCTTCCGAAACTTTGTCAGTGATCATCTCAAAGAAATTTCTTCCAAACCAATAATTTAGTTCGTATATTCGCCTCAAAATAATTTGAATTGCAACAACCACTGTTGAATAACACGGCAATGGTACATGAACAAGCTTCCGAGAGCCTCCATTTGGATCTTTTCAGTCTTGCTTTGCTCACAGTGACACACTAATCATGAACACCACAGCAACTACTAAAGCTTCATTACTGTAGAAGTAGTTAACATGTTCTCATCCCATTCATGCAAACTTTCAATTGCTTCCTCGCTTTCCTCTTTGACTAACGGAACGTCATGTACTTGTCGATTGCCACCAAACCTCGACGCAGACCCACCTGACCACAGCGGGCGCGCCCAACACGTCGGCACGGCAGTTGCTGGAGGCGCGAGAGTCCCCCACGGCGCAGCCGCTGGCCGATGCTGGAGTGGACGACGAGGCCAGTGACGGGGTCGGGGAAGCGTCGCCTTCGCTGAGCAATGCAGCAAACAGTAATGACGTCGACAGCAAGAGGAAGATATCTCAAGATGGGACGGCGCCGCCGAAGGAGAACGGCGAGCAGGCGTCGTCGGAGCTGCCGGGCCGGAAGGCGAGGGTATCCGTGCGCGCGCGATCCGAGGCACCAATGGTAATTACTCGCACCAACAATGATTTGTTTTATTATTAGCCAAAAAGAAGTGTTTAAATGAAAGAATTGAAAACACAGTATACGTACAATACGTGGTGCAGCAACGACGTGCATCCATAGAGGAAGTCTGAGAAAAAAAATTAGCTGGTTCTTTCATTCATTGTCGTCTGAACATCAAATCTTGTTTGCAAAAATTAGGTTTCAGAATGACCTGCGTATACCGAAATTATGAAACATTCTGTAATTTTACCATTTTTTGGAACTGCAGATTAGTGATGGTTGCCAATGGAGGAAGTACGGGCAGAAGATGGCCAAGGGTAACCCATGCCCGAGAGCATACTACCGGTGCACAATGGCTGCGGCATGCCCCGTGAGGAAGCAGGTAATATTTGCACGATCTATCCATACAATATATGCATTGCATCATTTCTTTAGATTTCAGGAGTTCAGTTGTTGGTCGACTGCAGGCGTTCTGCTATCTGTAGAAGCAACATAGATATCATTTTTCTTATGGGCCTCTGGTGTTAGCATTAGCAGTTTGGTATTCCATGTTTTCTTTCCCTAGGAAGGGTATCTGCATGTGTTCTCAACTGAAAAGAAAACCTTATGATAGTTCAACCGGCTAAAGTCTACTCTTTCATTGCTAAAGAAAATGTTAAATTACCTTTGTTGAATATGATTATTAGCATCCCTTACCTAGCTTTATAAAAAACGAAACTCAAAAAATTGGGAATTAAGTTCAACTAAACAAGTTTAATTTGCTATATATATGGTACGGTATATGTAATAACCGCATGACTTCACTGAATGCATACTAAAATGGTTCATTTTGCAGAAAAAAGCCAATGGACTGCGTTAGATTAACAATAAAACTGAAAATAAACTCCACTAGTAAAAAAAAACCATTGATTACCAAGTATAAATAAGAAAATTGTACTTGAAACATCATTAGTAAGACCTAGGTTTTTTCTCATTTTGTTTTGCCAAACTCCACTTTTTTTTTTGTGATTATGAGGTGACGCACATGCGCCGCAACGCACATCACACTCCTGAAAATGTGCAGGGGAAATCTAAGTGTAAGCTAGGTACAAAGGTAGTTTTTATTTGTAGTGGTGACTAAATATATATGTCTGTCAATAGCCAATATATGCATACAGACCCAAAATCAAAATAATTAAGTCCTATGTCAAGTAGTCCTCTACTTGCTTCTGCACATGTACCAAATCTCTAACAAATGTGGGGTTTTTTTCCTTTCTGAAACTTGGCACGCATATGAATTAATTAAGCAAGATCATGCATACATATTGTTGACTTACAGTTTATCATATCTCCAATTTTCCATGCTAATGTGAACATACCCAATAATTTACAGCTGGACCCTTGCACACCTATTACCCCAATAATTCCATTCCAAGCATATTATTATACCGTCGATCTCTCTATCCTCTCTCCATCCATCTAGCTGTAAACACACACGTCTACTAACTGCATAAAATGGCTCATTGGACCATTCACTATCTAGTTGCAAGTTTCCAACGCAATATGTTTCTGTTGTTTTCCGTGCAGAGACGCTGATAGCTCACCAAACAGTCGCTGCGGTATTCTAAAGCCCATGGCATGCTTCACATGCTTGCATGCATGCTTACGTGAAGGCATGCATCAAGCTAAATATATTCAGCATGCCGTTGGTAACTCAAGCCACGTCTGCATGCTTGCAGGTGCAACGGTGCGCCGAGGACAAGACGATCCTTGTCACGACTTACGAGGGCAACCACAACCACGCGCTGCCGCCGGCGGCCACAACCATGGCGAACACCACGTCTGCTGCCGCGGCCATGCTCCTCTCCGGCCCGGTCACCAGCCGCGACGGCGCCGCAGCCCTCCTCGGCCACCCCGCGGCGCTGTACCACCACTCCATCCCCTACGCGTCCACAATGGCCACGCTCTCCGCCTCCGCGCCGTTCCCCACTATCACCCTCGACCTCACACAAGCGCCGGGCGCCGGCGGGAACGGCAGCTTGTCTCACGGACTCCACCGCCCGCCGGGTGGTATCCAGCACCCTGCGGTGGCCCCTGCGATGCCGTTCCCGGTGCCGTCGCCACTGGCGATGTACCTCCCGCAGAGGGCGCCCACGGCGACCATGCCGGCCGAGCTGAGCGCGCGGCCGCTGTCGGTGATGGAGACGATGACCGCGGCGATCGCGGCCGACCCCAATTTCACTACAGCGCTGGCGGCCGCCATCACGTCGATCATGGCAGGTGGAGCTCATCAGGTTCAGCCTACTCCACGTGGCGGCCCTACTGTCGGCGTCGCTGGAGACGGCAGCGGCGGTGCCGGAGCCGCCACGGTGGCGCCGACGGGCGGAGCACATGCGAGGTCCGGGTCGCCTCGATTCGCGACGCAGTCATGCACCACGTCCACTTAGAACTTGTAAGCATGAATGTATTTATGTACACACACATACGAGGTATACTTGTATTATGTACAGTTAAAAAGTTGAGATAATACTAGGTGATTAATGCACGTGGAGTTGTGTTCTTGATTGTGCAGAGAGGCATAAAAAGTGTCACAGATTCCCATTTTGTGTCGCTTAACTCGTTTTCCTTTGGTCAAATCTGTGTTTCTTTGGTCAAATTTGTTGGTACAAATTATACGACGGAAATTGACTGGACCGGTCCAACTAGCCGTCCCTAGTTACGGCCCATGAATGGCGCGCGATGACCCTCGCTGAAGGTAGCCTCGAGGACTCTCGACGTGCGCGACCGGTCTGACTCGGTGTCGCTCGCTAAGTTGCCCAAAGGGATGCAACGACGATGGTCGGACGTCGCAGTAGCGCGACTTGATTGCTGGGGCAGCGCCAACTTGGAACACGACCGGAACGTCGGGCGAGACCGCCATGTTAACGGCGGCGACCTGAGAGGTTCCGCTCCGGCGTGACGGCAGTGCAATGCAATATTGACGCCGGGAGGTGATGGTCCTCAAGGGAAAATCAAGGATTCGCGATCTCAAAGCCTGTACGTGCACCGGACTTAGACACGCCGAGACCTGCACGCTGCCCTCCGCCCTCCCGCCCGTGACGACCACCATGCCCTCGGGGGCGCTCTCCGACATGAACTCCACCCCGCTCGGCGCGCCCCGCCCGAAATCCGTCCCTTACACCACGAACCTCGGAGTGGCTGTGACCGCGACGAACCCCGGCTCGTGGAGCACATCACCTATCACGTTGAACCACGTGCAGGGCCGGTATCGAGATATTGATGATCAGGATGAAACTAAAAACAGGACTCTATTAATTATCGAGCTTAGTATAAACTTAAATATACTTTTTTTTTATAAAATTAGTAAGAGGAATTATTGTGGTAACCTCTTTGGCAAAGCTGATGGACTTGTAGGATTCGGCGGTGACATCGCGGAACACATCGGTGAGCCCACCATGGGAGGCAACCCAGACATCGCCTCCAAAGAGCACATACCGCTCATGGGGGTCGGACAGCTCGTAATGGCCAACGAGTATATGGTCCGTCACGCGACGCTCGAATGAGGTGAAGGCTGCGGACAAGGGCGCACCAAGGAATTCGAGAAGCTGCTCCAACCTGGTGTGTCCACTAGCGCCAGCGCAACGTACATGACAGCTGGCGATAGTGTGACGTCGTCTGTGTGGGTGGAGGTGGTGGTGGCAATGTTTGTTAGTAAAAGCACTAGGTGCTTGGCGAGATGGAGTGCTAGGGTCGTCTGCCCATCCATGCAGTGGATCAGGACTGCATGAGAGAAAACAGTTTCATCGACTTCTTTGTGCACGAGAGAATTGTTAATTTAGGTTGCTGCTAATTTGGTGTGAAAGAACCAAAACCCATATATAATCATATAACTAGTACCGATTGAAGTTTAAACTGCTGCTTTGTTAGGTCACTAATAATATACGTATATATCTATATGAGAGGGCCCCTTGAGTTTTGAGGCCCGGGGTGGCCGGCACTGACCACATGTCGCACTCGTCGACTGCCTTCCGGATCGCCTTTGACATGCGCACGACGCCGCGCAGTTGCGGGTGCGCTGCACTTTGGTTTAGCTTTTCTCCCACGGTTCTTGAGGTGCTCGATGCGTGGCGATCGAGTTCTAGCTGGTTGCCTCGTGCTGCAGCCACGTACGTTGCAACAAATTTGATGTGGAAAGCTAAAAATTTCCCGCAAAAATTAATTGTTCTGCTAAATGGCCATGATTAGAAATTCTTGGAAGTCTTTGTTCGTAGTAATCGTACCAGTGGTAGTTCCGGTGTCAACTTTTGACGGGTATTTGATTTTTTCCATCCTGTCATCCGGTAAATGACAAATTTGCTACTAGATCTACTATCATAAATTCAAGGACTCATTTGTCATCGACAATGAGAAATCACCATTTCAATAAAATAATAAAAAGTTAAATATTCTGAGGATGCCGCACACTATTTCGGTGGCCATGGGGTGCACGATGGCCGACCGGTCAAACGTGGGCGCCAAAACCACCGGTCATGCCCCACGGCACGCCACTACCGAGCACTTGCCCTTGAACTGCCAGAAGCTGTACTTGTCTGCCACCACGTACTACATCGCAATGCCTCCGCCCTCGAACAGCGTTGCCTGCATGGCGAGCACCGGGCCCGAGAGCTCGTTGGCCTCCACACTCGGGACGAATCTCAGGAACGCAGGGATGTCGTGCCTTGGCTCACTGGGCAGACGGTGGGGGTCGTCGCAGGCCTCGGCCTCCAGTAACAGGAGCAGTCAAGGACAATGTCGCCGGTGGAGCGGAGGTAGGCGAGCTTCCCTGCTAGCGGGAAGAAGACTGCGATGGCAAGGAGAATACTATTGACGCCAAAAGATATCACTGAGTATCTCATGTGCAATATTCGGCGAGCAACACCCAAGATACCTCGTCGTGTTAGTGCGTCGTCAGATCTTTATCGTCACCCACACTTGGAAGGGACCCTATTAGAGCGAGGATGACCGGTGGCTTATCTATAATTATTGGGATCAAGAACAGGTAGCAATATAAATTAGAAAAGAGAAAGAGACTACATAAACTAGGCAAAAGAAGAAAGGTAAAAAAAGATTGATTTGATCGATTGGTTGATTATTCTCAATCGGTCATGACCCTCTTATATTTAAAGAGTGACAAGTCTTAGCCGTACAATATCAGAACTCCTAATTTAAATTGAATAGGACTTACAAATATGATTCAGCTTGCCTTCCGATCTCCAAACTTTTCATAACTAACGTATCTTTCTTAGTTAACCACGTGAACTCCTATATATCTACCAGAGTATTTTTTATCACAGTTCGGCTTTCACAGTTCATTGGTCACAGGAATTGTTTACGGTCGTAGCAACTGTTCACTAGTTTGTAGATATTTTTTATCTGGTAGGAGTTACTGCGCACTGGTTGCAGGTATTGTTCATGTAATCAGAGTTACTGTCCACTGGTCGCAGGTACTGTTCATCTGGTCGAATTTACTACAAAGTGGTTGCATGTACTATTCACTGGTCAACCAAGAAGTTTCCAGAACCAAAATTCTTCACAATATGCCAATTTCGGTTCTCAACACATGCCCCCCTATTTTTGGAAAAGCTTGCATGCCAAAAAAACATATCTTCTCTGCTCTACGTTTCTTAGGGCGATGATCAAAACATCGGCCATGAAACCTTAGGAAAATGGTAACTAATACATCGGCCTTACGTCTTTGCTTATTGATTCACTACACCATTTAACCGAAACTCCGAATCATATTAATGTCCATACCTTCGGTTGGTGAAGCGTCATTAGTATGCACCGACAACTCTCTATAATCAAGTAATTCTTCATCTTCCTTGTCATCTTGCATATGCGCCGGTATTGTTGTTGGTGAAGGAGCTATTATAACATTTAGCTTTGGTCTTTATATTTGCTTCATGGGTTGCATTGGCTTAATCTCATTGAAAGTAGCATCATGTAACTTTTTAGCTTATTGCTCCATCAATTCTTGCTTACGTAGCCGTTGCAATCTTGGTTTCTTTATGTGAGATAAGCATAAGGGACACCATCTCGGCTGTAGATACTTAGAAAGCAGATTGTTGCTGCTTGCTTCATGATTATTAGCCATTGGAACAACTTGGATATCAGTAGATACGTGTTTAGACTTGACCGTTTTATCACCAAACACAATCAGTCCTTTGCCAAGTTCTTCGGCCACTACTTTCATTGAACCAATCTTAATAATATCAGCAGTAATAGCACATGCTTTATCAACATTAGAATCTGAATTTTGAGTAGAAATGCTACCCTCCTTGGTCCGGTACACATTCTTCACATCTCTAGCATATTAACATCACTAGACCGATTTGTATGTCTTAATTGGCTATGGACTGGATGTGATATTATATCAAATAACGACCTCTGTGGTGTTGTCCACATCGAATAAAAAGGATTAAATTGCATAGGAGGGGTGGCACCCACATACCGTTATAGTCCCAAATTGGGTAAGGAGGAAAAGGCATTGGAGGAGGTATCCATGATCATGGCGCCATACCGAGTGGCGGGTAGATGTTAGTAGCATTATCCTCCCTCGATTGATGATGATGGCGCACTCCTTGCCTTGAAGGTGACCTCGATCACTTAGCTCCACTTGGCTGATTCATATGTATTTGGACGGCATTGTCTTTCTCATATTTGGACAAGAGTTGCTTGAAAGTGAGCTTGAATTTCTTAACCTTGTCGCGTTTCTTCACTTCATTGATTTTCCACTTGCCAACCTCTGGATTCTTTAGTTTGGTCATCTTTGGCTTAACATTGACATGCCCCCTGGTGGTTGAAGTGTTCTCCGCAATCTTGACCAATCCTTTTCCTTCGGGAGTTTTTTCAAGTAACGCCTCTTTCAACAAATTTTTGTTCTCCCCCAAAAGCTTTGGCCTTTCTTCACCAACAATTACGTTTTTCCCTTTAGCTGATTCGGTTTGAGTTAGCTAAATTAATATGCTCTTATCTTGCTGACCAACCATATTAACCGGGAACAGTTGAAGATCTACTTGCATCTCCGCAAATTTCAATTGTCCTTCATTAATGGTCGATTGAATCTATCGACGAAAAACATTGCAATCGTTAGTAGCATGAGAATAAGAATTATGTCACTTACAATAAGCTCATCTCTTTAATTCATCTAATGGTGGAATCATATGACCATGAGGCAACTTAATATGTTTTTCATGTAGCAAGTAATCAAATATTCTATCACACTTTGCTACATCAAAAGTAAACTTAATTTCTTCTTGTCGATTCTTAGGAGGCATCGGCTTAATAGCAGAGCAAACGGATGGTTTAGACTTAGAAGACCAAGCCCATTGAACCACACATACATCAATATCATCATCATCTGAATTTTCAGGTTCATCCTCAAGCATGTGCACATTAGACCAAGCCCATTGAACCACACATACATCAATATCATCATCATCTGAATTTTCAGGTTCATCCTCAAGCATGTGCACATTAGGACGATCCTCTTTTACTCTATCATTTGATCTATGAAAATTTCTAGATTCTTTAGCTCGGCTTTCTTGAGTCAGAGCTATTTATAATACTTGACTAACATCTAAGAAATCGTGATCCTCTAGCTTTTTCGTTAAATGAGAAAGTAAACCAGAATAAGCTAAGTCGACCAAATCTCTATCAGAAATTGTCAAATTAAAACATCGGTTTCTTGTATCTCTAAACCTTCGAATGTACTCAGCCACAGACTCATTGCGTTTTTGTTTAACCAATGTTAAATGTGACAATCTAAGCTCAGTGTCCCCATTATAAAAATACTCATGAAATTTCTGCTCTAATTGGGCCACGTATAAATAGAATTAGGTACCAAAGAAGTAAACTAGGTAAATGCAGGGCCAGACAATGATAAAGGAAAAAATCTCAATTTTAACATATCACTAGCACTAGCTTCACCACACAGCAAGATGAATTGAGCGATATGTTCTAGAGTAGTTCTACCATCATCCCCAGTAAACTTAATAAACTCATACACTCTATACCCTCTAGGATACTGAATATTATCATAGAAATCGAGGTATGATTTTTGATAGATAGGTGCTCTACCCTTAGGTTCTACCCCAAAGTATTCCTTCAAAACACTAGCCATTTGCTCTCTAATATTTTTATGCCCCATAGGTTGCTCGGCCAGGGGCCGAGTAGGAATCACATTAGTTTGTTGCTGCTGCCCAAAAGAATATGTTGGTGTATCATGAGAATGTGGCACAACGGGCTGCGTATATGGAGTATTTTATGGAGGCACTTTAAAACAAGCTTCCGGCAATGGACCCTAAGGGATACTGGAGCCTTATGGAGATATAGGTGGTGTACTATATGCAATGGTATTATATGGAGCTACCGGCATGTTTACTGAAATTTCATTAACTCAGCTGTTACTATTAGCTACATGTGGAACCAAGTTAATTATACTAGATGTAGTGTTTGATAATGGAAAAACAAATGGTGTGACATCCAGTTTAGTGGCATCTATGAAGTAGGTGGTGGTGTCACAACATTGACTGAACCTACAACATTAGTTCGTTTATAAATTTGTTCCATCGGCATACTTTGTTGCATAGGCATAGGTGGTATAAATGTTATCGATGAATCAAACAGACCTTGCTGAATTCAACCATCATTATTAGAAGTTGAAGCACTAGTATCATATGATAGAGGCTATTTTAGTGTATCCTTAATATTTTGCATCTCAAAAACTATAGACTCTAAACGGCTACTGGGTGATTGATTAAAATCCTCAACTAATGCATCAAACTCGTTACTCATAACAGCACCTACTTGCTGATCAATCATCAGCAACTTGCTCTTCAGAAGGAGGTGCGTTACTCACAGTGAGAATTACCTTGGGCTTGGTATAGATAGGCGTGAAATCTTCTCCCTTCTAGACGATTCTCTGTCTCGTCTTTTGGTAGTGCGAAGCGAACACCCTATCGAACTCCATCTTGTGCCTTTCATATTCTTATTGTGCCTCCTCATCTAGTTCCTCAATGGTGGGCACAATGACGTTATCGGGGTCGACTTTGGATACGTTTGTCATGGCTACGGTTTATTTGGTTAAAAGGCAGCCGAAAGTTTCTTCCCCGGCGGAGTCGCCAAAAAGTGTGTTAACACGAAAAGATGTCACGCCAAACACTGAGCACCTTGTGTGCAATATCCGGCGAGCAGTATACAAGATACCCCATCGTGGCACTGCATCATTGGACCTTCGTCGTCACCCACACTCGGAAGGAACCCCGTCAGAGCGCGGATGGCCGATGGCTTGTCCTTAGTGTTTAGGATCAAGAACAGGTAACAACATAGATTGAAAAATAGAACGGGACTATAGAAACTAGGCAAAAGACAAAAGGTAAAGTAGATTTATTTGATCAATTGGTTGATTATTCTCAATCGGCCATGACCCTCTCATATTTATACGGTGACAGGTCTTAGCCGTACAAGATCAGAACTCCTAATTCAAACTGAACAGGACTTACAGATATGATTCAGCTTGCCTTTCAATCTTCAAACTTTCCATAACTAACATATCTTTCCTATTTAACCACGTGAACTCCTATATATCTACCAGAGTATTCTTTATTACAGTTCGGGCTTCACAGTTCACTGGTCATAGGAACTGTTATTGGTCGTAGGTAATGTTAAGTGGTCGAAGCATTGTTCATCATGTCAGAGTTACTGTTCATCTGGTCCGAGTTGATGTTCATCTAGTCATAGTTACTATTTATCTAGTCGGAGTTACTAAGCACGTCGCAGGTCTATTCACTAGTCAACCAGGAAATTTCCAGAACCAAAATTCTTCACATTATGCCAATTTGGTCATCAACAAATACATTTGGATAAATAGCAAGATAAAAGCCACAAGGTTAACATTTTGCATAAGGCAATTTTAACTCAATCGTGAATGAACAACTAGATCATGAACAATTCCCAAAACAACTCACAAGTGACAAGTAACATAAATCATATTACGCAATCCTTCTGACAAGCACATGACTCACATGCACTTCTCGGCTCATCACAAACACATAACTCACACGAGACACCTCAATGATGTCAATCAACATAAACCTTGCTCATAACCGAGTGTATCGCTATTCAAATGCTTTTACAACCTGTAGAAAAACATCTTTACTCACACGACATGAGTCTAATCTACTTAGTGGGAACGTCGGGCGTAACCTACATGTTAACGACGATGACCTAAGAGGTTCCATTCCGATGTGATGGCAGTGCAACGCATCTTCTCTCGTGGTAAATATTGATGCCAGTCGCTGTTCAGGTGATGGTTCATTGGTCCTCAAGGGAAAATGAATAGAATTTTAAGGGCACTACTAACTATCAAGCATCGAGCACATGATGCTCGCACACCAGTGTGAGGTATTCCTCACCTGGGCATGTGGATATCATAGAGGCCTTGCTGATGTTGATGCGGTGCTGATTGGCGATAAGGACACAAGGAGAAAATTGGTTCATGATGAGATCGACTGTTTTCTCTACACCGATGCGCATGATATTGGATCTGACTTCTCCAACTCTTCTTCTACTGCACTGCACATCTAGTGATAATGATTCATGATCCCCTATTTGCATGGTTTTATGGACGAACTGGTAGAACTTTGTTTTGCGCTAGAGTAGCGTACCCATTCCCCAACAGTGGTATCAAAGCTTTTGTGTGTAGTTAGTGATCTGGATCATATGTGTATAGTGATCTAGCAAGCAAGAGAAAAAGGAGTATGTTTTAGAGGTTTCCTATCCTGATGATCTACCTTCTACAGCCACCGCTGCTGACCATGGAGCTTATGAGAAGCAATGTAATGACTTGCTTGATCTTAGCGGTCTCATACTTGCCACTATAACATCTGAGCTTCAAAAGTAATATGTGAATAAGAATGCTTACGATATGATTGTGGGACTTCGTGGCATGTTTGAGAACCAAGATAGAGCTGAAAGGTTCAATGCCTTAAAGTCCTTGTTTGCGTGCAGGTTGACAGAAGCTCAGATTAACCATATTAAAGTTGATGGTAAAATTTTACCAAAGTCTGAAGTCCCACAATCATATCATGAGCAAGGACTACTTAATGAGGCAAAATTAAGGTTCTACTTAATGAGGCACAAGCTTGAATCCTTTGAAAAGTTCAAGGAATCTCATAATAAAGTACAAAATCAAATAGGCAAGGCAATCAGATCATGGAGGTGAATATTTCAGCCATGAGTTTGGTGATCATTTGAAGCAACGTGGAATTGTTCCACAATTAACTCCGCCTGGAATGCCTCATATATGGGGTATCTAAACGGAGGAACCCGACTTTGTTAGATATAGTTTGGTCTATAATAAGCTAATCTAATATTTCATTGTCCTTCTAGGGATACACTCTAGAAACGGCTATATTCACGTCAAACAGAGTTCCATCTAAGGTTGTAGAGAAGACGTCATATGAGATATAGATTAAGAAGCATCATGGGTTATCTTTTCTTAAGATATGGGGCTACAAGGATTATGTACAATGTTTGACGTCTGATAAGCTCCCTTCTAAATTTGAAAATTACTTCTTTGTGGGGTATCCTAGGGAAACCAAAGGATTTTATTTCTATAGCTGAGAAGAAGGTAAAGTGTTTACCATCTAGAATGGTGTCTTTCTAAAGAAAGAGTTTCTCGCAAATAAAGTTACCAGAAGCACGATACAACTCAATGAAATTCAAGAAACACTCGAAACTGTTTCAATCCCTACTGAATCTCCGCGGGATGTACAAGATGTTGTAGAACCAGTTGTGGAGGCACTAACCCTACGTAGGTCTGAAAGGGCACATCATGCAATTGAAAGGTTCACGCTCTTAACCATGACGCAGCGTGACATATTATTATTAGACAATGAGAAGCCTAAGAACTATATGGAAGTAATGGTGGGACCAGACTCTGAGAAATGGCTTGGAGCTATGAGATCTGAAATAGAATCCATACATGATAATCAAGTTTGGAACTTGGTGATCCAGCTAATTGTGTAAAAACTACTGTGTCTAAATGGGTTTTTAAGAAAAAGATAGACATTGATGGAAATATTCACATCTATAAGGCACGATTGGTGTAAATGGTTTCAAGAAAATTCAAGGTGTTGCTTATGATGAAACATTTTCGCCCATCATAAAGCAAAAGTCTATTCAAATCATCCTAGAAATTATTGTATATTTCAACTATTAGATATAGCAGATGGATGACAAAATGGCTTTTTATAATGGAGATCTAAGTGAGGATGTGCACATGACACAATCTAAAGGTTTTCTTAAGCCAAAAAATGGTAGGATGATATGCAAGCTTTAGAAGTTCATCTATGGATTGAAGCAAATATCTCATAGTTGGAACATTTGTTCTGATGAAGTGATTAAAAGGTCTGGCTTCATCAAGAAAAAAGAAGAGTTGTGTTTACAGGAGGCTAGTAGGAGCGCACTATAAAGCCCAGATTTCAAAATAGAAATCTAGAATTTAATTGCATGGAGAATTAATTAAACAAATTAAATAAAAATGGCTTAAAATCCTAGATTCTTTTTTCTTGATGTGCTTGGTAGATTTGTTTTCCCTAGATTTGTTTAGGGTTATTTGGTTTTTCCTTGGCTTCTTTTGGTTTTCTAATTTTTTAAATAAAAGGCCGAAGACAAAGAAGAAAATAGAATCAAAGAAGAAAGAGAAAAGAATAAAGGAAAGATCTTGAAAAATTTCCTCGGGCCAAAACTTTCCCTCTCAATCCAATCTCTCATTTTTCTCTTCCTCATCCCAGTTCCTCTTCCTCACTACACGGCCTATTCCCTCGATCCAGAATTCCACTAGCCATCTCCTTTCCGCTGCCTGGGCCGACATCCTCCCCGTCTCTATGGGCCAAGGCGATCCACATCAGCCCATCCCCTCTGTTGGCCACGCACGTGCCCTCCTCCCTCGAGTTTTTTTATATTTTCTAACATAAAAATTATTTAAATATACCTGAATGAAAAGATTTAAAATATAAAGGTCCGCGGTGAACAGTACTCTAAAATTCAATTTCCTCTCCTATCTTCTTTGTTCAAAATAGTGATATTCTGTTGTACAAAAATCCTAAAACCTTTTATACATGTTCCATAATCCATGTGCAACCCATTTTAATTGAATTCACCCAAAAATCCTGTGTATAATTTAAACTAAAATTCTCCAAAAAAGTCTACTTTTATAAATTCTAACAATTGTTAGGGCCTCAAATGAATTTCTAAAAATCTGGTAAAATTCACTAATATTCTTCTTATGTGATGTGATAATTTCTAAAATTATTTTCAGCCCTAGATTATATGGTAAAAAAGTGAGTTCATTTGTAATGCACTATTTTTATGTATTTTTATAATTTCATGTGATATTCTTCTTTTAACTTAATTTGAATTCAAACATATATAAAACTAGTGCTAAAAATAATTTTAGAAATTATCACATCACATAAGAAGAATATTAGTGAATTTTATCATATTTTTAGAAATTTATTTGAGGCCCTAACAATTGTTACAATTATAAAAGGAGCCTTTTTTAAAGAATTTTAGTTTAAATTCTACACAGAATTTTTAGATAAATTCAATTAAAATAGTTTGCACATGGATTATGGAAAACGTAAAAAAAGTTTTAGGATTTTTAGAGCAACATAACATTACTATTTTTAACAGAGAAGATACGAGGGAAATTGAACTTCAGAGTACTGTTCATGGCTGCGGGCGGACCGCTTACCATCCTTTCAGGGGCGGTAAGGGCCTAACTATCTTATGAGAGGGCGATAGACACTTATTTTCATAAATCTTTTTATTTGGAGTATATTTAAATAAATTTTTATGTTAAAAAATATAAAAAAAAAACTCTCCTCTTTCCCCCTAGGCCGCCAACCGAAGCTGACCGCTCAGGCCCGAGCATGTGCCTCCCTCCTGTCCTCTTGGGCCACCGTAGCCCAGCACCCGGTCACAACCCAACCCCTTTGTCACGCCCTCCTCCTCTAGATCTCTCTGCAGCCGGGTACCACTCGTCAGATCCTTCCTCTACCTCACGAGGATCTCCGGCCGAATCCATCCCGGACTCAAGCAGAAGAGCTTCCAGAAGCCGTTAAACGGATTTGCTATGATCTCCGCAACCGATCTTGTCCTTAACCACGAAGAATTCCCACGAGATAGAGCTCGCCGTTGTGGACCCCAGGTAGAGACGTAGAGCCCTAACTGAATCCGCCATTATTCAAAGAGGGCAATCTATCTGGAAGCTTGCCAATGAGTTCACGAAGATCTCCGGAGCCAATTAAAAGCCTTATCTCCAGCTGAAGCGCATTTATACCTCGAGTTTGAGTCAGATAAGGCTGACCGTCACCCGAGTCCTAACAGAAACCGGTGTGATTCTTCGGGTATAAATTCCCCTACCTCCCCCCCCCCCCTCTGAGAGCACCCATGGCTTTCGCACCTCTTCTGCTCTCTCTCGCCTTGAGGTTTCCGCTATAGCATCCTGCTCATGGAGCACCGAAGCTTCTAGCTACCGCTGCCATCGCCCGTGTCCCTGTGACATTCATCGACACTCGGGTTGCTTCAAACGGACTCGCTGTCATGTCTGGATCAAGTTCCGCCGCTCACCGGAGAGTATCAACCGTCAAAGTGCGATTCTGTCTGAGCTACGGCAGTGCGCCGCCACGGGAAGAGCATCGCCGCCGTCTTTCGCGCCGGAGGCTAAAAAGGTAAGGGCTCAACCGTTTGATTCCGATCATGCGGTCTTGCTTAGATCAATAGCATACCCCTGATTAGTTAAACTTTAGTCATCCGGTCTAGATCCAACATCCCAATTTAATGGAGCTTTTATCCAGTCAGCGCACACGTCATCTTGACACATCCACACATAACCCGAGTTACTTGCGTGGCAACCAAGTCAGCAGCCACACCAACAGCCTACTCAACTGAGGAATCCTCACATGATTAAAATATAATGGTTTGTTTGGCTTGGTCAATTACGGTGATGGGAACCATGATTGCGGTGGTTTAATAGTTGGTGAACTTTGGTGGTGGAAATTTGGTTGAAGTGATAGTTTTTGCCAACATTAGTAGTGGGAACCTTGGTTAAGGTGTTGGTTATGGTCAATCTTTGGTAGTGGAAACTTAAAGTTGGCTACTTGTTGTCATTCACTTAATTAATTACTTTATTTTTTAACTATTTTTAAAATAAATGCTGTTTTTTCATTGTTAGCTTTATGCTTGTGTATGCCTTCATATGAGTATTTCTATAACTTGTGGAGTAACACATGTACTCACACTTACAATACCTAAACCATACTCAGTTGAGAAATATATGGAAGACTTTATGGAAGAAGGTGTATTCTACGGAGGTGTTCTCCGTCAATTGCATGTGGAGTTACCTTGTGAAGATGATGACTATGCTTAGGATCACTGCGATTTTATTTGCTTGTTGACCTTCGAAAGTCTCTTATGTAAGATGCTTTTACTTCAAATAAGATGGATATTGTTTTGTTATCAACAATAAAATTACTATATGTTAGGATTGATTCCTGAGCTCAACACACAGCTGAGATTGGTTTGTTTCTCGGTTCGGTCTTGACACGCACTTGTCTTTCTAGTTTTATATGTCGAGGACATACTATTAGTCGGAAATGATATTCCAATGCCACAAGATGTCAAGTTTTCATTAAGAAAAAGTTTCTCGATGAAAGATCTAGGAGAAACGGCTTACATTTTGGGCATTAAGATCTATAAAGATAGATAAAAAAGGCTAATTAGATTAAGCCATGGTACATATATTGACAAGGTATTGAAATGGTTCAATATGCAAAATTTCAAAAAAAGTTTATTACCAATGCATTAGTCTTAGCAAGACTTAGTGCCCTTCAACACTTGATGAACAAGACTAGATGAATGTGATCATATATGCTTCAGCTATTGGATCTATCATGTATGCTATGCTTTGTACACCTCTAGTGTTACGAGCAAGTACCAATCAAACCTAGGTGAAGTTCACTAGATAGCAATTAAGAATATACTCAAGTACTTTAGAAGGACTAAAGATATGTTACTGGTCTTTGGAGGTGAGGAAGAGCTTGTTGTAAGTGGTTGCACTGATGCTAGCTTCCAAATTGACAACGATGATTATAGATCGTAATCCAGTTTTGTGTTTTGCCTCAATAGAGGGGTAGTAAGCTTGAAAAGTTTCAAGCAAGAGATGGTCGTTGATTGCACAACAGATGTCTAGTACATCGCAGCTTCTAAAGTTGCAAATGAGGCTATTTGGATAAAAAAAAATTATTTATGAGTTGGGTGTGGTCTCCGGTGCGTCCAGTCCATCAAATATCTATTGTAATAATAGTGAAGCCATTGCATAAGCCAATGAGCCTAGATCGCACCATAAGTCCAAGCACATATTTCGGCACTATCACCTAATTCGAGAGATTATTGATAGAGGTGATATGATGATTTGTAAGGTGCAACGGATCTAAATGTTGTTTATTCATTGACATAGCCTCTTCCATAGCCTAAGCATGAGGCACACACAAGAGCTATAGGTATTACATACTTGTATGATTGACTCTAGTGTAACTGAGAGATTGTATCACATATATGTTTATGTACTTTTGAATAATGTGTTATTCAGTTCCTTGGATAATTATTACTTACATTGATTAATAAGTATATGACTTGTTTGTAAAACTCTTTGTATTATTGTGATACTATTCTAAATAATCCATAGTCTTCAATTGTTATGTGGGAGTATGGCAATAATGATTCACATACTAGTACATATATTGATTGATGATCATATTTCATGGATCATAAATATGGAGATATATATCCGATCAATAATATGGACACATCTTAGAGAATATGATGTTGGACTGACCCACCTCAAGACATGGCTCTGGGATCGTTGTATTTTTATGTGCCATCAGTTGGTCTCGAATGGCGTACCTATAGCATCCTTAGACTTGAGATCATTATTGATTCCCTGAATGTGTAGTGATACACTTAAGGGCTATCAAACGCTACTCTGTAACTGTGTAGCTATAAAGACAACCTTCAATTATGCTATGAAACATGTCATGAGATGTGAACAATCAAGATAGATTTGCCTCTCCTAACGGAAGAGATATTTCTAAGCTCCTAGTGTGGTTGTATTAAGAAAGTGCATGACCATGCCAATGTAATTAAAGAGTTAATAATAAATTAGTAATCCACTACAAGAATGAGTGAATAGTTGAGCTATCATAAGGGTGGCATGGATCTGCCTTGAACATGATTGGTATCATATGGCAAAGTGATCAGTGAATGTGTATATCAAGGTCTGCCGATATGATTTTATGTGTATTTGTGAGTCAATATGTTATGTTAGGTATCACTATTGATTTGTGATTTGGAAAAGATTTTTGGGTTGTGACCGCTTACGCATGAACTTAATAGGTTACACACTTAATAGGTTGGAACATTAAGATACGTGTATGATTGAGTCTAGTGTAGGTGAGAGATTATTGGTGATATGCCCTAGAGTAAATCTCTAATTTGGATTGGATCCATACGTAAGCTTTGCGAATAATGATCCTTGAAGGATTAAAACCGGCTTCCAACGTGACAGTCTATTAGCAGGTCTATACAATTGAAGGTGTGGGGGTTGTAGGCAGCACCAATTCCACTACCCCTAAACCCTAGCCGCCAGCTCCACATGACCTCCCCACGAATCTGTAGCCGAGCGCTCGATGTTAGCAAACTAGAGCACGACGTTCCATGATGTTGTGGTGCTGATTAGCAATAAGGATGCGAAGAGGAGACAATCAATTCGTGATGAGATATACCACTTACTCTACACCGATATGCATGACACTAGACCAGCATTCTACAACTCTTCTTCTACTGCACTGTGTGTCAAGTAGTAATGATTCATGATCGCCTATTTGTAGGAAAACGGGCAGGCTATGCTAGCCTAAAACAAAAAATTTCTACCGCATTCACCCAGGAAATCATGCTAGTAGGAGATCATAGATCGTTACCGCTTGACGTGTAGTGCAACGCAAGAAGGGTTGGAGTAGACCGATCTAGCATCGTGCATGTCAAACTCCTCGAGCAGCTTCTTGATCAGATCCGCGATCAACCCCACGCAGGTGGTCGTGCTCCTCAACTAACTCCGAGCAGGTGGTCGTGCTCCTCGACCAACTCCGAGCAGGTGGTCGTGCTATTCGACCAACTCCGCGTTCAACTCGCCGTGAAGATCAGCGCCGCAATAACAGCAACGCCTTTACAGTATCCACACGTACTGGGTAGAAACACTGAGCACCGATGTGCTAGCATCGCACGTGCGGCTAGGGTTCTAGGAGATCGTGTGAAAGGCTACAGCTAGGGTTTCAGAGTGGCTCAACTTCAACACGCCCTACCCACGCCTCTCCTTACATAGAGCTCGCCAATGGGCTCCTACATTGGAAGCCCTTTAGGACTCTAACTTCTCATGGATCACAATCCAATCAAAACCCATATACGAATCCAATTTGCATATTTTGTTCTAACCCATTAAGTGTCTGACCCGTTAGGTTCATGTACAAATAGCTACGACTCAAACCCTTTCCAAACCGAAATCAATAGCGGTCCCTAGTAGGACATGTTGACTGCCGAGTATACATAAAAGATCATATCGGTTGAACCTTGATATACACATGCACTGATTCCTTCGCCTCACGATACCAGTCAAGCTCAAGGTGAGATACGTGTCACCCTTGTGATAGCTCAACCATTCACTCGATCATGTAGTGTATTCATCATGATTAACTCTTTAATTATATTGGTATGGCCATGCACTTTCTCAATCCAACTACCTCGAGGGGACCAGAGATATCTTTCCCGTTATCAAGGAGGGGCAAATTCCATCTTGATCGCTCATACCCCATGATATGTTTCATGACAAACCCGAAAACTACCTTTATGACTACCCAGTTATGGAATAGCGTTTGGCAGCCTCAAAGTATACCACTACACATTCTGGAAATCAATGACGATCTCAGGTCTAAGGATCCTACAGGTATACCATTTGAGATAACAACTGATAGCGCATCATAAATAACAATCCCAACAGTATCTCAAGGTGAATGTATCCAACATCATGTTCTCTAACATAAATATCCACATTATTGACCTGGTATCTCTATACATATGATCCATGAAACGTGATCATCAATCAATACATGTGTTGGTCTTATGTATCATCATAATGATATGCAACCAGGGATCGACTTATAATAACATAATAATATAAACAAAAAGTTACATGAACAAATCACATACTTGCCAATCAATTTAAACGATAGTCATTCTTGGAATAACATATTATTCGGTAGTACATGAATATAGACATGTGATATAATCATCTCTATGATTGCCTCTAGGGCATATCACCTTCAATCTCTCACTTGCACTAGAGTCAATCATGTAAGTATCTAATACCCATAGCTCTCATGTGCTCCTCATGCTTGGGCCGCGGGAGTGGCTTTATCAACGGATCAGAAATATTCAAATAGTGTGCACCTTGCATATCATCACGTCATCCCGATCTAAAATCTCTCGAAGGTGATAGCGCTGCAGTATGTGCTTGGACTTCTGATGCAACCTATGTTCTTTGGCTTGCGCAATGCCTCCACTATTGTCACAATAGAGATCTATTGGACTAGAAACACTAGGCATCACACCTAACTCAAAAACAAATTTTATGATCCACACAGCCTCCTTTGCAGCTTTAGAAGCTGCAATATACTCGGCCTCCGTTGTGGGATCGGCCACCATTTCTTACTTGGAACTCTTCCAACTCACTGCTCCTCCATTGAGGCAAAACATAAACTAGATTGCGATCTCGAAGCGTCCTTGTCGGTTTGGAAGCTAGTTTTGGTGTAACCATTTACAACGAGCTCTTCCTCAACTAGGAACATATCTATAGTTCTTCTCAAGTAGTTGATGATATTCTTTACTGTTACCCAGTGAGCTTCACCCAGGTTTGATTGGTATCTACTCGTAACACTTAGAGCATAGGAGACATCTGAGCGTGTACAAAGTATGACATACATGATGGACCCGATAGCGGAAGCATACAGGATCACAATCTTCCCCTCGAGCTCATCAGTGGTCGAAGGACACTATCTCTTGCTGATAGTGATGCCATGTGACATTGGCAAAAAACCTTTCTTGGAATCTTGCATATTGAACCTTTTCAATACCTTGTCGATGTATGTACTTTGGTTTAATCCGATCAACCTTCTCGATCAATCTCTATAGATCTTTATGCCCAATATGTATGCTGCCTCTCCTAGATCTTTAATCGAAAAACTCTTTTGCAACGAAGATTTGACAGTATCAAGCAACAGAATATCATTCCCGATCAATAATATGTCATCTACATATAAGACCAGAAACACAAGTACGCTCCCACTAGCCCTTTTGTAAATATAAGACTCTTCTTCATTCTTGATGAAACCAAACCCTTTGACCACTTCATCAAAACGAAGATTTCAACTCTGAGAAGCTTGCTTCAGCCCATAGATGGACTTTTGCAGCTTGTATATCTTCCTAGCATTTTTCGAATCGACAAAACTTTCAGGCTGTGTCATGTGCACATCCTCACTTAGGTTTCCATTAAGGAAAGCCGTATTGACATCCATTTGCCATATCTCATAGTCATAATATGCGACAATTGTTAGGATGATCCAGATAGACTTTAGCGTAGCAACAGGTGAAAATGTTTCATCATAATCAACACCTTGAATCTACCTGAAACCTTTTGCCACCAATCTTACCTTATAGATGTTAACATTTCCATCAATGTCTATTTTTTTCTTTAAAAACCCATTTGCACTCAACTGCTTTGACACCAGCAGGTGGATCAACAAGGTTTGAAACTTGATTATCGTGTATGGATTTTATCTCGGATCTCATGGCTCCAAGCCATATCTCAGAGTACGATCCCACCACCGCTTCTGAGTAGGTCTTAGGTTCATCATTGTCCAACAATAATATATTGTGCTACTCCGTTGTTAGGAACATAAACCTCTAGGGTGCGTGACTGATCCTTCCTGACCGTCATGGGGTTGGTGTCTCCACAACATGTTCTATAACATCCAATTGTGGTTTAGTAGGAGCTGAAACACTTTCTAATAATTCCTGAATCTCTTCGAGTTGCACCGTGCTCCCACTGATATTCCTTGAGAGAAACTCTTTCTCCAGTAAAACACTATTTCAAGCGACAAACACTTTGCCTTCTTCCCTGTTATAAAGTAATATCCTTTGGTTTCCCTAGGATACCCCACAAAGAAGCATTTATCTGATTTGGGAGTGAGCTTATCTGACGTCAAATGTTTTACATAGGCCTCACAACACCAGATCTTAAGGAAAGACAACCCAGGATGCTTCCCGGTCCATATCTCATATGGTGTCTTCTTTACAGCTTTAGATGGAACCCTATTTAAAGTGAACGCAGCAGTTTCTAGAGCATATCCCAAGAAGGATAATGTAAGGTTGATAATGTAAGGTCATATTGGCTCATCATGGACCGGACCATGTCCAACAAAGTCTGGTTCCTCCGTTCGGACACTCCATTCCATTGAGGCATCCCCGGTGGAGTCAACTCTGGAATAATTTCACATTGCTTTAGATGATCACCAAACTCATGGCTCAAATATTCACCTCCATGGTCAGATCATAGAAATTTAATTGTCTTGCCAAGTTGATTTTGTGCTTCATTCTGAAACTCCTTGAACTTTTCAAAGGACTCAGGCTTCTGCCTCATTAGGTAGATGTAACCATATCTACTAAAGTCATCGGTAAAAGTAATGAAATACTGAAAACCACCTCTAGCGATAGAGCTCATTGGTCCACATACATCAGTATGTACAAGGGCCAACAACTCACTCGACCTCTCTCCTTGACGGGTGAAAGGCGCCTTAGTCATCTTGCCAAGTAAACAAAATTTGTATGTATCAAATGATTCAAAATCAAATGAATCAAGAAGACCATCTTTATGGAGCCTCTGCATGCATTTCTCATTTATATGACCTAAGCGACAATGATAAATAGAAGTGAGATTCAAATCATTAAGCTGAGGCTTCTTCATATTAATGTTATAGACAGGGACATCCTCAAGATCTAGAATATATAATCCATTCACCAATGGACAATTACCATAGAGCATACCATTCAAATAAATCGAACAACACTTGTTCTTTATTATAAAACCATATCCATCTTCTTCCAAACATGAAGAAGAGATAATGTTTTTACCCAAGGTAGGAATGTAATAAGTATTATTAAAATCCAAAACTAATCTTGAGGGCAGCGATAAGGAATAAACACCGACGGCCAACGTAGCAACTTTTGCACCATTACCGACACGAGCATCCATCTCGCCTCTTGCACACTTCCTAGTCCTTTTCAGTCCCTGCAATGATTTGCAAGTATGAATCATCGACCCGGTATCAAATACCCATGAATCATTAGAAGGAGTAGCAAGATTAATTTCAATAACATTTATACCTGAAGTGGAAGTCTTACTTCCCTTCTTCTTATTGAGTTCTTCTAAGTATAGCTTGCAGTTCCTCCGCCAATGGCCAGACTTATGGCAGTGGTGGCAAGCATCAGAAGTAGCAGGGCTGGCCTTGGACTTTCCAACAGGTTTAGGCTTTGAGCTCGAGATCTCATCTGATGTTTTTTCCTTCGCCTTGCGCTTTCTCTTCTTACTATCCTTCTGAATCATCATCACATGACTAGAGCTTTTCTTAATGCTTTCCTTAGTAGTCTTAAGCATCCCATGCAATTCAGCCATGCTCTTCTCCAAGCTATTCATATGAAAATTCAAAATGAACGGCTCGAAGCTCGTAGGTAGCGACTAGAGAACTACATTCGTAGCCAACTCAGGACTAAGGGGAAAATCAAGTATTTCCAGGCTCTCAATGTAACCAATCATCTTGATCACATGAGGACTAACTGGACTGCCTTCTATCAATCTGCACGCAAACAAGGACTTAGAGGTGTTGAACCTCTTGACCCTAGCTTGGTTCTCAAACATGCCCTGGAGTCCCACAATCATATCGTGAGCATCCGCGTTCTCATATTGCTTCTGAAGCTCAAAGGACATAGTGGCAAGCATGAGACAGCTAACATCGAGTGACTCGTTGGTATGCTTCTCGTAAGCCCTCCAATCAGGCAGATGCATTATCAGCTGGTTCATCAGGATAGAGAACCTCTAGGATATACTATTTTTTCTCTTATTTGAGAACAATTCTCAGATTTCGATACCAATCAATAAAGTTTTTTCCAGATAGTTTTTCTTTTTCCAGAATCGAATGCAAGTTAAAACTAGAATTAGCATTAACAGTAGGTGCCATGATCTACAACAGAAATAAATATGCAAAGTTTAGCGGATACTCCCACTATATGTTTTGAAACCATTTTCCTCTAACGACATATAGTAGAACAAGATCCATATTCAACTAGGTTCTAGTGAGCTTTGGCATCACGTCTAGAAACTTAGGTAACATAGGTAAGCAACATCTTGCTAATCACATCCCTATGTGACTCTTATTTGTTGGGTAGCATCGAATGCCTCGGTCCCAACACTATGCCCCAAAGCCCAAAACCGTTTTGATAGTTTTGTTAAGTAAACCAATACTATGCGTGTGGATGTCCGACATCCACCCTAACTGGTTAAGATAAAAGATGGCTCCCTGCTTTGGCAGACCTACCAAACAATGCTCAAAATCTAAGTAGGTGCAGCTATTGAAAGGGCATCAATTATTCTTAATTTTTTTTAGGGAACCTATTCTATCATGTAAACATATCCATCTCGTAGAAAATATGAATAAAATAGCATGACAGGAACATAAATAAGCATCCCAGGCAATCATATTAACTGTGACATAGTATGACCTCTTCACATGGTGATCTCTATCGCCATGGTCCTTGTCCTCCAATTCATCATGCTTCGAGTCTTCATGGTTATGTAGTAGTCTATTACACCTAATAGCACTAGACAAATTATATGAGAATATGAAGCATCACATGTCAGCATGCAGGCCATTATACAATAACATGACAGCTTTGCGCTGCAATTAACCATGACACGCAGGTCATGAAAATTATAAACATGCATCACATAAGGTCATACTAGTCACAACATACTCTGCAAAATTGAGTTAAGCGTAGAATCGAACTCTAATGTTGCAACATCGACATGTTATCTTTATAAGCCCTAGGCTCGGACGGCACGATAGTTCCGAGTCATTCACAATGCCTCAATTTTCATTAGATCAATCATATTGATCATCGTGTGAGGTTTTCTGTAAACGACGACAACAAGTACAACCTCGATATGCTATTCTCCTGACCACTATGCGGCGCACGCTATCAGCCCCGATGGTGATTCCAATCGGTAGGGGCAAGTCACATGCGTGGCCAGGTGGAAGATCGAGCTAATCTTTTTGGTCGTATGGTTTCATCAACTCGCACCTCATCCAATCCCAATTACACCAAACCATGAAGTGACTGATCCATCACATGAACCGATCACTAAAATAATAGATCCAATCTATTACTACCACATATCACATATATGTGACAGATCTAGATCAAAAACTACGCAAGATGACTCTGATACCACTGTAGGAAAACGGGCAGGCTATGCTAGCCTAAAACAAAAATTTTCTACCACATTCACCTAGGAAATTATGCTAGTAGGAGATCATAAATCGTTACCTCTCGACGCGCAGTGCAGTGGACAAAGAGTTGAAGTAGACCGATCCAACGTCGTTCACATCAAACTCCTCAAGCAGCTTTTCGATCAGATCCGTGACCAGCCCCGCGTAGGTGGTCATGCTCCTCGACAAACTCCGAGCAGGTGGTCATGCTCTTCGACCAACTCCGCATTCAACTCGCCGAGAAGATCAGCGTCGTAATAACAGTAGCACCTTTACGGTATCCACACGTACTGGGTAGAAACACTGATCGCCGATGTGTTAGCACTGCACACGCTGCTAGGGTTGTGGAAGATCGTGTGGAAGGTCGCGGCTAGGGTTTCGGAGTGGCTCAACCTCAGCACGCCCTACCCACGCTTCTCCTTATATAGAGTTTGCCAATGGGCTCCCACGTTGGAAGACCTTTAGAACTCTAACTTCTCATGGATCACAATCCAAGCAAAAACCATATACGAATCCAATTCGCATGTTTTGTTCCAACCCATTAAGTGTGTGACCCGTTAGGTTCATGTACAAAATGCTACGACTCGGAAACCCTTTTCAAACCGAAATATATAGCAGTCCCTAGCTGGACATGTTAACCGCCGAGTATACATAAAAGATCATATCTGCTGAACCTTGATATACACATGCACCGATCCTTTTGCCTCACGATACCAGTCAAGCTTAAGGCGAGATACGTGCCACCCTTGAGATAGCTCAACCATTCACTCGATTAAGTAGTGGATTCATCATGATTAACTTTTTAACCATAGGAATAAGTTAATTTTACCGTCTAGTAGTGGATCACATTTGTCCGGATAACCCCTGAACTTTTAAACCGTCTATTTTACTCAACAGAACTATCAATACCGTCTATTTTACCCCTCGGAGTGGTTTTCCTCGGTGGTTTTGATGACGTGGTGGTGGTTTCGCCACGTGGCAGTCCTAGTCATTATGTCCAGTCAGCGTACTAACATCAGCGTTGCATAGTAATTCGATTTTTCTTTAGAAAAATAATTCATGAAAATAGATTACTCCGAAAATTAGGTTTTATGTTTAGAACAAAATCCAAAAAATATAAAATGATTTAGATAAATGTTTTAATATGTTTTTAGCTCTATTTTTATTTCTGTAAATAATATTCAATGTTTTTCTAGTGTAAAAATTATTCCAAAAATGTTAGAATAAATGTTTTAATTTGGAAAATAGATTTAGAAAATATAGATTAATTCTGATGAAGTTTAAAAATATTTTCTTTGATAAAAAATGCTTTTAATATGTTTTGTTGCATATAAAATTAGTTTTAATTCTAGAAAAATTAGGTTTAAATCCAAAAAATAGTTTTCATCGTTTTTAGTCGTAGTTTCGCACCATTTCTAGCCATTTAAAATTCGTTTAGCTGTACTTTTGTGCATATTTTGGGCATATTTGAACACATTTTTGGTATATTTTGGCACATTTGAGCTTATTTTGGGCACATTTAGCACATTTTGGTCCTATTTGGGCACATTTTGATCACATGTGATTATATTTTGGTCATATTTGGGTACATTTTTAGCACATTTGAACATATTTTGGTCACATTTTGGCACATTTGGACATATTTGGCCATATTTTGGACATATTGGAGCTTATTTGGGTACATTTTGGCATATTTGGGCACATTTGGCCATATCTTGTCCAAATGTGCCCAAAATATGCTCAAAATGTGCTCAAATATGCCCAGAATATGCCCAAATATGGCTAAATGTGTCCAAATATGCCTAAAATGTGCCCAATTGTGGCCAAATGTGCCCAAATTTAGCAAAAATTTATCAAAAATGTGCTCAAAATGTGTTTAAAATGGACCCAAATGTGCCCAAATTTAGCAAAAATGTATCAAAAATGTGCTCAAAATGTGTTTAAAATGGACCCAAATATGCCCAAAATGTACCTAAATGTGACCAAAATGCGGCTAAAATGTGTCAAAATGTGGCCAAATGTACCCCAAATGTGCCCAAATGTGTCAAAAAGTACGGCTAAACTAATTTTAAATGGCTAGAAACGACGCAAAAATTATGACTAAAAACGATGAAAACTATTTTTCTGGAATTAAACCTAATTTTTCTAGAATTAAAACTAATTTTATATGCAAAAAAACATATTAAAAGTATTTATTTTATCAAAGAAAATATTTTTAAACTTTATCAGAATTAATATATATATTTTCTAAAACTATTTTCCAAATTAAAACATTTATTCTAACATTTTTGGAATAATTTTTACACTAGAAAAACATTAAATAATATTTACAGAAATAAAAATAGAGCTAAAAACATATTAAAACATTTATCTAAATCATTTTTTTTGGATTTTTTTCTAAACATAAAACCTATTTTTCAGAATAATCTATTTTCATGAATTATTTTTCTAAAGAAAAATCGAATTAGTGCGCAACGCTGATGTCAGCACACTGACTGGACACGCTGACTAGGACTGCCATGTGGCAAAACCGCCACCACGTCATCAAAACCACCGAGAAAATCCACTCCCGGGGTAAAATGGACGGTATTGATAGTTCGAATGGTGCTACTTTTAAAAGCCCCAAAAACCTCAAAACCCTTAAAACCCCCGCCGCTAAACTCGGGCGGTGCTCCTTTTGGCGTCAACTGAAGCTGTAACATCCTGAGTTTAACATGTTAATTAGTTGCAAATTTCACTCCAAATTAAAACTTTTTGTGATTAATTAGGTTAGCTAAAATCAAGGGGATATCTATATAAATGTATATATACCAGTATGTATACCTTCATATGTAATATATGTATCAAGTTACCTAGGTATTCCAAAATGCACTAGGGTCATTTTCCAAAATAGTCTTTGCATCGAATTGGTTCATGTATGTTGGCTTGAAGATTTTATGGTGCTTGTGTGGAGATTTGAAATTGAATGCCTCTCACTTTCAAATCAATTCATAGTCTCCATTTAGCTCAAATTAAATTGGATTCAAATCCTCTCCCCAAAAATAAAGATCCAAGTCCAAATCAAAGTTCAAATATGTTCAATTGAGTTGATCTTAATCCAAAGTCAAAATTCAAATTCAAATCTCCCATTTGAATTTAATCCCTAAACCTTCTCTCTTTACTTTTCTTGTTCCTTTTCTTTTACCCCAGGTCGAAATCCCCCCCTCATCTCTTGTTCAACCCACATGCAACCAGATCTAGCCTCATTTTCTTCTCCTCTCTCTTCTCTCTATCGTGGCCTAGCTGTCCTGCCCAGCCGGCTGTTCCACCCGCCCACGCGCAATCAGCCTAGCTCGCCCGCACACCGGCTTACCCACCCGCTCACACGCCCGTGCGCCTGCTACACTGTACGCGTGCCGGCCATCCAACCATCGCCCGCACATCTTCTTCCTCGTCCAGTGCAACGCCGCACCCTCGCCACCACAACAGCCGCCACCTCTGAGGAAAATATCCCCGACCGACCTCCACCTCTCCCGCTCTCTCTCTCTCTCTCTCTTCTCTCTCTACCCATGCTACGACGCACGTACCTCTGCAAGCCGTGCGACTTTCATGCCCCTTCCCCACGTGGACGATGTAGAGCTCCCATGCCACTGGAAATGCGGTGGGCGCTGCCTCGCCTCCTCACCGCCGACGATCGTGTGATGCCAGTGCGCTCGCCACCTCTCTACTCACCTCTCTCCTCTCTCCCCTCTATAAATAGCGAAGCTTAGCTCCTCCATTTCCCCATTTCACCGCCGCCATCGCCATTCTCACCACCGCACTTCCGCCATCACCAATCTGCTGTCCACAAGCCGCTGTGGGGCACCAGGGAGCCAATGCCATCCTTCTGCCAGCGTACTTTGGCCGAAAGCCCAACGGGGGACTATTTGAACCAAAGCCGAGTCGTTCCACCGCTTCGACGCTGTCACTCCATCGGCCGCCATCCCATCCCTCGCTGTCTTCAAGTGCGATGAGCACCCTGGATCCTTAGCACCCTCTCCTAGTAGCATGTAGGCATCCCCGTAGTCTTCCTCGCATGTAGCCGTGCGTTTTGACCTTCCACAGCCATGCTATGCTTGTCGCTAGCATGTCCGTGCTCTGTGTATGAGGTCGGCCATTATGTCATGATGACTTCAGGCCTTTGGGCCCCTTTTCCATGCAGGTTGGCACCTCCCAGTGCACAGGAGTGCTGTCCGATTTTGCTCATGCTGCTGTAATTCCTCCGTAATTCCTCACCGCCAATCGATTTCCCCCCGTCTCCTTCGCCGCTCGCACTGCACCAGCACGCTCGCGCGCTCCCATGGACTGGCCACAGACCATGGCCCGGCCTGGCAGAGTGAGCCACGGCTCAACCCATGCGCCGCTAGCCAAGCAGGCTGGCCCAACCGTGCACTAGCCGCACCCCAATATACCAGCCCAGCTGCATAGCCCGCTAGCCACCAGCCCGAACCCGAGCGGGCCTACACTGTACAGCCCAGTACTGTGCAGCACAAGCCTGGTCCGACCCGACCCTTCCAGGCCCAATTCGAGCTCATTTCGTCCTAGCTAGAACTATTCATATGGTTCCCACTAAGTCACTATTCATATGGGCCCAGGCTACTGTTCAGTGGGTCCCACCCATGGGCCCCACTCATGAATAGTGCATTTTCATGATTTCCCAATTTAATTTTATATTAAATCTTTCGGGAGTCATAACTTTTTCGTTCTGCCTCTGATTCTGGTGTTTCCTTCACCAAAATTCATCTAAATTTGAGATCTATTTATCCATCAGAGTATGATATCCATTAGGAATTATTTGGCTTTCCATTTGGTGTTATTTGATTCTTCGCTAGTACAGGCCATTAATGATCGTAGTCACAATTGTAGAACTGTCAGAATTCTGTGAGTGCTGCACTAGAAGCATCAGGAGCGAGGAAGATCCTGACTACAACTAAGATCTTGAAGAAAACCTCAGAATATGTTTTCAACTAATCTACATGATCAACTAAAATTGGACGTATATTACATATGCTATGTAATACGCTTTTACAAACTACTTGTAGTAGTTAAAACACTTGCCATGCCATAAATGTTATCATCCAAAATACATATCACCCTAGGATTACATGTTGTTATCTATATTAATGATAGACGACGTCTTGATATCCAGTATGCTTAGGATTGAATACGTCTCATTGGAGACATCGCTTTTGAAACACCTCTCCTCAGAGATGAGGTTTCCTGTTGTCAATGATAACTCATTTACCATGAACCCTTGATGGTTGTGAAATCCTTGATGTCGTGAGGGATATGGTGGGTGATATGTAAAAATGGGTGAAAACTATTTGGCGGGGGCAGGTGAAGTAGTACTCTAGATGAGGATGCTCCTAGGGGCATGAGTCACCTATGTGGTGTTTATTGCCAGAAGATATCTGCCCCGACCGCTTAAGGACTAAGTCATTGCGCTGTCTGGCCTAGCTAACCCGTGCAACCATGCGTCCTTTATGAGCAAGACTTGACTTCACTAGTAGAAAAATGATTTGTAAAAATGGTTTACAAACCCCGTGCAGTACACTTCTTTGAACCGTATGTTGTAAAGAGTCTGTATAAATCAGATTTGTACAGATAGCTCGTTATTGGAACCGTATATAAAAATGATTTGTACAGACGGCTCGTTATTAGAAATGTTTGTACTAAGTTTTCTAAAAACTATTTTTAGAAAAATCTAAAAAAATATTTTTCCTACCCACACCAGCCCCCTATATTATTAGGTAGGCGTGGTCGCAAGTCACATGATTTTTCACACGAAATATCATCAGTGTGTTTTCTAGGAGTCGAACCTGCAACCTCTAACCTCACGCAAATCTTCCTTACCGTCTCACATGTCGTTCATTGCTGACCATTGTATGAAAATAATCCATATAAGATATACGCTCAAAATCAGTGGGACACTATTAGTACAGACGGTTCTAAACTTAGAACCGTCTGTCCTAGTAGTACAGACGGTTCTAGTTTAGAACCGTCTGTGTGTTCCTTTTTTACAGACGGTTCTAATTTGGAACCGTCTTTACTATTACTGCAAATAGTACAGACAGTTCTAATTTGGAACTGTCTGTACAAAAAGGAACAGTACATACAGTTATAATTTGGAACTGTCTGTACAAAAAGGAATAGTATAAACAGTTCTAAACTATTAGTACAGACGGTTGTAGTTTGTAACTGTTTGTACTGTAGCTCCCCTCTTTGTTGCAACTGCTCGTTGTCATTTTCTCAGACGGTTTTAGTTTGGAGCCATCTGTGGTACCTTTTGTACATACAGCTCCATAGATCTATCTATACATGAGCGTCCCACTAAATGGATTCTGTAGTAGTGCTTCTCCTTCATCGGACTGAGTTGGGCATCATATTAGGAGGCTGAGAGTAGCGAGCAGTCAAGTGGTCATCTGTCCCTCTATTTGAAGGTTGCTAGTACTGGCCTAGTCTTAAAAAGGGGACTAGCCTTCACTACATGGACTCTGACGCTTGGGGGTAAACCTCATAGAAAAGTCCGGCATGAAAGGTGATTGGAGTGTCTCGGTATGATTCGCTTCTCCGCTTGCAACGATTGGAGGCTGAGCACATCGTGTGGGTACAGTGTACAACCTTTATAGAGTGTAAACCTATTCGAATAGTCGTGTCCATGGTCTTGGACATACGAAAGCAGCAATTGCGTTGAGTAGACTCTGGGTACGTGTGTCTTGATGAGTGAGTGTGCGGACTAGATATCTGTGTGATGAGGTTACTGGCTAAATCCGTCGGGATCTGTGTAGAACTAGAGGTACACTAGATGTGATGAAAGGAACTACGGAGTCAGGTGTAGCCTCTCTCATGATAGAAACCCCCAGATATAGCTTATTACTTGGTTTTGAAATGTTTAAACTGTTTTGAAGTCAATCCTAGATGATGCAATTGGGTACCTGCATAAACCGTAAAGTCTTATCCTTGAATTACCCCCTTTATGCATCTACCAACACCTTAAAGTAGTATGGGGCTTGTTGAGTACCTTCCGTACTCACTCTTGATGTCATTCAGAAAAGGAAGTTGATGCTGACTTTGTAGGAGGTAAAGGCGAGGTTGAAGAATAGTCTTAGAAGTCGCGTTCGCATCCTACCTGCTTGTGGCTTTGGGTCTTTTATTTCCGCTGTGTTTTATTGGCCTCTCGGTCAGGTTTGTAATATATAATATAGGTTGTAACCTTTTGTATTCTGAACATTATTAGTTATGTATGAAGTTTTGACTGTGATACTACAATTGTTGTACTGTGCGTATCAGCTACTTGATCATGGGACTGATACAAGAGGTACAGGAGAATCCAGGATTGGGGTCTTACAGGAGTGGTATTAGAGCCATGCTTAGCTGTAGGACATGATCTTAGGATAGAATTGCTCGTGTCTGTTTATTTTCCAAAAACTGTGTTATCAAAAATGCTTCCGTACTTACCTTATATCTTGTTACCATTAAAAACTTATTATAATAGTTCTAAGTTGTCCCTTTTTCTCGAGCAGATGGAAGATGAGGACTGGAACATAGTTCGACGTCTATGAGTGAAGGGCTTTCCCAAGTTGTTGTGGGAAGCTTGTTGTTGCCTGGGATATACCTGACGCCCAGAGTACACCGGGCGTGAGTACCACGAGAATGGATCCTAGAAGTACCAGGTTTTGCTATAGATCTTCGATTGTCAGAGATACCCCTACTGGCGATTGTGCCACATCAGCACCATTGGAGTACGGTACCCTGACACGTACCAATTGGTAGCCTACGAAGCACTTCAGCACCTCTACGGGAGACATGTTAGGGAGATGGCACACACTCCCATGAGGCACTTTCCAACTGCCGCTGGCCATCGAGCTGCTTGGTGTGCACGCGTAACTATCATGGAGGCTGCAGGACAGGAGGAAGAGGAGGACGACACCATTGTGGCTGTCACAGCACAGTACCTTCACACCTTGGAGCACATGCACAATGAGATCTGTTAGCTATTCTAGGTTAGTCGCTAGAAGGCAAAGGAATTAGAGACATGGGAGAGAGCTCTTTGTGTGATGCTAGATCAGATCAGAGTCTAGGCCGTAGGCGCTGAAGAAACCACAGTAAGAAACCACGAAGGATGGTAGAGGGCGGTAAGGACGCATCACAGGGATCTTAACAGACAGAATGCCATGAATGGCTCCCGAGTCAGAACAACTGCTAGGAAGAGCACCTCCAGTTTACCAGTGAGTTGGACCCTGCACATCGTCTTTTCAGGTGTGCCTCTCCTACCAGCAAGTATAGTAGCAGCTATAGTAGATGGCAGGATTGGCCCCTCGCCAGTTCCAGCAGCCAGTGGAGGTTTAGTGCCTGTTGAGCCGATTCAGGATGGAGATATGGTGATACCCACCAATGACTCGGAGGAGTAGGACCCTAGTGAGCATGAGCTCGTTAGTGACCACAATAGCGACAACGACATCGACAGGATCTTTGACCCCACTTCTACCCCAACACCAGCAGGAACCCTCTCACCTGCTGAGTCAGCCGCTGGCATCACCGCTGACATGTCTGTAGATGACGCATCCTAGCTAGTTAGTAGTAGGAGTAGATCCTTTTGTAGCTTTTCTTGTAGATAACCCTGTAGTCAGATGCTCTGTGAGCATGCTTTTCTTGTTTGTAGAATGAAAACTTTTGTACTAGTGGCCTAGCAAAGATAGTTCTAGGCTTGTTTAATACATGTTGTTGGTGCTTGTGTTTGATGCTGATTCTTGTTGGCTCTTGATTGCGTGATTGGCAAGGATTGTCTTTACTTTTATCTTGCTTTCCCTCATCTTTTAGCTACATCTCAGCTCTTGCTTCCTCTCTTATCTATAGAGAACAGAAGGAGCCATCCAAGCAATCATCTCACCTTCAGCAATAGCATCAGGGGGCACTTGTTGTTGTGCCCCCCCTGAGGGTGGATCTGAATCTAGAAGTGCGATAGGATCCAAAGGGAGAGCCACTACGAGCCAAGGTAGAGGCAGGGTTTCCAATTCCTAAGTCAGCTGAGAACCAATGGAGTAGGAAGTCCAGCAAAACCACCACAGAAGTCAAGGAACCCCACTGCCCCCACCACAGAAGACTGATCTGGTGGCAGTGATGGCCAACCAAACTCATCTACTGGAGGCCATAGCACAAGCAGGAAACAACAAGCGAGGTTATGGATCGCAGAACAAGATGTCAGAGTTCATGAGGATCAAACCTCTAACTTTTGATAGTACCAAAGATCCCTTAGAGGCAGATGACTGGCTAAGGGCCATCACCAGAAAGCTCAAAGTCATCAATTGTGAGGGTCAAGAAAGGGTGAATCTAGCAGCCCATCAACTTACCGGATCAGCAGCATAATGGTGGGAGAACTACTGCGAGGCATTAGTAAATGCCAATGACATCACTTGGGAGGAATTTTGTGAAGATCTTCGGAAGTACCATGTGCCGGAAGAGACTATGGAAATGAAGGCTGATAAATTTTGTAGCCTAAAGCAAGGATCAATGAGAATAAACCAGTACATCCGAAAGTTCATCTGTCTTTCCCGCTATGCCCCGGAAGACGTGTCAATGGACAAGAAGAAGCAGGATCTTTTCAAAAAGGGCTTGCAACGCAGCTTGTATGTCCAGCTCATACCTGTTATCTACCCTGACTTCAACACTATGGTGAACAGGACTATCCTTCTAGAGGAGGCCTGTGCACCCATAGAGGCAGAAAAGAAGAAAAAGTTCTCTGACCAGAGGCAGCAGGGCAGTAGGTCCCAGTGGACAAGTCTCAACCATAGGCAGAGATTCCAATATTGGCAGCAACAAACTATGCAGTATCCGACTCCAAGATCCACATCCCGCACAACAGCATCTGTTCCCCGCAATTCCAACGCAGGGTAGTCCCAGCAGAGTAGCACCCCGATGCAATTCCATCGCAAGGCAGTCCTAGAACATGCTACATCTGCCATCAACCAGGACACTACATGAAGGACTGTCCCAATGCAAATAGGAATAGTGCTCCAGCCCGTTTAGCCCCTAGAGCTCCAGTAGTAGGAGGTAGATGTGGAGGGAATCAGTCAGCCGAATAGTCATGGAACTATGGATGAGGTCACTCAACCACATCGACGTGCAATAAGCGCAGGAAGCACCAGAAGTCATAGTCAGTGAGTTCCCCATCAACTCAACCCTTGCAACAGTCTAATTTGATTCTGGAGCTTCGCATTCATTTGTTTCTTCAAAGTTTGCTGCACTTCATAAGTTGTCAACTATGGTTCTTAAGAATCCTGAGCTTATTCAATCCCTACGGGAAGTATCTTGTGTCGTCTAGGATGCCCTCGGGTTAAACTCCATTTAAGTGGGGTAGAGTTCCTAGCAAACCTAGTTATTCTGAAATCAAATGGAATAGATGTCATATTGGGGATGGATTGGTTAAGCATGAAGGCAATATAGCTTGTGCTAGTAGAAGAATTACTCTGATCAATCATAAAGGAATCAAGGTAGAGTTTGAGTCTAAAGGACCCAAATATGACCCAATGGTATGCAATTTGACTACCCAATCAATAGAAGATGTGCCAGTAGTATGTGAGTACCCAGATGTATTTCTAGAGGAATTACCTGGTATGCCACCAGACCGTGACATAGAGTTCGTTATTGATCTCTTACCCAGAACAACCCTGATTGCCAAGAGACTTTATAGGATGAAAGTCAATGAACTGGAGTTATTGAAGGAATAGATCAGAGAATTACAAGCAAGTGGTTTCATCAGACCTAGTTCTTCACCCTAGGGAGCACCAGTTCTATTTGTAGAGAAGAAAGATGGGTGTCAAAGGATGTGTGTTGATTACCGCTCCTTGAATAAGATAACCATCAAGAACAAGTACCCAATACCTTGGATTGATGATCTGTTCGATCAGTTAAGAGGAGCCAAGTACCTCTCTAAGATAGATTTGAGATCTATATACTACTAAATAAATATTCGGAAAAGTGACATCCAAAAGATAGCCTTTGTAATAAGGTATGGATTGTATGAGTTTACAGTCATGTCATTTGGATTGACAAATGCCTCGGCATACTTTATGAATTTGATGAACAAGGTGTTCATAGAAGAACTGGACCGATTTGTGATAGTATTTATTGATGATATTCTCATCTACTCAAGGAGTACCGAAGAGCATGAACAACATCTGAGGGTGGTTATAGAAAGGCTAAGAGCACACCAGCTCTATGCCAAATTCAGTAAGTGTGAGTTTTACCTTCAAGAAGTGGCATTTCTTAGACATGTCCTCACGATAGAAGGAGTATTGGTGAGCCCTTCGAAAGTTGAGGCAGTGGTTTAGTGGATTCAATCAATCAATATCTCAGAGATCTGAATCTTCCTTGGAATAGCGTATTATTACCGCAAGTTTATTGAGGGATTTTCAAAATTGGCTAAGCCAATGATCAAGCTTCTACAAAAAGATGTCAAGTTTGAATGGGATGAAGCCTGTGAGAAGAGCTTCCAAGAACTCAAGAAGAGACTGACTACCGCCCTGGTGTTAAAAGTTGCCAGATATCCAGAAAGACTTCATGGTCTATTATGATGCCTCACACCAAGGTTTAAATTGTGTATTGATGCAAGAAGGCAAGGTTGTAGCTTATGTATCCAGGCAACTGAAGCCCCATGAAGAAAATTACCCAACCCATGACCTGGAGTTGGTAGCAGTTGTGAATACGCTTTAGATATGGAGACACTATCTTCTTAGAAATAAGTGCGAGATTTATATGGATCACAAGAACCTGAAGTATATTTTCACTCAGTCAAAGTTAAATCTAAGGCAAAAAAAGATGGTTAGAGTTGATAAAGGATTATAATCTAAGTATCCAATATCACCTGGGCAAAGCTAATGTTGTGGCTGACGCCCTGAGCAAAAAGGTTTACCGTAGTAGTTTTCAAGTACCAGAGTTAAGACCAGAACTCATTTCAGAAATGCAACGTTTGAATATACACATAACACAAGGGCAAATTCATACCTTAGTGTTACATCTAACACTGGGAGATAAAATTCGTGAAGCCCAATCAGAAAATGAAGAGGTTCTAGAAATAAAAAAGAATCTCAGTTTAGATAAAGCACCAGGATTCAGAGTGGATCAACAAGGAACTGCATGGTACAAGGATCAATTATGTGTACACAAATCTCCCTACTCCATTCATCCTGGATGTACCAAGATGTACACGGACCTAAGGACCAAATATTGGTGGACAAGAATGAAGTTCGACATAGCAGGATTTATCGCTCAATGTGACACCTGTCAAAGGGTCAAGGTAGAGCAACAAAGACCCGCAGGATTGCTGCAACTTTTGCAAATCCCAACATGGAAATGGGATGAAATTGATATGGATTTCATAGTAGGATTACCCATAACTCATAAGGGTAACGATTCCATATGGGTTATAGTGAATCGTCTAACTAAGGTGGCTCATTTCATACTTGTTAGGATAAAATACAGTGGAGATAAGTTGGCGGACTTGTATATTGACAAAATTCTGAGACTGCACGGAGTTCCTAGTAGGATCGTCTCCGACCAAGGACCACAGTTTACATCAAGATTTTGGAAAAGCCTACACACTACCCTAGGAACTAAACTAGACTTCAGTGCAGCTTACCACCCACAGACTGATGGTCAGACCAAAAGAGTAAATCAGATCTTTGAAGATCTTCTGAGAGCTTGTGTGATAACCTACGAAAAAGACTAAGAAAAAAGTCTATCATTTGCAGAGTTCTCGTACAACAATAGTTTCCAAGCTAGCCTGAAGATTTCGCCTTTTGAGGCATTGTATGGAAGGAAATACAGAATACATCTACTATGGTCAAAATTAGGAAAGCATCCGCTCTTCGGACCTGTGTTAATTAGAGACACAGAAGATCAAGTCACCAAGATCAGAGAGAATCTGAGAGCAACTCAAAGTAGATAGAAAGGTTATGCCGATAACTGAAGAAGGAACTTGACCTTTAAGGTCGGGGACTATGTATACGTTAAAGTGTCCCCAATAAGAGGCACCTTTAAGATCAGGGACTACGTATACCTTAAAGTGTCCCCAATAAGAGGCACTCAGAAATTCCAAGTTCAAGGAAAGCTAGCACCAAGGTATGTGGGGCCATACAAGATTCTTGATAAAATTGGAGCAGTAGCCTACAGGTTAGAGCTTCCTAAAGAAATGTATGATGTGCAAAATGTGTTCCATGTATCACAATTAAAGAAATGTTTGAAATTTCCAAAGGAACAAGTTCCCCTAGAAGTAATGGATCTACAGCCCGATCTTCAGTATGAGGAGAGACCCATCCGAATCATAGATGTGGCAACCCTTCAAACCAGAAGAACAGCAGTCAGGTTCTACCGAGTACAGTGGAGTAATCACACAGAAGTAGAAGCTACATGAGAACATGAAGAGGGTCTAATGAAGGAGTTTCCAAATCTCTTCGATGAGTTTTCCGAATCTCGAGGTTGAGATTCCGTTTATGTGTGGTAGGTTTGTAACATCTTGAGTTTAACATGTTAATTAGTTGCAAATTTCGCTCCAAATTAAAACTTTTTGTGATTGATTAGGCTAAATAAAATCAAGCAGGTATGTATATGAATGTGTGTATATATATACATTAATATATTAAATGTATGAAGTTGACTAGGTATTACAAAATGCACTAAAATTGTATCCAAAATAATCCCTGCATTAAATTGTTTCATGTGAATTGCTTTATGGTTTTTATGGTTCTTTGTGTGGAGAATTAAAATTTAATGTCTCTCGGCCAGAAGAACCCAAGTTTAGGGTCTTACAGGTATGGTATCAGAGCTAATGCTTGGCTGTAGGACGTGCCATTAGGATAGAATTGCTCATAATTGTTATTTTTCCAAAAACTATGTTGTCAAAACTACTTCCGAACTTATCTTTTGTCTTTTGCTTTTTGAAATCTCTTTTATGTTGGTTCTAAGCTGTCCTCTTTTCCACGACAGATGGAAGACGAGGACTGGAACACATTATGATATCTACGAGCGAAGGGCTTTCCCAAGTTGTTGTGGGAAGCTTGTTGTCGCCTGGGATATACCTGACACCCAGAGTACACCGGGCGTGAGTACGACGAGAATGGATCTTAGAAATGCTAGGTCTTACTGCAGATCTTTGACTGTCCGAGATACCCCAGCTGGCGACTGTGGCACGTTAGCACCATTGGAGTACGGTCCCTGACACATACCAGTTGATGGCTTATAAAGCACTTCAGCACCTGTGCGGGAGACATGTCAAAGAGGTGGCACACACTCCCATGAGGCACCTTCCAGCTGCCGCTGGCCAAAAAACTGCTTGGCGTGCATGCCTAACCGCCATGGAGGATGCAGGACAGGAGGAAGAAGAGGACGACACCACCGTGGCCGTCACGGCATAGTACCTCCACGGCTTGGAGCAAATGCACAATGAGAACTATCAACTGTTCCAGGATAGTCGCTAGAGGGCCGAGGAGTCAGAGACAGGGGAGAGAGCCCTCCGTATGATGCTGGATCAGACTAGAGTCTAGGCCGTAGCCACTGAAGACATCGCGGTAAGGAACCACGAAGGATGGCAGAGAGCGGTAAGGGCGCATCACAGGGACCTTAACAGACAGAATGCCATGAGTGGCTCCCCAGTCAGAACAACTACCAGGAAGAGCACTTTTAGTTTACCCGCGAGTCAGACCCAACACATCATCCTTTCAGGTGTACCCCTCCTACCAGCACATATAGTAGCAGCTATAGCAGACAGTAGGATTGCCCCCTCGCCAGTTCCAGCAGCCAGTGGAGGAGTAGTGCCCGCCAAGCTGATTCAGGATGGAGACATGGTGATACCCACCTACAACTCGGAGGAGGAGGACTCTAGCGAGCACGACCTCGTTGGTGACTACGACAGCGATAACGGCGAAGACAGGTTCTTCGACCCCACTTCCACCCCGACACCAGCAGAGACCTTCTCACCTGATGAGTCACTAGCTAGCAACGCCACTGATAGGCCCGCAGATGACTCATGAGGACGACGCGCTGTGACTAGCTAGTGGTAGGAGTAGATCCTTTTGTTACTTCTAATGTAGATAACTCTGTAGTCAAATGCTCTATGAGCATGCTTTTGTCATTGTAAAACGAAGACTTTTGTACTAAGTGACCTAGCAGAGATAGTCTTAGGTTTGTTTAATATATGTTGTTGGTGCTTGTGTTTGATGTTGATTCTTGTTGGCTCTTGATTGCATGATTGGCAAGGATTGTCCATGCTTTTATCTTGCTTTCCCTCATTTTTTAGTTGCATCTCAGCTCTTGCTTCCTCTCTTATCTACAAAGAACAGATGGAATCATCCAGGTAATCATCTCGCCTTTGACAACAACACCAGGGGGCTCTCATCGTTATGACCCCTGAGGGTGGATCTGAAACCAGAAGTGCGATAGGATCCAGAGGGAGAGCCGCTACGGGCCAAGGTGGAAGAAGAGACAGGATCGTCAACTCTCAACCCAGCCAGAAAGTCCTCCAAAGTTGTCGCAACAGTCAAGAAACCCCACTACCCCCACCACCAGAGAATGACCTGGTGGCAGTGATGACCAATCAAACCCGCCTACTGGAGGCTATAGCACAAGCAGGGAACAACAACCGAGGGTCTGGACCTCAGAACAAGATGGCAGAGTTCATGATGATCAAACCTCCAACTTATTATAGTACCGAAGACCCTTTGGAGGCTGATGACTGGCTAAGGGCCATTAACAAAAAGCTCAAAATCATCAACTGTAAGGGTCAAGAGAGGGTGGATCTAGCAACCCATCAACTTACTAGATCAGCAGCAGAATGGTGGGAGAATTACTGCGAGGCATCAGTGGATGTTGATGCCATCACTTGAAAGGAATTCTGTGAAGAGTTTTGGAAGTACCATGTGCCAGACGGGACTATGGAAATGAAGGCTGACAAATTTCGTAGCCTAAAATAAGGATCAATGATAGTAAACCAGTATATCTGGAAATTCATCTGTCTTTTTCACTATGCCCCAGAAGACATATCAACATACAAGAAGAAGCAGGATCATTTTAAGAAAGGACTGTAACGCAGCTTGTATGTCCAGCTCATGCCTATCGTCTACTCCGACTTCAACACTCTGATGAATAGGACCATCCTTCTAGAAGAGGCTCGTGCGCCCATGGAGGTAGAAAGGAAGAGAAAGTTCTCTAACCAGAGGCACCTGGGTAGTAGTTCCTAGGGGACAGGTCTCAATCGTATGCAGAGATTCCAATATCAGCAGCAGCAAACTATGCAATATCAGACTCCGAGATCCATATCTCGCACAGCAGCATCCGCTCCCTACAATTCCAGTGCAGGGCAATCCCAACAGAGCAACACCCCAACGCCAGCAGTTACACAGAGAACATGCTACATCTACCATCAGCAAGGTCATTACATGAAAGATTGCCCCGGTGCCAACAGGAACAATGTCCCAGCTTGTTCAGGAACCGGATGAGGAGGGAACCGGTCACCTGGACCGTCATGAAATTATGGACAAGGTCGTGTGAACCATATTGACGTGTAGGAAACGCAACAAGCACCGGAAGTCATACTCGATGAGTTCCCCATCAACTCAACCCTTGCAACAGTCTTATTTGATTTTGGAGCTTCACATTCATTTATTTCTTCAAAGTTTGCTGCACTTCATAAGTTGCCAATAGTTGTTCTTAAGAATCCTAAGCTGGTTCGATCCCCAGCGGGAAATATCTTGTGTCGTCTAGGATGCCCCAGGGTTAAACTTCATTTAAGTGGGGTAGAGTTCCTAGCAATTTTAGTTATCTTGTATTCAAATGGAATAGATGTTATCTTGGGAATGAATTGGTTAACCAAGCATGAAGGCAATATAGCTTGTGCTAGTAGAAGAGTTACCATGTTTAATCATAAAGGAATCAAAGTAGAATTTGAGCCTAGAGGACCCAAGCCTGAACCAATGGCATGCAACATATCTGCCTAGTCAATAGAGGGTGTGCTAGTGATATATAAATACCCAGATGTATTCCTAAAGGAATTACCTGGTATGCCACTGGACCGTGACATAGAGTTTGTTATAGATCTCTTACCTGGAACAACCCCGATTGCCAAGAGGCCTTATAGGATGATCGTCAATGAACTGGAGTTGTTAAAGGAGCAGATCAGAGAACTACTAGCAAGTGGGTTCATCAGACCTAGTTCTTCATCATGGGGATCACCGGTGTTGTTTGTAGAAAAGAAAGATGGAAGTCAAAGGATGTGTGTGGATTACCGCTCATTGAATGAGATGACCATCAAAAACAAGTATCCACTACCAAGGGTCGATGATCTGTTCGATCAACTGAGATGAGCCAAGTATTTCTCCAAGATAGATTTGAGATTGGGATACTATCAATTGAAGATTAGGAAAAGTGACATTCAAAAGACCGTGTTTCTAACAAGGTATGGATTATATGAGTTCATAGTCATGTCATTTGGATTGACAAATGCCCTGGCATACTTTATGAATCTGATGAACAAGGTGTTCATGAAGGAACTAGACTGATTTGTGATAGTATTTATTGACGATATTCTCATCTATTCAAGGAGTGCCGAAGAGCACGAACAACATCTGAGGGGGGTTATGGAAAGGCTAAGAGCATACCAGCTCTACGCAAAATTCAGCAAGTGTGAGTTTTGGCTTCAAGAAGTGGCATTTCTTGGACATGTCGTCACGGCAGAGGGAGTATCAGTGGACCCTTCAAATTTGAAGCAGTGGTTGAGTGGATTCAACCAGTCAATATCTCAGAAATCATAAGATTCCTTGGATTGGCAGGTTATTACCACAAGTTTATTGAAGGATTTTCAAAATTGGCTAAACCAATGAACAAGCTTCTCCAAAAAGACGCCAAGTGTGAATGGGATGAAGCCTGTGAGCAGAGTTTCTAAGAACTCAAGAAGAGACTGACTACTGCCTCGGTGTTAAAATTGCCAGATATCCAGAAGGATTGCGTGATCTACTATGATGCCTCACGCCAAGATTTAGGTTGTGTATTGATGCAAGAAGGCAAGGTTGTAGCTTATGCATCTAGGCAACTGAAGCCGCATGAAGAGAATCAACACATGATCGTAGCATGTATCCAACATCCTTGCCCCCATTTGCTGACCTTCTGGACATAGGGGCACATGCTCACCTTTATCAATGTTGTTGCTTTTACATGGAGATTAGTGCGCATATAAACAACCAAGAAAGGAAAAACAAGCATCTGGATGTATCTACTCTCCTTGCCCATCCCCATCCCACATCATAGTGTGGCAAAGCATAGCATGAAGTTGTGTCATGGCGGTAACACCAAATGCATGCGTGACAAAGATTGGACAACATCTGATTCAAATATGTACATATTGGTCTTTTGAAAAAAGGAGCACAATCCAATGGATTCACACATCAGTTTACAAATCTCGAGGTAAATAAAAGGATTGGATAAATGTGAGCACATGGTCATGTATGCACAAACATATTCTCAATTTCCTCCCTCCAAAAAAAGGTTGCATGGGAAAGTTATTGATCGTTTTTTGGAATGCTAGGAAATGGTATCTCATTTTCCACCATTTTCTACGTGATTGATTTGAACCATCCGATTAGATCCAAGACGTAACCTTCCTCCTTTTAGCATAACATGAACCCTAGATGCCCGACAATCTGATCTTGCTAAACTTTTATAGGTACACGTTATTCCATTCGCAATCTCATTTAACACACAATATAGCCTACAGGAACAATGGCTGCCAAGTAGACCTGAGCATGAGTTGGGACGGCTGACGAAAAGCCCAAATTTTTTCAAGCCTAAAATGGCTGCCTGGGCCTAGCCCTAAGCTCCCACTGGACAATAAATTTGGGCCATGGTTGGGCTGGGCTGCCTTATGATTTTTACATGGGGAATAATCAAATTTAATGTTTTGGACTGGGCTCGAGTGGGCCTAATTTTTTAGGTTTCCAACTTGCTACCCATGCCTGCCCATAGAAGCCAACGGGCTTGTATGGACGGGCCAAAATCAGACTAGGCTTAGATCGAGTTCTTTTTGCTTAGGTCTCCTGCCAACCAATTTTGTCGCTTTATCCTGTTACCCACCATCATCAATCACAACTGCATTAAGTGTCTACCTCTATTCCACAACACACAATCTTCTCATTGCCTTACCTTATCACCATCCTTTCTTGAAACATGCTTGCTCCCCTCCTTTTACATGTGAGAGGGCGAGGGCTACTGTCGCCTCAGCCCTCACCATAAATAACCCATCCGTTTCCTAAACCCTAGCCACCAACCATTTTGTGCCTCCTTCCACAATTGAAAACTTTGAAGCCACCCCGACGCTCCTCCAAAAATAAATAAATCCCCATTCGCTCAAGATCTAGAATAGATATCATGATAAAACCTTAAGGTTAGTGTACCTCCCCTCCTCCGTTCACCACCGTCACTGCCGGGTCACCATCGCCGGCAAGCGGTATCTGTTCTCTTCCCGTTTCCCATAACAAAGGAAATGGGGGAAATTTTCTGACAGGTATTCTCTCTCTACCTTTGGAGATTTTGCTGATTTGTGAACCGTTGGGTGCTAACCCGGTCTCTCCCAGGAAACCCTAATCGACCAACACCGTTCCCTCTTCTCGCTCCCGGAGCCAACGATGAATCCGCCGTCCAGGTTCTGGCCATTCGGAGAGCTCCACGGCTGTGATGGCGAGGGCTGCGCCTCCGGCCTGGACACCTGGCCGCTCCACCACGTATACCGCCGCGGCGCCCGCTGCCGCCTCTGCAGCTCCTGCATCCTCCTGTCCAACCGCTCGCTCTACTGCTGCTGCTGCTTCCTCCTCCTCGCCTGCCCCTCCCCATCGTCCAACTACGACGACGGCGACCCGCTCAGGGCCCCGCCAGCCCCGACCGCCACCTGCCAGGTCTGCCACGCTGCCGTCGCGCACCTCGCCTGCCTATACCCCGCCCACGACGCCTTCGTCTGCCCCGCCTGCAGCGCGACCGCGGAGGGGACGCCCTTCACCTACGCCCCGCCCTGCAGGGTGCCGCTCGACGGGCGCGCCGCGAGGGTGCTCGTCCTGGGGGCGCGGATGGCGCTGGCGCAACTGCGGCAGGACGCCGCCGCAGCGCGCGCGGAGGCGGAGAGGCGAGCCCGGGAGGCCACCGCCGCACGTAGGAGGGCGTACCGCGCGCTCAGCGTGGCCCTCGACTTGGACACGGAGGAACCGTCCTGGAACATCAACGTCCAGCCGGTGGCGCCGCCACCCCCCAAGAATCACCTGGCGCCGGAAGAAAGCAGAGAGGCGAACGTGGACGCCCCGCCGGTGCAGCGCTACGCGAGGCTGCCGATGGCCGCCCTAACCATAGGCACGGGGGCCGTCACGGAACTGGCAATGGCTGCCACCGAGGCCGCCAAGGACAGTCCCACGCCGCCAAGGACTCTGAAGCTGTTCGGTGTCATGGACGTGGCAACGGCTGCTGCTGCTGCCGAGGCCGCCAGGGCTAGCCCCACACCACCGCGGATGCTGCAGCTGTTCCCCGCCGAGGCCAGCACCAGCCACGCGACGTCTCGGACGCTGCAGCTGTTCATGGACAAGACCCCGGATGATGATGATGATGATGAGATGTAGGGGTCAATGTTGTGAGGTTTTTGCTTACCATACCTTGTTAAAACTTCTTTATTTCTTCTTTGTCAGTGATCTGAGATGGGTATATGTGTTTATCCTTGCTTAATTTATGCATGCCCCCAGAGTCGTGATTCAGAATTTCAGATCAGTTCTTTGTTACTTTCTCTGACATGTATCATCTCATATAGCTTGGCTTGCAGCTTGTGCATGCCATGTGCAATGTATGATGCTATTAGCAGTGAACAATGTAATGGCTGCAGGGTATTCTGAAACTTGATGCGGTATGCTAGAAGAGAACTTATGTTTGTTTTCTTCTCAATATCCATACATTTTGCAGTTGTAAAAAAGTGAGAGAATGACTATGAATTGGAGTGCACTTTTGTCAGTCTTAAGTTTCCGTGGTTACTTAATTTTTCTCTGTAACCCTGTTTTTAGGCCACTTCCTCTGATGTGGAAGTGCTCATTTTTCTTTTCTTTTTTTTGACGCAAAACTGTGGGGGAGTTCCCCACAGAGCATTTTTCATTAAGTACTCATTTTTCTTGAGTTACTTGATTATTTTGAACAGCGCTTGGTTGCGGTGAGAACATCGAATTCTTGCCAGTAAAGTGATCCTGCTTCCGATCTTGTGATCAACCAGTTTTCTGCATCAGCATCCATCGCTAATGGTCTCGTAGTTAGCTATGGATGCTAAGAGAATCCCGTTAAAAAGATGGACAAGAACAAATAATTTCTTATATATTTTTATACATTCCAATCCGGTGGCTAATTTGCTCCATTCGCTTTGTACACTACATGCATGGTCCTAATCTAGAATCGGGTATGTTCCTCATCCCCTGTACCCAAAACGACGAGGGGCGGGCACTGATCAGAAGCCAGACAGAGATGCTTCACTGTCGAAGCTCGATAAATCATCATCCCCTGATTCTGTCCTCGCAATCTGCTCCGTCTTGCACACCCCAAGCTCATCTGAGAGCCTCTCACACAGCTGCAGAACAATACAAAACAATTGCACTTAGATGCTGGATTGCGCATATGGCTGCGTTTGGTTTGTCTGACAAAAGAATGGCTGAGATGTCTGGTTGTGCATTGGTACCTGTCTATACAATGTAGGGTCTCCATGGGATTTCTTCAGTTCAACAACATACAGAGATGGCCCAAGCTCAAACACCTGAACGATCAAAAGTAGTGCTGTAAGTATCAACTAATATATATTCCTTCCTGCATTGTACAAAAGGAAGATGTCCTGTGGCATTTTACCTCAGTACAGACCAAAAATGATGTGTGATTCTTGGGGTTCTTGGAAGATTTGCAACTTTTGATGACTTTGAGCTGCAAAACGGCACGCCTTTTAGTTTACTTCAGCTATTCTACAATTTATGTCAAAACGATGTTATGGTAAAAATCCGTGCTTATCTACCTTGCTCTGTCCCCTCTGGACTTGGAATCCCATCTCTGTCACGACATTCTCAATCTTGTCAAACAAATCCCTGGGCGAATGTGTTGATGTGAACCGTATCTTTCTTTGAGCCACGTCCTGCAATGAATCCAACAGCCAGAAAGTGAGATTAATGATTCAAGGCTTGCTGTCAACACTCAACACTCAATGTGCAGGCAGCTAAGGACAGGCTCATGAGGTAATGTTGAGGGAGCTATGTATGATTCAAAGAGAGAAAGAGACGAGGAAGAATTTAGGATTACTTGGTGTAATGACTATTTCAGGGTACAAATGATGAGAGATGGATTATGCAAATGTTGTGTTGTTAATTGAACTACACAAAATCTTTTTTCGGTTAAGATCAGGATCTGAATCACTGAAAAGAAACTGTACGAACCTCTTCCTCAAAGAAACCAGAAAGATCAAGGGAAGAAGCCATTCCGATCAACTGAAAAGCGTTAATATGAGTAGGCTTTTCGTGCGCTGGTTCATCAATCTGCTTCAAGAAAAAGAAATAAACAATCAGCTTTAGTGAATAAGAAATAGCAATTACTTGCTAGTTTCTATCATATTCCTATAGTCTCAGAACTGTTTTTACCTCTTTGATAGGAAGAACTGAACCAGGAAGGACGTCTTCATCGTCATCATATGGAACAACAGGAACGTAGTCCTTCTGAAACCACTCGTGCTCTTTGATCCCCGAAATGTTGACTCTCTTCATCGGATTTGGTTCAAGAATCCTCTTAAGAAGGTCCTGCGCGGCAGGTGAAAGCCACTTTGGGATCTGACAGTCTCCCTTGAAAATCTGAACCAACAGAACAATTTGGCACCATCAGGATGGTCTGAAGTTTCATACAGAGCAAAGTTTTAAAACTGCTTTATCTTAATATTAACCTTCTGATAAAGAACAACAAGATTCCTGTCATCGAAGGGAAGGTAACCGACGAGCATTACATAAAGAATTACTCCACAAGACCAGATATCTGACAAGGAGCCATCGTAACCTCTATTCTGCAAAACCTGCATGATTTTGTGTCACAGAATTAGCACCTACAGAGCAATTGAATAAAATTGCTTATTTCATACTACTTTCTGTTGTCACTTTTTTACCTCAGGGGCGATGTAATTGGGGCTGCCACATGTTGTATGCAGAAGTCCATCGTTCTGAAAGTTGAAGTGCTTGTCGTTCAGTATATCGTGCATATAGGGGAATAATGTTATACAGAATAAAATCAATCGAATCATAACATCATACCCCAAGATGTTGAGGTAAAGCACTAAGGCCGAAGTCAGAGATCTTGATGTTGCCTTTCCGATCGACAAGAACATTCTCTGGCTGTAATAGTAGAATAAAGAAGAAAAATGCTGTCACAGAAGAATCAAACTACTTGAGTTTCTTGCTGACATGCATGATACAATACAACAAATTGATAGACAAGTATGTATTTATTTTTTGAGGGGTAATTTTGCATCTATAAGGTGAATGTCTGAAAACATAAATTGTTTTAGGTTACCTTAAGGTCTCTGTGATAGACACCTTTATCGTGGCAATAGCTCACGCCATCAATGAGCTGCTGAAAAAGCCTCCGTCCTTCATGTTCAGAGAGTTTTCCTTTGATAGCCTTTTCATAGTTCAATGGAAGCAATGAGAAATATTAGAATAAATTAGACCAGGCACCAGTTTTACTGGCAAAAGCGAAATTTGCAACATGATTTTCGTGGCTTACAATCTTATCGAAGAGCTCGCCTCCATTGACATACTCAAGAACCATGTAAATCTTTGTTTTGCTAGCAGCAACCTGAAAATGATTTACCCCAATATCAATAACCGAGCTTTCTCTTCATAAACCACAGAATTATTGTCCTAATAACAGCAGTGGGTTTGGTCATTCTCAGCAATTATGGCCTGAATGAGAAAAGGATAGAGCAATTGCTTTGCAGAACGACATATTCGACGATCGAGTAATGACAACATCAATTCTCTTTTTCCTTGAAAAGAACATTAATGGAAACAACAGACTTGTCTACATAAATTTAGCACGGACGATCACACACTGAGCTCTCCTTACATCTTTTCTTCTGCCAATTTGGTCCTCATGTGACTCATCAGAGGCATTACCACAATTATTAGCCTGAATGTTGAAGGCTTCTTTTCGTACCAGGCGTACTCTATGTCAGTGCAAGCATCGTGGTCTTGGCAACGCAAGGAAGGGAAAAGGCATCGTTAGGTGGGGAGATGTCGGAGCTAGCTCCTCCAAATCCAATAGCCACGTCACCCCACCCACCACCACGAGTACGACCCGCACGCAGCGAAATGCGTAGCCTCACGGAGGCACGCAGAGTTGGTGCCCGCAAGGATGGACGCGGGGCGCCGTGGAACACGTGTGCGGGGCCCGCTTGACAAGTCGCAGTGCCGGGCCCACGCGGTCGATGACTTGGTACACCCGGCTCACGAGGCATACTGTATTTCCCTGGCTAGAGGTACGCGGAGGGTGACAGCCCGTGGGACCGACGAGGCGGGCCCAGCTTCTAGCACGGTCAGGGGTCCACACGCAGGCCCACCTGGGAGCCACTCACATGGCTTGACGGGTAGACCAAGGGGTGTAGAATACGCGAGCCACCAGGTGGGCCCGGTCCGTCATACTACTGTGGGGATCGGAAGTCGGCCACCGCTTCGAAACATGATGGTTTCGCAACAGTAAAAGGCTTCTCTTTTTTTTTTGGTCTGAAGGTCTTGCTTGGAAGTTGGAATCCATGGTTTTCACAAAAATCTGAGAAAACTACATCCGTTTATTGCAATTTTTTCTGAGTTTCGAAGAGCCCGTGAACCTGAGCGGCCTCCATGGTAGTAGCAGCTGTGTGTGGCGACTGGGGACGCAGGGGAAGCCTTCTTGGCGCACGAATCTTGGCGAGAGCTGCGCGTTCTGTGGTGACTGGTGAGCCTGGGTGTATAGACCGCGTCCAGGACCGGGGTCACGTGGAGCTAAACCAAGCAGCGGCCGGAGTAAGCGCCGGCGAGATGCCGACATGCCGTGCGGCGGTGATGATGCCTTGCCTTGCGTGCGCGAGAGCAGGGCAGGCGAGCTACAACGACGCGGGCGTACTTTGCGGCTAAAGCTCCTCCCTAATCCCCTCGCATCACATGTAACCCCTGTTGTGTTTTTTTTTTTTCTCGAGAAACGCCATCGAGAACCAAGCAAAGAACAGGAGAGTATTGTTGTTTATTGCAGAATCCCGTTCGCACAAGCAAATCACCAGTCCTTACTCTATCTTGGTTCCAAGTAAAAGCCAAAGGTTCCGGTACTTGCAAGTTAGAAGAACTTAATACTAGTCGTCTACTGCATCTAAAATGAAATCTACAAGTGCTGCTTTGTCAGGTATCAGAACCGGAGAAGAGAACCTCCCGTGAAATTCCACAAGATCAGTAGCAATGGAAACAAGAGCCGAAAAGAGAGAAGGAGAAAAGAAGATGGCGAGTTTGGTGGAACACGCACCTCGTGCAAGCGGACGACATTGGGGTGCTTGAGCAGCTTCAATGTCCCGATCTCCCTCCTAATCTGCCCATACCAATGGAATGAACCGATGTTAATCCATCAATTCGTCCTGCTCCGGCCAGAGGGCGGTAGGCGAAACTGCTGGTGAAACGGAAGCAACCGATCGACCAGAAATGGAGAGGAAGCGTATGTATCTATCTACCTGGTCGTCGATGTGGAGGGAGAGGATCTTGCTGCGGTCGAGGATCTTGACGGCGAAGTGGCCGCCGGTGGCGAGGTGGCGTGCGTACTTGACCTTGCCGAAGTTGCCCTCCCCGAGGGTCCGCCCGATCTCATACCTCCCCAGCAGCGACGCCCGCGTGCACTCCGCCTCGACTTCGACGTTCACCATTCACAAACACGCACCACCTTTGCAAAACTAATGAACCAACTGCTTGATCCGCAGAGTGTATACCGAGCTACCTCTGTTAATCTCCTCTCACGCTAGCTCTGGGCTCCGGGAAGGAACGGCTGAGGCGGGGAGGTGGAGAGAGAGAGGAGGGGGAGGGGTGGGTACTTATAGCTCCTGCTCTTCTTCTCCTACTTCCCCAGTCGTGTACTCTTCTCCTCTTCCCGGCCTCTTGTTTCTTCTGTTGCTTCCTCGCCCTGTTTATCTCCCTCCACATCCCCTGAGGCTGAGGATGGGCAACAAGTAAACGCACGCGCAAAAGAACTCTGTTAAGGATTAAAGAATGCGAACTAGGAGAAATCCACAGGGGCTTCTAAAAAGCTATGTCCACCAATGGTTTGCACCTCCGCAACATAAAAAGGATTAGTTAAAATTCCCGATCAAGTGACTATGTACTTAGGAAGTAGCACCTTAGCTAGCTGGGGTCTACAATTTTAACCAAATTATTTTTTATTGAAATTGGTTGAATTGTTGCCCAATAGTTCAAATCATGTTGAACTATCTAAGTGAAATTCAGTGCAAAATTACAGAATTTCAATTATAGAAGCAAGATTCTCAAGAAGGTGATTTCAGAGAAAGTAGGAGCCTCAAAATATTAATTTTTCTCGTGTAGTTCATTTTGTGCTGTAGGCCTTCTCTAAAGCTAAGATCAAAGCCCAAAGGATTTGACCTCATTTTTCTAGCTTCATTAAAAAAAGATGACAGCTTTAGCTAGGCTAAACAGGTTAATTTCTAGCTTCGGTAAAGATTCCAGCGATATTGACTATCTAACCTCCACTTTATTAACACATATGTGAAAATAAAATTTGTTCCTCCAACATGGGTGTTACTCGTCATCGGCTCAACAAGTAAATGCTGCAAAAGAAATACGCAGGGTGGACTTTGCGATTTCCTCGCTTGGCTCTTGAAACGGATGAATCGGGTGTGACTTCACCAGCCAGTCCAGGCGCATACGGACGCCGACGTGGACGGGGTCCCCTGATCAGAAACAAGATCCCTTCAGACGCAACGGGAGCGGGTCTTCCGTTTAGCGTGGATTACCATCACCGCCCCTATCTGTTGCAACCCCTGTACTTCATCTACTAATTAAACTTTGGAAGGGTAGTTGAGGAAACGCGCGCGTGAAAAGAAATGTCGTGGCCACGGATCACCATGCACGGTCGGGACAAAAAGGGAAAAAGAAAAGGAGGCGATAAGATTGCGTGCATTGCAGCGCGTATGCACAGGAACGGATAAGCAGAAACAAGATGTTATGGAATTCCTTGGTTACAGGTGTCAGGACTCGGTGCCCGTTGTTGACTAGCGGCGAGGGGTGAATGGTCATGCATTGCTTCTGGAAATGGGACTGCAAATTGCCGTCTAGCTTCCTGGATCCATCGGCTTCGAGGAGGACAGAAAATTATCAGCACCCACGAACTCTTGCCCCCAAATCCGTAACCGTTTGATTGTTATCATTCGTTGATGGGCGAGCCCCACCCCCATGACCCCACCCCGGACCGGGCTTTGCTGCTCTGGGAGGCAATGGCGCAATGCAAACTACGTGGACGGGTGGGGTCATCTGGCCAAGTTGGGCCAAGGCCGTCCTGTTCCTGTCAATTGGTGATTGGTGGCACTGCGCGGCCATGCACACACACCGTCTATATATGCGGTGAACCGTGCAGCGAACAAAGAATTTCTCGAGGACTTGCGTGCCGTCCTATAATTTGTGCGATAAAATGGGGCCAGCACCTTCACGTTAGAATCAAACTAGCCGGATTGGTACTTCTACGTCGCGTCTATTTTTCTTTTTTACAAAACATGATAAAAGAAAATTAAAAAAAATTAGGTTCACCAATTTTGAAATCTCAATATTTATTTATAAATTTATTAATATTTAACACATTCATTTAATTATGACGAAAATAGTATTATTTTTATACATGCACATAATTTTAATATATAGACGACAGTAATACGAACCTAACAAAATTTGTTTCATATTTTTTTTGAGTTTTAGATATTTTTCTATGTATTTTAGATTATTTCAGCCAATTTATCAATATCACTATTATACCTTTTGCTATTTTTCTGAAATTTCTCAAAAAAATATATTATACATGTAAATATACGAATATGTATATACATACATATATGTATACATACGTAGGACTTATATAAACAGTACCTACAGTGTTTGAACCCTAGAATCGCTCCAACTCTAGGAGCTTTAATATATATAGTATTGATTTCTATATATCGGCAGTTCATACATGTTAGGCACTGGTACTACAGTAAGTCAACAGGGTAATAATGCCTGTTGGTTCATGCCTTTTTATTATCGTTTGTTTACGATCTACACTGCGACGTCTCAAAGAAATGACACAATCGCCTCGTGGCTCATGCGTTTTCATCATCGTTTGTTTGCTTCTGCGGCGTGGTGCGCGTGTTTGATATCTCAATGTGGACATCACTGGCCCATCAAAGAGAGTGTTAGCGAGTCTATCGGCGTCATCTCTGCGCGCGTTCATCTGCAGAACACACTCGCTCAGTTCAGTTGCTCGGGCACTCGGTCCTCGCGGTCTCGCGCGATGGTTAGGCAGACTGATAGGCTGTTAGACGTGGTCTTGTGAGCGTTAATCGTGGATCAATTCCACCAGATTGTACATGTGTATAAATTCCCATGAACAACTAATACATAATGTGTGTTGAATCCTCACTCTTTCTGAGAGGAAGGCCAAAAAATAAGTGGACCGAAACAAATGCCAGCAAATTGTAGATGTGGCACGGAGAGCACAATTCTTCGCCATCTATTCCATTTCAAGTATGAAATAGAAAAAAAAACTCCATGAATTAGTTTTGCAATTGTATTCCAAGAGATGGACCATTAACGAGCATGCATATCAGTAACAAGCAAGCAAACAAGCCAAGTTGCCGTTGCTTGTTAGTGTTGCCTTGTTGCTCGTTGCATTGGCAAAGCTTCCATTATTTTTGTGTTATGTTGACTGAGTTGTGCACGACGCTTGCACATGTACTTGTCATTCATTTTTAATTGGGATTCGTACTTTTTTTCTTCATTTGAAGATTCCATTTTCATGATTTGCAGGGCCCCACATTAATTGGAAGTAAGACCTATTGGGTATTGCACGCCCTAGAACCTAGCATATTACAGTATATTTCTATATATATACATTCTCATCGTCTTATGCATGCAATATTCTATTGGCGGCGGGGTGACAATAACGAAATGGTTAACGCCACGGCACGCGACGGTAGTGGATTTTACGGTTGGAGCCATTGGAGATGATGGAGGTGCGGGGCCGAGACAAGAGCGGACGACGCTAGAGACGAATAAGAGAGAGAATCACGAGATCAAAATAATAAAACAAGTGATTTTACGATCACATATATAACCACAACTATAAAATAACAAATGTCCTGAGAAAAACATCACATATATCGTTACTTGATCATTTTACTTATTTTTCCTTTCCTTAATTACAAGAGATTGTTTCTCTGATTACATTATTAGTTATCTTGTTTAGAGAGAGAATCTTCATGCTATTATCCCTTTCCTTGATTAGATGAAGATTTATTTCCTGATTATGTGATTAATTTTTTTGTTTAGAGAGAAAATCTCACATATTGTTATTCCTCTGTACTCCATATATGGTGTTGCTATCAAATAAATCAACATAATTTTTGGTTTTAGAATTATTGTTTTTCAGTCATTGTGCAGTGAATTTCCAGTCATGCCACGATCACATAAACATATATCATTCGGTCACTCCAACTCAAGTTTTTTCTGTTTTGTAATGAGTGTTTTCCTATTTTATTATGTGTGTTCCTGTTTTATAATATGTGTTTTTCTGTTTTTTCCCATCCGTGGATCTGTTGGGTTGCTCTGTTAGGTTGGATTGATCCAAGCGCTGGCATGTGAAAATATTATTTAAGGCGCAACGTGGCCTAATTCACCAGATTAATACTACTCCGTCTACTCATAAATACATATTATTTTAGAAAATGTTTGATCAAACTTTTAACAATTTGACTAATAATAGTTTTCAAAATATTTAATTTGAAAACCTTAAAATCACATGTGTAGATTTGTCTTAAAAAAATCTTATATAATATCATAAATTTTATAAATATATTTTAATATAAAATAGTGATCAATTAAAGCTATGTATTGAAGATAGTGTCTTATGAAAAACAAGATGTATTTATCATCTGAGAGAGCAGCATATAGCATTAAAAAACCAAGTATGTAGCCACCAGTTCGTTCTCACAACCTCCACTGCACACTGGTAATTCGGCCGTATTTTCATCCGCCGCACACACGACTCCAGTGAATATGACGGCCGTGCGGCGGATTAGGTGCAGCTAACCGTGCACGTGCCCGTGACTTTTTCCATCGGTTTGGAGCTACGCTGATCACGCGATCGATTATTGATTGGCGGCCCCGCTTGCTCTTGCGCTTGGCCAGGACGGTCTTGCGCGTCGGCTGTCGCTGCAAGCTCCCCCCCGCCGGCTCGTCGTCGGCCTGATCGGCCGCCAGCTCGCTCGCGGCCGTGTCGCCGCGCGCAGGCCGGCCCTTGTCAGCGCAGAGCCGAAGGCGCCGCGGGCAGGTGAAGCGCGCCAGGGGTGCGTCTCCGCGCGTCGCCCTACGTGTTGGTGGCACGTACGGGGTGGTTGCCAGGGCTAGCAATACTCGCAAACAAGAAGTATGCCCGACTGCTAATTCTGGCTAACCACGAGCGTTGGACCACACCATGACATCACTTGTCGGCTCCAGCCAGGCGCTGGCGGTCTCCCTCCACCGAGCTGGACCGCCCCCAGTAAACACCTCTCGGCCGGGGCTCGAGACACGCTGGCAATCATAGAGTATTATTCCGAGGCAGAGGGAAAGGCCGGCTCAGATTGCTCCAGTCCAGCTCGGCGACACCGACCTCACCGGCTCCACACCACCCTACGTCCTCAGCCTGGCTCGACGTGGCGCGAGAGCGACCCACCACCGCCACAAAAATATAATCCGCAGGCTGAACCCTGCTTTTCTTTGCGAGATTCTTCCGTCGCTGTTAATTACGTAACCTGCGTTCAACAAGAGATCAAGCGGTGTGGAGTTGTGGACACAAGGCTCCACTCAGAGAGGATCGAGCGGGGCCACAGAGCCACCGGGGCCCCGCGAAACACACCTGCCTGATTGGTCGAGAACGGTAGAAAGCATGTGTTCGCGCGTGGGACCCAACCTTTTCGGGTGTTCTCTACCAGCGTGTTGTGATTGCACGCGGGTGCGCGCGGAGATAGAGACGGCGCAGGAACGCCGCGCGCGCGCGGCCGGGGCTGCGGGTCTCGGCGCCGGCCGGGCGCGTCCAAGCCGTGCGCTGGGTGAATGAGTGGCCAGGTGGGTGGACGTAGAACGCAGCGCTTCCGGTTCCGGGGATGGTGTGTGTGTGGAAGCTTGGGGCTCGATACTTCGTCTTGTGATCTTGTCCCCTGGTGGCTGGCGAGGCAGAAAGAATTTGACTGCCTGGAAATGGAAGCTTCAATAATTCCGACCAGAGATAGAGAGATAGGGGTCGGAATGGAGATGCCGGTCAGGCCAGGCCCACAAGAAATCCCAAAATAATCCGTTCGCTTGGATCGGCAAGGATTAATTATCTTGCTGCACATGCCATGCAGCAAGATTGATTGATATTGTCCCACTGCATGCCCTCACTCTAGCTGCACGCACTCGTTTGTTATCCGTGCTAGATTTCCATTTCCTGATGCACGAGACATCTCACAGGGTGTTATCCTCGTGCGGGATATACTTAGTGGAGAGTGAAGCACAATCTTTTCCTGAAAGGTCGTTACGTAAGAAATTATTAAAGGTACATATTATTAGTGATGGTTTTTCACTATCTATAACTAGTGTACTATTAGTAACGGGCTCAGTATCGACCTGTCAATAATATATGGCTTGGGTTGGGATCCGACTAAGACATGTCATGAGGGTTTATTAGTGATGACAAGCGAACGATCTATCACTAAAGATATTAGTGATAGGTCACATTAATATCCGTCACTAATAATTCAGTTATTAATGATGAGTATATGAGGCACACGTCATTAAATATAGCATACTCATTAGTGATAGATCGTTATGAGATCCATCATTAATATTAAAGTAATTAGTGATGGATCATAGTTGTTATCGTCACTAATAACTAACTCATTAGTGAAGGGTGTCATTATCATCTGTCACTAATTTCTTCACCGATCACTCCTATTTGCTCAACCACTCTTATTCATCCATTTCTCTCTCTCGACCACTCTCATCTCCGCTCGCCTCCTCCTCCGGCCGCAGCCTCTGCCGTTCGCACCTCGCCGCCGACGCTGCCGCCATCCTCCCCCATCCACCATAGCCTGACGTATGCCGCCACCCCTCTGTACCCGCAAGGGTTAGAGCAATGGATCAAGGTAGTGGTAGGGGCCGTTGCCGTCGACGTGATGGACTTGGATGGATCCTGATAACTCCTCCATCGGCTCACGCTCTAGGCATACACTACCCTCTAAGCGTTCCCCCAGCAGTGTTCCCCCACCGGCCACGATCAAGATTGATCATAGTAACCTATTTTCTTTTTGTCCCTCATTGTTAGGCTCATAGTAACACTTATTAGGACACAATAATTTAATTGAGTTTATAATATATTGGACTTAATTCATATCATCCTATCATGTAAGTGTTGAAACCGATCCTATGGATCAAAGAGGGAATCTCTACGATAGGTGGTACTGTACCTTTGATGCAATTCATTCTAGATGGAAGAAATTTTATAAAGCTATCTATCTCTTTTGATATACATTCAAGGGGAGAAAGTAGAAGGGATGTCACTATTAGGACATGTGGCAATGCATCACCGATTTCATTGCATTCTTGAAAAATCACCGTTGAAGGGTGCCTGAAAGTGCTTGAGTAGCATGAGTTCTTTTTGCCTGACTACAACTATTTTCGAATAAAAGCGCTTGAGGAGGGCGAAGAGGATTTGGCTTGGATCAGTGAGAGGCTTGCTCAGTTCGATGAATATGATATGATATAGTAATATGTAATCCGGTTGTTTTGATATATATGACTGTTAGCGTGTATTATTTTTATAATTTTATTTTCTTTGTTCGTAAGATATTTTTGGTGATACATTTGCAGCAGTTAGCTTTCATGCTATCTTAGATGAAGCCATGGAGCATCTTAGGTTAAGCTTTTATGGTCCCAAAGTGGACTTCACTGCTGAAGGCAACTTACATGCTGATATAAGGTTTCATTTAAGTGAAAATAAATCAGCTAATAAGATATTGTTTACTAGTATCTAATAGTAAAGCATCGGGTCGTCCATATCAAGTGAAAGAGAGTGCACTAATTCATGGACTAATATATATCGATGAAGTACTAGGATACAATATTATAGATTTTAATTATGTTAAATATCAAAGGTTACGTGCTCCAGCAAATGCTCAAGTGTAATGATGTATGTATATTTGGATAAATTCGTAATATATGCATAACTATATTATATGGCTGACTTGAGTTAAATTCAAGTTTCTAGATGTATATCTGTGTTCTTGAATGTGAAGATGGTTGTAAAATCCTGACATTACTTTAGACTGTCATCCATCAAAGTTCTATTCTGTTTTGTTGAATGAGATCTATTGAAGTACTCTCTGTTTGCATGCATACCTCTATTCTGAAAGTCGATCTCTTCTTGTAGAAGTCATTAGTGATGGGTCTTAGTTTTCACCTATCACTAATATGTCATTAGTGACAGGTATCTTATCATCTGTTATTAACGTTAAATAATTAGTGATGAGTGTCCTTATGATCTATCACTAATATTAAGTCATTAGTGACGGTGTCCTTATAATCCGTCACTAAATATAGCCTTGGAGGCTCCCTCCTGGGATCACTCATTAGTGATAGGTTGTTATGAGACCAATCACCAATAGCTCACTCATTAGTGACGATTGTCCTTATAACTCATCACTAATGAGTGATATTTATTATTATTTTATTCCTCGAGCAGCACGACCAAATAGTATCTGTCCGCTAAGACTGCTCAGTAAAGGGGTGATTTTTTTGGTGATACTATTGAGGCTAAATCAAATCGTGAAGACTATGTCCGTCCCTGGCCTTTGAAGGTTTGCCTCCTCCTTCTCCTCCTCCTCTTGCTCATATATGCATGGTGGTTTCTAGAGTTTAAGTTAGAATCAACAATTTTGCTCCTTCTCTCAGATCTTGATATATTGGATTGTCCCCCTTAGCGTATATGTGTAACCTACGTCTCCCGTTCGGGAGTGTTTGATTATAAATATGACTTAGCAACTCGTAATATTTATAAGAAAATACTCCCGAATTGTCCACGCACTTTCGACAATTCGAGGATATGTGACCCGAATAGTAGGTTTTTGTGCTCTTGTATAGTTCTAGATATAATTTTGGTGGCGTCTCCCTGTTGTTCTCCGGATACACACCCTCTCGGCTCGTTGTCGAGATGTGTATTTGGAGAACAGCGGGGAACAAGGTGCCCAAGACTATCTACGATGCAAAGAAGATAGTTTGTCCTTTGGGATTAGAGGTAGAAAAAAATACGTGCATGTAAGGAGGATTGTGTCCTGTTTTGTGGAGAGTATGTAGACCTGGATCAATGTCCTATTTGTGAAACCCATCGATATAAGTGTAGAAATAATAATGACGATATGGAGGAAGGTAGCAAGAGAAAAGGGCCTCCTACAAAGGAGATATGGTATTTCCCTATAATTTCCCCTTTGAAGCGTTTGTTCCAGAACAAAAAGAAGTCCCAATTGTTGCGGTGGCACAAACAGGGTCGTAAGAATGATGCAATGATACGGCACCCTGCAGATGCAACTCAGTGGCGAACCATTGATTCTGTATTTGGCTAGTTCACTGAAGAATTGAGAAATATTATATTTGCTATGAGCACAGATGGTATGAATCCATTCGGTAACATGAGTAGCTCTCATAGCACCTGGCCTATTGTACTGTCTATTTACAACCTTCTACCTTAGCTTTGTAAAAAGCGAAAATACATTATGTTTTCGACCTTAATTCCTGGTCTGAGTCAACCTAACAACGACATCGATATGTATCTTAGGCCTTTAGCGGATAATCTTAAAGCACTTCAATCTGGAGATGCACATTTGATGAGTATGGCTGCTGCCATGTTGGACAAATTTGGAAAGTATTGGGAGGAGAGAAACAATGTTATGGTTACTGCTATCATCCTTGACCCTAGATTCAAAATGAGGTATATCAAATGGAGCTTTGCATAGATGTATGACTCGTCCAAGTCTGAAAGTGAGATTAATGAGATCAATAAAGAGTTGGAAGGGCTCTACAACATATATGAGATGGATTATCGCCAAAAGATGGTTGCCAATAGCATAGGAAGGGCTCAATCATCCTCATCTTTAAAGGATACAAGTAGCTCGTTGGTCTCAGTTGTCTCTAAGTGGATTTCAGTCTTTTTTGCAATCTAGTGCTACAGAAGGCTCAAAATTAGAGTTACTCATATATATAGATGAAGCAAATGTGACCCTAGATGACAAGAATTTCAACTTACTTAATTATTAGAAGGTGTGCCTATATGTTTCCAATTGTGTCCAAAATGGCGAAAAAATTCTTAACTGTTCTAGCTAGCAGTGTACCATCAGAATCAGTTTTTTTACCGGAGGTAGAATTCTTGATGACTATAGGAAGAGCCCAACCATGGTTCAGGATTTATTACGTGCATCGAGGTGGATATGAGGTTCTCAAAATGACATGGATCATCATATGTTTGTGGTATGCATTTCTATACTACTAGAATGATCGTAAAACCTGCCTTGTTTTCAAATATTTTTTTGGTAAGATTATTTATGCAATGCTTATTTTACATTGTCTTTTCAGAAAGAAGATGATGCCAATGATATTGAGTCCGTATAATTTCTGGTATCTGTGGTGGTAAGCAATTATTAATGAATGAATTAGTAGATCTACTAAATTGTTTTTGTACGAATGAACTAGCTGTTGCACTTGTGAGCAACTCAGATAAGAAAATTATGACATATTGATATGATTTAGCTCGCGAGCTAAATGAGCTAACTCGAGCTACTAACAAGTTGAACTGGACGGTTAGCTCGTTTCCTTAACGAGAGCTAAGCCTAGCCAAACAGCTTATTATATTAACGAGCTGGAGCAAGCTGAGTCGAGCCGGCTCGATATGAGTCTTAGCCAGAAGCTAGGTACAATTATCGGTATGTGCAACAGTTATTAGTATGTCCTTGCGGGGCCACGTGAAACACACGCGCACAGCGCACGCATATGCATGCACGAACCAGCTGAACCCAACTGCGTCGGTGACCTGCACTGCATACAAACTACGCACATCTCTCATGCTCTGCGCCACGCCGGCCGTCGCTTTCCTTCCACGTACGACCAACTGGCGAGCTGCTTAATTAGCTGATCAATGCTTGGGTAACGCACTGGTTCCGATTTATTTTGGATACCTTTAGTTCTTTGACATGGCGCTATAGATAGGACTACGATGTGCTCATCGTCTACGGGATTCTCGATGGATTCCGGTGATCTCCAGATGAACGCTTTCTTCAAGCTGCGTGTAGGTATAGGACTAGCATGTTCATGCGTTAGGTGTGTGTGGGGGTTGCGTGCGTGCGTGTGTGTGGAGTGAGTTCACGCGTTCATGTTCAGATACTACAGCTGTATTCAGCGGTGAAGAATAAAAAAAAAATTATGCGTAGCGCAGCACATGAAACGCTTCTGGTGCAAGCTAGCTAGCTAGCTTAGACAGACTCTCGATCGAAACTGTATATGTCACTGTTACAAAAACTATTTTTTATAAAACAGTTTATATCATAAACTGTATGAGCATTTGGCTTGCGGTTTCGGTCATACGTGGAAGCAAATTTTCGCAGACATTTGTTGTAAGTTGTTTGTGGTAATGGTATGATTTTTAGAGATAAGCGATATAAGAAGTTGTATGCTGTAAAAGTTTATTTGTACAGACGGTTTTTTATATGAATCGTTTTATTATAGGTGGGTCACATAATTAGCCGCAAGTGATAATGAATGACAGTTTATTAAAAAAAATTATAAATTTTTCATACGAAGTCGGATGAGATAAATTTTATATAAAAATTGTAGTCTTTGACGAGATCCACAACTTTATAGTTGAAAACTTCATTTAAAATCATTAAATATCCAAATAATTATTTGAAGTTTTAGATAGAAAAGATAAAAAAGATTGCATATGCTATTAATATCACTAGTACTTCTATGGTGGAATGGTAATGATGTATCACGTAAGTTGTGCGATCCCGGGTTTGAGTGTCACAATTTGCATGCGCGTGAAAAATCTCGTGACTTGTGACTTGCGACGACACGGTCGTGAGAGTGAGGTGTACCTAGTTAGGCTATTTTTCTTTTGTTTTTTAGGAAAAAACGTCGATTCGAGGACCGACTAAAACATACGATTTATTAAGTGAATCTTATCTAGTAATTAGTTTTTACAGATGATTTCTTTTGCGTCTATAAAAATCATCTATTTTTACCGATCTTCGATTAGAGACGGATGACTAGCCCCTCTGTAAATGGGTTACCATCCGTTTTGAGAAACTGTTTCTGTAGTAACGTGTCCCTAGACTATAACAATATTCTTCTGATATGGGTTAAGGAATCCTACTAATCTAACCAATAATTTGGTCCGATAATGAAAATATAATATATAGTAGCAGATACAGTTTATCGGAAAGCACGCTACTTTCTATCCCAACTAGTAACTACACATTATTTTGTTCACATAAAATCAATTTAAAATATAGCAATTCAAAAAAGAAAAGAATATAGTATAATAAAAGAAAAATTTGTATATACGAAATTCACAATATGATCATACAATTTAAAGAGGGAGAGAATGCTGAGTACATGATAGGAAGGTAGAGTAAACCAATCGTCTGTAGCAACGATGTGAGAAGTATCAAGATGAAGACTGATTTATGAGAGTATGAAAATAATTCTCGTATACCTTGTAAAGATAGTACAGCGGAGGTGACCTTCATAGTAGATAACAGTGGAGGCGACGTGTAGGCAACGACGCACGCTTTGCAGAAATCTATGCTATAGGTGAAGTGTGGGATGCTGCATACTCTCTGAAGAAATCTGGTGCTATAGACAAAGTGTGGGAGGTGACACACCTTTTAAAAAAATCCGATAAGGAATATTTAAGAAGCAAATATTAGAGATCTAGATATAAAGAATAAATAATAGGAGATTGATGGCTTGTTTGGATTGATGCCGAAGCACGCCCCGCCAAAAAATTGGCGTTAACCCCTGTAGTGCGTTTGGATTAGTGTCTGGAGTTGCAAGCCCAGCCCCACCTCGTCCACGCACGTTGATTTTCTTGTCAATTGCCGGTGAAACTCGAGTGATGGATTTCTACGCCAATGTTTTGGCGCACAAATGGATTGGCAGGGCCAGTGGAGATAGAAACCAAATGTTCCCTGAATGTATTTTTAAAATGTATGAAAATAAATATTAGACGTTTAGATATAGAAGATAAATAATGAGATATTGAATGTATTTTTAGAAGGATGAACGTGAATAAATTTTACACGATGATCGGTTGATTAACTCGAGTGAATGATGTAGATTGATTAGATCTGACATAACTCGTGTATTTTATAGAAGTATAGAGTATAAATACAGTTTTGTTATTTTCATTGACGGTATGGATTCACGGCGTTCTGAATATTGTATTCCTACTCCAGCTGTACGGACTTCAGGTAGGCGTATACACAACCATTACAACCTCATCACGCAAGCAAGTACGTGTACGAAGGAATAAGGGATTTGAGGGCCTTCTAGAGAGCATGAATCTCAAAACAAGAGGAACAGTAAAAATACAGGATTAGAGTTAAGTTGGCAAGGCTTTTCCTTATCTTTTGTATTAATTTAAGTTGATTGAGTGTGTATGGCGCTCGCAATGTACATGTCATTCACTTTTTTAAGTAAGGATTCGCATTGTTACGTTTGAAGATTTCTTTCATGATTTTCGTGGCCCCACACCGAAGACCTATTGCACGTCAAGAACCTAGCATCAGAATCAGATATTTCTCTATTCTCACGCATGGGACATTTGGCCAATCACTACGGCAAGAAAAGTCGCACAAATCAACCGGCTATTTTCAGAAGTGCATTTCATCAGGTCAGCTGGCTTTTGGTCGTTTTCATTTAACTTTTGTTTTGTTTTTCAAACAATGGTTTGTTTTGTAAATGCACGTCAAATGATTGCACTCATGACCACGATAGCTTTAAGGGTTCTTCAGATGTATGTACATCATTAATGTGGAAAATATATAGTTGTATGTATGCAAGTCATAGGACTTCATCATTTCGGATTTTCCAGCTATATAGTCGGTTTTGAGGATTTGTCACACCAAGACCATGGAAATAGTTAGCCTTGCCACTATTGAGGTTTCCTTTTGACATTTTTATATTTTATAAAGTATATTTTATAAAATTAGCGATCGAGGCGAGAGGTGCTTATCGAGTTTTCCCCTCAGCCAAATGTAGCAGTGGTTGGGGGGTCAACGATCCAATAAACAACCACAAGTGAACTGGAGCAATTTGCAATGAAGATACATAAGAGGTGTGACTCTGAGCGACCAGATATGATGCATAGCGGAGAAAAATGTAGGTCTTAAACGACACTTTGCTTTAAATGTGTAAGTTGCATCCGACTAGCGGATACCCTAGCCCATAATATAATTGGTGCCGCTCGTTGCATCCAGCAGCGATTTACGTTACTTTGAGGAGTTTGTTGGCACCTAGGTGAGAATGGGGGAGGAGGCTTATATGCGAGATTGACGAGACACGCCTGGAAAAATTCTCAGAACCGATGATAAAGTTGACAAACCATTTTTGAGGTATCAGATGAAATTGATAAATGATGAAGTAGTGACAAAAGGGCGTGGCAATATTATTCTTGAGAAATAATCAATGTTGGTGCTACACCATGGAGACCATCTTTAATTCGGATTAGATATGTATGTGGGCTTTACAGATAATAATTCGTGAGAGATTAGAATCCTAATAGGCTTCTAACGTGGCAACCCATTAGTGGGGTCTATATAAGTGGAGTCGTGAAGCCTGTGGGTGACACCAATTTCACCACCCCAAAACTCTAATCGCCTCCATGCAACCTCTCCACAAATTCTTAGCTAGGCGCGTGGAGCACACCAGCGCACAACGTTCCACATCTGGACATGTGGATGTCATATAGGTGTTGTTGTTGTTGCTGCGGTGCTAATCGGTGACAAGGATGTGAGAAGGAGACGATCGGTTCGTGACGAGATTGACTACTTCTTTTACACTAACGTGCATGACGTTGGATCGTTCTTTTTCAACTCTTCTTCTGTTACACTGCACATCTAGTGGTAATGATCCATAATCCCATACTTGCATAGTTTTCTAAATGAATATGGTACAACTTTTGTTTTATGCTAGTGTAGCGTACCCACAGACCAATAGTGGTATCAAAGCCTTTTGTGTGTAGTAAGTGATCTCGATCATGCGAGTATAGTGATATGATGTAGTAGTAGATTATATCTATTCCTGCCCTTGTGATCCGTTCATATTGATGGATCAGTTAGTGCACTGATTGATTATATCAATTGGTCATAGGGGTCGGAATAGATATAAGTTAATAGTGTCATATGATGAGAAGATTAGTTCATGCTCCTTCTCAGACGCACCTGTGACTTGCCCCTATTGGATGGAATCACATCAGAGCTAATGAAAGTGTATCTAGGCTCCTAAGTGAGTTTTGGTGATAATGACAAAACAATGAAAGAACTAATGAGTTTTATGAAGTATGAACATGTGTAATTCAATCAAGTGAGAATTTGACGCATGGTGATCCTCCCAAAAAGGAAAACGAAAAGCGGCTCATGGATTGCATAGTTTCAAATTCATTTATCTTTTCAAATTGAGTTTAGGATGCCGTACTATTGAGGGGGATATAAAATTTACTTGTTTGTGTAGAAACAGTACTCAAAAGATCTAACAACCTATGAGAGACACCTCGAACACTACACTTGTATCTAGGTTAGCCCTTATGTTGTAAAGATGTCCAAATGCGGAGTGTTCGCACTTTTGCGGAGTTTGGGTTAACTAAGGGTGTGCGAAAGGTCCACACTTTTTAAGAGTCTCCACATTTTTGCGGAGAGTCCGTATTATGACAGTTGTAACGACTAGTTTTTGGGAGTTGGGTATAAATACCTAATCACTCTCCCCTTTGGCTGGTTGCTGCTTTACACGAAAAGGTGAAAAACATTAGAGCCAAAAGCACTCTCCCCCACCTTGCTTTAGCTTGAGATTTGCAAAGTTTTGAGAGTTGGATTGGGAGAGAGATCTAGTGCTAGAGAGAACAACTCTAATCTTTGAGCACTCATTTTCTTCGTCAAGCCGATGATTTCGTGTTTGTTACTCTTGGTGGTTTGTCCACCTAGACGGCTAGATGATGCCCGTCAGCTCCCAATCTTATGATGAGCCCCGTGACATTTGTTTTACCCCTATAAATTAAGTAAGTAACCCTACCTTGATCTTTGTGATCGCTTAGGTGAGGAAAGGGTTGGAAGAGATCTGACTCTTTGTAAGCTCCTCAACGGAGACATATGCACTTCTTTGTGGAGTGACCGAACTTCAGTAAACAAATCCTTTTATCTCACTTGTCAACCTCTTATGATTTGTTACATAATCTTGTATCCGTTGATTCCTGGGGCTTCGACTCGATCTATTTCTTTGTAAAGTTTGAGCTGCGGTTATCTAGAGCAAAAGGCTGGAACACATCCTCTGGTGTTTAGTAACTCGTGGACTTGATTTACGTTGTTGTTACATAGGCACATTCTTGAGTTCTCCTTGAAATATCTGGAGTATCCGCATATTTGTACAGAACCTTCGCATATTTGCAGAGAGTCTGCAAAAATATGTGGAGAGTCTGTATTTTGCTGATCCATTGTGTTTTAGTTTGTAAAATTTTTAGGTTCCACATATTCACCCCACCTAGGCGATATCAGATTCTTTTCACTAACAGCATGCGTCGCCAGTAGTATGGAGCCGACATATTGAGGTTGTGTGTCGCGGTCTCCTCAAGCAAACCTATGGAAATCGAGTCGTTCTGAATGGCACAAAATCAAGTCATCAAGCGGAACTATTGTTTGTATACAACACATAGATTGTTATAATGAACATATTCATATTACGTGGTAGAATCAGTTCTATGCTTAACTTGTTTTTTTAGAGAATGATGTGAATATTATATCCCATATTTGTATATATAATGTATGTGTGTAATTTTTATGGCATGTGTGTCATGCTTAAAATTAAAGCTATAGACTGTCATGTTATTTTATAACAACACTCATATCGACTTGTGATGCTTGATATCCTCATGTAAATTCATTAGTAGCTATTAGGTGTAGTAGCTTAGTACATGACTATGGAGGCTTTAAGCATGATGGTTAGGAGGACAGGAAGCATGACGATGGAGATCACCATATGAAAAAGGCCATACTATGTCACATTTAATTTGATTATCTATGATATTTACTTATGTCCATGTTATACTATTCTTTCATTTTTTTATATGTGGTGGACATGATTATAATGATAAAATAGTTTTTCTTAAAAAATTAAGAGTAATTGATGCTCTTCTAATAGCTACACGTATTAAAATTTTGTTAGTTATGTGGTAGATTTGCCTAAGTAGCTTACCCACAACTATCTTGATTAATGGGGTGGACGTCGTACACCCACACGTATAGTATTGGTTTACTAACAAAGTAATCAGAATGGTTTTGCGGTTTGGGGCGTAGTGTTACGCGCTGGAGCATTGAATGTTACCCAACAAACAAGAGTCGCATATAGATGTGATTAGCAAATTATTGCTTACCTATGTCACTAGGTTTTAAACAGTGATATCAAAACTCACTAGGACTTAGATGAGTATGGATCTTGATCCACTATATGTTATTAGAGGGAAAATAGCTGCGAAACATATAGTATGAGTTTCTTTTATTAAATTGTTTAATGAGAGATTCATATGAATATAGTGTTGAACTTTGTACATTTATTTTATATTGTAAATCGTAGCACACACCGTTAATTTCGATTTTAACTTGTGATTGATTATTGAGAAAGGAAAGCTTAGTGAAATAAACTTTATTGACCAGTACTGTTATTTAAGAATTGTTCTCAAACAAGAAAAAAATAAATATGTTCTAGAGATTTTTTATCCTGATAATCTACTTGTTTTAGCCATTGATGCTAACAATAGAGCTTATGGGAGCAACACTCAATTGATGTTAAATGTCTCATATTTTCTATGATATCTGGGATTCAAAAGCAATATGTGAATATGAATGATTAAGTACGATATGATTATCAGACTTTGTGGCATGTTTGAGAACTAAAGTAGACATGAAGGTTAGATACCACAAAATCCTTATTTGCGTCCAGGTTGGCATAAAGCAATCAAATCCGTCCTCATACGATTAACATGGTTGGTTACATTAAAAACCTAAAAAATCTTAATTTTCTTATTATTCCAAAATTGACTACGATCATAGATCGTATATTCATATGGTTTTATAAATGAACACAGTAGTACTTTTATCTTGTGCTAGCGAAGCATACTCCGCAAACCAACAATAAGAACAGGGACAGGTCCGTGTCACGTATTGCAACGCAGTGCATTTAAATGTTTGTGCTTATATCGATGAAGATGCGGGGTGATTCCAAAACCGAGGACCTAATTGATTAGATGAACTGCGAATCACATGACAGTACATATAATGATATACTGATGTACCAACCAGCAGTAGTTGTAATTGTAACTAGTTTTTAACAAAAATTTCCCCAAACAGTACAGGGTTAGAGCTCTCGATTAGATATACCGTCGTGTTTAATCCGATGATAACCTTATTCACCATATCTTCAATAAATACTAGTATTTATCATCTCAAAAAGCAGTACACACACTATAACATATTGCTACCATTTCGTTTTCGGAACCAGATTTTTTATACTTGTAATTCGGCATCGTTTTCATTATACTTGTAATTCAGCATTTCGGCCAGATTTTTTATCTGCCGCACATATGTACAAATTTATAATGAATATGACGGCCGCGCGGCGGATTAGGTGCAGCTAACCGTGCACGTGCCTCGCGGCCCCCAGCTAACTCGCTCCGTCACGCGAACAACCTGGTGGCCGTGACCTTTTCCATCGGTTTGGAGCTACTCCGATCGCGAGACGGAATGGATTATTGATTGCGCTTGGCCAGGGCGATCTTGCGCGTCGGCTATCGCGGCACAGTCCCCTGGCCCGTCGCCAGCCGGCCGGTCCCTGTCAGCAGCTCAGCCCACAGCGCAAAAGACACCTCCGCTATGTAAGAAACCATAAAATAAAAAAATATCATTAATGATAACTTTATAGTATGCGTCACTAATACACTATTAGTGATATATTCAGTGCCAATTCGTCACTAATGTGTGATCTGTGCTGGGAACGGACAAGACCCGTCACTAATAATGGTTCATTAGTGACGGCGAAGGAACACTCATCACTAAAGATATTAGTAATTAGTCACATTAAAGTTCGTCACTAATAATTCAGTCATTAATGACAGGTATATGAGCATACGTCACTAAATGTAGCCTACTCATTAATGACAGGTTGTTATGAGACCGTCACTAATTAGTGACTCATTAGTGACGAGTGTCCTTATCATCCTTCACTAACTTCTGCCACTCTTATCTATTCGACCACTCTTATTAGACCATTTCTCTCTCGACCACTCTCATCTCCACTCATGTTCGTTCGCCTCCTCCTCCCGCTACCGCTGCCGTTCTCAGCTCGCCGACGACGCTACCGCCCCCTCTCCACTAGGGTTAGGACGATGGATCAAGGTAGCGGTGGAGGCTATTGCCATCGCAGTAGAGAACTTGTATGGATCCCGATAACTCCTCCATCATCTCACGCACCAGTGTACACTACCCTCCAAGCGTTCCCCCACCAACGTTCCTCTATCAGCCACGATTGAGACCGATTATAGTAACCTCTTTTCTTTTTCTCCCTCATTGTTAGGCTCATAGTAACACTCATTAGGACACAATAATTTAATTGAGTTTATAATACATTAGACTCAATTCATATCACCCTATCATGTAGGTGTTGAAATCGATCCTATGGCTTAAAGAGGTAATCCCTGCGATATGTGATATTGTACCTTCGGTGCAATCAACTCTAGATGGAAGGAATTTTATGAAGCTATATATCTCTTTTGACATACGTTCAAGGGGAGAAAGTAGTGGGGATATCAGTATTAGGTCTGTGACAACACATCATCGATTTCATTGCATTATGAAAAAACGGTCGTTGAAGGATGCTGAAAGTGCTTGAGGAGCATGTGTTTTTTTGCCTGACTACAACTATTTTTGAATAAAAGCGCTTGAGGAGAGCGAAGAGGATTTGCTTTGATCAGTGAGAGGCTTGCTCAGTTCGATGAATATGATATGGTATAATAATATGTAATTCGTTTGTTTTGATATACATGACTGTTAGCATGTATTATTTTTATAATTTTATTTTCTATGCTTGTAGGATATTTTTGGTGAAACCTTTACGTCAATTAGCTTTCATGCTATCTTAGATCAAGCCATGGAGCATCTTCATTGCTGAAGGTAACTTCCAGGCTGATATAAGGTTTCATTTAAGTGGAAATGAATCAACTAATAAGAGATTGTTTACTGTCTATCGTAAAGCATCGGATCATCCATGTCAAGTGAAAGAGATTGCACTAATTCATGAGCTAATGTATATCAATGAAGTATTAGGATACAATATTGTAAATTTCAACTATATTAAATATCAAAGGTTACATGCTCTGGCATTTTCTCAAGTGTAATAATGTATGGATATTTGCATAAGTACGTAATGTATGCATAACTATATTGTATGACTGACTTGAGCTAAATTCAAGTTTCTAGATGTATATCTATGTTCTTGAATGTGAAGATGGCTGCCAAATCCTGACATTGCTTTAAAATGTTATCCATAGAAGTTCAGTTCTGTTCTATTGAATGCGATGTTAAAGTACTCCAACATTAGAAGACTTGTTTCGGTGAAAGAGCTGACAATGGTTGCTAGCATGAAAACTCATCATTGCTATGTGATGTTGATGCAGATGATTGTGGTTCGAATTAGAAACATGTTACCAATTGGTATTCTAGAGGCTATCATGAGCCTGTGCCTTTTTTTTTCAATGTAATTGGTCAAAAGGTACTCGATCCGGAAGCGCTAGGCAAGCTAGAAAAAAGACATTTCAAAACTCTATGTCTTCTTGTGATGTATTTCGTACTATCTTTTTTCGATATCATGGTCCGTATCATAGCTCATCTTGTGAAGGAGATTTATTTTCTTGGCCCTGTGTTCCTGCGTAAGATGTATCCATATGAGCGATCCATGGGCGTTCTCAAGTCGTATGTAAGGAATCGAGCTTTTCCTGAGGGATGCATCATGCAGGGTTACTCTACAGAGGAGGTAGTGGAGTGGTGCGTTCATAACATGGACCCAAATAACCCAATTGGTGTGCCTCATTCTCGTCACGAGGGTAGGCTCGCAGGGTAAGGAATTCTGGAGAAACATGCAATTACTCCTGAACCAAAGGCATATGACCAAGCTCATTTCCTCGTGTTGCAACAAATGAGCGAAGTGTCCCCATATATCGATGAGCACAAGTAGTTGCTTCTTCCAGAGAATCCAGGACGGACCGAAGCTTGGCTTGCAAAGCAACATATGCAAAGGTTCAACACTTAGTTTTGAGATCGAATCAATCAATCGAGTACTCCTACAAGTGATTTGATCAGAAAACTAGCAGCATGCCCTATATACACAACTACAACATATCTATGATACGATATAGATGCTTATGATAACAATATGCATAGGAGCACATACTACGGTTAGATAGAGGACATCTGGGAACTGGATTACTTGGGATTCAAGGTACCCCTGCTTCGGTGCCGTTGGGTACACGGGACAAAGAGCGTTATGAAGGACAAATACGGATTCACTAGAGTTAATCTCAAACTTTTCAGATATAAGGGCAAACCTTTTGTACTCTCTAAACAAGTTGGCCATGTGTTTTATGTGGCTGACACGACAGATAAGAAACTTTGAGTGGTTCTCGCCGGGAAAAGACGGATCGTCGGAGTTAAAAATATGGTTGATGAGGATGAGTACAATTAATTTGATAAAATCCCCCCTTTCGCTACTACAATCATACCACACAAGTTGCACAGAACGAGAAGACTCCATACCTACGTTTCGACCATAACGAAGAAATCCATGTGAAGAGCACAAAAATGACTGCCACATGCCAAGTAATACATGAATCAATGTAACCTAAAATTTGTAATGTTTGTAATACTCAGTTATGTTTGAATTTCAATGTAACCTCAAATTTGTAATATTCAGTTAAGTCTGAATTTCAATGTAACCTTAAATTTGTAATATTTGTAATATTCAGTTAAGTCTTAATTTCAATGTAACCTCAAATTTGTGATATGTTTGTAGGAGAAGACGACTGCCAAATCCTGACTTTGCTTTAGGATGCAGCTAGTATAATGGTAAATCCCTTAGAGGGTTGAGCACATTAGTGACGGGTGAGAACTGCACGCGTCGGTAAAGATATAGATAGTGACGGGTTAATTTACCACCCATCACTAATTATCGAATCATCATTAGTGACGGGTGAGAACTTCACGCGTCAGCAAAGATATATATAGTGATGGGTTAATTTACCACCTGTCATGATCGAATCCCAGGATGGAGAGACCCGATCATTAGTGACGGGTCGTATCTATAATCCGTCACTAAATATATGTTTATAAATAACAGGCCTGGTGTGAGGAACCGTTCAAATAATATTCTAGTTAATCACCAAGTCGATTATTTACATAATCATGACTTTAAAGATTAACCAGAATATCATCCCGGTAGTCCCGGCACGTGTTTTGTGTCCAAGATCAGAACACATGCCTTTCCAACATAAGCAATCACAACCAAGCTTAATAAAGAGCGAGTAATTAAATTATATTACAAGTTCTGAAGTATTAACAAATTTAACAATTTATAGCAAGAGAGATCTAGGAGGAAACTAAAACTGATCAACTCCTAGCCAAAAGAGAACTACGCAGTAGAAATAAAAGCTATAGACCACAAAAGGTGGTTGAAGCCAAATGCCCTTAGGCTTCACCCCAAAAGCGTGACCACGGAGCAGTTGCCTACTCATGCTCGCTACCCTCGGCAAGCGTGAAGTAGCTAAACACCGTCTCTTCCTCACCTGCAAAACCCATAGAGCAACTGAGTTCGAAGGTACTCGCAAGACTTAAACCATATAGGGTACACATAAATAACCCGATTCGAAGGATCATGCATTGAGCTATTAGCAAGAAAAAAAGACCATAAGGTTAAATACATTAAAATACTTAAGCAACCTAGACACATATACGCGAGCACCTATACTTAACCAACATACCCTGTAACCAACAACTTGCACATAAATGTAAATGAAAACATAGTAATACATGAATAGCCAACATCAACAATTCCCAACAAACCATCCATACCATCGTCCCACACTCATAACTCTACGACTAATACAGATGGATAGAAGCATGCTCATGACCGAGAGCGCAACAATTTAAATTTTTTTTACACCCTGCAGGGGTACTGCTTTACCTACACGACTTGAGGACCATACGGCTCACGTGTCCACACAAGCCCATGCAAGGGGTACTTGAGTCAAACTTTCCCAATAAACCCCAACCATTTCTCATGCACCGATAGCTACAGGGGTCATCCACAACTCCTCTCAGAGCAAACTGGATACCCCTACAAGCCCGCCCGCTCACACCATCGACTTGCATACCAAAAGGCCACAACTACAAAGGTATTCGGCTTGTCGTTCCCATAATACGACATGTAGTAAGTACGGAAAGCGCTAAAGCCAACAGCACCGACGGACGGTGCTTAAACGATACAAGCGGTCTATGGTGCTCGGACTCCTCTCCCGAACTACCCGAGAAACTCCTCTGGGGCAGGAGACACCCCTAACACTGCCCACATCTTGTCTCATCCTCACCACTCATCGAACCAACATCATCAATATTATTATCGTGAACCATAGTTAAACCTATAGCTCGCGAGCGATGGAACACTCCACCACTCGACTTCTACCAGTGACCTATGCATTGCTAAGCATTTCAAAAGACCTTGTAAATTAGACATCAACAATATCACCAAGGCTATAAGTATGTGGATATTCAAAAAACTCAAGGTAGAGGTAATGCAATCAACATAGGTTCGACCCACATAAACCCTACATTGACTCTCTACACATGCAAACATACATAGAGCATGTCTTACCAATTTTTGACTCCACACTTCAATTCAAAGGGTGCAATATGCTTAGATGCTTGCCTTGTTGCTCTGGTGGTCGTCTGATACTCTCCACACAACACTCACAGAACTCTGGAAGGTTGGCATCGCCTTAAACCACAATCGTGCCATGCTCCGATTCTTTGTTCACTAAAGAAGAACCCATGCAACGATAAGCATGAAAGAAGTGCAACAATATATGCTACAATATGTATGTGATGAAATGCCATAAAATAAGTTTCATAATGCATGAAAACATTTTTTCTAGCTAGAAAATGTCATAAAAAGATTAGAAAAATTAGTTTCACAATTTTTGGACTTGTAAAGAATTAACAGTGAATTAATGAAGCCTCAACCTAATTAATTTATCTTAGAAATTTAATCAATTATTTCATGGCTAGGAATATTTTCATTAGGTAGCTTAGGGTGTTATAAAACCAACAAAATTGGTTTCATAATTTTTGGAGCTATGGAGAATTTATTATGAATTTTACAAGTTTTAGCAAACAGTGAACTGCGATGAAACGGTACTATCTGAGTTGACCGCAGTAAGACCGCCAGGAGTGGTGGTTAGACCGTGGGAAAACACGATCAGACCATCGATGTGTAGAGAGATTTGGGGTCTGGCAGTCAGACCGATCTAGGGGCGGTCCGACTCCTGTAACGGCGGTCAGACCATTATAAAACACGGTCAGACTGCTGTGCATGGCCGGGGGAACTTGCTGAGCTCACCGGCAATGATTCCGGTGGATTTTGGGTGGGGTTTTGGACCTAAAGCATCATCTTGACCTCTCCTACTGTGTAGGACAACATGCACACGCCAAAAACAACAAAAACTCGGCTATTGCCTCTAATGGTGGTGGAGGCCATTGTTGAGCTTGGTGAGCTCAAATCTAATCAACCTAGCCATGGGGAAGGAATGGGAGGGGTCTAGGGTGCTCACCACATCCTAGCAAGCCCGTCGTCCGGCCATGGAGGTTGGGGAATCGTTGGAGCTTGAAATCACCGTCGGGGAGGTGGTGGACGGCTTGAGGAGGAAGAAGATGTTGCCGAGGAGCTCAGGCTTGACGGGGAAAATCACCTCCAGTGGGGGAGCTCGCCGGAGACCTCCTCCTTGGCCTCCCCTCCTTGCTCTTCCTCTCCTCCTTTCCCTTGTTCGGTTGGGAGAGCAAGAGAGAAAGAGAGAGCATGTGAGGGAGAGGGAGTGGGTGGGGGTGAGAGAGAGAGAGCAAATGACGTAGTGAGAGAGTGAGAGAGGCAATCGACCTCCTTAAGTCAAGCCTCTATGTTTTGGCGGTCAGACCGTGACTGGCTCTGGTCGGACCACGGAAAATCCATGTGGCAGCCCACGTGGTAGCGTACCTGGCGGTCAGACTGCGGGTGACCCCGGTCAGACCGCGAGGGGGTTTCTTTTGCTGAAATTTTTCTAAGTCTCCCCTCATCAACCTCCTATTCTTTTCCTTCTCCAAGGTATTTAGGGATTCTCTAAATCACTCTAAACCATCTCTAAGGTATTTAAAACATGTTTAACTAGTCTTTGATAGGCAAACACGTGTAAGCACATGCGATAACAATTACACATGCTTAATTACGTAATTAGCATTTTTGGGACATGACACAAGGGAACCCTATCCTTCGATTTACACATCCTAAGCTTCCTCCTCGCCGCTGCACCCACCGCCCTACTGCTCTAATCCAGTGCAGCCTATGGTTGCCAACGATAAGGACATGCCATCGTCGTCATTGGTGCCAGCGCTCGATGACAAATACATTGATTGGGACCTCTTGATGGTGGAGGCGGAAGAGGAGTATGAGAAGGAGCCCAATGACGAGGCGATCGCTCACGCCATCCATGAGGCAGAACTCATCAGCGAATTCGAGGGAACAACAGAGGCCATCGTTAGTGATGAGGCCATCGCACACCTCTTGGCGGAGGAGGTGGAGATGGGCGGTGACTCCGACATCAACAATGGCGAGGAGGAGGAGGAGGAGGATGAGGAGATGGGTGACAACTCTGACACCGAGGAGGAGGAGGAGGAGATGGGCGGTGACACCGACATGACCGATGACCGATGACGATGAGGAGGAGGATGAGGAGATGGGCATCGACTCCGATATGACCGACGATGACAGGAGGTGGAGGAGAAGGAGGAGGATGATGAGATGTGCGACTCTGACATGACTGACAAGGAGAAGGATGAGGAGATGGCCAGCACCAGTGGCGACTCCTCGGTGACACTGATGAATCGTAGTCTATTACTTACGTAGGTTCATGGTGGTAATCCGAATTTAGCAATTTGGATTTATCACCCTTCTTTTGTAGTCTGGATGGGTATTTTTTTGTGTAATCCAGACCTTCTTTTGTAATGATGAACTTATTTATCCTAAATTAATGAAAAGTTCAGTTAATTGGAAAAGTGTGTTAAATTGAGAATGCAAATGAGATAGCTAATTGAGTACATTTTTCTCGTCATCGGATTATCCTACTGCCAAATCCTGACTTTGCTTTAGGATACAGCCAGTATACATGTAAATAGAGGGATGATCACATTAGTGATGAGTGATAATGTCACACGTCACTAAAGAGGTCATTAGTGACAGGTGAATTTACCACCTGTTACTAATTACCAAGTCCCAGTGATAGGGTGGTAAATCCACCGGTCAGTGTGACCCGATCATTAGTGACAGGTGGTAAATTCACCCGTCACTAATGATATGTTTACAAATAACGAGTGCGGGAACCCTAGCCTCTGATTTTTCCTAAGTCCCGCCACGCTCGCCACCCATTCCTCCTCGCCTCCTTCTTTCGTTCGTCCCCGAGGCCACCGTCGTCTCCCTGTCGTCCCCATCCCCCGATGATGAGGAGCCCACACCACCATCGCCTTCTCCCCGACGAGCACCCCGACGTCGAGGAGACCGCACCACCATGCTCTGCGCCGTCATTGTCCTCATCCGTTGAGGTAGGCCTCCCGCCGTCCCCTACTTACTGACGCCTACCAGCATCGTCCTCATTCGCCATTGTGCGTTACTTCTTTGCATTCTGCCATACGTTGCATGCCGGGGATGAATGCAAATGGTATGTCATATTATATTAATCGATGATGACAGAGGTTAAGTGAGGTTGTGTGTGACATCGTAGTCTACTTAGGTGCGACTATATGAACTTAGTAGTTTAGCACAGATGAATTAGGGGCGCTATTATCTTACCCATTTAACACTTACTATTCAATACTTAAACTCTACGTGTTCCTAATGTTGACCCTTGAGTTGCAATTTCTATGTAGTATTTATGGTATTATAGGAGATAGAGGCAGTTTAGCACAACCACGTAGTATTTTTGCTTTTCAATATGCTTAAATATGGAGGCTGCAGTGCATGCTGTTCTTAGGAATGATCTGAGAATTCATAGTGCTTTGTCACACATACCGATGATATAAGATATCCAATTTGGCATTTGGATGGTGACATCAGTCGTAACCCACTTTCTGAGAGTAAAATTTGATAACATAAACATGTTATTGATGTTTATATGCTTGGCATATGCGATTTCCATGTTTACTTATTTTTATTCTTGCTTATGTTCAATCCTGACATCACACATTAATTCTTATTCTTGTTTATTTGCTACTGCATATTCTTGTAACTAATGTATGCATATTGCACAACAAGTTTATGATGGTTAAAATTAAATTTTAAGAAAATCCCCAAAATGAATTTAGGTTACGTAAGCTATTACGTCATCTCCCGTTCGGGAGTGTTTGATTATAAATATAACTTGGTAACTCGTCATATTTATAAGAAGATGCTCTTGAATTGTCCACGTACTTTGGATAGTTCGAGAATATGTGGTCCGAGTAGTAGGTTTCTATGCTCTTGTATGGTTCTAGAGAGAATTTTGGTAGCGTTTCTTTGTAGTTCTCCAGATACACACCCTCTCGGCTCGCTGTAGAGACGTGTATTTAGAGAGTAGCATGGAGGTGCTGCCAAAATTTTCTCCAGAACCATACAAGAGCATGAAAACCTACTCGGGCCACATATCCCCGAATGGGATTAGGACCTATCTTTGTCTATTAGAAATTATCTAGGATCATTCGCTTTAGATAAGAAGTACATCATATTTTCATAAATGCATATAAAAGTGAATATAGTTATTAATACTTATACAATTGTATCTGCATATTCGTATCTACTAGATGTCTTCCAACGAGTCATCGAGATCCTTTAACGAAGCACAAGCTCCTAGTTAGACGTCTATGCAACCAGGTCCCAGTGGAGCAACAGTACGAAAGCCAAGGGCACAAGCAAAATGGCTGACTGAAAAGATTACCGTCATGGAAATCGATGATGACAGCGTGCCTATGGAGAAGAAGGCCCTGCAGATGTTGCGGAAGCTTGCGGGACTTAATGCTCGGGAGAGGGTGCCATTGAGCCTTTCGAAGATTGATGACTTCACTGTGGATCAAAAGAACGCCTTGTTCAATGATGGTATCAATACATTTCTGGAGTTCCTGGAGAACATGAAGGCGAAGGCTTGCAGGGCTGCTATGAAAATGATCGCCAAACTTTGGAGAAGCCATAAGAGCAAGCTTGTGAACGAGTATATAGCAAAAGAGTTAGAGCCCTTCAGAAAGTACCTATATATGAAAATATAGGATTGAGAAGCTTTTGTGGCGTTGAAAAGCTATAGACGTTCTGAACGGAGAGTTCAGCAAAGAAGCAACTACGCGCAAAGAACAAGCATAATCACAATCTGGGCACAAGTGGGTACATGGGGAAAAGGGATAAATGGCAGGCGGGAGGATGCATAGTTAGCTAACGAAGGCCGCTAGAATCCTTGTTTGCAATTCCCAGAACGATCGCAATCGTATTTGCGCGCGAGGGGTACGCTGTCAAATAGTGGATAAATCACCTTCAAATCTAGGAAAACCGAGACAGTTGCTCAAAAGGTGAAAGAAATAGCAACCCACTCCTTCGAAGGTTCATTCATCGGGGTTAGGGAACATGACATGCTCTCCATTGCACCGAGAAACCCTGAGCACCCAGGTCGCATTCGAGGTGTGTCCAGTTCTCAAGGCTAGAAGTTAGGCTTCCCTGAACATGTCGGGGTGTATAAGAAGAGGAAGAGGTCAGTCCTAATAGATGTGGAAGCATTGACCTAGTCAATCAGGCAGATCGTTTATCAAGACTTCCTGCAAAGGTTTGCGGCATAGGGAGTCGTAATTCCTAGTGCACCAGTGGGTGGTAGCCCAATTACTGGACACAAGAGTAGCCAAGCCTCCAGGGAGGTTGAACAATTTGTCTTCTCTCCATCTGTGGAGCCCGATAACATAAACCTTCTCGATGGGACCATGTCGTGCTCGCTGGTCATAAGACCAGGAAGCTATTATATTGAGGTTGCAAAGGGTCAGGTGCATCCAAATATCTAGGTGTTACATACGGTCCTGATACGTTCTGGCTATGCTATTGTCTTCGTGGATTTTATACATGCCAATGCCGTGGACACAGATTTGCCCGCCCCCCAATGATGAGATCCAAAAACCGAGTCAAGCTCGTCTTCAAAGGATCCAATGGAAAAGGGGGGACATCATGGTGCACATAGTATCTAGGAGCGATCCGCCAGAACTTTCAAGTTCCCTACCCAACCTCAGCCTCAAGATGCGCTAATTATGTCGTCTTTGCCCACTCTGTCATCTACAATTAAGCAACCTGAGGGTAGTCTAGAGAAGAAGAAGAAGCCTTTGCCCACTCCGCCATCTACATGTAAGGAACTTGAGGGCAGCCCAGAGAAGAAGAAGAAGTCTAGGCCAGAGTCCAAGAAACAGCTGCTGAAGAAATCCAAGTCCTCTGGTAAGGACTCAATCGCGAGAAGTGTTGGACATGGGAAGCTTGGACTAAGGAAAACCCAAAATGCAAGCTTGGGAAGCCCTTGCTGCCGACAGATCCATTTCGGCGAACAGGACAACCTTGTGTTGTGTTGTATAATTACTACCTGCAAGATTGTAGAGAGAAGAAGGTTTCCATTGTCATATATTACCAAAATTGTCACTTCTTGACTGGGGACGGCTACTTCCTTGTGAGCTTCAACGACTTGTACAACCTCTTCAACCTCGATGACCTGGACGTGGGGTTATTGCGATGCTTTACATCGTAAGCCCTTTCAAACTAGACATTCATTAATTATTACCACTAAATTCTCCAATCTAACTAATTTTTTTATCTATAGACGCTTGATACAAGAAACGAGGAAGAAGGAGCCCTTCGGATTCCAAAATGTGACGATTTTTTGATGGAACTACAGAGGGAATTCGTTGTGGAATATGTGGCTAGGGCAATGATCCACTTTTTGAAGAGGGACTACCTGATGGTTGCCCATAACTTGGGTGGCTATTGGATCTTATTGGTCATTGCCTCAAAGTGGAACTTAGTCTCGTACCTCGATTCATCAAGACTAGTGGTGGAACTTAACGGCGAACAGGGACAATGTGACTATACTTTTGTCAAACAAATCCTCGACGAGTAAGCCCTTTATAACTTATGTTGCATATTGAACTTTTCAAACTTACATCAAATGTTGACTATTAGATCTCTCTTCGCATGTAGGACTTTTGACATGTATATGTGTTGTGACCTAAAGTACAATTCGAAGGAGCCCTGCACATTGACAGATAAGACTGTCTTCACGGTAAGTGCCAACAGACATATTTGTAAATATTCTACTACTATATTTTTTCCTTTCAAACTGACGGTTTTCCCCTACCCAGTGTCACCAACAACCACCAGACAACTCCTGTAGATTCTACGTACGTGTCACATGCTGCTATTCATGGCAGCAAAGGATATAAAATCCCAGATGTAAGATAATTGCATAGTTTTTTATAGCTGCTTTTATTCTTTAAAAATATCCAATGATAAAATGATTTTGCTCATGCTAATTGCATATTTTTTCCATAACTACTTTCATTCAGCAGGAATTCAGCTTACCGGACGGTAATATCGAGGAGTCTGGACTCTCCAACATTTGAGCACGTATCGCCTCGTTCTTAATGACCGAAGTCGTCTCTTCGAAAGCCGAGTTCTATTGTAGGAAGGTAGGGCTCTGACTTATGTAATTTGTGGTTGCACTTTCGACATATGTAATTTGTAACTATCTTGATGTAATTTGTTATTGCACTTTCGACTTATGTAATTTGAGGTTGGACTTTCGATAATTAGTGACGGGTGGTAAATACACCTACCACTAATGACTCGGTCACTACTGATGGGTTGTTAGCATCCGTTACTAATGACAGAGTCCTAGAGATGGGTTGAAAATCTACCCATTACTAATGAATCAGTAATCAATAACCGGTGGTAATAACCTGTCACTAGTGGCCCGGTCAGTAGTGGCAGTTTTTAGTTAACACCCGTCACTAATGATCGAGTCCTAGAGATTGGTTAGAAAGCTACAAGTCACTGGGGATCTATAATTAGTAACGGGTGGTATATACATCTGTCACTAATGATAGTTATAGTGACTGATAACATACTTGCTTAGGTCATAGGAGACGTATTTTAGTGACGGATCTCAATTATGACTCGTCACTGGCAGGGGCGGATTCAGGGCCCGTGCTGGGGGGCTGCAGCACGGGCCCAGCCCACGAAGCACAGAGAAATAAAGGAGAAAATTCAGAAATTTTTTAAAAATCCCTCTCACATAGCACGGGCCCAGCCCAAAATGCTGAAGAGCAAAAGGCCCAGCACCCCTCCCTAGCCTAGGCTGGATCCGCCACTGGTCACTGGTGATTTTCATTAGTGACAGATCCTAACCATCACTAATGTTTTATTATTAGTGACATAATAAAAATAATGAGTACCATAAGCATCACTAATAATAGTTATTACTTATTACTAATGTGCTGTTACAGTGTAGTGCGTGTACCGGACAAGAGCTAGCGGCACGGCCGCTGCGCACGTCGACGTCGTGCTGCGGTGGGGCGGAGCCGCGTGAACCGGGGGTGCTTATCAAGGATAGCAATGCTAGCAAACAACATCTACTACTGATCTACTAGCACGGTGTCGGATAGATGGACGACGTACACTTGCCTGCCTTGTAATTGCTGCTAAGTGCTAACCACGAGTCCCTAACCATCGCGGCATCAATCATCAGGGTCCCTCCCCCGGGCTGGACCGTCCCTAGAAAACGCCTCCCTCCCCCCTTCTCTCTCTTTCCCAGCGCCTGATCACCGGCCTCACTCGCAATCATCAGCGTAGTACTGTCGCTGTGACATCGCATGCCATACTAGGCTAGCTGGAGTAGTATTGTTCTCCTTGCACAGGAAAAGGCCGGTTCGGCTCTTGCTCCAGCACGTCCAGCTCGGCGGCATTGACTGCTGGCACCTCCGCTCAACTCAACGGCTCAACGTGGCGCGCGCGACCAACCTCCGCCACGAATTAATCTGCATATCTTGCGTCGCTAAACCCTGCTTTTCGTCTTGAGCTTCTCTCTCTGCATCGTTAATTACGTGACATGTTCACTCTAGCTGCTACCGCAGGAATAGATCTGGTTTCTGGCCACAAAGATCCAAGACGAGCGGGGCCACACAACTGCCGGTACCCACCCGGGATACTCGTGAGCCCGCTGACCCGCGAGGGACACGTGCGTGGCTGGCCACTCACTCGCTGCGGCGCGCTCCTGCAGCTGCTCTGCCACGGCACGGTGCGGGAACGCCGCGCGGGGGCTGCGGCTGCGGGTCTCCACGCCGGGCGCGTCCAAGCCGATCATCTTGGCCGCGCGCGGGGCAAAACGGGTGGACGCGGCGCGTCTGGAGATGCCCATGTGTGGAAGCTTGTGACTTTGTCCTGTCCTTTGCGATGCTGTTGCCTTTTCTCCAGGATCAAACAACAGTCATTAACACAAACACGTAAAAGAACATAGATCAAACAATTATGAATAACATAAAAGAACGATGGAAAATCATGAATAACACAAACACATAAAAGAATGATAGATCAAACAATCATAAATAACACAAACTCGTAAAAGAATGGGATATTTTTTCCCTAACATACACTGCTCTTTTATTTCTCATGCACACGTTGCAACTAACGGATATAAATCTTTTCCCCACGGCACATTATACAGTGCCCTCTCACCTTTTATTATATCAGTTGAATACTCGACTCTGAATCTCCAATAAAATTCTATTTTTACTCCTACTCCAACTCTATATATATTAAGATTTTATTAGGATACCACTTAGATTAGAGAAAACATTAACTCTATAAAAAAAATATTAACTCTATCCGATGCAGAAAAGATCTCTGGGCTGTGAACTCATGGATTGAGATTTGGGATGGAGATGCCGGTAGGCCAGCTGGGATCCAGATCCTCTAACTTCAGCAACGTGAGGTCAGAGACGTACAGTGAACTGAGTCTGGATGAACAGTATTTTGCAGTCGGTACTGTACAAAAGTACTGTTCATCAATAATGTAGTACGATTTTTACTGTTTATCAAATACTTTAGCACTGAATCTGAACTGTTCATCTCTGATCCAATGGCTCAGATCCAACTGAAATCACCTGACTTCACGTATGAGTGAAGTCAGAGGATCTGCTTCCAGGCCAGCTGGTCCACAAAGAATTGCAAAATAATAGTGCTCCCTCCGGCTCCATTCCCAAATCCCAAGTACTCGTATTGCTACAGTTTTTTAATATATTTTTTCTATTAAATATTTAAATAAATGGACTCCTAATGACAAAATTTACAAAAATAGACGTCTACCGCCCTCTGCAGCCTCTTCAGAGGGCTGTAAGGATACCACGGTGGCACTGCCACCTCTTACCGCCACCTCAGAGGGCGGGTGGGGCTCACCCCGGTACCCGTCGTCCTACCCACCCTCTCAGAGAGGGCGGGTAGGAACCTCTCCCGCGCGCGTCACCCTTACCGCCATATGAGAGGACGGTTAGCCACCTTACCGCCCTCTCAGGGAGCGGTTAGGGGTCGTCCCCGCCGCCCTCTCTCCTCACCATCCCTATATAAAAGCTAAAATTTAGGGAAAATGCTCATTTTAATCTAGAAAAAAAGAAAGGAAGAGGAGAGGAGAGGAGAGGAGGAAGAGAAGAGAAGAGAAGAGAAGAGGAGAGGAGAGGAAAGGGAGGTAGCGCGGTGAAGTCCTACTGTTTTTGATCTGCGAATTTTGGATCTCGCTTTCTGGTAAGATTAAATAAACCTACTGTTAGGTGATCATTGGTGTCGGTAATTTTGTTAGAGTTTTTGATAATCAGAAATATAGTTTTTTGTATTAACATTTATATATTTTCGGATGTTTCTAGGGATGTCAGATAAATTATATTTTCAGATATATTATGGTGAAGGTCAAATTAGTTATGGTCCTAGCATTGTAGATCTCTATGGATTTCAGTATGTCGTAAAGGGACTTAGTAGAGCCAATGAGAGGACCATAGTGGGTGTGTACAAGTGCGTCATTTTCAACTGGATCCCCAGCAACATGAGCTTAAGCTGAGAGTTGTGCTAAGCCGTGCTAATCAGGGGTACTTTGAGGAGCTCATCCCAATCAATACGACATCTACTTGGAGGTAGTATGTAGATATATCATATGACCATGGTCTCCTTCTTGTGCTGTTAGCTAAGGCGTGCAAGAAGGATCCAACAGAGATAAACTCCGCGAAAGCAGTAGCGGGAACAAGTCAGGCAGTGGTAGATGAAGCAGACCTGGCAAATGTCAGGGACAAGCAAGATGTCGGGGATGTGCTTGAGATGCAACTGAGGGGTGTAGCCGATGAGGGGGAGCACATCCTTAGCATAATTGAAGAGATGGAGATGAAGGATCAAGTGCTAGAGGAAGCCATTGCCGATGAGGATTCATTCGATGAGGAGGGAAATGCTCTTGTTCCTGTAGAGTGGAGGAATCAGGATTTTTGAAGCTATTGGTCAGTGAGGCTCATCGAACACCATGGGAATATCATGAGAATGAGGTGCCACAGGGTGCTATGTACCCTAGTAAGGAGGCTGTTAATGATGTAGTTAAATTTTGGTCGCTGTTTCTTTGGAGGCAGTTCAAGGTTGTGAAGTCGAGTAAAAGGGAGTACGGTGTCAAGTGTTTGGTGTCTAATTATCCTTGGCGGGTGCACGTATTCAGGGGGAAGTGGGTTGACTACTATGAGTGCTCAATAGTCAGGGAGCATAATCGTCACATTGAGGAAATAGAGTTCTTCAACTGGAACCTGTCATCTGCTTTTGTTGCCAATGTTATGTATGGAGAGATAGTAGATAACCTGAAGTATAAGCCACGATCAATAATCCGTGCTATTGAGGAAAGGTTTCAGTACACAATAAACTACGTCAAGGCATGGAGGGTGAAACAGAAGGCTATTGAGATGAGGTTTGGGACATACGAAAATTCATATGGCAATCTACTACATCAATTAGCCATAATATGTCTAAGAAACCCTGTAAGTTACTATGACATCAAGCATTACCCCTCGACTGATGTGAAGTATAGCGGGAAGCGAGTATTGTAGCGTGATTTCTTTACATTTGTGGCAACCATCGAAGAATTTAGGCATTTTTGACCCATCATTTGCTTGGATAGGACGTTCCTTACAGGGAAGTATAAAGGACAAATATTGAACATATGGAACCATGAGCTATATGGCTACGACATTGTTGATACATTTACAAGTAATCCAGGTCCCTCACGAATCTATGTGCCAGACTTTGAGAGGATGAAGAACACACCGGGACGTTGACAAACTCGGTGGATTCAAAACGATATGGATGAATCCGAGGTGGGTCCAAGGGTGAAGCGATGCAGCAAGTGTAATGAAACAGGTCACACATACAAGTACTGTCCAAAAAATATACCTGTTGTGTAGGTGGGGTCATGACGGCGGTTAAATGTGAATTTATTTAGCGTATCTCGATGTTATATATGTAAGGTAATTGTCTTAGTTATCTACGTTGCATTTGGACCTTACATTTGTATCTGATAGTGTACCTACATGTTGTAATATATTGATGTAACTTTGTGTACGTGTATGTTATATGCTGTTCACGTAAATATGTGTATATTTTTATGTAACAAGCTATTTATATTATTCATATATATTTGGTTGCAATGTATATTTGGTTTCAATATATATTATTCTTGTCTACATGTTGTAATATATTCATGTATATTTGGTTTCAATGTAGATATGACGCACCCACCGACCCCCAAGCTTCTTGACCCTACAGTGGACAAGAAGCATCGCAGCTTCTTGTCTGCCGTTCACTAGACGAAGTTAGGGATTTTCCGATCACGTGGCCCTGGGGAGCTACTTACGATCGACGATCGTTCGAAGGACCAGTATGTCACTAATTAGCTACGTATGTGCCAATTTATTTATTTATTGCATACCCCAAATTCACTTTATATTCCAAATGGTGCAGGTTGGCAGCATATGGACTCGTACCACTGTGCCATTTGGTGGAGGCCCGAGCGACAAAGAACCCTGAGGCAGCGGCGATGCGATTCTATTTCAATCGCTCGTTGATCGCTGCATTGGTTGACCGGTGGAGGCCTGAGACCCATACTTTCCACCTCCCCTGCGGCGAGATGGCTCCAACATTGCAGGACGTAGCCTACCAGTTGGGCTTACCTTGCGCTGGAGCTGCCGTTGGAGTCATCGACATGGGCAGACTGGATGAACGTCATGCATCAGCGGTTCGCCCCTGTTCAGCAGACTGACGACGCACCCGCCTACGTGCTCAAGTTCCTGTCGGATCCACGAGGGCTCACGAAGAAGTGGATCCTCCAGTTCCAGGTATCTTACGATTTTAAAGATATTTTACTCATCATCATTTGCATTCCTTGTAGCCTGCATACATGCACTCGGAGGTGGATTGTACTCAGTCTCGAGGCACTTGAAGGCCTACCTGCTTTGGTTGTTCGGCTGGGTTATGTTCACTAGTGACCAAGGCCACATGGTGTTGAGGACCCTTGTTCCGTATGCGAGATGAATCGCAGATGCGGAGCCCGATGATGTTCCCCATTTGAGCTGGGCCTCTGCTGTCTTTGCTGCGACGTATCGGGCCTTGTGTGATACGTGCACGAAGAAGGAGCCACTAGCCACACTTGCTCGGTGCCCACTACTGCTGTAGCTATGGTCTTACGAGTGGTTTGCGATAGGCCGACCCATTGTGGACCAGTCCTCGTACCCTGAGGAATGGTACGGCGAGCCCGAGGAGGACAGGCCCACCATGGGCTCGCTGTGGTATCAACGCTGGGTACGTACGAAATATGTTAATTCTTCACTTGTCACATGTTTTAATTCTGGTTTCTTACTATGTTTCTCCATAGCCGCACTGGGCGCATGAGCAGGCCCATAGCGCGTACGAGCTTTTTAGGTCGCAGCTCAACCGTCTTCGTCCAGACGACGTGGTCTGGACCTCCTACATATACTTGTTCATCCAAGCCCATGTGCCTATCGATCTGTCTGCGTTGTGTAGCTGGGACGAGGAGTACTGGCTTACGAAGAAGCCACTCATCTTCGACATTTACATCGAGGAGTAGCCACCCCACTGCGTCATGAGGCAGTTCAGACGCTTCCAGGCTTTCCCCCTCGTCAACGTTCGCATGGCTCCAGGCCACGTCCAAAGGTAACTAAAATCAATTAAATAATCCATAGCATTCGTCTAATTGACAGTCTATTTAATGTGGTTGACTTGCAGGTATACACGAAAGGGAGAGCCGGGTGGCAACCTCTGGGCAGATCGCTTGGCGCCATACATCTCAGCGTGGTCTTATGCCCTTGAGGATGCCATCGAGGAGTCTTGTCCTTTTGCGGAGCTGGGCTTCGAGGAGTACCTACGGTGGTACGTCCCGCGTACACGTACATGGGTCACCTACACCCCAAAGACTATTCGACACCACGTTGCGCTAACTACGAAGGCCTACCCGGGCCATTGGGATGAGGACGCTGCATTAGCGGTATGTGTAATTAATATCTCATTTATTTATCATATAATTCCATAAGAACGACTATAAACTAAAATTCTCATATATTGTTGGCTTCAATAGGCCGATATCATTTACAATATCCATAGGGATGCGGCTGGAACCATGAACCGCCTCAGGCAATGGGTGCAGCTTAGTGCGGCAGACGTAGTGGGGTCTGTCAAGCGGGTATTCGACAAGACCGTGTGGGCCCTGAAGCGGGTTTTCGCCTGTGCTCCTGCCAGGTCGAGTGGGGTCCATGCAGAGTTGTCTAGAAGGTTAGATGTTCAACACCGTCCACTAGGACCGACACCCACACGGCCACCTGGACCACGCCCTACATGCCCAGACACAATAGGTACGCATATTTCATACGCATGACGGTTAGAGATGTTCTTTTGTTGTTGATGCATTAATTTCAAACAAATATTAGGTACACCTAAATACGTCTCAATGCTACCACCAAGACCATGCCCAGTGCCAACACCCTCACCGCTTCCAGGCCTCTCAGGTAACGAGGGACACTACATTGCCGTATTCAATATATTCAATAGTATATCTAATATATTCCGTAGGTTACACGGTGATGAAGCCATGCTGTCTTCATCTGCACCTCGACTGGTCGCACATCCACCGTTCGCACCCTACTACGGGACTCATGCCTGGCCATCTACTGCTGTACCTGCATACCATACAAGTACAACATTGAATTTTATACAAATACTTTCATTTGCATATGTTTCGTATCTAATAAGTTCATCTGTTCATAGGCTCCTCAAGTCAGTACACATGGACAACAGTGGAACCTTCGCGGACATCATACCCGAGTCAGGAGGATGAGCCTGGGCCAGACCCCCGTTCGACCTTGTGAGGGACTTCTTCGGGGCCACACCGGACTACGATGTCGTCACGTAGTTTGAAAGTGCATCAAAGCCCCCTAAGTGGGTTTTGGCTTATTGATGACAAAACGATTAAGGGACTAATATGTTTATTGAAGCTATGAATAGGTTTTAGTCTCATCTGTGAAGATACACGATGTTGACGTCCCTCGAAAAGAAAAGAGCAGCGGTTTGTAGTACTCAATAGGATTTAATTTGTTTTATCTTTGAAATTGAGTCTAGGGAAGCCCTACTATCAAGAAGGATGAAATTGTTAGCTTTGATGGTGTCTCAATGCTCAAAGTAACCTATTAGAACCAATAGTTGAGAGACATATTCACCGACGGATACTGAGAAAAATAGGCAGAATGTCCTGAGTCCGGAGTCTCCGGTGTTCACTGAATACTTCGGTACTCAGTGTTTTAGGCCTGAGTCTCCGAGTGAGACTTCGCCAGAGAGTCTCGGTTCCGATTATTTTTAATTGTCCGGAGTCTCTGGTGTTCACCGGATGCTCCGGCAGTTTGTGAATTTTGGTCGGAGTCTCCGAGAAAGTCTCTGGCAGAGAGCCTCGGTTAAGCATTTATTTAAAAAAAAAGACCAGAGTCTTCGGTGTTTACGGGATACTCCAGTAGATCAAGTTTTTTTGCCAGAGTCTCCGAGTGAGACTCCGCCAGAGAGTCTCGGTCAGCATTTAATTTAAATGACCGGGGTCTCCGGTGTTCACCGGATACACGGTACCTGGAGAGGCCGGAGAGTCCAGCAAGTCTCCGGACTATTTCTTTGAGGTGACTAAGTCCCACCTGGAGACTCCGTTGTTCACCGGATACTCCGGGCAGTTTGACAGAACCGTAACGGCTAGTTCTGACACTTTTCTGAGACCGTTTTGGATTTCAGGCCGGAGACTCTAGTGTTCACCGGATACTCCGGGGTAGGTGAGTCAGAACAGTAACAGCTAGTTTTTAATAGAAAAAATAAAAAAAACTCCGTATCTTCATATCGGTCGGGTTCACCTACTGCACACACACGCTCGATCGCAGAAAGTTCTGGAGGATGGATAGATTATTGCAAGTAGCTAGTGCATGCAAAGACAAGAATGAACTAGTGGATTGGTGTGTCTATGTTGTGTCCGTTTTTTTACACAGAACATGATAAAAGAAGAAAAAAATTATGTTCACCAATTTTGGCATCAAAATATTTATTTATAAATTTATTAATATTTAACACATTCATTTAATTATAGGAAAAACAATATTATTTTTATGAATGCACATAATTTTAATATGTAAACGACAGTAATACGAACCTAACAAAATTTGTTTCATATTTTTTTGAGTTTTAGATATTTTCCTGTGGATTTGGATTATATCAACCGATTTATCAATATAACTATTATACCTTTCGCTATATTTATGAAATTTCCAAAAAATTATATTATACATATAAATATATGGATATGTATATACATACATACATACACATATATGTACATATATACATATATATACGTATCCATATCTATACATATGTAGGACCCACATAAATAGTAACTACAATGCAGATGCTACAGTAGCTACAGTGTCTTAGTCTATGCGAGATCTCAAATCTTGGCCGGTTAATATATAGTATAGATGCCTCGTGTCGCTCATGCATGGAGTTATATGCATGTTTTGTGGTTTTGCACGACGCCGAGGTCGATTGATGTTTCACCGTTGCCCTGGTTCCTTAGACTCGTTCGTGATCAATGCAAGATTTCCCGATGCCATCCACATCTTACATGGATGTTACTGTACCCATGGCTTCGTTCTTTCCTTGTTTTTTCTCTTCTAATTTTCTGAGTAACACAATGTCTACTGTTGACGATGTACGCGATAGAACTCGGCAGATACTAAACGGCAGATACATTTTTTTTCAGGTTGCTTGTGCAGAATAATATATCTAGTATGACATGCGTGATCATTTGTTGAAGGTCGGCGGCTGCGACTGTGAGCTTATAAAACACCCGGGACTCTTCGTGCCCAATTAACTACGCACGCGCCTTGTCACGAAAATGAATCACTACTTAGAAAATCTGTCATATATATCTGTCCATTATTAACGATATTTAATGAACCAGTAGTGATGATATATTAGTATCGGTTTATAAGTTATGTAGAAAAAATCAATCAACATGACTTATAAACCGGCAGTGATAAAGGGCATTACTCACTATATCAAAACACCTCATCAGTACCGGTTCAAAATTATCATCAGTGATGGATTTTCAATCCACACTGATTACTTGGTACTGATAGTTACTGACTGGTATAGAATCGACACTGAAAATCACTATCAGTATCGGTTGGTGGTCCCAACTGACATTGATAGTAGACTGATAGTCGGTCTCGATTCAACATTTTTCGAGCCGAAAAAAGTTTCAAATTTTTTTTTCGCAACCAAAGGCACCCGACCAGAAGCTGTCTACCCGACCACGCCTAATATCCACAAAGTCAAGTGATATTCGCTCGCATACGGCAACAAAGACTCAAACTCATGACCTCACAGCCTGTGTGTACGCATAAGCTCTCTAACCATCTCAGCCATTGTCTGTTCGTAAGTATAGAAGCAAAATAAATTCTTTTGACATCTTCTGGCCGAACATTTGAATACCTATTTGGATATCTAAATAATCTCAAATAAAAAAGTAATCAACTACAAAGTTGTAGATCTCATCGGGCTATAATTTTCATATAAATGTTTTCCTCATCCGACTTCGTGTGAAAAAGTTATGAATTTTTTAAGATGAGCTGTGACAGTAACAATTATGAGTGCCGGTTGGTAACTAGAACCGGCACTGATAATCAGTGTCGGTTCGTGTCTAGAACCAGCACTGATACAGTCACTATTAGTGCCGGTTTTTATCTCCTTAGCTGTTTTTCACGCGCGGGAGAATAAGAACCGGCACTGATATGTCTTCAGTGCCGATTACTGTCAAACTGGTACTGATAGGACGCTACATATGTGGTGTTCTGTAGTAGTGACTGTTGACCGATGGCGTGAGATTATAGTGATATCTTGTTGTAGCTTCACTGCCGAGTGTAGACACCGGTCGATAGTGATACCCGGACTATCACTGTCGGAGAATTGATAGTAATAGTTCATCAAGTATCACTATCGATTTGTGTTACAATCCTGCAGTGAAATTTGACTATCACTGTCGATTCAAGCCGGAAACCGATAGTAATAGTATCACTACCGGTTCGTAATAGATGACAGTTTATCTTAAAAAATTCATAACTTTTTTATACGAAATTAGATAGAGACAAATTTTATATGAAAATTATAGTCCTCGACTAGATCTACAACTTTGTAGTTGAAAAACTTCTGCATGTTAAGTAAATTAGATGTTCAAATAATAGTTTGAAATTTCAGACAGAAGAGATCAAAAGGATTGCATATGCTACTGTTATCACTAGCACTTCTATAGTAGAATAGTAAGCATGTATCGCGCAAACTCAAAGGTTCCAGGTTTGAGTCCTACAAACCACGTACGTGCATATTTCGAGCGAAAAATCATGTGCCTTGGAACAACACAGGCGCGAGGCTCCTCTATGAAAAAAAATTGCTTTTTTAGTAAAACTTTGCCAGTTCTGGGATGGGTTATCATTGTCGGCTGAAGATTTCAGCCAGCAGTGATAACTCTTTACTGCTGGTTCCTGAACTGATAGTGATAGTTTTTGACTATCACTGTTTGTTGTCCACTATCAATTTCAAATGTGACAGTGAAAGTGCTTTTAGATACTATTTCTATAGTAGTGACTAAATATGAAAACTGACAGTAAGATGGCTCATACAGAAACCACAAAATAACATGTGCCACGTAAGTGCCTCATCAGTAATTGCGCGTACACAGAACGTTTCGTGTATTAACCGGCAGATTCATATGCAATGTTTTCTTGATGGAATTCATAAAACTTAAGATTACTATTAGTGAGAAATCAACGAATTGGCTTGTGCAAGTCAACAGTTCAGGATGCATCCAGTGGCAGTGCTTTCTTGTGGCCAGCAGAGGCCTTTGCCTCCCTGCATTTGTACTAGTTCCTCTTGCTTTCACGGATTATTCCATGTTCCACTCACGGTTGGTCCCCTTGTTTTAGAGGCAAGCTCCGCCAGCGGATGCATCCCTCTTACTCCACAGACGCTGGATTACAAACGCATCGCTTCTATCATGACAGTTACGTTAGGTGGAACCAATTTTAAATACTGGCCAATTGCAGTATATGTAATCTGTTCCTATAGATTAAAACTTAAACACTTTACTTTCACATGTCAAACTTTGCCTCCCCCACCACACACGTGTGTATATATATATATATCTTGATAGATTATGTCTAGTGTCTATATGCTAAACACTTAATCTCTGGTGCTGTTGTCTATATGTTAAGGGAGCTGATTGTTCTGAAGCATAAGTCTCTCTCACCCACACATATATAGTTGAATCTAGATACACTACGTAAAAATCGGACAAAGGAGACACACATAAGTGACGGGTCATATAATGACCCGTCACTTATGTTGTCTTAGGTTGAGATCAGGTATTTACCTGTCATAGATAATAAATAATAGATGACATGTCGTAATATTATCTATCACCTATAACATAAGTAACAGGTAACAATTAAACCCGTCACTATGACTTAGTCATAAGTGATGTGTCTTTCTGCAACAGTCATAAGTGACGCGTAATAACTAAACGCGTCACTTATGACTTGGCAAAGGTGACAGGTCTTCTTAGACCAGTTATAAGTGACGAGTTGTAACATGACCCGTCACTTATAACAAATAATAAGTGATAGGTAATATTATCACTTGTCACCTATTACTTAGCTCTGTTTAAAGAGTTGGTCAGCCACTGTGCAGACGAACAGTTACTCAATAGTTCTGTTTGCACAGTACTGGTGATTTTCACCGGCTCCGGTAGAGATTTTTTTAATATCTTGTTGATTTGAAGTTTGAATTGGTGCTAGGTCTTTCAAGGTTTGCATCTCCCCTTTTCTCCTCCTTTACTTCTCCTCTAATCCCTATTTAGTAGATTTGTTGTGCTTTAAGTTTTAATCGGCTATTTTGAATCTTTATCCAAAATCTTAGTACAAGTGAGTTGTATTTATGTTAGATTTGACACTAAGTTTGCCCGATCTACCGTGAGATGTCACAGATCTAGTGTATTTATATGAAATTTTTAATCGCATACTTAACCACAAAATTAAGGTAATTGTTAATAAAGAATGAATATTTTTACGATAATTGTAGATGATGGATGAAGTTGGATGTACCTTGAGATCCAGACTTATCTGGAGTACCTGAGCGGGGTGAAGCATTTCATGAGTACTGGCTTGGTGGATATGAAAGATGTGGTAAAACGGCAATGTATTGCCCATGTCGCGATTGCGAGAATGATAAGAAGTTCCCGAAACCAGATAATATCCATGCACACTTGGTCATGCGTGGATTTAAAGAGAATTATATATGTTGGAACAAACATGGCGAGGAAGGCCTTAACGAGGGAGAGTTGGATCGGGCCCTCCATGCCTACACTGTGGATTAAGGACTTATAGATACATTTTACATGGTTGCCCAAGATGAGAAGAGCATATACCAGAATAGTGGTGTACGTATAGATACTTTTGACAACGACATACAGAGGGGCACATACTATGGTCAAATAGAGGAGATCTGGGAGTTGAACTATTTAGGATTTAAGGTAGCCATATTTCGGTACTGTTGGATACATGGGGCAAAGGGCGTTACTAATGACAAGTATGGATTCACTAGCGTTGCTCTCAAACATGTTGGATACAAGTCTGAACCCTTTGTACTCGCTAAAGATGTTTAACAAGTATTTTATGTGACCAACAGAACAAAGAAGAAACACTATGTGGTTCTCGTTGGGAAAAGATGCATCGTCGGAGTTGCAAACATCGTTGATGAGGAGGAGTTCAATCAATTCGATGAAATCCCTCTTTTTTCTACTGCATTCGTGCCACGCCTTTCGCTGACCGAGAAAACTCCATACCTGCGCTCCGACCATAACGAAGGAATCCATGTCAAGAAAGCACGAAAAAGGCGAATTCGAATTTCAGTGTCAACTTTGTAATATTAATGTCAAATTTGAATTTAAATATATTAAATTTGTAATATTAATGTCAAATATGTAATATTATTATGTGAAATTTAAATTTTAGGTTTCAAGTTATTTGAATTTATAATATTAGATCCAATTGAATGTTTATATGAGCCGATCTAGTTCATATCTATGTTTTTTAATTTTATTTTTTCATATAGCTATTGTTCATATGGGTAATATATATAGCTACTGTGTGATGTTTCATATGCATTTTTTATATTGAAGTTAATTAAATTATGAGCATATTTTAAGTCAACTTAATTAGCATAACAAAGGCTGTCATCTCTTATTATATATGACGGGTGATATTATTCACCAGTCACTTATTTTGTAATAAGTAATAAGTGACGTGTAAATAAAATAACCTGTCACCTTTTACTTATTCAACCGTCACTTATTGTAAGTCATAGGTGGCAGGTGATACTCTTAACCCCTCACCTATGACTCACAATAAGTGACGGGTGCTTATAATAGGTGATGGGTGAAATTTATCACTAGTCACCTATAACCTTTATGTATATTACCCATGCGACCTTTGCTAAATCATTTCCCTCTCGCGCCTAAGTTCCCCGTGCTAGGGTTTGTCGCCACCCTCAGAGCACCACCGCCTCTGAGCACCCAATGCCATTGCCTTCCTCCACGCGCCGCCGTCCACCTCGCCGCCACCGTCCTAGAGGACTAGGAGCCTGGCGCTATCGCCTTCCTCCGCACGCCGCCGTCCACCTCGCCGCCCTTAGAGCCGTTGTCGCCCTTGAGCCCGCCGTCGCGGTTGGAGCCTCGCTGTCCTCTGGTCCTCGCCCCTATCGGAGCCCCGCCGCACTCAGAGCACCGTCATCGTCCCGAGCTCGCCGCAAATGGAGCACCACCGTTACCTTCAAGCACCTAGTGCCGTCGCCTTCCTTCGTGACAACCCATGCCTTCGCAACGGCCCTGACCTCCATGACAACCCCGGCCTCCGCGACCTCGCTCCTCCTCTCTTCAGGTCAGCTCCCAGATCTCTCGGATCAGGAGCACACTGATATCATCTCAGTGCACCCACTTAGCATCTACAGTTGAAGCTTGAATCAACTAGCTTTTCTTTTCCCACTCTCAATATATATAGTAGGTATAATCATGATCAGATGCTTATATTTCTCTTTAGTTGCACAAAGTTGCCTTTGGAGCATACTCTGTATGATAAACAATTGCTTAATTCTGGAACATGAATGTGAATGTGAAAGACCCAGGAGCTGTGCTTGAGTGGCTGTAGAGCATGATGGTTGTTTTCCACTGAACTTGTTTGAATTTTCTTAGTGAGCATTATGCTTTTCTGATGCATTTGCTACTTGTTTCCTGAAATTTCCATGTGAAAAGGTTCAGCTGCCACCTGCATAGTAGTATTTCTGCTAAAAAGCTGATGCTAAATTACTGATAACTGTTTTACCATTTCTTTGTTTTCATCTCCAGAAATTAGGAAATTAATCTAATAGTGTATCTTAAGCTGAGCTAATAAAGGACTGAGATAGTCATTCTTCATTTAGTGGTACTTGGAGTACCTTTCCCCTATCTTTTACTTACCTCCAATTAGTATATTTGTCTGAGCAGTAGGATACAAAATTCAGGAACCATCCATCCTATGACTATTGCTCATTCTTTTTTAGGTTTCATTATATAATTACTAATTTGTAGGTTTCATCCTATGATTACTGCTGATTCTAAATGGTGTGATGCGGAGGTTTAGGCTTGGTGTTCCTAGGTAGTTCTTGGGTAATTGGTGGGTAAGTTGGGTATGGGTTGAACAGTGGTTTACACTTTGTGTTGTTCTATTTTGGTGGGTTTATGTGGGGATCAAGCATCTCGGGTGGTTGTAGCCTCTGAGTGTATTAGAATTGCTGATAGGAATTATGCAAAACCTATGTTGTTTGGAAAATTTTGCTTGTTCTATTTGCATATGTTATCCTTAGCATATGTTTTATTGAGCAAAAGCCTAAACCAATTGATAGTTCAACTAGTAGATTTAATCACCACGATTATATTACACTTGGTCCAAAGAAAATCTTTTGAATCTACCTTGTTCTTAGCCATGATTCCCTTTCTTTCCTCTAAGAAACCATGGGCAGAAGAAGACTGTCACCCCTGAGAAACCAAAAGCACAGAGGATGCTAGCAGTAGAGGCCACCCTGGCACAAGAAGGGGTGTATCGGAGCCCAAGCCCGCACCCGACGTCCTCCTCCGGCAGCAGCGAAAGCAAGTATCACAGTCCGAGCCCTGACCCGTCACCGATGTGGGAGAGCCGACGTCGGGCAAGTGACGAAGAATACAATCCCGCCGAAGAGGTAGTAATATGAGTCAATGCTTTTTATACTTGTTGAATGGAGGAGTATTTTTTGTTTATGTCAGCTCCCGTTGTTTTCTCTCTAGATAGCAGAAGCGCAGTTTCCAAACCAAATAGCTGGTAGTGGTGCACGAGCTCGAAAGGCAAGGTCACAAATATAGTGGCCGACGGACAAGGTTACCGTCACGGGAATCGATGTTGACGGGCTGCCTATGGATGAAAAGACCCTGAATAGATTCCAAAGGGTTACAGAGCTCATTTCTCAGGAGAGGGTGCCGATAACGACTAAGTTTGAAGACCTCAGTGACGAAGCTAAGAGGGACTTGTTTGATAATGTCATCAAGGAGTATCTGGAGTACCCTAGAAACATGAGCGAGCGTCAAATGATCATCGCGCTCAATGCAACAATGAAAGCGATCACGAAACTTCATCGAAGCTTTAAGAGTAAGCTTGTGAATCAGTACTTGGCTAAAGGGGTGACGCCCTTCAAGAGCTACAAGCACTAGAGACGGTAGCGAGAATCCTTGGCTCCAATTCCCAGAATGGATGATAGCAGTCATATTTGCGTGCAAGGGGTGAGCTATCCGAGAGCAAGGAAATCACATTCAGAAACACTGAAACCCAGGTAGTCACAGACAAAGTAAAAGAAAAGGCAGCTGAAGCCAGCCAAAGTTCTTTCACTGGTTCATGGAACATGATGGTCTCTCAGTGGCGCTGGGAGACCCGGATTACCCAGGTCAAGTGCGAGGTGTGTCAAGTTCCTAGGGCTGAAAATACGACTTTCCCGAAGTCCTCAGGATGTACAAGAAGAGGAGGAGGCCTGTAGTGGACATGAATGCATTAACACAGACATTAACACAGGATATCACCCAGAAAGTTTATGCAAACACCATAGAGCAGCTTGCAGCAAAAGGAATAGATATTTCCATTCTAGTGGAAGCTAGCCCCAGAGCGTCCGCATCTTACATACAGTTCTGATACATGCAGGCTATGCCATGGTTATGATGGACATGGTACATAGCAATGCCACCGATCTCATGTTGGAGCCCCCCCCCCCCATGATGAAGTCACTACTCTGGGAGAAGCTCTTCGTCAAAGGATCCTGCGGAAGAGGGGCGACATCATTATCTCTAGTGCATCCCAGTCTGGACGAGCTCCAAGTGCACTGCCTTCGCGCCCCGCACTTCTAGAAAAGGTAGCTTCACTGCCTTCTCCTCCTCTAGAGAAGCCGGCTTCACCACCTTCTCCTCCGCATCCATCAGTCTCGCTTCTAGAACCAATTCCATCACCACCAAAAGAGCCTAAAGAAGAAGGAAAATGGAGCTGAGAAGAAAGGCTCTAAGAAGAACCTACTGAAGATGTCGAAGGCCATTGTACTGGCGAAGAAGTCCACAGACATTGGAGCAGTGTGAACTAGTGCCAACATGAAATTTCAATATGGTAAGCCCATGATGACGGTAGATGGCCTAGTAAGGTCGGGACAAGCATGTGTCGACCTGCATAATTACTACATGCAGACTTCTAGAGACAACAATGCCACATCTATAGTCGTACAGTACAAACGACGATACCTCTTAAGTAATGAAGATGACTACTTCATTTTGTGTTTCAATGACTTATACAACCTCTTGAACCTTGATGGCCTGGACGTTTTGTTGTTACAGATCTTCACATTGTAAGTCCCTTGAAATTGAATATTCATTAATTAATACCACTAAGTTTTGAATCTAACTATGTTGTTATCTATAGACACTTGATGAAAGAAACAAAAAAGAATAATGATTCCATCGCATGTCTTGACCCTGGGGCCATTACAGTATTGGTCATCCAACTTCACCCTGATTACGCTATGGACCATGTGGTCAGGGCAATGCAACAATATTCTAAAATACAGTATCTGATGGGCGCCCACAACACCGGTGGCCATTAGATCTTACTGGTCATTTGCCTCAACTGGGACTTGGTGTTCTACCTTGACTCGTCAAGACTAGTAGGACAAAAAGGCAAACCTGAAGAGCGTGATTACAGCACTGTAAAAGGAATGCTCAACGTGTAAGTTCAATATGAGGTTATTCGTAACTACTTTTAGTAATTAGTTTAATTCCATGATAATATGACATTGGTTACGTGTCAAATTATTCAGGAATTTGACATTCTTTTTCTCAACGACGGTGCAATTCCAGAGATTCGACGATGGATCGTAGAGTTCTTGGTAGCTGAAGTCATAAGCCCACATGGCAAGTTCCACTATAAAATCCCTAGGTTATGAGGACTTATACATGTAATATGAGTTGATCGGAACATTTGTGATTCTGTAATGAATTGATTGGAAATTTGTAACCTCTGCGATTATGTGATGAAGTTAGTTCTTATATACGTGTTTGTCGATATAGATTTGGGTGTGTTGCTGTTGTTTGCAGGGAGAAGGTGCCTGCTAAATCCTGGCTACGCTCTAGGATGCAGCCTGGAAACAAGATTTTCCTATAGGGTAACATACACATAAGTGACTGGTAACCTAGTAACTCGTTATTTATATTAAATATAAGTGATAGGTAATTAGGTTACCCGTCACTTATGTATTCCTCCCCGAACATAGGTGATAGACATAAGTGACGAGTTAAAATATTACCCGTCACTTATGTTAGGATATAAGTGACGGGTGAAGACGTTACTCGTCATTTATGTTTGTCATCCCAACACAAGAAAGACGCTCATAGGTGACGAGTAACGGTATACCCGTCACTAATGACTAGTCATCAGTGAGGCATTCGGGGTGACGGGTGCGGGACCTATCACCTAAGAGGGTTAGTACCCGTCACCCATAAGCTTTTTTCACGTAGTGATACAATTACACAATTGCACATATCTCAACATGAATCCAACAATAGAAAATTATCAGGATCAGATTCTGACAAAAATCAGGCTAGATATATATCAGTAGCAAAATATCATGAACTTGAAAACGAAACAAACAAAGCGTCCCTAGAAAGAAGAAATAACGAAGCTGCTATTTTTCAGCTGCCTGAATATTATATATTATTATACTTCAGTCAATTTTGTAGCTTTGGATCTTGCCAACCCGTTACCAGCAGCATCAACGCATTTGAAATAAACAACTCTTTGGTCAACATCCAAAGGCCAAGAAAAGGTAACAGAAAGAAAACAAATTTTCATGTACCTGATAAGCAGTCATTCTTAAAAAAAGTAAAGATCACCACTACAAAAATGATTTAGTAGGACACCTCTTACAGACGGTTACTGTGGAGCTATTTGTGCAAAGATTATTACAGACGGCTCTAAATGGGAATCGTATGTGATAATGAAGAAACACATTCGAAAAGTGGCAAGACGCTTTTAGTACAGATGGTTCATATTTGGAACCGTCTATAATATTAATACAGACGACTCGTATTTGGAGCTATCTATAATAAAACGAATATCACAGATGATTCCAAACAGGAACCGTCTACAATATTAATATAGACAGTTCGTATTTGGAGCCGTCTGTAATAAAACAATCTTCACAGACGGTACCAAATAGGATTCATCCACAAAAGTAATACCGACGGCTTCAAATACGAGCCGTCTAAGAAAATAGCCGAAGAGAGATGGGACACTTTAGTACAGACGGCTCCAAACATAAAGCTATCTATAATTTTAGAATAATACATTATCTTCTACCTCCAGATCGAAGCAGAATAGTGTCGGCCAAACAGTGAAGAACAATGCGTAGCTTTTGGAGGAAGAGGACGGTGATTTTCACAAAAAAGTTGTTAGATTTCGTTGAAAACTTAAAGAATTATTGGAATTTGTTACTCTAAGGTAAACATTATGTTCTAATTTGGTTTAGATTTAGTTTGGAGAGCTAGCTAGATCTAGATCTAGATTTTTTTCATGATGATATAGTTTTGTTATATTCATTATATGATGTAGATTTGTGTTCTAATTTAGTCTTTAGACGTCAACTATATCTATATCTAGACTTATATTTTTTTCATGATGATCTTGAATATATTAGTTGTTCTAGGTATATATGAAACTCAAAGTATAGATCAAGGTTTAATTATGTGTTACTATAAATGACTAGCTTTAATCCAGTATTCTAGATAAATTTAGGATTTTTTGTATATAAACATAATATTATCAATAACTATATAGTATTTAATTATAAGTTTTGAATTAATGTTTGCTCTTATGTTTAGGTATTTATGTATCTAATATATAATAGTAATCATTAATTATTTTTGAATTAATTGTCATTTATATGGTGCACTCATGCATGCATGCATGGTAGCTCCATCTTTTCGATGAAAAACGTGGTTGCTCTCTTTTATTAGGTTGATTTGACATTAATTTACTTCGTACAATGTAGATGGATCATGACAAGATGTACGGTTATCATACGAACCAAGGGTACTTTAATGGTGTGAAGGCTTTTTCTGGCAGCTGTTGAGGAGGATCGTTTGGAGAAGGGTGCTAATTTATATATTATTCTTGCAGTGGTTATAGAAATGAAAGATCATTTCTTAAATGGAATGCAACCCTACAGATGCAAGCACACTTGATTATCAGAGGCTTCAAATTGGACTACACGTGTTGTACCAAACATGGTGAAGAGCAGAATGTGTTGCATGAAGATGTTGGTATCGTCAAAGAACCCGAAGTTGATGTAAGAAGAGAAAATGACCAGGAATTTAGTGCAGATGATGATGATTGTGGTGGTGCAGACGATAATAATAGGTTGGATCAGATGTTGTACGATGCAGACATGAACTTGAGTACTCAAAGAGAAACCGTTGTTCCCTAGATGCATACCGGAATATAGAAAGTTGTCATTCATGCTTGAACCGCTTAAATTGAAAGCAAGCAATTGTTGGTCGGAGAAGAGTTTCACGGCACTATTAGAACTCTTATCGGACATGCTTTTAGATGGAAACGAGCTGCCCAAAAGCACATACAGAGCAAAGCAGGTTCTTTGTTCTTTGGGGATGGATGTAGAAAGGATACATGCATGTCCGAACAACTGTATCATGTACCATAAAAATCTATCAGACTTGCATTCATGTCCAGTGTGCAATTCATCTTGATACAAGTGTAAGAGTCATTTAGACGATAATGAGATGAAGAAAGGAATTCCTGCTAAGGTGGTGTGATATCTGCCTATAATTTCACGTCTTAAGCATTTGTTTGTGAATCGAAAAGATGCCAAATTATTGTGCTGGCACTTGGAGGGCCACAAGCAAGATGGAAAGATACAACACCCTGCCGATTCTCCCAAGTGGAGAAACATCGATATGATCTTCGATAGCTTTGGTGTAGAATCGAGGAATATAAGGTTTGCTTTGAACACGGATGGGATGAATCCTTTCGAGAACATGAGCATCAGGCACAACACTTGGCCAATTGTTCTCAGTATTTACAACCTACCTCTTTGGCTGTGTATGAAGCGGAAGTACTTGATGATGACGCTGCTTATCCAAGGTCCGAAACAACCTGGGAATGATATTGATGTATACATAAGACCATTGGTGGAAGATCTAAAAAAATTATGGAATGAAGGGGCACAAGTATGGGATGCGTACAAAAGAGAGAATTTCACTCTATGTGCCTTGTTGTTCTGCGCGGTCAATGATTTTCCTGCACTACGTAACCTTTCGAGCCAGAGTAAATAGGTAGACATGACGTAGCCTCATTGTTTATATAGTATTGCGAGTATGTGGCTTCCCCACCCACACAAAATAGTGTTTCATGCACCACCGTAGGTTCCTTAACATGTATCACCCGTACTACAACATGAAGGAACAATTTGAGGGAACAAGGGAGAGAGATTTATGTCAAAGGCACTATAGTGATCTAGAGGTGCACAATATGGTTAAACATCCTGATGTTGTGTTTTCAAAGGGGAGTAAAAAATCTAAGGATACCGGTGGCATGTGGAAGAAGAGATCGATATTGTGGGAGCTATCGTATTGGAGGCACACTGCATCAACGTGATGATGTAGAGAAGAACATGTGCGAAAGCTTGATTGGTCTTTTACTTAATATTTCAAACAAGACGAAGGATGGCCTCAACGCAAGGCTTGACTTGGTTGATATGAAGATCAGGCCCGAGTTGGCACCTAAGCTCTCCTAAAAAGGTAGAACGAGGCTTCCTCCTACCTGCATAATCTGAAAAAGGTCGAGAGAACCAAACTGTCCTGGTGTTTGCATGGTTTGAAAGTTCCATCTGGTTACTCTGCCAACATCTTGAAACTTGTTTCGATGCAAGATTTGAAATTAGTTGGTATGAAGTCCCATGATTACCATGTGTTGATGATATAGATGGTTCCTATTGCAATCTGAAATATCCAGCTGGCCTATCTCTAAGATACAATCACCAAGCTGTGTTACTTCTTCAACACAATTTCTCATAAGGTCATAGATCCTGAAGTACTTGATGTTTTACAGGCTGATGTGGTGTAAGACACTATGCCATCTTGAGATGTACTTTCCTCCGCCATTTTTCGATATCATGGTAAATGTTATTGTTCACCTCGTGAGAGAGATAAAGATATGTGACCCAGTATTCCTACGTCAGATGTAGCCGTTTGAGAGGTACATGGGAATTCTCAGGAAGTATGTACATAATCGATCTCGTCTGGAGGGCAGCATCATCCAAGTTTACACAACCGAAGAGGTAATCGAGTTCTGCATCAATTACATGGAGCAACTCAAACCAATAGGTGTGCCCATGTCTTGCCATGAGGGGAGATTGAATGGGAAGGGGACAATAGGTAGAAAATTAATCATTGCTGACTTTGCCATGTTATCTAAAGCCCATTTCCTGGTCTTGCAACATATGATGAAGTATCCCCATATATCAACATTCATAAGGACGTGCTACGCAGAGAGAATCCAGGGCATACGGAGGCTTGGATCACAAAATAGCACAACTGCAGCTTCAATAACTAGTTGATAGCGCGATTCAATAATAGTTCAACAGAAGACAATATTAGCTAGTTGGCAAGATGGCTGTTACACAATCATGACATTTAAAGCATACGATAAATGGGTACACCTTTTATACTAGAGCACGAGATAGTAAGAACACAGTACAGAACAACAGTGTGCGCATAGATGCTTTCTAGGATCGTGGGGTCTGTGCGTACTATGGGTACATAGAGGAGATTTGGGAACTCGACTATGTACGTTTCAATCCCCCTCTTTCGGTGTCATTGGGTCGTACTCTCAAGTCTTAAGGTAGACAAGTATGGAATGACTATTGTCGATCTCGAACGTGTCGCATACAAAGACGAACCATTGGTACTCGCTAAGCAAGTTGTCTAGATCTTTTATATGCAAGACCTGACAAATCCAAAGCTTCACGTAGTCCTTCAGGGAAAAAGAAGGATTGTCGGAGTTGAGAATGTCGTGTATGAAGAAGAGTACAATATATTTGATGAGTACCCTCTTGGAGATGGCATCACCTTTAGCAAAGAACAACTTCCAACTGGGGCTACTTGCTATTTGCACGTCGATCATCAAAGAAGGTTGATTGTTAAAGTTGTATGACATTACTCGATTATTATGTACCTATGTATTGCAATGTAATATGTTAAAAATGAATTAGTTAAGAATTTACTTAATAATTTGATCTCATTAATTTATAGTTTGTATGAATTAATTTATTGTTACATTAATTACATAAATGAGATATACACATTAACCATAAATTTCCATAAAAATTTCATCTCATTTGGAGTTTGTATGAATTATTTATGAATTTTACTTTAATGATTTGTCTAGAAATTCAATAGTACAAATGGATTATTACTTTCAGCCATCTGTAATAATATTAGTACAGACACTATGTATAATAAGACTTTTGTACAAATGACATTAGTACAGACGACTTGTTACATATAGCCATTTGTAGTAATATTAGTATAGATGGCTCGTTAAATATAGCTATATGTACTAATATTATTACAGACAACTCAAAATTATGACCTGTCTGTAGTAAGACGGGTATAAATACCATTTTGTCCAACCTGCACTGCCACCAAGTTCTTTCCAAAACCCTAGCTGCCTTCTCTCTCCTTGATGACCTCCCGAGTGGTTATGCTCCTCCCCGACCTCGGATCCCACCACCCTGACGCCATCCATTGTCGCCCCAACCTCAGATCCCACTGACCCGATGCCGCCCATCGTCCCCCCGATGACATCCACTGTCCCCCCAACGCTGTCCATCGTCGCCCCAACGCCAACCCGATGCTACCCACCGTCGCCCCGATGCCGTCCATTGTTGCCCCAACCTCAAATCCCGCCGCCCTGACTCTATCCATCGTCGCCCCGATGCCATGAACCGCCGCCCCGACCTTGGATCATGTGGTGAGTAGCCATACCCTTTCTGGCTGAGCCATGGTCCTCTCCTCCCTGTGTGATGCTTGACCATCATGTCACCATTCTCAATCTTTGTATATTTTTATGTGGCAACATATTTTACCACAAAAATAGAGAACACAAATGTAAATTGTTGTTGGATGCAGATGAACAAATTGCTTCTAGCTTTGCTACTTACTAAACATATTGTGGACTTGGCTTTCTAGTAACAAAGTCAATGATGTTGTTTTTATGCACTGATGTTGTGCTTGTCATTCTAGTTCTGTAGCTATGATTTGTTGTACCCTTGCACCATTGTTCACCACTTGAAAAGAAAAACATAACATTAGTTGCAGAGGAAACATATAATGCTAATGATATTGGGGGAACTAATAACAGGGCATCCATGTATACCTTTGAAAGAACAATACATAATATTGTATTCATTTGCTTGATAGAGGAGCCCCTAGATTCAAAAAGTCTAGCAAATGCACAAATCTTGGAAGCTGGTATGCTGTATGCATTAATGCGTAATTGGGGATATAGTAACTAGGTTTCACATGCTTTTTAATTAAAATACTTATGTCGTATTATATGTTCAGTCAAATTAATCTTGGGTACATTTGGAAGCTAGTTAATACTTCGTATGCTTTTTAAATATAAGAATGTTTTATGGACTACTTGTCATAAGTGATAATGTCTTAAGGAAAATTCACATGTGGGGCCTAGAGATGAATTGCACAATGGATAGTATTGTTCTTAATTATATATAAGTATGCTTGTAGTGCATATAGCTTAGGTTCGTGTGCAGATTCGGATATGAAGGTCAAGGCTATGAACTCTGAGCTACACTATGACTTCATGAATATCTTTTAGAAGTTTGAAAGTTTGTGCTACTTTGATTGCCTTGTATAAGTGTTTAACTTCTCTTGGAAAAAAATTATAAAAAATTTAAGTTTACACTTGTAAATTTGACAGGGTAAGAACTTGACGTGCTCATAAGCTCATGTTTTAGAAATGTATCTTAGTAATATTTTGTTTCTGTTCAGAAGCTTATGTTCCAAGATGACCATCTATTTCATCTGAATTTTGTCCTCTTCATTGCATTCATACTTCCTCCTATACTGCCTTATTACTATTTATCCATCCTTACCTCTTGGTTCTTAACTATACTGCCTCATTACTAGTTTTTTTTTCATGGTGGTAACTATAACAGTGTTCTTCTTGCTTTGTATAGCGTCCTATGCCTTCTTCTTTCCATTTCTTGGGAAGGACGTGTATCAATACATCGCTATGGGTGTTTTTTTTTTCTGGTACAATACTTGCATTGTTTATTGCATATAGTCAGAAATCTAAACCAAATCTGAAATATGCTTCTTAGTCACCATCCGTGAAATCTAAAATCTAAAATGTCTGAAAACCGAAAAAAGTAGAATGCCTTCGGGTCCGCATGTTTCAACTTCTGGCTTTGACCAGAATTTATGCCCAAAATCTGGATCAATACAGTACTGAAACAGGAATCATGCACTTCATGTCAATAATAATCAAATAAATTAAAGTGGCATTAAGAAAACTGCTATGTCCAGTGCAAAATTTAAAATTGTAAGACTGCATATATATCACTCGTACCTCTTCTTCTAATAAGCATATGACTTTTATTATTTTGAAGATGGCGTCTTGAGATGAATGTGAACTGCCTCATACCTCTTCTCCACAACAAGAAGAGGTCACTGCTCAACTAGATGAGGAGGCCACTTCTCAGGAGCAAACAGAAGAAACTCAGGGCCAAGGCAAAAACCAAAAGCCCACAGACACCATAACTCACATCAATGAGGAAGGTGTTCCAACACAACCTCACCAAGTTCATGCGGCATTCCGTAGAGAATGCGCCTCACTTGGAAGGACAAGGGTCAGAATAACCTACCAAACTAGAAGGCTGTGCCGCAGAACAATAAAAACTTCTTGTGGAAGACAATTAAAGCCCAATTAGACTTCCCAAAAGGATGCTCCTTGGAGGTCATGGAAAGACAGGCAATGGCCAAGGTGAGCAAGGCATGGAAGACCTTTAAGAGCAAGCTATATAATACATATATTAAAATGGATCTTGTCCCCAATAATATTATTTATGGATACTTGGCGGATCAATGGACGGAGTTTGTGGTGAGGTGCCAGTCTGAGTAATTTCAACAGCAGAGTCAGGCTAACAAGGCGCATCAGTCATGCAACATGCACCCCCATAGGCTCGGCACCAGTGGGTACACGTGCAAAGAGTTGGACTGGGACAAGGAGGATGAGCAGACAACTCGGGAGAACCACTCAACACCATTTTCATAGATCCCAGAGAGGAGGGTCTAGAACTGGTTCCAAGGAAGGACCATATGCTCGTCCGATGGTTCCATCGCCTTTAGGAAGCTAGAAATCGAGGAAGTGGCTCAAAGGATCATGCAACTTTCAAAAGAAGAAGACATACTAACATCGGCTCTGGGAAACAAAGAGCACCTGGGTCGCATGCATGGCATAGGTGTTTCCGTTCCATAGAAGTTGGGATTCCCTGATGATGCCGATTTATATAGGAACCGAAGGAGAAACAAAGTTGAGTGCAAAGCAACCGAGCGTGAATGACTGAGAATGGAGATTATCGCAGAGGTCGAAGTAAGGATGAAACAATTTGTCGAGGAGCGAGTATGAGCTATGAGGCAGCAGGATGTAGCCAAGACACTTGAATCTCCACTAGCTCGGCACCAGAGTAGCTACGCATCTACACCAAAATAATGCTCTAAATAACATGCTCGATCAACATGACTTCCCTGTCGGTGGATTTGAAGGTGCCCCCCGCTGTCAACGACATTCCAAAAAAGGTCCCTAGCGAGAGATACCCATCGACGACATAGAGGCGGCCACCAAGTGCAAGCTCGTACTACCCACCACTGTTGGCTCCGATAACATCATTGAGGTTGGCACGGGCTTGACATTCCCATATGGTGGAGAACAGACTATTCACGGAGTCTCTCTATAGCTTGGTTATCCTAGGGTATCAATGGACATGGTATATGGTATTCCACATCCCTCCCACTTCCTATTCCCCCAAAGGATGATGTAAGGACACTTGGGGAGGCCGTCCACTTGTTCATCCAGTGACCGAAGAAGTTCATAACACTGGTTGTCCCTCTATCGGTTTCACAACCTCAACGGTCGCCGTCTCCAGTATGCAACGACAGTGACTTCTCTTTTCGTCGTGCTCCACCAAACGTCAAATCTCCTTCTGCATCACATGAGCAACAACAATTGTCCAGCAAATCTGGCCAATAGTCTGCCAAAATGGCACTTCCTAGAAAGCGCAGAGCTAGCAAACAGGTGGACAAGAGCAAGGAGGTAGAAGAAAATCCTCTATCAAACACCCATGTGGCAGGTCAGTCGTTATTGAGTAAGAAAGTGTTAGAGAAATTGGGGTGGGAAAGTATGATTCTGCACAAGCTATACATGAAGAGGATCCTGAGGAGAAACATCTTTCTCCTCATGGTTTTAGCACCAGGTACTAGTGGCAACATTTCCTAAAACCAGCTGGAACCTTTCTCGTGACCTTTGAGGATTTATACCTCCTCTACCATTGTGACATGCTGAACATTAGCCAAATAAGATGCTGGACACTGTAAGTGTTATTAATTACGATCTATACTTCATGAATCGCCTAACTCAGTGATATACTCATTAATCTACATTACTCTTATGTGTAGACATATGATTCAAGAAGCCATGAGAGAGAATCCGAGAATTGGATTCCTCGATCCACAAGTCGTATGTAGGTCAACGATTACTTGGTCTCTAGGGGAGGTCGAGACATAAGTCGCGGAGGCCATACTTGTTCCCTAGGGAACGAAGGACCTTATTCTTCTACCATACAACTACAAAAACCATTATATGCTAGTTTGTATCTATTCACATAGTCAACACTGCATATATTTGGACCCCAGGAACTACGACACAGAGAGATATTTAGATCTAACAGACTTGCTGACAAGGGCATTGACGAAATATGTTTCGATGGGTGGGCTTGTACGGAGAGATAAACCCTCAGCGAGCCACCAACATAAGTTCTTGGTAATAATTTCTCCATCGCACATCAATTTGCTGATATAATATGAATTTTATAGAACTAAATTTACCATGCATAAATTTCTGTAGTGTCACAAGAAGTCGCAGGGCACTAACCTCTGTGGGTACTATGTTGCCCAGTATATGAAGTAAATTGTTGGCTCTAGTCCACCAATATATTTGTCGATTAGTGTAATTATAGTATATTAAAATGCAGTTTTCATCGTTGTGCCTAACTATTTTAATTTCTTCTACAGATATATAAATTTCCTTAAAAAACCCTTGAGAAGGAAAATCTCATGTATATTAAAAAATAGCTCATCTATTTCATACATGCGGATATCATAAATGAGAGCAACAAATTTCATGATCATGACAACTTTAGGAGCCAAGGTGTGTAATCTCAACAGAAACTAGTTTGTTCAATATATTGCTATAAATAAGATGTTGTAAATGTTTGACCTTAATGTCTACCTTCCGAATGTGTAGTTTGCTTCGGAAAAATCATCGGTTATTTGGAGATTAGAACTTATATATGTTCTTTCCTTCTTAATAGTTTTTTTCATTTCTCATCTGTAATTTTGATGTCATAACGGTATTTCACGGTGCTGGTAGTTTGATCCATTCTATAGCTTGTGATATCTTACTTGTTTCAAACGCGGCATGTATAGATTTTTGTTACCTAGATACTAGGGATACTATGCTTCTCTGTTTAAAGTGGTGAAAAAAATCTTCCATGATAAAAGCTATGGAATGTTGGACTTGGGAGGGGGAGCAGTCATGCTGTTTTTAGAAAATTTACTACCTTATTTTTGAAGGCCATATTATGTTCATGGCTTCATGACATTGCATTTTACATGTTGTTGTGATCTGTGAGCATATTGATCCTAGCCTTTCTTGGCAATGTATATTTGTGATGCTGACTAGCTGAGCGGAGTGGAGCTGCGACAGTCATCATGATGCTTATAATGAATATTTTTTAATATGAGCAAAGTAGTGTGTACAAGCCCCTTGTAATTTTTCCAATGATTATTCTAGTTATGTGCATGATTTGTCTAGCCTAGCAAAACAATGTCAAACAAGGCTAGTGATTTGGACATGATGTTCCAGCTACTTCTTTCTACTTTTTTTTTGTTGGCAACAAATTTAATGTCTATTGTCTTTGAATGTTCCTTTGAATGGGAGAGACCAACTGATGATACTCTCGATGACGATGAAGAATAGGAACAGGAAGAACAACCACCACAAGAGGATGATCCAGACATGGAAGAACCTGAGGAAGATGACCCAGACAAGCCAACTAAGTAATTTTGAATGGTCTGGCTATGGTAGATAGACACTAGGCCAAACAAATGTTCATCTTTGGAGAATGTAAGATATACCAGTTCAGTTCAGTTTTAACTGTTAGTTCTGCTAGCTTATATGTGTATGACTTTATGACATTGAATGAAGATGTTTGATCTCCTGTGTGTATGATCTATGTATGATCTGTTGTGCATGGAGTTTGAATCTGTTGTTAAATGATTTGTTGTCAGTTTACATTTAGTAATACATAAATTCAGTATTATATAAATAAATATACAGACGGTTCTAGACCCATAACCGTCTATACAAATACACAAAAGATGGTTCAAAATGGGAGCCGTATATACTATTCCTAGTTCACAAATGGCTCACAACTGGAACCGTCTATATTATACAATGTTCACAGACGACTCGGAACTTCGAGCCGTATGTAATATTCACATAGTACAAACGGCTTGTGATTGGAGCCATCGTCTGTACTGTTCCTAGATCATAGACAGATCGAAAATTTAAGCCGTCTATGATATTTTCATAGTACAGATAGCTCCAATAACGAGCCATCCGTACAAATGGTTCAAAAACTCTATGTATAAATCTTATTTATACAAACTCTTTTTCATATACGGTTCGAAAAACTGCCCTGCACGAGGTTCTTTTGTACAGACGGTTCAAAAACTGTCTGCACAAACTTGATTTGTACATACTCTTTTTCACAGACGGTTCAGAAAACCGTCCCATACGAAGTTTCTGAATTGTCTGTATAAATGTTTTCTCTAATAGTGGATGGATACGTTCACCGCTGATACTGTAATTATATTTCTAGTCCAACGCGTGTTCATGTATATACCATTTGGCAAAGAATGTTTAGCATGGAGACACGGTATAACTACTCGATCCATTGTACACTAATGTGTTAGGCAACACGTACCCTATTGAACACGATTCACATGCCACGCAGCCGCAGCCGCAGCCGCAGCCGCAGCCGCGCAAGCAGCTTGCACATCTCGCACACGCGGTCTACTCCCTTATATCTTCAGCCAGCTGTATCATTCGATCGATAGACTTTTACATTGTCCTACGTGCAACCTGTCTTACCTATATAGCTAGATGCGTGCAACAACGTGTGTGATGTACTGCTGAGCGCTAGCTAATAGTTGGAACAGTTGGGTGAGTGGTTCAATCAGCTAGCGCGGCTGCCCAAGGCCGTCCTTATATTTCTTTATAATTTCTACCGGAAGATTGTTTCCCTTTGTACGTGCATGTAAAAAGCTTTTCATGCATGCATGGTGACCTCCCTGTCAGGTCAGGCCGCAACATGAACAGAAAGAGCATCCCCCACGTGAAAATCGCGTTGTCGAAAGAGCAAAGGTACATACTTACTGCCCATTAGGCCCAACCACCGCACCATCCGGCGGGGCCGGCTGGGCGGCAATCGCGTGGTCGTAACTGCGAAGATACATTTTGACTAGTCTTAGATGAGGAAAACCTAGCTAGCGAGAACGCGGACGCGCTGGCAGTTAGTTCAGATTTCAAATGAACAATCATTTATACTTTAATTTCACGTTATGCATGAGTTTAACGACGCTGATGGACTGGCCAGTGAACGTTTGTCGATTTCAGGAGTTAAAATCATCAGATAGAAGATGGAACAAGCTGCCTAGAAGTGCCACGGATACATGGACATATAGGATTCAAACTAGTGTAGCTTGTTTTTCTAACTTGAAGACTTATCTGATGTGTGTTCTGTTTGGAGTGCAAACTAGAAACCAAGTTAAAATATGTCTTAATTTACTTGTGATGAGTGATTGATGAAGTATTACTTTGGTTTGATGATATTTTGACTATATAAGCATGTATATGTGTTGTAATTATAATCATAATTAACCAAAATTGAGGGAAATAAAGTTGACATAGTTTTGCTAAAGACTAGCAAAAATTGCACTCACTGAATAGTTCGGTGTGTGAAAATTTATACATACAGGATGATCCGGTGAGCACTTAGAGACAACACCAGAGTATTTAACAAAGGTGCTGAAAATAGGCATCCGGGGCGGTTTACTCGCAGGATAGTCTGGTGAACCGAGACAGTGCATGCCGGAATATTCTTTCTTTGGTGGCAAAATTTGAATGTTGCACCGGAGGGTCCAGGGTTCAGGGGATGTGAACACCTGGCATTTTTCCAGAGAAGTCTATTTTTGGTACTAGAGAGAAGATGCACATTGGACAATCCAATGATGAGCTGTGTGAGCACCGGATGCTTCACCGGACCATTTAATAGAGATGTTGCAAAATGAGATATGATACAGTTGTACTCACCAGATGATCCGGTGATGGACCTTTGTACTCACTGGGGGGGGGGGTTCTAAAAGGTTTCTAGAGAAGGAATCATTGTACTCATCAGATGGTCCGGTGTTTAGAGACTGTACACACTGGAATATCCAGTGTTTATATTTTTCTTTGGACTATCTTTTTCAACAGGGATTTGATTTGAACTAACTTGTGATAAGTTTACATGGTGTTTTGGAGATACATGTCTGCTTGTCTCATGATGTGTAGGTGATGGATGCAACTCGGTGGCTGACAGCAGGATGATTGGGACCAAGTGGGGTGCTTAGTGCCAGATGATCAAGGAGGCCAAGCGGAGTCGAGGGTGACCCTAGCTGTGCACATGGAGGTCAAACAAAGCTTGAAAGGAAGGATGAAGGCATGTTGATAAAGTCAAGCAAAGAGGATGCCGGTGTAAGTGACAAGGTGACCCAAGGGATCAGGAACGGGAGAGACTTGCCGATGGTCAAGATCACAAAATGGAGTACACGCATCGATATCGGGATACTTACTTATGGTCAAAGCAAGCAGATGTAAGTCACGCTTTGAGAAGCGTGCGAGGCGCTTTTATGATTTGGCCTCAAAACCATGGAGGGGTGAGGTGCACGTGGCATCATTGTGGAGTTAGCGTCGAGGACAAGCTAAGTCTTGAAGGTGTCACGACCATTCGATGGACGGAGCAAAAAATAGACCAAAATACTTCGGTGGTGGTAGGAGGCCATTGTAAGCAAGGGGTATTTTGGGAATAAGAAAGCTTAAGGGCTAAGATACCTCCATATGCTATAAATAGAGGGGTAGGGTTGTAGGGAAGACTTGAGTCAGCTATTTGAGATCCTAGTGATAGGTTTTGAAGAAGATGAGAGAATATGCTTAGCCTTTGTAATTGGCTATAGCTTTTGAGAGGAAACTACTTTGTAATTTTCCTAAAATAGGGCTGATATTAGGGTTTAATGAACTTTATTTTCTCGTATAAGCTTTGTTCATCTTCTTTTAGTCTCCTTATTTTGGTTCGCTTGTTCCTTTTGCAAGTTTTTTGTTTTTGGTTGTGATTTTTGTTTTCCTTTTAAGCTGTAGTCTGTCCTCCCTTATGAAGTTGATCTCTTAGTTATTATGGGTTAAAATTCACATATCATAGTATAAATTTAGGTTTTGCATTCCTTTGCCTCTAAGTCATAACTTAGAGAGTTTCTTCACCCAATGACTATCTTCTCTAGTTTATTTCTTAGTTACGAGCTTTTCGTGACTAAGGTCATAGAATGATCTTAAAAAACTACTATAGAACTGGGCTTATATGCCGTCCCATCACTACCGGTTCCTCATGGGCCGATAGTGATGGAGCATCACTGCTGGTTCATTAGCCGCGCAGGAAGAATCAGCCATCATAGCTTATGAACTGGCAGTGATAAGGGTCATCACTGCCGGCTGATGGATTTAGGCAGTAGTGATGCACCCACCCTCATCACTGCTGACTTAATCTACTGACCGACAGTGATATCTCTATATCACCGGTGGAATATATGAGCCGACAGTGATATCTTCCTCTTCCCCACCTTCTTCTACCTCGAGCTAACAGAGTGATTTCAGAACACTTTCTCTCAAAAAATCTCCTATGGCAACAACCACTTCATCCCTTCTCCCGCATTGATTCCCCCACCACTCAAGCTCAATTTTGGTCAAGAAGGAGGTGTTGATGAGCTCTCTCTAGCTATCCAAACAAAATCTCTTCTTTCCTCTCCATTTGCTCATTTGCCTTTTCTTCATTTTTTAGGGCAAGTGAACTCTGGATTTTTCCCTAACATCAAGCAAGCTTTTAGCAGGAGCCTCTTAAGGTCAAGTAAGTTGAAATCCCCAAGGTTAATCCTATATTTATCATTTTAACTCAAAATGTTACCTGAAAAACCAAAATTAATCTTATCACTATAGAGACCTAGGCAAATCTTCAAAGTTGATCCTAATGGACCATAGGAATAAATGTAGAAGTCTACAATATAGAAACTTTAGGTATGAGCATATTTATTTTTAATTTTTAGTGAATTTGAAAAATTAGCCATAATATTTAGGTATGTAGCAAAGATCCAATCGTATTTTTTATATTTTATTTAATTAGTAACCTTTAATATAGAATCTTTAGGTATGAGTGTATTTATTTTTCATTTTTTCTTAATGAGTCCTAGATAAAGGTTGAATAATAAAGAAAATTTCTTGGTATGGCACCAATAAATACTCATCGGAAGTGGGCACGAAAGCATACAAAAAGCGGCTCCTCCAACCCGGGCCAATTGCCGGTAGGAGATGGCGACATAGTTTATTTGTTGGTGATCGCAAAATCTTCTAGATATTTTGAATTTAGATTTACAATAATGATATAATTGTAGATGGACAGAAGATAGATGCACGATGTGTGTCGTGTGAGCACAGAGTACAAGAATGGCGTGGAGGGTTTCCTAGTAGCAGCCGCGGTGCATAAGTCAAATACACAGTCTCAATACATGTGTTGTTCATATGTGGATTCGAGAACAAGAAGTAGTTCTCCACCACCTAGCAGATACATTCCCATTTGATGCTAAGGGGCTTTATGCCTGGCTATACCCATTAGACCGAGCACGGCGAAGCTGAGATCGTATAGCAAGGGCAATACATTGGAAGAGAAGATGAAGACATGTGCACCAATATGTCGGTCAACGAATACATCGATATGTCGCCTGCCGGAGATACGTTAGCCAATGATGGTCTAGAGGATATGTTGGCTGATGCTAACATTGATGATCTGGAGCAGATGTTGCGCGATGGGGAGGGGAACTTCACCAATAAAAAAGAGTTTCAAAAGTTCCAGTATATGGTAGAGGACTTTACAACACTGTTGTTCCCAGGCTGCGAGAAGGAGCACAAAAAGTTGCGTACCATGGTTTCACTGCTGCAATTGAAGGGAAGCAATGGGTGGTCTGATACAATCTTCACAGAGTTGTTAATGTTCTTGAAGAATTTACTTCCAAAGGAAAATGTGCTACCAAAAAACACGTACCACGCCAAGAAGGTTATGTGCCCATTGGAGTTGAAAGTACAGAAAATACATGCATGTCCAAATGATTGCATGTTGTATCGCGGAGAGCATGCAAACTTGCAAGCTTGTCTTGTATGTGGTGCAGCACGGTACAAGCGTGACATTGATGGTATTGATGGTGAAGGAAAGAAGAAAAGGTGTCCCATGAAGGTGATGTGGTATTTTCCCTATAGTCCCCCGTTTAGAGCATTTATTCGCGAACATAAGACATGCCGAACTGTTGTGATGGCACGTCGATGAGCGCAAGGATGATGGAATGCTGAGACACCCCATTGATTCTACGCAGTGGAGAAACATCGATAGGAAATATAAGAAGCCCTTTGCAGAAGATGTTTGGAATATAATATTTGGGTTGAGTGCGGATGGGATGAATCCATTCGGCAACATAGGCAGTAGTCATAGCACTTGGCCTGTGATTCTATGTATCTACAACCTTCCTCCTTAGTTGTGTATGAAGTGGAAGTACATTATGATGCTAGTGCTGATACCAGAGCCAAGGCAACCTAGCAACGATATCGATGTCTACCTGAAACCATTAATAGAAGATCTTGTAATATTGTGGAATGATGGTGTACAGGTATGAGATGCATGCAAACACGAGAACTTCACCCTATGCGCAATGTTGTTCATAACAATCCAAGATCGGATAATCCTTGGCAACCTATCAGGCCAGACTGTTAAAGGCTATTGTACATGCTTGCATTGTTTGGATGAAACAGAGAGCTTGTGGCAAAAGAACAGCCGAAAAATAGTGTACCTAGGTTCTTGTAAATTTCTTCGCAAGAATCACCTGTACCGCAGCAACATGAGAGCTTTTGATGGGAAAGTTGAGACTCGATCACCTCCTAAGCATCGCACTGGGAGACAGGTATATGAGATGGTAAAGGCACTTAGGATTATCCTTGGAAAGGGACGCGAGAGTACACTAGTTCCGAAATCTAATCTTAGAGCACCTATGTTCAAAAAGAAATCTGTCTTTTATGATTAGCATATTGGACGGATTGGGTGGTTCGACATGCAATGGATGTCATGCACATTGAGAAGAACGTGTGTGATAGCTTGATTGGTAAGTTACTAGACATACCGGGGAAAACAAAGGATACATTCCAAGCACGGAAGGACCTGAAATGTTTAAAACTTAGATATGATCTACATCCCAAAGAGATGGAAGAAGGTGATAAATATCTTGGCCCCGCTAGCTACAATCTGAGCAAGGTGAAGAAAATTGCAATGTGCAAGTGCTTACATAGAATCAAAGTTCCATCCGGTTACTCCGCCAACATAAAGAGACTAGTAAACATGAAAGACTTGAAATTAACTTGCATGAAGACTCATGATTGTCATGTGATGATGACACAGATGCTTCCAACTGCAATTAGAGGTATTCTACCGCTGAAGGTCTGAAACCCAATCATAAAAGGTGTGTTCATTCTTCAACATGATATCATAGAAGGCCATCGATCCGATCAAGCTAGATAAGGTGCAGGAAGATGTGGTCGAGACTCTATCCTAGCTTGAGGTGTTGTTCCCTCCATCATTTTTTTGATATCATGGTGCATCTCATTGTTCACATTGTGAAAGAGATACAGATTCTTTGCCCCGTGTTTCTGCAATAGATGTACCCTTTTGAGAGGTTCATGGGAGTTCTTAAGAAATATGTTCATAACCAAAATCAGTCGGAAGGCTACATGGCCGAGGGATGGGGAACATAGGAGCTCATTGATTTCTGCGTCGACTACATGAATCCTAAATCGATTGGTGTGCATGTATCTCGTCATGAGGGGAGGCTTTAGGGGAAAGGGATGATAGGTGCAAACTCCTGCACTAACAAACCCATTTCATTCATGCAAGCACATTTCACAGTTCTGCAACAATCAGTTATAGTGGACCCATATGTCGAAGAACACTAGAAGATGCTACGTACCAGAAACTCAGGGAAGTCTGATGTTTAGATCGCGTGAGAGCACCGAGATCATTTTAGAGATTTGTTATGTAGACTGGTGATGGATAAGCAAATAGAGTGTGCTTAGTTGAATGTGTTGGCTCACAGACTGCCAACTACAATCTTCACGTTCCAAGGATATAACATAAATTGTTATACATTTTATATGAGAGATGAGGATAATAAGAGCTCCAACCAAAATAGTGGCATCCGTATAGATGCCTACGATTGCAATGAAAATAGTGAGACCTACTACGGAATGATAGAGGAGATCTGGGAGCTCGACTATGGAGTGTTAAAGGTTTCTCTTTTCCAGTCCTAACAGGTCAAACTCCCAGGGGGTGTGAAGATCGACAAGTACGGTATGACTACAGTGGAACCAAAACTCGTTGGATACAGGGAAGAACCATTCGTACTTGCGAATGATGTTATGCAAGTCTTCTATGTAAAGGACCCGGACCCTGCTAACAAGGAGGAGCGCCACGTGGTTCTTTAAGGAAAAAAGAAGGATTGTCGGAGTGGAGAATGTTGTTGACAAGGAAAACTACAATCAATTTGATGTGCTACCTCCTTTCGGAGAGGACGTCGACCTCGGTCCCATCAAAGACACCGAAAAACCTCCCTATGTACGTCGTGATCATAATGAAGGGTGAATCGTTAAGACAAAGTAGCTAAATTGTATTAATTACTATGTATGAATTTATTTTAGATGCAATTATACCTCACTTTCGTTATGGAAGTTTCAATTTGTAGTGGCGATGGTGGAAGATGTCTTTATTATTGAGCATATTGATTTTTGATTTTTAATAATGAATTAGCAATTTTTAACAATTTAAAATATTTATTGATAAAATTAAAATAAATAGGAAGCTCCAATTGTATTTTTTAATTATATCTCACTTTTGTTATCAAAGCTTCAATTTCTCTACGCTCGCGCGTGAAACTAAAACAAATTTTTTGCACCCCATGGCACCAAAGCGAAAGGGGTTTCACTGTCGGTGAAATATTGGGCTAGCAGTGAAACTACTTTCACTACCGGTGGATTTATTGAGCAGACAGTGCAAGTAGTTTCACTGCCGATCATCCTCTTGAGCCGGTAATGAAGGTACCCTTTCACTGTCGGTGAGAATATTGAGTTGATAGTGAAAGCCCTTCCCCATAATATGGCTCGACGCCCACGCCCTCTGATACTTAGAAATTTTTTCCTCTTCCCTCCTATGCCTTCTGACAAAACGCCTCCCAACACCGAGGAGACCATGCAGCCAGAGGACCACAAGCCCAAGCCCACTATCCCTGACCTCCTCGACGCCGTCATCCTCCTCCCCGATGTCGTCGTCATCCTCCTCTCTGGCGCCATTCTTGTCCTCCTCGACACCGTCATCCTCCTCCCTGGCCTGCGCTCCTCCTAACTCCGGTCGCCTCCTCCCTGGCCCGCGCTCATCACCGAGTCGCGCTCCTCCATGACTCCGGCCGCCTCCTCCACGACTCTAGCCACCTCCTCCCCGACGACGATCACCAAAGCCATGGTGAGTAGCCATCTCCCTCTTGGCCGAGCCGTCATAGCCGGTGCTCCGGTCGAGCCGTGTGATGCCCCTCCCTTCTTCTTTGTCTGGTGCCAGCCATCGTGCCGCTGTGATGCTCGGCCATTGTGCCACTATGATGCCCAGCCATCGTGCCGCTGTCATGGCACATTGTGCAATAAGGTGCATTCATATATCACATTTGCTCATATTTTGCCTAAATTGATGGATATCTTTCACTTTGTTCCTAGTGAGCTAGAAGGGCTTGATTATACGAACTTGAACAGAATGGAGACTAAACTAACAAACTAAATTATAGTGGCTTCCTTGCAATAATTTGACGGCCTTATGGGCTTATATTGGTTTCTTTCTTCTAGTAAGTTGTGGAGATTCTTCTCTACTTTATTACTTTGTATATTTTATTTGTTTCAAAATGCAGTGAGAATGGCATGTAGATATAGAATTACTGACATGGAGTTGTGCTAGGCACAACTATTTGGATTACCAAGCTTGTCTTTATCCTGTTTGGATTTCTTTGATGGTGTTATGCAACCTAATTATTACTTGGGAATGATTTGTTTGTTTTATGCATTTCAAGCAATTGGAGCTTGACTTTTTTAGTTAAACTCAAATGTTATTTACAAGAGGTGTCAGTTTCTGTACATTGATATGATAGGACAGTGGAGGACATTGGTGCAAATTATCGAAGTCCTAATAAGGCCATGCTCTCTATGGAGAAGCAAACATTTCTTTTGTAATACAATAAAATAGTGGTGATGATGATATGGCTTGAGGCCGTATTTCTTTATTACTTCTAGGACTTTAGTACTGATTACCTGTTCGGAGAGAAAGCTTGCATTCTTCTCAAGTACTGAAGCTCTAATAAGGCCATTTGCCTCCTTTCCGAACAGGTAATCAGTACTGAATTCCTAATAAGGCCATTTGCTTGAGCCACCGTGCTGTAATGTAACATGAACATTATCTTTTCTTTGCAGTAACATTTTTTGGTATTATTGTGGTTTGTATAGTATATCATTTTTGCATATTCTCTGAAATTTAGGACTGCTATGATATGGTGTGTTGTTCAGCCTTGGCATAGTTCAACTCCTATTATGTGTTGTATAAAAAATTGCATTGTTTTCATACTTGTTTTACTTTTTTGCAAATGATGAAATTGGAGAACTATTTACCATACATATGACTGTAAAGCTCGACTGGGATGGTTATTACACATTCACCTTACACGTCTTTTCACTATTCCTGTCGATCTTACAGTCGTATATAATTATCTCCATAATCTGATGTGGATCAATCAAATAATAGACTCTTTGTTTGATGGTGGTTTCATATGATGCTAGTGACTAATTTTTGTTTTTGTTTGTTCCTTTTCTTCTTACACACCATGTATAGATACTGATGCTATGCTTATTTTAGCACTGATCAATGCATTGTCATGATGAGTTTGTATGAAAAGCACTGCCCAGTATAACATTTATGCCTATTATTTGAAATTTAGGACTGATATGACATGGTATGCTATCCATCGTGGCCGTCAAAGTAGAGTGTTCTCCAATTGGGAGGAATGCTATGCACAAATTAATGGATTCAAAGGAGCATGCTACAAAGGATACAGGTCCAAACATAAAGCTATTGCAGCATAAAACAGTCGTGTTAGCCAAGCCCAGCTAAAATTGGCTAACTTCAAAAATAAGAAGTGTGATTTCACATACAAAGATGTCATAATCCTAATGATGTGACTTATAAGAATGTGTCAATTGGTAGTACCTTTATGCCTATTTTTCTACGTTAGATTTGACTTTTTTTGTTAAATGGGGTTCTAACGTAATTACAATATTGTATGTGTATGCATTATATCTATCGACTCCTTCATGGTTATCTCACTTTTTCGATAGCCTCTCTCCCTCCCTCATCGGCTTTATCTCTATCTCCCTCCTTTCTCAGCTCTCTATATGTAGACTACCTAACCACTCGTCCTCATCAGATCCAGAACTTCCAGGAAGGAATGGAACCGCTAACCACCAATCTGGCCCAGTTGCTAGAAGGAGATGTAGTGCCGCCATCAAACATTGAAGAAGGTAGATCCAACCACTACCTCAACCTAGAACAAATAGACGCCTATGGAGGCGATGAGGTAATTTGTAAGTAGATGAATGCATCTGTTCTACATATTATCGTTTAGGTTCCCAATAGTTTTTCCGCTTATGCGCAGATGCTTGATGCTCCAGAGGGTCACGACAATGAGCAATCCCAGGAGCAACATCATGTTCGAGGTCCCTCGAAGATGCCTACAGGATGATTTGTGATCACACAGGTCTCACCAGCAGGGGAGCCAACTGCACCTGAGAGAGTTCTGGGGTTATACAAGTCAGTTTATGGGATTGCTGTTAAGGATCACGTGCCCATCAACTACAGATTGTGGACTGGCGAACGAGGTGATCTACACGTAGTTCCTGATTTGATCAAGAACGATATCTTGTGGCCTAAGATATTAGAGAAGTTTGACTTCCCTAAAGGGACACATATGAAAGTAGTTAAGCGTAAGATGCTAATGATCACGTGCATTTCATTTAAGAACCGGAAGGGCACATTGAACAGAACATATGTGCAGAAAGGTACAACGCCAGATTTTCGTAAGTGGTTGCAACTGGAAGATCATTGTCAAGCCTTTGCAAACAACAAGTCGTCGGAAGAAGCACTGAGGTTGAGTGCAGTGAACAAAGCGAACTCAAAGAAGAACCTCTACCCCTACAAAGTCGGTAGTCATGGGTACGTGAGGAAAGAACGGCAGTGGCAATAATAGCTAGATCAACTTCGAGAGAGATGTGTCACACCTGAGATGGAGGACTGAAGCAATCGACCGGCGCGCTTCCTTCTTGGGAGGGGTGCTTCTTACTCATCTGATGAAAGCTTATGCTTTACGACCATGAAAGACCAAGAAGTGATGCAAACTCTTGCAAAAAAAGCTTGCAAAAGCTCACAAGCATTCTGCACAAGGATCTTTCTAGCCAGACAGGGATAGGGTCGAGCTCACCTTGGCCTTGGGAAACATGGAGAACACGAGAACAGTGGTTGCACACCAGGCGATGTCGACAGTTACAAGAGTCGAAAGAGATCCCAAGCAGAGAAAGATGCAGAACGAGAGGCATGACACGCTAGGATGATGCAAATGCTTAAACAAGCGCTACAACGTTAGGGGGAACATACAGACGAAAAGATAGCTCAGGAGGTACAACAAGCCCTCATTCATGAAGGGGCCACCATTGTGAGCAATCAGGAATGGCCTGTAGCGTCTCCTAATGTTGCGTGCTCCAGCCCTGGTGCTCATCTGAGTAGCTGTGCGTCCATGGGAGTTCCCAGAACTGACCCCATCACTTATCCTGTGGACCTCATCACAGCACGGACACCTTGTGAACTGCACATTAGTGCTAGGAACATTACCATCAAGGTGGCTTCCAGCGTGGCTTATCCCCACGGCTCCCATGAACATTTGCACGGACATCCGATATCGGAGGGCTACATCGTGGTTGAAGTAGATGAGGCAGTTGACCAGTACCGTCATGTTGAGATGGACTAGCCCACAGAGGAGGTTGCGAACACTATAGGAGAGAACGAGCACACATTCATCACGTGGGAGAAAGCCTACATATTTATTTCCATCAGGGATAGCTACTGAGAATCTCTACTCTTCATTACGCCCTAGGCTACCGTCACCTCGGAGATCTCCCTCTCTTCAGCCATCTCCCAAAAGAAGTCCACCTACTCAACCATCGCTTCGAAGAAGTCCACCGCTCAAGAAACCAGCACCATCAACAAGCTAGCCATCAGCTCAGAAAACAAGATCAGATTCTACAACATCCAAGGAGACGACATCATCTAAGAAGTCGGTGGAATCTAAGAAGTTGGAGGAACCCAATGATGTCTATTCACTCACTGCTGAGGAAACAAAAAAGATTGTGGATGCCAGTGTCATGAATCATTTCCATCTACCACCACCTCCACCAAAGCTTGTTGTGCCTAAAGATACCATGAAATTTTTCATGAATATGGCCAAATCTAAACAGACAGGGGCGGCTTCAAGTAAGCCACCGAGTAACTTCGAACGTATCAGTAAGAAGCAAGCCAAGAGCAAATCAACTCTAATCGTTCAAGATGCTCCAAGCATTGGGGAGTTCCTAGCTTCTTCTGGACTATCAGTAGAAGAATTAGCATGGTTTACTGTGGGAGTGAATATTACAAAGTTGGAAGTTACATGGCCATTTGAGTTGACCAAACCTTTGGTCAAACCAGATATAGAAAGAAACCTTACAACTCAAATGCGCTGATTGCATCAGTGGTACTTGGAGCAATCTAGGCATGGTTTGCAGGCGTTCCCCGTAAGATACACATATGAATATTTCCTCAACAAGGATGGCTCCTTCTAGGTGTATTTCAAGGACATGTATGAACTGTATAAGGCAGATGCCCTCGATGTGGCTATAGTCAGAGCGTGGACTCTGTAAGTGACTTATGCATATAAATCATGTTATATGATCTTGTACCTTGAAATTGCATGGAGAACTTCTCTATTTCGTAGAATGGAGATCCACGCCTGCATACAACAATTTGATCGTAAAGTTGGATTCATCAATCCTAGGCTTGTGATCCAGACGCTTGTAAGGGAGAGTCCAGACTTCACCAAGAACTACATATTGAAGTGTCTGCTTCACCACTAATATAAGAAATTCATACTCTTACCCAACAGCTATGAGTACGTGCTTGCGCACTAGGGTGTTCTGCTTTTATGGGCAACTCGATTCTAGTACTAATTTGCTATGGTGACATAATATTTCTACAGCTTTCATTGGATCCTCCTTGTCATCCACCCAGACTTGAGCAAGATCATTGTCTTGGACTCACAAAAGAGAGCTCACATGACTTACCAAAACCTCATTGACATGCTAAACTGATAAACTCGATCATTTCATTGTCTCGACGATTACATCTAAGTTTAATTGGTATTCATATTCACGTACAAAGTGTACACAAGATACCGTAAAAAGTGTCTTATTCACTTTCCATTCAGGAAGGAGTATAATGTAAAAACTGACTTTTTGATACGTACGAAATTTTCATATCTTGCATTTCCTTTTGAATAAAAAGGTTCAATTCATTCCACTAACGAATAATTTCCTCTTGAAGTGTATGAGGCAGCCACCCAGCAAGGATCTTTGTGCCATTTATGTTCTAACTTTCATACAAGGATTCAGCCTGGACGGAGACACTATCAGGTTCAATGATCTTGAGGTATGAAATAACATATCGATGCATTTTATTCAATTTCTACACATGTTCAAGGACTAATTCTTTCGATTCTTCAAACATAGTGCTCCAAACTATGCATAAAAGAGTTACATCCTGTAGAAATAAATGCCCTTCAAGAACAGATCATCGGGTTCTTTATGGAACATGTTATCAACTCAAACGGCGAGTTTCATGAATTGATCATGCCGTCGACCAGTGACAAACCTTCAGATTACACCGTACCTTCTAGTACAGAGTATACGATAAGGAGGAAGTCTACCATATGGTTAGACAGCTTATATATCGCCAAATGACACCATTTTAATGAAGGATATTAATTACTATGTATTAATATAGGGCATGAATTACTATGTATTAATGAAGTTGTATTTCGGAGTTGGTACCATCAAACGACTCTTCGACAGAATGGCCTTCCAACAAGGATGTGAAGAAGGAGCAACAAGCAATGGCCTGTCAGTGCGCCTAAGAGAAGGATGAGAAACTGACCCGTCAGTTGTGCGCTGTGGAGGAGCAAGAAGCAGCATCCTGTAAGAATGCCTAGGAGGAGGACGAGAGGGTGGCCTGTCAGTGCGCTGTGGAGGAGGCCGAATGCTCAAACCGTACTAGCGTTCAGGGGTCGGACTTCGTTATCTTTGACACGCCACTGAGCCTGGAGCTTAGGCAACGCCGTGGTCAATCAGGCATGGCTGTGTCCTTTGCTCCACCACCATCCGGTCCCCGTGTCCCCACACGTACACACGCCATTAGCCGTTCATGAGGAGACGTGGTCCTCATCGCGGGAGAGGTAGAGAGGTACTAGACTAGCTCAACTCGATCGACTTTTTGAGGGGGTGATCTATGAGAACTATTATGTACATATGTGTGATATGAATTACTATGTATTAATGAAGGTGCTTTTATTATTGATTTACATTACATATGTCTCATTGTATGCATGTATTGAGTGAGAGAGAGATAGAGAGATCGAGGAGAGAGAGGGAGGACAGAGAAGATAGAGAGTGAGGACATGGCTAGAGTAAAAGGGCGGGGAGCCACAACACTGCCGCTGAAATCACCAGCCGGCAGTGATACCCAGGTAATCACTGCCGACCGAATCCTTCAGCCGGCAGTGATAACCCCTTTCACTACTGGTCCACGGAGCTGGCAGTGATAGTCCCAGACTATCACTGCCCATTACCCACTACCGGTTCCAAAACTGGCATTGAAGAGGGTTATAGAGCCGATAATGATGTACTGTTCTGTAATAGTGAAAAGAACCTTGTGTTCATATCTCATCCATGAAGTCACATGTTAATAGTTCTTTTCTTCGTTTGTCTCTATTTGCTTCTGCTTGAGTTTTGATGTACGTTGGGTGAAATAAAGGAGAAGGTCATCTAATTTGAAAGAATTTAGTGAAACACCTATTTACCCCTCTAGTCACCAATCTCTATCTTACAAATGCAAACACACCATAGTATCCTAAAACGTGCTACATAATATACTACGCAAATATCTTGATATATCGTGTTCCTTCATGCGACCGATCGATGGGCATATGGACAAGCACCGCGGATCGAATGGTTCAATAGCATTTGTTGAGTTACCGAGTCAATTCCCTTATTAATTTGTTTGGACATTATTCCTTTCTTTTTTGAGAATATGATATATACTCCTATCTAGCTAGAGCTGTCACGTCCTTTAAAAATGTATCGATTCCTAACGTTATGATCGTATGTATAATACTACCTCTATTTTCTTGTACATATTGTTTTGGCATCGGTATGTCTTCTCGCGGCCCATCTCTCATAGGAGACACAGACGGTGGCCATTCCGATCCGGCACAAGTGCCATCTCTCCATGGAGGCGGCCAGTCAACCGCAACAGAGCATCCCTGGGTGGCATCTGATCCACATTGATGCCCCTTTGGGATACCCGGCCGTTGGCATGGCGGCAGCCCTTCAGATCCAACGGATCCAGTGGCGTGGCACCTCCTCCGAACGGCACTACCATCATTCCCGCCATGGCGGCACATCTGACAATGGCGTCACACGGCTACGCTACTCTCCAGTGATAGCAACCCGACTGCGCTTCCCTCCATCGGTAGAGACTGCATCGACGTACGATAGCACCCGGCTGCGTCTCACCATGGTAGCTACGCTGCTCTCAAGGCGGCGGTCTCCCACGCGGCAGCCACCCGACTGTGGCAGCAGCCCTTGGCCAGCAACCCCACCCTCTCCCGTGGCTCTTGGACCCTACCCAGTGGTGACTCTTAGCCTTCCCGGCCTACCCAACGGTGACAACTGGCCACACCTGGCGGCTGGCGGGGACCATAAGCAGTGGCGAGTGTCGACCATCAGTGGCGGCGACGGCCAGCCGGTCGGGTGGCGCTGCCAAAGCCGTGACCAGGCGGAGACACAGGGGCGGGGGAATTATCCAAATTATGCACTGGACTTTAATATAATATCAATTATATTGTATTCCTCGCATTTAAGCCCTTCAAGATTTTAATAATTGCAAGAATTTGTATATTTTTACATTTCAACCCTCAAATTTTAAATGTACTATACTATATTATATTTACCTAATGTAAATATACATTTCATATCCTCATGTCCTTAGTAATTGCATAGTAATATGTATTACTACTTAACAACCTCTCAGGTTCTCAATATTTTATATGGGATTCAATACAACCTCAGTTATATTGCATATTTTTGCAATTAAGTCCCTCAAGACATTAATAAAAACATCTCAACGGCAGGCCAAATGAAAATATTACAAACTTGTAATATTTCTATTTAATCCATCAGCTTTTACATAAATTACATTTTATTTACCTTTTGTAAATATGCATTCTAGACCTTCAAATTTTTAGGAATTATAGAAATAATATGTATTACTGCATTTTAACTGTATTACCTCAGTAGTACCTTGGAATTTCATACATTATAGTTTATTACACTTTTTCATTTCTTCCATGCAATCATTTCATTGCAACTTATTAAATGGTATAAATATTCTCTGTGTTTATTATTTATTTAAGCCTCTACTTAAATAATTCATAGAAATTATTAAAAATGCTCATAAATTTATTATTACCATTTTAATATTGTTGGCCTAGCACAAGGTATTGGAGACTTTGACATTGGCTGTGAGTGTAACATTGTCTGCCTTAATTGAACAGAGTTCATGTGACGATGAGTAGTATAGAATTACCATATCCGAACACCCTAAGGATTTTCGTTATTCTCGGGGTATATCTCTATCTCCGGGAAGGGAATTGCCCAAGTCAGGGAGCGTATATTGTAACAGAAGATGGTGGATATATAAGTGCTAGTGATGTTGAGGATGAATATGCTCTTGCAGCTAACCATACAGGTGATGAGGATGGTCGTGAGATGGATATCGATCATGAGGAAGTGTTTGATGCTACTACCAAGGAGGATTATCGGACCCTTATTGTGCAGCAAGTGTTAAGCGCTCAAATGGAGCAAGTAGAACAGCTATAACATCACAATTTGTTTTTAGATGTTCCTCATAGTCAAGGATCATCGTGTTCGAGTCATTATTGATAGAGGAAGCTGCAAACTTGGTAAGTTCAGATATGATCAAGAAGCTTGCCTTGTCGACAAGAAACCATCCTTACCCTTATCATATTCAATGGTTCAAAAACAGTGGTAAGGTGAAGGTAATGCAAACAGCTAGGGTGCATTTTTCTATTGGTTCATACCATGATTGTGCTGATTTCAATGTAATACCCATGCAAGTATGTTCATTTTTGTTAGGACGACCATGGGAGTTTGATACTGATGCAACACATCATGGTAGAAATAATAAACACATCATAGTTGAAGTAATAAGTACACCCTTATGCAAAAAGGAAAGAAAATAACTTTTCTACCTTTAACCCCTACTCAAATTGTGAAATGTGAACAAGAGATAGCTAAAAATAAGATAAAAGAGTTTGAGAATGAATCTAAAAATCATAAAGTAGCGAAAAAAAAATTCACTCAAAAAGGAGAAAGCAACAATAACTTCTAAGTCCGATGGAATCAAATTAAAAGCGGGTGTTATGCTTGCCACTAAATTTGATCTTGCTCAAATTTGTAATAATGAGCTGCAATGCTATGCTTTGATATGGAAAGATGCTTTAGTTTCACTCGAGAATATATCTAGCTTTTTGTCTCCTGCTGTTGCCAACCTTTTGCTGGAGTTTGTGGATGTATTTTCAGCTGAGGTTCCCTCGGGATTACCACCTATTCGAGGGATTAAACATCAAATTGATTTGATTTCGGAGCAATTTTGCCAAACCGTGCTGCATATAGAATCAACCTGAAAGAGACTAAAGAAATTTAGCAGCAAGTCCAAGGTCTTTTGGACCGCGGGTATGTACGACAAAGTCTTAGCCTTTGTGTTGTTTCCATTCTTTTGGTTCCTAAGAAAAACAGTAGTTGGCGTATGTGCGTTGATTGTAGAGCCATTATTAATATTAATATAAGATATCGTCACAATATCCCTAGGTTAGATGATATGCTTGATGAGTTGAGTGGTTCTATAATTTTCACTAAAACTGACTTGCGAAGTGGATACCACCAAATGAGGATAAAACTTGGAGAATTATGGAAACCCGCTTTTAAAACTAAGTTTGGCTTGTATGAGTGGTTAGTAATACCTTTTGGTTTAACTAATGCACCTAATACTTCCATGCGATTGATGAATGAAGTTTTACGTGTTTTTATTGGAAGATTTGTGATGGTATATTTTGATGATATCTTGATTTACAGCAGGACACAAGAACAACACTTTGATTATTTACATACTATTTTTAACGCTTTGAGAGGTGAACGTTTGTTCGGTAACTTCGAAAAGTGCACCTTTTGCATAAATCGAGTCTCTTTTCTTGGATATGTTGTTACTCTATATGGAATAGAGGTGGATGAAATAAAAATCGAAGTCATAAAGAACTGACCAACTCCTGAGACTATTACACAAGTAAGAAGCTTTCACAGGTTTCTATCGACGATTTGTGTGGGATTTCAGCACCATTGCTGCTCCATTAAACGAGTTGACAAAGAAAGGAGTAGTTTTCAAATGGAGACCTGCACAAGAATAAGCATTCAAGTTGTTGAAAGAGAAGCTCACCCATGCTCCATTGCTTTAACTCTCTAATTTTGGTAAGACCTTTGAATTGGAATGTGATGCTAGTGGGATTGGAATTGGAGGTGTGCTAATTCAAGAAGGTAAACCTGTTGCTTATTTCAGCAAGAAATTAAGTGAGCCAAGTCTGAATTATTCCACTTATGATAAAGAATTGTATGCTTTAGTTCGTGTGTTTGAAACTTGGCAACATTATCTATAGCCCAAAGAATTTGTTGTACATTCTGATCATGAATCACTGAAACATATTAGAAGTCAAGCTAAACTGAATAAACGACATGCTAAATGGATAGAATTTATTGAGTCTTTTTCATCTGTCATAAAACATAAAGGACAATGTGATTGCTGATGCGCTTTCTAGGCGTTATACCATGTTATCTCAACTTGATCATAAGATTTTTGGTTTAGAGACCATTAAGGACTTGTATGCTGCTGATTTAAAATTTAAAGAAGCGTTTGAACATTATAAAGAAGGGAAAACATGGAATAAATATGTGCTGAATGACGGATTGCTCTATCGTGCTAACAAGCTATATATTTCAGCTAGCTCCGTTCGTCTTTTGTTGTTGCAGGAGGCACATGGAGGAGGATTGATGGTACATTTTGGAGCAAAGAAGACTAAAGATGTGCTGGCCACTCATTTCTTTTAGCCAAAGATGAGACGTGATGTCGAACGCTACGTGTCCCGTTGCACCTCTTGCAATAAAGCTAAGTCTCGCTTAAATCCACATAGTCTTTACATGCCTCTTCCTGTTCCTAGTGCACCTTGGGAGGATATTTCTATAGATTTTATTTTAGGATTGCCTAGGACAAAGAGGGGGAGGGAAAGCATATTTGTAATTGTGGATCAGTTTTCTAAAATGGCATATTTTATACCTTCTTATAAGAGCGATGATGCTACAAACATAACTGATTTATTTTTTAGGGAAATCGCTTGACTATATGGAGTGCCTAATACTATCATCTCGGATCATGACATAAAATTTTTGAGTCACTTTTGGAGATCACTTTGAACAAATTAGGGACAAAGCTGTTATTTTCTACTACGTGTCATCCCCAAACCGATGGTCAAACAGAGCAACCGTACATTATTGACCATATTACGGGCAGTTCTAAAGAAGAATTTGAGATATGGGAAGAGTGTTTACCACATATTGAATTTGCTTACAATAGATCGGTACACTCCACCACCAAGGTAAGTGCGTTCCCAGAAGTGTATGGATTTAATCCCCGTGCTCCTATTGATTTACTACCTTTGCCTACTTTTAAAAGACTTAATTTAGATGCTAAGAAACGTGCTGAATTTATTCTTAAGTTACATGAAACCACTAAATAGAATATACAGAGAATGACTGAAAAGTATAGGATTGCTGGAAGTAAAGGTAGGAAGGAAATAAAATTTGAACCGAGTGATTTAGTTTGGTTGCATTTGAGAAAGGATAGGTTTCCAAAACTAAGAAAGTCAAAATTGATGTTAGAGCTGATGGACCATTTAATATAATTGAGAAAATCATTGACAATACATACAAATTGGACCTACCTGTAGATTTTGGGGTTAGTCCTACATCTAACATTTCATATCTAAAGCCCTACTTGAGAGAAGAAGAAGAGCTTGAGTCGAGGACGACTCCAATTTAAGAGGGGGAGGATGATAAGCTCATGGCTCCTTCGGATACGATCAATACCGCCAATAATCCTCAAATCATACAAGGTCCAATTATAAGAGCATGTACACGACAATTAGACTACCATGTGAACTCATTTCTCGATGTTCATGCTTCCTTGGATGGATTCCTACTAAATTCTTGTGATGTTTTATTTCTTAGAAATGTGGGAGAAGCACCACAACCTTACCCGGATATCACCCTTCGAAGGCCAAGTCTACTCGGACTTGAGGCTAAGCTCTAGTCGTGGTCATGTCGCAAGACAGCACGTCAGTAAAAAAGGCATAACTCTGTCATACGAAGTCAGTTTTAGGCAATCTTTGACATTCTTGAAAGCTCACGATGAGCCCTTTCCAATGGATATGAGGTTAACCAAATATTCCTTATAGTTTAGTCAGAGTCAAAGAATAAGGTGTTGTGCCACCATTTTGGACCTAGTTGGGTCTTGTAATCGTGTCGGGGTCAGAGTCCAGGTTGTTTACACCTCTTTCCATGGCTGCACAACCCTAGGTAGACCTCCTTACATTTCCCCTATATATACACATTAGTCATAATAGTTTAAGCTCGGGTTTTTCTTAGATTATTCCGTTTCATACAATTTCGCCGCTTGTACGGTTCGTGGAAGCCCAACTATATATTCAAATTGCATCTACCTGTTCTTGCTTGTGTTCTCAATTCGCTTGCAGGAAAAGCCTTCTTGGCGAGATCAATCACGTATTGGTACGGTTGATAACCATGAAGTAGTGGTGTAGTGGTTGCAAGGGTTCTCGATCTGTCTTGGTCAGAGCCTTTGGATCAACAACGTCGAAACTCCACCAATCGACTTATCATATTACCTTCGAAAGATTGGGCAAACACGCATCATGCAACTCAAGGAGGAAGACCGTGGACCCTTAGCCGCAGTGAGTGAGGCAGTCCATGACCCCCTCGGCCCTTAACCTCGACAAGCCTCTGGACGCAGGGCTATCCGGAGCCCAGCGGCAACTATTAGAGGTGATGTCAATGGCTAGGTTGGGGGAGGCACTCCGCGACCCCTTCGACCCTTAACTGTGGTGAGGCTCTAGAGGCCGGTCCATCCGGAGCCCGGTGGCAGTTACCAGAGGTGAGGTCGATGGCTAGGCCAAGGGAGGAAGTCCCCAACCCCCTCGCCCTTTAACCGAGGTGAGGCTCTGGAGGCAGGGCCATCTGGAACCTGACGGCGGCTGCCGGAGGTGGCACTGATGGCAAGGCTGAGGGAGGCACTCCGCAAACCCCTTGGCCTTTAACCGTGGTGAGGCTTCGGAGGTAGGGCCATCCAAAGCATGGCATCGACTGTCGGAGGTGACATCGATGGCTAGGCTGAGGGAGGCTGTCTGTGACCCTCTCAGCCTTTAACTGCGGTGAGGCTACAGAGGTAGAGTCATCTTGAGCCTGCGGTAGCTGCCAGAGGTGTCGTCTATGGCTAGGCTGAGGGAGGCACTTCGTGACCCCCTCAGCCCTTAATCGTGGTGAGACTCCAGAGGCAGGGCCATCCAGAGCCCAACGGCAGTTGAGGAAGGTGACGCCAATGGCTAGGCCGAGGAAGGCAGTCCACAACCCCTCAACGCTTTTTGGTGACGGTCGAATGAAGGGAGCATCTTGCACCTTTCGTGTAGTGTGCTTTGCATGCAACAGTATTCCCTCGACCCCCTTGCGCCTTATGGTTGCGAGCAAGAGGAGGGCACATTCTATCAATGCCATTGTCATGTATGCCACGACTGTATACATGCGCGTATGCATATATGCATGTGTGTATAAATGAAGTAATTTTTGCGTTAATCAATAAGCTGATTTGGACCTCGACTGTATTGAGGATATGCTCATTCCACGCCTCTCCAGCATGTAGCAATGCCGGAGGGTCTGGGACCTTAACAGTACTGAGGCTATGCCTGTGCCATGCCTCTCTGTCATGTAGCAATGCCAGAGGGTTTGGGACCTCGATGGTACTGAGGCTATGCACGTTCCACGTCTCTCCGGCATGTAGCAATGCCGGAGGATCTGGGACCTTGATAGTACTGAGGCTATACCCGTTCCACGCCTCTCCAGCATGTAGCAATCTCGGAGGGTCCACATCTTGTTGGCACGGAGGCTATGCCTTCAAGATGTCGGCGGGGCCATACCTCTCCGGCATATAGGCTATGCCTTAAAAAATGCAAAGGGTTTCTTACCTCTCCGGCACGGAGGCTATCGCCTTCAAGATGCCAGAGGGTTTTCTTAAGACATCTCCATGTGCAGATATTTTTAAGACATCTTCGTTTTGCAGCGGATTTCAAGACATCTCCGTTAGTGGAAGTTTTCAAGACATCTCCGTGTGGTGATGGTTTTCGAAACATCTCCGTTTTGTGGAAGTTTTCATGATATCTCCGTGTGGTGGAGGTTTTCAAAATATCTCTGTTTTGCAGAAGTTTTTAAGACATCTCTGTGTGGCAGAGGTTTTCAAAACATCTCTGTTTTGTAGAAGTTTTCAAGACATCTCTGTGTGGCAGAGGTTTTCAAGTGTTGTGCGCCATTTGAGCAAAGGTGTGACTTAAGTTTTACTGTCTACTATTTGAACAGATATATAACATAAATTTTACTGTCTACTATTGAAGGGAGACATAGCTTAAGTTTTACTATTTACTATTGTTACCAAATAGTTATCTGTTGTAGAGGCCCTCAACAGCTAGGCTAACTACTTTCAAAGTACTTTGCCCCTTCTATCTTGAAAATTTAACCAGCTAGGTAAGCTACTGCTCGGTGGTCATGGGCGTACCTTTGCTAAAATAAGGCCTCCCTAGCAAGGTCGGAGGCCTGGAAGCCTCGTAGCTCCTAGGAGGGGAAAGGGTTGGTGCAACTCAATCCTCATCGCTTGGGTATTGTATCATTGGTGACGGAGCAGGAGGAGGTAGACCAGGCTGAGGGGGGCTTGATAAGGTCCGAAGACCAACCCAGTGGCCCGTTCTAATTTTTTGACCCCTGGAACACCTACCGTTGACTCTTTCCACTACCAGGCATCCTAGCTCCCTAGGTACTCCGTCCAAAAGGCTATAAGGCTTCGGAAATTCTCGGTATTATGGCCACGCCTAGCTCCATGCAGGATTCACCAGTACCCTCCCTGTGGTACCGAAGCCTGTGGTCGGCATCAAAGGTGTTTGTAGGATTTACGCGTACCGGAGCCTATGGTCTCTGTGGATCTGCACGTACCGGAGCCCGATAGACAAATTCTCAAAAGACGCTGGCTCGACAAAGGTGTGCTGGGCACCATCACAAGAGACGTCGCGAGGGTGGGCCCATGCATGAGTGCCCCTGGCTCGAGCGCCCAAAACCACTAAAGGTCGGTCTGCACGGCCACGGCCTCGGCCGTAACCCCTTGGGGTGCTATGATGTCCTGGCTACATCATTGTTGGAGGGTCTCCACACCAGTCGGGGCCTCAGCGCCAGCCTGTTCCAGGGCTACTATTAGGTCGACGGTGGCCAGAGTGTCGATGTTCCGTCCGGTGGTGGAACTGGTGGGTGTACATAGCTTGCATGGTTGTGGTAGTCATGTGGACCCTCACACGGGCGTGGCCAGTGAGTCAGCCGCTTGTGCTGCAGCCTTGGTGGTCTACTTTTTGGGTGGCATCCTATCTCTCTTTGTGCTTCTATGTTCGAGTCCTCACGGACGACGCGTTGTTGGTGCAAGAACATATCTTTCACAAATAAGTGCTGTGAGTGTCTCCTCTGGAGAGAGGACTCAAGCTTGGAGATGAAATGAAAAGAAAGGAATACCATTGTGTTTATCATCAAGAGATTGGTCCCTAGTCTAATGGCTATGGATTTGTATTTATAGTGCCATTTGGGGTGTAAGTATACAAATAGGCCCTTACAGAGATAGCGATGCAAGTTACCGTCATGCTACAGGGACTTATGGCTAGTCGAATTACACAGTCTGGGCTCAGACAGAATACATTTACCCTAACTAGAAGATATTATCTACTATGGCAAATACAATAGTGTAGTTGACTCCAGAGGGTGCGATACTCGACCGGTCGTCAATTCCAACATGGCGCTACACTGTCATGAATGTCTGGATGACCACCACTTGTATTGGTATTAAATACCTATCACTTCTTTGCAGGCGGCGGATGCCTCGTGGGCCCTCTCTGGCTGATTTTCCTCCAAGAATTGGTGACCCACTCCCCTGGCTTCGGAGAGCTTCCCTAGGATCCAAAGGACTGGGGCTCCAAAAGGCGGGGGCTTCAGGATAATGGGGCTCTGGAGGGCTCCGGAGTCCGGAGACCTAAGAGGTCTTCCGAGACCCAAGATTCATAGGTATAGGCTGACAGGGTCCTTAAATATGACTCCCAACAATCTCTTATGAAGATCAGCAACTTTCCCTGTCTTGAGAGACAGTAGCTAGAGGGATTCACGGTCTTCGGAAACCGGGTCTCCGGCTGTGGATCCAGAGCCTATGGGCTTTGGAGGAACTCTTGATGGCGGTCGTTTAGTAATATTAGGTACCCCCACAATTATTATATCTTTGTTTGTTCTGGGTATTAAGGAATCTTAACAAACATCCAATAATTGTATCTCCGTAATATGATAAGTACATTGCAGATACGGTTTATCCGGAAGCACGCGTACGGGCTTTGTTTTTTCAAATCCGGCATGGGCGCATCGATCGTGTGTTGTCACTGAAGATCTTGGGGAATTTTGGTGATCTTGTAGCGTGTATTGTACTACAACTACAGCTGCAGCTCAGGATCTGGGGTAGACGTGTATACAATCATTTCCAGCTCATCACGCAAGTACACGAGTTGTCATCACGCAAGTACACGAGTTGTTTCAAACAAACACATGTATGTGTAAAGTACAGAGACTTTTAAATGAGGGTGCTGTAAACGATTTGATATTCTAATTAGTCTTGGACAAATATATCATTCAGAGATAGATGTGAATCTCTGGGACGAATGGTCTGGCTGCTACGACTACGAGGAGTTGCTGGTAGTTGCGCCATGTGAACTTTCCCTAGTCCATGGCTCATTAATTTGGCGTGTTTCTAGTACACCACACAATTAGGCATTCACTATTTGTGGCTCGAGTGAGTGCCTACGGAAGTTTTTCTTTAGAGCTTTAGGGACGAAACCCCAGTCTGGCAGTCTCAATGCATTGCAATGGACCATAAACGTTTTACAAGATAGTTTTGTAAGCTTGTACAGCTTACCAAATCAGTTAAGCACTGAGAAACCAAAACATCTATCCTATTACAGAATATAACTGTCTTTTTTGGGGCCTCTTCAAATTCCTACTGCAACTTTTGTGCCTGGTCTGCTTACAGCTTCCTGTTCCTCAACACTTCAGCCTGTATATTCAGATCGCCAAGTCTGATTACGTTACCATGTTGTTTATAAGCTACCACTTCTTGGAAGTTGAACTTGTAAGCTTCCAAGTCTTCTGGCTTCAGTTTCATCACCTTCACTATTGCCTCTTGCTGATGTTTCCTCTTCCTCAGCAGCTCTATCCAATATATCATAGCTCCATCTTCTGGAGCATTGTCTTCTTCATGGGCTGCTAATCTTGCAGTTTTCTCCCAGCATAGTACACGCACCCAGCACCAGTTTGCTTTTCCAGGTTGCTTCATCACTTGTTCTTTCTTCTACAGCATGATCATCCCCGGTCTTCGAGCTACTTGTTCTTAAGAGGTTACAACTGCTCATATTGATTTGTTTTGAGCACAGGGCATAGCAATTTCCAGTTCATGATCATAGTGTCCGGGCTGCTGGATCGGGAAGAAAAGAGCGCCGCCAAGGAGGGAGCGTGGGAAGACGACACAAGAGCGTTGGCGCGTGCTGTAGAAGGAGGCAGTCCAATACTTGTGTATTTGGGCCCGAGTGGAAGAAGTTGGCGTGCGTTGGGCCCAAGGCCAGCTGTGATCGGTGGAGTCTAAACCGTTGTGTGGGAGGGGAGAGAGGCAGGCAATTTGTAATAGAACTCTATCTTCCTCATCAATACAATTTCTCCTCCTTTCTACTGCTTCTTCTCAACCTCCAATCCTCAATTCGTCTAGCCCTGGTCCCTTTCTCTGCTACTCATTCCCCAATTCCAATCTGTGACCTAACAATTTGGTACTCAGCAACTATCATGGAGGAACACGACCATTACACCCGTTTCCAGCGCAAACTTGCTGCCATGGATCCAAACACCAAACTCATTATTGATGAGAGTAATAAGCGCTTCACTGAGCTCGACCTCGAGTGGGAGTAGCGGCTCCTGGAGAAAGACTAGAAGAGGATGACAAGACGGGAGTGTTGGAGGTGGCGACAATGGTGATCGAGTCATGGAAGCCGTATATCGAGTCTGTCATCGATGATGTCAAGCTGGAGGTCAGGAAGCTCAACAAGCATTGGGATTGGATCATGTTCGAGTAGGCGACAAGCATCCTAGGCTTGCTCGTGAACCCAGGGTCAGCGTCCATGCGCTCACCTGCCGAAGCACAAGCTGACGGCCCAGCTGGGCACCACGTCGAACAGCTTCTACAGGAGCATGGGTTTGGGTCGATTAGCACCTTTGCTCATCTCCTGGTCAAAGGTATTGTTGATTTGCATCTACACTCTCATATTCCTCTACATTTGGAGTCATCCGGTTGATTTCATGGTAGTATGAATAGTGGTGAGAGGTCATGATTTAAGGGGAAACTGCCTAAGATGAATTTCCCCCAATTCGATAGGGAGAATCCTAAGTTGTGGCAATCTAGGTGCGAGAACTATTTCGAGATGTATTCGGTCGATTCTGTAGTGCGGATCAAGGTTGCCACAATGCACTTCATTGGCCTGCAGTCTACAGAGTGTGATTAGCTAGCGCTAGATGGGGAGATTTGTGTTAGATGATTAGGGAGTGTTTCGGTCGTGATCAGCATGAGCCCCTCCTTACATATCTTTTCCACATCAAGCAAGTGAGTTCGATCAAAGATTATGTAGACAAATTTTCCCAATTAGTTGAACAGTTGAATGCATATCCATCTATGACTTCCTGAGTTAGTTGAACAGTTAGACAAATTTATCTTATGACACAACTACTTGAGCTCATGGTTGGAGTCATGTCCAAATCAATGTGATGAGTAGGCGTTTTACGTGGGTGCCAACGATCCATGTGGCCCGCCAGCATCATACGCATGCTGTAGCTGAAAATGCTACCAGGAAGGTTGAGGAAGAAGATGAGAAGTTCAGAATGGCGTGTGTGGGTTTGGATCGCTTGCACTCGGCGATCTCTCAGATGTCAAGTAAACCACTGGTACCATGTGAGGTGAAGAACTAGCTGGAGCTGGTGTCGACGGATGGTTCTCCTCAGAATAAGGTACATTTGTATGTGTGTCCTGCAGGTTCAATGTTGACGATGGAGAAGAGCTTTTAGGTGACTGCAAATCGGATGAGATCAAGGGCAGCTGGCTCCAGGCGCCCTTGGATTGGACCTTTGTCAGCTCTGGCACAGTGCCTGTGCACGCAGATCAGCAACATTTCCTAGTTCAAAATTCAAACATCGACATCATTTTACTGCATGGGCTGCCAAATAAAGATGGGTTGTTAGTGACCTCCGATTGGGCTCAGCGTAATTCGGGGCTATCTCTCATCCGGTCTCGGCTTTTCCATCGCCCCAAACCTAATTGGTTGGGTACCTGTGCTGGTGATCGCTGCTCTTACGCACAGGCCCTCAGCGACGACGCAATGGCTGGCGGCCAGGGTTTCGATGGTGGTGGTGGTTTCAGGCGGCCGAGGGGTGGTGTTGCTGGCTGAGGTGTTGCTGCCGGTGGTGGTGCTAGCGAAGGTGGTGGTGCTGGCAGCGGTGGTTTTGGCAATGATGGTGGTGGTGCTGGCAGCTATGGCAGGCGTGGCTCAGGTCATGGCATGGGGGTGGGTAGATCAAGGCCTCCATTGTTCTCCTTCCCCCGGGCACGTCGACGACAAGACGGTGGTGGCCGGGCTGATAACAGGAGTGGCAGCCATGGAGGAGGCGCTGGCCAGAGCAATCAGGCCCCGCCTCATACAAGGTCGCAACAAGACAACAATACATCTACAACCAACCAGCAGACTAATCAAGCGAATGCTGTGGAAATATCGCATCCTTAGATAGCTGCGAATCAAGGTAAGAAATGGCTTATGGAGAAGGGTGAAGGCTCGGGGCGAACAAGGGCAAGAAGAAGATGGTGCTTTGCTATACAATTTGTGAGGAGGAGCACTTCACTTGTCAAGGTAGAGATGGCCCGTCTCGTTCCAGTAAAATGGTCATGGATGGTTCAAGGACATGGTAAAGGTGTTTACATCGTTCCTTTCCCATGTCAAGTTGAGTTACAACATATGATTGCTATAAAGGAGATCAAGACCCGCAATGAAGAAGGGGTGATGATCTTTGAAGAATGGAACCAGAAGATTGAGCCGCATCAGTATCTGCAGCATGTCTAGGTCAATGTGTATGGTGTCCCATATGAAATCAGGTCTTTCATGCCGATGTGGGCTGTGGGAACTATTCTTGGTGCCACTCAAAAGGTGGACACGGGCTACCTTAAAAAGATCAGGGTCGTTAGGATGTGTGTGGCAATGGCTGATGCTACTAATATAGTTGTAGATGATGGGATTTACGAGATATTCTTCAAGGTGGAGGATGTGCTACCACTCAACAAGTTGGGCGAGGATGTTGTCAATGAAGAGGGTGACAATGACGATTTTGATCATGACAATATAAATGCAGAGAAGAAAAAGAGTCAGAAGATCGCGATAATAAGTGATCAAAATGTAATGCTAATCAGGGGAGCACTTCGAATGTTTTTGGGGCAGCCAATGTGGGAGATGTGATGCAAGATGCAATGGAGATGGAAGAATTGATGCACATTGGCGGCAACGTCTTGGAATGCAAGAATGCTGAGTTATCCAAAGAGGATGCATATTTGACACCCTCTGATGAGCACTTGGCTTTGCAGGTGATGATTCCTATCAATGATATTGTCCCTTGTCAGATGCCTCTTCCGGGCAGTTCCTTGGGGGATGGTGCTTTTTCCTATCCTCCAGCCGATGATGGGGATGTTGTTGTGCACAAGGGAGCTTCAGATCAAATGTTGCGATGGGAACAACATCATGAAGTGGTGGATCATGCCATTAATTTGGCAGTTGAGCGGTTGCTATTCGATATTGCGGTTAGCAAGAGAGCATATGGATGTAAGAAACGTCGCTGGTATGATGGATGGGAACGAAGTTGCTGGTTTGCCTCTAGACTGTGCTTTGGCAATGTGCTCTCTAATGGGATTGATTTCATCAATGCGGCGCCCTTCCTTCACAGCGAGGTATGCCTCACCGAATGGCACTGGATGGGGGCCGTGTTTCTACATTGAGCATGCTGAGTATGGTTTTAGCTAGACTCTCTCAGGTGGAGCTAGCATGTCTCCTCCTTGTGACAATGTTGTGCAGGCCTCGCTGCTCGGCTTCTGTGGTGGTTTCAAATGCATCTTTGCCAAGGGATCTTCTTGCTAATGGTGGCGCTAATCTTGATCTCAGTTTTGAGGCAGTGGCCAGGATGGGAATGGAGGTCGATCTGGTTGTGGGGGATGCAAATGTGATCAAAAGGATATCTAGAGCTGATATGTCGAAGGAGGGGGTTTAGATGAATGTTGTGTAGCTAACACACACGCCAGAACTTCCAGGGTCTGGCTTCCACCAACCGTGGGAAGTTCTAGGGATATCAAATACTAACTCATCGGACTCTGGCCTCACTGAAACTCCTATTCCAATTGCTGACGAGCTCGCTGGTGTATCGGAGGAGGGGGCATACCAGTGGCCATGATTCCGCTAGCCTCCGATTTTGACACTAGCGTTAGACTAGTTGCTGAGGGGGGCATGCCCGTTTCCATGTCTGACAATGGGTCATCTTTGCCAATGGTGATGGAGCAGTTGATTGAGATTTCAGGTGTTGGTTCTTTTACTCCAGATGTCGCACCACCTCTTCACTATGGTATTGATGGTGAAGCCTCAGCTATGGCCATGGTGACTCCTCTTGTGGTGCCTAGGGTTGTCAAATCGGATGTGGGGGCCAATGCTTAGGTCCTGTGGTTGCAGACTTTACATAGGCGCTAGCTTCAAATGTTGTGCAAACGAAATGACATCAAGGAAAATTTATCAAATGCTGCCATGATGGAACTGCTCTCATCCTGTGAAACAATTGATGGCATAGAAGAGGTTCACCAGGAGGTACCCACAGTTGATATATTCACTATCTCAAGAGGTGCGGTGCATGATCGACGAACAAGTAACAAGTCTTCAGCACATAGTGACGAGGATATGATGAGGAAGATGATGCGTATGGTGGCAAAGAACTGCTTGGAACAAGGTACAAATAATACATCATTTATTTCCTTGTCCAACAAGACAATTACTTCTGATATAAATAATTCTATTATTTCTATTAAGAATATTGAGATTGATAGGCTATCCGTTACACCCAAGCGGCTTAATACTAATATTGGCAAGAAACCTAGTAACAGCTCTTTAGTGCTAAATATTCATGAAGAGGAGGAAGATATGGATGGGATTGAGAAGCACCTTAACCACATATGTCGTGATCTAACTGAGGACCTCGATAATGAGGGTTTATATCAAATATGTTATGATCTAAACGCTATTCCAAGGAAGAAAAAGTCCAACCCTGCAAAAAACAAGGGCAAGATTAACCGCCCTTCCAAAAAAGCAAACACTCTATCAAAATTAGTTCTTTAATGAAAGATATCTTTTGGAATAGCATAGGTCTTGGAGATTTGGCTAAACATAACTTCCTTTCAGATATTGTTAAAGAAAAACACATAGAATTCCTTGCTATTATGGAGACAGGTAGAAGTTATTTTCATGCTTCAACCCTCAGACACCTATGTGGTGGCCTTGAGTACATGTGGCACATAATGCCTCCAAGAGGTATATCTGGTGGTATGCTAGTCAGAGTCAATCCAACAATATTTGACATTAGCTCAATTGTGGAAGGTGATTTTTATACTAAGTTCCTTCTAAAGAACAAAAAGGACGGTTTCAAATGGGCTTTATTAGTGGTTTATGGACTGGCCCAAGATGATCTTAAGTCTGTATTTCTTGTAGAAATGGTTCATGTCTATAGTGCTGAAACTCACCCAATTTTAATGGGGGGGGGGGGTTTCAACATTATGCGAAAACCAAAGGACAAGAATAATGATAATTATGATCCATATTGGTTCCATTTATTCAATGCTATAATTTAAATAGTGGATCTACAAGAGATAGTAATGACTGGATGCCAGTATACATGGGAAAATGACCTTGATCCTCCAACCTATGAAAAACTCTATAGGATACTCATGAATACTGAATGGGAAGCTAAATATCCGAAGGTTTTAGTTGAGGAGATGGATAGGGCAAGATCGGACCATACTCTGTTATTGCTCAATACAGGTGCTCCCTTCCATTATGGAAAAGAACCTCCCTTCACATTTGAATCGGGATGGTTAATCCAAGACGGTTTCTATGAGATGGTTGCTAACATTTGGCAAAATGAACATCGAGGAACCAATGCCATTGAAAAATGGCAAAACAGAAGAAGATCCCATAAACAATAGTTGAGGGGTTGGGCCAAACATACTACTGGAATCTTAAAGAAAGAAAAGAAATAGGTCGCTAATAAAATTGATGAGCTTGATAAAAAGGTGGAAATATATCCATTAACACCGAATGAGGTGGCCTTTAAGCATTACCTCATTGAGAGGCTTGCACATATATTGCAAGAAGAAGAGCTGAAGTGATCAATGTGCCAAGGTGAAGGAGCTACTAGAGGGTGACAATAATACTAACAATTAGTTGTCAATGGTAAGCACCGAAAGCAACGGGTATACAAATTGGAGGATGAGAACAACAACTTTATTGGAGAAGCTGAACTCAAAATTTATATCACTAAATATTACAAGGAGTTATTTGGCAAGCCGGAGCATAATAATTTTGCAATGGACAAGTCATGTATATATGATATACCCCAAGTAAGTGAAGAAGAAAATAATATTCTTACAACACCCTTCGATGAAGATGAGGTGAGGTATGCGATATTTCAGATGGAGCATAATCAAGCTCCAAGCCCGAATTGCTTCCCTGCTGAATTTTATCAGGTATTTTAGGAAGTGATCAAGGGGGACATTATGGCATTGTTCTCTGATTTCCATCAGGGGAAATTGGCCATATGTAGCCTTAATTTTGGGGTCATAATACTTATCCCCAAAAAACAAGAGGCGTTGAATATCCAAGAGTACTGTCCTATATGTTTATTATATGTCAGCTTTAATATATTCACCAAAGTAGGCACTAACAGGATCGGTACCATTGCGTAAAAGGTAATAAAACCAACACAAACCGCCTTCATGCTAGGATGAAACATTATGGAGGGAGTAATAATATTACATGAAACCATCCATGAACTACATAGGAAGAAACAAAATGGTGTGATTGAAAATTGATTTTGAGAAAGCTTATGACAAGGTGAAATGACCCTTCCTTCAACAAGCCTTGCAAATGAAAGGATTCTCCATACAATGGTGTGAGTGGATTTAAAGTTTCATGTCAGGAGGACATGTAGGAATTAAGGTCAATGATGAGGTTGGCTCCTACTTCCAAATGCACAAAGGACTGAGACAAGGAGACCCGCTGTCACCCATCCTTTTTAATATTGTAGCAGATATGCTTGCGATATTAATATCCAGGGGCAAAAGGTGATGGACAAATAACATGAGTGGTTCCACATTTGATAGATGATGGTTTGTCTATTCTGCAATATGCGTGACACAATTATTTTCATGGACTATAATTTGGAATAGGCTAAGAATATGAAACTCATCCTATGTGTGTTTGAGCAGCTCTCAAGGTTGAAGATTAATTTCCACAAAAGTGAATTGTTCTGTTTTGGTGAGGCAAAGGAATGTGAAGACCATTATACACATTTATTTGGGTGCAATACTGCTACATATCCTTTTAAATATCTTGGCATTCCAATGCACCACCGAAAATTAAGAAATAGTAATTGGAAAGGGTTTGAAGATAGGTTTGAACAGAAGTTGAGCAATTGGAAAGGGAAGATGATGTCTACTGGAAGCCATTTAGTTCTCCTTAATTCGGTTGTCAGTAGTCTTCCTATTTTCATGATGTCTTTTTTTGAAGTCCCACGGGGAGTCCTAAAAAGGTTGGATTACCTATGATCCAGGTTCTTTTGGTAAGGAGAAAATTACAAGAAAAAATATAGGCTAGCACGTTGGGATATTCTTTGTCAACCCAAGGACCAAGGGGGTTTGGGAATTACCAACCTTTCGGTCAAAAATATTTTTCTCCTAAGCAAATAGCTTTTTAAGCTGCTTAATGAGGATGGGGTTTGGCAACAACTACTCAGGAATAAGTATCTTGGCTCCAAAGCACTCACTCAAGTTCATGGATAGCCAGGAGGTGTCAAACACTTCTAGACTAGTCTTATGAAAATTAAAAACAATTTCCTCAAATGGGGGTCTTTTCAAGTATAGAATGGGAAGCAAACTCATTTCTGGAATGATATTTGGCTTGAAAAATGCACTCTAAGCCAACAATTTCCCTTGTTGTACAATGTGGTGAGACATAAACAAGACATAATTGCGGAAGTCATGAGAAGCATACCTCTTAGTTTATCCTTCCGTCGACCGATTTCTTGGAACAAACTAATTGAATGGCAACAATTGGCATTGCAACTTGTTCATTTCCAGCTCTCTAATGACAGAGACATTTACAAATGAGATCTGCATGGAAAAGGGTAATTTACTATCCATTCCATGTACAAACAAATGTTAAATCACCCTATCAGCATCCCAAACAAGTGGCATTGGCATTTCAAGCTCCCGTTAAAAATAAAAAATTTCTTATGGTACATAGGTCGTGAGGTGATTTTGACCAAAGATAACTTGGCCAAAAGGAATTGGAAGGGCATCCTCAAGTGTTCTTTTTGTAATCATAACAAAAATATCCCACACCTTTTCTTTGAATGTCCCTTGGCTAAGACAATCTGGCATATAATTAGAATTGCCTTAGGTATTAAAAATCCAAGGAATATTTCTCATATGATAGGTACTTGGTTACGGGAGATAGGAGCTAAGAAAAAGAGAAGAATCTTAGTTAGGACAGCAGCAATGTTTTAGGCTATTTGACTTTGTCGCAATGATATAGTTTTTCCCAAAAAAAAATTCTTTCATGCAAACACTTTTCAGATGTACTTACTGGCTAACATTTTGGAGACTACAACACAGGGAGGATCAAAGAGAAGAGTTTCTAAAGATTTGCTATATTTTGGAGGTGGTCGCAATAGAGCTCTTCGCCAAGCATGGGTAGCCATGTCGCTATAGAATACTAGCTTCATGACAATTTATTTCTTTTTATCATATTTTCTCCTCATGTGATGTTGGCTTCATATGCCAGAATATTGTAATAATCAATTGTGTGTTGTATGCATCTAATGATGCAAAAAGCCAGATGTTTTATCCTTTTTCTAAAAAGACTAACCTGCTTTACTATGCAATGTGCTTTCTAGATGGGTTGCACGATGAAATTAAGTCTATAGTTACAATTCAGAGACCCTCCAATTTGGATGATGCTTGTACGTTAAAGAAATCTGATGCTTCTTACTTCACACTGCAAGTTCCACCAAGTCCTCACCCATTGCCACCAACACCAAAGATGGATAAGCCTAGTTGTGTTGTTCTGGCGCACTCTGGATGTGGTACGAGCTTAGATGACTAAAGAAAAGCTTGTAGCCCTATGCACCTACAGGTGTGCCAAGGGACTCTGGCACCACTGTGTTGAAAAATGGAGCCATGACCATCGATATACTACATGGGAATATCATTCAAAACATCCACTACAACAGAACTGGTCATTCACGCCGGGCCATCAGTACCGGCTAGACCAGAATTAGTATTGATGAAGTATCAGTGTTGGTTCGTCACATCCTGCGCTTGATCCATGATTAGGCCAGGTTGAACCGGCATTGATACTGAGTATTAGCACCGGCTCTTGGCACAAAACAACACTGATACTTCAGTGTCAACTGGTAACATTGAGTCGACACTGATACTCAGTATCGGTTTGTGTTATGGGCCATCACTAATAAATGTACAATATATAAGAGGCGCCTCCTTCTCCCTCAAGCTCGAACAGAACAAAGGGGAGCTCTATTTTGCTCAGCTCCCGCCATTTGTGCCGAACCTTGCACTCAGAGACTTCAAAATTTGGAGGAATCTACAAGCTCCAAGGTTAGTAAGATTATCTTTATTTCATTTTTACCTAGGTTTACTTGCTAGATTTCTCTGGGTTTGAAAGTATGTGATTGCTCCATGGTGATGAATTTTGGGAGGAGCTAGAGCTCCAATTAAATTCTAATTGAGTAAAAATTACAATTTTCTCATTGTAGGGCACATAGAGATGATCTTGTTTTCATTTATGGTTAAATTTATTTGCTCGATTTCACTAGATTTGGAAGTATGTGATTATACTATGGTGACCTTGATCTTCAATTTTCTAGTAGTGATTTAAGAAAAAAGTTAAATCACCTCTAAACAGATTAAAATCTAGCTCCAATTTTCTAGTAGTGAATTAGGAAAAAAGATTAAAATCACATGTAAATAGATCAACATATTGAATATGAATTTTGTATTGCAGGGATGTCATATCCACCCGCTAGTCGCAAAAGGACGTGACAGTATTTAGAAGGTGGGTCCTCCGACCCGGACCAAGTGCCGAAAGGTGATGGGTCATCTAACATGGAGCAATCAAGATGCAAGGTAATTCAATAAATTAGATATGCATTTTGAAATATTGCATTGTTATCAGTTCAATGGTTTTTTAATGATTGCTAAAATGTGATGGTAATCATAAATTTGCATATGGACCGAACATGGATGTACAAGGCTGGCCGTCGTGGTCCAAAGTTCTTTCATGGCATGAAGGCTTTTTTTAGGGCTATCGCGGCTTACAGGAAACCAAAAAATAAGCGTGATGATCACTATATATGTTGTTCATGTGTTGATTGTAAGAATGAGAAGTAATTCTTAGGTATAGATCAGATCCGTGCACATTTGTTTTGCAAGGGGTTTCAAGCCTGGCTATATCCACTGTATCAAGTACGGTGAACATGAGGAGGTTGTGCATGAAGAGCAGCCCACAGTCGAAGAAGATGAAGGCAACGATATGATAGCTAACAGAGACATTGATATATCGATGTTTGAAGATACTTTTGTTTGCAACGATGATGACAACCTAGACAAAATGTTGCGCAATGCAGAGGGAGACTTCACCAATGATGGACAACATGAAAAATTTTAGCGCATGATAGAGGACTATAAAACATCGGCATTCTTGGGCTGTAAGGAAGAGCACAACAAGCTACATGTTGTGCAGATATTGCTACAAATGAAGTATAGCAATGGCTGGTTTGATAAGGACTTCAACAAGTTGTTACAATTCTTGAGGGACTTGTAGATTGTCTGCCCATTAGGGTTGGAAGTAGAGAAAATAAAAGCATGTCAAAACGACTGCATACTATATCATAATGGGGATGTAGACTTGGAAGCGTGTTGTGTTTGCGGTGCATCACGGTACAAGCGCAATGTTGACGATATTGATAGCGATGACGTAGGGGAGAAGAGAAAGGATAAAAGACACCCACTAATATGGTTTGGTATTTCCCTATAATTTCCAGTTTGAAGCGATTGTTTGCCAATAAAGCGAATGCCGAGTTGATGTGTTGGCACGCCGATGGGCGCTATAAAGACGGAATACTTAGACACTCTACTGATGGAATGCAATGGAGGAACTTTTACACAAAATAAAATAAATTCAAAGTTGAAGAGAGGAATATGAGGTTCAGGTTTAGTATGGATGGGATGACTCAACCTGGCAACGATATCGATGTGTATCTCCAACCATTGCTTCAAGATGGCGTGCGGGTGTGGGATGGATATAAACGTGAGCATTTCAACCTACGCGCAATGTTGTTCATAACTATCCAAGATTAGCCTACTCTTGCTAACCTATCAGGACGGATTTTAAAAGGCAACAATGGATGTGTATGTTGCTTGGATAAAATAGGGGGTTATGGCTGAAGAATTGTAAGAAAATGGTCTACATGGGTCACCGTATGTTTCTACATCCAGATCACCCATACCATAGGAATAAAAGAGCTTTTGATGGGACAGTGGAGACTCGTCGAGCTTCGAAGGTTCACACTAGGGAACATGTATATAAGATGGTATAGATTCTTAGAGTTGTCCTTGTAAAGAGGGAAGACAATGCAAAATTCCTAGATGGAAAACTTGCTCCTACGTTTAAAAGGAGATCAATTTTTTGGAACCTACCTTATTGCAAGCACTTGATGGTCCAACACACAATTGATGTCATGCATGTAGAGAAGAACGTGTTTGACAGCTTGATTGGTCCTAGAAGATATGAAGCTAAGGAAAATTCTACATCCTAAAATCCTAGGCAACGGGGCAAACGAACTTCCCACGGCTTGCTACACACTGAGCAAGGAAGAGAAGATCAGCATGTGTAGTTGCGTGCATGGAATCAAACTTTTGACTGGTTACTCCTCCAACGTAAATAGAATAGTGAACATGAAAAATTTGAAGTTAGTTGGCATGAAGTCCCATGATTGTCACATGATGATGATACAATTGCTTGTTATTGCAATAGGTATTCTGCCAGATATGGTCCGAGACCCAATCATAAAGTTGTGTTCGTTTTTCAACCTAATTTCATAGAAGGTCATCGATCTAAGCAAACTAACAAAGATGCAGGAAGACATGGTCCATACTATATGCCAGCTTGTGAGTATTTTCCCTCCATCATTTTATGACATAATATCTCATCTCATTGTTCACGTCTTGCATCAGATAAAGTATCTTTGCCCCATATTTCTGCATCAGATTTATCCTTTTAAAAGGTTTATGTCAGTTCTTAATAAATATGTTCGTAACCAAGGTCGGTCGGAATGTTGCATGTGCCAAGGCTAGAGAACAGAGGAGGTCATTGAGTTCGCAGTTAACTACATGGATTTGGAAGCAATTCGTAAGCATATATCTCGCCATGAGAGAAGGCTAATGGGGAAAGGGATGCTAGGTCATAATATAGTTTGTACCAACTATTATGTTTCATTCACCCAAGGTCATTTCGCAGTTTTGCAACAATCAGTTGTAGTAGGTCCGTATATCAATATGTACGTGCAAATGCTATGGTCCACAAATCAAACAAAGTCAGAGGATTGGACCGCAAGAGAGCACAAAGATAACTTCAGCAATTGGTTACATAGACACATGATGGATAAATCTACAGATGATGCACTATTGGAAATGCTAGCTAATGGGCTATCAACTACGATTCATACATACAAAGTATACGACATTAACCACTATGCATTTTATATGAATGCACAAGACAACAAGAGCACTAACCAAAATAGCGGTGTCCGTATTGATACCTACGACCACGATGGCAATAGGGGGACCTACTATGGATTCATAGAGGAGATTTGGGAGCTTCAATACGGAGAACAGTTGAAGATCCCCCTGGTCCGGTGCCAATGGGTTAGACACCCAGGTGGAGTGAATATCGACAAGTACAGTATGACTACCGTCAACCTCAAACTCGTCGGATACAGAGAAGAACCATTTGTGCTTGCCAAAGATATTACACAAGTCCTCTATATAAAGGACACGGATCCGGCTAACAAGGAGGAGCGCCATGTGGTTCTTCAAGGAAAAAAAAGATTATCGGTATTGAGGATGTCATCAATGAGGAACACTACAATCAATTCGATAACCTGCCTCCTTTAGGATAGAATGTCGACCTGCCTCTTATTGATGACACTGAGGAACCTACCTACATACGCTGTGTTCATAACAAAGCTATAATCGTTAAATGAAAGTAGTTTTGATGTAATAATTAATTCAGGATTCACTGTAATTTTGATCAACGACATGTATTAAATAAGACTATGCTTTAATTTGTATTAAGTAAAAAGTTCACAACTATCATTTATGCTTTAATTTTTATTAAACATATGTATTGCCTTATGTAACGAAGATGTACTACACAAATTATAAACTTAATATAAAATACCATGTCAGTGTTGGTTCTAGGAAAAAACTGGCACTAAAAGTCTTAGCATCAGTGCCAGTTGTGGTTTACAACTGGCATTGATGTTTGTATCAGTGCCAGTTGTAGACCACATCCGGTACTGATGTGCAATCCCTATATATCTCATAATCCACCACCGCCAGCCTCCTACATTCATCTCTCGAAGCCGTCGCCCTCCACCCTGCCAACATCACAATTGCGTCTATCGGACTATATTGCCTTCGTCGACTCTCCTCGACCCCCTCCCCCGCCGTCGGCCTCCTCAACGCCCTCCCTAACTGCTTCCTCAATGCATCGCCTCTCTGACTACCTCCTCGACATGCTGCCTCCCTGACTGCCTCACAGATACACCACCGTCAACGACTGGCTCACCGACATGCCTCCTAACCTGCCTGACATGCCACCTCCCCGACACGTCACCTCGCTAATGTGTTGCCTCCCTGATAGGCCACCGCCTGCATGCTACCTCCTCGATGATTCAACTCCCTGACCGCCTCACCGACGCGCTGCCCCCCATGCTGCCTCCCCGACAGACCACCGCCCCCACGCTACCTCATCGACGCATCGCCTCCCCGACCACCTGTCGACCCGCTACCTCCCCGAACGCCTCGTGGACACGCCACCATCAACGACTTCCTCGCTGACACGCATCCCTACTTGCCTCACATGCCGCCTCCCTGACACACCACCTCACCATGCCGCTACCAGACACGCTGCCTCCCCACGCCGTTGCACTCCTCTTCACTATTGCATCACCCTTCCCGTCTCTGCCATGTCGCAGCTCCTCCCTCTCCTTCTCTGCTCCCAATGTTACTTGGATTTATCCTCCCCAAAATCGAAGAAATCAAGGTTCAGGTGGATATGTGATTGCCAACCTGTTTTTTTATGCATTGGACCTGTTGTTTCATCAATCTATTTGCTTTTACTTAGTTCGGTAATTTTAGGACAAGATTCAAATATTAACTATGTCAATTATTGTTACAAATAGTGTTAGAAAAAGAATGAGATAACAAGTTTGTGGTGACGAAAATATGATTTCCATGTGATATTTCAACAGTATGCTTGTTTGGCCAACCTTCTAACCGCACATAGCTGGCCTCATTTGTTTCTTTTGGCAAAGATCACAGAGCCCAGAACAGTCTGCAACATCCTTCAAGAAATGAATAATCTCTTTCATATTCCTTTGTCAAGTGAACATTTCCCATCTTTTTTAATTTCCAGGCATTTAAATATTCTGAAAAAATTCTGCAGTGTGAGGTACCACTTGAATTCAGATTGTTTTTTGTAAGCAATTAAAGGCCTACAACACTACAATCGATGGGATAAAAATACTCATGCTGCATTCAGATGGCTATATGATGGAAATATACTTATCAATATATGCATAAGATGAGCTCCCAAAGGGGATCAATGATAAATCTAGATGAAAGGAGTCTTTTATGGATTTATTACAATATAAGTGGAAATGATAAAAGTTATGTTAACTAGAATTTTGTATCCTAGCTAGTTGCTACTTGCTTACATTTGTGTGCACATTGAACATATAATTGTGTCAAATGCATATGCTAGAACTATCCCCTATTAATTTTGCTGCTGTTAGTTTATAGTTCTTGTCAACTATATAGAGGTGTTGTCAAATATTTAATCTTTGTATTTAATCAGTACATTTCGATATGTTATTAGCTTAAGATGAACGTGAATTTCCTTAGGCACGTACAAAATCAAGTTGCCACCCACAGAGGTGCCCCCGATACAAGGCCCCTCCTCTGACCAAGATCCAGCCTCGGATGATGCTTCAGAGCGAAATGGTAGTATGAGTGTATACCTCAACTTGAATCAATCTAACAATGATGCTCCGAAGCAAAATGGTAGCACAACCACTGATGATGCACCGGTGGGTTAGTCGTCCGAAGAACTGAGGCATGACCGAGCTCTCAGCAAGATGCCTAAGGGACGTTTTGTCATCACGGAGGTTGATTCAGCCGGGGAGCCCATAAAACCTTTATATGTACTTGGGCCGTTCAAGACAATATGAAGGTGTCTCGTAAGGGACCATGTCCCAATCACTTATAGAACTTAGAGAGGAAAATGAGGTGATAAATGGGTAGTTTCTAATAGCATCAAGGAATTTATGTGGGGCAAGTAGTCGAAGTTCGAGTACCCTAAACAATGCAACATGGTCATACCAAAGCATCATGCCATAGCCATAATGGGCAGAATTTTTAAGAATTTTAAGGGTAAGTTGTACAAAGATTATCACTTGAAGGGTCGAATGCCAGACTGGGATGATTATCCGACGGTGAAAGGTTTTTGGAATGATTTCGTGAAGTACATGGATTCGGAGGAAGCAAAAAAGGTAAGTGAAGCAAACAAGGCCAACTCCAAGAAGAACTTATTGTAGCGAATATGACCCTTTTAGGGCATGTATGTGATTTCTGTGATTAATGATAACATAGTCAATGGGAATAACATATTTTTCATGTATATGCTTTTGTAGGTCTCATGGATGCATACTTGAGAAATTCTAGCACTAGGTAGCTCAAAGAAGCTGATGGATGAGTTGAAGAGAAGATAGAACTCAAATAAGTTTGAATTGGACAAGTTTTGGAAAAACTCTACACGCCGAATGGTCCGGCGCTTAAAGAGTTGTACATGCCGGAAGATTTGTTCAAAAGAAGGACTTCAAGGCTGAACACGCCGGATGGTCCGACGGTGAAGCGTTGTTCATGCCAGAGTATTTTCAGAAGGAGTTCAAGGTTGTACACGCCGTATGGTCTAGTCTACACACCAGGTGCTTCACCGGAGTAAAGTCCAAAAAGTTTTCTAATGAATGGAAAAGGGACTTATACAAGCCGAATGGTCTGGCACATATACGGGATGCATCACCGGAGAAAATTCAAGAGAAATTCCTTTCGGTTCAATGGAAGATGGATGTATACATGCCAGATGATCCAGTGTATGTATCAGAGAATACACCGGAGGATTCAAGGTTTGAAATGGCTAGTAACAGCTAGTTTTTAGAGGATGGTTCACACCGGATGGTCCAGTGTTTGGAGCATATGCACGCCGGATCATCCGACGTTCATGAAAAATGTGACCGTGCAACAGCTAGTTCACGGGGTTGAGGCTATATATACCCCCCCCCCCCACTCGGTCATTTGAGTGTGCTGGAGTTCAAAGAAGCTCACATACACTGGAGGAGACATCTAAGCCACGAAAGTGCTAAAAGTGATCATCCAAGGAAATTAACACTAGATTAGGGAGTGATTAATGCTATTAGGCCTAGAGAGAGTTGTTGTTAGGTATTGCTTCCTAGAGAGGGGATCAAGGAGTACCAAGTGGTACGCTAGCACCTTGGAGTCTTGGTGACTCGCCAGCACCGTGAGCCTTGGTGGCTCAAGCTTGTTGACCCTCCAGCTTCATGTGGAGCTACGGCAAGAAGCTTGTATGGGAACGCGGAGACCCTTGCCTTAGTGGCTCAAGCTCTGAAGTGAAAACAGCAGAAAGTGACCGGAAGAGAGGCTTGTGGTTAGCCTTGCCTTTGTGTCTTGGTGGCTCAAGGATCGTGACCGGTGGTCGACCGGGAGCAATAATCTAGGTGGTTGCTGTAACGTGGACTAGGGGTAGTGTTTATAATATCAATACCATGGGATAAAAATCTTTTGTGCTGAGTTTGCTCTCTCTACCTTTTTTACATTTCCACATTTGCATACTTGCAAGTTACATTTGCTTATTTACCTTCCTAGAGTAGTTTTCTAGGATTAGCTATAGGTTGCAAACCCTTTTGAGCGGTAGATAGACACACCATATAAACCTAGAGATTTTTAGATAGAAATTGATATATATTTATCTTGTGAAGTTTTTGGAGCCAATCAGTTTTAGGTGTCCTAATTAAGCCCTCGCCCGCCCCCTCTTAGGACATCATCGATCCCTTTCAATTGGTATCAAAGCCAGGGCTCACACCTTTCATTAGGATACGCCAATCCAAGTGGTATTTGAACCGTGGTCTCTTTTTGATCGGTTAGACTTCACCGCATAGTGAGTTGTGACATCCGAGTAGGGATGGATATTGGTAGTGCTTCACATTCTGACGGCACTCACTTCCCCCGGTGGAAGATTCTGATGACACGTTTTCTGCAAGCCAAATGCTTAGATGTTTGGAGAGGCACCAGGGAGGGGATGAAGGAACATCCCACAAATAAGGAGAGGCAATACGGTGCCTTAACGAAGAGTATTGTTTTATCTTCTCTATGCATTGATGCATTCAATCGAGTATATTCTCTCACTAATGCACATGATATTTGGACTAACCTTATTGAAATACATGAAAACACAAAAGATGTGCATAATGAGAAATATCATGTGCTAGTCTCTGAGCTCAATAGATTTAAACAACTTTCCAATGAAAGTGCTAATAACATGTACTCACATTTGAATATTCTTGTCAATGAGATCAATAGGCGACGTTTGATGCCAATTGGAGATGATCAAGTGTTGAGAAGGATACTTCAAGCTCTCCTTCCAAAGTACAAATTGATTGTCTTCATCATCTATGACAATAACGACATTAGCAAGATGACTCCAAGCCAAGTACTCGGCAAGATCACTATCCATGAGATAACTATGAACATGGGGGTTGAAGTTTCCTCCTCACCCGACGCCAAGAACCTTGCCCTCACAAGTAAGCAAGCTCCTTACCCACACATGCAAGAGAAGATGAGGAGGCAAGAACAAGAGTTGAGCTCAAGTGAAGATGATGGTGATGAAGATAAAGAGAGTGATGAAGAAGATGAGCAAAGCACCTCAAGTGATGAAGAAATGAGCCCCAAGATCACTAAGCTCATCTCAAGATTGGAGAAGGACATCAAGTGGATCAATGTCAAGATTGATCATCCAATCTCTATTAAATACTTGGTCATCATAATTGATCATATCAAGAAGGAGAACAAGACCAAGAACAAGAGGAAGACAAGGGGAAGAGCCAAAGCATTTGCAAGCATAGGAAGATGGGTGTGTGAAGATGAAGATTCAAGCTCAAGTGATGAGAAAGTCATTATCCACTCCTCAAAAAGAAAATCTTCCTCAAGGTTGTCATCACGTAAGTCATCATCACACAAGTGCCTTATGGTAAAAGATATGGATGAGCAAGTTTTATAGTTCCTTAGTATTACTTCAAAAAAAACTACTCTGTCATCCGATGAGAATTCACCCTCTCAATAAGAACTTCTTGCATTAATCAATGAGCAACAAAAGGCCTTAAAAAACAAGCTAAAAACTTTAGAAATTAAATGTCCTTAATGACATTCATGCTATCTTTGTTTCTAATTATAAATAATTATTGAGCAAATTTGAATAGCTACAAGGAGCATCAAGAGCTTAATGCAAAACTTGAGGGCATTGAATCTCAACCTAAGGCACCTTTGAAGCAATCTATCTCTCTATTTAATTTCAATTCTAAAGTAGATGCTTCTACTTCTTGTGATGATTTGATTGATCTATCTAGCTCACGTCTTTGCAATAAGACATATTTTGAGAATATTGTTGTAGAATCATATAATGATCTCATTGACCAGGAGAATGATGAGCTTAAGCAACAAGTGGAGAAGCTCAAGAAGGACTTAGCAAGATTGAAGGGTAAGAATCATGTCCAACCTCTTCAAGATAACTGTGATAACACGGTAAACAAGCTTGTGGAGGGGTCCACCGTGATATGCTTCAAGTGTCATCAAGAAGGCCACAAGTCCTTACAATACAAGCAAGTCAAAAAGGAGACCAAGGAGAAGAAGAAGATGATGAATCTCTCAAACAAGACCTCCAGCATCTACACCAAGCTCAACCACAAGACCAAGAGCAACCACTAGAATCTCAAAAAGAAGGACAATGGCAAAGTGGTTGGACACATAGTTAGGCAAAAGGACCGAGGGTGGAACTAACCTATTTGGGTGTCTAAGGAAGTCATCATCAACATGAAGGGGCCCCAATTGGTTTGGGTTCCAAAGAAGATTTGAAGTCCAAGGGTTAGCTTAGGGGATTTGGAGACTTGACACATAAGATGAAGTGAAGGTTCAAGCAAAGAATCCAAGTGTACAAGATTGGGCGCATTGATGAAGACATTATCATCATATACCCAAATTTTCCATCCAAAGGTAAAAGAGGTAATGGTAGCTAAATTTTTTTTCATACTTTTTGTTTTGCATCTAGTACCTTTGCCTTAACAAGGATTCCTATGCATATTTCATTTGCTTGCAATGCCTAATGTAAGTTTTTCGTATGGTATGTTGCTTGTGTTTCTCTCTAAATCATAAGTAACCTACATGATTTATTAGTTGTAGGTTCTTTTCATGGTATATTTCTACAAGCGGTATCCTTTATGTGTCATTAATACAATCCACAAGGTACCCTTCCCCATTGTTATCAATGACAGGTGCATGTCTCCCACAAGTATTCGACACTTCTATGCACACACTTAGGGTGAGCATACCTTCTGGGTTGTGATTTTGAGATTAACATGTTTTTCAAGTAGTATGTTTGTCAATTCATTTGAAATTTTAAGTTATCTCTATGCATAATATGGCTTAAACTTCCTATCTTGATATATTGTTTAGTTGTGTATATATTACACACCTACAAGTGGTAGTCATAAGTGGGTCTCATCATATGTATGCACACATACAAGGGGGTTTAGATCATATCATACGAGTTTCATGAATTGTGATTCATTTTTTTATTTTAAATTGTATCCACATAACCCTTTATCATCACTAGTGGTACAATTCAAATGGATCATAATTTATGAAATTCTCTCCCTAGTGCTCTAACATTTTCCGTTGAGTTCAACATGTGTTTATATTCATTTTGAGATTGTTGATAAAGTGATAAAATTTTGACAACCAAAGCAAGATGCAAGATTGTTGACAAAGTAAGAAGCATGATACAAGAAGCGTGCAAAGCAAGGAGCTCTTGCATGGGTCAATCAAGGGAGATAGTGGCGATGGAAAAGGGGGGCAAATTTTCTCTGTGCCAGTCACAACAAAATAGGGATAAAGTGAATGTAAGAACAAGGTATGACAAAGATGGGATATTTCCCTTAAAATTGGTATCATTGGTTGTTCTTACCATGCATCCAAGTAAATAGGTAAGGCCTTATGCTCTTACAATTGGTATTATTTACTATTTACCACTTGCTTTGGTTGTGTTGTCATCAATCACCAAAAAGGTAGAGATTGTAACGAACATGACCCTTTTAGGGTATGTATGTGATTTCGGTAATTATGACAACATAGTCAATTAGACTAACATGTTTTTCAAATATATGCTTTAGTAGGTCTCATGGATGCACACTTGATAAATTCTAGCACTTGGTAGCTCATAGAACACCATAGATGAGTTGAAGAGAAGATAGAACTCAAAAAAGTTTAAATTGGATGAGTTCTGGAAAAACTCTACACATCGGATGGTCTGGCACTTGAAGAGTTGTACACCATGAATATTTGTTCAGAAGCAGGACTTCAAGGTTGAACACACTGGATGGTTCGGCAGTGAAGTTTTGTACACGTCAAAGTATTTACAGAAGGAGTTCAAGGTTGTACACGTCGGATGGTCCGGCATACACACCGGATGCTTTGCCGGAGTAAAGTCCATAAGGTTTTCTGATGAATGGAAAAAGGACTTGTACACGCCAAATGGTCGGATGCATATATGGGATGAATCACTGGAGCAAAGTCCAGTGGAATTTCTTTTGTTTCAATGGAAGATGGATGTATACACGCTGGATGGTCTGGTGTATGTATCGGAGGATACACTGGAGGATTCAAGGTTTCAAACGGCTAGTAGCGAATGATTTTGGAGGATGGTTCACACTGGATGGTCTAGTGTTTGGAGCCTATGCACGTCGGATCATTCGGCATTCACAAAAATTGTGACCATTGGAGCAAAGGCTAGTTTGCAAGGTTGAGGCTATATATACCCCCACTCGGTCATTTGGGTGTGCTGGAGTCCAGAGAAGCTCACATCACTTGAGGAGGCATCCAAGCCACCAAAGTGCTAAAAGTGATCATCCAAGGCAATTAATACTAGATTAAGGAGTGATTAGTGCTATTAGGCCTAGAGATAGTTGTTTGTAAGTATTGCTGCCTAGAGAGGGGATCAAGGAGTGATCCTACCTTGTACCAAGTGGTACACCGGTGCCTTGGAGTTTTGGTGACTCGCCGACACCATGAGCCTTGGTGGCTCAAGATTGTCGACCTTCTAGCTTCGTGTGGAGCTGCAGCAAGAAGCTTGTACGGGGATGCAGAGACCTTTGCCTTAGTAGCTCAAGCTCTGAAGTGAAGATGGCAGCAAGTGACCGTAAGAGAGGTTTGTGGTGAGCCTTGCCATTGTGGCTTGGTGGTTCAACATACTTAAGGCCTAAGTGGTTCAAGGGTCGTGACCGGTGGTTGACCGGGAGCAATAGCCTAGATGGTTGCTTCAACGTAAACTAGGGGTGATGTTTATACCATTGATACCGTGGGATAAAAAATCCTTTATTCCAAGTTTCCTCTCTCTATCTTCTTTACGTTTCCGCATTTACATACTTGCAAGTTACCTTTGCTTGTTTACCTTCCTAAACTAATTTGTTAGGATTGGCTATAGGTTGCAAACCCTACCATATAAACCTAGAGCTTTTTAAATTTATCTTGTGAAGTTTTTAGAGCCAATCAGTTTTAGGTGTCATAATTCACCCCCTCTTAGAACGTCACCGATCCCTTTCACTTATACCCTCGTAGAACTAGCTCGCGTGGGTATGTGAGGAAACTTGATAAGTGGTAGAAGATGAAAGAAGACATAACCAAAAGTGGTGTCACACCTATGATGGCTGAGTGGATTCCATGAGCGAAGAACTACTTGTTTGGGAGAGGGGTGACTCTTACGACTGATGGAAGCTTATGCTTCAAAAGCTAACGAGAATAGGAAGTCACACAGAAGATTAGAGATGCCCACATCTAGTGTTCCAAGGGCTCTTTCCAAGCAGATAGCAAGAACGACAAGCTAACTTTGGCACTAGGAAACAAGGAGCACACTGGTCGCCCACGAGGCAAGGGTTTGAGGCCTTGGAAGGTCAGATTCGAACAAAATGCTGAAACTTACAAGAAACGAAGAAAAGAAAATATGTCAGAAGTGTGGCCCTTCTAAAAGAAGAACTTGTAGAGGAGAGACAGATGCTAGACACCAAAATAGCAGTAGCTATTCAACAATCCAGGCAAGAGCAATTAGTCATCGTAGATAATGCTTTGATGATGAGCCTTGGTGGCCCTCGGAGTAGGTGTGCATCCAAGGGCTTTTAGGAGAAGCCTTAATCCATCACCCCATGGACAACATCACAGAAAGCACACCGTGCAAGCTTGTCGTGCCTACCTTGTTCGTTCCCACCACAATGAGTAGGTGGCTGGCTAAGCAATGGGTGGAAGGGACTCCCTTTAGCGGCCACCTGATACCACTAGGATACTAGAGGGAATACGTGAACAGTGTAATACATGCATATCATAAAAGTAAGCTGGATTATCTTGGAGAGGTGGGGGAAACTAGGCTCTCAAAAAATCTAGGCCATTACGTCCTATGGCGCAAGCGCGATATAGTGTTTGGCGAAGATAAAGATGAGCTTGGGTCTAGTTCGGAGTCGTCGGACCCACTAGGAAGATCTCCACCTCCTTCATCATCGCATCATGGCCACCAAAAAAGATCTCCAACCCCTTCACTGCTACCACATATCCTGCTTTAGAAGCCAATAGCACTTGTACAATCTCAAAAGTCGATGTCATCTCAAAAATCAACTTCATCACAGTAGCGAGCACCAGTAAGAAGCGGCTAGCAGCATCTAAGAAGTTGACATCTCCTATGCCTTATGATAAAAATAATGAGGAAAACCGAAGTGAACGCTAGTGTCACTACACACCTCAAATGTACTAAGCTTGAGAAGAGTGATATCGATCCAGCAACGACTACCAAGTTTCTCTAGAATTTGGCCAGACCTATGGACCCACCGCTAAAATCTTACTATGAGCACATCATGGGTAAAAAATAGTTGAGGAAGGCATCATGCGAGGAGGTAAAAACAAAGAGCGCTACAACAATAGGAAGAATTAGAAAGAAACTTTCCCCATGATGCCAGGATCATAAAAGAAGCACTTGATAACGAATCTATGGTTAAAAAAAGCAAAAAATAGATGGTAATTTAAGCTTGGCGAACCACTAGTCGAGTCCCTGTCAGAGCAAACAACCCAAATGTACGAATTCCATGCATGGTATATGAAACAGTAGAAGGCCGGTAGAGAAATGTTCGTGTTCAAGCACAATCGTAGTGATTTCCTCCACGGGGATGTCGGAGTCTAGATTCATTTTGATGCAAGACGCCCTCGATGTTCAATTCATAAGTTTGTGGACTCTGTAAGTATCTTATATGTATAATTCACAGTATATATTCTTATACCATTAGATTGAATGACTTAGCTTCTTGTGTATGTAGAATAGAGATACATACATGTGGTCAAAAGGGCATCACTAAATTAGGATTCCTCAACCCAATGAAAATAAACTAGACGATGGTCACCACCCAACCACAAGAAGCCAAGGACTATGCACTTGATTTTGTTTTTACGTACCAATTAAAGAGATACATATTTTTACCTTACAACTTTGGGTATATGTTTCTCTCTGTGTTTGTTCTACTCTTTTTGAGCATCACGACGTTAGGATTTAGGACTAATTACCTATAGTGACAAATGTGCAGTTTTCACTACGCCCTCTTTGTCATCCAGACTGACCTTAGTAGTATCGTTGTCCTCGACCCAAGAAGAAATCTAGTTGACGAATATCAATCCGTCAAAGACTTGCTACAAAGGTAAACTAATCATTTCATTAATGCTTTAGTAAACTTCGAATTGATTGAATCTAAGTTTAGTTACGATCTGTATGTGCGCTACATCAAGAGGAATGGACGTCACTTTCTGTATCGGAAGGAATGGAATGTTTGTAACCAACTTTCCTTGTATGTTTCAGACTAGGGCAACAATTTATGTGGCTACTATGTATGTGACTTCATGCATGAATTCATCGAAAACAATTATAGTAGCATTACCAATGCTGAGGTAAGTGGTATACATATTGATGATTAATTTTTAGTTCCTTCTCATGTTCAAATAGAATGATTTCTTCAATTCTGGTAATTACATGAACTCGAGCTGGAAACAGGTATCCTCTGCTGCAGAGAATCATCACACTTCAGGAACAGCTCTGCGGGTTCATCAATGACGAAGTCATTCCAAAGTCCGGCCAATACCATGTTTTCAAATGGTGTTGTTCGGAAGCCATCCCTTCACCTTGCCCGTGAAGTTCATTACCTGATTCTTTTCAATGCAAAAATCTTAGTTCAAGGTCTTCAGTTAATGACAAAAGTTGAATGACATCGCTTTTTACCCATTTGTTGCATACTTGTGTTAATTATAAAATTTTGTTGCAAACTTGTCTTAGTTATGAACTTTATTGAATGACATGTGAAAGAACATGGTTATGTATGCATGAATGAGATGAGATGTGAATGAATTGTGTATGTATGTCAGATTATATGTGCTGAGATAATTATATGTGTATGTGCAACTTAAATGCATTATCTTGTTGTATGTGTTGTATGCGACATTATTTGTGTTGTTGTCAACAACATCAAATTCTATATGGAGGAAGGCCATGAGTGTCGGCTCATAACAAAAGGCTGGTACTAATAGTCTCCATATTAGTACCAGTTTGTCCCACTAGCATGCACTGACACTCAGACTATCAGTGCCAGTTCCATGTTATGGACCAGCACTGATACTCAGAGAGGAGAGGCCATGAGTGTTGGCTCGTGACAAAAGGCTGGCACTAATAGTCTCCGTATCCGTGCCAGCTTGTCTCACTAGGCAGCACTGATACTCAAACTATCAGTACCGGTTTTATGTTATGGACTAGCACTAATATCGATTATCAGTGCTGGTTCATAAACTGATACTGAAAACCACATATTATCAATGTCAAATAATCAATCACTACAAGACGGTAGAGAATTAGAGGCTAGCTTTTCAGCCTCAAAAACTAGCAAATACAACCTCAAATGACATTGAGACTAACATAGCTTGCCTCGAATACCTATGCCTCAAAAGGGGTCTTTTGAGGCAACCATATAAAGTTAGCCTCAAAATAGGCAGGTTGAGGGAGTCTGAGTCAACCTCAGATTCTCATTGAGGCACACAGGTTGTCTCAATGCTCCTATGTATGCTGAGGCTATAGCTTGTTGCCTCAAACACACTAAGGCAACTATGGCTGCCTCAAAATCTCAATACAACAATATTCAAATATCTTGATTCTTGATAACATAAAATATGAATACTATAAATTGTGACAGATCGTCCATGCAAAATAAAGTGCAATGTACATCAAACAACTGTAAAAAAAAGATGCATCATTCAATGGTTGTTGACACAAGAAAGGTGCCATCTATCGATCATCCAAACACAAAAGGAAACATTCTTGTGAGTTTCATTGTCCATACACAAAAGGTGACATCATTAATCATGTACACAAAGGTTGTGGCTAATGGGAGTCTTTCAATAGCCAATCCGTACAACTTGGTGATCTTCTGCAAAAGAAGCTCAATCACCTACGATTTGAACTAGAAATCCGATTAGAGCTACATATAAAATATGTTTGAGTCAAAACATATTTTATATGTAGGATGTCTATGAGTACTTCTCGTGTTGCCGAAAGGATTTATCCAATCCGTACTAAATTTGAACCTTATATTACTCACTTCATCTCTAAATTTCTTGTATTTTGAATCAAATTTCCTCCATTGCATGCCATCAGTAGGATGTCTAAGCATTCTATCTTTCTTGCGCTATTCAGCGTGCCATCACATCAGCTTGGCATTCGCTCTGTTAGCAAATAATAGCTTCAAATGGGGGATTATAGGAAAATACCAAACCACCTTAACGGAGGTCTTTTCTTCTTTCTCTTCACCCCATGACAACACTCTTGATATCATCAACGTTGCGCTTGTACTGTGGTGCATTGCAAACGTGGCATGCTTCCAAGTCTGCATCCTTGCAGCAAAACAACATGCAGTTGTTTCCACATGCACGTATTTTCTCTACTTCCAATCACAACGAGCAGATAACCTGCTTCCCACGGTACGTGTTTTCGGGCAACACGTGCCTCCTTGGAAGAAATTCCCTCGATAATTCTAAAAATTCATTGAAGCCCTTATCGGCCCAACCATTGACAGTCTTCATTTGCAGTAGTGTCAGCACCACATGCAACTTGTTGTGCTCATCTTTACAGTTTGGGTAAACTAGTGTTTTAGAGTTCTCTACCATGTGCTCTAAGTTGTCTTCATTGTTGCCAACAAAAGTGTTCCCTCTATCGTTCTCGAAAAAAGTAGCTTCAAATGCCGACATATTAAAGTCTTTGTTAGCTGTCATATCAATGCTTATGTCTTCTTTGACTATTGGTTGCCCTTCACGCCCAACATCTTCAAGTTTACCGTGCTCAGTCCAACGGGTATAGCCAGCCTTGAAACCCTTGTGAATCAAGTGTGCACGGATCTACTCTATATTTAAAAACTTATTCTTGTTCTTGCAGTTGACACATGGACAACATATATAGTGATCGACACGTTTCCTTTTTGGCTTCTTGTACGCTGTGGCAGCCCTCAGAAAAGCCTCAACCCCAACAAAGAACTCTAGCCCTCGATCCTTGTACATCTATGACCAATTCATCTGTAAATTATTATAATTAAACACATTCAACTTATAATAATTAAACATTTTAAAATCTAGAATAAATTTTCTGAATTACCTCACATCCTAATTGGTCACTATTTGAGAGCCCATCTCTTTCCGGTATGGGCCCTCAAATAGGGACCAATCAGGGATGCGAGGTAATTCCAAAGGATATCGTGTCCAACTACGACCCGTGGGTGGACGTGTCATCCCTACAACATAGTATTATATCAATTGTGTTAAATTCACTACATTGATTAATGAACTGAAGAAATCCACTGGATTATTATTTAAATTCAAGACTTTAAAAATATATGCAATCCACATACTAGAAGATTGGAGTTAGATTTTAGGGGCATTTGCAAATACCTCCCTGATTTTTTATTCTTTGCAAGGATGCCACTCGAATGACAGTTCTAGTGGTATTTTTGCAATTTTTTAATGGCAATAACAGTTCAAGTAGTGGAAAATTTGCAATTGTCCCTAGATTTTAATATACGCACCCACATCTACGACTCAAATCATCTACAATGATAAAATTTTGATCTTTCTTTAATTTATACCGATATTGAAGCTCTTACTCATTTCAAAATTCAACACCAAGGAATAACCACCTAAATTCAAATCGAGAGCAATCTAGCAACTAAGTCCAACTAAGAATCAAATGTAGATCATCTCTATACATCTAACAATGATAAAGTTGCAAACTTTTCCTAAATTGGATCTCAACTGCATCTCTAAATCCATAACCATGGAACAAGCACCAACCATCAACTCTAGAGCAATCTACTAAATAAATCTATCTAAAAAAGAAATATAGATCATCTTACTAACATTAGAGAACTTGACTCCTCCAAATCTTGAATCATCCAACCGTAAAGATGGCAAAAATGGCGGCCAGCGGCGCTGTTCTGGGTGGGCTTGTGGCGGCTCTGTTCTGGTTACGCTTGGGGGAGAAGGTGAGCTTTTATACTATAGCACTGATTAGTGTCGGTTGATATATGGAACTAGCACTAATAGTGACTATCAGTGTTGGTTCTTACCGCCTCAGTCATGGTTCGTGTGTAGGAGTTTAAGAACTGGCACCGATGCGTCAACAATAGCGGTTACGCCCAAACTAACACTGATGGGGCACTACATATATGGTGTTCTGTAGTAGTGACATGATCGCAAGGAGGGGGGTTAGCACTACTAATGATTGGGAAGGAAAGAGCACCATCAAGGTGGAAGCACGGGAAGACTCAAACAATGCAACAACATTGGCACATGCTGCTAGAAGGAGGCGGTCCAATACTCACGTATTAGGGCCCGAGTGGAGGAAGTAGGTGTGCATTGAGCCCAAGGCTAGCTATAACTGGTGGATTATAAACCAGTGTGTGAGGGAAGAGGGGCAGATAATTTGTAATCAAACTATATCTTCTTCGTCGATATAATTTATCCTCCCTTCTACTACTTTTTCTCTACCTCAAATCCTCAAGGCATGTAGCCTTGATCCACTTGTTCCCCAATTCCAATGCATGGCCTAAGACACTAGAATAACTATGCCTCAGATCAGGGGCGGACCTAGCTTAGGACATGGGTGTACAGATGTACGTACACCCATCTTTTTTGCAGAACAAACTGCGGTTTGCATGTATAATATAGTTGTATACTCATAAATGAGCCTGATTTGAGCCTAAACTTTTGAAGTAGCACACATATTCTGTCCCAACGAGGCTTGTCCTCCCCACCCTCCCTTAGGGCTTGTTTGGCAGGCCCAAACCTCACAAGGATCCCGGCCTTTTTCCCAGGGGTGAATGCCCACATGACATTCTCCTCGTGCCAGATGAATGGAGCCTTTGGTTGTTTCCATGGGCTCGCTTCCCCATTTGAGTCATGGCACTTTTGCGATAGTCACAAGCCGCCTCCTTTACCACTGCACCTTCGCCTACTCAATGCGAGCCGGCTCCTCCATCACTGTGCCTCCACCTTCACTCATGCCACCACTCACGCACTGCCTCCGCACTGCTCGCCAAAGATGATGTGAGTCCTCTCCTGCTCGCCGGATTTCTTCTCATACCTAACCATCAACAATGACAAGGAGACGAGACAAAGCTTGTTTCCCATGAATTTCTTCTCATATCTCACCGTTAACAAAGACAAGGTGATGAGGAGGACGATTCGGGGAAGGGAAGACATAGCTACATCAGTGGTGGAGGCCGCAGGTCACGCCAGGAGAGGTGTTGCGACCAAATCTGAGGTGTCTTCAATCGTTGGAGGCCACAGCTAGGAGGAGATTGATGTCGGGAGAGGTGCACTTCAACGTTGGGCTCAGAGCTTCTTCATTCTCTCTCTCACCTATGGTATGAAAGAAAAATCCTCTTTACCTCAGATGGTGTGGTGATGCAGGTGGATTGGTACTTGTTCTTGGTAGATCTGGCAGTTACATGTGTTGATTTTGTGCAAATTTTGGTAGATCTTGTTAGCAGTTATTTTCACAAATTTATTGATTGGGTGGTATGATGTGTTCCTATATACACTAGTATACAATCTGGTGCCACTTGCCCGCGATGCTGGTGATCTTATTTTTCATTTGTTCATCTTGTATTTCTTTTGTTAGTAGTTTTTTACAAAGTCATTTTTTGTAGCATATTATTTTGGAGTATAACTCTTTGTTGATTTTACATGCTGATAAAGTTCCATGATTTCATATTTCTATATTGTGATCATCAGTTCTTAAATTTTTGTTGTGTCAAGCTCTAATCCTCACTTCAGCAATTTTAAAAGTGACATGAGGATTGGACATATTCTCTTTTGTTTAGATAGTTTCAAAAAACTCAAAAACCATTCTGTTTGGGATAGGCAGGAGATCAATGTTGCCTTCTTTGTATTGTGTATCTCTCAATAGTTTCAGTGTTTCCCTTTCATTCATTTTTCTTGTCAGATTGAAGATCATTATGTGGGAGGTCTTGCCGTACCGTTGACAAAAGGAGCAGTATTTTGTACTTTGTGAATCTTCTTCTTTCTGCTTGTAGTGCACAAGATCACCCTGTGTGCATCATCACAAACATGTTTGCCTACTTTTCATCTGAATACTGTATGCAGAAGCTTTAGTCTCAAACTATAACTGTCTAAATGTTGTGTCATGCAATATGGTGACTGTTCAGTCCTATAGAATTACTGTAAAGACAAAATACTCCAGTATTGTGCAACATGCAACTTTCTTATAGTTTAATCTTTGAATTTCTAAAGAAAAAATTTTGTATTTGTTTAGATAGGTTAAAAAACTCAAAAATCTATAGTAGCAGCCTAGCAGGGTCATCTGGTTCATGTAGAATGTAGTTGTGCTAGTGTCTGTCACTCTATTGTAAAAGCTGAATAAGACTAGTCTATTGGTACCCTTCGGGCTTACATCCTGTACAGTTGTAGGTGGGCTGGTGTTAGCTTGGTGTTTTGCCCCAAGCATGCTATAATTTTGACGTAAGATTTGAAAGTGGTTGTATGGATAGCCATGATTATTACCTATACAGATTCAGAAAGTTAAACATTTTTTTAACACCGGGCCCCCTTTACCTGGGGCCTTCATTGGAGGCCATACGGGGGTTGCCATACTGAGGGATTGAACTCCAGTGGGCTCAGCAGCACCCTACTGCTTTGCCACCACTCTCCTTGCTTGTTGCTTCAGAAAGTTAAACATGGAGTGTTGAAGTGGTCAATTTCTCTTGTATTCATTATTCATGCAGAATCTTCATTTTGATTATTTTTTTTTTTTACTTGTTCTTTTGCGATTTCAAATATTGAGGATCTTAGGTACCCTGATGTTGATGATTATGAGTGCTACCAATAGTATTTGAAGTTTGTGATGGAATGCTTGTGTCATATTGTTTCGCTTCTAAATACATGTCAATGTATGTGTGGAGAGAGCCATTCATGATGTGCTGATGTATGAATGTCATAGATTAACTTGGCCGAATGTTTGTGGTTGTATGGATGGAAAACCATAATTTTAGCTTTGTCTTTTCTCAAACTGAAAGAAGCACCTCCGAACAGAGCATAATTGAGCAATTGAGATTGTGCTTCTCCATGATGGTTGATAATGCACAACCCCTTCCATGAGATTATGTTTCTTTGCCCCTATACTAAATATGTTACTAGGTCATTCGTGTGCTTTGTGAAATATTGACCTGAATATTGGACTAAGATTCAGCCATGGATCTTGCACATGGCCTCAAATGTACCATGCATCCTGATGTCATGCTGCCCGGTTGCTCTATTGCATGCTTGCCTTACAGTAGGGTCTGCTGGGGTTTTGGGTCTGACCAAGCCTTGTCATGCATGGATGCTAACAATGGATGCGTTTCGAGCAATTAAGCACCCAGGCGATTTTTGAATTTTTAGTGATCTTGCAATGAATTTCTCATTTTACTGAATATTTTAGAACTTCTCTTGATTTTTTTTGAGCCATTTTTGTTTCTTGGGATTTTCAACTTTGGTTTCCAAACAGCGCTAGGGAATATAAACCCGGGTGGGAATTCCCCAACAGGGAAATGAAGTGCCATCTAAATCCCCCTGGATCTCATTCCCTGGTTCCCCACCCCTTATTTCCGATCAAAGTCTTATTAGGCCGTTCTGCTCGGTTGCTCCGCTCGTCGGCCCAAGTTCGTGCACCACGGATGAATTTATACATATATATATATATATATATGTATATATATATATAAACCTATATATATGCAAAATTACATGTCTGTTTCAAAAATTTGCAAGAATAGGCTACTGTCACCTGTTCATCGGGCGAGATCTTGTGGGCTCTAACGGTCAGCAATTTAAAAATCGGTGACTGTAATGTGTCACCTGTTCACAGGACGAGATCTTGCTATTGCATGGTGAACGGGTGATACTTTGTCCCATCCATTAAATGGGCAATAGCAGGGTGCCGCTCTATGAAGGGGCGACACCTTGATTTGGCTGAAATAGTTAAAATTGTGGTAGAATAGGCGTCTGTGCACCGCAATTTGTTTGTGTTGTCGAATCATCGAGTGTCATTAGATGTTTGTACGATATTTTGGATACCCGCATTTGATGGAAACAGAAATTTTAACACAATGATTTTAATGGGAATAATGACATCATACACGGGTGTTGACATGTATGGTACACGATTATGATGTAAACAAGTATCGCATCTAAACATAACATGCCTTAGGGACTGTAAACAAAATGATTAAAACATGTGGTCTACTAAGTGCAGTGTGGGTACTTTCCCTTCCTCGCCGCTTTGGCTCCTACGTCACGTGCCCGACGAGCACTCTCACGCTTCCTCTCCCTCTCCGCCTCACATGACTCCGCCATCATGCGGTTATGCTCCTCCCTTACCTTCTGCTGCTCCTCCTGAATGCGCTTTTGCGTAGCCTCCCTTCTCTTGTTGGCTTCCATTTTATAGAAGCGTCTCCAAGCGGCACGGTGCTCAGTGTGAAGGAGGAACACATCCGCTTCTGACCACTCAATATCCAGCAACTGTAAGAAGTCATATAGTGGTGGTGGTGACTATAATGAAGACCAAAATGTTAAATGGTAAATCTTAGTTGTTTTGTAGTAGTTTGGCAAGAAGTTATTGCCTAGAGGCAGGAGCCAACATCGGTCCTACCCTAGGGTGGATTGTACTTGTAGTTGCAGCACATGAAGAACCTCCTTCCGTAGGTGTAGGAGAACTCAGAGGACTTCATCACTCTACAAATATTTTCATACCATCACATAGACACTTCGATCCCATCAGGCAGAGTATCCGGCGTGTATTTCTTGGGGAAAGGATTGGACTCCATTTTTGTTGGAGTTATGTAGGTTGAGGCTAGTGCTTTGGTTCTAGATGTGGGCAGGAGATCATGTATTTATACAACGGAATCGTGCTGGTTCATGGACTAAGTCCACGAAAATGGACCATGGAAAGCAGTTGATTCTGTAGTAAGGTATGGTAATTTCAACTGAAAAGGCTACTTATGAAAAACCTACTTCTGAAAAGGCTACTTCTAAAAAGGCTACGACTGAAAAGACTAGATCTAAAAATGTTACTTCTGAAAAGCCTAGGTCTAAAAAAGGTTGTTATGAAAATATTACTAATGAGAAGGCTAATTCTGAAAAGGCTAGATCTGAAAATAGAGTACATGTTTACTAATGTGAAAAGTTATAGTAGAAGCCATCAATTTTGTTTTCACGGTTGGATGTGTGCAGGTAACACAAAGTTGACAGTAATATTACATTGATGCTGATAGGGAAATGCTTCAACTGGGTGGATCAGGGACGTCTCCCCATTCATTGATGTGCCACTTTGTCCTCACCCTCTTCTTGCAAGCGCAGGAGTGCTTCACGCCTTTGTAGGTGTTCCTCATGCCTTTGAAGGTTAGCCTCCTGCCTTCTTAGAATATCTTGTTAGAGACGATGTTCCTCCTCACACCTCTGAAGTTCCTCGGCCTGTCGCTTGTGTTCTTATTTTCCGTGTTGATGTTCATATTAGCGCTCGTGCCTTGACTCCTGTTGCAGTCATGCTTCCTCCATCCTAATCTCATACTCACATTTTGTTTCAACCTCTCTAATGTATCCCTCAGAGTATGGTGGCCTAACATGGTTGATCCATTCCTTAAAATGACAAGGCTTAGCATAATAAATCTGGAGTTAGAAGTGATACAGTCAAGGTGCAATTAGGAGGTAGGGATGAGGCAAAGAGAGAGACACACCATGAAATCATCGTCAAGCTCCGGACATGTAAAGAACCTCCTACCAAAAGTCTTGACCTCGAAGGACGTCGACATTCACGCTCGATCGCCACACCTGCACAATGGACACTCATGCCATTATGGCACTCCCATAGGGTGGTTCCTCCAGGAATCCATGATGACTTGTTTCAAGGTGGCAAAAAAGACAATTGTTATCACGATCTGAAAAGGCTAGGTCTAAAAATGCTAGCTCTATAAATGGAGTACATGTTTTATTATCACGTTTGTATGTGTGCGGGTAACACAAATGTGACAGTAATATTACGTTGCGGTAAAATGATGTATGTTTGTATAATACATCTATAAAAGGCTCATGTCTCTAGAAACTAAAGCCACAATGATCAATGGAGGGTGCAATGGGAGGGGATGAGGAAGAAGGGGGCAGGGAGGCCGGCGGTGAGATGAGAGGGTTCGTTTGGTCCAACTGAGTACGAGGAGTGTTTGTACAACGTCCCTTTGCAGGATAGGAGTGATTTGCGTTCTCCAAGTCACCTAAGGATTTATGAGCACCCAAATGAGCCCTGGCCCAAGTGTTCCCATGGCTACAACTACATCATTTAGATGTATGATGGGAGCATTCATGGTGGGTGTCAATTTTTCCGATGTCCTCTTGATAACATAAGAACTATATCACCATGACCATCCATATCCTTTTTAAAAAAACATTATACATTGCGACCTTCACATTTTTGTAGGCCTTCAATGATGACCTCGATAACCGACAATGCACGAGATGGGTCGATCATCCTGTTCTACAGCATATCCAAGATTACGTCCACCGCTTGCGAGACCAAATCTTCGACTTGCAGAAGGGAGGTTGAAAACATGCCAAGTCCTCATGTAATACACCTGGAGGACACTTTTGTATGCATCGATCCATGGTGCACTTGCCCATGCCACAATAGGGATTCTCTTCCTCCACCTCATGCTCCTCCTCCTCCGTCAGGTCAATACGGAGCTAGATATTATTGGGACTCAGGAGTCTCATCGCAGTTCACTCTAAGTCAATACAATTAGAACCACTATCAGGACGGTAATTTGTGTATTGTCCCATCGATCTTCACCCTTTCTACACTGCCTAAGGCATATTAGGCGAAACTCTGGTACACCAATACAGGTATTGTATATGTCATTGTACGTTCAGTTGACATGTTTCTATTGATTGTTACATAATGGCCATGTTACAAGCCTATGTCTAAATAGAATCACGAAACAAAAACATGGTACATGAAAGATATTATGATAGTAACAATAACATGGTAGCATGAAGAAAGTACCATTACACTGCTAGTAACATAGTACCATAACACAAACAATAACATAAGACCATAAAACTAACAATAACCTAGTAATCTATAGGTTATGTCCCCTCTTGGGGACAACCTCTCTGGCTGCATTTGGCCTCGGGACCCTGCACCTCCTCACTCTCACCTAGTTAGCTTTAGTACATCATGTCGTCTGGTGGAACGATCGGCCACTCAGGTCATCGGTGGAGTGGTGTACTCATCTTGGGAGGGCTGTGTCCCCATAAGTGGCTCCAGGTAGTTATGATGCATCGAGCTCGTCGCTATGTTGGAATATGTAGGAGTACCCAGGTACCTGAATACCATCCCTAGTGAGCAACTCCATGTAGCTACCCTTCACCTCTACGTCTCGAAGATCATTGATCTCTACACATGGAACAACGAAGAAAACATGTTAGCACCAATAAAGTGTGGCATACGTAATAATTTGTTATGCATGAAGTGAGTGTTGTACCAAAGGTGGGGACGTGAGAACTCAAAGGACCTGGGTCCGTGGAGGAAGGGTGTGTGGCCCTGGTGCCGACATAGAAGTGGTCACCAGCACCGATAAGGGCTAGCCTAGATGCTGTGATGCCGTAGCGGGGTCACCGGCATTAGAGAATGAAAGCTGAGGCCACATGCCACTATAGTGGTGGTCACTAGCCCCACTGAAGGACGGTCTTGCCGTAGTGGGGGTTGTCGGGGTCGAAGATGCCCTCGACAGCTCAGCGGTGAAGTTTGGAGGTACCGGTGCTTGCGGCGACTCAGTGAACATGGTGGATGGGCGTGCTGGGAGAGGAGCCAGCGCTCGTGTTCTCATCACAACATCTGAGGATGAATTGTAGTTGAGCGCCTGGAAGACCTTGTTGACCTACCAGATAATCTGGTCTAACACTGAGCTCACCTTGCCCCTAGGGACTTTGAGGCCATTGTCGATATGTACCTTAGTTGCCCGTTCCTCGACCTCAACCTAGTAAAAAATATTCCTCTATAAAGAAAAGTTTAATTTGATTACACAATTTTTTTTAACCAACAATTGTAGTAAATGAGGAGTCGCGTAGTGTTATTCGTACCTCAAGAGAGCATGCTTGGTCCCTGTGCATCAGGTACATGTCGCACACATCTGGCACGTGCTGCGGAAGCTCAGCCAGTGTATAGGTGACCCTGGATCCACATCCGAGGTATGAACAAAGAGAGGTAGTTCGCATACACCTCCTTAGACTGTGGCTGATCCTCGTCGATGACGTGCTCGACAACTTGGTTCCATAATACAACCCATGCCTGAACACGAGACGCAAACGCGCTCGTGGAATGCCCCCCTTGCGCGTCAACCTGCAAAAACATATGAACATGAAAAAGGTGCAGCAGCGTCTCATATGTAAATGTAATTACACCATTGCACAAATGTATATATTGATAGGCACCGTCCTAGTCAGCTGTAGCGGCAACGTCTAGAACTTCCCGAATTGTCGCATCACGTGATATGGTGAGTACTCCTCGATGTAGATGTTGCAGACATGGGCACATCGTGTGAGCCAGCACTCCAGTCCTGTAAGCAGAGCACCAAAAGTCCAAGCGGAGCACGTCAAAGTACCTCATCCTCCGTGTATTGCCCCTCCAGCGGACATCGTTCATCGTCAACTCATCAAACTGGTGAATAAAGTCCGGGTATGCGCGGTGTGTCTGCACGCTAGACCAACTCGACTGTGCAACCAAACTAAGTTAGAGAAACAAAAAAGAAAGTAATGAAAATATACGTACATAAATATCATAGCACTTACCCTACATCTGCACCACAACAACCCCATGGTCGGGCCATCGACATCGTCAGCTGGGAACTAGTACGCGCTACAGTCAACAATGGGCATGCCAATGGCGATGAGCTCGTACAACCACATCTAAAGAAGCAAGGGACACTCGGTGAGGATCACGTTGTTGTCGATCTTTGTGCAAGCGTCGCATAGCCCATGGTACATTGTAGCCAACACAGCAGAAGCCCAGTTGTACTGTGAGACCTCTACTGAGTTTGCATCTGCAACCTCTCTAGTGTAGGGGATCTTGCTCCTCGAGACCATGTTGCCATGGGTTTCGATGAACATGACCCACTTGAACAGCCACAGGAGGTACGCCTGCAGGTGGCAGGAGACGTCCTCGTCGCCTGCTAGTGGGTGAATATTATCCACCTATAACAAAGGAACAATTACAAATATCTTCATCCGTTAGTAATGTAAAGGGGATTAGAAAACAATAAAAAAACATGCATACCACAAACTGAATGAGAAAGGCCTTCGTCAGATCAAGCTTCTCAGTCCCTGGAAAAACTCTGAATGGGGCTAGTACGTCCCTCCATTCAACAATGGATAACTGTTCTAGCAGCTCAACATGCCAGTCCATGCCCACGTCCTTAACCCCAACAGTGGCACCTGTGCAAGGCAGGCCCATCAGGAGCGAGGCATCCTCGAGCATGGGCGCCATCTCACAGCATGGGAGGTGGAACGTGTGTGTCTCAGGACGCCACTTGTCGACAAGGGCCGTGAGTAGGGCCCTGTTGTAGCTAAATTGTGTGGCTGCCTCCGAGCCCCCCCACAAACGCGTCCACCTCTACTAGCTGGCACAGCAGAAGTTGCCCAGCAGCACACAACCTGCAAACATAATACATCTAGCGATGAATACCGATGACAAGCCATATAAAACGTTAAATTGAAATTGTACAAACCTCGGGATCCAGCACTCATCAATCCTCATGAGCTCAACCGGTACACATGGTCGTAGTATCAGGAGCTCCTCAACCTGCACCGTGGTGTCTAACATAGAGATGAGGGTCAAGTAGCTCTAGTTGTGCCATACCTACATATTCAAGGGTTATTTATGTTGTATAAGCAAAACAAACTCAGAGTAAGAAGTAAATGTCCAACATATAACATGACATAATATATTGTTCAAAGTGTACACAAATATGTTAACAAATCACAACTTAACACGTTATAACCTCAAACATAGTGACAATCTCACTACTACAATAGTAAACTACAATATTGTGCACATGAATATTCATCACACCGTAAATTACAACATAAATTGAACTCAATGAGTCGATGAAGCTGACAATCGATGACCACTAGGAGGTCTCCCATCTACTGCAGAACCGGAAGGACCTACTTCTACGGGGTTCACACTTGGGACACCAGCGGTGTATTTCTTGTAAGTGTGCCATGTTCTGTTGTACTTGTTGCACCATTTCACACGATGCCCGGTTTCTGCTTTGTCCATATCATTACGCAACCTTGTAGTCCTGTGATGTCCCTTCTTCTGCTTCATTTTGTCAGGATCAGGGATGAAAACACAACATGGCTCAGGTTCAGGTTCCTTTGTGAAAGAACTGTAACTCCCAAAACCATAGACCTCATGGTTCTAGGTGTTGAACACAACTTCCTTGTCTAAGTAGTCAGAGATGTACCTTAGAGTCCCCATCCCCGTCATAATACACGCGGCAATCACATGTGAGTATGGCTTCTGCAGTAGCATTGACTTGTAGCAGGTTCAAATCCACCTGCTATCGAAGATAGTGCACTCATGGATAACTCTCTTACACTTGCCCCCTCCTTCCTTTGTCCCTGCATAGAATTTAATATATGTGTTGTGCAGTTCCCATGACTTTACCGGGTGCATCTGTCTTATCTTCCATGTACTTAATCATCTTCGTCCCATAAATCAAATGAGGACCATTAAGCGTCATGTGTGCTATTGCATAGCGTTCTATGTAATACTTGCACGTCCCTTGAAGTATGAACTTTACAGTTTACAATCCCCACAAGCAGTTACCCCCTCATACCTTTCATCACCCAGTTGTAAACATTTGCTAAATTTATAATCATAATGCCATATGTAGCCCCGTTTATGTCGTATAGTAGAGCTCACTTCTCCTTCGACTCATTCTCGATCCACTCACAAAATGACGTAGTAGATGCCTCGGTCCTCCACGTTATACCAGCCTTATTGCCCATTGGCAGGGACTCAAGAGGTACTAGTTCTTCCTTTATTCCCCTCACGGGCCTCACCGCACACTCCTATGTTTACTTATTCGTCAGCTCACCTAGCGTCATCCAAAGAGCATCAAACTTCTACTGCTAGTTCTGACCGCATAGTCTCTTGAACATGTTCATGATGTTATTGTTCTTGAATTGGTGGAAGAAATTTGCACCTAAATGTCTTATGCACCACCTACTCTGTAGATCTAGCCACACAAATCTCATCACACCATCGTCCATTCCATTATGCAAATCCTGAATTGTCGTGAGCATCCCAGCATGCTGGTCATGTATAAGGCACATGTTCGGCTGAGCACCACAATTATCATCCTGATACGGTACATGAACGAATACTAATTGCTTGTGTTCCCACTCTCCACAAATGCAAAGGCCAACAGTAGTATTTGGTTGTTCCCATCAACCCCAATAGCAATCATGATCTGTCCCTTGTACATGTCGGTAAGGAAAGTGTTGTTGATGTAGAGGATACGCCGACAACGCTGGAAAGCTTTTATACATGATCATAATACGAAAATGCATCATTTTAGGACAAACTTGCCAGGTTTGGACAACAATGGGTACTTGTCAAAGTCATTATACGTCCCTAGGTTCCTTTGAGAAATGGTCTGCAACAAGTGTGGAAGATTATCATATGATGCTTTGTAGGTCCTAAATCTCACCTCAATTGCCTTCCTCTTCGCCCTCTATGCATTGTTGTACCTGATAGTGTGCTTGTACTCCTCCTCAATTTGCCTGATATGGACCCTGGTTCATAGTTCAAGTTGTTCACAGTCTATGCATACATCACATTAGTGACAAAGATTGAGGTGATATTTTTGTGGTTGGGTTCAAATTCGTCCATTGTACAAGTATGGTCAACCACAATCAACACCTCCAAATACTCAACTCACTTCCTCTTAAAGCCGTGCACCCACAACGGGCAACCCTCCTCCACGCACTTCACATCATATTCCTTCTTTCTTAACTTGATAACATAAAATTGCCATTGAAGTGATATTGCTAATTGAGTCTCAGCATTCTTCATGGTTTGACTTGTTGGATACCTAGCAACTTCGGTCATCTCATTTTATTCATACTCCAATGACACTTGATTCCCCTCATTCACGACAAGGTTGTTAAATTTGGAATTGTTCTTGTCCGCTAAAACATTAGCGTCGTCCTCGTCATCTGATATGTCATATCAGGGGATTCATCAGCCTCAAGATCATCTCGCTCCATTTGTTCAATTAGAGAAGTGATTCGCTCCCCCTCGTCTGCCTCACCACTCGGTTCAGTCGAATAATCCAATCAATGTGGACCATCCAGATTGACATCCTTATCATACTCTTTCTCATACCCTCCTCCTCTGCATACCCCTATCATGTATCTCCCCAACTATCTCCTTATACTTCTATTGCACAAGCAACATAAGAGGTCAACCTCTGTTCACAACATCATACAGATACCTCCTACATACATGATCTTTCCTGAGCGGGTACACCTCCAGGTATACATTATATCTCAAACGGTTGCCCACAATACTAATGGTCATCTCTTAAACTTTAGAGTCTATTTTGAAACCCTGCATCAATCAGGCGTACAAGTATCCAAAACTTTTGTGCATAGGTCTGAAGATACCATTATCCATTACCTGAGATACAGACAATACTAACTCTTTCGAACCATATAATATTTCACTGTCCACATAAAAAATCATAAACTGCCACTGATTCGACATACCTTGCAACCTTCAACATAAATCCTAATATTGTTGCGACAGAACATAAATAATTATGTAAAACTACATCTATAATAATACAAAATTTATTACAAACATGGTCCAACATATACTATATACCACAACAAAAAATACACAGCTCGCTACATCAAACATCTCTAAATCCTATAGCTAATATGTCAATTATGCCTACACTATATCTAAAACCTACATTTAATATCTATAATATATCTAAATACTAAATCTAATTGCTAGAATATATATTGCTAAACTATATCTAATCTTAACTCTAAACCTAGACCTACATTCTAACCAACGTATAGTAGCAATCCTAGCAGTTTTTTAAAAAAATCCTATATCTAACATATAACTTATGTTAAAATATAGTACTAGTGACTATCCTATCAGGTTTATAAAAATAAAAATAAAATATTTTTTTCCTCTAACAATGCTTCGTCGTAAAAAAAATTCTCCCTCTCCTTCCCTCCCCTCCCCTCTCTTCCCTCCCCTCTCCTCTCCTCTCCTCTCCTCTCTCGGCTCAGCTAAGTGAAAATAACGGACACGGATCCTCTGCATAATGACTATTAATGCAGAGGATTACTGTTTTGTACAGTAATATGAGTCTTCTGCTACAGTCTTCATCATTAATTAATACTGTTTACTGAGGATCACTGTAGCTGCAGTATTTGATTCATCTGTGCCACGGATCCGCACTGTAGCATCAGGTACTGTAGCGCTCCTGTAGCAATTGATCCAATCCATCCATCTCCAAATCAACGGCTATGGAGTGCTCCTGATGCACTCCACTGTAGCTCTCTGCAGTTGCCAGTGACAACTGCAGAGGATCTGTGTCCAAGCGAAAATAACATTGCTGACGTCAGCCAGGGCAACGCACCTCATTTTATACCAAAAGGTCTCTTCCAAACAGTAAACGACATCTTTTAGTGGGTGCGTTCAGCATGCGAGAGCGTGAATGAGCGAGACCTCAATGAAATGTATTTAATATGCTCTGACCGCTGAAGCTCATAAGTTCTCACCCGTTTATCGGGTGAGATTTTGCTCTCGCCCGATAAACGAGTAATTGTAGCATATTCTTACAAAGTTTGTAAGCGGTCATCTAATTTTACAAATATTATATATATATAAAAGAAAAATTCCGCCACGGACGGACGCCGGGAGCCCAGCAGACACGTCAGCCTTCGGAGCTCCAAGCCCGAGCGTGGCGAACAACGATTTCCGTCACCTGATTCCATATCGCTCTCGGCCCCTGCTTCGTGTTCATGGTGGACTGAGCTGTGGCCATGTCGTGTCGTTGTTCAAAATCTCTGTAGCATTACTTAATAATTGGCACTCGATTACTCACTACTCAGTAGCAATTGTCAATTGGTTCATGTTTGATGCAATTGATTATTATCTAGAGTAATTGGTTAATAGTTTGATAAATATTTTGTTATTTAAATTTAGCTTTTGTACGGAACTATGTGTAGTTTAGCTTTTGCTTTTACTGACCTATATGCAGCCCAGTTGCATTCTTTTGCCCATCTGCGTTCATTCGGCCCATATATCGTTTTATGTTCGGCCCAGATAACCTGATAGGCTGCTTCACCCAAGTTTTTCCAGCTTTTCTCTCCCGACCTTATCCTCTCACGACTCGGGCGTTCCAGAAGTGATTCGGGCGGTCAGGTGGTGATTCGGCCGGCCCCTTGCCTCCGACAGCCTCCTGTCGTCGGAGCTAGAGAGTGACCCAGCCCCAAGTGGTTAGGTTAGTATTAGAATAGATAAGTGGTTGTTTAGGCTGTAGATTAGTAGTTTTATGCTTCTAGTTTTTGGCTTGTAGTTTGGTGTAGGTTTTGGTTCCGGAAGGTCACCGTAGGTGATTCCTCATTGGGTTTGGGTTTCCTGCTGGCTTTCGGAGTTTGTTTGCTAGTATGTCAACTTCAACTATGGCCATGGCAAGTGTCTGTCAAGGTATGGTATTCTATGTGAGTGGGAGGGTGTTTTTATCCCTTTTATTGATCTTCGTTGTGCGTCAATTGGGGTCTGCATTTGAGGCGACATGCGTCTGATCCCATTCTTTGTGATGAGGGTACGGCCGGTGCCCATCTACCGGAGCGTTCAATGGTTCAAGCGCACGTCAGCTTGTTTGCCATGCCACTGATGGTGCATCTAAAACTTTAGTCTACTTCGTCCGTGTGGGATTCGGCTTCAAGCTTCTATCTCAGTGTTCTTGTTTACCTTTCTCTGGTGGGGTGGAGTATTGAGCGTCAGATATTTCAATTGGAGGCGACGAAGACAACCGGGTGGACCTCAAAAGGACTTGTTTCTAATTTGTACTTCTGTCAAGGTCCCCTGCAAGGGGCAGGATGTAATTTTAGTTTCATATATACATAAATCCTTCCCGCTTTTCTCAAAAAAGCCTAGTTTTCCTTCTCTCTTTTCATTTTTTATTGTATTTCCTTCCGTTCATTCCCTCATGTCCTGTAGGTATTTTTATATTCTATATTCTTTCCCTTTTCTCAATCCTATTTCAATTTTAGATGGTTTCTTTTATTTTTTTAATTTGTTTGCTGATGGACTAAGGGAACATCGCCATTGATATGATGGAATATTACTGTCACATCCGGTTTTAAGGTCAAACTAGATGCATCTATATGTATGACAGGATCAGTTTACACATACATATAGTATCATCATCAATGAAAATTAGACACAATGCTCATTATTACAACATTACTTATTACAAAATGACAACACGGGCCTAAAGAAACATCACTGTGGAAAATAAACTCAGCGCAGTGTCCACTCCAAAGGCAGTCGACCAAAAGCTCCACAAACCTAGAACCCTACGTCGTCTTCAGGATATTCTTCGAAAGCTTCACAATCTGAAAAGCAAGCATGAGTATTTCTAATACTCAGCAAGTGGGAGAAAGTATGGCATGAAGGCTTAAATCAGGATTTTCTATCTTCTAGGGTTTAATTTGCATAAATGCCAACTTTAGACTAAAGCTACCAAAGCAGTTTTTCAAAAGGGAAGAAGTGTAATTAATCTTATTTAACCTCCAAAACTCAACAAATTCCTTACCAACAGTAAACATTCACCCAATTAATCATGTTAGGGTCTATACTGCTTGTAACCATGAGCACAATTGAACATTCAATTTGACACTCTGCAGAGGTTGTATATTGTACCCACGAGTCATGATCAACTCTTTTGCGGTACCCGTAGGTACCTTACACATTGCCTATGGTATGAGCCGAGTGATCACTATGAGTTTTTTCCAAAGAATGTCCCAGTATGTATTTACCTACTAAGGTTTCACCGTCGTATATAAGTGGAGTAACCCTTCACTCTAGAAGTCCTCTGTTGTGTCAGGTAGATTCAGGAAGTACCCCTTATTTCTTTACACATCCATCTGGCTCATATACCACCGAGAGAACAACTAATTACTCAGCCAAGCCGTACCATATAGGACTCGTGGTTGTATTGTTTTCATAGATCGTCGCTCCACTAACTAATACTTATTACGGTCTAGGTAAGACCACCAACTAACCAACAAGAGTAATCACTAGAATATCCATCCAAAGTTAACCATGCCTGGAACACATCTATAGACTCAAACCGACATCCCCTTCTTGCCTAAACCCTAAATTTCTTGTTGCTAATTCCCTTAACATCATCCATTATAATTCATACTTCTTATCTCATCTTTTATTCCATAGCTCATGATTCATCACATACCTACTACATGTTCATCTAAGAGCATGGCTAAGATGAAACATAACAATGTTCAGAATTAGGCATCAACATGGGAAAACCCTATATCTAAAGCTAGTGTTTGGTATTCTGCATATTTCACCACAAAAATAGCATGCATGTTTTGTAAAATTGACTTTAATTGAAAACTGGGCTCACAACATGGTCAAGACAATTGCCTTCATCGAGGTGATGTACGGGTCCTTTAAAGCCTTCTTCATGGAGATTTCTGAACTGCTTCTGAACTGATTCATCTACACGAGCACACAACCAAACATATGAACAGTACATCAAACGGTAAGGAAACTTAGTAAAAAAATCACTATCAAAATATTCTACACGTCGCTACGAGAATTTCAACACAAAGATCGTGTAAATCGGAGCTACAAGCATAAAATTATGAGCGTTTGAAGTTCTAGGGACTTTTCTACAAATTTTACCTAATTTTTCTAGAATTCTAACATTATTCTTCTATCGAAAAAGACTAATTATTACACAAGGTTTTCAGTTGCTGACATCATAATTCTAAAAGAATATTTTAAACAGGAAAAAGGGTGTGGACTGGGTCTACATGGCCGTGAACCGAAAGTAGGCTTTGGTCCACGGATCCACAATAGACCAAAGGCGGCGGCGGTGGCTCTACGCAGCGGAGGGCGACCGGAGACAGGGCTTCGGTGGCTGGAGTGCTCTGACGAGTGTCAGAAAAGGGAGAGGAAGGGCTGGCAAGCCCACCTTGAGCGAATTTGGAGTCGGAGTGGTGGAGAGATGGTCGAGCGATGAGGATGACGATGGTTGTGGTCAGGGCGACATCGGGGAGGGGGGTTTCAGTGGCTAATTAACGATGAAACTACATGAGGCGGCCTCCGGAGATCCCTGCGAAGCCGGAGGGGTGGTTAGCGCGACCGGAGATGGTATGAAGATGGAGAATGATGATGGCGGCGCTACTCACCGGAGATGAAAAAAAAACAGCAGCGACGACCAACCAAGTGAGGAGAGGGGGCAGGAAAGGGTGGACGTGATGCGCAAAAGGGCGACGAACTCGGTGGTGTGGATTTTATTGAGGGGAAGGGAGGGAGAGAGGTGCATGGCCCAGCTGAACTTCATTGCTAGATTAAATCTACGCGGAAGGGGAAATGGTAACGGGCGGGCATTTTGCGTTATTAAAGAGGGGAAAGGGAGGGAAAAGGGCGTGTGCGCACGTAAGTTCGGTGCTCGGGCAGGGGGTGGCTCCGATTGGTTACTGTAGCAACAGCGGCGCGAGAGCGAAGGCATCGAGCGACCGGAGACACGGCTCAGTTGCTCGGCTCAGTAGCGACTTGTCTCGAACTGGACCCCCGGACATAGAGAGGGACAGACGGGTGGATCAACTGAGGCCAACTGGGCTCAGCCCAAGCTGAGAGCGCAAGGGAGGAAAAAGAAAGTGGGCTTCGGCCCAGAGAGAGAGGAAGAGGGAGAGGGAACGAATGAGTTTTAAAAATACCTTTCCATCCAAAATTCAGAGAAAAGAATATGGGCCTACTACAACTACAGAGCAGCATGAATGCTCAAACAAATATAACCTAATTGATTAATTTGCTTTAGAAAATATTGTTTCCTTATTACTATTTATTTATTTCCCTTACTAATTCTTGGCAAATTTTAATTATTACAAAACTTGGAAAAACACGGTGTTACAACTGCATGTGAGTTATGGAACAAAAACTATATATTACTGGAACAATTCTGATGGATCAATGGGACATTGCAAATGAATAAGTAGATCATCATCTGCAATCTAATAGAACATCAAATCGATACTAGTGGATCACAATTGAACAAATGAGATTGACTCTAAATTTGTGGAACAATGTCATAAGCTACTAGAAACATGGAAACACGCATTTTATTATTTTCTAAAGGAAAAATGTGTTTTCATAAATCAATGTATTTTTTGGAAGCCAAATAATTGGGCCCATTGCACTAGACAGGCCGATCTACGAGACTACGAGTGGGCTGCTGCAGAAAAAAATCAGCCACCCAAGTCTGTGGGCCGGAATCTTTCATGCAGACCAGCTCTGCATGATTTGGGCCCGCGCACGCGGAGTACAACAGGACCCGAGTCCGCGGACTAAGTAAACTCTTAGTAGGTCAATGGGCCACGAGAACAAAAAATGAGCCCGCACGAGAATAGATTGCGCCATACCTGGCCGAATGGGAGGGCCTGCCCAGGCACGCAGCCAGGACGTCCTGCCAGGAATGGTCTGGCTAGGAACGATGAGTCAACCGTACCCAGGCAGGGTCTAAGGGGCGATCGTGCCAGGCTGACATGTGGCATGGTGGCTCACGAGTGAAAAGAGCTCTTTTAGATATAATTTTAATTTAATTACTTAATAATAATATAGTTAAATTAATATATTTGTGAAGAATATATGTTAGTAGGTCTTATAAATGTAATATATTAAAAGCCATCGTAATCGATGCAATACTCACTCGATGATCCGGTGCTAAAAGAATTGTACTCATCAGAGCTTTGTGTTCACAAGCAACTTTATCTCACCAGATGGTCCGGTGTCAAATGGGCAGAAGCAGCAGAGCATTATTGACAAAGTGAAGAATGCATATGGCTTCACCGGATGGTCCAGCACCGAAGGATCACACCGAACTAATTCTTGTAGAGAAGAATCTAAATACAGAAGAACGAGCATCAACTCACTGGAAAGTCCGGTGCCTGCGTTGTACACATCGGATGATTCACACCAGAGTATTTGTCAAGAATTGAAGATCGAAGAATACCTCAACTGATGATCCGGTGATATGTGCTGTATACAGTGGAGATTTACACTGGACCAATTTACATAGAGAGCATGTAGAGGCTCAGATAGCTCAAATGTATTCATCGGATAGTCCGGTGATGGAGATGAAGTACACACTAAAGTGTCTGGTGTTCATAGAGGCTTTGAGTGGAGTTTCAGCAGGTAGTTTCTAAAGATATACTCACCGGATGATCCGGTGTTAATACTACTATTCTCACCAGATCATCTGGGGTTAACAGCTTTTCTGAGCCGTTGAGAAACAGCTAGTTGGCATATTTTAGGTTATAAATACTCCTCCACTCAGTCATTTGAAGGTGTGGCTGTTCAGAGAAACCTATATACACTTGAGAAGACATCCAAGCCACCAAAATACTTATAGTGATCATTCAAGGAGATTAAGGACACGATTAGAGAGTCTTTAGTTCTTATAGACCTAGAGTGAGTTATAGCTTGGTGCTGCAGCTTGGAGAGTAGATTAAGGAGTGATCCTAGCTTATACCAAGAGATACCCAGCACGTTAGAGTCGGGTGACTCGCCGGTAACTTGAGCCGGAGTTGCTCAAGTTTATTGACCCTCCGACTTGGTGTGGAGCGGCGGTAAGACACGTGGACGGGGACACGGAGATCCTTGCCTTGGTGGCTCAAGCTCCGAAGTGATCACGGTGGCAAGCGACTAGAAGATAGGCTAGTTATGGGACCTTATCTTGATGGCTTGGTGGCTCATCTGGCTTGAGGCCTTGCCTTGGTGGCTTTGTGGCTCAAGAGTCGTGATCGGGTGCCGACTGAGAGCATATTCTTGGTGGAGCTCTAAAGTGGACTAGGGGTAACGTTTATGTCATCGACCACAGGATAAAAATCTCTTGTGCTAAATTTGTCTCTCTACCTTATTTACGTTTCCGCATTTACATACTTGGAGTCTACCTTTACGCATTTATATTTCACCTTTACGCATTTATCTTCCTAAAGTAGTTTGCTAGGATTGGCTATGGATTGCAAAACTCTTTTGAACAGTAGAGTAGACACACTAGATAAACCTAGAACACATTTAGATAGAAATTAAGATAGATTTATCATGTGAAGTTCTTTGGAGTTGATTAGGTTTTCTAAGTGTTTTAATTCATCCCCCTCTTAGGACGTCACCGATCCTTCACAATTGGCATCATAGTCTCATGCTCTTGATAGGTTTGACCACCTAGAGTTGTAACATCCAGGGTTGGAATGGATTCCCATGGTGCTTCACTCTTCGATGACACAAATTTCTTCCAGTGAAAAATTTTAATATCTTGTTATTTACAAGCCCGAGATTTAGATGTTTGGAGAGTCATCGAGGAAGGGATAAGACGTCGCATCACCAACAAGGAGAGATAATTAGATGTATTGGAAAAGAGTATCCTTTTATCATCTTTAAATGTTGATGTATTTAATCGTGTTTATTCTCTCACCAATGCACATGGTATTTGGACTAGTCTTATTGAAATACATGAATGCACAAATGATGTGTGTAATGAGAAATATCATGTATTAGTTAATAAACTCAATGGCATCAAACAACTACCCCATGAAAGTGTTAATGACATATACTCATGTTTGAATATTCTTGTCAATGAGATCAATGGGAAAGATTTGATGCCAATTGAAGACAATGAAGTGGTGAGAAGAATACTTCAAGCTCTTCTTTCAAATACAAGTTGATAGTGTCAATCATCTACGACAGTAATAACATCAAGAAGATGACTCCAAGTCAAGTGCTCAATAAGATCACCGTCCATGAGATGATCATGAACATGGGGTGAAAGCTTCTTCCTCATCTGACACCAAGAACTTTGCTATCACAAGCAAACAAGTTCAATATCAACATATGAAGGCAAGGATGAATAGGCAAGAGCAAGAGTCAAGATCAAGTGAAGATAATGGTGATCAAGTTGAAGAGAGCAATGGAGAGGATGATCAAAGCACATCAAGTGAGAAGAAATTGATCTCAAGATCGCCAAGCTCTTCTCAAAATCAGAGAAGAATATAAAGAGGATCAACGTCAAGATCAATCATCCAATCTCCATGAAAGACTTGGTCAAAACAATTGATCATATCATGAAGGAGAAGAAAACCAAGAGCAAGAGGGAGATAAAGGGTAGAGCCAAAGCTTTTGTAAGTATAGGAAGATGGGTGAGCGACAATGAAGAATCGAGTTCAAGTGATGAAAAACTCACCATCCTCCCCTCTAAGAGATGCTCCTCCCCAAGGTCGTCATTATGCAAGTTGTCGTCATGGAAGTCATCTCACAAGTGCCTTATGGCCAAATGTATGGATGGCGATGTAAGTGATGATGAATCAATAAGGATTCCCCATCTCAAGAAGAACTTCTTTATTTGATCAATGAACAACAAAGGATCCTTAAGAAACAATCAAAATAGTTTAAAAAATCCAATGCCCTTAATGACATTCATGCTACCTTTGTTTATAATTATGAACAATTATTGAGCGAATTTATTTTGCTAAATAAGAGCATGAAGAGCTTAAGGCTAAATTAGAGTGCATTGAATTTCAAACTAAGGTCCATTTGAAGCATTCTACATCTCTCTTTAATTTCAATCATAAGATAGATGTTTGCACTTCTTGTGACGATTTAATTGATCTATCTAGATCACCCCTTTGCAATGAGATATGTGTTAAGAATGTTGTTGTAGAAACATGTGATGATCTCATTGAATAAGAGAATAATAAGCTCAAGCAAGAAGTGGAGAAGCTAAAAAAGAATTTGGCAAGATTAAAAGGCAAGAACCATCTCCAACTTGCTCAAGATAACCATACTATCATGGTGAAGAAGTTTGTGGAGGGGTCCACTGTGACATGCTTCACGTGCAATAAAAAATGTCACAAGTCCCTCAAATGCAAGCAAGTCAAGAAGGAGACCAAGGAGAATAAGAAGATGACAAACCTCTCCAATAAGACCTCTAACATCTACACCAAGCCCAACTATAAGAACAAGACTAAGAGTAACCACTACAAGCTTAATAAGAAGGAAAATAGCAAGGTGGTTGCGCATATAATTGGGAGAAAGGACCAGGGGTGAAACCAACCCATTTGGGTGCCAAGAAAGTCATCACTAACATGAAGGGGCCACAATCGGTTTGGGTTCCAAAGAAAACTTAAACCCCGATGCGGCTATTGGGATTTAGAAACTTGGCTCATAAGATGAAGTTTAAGTTCAAGGAAAGAAGCCAAGTATGCAAAATTGGGCGCTTCAATGAAGATCATGACTATCATATACCCAAATCTCCATCCAAAGCTAAAAGAGGTAAATGGTAGCTAGATCTTTGTTCATGTATTTTGTTTTGCATCTAGATTATTTGTCTTGACTAGGATTTTATGTGCATATTTTAATTGTTGCAATATCTAGTGTAGGTTTTCATATGGTAAGTTGCTTGTGTTTCTCTCTTTCTTATGAGAAACCTATATAGTTTATTAGTTGCAGGTTCCTTTTGTGGCACTAGTTTTACAATTGATATCTTTTATGCATCATGATCCAATCTATAGTGTGTTATCAATAACAAGTGCATATATCTCACAAGTATTCAACAGTTATATGTACACATTTAGGGGGAGTATATCATATATGTAAGGATTTTAAGATTAACATGTGTTTCAAGTAATATCTTTTATAGTCTCATGGAGTGATCAACAAGTCCCTGGAGATATGTAATGCTTAAAGGACTCAATTGGTATCATTGTCAATTCATTTATACATTTAAGCTATATCCATACATGATATGACTTAAACTTCCTACCTCTACGTATTGTCTAGATATGCATATATTGCTACATTTCTACAAGTTGTAGTCATAAGTGGGTCTCATTATATGTATGTACACATATAGGGGGAGTTTAAATTATATTATGTGAGTTTCATGAATTTTGATCCATGTGCTTTTATTTCAATTTGTACTATATTCTTGAAATATTATCCCTACAAGTGATATCCTTTCAAGCGGTATCAATGCCTCCTACCTTTACAATTGGTATATCTTTTCAATTGTTATCATTTTATTGGGTCATAATTTATGAAACTCTCTCTCATGTGTTTTAATGCTCTTTCTTAAGTTCAAAATATGTTTGTAACTCTTTTTGAGATTGTTGACAAAGTGGGAGAAGTTTAATGACTAAAGCAAGAGGCATGCCTAGTGAAAAACAAGCAAGATGCCAAGATTGACAAATGAGGACTCATCTATATTTGGTATCAAAAGCATGCAGTGAAGAAGCTCTTGCATGGATCGATCAAGGGAGATAGTAGCAATAGAGAAAGGAGGAGCCACAACAAAAGAGGGACTAAGTGGTAAGAACATGCATCCAAACAATATGGTAAGGATTTGTACTCTCTACAATTGGTATTATTTATTATTTGCCACTTAGTTTGGTTGTGTTGTCATCAATCACTAAAAAAGGAGAGATTGTAGTGAAAATTACTCTATTAGGCCATGATTGTGATTTTGGTGATTAATGATAATATAGTCATTGAGACTAATATGTTTATCAAAAATATATATTAGTAGGTCATATGGATATAATATATCAAGAAGCCACCATAGCTGGGACAAAGTTTGGTTGAATTGGAGAAGTTCTAGAAAAAATATACTCACAGATGGTCCGATGTTGGAAGAATTGTACTCACCGGAGCTTTATGTCCAGAGACAGCTTTATCTCACAGGATGGTCCGGTGTGAAATGGGCAGAAGTAGCGGAGCATTGTTGACAAAGGGGAGAATGCAGATGGCTTCACTGGATGGTCAGTAATCACCGGAGGATCACGTCGGACTAATTCTTGCAGAGAAGAATCCAAGCACAGAAGAACGAAGATCAACTCACTAGAAGGTTCGGTGCATGTGTTGTACACACCAGAAGATTCACACCGGAGTATTTCCTGCAGAAGCATTATCAAGAGTTGAAGATTAAAGAATACCTCACCGGATGTCCGATGATAGCTGTTGTGTACATCGGAGGCTTACACTGAAGCAATTTACACAGAGAGACTGCATAGGCTCAGATGGCTCAACTATACTCATCGGATAGTCTGGTGATGGAGATAAAGTATACATCAGAGTATCTGGTGTTCATAGAGGCTTTGAGTAAGGTTTCAACAGTTAGTTTCTGAAGATATACTCACTGGATGATCTGATGTTAGTACTACTGATCTCACCGGATCATCCAGTGTAAACAGCTTTTCTAAACCATTGGGAAAACGACTAGTTGGCAGGTTTGAAGCGATAAATATCTCTCCACTCGGTCATTTGAAGGTGTGGCTATCCAGAGAAACCCATATACATTTGAGAATACATCAAAATCACCAAAGTGCTTAAAGTGATCATCCAAGACGATTAAGCACAAGATTAGAGTGTTTAGTGCTTATATACCTAGAGTGAGTTTTAGCTTGGTGCTGCAGCTTGGTGAGTGGATCAAGGAGTGATCCTAGCTTGTACCAAAAGGTACATCGGTACCTTGGACTCTTGGTGACTCGCTGGCAACTTGAACCGGCGTTGCTCAAGCTTGTTGACCCTCTAACTTGATATGGAGCGGTGGCAAGACATGCATACAGGAACACAGAGACCCTTGCTTTGGTGGCTCAAGCTCCAAAGTGATCACGACTGGAAGAGAGGTTAGTGGGGACACCTTGAATTGGTGGCTTGAAGGCTTATCCGGCTTCAGGTCTTGCCTTGGTGGCTTGGTAGCTCAAGAGTTGTAATCGTATACCGACCGAGAGCATATTTTTGATGGAGCTCCAACGTGGACTAGAGGTGGCGTTTATACCATCGATACCACATGATCAAAATCTCTTGTGCCGAGTTTATCTTTCTACCTTATATATATTTTTCGCATTTATATACTTGCAATCTACCTTTATTCATTTATCTTTCTAGGGTAGTTTGCTAGGATTGACTATAGGTTACAAAACTCTTTTGAGCGGTCGAGTAGACACACTAGATTAATCTAAAGCACATTTAGATAGAAATTGAGATAGGTTTATCTTGTAAAGTTTCTTGGAGCTGGTTAGATTTTCTAAGTGTCCTAATTCACCCCATTTAGGACGTCACCGATCCTTCGTAGTGGGTCTTGTTGGCATGTTGGGCACGTCTAGCCCATTAGGTACACATAGCTCGTAAGGCACTATAAGCCCGTTTAGGCATGAAATATTTGAAAAAAAATTAAAAAAGGGAAAATCAAAAGGAAATCAGAAAATATTAGGAACATTATGGAAAGATCTTTTACACATACAAAATACGTATCCTTGCATTTTTTTCACATCGAGGGATGGAGTGAAGTCATGTACTTTTGGCAAGGCACCACCACACTCCTACTCTAGCTTGCTCACCTAGAGTCCCCATCACACTCGCACACACATGGGCACTTAGAGTCCCCGTCACACTCTCACACTCATTACTCCTATGTTATCTTGGGCCACTAACCTAACCCAAATAACACAGAGCCTTGTAGCAAATTCCAGCCCAAAGCAAGTTAGCTTTTCAGTCCATTACAAAATAGATATTATCACCTACAATGCCATAGATTGATCTGCATAGTCCGTCCTTTGATGGTTCATGAAGCATTGTTGGAACTTACGAGAGTACCCTTTGATTCATTTTTATATTGCCTTTCTATCTTGCTTGGATCATAGGATGCCAACAATGAGCATAGAAGTAGCTGGTTTGCGTGAGATGAAAATGATGGAGAAATGATAAGAAAGGACTGCTAAGATGATTCAAGAAGCCAACTCTACATAGCATGAGTATGGCACTAGCTCAACCCAAGATGATGAGGATGTCAAAGAGGAGAAAGCAAGGGCATGTGATGACTAGAAGGATGACAATCCTCGTGGTGCCGGTAACAAGAAGCTCACTCCCTGTCAGTAAACTGCAAATCAGCAAGTGGATTGGTTCCATATATGTACTATTGAAATTTGAAATTGCATTCCTCTTTTGTAATGAAAAATGCTATGTGTACATTTGGCCTTACGACCCATATGACGAAGTATTGCTACAGTACCCTATGCTACAGGGAGAAGGGCTATCAATACCAGCTCATAACAAAGAGCCTGCACGGTAGCCTTTGTATTAGTGTTGATTTATCCTACCGACACTGATAGTCTGAGTATCAGTATCGGTTTCTTGTTATAAACTGACACTGATACTTATTATCAGTACTAATTCAAAAATCGTTATCGATAGTTTATAACTATCGGTGTCGGTTCAAAAACCTTCACTGATAATGATTTTAGTCGATACTGATGATAATTTCTGTACTAGAACTGACTGAGTTAACCTTTTTTTCGCTAGTGCACGTGCCAGTTGACATACATTCCACGATGCGGTTTTGCTATTTGCATGTCGAGTGGACTTTGTTATCCATGGAGAGACAGACAAACCCCTAGCATCTCAGATGTAGGTTCATACGAAAGTCCTAAACACAAGCAAAACATTTAGGACAACTTTTTCACTTCCAGCGAGCTAGCACTACATATATACCTCCTACTAGCTACCCAATCGTTCAAGTTTTCCTATGGTCAGATTCAAGTGCCCTAAAGATACTATTAGTTCCTAGTCGTTTGTAACCTTGCACAGTTGCGGATCTAATATTTTAATAATAAGTATGCATAACTAAAAATTATTGATTACCAAGGTACATTGTTCAATTAAGATCACCGAGAGCTAAGGGTGAAAACAGAATATATAGTTTCTGATTCTATTCGTGCGGATACGGATACGATTAATATAAGTCTTTTTAGATATCTGTGTATGTGTGGACGTGAATATTGATAAATTCATATGGATATGAATATAAATATGATACGAATATAAATATGGTATTAGAAAAATCTGACAGATATATTATCTAATTTAAGATCAGATTATTGCATTTACTAGTCCCATTGTGAGCCGGGGATTCCATATCCATCCCTCACCAACCACACGTCTCCATCTCTTCGTTTATCTCCCGTTCGACCCGTATTGTTGTGCTGCCATTGTTAATTGGTTTGTTTGAATATGTCCTACTTCTACTTGCTACGATCGATCCACTAATGATCATTGTGGCACGCCATTACCATCATGGGTTGTTAAGTTGCTTTATTTTCAATTTTTTTAATGAGTATAAAATATTTATTAGCAGAGTCATCTCTACGTATGGGTTATCAAATATTGGACTCGGCCTGCACTTATCTATCTGTGGTTAGGAAATTAGTTAGGTGTACAGTTGTACTGTGCGTTGGCAACAGACGCGCCCATAGCTTATTCCTAGCATAATCAATCACTTCAAAAAAAAAAAAAAAGCACCGGTCGCTTTCTCTTCTACGTCCGCCACCTCAGCGCGGTAGATAGGTTAATCCTATCCATCCAATCGCCTGCATCTAATGACTCCTATTGGTCTCTTGTCCAGACTCCATTCAACAAAAAATAAAACTCAAATACATGTCCCCTAATCACTGTCACCTCATCGAATCCATAGCATTGGTATCACCAAACCTGATCGCAATGCTTAATTATGCTGCAGGGTAGGTATACAGTCCCTTGAGCGGATCTCCGCAACTTAATTAATCGTGATTGCAATTAGATGGCATCCCACGCCCATGGAATTGTTGCCAAACTTTGACTTTTTCTTCTAATGTCAATTAACTACTCCCATCGTGCAGAGGAATAGGTTGATACTACTCCCTCCGTCCAAAATTATAAGACAACACACGCATTTCAGAAATTCAAACTTTATAATTTTTTACCAGCAATAATGCAAACTATTTATAGGTTTAGTGATACAAAAGCGCATTAGCTAGATTTGTATATTTCAAATTATATTCATATGCTCATGAATTTATAACACGTAACAACAAATTGTAAGAGAAACATTTGGTCATCAGAGTTCATATCAGAAAACAGTTCCGAATTATATGGTGCCCTAAAGAAATAGACAAAGGGAACCGATGAACGAATTAAGTAGTTTATCAAGGCAACTTATTGGCGAGTAAGCATTTACTTTGCGTCTTGTTCTGGTGAGATGCCTTGGCTGACACACAAGATTCTGGAAAGAAAGAAATAGATAAGGGGCCTACATAAAGGTTGCTTTCGCATGATATAAATATATATCAGAAGAAATTTTCTTGTGGCCCAATTTGTATCAATTGCTAGAAATTTAGATGTGTGTACTTCAATTCCGTTAGCATTAGGTTGCGAGGATACGTCTGTTACGTTGACTCATCAACTAATTATGTACGTCATCACGATCAAACAAGACGCATTGCAAGGAACTAGCGGATTAGTGTATATGACCAACCCACTTCCCGAATCAAACACCTAGGGTGAGATGGAAACTATTTGTATATTGAGAGTTTGTTTGGCAGAGCTTTCAGAGCAGTTTTCTGGCTAGAATTACAGCAGCTTTCAGAGTTTAGCTCCCTGAGTGGAATATGTGGGAGTGATTCTCTGAAATGAACTAGAAGCTAAGGAACCCTAGGCTTTCGCAGGAGGTGATATGTTCAAGGATTTTTGTAAATGAGAGAGATTGGCCTAATGTGTTGTATGTGTTGCTTGAGCCTCGAAGGCAGATTATATAGATTATAAGGTTTAAAGGGCAAGAAGCCTTTCCTGCAGATAAGACAGGTTTCACGGGATTATAAATCCTGATCTATCAAATACAGAGATATGCTAATATACTCTAGCATCCCCCAGAAGTCATAGCGGGAGCGACGCAGACGATAAGACTAGAGAGGAAGCCGAAGATGGGGAATCGACAAGCTAACATCCCCTGCAATCAAAATGAGAGTGTCATGGCATCGCAGGCGCTGATATTGGAGTGGAAACCGACGAGTTGCTTATGCGGATGGCCGAGTACGAGGGTCATGTGGCAGTGTGAGGGGATGTCATGGTTGACATAGATGAAGTCGGGGTTGCCATAGATGAGGTACCTGCATATGAAACTGTGGGTGCCAGGAAGCGCCATGTAGTTGGGGTGCAAGGATGTGCCAAGGAAGAAAATGGTGATACAACCGAGGCAACCACTATGGGAAAATATTGATGCCAAGGTCGATGCAGTCGAGGCTATCGAGGATGAGGTACCCACTGAGTTTGCCAGGCTTGGGGGCGCGTTAGGGATGAACGCATGCATCGGTGTTACCAATACTAGACATGCAAATAAGTGGACCATCATGTCGTATGCCAATATCAGAGGGGCTAGCAGAGAAGGCCTCCAGGACAGTTGCGGCACGCAGAGCGGTGAAGTGGGTTGTGCCAGTGTAGCCCTTGGTTGTCATAGTAGGCATAGTGTAGTAGGGCAAGAGACTGTGACTCTAGCGACTGAAGGTATGGTAGAACCAGTGGCTTGAAGTGGCAACAACGTAAGCTTGAAGAAGCAAGACAGTGATGCTCGATGTAGTCGAAGAAAAACTTGAGCGGCATGATGAATACCAGAGTAGAGGACGATGGCAATGTTGCGCTCTAAGTGACACGACAACAAAAGTCGAAGGAGTCATCAGTGTGTGGGGATGGCGGTGAAGACGATGCAGCGGCGGGAGCCATCAGTTGCAGTGCCACGCTAGCGAAGGTGAGCACAACTGTCGGGTGGTGTTAACCACGGGTGATGACACTGTAGCCCAAAGGGCCACACATTGGCAACCCCGGTGCTCCGTGGTGTAGTACATGTGTTCATGGACGAGCATCCCAGGAGGGATTGTGCATGTTTCCATGCGTTTGATCGGTTGATCAGACCGAGAGGTGTGCATGAGATGACAATCATGGATGATGTCATGCAGATCAAAGTCACCTAACTCTTGCGGATCGAGCAGTGTCATGTATGTTGTGGCGGCAGTGTCAAGCATGTCTCGAATAGTGGTGGCAATGATGAGCTGGCGTGGAGGTGTGCGGACGAGGAAGCCGAGCAGTGGTGTGTGAAAAACCAATCTTGTGACCGGTGAGAGTGAAAAACTGATAACCCCATCGGAAAAAACCTCTCTAAAGGGGAGGCCGATCAACATAATCTGCAGTGTGAATCCCAACTATGGGTGGTGTAGGCCCGATGAAGATCACGGGGATTGATCTCCTTGCGGGCGGTGCAATGCGGAAGCATGCGGTGGAGTTTAGGACCAAAACCTGCTCTTGTACCATATAAACGAGAGAGAATTGCGTAATGCATTGTATGTATTAATTGCTTGAGCCTTAAGTGCGGATTATATAGAGTATAAGGCTTAGAAGACAAGAAATATAGAGATAAGGCCTAGAAGACAAGAAATCTCTCCTAGAGATAAGGCATGTATATATATTGCAGGATTACAAATCCTAAACTACCAAATACAGAGATATGCCAATATCCTCAATCAATTTTCTTGCCTGCTTAAAATTCTCCATGTGTTTTATATACATACATACATACACACACACACACATCTATATATATTATATATATAAAGTACTGAAAAATGTTTCAACAGCATGTCAAAAGAATTACAGTACTAAGTCAGCTTCGTAGCATCGATCTCAAAAACAGAAAAAAGGATTCAAAAGAGAAAAGGTCAGTTCTGTATCATCCATTTGGTTTAATCCTCGTGACATGTGAACGTCTAACGCAGTGCCTGACGAGGAAGATGCATAGCAACCAACCGAGGCAAACGACCGATCAAACTAAAAGCTAAATTCGCGTGGACATATCAACCAATAATCTCGATTGATGTGCACTGACTTAATAACCATTAGACCTTAATGGAAACGAAATGGACTGCAATAATGATCGACATGCAAGCTAGCTTCGCGGTTGCTCTCTAGGAACGTATCCAGCGGTCAAAAAAAAATCACCAGTGGGCATGCCGAACGCGAAATGCCGACAGTCAACTCGGCAACCAAGCAACTTTTACTTGATCTATGGAAGGCCCACAGCTTCACCGCATGATAATAAAGTTTCATGTCCTCAACTAAGGCAGAGCGACTTTCGACACCAGAAATTTCAACTTTAACTTCAAGTTGCGCCTCCCATCTTTGAACTGAAAAAAAAGAAATCAATAGGCTCAACTAAACAACGGATATCTTTCATTGAAAACACCCAAATTTCAACTTTGTACTTGTCAGGCATTCCTTTCTTCCTACCAGTAATCCCGTGTTCCCAGTGTGCTCGTTGGCACATGGAACAGTGGAGACGGAGCCTGCGCCAACGGGCCCAGGGTCTAGCATTTGGGGGTGAAGATGACATAGAACTGCAGTTGGAAACAAATGACAGGAATAGCTAAGATGAATCTTCGCTACCACGCTTGCAACCCAGAGCATGCATGTGCGAGCGAATAAGGATTACTGTAGTGAAAATGGATCAATTAGGTTATAATTATAATTTTGATGTTTAATGATAATATAGTTAATGGGACTAACATGTTTGTCAAGAATATATGTTAGTATATCTCATGGATACAATATATGAAGAAGCCACCGAAACCGGAACAAAACTTGGTTGAATTGAAAAAAGTCCCAAGAGAAATGACTTTACCGGATGGTCCGGTGTTCACATGGTTGAACGCACAAGAATATTGTGTCCAGAGGCATTTGACATCACCATATGGTCCGGTGCTCAAGGGAAGATACACACTGGAGCATTTCCACCAGAGAAGATTGCAGCTGTTGAAGATCGAAGATTAACACGCCAGAAGGTCCGGTGATGTAGAGAAGTGCACTGGACAATACAACTGACAATGAACAGTGCAAAGATGATGATGAAGAAAACCCCGCCGGATAGTCCGGTGATTGATTTGAACTCACCAGAGGAATGCACCGGAGTATTGTTGACAAAGGGAATAACACAGTGACCTCACCAGAAGGTCCAGTGGTCTGAAGATTTGTACACCGGAGCATATTTTTCAGAGAGGGTTGATTTGGCTCAGCTGGCTGAGGATAACACTCCAGATGGTCCGGTGATGAAGTGATGTGCACCAAAGAATACACGGGAGTAATTTACACAGAGAAGATATTGGCTCGGATGGCTAAGGTATACTCATCGGAAAGTCCGGTGATCGATGAAGGTGGAGTATACACCGGAGTATCCGGTGTTCACTGAGGCTTGAGTGGGGTACCAACAACTAGTTTGTAAGAGTGTACTCACCGGATAATCTGGTGTTAGTATTACTGTTCTCACCGTATCATCCGATGTTAACAACTTTTTAGACCCGTTGGGTTAATGGCTAGTGCGCGAGTTTGAGGCTATAAATACCCCCTCCACTTAATCATTTGAGCATACTAGAGTCAAGAGAAGTTCATGTACATATTAGAAGACATACAAGGCACCAAAGTGCTTAAAGTGATCATCCAAGGCGACTAAGCACAAGATTAGTGAGTGATTAGTTCTTATAGGCCTAGAGAGTGAGTTGCTAGGTGATTGGTGCCTAAAGAGTGGATCAAGGAGTGATCTAACAGTATACCTCTTGGTACGTCGACACCTTGAAGTCTTGGTAACTCACCGGCAAGCTTGCTGACCCTCCGACTTGGTGTGAAGCGGCGGCAAGACGATTGTGCGGGGACGCGAAGACCCTTACCTTTGTGGCTCAAGCTTCAAAGTGATCATGGCGGCGAGGAACCGAAAGAGAAGCTAGTGGTGAGACCTTACCTTGGTATCTTGGTGGGTCATCCGCGTGGAGGCCTTGTCTTTATGACTCGGTGGCTCAAAGGCCGTGACCGGATGCCGACCAGTAGCATATCCTTTGTGGAGCTCCAACGTGGACTAGGGGTGTCATTCATGCCATCGATACCACGGGAAAAATCCTTATGTCGAGTTTGCTCTCTCTACCTTATTTATGTTTTCGCATTTACTTACTTGCAATTTACCTTCTTACATAGGTTGCAAGCGCTTTGATCAATAGAGTAGACATACTAGATAAACCTAAAGCACATTTAGATAGTAATTGATATGGGTTTATCTTGTGTTGTTTTTTGAACCGAAATAGTTTTAAGTGTCCTATTCACACCTATCTTAGGACGTCACCAATCCTTACAATTACCACATAAAATATACTACTTTGATGAACAATCAGCATATAACTGATCGAGGCACATGAGATTTTCTGTGCTACAAACTAAGGATGAGTCAATTTATTGTCGATGTCACGCGGTTGTCATGTTTGCGTATAGATCCTTCTCATGCTGCCGGTCAATCGTAAAATGGCACATCCTTTTTAGTGTCACATACATGTAAATATATCACACGGTCTTCTCAACTTAATTTACCCAATCACTATTTGAGTGTGTGTGATGAAAAATCAAACCGCACTAGAACAATGCATGCTTACTGCAATTTTATGTCAGGTATGTCGACGACGATCACCGTCGAGAACCCAAGAACGAACACACGCGATCAAAACTAGAACACAGAGGAATTGGTGCTGCCATCAAGCTACAGCTATTCGGGTTACTCTTCACTATTTATTTGTCGGTGTTTACTACAGAAAGAAAGAGCGCATGAGCACTTCTCACGCCGCACCTCAGCTGCGTCCATCCCCACAACCTGCGCGACATGTGTCCCGCTCATGGCGCAAGACTCTGATGCCACGAGCTATTCTCGCCACGCCCAACATCGCACGCACAGCGTCCACACATGCCGTGAGCTCATGCATGCCTCTAGACCAAAGCAATCGAAAAACAAATTAACTAGCTAACAGATCAGGCACAAGACTTATTTACTAACAAATGGGTTTACAAACTGTCGACTAGTTATAGGCCGATTGGACTCAAATGGGTTTACAAACTGAAGAAGAACACGGAAGAAGACGTGATCAAGCAATGTATGAGGCTGGTCGTGGAAGGATATGTGCAGTGGCAAGGAATTGATTTCGAAGAAGTGTTTGCTCTAGTGGCTAGGCTGGACACCATGCACATCATCCTTGCTGTTGCAGCCAATCGAGGTTGGCAGGTTCATCACCTAGATGTCAAGTCAGCATTCTTAAATGGTGAGCTCGAAGAGGAAGTATACGTGGCGCAGCTGGAGAGATTTGCAATGAAGAACAAAGAGCACCTCATGCTCAAACTCAACAAGGCGTTGTATGGACTCCGGCAGGCACCACGGGTATGGAATATTCGGCTTGATAGGAGCTTGAAACATATTGGTTTCAGCAGATGTTCACAAGAGCAGGTTATATACACAAGAGGATCAGGTCTTGCAAGTGTGATAGTCAAAGTATACGTTGATGATCTCATTGTAACAAAAGAAAGTCCAGATGAGATCATGGGATTCAAGCAGCAGATGATGAGTGAGTTCGAGATGACTGATCTCAGATTGTTCAATTACTATCTCGGGATTGAGGTAGCGAAAGAAGATAGGAGAATTGCAATCAAGCAAACAACATATGCGAAGAAGGTCCTTGGTCAATTTGATCTGCTGGATTGCAATCCCACAAAATGTCCCATAGAACAGAGGACTCAGCTGCATAAGGATCCGGATGGGCAACTGGTGGCTGCAACTGAATATCGTAGCATCATTGGTTGTCTAAGGTATTTACTCCATACAAGATCTGACCTTTCATTTGCTGTCAGGGTGGCAAGCAAATTCATGGAGAAGCCAACGGTGATGCATCGCAAGGCATTGAAGTAGATTCTTTAGTATTTAAAGGGCACCATTCGTTATGGACTTGTGTGTTCGAGAGGAGGAAGAGAAGAAGTAATCATCGGCTACACTAATAGTGATCTGGCCGATGACATGGATGACAAGAAGAGTACCGAAGGTATGGCTTTCTATATCAATGATAGCTTGGTGTCATGGAACTCGCAGAAGCAGAAAACGGTGGTTGTCTTTGTGCGAGGCTGAATTCATGGCAGCAACATCAGCGGTATGCCAAGCTTTGTGGCTTAGAAGTCTGTTGGAGGAGCTAACAGGACAAGAGTCCAAAGCAGTGAAATTGTTGGTTGACAACAAATTGGCAATTGCTTTGATGAAGAATCCAGTGTTCCAAGGCTGCAGCAAACACATTAACACCAAGTTTCATTTAATTCATAAGTGTGTTGAAGGAGGCCAGATTGAAGTGGAGTTCATCTACATAGAGGAGCAGCAAGCCGATGCTCTGACAAAAGCATTGCCGATGGTGAAACTGACAGTCATACAACATCTACTGGGAATTCGTGATCTCAACCCACGTCAGGATTAGGGGCGTATGTTGGACTAATTCTAGCGTGGGCCTCGAGGACTCGTTTCACGCGAAGTGGAAGCAAGGAGTCGTGTTCAAGTCAGAAACTTTAGTTCATATATGGTTTGTATATGGGCCGGATGTCGTATGTGTGCAGGAGTACGTATAGTTAGAGTTCGAATCGGAATTGATTCAGCTTAGAGTTTGGTTAGCAGTCACTTTAAATATTGAGTTGCAACCCTTGGATTGTAGCGAGTTAATAGAGTCTAAATTTTCCTACAGAGAAGTTTCAATATGCTCTTGAATCTTGCTTGTCCTCGACAAGATTGCAGGAATATAATCTCGTCAAGTTTGAGTTATGCGTGCTCGATCTGTCTTTGCATCTTGCCGAGTAGGTCGCAACTCGTGTGTAGCTACACCAGCACGTACTCGGTGGTCGCATGCTCGAGCGACCGCGTGGTTGAACACCTGTGTGGTCGAGAGATTACGTGGTCGAGCATGCACTACTGGTCGCTCACGTGGTCAAGTGGTCGGGCGTAAGCTGGTCGTAGTCCGACGTGAACTGATCGCACACGTACTGATCGTGATCAAGCGTGTTCATAGTCGGGCATGAACTGATCGCACACGTACTGATCGTGGTCAGACGTGCATGTGATCCTAAGGCAGAAGTCAACATTGTTATCATGTGGTTAGTGTCGTCATCATGTGGTGCAACCGCCTACACGCCTACCTACACGTGCGAACATGTGGGTGTGCGAACCGAGGGGATAGGTGGTGTGGTTGCTCTATCAAAGAGCCAAGGGCATGACTTCCTGATCTTCATCCGCATCGCATCGAACTTCGTTGTTAACAGTACTTGCCTTGAAAGTTCTTCAAAGATAAACATTCAAAAAGTCATGCGACTAAAGCTTTCGATAGTGAAAAAGTTCTGACGCTCGTATGTAAACTGGAAAGTTCCAATTGAAAGCTTCAATATTTTCTAGATCGCCTTAAGTTCAACGTTTGGTATTACTGTTTCAACATGAACTCCATTAATTTTCGGCTATGCACCAGCCAACTAGAATCCCCTTCTATTTTGCGGATCCATTTGCTTTCCTGACGAAGAAATGCTCATAGTGCTTTGGATTCTCCTCCGGTGTACCGTAAGTTTGTGAAAAGACCAAGACACTACAGCAAACTTGACTAGCAATTGCCTTGCATTGCTAACTATGATGTCACGGGATGCCTTTTTGTTTTGGAGTGGATGAGGTCACCGGCGAAATCTTTAATTCGCCGGCGGAGCTTGGGCGCGCGCACACTCATATGGACGTACGATCCGGCCGCCACCTACTCCCTTCCAAAAAAAATTGAGCTCATCAACTCCTCGAGAGTGAATAGTCCAACACGCATTCGCTTAGGAACTGCGCCAAGCGAGCCTCACCCTCACTGCTTCCAAGTTCCTATATATACGCACCTACACCGACACCACGCACACACAACGCATCACGCGTACAACACATACACACGAAGCCAAGCCTCAGACGTTCTAGCTAGCTAGCTCGCTCGCCCGCTCGTCGATCGATCGCGACCACGCAGCTAACGGCCATGGGGTTCGCGGTGCAGAGGACCAGCCGGTCGTACGTGAGCCCGAGCGCGGTGACGCCGTGCGGCACGCTGGAGCTGTCGGTCGTCGACCGTGTGGTGGGGCTGCGCCACCTGGTGCGCTCGCTGCACGTGTTCGCGTCCACAGCGGGGCGCAGCGGCGAGGAGAGGCAGCAGATGTCCCCGGCGCACGTTATCCGCGAGGCGCTCGGGAAGGCGCTGGTGGACTACTACCCGCTGGCCGGGCGGTTCGTGGACGGGCCGGAGGGGCCGGCCAGCGCCTACGTGGAGTGCACCGGCGAGGGCGCCTGGTTCGTGGAGGCCGTCGCCGGGTGCAGCCTGGAGGACCTCGGGCACCTGGACCAGTACCCGTTCGCCATCCCTGAGGGCGACCTGCTCCCGGACGCCGCGCCCGGCGTCGAGCCGCTCGACCTCCCGCTCATGATGCAGGTACGACGTCATACATACACTTGTCCGTGTGTAATGCGCAAAAGGAGTACGGTGAAATAAGCAGGGATACGAAAACTCGATCAGAACGATACCATATTCATGCTGTACGTATATTTGAAATTATATATGCTTGCAAAGGTATACCAGTCAATTGAATATATAACCCGGACGGCCGGACGGTGACATTATACATCCACTTTAGCTAATCAAGCAGATGCCACCAATCACGAGGAAAACACTGGCCTCAGATTATGGTGTCCACGTTTTCCCCTGTGATTGGCAGCCTGGCTTGAGCTCAGTTTCGGTCCGGGCTAAGCCGGACTACCCCTATTTGGGCTCAGGACCTCAGGTGACTTGTGCGCCAGCCTGACACACATATTTATAGTCCAGAACTACAAGGCAAGAATATAGTATGGTGTTTGATCCGAGGAACGAGCTAGATGATGATGATCATCGAATCGAATCTGAGATATGACCATGTTTTAAGGAATGTAACACGTTGACTTATTACAGGCTTACAACTATTGTAAATATTAAGAATAATGTCATTGCTTCACGAGATGGTAAGACAATGGTATGTCATGCTGAACCATCCCACCTAAAATGGATTGATTCCTCAAGTCAAACATATGAATTCGTGTGAAATTATTTGCATTTCGAAATCCTAACATGACGTTCTTTCACACTTCCCAGGCTCCTGTGAACATGAGCATCGATGAGGTTACCAGCGGGGGTTTGATTTTTTTTGTGTGTGGGGGGGGGGGGGGGGGTGGAGGGATTTCTTCATGGTCAACGTTAGAGGAAGCACCGCACCGGAGAAGGTAGACCGGTCTGACGGAGGAGGCGGGCACGAGGGTTAGATGCCGCCGACCGTGGGCGGTGGAGATCACCCGGTGGGCTAGAGTGGGGCGAGGGGGTGCAAATCAGCCATGTTAGCATGGCGGAGGTGATGGGTACGGATCTAACGGTAGGAACACCGCCTGAGCGGGAGGTGAGAGCACCGCGGGTAGGGTGGGAGACCTATCCAACCGTTGCCTGATTTTTATTTTTATTTTTTTGCCAAAATAGACATGAAAAATAGCATTTGCCTTTTAACAGATCTCGCGCGCCCTTCTAATTTACTTGTCAGGTACTGATTCGTTCATTGCAGTCATAACGAAACAGTCGAGCAACGATCATAACTTGATCTACCTGCAGGTGACGGAGTTCACTTGCGGTAGCTTTGTGGTGGGCGTGATCTCCTGCCACGCCATCGCCGACGGCCTAGGCGCCGGCCAGTTCATTAATGCAGTTGGTGACTACGCCCGTGGCCTCCCTAAGCCGCGCGTGAGCCCAATCTGGGCCCGCGACCTCGTCCCAAGCCCGCCGAAGCTGTCCTCCGCGCCGCCTCCCTTCCCACGGATGTTCCAGTTCCGGCACTTCACGGTGGACCTCAGCTTCGACAGCATCAACAAGGCCAAGTCCCAGTTCTTCGAGTCCACGGGGCAGCGCTGCTCCAGCTTCGACGTCGCCATCGCCAAGACATGGCAGGCGCGCACGCGGGCGCTTCGGCTGGCGGACTCGTCGGCGCGCGTCACGCTCTGCTTCTTCGCCAACACGCGCCACCTCCTGCCAAAGGACAGCGCCGGCGCCGCGGGGTTCTACGGCAACTGCTTCTACCCGGTGACGGTGAGTGCGGAGAGCGGCGCGGTGGAGAGCGCGGACACCGCCGGCGTGGTCGCCATGATCCGAGAGGCCAAGGCGCGGCTGCCCGCCGAGTTCGCGCGGTGGGCGGCGGGAGAGCTCGTCGAGGAGGACCCCTACGAGCTAAGCTTCACGTACGAGTCGTTGTTCGTGTCCGACTGGACGCGGCTGGGGTTCGTGGAGGCGGACTACGGGTGGGGCACCCCGTCGCAGGTGATACCCTTCGCCTACCACCCGTGCATGCCCATCGCCGTCATCGGTGCTCCGCCGACGCCGAGGACGGGGGCCCGGATCATGACGCGGTGCGTCGAGGAGGAGCACCTGCCGGCGTTCACGGAGGAGATGAAGGTGTTCGAGAAGTGAATCTGCTCTACTCAACGGGTCCAGTTGCCCGTGCTGCATGTACTGCTCGTTGACCTGTCGTGCGCTTCGTTGCGTCAAAAGTTGCTTGTTGTGTACTGATTTGTGAAAGTACTACGTTTTAACGGGTTTTGAGCTACGGGTAGTTGGGTACCAGGGTTTGGAATTTGGGCTGTATTAGGTTTGGCTCGGATGTGTAATAAAATACGGGCCCACCCGTGGAACTATAAAATATGGTTTAATTTGTACCAGGATTCTCGTCCTCCTTCAGTTTAATTTGCCTCTTCCTCCCTACCGAGAAAAGGTAAAATATGGCTTTTGAAAAGCACTCGGTGATTCTACTCATAATCTGCTTCTTCTATATCTTCGTTATCCTCAGCATCTCTTTATGCCACTAAAAAAAAGAGAAGACTTGATATCATTTGCCTTTTGAATGCATACTATAGAAGAGGGGCAGTTTTGCCATTAGGGTCTTCCCGAATGGAAGATTACCCTCTGATATTAACTAGAAAAAAAATGCACTATCAAATATCGACTAGAGAAGTGGCGGCGATAGAATCACAACAATACGATCCATTAAGGCAGTAGGACTTGACTTGGGAGGGGAAGTCTTTGAAATTTCTAAGTGATGACCACTACATCCTCTGAAGAAGATGGTATATTCACCGCAAACAGATCCGTTATCTACTTGTGTTCTTCATGTTTAGTATTTTGCTGTTTTTATTATCAAGTATACTAGAGATATATGTCTAGCCCTATTACATGCATGTCAAGAATATACTATTGTATATAATTATGTTCAAGGTTCATCTACAGATTATATTAAACATGGAAATCCTGATTTTCTAACACCAACATCCATCGAGTAGTAGAAAGTGGAGTGCCATACACTTGCACAGGTCCGCACGTTCAAGCTCCCTGGGCAGGTAGGGTGGCCAGCTAGTGGCCATGGAGTTGGACAGTAGGTGCGGAGGACGAGCCGGTGGTACGTTCGCCCTGTTGGGTTTGGCGTCGTACGTGTACGGTAGTTAGTTGAGCACGGTTCCAGGTTCGTGGGATAGCGCAACTCCTGCTGGTATTAGAGTGAGCCGTTTCAGTCGGCACGTTTACATGTAACTGAGTTAGTTCGCAAGTTGAATAAGAGAAGAAATAGAAAAGCTGCAAGCAAGTTGAGCAGCACAAAAGTACCTGTGAGTTCATCTTCTTCCCGTCTGCGTGTGTCCAAGGAAAGAGAGCGTACGTAGTGTCCACTTTCGCGTCTGTTAGTAGTTCTTAGGCATTGATCGATCCAATGCAACACGCCCGAGTGGGACGACGCCGTCCAGCTCGCAGCTGGGGCGGTGTTCCATGGACGCGCCACATGGTGCGCTCGCTGAACGAGTTCGCGCCCAGCAAGCACAGGGCTCCGCGGCGGCGAGCAGCAGCCGGCACGCGTGGTCATCCGGGAGGCGTTGGGGAAGGCGCTGGTGGGCTACTACCGTCTTGCTAGGCGGCTCGTAGAGTCGCAGATGGGCCCGACGGGCCGTGCATCGGCGAGGGTGCGTGGTTCGTGGAGGCCGTTGTCGGGTGCAGCCTAGAGGACGTCGGGCGCTCGACATTCAGCATGCAGGTGACAGTAGGGTTGAAAACGGTAACGGAAATTTCCGATTTACCGGGGGTCATTTTCGAAAACTACCGACCGTATTTTTCGAAATCGGTAATTTTCGGAATCGGTATCGGTATCGGTAAAATGTCTCGGAAACGGCAACGGAATCGGTTTGAGACACTTCCGACCGTTTAGTCGGTTTTCCGATTTTTTTCGGAAAAAATCGAAAAGGCTTTCGGTATTTACCGAAATTTATCAGCCCACTACTGCACTGCACTTGGGCCTTCGTTTATTGGATCCGGCGTGTACTAATGGGCTCACGGCCGAACCCTAACGCGGTCACGCCACGCGCACGCACAGCCCACAGGTACTCCTCAGTCCTCAGGGCTCAGTCCGCACGGCACCGGCGCCGCAACTCCTCAGTCTCCGCACTGGCGCCGCACTCCGTTCGCAGCTCTGAGCCGCCGCCGTCACGCTCACGCAGAAAGCCAACGTGAGCCGCCGCTTCGCCGACTAGCTCCGCACCGCCCGGCTCCTGGCGCATCCGCACGCCCGGGACATCCGCTCGCCCGGAGCATCCGCTCGCCCGGCGCATCTGGCTGCTCCGGCCGCCCGGCGCATCAGGCTGCTCCGGCCGCCCGGCGCTTCTTCTCCATCCAGCCGATCCGCCCGCCCGGCGCATCTTCTGCCTCTCCATCTGGCTGCTCTGCTCGCCCAAGTCGGCTGCTCTGCCTGCCCGAGTCTCCCGACGCATTTCTCCATCCGGCTGCTCTGCGGCTCTGCCTGCCCGGCGCGGCGCATTCGGTTGCTGCCTCTTCTCCACTCTGTGTTTGCCCCGGGCCAGTGCATCTCCTCCGCCCGTGGTGAGGTACTGAACTACTAACTACTGAGTACTTGTCACTGGTGTGGTCATGTTGCTCGGTTTGGCGGTGTGGGCGTGTGGCAGTGTCCAATGTCCATCACAGACGCATAGTGGATTCTTCATAGATGATTTTGCTATGATTTTGCTGTAAAGAGTATAGTTAGTTAGTTGCTGAGATATAAGATGCAGGAGGAACTGAGGAAGTATTGAATTTGATCGGAAATGGTGATTAGATCATAGGCTTAAATAGATCTTTTATTCTACTTTTTTTAGATCATAGGCTAATAGTAGCTGTGTTCATGAAAACATACTATGAGTGTTGATCTGATCCTATAGTTATTGTTTCTTCCCCATATTATAACTTGAATATTTGTATAGTCTGAAATGCGCTATGCATAATTTAGTAATCATGTTGTTCATGGAAACATACTATGAGTGTTGATCTGATCCTATAGTTGTTGTGTGTGTTTACTTAACTTGATAGTCTCTTCATTCTGAATGATTTCTTTTATTAGATGAAACCACCTACCGGAGAAGTGACTTCCCGACAGCGCACGGTCATGGATCCGCCCCCATCTCGTGATGCTACTGCCACTTCCTCTCAGAACTCGCTTATAGGTAATAATCAATTACAACCTCAATTGCAGATTCATCAACTCATACTCCATATGCTTTGCTGATTTTCAATTGTCTATCAATGGATGATAGGAACTCAGAACAAAGTGGTGTCAGCTACAAGTGCAAGTGCGAGTACAAGTGTAGTGGGTGCAAGTGCCGATAATATCATTGATGTGGACCATGAGGATGATGGACAACCTCCTTTAAAACAGCAAAAGAAGAGCACATCAGATGTATGGCAGTATTTCACCAAGTACACAGTGACAGTGGAGGAGAATGGCAAGCAGGTTGATCAGTTGTGGGCACAATGTAAGTTCAAAGGGTGTAATAACAAAACCAGCAAAGGTAGAGCTGAGAGTAATCGAGGAACCACAGGGTTTTGGAGTCATCTAAAGCATTATCACAGTATTGTTAAAGGCCAGCAACTACTCAAATCAGAAACTGATCATGAGAAAGGTATGACAGTTATTGAACCATACAAGTATGATCAAGAAGTTAGTTTGAGGAAGTTATATATTGCAATAATCATGCATGAGTATCCTTTTAACATAGTTGAACATGAATATTTTGTTGAGTTTATAAAATCCATGCGTCCTAACTTTCCTATCAAGTCTCGTATCACTGTTACGAAGGATATAATGGACCTCTATTTGCAAGAAAAGGATAAGATGTATGCTTATTTTAAAACCCTTCAATGCCGCTTGAGTGCAACTATGGATATGTGGACATCAAATCAGAACAAGGGGTATATGTGTGTGACTGTCCATTGGGTAGATGATGATTGGCGTATTCAGAAGAGGATTATCAATTTCTTCCATGTGCCAGGACGACATACTGGTGAGAATATGTCTCATACCTTAAGTTCATGTATGTTGAAATGGAACATCGAGAAGAAAATATTTTCTTTGACTCTGGACAATGCTGCTGCAAATGAAGTTGCTGTTAAGGATGTCATCTTAGGACTCAAGAAGTATTGTCCATTAATCTGTGATGGTCTCTTTTTTCATGTCAGATGTGCTAATCACATTCTTAATTTGGTTGCTAAAGATGGTATGAGTGCGATTGCATCTTCAATTCAGAATATTAGAGCATTTGTGGTGGCTGTGAAGGGTTCTCCATTGCAGTGGGAGGAGTTCCTAAAGTGTGCTACTGAGTGTGGATTGGACACAAAGTCGGGCCTCTCACTTGATGTTTCTACTAGGTGGAATTCAACGTATACCATGTTGAGGGATGCTTTATATTACAGGGCTGCTTTTGAGAGGCTCATGTCTTGTGAACGTGGCAGGTATGAGAAAATTGCTCCTTCTTCTACAGAATGGGAAAAGGCAAAATCTCTTTTACCATGCTTGAAAAAGTTCTTTGATCTCACTGAGTTATTTTCTGGTACACTATATCCAACTGCAAACTTATTTTTCAAAGGCTTCTGTGAGATTAAGTTCTTGCTAATTGATTGGTGTCATAGTGATGATCCTACTATTAGTAGCATGGCAACTTCTATGAGTTTTAAATTTGAGAAGTATTGGAAGAAGTCCAATGTTGCTCTTGCTATTGCAAGTGTTCTTGACCCTAGGTTCAAGAGGAAAATTGTAGAATTTTACTTGAGGAGGGTGTACAAAAATTCCTATCAAGATGAACTTAACAAATTTAATTGTGTTATGAGGAGCATGTATGAATGCTATGCTGCTAGTAATCCTTCATCTTTAAAGAGTAAATCACCTGCACCTTCAACAGAGTCAGATTTGTTTATGGACATGGTAGATGAGGAACTTGATAGCTACCTATATGACACACATGACCTGGATGATGATGCAAACGACTTGGATAAGTACTTGGCAGAACCACCATTAAAGGTTACCAAAGCCAATTATTATACATTTGATATTTTAGCATGGTGGAAGGGTCAGAGGGATGAGTATCCTATTCTATGGCTGCTTGCTCGTGATGTGCTTGCCATGCAAGTGTCAACGGTAGCTTCTGAATCAGCTTTTAGTGCTGGTGGCCGTGTTGTTGATCCATATCGTTCTCGTCTTGATCCTGAGATGGTACAAGCACTGATTTGCACTAAAGATTGGATAGCTGCAGCAAAAAAAGGTGACAATTTAAACTTCTACTCATGTAAAGTCTTCACATTTTTACTAATGTACATGCCTTGACATTTCAGGTTCTAAGAATGTTTCGTCATTGGTCGTTGATCTTGATATTCTTGAGGCAGTTGCTAATAATCTGATGTTTGAGGTATAAAATATAAATTGTACAACTACTTCTATTTTCTGTTCTCATTTGTGCAAAAAGACTTGCTGGAGATTAATTGAATAATTTTCCTACAAAACAACAGGACGAAGACTTAGCAAGTGATGATGATGAGCTTGAGGTTGAGCTGTAGGCCGCCAAAAAAGTGAAGAAAGAGGAAGTTTAAAAGTGATGAGTTTGTGTTGTACTGTTGTGCTTGGTCAAATAATATTTGTATGGACAAAACTTGTATGGAGACTTAGTGTTGCGCTTGTATAGAGACTTTAATCCTTGTGACGAGGTTGTGTTGTGCTTGACTGGTTGTATGGAAACTTAAATTCTTGCGCTAAATATTTGCGCTTATATGGAGATTTTTATCCTTTTGCTTGTCAATTAACAATTGTCTTATCATAAAAGATGTATCGATATATCATATACTCATGTCGATTATAGTCATGTCATGTATGACTTCATTAAATTTGTCGCATGTGATGTATAACTTGTGAGCATGTGATGTATAAATTTGTCGCATTGGTGTTTCCGTTCAGAATTGTCGATCCCCGATCGAAATCGACATATTATCGATCCGATAATATCGTTTTCGATTTTCCGATACAACCGATACCGTATTCGTTTTCGGCATTACCGCTACCGATTCCGTTTCCGAGAAAAAATACGGAAATGAAAACGGTTTTAGCGTATTCCGACCGTTTCCGACCGTTTTCAACCCTAGGTGACAGAGTTCAGTTGTAGCGGCTTCAGGTGGGGCTTATCTACAGCCACACCGTCACCGACGGCCTGGTCGCCGGCCAGCTCGTGCCTAACCCGCTGAAGCTGGGCCCAGGGCCACGTACGTACTCCCGGTTGTTCCAGTTCCGGTACCTCACCATGGGCCTAGCGTCAATAAGGTCAAGTCCCAGTTCTTGCAATCCAAGGGGAACTCTGCTCTACCTTAGACGTCGTGGTCGCCAAGGTATGCCAGGCTTGGACGCGGTCGCTGCGGCTACCTGATCCGTCGGCGCACGTGACGCTCTGCTTCTTCGCCGACGCGTCCCATGTTGTGTTAGACATGTCCTAGGCATATATGTGTGCGTGTGTATTCACACTACTATATAAAATATTATTATTATCAGTTTAAAATTGACATATTTTATTATTGTCAGTTTAAAATTGATATTACTGTCGGTTTTCAACTGGCAGTGAATTAGCAGATATAATAATGTATAATTATCACTACTAATTTATGAACTAATAGTGACAATAAGTATCACTGCTGGTTTAATCGTTGAACCAACAATAATAGTATCACTACCGGTGTAAGTCTTAAATCGATAGTGATAATCCTATTATCACTATTAGTTAATAACATGAATCAACAATGATAACTACTATCATTGTCGATTCAAGTTAAGAACCGGCAGTAATAATCTTTTCAAATGGAAAAAAATACTCTACTACGAACTCTTCAGTATAGGATCTGTCTTAAGTTTGATGTAACATCCAACTTAAGATAGATACCCCATACCAAAATATTCGAGGTAGAGTATTTTATATCTGAATTTAAAAATATAAATAGATGTTGTGAAGTTGGAGTACCAAGAGCTCTTCAGAGGTTCCACGTCAAAGAGCTCCTAATCTAGCTGCTCTGCCTCATCTGTTATGCATCTTGCACACTATTTAGACGTTCTGACTGAATTTACTACCCGAGAGAGTGACAATAGTAAGTCTAAACAAACGGTAAAAGCACAATCTTTAACACTCAAACGGAGAAGATGTGTTTTTTGCCATTCCTTTAGATCTATCTATTTCCACGACTATCTTCACACAACAATCACGCAGTGGAGATGTGGAGAGATGAGATGAGGAGACAGAGAAGGTACGTGGCCACGCATTGGCTCAGGAGACAGCGTGCTCGATGAACATCGCGAGGTGACAGTGAGAGGAGATGAGGAGATGGTGAGAGTAGACTGTGGGGAGAGGAATGAGGAGACAGGAAAGGCGCGCGTTGGCTCGGGAGATGGTGGACACGACGAAAGTTGACCTCGGCAAATGGTGGCTACGACAAGGAGCTCGTGTGAGTGATGTTGAAGCCAGGCACGAGGGGTAGAGGCGGCCGCAGTGGAGATGGTCGATGACCACCCCCCCCCCCCCACTTCGACCGCCAGTACCTCTTGAGAGTGGCTTCTGGGAGAGCTAAAATGAACGATGGGTGCAGCTAAGGGAGACATATTCAATTTATAGAAAAATTATCACTACCGGTTATAGATACAAACTAGCAGTGATAATAGTTAACACAATCAATTTGTCGTAATTATTGCTCCGTCGGTGCAGCTTACGAACCGGTAGTGATAAACATTATCACTGACGGTTTGTAATACGAACCGGCAGAGATAAACATTATCACTACTGGTTATTAAATGCATGTCTTTTTATGCTCGTATTTTTAAGAACCGACGGTGATAAATATTTATCACTACCAGTTTGGAATACGAACCGGTTGAGATAAATATTATCACTGCTGGTTATTAAAAGCACTTTTTATGTATGTCTTTTTAAAAATCATCAGTGCTAACCACTATCACTGCTGGTTCTTATTGGCACAGTCTTTTTGCGTGCCTAGAGCTTAAAAACTTCACTGTCGGTTATTTTTGAACTGGTAGTAAAGAGAGGACACGGATGACCCTTTATGTGGTAGTGTCATGTCTGTGTGCCTGCCTTCGTGGCTGTGTGTGCTCACCTAACGGGTGTTAGTTTCAGTCGAGTGAGCGAGTCTGCAGGTAGTGCGCCGAATTCAATGGCTCATGTGGGAGGTGGACAACAAATTAGGCGGTGTAATCATGCGATCGTGTACAGCCTAAATGCTATCAATAAAAGAAAAGATCAAAAAGAGGGGATCAATTTGACCCCCCAAAAAAATCTGGTGCTTGCGCGCTCTGCTCTTCTCTAAACTCTGATGGCTGAATTTATTCTTCATCGTCTGATACTCTTATGAAATTCTTCAAACAACGAGCAGGAGTGGGAGCGGGAGCGTGATTTTTTTGTCTCCAACAAGTTGCATCAGAGCCACGTTAACCATCGACAATGTCCGGTGATGGTTCCTTCTCCCCGATGTCCCCTCCTCCGACCAACATTCGCGTTGACAACAACGAGTCCGGGAGATGCACGGTTGGCGGCAACGATGGCTCGGGTGCACACGGTGCCGGCGGGAGCATGAGAGGTATGGACATCTAAATTTTCGTGCTTTGATGGAACTAGGAAAGTCTCATATGATTCATGGTATGCATATGTTAAAACATCCTGAGTAATTCTGTCGGCATTGTCTGATTGGAAAGCGAATAAGAACTCCTTTTCCTCAAGCATCTTCATACCGTGCCAAGATGCAATTGAAGTTGACTCATGGAGACCTGTGTTGTCCTATTACCTCTCAAACACCTAGTGGCAATAAGTACTTCCTTTTGGTAGTTGATAATTTCAGCAGGTATATGTGGGTTGAGCTGCTGAAGAACAAAGATGATGCCTTGAAGTTGTAAAAAAAGGTGAAAGCTTAATATGAAGGAATTGCTGGTGTGAAGCTCAGGGTTTTTCTCCCTGACCGAGGGGGTGAGTTCAACTCAATTGAATTTACCAACTACTGTGAAGGAGAAGGAATCAGGAGATGCACAACAACTCCCTACTCACCCTAGCAGAATGGAGCTATGGAGAGAAGGAATAGGACTATTGTGGAGATAGCCAGGTGTATGTTGAAGGGAAGAAATGTGACTAGTAAGTTTTGGTCTTAGGTAGTGAAGACAGTAGTATATGTCCTAAACAGATCACCCACCAAGTCATTGGAGGGCATGCCACCATATGAAGCCTTGTCGAGCAAAAAAAACCAAATGTGGAGCATCTCATGGTATTTGGCTGCTTGGCTCACATGAAGAAAATAGGGCCAGGTCAGACCAAGCTCAGTGACAGATAGCGAAAACTATGTTGTTTGGAGATGAATTAGGATCCAAAGCCTATAGAGTATAAGACCCACTGACACAAAAAAATGCATGTTACCCGAGATGTGTATTTGAAGAAGGGAAGAGTTGGCAATGGGAAGTTTCTAGTGAAAAAGGTGATCCAAATGTTTTCATTGTCAAATATCTATTTTTTGATGGGGCAGACCAGATTGATGGAGTTGTGAGTGAAGAGGAACAAACTGATCAGCAGAGGACTAGCATTGTTGGTGTGGCGGACCATATTTAGAGAAATGAAGCTGTACTGGACAATATTATGTCCATTGCTGGTTTTTAGACTCTAACTTCAAAAACCGACAACAGACCTCGGCAAGCAGTGATCAAGGGAATATTGAGTGGATTTCACCACCCACGGGTGTCTTACATGATTCTGAAGGAAATTCTATCAGTATCAAGGTTTGGAGAACATTTACTGCAGCACTACCCCTGTTCCTCCTTCTACTATGACTGACACTGAATAGGAAGATGTATGTCTAATAGCTACTGAAGAACTCTCATGTGTTGAGCAAGTTGTGGCTGAGGAAGAGTGGAGACAAGATATGGAAGAAGAAATGAGAGCCATCCAAGAAATCAAGACATGGGAGCTAGCCACACTTCCTGCTGGCTGCAAACCTATTGGCCTAAAATGGGTCTTTAAGTTGAAGAAGGATCTTGAAGGTAGCATAGTTTGACACAAGGCTAGATTGGTGGCCAGAGGATATGCCCAACGTCAAGGGGTGGACTATAATGAAGTATTTGCTCCAGTGGCTAGGATGAAATCTCTGAGGGTGCTGATTGCTTTCGCAGCACAAGATGGATGGGAGATACACCATATGGATGTAAAATCTGCTTTTCTGAATGGTGAACTCACTGAAGATGTATATGTGCAGCAGCCACCTGGATATGTCTATAGTGATCACCAGCAAGATGTCTTCAAATTGAGAAAAGCATTGGATGGACTGAATCAGGCATCACGTGCTTGGAATGCAAATTGGATACCTCACCGCTTTCACTTGGTTTTGCTCAAAGCTCAACTGACTATGTTGTCTACAGAAGGGAAGAAGCAGGTGAGGTACTGTTAATTGGTGTTTATGTTGATGATTTGGTGATCACATGGTCAAGCAGCAAGAAAATTGAAGGTTTCAAATCACAAATGAGCTCAATGTTCAAGATAAGTGACCTTGGTTTACTAAGTTTCTATCTGGGCATTGAGGTGAAGAAAGAGAAGGAAAAGATATCCCTGTGTCAAAGCAGTTATGCAAGGAAGATTATGAAAACTACAGGTATATTGTGCTGCAACCCCTATGTGGTATCAAAGGATTCCAAGGTAGTGATCCTTCAGTTGATCCTACTGATTATAGAAGCATTGTAAGTCTTCGATACTTGGTGAATACCATACCTGATCTGGCATTTTTAGTGGAGTAGTAAGCAGATATATGGAAAACCCCACAACAATGCATAAAGCATCAGTGAAGCAAATTTTGAGGTATGTGCAAGGAACACTTAATTATGGTTGTGAAAACAGATGAAGGCCTTCTAGGGTTTAGTGATAGTGATCTAGCAAGTGATCTTGATAGCAGAAAAAGTACTGGAGGTATGGTTTTCTTCTTTGGAGGAAATTTGATCACCTGGAACTCTCAAAAGCATAAAATTGTGGCTTTGTCATCATGTGAGGCAGAGTACATAGTAGCTACAAATGCAGCTTATCAAGGACTGTGGTTATCTCGGTTCATTGTAGACCTAGTTGGAAGGAGCACTGAAGGTTTCATACTAAAGGTGGACAACTTGTTTGCAATTGAACTAAGCAAGAATCCAGTCCATCACAGCAGAAGTAAGAATATTTACACAAAGTTTAATTTCATCCGAGATTGCTTAACAGAAGGGGAATATGAAGATAGAGCATGTCAGTACTGACGGGCAGCTGGCTGACATACTGACCAAGTCCCTTGGGCGGGTGAAGTTTGTTGAGATGAGGCTACAACTATGTGTTACGGAAATTGTTCCAAGACATGCCTAAGGGGGTGATATGTTGTGTTAGACATGTCCTGGGCATATGTGTGTGTATGTGTTCATGTCTGTGTGTGTGCTTTCGTGGCTGTGTGCATGCTCACCTGATGGGCGTCAGTTTCGGTCGGGTGGCCGAGTCTGCAAGGAGTGCCCCGAATTCAGTGGCTCGCGTAGGAGGTGGGCGACAAATTCAGCCGTATAATTGTGTGATCGTGTAAAGCCTAAGTGCTCTGAATAAAAGAAAAGACCAAAAAGTGGGGATCAATTCACCCCCCCCCCCCCCAAAAAAAATCATGTGCTTGTGCGCTCTGCTCCTCTCTAAACTCTCACGGCTGAATTTACTGTTCATCGTCTGATACTCTTCTAAATTCTTCAGACAACAAGTGTGAGCGGGAGCATGATTTCGACTCCAACACTCCACCCATCTGCTTAAGGACAGCATCGGCACTGTGGGTTTATATGGCAACTACTTCTTCCCTGCGACAGTGAGCACTGAGTGCTGCGTGGTGGAGGGCATGGACATGGTCGGCGTGGTTCGTGACGCGAAGGCACAGTAGGCCACAGAGTTCGCACAGTGGGCAGTGGGAAACCCTGTCAAGATGGACCCCTATGAGCTGCAATCCACATATGAGTCTTCGTTCGTGTCGGACTGACGCAGCTAGGGTTCTTGGAGGCAGACTATGGGTGGGGCACTCCATCGCATGTGGTACCATTCAGGGCCCTCCCGTGCATACCTATCGCCCTTGTAGGCGAACCACTTGCGCCATGGACGGGGCAAGGATCACAATGCAGTGATTCGGGCTTGGGGAACAACACATGGGGATCTTTAGGGATGAGATGAAGGCGTTTGAAAAGTGATTAGTCAGCTATGCTGGACGAGCCTAGTTTTTTTAATAGCACCTCCCCACTGTGCGGCCTTCTTTGGAGGCTATATGTGCAGGACGAGAGCTCGAGACCCCGTCGGTTCGACTCGTCCCATCGAGTCTTAGCACTAGGCTCCATGCCCATCCGCTCAACGAGCCTAGTTGGTTTGTATGTAGTTTAAAATGTTGTTTGTGGTGTACTGATATGTAAAGTACTCCATATATACTACACTTTAGTGGCTATTGGGGCTGCGGGCACGTAAATTTATGATTTGGGCTGTGTTTCATTTGGCTTAGATGTGTAGTAAGACATATATGGCCATGTGAAGTATGTTTCAATCAGAATTCTCATCCTTCCTCTAAAAAAATAAAGGGGAAGAATTATCTTGTCCTCTACTAGAATGAACGATGGCCATTGGGTTTATTTGCATTTGGCTATTGTCCGTTTGCATTACCTACCACCCGTTTGCATTACTTACCACAACTAGATTATATGTGTACTCGCATAGGTCTTGTTCATCCCCCTGTTCCTTCTAATGTTCCACTTCCACCCACCGATTCCATAGGTGTGTTTGCATTGTGGGTTTGAGGATGTAGGAATGTAAAATGATTGGTGGGAGATGTTGGAACAAAAACGCTCAATTGCCCAATGGGATGAACGCTCATAGCTGAAACGGACTTGTTTCGGGCGATGAACAGTAAGATCAGGCAAGAAGATAGAGCGGGATTTTTCCAGGGTTCAACAATGAACTTCACCCCTTCATTTTTGGTTTTTTCTTTTGTTAGCCCGTAGGCACTCACGCATAGCTCCACAATTAAACACCCTCCAATTTCGTCACGCATCAACTCCATGATCCTCTTCTCACGGCCGACCAACGACTCATGCACACACGCACTAAGTCTGGACTTTCTGAACCGATGTTCTTTATTCCAGGCACACACACTCGCGTACACATACCCAAGGTAACAAATAGCATTCGTAGCAGCTGTTATAGCTCCCGCTACTGCCGTAGCGGACCTCTACCACTACCGCATCAAGGTAGCGGACCAAATATAGCGGCCTGTAACTTAGCGGCCACAATAGCAGTTAGCGAGCGCTATTGCGGGCTACAATAACAATTAGTGGGCCACTATTGCGGGCTGCAGTAGCAATTAGCCTTGCTCATCAGGTCAGCTCCAGTCTCCAGATACCGTTGATTTGCTTTGGCTTTACATCTTTGGATTTAGGACTTAGCACTTTCATTACTGAGACTTACAAGGGAAACTTGATGTTTGTTTCTTCTTTTAATTTATATACTTATATGTTCGTAACTTCGTATTGATTTGTCACCGTATGTTTTCTAGTTGCTAATTGCTATTTTACTATATTATTAAGTCAAATATCATGATCTATACTCAAAATTGTGAGTATTTTTAAAATTCTGCTATTGGAACTTATCGTCCGCAATCTGCTACCCCGACATCAATCCGCTACCACCCCGCTATTTGCTATTCATTACCTTGCACATACGCACATAGACATGATCACCGGATCGTCCATCAGAAGTACCCACATTATCTTCATAGAGAAATTCAATAGTGAAAATCTCTAGGTCACTACGTTCTGTTGTGCTCTCCCATTTCCAACACTTTTCTTCTTCAAACACCACATCTCTGCTTACAAGCACTCTCTTCTCAACTGGCTCAAACAGTTTGTATGCCTTGGATCATCCTCATACCCAAGCAAGACAGTGGGCACCGACCTGTCTGCCAGCTTCAATTGTTCAGGCGCCCCAGCTTCTTCATATGTGCAATGCAACCGAAGGTCCTCAAATGGTGCACTTTGGGCTTCCTTCTGAACAAGGCTTCATACGGGGTCTATCCTTCTAGGCACCAAGTTGGCATCCTATTGAGCACATATACTGTTGTTCTGACTGCCTCAGCCCAGAACTCCTCAGAGACTCTACCCCCTTTGAGCATACATATGGCCATTTCCACCATTGTTCGGTTTCTGCACTCAACAAAACCATTTTGTTGGGGGTGTATGGTGTTGTTGTGTACCTCCTAATTCCCTGCTCATCACAGAAGCTTGTGAACTCAACCGAATTGAATTCACCACCTCTATTAGTGCGAAATGCTTAGAGCTTCACATCTGCTACACTTTCTACATGGGCCTTTACTTTCTTGAAGAATTTCAATGCCTCTCCTTTGGCTTTCATTACTCCAATCCACATAAATCTGCTGAAATCATCAACAAATAGGCAAAAGTACATGTTTCCCCTTGATGTATCTAGCGTCATTGGACCACAAAGATCACCATGAACCAATTCTAACTCACGCTTTGCACAATATGTTGATGCTTGAGGAAATGGCTTCCTGGTCTGCTTGCCCAGCACACAGCTTTGTCAGAATTGCTCTAGGTGATCCACCTCAGGCATACCTTCCACCATCTGAAACTTCCCAATTTCTTCAATGAACGATAGTTCAAGTGCCCATACCTTTCATGTCATACCCATGCTGGATCATGGCCCTTCATCAGCAAGCAGACCGGGTTCTCTAGGCTGAGGTTCAACTTGTACATTCTGTTGTCGGACCGAGTAACGCGTGCCAATAGTCTTCGATCTTGATCAAGGATGGTCAATACTCCATCTTCAAGAGTAATCTTGCATCCTCCTTCCTCAAGTTGCCCAAGGCTAATTATATTGTTTTGAAGCTAGGGAATGTAGTATACCTCTGTCAGCGCACGATGCTCATCATTCTTGAACTGAAGGTTGATGGTGCCTTTTCCACATATTTTCACAGTAATGTCCTTGCCAAGCAACACCATCCCATTCACACTCTGGTCGAGGGACAAGAAAGTTGCTCGGCTCCTGGTCATATGATTGCTAGCGTCGTTATCCAAATACCAGACGCCCTCCTGCAAGCCGACGCCAATGCCCAGCAGCATCTCTGGGTCGACAGAGATACGCATCAGCTCGACATGCTCCACCTTAGCCAGGAGCAGCATTAGCTGATTGTCATCGCCTTTCACCAGATTGACCTCCTCACACCGCTCCCGACGAGCCTTGTGACACTCCTTCGCATGATGGCCAAATTTGTTACAATTGTAACATCTATCCTTTGATCGATCGTGTGCGGCTTCGTGCACCGCTCCATCCCGACTGACATGTCCGGACCAAGCCACCAAAGCCACCAAAGCAAGGTCTCACCACTAGCCTCTCTTTCGGTTTCTTGCCGCCATGATCATTTCGGAGCTTGAGCCACCAAGGCAAGGGTCTCCACGTACCCGTACACACTTCTTGTCGCCACTCCACACCAAGTCAGAGGGTCAACAAGCTTGTCGACGAGTCACCAAGACTCCAAGATGCCAGCGTACCACTTGGTACAAGGTTGGATCACTCCTTGATCTACTCTCTAGGCAGAAATCACCTAGCAACACTCTCTCTAGGCCTATAAGCACTAAACACTCTTTAATCTTGTGCTTAATCGCCATGGATAATCACTTTAAGCACTTTGGTGGTTTGGATGTCTTCTCAGGTATACATGAACTTCTCTGGACTCCAGCAGCATGCCACACCTTCAAATGACTAAGTAGAGTGGTATGTATAGCCTCAAACCCACGCACTAGTCATTAACCCAACGGTTTAGAAAAGTTGTTAACACTGGATGATCCGGTGAGAACACTAGTATTAACACCGAACCTTCCGGTGAGTATACTTTCACAAACTAGCCGTTGGAATCCCACTCAAGCCTCTGTGAAGACCAGACACTTTGGTGTATACTTTATCTCTATCACCGGACTATCCGGTTAGTTGATTTCAGCCAACCGAGCCAATGCAACCCTCTGTGTAAATAATACTCTGGTGTACACAGCATTCATCACCGGACCATCTGGTGCCTTGAACTTCGTTCCTTAACACTTGGCACCCTGTGTAAATTAGCCCGGTGTTAAGCCTCCGGTGTGTACAAGACATACACCAGACCTTCTAGTGTGTTGACCTTCTTTTGTCCATTTGCACTGTTCATTGTCTGGTGTGTGCAATACATTGATCACCGGACCATATGGTGCTTTGATCTTTAACTTCAATGGCTGCAACCTTCTCTGGACGAAATGCTTCTGTGTGTATCTTCTCTTATCACCGAACCTTCTAGTGAGGTCTTTAGGCCTTTCTCCACTTTGTCAAATATGATCTTATGAGTTCAACACACAGAGCACCAGACCATCTGGTGAGGTAAATCTTCCTAGGACTTCTCTAATTCAGTCTAACTTTGTCCCAGCTACGGTGACTTCTTCATATATTGCATCCATAAGACCTACTAACATATATTCTTAACAAACATGTTAGTCCCATTAACTATATTGTCATTAATCACCAAAATCACAATCATATCCTAATAGGGCTATTTTTACTATAATCTCCCTATTTTTAATGATTAATGACAATACAACCAAAGCAAGTGGCTCTCATGTTCTATCTCTATCTAGAACGTCATCTTGCCAAGAGGTCTCCCGTTCTATCTCTGTCTAGATGCTTCCTGTGTTGGCTAGATGCTTTAACTAAGGACTACAATCGTACGTCATCTTGCCGAGAGGTCTCCCGTTCTATCTCTGTCTAGATGCTTCCTGTGCTGGTTCTCATGAATGGGTGAGGTCTGGCTCCCGTGTGATTTGCCCTCCTCCTCTTCCTCGCATTGCTACGCCGCAGGGCAGCGGTGGTCACCGGGATATCCCGTCACAACCACATGCTTGCGCTGGGCCAAGGACAGAAGAAGGCAGCACACGGCCGCGATCGAGTCGGCGGAGCACGCAGACGAGCAGCAGACAGCGTAGGAGGCAAGGCTGCGTGATGCCATCATCGGCATGCCCAGGTTGTGGGACGCTATCATCGGCGCAACCTTCGACGATGGCCTCGCCTCCTGCCCCGACGGTCATTCCTATGGCGTGCCCGGAGGCTGGCACGCGTGGCACGGCCTCCGATAATGGTCGCAGCCCACCACTGCGTCGTACACGCCACGCAGGTTCATGGCACGGGACCTCATAGGGGAGGTGCTAACGCTATGAGTAGTACTTTGTGTGTGTGTCTCCCTTCCTCTGGTTCAGTGTGAGATGCCGCTGAATTTGTTTATCCTCCCGCAGCGCCAACGCCTGACACTTGCTCAACGGAATGTCTCAGCGGAGCGAGGCCATGAGGAGCAAGAGAGTTGCTGCAGCACGCCGCGCGAACCACCTCGGCTCTCTCCCTGACAAGTTCCTCCAGCACCTACTGCCATTCATATCGTCGCATGACGTCGAGCAGACCAGAGTGCTGGCGGCGCCATTCACGTACGTGGCGCACACGCTGGCCGTGGCAGCGGCAGCCATGGTGGTGTGGTGGTTGTCTGGTGCATCTAGCTCTGCAGTTGACTCACCTTCGAGGACACCAACAAGAACCTCATCTTCAACACCATGTTCTCTAGCTCTCTCTCCTAGCGGTGATAGGAGCAGGGGATGCTGCGGCAAGGTGCATCAGTGAGGCTGATCGCGGCGAGCACACAACGGTGGTGTGCGTGCTTTATGCATGTCGCTGGCTTGCGCCCAGCTCCCCACTTCCCACTGGCGTCGGGAGACGGATAGAGATGGTCTGATGGTATGGTGTAGCAGGAGGTGCCGGGGAGGATCATACTGGCATGGCCATAGGGAAGCAATGGAAGCTGTGGGTTTCAACGACAAGGAGCTAAGGCTGATGGCAATGAGGCAGGTCGGAGGGGAGGTGTGACATGGCAGAGACAGCCATCAACGCCGCGGCCGGAGACAAATCCTGGACGAGCAAGGCACTGCTCTGGTGAGTAGTACACTACTCGTTTGATGCGGTTTTAAAATGTTCTGATTGCTACACATATGCTTCTATGTTTCTATGTGCTTTTGTTCGAGTGAAATCCGGCATGAGGGCGGTTTGCAACGGACACGCACTGGTGGCCTCGCTGATCGATATACTTACATGGTATGCGAAATTTCAAACTGTGAAGAAGATACTGATAGAACATTGCTCAATTCAGCATTAGGAGCATGACATTAGGTCAGTAATTTATGTCCTTGTATCACTGTGCAAATTTTGGTTGGAGATAGTGATCCATTAGCTCATCAATCCTGAAATGACCCAACAAAGGATAACTATTGATCATTCTGGAAGTTCTATTGTCCAATTATAAGTTCTGCAAGTTCCAAAGATGCTATGCTTCAGTTGAAGATTGAAAAGCTAAAGACTACTGCTCATTGCAGAGTCAAAAACTAAGATTTCACACTTTGGTAAATTGCAGAGTTAGTAGAAATGCTTGTAGTTGTCATGATAGAGCTCTAGAAATATGAGATTCAGATATTGGGATGTGCCAGTGTGCATATCTTGTATTAAGGCAATTAGCAATTAGCATTATGCAGTGACCCCGTATGGGATCAATATTGAAAAATTCAAACCTAATTAAAATGGTAGAAAATTTTCAGACAACACCACAACTTCGTTCCAGAGGGCACTTCCATCCTCAAAGATAGAGTACAGTTCACATCTATGTGACTGCAGACTTGCTGCCCTGTCACCAATCTTGATAGAGAGAGAAGTAATGTCGATGTGTATATGTCAATGCTAATTATTTATTGATGCTTTGGGTTGGTTTTACGCCAACCTCATAGACATAAGTTACCGAGGCAAAGGGATGGAATAGAATCAATCGGTAACCTGCACGAAATACAATCTAGACAGCCCACAAAATTTTCATACCGACAAGTTCATGTGACATATCAACCCATGCCATACCTATGTCTTTATATGGCCTCCTGAAAGGGCAACTACCTTTTCTATATTAATAAATTTGATTCATATCATTAACTGATTTAATTTGTCAACATCAATGGAGTCAAATGCCTTGTTCTGTAGGATGCCCTAAAGGGATGTAATCACATGCAGCACCATAATCTCTAGTTTGGCAAAGAATAGGAGAAGTGCTTAGGCTTGACGGTTTTTGACTTGATGAAATCTGAAGGAGTGACACCAAACCGTATAACAATGATTAGGGTTGTCTTTGCTTGTAGTCATGCTAGGTTAGTGGAAGATGATTGGTACTACTTTAAGTCGATGGAGGAGCTTTTTGTCATTCAAAACGACCAAACGGGGGCCATCCAACATGTAACAAAAGCAACAGAAGCATGGCATAATTTCTAGCAGGTATTTGTATTTTCAAAAAAAACCATTTTCATATGCACTGCACTTCCAATTCTCTACTTATATTTCTTTTGTCATAGGTTCAAGCACAAGTTATGATTGAGCAAGCTGACCAACTTGTACCAATTGCTCCTATCAACATCATCCTAATCTAAAGCTAATATACTCATCTACAACTACTATGCATGAGCAGCATTTCTTCTTACATATGTATCTAAGAACAGCACTTCTATCATGTGTTGCTCTAAAGCTATTATAATCATCTGGAACTACTACTCATGAGTAGCACTTCTTATATCATGTGTTGCTCTAAAGCTATTATAAACATCTAGAACTACTACTCATGAGTAGCAGTTCTTATAATTATATATTATCTGCCATCTTTTTTTATACGTATCTATTTTAGTGATGGGTCAATATGACGCGGTAATAGCGTGCTATTTTTCTAGTATTGTTTGGTATTGTTAGTTGAGAGAGGTTTGATATCTGATATTATACTTGCAGGAAAAAAATAGACTTTCCCGATAGGGGTCAAAACTATTTCATGTTAAGTCCAAAAAATTGGGCCGTTGGGCACTTGGGCTGAAATGCTCTGCCTTCTCAGTTTGCATTTCCTCAGCACCATCCGATATGTACAGAAGAAATTTTGCACAAAGGGCTAATCGAACCGTCATAGTTTGCTCTCGTGCACAGTGGTTGAGTTTAACGACGCCTGGTGCAAGCCTGCAACTGCGGTTATAGCAGGAGGCAGGTCAAAGAAGCCCAGGCAGATAAACGCCCGGCCCAGACATAAGATATGTACGGACGGCCCAAATGATTTGGTCTCGGGCAATATATGGGAGAAATCTCGTGTAGGGAGGAGTCTAGGGGCCCAAGTGGATGGCTAGAACTTGAGACTCTCAGAAAAGAAGTGGATGCATTCTTGGGCCTGAACCATGCTGAGAATTCGAATTCAAACCACAGCACAGCACCATTTGCTCTTTTTTTTTATACTGGCCCCCTTACCCGGAACTTACGGAGACCAAATTAGGGATGTGCGACACGCAAGAATCAAACCCGGATGAGCTCGGCCACATCTTGTGCCTTGCCGCTGAGCTCCGTGCTCGTTGGCAGCACCATTTGCTCTGAGTCTGAACAAAAGAGTTAGGCAAATGTGAGCCTATGTGACTGACTGATGCTCAATATCCTTTTTACTTTCTGTTTACCGACCTGAAATCAACCTGAAATGTGAGCCTCTTTGACTGACTGATGATCAAAGACGGGTTCCGGCGGGAATTGGAGAAAGCAATTACAAGTAATTCAAATCCACATAGGAAAGTGACATGCACGACGCTTGCACAATAAAGTTTAGAGTCGTCAAATTATTGTTTTGGCTAAAGCATATGTACATGTATAGCCGTTTCATTGGCTGAAGCGTCGAACAGTATACGAGGGACCAGGGCTTGAGTTGCTCTGAAGCAACATCTGTAGTATCTTTTCTCTTGAGAGTCCATGCAACTTTTATACTTGTCCGACACAGATTGATCATCAATCGATCAGTTGCATTCATGCTTTTTGCGTCTGTTGCGCATGCCTGGTCCACACTAGCGTAGCTGAACCCATCCTGCATGCGTGGCATGTATAGAGGAGTACTAATGTACATGTACCTGTGTGAAGCAGGAAGCGATTGAGAAGGTCAGAAAGAGAGTGATGCGATGTCATCACGGATTGGGCAGGTAGGTAGTCACGCTTGCGATGCACGGAAAATTCTCGCTCTTGACTAGCAGCAGAAACTTTGGGACGACTCAAGTAACCATCATGGTTCTCTTAGTCCCACTGCTATAGTAGTTTGCATTCTCAAAAGCGGACATGCATGTCTTTAATCAGGTTAGGAATACATCCATTCCATCCACAGGAAGCAAATGAAGCAGTGAACGTGTATATAGATATGTTTGGTAGAGCTCTTTATGATTTAAATTCTCTGCGGAGAATGATTTTTCGAGGGAAGTGATTATGTGACTGAAAATGATTCTCTAGAATAAATTATAGGGAGAAAATGATTTTGTGTGAAAAATGAATCAGGAGAAGTTATTTTTTTTCAGCTCACTAGCTTCTAATTTATTTCAAAAAATCACTCATATAGATTCCACTCAGAGAGCTAAAAGCTAAAAACAACTAGCATATGTGCATGTACGAGATGAAAGGTCACCCGATGGATCCAGATGAACAGAAGACTAGCAAGGATAAGTGACACAGTTAGTTGATTACTTCACCTACGCCAATAGTACTTTCCTATTTCGGATATGTTAGCACTTAGTCATGACTCATGAGCAATTTATCATAATTCAGTCAATGCTGAGCAGTGACGGCTTAATTTGAGGTTACCCTACCGGATGACGTACTCTCAAATGCCATCCTCTTTCAGTGCCTTTGATAATTTCCAACACAATTTCCCGCTTAATCTGTGTGCGCCCCAAAAGCAACTCCAACTTTGTTGACTTATCCCAAAAGCAGAGATGAATGTGTGGCACACCAGCTAGCCGGACTGTAGCCAAGGATGATAGGGAACCGTTGTGTCTCTCCGATCCGTCTCTTGAAATCGGAGTATTAGCAACGAATTGATATTACAAATGTTAGCAACCAACTTGACATGGGAACGAAGTTGGTGGCGGCACGTTTCCGCTCTCCGCCCGTCCACTCGCATGCGAGTGCGATCGATTGGTTCCTCTGCCGGCCGTGGCTCCATGTGTACACGCGCCAAGATTTTCGTCCAAGCCAGTGGAAAATCTGACGACGCTGGAATGGACGTGCAGTTTTGCCCGTCTGAAGAACGGCGGTCATGACGGCTTTTCTCTTGAGATACAGAGCCGCTCACTCCACCGACCGAGTGAAGCACGGAGTCCGTGTCACGCCTCACGTCGAGCTCTATCGCGATCTGACCTCATGTGCAATTCGCATCTACGTACAGTGACTTGGTGAGGCGAACAGGGGACGAACAGATAGTTAGGTTTCTCTACATTAACTATTGCCAGAAATATGATTTCGTTGAATGTGGTGGTTGATTTAGTTTGATGATTTGTGTGATTACATGAGTATGTCTATATATTAGAATTATGATTATGTTTAACTAAAGTTACAGAGAAATATACTCATCGGATAGTCCGATGTGCAGAGAGTATGAAAAACCGATGTGTTCACTGGATGGTCCAGTGTTCAACTAAGATGTATATCAGACTATTTTTCAGAAGTAGTGCAAAGTAGAGTGTCTAGAGCTGTACTGCACACCAGATGGTTTAGTGTTTGAAGATGTTCACACCGGATGCTTCATCGGACCATTTGTTCCAGAGAGATTGTAAAATGAGGTGTGTGGTGTAGTTGTACTCATCGAATGATCCGGTGATAGGCTTTGTACACACCGAAAACTTCACCGTAAGGTTTTCCAAGAGATTTTCAGTTGAAGAAATATTGCACACATCAGATGGTATAGTGATCAAAGGTTGTTCACACTGGAACATCTGGTATTCATAATTTTTTTGAGATGAGCTTTTCGACTGAGGATTTGGATTTTGACTATTCTATAATGGAATTGGAGATACGTGTTTGCTTATCTTATGATGTGTATGAGATGAATGTAACTTGGCGATCGATGGCGGGATGATGGATTTGATCTCAAAATCGTCGAGATGAAGCTAAGTAATAAAGGCGTCACGGCTGTCTGATGGATGAGAAAAAAAGATAGACGAAAATGTCATCAGTAGTATGTAGGAGTGTATTGAAAGGAATGGATATTTTAGGAATAATCTAGAAAACTTAGGAATCAATACACATAGGCTATAAATAGAGGAATAGTGCTAGTTGAGTCCTTTGAGTTAACCATTTGAGAGTTGTAAGCTAGGGTTTTGGAAGTGTGAAATAAGTGATTAGCCTATATATTAGGTGAGAGCCTTTTATAAGCAAAATACTTTGTAATCCGTCGAAAATAAGATTATCTTTTGATACAAATGAAGTTTATATTTCCTTCTATGTTTGTGTTTATTCTTTTCTAAATTTTTTTTTATTGGCTCCCTTGCTTGGTTGCAAGTTTCTTGGTTTTCGTTATAATTTTCATTTTTATTTGAAAGCTGAAATTTTCTGTTATTGTTGAAGTTGTTATTCTTATTGCTAGAGGGATAAGATTCACATATGAGTTGGTATTGAACTATCCTCATCCTCTAGATCCATTAAATTAGAAAATTTCTTCACCCGGTTCTCATTTCTTTGCATTAAGTGTTTTTCAATCAAGTTGCAAGAGTTTGTGAGCGATGAAATTTGGATTGGTTTTACATGGAACTTAGTGTTAAGATCCATCTAATGGAGTTGTGGTCTTTTCATGATCATTGTGGTTTTCTCTTGTTTCTCTCGGTTTCTTACTTCTACTTTTTGTTTTAAGGTGTGTTGGATGAGAAAATATAAAAAGATCATCTAAAATTTTAGTAAGATATTTATTCACTTTTTCTAGTCATCATTCTCGGTTCTACAAATTTCATGGCTGTTCAGACATGATGAGGTCATTATCTCAGATGCTTTATTCCATACTCCTAATAATCTGTTACAATGATCCAGCTAGACAGGTTTGGTGGCGGAAGAAAGCACAAAAGTGTGTAGCTTCCACCTCGAGTAGTTTTTGAGTTAGCCAAAGCATTCAATTGCCCAGATGCTCTCGCCCCTAACTCCCTTTTGACGAGCAGAGTGATAGCCTGCTACTCCGGTCACTCTTGCACCAAAAAGAAGAGCAAAAAAAATGTTCATTGACCACCCTTTCTCCTTTCCCTATGAAATATTTAGGACTGAGAACAACTACTAGATACAGTAAATAGGTGTCTCATAAATTTTTTTAATGGCATTCTCCTATTTTATCACCCAAAGTATCTCAAAACCATGAGTAGGAGCAAAAACTTAAGAAATACATGATGCAATAAAATATTATCAAAGAAAGCTTGGCTCTCGTGGATATAGATGAACACTAGGTTCTGTTGAAACTCATATCACAGGACATAGCATAAAAAGAATGCAACTTGAAGGAAGGACATTTTGCTCCAAACGAAAGGTCACTGGAAGAAGAAATTCTTCAAATTGATAGTCTAAGGGCAATGAAATTCAAAACCAATTATGAGAGTGAATTTTATGTCTCTAGCAACAAAGAAAACAACTTCACACGGTTGGAAAACTTTAGCCTTGAACTAAAAATGAAAATCACAACCAAAAAGGAAAACTTGCAACAAAGCAAGAGAGCAAATGGAATGAAACTAGAATGAGATGAACACAATCACAAAGAAAAACATAAATTCTATTGCTTGCAGATGTTAGTCCTATTTTAGATGGATTACAAAGATTTTCCTCATAAAAAGTACTCACATATTACAAAAGTTAAACTCTCCTCTCTCATCACCTCTAAAATCCTAGCATACAAACCCAATTGGTTGGCTCTTCCCCTCCACACAGTCATACCTCTCTATTTATAGGCTTAGGGAGGTAACTTAGCTCTTAAATTTCTCTGTTCCCAAAATACCCTTCACTTCCAATGACCTGCTACCTACCACCCGAGTATTTTGATCTATTTTTTCCTCCATCCATCAGACGATCGTGATGCCTTCACGACTTATCTTCACCTTGATACAAACTTCGTGATGATACCACGTGTGCTCCATCCTTTTACGGTTTTGAGGCCAAACCGCGAAAACGCCTCGCACTCTTCTCAAAGCGTGACTCACTATCACTTGCATACACCTTATGCAAGTGTCCCGATATCGGCACGTGTACTTCGTCTTGTGATCTTGACCACCGACAAGTCTCTCCCGCTCCTGATCCCTTAGGCCGCCTTATCACTTGCACCAGCATCTCTTTCACTTGACTTTGTCAACATATCATCTTCATCCATCTTCTTATGCTTTGCTGGACCTCTATGTGCACAGCTAAGATCATCTTTGACTCCGTCCGGCCTCCTTGATCGTCTAGCACCAAACACCCTGCTTGACCCCGATCATCTTGTCATTGCCCTCCAAGTTACACCCATCACCTGCATAGCACGAGACAAGCAAACACATATCTCTAACTCTATCTCAAGTTAGTAGAAATTAAAATCTAAGTTGAAAGAGACATCGATCAGAAAACGTAAACGCCGGATGTTCTAACATACACTCTCTTAAGCGTCGGACCATCCGGCGTGTGCAATTCATCAGATCGGTCATCTTGCAATCCTCTCTACAAGAAATGCTCCGGCGTGCTATTCATTTCATCACCAGACCATCCGGCGTATTCATCTTCATCGGACCACCATTTGCATCCTCTCTGCAACAAAAGGTTCGGCGTATTCTCTGGTGTTTACATCTTTCATCGCCGGACCATCCGACGCATGTAAGTCCACAGATCTGATTTGTAACCTCTCTACAAGAAATACTCCGGTGCTTACTATGCCCATCGTTTAACTATCCGTCGTGTACTTCAATTTTTGCTTCTGAGTTGAAATGCTCCGACGTGTACTCTGTCTGAATGCCGGACCATCCAGCTTGTTCAAAATCTGAGGCGCCGTATCATCCGGTGTGTATAATTTTTCTGGACTCAATGACAAACATGTAACTCTATTTTTCTCTGCACTTTAGTTAGTGATGATCATAATCGCAGTCTATATACATGCTTTTGCAATATCACAAATTAACACATCAAATTCACATTTTTATCAATCACTCATTACATATAAACTAAGATATATTTAAACTTGGTTTTTCAAAATCTGAACTTGCAGTGCATCGATATACCCTTTCCTTCCTGTATAGCAGGAATCAATGGCAGCAAAATGCTTAAACAAACGAGTACCAGCTACTTGTTCAACGCCATACGGTAACTTGCAACCTCACCTACTACGCGTGGCCCGTCCTCATGTAGAATCTCATCTGGTCATCTCATGTGATTACGGGTATATGATCACCGAGTAGAGGCTTCCCTCGTCTTCCTCTTTCTTCTTTTTCTTTTTTTCTTCCCTTCTTTCATATTCAAAAATTTAAGAAGAAGGTGTGTTCAAATAGGTGTAACTGAATCCTCCGACTCAGAAGGGATAAGTCAACCATAAATAATAACTATAATATACCCATGCTACAGTATTACTACATTAGATGAAACAGAACTCTTCGCTATCTCACGGATCATTATTCACTCCCCCACGAATCACTGTTTATTCTACTGTTAGGAGAATCTGGTTCCGGAACAGGGGGGCTTGATCCCGTGGATAGATCCGCTCATGGATCAGATCATTGGACGCGGAAGTTAACAAGGACAGGTGTGGAAAAAACACAGTTGACTATGAGCTCGTACATACAGTACTGTCCAATCATCTTGACGACTGCATGGAGAACATGTGACGTCCCACTAACCGCGATGATTGGCCCGGTCTGTACGGGTTAATTAGTACGACTAACCAACCTACTTCTGTGTCGCTAGCAGGCTAGCAGCTTACTAGCGTCACGGATCAGATCGAGTACATGCACGGCGCAGCAGATAGCCCCAACGTGGATGCACCTGTAAAATTTACTTCCCGTGACCAGACCAGACATAGTTGATCGAGGTTTTTTTTTTCCTTATTTTTTTTGTCTTCTCCTTCTCCCCTGGTCATATGGACCGTATCCATATCCACCGGACGACTGCAGAGAAAATCGCGGTTATTGGCCTGGTGCTGAGATTGATGTGACATGGTGAGCCCAAATTAAGGCGTGAAACAAGTACCGGACGATGGAGACTCTGTGAGAGCTATATACCACGTCGCGTTGCGTTGCGGACGTATAGTACCGAGTCACGCCTAATCAAGGCCAGTCACTCTTGGGTCAACAGTACATGTTGGGCACATCGATCAGGTAGTGGTTGGGGATGCATGAGTACCGGGGCGCGCGGTGCACGGGACAAGGGTACGTACGTAGTAGGTATATGCGTGCTATACGCATGGTTGCCGCGGCGTGGTGCGTGTCAGTGCTGAGGGCTGGCAATGACATGGAAGCTTGTGTCTAGGGAGTGCAGCATGCGTGCACGTATGGTAGCAGCCATACGCCGCTGACATGATTGACTCGCTCGGCTAGCTAGCTTGGCTGTTGCCGGCACCTTCGACTATGTAGGTCCTCTCCGTAATGTAGGATTATGAAAACGTAGAGTAGGAAAAATACAGGATTCGAGTTGTCTAGCACTTGCAATTCATAACGTAGGAAAGTTTTTTCAATAAAGTGTTTGGATAAACACATGAAAAACATAAGAATTTAAAAGATAGGTAGAGACAAAAGAAAATTTTCTATGAAATCCAGGTTCTTGCTTATAATTCTTTGGAATTGGGCCTTAGGAGAGAAATCCATATGATCTTTTCCATTACTTTCCTGTGATTCAAAGAGCCTTATAGGAAAATTTTCGTAGGAACTAGAATCCTACAAAAATCATTCGAAAATCCTCCGTTCCAAACGACCCTAGTTGCGGATAGCATACATGCAACCGAACAATCTGATGATGCGCACGCACACGTACTGCTGCCGTACGTGGAAGTATGGCGACAACGTGCTATGCATACTCTCTTAATCTTAAGTAGCTACTCCTGTTATGCTCCGGTAGCTATCTCACTTAACTGCCACCAAACACTCGTGAGCTGCACTATTCCATAGTCTCACCAATCGGGAAATTTCAGCTTTTGACACCCAATTGGTGTGCGTCTCCAACTTTAACATTAATCTGTGTGCCTTTTAGATTTTGACATCCTGATCACACCAGTTCTTTAGAACGTGACACGCTAGACCAAATCACTCCTCTTCTTCTTCCTCACCTTTTCATAATGTGACGGTGCGCCGACCGACTTGTAGCTCAGTAGAAAAACTCTATGGATGTAGAGAGTCGACGAGAGTTCAACTTTCGTTCTGCATCTTAAAAAATGACTACTAGTAGAGGAACGTCTATAAATAAATTAATAATGTGACGGCGCAAGTGAGCGGAGCTTGGTGATGATTGTGGCCGTCTTCTGAGACGCCAGCGAGGTCCTCATCTCGGAATTGGCCTCAACCTCGATGGGCCCCTAGACTCCCCTCCGCCGATGACCCCAACCTCGTGCAAGCCTGCAAAGGGCGAGTCGACGAGGCACTTGCAGGTGACGGAAAAGGCAAGGGCGGCGAGCTGGACACAGGAGCCGGAACAGCGAGGGGAGCGCGCGCGGGCTCCACAGAAGCCACGGCTGCTCCTCACGACGTCGACACCTTGTCGTTCCTCCGGGGGTGAGCCACGCTCCCTCTCCTCGGCTAAATTGTCCTATCGGAGTTCTTCTTTCCTTGACGCAAGCCAAAAAACGAATCATCCATCCAAGGATGAGGCGAGGGGATTTATACAACGTCAACATGTATATGTACAAAATTTTCCTGATTTTTGTAAGTGTGGAAGTATATGTACCAAATTTTACAGAGATGCATATATTAGGAAGATGTATATGTACATAATTTTTTGTAATTTTTAGAGTGTACAAGTGCGGCTATTGGTAACCGGAGGACGTCCTCGTGGGAGGACGAGATCCTGATTAGAGGTGGAAGGGAGTCTTGAGGTGCACGTGGAAGGAGGTTGGAGAGCGGGGGCGAGCGACACGATGTCATTTGCCGCATAAGGTCATCGAAGATTAAAGGGGCTCATCATATGGCACACCACAGGAACGTTCAGCTTGGAGCCTTAACACATTTGGACCAAATGATTTGGCGAGCTACATTTTTGTGATGCATATCCAAATATACCATGGGAGCATACGTGATACAAATTTCTACTGCGTGAACCAATATCTAGATATGTACCAGACAAAAATATAAGCACACCATTATTGATTCTCCGAGTACAGGTATACATTTCCCAAATGTACATTATACAATGGAGTATGATGTCTACCTCTTCAAGGCAGCAAAAGGAAAACACAAAGAACCAAAGTGGAGTTGAGCATCTCCAGGAATAATTAGGCGTAGCATAATAATCATACACCCGCAGCTATAATCTACTAATTAAGATATTAATTAGTATGATCAACTTGACATGATTCCAATTAAAGCCAACACTACTCCAGTACTTTGTTGCACTGCCCTATCATCTCTTCTTTTCAGTACCCAAAAAGCCATGCCTAGTGACTCAAGAAAGTATTAAACTGCCCCTATGACATACTCTTCAAATATGTACAACCACATCCGAGTAGAGATGATCAAATTGGCGGTCCGGTTCGGTACGGTACGGGTCCATTAAGGATGGACCGTGCCTAAACGGGTCGTGCTGTGCTGGTCCATGTGCCTCGACTCCAGCCCAAACACGACCCATTTAAGACCGGGTCGTGCCGTGTCGGCCCGCGGTACGGTAGATCCGATGATTTTTTTTTTTGCCCATCCGTCCACGCAAAATTGAAAAAAATCACAAAACTTACTTTCACTCGGAATCAAACACCCAACTTTCTACTTAGGAGTCAAACATACTACTATTACATCACATATCCTATATAGTATTAGATCTAAATAAATTATATAAAATACTACAAAAATATGAACAGTTAAACAAGTCGTACCATGTCGACCCGTCGTGCCACGGCTCCGGCCTAGGTACGGCCCAAGTCATCATGCCGTACCGGCCCGACTCGTTAGCCGTCGTGTCGTGCCATGCCTGAGTCATACCAATAGTATCGTGCCTCGAACCAATCCATATTACACGATCTATTTGAATATCTTTACTTCGGAGGAACAAGCAATTGCAAGCAGCATCACACTGAAAGCAGTAGGGATCCGGACAAACCGCCTACCCATATCGAGACGCCAACCCAGACAAACAGCTATCCATCCAAACGATGCGGGAGAAGCAGATGCAGGATTGCTGGATGGGAAAACTACTTTGACTCACGGGTGCAGCGGCATCTTGTGCAGCCACCGTTTTCTTCTGCAGTTCTGCACCTAACAGGTAGTCAGGTACATTGATATCAACATGCATTGGAGAGATATCAGAAAAAAAAAAAGAGGAAAAGATTTCGGCTAACTAAAGAACTGCCAATTAAAGGAGAAAATGACTACGAAAACTTTAGGCGATATTTGCAATTTTTAGGCTAGTTAGGACCTAGGCGTAGGTTATTGGGTTAGTTACTACTCGCTATCCAAAAGAATATCCTATGTTTCGTGCTTCTCTTTGTTATGGAAGGTGGCTCGCATCCTACTCGGACTCGAGATGTGAAGCAAAAGAATCCCTACACTAATCTGACTTCGATAATGATTCCTACTTAGTTTTAGAGGACAACAAAGGGTGGTACTGAAAGAGTGTGCGAAGCATTAATAGGTAACCCCATTCACAAGCAATTAGAGGAGCACGAAGCGCTATATTCTTGTATAGGATACGAATTGATGATATATGATATTTGAAAATTGAAATTATTTTGAAAGAATAGCAAGCACAAATGCACAGACAATTATTTTTTTAATCATCTTCGCCGAATCTTTTCCCTAGCTTCTTGTTGTCATACAAGCCCTTGGTAGTGCTCATTCGTCAAAAGACCTGTAACTAACCATTTAAGAGAAGAGGGACTGCATACGGGTGGATGGATGGCAGAAAGTAGTCGAAGCCTATGATGAACGCACGATACGCGCACCGGCGCACGGCATTAACTAAGCCAACACCGATCGTATCTCGCACGGCCGGTGCAGATATGTGTAGCATGCACGTAGTGGAGCGTCCATGGAAACTTCAGAGTGCCGTCCGTGTGGTGCGCACATACGGTTCAGTGCATCCTGGACAAAAACTAGTGGTGAAAAGGAACGTGTAGAATATGTTTCACCCTCTCTATCAATATAATCACCAGGAAATCTCGTGCCGGCCCGGTTCGTTCAAAAAGAAAAATCTGTAGATTGCGGAATATTGTGAGGCAAGCAAAGAAGGAAAAGACCGTACCTCAGCTGCATTTACTTGAGCTGGTCACTGTCTGAACTCTGAACATAGACACCCTCCCTACCGGCAACTGCAACTGCAAGTCGACGGCCCTCCACTGAAACAGCAAAAGCAAACAAAACTAATCGGAAATATCAAATATCTTACCACTGCACTGGCTTCATAGTTGGGTGGGCATCGAGCCCCATCAGCCACCTGCGGTGCGGCTGCGCGGACTGTGGACTCTTTTTTCACCGCTTTTGCGACATGAAAATGAGCGCAACGCCGAGAACTTTTTCACGTTTCGGGGACGACGACAGCAGCGGCATGTGCGGCGGCTTCGCAAGTGGCCTCTCAGTCTCTCACATGCGCACACCACCTATCGCTTTACTGTGTCGCCTTCCCTGTTCTCCGATGAAAGTGGAAAGCGTGGATCCCGCCCACTATGACGTGTGGGTACCGCTTGCTTCGGGGCCCGCTGTCATTGGCACGCAGTAGATGGCTCATGTGGGTGTGGGTCCCCGTCGATACCTTAAAGAACACAAGCAAATGCGAGTGATGCGCCACGGAATGATGGATGAAGGGCCGATTTCTGGTTGCCTGCAGAAAAGGGGACGTTTCCGGTACACGCCCACTGTCAAATCGACATAATTACGTGCACGCATTTGCCGTTTTGCTCCTGCTGAAGAATCTGAAAAGCGGTACTTTTCTAGATATATAGAACATACTTTCGTTCCGCCACTACGATCGATCAGCTAGTTGAGTTTTAGTGAGTCAATAAATTAAAAGAGTTAATCTGTTGATATTATATCCATATCAAACTCCACTTATTAGAGCATGCAACGAAGAATTTTTTTAATGGATACGAATCGTTAAAATATAATATCTCTATAATTATAGTTCTTTTTAAAGTATATTGTTGAAAAAAAATACGCTTAACAAAATAAGATCCGTAAAGACTATATTTTAATAAATATTTAGAATCGTTATACAGTTATAATAGAGTACTTTTATAACTAACATATCTTTGTGAATCACAACTATACTACTTTTAAGATCATAACTGATCAGTTATAATCCTAAAAACAGTATAGTTGTGATCTCAAAAATAATATAGTTACGATCATACATACATACATACATATATGCAGTAACTAACTTATCTTGTGAATCGTAACTATATTGTTTTTAGAATTTCATTGAGGGTGGACGCACAGATGAATAAGTTATGATCATATAATAAAAATCACATAATTACTACTGTAGAATATACCAAGTTACGACCATATATATTTGTAGTAATTGATCTATCTTATGGATTGCAATTATACTACTTTTAGGATCATAACTGGAGGGTAGCGCAACAGTGAACTACAACACGCTTAGCACATAATAGATATACAGTATATACACACACGGTAGTGTTATTCTACACCCAACTGATCCAGCCCAACATGCATGCCACATCAGGTCGTCAGCCCCCCCACCCCTGCCTTGAGTGCACACGCCGCATGGGCCCCGCCCTCCACATCCTGGCCCCCGCGTCTGCTCCACATGATCCTGCCCATGTACCACACGCGCGTTGCGTGTTCTCGCCCTACGTCAGCTCTTCATGCGTACCACCGTGACAAGCACGTCAAAAAATCATGATGACCTCTTTTGTTTAATCCCATGGTAAATAGCTACTGGCTTGGAAATATCACCCAACAATCCGTTCAATCAAGTCCAAGACTTATGATGGTCTGTTTTTGTTTAATCCCATAGCAAATGACCACTACTTGGAAATAGCATGAATGTGTCGAGTAGCTACTCGGCACTACTCCCTAGCTCCTCTCTTTGTTTATAGCCATGTTGGTGTGTAAAACTAAGATACACAATTATTCAGAAGCAGCAGACCAACAGCATATGTTTTCTACTGCACCTGCTCTTCATACCATAACTACTGAACAAAATACTAAACGCAAACTACTAACACTACTGATAAAAACTACTGAACAATTTTATTATGACTGGGAACTACTAACATAAATTACTGAATTATTGATATAACTACTGACATTATTTTAAACAAACCTACGAAGCAAATTTACTATGGCTTAAAACTAATGTACCAAAACTACTAATATTAGTAAACAAAACTACTGATACTACTTATAACTATTGACAATTGCTAACACAACTAACATAAACTAGTGAACAAAAATTACTATAACTTAAAACTATTGAACTAAACTACTGACACTACTGAACAAACTACTGAATAATTTTACTATGACTTGAAACTACTGATATTACTGAACAAAATTTACTATAACTCGAAGCAACTGAATACTATTGAGCAACTATAGGACTACTATTGAACAACTATTGATAGCTATTAACGACTATTGATACTATTGAACAAGTTTTTGCTGTTGCCTGACGTCCCCTCTCTTTGCAGCCGAGCAAAATTGGTTGATTCCAACTGCCTTATCTCCGCACAAAGTATTGCTGCTATTATTTCTTATCACAGATTATCCATTCACAGTTGATTTGTGATGCATGCATCTATGCTCGAATGGTTCTGAGACGAAATCTAACGTATACATGATGTATGAGCCTTGAGTTATGGATGTGGGTGCACGCGGCTGGGTGCGGCAACGTGACGCGGGGCACGCGCTGGGTCGGAAGCGTGGCTGGGTGGGCACATGCGCGCGGGGGCACACGCGGTTGGTCGGCAGGCGCGTCTAGGTGAGTAGGGTGGGCTGACACATGCGCACGGGGCACGTGGGCTGGGCGGACGAACACGAGGATATATTGGGCTGAGCTGAGCTAAATATAGAATAATATAAATATACAGAGAGAGAAAGAGTATTAGTAGCTTCACGCACGCAATTGCCGTTTTGCTCCTGCTTGAATTCGAAAAGGCCGTCACCTTTCTGGATCGTTCATCGGGACGCACGCACTCTCGGCCGGTGAAGATAGGATTAGCCGGTCACGTACGTACACAGCAGGCAGCAGAGCACCATCGTCGCGGGTAGCCGCTGACACAGATCCGTCGTCACGTACCTAACGGTCACGTTACGTTTAATGTCTCTACTGCGAAAGCAGAATTTATCTCCTTCTGAAAATAATATTATCTCATTCTGAAAACAATATATGTGCGTGTGGATTATATACAAAGAAGCTCATGCATGTATTGACCTTGACCGGGGTAGGGAACTGTTGATTGGTTTAATTCAATCAGGTGCATTGACACTGCCGTATTCAGCATCTCGGTTCCGAATTTAAATTGGGCCTATCGTTTTCGATGTCTTAGATACTATAATCTAATTTTCAAATTTTGAGTATCAAATATGAGTCCTACATTTATAAATATATAAATATATTATCACAAATATAGTTTCGTTTATTGCCCCTTTTTAGATTTTTGCCGTGAATCATATCATTACGGCCTACACATGTGTATACCAGGTTCAGATGGTGACATGGATGTGTATAAGGTGGCCGGATGTAAGTTTTGTACTTTCTGCATCGCCGTCGATCGAACGTCGAGACCGTCAAAGCGATTTTGATTTTTTTTTTCTGAGGCCGATCGAAGCAAATCTGCCAGAGGAAATTCAATTTGTACTTTTCCTGGATCGTTCTCTATCTTAATTTGTCTTGGAATTGGGTCGTCTGGACGAGTCCTAGCTAGTAAAGATTCGAGCTGTCCCAAATAATTGCGAGATTGAGGATCGCCTACGCATTTCCTCTTTTTTTCCCTTTTCTGTCCGACGACATCTGCACACCTCTTCTGCCCATCATACAGTGACCAAACTAAATAAATAACTTAAATGCAACAAATAGACAAGGGAAACTAGCACACCCGCCGATTAAGAAAAGTGAGAAACTAGATTGCCCATTCATGAACCATGATATGATTTGTCTAAAAAAAATTAATGATATGATATTCGGTTCTTCTTTAATTGCTCTTTGGTGTACCTTTTTAGATTATACTTTTTTATTGACCACCGACTCTGATGCAAACTGAAGTGTCTTGTCCTCTGGAAAAACCTGGGTTTCGAGGCCAAGGAGAACAGGAACGAATATGTATATATGTCGATCGGCGATGACTGGTAACATCAAGGATCAGTTGGGGAGAAAAGCACAGTGGGTACAGTCACTGGAACGGTGGAACCTCCGGTTTGAGCTGCAGCAGCTACCTGAAAGGCCGGCTTCATTGGTACCACTTTATGAGCGGTGGTTCAGATATTGTTTAGGTCATATTTTTTTTCTCTAAATTGTGAATTTTAGATTATGGATTGTGAATTCTGTAAATAAATAGTTAGATTCTATAAGTAAATTTTGTAAATATATGTTTGGATTATGACACAATCTACCATCTACTTAAAATAAAATTCTACAATCCATAATTCACAATCTAAAACACATGAAAGAACTAACAGAGTCTCAGTTGCAAAGGAAAGAGCAGCAGAGCAGGAGAATGGACGAAAAGTAGGTGACTTTGGTTGGTTGGTTGCCTTTGGCCAGTGGTCCCGACCTCCATGGCGCTTTCCTCATGTCGCCGAATTTCACGCTACAGATCTAGCTAAGCGGCATGCATGCATGCGATGCGAAAAGGCGCAGCCGATCCATGGACAGGACGGTGTCGGCTTCACGAAAGTTCGTTTTGGGTTATGGAACCAAGAAAGCGAAGCCAAACTACTTGTGTTGTAAGCCATCAACCGCTAACTTGGTGAAGATGCATGGATGTTTGTAACTTGTTTCTACTAACTGCTATCATGTGTAAGAGTAATACAAAACTTTCAATTAGGCAGTAAGGATTTCGCTTAAAGCTGACTAGCTTCCAAAAGAAACACCAAAGGACTTTGAACTTGAAATTGATGGGGGAAGTTTAAACTACGTCTTTGATTTTCTGAACCTTGAACATAAGAGTGAAGGAGGAAATTTAGACTACTTTTTTAATACATTTCCAAAATTAGAAATAAATCACCATATATTTATTCTTAAAAAATCAAGGGAATGTTGGGTTAAGCCACAGCTTATGTAACATTCTACGGCATACTTGCTATTTCTACGGAGAACAAACTTTTGCTACGAGTGTGGTAAATTGGCATAAATGCGTATAAGGTCTTCTTCAGATCAAAGGAATAATGGAGGAATTTTAAAGGATTTGAATTCTATAGGAAAAACTTCTATGATGCCTTTGTAACAATGGATTAGACCTCTATAATTCCTATGGAATGACTTGTTCCATAGGAATTTTGAAGGATTTCTAGCATAAGGTCTAATTTCATGAAAAAAATTCCTTTGATTCTATCTCTCTTCTCTCATTCCTGTGATTTTCTTTTATTGCTTTTAAATGGTCCACTAGAAGTTTTCTTGCATTTTAGATTTATATAAGATTGTAAGTGACAGACAACTTTAATACTATATTTTTTTATTTCTATATTTTAAAACACTACGTTTCAAAAAGGCTTTAAATATATTGTGGTCAAGTGTGACAGAAACCAAATAAGCTAAAACCTTTTGACCACGCCACGGACAGTTGGCGCGACTGTCACGCCTCTCTTGGTGGCGTGGCAAGGAACTTGTTGCCGCACCACTGCCTTGACGTTTGCCATGCCACAGATTTGTCCTTGCGTGACAGTATCGTACTACGGGCCAGCGACATTGGTTGGTTCAAATTTGGAAGCACAATGTGAGGAGGTTTACTTTAAAAAATAAGAAATAAAAAAAAACCATGGGTGACTCCGTGACTGCAATACGTCCTGTGTGTACGCTTCAGCGCCCTGGCGTGCGAACCATAAGAATTCAAAACTCGCCACAGCGCCACTCACGAAAAATACGCACGTACGGCGCACGGGAACTTGGCCGCGCGTCCTGCTGCGCTTTTTATCAAATCGGTCTCTCCGCTCTTCACCAAGGGTGTGATTTTGCTAATATTTAGAGATCCTGATTTGATAAATACGTATAATTTTATAAAAATTATATTTAGTTATCTGTATTTATTGTTGTAATCTGGTATGATAAATATAAATATACGTCTTCAATCTAATCCGACAGATACAAATTTTTGTATTTAATCATACAGATAAATCTACTCATCAATATCATAAAATCATTTTCATAGAAACAATTAATTACAGTCTCAATTCTAATATCAATAATTTCATATTTAATTAATCAAATGAAAACCTAAATTAAACTATTCAAACATATACAACAAACTAAACACTTTATATAACAAGTGCGAGCCAAACCATACCAGCAACGTATCACACCTCAAACGAGCGCGCGCCGCGGGGACGTCTCTGCCTGCCGCACTTGGTCGACGTCGTAATCCAAGTGGTTAGCGTACTGACTAGCCTTTCATCATTGCTATCCGGTGAACCAGCCGCCACGGCTTTGACCAGCGTCGAAAAATCACGCAGACAGGTCCACGCATGCGTGACCCCGAAGCAAAAACAACTCGCGTTTGCGTCCCCGTGCCTTCGGGCGCCGTTGACAGGCTTGTGTCAAATCATCTTTAATCATATTGTTTTATTTCGTTTAATTCTTGATTTCCCTTCTGTTTCTATTTTCTATATTTTTTCTCATCTTTAACAGTTTCTCTTAAAGAGATTTGTGATTTTTAAACGAAGAAATATCATTATTCTGACCTCTGCATAGCGAAATACACATAACCGCTCATTATTACAAAGTTTGATAAAACACGTGGTAAACCAGAAAAGTTATGGAAAAACAAAAGCATTCTAAACATCGTTCGGTCCAGTTCCTGCTTGTAGTCTATTACTAAACCGCCAACCAAAACGAGCAAAAATCTCCATCACGGTTGTTTCCAATCTTCGACATGCATCCTTTATAAGAGGCTGATCGCCCGTCTTATGCAGCAAAGACCAGTGCCAAAACCAATGCGTGCCCTGAAAAAGAACTTGCATAAAAGAATGAACTTTTGCCCTGTGAAAAACAACATCATTACGACTTAACCAAACAGCCCAGCAAAGTGCACTAGCCCCAACCAAAACGAGGTTTTTAAGATTTTGACTCATCCCATTAAGCCAGCTTCCAAACAAATTGGAGACACTTGTTGGTGGACTTAAGCCAAACGTAACTTCAGCCACACGCCAAATAAATTTAGCAGACCGACATTCAAAGAATAGATGTTGTATTGTTTCCTCATGGTGACAGTAACAACAAGTGATCCTACCTTCCTAACGCCGTTTTGCTAAATTATCTTTGGTTAGAATCTTTCCATTAAAAAGAAACTATAAGAACACTTTAATCTTCAACGGAATTTTAAGCTTCCAAAGATGAAGGTTTTTTGGAATGACAAACTGACTAATCAAGGATCTATACATCGATCGGACCGTGAATCTTTCATGTTGATGTAGAGACTAATGAAATGTGTCATGACTATCATTAAGCTGTACAGATGCCAGCTTAAGAATCAAATCATTCCAAGCAGCCACGTTATTTCGAATAAGTGTTCTTCTAAAAGCAATATTTAGGGGTCATATCCAAAAAATAATCTCATCCTAAAGATAATGATCTTAGAAATCCCTTCATAACAAGAATATGAAGAAAAACCATTGAAACGCTAAAGAAAACAAAATTATCTTTGTGAAGTAATTCTAGATCCTGACGAAAATTGGCTGGGATGGTCTTACCAGTATAGGGGTGGTTTGATTTCACGGTGGTAGTCAGCTTGTTCACGTAAATTTTGTATTTGCTGAATCATTATATCGATCTTCTTGCAAGCTTAGTGGCACTTGCAAGCGTGATTGACTCCTGCAAGAGACAGTCTTTAGGTCTGTTTAGCACAAAGAAACGTGAGAAGCTCCAAGATTAATCCTACAAAAATCACCTGACCGACATGCCCAGTAAACACTGAAGAATCAAACCACCCGTTTACCGAGGCAGGATTTTCAGAAATCCTGCGAAAATTAAGCCTTTGCTGTAACTGCAAGTACCTGGAGGCTGCTAGATCAACAACGAACAAGCCATGGGCCATGGCACAGAGAACAGGAACAGTTGATAGTTGATACTGATAGTAGTATCATTTGGATTCTATCTTGCAGCCCCACACGGCGCTACTGTTACAAATTCGAACCCTCCAAAGATATAGTACCAGTAGACGGCGGTACTAGTTTGGTACTAGCACTAAAATAAACCAAGAGGACAAACATTTCCGTTCTCTTACGAGTTTCAACCATATATTGTGTGGCTTGTCTGCTGCGTTGGAAATTCGCAGAATGTCACGAGCAGATAGCTTCTCATGCATGCATGAACCAGCTGATCAAGTTGACCCGGGCCGGCCGGTAGGAGTAGACGCCGGCGGTACGGCCAGTCGAGCTAGCCACAAGACGAGACGGGACGGCCCCCAATGGCCATGGCCAAACACTCGCGTACACAGCCCTAGCTGCTGCGTGTGCCGGAGAAGCGAACACACATCGCACATGAGCTTGAAACAAATTGTGAAGCGTTGAACCCTCCCGGACCGATCTGTATGTTAATATAGGATGGAAAAAGGTCCCGCCGTGGCATATACAGATCATGCGAGATATGCAGAGATCAGTTTGGAAGGAGCATAATATTTATCTCTAAAGGCTATACAATCAAAACATATCAAGATTATCTCTAACTACCAAATCAAACTGATCTCTTGTATCTATAAAAACCAAATAACACAAACTCTAACACCCCCTTCAATCATAACTTATCTAAGTTAAGATTACTCCTAAAATTTTCTAATTTACGTACAGAAAGAGGCTTTGTAAAAACATCTACAATTTGATCTTTAGAATACATAAAACGTATATCAAGACGCTTATCTGCAACTCTTTCTCTTACAAAATGATAACCAACTTTGATATATTTAGTTCTTACATGTAATATGAGATTTGCAAATAAATAAGTTGCTCCAAGATTATCACACCATAGATATGCTGACCTGGATTGAGAAACACCGAGTTCTTCCAAAATAGTCTGAACCCAAATAATTTCAACAGTAGCATTAGCAAGAGACTTATACTCTGCTTTAGTACTAGACTTGGACATTGTAGCCTATTTACAAGCACTCCAAGATACAAGATTTAAAACTAAAAAAAAACAACAAAACCTCCTGTAGATCTTCTATCATCTGAACATCCTACTCAGTCTGCATCAGAGAATGCACTAACCAAAAAAGAAGATGATCTTCTAAATTTAATCCCCAATTTTGAAGTATAGGAAATATAACGCAAAATTTGTTTCACTGCTGTCCAATATAATGATGTTGGTGCATGAAGGAATTAACAAACTTTGTTAACAGAGAAGGCAATATCTGGGTGAGTTAATGTCAAATACTGCAAAACACCAACAATACTTTTATACCTTGTTGAATCTTCACTCTTTAAAGGATTACCTTCAATTATTGAAATTTTCTCTGATGTTGAGATAGGAGTAGTCACAGGCTTGCAGTGTTTCGTCCCAACTTGCTCTAATAATTTAGTAGCATATTTTTCCTGAGAATAACACCATATGTAGCTTTCTTTACTTTAATTCCTAGAAAATAGTGAAGATCTCCTAATTCCTTCAAGGCAAACTCACTATTCAAATTCTGAAGAAGAGCTTCTACTGCATTATCCGAAAAACTAGCCACAATAATGTCATCCACACAGATAAGAAAAATATAATCACTCCCCCTTATTAAAAATAAACAAAGATGTATTGGCTTTAGAAGCAACAAAACCAAGCTGCTGCAATTTTGTACTAGGTCTAAAATACCATGCCCGAGGAGCTTGCTTGAGTCCATACAATATTTTATCCAGTTTGCATATATATTCAGAATGAGAGGAATTTTCATACCTAGGTGGCTGCCTCATATAGACTTCCTCCTCTAGAACGCCATGGAGAAACACGTTCTTTACATCCAACTGTCGAAGACACCAATTCCTGTAAACAACATTCACAATAGGACTAAAAGTATTCTCATAACCAATATCGTATCGTTGTTTTAACCCTTCTACAACTAAACGCGCCTTATACCTTTCAACTGTTCCATCAGCTTCCCGTTTTATCTTATAAACACATTTACAATCTATAACATTACTAGCACCTTTAGGTGGAACCAAGTGCCAAGTTTGATTATTCATTAACGCAAGGTACTCCTCATCCATTGCTTGCTTCCACCTAGAATCTTCCATTACATCTTGTAAGTTCTGAGGTTCTCCTGTTGCACTAAGAAAACCATACCGTATTGTTTCATCAGTAAACATATTAGGTTTAACACTATTGTTGTGCAGCCGAGTAACGAGACTTAAATCAACGGTCTCTTTCGGATTAAAACTTAGATCATAATCTCCAGATTGTGTGCTAGAATTGGCCAAATCATGCACATGAGGTAACATAGAGATACATGTAGCCTCGATTTCCTATTGCTACCGCCGTGCCGGTTGCTGCATTGAAGGCGCCAACGGTCGATGCATAGATTCACGTGGCGATGCAAGAGGTGTTGGTGCAGGCTTTCGTGGCACACACGCTTGGATAGCAGCACCGAGCGACGCCACACGTGCTGGAGTAGAAGCACCGGGCGACGCCATGCACATGCGCACTGAGCCAGGTGCACCGAGCGACGCCAAGTACCGATGCAACGCACCACTGGACAGCCCAAACTCTGGATCACCCACCAGAGGAACTCCTCGGGAATCCACGCCAGGATTTCTTGTGGTCATAGATGAAGGGGCACCAGGAGACATAAAATCATGGTCTTCCGCAGGATTTCCTTGTGAGCTTGCATCAAGATTTTCTTCGAGTACAATGTTTTGTTCTTCATCCTATACTGAAACAGACTCAGCAATATCATTAGACATGTTAGCATCTACTGTAACATCCCCAATGCGATCGCAATTTAGCAAAGTTGGATGAAGGAGAAGCAGTTTATATCAGAGTTGAGCTCCAGCATTCAGATGGAGGTGAGTAAAAGAAAAAATAGTCTCATAAAAAACCACATCCCTTGAGATATAGACACAACCAGTTGTGATGTCAACACACTTATAGCCCTTATGAAGGCTACTATACCCAAGAAAACTGCATCGAGTGGAACGAAATTGAAGTTTCCGCATGTTATAAGGACGAAGGTTTGGCCAACAAGCACATACAAACACACGAAGAAAAGTATAGTATGGTTTATGTCCAAAAAGCCGTTCCAAAGGTGACTCAAAATTAAGAACTTTAGATTACATCCGATTTATGAGATAGATAGCAGAAGAAAAAGCTTCATCACAAAATTTTAATGGCATAAAAGCATGAGCAAGGAGAGCTAAACCAACTTCAATAATATGATGATTTTTTTTTCCAGCAGATTCATTCTGTTAATGAGCATGAGGACAAGAAAGATGATGTGAAATGTCTACCTTCTTAAAGAAGGGACTCAATTTTTTATATTCACCACCTCAATCTATCTGCATGGTTAGAATTTTCTTTCAACATGTTGCTGAAACTTATGAAATCTACTGAAAACATCAGACTTGCTCTTTAGAAGATAAATCCAAATGAATTTACTAAAATCATCAACAAAACTTACATATTACTTATTTCTTCTAACAGAACTAGGTGCAGATCCCCACACATCGGAGAACACAAGTTCTGAAGGAAATTTAGAAACACTTGTAGACCTAGGATATGGGAGTTGATGACTCTTAGCTTGTTGACAAGCATCACAAATTGACTCTTTATTGGACTCTAGAGAGCAAGGTAAATTGCTACTACTAATAACCTTTTGAACTGTGACTGAAGAAGGATGACCTAAACAATTGTGCCATCATTCAGATGACACCTTGATAGCACTAAGAGCTTGACTTGGTGAGGACGACTCTTGAAGAATTGTAAAAGGATTTACCTCTACATCTGCCTCATAGAAGAATTTTCTTCGTTGCTTGATCCTTAACCAAAAATAAATCAGGATGAAATTCAAAATAGGCATTATTGTCAGAAGTAAGACGATGAACTAAGATAAGATTTTTTTTTGGCATTTGGAACATGAAGAATACTATTAAGATGAAGATCATGAATTGGGGTGTAAACTGTAGACTTACCAACATGATTAATTTTTATACATGCACCATTGGTTGTATGGACCTGATCATGTCCATTGTACTTCTCACATGTGGTTAGCTTGTCTAATTCATTGGTAATGTGATCAGTCGCACCAGTGTCTATGTACCAATTAGTGTCAACACCCTAAGAAGTAACAACAGTATTGGCGCCCTTTTCTTCACCAGTGAAGGTAATATCGAATCTCTTCCAGCAGCGATGAACGGTATGACCAACCTTGGAACAAAGTTGGCACACCGGTTTGGAACATGTCGAATTGTTGTTGTTGTATCCTCGACCACCTCGTCCTCCACCATGGTTGCCATCACCTCGTCCATGTCCTCCTTGGCCACGTGAATTTCTCCCACGTGAGACACTATTGGCAGTCACCTGGTACTAGGACTTCTGTGCCTCTAACTGAGCTTCTGTGGACAACAACTAAGCATAGAGATCACTTAAACTTCCTGCATCAAGTCTAGCACTTACCGCCTCCATGAGCGAATTGTATTCAGCATCAAGTCCCGTAAGAATATAAGACACGATGTCATCTTCATCAAGCCACTTGCCAGCGGCGGCCATCTCATCTGCATAACCCTTCATCTTGGAGAAGTACACAGCAGCAGACATGTCATCCTTGTGTGTACTTGTAAGCTTGGACTGTAGATAGATGATCCTTGAACATGACTGAGAAGCAAACATCTCTTGGATTGCTTTCCAGAAATCAGCGACGCAAGTCAGGGTTGCCACTTGAGCGAGGACTTCCCTGGACAACGACGCCAGAACATAACTTAGCACTTGCTGGTCGTGGCGATCCAAGGAGAGAGTGTCAGGTTTGGCACAACTTCGATGGTCTTGTCGTCTCTTGTGAGCTCAACTGTCACAGGCGGCATCTGGACAGAACCATCCAGGTAACCAATGAGTTGAGCACCCCTAATCGCGGCAGCACTGGAGCTTTCCAAAGGATAAAATTATCCCTGGTCAGCTTCTCGGTGACCGGCAGCCCGAGCGATGAGCCATGCATGATGGCAAGCGCAGGAGAAGAAGAAGTAGATGAATTTGACATAGATGCATTAGAAGAGATAGGCTCTGATGCCATGAAATAAATTGTGAAGCGTTGAACCCTTATGGGCCGCTCTGCATGTTAATATAGGACGGGAAAAGCCCCCGCTATGGCATATAGTGATCATGCGAGATATGCAGGAGATTAGTTTGAAAGAGTACAATATCTATCTCTAAAGGCTATTGTCGAAGGATGAACTCCTCAAGCGGGGATCATGAGGGACCCCCTTCGAGATTCGACCGAGGGGATGATTCTGAATCTACCTCGTATGTGAAATTAATGCGAGTATATGGGATGTAGGCGGGACGGAGGATCGACTGCTAGTGGGAGTAAATTCTCAAGGGATTTTTAGATAGATTCGCTGTATGGAGCGTAATACCCTACTCTTGTGTGTATGCTATAAATACTCAGGGAATGCCTTTCTTTGGATATCTTGTGTTACAAGGATTTTTGTCTAAGTCTAGAGCTCCAGTCTTGCTTCGAGCTTGGTGAACCTCTGCTTCAGCTCGCCCGGACTTGGTGACCCGTGTGTCCTGACTTGTTCTTCTCCGGGGTGTACTCCCCCCTTTTATCCCGTCGGGGAGGCTTGGCGTGCCCAGAAAGGAGGGCACGAGTCCTCAAGAGCCATAAATAGAAAGCAACCATCATGGGGCTGCAGTTTGATGTTACAGAGGGTTAAAAATGCGTCCTCGACCGGTCCTATTGCCCATCATGCCACCTTTTAGCTGGTGCAGCAGGAGGGCCCACCGGGCAGCCACCGAGCAACCCCGCGTGCCCGCCCGGTCAGAGCAGGCTTGACACAGCAGGACAGCAGACGATATGCTTCGAGCCCAGCGACGAAATCTCCAAGCCACGCAGGATGATGCGCGATGGGACCCGTCGCATTAAATATCTCCACGCCTCCCTGCCAGGCGGTGGCAGGGACTGACAACAGGCGTGGAGGGAGTGGTTGGAAGTGATAGGCCATGCTCCCTCTTAAATGTAGCATCGGGCCTCTCACCAATTGACACCTCACCGCTGAGCCCTTGTGGGGTCCACCGGCAAGGGGCTTCTTAGGTCCTCGGGGAACTCTGGGTGCTCGGGGACTACTGTTCATAGCCCCGAGCGTCCTCTCCCGGATATGTCTCTTCTCGATCCTCGGGGAACTCGGGTACTCGGGGACCACTGTTCATGGCCCCGAGCGCCCTCTCTCGAAACTGCCTTCTCGGGTCCTCGGGGAACTCGGGTACTCGGGGACTACTGTTCATAGCCCCGAGCACCCCTCCCGGAACTGGGTCTTCTCAGGCCTCGGAGAGGTAGTCCCCGAGGGATGGTGCCACGTGGCATTCTTCTGTCCTGACCTTGGGACTCGGGGACTCCTAATTCCCATGTCACCGACAGCTATACAATCAGAACATACCAAAATTATCTCTAACTACCAAAACAAATTGATCTCCAGTACCTATACAAACCGAATATAACACAAACTCTAACAGAGCTAAGAACCATGGTCATTAGCAGCTAATACTACTATTAACGATGAATTAGGCTCGCTTGATCCATGTGGAAGATGCCCACATGAGTTCGCGACACATGCGTCAACGACTCAGATTGCCTAACCAATCATGTCTATCTATCTAGTGGGAGAGAACAGTGCCACAGTCCAACTTGCAATTATTAAGGTAGTGTTTGGTTGGTTAAATAAAATTGAATAGGAAGAGACCATCCTGGATAGGATGGTTCTCGGCGGGAATGGTTCTGGATGAGGTGGTATATGTACGTTGTTTGGTTAGATGTATAGTATGATATGAGAATGTGTTTCATTGAATATACGGGATGGCACGAGAATGTATTTAATTGCTTAAAAGTCATGTATTATATCTATGTATAACTTAATTATTTTACAAAAATAATATTTTTATATTTGCTATTATCACATGAAATAATAAAAATGCATATAAATAGAGCATTATAAAATAACTCATTTTTCACCATATAACCTATGGCTAAAAATAATTTTAGAATTTAGTTCATCATATAAAAAGAATATTAGTGATTTTTTTCTAGATTTTTGAGAATTTATTTGAGACCCTAACAATTGTTAAAAGTTATAAAAATATTCTTTTTTGACTTTTAGTTTAACATAGGTTTTTTTAATCCAATTAAAATAGGTTACATATAAATTATAAAATATATAAAAAAATTATAAGATTTTTAAGCAACATAAGACCAATGTTTTGATTTTTATCAACAAACGAACACTTAAAAAAAAACGAGTACTGTTCACACAGACGACTCTGTCCTAACAGAACGTGGTTCGGCCGATTTTTTTACCGGTTGGTTTAGCATCTTATCAGAATATATTTAGAATATGTATCTCTCTTCATCCTAGACATGGACCGTACAGACAATTAAACGCGTGTAGCAACCACCGTATCTCTGTACTGACTCATGCACGCTCCAGACTAGGAAAAATCTTCCTGTGCGAACGATTGAGCTTGCGTCAGTCTACTCGAGTGTTAATGCTGATACTTATCATGTAATAATGTATTAATGTCAGATATAGGGAGAATATTGTGGGTTCAAAGATGGGGCTGTGATTTCTGATATAGAAACTACTTGTGTGGTGCTAATAATCATCATATCGTAGGTTCTAAAAGAGTGGCTATTGTATATAGCCAAATATGGTGCTTTCTTGACAGTGGGACGATCACGAACCCTTTCGCTCTCTGAAAAATAAAAAGATATTGACAGTGTGATCGGGATCCGGATGAATTCTGAATTGTGAAGGAAAAGCCCCACATCTATAAATACCCGGAGGCCGGCCAGCCAGCCATTATTACCACCGGTTGGAGTTGGCGAGCACTGGGCTGCCACTGGACGACGGATGGATGCTTATTCCTGTGGTCTGCTGAAGCTGCTGTGCCCGGCTGTTGTGCTGCCATGGTGAGTAGTGCATGCGGGCATGCGTGTGAGCCTCACCTCCACATTTTTATATGCTCGCCATGGAATGGAGACCACCGCAGCTGCGCCACTGTCTCGTAGCTTTAATCACTGTCTTCTCGCCGATCTCTCTTTATTTCTTTCTCCTCCAAGCTTTTCTCTTTCTCTTTCCCCTGTGGTGGTGGCGCCTGCGTCCGCGTCCGGCGGCAAGTGCGAAAGCTGCCAACTTTTCTGCTTGGTTTGTCCCCTTCTCCAACCAGAGCTACTACTTCATCGCAAGTTCGCAGTCGGACTCTCCAACTTCGCAGCACTCCTTTATCTCGTCCCCTCTTCCCAAATCGATCTTCTACCCATCGGTTGCTAGATTGTAGATTCAGATTTGTGTGTTACCTTGTTCGTTGTTCTTGCCATGGGCATGTATGTTTGTTTCAAGATTCTAGCTTTTTAGCTGTGAGGCACTGAGATGAATCCACTGACTGAATGTGTGTACAATTATTGGGCCGTGGCAGGTGAGGTGCTGCTGGTATGCAGGAGCTTGTTAGGGATCAATTATCGTACGAGCAGAGCAGCGGCACACTGCAGTTCTTGCCCCAAGCAGCAGTGCCCAATCTTGCCCGGTAGAAGGGTGCGTGAGTGCGGAGCTGCTTCGAATCTTGGGGGGCGTGGTGAAGGCGCGCGGCCATGCCGGAGTCCTGGAGACCGGCGGAGGCGAATGCCTCCCCGCCGTCGGCGGCTCAGAGCCCGGGCGATGTCAAGGGGCGCGAGGCGTGCGAGCCTCCGGGCGGCGGCGCGATGCCGCGGGTGCCGTTCCACAGGCTGTTCGCGTTCGCGGACTCCACGGACGCGGCGCTGATGCTGCTGGGCGCGCTCGGCGCCGTGGCCAACGGGGCCGCGATGCCGTTCATGACCGTGCTCTTTGGCAACCTCATCGACGCCTTCGGCGGGGCGCTCGGCATCCACGACGTCGTCAACCGGGTCTCCATGGTCTCGCTCGACTTCATCTACCTCGCCATAGCCTCCGCCGTTGCGTCGTTCGTCCGTAAGTAGTAGTATGCTACAGCTCCCAAGAACCAGACACTGAGCTGAGCACTGCAAACTAAGGCTGCTGAACTGTTGTCGTCCGACCAGAGGTGACGTGCTGGATGGTCACCGGCGAGCGGCAGGCGGCGCGGATACGGAACCTGTACCTGAAGACCATCCTGAGGCAGGAGGTCGCCTTCTTCGACAAGTACACCAACACCGGCGAGATCGTCGGGAGGATGTCCGGCGACACAGTGCTGATCCAGGATGCCATGGGCGAGAAGGTTGGCAAGTTCATCCAGCTGGTGGTGACATTCTTCGGTGGCTTCATCGTCGCCTTCGCGCAAGGCTGGCTGCTCACCCTGGTCATGATGGCCACCATCCCGCCGCTCGTCCTAGCGGGCGCGGTCATGTCGAACGTCGTGGCGAAGATGGCGTCCCTGGGCCAGGCGGCCTACGCGGAGTCGTCGGTGGTGGTGGAGCAGACTATCGGTTCCATAAGAACGGTGAGCACACAGGCAAATTAATCCCCATACACGCATGGTGTCCATCACCATTCTCCCATCACCATCAGAGGTGACCATGAGTCCATGACATGCCGACAGTGTGCCTGACCGACGAACGCTGCAGGTTGCATCTTTCACCGGAGAGAAACGGGCGGTGGATAAATACAGCAAGTCCCTGAAGAGCGCCTACAAGTCCGGCGTCCGGGAGGGCCTCGCCGCGGGGCTCGGCATGGGCACAGCCATGGTGCTCCTCTTCTGCGGCTACTCGCTGGGGATATGGTATGGCGCCAAGCTGATCCTTGAGAAGGGGTACACCGGAGCCAAGGTCATGAATGTGATCTTTGCAGTCCTAACCGGTTCTCTGTAAGTTTCTCTGCATTTCTAAGTTGCATATGATTCAATAATCTTTGTGCTCCATAACAGTAGTAGTTGAAAATTTTAATTCCTCCATTCCAGCTTAATAGGTTCTGTAGTCCAGTCAATTTCTTGGTTCGTAATCCTGGGGAATTTCTGAAACTACTGCAATTGGTAGTTAGCGCATGATTACGCTAATGGTAATGGATGTTTACTTCATTAACCTGTACTTGCAAATTGCTACCGATGACGGAGCTGATGGAGGTTGCAACAGATAAAGTCGTGTGTGCTATGATGATTTGGACGTGTTAGGTTGTCATACGTGCCTTTTCAGACAAATGATACCACCTTGTTATCGTGGGCAAAATTGCTTAACGGACTTTGGAAGCAGGTTGACTGGTTCACTAGAATTGCGACTCATATACCCATGTCCCTTTTTCTGATTGGACTCATAGACCCTTGTCCCTTCTGTTTCAAGCTGGTAGTATATTGGACCAATGGTACCTAACTACCAACTTTTAGCGGCAGGCTCAACAGAAAGCAAAAATGCTTTTCTCTTTCAACAGAACAGATGGCGTCCATTGAACTAGAACAATTAACTCGAAGTTCTACGAAGTTCTCATAGTACTTGCAACAAATAGGTGTCACCTGTTGAAAATTTTATTGACCCGTGTACTGCTCTCTGTTTTTAGTTTTGCTGTTTTCCTTTTTCTTTCCTTCACAATACTCAGAGTGTTTTTCAGTTAAATTAACCAAGCAAACTGATGATCGATTCAAGAACCTGATATTTCATTACCATATTCACCAGTGCTCTAGGTCAGGCGTCGCCAAGCATGAAAGCATTTGCAGGTGGGCAAGCAGCTGCATACAAAATGTTTGAGACAATCAACAGAACACCAGAGATCGACTCGTATAGCACCACAGGGAGGAAGCTGGAGGACATTCGAGGGAATATCGAGTTTAAGGATGTCTATTTCTCCTATCCAACAAGGCCTGATGAGCAAATATTCAAGGGTTTCTCTCTCACCATACCTAGTGGCACAACGGTCGCATTGGTAGGCCAGAGCGGGAGTGGTAAATCCACGGTCATCAGCCTAATTGAAAGGTTTTACGACCCTCAACTTGGTGATGTTCTGATAGATGGTGTGAATCTCAAGGAGTTCCAGTTAAGGTGGATCAGAAGTAAAATTGGCCTTGTGAGCCAAGAGCCAGTCCTATTTGCTGCCAGCATAAAGGAAAACATAGCTTACGGCAAAGACAATGCGACGGATCAGGAAATTAGAGCTGCGGCTGAGCTTGCCAATGCTGCCAAATTCATTGATAAAATGCCTCAGGTAAGAAGTCTGTTCATTCAGCAACCTTTACATTTTCTGGTGGTTCAGGTAGTTGTGCAGCATGTATTGAGATATCTGTCTCTGGTATTTCACAGGGCTTTGATACTTCTGTTGGTGAGCATGGGACACAGCTTTCTGGTGGACAGAAGCAAAGAATTGCCATCGCAAGAGCAATTCTGAAAGATCCAAGAATCCTACTATTGGATGAAGCTACAAGTGCTCTGGATGCAGAGTCTGAAAGGATTGTGCAGGAGGCTCTTGACAGGGTCATGACAAACAGGACAACTGTCATAGTTGCGCACCGTCTGAGTACTGTTAGAAATGCTGATACAATTGCTGTCATTCATCAAGGATCACTGGTTGAAAAGGGTAAATTTGTGAAACATCAATTGCCTAAATCCTTTACTCATGGCATTTTTACTGAACCATTTAACATTGTGATTTTCTTGAACCAGGTCCACACAATGAGCTTCTGAAGGATCCAGAAGGAGCTTATAGCCAGCTGATACGGCTACAGGAAGCAATCCGGCAGGACAAGCCTGATCGAAAGGGTGATTCTGGAGCTCGTTCGGGCAAACAGTCAATAAATAAGTCAGCTAGCCGGAGGTCATCCCATGATAACAGCAGCCACCACTCTTTCTCAGTACCATTCGGTATGCCTCTTGGGATCGACATTCAGGATGGTTCATCTAAGGAACTTTGTGACGAGATGCCACAGGAAGTGCCTCTCAGCCGCCTTGCATCTCTGAACAAGCCAGAGATACCGGTGCTCATACTAGGTTCCATTGCCTCGGTCGTCAGTGGAGTAATCTTCCCAATCTTTGCGATACTCCTGTCAAATGTGATCAAAGCATTCTATGAGCCCCCACATCTGCTAAGGAGGGATTCACAGTTCTGGTCATCCATGTTCTTGGTGTTTGGTGCAGTGTACTTCCTGTCACTCCCTCTCAGTTCGTACCTTTTCTCTGTAGCTGGGTGCAGGCTGATCAGAAGGATCAGGCTGATGACATTTGAGAAGGTGGTAAACATGGAGATCGAATGGTTCGATCACCCAGAAAACTCAAGTGGAGCTATTGGTGCAAGGCTATCAGCTGATGCAGCAAAAGTTAGAGGGCTTGTGGGTGATGCACTTCAATTGGTTGTGCAAAACTCTACAACCTTAGTTGCTGGTTTGGTAATTGCCTTCGTTTCAAACTGGGAGTTATCACTTATCATCTTAGCTTTAATACCGCTCATTGGCCTAAATGGATGGATCCAGATGAAGTTTATTCAGGGTTTCAGTGCAGATGCCAAGGTTTGTTCTCTTCTACTGAACTGCATGTACCTCAGGTTCCTTTTTCTATTTTCAAACTTCATTCTGTTATTTGTTAATGCAGATGATGTATGAGGAGGCGAGCCAAGTGGCCAATGATGCAGTAAGCAGTATAAGAACAGTAGCCTCATTCTCAGCTGAAGAAAAGGTGATGGATTTGTACAAGAAAAAATGTGAAGGCCCCCTAAGAACAGGAATCAGGACAGGGATTATAAGTGGAATTGGTTTTGGCGTTTCCTTTTTCTTGCTATTTGGGGTATATGCAGCTAGCTTTTATGCTGGTGCTCGGCTTGTCGAGGAAAGGAAGACAACTTTCCCTAAAGTTTTCAGGGTAAGTACTCTGGCAGTACTGATAAAATGTTAATTTCAGCTTGGCTTTCATGTTAAGGAAGAAATAAACGTTTAGAAGGACTAGATAAATGTGAAGTCAAAGAAACATGATCTGGATCAAGTATCATGTAGCTTTCCAATGAAGAGCTCTAATGATTTGACCATCTACATGCAGGTTTTCCTTGCTCTTGCAATGGCAGCAATTGGGGTGTCACAATCAAGTACCCTTACATCGGATTCTTTCAAAGCAAAATCTGCTGCATCTTCTATATTTGCAATAGTGGACCGAAAATCTAGGATAGACCCAAGTGAGGATGCAGGGGTGACTGTTGAGACACTGCAAGGAAATATTGAATTCCAGCATGTTAGCTTTAGATATCCGACCAGGCCAGATGTTCAGATTTTCCGGGACCTCTGCTTGACAATTCATGCTGGAAAGGCAAGTGACCTTCCTAACATATAAGATCCTGTATAAGTCCCATTATGGTTACTAAAGCTATGTAGCTAACAATTTGAATTATTTGTTTTTCAGACTGTTGCGCTTGTAGGAGAGAGCGGTAGTGGCAAATCGACAGCAATTTCATTGATTCAGAGGTTCTACAATCCGGATGTAGGCCATATACTACTAGATGGCGTGGACATACAGAAGTTTCAGCTAAGATGGCTAAGGCAACAAATGGGCCTGGTTAGTCAAGAACCAGCTTTGTTTAACGATACGATACGGGCAAACATTGCTTATGGGAAGGATGGACAAGCAACAGAATCTGAGATCATAGCTGCTGCAGAGTTGGCAAATGCTCACAAATTTATCAGTTCTTCGCTCCAGGTTAGATTCTTTCATTGGATTTTGTCAATAAATCTAGATGTGGCTTTGCTATACAATCAATCAAGCATAAAAGACTTCTTTAAAGAAGTGTTTGTTACCTGAAAAATGCAGGGGTATGACACAATGGCTGGAGAGCGTGGAGCTCAGTTGTCAGGAGGGCAGAAGCAGCGTGTGGCGATCGCCCGCGCAATTGTGAAGAACCCTAGGATCCTGCTGCTGGACGAAGCAACCAGTGCACTGGATGCTGAATCCGAACGGGTGGTCCAGGATGCGCTGGACAGGGTGATGGTGAACCGGACAACGGTGATCGTCGCACACCGCTTATCAACAATACAAAATGCGGATTTAATTGCGGTCGTGAGGAATGGGGTGATCATTGAGAAGGGAAAGCACGATACCTTGATCAACATCAAGGATGGCGCGTACGCGTCCCTCGTCGCCCTTCACTCAGCAGGCTCTTCATAGTGGGTGGTAGTATGGTTCCTGCAAACGTCTACTGAACATATATGAACAAAAGGGACTGGCACATCCTGTGTAGCAAGTCAGGTGCTGGTCTCTGTTCCTCTATTGATGACATACATAATTGCTTATACCTAAGCGGGAAAAATGTTACAAATAGCAAGGGCCAAATGTAAATGCAACGTGCTGGTCCTTAACAAAGTATCTGAATTATAAACATATGTATATGTACTTTCGAACATAGAAACAAAGTAGATGATTATTATGATACCTCTGATGTTCGTGCTGTTGTTTTCCCTTCGGTATGACGGTGCTGTTATAGCTTGCAAGAACATAGTGATGGACCTGCTCAGGAAAGAAAGAGCAGATCAGAAAGATGCCCTATGGAAACAGATTTATCTACCACCACGATTGTCATCTCATAACCACGAAATCAGGTGGAAAATGAGTAAAGAGAAGGACCAAATTTGATACATGGAAGTATAAAACCACTGAAAAGACCACTAAAAAAATAGGAGGAATTCAGGATTTGACGCTTTATTCCTTAACTCTGATATATACTGCTTTATGTCTCATTGACATATGGCTATTTTGTTGAGAGGAAGAAACAATAATACTGCTTAGACAATTATTAAGGGCATGAGGATCGACAGCACAAGATTTCTTCCTAAATTTACCATAACCCTCTCAATTTTCAAGCGGAGAGTAGAAAGGCACAGAACGAATCTGGTAATAATCGATTTGAGTCAATCATATGCACAGTATGATTCCACAGGACGGTGGGAAAAGGACCTGAGATTGTTAGCAAGTAACAAGGGGTTTAATTCTCCATGAAAAAAAACTAAACCTGCGCCAAGAGAGCTTAAGCTTCAGCAGATTTAAATACACCTAAACCACTGTTGATGCGACGCCCTTCTCTGTTGGGATGGACCAGGGGCAAAAACTGAGGCGAAGCAGAGCAAGAGCAAACCTAGTCGACAGCGTGGCGGGAGAAGGCGGCGCCGCCAGGTGGCCATGAGACCTTACCGCCGCTGTCCTCCATCGATCACCGGGCCACGGGCGTCCGAGACTCTGCGGCGAGCCTGACGAAGACCAGCGCCGCAGCCAGAGCTTCCTGCGTTGGCGAGGATCTCTCTCTCCCTCTCCCGTTGAGATTCTTGTGCACGGGCAGTCGAATTGAACCTAAAAACTATGATGGTGCCGAGGAGCGTTGACATTACGTGGCTTGTTTATCGAAGCAGATGAGATGGCGGAGTAGAATTTGTGGAGAAGGATTCGGTGGGTTGGACCGTTGGAGTCAGACTGAATGACGATGGTGCCTTTGGTAATTGCAGGTTGCAACCGCCGACTACTCTGACTTGGTCAATATTCTATAGCATTCCGTATCACTTAACCAGCAATACTGTTTGATTCATTACCATCTATTACAATATTTTTAGCAAAATCGTGTTTAAGATGTGACGAATAAATTGCTCGTCACACTTTAGACAAAGTTTAGCAAAGAAATTAGTCTATAACCGATGAGATCAAAGATTAAAAAACTATAACATGCTAAAATTATGGCAGGGAATCAAACAACTGTCAGAGAAAGTCTAACAAAATATGATAAAGTGCGGTAGCGAACCAAACATACCCTTAATCCTGCATTCACTACATACACATAGGAAGAGAGGTGTGTTCACCTTACCAATATCGGCCAGTTACTGAATAATATCCACACATCAACGTGGAGAAAAAAATCCATGCAGAAGTCGTGCAATTCCATCCCAATGAAGCACCTTCCCAGATCGACGCCACTTGTCCCCCATCGATCTCAAACCATTCCCATTCCCTCAACTCATTCTCAACGTCGACTCCTCCTGTGACTTCCGAAAGAGCGAGTTCTGAGCGACTCGTTCCAGGCGAGCAAGCAAGGCGCGGCTCTAGGGACAGTGGCTTCATACAGCCGCTTCCGTCCAGGAGAAAAATGGAGCCACGCCCTCCCTGCGGCGCTAGTGCTCACCTTCTGGAATGAAAATGAGTCCACCTTGTAGCGAAAGGAGTTTTGTTGCCCTAATTTTCTACAATGTCCGCTCTCGCCATCATCGATGGAGAATTCTGCCGCTACGCAGCTGGATGCAAGTGACGGGAGCGTGGTCCATACCCTGCTGCCATCAAGCCTGCCGAGTTGTTCTCCGTCGTGATCATGCCCCGGTCACTGTTGTCATCCACCCTCACCGCTGAGCCAGCCATAGCCAGCGAGATCGTGCTACATTGTGGTTCATCTTCGCTGATCCCTACACTAACTCATCCCCTATCGACATCGTCCTCAATCCCCACTGTCGAGCCAGTTGTTGGTGCTTCGATGGTCTCGGTGGTGATGCATGCATTGATGATCTCGACGTTAACGCCCACATTGGCTGTGTCAACATCGATGACATCGCAATATTCATCTACAATGATGCTGCTAGTTTTGACCTTGTCGGTTTTGGAAACAACCAAAGCCATGTCACTTCAAGATTCATCAACTGAGGTAACAGAGCTAACAAAATTGAGCCTAACATAACTTTTCATAATGTAATTAAACCATTTAAATTTTTATCACATTGTACTATAGGTGAATTATAACCATGGTCAAACTTTACTTGTATATCAAGTTGGAATGACTTTCAAATCATCACTATGTGAAAAAAAAAATAATAGAGACACGAAATTAGTGACGGATTGTTAGGACCCATCACTAAAGAATATTTAGTGACGAGTTATTTAGTGATGGTTTTTTCTACGACCCGTCACTTATGTAGCATTGGATCGGGACCAGATCATGTCATCAATGACTGGTCATAAAGTTACCCGTCACTTATGACATTAGTCACTAATGCATAATATATTAGTGATGGTTCTCCCTAGGCCAGTCATAAGTGACAAGTGATGTTATGACCCGTCACTAATGATAAGTCATAAGTGATGTGTACTGTAATGACCCCTCACTAATGACTCAACTCTGTTATTAGAGCTGGGCAGCTACTGCACGTTCAGCAGTTACAGAGCGTGATCATGGCGCCAACTTCTGGCGATTTTCTTCAGTTTCGCTAGAGACTTTCTAATATCTTGTTGATTTAAAATTTGAATTGTTGCTAGATCTTTGAGGGCTTGTATCTCCATCTTTCCTCCTCCTCTAACCCATAGTTGGTAGATTTTTGTGCTTCGAGTTGTAATCTATCATGTTACATCTTTATCCAAAATCTTAGTACAAGTGAGTTGTATTGATGTTAGATTTGATACTAGGGTTGCTCAATCTACCGCGAGATACTACAGATCTAGTGTAATTGTATAAAATTTTTAATTGCATGCTTAATCACGCAACTAAGGTAATTATTAATGAAGAATGAATACTTTTATATTGTAGATGATAGACAGAAGTTGGATGTACCTTGAGACCCGGACTTGTCCAGAGTACCTGAGTGGGGTGAAGTATTTCATGAGTGTTGCGTTGGTGAATATGAAAGATCAGGGTAAAACATCAATGTATTGTCCATGTCACGATTGCAGGAATGATAAGTTCCCAAAACCAGACAACATATATGCACACTTGGTCATACGTGGATTTAAAGAGAATTATACAAGTTAAAACAAACATGGCGAGGAATGCCTTAATGAAGGAGAGATGGATCAGGGGCTCTATGCCGATAGTGTGGATTAAGGATTTACACTCAGTGATATGAACCATGATCTCAGGGATGAGGACATATTATGTTTTAGTGGTAATGATCTCGTGGTTTGCTAAATTCTAGAAATTTGTGCGAGTTTTCAAGGCGCTCTTTATCCTAACTGTAAGAAGAAGTACACGCAGATATTTAGGGACGTAAAACTTCTACAGCTGAAGGCAACCCATGGTTAGATTAACAAGAGTTTTGAAGCATTGCTGGATTTTGTGCTCGAGGGTGTCTATGACGCAAAGAAGATAATTTATCCTTTAGGACTGGAAATACAAAAAATATATGCATATCAGCAGGAGTGTATCTTGTTCCGTGGAGAGTATGCAGAGCTGGATCATTGCCCCATTTGTAGAACCCATCAATATAAGCGAAGAAATTACAGTGGTGAAGGGGATGGAGACAAGAAAAGTAAAGGGTTTTCTAGGAAGGTGGTATGGTATTTTTCTGTAATTTTTTGTCTGAAACAATTGTTTGTCGACAGAAAGGAGACCCAATTGGTGTGTTGGCATAAGGAGTGTCGTAAGAATGACACAATGATATGGCACCTGGTGGATTCCGCTCAGTGGCGAACTATTGATTCCACATTTGGTTGGTTCGCTGAAGAATTGAGAAATATTAGGTTTACTATGAGCACAGAAGGCATGAATCTATTTGGTAACATGAATACTTCACATAGCACCTGACCTGTTGTATTATCGATCTACAACCTTCCACCTTGGCTTTATAAAGAGTAGAAATACATTATATTGTCAATCTTGATATCAGGACTGAAACAATTAGGCAGCTATATCGATGTGTACCTTAGGCCTTTAGTCGATGATCTTAAGAAACTTTGATCGAAAGACGTCGAGGTTTGGGATTAGTGCAAGAAATAGTACTTTACCTTGCACGCCATGTTGTTGGTCACCATCAATAATCTATCAGCACTTCGTAACTTGTCAGTTCATAGCAAAAGAAAAGGTGAAGTTTGCCCTAATTGCTTAGATGATACATGCAGTTTAAGGTTAAATAACTCAATGAAAATAGTATACATGCGGTATCGATGTTTCCTTACCAAGAAGCACTCGTACCAAAATATGGATAAGTAGTTCGATTGTACAAGGGAGAAAGCATTATCTCTAAGGCATTTCAGCAAGAAAGATGTCAACAATCAGATTAAGAATATCAATATTGTCCTTAGCAAGCAAAAATGATCCTCCAAGGATGATGAACAAAAAAGAATGTGGAACAAGAAATTAATATTATTCGAGCTAGAGTATTGAAAAAAATTAGATGTTCACCACTCTATCGACAACGTGCATATAAAGAAGAATATATGCGAGAGTCTGATTGGTACATTGCTCCAAATGAAGCGAAAATGAAAGGATCATGAGAATGCACGAGCTGACCTTGAAGAAATAGGATGAAGACCAGAGCTTCATGTACATAATACGGACAAAGGAAAACACCTACCCTAGCAGCTATCACTCTCTTCAAGAAGGAGAAAAAAAATAATTCTGCGAGTTCTTGCATAGTGTGAAAGTTCTTTTTGGTTACTCGTCCAACATCACAAGACTTGCTTCGTTGAAAGAGGTGAAAATAAATTTCTCCATAATGAAGTCCTATGATTGCCATGTGATGATGACATCATTGCTTGCGGTATCTATTAGGACCATCCTTCCAATTAAGGTTTACGAGGTTATCCTGAGCTTGTGCTTTTTCTTCAATGCAATTGAACAAAAGGTGCTCAATCTAGAGTCACTGGAAGAGCTAGAAACAAGACACTTTGAGACTCTATGTATTATTGAGGTGTATTTCTCACCATTCTTTTTCGATATCATAGTCCATCTCACTGCTCACCTTGTGAAGGAGATACACTACCTTGGCCTTATGTTACTACATCACATATTTTCGTATGAGAGATTTATGGATATTCTCAAGTCGTACGTAAGGAATTGAGTATCTCTCGAGGGATGCACCGTGCAGAGTTACGCGATGGAGGAGGCATTGGAGTGGTCTATTGATTACATTGACTCGAATAACCCAATTAGCGTGCCTAAGTCTCACAATGAGGGGAAGCTCGTAGGTGTAGGGGTTCTGAGGAAGATGGCAATAACTCCTGATCAGAAGACATACGACCAAGCTTATTTTCTCGTGTTGCAACAAATGAGCGAAGGGTGCCCATATGCTGATGAACACAAGTAGATGCTACTTCAAGAGAATCCAGTGCAGACCGAAGCTTGGGTTATAAGGCAACATATGTAAAGGTTCACCACTTAGTTCCGAGATTGAATCAAACAATCGAATACTCCTACAAGTGCTTTGATAAAAAAAATTAGCATCAAACCCTACATACACAATTATGACATATCAAGGGTATGATATAAATAGATATGGATTTTACATGGTTTTCTAAGATAAGAAGAGCGTATATCAGAACAGTGGTGACCGTATAGATGCTCATACAGAGGGGCACATACTACGGTCAAATAGAGAAGATCTGGGAGCTGAACTATTTGGGATTGAAGGTAGCCCTATTTCAGTGTTGTTGGGTATAGGGGACAAAGGACGTCACTAATGACAAGTATGGATTCACTAACATGTTGGATACAAGTTTGAATCCTTCGTACTCACTAAAGATGTTTAACAAGTCTTTTATGTGACTAACATAACAAAGAAGAAACACCATATAGTTCTCGCTGGGAAAAGTCTCATCGTCGGAGTTGCAAATATCGTTGATGAGGAGGAGATAGATCAACTTGATGAAATCCCCCTTTTTGCTACTGCAATCATGCCACACCTTTCGCCGACAAAGAAAACTCCATACCTACGTCTTCGACATAACGAAGGGATCTATGTCAAGAAAACACGAAAACAACGAATTTGAATTCAAGTGCCAAATTTGAATAGTAATATCAAATTTGAATTTATATATATTAAATTTGTAATATTAATGTTAAATTTGAATTTTAGGTTTCAAGTTATTTGAATTTGTAATATTTAATATCAAATTTGTAACTGTAATGTCAAAGTTGAATTTGTATATATTAAATTTGTAATATTAATGCCAAATTTGTATTTTAGTTTCAAGTTATTTGAATTTTAGTTCATCAAAATCTTTTTCTCTTCACGGGATGGTCTGATGCTCTCTTTTTCCTCCTCAGCGGATCATCTAGTGTTCAGATCTCTGGCAGCTCTCTCTGATCTCTTGAAAATCGTCCGCCGAGTTAAATTTATCATCATCTGATTATCTGGCAGCTCTCTCTGATCTCTTGAAAATTGTCCAGCTTCCTCATCCCCGAGCCATCTTTGAGCACTAGGCCGCTGACCTCCGCCCTCCCCCCATGCATCTGCCCTTCGCCCTCCGCCTTCCACCACGTCGAGCCGCCACACCAAAGAGGAAGATGATCGTCGCCAGCCTCCTCGTCCCTGAGCCACCTCCGAGCACCACCTCCCCCGCCCCCCAACGCCATCATAGATTGGAGCTGCAACAGGACGTCACCACCAGGAGCTCTACCAACCACCATCCACGTTGTCCACTAAGAAGGGCCGAGCCATCTACCATCTTCTTCCTCTCCATGGTCAGCAACCACCCCTAAGCTACACCCATCGCCCTCATCTCCCCACTCCAGTCCACCTCGATCCCAACAACGTTCTCCTTAAGCTCCACCATGATGAGGTGAGGCTCATCATCCATCCCTGTTTCTCCCTCTCCCTTCTTATAATTCAAGGAAAAATACATGTTCACGTGAGCCACATGATTAACCTGCTTTTACTTGCAATCTTTAGAGAAGCCAATTAATTTGGATGACTCCTACATAGCGTGGCTATTAGAACAAGATTTAAAAGAGTGAACCCTAGAGTCGTTGGTTGGGTTAATTTAAAATGTTACTACTCCATAAATTACCATTGAAATTAAGTTTAATTTTTAGATTTTAAGAATGGTTGCTCTTTGCAGTTGCGCTATGTCCATGGTGGAGTACCAAATTTCCATTTATGTCCACTCACTAAGTATTTTTCTTTCCATATATCTGATATTTGTTATAGTATTTCCAAATCTCCATATCTTGTTTTCATGGTTGATGTTTCTTTGTATTGCCAGAGCATATTATGTATACTAAAATGCATTTATAAACATCTTAATGAAAATTAATGTCAACAAAGTGATTGGTGAGGACTAGACTAGCCTTCGGGCATTTGTATGCTTGTGATTATATAGGAAAACTAATCATACTGAACCAAACCAAGCCAGGACTAAAGACAATGGAAAGAGTTTTGATTAGGATTTGATGTAAAGGAAACCATATATGATACTATTATAATCTGCTTTGTGCATAATATCTTCTGGGGAAAGTATGGTTCAGTTAATCCTTTTCGACATAACTATTGTTCCTTATGCATTTATTTGCAAAAAATGAATTGTGATAGTGGAATATGGATTAATTCACTGGGAGCATGTTGCATTCCTGAATGTAATAAACTGTCTCGCTATTTCAATCATGAGGATGCTCTATATTTCAAGGACTTGAAAATGATAGGTATGAATCTATGAAAATATTTTTGATTGTAGTTAATGCATGAAGATATGGAATCAATTTAGCCAGACTGTTTATAAATTCTTAGTTATTTCTAGATAAAAAATAATCTAATGGTTGATTAAGTATCATGGGGAAGAAGAGGACATGTACCTCTAAGAAACCACAAATACAGATGATGCTCATACTAGAGGGTGCCCCAACACAAGATGGGGCAGATAAAAGCAGGAGGTCAGATAGGAGCCCAAGCCTGCACCTGTCGTCCTTCTCCGACAGCAATGAAAGTGAGCACTTGTGGCATAACCTGAGCCATATTTCATGCGAATAAGAGAGTCAACATTGGGCATGTAGCCCCAACTATGATCCCACCGAAGAGGTATTGAGATGAGTCAATGCAATCATTGTTGGCATGCCTTGCTCATGCGATCAAGCAATATTTTGTCCCATCTTCGTTGCATGTCCCATCTTCTACGCTTTATTGCATTTTGGTGCTATCACTTTGTTCCAATTTGAATGATTCCTATTCTATTGCACTCTTGGCATCATTTACTCCTTATCTACTAATTTGTACGGCATCCTATTCTAGCTATATCCTTATCCTCTCTCTCTCTCTCTCTCTCTCTCTCTCTCTCTCTCTGTTTATTTAGATGTCTACCAACACATCTTCGATATCATAGTCTGACCCATCAAATGGCTGTGAGTAAGCGCATCTCCAAGTCATATAGATAGTAGTGGTGCATGAGCCCGAAAACTAAGGACACAAACGCAGTGGCAGGCGGACAAGGTTACTGTCATGGGTATCAATGCGAACTTGCCACCTATGGATGAAAAGGCCATGAATAGATTTCGGAGAGTTGTAGGGCTCATTGCTTTGGAGAGGATGCCAATAACGACTAAGTTCAATGACCTTAGTAACGAAGCGAAGAGGAACTTGTTCGATAATATTGTTAAGGAGTATCTAGAGTACCCTGAAAACATGAGTGAGTGTCAAACGAATGCCGTGGTCAAGGTAGCAATAAAAGCGATCATGAAATTTTACCGAAGCTCTAAGAGCAAGCTTGTTAATTAATACTTGGATAAAGGGGTGGCACCCTTCGAGATCTACCAACACCTGAAAGTGGAAGATCGGGAAGCTTTTGTGCAGATGAAGAACTCATATCAATTCAAAAAGAAGAGTGAGGACAAGAAGTAGCTTCGGGCTAGGAACAAGCACAACCACAGGACCGGTCCAACCGGGTACATGAGGAAAATGACAAAATGCAGAGGATAAAAAGTTAGGCAAAGAAGGCCGTGAAAATCCTTGTTTACAATTCCTGGGTCGATCGCAGTCATATTTGTGTGCATGGGGTGAGCTATCCGAAAGTGAAGAAATCACATTTAGAAACAGAGAAACCCAATCAATTGCAGAAATAGTAAAAAAAAGGTAGCCGAAGGTAGTCAAAGTTGTTTCACCGGGGTCAGGAAACATGATGTTCTCTCAGCAGCACTGGAAACCCTGGAGCACCCAGGCCGAGTGCGAGGTGTATCCAGTTCCTAGGGCTAGAAATACAGCTTTCTCGAAGACCTCAAAATGTACAAGAAGAGGAAAATGTTGGGTGCAGTGGATGTAGATGCATTGACACTGGACATCACCCATAAAGACTTGGTCCATGGAGTCCCAAGAAGGTTGAAACTCCAACCTGTCCGATACTTTTATGCAAACATCATACAAACGCTTACAACACAGGGAATAGGAGTTTCCATCCCAATGATAGCTAGCTTTGAAACTGCACAAAAGAGTAATTAGGCCTGGTGGGTATCAAATAGAGGTTGAAAGGGGCCAGGTACTTCTAGACGTCCATTTCTAACATACGGTCCCGATACGTGCTGCCTATGTCATGGTTACAGTGGACATAGTACATAGCAATACCACCCATCAAGTGCTAGAGCTCCCCCCAATGATGAAGTCACAACTCTAGGTGAAGCTCTTTGTCAAATGATCTAATGGAAGAGGGGCGATGTTGTAGTCTCTAGTACATCTTAGTCTGGACGAGCTTCCAGTGCACCGCCGCCGCACCCCTCACTTTTAGAGAAGACAACTTCACTGTTTTTTCCTCCTCTAGAGAAGTTGTCCTCACTGCCTTTTCCTCCTCCAGAGAAGATGACTTCACTGTCTCCTCTACGTTCGGCAGCCTCGCTTCTAGGTTCAATTCCATCTCCCCCAAAAAAGCCCAAAGAAGAAGGAAAAGGGAGCCAGTAAGAAAGGATATAAGAAGCACATGCCAAAGAAGTCGAGGGCCATTATACCCGTGAAGAAGTCCACGGATATTGGAGAAGCGTGGACTAGTTCCCACATGAAATTCCAATATGGAAAGCCCTTGATGACGGTAGATGACCTAACAAGGGCGGGATAAGCATGTGTTGACCTGCATAATTACTACACGTAGATTTGTAGAGACATCAAGGCTCAATCCATAGTCGTACAATATAAATGACGTCACTTTTTAACTGACGATGGCTACTTCCTTGTGGGTTTCAATGACTTATACGACATTTTCAACCTTGATGTCATGAACGTATCGTTATTATGGATCTTCATATTGTAAGTCTCTTGAAACTAGACATTCATTAATTAATATCACTAAGTCTTGAATTTAACTATTTTCTTATCTGTAGACACTTGATCAAAGAAACAAAGAAGAAGGAGCCCATCAGATTTCTTGACCCTAAGATCATTTTAGTCTCGGTCATCAAAACGCATGGCGACTACGCAATGGACTATGTGGTCAGGATAATGCAACACTATTATAAAGTGGACTATTTATTGGACACCCACAACACCGGTGGATATTGGATCTTACTGGTCAATTGCCTCAAATAGAACTTGGTGTGGTACCTCGACTCATCAAGACTAGTAGGATCAAAAGGCAAACCTGGAGAGCGTGATTACAACACTGTAAAAGGACTCCTTGATGCGTAAAAGGTCATCTACTTGGCTTAGTTTATATAGTTAAATTTTCTAACATTTAAATATTCCCTAATCGACCCCTCTTTATACATGACTTTTAACAAGTACCTTCGAGCTGATCCTGACTACAACGTGAAAGACGACCATAAACTGACACACAAGACTGGGTTTGCGGTAAATACTACCAAACAGATTACCAAATGTTATATGTTGCTATTTTTTTTCCCTTTTGATCTAACAGTAATTTTTCTTTTCTGTGGTGCTACCAACAACCACCGGGCAACACCTACAGATTCTATGTTGCGTACAACATGCTCATACTCATGATCCGAGCAAAGGATATCAACTCCCCTGATGTAAGTTTAATACAAGATTATTCATAACTAATTTCAGTAATTAGTTTAATTCTATGATAACATGACACTGGTTACACGTCAAATTATGCAGGATTATGAGATTTGTTTTTTCAATGACAATGCACTCCAGTGGATTCAGCAACGGATCATTGAGTTCATAATGTCTGAAGTCATCAAACCACATGGCGAGTTCCACTGTAGAAATCATAGGTCGTGAGGTCTTATGTAATGTGAAGTGATTATAACTTTATAACTTATGATTCTGTGATGAATTGATTGGAGCTTTGTAACATTTGCAATTCTGTGATGAAGTGAGTTCTTATATAAGTGCATTTGTTGATATGGACATGGATGCATTGTTGTTGTTTGCAGGGAAAAGACGGCTGCCAAATCCTGCTATGCTCTAGGATGCAGCATGGAAACAGGAGAAACCTGCAGGGGGCGAGGTCAATAGTGACAGGTCAAGACCATTACCCGTCACTGATGTGTTTCCCTTAACACATGAGAGACACACATCGGTGATGAGTGCAGACCATTAACTGTCATTTATGACCTACATATAAGTGATGGATAAACTCATCAATAATGTGTTTCTTCCCAGCACATGAGAGATGTACATCAGTGACAGGTCACTATTATAACCCATCATTATTGTAGTCATTAGTGACGAGCTATGACCTATCACTAATGACCTCTTATTAGTGACATGTTTGGAGTGACAGATGCATTACCCGTCACTAATGATGGTTACTACCCGTCACTGATGTGCTTTTTTCATGTAGTGCATCGGACGATGCATAAGAGATGTACAACACCTATACCAGAAAGATTGGGTTTAGTATTAGAAAGAGCTACACAAGATGAGAGGAGATAAAACTATATATCAAAAGCATATAGTTTGTAGTAACCAAGGAGAACGAGGTGCTCACTCATCACATAACACTTTGAATGAAAATGCTACTACTAGGATGTCTTGCGATGCTCATGTTTAGTTCAATATTTGTCGAAAGGGAATTTGGATAGTCCAAAAGGTTGTGCTCTAACACAATCATTATCTTGCTAGTCCAAATAAGACACATAGGCCGAGGTCGTAATGGCATATCATAGATGCGGATAAGAAAATACTCCCTCTGATCATAAATACATGTCGTTTTTTAAAAGGTTTGGTCGAACTTTTAAATCTTTCAGTAAAAATAGTTTTCAAAATATTTAGTTTTAAAACCTTAAAATCAGATGTGTAGATTTATCTTGAAAAATAATTTCATAAATTCATAAATTCAATAGATTTTATAAATATATTCTAATAGAAAATAATAGTCAAAGCTATGCATTAGAGATCGTGTCTTATCCCAAACAACATGTATTTATAATTGAAGGGAGTAATAAGTGAATATATAATACAAGAAGCTAGAATAAAGCCAACCCAAGTGTACAAGTTTTCAAGCAATGGTACGGAGGAACTGAGAATATACCCTTCTTGCATATGAATTGCAACAATGAGAATATTGGTCGCGATCACAAAAAGTATTTGCATCCAATGATGCGCAAATGCTGCTGGAATGCTTGAAGAAAGCAGTTAGAGGATCCTACTTTTTTATGCCATACAATTAAAACTGGCCAACTGGGCCAGCCTGAGGTCCGCCACTGTAGGCACGGCCGTCCCACCCCACCTCGTGTTGTCCTGCCTTGCCGCCGCCGTGCCCCGCGCCGCTTCGCTCCGCTGTCGCCCTACCGAACCATGCCGTCGTACCTGGGTCGAAGGCTCATCACGTGTGGTGGCATGTCACGGACCACTTGATTAATGGGCCTAATCTGGTTGTGCCTAAACAGGCCTGGGGCTGTGCTGGGCCAGGCAGCCCATTTGGCTAGGTATGCATACAATTAGACAAGGAGGATGATTGGATAGTTAATTTCTTCAGATGGTCAAGCTATAATGGATTATGCATGCTTTGGTGATGCTATGTCATTTGACACCATAGTTCAGACTAACAAGTTTGAAAAGCCTTTTGCTCCAATCCTTGGAACCGACCATCATAAGCAGACAATTACTTTGAAAACACGTGTTGCACGTATCTCTCGAAAGGTTACTTTTGCATTGAAGTGCTTAGTTTAAAAAGGTCTTCTTGATAATTTTGGAGAAAGCTATAGATAAGTTTGACATGGAAGTAGATAATTCACTAAGCCAAAGACCTGCAAAATTTTGTGGGGTTTCTCAAAGCTCTAATAAATGTGCTGGAGACATATTAAAAGGTAAGGTATCAATTAGAATTCCTCAGGTGATAAAAGGTCCAAAGGCTAAAAGAAGAAATGCACTTGAAAGAAGAAAGGGAAGAATATGAAGACTACTAAGAAAGAAGGTAATGTTACCCATTCAAACATGTATTTTTCCATCTCATTCTACTGTCGCTAGTAATATTTTTGCTTCTCATATCTGTAGGAGAAGATAAAAAATGCATCAGACAACAGAGAAGTTGGACAAGATCCGAAGCAATTGATTGTAAGTCAGATGACCCGGGCTCGTTATTCTCTTTCAATAATTCATTTTCTTGCATCTGGTCCTGAACCATTTCATATTTTTTAACACAAGGAAATTTTGATGCAAGAATTGGTGCTAATATTGCAATGCCAAACTTTGCAGTATGTATGGGGATTTTTTTTTACCATGGCTACTCCTTTGATCCAAGGAGGATATACAAGGCTTTTACTTGGAGCTGATCAAGATGCCTCGGTGGCTCAAAAATTAAATTTTGATGAAGTAGCAAAACACACAACATTTAAGGAGTAGGCATATTTTGATAAATTTTGATGTAACCATGAAATTGTAAATTTCCATTTGCAGTATTTTGGTGATTTACAATCAGAAGTTTCTTGCATAAAACTAGTCTCCTTTTCATTTGTGATCCATGACTTGAACTCCAATGATATCAGGAAAGTTGTATTCATAATAATTAAATTTATTTTTTAATGAACATTTGATAGCTGCTCTTCCATTTCATTATAGTAGAAATAATTTTGATGTACAAGTGTGGAGCCTAGACATGAAGTCCAGGCTCAAGATGGCCTACAACACACAACTAATGAAAGTGTTGTAGCCAAACTGATAACTGAAAATTACAATGTCTTCCTTGTCAACCCCCTCATAAGAAACTTATATGATGTCAGCATCTTTCTAAAGTATTGTGTCTTGTTGGTTGTTGAGCTGAATTTTATGGATAAGACTCCATAGCCTGAAGAACTACTGAAGCCCCCTCCTCTCATCCATTTTTAACATTTGAACTCTTAGGCCACGCCCAACAGCTTCCCTTCGCGGGCGAGATTCTCGTCGTGAAGGGATTCTCGTTCCCTTCAGCGCTCCAACGGTTTCCCTTCACGACGGAATTCCCAGGGTCATTCCCTTCAGGACAGGATTCTCTCTCCTTTCCCTTCGCGATTCCCCTCGAAGGAAAGCTGTTGGAGATGAGAGAAAATAAAGGGAATGAGAACGGGAAAGGGAATCGGGAAGGGAACGAAATAAAGGGAATATGGTTGGGGCTGATCTTAGGAGAAAAAATTGGTTTTTCTGAACAAAATCAATTGACCCAAAAAAATTGAATATTTGAACTTGCTCTTTTGGAAGTCACAGGAGGAGAGGATGCTGAGAATGAGTTGAGGGAATGGGAATGGTTTAAGATCGATGGGGGACAGGTGGTGTCGATCCAGGAAGGTGCTTCACTGGGATGGAATTACAGCACTGCTGCATAGAATTTTTCTCATAACGTGAGAAAAATCTAATATGCGTAACGGAAATACTTAACTGCACACATGGGCTTGTGCAGACGTTGATTCTAGCGTGAAACATGTAATGGAGGACCGGATTTAAGATTGTATAAAAGTGTAATTATGATAAAAAGGTTAGGCCTAGGTACTTTTTTATTGCACTCAAGAGGCAGTTCTGGAAAAGGTGCACCTGCCATTGAGAGGGTGCCACTTCTCCCTCCTTATCCCCCTCTCTATCTTACTAGATTTGCGCTTTTTAGAGGCGGCGAGTAGAGGAATGGAGCGAGCTCGCTAAACTGCAACGGCCAGCGGCAAGTGGTCGGCGAGGGCAACATACATGGAGCTACTCGAGTAGAGACTATGGTGCATCTAATCATAAATCTTAGCACATGTTTGAGGCGTTTCAGCTCCAAACTCTATTCATTTCGTTTGGTATAGTTTCATATCCAAAAAAATTTAGAGCTGATCAAACATAATTCTAAGAAATCTTAGATCTTAGATGTGGGTAGATTGAGGATATTTTATTTTAGACTAAAAATAAAAATTTAAACCACTTTATTTTATTATATAAATTTTGAATTCAGCATAGATCTCGATACTGAAGCTATACCAAACAAACCATAAATATCTCAACTCTACTAATTTGTGAATCAGCCAACTTCATAAAACAATTATTTTAATAGAGTACCTGAAAAGATATTTCACAGCCATATTTTGGTATGTTCTGTTGAAGATACTAATTTGTGAAATACGTAACCCTCTCTGACTCCCCGCCCCCGATTCCTCTCCCATCTCACTCGCTCGAATCGTTCTGCCTTCCACGTTCTGGCGACTGCCCGTCGCCCCTTCTCTGGCAGCTGCAGCTTCCAAATCGCCGAAAAACTGAGGCCGCTTGCCCTCTAGCTTCTCCCGTCGTCCTCCCTGCGACGCATGGACCGCGAGCTGCTCAAGCCCTTGGCGTCCGTCGCACTGCACCACCACTCCAACGCGCTCGTCGATGTGCTGCCGCCCGAGGCGGGCTCCAGCATCTCCCTGCTCGGGTCGTCAGGGAAGCCCAACATCACCTATACTGTTTCTGCTGGAATTTCTCTGATCCGCATGAAGCCCTTGTTGATTTGATGTGCTATGGATCTGCTAATAGATCTTTTGTTGGATGATTTGCTGTCAGGTAGTTGATCTACCTAGAGTCAGACCCTAGATTTGTCGATGTTATTAATTTCAGTAGGATTCTCACTGGTTACCGCTCAATTGACGGGATGTTTTTTTAATGGGTTCTGATCAATTTTGGCAGGGATTGGTTAAAACTTGGATGGACCTGTGGAGTTTGTGCATTTTGGGCTGATTTCTTGTGGAACTTTGGGGCTTTTGTTGTGATTGGTATCATTCAAGTCCTCATGATTTGTGGTTCAGCTAAAGAATATGTGAAATGTCAGGAAATGGCCATACGATGTGTTGGATGTGTGCTTCTATGAAGGATGTAATATTTGTACTTATACACATGCAGTTGATGCTTGCTGTTGCTTTATCGTCAGAGTTCGAATGACTGAACTGAGCAGAACTGTATTGCGTAATCTACTAATTCAACTACTGAAGTGCAAAACATCATATCAATGTATGCCTGGCAAGTTGCAACGTTCCAAGTATGATGGGTAATACTATCTGAAGGTTTTAAGCTAACACTTGGATTTCGTAGTATTATCTGAAAGTTCTAAGGTAACACTTGGATTTCGTAGTATTATCTGAAAGTTCTAAGGTAATACATGGATTTTGCAGTGGTTCTTCTGTCAAGTCGGCTGATTCTTGTAAGCATTGGCATGAGAGTGACTGCTTTGTCGATCATGTCATGTGACCTTAAAGCAATTTCTTGAAGACTCATATGTTGTGACCCTGATGCAATTTCTTGAAGACTCGGGACAATGATGTCGATATGTTTGCTCATTGCAATGGATATACTTTCAGGATGTCTCATGAGTAGCAGATATACCTCCTGCTTCTGTATGATTAGCCCCTCTTTCAGTGCAAGTGTGAAAATACAATGCTATGTAATATTCGAGTATCTACGAACGATGTAATATTTGTAATCGATTTATTTTGTGGTCACTTATATTTTATTATTGTAATCTCCGAGAAAAACAATATTTTCCTATGTTGAAAACACTCATAAAATTTTTATGTATCATATTTAGTACAACCAAACAATTATAAATGTTTGTATGTCAAAGCAGTGTACATATAATATCATAATGGTATTATCGACAATTTCTCAAAGCCTTGCATAGTATCTGGAGTCATCCTGCTAGCTAAACACATTTACTATTAGCTTTATCTCTATGATATATCTGCTCTACTATGGATTTTTGGAGCAGAGTTAGAAAACCTGGAGTAGAATTTTGCTAAACACGCTCTTAGTAGATTCTTTAAATTTTTTAATTCTTTTCTGAAACTTTTTGCTGGCCGATTTTTTATGATTTCTAAGGTTCTATTTTTTAAGACTTTTTCTAGTGATTTTCCCTAGAAGTTTACCAACAAAATTTCAGAAAAAAATTTGGGAAAATACTTTTCCGAAGAAGTGTTGGGAAAAAGTTTTCTAAAAATGTTTTGGGAAAAGGTTTTCCAGGAAATGAAATACGGCAGAGTTATGCTTACCTTATCTGGACGGTCGAAACGCGTGCTGATTAGCAGGGCCCGCTCGAACCTTCTCTCGTTTAATCCATCTCCGAGTCTCCAACCATTATTGACCACTGAACACAGCCATGTTGTGCTATCCTGCAAGCATAGATCCATCTTTAGCTTTAACAATGATGCTAACTGCGTAGTGAGGTATCCTCCACTAATTATGCGGATGCGCTCATCCCATGCACTGGAGCGCGTCGTCTTCCATAGTTTGTGCCCTTCTAACCTGCTATACATTCCTTAAGGAAAGGCATTGGCTTAAAAGACGACACCAGCAATAGGAAGGAGGAAGACTTACGATAGGTCAATGGTCTGTCGAAGTGCTCGTATTGCCTTGAGTTACTTGACCACTTTTGATGTATCACCTCGCCCACCACCGGCTAGACTCTCTCGGATCATTTTGGTCATCGGTCTTCAAGGTTACGTGTAGGGGCTTTGAGTCGTCGGATCTTACGAGCCACTCTGGAGTGGTACTGTTGCGGTTCTCCTCTTTGATGGCTCTTGTAGTTGCCTTTTAGCTATTATGTTGTTATGTTTGCACTTGTGGTGCTCTAGGTCTAGCTCTTTAGCTATGTTCTTAACCCATTTGTTACACGATTTTTACTTGGTTTTCTCTTAATTGATTAAGCACTGCAGTCCGTTAGGTTTTTTTCTTATTAATATCACATGTAGCTCTCCTGCCAGCTCAGTTTAAAAAAAGATGTGAAATATCTAACTCTTCGAGAGAGTAGTTACAGTTTCATGTCTCAAAAAACAACTTAGGCCCTATTTGAATTTTGTAATTTTTAAAAACCAGCACCATGCAATACAATGGTTTGCGAAAAGAGTTTGGCGCGAAGTTTCAAAAAGGTAAAACTCCAAATCACCCCATGATCTTTAAATTTCAATCTGAACTATGAAACCAGATATTTTTACTTATATGGCAATGTGTGGTTTTGCCTCCTCAAATTGACCAACCAAGAACGCTAAATTACCCTTTGCCTCGTCTGCTATGGGGACGAGGAAGCAACATAACTAAGTCAACACATGGCAAAACCGAAGAATAAAAACGATAACAAGTGACATGCCAGCTTACGTGGCAAAACCACCCATGCATACTTGTCATGTACACAAAACCACACCCCAATACCAGTTAGGTGTTATTTGAATGCTAATGTAAAGTTTAGGTGAAAAATATCCGATTTCACAGTTTACGGTGAAATTTGAAGATCGAGACAAAGTTCAGAGATTGATTGGAAGTTTTAACTACTAAAACTACATAAAGAAACTGCAGCTTTGGTCTCTAAAAAGATTGCAGTCAGTAAAACTATGGTTTTCAAAACGAGTTTACTATATTTCACTCGGCTATTTCTCATCTCACATGAATTTCAGTCCATCCGATGTGGTGAGAACTTGAGATTCATGCAAGTTTTTGGGCTGAGGGATGGTGATAGCATTTTTGGGCCAGCGTGAGGCCCGTTGAGGCCTTTGGACAGTGGAGCAAGTGATGGGCTGCGTAGTGGCCAAGAATTGGATTATGGGCCTTTTTAACAGTAGGTTTGTGATATATTTACAGTGATTTGTGTAATGTAATTTTCAAATATCATCTTCAACTTTACTTTCCTAATCTTGTTTCATATTTCTAAATATATTTATAACACAGTTACAGTTAATTGATATTGGAATTACACCAACTTTTCATGTAATTTACAAGTAGTGTAGGTGTAATTAAAATCTCGGGTGTTAGACCGGATTTTACTCAGCTAAATGGAAACTAATCTCAGCCATCCGATTGAAATCTAACGGCTACAAAATTCGAGTGAAACCACCTCCAACATCACACGGGTGTGCTATAGACATGTCCTTTCAAAATTACAAAATTTCTTACCTCCAAACACCTTCCAGTTGTACAAGTTTTGTACAAAACCAAGTTAGCGAAAACCGATGTTCTATGAATGCCTAGAGTTTTCCCAAAACTCTAAATAGAACTTTGTATTCATATGGGGCCTTAATTAGCAAACAAGTAAACCTCGAAGTTACGGAAGCAGCCAATTTGCTTGGGTAATCAATTTCTCTGTGCAACAAAATCCTGCGGGCAATAAAAGAATCTATCGTCCAGACTAAAAGATCTTGGTGGAATTGAACCACCTTCCCTCCGGGAGCGCACGCCCGGGGGCAGGCAACCCACGGAGGACCTCACCATTTTGAGGGAAGACCCACAGTGTAGCGAAAGACAACAAAGATTAACAATAATCAAACGAAACCGCCCAAACCCAACGGCAAAACGAAGAGACGTTCTCAGTTTTGGCATATATGAAAATAATTTTATATAAATACTTATAGGCCAACAGACATTACAAGTTAAGAATTTTCGATCGTGGCAAGTAAACCTAGCTACTTCCAAAAATTAGGAGTTTCGCCAAATAATTTTATTTAGTAGAGCAAAATAAGTAGATATTTTAACTCTGGATCGAGTCTTCCTGTGGGACGAATAAAAATAACCATGTCCAAGAAACAGGAGGTCTCTACGTACGAACAGCTACCCATATCCTCGAGTTTGACGCTTTGTAATACACCAGCTCGTTCGAAATAAACAAAAGGGGAAATGTAACGTCCGGCCTCATTTCAGCGTATGCGTTTCGGCCTCAATTTTTCAGCGTACGCGATTCTGCACCAGGCAATCACGTACGGCAGCTGCAACATTTACTGCAGCGACGCACACCAGCTGACAGTACAAGCATGAGGCAAATTATAACTTACAAATTACTTGAGCCGAGTAGTTTTTACCTTTTCATCTTACCATGTTGAGCTTACAAACCATAGTCGATACTTTGGATAAACTGCAACTTCACGGCGTCATTAAATCCAAACCACCACCAAATTGATCCACCCTTAAGGGTGGCTAAGTAAATTGGCAAATGATAGTATTCTTGGAGAAAAACCAGCGAGACCTCGTAAGCTCTAAACGAGCTGGGATGTCAACTGCCAAATAAATTGTCCACAAGTATGTACAGTCCGGACACGGACTGGTGGACAACATAAATGAAAGGATATACCCAGGAAAATATTACAGTAGCTGGAGTACCAAAGACCTGATAGCTGGTTTTGGGGCACAATTTGCTCCAGAACCAGCAACCGCATGATCCATTGAAATTTCAGGACGCACCATCAACACGCTCCCTCAGCAAAGCTGTAGAATCCATCTTGTTATAAGCACCACTCCGATAAAGCCATCTTGTTCCAAGACATAACTGTAGAATCCATCGTACAGCATTTTTGCAACTGTCTACATGCCCAACAATTTCCATAAACTAACATTACACAGGGCTATAATACATGCTTAGAGAACTACAATACATAACAGTTGCAATGCAAAGGATACAATACATGATTATAGAGAATCAAGAGTCATAACAGTTGCAAACCCGTAAATGAAATATTGACCAATATCACTAGAAGTCGCAGCAATTGCACACTTGTATATGAACTATCGACAAATGTCACTAAAATATACATGCAATGACGAGACAGATACATTACTTCTAATAGACCAGAAACCCAAACAACAGAATTTTGAATTAACATGTCCCTCCGTAGAGGGATCAGAGGTTGCATGACAAAATAGAAGCGATATAACCACCGTGGAATCACATTGCGTCTAGGACGAGAATTTTCAGTTCCCCGCTATGACTTCAGTTACCACAGGTGGGGAATTGTCAGTTACCATAAGAGTAATGGTTCAGCAAATTTTGGGCTCCAGAGACAGAAAAACGGCTTAGCTAGGGATTTCAAGTTTTTAGAGACTAGACACTAGAGTCACTGTGTTTCTACCATGATCTGCGCTTTGATTGATGTTGTAGGTTACATTACACACAGTTACGGAACAAATTTGACATCTTGTTTTGCAGGACAGTTTAGCCATGAATGACTACTATTAACTTCCATGGAATTGGGCAGGGAATATATGTACCAGTTCAAGGGCTAATTAACTTGAGCAATTTGAAATCGTAAAGACGGAACATGAAGATTGAACACGTGATCAAGAAGAAATAACGTAAATAGCTTTGTGTAGCGGTATAGATATTGCAGGCTTAAATTATCAGTTGTACCTCTTGGTGTTGCGCTGTAGCTCCATTGTTAATTGCGTGCCGTATCATGTAGTAGTCGCACGACGAGCAGATAATACAGACGAAGATAGACACGGGGACACCATGAGAGGGAGAACCCGGGGCCAAAAATTACCCCCCGTGCGATCTCCCCCCGAGACACAAGAATCATCTTTTTTTATTACGGCGGCCTGCCATGCGAGCGCACCCATCATGGCAAAGGCCTCTCTAGCATGTCACATCTTTTTTCCACCCTTTTTTCTGCCCTCTCGACACACGCTGACTCGATTTACATGCTTCACCTTACCTTGCCTTCAAATCGGCACGGTTTCACATCTCTTAGACCTAATAATTATCGAAAATTCATCGGATAATTATCAGTACAGAGAGATCATCCCGCCAGGAGGAGCAGAAGAACAGATCCCTCCGACCGGCCACGCTTCGCAACCTCCTCGTCGCAGCGAACCCGCCGGAACAACCCAATCTCACCGCGGTTCGCTGGATCTAGAAGACAAAACAACAACACGGTAGATCAGCACATGTCACGACCTGATCACCTCGGGCACGCAAGAACTCAGAAGACCCAAACGGAAGTACGAAACCATACGGCCCCAGGCGAAGAGAACTAACCGATCCGTGATCCGACGGGAGCGAGCGCGCAGATCTGAATCTTCCGTGCTCAGATCCATGCCCTCGCAGCTCGCTTCAAGCCGTAATAGGCCCAGCAAATCCATCAGATCAACCTGCGCATCAGGAAACAAACGGATTCTTTTGGCACAAATCGAAACAGAGAAGCTCACCGTTCCGCGTTCGAAGCAGCGGATTTAATTCGCAAACCGCACGAATTAATTGTATCACCAAAACGAAAGTAGTTCCGGCGAGATCTGGATTTCTTTTCCCCCCCTCGAGTGGACTCGGCGAGATTGGGCGAGAGGATTCTAGATCCAGAGGAGAGGAGGTGGCGTGCAGCAAGGTATTTATGGACCCGTTGGGTGGATCGGACGGCTGAGATTAGGCAGTTCGGTTTGACGGGTTAGATGGAGAACACGTGTCGGGATATCATTGGCTCTAACAGCTGGGTCGTATTAGGAGACCGTGTTCCGCGGAATTAGCGTCATTGCGTGCGTCATCGGTTTGCAGGATCCTTTGCGAGCGGAAGCGCAGATAGACGGTCTGTGGCCACCCTGATTGGCTTTTCTTTTTGAAGGAAATACGCCCGCGAGGGGCTGGAAGGTTCTCCATGACTCCGGAAAATTCGCTACAGCCGCTACTTATACAGAAAAACCCTTAAGGATATCATCAATTACACAATGGCTCTTAGAACTGACAGAAAACTCCAAATTAACTAGAAAGAAGGCATAGCGTTGCCGCGCCTGATAGCCCTGTAGCTGATAATGACTTTAAACAAGCAATATCACATCTTTCAGCAATCTGCTACAACAGTTCTGAATTTACATAATAATTAAAAAAATATTTTTCATGTGAATACAAATAGAAGACGGAATAGAAGATAGCAGACATAATCAACAAGTCACACAAACACAAATAGAAGACGGAATTCTCACATCGTTGTCACCCATAAGAGGAATCAACATTGTGGGGAACATCACAGCGGTGCCCAAGGACAGTATTAGAATATATGAAAGCAGCGCGGGTTCCCGGCCAGTCAGGCCGTCCACGTCAGCAAAAATCGTTTCAGCCGTCCGATGCGCATCGTGCAACCCTCATCGCGCGCGGAGCGCTCCGCTTCGCGCCCAGCTAGTGCGGTCCACGCGTCAGCTGCCTGATTTGCCTCAGTAAAATATCTTCTTCCGGAAGGCTCGATGCCCCATCGCTCCCTTCTCCACCTCGTCTCCCTCGCCCGAGCGCCGCTCCACCCTCCCCTCCTCCTCACGCAATCGCCACCGCCTCCCCTCCTATGGTAGCCCCGATCAGCCACCTCCCTCCCGGTGGCGCTTTGCACATGCTGGTGCCACCACATTTTCGCGGTGCATCAGCCCTCACGGTGCCATCCTCTCCTCCCCACACCGCACTGCCGCTGGCGCTCCCGTGTGGCCGCCTCGCCTGATCGCCTCCCTTCCGGCGGAGCGGTGCGCCTGCCAGCGCCATACCCTTTCGGCGCTGCATCGCCCGTACCGGATTGTCGGCTCCTCCCATGTCGAATTCTTCCACTGCCGAGGCCACTAACGAACGTCCACATGTCGCTGCCCGTTGCTGCTCCCCTCCGTCCTATGCATCCTTTTTTTTAAAGGACACCTCCTGTGCATCCTTGACAGCTATGGATTTTGCTTCGGTGGCCAAAGGTCGTGTTGTTGATTCCTTGGCTGGATTGTCTGCTTCAGTTGAGTGAGTTAATGCACATGTATGTGCTATCGTTCACGATTTGAGCTTGATGTTTTTTTATTGATTGGTCGCAGAGATAGATGGCTTGTGATTACGGAGGCTTGACAGGAGCAGAGAAACCCAACCCTAGTGGCAAGATTGTGATGTCCTACTCAAGTTCTGCTTAGGTTAGACAATTCGTTTCTTGCCCTGAAGCTGTTCGACATAATGCCTCTACGGGCTCAGGTTAAGTTGGGTTGCTGTGATGGGTTTTGATTTTGGTGTGGACTTTGCAGGAACATGTAGTTTGAATTTGGATTTTGGTTTAGCGGTGCGCCGACTACTCCTCTACGCTGCCAATCACCTCCTCCCCTCTTAGCCACCCTCCGATGGCACGGCGAGAGGCCCTGTACTGAGGCCAGTGCAATTCTCCACCAACGTGATGGCTGATGCCAATCTATGTCCAGTTTGTACTCATATTTCTTTTTTCCCAATTTTTTTGCTTTGTTCATATTTATGTCAGCAGACATCATTTATTTTGTTCTCTTTGATCCAACTATTGCTATGGATTGCCACGCAATGTTGGACCAGTAATGCACTAATATATGTAGATGAGGTTTCATACAAATTAGCTTTTCTTACCATTGGTACTATTTTGCATTGCTATGAGCAAAAAATTAATTAATAGTCGTGCAATGCTCCTATGACCAGCGTTGGTTACTATGCCTCTTGCTACTCTATGTCCAGCTCCTGTGTATGAAATAGAGATATGGATCAGCACTCCATGAGTTGCGCCCAGCCTAGATGGTAATATGTTGCTATCGATTGTGTTGCATAGCTCTTATTTGCAACTCTTAGCGCTTCATGTTTACTTGCTGTGATGATTTGTTCATATTTTGTGAAGGCTATTTTAGGTCTTGTACCACGTCGATTGCATTCGGCACCCCGGTGACCAATCAACATTGGTAGCATTGGCACCACAGAGGAGTAGATTATCTGATGGCCTTCTCTAAGGTTTGATGCCAATTTGTGGTGATGCAGCTGTTCCATAAGTATTTATATTGGGTTGCTTTCTTGTAATTCCCTGCCTCCCATTTAGGTTGTTTCTTATTTATATGTGGGGATTTTTGGTGGAGATGCAACTTGACATCATAAACTAATTTCGAGGCTTATGATCAAGGTATCTTTTGAACATTGATCATGCAATATCAGAATCTGAAATAATTCATTCCATTGGCTTTCATGTTTTGCTAGGAAATGTGATCTATCACATTAACAGTTCATCTTTGTAATGCTCAATAGTGTAGAACTGATGCCTGCGATCTGTTCTGTGCTCCTAACTAGAGTGTTTTAACATTTTTAATATGTGTCTGGTTTTGCCCCTGTTAGCTAATGGTGGCTTTTATTTCGCTCACAGATGTGTAGGTAGAATATGTTGTCTGTGGCAATGGTATCCCAAAATTTGACTGGCAGACCTAACTATTTGCTAACAATTCTCCTATTTACTCTCTTCATTGCTGAGTGATTAAGGTGGCTTTCGGACAATTAATCGACTTGAATTCTTGGCACCATCAAGGATGTTGTTGAGTTTCAAGTGATTCTGGCATTATTTGATGGTCTGATGAGCATCCTGCAGGTGGGTTATGTTCATTCGTTTGTGGATGCATACTCTTTTACTTGCTTGCTCAGGTGTTTTTGCAATTTATATGTTCTTATCTCATCAATTATTTTCATATTTTAGCTCTATCTATTTGAATGCATTTTCCATTCCACTGTGCAAAATTCTCTTATTCTACTGAGTCGAGTCATCGAGATGCTTTCTCAAATTAATCCATGCAGAGGACACCGTCAGAGAACTGACATGCAAGGTGCCTTGTTTCTTTGACAATCCTTTGGCTTTATCAGTTAATCACCTTTTGTAAGATTCCGCTGCTTCATGTGATTTTTTTTATAAAAAAACCTGGTGAGCTCTGTAGCATTTCACCTGCTATTCACAAGAAAGAGTTGGAAGTATTATTTAGAAAGCTATTTTGCGAGGCAGTAATTGATATATAACGTTGACTAGATGGCGAGCCCTGCAGGTTGTGAATGGCACTTCTTATCTTGATGTAGTTATTGATAATGCTAAATTAGTTTCAATTACCAATTATTCTTTTGAGTTTGATGTGCTTCTGTCTGTATAGAAATAGCAACATGATGTGCTCTTGCTAAGCATCACCTATCCATCTCCTTACTTGCAGGCTCTTGAGATTTCTAAGAGACTAAAGTTGTGAGCTCCATAATAGAAGCTAGCTGACTAAAGTACATCTCTACTGATGATTGATTATTGCTATTTGATATCGATTGGGATCCAATAGCAATATTCAGAAGCAGCTGTACTACAGTGAGCAAGCATATTGAGGTATTCCTTCAGTTAGCTAATTTATGGCATCGGTTATAAAAATTTGCTAAAAATTCCCCTGCCAAAACCATATTGGAGATATATATCTGATCTGAACCTTTTTACAGTCCTTGCATCTTTGTTTGTTATGTAATGTTCACAGCTTCAAGTTCTAATGTGGTTTCTAATGCAAATAACATCTTAATGGCCTACCATTTTGATGCAGTGCACTCGCTAAATGATTCAGATTTATAAGACAACCCTTCCGATTTTCATGCTTCCTTACCGATTTTCCTTTTTTGGCATAAAGTACATATTCTCACTGTAAATTTCTGAAGTTACAAGCTCGAGCCTGCTGTGTGGTGGCCTTATATTGGTGCTGATAATATAATCATGTATGGCTCCATTAGCATGTCTGTTTGCTTTTCTTAATTGCTTTTGTTTCATGTTTAACATCTAGTTTTTCTTTTTGTGCATAGTTTGTTCCCACTTTCAAAGGTTTCAGGGCTTCAGGTGGGAGTAGGAGGAGTTGATCGGGGTCAGAAGCCATGCATCGTCCCGCATGGCTTATATTTGGGTTTAAGCACTCAGTTGACAAGGTATGCTCCTCTTTTTTTTTTTTTGCATCTCAGGCATATTGAGGTATTCCTTTAGGCAAGCGAATTTATGGCATTAGTTAGAGAATTTTTCATGGAAGCTAATTGCATGCAGCACCTACAATTTTTCTGTTCCAAGCATTGATGCCATTCATGATCTGAAAACAATGACGTTAAAATTTATGTGAGTTTGGATGATTCAGCTGTTTATATAGCTATTCCATGATGTTTTCTTACATCATATTTGCTTCCTGTCAAATATTTTAGCTGTTTATATAGCTATTCCATGATGTTTTCTTACATCTTTTTTGGTTCTTGTCAAACATTTACTTGAAAAATTCAAACTCTTGTAGGTTACATACACTCATCGTGGATTCCAGGGAAGCATGTTATGTTTCAAATTTCTGGAATTAGGACACATTGCATCCTTCTCATTGTAAGCTTCTGATTTGGTATAGTTATCAACAAATTGTGCTGATATTGAAACACACTGCCATATGAAAGCACTTGATTATTGCTATCTATGTAATAAGGCCCATGTACCCTGGAATGATATGCTGCTAAGTTTTCAGTTTTTCATGAACCGACTCATTTCCTAATTATTTCTGACAGAGGCAACCTCTCTGGGCAATTACTAAAATTTTCATGTCTTTAGCCTTCAAACCATAATTGAGATCGTTTTTATGCCAGTGTGCAACATTTTGCTATGTTTATTGAATGCTTCATCCTTTAAGAAATGACTAGAAAAATTCTTTCAGGCCATGCAGTTAGCCATGAACAAGTTTCATTTTGTTAGGCTTTTTCCCTGGTTAATTGCTATCAGATAATGGCAGCAATATTTTCTCCAATGAACGTACTTTTTAATCGATTATGAAACATTTTGTCAGGCTACTTACAAGATGATGGAGGCACGCTTTCAATATTACTATTGAACAAAGATCTATCTGCAGCATGTGTCCGCCGCTCTAATTATCAGTTTCTTTTGGCCATGGTTGCCTCCTCCTCTACTCCACTGTTTGGATTGGCAAAAGGAGGGACTCATTACCCTTTATCACTTACAGGTGTGGTTGTTCCTCATGCCTTCAAATCAACATTGTCCTTCAGTTTCATTACTCGCTTGGCCGTGGTTGCCTCCTCCTCTGCTCCGCTGTTTGGACCTCCAAAAGGAGGGGCTCATTACCCTTTATCACTTACAGGTGCGGTTGTTCCTCATACTTTCAAATCAACATTGTCCTTCAGTTTCATTACTCGCTTGAGCATCTTATGATAATCTTTTTTTTTTATCCTGTATGAATTGGCAGTTGTACTAGACTGCGTTATTGGCCCAGTCTGATACACTCTGTGCAGCGATAAGAATAAGAGCTGCAGTGCCCTTTGCACCAAGGTCTGTAGAAAAGCGATACAAAAAAAGGAGAAAAAAATATTAACCCATCTTTCTATATAAACATATTTCTGACCATCGATTGCTTTGTTTGCAGGCCTACGGTATTAATGGTGTGGTTATTGTTTTCTCCCCCCCCCCCCCCTAATTACTGTGAAGCTATTGTGTCATCAGACAGGTGCGATCTAATAAAAGGGTCCTCAGGATTTATTGATCCGTGGTAACATCAAAGCTCCAAATACATAACTTATCACCCGCTTTACCTTCCATAGCTATATAATAAAGTCAACTGCATGAATTGTTTTACTAAAACACATATTGCTCCCAAATACCTCCAAATCTTAGTATGTAGTATATTTTCTTCCCGTGAATAATACTAATACTTTTTGCGCCCCCATTACCTATAACATTTCATTCTTAGAAATGAGCAAGATAAAAAAAATCTGCCATAGATTTAAAAAATATTTGCACAGATAGTGAGATAGCAAAAAGTAACCGTGTTAAGAGGCGAAGTGCAAACATCCAACGAAGCTTACAACAGTTACCTACACCTTATAGCATGGTACAATACTCTTCGGAATATATCCAGTATTTAAAAAATAATTATATAAATTGATCATACTACGGTGTGGTCTAATACAAATATCAATATTGCAATGATATATTCTGGGAAAACGAAAGAGCTAAGCGAGAGACTAGCTCCACAACAAAAAAAAAATCGTTTATAATCTATGTTGCAAAGGAGGAAAAATACGTCTTCCAGTGTTTAAGGCACCTCCAACTTTTACTACTATAAAAGCCGGGAGGCTCCAAGGCCAGCCACGGCATTCATGTTATTGAAATTCTTCTTGGTCATCCGATTCGGATCGCCTGGCTCTGTTGCCGTGCGGCGTGCCTCAGGCCAGCCCAGTTGGTAGTGTGGTCCAGGCGTCACTGTGGGATTCGCCCGCGCGCAGACATATGCTTTTTTCCTAGCTTAGGAAAGAAATGTGGCAGATAACAATTACATGATAGATATGAACTTTTTCTGTTCTACCCTTTAATTTGATTACTTACTGCATTGCCTGTGTCCCATAGGCTGTTGGTTGGTACTCTAAAAATTGTCGTTACAGAAAAACAATTTATAGTGCTTGCACCACTCCTTTCACATTGTACTGACAGCATCTGAGACGCTTCTCATGTGTGGTTTTCTCCTATGGTGCTTAGACCTATTTCATTTTGCTGCGCCATACATGTTCTATATTATGCTTCATGTATGAGTTATTATATGTAACATCCAACCGATATAATCAGCACAGCTTAGTACTACAGACTTTCGATTATTGCCAAACATCACATCACAGACAAAACACATACTAAACACCAAACTAACATATTACCAATCAAAATATTTTCACCCGCGCGGCGGGCCGCGCGCAAATCACTATTGTAATGTTGAAACCCCAAAGCAATCGCTTCTCCTGCAAGACCCACAATCACCCAGAATTAGCAATCCATAAACACAACAAACGGATCAAGAAAGGGATCACATAGTTGGTTCACTGCAATGTGGCAGATACCCAGGAAGGATTCAAGTCGATGCAGGACTCAAAACCCTGGAGCTGGTCCATGGATGGATGATGGACCATCTCCTCACGCTTCACTTCGGTCATTTTCTGATTTGCAACCAAGCTCAAAAATTCTTCAGAGCAGGGGCTAGAGCAAGTGCAAGATGGAAACTTTGTTGGCTCAGAACAGTAGAGGGGATTAAGAAATACTCATGAGCGCTCCAAGACCCGAACCTTCACCTGTCTAGCAATCTGGGAAAAACAACGAAGAGAAGCAATTATCTTCAACTTCAAATTATGGGATTGACCAACAAGAGTGAACGAAAGGTAGTAAAAAAGTACCAGGCAACCAATCAGAAGTAGTGTTACCATTGATGCTTCGCAGAGTAAAGTGGATTGAGTAGATTAATCTATGCTAACATCTTGCAACATCTCGCTCTGGCAAAGATTCTTGTTTCCTACATTATGGTGTGATGCAAGGGTTTCCAAATGACTCTCAATGTTCTTGGTTGTACAACCAAAAAGTTGACCAAGGGATTGAACACCCTGAAAGACTTCAAGACCTTACCATCCTCAATAGATAGAATCTTCAGAGGAACAGAGCTGCGTGTTCTTGTATAAATCAATAGCATTACCCTAGGGCTGTCACAAGTTAACAATAATTAGAGATTGGACAAATGACATCATGTACTACCAACTGAAAAATCAAATCAAATGTGCACAGATAAAATTGTTGTATATTTTACTGAAATTTTCAATGTGTTGGAATTCTTTTGGGCTGAATCTTGCAGCTGATATGAGCTTGGGCTTTTGTTTGGCCCAGCCCATGGCTTCTTACCCTTAAAGGGCAGCCGGCTGCTAGGGCTTCAGGAGGAGATCGATGGAAGGGGAGGTTGAGGGCACCTGGGCGTGCGGCGGCGGCAACTGCCGCCCGCACCGTGCGCCTGGGAGCCGGAGGTGCTGCAGTTCTGTTGGGATTTTGGATCCGGTCGGCCGGTGCAAGGCTCCCTCTCTATAGATCCTTCTCCTTCCCCTCTCTGGACAGCACACCGATGAAAGGATTCTCACAGTGAGTTTTCCCCAATTTCCTCTTCCTCCCAGTGGTGTTCGGCCGGTTCAATCCGAGCTTTCCTCGGCTTGATTTGGCGTTCGGAGATTGGGAAGGAAGTGGTGTTGGTCCGGAGCTGCATAAGCCGGAAGTTCGCCCACACGTGCCGCGTGCAGTGTGGTTTGGGCATTGTATCTCCTTCTTCCTTATTGTCGGTACAACGGCGGGCAATTGGATTTCTGGGACTGCGACCTTCGAGTCGTGCCTTGCCCCGATTATTCAATCTCTACATCACCTCTCATTGTGAGTTTTTATCCCCTTTTTACATTCTGGACAGCAGGCTGATTATTCTTACTTGCTCTGTGATGACAGAAGTGATCTTAGATTGGGTTATTGCTTAAGAACAATAGCATTAGGGTCTTTGGTGCTCTAGATGTGTGAGCTGTTAATGAGGTTGGTCTGTGCGGCATTTTACTAGTCTCTGGTGTTGATCTGAGTGGTAGCTTCCTCACTGTTGGTGGTCTCTTGGCCACAGGTTTCTGTGATGGCATATTTCTTTCTTGTTTGGATATGCACTGTCCTGGGAAGCTTCAGTAGATTTCACCATCTGTTTGCTCGTATTATTTTTGCCTTGGCCAAATACTCTTTGTTGGATATCCTCTGTTTATGTACAGCTCACAATCCAGTGCTTTCACTTGGTATATTGTCCAAGATCCTTTTGCTAGTTGAGATCTTAACGATAGCCCAATCACTGATTAGATCAATAGAACAATTAGGGAGCAAGTCTTCAAAGGCTTGGGGCCAATTGTTGTGCCTAAATCTGAGAGCAATAATTTTATCTTCTTGCTGTCCTTATGTTGGGGTACTGTCTCATATGGTTTATGTTGTTATTCGGCTATTCAAGTTACACATGAAGGGTTGCTTTGTTACTGCTCTTACACAGTTGTTACCCTGCCTTATCATATGTATAGTTAGCTCGAATTTTCATTCTTGTAATTATGTTTGTGGAATAATATATATGCTCTATTTATCACAAATTATTCAACAAAAATCAGCTATAATATCTACTATTGCATCAACACACACACACAACACCATCCTAGATTTAAAAGTTTCTGTCTATTCAAAGCATGTTAGTGTTCACTCATCGTTATTATGGAAGGTGGCACTGAAATGACAACCAATCAATTTCCTTGGCATCATCGTGGATAGGAGCATCAAGAGCATCTGATATAATTCACAGGAAAAGGGAACACAGTAAGAAGAAAAGATTGAATTACCTGATTTTTATTTCTTGAACGTTCTTACCAGATGCTGAATATAGTAGGGTGTATTTTTTTTCAAATCGAACACCATGTATGTGTTGTTTGTGGGATATGGCATGAGAGAAGTTTCACAAAATGTGTATTTTGTAGCCATTATAGAAGTCAGTGTACCTGTCTTGAGCGGAGTAAGTCAAAACCTTTCCATTGACATCATCAAAATCCACAAATCCAGGCCATTTTAAGGACTCTATCTCAAAAAGAGGGAAACCAACATCTGGTTGTCCTCGTCGAATTTACCTTGAAACGGCTGAACAAAGTCTTTAAGGAAGATGACAGGATAAAAAATCATTGCATTAACAAAACATATAGAACCAAAATCTTACTCTATTCAAGTTGTCATGCATCGCAGAGCACTGAAATTTTTAGAACCATATAGTGACACGATAATGAGTGAATTATTATTCTTGTTGTAAAATAAACTGTGGATAACTTCATCAGGACTCTCATTCAGAAAGCATATTCTCTGATTTGTCTCTGCAACTATAAGAAGACAATCTCAGGATAGCCAAATGGCACAAATAGAATGCAAGAAGGCAAAGATACCTCTACTAAAAGCAGCGCATACACCTGATTATGATAAAGCAAAGACTATATCACGAGCACATTCCATAAATCTTGCTCGTTACAGTAAGGCATTTCCACAAAGCACCTTCCAAGCATCCATCAAGGAACCAACAAGCTGATGACAAAACTGGTCAGGCATTCCCGGAAATACCCTGCAAGCATTGCACAGATTACCCAATTATCAAAGTCCGACCTGGAAAGAGTAGAGATCGATCTCGTGAAGATCGGAGTAAAATATCAGCCTGAATACAGATTTGCAATTGTTACATGCATGTGCTAAAAATGCAAAAAAGAAAAAAGAAAGAGTTGCGTAGTTGACTGACTAAGCAAATATATTTAGCAAATGATTGAGAAAAAACAAAAGGAAGAAAGAAAACAACACTGCACCTAGAACTCATAAAAGATAAGAGAAGCGTGGAGTCCCCCTCGCCGCACGAACAGCAGCAGAGCAACTCTTTTGAATTAGATCAACCAAGCAAGAAAGGGGAAGGAGAGCAGTACCAGCCTTCAGTATCGGAGAGGAACGAGTGGCCGGGCACCAGCCGCCGGATTCGAAGAGGGAGCCATTGTATCCAGCAGCCCGTCAGAGAGCCTTTTGATGCTGCTGATGGTGGTCGCAGCCTGCAACGCCATATTAAATATACAAAAGAGGTTAGTGCAATCACTATGCTTGTGACAATCTAAATTAGTTGTGTCTTCATATATCATGGGCAAAGAGTTAAGATAAATGAGAGAAGCAGCGCTGAAAAACCAGGAGCAATGCGGTAGATAAATGCTATTTGCTTCACATTGTTCGTCTCTATGTTTCATGGCAGCCACTATACAACATAACTACCTTCTTGTTTAGTCCTGATAAAGGTGAACTATACATACTCTTATTTTGATCAAATTAATCCATAAAGGAAGATAGAAGAACAAATCCAATCTCTGAAGTCAAACACCGCATGGTCTCTCCCAGCGTATCCTATCTAAGGTAGAAGATGAGCCTTTGAGGAAGGGCTAATTAATCTTATGAAGATGCAGCTCATGAAATGCAACTTTATTTGCCTCCATTTATAACTGGAAAGTTTTTTTTTTTTTTGTACAGCATGAGTGTCTAACTGTCTAGCTAACCAACTAGCACCAAGTCAGCTACAAGCAAGGGCAGTGCCCTGAGAATTGATCACAGTTAGTTACAGAGAGATGTTCTCTAACAGTTGCAACATGCAGATTTTTTTTGCCAGCGTATTGTGATTCCGTTAGGGGCTAAGGGTTTAGTGGGACGCCTCCACAGTTGCCAATGGCAAGTTCTGACACCACAATTGGCTCGAGTGTGAAACTGCACCTCTTCAGCCTCCTCAAGAGAAAAAATAAAACTGCGGAACAAGAGCTTCGAAACAATGCTTGGATTTGACCCCTTCGCAGAAAAATAACAACCCCTACGCTGCTCAAGGAATTCATCTCCCTTTTGATTAGGCTTGAGCTGATCCACCTTTTGCCGGAGGTTGCATACAACATCAGATGACATTGGACTCCAGACATGTAATACTCCGCGAAATCCACCTACCATGTTTGATTCAAAGGTAGCAATGACTGATACAAGAACCACTTGATGTGGAAGGCGCAGATAGAGAACAAATGCAACTTTTTTTGCTTGGACACTCATTCAAAACATAATCTTCACGGCCGATAATCTTGTGTTGAGGGGTTAGCTGCACCAAAAATCTTGCATTCTTTGCAATGGACCAACGGAAACCGTGTCCATCTTTGCTTGCATTCCTTTGGACCAGGATGTTTGGACTAGAGTTTTGGCAAAGGAATAGATCCATATCAACCAAAGCACACAACCTATTAGCTTCCAATCCATAGCAGAACGACGGGATACCATCGTGAATGACAAATCAAAAAAGCAGCGCCGTTTTTTTAACTGAATGATTTTCTACATCGTGTGGAATGTGTAGAAAGAGAGGAATCGGTTGATCTTCCAAAACAAGAGTATGTCAGTGCATGAGGGCGATGTTTGAACTAAGGACGGCAGTGATAAAAGGCGGCGACAATTCATGATGCATCAGTTCCTCCTATTCTCAAAGTATTTTTCGTTAAGGTCTAGCCGGTTTTGGCTAGTCTTAAGGGTCAGAAGCATGGCTTGAGTCCGATTTTTTACCATATACTTCTCTCTCTGGTAGTCTGGTTGAGCGGCAGAGTTCCTATCTTTTATGTTAACTAGTTAAATATATGCATGTTGCCACAGGACCGGAAAATGTCACAAGAAATATAATTGACCGAAACATATTCAAAATATCATAACGCACAAAATGATAGCTGATAGCTTTAGAACAACACGACACATACATGTAATTCCTCTTTTCGGAGTTTGCACACACGTGATCTTTATGGCAAGTAAGTAATCATAGCAGCTTTTGAAATTATCAAAGCGACTTTACCATAAATAGAAAACAAATGAGAGCAAGCATAGAGAGTAGAGGGTTACATCAAGTTTCAAGTCACAACATGTTCGATCAAGCTCACAAGTCTCAGTCCTAAAAACACACCACGTCAAAAAAATGATATATTGGGTCAAGCAAAGTTCATATTCATACAAGTAGATATGTCTGCTACCTTGCATAAAGACTCAAAAGGAAAAAGTGTAAATCCATTTATCGATAGTAACTCCCAAATAAATAGCTGAATGAAGTATGAGCCTGCACAAATTAAAAAAAAAAATGAATGTGCTACTGTCACATCAAGATTGCTCACGCAATTAAGCATGAACCATGCAGCTCCATACTTTATCATTGTGCAGAGAGCCTATAATTATTACTCCGTAAATATTTACCTCCTCCACCAATGCCGTTCAAGATTCACTCTTACAAAAAAGTTCCACTTGACCATTGATGATTAACAGTGTTTTATAGCGAAGCCATCCTAGATCACATTGTTTCATCGACATTTTATCTAGAAACTACAAGGACTAAGCACAATATATAGAGAAAGTTAACGAACCTGATTCTGCTTGAAATAGATAATCAACACATAACGCTCCCCAAGAAGCATTAAGAAAGTTCGCACATCCAATGTGCTTTTCCCAAATCAGTATTCTGCTGGGCGTTGGCCTGTTGTACTCTGTAAATTACAAAGAAGATGTTTAAGGAGACATTTCAACAAACATGTAGAGGGCAAAAAGGAGAGATGGGAAAAGAGAAAATAGCCGATCTGACTTGCTGGAATGCTTCCAGAAAATTGAATCAGAAGAAGCAAGCAAATTGAATCAGAAGGAAGCAAGCACCGATCGTGGCAAAGAACCGTCCGACCAGGCCGACCTCACAGCCCACCAACGCACCCGTGTCCTTGGCCCCGAGCGCATAGGCGTAGCTCCGACACTTGGAGTAGGACAGCACGCCGCCGTGGAGCTTCAACTCGACCGCGGCGCGGGGACAGTGAGAGGAGAACGAGGGAGCACGCCGACTCGAGAGCGACGCGGGGGTACGCGAGAGGCGATGAGGAGGGAAGGATCGCCGTGCCTAACCGGACGACGTACCCCGCCGCACCGGTGCTGCATCCATGTCCGCCGCCATTGTCTGCGCCTTCGAGGATCTCGACCTCGCCGCTGTGCTCTGCGCCATCGCGGTCTCAAACCTAGTGTCCAGGTCAGGAGCGGGATGAACAGAGGGTACAGGGAGTTGTGGACTGGGTACTCGGGAGGGGATTAGAGCGGCTAAAATTTAAAATTAGATAATATACGTGATTGTATTTATTGAAATAGATAATATATTATCGTATTTATAATTTTAGTATCTGTATTTAACATTTTATTTTTCAAAAATTGACTTTCAATACACTATACGTCGAAAAAACGCGGACCCGACCATGTTCGATACACGAGGTGCCCGAAGTAGCCTATATTCGACATCTCATATGTCAAAAATTAGGTGTATTCGATATACGAGGTGTCGAATATTTAGCACCTCATGTACCGAATATGACCTGTACTGATACATAAGATTTCTGGCATAAAATGACAACATCAAAGTGTCCACGGTCGGTACATGCCTTATTTTCGGCATATAAGGTGAAGAATATGGGTTATAATGTCATATTCGGTACACGCACCTCGTTTGCTGAATATAGTCGAGTCTGTATTTTTTTTTACGTACGGTATACTAAAAGTTAGTTTTTGGTAAACGAGTACCGAATACAGATGCTAAAATTATAAATACGACAATAAATTATCTATTTTAATAAATACATCGTTTACGTTGTTTAATTTTGGATTTTGGGCGATTAGAGCAGGTGGACTTCGCGACGGGCGGAGCGGCGTGGATGTTGTGGTCTGCGAGGCACACGTTCAAAAATTCGTTGTCAACTCGTCGATGTTCATGAAAATGGTCCATTCGGTACACACCGAATTCTAAATTAGACCACTTTTCGATTTTAAATTTAAAAAATTCAAAACAAAGTCACAAAAATTATAAAAATACTCGTGACAATTCGAAGACTGTGAAAACAATTTCAAAAATAATACCATTTGCATCATATTTTATGGAGAGAAAGTTTGAAAAAAAAAAGCTTACCATAAAAAACGTGCAACCTATTTAGCAGGGTTCACATTAAGGAAAATATTAACACGCAAATACATATTTTTTATGTATAGGATGTACTTAAGATGATCTATAAAATTAGTTTTACTTTATTTAGAGTTTTATTAATCTCTTCACAATTTTTACAAAGTTCATAAGCATAAAGTGAACATGTTAAGAAGCAGCACTGTAATTAATATTTTCATATCTACCATTATTTTCCCTATATAAAGCATAGTATAAGTAAACTAATAAAAGTGGTTTCACTAATTTTGGAGGTGTGATGTGTTAATTATGAATTAATTTATTTGCAACATATATACATAATCCTGCATGTTCCAATAACTATTTCATAAGTTCATATATTTTTAAAACATATAGGATCATGTAAGAAGACTAACAAAATTGATTTTACGATTTTTGGATTAGTAAAGAATTAACTATGCATTTAACTAGATTTAGCAAATACATTTTCTCAAAAAAATATTCAACTTTTTATGATTATAGATATTTTATCATGTAGATCATGTTATAAGGAAACCAACAAAATTTGTTTCACTTGATTTGAAGCTCAGATGAATTAGCTATCAATTTTACAAGATTGATCTATTTTTTTTATTTTTCTTGAATTTTACTGAAATTTGATAAAACCGAATGGTTTTTGATGAAATTTGAGCAGGTTTTGAAGGAAATTGAGCGGTTTTCGACCACAAGTGAAATGCAAAAAATGCGATCGAATATCGACGAAATTAAGCGATTAATCGGTGAAATCGTCCGATTACTATATGCCTAATTCGATCGGTTTTTGCTAGTTTGACCAAGTGAATTCGGTCGAATTCTCACTAAATTTCGACAAAAATTTCCAAATATCGCGAATATCAGGAATTCAGTGACCTTCGTATTTCAGGATTCAAACGAATTTTTGAACTTTGGTGAGGCCATGGCCTTGTATGTGCGGTGGAGCGACGGCGCTAGATGCATCGGTGCCTGTGAACCATCATGTGGAGACCGGTTCAAGGAATAAATCAATCTCTTCTATGTGCTAAGCTCAAAAAACATTCCTAACGTATAGTGACTTTATTGATGATAATCATTAAAACATCATTACATTAATCGATAAATCGTCTTACAAAAGATCTTCAAGGGTTGAAGAACCAAATAAACTGCAGCGGATCCTAAGCGTAGTCTTCGTCTTCACCGATAACTCCACATGGAAAAATTCAACGGAGAACACCTCCCTAGAATGTATCTTCCATGAAGTCTTCCAATTCTTTCCCAAATGAGTGTTTGATTATAACAACTGTGAGCATATGTCGTACTCAACAAGTTGTGTGAAAGAATAGTATGCATATGAAGGCTTTGACAAGAATAAGGCTAAATGACTCTTTTGCATAAAACAATATTTATTTAAAAATATTTGAAAAGCTATAGTAATTAAGTGAATAACAAACCATCTTAAGATTTCATCCATCCTGACTTAACCAACTGACCACCTCAACCAAGATTCTAATCACCAAAGTTGAACACCCAACACCTCAACCATAACTCTCACCGCCATAGTTGAACCATTAATAGACCACCTCAATCACGATTCCCACTATCGTGATTGACCCACACCTCAACTATGGTTTCCACCACCATAGTTAACCCACTAACCAAAACTTTAAGTTATAATCATGGTAGGTTTTCTGTGCTGTTCGTGATCATGAGCATGGCTGAATATTCAGTTTTAACTTTGCAGAGGTTGTACTTTACCCACAAGTCATGATTTCATTACCCGCAAGTGGATAACTAAGTCTCAATGTTGCAGTACCGGCCAAGCACATTACATACTACTTAAGGTGTGTTGCCAGGAGATCACTACAAAGCCTTTACAATGCCCATCTCAGCACATGTTTACACGCTAAGATTTCACTGTCGCGTGATTCTACCTCAACAATGAAAGCCCCCTCTTACGCCTTTCAGATCCCAAGACATCGTCCATTCATCGCTCTTCTGTCTGGTCTACACTATGCTGAGAGTAAGCAAATTACTTAGTTAGGCTTGTCCCATACCAGACTTGTGTTTGTATTGTAAACACAGAAATATCACCCCACGAACCGGCCCTTAGATTTGAGCAAGACTACCACTTTCCCAACCATACATCTCATCATATCATCTGCTCAAATCCCTACATCATGTTGCTACAAAAATTATTTCATCATATTTTATCATTATTGCATAGGACTATTGTCAAGTTCGTGAAACAATTATCATAATTACCATCCCAAAGCAAAGCTAAGCATCATCTACCCATCTATAACCCAAAACCATACTATAGTGATAAGGATGATAAGGGAAAAATTAGGGTAAAATCTAACACTTGAGATTTCCAACAAAATTATTAGCATGCATATTTATAAAATAAAACATTTATAAAACTAAGATAAATATGATCAATAACATAACTTGCCTTTATTCGACTCAGTTGGGTCTTCAGCGAAGTCTGGTCTTGTAGTCCTTGTAGCTCCTCTGGAATATTGGCGTCTACTCGCGAATATAAGCAAAAAGACAACACATAAACATCAAGATCCAAAAAAGAACCAAATATTACACAACAAACATCATCACACACAATATCACGCCTTTTCGGACAACCCGATGAAAGAACGGGTCAAAACGGAACTACAGTTAACAAGTTACAATTTTCTAAAGACTAAAACAGGATTAAAAAGATTATCTACAGATCAAATTATATTATTAGGAATTTTATAGAACTTTTCTAGAGTCATCTATGATTTTCTAGGAGTTTATAGTATTTATAAGCATTTACTTTAATTATTAAGCTGTATAAAAATATTAAACATAATTAAATAAACCTATAAAATATTATTAGAAATTAATTTCCTAATTATTATTATTTTTAGAATAATTTTCATACTAGAAAACTATTTATTATGCAATATACATCAATTATGACATCATCACAACAATAAAAAGAAAAGCATCACTGACTAGGCTTGACACGTGGCACTCTATGCTGAGGTGGCGTGACACATCAGGGAAACGGCTGACGTGGCAGTGTGAGGTGGCGTGATGATAAGGCTAAAGGGCTTACTGGGATTATGTTGGTCACGTGGCAGTTCCTAATTGGCTACCGAAGGGGTATGAAGAGATTTAATCTCGACCATCGACTATAGATTGGACAGCTCACCTTGCTTCTTCTTCTCCCGAGCGAAGATGACGGTAGCGGTGGCTTCCCAGGCGGTTGCGACTTGTCAGAGACTGGCCAGAATCGCGTCACCGGCCTCCTGCTACTCCAGTGAGCGGTGAAACTCAAACTGCAACACCTTGCGAACTCGGCTATAGGGCACATCATCGTCGGTGATGGCTATGGAGGGCCGGTGGCGGTGGCGGAGCTTTGATGCACGAGCCAACTAGCAGCGGATTTGCCTCAGCTTGATGGGCAATAGGCTTGTGACAAGGTGAGAAGGATCAAGGGGTGACTATTTATAGGCGGGGAGGGCTAGAGATAGAGTCTGAGCTCAGTTCGAATCCATGGTGGTGACGTCTCGTGCCCGATGCGGTTTCCTCATTCAAACCCGAGGCCCTTGGAGATAAGGCTGGCTATAGGTTGCGGAACTTCTAGGGATTCAATTCAGAGGCTTCTAGATGTTTTTCCCTATGGCTTGGGTGCGGATTCGACGGCCGGTGCACTGGCTCGTGTTGGAAGCGGACTCCAGCTCAAGGTAGGAGATGACAAATATAATATATTAGCTCACATACTCAAGCAATCAAACAAGCAATCAAATATATAATCAACATATACACACATATATATAGATATTCTTTTATAAGAAAATAGCCCTCAACGTATATATGTATTTATACATATAGCACACATACTCACATATATATATGTATATCGATAAATGTACATATACACACTTAGGGTTTTTTTGGTTTTTTAAAAAACTCTTTTTATTTTCTTTGCAAAAGTTTTAAATTTTTCTGATTTTAAGAATTTGGACTGTTACACATCATCACCACTAGGTTCTTTTTAAGCACTTCCTCTTGTTAAAAATATATGATGTTTTAGATATAGCACTATCTTTGATGCATACTTTTGATTATTATTTTTAATTAGAATATATTTATATAATCTAATAAGTTTATGATATTATGAAAGTATTTTTGAAGATAAATCAACATATATAATTTTCATATTTTGAGACTAAATATTTCAAAAGTTATTGATGGTCAAAGTTTCAAGAGTTTGACTGAATTTTATCCAAAATATCATGTATTTGTAACCGAAGAGAGTAGTAGAGAAGAGAAGAGAAGAGAAGAGATGAAGATAGAGAAGAGAAAAAGGGAAAACATGGTTCATTTGGAACTCTTAGTATTGTCTGTAGGAACATTAGCTGGACTGTGCCTTTAGGCGATATAAACACAGCATCAACACCTTTTTTTTAATTTTTCCTTTGGACATAAGTGTTCAACCGTTCATGCAGCCAACAGAGCAACGCCTCCATAAGCCAAGCTGATCCAAATCAAGCGATCCTCACCTGCATCACGAGAGCCTGTCAGGCCAGCCCGGTCCAACCGACCGAACCCTTAGCCTTGGATGCACATAACCAGGCTCAAAATCGTTTTCCTTATTCTGACTACATATGCACTGATGCTTCTTTCTTAGATGGAAATGAGACAGGACTTAACATACACATCTCTTACAGTTGAATCTCCCACACAGGCAGAAGCTGTAAGCACCCTGCTGGGAGCACAAATCATACCTGTTTTGCAGGAACATGGATACGACTTTCATTCGGCTAGCTCCTCGATCGTAGAATGCAAGAAGAACCAACAACAGGCCATCCTACCAGATTGGAGAATCAAGCCAGCCGATCATTCAAGAAATCAATGCTATCAGTACAAACATTCAGGGAAGCTTCAGGTATATTCGTAGACGGATCAATCACATAGCTGATTGTAGAATGAGAGGAAAAGGTTTGATGCAACACACGTTTATTGATCATGGTGTTGCTGTACTTATACATGTACAGAGACGGTAACCCATCTTTTCATCCACTGTAGGTACACTCGACGCATTTGGGAAAGATTCGGAGAAGGGTTCACTATTACTTTGCCTACACCGGCCAATTTGAGAACCTCTATGCCGATTTCAGAGTGGTGGCGGGTGGCAACAATGGTGAGGGACGTCCTTGTCGAAGCTTATCGTACAACTCTAATATTAGTCTCTTCGGAAATTTGGAAAGATTGCAACGTAAGGGTTTTCCAACAGCATGAAAAATCTGCCCTGTCATTGCTTGCCAAAATAAAGGAGGAAGCTCAGGCATGGTGCTTGGCTGGTGCGAAAGATTTAGATCAATTTTGATTGTGGCTTAATCCTTTTGCCTGTGTGCAGCGCTTATCTACCTGTGTGCAGCGCTTGTTTGCCAGTGTGCAACGCTTGTTGGCTTTGTGCTAGCTTCTTTGTTATGTTTCTAGCACCTTCCTTTTTCTGTTTCTAAACTCTTTTTTCCTTCTCTATCAATATATTCCAGTAGAGCTCCAAGCTCCTGCCGGTATTTCCAAAAAAAAAAATACATGTACAAAGAGGCTGTTTGGCCTTAACAGACTCAGACCGTTGGCCGTAACAGACTGAAGCTAAGTCAGCCAATATCTAGCTAAGTGCCTAAAGATTAGGTCCTATAAATGTACATACACAAGCTTGCTAACACCCCGCCGCAGTCTGATCGTTCATGATGCCAGAGATGACGGACAGACTGGACCTGAAGGCTCGGAATTGTTCAGACGGCAGGCCTTTCATCATAACATCGACAAACTATTGATCAGTAGGGACATGCAAAACGCGAAACTGACAAAGGGCATCACATTTGCGAACGAAGTATATGTCCAACTCGATGGGCTTCCGTTGTCGATGATGAATGGGATTTGCCATCATGTATACTACAGATACATTATCGCATTACAAAATCGTTGCCTTCTTCGTCTCACACCCAAGCTCTGCAAGGAGTTGATGTAGCCAACAACACTTTGCAACCACGTTTGCCATAGACCTGTATTCCACTTATGTGCTAGATCGATAGATTACAGGCTGTCGCTTTGAAGACCACAAGATGAACTGAGTCACCAAGGTAGACATAGGAACCTAATGTAGACTGTTTAGTATCCGGACAACCTGCCCAATCCGCGTCAGAGTATGAACAAATGTCTTGCAATGATCTTGCTCGAAGCTGTAGACCAAACGATGTCATGCCACAGACATTATGAAGAATCCGCCTGATCAGTGCAAGATGTGAGTCTCGGGGGATCATTCATATGCAGGCAAGCTTACTGCACATCATATGTAAGATCCAGGTGCATTATTGTAAGGTATTGAAGCGCACCAGCCAGACTGCATCACTCAGACTCATCGTCGACGCTTTCACCATGCTTTGTTGAAACCTTCGGCTCCTATTGACTGGTGTGCGTATCGACTCACATTGAGTCATGCTGGCGTGTTGCAGTAGGGCCTCGACATATTCTTCCTGAGATAAGAAGTAACCAGAACTTGTGCATGTGACCTGGATCCCAAGAAATTAATGTAGGGGCCTGAGATCCTTCATGGTGAACTGATCTTAGAGCTAAGTGATGATCTCTCGGAGCAGCATGTCGAAGGAGGCGGTGAGCACAATATCATCAACATAGAGGAGCAATAGGGTCGTTGAAGAATCCTGACGTAGGTTGAAGAAGGACGCGTCAAAACATGACATGATGAACCCGATCTGCTTGGTGATGGTGGCGAACGTAGTGAACTAGGCACACAGTGACTACTTTAGCCCATAAATAGACTTGGAGAGCAAACACACGCGATCTGGTTTGGAGGAGTTGATGAACCCAATCAGTTGGAAACAATAGACTTTTTCAGCAAGCTCGTCATGAAGAAAGGCATTCTTCACATTGAGATGCACGGGCCAACCACGGGACGATGCCAGCGCAATAACAATTCGAATTGTTGCAGGTTTGACCGCCGGGTTGAAGGTCCCATCGTAGTCCACACCTGGACATTGAGAGAACCCTCTTAGCACCTACTGAGCCTTGCACCGCTCCAATGTGCCATTGGGTCATAGTTTGTGTTTGAAAACCTACTTTCCAGTGGCAACATTAGCATGCTTAGGGTGAGGAACAAGCTGCCAGGTCTTGTTGAGGATCAGGGCATCAAATTCTTCAAACATGGCAGCATGCCAATTGGGATCACATAGAGCTTGGCACAATATAGTTGATGGTAGTGGCAAGAGGGGTGGCGCTGTTGCGACATTGGCATAGCGTGGGTTAGGTTTATGAATGCCAGCACATGCACGCGTAAGCATATGGTGGGTGGGTTGTGGTGCGTTGAGGATGGGCGAGCTTTGCACTATGGAGGAGGCAGACATAAGTGTAGTGGGAGAGACATCAAGTGGTGAGCGTGCTTAGGGACAGCCGGTGGCACGGGGCTTTGTGGAGGCATGAGTGTGGAAGCGAGCAGCAAAGTTCTCTTGCAGAAGTGGTGGGCGTAGGCATGACACTTGTGGAGATCGGAGGAAGTGGTCATACTTCCAACGCGTCGCATGGCGGAGGCATGTGCAGCACGATCTAAGGTGGCGGTGTATCATGTAGAGAAGCAAACATAAAGCATCCTCTCTCAAAGTAAACATGCCTGGAGATGATCACCCATTTAGTAGAGAGAACATATCAACGATATCCTTTGTGATATAGAGGATAACCGAGGAAGACACACGCCGCCGATCAAGGTGCGAGTTTGTGCACGCTAGTGGCCGTGAGGTTGGTAAAGCAGAGGCAGTTGAAAATGCATAAGTGATACCTGGGTGGGGAACCGTGGAGGAGTTCGAAAGGAGTAGAGAGTTGTTTGAGAAAGGGGGCTCAACAGGAGGATTCTGCCATGAGAGAAGCACATAGGTGGTCTTATAGGACGACGATTGATAAGATAAGTTGTATAGTAGGTAGGGATTCAGCCCAAAACTAGTATGTCATGAACGCTTGTAGCAGCAATGTATGCATACAATCATTCAAAATACGAAGAATATGTTCTGCCTTACCATTTTGTTGTGATGTATAAGGGCACGAGAGATGAAAAACGATGTCGTGCTGTGAAAAGAAGGATCGGATGACAGCATTGTTGAATTTGCGCTGGTTGTCAGACCAGAAATAGTGAATAGCACGTGAAAATTGCGTGCTAACATAAGCATGGAAAAACTTAAATACCGAAGCAACTTTAGATTTATTTCTCAAAGTAAATGTCCATACAAAGTGACTGCTAGAATATAAGGCACTTTTATATTTAATTTAATCTATAAATAATTCATTAGCAGAAACTGACAAACTGATATGATCATATTACCAGAGCATAATCTAGACATGTGTACGAAAGCACAACATATGACTAGATCTACTATACTCAAAATTAGAAATCGCAGGAAATAAAATACGAGTAACATTATTTTTACGTACTCGTCCTGAGCTATGGAGGTTGCTGAAGATGTTGGTTGCACCGTGTTGATGACATGATCGATCCTGCTAACGATGCGCCGAAATTGTTGACGATGACAGCGGGCAGCACCCAAGCGACCAGGAAGATGAGCCGTGGTGAAGAACCTGAGCAGTCGCGCGGAGCGCTTCCCAAAAACCTTATTCGCCCTCTCCCAGTGCAAGATCTCAAGAGCGAGGGTTTCGGAGACCTGCTCTCCCGGTTGCCGATGCACGCCGACGTCGGGATGGAGTAGACTACAGTGACAGCACAACAGAAAGAGAAAGAGGCAAAAACACTAACTCTTATATAGACTCACATAATGAGAGCGTTCTCAATTTTAGGGCTACTCTCAATTAGCAGTCTATATTTTTGTGTACCTAAAGAGGTGGGGTCCTTGCATATATATAGGGGAAAAACCCCCCACCTCCACCTCCATTAGCAACATGGTACTAATAGAGGATGTATCTCAATACGGGCCACCTCTCTACAATATGAGCCTTTAAGATTTATTAGGAATTATTACATGGGCCGGCTCCAATAATCCTAACAGTGACTGAAATCATCTAAGAGCGCTAGATAGTATTGATAACCCGTGATACTGGAAATCGAGGAGGTCCAAACGTCAAATTGTATAAGCTCAAAGGGAAACTGTGTTTTTGAAGTGGAATTTGGAAAAGGAAGTCGAGTGTGCTTAACTAAGCGACATGCATGGCATGTGGTAGGAGCATCTTTATTACAATGAAATTGAAAATTGCGGAGAATTTGATTAAAGGATTCCTGACCCGGGTGCCCAAGTCATGTGGAAATGGTGCCGTAGATCCAGATCCAGGAGACAATATCAAAGACATTTTACACCCAATGGAAGTCACCAAGTGCGTTGGGGCTGTCGATGTGGTCGCCTAAGCCAAATTTGCCGAACACAACGTGGAAGAGTTGGCTCCACTGTCCATAATTGGATTCAACCGGGAAAACGACATCGGCTCTAACCGATGGTTTTCTTGTGAAACCTTGTGGTCTATTCTTAGTTGGCCCGCTGAAAACCGGAGGAGCGCACGTGAGTTGGAGGGAACGTGGGAGTGAGGAGAAACAAATGCGAAAAATGGGAGGCCAGTGGGGTTTGAAAAGAAGATTTAGGCTAAGGAAAACTTGATTTAGGCTAAGGAAAACTTGTTTCTAACTGCTAGACCACCTTTTCACTTGTGTTTTGGATTGAAACATGAACTGTTTAAACGGGTATTAGCCGGCGCTCCAACCGGTTGGACCAATGAACCTTTGAACCGAGCACCTCACCGGCCCGGTCTTAATAACTATAGCTAACACTAATGGCTTAGCAAGAAGTGCTATATACTTATCCCAGGATGTTACAAACGCTTCTTGTCCTGATAGGCACGGAGGCAAAATCACATGCCAATAAAAAAGTGTTGCATATCCAAACGTAAAAGAGGTAGAAAGAAGCTATCCTCGATAAGTAAATTATACGAATTCCAATTCTTGTCCTTGTTTCAACAACAATATCTACATTTCCTGCATCGTATATTGGGACGGGCAAAATGATGAGTTATTATTAAGAGAAAGTGAGGGAAAAAGAGTGCCAAAGATTGGAGGTTGTCATGATGGGAGTCTTTGCCAAGAATATGAGTGACGATATAATAACAAACTATGTGGTGAATGATACTACAATTATCATGTAGTTTGTTATTCGATCTCCCTATTCAATATATATGTTTGCTTAATGCAACAATAATATAATAATAAGCCAAGTTGTATGCACGGTGTTACTACTACAGGACAGGTCATAAGTAGTGCCTCATCAATGTCGATTCGAGCGTAACCGGTATTGTTGATGTATCAGTGCTGGTTCTTAAACTCTCGCGCATGAACCACGATTGAGGCGCTAAGAATCGGCACTGATATGCACTATCAGTGCCGGTTCTTATCAGTGCCAGTTAGAACTAGAACCGGCATTGATAGTCACTATCAGTGCCGGTTGGAACTAGAACCGGCACTGATGCATGCGTTAAATTATATCCAGCACTTAGTCGCTCTCCTCGTTTGCTCCATTCAGCCTGACGCCGCTCATCCTCCCCGGTCGCCTCCTCCTCCCCGTTCGTAGCCTCCTTGTTGTGCGTCGGCTCGTCGCCTCCTTGTCCTCGTCCTCATCATGCGTCGGCCCACCTCCTCCTCCTCCTCGCGGTGCGCCGACCGCCGCCTCCTTGTCCTTATCGTGTGTCGGCCCACTGCCGCCTCCTCCTCCTCGTCATGCGCCGACTGTCGCCTCCTTGTCCTCGTCGTGCATCGACCTGCCGCCGCCTCCTCGTCCTTGTCGCGTACCGACCACTTCCTCCTTGTCCTCATCGTGCGTTAGCCCGTCGCCGCCTCCTCGTCCTCATCGCACGCCGGCCCACTACCGCCTCCTCGTTGCTTCCTTGACGTCCCCATGGCGAGCAACAGTGGCAGTGGAGGTGGAGGGCGTAGATCTAGGCAGGATGGAGATTGCCGCTCCATCCTATCCAGCCACCCGGGTCCAGTGACCACTCTCGTACTCCCAGCCTCTAGATCCTCAACGGCGTATCCCTTCCTACCCGGAAGGGCCACGAAACACCTAGTTTAGTTCTCAAATTCAAGTTAGCAAATCGTAGTTAGCAAATTATAGTTAGCAATTTTAGTTAGACAATTTAGGTCCTGAAATTAGATATGTATTTTAGTTCAAAATATGTTGGCTTATTATTAGATGTATATGTCATGACATTAGATGTGTATCGCTATAATAGTGTTTTAGATGTTACCATCACTTCCTAGCGAGTAACTAGTTTGGTACTTGTTCTGCATTTGATGATTTGATATAATTACGAGATTATCCACATGTGCTGATTGATATGGTATTGACGTTTTTTTCTTTGAGCATGTAGACGTACCTGTGACTTGTCTTAGGTACATCTGTGTCGGTGTATCAGGAACCGGAGGTCCCCGAATCCCAAGGCCAGGCCAGCAATCCGCCACATGGCGCTATCCCGCGGAGTTTCCTCCGCGAGGTAAAAAAGATTAAGTCCCGGGAGAGGGCGCTCGGGGCCACAGTCGGTGGTCCTCGAGCACCCCAGTTCCTCGATGATCCACGAAGTCTAAGTGCCGAGAAGAGAGTGCTCAGGGATGCGTGCGGTGGCCCCCAAGCACCCGAGTCCCCCGACGGTCAGAAAAGCTAAGTACCTGGAGAAGTGTGCCCGGGGCCGCGAGCGGTGGCTCCCTGGGCATATCTCGAGGACCCACTGAAGGAAGTTCCGGGAGAGAGTGCTCGGGGTTGTGTGCAGCAGCCCTCGAGCACTCGGTCCCCCGAGGATCCGTACAAGTGTGCCCGGGAGAGAGTGTTCGGGGAGGTGAACAGTACCTCTGAGTACTCGGTTCCCCGAGGACCAAGAAAGGGCATTCTCGGGAGAGAATGCTCGGAGAGGCGTACAGTGACCCCCGAGCACTCGTTTCCCTGACGACCCAGAGAGCCCCCTGACAGTGGCCCCCGAGGGGCCCACTGATGAGGTGTCAGCCAGTCAAAGGCCCAAGGCCGCATTTAAAGAGCGTGCGTGGCCTGTCACCTCCAACTGCTCCCGCCGCGCTCGGTGTCAGTTCCTGCCATACTCTGGCAGAAGGGCGTGGGGTCATTGAATGCACGGGTCCCATCCCGTGCCATCCGGCCCGTCTCGGGATAACGTCGTAAGGGCCGAGGCGTTCCGTTTGCCGCGCTGCTGTGGCAGGGGAACAAGACAGGGCGGGCACGCCGAGCCGCTCTGTGGCTGCCCGGTGGGCCCTCTCCACGGCGCCCGTTGCCAGTGCATTTATGGTGACGGACGACCGGGCGTGAGACGCTTTTTTCACCCCGGTCACTTCGCCCAGAGGTAATGATGACGCCCTTTCCATTTATGGTGTCTCGGAACTCGTGCTCCCCCTCCTGTTTGGGGCACACTGCTGCCGGCGGCACAGAAGAGAGTAGTGTGGGAAAAAAGATAAGCTTTGGAAGAGGAAATAATTGCCCATAAGCAGAGAAGAGAAGATCGAGAGCATCAAAAAAGCCGGCGGCTACATATAGACCAAAGAACAAGGAGCCCCAGGCCGGAGAAATTTATAGTATCCATACAGGAGTAGGGTGTTACGCCTCCGTGCGGCCCGAACCTATCTAACCGCCGGTGTATTTACTCCGTTCCGCATTAGATCATTCCACTCCACCGGCCATCGCATTCATACCCATTTATTTCTCCGGCGAACATATTCAGGATCATCCCCCGGTCGAACCTCTAAAAAGGGGTCCCTCAGGATCCCTGCGACAGGAGTTAACCCTCTGACAATCTGCATGCTTAGAAATGAAAATCCCTTTGCTATAAATTATAAGAAGGTCATTTAATATTGCAGTTTGCAGCTAACAAATTTAGAAACTAACATGCTGATTGATGTAGATGCTTCCTTATCTACAATGGCTATATGATATTATTGCGGACCTTGGTGGTACACCACCTGTGGTGACGACCACATTGGTTGATAACAATAAAATGAAGATCACTATCTCTTTTAGCATTGTTTTTCCTAAAGAAGGATATATCACTTTAACAGCATTGAGCACCGAAACAGACCAAAGACTTATAGCTGAAAGATCTACTATTCATGCACTTCTACAATTGGTTAACCTGCAACTTGGATACATATTTTTGAACTACAGCTATTTCAAATTGAAAGTGCTTGAATAGAATGAGGATGTGCTTTCAATAACTCCTAGGCTCTCGCGGTTACATACAGCTGAAACGGTTGATGACATGAACATGTAGTTTGTAGCTAGGATTATTTCAATAATATTAATTTTTTCTCTATATTGTTGCTCTTTGTCTATATGATTTTTACTGGAACACTCAGATGCGGATGGATCGTAGCTTGACTTCAATCTTACGTCTTCTTGCCTAGTAGTGGGGGTACACATTACTTGGTTCTCAATGCAGGAAGGTCCGAAAAGGAAAGTACCAGTCAAACCTTAAATTTCAGTGTGATAGTAATCATTTCGTTATTTACAAAAGTCTAATGGAACTTCCGTTTGAAGCAACAGCCAGTGCACTCATTTATGCACTGAATCATTTGATGCAATATTTGGAGTTGAAATTTTAGATATCAACTATGTATGTAATGGTATTTGATGTAATTTTAGAAATACATGTAGTTTGAATTAATGTATTAAGTGTTTATCGTGACTTAAACATTAGAAAAAGGAATGCACGTGCATGTGGTGTATTTTGGATTCTGCAATTTTTTTGGTTGCCGAGATCTATCAGTGCTGGTTATATTTTAGAACTGACACTTATAATCAGTATCAGTATCAGTTCCTAATAGGGAACCGACACTGATAATTTATTATCAGTGCCGGTTCGTGGATGGAATCTGCACTGGTAGTGATTTTAAGTGCCGGTTCCGTACCTGACACTAATATCACTGACTATCAGTGTTGAGTAATCAGTGTCGGTTTAAAATCCGTCACTGATGGTGATTTTGAACCGATACTGATGATGTATTATGCAGTAGTGTATAGTGCAGAGGCTCGAAACTCTTTTTTATTATAAAAAAAATCTAGTAGAATAGAGAAGAATAGAAAGTTTATGTTTTTGATAAAGAGAATAGCAAATGATGCTATGACAAAGGGCCCTTGTGTATATATACCTGACAAACAATAAAGCAGCAGTTGTGTTAGCACAACAAGGCAACTAAAAATTAAATATTCCTTATTTATTTGCATGCTTGATGCCATAAACTGAGGGATCTGCCAAAGCCACCATTATGAAACTATATTAGCTTAGTCAAATGTTTGTAGCAGTGGGATCTGGAGGTACAGAAGGGCCCCGGTTCTAGAAAGCAGATCAAGTCTCCGATCATGGGCGCATGAGTTAGTGGAGTAATAATCATATATCAACCAACACGAAAAGAATACAGTGTCTTCCAGAAGCTTGTTTAATTTTCACACGACCATTACAATACAAAAATTGCAGTCATCAGCATGAGAGGGAAGCATAAATAAACTAGTAGTCGTACATGTATGCCACTTGCCAATTGAAAAACGAAGAGAAGAATCGCAATGACCTGTACTGAGAAGAGAAATTCAGCCTCATTGCTGCTACTTGATCTACCAAACCTTAGCCATATGGAGCTGCAAAGACAATTGTAAGAAACAGATAGCTCCATTGATTTTAGTGGGAACGCCATATTACCTGTATTGAGTGCGAATGGGCATAGTGCCCGGTGGCAGATCTCATCGAGACGATTCCATTTTGCTATCTAACGCCTTGTTTAGGTATTTGGTAAATCCATAATAAGTCCAATAAATCTAAACCTTTGGAAACAAAAATAAGGATAAGCCTACCCGTACTCCGCTCGCTCGGCCTAACTCATCTGATCGCTGACTCTCTAACCCTAACCCCCTGGTTGCTGCTGCCACCGCCTCTAGTCGCCAAGTCGCCGCCCTCGTCTACCACTGCCTCCTGCCTTCTCGGTCACTGCTCACTCAGCTGCGGTCACTCAGCCTCCTGCCGTGCCGCTTGGCCACTAGTTGCCGGTCGGTGGAGCATGGGGGAAGCAAGGGGCGAGGGGGTGCGCGTGGAGAGGGCTGGGAAGAAGGGCCGGTAGGCCAAGCATGCAGAAGAGAAGAAAAGAAAGGAAGAAAGAAGAAAGAAGAAGGAGGAGGAGGAGGAAGAGGAAAGGAAACAAGAATAGGAAGGAGGAGGAAGAAGAAATGGAAGGAGGACGAAGAAGAAAAGAGAAGAAGGGTTTTTTGCGAGTTAGTCGGATTTCGTCATTCGCAATCTCGCTCCAAAGGTCATTTCTTCTAGTCCTTAGTTGCTTGTAGATAGCGAAGATCGGTCGTTTACATCACCAGTTTAGTGTTTTGGTCGATCCGTCGCGTGTAGCAATCTAATTTGAAAATTGAGGTTTAACCGGTGTTAGACTCGATCGTATGGTTATAATGAAGGTCATAGGTCTTGTCATTTTATTTCTGATGGTGTGGGTCTTGGTCATGTTGGTTGAGCGGTTTAGGAGGTTTTGGGTAATCAGTGTTGTTGTCCGGTGAGAGTTAGTTTGCGCATTGTCGATTATTGTTCTTAGGTATTCGACCTCTTTAGAGGAAGTTCTCACTTGATGTCTTACAAGCTAAGTGGAAGATATGGTTCCATAGACCTCGATTGTCGGGTTTGTAGGGTTTTTGGGCGTAGGCGTATGTGCCTCCTTTTACTTTTTGTTGCAGCATCATTTTGGTGCTAATTTATGCACTTGTTCAGGTATTGCCACTTCGGGATGCATCTAGTTCTCGCTTTTATCGTCGGTGAAGGCAAGTGAATGTAGTGGTTGCGTTATGTTATGGTTTATTATTTGGTTGTCTCCATCTTTTAGTTACCACACTCTCTAATAATCTTTTAAATTGAATGTGCGCATATTACATCTGTGTACGTTCTGATATTTGATGATTTCATGGATTATGAGATAAGTAGTGGGGTATGTTATTTACTTGCAGATGTTTATACTCTTCGTATGCAATACTTGAAGTATATTCACATGTTGGAAGTTATTTCTTTAAGCATATCATGAGCTTGGCATCTTGAATAGGAAGTTTGGTTGCTGCACTTAGCCACACACGTACCAGTACAACGACGTATGTTACCCGAGAAGGGATACAACGCATATGCTATATTCGTCAGGCTTATTTACGTTTTTCAGATAATTTTAAGCTATTCATCTCAATATCTTTGTTAAACATGAATGTTTAATCAACTATAGCTCAATAGCTTATTAAAGTAATTCACTTGCTGAGATTTTTGAATCTCACCCTTGCTATCTTTCCATGTGCGCCTTGCGGTAACGTCGAGCGTGCGGGATGGGTAGCAGCACAGCTTTTGCACAAATCACCTCTACTCATTACTCATTGTCTTTTAGGTTGTAATGTCAGTTTGATATCTCTTAGTTGTTGTGCTGTTTATCTATCTTATTGTGGTATGAATGTATGATCGATGCTTGTTCCTTGTTTTGCTAGGATGTTTAATTTTGCTAGTGTGATGATATAATTATATCTCTTTGTGTGATAATTGGTCAATTATACTTCTAGTTACAAAGGATGTACTGTCAAAAATTTTATTATTGGATAGACTCATGGATAGGTTAGTAATGTTCTGGGCTTATTGCAGTGCAACATATGTATGTAGCACATCTCTGTGTGATCAGCTCCTTAATGCTCCAATGACAAGGTGCAGGTGTTAAAAAGCCCAACTGCAGCACAACTTTTCTTTTGCAATGATCATAGTATTGTTAACCTAATGAGGGTGCACTCTAGAATCCAATAAGTACTATCAACTATGTGGTTAGATGCTTATCAACTATGCCATTAGATGCTAAAGAACAAATTATCTATATTATAATATATTAACTGCGGACTTTAATATGTACTACCAGCTATAACAAACTTCACGTCGCTATATTTCCTATCTTCTTGGTATCCAAATATATAATATATTAACCGCACACTTTAATATCTATTACTACCTGCACTAAGTAATTTATCATTCAATTAATATTTAATAGTGCTTTATTCAATAATTAACCATAATCAGCGATGGGGGCTATCAGGCAACGCCGTGCTATCTTTCTAGTTGTTTTCTAAAGTGCAAGGCTGTGAGAGATTTTTGGCGGATCATGGGCATGTAAGAAATACGAGTTACGTTGTAGCATGTAGCTCAATACGTCGTATGTTTGAGGCGACATGGCTCATGAACAGATGCGCTACAGTATGAGTTTGAAGCTTGTTTGGCAGCAATCGATCTAGATGCGAGCCTGGGGATTGGGAAGATAATTTTGGAATAAAACTCTATCGTTCTTATTTCAGCAATGAAGAGCAACCATCTCAATTTTGTTGGTATATTGGTTAGAGAAGCAAAAAATCTAGTTTCCTTAGCCCCGGATCAGTTGTCGTTTTGTTACAGATAGTTAAATAATGTTGCACATATTTTTACTAGATATGGTGCGAGGTTAGTGCATGACAACCGTTTGTGGGTTGACGAAACACCAAACTTTGTATCGGATTAGTTGGCCAGCGATTTGACCTGTGCCGCTTGGTTAATGGAATGAAACATATTCTATATAGAAAACAATGCCAGTGAATGGCTCCACCATCCCAAACCAATTTGGTATCTGGTGTAAACCACGATCTAGCCCAATCATGCAAATCACTTTGCTCGATGGAACGAGTGCCGAATCGGCACTGCATCCTGGCCTATCCCTCTCGCGTAAACAGACCCATCGTGTAGCACCGTCAGACTTCGCTAGTTGCTACAAAGAAAAGAGAAAGATAGCTGGGTTCTGGTGTCGCACACGGTTTGATAAACTTGTCGAACTCTTCTACTATGTTATCCAAACCCAGTCTGTAAGTGTCGTCTGGTTTCTGGATTAATGATGATGAATAGCCTGCGGTTTCCTAGTGTCGTGTCAACGGAGCAGCGCCTGCCCCGCCGTGCGGCCACGTCCGCTAGCCGGCGAAACAACGGCTGCTCCAACAGAATTAAAATAAAAAAATTCCCCGTCCACGCAGGCAAGGCCGAAACAGCAGACCCAGTCACATAGCGGTCGACGAATTCGTGCGGCCCGCCCCGTCTCGGACCGGCTCAAGTGGCGAGTAGGGATGAAAACAAACGGGAACAGTTAGGAATATCTTCTAACCGTTTTTATTTTTATATTTTCTCTTGAAAACGGGAAAGTTGAAAACGGGTGCGAACTCGGGAATGTCGGGATATAAAAAACGAACTAATCCGAACATAAATATGCGGGTATCGATCAGGAACCAGTAATTTAAAATAAGAACACCGATCCGTAGAATAATGATTTCAAGCATCAGCGTGACACATAATTAATTCACACCAACAAAAGTAATTTATATCATACACAGATGAACCATATAATGACATAAATATCAACTGAAAAACAACTATCATGTCGTAACTCGAGTACTCGACATAACATATAATCACACAAAGACTAGAATTGAAGGTGGCGCAAGACCTTGAACAATATCGGTAGGTCAGCATCCGACTGAGACTGAACCATTGAGATCTGGTTGAACTTTGGAATAAAGATTATGTTTGGACTGGTCAGCCGAGCTTGGCATGTGGGCTACATTATGATTTATGAAGATTGATCTCAATTAGAAAAACGAAAAATTCTAGATTAAAAACGAAAAATCCGAAAACGGTCGGGGAAAACCCTATAACCGTTTTTATTTTCACATTTTCTTAAAAACAGAATAAAAACGGATGCGAAAATATTAAAAAGGGATCAAACGGGACGGAATATTCCGTCCGTTTTCATCCCTATACTGGCGAGACCCCAATCCCCACCTCTGCACCGCACAGACCCTCTCTCTCTCTCCGCCCCATCAGCCTCAATTCTCTCGCCCTTCCCCATTCCGGCCAACGAACCCTAGCACGGCGGCGATGGCGTCGGTCCCGCCCGACGACGCGGTGGCCGAGAACGGCCACGAGCACTACGGCAACGGCAACGGCCCGTCCCCGGCGAAGCGCCCGCGCGCGGTGATCTCGGCGGCCGAGATCCGCGCCGAGTTCGCGCACCACGACGCCGTCATGGCGCGCGTCAACAACGGCAGCTTCGGCTGCTGCCCGGCCTCCGTCCTCGCCGCGCAGGCCCGCTGGCAGCGCCTCTTCCTCGCGCAGCCCGACGCCTTCTACTTCCACGGCCTCCAGCAGGGGCTCCTCCGCTCGCGCGCCGCCGTTGCGGACGCCGTCGGCGCCGGGGACGTCTCCGAGGTCTCCCTCGTCGACAACGCCACCACCGCGGCCGCCATCGTCTTGCAGCACGCCGCGTGGAGCTTCGCCGAGGGCCGATTCGCGCGCGGGGACGCGGTGCTCATGCTCCACTACGCGTACGGCGCCGTCAAGAAGTCCATCCATGCCTACGTCGCGCGCGCAGGGGCCACCGTTGTCGAGGTGCCCCTTCCGTTCCCCGTCGCGTCGGTCGACGCTATTATTGCCGAGTTCCGTGCGGCGCTCGCGGTTGCCAAGGTTGGGGGGCGTAGGGTCCGGCTCGCGGTCATCGACCACATCACCTCCATGCCCAGTGTTGTCATCCCGGTGAAGGAGCTCGTCGCCATCTGCCGGGAAGAGGGCGTCGATAAGGTGTTTGTTGACGCTGCGCACTCTATTGGGCAAGTCCCTGTGGACGTGCGTGACATTGGGGCCGATTTCTACACAAGCAACCTCCACAAGTGGTTCTTTTGCCCACCGGCCGTGGCCTTCTTGCACACCCGCAAGGATGATCCGATAGCCTCCCAGCTCCACCATCCTGTCGTCTCGCATGAGTATGGGAATGGGCTGCCTATGGAGAGTGGATGGATTGGGACACGCGATTACAGTGCCCAGCTTGTTGTGTCTGAAGCCATCGACTTTGTGAACCAATTTGAGGGTGGGATTAAGGGGATATGCAGCCGGAACCATGACAAAGTGATTGAGATGGGTAGGATGCTTGCTGAGGCGTGGGGGACGTTTCTTGGCTCGCCACCAGAATTGTGTGGGAGCATGGTTATGGTGGGGATGCCTGGTTGCCTTGGCATTGGGAGTGATGATGATGCGATGCGGGTGAGGACTATGTTGAGGAAAGATTTCAAGGTTGAGGTGCCAATATACTACAATTCAAGAAGGGTGGAAGGGCAGGAGATGGCAAAAGATAAGAATGGTGATCCTGTGATAGGGTATGTGCGGATCTCACACCAGGTGTACAATGTCAGGGAGGACTACGAGAGACTGAGAGATGCTGTCAATAAACTTGTTTCTGAGGGGTTCACCAGCAGCAAGCTGCGGCCTTCTGAGAAGGTACTCTCTCAGCAGAAATGTTAGCAGGTTTAGTTAATTAATTTTCTTTGTTGATTGGCTTGGAGTCCTTCATAACTGATTGCCCTGGTTAACGTACAGTTGGATGGATGATACCAGCAGCATAGATATTTCTATTGTTTTAGTGGATATAGTCTCTGACAAGGCATGTTTATATAGAATATTAAATTAAGTTCATATGCATGTCTGTTTCCGGATTATAAAACCCTTACTTAATATAGGTAATGCTGATGATTAGTGCATATACTGGTGCAAAATTGTTTTGTGACACATCAATGGAAAAAATGAAGACTGCATAAAGGAAATTCAATGTGAAATAAACTGCATGAGCAGTATGTTCCAATCAATTTTGACGATGTCCTTATAAAGAAAATGGCATCTAGACGAAGACGGCAAGTTGCAACGGGTCCTTTTCCCTTTATCCATAATTTGTTTTGAAACTGCTAAAATGCACAAGTTTATGTTGAGAATGTTCCCTATTCACAATATTTTAAAACCGAATTCAGGTTTTGTGCAGCCAACCTTTCCTTTCTATTCTTTTATGTCCAATTAACAAACTTGCCTTGTGCATGTATGCTGCATTCTCGCGGAGCCGCAATATATCAACCATTCTACCGATGAACTTTGAAATGTTATTAACTTGAATACCTACATAAAATGAAAGGAAATGGTTCTATGCATGTTTGAGATCCTAGCCCACTTCTGTGACATGTTTGTCTTCTAGTAAATCAAAATGTGCCAAAGAGTTGCATGCTATTGCACTACAAATTGTTGCATCAATATGATAGCTTTTCAGCCATGCTGAGTAGAAGTTCTCTTTCTCTCTCCTCCCCCCCCCCCCCCCGCTCCGCTGAGTGTAATGACAACATTTAATTCTCTCATATTATAACTTGCAAACTCAGAAAATTTGCCGTATCTTGTTGTACAACCCAAGTATTTTTGTTGTCCAACAGTTAGTGTTTACAGAAGTCACTTTAAAAAAGGGTGTACAGAAGCATACTGACATTTTTGAAATTTTTAGCTGGTGAAAATGATGTGAGTGAACAAATTACTTGAACTGCCTAAGATAAGAGAACTGTTTTTCAAAAATCTTGGTATATTCTTATTTGTTGTATTGTAATAGAATGATCACCCACTAATGTTATTGATTATCCATTTTGTACATCAGAAGCAGCTGCTTGTGACCGTTAACTTCTTGCTTTTCAAATATTGCAAATGTATGCTTGGTTAGGTCACTGATGTAGTGGAGATGTTATATTTGTTGTGTCTTATTTGGAACTTGTGTTCTTGTTCATGATTGTACTTTAGAAACATTTTATGTTTCATAAAAGGATATATATAACATGGCATGAACTTACTAAGCTGTTAGGTATATAGACATTGGTTTGTGCATGGTGTACAACATTGGTGTTTGTAGTTTTTCGTCCAAGGCGGTTAGCATGAAGTGGCATAGCAGTACGAAGTTCTTTGTTTTTGTGAATGCATTTAGCTATATGCCATATGTCAAGGCCTCTGATTCGCTGTTTTTGAGACCTTGTATCCTACTAAAGCTAGATTTATGGTTTATGGAATCATTTACCATATTAAGTGTGCAACTTTGCTAGTACCTATAGAATACAGAGTTGCATTCTTAAGCAAAATAGCATGTTATTGTTCGTTTGCAATCCACGTGCCACGTGCCAGAACCATGACTTTTGCTATTGGTCTCCTTGTACCATTATTACTATTACTATATTTACTATCACTAGTACCTTTTTTATTTTTTATTTTTCTCATCATCTTTTTTGTTGGATCTTTTTGGTTTCATCTCTAGCCTACCCCAACTTGCTTGGGACTAAAAGGCTTTGTTGTTGTTGTTGTACGTCCTTGAAAAACTACAAATTCAAAATTGGAACTTCCCATTAGAAAATTGCCTGGTTGACATCCATCCTTAAATGGATTGATGATGGTGCCTTCTTTTATTGGTCTCCCTTCTAGATAGTACACATCAAACGAGAACTAACCTTAAGGAAGGGTAAAATTAAGAACTAGCAACCTAGGGATTAGGAGTACTAATTTTAGGGGTACCACTAATAGATATGCTCTGCACCTTTATTAACAATCAGAGCTGTTCCTGCCTCCTGGGGAAATCAGATCATTGTGCCTGTTGATGTTGAACTCTATATTCTTAGTATACACCTTCGAAGTTTTATGGTTTTCACTATCCATCACTGGGATTAACACACTAATGCCTAATGATGACATTAAATTATTCACATTGGACATGCTGGTTTGTTTGAGGCAAACTTAGTCTTAGATTCAACAAAGAAATAAATTGGCTTCCTGAGAAGTCGTCAGGCTGCCAAGTTCCTTTGTTGAAGAGCGTGTTCCATGGATGCCCAGCTTTCACACATCAATGGATATCGATTGCCTGGTTTTCCTCTACTGCTTACTTTACATTCTGAAAGCTATGGATGTATTATTTCAATCTGGCTGTGATCGCCACTTTGGTGACGATCCAAACCTTTGGCTGCAATGCTTGCTAATGCTTAATGGTTATTCATCCCTAATCTGTTTTCAAACCCCCTATGATCTGATGGATTTTTCTTGATTATGGTTGCAGCAAGAAGCTTTGGCGTGATGACATTACAGCCACCTTAGCACTCCACAAGAAGATGCTGTGGCCGACTACTTAGGTGTGGATCGTGTCACCACAGCCAGTGCTGCAGTGGCAGTGCGATCCAGCTCCCTCCCCATGGCATAGCCAGCCAGTTGATGTAGTGTACTTTCAGGAACTGACACGTGTTGCATTTTCCGTTCTGTGTATGTAACAATAATGCCCTGGCGTGTCTTTTCCCTTCCCTTCATTTTCGAGCCGCTGTAACCTAAGAATAATCTGAATGTAAGGAGATTGCAGCCGTTGTAGATTGATCGCCGGTTACCGATCATATTGATCAATGCATCAAGTGGCAGTGAACTACATGGTTGTGTCGAATTCTTAGGTCTGCTTATTGTACTGCTACCAGGAGAGCGTATGCAGAGATGTGAAACGCGTCCAGTTCTGGGAGCGTCTATGGCAAGCACAAGCATTTGTTGCCTTGGGGGCGAGTTGAGTCAACTATGCTCAGCGGCTGGTGGCGTTTGGACTGGGCTGCGGGTCTGTGTCCTCTGCTGCCGCCGACAGCGACAAGCTGCTCTCCGGCTATCATGCGGCAAATGACGCCGGAGGAGAGAACCCATCCGGGCATTCGGCTAGCCGGTTTCATCCTCTTATAATCTTCGGCCACCTCAAAGTAAGCACTTCTCCCCAAATGCCTCTTCAGTCTCCCCTTGTCATCCTTTATTTTTCCGGAAACACACTGAACCTTAGCGTGTCATAAGAGATCTGAGAGAACATTGGCCGGATTGCTTCTGTATAGCCTAAATTAATTGGTCTCTACCAGTGCAGAAAGAGCAAGGGCTAAAACATCATTTCTTTTGTTGCATATACGTACACGAATGGCAAACGTAACAACTCCGGGGCACAGAACATGCGCAACTTGTGAACCTACATGTCATCTGACTTTGCAGGCTGTATTTCCCTATGTTCATCTCAACCCAAACAGAACAGGGAGAACCGTAGAAGACACCAACCAGGAACAATTGGGGACATATTCTTTCTTGGCCTATCCGTTTAATGGCCACCAACCACTCAAGTAGCTGAGCTCAAATAAATTTCTCTACATCAAGTAATCAACACTGTAGATATCACCAAGTCACCAACCTGTTGCTTTCTCCTTTGATTTTTCTTAACACCGTCGAATTGAACCCTTTTTAATGCTTTGTATAATCACAACTACTTTATTGTTTCTTCAGAAAAACCATCCTTTGTTCACTTTGTAGTTTGCGATAAAATAGAATCTACTACTGTAACTAGTATGTGTAGGATGTATTGCACATTATATGTTGATTGTGATTTTAGAGCCTTATTTGATCTTATCTGTCTTATTGAATTCTATTTTGGTTCTTTTGGAGAAATTAATGGATTATCACATTATGGTGGAGTATTATGTTTTGTGCATCTTAAATACTGATAAAATGTGAATATTTGAACAATACCACTAAAAATTGAAATTACTACTTATCTAGTATCTATGTAGTGTCAAGCTTATATAAAGCTCAATTTTGCAAGAATCCATTAATTAATCCACATTTAATCTTATATTGAAACTTAAGATTCTTGGTACTTCTCTAGTGATCTTTTAATCTCAAGATTTTAATTTGAATTTTTCTCGCATTTGGATCAAATCAACAATGGATTTTATGTGTTTACTTGTAATAGTTGATTTTGTAAAGAATATTTTTGAAGCATGATGTTTAATTTTTAAAATCTTTCTTCTCATGCTTCTTGAAAGAAAGTTGATCTGATGGGAACACACTAGGGGTGGCCCGATCTTCACGGCAGTAGGTGGATGAACCAAGGATAACTAGCTGTGAACAGCAAGGGTAAATAGCTTTAACCTGCCAAGGTTGGATGCGACCAAGCGATAGGGAGAAACGATCCGAAACCTCCTGGACTCCAACTCGATCTCCAAACAATCATAGAATCACAATCCGGGACTAATCCACACAAAGGCCCAAAAGCCTGGAGCACGAATTAGGGGATCCCAGAGGGATCTCTCGCAAACCCAAGAGAACTCACAAGAATAAAGGTGTAAGACACTTAGCAGCTCGACTGTAATACCATATATCAATTTATCCAATGATCAAAAGTTGCTGAATGGTAAAACATAGGAGATATTTATACTAGGAACAACCCTCTCAGCAAGGTATGAACACAAGTCATCACGTTTGGGAGGTGAAAAGGGGCAGATTGTTGGTCATTCAATATGTCTTCTTGAGTTCTCGCACGTCTGTTTGGCTCTTGTGCAGTCTTTAGTTAAATGGTCATTACTCCCTCCTCGGAAGTCCAAATGACAAGCTGTTTTTTGGAGGTGAAAGTAGACTTGATAAGATTTTCAACCATGTGTATTATGCATACTGATTCAAAACAGGCTAGGTGGTGTGACTCGTGGGATGGAGGCATGTGTTAGCTGGCAGAACTGATCTCCCGCGTAACCCATCTCCATCTTCTTGTAATCCTTTTGTTCCAGAGCAGCCTCACGCATATATCTGTTGTTGTAGCTTCTTTGCCCGGTTGCGCGTAATTGGTCCTTCCAATACTTGTGTAACCAGTTTTGGTGTGGTGTTGGTTGGGATGTCCTCATCATCCTCCCCCTCTTGAAAAAGAGTCGTCCTTGACTCTATTGATCCATAGAATGGAGAGAGGTTAGAAACATTGAAGATCTTACTTACGTAGTACTCACTTGGAAGATCAATCTCATATGCATTATCATTGATCTTGTGAAGCACTTTGAAAGGTCCATCTGCTCGTGGTTGTAGCTTGCACTTGCGGTGTTCAGGAAAATGATCCTTACGTAGATGCACCTAGACTAAATCCCCAGGTGCAAACAACATCTTCTTTCGTCCCTTGTTGGCGCGCATCTCATACAGCTTGGTCATCTTCTCAATGTTCTCTCGTGCCTGTTCATGAATCTTCTTGACAATTTCAGCACGCTTACTTGCATCAAAGTTAACACGCTCCTGCATAGGCAAAGGCAAAAGATCTATGGGAGCAATGGGTTTGAAACCATATACTATCTCAAATGGACAAAACTTAGTGGTGAATGTATTGCCCTATTATATGAAAATTCCACATAAGTAGACTCTCTTCCCACATCTTCATATTCTTCAGTACAGCTCGCAGCAACATTGATAATGTGCAGTTCACTACTTCTGTTTGTTCATCGGTTTGGGGATGACATATTGTAGAAAATAGTAGTTTAGTTCCAAGCTTCCCCCATAAGGTCTTCCAAAAGTAGCTCAGAAATTTGGCGTCGCGATATGAAACAATGGTGCGTGGCACACCATGTAGCCGCACAATGTCCCTGAAAAACAATTCAACAATGTATGAAGCATCATCGCTCTTATGATAAGGAATAAAGTGAGCCATCTTGCTAAATCTATCAACAACGATAAAAATTGAGTCCCTTCTCCTTTTAGTACGAGGTTTACCAAGAACAAAATCTATTGAAATATCTTTCCACGGTGCATTAGGAATAGGTGAAGGAGTATACAAGCCATAAGGGTTCAAATGGGACTTAGCTTTATGGCATGTCTCACATTGCTACATGTATCTCTCAACATTGCGCCTCATCTTTGGCCAAAAGAAATGTTCAGCCAACACATTCTCAGTCTTCTTGGCACCAAAATGACTTATAAGTCCACCTGCATGAGCTTCCTGCAAAAGCAATAGACGTACAAAGCAATCTGGAATGTATAGTTTGTTAGCTCGAAACAAAAATCCATCATGCAAGTGATACTTTTCCCAGCCCTTTCCATTACCACACTTGGAATATGGTTCAACAAAAATATGAATCATTAGTATATAAGTCCTTGATACTTTCTAGTCCAAGAATTTTAGCATCAATCCTAGAAAGTAAAGCATGGCGTCTAGATAAAGCATCAACTACAACATTATCCTTCCCTTTTTTGTACTTGATAATATTAGGGAACGATTCTATAAATTCACTCCATTTCTCATACCTTCGATTCAGCTTTAGTTGACCCTTAAAATGTTTCAAAGATTCATGGTCTGAATGTATGACAAATTCCTTAGTTTATAAATAGTGTTGCCAAGTTTCCAAAACTCTGACAAGTGCATATAGTTCTTTATCATAAACAGAGTAATTGAGAGTTGTTCCACTAAGCTTTTCACTAAAATAAGCAATATGCTTACTTTCCTATATAAGCACTCCTCGAATCCCTACACCACTTGCATCACATTCAATTTCAAAAGCTTACTGAAATATGGTAGTGCAAGGAGTGGTGCTACTGTCAACTTTGCTTTCAGCTCCTCAAATGCCTTATCTTGTGTGTCACCCCATTGAAAAGGCACTTCTTTCTTTAACAACTCATTGATTGGAGCAGCAATGGTGCTAAAGTCATTCACAAACCGACGGTAGAATCCAGTAAGGCCAAGGAAGCTCCGCACTTGGCTCACATTTTGCAGAGGTAGCCACTCACGAACAACTTTGATCTTTTCCTCATCCACCTCCACACCTTGACCTGACACAACAAAGCCAAGAAAAACTACCTTATCGGTGCAAAATGTGCTCTTGGTAAGATTAGCATATAATTTTTCCACCCTCAGGACAACAAGCACACATTCGATATGTTCAATATGTTCTTTAAGGGTCTTGCTGTAAATTAAGATATCATCAAAGTAAATCACAATAAACTTGCCAATAAAAGCTCTAAGCACATGATTCATCAACCTCATGAAAGTACTAGGTGCATTGGTCAATCCAAAAGGCATGATCAACCATTCATACAGACCAAATTTTGTTTTGAAAGCAATTTTCCACTCATAACCCTCTTTCATTCGAATTTGGTGGTAATCACTTCGCAAATCATTAGAAAAGATGATAGAACCACTGAGCTCATCAAGCATGTCATCAAATCTAGGTATTGGATGGATATACCTCACCGTTATGTTGTTAAAGGCCCGACAATCAACACATATTCTTCACGAGCCATCTTTCTTTGGAACTAAAAGAACCTGTACAACACAAGGTGAGAGACTTTCCTTCACATACCCTTTGTTGAGTAAGTCTTGAACTTGGCGCTGAATTTATTTGGTTTCCTCCGGTTTTGTGCAGTATGGTGGTTGGTTGGGGAGTGGAGCACCTGGAACATGACCGATTTGATGCTCAATGCCTCTTTTGGGTGGCAGCCTAGGTGGTACTTCATCGGAAAACACATCTTCATAGCCCTGCAAGAGATCAAAAACGGTACTAGGCAAAGTAGAGGGTAAGTCATTAGTTGATAAAAGGGTTTCCTTGTACAGGAGTATAAGAACATGGCATTGGGTTCTCTCAATTCTTTCATATCCCCTTTCCTAGTCATCATTACTAATCCCTCTTTTCCCTATGGAGCAATTTGTGGTTGTGGAGTTTTGTTTGGCTTTGTAATCACTCGCTCACTATGTTTGTGGTTCTCACTCAAGTGTTTCTCGCTCTCTCGCTGTTTCTTTTTCAGATCATCCATCATTATTTCCTCCAGAATTAAAGGAAGCAAAGAGATACACTCCCCTTTATACATGAAAGCAAGCTTGTTCACTCAGCCACTAATCTGAACATCATGATCATATAACCAAGGCCGTCCTAGAAGCAGTTGACATGCTTGCATTGGAACCACATCACACACAATCTGATCTTGATACATTCCAATAGAGAATTGGACTGTCACAATGTTGTTAACCCGCAGCGCTCCACAATCATTAAGCCATTGCATCTTGTATGGAGCTGGGTGTCATAGTTGCTTTAATCCCATTCTTTCCACCAATTCCAAACTTGCAATATTATTGCAGCCGCCATTATCAACAATAATTCTGCATATAATGTTTTTGATTGTACCACGAGTGTGAAAAATGTTATGGCACTGGTTGTTCTCTTCTTTCCCAACATTGACACTGAGCACACGACGAGAGTCAAAGCAATTATTGTCTCCATCATCAGCTTGAATATCATCATATTCAGTTTTGTCATGGGCTAATGCTTTCTCATGTAATCCATCCTCCTCTGGTCCACTTTCAGATTCCCATTCACCTTGTTCATTGACAAACATTGTCCTCCTACTAGGACACTCAAAAGAAATGTGACCACGCCCCCCGCACTTGTGACACAATATTGCATGGGTTTGAGAGGTGGATGCCATTGCCGATGTAGCAGAGGACGCCCCTGTGTTCGCAGCAGGACGACGATTATCATTGTGAGGTGCAAGCGAAGAAGCCAAAGATGGTGGTGCCTTTGCAACAGGATTAGAAGGAGAAATCCTAGCTATAGCACCCTGAGAATGGCCATCGGCAAAAGATGCAATTGGTTGTTGTCGACGCCATGGTGTTGTAATTGAACAGCTCCCAAACGACCGTCCACATCCTTCTTGCTGAAGTTTCCTTTCAGTGCGCATAGGTTGATCAACAAGATCTTGCATATTATTATAAGGAAATACCTCAACAAATCCTGAGATGTCATCATTAAGACCATGCAAAAATCTGGCCATCTTGGATTCAGGGTCTTCTCTATTCCAGAACGAATCAAGAGCAACTCCATTTCCTTATAGTACTAATCTACTGATCTAGATTCTTGTCTCAAAGCTTGCAACCTATTGTGAAGGTCACGCTGATAGCTGGAAGGAACAAAATGCCTTCTCATCACTTGCTTCATCGCAACCCAAGTATTGATATAATCATACCCCAATACAAGTTGATTCTCCTGTATTTGATTCCACCAAGAGAGAGCATAACCTGAGAACTCAACGGAAGCAATATTTACCCGTTTCTCATCTGAAAGATTATGGACACGAAAAATCTAATCACACTGCTCTTCCCAATCAAGATAGGCATCACTATCTTCTCTTCCAGTAAACTTTGGAACACTCAACTTGATTCAAGCAATATTGTCTGGATTATCCCTATCATGATGACCACGATGGTGGCCTCCATCACCATGGACAGCACCACGATGATGAGGTCGTTGCTATCTATGACCAGCTGTCCGACCATCATCAAACTCATCTTCAGTGCCGTCCACGGAGTGCTCATCATGGACCTCGATATTGCTAGCAGCAAGGTCATGTTGCTGTAGAACCCTACCTCCGGTAGCGGGGAGGCGCTCATTGAGCAGCCTCTCCATAGCTTGAATCATCGTCTGTAGTTGTTGCACCTCAGCACGTGTGACTGGTACCTCTTCCTCTCCATGATTTTCACCATGAACACTTGGGTCAGATCCTGCCATGTTAGCGAAAGCGAAGAAAGTGGAATAGGTAACTTTTGTGGAACCACACAACCTCACATCTTACTCATCAATGTTCTTATGCGTTCTCAAAGAACCATGAGTGTGCAAAGGTGGAAGTACCATAGTTGTGATCATGTGATCGAAAGGATTACGAGTTGAAAAGATCCGGCTACAGGTTTTGGTGGAGCTCGGAATGTTGATTAAGGAGGGGGTGTAGTACCACTATCAAGTGTCGTTTCGCACGCAAAGGATGCAAAAACGTTGCTGATCAGATGAACCAAGAACTAAGGACTACAAATCTGAAACTTGTGATTAAGCAATCAGCAACACAACCCCTTTCAGCTTTTCATCTACTATTCTTTTTTTCTCTTTCTTTCTCACTTTTTTTATTTTTCTTTCACACTTTATTTTTCTTTTTCTTCTTTTTTTGACACTAACCAACAAATAAAAGAACTAAAATATGGGGAGTGTGGATATGAAGAAAAATTTAGCATGGTGCAACAACAATGGTGACCATGAACTAGAAGAACACAAACGACACAAGAAAAACAGTACTAAACAAAGACTCGGTAATTTTTTTTGGTGGGTTTCAGTTCTAGACAAAACAACAAAAACACATGGACTAGTGATAAACTAAAAAGACTAATTTGTGGGTGGTAAACCTACCGTGATAACCAAAGCTCTGATTACCAAATGGTGGGAACACACTTGGGGTGTCCCGATCTTCACGGCAGTAGGTGGATGAACCAAGGATAACTAGCTGCAAACAACAAGGGTAAATAGCTTTAATCTACCAAGGTTGGATGCGACCAAGCAACAGAGAGAAATGATCCGAAGCCTCTTGGACTCCAACTCAATCACCGAACAATCACAAAATCACAATCCGGGACTAATCCACACAAAAGGCCCAGAAGCCTGGAGCACGAATTAGGGGATGCCAGAGGGATCTCTCGCAAGCCCAAGAGAACTCATAAGAACAAAGGTGTAAGACACTTAGCAGCTCGGCTCCAATACCATGTATCGGTTTATCCAATGATCAAAAGTTGATGAATGGTAAAACATAGGAGATATTTATACTAGAAACAACCCTCTCAGCAAGGTATGAACACAAGTCATCACGTTTGGGAGGTGAAAAGGAACAGATTGTTGGTCATTCAATATGTCTTCTCAAGTTCTTGTGCGTCTGTTTGGCTCCTGTGCAGTCTTCAGTTAAATGGTCATTACTCCCTCCTCGGAAGTCCAAATGACAAGCCTTTTTTGGAGGTGAAAATAGACTTGATAAGCTTTCCAACCATGTGTATTATGCATACTGATTCGAAACAGGATAGGTGGTGTGACTCGTGGGAGTGGAGGCATGTGTCAGCTGGTAGAAATGGTCTCCCACGTAACCCATCTCCATCTTCTCGTAATCCTTTTGTTCTAGAGCAGCCTCATGCATATATCTGTTGTTATAGCTTCTTTGCCCGTTGTGCGTAATCGGTCCTTCCAATACTTGTGTAATCGGTTTTGGTGTGGTGTTGGTTGGGATGTCCTCATCATGATCTATATCTTGTTGCAATTACCGACTTGTGAAATCTCCATATACCATTATTTTCTTACAATTGGTAGTAATACAAATTATAACACTTATCGATCATCTCCCTTTCAAATTTTTCTTACAAGTGATTTCTTTCTTCGTGAAAGATTTCATTTAACTTCTATGCTAGGAATATTGGTTTCTTCAAAAAAAACTTTCCTTTTAGAGTCTTTTTTAGACTTGCTATCTCAGTGCTTGAATCATTACCCATATACTTGCTTTAGATAAGTTTTTGAGCATGTTTAGAACTTCTTCATATCTCTATATGCTCAATCTTTACTTAGTTTATTTGTTGAACTTTTTGAATGATCATTTGTTGATATTTTGGTTTTAGATATATTTTGGACATCGGTATTGGTATTTTGTCTTTTATTTGGTATCTTCAAGTCTTATATGCTATTTTATCTAAATTATATCTTATCGGATCTTGAAAGTAATGAGCATACTTGTTTGACTTAAATGTTAAAATCTATAGTATGTTTGCTTTCTTTGTTCCGACATTTAGAGTAAGCATCTCTTAAGTGTTTTTATTATCTAAAAGGTGCATATTACTTTCATTTGATTTCAATTAGTATATACCTTCATTCGGTATATATTTTCAATTAGTCGATCTATTGGTATGAAATTTATTTGTTATGATTTCCATATCATATCAATATACACTGGTTATTAGAGAGCTTGCTCTATGTGGTAGGTTTCACTTACCTTTTCGGACCTAATTAGTTTGGGGACCAAATTATATTTAAATGAGTTTTATGTACAATTGAGATATATTGGAAGCTTGGATTAATCATAATAAAGGCCCTTCCAAATAGAAGATCATTTCGATTGGATTTTTCATGAAAAATATTTTTATCTTTCAAATGGTATCTACAAAGAAGATCATCTCCTTCAACTTCAATTGGAATAAAAAAAAGACTATATCAAAGCAAAGCCAAGCAAGGATGTACAATAATTTACCACATCAATCCAATGCTATCTCAATAATTTGTTTTAAATTTATGCAATCTACACAAGTTCCTAGATTGTATCATAGCATAAAAATAATTTGCGAAAAATTATTTTTCATACAAGTACTTAAAAAACCTCTTTATTGCAAATATGAGCAATTTAAAGTAGCATATTTTTGTGGGAACTTAATAATCATGTTTATGATTCATCCAATCCCAAATATGCAAAAGATTTCATATCAAGTGCTTAGTTACTTTTATATGCAATATTGATAAAAATTACAAAATCTTTTGCCTAAGGTTTTTGATCAGCCTTAATTGCCCTTTTGGACATATATGCTTATGTGATGTTGATACCTTGTGATAAACAAGAAATTCGTTATAATGTTAACTATTTTTCTATGTTCAGCTTGGAGCCTAATCCAAAACACAAGTGCATTCTCTTGAAGGTATCTAATTGATATATTTTGGATATTTATTTCGGACTCATGCTTATTTTGCCTTCAACTGAATTTGTTTCAATTGACACTTTTTTTCTATTGGTATATCTTTCAATGGGTATACAATTGATATCCTTTGAAATTTAATTGATATCTTTATTGTTGCGTTGATATATTTTTCAATTGGTATCTTTTAAAATCTCATTTGGCATCATTTTGAACTCCTATTGTATAGCTTGTTCTCTTCATATAGTTCATAATTGGATAAGTGTATTTGGTTTAACTCAAATTATGGAAAATACACATATTACACTATACAAGGTCTTGCACTAGCTCTCAATGATTCCTTTTCTGGGATAGAGCTAATGTACTTTGGAAAAAAAAATCTCTTTTGGCAAGTTCTCCATAATTCTTACAAATTTGATGTGAATTAGGGAAAATTTTGTTTCAATGATTCTATTTTAGTATTAATGTCAATTGGGGGAGAATTTGAACTAGAAGTTATATTTTGAAAGAGATTGTTTATGGGGGAGAATTATTGCTCATGGGAGAAAACTTGTAATCGCATATGTTTGAAAAGAGGATGTCATTTGGGGGGAGTTTCAAAAGCAAAATCATGCAATTTATTTTTGGAAGTTGTTTTGCTTTCCATGAGCATATTCAACTTCATACATACTCTATCATGCTTGCTTGATATGTATGAAGGAAACTCCGTCCAAAATTTGAGATAGACGATATATGCAATAATATTCAAGATTCATTCACACATATATAGATTGTAGAGGAGTTTACTATATACATATTGGTTTTTACTAACATCAAAACCTTTGTGGTGTTTGATGTTAGTAAAGCTATTTTTGGCAACCTCAAATGTCTTTGTGATGTTTGATGTTTCCAAAACTTGTTCTTTATATATATTCATCTTTGGATCAAATGTATACTTATAACTTTAAAATTTTGTCAAATATAATTATCTAGTGAGATTATCATCAATATCTAAAGTGGGGGAGATTGAATGTGCATCTAGCCATTATGTGTGGTTTTGGTAATTAATGATAATACCTATTATAATAGCCCAAAATCCCAAAACCAAGAAGATAAAAACTTTTTCAAAAGAAATTTAAAAAGATTTTTGCAAAATTAGATAAATCCCTAAGTGTGTATGTGTGCTTTATACAAATGTACATATGTGTGGATATATGTGTTATGTGTATAAACACATGTGTACATTGTGAGCTATTTTCCTATAAAAGAATATTTATTCATATATATGCATATGTGTCGGTGTATTCAGAACCAGGGGTCCCTAAGTCCCGAGGCCAGGCCGGCTATCCACCACATGTCACCACCCTGCGAGGTAAGAAAAAGCTAAGTCCCGGGAGAAGGTGCTCGGGGCCGCCGCCTCTGGTTCCCGAGCACCCTAGTTCCCCGATGATCTGCAGGGTCCAAATACTAAGACCAAAGTGCTCGGGAGAGAGTGCTCGGGGCTGCACGTGGCAGCCCCCGAGGACCCGGTGCCCCGAAGGCCCCACCAAAGTGCTCGGGAGAGAGTGCTCGGGGCTGCACGTGGCAGCCCCCGAGGACCCGGTGCCCCGAAGGCCCCACTAAAGTGCTCGGGAGAGAGTGCTCGGGGCTGCACGTGGCAGCCCCCGAGGACCCGGTGCCCCGAAGGCCCCACCAAAGTGCTCGGGAGAGAGTGCTCGGGGCTGCACGTGGCAGCCCCCGAGGACTCGGTGCCCCGAAGGTCCCACCAAAGTGCTCGGGAGAGAGTGCTCGGGGCTGCACGTGGCAGCCCCCGAGGACTCGGTGCCCCGAAGGTCCCACCGCAGTACTCGGGAGAGAGTGTTTGGGGCTGCACGTGGCAGCCCCCGAGGACTCGGTGCCCCGAAGGTTCGCGCAAGATCATTCAACGACCCGAAGGGTCCCGTTGTCAGGGTGTCATCCAGTCAAAGGCCCAATGCCGCATTTAATAGGCACGCGCGGTCTGACATCCTGACATCCTGACATTCTCAGCTGCCCACGCCCCAGTGTCAGACCCTGCCATGCACTAGCAGGGGGCCGTGGGTCCATTAAATGCACGGGTCCCGTCCCGTTTTATCCAGGTGCCTCGGGATAACGTTGCCAGAATCGAAGCACTCCGCCTGCCACCCTGCCCTGGCAGAAGAACAAGACAGGGTGGGCGCACTGGGCACCTCTGAGGCTGACCGGTGGGCCCCTTTTAGGGCGCCCCGAGGCTTCCGCAGCGGCTGGTGGTCGAATGCGCGCCGCATTTCTCCACCGCCCCTGTCACTTCGCCAAAATGAAATGATTACGCCTTTCTCCGTGGCACCTTGGCATTCGTGTCCCCTCTTTCCCATTCAGGATATGTTGAGGTCGGCGCGCCTATAAAAGGAAAGGATGGAGAACACTAAAAGCAAGGAGAAAAAAAGGCCTTCGACCACCAGACGACCAACAATCTCCGACGAACCAGGCCAAAGATAGATCGACAGACACTCGAACCAGCTCAAGTTAAGCTAGAACATAAGAGCCTCAAGCTCTTTGTAAACAGCTCTCCCCTTAGAACCAGATACCTCCTTGAAGAATTCCCTTCAAGGATAAATATAGTGTTCATACAGGAGTAGGGTGTTACGCCTCCGTGCGGCCCGAACCTGTCTAAAACCCGGCGTACCCACTTTTTCTTGCATTAGGGTGATCGTCTCCCGCCAGCCATCGCATTTATTTCCGTTCCCGCTTATTTCCCAAACAAGTTTTTTCAGGATCATCCCCCCGGCCGAATCTCTAAAAAGGGGTCTCTCGGGATCCCTGCGACAGGAGTTCACTCTCCGACAGCTGGCGCGCCAGGTAGGGGGGAATATCCCTGGATTGTTTGTTTCACTTTTTTCTCCACAGGAAAAGATGGTAGGTGGGCACCGTCTCCAGCGTTCCGGCTCCACTTCCAGTAACGGAACGCTGCCCCACGAAGAAAGCCCCGTCGCTGCTGCGTACCCGCGGCAGCCGCCATCCACGCGTGCGGCTTTTCCCGCCCAAGGGGATCAAGGCGCTGGGCCCATCAGCGCCGCCGCCGCTGCCAACGTACTTTCCGACCCCCAGCAGGTGGTCGGGACCCCGGCCGCCAGGTCTGCCTCTGGACCACGTCGGGTGCCGCCTCGGTGCAGGCTCGCTTTCAGTGAGGCCAGCCCAGGGAGCGCGTTGCTTGCAGCACAAGCTCTCCTCAGACACCCGCCCATTCAGGCCACGCCAAACACTCCGGAAGGCCGGTGGATGCAAGACGTCGTCGCTTTGGTCGGCACTGCTCGTCGCCAGGTGCAGGCCGGGAGTCCTCGCACCACTTCTCAGCACGGTGCCGCCAGAGCCGGCTCCTCAGCGGGCAACACCCGCACGGGCCGAGGGGTCTCCAGGCGGAGTGCCGTCCCCCTGGCCATGTCCGGAGCCCGGGACATTCGTTTGCACCTTGACGAGCGGAGGGGCCACGAAGATGCTCGAGTCACTCTCGAACGTCAGCGGGAGACCCGGCAGGGGGTTGGGGCAGAGGACCAGGCTTCCTCTCTCCCAGCCCATGACCACCGGGGATCCCCGGCTCGCCGCTTCTCGCCACCAAGAACCCCCGCTCGTGCTGCGGGGTACGGCACCGGTTGCCGTGCCTTCACCACCGAGCTCCGCCGGGTGAGGTGGCCTTCCAAGTTCCGCCCCGAGCTGCCGGAGAAGTATGACGGGTCCATCGACCCCGTCGAGTTCCTCCAGATCTACACGACGGCCGTCCAAGCGGCCGGAGGCAGCGAAAAGGTGATGGTAAACTATTTTCATGTTGCCTTGAGGGGTTCCGCCCGCTCTTGGCTTATGAACTTACCCCCAGGATCTATCAGCTCCTGGGATGACCTGTGCCACCAATTCGTGGCCAACTTTCAGGGTACGTTCGCACGTCCCGGTCTGGAGTGCGACCTCCACGCCGTCCAACAGCAGGAAGGGGAGACGCTACGGCGATTTATACAGCGTTTCAGCCAGGTTCGCAACACTATTCCGCGAGTGGCCCCCCATGCTGTTATTGTTGCTTTTCGGCAGGGCGTCCGTGATGAGCGGATGCTCGAGAAGCTAGGTACGCACGAGATCGAGACCCCTGCGGAGCTTTTCGCACTGGCCGATAAGTGCGCCAAGGCTGCGGAGGCCAGGGCATGGCATGCTCCTCGCCCCGTTTCCGACCAGCCAAGTTCTTCCCGCTCTGATAAGCGGGAAAAGAAAAAGAGAAGGAAGCGCGAGGCCGCTCCCGTTGAGCCAGCCCAAGTCCCCGCTCACAGGGAGCCGCAAGAGCCCGATCGCCGGCAAGAGCGTCAGCCGGGTGCCGATCGGCGCCCCGTCAGGGCCCCTGCTCGGGCTCCTCCTCGGGCCTCTGTGCCCGCGAGGGCCCCGGCACCGGCTAGGGCGTCAGCTCCAGCAAGAGCCCCGGCCCCTGGCCGAGCTCCTATTCCAGCGAGGGTCCCCGCTCCCGCGGGGCCCGAGCCAGGTAAATGGTGTCCCATACACCTGACCAGATGGCACGACCTCACGGAGTGTCGTACGGTCAAAGGACTCGTGGAGCAGCGCCAGAGGGAGCGCGACGAGTCCCACGGAGGAGGCAATGCCGAGGTCGTCCCCAACAACACCGAGCTCGGCTTCCAGGAGCCCGAGCATGCGGTTGCCTTCATCGACGGGGGCGCTTACACACCCTGCTCGCGCCGTGGCATCAAGGTCATGCGGCGCGAAGTGTGCTCGGCAACCCCGAGCGAGGAGGCCACAAGACCCCTGAGGTGGTCGGATGCTCCGATCACGTTCAGCATGGCAGATCACCCCGTCAGCACTGCAGCCGTGGGACGGCTACCTCTGGTTGTGTCTCCCACTATCTGCAATGTTAAGGTCGGCAGAGTGCTGATCGACGGTGGTGCCGGCCTCAACCTCCTTTCCAAGGAGGCTTTTGAGAAGCTGCAAGTATCTTCCCGACGCCTAAAGCCGTCACTCCCTTTCTGTGGAGTAACTCCCGGGCACTCCCTGCCCCTCGGGCAGGTTGAGTTGCCTGTCACATTTGGGAGCCGGGACAACTTCCGCACGGAGTGCGTCCTCTTCGATGTTGCGGAGCTCCCTCTCCCCTACAACACCATCCTCGGGCGTCCGGCGCTTGCCAAGTTCATGATGGCCGTGCATTATGCATACCTTACGGTTAAGATGCCCGGCCCCGCAGGCTCTATCTCCGTGGTCGCCGACTCCCGCGGCGCCGTCTCCTGCGCCGAACAATCATACATGGCTCTGGTCTCAGCACAGGCCGAGGTTGATGGCTCTTCAGGGGGCCCGGGACCCTCTTCATCCAGACCCCGACTCGCCGCCGACACCTCTGTTCCAACGAAGGAGGTCGAGGTGGGCGAAGGCACTACCCAGGTTGTCCGAATCGGCAGCGACCTGGGCAGCAAATAGGAAAGCGCGCTCGTCGCCTTCCTCCGGGCTAACGTGGACGTGTTTGCCTGGCAACCGTCCGACATGCCCGGGATCCCTAGGGAGGTGATCGAGCATCACTTGGCCGTGCGTCCGGACGCCCGCCCGGTGAAGCAGAAGGTCCGGCGGCAGGCGCCAGAGTGCCAGGAGTTTATCCGCGAGCAGGTCCGCAAGCTCCTCGACGCCGGATTCATCCGAGAAGTCCTCCACCCCGACTGGCTAGCAAATCCAGTCATCGTCCCGAAGGCCAACGGCAAGCTTCGCATGTGCGTGGACTACACCGACCTTAACAAGGCTTGTCCTAAAGATCCCTTCCCCTTACCTCGCATTGATCAAATCGTAGATTCAACTGCGGGATGTGATCTTTTGTGCTTCCTAGATGCAAACTCTGGGTATCACCAGATTCGCATGGCCGTAGGGGACGAGGAAAAAACTGCTTTTACTACCCCGGTGGGGACTTATTGCTACATGTCAATGCCTTTCGGCCTGCGCAACGCTGGATCATCCTTCCAGCGCGCCATTCGTATCACTCTTAACTCGCAGGTTGGCCGCAACGTCGAAGCCTACATCGACGATCTCGTGGTCAAAACCCGAGACCGCGCCACCCTGCTCGAGGACCTTGCCGAGACTTTCAACAGTCTCCGCTCTACCCCCCTCAAGCTCAACCCGGAGAAATGTGTCTTCGGGGTCCCGGCGGGCAAGCTCCTTGGTTTCTTGGTCTCTGGCCGAGGAATCGAGGTCAATCCGGAGAAGATCCGGGCCATCGAGCAGATGCGACCCCCGGTTCGACTCAAGGAAGTCCAGCGCCTCGCCGGCTGCATGGCCGCCCTCGGGCGCTTCATCTCCAAGCTCGGGGAACGAGGGCTCCCCCTCTTCAAGCTTCTGAAAAAATCCGGTCATTTTGACTGGACGCCGGAGGCCGAGCAGGCCTTCCGCGACTTAAAGAAGTACCTTACTTCACCACCCGTGTTGGTGGCTCCTCCTCAAGGTGAGCCCCTGCTGCTTTACGTTTCAGCCACTCCTCAGGTTGTGAGCGTAGTATTGGTGGTGGAGCGAGACGAGTGTTCAGGGCCGGGTGCTGGGTCCCAGCTCCCAGAGGCCCCCGACCACTCACCTGTCCTCGTGGCTCCCCCGGAGCGAGGGGTCGAGCCCGAGCACACTGCTCTTCCCAGCCAAGGAATCGAGCTCGAATGCTCGGCCAACCCCGACCATACCGCCGACCCTGGGGGCTGTGGCAGCCCCCCGGGTGGGGCCACCATCCGGGCCCGCCGGGTACAGCGACCGGTGTACTTCGTCAGCGAGGTCCTCCGGGAGGCCAAGACAAGGTATCCCCAAGCTCAGAAGCTGCTCTATGCCGTGCTCATCGCCTCCCGGAAGCTGCGCCACTACTTCCAGGCGCACAAAGTCTCGGTGGTTACCACTTATCCACTGGGACCCATTCTCCGGAACCGGGAAGGCACCGGGCGCGTTGTCAAATGGGCAGTAGAGCTGGCGGAGTTCGACCTACACTTCGTCAGTCGCCAGGCAATTAAAAGCCAGGCACTCTCCGACTTCTTGGCAGAGTGGACGCCCGTCCCCTGCGTCGTCCCAGATGAGGTTTCTGCCTATCCCGGGCACGACGCGCCCGGGTACTGGGTCATGCACTTCGACGGCTCCCTCTCGCTGAAAGGCGCAGGGGCCGGAGTGGTTCTCACCTCCCCAACGGGTGAAGAGCTCCGGTACGTCGTACAGTTGCAATTCCGCGCATCCAACAACATGGCGGAGTATGAAGGTCTCATCGCCGGCCTCCGAGCTGCGGTGGGGCTCGGGATTCGTCGCCTCCTGGTCAAAGGGGACTCCCAACTGGTCGTCAACCAGGTGTCCAAGGAGTACCAGTGCACGGATCCTCAAATGGCGGCGTACGTGGCTGCAGTCAGAAAGCTCGAGAGACGCTTCGACGGCCTCGAATTGCGGCATATCTCTCGCCGCGACAATGCTCCGGCCGACGAGCTCTCTCGCCTGGCCTCATCACGTGCGCGCGTCCCTGCCGGAGTCTTTGAAGAAAGACTCGCACGGCCTTCCGTCCTGCCTGCCGAACAGGATGAAGGGGAAACCTCGAACTCAATTCAGGAAACCCCGGCGGTGCCCTCAGTGGGAAGCCCCGTCAGGGCGCCGCCGTCCAACGAGCGCGCTGTGCTCGCCGAATGTTCTCAAGATGCCTCGTGGATGTCTGACATCCGAGGGTACTTGAAAGAAAAGTTCCTACCCGAGGATGAGGCGTCTGCCGAAAGGGTTGCTCGGCAGTCCAAACGCTATGCCATTGTAGATGGGGATCTCTACCGACGTAGCGTAGGAGGTATCCTCCTGAAATGCATCTCTCGGGTAGAAGGCGGCGATCTTCTCGCTAAGGTCCACGAGGGCGAGTGCGGTGGCCATTCATCGTTCCGCACGCTGGTCGGGAAAGCCTTCCGGCAAGGTTTCTGCTGGCCTACAGCTCTCCAGGATGCTTCCGAGCTGGTTCGGCGCTGCAGGGCATGCCAGTTCCATGCAAAGCAGATTCACCAGCCAGCTCAGGCTCTCCATACCATTCCCCTGTCATGGCCTTTCGCGGTCTGGGGTTTGGACATTCTGGGTCCATTCCCCCGAGCAGTCGGGGGCTATGCATACCTATATGTCGCTATCGACAAATTCACCAAGTGGCCGGAGGCGGTCCCAGTCATCAAGGTGACCAAAAACACGGCGCTCCAGTTTATCCGCGGCATCACTAGCCGCTTTGGTGTCCCCAATCGGATCATCACCGACAACGGCACCCAGTTCACAAGTGCCTTGTTCGGGGACTATTGCGAAGATCTCGGCATCAAGCTCTGCTTCGCTTCCGTCGCTCATCCTCGGAGTAACGGGCAGGTCGAGCGCGCCAACGCGGAGATACTAAAAGGCCTCAAAACCCGGACCTATAACGTGCTCGCTAAGCACGGGAAGGGATGGGTGGACGAGCTGCCAGCCGTGCTATGGGCCAATCGGACTACGCCAAGCCGCGCTACCGGGGAGACTCCTTTCTTCCTCGTCTACGGCGCCGAAGCAGTCCTCCCCTCCGAGCTCACTCTGGGCTCCCCTCGAGTGCATGCATACTCTGAGGGTGAGCAGGAGCATCAAATGCGCGACGACGTAGACTACCTGGAGGAGCGCCGGCGGCGTGCTGCTGTCCGGGCGGCTCGGTACCAGCAGAGTCTGCGGCGTTATCATCTGCGCCATGTCCGGGCCCGGTCTCTCGAGGTGGGGGACCTAGTTCTCCGACGCATCCAGTCGCGCGAAGGAATGAATAAGTTGTCCCCTGCGTGGGAAGGTCCCTTCACCGTGATCGCGGTCCCCCGGGCAGGTTCTTTCAGGTTGGCGACGGAGGAAGGACAGCCACTCCCGAATCCGTGGAACATCGAGCATCTTCGACGCTTCTACCCGTAGATGGCCGTGCTCGCGGTTCAGGTTAGTAAGGCCGGGGGCTTCTCCCCGCCCGAGCAGTCTGAAGGCTTCGCCCCGTGGGGTAAGTCGATGTCACCCAACCTTGTAAATATTGCACATTAAGTTTTTCAATAAGCAATCGCTATATCAAAATACTTTTTCTGGATTCCGTATGTTTAATATGTCTGGTGAGGAGCTCGGTTGTGCGAGAAAAAGTTCGCTCTCTCTTTTTTCCCGTTGACAAAAGAATCCCGATCGGTATGCATGCGAGCAGTCGCCGCTGACCCACGTCCGGCATGGTAGGCTGTGGTGTTCGGTGTCATGGCAGGCTCCCGGGCACTACCAAGTTTCGGGGTGCTCTGGGTAATCCAATCGCTCGAGCTGCTCGAGTAGTCCGGAGCTCGGGCCCTCGGAGCGGGCTGTCGGTGCTCGGTCTGGTCTGTCATACCCGGACGCCACCGAACCATAGGACCTCTAGGTTATGCCTCTGTCCGCTCTTGTTCGCCGGTTTGGGTATTCGAGAGGTCTCGGGTCAAAAACGAGAACAGTCTATAGCAAGTACCGCACTAACAGAGCGCACCAGACAAAGAAATTCTATATTCTCTCTCAAGTCACAGGCTGGCAATCACAAGCAGTTCGGCCGCGAGGGCTTCAATGCCCCGGTCTCTGGTCGGCCCCAAGGGTCTTCGGGTGGTCCTACCACTTAGGCTTGGGTGGTCGAGGCCACCCGACCCTAGGAGCCTCGTATGCCTCTGGGCCCTCGGGCGCTCCGTTGAAAGAATCAAGTCCCCGGGCCCCCGAGCTCGGAAGCACACCCCTCCTGGATCGGTTAGCCGGAAGGCCGACAGCTGTCCGGTGAGTGGTTATATTCAGACAAGTCTGCTTTCAGTAAATTTATGTTCCCGAGTCATTCTCGGGGGCTCTCGCGCTTTAATCTGTTCGGCGAGGTGGTCTCCTTGCACGCAAAAACCCTGCCGCGTGTCTACTTTTTCCCAGAACGACATAGCGGTTTGTAGAAAGGAGTACCGTGCTTACGATAATGTCTGACCGAAGCCCTTCGTGGTCGTCGTGGTGTTCGGTCTGCTTTTATGGACCCCGAGCACTACCGAGTCCTCGGGTGCCCTGGGTAATCCTATCGCTCGAGCTGCTCGAGTAGTCCGGAGCTCCGGCCTTGGGGGCGGGCTGTCAGTACTCGGTCCGGCCCGTTTTGAGCCCGGGCACCACCGGACCGCGAGGACTTTTGGTCACATTCTCGCCCGCACGCGTCTCCCTTCTACTAACTGAGTGGTCGCAAAGTGAAAAAGTGTTCATTAGGCACGGCGTGTTCCGAGCAGGATCGATCTATCTCCCGGGCAAGGGAGTCTGTGTCTTCGTTTCTTAACCTAGGCAGTACGGACTCGCGAGAGCTTGAGGGCTGGCTGCGCCAACGCCAGCGACCGGAACAACTTCATTTCTCGGGGATGGGAAGGTCGGGAACGGCCCGACTGAGTACTCCCCGGGACTTCCAGGCAGAGCACCAGAAGAAACATCAAACACACAGAGAAATTGGAGTTGCGAGCCCAAGGAAAAGCTGCCATTATATTCACAAGACATATACAAGGCGTTTTCTAAGGGTTCACTCCTAATATTCACTCCTACATCTACAACAAAAGAAGAGAGGGCACAGAGGGCCTAGTCGGCGGCAGAGGCGTCGGCTGAATCCTCCGAGTCGTCCCCGGGGGCTGGCGGCGGCGGCACCTCTCGCCTGAAGCCGGCCGCCACCACGGAGGCGGTACTCCTAACCGCTGCCCGGGCGGCCTCCTCCTCAGCCTCGACTACTCCCTCCCGCGCTGGCTCCAACGGGAAGTTCGGGTCCCTGCTTCGGTAGCAGGCCAGGACGTGCTCGGCCACGGCACGTGCCAAGCCACGTCCCTCCCGGGCGGCAAGTTCCTGAACTGCCCAGGGCAGGGTCTCGAGGCGCTCGCAGACCTGCTGCAGCCCCAACACTTGTCGTGCGGGGCCGTCGCCCTTCTTGTCGTCGACAAGCCGTCCGAGACCACCCTTCTCCACGGCCCGTCGCATCCGCCGGAGGATGTCCTCCAGCATATGCTCAAGGTTGACCCGCGAGACAAAGGCGGTCTCGAGCTTCTCCTTGGCGGCCCGCAGCTGTGCCTCGAGTCCCTGGTCCCTGGCCGGACCAGAAGAACCGCCAGCTGCGGCGGGGACGGCAGCCTGCTTCGCCTTGGCCACCATCTCGGACAAGGCGCGCTCATGGGCGGCCAGTTCCGCCTCGTGCTTCGCATTCTCTTCCGCCCTGGTAGCCGCGGCGGCCACCGCAGCAGCAGCTTCGCCCTCTCGGCGACTCAGTTCGCCTTCTCGGCGACTCAGCTCATTCTCCCGCCGGGCCAGCACATCCTCCTGCTGGACCACCGAATCCTCCCGGGCACCGAGTTCAGACGCCGATAGCTCGTTGTCTACTTCCCGGATGGAGACTTCCTCTTCCCAGCGCTTGATTTCTTCTCTGATCTTCCGGAGGTCGTCTTCCCAGCGCCGGAGGTCGGCGTGCGTCTTCTCGGCCGCGCCCTCCCGGCGGGTCAGCTCGGCTTGCCGCTCCTCCGCAGCCTGCTCCCGGGCTTCGACTGCCACCTCCCTCTCCTGCGCCTGCCCCATCCTGGCAAGGGCCTTGGCAGCTTGCTGCCTCGACGCCTCGGCCAAGCGGGCGGCGTCTTCTCGTTCCCGCGCGGCCTCTGCCCGCGCGGTCTTCAAAGTTTCTCGTTCCCGCGCGGCTTCCGCGCGGATGTCTTCTAGGAGTTTCTGCTCCCGCGCGGCTGCCGCACGGGCCTCCTCCTGGGCGCCCGCCAGCTGCGCCTTCTCCAGTGCCAGGCGGGCGCACTCGGCTTCGAGCTCCCCCTCCTTGGCCTTCACCACTGCGCCCAGTTGCCCGACTGCTGCTTGGACGCCTTTAATGGCGGCCAGGAAGGGATCGGCAGGCCGGCCGGGCACTGCGGGCGCCCAGGCTTCTCCGCGCGATGCCTCCAGGGGGGCCGAGCTCTCCGCCGGGCCTTGCGCCGCCATCCGCCCCGGGCTCTGCCTGCCCGGGGTAGGCTCCGCCGGAGCCAAGGTCTCGGACGGCGGCCGCGTTCCCGCATCGGCCGCCCTATCCACCGGCCCCGGCAGAACATCCGCCTCCACCGTTATCCGCCCCGGGCTCTCCGCGCCCGGGGTAGGTTCCGCCGGCACCCTTCTTTCGGCTGCCACCTCCGCCTCTCTCCCAGGGGCCGCCACGTCGATTGGCACCTCCGCCGATCCTATGCCGGCCTCCGCCGTCGCAGCGGGCAGGCTCGGCTCTGGCTCCGGCGCCTGCTCTCTCTCCGTCACAACAGCGCCTGCAGCTGGCCTGCGGGAGACAAGTGAAAGTTGTCAAAACTTAGTTCGGGCCGAAAATGCCCATGGAAAAGCAAGAAAGAAGACTCACCGATACCGCCATTTGGCCGCTGGGAGTCTGATGTCCGGGTCCGGTGCCGTCGGTCCGGACTCCTCCCGCCGCCTCTTCCGCTGGGGGCTCGGCTGAGCCACTACGCAGGCCACGGGCGCCGTCGTGCGAACCTCGGGTGCCGCCGGACGGGTCTCGGTCTCCGCCGTGCAGGTCGCAGGCGTCGATGCAGGCCCCATCCGCACCAGGCGCGGCTCCAGCACCGGAAATGCCGCCGCTGCCGTCGGCGACGGTGGAGAATCCGGCACTAGGATCAAGGCCCGGGGTCGCTTTCCCCGGTCTCCCGGCGCCAACTCTTCAACAACTTCAGTGGCGCCCTCCTCTCCGGCACGGCGGCTGCTGCTTGCGGCGGCCCCGTCGCCAGCCCGCGCCGAACTACCTGCGACCTCCTCGCCAAGAAGTTCCTCCAGCCCGGGGAGGTCGGAGGCCTCGGGACTCCGGCTTCGTGGCCGGTCCACGGGCCCCTGGGCATCGAACTCCGGCAGCCCCGCCATGATGGCCACCCGGTTGGGATTGGCGCAGAGCGCCATCTCTGGCCATGGGAGCTCCGCCCGGCTCATGTCCTCCGTCCCGGTGATCACTCGGGTCATCCCTCGCAGCTCCGCCTGCCCCAGATCCCAGCTCGCGCCAATCTGGGTCCTGGTGATGTCCTCCGGCCCGGTGTAGAACCAGCTTGGTCGGGCCCGCTCTCGCAAGGGTGCCAACCGACGACGCAGAAAGTCCACAACCACCATGACTGAGGTCAGCCCGCCCTCGCGCAGTTCCAAGATGCGCTCTAGCACCGGCTTCAGTCTCGCATCTTCTGGCGGCGGCGCCTCCCACGTCGACCGCCGAGGTTCCGCCGCCCTCTCTGGCAATTCGAGGCGCTCGTGGGGGTCGATGTCGACGAAGAACCAGTCCCGCCGCCACTCCTCCCACTTGCTGCGCAGAACCTGGGGAATATAATGATCCCCCAGGCCTTCCCGGAGCCGAAGGTTGCAGCACCCCGCGACGTCCACCGTGGAGTGCCCCCTCTTCTTCCCCACCGGCCGGAGAACGAAGAAATGGCGAAGTAGCGTCGCCGACGGCATCACCCCCACGAACATTTCGCAGAGATGCGCGAAGACCGCCAACGCCACGACGGAATTGGGGCTTAGGTGCGCCATTTGTATGCCGTACGTCTCCAAAACTTGCAGAAAGAAGGCGGAGAACGGCGGCACTAGCCCCGCCGCCACGAAAGAGGTGAAGAGAACGGTCCGCCCAGGGACGGTCGTCGCCGGCGTCAGAGTCGCCGGCCTCACCACCACGGCACCTTCCTGACCCTCCGGTACCAACAGCTTCCTAATCTTATCCGCCGCCTCCTCATTCCTCAGACGAGACTCCGGCAAGATGCTGTCCGAAGTCCTGTCCCGGCGTCCTCCTCCAACCCTCGTCATCTCAACAGGGTGGAAGGTGTTTTTTCGGTGGAGAAGAGGGAGAAGGGAGAATGCTCCGGTCGCCTGGGATTTTCCTGAGGGCTTCGGAGCACCAAGAAGGCAGGAGCGCAAGTGCAAGAGAGCGTAAAAAGGGGAAACGGACCGATCCGTTCCCCCTTTTATATCTCAAAATTCGAAAACTGCCGCCCCAGACGGTTCGCTCGGCGAAGCGTCGCCTCGATCGACGCAACTGTCAGACGAATCTCCCGCCGATCGCACGATGTCAGCGGTTGCCAGGCGTATTTTCCTCGATCTGCGCGGCGACCGCGCGTGCCGCCCGTATGGTTATCATACCCTTCGGAAGTTGTGTGGACACGCGTCCACTCATTTTCCCGTTGGAACGTACTTAAGGTCTAGGTCCGCAAGGGCCACCTTTCGAAAGCTTGCCACATGGCGTCCGCGCTAGCCTTGGCCTCGGTCGCGACGAAGGGCCCATTCGCAGTCTCCGTCCCATCGGCTACCAACGGGCCCGGGGGCTACTGTCGGTGTATTCAGAACCAGGGGTCCCTAAGTCCCGAGGCCAGGCCGGCTATCCACCACATGTCACCACCCTGCGAGGTAAGAAAAAGCTAAGTCCCGGGAGAAGGTGCTCGGGGCCGCCGCCTCTGGTTCCCGAGCACCCTAGTTCCCCGATGATCTGCAGGGTCCAAATACTAAGACCAAAGTGCTCGGGAGAGAGTGCTCGGGGCTGCACGTGGCAGCCCCTGAGGACCCGGTGCCCCGAAGGCCCCACCAAAGTGCTCGGGAGAGAGTGCTCGGGGCTGCACGTGGCAGCCCCCGAGGACCCGGTGCCCCGAAGGCCCCACCAAAGTGCTCGGGAGAGAGTGCTCGGGGCTGCACGTGGCAGCCCCCGAGGACCCGGTGCCCCGAAGGCCCCACCAAAGTGCTCGGGAGAGAGTGCTCGGGGCTGCACGTGGCAGCCCCCGAGGACTCGGTGCCCCGAAGGTCCCACCAAAGTGCTCGGGAGAGAGTGCTCGGGGCTGCACGTGGCAGCCCCCGAGGACTCGGTGCCCCGAAGGTCCCACCGCAGTACTCGGGAGAGAGTGTTCGGGGCTGCACGTGGCAGCCCCCGAGGACTCGGTGCCCCGAAGGTTCGCGCAAGATCATTCAACGACCCGAAGGGTCCCGTCGTCAGGGTGTCATCCAGTCAAAGGCCCAATGCCGCATTTAATAGGCACGCGCGGTCTGACATCCTGACATCCTGACATTCTCAGCTGCCCACGCCCCAGTGTCAGACCCTGCCATGCACTAGCAGGGGGCCGTGGGTCCATTAAATGCACGGGTCCCGTCCCGTTTTATCCAGGTGCCTCGGGATAACGTTGCCAGAATCGAAGCACTCCGCCTGCCACCCTGCCCTGGCAGAAGAACAAGACAGGGTGGGCGCACTGGGCACCTCTGAGGCTGACCGGTGGGCCCCTTTTAGGGCGCCCCGAGGCTTCCGCAGCGGCTGGTGGTCGAATGCGCGCCGCATTTCTCCACCGCCCCTGTCACTTCGCCAAAATGAAATGATTACGCCTTTCTCCGTGGCACCTTGGCATTCGTGTCCCCTCTTTCCCATTCAGGATATGTTGAGGTCGGCGCGCCTATAAAAGGAAAGGATGGAGAACACTAAAAGCAAGGAGAAAAAAAGGCCTTCGACCACCAGACGACCAACAATCTCCGACGAACCAGGCCAAAGATAGATCGACAGACACTCGAACCAGCTCAAGTTAAGCTAGAACATAAGAGCCTCAAGCTCTTTGTAAACAGCTCTCCCCTTAGAACCAGATACCTCCTTGAAGAATTCCCTTCAAGGATAAATATAGTGTTCATACAGGAGTAGGGTGTTACGCCTCCGTGCGGCCCGAACCTGTCTAAAACCCGGCGTACCCACTTTTTCTTGCATTAGGGTGATCGTCTCCCGCCAGCCATCGCATTTATTTCCGTTCCCGCTTATTTCCCAAACAAGTTTTTTCAGGATCATCCCCCCGGCCGAATCTCTAAAAAGGGGTCTCTCGGGATCCCTGCGACAGGAGTTCACTCTCCGACAATATGCATATATTTTTGATTGCTTGATTATGTGAGCTAATGTACTTGTATAGGTAGTATATATGCTGTATATATAATTATACAAGTGTATATAAATGAGAGAAATTAGAGAAGAAATAGAAAAGCTTTTGAGCTAAGCCAATCTCCCTTCTCTCCCTCTCTCGGTTTCAGCCCAACCCGCCACAATCTATCCGCTCCTCTCTCTTTCTCTGGGCTACATCCCACTTCTTTTGCCTGGCCCACCAAGCTCATCCCCTACCTCTAGCCTCTCTCTCTCTCTCTCTCTCTCTCTCTCTCTCTCTCTCTCTCTCTCTCCCGCTCTCTTCTACCGCTGTGCTGCACTACCGGGAAGATCGTGCCGGCCACAAGCCAAGGATGAAGCCCGACACGCATACGATGGAGAGGAGCTTCTAGAAACTTGCTAGCTCACGTATAAGCAAAAGTCTTGGACGAGTACGCCCTATTACCAATCAAAACCGAACTCAAATTGGAGTCCGAGTAGATGCCATCGCCGTTTAAATCAAAGCTGAGCCACCCTCAAACTCTATCTCCTTCAGGTATAAATAGCACCTTAGACCCCTCCCCTAGAGCATCCTAGAGCAAGTCATCGGTTTAGAGCCGAGAATCACCGAGAGAAGCTTGTTCATCGCCATGTTGGTGAGGAGAGCCGCCACCGTCGATCTCACACGCTGAAGCTCGATCGCTGCCTCTGAAGAGTTCTCTAGCACCGCAAGAGCGCAAGGAAGCTTCCCAAAGCAATCCTAACTACCATTCGCCACCGGAGCACCATCTACAATGTTGACCAAGGAGAATCATCGCCATGTGCCGTTGCCTGCCTCTCTGGAGCCTCTCCCACGTCGACGTGTCCCCTAGGTATGATCTCGTGCCGCCCGATCCTTTCAGCCGCTCGCCGTTGAGTTTCGATCGTTGGAGCACTGTTCTGATGAGGTTCTGGCATTGCGCCATCGTGGAAGTCATCGCCTCTGCCTTTGTTCAGCCGGAGATGAGAGCTAGTGCACGTGAGCCATCCGATCCGAGACCAAGAGTTGAGATTAGAAGCTCTCATACCCCTTCGTTGGCCAATCCGAATATGACACATGTTAACTCATAAACCTAGTCAGCTGGTCCGCCACCTCACCTTGCCACATCGGATGCCACATCGGTGAATTCCCTGGCGTGTCATGCCTTCTCAGCAAAGGATACCCAGTCAGCATTCTTGTTTTTCTTTTTCATTGTTTATTACCGTGATGACATCATAAAGCCTAAATATTATGCAATAAGTAGTTTTCAGTGTAAAACTAATTCTAAATAATAATAATAAATATGAAATTAATTTCTAATGATGTTTTATAGGTTTATTTAATTATGTTTAATATTTTTAAAGAGTTTAATAATTCAAATAAATGCTAGGAAATTCTAAAAAATCCCAAAAAAATCATAGAAAATTCCTAGCAACATAATTCTATTTGTAGATAATCTTTTTAGTCATGTTCTAATCTTTAGAAAATCATAACATGTAAACCGTAGCTCTGTTCTGATCCGTTCTTTCGCTGAATTGTCTGGAATGGTGTAATCTTGTGATGATAGTATTTGTTGTGTGATGTTTGGTTCTTTTTGGATCTTGGTTTTTATATTTTATTGTTTTTCTACGTATGTTGCGAGTAGACGCCAACGTTCAGGAGGAGCTAAAAAGTCTGCAGGATCAAGATTTTGAAGACCCAACTGAATTCAGTAAAAGCAAGTTGTGTTCTTGATCATTTTTATCCCAGTATTACAAATGTTTTATTTTACAAACATGCATACTAATAATTTTATTAGGAATCCCAAGTGTTAGGTTTTACCCTAGTTTTCCCCTTATCATTCTTGTCATCATAGTACGGTTTTGGGTCATAGATGGGTAGATGATGCTTAGCTTTGGTTTGGATGGTAATTATGATAATTGTTCCACGAACTTAATAATGGTTCTATGCAACAATGATAAAATATGATAGAATAATTTTTGTAGCAACATGGTATAGGGATTTGAGCAGGTGGTATGATGAGATGTATGGTTGGGAAAGTGGTAGTCTTGCTTAAATCTAAGGGTTGGTTCATGGAGCGTCTTTTATATGTTTATAGTACAACCACAAGCCTAGAATGGAATGAGCCTAGCCAAGTAATTTGCTTACTCTCAGCATAGTGTAGACCAGACAGAAGAGCGGTGAATGGACGATGTCTTGGGATCCGAAAGGCGTAAGAGGGGGCTTTCGTTGTTCAGGTGGAATCACGCAGCAATGAAACCTTAGCGGTTAGACGTGTGCTAAGAGGGGGCATTGTAAAGGCTTTATAGTGGATTCCTAGCGCACACCTCGGTAGTGTGTAAGAGTTATCCGTTGGCCAATGGATGCTCAGCAAAATGGGATGATAAGTCTTGTGGGTAAAGTACAACCTCTGCAGAGTTAAAACTGAATATTCAGCCGTGCTCATAGTCATGAGCAGTATAGAAAACCTATCATGATTATATCTGGATGGTTTAGTAAGTGTGGTCAACTATGACGGTGGGAACCATAGTTGAGGTGTGGTTCAGTCACGATGGTGGGAATCGTGGTTGAGGTAGTTCGTCTGTAGTTCAATTTTGGTGGTGGGAGTTATGGTTGAGGTGTTTGTTGTTCAACCTTGGTTGAGGTGGTCAGTTGGTTAGGTTAAGAGGGATGGAACCTTGAGGTGATTTGCTATTCACTTAATTATTATCGCTTTTCAAATTATTTTACTTAAATGTTGTTTTATACAAAAGAGTCATTTAGCCATATTCTTGTTAAAACCTTTATATGCATAACTATTTCCTTCACAACTTGTTGAGTACGACAAATGCTCACTCTTTCTATCACCAAACACACAGTTGGAGAGGGTATCGAGGAGTACGCTGAAGATGATTTCTACGTTGATGATGCATGTGGAAGAGTTGTAAATGATTAGAGTCTTCATAGTTCATTTAGTTCCCGCTGCAGTGGTTCTTCGACCTTTGAATGTCACTGTAAGACGGTCAATTCGATTAAGTATGGATATTGTAATGATTATCATCAATGAAGTCACTATGCGTTAGGATTGATTCTTGGACTCAGTACACGGATGAGATTGATTTTTTTCTTGAACCGGTCTCGACACCTATAGACTAACTATATTGTTAAGAATTGTTAGTAGGATGTTTTATTTCCTATTTCAAAAATAAATCAATGTAACTATACTATACCATGTAAGCCATATTTGAAACCTACAAACCAGTTTAACTTGGTAATTTTGAATTGTGACAAATCCATCCAGTGTAGCGGTTACTGCTGTAATGGACGCGTTGTCTCGTTTATTTTAGCGCTAGGGTCCTCTGGCACCTGCAGTGTCCGGACTCCGGAGAATGTTCTGCCTGTATAATTATGGTGGTACCTTACTACATGACTGCCAGGTTAAAACAGGCATTGATCCATTGACATCTTTGTTCCTGATTCATGATGCCTGAACTAACCAGGCAGAAGGGGTATGAGCTTTCAACCGCAACAGGTGACGACGAACTTTAAAAAAAATAAAATCGCATCTGAGGCTACTCTAGCTCAAGGATCAAAATACCATTAAAATCATCAAACGTCCATGAGATGAAATGTAACTGCACATAAGCAAACAGTTAATCAAGTTATGGCCCGTTGGGTGCATTGTAGCATTGAGAAACTGTATTACTGTGTTCAGCAATGCGCAAAGGAGAAAGAAATATCTCCTTACGAACATTCAATGTGAACTGCATGAAGCCAAAGACCATACTTATATATTTTTTCAATGTTTGAATTAGACACTCGCGCCAGGTACAAAGCAAGGGCAGTCACTCGCTCATCCTGCATCACATCAGAAGAATAGAGGCACTGAGGCAAGAAGCTGATCGCAACACGAATCTACATACAGCTAGCCAGACACCCAGCTACTCCACAAAAAAATAAAAAAAGAACTTGACAATGCATATTTTGCATCACAAATGGTGATGTGAAGATTATGATCCAGTGTGTTCACCAGGGTTGGATGCACGTGCATTCAGCAGGGGCTGGAGTGCCTTCACGACAATGCTCATGTTCGGTCGAAAATCCGCTTCATATTGCACACACAGTGCGGCAACAGCTGCAAACTATTCAAAGAACACATGGAATACGAAAATGAGATGAATAAGCCTTTCAAAACCATTAAGCAATATAAAGTTCAAGATCAAGTGAGGGTAGACAACAATATAGAAGAAAATCATCTAACATGCCATCGGTTTTTGTCTTATTTATAATTTTAAATCATATGTAAGTAGATACTTTGTCATGATGGATGTAAATCTCCTTTTGGTAGTCTCTGAGAAAATAGCTCATCACTAAGAGCCACTTTAAAGCTCACACAAACCAGAGCCTAAATATCCTTCCATACCTTTGCAACAGATTTAGGAGGATATTCCCCTCCAAGTCTTGAATCAACACATTGCCTGACTTTGTCTTCACTAAGCCGCGGTGTTGCCTTCAGGCATTAAAATAGCAAGTACTTTGGTTAGTCAAGAAACACACGAGGTAAAATGTTTCATAGATGCAATATAACTTCTAACTGTAGAATTGTGCAAAAGTACAATGGCCAATATAGATGTTTACCCATGTCACAAGACTTTGTTGTCCTCTTGGTAATGTATGATCCACAGGTTTTCTTCCAGTCAGGAGCTCCAGAAGAACAACTCCAAAACTGTAGACATCACTCTTAGAGCTAAGTTGTCCAGTCATCGCATACCTACACCGAAGTTTTCAACATTTAAGCAAAAGTGGTCAGCTACTCATAAAACTGAAAAGAGAACTGCACATACTCAGGCGCATGATATCCAAATGTTCCAAGAACCCTGGTTGAGTGAAGTCGAGCTGCCATATCAGGAGCTTGGTTTGACAAATCAAAATCAGCTATTTTAGCTACATCGTCATCAAACAGAAGAACGTTGCTGGATTTGATGTCCCGGTGTATGATATGAGGCTGCGCTTTCTCATGAAGATACTCAAGGCCTTTTGCTGCTCCAACAGCAATCTTCACTCGTTGTGTCCAAGATAAGACTGGACCAGGCTGAGCTCCTTTCACACCTTTCCGTCCTGTGGAGTTAATATTCATACTCATCAGGTATCAGGAAAGAAGCTCATGTATATAATAGATTTCAAACTTATCACCAAGGAGAACAATGGATTCTACAAGCATAAGGAGTCATACCGTGAAGCATATCGTGGAGAGAACCCATAGTTGCAAATTCATAAGCAAGGATACGGGTGTTTCCATCAACACAGTAGCCAAGCAACTCCACAACATTGTCGTGCTTAAGTCTTGATACCATGGAGACCTGCAGAGTGTACACACATTTTGTAAGGAGGAAAAAGACTAGCAAAGATGCACAATTCATGTGACAAAATCGGTGCGCACCTGCGCCAAAAATTCTTGTTCTGGCTGCTTACTTGAATCTAACTTTTTTATCGCCGCACTTCTACCATTTTTTAGGACACCAAAATACACTCTGCCAAAAGATCCCTCACCAATCAAAGCTTCATCACCAAAACCCTTTGTCACATCCCTAATTTCTTCAACAGGAATAGTGGGGACTTCAATTGGCTGCACTTTCACAGGTTGAGGACCCCTGGGAGTTGGATCAGCAGTGCGATAAGCATCACTCCCTGCAGGTTGATCAATATTCAGGATAATTTTACAGTCAACTATTAAAGATAGTAGTTTGGAAATGAGTCAAGAAATATGTCTGTGGATAACATCTGAAGGAAATGCTAAGTTACATAAATGATTCAGAGGAACATTACTTGCTGGGTAGCCACCAGGGTATGGACCTCCATTATCAGGTGCTCCTTGAGTGTCTTCGCCGCCACAGCAAGCCAAACATGACATGGTCAAACTTAGCCAAGACCTGAGAGATGAAGCACCTTTTTCTTATAAACAGCAGAATAAAAAATGGCAAAAAAAAGGCACCTAAATTGTCAAGAAATAAATAGGAGTAAATTATGTGGCAAGGCATTGGCTACTGATAAGATTTGTTCAAATTTAAATTATTCTTTCCCTATGGTAGACATAACCTAACAGACCTACACAATTTCCTAAATATGACCGTGCCAAAAATGTGGACACCAAAAAAACAATAATACAGATTGTAACCGCACCCAATAAGAAATGTATTTCTCCATTGAATAAGTAATATCAACAAAGAATTTCCAAATAACATGATAACAAAGGTTCATGGAGCCACAATTAGATTGAAGCAACTGGCACCTGTCAAGTGTTTATTATAAACTATCACGGATCAGTAAAATCAGAGTTCAAACTTACATTCATTTGAGATATCACAAATCACTAACAACAACAACAACAACAAAGCCTTTGTCCCAAGCAAGTTGGGGTAGGCTAGAGATGAAACCCACAAATCCAACTAAAAAGATGATGAGAAAGCATAAGCCAAGCAAGCGGCAGAACTAAAAACCTACCTAATATCACTTATGTTAAAGAGAAGAACTGGAAAATAATTTTCTTCATTTGCGAGTTAAAATAAGGACAAATAAAAAATTCCAGGCTAGTCATGATGGAGTTGATCCTTGTGATAGTCGAAGATGTCATTATTTTTTAGCGTAATAAATCCTAGACCCTTGCAGAATTCCCCACGGTCTTAACATTTACAAACATCCTATGACTAGTTATCAAACGCTAAACATTAATCCAGTATCTCATCTTCTGTATACTAATAAAGCTGAGTGCAAGAGAAGGCACTAGAGAATGCCAATCACCCCTTTTCATCACCATTGCATGATTCGGATTCAATTGACATAAATGCAAATCATTTATAAAATCATACACCTAAAACCTACTATTTATTCCTAAGAAATACCGAAAATAACCATATACCTACTACAAATTTCTACAGAATACAATAACTTGGCTATAACCATGCACACAACATTAGTTAAGCTAATGGGCTACAATGTTCTTTCTCAGGATTTTCTTTATATATAAAATTCTCAACTACAAGAGAACAAAATTTACAGACCAAAATGCAAGTCCAATCCTAGTTGCTAGTACAAGTGTTCAACTAAGGACAGTGCCTAGCTTCGTTCCAGCATACACATTCTTGAAGACAACACAAACTCTTTTAAGTTCAACTCCACATTACACATTTACCCTAATTATGAAATGTCAAAACCTATAAAGTTGCTCCCTCATCCTCCATTGGCCGGCAATTGCCTCAAAAGTAAAAGCTAGCCACACCCCTAAATTGTGTCCGGATCTAGAACAAGTTGCAATACTAGAAACGTGTATCTGCGCACTCATGAAATACCTAAAGCACTACACTACTAGAATGATGACATCTGAATCTCTTTGAAATCACCCATGCCTCACCACCTGTATATCTACCTCAGTACAAGACATACACCAAATGTAAATAAATATATCTAAACAAAGAAAAGGAAATAAAAACAAAGAACTGGTAACAAACAATGGTTCCTTGCCAACTCCAAACAAAGAACAAAAAATAAAAGTTGATTGGACAAGAACGGGGAATTAACTTTTTTGCCACCCTACCGGATGGTGCATTCCAAAATGTCATCCTACCAGATTTCCTCTCACAGATGCCACCCGGGCCCATCGGACTCCACTGCGCCACGCTGGTCTGGTCTCCACCGCGCAGCTCCGCCACGCAGCAGCCAAGGCTGACTTCGCTCCCCACACTCCGCCACGCCCCCGTCGCCGCCCCGCTCGGCCATGCAAGCTAGCGCGCCATGCCGCGCTGCCCCGTGCGCCGCCAGCCCACGCCGCCTGCTGCTCGGCCGCGAGCACGCCACTACACAGCCCACCTGCGCCATCGCGCTGCAGCTCCGCCCCGTGCGCGTCACTGCTCGCACGCGTGCCGTTCCGCCACGGAGTCGCCACTGCTTCTCCACCCGCGTGCCGCCGGCGAACCTTCTTTCCCAGCCGATCTCAGCCTCTCTGGCTCTCCCGCCCCCCTCTCGGTGCATCCCCTTCCACCGTCGTAGCCTCCTGCACAGCCGCCCCCTTTCCACCGCACCGCGCCACCGAACCGACCCGCTGGCACCACGCCGCGCCACTCGGCTGGCCCAGCCGCGGCCCTGCGTGAGCACTGCCCTAGCCGAGTCCGGCACCACCTGGCCTCTCGTACCGCTGGTCACCCTCTCCGGCGCCCCTCTCTCCTCTGGCTCCCCCCCCCCCCCCCCTCTCACTCCCCCCGGTCTCCCACTCCTTCACCGAGCCTCACACTGAATATGGACCCAGGTGGCATCTGGGAAAGGAAATCTGGTAGGATGGCATTTTGGAATGCACTGTCCAGTAGGTGGTAAAAAAGTTAATGCCCCGACAAGAACAGCCAAAACAAAACTTAACTCCCCAAGCTTAACGCCCTCAGTATCGTTATAAATCAAAGATCTAGCTTCGATGCAAAAAATGGAAATAGGGACTACAAATTAATCTAGCCCTTGCTTCTTTGCACATGAAGAGAAGTTACCAGTTATAAGCTCATCGCACCCCATATCACAAGCAAATTAAATTGAACCAGGGATTTGATTCAGGTCAAATCCCAAGGAAATAATATCCAAATCATAGAGAAAGCTCCTGCCCCAAAGAGGAACAAACGAAATTCCTATATGGTGAAAGCCCACCAAATCACAACCTGCCGAAAACTTTAATTTTGAGCCATTCGAGCTCATATTAACACTCAAGATCCCTTCCGTTTCCTCCCTCACCCCGTACGCGACCCACATCCTCCGCAACCGACGCAGGGATGCCGCCTCTCACCCTCTCACTCCCTCCCAAACCGCCGCCGCCGGAGCTCACCAGAGCACACCGGAGACTGCGACGGCGATTGCGCCGGACTGCGGCACGACGGGGGGTCATGCGGACGGGAGGCGCTCACCGATGCGAGACTGGTCGAACGATCACCCGATAGACGCCCTCAAGAAGCTTCCGAAAACACTGGACGAAGCGGACATCGAGTAAGGCGTCAAAATATCACCTTTTGTCTTCCCGGCGGCGGGGGAAGGCGGTGGTCGCGCAGGGTAAGAGAAGCTGCCGCAGAAGCGAGAGTGGGAGAGAAGGAAAGCTCGGTGTACTCGTTCCGAGTCTTCCTTCGGTCTGTCCTTGGAGATTCTCTGTTCACTCGCGGTGAGGATAAGCTTCACAGTTTCACACTGCACAGCCACTTGACCTCGGGTTTGGCCAGTCTTGCACCCTCTATTATTGGGCAAACTTAACTCCTTGCCCTACTAAGATTCGATTTGATGAATCATTTCATCATCAGCAACTCTTGAATGATTGCTCTTTTGGATGATATTCGTGCCCTAAAGATTAAAAATCTTTGAATGATTAACATGTGTAGGAAAAACTCACAATAATAATGGTGAAGTAGGCAAGATGTCTTCCTTGCTTTGGTTATGAGCATCTTTCCTTCCTCATTTGATAGATTGGCATATAAACCTGCCTTTTGTTTTTCAATTTTTCTATTGCTCGGTCGACTGAACTATCCAAACTTTACGTTCGACAGCTTGCGTCCTTCTTCTCTTCTGCATGGTGTAAACGGCTCAGAACAGTGCTCCACTGTATTTGAAATTATACTTTTTACTAGAAACCGATATAAATATGGATAGCTCGGATACAAATATGATTATAGATAATATCATAAATAAATACAAAATAAATATGGATAAAAAATAAATGTGATGGTGAATACTTACCGAAACATGAGAGAACTTAAATTGTACGTGATACCATAATAAAAACAAAGAACATATTTATACTACGCAATAGCTAGGATAATATAGTTCATCGTATGGACATTTTGATAATAAATGACACAACTTAGTTCATTATAACTTCATAAGCTCACATGTTATGCTTAGTCTAAGTTCACATAATATTTAGACTAGTATGTATATTTAAACTCAATTTATCATGAACTTGTAAAAATAGTAAAATAGTAAAGATAATATATGTTTATTTCATATCACAGCCACTCCCCTCGCTACAGCAAGTCCATTTCATCTATCAAGTCCTCTTCTGGCTTCCACTGATCCTGTAGCAACTAGTGATTGGCTACTGATGAATTCATGCATGTGCAAGGAGACGGGACAACTTGAGATGTATTAAGAGTCTGTTTGTTTGAGCTTCTATTTTTGAGCTTTTTTGAAAAGCTGTGCTTTTGGCTTGTCTGAAAAGTTGTTTTTGGAAATAGGCTGTTGGTTTCTACAATAAATTTTTGTCTTTTTAGCACATAGCTTCTCCGAAAAGCGTCTCTCAGTGAGCTTCTCAGCTTTAGTTTATTTTCCTCAGAAGCTGGCTCCAGAAGCCACATCTCCAGAACTCCGTTTGTTCTGGCTTCTGCCAGCAGCAGAAGCAGAGCCAAAAGCAGAAAACAAACAGGGCCTAAAACTGATGCACATCAGCACAGGAAGGTCCCAAGAAAGACCGAGAGATGAGAGAGTATTAACGGTGAGACGAGGACGGGCGATGCCGGCACGACGAGGACGGGTGACATCGGCGGGATGAGGTAAGTGGCGGTGTAGTGAGTATGATCTTTTTAAGTATATATGTAATTTTAGTGCTAAATAAAATTATAGTTAATAGGACTAATATGTTTGTTAATTATATGTTTTAGTAGATCTCGTGAATGCAACATGTGAAAAAGCCATCGAAGCGGGACAAAGATTGAATTGAATTGGACAGGTCATAAGAAAATTGTACACGTCGGATGGTCTGGCGCAGAGGCTTTGGTACATGTCAGAGCATTCTTCTCGGCTATTTTATACACGCCAAATGGTCTGGAGATAAATAGTTATCTACACTGGAGCAAGTGACGAAGAGTTGGATGTACACATCGGATGGTCCAGCAATAAAAAGCTTGTACATGCCGGATAAATGCACAAGAGAAGTGGTTTAGTTAGCTCAAATCTAAACACCAGATAGTCCGATGATAGAATTAAAGGTAACATCAGAGCATCTTGTGTTCTCAATGAGTTTGAGTGGAGTTCCCACGGCTAGTGATAACTGTCAACGGCTAGCTTTGAGCGATGTCTCACACCGAAAGGTCCAGTGTTTGGAGATGATGAACGTTGGATCATCCAGCGTTAAAAAAAATGTGATTGTTAGAGCAATGGCTAATCACGGGTTTGAGGCTATAAATATCCTCCACTTGGTAATTTGAGTGTGCTGGAGTTCGGAGAAGCTCATATACACTTAGAAGACATCTAAGCCATCATAGTGCTAAAAGTGATCATCCAAAACAATTAACATAAGATTAGAGAGTGGTTACTGCTATTAGACCTAGAGAGAGTTGTTGCTACGTATTGATGCCTAGAGAGAGGATCAATGAGTGATCGTACCTTGTACCAAGTGGTACACTAACGCCTTAGAGTCTTGGTGACTCATCGGCACCGTGAGCTTTGGTGGCTCAAGTTTGTCGACCCTTCGGCTTCGTGTGAAGCGACGACAAGAAGCTTGTACGGGGACGCGAAATCTCTTGGTTTGGTGGCTCAAGCTTCGAAGTGAATGCGGCAGCAAGTAATCAGAAGAGAGGTTTATAGTGAGCCTTGTCTTTTTGGCTTGGTAGCTCAACCTACTTGAGGCCTAGGTGTCTTAAGGGTCCTGATCGGGTACCGACCGGGAGTAATAGCCTAGGTGACTGCTCTAATGTGGATTAGAGGTGATGTTTATTTATCGATATTACGGGATAAAAATCATTTATGTCGAGTTTACTCTCTCTATCTTTTTTATATTTCCGTATTTACATACTTGCAAGTTATATTTGTATGTTTACCTAGAGTAGTTTATTAGGATTGACTATAGTTTACAAACCCTTTTGAGCGGTAGAGTAGACACACTAGATAAATCTATATCACTTTTAGATAGAAATGATATAGGTTTATCTTATGAAGTTTTTAGAGCCGATAAGTTTTAGATGTCCTAATTCACTCTCCTCTCTGAGGACGTCACTGATCCCTTTCAGGCGCTGACATGATGAGGATGGGTGGCACCAGTGTGATGAGGATGTGTGACGCACCAGCAGGACAAGGACGGGCCAGCGACGATGCACCAACGAGGGGGCAAGACAAATGGCGGTTAGGTGACGACAGGTGAGGCGGTTTGATGGGAGGAAAGCAGAATGATGGCTAGGGTTGGGCACTTGAGCCGTTCAGCATGACTTGCAAATTGCTTGTCGAGACCGGTCTAGGAAAAAGACCAATCTCACCTATGTGTTGAACCCAGGAATTAATCTCAATACATAGACTTTATAAATGAATATCATAACAATATCACACTTAATCATTATTCAATGTCTTACAAAGGTGATCGTCGAGGGCCAAGATCAAAATAAAACTGCAACGTAGCTACATAGACTCTAATCCTTCACAACATCTTCACAGGCAAATTCGACATAGAATGAATCTTAGAACGATCCATCCTCTGTGAACTCTTCAATTTCCTCTCCAAAAGAATGTCTGGTGATAGCCAGAGTGAGTGCATGTTGTACTCAACAAGTTGTGAGGAATAATATACATATGAATGCTTAACAACAATATGGCAATATGTCTCTTTTGCATAAAACAACATTTAAATAAAGTAACATTTGAAAAGAAGTATTAATTAAGTGAATAAATGTAAAAAAATCAACCATATCAGGATTCCAACCATCTTGACCTAACCAACACTCCAACACCTCAACCGAGGTTCCTACCACCAAGGTTGAACAACACATCAATCATAGTTCGCATTGCTATGATGGACCAAACCAACTAAGCATCAAGCTTTAATCATGTGAGGTTTTCCTTGCTACTTGTAACCGCGAGTACTGCTGATTAACCAGTTTTATACTCTGCAGAAGTAGTACACTTTACCTACAAATCATGATTATCCATAATGTCAGTATTCGTGAAACACTTATACACTTTAGATGTGTACGACCAAGAAACCATTATAAAGCCTTTACAATGCCCCTCTCAGCACGTGCATACCCACTAAGTTTTCACCGCCACATGAATGCACCAATTGAACCCTAGAAGTACATCCTTCTGTTTCACACAACTAGATGGTCTACACAATACTGAGAGTATACAAATTAATTGGTTAGGCATGTCTCATTCCATACTTGTGGTTGTACTGTTTATCCGAAAAGATCACTCCACGAACCGATCTTTAGATTTGAGAAAGATTACCACATCCCAACTATACAACATGTACAAGTCTCATCAAACCATTGCTTAAATCCCTATATCATGTTGCTACAACAATTATGCCATCATATTTTATCATAGTTATATAGGACCATTATCGTATTCATTGAGCCATTATCATGATCACTATATCAAAGCAAAATTAAGCATAATTTATCGTTATATAACCCAAAACCATAACCCTAGTGACAAGGATGATAAAGAAAAACTAAGGTAAAACCTGACTCTTGGGATTCCTAATAAAATTATTAGTATGCATGTTTATAAAACAAAACATCTTAAAAATTAGGATAAATATATTCAAGAATACGGCTTGTCTTTATTGTACTTAGTTGGGTCTTTAAAGTCTTATCATGCAGTCCTTCTACCTCCTATGAAACATTAGCGTCTACTCACAAACATAAACAAGAAGAAAACACATAAACACCAAGATAAAAAAAAGGAACCAAATATCACACACAAGATCATGCTTTTTCGAACAATCTGGTGAAAGAACAGGTCAAACCGGAGCTACGGTTAACAAGTTACGACTTCTAAAAGATTAAAATAGGACAAAAAGATTATCTACAAATGAAATTATGTTGCTAAGAATTTTCTAAAAATTTTCGAAGCCATTTATGATTTTCTAATATTTTCTAGGATTTTTCTAATTTTTTTAGAATTTATTAGAATTATAAAAATATATAAGAACATTACACAAAATTAAATAAACTATTAAACATTATTAAAATTATTTTCCAAATTATTCTTATTTTTAGAATTATTTTTGTACTAAAAAACTAATTATTGCGTAATATATATTATATATGACGTTAGCAGAGTATTAAAATAAATAAAAAGAAAACTAATGCTGACTAGACCAGGGTTCAAAAAACCGTCGGTAACCGCTCAAAAATCGCGGTTACCGACCTTCCTGGTCCGGTCCGATTTCAAAAACCGTTCGGTAACCGAAATTTGAATTCAAAAAATTCGAAAAAATAAAAAAATTTAAAAACAAAATCAAAAAAAATCTTAAAAAAAACTAGACACAATTCTAAGAACTTCTGTGAAAACAAATTTCAAAAATAATGTCGTTTGCATCATATTCTATAGGGAGAAAGTTTGAAAAAAATGAAAAAAATTGAAGCGTGCGGCTCAATTATTAACTCACGTTAAGGAAAAGTGTAACATGCAAACACATATTTTTCTTGTATAAAACCTATTTTAAGAGAACCTTTAAAATTGATTTCACTTTATTTAGAGTTTTATTAAATTCTCTATGATTTTTACAAAGTTCACAAGCATAAAGTGAATATGTTAAGAAACATCACTGTAATTAATTTTTTCATGTCTACTATTATTTTTTCTACATAAATAATAATATAAATAAGCTAATGAAAGTGGTTTCACTAATTTTTAAGGTGTGATGGGTCAGTTATGAATTAATCTAGTCGCAACACATTTACATAATCATGCATGTTACAATAACTAATTCATGAGTTCATATATTTTTAAAAGATATAGGATCATGTAAGAAGACTAACAAAATTAGTTTCATGATTTTTGGATTAGCAAAGAGTAAACTATGCATTTACCTTGGTTTAACAAATAAAATTTCTCACAGAAAATTTTGAACTTTTTTATGAGTATAAATACTTTTATCATGTAGATCATGTTACAAGGAAGCCAACAAAATTTGTTTCACTTGATTTGAAGCTCGGATGAATTAGTTATTGATTTTACAAGATTGAACCCTTTTTTAGTTTTTTTGTTGAACTGCGCTGAAATTCGATAAAACCGCTCGATAAATCGAGAAAACCGAGCGGTTACCGAGCCAAACCGCTCGGTAACCGACCGAATCAAAAATGCGAGAAAATCGCTCGGTAACCGACCCAAACCGCTCGGTAACCGACCCAAACCGCTCGGTTACCGAGAGGGCAAAAACATGATTTTTTCGCAAAAATTTAAAATTTGCCGAATGAATTTTCTCCGATTTTTTTTGAATTTTTGACCGGTAATCGCGGTTACCGCGGTTTTTCGGTTACCGCCGGAGGTCGGTAACCGACCTCCGGTCGGTAACGTGAACCATGGACTAGACTGTTGGCCCAACATGTCTGTGTTTTTGGCTGAGGTGGCGTGCTGAGCAGTCTCACATGGCCTTAATGGTGTTAACGGTCAGCGGGAACGACGTTAAGCTACTTTGAATGCGGGACATTGATTACACATCAGGCGCCTTCGATTTAAAACACGAAGAGGTAAGTTCCTGATTTAATCATGGCCACACGCATGAGATTCGGCATTCACGACCTTACCTCTCTAAATTTCGGTGAGAGGACAACAGCGAAGAGCAGCTCCGCAGTGACGCTTGACATAATCTTTGTCGAAATCACATCTCGTTGTGCAATTGTCATATCCCAAGGTATTAATTATGTAATTAAGTATGTATAATCATCATGGCATCTTGAAATCATGTTTTAAGTATTTAAAAACCTTTTGAAAATATATGTCTAGAGTCTATGTCTAGAGTCTATGCGTGTTTCCACCGTTTATTTTGAGTAGATATAGTTTGGAAATGGTTAGAAAGACCCTAGATCCTTGGGAAGAAATTGAGAAAAGACTCTCTCATGGAGGTCCAACTGCACCATCGCTGGTATGACCATCAAAGGCGTGCAGAGCTATTTTGGCCTCTATCCTGGGGCGGTCTGACCGCCAACGCAGTAGCTTTCCACTTAATCCATCAATCGGTCTCTCTCTCACTTTCTTCTCACTCTCACTCACTCTCTTCATACGAACTGAGGGGGAGAAGGGAGAGGACGGCCCTGACGGTCAGAGATCGACGGGAGAGGCTCCCCCAAGCTCCTCAAGGACTTCTCCGAGCTCATCCCTTTCCTCCTCTTCGCCGGAGGAGTTTCTACGCGCATTCATCCACCCCAAGCCCGTACACCACCCCGGAGCCAGATATCCAAATTGGAGCTTCCCCGGAATGATCCTCTCCAATATGAAGCTTACATACGCTAAGATGAGATATCTCCTACCATTTTCCTATCGTTCCCAAGCCCTATTCGGTCCCTATTCCATTTAGACCCAAGCTCCACCCTAGCCTAGATCTCATTCATGGAGCTTTCCAAGTTTGGCTCGTTGAATATTGTCAAAACCAACCTAGAAGCACTCTACTAGTCTCCTAGAGAATTTTAGTACCCTTCATGGTTGAAGGCAACGTTAGAGCCTTTGCCGGTGACACCGCCAAGGTGCTGCCAACAGGGCCCAATGATCTTACCACCATTATGGCCGATCTGACCACCAATGAGACTTACCCAATTAGTTCTATTTCAGACTCCATAGTCATGAGTCAGACCGCTACTAGGGCCGGTTTGACCCCCAAGGGTCCGATCTGACCACCTAGGGGTCTGGTCTGACCACCAGAGCACGAAACTCTCTGCACACCGAAGGTTTGACCGCCACTTCTTTCGCTCTGACGCCAGCTACACAGTGCAGTGTAGCCTTTAGTTGCGCCATTTGAGGTTCAAACTTTTTCTAACTACATTAGTTTGCCGATCTTTTGCAAATGCTTTTGAAATACAGTGCTTGTCATACCTGTTGCAATTCATGCATCATAAGCATGCATTTTCATCATTTTCTTATTCGATGCATTCTTGATTTATTTAGAGAGTGACACGCCAACAGTTCAAGTGATCGAAGGTGACACAAAACTATCAGAGTTTTGTGAGTGCTGCACAGAAATCATTAGGCAAGCGCCGAAGCAGCAAGGCAAGCATTTAAGCATATTTCACCTTGTATTTTGGATCATGTTGGGTCTAAATGATAAATTATGCTATATGTAGATTGTGCATATTAGCGAATCTGTGTCGGGTTATATAGGTAGAACCTATGTTGATGCATTACCTCTACCTTAAATTATTGATGACACTTATCCTTATAGTCTGGGTAGAATATTGTTGATGTATAACTGAAAAGGTTGAACAAAATGCTTAGCAATGTATAGATCATCGGTAGAAGTTGAGTAGTGGTTCAATCATTGTTCGTGAGCTTATAGTTTATTTTATGGTTCACCAAGGTAATTATGGTATTGGGAAGTATGAGTTGTGAGAATGAGGTGAGATGTGGGTGATGCTAGAGGTAGGTCAGGAGAGGAGCCCGAATGCCATTGACCGCTTGCATCGTTAAGCACCAACCGTTGTTATAGTTGACTCTAGCACTCTTCGTACTAACCACATATCTGATAATAGGAAAGATGAGCCGAATACCTTATGTAGCTTTGACCCTTTAGCTTGCACGTCTTGGGTGTTGTTGGTATAATAGGTTTGTAAGGGGCATCTAGTTTGCTCAAGAAGTAGTTCTAGATGACCCTCGCACCTAGAGACGCTTGTTCAAACAGTCGGGGCTTACTTGGAAAAGGTTGTCACGAGTACCTTCTTGTATGAACCTGTGTGGTCACGCAAGCCGAATGATCCTCAAGACGTGTGAGTAAAGATGTACCCCTACAGGGTGTAAGAACAATTCAAATTGTCACGCTCTCAGTCATGAGCATGCTTTTGTTCATTTGCAGTAGTCGTAGAGTCCGATGCGGGATGATGGTATGGTATATTGGGAAATGGTTGATGATGACTATTGATGAGATAAATGGTTCTGATACAAATATGTTTATGTTATGGATTTCAAAATATAAGGGTACATATATGATTAAGTGTAGATGCTCACACATTTGGTCAAAAAATGTTTTTGCATATGAATCTACTTAACCTTGTGGTCGATTTCTTGCTAACTCATCCAAATGTATACTCCTTGGAGTCGGGTTATTATATGTACCTATTATGGATTAAGTCTTGTGAGTACATTCATACTCACGCTGCTTTTGTAGGTGTTACAGGTGAGGAGGAGCTAGTGTTTGGTTACTTCACGCCTACCGATATAGGTGACAGGATGGAGTAGTGCAAACTACTCGAGTGACGAGGTTTTGGGGTGATGCCTCAGGGCAAATGGCTTCACCCATATTTTATTATTCATAGATTTTGTTTTCCGCTGTGTAGTATCTCTAAGTGACTAAGAGGTGAGACTATTCTTTTATTCTCTTAGTGGTCGAGTGTTGTAAATGATAATCCTCTAAAGACTTGTAATATAATTTCATTACTAGCTCTTTATTAAGCTTTATTGTAATGACATATGTTGTGGAGGCGTGTGTTCTGATCTTGGACACAAAACACATGTCGGGACTACCGGGATTGTATTTTGATTAATCATTGTAGTCGTAATTATGTAAATAACTTAATGATTAATTAGAATTCAATTTGGACGGTTCCTCACATCAATGTTCTCTAATGAGCGGCGGAAAAGGGACAGTGAGTCACAATGAACCCGTTTTGAGTATGTGTTGTCGACAGCGAGCGGTGTGAAAGGTGTGACTACGACGCTCAAAGCTCTGTGGCACTATGGTTCCAATGGCGTTCGTGCCCTGGGAAGTTAGTAGAAAGCTTGTGGGTGCTCTGAGGAACATGTAGAGGTCACTTATTTATACCCAGAGGGTGATTGGGGTTGATTCGATTCGGTTAGGGTTTAGATGGAGTTCACCATACATACGAGCTTGATTTCCTCCTTTTAAGTCCGGCTGGTTGGAGATAGAGTTGGTTTTGGCTAGTTTTTGCTACTCTATCTATACCTATGCTTCTAGATGTTTTTCCCCACGATTGTTCTTAAATTTGAGTCAAATTTGACTCGGATTCGGTTAGTGAACAATGGAGAAGTGGGAGTCAGTGGAAGGTTGACGATGATGCGGTTGGGCTGCCTCCCGCGTTCGTGTGGGTCGAGAAAAGGAGAATGGTGCGCTCCCAGAGAGAGAGAGAGAGAGAGAGAGAGAGAGAGAGAGAGAGAGAGAAGGAGAGATGGCAAGGCCGATTGGACTGCGGATCGGGCCAAAGTGAGGGAGGGAGAAGAGAGGGGGAAAGGGTGATCAGCTGGGTTTTGGCTCGAGCTACTTTTCCTTTTTCTTATTCCTTTTTATTTATTTTCTTTCTTTTTCTGTATTTCTATACTTGTATACTTACATATACATATATACTCCCATTATGCATATAAACACAGATAAGCAACAAACAATTAGTTGGAGATAGAGTTGGTTTTGGCTAGTTTTTGCTACTCTATCTATACCTATGCTTCTAGATGTTTTTCCCCACGATTGTTCTTAGATTTGAGTCAAATTTGACTCGGATTCGGTTAGTGAACAATGGAGAAGGGGGGTCAGCGGAAGGTTGACGACGATACGGTTGGGCTGCCTCCCGCATTCGTGTGGGTCGAGAAAAGGAGAATGGTGCACTCCCAGAGAGAGAGAGAGAGAGAGAGAGAGAGAGAGAGAGAGAGAGAGAGAGAGAGAGAGAAGGAGAGATGGCCAGGTCGACTGGACTGCGGATCGGGCCAAAGAGAGGGAGGGAGAAGAGAGGGGGAAAGGGTGATCAGCTGGGTTTTGGCTCGAGCTACTTTTCCTTTTTCTTATTCCTTTTCTATTTATTTTCTTCCTTTTTTTCTGTATTTCTATACTTGTATACTTACATATACATATATACTCCCATTATGCATATAAACACAGATAAGCAACAAACAATTATTTATTTATAAGCGTGCGTGTGCGCACACACACATATATATACCTATAAAAGAAAAATAGCTCCTTCCATATATATATATATGTATATATGTATGTCTACACACACATATATATATGCTTGTATACACATACATATACTTAGTGTTTATTTGGTTTTGCAAATTTAAAAATATTTTTTGTCTTTTGGTTTTAGAAATTATGTTGTTACATTGCCATGGACTGGGTTGGGCCGCAATGAGCTACCATTGCCATGACTGGGCACTGCCATGAGCTGCTAGCCTAGCACTACCATGGGTCATTGCCATGGACTGGGCTATAGGCCACCTAGGTGCCTGGTCATTCAGATAACATCTAAACTCAGTCACTTGGGCTAGCCGATATCGATGCTGATTCCTTTGGAAATTTCTATGCTGATTTTGAGAAAATTATCCTATGCCGATTAGGAACCGAAAATATACGATTCTGATTCTGAAAAAACTAGTTGTTTCTGATTTCGACCTGGATCAGCTACAAATTATCTGATCTGTTTTCACCCTTACTTCTGCCGCATAGTCGTTTAGGATTCGGGGAGAAGTGTGGTGGGTGCTACAGTGGCAGAGAGTGCCTCAGGACATGGATGAGGAGGGTGGGGTGAGGGATCAAGTCGTGCCGGTGCTACGGGGGAGAGAGTGTGCGCTTTGGCTAGAGGAACAAGAAAGGAGAGAGGAATGAAGATCTAATGGTCCACGTGCGTCAAGCGCAAAAGATTAATTTTTTTGTTCAATTGCACTATAAAACCTCTCTTTATTTTCTGCCTTTTCTTCATCCTAGACTAATGATACGAGAGGTAGAACGCTGGGGTTCCTTCTATAGTGAACATGACCTTTTTAGCATATGTATGTGATTTTGGTGATTAATGATAACATAATCAATGAGAACAATATGCTTGACAAGTATATATTTTAGTAGGTCTCACGGATGCAACATATGAAGAAGCCACCAAATTCGGAACAAAGATTGGATTGAATTGGACAATCCCCAAGAAAATGTACACGTCGGAGGTACACGTTGGAGCATTCTTTCCAGCTGTTTTGTACATGTCAGATGGTCCGGTAATCAAGAGTTGGCTATGTCGAAGCATTTTCCAAAAGAGGTTGTAACTGTTAAAGATTGAAGATCAACACATCGGATATTTCGTTGCTCACACCGGATACTTACACCTGAGTAATTGCAATGTTTAGTTTTGGCGTGGTTGTACACGCTGGATGTTCCGGCACATTGAAGATCTACACGCTGGACAAATGCACGGTAAAAAGAAGTAGCTCAGTTGGCTCAAGTCTACACATCGGATGGTCCTATGATGGAGTCCAAGTTAACACAAGACATCTAGTGTTCACAATGAGATTGAGTAGGGGTCCAACGACTAGTTGTTGTTGTTGTACATGTCATATGTTCCGGTGATTGTACTACTGTTAACGTCGGAACATCTGATGTTTACAATTTTTTTAGTCGTTGGAGAAACGGCTAGTTTACAAGGTTGAGACTATAAATACCCCTCCACTCGATCATTTGAAGGTGTTGGAGTCTAAAGAAGCTCACATACACTTAAGAAGACATATAAGCCACCATAGTGCTAAAAATGATCATCCAAAGCAATTAGCACAAGATTAAGGAGTGATTAGTGCTACTAGACCTAGAGAGAGTTGTTGCTAGGTATTGTTGTCTAGATAGGAGATCAATGAGTAATCTTACCTTGTATCAAGCGTTACGTTGGCACTTTGGAGTCTTGATGACTTGCTGGCATTATGAGCCTTGGTGGCTCAAGTTTATCAACCCTTCGACTTTGTGTGGAGCGGCGGCAAAAAGCTTGCACGAGAACGCAGAGACTTTTACCTTATTGGCTCAAGCTTCAAATTGAAGACGACTGCAAGTGACCGAAATAGAGGCTTATGGTGAGTCTTATCTTTGTAGCTTGGTGACTCTATCTACTTAAAGTCTAGGTGGCTCAAGGGTCGTGACCGATTGTCAGCCAGGATGTGAGAAACCGTCCAAATAGTATTCTAATTAATCATCAGGAGAATCATTATTCATGATCACAACCTCGATGATTAACCAGAATACCATTCCGGTAGTCCCGGCACGTGTTTTGTGCCCAGGATCGAAACACATGCCTTCCAACTCAAATATCACAACACAGTTTAATAGAGAGCAAATAATTAAACTGGATGACAATTATAAAACATGCAACTGCTTCCACAATTTACAACAAAAGAGGAACAACAACAACTATGCAGCGGAAGAAAAACCTATACAACAAAAGAGTATGGAGCCGTATGCCCTTAGGCTCCATACCAAAAGCGCCGGAGTTCGGAGTAGAAGGTGCTACTCCTGCCCGCCACCCTGATCGGCAGGCACAAAGTAGCCGAACACCGCCTCTTCCTCGCCAACCTGAGAACCTGAAAACAACTTAAGGGCAGCACCCCTTAGTACGAAGGTACTAGCAAGTCTTACACAGTATGAGTATATATATATATTCTCGACTCCAAGGATCATGCATTTAAAGCTGTAGCAAGGATTAAGACATGTTTAAGTTCATTAAGCGGTAAGCAACCTAGACTCTAGGTGTAAGCAACTGACTTAACCAACCACCAACTCAAACTTTGCCAACCAACTGACCATATCGGACATGTAAACAACAAGTGTATAAAAGTAAGCCAACACCACCAAATCACCGACCACATACCAACCAAACCACCCCAATCCAACCATGCCACAACCCACATCGAAACTCTACGACCAAACATGGTCGCTCGGTGGAGATAAGCGATAGCGATGCTCATGACCGAGAGCGCGGCAGTTCGAACTAATTATACACCCTGCAGGGGATACTCCTGGACCCACACGACACAGGGACTATACGGCTTGTGCCACCCGCTAAGATGCACACAAGGGGGTACCCGTGACAACCTTTCCCAACCAGGCCCAACCATGTGGATCAACCATAGCTCGACGAGGCGGTATTAGAACTACTCCTCGAGCAAACTAATACCGCTAAAAGCCCGGACTCAAACCGGACTCACACCGTCTATGACGAGGCCCACATGACCACGTCTGCGAAGGTAATCGGCTCGCCTACCATTATATCAGCATGTGGTGAGTAAGATAAGTGCTAAAGCCGACTACACCGATGATCGGTGCTTAACCGGTACAAGCGGTCTACGGTGTCCGGGTTCCCTCCCCGAACTGCCTGAGGACTCCTCGTGAGCAGATGACACCCCTAACACCGCCCACACCTCGTCTCAACTCACCACTCAACAACCGACACATCATCAACATAACCACAAATGTGAACAGGTAAAAAGCCCTAGGCTCGCGACAACGGTGGACGCCGTCGTCGACTTCTACCGGAAAGCCTAAGTACCACTAAGCATAACGAACCAAAATTAGACCGCGATGACACCACTAGGCTCCAATGGAATAACACATGACACGTGACCGAAATGGAAGAATGCATAGGCATAGGTTCTACCCAACTCGGAACCCGACACATGCAATGCATACTTAAGCGTAGATAACCGATTAAATTTTCAAGTAGATACGGTGCAGTATGATAGATGCTTGCCTTGCTGCCCTAGCTGCTGCTCACAGCTACCCGAGTCACGATCACCACTGCGGGAACCTCCGGGGACAGCCTCGTTCGCCTCGTTCGCCGGATCGAAGTTCCCTAAAAGAATCACGCATGCAATGTAATGAATATGAATGACATGTAATGAAAAATGCTTCACTGCAAGACAACAGTGGAGATGCAATACACTTATGCCATGAGTTAAAAGCCTTAAGGATTTCCTTATCTGAACTACTGTTTAGCATTTAACAACTCATTAATCCTCAGTAAGTATTTCATAAACCCTAGCATTTTTAAAGAACATGGCATAATTTAACAAGATTGACAAAATTGGATTTACCAACTTTGGACTTATCAAAAATTGTTTAAGAATTATTGAAGATTAAACACATTTCATTAATTGAACAAATTTAATTATACATTTCACAACACCTAGTATTTTTCATGTGCAGAGAATGATAATACAAGGCCAACAAAATTAGATTCATCAATTTTGGAAATACCAAACTTTAACTATGAATTATCAAAGCTTAGACATATTTCATTAACTCAACAACTCACAGCACACATTTCATGGCCACTGGTATTTTTAATGGATAGATCATGTTACAACAAAACCAACAAAATTGGTTTCACGAATTTTGGAGCTCTACATAATTTCCTATGCATTTTTCAAGATTCCAGCCGATTTATTAGTTCAACAAATACCCAATTTCGCATTTTCCGATTTTTCCGAATACTTAAATACCCTAAATCTTTCTCCACTCGGGTTCGGCCAGCCGCTGTGACTGACAGTGGGGCCGGCGCATTTTGACCCGAGTCAAAATCGACCCGCGCCCAGTATACAGTGCGCCGGCGGCTCGGGCAACATCGCCGGCGGCGAGCGGCGGCCTGAACGTCCCGGCCGAGGGTGAAAACGGCACTAGCACGAGCACGTGGTTACGGCGGGGGCACATGTCGACGCCGGCGACGGCCGGAGCACGGCGAGCGACGGCGAGGGGCAGAACTAGCACGGCGGCGGCACGGCTTGACGCGCCGACGGCGAACGGCGACGCAACAAGCCCAGCCGAGCACACCTACACGTCCTTCGTGAGCGCGTAGACCTAACGGCGCGCTTCCCGACCGACGAGCTCGATGGCGGCCCGACCGGCAGCGTGCGTGGGGAGGCGGCGGCGATTCAACCACCGCGGAACACCGTGCCGGCGACCGGGCAGAGAGAAGACGGCGCGCGCATAAGGCGTACAGGAGCATGGGGAAGCTCACCGTGCAGCGGGTTAGGCCGGTGAGGCTGCAGAACAGTGGGGCGACGGGAGACGGCGGAGCTCGGCTGGCGCCGTTGGGGAAGAAGGCGCGGGCGGCTCCAATCCGCGCGGGAAACGGCCGGGGAAGGAGGGGAAACGGCGGAGGAGCTCGGGGTGCTCCTCCCTGCGGCTCCACGGGGCTCGGGCTCGATGGAAACCGTCGACGGCGCGTCGGATTTGGCCGGCGGTGCGGCGCAACGTGGCTCTGCTCTGAGGTGTGCTGGGCGACCGGGAGAGCAAGCGAGGAAGAGAGAAGAGAGACACCACGAGAGAGCGTCCAGGGGGGGGGGGTTAAGGCCAACGACGCTTCCACTCGAAGGCTCGGCCGGTGACTCGACGGCGTGCTGGGTTTGCCGGCCGCGGAAGTCAACAAAGCCGGCGCCGCGCTCTGGAAGCAGCGCGGCTGAGTGAGGAGGGAGGATGACAAGTGGGTCCCGCATGAACAGCAACCGCCAGGCAAAAATATCTCCACCACTTTAGCCATCCATTTGAACACCTTCCCAAAGTCCAAAATTTGCAAAACAAATTTTGCTGGAAACTAAAAATCATAAGGAACCCATTTGAACTTGTTTGACTCAGAAAGCTTGCACCAATTTCAAATGAAAATTCTCCAAAGAGGCAAGCTTTTCAAACTTGTGCTGATTTTTATGCCTTGAAAACAACCCCCAAAAATTTGGGAAAATTCATTTATATTCTCCTCCTGGCATCTATTAATTTCTAAAATTATCACCAGCCCTAGGTTCCATAGAAGTTTTAGGAGATGCTTCACAACGCATCAGTTAAACCCCATTCAACTAAATTCGGTTTAACCCACACTGCAAGTCTATATGGCTCAAAACAAAAACAAATGATGCTCAGTAGCACTTAACTACGTGTTTAGAAACTCTGGGCCGTGACAAACCTCCCCCCCTAAAAAGAATCTCGTCCCGAGATTCGGTACGAGCCGGAGAGGGGACAATGAGAACGCTGTGATGACTTAGCAGGTTGTGAGCCGACATTACGACGCATGAGATGGAATCCAACGCAGATTTTTATTCAATCATAGAGACGAACACATACATGCGAGAGATTCCAAATACGCTATATTACATTGGCATTACAAATTCTCAAAGAACTCGGGATACTCGGAACGAAGCTGATCTTCCCGCTCCCAAGTCGCTTCGGACTCGGAGTGGTTACTCCACTGAATCTTCAAGAATTTGGTTGAACTCCGCCGCGTCTTGCGCTCGGTTTCACCCAAGACTCACATCGGTTTCTTACAATATGTCAAGTCCGGTTGTAATTCTTCGGGCGCAACATCAATGACATCGGTCGGGACTCGGAGACACTTCTTGAGTTGCGAGACATGAAACACATTATGTACCGCGGAGAGGGACGGAGGCAACTCCAATTGATATGCAACCTCTCCACGCCGAGCTAGAATCTGAAATGGTCCAACATACCGAGGCGCCAACTTGCCTCGGACTTGGAATCGACGAACGCCTTTGAGAGGTGAGACCCTCAGGTACACGTGATCCCCCACCTCAAATGTGAGCTCTCGGCGACGTCGATCTGCATAGCTCTTCTGCCTTGACTGGGCCGTGAGAATACTCTTGCGGACATTCTGGACATGATCTTCTGCCTCCTTGACCAAATCCGGACCCAAAAAGGCCCGCTCACCGGATTCGGACCAATTCAGCGGCGTACGGCACCTTCGACCATAAAGGGCCTCGAATGGCGCCATCTCAATACTAGCCTGAAAACTGTTGTTATACGAAAATTCCGCGAACGGCAGGCATATGTCCCACTTCTTCCCATAAGTGAGCACACAAGCACGGAGCATATCTTCGAGAATTTGATTTACCCTCTCCGTCTGATCATCCGTCTGTGGGTGATACGCCGTGCTGTGGAACAACTCAGTCTCCATAGCCTCCTGGAAATTTCTCCAGAAATGCGAAGTAAACTGTGTACCTCGATCAGAGATGATCTTCTTCGGCACCCCATGGAGGCAAACAATTCTAGTGAGGTACAATTCCGCATACTGCTTAGCAGAATAAGTGGTTCTGACAGGAAGGAAGTGTGCGGACTTTGTCAACCGGTCCACGATGACCCAAATAGAGTCATACCCACTCGAAGTCTTCGGTAAGCCGGTAATGAAATCCATCCCAACTTCTTCCCACTTCCAAGATGGAATGGGCAAAGGCTGGAGTGTGCCGGCAGGCTTGATGTGTTCAGCCTTCACCCTTCGGCAGACGTCGCACTCAGACACATACCTAGCAATCTCCCGCTTCATGCGAGTCCACCAGAAACGGGGTTTCAAATCCTGATACATCTTCGTACTGCCAGGGTGAATGGATAGCAACGAATCATGAGCCTCATCAAGGATCTTCTTCCTCAGCGCCTCGACCCTCGGAACCACTAGACGGTCCCCAAACCAGATAACGCCTCGATCATCCTCAGTAAAGCACAAGGCCTGCCCGATCTTCCTTTTCTCTCGAATTCGGGCCATACCCTTATCATCCCTCTGTGCAGCCTCAATCTCATCAATGAGCGTGGACTTAATTTCGAGATTGGCAATAAAACCATCCGGTACCATATCAAGCCCAAGACGCCGAAAATCGTCGCATAACGTGGAATCCATCGGCGAGGCTACAAGGCAATGACAATGAGCCCTTCGACTCAAAGCATCGGCGACCACATTCGCCTTGCCAGGATGGTAATGAACCTCCAGTTCGTAGTCTTTGATCAAGTCAAGCCACCGGCGCTGCCTCATGTTCAAATCTGACTGCGTGAAGATGTACTTCAGGCTCTTGTGATCCGTGTAGATACGGCACAAGTTGCCCATCAAGTAGTGGCGCCACATCTTCAGAGCGTGCACGACAGCTGCAAGTTCAAGATCATGTGTCAGATAGTTCTCCTCGTGACGCTTCAGCTGTCGGGATGCATATGCAACGACTCGGTCCTCCTGCATCAAAACACAGCCGAGACCGATGCCGGACGCGTCGCAATATACATCAAATCCTCTGGTCACATCAGGCTGAGCAAGCACTGGAGCGGTCGTGAGCAGCTTCTTCAATGTCTGGAAGGCAGACTCACAGGCATCTGACCACTCAAACACGCTACCTTGCTTCAACAACTCAGTCATCGGCTTCGCAACCTTGGAGAAGTTCTCGATGAACCGACGGTAATAGCCCGCAAGTCCAAGAAAACTCCGGATCTCACTGACATTCTGGGGCTGAACCCAGTCGAGCACATCCTGTACCTTGCTCGGGTCAACTGCCACCCCGTTCTCTGATAGAACATGTCCTAGAAAGGCCACCTTCCTGAGCCAGAATTCACACTTGCTGAACTTGGCGTACAGCTGATGCTCTCGGAGTCTGCCCAGAACAACCCGAAGATGCCCAATGTGTTCTTGCTCAGTCTTGGAGTATATCAGAATGTCGTCGATGAAAACAATGACAAACTTGTCCAATTCCTCCATGAACACCGAGTTCATGAGGTACATAAAGAAAGCCGGCGCATTAGTCAAGCCAAACGACATAACGGTGAACTCATACAAGCCGTATCGAGTAGAGAACGCTGTCTTTGGAATATCCTCTGGCCGGACCTTGATCTGGTGATAGCCCAGCCTTAAGTCAATCTTTGAGAAGACTCGGGCTCCAGTCAACTGATCAAACAAGATGTCAATCCTAGGAAGCGGATACACATTCTTCACCGTGACTGCATTCAGCGGACGGTAATCAACACACATCCGAAGAGTGTCATCTTTCTTCTTCACAAAAAGAGCCGAGCATCCCCAAGGTGAGGAACTCGGACGAATGAAACCCTTCGCCAGCAGCTCCTGAATCTGCTTCTTCAGCTCAACTAGCTCAACTGGTGACATCTTGTACATCTTCTTCGAAATCGGGGCCGCACCGGGCACGAGATCAATCGAGAACTCCACTGCCCTGCCAGGCGGCATTCCAGGCAACTCATCCAGAAAGACATCCGGAAATTCCCACACCACAGGAATGGTCTCCATAATCCTGGCGGGGACAGCCTTTATGGCAAACAGGCAGGACTTGACCCCCTTTAGCTTCAACTTGACCCGAGTACCTGACAGACTATTTAGGGTGACGGTTCGCCGAGCACAGTCCAACACAGCCTTGTTCTTGGAGAGCCAATTCATTCCCAAAATAACATCAATTCCCTTCGAGTTCATCACTAACAGATTGACAAAGAAAGGCACTTCGTTGACCATTACCGCCGCTTTATTCACACACTGGTTGATTAGAACTTTGGCCCCCGGGGCGTCTATAAGATACGGTGTGTGGGTAGCACTGACTCTCAACCCACTCTTCCAAACATAATCCGAAGATATAAAGGAGTGAGAGGCTCCTGAATCAAACAAAACCACTGCAGAAAAGATGTCAGAGTTGAAACTCATATCCAACGTACCCATCAGGACGGTGTCACCCTCCTGAACCTCGTCGGCGGTAGTATGGCGAGCTCGACCACGCTTGGGAACGTGGGTCGCCTGCGAAGACTGCGGTGCTGACTGAGCCGGCGGTGGTCGTGGGGCACTCACCGCGGCTCCCGGCCTCGGATACGGGCACTCCCTCGAGAAATGGCTGACGCGGCCACAGTTGAAGCACGGACCACCTGAGCCACCGGTCACGCTCACTTGGGAGCCGGCTGGTCGTGCAGCCTGCCCCTGTGGAGCGGAGAACGCAGGACGTGGTACAAACCACATCGGCCGTGGGTAGCCAGCCGACGACACCTGAGACTGTGGAGGCTGACTCTCAGTGCGGGCGCGCTGCGAGCTACCGCCCACAGAAGACGAAGAACCCCTCTTCCGCCTCTTCTCCTCTTGGTGGCTCTTATACTTGAGCTCCACCGTGATCGACGTGCTCACCAACTCGTTGAAGTCGGCGAACTTATGCGCAGACAACCGGTCCTGCATCTTCGAGTTCAGGCCATTCACGAAGCGGCGCTGCTTGCGCGCATCCGTGCTGACCTCCTCAGTAGCGTATTGTGCAAGGTGGTTGAACACCTGCAAGTACTCTATCACCGCCCGACCTCCTTGCTTGAGGTCCTCAAACTCCCGCCTCTTAGCCTCCATGAGACCACTAGGTATGTGAAACGAGCGGAAGGCCTCACGGAACTCCGCCCATGACACGCGGTGATCGGCGGGGTGCATGGCCAGAAAGCCGGACCACCACGCACCCGCCGGGCCCTGAAGCTGATGGGCGGCGAAAAGCGCCTTCTCGTGATCCTCGCAGTGAAGAAGGACGAGCTTCTGCTCGATCGTCCGGAGCCAGTGATCGGCATCCAGAGGATCCTCAGCTCGCGAGAAGACCGGCGGCTGAGTCCGCAAGAAGTCCGAGAAGTCATCTCGGCGCACGGCTCCACCTCCTCCATGAGGAGCCGCGTTGCGCACGAGAGCCTCCAGGAGCGCTTGGTTCGTCTGGAGGAGAGCGTGATTCGCTTGGCGGTTTTGCTCGATTTGCATGAGCACATCCGCCATAGTCGGTGGTGGAGGAGGGTTGTTCTGACCGGAACCCTCCGGAACTTCCCCACCACGCCGAGTGACAACCATTCTGAACTGTAAACAAAAGGGGAAACATCAAACTCCGACTTAGCACCATGCACTCGCCGGATACATTGTTAGAATCCCTTAATACATGTATAAATATGAATGCATGCATGAATGCCATGAAATGATGCATGCTCGAACCTAACTACTGCTTCTTTCTCAAAATAAGAACCGCACCTGCAAACATCAAACCACAGGCAGTTTATAACATCCAGAACGTACCCTTCGCGCTAGAAAGGGTAAGAGCGCGAACGGCCCTTGTACCACATGCCGTACAAGCGACAATCCATACGTCGACAACGACGTATTCACTTCCCGTAGACCCTACGGAACATCTCGTGTAAACGCCACACGAGTAGACGACCATGTCTCCCATCGCATGGTGGATGTTCATACGCTATTGCTAGCGTATTCACTTCCCGTACGGATCACCGTACGGAACATGCCGGGCCCCTGCCTCGCATCCGGCTGAGCCCTCGGTGATTAACCGCCACCGAGCGTCGTACCTTACCTTCCGACGATGCAAAGCCGAAGATGCAATGCTCAACATGAATTAATGCAGGGTCGAAGGCGAAACAATGTGGTATAAGACATATAAACGCCACTCATAATACGCATTTTAACTTAGGGGCATAAACGATAGCAGTTTAATACATATTGATCATGAAGAGGCGTAAACATAAATTGTGGGTTGTTTAGGTGGAGTTGTCGACTTACTAAACAACGCACTAATTATGTTTAGGCTACTGAACTAAACCAGGCTCTGATACCAAGCTGTGAGGAACCGTCCAAATAGTATTCTAATTAATCATCAGGAGAATCATTATTCATGATCATAACCTCGATGATTAACCAGAATACCATTCCGGTAGTCCCGGCACGTGTTTTGTGCCCAGGATCGGAACACATGCCTTCCAACTCAAATATCACAACACAGTTTAATAGAGAGCAAATAATTAAACTGGATGACAATTATAAAACATGCAACTGCTTCCACAATTTACAACAAAAGAGGAACAACAACAACTATGCAGCGGAAGAAAAACCTATACAACAAAAGAGTATGGAGCCGTATGCCCTTAGGCTCCATACCAAAAGCGCCGAAGTTCGGAGTAGAAGGTGCTACTCCTGCCCGCCACCCTGATCGGCAGGCACAAAGTAGCCGAACACCGCCTCTTCCTCGCCAACCTGAGAACCTGAAAACAACTTAAGGGCAGCACCCCTTAGTACGAAGGTACTAGCAAGTCTTACACAGTATGAGTATATATATATATTCTTGACTCCAAGGATCATGCATTTAAAGCTGTAGCAAGGATTAAGACATGTTTAAGTTCATTAAGCGGTAAGCAACCTAGACTCTAGGTGTAAGCAACTGACTTAACCAACCACCAACTCAAACTTTGCCAACCAACTGACCATATCGGACATGTAAACAACAAGTGTATAAAAGTAAGCCAACACCACCAAATCACCGACCACATACCAACCAAACCACCCCAATCCAACCATGCCACAACCCACATCGAAACTCTACGACCAAACATGGTCGCTCGGTGGAGATAAGCGATAGCGATGCTCATAACCGAGAGCGCGGCAGTTCGAACTGATTATACACCCTGCAGGGGATACTCCTGGACCCACACGACACAGGGACTATACGGCTTGTGCCACCCGCTAAGATGCACACAAGGGGGTACCCGTGACAACCTTTCCCAACCAGGCCCAACCATGTGGATCAACCATAGCTCGACGAGGCGGTATTAGAACTACTCCTCGAGCAAACTAATACCGCTAAAAGCCCGGACTCAAACCGGACTCACACCGTCTATGACGAGGCCCACATGACCACGTCTGCGAAGGTAATCGGCTCGCCTACCATTATATCAGCATGTGGTGAGTAAGATAAGTGCTAAAGCCGACTACACCGATGATCGGTGCTTAACCGGTACAAGCGGTCTACGGTGTCTGGGTTCCCTCCCCGAACTGCCTGAGGACTCCTCGTGAGCAGATGACACCCCTAACACCGCCCACACCTCGTCTCAACTCACCACTCAACAACCGACACATCATCAACATAACCACAAATGTGAACAGGTAAAAAGCCCTAGGCTCGCGACAACGGTGGACGCCGTCGTCGACTTCTACCGGAAAGCCTAAGTACCACTAAGCATAACGAACTAAAATTAGACCGCGATGACACCACTAGGCTCCAATGGAATAACACATGACACGTGACTGAAATGGAAGAATGCATAGGCATAGGTTCTACCCAACTCGGAACCCGACACATGCAATGCATACTTAAGCGTAGATAACCGATTAAATTTTCAAGTAGATACGGTGCAGTATGATAGATGCTTGCCTTGCTGCCCTAGCTGCTGCTCACAGCTACCCGAGTCACGATCACCACTGCGGGAACCTCCGGGGACAGCCTCGTTCGCCTCGTTCGCCGGATCGAAGTTCCCTAAAAGAATCACGCATGCAATGTAATGAATATGAATGACATGTAATGAAAAATGCTTCACTGCAAGACAACAGTGGAGATGCAATACACTTATGCCATGAGTTAAAAGCCTTAAGGATTTCCTTATCTGAACTACTGTTTAGCATTTAACAACTCATTAATCCTCAGTAAGTATTTCATAAACCCTAGCATTTTTAAAGAACATGGCATAATTTAACAAGATTGACAAAATTGGATTTACCAACTTTGGACTTATCAAAAATTGTTTAAGAATTATTGAAGATTAAACACATTTCATTAATTGAACAAATTTAATTATACATTTCACAACACCTAGTATTTTTCATGTGCAGAGAATGATAATACAAGGCCAACAAAATTAGATTCATCAATTTTGGAAATACCAAACTTTAACTATGAATTATCAAAGCTTAGACATATTTCATTAACTCAACAACTCACAGCACACATTTCATGGCCACTGGTATTTTTAATGGATAGATCATGTTACAACAAAACCAACAAAATTGGTTTCACGAATTTTGGAGCTCTACATAATTTCCTATGCATTTTTCAAGATTCCAGCCGATTTATTAGTTCAACAAATACCCAATTTCGCATTTTCCGATTTTTCCGAATACTTAAATACCCTAAATCTTTCTCCACTCGGGTTCGGCCAGCCGCTGTGACTGACAGTGGGGCCGGCGCATTTTGACCCGAGTCAAAATCGACCCGCGCCCAGTATACAGTGCGCCGGCGGCTCGGGCGACATCGCCGGCGGCGAGCGGCGGCCTGAACGTCCCGGCCGAGGGTGAAAACGGCACTAGCGCGAGCACGTGGTTACGGCGGGGGCACATGTCGACGCCGGCGACGGCCGGAGCACGGCGAGCGGCGGCGAGGGGCAGAACTAGCACGGCGGCGGCACGGCTTGACGCGCCGACGGCGAACGGCGACGCAACAAGCCCAGCCGAGCACACCTACACGTCCTTCGTGAGCGCGTAGACCTAACGGCGCGCTTCCCGACCGACGAGCTCGATGGCGGCCCGACCGGCAGCGTGCGTGGGGAGGCGGCGGCGATTCAACCACCGCGGAACACCGTGCCGGCGACCGGGCAGAGAGAAGACGGTGCGCGCATAAGGCGTACAGGAGCATGGGGAAGCTCACCGTGCAGCGGGTTAGGCCGGTGAGGCTGCAGAACAGTGGGGCGACGGGAGACGGCGGAGCTCGGCTGCCGCCGTTGGGGAAGAAGGCGCGGGCGGCTCCAATCCGCGCGGGAAACGGCCGGGGAAGGAGGGGAAACGGCGGAGGAGCTCGGGGTGCTCCTCCCTGCGGCTCCACGGGGCTCGGGCTCGATGGAAACCGTCGACGGCGCGTCGGATTTGGCCGGCGGTGCGGCGCAACGTGGCTCTGCTCTGAGGTGTGCTGGGCGACCGGGAGAGCAAGCGAGGAAGAGAGAAGAGAGACACCACGAGAGAGCGTCCAGGGGGGGGGGGGGGGTTAAGGCCGACGACGCTTCCACTCGAAGGCTCGGCCGGTGACTCGACGGCGTGCTGGGTTTGCCGACCGCGGAAGTCAACAAAGCCGGCGCCGCGCTCTGGAAGCAGCGCGGCTGAGTGAGGAGGGAGGATGACAAGTGGGTCCCGCATGAACAGCAACCGCCAGGCAAAAATATCTCCACCACTTTAGCCATCCATTTGAACACCTTCCCAAAGTCCAAAATTTGCAAAACAAATTTTGCTGGAAACTAAAACTCATAAGGAACCCATTTGAACTTGTTTGACTCAGAAAGCTTGCACCAATTTCAAATGAAAATTCTCCAAAGAGGCAAGCTTTTCAAACTTGTGCTGATTTTTATGCCTTGAAAACAACCCCCAAAAATTTGGGAAAATTCATTTATATTCTCCTCCTGGCATCTATTAATTTCTAAAATTATCACCAGCCCTAGGTTCCATAGAAGTTTTAGGAGATGCTTCACAACGCATCAGTTAAACCCCATTCAACTAAATTCGGTTTAACCCACACTGCAAGTCTATATGGCTCAAAACAAAAACAAATGATGCTCAGTAGCACTTAACTACGTGTTTAGAAACTCTGGGCCGTGACACAGGAGCAATAGCCTAAGTGGCTACTTCAACGTGGACTAGATGTGACATTTATACTATCAATTCAACGAGATAAAAATCATTTATGCTGAGTTTATTTTCACCATCTTTTTTACATTTTCACATTTACATATTTGCAATTTACATTTACTTATTTATCTTTCTAAAGTAGTTTGCTAGGATTAACTCTAGGTTACAAATCCTTTTTAGCGGTAGAGTAAACACATTAGATAAACTCAGAGCACATTAAGATAAAATTAATATAAATTTATCTTATCACGTTTATAAAACCGATTAATTTTAAATATTATAATTCACCTATCTTAGTACGTAACCGATCTATTTCACTTCTACTTTCTCTCTCTAATGTGATTTGTGGTTTTAGGCTCTGGATAACCAATTACGTTTGTAGTAAGATCGTTGAACCAAACAACACCTGAGATTTAACGGAGAGACGGAGGCACTACCGGAGACGGCTTCTTTGCCGAGTGTCCCATACTTTGCCGTGTGCTTTTTTATCGGGCACTCGGCAAAGAGGCTCTTTGCCGAGTGCCAGAGAGAAAGAACTCGGCAAACATCTAGCACTCGGCAAAGAGCCTCTTTGCCGAGTGCCGCAAAGAAAGAACTCGGCAAAGAGGATATTTGCCGAGTGCCAGAGATAAAGAACTCGGCAAACATCAGGCACTCGGCAAAGAGGCTTCTTTGCCGAGTGTCATTTTTTGACACTCGGCAAACCCTACCTATTTGCCGAGTGCCAGAGAGAAAGAACTCGGCAAACACGTGGCACTCGGCAAAGAGCCTCCTTTCCCGAGTGTCATTTTTTTGACACTCGGCAAACCCTAATTTTTTTTTCACTTTTGACCTCCAAAATTTTTCTGCACTCCTCATACAATACCTGGTACTCCATGTTCCAATGTGGCACATTTCTCGGACTTTTTCTATATTTCTTTAATTTATTTCAATTAATTGAATTTTCTTGGATAATTCAAATTATAACTGCTAGTCATTCGAATAATGAAAAAAAATGAATGGAAAAATGATATTCATGTTATTTAGTATAATGTGAGGCCGTATCCAGGAATAGACCACAAATTTCGAACATCTTGTTCACGAAACATGACCACGAACTTGCGGTCGAGTTGTTTTTAAATTGTATAAAAAGCAAACGAAGTCCGAAAATCATGAAACTTGTCAAGATGTCATGATATCATATGTGGAGGCTGTGATAAAAATTTGAGAAGGTTTTGCACAAGTTGTCACGTACGATGCTTGCAAACCGAATAATCTCCGAAGAAACCTGGGTAAACTTCTTCGGTTTGCAACAGATTACAAGCATCGTACATGACAACCTGGGTAGACAATGAAACGGTTATTGAAGAGGACGTTGGAGATGAGGTGCAAAATGTGAAGGACTTACAAATGCTTGAGCGATTACATTTAGACAATGACAATGGCAACATTGCTCATTCGGATAGTGTTGATTATTTCGACATGATTGATAGTGATGATGAGACTTATGATCCAGCTAATCCCGATCATGAAGATTATTTCTAATACATGTAATACTATGTTATTTTGTAATTACGTTTTGTTTATTTTGCATCTCTTTCTAAGTACTTCTTGTTTATCTGTGCTTATTGGTTTACTCTTTTTAATTGCAGGTGATTGAACAAAGATGGTGGGCGGTGGGATGAGGAAGCTAACGTCCTTGTACCGAAGGACAATGACCGCTGCACCGGGGGAGAGTAGGAGGAGGAGCAGCCGCAGGAGGGAGTCGTCGCCTGCCGCCCCGTCGTGTGAGGAGGAGGAGGAGGAGCAGGTGCCCCAGGAGGACGCCGAGGAGGAGCAGGACGACGCGCAGGAGGATGACGAGGAGGCGCAGGAGGAGGCGCAGGAGGACGCGCAGGAGGTGGCGACAGCAGGGGGTTCCGCTTCCTCTAGTTCGTCGAGCGTCTACTTGCGAGGTCCCGCGAGCCTCCCTCAGCGACCGATACCTCGTGAGAGACGCCCGCTGATTCGACCCGAGGGGGAAAAGTAAGTAACTTTAGATGTTATCACTACTTTATATGATATGTTGAATATCAAAATAGAAATTGGACGATTGTTAATCACTTGGGCAGGAACTGGACGATTGTGGCGAGTGGAGGTGCTCACACACGCCAAGTCAATGGCATCCTCGGTCTTCTGTGCAAGGAGCACTTCCCTGGCCTGATTGAGTACGCCGGAGTGACGGGGCCGGCCTACTCGTTTGACCACTACGCCGCCGCCCCCGATGCTGCAGATCGGGCCCGCAGGGTATTCAACAACAAGGCGGAGCGGGTGAAGCAAGAGCTGTGGGTAAGTCTTCCTTGCACTACATTGCTCAATACATCGTATTTATTGGACATTCTTGAAATAATGAATGGATACATCGTGTTTGTATGCAGGATTTCTTTAGATGCCAGGACGGACATGAGGCCAGGGCGGATGCGGTGGCTACCAAATGCTGCAAAAAACTCGTCGTGGACATGCATTACGAGGCGCGCATCCAGGCCGTCGTAACTTACCACGGGACCGTCGTTGGAACGAAGGTCACCAAAAGGGACGCAAGAACCATGACGCTGACCCGGGACCAGTACCTGCAGGTAAATACAGAACATTAATACTGATTCCTTTTGAGATTAAGTAGGCTTAATTTCATCTTCTGATATGTCATGTACTTGATGGCCTGTAGATGATTCCTTATTGGTGCGCCGCGCATCCCCAGTGCTGGGAACAGATGGTGGACAAGTGGTGCTCACGCGAGTGGGAGGAGATGCACAACTTGTGCCGGGAGCGGCGTTTGATGATGCCAGGTGTAGCACACCATCAAGGCAGCCGCAACCTCAGCGGATACGCACAAACATGGGTACGCGAATTCATTTATTTATTCTAACGCTCAATTCTGCATGATTTCTAATCATCTTGCTATTTTTCTCGCAGTCGGCGTCACATGGTGGCTAGCCTTGCTCCATCTTCAAGGCATTTGCTATGGCCCACAAGGGCAAGGCGACGTCCGACGTCGACTACAACCCGGAGGACGGGCCCGAGGCGTACAGCAATGCGACCGTCCACAACCGCCTTAGTGAGTACACATCGATGGCAAGGGAGGTTCATGGGCCAGAGTACGATCCGAGCACCGAGGACCTTGATGGAGAAGTCGTCATGAGGGTGGGAGGAGGCAAGAAGCATGGGCGATACTGGATTGGCGACGGCGCAATCGACTCGGCCGCTACTCCCAGTCTCTCCCAGATTCGAGCAAGCAGCACGAGCACGAGCCCGGCCATACGACCTCGGAAGGACACTTCACACCACCGGGTGGAGGCACTCGAGGTTATTCCTGGTTTATTCGTCGTTCATTGGTTTTTCATACCTTTCCTTTGCATTATTGTAACATTAGGGTGAATATATTGTAGGCCCAGCTGGAACAAGAGAGGAGGATACGGGAGCAAATGCAGGCGACGATGGAGGCCGAGCAGCGGAGGATGGTGGAGATTCTTCAGTACATGCAAAGTATTGGCGCCGCTACGGGTGTGGCTCCGCCACCTTCGCTATTCGCTCCACCTCCACCTCCACCTCCTCACTATTCTACTCCTGTGAGTATAAATGTTTTAGTTTGTATGTTCATGCTTACGGTCAAACCTAGTGGAGTATGAAAGTTTTATTCATGTATGGTATATATTTATCTTGTCTCACACATGCAATCTCTTCTCCTTTGTGCAGAATCAATCGGCGGCATCGAACGATCCTCATGCTTCAGCGAATCATTCACCAAATCAATTTCATTGACCATCTTGGTGATGATACTTGTGGTTGTTAATGGTACTTCTATTTGCAATTATGGTTGTAGATGATGGAGCACTTGGATTACTTGTGAACTTATTTGTGATATATTGTGAGACATGTGATGTTTGTGATATATATGTGGTGTTGGTGATATATATGTGCTGTTGATGATATATATGTGATGTTGGTGATGTTTGTTATATATATATATCTGTTTGTTTGGATGGGATGTCAAAAACAAATAAAAAAGGCTGTTTTCAGTCACTTTGCCGAGTGTAATGGCCATGACACTCGGCAAATTGACAACATGCTTTGCCGAGAGCCACGGTCCAGGCACTCGGCAAATATGGCCTGTTTGCCGAGTGTCCTCCAGGTGGCACTCGGCACAGACGCCACCTTTGCCGAGTGTCCTCCAGGTGGCACTCGGCACAGACGTCACCTTTGCCGAGTGTCCTCCAGGTGGCACTCGGCACAGACGCCACCTTTGCCGAGTGTCAGCTTAGCACTCGGCAAAGCCTTTGCCGAGTGCCCGATAAATTGCACTCGGCAAAGAGGTCTTTACCGACAAACTTTTTACCGAGCGCCCTTTGCCGAGTGTAGCACTCGGCAAAGCCTTTGCCGAGTGTATATCGTCCTTTGCCGAGTGCCTGAGGCACTCGGCAAAGAAGCTGTCTCCGGTAGTGAAGAGAAATCGAGCCCAAGCACTCATGCTTCCACTCTGTACAAGACCTCTGGCTAGCTACCTTGACATCAGTGGCTCATCTTCTTTCGTCGCTGACTGCTGACACAGACTGTAGTTCCGACGAGGAATGCCTCAGTGTCCATTCCATGAAGTGTTTGATGCGTGTTGGCAAAAGACACTTGTTACTACTATTTTGCTGTTTCACTACATAAGGCACAGTCGCGTATACGTACCTCTTGTGATGGCTCGTACGTGTAGTCGACCGTTTGAATGACACCATGGTACAACTAAAAACTTCGAAAAGTCTATATGAAACACTTCGTTGAACAAAGCCTAAATTTGACCGTCATGCATGCACCCGTACACGCACTATACGTACACGAAGGGACTAGCAAAAGGTGAGTTTGAGAGGACAGATTGTGGTTCGGTTTGTGTGCATGAACGTCGGCATCCGGCCCAACCGTGGAAAACGTGTCACATAGAAGTGGCGTCGAAGAACAGAGATGTGAGCGCCATGGAGGGTTACGTATCAAGGGAGAGAAGGGCAAGAGATGAACGGGGCACAGGTGAATGTCACGGGGGTTCTCAAACTCGCAGACACGTATGCCAAGTCACTCACGTGCGAAGATCGAATGGCTACTGTTTCACCTGAGACGGGACCATTGGGTGCATGTGGCGCGGCTTACTAATTCCTATTTTTAGATAATTGTAAAATGCTAACCCTTAATGCATGCACATAGCCGCGTTACAAAGTTGCAGGAAATAGTTTTTTAGGTACATACGAGGACACAGGTAACTCAAGCATGTACACGCGTGCATGTCCTAACCCATATTAAAGATAGATTGAAAGGCTTCAAACCGGTTATTATTTTCTAATGCAAACGATATATTTTTATAGATAGTCTTATAATTGTCTCACTGGCCAGTTATCACGATTATGGACCGGTTATCAACGAATTTTTAAATCCTGAAGGGTAGCCTGCAAACGAACAGCGCTACCACCCAGCCATCAGCTCGTTCTCGTGTAGGACGCAGGGTTGTGGGGTTGTGGCAGACTGGTTTCTTAGCACCTCATTCTAGTGTGGTTGGATTCTGTTCAACAGCCCAAGGACTTTCCGCACATCTTTTGTTCTTTCCACTGCTGGAAGTGATTGCGACAACTACGAATCTATGGAGCCCCTATGCTCCTAATGTAGAGCTGGAACTACAACAGTTACCGTGGAATCCGCGATCACACATGAGTTGCAGTTGTTTTTCCGGTGTTTCTTGTGATCTTTGTAGTAGTTTTTCCGTCCAATTTTTTAGGTAAATTCAGTCTTACACAACCTCCCAAGCTCGCCTTCATCTTCTTCATCGCAGAACAGAAAAAGACTCGGCGTGGGTCCGACCGCTCAGCAGATTGCGAAGGCAAAGAGGGGAGTCGCTGCGCTCACCTGCGTCATCCTGCCCGCCCGCCCTTCCAAGCCGCGCGCAGTCGCTGTCCCGAGCGCCAGACAAGAAACAGGGGAGATGAAAAAGAGGCCGCTTGACCTGAAATGCCGCGGCGGAGGGTCCTGCCTCCCCAGGATACTTCGCCCCGCGTTCCCCCAACCCCCACGCTCCACCTCTGTTCCACCGCTCCAGGATCCGGGAGAATAAAAGTAGCTCCCTCACGGTCCTACCCTACCGTACGTCCGTATCCAATTCTTTACTTGTTCTCTCATCGGTGAGTGAGTACTACTTCGTCTTTCAGTGCGTTGCTTGCCATGAATAGCCGCAGCGTCGTTCTAGCCTCCGAGCCCGAGCTAAGGTAGTTCCTGGTTCTTGATTCCTTTTTTTTATACTCTTTTCAAGATTGGTCCCAAGATAGAAGGGTTGGTCGTTCCTATCTGTTTGTGTTTAATTCTGTGTGTTTGATGTGCTAGGTTCGGATGTAGTTGAATTCTGGCATCTTTTGGATGCTCGTCTTGTCAGGAACAGGAGGATCAATCATCTCGAAAAAGAAAAAAAGAATAAAGAAAGAAGAGCAGGAGGGCCAAGAGAGGAAAGGAAGAGTAAATGGAACCCGGATTTCTGTGGAAAGAGAACGGCGACCGAACTGGTGCGGCAAGAATGTCCGGTGGGCTGAATAACAAGAGCCTCGAGTGGGATTTGAACGACTGGAGATGGGACGCCAACCTATTCCTGGCCACGCCGGCGAGCGCCGCGCCGTCGGAGTGCAGCAGCAGGGAACTGAGCGGACCTCAGGGTGAGATTGATTTCGGCGTCGTCGTCGACAAGAGGAGGCGAGTCTCACCGGAGGACGGTAGTGCGGGGTGCAGCAATTCTGCAGTAGCAAATGGTGAGAACCACGGTGTGGTTGTTCAGAGAGGGTGGAGCAGTGAAGAGGAGAGGCCCAGGAAAGGTGCCAGTTCTAGCTCTCCTCCGTCTTGCCAGGTTGACGGTTGCCAGGTGGATCTGAGCGGTGCCAGGGACTACCATAAGAGGCACAAGGTGTGTGAAGCGCATACCAGGTCGACCGTGGTCCGTATCAAGAGCGTGGAGCATCGGTTCTGTCAGCAGTGCAGCAGGTTAGCCAGCAGTTTCTTTGTGAAAATACCATTGCTGATCATGTATGTACCTTGAGAAATGCTGAACTTAGTAGTTTCATGCCCCTGACAGAATTCCAGTTGATGCTGATCATGTACCAAATAAGTGCTCAACTTAGTAGTTTACACCTCTGAAAGAATTCTAGTTGACGCTGATCATGTACCTTGAGAAACACTGAACTTAGTAGTTTAATGCCCCTGACAGAATTCTAGCTGACACTGATCATGCACCTTGAAAAATGCTAAACTTTATGCCCCTGACAGAATGCAAGTTGTTATAATCTAAAAGTGGCATACCCAATGTTCTATCTAATATAATAGCTAAAGGTTCACTTGATGATATGGCATCACAGTTTCTCACCTCTGTGTATAAGAAACAAGAACACACAGATAATTCAATGACATGGCCGGGGGTATTTGATAGAAATCAAAATTGTTATATTGGTTGATTGTTTGAGAAGTATTTTGCTGTAGGCATTGACAAATAATTCTAGTGTAAGTCGTAGTTTTATGATAGGCTCCAAATTGAAGTGTGATGCTAAATTCAAGATGTATGTACAAGAAAGAACCATGAGCAAAGTCGGAATTCAGATTTTTCATATGCTGAACAATATTTCCGTATCTTTTTTATTTAGTCATGAGTCGAAGAAAAGGACTTATTTCATACCCATGTTAGGTTTCACCTTCTTCAAGAATTTGATGAAGGGAAGAAGAGCTGTCGCTCACGTCTAGCCAAACATAATGTAAGGAGGAGGAAAGTTCAACCACAGGCTGGAGTGGACGATAATTCCATGAATGAAAATCAGTCTTTAAGCAGCACCTTATTCCTTTTGTTAAAACAACTTTCTGGTCTAGAGTGTAAGTTTCCACTTTCTAGAATTTGATTAATAGTTTTAGATAAAAAAATTATAATCCATATGCAATCCAGCCATGGTCATGCTAACTGCGTTCTTGTATTGATGGCAGCTGGTAGCTCTTCTAAGCAAATCAACCATCCTAATTATTTGGTTAACCTTTTGAAGAACCTTACTGCTATTGCCGGCACACAGGAATATCAAGATATGCTAAAGAACACAAATCGAACTTCAATATTATCAAATGCTGTTAATAATGTCACAAATGGCTTTACTGTGTGTGAGCAAATTAAACGGCCAATTCCTGTTGGCACTGAATCGTCAGCAGGTAAACACTTTATTGTTTACTTTGCTGCTGTTGTGCATGATGAATGCTAACTTTGAAAGAAAATGGCGTTTGCATAACTTGTGTTGACAGAAGTGCCTCCAGTGAAAAGACGAGTACAGGATTTCGATTTGAATGATGCTTACATTGAAGAAGTTGAGGTACATTTTTTTGGTTGATTCTTTTAGATGTATTCCTGATGTTTAATTTCGACTTAGCTCAATATCTCTGATGCACATAACATTTGCAGAGCCGGACAGATAAAATTGTCTTCAAGCTCTTTGGAAAAGAGCCAAAGGATTTTCCTGTAGATCTACGGGCACAGGTCATTTACCATGTTGCAAACTGGAATCATGTTTCTCTTAACAACTTTATCAGTGAGAATATATTAGGTTGCTAATTCAAACTCTTTCATTAAATGATTTCAATTTACAGATCCTAAACTGGTTGTCACAATATCCAAGTGATATGGAAAGCTATATTAGGCCTGGTTGTGTTATTCTAACTGTTTACCTTCGTCTCCCTAATTGGATGTGGGATGAGGTAGTGTTGCTCTACATTAACAATGCTTTAGATATGTATGCCTTCTCAGTATACTAGTGCAAAATATAAAGTATGAACCTTGGACAAAGAAGCAAACTGCTTATTTATTCTTTTCTTTTCTTTTTTTTCCTTTTCTAAAGCTTGATGACGATCCAACTCCTTGGATAGAAAAGCTTATTAGCATGTCCAATGATGGCTTCTGGAGAACAGGATGGGTGTATGCTAGGGTGCAGGACTGCTTGACATTGAGTTGCAATGGTCTGTTCAACTTATTTAGAGTAATCATTTTGCTTCTCTAGTCCTTATAGGTTTATCTTCATATATTTGAGGACCAGCTTCACTTCGGTTGCTTGCTTGTTTGGGCAGGTAGTCTTATGTTAGCATCCCCCTGGCAACTGGCAATTGGTGACAAGCATCAAAGAATATTTGTAACCCCTATTGCAGTTGCTTGTTCTTCGACAGTGAATTTCTCTGTGAAAGGTTTCAATATAGTTCAGCCAACGACAAAGTATGCATATTTTGTAACATCTAACATTCTTCACTGACCCAACTTTGTTAACTGATAGTTTTGATATTCAATTCAGATTACTTTGTATATTTGGTGAGAAATATTTAATACAAGAAGAAACACAAATGCTACTTGAAGATACAACAATGCAGCAAGGCCCTCAATGCCTGAAGTTCTCTTGTTCTTTTCCAAGTACAAGTGGAAGAGGATTCATAGAGGTGCATGCTTTGACTTCGAGTATCTCTTATGTCTGTTCGCATTTTTCTTTTTATATTAAAGAATTTTTTAACTCCTTTTCCAGGTTGAAGATTATGATCAAAGCAGCCTCTCTGTTCCCTTTGTTGTCACCGAAGAAGATGCATGTTCTGAGATTCGAATGTTGGAGCATGAGTTGAATTTAAGTTCAGTTGATGAAACCCTGGAAGGAATAGATAATCTGATGGTTTCTCACAATCGGGCCCTACATTTTTTACAAGAATTTGGATGGCTTCTTCAAAGGATCCACATTCGAGCTATGTCTGAACAGGGACAATATTGCACAGAGGGTTTTCCTGTTGCAAGATTTAGATGGCTGCTATCCTTTGCGATTGATCAGGAGTGGTGTGCTGTTCTAAAGAAGCTTCTGAACACCATGTTCCAGGGAAATATTGATATAGATGCCCCCTCACCAGTTGAATTTGCCATAGGAGAAGATTTACTATTTACCGCTGTCAACAAACGCTCAAAGCCTCTGATTGAGTTCCTATTAAGATACACAATAACAAATCCTGCTACAATGGACAGTGGAGCCATGGCTCCAGTTCAGTTCTTGTTTACTCCTGAGATGACTGGTCTGTCAAATATTACACCTCTTCATATTGCTGCCACAATCAGTGATGCTGCTGATGTTTTAGATGCTTTAACTGATGATCCTCAGCAGGTAGTTTCTCTAAATTCTCATGTTGAATTGTATATTGTGTAAATAAACTTGTTTCTTGTTCTTACCTGTCCTAGCTTACTTTTTTTTTAAAAAAAACTGCACATCTACATTTTAAGTAGCTTAAGATTTCCGATTCTAAGTGTACCCCTTCAGGAAGAAAAACTAAAACCACCATTTAGTGTAAGAAACTAAGTCTGCACATGAAACATTTTCATCTGAAATTCATTGTCTACATCTCAAGAAAAACAAAGCGAACGGAATTTGGTCAGAACATGGTTTGTGTGGTTGATTAACTGCTGAGTAGATCTTGTAGGAGTATATCATATCAGAGTTCTACATAAGGTGTAGGATAAAAAACATCACCCTTCAACCGTCTACATTTACTTTGCGAATTTGTTGCAAACACTGAAAATATTATTACTGTTTGGCCTCTATGTGCCTCAATGTCACAGCTGGGAATCAAAGCATGGAAGAATGCTCGTGATGATACTGGCTTCACTCCTGAGGATTATGCTCGAAAGAGAGGCCACATATCCTACATTCAAATGGTTCAGGACAAAATTGACAGCAGGATACCCAAAGCTAATGTCTCTGTTGCTATCCCCAGCGGACCATCGACCACTGATACCATCGGAAAGCATGCTAGTCGATTGAAGTCTCCTGATCAAACCACATTTGATGTGGAAAAGAGCCAACGAAGCATCAAGCAACCATTGAGCTGCAGAGAGTGTGTTCAGCAGCTCGTATACCGCCCCCGGACAAACAGGTTTTTGTCAAATAGGCCTGCGATGCTTTCCTTGGTTGCCATTGCTGCTGTCTGTGTCTGTGTGGGGTTGATCATGAAGAGCCCACCACAAGTTGGTTTCATGAGGCCTTTCATCTGGGAGCACATCAATTGGGGCCCCAAGTGATAAACTGCACAAGCAATTACAAAGCCAATTCAATGGTGTCGGTGTGTATATTTGATTATGAGAAAGCTTGTGCCGGGAGGGAAGCTAGTTTCTTGTAATGTTCATATTTATTAGACTAAATTGCAATATCTGTCGTACAATATGTGGAATCCGTAGCATGCCTAGTTTGGAATTCCATTGCATATGCATCCTAACCGAAACCTAACTTTTACTTGTTTTGATTGAGAGGAAAAGGTCAATTGAGGTTGAGGTTATGTCCAACATGAGCAACAGCAGTTTCTCAAGTGCCTTGAGTAAACAGAGTAATATTACTATTAACCACTATCGTACAGTGGTATAGTACATGAGTTTGTATCATACTGAAATTTTGAGCAATGATAATCTGGGAACAATAATAGCGTGCGTGGGGTAGGAACAAGAGGGAGAAGATATCTTGATATATTTAGAAAAAAATAATCCTATTTAGTGACCTTTACTAGTGGCAATCACTTTAGCTAGATTGGTTTTGTCCTTGCAAGAAGAGATGATAGACATGTTTGTTTAGATTGTAAGGTGATACTTGGAGAGTATGATCTTTAACATAAGCTTGTGGTGGCTGATTTTTACTTTCGTATACGTGTTTGATGGGACAAGGGTGCCAATATTGCAAGAACAAGTGGTGGAAGCTCAAAGGAGAGGTGGCATAGAATTTTAAGGAGATGGTTATTAACGAGGGTCTTTGTAAGGAGAGAATGCAAACGACATATGGATGAAGATGGTAATTTGCATTAGGAAGTTAGCTTTAGAGGTGTTAGGGTGACCAAAGGAAGCATGTGTGAAACTAAAGACACTTGGTGGTAGAACGAGGATGTTCAAAAGGCTATCAAGAAGAAGAAAGAATGTATCCGATGCTTACACAGTGACATGAGTGCATACAACACAGAGAAATACAAAGTGGCAAAGAATACCGCAAAGCGAGCTGTGAGAGAAGCAAGAGGTCGGGCTTATGAGGACCTTTATTAGCAGTTGGGCACAAAGGGAAGAGAAAAGGACATCTATAAGATGGCTAAAAGATCCATGAAAGGAAGACGAGGGACGTCAATCAAGTCAAATACATCAAGGATAGGACCGGTTGACTTCTGGTGAGAGATGATGAGATCAGTACTAGATGTCGAGAGTACTTCGATGAACTGTTCAACGGGGAGAACAAGAGCTCTATCATTGAGCTGGACAAATCTTTTGATGATACCAACAGATGATTTGTATGAAGGATTCATAAAGCTGAGGTCAAGGAAGCTTTAAAAAGGATGAAAGAAAGCAAGGATATATGCCCTGATAGTATCCCTATTGAGGTATGGAGATGTCTTAAAGACATAACGATAGCATAGCTAACTAAGCTCTTCAACCTAATTTTCGGTCAAACAAGATGCCCGAAGAATGGATAAGTATATTATTACCAATATTAAAAATAAGGGAGATATTCAAAGTTGTATTAATTACTGTGGAATTAAGTTGATGAGCCATACGATGAAGCTCTGGGAGAGAGTTATTGAACATCGCCTAAGAAGAATGACCGGCATTACCAAAAACTAATTTTCTTGATAAGGCAACTTATGGAGAGATATAGGGAACAAAAGAAGGACCAGCACATTATATTCATTGACTTGGAGAAGGCTTATGACAAAATACCGAGAAATATCATGTGGTAGGCCTTATTGAAACAAAAAGTCCCAATAAAGTACATTACCCTCATCAAGGATATGTATAATAATGTTGTGACAAGTATTCAGACAAGTGAAGGTGTCACCGATGACTTTCTGCTTAAAATAGTACTACATTAAGGGTCTGCTTTGAGCCCTTATTTATTTGCTTTGGTGATGGATGAGGTCATAAGGAACATTCAGAAAGATATCCCTTGGTGTATGCTCTTTGCTGACGATATGGTGCTAGTTGACGAGAGTAGGATATGAGTTAATAGGAAATTAGAATTATGCAGATATACCTTAGAATCAAAAGGTTTTAGACTTAATAGGACCCAAACTGAGTATATGAAGTGTGATTTCGATACTACTAAGCATGTGGAAGAAGATGTTAGTCTTGGTGGAGAGGTGGTTCCAAGAAGGATACCTTTTGATATTTATGATCGATGCTATAAAAGGATGGTGTTATCGATGAAGATGTTAGTTATAGAATCAAAGCCAGATGGATGAAATGGTGCCAGATTTCTAACATCCTTTGTGACAAGAAGGTGCCACAAAAGCTAAAATGTAAGTTCTATAGGACAGCGCTTCAACTTGTGATGTTGTATGGTGCGAAATGTTGATCAACTAAAAGGTGACATATCCAACAGTTAAGTGTAGTAGAGATACATATATTGCGATGGATTTGTAGTCATACAAGAAATGACCGGATTCGAAAGAATGATATACGTGATAGGGTAGGGGTAGCATCAATTGAAGAAAAGTTTGTCCAACATCGGTTGAGATGGTTTTGATATATCCAACGGAAGCCTCTAGAGTCATATGTACATAGCGGGATATTGAGGCGTGCTAGTAATGTGAAGAGAGGAAGAAGTCGATTGAACCTAACATAGGAGGAGTATGTAAAGAGAGACTTGAATGAATGGAATATCCCTAAACAAACTATCCACGGATGAAGCGTGTGGAAGTAGCAATTCACGTGCTAGGACCATAACTTATCCATTAATCTCCTTATACCATTATTATTTTTTATTTTGCTACTATTACTAAGTATCTTTATTATTATTATTATTATTTTTATATCATCTTTTTATTTAGATCTTATGAGTTTTATCTCTAGCCTATCTTAAAAGGCTGCTGTTGTTGCTGATAATCTGGGAACTATGTGTTAGCTCAAAGATATGCATGCTCTAGTTTTGCAGCTTATTATCATAAAGGGAAAGATTGTTATTCACTTACAAAAAATTGGTACAATCTAGGTTGAGCAGCTTGGTTGGTAAGATCATCTCTAATGAATTATCTTCGCGAGTCTCATTCCCTTTGTAAAGAGATTCTCATTCACTTTATCGCTTCAACGATTTTCCTTCATGGTTCCCTTCATAAAGAAATTCTCTCTCCCATTTCCTCTACCTCGAGGTTCTCTTTATTTTTTTTTTCACGAATCCCTTCGAAAGAAAGTTGTTAGAGATAAAGGAAAATAAAAGATATAGAATGGAGAGAGAAATCAGGAATGAAACGAAATAAATGGAATATAGGTGAAGATGATCTAAGTAGCCTAATTCTCACCTTTCCCATTATTTTTATGTTATAATTGATGTCATTTGTCCGAGAGTGTCGGTGGACCAAACAAATGCCACTCACAATGGCTCCAAAATAAACTACCAAAAAACTGATCAGGTCACACTAGCTTCAGTCGCTTACCAACCAACGCCTAACGCTGAAAGGAGAGACAAGACCACAGGCTAAGGGTAGTTGCAATCAGATTTCAGAAGTGCCCCCAATCCAAGAAAGATGTAGCAATCAGAAGAGTTCGCCTGTTTTCTCGAAAGGAACAAACCAACTGCCTTGTCTTGGCAAAGGCCTTACGAGATAGTACTAAGGTCTAAACATTCACTGATTCACAGATCAAGACATCATGCTAGACAGATAGACAAAAAGTAGGAAGTTTCATTTCTTATTAGGTAGGAGTAGATTCTATCTTCCAATTGCCACACCCGCAATACAAAAACAAATTAAGAGATGAACAGTATGCGTAAGACCTTCCAGTTGCCACATCCAAAGCGATAGACAGGATACGGAAAGAGATGGCTTGTAGCCATGAGGGTAGATTGATACCAGAGGTAACATGACAACTTGAAGCCAAATCCAAAGCACTGAAGTAAATCGAGCACGAAGATAGCTTATCTCTAATTCTTTCCTCTCCTACTTTTACTTTAGTTCTTTCCATGTGTTATCTTATTTCTTCAGCGGTTTGTCATCTAACAAAGCTAAATCAAGCATGAAGATGGCTTCTCTCTCTCTCTCTCTCTCTCTCTCTCTCTCTCTCTCTCTCTCTCTCTCTTAAGTTTGGTTCTGAACTAAATCAATCCTGGCCTTTGATCATGTGACGAAGCGTTCTTTTGAGTGGATTGGCACATAAGTTTTTTTTGTGTGTATAGCAGCACTTGTTGGCAAAATTGTGATGGAAAAAGAGCGCAACACAATTATTTATCAGTCACTTTCCCTTAATAAAGCATTAAGCATTTACATTGATCAATTTTATTAACTAGGGAGTTAATATTCTTGCAGACTCCTTAATGTGGGCATGCATTCCAATGGCAATGACAACACCCCTGGACACCACAGGTCCTGGGAAAATAATTCAAAACAAAGCTGTTAGGAAGATGATCAATGCATTATGAACATCTGAACATCACGCTTCTAGCTAGTATGATGTATGTCGAAACTAACTATGACTACAAAACTTGACGCTGAAAAGGTATCGACCATATACTGTGCGAAGTCATCATATATTTTGAAAACATAGGGAGTAGTTAAACGGCACTTCCCGCTTCCCTTACAAGCTACAAGGAAATACTGCTGATTCTGTATAAATGATGTGTATAGTTTGGAACTGCATCAGTAAATGATGATAGCAGTATTTACTAGTGCAACTGGAATAATTTGCTTACCTTAGACAATTATATTGGCACTATTACAAAAAGTCATCCGTGTCCCACTTTCACTATCAGTTTGAAAATAATCGACAGTGATAAAATATCAATACCGGTTCTTATAAAACTTAATAGTGATAATCAAGTATCACTGCTAGTTCAATTAAAAAACCGACAGTAATACTATAATTGCCGGTTCTAGCCATCAACCGGCAATGATAATGAAGGTATTATCACTGTCGGTTCGTTATATTAACTATCAGTGATAATAAAATACAGTCCATCTTCAAAAATTTATAACTTTTCATATGGAGTCAGATAGAGATAAATTTTATATGAAAACTATAGCTCTTGATAAGATCTATAATTTTATAGTTCATAATTTTTTATTTGAAGCCATATAGATGCTCAAATAATCGTCTAAAAATTTCAAAGGAAAACCACGCAATAGATCATAAATTAAATTACTAAATCTGGTGTAATACTAGTAGAAATAATTTAAAAAGCCACACACAGGGCAATAAAGTTAAAAACTGCAACTTCAAAGATTGTTATCACGAGTTTGGTAACTCGGATTGATGAAACGTTTGCATAGCACTGACTTTCAGATATAGCACCATGTCTAAAAAAATTTCAGCAAATTAGAGGTCAATTTTCAACCAAAAACTTCAGAGGTCCTGCCACGGATTTTTAAGCCTTTTTTGAGGGTCAAGAAAGATACAATGTAAACACATGTATTTTCTTTAGATGCGCCTACTTGTTAGCCTTGAAAGTAGAGGTTAAACGTCGAAATCGGACGTTGTATGTAAAAGTTATGGTTGTTTTACCGAATAGCATACAGATTGATCATCTCAAATTTATAATTTTTTCATACGGAGTTGAATAAAGACAAATTTTATATAAAAATTGTAGCATTTGATGAGATATACAACTTTATAATTGATAATATTTTCATTTGAATCAATCTAAATACCTAAATATCTGTGCAAAAATTTGAGTAGGAAGGGTCAAATGAATAAATTACTCTATAATCATCAGGTAAAACTGTGAGGTGAGATATTAAGGATGCTTCACACGAGAGGTGAGGTCGTGAGTTTGACTCCCACAAACTACTCGGAAGTGTAACTTGCTATAGTTGATGAATCGACTCTATGGAAGCCGAGGGGTTCGTTTATCGAGTGCAAAAAAAATTCGGTTCCAAAAACATCGGATTTGGAACCGAATATCACTATTGGTTTATAACAACAAACAACAGTGATAACTCTATTACTATCAGTTTCAAACTGACAGTGATACTATCAAATATTATCGCTGCTTAATCACTGTAATTTTTGAATCTGCAGTGATGATATTTTCTGTAGTAGTGTAGCTTGGTAGCTTGCAATGTGATGGAAGCATCCTGATCCTCCATATGTTTTTAATCTTCTTTTCTTCGTTTGTAAGACATTCGATAAGGGTGTTGATGTTTAATTAACACCTTGTGCACCTTTGAGCAATAGACCGAATCTAATGGCGGGATTTTTACACGTTTTGATTCCGTCGTCTTTGATGTATTCATGGCAATTAGCCAGGACTTCATCTTTTAATGCACATTAAATCCCCTTGAAAGCACTCACTTTGTAGGAACACACGATTGCGAACATTATAAATAGAACAGCTGCCTTCTTAGCAGACATATTGTTGCGTATCACCTGGTGGTTTGAACAAGTGAAGAACAAATGGATAAAACTGATTTGGTATATGCTGGATTCCTGCATTTGTGCTCCTATATCTAGCAAATTATCAAGGCAATTGTGAGTTTAATGCACAAGAAAGATGCTCAAAATCTGCAATCGGATAAACTGAAGACGGATACTCGCGAATTCATTAATCAATTAACATGTATATAGGTGTTATATTTGTTATCATTTATGAAAAATATATTATTATACAGATTTCCAACGGCTTCCTATATATATATATATATATATATATAACTTATTCATGATTAGTTTCAGTGAATCCGTTCATATCCTACATATTTTGTGTTATCCATAGAATAAAAGTATACGATCCTCATTTTTTTTTGTTTTTTGAACTAAAAATATTGAATTGAATTCCCATTTAATTTGTTTCACAGATATCATGCTATCAATGTCGGAGCACTAACTATTCATTTATGAATGCCTGCATGTATGCTCTGTTAAAATAAATGGGTTGTTGGCCCATTGATAATGCCTAATAAATTTCAAAGACATAACCACTTGAAAGGAGAGTGTTGCTCTTTTAGTCCCACCTTATTAGTGGAAGTAAAGGAAGATTAACTTAAATAAAATTGTGTCGTCATATGCATATGAGGACTAGAAAGAACACACGTAAGTTTGCCCCACTCGAGTGACGCTGAGGGTATGATACCTGTGTGAATAGTTCATACAGTTTTATTCTATCGGATGCACATGTGAAGCAGAGGCATAATTCTATTTGATTTTGGTGAAGCATAAGCATAATTCTATCGGATTTTGGAAAGCGCTCAGTTGCTCGTGATCTGCTTCCTATACGTCACATTCTGCATCAACATCACAGTCCTCGACATATCCTCCTAAGGCCATCTCCAGCGGGATCGACAAACTAACACCCGCATTACTATGTTGTACTTTTTGTCGATTGGCCAGCTCGCGAATGCTCTCCAGCGGAGTCAGAATCGAGCGCAACAGTGATGCGGCAGTCAAGTTCCGGTAGTCGGACGACAACAAATTTGTGGACGGAAAAGGCAACCCTTTCACTGTTTACAAAGGGTGACTGTGGGTCCGAAGGAATGAGGAGATTAGTGGAAGGTAGAAAATAGGATAGCTGCTGGAGATGAAAAAAATAGATAATATTGTAATAGTGTTAGGGAATGTTATAGTAGTGTTATAGAAGATAAATTTTTAAAATATCTGCTGGAGATTGCCTACGGGAGATCAATCTCCTCGTGCCTTTGCCTCCTCTACAAAAGATCGGTACATTCATTACAATTGCATATATTATTTCCTCATGTCTCTCATGCTCTGTGTTCTAATGTTCGTATCATCGAGTATATTAAAGAGATATTTATGTAGCACTGTTACATGCATGTCTTAGAATATGCTATACTATGTGATCATGCTATTTTATCTATTGTAGTTCATGATTTATCTATAAATTAAATTAAATAAAAAAATTCTGCTTTATCCAACATGCTCCTTAATACCAAAGCATCGGCAAAATGCACGAGATATACTCAAAATCTAAGATCACATATGGTGAAAGATAGATACTTGTGAATTAATTAATTAACTAGTTCCTGCACGGTTTTTGTGAACAATTACAAAAGACCATCCAAATATGAAGTCAAAATAATATTTTCTTTATCTACATTGTTGAATAATTTTATTATCAGCTAATAATGTCTATATAAATTTTATTATGAGAAAGTTACCTTTTCTTCCTTCCGTTTCATTCATATTCTCTCTCCTGCCATCAGAAAAAGAGGCTTATTTTTTCCATTCTTCAGTTAGGAGCCTAATTCTTTTTGCCACCGATGTACGGTTAAGAGGTTTGACTGTTATCAGGTTGGCAATGGGTGAGTTTTCAGGACGAAAATGCCCATGGAGTCGGCTTTCTTTGAGGGTCGGCTTCGATGATAGTGGTCTAGGACGTGAGTAGTAATATCCGACGATAACGGTGCGAGAAGACGACCTTGTGCTAGGGTTCAACTTATAATTGATAACCGGCCAAAAATCATGATTATGGAGTTTATCGGTCACATCAAATCCATAATACGAGCGGTTTTTAATTTGAATTAAAAAATTCAAAAAAAAAATGAAAAATAAAAAACTCTATAAAAAACTAGAGATAATTCTAAGATCTTATGTGAATTTTTTTAAAAATAATATCGTTTGTATCATATTTTATAGGAAGAAAGTTTGAAAAAAGAGAAAAAAGTTGAAATATGCAGTTTATTTATTAACTCATATTAAGTAAAAGTTTAACATACAGACACATATTTTTTTGGACGTATCTTAAGAGGATCTTCAAAATTGGTTTCACTTCATTTAGAGTTTTATTAATTTCTTTATGATTTTTATAAAGTTCACCAGCATAAAGTAAATATATTAAGAAACAACACTGTAATTAATTTTTTCATATCTACCATTATTTTTTCTACATAAAGAATAGTATAAGTAAACTAATAAAAGTGGTTTGACTGATTTTGCAGGTTTGATGGGTTAGTTATGAATTAATCTAGTTGCAACACATTTACACAATCCTGCATATTACAATAACTATTTCATGAGTTCATATATTATTAAAATATATAGGACCATGTAAAGAAGACTAACAAAATTGATTTCATAAATTTCAGATTAGCAAAGAGTTAACTATGTATTTAACTAAATTTAGCAAATACATTTTCTCACAGAAAATATTCAACTTTTTATGAGTATAAATACTTTTATCATGTAAATCATATTTCAAGAAAACCATAAAATTTGTTTCACTTGATTTAAAACTTAGATGAATTAGTTATTGATTTACAAGATTGAGCCATTTTTTGGTTTTTTTGTTGAACTTCATTGAAATTCGAGAAAATCACTCGATAAATCGTAAAAACCGAACAGTTACCGAAAAATACAGTCAATGCGGAAAAAAATAGTGAATTCACTCGATAACCGGTCCAATTGAAGCGGTTACTGAATGCCGATTTGGTTGTTTTTTTCTCCGAATTACAAATTTGACTCGAGCAAATTTTCACCGAATTTTAAGCGATTTTCACGATAACCGTGAATTCCCAATTACCGCTGAGAACCGGTTTTCGTACCTCAAACGATATTGTGAACCTTGCCTTGTGCACACTCTTGCGTTGACTAGGAAGCTCATTTTCAAGGTTGTCAGGATCGGGATGTATTTGACAAGATCACCATAGAATCATGATTCTATCAGGTTTTGAAAATACATATACTTAAAATCCGCGACCGGATACATTGTCCAAGATAGATGGATGCTGGTGAATTTATTAATCAAATAATGTGTACATATGGTGTTGGATTTGTTATCATTTATACATAACAGATTGTTATAGCTTTCCAACAGCTTTCCTATTTAATTTCAAGGAATTCCTTTTGCGCCTTCTCGTATTTCTATTATCTATATATACGATAAAAGAATAGGATTCCCTAATTTACTTGTGACAGATTTCATACTATCACGTTAAAGCATTATATACATAAAATAAAATACATATAAATTTTTTTTAAGGGGGCATGGATCCTTTTTCTTTTTCAAGCTTACATGGATACGTTTATGAGATACCTGCATATATTCTCTTAATAGCAAAGCATCCAACAAGTACAAGTTTGTTGCACAAGACACTAAAATCTTTGAATTGATTCATTGAACAATAGGTGCTCATGAATTAATTAATTAGTCCAATTAATGTGTATTTATGGTATGGTATTTGATATGTTACCATTTATGGAGAATAGATTATTATAACTTTCCAAATGTTTTCTTGATTAATTTCAGTGAAACCTCGCACATTTTTTTGGAGCACATTCCAAAGACGTAAAATTATGTGCTCAAAATAATTGCAAAACTACATATACTTTGCACATATATTATCAGAAAACTAAACTTTCTGTGTGTTGAGCTACCTTCTTAGGCCCACATGCCAACCAGACTTGAGTAAAAAAGCCACATGTGCAAGATATGCGGGTATTGGTTATTAGCAGGGTTCACAAAACCATTTGAAGTTCAGAAACTGTTTGGCGGCGATTTTCCAAAATTTTCGAATATTGTGAAAACCGCTCAAAATTCGGTGAGAATTTGCTCAAATCCAGTCGGTCAAATTTGTAAATCGGAGGCAAAAACCAATCGATTGAAATGAAAACCGATCAAATTCTAGCAAAAATCGACCGTATTTTTCGTATTTCGTTTGTGATAAAAAATTGCTCGAAGTCGATCGAAAACCACTCGGTTCAAGAAAAACCAAAAAATAGTTCAATCTTGTAAAATAGAAAACCGCTCACTTAAAGAAACAAATTATGTTGGTTTTCTTAACATTATCTACATGATAAAAGTATTTATACTCATAAAAAAGTTGTATATTTTCTATGAGAAAAATGTATTTTCTAAACTTAGTGAAATGCATAGTTAATTCTTTGCTAATCCAAAAATTATGAAACCAATTTTGTTGGTATTCCTACATGATCCTATATCTTTTAAAAATACATGAATTCATCGAATAGTTATTGTAACATACATGATTATGTAAATGTGTCGCAACTAGATTAATTCATAACTAACCCATTGCATCTCCAAAATTAGTGAAACAACTTTTATTAGTTTACTTATACTATGATTTATGTAGGAAAAATAATGGTAGATATAAAAAAGTTAATTACAGAGTTGTTTATTAACATGTTCACTTTATGCTTGTGAACTTTGTAAAAATTATGGAGAAATTAATAAAACTCTAAATGAAGTGAAACAAATTTTAAAAATTCTCTTAAGATACATCCTACATAAAAAAATATATGTTTTCATGTTAAAAATTTCCTTAATGTGATGGGAAAATCATCATATACATATGACCCATTTCAACGTTTTTTTTTTCAAACTTCCTCTCCGTGAAATATGATGCAGACGATATTATTTTTGAATTTTTTTTACAGAAGGTCTTAAAATTTTCTCTAGTATTTTTAGATTTTTTTGTGATTTTTTGATTTTTTTTGAATTCAAATTCGAAAACCGGTCGATTTCTAAATGCGGTGTGGACTGAATTGATTAATATTTGTGAATACCGAGCTGTTTTCAACGATTTTTCAAACCCTGGTTATCAATAGCAGCTAAAATTTCTATTTTTTGGTAACATGTGTCGAATAGAGTCTTAAATGGTGTAGTTTGTGATAATTTTGAGCACATGTGTGTAGTTCTAACAAATTTACTTTATTGCCGCGAGATCCGAGTTTGTCTCTATTGGCCCCCGAGCACCTACTTAGGTCTGATAGTTCTCACTACCTCAGAACGGATTATCATAGATGGATTTTAAACCCTACCACATACAATTATAAGTTCCATCTCTGTAAAAATGTCTATGATATCGAGCTTGTTATATATAGTTACAACTCCGTCTGTAATAAAGTTACACTCATATGGGTCTAAATAAGACATGCGTCTGTGATATAGCTGCACATATCAGTTTCGCAATACACAGAGATGGATTTTATAAAAAACCGTATATATGTATTAAGGGTCATATATGGTTTTTGTTGAAACCCGTCTATATAAAGTGTCACAGATGTGTTTTATTTGAAAAATCATCTGTATGACACTTTCCTCCCTAAGAAACCATTTTACTTCTAGGCTGCCTTCATGATATGAAATACATCGCACTTCATGATATACATAAGAACATCACAGGCATATACATATCACAAATATGAACATCGCAGATATATACATAAGAACATCACACAGATATATAACACATAAGAACACACTGCTCTATATACATAATTAATCTCAGTAACACACATTGTTCATGACATAAACTATATATAATCCCTAATTACATCGCTCGGTCTTCAAGACATACACTTTTTCCTCTTGTCTCCCTCTCATACTTGGTCTTCTTCTCTTTCTCGATATGATCAATTGTTTTGACCAAGTTTTTCAAGAAGATTGGCTGATCGATCTTGGCATTGATCCTCTTGATGTTCTTCTCTACTTGTAGCATAAGCTTTGACATCTTGGGATCAATCTTTTCATCACTTAAGGTGCTTTGATTATCTTCTTTTTTGCTCTCTTTATCTTGATCTTCATCATCTTCACTTGAGCTTGACTCTTGCTCTTGTCTCCTATAATATCCTGAGTTCGAGCATGTTTATTTAGTTGCAAATTTAGCTCCAAATTAAAACTTTTTAGGGATTGTTAAGCTAACTAAGGTTAAGAAGATAAGTATGTGGATGTATATATACATTCATGTACATTAAATGTGCTAAGTTGAATAAGTGTTTCAAATAGCACTAGAGTCAAATTCAAAGTAATCTCTACATTAGGATGGTTCACATGCTTTTGTTGAGATTCTTATGGTTCTTTGTGTGGTGGTTTGAATTGGAATGTCTCTCAATTACAAAACCTACTCTTAAATTCGGTTCAGCTCAAATCCAATCCGAATTCAAATTCTTGGATTCAAATCATCTCCAAAAAGTCTCAAGATCCAAAGATCAGATATTCTAAATGAAGTTGATCTAAATTCAAAATTAAATACCTCAATTTTAATTTAAACTTTATCCTTATCCCAATTAACTCTTTTTCCTCTTCTCGGGTCAAATCCATTTTCTTCTCTCTTTCGGCCCAGCTAGCTCGGCCTAGCTCTTTCTCTTCTTCCTCCTACACGCAGCCCAGCTAGGCGGCCTGCCTAGCCGTCCCTTTTCTTCCTCCCATGTGCGTCGCGCTCGGCCCACAGCAACGCCAAGCGGCCCAGCTCGCTCGCCCACCCCACGCGCTGCTCAGCCGTCCGCGAACCATGCGTCGTCAATCCAAACGTCACGCCTTTCTCCTTTCTCTTCCCTCCAGCGCACACTCGTCGCCAGCCACCGTCTCCCCTCTCCAGGAAATATCCCGCGCACGCCCGACCGGCCTCCGCTTCTCCGTTCTCTCTCTTCTCTCGCGCGCGCATCCTCTCTCCTCCCATGCCCTGCACGCGTGACTTCTGCAACCCCGCCCATGCTTGCCCGGCACAGATGGCCCATACCCCGGAGAAAAGGTGGGCGCCGGCCACCACCTCGCCGCCGACGTCCCCTTGACACCAGCCCACGCGCACCACCTCTCTCTGCCTTTCCCTTCCCTCTATAAATAGCATGTCCGATCTCTCTCTCTCACCCCTTCCCCGTTTCACCATCCACGCCACTGCTGCCATCGCCATTACCGCCACTGCGACCTCGCCGTCATCAATCGGCCGACCACGTGCTGCCGAGGAGCTTCAGGACCTTACCGCCGTCCTTGTGCCGCTGTCCAATCATTGGAAGCCTGACGGGAGCCCGTTCGCGCCAATAGTCGAGCAGCGCCGCCGCCACCTCTTCGATGAGTCACCGGCCATTGTCCCGCTTCTCATCGTTCTTGAGCACGATGAGCACCCCAAGCCCCTAGCACCCCTCCTAGATAGTGTGTAGGCGTCCCCGTGCTCTCTCTTAGCTATATGCCGTGTGCCGCCATGAGTTCTGCTCTCCGCCGCCGTGTAGCTATCTCCGCCGGTGTGTCCTTGCTCTGTGTCGCCGTCGTCCATCGCGCCGCGTCACTGAGGGGTCCAGTGGCCCCTTTTTCTTGCAGGTTGGCACCTCCCAGTGCAGGGGAGGTGCTGTCCAGTTGCGTCGCACCACTGTCTCCTCTCCGGCCATGATTTGGCGCCGTTCTCGCCACCGGCCGCCGTCGACAGGCGCCCAGCTGAGTCTGTCGTAGCGCGTAGTAGGTCAGCATGCATTCGTCTTCGTGGAGCTCTGGCCGGAATGCTTCTTCGGTGAGCCTTCCAATGTGCGCAGCCGTCGATTTCTCACCGCCGGCCGATTCTCCCCTCCCCTCTGCCGCTTGCCTAGCGCCAGCGTGCACGTGCACATTTAGCGTGGTCTCAAGCCGTGGCTCGGCTTGGCCGATTGGGCCATGGCTCGGCCCGGTGGCCGGTTGGCCTACCAGGCCGGTTCGGCTACCAAAGGCCGTGTGGCTGTGGGCCGACCCAGCTTTTTAGCCCATTAACCATAAGCCCAAGACCCAAGTGGGCTAGCACTATGCGGCCTAGTATTGTGTATACCAAACTCAGCCCATGCCCATTTAGGCCCGGATCTGGCCCATCCAGGCCCATTTATGCTCAGATCCGGCCCATCTAAGCCCATTCGGCCCAAACCCATACGGTTCATGTGGGTCCCACCGGTCACTATTCATGTGGGGCTAGATTACTGTTTAGTGGGCCCCACCCCATGAACAGTGCCATTTTCTTAATTTCCCGATTTAAATTCTGATTAAATCTTCCAGGAGCCATAACTTCTCCGTTCTGGCTCCGATTTCGGCGATTCTTTCGTCGAAATTCATCTAAAATCAAGATCTACTCGCCTGTCATGTTATGGTATCCATTAGGGATCATTTGGCTTTTCATTTGGTGTTAATTGATTCTTCTTTAGTATCGTCGTTATTGATCGTAGTCATGATTTCAGGGCAACCAGAGTTCTGCGAGTGCTGCAGGAAGCATCAGGAGCGAGGAGGATCCCGATTACAATCAAGACTTCGAAGGAAATTCCGGAGAAGGCAAGTCCTATCTCCTTGATCATATTAAATCTATGTTTTTAAATAATATACATGATCAACTAAAATCGAACTTATTATCGCATGTGCTATGTATTACGCTTTTACAAACTACTTGCAATAGTTAATCCTATAAAAAACATGCCATGTCTTGAATATTATCATCCAGAATACATATCACTCTAGAATTACCTGTCGTTATCTATATTAATGTCAGGCGACGCATTGATTTCTAGCATGCTTAGGATTGAATACGTCTCCTTGGAGATGTTGCTTTTAAAACACCTCTCCTTGGAGACAAGATTTAATGTTATCAATGACAACTTATATACCATGAATCCTTGATGGTTGTGAATTCCGTGATGGTTGTGAAATCCTTGATGTCGTTTGGGATATGGAGAGTGATGTGTAAAAATGGGTGAAAATTGTTTTGGCGCGGGCAGGTAGAGTGGTCCTTCAGGGAGGATGCTCTTGAGGGCTTAAGTTACATGATGTTGTTCATTGCCCATGAAGATGCCTAGCTCGGCCGCTTAAGGACCGAGTCTTACGCCGTCATGCTTAGCCACCCCCGTGCAACCATACGTCATGTATGGGCAGGATTTGACTTTCTTTCACTGGACTGAGTTGGGCATCATACCAGGAGGCTGAGAGCAATAAGCAGCCAAGGGTCCATCTATCCCGCTGTTTGGAGGTTTCAGGGATCGGCTTAGGCTTAAAAAGGGATGCTGGTCTTTGGAACATGCAGCTCTGGGACTTGGCATGTCTCGTGGAAAAGCCCAGCAGGAAAGGTGTTGGGAGAGTCTCGGCATGATTTGCTCCTTCGCTTGCAACGGTTGGAGACTGAGCATATCATGTGGGTAAAGCTGTACAAACTCTGCGGAGTGTAAATCTATTGGAATAGCCGTGTCCACAGTCATGGACGTGTGAAGGCATAGTCACGCTTGAATAGACTTCGGGTGTGTGAGTCTTGATAAGTGAGTGTGTGGACTAGATGTCCGTGTGATGAGGTTCTTGGCTCACTCCGCCAGAAGCTGTGTGGTACAAGAGGTACACTAGATGTGATAAAAGGGACTGCGGAGTGAGGTATAGCCCCTCCCAGGACCGAGAAACCCTAGATACAGCTCATTGCGGATTTTTGAACTAGTTAAAATGTTTTGAAGTGGATCATAGTTGGTACAATTGGTAATCTACATAAACTGCTTTACGCTTAAATCTAAACCGTAAAGCTTATCCTTGAATAAACTATTTATGCATCTATCAACACCTTGAAGTAGTATAGAGCTTGTTGTGTACCTTCCATACTCACTCTTGCTGTCATTCAGATGAAGAACCCAATGCCAACTTCACCGGAGGTGAAGCCGGGGATGAAGAATAGTCTCTGAAGTCGTGTTCGCACCCTCGCTACTTGTGGCTTGGGCTTTTGCTTCCGTTGTGTATTTTGATGGCCGCTAGGCCAGGCTTGTAATGTTTGGTATGGATTGTAAGCCTTTTTGTACCCAGAACCTTACTATTTACATACGAAGTTTGATTGTGATACTACAACTATTATACTGTGCGTATCAGCTACGTAATCCAGGGTCTAATACAGGAGGCACAAGATATTCCGGTAATGGGGGTCTTACATGTCCCCATATTCGCCTTCATGTGTGACCATGATGCTTGCTTGCTTAAGAGGGTAAGTTTCTTGGTGTTGAATGAGGTAGAAGCTTCAACCCCTATGTTCATGATCATTTCATGGGCGTTAATCTTGCCTAAAACTTGACTTGGAGTCATCTTGCTCATGTTATGATTGTCGTAGATGATGGAGACAATTAGCTTGTACTTTGAAAGAAGAGCTTGGAATATTCTTCTCACCACTTGAGCATCTTCAATCTTTGTCAAACCTAGCCCATTGATCTCATTGATAAGAATATTCATACGAGAGTACATGTCATTAGTATTTTTATGGACAAGTTGTTTGATGCTATTAAATTTAGTCACAAGAACATAATATTTCTCATTACGCACATCATTTGTGCCTTCATGTATTTCAATGAGACTAGTCCAAATATCATGTGCATTGGTGAGACAATATACTCTATTGAATACATCAACACATAAAGATAATAAAAGGATAGTCTTCGCTAAAGCATCAAATTGTTTCTCCGCTTTGGTGATGCGTTCTTTTATCCTCCTCTTTGGTGACCTTCCGAACATCTAGACCTTTTGCTTATAAATAATATGTCATTAGAATTTTTCATTGGGGGAAATTACTGCCGTCAAAGTGTGGAGCACTACCAATATCCATCCCTAACCTCGAACGTCACAACTCTAGGAGGTTAAGCCCAATTTAAGAGCACGAGGCTCTGATACCAATTGAAGGGAATCGAGGATGTCCTAAGAGGGGGAGGGTGAATTAGGACACTTAAAAATTATTGGATCTAAAACTTTCACAAGATAAGCCAACATCAATTTTTATCTAAATATGCTCTAGGCTTATCTAGTATGTCTACTCTACCGCTTAAGAGAATTGCAAGGTAAATAAATGCGGAAATGTAAATAAGGTAGAGAGACAAACTCGGCACGAGAAATTTTTATCCCGTGGTATCGGTGGCACACAAGCCACCCCTAGTCCACGTTGGAGCTCCACAAAGGATATGCTCCCGGTAGCCAAGTCTCTTCCGATCATGACTCTTAAAGATACCAAGTCACCAAGACAAGATCTCAAGCACGATGAGCCACCAAGCCACCAAGCTGAGGTCTCACCACCAACCTCTCTTCCGGTCACTTGTACGCCGTCTTCACTTCGGAGCTTTAGTCACAAAGACAAGAACCTACGTGTCCCTGCACAATCCTCTTGCAGCCTCTCCACACCAAATCGAAGGGTCAACAAATTATCAGCGAGTCACCAAGACTCCAAGTGGGATCAAAATCAATGATAGTTATCCGCAGGAGTAGCTCAGGCCTCTAGTCAGGTGACCCGCCGATGCTTTGCCTCTGCTTGGGCATCACCAGCTTCGGCCCCATCGCAGTGTTGGAGTCCCTTTGAGGCGACCCAGCAAATCATACAAACTCTCTCTCTCAAAGTTGCGTTTAAGCTTGTATTATTTTGCTTGCCGATATATAAATATTTGCCTCTAATTATTACCAATTTGCTTATAATATTTCTTCTCTTAGATTTGATTTTACACAACAGAGCGCCTATTCCACCTTGATTTGTCAAAGTTGCTTTTAATTTTGTATGACTTTACTTGCGAATATGAAAATATTTGTCTCTAATTGTTACTAATATGCTTATGGTATTTTCTCTCAGATTTGATTGTACACAACAGAGAACCTATTCCACCTTGATTTGCTCAGGCAAAATTGGAAACAAACTGATTTTGTTGAAAGAAATAATACAAATTGCTCTAATTTTTGTTGAAGGAATAGATACATCTGATGTGCCTTCATATGTTTTCTATTTTGCTTTCATATTCTAGTCTATTTTGCCTACATATTTAATATAATTGTTTTTTTATATCTGGACAAATAAGCGAAGAACATATGATCTTTTCATTCGCATAGACATATCTCGCTCTCTACCTCACTTCTCTACGTTGCTTCCCTTCTCTGATCTAGTGAAAGGCTAATTGCCAAAAATAGAATGAGTGGAGACTATTCAATAATATTTTACTAAAATAGATGTGCATGTTCTAAATTTAGCCGTGTAATAAGTGAATCTTCGCTACTTAAAAAAATACTCTCTCCATTTCTTTAAGTAAATCTTCGCTACTTAACAAGTTGGTGGTGGTGCCACGCACATGTCCGAGGCGACGAGGTCGATTTGGGTGAGGTGGAGCTCGAGTCGACGGTGCAGGTCCGAGGCAGGGAGCTCGATTTGGGCCGGAGGATTTCGATTCGTTGTTTGGAACTTTGCAGCGAGCGCTCGATTTGGGAACGAGGATATCGATTTGCACGGCGAGCAGCTCAATCCGGTGCCTACCATGCAGGTCGCAGGCGAAATTCGCGAATTTCGGTAATATCAGTTAGAACAAATATCTCATTTCGTATTTTTCTTTCTCTGACACGTAGGACTTATAGAGTAGAGAATGAAAAATGATTGGAATTTTGCAAATTTCAATTTTTTTTCGTTGGTGAATGAAAAAAATTGTAAAACAAAATTAAAATCGCTGCCAGGGAGAGAGCAGCAGAGGTTGGGACCGCCAGGGCAGCGAGCAACCGCTATGGACAGCAAGGATGCGGTGGACAACCACACTGCAAGCACGCTTCGTCCAAGCCATCGAGCTCCACAGCGAGCATGAGAGCTCTGGACAAGTACAAAAGAATTTGATATGCACTGAAGAATTTGATAGTGTGGCTGGATTCTAGAAATATGAAAACAGTGGAATGGATTCTACATAGTATTAAAAGCTGTTTGAGTGTTAATTGATGTGTTTATCAGCTGCCAGTTTATTTACTTCTTCAGAAGATCAGATCGCTTCATTGATTAGTTCTAGTTGTCAAATGCCAGAAGTTGCAGCCCTGCTTCTATCTTCTGGTTTCAACCCGTCATTTGTAGATTTTTCACTATAGTTGTCATCTACTTCTGAAGTCTGAACCATGCAAAGATTGTAGATATAATGGGCATAATGCATCGGTTTGCATAGCTTTTATTCAAATCTTAATGCTGTGTAATAAGCAGGGTTCCAAAAACCGACAGTAACCGAGCAAAAATCGCGATAACCGGCCATCTCAATCCGACTCGGTTTCAGAAACCAAACGGTAACTAAATTTGAATCAATTTTTTTTAAAAAAAAAATCTTAAAAAAACTAGACACAATTCTAAGACCTTTTGTGAATTTTTTTTTCAAAAATAATATCGTTTGCATCATATTCTATAGGGAGAAAATTTGAAAAAAATGAAAAAAATTAAAGCGTGCGGCTCAGTTATTAATTCATGTTAAGGAAAAGTTTACATGCAAACACATATTTTTCTTATGTAGAACATATATTAAGAGGATCTTTAAAATTGATTTCACTTTATTTAGAGTTTTATTAATTTCTCTATGATTTTTACAAAGTTCACAAGCATAAAGTGAATATATTAAGAAACAACACTGTAATTAACTTTTTCATATCTATTATTATTTTTTCTACGTAAATAATAGTATGAATAAACTAATAAAAGTGGTTTCACTAATTTTTGAGGTGTGATGGGTCAGTTATGAATTAATTTAGTCGTAACACATTTACATAATCCTGCATGTTACAATAACTAATTCATGAGTTCATGTATTTTTAAAAGACATAGGATCATATAAGAATACTAACAAAATTAGTTACATGATTTTTGGATTAGCAAAGAGTAAACTATGCATTTAACTTGGTTTAACAAATACATTTTCTCACAGAAAATTTTTGAACTTTTTTATGAGTATAAATACTTTATCATGTAGATCATGTAACAAGGAAACCAACAAAATTTGTTTCACTTTATTTGAAGCTCAGATGAATTAGTTATTGATTTTACAAGATTGAGATAATTTTTGAGTTTTTTGTTGAACTACACTGAAAATCGAGAAAATCGCGTGATAAATCGAGAAAACCGAGAGGTTACCGATAATGCGGAAAATTCGAGAAAATCGCTCGATAAATCGTAAAAACCGCTCGGTAACCGGTCCCCGGTCCAATTCGACCGGTTACTGAGCGGCTAAAATCGCGATTTTTTCCTAAATTTAAAATTTTCTCAAATAAATTTTGTCCGAATTTTTTTAAAATTTCGACCGGTTACCACGATAATCGCGAATTTTCGGTTATCGCCGGAGCTTGATAACCGAGCTCCGATCGGTAAGCTGAACCATGATAATAAGTTGGAGAATTCAGACAATTATCTCAATTGGTTAGATTGTTTATGTGGCAACGTACTGGCATTCTGCTAGCATTCGTATTGAGAATGAATAGCCTAATACGTCACATAGTATTGTATATCCAAAAGCATATATGCATTCACATCGGCATGCTGGCATGCAGGTTAGTGATAAAATTTAGAGTAGATTTTACAAAACTACATAGAGAGGTTGGCAAAACAATAACAAAACTACAGATTTAAGAAATTGTATGTAAAACTACAAAGTATTATTGTATCGAAAAACTACGAATTTATAGAATTGTACAACAAAACTACATATTTTGTGTGTGATATATCGCAAAACTATAGACTTAGTGTGCCAAAGTATCATAAAACTATAGATTTTACACGGTTAAAATATGTAGTTTTGCGATACATCGACACACTAAATTTGTAGTTTCTTGACAAATTTTGCACACTAAATTTGTAATTTTGTAATACACTTTTTAAATCTGTAGTTTTGTGATACATTGGTACATTAAATCTATAAATTTGAGATACAACATCTTAAATATGTTATTTTGTGATAATTTTACCAAACTATATGTAGTTTTGTGGAATTTACTCTATTATTTTTGCAACTATATGTTGTCTCCCTGTACTCTCTACTTCCCTCTGTGCGGCTGTAAATGCCACAAAATAAGCTGAAGGATTTTTAAAATTCCAGTGACAAGTTGAAGTTTTCTTTTACAGTTTATTCCTTTAAAATAAAAAAGAGGCTACAAAGATAACAAAGTTAGATATAAATTAACTTGTAGAGTTAAGAAGATAACAAAGTTTCATTTTAGGAGAAAATATAATAAAAACAATTGGGAAGCCTTTTATCTACTCTAATACTATATAGCTACTCCCACGTGTGTATCTCACAACGTGGGGCGTATCTAGCTTGACAGAGGGTATGTACTTGGAATATGTGATCATACTAGATCATCCGGGGTGGTATCTACATTGAGTATGTGATTAAGTATGTGAACATACATGGGGCCCAGTGTAAAGATAGTGAGGGCACATGTCTCCGCTCAATTTCCTGTTTTTAATGGACTTGGTCTTTTTTTTCTGGAAGTTGCAAAGGTCTAGAAACTGGTATGTCCTAGCTCAATTTTTGGGCTGGATCCGCTCCTGTGAACATACTCTTTTTTTATATGTCAGTAAGAAGGTATTATCACAATATGCTAAAACTTAATGATTCCTTTGCAATTTTTTATGTAGTTCGCTTTGGAGTATCTTAGAATGAGTATGTGAATATACTCAAAATGATAAAAGAAGTATGCCAGGTTCATTTGAGTAGCTACACATGAGAGTAGAAAGTATTTTCCCAAACAATGGTTAGTTCCTACAGTACCACAAATTAAATATCACATGGAATTGAAGCTTATAGACCAAAGAATCACCTAACCAGTTGCATCAAGAATTATAGAGTTAATTTTATAAAACTACAACTTTTTGCACTTAACTATCACAAAATTATAATTTGTAGAACGAGTTTTACAAAACTATAAGTATTTATACCTATAGTAACATAAAACTACATTTTTTACACAAAACTATAACTATTTTACGCAAAATAATTGTAGTTTTGTGTTATAGGAGCACAAGTACTTGTAGTTTTGTAAAACTCGTTCTAAAAATTATAGTTTTGTGATAATTAGATATAAATAGTTATAATTTTGTGAAATTTACTCAGGATTATACCAGTGTACTACCAGCAAGGTCAACCTACTCATCGAATGCATATATATGCTTATCTCTTGATCAACAATCCATCCATTAATAGACCGATACATATAAATATATAATCTCACAAGTGTGCCAATTTATTCAATTCGACCAAAACAACCTGATACCTAGAAATAACTAAACATATCTCTAAATGTCCATCATTGGATCAAGCAGTTTAAAATAATTATAGCAAAGATAGACCTAGGAGTCATGCATCCAAGAAACACTATAGCTAAGCTAGTAACGTAAAAGCTAGCATGCATCAGTAGGCAAGATAATAGCCTAGTCCTCGTCCACCACTTCGATCAGCCTACTGGCCACAGCACTCGCAAACAACGAAGACCCCGGATGAATCTGCATTCAAATCAACAAAGAAAAAAGTATTATCATCTGAAAATTGCATTTTGAGCACATATATATGGTCTTATGGGCTATGGCGGTTACGGCGGCAGGAGCACATATATATATCATCTGAAAATTGCATTTTGAGCTATGAAACCTCAATGGAAAGGTCATGCATGAACTCATTAAGATATGCATTGATGGTTACCTTGGTGTTGAACATGTAAATGTGGCAGTCGCCGATCTTGCCGCCGGAGAGGTGGACGAGGTCGAGGCGGAGGTCGTCCAGCGCGCGCGACGCAGCCAAGAGACACCCGTCGCGGCGACGCTTGGTGAGCTTGATGTTCACCTCTTCCTCCACGATCCGCACGTCCACGAACGTTTCCTTGCTCTTCCGCTGGATGTATGTGCTCCGGATCGGCTGCCGCTGCACCGCCGGCGGGGGCGCTACCTCGCCCACCGAGCTCTCGGTCTCGGCGCCGACCCCCACTAATGCCGCGGGCGCCGCGTCCACCACGTCCCCTTGCAGTTGCAGCTCCCTGCGGCGTCGCTTCTTCTCCACCAGCAGCGTCAGCTCCTCCACCGTCCTCCCTAGCTCCTGGATGTACTCGATCGCGTCGGAGATCACCGTTGCCCTATCGTCCTATATATCCCAGAAAGAATCGCAGAGTTAATTTGTGATGAATAGAACGGAACAGATGGAGCAAAGGGAGACCGACGCGTACCTTTGTACGGTTGGGGATGAGGAGCACGAGGGCGGTGTACTTCTCGGTGAGCCTCTGCCGGCGCTGCTTCTCCTTCTTCTCAACGCCGTTGGCCGGACCGCCATGGAAGCCGCCACCCAGCGCCCGGCTCCGCTTCCTGCCGCCAGTGGCCCGTGGCGGCGGGGAGCTCTCGAAGGGCCCGGTCATGTAGGCGGTGGACTCGTCGTCTGTGGCGCCGAACACGAGTGCCTCAGCCCTTGTCCCGCAGAGGTACGGCTCCGCCGCGGGGTAGTGGCCGTTGCAGTAGTCGCGCAGCATGTTCATGGTGTGGTGGTGGTGGCCAGCGGGGGCCAGCTGCTCGAACTGCACGGCCGGCTGGTGATCGGCGCCGCCGAAGAAGTAGTCCACGGTCGGCTGTGGCGTGACGGTGGACATGGCCGCAGCGGCATCGAGTGTGTGAAGGAGCTGGAAGCTGAGCTCCGCCGGGATGGCCGTGACACCAGAGGTGGCGAGGTGCGGCTGGTGGCCGGCGTCCAGGTCAAGGGTCTCGCGGGCCATCAGGAGCTCGCACTGCGGGTGATACATCCTGCTTGCACACTCAAAAAGAGCATCGCAAGAGTCTGCGCGTTTAATCCCTTGTTCAAGAACATGCAAATAGATTTTCTCATGGGAAAAAAGAATCATGCGAATGCGATTAAAAAAAATGTATGTTCTGAAAAATATGCATGCATGCATCAACCTGTTAGTATTTTTTAATCTAGTAGGATTTGTTGAAGAACAGCAAGAACTTAACAGTAAGCAAGCGACCTGCAAAACTGAAAGACCAGAGACCAGACTAGGTTCAAGAATGAGAGTGCGCGGTAGGCAGTTTTGGCCCACGGATCAAATGAAGAACACTGCATAGTCGCAACCTAAAACCAGTTCCAACGATTCTAGAAATCAATTGCCCTAAAAAATACTAGATATTAAGAAAACAAAACAAAAGAAAGAAGATTCTGGAAATCATGAGAACAAAAGCCGTGGCTGCATACTTGCACTCTTGCACAAAGAAAGCAGAGGGACTGAGGAGGAACAACCAATATCACAAGTTAATCTGATCGACCGAACAACATATGAACACATGGTTTTGAGCGAACTCATCGCAGAAGTCATAGCGAAGTACAACCCAGATAGGAAGAAGAGGTAGCAAGTAACTACTAAAAAGAACAGATGCAGTAGCCCGAAGAACAAATTAACAGCCAAGACATTAACAACAGTATACCAAAGCATTTTTCAGAGACCCCAGCGTTGCGAGACTACACAAATGGGGAATTACTTGCTAAATTAAAGAGCATGCGAATGGGAAAAGGTGTATAAAAGCATGCCTGCTGTAATTATTTCGTACAAGTTTTAAAAATTGGAATTTTGAACAGGAACGCAAGAACTTAACCAGGTATCAAACAAGTGATCGATTGCAAAACTGGTCGACCGAAGAACTAGGTCCAGGACGAGCCTGCGCGGTAATAAGCAATTTGGGCTCGCAGATCAAACCAACAAACCGCATAGTTGCAACCTAAGAAAGTTCCCACAATTCTAGAAATGAAGAAAACAAAATAAGAGGAACAAGATTCAGGGCATGATGACAAAAACAAAAGGAACTGCAGCGATTCTATGGGCAAAATGGACGAGTACTTGGCTGGCGTACAATTACATCAGAAGTTCAGTACATACATGTGGTTGCAGCCTTGCCCTAAACAAAGTGTTGCATGTAAAGGACAGACGGGGCAGCTAGGTCGAGCGAACATCACAGAAACACATCACACATGCATGATTTTGGAGAAACTTCATCCGAAAAGGCACAGCAAGGTACAGTCAAAACACAGGAAGAAGAATTAGCGGCAAGTAATTAACTAAAGGAAGCAACAGATCCAGTAGCCCCAAAGAACAAATCAACACCCAAGACACCTCAGAAACAAGAGGACCAAACCTTTCTTCAGAGACGGCAGCAATTACATACGCAGTGCAAGATCAAAATTCAAACAAGCTAAGCTAAGTTGGTTGAGCTCCTTGTGTGTTGATATGAAGTGAACCGATAGAGAAGAGAGGAGGGAGGAGAGAGGGGGAGCTATATAAAAGGGGAAACCGTGATTGTTGGTCCTTCGTGGATGGGCAGAGCGAAAGCGACTCCTGTACAAAAGCTGCAGCTCCCGGACTTTCAGAAGAGTGGTTTGTTACTGAGATTCCTCCCCGGAGGGCCCCACCAGCCGAACCAAAAATCTGCCACTAAACCACACACTGACAATTCTAGTGGTACATGCTCATGCAGGATTCAGAAAGGCTGGTTTGCCTACGCCATGAATATATCCACCTACAATGACCAAGCTTTTTGTTTCCTTAAGTTTGGAGGGATGCAGAAAAGAGAGAGCCAGCTGCCTAACTGTGCAAAAAAGAATAAACAAGGTTAGACTATTGTCTATTGTAGTCTAGTCCCTACGAATTGGTTGATGTTTAGGTGCAAGTTTTAGTACTGATTTGAGTATGGATTTTTTTTTTTAATTTTTTTCGTTCAGGTGGCAACCTAATTACCACGGTGAGAAAGAGTTTACTGGGTAGAATGCGAATAAGATATGCAGGAGGTGATTAACAACTTTCAGCTAAGCTATGAAAGTCTATATGTGCAGTGCCGTAAATTCATATACAACAACTGAAACCTTTTGGTGTTCAGATTGTGATGCATCTAGTAGCTAGTTTCACATATCCACGAGGCTAGCTAGTACCAAAACGGCTGTGGCATGCATGCACTACCCTAACGGACAATACGTCCAAGGATCCCTCTGTCCTATAAACCTGATACGAATAATCATGAGATCGAGATCGAGAGAGAAATCTGAAAACTGTAAGAGCATGCGATGTTTACCTGACGGGCGGGCTGTTAGAGAGGCGGATTGGAGGTTGGCTCACGCCTTTTCGATCTTCAACTCGTCCTGTACAATATAATCTCTCCATCAGTGGAGATCATCAACTTGCATCAGCTAAGTTAGCTACGAACATATTTCAGGCTATTTCACATTGGAGCAATTAGAGAATAGGTAGGATTGAAAAAAGAAGATTAGAGAGGAGTGAATAAGTATCTTACTAATTTTTTGATAGTCTTTTTCAATCTTTCATCCAACGTGCTTCAAAATAATATAGGAAAGTAAAAAATTAAGAGAAATATGTTGCACCCAAAGATTCTCTAAGAAAATATGGCTCCTATAGATGGAATTGAACACTAGGTTCTATTAAAAATCAATCCATACGTTATCGCACATAAAAACTTACAATTTGAGAAAAATCACTTAAATCTAAAGAGATAGTCACATGGTGAAAAAACTATTCAAGTTGATGATTTAGAGTCAAAAAATTTAAGACCAATTCTAAATGTGAATTTTATGTCTCTATTAACAAGAAAAACCACTTCAATATGGTGAAAAATTTCAGTTCTAAAACCAAAACAAAAATCCTAATAAAAACTAAAAAACTCGCAACGAAAGAAGGGAGCCAATATAGAAAAACTAGAAAGAGATGAACATAACAACCTGAAATTCATTCTTTGCAAATGACAACCAATTTTTCGGCAAATTATAAAGTATTTTGCATTAAAAAAGCTTTCATTTAATACATAGGTTAAGCACTCATCTATCTCCTAAAATCCTGCCACATAACTCTTAAATAGCTAGCTCAAAGGGCTCAACCAGCCCTCTCCCTCTATTCGTAGTCTAGGTTCTTTGATCCTTAAATTTTCTAGATTGATCCCAAAATACCCATATCTTCTAATACATTCCTACCTACTACCGAGGGTATTTTGGTCCAATCTTTTCTCCATCTATCGAACGGCCGTGATGCCTTGATGACTTAGCTTCGCCTCGATGTAAGCTTCACGATGATGCCACATGCACTCTATCCTTCAATGATTTTGAGACCAAACTGCGAAACCACCTTACACGCTTCTCAAAGCGTGACTCACCACCACTTTCTTACACCGTCAATGCTTACACCTTAAGCAAGTGATTCGATATCTATGTGTATACTCCGTCTTGTGATCTTGACCGTTGGCAAGTCTCTCTCTCCCGATTCCTCATACCACCTTGTCTCTTACACCGACATCCCTTTTGCTTGACTTTATCAACACGTTGTCTTCATCCGTCTTTTCATATTTTGCTTGATCTCCACGTGTATAGTTAGGATCACCCTTGACTCCGTTCAAACTCCTTAATCATCGTCACCAAGCACCCCGCTTAGCTCCGATCATCCCGTCATCGGCCGTCAAGTTGTATCCATCACCTACACATCATAAGACAAGTACAAACATGTCTCCAACTTCATTACAAGTTAGTTAAAAATTAGAATTCTCGGTTTAAAGCACATCACAGAAAAATTGTGAACATCGGATGATCTATTGTACACTCTTTCTAAGCACCAGACTATTCGATGCTTGTAATTCAGACTCCACTAAAAACTTCTTGGAAAATCCTCCGACAAAGCATCCGATGTACACTCCTCCATCGCCAGATCATCCGGTGAGTACAACTGCACCTGTCACCCTATTTTGCAACCTCTCTGGAACAATTGCTCCAATAAACTCTCTGACAAGCACATCTTCAATCGTCAAACCATTCGATGTGTACATCTTAACCAGTCAAGCTTTACAACTTCTCTGAAAAAATTAGTCCAACGTGCACTGCTGACTATCGCCAGACCATCCGGTGTTGCAATGGATTTTCTTTTCTAAGTCAAAACCCTGCGACGTGAAATCTTCCTGAGTACCGGACCATCTGATATATACAAATTTTCTAGTGCCGGATCATCTGACGAGTACAAATTTTTCTGACTTAGAGACAAAAATACAAACTTTATTTTTCTCTATAACTTTAGTTAGTCATGATCATAATTACAATATATAAACATGGTCATATAATCCCCAAAGTATCAAACCATATCAATAAACTTATCAATCACTCGTCATATATAAATCAATACATATTTTAACTTAGTTTCTTATAATCTCATTATTGTACCGACGCGTTGCATCATCCAATATTCCTTCGGCAACTCCCCGGCCCTCCTTTTGACCGATTCATTTCCATCGATCGATCCACACCGGCCGGCGTTTTGCCTTATCCTCCTCTAACGTACAAGGAGAAATAAGAAAGCCATGTGAGTCAAAGAAGAAATCATCTGTCCTCCCTGCTGCCACCAACTACTTCAACCGCTTGTCGTCCATCGTCACCTCTGAGATCTATGCGCCTCTACCCTATTAGCTCGTGTGATGGTTTTTGCAATACTGAAGCTGCATAGAATATTAGGTGTCATTTCCTTTTAGAACCAACAACCATGTGCCGCTATGGGCATTTACTTTTGATGACTTCCTTTATAAATATGGGTGATGCTATTTTATAGGTGCTTGAAATTATGTTTGCTACAGTCGACATTGTGGACCATTTGATTTGAATCCAATGGTCAATTTGCTTTCTTCAACCTCCGTCATTATCTCTCTTCCCTACACAGACAGATGTGACAAATGAGGTCTCCCACTAGTAAAAAAATGATTTGTAAAAACGGTTCGGAAACCCCACGTGAGACTTTTTTGAACTGTCTGTGGATGTGACGAATGAGGTCCCCCACTAGTAGAAAAATGATTCGTACGAACGGTTCAGAAACCCCATGTGAGACTTTTTTGAACCGTCTGTGGAAAAGAGTCTATACAAATCAGATTTATACATACGGTTTTTGAACCGTCTTTGCAAATCATTTTACAAACGTCTCGTTATTGGAACTGTCTGTACAATGATTTGTACAGACGACTCGTTATTGGAACTATCTGTACTAAGTTTTCTGGAGCTAAAAAAATCTAAAAAATATTTATCCTACCCACACCAGCCCCTTATATCATTATGTAGGCGCGGTCACAAGTCACATGATTTTTCACACAAAATACCATGAGTGTGTTTTCTAGGAGTCGAACCCGCAACCTCTGACCTCACACGAACCTTCCTTACCGTATCACCTGTCGTTCATTGCTAACTATTGTATGAAAATAATACATATAAAATATACGCTCAAAACAAGTGGGACAGTATTAGTACAAATGGTTCTAAACTAGAACCATCTGTACTCAGGATTGTATGAAAATAATCCATATAAGATATATACTCAAAACGAGTGAGACACTATTAGTATAGACGGTTATAGTTTGTAACCGCATGTACTGTAGCGTCCCGCTTTGTTACAACTGCTAGTTGCTATTTTCTCATACGGTTCTAGTTTGGAGCCATCTGTGGTACCCTTTGTACATGTGGCTCTATAGATTTGTCTATACAGGAACGTCCCACTAAATGAATTTTGTAGTAGTGCCCGCACTGCCCCCTCCACACCGCCAAATGTCAATCGGCTATAGATATTTTCAAGACCACGGTCTCATCGTGCGATCGGGGTGAGGCTAATGCGACCAGCCCGTTACTCATATAACCAACCAAGTCTTATTTAATGTTGCCCACTCGAGTATTTTCCTTTCCCAGACACTCTTTCGGCGAGTATGGTTTTGAGACGGCGTGGTATTGTAGTGTCCCATCCCGTATCATTTAATATTGCAGGATGGCCTAATGGGTGAGCGTGACTGTGTTCGGTGATGGTACAGGGCATGCAGGATGACCAGAGTAGGGCGGGCGTGCAGGACGACCACTTACCCATCGTCATGATGATCTAGGAATAGCTAGGCTTCATCAGGTGTAGGTCTGTCACCTACTTTGGCACGATTCATTTGTATGAACATCTTTTTCCCTGGTATATAAGGGGGTGAAGACTCAGATATAGAGGGAGGACACTTTGTAACATGTTCACTAAATCCATAAGAAAATACACAAGACATATGGCTATTATCACATGAGAGGATCGAACCTGGATAAATCCTTGTGTTCTTGAGTTTGCTCGATACACACCCACAAGAAACATAGATCAACGCGTCTATCGTCCGATACTGTCATGGCCCAGAGTTTCTAAACACGTAATTAAGTGCTAATGAGCATCATTTGTTTTTTTTTTTGAGCCATATAGACTTGCAGTGTGGATTAAACCGAATTTAGTTGAACTGGGTTTAACTGATGCGTTGTGAAGCATCTCCTAAAACTTCTATAGAACCTAGGGCTGGTGATAATTTTAGAAATTAGTAGATGCCAGGAGAAGAATATAATTGAATTTTCCCAAATTTTTGGGGATTGTTTTAAAGGCATAAAAATCAACACAAGTTAGAAAAGCTTGCCTATTTGGAGAATTTTCATTTGAAATTGGTGCAAGCTTTTTGAGTTAAACAAGTTCAAATGGTTTCCTTATGAGTTTTAGTTTCAAGCAAAATTTGTTTTGTAAATTTTGGACTTTGGGAAGGCATTCAAATGGATGGCTAAAGTAGTGGGGATATTTTGCATTGCCAGCACTGTTCACGGCCCCACCTGTCATCCCCTTCGCTCAGACACCGCCTCTGCTCCCCCTTCTCCCGCTCTCACAGAGCAATGCGGCGCCGCCTTTGTTGACGTTGGTGGCCAAGCCGCAATTGCCAGCCAAAAGATCTCAGCCCCGGGCGCCTTATTTTTCCCCTCCCCGCCCTCTGCTTTCTCTCTCTCTCTCTGCTCCTTCTCTCGCGCGGCCGGAAAGCAAAGCGCAGAGCACACGCACTGGCCGCCGGCCAAATCACCGCGCCGCCGGCGTTTTCCGCCGAGCCCGAGTAAGGTAGAGCACAGAGGGGGATCGCCAAGGCCCTCCTCCGCCGTTTCCCCTCCTTCCCCGGTCGTTTCCCGCACGGGTTGGAGCAGCCCGCGCCTTCTTCCCCAACGGCGGCAGCCGAGCTCCGCCGTCCTCCGTCACCCTGCTATTCTACAGCTTCGCCGGCCTAAACCGCTGCACGGTGAGCTTCCCCATACTCCTGTACACCTTATGCGCGTGCCGTCTTCTCTCTGTCCCGTCGCTGGCGCGGTGTTCCGCGGTGGTTGAATCACCGCCGCCTCCCCACGCACGCCGCCGGTCGGGCCGCCATCGAGCTCATCGGTTGGGAAGCGTGCCGTTAGCTCTACGCGCTCACGTAGAACGTATTGGTGTGCTCGGCCGGGCTTATTGCGTCGCCGTTCGCCGTCAGCGTGTCAAAGCCGTGCCGCCGCCGTGCTAGTTTTGCCCCTCGCCGCCGCTCGCCGTGCTCCGGCCGTCGCCGGCGTCGACGTGTGCCCCCACCGTGACCGCGTGCTCGCGCTAGTGCCATTTTCGCCCTCGGCCGAGCCGTGCAGGCTGCCGCTCGCCGCCGGCAGCCACCGCAAGGGCCACCGGCCGTCCTCCAGTTGCGCGCGCGCAGCTGCCGTGGCCGATTTTGACTTCGGTCAAGGGAGCCGGCCCCACCGGTTAGTAACTGGGGCTGGGACGGTGCCGGTAGAAAAAGGTGTGGGCCCATTTGAATATTAGAGAAAATCGGAAATTGCGAAATGAATATCTGTTGAGTTGATAAATCGGCTGAAAACTTGAAAAATGCATAGGAATTTATGTAGAGCTCCAAAATTCATGAAACTAATTTTGTTGGCCTTGTATCACCATACTCTGCACATGAAAAATACTAGGTGTTATGAAATATGTAATTAAATTTATTCAATTAATGAAATGTGTTTAATCTTCAATAATTCATAAACAATTTTGGACAAGTCCAAAATTGGTAAATCCAATTTTGTTAATCTTGTTAAATTATGCCATGTTCATTAAAAATGCTAGGGTTTATGAAATGCTTACTGAGGATTAATGAATTATCAAAATGGTTTCAATCTTTAATCATTTCATAATTGGTTGGTCCATAAATCAAATTGTGTAAATCCTATTAGTGGGTTCCCTGTTCACTTAAAAGAGTTATCCTCGTGTTAAGTATAGTTAGTTTTCTTTTAGGTTTAAGCTTAGAGTTAAGCTTAATCAATCTAGGAAGTTGTTAAATGTTAAACAATAATTCAAATAAGGAAATCCTTAAGGCTTTTAACTCATGGCATAAGTGCATTGCATCTCCACTGTTGTCTTACAGTGAAGCGTCTTTCATTGCATGTCATTCATATTCATTACATTGCACGCGTGATTCTTTTAGGGAGCTTCGACCCGGCGAGCGAGGCGAACGAGTCTGTCCCCGGAGGTTCCCGCAGTGGTGATCGTGACTCGGGTAACTGTGAGCAGCAGCTAGGGCAGCAAGGCAAGCATCTATCATATTGCACCGTGTCTACTTGAAAATCTAATATGTTATCTACGCTTATGTATACATTGCATGTGTCGGGTTCCGAGTTGGGTAGAACCTATGCCTATGCATTCTTCCATTTCGTTCACGTGTCATGTGTTATTCCATTGGAGCCTAGTGGTGTCGTCGCGGTCTAATTTTAGTTCGCTATGCTTAGGGGTGCTTAGGCTTTCCGGTAGAAGTCGACGACGGCGTCCACCGTTGTCGCGAGCCTAGGGCTTTTTACTTGTTCACATTTGTGGTTATGTTGATGATGTGTCGGTTGTTGAATGGTGAGTTGAGACGAGGTGTGGGCGGTGTTAGGGGTGCCATCTGCTCACGAGGAGTCCTCAGGCAGTTCGGGAAGGGAACCCGGACACCGTAGACCGCTTGCACCGGTTAAGCACCGATCGTCGGTGTAGTCGGCTTTAGCACTTACCTTACTCACCACATGCTGATATAATGGTAGGCGAGCCGATTACATTCACAGACGTGGTCATGTGGGCCTCGTCATAGACGGTGTGAGTCCGGTTTGAGTCCGGGCTTTTAGCGGTATTAGTTTGCTCGGGGAGTAGTTCTAATACCGCCGTGCCGAGCTATGGTTGATCCACATGGTTGGGCTTGGTTGGGAAAGGTTGTCACGGGTACCCCTTGTGTGCATCTTAGCGGGTGGCACAAGCCGTATGGTCCCTGTGTCGTGTGGTCCAGGAGTATCCCTCTGCAGGGTGTATAATCAGTTCGAACTGCCGCGCTCTCGGTCATGAGCATCGCTATCGCTTATCTCCACAGAGCGACCATGTTTCGGTTGTAGAGTTTCGATGTGGGTTGTGGCATGGTTGGTTTGGGTGGTTTGGTCGGGATGTGGTCGGCGGTTTGGTGGTAATGGTTTACTTTTATACACTTGTTGTTTATATATCTGTTCTGATCAGTTGGTTGGCAGGGTTTGAGTGGGTGGTTGGTTAAGTCAGTTGCTTACACCTAGAGTCTAGGTTGCTTACCGCTTAATGAACTTAAACATGTCTTAATCCTTGCTACAGCTTTAAATGCATGATCCTTGGAGTCGAGAATATATATACTCATACTGTGTAAGACTTGCTAGTACCTTCGTACTAAGGGGTGCTGCCCTTAAGTTGTTTTCAGGTTCTCAGGTTGGCGAGGAAGAGGCTGTGTTCGGCTACTTTGTGCCTGCCGATCAGGGTGGCGGGCAGGAGTAGCACCTTCTACTCCGAACTCCGGCGCTTTTGGTATGGAGCCTAAGGGCATACGGCTCCATACTCTTTTGTTGTATAGGTTTTTCTTCCGCTGCATAGTTGTTGTTGTTCCTCTTTTGTTGTAAATTATGGAAGCAGTTGCATGTTTAATAATTGTAATCCAGTTTAATTATTTGCTCTCTATTAAACTATGTTGTGATATTTGAGTTGGAAGGCATGTGTTCCGATCCTGGGCACAAAACACGTGCCGGGACTACCGGAATGGTATTCTGGTTAATCGTCGAGGTTGTGATTATGAATAATGATCCTCCTGATGATTAATTAGAATACTATTTGGATGGTTCCTCACAGATACACCCTGGATTCATTGTTAGAGATTATCCCCCGACAGTTAGCACGCCAGGTAGGGGCGCGTTTTTCACGTTTCTGCAAGTGTTGATACTATGGCTGGGCTATGCATGTTTGAATCCATGGTGGCTGTGGAGTCCCGTGTCGAGGACCCTAGCTGCCGTGAAGTGTTCTTCATGGGGTACGATCCAAACGAGCCCGGTGTGCTCTGAGTATGGGAAACTGAGATGGAGTTTGAGGATTCTGAGATTGAATGTGAAGTTTGCATGGAAGACCATGCAACGGAGGGCAGCATAGACCCTTATGTCCCGAGTACCGGTGGTGAACCCTGGGCCATTCGCCCAGAGGGACACCAACTTGGTGTCGTACATGGAAATGGTCCAATACTCCCCCAGCAATTACAATGCTGCTCGAAGGAGAGCCCGCCAAGGGTGTAGTCCTTGGCAGCATTATCGTTTAGGCCATCACGCCACGCCGTGGATGTGCATCGTGCGCCAAACACGAGTGCTGGGAGCTCCCCCCTCACGACATCTCACCGCTCCGCAGTCAGCGGCTTGACTATGAGGGCATGATGCCTACGCGAAATCTGCCGACTGCGCGAGTGCTTCTTAGCCACCTACCGATGGCAGTACCGGAGGGTTTGCTATTAACTCCATGGCTATGCGACCTTGACCTCTTGATAGAGACTGCCCATCGCCAAACCATGGCATCAACAACCTCATTCGTCACAAAGACTGGTGAAGGTCACGATCGCTAGGGTTCGCAGTGGGCCCACGGCAAGAGGGAACCCATGCTCCCTTAGTAACAGAGAGTACACAGAGACCCCCACCATGTTGGGACAGCCAACCCGCGGACCTACACGACATAATCTAGGGCCAGAGGGCCACCTAAGAGCAGGAGGATCATGACCGATGAGAGCTGAAAAAGGGCAAGCAGCATTACAACCTGCCCTCCCCACGCTAGGGGGCATCCGACTGCTCCATCCCATCGCGAGGGTCGTGAAACCATCGACTCTCCCCTCGGTTCCCGTGTTGCTGCCCATCGACAAGCGGTACCTCATTACGGGGCATGGTGCAACACTTTCTTGGCCTAACTGCGAGAGGTACACTAGCCTGACAAGTTTTGACCGGTCCTAGCTGAAAGATACGACAGGTCGACCAACTGGAGGAGTTCCTGCAGATCTAGACCACCATGGTGCAGGTCATGGGAGGCAACAGGAAGGTTATGGAGAACAATTTCCCAATCGCTTTGACCAGTTCAGCCTGGTCCAGGCTTATGAACCTCCTACGTGGGTCGGTTCGATCCTGGGAGGACTTGTGTGACTAGTTCATTGCCAACTTCCAGGGAACCTACGCCCGATCAAGGGTCGAGGATGACTTGTATCAGGTCAGGCAGTGGCATGAAAAGCCACTATGAGACTACATCTGACATTTCACCGAACGCCGGAATACCATTCCAAATATAACGGGCAAGTCTGTGGTCATAGTGTTCTAAAGGGGGTTCAAAGACCAGAAGATGCTCGAAAAGTTAGCCACCAAGGAAGTCCGGAGCACCACTGAGCTCTTCGAGCTCGTAGACAAATGCATGCAGGCCATCGAGGCCCGAGAGTGCCAGATCGATGCGAAGCCGTAGCCAACAACCGACCAGCCTGCCTCTTCCAAAGGGGTCGACTCGAAGGAGAAAAAGAAGAACAAGCGCAAGGCTGGACTGCCCGACGCCATGGCTGTCGAGCAAGCCAGCCAACCGCACCGATGCTTTGAGAGGAATGATGGGAAGATGGGTATAGGCTACTGCCCGATCCACCATACCGACACCCACAACTTGACTGAATGCAAGTTCGTGTGAGGCATCATCGACAAAAAGCTTGGGGAACGTAAACCCAAGCGTGATGACTATTTTGAGGATGGAGCCAACCCCGACCAGTTGGTTCTGGGCTTCCAGCAGGCCAAGCACAGGGTCCACCATATCTTTGGTGGTGTCACAATGTATTCCTCGAATAGGGAGTACAAGTCAGTGGTCCGTGAGGTATGTGCGACCATGCCGGGCTCAAGTCTGAGCCTGAAGTGGTTGGAGGTAACCCTCACCCTCAGCCAGGAGGACTACCCCGCATACGTCAAGCACCTCGGTTGTTACCCCATCGTGATCGAGCCCACGATGCACAATATCTGAATGGGGCGTGCGCTGGTCGATGGAGGGAGCTCCATCAACCTCCTCTTTGTCGATGTCCTAGACGCACTGTAGATCCCGAGGAGTGTGTTGAAACCATCCCCTCCCTTTTTGAAATCACCCCTGGCTCTTCTACCAAGCCGTTGCGGCAGATCGAGTTGCCCGTTACCTTCGGTTCGCCGAGTAACTTTAGGACCAAGAAGGTCCTGTTCGATGTGGTGAACTTTGGGACCACTTACCATGCGATCCTGGGGCGACCAGCAATGGCTCAGTTCATGGCTGTCGCCCACTATGTATACCAGGCGATCAAGATCCCTAGTCCCAAGGGAGTTATCACTATTTTTGGCATTCCAAAGACAGCCTTGCACTTTGACAAGAGGAGCCTTGACATGCTCGAGCTAACTCCCGGGTTACAGCCCGAGAATGTCAAGGCCAGTGGTCTCTCGGTGAAGGCCACATCGTCACCAATCAATGCGATCGACTCAAGAAAGTTTGCCTAGACGACATCGACCCATCCAGGACGGTCCAGATAAGGGCTAGCCTGGGCCCCAAATAGGAACTCACGCTCATCACTTTCCTTCGGGCAAACGTGGATGTCTTTTCTTAGAGTCTGTCTGATATACACGGAGTCCCTAGGGACATAATCAAGCACAAGTTATCTGTGCGACTGTATGCGCAACCAATAAAGCAAAAGGCTCGTCAGTTCTCACCTGACCGAAAGGAAGCACTTCATAAGGAGATTGACAAGCTCCTAGAAGCAGGCTTCATATAAGAGGTGCGGTACCTGGAATAGTTGGCTAACCCCGTTATGGTCCAGAAGCCTAAGGAAAGTTGAGGATGTGCGTCGACTTCACTAACCTCAACAAGGTATGCCTAAAGGATCTCTTCCCTCTACTCCAAATCAAACAGCTTGTTGACTTAAGTCCCAGGCACTGGCCTGAGCAGGAACATCAATCAGAGGCGGAAGGGCACTGAACAACGCACTTCAACGGATCGTTCACGCTGAAGGGAGCGGGGGCTGGAGTGGTCTTCACATCACCTACCGGTGACACCCTCATGTACATAGTTCAATTATGTTTTCATGCCACTAACAATGTTGCAGAATATAAGGGCCTCTTGTCAGGAATGAGAGCAACCTCAGCACTTGGTATAAAATGCCTGCTAGCAAAAGGGGACTCGCTACTGGTCGTAAACCAAGTGCAAAAGGAGTTTCAGTACTCTGACCCAACAATTGTAGCATACCTCAATGAATTGAGAAGGCTGAAGTGATGCTTTATCAGCTTCGAGGTTAAGCATGTCCTCCGCCGGGATAACTTTTTCGCAGATGAGCTGGTCCATCTAGCTTCTTCTCATGCACCTGTCCTAGTGAAAGTCTTTCAAGAAAGACTCACACGACTATCCACCGTGATCTTGGGCCAAGGTAAATGGGATGCTCAACTTGGAAATGGAGCACCCAAGGTAACGCCTTTGGAGGCAACGCCTCCATTAGTGCAGTCCTCGGGCGGTCATCATGTGGTCTCCTAGCTTGGTTCATGTACGATCTGGATGGATCATATCTTGGCATACCTTCATAATCAAGCGATCGCTGATGATGATGTGTCAACGGAAAAGGTCACGCAGCAAGCCTGCAGATACTCCCTGCTAGAGGGACGCCTCTACCGTACGGGGATCAATGGGCCTGTTACTGAAGTGCATCACTCAGGAAGAGGGGAGAACGCTGGTCTCTGATATCCATGGAGGCACATGTGGTAGCCACGCTTCATACCACACTTTGGTCAGAAAAGCATTTCAGTAAGGATTCTATTGGCCCACAGCCCTCCAGGATGCTTGCAAACTGGTGAAATAGTGCGAGCCGTGTTAGTACCATGGCTGACAGACCAACCTACCAGCCCAAGCACTATAAACTATACAACTCTCTTGGCCTTTTGATGTCTAGGGGCTCGATATTGTGGGACCATTCTGTAAAGCCCTTGGCGGTTTTGAATTCCTATTTGTGGCAGTCGATAAATTCACTAAGTGGATCAAAGCTGATCCCATCAGGAAGATCACCACCGTCAGAGCGATCAAGTTCATACAAGGGCTGGTAGTGCAGTTTGGCAGTTCAAACCACATGATTACGGACAATGTGACTTAGTTCGCCAGCAGTGCTTTTAGATACTACTGCAAAGAGATCGGGACCCAAGTATGCTACGCCTTGGTGGTGCACTCCTAGAGCAATGGACATGTCAAAAGTTCAAATGGGATGGTACTGCAAGGGGTCAAAACCTAGGTCTTTGATCGAATGTAGAGCTATTTGAGATGTTGGGTAGATGAACTCCCCACAGTACTCTGGTCTTTGCAAACGACCTCTAGCAGGGTCACGATAGAATCTCTGTTCTTCTTGGTCTTTAGCGCCAAAGCAATGCTCCCCTTCAAGATTGCCCTCTAGTGTCCTCGAGTAACCAGATACTCAGACATCGACCAAGTGGTTCGACTGGAGGATGACATAAACTTGATTGAAGAGTTCCGCGATTACGCTCTAATTTGAGCAACCTGATACCTATAGAGCCTTAGGCACTACCATGACCGCAAGGTGCGGGAGCGGACACTAGTTGTAGGCAACCTCATCCTAAGAATAATCCAGAATAAGGCAGGTCAGAATAAGCTCTCTCCCAAGTGGGAAGGACCCTACACAGTGGTCTAGGTTACCCGACCTGGTGCGATCAAACTGGACACGGAGGACAACCATGAATTGCACAATTCATGGAACATAGACCAGCTGTGCAGGTTCTATGTATAGGGCTACATGAGCATGAGCCTATTTGTTCTGTTTTGTAGGATCTCTAGGACAAGACCGGACTACCCTCAGCTTGTATGTTTTTTCTGATTTAAAGACCAAATTCTCTATTTTGCAGGATATCCCGGACAAGACTGGACTACCCTCAGGTTATAAGTTTTTTTGATTCAAAGGTTAGACTGCCTGGATGGTAGCCCTTCTACTGACCAGACTGTTGGGGGCTAGAATAGTTTAGGATTCCTTTTATGCTGCCAATTTATTTTGCCCGTTCGCTCATTTGGTGAGTACCGAATCGATTGGGATGGAGTGAAATCTACCGCTCACTTAAAGTTAGGGTTATGAGCGGCTGAGGGACAATGACCATAAGGCCACAAGTCCAAACTCGGGTTGAGCGCTGGTCATCACCAAAGGGCTTGTTGTCCTAAGAAATGTCCTAGGCACCATGTACCTAGCTAGCGAGCGATACAAAAAGCCTTGGCCTCCTCGGGAAATAACAAGCAATCAGAGCCTACTCACCACATGAACACTGGAAAATTTATATAAAAATGAGTCCTTGTATTACAAAATTACCACTCCAAAAATGCTCAGGGGCTGGTTCTAAAATTTTTATTCAATGTCCCAGGATCCGAAGACGCCCCTCAGTGGGTCGAACTGGACGGTCCAAAGGAGGGAGCAAGTTGCGTATAGAAATGAGTCCGCATTATTGCCGAGCTCCGCTGTGGTCCGCTGAACACCGTCAAAGCCTCCTGAGACTACCGGAGCAAGATCGAGGTCGGGGAAGTGCTCGCTGACACAGGCAACAGTAAGGTTGGCGCCGGAGACTCCGACCTCAAAAAGGTGGTCGCTGACATTCTCATGAAGCCTCTGCTAGAGATCACCTACCTCCTCGGAGGCTGCTAGGGACCAGTCGATATGATTGGTCACGGTATCCCCGGGAGTTGGGAGAACATGAACGTCAGTGGCCCGGAGTAGCGAGTCAAAGGGGGTGAACACTTGACTAAGGCAATCGTAAAAATACGATAGCCATTGGTTGTTTTCTCTGCCTTCCTCTCCAAGTCCCTTTGTACCGCGATCAGTTCCTCCCGACAAGGTGGTCGAAGAAACAGGTTGCAAAACACACAGAAGTCAGCTGGTCGGGTCTTCCTTGTCTAGCCTAAGGCTACATGTGGCTTATCTGTGGCAAGACTTGCGCACCTCGAAGATCACTCTTCAGGTTCTCTCACTCGACCACGAACCCATGTTCACACTCGGCCACCGCTTCCTTATCACGCTGGTCGTTGGTGTCATCGATGGCTATGGTTAAGGGCTCGGAGCGAGCAGGAGGTTCAGTCAATTCAGGGACTCTACAACCACAACAACAACACAAGCCCATCAAAGAAATGAAAAACTTCATTCAAAGTATGATACAAGCCTAAGTTACAATATGATATTAACTCTTCAATGATCTCCACCCAAATGAGAGACCATACATGCTCCATCGCCCATTAGCACTCTGCTTGCAGCCTCACCTCTGCGTCAGGACCGGCATCCGCGACCCCCTCTCGGATGACCTCACGGTTGTAGTTGGGGTCATGGTTGTGGTAGCACTAGAGCACGTACCCCACCGCGGCATTCGCTTCCTTCGCCATGTCCTCCACAGCCCTCGCCGCTAGCACGATCGGGAACTGGGTGAACTTTTCTGCTAGGACGTTGATGGCATAGGCCTAGCCCTACATGGAATCTTCATTTGGCTCATTGGCTTCTAGCCCAATGCTCATCAGGCCCCTTTGCATCACCATGAAGGCAACCTGAAGGAAGCCGCGAGTTGTTTGCTCATCCTCCATCAGCTTGGAATGTGATGAGGACATCCTAACCAACACCACACCAAAACTGGTTACACCAGCATCGTGTACGCTAAACCAAACACCAATTACACATACACAAGTATTAGAAGGACTGATTACGTGCAACTGGGCAAAGAAGCTACAAAAACATGTGATCGCGCTCCTCTTTGAGACACATTTTAATATTAGAGAGACATATATGTTGCCTAAGTCATGTATGTTTCTCTTACTCAGGTATCAGGTATATGCGTGAGGCTGCACTGGAACAAAAGGATTACAAGAAGAAGGAGACGGGTTACGTGGGAGACCCGTTCTACCAGCTGGCACATGCCTCCACTCCCACGAGTCACACAACATAGCCTGTTGTGAATCACTATGCATAATACACATGGTTGGAAAGCTTATCAAGTCCATTGTCACCTCCAACAAACAGCTTGTTATTTCAGCTTCTGATGAGGGAGTAATGACCATTTAACTTAATACTACACAAGAGCCAAACAGATGCATGAGAATTCGAGAAGACTTATTGAATGACCAACAAACTGCTCCTTTTGACCTCCCAAACATGATGAATCGTGTTCATACCTTGCTAGGAGGGTTGTTCCTAGTATAAATACCTCCTATGTTCTACCATTCAACAACTTTTGATCATTGGATAAACTGATATATGGTATTGCAGCTAGCTACAGAGTGTCTTACACCTTTATTCTTGTGAGTTCTCTTGGGCTTGCGAGAGATGACTATGAAATCCCCGAATTCGTGCTCTAGGGTTTTGGGCCTTTTTGCGTGGATTAGTCCTAGATTGTGGTTCTGTGATCGTTTAGAGATCGAGTTGGAGTCCATGAGGCTTCAGATCATTTCTCCCCGTCGCTTGGTCACATCCAAACTTGGTAGGTTAAAAAGCTAAGTACCCTTGCTGTTCGTAGCTAGTTATCCTTGGTTCATCACATACTGTCGTGAAGATCGGACCACCTCTAGTGTGTTCCCACTAGAATGTCGTGCAACGAGCATGGCCTTCTCCTCTTGAAGTGCGTCCTTCTCCTGTTAAAACATGGCATTCTTCCACTAAAGCGCGCACCTCACCTCCTTTTCTTCGGTCAGCAGCCTCTCTAGCTCGGTGCATCTATGGTCTACCACCTCCTTTTTATCAATTAGCTTGCTGATGGAGGTGGGGAGGCTAGTGATTAGGGATAGCAGATCAGAGGTAGTAGCGGGCCCTATGATAGGCTCTGAAGGTGCGGGGGTCATGGCGAGTGCTTTAGGCATTAGAGCCACTGATGGCTCAAGGGCTGGAGCATCGTGTTGAGGCATCGGAGGAGGAGTTTTGACTGGGGTCATGGACCGGGGGTGGGGGGTGGGGGTGGGAGAGACCTACAACAACAAAAAATTGGGGAGTTAGGAAAGAACTTGATGTACCTATGCCTAACAGGAGGACTTACCGCGTGGTCGAAGGGGTAAGCACAACTCTCGACCTCGCGAAGCCACTGAATTGACCGGACGAGGAGGAGGTCTTGTCTATTGTTGAGCTGGGAGCGGTTGATGTCCCATGGACATGCTTGGATGCCTCTGCGGAAGCCGAATCCTCCACCGATCTCTTCTCCCCTTGCACGGAGGATTGGCGAGATGTCTAGTCACCCCCGACTGGCTCAGGGCGAGACTGGTTGCTCCCCATGCAGGCTGGCACCACTCCCCAGACCTCTGCCTAGGATCGAAGATTGACTATGAGTAGTCTGGTCACCCTCGGCTAGCTCAGGGTGAGCATGGTCACTCATCTAATGACCAGCACTGCTCGCAAAGTAGGTGTCAAAGACTCTAACAACATAAAGGTGGTCGTTGATGATCTCATGAAGCCTTTGCTCGAGGTCACCCGCTTCATCAGAGGCCACCAAGAACTAGTCGATATGGCTGGTTACGGTATCCCCGGGAGTTGGACGAACATGGACACCAGTGGCCTAGAGTAGCGAGTCAAAGGGGGTGAATGCCCGACTAAGGCAATCGTAAAAATACACCTACCATTGGTCGTTGTCCCTCGCCTTCCTCTCCATGTCCCATTGTACCGTGGGCAGTTTCTCATGACAAGCTGGTCGAAGAAATAGGTTGCAAAACACACAGGACTTAGTTGGTCGGGTCTTACTCGGCTAGCCTAAGGCTACACGTGGCATAGTCTATGGCAAAACTGACACACCTCGAAGATCGCGCTGCAGGTTCTCTCGCTCTGCCGTGAATCCGAGTTCACACTCGGCCACCACTTCCTAACTGCACTGGTCATTGGTGTCGTCGATGGCTGTGGTCGAGGGCTCGGAGCGAGTAGGAGGTTCTATGACCACTACAACGACATAAGCCCATCAAAGAAATGAAAAACTTCATTGAAAGTATGATACAAGCCAAAGTTATAATATGATATTTACTCTTCGATGGTCTCCACTCGGAAAAGAGACCCTACGTACTCCACCACCCCTTCGCATCGCCATGAAGGCAGCATGAAGAAAGCCGCGGGTCATCCACTCATCCTCCGTCAACTTGGAATGTCGAGCGATGAACGCTACCTTGTCCTCTTGAAGTGCTGCCTTCTCCTGCTGAAATGTGGCATTCTCCTGATGAAGGGCACACCTCGCCTCCTTTTCTTCGACCACCAACCTCTCTAGCTCGGCGCATCTATGGTCTTCTACCTCCTTTTCAGCGATCAGCTTGCTGATGGAGGTGGGGAGGTTGGCGACCAAGGAGAGCAGGTCGAAGGTAGGAACGGGCCCCACGATTGTCTCTGAAGGCACGGGGGTCATGGCTAGCGCTTCTGGCATCAGGGCCACTGATGGCTTAGGGGCTGGATCATCCTACTGAGTCACCGGAGGAGGAGTTTTAGCCGTGGTCGTGGATGGGGGCAGGGGGAAGATCTGCAGTGACAACAAATTGCAGAGTCAGGAAAGAACTCGAAGTACCTATGTCTAATAGGAGGACTTACCACGTGGTCGAAGGTGTGAGCATAACTTTTGACCTCGCGAAGCCACTGAGTTAACCAGGCGAGGAGGAGGTTATGTCTGCCATCGAACTGGGAGTGGTCAGTGTCCCACGGGCACACTTGGACACCTCCGTGGAAGCCAAATACTCTGTCGTTCTCTTCTCCCCTTGCATGAAGGTTTGGCGATTAGCTAGTCACCTCCGGCTAGCTCAGGGTGAGATTGGTCGCTCCCCTGTGGGCTAGGACCACTCGTCGAACCTCTGCCCAGGGTCGACGATTTACTACGAGCAGTCTGGTCACTCCCCAGTGGCTTAGGAGGAACCTGGTTGCTCCTCTGATGACCAACACTACTCGCAAGACCTCTTGCCTATGGTCTATATTTGGTCCTAAGAAATCTGACTGTCGCTGTGACCAGACGGTTTGGAGGCACGGCCAGATGTATTAGGAGGAGGCGAGGCCATGCTTTGTTGTGCGTCGCGGTGGAGGTCGTGATGAACTTCTCTCCCTAAGGTAGCTTGATTGGAGACCTCCAGAACCTCGTCGATGATCAGGAGCAGAACGTCGACCTCATGGAGACCCTGCAATGGTGCCAACCATGAAAATCTATACCACGACAAGGATTGGGGCGGGAATTTTGGAAATGCCAAACTTACCCTCCTGAGTTGTGCTCTCTCCGGCGGGGTGAGATCACATAGTGCAAGTGCGTCGGCCGGAGGACTGTCTTTCCTCAGGGAAGTCGACATTAGGATTTGGACTTGAGAGTCGATGACATCGTCAATAAGATTTGAATAACAGAAGAGACGTGGGAGGTCGCACACCTATCCAAAAAGGCTACACCAAGGAAACGGAGGCGGGGTTACCTATGAAGCTCTCCCAAGTGACATCGTTTGGCCCAAAGTACAAAAAAGCTGGATATGCTCGCCTCCACTTTGGGCTCAACCGGCACTTGATGAAGTCACTGACGAGGTCCGATCCTGTCAGCCCAGCTTCTCGAAGTTGGCAAACCCACATGGCTAGGGTCAATAGCTCCGGAGTAGTCGTGGGTGAATTCCCTAGTTGTCTGTGACCTACCTTGGCGCGCTTAGCATGCAGAGTTTGTCCAAGGAGCTATCATCAACGAGGTAGAACCAATCCTCCCTCTAGCCCAACCACAACGACTTGAGGACCACCTCAATGTCGGAGTCCACAGCACTATCATGAAGGTGGAACCCGCAACTTTCGGTGGCTGGTCCGGTCACCGACCGACATGTGTAGAAGAACTGAAAGAGGTTGAGGCACGGTTAGACCCCGACGAAGTTTTCACACAGGTGAGCAAAAAATGCTCAGCATAACAATGGAATTAGGGTTGAGATGGAGGTGACAGACGTCGTATAAGGAGATGACGGTGGTGAAGAACTTGGAGAAGGGTGACACGAGGCCTGCCAAAAAGAATGAGATGAACAATATGATCTTCCCTTAGCGGGGAGGAGGCGTGCTCTCCCAGGAGTGGTACCTCGAGGAAAGGCGGCGGGTGAGCAGGCCGGCATCGTACATCACTTTCAGTCTCCCTCCGTTGCACTTGGTTCTGGGGAAGGCGGGCTCACTACCGGTGCACGCCATCGGATGACAAAGGAAAAAGCTTTGAGGGCAAGAATGGAGACGGAGACGAAGGGCTCTGAGTGCGAAATCTTAGAGACTAAGGGAGGTGACAAAAGGATTCATGGGGAAACATGGGTGCTCCAATTTAAAGGGCTATCATGGTATCTCAACCACCGTGGGGTTCGGTATGGTCAAAATTCCAAAGGTCGCACGTCGAGAACCAAAATTCCCTCGGGTCCAACAGCGATTAATGTTTATCTCTTCCACATTTTTTGTCCCTCTCTCTGGACGCTTAACCTCCCGTCGGGATGCAGTTTCCTGAGTTAATCACTAAAGTAGGCTACGTCGATGACCACTCCCTAGGCAAACTTATGATCACTTGGGGCCCAAGTGATGTGACCAAACCCGACCACGACCACATTGCGTGTGGTGACTATGGATCTTTGTGATAAACCACTCAGTCCACCACATCTATGAGGGAGATTAGGTGCTATTATCGATGTAATGGGTTAGGGGGTGCCCTAACAGGGGTTCCCACACCACCAAATGTCAACTGGCTGTAAAATATTTCAAGACCATGGCCTCACCACGCGACTAGGGTGGGGCTCATGCGACCAGCCCCTTGGACACGGTAGAAGACCCTTCGACCAGCCCTTGCTGGTTGTAGGGTAGGTACTCACCTAACCAGTCAAGTCTTATTTAATATTGTCCACTCGAGTATTTTTCTTTCCTCGACACTCTCTTTTGGCGAGCATGATCATGGGACGACATGGTGTTGCAGTGTCCCGTATGGCCTGACGGGTGAGCGTGACAGTGTTCGGTGATGGTACTAGTCTTGCAGGACGACCAGAGCAGGATGAGCGTGCTTACCCACTGTCATGGTGAGTTAGGAATAGCTAGGCTTTGTCAGGTGTAGGTCTGGATAAATCCTTGTGTTCTTGAGTTCGCTTGATATACACCCATAAGAAACGTAAATCAACACGCACGTCATTCGGTACACTCTGGATTCATTGTCAGGGATTATCCCCTAACACCCACCTCCCCCAACTCTGGTGGGTCTTCACCACAGGATCAACCGACACTACCTACCACCATGCTAACCTTGCGTCGCAATCGCCCCAGCCCTTTTTTACCCTCCATCGCTCATGCCTGCCTCCTAGGAACCTTCTTCTAAGCCGAGAAAGCCTCTGCTAGAGAAAACCCTCAACCCTAACCATGACTGCCATGCCGCGTGTGTTCACACGGTCGACTAACAACTTTTTTTCCTGAACTATAGGAAGCATGTATAAATATTGATTTCAATGTAGTAAATCCTTTCTTGACTTGTTTCTAAAATGAATATAGTGCAAAAACTGCAGCGAACCCTACTTTATTTCTGCTCCCAAGGCAGAGCTATACTTTATTTCTGCTCCCAAGGCAGAGATGCTAGGTGGCGTGACTCAATGACTTCTTGCTAGTTCTTAAGAAAAACTCTTACTCTTACAAGAGACCTAGTTTAAACAATCATACTTGCTTAGTATGACCCTGATGTCTACTTTTTATGGATCTACCCCTGTCCGCTCTAGGGATGACAATTGGACTCGTGGGTTTAGCACCCGATGGGTTTGAATTCGAGTTTTATTTTCCGCCCATGGGTCCGTTGGGTCTGGTACCCAAATTGAGTCAGGTCAGGCTCGAGTTTTCATTTTCGCCAATGGGTGCCCATTAGGTCACTTGAAAGAACCAATCGGCCCGAACCATACAACCCACTCAGTTGGCCCAACTCCCATTTTTTTTCCTTGGCCTGATTCCCATTCGGTTGCTCCCGTTTGACTCCCACGCGCTGCTGCCCGCCCCTCCAGCACCATCGCTGTGGCCACAAGCGGCGCACCCACATATTGCTCCCCGCCCCTCCAGTGTCACCGTCGTCGCCACGTGCCACCGACCACCTGGATCTACGCAGCCTCAACCGCGCAGCTCCCTCTATGCCATTGATCACCTGGATCTGTGCAGCCCCCTCCGCATAGCCCCCTCTACGCTGCCCCCTCTACCCGCCCCTCCATTGCCACCGTCGTTGCCACATGTCACCAGTCCCCAAAATCTGTGCAGCCCCCACTGCGCCGCCCCCTCCGCCCGTCAGCGTTGTCTGCCCGGTGGCCCCTTCGGCCTCGGCGCTCGCCTGTCAGGGCCGCCCGCTCGGATATCCCTCTGGCCTCGACGCCTCACCTTCCCCTTCGACTTCGGTGCCTCGCCTGCCTGGTCACCCCTCCGGTGCAAGACCCGATGGATCCCCGACGAGTTTTCAGTCCCCACTGGGTTCGGGTGCAGGGGCACATTTCAACTCGATTAGGCATTTAGGTGTGGGTCGGGTTTCCAATTTTGGGTTTCGTAATGGGTGATGAGGACATGGCTCCTTTATATACGAGTAACACTTCTAATAATACTCAAATCGTACAAGGACCAATTATAAGAACACGTGCGCGATAATTAAACCACTAGGCGAACTCGTTACTCACTGTTTATGCCTTCTTGGATGGATGGACTTCGTATGCGAGAGTTAGCATCTTAGGACTATAGGAGAGGCATCATAAGCTCACATGAACGTAATCACTTGAGTGCCAAGTCTACTCGAACAACAAGTCGAGCTCAAGTCGAACTCTAAATTCATCTTGAAATCTCATGTTAACACGCCAGTAAAACGGGCATAACATTCACATACGAAGTCCAATTGAGACGATCTTGGACTTGCTGGAAAGCTTATGACTATCCCCCTTCCAATGGATTTGGGCTTGACCAAATATTCTTTATAGTTTAGTCAGAGTCGAAGGAATAAGATGTTGCGTCACCGTTTTGGACCTTGTCGGGTCATGTAATCGTGTCGGGGTTAGAGTCTAGGTTGTGTACGCCTCTTCTCGCGTCCATACAACCCTAGGGCAACATCTTCACATTCCCCTATATATATATATACAGTAGTTGCCGTAGTTTAGGCTCAGATTTTGCTTAGATTATTCCGTTTTAGAACCCTAAACTCGAGCATTTCATTGGTAATCAATAATATTCAGATTGCATATACTCTTCTTGCTTGTGTTCTTAATTCTCTTACAGAAATAGCCTTCATGATGAGGTCAACCGCGTCTTAGCACGGTTGATAACTACAGAGTAGTGGTGTAGTGGTTGCGAGGATTCTCGATCTATTCTGGTTGTAACCTTTGGATCATCAACGTCAATACTCCACCTAATCGACTTATCATATTACCTTTAGAAGATCGAGCAAACTCATATCAGCGGGCGGATTTTACTGAACCCGCACCCTACGCGACGCGTTGCCATCCATAGTTCGCTCCGCTATAGATGTTGTAGCAAATGAATCTTTCCACACGTCACAAGTGTGAGATAGAGTGGAAAGGCCTGTCATGCCTTTAAGGGCCATACAATTTTCAAATTGGATTATAACTATTTATTTGGCCACTTATGATTTTTTTGGAAATTTTATGGAACTATTTTCTATATTTGAAAAGCCATTTCTTATTTTCCCCAAACCATTCATGCAATTTAAACATATCAAATTAAATTAAATAGAAAATTAAAAAACATTCAGGCCATAAAGAGATTTCTATTGAAGCTAAACTTACCTGTTTTTCCCCGTACTTCAATGTCGAACCTCCCTAGTCCTTTCTTTCCTTTAAAAAAAAAGGTACATTTCTTGCTCCTGGAGAACGCTTCGCCATTTACTATAGTAAAAGATATCCCATAAATAATTTTCGGAAAATTCCAACAAAATTTGTGTTAGTTGCTAAGTCGTCAAACTCGATTGATTTTCTGAATCTATCTGAATTTAAATATGGATTAAAGCTTCCTCTATTGTGGCCCAGCCCCTCTCCTGCTTTTCTGGCCCATTCACCCAACCCACCTGCCTGTTACTAAATCTGATAGATGGGCTAATGTCCCTTTCCTCCTTTCTTCCTCGCTCTCGCTGTCGAATTCCGAAATCCGAACATGTCAAGGACGACTGGACGAGTAACATCGATTTCGTAGAACTGTGACATAAATATCCAAATAAATTACTCGCTGTCGAATTCCGAAATCCGAACATGTCGAGGACGAGTAACATCGATTCCGCAGAACTGTGACATAAATATCTAAATAAATTATCTTCCTTTTATGAGTGAGATGTGGAACACGATTTGATTTTCTAATTTATCGGGAAGGAAGGAGATCGAACATGCATGGCTAGTAGCGTAGTGTACCTGAAGTATGCGATCTACTAGTGTTTGAATTCGGAGAGAAATTGCGTGGGCGGCACGCGTGAATTCGGAACGAGCCATTGTTCATCCGGATGCAGAGGAAAACGCGGGCACTCGAGCTCAATCCGTCTCCGCAAGTCCGCGTCGGAGACGAACAACCACTCCGCTCGGTGTTCGGATTCCTGTGTCCATATAAGCCAGCGAAGGCCTCCTCCCTCACCATCTATTCATCTCACATTACACATCTCCCGATCGGTAGCTAGCGTCTAGCCATCTAGGGGCTAGGGGAGAGTCTGCACTCGCGCGCCGGCGCGCCATGGCTGGGCAGAGCCCGCTCCGCCGGTGGAAGCGCTTCTTCGAGGCGTTCGACGCCATTGACGCCGCGATCGAGGCCGCTGACCCGGGCGCCTCCCGCGCAGAGCACTGCCGCGCGAGGGGCGACCTCGTGGAGATGCTCTGCGACGCCGCAGACGACGACGGCGAGCGCGCGGAGGGGCTCTGCTTGCTGCTGGACGACGCGATGGCTTTGGCGCTGGAGACGCTGAGGGTGGTGCCCGTGACGCCAGCGATGCTGACGACCACCAACATCGCCAGGGCCGTCGGCGACCTGCGGAAGCACGATTCCGAGCGGGTCCGCTGCCTCGCGCGCGACATCTTCGGCGGGTGGAGAGCGACGATCGAGGGCCACCTCTCCACGGTCAGAGCCGCCTTGGAGAAGCTGTCGCAGATACCGCCGGAGCGCAAGGCGGTCGCCCCTCCCTTCACCGGAGACGTCCGCAACGACCGTGAGTCCACTGTTCTCAAAGCGGACACGAAGCAAGGTACCAAGATCCCAGAGCCACCCAGGAAGACGTCGCGCGTCGTCGGCAGTGACCGGGCCCGGAGCGAGAAGACGGAGGCTGCACAGCGCAAGCTCCAGGACGGCTACGCCCCCAGCGACCGTGAGTACACAGTTCTTCAAGCGCACATGAAGCAAGATACCAAGATCCCAGATCTGCCCAAGAAGATGCCGCCTGCCGTTGCCAGTGGCGGCGGCGACCGCATCAGGAGCGAGAAGACGGAGGCTGCAAAGCGCAAGCCCCGCGACGGCTACAACAGAGAGGCAGAGGACGCAAAGCGGCAGCGCAAGACACCGGAGGTAGTCGAGCAGAGGCCGCGGAAGACTCATCCACACCCGATCATGAGGGAGATGGAGTGGAGCCGAAAGAGCTCGACGACCGAGAGGCGCTTCTTGACGTCGTCGTCGGTTCGTAGTCGTAGGGTTTAGGGCTTTGTGAGTGAGAGGCCAAGGTCGTACTCAAGATCTTGTAGCTTGTTTATGTTCTGCTCCTTTCTGCAACCAGATTGTCGACTCCGCCTGTTCTGTACGTGTAAAACACTGTAAAAATTCTTCGTCTCTTGTTATATAGCATGATCATATTGACATGCATTTTGTTATAAATTCTTGAAATCGTTCGAGAATCTTCCTTTCTTTACAAACGAAACACATGCCTGGAAGGTGGGCAGTAAACCAATGACATGTTTACAAGAGCAGGTAACAATGGGGGTCCACTACATGCCAATCAATACATTTCTACTTAACAGTATTGGTGTATAAACAAGTGAGTAGCTATCATCTTCGACAGTTAAGAATTCCAGAATCAGATTTCGATCCCATTGATTGTGACGTTTCACAGTCATCAGCTAGAAATTCATACTTCACTACTGCTGGAAATGCCTCGGTCAGATCAGCCAGTTCATCGCCATAGGGTTTCAGATTGCATTGCTTCCAGGCTTTTTTGAGATTTCATAGGAATCTCCACTGTCTACCACCGCTGTCCAAGCTGGAAATTTGGAAGACACGATCACATGTCAAGTCAATCAGATTCAGCAGTCAGATGGAAGCCACCAAGCTTCAGGGCAGAGTAACATCTTGATTCTTGAGGGCAATGGCTTATCCAATAGTGCAATGAGATTTGCACAGCACTCGGATGTTAATCCTACTTACTGCATATGATGACACAACAATAACGGAAAAAGAATCAAACTAAATTGCTGGCATAGAAATTGAAAGTTGTAGGAATAAAACTCTTATGAAGCATTGAGTAAAGATAGAAGTCAATGTCTAGATGGCCTGATGAGCTGCAAGAGTAATAGAATCAGTTTGACACTACAAAAGTGATGTATGCAGAAGAGATATACAGACAAGTAGCAACTCAAGATATCAAGTGATGGATGACATGATGAGGGTATATTTAGATAAGTGGACAAAGAAAGATGTATCAGAAGAACAGTTTTTCGTACCGAGCCAGAATCTCATATCAGTCAATACCAGGTAGGGAGGATGAGAGCGGAGAGGGCGAGCGAGTTAGCCAAACTTACAGACTAAGCCTCCCATCATGGTGAGGAAGACTTCTTAGAAGAGTCTATAGAGGCTATCGATAACAATGTAAGAGGGTATGAGGCCTTTAAGGGAAAAACACCTCAATCGGGTAAACATGCCCCTAAGCTTGTAAAAGGAAGAATGATAGATGAGGGTCCTATTTTGGAATGTTAGGGGTCTGGATAAACCATCTAGAAGAAAACAAATCAGATAATGCATTTTTCAGGAGAAACTGGATGTGGTGGGCCTGCAAGAGACTATTAAGAGGGATTTCTCTAGCAAGGAGCTAGCAGAAATTTTTGGCCACTACTCCTTTATTTGGCAATGGTTGCCTGCAAAGGGGCACTTAGGGGGTATCCTCATGGGTGTAAGGGATGAAACCACTGAGATGGAGGACTCCCACATTGGCATATACTCCATTAAATTTTCCTTGAGGAACAGAGACACTAACTTCAGTGGATCATGGTGACAGTCTACGGGCCGGTGGACCATATTTGGTCTGAAATCTTCCTCCAGGAACTGAGCTCCTACTGTGAGAATGAACCCTTACCAATAGTCATGGAGGTGATTTCAACCTAATAAGAGCTGCAACAGACAAGAACAATGAGAACACCAATTATCATTTGATGGAGATGTTCAATATCTTTATTGGTAATTGGTAGTTAAGAGAGATACACAGAACTGGGGGTCAATTCACTTTTGGACTAATAAACAAGAAAACCCTGTGATGGCTAATCTCGACAGAGTCCTGGTCACCACCGATTAGGAGGAAAGATTCATGCTGTGTAGTGCATAGAGCATTACCAAGATAGGCTCTAACCACTGCCCCATCATTCTGGACTCAGGAGAGCTCATGATGAGAAGCCCCAAATACTTCTTCGAGAAGCAATGACTGCTTCTCCTTGGATTTAAGGGTCTTTTCAAAGGAAAATGGGTTTCCTTTAAGGAAAGAATGTCTGAGTCCATCTACTTCCTGGATTGCTGGCATGGGTCCTTGGTTAGAAGTAGGGAATTCCTTGCTGGTTGGAGTAGTAAATGGCTTAAATAAAGCCTAGAAGTCCCTTCTCATCCAGGATCTTAAGGCAGATAGAGAGGGATTAGCTACGGATGAATAGAAAAACAGATATCAAATTGAGCGTAAATTAGAAAAACGTATCTCATGGAAGAGATATATTGGCAGAGGAGAGGTGGGCAAGACTGGATTCTGCATGGTGACTCTAATACTAAGTTCTTCCACCTATGTGCCAATGGAAGAAAAATGAAAATTATATCAGGCAACTGGACACTGATTCTGGGGTGATAAAAGAACAAATGGACATCATGAAGCATAACGTAGAGTTCTACAAAAATTTGTTTGGCTCACAACTAGACAAGGGCATACACCTTAAACAAAGCTTCTGGAACCTAAATGAACAATTATCCCCCCTAGACAAGGAGTCTCTGGAAAAACTCTTCAGGGCAGAGGAGTTGGATAGGGCTATCCAATCCATGATTGCCAATTCAGCACCTGGGCTGAATGGGTTTAGTGTTTCCTTTTACAAAAAATTTTGGCATGCTATCAGGGGTGAGATGTATGCCATGTTGAAAGACTTTAGTGATGGTAATTTGGATATCAAGAGGATTAAATATAAAGTTATTACTCTGATTCCAAAAAAACAAAGGAGGCTTGCACCATTAAGTAATATAGACCCATCTATCTATTAATTGTGGATTACAAAGCCTTCACAAAGATGATGACATATCAGGTGAGCCTAGTGGCAGACAAGAATCTTGACAAATGCCAATTTGCCTTTATCAAGGGGAGAAACATCCTAGATGGGGTGGTGATTGTTCATGAAACTATTCATGAACTAAGGCGCTCAAAGAAGTAGGGCCTCCTTCTTAAGATCAACTTTGAAAAAGCTTATAATAAGGTTCATTGGGCTTTCCTCAAGGAAGTCATGGCGACGAAAGGTTATCCTGAAAAGTGAATTAATTGGGTGGTGCAAACCATCCAAGGAGGACATGTCTGTGTCAACGTAAATGGACAAAGGGGTTCGCATTTCAGAACATATCAAGGTCTCAAGTAGGGAGACCCTTTATTCCCCATCTTATTCAACATTGCGGTGGAGGTGTTGAGCTATTTGATGAATAAGGCTAGAGACAGAGACCTTGTCTCAGGACTGATGGACCATCTTATCCCAGGGAGGATCACCCATGTGCAATATGCTAATGATATCGTTATCATGACTGATTGCTCAAATAATAGCATTTTGAACCTCAAGATCATCTTGTACTGTTTCGAATGGATGTCAAGCTTTAAAATCAATTTTCACAAAAGCGAGAATTTTGTTTTTGGGGTTAACAGAGACACTAAAGAGAAATGTGCCAATATGCTTAACTGTAAACTTGGAGTACTTCCTATTAAATATCTTGGTATCCCTGTTGCTGATCAGCATCTTGGGTTGACTGCTTTTGCTCCTTTGGTGCAAAAGCTGCAAAAAAAAAAAGGCTGGACCTTTAGAAAGGGAAAAACATGTCTTCGGAGGGAAAGCTTGTTTTGATAAACACTTGTTTGAGCAGCCTCCATATGTACACCATGGGCTTCTATCTCCTACGTGTGGGAACTCATGAAAGGATTGACACTATCTGGAGAGGGGCCCAGGATAAATTTAGATACCACATGATTAAGTGAGAGACCATTTGCAGACCAAAAGACCAAGGAGGTCTGGGAATCATGAACACTCAAGTCATGAATCATTGTTTAATGGTGAAATGGATTCGAAAAATCCTAACTGAGGAGGATGCGGTGTGGCGCAGGCTGCTCAAGAAAGGGGACTTTTTTAACTTTAAGAACAAAGGCTCCTCTCAATTCTGGCAAGGCTTCACAAAGTCAAACACCTTTTCCAATGAGGAACTATTTACAGGGTTTACAATGGGAAAGGGACTAGATTTTTGACCGACACTTGGATACATGATACCCCTCTTAAGATCCAATTCCCTAAGCTATTTAAAATGATCTCTAATACATCGTCCGTGGTGGCTAATTGCTTCGAGGGTGGCACTTTCGAAATCAATTTTAGAAGAGCTTTGACTCCCCTAGAACTAGGGAGATACGAGGAGTTGAAGGCTTTGTTGAATTCCATTAATTTGGATGAAATGGAGGATGAAGTCCATTGGGCTTTGGAGAAGTCTAGATGCTTCACCACTATATCCCTTTACTAGTTTATTCTTGATAGAGGGGTAAGAAGCAAGATCAGTGGGAGGATATGGAAATGCAAAATCCCTAAGAAGGTTAAGGTTTTTTTTTTGGCAAATGTTTAATGATAGACTCTAAACTGCAATCTCGCTAAAACATAGAGGCTGAAAGGGTAGCGAATGCTGCTATCTATACGGCATAAAGGAAACTGTTGAGCACATTTTCTTTTGGTGTGTCCTTGCTAAATTCACATGGAGTGTGACCAGAGAGTGTTTTGGCTAGGTGGACCAACCCAAGTCCCTTGATAACCTTGTTCCTAGTCATTTGATAAATAATCTGAATATACCCGTAAAATTGTGTCTCTTCTTTTTTGCAGGTCTCAGTCGGGCTATGTGGTGTGCTCGCAACAAGATGGTGATTGAAAAGGCCTTCCCCAACAAGCCAATTGATATTCTTCTCAAAGATCTTTCTTACTTGCAGAGTTAGAATATCTTGCTCAAGGAGGGCGACAAGGAGAGGATCGACCCAGCTCTTGATCATCTCATAGAGTGGTGCATCAGCTTCCAGCCAAGCTATCTTACCCAGTCTGATGTGGTCGAGCTATAGCTTGTTTATTATGTCTACTATGTGTACATGTGCTTCTAGAGCCCTGACCGGTTTGATTTGTCTTTTTCTTGATGTATTTGGTGAGATTATGTCTGGAACTTGCTTATCAGTGGTTCTAGGGTCTTTAGTCTGGCCTGGGTTCCTGATATATCCTTTTTGTTGCAACTCTGCTTCAGTTGACCCTTTTACTTTACTAGTTCATTGATTGATATCCAAAAGGGTCTCTTAGCTATCGGGGCTATCACAGAGATAGGGCCAATGATAAACTCCTTTTGTGGCCAGGTGGCATTCTGGGTAATTCATCTGGAACACATCTCGACATTCATTCATTCTGGTATTTTGTCTAGGGTTGTAGCATCCAAACTAAACACCATGGGTTTGAGTCTAGGTCCTTTTGAGTGACATTCTATCTTAATATATTTTTGGTTAACAAAAACAACCTTTTGGGTACCACATGGTATAACGCTTTGATGTTTAGTTAGCCAGTCCATTCCAAAGATTATGTATGTTCCATTGGATTTAGAGGACCACTAAGTTGACTAAAAATTCTATCCCTCTTATTAAAATTTTAACTCTGAGGGTATCCAAAAGATAGTTGATATTTGTTTCGAAAGAGCAAATTACAAGGGGTTCCTACAAGTCATTCAAATTTCCATACTTAGGAACAACCACCTAGATGATGAATGACTATGAGATTCCAGAGTACAACAAAATAGCAGTGTGACCTGAACCAAAAGGGACACTCCTTAAGAACGACACCATGTGGTTCCTGAGATCCCTGGATGCGGGTGTCCTCTTTAGGGTCTACATGGTCATTCGTCGTTGTTCTGGTGCTGGTGACATAGGTTGACATTGCAACTGGTTACTTCTGGGGTCAGTCCTTTGCAAGGTATCTGAGATTCTTACTAGTGGGACAAGGCCTTTGGGTGGCTAGGGTGTTGTTTAGGCCCTTTTTTGGGCAATTTTCCATGAAATGTCCTTTCTTCCTACAGTTGAAGAAGATCCTACTGGAAGGTTGCGTCTTCTGGGATCCATCTTGTTTAGGATATTGCACTTTCTCCTCTTGTTGCTTCTGCAGTCCTGGCTAGTACTTTCATACATATAGCTTGCTTGAGGCCACTGAGTCTTTGAGCAATCATTTGCATCAGTTGTGTTTGGTTAGCCATCATGGCGAGCAAGTCACTCGTAATGGATGCCGGTGGCATGTGCTGTTCATTCTCATCGTCCTGGCTAGTCCTTGGCATGTGCTCTTTGCGTAGTTCCTATCCTTCAAGGACTTCTTCATCTTTTGGATTGATTTGATCATTTTTAGCGTCTTCCTCGGTCAGCTTGACATTGTTGCTCAGCTGATTATTGTTTTCTTGCACAGACTCTAAATTAGGGTTGTTTCCACCTTCTGGATCCATTGCTTGGGACTCAACTTATGGGTGTTGTTCAAACTTCTCAGATTCATCGGTAGACTCTTCAAGCGTCATTTGTTTATCCGAAGGTAAGGAGGGACAAGGATTTAGGAGAAGGTCTCTGTCGGAGGGTGAACTCCTAAAGCGGGGATCCGGAGGGACCCCCTTTGAGATTCAGCCGGGGGATGATTCTGAATCTGTTTTGCGGGTGAAATAAATAGGCATAAATGCGATGGCAGGTGGAATGGAATGATCGGATGCAGAATGCAGTAAATGCACTAGAGGTTTTTAGACAGGTTCGGGCCGCACTGAGCGTAATACCCTACTCCTGTGTGTGTGCTATAAATGCACTGAGAATGTCTCTCAGAGATGTTGCTGGTTACAAGAATATTTGTCTATCCTAGAGCTTCGGGCTCCTTGTTCTTCGGTGATCTCCACTTCTGAGCTTGTACTGGACCTATCTTCTTCCTCAGCCTCCTCCTTCGAGAGACATTTTTCTGTGTCTACCGGCCCTTCCTTAAATACTCGCCGGTGGTAGCATGCCCAGAAAGGGAGGGTACGAGTTCCGAGGTGCCATAAATGGAAAGCAACCATCATGGGCTACTACGCAAAGTGACGGGGAGGGTTGAATACGCGCCCCCGTCCGGTCTCATTCGTCATGATGTCGTTCTGCAACGGGCGCCGCCTGACACAGTAGGGCGGCAGGCGGGGCGCCTTGGGCCTCGCGATGTTATCCCGAGGCGCGCCGGATGACGCGGGATGGGACCCGTGCATTAAATGTTCCCACGCCTCCGTGCCAAGCCGTGGCAGGGACTGACAGCAAGCGTGGCAGGAGCAGTTGGAAATGACAGGCTACACGCCCTCTTAAATACGGTATCGGGCCTTTCACTGGTTGACACCTCACCGCTGGACCTCTGTGGGGGCCACCGACGAAGGACTTCTGAGGCCGTCGGGGAACCGAGTGCTTGGGGTCACTGTTCACAGCCCCGAGCACTCTCTCCCGGATATGCCCTTTCTTGGTCCTCGGGGAACCGAGTGCTCGAGAGCCACTGTTCACGGCCCCGAGCACTCTCTTCTGAAATTGGCTGTTCGGGTCCTCGGGGAACCAAGTGTTCGGGGGCCACTGTTCACGGCCCCAAGCACTCTCTCTGGGTACTAACTTCCTTGGGTCCTCGGGGTACTCGGGTGCTCGGGGGCCACTGTTCGCAGCCCCGAGCACATCCTTCCTGGTACTCGGCTTTTCTGGTCGTCAGGGGACTTGGGTGCTCGGGGGCCACTGTTCACGGCCCCGAGCACTCTCTTCCCGGCACTTGGTCTTCTCGGATCATCGGGGAACTCGGGTACTCGGAGACCACTGTTCATAGCCCCGAGCACCCTCTCCCAGGACTTAGTCTTCTCGTACCTCGCGGAGATGATCCCCACGGGAGGGCGCCACGTGGCAAACTGCTGATCTGGCCTCGGGACTCGGGGACCCCTGGTTCCTGTGTCACCGACAGTCTCAGGGTTAGGTTGCTTGATTTGGATTGCGATTTATTTATTTATTTTTCGATTGATTGGACTTTCAATCTTTTAACATCTATACTAAGGTTACACCCTATAGCCAAGTATGGCTCTGATACCACTCTATTGAACCCCACATTTGGGTCTTCTTGTGCAAACAGTATCAGTCACTAGATCAGTAGCTGATACACACAATTTAAACAGAATTGGACATCATAGACATACTTCGAATAGTATACCTGAATTAAAACCTTACGATACAGCATAACTCAATAGGTAAACCCAAGCCCTAGAGGCAACTTGGGTGCAGACAAAACCTTAGTCTTCTATTCTTTTTCTCCATCGGTGTAGTCTTTCTCGGGATCGTCAACTTAAGTTCAACAAAGCAAGAGTGTACTCAACAAGTCTTACCTCAAAAGGAATAAGTAGATGCATAAGGGGACAACAAGGATAAGGCGGCTATAGAGTCTTTAGGTTTTGACGGAATGCCAGCTTGATGCAAAGGTTTAGTTTTGTAAAGCCTTTTTCAAAATAGTTTAGAAAAAGCATAGTTGGGCTTAATATTATGGGGTTGTTGGCCCTAGGGGAGATGCAACCCATTCCACCAGTTCCCAAGTTTTATAGTCGGCGGACATCCTATTCTCGCCAACTCAAGGCACATAGCCTGTACTTTCCAAAACATGGACACTCTGCACACTCATGCACCAAGGAAATACTCACACCATAGAGCTGATCATTAAGACTAGACCATAGCATTGTTCATAACCGTGGACACGGCTAGTCGAACAGATTTTTACTCTGCAGAGGTTGTACAATTTTACCCACACGATATGCACAGACTCACTCCACCGTCATTGTTGAAACTGGCATAAAAAGACACAACACACTCTCAACCTAATCACAATACCCACCCATAGGGCACTAAGATACCAGGGGCCTTAAAATAACATAAGGGGAAGATCACTTAGCCGCCCCATGCCTCAGACATGGCCTGTATAAATCTAAGGAAGGACCACATAGCAATCCCATGGATCAAACAACCGGACCTCAAGTTGTACATCGCCTGAGTCTTTTCCTAATCCTCGTTGCCACTACCGGCCTCCAAGTGGGTACTGAGCTAAGTCAAAAGAGGTTAGGTCAAGTCCTGCCCATACAGGACATGTGATTGCACGATGGTCGCAAGGTGAGATGTCAAAATGAACCGATCCTTATGTGATTGAGGTGAGTGTCTCCCAGCATCATGCTCATCAAACTCAATCCCGTCAAATCATCTTTGGGGTTTCTTTATTCACACACTCACTCACACCACCAAGCACACACACCACATTTCTAACGTTTCGAAAAAGCATGATTAAGGTTATTATGATGATTCCTTTGTTTAAGTAGAGTAGTCCTAAGCATGCTAGTAGGCAAGCAATTATCCAAACAATCAATATAATTGATGTCAGGAACCTTCTAGAATTTCAACAAAATAAAGGTAATCAATAACAAGGCATTACTATAACAAGCTAGGTCATAACTATCTCAGCATTTTAAATTAGGGATAACAACTTAAGCATGCATATTACTATAGTCTATAATAAGGCTCTATTGGCTGTGTTTGAAAACATAGGTGCAATATGATCAACGGTGTAGGATTTGCCTTCGTTGTAGTCCACATCTGCTTCTCCTTCATAGTCCGGTCCTCAGGGTCTTCTTCGAATATTTCTTTTTCTAATCTTCAAAAGCGATTGTCGATAAGCATTTGATTGGAAAATAGCTACACGGATTTCTAACGAGGAACGAACACTAGGGAGAACAGGTCTAGCGGCTCTATAGAGATTGGTTATATTACTATATACTACTATATGAATAGGAAACATGAGGTCCATGTGGTGTTTCTACACTATTAAATGCATGTGTGTCATATTCCGTAATTCATATTTATTTGGCATGTTACCTAATTAACAGGTATTTACTTATTAATTATTCTAATTAAACTACCATTTATCCTAAAGAAAATTACTTTTAACTATTATCTACACAAATTAAACTAGCACAAACTAGTCACTAAGATTTCTTATATAACCTAGGTCATGGTTATCTAATTATCTACAACTAAAACTACTATAAAATTAGTTAAAGAGCTAATTCTAGATTTTCAACGACGCATAATGATTTAAAAAAATTATATTAAAAAAACTAATTAGATTAAAAAAATTATGAAATTAATATGGTTGGATAGGTCTCAAATTTAGATGAATTTTGGTGGAAGAATCGACGAAAAAAAAGTTAGAACGGAGGAGAAACGGGATTCGAAAGATTTATCGGGAGGTTTATTCGGGAAAAAGGGAAACGGGCAGAATATTCCTAGCTTGGCTTGGCTCACGGCTCACTGGCTCACCTGGGCGCCTTGGCTCAGGCTCAACTGACTAGTGGTCGGCTCCGATGGATTTTGGCTCAGCTTGTTTTTTATTTTATTGGTTCGGCTTGGTTTAAATAGCTCAATGGATGGCTTGGCTCACTGAATGGATCGACTAAGTTTTTGTAGCTTGGCTTGGTTGGTGCTCGGCTTGGCTCATTTGAGTGGGGGCTTAGTTAGGGCCCACATGTCGGTTCAGTTGACTGGGAGAAATAGATCGAGAGGAGATAGAGAGGAGATGAATAGATGAGGAAGAAGATGGTGACGATGGCGGCGAGCAAGGGAGGAAGAAGCTCCAGTGACAGGAAAAATGGGTCACCGGCGGCCCGATCTACACCATGGTGAAGCAATTCGTAGAGTGGCTAAGGTATGTGGTGCTATCTCAAGTTGGGGATCTTGGGTGAGAGAGGGAAGGAAGGGGCTATCTCGAGTTGGGGATCTCGGGTGAGAGAGGGAAGGAAGGGGGAAAGAGATGGGGAGGCAGTTTTTACCGACGGCGGGGGAATCAGTGACCGTGAGCTCGGGTGGCGGTGCGAACGGAGTGGGTTTGTGGAGAGTGGTGGCGGTGGTGAGGTGTGTTGTGGTGATGTGGGGAAGGAGGAGCGACTCAGTGCTTTTTTAGGTGGCCGGGGGAGCATGGCAAGGACGCGGAGGCATGGGAGTGGCATGGATACAGTGCGAGGGGCGCTGTATGCGTCACGGGTGGTGATGCGAAGCACGAGGAGGATGGCATGGGGTGCGGGATGGGTGGTTGCACTGTTCATGCAAGGACTGGCAGCGTGGCACTGTTTGACCAAAGCAGGCGGCGGAGGTGGTTAGGGGGGAGAGAAGAAGAAAGATTGATATTTTTTTATTCTCTTTTTTTTTGGTGAAAATAGGGATGTGACATCCTCTGCTCACGTGCACACACATGGCATTTTTTGTCACCAGTTTGAGCATTTTGCAACATCTATGACCTATTTGCATTTATTGTTCAAGTATATATAGCTCAATGACTTGTGATGTTCGACATATTGCTATTCGTTGATGCGCTACCAAATAGAATACTTGTATCTTTGTTAATTTTTCATCAGAAGGCCTAGGGATGGACATGGATATCCATGGCCCATGGTATCCCTTGCACAAGCCGAAGTGTCACTCCACAGGTCCCCGAGCATGCTTGTAGTCCTTCCTGAGAACTTTGTTTATTTTTCTTAAGCACTGATGGAACCTTCCACAACAAAGCAGATCAAGTCTTCCTTGGCCACGCTTCCTAAAAGAAACTCGTTCTCCAGCACGAGTATTTTATCAATCAGTGAATTTAATTGGGGTGACTTTTCGAGAGAACCAAGTCTGTAAACTAAACATGAAATCTAGGTAATCACGTCAGACCACACTACATGAATTGGAACGTTGAGTGCAGGGTGCCTTGAGCCCTTGACATAGTTGATGCTCCACATTTAAGACCACCCTCCAATGTAGAAACGAAAGATAACGATGCCAAGTGATGAGTGAAAATCTATAAAATGAACAACATAGACGTCACTATAAAATGAAAAACAATAGAACATGTTCATCTTCTTGGAATGATGACAAACAAAATAGCCGTTGATATTTTTTTAGACCTAAGAGCTTTAAACCCTGTTTGTTTTCTGCCGGTTTGGTTTCTGCTGTTGTTAGAAGCTATAAGTTAGAACAAATAGAGTTCTGAAGAAGTGGTTTCTGAAGAAATTAGAAATTTGTTTCAGAGAAAAAATAAACTAAAGCTGAGAAAACTCGCTGAGAAATACTTTCTGAGAAAATATATGCTAAGAAGTAAAAAATTATTATAAAAACCAACTAACTATTTCAAATATAGCTTTTTAGATAAACCAAAAATATAACTTTTAAAAAAACTCAAAAGCAAAAGACCAAATAAACAGATCCTTACTTCATTTAATCAGCAGGAATACAATCGTGCCGTTGAATTGGTGTACTGCGCTGTGCGTCCCCACCCAAGTCAACTCTTGGTTCTCCTGCCGGCGCCCCTGTCGGTAGTTGTGTGCCTGATGCAGAGAGGCGAAGAACAGTGAAGGTCGAATGGGATGTAGCCCTTTTAAACGAATATTTCTGAGAGGAACTAGAGGGTTGGATACCTTTCCAACGGGATAGAAGCCAGGACAGATTGTTCGGATACGTTTTACCTAATAAGTTTTAAGTTTTACAGAGGTTTCATCGTACTCTAAGGATATGTTTGTTTCACATTATTTTTGGCTTCTACTTCTGTTAGAAACATAGAAATTAGAAGTTCAAACAAATAAATTTACTGAAAAATGATTTCTTAAAAATCTGCTTCAGTAGTTTTTAAAAAAATAGTATACTGAGAAGTCAAAAAAATATTGTAAAAATCTAATAGCTAAAATCTAAAAGTAATTTTTCAGAAAAGCCAAAAACACCATTTTTTAAAAAGCTAGAAGCAGAAGTCCAAACAAATATACCCTAAGTTTCAGTCTTTTAGGGAGATTTAGGTTTTATTTGTTACAGTTGAAATATATAGGTTTTTGCTAAAATACGGTTTTTCTGAAAAGCTACTTATAGTTTCTGAGAAAAGTTGTTAGCTTATAAGTTTAATTTTTAGGCTATTTGCGTGTAACTTTTCAAACAACCACTTTTAACTAATTTATCAGCTTTTTAAAAACTAGCTTATTAGCTTTTCAAAACCAATATAAACTCAGTCTGATTGATACAACTTATGACTTTTAAAAAACAGAAACTGCTGATAAGTTGTACAAGCAGAAATTTTAAACATCCGTTGGAACTCGAACGGGTCCGATACAGGGCACCAGGCATCATTTAGAAACCTCTCTCCCTTTGCAATCATATATATTATTTTTAGTGAATGCAGTATCATACGACAAATGTACATGATTTTGCAGTGTCCACTGCCCAAACAAGCTAAAGCCACGATAATAGTGTCCTGTACAAAAAATTCACCTACAACAAAATAGATTTTGCTGCATGGCATAGCACAATAACCACCACAAACTAGACTAAATGCAATTGGCCAATTTTTTCCTACTGTTTTCATAACAATCTTTCTATACAGTCTTAACGCTTTACCTTTATTACTATATATTTAGAAAAGGGTTGTCACTCCTACTTATACGAAAATCACAAAAATCCAAATGTAATGGCATTTTTCTTTCTTTTTTCGCGAATCAAAAACTCAACTAGCTGAGATGATACTAGTCAATTTAGCTCGTATTTGACTGAACTTATGTACATTCCAAAGTCAACCAATCCAACACAATAGATTGAATATTTTTCCACAAAGCAATACAATGAACCTTTTCCAAATCAAAAAGGAAAACAAATTGAACTTCATGCAACCAATCTACGAATTCTCGGCCAACTCAATTAGTTGGACAGAAGGCAACAGTAAGGCGGCTTCATCCATTCAGAGGAACACTTGCTAGTTTACTCTGTTGCAAAATTTTCTAATCTCCCCTAGGCTGCCGGTTAGCACGTCGACGTGACCCATCTTCACCATGGCATCTGCGAACCGGGACGCCCACAGCGTCCAGTTGCGCGCGTAGAGGTCGACGAGCGCCGCCGTATCGTTCTGGCTGAGCAGCGTGACGTCTGACGTGAAGAGGACCTTGCGCGTCTGCACGTTCTTGTAGTAGCGGTTGTCGAGCAGGAGCTCCGTCCTCGGGTCCAGGTCCACCACCCGGTCCCGGCGCCCTGTCGCCGCGGGGCACCGCCTCCTGAGGTACCTGCCGTAGGTGGCGTTCATGTCCGCCGCGATCTGCGGGTACAGCCGGAACGAGAAGGCCGAGCAGTGGGAGCGGCCGAAGGAGTGCGCGCCGGAGAGCGTGACCATGTCGTCGGCGGTGAGGTTCTTGGCAACGAAGCTGTTGACGAGCGCCGTGGCGTTGGCGAAGGGCGCGGGCAGGTTGTTGAGCACCTCGGACACGCTGGAGACGCGGCCGTCGCGGCGCCCCGCCGGCATGTCGAAGTCGATCCCGCCCAAGATGCCGCAGGCGTCGCGCGCGGCGAAGGCGACGATGTCGGCGCAGGAGACGGCCCTCCGGCACCGCCGCTCCAGCACACGCTTCGCGCGGTTGATGACGCTGAACCCACGGAGGCTGGGGTTGTTCGCCTGCGACGCCTTCTCCACGCTGGTGGCGTTGCTGCCGGGGGCGGCATCCAGCAGCACGGACGCATCACACCCCTGAACACAATAACACATACGCGTGGAGTTGTTAGCTTCGCATGCTTCATTAATTGAAGTCGATTATGTGCAGTGCCGATGGATTTGAGAAGAAGCTCTAACCCTGACGAAACAGTCGTGGAAGAAGAGGCGCACGAGGCCCGGGCCATTTCCGGGGTCGCGGCGGATGGCGGCGAGGACGACGTTGCGGATGAGCTCCTCCGCCCTCGGACAAGTGGAGTTGTAGAACCCAACTTGCAGCTGCGCTTCCGTCGACGCAACGGAGGAGAAGACGATCCATGACAGCAGAATGGGAAGAACAGCCAGCAGCTGACCAACACTGCCAGTTGCTGTACTCATCTCCGGTACTAAGGACTATGGATATGGAGTGTGCCAGACTCTTGATTCTACCTGGTAGTGACCGATGTGTGTCCAAATGTAGCTAAAGAAGATGAGCTAATGGTGACAATTTATATACGTGGATCGATGCGGAGATGAACGGCCCGGGATCGCGTACCAGGCTACGTACACTGATTAAGAACTGAACAAACAAGTTGACCTGGGCAGACGTAGCAGCTGTCCTTGGGAAGGGAAGCAGTTCGTACTTATCGGTAAACTGAAGCCCTATTTTTGAGTGTCCGTTGCCGCGAGCTCTCTGTGAAGACGCGCAGGGGAAGTGATAGAAATCATGCCGCCACGCGCAGGGATTGTGCAACTAAACTATGGTTCTGTGTAGGACGCGGCAATTTAAAGATGTCTAAATGGGCGGCTCGGTCGGGTACAGCACGAGTTCAGTCAGACACGGTCCATTACAGCCCGTTAGCTAAATGGGTCGTGCCGTGCCGACCCACGTATTGTGACTGCAGCCCAGGCACAACCTATTTAAAATTGGGCCGTGTTGTGCCGATCCGTAGTACGATAGGCCATTAATGTTTTTTTCACCTATCGGTCCGTTAACACGTGAAAATCGAAAAAAACATAAAAAAAACTACCGGATGTTAGGATCAAACTCACGATCTCAGACATAAAAAACAACCACTCTACCACCCTATTAAATATTTCTTTATGTTAGGGATAAACAAATTATATAGAACCTTACAAAAAATAGAAAAACTTAAATGGCACGTACCGTATCTGAGCTGAACCATTTTTTCCGTACCGCGGGTTGGCCCGTTAAACCCGATCCAGTTGACCATCTTTACGGCAATCTCACACGATTCCTGCGGAAGTTATAGTGTTACTTGTGAAATTCTTTAAAATTAAATTCATGTACAATTTGTACGTTCCACAGTCAACATATGCTTGAAGCGTGTTTATTTTCGTTTCTCTTTTCCCAAAATTCAAAAGTGCCTGAGTATTAAAAAATGAACCGATCATGCTACTTGCAAACCGTTTGAACCATCTTTAGCTATACAAAGTTTACGTGGTAATACATATGTTTCGGCGTCATAACTGCTATATGATTGGTACACAATAAAAGATTAATATAACAAACAAATTGTGTTGGTGGGAAAAAAATAGAATACATTAATGGGACAAAATAAATAAAATGTCGGAGGGCAAAGTTCCATTTTTAATATAGTTTTGCAGTAATTTGAGACAATGTTCCAGCAGTAGTCACAAGCCTAGCCTTAGGCATCACCCTCCTTACGGTTAGGGTAATAACTTCAAATCTGGTCAGCTCCTATAGTGTGACGGGCGGTGTGTACAAGGCCTAGGAACAGATTCACCGTCGTATGGCTGATCGGCGATTACTAGCGATTCCTGTTTCATGCAGGCGAGTTGCAGCCTGCAATCCAAATTGAGGACGGGTTTTTGGAGTTAGCTTACCCTCGCGAGATCGTGATCCTTTGTCCCGTCTTATTGTAGCACGTGTGTCGCCCAGGGCGTAAGGGGCATGAAGAACTTTCTAGCAATTCACAAGCCCTGAAGTAGAGGTAGTTCGCCGATGACAAGATTCTAGTTAGCGTCACCTGCGTCCAATTTGCAGACAACGGGGAGAAGAGACGATGGCAAGGGCAGACACACACGAGGAAGGAGTTGAGTCAATTGTGTGGGTGGTGCAAATTAGGTAAGTAAGATAGAAACAACGTGGCAGCTCGACCTCGGTGGAGTGCAAAGATTATAATTCTGTTGGTACAAAGGTGTCGTTTAGGATGTATGCAGCCAAGTTATCTAGACTTCGGCTATTATCGTCTTTTATATCATTGACATCAAACATTTAAAAATAATATGAGAGGAATTGTCTTGAAAAGATTATTTTTAACATTATGATTTTGCTATATTTTATAAAACCATCGTTAGTGGTTGAAGTTACGTTTTGAGGACTGTCCGGGCGTACAAAATGACACCTTTTAAACTGAGGGAAGTAATAGTTAGGTAATAACAATTGTGGAGCAGACGGAGTAGTAGCGCAGTGGTTGAGCTCTCAGTTGTGGAGCTGGCTGGCCAAAGCTCGAACTCCCGTTCTGCATACGAATATGGATAGTTGGTGAGCCCGTGTGCTCTGAAAGCCAGCTCTCCGGTGGGCCCGTGTGCTCACCCTCGGAGGTGCCCCTCAGCCCCTTTGTGGCGGGGGTGGGGACCTCCTTTGTGAAAAAAGATCTCCTTTGTGAAAAAAAATAACAATTACGTGTGCCAAGCTTTAAAAGCGAGGGCTCAAACAGGTCATCCTGCTGCTAGCTTTAGATTATTATATATAGATGAAAAATAACACTTATGAGGACAACTATAAAAATATATGTTTGGTTTGAGAAATGGAACTACTGGGTTCATCGCCACCTCATGCATCAATGTCTAAGTATGAGGAATATAGGTCCACAAAAGTAAAGATGAACTTGTGACAGACCACCCATTCATTTGAGATTAAACATCCTGCACCGTGTTTCGTTTGGCACGTAGTCCGGTGGCGTCGAAGCATGTTCTAGACCTTCATCTTCGCTGCTGAGGGTGAAGATGCTAGTGGTTGTTTGCCTCTTCCGGATTGGGCGATGAAGGTGTCTTTATTCATTCACCGTGAAGATGTGCTCAGGACGGAGGCTCCGAGGTACTCCCTCTGATTGTAAATGTAAGTCATTTTAGCCTCATCAACTATTCCCTAAATATAAGTCATTCTCAAACTTCTATGCAACTTTTTCTCTTTTGTTCCCTTCTTACCCTTGTTTAATAAATGCTACCACTCTCACAAATGAATACGTTATCTTTTCCAATGCAGAATAAATAAATGGCAACAAGGTCATTTGATCTACTTTCTTAATCTCTATGTATAAATCTAAAACGACTTACATTTACAATCGGTGAGAGTACTAGATATTGCGCCTTCTTTGTTAACGCTGGGAGGAGTGGTGCTCCCTGCTGTGGTCAAGCCCGTTGAGTAGCAGGGGCAAACTGGGCTGTTGCACAGGGCCTCCAAATAATTGGGGCCCCAAATCTTAATTAAGTATTAAGTATACACTTAAGCAATAAGCACTGGAGAAAAAGAAAAGCCCATCAAAGCATCCGGCGCATGTGCACGTCTGCTTCCTGTGGCCTGTTCGGCTCCCGGTTGAGGCATGTTCGATCGTGTTTGCCTATTCGTCTCTCCGTCGAGGGCTTGTGGTTCTGGGTGCCGACGCCCGATGCCGACCGGCAGACACGACATGCGAGTACACGATGCAGTATACACACGCAGGTCACAGCCATTGGGGCCTGGGCGCTGGCAATTGCATCATCTGGTTAGTAGGTTAGGTATTCAGTTCAGATCGACTCGGCGACGCCACACGCCAGGATGGCCGACGGGAATCGATTCACAGGAATCACAATTCACAGGCAGTCAGACACAACACAATCGTCAATCGATCACTTGGCAATTGGTATGCATCAATGCATGTTTAAAAAAATTAGATCTTGATTGTGATGTGAGCTTACGTACGCGTGCAATGATGATCGTTCAGTGCAGGTGGTGTCCGTCGCTGTCGAGAACAGCATCGACCACCTCGGTGCGTTGGCGGACGAACTAGTGTTGGGCGACACGTTCCACGCAGGTTCGATCTTTTTCTCTTTTGATCTTTTTCTTCTCTTGCTAAGCTTAGAATTTATGTACTATTTAAATCATTAGTGTTATTTGATTTATAAAACAGGAAGACATTTATTTCCTCAATCGTCATCATGTCTTCTAGAAATAGGAAGTATGATTCTGGTTATGAAAAGCGTAAGAAGAAATAAAGACTAGAAGCAGCAGCTCAAACTCAAAAGGGTGCTCTTGATAGATTTGTTGTCAAAAAATCTCAATTTAATTCTGAATATCAAACTCCAGCTGATAATATTGATGAGGGTCATAGTGATGATGCTAACATTGCAGTAGAAGTTGAGGCGCACGCTGTAGAAATTGTTCAAGGTGATGATGCTAATATTGCCGATGAAGTTAGTGGACATATTGATGAAGTTGATCCCAGCTTGGATAGATCACCAAGTACTGAAAGTAACAATAACATCAATACTTGTTTTAAGCTTGATATATTTGATCCAAGAGCTTGGAATGCACTTGATCCTAAAATGATTGATATTTTGGTGCAAAAAGGTCCTAAAAGAGACTTGTCTATTGAGAAAGGTCCTAAAGATAAATTCTCTAGAAGGTTTTTTGCAGTATCATACACTAGAGTTCTCTCAAATGGAGAAAAGTGTGATAGAGAATGGCTTGTATACAGCAAAGAGCTTGACAGAGTATTTTGTTTTTGTTGTAAATTATTGAGAAAGGGGTATGGGAAAGGTCAGTTAGCAAATGAGGATTTCAATGACTGGCATCATCTTGGCACTAGACTTAAAAGAGCATGAAACTTGTGTAGAACATGTTATGAATATGGCTACTTGGTATGACTTGCGTCTCAGGTTGCAAAAGAATCAAACAATTGATAAAGTTGCTCAGCGAGAACTTCAAAAAGAAAGGGACCATTGGAGAAAAGTTTTGTTTAGAATTATCTTGATTGTAAAATTTCTTGCAGAACATAATCTAGCATTTCGTGGCACTAATAGTAGGTTGTACCAAGACAACAATGGTAATTTCTTAGGATTGGTTCAAATGTTGGCTGAATTTGATCCGGTTATCCAACAGCATGTTCAACGCATCACGAATGATGAAATTCATATTCATTATCTTGGTCCTGGCATCCAGAATGAGTTAATAAATTTGATTGCTGCTACAATCAGGTCTGAAATCATTGGAAAGGTAAAAGAAGCAAAGTACTTCTTAGTTATCCTTGATTGTACTCCTGATGCAAGCCACCAAGAACAGATATCTTTGATTATAAGGTATGTTGATGCATCTTCAGATTCTGTTTGCATTGAAGAATCCTTTTTAGGTTTTTTGGATGTAAATGATACAACTGGGCAAGAATTGTTTGATGTTCTGCAAAATGAATTGAAGAATCTTGACCTTGATGTAGACAATGTGAGAGGACAGGGATATGATAATGGGTCAAATGAAAGGAAAACATCAAGGGGTACAAAAGAAACTATTGGATATAAATCCTAGAGCTTTTTATTCAGCTTGTGGTTGTCATAGTCTGAATTTAACACTATGTGATATGGCAAAGTCTTGTGGTAAAGCAAAAGATTTTTTTGGAGTTATACAACGTATCTATGCAACATTTGCTAATTCTACTAAGAAATGACAAATTCTTAAAGATAACATAACAGGACTGACTCTCAAGTCATTGTCGTCTACTCGTTGGGAGAATCGTGTTGATAGTGTTAAGGCTATAAGGTTTTAGATTCAGGAAATAAGGGAGGCTTTACTACAAGTGGCTGAAAGTGATAATGATCCATTGACAAGCAGTGAAGCTAAATCCTTGGTGGATAACGAACTTGGTGGCTTTGAATGTTTAGTGGCAATAATCATCTGGTATGAAATATTATCTGCTATTAATTTGGTCAGCAAGCAACTACAAGCAAAGGATATGCTTATTGATATTGCAATTGAGAAAGTACAGGGGCTGATTTCCTTTTTCAATAAGTATAGAGAAACCGGCTTTTCAAATGCGTTAGAAGTTGCAAAAGAAATTGCACTTGAGATGGATATTGCTCCAGAATTTTGCACCAAGTGTAAAATAAAAAAAAACGACAATTTGATGAGAGCACTGATGATGCATCTATTGCTTCACAATCTGCACAGGAGCCATTTAGAGTCAATTATTTTATAGCTGTTGTTGATCAAGCTATAGCCTCACTTACTAGGAGATTTGAACAATATCAGGGGTACGAAAATACTTTTGGTTTTTTGTTTAATTCAGATAAGCTACGCTCCTTGGATGATAAGAGTTTGTTTTCTTCTTCTATTAATCTTGAGGCTGCACTTAAGAGTGAAGAACATTTAGATATTGATGGAAAAGAATTGTATGTGGAGTTAAAGTTCATCCAGGATCTTATTAAGGAATCTATAAGCCCTCTTGATATTCTGAAGTATTTGAAACAACTATACTGTTTTTCTAATGCCGTTATTGCATACATAATTTTGTTAACCATTCTCGTGACTGTTGCATCTGCGAAAATAAGCTTTTCTAAACTTAAGTTGTTGAAGTTCTACTTGCGTTCTACTATGACACAAGAAAGACTTAATGGACTGACGATAATAGCACTTAAAAATAATGTTTTGGAGAAGATTAAGTATGAAGATATAATTGAAAATTTCATTTCAAGAAATACTAAAAGGATGATACTTTTCAGTAGAACATGAGGTCAATTTATTGCTTGAGTACTACTTTACTCTTTTACCATTAATATTTGATATATTTCTAAGTATTGTAAGAAATAACATGTATTGAAGTTATATAATTAAGTGAAAGTATGTTTTGGTTATATAAATTTTTTAATTTTAAGGTCTCGTTTTGTATTTCGCACGAATGCCAGAAGGTCTGTATTGTCTCTCTTCTGTACCGGGTCTGGCACGCGCGTGTCGAAGATAGACGTTGCTTCGTTGAGAATCGTGCCAGGTCTGCTCTGCTACGTATGACTAGCCGCTGCCCGCTGCCAGATTCTGTCTGCTTGCTCTTCATTCTTCCATTCGTCCAACGTCTTGAATGCCGAGTCTCGGAAAAATTAAAACGTCCAACAACCAACACGGGCACAGCACCACCTGGCCCAGGCGCCACACCGTGGAGACGCCCCGCGCCGCTCGCACATGCCGGTGCGATGCCATGCGGCGAAGCTCGGTTGATTCCTCGAGCCATTGGCGCCCGCCCACGCAGACGTCTCGGTGTTGGGCTGTTAGCACAAATCTGGTGCCCCGTCCGCGACTCGTGCCGGCTGCCGACCAGCTGCTCTCGCGCGTAGGCGTGCCGCGTGCCAGTTTGCCACCCCGCCGGCATGGCTGCCTTGGTACTGCAGTATTACCAACAGCTAGACTGAGGGGCGCGGATATGTGGCACGTATTTCTTTCTGCTTTTCTCACATGGATACGCGCGGCACGGACCGACGGACGGACGTCGATCCGCTGGTCGGTGCTGATGCATGGCGAGCGGTATCGCATCAACACGCCATACTAGCATTGCACATAGTGCTCATTCTTTGCTACATGCATTTCGTTATCACTCCTGTTGCAACATTGCAGGGCGCGTTTGGATGTGAGAATAGGCTCCGATTTTGGACTGATCGAGAAACCTGAAACAACCTCCGGCTAGTTCCGCTGTTTCTCCGTGAATCTGGCGAAACGTTTCAGATTCAATCTTCCTTTTGTGCGACTTGCCTGCTGTAACACTTAGGCTGGATCATTCATGTAAAAGTTTTGAAGCAACGATTCATGTAAAACTCAACTTCTTTCATTCGCTTTACAAGCTTATTTTTTTATTGGCAAGAAAAAGGATGGACGAAGTAGTGAATGAGAATGCGATGACGTGCCCGATCGTAAATAAGTGAAAAGAGTAGTGGTGGTATCCCGTGAGCACCTGGATGCCGGCCATCCCGACCAACGACCCTGCGAAAGGCGCCATCCACGCCGTCGGGTCCGCGGCATTGTCCGCCACCTCCGCCCCCGTGTAGTTGCGCGTGAGCAGCGCCGCGTCCGACGTGAACAGCACCCGCGCGCCCGTCCAGCGCGTTCCGGTACCGGTTGCTCAGCGTGTTGGGAGCCACGGGGCTGTTGTTCACCGCCCGGTCGGGGCCGCCGCTCGGGCACGTGCTGTTCAGCTGCGCCGCGTAGGCCTCGTTCAGCGACGGGTCCACGGGCGGGCGCAGCCGGTTGGTGCGGTGCCGATGGAGTGCGCAACCGACAGCGCCACCAGCCGAGAGAGAGGGTGAAGAAAGCAAGGGCATAACAGGCATTTTTGAAGAAAACTATTAACCGTGCAATCAATAATATTATAATAAAAGTTAAAAAATTGCAAGTGGGCACATATAACACGTGTCTTTAAAAAATATCGAAGACGGCACCAAGCACGTTTCTCGATAGATCTCATGTAATATATACCATTTTATTGATTAAAAAAATAAATATTATCCAAACCAAAGAAGAGATTCAGATTTAGAATTTTTCAATTTACATGGTCTTTGATATGCAAAGAGTTACATGTCTACGTGATGCTTGGGTATTCTTTTTGGCCCCCCAACATTCGATGTCTGAGCTATTCATCCTGTATTTGATAGCTCACTGTTTTCTTATTTTTCCTTTTTTAATTTTCCTAATGCTCCCTCACCTTGACTGCCTAATGCACTGCATCTGATCTTCTTAATATAAGTATGCACTGTATCAGATCTTCTAAGAATAAGGATGTCCTACATTATAGGAAGAGCTTCTACTCTGATGTTCTTCCACAATGGCTATTTTTCTTGCAAATGCTTCAAAATCATTTGATTTCCTCACCGTTTGATACAAATCTAACAAATCATATCCATCAATTGTCACTATTATAACCTGTCACCACTCATCTTCAACCTCAAATCGTTCTCCCCGACTGTGCCACCTCCATTCCCCACCCCACCACCACCCACCGCCTGCCACCATCGGGCCAATCTTCCTCCTCGGCCATCCCACTAGAGCCCGGAGCCTCCAAAATCCGAGACCTTACCCTGAGACATAACCCCAAACCCTAATCTAGCGGTGCAAGGTGGCACGACGGTGAGAGGTGGCACCGGAGAGGAGGAAGCAGCAACCAAAGCTCGGCGGAGAGTACATCGGTGCCTCCTGGAGCATGAATCTTTGACTCCAACAGTAAGAAAGTCGCACGATTTGGGGGACGAATTTCATTAAAATGTTACAGACATGCCTATTTTGTAACACACGTGTATAATGAGGAAAAGAAAGAATTGTAATGTTAGTGAACAGTGAACAACTCATAAATGCAATGACAATTTTCTAGCCTGTTTTTAACATGATTAGCTAGAGTAATAGCCACTATACGAATTTTTTTTAAAGCACGGTAAGAGTATCTCCGATTTTATTATAGAAGAAGAGAATTGATCAAGTTTATAAGGGAAATCGAACCCCAAAATCTCACAACTGCACGGTCTAACGGAACCGATAGACAACCCAAGACAATAATACGACCTCAAAAAATAGCGACGCCCACATCAAAGGGGCAAACACGACAACAGACAACTCCAATATAACTCAACTTACACGCTAACCAACCCAACGACTGTCTCTCTCACAACTTGATCGGCGAAGCCCTGCTGCCACGCCGCCACAACTTCCAACATGGTAGGCATACTCACTTCTTCCAACATCTTGGACCAGAGATATCTTTTCTTCAAGCTCCAGGAAACGTTAAGAAAGGAGTTGGAGTTGGTCCTGGCAGAATCAATTAACGTTTGTTATTGTGACGGGGTATAATGCGAAGTTACAACATGGCAAGGTGATTTGGCGTTAGGGTCACGGGCCAGGCCAGGGTGAGCTACCGTGGTGTACGTGCATCAGGCTCAAAAAAAATAAAATCTAGTGGTCTGGATTTTTTTTTTTAGCAAAAGAGGTCAGAGCTCTGCCGAATCATTTAAAAAAGTAGTTTAAGCAATATTTACAACCGCCCCACTGCGGGCCAAACCCGACGTCTTACTGTAACGTTTGCAGTCGGATTATAATCCGAATGATTAATGAAGAGGAATTGATCTTGGTCTATATAAAAAGCTGGCAATGCGCCGAAGTAAAAGGATATTACAAGCCAACGGGTTGTTACAAGAATCCAGGTGATCGAAAAGTGCATGTTAACAACAATCACAATGCGTTTGTAACCCTATTTGCTTCGAAGCTAATAAAATGCTTGGCGTGCGTGCACACGAGTAACACAAGCGACCAAACTATAAGCATATTTGGCACAGCTGTAGCTCTAAGATTCATATTAGATCTAGAGTTTATATGATAAAATAAAATGATTTAAACTTTAAAATAAAAATTAGATGGCTCAACTAAATACACTCAATCCCCTTATAGCTCTAGATCCAAGATTTTTTAAAGCTATGTTTAACTCGCTTCAAAAAATTTTAAATCTGAAGTTGTGCCAAACAGGGATATGGTTTAGCACACACATCAGACATGCATGCATGGCACCAGCAGATAGAGCAGAAGAGGACACCAATGAACAGTGCATGTAGACATGACAACCAGACCCGTGGGTTCGGGTCCCCACAAGTCCTATATACGACAGATGCAGATTCGAGTTTTACATCCCGCCCATGGATCTGGCAGGTCAGGTACCCGATCCAGAGTGGGTGCAGGTGCGGATTTGATCTTTCCCTGTGGGTGATCCGTGGGCATCCGAAATAACATATGTTCTCTACTTTAGCCCAGATCTAAATCCGGGCCCATCACAGCACAGCAATGCATCCCGTCACCCCGCTCAGTCGAGGCGCCCAGGCCAGCATGGCCGGTCGGACCCTATGTGCATGCACCGGCATCGCCCGCCCTCTTCGCGCCGATGCTACCCCCTTCGCGCCCAGCATCGCCGCCGTCAGCAACTCTGCGGCAACCACCCACCCTCTCTGCATCGGTGTCTCCCCTCCTTAGCTGGAGCTTCTGGTGTCATCCCCAGGACCAACCGTCACTTGGTTCGCCGCCGACAAGGCCGTCCTGAGCCACCGGTGCCTTTTCCAGCCGGGCTTGATCGAAGGGCCGATGCCCTTGCGCTCCTCGCGCTCGATCCTGACCACAGCGATGTCATTGACCAGTGCCACCCCTCCATGCTTATGCCCAGTGCCACTCCTCCGCGGCCGCGCCCGACCTTTGCCCCCTCGGCGCCGCCCCTCCATGCGTTCCTTTGTTGATAAGACCCAACGGGTCCTTGTTGGGTTTCGGGTCCTCATTGGGTTCGGGTGTAGGGGCACGTTTCAATCTGATTAGCACTTCGGGTGTGGGTCAAGTTTTGTGGTTCGGGTTTCGGGTCGGGTGTAGTTTTGCTCTACCCGGCTCTGACCCGACCCATTGCCATCCCTAGGTGCATGTAACCCCAATGTGTGGTGCGCAAGCAGTGCCATTCCACTGGTACTCATACCCTCTCGAATCGAATACTATATAGTACCTGGGAGCTGGATATCGTTCATTCGTGCCTGCCTGGAGGCTGTAGAGGGACAAAAGGGGAGCCAGTGTGTGACGTCTGCCCATGTCAGTAGCCAGATCACCGGACACCTATGAGATGGGCATTATCAGCCACGCACCTGATGCACCCGCCTGACGGGCATGACGCACCCTGCACGCGCGTACGAGATGAGGCTGATTGCTGGTAGCGAGAGACGGGGCCACGGGGGGATAGACGCATGGGCAAAGCTAGATCACAATTCACCATGGTGTATCACTTAACATACCTTGAATGTATCATGCACTCGCGGGAGCAAAATGCTGGTGTCTAGTGCGCACACTCGAATCAAGGAGGTGCACAAAGGGTGAGATATGGGTCTACAGGTAGTAAAAAGTTTTGAGCCCTGGTGCCAGTGCACCAGGGTGGCCCCATTGGGCTTCGCCCCTAGATAGACCATGTATGACTATTGGGAAAATACCCCAGCTCTGCCATACTTAGACGACGTACAGTGGTATTACTATGGTAAGCGTGGTATCTCCATTACCACATCACATATAAAGAAGCAAATGGCCAACAAAAGTCTCATATGTACATAATTGTAATATAACTGAAGGGGCAAGATGGTAATATTCTCTATCCTTTCTCGCTATAAAATGAGCCCACAAGGGGCTGGCAAAGGGGATGGACTCTTTGACCCATTCCACAGACACTCTTCCGCTCTATCTCTCTCCTTCCTCTTGGCCTGGTGTTCTTCCTCAAGCTTGAACCTCCATGTTAAGAGAGGCTCTCGCTGCACTTTGTCCGGGGCATGTTTTCGTGCTCCAACAGATAGCACCGTTCGTGAGGACCTCGACAAAGAAGCCGTGTAAGGAAGAAAGGCTACACCCAGGGCCGGCCCTGGGGGGGGGGGGCGAGCAGTGCGACCGCTCCGGGCCCCAACTCGTAGGGGCCACCCAGCTCAGCACCGGCCTAGCAGGCAACAACCCATCGCGACGAGGCTCTCAGCATATCCAGACGTGCCACCGTCTATGTGATGCGTGTCACGGCAAGGCCCAGCCGGAACCGCTAGACTGCTCGAGGCGCATGCGCATCGGCCGAAGGAGACTGCCGTATGCGTGGCGGCTAGCAGGCTAGAAGTCTAGAACCCACCTCGTTGTCAATGTGTCGCCTCTCTAGTTGCCACTCCAGTCTCCATTGCAACGGCCGCTTCGCCCGTTTGCCGTTGCCGCCGGCTGCCGTGCAAGAAGACTAGACGAGTAACGACTAACGAGTTGGCGTCTTGGCGATCGATCTGCACCTCATCTGCATGTGACACTACTGATTCAATTTAGGTGAGCAGCAGCAACACTAGTACACCACCTTGCCTTGCCTTGCCAATTGGCAATTGCCATGATGCTATCATTGCTTTGCCGATTACTGATCGATCCATGTACTGACAGTACTGTGTATGTTTTACTTTCATATAATATATATAACTCGCATTGGTTCGTATGTATACAACCTTTTCTTTCTTTTCGGTACACTATACTTTGCGCTAGCTAATCAGAGAATTTGCAGCCAAGCTACGTACTATGGCTGTTGTACTGTATATGCATGTTGCCTTTACACTCTGAAGGACCTGGTACCTTGCCATGATGCCATCGTTGCTTTGCCAATTGTACTTGTTAGTGATAGATAGTGACAGACACTTTTGGTTTTGGCTAATTGTCTAATTGGCTTTGTCAGGTTAGCTTGGAGCCTTGTCTCTCTTGGATGAATTAGTAATCAGTAATTGCTTAATTGACTAGCCAACTAATTGGTAAGATTTAGATTAGTTTCAATTAATCCAATCTTATTTAGTTTTGTAACTTTGTAATTTATATGAGTTCAACTACTAACATGTTAATCTTTTCAATTATCAGTTCATCCTAGGTATCATGTCATTGAGAAAGTACGTATCGGGTAATGAAAAAAAAGGAAAAAGAGAAAACGAGTGGATGAGTTAATAGAATCACAGAAGGGGGCAATGGACAAATTTTTAAGGCAAGAAACCCAGATGAGTGGGCGATAGTTGCTGTGGAGGAACAAACTAATGTGAACGATGAAGACCAGGGCCCTACACCTACGGAAGACAATGTTGACATCAATGAGGATGATAACAATGTAAGTGGTTATGAGAACATATTTAATTCATCTGCTACAGAATCTGCTAGTGTTGATGAGCAGCCAGTTTTTACTACAGATATTTATGATCCAAGAAATTTGGATAATCTTGACAATAAAGCTAGGGACATATTAGTGGAGAAGGGGCCTATAAGAGAAGAAAATATTGTATTCCTTTAGATGACAACTCAAGATATTTTTCGTATGCTCATTTCTCTAGAAAAATGAGCAATGGGGAGGTTCATGACAGAAAATGGTTAGTCTATTCGAAGCACGTTAATAGAGTGTTTTGCTTTTGTTGTAAGATTTTCAATCCTAGAAATTGCAAGAGTTCATTGGGGCGTGATGGATTTAGAGATTGGAGGCATATTAGTGAGAGGCTAAAAGAACATGAAGTTAGTGTCGAGCATATTACCAACATGACCTCTTGGAATGAATTGAGAGCTAGATTGAGGAAAAGTGAAACAATTGACAAAGATTTACAACAGCAAAACACAAAGGAGAAAGAACGTATAAGGCAAGTTTTATTAAGAATAATTGCCATTATCAAATTTCTTGGTAAACGTAATTTGGCTTTTAGAGGATCCAAAGAGCAACTCTATAATGATCAGAATGACAATTTCTTAGCTTGTGTTGAGATGGTTGCAGAATTTGACTTGGTGATGCAAGACCATCTTAGATGTATTCAAAATAATGAGATTCATTATCATTATCTTAGTCATAAAATTCAAAATGAGTTGGTTTCTCTTTTGGCTTCTGATATTACAAATTCTATCATAAAGATCGTTAAAGAGGCAAAATATTTCTCCATTATCCTTGATTGTACTCCAGATGTGAGTCATCAAGAGCAAATGAGTTTGTTGGTTCGATGTGCTAATATGCCCGATGGCAAAATAAAATTAGAGGAGTATTTTCTGGGTTTCTTGATGGTGGATGATACATCTGGTTTTAGGCTTTTCAATGTATTGATTGATTCCATCAAGTCTTTTGGTCTTAATATTGATGATATTAGGGGTCAAGGTTATGATAATGGCTCTAACATGAAAGGAAAACACAAGGGGGTGCAAAGATGGTTGCTTGATATTAATCAAAGAACTTTGTATATGCCATGTGCTTGCCACAGTCTTAATCTTACTCTTTGTGACATGGCTAAATCCTGTACTAAAGCTATTTTATTTTTTCGAATTGTGCAACGGATATATGTATTATTTTCTGGTTCTACCAAAAGATGTAAAGTTTTGCTTGAACATGTTCCAAATTTAACTGTGAAATCGTTGTGCAATACTCGTTGGGAGAGTCGAATCAAAAGTGTTAAAGCAATTAGGTATCAAGCTCTTGAGTTAAGGTCAGCTTTGTTAAACTTGAGGGAAGCTGATGATACCGATCCCAAGGATAAGGGCGATGCAAAAAATTTATTTGAAGTGCTTGGCAGCTTTGAGTTTATACTTGGTATGGTTATTTAGCATGGCATTTTATTTGTTGTTAACACTGTGAGTAAAAAGTTGCAATAACCGTTCATGTGCATTGAGTCTACCTTACAACAAATTGAAGGTATAATGAATTACTTTCACAGCTATAGAAATGAAGGATTTGCTCTAGTCTGATCATAGCCAAAGATATTGCATCTGAAATGGGTGTAGAGACATTATTTCCAGTAAAGCGTCGTTCTATTAGGAAGAAACAGTTTGATGAAACTAATTATGATGAAGCAAATTTGCAAGCTGAGAGGGCTTTTGAAGTTGATTACTTTTTTGTTATGGTTGACATGGCAATCACTTCATTGAAAACTAGATTTGAAGAACTCCAAAATTCAAAAGTATATTTGGGTTTTTAACGAGTTGAACAATCTTGAAGTCATTGGATGGTACTGAACTAAAAGACCGTTACACTAAATTTGCAGAAATTTTCTCTCTAGAGGGTTCATCTGATGTTGAGTTAAATGATCTAATTTCTAAGTTAAGTGTTATGCAGTTAACTTTATCAAATAGACTAATGTCTGCTATGGAGATTTTTGAGTTTGTCAGGGATACAAATTGTTATCCTAATATTTCAGTTGCTTATCGGATCTTATTTACTGTGCCTGTAACTGTGGCATCTGCTGAAAGAAGCTTTTCAAAGTTAAAATTATTGAAGAACCATTTGAGGTCTACAATGTTCCAAGAAAGGTTAAACGGTCTGGCAACTTTATGCATTGAGAAGAAATTATTGAATGAGATTGATATTGATACCATCATCAATGATTTCGTATCTAGAAATGTCTGAAGAAATTTTTAAGGTAATATATATGAAGTATTCCATATAAATATTGTTTTTGACTTAATTTAAGTTTTTATCAGTAACAACTCATATATATTAAGGGTCCCTATATTTAGTTTTGCACCGGGTTCCCAAAATAACCAGACCTGGCTACACCACGCCATGAGAGGAGATGGTTCTACGCGTGCTGACTCATCGTCTGCCACACCATTGCCTGGAGGTCGTCGTCGTGCCCCCACACACTTGTTGTTGCCTGCCGTCATTGGCTCCGTGAGTGGAGGTCGTCAGCTCGCTGTCTCACGGGCGGGTAGGTCAGTTGGTTGAGGCCTCGCCACGCGGGAGCTCTCCGTCGTGCTGCTCACGGGCTCACAGGTCCACATGACACTGCATTGTGTAGCCTGCACGGGAGGTGCTTGAAGCACCTACTTGCTGCTACGCTAAACCATGCATGGAGCGTCTGCCTCCACGAGGCCAGCAAGGTAGTAGATCACTGCATGGGCTAGGGAGTGCACTAGTCAAATTTTGCTGCAAAGTACAGTAGTGTCCTTTTTCTTACTTGGGAAGTCTGCACATTTGCTTATTCGTATGATACTCAGCAGCTGAGTATCGTGCCATATGATAGCAGTAGCTTTTTGGCTATAGATGTTGCCTCACATTTGCTATGGCAGAGCAGCATAGTTACAGTGCCTGCTCTGCGGCTAAGCTGACGGCATGCCATGTGCCGTAATGCTCTTATTCATTGCTAAACTGTGGCATGTGTAATCCTTATTTGCTGTAGGAGCCATGTGCGACTGGGACTACAATGAATATCTCACAATGGCTACTGCTAGCCACTTCTTCTTAAAAACTAGTACACTTAAGTCAGTCTAGAGCATACGAGCTTAGAGCAAGCTCAAAAGGCCAGTCATATTTATTAGGTGTTATCCAATCATCTATATAACATATCAGCTAGCTGATCTCTAGGCTAGATGTCCTCTAACTTTTACTAAAAGTAGTATGATCATAATTAGACAGTGCTAAAAGTTATTATATCTAGAAAATATTTTTCTCCATTAAACCATACATGAAGGATCCAGAGGTATCCGAAGAGTTCGCTGTGCCTCCGCGAGCTGCCGCGTCGAGGCTGTCCCCGCGGGCCACACATCCGAACGTGCCTCCGAATGAGGCTCCGGATGGCAAGGCCCCTCTGAAAAGGCCTCCGAAAAGGCCAGGCCCCTCCAAAACGTGCCCCCGAACGGCGAGACCCCTCCAAACGGGCCTCTGAACGTGCCCCCGAACGGCGAGACCGCACCGCAATGGGGCCTCCGAACGTGGCTCAGAACTCGGCCCCAAATGGCGAGGCCCCTCCGAACAGGGTTCCGAACGAGCCTCCAAACGGGGCTCCGAACGACGACTTCTGCCCGAGCACCTTCGGTCTACAAGGCCGTAATTACCCAAGGCCGGCCTCCGCGCGGAGGGCGAGACCTGGGCAACAACCCAGTCCTACTCGAAGAATGGCTTCGAGCCCGCCACGGCAGGAGGGTTTGAGTAGCTTCGTCGCACGCTCGAGCGGCTTCACCTGCCTCTACTCGGGCGCAAGAACGAACCCTAGCTCCGCTAGGATCCAGCCTGACACTGGCTTCACGTGGCTCCGCTCGGGTGCACGAACGGACCCCAGCTCTGCTAGGCTCTGGCCTGGCGTTGGCTTCACGCGGCTCCGCCCGGGTGCACAAATGGACCTCGGTTCCGCAGGCTCTAGTTTAGCGACGGCTTCGTGCAGCTTCGATGACCTTCGGCTCCGCTCGAAAACAGGAGTGGCCCTCGCAAACCACAGCTCCGCGAGCCCCGACCAGGACGAGCGCATGGGGTAATATCCGCAAGTTATTCTGTGCCGTCACACAAAGGCAGCCACTCCTGAACCGTGCGCCTCCACTAGCCAACCAAGCCACGACCGCATGTAGTGGGTACACCCAGGTCTTGCAGACCTTGCTCTACGTTCTCCAACCACTAGCCCCGTGCCGGGTGGCTCCCCGACAGCTTTGCCCTCCGCAATCATATGGGTTTCGCGCGACTACATCGGGCATGGGTCCATGCAGCTTCAAGCTTTAGGCCTTCATCGTTAGCACGCTAGGCCCTAAGCACGGCTGGCTCCGTTAGCCTCACAACATGGCTCCAGGCTCCGTGTGGCCACCTCCGCATACCCCGCTCAGCTTGCAGCGGCCACCCCGTGACCGCTGCAAAGCCGCACCCGTAACGGTATATACACTTGCTACCCTTCTTGTGTACTGTGAATGCAGCAACACCTTCAATAAGCATCGGCGCGGAGGCTGCTTGCTAGCCATCCGGCCAGCGGCAACCACAGCCCGTACATGATCTCGCATCATTACAACTGGCCCTACAGACCACAGTACACATGCTTGCAAATTTATGCATTCTCGCATGATGCGAGGAAGAGGCCTTTTGTCTTACGTACACATGTGGACATTTGTCATCCCATGTGTTAATATTGCTTGGCCACTGGCTAGAAAGCTTCAATAGTATGTCGTATTTCCAATGCTATGGATGACCTCGATAGACTGCATTACTCTCTCACATATTAATTTGGCATCTTTGTGTATCGACTACTGTCTACTTGCACTTTATAATACAATGAATTTACATGTGACACATCGCACAACTGAAGACATCTCAAAAAACCCACGAGGATGGCAAAAGCCCATCTGTGAGATCATGTGATAAAAAAATGGTTTGAATACTGAAATTGACAGAGGAAAGTGATTTAGTATAATAATATTATGATAATGTTCATGAGTTGCTAAGATATTGCTTGGATATGCTTGGATAGTATAGATGGTTTGATGCGCTATCAAAAGTTGAGTATGCTCATGCTAGTGTGTTGGTTTTGCTTGGAGTTTGCGTGGTGTTGCATAAACTGATCTTGAGTCAAGTTAGGAATGACTTGTACTCGTACTCGTTTGATTCATATGCAAGTGTTGCTCGAAGACGAACGTGGTCGATGATGACTTGGTGAACTAGGTTCAGGGAGCAACTGAGGTTTGACGACTAGGTTCAGAGGAACTGAGGTCGTGTGATCAAGGATGTCATGCGGGACGTTCGAGCTGAGAGAACAATGCATATGGAGACAAAGTTTCGCGATGGACACAAGGAGCAATCTGATCGTGAGAGAACGTGAAGACTAATTCGTGTTTGAGTCAAAGCAGGCACGAGGGAGTCGTGTGGTGGTTGAACTTGAGACAAGAGTTAGTATAAAAAATGGACTCTAAGTTGGTTACATATATGCATGTATGCTTGTGAGATTTTACTAGAGCATGTACAATCTGTTTCGAGTGTAATACCGAGTTTAAATCAATTTTTGATTTGGGTGAGTTAATCTTTAAATTTGGTTTCCGCAATCATTCACCCCTCCCTCCCTCTGATTGAGTATTTTTCATGGTATGATAGGTTAAAAACAAACTCCTAAAGCATGGTATGATAAGTTAAAAACTTTCTTGTTTGAAAAAGATTTTGTAATGAAAAAAATGGACAAGATGTTGTTTGTGCTCAAGCATGGTAATGATCAACTATTTATTCAGATTTATGTAAACGATGTCATATTTGGGTGTTGTTCTCATGCTTTGTGTCCCAGTTTAAGAAACGATGAGCAGAAAAATTGATATGAGTATGATTGGTGAATTAACGTACTTTTTGGGTCTATAAGTCAAACAAACCAAAGAAGTTGCTTTTGTTCATCAAAGTAAGTATATACAAGACCTGTTACGATGTTTTGAGATGGAAAGAAGCAAGCTAATCATGGTACCCATTGGAGCGATAATAACAGTGGATCCTGATGAAGATGGTGAGCTGGTTGATCAAAAAGAGTACAGAATTATGATTGAATCACTTTTGTATCTCACCGCTTCAAGGCCAGACATACAATTTGTTGTATCTTTGTGTGCATGATTTCAAGTTTCACCATATGCTTCACATCGACAAGCTGTCAAACGGATTCTCAGTTATCTTTATAGCACTCAAGATTTTGGTATTTGACTTTCTGCTTCTTCATCTATTAGCTTAAGAGCTTTTTATGATGCTGATTTTAGAGGTTGTAGAATTGATAGAAAAAAGTACATCTGGTACATATTATTTCTTGGGTAATTATCTTGTTGCACGATCATCTAGGAAACAGGCATCTGCTGCACAATGTACTGTTGAGTCTGAATATGTAACTACTACTAGTTGTTGTTCATAAACTCTTTTGATAGTTAATACACTTAAAGACCATGAGGTTAATTTAGAAAGCATTTCACTTTGTTATATCTTGGATCTTGTTGGAGTTTAAAAATGAGAACAATGAAATATGATGAGCATCATATCTGATATATATGTGACTTTTAAAGCCAATGCTTATGATACATGGAAGTTTTTTGCACCTTCATATCTATATATATAGGATGTAGCTTTTTTCATGACTTTCTAAATCAAAAGATAACTTGAATTAAATCTTGCCATGATTAAACTCTCTTGATTACTTTGATCTTTGATAAAAATACTATATGTGAAAGACTCAAAGAAATGAAAAGGTATTGAATAATATTTTATAGGTAAAAGATCAATAAAGTATGTACTATCGTACTTCTTTACGAGACTACTTATCATTGCACTTTGATATGAACTTGAAAGAAGTCATGTATGACCGTAACTATTGTCTTAAGCTTCTGATTGTCTTTTTGACATAGACTTGGCATGGTTGGATAGAATAAGGCTGATGGTGCATATTATTCCTTACAAAAGAATATGAGATGTTCTTGACAGCATAATTGGTATCTCGTTACATGTGATTTTAATCAAAACAATGCCATACTTTTGGTATCCATGTTTTTAATAGCATATAAATTGAGAATTTGAGTAGTAGAGATTGCGAGACCACGCCTTACAAATAAATCATCCATTATACTTGATAAGTTATGCTCATACTATATTTTTACATGTGTAGATGGGTTGGTGTAGATATTCTTGATAGTGTGGCTTGGTCGAGTATCTATTATATATGTGGCTGATCTATGATGCTCATTATGATAAAAACAAGAAAAAGATTTGATTCTCTCTTTTGAATTTTTTTATGAAATCATTGCCTAAGGGGGAGAGAGTTGATTATTTCGCGATAAATTATTTTTGGTTTTTCTCAAAGGGAGAGATTTTTTGTGTCAGAATTTTTTTTGGTCTTTTGGTTTCACTTTCCGTTTGGTTTTAAAATCAAATCATGTCTGTTAAGAGGTTGCCAATGTCACATGAGGGTTGCCAATGTTTTCATCATAGGTGAGATTGTGAGATCATGTGATGAAAAATTGGTTTGAATAATGAAATTGGCAGAGCAAAGTGATTTAGCATAATGATATTAAGATGATGTTCGTGAGTTGCTAAGATATTGCTTAGATATGCTTGGATAGCATATATGGTTTGATGCACTATAAGAAGTTGGGTATGGTTATGTTAGCATGTTGGTTTTGCTTAGAGTTTATGTGGTGTTGCGTGAACTGATCTTAAGTCAAGTTGGGAAGGACTTGTGCTCGTACTCATTTGATTCATGTGCATGTGTTGCTTGAAGGCGAACATTGTAGATGATGGATCGACTAACTAGGTTCAGGGAGAAACTGAGGTTCGACGACTAGGTTCAGGAGGAACTAAGCTCATGTGATCGAGGATGTCATGTGGGACGTTCGAACTGAGAGAACAATGCATATGGAGACAAGGTTTTGCTATGGATGCAATAAGCGATATGATCATGAGAGGACGTGAAGACTAATTCGTGTTCGAGTCAGAGCAGACACGAGGGAGTCGTGTGGTGGCTAGACTTGAGACAAGAGTTAGTGTTAGAGACGAACTTTGAGTTAGTTACATACATGCGTGTATGCATGTGAGATGTTGCATGCATGATTACATGAGAGTTGTTGGCTAATTAGCTTAATTAGCGAAAGTTGTTTGTCCTCTTATGATTAGAGTAGGATAGAGACCAGGTTGAATACGACTTATTGTTATAGGTCGATTCGGTCATGTTTATGCGTATGACTATCCAATAAATAGAGAGGTCTATTGTATTAGATAGACAACACGACAGAGAGAAAGATAGATAAACCCTAGAGAGGGTTGTTTTGAGAATTCATGAAAATACTTGTTGGATGCTTTGGAGGGGCATCTTGTAAACTCTTTTGTGCAATAAAAATTGGGTTTTTTGTAAGTTGATAAGTTGCTGATTCGGAATTTCTTCTCTGTTCTATATTCCGCGTGCTTGGATTTAGTTTTTATTTAATTTTGTATTTTTAGCGAGTTTCATCTTGGTTTAATCTATCAAAAACCTTGCTAGAATATCTAGTGTTTCATCTGAGAAAATTTCAATTAGCTTTGGTTTGATCTACTCGATTCTGATTGATAGTCTGCTTGACTAGCCATAATTCTTGATCAACATATCCGATTGACTCGATTCTCATGGGAATAATATCATATTTGAATCTAGTTAACGCTTTCCAAATTTGAGGCATTCAAGCCAATGGATTTTTGTCTACGTTGGTTTTACTCGAACCTGTACAATCTGTTTTGAGTGGAATACCAAGTTTAAATCGATTTTTGATTTGGGTGAGTTAATCTTTGAATTTGATTTCCATAATCATTCAACCCCCCTAATTGGGTATTTTGCACATATTTGATCCTACACCATCACAGTGGCACTAGCTCTGCACCTCGTAGGCTATAAGTCTCGGTCGCGTGACGCACTGTCTCCACGGCCCCGTGCCTCAGCAAAAAGCCCATGATGATGGCAAAAACCCATCACTATGGCACTAACTCCACACCTCGTAGGCTATAAGCCTCGGTCGCGTGATGCACTACCTCGACGGCCCCGTGCCTCAGCAAAAAGCCCACGACAATGGCAAAAATGCATCCTATGGCTCTAGCCCCTCACCTCGTCGGCTATAAGCCTCGGTCACGTGACGCACTGCCTCGATGGCCCCGTACCTCAGCAAAAAGCCCACGACAATGGAAAAAACCCATCACTATAGCACTAGCTCCGCACCTCATCAGCTATAAGCCTCGGTCGCATGATGCACTACCTCAACGAACCCGTTCCTCGGCAAAAAGCCCACGACGATGGAAAAAGCTCATCATAGTGGAACTAGCTCCACACCTTGTAGGCTATAAGCCTAGGTCGTGTGACACACTACCTCGACGACATCGTGCCTCGGCAAAAAGCCCACGGCAATCGCAAAAGTCCATCCTAGTGGCACTAGCTCCGCACCTTGTAGGCTACAAGCCTCGGTCGCGTGACACATTGCCTCGACGGGCCCGTGCCTCGACAAAAATCCCATGATGATGGAAAAAGCCCATCACTGTGGCACTAGCTTTACACCTCATAGGCTCTAAGCCCCGGTCGCGTGACATATCGCCTCGACGGCTTCGGCCTCGGTGTAAAAATAAAAGCCCACCACCATGGCAGTAACGCCTTGACGGCCCTATGCCTCGGCGGACACCTCGATGGCTCCGGCCTTGGTGTAAAAATAAAAGCCCACCACCATGGCCAAAATGGCTTGGTGGCCTAACACCGAACCTCGAAAGCTCCAAGCCTTAGTCTAATGACATACCCACCTCGGCAAAAGCCCATGACGATGGCACTAATAAGACGCACCCTCCACCCGCTCACAACTGAAAGACGCGAGGGGGTTGGGAATGATGCTCTGCGCAACATACACTACACATAAGGTGCAAGACGTACCCACTGCTTGCTTATGACCAATAGACACAAGGGGAGTCAGGGGGTCAGGAAGCCCACGAGGGTGAGCACCGCACAATGTTGGGTCATGTTGCACGCTAAGCCAGCCCATAATAGCTCACCACCTTTAAATCCTTATAAGAGTCAAAAGGCTCTGCCGATCCTACACAGGTTGTAGGATTTCGCTAACTTTGTCAAAACACATTATTTTTAAAGCAATTACAAGAACAAAACAAAGGCCGAGATCTCAAGAAACTTGAATGGGAGTTGGGAATATGTTGGCTCAGTCGAGCCTCACCGCAGTTACCCACTGAAGGAGTTGTTGGCTGCCTCCCTCAACCTCGCTGTTGACTTCGCCTACGGCCACCATCGCGGCACTCCGCGTGGCCCCACCTCTATCGAGCATCTCCACGGTTACCTGCTGAGGGGATGGTTGGCTGCCTCCCTCATCTTTGCCATCTACTTTGCCTACGGCCACCACCGCGGTGCTCCGGGTAGCCCCACCTTTGTTGATACTTTCCACGGTTACCTACTAAGGGGATGGCTGGTTGCCTCCCTCAGCTTTGCCATCAACTTTGCCTCCAGCCACCACTGCAGCACTCTGGACGGCCTCGCCTCCGCCGCGCCTCACTGTGGCTACCTAAAGACTCAAAATGTATGCAATATGCATTTTTTATTTCTTGGTGTTCTTGAATCTTTGTGTGGCAATTCGAATTTGAATGTCTCTCAAATTTGAATCTATCTTAGTTCAATTCAGCTGATCGCTAATCCAATTCAATCCTTGCAAATTGATCTTCCAATTCAGCTCAAATCCATAATTCAAGGTTAAATTAAATTATCCCTAAATTGAACTTTGATCATTAATTCAAATAACTGAATTGTTCCGGGCCAGTTCCCTTTTTCCTATAACGAAATTCGATCTTTGACAAATCCAAATCTGAATCTAATCCCTCTTTGATTCTCACTCAATTAAAATCTTAGGTTGATGTCTTGGCTCATTTCAAATTGGTTTGAAATTAAAATATTTCTATTTGAATTTATATATCAAACTCTGGGATAATTTCCTAGCTTTTCCTTTAACTCAGGTCTAGCTGAATCCAGATTCATTCAAACCCTCATTGAGTTGTATTCAAATACAAATTTAGATCGTCGTCCAAGATTTAATCAATCCATTCCAGTTTAATCACTTTGCAAATTAAGTCAGTTCAAATCAAATCTTGTTTCAAGTTCAAATCTCATAATTTGGATCCTTAAGGAGGAGATATTACTTGATAGATTGCATAGTTTGCTGATTACCCTTAAGGGGTCAAAAGTAGCACCCCATTAGTGCTGGTTGAGCCACATCTGAAGATGTATCAGTGCCGGTTTTTAAACTCTCACGCGTGAAAATATGATTGAGACGCTAAGAACCGGCACTAATCACTATTAATGCTAGTTTTATATACCAACTGACACTGATGTTTGGTATAGTATAGAGGCCCACCTTCTCCCCCAAGCTCGACCAGAAGCCACCGTGAGCCCAAACAAACATCATCGGCCGCCATATTTTTTTGCATCCATGCGGTTGGAGGATTCAAACTTTGGAGGAGTTAACGTGCTCTAAGGTTAGTAATATGATCTATATTTCATTTTTAGATAGATTTACTTGGTAGATTGCTCTAGGGTTGATGGTTGGTTCTTGTTCCGTAGTTATGGATTTTGAGATCCAATTGAGATCTAATTTAGGAAAAATTTGTAAATTTGTTATTGTTAGATGTATAGAGATGATCTACATTTCATTTAATTGGATTTAGTTGTTAGATTGCTCGAGGTTTGAATTTCTGTGGTTGTTCCTTGGTGTTGAATTTTGGAAGGAGCAAGAGCTTCAATTGAGATATAATTTAGAGAAAGATCGCAATTTTGTCATTGTAGATGATTTGAGGAGTAGATTAAAGTCACATGTAAATAGATATGTGTGCGTACATTAAAATCTAGGGATAATTACAAATTTACCACAACTTAAACCGTTATTGCAAACTTGCTATTAAAAATTGTAAAAATGCCACTAGGACTGTCATTCAAATGGCATCCTTAAAAAATAAAAAACCAGGGAGGTATCTGTAAATGCCCCTAAAATCTATCTCCAATTTTCTAGTATGTGGATTGCGTATATTTTAAAGTCTTGAATTTAAGTAATAATGTGATGAATTTTCTCTATTCATTAATCAATGTAGTGAATTTAACAAAATTGATAGAATATTGTGTTGTAGAGATGACACGTCCACCCACAGGTCGCAATCGGACACGGTAGCCTTTGGAAGGCGAGTCCCATGACCCAGCCCAAGTACCGGAAGGAGATGGACCCTCAAATAGGGACCAATCAAAATACGATGTAATTCAATAAATTTGTTCTAGATTTTGAAATATTTAATGATTATAAGTTGAATAGGCTTAATTATAATGATTTGCAGATGGACAAGTTATGGATGTACAAGGATCGAGGGCTATAGTTCTTTATTGGCGTTGAGGTTTTTTTTAGGGCTGTCGCAACGTACAAGAAGCCAAAAAGGAATCGTGCCGATCACTATATATGTTGTTCGTGTCTCGACTGCAATTTTCAAATATAAAGTAGATCCACACACACTTGATTCGCAGGGGTTTCAAGGCTGGCTATACCTGTTGGATGTTTCGTAACTTCATTACGTAATTAACAAATTACAGACTTATTAATGAAATAAAGATAATTCAGTGCACATTTCATGCATGTAAGTATTTTTATCATGTAGGAGATATTTTTCTCAACTCTAATCAGTTTTCTATGAATTTTTCAAATTTTCAGCCAAATTTAACAATAGAAGAATATTTCCAGGTTACTACTTACAACTGGTATTGAACATGTATCAGTGCTGGTTAGTAAATAGAATTGACACTGATGCCTCTGCTATATGTATCCAACACTTAGCCGTTGCCCTCGTTTGCTCCATTCAGCCTGACGTCGCCCCTCCTCCTGACACGTCTATCCTCCTTGGCGCGCCACCCCGCAGCCTCCTCCCCGATGGGCCGCTCCTCCTTGACACACTACCCCACATCCTCCTCCCCGACGGGCTAGCTCCTCCCTGACACGCCGCCTCCTCCTTGATGCACCGCCTCCTCTCAACTTGACCTCAACGTGCCCCCTCCTCCCCACTGGTATGTTAATGTTTAGGGCAATTTTGTGTATGTGGGTTTAGGGAAAATTTGAGAGATTTTGATGCCCATGGATGATGGATGGATGCTCATGGATGATGGATGGATGGATGGATTCTCATGTATGTGGGTTTAGGGAAAATTAGACGTATTGTAAAATGGATGCTCATTGATGATGGCAGCACACTTATTTTGCTGTAGCACTTGATGTTGATGACCATTTGTGCAACAGCTTTTGCAGATGTAAGTGCATGCCATGATTTTTGCTACGTTTTGTAATTGACAATAGGAACAGTGGGTGATAGTGCATTGTAACAATGGGGACTTTGGTTGCAGCAGTGGTGTGTAGATTAGTAGTAGTTTTTGTTGAAGCTGTACGTGTGATTTGGTCATTCTAAAAACAATGATTTACTTTCTGAATTTTTGGAGATGCCATGCTGATTTTTTTCGACAGCAGGATGGCCCAAATGTTGATTGGTTGGATGAAAAATAACATGATAGTTTGTGAGAGATTGCTACAAAATGAATGATTAGTAGAGCAAAATTTTCTTGTGTAGGTGTGATTTTGTCTAAAGAATGGTAGTTTAATACTAAATGTAGTTAGCAATAGTTGCGGATTGTACCATTATGTTGCCATGCTATGCACTATTTTTGGAGTTATCATGCTGAATGTTTTGTTTTCATACCAAGGATGACTGTGGTAGGATGCTATATGCATAGTGGCTGAGTTTAGCAGTTAAGTAGGCTGATATAGTGGCTGAGTGGGCCTTGAAATCCGGCAGTGATTGAAGTCGACGCCCATCTCCCCGAAGTTTGCGAGTGTTGCGCGGGTAGCATAAGGCAAACTCCAGAGCAGCAAGACAAGCATATAAGCATACTTATCCCAATACTTTGGATCTCATATGGTATAAATTAATAAATATGCCTTATGTATATATGCATGAGTTGAGACGATGCTTGCTGTTGCAGATTCCCGAATTGACCACCTTCTAATCGACATACCGGAAAAGCACACAAGGGAAACTATTAAGAACAGTACACCAAACAGTACTAAATCTAGGTAAAAACCCTATAAAAAGATTCTACACGTCGCTACGAACATTTGAGCATGAAAATTGCCCAAATCAAAACTACGAGCAAAAAGTATTGAGCTTTTGAAGTTTTAGGGGCTTATCTGCAAATTTTACTTGATTTTCAGAGAATAAACCGATTTGTTTTTATACTGAAAATCTTAATTATGATGTCATAAACATTTACTGAATTATTTTTGAATTGGGAAAAACTATGGAAATGGTCCATGGACTCATGGACCACGGCCTGGAGGTCCGCTCAATGTCCACGGTGGACCGATTATGCAAAATGAAGGGGTATGCGATTTCGGCCGTTGGATCTCGATCGGACGGCCGGGGAGAAGGGAGCTTGGACCGGGTAGTGCGGGCACGGGTGGCAGCCGTACGATGGCGGCAAGGTCATCGGAACTTTACCGGAGAAGCACAAAGTTGCGCTTCTAGCCACTAAACTCGTCGGGGAAAGGAGCAAAACGAAGAGGAGGGCATGGGGAGTCTCACCACGAGCTTCTCGACAGCGGAGTGGGACTGTGAGAGGCTAGCGACAGAGAGGAGCGGACGACAAGGCTTGAACACAGCGTGGTATGGGTTCCGGTGGTGGAGAGAAGCCAAGGAGCGGCGGGACGATCCATTGGAGGCCCTGCAACACCAAAGAGCGGAGAATCGAGGTCAATGGTGGCTCGGGCATGGAGAATTGACATGGCAGCGGAGCTCACCGGTGTTGAAGAAGAACGCGGCACCGAGGATGAATTTGAGCTAGAAATGAGGTGGGAGTAGGTGGAATACGTGCGGAACGTCGCCAAGAAGACGATGGATGGCTTAAATACGCGAGAGGGAAAACGAAGTGGCCTGGATTCGGGGAGATTGGCCGGCATCCTAAATGGAGATAAATGCGGCGGTTTCCACATTTGAGAGGGGTTAAGGAGGGGAAAACGGCCGGGGACTCGTGATTAAGGGGCAGGGATCGCGATTTGAACCGGCGGCATGATTTAGGGGCGGTGAAGACAGGCGGCGGGAGGAGGAAGAAATAAGGCCGGCTCGGGCGGGCGGCTTGGGTTGGGCGGCTCGGCTCCAGTCGGGGTCGGTTGGTGGTGAGCGAGGGTGGGGATGGGATGGCTCGGGCAGCTCAGCGCGGGGAGAGTGAGGACGACCCACACGGGTAGAGAAAAAGAGAGAGGGGGAAAAGAGGGAATGGGCCAGGGAAAAGAATCGGTCTGGGAGCACTTTTATTATTTTTTAAATGCTTTTCTTTTAAGATTTTGAGCCAAATTCAAAAGGGGTTTTAAATGAGCGCCTTCTGCGAATTTTTTGCAAACATTTTTCAAGCTTAAAAACCTATTGCAACTACGACAACATGAATGCATCAAACATAGATATAACCTAAGGCAAATTTAAATTTAGAAATTAATGTTCCTTCTATTGAACAAAATCTACAACTCCTATTTAAATTCTAGAAAAAATTTAAACTATTGCAAAAATGAAAAAAAAAATTAAGGAGGGGGGGGGGGGTTCTCGGTTAGCCATTTTCAATTTAACCTAGAGCCTCCGGGTTGGTCCGGATTATCTGGGTTATGCCGGACACTCCGGGTGAGGCTCCGGGCAAGGGTGCTCGGTTAAATCCGCCGGTTTAAACGGGCCCTCCGGGCTTACCTAGATTATCCGAGTGGGACAGACTTTGACATTATCAAAAATCTTCCCATGGGCGATTCGACTCACATGACAGATTTATGCTACATAAACATGTATATGCCCTATCTAAAGGATTCTAGACCCAACTTGCACCTTAAACCCTAACGATTTTTTAATACAATTCAATGGGCTTTTTCCTGTTGAACCCGGAGTATCCAGGTTTACTAGAGTATACGGGCTATCCAGAATAGCCATTTTCAAGGGGATTTTAGGGTTGATTTGATTTGTAAGCCACACCAAGTCTAAGGGAAACATGCTAGCGATAGTTCAAGGAGTCTGGAACTCAGTCATCAACCTAGCAACACGACTTCGTAGCTCAAATTCGCCCAAAACTATATTTTGCTCTAAAAACAAAAGAACATCTAAAGAACTCAAGAACAACTCGATTCCTCCATGAAAACAAAAACAAATTAGATAGATGAGTAGCTCATGAGCTTGTGATCGTGTGGATACCACGTGCATACCTCAAATCCTTCTCTTGAGGTCGGATTTTTGGGGAGAGGGAGAGAATTCTTGAGAGAGAGTGAGAGGGCAGCTCCCTGCTGTTGTGTGGCCGGTGGGGAGCAAAGTGAGGGAGAGAGTGAGCTGAGGGAGGGGCAGGTGGTGCTGCCGAAGGGGTGGTTGGCCCATATGTGGGGCCCACATGCTAGAGAAAGAGTCCATTTTAACTGTGATTTTTATTCTTTTCTCTCCCGAATTTCTTTCTCTCATCCAAATGACTCAGAACAAAGTACTCTAATGTGCCAAAATAATTTACCATGAATTTAATTATGACTCTAATGATGCATCATTAAGATTAATAACGTGATTACGGAATTTGGGATGTGACAATTACCCTGGAGAGACAGGTTCGAAGAGGCTCTATCAAATGTAGGTTGTTTTGTTCTGTGGTACAAGCACTACATAGTGTTTAAAGAAGAGTCAGACGAGTCATCTGATGTGGAGTTGGACCCACCACACAGAAGATCTCCAACTCCTCCACGGTCGTTGTCACCGCTATTATCACCAAGAAGATCTCCAACTCCTCCCCTACGGAACTCACCACCACTGCCACCAAGAGAGCCAACTCCCTCTCAGAAGTTGCCACCACTGTCACCAAGAGAGCCAACTCCTCCCTCTTAGAAGTTGCCACTACCGCCACCAAGAGAGCCAACCCTTCCCCCTCCGAAGTCGACATCACATGCATAATATAAGAATTTGAGTTCATCTCAGAAATCAACTTTATCCCAGAAGCAAAGGACACCTAAGAAGCTAGCAGAATTTGAGAAGTTGCCTTATGAACAAAATGTAGAGAAAGCCAGAGCGATAGTGGATGCAAGTGTCAAGAAATTATTGCAGAAGTCAGAGCCTGAGAACAAAATACCAATCCGTGCAGAAACGCAGAAGTTTTTCTTGAAGATGGCCACACCTATTGAGCCTAAGCGTAAATCAGACTATGAGCGTGTCACACCCGGTTTTATAAAGGGATAAAACTAGATGTAAACCACATGTATGCCAGGATCAAGTTTTATAGATGCAGCGACTTCATCACTGTATCATACACAGTGCCATTATTACAATATTTAACTTAAACAAAATAGATAGACCTCAAAGTCTTTAACTAAAGCACACAAACTAAACACAGCAAGGCTCCCATCTTCCATAAGCAATTCACTAGGGGTCCACCAGCCTAGCAATCTACATCTTCATCGACGTAGTAGTTTGGTTCTCCTTCATTGTCTGAGCAGCGTTTGATGAACATTTGTATGGAAATAGCAAGTGTGAGTACATATCGTACTTCGCAAGTGTGGGAAATAAATGACATGCAAGCTTAAATAAAGGAACAGGCTATAACAGGTTAAATTTGCATAAATGCTAACTAAGAGTCAAAAAAGTATCCTATTTAACTAGGTGAATCACCACTAAACTTCCGTCCTCTAGAAACATCTCCACACGTTTCCCAACCACCTGAAAACCACATCAAGTTCCCAAACCAACCAAACCAAACCAAACCCATCCAACTAATCATGTGAGGATCTAAGTCTCTCATAACCGTGAGCATGGCTGATATATCAGATTTTACACTCTGCAGAGGTTGTCCATCTTTCCCCACGACTCGTGATTTTCCTTTTTGCCTTGTCCTTGAAACACTTAACACACGCCAGTGGTGTGTCACCTGGAAAGTTACTACAAAGCTGTTACAAAGTTTAATCCAGTATGTGCATGCCAGCTAGGTTTCACCGCTGTTAAAGTGGTTTTCACGCCACCCAGAGATCCCCTTTTGCGCCTTATAGTTTTTAGCAAGTTTTTACTCTTTTCTTCTACTACACATCTCATACCATTAACCAAATGGTTCTAGCCTTAGCCGTCCCCACACATTAACTCTTCTGTTTGGCATGTATAAAACTGGAATCCACTAATTAATAGGCAAGGCATGTCCCATACTAGGTCTCGTGGTTGGTACGATACTTCTTGGGTTGTCGCTCCACGAACCGACCTTACTTAGGTCACTTGAGCAAGCACTAATCCAACAACATGATTATGATCACCATCACCAACACCTCTTTGCTCAAAGCCTAAGGTTCTATGTTGCTATACCATTAAAAAAATTTCCCACTTCATAGTTGCATAATTCATTAGTCATGTTTAACTGACTACCCATCCATACCCTTGTGCAAAGCTAAGCATAAGCTACCCAACCAAACTACTACTGACAACTAGGCGACAAGGAACATATGGAACAGGGTACGATAAGTAAATAGGATTCAGGATTAACAACATGCATGTTTGAAATAAAGAACGTACTAAAAAACTAGGATCAGAATGTTCAAGGACACTTGCCTCTTCCAACTTGCTGCTCAGACTCTTCAAATACTTGGTCCTGGAGATTCTCGAACTGCTCCTCGTCTGCTCTCAAAACACATCAGAAAAGCACACAACCAAACTAACTAAGAACAGTACACCAAATAATAGCTCAAACCTATGAAAAAGGTACTAAAAGATAGTACACGCTGCTACGAACACGAGAGCACGAAAATCGCCTAAAATGGAGCTAAAACGAGAAAGTTGCGCTAAAAACAAGTCTATGGTTAAATCTGTAAAAGAAAAGGACTTGATTTGAATTAAATAGAAAGTTTAGGGGCCTTTTTTAAAGACAGAGGGAACTAATTGTAAGTAAGGAAAAGTTTAGTGTCTAAACTATAAAAGGACAGGGCTTTTGGTAATTACAGGAAAGTACAAGGGTTTGTTTGCAAAATTAACATTTTTCCTGAATTAAAGTAAATAGAAAATGATGGGGTAAAGCTCTGATGATGAGGCAGTGATGTGGTGGGACACGTCAGCTCTACGGTTGATGTGGTGGCTAAGGTGGACGCTGATGTGGCGACTAAGGTGGACGCTGATTAAGAAGGGGCACATAGCGGCACGTGATTGGCTCGAGCGAAGGGGTATTTTGGATCTAATCGTGGCCTTCCATCTCGAATCCGACGGCTCAGGGATGGGGGATGGAAGTAAACGGCCGGCGGAGGAGAGAAGACGGCGGCGGGAGCTCAGGTGTGACGACGCTCTCACTGGAGAGGGGCAGAGATCTCATCGCCAAGCATAAGGGACAATGCCGAGCGGCAGAGAAGGAAGAAAGGGGACACGGGGATTTTTTTTGATGGCATACCTTTGGCTACGCAGCTTGGGAAGTCGATCGGCGGCAATGGTGGAGGCGGCAGTGCACGGGACGCGTCGGGGAAGGAGCTCCGTTGACTGAGACACGAAGGTGAGAGCACCGGCGCACTCGGGTGGTGATGGTGAAGCTTCCACACGGGTCGGCAATGGCACAAGGTGGCGGATTTGGCTGGCGATGAGCTCGACTGAGTAGCAACAGAGGAGGGTGGCGGTGGCTAGGGTTTGCAAAAACAGATGAAAAGGGAGAGGGTGAAGACCTTTATATAGGTGGGGACAAGTGCGAGCTTTCGGATAAGGTGTGGTTGGTTAGGATTCAAGCTCGGAGAGGCGGCGCATGGTGTTTGTATCCGGCTCGGATTCGGTAGGCGCGGCGCGAGGAAGAAGGATCGGCACGCGGGTGTCACCCGAGGGTGGAGGCGGCTTTTGTTGGGGCGCCAACAGGGGAGCAGCCAAGGCGGCTACTGGGCCTAGCCTTCGGCCTGCCCAGGCGGGAGGCAGGGTGAAAGGGAGGGAAGGAACGGGCTCAGCTCAGGAGAGAGAAAAAGATGGGCCAAAAGCAAAAGGAGAAAAAGAAAAGACGAGGAAGAACATTTGGGCCTAGAGAGAAAAAGATATTTTTCTTTTGCAAATCCTTTTCAAATTCTTAAAAAAATTAAACGACGCGCCTCGATGATTTCAAAAATTATTTTCCACACAATAAAACCCTAATGCATCTATTCCAGCATGAATACAACACACTTTAATATAATCTAAATTAATTATTTAATTTAGAAAATAAGTTTTCTGCCTAGGATTTTGAGAAGAAGAACAACACCTAATTCTAAAGAAAAGGTAAATTATTACTATTTTCAAAAGGTGAAAATTAGGGTGTTACAGAGCGCATCAAAAGTAAGAAATATTTGAAGGAGTCTACGATCGAATAGATACAACAAGAACAAAATTTAGAAAGATTTCTTAAAGAATCCAAAATGACAATAGAGCAACTGTTAGAAGAGTCCTTGGCACCAGAAGCAACCAAGAGATGGAAATTTAGCATAGAAGAGTCCTTGGCACCAAAAGCAACCGAGAGATGAAAATTTAGCAGGACGAACTGTTGGTTGCGCCAGACATGTGGGACAACCTAACATATCAACTTCAAAAATTCCATGTGTGGTACATGAAGGAGTCAAGGGAGGGTAGACAAATGTTCGAGGTCAGATACAAGCATCGATATTTCCTCCATAGGGACGACACTATTTTTATATTATTTGAGGAAATATATCGAGTGTACCAGCAAGATGTCCTCGACATGTCTACTTGAGTTGTTGGACTCTGTAAGTGTTATATAAATATATAATTCGTAGTATATATTTTTGTACCATTAGATTAAATGTCTTAACTGAAGGTGATATGCCCTAGAGGCAAAGATAGAGATGATTGTATCACATGTCTATGTTCAGGTACTACCGAATAATGTGTTATTCCAAGAATGACTATCGTTTACATTGATTGGCAAGTATGTGACTTGTTTATGAAACTCTTTGTTTATTTCATGATGTTATTCTTAGTCGATCCTTGGTCGTATATCATTGTGATGATACATAAGACCAGCACATGTATTGATTGATGATCACATTTCATGGATCAAAGGTATAGAGATACCATGTTAATAATGTGTACATTTATATTAGAGAACATAATGTTGGATAGACCCACCTTGAGATACTGCTGGGATTGATATTTATGATGTGCCATCAGTTGTTATCTCAAATGGTGCACCTACAGGATCCTTAGACCTGAGATTGTCATTGATTCCCGGAATGTGTAGTGGCATACTTTGGGGCTGCCAAACACTATTCAGTAACTGGGTAGTTGTAAAGGTAGTTTTCGGGTTTGTCATGAAACATGTCGTGAGGTATGAGTGATCAAGATAGAATTTGCCCCTCCTTGATAACGGGAGAGATATCTCTAGGCCTCTCGAGGTAGTTGGATTGAGAAAGTGCATGGCCATGCTAATATGATTAAAGAGTTAATCATGATGAATCCAATACTTGATCGAGTGAATGGTCAGGCTATCACAAGGGTGGCACGTGTCTCGCCTTGAGCTTGACTGGTATCGTGAGGCGAAGGGATCGGTGCATGTGTATATCAAGGTTCAGCCGATATGATCTGTTATGTATACTCGGGAGTCAACATGTCCTGCTAGGGACCGCTATTAATTTTGGTTTGGAAAAGGTTTCTAAGTCGTAACCATTTGTACATGAACCTAACGGGTCACACACTTAATGGGTTGGAACAAAACAAACAAATTGGATTCGTATATGGGCTTTGATTGGATTATGATCCATGATAAGTTAGAGTCCTAAAGGGCTTCCAACGTGGGAGCTCATTGGTGAGCTCTATATAAGGAGAGGTGTGAGTAGGGTGTGCTGAGGTTGAGCCACTCCAAAACCCTAGCCGTAACCTTCCACACGATTTTTCAAAACCTTGGCCGCTCGTGAGGTACTAGCACATCGGTGCTCGGCGTTTCTACCCAGTACGTGTGGATACTGTAGAGGCATTGTTGCTATTACGGTGCTGATCTTCTCGGTGAGTTGAACGCGACGTGTTCAGGACTGGTCGCTAACCATGGTCGAGGAGCACAACCACCTGCTCGAAGGTTGTTGAGGAGCACGACCACCTTCTCAGAGTTGGTCGAGGAGCGTGACCACCTGCGAGGGGCTAGTCGCGGATTTGGTTGAGAAGCTGATCGAGGAGTTTGACGTGCACGATGTTGGATCGGTCTACTCTAACTCTTCTTTCGTTGCACTACGCGTCGAGCGGTAACAATGTATGATCTTCTACTAGCATGATTTTCTGGGTGAATGCGATAGAAAATTTTTGTTTTAGACTAGCGTAGCCTGCCCATTCCCCTACATTAACTTATTCCTTATGTAGAATGGAGGTATAAAATTGCAGGACGGACGGCATCCTCCATTGGGATTCATCGACCCACATCAAGTAGACCCGACAATGATCCGAGCCAATCCAAAAAAACCAAGGACTATGCATTGGAGTGTATTCTAGAGCTACAATTGAAGAAATACATACTTTTACCCTACCACTTTGGGTATGTGTTTCCCTCCATGAATGTTCTACTATTTTTTAGCAATACATTGTTAGAAACTAGAACTAACTAACCTATGGTGACCTATGTGCAATTATCATTGGATCCTTCTTGTCATCTAGCTAGACATTAGAAAGATCGTTGTCTTCAACTCACAAAATAATCCAAAAGAAATATACCAACCCGTCATTGACTCGCTACAACGGTAAACTCCATAATTTCATTATTACTCTTGTAATATTTGATTTGATCAAATCTAAGTCTACTTACCGTAATAATCACATAGATATAGAGTGTACATGAGATACATCAAGAAGAGTGTTAGACACTAGTCATATGCGAAAGAATGGATAGTCTGATACGACTTTCCTTGTAGGAAGCAGGGCCCCGGCAACAATTTATGTGTTTTTTATGTAATGTAATTCATGCATAAATTCACTGGAGATGCGTCGCTCTAGGTGGTCGATGCTGAGGTATGCGGTATGCATATTGATGACTAATTTTTAGGTCCGATACATGTTCATAACGATTTATTTCTTCAATTCTTGAAATTGCAGCTCCTCAAGCTGCGACTCTTAACTAGTGAAATCAACACATTTCAAGAACAATTTTTCGGGTTCATCAATAGCCAAGTCATCAGTCCAATCGGCGAGTACCATGAAATTAGCTGGTCTCTCTCGTTACCTTCCTGAAGGGATCAGTGACTTCCTAAGATGGGGTGAATTAGGACACTTAGAACTATTTCAACTTAAAAAACAACACAAAATAAGTCTATATCAATTTCTATATAAATGTGCTCTAGATTTATTTGTGTGTCTACTCTACGATCAAAGCGCTTGCAACCTATCTAAAAAGGTAAATTGCAAGAATGTAAATGCGGAAACGTAAATAAGGTAGAGAGAGCAAACTCGACACAATGATTTTTTTCCTGTGGTATCGATGGCATGAATGACACCCCTAGTCCATGTTGGAGCTCCACAAAGAATATGCTCCCGGTCGGCACCCAGTCACAACTCTTGAGCCACCAAGTCACAAAGAACAAGGTCTCCACCCGGATGAGCCACCAAGCCACCAAGGCAAGGTCTCACCACTAATCTCTCTTTTGGTTCCTTGCTGTCATGATCACTTCGGAGCTTGAGCCACCAAGGCAAGGGTCTCCGCATCCCCATATAATAGCCTTATCGCCGCTCCACACCAAGTCGGAGGGTCGACAAGCTTGCCGACGAGTCATCAAGACTGCAAGGTGCTGGCGTACCACTTGGTACAAGGTTAGATCACTCCTTAATCCACTTTCTAAGCAGCAATCACCTAGAAACACTCTCTCTAGGCCTATAAGCACTAAACACTCTCTAATCTTTATGCTTAATCGCTTTGGATAATCACTTTAAGCACTTTGGTGGCTTGGATATCTTCTCAGGTGTACATGAACTTCTCTAGACTCCAGCAGCACACTACTCCTTCAAATGACCGAGTGGAGGGGTATTTTTAGCTTTAAACCCGTGCACTAGCCGTTAACCCAACGGCTCTGAAAAGCTGTTAACAACACACAAACTAGCCGTTGGAACCCCACTCAAACCTCTGTGAACACTGGACACTATAGTGTATACTTCATCTCTATCATCAGACTATCCGGTGAGTTATCCTGAGCCATCCGAGTATTTTCTTCTTCTCTGGGTAAATTGCTCTGGTGTAAGCATCCGGTGCACATCACTTCATCACCGGACTATCCGGTGAGTTTACTTCAGTCAACTTAGCCAATACAACCCTCTTTGGAAATAATGATCTGGTGTGCACAGCCTTCATCACTGGACCATCCGTTGCGTTGAACTTCATTCTCCTTCTTTACACTGTTCATTATCCGATGTGTGCAACACATTGATCACCGGATCATCCAGTGCTTTGATCTTCAACTTCAATGGCTGCAACCTTCTCTAGACAAAAATGCTCCAGTGTGTGTCTTCTCTGATCAACGGACCTTTCGGTCAGGTTTTCAGGCCTCTCTCCCCTTTGCTAAATATGCTCCGGTGAGTTCAACACCTAGAGCACCGAACCATCCAGTGAGGCAAATCTTCCTGGTACTTCTCCAATTCAATTCAACTTTGTCCCAGCTGTGGTAGCTTCTTCATGTATTGCATCCATGAGACCTACTAACATATATTTTTGAAAAACATATTAGTCCTACTGACTATGTTGTCATTAATCACCAAAATAATCATAACCTAATGGGGACATTTTCGCTACACTTCCTCTAACAAGAAAAGGCAGAGTTCATACCCTTCGATTAGCAAGAAATCTTAAACTCCTTATCAGTGTTGTAATAAAACTTGACATGTATGTGGTGTATATATAATGTGATTAGACTTGATGTTTTATGACTGAAATTTATGTATGATTGTGTATATATGCTGCAATGAAACTTGACGTCTCATGAATTAAATTTATATGCATGTCTATAAATATACCATACACTATTGACGGCAATGGCCAAAATTTGAAAATGAGCACGGCATTGGTAGCAACCGCCAAATTTTGAAAAGCACGGGAAACACCTATCACTACACAATCAGCACTGATAGGTGTACTATCAGTGCCGATTGGATCCACGAATAGGCATTGATGCTGATTTTCACTACATGAAAAAAAGTCATTACTGACGAGTGATAACCGGCATTAGTGACGGATCCCGTACCCGTCACTCTTATCACGTCACTAATGATATGTCATTAGTGACAAGTAATGACCCGTCACTAATGAGGTCATTAGTAAAGGGTCATAACTGCGACTCGTGACTAATGTTCAGTCATTAGTGACGGGTTGTAACCATGACACGTCACTATTGACTGAATATTAGTGACAAGTTGTAATATTGACCCGTCACTAATGACCAATGAATATTTTTCATATTTTTAGACACAAAAAAGTAAAAAAAATATTTTATCACCCGAGCCATCCCAACGCAGGCTCATCCTATATGCCTTACAAGCCACACTTTTTTCACATTGTTTTCAAGTTTGTGTTCCATGAACCTTCTTTGCTGAAGGTCATTAGTGACGCGTCATAACCATGACATGTCACTAATGACTAGTTTTTCTAAATTTCATCGAGGGTTATAATTTGATAGGTGACCCCGGGTGTATTCGATAAAACGGACATAACTTTTGCATACGAACTCCGATTTCAACGTTTTTTTGACTCTATGGACATCTAAAAAAGGTTACATCCGTTTCTCCCTAACTTTGTCGGGTTCGGAGAATTTTTTAGGCCAAAAAAGTGTTGGAAGATTGAGTACTCACCCCCAAAAGTTTCTGCACCGTTTTCGGAACACGCGTTTGTGTCCATAGTTGCCACACCTTACATCAAACTTGAGTAGAAATGTACAATAGTTCATATTCTAATCCTGCTGAGGTGAGAAAAAAAATAACATAACAACAAAATAAAAATAAAAAATATTTGCAAATGCCGTCCAAGTGACTGGAGTTGGTCATTAGTGACGGATTACAAGTTGATCCGTCACTAATGTCTGTCATAGGACAACCTGTCACTAATGAGTGGATCATTAGTAACGGGTTAAGTTGATCCGAAACTAATGACTGGTTTAGGATGTTTCGTCACTGATGACCTTATCATTAGTGATGGGTCACAACTTGACCCGTCACTAATGACTGATCTAGGACAACCCATCACTGATGACCTTATCATTAATGACGGGTCACAACTTGACCCGTCACTAATGACTGGCCTAGAACGACCCATCATAGTCATTAGTGACGGGTCTATATCTAGTTCTGATCAGAAGGGACGTTAATGATACGTTCTTATTAGACCTATCACTAATAGGATATTAGTGACATGTGTTGAATAGCCATCACTAATGTGATGTCTCCTTACTAGTTTCTTACGTAATGTTTCAGTATCGAGTAATCAATAGCGGTTCAAAATCCGTCAGTGATGACGATTTTAATCAACCATTAATGACCGGTTCTACAATAGTGTCAGGGCCTTGTGGGGCACATGAGGTTCGTTACATCTATGGGGCGTGCGTTGGGGTCACTGTCTTCGTAGATACTCTTGCTCGTTCATAAGCAATATGGTTGTGTAGATGTGATGTGTGTGGATGGTTGTCGCCATTTCTAGGTCATAACTATGCCATCGCCATGTCAATGAAGAGGATGACTGTTGCCTCATTTGTGAGCCTGCAGGGCTATATATATATTGCCGGTTGTGGCAAGTATTTTAACGGTTTATAATTGATCTTTTCAACGATACAACAAGAGGGAATGTGCCCACGGTGCGACTTTGGTGAATGATAATAAATTAATAATGCATCCATAATGATAGTGACATCTAAAATGGGTTACCGCTGACCTGCTGACCTGGTCAGACGTGAGATTATACGCTGATACACAGCCAAATAGGGCTGTTCCGAAGCTCCAAAGATGAACACTTCCTCTCCTGCCCTGATCATTTCAAAAGTTATATGGCTCCATGATGATCTCAACAGATGATTTCATAACCAGCTGTCTAAAAGGTGTTGCTGCTGAGACCTGGTCAGATTTTGTGTTAGCACAGCCAATTAGGGCTATTCAAAAAGTCTAAAGACGAACGCTTCGTCTCCTGCGCACCATTTCAAAGATTATATGGAGTTATAGATATTTCGCCCATGATGATCTGAATAGAAGATTTCACAATCAGCTGACTAAAGTTGTACATACTACATTTCTAATTAATATTCTCGTACCTCTCGGACGGTTGAGCGCTTAACTTACTTACATAGATTTCTTTAGAACCGAGCTTCCTTACTCGGGGTTTTCTTTGAAGGCCAGACGGGAGCGTGTGACACCTAGGGATCAAACATGGATAGACACGGTCGCTCCCCGTGGCTTTGTCAATCGAGCTCCATGCTTGTTAGCTTACTTACATAGATGAGGGCTTACACATGTGGCATGTGAAATAGATTAATCATTAGTCATATGATAGAATTGTGTAGGTATATGGTAGTATGTAATATGTACTAGTGGTTTTGATTAGAATGCACCCACACCTATCGTTCAAGCGCCTAACATTCAACAACCCTTTGATCGGGTACATGTACATGTTCTTGATTAATTCAGAGAGAAACGATTAACACGATGTCCTGTTGTGTTGCTAACAGTGAGTTGGTTAAAAAAACTAGTTTCCATAATCAGATGATCTTTGCGAACAGCTGAAGTGATTCACTTGTTTGAGTCTTTTTGTAACTTGTAAGACGTACGTGTCAGGAACATAGTTTTATTGCCGCGAGATATGTAGCGAGTAGTATACATGACAGATTAGCAGAGATGAGAAATGCACAAAAAGAGAGTATTACAACCAATGCGAATCGAAAGAATGAATGAAACGGGAAAGAAAACACAAGCTTATGGCTCAACTTGATCGACGAACGTGTGTTGGCTGGACACGAACGCCCTCTTCTTGGATCCCCATGCCTCTTCTTAGTATAGGCGGTGGTTGATGACGCTGCACTTCTTCCTAATCTCGCCCTTGCTCCCTGCCGGCATGGGCAGCTTGCTGAGCTTGACCAGCGAGTCAGCGAAGTCCTCGTCCCAGAGTGTGCCGTTGTCGGCGTACTCGTGGACGTGGCCGCGCGCCTCCTTGTGTGTCAGCAGCGTCCAGTCGGAGTGGAAGGTGACGATCTTGGCGAGGTTGTTGTGGTAGTAGGAGTTGTCCAGGAAGTCGGGGATCTTGCGCACCCGGCTGGTGAACCCCGGCATGAACCTCGCCACGACGCCATAGTCCTCGTCGCGTACGTTGTTGACCACGGGTGGGTTGGAGCCCTGGGAGCACTTGTAGTTGAGCAGGTCGCGGTAGGCCGGGGTGATCTGCGACGCGGGCTCGGTGAGGCGGCCGGTGAAGGACGAGCAGTGGCCCTGGCCGATGGCGTGCGCGCCGGAGAGGATGACGAGCTCCTCGACGGTGAAGTTCTTCTTGGCGAAGTTTTCGATGAGCTGCTGCACGTCATGGATGGAGTCCGGGAGCTCCGCCTGGGCCTCGTCGGCCTTGGAGACGAAGCCGTCGAGGCGGCCCGCCGGGACGTCGAAGTGGACGTTGCCATTGCTGAGGATGCTGGCCGCGTCGCGCGCAGCGTAGATGAGGATGTCGGAACAGGAGACGACCTCCGGGCACCTCTTCTCGACGGAGGCCTTAATCTCCTCCAGGAGGTCGAAGGCAGCGAGGCCAATGTTCACCGGCGCATCCTTCTCCGGGTGAGGGTTCTCGTAGGACGCGTCCAGGAGGACAGAGCCGTCGCAGCCCTGCATGGTTATTGAAGTTAATTACCAGTCATTAACTTTCAGGCCCTACTTCACTAGCGTCCAGTATTAACTGGTTACGTACATTGATCACAAATAAACTAGTTTAGGTTACGTGGTCCGTGCATACAACTCTATTAATTAGCATGTACTGTAAAACTGTGGAGATCGATTAGCGTGTATGAATGTGCATATGTACACTTAATTACCCTGACGAAGCAGTCATGGAAAAGGAGGCGGATGAGGGCAGCTCCGGTGCGGCGGTTGGCCTTGAGCGCCTTGATGATGTGCCACTTGACGACGTTCTCCACGCCCTTGCATTTCTTGCTGTAGTACCCGACCTCCAGCTCGCCGGCCTGCGCTGACGGCACGGTGGCCAGGAGCAGCGCCGCCTGGACGGCCACCAGGGCGCAGAGCACGGCCGCCGAGAGCCTCATGGCCTCGCAAGCTTGATTAGCTAGGCAGCTAAGCTAACTGGTGAGCAAGCGATTGATGCTGAGCTCAAGGACTCGCTGGTGCTCTGCGATGCGATGGCCTGGTGAGCTCAGAAGCTGGACTCGCAGGGGTATTTATTGCCACTTTTGTCCAGTATTTTAACGGTTAATGATTGAGTGTTTGCCGCCGATAGATAATGATGCCGATCGAGCTAGCACAACGGGGAACGTGGCCGCGATGCAACTGTGCTGAATGATAATGTGTCCATAATGTTAACGCTCGTAATATATTATAAACCTAAAAGCTGTTGCTGCTGATCTGGTTAAACGTGGTATTATAGTCTGATACAGACAATTAAAGCTGTCAAATAATACAAACACTTCCCTTTCAGCCCTTACCAACTTTTAATGTTGTAGATAGGGTAATAGACATTTTCTCCAATGCTGTGCTGATATGATCAACAGTAGATTTCGCTATCAAACAGCTACCTATAGATATGCGAAAGGTATTCACGTACTGCCTTTCACGTATGTTACCGTATTGTTCAACCGTTTGGAGGACTCAAATCACTTTGCCGAAGGCTCAAACGAAGGATAGTACGGTACGTGAAGTAGTTCAGACCTTCGGCAGGAAGCCTATCATATGCACATCCATGCAGCTAAGCTTCAAAACCCCTACGATCGAGTAGTTGTACTTGGTCATAATTTCAGGGAGAAAATGGACACGTTTTTTTTTGTTGAGGTAAGTAAATGGACACGTTATGTTGATGTGCTGCTAACAATGTACTGTTCAAGCTGTTGGCACTGGTCACAAAGGCTTCTATATATCTAAAACTCTTCTTCTAATTTTTTTTTTTCTTACTTAGGACCAGCTGGAGCGAGGTTTAGCATTGGCCAAATGAGTCGCCGCCCCTGTGTAATCCGTTCTGACAATTCTTTTTTTGTTAGATCTGTTTTCATAACTCTATGTACTAAGTAGGAAGCAAAAGGTTATGACGTCACAATAGGATTTTGTATGTAAAAGTTATGGTTGTTTTACTGAAGAGTACATGAATTGATCATCTTAAATTTATAACTTCTTCATACGCAGTTTAGATGGAGACAAACTTTATATAAAAATTGTAATAATTGACGAGATGTACAACTTTGTGGTTGACAATGTTTTCATTTGAAGCAATCTAGATGCTCAAATAATCGTCTAGACATTTAATGAGGAAAAGTCAAAAGAATAAATTACCTCCTAGCCATCACGTAATATTGTAAGGTAAGATAGTAAGAAAGCTTCACACGAGAGGTAAAGTCGGGAGTTCGACTCCCACAAGCTGGTCAGGCGCATAATTTGCTATATTCAATGAATCGACTCCTACAGAAACCGTTGGGGTTTGTCACAAGTCAGAAAAGCCGTGGAGGCCACGGGGTTCTTTCGTTGAGTGTAAAAAAAATTGGTTCCAAAAACATCAGATATGGGATCGAATATCAATGCCAGTTTGGTTCCAAAACCGGTAGTTGTACTACTGAGTATCACTGTCGCTTACTCACTGTCGATTTCAAAACTGGCACTGATGTCGTTTTTTAACCGACAATAATATTTTTTTTCTGTAGTAGTGTATATATTTTCTTCCTAAACAAAATAGTTTTTTTATTGTTCAACCTCTTATTCATGAGAGACTTTAGGTGTTTTCAATATCCATATGCGCATGTTCCAAGTTCCCTAGGAAGAGGGTACACACATGTGCAAGCATATATACTTGATTGGTAGTAGGATATATTAATTGCTCGAGTCTGATCTTGGTTCCATTTAATTATAAGAAAAAAACTGGGGCAGATATCCGGTTTCGATGAAAAATATTGATTAAATAGGGGATCATGCCTAAGATTCCAGTCATGAGCAACAACTTCTCCGGGACGTACGGCCGGTTTGCTTTTGTAAGTTGATTTTAACTGGCTGCTTACGGAACTGCTAGCTAGCAGCTAGCTCAAGGGTAAGGATGACAGTTTTCTCCATCAGGTTAGGTTCCAGCGGATTTCAAACTCGATAGAGCAGGTTCGGGCGGCAAATCGATCCTACGGGCTTTCGGGTCAGAGCCCCACTAGGCTGTCTTGTCGAGGTCATGTGGCTTTGCACCGCGGGTGCCTCACGATCCCCAAAATTCTCCAGCCCACCTAAACCCCAGCCAGCTCGACCCATCCCCACCTCCTCTATATTCCTCACACGGTCACCCCCATGCCTCCAGACGCGTCGACGTAGTGAGAGAGAGCAGAGAGTGAGAGAGGGCATTAGGATGGAGGGGCCGGCACAGGGGGAGGTCCGACGGGTTGGCCAGCAGTGACCTGGGGTCGAGCGCGTCAAGTCTGGTGGCGTAGTTGATAGCAAAGGTGACGGAAACTAGATCAAGGCGGTCGGGGAGAAGAAGCCGGTCGGAGAGGAAGAGGCCTCCTGGCAGTTACGGCCTCAGCCGAGCAACGGCACAGGGTTGAGGGGCCTAGCCCACCAGCGCTGGAGGAGGCTAAGGCGGCGGGAAACCAGATCAGGGTGGCCGGAGGAGGAAGGAAGTTGGCCGGGAGAAGCAGCCCTCCAACGGCGACCTCCTCAGCCGCGTGGCTGGTGACGGTCTCCGCCCCGCCATGTTCGGCCGCTCCAGGCTGAGCCTCCCTCCTCCCGCGCGCCGCTGGAATCGCACCACCCTCACCACCATCTCTAGATCTACGCGTAGGCGGCGGTCGAGATGAACAGTTGCGCCGAAGGAAGAGGTGAGGCCGAGGCGAGCAGCGGTGCTAGAGGGTGTGGTGAGGCCGCAGCAGTGCGTCGGTGCTGGATGATGAGGCGGGTAGCAGCACCGAACGGTGTGGCAAGGCCGAGGCGGCACTATAGCGCCAGAGGGAGAGGCAGAGGCAAGGCTGATGCCAGTAGGCGGCGCCGGAGAGCGAGGCCAAGGCGGAGCCGGTGTTGTCGTGAAGGACCAAGGCACCTGGCGGCGATAGCAAAGTCGGGTTTCGGGTTCCCCGTCAGGTCTCAGGTCCCTGGCAAGGCCGAGGGCAGGGTTGATTTTGCACTCGTTTATAATTTCAGGGCTGCATCAGGTTTAAGGAGTCAAATGCTGGGTCAGGTGCAGGCGAGTAAAACTCCGATTTCGACGTTTTTTTGACTCTATGGATATTTAAAAAAAGTTACATCCGTTTCTCCCTAACTTTGTCGGGTTCGGAGAATTTTTTAGGCCAAAAAAGGCTTGGAAGATTGAGTACTCACCCCCAAAAGTTTCTGCACCGTTTTCGAAACGCACGTTTGTGTCCATAGCCGTCACATCTTACATCAAACTTGAGTAGAAATGTACAATAGTTCCTATTCTAATCCTGCTGAGGTGAGAAAAAATAAGATAACAATAAAATAAAAATAAAAAATATTTGCAAATGCCGTCCAAGTGACTGGAGTTGGTCATTAGTGACGGATTACAAGTTGATCCGTCACTAATGTCTGTCATAGGACGACCTGTCACTAATGAGTGGATCATTAGTAACGTGTTAAGTTGTGATCCGAAACTAATGACTGGTTTAGGATGTCTCGTCACTAATGATTAATCTAGGACGGCCCATCACTGATGACCTTATGATTAGTGACGGGTCACAACTTGACCCGTCACTAATGACTGACCTAAAACGACCCATCATAGTCATTAGTGACGGGTCTATATTTAGTTCTGATCAGTATGGTTGTGTAGATGTGATGTGTGTGGATGGTTGTCGCCAATTCTAGGTCATAACTATGCCATCGCCATGTCAATGAAGAGGATGACTGTTGCCTCATTTGTGAGCCTGCAGGGCTATATATATATTGCCGGTTGTGGCAAGTATTTTAACGGTTTATAATTGATCTTTTCAACGATACAACAAGAGGGAATGTGCCCACGGTGCGACTTTGGTGAATGATAATAAATTAATAATGCATCCATAATGATAGTGACACCTAAAATGGGTTACCGCTGACCTGGTCAGACGTGAGATTATAGGCTGATACACAGCCAAATAGGGCTGTTCCGAAGCTCCAAAGATGAACACTTCCTCTCCTCCCCTGATCATTTCAGAAGTTATATGGCTCCATGATGATCTCAACAGATGATTTCATAACCAGCTGTCTAAAAGGTGTTGCTGCTGAGACCTGGTCAGATGTTGTGTTATAGGCTGATGCACAGCCAATTAGGGCTATTAAAAAAGTCTAAAGACGAACGCTTCAAAGATTATATGGAGTTATAGATATTTTGCCCATGATGATCTGAATAGAAGATTTCACAATCAGCTGACTAAAGTTGTACATACTACATTTCTAATATTCTGGTACCTCTCAAACGGTTGAGCTCTTAACTTACTTACATAGATTTTTTTAGAACCGAGCTTCCTTACTCGCGGTTTTCTTTGAAGGCCAGATGGGAGCGTGTGACACTAGGGATCGAACCTAGATAGACGCGGCCGTTCCCTGCGGCTTTGCCAATCGAGCTTCATGCTCGTTAGCTTACTTACATAGATGAAGGCTTACACATCAATGTGGCATGTGAAATAGCTTAATCATTAATTAGTCATATGATAGAATTGTGTAGGCATATGGTAGTATGTAATATGTACTAGTGGTTTTGATTAGAATGCACCCACACCTATCGTTCAAGCGCCTAACATTCAACAACCCTTTGATCGCACTACCGGATTTTGATACTTTGCCGTGTGCCCACGGCACACGGCAAAGCACTAAAAACACTCGGCAAAGTGTTTGCCGAGTGTAACACTCGGCATAACACTGTCGGCATACACAGTGCCGGCAAACAGCTGTTTGCCGAGTGTTTTATGTCGAGCACTCAGCAAACATATTCGCCGAGAGCCAAATACGACACTCGGCCAAAAAACCGACCTAACGGCGTCAGGGCCGTAACGGCCGCTTTGCCGAGTGTCTAATGTATACACTCGGCAAACCTCGCGACGTTGCCGAGTACCCTCCAATACACTCGGCAAAAGGAGTACAGAATAAAGCCGAGATAGCACTCTTTGCCGAGTGTATACACTCGGCAAACTGGCATCTAAAATGCCAGTTTAAACAGCCTTGTGACACGTGTCATGTTGGCCGAGTGTAACACTCGGCATATCCTTGTTTGCCGAGTGTAACACTCGGCAACCTATTCTATACCAGACGGCCAATTAGTCCTACCAGATTCAAAACTGTCGCTGCAATTCAAAACAATTTATATATATCTCACATATTACCACATTCACATAAACATCACATAAACCGTCGCATAAACATCACATAACATCACATAAACCGTCGCATAACATCACATAAACTGTCGCATAAACATCACATAAACCGTCGCATAAACATCGCAAGTGACACAAACATCACAAATTGTCGAGACAAGATAGCAAAATATAGTCCAAACAAAAAGAAAATGTTGCAGGCTGTAACAGACTCCACACTTGATTACCACCTTAACCTGCATCAATCAAGGAGCAAAAACACTAAGTAAGAAGTATGCATTTGAAAGTAAACAGAAATGCTAAGTATGGATATGGGGTTACAAAAGTAAGTTTTCAAAGTGAGGAGAACAAACCAAAGTGAGGTGGAGTACCAATGTGCGAACCTCCAGCTCCAGGCGTATTCGATCCCTCTGATGGATACTGCACAAAGGAGGATATAGTTAGCACAACACTCTATGGTTGTAGGAATGGCAATAATGGTGATTACAAGGTTATAAACTAACTCACAGGAGTGTATGGAGCATGTGGAGCAAGTGGACGAGAAGGGGTTGGCATCGGTGGCGGAGTTTGGCCCATTGCAGCATAAAAGGGGTGTCATCATCGCGTACCACTGGGATCGTTCTGCCGCCATCCTCTCCTCGAACGATCTCTCTAATTCGTGCCGGAGCCTCCTTTCTTCATCCAGCTAGGCCTACAGTATGTCATCATAATCTCATCATCGTTCCAATGCAAAGCATGTACAGATCGTCGAGGATGAATGAAATAGAACTAACCTGGATTTCGTTCATCGCAATCCGTGTAGGCTCTGGGCGAGGACGTATACCCGGACCTGAGCTCGTGCTCTGAGCTCTAAGCTGAGAGAGAGAGGGAGTGGTGGCCGTATCGAGTGTGCGGTCGCCAATCCAGAACCGGCCATGTTTCTTGCCTCCTCCCGCCCTCATAACCACTTCCCCATCAAGATCATGCTCGCTCGGATCAAAGTCTGGGCCGTGGACCTCCTTTGCCATCGATGTGTATCCATCCAGGCGAGCCTTGACGTTCTCGTTGCTGTACGCTGAGGCCGGGTCATTCGGGTCATATGCAACCCCGTGCATCGCCTTTGACTTATGGGCCAAAGCATAAGCCTTGAACTGGGAGAGAGGCTGACCATCATTTTTTGCCGACTGCAACAGAAAAGCAATAACATTCATAAAGGGGATGCCTGCACAGAAATTAAGGAGAACTGAGCTTGGGAACAACAGATGCTATTGCATACCCATCTAGCCGCGAAACTAGTCAGGCTGAGGTTGCCTTGATGGTGTGGCGCGCCAGGCATCAACAATCGCCTTTCCCGGCAAGCATTGTGACTCTCCTCCCACTCGGGAGCGCACCACTTCTCCACGATCACCGTCCAGCACGGAAGGTCTCCTGCGCACCACCCCGGAGGCACCTAAATAATCAAGTACATAATATATAAGAAGAAGAAATTAAGTGTTAGTAATCTAAGGAATAATAAGCTTTAATGTACTTTACCTGCAGGTACTGCTCCCGGGTCAGAGATATGGTCCTAGCGTCTTTTTTTGTCACCTTCGCTCCAAGGTGTTCCGCGTGAAATTTGATCACGGCCTGGACGCGCGCCTCGTAGTGCATATCCTTAACAAGCTTCTTGGCAGCTTTGTCGACGACAGCAGCTGCCCTAGCCTCTAAGCCCGGCTCGCATCTAAAAAAATCCTGCATATAGACGCGACAGATCCAGTCATTAGTTAAATAATTTCCATGCGATTAGTATTGACTAATGTAGTGCGAAAGAAACTTACCCATAGCTCGGCCTTCACCCGCTCGGCTCTATTGGGAAACACCCTTCCCTCCCGATCACGGGCGTCCGGCGCAGCTGCATAGTGGGCCCATGTGTATGCCGGCTCGGTTACTCCGCCCAGAGTAACCATGCCAGGGAACTTCTCCTTGATCAAAAGTCCAAGGATGCCGTTTACATGGCGTGAGTGGTCACCCTCTCCAACCCTCAGCCAGTTCCTGCATAAGTGTAAAGGCAATTTATTAGTATGTGTTGAAATATTGAAGATACAAAGGCAAAAAAATAGTGAGAGTAGAGAGAGCCATTTACTTCTCCCCATCTGGTCGAATGAGCGGGCGTCTAGCCATTGGCACCGGTCGCCTCGGGAGGCTAGAAGGACCACGCAGCCACACACGAGAAGAAGTAGAGCTAGAGCTACCCCCCTGGTCAACCTGCTCCTCCTCATCCCCAGACTGAGTCGCAGCCGTAGGTATAGGCGAGTCAGACTCAGACTCAGCCGCACCTAGAGGCGACTCAGTCTCCTCCTCAACAGCAGGTATAGAAGGACCTCCTCCACCCCTGCCTCCGCCTCTCGGCCTTCCTGGAGGTCTTCCCCGGGGTCTCTTTCCGGACCCGTCACCTGCATCCGTGGCTTTCCCCGTCGCCTTTTTGTATAGCGACGTCAACTTCCTCATACCGCCCACCATGCTTCAATCACTTCCTATGAGAACGAGTAAACCAATTAGTACGGATGTTACAACTTGATGTAAATAAATGAAGCATACTAAAAAAAAACATGCTATGAGAAAGAATAAATCATACAGTTATTAGAAATAATCATCATCATCGGGATCAGCTGGATCATAAGTCTCATCATCACTATCACGCGTGTTGAAATAATCATCCTGATGCTCGGGAGGAGGAATGCCGTCATCATTGTCATTGCCTAAATGTAACCGCTCAAGTAATTCCAAGTCCCTCGCATTCTCAACCTCGTCTTCTTCGTCCTCGTCAGCACCAGTTTCATTGTCTACTTCCATGACCTGAGCTTCCGTCAAGTCGATCTCAAAATTCCCTGCGAGGCCATCTTCTTGAAAGAATTCTCCATCATATGTGTTGGGGTCTATGTTGTAATCTTCATTGTTTGGGACTGGTAGTTTACCGTGTGGCGGTACCTTGTACACAACATCCCAACCCTTAAGACGCTGAACGGTTTTGCACGGGTACGAGAGATAATAAACTTGCGTGGCCTGTTGAGCCACAATATAGACATCGTCTCCTGGTAAGACGGTTGATTGTCGAATTTCGACTAGCCCAAGATTAGGGGTCTGTCTCACAACTTCTGGATCGAACCAATGGCATTTGAATATGACGGGATTCAGAGGTTTGCTCCCATCAAAATTCAGTTCGTATATTTCTTCAATTCTTCCGTAGTACTCAGCCCCATCTAAGCCTGGAGTAAAAACTCCGGTATTTGTTGTTCTACGATTGGGTCGACTCTGCTCGTGGTTTGCTATGTGGAAGCGATATCCATTCACGTCGTAAGCCTTAAATGACCTGACCCTATAGGCACAACCATCAGCAACTTGTCTCAAGTCGGCACTCATAGACTCGTCGGTTGTTCCCTACAAGTTTAAGCGGGATAGCTTGGTGTATTAGTCGCATGTAAGAAATGAAATTAAGTTAGAAATGAAATCAAGTTGGTGTAATAGCCAAGTTAGAAAGTACTTTGTGTTTGAACCAAGAAATGAAATCAGGCATGTCATTTCCCACACCATCTCTAAGAAGGGCCGAAGCTTCCTCGAGAGTAGGTTCCCTTGATTCATGCCAGAATTGCTCATTGAATTCCCTATAGCAATGAGAAGAAGCGGAGTTGGACACAAACTTGTGAGTAGTTGAGAAATAATGTATTGAGCACTTACTGCATGTACGGCTCCACTTCGGATAGGTTGGTCAAGACATACAACATAATAGTGCGCCACTCTTCATGTTGCAAGGTCTTGTTAGTCGCACCACTTGCACTGCCAAGTTGCCCTCTAAAGATGCTAAGCTTTGATTCATCTTCGGGGTTGCCAGCATTGTAACGAGGGGGTGGATTATGCACACTGGTAAGATTATTAGCATAGTATTTTGTTGTGTAGTTTGACACCTCCTCCAGGATGTATGATTCGGCTATGGATGCTTCAATTTTGCATTTATTTTTACATTTATTTCGAAGAATCTTTTGCAATCTCTCAATTGAGTAGCACCAACGGCCCTGCACGGGCCCCCCCATTCGTGCCTCATACGGGAGGTGCAAAATCATATGTTGCATCGGATTAAAGAAGCCGGGTGGAAAGATCTTCTCCAACTTGCAGAGCAACACAGGCGCCAGTCTTTCCATGTCTGCTACCACGGTATGAGATAACTCTTTAGCACAAAGCTGGCGGAAGAAATTGCTCAACTCCGCAAGCACTAGCCAAACATCCTCGGGGACATAGACTCAAATCATCACCGGCAGTAGCCGCTCAAGCCATATGTGATAGTCATGACTCTTGAGCCCGTTGATTCGCAAAGTAGCTAAATTCACTCCCCTCTTCAGATTCGCTGCATACCCATCAGGGAACATCAAGGTTTGGAACCACTCAAGTACTTCCCTCCTTTGGGCCCTTGTAAGAACGAAATTGGCCTTTGGCTTCGTCCACGATTTCCCGCCTCTGGGAGGGGCCATGTCTAGCTTTGGTCTATTGCATAATCTCGTTTGATCGACTCTAGCCTTAACGTTATCCTTCGTCTTCTCAGGAATGTCCATGATTGTTCCAAAAATGGCCTCAGCGACATTCTTTTCAGTGTCCATTACATCAATGTTATGTGGAAGAAGGAGATCATCGAAGTAGGGGAGATTCCACAAGCATGGCTTGTGAGTCCAGGCGTGTTGCTCACCATATCCCAGAAATCCATCTCCTTGGGCATTGGCCTCGAGAGCGTCTAACTGAGCACGAACCGTGGCACCGGTCATCTTAGGTGGTGCCGAGCCTTCAACAACTACATCTTTCGTAAAGTTCTGCACGTCTTGTCTGAATGGATGGTCAAGAGGAAGGAATTGTCGATGCTTGTCGAAGGAAGAATATTTGCCACCCTTTGTCAACCAAATGAACTTCAGAGCCGCCCTGCATACTGGGCATGGGAACTTCCCATGCACACACCAGCCACAGAATATCCCATATGCCGGTAGGTCATGCAGGGAGTACTGGTACCAAACATGCATTTTGAAGTTTGTCTTTGTAGCTCGGTCGTATGTCCAGACCCCATCCTCCCAAGAACGGACCAAATCATCCATCAGCGGCTCCATGTACACACTCATATTCTTCCCCGGGTATTCAGGCCCCGGAATTATCAGCGACAGGAATATGTTCTGTCGTTGAAAGATGACGCCGGGAGGGAGATTGAGGGGAATAACAAACATGGGCCAACAGCTGTATGAGGCACAAGTCATACCATATGGATTGAACCCATCAGTTGCGAGCGCAATTCGTACATTACGAGCCTCTAGAGCTTTGTCACGATGAATCAGATCGAACCTCTTCCATGCTTCACCATCCGATGGATGTACCAGCTTGTCAGGATTGTATCGACGCCCATCTTTGTGCCATGTCATCTGTTTAGCAGATTCCACAGTCATATACAGACGTTGGATTCTCGGTACGAATGGAAGATACCGAAGGATCTTCACGGGGATTGCGAGCTGCCTCTTCTGACCATCACCAGAGTCTACCTCAAGATACCTAGAGGAATTGCACTTCACACAGTACTTTGCGTCCGCGTGTTCTTTCCTAAATAAGATGCATCCCTTTGGACAAGCATGTATCTGCTCATATGGCATCTTAAGTGCACGGAGGACTTTCTTCGACTCGTACATGCTCTTTGGCAGAATGTGACCTTCCGGGAGAAGGCTACCAACAACTGTCAGCATTGCGTCGAAGGTTTCTCGGCTGAAGCTAAACTGGGACTTGATAGCCATTAGGCGTCCGATGGCATCCAATTGAGAAACCTTGGAATGCCCGTGAAGGGGTTGCTGCGCTGTAGACAACATATCATAAAAGTCCTTTGCGGTTGACTCCGGCACTTCCTCCATACGTGCTTCATTAAAATGTGCGTCATGAAAGTCATCTAGCATGTCTCCGACCCCGACATCATAGTCATTGGTGCGTTGACGCACCACCTCCTCTCTGGCACGTTCGGACTCACCATGGTAGGTCCACCGGGTATAGTGTGGCATAAACCCATTCTTACAAAGGTGTTGACCCATGACCTCCTTTGTTTGTTGACGCGCGTTTGCACAAATACTGCAGGGGCACCAAGTTCCACGAGGTCCCTTTGGCCTAGCAAATGCTAATTCCAAGAATGCATCGGTCTTCTGGATCCATTCATCGGTCAAAAAACCCTGACTAGAGCGGCCAGTGTACATCCACTCACGATCATCCATCCTCTAACATATTGGGAAACATACACATACAATTAATTATTTCCATCAAATATTTGTGTTTTACCATAAGAGGGAATCGGCATGCATCAAACTATCTAATAGGTAAAGATAGGTCCTAATCCCACCCGATGATGTGTACATTGGGCCGTTTCCATGCTCTACTCCGATCCGAGACAGAATTTCGGCAGCACCTCCCCGCTGTTCTCCAAATACACGTCTCGGCAACAAGCCAAGACAATGTGTATCCGGAGAACAACGGGGAGACGCTGCCGAAACTCTGTCTCCGATCGGAGTAGAGCATTGAAACAAACCCAATCTACACATCCTCAGGCTGTCCAAAAAATGTGGACAATTCGAAACAGTTACGGTTATAGATATGCAAAGACTTGCATATTTATAACCATAACTCTTTCAAACGGGAGACGCATAGGTTACGCGACATGCACATCCTAAACCCTAAATTAACAGCTTGTTCTAATTTAAGAAAATTTACAAATATAAAGTAGTTGTACATGCAAACCAGATTTTAGTCTCAGGTTTAGAAATGACATAATATCTTAGTTTTTGGCATCCATATGTTAGACTAAACATTTGATTAAAATAAGGTAAAATGATAGTGATTAAGACTAAACCACTCTAGAGTCTCATATTTCCATGGAAAACAGCACCTATATTTAGCATTGTAAGCATGAAAGATTAATGGAAGAAATATGCTAAATGAGATAGAATACAAATGCCATATATATTAGTCTCAAGTTTAGAATGCCGTAATGTTTCAGTTTTTGTCATCCATATATTAGGCTAAACATTTGAATAAAAGAAGGTAAAATGATGGTGATTAAGATTAAACCACTCTAGAGTCTCATATCCCATGAAAACCACATCTATATTCAGTATTGTGAGCATGAAAAATTAATGGCAGAAATATGCTAAAGAAGATAGAATACAAATGCCATATATACAGATATGCGTATACCCATCTGTTTTCTCAATCGTTGAAAGCACGTGCCCTTTAGTCCACTCAAAATTACTATCTTGTTTGTATGCTTAATTTGAAGTCAAATTTCTGCATACGCAATTCCAGCTGTCAACTGTCATTTGGTATACTCCCACGATATTTTTCTTAGGTTCTTTGTCGAGATGCAATGTATGCATAGGTGAGCCGTGCGCTCTGTGCTTTATAGCAGTCCCCAGTTTGTGCCTGACGAAACCGAGGAATGCAGAATTGAGGCGCCAGCAACGTCCTCCCCCCCTGTCACTGTGTTGTTTGCCTGTTTGCCACTGAGTTGAGCTCATGGCAACTTGGGCAACTTGTGTATAGTTGCATAGATAGTAGTAAGATGGTATGGTATGCTAAGGAGCTAGACCACACTGAGACCATTAAAGGTAACAGAACGAATCGAAACAACTGCTGGCGCTCGGCAATGGCATCTTAAATATTGCTGCACTTCAGAAAAATTAGTGATTCAGTTGTGTGTCCAGGGGGAAATTCCCAGAGAAGTAGCTCTGGTGCTGTCAACTTTCCTAATTTAGGTGGTCTTATCGAAGGCGATACTGTCATTGGTGTCGCTTCCTAATCTCCGTCGCAAGAATCGTTTTCGAGATAGAGTTCTATGTGGGGCTGAAATCTTGAGCTGGCCTCTTGTATTACGTTATAGTTTAGGCTCCATATTTTGCTGCTTGGCCAGTAGTTCTTTCAGAAAATATGAAATGAATGACTGAATGCAGCCTACGAACTTTTCTGTGAGCGCATCTGCTCAATCTGCAAACCCACGGTGCTGCAGGCTAAGATGGACTAACTACCTGAGGCCAGATATCAAGAGAGGAAAGTTCACCCAAGGGGAAGAACAAACAATCCTCCGGCTCAACTAGTCTACCTACTAAGAACTCTAGCATGTGCCTGGCATCAACTACTCTAACTAGAAAAATCTCTTGCATATGCCTGGCATCAACTAAGTGTATGTCAATCTAATCTTCAGAAAGTCATATTTAGCATGTAGTCCAATCTTTTTAGCATGTACCTTGCTGATTTGCAGGAGGTCGGAGGGGGGCGGCGCGGAGCGGCGTCGGAGGGGTGCGGCGTGGGCGGGGCGGCGCCAGGCGGCGTCGGGCGGCTGCGCGAGGCGGGGCGGCGGCGGAGGAGGGGGACCTGGCCGGCGCGGGTCGGCGCAGGGCGGCGCTAGCCGGCGCGAGGCGGAGCGGCCGGCGTGGAGCCGCGTCGGAGGGGGCCGGTGCGGGCAGGGCGGCGTCGGGCTGTGGCGTCGGGCGGGGCGGCGTGAGGCGGGCGGCAGCAGCGGAGGGGGATCTGGGAGGAGGGGGAGGGCGGCGCTGGTGCCAGCGGCGGATTGGGCCGTGGGAGGCTGCGGTGGCGGCCGGGGAGAAGGAATAAAAATGGGAGTAGATCTGTCCCCGCGCGCGGCCGGGGTGGGAAACCCTTTATTCGTGAAATTGCCGAGTGTCTGTTTTTGCCGAGTGTCAAATCTAGAACACTCGGCAAAGCTATTGTTTGCCGAGTGTAAACGCAAGAACACTCGGCAAACACCTGAATTTTTTTTTCTGCTACAAATGCACTTAATGAATTAAAAATAGCAAAAGGACCCCAAAAAATACCAGATTTTAACATCGAATATGCTATGATGTATGTTGAGTGTAGAAAAAGTTTCAAGGTCAAACGACGATTGAACCATCACTTCGGCTTCAAACCTGATCCGTTCCCTCTCAAAACAACGATTCTTCCTCGGAGATGCTTCAGTTTCTAAACATCGTACGTGATAATTTTTGCAAAACCTTCTCAAATTTTTATCACAGCCTCTACGTATCATATTATGACGCTATGGCAAGTCTCATGTTTTTCAGACTTCGTTTATTTTTTTTAGAATTAGAAAACCAATAAGCTACATGTTGGTGGTCGAGTGTTGCCGCCCAGATGTTTCAAATTTCTTTTCATTTCTTGGGTAAGGCCTAAAAATAGACTCAACAACATGAATATGATTTTTTTACCCATTTTTGTTCATTATTTCATGTGCTTGCAGATCAAATTTGACTTATATCCATTAAAAGCCAGGAAATGCACTTAATGAATTAAAAATAGTAAACGGACCCAGAAAAATGCCAAAGTTTAACATGGAATATTCTATGTTGTATGTTAAGTGTAGAAAAAGTTTCAAGGTCAAACGATACATTAAAAGCCAGGAAATGCACTTAATGAATTAAAAATAGTAAACGGACCCAGAAAAATGCCAAAGTTTAACATGGAATATTCTATGTTGTATGTTAAGTGTAGAAAAAGTTTCAAGGTCAAACGATGATTCAACCGTCACTTTGGCTTCAAACCTGATCCGTTCCCTCTCGAAATCACGATTCTTTTTCGTAGATGCTTCGGTTTCTAAGCATCGTACGTGACAGCTTTTGCTTCTTCCACTTGGCAAGCATTGAAAATTCCTTCTTTGCCTGGATGACAGCTGGAATGATAATATATAGCAGAGAAATTCCTTTTTTAAGGCAAGCAAGAAGAATTGTCATTCTCCTTTGTTTGTGAGCTCAGCTCTTCACACGGTAGCATCTTTGACACATGTTTAGACCACAACTGATTCCAAGGGCCACTCTCAGGAGTCCACATCTGCTGCATCTCAATCTTGAAGCACGACTGAATTCTAACTCTAAGTTCATAACAATATCATCCTTAAACCATACTGCAGTAGTACCGGAATCGATGTGTGGCGGCCTTTGGTCGGTTGTTATTACGAGAAAGAAAAGAGAACAAAAGGAAACCAAAAAGAAAATAAAGAAAAAAAATTAGTTTGCCGAGTGCCTAATATCGGGCACTCAGCAAACATACATGTTTGCCGAGTGTCCGTTAGACGACACTCGGCAAAGTGGAGACTCGCCGTCAGACGCCGAACGGAGGGACACGTGCCACGTTTTTTGCCGAGTGTCCTAATTCGCCGAGTGTTTTTTCTCTTTTTGCCGAGTGCTATTTTTTGCCGAGTGTTTTTTTATGAATTTACTGAGTGCCATATTGTTTGCCGAGTGCTTTCGTTAGGAACTCGGCGTAGGTTGCTGTTTGCCGAGTACCCGATATAATGCACTCGGCATACACGTAGGCACTCGGCATAAGCCTCATTTCCGGTAGTGTCGGGTACATGTGCATGTTCTTGATTATTCAGAGAGAAACGATTAACACGATGTCCTGTTGTCTTGCTAACAGTGAGTTGGTTAAAAAAACTAGTTTCCATAATCAGATGATCTTTGCGAACAGCTGAAGTGATTCACTTGTTTGAGTCTTTTTGTAACTTGTAAGACGTACGTGTCAGGAACATAGTTTTATTGCCGCGAGATATGTAGCGAGTAGTATACATGACAGATTGGCAGAGATGAGAAATGCACAAAAAGAGAGTATCACAACCAATGCGAATCGAAAGAATGAATGAAACGGGAAAGAAAACACAAGCTTATGGCTCAACTTGATCTACGAACGTGTGTTGGCTGGACACGAACGCCCTCTTCTTGGATCTCCATGCCTCTTCTTAGTATAGGCGGTGGTTGATGACGCTGCACTTCTTCCTAATCTCGCCCTTGCTCCCTGCCGGCATGGGCAGCTTGCTGAGCTTGACCAGCGAGTCGGCGAAGTCCTCGTCCCAGAGTGTGCCGTTGTCGGCGTACTCGTGGACGTGGCCGAGCGCCTCCTTGTGTGTCAGCAGCGTCCAGTCGGAGTGGAAGGTGACGATCTTGGCGAGGTTGTTGTGGTAGTAGGAGTTGTCCAGGAAGTCGGGGATCTTGCGCACCCGGCTGGTGAACCCCGGCATGAACCTCGCCACGACGCCATAGTCCTCGTCGCGTACGTTGTTGACCACGGGTGGGTTGGAGCCCTGGGAGCACTTGTAGTTGAGCAGGTCGCGGTAGGCCGGGGTGATCTGCGACGCGGGCTCGGTGAGGCGGCCGGTGAAGGACGAGCAGTGGCCCTGGCCGATGGCGTGCGCGCCGGAGAGGATGACGAGCTCCTCGACGGTGAAGTTCTTCTTGGCGAAGTTTTCGATGAGCTGCTTTACGTCATGGATGGAGTCCGGGAGCTCCGCCTGGGCCTCGTCGGCCTTGGAGACGAAGCCGTCGAGGCGGCCCGCCGGGACGTCGAAGTGGACGTTGCCATTGCTGAGGATGCTGGCCGCGTCGCGCGCAGCGTAGATGAGGATGTCGGAACAGGAGACGACCTCCGGGCACCTCTTCTCGACGGAGGCCTTAATCTCCTCCAGGAGGTCGAAGGCAGCGAGGCCAATGTTCACCGGCGCCTCCTTCTCCGGGTGAGGGTTCTCGTAGGACGCGTCCAGGAGGACAGAGCCGTCGCAGCCCTGCATGGTTATTGAAGTTAATTACCAGTCATTAACTTTCAGGCCCTACTTCACTAGCGTCCAGTATTAACTGGTTACGTACATTGATCACAAATAAACTAGTTTAGGTTACGTGGTCCGTGCATACAACTCTATTAATTAGCATGTACTGTAAAACTGTGGAGATCGATTAGCGTGTATGAATGTGCATATGTACACTTAATTACCCTGACGAAGCAGTCATGGAAAAGGAGGCGGATGAGGGCGGCTCCGGTGCGGCGGTTGGCCTTGAGCGCCTTGATGATGTGCCACTTGACGACGTTCTCCACGCCCTTGCATTTCTTGCTGTAGTACCCGACCTCCAGCTCGCCGGCCTGCGCTGACGGCACGGCGGCCAGGAGCAGCGCCGCCTGGACGGCCACCAGGGCGCAGAGCACGGCCGCCGAGAGCCTCATGGCCTCGCAAGCTTGATTAGCTAGGCAGCTAAGCTAGCTGGTGAGCAAGCGATTGATGCTGAGCTCAAGGACTCGCTGGTGCTCTGCGATGCGATGGCCTGGTGAGCTCAGAAGCTGGACTTGCAGGGGTATTTATTGCCACTTTTGTCCAGTATTTTAACGGTTAATGATTGAGTGTTTGCCGCCGATAGATAATGATGCCGATCGAGCTAGCACAACGGGGAACGTGGCCGCGATGCAACTGTGCTGAATGATAATGTGTCCATAATGTTAACGCTCGTAATATATTATAAACCTAAAAGCAGTTGCTGCTGATCTGGTTAAACGTGGTATTATAGTCTGATACAGGCAATTAAAGCTGTCAAATATATACAAACACTTCCCTTTCAGCCCTTACCAACTTTTAATGTTGTATATAGGGTAATAGACATTTTCTCCAATGCTGTGCTGATATGATCAACAGTAGATTTCGCTATCAAACAGCTACCTATAGATATGCGAAAGGTATTCACGTACTGCCTTTCACGTATGTTACCGTATTGTTCAACCGTTTGGAGGACTCAAATCACTTTGCCGAAGGCTCAAACGAAGGATAGTACGGTACGTGAAGTAGTTCAGACCTTTGGCAGGAAGCCTATCATATGCACATCCATGCAGCTAAGCTTCAAAACCCCTACGATCGAGTAGTTGTACTTGGTCATAATTTCAGGGAGAAAATGGACACGTTTTTTTTGTTGTTGAGGTAAGTAAATGGACACGTTATGTTGATGTGCTGCTAACAATGTACTGTTCAAGCTGTTGGCACTGGTCACATCCCAGTTTGTTAGCTGGGATTGCTCCATCCGTGATCCAAGGACGACTGATCGCTCGGTCTTCACATAAAGGAAAGTGCTTTCGGTATTCGCGGTGTCAGCACGGTCTCGTCACTGTTATGAAATGGCAAATTGCAGCAAAAAGGCGGAAATATTATTTATTTGTAGCACGGTTGCACCAATTCCTGCTAACGAACACTTGTCAGATATTTTAAATACCAAGGCGTCAGTACGTCACCAAAATGACAATATTGCTAGTATTACTGCAGGTGTTGGCGGACCAGAACTATCGAACAATTTTTTTTACACAATGAGAAATATCGATCAGCGATTCAGCGATCGGTGTTTATGTATCTCTTTCTCAAAGAAAGTTACGTTTCTAGTTGATGGAAATGTATCCATATCTGCATATGAATAAACTTTTATCAGAGTTCAGAGATAGCTGCAGCTACGTACTTCCTGACTAAATGAAGAAACTGAATCTTTTTGCATGTTATCGGCAGCAAGCAATTTGAAGATTTTACAAGTTAGAGAAGATATTTTGTTATGAACCAGTTCGTGAGAGATATAACATGAAAAATTTAAATCCATTTAAAATGTTCCATAATAGTGGTGTGATCCAGGATTTTGGCACATGTAGTAGTGTGCCCTGGGTTTAATTTTGTCAATTTTCCTACAGACTACAGTAGCTAGTAGCCGAGCAGTCACTGTTTTTCACTCACAAAGTCACAAGTAACTGTTTTTCATAAATGTTTCTTCAATCTTTATCTTAGTTAATAGGAGGCAAAAGGTTTACGTAAATCCTAGGGCTAAAAATGTTCCTGCCAAGTATCTTTCAAACAGAGCTTCTTCTTCTGGACTACAAAGGCTTCTATATATCTAAAACTCTTCTTCTAATTTTTTTTTTCTTACTTAGGACCAGCTGGAGCGAGGTTTAGCATTGGTTAAATGAGTCGCCGCCCCTGTGTAATCCGTTCTGACAATTCTTTTTTTTTTTTTGTTAGATCTGTTTTCATAACTCTATGCACTAAGTAGGAAGCAAAAGGTTACGACGTTAAAATAGGATTTCGTATGTAAAAATTATGGTTGTTTTACTGAAGAGTGCACGGAATGATCATCTTAAATTTATAACTTCTTCATACGCAGTCTGGATGGAGACAAACTTTATATAAAAATTGTAATAATCGACGAGATGTACAACTTTGTGGTTGACAATGTTTTTATTTGAAGCAATCTAGATACCCAAATAATCGTCTAAAGATTTAATCAGGAAAAGTCAAAAGAATAATTACCTCCTAGCCATCACGTAATACTGTAAGGTAAGATAGTAAGAAAGCTTCACACGAGAGGTAAAGTCGGGAGTTTGACTCCCACAAGCGTATAGTTTGCTATATTCAATGAATCGACTCCTACAGAAGCCGTTGGGGTTTGTCACAAGTCAAAAAAGCCGTGGAGGCCACGGGGTTCGTTCGTCGAGTGAAAAAAAAAATGGTTCCAAAAACATCAGATATGGGATCGAATATCAATGCCAGTTTGGTTCCAAAACCGACCGTGATACTACCGAGTATCATTGTCGCTTACTCACTATCGATTTCAAAATTGGCACTGATGTCGTTTTTTAACCGGCAATAATGTTTTTTTTCTATAGTAGTGTATATATTTTCTTCCTAAACAAAATAGTTTTTTTATTGTTCAACCTCTTATTCATGAGAGACTTTAGGTGTTTGCAATATACATATGCGCATGTTCCAAGTTCCCTAGGAAGAGGGTACACACATGTGCAAGCATATATACTTGATTGGTAGTAGGATATATATTGCATTATTAATTGCTCGAGTCTGATCTTGGTTCCATTTAATTATAAGAAAAAAACTGGGGCAGATATCCGGTTTCGATGAAAAATATTGAATTAAATAGGGGACCATGCCTAAGATTCCAGTCATGAGCAACAACTTCTCCGGGACGTACGCCCGGTTTGCTTTTGTAAGTTGATTTTAACTGGCTGCTTACGAAACTGCTAGCTAGCAGCTAGCTCAAGGGTAGGAATGACAGTTTTCTCCATCAGGCTAGGTTCCAGCGGATTTCAAACTCGATAGAGCAGGTTCGGGCGGAAAATCGGTCTTACAGGCTTTCGGGTCAGAGCCCCACTAGGTTGTCTTGTCGGGGCCACGTGGCTTTGCACCGCGGGTGCCTTACAGGCCCCAAAATCCTCCAGCCCATCTAAACCCCTGTCAGCTCGGCCCATCCCCACCTCCTCTATATTCCTCACCCGGTCACCCCCATGCCTCCAGACGCATCGACGTAGTGAGAGAGAGCAGAGAGTGAGAGAGGGCGTCAGGATGGAGGGGCCGGCACAGGGGGAGGTCCGACAGGTTGGCCAGCAGTGGCCTGGGGTCGAGTGCGTCGAGTCTGGTAGCATAGTTGATAGCAAAGGCGACGGAAGCTAGATCAAAGCGGTCGGGGAGAAGAAGCCGTTCGGAGAGGAAGAGGCCTCCCGGTAGTGGCGGCCTCAGCTGGGCAACGGCACGGGGTTGAGGGGCCTAGCCCGCCAGCGCTGGAGGAGGCTAGGGCGGCGGGAAACCAGATCAGGGTGGCCGGAGGATGAAGGAAGTTGGCCGGGAGAATCAGCCCTCCAACGGCGACCTCCTCAGCCGCGTGGCTAGTGACGGCCTCCGCCCCGCCATGTTCGGCCGCTCCAGGCTGAGCCTCCCTCCTCCTGCGTGCCGCCAGAATCGCACCACCCTCACCGCCGTCTCCAAATCTACGCGTAGGCGGCGGTCGAGATGAACAGTTGCGCCGGAGGAAGAGGTGAGGCCGAGGCGGGCAGCGGTGCTTGAGGGTGTGGTAAGGCCGCAGCAGTGCGCCGGCGCCGGAGGATGAGGCGGGTAGCAGCATCGAACAGCATGGCAAGGCCGAGGCGGCACTATAGCGCCGGAGGGAGAGGTAGAGGCAAGGCTGAGGCCAGTAGGCGGCGCCGGAGAGCGAGGCCAAAGGGCAAGGCCGAGGCAGAGCCGGTGTTGTCGTGAAGAACCTAGGCACCTGGCGGCGATAGCAAAGTCGGGTTTCGGCTTCCCCGTCAGGTCTCAGGTCCCTAGCAGGGCCGAGGGCAGGGTTGATTTTGCACTTGTTTATAATTTCAGGGCTGGATCAGGTTTAAGGAGTCGAATGCCGAGTCAGGTGCAGGTGAGTAAAACCCAACAGGGACGGACCTGTTACCGCCCCTACTCGAAGATGATAAACTATGTATTGTTGAGAATAAACACCATGTATGATTTGCATGCATGATCGAGATGATAAACTATGTATTGTTGAGAATAAACACCATGTGATCAATTACCAATAGTCATGTCTATTGGGAAGATGTGTTTTACCAATAGATATGTCCTTTCATTATGTCCATTCAACTTGTATAAATATGTAAGCATTCTATAAATCAATACAAGAGTTCATTACTTTCATTATCTACTTCTTTATCTCTTTACAAATATTTACAATACGTTATTAGCACGATTGTTCTCACTGGGCAAGGCCACGTGATAGGTGAACAGAGGTCGTGGACACGCAAAGGAAGATCACCGACGCTCTGCATGATAGGCAGGCTGCAAGATGGCGGCCATTGTCGACAACGACGACACCATCGCTACTCGGCCAAACCGATCCATCATCCGCATGCTCTGCACGAGGCTAATCGGTCACAACATTGGCGAATCTTGGATGAACGCCGAAGAACACCGCTCGTTGGTGAATCTTGGATGAACACCAAAGACACAGAGGAAACACTACAACATAGAGAAGAAATCAACAAAAAGAAGGCCATAGCAGGAGATCCTCAACATCCTCTTTGCCTTCTCCTTGGTCGACGATGAGTTCTTACCCCTGCATCGAACACGAAGTTCCCAAACGGGAACTCCGTTCGGAACACGCCATCCTCACCGAGCCCTCGTTGCAGTCGATGTCGGCCACACCAAGCGCGTCATATTCCTCAGCGCACGCTTCGTGTGGACCACCGCCGGCATCAACCATCTCATCTTGTGTGTGTTGCCACGAACGGACCCACGCCTATCAGGTAGCGACCATCCAACGGCGGTGGTGTCCTCAACGCGTCATCCATCATGGAGACGCCAACTCTTACCTCCAACGCGCCGACGCTCCACAACCGGTGGCGCGTCAGTGCTAAAGCAGTGGCTGTCATGGCCACCCTTCGGCATGCCTATCCTCTGACGGTGCATGGCGACGGATCTGGCATCAGGCTCAGCGGTAGCCTGCCCTAGGTGGCAGTCGGCCAGTTCTGGCAACGCCCAGCACTAGCGGCGACCACCCGCATTCCTCCGAGGCAGGGCTCCGCCCAACTGGTGGCAGCTCGCCCCTCTCTCTCCACTCCAGTGGCTCACAAGCCCAAGGGCTACGGCGAACACGGCTGGCAATCCCGCCCCCTCCCGCTGCGCGCTGGACCCATCCGACAACGAACATCAGCTGGTGCCCCCGCTTCCTCCCGTGGCTGTCACCCGATGGCGGCAGCCTGCTTGGTGGCGACAGCATGCCCGCACACATGCCGGCCAGCCAGCAGCGGCTCAGTCTGCCTGACGGTGGCCAACCCATGCCGGCCAGCTGGCGGCGATTTAGCTTGTGGGCGGCTGCATGTGTGATGGGGTAGGTGGGGGCGCAAACTGTAACCACCCCCCCCCCCCATTCCCTTTTATATGGGGTGATCCCCCAGGTTGAATGGTCCTCTAAAGGCCCTCAACCTAGGTTGCCTTGGCCAATTCGGCCAACAGCGACCAATGCCATTTTTACCAAAAAAAAAAGCATTGTGTTTTCTGTTTAATTGCGTTAAAAAATATACAGTGAATTTTTGTTTTACATTTAAACCCTCTGGTTTTAAATGCATTGCACTGTATTATATTTGCATCATGTAAATATGCATTCCAAACACTGTTTTTCTCGAATACTATGCAATGTTCAATGTGTTTGCTTTATACAATCCCTATAACATGCAATTATGTTAATGACCATTTTTTTCAATTGAATTTTTTTTGCAAAATAACATATTAATTCACCTTAATTAAGTCTAAAGAGCTCTTATGCCCAAAAGTGCTTAATTCAAGCAGAATTAAAATGCAAAATTTTAAGTGACTACCTCAACTAATATCGGTATAACACAAGATCATGGACATTATGAGATCTACTGCAATTGCGAATAACTCGTGCCACTACTGTGCGGTCTACACCATTTTTATGGTGACTACCGTCAAAGTGTTAACTCATTACTATGCGGTCTACACCATTTTCGGTGACTACCGTCAAAGGATTAAATCACTATATTTGAGGTCTGCACCATTTTGGTTATTACCTTCTATATGATTACCCAATTTAATATTTGTGAACCACAAGGTAATGGAATATCATCTATAGTATATTTGCATATTATTCACCATTACAATGAGGTCTACATTTCGTCATCTTGACTTAATGACTACCTTCAGCGTATTCTTCCAAATACTCTAATTAGCCTAACACGAGGTAATAGGAACATAGGTATCTACTGATAAATATCAAATTATACCTCTTACTATTGCGAGATATAAACCATAATTGGTGATTATCTTCAACGTATTAGCTACATAATTTGAGGTCTACACTATCAATTTAAGTCTCAACTTGACTTTACATATTTTGCATTATTATTGCAACATTACCATGATGTTTTTTAATTTACTTACAATAAATTAATCAAATCTATGGTCAAATCCATTTTGGATAAAATGACCAGCCAAGAGTTCGATAAAATCACGTTTGACACTCACAATTATCTAACATGGGCAATGGACATCAAGGTCAGTCTTATATCCCACGGAAAAGTAGCGGTACTACCACCTCCCCAAGAGGGAGAACCACCGCTACCAGATAAACTTAAATATGGAGTTTTATACATAATAAGGCACCATATCCATCCAAATCTCAAATCTGAGTATCTGATAGAAGAGAATCCGAGCACTCAATGGCTAGATCTCAAAACAAGATATGAACAGCAGAAAGTAGTCATTCTGCCCAATACAAGTCATAAATAGACACATCTCCGACTTCAAGACTTTATGTCCGTCGGAGATTATGATCATGTTGTTCATAAAATCTGCTCAAAATTGTAATTTCTGCGAACAAGAACCTACAGATGTGGAAAAGATAAAGCTATTATGCTTCCCACTGATAGGATCTTACAGCAACAAAACCGTTCAACAGAATACCATGTTTATTCTAATTTAATACATGTATTATTTTAGGCCGAAAAGCATATTGAACTCCTTCTAAGGAATCATCATTAGCATCTAATCAGCGCTTCTCCTTTACCTAAAGTACATGCTAATGTTAAGAATAACAATAAGTTTGATGGCTCTATTAAACGCTATCCAAAGAACTTCAATGGTAAACGCAAATGTAACAAAAAGCAGAAGTCACGTGCACTGAATTAGGGCCAAGGCATTTCCAAACTTGACAAATCTAATATTTGTCGTAAATGCGGATGCTACAAATATTCCACTAAGAAATGTCGCACCTTTAATTAATCTGTATTTACAATCTATGGGACATAACCGACCTTCTCAAGGGAAAATATTTGAAGCACACTTCAATCTTCAAACTGACTCCACCAAGGAGGCTAGTTGTTCACAACAAGTTCTACAAGAATCAAGTAACAACCAGACTCTTCTGCAACCAGAAGATCCCACGAGCACGAAAAACATGTTTATCAAATTTGCTTAACACAACATGTTTGGAGACCCAATTTAGTCTCCTAATTCCTTAGATACCATGTTATCTACGCCCCATTAAATGTTGTAACATAATATTGTATCAACACTATGATACTATAATAAAATATGTATGTATTCTATATATTTGAAAAGAATTTCATATCAAATTCTTCAATTCTATATATGGAATTCTACGGGAGTCAATCCAATGGAGGAAATGTGTCTTGTAGATAGTTACACCACAAAATTCTATACTTAGGGCAACCAAAATATTTCCAAACTCTTACTTAGAGACAATGAAATGTTTTGACAATCGCTGGACGCGATATAGTGATTATTGGCTCTGGTCGTGCCATAATTACTCTCCCTATAGGTATACAAGTCATAATCGTTGATGCTCTATAGTATCTCAATTCAACTCATACCTTATAAGTTATAGAGATATTCGTCGGAATGATTTTCATATCGAAACCCATGAGAAATTTTTCCTCTTAATCAACGGATATGGCAAGCTTCCCGATATGCCATCTGGATTGTATTATACGTACATCAAATTCCGTACCACATATTGCATACAAAATAATTTTTCTATCTTGATTACATCAAGACTTGGCATGATTGCCTTGGTCACTCTACCTTAGAGATGATGAGAAAAATTATTAATAATTTTATTAGTCACAATATTCCTAAAATCTTCATATTAGTGTACACCGCATGTGGCATGGGGAATATTAATTTTAAGGTCCTCTTACCTTAAAATTCAAATTGTGCCACCTAATTTCTTGAACACCTTCAAGAACATACATGTGGCGCTATTCAGCAATTTTATGTACCATCTAGGTACTCTATAATGCTGATTGATGCATCTATAAAATAGTCCTGAATGTGTCCCTTATATATAAGGCATCACACTTATGTCAAACTCATTGCTCTGATACTCAAAATTAGAGAAAATTATCCTAGACGCGGAATCAAATCCATTCACATGGATAATGTCGTTCCTTAATGTGCATGCAATTATTGTTTAATTTTGGGCACTACTGCATTAAGTACCATATGTACACATCCACAATGGTCTAGCTGAATTTCTCATAAAGAGAATGAATTCATTTGCATGACCAACCATAGAATTGCAATTTACCAATATTTTATTGGTAACATGTGGCTTTACACACCGCATCATTAAACTAAATTTATTCAACTGCAATCATACGGCTCCCTCAGTTGTAGTTAGTACGTAGAAATTTGGCCTCATCCAAGTATTTTCCATCTACGAATCAGTTACGTTCTGTACGTACCGATATCACCACCATACAGTATACATCAAAGGGCATTGGGGATCCTTATAAGATATAATTATCCGTCAATCATATAATACCTCGAATCCCTCACATGGGACATATTCATTGCCCGTATACTCATAATATTTTGAGGACAATTCCAGGCATTAGGGGGGGAGTAATACCACAAAGAATGACAGGAATCATAAGAGAATGTCACATACGTTCACATTCGTTACTCATATCCACGTACCTGAGATCTGAATCTTTATTCAGAACATCTTGTATTTACAACATATTGCAAATAACCTGCCAGATACATTTACTAACAACAAAAGTACCACCAAATCTTAAATTTCAACTAGGAATGAGCCGGAAAGAGTGGAGGTACCAAACAAAACCACTCAACTCCCAAATCAAAATAAGAGAGGGAGAAGTATGGTCACAAAGAATAAAGCTTCTTGCAAGCTACTGCAAAAAAAGAGAAATCCCTCCTCCAAGACAGTGTATACAAATCAACATCAAGTTGATTGGATATTCACTATCCAAACGCCTATAGATGTTTAGCATCCAAAATGCCCAGCACAAATTTGTACACAAATTTCAGGCACTGGGTTATGGGAACACCGTAACTCCATTGTTTTGGAAAATACACTGAGTTAAATGGGATAATATTTCCACAAACTATATTGATTTCATAGAATCAATCAATACTAAAGACTACAAATTGTCGACAAATATTTCTCCTTGAAAATTGCAAAAGATCTTCAATTGGATCCAAGCCAAAGTCCATAGCCATGGCAGGGTACCTCAAGCACTCAGACTGGACCAAATAGAAGGAACCAATTAAGGTAGAATTGCACTCGCTTACAAAAGGAGAGGTATTCATAAAAGTAATACCTACACCTCCAATGTCTTTCCTATAGAAGCAAAATAGAATTTATTTTATAAGATGGTGAAATAGCGAGGCTAGTAGCACAAGGGTTCATGCAGAGACCCAGCATCAATTATGATGCTACATACCCCATGGTATGTGTGAAAATTATGTTCTCATATTTCATATCATTGATAGATCAAATGAATTAGATAGATTTGAACATATAAATCCCTAATGGACTTCGTATTATGAATCTAAATACAAATCGTAATATATATTATGTACAGCTTAAAGTTACTACATGACTTCAAGCAGTTAAGTTGGTTATGGTACAACTTACTATATGAGTTCCTTTCACAGAAAGGTTGCTCCAAACACAACGATTGCATATGTGTGTTCATAATAAAACCTCAAATTGGATTTTGTTTCATCTCCAAACCACACATGACAAAATATGTAATCATCTTATGACGGAATTTGAGATGAATGATTTGGTTAAAACCAAATTTCACTTAAGTCTACAACTTGAGTATATTCTTTCAGAAATATTTATCCATCAGTCCAATATCCAAATGATATTGGATAATCATATCCAGCAAAACACTTATGGTCATTCAATCCCTAAATATTAATCACGATCAATTCATATATTGGGTTGACAATGAAAAGATATTGAACCTAAAGTTCTATATCTTAGTGCCATCAAAGCGCTCATGTAGCTTGCAAATCGCAACAGGTCTGATATTGCATTTGCAGATAACTTGCTAGCTTAAATAGCGCAACTCTAATAACGCCATTTGACGGGAGTAAAAGAGGATATCCATAGATATCTTTATGGCACCAAAGATCTAGGTTTTTCTATCAGAAAGACAAGATATGACCATAGTGGGATATCTAGACACTGGTATATAAATGATCCCTATAATGCTAGATCACAGACTAATTTCATGGTGATATAGCCTTTTCATAGAAGTTATCAAAACAAATTCTAGTGGCTACTTTCACCTATCATTCTGAAACATCACATACATATGTATAGCTTCGCAGAATGATAAAACGCATACATCATGTGGTATTGATTCTATTGAATCATCAACAATTATCTATGAAGATAATTCTACATGCATTGCTCAAATGCAAACGAGTTATATAAAGAGCAATATCACCAAACATATTTCTCCTAAATTGTTCTATCCTCATAATGTAGAGATAGAAATCTTGCAAACTAAATCATGTGGTAATCTCACTGATTTATTTTTTAAATCCTTACCAACTTCCACATTCCAAAATGTATTCACGGAATTGGTATACGGCATCTTTGAGATTTGCAAGATTCAAGAGGAGTTAATCCCTAAATGATAACCTGTTCATAATTATATTGCACTCTTTTCCTTTATGAGTTTTTCCTATACGGTTTCTCATATAAGGTTTTAATGAGGCAATATATACACAAGATCATATGTCATATCTCTTATTTTTCCTTTCTGGGTTTTTAAAAGAGATATCAAAGGCATATCTATTGTTCTCTAAACTTGGTTATGAGTTTTTCCTTTTAAAGGTTTTCTCATATGAGTTTACAAAGAGACAATAATTAATATATGTTGTATCATTTTCTCCTTATTTTTCACTGTGTTTTAAAGGAGTTTTAACAGCACATTACTATTATTCCTCCTATTTTCCCAAGGGGTTTTAAGAGGTTTTAATATAATATATAGATTATAATTATTGTTCTCTAAGCTAACTAAAATGAGTTTTTTCTATTTAGATTTCTCATATGAGCTTATAATGAGGCAATAAACAATATATGTCATGTCATTAACTCCTTATATTTTCCCATTAAATTTTAAAGGAGTTTTAATGACATATCAATATACTATTTTCTCCTCATATTTACCATAGGGTTTCAGAGGAGTTTTTAACAAGAAATTTACAACTGGAATAATTGAACATGGAAGAGTGTTGAGAATAAACACCATGTGATCAATTACCAATAGTCATATCTATTAGAAAGATATATCTTCCCAATAGACATGTCATTTCATCATATTCATCCAACTTATATAAATATGTAAACACTATAAATCAATACAAAAATTTATTACTTTTATTCCCTACTTCTTTATCTCTCTACAATTATTTACGATATGTAGCACATGAACTTAATTAGTCGTTAGGTCGCAACTTAGGTGTTTTGAATCACGACGATTCGGTCCATGAGGGGATTCATAGGAAACATTCCTCGCGGTTGTTGATTCGGAATGCACAGAGTCAACGGTCCTGAACATCCAATACAAGAAGAGAGAAATGAACTAAAAATTCTTTAAAAATATCAGTAGTGCACAAATATATCAGTAGTGCACATATCGTGCGGGTCATTTGGTCTATTTACTCCAAAGATTCATAGGAGACATTCGTGTGGTTGTTGATTCGAAACATATTTTCTGATCTTCTCGGCTGGAATCTACAATATTTTTCTCCGGAACAAAAGAATCATCTCAGAGTTAATGGTCCCGAACAACCGATAAAAGAAGAGAAAAACGAACTAGAAATTTTTGACAAAAATATCGGTAGTGCAAGCATACGCTGCACCGTTACTTATCATGCGGTTCATTTAGTCTAGTTACCATCCAAAAGATTCATATGAAACATTCCACACGGTTAATTGTTGATTCGGAATCTATTTTCCTGATATTCTCGACTGGAATCTACCATGGTTATCTGAAAGAACCATCTCAGAGTCAATGGCCCCGAACAACCTATAAAAGAAGAGAAAAACGAACTAGAAATTTTAAACAAAAATATTGGTAGCACATGCATACACTACACCGCTACTTATCATGTGGGCCATTTGGTTACTCCAAAGATTCATAGGAAACCGTCAAAAGTCAGTGGCATATATATCTACTTTATACCCGTACTTCTTTCCTAAATAAAATGATTTTTTTTATTGTTCAACCTCTTAAACATGAGAGACTTTAGCTGCTTGCAATTAATATACATATGCTCATGTTCCAAGTTCCCTAGGAAGAGGGTACAGGCATGTGAAATCAAGTATACTTGATTGGCAATAGGATATATATTGCATATTAATTGCTCAAGTCTGATTTTGGTTCCATTTAATTATAAGAAAAAACCGGGTCTGATCTGCGGTTTCGATAAAAAAAAATACTGAATAAATAGGGGACCATGCCTAAAATTCCATGGACAACTCATGAGCAACTTCTCCAGTTTTGTTTTTCTAAGTTGATTAACTGGCTGCTTACGGAACTGGCTAGCTGCTAGCAGCTAGCTCCAAGGTGTACTGTATTCATCTATGATTTGCATGCATGATCGAGATGATGAACTGGGTAGCACATGAACTTAATTGGCCGTTAGGTCGCAACTTAGGTGTTATGAATCACGACGATTCGGTCCATGAGGGGATGAATTCCTAGGAAACATTCCATGCGGTTGTTGATTTGGCATCCACAGAGTCAACGGTCCGAACATCCTATACAAGAATAGAAACATGAACTAAAAATTCTTAAAAGATATTAGTAGTGCAGAAATATTCTAGACCACTAGATATCATGCGGGCCATGTGGTCTAGTTACCTTACTCCAAAATATTCATAGGAAACATTCCACGTGGTTGTTGATTCAGAATCTATTTCTTAATCTTCTCGGCTGTATCTACAATGGTTGTCTCTGGAACAGAAGTACTCCATACCATCTCAGAGTCAACAGTCCTGAACAACCTGTTAAAAAAGAGAAAAAAACAAACTAGAATTTTTTTAACAAAAATATCGGTAGTGCAGGCATATGCTACACCGCTACATATCGTGCGGGCCATTGGGTGTTAAAAAGAAATCCCAAAAACATACACAGCTCTCGGGCCATTAACACAAAGTGAGGAAAAATAGTGGAATTCCACAGACAAATCATGGAACTCCACTAACAGCACGGGAACCGAACCAGAAGCAAGCAGGATGTTAACTAAGGTATACATATATACATATACATATAAGATCTATAAAAGAAAAAAAAACAAACCGATATACACCATATGAGATCTCTGGGTTTTGGAAGTCCCGGGCGGCCGCCCCGCTCGCCCCCCACGACCGGCCCAACGTGCGGAGCAAATCATGCGCGGGCGGGCGCACGTGATCGCATACAAAAACCAGCCAATAAAAACGAAAACCATACACAGTAGCGCGTAGACTTAAGCTGGAGCACAACTGCGCATGCAATCACTTGTCACGAATAATAATCTTCCTTTTTTTTCCTCGCAGAAATTAAAACCGGCAGAAACGAAAAATTGCTCGTTTAATTTCCTGGTCAATGACTTGGCCAGGTCACCAGGATCTCGCAAGTACACGGTTGGTGCGCAGCCCACTCGATCAACCGACCGATCGATCATCTCGTACTTTTATATCCTCTCATGTGTCATGTGCACTAAAAGTCCTTTCCCTTGGCCTGCAAGCACGGGATCGGTTAGCAAACACGCATGAACAATCAAGGAAGTTGCCATGGACGTATCAGTTCCATCTTTTTAAATTGTGGATGAAAAATGTTCCAAAGTCAGTGTCGTTTTTTGGATCTCGATCGGTCCAAAGACAAGCCGTTTTGGATCCATGTATCTGTGGCATCATGTATGTACTACGACGGCCTGACCGACAGTCTCGGCGATCATACTGGTTATATTGTTTCTTCGCTTTTCGTGCGTGAATCTGACGTTCTAACGGTCCTTCCATGAAGTGCCACGAATGTACGTGGTTTTGGTTTCAGTTCGATGAATTTTGGCGATTATATGTAGTTTCCTTATTTTGCTTTTCGTGCGTGACGTTTTAACCGCTCCTTCCGTGAAGACTTTGAACTGGGAGCTAATTTGGCCGCGTGATTGGACCTCAATATCCATGCTGGTGATGTGCGAGTGGGATGGATCACTCTGTGCTGGTGCTGATACGTGCTAGGAGTTTTTTGTATCATTAATATTTAAACAAATAGATCCCTGATGACAATATTTGTATAAATAGACGTCTATCGCTCTCTAAAAAAGATATAGTCTTTTCAAAGGGCGATAAGGATGCTATGGTGGCAGTTCAAGATTATGAAGTCGAACAAAAGGGAGTACAACATCAAGTATTTGGAGCCTGATTGTTCGTAGCGGGTGCACATATTTAGGGAAGTGGGTTGACTACTGGGAGTGCTCATAGTTATGGAGCATAACTGTCATATTGAGAAAATAGAGTTCTCCCATCGAAACCTGTTATCTGCTTTTGTTGCCAATGTTATGTACGGAGAGATTATGGACAACCTAAAGTATGAGCCACGATCAATAATCTGTGCTACTGAGGAAAGGTTCTAGTACACAATAAACTACGTCAATGCATGGAGGGCGAAACAGAAGGCTATCGAGATAAGGTTTGGGACATACGAAGATTCATATGACAACTTACCACGTCAACTAGCCAATATGTGCGAGAAACCCTGAAAATTACTTTGACAACAAGCATTACCCCTCGACTGATGTGAAGTAAAGAGGGAAGCAAGTATTGTAGCGTGCTTTCTTTGTATTGCGCCAACCATCAAGGCATTTAGGTACTGTTGACCCATCATTTATTTGGATGAGACGTTCCTCACTGGAAAGTATAAAGGACAGATATTGTCTGTAATTGGGGTAGATGGAAACAACCAAGTCATGCCATTGGGGTTGGCCTTCGTGGAGAGTGAGAATGGAGAGAGCTGGTATTGGTTCCTTGAGTGGGTCAAGCATGATATTGTTATGGATCGGCCTAATGTATGTTTGATTCAAAATAGACATGCAGGGCTGTTGTAGATTTTGTTGGATATGCAATACGGCAGTGTTCGACGATGTGTAAGAGCAAAATGGTCCAACTTAAAGAGTAGGTGGTTCATGTGACATATGGGTGCAAACTTTATAGACAATTCAAAAATAAGGACTTGATGAATCTTTTCAAGAAATTATGCAGCCAAAACTAGCAGAGAAAGTTCAACGCACTATGGACAAGACTAGAAGAACTAACCACGAAGTAGACAGCTGAGCTAGCAGACATAGGAGATGACTCAGTTGCTCTTGGACCCATCCCAACAGATACTCCCCAGATAGTAAGGAGGTCAGGGTCAGCTGTTAAGAACTTTTCGCAGTGGTACAAAATGAGCCAAGAGAGAAATGGACATTGATATACGACACTGGATGAATTCGAAATGATATGGATGAATCCGAGGCGGGTCCAAGGGTGAAGCGATGCAGTAAGTGCAATGAAAGAGGTCACACATACAAGTATTGTCCAAAAGATGCACCTGGTGTGTAGATGGGGTCATGACGGTAGTCAAGTGTGAATATATTTAGCATATCTCGATGTTATATTTGTAAGGTTTTCGCCTTACATATGTACGTTGTATTTGAACCTTACATTTGTATTTGATTGTGTACCTATATGTTGTAATATGTTCATGTAACTTTATGTACCTGTATGTTATAGGTTGTTCATGTAGCTATGTATATATTTTCATGTAACAGATTATTTATAATTTGGTTTCAATGCAGATATGATGCACCCACTGACCCCCGAGCTTCTTGACCCTGCACTGGACAAGAAGCACCACAACTTCTTGTCTGTCGTGCACCAGACAGAGTTAGGAGTTTTCTGACCACGTGGCCCCGCGAAGGTACTTACGATCGATCATCGTTGGAAGCACTGGTATGTCACGAATTAGCCACACATGTGCCTGATTATTTATTTATTGCACGCTCTACATTCACTTAATATTCTAAATAGTTCAGGTTGGTAGCATCTGGACTCCTACCACTATGTCGTTTGGTGGAGGCCCAAGCGACAGAGAACCTTGAGGCAGGGGCGAGTCGATTCTATTTCGATCGCTCGCTGATCGTTGCACTGGTAGACCGATGGAGGCCTAAGACCCACACTTTCCACCTCTCCTGCGGCGAGATGGCCCCAATGTTGCAGGACGTAGCCTGCCTTTTAGGCTTACCTTGCATCGGAGCCACTGTTGGAGTCATCGACGTGGATGCAGACTGGATGACCGTCATGCACCAGTGGTTCGCGTCTGTTCAACAGACAGATGATGCACCCGCCTACGTACCCGAGTTCCAGGTATAAGTGGATCATCCAGTTTCAGGTACCTTGCATTTTACCTTCCCATTTACTTTACAATTTCAAAGATATTTTACTCGTCATCATTTGCATTACTTCAAGCCTGTATACATCGCCCGGACGCCAGTGTGTATTCAGTCTCGAGGCACTTAGAGGCATACCTGCTTTGGTTGTTCGGCTAGGTTATGTTCATCAACGGCCAAGGCCACCTGGTGTCAGGGACTCTTGTTCCGTATGCAAGGGGGATCGCAGATGCGGAGCCTGATGATGTCCCCCAGTTGAGCTGGGCCTCCGTTGTCCTGGCGGTGACGTATCGGGTCATATGCGACGCGTGCGCAAAGAAGGAGCCACAATCCACATTTGCTGGGTGCCCACTCCTGCTGCAGTTGTGGTCATATGAGAGGTTCAAGATTGGCCCGCCCGTTGTGGACCAGTCCCCGTACCCTGAGGAATGGTACGGGGAACCCGAGGAGGACGGGCCCACCATGGACTTCTTGTGGTGTCGACATTAGATACGGATGAAATATAGCTCTGTTTCACTTGCCATATGTTTTAATTCTAGTTTCTTACTATTTTTCTTCACAGCCACACTGGGCGCACGAGTAGGCCCACATCGCATACGAGCTTTTTAGGTCGCAGTTCGACCGTCTGTGTCCAGAGGACGTGGTCTGGACCCCCTACAACCACTTGATGATACAAGCCCGTGCACCTTTTGGTCTGTCTATGTTGTGCAGCCGCAATGAGGACTACTGGCTTATGAAGAAGCCACTCGTCTTTGACATCTATGTCGAGGAGTACTCACCCCACCACATGATGAGGCAGTTCGGACGCTTCCAGACGTTCCCCCTCATCAATATTCGTACGGTTCTGGGCCACGTTCACATGTAACTAAAATCAAATATATAATCTATAGCATTCGTCTCATTTATAGTCTATCTAACATAGTTGACTTGCAGGTATACACGTAAGGACCAACTGAGTGGAACCCTCTGGGCAGATCGCTTGGCGTCATACGTCTCAGTGTGAGCCTATATCCTTGAGGATGTCGTCGAGGAGCCTCATCCTTTTGCTGACCCGAGCTTCAAGGAGTACCTATGGTGGTACATCCCGTATACACGTACATGGGTCACCTACACCCTGGATACTGTTCGGAAACATGTCGCTTTGACTACAAAGGCCTACCCGGGCCATGGGGATGAGGACGTTGCATTAGCGATATGTTTAATTAATGTCTCGTTTATATATCATATAATCTCATAAGAACCACTATAAACTGAAATTCCTATTTCATATTTGTTTCAACAGGCTGATATCATATATGATATCCATAGGGATGCAGCTGGAATCATGGAGCGGCTCAGGCAAGGGATGCAACGTAGTGTGGCAGATGTAGCGGGATTTGTCAAGCGGATTTTCAACAAGACAGCGCAGGCCCTGAAGGTTACCTCATGTCGATCCACCACAGACATCACCGGTGCTCCTTCCAGCTCGAGTGGAGTCCATGCAGAGTCGTCCAGGAGGTTTGATGTGCAATGACCTCCACCGAACCGACATCCACACCGCCACCTCGACCATAGCCTCCAGGGCCAGACACAATAGGTACACATTTTTCATATGCACGACAGTTAGCGATATTTTTTTGTCACTGATGCATTAATTTCAAAAAATATATTATGTACACCTACATACTTATTGACGCTGACACCTAAACCATGGCCAGTGCCGACACCTTCACCGTTCATAGACCACTCAGATAATGGGCACCAATATACTGTCGCATTCAATATATTCAATAGTATATTGAATATATTCCGCAGGTTACTACGGTGATGAAATCGGGACATCTTCATCTGCAATCACGCCTGGCCGTCTACTACTACACTGCATACCATACATATACAACATTGCATTCTATACTAATACATTTATTTGCACATTTATCGTATCTAATAAATTCATCCATTCGCAGGCCCCTCAAGTGATTATACATGGACGACGGCGGCATCATCGTAGTTGTCATACCCGAGTCAGGAGACTGAGCCTAGATCAGACCCCCTATTCGACCTTGTGAGGGACTTCTTCGGGGCTACACCAGACTGCGACGTCATCACGCGATCCCAGTTGCCCAATGCTCCACTACCGACGCAACAGACCCAGGAGAAGGGCTCGACACCTATGATAACTACTAGGCCTACCAGGTAGGTTGGTCCACCGAACATCCTGACCTACTCTAGGGGTCACGTGAGGGCAAACTAGTGGCAGCGGCTATGGGACCATGATGGTGGGAACGGCCGACGGCAGCGGGGGAGACAGCAGTAGAGTTTTACCTTTGCTATTGTAACTTATATGTTTGTTTCATGATGCATCTTCGATTCACGAACTAATCTTACATATTCGGACTGTCTACTTTCTATGTACTACTTACCATGTCATTACTGCATTTCTTAATCCCTCGTAACCGCACGCTAGTTGCATTTCTTCAACAGGTTGACCCATTCCTCGTCCTCGGCTTTGATGTCGAAGTTTAGGGTAGGTTTTAGACCCAACGATGAAATAACAACACATTTGTCCTGACTCAGGCTTTAGACACACCAATGCTTATGGTGGTGTCCTCTTATGATTAATGTGGTAGCACGAGTTAATGTTCTAGCATGAGCACCTTGGGAATGGCATAGACTGGGTTGTATCACCAGTACCTCTGGGACTAACATTGATTATAGCTCTAGCATCAACCATGTGATTGTATGTACCATTCAACACACAAGGATTGCTTGCTTTAGGATGAATGCTTAAAATAAGCTTTCACTTTGCATTAAGATCAAAGGGATAGATGATACTTCTACACCCATGCAAAGTCTATTCTCCAAGCAAAAGGGCATCCCAAATCATGTAATCACAGTCAATTACAATAAATTCTGAACCTTCAGGGATGAATTATTTTTAATTTACTTGTTAATTATTTATTAATATTTGTTACATATTAATTATGATATTTAATACTTGTTTAATATTTTTAAATAGTCAGGGACTCATGCTTCGGTGCAGAGCCATAACGTTGCAGTGAAGGATCAATAAATCTATGACGGGATCTTCAAGTACAAGCTTTCCATAGACACCTGATACCCTGATAGCATTGACTGGCACAACTAGCATTCTTCCGCTAATTTGTGTCGCCACTTTCCTTTGCCATCTTGAGATGATCTAGGTATTCAACATCTATCTATTAAGAACTATGTAAATGCCATCCATGACTATTTCTTTTGTTTACATTTCCATTTCATTAGTTTAGTTCGATGGGTATATGGTTACTATCTTATATTATATTAACGTACTATCCAAGTACAATTCTATCCAATATATGAAAAGCATTACTTAGAAAGCTACTGATACACGAAGTGACCACACAACAGAGCTTCAAGTATGAAATGATAACACCTCTATTGTGAGTTTGGCTTTAGAAACGAAGTGACCACACGACTTAGCTTTAACCATGAAATGACAACCTCTATCCTGACACAGGCTGTAAACATAAAGTGACCACACGACAGAGCTTTAATCATAAATTAAATGACAACACCTCTATCCTGACACAGAGAATCTCTATCTAGGACAAATGCCACAACTTTTCCATCTTTCACAGGGAATCATATGCTCTAGTCCCCAGCCAAGCCCATGCACTCAGTTTATGCACCAGCCTCCAGCCACCATAAATAACCTCATCCTCATCTATAGATAAACCACTCCTTCCTGAACTATCTTAACTGCAGTGTCTTCCTCACCTCCATCAAGCCCGCCCAAGGAACATTGGACGATTTTCATTCCTCAGGGGGTCAAACCGCCAATGTGCTTCTGTGACGATCTTTATAGGCTCCACGAGTCCCAAGACATCTCATACACCTATGGCTTACGCTTCTTCATATGTGCCAACTACCAATACGACAAGCCTCAACATGGACCGTATGAGTACCCATCGGGTATAGTGATATAGATCACTCATGTGGTATTTTTCATATGATTTTATGCACTATTTTACTAATCTCACATCTTATTTTATTTGTTCAGTCTCCTCCACATATCTATGACTTTATGGAATGGCTCAACATGGAGCAAAATAAAAACTAGAAGTAGTGGGTCGATATGAGCATACCGTGGAGCAGAGAAACGTACAAACGTCGGGAGTACAAGCAACAGCAAGAGGAACTACGGATGAAACGGGAAGAGGAGGATCGTATGAGGAAGGCAGTGGAGGAGCTCGCCGTGGCTCAAGCATGCGAAGCAGAGAGGATAAGGGAGCGGGAGAGAGCCCGTCACGCTAAGGCGGGTGGCTCTGATGCCCTGAGAAAGGGCAAATATCCTAGATACACTTAGTAGAGAGCATCTACTGTAACTCAGCATATTTGCACTCACTAAGACATGTTAGGATTAGCAACGACATACTATTAGGTTAGTCTTTAGGCATACCGTATATGCCAATATTTGTTATTGTCATGTCTTTATGGTTATGATCCATTTGCGCAGCAATAATAAACCCCATATCTCATGTAATATTTATCAGCTTATGTAACCTTCGTGCCGGGTATTATACTAATAGTGCTTCACAACTACAATTGTTAAAAAAATAGATTTTGTATCCTCCCAATATTACGTTATAAAAAATTACTCATATAATTTTACATCAAATAAATAAACAAATATCGAAAAATTTACATCGATCCATAATTTTCAAAAAGTAACTAGTCTGTGATGCTATTTTGACCACTTTTTGAACAACTAACATTTTTCATCGATTGAATGTGCACCATTTTTCAAATTAACAAATAATTTAAATTCCAAACGATGGGGCTAATCGCCGCTAAGAGGGCGGCAAAGGCTAACCACCCTATCAGAGGGTGGTAAGGGGCACTGCACAACGGCGCTCGGGGTGGGCCCTACCCGTTCTTTGAAAAAACGGTAAGGGGTAGCGTTGCTATTGTGACATTTTTATCGTCCTTTGAAAAGAGTGAGGATGGTATGCGTCTATTTGTGTAAGTATTATCATCAGAGATGTATTTATTTAAATATTAATGATAATAAATAAACTCTACGTGCTGGCATACGTTGGGCTGATCTCGCTTTTCCTGCCCAACTCTCGAGCAGGATTGTAGGGAAAGCGCAGGGCCGGCCCAAATGGTTGTTTATAGAAAGGGTCTCTTATAGAAAGGAGTTTGCGGATCGTGCGACCCCCTTCCAGCATCGTCTTCCTCCCGCCTACGTGTCTTTCTCAGTCTGTTAAAAATTTGAAGAAAAAAAAATGTTGCGTTGGGTCTCAGAGCTTTTTGATATCGGTCTTTAGAAATGTTGGATTGGTCTTCCAAAAATGTTTTCTAAAACTCACAAATGTTGCATTCAAGCTTCCTAAATTGTTTCATTATGTCGTTTAGAAATGTTTAGTAGGTATTTTTTTCGGAAATTGTTGAAATGACAGAGGGTACTCGAAGAGTTGACTTGATCATGGAGGTTCATAGACGAAATTACCCCCCCCCCCCCGGGACAAAGACATGCAATGGTCAGCATGCCAGTACTAATGCTAATAAAAGCTTCTATTAAAACCTAATTACAATCTGATAGTTTGTGGAGGCAGCTACTCTTTTCCCTAACAATCCACCAATAAACAAGGTAGCATGGGAAATGAAGCAATGCCATGGCGAAATACCTGCATTCAGAATTCGGATTATTCGTCATGACAAACAGAAATGATACCCTCTAAAAAATTACGTTTAGGAAACTGGCATATATTTACGACATACCACAGCGGTGCCCAGGAAGATGCGGGACTGAGAAAAGGGTAAGGCCACCTGCACACAGCATACTCATGCAAGTAAACTTTAGCGAGATGTGCATTGTGCTACCGAAGGTAAAAAAAAATTGGTTAATTGAAAAAATATGCAGCTAACGATGTTTATTACTCTCAGTTGGTTTTGTGTCATAATATTTCAGCCTGATATTAGCAACCAAGAAAAAGGTTGGCATGATATTATTATCCTTACCATATCAAGCCACACGCATGCGCGATCCACTGGGCAATCACGTACAAGCAAGTCCATAGAATGAAGTATGCTATTCTGAACCATAGGAAGGCCTGGAGAGACAGACAGATCACCGCAAGGTTGCATGATTTTGTGAAAGCAATTGATGCGTATATCTCAAAATAAATAAACGCGCCTTGTTCCGATTCCGACTTTACTAACCAAGGTGTTAAGAGCCGTCTCTATCAGTAGGAAGACAAGGTTGAAAGAGTGTATGCATCCCATCACCTGCATTTAAGTTGTGAAAATTATGCAGGTAATGAGTTGAAGTGATGTGATTTTGGCAAATGGATGCAGTGATTTCAGAGTTGTTACTGCTATAACAGGTTGGCTTTGAGGGGTCAGCAATTGGTAGTTGTTTACGAGCAATGTTTGCAGAGATCAAGTCAATGTATCCATTGCACGGGCTGTTAATATAAAAGGCTCCTACCAATGCATCGACAGAAAAAGTAAAGGAAGCAAAAAAAAAAAAAAAAAAAAAAAAAAACTCACTGCATTAAGACTGAAATGCGCTGATGACATGAACGGTACTATCAGGCCCCAGAAGACCACATCCGTCAGCACAACCGCGCCGGCGCTGACCTGCAGACGAAATGCCAGATCTCTTGTATATTGGCAATTTTTATGGTGCACCTCGTTAAATCTGTAAGTTACAACGGAAATGACACCACTCGCAAGAGCACGAACTGAACATGTCGTTGTGACTTGTGAGAGGGCAAATATGTTATACTACCTGGTAGACAATTTGCATGAAGTGTCTCAATCGCCCAGCGCTCTCCCCAGCACCGCCGTCAGGCTCGTCGGCACGGCTGCGGCAGAGCAATCCGGCGTTGCTCTCGGGTTGGTTCGCGCGACTCCCTGAATAATACTTCAGCCACCCGTGCGCGGAACAGAGCGTGGCAACCTGCACGCTCCATAAGTGACTTCCATGGCCGACCAGAAACACGTGTGTGTATGTGCGCCCTCGTGTTCTACGTTGTTCGCACGTACGTACCGCGAAATAGGCGATCTCTAGCAAGAGCGTCCACCTGCAAACGGTTCATGAAAAGTAACACACTGATTGTTACTTACACCGATCTAGCTAGGATGCTGGAGAGAACGGTTCATGTGCACGCGCGTACTCCGTGTAGTACATCATGATGCTGGGGTCGTAGGTCCGCAGGTCCCACAGCAGAACGGCGGCCAGCGCGACCACGGCCGTGGCTCTGAACGCCAGCAGCCACGCCGGGCGCACCCCGGGCCAGCAGCTCCTCCACAGAGCACCGATGCCGTCCTCGGGCGGTGGGTCACTGGTCGACGACGACGACGACGTGGTACGTTGCCAGTTCTTCCGGATGATCGCGCCGAGGGACGCGGCGACGGAGGCCGCGACGACGGCGAAGCAGAGGGAGCACCGCCACTGCACCATGCTTGCTGGGTTGTACGGACCGGTTGGATCAGACGGTATAGTAGCTAGTATTCGACCGGTAGAAGGCACGTACGCAGACAAGGACGCATGGACGAAGTAGACAAGAGGCAGCGAGAGCTGGTTGTTGGTGGTTTAATTTTGACCGGCTGGTGTTACCTAACTGAGCACGCCGTGTTGTTACGAGTAGAGGTGGGATTTGGCCGGGCTGGCTGGCACGGCAGGGTCCCTTGTGCCTCGTGCCGCCTCATGTCAAACAAATTTGGCCCGCTTAGCCCATCGGGCCGTGCCGTGCTAGCACGGTAAGCTGACGGCTAAGTCCAAACATGGCTCATGGCACGTCTTGTCGTATCGGTCTAAGCACGATCTTCTTATTTGTTAACTCGTATACAGTTGCTGCTGTACGATTAGGCATCGTCAAAGTTTCGATCTGACTGTCATGATAAGCAACCACGATTATTATGCTCGATAAACAGGAACACGCATTACATATTGGTAATAACCAGCAAACAAGTTTTGATCTATTCGTAGACATATCTAAGACTCTCTTACCTCAATTAATCAGCGTCACAATGAGAGGCTTTGATAAAATATTACAAGCCCAGTGACCTGCCAACTATGGAGCACTTGTATTAGTTTGATCCATCCTCAATGGCAATACATTTCAATCACTAACTAACAACTCTGCGAGAATCGGACTCATTCATGTCGGGGCGGTCTAGGCATGACCCATTATTTAGGCCAGGCTGGACCACCCATCGTGCCAAGACCCTGGGCATGGCACAGCCCGCGTGTCCGTGCCATTCTGATCGGACCAATTTTTCTCATGTCATATCATATCATGCCATGAACTGTACCAAATCATCGTGCCATAAGCCACCCTAATCGACCCGACCTAAATCCCAACGAGTGGTTGCTCCGAATCTCAAACTTATCCTCAGCTGATCTTAACTCTTTAATGGCCATTGTGTGTACGTAACTTCCAAGTATCAATAAAAATGTGCAGCAATACAATGCATCTAGAAGTAATAGTACATTTCAGGTTTATTTGGCAAAACTCCAACTTCAAAAATTCTTATTTATAGAAATTCTTAGTGTTAGATGTCATAGCTCCAGAAATTCCTGTAGCTGAAGTTAATAACAAACTAGAAATATTTTAATGAGCCGTTATATTTATATTTTATATTTAAAATAAAGACATAAACAACTTAATTTTAACTTACAAACTCAAAATCTATTATGAATATCAGAGATACAAATCTGCCAAACATGCCCTCAGTTGAATACAGTATCACGCTCCTGTGAATAACTGATGTGAAAGGTTGGGACTCGGCACGAGCAAATAAACTCCTCAAATAATGCGCAGCATCACATACGACACTTCATAGAACTTGTGGGGCAAAATGTGGAAGGAAACTGAGAAAAAAAGGTGACTGCCGCGGACCGTGTGGAGGCCCAGCCGCGACAGAGCGGGACAAGGGCGGTGCGGGGTAATTTTATCGCCGTTCCTGGTTTTGTCATTTTTTTAAAAGGGCCGCCTAATTTTATTAAATTAATAAAAATAAAATATATTTTAAATAAAAACTCCTGCAATGCACCCATGCAGTTGTTGTGCGCTAGGGCTCAGGTTTTTAGATTACACCAGTACAAAAGGACCAGCGGTGCTATTACATAATAAACATTAGGCATCAGACGTCAGTGACAACGTATTCGTCGCATAGAAGTCTATGCCGCTAGAGATCGGCATCCTCTCGAAAGGCACACAGTAGGCAGGGCATAGAAGGATCCATTGCTCGGAAGATAGTATCATAGCGGTGCTTCCAAATGTTCCAGCAGCACAACAACATAGTGGACACGGGTTTCCCAGAGATGCGCAACGCCGGGTATGTCTTTTAGCTCACCTCTATCTAGTAGTGTATCCAATATGTTCGGTTTATGGTAAATGGATCTGATGCTAAGCTAAGAAAGTAAATTTTAGTTGGGGCAAGTGTGTTATGCTAGCCACTTTAGTTGAGTTGAAATAATATGATTTTTATAAGGCAAACGTTAATTCTTCTATATAGTTGACTTTTAGAGCAATTCACTAGATCTGTTTTTGAGCTTTGCTATACAAGGAGGAGCAATGCACTATGCACACTGCATACCGCCTTGTAGAGATATAATGTTTATCTTCGTCAAGTATAAATGGACCTTTAGTAATATAATTTGTTTTTTATATTATCTCTTTCTTTGTGTGTTAAATGAGACTTTGGTCATTTGTTAGTGGTGTATCTAGTCAATAGCTTCAACCTTATAATAAGAACAGCTACGTACATCTTGGATGCAAAGGCTAAAATATTTTTTATTATCTTGATGAAATAAAAACCCCCTTTATCTAAAATATGTCTTGCGGCCTGCCTAGTATTGTCCAGATTGTCCAGAAAAAAGGGCATTGCCAGATCAGGTTGCTTCAGAAATATAAATTCGTAATGGAATGTAAATTCGTAAATATACAAAACTCTGTTATCTTCGTAGCTCAGGGGTGCCGGTTTCACACTCAAGCGCGATAGTTGACAGGTGTCAAGTACACTAATTCCTTCTCTTTGCCGTGCACTGTATGTATATATAGTCTGCAACTAATCATGTTTACGTTGGCATTTTACGGCAAGTAGGAAAACAAGGTTCAAAGAGTGTGAAATTTGAACGAACAGTAAGTTGAAGCGTTCAGATTTCGATAAAGTGGCTGCAGTGGATTTCAGAGTTTTTTTTTCTTTGCGGGGAAAGTGGATTTCAGAGTTTTTTTCTTTGCGGGGAAAGTGGATTTCAGAGTTGCTGCTACAAGAATCGGCCGGGTGATTTTGAGGGGTCAGCAACCGGTGGTCATCTAGGAGCAATGTGTGCAGATGGCAAAAATTTAAAAATAGATAACAAACATAACTGTATTTGTTAAAATAGATAATATATCGCGCTACTGCAAAAAAGACTATCAGTGCTAGCTGAAAAATTGCATCAGTACCGGTTTTTCAATCGGCATTTTTTACTCGGCACTGCTAGTCCACTACTATCAGTACCGGTTCACCACATGACACTATTGCTATTTCCAGTGAATAAAGAAAGCGAAAATTGACAGCGACAGGAGCGGCATTCGAGGCGACTTGAGGCTCATCTCCACTACCGCCGGGCACTGTTGCTCCCGTCGCCGCTGCTGCGCTCTCGGACCCACCGCCCTTGGAGCCACGGCTCCCCGCCGCACTCTGCACCCTCGGACCCATCGCCCTTGGAGCCACCGTCCTCAGACTCGCTGCCCTCGGAGCCGTTGCTCCCCGCCACGCTTATATCCTTCGTCACCAACTTCAAGAGCACCTCCGACGGCCACACCTGCAAGAGCAGCTTCAGCCCGAAGCTGCACCACAACAAAAGCAAAAAGCGCGTAACACCAACAGCTCAACATCATTCCGTCACTTCTGATTCCACGCACCTCAACACCAAACTTTTAACCCTCCAACCCACCTGTGGATCTGGCTCTTCATTGACCCCTCTGGCGCGCTCCCGAACCCGATCCACGCTCGGTTCATCTGCACATCCAAACCACGCCACCAGGAACCCCACACAAAACCCAAATGCAGGAGACGGGAAACGCCTAGCACCTTATCCATGACGAAGTCGACGACGGCCTCGGCGTTCTCCAGCGTCGTGCGTTCGCCGAAGGCGATGTCGCCCCAAAGGTCCTTCAGGGTCAGCTGTAGCGGAAGGGTGTCATCACCGTCACTCGAGAGCTCGACCTAACCACCACGAGCAAGCAGCAAAGAGAGGGAAGAAGAGACCGATCAATATGGGCAGGGCGTCATGCTGCGATAAGGTGACCGTGAAGAAAGGGTCGTGGATGGTGAAGTGGGAGCAAGTGAGGGCGGGGAAGAAGGAGTAGGTGAGAGCGATGGACGAGCGCAGGAGACAAGGTAGAGAGAGACAGAGAGGACAAGCACGCGAAGAGATAAGCTCAACGCCGATCAGACGTGAGAGAGATAAGATCAAGCCAAAATCCAATTGAAAAAAAAATCGGGTCTGGCTTTGCTTCAGTGTCGGTTGGAGGTTACAACCGCCACTGATAGTCAGTATCAGCGTTGGTTCGTGCCTAGAACCGGCACTGATACTTCAGTGCCGGTTCTAGGCACGAACCAACGCTGATACTGACTATCAGTATCGGTTTTTAGCGCCTCACTTATTGTTCGTGCGCCGGAGTTTAAGAACCGGTACTAATACATCTTTAGTAGCGGTTATTGTTAAACTGGCACTAATGGGGTGCTACTTTTGACCCCTTCTGTAGTAGTGTCGGTGTATTTGCAAATCTAGTATATGTATTCGACACCTTAAATACCGAAAAATCGATTCCAGTATCTCAGGTACTGAAAACTCCTATATTCGCCAAATATGGCACTGTTTATTGTATTTGGCACATCGGCTGCCGAAAACTCCCTGTATGCCGAATATGGTGAACAGGGTCGTATTCAGCACCTCAGGCGTCGAATACAGGCCAGTCCCGCTCACATCGCGTCAGTCAATGCTTTTGGCGTGGCAAGTCACATCGTGTCGCGTCATTTCACTTTTGCCGCCTTTTTGAATGCACACTCAATTGTGTTTCGCTATAAAATGCGAGGGTGGTGCCATGTTTCACTATAAGGAGCCGCAGCGCGACCAGAGAGCAAACGAGCAGCGCGAGCAAGGGAGGAGATGAGAGGAGAAGCAGCAGCGCTACGCGTGGAGAGGAGAAGCAGCACGAGGTGAGGAGTAGCAGCAGCGCGATGAGAGGAGAATCAGTCCAAGACGAAGAGGAGCAGTAGCATGAGTTATAGTAAGTACTTAAATTATATATTTAATTAATACTTGCAGTAATAATAGTAATTAGAGTACGTAGATTGTTTAATCTGTTCAATTATATTTGTATAATTATTTGCTTAGTTTGATTATACGAATTTGATTATTTGCTTAGTCAGTATAATAGTAATTAGCGTGAATTTGTATAATAGTAATTATTAGCTTAGTCAGAGTAAGTAGATCGTATAATAGTAATTAGTATGAATTTGATTAGTCAATGTAATTAGATTATTTAATTAGTTTAATAACATGATAGCCTAGTGGTGGCACTTTGTGCTAGTGGTGGCCTAGTGCATGCATGCTCTCCATAGGTGGAAGTAGGGTGTCGGTGTAACGAGAGAAAAGAGAGAAAAAGAAAGGAAAAAGGGTAAAGGATAAAAAAATATTTTTAGGAATATTTAAAAAACTTGGGTTGGACAGAAAGATTTGATAAAAATTACAATGGGCCAAAAAATTGTCAAATTGAATTTATTTATTAATAGTGGTGTGCGTATGTTTAATTAGTATTTTAATTTAATCTATTAAAATAGTGGTGCGCATAAGAACTTTTGCCCTTAGTTCAAGAAAAGAAGCAGCTATGAAGTCAAATAGAGCAATATTTTTAGTGTCTTCTACTCATTGTAAACTAGTTCCTTTCTCTCTTCAACTCACCATAAAGAAATCTATTAATAGATTAATAGTGTATTGTCAAATGTGAGCACTAAAATTTTACTAAGAACTATAGATATAGTAGTATTCACCGTAAAAAGGAGATGATTACCCGGGTTGAGAGGGGCATGTTGATGTTTCTGACTTCGGTAAAAGTAAATGTGGTATAAAGAAACCTAGCAAAACTAGCTTCCAAAATATTTTTGAAGTCAATTTATAATGAGATTGAATATTTGATTAGTATAACTTTCATGTTAGTTCAATTAATATTTTAATTCAATATTAATTATTAATTACTTCATTTGAATTCAATATTGATGATTTAATTAGCATTGTTAATTACTTAAATATTTAGCATTGTTAAGTATAGTACTATTTAATTTGAATTGTTAATTTATTTATTATTTATCAAGGGGCGTAATTAGTTGTGTACCGTACATGAATCTGATTAGTTATTTTATTAGATGTATTTTGTTTAGCAGATATGGTATGACTTTCCATATTTACTCTTATCGAAGTTTATTAGAACATCCAGTAGTTTTGCACGGGAGACTCATAACAGTTCAGAACTGCCAGCACATAGAGAGTTCGATTGAGGTACTAATGACCTGGATGGCATGAAATCACATGTTATGAGCCTTTTGCGTGTGAACCAACAATATCATATTGTTGTCCTGGAGGGTGTGCGGCTACGTCTTGTTCCAAATAGTTTGGTCGTTGTCCATACGTTGTTCAAGATGAGAAGAAACAACGCATGAGTTTTATACTCACACAAGGCATTGGAGGAGAACTTTGATATGGGGTTATACGTAAACATAGTGTCACGAAGACATACACATTCCACTTTTCTTTTGGCGAGATGGCCGTAACATTGAGGGACGTGGCCATGCTGACCGGGCTGCCAATCAAGGGCGCCCCGTTAGTAGTTTCGCGACCAGCAAAGGAGTATGGAAGGGTTACATTGATGGCAGATAATTATTTGTTATGTAATGCACTTCAAATATTGTAGTGCTATTCAATCTTCATTGACCATCTGTATCTTGTAGGTTTTGTATGCAATATGACAAGAAGGATGTTAGCCTCTCCATGTTCTAGATTCATGGGCTGCCACAGTTTGGTTCATGCCCACCAGATATGGACAAGGCTACAGTTTTACAGCACTATGAGGTGTACTTGTACGTCCTGCTAGGAAGCATCATGTTCTGCAACACGATAGACGATTATGTCGTCCCCCATATTGTATGGTTAGCGAGTCAGCTCGCACATCCTTATGAGCCGACATCTTACAGTTGGAGATCTTTTGTACTAGCTGCCTCATACAAAGGATTGTGTGATACAACCCAACGATCAAAGAAGAGGGGATCAGTTACAGGCTGCCTACACCTCTTACAGCTATGGAGCTGGGAGTACCTCCCAATTTGTCAGCCTTGGGTGCTCAAGAGCTACTATCCAGTCCTCATCTTCGATGGCATTACAGATGACATGAGACCTACGATGGGATATCGGTGGATGCATGGCAGGGTGAGATGGAGTCAGCAGTAAGACCATGGTAGCTATTTCCGAGTGATCAGTGATTTGGACGTCCTTAGCGTCGATCTCATGGAGTGGGATCCATAGCGTATGGCACGAGTGGCTGAAATTGCGATTGGAGGGCTCATCACATCATATTGTTGGTGTGACTTAGTCTTATGGATCCCCAAATACTTCTTATTGCACATGAACAATGTGGAAGTATATTCTCCTGAGTGTGTACATAGGCAGCTTGGGTACCAACAGGTGATGCCAATACCTCCCCCATAAGACATCGGTCAGGTGCTAAGTAAGTGTGTTATTGTAGGTAGCATTGGTACCTTTGGTGATGCATGTTAATAAATTATAGCACATACAGGAGGAGCGCACAGGGGGGTAGAGGCATGTAGGACTGGGCATCTGTGAATGTTGAGCACCTACAGAGGTGGATAGAGTCAGTCACGGTGGATATCGTCGTTACTGCTGGACAATACGATGATGCCACGTACTGCGAGTACCTTTCATGGTACCGTCCGCGTACGTATGCCACCTTACTCAATGGACTTGTAGAGTCGGGCCCCAAAACCTTCCCAGAGGATCGTGCCCGTCTTCTTTATGTTGTGGTAATTACTGCGGTACTTATAACATTTTTTATTGGTTAAATATTTGTATTACTGACATGACCCTCATCTTATACAAACCAAAGAGACGTACGAGATGCATACGTAGGTGGAGCAAGCTTGTCGGGAAGCAAGCAGATCATCAACACGGAGGGATCGGAACCCTCTCCGGGACTACATGAGGACGAGAGGGTCTCGCTTCTTGTTCACTATATGTGGTCTAGGTTGTTGTGCCCCGCGTTGGAGGGGGTATGACCTACCAGCCATGGACCCCTCCCGTGCCTCCCACAACAGGCACTCATCCGGTGCCCGTGACAAACTCGTTTGGGCACAGTCGTGAGAAGTCCCATACGGTAGGATATTGATGATGATGAGCAATAGAACACGAGATAGGGGCCAGCACAGGCCGTTGGGATGAGTCGCTAGTGCATTTGTTCGGTGCACTTGTACTTGTTAACGATACATGTATTATTGACTTTATTGACGTAGTCATTCCTATTATGTATTATTCATTATATTGTTAATTTAATTATTTTTAATTTATGTAATATTTGTTAAATAATTCTAACACACAATTTATATAATGTTTGTCAGATAATTGTGATATTTAATAATCAGGGATTCGTACTTTGGTACAGAGTCATAACGTTGCAATGAAGGATCAATAAATCTATAGCAGGATCTTCGAGTACAGGCTTTCATGGACACCTAGAACGATCCATATAGCACTTAATGTCTCATTGTAGGTTGTGCGTGAAGGGGAGGATGGTCCCTTCAAGGAGAGTAACATAATCCAAGTCGTGGCCAAATTGCATGTAAGGCTCTTCTGTTCCGCGTTAACCGCTCCACTCTAACATATAACCACTGAGGATCTTAGGGCCCTCTTGCATGAGCGGCGTCAAACGTATCTCAGGGTGTGCGAATTGGCCGACCAACCTTCTGTTCTAGGTTTCTCTAGTAGGCAAAAAAACGATAGTGATGTTACTCGACCAGTATGCATCCCACATTCAAGTTCGTAATTTCCTATGTGCTCACCCTACTTATATTTCTTCCATTGATTCGAATGCACCTCTTTTGTGTTATGCATTCCCGAAAGATGCACAGTTGATCAACAAAGACATCACAAACTTCTTGGTGATGTATATGCTCTTCGGTGGGGGTGTCATGCTTGGTTCACGTAGAAAACGACAACGGTGTGAACCTAAGGGGTACAGGGGCGCCCTCTACTACTCATCCAGAAAATAATGAGGACGATGAGGATGATGATTTCATGTCCCCAATTCCTCGACGTTCCAACAGCAACACATGAGAAGGTTCAATGACCACTCCAAGAGGACGTTCACACACCACACCGAGATGGCGTACAACCAACAAAGAAATAGGACGTGCTACTATCATGATAGCTCAAGATGATGATGACGACGATGATTTCATGCCACAACAACCCCTCCCTCCGAGGCCTCCATCTCCGGAGGACATTGATTGCACTGAAAATGATGGTGGATTTACTGATACACATCCAACTTCCAATTACCACTTCAGAGACGACAACCATATTACCCTGATAGCATGAACTGGCACAATTGATATTCTTCCGCTAATTTGCGTTGCCACTTTCCTCTACCATCCTGATATGATCTAGATATTCAACATATATTGCACTACGAACTATGTAAATGGTAGGTAGGACTATTTATTTTGTTTACGAACTTTTGTGAACTATTTATCTAATGAATGTGATAGTAAGTTTATTATATTAACGTACTGTTCAAGCACAATTTTTTTCAACATATATAAGGTATTTGTGAACTCAGGTTTTAGACATGTTAATGTATCACCAGCATCTCAAAGACTAACATTAATTGTAACTCTAAAATCAACAATATGATTATATGAACCGTTCAACCTCGGGTTATGCTTGCTTTAGGATGAATGCTTAAAGCAGACTTCAATTTTGGATTAAGATCAAAGGGATACATGTTACTTCTACACCCACTCAAAATCAACAGCTTTCACTAGAAATGCTTTCATAGGATTTTATACCTCCATGCAAAAGCAACAATAACTTATTGCTAAACTTTTGCAGAATAAAATGACCACACTAAGCAACAGTTTTCACAGAGAATCTCTGTCAAGCATCAATATCATAACTTTTCCAGCTTTCACAGAAAATCCTATGCTCCAGTCCCCAGCCAAGCTCATGCACTCAGTCCATGCATCAGTACCCAGCCACCATAAATAATCCCACCCATCCATGGATAGACCACTCCTTCCTCAACTCTCTCAACTATAATATCTTCCTCAGCTCCACCAAGCCCACCCAAGAAATATTATGGGATTTTCATCCCCTAGGGGGTCGAACCGTCGATGTGCTTCAGTGACAACCCTTGTAGGCTTCACGAGTCCCAGGACATCTCCTACACCTATGCCTATACTTCTTCATGTGTACCAACTACAAGTACGACAAGTCTCAATATGGACCGTACAAGTATCCACGGTATAGCGACGTATATCACTAATGTGGCACTTTCTGTACTATTTTATGCACTATCTTACTAATCTACCCGCTTGTTTTATTTGCTCAGTCTCCTCCACCTATCTGTGATTTCATGGAATGGCTAGACATAGAGCAAAATACGCACCAGAAGCAGTGGGTCGACATGAGCATACGATGGAGGAGGGAAGCGTACGAACGCCGAGAGTATGAGCAACAACAGGAGAAACTACGACTCAAACGTCAGGAGGAGGTGCGTACGAGGAAGGCAGTCAAGGAGCGCGCCACGGTTGAGGCACGTGAAGCAGAGAGGGAAAAGAAGCGGAAGAGGGCCCATCGGGCTAAAGCGGAGGACCCTAATGCCCTGCGAAAGGGCAAATATCTTAGATACACTCAATAGAGAGCATCTATTGTAACCTAGTCTATTTTAATTCTCTAAGGTATGTTTAGTTTAGCAGTGACACACTATTAAGTTAGTCTTTAGGCGTACCGTACATGCCAACGTTTACTGTCGTCACCTCTTTATGATTATGGTCCATTCGCGCAACGACAAAAAAACTCATATCGCATGTAATGTTTATCAACATATATAACGTCTATACCGAATTATATGATAATCGTTCACAACTATTATTATTTGACAAATTAGATTTTGTATCCTCCTGACGTTACTTTTCTAAAAAGTTACCTACACAAATACATTAAATGAATAATAAAAAAATCGATAAAATTACATTGAAATAAATTTACACACACTCACTTATCCGGTTTCTTTTTTTATTTATTTGCACTTACCTTGATAAAACTAAACTATGCTACAAAATCAGCCCGCTCATATTTTATAGCAAAACATGGTAGCACGTGGATCCAAAAAAGTGATAAAAGCGAAACGATGCGATCATCGCACCAAAAGCACCGACCTGAGGTGCCGAATACAGAGATTTTTCGGCACCTAAGGTGCCAAATATAGGAGTTTTCAGTGCCTCAGGTACCAGAATTAATTTTTTTGTTAGATATATCTAATATATGTGCTAAATTTATACATACACCAATATATTATCTATTTTGAGAAATACGTCTATTGCCTAGTTTTGAATTTTTGCTATGCAGATGGATACCAAGTCTATTCTTTGCATGGTGAGTTCACGTACTCACTGCATTGCGACAGAGGAGAAAAGAAGGTTGTGGGCTTTCTTTTCTTTACTATGGGCTCTCAATCGGCCCAACTATCCTGAGGAAAGAGTTTTTTATTTTTATATTTTTTAATATAAATACTTGTAAAAATATATCTTGAATGAAAATGTTTACCAAAAAGATGCCTACTATCCTCTTAAAGGGTTACAGCCCTTTTAAAGAGCGGTAAGTATGCCACGATGACACGGACAGTGCCACGTGAATCTTATCACCCTCTCATTAGACTATCTCCAACCATATTTCTTTCATTTCGTTCCTTTCTCGATTCCCTTCCCTGTTCACATTCCCTTTATTTTCTCTTATCTCCCACAACATCCCTTCAAGGGGAATCGCGAAAGGAAAGGAGAGAGAATTTCATCCTGGAGGGAATGACCTTGGAAATCCCTTCGTGACGGGAACCGTGAAGGGAAACCATTGGAACGCTGAAGGGAACGAAAATCCCTTCACGATGAGAATCTGAGCCGTGAAGGGATTTCCTTGGGCTCAGTCTTAGGTGGTTAAGCCTTACCGCCCTCTGAGAGGGTGGTTAGTCTTTTTCCCATGATGAACCGTACCTCGCAACTCAATTTCCTTTTAAATTAAAATGGTTTTAGGATTATGGATACCACATGAATTACGGAACACGTATATAACAAATTTAGGATTTTTAGAGCAACAAAAGACTTTTATTTTAAACAATAAAGATGAGAAAGAAAATTGAATTGTGGGGTATTGTTCACCATGTGTAAAAGAATAACCGTGCTCTTAGAGGGTGGTAAGGCCTACGTGCAATCGTGGTATGCTTATCCCCCTCCGAAAGGGCTACATCTTTTTGAGAGGACGATAGGCGTCTATTTCCGCAAATTATTCTATCTGAGGTATATTTTTGTAAATATTTATGTTAGAAAATGTAAAAATAAAAAGAATTCTTGAGGAAATACTCGACTGTGTACTCAAACTTTTTTATTTTTCAATATTTGTAAAAGTAAATGCTCATTTATAAAATTGCACATCTAGACTATTTCTGTCTGCTGCTTAAGCAACAACAAGGTGTTGCTCATCTAAGGGACGACACCTTTAAAAGATAAAAAATAACAAAATAAAAACACTATATTCTATTGCTCTCAAAATTTAAAATACTATCAAAATAATCATAAAATTTCTTAAAAAATATATATTATAGAGGATAGACCGGTCTAGCTCAAAACAAATTAAGACAAAAAATATTATTTTTACAATGAGAAAAAAGAGAAAAAATTCATTGTACACAGTTTGACACTGTATACAGTGAAATTTGTCTTTTTCTCATTGTAAAAATATTGATTTGAATTGAAATTTTTTGGAGAGATATATTATAGATTTCTCTACGATATACTTTTTTTCAGATTTTTTTTGACTATTTAGGTAGTGCTTTGAAATTTGAGAGCAATGGAATGTATTGTTTTTTTATTTTTTAAGTTGTCATCTGTTGAAAGGGTGATATCATTATTTTTTAAAAGGTGACATTTACTGTCGCTCAACCAACGAGTGACGATAGGCTAAATATGTAATATTTTAAAATAGGCATGTACTTTTGTAAATACACTACTGCAAAAAGCACATCAATGCTGGTTGAAAAATAGCATCAATTCCTATTTTTCAACCAGCACTCTTTACTCAACACTAATAGTTGACTACTATTAATATCGGTTCGTCACCCAACAGTATTGCTATTTTCACAGAATAAAAAATAGAAAATTGGCAGCGACGGGAGCGGCATCCGAGCCAGGTTGGAAAGAGCCAGCTCAAATGCAGATCCCGCCGCCGCTATCGCGCTCTCAGACCCGTCGTCGCTGCAGTGCCCTCAGAGCCACCGCAGCTGCCGTGCCCTCAGAGCCACCACTACCATGCTCTCAGACCCATCGTCGCTGCATAAGTTAGACAACATGCAAGTGGAGTACAACAGATCGAAGAACACCAACAACACAGGCCAGACGTGAGCAAGCACATGCCTGCACTCCATAGCGACCAGATCTGAGGATCAGAGCATGGGGCTTGCTGTGGTGAGGTTATGATGAAGGGGAGAGGTGGTGGGGCAGTGAGATGGAAAAAAAGCAGAGGGAGGATGGAGCGAGACAATGGCTAGGAGCTCTTAGTAGAGTGAGAGAAAGCAGAGGCAGAGTGAACAGATGAGCGCATGAGATAAGGTAGAGAGAGAGCGGACGAGTGCGTACGCGAAGAGATAAGCCCAGCGCCGATCGAACGCAAGAGAGCTCAGACCGAGCCAAAATCTCATTCAATAAAAATTTTGGGTCTGGTATGTTTCAGTCCCAGTTGAGGCTACAACCGGCACTGATGGTCGCAGCCAAAATCCCATTCAATAAAAATTTCGGATCTGGCTATGCTTCAATGACGGTTGGTATATGAAATCGGTACTAATAGTAACTATAAGTGCTGGTTCGTGATTAGAACATGTACTGATAATGACTATATGTGCCGGTTCTAAATGTCTTATTCGTTGTTCACGCTTGGGAGTTTAATAACCGATACTGATATGTCTTTAGTAGTGGTTATTGTTGAATCGGTACTGATAGAGTGCTACATATATGGTGTTTTATACCAGTGATATTAAAAACAATCTCCGTGTACCTACTTCCTGCGTAACGCCCCGGCCCGACCCAGCCCAGCCCAGCCACCCTCACTGCTGCCGGCCCTGACCACGACAGTAACAGTAACACTCTCTCCAATTACCAATTTGCTGCCCTCTCATAAGAAAATTTACTCCAATAACTGTGGAGAAACGGTTTTCCCAGCTAGTACACCAGTCAATCTCCTGACCTCTAAACATACAGCACCAACAAAATGATCTGACCAAGCTCATGGGCCATTGATTGTGCCGCGCGACCCCTGCTTCCAGGTGATGCATACATACACACACAAGTCCTAGGAGCAGAGATCTATCCATCTATGGGAATGACGACGGCCGTGCCTCCTCGTCCGTTCTCGTTGTTCTGGGCGGTGGCCTGGCGCATACAGTCAAAGTGCAGTAGAAGTTCAAGACTAGCTAGCTACCGACAACTGATGTAATAATGCAAGCAGTACTCATCAAGATCACATGCATGCTGCCGGTACGTTCCCTTCCCGAATGGCTTGGTTTCAGGCAACCCAACCCAGAGATGATATTTGATTTTTGACCGGCAAACAACAAGACCGTAGCTCAAAACGCCTAGCTGATCAACAACCTGCCCGTCAGGGTTGGAGGGCCTGGCTTACTGTCCCTACGCGTACATCGGTATATTTTTAATGAAATAATATCTTTATTCCAGTCTCTGTATAAGGCATGCATCAAGTCATTCAATATTACAAAGATTGAGCCATAGGCTCCGGAAGAAAGTGCCAACAGATAGCATAGTAAAAAAGTTCTTAAACATGATTGACAAAAACTCAGGAACAAATGCTTCTAGTTGGCTTCCATCCATACTTAGCGAAAATCTCCATTATTGTTGCTTCTAACAAATGGCATGCCCATTTCATCCTCTCCCTTAAGCATAATCCTTTTGCAGCAGTGACCAAAAATGGATCCAATAGATTCCCTGAACATCATCTGCATATACGGGTGAGCTTTTATCTTATAAAAAACAACATCATTTCTGCACAACCAAATTGCTCAGCAAAGAGCACTCGCTCCAACCTAAATTTGGAACTTATTTTTGAATCAAAATTTCTTAACCAATCCCCAAACAAACGAGCTACACTTCTAGGAGGTTCTAGACCCAGTGCAACTTGTGTACTACCCTCCATATAAACTTCACAAACTGACAATCGAAAGAAAATATGTTGGATAGTTTCATAGTTATTAAAAAAGAGCATTGTGTACTACCCTATCAACTATGTTTTACTAAGTTATCCTTTGTCAGTATTACTCTCGCTGTAAATACCATAGAAAAATCTTTATCTTTGGATGAAGCTTTAATTTCCACAAGAAGCGGTCTGGATGAATGATATCATGATCTATACATCGAATGAACGGTAAATTGTCCATGTTTGTGTAAGAGACCATATATGGTCATGCAACTTTATTTTATTCTATTTGGAAGATTGCCTTCTTAATCTCTTTTTCAGTAAACATCTGTGTAACTGTGAGAATCGAATTCTCCACATATCCTCCTCCGAGATTCCATCATCTAAAAATGGTTACTCTCAGTGGACCAAAAAGATCCTTATAATTAGGTACACGTGGATGCAATACAAAAAAAACAAAGTGCAGCAAGGCATGCACCTGTTGGTTTGTAGAGAGGAACACGGATGCTCCGGTGAATGCTGATGGGATGGGATGGGATGGGATGGTTGTGACTCGGCACCAGTGTCTCAAATAATGCGCAGCAAACCATTGGAACACAAGCTCACATAGGGAAGGGGTGGCCCAGTAGCAGAACGAGCTCGCGTCATCGACCATTTCTCCCGGCCGGCCCGAGACAGGAATCTTGCAGCCCAGTTTCCGCGCCCCTCGCGCTTATATTTAATATTTGCAAAATTACATGTACTTTTAAAATATTTTCAGAATTAGGCTACCGTCAGCATTTACATTTGATGAACATATGATACTTTGTAGGCTTTATGGTCAAATCGGCCCGAATTAATAAGGATGGTGGACGGGTGAGATTTTTCTCGCATCGCGCTTTAGTGGGCCTATTGAAAAGGTCATCCAGTTATCACCTGTTGGGTGATATTTTGTGGGTCTCACGGTCAAACCAGCCTGAATTTAATAAGTGTGGTGAACGGGTAAGATCTTTCTCGCATCATGTCTTTTCGGGTCTACTGAAAAGATATCGTTCTTTTAATGGGCGAGATCTTTTCAGTATATATGGCGTCACGCGTGCCCGACTGACGTTATCACTCTCATTTGTTGTGTGTCCGGTTGAGAGAAGAGGCAGAGAGCGTGTTGAGAGAGGAAGGAGAGGAGGAGAGAGGAGGGGAGGGAGAAAAAATAGGAGACGAAGCCTTGGTGGAGAAAAAAGTATTTTTTTTACTCTGTTTTTTTACAAATTTGATAGGATAATCACTAGTACTAGATTTTGATATAGGTTAGAAGTTAGATTTAAGGTTTAAACGTAGGTTAGAATCTAGAGATAGGTTTAGAACTAGTGTTAGATATAGTTTAACAATTAGATTTAGTCTACATGCATATGTAAGCAATTAGATGTAGTATTTAGACATATGTTAGATATTAGATGTAGGATTTAGACATAGTTTAGATAGAAATTACGCAATAAATGTAGGATTTAGAGGTTTTAGATGTAGCAGCATGAGGATTTTTTTTTCTTGCAATGTAGAATAACCGTTGGACCATGTTTTTAATCAATGCTGCAATATTGTAGACGTCAACTTACGCATGTTTTTTTTGTCAAAATAATGGTAGGATTTTATATTGATGGTTGGCAGGTACGTCAGATAAGTGGTAGTTTAAGATTTTTTATGAGGATGGTGAAATATTTTTATGGTCTGAAATGGGTAGTATAGTTGGTCTTTGAGTCAATAAACAAGAGTATTTTCAGACATATGCAAAAGAGTGTCGAGCATTTGTATGATTGGTTGATGCGGAGTTTCAAAATAGACATTGAGATTCAAGAGGTAACCATTAGCATTGTGAACGACTGTAGGAGAGATGGCGTGTACTGAGAGGTGTACCCCTCAGGAAAAATCAAGTATGAATGATGTACTTGCAGGATGTAGTAGAAAGAGATTGGCTACCTATGTTGCTTGTGCAATGAAAGAATAAGGAGGGAGTTAGGGAGATGCAGGGTGGGAGTATGTGGAGAAAGAGGAGGTTGATGAGGAAGAGTGTGATGAGAAGGGTAATGAGGATGGTGAACCGGATGCTGCACAGTCATCGAATGATTCAATTGAACTCACCGGTGAGGCAGACGAGGGGGAACGAATCACTTCTCTAATTGAACAGATAGAGCGGGATGATCTTGAGTCCGACGAAGATCTTGAGTATGACATGTCGAATGATGTTCCTGTTCTTGCGAACTAGAACAATCCAAACTTTAACAACCTTATGGTGAATTAGATGAATTAGGTGTCGTAATAGTATACGCAGAATGAAGTGACCGAGAGGCTAGGTATCATACCAGTCAGGCCATGAAGGATGATGTGATTCAATATGCGATATCGCTTCAACGATAGTTTTATATTGTGAAGTCAAGCAAGAAGGAATATGATATGAAGTGCGTGAAGGAAGGTTGTCTGTGGCAGGTGCATGGCTTACATGGGAAGTGGATTGAGTATTAGGAGATGCCAATTATGGTGAACTACACTTGCATGCTAGACGAACTTGAGCCCAGTCACAAGAACATCACATCAGTCTTTGTAGCTAATGTGATGGATGTCCAAATTGTGAACAACCTGAACTACTAACCAGGATCTATAATCAGGGCAATTGAGGAGGAGTACAAGTACACTATCAGCTATAACAAGGTACGAAAGGCGAAGAGAAAGGCAATTGAGATGAGGTTCGAGACCTACAAAGTGTTATATGAAAATCTTCCATGCTTGCTGTAGACCATTGCTCGAAAGAACCCGGGGACGTATTACGGCATTAATAAGTACTTATTGCTATTTGAACCTGGCAATTATGTCCTGAAGCGAAGCTTTTTTTGCCTTAGGATCAAGTATCAAAGCTTTCGAGTATTGTCGATCTATCCTCTACATCGATGGCACTTTCCTTACCGGCGTCTACAAGGGTTAGATCTTGACTCGTATTGGGTAGATGGGAATAACCAAGTGTTATTTTTCAACTTTGCATTTTTAGAGAGTGAGAACACTAACAGTTGGTATTGATTCATATACCATGTTAAGATGATAACTGTGGGTGCTCGGCCGGATGTGTGCCTTATACATGATCGGCATGCAAGGATACTCAAGGCCATTTAGGATCTGCGGAATGGTACGGATGATGGCATGATGGGTCATGTGTGGCCAGATCTATAGAGTAGGTGGTGTATGAGTCATTTGGGTGCAAACTAGATTTGGCAATTTAAGAACAAGAACCTCATGAATATGCTCAAGAGCTTGTACGGTCATAAGCAGCAGTGGAAGTTTAATGCGCTTTGAAAGACATTGGATGAGTTGACAAAGAAGCAAACACAAGAGTGTGCACAGAGGCCCGTTAAGGGATCAGAGGACGAACTAATTGCTCTTGAGTTCCTGCTAATGGATAATGAAGCTGGCATAATGCGGAGGATCGGGTCATCTTCTAGGTCATTTAGCAAGTGGATTGATAATTAGCCAAATAAGAAGTGAGCTCTGCTCTATGACACAAACATGGCTAGGTATGAAAAATGAGTACAAATTTAGCAGAGGTGTACAACTAGATCATGAAAGGTGTGAGAGACCTACAACTAGTGGGGATTGTAGAGTTCATACTTCTAGGAACCTGCAAGTATTTCAGAGACCGTTATGCATTAGCTCAGCCAACGCTAAATGATGCTCGTCTAATTTTTGAGACGAATATGACTAAGTACATGGAAGACAAGACAGAGAAGGTAAAGATGCACTAGGTGAAGACCATGGGAACTTCACAACACATATACGAAGTTATTTGTAGGGACAAAGGAAGGAGGGGGGGCAAACGTGAGAGAGTTATCCAAGAGTGCACCCTCTTCGATGATAGGTGTGATTGTCGTGCGCGATGTGATGGGCATGAGGACTCAAAAGCACTTCTTGGACTACTTCAAAAAGGAAGCTATGTTCAACACTTGAAATCATGAGGTTTATGGTTTTGGGATTTATGGTTTTTTGATGAAGGATCCTAGGCCAGATTGTGTGTTCATCCCTGATCCCAAGGAGATGAAGCAAGAGAAGGGATGACGCAGGAAAACGAGGATTCGTAATGACATGAACGAAGTAGAAGTCGGCCATCGCATGACATTATGCAGCAAGTGCAACAAAATAGGGTATACTTAGAAGAAATTCACCGTTAGTGTGCCAAGTGCCAACCCCGCTAAAGCAAGTCCTTTTGGCTTAGCTGCAAATGGGAGACACTCTCATGCTTGTCGATCATAGGTTTTGTCAAATCATTGAGTTCGATTAATGTTGTAATTCACGGTGTGATGGATATCCGTATGCGCAACATTATAGTTTGATATTGTAGTAGTGAGACTATTATTATGTTTGAGGTTGTAATGTGTTAAGTTGTGATTGTTATTTTCTTTGAGTATGTTGTGTCCCGCGGAATGTATGGGACTATGGTAACATATTTGTGTATGTATTGAATAATTTAATCTCTCATGTCATATGTTGCAATCTTACTTGTTACTTTGTATTTATTTTGCTTATGAAAGTATAAATAATTTTTGAACATGCAGGTATGACGCACCTGGAGTTGCTTGACACTCAGCTCGATGTGAGGCACCATTTGTACCTCACCACTGTGTAGGAAGAGGAGCTCCTAATACTACAAAGACAACCCCATGTACCGGATGATCTCATGAGCGTTAACGCTCATTGGATCCCGAGGTTTGTATCATTTTAATGTAACATTGTCTACGGCTTGTTGTCGCATTGGTTCGCTAACTGTATTTTGTTTGCAAGTTGCGTGCTGCTGGGCTTCTTCTGCTGTGTCGGATGGTGGAGGTGGACGCGTTGGTGGGGGCACCGAGTCGGCCATACACTTCAGCTACGACAGGGCCATGCTCACAGCCCTTGTGGACAGGTGACGTCCTAAGACGCACACCTTCCACCTCCAGTGCGACGAGATGACGCCCACACTTGAGGATGTCTCCATGCTACCAAGTCTGCCTTGCGCGAGTGCTGCTGTTGGAGTGAGGGATGTGGGCGTGGCGTGGTGAGGCAAGTTGCTTGGTCGCTTCTCTGTTGTTCACCGGAGGGACAACCTAGCCCCCTTCAGGCCTTTTCCAGGGTCGAAGAAGCACGACCCAACGAAGTCCTTTCTCATTTAGTTTGTGATATGTTCCTCTTGTACAGTTTTGTCATGCCATTTATGTTACTAACCGCTGAACTTATTTGTAATTGTTTCTTCATTGACAGGCAAACAACATCCACCCACTGGCAAGCGACGATGACGTCTCCCACAACTTGGAGGCCTACCTTCTGTGGTTGTTTGGGTGGATCATGTTCACCGAGACCCATGACAATACGGTCTCGAGGAGCATGATCCCCTACACCAGAGAGGTTGCGAACGCTGTACCTAAAGAGATCTTGTAGTATAGTTGGGCTTCAACTGGGCTAGCTGCGGTGTATCAGGGCCTGTGTGACGCATGCACAAATACTGACATGAATGAGATCCACACTAGTTGCCCATTACTATTGCAGTTGTGGTCATATGAGCGGTTCGCCATCGGCAGGCCTGTTGTCGACCACAGCTTGTACCAGCTTCCTGCCAACAGCGTCAATGGCCTCACCATGGGCTCTTTGTGGTGCTGACATTGTGTAAGAGCTAAAAACATTGCACGTATTTGTTAAATCCTTCCATTATTATGTTTCTCTAATTTAGTTTTGTTGCACAACCAACTTGATCTAGTGTGCAGACCCACCGCGCGTACCCGGACTTCGTTCACTAGTTCAATGAGCTGACGGTGCATGACGCCAGGTGAAGGCCGTACACGGAGGAGGAGGTACTTCTACGCGCTCCAGTTGGACTTTCTTTGCTGTGCACATGGGACCAGGAGTACTGACTGGCACGGCGCGCCCTTGTGTGCGACATCTACGTCGAGGAGTACTCCTCGCATCGCGTGATGCAGCAGTTCAGCAGGTTCCAGGTGTTCCCGCTCACTAGGACAATGCCTAGTAACATACACAATTGTGTATTGTTGTAATTAGCTCTTCAGCTTCATCATTAATCATATGTCTGTTTCTTATATTTATGCAGACTCGCACGCAAGGAGGCTCATAACACGAGCATGTTTGTGACACGTGTGCAGCTGGGGGTCCTCAAATGGGACCAGACTATCGAGGACATCATCGACAAGGATCAGAGAGACTGAAACCAAACATAAGTACGATATTAGGATGGAGGAACCACGACTGTAGCAAGAGGCAATACACAAACACCAACAAGAACATCAACACCAAGAACAAGAACGCAAGCGACATACCGAGGAACTTCAAAGGTGTGAGGAGGAGCACCGTCTTCGATAGGACAATCTAAGGAGGCAGAAGGTCGAGCTTCAAAGGCGTGAGGAAGAACTACAAAGGTGTGAAGTACTCCTGCATCGGCAAGAAAAGGCTGAGCGCAAAGCAACACATCAAAGAATGGGAAGACATCCCCGGTCCACCCAATAGAAGCTTTTTTCTATCCGCATCAATATAATATTACTGTCAACTTTATGTTACCCACATGCATCCAACTGTGCCAATAAAATTGACGGCTTGTACTAGAACTCGTCACATTAATAAATATGTACTCGATTGAAGCGTAGCCTTTTCAAAAGTAGCAATTTCAGACTTAACAATTGCAAACCTAGCCTTTTTAGAAGTAGCCTTTTCAAATCTAACCTTTTCAGAACTAGCCTTTTCAGAAGTAGCATTTTCAGATCTATCATTTTTAAAAGTACCCTTTTCAGAAGTAGCCTTTTCAGACCTAGCCTTTTCAGATGGGGGCTGTTCAGAAATAGACTTTTTTAGTTGACACGACAACTCCTTATAGTGGAATCAATTGCTTTTCTTGAGCCAATTTCTGTGGACTTAGTCCATGCACCAGCACGAAACCGCATTATAAATAGATGATCTCTTAGCCACATGTATAACCAAACCACTAGCCTCAACCTCCATAACTCCTATCAAAATGACATCCGATTATTTCCCCAAGAAATATTTGCTGGATACTACGCCTGATAGGGTCGAAGTGTCTATATGCTGGTGTTGAGACCTTTGTAGGGTGATGAAGTCATTCAAGTTCTTCGACACCTACGAAAGGATGTTCTTCATGTGCCGCAACTACGAGTATCATCCACCCTAGGAAAGCACCAATGTTGGCTCCCGCCGTCAGGCAATAACTTCTGACCAAACTACTCCAAATACAACTGAGATTTAACACTGAACATCCACGGACAACACCTTGCTCTCGCATGTTCAACGGATGACGATGGCCTATTCATATAAGATCCTGAAATAAGCATTTAATTTTACAAATATTAAAAAATATATAAAAAAAAACCGTGCACTTTCTATGCACCGGCCCAGAGGGACGGTTGTCTGATCCCTATTACTTGGCGGAAACCCGCGCCCCTGTCGCGGTCGTGTCACCCTATTTTTTCAGGACCGTCCGTTTCTCTCGTGACCCGCCGTGCATCCATGTATTTTTTCGAAAAAGCACTTGCGTTTTCTCAAAAATCAACCCGCGTTCCAACCCATCCCTTCTCAGTGTCGTCCTCTACTTCCCATCGTCAGCGAACCTGCTCGTGCCATTGGTCCCACCTTGTCTATGGAACCAGATCCTCTGACTTAAGAGAGTGAAGTCACGGGTGAATAGTACATGTGACTTTACCTCTCTGCGAACCGTCAGATTGAAAATAAACGAACGAGATCTATCACTACAGTTCAGATACAGTATGTTCATATACAGTATGTTGCTACAGTAAAATCACCGCAATAGGCACAACACTGTTTACTTCCGCACAGAAAAATACTGTTCATTAGTGACTTCTATTCTTTTCTGCCCATTCCGCGGACCAGGTGCAAGGTGGAGCGGCAGCGCGCGGAGGAAAGTAGCAGCTAGGGAGTGGAACCAGCGGGACAGCCGCCTTCACACGCTCGCCATCGCCCGTCCCTGGCGCTCCTCGGCCTCCTCGCTCGGCGAGGGATTCATCTGCACGCCACCTATAAACTCCCGTGAGCCTTCCCGGTGAGCTGGCCGACTGGTCTCTATTGTTTGTGAGCTCAGCTACCTGGCGGAGAAGCTCGCGACCCCTCCTCGCCAAAACCAGACCAGCCGCCGACCTCGCGCCATCAGCTCACTCCGTTCCTTCCACTCTACAACGTGGTTTCACTGCTTGGTCTTGCTTCCATGCTAACTGCATTTTTTTTGTTTAGTTGAATTTGGAGATGGTGGCCTACGAAGGACGATGACATGATCGTTGCAGGTTTGGTCCTCCCCGTGTGCACACCAAGTGTTTGATAGATTGCAATTCTCCATTCAGCTTGGTGGTACTTGCTCTTCCAGCTGGTTTCATGGTCTTCCACCTGATCCTATGTGCCTATCTTGAATCTTCATAGGTATTCGATGTCTATTAGTGTTCTTAGCTTTGCTATGTTCGTCAACCACTGTTACGTTTGAAGCACAGGTAATAATTATTATTCATGAACTTCTTTGCCCAGTTGAGCTCAAGGAGACAGTAAGGGCCTTGACTGATAGCAAGGGCCGTGGTGGTTAAAAGCTCTCCATGAGATGCTTTTGCAGGTATGTTATTCTCATGCATGTTTCCTTTGCTAAATTGGATAAGCTCGCTACAGACATTTAGATTGTCGTATTGTTTGATAAAAATGTATTCAGATTCATGGAGCAAAGGCATAGGTTTTTTGTTTTTAAATATCTTAGTTCTGCCTACAAACCTATTGTTAAGTGTCTAATTGTTGCACGTTGTAACTACATAAATCTTAACTCTATAATTTGTTTGGGATTTAGGCTTAGCCACTCTTCTCAGTTTCAGTTCTACCTTTTTTGTGAATTATGATGGCTAATGTATGGTGAACTCATAGCAGTAGATGATCTAACTTGATCTTTTCTTGATTGAACCTAGCTGATATTTATATTGAAGATCATTGGCCCTCCCAAAGTTGAGAAATTGTCCATCCCTGGATGCCAGCACTAGATTTGTGGTAATCCGGACATGTAGATTTGGATTTGGCCAACTTGAGGTTTCTTTCAAGAAAGAAGTCTACCGGCATGTTACTTTCTCTCTCCTACAATAGTAACTACAAATGTGATTGGCAGCAAGGCAGATTATGTGTGATTGTCTCATGCTTACCAGGTTTGGACATGTAAGCAATAATATTACATTTCATACAATGGAGGCGTGGTGGATCTCAAACAGAGGAGAAAGGGGCTAAGGAAAGGTTGCTGAATGCCAAGGGAATACAGACCTGAATGTAGTGCAGTTTAAATTATAGTTTAGCTTAGGTTACACAGAATTGCCATTTGTATTTACTGTTGAGTTGTATACCATGTTTTTTATGATTGCTGCTTCTCTTATTATATTTCTTAAATAATTGAAGTCCCAGAATGCTTTAGGCCTAATTTTGAATAGACAACATAACTATGAAAATATGAAATAAACACTTCAGGACTCTATGTGCTTCTTGGTTTCAATGGTTAGTGTCTCGATTAGACAACTGAAATGGGTATATTTCTTATGTTACTTTCATGATTGTATGAACAGAAGAAAAATATATTTTAACAGTTATGTATTCTGGCATGTGTATGTTATGATTGTATGAGTGGATGAAAAATACATTTCTTATGTTGGTTTCAACGATTAGTGTCTCGATTAGACAACTGGAATGTCCAATATATATATATATATATATGATTTTTTATGGCTGCAGGTCCACACATTATTTCTTCCTGAAATTTTCCATGATAGAGCTCCTAAGAGTTAAATATAGCCTGCTAACAAGAAGGGGATCTTAGATTTATCTCATCAGGTTTTTGTATAGTTCATCCTTTCCTTTCTCTTTTCTTTTTAGTTCTTTGTAGAATGATGTAAGAATTATAGGGGAAATTCTGACTTGCATTCCGGTTTTAAAACATAGTGGATTTTAGGTGTCAATGAGGACTTCGTTTTGGCAGCATAAACCTGGACCAAGGCAAGGGTGATATCGTCGTCATTGGAGGAAATGGATGTCAATAGAGGATGGCATGAGGATGGTGAGGAGCAGTGGTGATCACTGGGCGATATGGTCAGAAATTGGCCGTTGCAAGAATGGCACTAGCCAATTCAGGTAAGAATTGGTAGTTCCAGACTAATGGCTGAAAATTTCCCTTTCTTCATTCATGTAGCATGATTGCACTGCCAAGGGCTGGAAATTCACTTGTGATGGTCCGCTCTCGATCAGAAGCAAAAGATGCAGGAAAAAGCTTCTAATGAGTCTAATCCGATCTTTGATATTGGCGATTGCAAATGTTGTATGTGCTCTCCTTTCTGCCCATATGTATCTCCCTTCTGCCCACATGTGTACATAATAGGTCAAATTTCAAATTACTGAATGCTGAATGAAGAATATTTGACTTGTCTTGTATTACTTATCAGAATCCCTTTCTTTTAATTTAATGGCTGAATAATTTTACTGGTGGTTGCATCTCTTGCTGATATGGCCTCAATTAATTTGCAGTGGTGTTGCCATTGCCCTGGTCCCTCTCTCTCCGCCAATCTTTAGAGCTAGAGTGCCATGTGAGGATGCAAGCAAAGAAGCCCTAGCACCATTGAAGGCAAGAGGATATAAGGTGTTGGTCATGCTTACCCCTAAGCAAACTGCGGAGTTCAACCTGTTTCAGCTGGCAGGGAACATGATCTGTGCCCTCGACGTGGCTGTGCTGGTACCAGGTTGGGATTTTTCAGGGTGTGTCAATTGAGGAGCCTTTCAATTGCATTGTATCTATCTAAGTAATTTGTTGCGTAACTGGAGAGTGCTGCAAATATTTTGATCTTAATATGAAAAGATTTTGCAAATTGTGCCTGAGTTGTGCCGTGAACTTTTTATTTCTATGTTCTTTAGCTCTCTTTGATAGACTGATTTCATTCACCTACTGAGTTGCAGCACGTAAGTGAATAATTTGATGGCTTACTTTCCTTCACATGATAAGTATAGAAGTTTAAGAAAAGATGACCAAAAGATGCAAAATGAGTATAATTAGAGTATATTGTAAGAGACTAGCTTCAAAAAAGATAGCATGTGACATTGTGGCTTACAGAATTGAACAACATAATTAATATTACCTTGTTCTGAATTTTTTTTTTGTAAACTCATTCCAAGCCAGTTCTATAAGTGTTGGAGGTATGTCACACTCTTTTCTTTAGATAAGGAAAACATTCCGGCCTCTGCATCGTGAGATGCACGTAGTCTCTATATCTCACACTCTTACCAAGGCTAAAGTTATTCTATCAATTCTTTTAAGTAATTTGAGTGATTTATTGATCGTAGTACATGCTGTGTAGTTAGCAAATGGCTATGGCATGCAAACTGTGCTTTCGAATTTTGCAGACGAAGAGACTTTGAGTTGAGGCTCTGTTTGTTGTTGGTGTCTCATTGAGGATATTCCTGAAATAAACGGTTTATTTGAGAGTTTTCCCAAGCCTTCTTTTTTTGTGTTAAAAAAGAAGATAAAAGACAGAGGGTGCGGGAGTTATCATTTGTAGTAGAATATCGAATCACAGAATACTTCTTTGTTGTTCAAGGTCAGGTGATGATTTCGATTTCAAAATGGCCAAGTGGTTTCCGGCTGATGAAAAAGTATTTAGTCCAAACTGCCGATCAAATAAGCTCCAGCATAAAACTGTGCCAGAATTTTGCAATGCAGATTTTTGGTATGCTGAGGTAAGTGCTAATCCAAGTCAATCTCTTTTTTCATAAAATGCATTGTAGATTAAATACTCAATTTCTATTACCGTTTTGTTACAAGACAATTTCATTACTTATTTGCAGAACATCAATTGTCTGTGGACTGTCACTAGCTAGGCTACCTCATGGGGGCAGTGTGGGGTTTCCTCATGCTCAAAATGTCAGAGGGTAGCAAATTCATATGGATCTAAATATAGATGCCCAGGAGGTTGTTTGTGAACCATTGCAGTTCGAAAGTAATATTACAGATGCCCTTATATACAGAAACTTAAGTTTTTTATGTACAGTATATTAGAGCTGATATATGTGGATGTGTGATGAGTTTTCTTTCACCTTTTTAAAAGGTATCGTCTCTGCTTGTTTGGTACGGATAGGACTGCAGTGCCGAGTTCATTCTTTTTGGTCCAGTAGTTCTGAAATTAGTAGGCAAATATGTTATGTTTTTATGAGTGATCATAATCTGCGTGAAATCACCGCTATATAATCCCACAAAAGTTCACTTTTAGAGTTTCTGTTAGCCAAAAGTCTTATGCAGGGGCGAATTTCATTTAGAGTCAATGGAATTGACTTTTCCTGGAACGAGCAGTTTCTGTTCATAGTATAGATGAAGTTGAACTTTCAGAGCCCCTTCATCTCATAGTTCACTGCCCTATGCTCTACATATGCTCTACCACGCATTTCTGTTCATGGAAAAGCATAAAAATGTGGTTCATAAAAAGGAAAGTACTGATTGGCGATCCTTTGAACGTATTGTAAGTTTATATATAGTGATGCTTCTATTACCTTTGCAGATGGTGTGTTTGTACACTAAGTATTTCTAGAATAGTGCTACTGTGATTGTTACAGAATCTTAGTTTGTACACCAAAAAGGAGGTATTATTTCATTTATGTACCTTCTTTGCGTATTACGCCAAAATATTGGTCCATGTAGACAGAGTACATATTCATTTGAAGCTAACGACGTTATAATTGTATATTGTAGGCCTGCATTGGCTGTTCCTGCAACAGATTCATCATCAAGCCACAAGGAAATGTCTGCTGTAAAAAATGAGCAACTAACTATTTTCTCCATAGCTGCAGATGCTTTTGATTCGGAAGGTTAGTTCACGACCTGTAGTGTCACTGTGTCAGTTCATTATGATTTTATATATATATATATATATATATATATAGGAAAACTAGTATGTACTCCTGGGTGTATGTACTCCCACCTCTCATATACCACTTTTACACGTGTGTTATACTTCTTTATCACTTTAAATATACTTCATTAGTAATTACAAGATACTACAATACATTGAATTTTTTTTCATACAACTCATATTGGAGTATCTTAGAATTAGTATTAGAGTATACTAAAAATGATAAAAGAGTATAAAGTGTTTGTTTAGGTGGTATATTGCATGTGGGAGTACATACTCCTAGGAGTATAGAATAGGTGTCCTATATATATATATATATATATATATATATATATATATATATATATATATATATATATATATATATATATATATATATATATATATATATATATATATATATATATATATACACGGTTTTTACATAAGAGGAATGTAAGACTTTATAATCCTAGAAAAAATTATGATACGACATGCAGATGTTTCATATGCAATTCACTTGACCACTTGTTATAATCCTGTTTATGAGGGACAGGTGTCTTCAGATATGTTTCTTTATGAGTCTTCTATGCTCAAATTATTGATAATATCTTATCAATGCATTCGTATCTTTGGAGGACAATATTCCTGATAGCTTTCATCTTTCAACAAATATGTCTCTTTATATAATCTCTCTTTTTAAGATTCGATTTAATTATATTCTTTATAATAGATGAAATTACAATACGAGACCTATATAAATGATGATATGATAATTGGATTAAAAAATTTATAACATTCATTACAAATCACAATAGGGATGGTAGCTAGACCCTTGGTTCCGGGTCCCGTGGGTTCTGCGCCCAGCGGGTTCAGGTGCTAAATCCCGCCCACAAATCTGGTGGGTCGGGTAGCCGAACTCGAGCAGGTAAGTCGCGGGTTTTTACTTCCGCCCGTGTGTGTCCACAGGTCAACCGAATCGCTCAGCAAAAGGGCGGATAGCAGCCCAATTGGCTAGCCTAGCCCAACACTCCGCACTCGCCCACTCCGCACTCGCGCGCTGTCACTATCAAATCTCTAAATCTCTAGTTCATGTCCATTCTGCCATTCGTCCTTCCCAGATCTGAGAGTGCACTGCTCGACCTCTCCCATTCATTGGCTCGCCGCACCGGGACATCGCCACTTCGGCCTCGTCGGCGGTCGTCCGTCGAGGTCTCGGTGCTCTCCATTGAGGTCGCCGATCACGCTCATTGTCTTCTCCAGCCGCATCTACCACAGGTGCAAACAAAAGGTGTCAGGCTCTCTGCATCTACCACAGCCGCATCGTCTTCTCCAACCGCATCTACGAGCACCATCTTCTCCAGCTGCTGAGCCGCATCTAGGAGCATCGTCTTCTCCAGCCGCTGAGCCGCATCTACGAGCAATCGAGCATCTGTTGTTTCTATTGATTATGAGCTATTGATTGCTATTCTGACTTTCTGATCTACTGAGAAACTTGGCCAATGGGCACATGTGGTGGAGATGAGCACACACCCACCTATAGGATACAGGCTATCTTCTTCAGAAGCAGAGAGATAAAGTTGGCATGACAGAAGTTACTCGGTTGATTATGAGCTATTTTATTGTTTCTGAGCTACTTTGTTGTTTCTGATATGAAGTCCTGATCAATTTGAGATATTATACTGTTTCTGTTGTAAGACCCGATGAGTCTCTGCCGGGTTTGGGTGCGGGATCATATTTTAACCCGATTAGTCATTTGAGTGCGGGTCGGGTTTTCAATTTCAGGTTTCATAGCGAGTGGGTTTTAGCTAAACCCGCACCCGATTCGACCCATTGCCATCCCTAAACCACAATCATACATGAACAAGATATTACATTTATTCCACAACAAGACATTGTTCCATACATCTCAGAATTATGAAAGCGTGGTGGAACACAATACTAAAAAATTATCAATCTAGATCTTGAAAGTAGTAATCTTGAATATGATATAGACAATGAACTCCCTGAAAAACATAAAGAAAATGAACTTAATACAAGTAGAAGAATATTACATAGCAAATTCTTATGTAAAATGCATAGGATTACAATCATTTGCACCAACTTTTTTCCTTTATAATTATACTAGATGTTGTTGGTGGAATTTTTTTATACTTTGCTCTTCTGAATTTCTGAATATAATCTTTAGCAACTGGATCTTTGTAATAATTTACTCTAGAATTTTCTAGGCTTGATTTAATGCTTCATCGATATTTGCATAGGTTTTCTACGACATTCCTCCTGCCAATTTTGCATCTATCTTTGTAACAATTATTATTATTATTATTATACACACACACACACTAGAGAGTAAAACGTGCGCGCGCTTATTTTCCTTTTATCTGTGCACAGTTGGGATAGCTTTTCGGGTCGCTCTTTATTGCTTGTCAGTAAACCTTTTGTTATGAAGCTTTTCTCCAGTCCTCTACATATCCAATGGAAATATGCTGTCAAAGCAATTATCTTATGTGGTTTTGCATCCTATGTATATATTCAAAAGAAGACGCTATGCACTTCAAAGCTGCTCTGCAACAAAACCTGTTCTATTCCTCTTTGTATACAATGGAGAGATGCAGTGAAAGCTGGTATCTTATCTACTTTCTACCTTACGTATATGTTCAGAGGAAGATGCTATGCGCTCCTAAGGTATCTTGCACCTCTGGTACATCTAAAAAGAAGGTTGTGTAGTTGGTTTATGAACCAACAGAACCGTCTATTCAGTACTATCTTCACTATGTAAATAATAAGCATTCTGAATTAGAAGGCTCTCTTATGTAAACATTATGCATGACTCGACTCTACTATACGCTATGTTTGATGAATGCGTGCCCTTCTTATTTATCTATCTGTTTGTCTCTGTGAAAATAGTTCATTTGGCCTAATCTTTTCTCTGATTTTATACAGAAATACTATGTTTGACAATGGAGGAGTCGTCTATCATAGAGAACATGGCAGAATAGAGCGATCAATATTTTGAGTACTGGGATGAGACCATCTATCGCGGGCTAAATTTGAGCACCATGCTTAAGGATGTACTTGTGCAATTACCAATCTAGAATCGAAGTAGTACCTATGTTCAGCCTTTTCGACGAGTACTTTGAACACCGACTCCCATACCTTATCGTCGACAAATCGACAAACACTGACTCCAACACTCACATCACTCAACAAAATACTTAGAACAGCGGATCATCTCTATACTCGTCATAACATTCTTATTTTTTTTATTAAAAAAGTCCACCCTCCTCAGCCACATAGATGCTAAACAGTGCTCTAAATACGAACATCAGGATCGAATCCAAGTCACCCACCTAAGAGGTGGCTTGAGAAACCATCTCGACTCACCACCTCTCTACATAACATCCTTACCTAAACTTCACAACACTCAAATCGACCGCAGGAGTGGCGCGCCAGGGGCGTTCTAGTGTGACATAACGGTGGATACGAGTAGCGGTCTAGCCAGCAGCAACTGTTGCCGGCAGCTCGACATGCATGCTTCAGACCTTTGCTAGACACCGAAACATCATCACATTCGTAAGGCGAGGTAAATTCGTGAATCTAACAGAACTCTGGTGTCACGGATTCCGTGAATATTGTGACTTGGAAGCGAAGGTCAGCCTGTTTTCTTGACTCGACGACCAGGCTGAGATTACTGTTCAAGTCGGTCAAGACCGTGGGGCCAAGTTAATCGCACCGAATCTGCGCGTCCCCTACCTCCAACCTCGTTTATTCCTCCCCGCTTCACTTTGTGGTCAAACAACGCGGCCGCACCGGTTTTCTTTTCGCCGACGGCGACCGTGATGCAAGTTGTTCTGGTTGCTGTCTTGCTGATCTTTCTCTGTGATGCAGTAAAAGCAGTCTCATCTCGGCATCTCCATCTGGCCGAACAGCATATATCTTCTCGCAGTTTTTTTTTTTTTTTTTGGTACACTGCATGAATTCACCAGTAGTGGCTTTTACCACATGCTCAACCGCGAGGTTAAAAGAGATGAAAACAGAAGCTGTTCTGTTCAGCACTATACCTGCTCAAAGCCATCCGTCGCAGCTATTCAGGACCTCTGAAGAACACTCCCCGATGAACACTAGCATCACTAGCGGCACCATAACTTTTTCGAGACTGGGATATGATTTATTCCATTATATAAAAGACTAGCAACACCATCACGTTTTCTCATTCTCATCAAACAATCTTGCTCGAACCAAACATGGTCTGTGCACCACATGACAGCGAACTGGAAAGAACAATGCTAATACCAGGCATATATCCACCCCATCTCAAGTAACTGGGCTGCAAACTAGTTACCAAAATAAATCCTCTCTGGCGAGCCGAGCAAAAGCACGAAACAATGGTATGTGCAGCCAAAATGGTGTAAACAAAGAAGCTAGCCGAGGCCAGAAACTCACTACAAAATTGCTGGCTGCGTAAACACAGCCGTACTAGATGGAACATCAGCGATATTTACAGCCATGACGCAGGCCTCTACAGCATCTAGTGGTCAGATTCCAGCCATCTCCTCAGGTTGCAAAGGGCCTCCGGAGACAAGCTCTTGCAACATCTTATCCTCCCAGCTGGCGCCTGCTCTGAAGGTGATGCCGAACTCCCACCAAGCTCAGACACAAAGCAGACAACGATTACTGTCAGGTTGTCAAAGGTTTCGAGCCTCTTCGCCTCCATGGCAAGCTCCCTCGCGCACCTCTCGGGGTCATCGTGCCACCGGAGCCCCTTGCGGACGGTACTGACAGCATGCTGGCTGGTCATCACGTCCCATATCCCGTCACAGCCTATGATGAGAAACTCGTCGTCCTCAGTGAGGGTGGTCCAGCGGATCTCTGGTTCGGCAATAAGAGGTGAGGCCGAGCCTTGAGGCATTTTCATGTCCCAATCCCCTAGAGCCCGTGTCACAGAGAGTACTCCATTGAGGTAGCCATCTTCGATATACCCACCAGACTCGATGACCCTTTGACGCTCTGCATCATATGTTGGCCTGTGATCCCGAGACATCTCCACTGCTACGCCTTTCCTACACAGGACTGCACGGCAATCCCCGGCATTCGCAACCAACAGCTGCCTGCAGGATAGGAAACACAAATTGGCATGAACATCACTGTGTTGAACCATTCATTGCAGTCTGCAAAGGCTTGGGTTGCACGTCCATCTTACCTCCCGAGGACCAATGCTGTCAGCGCTGTGGTTCCAGCAGAACGGTTGATGATCGAATCATCAGCCAGAGCAAGGTCAGCCCGCAAGAAAGCTTTGCGGACTGAATCCTCAACACATTCGGCAAACGTTTCATCTTCTTGTGATGCTTGTGCGAATTCAGCATCTTCAAAGAACAACCTCATTGCATGCTTTTTCATGTAGGCTGCTGCATCTGAACCCCCATGCCCGTCAAACACCTAAAAGGCAACAACACAATCAGTTAATTGGGTTACCGAAATTTACATTGCGATCAAAATCATCTGAACCTTGATCACAGTACATACCCCATAGAAGGCACTAGGCACAGAGCACATCAACAGTGAGCCAAGATGACCAGAAAGATCATCAATTTGGATATGTTCATCTTCCATGTACCGCCTAGGTCCAATATTAGCAAAGCTACCAGATCGAATGCTGGGGACAAACTGCAGTGGCTCGGCAGATACACTACTCCCAGCATTAGAAGGTCTCTTGAACGCCTGCATCAAGCACAAAACTGTTAATTACGCACTGGCTGTCTTACAGTACCACATAATGAGAACAACCTAGACTTTGCTTCTCTAATATGTCAAATTAACAGATACACCGTAAAGTTCTGATATTTCTGAATTGAGCTGCTAACCATCACGTAGTGAATTGACCAGACAACTATTCTTTTTTCAGACGAAAACAATCATTATTTAAGGGGTAAAAATATGAATTCTGAAGACCAAACCAGCAACACGTCACAAGATGGCAAAATTCAGATAACTTCGATGAATTTAGGGGTCATACATATACGCAAACAATCAATTAGTCCTGGTGTCCTAAACAAATCGACACCATTCCAACAACCATCAGGAGTTGAACAAATAGAAACAGCAACATAAGATGAAAAAGGATAAACTGGTCTGTATATTTGAGGAGACAATTCCTGCAATCGCCCCTTTACCGTACTCAGAATCAGAATCAATCCTGCACGAAACACCATTAAAAATTATCGAAGAAACATTTTTACAGTACAGCCTAAAAATTCTGATGGCCATACGAAGCTCTAGGACAAATCTAATTCAACGACTTTAGGCTCTAAAATCTCCTATCAAAACATTAAACCGAACAAGAAAGCCTAAACTCTTCCTTAGCTGAAATCAGGAACTCACCAGATCGGGTACCTCGACGGCGACCTCAGCCAACGCCTTCGGCGACGGAGGCGTGGGGGTCACCCCGACCGCCTCCTCGATGACCTCGACGCTCTTGACGGCGCACCGGTGGAACGGCGCCTCCAGCAGCGGCACGACCTGATGCATCACCTCCGCTCCGGCCACCATCTCCGCCTCCAATCCGCTCAACAACCGGTCCCTCCCCACCGTGCGTGGCAACACGAAAGCCTCCGAAATATCTCGCCTTTCCGCACCGGGACGCCAAGAACTCCCGATCCGACCTCTTCTTAACCTCCAATGTTTTTTCTCTAAAACCGAACTGCACGATCCGAACACAGGTCGACTAATCTCGACGAGAAGCACGCGCGAATCTCCAAAAGGAGCGGCCTTTCCACAATAAAGGCAACGCGAAAAAGGAACCTTTTTTTCCTGGGACACAACACGGAGCACTGCCCGATCCGAAGAGGAAAGGAGTGGCGGAGACGCTGAGAGGTGTTTGCAATTTATGAGCGCGTGGGAGCGACGCGAGAGGACGGCGGCTGCCGGTGGTAGGCAGGGGGTGTGACCGGCAAGTGCCCATGGCGGGGCCGGTGCCTGGCTGCCTGCCGGGTTGTCGTGCGCGGGAGGGAGTGCCGGGCGGCACGCGTCCGCGGTGCCAGTGTGTCACCGACCTCGTTTTGGCTAGGGCATAAGCGATGATGCGTGCACTCGTTTCACACCTTTGGCGTGTGGGAACCGGGGAGCGCCCGTTTTGGCTTGTCTTTTTTAAGTAAAAAATGTTTTAAAAATCATTTTACTAATTTTAAATTGTCTGAGAATTTGTCATCGCTCAGTAATCTGAATTTATAGCTAGATAGCTTGAAATTGTAAATTTAGGTGAATTATTGGATGTTGATGAAATAGTTAAAGAAAGAGCTAAAAAGTAACAAATTCTAAATATCAATTACCTCAAAGTTAGACATAAAAAATTGTTTCATGAACTTAAAAATTTCCACTTTTATAGCTGCATATAATGTTGCTTCTGCGTCGCAAGGTGAAGTTCACAGTTTGATTTAGTAATTAGAGTATTACTACTATGAACTCATTTGTCAGCATCAGGATCTCCAACTCTTTAATAAGTGTACTTTTTCTTTTTATCAGCATTTGAAAACTTAAAATAAAACAGAAAACACTTCTAAAATAAGGTATCGTTAAGTATAAATGTGCTCATCACTTATCACATTTGCAATTATTTTTTCCGATCCATTTGCAATTGAGGCAGAGCCATATAAAAGATTAAGGGGGTGTTTGGCAGGGATCCAGATCTTGGATTTTTTTGGAGCCGGTCATATCCAGCTTCAAAAAATCCAGGATCTGGAACGGTAGATGGATTGAGGGTATTTGGTTAAGTTATTTAGTTAAGAAATCAAAAAATAAATGTTTAAACTATTTTATTTTATTATATAAATTTCAGATTCAACATGAATCTCGAATCTGAAGCTGTGCCAAATAGATCCTAAATAAGTTGAGAATGGCGTTCTTTATTACTCCCGCCATTTATAAACAATTGACACTTTTGATTACACTGTTTAAACTTTGACCGTTTAATTTTCTCTCAAGTGTGTGTACAAACTGCTAAAAGTATGTAATAGTCTTAAAGTGGTTTTGATGGCAAAACTAACAATACCTTTTTCTATTTTAGTTAACTAAATATTTTAAAATCATTGTTAGTCAAAGTTGGAACATCAACGGTCAAAGTTATCAGTTGTTTGTTTAAAATATAATGTTACTTAGTTAACTTAATTTTAGTAGAAGCGGAACAAAACCTCTGTCAATCCATACAGTTATTTTTGGAGGATGTTGATTTACGAATGAGGCATGTGTTTACAACAGGGAAATGTGCTTAGTTCACGTAGCATTACCTAATTATAGGCAGTAATCTTTTTCTCGTTTCCCATCTGTTGCCCGTTTTCCCCTCTTCCAGCGGGCCTTCCGTTTAGCAGAGAGTGCGGGGAACGGGTGGATCGACATTTGGTGTGCTTACATAGCTATTTAATAATTTATATGTTGGTATTTTAGGTAGTTTGGTTAGTTTAAGGTTAGTTTTTTGGGAGGAATTCTCTTCTCGTCAGGTTTTGTTTTCCTGTTGGCCTTCGGCAGGTTCATCGACGTCTACGTCACCTCTGGTGATGGGCATGGCAGGCATGTTCAGAGATATGATATTTATGTGCGCGGGTATGTGGTTTTAGGAGTGGGTCATACTTTCTTATAGGTGCGTCGTCGACGGTGGTTTTTCCACTGCAATCGAAGTTGGAGGCGCTGTTTGGCCAGATCGCAAAGCCTGTGCGTTCAGAGTTTCCAAAATCTGTTTTTGACAAGTCGTTCAATGTGGTGCAAAAAACTAAAGTTTCCTCACCGTCGGAAAGTTCAGCTTCCAACTTATTCCTCGGTGTGATGCTCCGTCCAACTCCGATGAGACGTTGCTATGTTCGGCTGGGCCAATCGGAGAGGAACCAAAAGAATAACACCTCTCTGGGTTGATGTTGCTCTGTATCTTTTCTTTAGGGATCTCTGTGTAATTGATGTTATGTATTTTTTATGGTTCATCGATGAAAACTTGTACCACATAAATTTTCAATTTTCTCAATAGTTTAAAATTTTACTATAATTAAATAAGAATTGTAGATTTTGTTTAAATTTAGAAGGAAATTAGTTTCTAAATTTAATTTGCCATAGGATGTATTCATCCTTGATGCATTTATGCTGCAGTAGTTACATTAGGTTTTTATGTGTGAAAAATATTTGAAAAAAATTTGCTAGAAGGAGCTCGTTTAAAATCTCTTTTGAAAATAGTTAAAAATAAAAAGGAAAGCTTTTCCTAATTCATAAAGCTTCGGGGTCTTTTTTTCTCTCTCATTCCGGTCCAAACATCTTTTTCCGCCTTTCCTTCTCTCCTTTCGGCCTAGCCCGGACCGCCTTCTCTCTCCCTCCCCCGCTTGGGACACAACCTGTTTCCCTCCCTCTCTCGCATGCAAGCCGCCTCCCTCTTGTCCCTCTCTTTGCTGCATCGGACTGCACCGAGCCGCCGAGACACCCCGCTCAAGCCAGTTCCCTTTCTTCTACCTCTGGCGATTTCGCCTCCCGCCGCTGCCTCTTCTCTCTCTCACCGACCATTTCGGAGCCAAATTCACTTGTCTTCGCACGTGTTAATGCCAAATGAAAGCCAGAATGAAGTCGCCGTTGAGTTCTCCCACGATCTGACCGTTTTGCATGGGTTAAACCCCCTCAACGGAGCGTTTCTTTAGAGCTCTAAACCCACCGACGGTTTTAACTCGGTCGCCTGCTTGATCTCCCTTCTCGATCTATAAAAGCCCGATTAGATCCCCGACCAAGCCTTCCCTTGCTCCACCGCACTTTTCCCCTAACTTTTCTTAGCCTCACCGCCGCCCAAGAGCCTCTGCACCTTGCTCGGGTCACCACCGAGGGCCACTATCGTTGCCAAGCCATTGCTGCCTTCCCTAACGCTCGGTGACTCGTTGAACGACTTCGCCGTCACTTGGTCAATGTGTTCCTCCACTCACCGGAGCTCCGTGACCACCCGCGCACCGAACCGTCGTCGCTCCGACCGTGCGCCACCATGCCTAGCTCGCCATCGCCGTTGTCCAGGCGGGAGCTGAGCCAGGTGAGATAAGCGTCGTCCGATCTAAATCGTAGGGCCAATATCATGTACCCCCTTCGTTCTTATGTAATCGGTCCACCGTGGAGCGTGGACCGGCCCTCTGGCCGTGGTCCCTAGGTCCATGGATTTTTTCATGGTTTTTCAATAGAAAAATAATTTGGTTTGCTATATGACGTCAGCTTACACAATAAAAAAGGATTTTTATTATAAAAGAAATCTAGAAATTTCCGGAAATTAGGTAAATTTTGTAGATATGCCCTAAAACTTCAAACCATCATAATTTTTTGTTCATAGCTCCGATTTGGGCAATTTTCATACTTAAATTCTCGTAGCGTCGTGTAGAATCTTTCTATAGGTTTTTACTGAGTTTTTATTACTATTTGGTGTACTGTTCTTAGTAGTTTCTTTTATGTGCTTTTTCGGTATGCTGTTCAAGAGGTGAGCAGTTGTGAATCTGCAAGACTAAGCTTTTGAAGACTTCGAGCAACCCCCAGTTGAAGATAAGTGTCCTTAAATATCTTACTCCTATTTTTAGATTTTATATGTTAGTTGATTATTCTTCATTGCATGCTTATCTAAATTGAACGCATATGATTAGAGTTTATTAGATTTTGTATGATTATCCTTGTCACCGTTGATGAATTATGAAAAATGAAAGGGTAGATATGCTAGTTGCTGTCATGATTGGGGTAGATGTTAAACTTGACTAATGTTTATGCAACATGAATCGGGTATGGTAATTTTGTAGCAACATGTTATAGTGATCCTAACAGGATGGATGTGTCATGATAGTGCGAGAATGCACGTGTGCTAGAAATATACAGTTGGTTTGTGGTTGTTCCTATGTGAGATCCTAAGGACCATCGCACACTCACGAGGTTTATATGGATACGACCTGATCAATTAATTAGCCACCCCTCTAATTTTGTGGGCACTAGTGTACAGTTGAGTGGCACAAGATGAGGGTTCTGCAGTGATGGAATCACTGTTAGTGGTGAAATTTTAGCGGGCTTCTACAAGTCAACGGGAGCTTTGTAAAGGCCTTTATAGTGAAACCCTGACTTCACACTCCGGAAATGTGAAGCAACACAGGAACCACGACCTGTGGGGAAAGCTATGCAAACTCTGCAAAGTATAAAACTAATTGATTAGCCATGCTCAAGGTGAGCGAGTTTGGACTTCTTCTTGATTAGTTGGAATCAAGATTTTAGTATGGTTGGTCGGGTAGTCGGGTAATGAAATTACCTGGTGAGTCTTGGTAACTGGCTGGAATCTGATGAGCTATTCCTCCTGTTTAAGTTGTGTCTTCACATATAGTAAATATGATATTTTTTTAAGTAATAGGTTAATGTTGCTTAATACAGTAAATCAATGTCTAACTTTTTCTTGACTTAAACCTATATCATGCTTTTCTACATTTACAAGGTATATTATGTATTCATACTCGTTGCTTTCTCTCTTGCATTCTACTGTTGATCAGAAGCCACCAATTACATCCTTCTTCGATGGAGGTGACTTCGACTCGAAGCTTCTTTTCTAGACTGGTGTGTCCCTAGTTGACACATGTGGAAGGTAGAAGACCCTCTAGTGCTAGAGTTTTTTTTTTCGTTGTGTTTTTCTTTTAGATCTTCGGATTTTTTTTAACAAGTTATATTAAAATATAATTATGATACTGTGATAATACACTGATGATGTAATATATATATGAAACTTGATTTTAGTATACATATGATTATATCCAGTTTTGTTTATTTAAAACGGGGTGTTAAAAAACAGACCCGCTGTCTCTAAATAAAACTAGTGTACATAGTATTCCAACTGAAGTGCATTGGGAGGACATTATACTCCAGCTTATCGACCAAAATAATTCGCAGGCCCATCCGGGGAGATGGAAATGTAGAACAAATGTCCTAGATGATTCCGGTAGGTTCAACTGAATTTATGCCCAATCTCGACGCTCCTACGCGGTAAGATTGAATTGAATTGAATTTATGCCCCGTTCATGAGTGACGAGTCCCGAAGGCTGCACGGGGAAAAAGAGATGGACACCGCTGACCCAATCTCCAAACTGCCGTCGCAAGGACATGGGCGAGGTGGAGTGGTTCGTTGCTTCGAGGAGGTCAAAGAACGGGAGGTCAAAGAACGGGAAGTCAAAGTGCCTTCGAGAGCAGTACAATAGGTGCTTGGATTAAGTGTTCATGGAAAAAGCTGTTTTTTCACTACAGTAAACAATATAGTTAACTATACTGTTAGACGGAGAGCAAAATACTCATATAAATCATCATGTTTATATTAGTGCTAATAAGATAATTAATTATAATTAAACATATATAATATTTATTTATATTAAAAATTATAATTTTTATATAAATATTTAACACTTTTTTTCTTAAGCATCTAGATCTAGTTTCATGTCCGAAGCTGAGACCTGACCATCCTCGCGCGGCGGGGGGCGGCGCGTGCCTTCCACGCTACCGCACCCGCGACGCCGCCTTTTGGAGCCGAGTCAACGGGGGCGGGGCAGCTGAGCTAAGCTATGGCAGTTCCCGTGGTTTCCGACGCCAGGCAGGCCGACCCCGCGTTGCCTTTCTTTCCCGCGGCACCCTGGCAGGCGCGCGCGTGGACGGGACGGCCCGATAGGTGCCGAGCAGAGAGACGAGGGTCGTTTCTCGTTTGGCCACCGCGTGACGGCGCGAGTCGTGATGCCTCCGGCCTTTGCTTCCAGCAGCGGCTCGTTGTGCGTTGTTCTTGATCACCGGATAGTCCATTTCTTCGTGCGATTGACGATCGATCACGGATATATAGATAGATTACTCAGACTTTCATGATCCCAAGTCAAAGGTTCCTTTTGATAGCTTTTTTAAGTTAGAGATTATTTATGGCTTTTTGTTAACCGAAAAAAAAGTTATGATCGAAATGAATTAGAAGTTGAACAATTAAGAGAAATTTTTTAGTTTTTAGTCCCTCTATGACTTTTTTGAAAAAATGATATCACGTAAGGAGGTAAATAAGTATTTTAATAAAAATTTCGCACCTTTTAATGTTTAGTCTAAAACGGAAATAAATAATGATTTTTTCACAAGTAAAAAATCTAAATATACTAGACCCAACTAGTACACAATCAATGATTATTCAAATCTAGCAAAATAACTCTAATATAAAATTATGAAATTACTGTTCATCAGAAGTTCCGATACTGTTTATGGAAAGTTCTGATTTTACTGTCCATTGGATGTTTTGATTCCTAAAATCAAAAGTTCCGATCAGTTCAAAATAATAAATTTTATAATCATAAAATTAACTCTATGCACATATAAATAAGCATAAAAGTATGGATATCAAAGTAATGCACAAGAGTAAGTAAACATGAAGACAAATAATTTGCTACAAAAATTCTTATATCCACTGATATCCTACATCTACGTTGAGAAAGCTCGGTCACACATGAGTCAGGTCTTTTTCAATCATTTTTCTTATGAGATTATACACATGCACTCTTCGCCTCCACTATGATCAACTCTTCCTCCACTCTGAAGATGGTAAGTTTCATAACCACTTTCAGATCTCCTTACAATATTCACTTGAAGAGATCACCAGCAATCCACCACCAAGCCATCCAGAAGACGGTGGTTTCCAAAAGTAACAAACTCCTGATCTCGTGCACGATCAACGCCGAGTGCTCAACACATGAAACTAAGGTGACAACCGTGGGATACCAAAGCACCACACACTTCACACCTCTCTCCCTCTATTCACTAAGATATAAATGTTTGATTCTTACCAAATCTTGATAAAGAGGGAAGGAGAGTACTCAAAGATGAAACACCAAGTTCAAACACCTCACACAAGGATCACAAAGCTAGCCAAGCAACCAGCCTTACAAAATGAGGTTAAAGGGTATAAATATCTCACTCTGAAAAACTATCCGTTAGACTTAAACTGAATATATCGGAACTTGCGATCCCACGATCGGAATTTTCGATCCCATGAATCCCAACATGTGAAAACTAGCCATTACAGCTAATTTCCAGCACACATCAGAACTTCCGATCCCCTATATTCAAACTTCCAATTAAAAGCTAACTCCAAACCTGAGAGCTCCATATGTCTAAAACATCAGAATTTCCAACTGACATCAGAACTTCCGATTTTATACATCGGAACTTCCGATTTCAGCACAACTAATACTCTAAAAACGGCGATAACTTTTGACCCTGAAGTCCGATTTCGAAGATTTTGGACTATACGGAAAGCTTATTTAGAGGGCTACACATCCCTACTAAATTCATGATCTCAAACACATTGGATTAAAGTTAGAAACACTCTAAAAACTGATTCAAACACTTCCTCCAATTTTTCAAAGCTTAATACCTTAAGATTAAACTAGGAACCACATGAAACATGCCAAACACCACAAAGGCTTGGCCAAAACTACTTTTCGCCACTAAGACCGACAACACAAAGGGTTAGATCTAAAACACCTTTTAGATACCCTGAACTCCTAAAAAAATTCTCAACATAAACCCATCCCGCACTAAGCAAATGGTTTGAGCACTCGACACAACAATCGAGCAACGCTTTCAGCAGTCCCTCTTGATAGTACAGCTATCGATCCTATAACCCGGTCTCCCACCAAACTCCTTAAGACTGGTAAAACTAGAAAATATATTCTAGTTATACCTTTACCTTGAGCAATCTTGTCAGACTTGACGAACATATCATCCAAGCCCTGATGCTTCTCATAGCTCTTCAAGGCTTATCATCAACTCCTCTTATTTTAATGATGATGATCATCCTCGTTTCCATTTTGATCTTTACTTCATCTTCCAAAAGCTTGATAAAGTTCACTTGATTGCTTCACATGCACCAAGCATGGAAGACTTCTCTTTTCACATTATCTTCATGTAGACTATAAAATGCTATATTTTTTATCACCATGTTCGTAATTAGTTTATATTAGTCAATGCTTGTGTTAAGGCTAGTTCGATTAATATCTTGCTCTAGACCTCTTGGTTTAAGACAGTGGATTGAGGAATATTGTACTATATTTTTTGTCTTTATTAAATGTTTAGCTCATGATAGAACTTTAGGGGAATATGTGTTTCTTGTGTCGCAAAGACACTACTTGACTTGATTATATGAAAATTTGATAATTTGTGCAATTTTGAATAATATTGAGAAATCAAATTTCTTGTGTTAAAATATGATCCAATACAATTGTCTTGATGCTTCATATGTTTTGTCAAAGAAGCGAACCTATAGTTGCTAAAGTCAACTTTAGGATAAAATACATTACAAAGAAATGTGCCAAATTATTCCATCATTTTAATCACTTGATCTAATAAAGTATTAATTTCATATGTGAGCGTTTGCAAAACTTACTATTATGAATGCTTGTTTGCCTAGTTTGAGATTGAAGTTATCTAGCTCTTAATGCTTGTATTATCTCGGCACGAGTAGATGCTTATGTAGTGGTCACTTTTAACATGATTCGGCTATATGAACTTAAATGCGTCAATAATTATTCAGTTTAGTTTGTATAGCTTTATGTTCTTGTGGCACTTTATATTTTTGAGCTTTGTGCACTTATGAGCTCCACATTCTACTTTCCATAGCTTTTTGATGTTTCTAGCATTTACAAATGCTTTGTGATATACTTGTGAAAGCTCATTAGGATTGCATGTTCATGCATTGCATCGTGTTTTATCCTTGATGTTTGTATTGCCAAAGGGGAGACAAATATGCCTAAGCCACAAAGAATAATCTTGCATGATACAAGGGGGAGAAAATATGTGAAGAAAAAGCGTGCATTCATCAAGAGAAAGCATTTGTGCTTTTATTGAACTTTTGCATTTGTCTTTTTTTGCCTCTCTTCGGGTTTTTGCAATCATTCTAATGCCAAGTGATATTTTCTGCTTCTTTTTTAGTTTTTCGTAACTTGGATGAGCTTCTCTTATTGGATTTCTTGAAACCAAAATCTTTGTGCATTGAGGTTTGTCAATGTACTCATCAATGGGAAGATTGAGAAAACAAGTAGAAATATGCATTGGTTCGTATGTGATGAGTGATTGACAAGTGTGTTGATTTGATTTGATGATTTTTGGATTGCATGAGTGTGTATATATATTGCAACTATAATCATGACTAACCAAAGTTGCAGAGAAAATAGAATTGATATTTTTGTGACTGAGTACAGGAAAAATGTACACGCCGGATGATCCAAGCGCTGAAGAAAATGAACTCATCGGATGATACGGCATTCATATGCAGTATATGCTGGAGCATTTCAACAAAGAAGCAAAAAATGAAGTACACGCCAGATGGTCCAGCGTTAGGCATCAATGAACGCCAAAGCTTTTTTTTACAAATAGGTTGCAAACTAGTTCTGGTGGACTTTTACTCGTCGGATGGTCCGATGCTTAAAGGGATGAACATTGGATGCTTCACCACACAAATTCTTGTAGAGAGGTTGCAAACTGGGCCGACTGATGAGTTAAATACGCAGGATGGTCCGACGCTTAGAAGGAGTGTACACCGGATCATCCGGTATTTACGTTTTCACTGAGATGTGCTTTCAATTGATAATTTTGAGCTTTATTAATCTATAATGGGGTTGGAGATGTATGTGTGTTTGTTTTGTGGTGTGCAGGTAACGGATACAACTTGGCGACTGACAGCAGGATGATCGAGGCTAAGCGGGTTGTTTGGTGCTGAACGATCGAGGAAGCCGGGCGGAGTCAATGGTGATCTTAACTAGACACATGGAGGTAAAGCAAAGTATGAGAAGATGGATGAATACAACATGTTGGTAAAGTCAAGAGAAGGGGATACCAGTGCAAGTAACAAGGTGGCATGAGGGATTAGGAGTGGGAGAGACTTGCTTGGGGTCAGAGCAAGCGACAGTGAGTCACGCTTTGAGAAGTGTGCGAGACGGTTTTACGGTTTGACCTCAAAATCGTGGAAGGATGGAGTGCATGTAACATCATCGTGAAGCTAGTATTGAGGCAAAGCTAAGTCGTAAAAAAGCCACAATCGTTCGATGGATGGAGCGAACAATAGACCAAAATACCCCGATAGTAGGTAGGAGGCTATTGGAAGAGAGATATGTTTTGGGAAGAAGCAAACTTAAGAACTAAGCTACCTCCCTAGGCCTATAAATAAATAGGTAGTGCTGTAGGGAAGGGGTGAGTTAGCTACTTGTGTTTGTGTCCTAGGGTTTTAGATAAGGGATAGAGAAGAGCTTAGTCTTTATAATAGGTAAGAGCTTTTTTGAGAAAATCATCTTGTAATCTATCTAAAATAGAGCTGATCTCTTGAAGAAATAAAATGCATATTTCCTCCGATGCTCGTGTTCATCTCAGTCTAGGTTTCTTCTATTGATTTCTTTGCTTTGTTGTGAGTTTTTTCTTTTTGGATGAGATTTTCGTTTTGTTTTTTAGTTTAATTTTTCCTACCTTGTGAAGTTGCTCTCCTTGTTGCTAGAGATATAAAATTTACATACAAATATATACAAGTGAGTCTTGAATTCCCTTGCTTCAAGAATTTCTTTTACCAGTTATCTTTTCTTTGCTTTGAAGATTTTTTTTCTCAAATTGCCATCTTTTATGGCTATGATCCGTGAGATAAGTTTTAATAGAACCTAAAGTTTATATATATCCATGAGAGCCATATGTTTTACTGGATATTTTCTGAGTAACTTGATTATCTCTTATTTTACTTTCGCTATTGGTCTTTGAGTACGTTAAGTGATAAAAATAGAAGATTATCTGTTTCTAAAAAATTGATAAGACGGCTATTTACTCTCTAGTTGTTATTCTCCATCCGACATAAGTTCATTCAGTGTGTGTATTTAAGCAGGCCCTGACGCAATTGGGTTTGCTTTCTCCCCTTTCAAAAAAAAAAAAAAATATGGGTTTGCTTTCCGTGGTGATAACTGATAAGAACAGAGATCGAGCGCTGCACGCCTATGTTCAAGCTTCGCTCTACACTGGTGCTCACCTCTGCCTATAACTTTTTTTTAGATGTGTTCACCTCCGGAATTAGTTCCTGAATAGGTTATAGGTGCATACATACATATGCGTTCAGGGATATTATGTGTTTCCGTTGCGTTGAGGATTAGAGTCCTCTAATATTTCCCTATCATATGTGTATATGTGCGTGTGAGGTGGGTGGAGAGTATATGTGCGTGTGGTGTGGATGGAGAGTACATCCGTTGAATGTATTCTGTAAAAAAATGGTAAGAACAAACCTGTTGAGAACACTCGGCGCAGTTTGCTTGCTCTCTTTCGCCGATGGATCCCCTTTCTATAGGGAACACTTGTTGCGTCCCCAGTGACGGCGAGCTACACTTGTCGCTTCCTCTGCGACGGCGAGCTACACAAGACACGCAGGGCGAAAAGGCAGCGACACATGGCAATGCATGCCTTAGAGTATCAGATGTGCAGCAAAAATATGAAACCTCGAGTAACCTGCCTGGATGCTTTCGGAAAAAATAATACTGGGGAATGTGATTTGTTGATTGAATACTAGTTAACATAAAGTTGACGACAATTTCTGTAGCATCTCCCTAAGCCCGCAAGAAAGATTGTATCCAGATAAAGCTGAGTCTTGTCAATTGTTTATTGGCATTTTCGCCTTTGCAAGTCAACAGGTCGTCTCCGTAAGACCATAATCGTGGCGCACAAAGCTTCGGGAATTAGGCATGTTGGAACCGATAAAAGAAAGGAGCAAGTTCGACTTTCCCAGACCCCTTTTCCTGGTCAAGAAAGAAAAATCTATACCCGATGATTGATTGAGGACTGGAGAGAGATGAATCAAAAGGAATCAAAAGTTTATGCTGTCGCGTAAATCCTGTGTTTCATAGGGTCTTCTGTGACAAATTTGCAACTGGGAGAGCTTCGTTTGTGGGCTGTGTTGTAAATTCATGTTTTCCCAGGTTGCTGTCTGTAAAACAGGGCTGTAACCCTTTTGGCATCGCAAATGAATGACAAGTTAAGATGGAAGGAATATACACCACAAACAAAACATGGATGTATTGTTACAATATTTTCAGTACAACAAATTATGCAATAAACATTTTCTAATCTTATATGAACTGTGTCGGTGTATTGCCTCATATGTACAATTAAACAACCAGATCAGCCCTTTTGCAGCTTATTGCTGCAATTCGGCAAATACAAATAAAGGTTAGCTACGAAGATTGCGGTCCCAAAACTGGAAGATGAGAACCTCAACAGCACCAAGCAGCTAAGATCTCATCAAAGACTATACTTTTGGAGAGAACCCTGTATCATTGACGTAAGTGACGGGTGGACCCGAGCTGTCTTCAACGATCGTGCAACACTTCTTCCTTCTGAATGCTCCTCACCAAGAGGCCATCTTGGACGCAGGTCATACTGTACCAGACAACAACTGATCAGTCAAGGCAATAGTGAAGCAGCACATGAAAGTTCTGCAATAGCAGTTTAAACTCTCCGGTACAAGACACCATTCACAACAAAGAATAACGCCTGATTCAGAAATGCTGTCCATTCTAATCAAGGAAATTAGACCTCGTGATTCTAGTTTCTGACAGTGCTGAAATTGCATGATACTGGACATGTGAGTTGAGCTGATTTAAAGTTACCAAACTTCAACAATAGAGCAAAATGCAGTTATTTGGGATAAAGTAAGCTAAAATGTACCTGTGTTAGTAGTATTCAAACCAACTTCAATATCTATCTATAGAATTTATTCCGAGCCTCCCACTTGGATCACAATTGAATTGTTGTGCATTTGTTCACTAGCTTTTTCCTTGCCATATCAAATGTTTTTGCGATACGAAAATTCTTTGGTTTCAACAAAGAGTTCATCATGTAACTAAATTGACAACACGGCCCAACTATGCTTTATTACTTTGGCGGTCATGTAGTAAGGATGTTAAAGAGCCCTGACTTTAAAACAGTAATTAAAGTAAATACAAAAAAATGGTTGAATGAAACAAAATGCATATTGATCAAACATAAATATTAATCACAGAAACCTTAAAGTAATTAAATGCAAGCCTAGCTGCAGACCTGCACATCATCAGGTTCATCAGCAGCAGGTGGGTCATCAAATCTACCTGCAACGAAGTGCTCAATCCCAGTCCAAGCAATCATGACACCTATGCAAATAAAGCAACTAATTATTCCTCACTCTCATGGAAAAACTAAGAATAAAGTTGGTAAACACAGTCAGAATAATTAGTTCACATGCTTCAATTTGATAAACAAAAAGCGAAAGAATAGTACAGCCAAGGGTCTGATGTGAAAAACAAAGAACTACGATGAGTTCTATGGTAGCTGACTTTGAATACTAGACACTTTTGTTGACAGTACTACTGAACATTAGTATATTATACTAAGTTTACTACCCTTGTCAATAAACTTATTACCATTGTCCGTACAAAGGCTTGGAGGAGGGGATACGAGTTGTAGGCCATTATTCTCAGCAATATGATTCAGGCGAGTCCTAACATACTGGTTCGACGCAACACCTCCTGAAACAACCTTTAATGATTGGATCAATCAACATACGGAATGAGCTAATGTAAGCAATTCGAATTTAACCATCATCAAAATATCTGAATTACAAAGTGTTTAATAGAAGGTTCCATCTTCAATGCCCATTCAACTGCTCGCTGACATCTTTCTTCCAAATGTAAAACAGCAACTCGCTGCATAGGTCAAAACTATCAGGAAACCATCGTAATCCTGAGTGAATAGTAAACTATGAATACACTATCCATGGTGTAGAACCTGAAAAGAGGCAGCAATGTTCGCCCTTGATTGTCTGTCTTCTTCTGATGCGGAAGAAATGGGAATATCATCTGTACATCTGCCATAGTGTAAAAACGATAGACCAGTTAACAGAAATAACAATCATTACCATGTAAACTACGAAGATCTCCTCAAGAACATGTTTTCTAAAAAAAAGAAAAAGAATTTTGCATTTTCTTTCTCGAACTGGCAGGAGAGTTGCCCATCTTTATATTAAGTAGGAATAAAGGGTAACAACTCTGCATTTTTTTGAGACTAGGTTACTAAACTTGCAGACTTTGATACATGTACTACAACTTGAAACAAATATTTTGAAGAGTAAAAAAAATTAAAACATGTGCATTTAAGAGTTTCAAATGAAGTACCTATCTGTCAATAACTTTGAACTTTGAGGTATAGAAACATTATCAATACTACCATCTCAAAGATAAAATACTAGAAAATAAATTCCTCGCAAGAGGTAACCAGAATACTAAATGGAAGATTCAAGACTCTATTGCACACACCAGCAAGCATATTCATATGAACAAGGAGAGAACACAAGCACTGAAACCAAAAGGGATAGTATATCCATACAGATTCCTAGATTCAATAGCCAATCGAACTTGAGTCTTCAGACCAGCATAAGAAAAATTGCAATCTTTATGTTGTCGCATTGGAACCTGAAGGTATACAAGAAAAAGGGTAAGCAATTACATCATGTAGCCTAAGAATAATTTAAAAAATAATAAGTGGATAACAAAAAAGATGAGCAATTACATCATGGATACTTTAGAATTGAAAGGTTTTAGACTTAGTAGGACTAAAACCGAGTATATGAGATGCGATTTCGGTGCTACTAGGCATGAGAGAGAAGATGTTAGCATCGATGGAGAGGTGGTTCCCAAGAAGGATACCTTTCGATACTTGGAATCGATGTTACAGAGGGATGGTGATATTGATGAAGATGTTAATCGTAGAATCAAAATCGAATGGATGAAATGACGTCGAGCTTTTGGCATCATCTGTGACAAGAGGGTACCACTAAAGCTGAAAGGTAAGTTCTATAGGACGACAATTCGACTCGTGATGTTGTATGACGCCGAATGTTGGTCAACTAAAAGGCGACATGTCCAGCCTTTAAATATAGCAGCGATGCATATGTTGCGATGGATTTGTGGCCATACAAGAAATGATCTAATCTGAAATAGTGATATATGTGATAGGGTAGGGGTAGTGCCAATTGAAAAAAAGCTTGTCCAACATCGGTTGAGATGGTTTGTACATATCCAATAGAGACCTTTAGAGTCACCCGTACATAGCGAGATACTAAGGCGGAACAATAATGTGAAGAGAGGCAAGGATCAACCAAACCTAACATGGAAGGAGTCTATAAAGAGATATTTGAAAGAATAGAATATCTCCAAAGAACTATCCATGGATAGAAGTGCGTAGAAGTTAGCAATCCACGTGCCAAAACCATAACTTATGCGTCAATCTTCTTATACCGTTATTACTTTTACTTTTTTACTATTACTAGTACCTTTATTATTATTATTATTATTTTCTCGTCATTTTTTAGTTGGATCTTGTGGTTTTTATCTCTAGCCTACCCCAACTTGCTTGGGACAAAGGCTTTGTTGTTGTTGTGATAAGTGGATAACAATGTTTAGCTGTATCTCAGTTGAGGAAAATCTACATCAGCAAACTTACTCTGAACTTAATAGCGTTTGGATCACCCTCTAGAGCAAGCTCTTCAAGAGCAGGACCACCACCTTTTCGCATATCAAGGCCCAACCACCTTGCTGACTTGTCATATGCCTCACCGATCGCGTCATCTATTGTAGTCCCCAGTTGAACGTATTGACCAAGGCTCTGAGCAAGAACAAGAAGATTGTGTCCTCCTGAACATAGCAACTTGTTAAATGCCTTAAAGCCATGAGAGATAATTCAACAAACAAGGATGTTTCTTCTGGCCTGAATATTAGCACTAGTTTTTTCTGCCAGATTAGCACATATGGTGAATGAACGTAGGTTGAGGTAGTTTTGCATCAATTATATACCCTTTTTCAATTGGCGTAGGATTCATTTTGTATTTGAGTGAAACTATCTGTCACATATTGCATTTCAATAATTGTGATAGGAGTATAGGACATAACACAGTAGTTAACTTATACATTGGAATAAAAGGGAACGTTTTAAGTATTGGATGCACTGAAAAGAAATAGTTAAGATGTGATAAGTGGACTTGGCATTAACAAATGAAAATATTCTATGATCATGGAATAATGTCAAGTTCTAGTGTATTGAATGTGACGGCAGATAAGATGTACACGTGTGAAGAAAGGTCTTGTTTGATTCGAAGCCAAAGCTTACAAGTGTCCTAGGCCATAGACACATGGAGTTGTGGAAAGAGTGCCTTTGGTACGATTAATTCTGGCGCCATGTCATGGTGGGTTTACTATCAGTCAAGGAGGGGCCGGGCGGCACAACAGTTTTTTTCTTAATCCACTAGAAGTTTGGCTAGTTAGGTAAAAAAGAAGTTTGGCAAACCTAGGCACTCTTATGCTCAAACCAAGACAACAAATGGAAATGTCATGCCTCGTAATGTTGCAACAGGCAAGTCATATTGCAATTAATAGCTTAGCGTAATTCTCTATTTTTTAGAAAGGTTATTCCCAAAAAAATATATATTTTAGCAAAGGTTGTTTCCCACCCGAGGTGGATGAGGATCAAACCCAGCCCCCCCCCCCCCCCAAGTTGCCGCTCCAGGCTCAAACCCATCGGGAACTAACCTCAATCCCAAAGTCCTTGTATGTCTTGTGAAGACCTATTACTTATATAGTGTCATATAATATTAAGCTAAATAGTAATGTACAGTGTTGCGACATAGTAGTGTAATTAGCATATACCTGAAATTAGAAGAGCCAAAAATGGGAAATCAAGGTCCTTGTTTACTAGCCTGAGAAGGATCAAACGAAATTAAGAGTGAGTGCAATACATGCATACAATTAGAAGTGCGGTGAGACACTGAGCAATCGCTTGTTTATGTTTGTAAAACGTCATCTTTAGCATAAACATGTTTGTCATACTCTAAGTATCTGAGCTGCGAGTTCCATATCTTTTGGTCACCACAAGACACTCATTTCATGATTGATGTGACATTGAGGATTAGATAACTCTGAGGTACAATTTGTTTCTACATTAAACAACAATTAATGTTTTCTAGACAGGAATGGGAATTGAATCAATGTTTGAAAGTTGTATCATCAAAAATAATTTCGATTTTTCACAGCTTATGCTACTATACCAGCCTAATTTAGTATCTGCATAAGTCTATGGATATTATAAATGTAAAAGGACATCAGAAAGTAGCAAAGTCTAAAGTTTAAACAGATGTGCAAGTTCTGATGTAAAACCAGATTTAATAATAAAAACACCAAATTTATAACAAATGACATTCAAACAAACATGCAGTTCCTTATTCTCAAAAAATAAGCTACTAAACTTCTATTTGATGATGAATTAACAAAAATAACTGGCGCAGCAACCCAACAGATTTAAAATCAAGGCTGCACTGAACAGAAAAGGGGCCTCTGAGTTAAATACCTGGAAACTAATGCATGTGCCTCCATATGATGAACTCCAACAATAGGCAAGCCAAATGCTTTTGCTATCTGTCTAGCTTTGTGAACACCAACTGCAGTTTATACAGGCAATTACACCAACATTAGGAGAAAATAATAATATGGTCATGGAAACAGCAAATAGAAATCAGACTTCCTGCACCAGATACTCGTTGGCATTTATCCGAAGTATGGCACATTGCAAATCATATAATATCATGGAAATTCCAAGCAAGTCAACAGCAAAGTTCTATAGGATGGCAGAACCAAAGCAGTTTTTAATTGAACAATGAGTTTCTAGTCTGATTCAATTCAACACGTTTGGACCACATGCTACTATCAAATCAGTAAAAGGCTCATGTGCAAACTGGAAATGATATATTATGAATAGACATTCCAATAGTCAATAGCGGTGAAAAAGGTGGTCAAGAATAAACAAGAAGTGACAAAATACCTCTAAGGCACAGACTAAGTCCTGGTCCAATGGTTACCGACACTGCAGAAAGATCACTTCCTGACAAATTTGCATCCTCGAGGGCCTTTTGGACAACCTGGACAAGAAATAAGTACGACGCAGCTAGCATAAACGTGAGTGTCACAAAAGGCCGCAGAACCTCTGTTGATCTAAGAAGCCAAACCTGGTCGATCACAAGAGTGTGAGCTTCCTCGGCCATCTTAGGAGCAACACCCCCATACCTCGCAAGCAAATCTTCCTTCCAAATGTTGGCCAAGGAAAAGTCATGGAAAAGCAGAACCGGTCAGCAATGCACAAAGGTATCCGACATACACTAGCAATCGCCACGTTGCATCAAATTACAACCGGAATCACAGGTCGCCAATGTAAAAGTAGAACTATAGAAGTGCGCGGAAAATGCTTACTTGGGATGAGACCACTTGGCTAAGGATCTCCCCGTCGCCTCTAACCTGCAACCAGCCAAACAGCAGCGAGGCAGCTCAGCACAAAAACCTAGGACGGGTTCATTCCGTTCGCTCCACCACAAGCAGAACCGACAGGAGATTCGAGGAGAAAGGAAGCATCCGTACCACGGCGGCGGCTGTGTCGTCGCAGCTGGTCTCGATGCCCAGCATGAGGAGGTCCCGGCGGGCCGGGGCGGCGGCGGAGGAGGACGGCATGGTGGAGAGGAGGCGGAGGGGAGGGGTTGGTGGGGAGGAGGAAGAGGAGGCGAGGAGGCGGCGGAGAGGGTGAGAGCGGAAGGGCTTCGGTGGGGCCCGTCGGAGGAGGAGGAAAGCGGCGGCGGCGCGGGAAACGGGCGGCGATAAGGTCGGGAGAAGAGTGGCCGCCATTCTCTCCGGTGGCTCCCAAGCCTCACCTCGGCTCGGCCGGCCGGCCGATACAGGATTTGAAATGACAACCCAAGATTTTGCTCGGGCCGCAGCCACAAGCCCACGAATCGATTGGGCCACTTCGGCTGGCCGAACTCAAATTGGCCACTTCATTGCAGTGTACTATCCAGCCTATAATATATCACACTCCATTACGGAATTTTATTTTTTCAAATTTAGCAATTTTAAGTGTCTGTTAGAAGTGCGATAGGCTTATTTTTTAAAACCTATCCCTCGTTGAAAAGGCGATAGAACAGATGACAGATGCTAATTTTTTTCAAATATTGCTAAATTTGAAAAATAAAAATAAAAAATTCTTCATTACGGCTGGTAAACTTTAGGAACAGGAATCATACAGCTTCGTATAAAAAAAAATCATACATGTCACGCGAATCAACTTAAGCACAGTATTATGCAGATTCAACCAAACCCACATCACTGAAGCTCAAAACGAAGTGACGGAATCATGCATGCTCTAAGTGCGTCCAGTGTTAAAGATGTCAGTATGCAGGTAATCAACATCCCCTGTTCTCAGCAGTGCAGAAAGCTTCTTCATGCCAGAATGCATTGTCGGACGGGTCGCTGGGTTGGGGTCTAAGCACCAGAGGGCGACCGTGACAAGCCCAAAGATTTCTCTTGCTGTCTCACCTTCAGGAAGCGGGAGCCGGGTGTCTAGCAGATCCTTCAGCGATAGGCTTTTCCTGGTCGTGCGCAAGAGCGTCGAAAGAAGATCACCGGGATGGGATCCCATGAACAGCTCAAGAACAACCACGCCAAAGCTGTAGACGTCGCATTTCTCAGTCACCCTCGTCGTATACGCAAGCTCTGCAGTATCAAAGAGTTTAGTCAAGGCTGAAATAAATGCTTACGATTGTGTTTATTAATATTCATTAACATTATCGATAAAATATTTTTCGACAGGTAATATGGCTGGGTGCAATACAATAGAAGTTTATTTACATCTTAAGAATAAAGTCGAGAGCCAAAATCATGTTTCAACATTATAAAAATTGCTACTCAGTTGACCCGACGTGTAATATTAGGACATATCATACTCTTCTACAAATCATATGTGAAATACTGAAACAATATGATACAGAAAGAATAGCAAGTCCAACATCGAACCAAATTTGTTTACCTGGCGCACGATACCCTGTTGTCCCGGCGAGCCTTGTATAGACCGGTGCACCAAAGCTCAGTATTTTAGCTAAACCAAAGTCAGATACACATGCCCTGAACTCCAGATCAATCAAAATGTTATTGCTTGTTATATCTCGGTGGACTATCGGAGTTGAACAATCATGGTGCAAGTAAGATAGAGCATGGGCCACACCCTTGGCAATATTTAGCCGCTTATCCCAATCCAGCTCGATAGCACTTATGTTGGTCATGAGAATAGCTGATAGGCTTCCTCTCTCCATATATTCATATACAAGAAACTTATCTTGATCAGTGGAGCAATATCCATAGAGCTTCACAATGTTCCGGTGTCGTATCTGCACCAAGGCCTCTATTTCACGACTGAACAGTTCCTCATTTTTCAAATTATCATTTTCTGTTTTCCGTATCTTCTTTACTGCAAAAATTTCGCCTGTTGGTAATTCAACTTTGTAGACAGATCCGTGATCTCCTCTTCCCATGCAATATTTTTCATCAAAGCTCTCCGTTGCTTCCACAATCTGCTTGTACGCATATCGTCCATTGAAGTTCCAGATAGAGAATAGATTTCCCTGTGATCTAAAAGCTTCGTTCGCATTATGTGCCTTGGATTTCTTCCTTTGATATAGGCATATCACTAGTGCTGCAACACAAACAGCAGGATTTGCAGCAAGTTAGAAAGTTGTAACCCGAGAACATTAGGAGCAATTTTCTACAGAAAAAGACAAAATATAATAAACATACTGAACAGCAAGAGAAAAAACGCTGCCACGATGCTGCTAGCAAGGGATGCCTGCCTCTTGTGGGATTTGGACTGACTGGTGCTGACAGCACTGTGCTCGCACGGTGGGAGTGGGAACCCACACAAGCCGGAGTTGTTCTCAAACTGACTTGCAGGAAATGTGGGGAGCGACCCAAGTTCTGGAACTGTTCCACTCAACCTGTTGTTCGATAGATCAACCTCCGACAGCGATAGAGTCTCGAATGAGCTGGGTATTCGTCCCTCCAGCATGTTATGAGAAAGGTCAAGCACCGTGAGCCGCTTGGCGCCAGCAAGCTCAGCAGGGATAACACCTGAGAGCCTGTTGTGCCCAAGGTTCAAGATCGTGAGGTAATACATGCTCCCAAGATCCATCGGGATCTCTGAGTCAAGCTGATTAAATGACAAATCCAGAAATATCATTGAAAAATTTCTGTGGCTGACCGGCACCATGGCTGACATGTCAATTAATGTGAAGTTGCATGCCTTCTTACTTTGCATCCGACTCAGATCACCATGTCGGATGCCTGTGAGATCGAGCAAACCTCCTGAGCCATGGCATTGATAATTACTTTTTTCGCCATTGTGCAAGAACCAGAACTGTCGTGTGATAGTAAGGGGTCCCATTTTTCCAGACTGCTTTGCCAGCTCCGGTGGTATATCCCCTTTCAATTGATTACCACTCAGGTCCAACCATAGCAGACTCATGCAGTCGCCCAGCTCCGACGGTATTGGCCCTGAGAACGAATTATCACCCAGACTCAAGAACTGAAGCTTGACAAGTCCACCGAGCCAGGAAGGTATTGTCCCAGAAAGCCGGTTGCTGGCAAGCGACATCCATTTGAGCTCAGTGCAATTCGCCAAGCTCGGAGGGATGATGCCGGAAAGAGCATTGTAATCAAGAATGAGATTCTCAAGTGCAAGAATTCTGGACAGAGAGTCTGGTATCTCGCCCACCAGTGCGTTCTGCCAAAGGACCAGGTCACGAAGGCCAGAGAGCATGCCAAGGGATGAGGGAATGTGCCCGGTGATATAGTTAAGGCTGAGGTCAAGTGAAACAAGACTAGTGCAGTTAGAGATGGCCTCAGGGATGCCACCGGTGAGGTAGTTGTTCTGCAGGTATAACACTTGGACCTTGCTGGTGATGTTTGAGGAGCAGAGGGTGGCTGGGATGGTGCCAGAGAGCGAGTTGGAGCTGAGGTCAAGTATCTCAAGCTCTGGAAGCATGCTGACTGCATCTGGGATGGAGCTATTGAGATAGTTGAAGGAAAGGGCAAGCGTCCTAAGCTTAGGAAGATTGACAAAAACCTTGGCTGGAATCTCGCCAGAAAAGTTGTTGTTTGATAGGTTTATGGCAGTAAGTGACATGAGGCGCGCAATATCTGGTGGGAACATGCCTACAAGACTGTTGCCAGAGAGGTTGAGCGAGCTCAGGTTGCCGCATCCGGACAGGACCCCTGCTGCCACGCTGCCAGATATGAGATTGCCGGAGAGGTCGAGGTACTGCAATCTAGTGCAGTTGATGAATGCTGGAACTTCCCCAGAGATCTCGTTATTGGAGAGGTCCAGCCACCGCACTCCACCAGCACCGGCACTAACCATCCACTGGAGAACTTCCCCAGAGATCATGTTTCTGGAAAGGTCAAGAATCTCCAGCCCTGCAAATGCCATGCCACCTTCCCCAACAGCATTCACAACACCAACTCCGTCACCGGAAAAATTCAGCACCCTTAACCCACGGCAAATGCTGGTCAATGCAGCCATGTCGGCCACAGAACCCATAAGCCAAGGATTACCGGAAAAGTCAAGCAAGGACAGCTTCTCCCCACATTCCACTCCCTTCACCGTCGAGAGCACGCCGGTAATGTTGGCATCACGGACTGTGATCGCCTCCACACTGCTCAGCTGCAGCAGAGTGCGTGCCGCAGCACTAAAGTTGGCGTTGAGCTCGACACCGGTGAGGGACACTGACGTGACCCTGCCGTTCTTGCAGTCGACGCCGGGGAAGCTGCAAGCACCGTTGCTGCTGTTCCAGCCGGTGAGAGCCGTGCCATTCGGCACGGCGGCCTTGAATTGCTCCAGCAGCTGTAAGTCGTCCAGCACCGCCGCGGCGGCTGCCGTGACGAAGACGAGCAGCACTATCAACCACCGTGAAACCATGGTGGGGCGACGGGACTGCTACGCTACGCCATGCAGGTCTGACCACACTGGGAGATTTCACGGCGAGAGGAGAGCGGGTCAGTAGCGGGAAAGCCTGGAGGAGGGAGGCTGGCACATGGACATCTTTGGGCAGGCCTTTGCCGTGCTGCGGAAGCGCGGCGCAGTTGACCCAATGCCCCAATCCCTGCCCCGGGATGGCCTGATTTGGAGGTCAAAGTTGAACAGCAGTGAGCAGCATCTGGTTTCTGCTTGATCGGACTAAGTCAGAGCGACGAGCTTAGTCGGACAGGTTGGCTATAAACAAGCGCGCGGAAGGTTTTTCTTGAGGTGAATTGATAATCGGCTACTAGGATGCGTGAACCATGTGTTGGTCGGTTGACAAATTAGCAAGCCCCATCTCCCGTCCTTGATCTCAAACCTCGCTCCCAAGTCCCAATCGGTGGCAAATTAGTAAATTTTCTGTTTCGAAACTTTCACACCGGAAATTAGCAAAATCAAGATGAACCTAAAATTCCTAATGAAGCCGGGAATTCCAAGAATTCGAAATTAGAGAAGGTCAAACGAAGTTCTGGGGTCACACAGAACCGAACCCCCCCCCCCCCCCAAAAAAAAAAAAGAAGCAAGCGAACAGATGAGCTAGACCCGAACAAGCAAAACGGCGAGCACCTTGCCTGCAGTACACTAGAACCGAGCAGCACGGCTACACCAGCGACGCTGCGGGAGGTAGTGGCTGCGCGGAGTCGCTGGAGAACCACCCACCAGAAGCGCCGCGCGTCGGCGCCCGCTCGCCGCGTACGAAGCGGGAGCGGAGGGGGCATGTCGGTGTAGACGCCAGAGTTGGCTAGGACAGCAACGAGGTAGGCTCCGGTAGGGTAATTAGGGCTTCCATGGCCGCGGTGGTAGGGATGGGGGAAGACATTGCTCGAAGACGGAGGAGGGCAACGACGAGGATCTGTGGAGGTGGGGAGTTGGCTGGAGCCGGCGGTGATTTCACCACGATGGGGCGATGGCCTCCTCAGGCGATGCCGACAGGTGGCTAGCGCAGGGGCCGCCAATGTCTGTAGGATTGCAGTGTAGCTTCATGTCCGGAGGCGAGACCTGGCTAACTGGGCCTAACGGGTCAGCCTGGTAAGGGTCTAGCTAGGTATGATTTGATTAGGTATGGCTTGTTAGATATATCTAACTGAAGGATGTATTGTGTTAGTCTTGTGTGTTGAAGTATGGCTCACAACACGATCTATGAGTCACCGTGACATGCCGTAAAGTAGGACATATCGTGATATGAATGGGGAGGAGGAAAAGGAGGAGGGTGGGGTGGTGTTTAGCCGGATCGTGTCGTGCTGTCAGCTTAGATCTAACCCAGTTAAGTATGTCATATCGACCTAACCTGTCTAGTCCTCGAGTGAGTCTACAGTAGTGAACCTCGTGTCGGTTCACTTGGCCAGCACTATTAGAGCCTAACATTATCAAGCGTCCAAGCTGTGGCCCATCTGAATGCGTATACAGAGGTGGACGAGTAGTTCCTCCACGGGTTTCATTTGCCGAATTTTTTATTTATATAATTTTTAATTTAAAAAATTGAAAAAAATTATAAGATCCTTTTGAAAATTTGCAAAATTAGGCATATTTTGCAGATTAGTGGGTGGGTTATTGGTTTAAAAATCATAAAAATGCCGCACTCCACTCTCTCAACCTTTAAATAGTCATAAAAATTTCTAAACAATTTATAATGTAGAGGATTCTATTATCTATCACTCCACAAATTCGTCCTAACCTATGAAAGCCCGGCTAGCTTCTGATTGTGGATTATTGATCCATTTTCTGATTTAGGTGTTTAGTGTTTTACTGTTTAGTGGCAGTGATGTTCATTGCTTAATTGCTCCTGGAGGCAGCAAGTTAGAAATTTGTAACCCAAGGGCATTAGGAGTAATTTTCTACAGAAAAAGACAAAATATAATAAACATACTGAATAGCAAGAGAAAAAACGCTGCCACGATGCAGCTAGGAAAGGACGCCTGCCTCATGTGGGATTTGGATTGACTAGTGCCGGCAGCACTGTGCTCGCACGGTGGGAGTGGGAACCCACACAAGCCGGAATTGTCCTCAAACTGACTTGCAGGAAATTGGGGAGCCACCAAGTTTTGGAAGTGTTCCACTCAACCTGTTGCTCGATAGATCAAATTCCGTCCGCCCGGTGTGGGAGCAGGACTTATGTGTTAGAAAGATATGGTGCGGGAGTATAGCTCTGTCGGTCGAGTTGTAAGGGTGGTGTATTGTAGGAGTAGGGTTTCGTCGATCAAGTCGTTCAGTTGTTTGATTGGTTAGCGCACGAGCTAAGTTGGATTGATCTAGGCTATCTATCTAGTTGTGTATGTTGGTGTGTGTAGGGATCGGTGACGTCTTAAAAGTGAATTATGACACTTAGAACTATTTTAGTTCCAAAAATAGCATAAGATAAACATATATCAATTTATATCTAAATATGCTCTAAGTTTATCCAGTGTGTCTACTATATCGATTAAAATGCTTGTAAGCTATCTAAGAATGTAAATTATAAGTAATTAAATGCGGAAACGTAAATAAGATAGAGAGAGTAAACTCGGCACAACGATTTTTTTCCGTGGTATCGATGATATGAATGCCACCTCTAGTCCACATTGGAGCTCCACAAAGGATATGCTTCCGATCGGCACCCGATCACGGCTCTTGAGTCACCAAGTCGCAAAGACAAGACTTTCACCTGAACGAGCCACCAAGCCACTTAGGCAAGGTCTCATCACTAGCCTTTCTTCCGGTTCCTCACCACTGTGATCACTTCGAAGCTTGAGTCACCAAGGCAAGGGCTTCCGCGTCCCCGTACACGCTTATCATCGCCGCTCCACACCAAGTCAGAGGTCAACAAGCTTGAGCAACTCTGGCTTAAGTTACCGGTGAGTCACCAAAACTCCAAAGTACCGATGTACCACTTGATGCAAGCTTAAATCACTCTTTGATCCACTCTCTAGGTAGCAATCACCTAGCAGCACGCTCTTTAGGCCGGAGAGTGTCATGCCATTAGGCACCGCGGCCTTGAACTGCTCCAGCAGCCATGAAGAAGAAGAGCATAGCCATCAGCCACCGTGAAACCATGGTGGGGCAATGGGACTACTACACCATACAGGTTTGATGACACTGGGAGGATTCAAGGTGCGGGGAGAGCGGGGCAGTAGCGGGAAGGGCAGAGATGGGGAGAGGCTGGCACATGGGCATCTTTGAGCGTACTGTGGCTGCGCGGCGCGGTTGAACAAGTGCCCCAATCGCAGCCCGGGGATGGCTTGACTTGGAAGTCGAAGCTGAACAGCAGTGAGCTGCATCTGATTTCTGGTTGATCGGATCTAACTCAGAGTGACGAGCATAGCTTGATATGGGAACTGCGGACAAGTTGGCCATAAACAAGCGTGGTGGTCAGTTGGCCATAAACTGATTTCTGCAGTGAACTACTAATGTGCTAGCGTGAAACATGTGGTGGTCAGTTGGTTGACACGGCACCACACCTCCCGTCGCTGATCTCAAACCTGCTCCCAAGTCCCAATGGTTGGCCAATTGGCAATGCCGTTTGGCAAGCGAATAGACGAGCTAGATCCGAGCAAGCAAAACGGCGAGCACCTTGCCTGTATCGCACTAGAACCGAATGGCCCCGGCTTCACGTGCTTGCTGCGGGAGGTAGTGACGGAGTCGCTGGAGACCCGCTCACCAGAAGCGCAGCGCGCCGGCGCCCGCTCGCTGCGCACGAAGCGGGGGCGGAGGGGATGTCGGCTTGAGAAAATTGATATTTTTTTCAAGATAGCTTCGCCTAGTTGTCACTTCTATTGTTGGCTCCGCCTATTCGCCACTTAGAAGAAGAGTACTTTGATATTGTTGCTATTATCCCATTTTAATTTTTTTCTTTTTTTTCCCTCTCAAGCTAAGTAAAAGTGCAGAATTTCCCCTGAGCTCATCGGCTGAACCATATGGATTTCCTCCCCGGCGACTAGAGCTCATCCTCCAGGTAATGTTGGCATCAAGGTCCTTTGCGATTTTTCAAAACAGAAACTTTTTTTATAATTTTTCAAATTAAAAAATATGAAAAATCTGCCCTTAAAAACGGACGGGATAAATCATGTCCTGTTTCGATCTATTTTTCTATATTTTTCTGATCGTTTTTGAATTTTTAGAACTTACATGGATACAGGATGAAAATGGTTTTGCTGTTTTTCTGATCATAGGGTCGATATTCCGTTTTTAACCGGCAATTTCTTGTTTTTTCAGTTGTGACCGTACTTCACAAATCACAATATATTCCACAAGTCAAACCCAACCGGTCAGCCTAAACATCACCTCTATCCCAAACTTTACCCAAACCTAGTGGCTTAGTCTCGGTCGGCTAACAATCTAGCGATATCGTTCAAGCTCCTACGCCTGTGCCATTTCTAACCCTAGTCTTTATGTGACTATATGTTGTATCGAGTATTTGAGTTATGACATAGTGACTGTTTTTCAGTTGAGACATATGTTATTATGTAGTCTATCTGTATATACTATAAATTATTTTTGTTGGTGTGAATTAATTATATATCATGTTGATGTTTGAAGTCATTGTTCTACATGTCGGTGTTCCCTGTTTGAATTATCAGTTCCCGACTGATATCGGCGTGTTTTCGTTCAAATTGGTTCATTTTTTATATTCTGATATTTTCAAGTCTGTACTCGTTTCTAGCTTTTTCGTTTTTGATTCTATTTTCGAGATAAAATGTGAAAACGGTTTAGGGTTTTTTCAGACCGTTCCTTTCTATTTTCATCCTAACCCTAACGGCTTTGAAATCTCTCCGTAATGACGCGTTAATCTCCCTTCCGCAGACCGCAGCCCAGAAATATACTCGCCGCCGGTCGAAAATGATAGCCTGTAGGTACAAGCTCGTCGTCTTCTTCTTTCTCCTCGCAGCTGCATCCATGTCAGTACGATGTGCTCTTCGTTCTTGGTTTCGAGATGATACGAGAATGATCCATCCATTGCAGCGAGAGTCGTGATGGGCTTGCCTCGATCGCTGGCTCGCCGCCGGCCACCGCACCTGCCCCGTCATGCAGCGACTTGCGACGTGGGAGCCGTGCTCGTGCGGCAGAGCTTCAGCACAAAGACCTCCACATGCTGTTCAAGAATCACACCACTTCTGGGGCTTGAAAATTCCAGATCGGTGGAGGAGAGCACAAATCAGATTTGGATTCGGTGATTCGGCAAGCAAGGTGAGATTTATTGGCTCAATACTACAGGCAGTTCTTAGGCTTGTGTTTTCCCCAGGCACATTCCCCAGGGTTCAAACCAAACAGGCAATGCCTCTCAGGGGAAAGGCATCACAAGACGACGAACAAAAAATCAATCAATGCAGCCAATCCACATCAATTTCTAGCAAAACTCCAAGCACCTGGCCCAGGCCCGACGCGCTCCATGCATCCCAGAGAAGGAGGACGCCCCACCCGGGAACGCGCACATGGCATTCCGAGCGAGCACGGCCGTGTCGAGGTGGAGCAACAGGAGGACCTCCCAGTCCGGATCCAACGGCGACGCACGTGGGGCCGGAAGAAGGCAGTTCAGAGCAGGGTTCACGAATTCGTTCGGTCACCGAAATACGGTGGCTAGCAAATTCTCCGAAATTCACGAATATCGGTGCATATTCGGTAAAATCAGAGAAATTTTGTTAAATTTTTGAATTTTTTAATTCTAAATTTGAATTGGAGCAAAATGCGGTCATATTCTGAATGCAGTGCGGATCGGATTCATCGAAAATCGCAAATTTTGATCGGTTTCTAATGAATTTGTGAACCTTGGTTCATAGTAGGGATTAAAATTTCGCTGGCATTTCAATGAAATTTCACAAATTTCGGAGAAAAACGAAATGTTTAATTCCAAAAATTTCTTTCCCTACCATGTGGAGCCCACAGAGTAGAGGATTAAAAATAACCAAAATTTCATGAATTTCGATCTTTTCGTCAATAAATAAAAAAATTGTAAAATAAAATTGAAATCCCTGATTCAAAGTGTTTTTGAGAAAAGAAATAAATTCTATGACATCAATGTTCTGTTGAAAACTTGAAAACTACAGAATAGCATTCGCCCAGTGGCGAAGCCAGGTGGCGTTCCTGGTATGCCTAGGCACACCCAAAACTTTGCAAGTGTCCGTAGAGATATATGTTCAACTCTGACTAAAAAATTATAGGATATGGTATAGGATGAGCTATATGTATCCGTATCCGATCTAATTACATCTAATCCATTATTCTGGTCTGTTTATTGACTGGCCCAACCTTAAGAACTCGATTCTTTGCATATATTTTTCTTTTCTTTTTGAGATGGATTCTTTGCATATATGTATCACCAAACGAAAAAAAGCTCATATTAATCTGTAAGAGTTATGAACAAGAAAAGGCCATCTACAGATGATCAGTATGCCTGTTTCCGTTGAAGCTATTCTTTGTATTTCTACCGTTCTTTTGTGTTCACTGTCGGATCCAATGGGGTGATGCAACATTGAAAATTGTTCAGTTTTTTTCATTTGATTGAGGAATCAGCTGTTATTCAACTTGTAATGTTTCAGATGTATCTCAATTATTCGACTTTTCTCTTCCCTCGGTTGTTTTGCACGAGTAAAAATTTGGACGTGGTAGCATTCGGATTGGCACGGGCTTGGCATGATTGTTGTGCACGAGTAAAAACTTAAACACATGTAGGCATTTCTCATCTGATCATGGTACAAATACTAATAGAACTCTTCTACCAGGGATGTACCAAAAATTATAACTACAGAAGCATGGTGCTTAACTTTGAGAAATACTCCCTCCAGTTCCAGTTACAAATAAGTGTTATTTTTTGTTGCATGTAGTCAATATTTAAACTTTGGCTACAATTTAGTCTGTATGTATTGAGTTTGTATGTTTGAAAATGATGATAATTTTATAATAGTAAAATGTTGCTACATTCTATAAACATATTACACTAAAAAGTATAGTCTTGAAATGGTAAAATATTGATTGTCCTCTCTGCCTATTTTCTTCATGTGCATCCTTAAATTACCTTTCACTGTGATCAAACAAATCAACAAATATAGAAAACACTGTACTTAGAGAGGTTCTGACACCAATGTTAGGAAACAGTCTCGCAATTTGGAATATGGTTTGTAGGCCTAAAAATAAAGGAGGTCTTGCCATTATCAAACTTAGTGTCCAAAATGATGCTTTTATCTTAAAACATGTGGACAAACTCTCCAACAATCAAGACCTTCATTGGGTGCAGCTAGTCTGGAACAATTATTATTCAAATGGTGCTCTCCTAGGCATGTGCTCAAGGGGTTGTTTTTGGTGGAAAAGCATCTCTCGCCTTCTAGGCACTTACAAAGGCCTTACAATTGCTCAACTTGGAAATTTGAGGGCTATCCATTTATGATAGGACATATTGGGTGGACTGATCTTGATGCAATCCTTTCCTGAGGTTTATTCCTTTGCCAGAATAAAAAATATCACCCTGGCTTCAGCTCTCAACATGTCTAATCTTCTAGATGTCTTCTATTTACCCCTTTCAGCCCAAGCCTATGCCTATGCACAATTCCAATTGCTGCAGTCCAACATTACAAGTCTGCAGCAATCTTCTAGGTCAGATTCTTGGCATTACATTTGGGGCAACTCTCTTTTTTCATCCAAGAAGACATACAAATTCTAATAGGGCACACACGAAAGTGCATCTAGCCCTTATATGTAGTTTTAATAATTAATTACAATACCTATAGACTAACTATGTTGTTGAGAATTGTTAGTAGGATGTTCCATAGGTGATGCATGGAGAAGAGATATATATCAAGATCAATGAGCTTTATGTGATGCTTGGTACGTGATGACAATACCTATGGACTAACAATGATGTTAAGAATTATTATTATATTATTTTATAGGAGATGCATATGAAATAAAGTATGAATTCATTGAGAAATATCATGAGTTCAAAAAATTGCATCAAAGTCATTGAGATCTTAGTGATGTTCATAAGAAGAAGAAGAAGAAGTTTGAAAAATAAAGGCTAAGTTATTTGTGAAGATCAAGTAACTAAAGGTATGCTATTATCAATAGAGTTTTATGGACTAAATGTGTTATTTGTGCTTGAGAGTGAGTTGAGGCTAGGATCTATAAGAAGTCATAAGTTGAATTGAAATCATATATGCTAAGAGTGAGGAACAATATGATAAAGTGAATTTATTGAGAAATCGGATACAAAATGATTTTCTATGGCAAGACGAAGAAAGGCAAGCAAGACTCGGCTGCGATGGACCATCCGGGGGTGAAAGGAAAGCAAATAGCTTGACATCGAAGGACCAAGACGATGGTGAAGAGCGAGTGAAGGCTTTATTTCTAGTGCATCTAGCTTTCCTTGCTAACTAGTATGTGTAAGTCATATAACTAGTATGTGTAGGATGTATTGCACATTCATATATTGATTGTGTGGTTTTGGAGGCTTATTTGATTTTATTTGTCTTATTGAATTCTATTTTGCTTTTTTAGAGAAATTAATAAAATATTATATTATAGGGGAGTATTATGCTTTGTGCATCTTAAATACCCATAAAGTGTGAATATTTGTAATACTACTTAGAATTGATATCATTGCTTATTGAGTATGTATGTGATATGTCGAGTTCATGTAAAGTTTAATTTTGCAAGAATCCATTAATTAATCCACATTTGATCTTAAATTGAAACTTGAGATTATTGGTACTTCTCTAGTGATCTTTTAATATCAAGATTTTAATTTGAATCTTTCTCATATCGGATCAAATCAACTATATTTTTTTATGTGTTTACTTGTAATAGTTGATTTTGTGAAGAATGCTTCGAAGCACGATGTTTAATTTCTAAAATCTTTCTTCTCATTCTTCTTGAAAGAAAGTTGATCTATGTGTTGTTGTAATTACCGACTTGTGAAATCTCTAATACCATTATTTTCTTACAATTGGTAGTAATACAAGTGGTAATCCTTATTGATCATATTTGTTTCAAATTTTGCTTTTAAGTGATTTCTCTTTTTTGAAAGATTTCATTTACCTCTTATAATATAAATATTAGTTTTTTCAAGTAAACTTTCATCTTGGAGTTTATAGAAGCTTATTATCTCAATGCATGTATCCTGTTCAATATACTCATTTGTGATAAGTTTTTGAGCATGTTTGTAACTTATTCATTTATCTATATGCTCAATCTATTTACTTAGTTCTTTAGTTGAACTTTATGAGTGATCATTTGTTGATCTTTTGTTTTAGATGTAATTTGGACAATTTTTTTATTTTATGTTTCATTTGGTATTTTCAAGTCTCATATGCTATTTTTATCCCAATTGTATCTTTATCGGATTTTGAAATTAATGAGCATGCTTTTTTGACATCAATGTTAATATCTATAGCGTGTTTTCCTTCTTTGATCCAACATATAGAGTAAGGCTCTCTCAACTGTTTTTAATAGCTAAAAGGTGCATAGTATTTTTATTTATTTTTAATTGTTATATATTTTCAATTGATATCTATTTCATATGCACTACCTATTAGAGAGTTTGCTCTATGTGGTGGGTTTTACTAACCTCTTTTGTTTTTGAAAAGTTTCCTCTTTGCATGAGCATATTCATTTTCATATATACTTTGTCATGCTTTCTTCATATGTATAAAGGAAACTCCATCCAAAATTTAAGATAAATAATTTATGCAATGATATTCAAGATTCATTCACACATGCATAGATTGTGGGAGAGTTTACTATATACATATGTTGGTTTCTACTAACATCAAAATATTTGTGATGTTTGATGCTAGTAAAACTAGTTTTGATAACCTCAAATATCTTTGTGATGCTTGATGTTTCTAAAACTTGTTCTTTGTATACATTCATCTTCGGATTATATGTATACTTAGAACTTTAAATGCTTCAAATATAACCATCTAGTAAGATTGTCATCAATTACCAAAATAAGGGAGATTGAAAGTGCATCTACCTCTTATTTATTGTTTTGGTAATTAATGATAATACCTATGAACTAACTATGTTGTTGAGAATTGTTAGTAAGATATTCCATATGTGATGCATGGAGGAGAAATATGTATCAAGATCAATAAGCTTTAGGTGATGCTTGAGTAAGTGATGACAATAGCTATAGACTAACAATGATGTTGAGAATTGTTATTATGTTATTCTATAGGAGATGCATAAGAAATATAGTATGGATTTATTCAGAAATGTCATGAGTTCAAAGAATTGTATCAAAGTCATTGAGACCTTAGTGATGTTCATAAGAAGAAGAAGAAGAAGTTTCAAGAATGAAGCCTAAGTTACTTGTGGAGAACAAGTAACTAAAGATATGTTATTGTCAATAGAATTTTATGGACTAATTATGAGTTTTGTGCTTGAGGGTGAGTTGAGGTTATGATCCATAAGAATGCGTAAGTTGAATTGAAATCATATATGCTAAGAGTGAAGAACAAGATTGGACTCCATATATGATAAAGTGAATTTATTAAAGATATCGAATACAAAATAGTTTTCTATGGTAAGACAGAGAAGGACAAGCAAGACTTGACTGTGATGGACCATCCAGTAGTGAAGGGCAAGCAAATAGCTTGGCACCGAAGGACTAAGGCGATGGTGAAGAGCGAGTGAAGGCTTTGCGCCAATTGACTTTGTGAGACCATGGGAAGCTATTGATGACTCGTGTCGATCATATGAAGAATCAAAAAGCGATAGAGTGAAGATTACATAGAAGTTAGCAATCCTCAAGGTTTAAAAGAAAGAAGTGGTACTTGAAAGAATTTAAAGACACAAATTGGTTCAAACAAATTTTATATTTGAATTTGAGTATAGGTATACCACACTATTAAGAGGGATGCAACATGAGCTATTTATCTTGTTTCAGTGCTCAAGAGTTTCTAATCAACCCAAAGTAAGAGTTCGCTTTAGGAATTCAGTACGGAAAGTGTGATAGTGTCTAAATTGGTTTTTGGAGTGTTTCTAGTTTGACCATATGTGTTTGAGATCATGAATTCAGTTGGGATGTGTAACCCTCTGAATAAGCTTTCCATATAGTCTAAAATCGTCAAAATCGGACTTCGGGATCAAAAGTTATCACCGTTTTCACAGGGTCGGTTGTGCTGAACTCGGACTCCTCGGGTTGACCCAAATACTTTGGGTTGGCCAGAATCTCTGGGTTTAGCTCCGAGCCAGGTGGTCTGTTAGAGACTGAGTGTTTCACCCGAATACTCCAGACTTTACTCCGACCAGTGATCTCGGTTATGCATTCTAGTGCCAACCTGGAGACTCTGGGTTGACCTGGATACTCCGGATCTGTACAAAAAGTTGTGTAACGGCTAGTTTTTGAGAGAATAGTATGAATACCCTCTCACCCCCACACTTGTTTGCTGCTGCAAGAGCATGAAAAAGAACATCTTTAGAGCCAAAAGAACTCCTTCTCACTCCATTTTAGTGTGTGATTTGAGAAAAAAGTGAGTTGGGTTGAGAGATATGCAATTTTTAGTGCAAGTGAGCGGTATCTCCCATCGGTGTTACTCTTGGAGCTTTTAGCTCATAGGTGGTTAGGCATCGCCGACAAATACCCAATGTTGTTGTGTGTCGCGAGAAGTTTGTAAAGGTTTCGATTTTGGACCCGGAAGGGAAGAAATCAAGAGTGGAAGCCAAGCTCAAGTGTGACCGAGTTTGGAGAGGAAAAGAGTTGAGAGAGACCTGACTCAAGTGTGACTGAGCCCTTCAACGACGACGTAGCAATATCTAGAGAAGGTGTCCGAACTTCGAGAAATAAATCTTGTGTCTCCTCCCTTGTTTCTTTGTTCTTATGTTCTTGCTCAATATTTATGCATATTGCTCGATCTACTTGTTCGTATAAAATTGATTGTAGGTACTCCGTGGATTCACTTGGAATCATTATTTAGAACATACGACTTTATTTGGTTTAACCTAGAAATCTTTAGACGCATTTTAATTTTAGTTTCAAGTTCTTTCTATGTTGAACCTAAAGTATCCGAGTCAACCCGGAAACTCCAGATTCTGTACAATTTGAACCCGGAGTATCCAGTGAATAGTATTTTCAGGATTTTCTTTTTGAATTTTATTATATATCTTTTACTAGATTTGAGTAATCTTTGTCACCTTAGAATTGTAAATTCCACACTTATTTAGGTTAATTGTGTACTAATTGAGCCTAACATATTTAGAATTTTCACTTGTGAAAAATCCGTTAGTTTATTTTCCGCTGTAAATTTAGATCAACGAAAAAAGATGATAAATTTTATAAAAACACCTATTCACACTCCCTTTAAACGACATTATTGTCCTTTCAACACACCGATCCACCCATCTTTGGAATGGCTTTCGAGATCATCCTGTTAGAAAAAATATAAAGTTTTCTTCTAGTTGCTGCTCAAAGACCGGTTAAATTTGAGGGGTTTGTTAAGAAGACAAAATATGATTTTGAAAGATTATACTTGTGAACTGTGCATTTGGTAGTATGAAGAAATAACAGCTCACTTATTTATGAGATGCAAATTTGCAAGAGCTTGCTGGTCACCCATTGGCATTTCCGTTCCTCACTGGATGAACATTGATCGAATTTGGCTTCATATGAAGAGGACAATCAACGAGCCTTTCTTCATGGAATTCATGATTACGATGAGCTGGAGCATTTGGACAATGCCAAATGATTGTTTTTTTTTCAGCACATAGACCCAACCATCACGAGATGCAGGAACATGTTTTTCCATGAGTTAAATTTGGTAACTCAGATTAAAAGAAGATATGTTAGCGAACTTTCTCAATGGATCAAATCTAATATGTAATTTCTTAGCTTTACTTTATTTTCTTCTCTCCCTAATGCAACTGTCGTGTACTCTCTCTTCTTTTTATTAATATATTTATAATATATAAGGACTTAGTCCTCTAGTTTTATATAAAAAATATTAGTCAAACATATGTTTTAGGGACTGTATTGATATACAGAATGATATTTTTTATAACTAGAGGGAGTAATATAACTAGCGTGTTAAATTTTAGATAATATATATTTTGACGGGACTACTGTGGTCAACTTGAAGGAATTTTATTGTAACCTCAGAGAAGCTGCAGAAGACGAGACACAAACTTGAGGAGGGAGCCGTTGCCGTGGCATGTTAAGGGGTTGTTTGGTCAGCTAAAATTTTAACTTGATTTCAAATCAAACACTACTTGATATATTTAAGTTTTAATATAATTTTAATTTTAACATGGCCAAATTTTAACGGGCTTCTTGAAGGCAATAACCAAAACCCAAACTTTAGAACAACCCTAAAACCCCCAGCCCAGGCAAAGCCCGCGAGGAAGCCTGCCCACCACCAGCCATGTGGCGCCGCGCCTCCCATCTCCTCCGTACCGCCACCGCCGCCTCGCGCCGCCTCCCGCATCCGTTCCCACCAGCGCCCAGGCCTCTCCTCCTCGCCCCAAGGGTCGCCTCCTCAATCTCCTCCTACGCCACCCAGGCAGCGGCAGCGGCAGCGTCGGCGCCCGCGACGAGGGCGCCGCGGACGGTGGGGAGCCTGCTGCGGCTCAACGACCTGCAGGACAACCCGGGCGCAAGGAAGCAGAAGACGCGCAAGGGTCGCGGGATCGGCTCCGGCAAGGGAAAGACGGCGGGCCGCGGCCACAAGGGCCAGAAGGCGCGCGGCACAGCGAGGTTCGGCTTCGAGGGCGGCCAGACCCCGCTCCGCCGCCGCCTGCCCCGCCGCGGTTTCAAGAACCGCTTCTCCCTCACATTCCAGGTCCCACCAACTCTTGCTTTCCCCCCTTTCATCTCCTCTCCTCGCATCTGTGCGGTATTACGGCTCGGATGGCGTAGTATAGAGTGGTGCGCGTCAGGTGTTCGACCCATCGGCGATTGATGACATACTGCCATTTTCATTCCTTGGTTTCGTATAGCCTAATATCAGTTCGCAACCAGTACATCACTGGGGTCCAGTTATCTCCTCAAATGATGCTTGATTGAAAATGCTGCTTACTTATATGGTAAAAATCTGGCTTGCACATAAGGTGGTTGATCTGTGTTCTGCACACCGGGTTGACATAGTTTCACTTCTCATCTTGTAACTTATGCTTCCGTATTATGATTTTGCGTTAGATCATTTGCATAACAATAGCTCTAGAAACAGACACCAATCATTAGAGCGGAAGCATGTGGACATACCGTTCTTCGGTGATGTCATTAGATGAAGATGAGAGGGTGATCGCGTTGGTGTAGATGAATGTCGCCGTCTTGATGCATCAGAACGTGTTGGTGAAGCAGTCGCTGGTGTGCCGGTGTAGCTGGAGGTGATGGCGACGGTGGGGGCGGTCAACGTAGTCGTGGCGGCGGTCTTCACCCTGCTGGCGACGCTCTTTAGGATTACGTTAGGGTTTAGGGAAGCGGCTATAGCTTGCGTCAATCAATCGATCAACAGATCCGAACTTCCCGTTCTCTTTTTATAGCTGTCGCACGGGATGGGACCGCAACCAAGTTGGGGTTAGTTACGCCCTCGATCAGGGCGTGTGGGGAAGTGGGGCTCTCCCGCTTCTCTCGGTCCATCCAGCTAGGATTTCGTTAGGGTGCACATTAGGGATAGAGGCGAGATCAATTCCAACATTCTTTCCTTGATTGTAAGTCTAACATCATAAGCTCACTCTCAATGAAACAGCACATCAAGGCAAAGCGTTACAACAGCTTGTGAAATGCCACTGGAACCCAATAACCTATAGCATACTATCTCATCTTGAAATGGATATTTGTTATGCTTAATGGGAATTTGTTTGCTTTATGATCCTCTTATCCAGAATCATAGGCTTTCCAATAATCCTATGTCGGCAGGATAATCATGAAAATTATGGGGTGGTAAGCCTTTAGTGAGCGACGCTGCAAGCATTGCCTTAATACATATATGCTTGACATTGATAGTTTGATCCAGGATTCTACCTTTCACAATATAATACTTAATGTCGATGTGTTTGACAGTACCACTCGACTTGTTGTTACTCGTATAACATAAGTGGTTTCATAATGATGTATTACATTCTCAATTCCGGGATAACATAAGTTCTTTAGTCATACAACCTGTCCGATAGTCTCATAACATGCTACAAACTCAATTTGCATTGTTGACGATGCCGTAAGTATCTGTTTGGCAGAAGTGGCAGTCATCATCCTCAGTTTTTTGGGAGTTAGGAGGTGTCTAGGACATCCGTTGCGCTACCTTATCGTGCTTAGCGACGGAATGCAACTTCTTCTTAGACTCAAATTTTGCTTGGAATTTTCTTTTGTTCCTGAAACTGCTTACTTGATTAACAAAATCTTTATTTTCAGCCCTCAGCCCCTCCTCTTGGACACATCGTGATCAAATCGCTCATGATCTATTTCTTTTTTTGAGTATTATAGTTGATCTTGAAAGGAGAAAACTCAGGAGGGGGAGAGGTCATAATGAAGTGGACAAGAAAGCCCTAAGAGATTTCCATATTCATGCTTTTTAGCTTGGCAGCTATGTTTGTTATCATCATGATGTGTTCTCTTATGCTGCCGGACCCATTATACTTAGTGTTGAGGAGTTTTTGAATAAATGTACTGGAATAAACATTGGAGGTGTCTTTGAATTGCTCCTCCACGGATATCAAGTACGTCTTAGCTTTCTCTGAGTTAGGGATTGCTCCCCTTATAGCATCTGAGATCAAATTCCTCGTTGTCATAAGTGACATGCGGTTGGACCGCTCCCACATCTCAGAAAGTACATCATAAGTTTTTTTAATTCTTCATAATTCTCCACGCCAATGGCGGGAGCAGTGGGAGCGTCAACCGTGAGTGCATCGTCAAGGTTCAAGACGCCAAGGACAACCGCAACTTTAGCTTTCTAAGCAGGAAAGTTGTTCCCTATAAGTTAATCTATGCTGTCAATTGTGGCGGCAATAGAAAAAGCTGTAAGAACTGAGAAAAAGATTTGGTAAGATTAGAGAATCATTATGAAATAATATTTGCACAAAATTAACCCTACGTTAGTCTGATTAAAAACATGCAAAACTTGATTCCAATCCGTATCACCGTTGGGCAGAAGACAGAAAAGAATTTAATAAATACATAAATGGCACATAATTTCAATCAATGTTGGTCAGAAAGTAATTATGGATCTACATAAAATAATTGTAAAATTTAGCACATGACCGCAAACAATATTGGTCAGTATGCAATCACGGCCAAAAAAACATCAAAATTCTCTAAATAAGTTTTCCCGTTGGTTCCAATTTATCCAGAAAAATATTCATAAATTTTGGTGTATAAAATATCATTATTTGGGCCACATTAGTCAATTAATCCAGTGCATGAATGGAGAAGCATCAAAATCCACTAGAAAAATCATTAAAAATTGAAAAAGCCCAAAACATGAGGAAAACAACCCAAAAGGGTCGTTCGGGCTGGCTCGGCCCAAACTCGCGCGCACCTGCATGCGGCCTAGTCGTGTGCTGGAGGAGCCCGCAACAATTGCTTTCGGCCCGACCTCTTCATGCCCGCGCTATGACCCATTCTAGCGTGGCCCGTTCTATAGCTTTTCACGCATGCCGGCCCGATCTATGCACCCGGCTTCCCGTAGCCTTCTAATCGCCATCGACGATTAGCCCCCGTTCTCGCCGGAACAAAACCGTGTCGAGCGTCGGTTCCCAAACCTTAACTCCATTTCCCCCTTCCCTCCCCGATATCTTCACCGGCACCTGAGAGAATGGTGGCCCGTGAGTACCCCGGCGACAACAAGCCGCCAGCCAAAAAGTGAGAGAGAGCAAGAGGAGAGCAGAGCAGGGACAAGATGGAGCCCTCATGGTTCGGTTCGCCAGAGCACGCATGCAGTGGCTTGTGGCTCTGTCGACCCGATCCTCAGTGGTTTTGCGAGGGCAATGTGCGTGTGCAGCGGAAAAAGGGGACGTGCTCCGGCGGGTCTGCGATGCGCTCAAGAAGACGACGTGGCACGAGGAAATGCAGGCCGAAGAATCCGTACGCGATTGTCGCCGAAGGGGGAATCCATCGAAGGTAGGGACGAAGCAACTCCGGCGGTCCGACGACAACCAAAAACACCGCAAAACTGTGAGTAAACCCATCTACATGAGTTCTAGGGTTCATGATTTTGGGATTTGGGGATTCCCAATAGTGATTATGCTCGGATTAGGAATTTAGGGTTTCAGGCAAGAGGGAAAAAATAGGGATTTTCTTAGGTTTCATAAAAAAAGGTTGAATCCCCTCCTCTATGCTACCCAAGACGAGACCATCTCGAATTGCCCTCGCTTCTCTCGGTCCATCCAGTTAGGATTTGTTAGTGTGCACGTTAGGGATAGAGCCGAGATCAGTTCCAACATTTTGTTGTCTTTAGAGAGATGTTGATCGACTCAATTAGACGAAGAAAACTTTGGCTGAGCCTATTATCGGTCGGTTTTCTGAACGTTTGTTAACTGACACTGTGATAAAAGTTGTTGAAAGTAGCATTTATGGACTGCTTAATATGCATGGCGAAAGATGCTTAAAATTGTGGTGTGGTTGATGTAGATATCATTTGTACACCACTCGTTGGGATAATGCTATCTGACTTTTTGTTCAGCAATTTTAGGAAATTTTAGTAGACTTAGTTCCAGAGAAAGCGGAATGAGCTGAAACACGAAACATGACAGCCGAAGATTACTGTTTCATTTGAATAGCATATGCTGCTACAGTGATATTTCGGTGGCACAATCTTGTGGCATGAAAGGCTTTGCAGAGATGTAGGTGGAGAGAAAATCCAAGCTGAAATAACTGAAATATCCTGTCATTTTGGTGGTTCTGCCTTAGTTCGGTTTTTAATTTGACAGACAATATAATCGAATAAGCAAATTATTGTAGAGCCTTAATCTTTTTTCACATAAATAGTAGATTTTGTAGATCTCCTGTACTTTGATAATGTTAAGGTTGATAATCAAGTGTAATTTAATCTTACATGCTTTGCTTTACTTAAAATATCATATAAATAACACAATTCATAATGTTTGGGCAAATCATGTTTTCTTATTGAATTAGTGTTGTGAAAATAGTTAACTGCATGAACGGATCTACCAGTTATCAGTTCTGTTAATTTGGTTCAGGACCATGCAAACATGAGGGAGGATTCAAGGAGTCAATCGATTCTGTCAAGATCCTAGATAGGCAGAGGAGATTCAAGCAATAAGCAGTTGTGAGCAGTTGCCATTGCATAAGGCAACCGTAGGTGGTGAGTGTAGACTGTTAAGGGTATAATAGTCAAGGGTATCATGGTAATCTCCTAGTCTAAGGTTTCCGTCGTGTACTCAATTCGTCTATGTCGTGCAAGTGCACATATTCTTTTGTCAAATAGTCAATTTATTCTCCGTCGTTATTGATGCAACATTGCCAACTAGGTCTTTCCGTAGCTTTAGTAGTAACTTCGTTTGTTGTCTTGCTACTTGTCATTGTTGTGTTTGTAGTCATCCTGATCTTTCCATAGCTTTAGTGGCAATTTCATTCGTCCTGTGCTTTGCTTTGCACTTGATTCGACAGGATTACCAAGGCTCCACTCTACTGAAGCTCAAACGTCAGATACATAGCTTTACTATATTGACTAATTCTACAGTACCAGAAACGCCATTGACCCACACATATTACACTACTATCCTTAACACTCCCCCCCCCCCCTTCTCAAGAGGCATATTCAATAGCAAGGAGTTTGAAAAAGGACAACACTAAGGAAAATCTAGAATATAGGTCATGAAATTATCTCCATGGTGTGCAACTATTGAAATATAAGTCAAGTAGCAAACAATTTCCTCCCACACCAATGTTAGGCATCTACAAATTGGTACTGCCTTCAGAAACTGTTTCGGCTGTCTATGATATGATTATATTGAGCAAATTGTTATCTGCAATACCACATATGACAATACGTGATGTTATCAATATTTCCTTCTGATCAGCCCTGTGGACTAGGGAAAATTGCAAAGCTCATCAATGCTGGGAAAATTGATTCCTCTGAACTGATCACAATGAAAACACTGAAGGTACTCAGAATTATTTCTTTGAACAAGGTATGCTTCTGTTGTTTCTTTTTCTTTTTTTGACATGAACATCTGTATCCTACTTTGCCAGGATACAGGTGCCATTGGGAAGCAAATAAAGGATGGAATTCGCTTAATGGGCCGTGGAGCAGAAGAAATCAAATGGCCGATTCACCTTGAGGTAAATATAATCTCCAGTTAAATAAAGTATTTGTATCTAATCAGAAGTGAAATTATCTCTTATAGTTTCTTATTTCCTTGCAAACCATCTTGTCAGGAATGGCATGCTTGTCTTCAAAATTCAAATTGAATGCCTGGCTCTTACCTATAAACATTATGTTCTGCTTCTTGCTGCATGTGATGACTTGAAACATGCAATTTGACATCTTATGAAAAGAACGTTTTTTTTTTTAGCGTTAAACTGATATCTTGTATGGAGCTTATTTCTCCGCATGATCTACTAGCCTGTCCATAGCTTGCAATCATGCTGAACACAGACAATGGCTTTTTCCTGAAGGTAGCTAGGAAGTTCAATTTCCTTTCAATCCCGTTGATGTCCAGAATGGCATGCATGCCTTCTTGAATCCCAAAATGAACGTTTAGCTTTTACCTACAATGATTGTTTTTGTTTATTGCTGCATACGATGGCACAAACTTCAAGCATGTACATGGACATTTGATCCTTAGCTTGCAACAATGCTGAGTACTGATGATTGGTTTCTTGGTAGAGATAATTAGGTAGTTCAACTTATAAAGATTGATTATCTTTTATCAATATCATTTGGCATAAGACCAACAAATGGGATGCTGTAGGTGACTACAAAAGCAACATGCCGATTTTCCTTTGTCTTCTATATGATAGTATGCTGCTTTAATTATGTGGTCAATGGTCACTAGATTAGACAAGTCTTGAATATTGCTGCTGTGGATAAGTTCAATACTTTTGTGCACTATTTTCTGCCCTTCATGAACTTTTGCGGTTGCTGGCGTCATTTTATATATTGGTTTCTGGATTCTGAAATCCGTTCATAAACAGTTCATGCACTGGAAATTGCAGGTATCAAGGGCGACTGCAAGGGCAAAAGCTGCCGTCGAAGCAGCTGGTGGAACAGTAAGGTTGGTGTACTACAACAAGCTTGGATTCCGGGCGCTCCTCAAACCCGAGTGGTTTGAGAAGAAGGGCCGCCTGTTACCAAAAGCGGCAAGGCCTCCACCCAAACAGCGAGACAAGGTCGATAGCATTGGCCGCCTGCCTGCACCAACAAAGCCACTTCCCTTCACACCAGAGGAAGTGGAGTTTGCAGCAAAGCGTGACGCTGCCCGTGTGACTGCATAAGATGGGAAGCATGTTGGAGGCACTTTTTCGTTCTACACACCACACAGGCCCCTCTGAATGTGCACTGCATTCGTTTGAGCAGGACGTGCATGTATAAGAATGAACTGTTATATCTTGAAGATCCATTCCTTGTCGAATGAGATCCCTTGACCGCAGTTTCTGAATTGAGTTTGTCGTTTGGACTGGTTAGTGTCATCTTTCACGAGTAAAAATTTGGAGCCAGCAGAGCAGCATTCGGATGGGCATGGACTTGCATGGTAGGTTAATGTCTCTTGTTATTACCGGATGAATCCTGATATATAGTTGGCTACCTAAATGACTTGGAACGAATTTTAGTGTGAGTGAGATGCAGTGCAGTGTCAGGCGCCATCAATCCTACTGGTTCAATCATGAATCACTACTGAACCCATGAATAATAGGCATCTGCTTCGTTTCTTATTTGTTTTATATGTCCACTTTTGTTGTTCTTGACCACATGTAGGCGTGTGCATCTGAGCATGCACCATGGGTATGTTTGGTTGCCTGTACGAGATCTTGTATAGTTGTATCGTATATCCTGGAGGAGGGAAAGCAGGATGGGGGAGTTGTATTTTAGAAAAGAAGAATATTTGGTTGGTTGGATGAGCGGATGCAAGTTAAATTGAGTTTGTGTTTGGTAGGCTGAATCTGAGACTGGATGAGAGGGTTCGCTGTCGCTGATGAGTGGGTCAGCACACAACCGGCTGCATCCGCCGGGCTTGCATCTCACCTACGGTCGATTCCCGCGTCTCCCTCGTCCTCACGCGTGCATGCAACTGCACGAGCGGGTGTAAGCGCTAGGAGCTCGTCCAGACATCTAAACACTCGACTGCTACATCTTATACGGCTGAGCGGATGCAGACATCTAAACACTCGATTGCTACATCTTATATGGCTGAGCGGATGCAGGCTGACGGGAGCAGCCTAACCAAACATTCCCCATGTCTCCAAAAATGGACGCTATTCCAATGCACTCACAAGTCAGATCACATTGGCCAAGTCGAAGCGTACACAAGGATTTCAGGAGGGTGTTGTTAACAAAGAGTTATCACATCCAAATGGAGATCCCAGTTGAAAAACTATATGGTAGACACTGTCCTGCAGACAGTTATGGAACAACGATTATGTTAAGGTATGGACACATGGGGCTAATATAGCATTTGCAGATTTCTTTACGTTTTCACCAGAATCGATCGATCGGCTGCTTTCCCCTTTTGTTCCGGAATTCCATCCACCCGCATCTGCAGTCTAGAAATGCCTCTTTGTGTAAAGAGGGTCCCTTTGTCAGCAAAAAGATTAGTACTAACTTAATTCTGAATGGTTGCTTGCGGTTAAGTACAGGACTATTTGTGGCCTAATACTTCCAAAATTAGATCTGCCTGTTCAACTATCACAATGCCACTGCCACAGCTGAATGCACTCCTTTCAAGTATGGCATTGCTAAACACTACAGCTGCCGGCTACTAATACCATGCAACATCGGGAATTCGGGATCATCCAAGATCAAGAATTTATTGGAGTAGAAAACCGCCGCGCATATGGTTCTCTTGTCACTCAGTTTTGCGAGGTTGGCATCTCGCGAGGAATTGGTCTTTTGCGTACTGCTATAGATGCATCGAGTTGCTTGTTTCAGTGGCGTCTTCTCTGTGTTCGGTAATCAGGTAATGGCTGGTGGTGCAGACGTAGAATGGCTGTTGCTCTGCCACTGCCATGCATGCACCAAGCGATCGATCGAGTTGCCAAACACAAACAGCATCGTTTGTTCGATCAGGTAGTGAAAACGAAGTGCCTTAAAACTGATGCCCAACTAACATCATCATGCATGCTAGTATGCTACTACTGTACCACACCTTTTAGCCAGTACTATACCGACGTCAAGTCCTCAACCCTGAGTGCTACACTACATCAATGGCGAACCAGTTTGATACACTTTAATTTAGCGTCAACTGGACCCCCCGGCATCATCAAATTCTTGTGGCCGTCGAAATACCACAATAGAAAACTGGCGCACGTACGAACTAGCTGCAAGCCGAAGCTCTATCGATCATGCATGCTCCAATCAGGGATTTTAATTTTGGTTTTACAATTTTTTTCATTCACCAGGGAAGAGACCGAAATTTGCGAAATTTCATCGCAATTTCGATCATTTTTCGTCATATGCTCTATATGTTTCATATGTTAGTAAAAGAAAATTCTGGAATTAGATATTTCGTTCCCATCTAAAATTTTTAAAATTTGTAAAATTTCACCAAAATTTTAACGAAATTTTAAATCCCCAACTCCAATGGCGTTCGCCACCGCCCCTCAGGCCGGATTAATCCACTTGGTAAAGTGCCACCTTGTTACCCCACTCTAGTGGTGGCGTTATCACGATAGCTCACCCGTGCACTCACTCGCATGAGCAGCAGCAGCAATCTATGACCGCGAAAGGAGGCACGCACGCACGCACGCACGCACGGATCGAACTCGACCAATCGCGCGCGCTGCGAGATCCATGTCGACCTCTCGTAAATCCTCCGACTACACAAAAGTACAGTGTATGCCCGGGAAAAGAAAGATTAGGGTCCAAATCATCCAATGCATGCCTTGAAAGCGATGCGTAGATACATACATACATACGTCAAGAAACGTGAAGGAACAGCAACGGCGGCGGCAGCGAGAGCATGCATGCGCCGACCGGCCGGCGCATGCCTGAGTGACAAGAAACAAGCACTAGGGCAAAATTCAGTCTATGGCGGCTTGAATATTCCTAAGCTACCACACCAAATCGAGCTCGTCTCGTCTCGCTTTTCTTTCGGCAACCTTTCGTTCTCGTGGCCGTGCCCGCGCTCGTGCACCGGCGCACGCTCCGCATTGCGCGAAAAAGCAAGCAAAGGGGGCCGGCGCCCGTGGCCACCGGTGGAGCGGTCGGTCGGTCGCCGCCATTAGAAAAACCGGCCAGCCTTCGGCGCAGATGGCCAAGAGTAGACACATAACAAGCCTCTGATGAGGCCTCCACTACCACTACCACTCCCACCACGGCACCACCATCGCCCTCCCCCTCCTCCTGTTCCTACCTCGCACGGCGCGCCCGCCCTTGCGCTCCTCTCGCGACCTATAAATCCGCCGTACGCTTACGCTCTACACCGTCTCCAAGCCAACTACTGCTGCCAACCGCCTCGCCTCGAGCAGTCTGCCAGTCTCGTCCTAGTTAGCTAGATCCCCGCGACCGCCGTAGCACTTGCTTCTCCGTCTGAGCGCGTCTATATAAGCAGCCTTGGTGATTCAAGATTCACCATTCCGCTCAGTGCGATCTTGTTTCTAGTTGCGCAATAATGGAGTTCACCGCTAGGACCGCCATTGCTCTGCTTCTCGCGCTCGCCGTCGCCTCGAGCTTCCTATGCGACGGGGTCCACAGCCGCCACCACCACACCAAGCACACCAGGCACAACTCCGCGCACCCGCCGTCCCACGCTCCGGGCCCGGCGAGCCCGAGGCGGGCGCCTCCGCGCGCGCGGCCATCTCCCCCGGCCCCGCCGCCGTCGGCGTACCCAACGCCGGGCGCGGTCACCGTGTACGACGTCGTCAAGGACTTCGGCGCCGTCGGGGACGGCGTCACGGACGACACCGACGCCATCAAGACCGCGTGGGACACGGCGTGCCAGGACGACGGGCCTAGCGTCGTGCTCGCCGCCGCCGGGCACTCGTTCCTGGTGCACACCACCGTCTTCACCGGACCGTGCCAGGGCAGCGTCACGATCCAGGTACCCACCGTAGAAAAAAGCAAGCCTATGACATGGGCGCTGCCGGCCCACTGTTGATTCCGATGCTCATCAGCTTGCCGACTCTGAGATTCCAATGACATACGTGTGTTTTTCAGGTCGACGGGACGATCGTCGCACCGAGCGATCCCGATACGTGGCCGGCGAACAGCAAACGCAACTGGCTCGTGTTCTACCAGGCCCACGGCGTGTCGCTGCGCGGCGCCGGGCTCATCGACGGCAAAGGCCAGAAGTGGTGGGATCTCCCCTGCAAGCCTCACAAGGTAATTTGTTTACCATCGTGACAGAGCTACTAGTTCATATGTCATTACAGACTTGCAGTATCTGAAAGTCTTGGTCGCTTTTTTCCCTCAGGGAACACATGGAGCAAACACCCAGGGATCTTGTGACAGCCCAGTGGTAAGTGACATAGCTGCTAGCGCAACGACTTTAACCATAATAACTGCCACAGTGCTTGTCTGACTGACGTTGATCTGTTTTTGGAAAATTCTTGTGGTCATCAGGCGTTGAGGTTTTTCATGAGCAACAACGTGAAGGTGCAAGATCTGAAGGTGCAGAACAGCCCCGAGTTCCACTTCCGGTTCGACAGCTGCCGCGGCGTGCTCGTGAGCGGCCTGTCCATCAACTCCCCGGAGCTGAGCCCCAACACCGACGGCATCCACGTCGAGAACACCCAGGACGTCCTCATCACCAACTCCGTCGTCTCCAACGGCGACGACTGCGTCTCCATCGGCGCCGGCACCCTGAACGTCCACATCGAGAACGTCACCTGCGGGCCGGGCCACGGCATCAGCATCGGGAGCCTGGGAAAGCCGGGGTCGTCGCGGGCGTGCGTGGCCAACGTGACGGTGCGGAACGCGGTGATCCGGCACTCGGACAACGGCGTGCGGATCAAGACGTGGCAGGGCGGGTCCGGGTCCGTGTCGTCGGTGTCGTTCGAGAACGTGCGCATGGACGCCGTGCGCAACCCCATCATCATCGACCAGTACTACTGCCTCTCCCACAGCTGCCAGAACTCCACCACGTCCGTGTTCGTCTCCGGCGTGTCGTACGCCGGCATCCGGGGCACCTACGACGTGCGCAGCCCGCCCATCCACTTCGGGTGCAGCGACGCCGTGCCGTGCACCAACATCACGCTCTCCGATGTCGAGCTGCTGCCGGCCTCCGGCGACACGGTCCACGACCCCTTCTGCTGGAACGTGTACGGCAACACTGCCACGCCCACCGTGCCGCCCGTGGCGTGCCTGATGGAAGGAGTGCCCAGGACCGGCGAGGATAGCAGCAGCTTGAAATGCTAGTCATGATAATGAGGATGACATCCTGCTGTCGTTGCTTGTTTAGAGGATGAAACAGAACTAAAAAACAGAAGAGTAAATTAGTGCAGATAAAAGGAGCTTAAAGCATGATTACTTATGTATATATAGAAAGAAGAAAATGTAATAGTAAGAGGTGATTTATGTAAGAATTACTGGAATATATATATATACTATATATATATATATACTATATATATATATACTATATATATATATACTATATACTATATAATGCTTGCTGCCATGCACATCGAACACTTGCCCAATGCATGGCTGGTGTTTCTACGGTGACTACGAGGTACGGTGTGTGCGCGTCTTCTGTAGCAATCTCTTGTTGTGTGCACGTTTCGCTAGAAACAACTTCTTGACAGAGTGCTTTTTTTCTATATTTATTTTTTGTTTATTTCTTTCTCTTCTCACAGCTCACTTGGGACTTGCAAGTGCCTATAGCAACAGATCATATCCTGGTGATTTGCTCGGAACAGTGCTATATATATGGGTTTGAAATTATATATTGTGACTCATTTCATAGGTCGTTTTTCCTTTCCAAGATTTGCACAGCTGTATGCTGAATGGTTGTAGTAAGAACCAGGCTACGTACATCTTTATGATGTAGAGGCTAAAAACTTGTTTCCATTATTAAAAGAAATATGGGTGGATACTGGATGCCGAATTATATATCATGTCTTTGTGAGAATACTACTCTACGACATTATGCGGTGAAAGCAAGCAAAAAAAAAAAATGGATATCAAATTATAGCAAATATCAATAATGAGTACGTACAAGAGCTCAAAGTTCAATCAAAAGTAGCGTACGATAAAGTTGCCATTGAATGTGAGGCAGAAAAAGTTTAAGACCACAATCTTTCAGGGCCCAGGCAACGCATGCCAGATAATTTTCTGCCCTAATCATGCCGTACTCCACGACGCATTACTCTACTATATGTTGCGGCTCTGGATGGCTCAAAACGGTGCAATGTTAACAGTAGATCGCCTGTTGCTGAAGCACAGCCTTGTTTTTACTAGCTAGTATCATCAAAAGCTATGGAGACTGGCTGTTCTCCGTTGTGTGGAGATGGGCCAAGAGAAAGCACCTAACCAACCAAGAATATACCTGCCCACCATGCATGTTCTATTGTTCTCTGCAGCAAAAGGTACAAACAAAGTGAAGCTAGGTTTTTAGTGTTCTTGTGGGCGCGCAAGTAAGAAAGACTACTATAGAAAGGATCATTCTTGCTTCATTTTTACTGTCGGTTCAGTAATAATCAACAGTGACAATATATCATTGCTGGTTCGTAAGCTCAAGACGTACATAAAAAAACCGAGCTAGCAAGAACCGGTATTGATAATGATTATCACTGTCAGTTATTGTTACGAACCGGCAATGATACCTGTTCATAAAAAGACGTACCTTTAATAACCAGTGGTTAAAATCGTACGAATTCCTGCACCTAGCTTCTCAGCTTCTCCTGAACACCTTTAAATTTTACTTAATCGCTCTCACACTTGATCGATCTCTTCCGCCCTCTCCCCTCCACCAATGCCACCACGATGGATTCGTTGCCTTCTTCTCCCGCTCCAACCACTCCACCGCCACCACCTTCTCTAGCCACGCCACCCACACCCGTGCCATCGTCCGACGATGAGGTGGAGGCCCCACCGGAGAGCTCGGATGAGGTGCAGTCCTTGGACTCCGGTGGATCGGTGGGGTTTCCCTCTAAGGACGACGTGTGTGACTATTTCCTCGACGAGCCGAAGGCGAAGAGGCCTCGGAGCTTGGATGAGGAGGACGACGAGGATAAGTATGACGACTACTACTTCTTCGTCGTCGTGGCCAACTGGTAGACGCGTGCGCGCGGGGGGGGGGGGGGGGTTTAGGGTTTTTTTGCGCACATGGTCGTGTCTTTTGATTTTGTTGTACAGTAATGGAGTTATGAATTATTAGTGACCAAATTATAGATTAGTGTGATATAAATCAGTAATTCTGGAGATTAGTAATATAAAACTTGATTAAATTATTGCCTGTCTATTCAACTTTTAACTTTCCCCCCTTTGATTGAGTATCACTACCAGTTCGTAGCTGGAATCGGCAATGATAAGTATATCATAGGTAGAATCAGCTTAAAAACTGACAATGATAGTTTATCTCACTACCGTTTTGTGTTACGAACCGTCTCTAATATTTATTATCAGTACCAGCTCTCTATATCCAGTAGTGATAATTCATGCCATTTAATTACTATTGGTTCAATAACTAGTAGTAATATAGTTTTTGAACTAGTGATGATTATTTCTGTAGTAAGGAGGGAGAGTGAGAGAGAGCTGATACACTACCAGGTGGACAACAGAAGATTAGCTTGAGGTGATCGAGCATGAAGAAACGGTGCAGGCATGATTGCTTCCATAATTGGATCGGTTCGGTTGGTAATCCTAGCTGACTAGGGAGTAGTGCTAGTACGTTTTGTGCACGAGCAGCCTCCGTCCGATTAGGAAGCGGAAAAGCGGGGGGAGGTCAAGCACGTAATTGAATTCTGGAGATGACTCAGAGTTGGCCACAGAACAGTAGAGTACACTGAGATCATGTTACGTATAGAGCAGTAGAGAGCATTGGGCAGTGCTACAACCTACAGGTTAACAATTACATGTGGAATTACTCATCATCAAGTATCGCTAACGAAGTCTCAAAAAAAAAAAACTATCGCTAACAAGCGGGGTTTCACTCATTAGGACCCACTTGTCTGTGACAGTTCACAGTTTTATATGAGGGGATTTCCAAACTTTTTACTAAAATTAAGCAATAAACTTTGCGGTACAGGCTTTAATTTTCAGTGATAGTTCATCAACGTACTTTCAATAAATTCTGCAGTACTACAAGCTTTTCTGTGACAGTTCAACAGTTGCATCCTATAATTCGTTTGTGATTATTGCTAGCTCATGGAGAGGGATAGCATGTACGTGGAGGTTCACCAAGATTGAAGTTACCGATCGAAGCTCGGTTACCGGTCGGTTTGGATTTTTTGCTAAATTTGAATTTTTGCTAAAAAATCGAGTTTTTGCTCTCTCGGTAACCGGTCGGTTTAGACCGGTTACCGAGCAGTTTGCTCGATAAATCGAGCGGTTTGTGCGGTAACCGACAGGTCGAAAACCGACCGAATTGATGCGATAACTGATCGATTTTTAGCGATTACCGACATGTGTGGATGCATTATCAATAATTAAGTTGAAAAATCATAATAAACAAATAATTGACCACTAAATCATGGGGAAAAATATAATATAACCATGATATGTTTTTTAATATCATGTAAAATTTTGGCATGACCTTTGCAATTTTTTTAAGTTTCGAAGGCAACAAACAGATAGTAATAGCAATTCAAGCATGAATATATAATTATTGTTTCGAATATATACGTATATTACATATGCAGCGCCTGAAATTAATAAATATATATGGAATTATCATGACCTTCGAAAGTAAATTTGCATCACCTTTAGAACCACCAGCTTGGGGGCCGATTACATTCGGCCATATTGTACTCATCGGTGGACATTAGCATTAGCCGTCGTGTCGATAGTAACTCTACTTTAAACTCAGCCCATGTTTGTCCTGTCCATACAGAAGTGGTTGACCATTGTCCTTGCAAAGTGGCATAAAACTCAGGATCTTGCCACTCATAGACCCACTGAATAGGAGGCTCTAAATGAGCATCGGAGGCAGGATAGTAGTACGGATACGATCCAGAACTACTCTCCATGCTATAGCTGCTGGAACAGCTCGCACTATCTTGTGGTTCATCGTGGCCACCATGTATTATATGCCTTGGTGAGGATGGAGCACCGTGGTCCTGATCTTGCGTGGCATGCGAAAACTGACTCTCACCAGTGAATTGCATAGGAGGAATGACAGATGTTTGGCCTGGATGAGCATCACCACCCTGACCATCATCATCACCTCTGTTAGTCTTTGAGCTGCTGTCATTCGATTCTTGGTAAATTGGGCTCTTTGGGTCACTATTCGTGCTCTCATCGCTTTCCACTTGTCTTTTGCCCTTGCCCTTAGTCCTTCTGCTTTTCTTTCTTTGCGTCATTTGCTTCTTCCTCTTTCCCGTGTGTGTGTCACCAACCGCTGTAGCAGCCTATTGTTGCAAGTCAGGTGTGTTCACTGTGTCTGTCACTAGGTGAGTAGGCAGGTGTACGTCGCTATCTGTGTCCTCCTCGTCAAGCTCAGGGGCTGCATTTGATCTCCTGGTCTCCATCCAGTCCCGGAGCGGATTGTTATCCTCATTCATTGTGAGCTCCATAAGCCGCTGAATGGATCATCATCAACAGTTGACCTGATACCTGAATCCAAGTTGTTCTGTATTCTCAGGTTGTAGTTGACATACACCAACTTATGGAGCTTCTTGTAGCTTAATCGGTTGCGAACTTTGGTGTGAATAAAAGCAAATGTACTCCAGTTCCTCTCACACCCACTAGATGATGCGCACTGTGACACTAGGTATCTAGCAAGCATTGATAGTGTAGGTGTAGACGAACCAAACATAGACCACAATTGCGCTGCAAGTAGGTATAGTGATATGAGGCTCAGAAAAGTAGGTAAAATGAAGGATCAGATAGATATGTAAAAATTTTCGTACCCGGATGAGTCCTGCCGTCACAAGCCATCCGTGCAGCTAGAGGACCTGAGAATGAGAGAGACTTTGTCCGATACATTTCAGCCTCAATAAGTGCTTCCGCGGCAGTAGTAACATCAGTCATCCTCTCAAATGCCTCACGGAGATCTTCGAACAAGGTTGGACCTATGCCATACGCGTAATGCGTGCGGGGGTTCAAAGCGGCCGCTGCAAGTTGATGATCGAAACATTAGTACTAAAAGCATTAGAAACACAAGCATTTGAAAAGTGGTAGGAGTGTATTACCGGCATTCATGTATGTCCCATTGGCTAGATCATTCATTCTGCGATCGATAATTGCCATGTACTTATCCAAAGAATCCCTATCATTCCGATACAACGATTCATACTCATGCTTCACAATGGTGTATCTCAGGAGCACCTCACTCAATGTTGGCACTTTGTTCTGATCCGCAAAACGGAGGAATGCATACAATGGCTGGACGGAATCGACAACCATTTTTAGATTGTCCCACCATGGTAAGCTGGATAGACAATTATGTGCATATCTCCCAATATCAGAACTAATGTATCGAGACTGCTGAAGCTCACTAGATGCCATCCATTGCATGAACTTATCCTTTCGTCGTAGAAAGCTATCAAGAAATAGGTAGTTAGTTCCAAATCTTGTGGCATTCCACCTCACCAACTCTCCACCAATTGCTGCCTTCATCATTTCATGTATTTTTGAATGATTGTACAGCCATCGTGATATAGCCCTTGCACTTTGGATGACAATTTCGTGTTCTCTAAAATCACCAACCGATTTTAACATTAAATTTATCGTGTGTGCCACACAAGGCTGCCACGCGATAGCAGGATATTCCCTTCTCAGAACCTGACATGCCTTCTTGTAGTTGGACCCGTTATCAGTCACAATCTGTACAATATTTTGTAGGCCCAAATCAGTTACCACTGCTCTTATCTCCTGCATAAAAGAATGAACCAAATAAATATGCAACAATTTAAATACTATGTTAGCAACTGAGAAAAATAATGTACCTTATACAAATATTTTGCATCTTGACTGTAGCCGGTCGCATCAACAGACTTGTGAAAAAACATACGACCATTGCAATATAAGAGGAAATTAATAATACTCATGTGCGTCGGTCCCGTCCACGAATCGCACATTATAGTAACATCATATTCTGGCCATTCTAGCTTCCACTTGTCAAATATTTTCTTTAAAGCATTTTCGTTCTCGTCCAGATACTTACCATCTATATCCCGCCCTGTTGGAGATGGTACACCCTCGCCTGTTACAGAACAAATGATTAGACTTAAAAAAGAAAGAAGTATGACAATAATAAATTCATTACAAACTTAATCACTCACCCCATTTTTGTGTTTCTTTAACTGCAACGATAAAGAATGCATCGTCCGCCCTTCTGCCAGGAATGCCTGAAGTGTGAAAAAATTTGCACCATGCCACACCAATAGCTTTCTTCGCTTTCTTTCCCTTAGCACTCCATTACCCAGTGTCAATCCTCGGTTGCACAGGGGATTTTGCTAAAGCAACATTGTAATCCCGGACACTTGGTGGTGGCTCCTTTGTTGACGATGCTCTCCTAAGCATCCTCTTTAACACAGAGCCCCCTCTGTCAGTACCACTACCACCTCCATGCTCGTAGGACTCACTTGCCCTCCTCCTAAACTCTTCCTCATCCCTCGATTGACCTATGGCACGCTGCACCTGTTCCTCTTCCGTGTCCTCATTGTCACTTGTCAAATCTACTTGAACTTTAGCTGATTCTTGCCTCCGAACCCTCTCGTCTGCCTTTCCCTTCCTCTTATCTCTTGCCCTATCCAGCTCACGTCTGAAATAATCGCATACATCTGGAGGCACCCTATCACAGTGTACAACATTTGATCCGCGCCCTGCCAAATGTTCTTTTAACCTTGTGGTACCACCGCCTCTCTTCTCCTTATTGCAATAATTACACCTAAAACCCAGGGCCAAATTGTCCCCATGCTGCCACACCACATCTTTATCTGTCATCGATTAGTTTGCAATTTCTCTGTAGGAAGAAGAAATCTCGAAGGTTAGCCTACTAACACATATGCCCACATGTGTTCAAATCGTTACTCAACTCAATTGAACAAAAATTATCAATGCTTACCCAACTAATAAACTTATTTGACCGAATATTAGCATCATATACACCTAAATAGCCGATTATGTAGCACGAATATTACCATCATTCACATGTACATGGACAATTCAATGTAATAAGGTCTATAACTCAACGAATCAACCGAACTCATCACCGAACAATGCATTTTACACAAAAAACTACTACACAGTTCACAACCGAACTAATAACGCAATGCATCGTCAAAATAACACGAAATCTATCACTACCGACCGTGTTACAATGATTACCGACCGTTAAAATGACAAAATCGCGCTAACTGCAGCGGTTACCGAGGAGGTCGAAGCGGTTACCGAGCGTGAGGCGTTGCTTGCCGATGAGTTGGGGCCGCCGGTCGATTACCGAATAAATGCGGTCGGTAACCGAGCAGATGACGGCGATAACCGATGCTTGAGCACCGGATTTGCGCCAGACTTCGGCGGATTGGCTCGGGAAGTCGCCAGCGCCGCTCGTGGAGCTTCTGGATTTGCGGTGGGGAAAGTGTAGCGCTGCCAGGACGCTCCAATCCGACACCACCTTATCCACTCGCCGTGGGCTGCAAATGGGCCGTAGTCGACTGTTCATTCGGCCCAGAACAGAAACAAGCCCATTACAAATATATCCGAAGTTTGCCTATCAATTTGGATGTCCAAACGATATTTGTTTCAAATTTGGTTTTCACAGATACTCTTGAAATTATCTCTAGTTTTTTATCAGATTTTTTTTTGGATTTTTGGTTTTTTTTCAAAATCGATTTGAATTTTTTGAATTCAAATTCGGTAACTGATCGATTTTTGAAACCGAGCCGCAGCGAGAAGTTCAGTAACCGCGATTTTTGGGCGGTTACCGTCGCATTTTTGAACCGTGAGGTTCACACCCTTATCGTTTTTCGTTGGTGCACTGAATGGCATGGCTGAATCTCAGTGCGTATAAGGTGTAGTGTGCATGCAGCATGCTGGTGATTACGGGCTGCTACAACAGTAACGGATAGTACTCCACCCCCAGGCTAAGCTATGGCTCTACAAGTAACAGCTGACAAAGCCATATGCGACAAGACTATATAGATAGATAGATAGATGCTGCTACATGCATGTACAGTGCACTCCATCGAAGATGTAAGTTGTAGCAACTTCCAATCGACAAATTAAACCCTAATAAACCCATCTAATGGCTAGTCTCGACATGTACGACGACGACACAATATTACAGAATTAGGTTTCATGCTAGTTGATGTCGATTATTTATGAGCCGGTAATGATGAAGTATCACTGTCCGTTTATATTAAAGACCAATATTAAAAAACCATTCGAAAAGAATCGGCAGTGAAACTTTATTATCACTACCGGCTCTAGCCACAAGTCAGCAGTGACACTATCACTGTCGGCTCGTGGCCAGAACCGGCAGTGATACTATCATTGTCGGCTCGTAGCTAAAGCCGGCAGTGAAACTTTGACTATCAATGTCGGCTCTAGCCACCAACCGACAGTGATAGTTAAGGTTTCACTGCTGGCTCTAGCCACGAGCCGGTAGTGATAGTATCATTGTCGGTTCGTGGTTAGAGCAGGCAGTGACAGTGGATGACATCTTATTTTAAAAAATTCATAATTTTTTCATACAAAATTGGATGGGAACAAACTTTATATCAAAACTGTAGCCCTCGACGAGATCTACAACTTTGTAGTTAAAAACTTTTTTATTTGATATCATTTAGATATCCAAATAATTATTTGAAGTTTCAGATAGAAGATGTCAAAAGGATTGCATATGCTAATGGTATTACTAGTACTTCTATATTGGGATGGTAAGGACATATCACGCGAGCTGAGAGGTTGTGGATTCGAGTGCCACGAACCACAGGTGCGCGAAAAATCGCGTGACTTGTGACTTGCGCAGGTGTGGGGTTCCTCAGATGTATTTTTTTTCAATTTTTCTGATAAAAAACATTGATTTGGTGCCCGACTATCACTGCCGGCTGAAGTTTTCAGCTAGCAGTGATAACCCCTTCACTGCTGGTCCGGGACTGATCGGACTGACAATGATAGTTGGGAACTATCACGATCCGTTGTTCGCTGTCGACTTTAAAACTAGTAGCGAAGGGAGTTTATGCAATAGTGACATGGACGGATTGATCCTGCACGACTAACTAGCGAGCTCGATCGGCTAGGCGTGGATGCGCTGATCGATCGAGCACTCTCGGAAGCCCGGACGGCGCCCCGATCCGGAGGCAACCTCGCAGCGCCACTAGCTCACAACATAATGCACGGCCGACCCCGGCCCGTCCATGCATGCACACATGGCTTGATCGATCGATCGATCGATCGAGGCCGTCGCTCTCACCGCCCACCTCCACCCTGGGCGCCCCGTCCGCCCGCCCGACCGTTGGGTCGCGAACGGCGCGCGAGAGCGTAGCGGCCGGGCGACGTAGTGCGCGCGGTGTAGTGAGTGGTGAGGTCAATCGCGAGTCCTATAAAAGCAAGCGCGCTGATAGACCGGTCGACACCCAGCTAGCCAGTTGCAATGCTCGATCGCGTGCATGTGCCATTGCTTTCCGTCTCTGCAACAGCTAGCTCTAGAGAGTACGTCAATATATCGTTCGATCTGAGAGCCTGAGATCAGTCGTGTTCAGTTTTTGCTCGACTCAAGTAGAGATGTTCTTCGTCGACCACTTCCTGCGAGTTGGCTACCTGCAATTTCCATGGAGTATCTCTTTTTATATATTGATCAATGCAAGTTCTCGACCGGTCACATTTTTTGCCACTATGCATGCGTGCAGATGTGTACATGCATGCATTTCCTTGTGTGCATGCTGAAAGCTACAGATTACTTCTGATAGCATATATAATTGCATTTACTTTGCAGCTGATTAAGTTTTGCTTCAAGCTATTTTTTTCGATTACGAGGAAGACGCACTCACACACCACCACGCAAGCACACTACACTAACACGTAAGTGAGTACTCTCTATCACACGTCTACAACTTTGTTTCAAGCTTAACTTCGGGCCGGCTTTGTATGCTGCCTTTGTTGGATGTATCTACCGTGGTCATAGTTTTCTTCCTGTCTTTCTACTTCCTCCGATCATAAATACTTATCATTTTAATCAATAACTAATTTTAACTATCAATAGCTTCCAAATATTTAATTTGAAAATATAAAAATCACACATGTAGATTTATCTTAAAAAATACTTTCAAAATATTATATTTTTATTATACATTATAACTATATTTTAATAAAAAATAATATTCAAAGTTGCAAGTTGAAGACCTTAAAAAGTCCAAAACATAAATATTTATAACATGGGAGAGTATCTTTCAATTTTATTTTGTTTACTCTCTCTTTTGCATCGTTTACCACCTTTACTTCGCTTTTCTTTCTTTTCTTCTTTTGGTCCCCTCTGACCCTTTCTCCCTGGTAGAAACTGACCCAACATTTCTTTGGAATTTATTAGGTTGGGCTAGCTAGTTGGCCTGGCAAGGACACCCATTTTCATTCCTGCAAAAACCTAGCTAGCTACATATGCATAATTCATAGGATTTTTTTCAAGGATATAACTTTCTGTCTTCTGATCCATTTAGTGATGATGCATTATATATAACGTATATTGTAGCACAAGTGGTAAATATTTCGGTGATTAATGACAACCATATTACTGTGACTAACATTTTTATTTTGAAGATATCAAAAAATTTAATTCATAATGATGATTAGGTATTCTTGGTCCCTAAGTTGATTATATAAACCATCAAAGGAGATGTGCATCAAGATTAAGGATCTTCTAGTTCTAAGTGTCATAAGAAAGATGAAAGACACTTAGAGTAGTATATGTCTTCTTCTTAATCTTTTGGCTGTACTATAAAGATGGATTAAAAGTAATATCTTGAGCTAGTTAAGTCTAAACTTGGTTTGATGCATACTTGTGAAATTCTAGCACTAGGTAGCTTATAGAAGCTCATGGTTAAGATGTCATGAAATTAGATCTCAAGAAAAGATTAAATTGGACGAGCTCAGTAAAGTTAGCCCCACCAGATAGTCCGATAATGTGACTTTTGTTCTCACCGGATCATTGTCTCTTGGTCTAGAACAGAAGACAATTGAGTGCACATGATGATCTGGTGCATAAGTGTGGTATTCACCATAACCTTTTCTCAGTGACACGTGGCCAAAGTTTTGAGAAGTGTTTCACCGAATAGTCCGGTGATAGTATGGTGAGAGCAACAGACTAATTTCAATAGAAGACAAAATGTTCCAGAGAAATTGAAGTTGAACTCACCAGATTATCCGGTGATGAAAAATGAGACCACCGGATTAATTCTTGCAGAGGCAATTTCAAGTGCTGAAAATTAAAGATCAAGTGACCGGATAGTTCGGTGCTAAGTGAAGTGCACCGGATCATGTCACCGGACTAATTTTTTGTAGAGATGTTGCTTTGGACAGTTTAAAGTTGCTCGGTTCATCGGATGGTCCGGTGATAGACAAAACGAGCACCGGAGCAACTCTTGTAGAGAAGGTTCCATCTATTTGAAAATTAAAGGTCAACTGACCGGATGGTCCGGTGTTAGTGGTATGCTCACCAGATGCCTACACTGGACTATTTCTCAGAGTAACAGCTAATGACAGCTAGAACAGTATGGCTTTAAGATTTATACTCATCGGATTATCCGGTGTAAGTAAGAAGATACTCATCGTATCATCCGGTGTTAACAGAAAAAGTGGGTGGTTAGGCAACGGCTAAATTTAGACCTCTAGCCTATGTATATTCCCTCACTTGGTTTCAATTCACTCTCTTGTGACCCCAGAAGAGCTCATACATTGTGTGTGTCATCAAGAAGCAAGAGAGTGCACTTGAGTGAATTTCAAAGTTCTTAATTGAAGATTAAGGATATCATTAGTGCTTGGAGAGTAGCAAGTATACATCTAACTATAGTCTAGGCTTGATCTTGATCAAGTGAAACTATTGGTTTGTTACTCTTGATGATTAACAACACCTAGTCGGTCTTTGGTGATTGGAGGTGTCTCAGTGAGCTCTTGAAGTTCTTGTGGGAGCCCCTAGAAGAGCTATGCGTTTGGTTTGACACCTGTCAATCTGAAGATAGAGAAGTGATAATCATGAGTGAGTACTTGAGACTTCGTGACTCAAGGGAGAGTGATATCCTTTGTTGATGCTCCAACGAGGACTATAGGGGAAGTGCCAACTCCTCGATACCTCCGAAAAAATTGGTGTTTCTTGTCCATCTCCTTACTTTCTTGCATTTACATTTGAGCATTTACTTACTTGCAAGGTTTACTTTCCACATTTACTTTGTGTTCTAGCTTGCTTATTTTTTAGCTTCGTCTAGTTTGATCTTGTAGTCGTATTTCAATTCATCTAGGCTAAGATTGCTACTTGTTCTAGAATTCGGTACGAGTAATTTTTTAATAGCCCAATTCACCTCCCCCTCTTAGGCCATTTAATCCTTTCAATTGGTATTAGAGCCTCGTGATCTTGATAGGCTTAAAATCATAGAGCAATGGCCCCTCCGGAATAGAAGTAGCGTGCCAAGGTTCGAGGGAAGGAACTTCTCATATTGGAAAGTTCACATTGCGAGCTATCTTAAGGCTATTTTCACCGAAGTTTGGCTAGCAATTCTTATTGGGTTTGATCAACCATTTACCGAACAACAAATTAGATAGAATGCTAAGGCTAAAAATGTTATTTTTGAGGGAATTAGTGAAGAGGTGTTTTCTAAGTACGGAGCAAGGAATTAGCTCACGATATTTGGACCGGTCTTTGTGAAATTTATGAAGGTTCTATAAAAATCCAGGAGGAAAGATATCATGTGCTAATAAACAACCTTAATCAATTTAAGATGTTTTCCAATGAGTTGTGCAATGATATGTATTCTCGCTTGAATATGCTTGTTGAAGAAATCAATTCTCTTGAACTCACTCAATTGTCTCAAGGAGACATTATTCATAGGATCTTGATGGTGCTTTTCAAACCGTAATACAACATTGTCATCTCTCTTCTTCATGAGAAAGACATAAATAACATGACCGTTATCGATGCCGTGAGCAAGATTCATGCTCATGAGATGTTCTTATTTGGAGATCAAGAAGAATCCTCCTCCAAGAAGAATCTTACTCTCGATGCCAAGATGATTGACAAGAAGAAGAAGAAGGTGAAGATTCCATCAACAAGTGAAAGCGATGAAAACGATGATGATGACTCTGACACCGAGCTTGCCCTCCTCATGAGAAGAACCACAAGAATGATATCCAAGTTGGACAAGAAGTGCTACAACTATGATCCTAAAAAGAACAAATTTTGCTCCAAGAAATTTGACAAATTCTGTGTTGGAGACAAGAAAAAGTGCTACAATTATGATAAATATGGCCATATGTCATATGATTGCCCTCATCCTAACAAGAGAAACAAAAACAAGAGTAAGAAGATTGATGCAAATGAGGATGAGGATAAGCGTAAAAAAAAGGGTCAAGACAAAAAGAAGAAGCTCTTCAATAAGAATGGTGGAGACCGTAATGCTTATATTATTGGTGAATGAGTTTCCGGCGAAAGCCCAAGTGAAGATTCAAGTGATGATGAAGACAAGGACTTCGCAAGCCTCGCCATCACCATTGATGATTCACCACTATCTCCACCACCTATGTGCCTCATGGGAAACGGTACCAATAATGCGAGTAGTAAGGATGATGATAGTAGTAGTGATGATGATGGTCTTTCTCCTAATGATCTATCTAAACTAATAAATGACTATGCTACTATCATCAAGAAGCAAAAAGCTAAAATTAAGTCTCTTAAATTGTTAATGTTAAGCTTAGCTCTAATTATAATGATTTACTTGCTAAATACAATGATTTACTTAAGAAATATGATGAAGTAGTTGCATCTAGCAAATCTCTTGAAGAGAGCAATAAGAAGCTTAAGCTTGAGCATATAGATTTGAAATATAAATATCAAGAACTTGAGTTAACTTATGATGCTATTGATCCTAGCAGGAATGAATTGCCTACTATTTATGTTGTTAAGGTCAATACATCTACTTATTGTGATGATCTTCTTAATATCTCATGCTCTTCTTCTTGTGATACTATATCATCTTCTAAGACTAACCATGCAAGGGAGCAAGAGCTCATGAATAAGGTTGCAAATCTCAATTTGTGTGCGGCCTGATTGAATAAAGGGGAGGACAAGCACAAAGAAATTCTTATCAAGAATGCCATATACTACAATAAGAGAGGCCTTGGATATTTTTCCAATCCAAAGGAGAACATCACCTAGTCACTGGAGATCAAGAAATGGTCATCAAGGAAGTTGATTCATATTACCAATATTATAAGGTCACCGGGCACCATACAAGAGAGTGTCCAATTCCTACTAAAACCCTTCCTACTTTGCCTCCTAAATACAAGTTCACTTATAATGATCATCATTTCCTATTGCATAAGCTTAAAAGTGGAAAAATCATGGCTAAATTCATTAGAACTCAAGCTAAGGGTAAGCTTCCTAGGCAACTTTAAGTGGCTAAAGCTCTTGTGTCTCACATGAAAGGTACGAAACTTGGTTGGATACCTAAAAAAAAACTTGATCCTCATGTGTGTAGGTGAACTATAAAGCTAGTGGAAATCATTGGGTGCTTGATAGTGGATACACATAACATATGACTGGCAATGTAAAGATGTTTACTTCTTTAGAAGATAAAGTGTGCGATTATGACGAAGTCACTTTTGGTGATAATTCAAAAGCAAATGTGATAGGTTTGGGTAAGGTGGCAATCTCCAATGATCCCTCTATTTCTATTGTGCTTTTAGTATAGTCTCTTAGTTTTAATTTGCTTTCTGTAGCTCAACTATGTGATTTAGACTTCACATGTTTATTTAGTGATGTTAATGTTGTCATAACTAGCAAGAAGCATAATGAATAATCTTTAAATATTTTAGACATGGATATATCTATCTTGTAGATTTTTTCTCTAATGAAGCTCACTTGACAACATATCTTTTCACCAAGACATCTATATATTGACTTTGGCATCGTCGACTTGCACACATTAAAATGAGCCAACTCAAGAAGATGTTCAAGAATGGAATGATAGTAGGTTTGAAGGATATACTATTCGAGAAGGACAAGTTGTGTAGTGCTTGCCAAGTGGGAAAGCAAGTTACAAGCTCTCATTCATACAAGTCAATGATGTCTACATCAAGAACTTTAGAGCTTCTACACATGGATCTCTTTGGACCAACTACCTACAAGAGTCTTGATGATAATCTCTATTGCCTTGTTATTGTTGATGATTACTTGAGATACACTTGGACTTTCTTTTTAGATGATAAGAGCAAGACCATTGGGATCTTCAAGAAGTTCGCAAAAAGGGCTCAAAATGAGTTTGAGGCCATAATTATGAAGATCCGGAGTGACAACAGAATGGAGTTCAAGAACACTCAAATTGAATATTATTGTGATGATAGAGGCATCAAGCATGAGTCCTTATCAACTTACACCCTTCAACAAAATAGTGTGATGGAAAGAAAGAACAAGACACTGATCACTCTTATAAAAGCAATGTTAGATGAGTATGGTACAATTGGGTAGAATCAATCAACGACATGCCATGCATCCAACCGAGTATATCTCCATCGACTCTTAAAGAAGACGTCATACGAGCTTCTCATTGGGAAGAAAAACCCAATATCTCCTACTTCCAAGTGTTCGGGTGTAAGTTCTTTATCTATAAGAAAAAAGAACACCTAGGCAATTTTGAAAATGTTGTGATATTAGTTTTCTTATTGGTTATGCATCGTACTCCAAAGCATATCGAGTATTCAACAATGCCACCAGTTTTGTTGAAGAAACTTATGATGTGGAGTTTAATGAATCTAATGGCTCCCGAGGTGAAGGTATTTCTTGTGATTATCTAGGTGATAAACTCTTGAGAGATGTTATAAAGAATATGACGATTGGAGATATCAAGCCTAAGGAGGATGATGAAGATGTAACTTCTACTTCTACTCCACACACCTCCATCGCGCCCCAGGTTGATCAAGATAATGAGAATGATGATCAACCACTTCCATCACAAGATATCCATATCTCTCCAGAGAAAGCTGAAGCCCAAGCTCAAGATGTTGGACCACCACAAGATACACCTCAAGAACCACAAGTGAAGCAAATGTACATTTCTAAGGATTACCCAATTGGCTTGATCATTGGGAATCCATCTAGTGAAGTAAGAACTCGCTCTCGTTAATATGCTTCATTTTATGAACATTACTTGTTTGTCTCTTGTTTGAAACCTATATATGTAGATGAAGCTCTTAAGGATTCGGATTAAGTGATTGTTATGCAAGAAGTACTCAACAACTTCACCTACAATGAAATATGAATACTTGAAAAGAGGCATCAAGATAAGAATGTGATTGAAACAAAGTGAGTCTTTTCGCAACAAGCAAGATAAACATGGTGTGATGGTACGCAACAAGACAAGATTGGTCACATAAGGTTTTACACAAGTTGAAGGTTTGGATTTTGGGGAAATATTCGCTACTGTGGCAAGGCTTGAAGCCATCCGTATCCTTCTTGCATTTACTTCATATCATAACATCAAGCTTTATTAAATGGATGTGAAGAGTGTATTTTTAAATGATTCATTAATGAACTTGTTTACGTTGAACAACCCCCGGTTTCAAAGATCCTAGATATCCTAATCATATTTATAGGTTGTACAAGACGCTTTATGGACTAAAGCAAGCCCCAAGAGCTTGGTATAAATGCCTACGTGACTTCCTCATAAACTAAGGAATCAAGATCAGGAGGGTGGACACTACATTATTCACAAAGATCATCGACCAAGAAATTTGGTAACATGATGTCTACAAAGTTCGAGATATCGATGATTAGTGAGCTCAACTACTTCCTTAGATTTCAAATCAAGTAATTGATGGAAGTGACATTCATCCATCAAGAGAAGTACATGAGAGATATCCTCAAAAATTTCAAGATGGATGATTGCAAGATAATCAAAACTCCCATACCTACTAATGGATATTTCAACTTGGATGAAACGGGTAAACCGGTTGACCAAAAGCTTTATAATTCTATGATTGAGTCACTACTTTACCTTACCGCGTCTAGGCCTGATATTATATTTAGTGTATGCATGGGTGCTTGCTTTTAAGCTAATCCTAAGGAATCACATCTTAACACGGTTAAGAGGATACTTAGATACCTAAATCATATAATTAACATAGGCTTTTAGTACCCAAAAGGCGCTAATTTTCTACTCTTGGGTTACTCGAATTCGGACTTTACCAGATGTCGTGTGTATCGTAAGAGTACTTCAGGTGGGTGCCACTTTCTAGGGTGATCCCTAGTCTTATAGTCTTCTAAAAAGCAAAACTCCGTAGCCTTGTCCATCGCGGAAGCCGAATACATAGCCGCCAGAGCATGGTTTGCTCAAATCCTTTATATGAAGGAAACCTTGTTAGATTTTGGTGTTCTTCTATTGAAGGTTCCACTCCTTTGTGACAACGAGAGTGTCGTATAAATTGAAAACAATCTCATTCAACACTCCCGCACAAAGTACATTGATATTCACCATCACTTCCTTAGAGATCATATGGCCAAAAATGATATTTCTCTTGGTAGTGTAAGGTCGAAAGATCAATTGGTCTAAAAATGATATCTTCACAAAACCTCTAGATGAAGCCACATTTTGTAGATTACAAAGTGAGTTGAATGTGATAGATGATTCAAATGTCATGTGACGTCTTGTCATATAGATGCATTTCATGATATGTGCTTGTCTAACCTTCTCAAGATAGTGGTGAATATGAGTTTTACTTGAGTTGGTGGCCCCCCTAATTTCACTCAAGGAACGCTGTTGAATTCATCATGAAGAAGCTTGAGAAGAAAAGTAATATGATAAAATAGATTTATGTTATGCTATGCATTCACATGTCATATAGCTTGCACTCATGTTTACTTTCATGCACTTGTTATGCATTGTATATGCATTGGCGGTAGAGAGATCACAAATGAGCATATCACTCTTTGAGATTGTTGTTTGCTTTTGATGTGAACATACACCCCTATAAGTGTGATTAGAAAGACGTAAGTGCTTAATGCCTATTGAATCATATCCTAGAGAATTCAAAGTCTTAATCTTTAAGTTCAAAGGCAATATGGCTCATACATTTCTTTGGAGTTTTCTCCCTCCTTTTTTATTTGGTTCTTATTGGCTACTGCAAAATTATGTATGCTATAGCCGCTTTGGCAACTATTTGTAAATTAGTGTTTGTTACGGTAAGGATTTCACTCAAGCTAGTCTAAATATGTGTTTTTGTTGGGTGTTCGTTCGAAGTTTGGACTTAGTGAGAGATTTAGTTCAGCAGAAAGTTTTCCTTTTCACGGATGATCCGGTGCTCCTTCCTTTCTCCTCAACGGATCATCTGATCTTTTGTTCTGTCAGCTCACCTTTCTTGATAAAAAGTTCAATGTTGGCAAAGAGTTATGGACCAGACCTTTCGGTGTTCAGTCAGTGGCAGCCAAAATCAGAAGGTCTCAAATTCTGTCTGGTGGATCTGTCCGGTAGTCAGTGCAGAGTCATCGTAGTATCCGGTATTTAGAATTGAAAATTTACTGAGTGAAGGTCTGGTGGATCCGGTGCCTGATATTGGTTTTGGCTGAGGTTTGACATGCTCTTAGAAAAATTTTATCCGGTGTTTTGTCTGGTGCTCAGTGTTAGCATCACCGGATCTTTCGGTGCTTGAAAATTTTGCATGACCCACTTGCCATATTAGCGTTCGTCTCAGCTGGCCTCCTCTCTCTGTTTCTCTGTCACCGCCAACTGTACCCTCCACGTCGTGTCGCTGTCGTGCTCCAGCCACCCTACTCCACCACCGCACACTGGAGCTGCCGTCGTAGCCTTGCCTCTCCACTGCACTACCTCCTGCAATCACACCACACTAAAGTCGCCGACTCTGCCGCCCTACGCCCTGCACCACCGCTGCTCTCTGTACTATCGTCCAGGTTGCCGACCGACGTGCTTCTCCCTCACCGCCAACTTCTCTCTCCAATTAGACAGGCGAGCACCATATTCCATCGGTTCTTCAAATTTGCAAACCCTAGAACCAATTTCTAACAAATTTTCCTCAAATTGTATCAAATCTCTATCCTTTCTATGCAAATTTGCTACAATTAGTTGCAATTCCATCCAATTGTCATGAATTTAGGGCATGTAGCATCAATTTTGTGCCTAATTTGTTCAATTTATTCAAATACAAGCAAGTTTCATACACAATTGTTCAAATTCATGTCAAATTTGATCAATTTGTTCAAATACAAGTCAAATTTTCTGCAATTGATCATATACATGTGTCACAATCTTGAATCCATAGCATGTTCATCTCAATTCATATCAATTTCTTGCTTAGGATTCAAATTCAGGTCAAATTCATGTCTTGTCCTTAAACCCGATGTGATTGCTCACCTTGTTATCATCTATCTATCAGATAGGTTGTGAGCGCAGTGATAAGGGAAGGGCAAGGCCGTTGGGCAGCTGAAGACGAAGAAGTTAAAGGCTCAGAAAGAGATGGATTGTGCCATTGTCATCGCAGATGCAGCTGATGCTTAGAGAGGTTTTGAGATCAGAGACGTTGCTTCTTCGCTGCGTCAGTCCGCTTGCATTCGTCCTACCATGAGGTTAGGCTCGACGCTTTTCGGCCAATCACACAGCTGGAAGAGGGCTCGTCAGGAGCCAGTGGCAAAGGAGGAGGAAGAGCAGAAGTGGTCTGGGTCAGTGCAGATAGAGCATCCTCAGGCCCAGGGAGAGATCCGTTTGTGTGACTTAACCTCTTACAAGTCACCAAAAATCAAGAAGCTGAGGTTTGTGACGATCGATGAGTGGTTTCCCCCGGTTAGAGATGAGGGAGTAGATCCCATGTTCTGGACAGTTCTGCAGGAGAGCTTCTCATCTCCTATATCAGGAAGAAGGTCAAGTTGAGGCAACATAGGACGCTCAACTAGCACTATATGTAGTTGGCTGCAGGGGGAGTGGATGTGAGGCAGCACTTTGACACCATCCCAAGTCTTATAGCTTTGCTCACAGGTGTGGACAGATATGTTGAGGACTGGGTCAGAGTTTTCTACACCACAGTGTGGATTACGCTAGAGAGAAACTTCATTGAGTGCATGTTCTAGGGAGAACAAATCAGATTATACAGGAACATGATATATGAGACTTTGAGGGTTCAAGTGAGTTCCAGGTTCCTGCACAAGATTGTTCATCTGAACGCCGAACCCTCTTGTTGTTCTCTATCCGATGGTGTATTTCCCATTGATGAGGAGATCAGACCACTGTTCAGGCAGCCGCTCACTCCAGGTTCGCCGAGATAGCTAGACATGTTGACACCTGAGGTGAAGGCTGTCCACTTGGCCCTGAGACGCAGCTTGTTGTTGAGGATTGGCTACGAAGAGGCTATCACCAGTTTGCAACAGTGGTTGATCCTCTCTATCCTCACTCACTAGCGATTTGATATCGTGGACCTTATTCTTTGTGAGATTGAGGATGCCATAGTAGAGGGGATGTCTCTAGCCAGACAACAGTCGCATGCGCACTTTATTTCACATTTGCTAGCTCACACGATCAGGTATCCCGAGTCCCTCGAGACCTACGAGGACTTTCTTACTCAGTTCCAGGAGTATGTCCCTAGTGCTCCTACAGGCATACGCTATAGTCAGTGTGTCATGGTTCATGCTCAAGAGCAGATCCTAGTTGAGGAGAGGGAGAGAGCGTCAGTTGAGGACCAGGCCCTAGCAGAGGCCGAGACAGAGCTCCCTTATGCTATCTTTGATGTAGACAGCGACAGTGACTCAGACTCAGAGGACGTTGAGTACTTCCCTCGAGTCGCTAGGTCTCATGACGCCGAGTTAGGAGGTTCTTCTCAGACTGCACTGCAGACTTCAGTTCTACTCTCTTCAGCACTTGAGATGACACCTTCTATACCTCTTGCTGCATCACCTTCAGAGTTTACCCTTCTTCTTCAGCAGATGCAGCAACAACAGATGATGATGTAGCAGCGAATTGCAGCCCAGATAGAGATGCAAGTGAAAGTTCAAGCTGATATGCTTCGCCAGTAGGTTCAACAAACGTTGCTCATGCAGTCACTCCAACAATAGCAGCAGGTCATGTTTGCAGCACTTCAAACAGACAGGGAGAATAACTCTCGAATGTAACCATATCATTGTGACCAACAAATTTGTTTTGAAGGGTATTAAAATTTTTAGTTCACAATGATGGAGTATTCTTAGTCCCTAATTTGATTATATAGACGATCAAATGAGATGTGCATCAAGATTAAGGATCTTCTAGTTCTAAGTATCATAAAGGAGATGAAGGATACTTAGAATAGTATAAGTCTTCTTTCTTAGTCTTTTGATCATACTATAAAGAAGAGTTAAGAGTAGTTGCTTAACCTAGTTGAGTCTAGATTTGGCTTGATGTACACTTATGAAATTCTAGCACTAGATAGCTCGTAGAAGATTATGGTTGAGATGTCGTGAAGTTAAAGCTCAAGAAAAGATTGAATTGGACGAGCTCAGTGTAGTTAGCCCCACCGGATAGTCCGATGATGTGACTTTTGTTCTCACCGGATCATTGTCTCTTTGTCTAAAATAGAAGACAATTGAGTGCATAGGATGATCCGATGCATAAGTGTGGTATTCATCGGAAACCTTTTTTCAGTGACACGTGGCCAAAGTTTTGAGAAGTGTTTCACTGGATAGTCTGGTGATAGTACGGTGGGAACACCAGACTAATTTCAATAGAAACAAAATGTTCTACATAAATTGAAGTTGAACTCACCGGATTATTCGGTGATGAAAAATAAGACCACCGGATTAATTCTTGTAGAGGCGATTTTAAGTGCTGAAAATTGAAGATCAAGTGAGGATAGTCCGGTGCTAAGTGAAGTGTACCAGATGGTGTCACCGAACTAATTTTTTAGAGAGGTTGTTTTAGATAGTTTAAAATTACTCAATTCGCTAAATAGTCCGATGATGAATAAAACAAGCACCAGAGTAACTCGGTTGCAGCTGTCCCGTGTTAGTGCTGTCACTTGATAGCCGCAAGCAGCTTTGCTTACGTCTACTGGTAAGTTTATTTATGCCTTATTATGTACAACAACCCAGAGGATTGGTTCATGCTGGAGTACTAGATTGTCATTCGGTGAAATGAAACATATGTTCAGTACTATCTTTTCACTAGTAATAATCAGGGGCGGATCAGGGGGTTCTAGCCCCCGGGAGAAGAGGAGGAAGGAGAGGGTAAGAGAGGGGTGATAGTAGTAATATACTATCTTTTTTGGTTAAATTTGCAGTGAAGTCTAGCACTCGAGGCCCAAATTGTAGAGTACACCAGCATCTGCATTTTTTCAAAAAGAAGTTTGGCTTCTGGCTGGTACACACGTTATTGCGTTGAATTCTAGCTACATACACGAATCGAAAGCGGCGGTGTTGATGGCATTAATTTGTGAGTCCACAAGATTGTGCTTTTTTTTTTGCGGAGAAAAATTGTGCAAACCTTTTTTTTTTTTTGCGGGGAAAGATTGTGCAAACTTGCACTCAGATTAGTTGGTGATATAGACCCGCGATAAGGACAATATAAACGCGCTCGCAAAGTACATGTATCAAAAGTATGTATAAATGTGAGGCCACGTTTTGAACGTTGGAATCTGAAGTGAAATCATTTTAGAGCATTTGCATCTCCTTTTGTAATTTCTATGTTTCCAAAAAGCCTTAAACTTTTGTGGCGAGTCGTGCAACTGAACATTTGTTCTATATATTTTTCTGAAGAAGGCGTTTTCCGCACCTCCTTTTTCTAAGGAGAACTTTTCGCACCTCGAATTAGCCTGATATCAGGCCACCGGTTTTATTGTTTTCTTCCTTGCTTTCCCCTCAGAGGAACCAACCCTCTGTTTTCCCCCCTTTTGACTTCTAGGAACCAGTTCTGTTTTTCCCCCTTTTTCTTAAATGCAGCAAGGAACATGACACTGAACTAGCCTATGTCAGTGTAATGCAGTGATTCCAACCTTGTCCAGGCATACCCATACCGGCATGGTACATTTCTTTGTCAGTGCAATGCCATGAGAACCGAACTAAAAAAAAAGCAAGCAACATTCCATCACGAAGTCTGACAAAACAGGGAACATTCCACTTGCACTCTGCAGATCAACCTGGGCAGCAGAGCATCCTGCATCCCTGGACTCTGGGCAAGATCTTCAGAAGGCATCATATCTGCAAGACTGCAACCTGCATCGCCTCAAAAAGGCTGAGCCAACGAAGTCTCCTTGCGCCTGCAGAGCTGCATTATTGGGAGTGTTGCTCAGATCATGCGCGGCCAGAATATAGGCAGGCCGCGAGCACTGAGCTGCAGGACCATACGTCTCAGTCCCGATCCCGGTGTGCGCTTTTGCCACTGTAAGCAAGTATGCTGAGCGCAGCGTTTCGAACTGGACCACACGTGACCTGGCAATCGCCCGCCATGATCCAAATCTCGCCCGGTGCGAACAGCCTAAAAGGAGATCGATTCTTGTCTGGAATCTGAAGAAGGGCTATGGCGGGGTGACTTGCAGACTGCAGTCAGTGTTGTTGTTGTTGCCGTCAGACTGCCAGAGAATGCCCGTGCTCTAGAAAGGAGAGGTAAGTTCTGCAGCTGTTGTTTCCATGGTAAAGAAAGGTTCCCAAATCCAGATATCCATACTCCATATGCAGTCCTTGGTGACAAGATCCTCTGCTCCATTGCGGCTGGGTGAGAAAAACTGCAGTACAAGAACATCAATGCTACTTAAATCGTAGCTTCAGGTATCGTTTGGGTGAGCTTTATTTTTATGTTAATCCTCTTTTGTTAGAAGGTGGGTGATGACTATATGACAGATGGATGCTACATCATAGCCCAAATGTTTGTAATAAATATTGATCACATACATCGAAAAATATAGAGGCCAGAACATTTTTATTTTTGGATAGGTCGGGACCAATGTTGTTTTTATCTTCCTCTATATGATTGTATCCCTGAACTAATCAATGCTTGTAAAGAAAGACAATTTGCTTATCTTCATATGTTTTCTAGATAGACATGGAGGCAGATGAGTCATCAAACAAAAGCTCGCAATACTAGTGTTGAACAATCGTTTCGTATGCACCAAACACCCCAACCTTGCAACAAAAAAGTATGTATATACAATTGAAGCAAGCACAGTGACATCAAGCGCGAACCGCAATGCAGAAAGGCCGCGAAGCTTTTGTGCTCTGCTGTGCTTTAGAGGCCTCGACGCTAGGCTTTACAGGCACCCCATCTGCTTGCTGCTCCTTCTCCAAGGCTCAAGAGCATGCAAGCAGGGGAGACGAAGAGGGAGAGACGGGATAGCGTAGGGAATGTTTGGTGTAGGAAAGCTGAAAAAGATGGTCACCCCCATGCATAGCCCACGAAAAGGAGCCAATAGGTCAGACCAGATTTGATTGGAGAATCTTGCTCCAACAAAGACTCACAGGAGTGGGCAAGCCATCTTTAATTTGGGGCACTTCAACCACCGGCCGGGCAATTCTGGATTGGACTCGTATGCCTGTAAAAAAACAATTGCTCCGAAGCACAATGAACCTGCAAAATGAGAAGAGAAAACAACCAAACGATGATGCAACTTGCGAGTTGCGACTGAGCAGACTAGAAGCCCAAGAATACTTAAGTAGAGTGACGAGCCTTTTTTATATATTTTTTATTTTTTAATATTTATAAAAATATATATTTATTTTAAAATATTATATATTTAGACTACCGTCGTTCGTTGGAAGGATGATAGTAAGATGTCGTCCATCCAATAGGATACCTTGTGGAACGGGTCAGAAATTAAATACTGTGATCGATATAGCGTTCACGTCAATATATCATCTAACCAGTAGCAACATATTTGTTGTTGCCTATTGGACGAACGACATCTCTATTGGGTCTACTGAAAAAATGTTCAATGGGCGACCTTTTTGCATGGTGAAAAAGCTAGCACGTTTGGCTGGATGACGGAAACAGCATGTGTGAAAAAGGTACCGTTCGTTCAACGGGTGATAGCGAAGGTGTCACCTGTTGGTTGAGCGATACGTTGATGTGAACGTTACGTCGGTTAGGGTATTTAATTTATAACCGTTGTGTTGTTAATCTCACAAGGTGTTATCCATCTAACGGGCGACATCATATTGGTGCTCCTTCAATAGTCAACGGTAGTTGAGATGTGCAATATTTTAAAAATAATCATATATTTTTATACATATTAAAAATGAAAAAATAAAAATAAATAAAAATTCGTAGAGTGGCGCCATATATATCCACTTGCGGTTGGCTTCAGCGGGGACCCAGGCGCCACGCATCACCGATCACCGTAGCCCTTGGGGTCGGCCGGTATGGCCACGAGGGAGTAGTCATTGGAGGCCACCACGCGGGATGTGGAGATGGGCCGGCCGCTGGAGTAAACGTCCGTGAGACGGCTGGGCTGGACGACCGCGCCGTGCGGCAGGTACATGGGCTGACAGCAGTTGGGATACCATATCTGCGCCGCGAGCGCACCTGCTGCCCTGCTGAGCCTAATGACGTTGAGCTGTTCAGGTCAGGATTCCTCTGGTCGATCTAGGCAAATAGATGATACTAGTGTAATCAATTTAGATATAGCAATTAAAAAAGTAAAAAAAGAGATTTACAAACACAAAATTTATAATATAATCATATAATTTTAGAAGTGAGTGGTGACGAGTACCTGAACAGGAGGATGGATGATCATACCGTTCAAAGTTAGCCATCCGTATCAACGTTATGGCGAGGATCAAGATGGTAACCAATTTGTGATGAGATAAAAAAAAAGTCTCATATAGTAACTTGGTGTAAAGATAGCTTGACAGAGTCAACTTTTGTGGTAGACGACAATGGAGGCGACGTGTGGACGGCGACGCAACCTCTCCAGAAAGTCGGCACTGTAGGCGAAGTGCGGGAGGCGACTTACCCTCTGGAGAAACCCGGTGTTGTAGGTGAAGTATGGGAGGTGGCGCACCCTCTGGAGAAACTCGGCAGTAATGGAAGGTAAATATTAGATGTCTATGTATGAAAGACAAATAATTGAAGATTCAATATATTTTTAGAATATATGGAAGAAAAATATTGGACGTCTACGTATGAAAGATAAACAATGAGATATTAAATATATTTTTGGAATGTATGAAAGGCAAATATTAGACATCTAGGTATGAAAGACAAATAATAGGAGATTAAATATATTGTTTGAAGGAGGAATGAGGTTCAACTTTGCACGGTGACCATTTGATAAACTTGGGTGGATGGTGGAGATCAATCGAATATGTCACAACTCGTGTATTTTATAGGATTATAGATGAGAATGCGAGCCAATGAAAATTTTTTGAACCCCGTTTAACATGTAATGGGCACGAGATATTCGAAAGTTAACCCTATCCATTAACAAAAACAAATGTTTGGGCGGTTTGTGAAATGTTGGAGGCGACATATGGGAGAATTCTCTTGATAAGGTTCCAGTGAACATCACGGGGCTCATGCATGTGCAGGAACACATACTGTCACTACTACAAAAAGGGTCATCCTTGTCCTCCTTTCACTGCCAGTTTAGTAATAACCGATAATGATAATATATCACTGTTGGTTACTAAGCTCAAGGCGCACATTAAAAATCGAGCCAGCAAGAACCCGCAGTGATAGTGATTATCACTAACTAGTAGTGATATTTAAATTATTACTATTGGTTCTTCGCTAAAAACCGGCAGTGATACATCACTGTAGGTTCATAAGAATCGACAATGACATTAGTTCATTAAAAAACATGCCTTTAATAACTAGTCGTGATATTATCAGTGCCAGTTGTATTTAAGAACTAACAGTGATATCCAAAAATCCATACGTCTTCACGCGTCTGCCAGCTCAGCTTCTCATGAGTACCTTTAAATATTTCACACTTGATTGCTCAAGCTCTCTCTTGACCGCTCCCTTGCTCTCGCTCTTGCTCTCACCCTCTGCCCCTCCACTACTATCACCGCTACCACTGCACGATGGATCCACCGCCGCTGACTCCGGCCATGCCTCCCATACCAGCGCCATCGTCTGAGGAGGAGGAGGAGGCCCCGTCGGCGTGGTCATCAGATGAGGTAGAGACCTTGGACTTTGGAGCTCTATAGGGTCCCCCTCCGAGGATGAGGTGTGAGACTTCTTCCTCGACGAGTCGAAGGTGAAGAAGCCCCGATCGAGCTCGGGTGAGGATGAGGAGGAGGAGGTGGAAGATGATGATGATGAGGAGGAGATCGGGAAGAAGAAGAGGCTGACGACGATGAAGGTGATGGAGACGATAGCGAGGACAAGGATGACGACGACAACGACGACAAGGATGAGGACGACGACTACTACTTCTTCATCATCGTGGCCGATGGCCGGTAGTCACGTTTACTACTTCTTCATCATCGTGGCTGATGGTCGGTAGTCACGTTTAGGGTTTTTTGCTTGCGGTCGTGCATTACTTTTGTTTTTGGTGTACAGTAGTAATGTATTTAGTTAGTTAATTATAGATTAGTATGATATAAACCCTAATATTATGGTGATTACTAATATAAAGCTTGGTAAAATTATTGCCTGACTACTTTTGTTGTCTTGGATTGAGTATCATTGCTGGTTCATAGCTAGAACTGATAGTGATAAGTATACTAATCGGTAGAATAAGCTTAAGAACATCACTACCAGTTGTTACATGAATCATGGATTATCATTACTGGTTCAAAAACCGGTAGTAATATAGTTTTTGAACCGATAGTGATTATCGTTTCTGTAGTAGTGTGCACTGCATAGGTGAGATTGGGTCTTCTGAGCATTAGATATTATAGCACACCTATGATGCTTCGGTAGAACACTACGTTGCTAACCACTGTGCCGACCATCAAGGATACCTTTGGTTTGGTGTTCACAGGTGCCATGATGATGTAGCCGAGCAAACAACATAGATGGCCTGCAAACCACTGGTACCACGCCCATGATGCCTATTTGAGGTCGTAGATGGCCTTGGACAGAAGGTAGATGTAGTCAGGATGCTCATTATCAATGAAGCTTACTGGTTGATGGCAATACACGCTCTCAATGAGCTAGCCATGAAGAAATTCATTCTTCACGTCCAGTTGATGGACGACCTAGTCACGCGAAGCATCTAGATGAAGGACCATCGGATCATAGCCGGTTTGATTACAGGTGAGAAAGTTTTGTCAAAATCCATGCCGTGTCGCTGCGAGAATCTGCAAATGACCCATCTTGTCTTGTGTCACTCTAGTGATCCATCATAACACAGTTTGTGCTTGAATATCCATTTACCACTGATGATGTTGGTGCCTTGTGGCCAAGGCACTAGAGTCCAGGTTCATTGTCCTTGATAGAAGATAACTCTTCTTGCATTGCCACGAGCCAATTTGGGTCGTGGAGGGCACCATGAACTGATCGTGGAATCAGGGAAGTAGACGATGATGTGGCAACCACTGTGTACTGAGGATTGGGAACTCGGATGCCGTCCTTGGAACGTGTGACCATCATGTGAGCATTCAACAACATTGAAGTGGCGGGCACCATGGCTAAAGGCAAGGCGCTTGGTGTAGAGGATGAAGAATAGTTCGACACACAAATGTCTAAACATGTGGTCGGTGCAAGGCTAGAGGGTGTGCCATGCACGACTAGCTCGGTTGTTGGTGAAGAATGTGCAGGAGCATGAAATCAATGGAGCATGCCATAATGCTATCAATGAGGAACAAAAAATGGCAATAGATCCATCTCGGGTGGCGATTGTTGCAGTGGTGGCAATGCCGGTGCAAAGCTAGTTACATGTTGAAAGTGGAAGACGAACTCATCAAAGTAGACATGACGAGAGGTTAGACTATGTCTGGACTATGGATCATAACATCATCGTCATGTTTGGATAGCATAAGCAGCCGAACACCCGATTTGATGACATCTTGTTGTGTGGTGGACAACCGAGAAAGATGCACACGATAGATCATGGTGCGAGTTTATGAGGATCCATCATCGTCATGTTTGGATAGCATAAGCAGCTGAACACCCATAGGTGGTCGTAGTCAGACGTGATGCTAAAGTGGAGCTGGTGCGGCATGGCATGATGCCATGGTCAACATGGACGCAGGTTAAGGAGATATTTTGTGGTGGCGAGTGCATCATGCCATAAAGTTGGTGGCACAGAGGCATGAAAGAGCACGGAGCGCTCGCTTTCGTTTAGAGTGCCTAGAGCCCGTTCGGCATGGCCATTCTGTTGCGAGGTGCAAGGACACGCTAGATGAATCATGATGCCATATGATGAGAAGAATGATCGAGTTGTGTGGTTATCAAATTCTTTGCCACTATCAGTCTGAAAGATCAGTATGGGATACTGAAATTGTGTATGGACGTATGCGTAAAAGAAAATAAGATTGGATATCACATCAAATTTTCTACGTAAAGGAAAGATCCATGTATAGTGGGAAAATTATCTAGGATGTCCAAGTAATACTGAAAACTGGAATTTCTTAATACAGAAGATGTCCATGCATCATAGTGAAGCAATTGAAAGGAAAATTGAGCAATATAATTCGAAGAAGGAAATGGTAGCCTTACATGTTTACCAAAGCGACATGTGGGATTTAGACTTATTACAAGTGTATTTCAAGGAGTGTAGAATGCGCGAGAGTGGAGAAGATCCTAGATGACCAAGTCAGGTATGCCACATCTCTGCTGTTATATTCTGGTGTTCGGTGTGGAGATTTAGATGATGGCCGACTGGAGCGCTGGTGCGAAGAGGGTAAAGATCACCAATGTTGTTATTGTGGAGCAGTACTGTCTGAGTTTTGAGATCCTTAATTGAAAAACTGAGAGGGTCAAATTTGACAAAGACAGAGTTGTCTTTAGTGAGAGCACACACAAAGATCAAATATTTAATAAGACTAGGAGAAACAAGAACATTGTTAAGGTGCAATGGTGTAGAACAGGTAGGAATAGAAGCATGCCCTTGACCATGAATAGGAAGACTGGTGTCATTGCTAATAACAATGCAAAATGAAGAATCAAAAGGGGAATGAGAGGAAAGGGTACCAGATAGGGACATCATGTGGCTCGAGGCGTCGGTGTGAAGGAACCAATCCCTTCCGCCAGAGTATGTCGTTGTTGTGGGTATGCCATGAAGAGCACAGAACAATGCCTACAAAGCAGTTAGCGGAGGATCCACATTAGTAAAGGTGGTTGAATGGGCAGAGGCCGTCAATGCTTGAGGTTGTGCAACACCAGGTCACAGTCCAAGGATTCCCTAGTTGGGCACACGCCACTACGGCATGGGCCATGCCTAGACAACTTCGGTCCAAGGATTGTAGCCTTGAAGCCATTGCGGCGAGAGCAGTGGTGCGGTTCTAGAACGAGATGTACTGTTGTTGTAGCCAGAGTTGTGAGTGCGACCGTACTATTGCCGCTTCTTCTTCTTCTTGGTGCGATCATTACCGCTGCAGGGGACAGAGGAAGCAGAGCCCATGTAGGGAGTGTTGGTGTGCTGAGGGGCCCCAAAAGGCCCTTGAGCAAGAAGAGGCGGCCTCCATCTTGGTTGTATGGGCTGTGTGTTTCTCTTCATATAGGTGATAAGAATGGACATACATCAAGGACATTGGTGGAGTGTGAGATGTGATGATGGAGATTGCATGGCTAAATTTGTAATTCAAGCCACGGAGGGCGTTGATGGCGAGGGCATGATCGGTCACCAGTGAGCTGACGTCGCGCAATGTGTTAGCAAGTTACTTTAGGAAACTGCAATACGCGGTGATGGAGTGCTCACCTTGGAAGAGGTTGTCGAACTCCTGTTGGGCGTAGACGACATGTTGCATGAAGTTCTCAAGGAAGAGACCAACGATGGCCATCAAGACAGCGTTTGTGTTCTCGTTTGGCTTGATGACGATGTCAAGGATCTCCTAGGTCACATACATGTACAACCAAGAGACTATACAATAGTCGGTTTGGATCATGTTTGCGTGTCGTCCACCTTCATCAAAGCGTCGATCGTGCCGTCGACATGATCAAGTAGGCCAAACTTAGAAAAGTGACCATGAAGAACATACTCGAAGTGGAGTAGTTAGATTCTACCAGGTATAGGGTGCTTGGCACATGTGTGCAGATATTGATCAGCTCGATGGAGGCAGCGGAGATGGCAACCGTAGTAGCTTGGTGTGGGAGAAAGGGATTGGAGAGCTGAAGAGCGGATCGATAGGATGAAGATGATTGGTCGCCATTGGAAAATATAGCAGAGGATTCCGTGGGCTCTAATACCCCTTCTTGCCGGATCCACCTCCTAATTCTACGGCTCTGTTTGTCTCATGCCGATGACGGGCTGCCCAATATTCCTTCCTGCCTTATTCATCGACACTACATGAAAAATAGACAAAGGAAATACAAAATTAGTGACAGGTCGTAATATAACCCGTCACTTATGTTAAAAGTGACGGGTCATTCTAGGCCAGTTATAAGTGACAGGTCAAGTTGTGACCCGTCACTTATGACTCTTCATCAGTGACCCATCATTTATGACTCTTCATCAGTGACAAATCATCATAGGCCAGTCATAAGTGACGGATCATCCAAAAGAGTCATTAGTGACGGGTTAAATTTTGATCCGTCACTATGACAAGTTTTGACCCTTGAGAACAGATGAAAGAATCTTAATTAGTCAATCATTAGATGTATTAGTCAATCAGTTTGATAAAATATTAGATATATTAGCCATTTTTGGCCTTGAAAAATTTGCCGAACCTGACGAAGTCGGGGTAAAACGGATGTAAATGTTTCTGTAGATGTCTGTAGAATCGAGAAACGTCGAAATCAGAGTCTGTATGCAAAAGTTATATTTGTTTAACCGAAGACACTCCGAATCAACTGGTTTGTGTATCTATTGTACAAAGCTCAAAAGTGTCAGGTCATAACTGTGACCTGTCACTTATTACAAGTCAAAAGTGACGGATCACAATTATGACCCGTCACTTATGACCTTTGACAAAAAGGTTAAAAGGATAAAATATCCAACTCCCTTTAGAACGCAAGCGAGGTTGAAGTGGTAAGGTAGAGACGTACTCGAGGTTAGGTCGTGAGTTCGATTCCCACGATACACATATTATAAAAGCAGCTTGAAAAATAACAAGGGACATGAGACGACTGGTGATAGCTTGGATGAAAAAAATATATTTTTTGACTTTTTTCATATTAAAAAACATGAAAATCATTCATCAGTTATAAGTAACAAGTCATAACTCTCACCCGTTATTTATGACTTTAATAAGTTATGGTCCGTTACTTACGAAGGTTATAAGTGACGGGTTAAGTTTTGACCTGTCACCAATAATCTCATTGATGATGGATTTCACACCTGTCACTTATAATTGATCATCAGTGACACGTTTGAGATGACGAATGTAAGACTCATCACTCATAGCAATTATGACCTATCACTTTTAAGTTTTTTTTTTTCACACAGTGATTCGCTCGCTACTTGTGGGGAGTATATGTATCTCGTGGTACGTTAGGGGCTTAGTGAGATGAGATTGACTAGGCGGATTGACGCGCTTACGTCGTGCCTATTTTTTTTACAGAACATGACAAAAGAAGACTAAAAAAATTAGGTTCACCCATTTTGAGCATCTCAATATTTATTTATAAATTTATTAATATTTAATACATTTATTTAATTATGGGAAAACAATATTATTTTTATGTATGCACATAAATTTAATATGTAGACAACAGTAATACGAAACTAACAAAATTTGTTTCATATTTTTTTGAGTTTTAGATATTTTTCTGTGCATTTTAGATTATTTCAGCCGATTTATCAATATAACTATTATATCTTTCGCTATTTTTCTGGAATTTTCCAAAAATTATATTATACATATAAATATACCGATACGTACATACATATATACACGTATATATACACATACACATATATATACATATACATATACGTATCCATATCTATATATATACATGTGTAGATATGTAGTGCCTATATGAACAGTAGCTCTAGAATGAATTGGAGCTGTAATATATAGTATTGATGCCTTCGACTCGGGTTCAATTTTCGACGCCTGCTTTTATTTTGGGGTTGGGAATTTTGCATCGTCGTCTGCTAGGACTCTGAGCTCCATCTCCAGCTTCAGGCCTGGGACCCTGCCCATGTGGCCCTTTGGGCTTCAGCTTCCGGAGGCTGCACGATCGTGATGGCCTTCCAGCCTATTGATGGGTGAGTGGGTGACGTGCGGATCCCTGAACGGAGCCCGTGATTTGATTCATTTCTGCCGATTCGAATGTGGCCGCCGGCGCGGCGGCAAACCGCCCACCGGCTGGGTGACACGGCCTTCCTGGGCCGCGCATCACGCCACGAGGGAAAGCAGCGGTCCGACCTACCGACGCGAGTCCACACGCACGTGCTGGAAATCTTGTACTGCATCGGGAATGCATGTGGGTGCAAAGCAACCCTTCCAAGACACCCAGCAAATCTGACGTCGCACACGTCGTATCTGCCGGAAATACAGTCGATTCTGGACAAAGCTCACAGAGGGGAATGCAAGAGTTAAAACAGGGACTTGGAGGTTGGGACTTGGGAGAGTTCTCTGCTCGCCATGGTCATGGAGGTTGAGCAGAAAGTACGTTCCGAGAGCAGTGGTATCCTATCATCGCTGGCGCAACGTGACCCTGTCGGTGTCCTTGCCCATGCACAGCTTGTCCGGGGAATGCAAAGACAAAATTATCCTGCAACGCAACACATGTGCCTGGTCGTGGTATATACTAAGCAACTACGACATCTCCAGAATTCCAGCTGGACTAAATATTTTGAGCTTGCACACTCACTGCGTAGCCATGTTCCCACTGCTCCAAGAGCCCCGTCCTTCCTATATACACTGCCCCATCACACTGTTCACTCGTCGTCCAGCCCAAGTCTCCAAGATCAGAGGATGCCTCTTGCCACAATGGCATCGGCATCCTCGTCCCGGTATCCTTCCCTCTTGGTCGCTCTCTTGTGCGCCATTGCCGCCGTCTCTTCTGCGGCCGCCGGTCCGGGCAATAGCCGCGGTGGTAGCGTGGGACGCGGCCCGATCAGCACGAACGGGAAGAACTACACCGAGGTGTGCGACCCGGCGCGGTTCGCGGCCTTGGGCCTCGACATGTCGGGCTTCCGGTACTGCGACGCGTCGCTGCCGTACGCCGACCGGGTGAGGGACCTCGTGGGCCGGCTGACGCTGGAGGAAAAGGTGCGCAACCTCGGTGACCAAGCGGAGGGCGCGCCCCGCGTCGGGCTGCCGCCATACAAGTGGTGGGGGGAGGCCCTGCACGGCGTGTCCGACGTCGGACCCGGCGGCACGTGGTTCGGCGACGTGGTGCCCGGCGCCACCAGCTTCCCGCTCGTCATCAACAGCGCGGCGGCGTTCAACGAGTCCCTGTGGCGGGCCATCGGCGGAGCGGTGTCCACGGAGATCAGGGCCATGTACAACCTGGGCCACGCCGAGCTCACCTACTGGAGCCCCAACATCAACGTGGTGCGCGACCCGCGGTGGGGCCGCGCCAGCGAGACCCCCGGCGAGGACCCCTTCGTCATCGGCCGCTACGCCGTCAGCTTCGTCCGCGGCATGCAGGACGTCGACCGCCCATACGCTGGCGGCGACCCCTTCTCGCGGCCCATCAAGGTCTCCAGCTGCTGCAAGCACTTCGCCGCCTACGACGTGGACGCGTGGTTCAAGGCCGACCGCCTCACGTTCGACTCGCAGGTCCAGGAGCGCGACATGATCGAGACCTTCGAGCGCCCATTCGAGATGTGCATCCGCGAGGGCGACGCGAGCTGCGTCATGTGCTCCTACAACCGCATCAACGGCATCCCCGCCTGCGCCGACCACCGCCTCCTGTCGGAGACCGTCCGCGACCAGTGGCAGCTCCACGGGTACATCGTCTCCGACTGCGACTCGGTCCGCGTCATGGTCAGGGACGCCAAGTGGCTCAACTACACCGGCGTCGAAGCGACCGCTGCGGCCATGAAGGCCGGCCTGGATTTGGACTGTGGCATGTTCTGGGAGGGCTCCCGGGACTTCTTCACCACCTACGGCCTCGACGCCGTGCGGCAAGGGAAGCTGAAGGAGGCCGACGTCGACAACGCCCTGAGCAAAGTCTACGTGACCCTGATGCGGCTCGGCTTCTTCGATGGCATGCCGGAGTACGAGTCCCTCGGCGTGAAAGACGTTTGCAGCAAGAAGCACAAGGAACTGGCTGCCGACGCCGCGAGGCAGGGGATGGTGCTCCTCAAGAACGATGCCGGCCGACTCCCATTGGACCCCAAGAAGATTAAATCACTGGCGCTGGTTGGCCTATTGGAACACATCAATGCTACTGATGTCATGCTTGGAGATTACCGAGGTAATTATCGTATAAATGATTTTGTTGACACTTACTGTTCACTATCCGATAAATAGGCCAAAGTTACTGTGATAGCTGCTGTTATTTTCGTGTAAAATACTCTGTTACTCTTATCTCTGCAGTCATTGTCGCTTAGGATTCTTGGTTTTTACCCGAAATACAGGCAAACCTTGCGGAGTTGTGACGCCATACGATGCTATAAGGAAGATGGTCAATGCCACGTACGTGCACGCGTGCGACAACGGGGCGTGTGACGCGGCAAAAGGGGTGGGCAGAGCAGCCATGTCTGCGCAGACCGTCGATGCGACCATCGTCATTGCCGGCTTGAACATGAGCGTGGAAAGGGAGAGCAACGACAGGGAGGATCTCCTCCTGCCGTGGAACCAAACCGGCTGGATCAATGCCGTCGCCGAGGCCTATCCGTACTCAATCATCCTCGTGATCATGTCGGCAGGCGGCGTGGACGTCTCCTTTGCGCAGAACAACCCAAAGATCGGCTCCATCGTCTGGGCCGGGTACCCTGGCGAGGAAGGCGGCACGGCCATCGCCGATGTTGTCTTCGGGAAACACAATCCAGGTACAGAATTGTGTTCATCAAACAATGCACATCCTTTACATCCACACCACGCATGACATTTCTCACACTTATTTTTTATCACAAAAACAGGAGGAAGGCTGCCATTGACTTGGTTCAAGAACGAGTACGTCAACCAGATCCCAATGACGTCCATGGCGCTGCGTCCCGACGCCGCGCACGGCTACCCCGGCCGAACCTACAAGTTCTACGGCGGGCCGGCCGTGCTCTACCCGTTCGGCCACGGCCTCAGCTACACCAACTTCAGCTACGCGTCCGGCACCACCGGCGCCTCGATCACGGTCCTGGTCAGCGCCTGGGAGCACTGCAAGGAGCTCACCTACAAGCCGGGGGTGACACCGCCGGCCTGCCCGGCCGTCAACGTGGCCAGCCACAGGTGCGACGAGTCAGTGAGCTTCAACCTCACGGTGGCCAACACCGGCAGAGTGGACGGCGATCACGTGGTGGCGGTGTACACCGCGCCGCCGCCCGAGGTGGACGACGCGCCGCTGAAGCAGCTGGTGGCGTTCCGGAGGGTGTTCGTGCCCTCCGGGGCGGCCGTCGACGTGCCCTTCACGCTCAACGTGTGCAAGGAGTTCGGGATCGTCGAGGAGACTGCGTACACCGTCGTGCCGTCGGGCGTCAGCACGGTCCTCGTCGGAGACGGCGCGCTGTCGATGTCATTCCCGGTCAAGATCGAGTTGGCGGTGTAGATCATTCTTTCCCAAGGCTAGGAGTTCATTGGGAATTTTTTTCACTGAAAGTAATAACGATTAAACCTAGCGAGCAAAAATCAAAAGCAAGTGTAATTATATTTTACACCATGCTGTACAAAAACAGAAGCAGATACATCTCGGTGAGAAATTGTACTCAGTTTCACGGACTCATGAAAAGTAACATCCGATTCTCGAACGTTGTCTGAGTTGTGACCGAACCCTCCTGTACAAAAAACATGTCAGGTCGGCCAATTGATAACCATGGATGGCTCGTGACTGAGTTGTAATGATGTGAACTTTTAACATCGCTTGCTCATGTGACACCGATCAGGAGTAATTTGGCCTGAACCTCGGATGCTTCCAAAGCGCAAGATTCCATCTCAATTCTGCACTCAATAGGTCCCATTTGTGGTACTATCCACTCTTTCTTTGGTCATTTCGGAAATGTACATTGTCTCCAATACACATATTCGACCAATGGAATGCTACAAAGAACTGTGTAAAATATAAGGTATGGAAAACTCTCTTATGACATATCTACATAATACCAGTGCAGTAAATCTAAAAAATTCTATATATAAATGATTAAAGTTTTTTTTTAAAATAGTGGAATTCCCCTCGCATTGCTGCGGAAATTCAAAGGAAACTTTGAGGCATCTAAAGTTAGAAATAGACTTTATTGAAGAAACAAAGAAGAAGGTGAGCATTAAAAGGACCTAGGAACTGATTTCTTGTTTTGAATGGGTTATCAAGCAAAGGTGACACAATGAGGATACCTAAAACAGTCAGAGGAAAAATGGATGTGCTTAGTATATTTGGACTAATGGTTTTATTGACGGAAATCATGCAACTAAGGTTAAGGGAATATAAAAAGACTTACAATCAGCATAATAAATTGCATGTATTGATCCACGTAAAAGCAAATTTGAAAAGAAAACAGTAGAAACTGAAATGTAGATGAAATAATGGGAGAGAGATTAAATAATTGATAATTAACAGCGTGCATGCATAAGTGGATATTCAGGAGGCACACAACTTTATAATTTGCCTCTAATCTTCACTGTAGAAGGGTACCTTGGCTGGATGAAACCGTAGAAGGTTGTCACCAAAACTACTTCACAGGTGACCTGGTATCTACAGCACCACACAAATGTAAGATGGAAGCAAAACAGAGATAAAAAAGAAAGAGCGAATTTCATCAACGGTCGCTATACTTGTCCGTGTTCTCATCCAGGCCCATCTACTCTCAAATTGGAGATTGGCACTCTAAAGTCGATTTATTGTACCATCTTAGCTCCAAACTGCCTTTGACCGCCCCAGTTGCCTATGTGGTGTGCCAATGTGGCTGGGTGGGAGTTTTGCTGCCATTTGCATGTTCTTATTTGGTCCCTTGAGTACTATATGCCTCCCCAATTCAAATCCCATTACAGTTTCCCTTTTCTATAGCATTGCTCCAATCTATGCCATGGCAGGGGTATCAAGCTCCTTGTCGTCAAGTAGAATGCGGAGAAGGCACACATTCCCCTGATTTTATGCCCTTGTTGCGGATGGAGAAAGGTGGTAGAGCTAACGCAACTACCTATGAGAATCCCAACCACATCCTCTTCACTTGCCCAAATCATAAGGTATGTTCGATGTGGTTGAGTGCTAGTTGAAGGTTGTTCCCATTCCTTCGGCAACCTTGGGACCATGCTTCGCCTTTCCTGTGATTGGCAAGCGACTGCGGAGTTGCCCGCAACCCCTCTCCCTCTTGTGATGCGATGATGGTCTTTGATCACGCCCAATCTAAGATAGACCACACTATTTTGCTTATTTCCTGACTCCTCCACTTCCGGTCCTCACAAACGAAGAGTTGCGGCTCAAAATGAGAATGAGGAGTTCTCAAGGGGTTCCCAGCATATCTGCTCCCCTCACCCCCTAAACCCTCTTCATGAGCAACTCACGTGACTACAAATGGTGTCAAAACTCCCGCCCAGTCACATTGGTGCGCCACATAGGCGAGCTGGCCCGGACGGTCATAGGCGGTTTGGACTTATGGTGGTACAATGAACCGAGTTTGTACATGGGCATGAATGAGAACATGGGTCAAGTTTAGGGATTACCCATGAAATTCACTCAAAAATAAAATAATACACAAAAAGAAAGATTGTATGTATGGATATATCATGGAAGCTCCAATTTTTTGGGTTGTGAACACCAAATCTTGTAGCTAGTATGGCTGTGTTTCGAAATGACTAGAATATTTTGATGCGTACTGCTATCATCTGGGTTTGGCGGGGTACGCAGATCGGACGGACGATCACCATAGGTGGGCGGAGATGGTTCTCACAAATGGCAGCGTCAATCCATGCGAGTTGGTGGCGACGGATGGCGGTACATGATCCGAGTGAGCTGGCGACCTGTCAAGCGGGGTTAGTGGGTTAAGCCCGTTGCAGTGGTAGATCCGAGAGTGGCATGGCTGTCCGGGCTGGTGGATGGTTGGAGATGACAACCTTGACATTGTGGTGGGTGATGGAGATGGCTGGCAGGTAGCAGAGATTGGTGGGGCAGGAGGAGCAGATGGGCACTGCTAGCCTGAGGAGAGTACCTCGGATGTTACATGACTACATGAGGCAAAATGGGGAGAAGAAATAAAGCACGCTGTCAGTTAGGACGGAGGTGTCACTAATGGAAACATTCTTCTTTTATTTCTTCGCTACATTTTCCTTGATCTGGGTTTTTATTTGAAAAAGAAAGCTTTATTAACTCTCATAGTTATATCAAAATAATACAACACACAAGAGTTCATCCTTGGTCTCTGCATAAAATGCACACATCCAAACGAAAGGAAGAAAGAAAACAAGAACAAAACTATAACAAAAGAGAACATTGCTTCAATGCATCGACTATTATGGTGTTCGTGAAAGAAAAAGTCTTCCACGAACAAGGTACGTCGAGAACCAACTCACATGAGTAGCTCAAGCTTGGAGAAGAAATGGAGAGGACAAGAGTGCCTAGAGTTCTTAGGGAATTCTGCTGTCCCCTTAGCTTGAGGGCCAAGGATCTGTATTTATACTGATATTCAGAGTGTAAATGTTCAAACATGCCCATATGAGGCTGGTAGAGATACATGTGTTGTACTGTACAACCAAAGCATAAGGTTAGCCCCGTAAATTGTTGTCACGGCTAGTGGTAGCATTTATCTCAGCAAGTGGCTGTAGCGGCTGGTCGTCTATCATGGCACCGCACTGTCTAATGTGTCAAGCGATCACCAGTTGCACTAGCATGTCAGGGCAGCCACCACTTGTCCAAAATTAAATGCCGGTTATATCATGACAGACACCATGTGGCTGGTCGGCCCCATCCTTAAGCCTCTGGGCTCCACGATCGGAGTCAGGAGGTTCCAAAAGGGTCATGAGCATTATGGATTTTGGGCTTAGACAGGCAAAGCCAAGGGGCACCAGAGGTCCCTAATGGCAACCCCCAATAGTAACCCCTCACGAGGATGGCCAGCGGAGCAGCCGTCCCCACGGTCCCCGGAGCGAGGCCTCCGGTGATTCTTGGCTCCGTTGTTAGGGGGCCTATGGCCCTCCAACTATGTTTTTTTAGTCGTTTGACGTTCTGGTCCAATCAGTCGAGTCAAATGCCTAACACCACCTGCGAGAGAGAGCGTAAAAATGCAACCTGCGATTACTGTGCAGTCACATCCTGATAGGCGGTAGTGGGACACATGGCGTCTCAGTGTTGGAGGATCGTGGAGAGCAGTTCAGTTCCCCATGATAGTGGGGGAGGGATGGGACAGGATGTGGGCCCGTACCTTGAGAGGGCAACAACTCCTCCTCGGGTCAATAAAGTGGGAGTTTTGGCTGGTTGGCGTCCTCACCTAGTCTTTTCGCCCTTTTTCACCCCTACTCTCATGCCGCACTCTCTGGCCCCAACACTTCTAGATTCCATCACTGGCAACCTTCTCTCTGTACCCAAGGCATCATGATACATTCTGGCACCCACAGAGGAGTTGGATCCATGCTGGGGGCCATGCAGCCTCCAAGAATCCTACCGTTGCATTGGTGGCCACAATCACCACCCATTAGGTGGAATTAGCTTCTAGCATCACTGTCGGCGCGGGTGCATCAGCAGCGGGAGGGAACACAGATACTCAAACATCTACGGGGACTGTGGTGGTGGTGATTCCTCCACTGTTGCTTGGGCCACGACTAGGCACGAAACTCCTCCGTGTTTGCATGAAGTACTCCCTGTAGATCATCGTACTGGGGGAGTCGATCGTCACTATGGCTGATCTCGACTAAATGGTCGAGGAGGGGAAAATTCTCTCATCTGCAGCACGCATTCTAGAGGGAGAGGCTACCCTAGCACCGCAGGGGCATGAGACCATGATCTTCGAGGCCTTCTTCGATGTGGGCCTAGGCTTTTTGGCTATGCTGCTCCTCGAAAGGGTGCTTCACCACTTTTATGTGGAGCTCTCCAAAATTTGAACCAACGCTATCGCCTGCTTGGCCATATTCCAATGGTTCATGCGGGCAGAGGGCTGTGAGGGGCGAGCGGAGCCAGTCGAAGACCTGGACGGAGGACGAAGATACAAGGACACTCCACTTCGGTAGTGTGAACTTCTAGCTCTAGTCAAAGTACCAGGAAGTGTTCCCGTCGAAGACCATCAATGACCGGTGGTATACCCGATGGTCGAAGGGGTGGTTCTACTACGACGTAAGCTCCGGGTCTCCCCTCTACTCTACCAGCTGAGACATCCACTACGTTTGGACCCTAGTGATGGATGTCCTTGGGGCTCAGCAGACTTTGAGGGTGTCCCTCCCGTGGAGGGTTGCCCAGAAGATGAGCATGCGTGACCTCATGGAGGAGTTCACGATGTTGTGCGTTAAGCCGCTCCGGACAGATTGGGAACATACCTTCGAGAAAGGTGAGGAGGGTGATTCGAGCGTGTACTCAGGGCCCACCGTTCAATCTGGTGAGTGTAGGGGAATGGGTAGGCTACACTAGTCTAAAATAAAAAAATTCTACCGCATTAACCCAGGAAACTATGCTAGAACGAGATCATAGATCGTTACCACTTGACGCGTAGTGCAGCGGAAGAAGTGTTGAAGTAGACTTATCTAACTCTGTGTGTGTCAAACTCCTCGAACAGCTTCTCGATCAGGTCTACCACTAGCCCCCCACAGGTGGTCATGCTCCTCGACCAGCTCCAAGTAGGTGGTCGTGCTGTTCGACTAGTCGCTCGACTAGCCATCGAGCCGGTCTATTGCGTACTCGACCAGCTCCGAGTGGTCGCATCGTGCTCCACGACCAGTGCCAAGTAGGTATGTCGTCCAGCTGAGTAGGTCCTCAACACGCTGAGTAGCAGCACCAAGATCTACACGCCGAGGAGATCAGTGCCACAATAGCAGCAACGCCTCTACAATATCCACACGTATTAGGCAGAATTACCGAGCGCCGATGTGCTAGCACCGCGCACATGGCTATCTTTTTGGGAGATCATGTGGAGGGTTGTGGCTAGGGTTTCAGAGTGGATTACCACTGCACGCCCCACCACGCGCCTCTGTTTATATAGAGCTCACTGATGGGCTCCCACGTTGGCAACCCTTTAGGACTCTAACTCTTCATGGATCATAATCCAATCAAACCCATATACGAATCCAATTTGTATGCCTTGTTCCATCCCATTAAGTGTGTGACCCGTTAGGTTGACGTACACATGGCTACGACTCAGAAACCCTTTCTGAACTGAAGCAGGACATGTTGACTTCCGAGTATAAAGATCATATTGGCTGAACCTTGATATACGCATACACTGATTCCTTTACCTCACAATACCAATCGAGTTCAAGGCGAGATAAATGCCACCCTTTATGATAGCTCAACCATTCACTCAATCGAGTCATGGATCATCAAAATTGTGACTAACTCTTTAATCATGCACTTTCTTATCCAACGGTATTGAGGGGCCCAAAGATATCTCTCTCGTTATCAAGGAGGGAAAAATTCCATCTTGATCGCTCACATCCAATGACATGTTTCATGACAAACCCCGAAAACTACCTTTATGACTACCTAGTTACAGTGTAGCGTTTAGCAGTTCCGAAGTATGTCACTACACGTTCTGGGAATCAATGACGATATCATTCTATGGATCCTGCAGGTACACCATTTGAGATAACAAATGATGGAACATCATAAATAGCAATCCCAATAATACCTCAAGGTGGGTTTATCCAACATCATGTTCTCTAATATAAATGTCCACATTATTAATTTGGTATCTCTGTACCTATGATCCGTGAAACGTGATCATCAATCAATACATATGCTGGTCTTATGAATCATCACAATGATATGTGACTAGAGATCAATTTAGAATTACATCATGATACAAACAAAGGGTTCCATGAACAAGTCACATACTTGCTAATCAATGTAAATGACAGTCATTCTTGGAATAACACATTATGCAGAAATGCATTAATATAGATTTGGTACAATCATCTCTATGATTGCCTCTAGGGTATATCACCTTCAGCGAGTCCTCTCCGATTTCCAGCTTTGAATCCGCAGATGTGAGACACCTCTTTATTTCAGGGGATTGTCTCACGCTGGATCAAGCAGCCGAGATCGTGGAGAAGTTCCTCAACCAGCCATCCGTCACGGAGCGCAAACAACACATGGAGCGGGTTGGGAGCTGGGATTAACACAACCATGTCTGATCCTGCCTCAGGCTAATAGAAAAGTGTTCATCACCTCAGGAGCTGAACCCTTTGTGGTGGCCGCCTATGCAATCTAAGGGAGGAGCTTGGGCTTCACGGCCCTGACTCTAGGCGATTTCTCCCTCCTCCCAAGGGTGCTGAATGCTTTTTCTTCGGCCTTGTCGCTCATCAGGAGCAGAGAGATCAAACTATCTGTTGTCTGGAGTAGAGAGATCGAACTATCTCTTGCACATCTAGAGGCGACAGTCTGGCAGGTATGTTCTGGAGGGAGGACTTTTTAGCTCCAACCTTCAGGTCGTTGTCTTATTTGTCCTTCTCTATATTTTGCAGCAACTGGTACTGGCAAAGGCGCTAGGCTGCTCACAGCGCCAGGCCCTCACGACGTCCCATGGCACTGCTCGGGAGAAAGCGTCGGGGCTCCAGCCCACCCTGGAGGAGGCCGTGAAGCGAGTGGATTTGGTGGAGGGTCATCTTTAGAAAGAGACAATCCGACAGGAGTGCGCGGAGTGTCACCTGAAAGAGGAGGCAATGCACGAGAGCATGCAGAGCGTCACCTGCAGGAGGAGGCGATGCTTTGGGAGCGTGCAGAGGCCTCCGCTCGAGAGGTGGTAGAAGCCCACTGGGTTGTGGCGAAGACCATCAACAAGGCCATCGTGGGTTGCGTGGCTGCTGAAGGCGAAGTCAGGGACCTCCAAATCATGGTGGTCATGGTTTAACGAGAGCTGAGGGAGGCATGGGCAATGTAGGATGAGCTACGAGCAGAGTGCCAAGGGCCGGCTAAGCGCATTACAGAGGCAACTCATGCCATTGATAATTCTCTGAATGACCTAGGGGTGAAGGGCCACACCATTGCCCTCCATCTCGGATGTCTTGGTCCCAGTGCTCCAATGGCTCTAGTCCGCATCAGGGGTGGTGACTAGTGGCACCAAGGCCTATGCTAGCTCGAGCGTTCGTGTGGCCCTAGCACTCTAGTTGGTGCTTCTGCACCGAGCGGGGGTCCGTTAGTTCGGTGTGTTGGAGCAACCAAACCCAGGCTTTGCGGTCGAGGATGTCCGACCTAAGGTACCTTCGACGCATATTCGTGCCACCTTTGACGGCTTCAGTATGGGCGAGGCACGGCTGGCTTGTGATAGTGCATTTTGTAGCAGAACACGTGAAGTCTGACGTCCGAGGGACTCCCTGCTCGGGAGTTCAGGTTCCATGCTCAGATGTCTCCTATGACGTACCGCCACCACTGGGTGGCCTCCTCGTTTGGACATCGCTCCTTTTATTATATATATATATATATATGCTTCTCTTTATCTTTCGCAGGGATCGAAGGTCTAGTGTGTTAGTCTGCTGTGCCTATTTGATGTATTATGACTTCGTCCGCCACTCTTTGGCAGAGCCATGTTCACTGTTAGCTTTGTGCATTTATCTATGTGTTGTGTTGGTGTACTTCGAGTAGGATTTGCACATTTATGTTTTGCAACCCGAAGCAACAGGAACAGTCCCTAGTGCTTGGGCTGCCACTTCCGGAGGAGGGCCTAGTACATTCCGATCCTCCAGTCCTATTCCACCTTTTTTACGACGGGGGCGCTTCGTCCTTCCCTGTGATTCCCAAGGATTTGTGGACCCGAAGCTGCCTGCCGATATTCTGGTTAAGTTACAGTCGAAGGATCCTTTTGCTTCTACTTCGGAACCTAGCTCGAGTTCCATAGGGGTAGACGAGTGGTGGAGGGTCTTTGAGACTACTAGCCCACATGACTCTTGGCATTTTTCTCTCCCTCGTGGCTCCAATGGATTGGTGCCAGTGGATATTCTTGAGGATGTCATGGCTTCGATCAAGATGGAGGATGCGGAGGCTACGGTGGCATTGGTGTCGTTGGAGGAACTGAACTTTTTAGTCTTCGACTCCTACTCCTTCCAAACGAAACCTTCATTTCCCTAGGCTCAGGGAGATTCTATCTTTGGCAATTGGTCTTCGCGTCGAGGGTACCCATGTCATCACTCGATGCGCCACTATAGGCACACGATGGGCGGCTCTAGTTTGCGGAGAAGCGCCTCCACATCTTGTTGTGTTTCGGAAAGGTGTTGCGGCTTAGTGCGCTTGTTAGGCCTATACTGATTGCAAGGCACCTCGTTGAGTGCAACGTTTGTACCCATCATATAAAGATAGGATTGTTTATACTTTGACTTTGCTTCTCGCTTTAATTTTTTACTCGCACCTATGCTCCAGTGGCTTCCCCTGTCCTGGCCCCCTTGCATGCTACGGTCGTTAGCAGCTATCACACCCTGATTTTTAGTTTTCACAAATTTCTAAAATTTTCTAAGATTAGATTATTGGTTGCATAATTAGAATAGGAAAAATCCTATTTTCTAAATTTAAATTCAAATTTGATTTAGGATATTAATTGTTTGTATGCATTCATGTTGAAAATAGGCATATAGGCTTTCCTTGAATTTTTATTTGAGCTCTTTTGGATTTAATTGAATTTATTTGAGTTAAATCTAATTTTCAAAGGTTTCAAAATGATTTCATATGTTCAAGTATTTTAATTAGCTTCCAAAGGTTTTCTTAAACTCAAAATGTTTTTATTAGTTTCCAAAATGATTTAAAGCTTGTTGTTAATAGTCTAGGTCTTTCTTTGTTTCCCTTGGTTTTTGTTGGAGGCTTTGATTTGAATTTAGTTTGCTTTCATTTGAATTTCAAAGGAAATTATAATTGGAAAAGCAAAAAAAAAAACCTAAACCTAATCCTATCTACCTAGCCCAACCCGCTCTCCCGGCCTGCTCTCTCTCTCTCTCTCTCTCTCTCTCTCTCTCTCTCTGCCGATCCATTCCCGCGCCTCCTCCCTGCCTTGGGTTGGCCGTCCCGGTCCATTTCCACGCTCAGTCGCCAGCTCCCGAAGGCGTCCACCCCTTTTCTGCCAGCTCGCGCGCCATCGACAGGTGGGCCCCGCGCCCTCGTAGTCTTCGTCGTGGACTCTCCCCGCCAAGTCCGAGCCGGAGCCACGCCGCCGCCTTCTTTTCCGACGTACCTAGACTCCTTGGATCTCCTCCTATTAAAGTAGCCTGAGAGCATCTTGTCCAGATCCACCGCAAACCCATCGCCTCCCGAGCTCAATTTCGCCGAATCGCCGTCGTCTCTATTGATGTCTTCGGCTGAGCTTGTCAATTTGCCTCCTCCTCGCCGCATTGCCATCGACAAGCCGTCTGCAAGCTTTGTCGTTGCCTCCTGAGCACTTTCGTGCCCTTGCCTTAGCCTCCCAGTCGCCGGAACCCTGTCATCGACATCAACCCGAAGCCACTGTCGATTCGGGTTCCAGGCCATCGGAATAGCCCTGCCAACGTGATTCCGAGCTCCTCGCCGTCTCCGTCACCGCCGACCATCTTCCGGTGCCGCTCCACCCTCGATATGCCCCAAAACCGGCTCCCCGTGAGCATCTTCATCTGTGCCGCCACTCGTCGTCGCCGCTGGCAAGCCGAAACCTGATTCCAACGGGTTTCTAGTGAGTCCGCCGCCACCTTCCCCTCTGCGCCACCGTGCTCCCTCTCTCCAGTCACCCCTTCACCCTGAGCCATAGATCTATCACGTGCGGCCACGATTAGAACCCTGCATACCCCTTCGCCGGCCAATCAGTGTGCCGCGTGTCGCCTCTTTAACCCAGTCAGCAGGCCAGCCCAGTCAGCCGCTAGCTCAGTCACCATGTTAGTGCCACCTCACCTGTTTTGCTGACGTGTCAGCCCAATCATGCCCAATCAGCAAGCCACGTAATAAATAAGGTTTTTCAGTATAAATAAAATTCTAGAAATTGAAGGAAATTGGTAATCTTGCAGATAGACCCCTGAACTTCTCTATTTTCACAAAAGCCCCTATCTTTTTTACAGTTTAGTTCCTGAACTTTTCTATATTTATAATAAGTCCCTGTGTTTTTACAAAAAGGCCCCTAAACTTTCTATCAATTACAAATTTGTCCCTTTTTCTAATTTAATCCAAAAATTGTTTTAGCCATAACTTCTTCATTTTAACTCCGATTTGAGTGATTCTTGCGCTCAAATTTTTCTACAATAATGATCTATCCAATCATGCCAGTTTCAAGTATCAATTCTGAAAACTTTATAGTAGTTTTCCCTCATTAACATTTAATTCTCTGTATCATGAAGATATTATTTTGATTAGTAAATTTATGGTTGTTGCAATGACATACTGGTTCTGATCAAATCTACATGTCATTGTATTACGAACATGAGTTTATGATATTAAAATAATATATTAACTTTGTAAGTCACTCATGTTAATGATTCAATCAATAGTTTCTATCATTTCGTGTGAATTCTTTCTTATCATCCCATGTGAAACTCTAGTTCCTATTTTTTCATCTTTCTTCGACAGAAGTCCAATCAATTCTATTTTCCAACCTAATCAAAGATCCCAGAGTATCATTCTATTCCTTTTATTTGCAATTTGGAGTTTATTTTGTGTTTATTCGATGTTGCTTTTGATTGCCGATAGAATCCGCAATTAGTCAACAACGCTTTGGATCTGTTCGAGGGACTTCAAGATCAAGATTTTGACAACACTGAGCAACATTGGGTAAAAGTAAAGTGTCCTTGATCATCTTGAACCTATATTTTAAATGTTTTATTTTACAAAATTGCATGCAATGTCTGTCAACTTGATGGATAGTCACCTATGTTAGGGTTTACCTAGTTCTTCTTTTACATTCTTTCAAGCCTAAGTGGTAGTTGATATGAGTCTTTTGGGTAGATTTGCTTAGCTATGCTTTTAGGATGTTGAAAGTGTCATATATATGTTTAGTGGACATATGCAGTGGTGATGATTAACTTGTTTTTAGTAACATGGAACCCTAGGACCTGGGCAAAGAGTTGGTTTGATAATGGTGGTTCATGTGGTGGGCTTGTGGATACATTACAAGAAATTTGTTGGTTAAATATTCTCCCTATTGGTTTGATAATGGTGGTTCATGTGGTGGGCTTGTGGATACGTTTCAAGAAAAGGTGTTAGGTTTTGCTGGTTATTTCCCTGTTGGATAGTCTTTGCCCAAGTGTTACATATAAGGACCGTTCCTGGAACGACAACCCAAGAAATACCATACCAAACACGAGGCCGATATGGGTAAGACTTAGCATATCAATTAGATACCTGGCTGGTATTCATTGGAGTACTAGGACCTAATTGATGGACCATGCTTCGTAGTGATTGTCCTAGCGGCACAGCACTGGCATGTGTTAAGTGTCTTGTAAACACTGCAACAAGGATATCATGACTCATGACTAAAAGTTGGACAACCTCTGCAGAGTGTAAAATTGTTATAACAGTCATGCCTGCGGCTATGGAAGACTTAGATCCTCACATGATTAGTTGGTAGTGGAATGGTTTTGGTTATAGTCCAGGGAGTACTAGATGGTTAGGGGTACAAGGTGGGGAACCTTGTATGCTAGTTGTTGGGTCATTTGGGTTATATTCACTTAAACAGTTGTTTAATGCTTTTCAGTTATACTACTATTTCTTTACCTGCATTTATGCAAATAAACCCTAGAGTTAGCCTGTCGTTGTTATAAGCTTGCATATCATTATTTCCCCTTTATACTTGCTGAGTGTGTCATGTGCTCACACTTGCTATTTTTCCTATGCCATGTGATATGTGTGGTGCTGCTCAGTGAGTGAAGATATTGAAGACTATCAAGATAAGGTTATGACATTCTAGGTGCGCGTCTCTGGGTTGGTTGCCTCCGGTGTTGTTGGGCACCAATACTTCTAATCCGCTGCAGATATCTTCATAGAAGATAATATATATCAATTGATGTAAGAGTTAACGTTTATTTAATAAAAGTATTGCTTTTGTTACGTCACCTGTGACATCCTTATGTGTGTTGAACATCTGGACACACATAAGCCGCATCTGGTTTTGTCTGTTAAAACCAGGTGTGACAGCAGCCAGAGGGTGCGACTATGGGTACACCTAGGCGTCCTAGGTGCGGAGGGTTTGGACCTAAAAGGGACCGAGAATGATGCCTTCAAGGTGGCAAAGGGGTTTTAGAACTCGACGCGTATAGCAGAGGGTTTTTAACCTTGACGTGTATAGCGGAGGGTTTGGACCTCGACGCAATCAAGGCTGATGCCTTCAAGATTGCGGAGGGTTTTAGACCACGACGTGTATAGTGGAGGGTTTTTAGACCTCGACACGTATAGGTAGAGGGTTTGGAACTTGACGCAGCCGAGGCTGATGCCTTTGAGGTTGCAGAGGGTTTAGACCTTGACGCAACCGAGGCTGATGCCTTTGAGATTGCGGAGGGTTTTAGACCTCGAAGTATATAGCAGAGGGTTTTTAGACCTTGCTGCGTATAGAGGAGGGTTTTTACACATCGAAACATATAGGCAGAGGGTTTGGACCTTGACTCAACTGAGACTGATGCCTTCAAGGTTGCAGAGGGTTTTTAGAACTTGACATGACCAAGACTAATGCCTTCGAGGTGGCGGAAGTTTTTTAAAACTCGATGGGTATATCAAAGGGTTTTAACCTCAACGTGTATAGTGAAGGGTTTGGATCTCGACGTGACCTAGGCTGATGCCTTCGAGGTTGCGGAGGGTTTTAGACCATGACATGTATAGTGGAGGGGTTTTAGACCTCAACGCGCATAGGCAGAGGGTTTGGACTTTGACACGACCGCGGCTGATGCCTTCGAGATTGAGGAGGGTTTGGACCTCGACACGACCAAGTTTAATGCCTTCAAGGTTGCAGAGGGTTTTAGACCTCGGCGTGTATAGCGGAGGGTTTTTAGACCTTGATGCATAGAGCGGAGGGTTTTTACACATTGACGCGTATAGGCAGATGGCTTGGACCTTGACATTTGAGGCTGATGCCTTTGAGGTTGCAGAGGGTTTGGATCTCAACGTGACCGAGGTTTATGCCTTCGAGGTGGAGTGTTTTTAGACCTCGACGCATATAGCGGAGAATTTTTAGACCTCGACGCGATCGAGGTCGATGCCTTCGAGGTGGCAAAGGATATGGACCTCGATGTGATCGAGGTTGATGCCTCTGAGGTAGCAAAAGGTTTGGATGTCGACATGGCCGAGGCTGATGCCTTCGAGATGACAAAGGGTTTGGACATCGAAGCGATCGAGGCTGATGCCTTCAAGGTTGTGAAGGGTTTTTAGACCTCGACGCGTATGGCGGAGTGTTTTTAGACCTCGACGCGTATAGGCAAAGTGTTTAGACCTTGATGCTTCAATGTGGTAGAGGGTTTGGATCCCGACGTGATCGAGGCTGAAGCCTTCGAGGTTGTGCAGGATTTTGAGACCTCGACGTGTATAGTAGAGGGTTTTTAGGCCTCGATGCGTATAGGTGGAGGGTTTGGACTCTGACACGATCGAGGCTAATGCCTTCGAGGTGGTGGAGGGTTTGGACCTCAACGCAACTGAGGCTAATGCCTTCGAGGGTTGCAGAGGGTTTTTAGACCTTGACACATATAACGGTGAGTTTTAAAACTCAACACATATAGCAGAGTTGACGACAGAGCCAAGGGGCGGCGAGGTTTTGACGGAGGCAAAGGCCATCCGGAGCTCTGTAGCGCTGAGACTTGGCGGAGTCGGTGGTAGATCCGAGGGTGTTAAATGGCTCATTTGAGAGGGAGCACGGCGGTCCAAGCAGACTCTCTAATGGCAAGTCTTTTTGTAGTCCGACACATTATAGTGAAGCTCTCGTGTGAAGGCGAGATATTCTCCAATTTTTCTACACATTGTGATGGGAGGTAACCGTAGTGCGTCAGATGGGGTGGTGCGCCAGTTCTTCTAGGGTCTTGTGCCTACTACCCTTACATGCGCCGAAAGGGGTTTGACCAATAAATGTGGTGGGATGAGTGTGTAAAAAACTAGGGTATTGATGTGGATGTTTGCCACGTGCCCGCGGGGCTAACCTGGGTGTTTGCCACATGCCCCCGAGCAGTAACCGCGAAGGCCATAAAACTAGTGATGTGATGATTGCACTTGCTTCCCGAGGCGTACTCCCGTGACCGGCAGGGTTTTTAAAAGTAGAGGTTGGGTATACTGTTCAAACACGAGGCTGATATGGGTAAAGCTTAGCATATCAATTAGATACTTGGCTGGCATTCATTGGAGTACCAAGACCTAATTGATGTTTTGGTTATTTCCTCTATGTGTATTTTACATACCACAGTAATTTGCTATAGAGAATTTCTATTAAATAAAGATATTATTGCTGAAATAAATTGTTATTTGATTTGATACATTGTGATCGGTAACGTTGATGAATTAAGCAAACATGCTTCGTAGTGATCTCCTGGCGGCACACCACTGGCGTCTGTTAAGTGTCTTGCAAACACGGCATATGGATATCGTGACTCATGGCTAAAAGTTGGACAACCTCTGCAGAGTGTAAAACTATTATAACAGTCGTGCCCATGGTTATGGGAGACTTGGATCCTCATATGATTAGTTGGTTATGGGTTTGGTTAGATGATGGTTAGTTGGTTATGGTTTGTAAGGTGGTTGTTCTCGGACAACAATGGTTTGGGTCATATGGGCATATTCACTTAATAACTACTTAAAGCTTTTCAATTACATTACTATTTTCTTTACTCATATTTATGCAACTATACCTTGTGTTAGCCTACTCTTGTTATAAGCCTGCATATCATTATATTTTTTTCATGCTTGCTGAGTACTCCACATACTCACCCTTGCTCTCTCCCCTAATACATATGTTGCTCAGTGGAAGACTTCCAAGACTTTCAAGACAACGACCTAGTGTACTAGGAGTGTGTTCCCAGTCGATGCCTGCGGAGTTGCTGTGGTCGCCGATGCTTTCATTCGCTGCCGTCGTTTAGTAGCTATAGTTTGGTCAATAGAGTTGTTTAGGTGAAGTCTTTGCGTAAGAGTTAAATGGTTGTAAGTTAAATTATTGCTTTTATTACTTCACCTATGATGTCCTTATGTATGTTAAACTTTCTAGGCACACATAAACCGTATTTGGTTTTGTCCGTTAAAACCGAGGGTGACAGTTTACGCGAGTCTAACTCCTACCCAGAAGCCCCCTCTTGTGCCTTGTGGAATCTAGGAATTAACTGCTGTCATCCACGCCTCTAATTTAGCCCACACAATACTAGGAGATCCCTAATTAATCGGCTAAGCCTACTCATATCGGGCTCATGTCTGTACGGATCTTCTTGGGTTGTCGCTCCACAAACCGGACTTATTTAGGTTACTTGAGCAAAGACTAAACCAACGACATATCTATGATCACCTTCACAACCACCTATTTGCTCAAGGCCTAAGGTTTCGTGTTTCTTTATCAAATTCATCATCATATTAACCATCATGGTTATATGTTCATTAGTCAAGTATATAACACTTTCCAACATCCTGACAGCATGGCTAAGCAAATCTACCTAAAGACTCATACCAACCACTACTTAGGCTTCAAGGAATGTAAAGGAAGATCTAGGGCAAATCATAACATAAGTGACTACCAATCAAATTAACATTGCATGCAATTTTGTAAAACAAAACATTTAAAACCGTAGGATCAAAATGATCAAGGACACTTGCCTTCTCCTTGCTACTGCTTAGTGTACTCTAGCTCTTGGTCTTGATATTCTTTGAACTAATCCAAGGCATTGACGATTAATCGCACAATTACCAGCAAAGCATGCAAGCAACACACTAAGAACAGAGCATGAAAAAAAGAACAACAAGATGAAACCTATCTAGAAAGATAGAGCTTGGAAAAAATAAAACAAACGATGCAAGAATTGCTGAAAAAGGAACTACGACGAAAAAGTTATGATGGCTTTACTAAACATGGGCTTTTCTGCAAAAAGGTTAGGGCTAAAAACCTAATTTGTTAAAGTACAAGGAGTTTTCTATAAAAATAAACTACCTAAAACTAATATTTAGAAAGTCTAAGGAGCTTATTATAAGAACTCAGGTCCTAAACTTAATTATTAATAAGTCTATGGTGTTTATTATAAAATTAAGGACCTAAGTATATTATTTAAACTATCCAATGACCAATTTGCAATACTAAGGATGATTGGGCTCTTTGTGATGATGTGGCAGACACATCAACAAAGGTGATGATGTGGCTATCCACAAGGCAAGGGCTAACGTGTCATGTGGATTGGATCTAGACCACCAGATTTGAATCGGATGGCTCAGGATCATGGATCGGGTTCACGATGATGCTAGACTGGATGGTGGACTTGGCTCATGGGCCTTGCCACGGACCAGAGGCAGCGGAACACTTCGAAAGCAACGGCGGACGACCCGACTTTCGTAGGAATTGGGCTACAACGAGCGTGAAGCTCCAGTGAGTAGTGAAACAGGGACGCAGGGGCTCGGGCAACTTGGTGACAGCTTTAGCAAAGCTGGAGGACAACCGGGACAACCTGGTGATGGGCTCCAACCACGGCGGTGCTCGAAGCTACGGCGCGAGGGCCCTCCTGCGTCAAAAATGACTCGGTGGGTTGGGGAAAAGGATCGACATGTTCTGGGGAGGGCATAGGAGCTACTATATATAGGTGTGGAGGCTCGAGGGGACAGGGGCGAGCTCGGTTAGGGTTTAGGGTGGCTGTGGTCACAAAATCGAGTCGAACTCATCATTTAAAAGCTGATTTGTTGGGGATAAGTCGACATGAGATAGAGGAGATCATGGGACGAGCTTCTAGATGATTTCCCCTCCGATTTGGGTGCGGATTTGGTGGGATTCGATGGCCAATGCGGCTTGTGTTAGAGTCGGACTCCAACCCGAGGTGGAAGATGGTCCTGACAGGTGGGGCCCTGTGTAGTAGCTCGGAGGGAAGGTGGAAACGGCCTGGGCATTTGTGGTGGAGGGAGGCAAAGGCAGACTGGCAGAACGGCGCAGTGGGCTGCTTGGGGCAGGCCGACTTGGACTGAGGCGGGGAGAAGCGGGAGCAGGTCGCCTGGGCTGGTGGGCCAAGCCGAGAGGGAGAGAAAGAATGGGCTAGGCAAGCTATTGAGGGAGAGAGGGTTGGGCTGGGTAGAATTAGGTTTTCTCTTCTTTTCCTTTTTCATTTCTTTTTCTAATCTATTTCTATTCTAAAACAAATCAAAACAAACAAAGACAAATAAACTCCAAACAAAAAAAACCAAATAAACCCCACATGCCTATTTTCAGCATGAATGCATTCAAACAAATAATAATCTAATTCAAATTTGAATTTGGATTTGGAAAATATACTTTTTCCAATTCTAATTATTCAACCTATAATCTAATTTTGAATTTTTTTAGAAATTCGAGAAATCTGAAAATCAGGGTGTGACACTTACTCATGAGGGCATTCACCATGCACATTGGGCGCTATTGCAGCCGATCGAGGAGTGGTCCGGATGGTAGGCCTTGGGTCACTGTGTCAATGACTAATGATTCCTACATGCTCTTTATCTGGGCCTTGGTCTGGGCAAACCTCCTGAAGTAATCCCGAAGGGTTTCTCCCGGTTGCTGCCTGACAGCAAATAGGCTGCCAGAGGTCACCGGCTCAACGAAGGTCTCCTCGAAGTTGTTGCAAAAAGCATCCCAAAGTTAGGACTAGGCAAATGGACCCAGGCTCCAACGTCCAGAACCATCGTAGGGCTACTCCCTCTAGGGCGAGGGGGGATCACTTGGCTATGGTGGCCTACTTGCTGTCGTTGGCCTCGGTGGTGAGAGTGTACGAGTGGACGAACTCCTCTTGGTCTGAATCGCCCCTGGATTTTGGAAGCTTGGGGGTCCGGAACCCATCTGGGAAAGGCACGGCCTACATACATTCCTCCAGGGGTGATTCGGAGTCCAGGAGTGGGGCTTCGCGTTTGTGGACCCGGGGCTCGACCACATGCAAAGTGTCTAGGAGTGGTGCTAGGAGGCGGTAAGAGGCACAGGTGGCACCCTCGGTGGCCCCCGGAGTTGGGATCCCTATGATGTTAGTAGACCCAGGGGTGACCGCGGTCTGATGCGAGCCCAAAGGGTAGCCTACAACTCCTCTAGTTAGGCCTGAAGGGCTGCCACATGTGCCTCCTGGCTAGTGGTGGCAGCCTGTACAGCTGCGGCCTCGGTCGTGGCCCTTGGAGGTGCCACGATGTTGTCGACATGTTGCTACTGCACGGCCTCTGAATCGGCAGGGGATGTAGCATCAGCCGTAGTTGGACTGCGGTCATGCTGGTGATGACTGTGGCACCCTTGTTCCGCTCGAGCGTTGACTTGTCTTCGCCCTTAGTTGGGGCATCGGCATCGGCGTAGCACATTTCGTGCAGGTGCGGCCATGGAGCTAGTGATTCAAGCTGTCACTTGGGTGTTCTTCTTATTTGGTGGCATCCTACCTCTCCTAATACTTCTATAGTCCCCACGGATGGCGCCAGCTATTGGTGAAAGAAGAAGTCTTCCATGAACAAGGTGCGGCGAGGACCAGTTCATAGGAGTGGCTCAAGCTTAGAGAAGAAGTAGAGAGGACAAGAGTGACTAGAGTTCTTAAGAAATTCTACTGTCCCCTTGGCTTGGGGGCCAAGGGTCAGTATTTATACTAATATTCAAAGCATAAGTGTTCAAATATGCCCATATGAGGCTAGTAGAGATACAAGTGTTGTATTGTACAACCAGAGCATAGCGCCAGCCTAGTAAAACATTGTCACAGCTAGTGGCAGCGGTTATCCTGGCAAGTGGCTATAGCGGTTGGTCGTCTAGCATGGCGCTGCATTGTTCAATGTGTTAGGCGGCCACCAGTTGCACCAGCGTGTCAGGGCAGCTGCCACTTGCACCAGTGTGTCAGGGCGGCCACCACTTGACCAACATTAAATGTCGGTTATATCATGGCAAACACCACGTGGCCAATGGGTCTCACTCCCCAAGCCTCTGGGCTCCGCGGCCGGAGTTAGGGGGTTCCGAAGGGGTCATGAGCATGATGGCCTTCGGGCTTAGACTGGCGGAGACAAGGGGCGTTGGAGGTCCCTGATGGCGACCCCCCAGCAGGTGGCGGAGCTTCAGTACAAAGATTATAGCGACACCCAAATCGAGTATAGAGCTCTCTGGCCACTCATTCCAAGTATGCACATCCAGAAGTAATGAATTGACAATGTTCTTGTCAATACATCACTAACCAAGTATGAAGCAATTATATACAAGTAAAAATAACTTGCAATGGAGAAGAATGTTTTCTTTTATTAAAGATAATATCGTTTTTGCGTAACCATAGTGATCAACAAAAGGAAGCTGCTGCCACCAGAATATTAGCTTTCAAATATTTACTAAGACCACCTAGCCAATTTCCAAACATGTTCAGTATATTTCGTGGTTGCTATAGATTTGATGCCACTTGGACTATAAACCATGTGGAATGAGCAAAGCAACATTCAAAGAAGAGATGCTTAATCGTCTCTGGTTAGTGACAAAAGTAGCACTTTGATTGTCTTGTCAGTATCTTTTAATTAGGTTATAGTTTGTTACTAGCACTCTTTTGTGTAAGTACCAAAGGAAGATCTTAATTTTTAATGAAAGTTTTAGTTTTCACATCTGTTTGTACTAGATAGGTTTATCGCTATGAACGAGGGCTCTATAGAGTGAGTTGATAGAGAATCTTCCCAATTGATTTAAGTTCCATTGAAACTCGTCTCGTTCTTCAATCAAGTTGATGTTTGTCCGGCGAGAAAGGAGTTAATTCCACATTATTTGTTTAGGGCCAATCAAGTCTCTTTTGAAGGTGATTTTTAATGGAAAAACCTACAAAACGGTAGCCACAATGTCTTGTTTGTTTCGTACTATGTTATAAAGTTCTAAGTATTGGTTTCTTTACGGCGAATTACCCAACCAACAATCTTCCCAAAATCTGATTTTTGACCCATCTATAACATTAAAGGAGCCATACCGTAAAAGGGTATGCTTTACTTTCATTAAGCTGAACCAAAAGTAGAAATCTCCTGGTTTCCCTTCCCCTTGAGTAAGTGGTTTAGATTCCAGATATTTCTTTCAAAGGAGATTTTGCCATACCCCCTCTTCAATGAGTAGTTTGTACAACCATTTGCAGAGGAGAGTAATATTTTGGATATCCAGGTCCAGAATTCATAAACCAACTTGATTTGGTGAGGATGCAATGCTATAAACAACTGTGTGAAATATAGGGTATTGAAAATTCTCTTATGACATATCTACATAACACAGGTGTAGTAAATCTTTATTTTTACATATATCAGTGGTTAAAGTTGAAAAAAATTGACAACATCACACTAGAGCAACATCTAAAAGGAAAGAGGGAAGCTAATTTTCAGGTGATTGAAATCAGCATCCTTTCAGTCGACGTCCTGAGCTATCGGATTTTGATCGAACAGTTATGATATCTTCTTCAACCTCGTGCCTCCCCCCTCTCTCTATATATCATGTGATTTCTCTGCCTTCTATTTCTCGTGCACTCGCCCCCACCTTCCACCCTTCTGCACTTGTTTCCGGTGGCATCCTCGCATTTGAATCCACACCCACCGCACTAACCAAGCACGACTTGACGCCCTCACCCTAGTACTGACCCATCCGATGGTCCTCTGTTGCCTGTGACAAGCGGCCTCCCACCGCCCCCACCAACCACCACCATCGTGCCACCCTACCTCCCTCCCAAGGACCTCCTCTAAGCCTGGCATCTATGGGATCCCCAATCCTCAAAGCCTAACCCAATTCGATGTAATCCGGCGTCGACTGATTGAAAAAGCGATCTCATTGGCTGGATTGTCGGAAATACGAAAAGGAAATGGTTGGTGTTTCTCAGAATCTAGGAATCGAAGAGTCCAGCCCATTGTCTGTCTATCTGAGCTGGGCCATTACTGTTCGGGAGGAGGGCACTTCAATCGTGCTTGCAGTGCTTGCTCTCGGATCTACTACTTCGATTCGACAAGCTCGACACTTTTCCTCCTTGTAAATATCGATCTCTACTTTCTTTTTTCTTTTTCAAAAAAAAGGGGGGACAACCAGCTTTTGCAGGGCACCGTTTAAATTAAGCCACGTCTCAAGTAAAATTAGGAGAAAAGGCACAGATACAACGGGCCATTCTCATCACATTTTTCCAGTTCTTACTAGATAAAACCTTATCACTTGCCGTGAAAAGCTATACAATCAAACATCTCCAAGCAGGCACGAACACAAGCGTGTCCCTTCCGTGTCTCTCTGCCGAAACAAAATCGTCACATGGCGGCCAGCTTTGCCTCGATGTCTAGCACTCGCTCCGTTCAGAAGCAGTAAACATACTGTTTTTGAGTTTAGTCTTTAAAATTAGATTTTGATTAAGGTTTTCTTGCAAAATATATTATTGATAACTACAAAATCTATATGGTTTGAAATTATTTTAAATTATGAATCTAGTTGTATAGTTTGTATACACTAGATATTTTTATAAATTGATTCAATATTAATCAAAATATATAAAATGTATTTTTTTTAAATAAAATACGTAAAACACACGCCTAAAATGGGAAAGAAACAAAATAACCAGAAAAGCAGACAAGATTCTTCGCCGATCGTGTCGCTCACGTCACACCACACCCGATCCAGCAGCGTCCGTCGCTTTCCCGCTCACATCGCGCGCGCGCGCGGGGGGCTGGGCTCTCCCGTCGGATCGTGGCCGCACCGGAGCTGTCACCTGCAGATCTGCTCGCCGCTGCGATTGCCGCGCGGACGCTGAGATCGGTCGAGTCCGTTGCGCGCATGCATGAACTCCTGAACGCGGGAATACGGCCACATTCTTGGGATTTTACGTGACCTCAACATTATTTAACTCAACGTGGAAGTCATATTATTAATATGTGATGAGGAATAAATGGTGCGAAATTTCACTGTAGGAAATTGATATTGCCAAGGACGACTGTACTAAAATATAATATATAAATTAATTAAGATCGACTCTACCATATATATATATGTATATGGTTTATCAAGGTACAACACAGGTGAAAGAGATAGGTTTGTTTTGTAGTATTGGCTCTGCAAACAATTAACTCACATGATTGGATTAGAATTAACTCACATATATATATGTATATGATTATAACACATGACTTATATATATATGCTATAAACTAATATATTTTAGAACTCACGTACTAATATATGTGATCGTGTTTAGTGACATGATTAAAGGGTCTTAAGTTTTTCCAAAAACATATAAATAGTAGTAACCCTACAAGTGAAGTCTACGAATAGATTTGTACCCTCAGCCTCGATATGCATACACCACAGGTAAGGCATAGCTCCACATATACGACATGAGATCGAGCGGCTTCGTCATCTGATCGCCCGCTTTTTTCGTTGACGCCGATGTCAGTCCGTGCATGTATGATCGATGCTGCTGTACATGTCCGATTACTTTATCGATTGATTGATTGGTGCGCGAACACACGTCGCCACGTCAGCGAGATACTAATCAGATCGGTCTGCCGCTTTGCCGGAACGGAAATGTGCACGGCAATTCCGGCATTAACTCCGGGGCTGTTGTTGTGTCGTGTAGAACCATGGTGGCGAGAATGGACGCGCGGCTCATCTTGGACGCAACTAATACGCGTGTAATTCGGTTATGCATGTAAAAAAAGAAAAATGATCGAGGTGCCTACGATTTCAAAATGCTCACGTATAGGAATGAAAACGGACAGAAATAGTTGCGAAAATCTCCTAATCATTTTCACTTTTACATTTTCTCTACCACACGGACATAAAAATGAAAAAGTCAGAAACGAAAACGAACATGAGATTACCGGTTATTAAAAAACGAACCAATCTAAACGAGAGTATGCCAATATTGGATGGAAACCGGTGATAAAATCAGAAAGACACCTCAATTTCCATGATTTGAAGAGTGCTTAAGATGATCCATAATTTTAGAAGTTATCATAAGTTACCTGTGAGGCTGTGATCACGTTCATAAACAGAGACACCTAATATAAGTATTTTCAAATAGACCAAGGAAGCTAAAAAGCGTGAAGTGAAAAGAATGATGAGGGAGGTTTAAGATAAAATGTCATTTTCTTGTTTTGGCATAGTGCATAATCGACTCTCAGACAAATAATTTCATCTTGTGATCTTGTCACCACTTCCATATTACTATTAACAATAGATTCATCCATCACCTGTGCAACTCAAATAGCCTGTTTGCAATGTAAGATATAAAACACAACTGAAGAGTGGCATATTATTCTTCTTTACTACCCCAAATTTCAGTAATGAAAGGATGAAAGATCTTGATCAGTTATCACCATTTAGAAAAAAAAAAGAGACTCTGCGAAGAGGCTTCATCGGGTATCATTATGATAAAAAGACAGAAATATGGTAAGAAGGTCATGTCGACGTGTTCAGCTTGTGTTATCCTGAAAAGAAAAACAGAAGAAGTATCTAGTGAGAAAACAAGGTAGAGAATGTAAAGAAACTGAAAGCAGATAGCACAAATATATGTCTGATTAGCACCATCGCTCGCCTTTCTCTTCGAGCCTAATATAGGTAGCATTTTGACATCAATAAAAAATGTTCAGAGCTAGTTTTAGTTCACATACAGTGATACAACCATAGATAGTTTCAGAATAAACAAACAACAATAGAGAAATGTTCTCAAGAAATATAGGTAGCATTTTGACACCAATAAACCATTGTAGACAATATGGCCCAGCACCAAGCAGGCTAGCAGCATGACAAGGAAAGAAACCGCAGACATGGACATTATTAGGAGGCAACATGTCTTGTAGACTTGTGACATAATGCGGTACATAAAGAACAGAAGCAATAATTCATATTTCTCCAACATACGATTGGTCTATCCATGTTTTTGTTTAACCCCAGAGAGCACTAAGCATTGGAACAAAACCAACTTTGGGTAACAGTCAGATCAACTGAATCCTCTTTAAAAAAAACTTGACCGATCTAGAAGAAACTAAATGGCATTATATTATTTTAAGAAGAAATAGACATTTAAATTCGATTTAAAGAGGACTCTAACTTGAGGTGATAAAGGTGTACATGCACACCTCCCACCAACTGAGCTAGGCTCAGTTCCCTTTTGAATACAGTTCCCTTTTGAATCCTCTTTACACAAGAAAGCTACCAGATTACCAAATTCAAAAAATGATGTTACACTACCAGAAATGCCCTACTTTACCACTGCATCATAAGCAGGACAACTATATTGAACAAAATTCAGATTACATTTCTTAAGAAATGGAGGATACAAGATAAAAAGGATACCCTTTAGAAGCACTTGATGTGCCAATGGTTGTGAAAGCAGACTAACAAAAAAAGAAAAAGAAAAAGTGCGGAGTAGCGTTCTGGAATGAAAGGATCAGCAATGTAACATTAATGATCATCCCCATTATCAATTTGCCACCTCAATACAAACACCACACACTGAGCATATATTAGCAATTTGATATCAAAATTTTGCACAAATGTTAAATTAGATAGGGAAAACTAAGAAGCCTCAAACTATTGGCAAGACAAAAGGCGGCGGCACCGGCGATGATCTATTGTACATGAAGTGGAACTATTGGTATTAACAGAAGAAGGTGGCGCCAGCGGTGCTAGAAGCAAGTGACCTAAGCCCAAGTGCTTCTCCGGTAGCCTAGAGTCGGAACGACTTTCTCTGGTAGGCGGCATCAGCAACTCGTCGGCAGCTCCGTGGTGCACGACGGCCGGATGAGCCAAGGAGGCGAGACGACGAGGGTAGGCCGTCGCCGTTTGTTGGGCGTCGGTGACTTGATACGTTCGTGGGCCGATGCAGATGGGCGATGGCATACCGATGCAGACGGATGACGACTGGCATGAGTGTCGAGCACTTGAGCTGGCGCTTGGCGGCGGCGGCTACGTGAAGAAGGTGACACCGAGGAGCCGACCGACGACTAGGGTTGCATACTTGCGTGTTGCTTCTGGGCTCTGGCCGCTGGGCGCCTGGGCGTCACCAGCATCAGGGCATGGGCGCTGGCCGCTGAGCAAACCCATGGGTGGGTCGGCTGGGCTGTATTGACGAGATGACAAATGTTGCCCACTTGCCCGTATGTCTTCAAAACGGACCAAAACAGGTAATTCCTGAATAAAAACGGGATTCCGCAAAACTAGGTGAGATGAGGTACCACCCGTTTTTAGACCCGTTTCCGTCCGTTCCTGCGTAAAAACGTAAAAAATGGAAACGGCTGAGATAAAACATGAAACGGTTGCCGGACGGGACGGGAATTTCCTGTCCCGCTTTCATCGATACAGGTGTGTGAGCAGGTATAATCGTACGTACACACGCATGCACGCAGGTACAATCGTACGTACACGCACGCACGCAGCTGCCTCGTCGTTCCGCAGATCGATTTCCATCCCGTTCCTGCAATGGCAGGCAGCAAATGGACCCGCGAATTGAATTGGCGGCCGATGCGTGCGGCACGAGTGTCTGTTGTTGGCAGCCCGGGGGGATCGGTAAAGGTGGCCACGCGCTGAGCTGAGCTGAGCTGGAGCGCAGTCCGTCCACCGGTCGGCCGGTGCAGTCCTGTCGCCGCCGGTTGGGCCCTGCGTGGCGGCGCTTTGCCTGGGTTGAGTGCTGCGATTAGGGCATCTCGATCATCATCCTTCAAAACGTCCAGGGGCTTTCTTTGCTTGCACGAGTTCATTCAGCGGTTTCGTGGGAGCTACCATATATTGCACCTTTTCTTTATTTCCTTTTCTGTTTTCTTCTGCCTGCTGCTTTTCGTGATTTCTTTGGTGCTGATCGACAGGGCGGTCTTTGCAGTGAGCAACAAGGTAGGACACATGAAGGCAAGGGGTCTTCGCCATGCATGCTTGTGTTTTTGACCAAGGTCAGGACTGGCACTATGTATGAACTATTCATTTGACGCTACTAGCTGGGTCAACTGCTACTCCACACAAACCTTTAATTTTCCTAATTCTTTGATATGATCTTGGGAAAAAATTGATGAACAAAGATAACTGAAAAAAATTAACATCGCATTTATATATTACTAGCGCATCAACCCGTGCAACTGCACAGGTTAGAAATTTAGCTTACTGCTGAATTGTAGATATTTATGTTAATAATGGTTGTATGCTAAGATACATCAACTATTTATATTTAAATATTAGAATGTAAAATATAAATATATATTTTTATAATATTGGAATCATATTTATTATTTGTGAATAGATCTAATTTATAATTTTCATTTTATGTGTTATGCAAATTGATTTTTATTTGTTTCTTGATTTTTTGAAATTATTATTATTTTTAATGTCATCACCGTATCTCATATTATTATTTTTGAAATACATTATAAATTCTTTGATATTATTTTTGTGTGATAATCCGTAATATGTTTGCGTTCTGTTGTTTTAATTTTGTAATGTTTGATTATAATTGATTTGAAAAAGTGTGTTGATTGCTAACGTAACTAAGTTGGAGTTTGCTAATGTAACCTTGTTGGACAAATGATATCTACAACAAAAAAATGTTGATTGCTAACATAACTAAGTTGGAGTTTGCTAACGTAACTTTGTTAGACAAATGATATCTACAACAAAAAAAGGGGAGGAAAGGTAAGACAAGAAGTAGTATTGGGGTTGGACTCTATGATTTGTTTTTTAATCTACTATGTTGTTTCGTTTGGTTGTTGATCTATGGTTACAGTTAGTCAATCAATTAATTCAACGATCGGATGTTTTGATTTTTTATGAGAATTTTTAAGATTTTTTTAGATTAACATGAAGGCATCAAAAGAAGCCTCCAATTAATAAATATAAGATTGATTTTCCTAAAAGGGAAAGTAGACGTAAAGAACTGTTGCCAAACTTCCTTTGCCGGATTAGCTAGTCGTTTCGGGCATAGAACGAACTGCTATAAGCAAGGAACTACTACTGAATAACGACACGGATGGTGGTAATGATAATGCACCAATTATAGCATGATCTATACAATAATTTTGGGAAAGCCAAATCAAAATGCTCACCAGTTTGTTGCACGTTTCCGTTTGGACTCTAGAAGCAATGATAAATAGTGAGATTAAAATTAAAGTTGTTAGGATATTTATCGAATTTGTGTATAAAATCGGTTACATATAGACTTGAGTTTAAATTAGATGGTATTATGAATAGAGTTGTAGTCAGATTTGTATTCCTGGACCTATAAATATTGAACACCATTCCTTAACCGTAAGGACAACAAACAGATAAATATAGGGAGGAACACCTTTAGTTATGCCTTGAGGATATAGATAAGATGGCCATTAAAAAATATTGTGTCTTGGTGTTGTTGATCTTGCGTTTGGCTTTACGATCTTAGTGATGCTTTCATGTACTCTAACAACAACAAAAAATAATTAATAATGAAGTAGTTACTACCTCAATTCTCAAATAGACGTCGTTTAGATATACGTATAGTCAAATTTTAGAAACTTTAGTTAAAAAAAAGATTTGTCAAATGAAAATAATATTTATAGATTTAGCATGAAAAATACTATTAAATAATTATATTTTTAATAACTTTAGATATCAAAAGCTTATAAATACAATGATCAAAGTCTTGCATTAGAAACCGTGTTTATATCCAAAGGACAAGTAAAAAAACAGAAGTAATATTATTTTCCTCAGATAAGATTCTTCACCATCCCCGCCCCAACGATTCGTAATCTACGTCGTTATAAATATTTCCAATATTCAAGTTAGCTAGTTCAATTCGGTTACCTCAAATGGTCTAAGACTCTAAGTTGTCCGGTTAACTGAAGATCCAATTCAGATTTGTTTGGATGCAAGATTTCGAACTATACGTATACGTTAGCGTGGAGGTAGCTGGTCGATCTTCTCCAGCTGGCTCCTTCTTCCAGGGCCAAGAGAATCCATGCATGCATGATGCTTCAGTTTCTAGCTGCTTTCCTTAGAGTTTAGCTTGGAAGGGGATCGGAATAGCAACGGAATGAACCTATATCTGTACATGTCTCTATTTCTGAGATGGAGTGCAGTTTACCCCCGGCGAATTTAGGGACACGGCTACTAAATCGAGAGCTCAGAATAACGTCGTCGATCGTTAGCTAGCTGGGTGAAGTGGTAAGGTAGGTGCGTTCCATCTATCCCGTGCAGTTTCAGCTCGCGTCACACACGCATGCATGATAACATGGAGCGAGCAAACAGCTAGCTCGTGGCGGTTTTAGCCTCTTTTGGAACGGTTTCGGTTTGTTCCTGCTCTCCGATCCTCCGTGCAACCGCAGCTGAGGATGGCATGCAAAAAGGCGTCTGGATGCATGGGCACGGCGGCACGAGCGCGGCCGGAGAACCGCACAAGTAACCGCCCGGCCGGGAAAGCAGGTTTGCAACCTGGAGTTGGAGAAAATATGATGCGCAGAAAGCAAACGAAATACTACCACTAAAAAAAAAACTATTTTTAGAGGCAGGTGGTAACTCATTTTTATAGGCGTTTAGCGTACTCGTCTGTGATTAAAGGTATGTAAAAATAAACGATTTCTACAGACGCAAAAATGACCGTCTGGAAAAATCTATTACCACAGGCGGTTTACTTAAGAAATCACCTGTAAAAATAGATTTTCACACGCGGTTCCTTAAAAAGACCACTTGTGAAAAATTTATTCCTACAGGTGGTTTCTTAAGCGAACCGTATGTGATAATCGGTCCCCGAATCGATATTTTTTGACATAAAAAAAGTAATTTTTTTTTACCGACCAGGCACCCCCGCAAGTCACAAGTCACGCGTTTTTTTTTGTGTGAAATACGCGCGCTACACGGTTTTTGGCACTTGAACTCGAAACCTCTCAGCTCGTGCGAACCCTTCTCACCATCCCACCACAGAACTACTACTGATTTAGCATATGTAATTATTTTGATATTTTTTATCCGAAACTTCAAATGATTATTTGAGTATCTAAATGAATTCAAATGAAAAACTTTTCAACTACAAAGTTGTAGATCTCATCGAGGGCTATAATTTTTATATAAAGTTTGTACTCATCCGATTTTATATAAAAAAGTTATAAATTTTTTAAGATAAACTGTTACATATTTCGACTAGAAGTAGTTCATTAGCTACTTGAAGACTGATGTTGCAGCCGGCCCGTGTTCTATGTGTTGCGCCACGAGTTGCACGCGCCAACCAGTTCACCTAAAGAGGGTAAACCGACGGGGAAATGGCCACCGGACTGGGCCGGATCGGCAGGTGTTGCGCGCGGCGTCACTGATCACAGCTGCTTGCTTGCATGGGCGCGCACGTTTGCCTCTGACGGTTAAGCTGGGCAAGCTAGCTGGGTGTCCCCTTGTGATCGACTTTGTGTGCTTGCTTTCGATGCGGACCTGATTGCATGCCTTTTTTGCTTGTGGACTACACCCTTTTTCTGTTATTACCTGGTTTTACTGCAGCAAGTCATCGCCACCCTCTCAGCCTTGAATTTGGTTTATCTCTCCCCCCTCGTCTCTCTCTCTCTCTCCTCTGCCACCTATATATACGCCCAAATTCTCTCCTCTCCCCTGCACCTATGTCGTAGTAGCACTAACCACTACTAGCCTCTCTAGTCAGTGATCAATTCCACCGCCCCCAAACCCCACGTCTTCTCTGTCAAGAACGTTCTTGTACCATCGACCGATAGATAGTTCACTAAGGAATCTAGTGAGAGAGAGAAGGAGAGGAGATGGCGGCCATGGGGACGGATTGCCTGCCAGCCATTGCCATGGTGCTGGTGCAGCTAGGCTTCGCCGGCATGAATGTTGTGTCCAAGCTGGCGCTGGACACCGGCATGAGCCCCTACGTGCTCATCGCCTACCGGAACCTCATCGCCGCCGCCTTCATCGCCCCCATCGCCTTCTTACTCGAGAGGTAAATACCTTCAATTCGCTCCGTAGATCACTTCCTTAGTCTGCATGCATACGTTTAAGAGGACGCATGCACACGCATCCATATCGCTTCGTTCAGTTCATGAGATCTAGTACTAGTGCTGGCTTCATATATTGGATGTATCAATGCCGTGTCAAGTTGTTTTCCTTCTCTTAACAGAACAACTTCTCTTGATTGCAGACGATTAAGTTTGTTCTTCCAAAAACAGCTCATTAATATCTATTGGAAACAATACGTGGCTTCTCAATCTATACAACAATCTATTTCAAAAAAAGATTGTTCTTTTTTTGTTTCTGTTTCTCTTGTGTTCGAGTTTTCTTCTGTGTATTATGATTTAGAGATCGATCGAGGAAGCTAAGTCCTGCACAAATTTGCCACTCACCATTAACTGCTCGATCTAGCTAGGCATATGTAGCACTTGCTGTGATTGTCTAACGTCAGTGTTGGCAAGCATGGTTGCCACGTGGAATTCACAGCCGCAATAGTTAAAGTCTCAAGAGTCTCCTATTAAATGTGCACTTCTGTAGTATATTGTTGTAATCAAGTTTCAAGATTGTTTTACGATGCACTCACTGTATTTTTGCATCTGAAAACTGTGATTGCAGAAGAAGCGGGGTGAAGATCACCAAGAAAGTGCTCATCCAGATATTCTTCTCCTCTATTTTCGGGTACGTCTAATTCTTTCTTCAGTATCATGTAGTCTGGGCATGCACGATTGAAACGTCCTTGTTTTGCTCTAGCTAAGTCCTTTTTCTGCGTGCCGCGTCATGAGAAGAGCCACCAGTTGCTTGGAGCTCCTTCTCTGCTCCCATTTGCCTTTACCTCCCACATCTGTGCAGTACACAAAGCTTCTCATTTCTTCCTAGGAATAGGGACATGCTTGGTTTCAGGTGTCGCACTGGGCTTGCCGTTACCATCCACTCCGATTGAAGTGTAGCTTCCAGCGACAACCGAATGATCGGGTGTTCTAGTCTACTTGATTTGCCATAAGTCCATAACCTAGTGCTTATATATACATGCAAGATTGCATCTTATTTGAAACAAGCTGGCGAACAAACTTCTTTTTAGATGAAACGGGTGTCTGGATTTTTTTTGGAGATGTTTGGGACAATGTGGCATTCGATCGAGCTAGCACACATAGCTAAGACAAGTCGTACTACAGATATCTCACTAGCACCACGTAACCTGGTCGATCGACTCAGCCAAAACTTGGTGCAGAATATTCACGCAATTTTGTCACTGACCTGACCGTACTACATGCAGCGCGACGCTGAACCAGGTGCTCTACTTCGTGGGTCTCAAGTCCACCACCCCGACCATCGGGTGCGCGCTCACCAACACGCTGCCGGCCCTCACCTTCGTCATGGCCGCCGCGCTCAAGATGGAGACGGTGCGGCCCGCCACGCCGGCCGGGCAGGCCAAGGTGGTCGGCACCGTCGTCTGCGTCGGGGGATCCATGATCATGCCGTTCTACAAGGGCCCGCTGCTCAGGCTCTGGGACTCCCCCATCCACTGGCGCTTCGCCGAGAGCACGTCCGCCGCTGCCGCGCCTGCCGCCGCCGGACATTCCGCCGCGGTGATCGGGGACGTCCTCATCATCGCCAGCTGCGTCGCATGGGCCATCTGGTTCATCATCCAGGTCTGGTGTTTACGCATTCGTTAATTCGTACTACTGACCAGTGATCAGTCGGTGGATTTGCTGATTTGGAGAATTCTTATTGACGCGCAGACCAAGATGTCGGAGGGCTTCTCGGCGCCGTACACGAGCACGGCGATCATGTCCCTGATGGCCGGGGTGCAGTGCGCGGGCGTCAGCGCGGCCATGGACCGGAGCCTCGAGGTGTGGAAGCTCGGCTTCGACATCCGGCTCTACTCCGTGCTCTACATCGTAAGATGATCCATCGATCTTGAAAGCACCACAGAGCTACAGAAAATTGCTGTTTCTTACGCGCGCGTGCCGTGCATGTTTGGAATGCAGGGAATCGTGGGTTCGGGAATCGCGTTCGCGCTCATGTCGTGGTGCATCCAGGTGCGTGGCCCGCTGTTCGTGTCCATGTTCAGCCCGCTGCTGCTCGTCGTCGTCGCCATCGTCGGCTGGGCCATTCTCGGCGAGAAGATACACGTGGGAAGGTGATGACAGCGCACATCCTGCATGCTCTCTCTGCTCCGACTTTCGATCTCTTCATTTGGCCATTGATCTTTATGTTTCCATTATTGCTGACAATGCAAATTATCGCCGCTGCAGTGCTATCGGCTCCGTGCTCATCGTTGCCGGGCTGTACATGGTGCTGTGGGGCAAGGGGAGGGAGATGGACAGACACGACGACGGCGACGAGGAGACCGCCATAGACATGGCTTCGAACGGGAAGGGCGCAGTTGCGAGCAACCGCGACGCCATGGGCTTGCCGGTGTCGTTCTCTACAACTGCCAAGCCGCACGCCACGACCCGAAACGGCAACAACTGACGGGTGATGGCGACATATACGGCAGCAATCGTGCTTACATACATATACTCTCTTTTGATCTGTCAGTTGCATGCATCGATCAAGATCCTGCAAGGAAGAAGGAAATTCAGAGCCCGGTGGAGGAATAAGGGAAACTAACTAATGGAAGAAGTAGATGATGACGACGACTTCCACAAGAGGACATATGCATGTATACTCTTGCAGCCTCGGGGTGGTTTGTCAGACAAAATTAGGACTTAGGAGGTTTGTGATTGTGATTTGTGGAGGGATGCTAGCTTTGGTGCGTTGGTACTATTGGACTTGTGCTTCTTGGGTGATCTGGTTTAATTTCTCTCAAGAGATATATTTACTTGGTCCATTCCATATAGATTCTTTCTCCTTTTGCATACCGCGATGGATGGAACTGAACAACAAGGGGGGATTCATTTTTTTCATTAAAAAAAATTGTTAGCGGGAATTTTAACCGAATCCTTTAGTCCTTAGTCTTTAGCTCAAAGTTGAACTGAATTCTGAAATTTTCAAAGCAAATTTGGGGATATGGCACTGGCTGCTACAGCCCAACACAGGCACAGATTTGTGAGTTTCCTAGAGTTTGAAGATATTGCAGGCCCGATAGTTGATTCAGTCCACAGTGTCAGCCAAGGGTGGGTGGGGGGGGGGGTGGGGGGGGGGGTTGAGAAGGGGCCAACCCGGCTTCTATTTATACGCTGCTGGCATTCACAATCTGACGGCCGAATGGTATTCTGATTTCTGAAGATTCAAAAGCTGCATCCTTTAAGTGACTGCACATTCTTTGTAACGATATTTTGTTTTTGAAATGAAACAAACACACGTTGCATATATGGTACTAGCATGCACGATTCAATTGTAAATTGTTCTGATTGGTAGGGTGGATGGCCTTGGGCCTGGCTAGGGGTCAGATACAAGGTTTGGGGTGTTGCATCCATGAGAAAATGGCAAAGTCCGAATGAGTTTAGCACAGTCCATGGCATTTGTAGCTGTAGAAATGAGCCCTAAGCATCCACCAACACACAGGACATAGCTTGACTTGAATAAGACTATCAAGTTTACAGGGAAAACTGTTTAACAACACCAGGTGAGCTTATCGTCTCTTTCCAAGTGACAAACTAATATTTCTATGGAAAAACAAAACAAAAGAAAACAGCAACTATGGTGATGTCACAAGGTGTTCCTTCATCCTATTTCCCACCCATGAACTTGGACTGAAGAACTGAAACAACTCCCCTACAAATCAATCTTACTGTTAGATTGATGCATGTTGAGGACCTCTCACGAAAATGGTCCATTGGTTTCCAACAAATGCTTACTAGCCTAATCTCAAAGTTCAGAAACTATTACTTGCGAGCATCAATACAACATCTGAAAAAAGAGGTAATAGTACAACATTAGGAGAGAAAAAGCAGGTGCATTGACTTTGAATCCATGTCCATTGCTGCATCAGAATAAAATTGGACATGGTAATTACAGATCTTGTACAACTAGACATTTATACTCTCCAAAAGAAAAATAGATCGAATCAGCTCACCCCAATCTCATTGTCTATTAGGTAAAAATAGATTTTCTAAAGAATCTTTGTTCTGCAGATTAGGAACTTATGACCTACTGTGAGCTTGAAGGTGGTCCGCGGCTTCAACTTGCACGGGCCTCGTTGGAGTCGTTGTTGCCGGCCGGTGCGCCCTGCGCCCGAAGCCTTACAACCTCACTAATCTCCGCCTGCCATGGGCGTGGATTTGAGCTTCTAGTGGCGGTTGGAATGGGGCCGAACCGTGATAGACCAGGGAAATCCTAAAATTCCTTGCCGTCTACCATGGTCCATGGCCGTAGATTTGAGCTCGCGCACAGCCGCTGCCGGTGGAGACGTGGAGTAGGTGGTGGTGGTGGTGAGGAATTTTCGCAATTTCCGGCACTAAGATCCGTCGACTCCGGCGACGCAGCGGATGGCGACGCCCTGAGGCGATGTGAAGGGGCATTTAACCTTTTTTTTTCACTTTTACTGGTGAGTGACAACCAATTTATCACACTAATCTATATTTACTAACTCAAGTGATTTCATATGCTAGGGAAAGACGCAGAGGAAATATGCAAATGGGAGAGGGAGGTGACCCCCGCCCGCCTTGAGGCCTGCGAGATGCACACGAGGAAAAATCATTAGGAAATTTTAAGAGACTCGAAAGATTTCTACGAGACTCTGATCTATACTTTTTTTTTTATCCAACAGCTAGTATATGCAACTGAGAGGAAAGAAGAAAATACAAAGTATACATAAAAATAGGTCTTTCTATGAGACCGAGTCTCATAGAATTTTCTTTTAAAAAAATCGGCCAGACCAGGAGGAATCTTGTACGTCAGCCAACTCAGCTTGGCTCGAACGAGCCCGCATGTAGGCTAATCGAACCATGCTCTGGTTAGGTGACTGAGTTGAAAATTTTGCTCGGCTCACCCGTTGCGAGCTTGGCTCGATAAAATTTCATATTTTGTTGTAGATATATTGACACTGACACAACAGATGATTAGAATTTCATAGTTTAGTGTAGATACATTCTAAAATTCATAGCAATTGTAACATCTCGTGCACCACACAATCCCGAAGTGCTACTAAAACTAACCTATAAGACCGTCGAACTAAAAAAATTTAACAACACATCCCATGAAACTAAAGGTATACTAAAAATCCCCTACAGAGAAAAAAAATATCATTACACTAATATCAATAGATACCTTAGCAAATAAGAAACAAGCCTCGATTATACAAAGTACCATGACGGCTTAACCAAACCACAAAAGCATATAAAATTCACCAAAAAAGACACCATGACATATTAACTAAGAGATGAAGGTGATTGTGCAAACAACGTGCAACTAACCCTCCCGCATACTCTCCATCAACTCAAGGTGACCTAACCCTCCCGCATACTTGCTATCAACTCAAGGTGACCTGTAAAAATAGCAAGAGTAAAATTCAAAAATCTCAGTAAATAAATTACTTTAATAAACTATTAAGCTACAATTAATTAAACATTCATCTTTAAAAATGATAATAAGTTGAATATGTTAATAATGTCTGAAAAACATGCTTAAACTTGCTAATATAACAACAATGTAACAATAACCACATGCTATCATCCGATAGCTATATTTCACCATAGCAGCATCAACTAAAACAATATTACATACCCTTGCAATATAATGACGACATTGAAGCGAATAAAGTAGAGACATCAAGATGAATACATATGTCATTCTCCTCCTCACCTTTACTCCTCCACAGGTAATGTAAAAGTGTGCGATGTATCTCTCCATGGGTAACATATGGTACTGGTATGGTCGTGGCAATAAGACAACGACATAACTTCTAATATATGAGATGCATATATATAACATGTTTTATACATAGCCAACAACATTACTTCCAAAATACTCGTAATACTTTAAAAATAGCATATTATAGTAAAAAAACAATATCAAAGCGATGAATCTCACTTACTTCGCTTCTTAATCCAATAATTCAAGTAAACTTCAGAACAAAATAAATATTAAGGCAATAAACTCAAGGGAAAACATATCAATTAGATCAATAGCGGATAACTACATTTTAACTTGTTATTTGATTATTTCTTTTTTTTAATTATCACACTTGCTAATAATTTATTAAATAATATGTGAACGTGTTATTTACTTTTTTGTCTTCTGAAAATTGAATGTTTTCCCTAGATTATAAAAACTAATCTTTCACAACATCCTCTTTACAAAGACATGTTTGACTTTTGCTGGTCTGATCATGCACACACGGAATGACTAGGAGCATTAACACAACCTTTTCACTTGCCTTCACCGGTAATAAAGGTGAGCACTAGCCGCGTCTCAAAATGACACCACCTTTTCACCAAAGAATAAAGAAAACTCGTCTAAGCACGATCGAAATTACTATCTCCTGATTCAGCAGCACCGACGACATGCTTTAAACCATATTAAGAAGTAAGAATAGAAAATATAGCTTGCACGGTCGCTTGCACTGCCCCCCAAGAAACCAGCCCCCAACAAACGACGAATAAAGGGGCACTGCTCAATACGAATTTTGTATGTATTTTTTCTATAACAGGCACTACAGTGAATAAATAATCTAAACACATCTACACAAAGAATCCTACAACTTTGGTATTCATAACACAATTTATTTCTGAGGTTCTCTATGTTTAAACTGTATCCCAAAGCAGCCATTGGGAAATGCTGTTGCTCTGCAGATAGCCATCTTCAAAAATCCATATCTCCCAAACTACTCAGGAAAAACATATTAATGAATACTCTATGGAAAGATAATTAAATCCTCTACAAAACATTCCAATATGCCCAAAGCTGCTTTGGGCTTTAAGGTCCCTGAAAACTCATCTGAACCTCGTCGGCAGCATCAGAAATTTGGACATACACCTTCCGGACATCATACTCCTATTCTATCCATCCAAAAGTTATGAAATAGGACTTACTGGAAAGCTTTTGGGGTCCTCTACAAAGTTCTCCATTACGGTGACAGCCAGATCTGCCCCAAATGTCGTCAAACCTCCTTTGCTCTACTGCTATGCAGGCTATAAAACAGAAGCGTGGAATCCATTTTGGATTCACGAGATCCCCTCGAATTTAACTCTAGTTCCACTCAAAACCTCACAAATAGATTGGAGAAAATAGAGGGAATACCTCACGAGCTTACTTATCAAATCCAGGGAGAGATTGTGTAGGGATTTCCTTTTTCTTCTTCTTTTAATTTACCTCCCTTGCTCATATTGGATAAATAGCACTTTTAGATTTTATTTAATTCAATTCCTGATATAGCATGATAAGAACATATGCATATAATTAATATGGACTAGCTTTCAACTAGCTCCAACGAGCCCCGACTAGATTCGATTATCACTCGAGTAGAGTTCAACTAGCTTAGACGAGCATCATCTAGATACTCGAGCAAGATTTCAACTAACCCTAAAGAGCCTCGACTAGATACTCGAGCAGGATTTTGACTAACTTTAAAGAGACTCGACTAGATACTCGAGCAGGATTTCGACTAGGTATCTAATACGGATTGCAATGTACATACTCGATGATAACACGAGATGCAGAGGTCCTTGTGATGTTGATGCAGTAGGCAATGACAAATATGAAGTAGTCAAAGTAGACCGCGATGATGTAGATGAAGCAGATCGTGAGCAGTCGTGCCAAGCGTTTCCCAAAAATCTTATTCGCCCTCTCCCATGTAGGATCCCAAGAGCGATGGGTTCCAGAGACCTGCTCTCTCGTTCGTTGGTGCACATCAGCGCAGCGAGATGGAGTAGACTACGTGCGACGACGCAACAGAGAGAAATTTGCAAAACCCTAATTGTGTATATACATCTCTTCTTTGTGGTGGCAGCTGGTAGATATGTATAGAGGGAGGACCGTGTGGTTGAGACGCACAACGATTGGACTCTGTTACACATCACGTCGGATCCTTAATCGACACAATTTTTCATATATTTATCTATTTGACAACACAGGAAAAAGAATAAAACCGCGAAAGGAGACCGCACCTGCGCAAGCAACATGGCACGTTTTCGATGGGCTATTCACACAAGTGCCATGCACCCACGCCCTCTGCCCCCACCCCCGCTCCCGTCCCCGCCCTGGTCACGGTCTTGCCTGACGAGGTGAGGCGAGGCAAGCAAGCACGTATATTCTTTTAGTCCTCTCATCCATACATGCTGAGTGGATATAGGAGAGAAACCCTTTTAAGCTGGTCTTCCTTCACCTCCACTAGTAATGTGGGACTAAAAGATACACACACCTCCACATGGTTGTATCTTTGTGATTTATTTGGAATTACACAAATATAATGGGTCAAGCCCATATATTCTAACAATTCCCCACAAGATCTCAAAATCCTACGGAGATCTGCCATTTTCTCAATACTGTTTGATATACCAATGTTTCGATGGAGACCTGTTAGGGTTGAACATCCATCTAAAACATTAAGTTACACATATTCACAACTTGGACAATAGACTAAACCTTGAATTGCAAGTTTTGTGCAAACAAGTTTCACTTATAGTCATAACTGATACTTGGCTGCCAGTAGGCTATCCCTCTAGTGGAGCATTTAAGCCGTACTCCATGGTCTCTCCATGAGATTATTAGAGATCACCAAGTCTCATAGGCTGCGCCCAACAGTCAGGCTCATATATGTGTGTTCTTTCAAGAACGCCCCATAGGATAGCATCTTCGCTAATTAAAGACAACAAAACACATTAAGGTAATAGCCAACCTGCCTTATAGATTTCAAGAGTGTTGCATCTTTATTCGAGTGGATTGTGTGGTACTCTCCTTCAGTTAACCAATAGCTTGTTCTTCCTAGGTCCTAATTCATGAGATCTCCAATCACATAGGTTGGATTACCACTATAGTATAACTCGTATAGGTCTCATACCCATCTCCTTCGATGCTTTAACCAAGTCAGTTAAGGCGCGGTTCTCCCTCTTGGATACCCTATTTGATTGGGGTGAATAGGGAGATGTTCTATCATGAATAATTCAATGTTCCTTACGTAATAAGTCGAAATCACTAGAGAAGTACTCTTCACCATGATCCAACCTAAATCTTTTTGATTTTTTTTCTAATTAATTTTCAACTTCTGTCTTATAGATTTTAAAGTAGTCTAGAGCCTCATGTTTAGACTTCAACAAATACAAATAATAAAACCTAGATGCATCATCAATTAAAATCATAATGTATCTTTTCCACAATTATTCAACACACCATTCATTTCACATATGTCTGAATGTATGAGTTCTAATGGTGCGAAGTTTCTCTCCTCGACTGCGTTGTGAGGCTTACGAGGTTGTTTAGATTGTATACAACTTTGGCACTTAGAACCTTTGACAATAGAAAAATTTGGAATTAAATGCAAAATGGAAAGCTAAGTCATACAACCAAAGTTTATATGACATAACCATGAGTGCTAAACACTAGCCTCATCTCCATTAATACTGCCACAAATATGGTTCACAAATTTATTGCAAAAATCAGAAAGGGAATGGTAGAACAAACCTTCACACTCATAGCCTTCGCCAATAAAAAGGTCATGCTTCAACACAACTACTTTATTGGACTCTAATATCACCTTAAACATGTCTCTATAAGAAGAAAACCGCTAACTAGATTCTTATTTATTGAAGGGACATGCTGCACATTCCTCAGCTGCACGATCTTTCCCAAAGTAAACTTCAGATCTACTGTGCTAACACCATAAACATAAGCATGAGACTCATTCCCTATTAAGATGGAAGAATTCCAAGCGACCTCATAAGAAGAGAACATTGAAATATCAGCACACACATGTACATTAGCCCCGATATCAATCTACCAACTGGTAGACTGATTCACTGAAAGAACAATAGGTAAATTACCATACCCGCTAGTTCCATCTCTAGTGTTGCCAATGGTCATATTGACAGACTTGGTGTTCTTTCCTTGATTAACCTTTTTTCCTTTGCGGTCTCGGCAATCTTTAGCCCAATGGCCAACCTCGTCACACATGAAACAAGGTTTATCATCTTTGTTCATCTTCTTCTTCTTCTTGAAGTTAGTGGTTTGTTTGACTTTATTATTTTTCCCTTTGAACTTGTTGTTAGAGGACTGTTGTATCATATTTGTGCTAGACTATCAATCGTCTCCTTTGTTATGCACATCCTTAGCCTGAGTTTTCTCCTCAATATCAAGAGACGTGATCAGACTCTCAATAGAGATTTCTTGTCTCTTGTGTTTTAAAGCAGTGGCAAAATTCCTCCACAAGTGAGGCAATTTGGCAATGATGTCACCAACCGCAAACTTTGTAGGGTAAGGCACACTTTAGGAGTTCAAGTTCCTTTACATGCACTGTATCTCATGAGCCTGCTCAATTATTGATTGGTTATCGACTATCTTGTAGTCATGATACAGCTCCATGACATACAGTTCACTGCCTGCATCTGACGCACCAAATTTTGCATTTAGTGCATCCCACAACTCCTTTACATTCTTTATGTGCATGTACATATCACAGAGTCGATCGGCAAGAGCACTAAGAGCACATCCTACAAAGAGCATGTTGGCTTCCTCGAACTTCTTCTCCTCATAAGAGGAAAGAGTTCATTCAAGTCTGCCAGATGGAGCCCAATAGTAGTACTTCATAGTCGTAAGTCACAGAGTGGTTTTGACATGCCATCTCTTAAAGTGCACACTGGTAAACTTGTTCGACCTCAGTGCATTTGCAAAACTAGGCATCGCTAAATCAAAGTGCCTATAATAAGGTTTTTGGATTGTTGGATAAATAGAACTTTTAGATTTAATTTAATTCAATTCCTGATATAGCATGAACAAGAACAGATGCAAATAATCAATATCGACTAGCTTTCGACTAGATCCGACTATTACTCGAGTAGAGTTCAACTAGCCGCAACTAGATACTCGACCAAGATTTCAACTAACCCGAAAGAGCCTCTAGATAGTCGAGCAAGATTTTGACTAACCCCAAAGAGCCTCGACTAGATACTCAAGCAGAATTTTGACTAACCTCAAAGAGCCTCGACTAGATACTCGAGTAGGATTTTGACTAGGTATCTAATACAGATTGCAATATATGTACACGATGGTAACCAGAGGCCCTTGTGATGTCAATGCAGTAGGTGATGATGAAGATAAAGTCGTCGAAGTAGATCGCGATTATATAGAGTAAGCAGATCATGAGCAATCGCACCGAGCGCTTCCTAAAGACCCTATTCACCCTATCTCAGTGCAGGATCCCAAGAACGATGGGTTTCGGAGACCTGCTCTCCCATTTGTCGATGCACACTGATGTAGCGAGATGGAGTAGACTACGTGCGACGGTGCAACAGATAGAAATTTGCAAAACCCTAATTACGTAAATGCGTCTCTTTCTTTGTGGTGGTGGCTGGTAGATATGTATAGAGGGAGGATCGCGCGATTGAGACACGCCACAATCGGACTCTATTACGCGCCATGATCAGATCCTTAGGTGACATGATTTACATATATTTATCTGTTTGACCATACAATAAAAAGAATAAAACCGTAATATGAGGTCGCACCTGTGCAAGAAACTGGACCTATTTTTGGTGGACTATTCACGTAGGTGCCACGTAACTACGCCCTCCGCCCCCGCCCCACCCTGCCCCGGCCACGGCCTGGTGAGGCGAGACTAGGTGAGTGTATAATATTCTAGTCCTCTTATCCAAATATGTTAAGTGGATGGAGTAGAGAAATCCTTTTAAGTTGGTCTTCTTCCACCTCCATTAGCAAGGTAAGACTAAAAGATACACACCTACCTCCTCATGGTTTAGCCTTTAAGATTTATTTAAAATTATAGAAATCTCTACTACTTAAAAAAATACGTAGTGATTCCTGAAGCCTTCACACGGTCTACCTGTTCTATGGTCTGCCCCCTCTCCAAAACTCAGTGCCGACATGTGGCCCTGCATTCCGTTCCTGAAGCCTCTAGGTGTTGGCAAGCGAAGGGAAGGGTCTGAACATGATGGGGGAGTTCTTCCAGCGACGGGACGACTGGTGGAGGCACCTGTTCGTGGGGAACCAGCAGCGTCATGCCACCCTGGGGCTCGGCATTGCCATCGTCACCTTCGGGATCTACCTCATTAGCAAGGCCGCCTACAACCGCCTCTACCACCCCTCTGGCAACCACCATCACTAGATCTCTGGCCGAAATTTGCCTCCGATGTAACACCCACCATTTCCCCCTATTTTTCTTAGTTGAAATGGTTTTTTTGGTCAGGTAGGTTTGAATTGGATGATCGATTTGGAGGATTTGGTGGTAGGATTTGTCACATAGATCTGTCTATTTGGGATTGCGTTGTACTGTTTCCTTTGGATCGGATTATGAATTTGCATACACTGGAACTACAGAACTGTTTGATTAAACTGAAGTGGTCACTAATCAGCATGTGTAAATGATGTTCCCCAAAGCTTGGGACCAGAATGCGTCACTTACCTGTATAATGTTTTGTATGCAATCATCATCTGTCGAATGGCATTTATGGTCACTATGATCACCAGTTGTCCACATAACGTGATAGCTATTTTTGGGTTTAAACGTTTCAGGCAATCTTGCAAGACTAGTTTACACATTTAAGATTTGACACATTGCTAATTGAAATGTCAAACCACTCTTTTTGCTTGGAAACCTCTAAACATTCTTCTCCAGTATTAGTGATGTGGTTTGCGAACTTTAATTCAGTGGATTTGAAGCCATCAATACTGGAGTAACTCACTTGAATGTGGACTAATCACCACAACATGTATTAAGAGTGATGAATGATTGTCCTTTGTATATAGGCTAAATTTCAATATATAAAATGAACAAGCTAAATTTCAATCTATACATCGTTGAGGAACTTGTTTTCAGGTTCAGTCTTTAAACTTCCTTACCCAATATTATAAGTTCATGTCATTTAAATTGCCATTTGCATTAAGATGCATTTATTGAACTCCCAAAAAGCCTTGTGAAATGGATGACCATTGGCATGGATTAATAGTATATGTATATTGAACGTTTTTGGAAGGTGCATAACAATATTCATGGTATGACCTTAGAGGACACGTGGCCAAGATTTTGTTTCTAGAGGTTTAGTTCTATAAAACTGCTCTAAGAAGTGTGTGGTACCACTGTAAGTTGTGAGTTGTGACATGGACCTATGGTCATATCGAGTCAGAGGATAGCTAGAACCTAGAATGATCAATTTCCTTCACCTTTAGCTGCATTATGTGATACAGTTTTCTAACCTCCATTAAGTTGGTGTGTGGTTCTTTGCTAGCATGTAAATTAAGAATAATTAGTTGTGGTACTTCCTGAATTACATGTTTTATTAAGATAAGTTTTAGTTGCTAATTAATTTCTAAATTAGTTGCTAATTAAGTCGACGAACAGAGAAGGAATACTAAATTGACAGACATGGCTGTGCAATATTTTGGTGTGGGTGTAAATATGCTTCAAAGTTTTCTAAATATGGTGTTTGTTATTCTTTTGGCACAAGTTAGATGAGTGGTATTGTGATGTATGGGTGTTATAGTCGAAAGAAGAACGAAATATCGATAGTTGTTGCTCTGACAAGTGCTTTAGTCTTCCAGTTATATGAATTTTGTTGCTACAGGATGCAGAATGATTCGTTAAAAACTGTTCATCTAATGCTCATCACATTTGCCTTTCGCAGATTATGGAGGAGAAAAAGAGGATGCTAAGAAAATCATTCAACTAAAGTTTTTGCCCTTTGATGAAGGCAACTGAAGGTGGATCAATAATTTCAGTGTTGGATTTCATACGCTGAGAAAGGGAGGAACCTATTTCATAGCCAATTGCTCAATGATAAGAAAGAAAATACTGTTTGCCTATCTTATTCACTGAAGCTGTCACTCATATTGTGTATATCTTTTTCTTTGGTTTCTTGAGGTTTTTTTTGGGGGGGGGGGGGCATAGTTACATTAGATGCAAATTAATGTGCTAAATATTGATGCAGACCTTGTACAGATGTATTCTTATGTGCAAGAAATTTTCTACATTCAATAAAACTAAGAAGGCATTGTCATTGCACACACAAGATCCTCAATAAGACTCTTCTCTCATGTGCTTCCATCAAACCCTACTCCATATGGGAAAAGAGGAGCGAACATTGTAATCATAAAATAACTGCTCATATTTCAGCTAGGTTAAAATGACAATAAATTGAAATGTGTTAGATGAGAGCGGAAAATTAAAGCCTCTAGCTTGATGCGTTTAGATAATCAGATGACTTTTATTTTATCAAACATCTGCATTGTTTGAAGCCAAGTGTTAGATTTATAAATTATAGTTGCAAAAATTATTTAACAGTCTATCCATAGCTTGTGAGTTAAAGTTTCATCAACTTATCACATGCAGTGCACATAAAACGCTCATAGCATACTGGCCAGCAGCACGGTTGCCACCCCGAACAAGCTCCTCGCGTGCCCCTTCTCATGACGTTAAATATTATCTCATGAAAATTTTGAACTCCCATCACAATGTATGAGTATTTAACTAGTATAATATAATAAACACATATATTCGAACAGCTCCTTCCCTTCTATCTCTCCCCTTCTTCCTTGCCTGCAGCCAGCGCACAGCAGCAGGGCACGTCAGCAAGAGGGAGGAGAGCAGAAGCTCTGCTGCTCTGGGTGGCTTGGACGTGAAGGAGAGGATGGGGGAGAGAGCTGCTAGCCTTCTACGAAAAGTGAGCTCCAGGAGTGCTGCTATGGCTGCGTTGCTCGGTGAAAGAGAGCAGTAGGGGAGAGAGAAAACAGGAAGAGAGCAGGAGCAAGTGACCGGATGAGGATAAGGGCCTAGAGGGGTAGGGGTTGGCACCACCTGCTGGGGACGTGGCAGTCAAACACAGATGTGTGTCGAAGGTCAGAAAACTTTCACGGATGAACAATGGCCGATATGAACCGTAGCCGAGTTTAGTTATTTCTCCCGGTTTTTTTTCATATCCAGACAAAGACATCATGTTCTAAAAATTCTAGATCTTTTTTTTTTGGCGCTACTATAATTCATGCAAAGTCCATTTTAACTAGTTTGCCCAAAAACTCACCTCTGATTTTGGTCAGCTTTAGAACTTGCACGGATTTTTAAAGCAACAATTTAATTCTCTGAAATCTGGGTATTACATTCTCCCCTCCTTGCAAGAATTCGTGCCCAAACTCTACTGCTTTCACGACAACTACAGAATCAAAATTATAACTCACTTGACTCCAAGAGCTTGAGATACTTTTTACGCATCTGCTTCTTAAGTTTCCAAGTCACTTCCTCCTGTAACTTGTTTGACTAGAGGACACTCACATACTAGATGCATACCGAGCTTTACTTTACAGTCAAACCCTGTTTCACTATCACTACTACAGAACCGGCCTTATATACCGGTCTATTATTGTTGGTTTCTAATGGGCCGATAGTGATGGGGGCAACAGTGCCGGTTCATAAGCCACACGAGAAGAATCAGTCTTCGTGGCTTATAAATTGGCAGTGATAAGGGTCATCACTGCTAGTCGATGGCTTGAGCCAGCAATGATGCCCAACTCCATCATCACTGGAGGCTGAAGTCACTAACCGATAGTGATATAAAGGTCATCACTACCAACCGATAGCTTGAGCCAGCAGTGATGTCTCGACTCTATAAAAGTGGTCATCTCCTTCCCCAAGCTCTGTTTTCTTACTCGGTGGCATCCATTTTTTCTCACTTAGTTCTTAGGGATTTCAAAATTTTGAGGAATCATCATGCCATAGGTGTTCCAAGGTATTTGGACAGGAAATAAAGCTCGAGGCTCGCGAGTCAACTCGGGCTTATAGAGGCTTGGCTCGGCTCGGTGGCTAAATGAGTCGAGACCGAGCCACCTCCTCAGCTTGATGGCCAAACAAGCCAAGCTTGAGCTAGCACGTGAGCATCTCATTGGCTCGGTCGTCAGCCCAAGCTAGAGGAGGCGGCACCAAATACCTCTGATGCCCCACGGTCCTCTCGACCTCTCCTCCCCACACCTCACTCCTCACGACCTTACCCGACGCCCACCACCCACCACCCAGCAAAGACACGCCTAACGGCTGACGCACCACGGTGGAATAGCCAGCCACTCCTAGCCACCAGCCCCAAGTCTCTAAACATGTCCTCTCCGCTGGTTGCTGCCTCTTCGTCTACATCTCGGCACCTCGTGGAGAGCTCTTCGCCCGCCGGTCACTGCCTCTCCGTTCGCATCCTGGAACCCCAACGCATCCTCTCCACTCGCGACCACCTCTCTGCCCACATCTTAGCATCCCGCCACCGCCTCTCCGCCCGTATCCCAGCATCCCACCACCGCCTCTCCGCCCGCATCCCAGCATCTTGCCATGTCCAATCTGTCCATAACCGCCTCTTTGCCCACATCCCAGCATCCTACCACCTCCTCTCTTCCCGACACCGCCTCTCCACCCACATCTCGGCATGCTGTTGCCTCCTCTCTGCTAGCATCCTGGAATCCCACCACCTCCTCTCTGCCCGCATCCCGGTATCCCATGGCCTCCTCTCCGCCCGCATCTCGACATCCCGCCGCCACCTCTTGCCTGCATCCTAGCATCCTGCCACCTCTCCACTCAATGCTGCTAGCCAGCCAATCCTCGAACACGCGCTTCTAGCCTTCTGCAACCTGGCTCACTAGCTAAGCCGATCCGACAACGAGCCCAATCCGAGCCTAACTGAACCGGGCTCGGCTCGGCTCATTTCCAACCCTACAAGGTATGTAACTTCATCTCTAATCCATTTTTAGTTGAACTTTATTTGGTAATTGCTCTAGATTTTAAAATGATGGAGATGAACCTATGTCCATGATGTTTGAAGCTTAAATTAGTAGCCTATGGTGGAAAGTGTCTTTATTATTGATTTACATTAGCTATATGTATGAGCATATTTATTTTTGATTTTTAATGAATTAGAAAAAGTAGCTATAAAATTAAGGTATATATCAAGCTTCAATTATGTTTTAATATTTTAATTAATTAGCAAGCTCCAATATAGAAATTTTAGGCATGAGCATATTTATTTTTAATTTTTAATGAATTAGAAAATTTAGCCATGATATTAAGGTATATAGCAAGATCTAATTATATTTTTTATATTTTAATTAATTTGCAAGCTTCAATATAGAAACTTTAGGTATGATATTTAGGTTTGTATCAAGATCCAATTATATTTTTTATATAATATTTAATTAGCAAGGTCTAATATATAAACTTTATGTATGAGCGTATTTATTTTTTATTTTTACTTAATTAGTCGTACATACGGGTTGAATAATAATGAAAAATTCTAGGGATGGCATCAACGAACATTCATCGGAAGCGGACGCGAAAGCGTACAAATGACAACTCCTCCAACCCGGACCAATTGGCGGTAGGAGATGGCGTGATAATTTATTTGTTGATGATTGTAATATATTCAAGATATTTTGAACATGGATTTAGAATAATGATATAATTGTAGATGAATAGAAGATGATGTATGATGCAAGCCGTATGAGCGCAGAGTAAAAGAACGGTGTGGAGTATTTCCTAGTAGCAGCCGTGGTGCACAAGTCACATACACAAGCTCAATACATGTGATGTCTGTGTTGATTGCGAGAAGAATAAGCAGTTTTCCACCACACAGTAGATACATTCCCACTTGATACCAAGGGGCTTTATAGCTAGCTATACATGCTGGACCAAGTACGGTGAAGCTGAGAACGTACATAAAGGGCAACACATTGGCATAAAAGATGAAGACTTGTGCACCGATATGCTGGCTGAGGAATAGACCTATATGCCACCTGTCGAAGATACGTTGGTTAATGATGATTTAGAGTAGATGTTGGCTGACTATGACGATAAAAATTGGAGTAGATGTTGCGCGATGGGGAGATAACTTCACAAATGAAAGAGAGTTTCAAAAGTTTTAGCATATGGTAGATGACTCTGAAACACTGTGGTTACCGAGATGCGAGAAGGAGCGCATAAAGTTGAATATCGTGCTTTCACTTCTATAATTGAAGGCAAGTAATAAGTGATGTGATACAAACTTCATATAATTGTTGCTGTTCTTGAAGAAATTGCTTTCAATGGGAAATGTACTTCCAGAAAATACGTACTAGGCTAAGTAGGTTGTGTACCCATTAGGGTTGGAAGTACAAAAAATACTGCATATCCAAACAATTGCATGTTATATCACAAAGAACATGCAGACTTAGAAGCGTATCTAGTATGTGGTGCAGAATGGTACAAGCGTGATAGTGATGATATCAATGGTGAAGGAAATAAGGAAAGACCTCCCATTAAAGTGATGTGGTATTTTCATATAATCCCCCGTTTGAAGCATTTATTCGTAAATAAAAGGCATGCCTAATTGATACAATAGCACACCGAGGAGCACAAGGATGATTGAATGTTGAGACACCCTACTGATTCTACGCAGTAGAGAAACATCGATAGGAAACACAAGAAGCCCTTTGCAGAAGATGTGAGGAATATAAGATTTAAGTTGAGTACGGATGAGATGAATCCATTCGGCAACATGATTAGTAGTCATAGTACTTGGTCTGTAACTCTATGTATCTACAACCTTTGATGATGACACACTACTACAGAACAAGCTATAAGTAGTGCCTCATCACTGCCAGTTATACAAGAACCAACAGTGAAAGTGTATCACTGTCGGTTCTTAACCTCTCGCACTCGAATCATAGTAAAATTGCTAAGAACCGACACTGGTACGGACAATCAGTGTTGGTTTGCAATAAAAACCGACACTGATGCCTAGCCTGGACCCGAAATTTCAATGGAATATGATTTTGGCTCACCCCTTTTGCGTCCGCTCGGCTCAATCTCGACCTTATCCTCACACGCATGTGCTTAGTCTCTCCCCCATCTCTCCCTCTTCTCTCTAACCACCCTTCGGATCCAAATCTCCTCGCGTCTGGTGGGATCCAGAGCTGGGGATGCGAAGGCCTTGGAGATCTTGTCCTCGGACCATGCGTCCTACGTCTGCCTACTGGTGCCATGTCTGGCGGGCCAGATCCAGGACCTCGCTGTCATCAGCATCCCACCCATCAGCTTCGTCCCCTCGCAGTGCACCTTGTCGAGCGGGCCTCGAGCACAGATGCTCTCGATTTGTCCCCTTATCGACACAATCAACCAGATTGTTGCCTAGGTTAGTTGATCATCTCGATCTGCTCAAGTTCCAGCTCTCCTCCATGCGCAACTTGTGCTCTCGAGCACCTCTCTCTCTGGAGTTGATGGGTGTGATTTCGTTGGGTGTGGGGTTTTGCAGGGATCTTCGCGTCGCTGACAGCGCTCATGTTCAACTGCGTCAACAAGGATGGTGGAGGGATCCAGGGTGGAGTTGTGTGATTGAATCGATTCTTTGGGCTGATGTTGAATCAGTTTGTGTGATGTTGAATCATTTTTTATGATGTTGAATCAGTTTGTGTGATTGAATCAATTCATTGTGTGATGTCTAATCAGGCAGCGGCGATAGTGACGGGAGCAGCGATGAGAGCAGCATCCGAGCCGTCTTGATTCTGAGCCGACTCGGATGCCGCTCCCGTTGCCACCAATTCTCTCTTTTTTTATTCTCTAGAAATGGTATAGTGTCGGGTGGGCAACCGGCACTAATAGTCACTGACTATCAGTGCCACTTATGGAGTGCCGGTTCCAAAATCGGCACTAATGAGGTTTTGGAACCGGCATTGATGAGGTGTTTTGGTGTAGTGACATGGCTCCTTCAGATATGATCAACACTGCTAATAATACTCAAATCATACAATGGCCAATTACAAGAGCACGTGCGCGACAATTAAACCACCAGGTGAACTCATTCCTCGCTGTTTATGCCTTCTTGGATGGATTACCACTAAAATCTTGTGATGTTTTATTCCTTAGGAATATGGGAGAGGAATCACAAGCTCACTAGACGTAATCACTCGAGTGCCAGTCGACTCGAACAACAAGTCGAGTTAAGTCAGACTCCAAATTCGGTTCAGAGTCTCAGGACAACATGTCAGTAAAATGGACATAACTCTCTCATACGGAGTCCAATTGAGGAGTTCTTGGACTTGCTGGAAAGCTTATGAAGAGCCCTTTCCAATGGATCTAGACTCAACCAAATATTCCTTATATTTTAGTTAGAGTTTAAGGAATAAGGTGTGTATAATCGTTTTGGACCTTCTCAGGTCATGTAATCGTGTCGGGGTCAGGGTCCAGGTTGTGTATGCCTCTTTTCACAGCTGCACAACTCTATGTCGACTTCCTCATTCCCACCTATAAATATACAATAACCATCATTGTTTAGGCTCAGGTTTTGCTTAGATTATTCTGTTTTAGATAGTTTCATCGTATATCGGTTTGTTGAACCCCAAACTCGAGCACTTCATTTGTAATCAGCAATATTCAAATTGCATCTACTTATTCTTGCTTGTGTTCTCGATTTGCTTGTAGAAAAAGCCTTCTTGGCGAGGTCAACTGTGTCTTGGCATGGTTGATAACCATATAGTAGTTGTGTAGTGGTTGCGAGGGTTCTCGATCTATTGTGGTCAGAGTCTTTGGATCATCAACATCGAAACTCCACCAAATCGACTTATCATATTACCTTCGAAAGATCAGGCAAACCCACATCATTTGGTATTAGAGTTTCGGTTGCCCGTTAGGTAATCTTAGGTCTCCCCTATGTTTCGTCGTGTTCCATTACCTAGAGTCTATAAAATTGCCCTACAAAATAAAAGGATTTAGATCTTAGTTTTTCCGCTATCCAAACCACTTTGTGACTTCATAATTTTGTTCTCAGTTTTCACGTTGTTGAGTTTGAGTCCATTGTCGGTGTCTTTGTTGCTGGTCGAGTCATAGTGTTATAGTTTCTAGTGTCGAGTCTTTGCTGGTTTAGTCATCAAGTATCTTAGCCTGGCCTTGTTTGCTATAGCTGAGATTATGTCTCTAGTCGACCATCAACTCATGTTCGACCAGTAGTGGTTTCAACCATCTACTTGAGTTCGATCACTAGTCGAGTCAACCATCTACTCAGGTTTGACCACTAGTCATTTTGACAATCTATTCAAGTTCGATCACTAGTCATTTTGACCACCTCCTCGGGTTCGACCACCTAGTCGGATTTCACCATCCTTTCGGATTCGACACCTAGTTGGATTCGACCATCCTTTCGGGTTTGACCACCTAGTCTGATTCGACTATCCACTCAATTTCGCCTCCACAACCTAGTCGGAGTCTATCTATTTCTGGCTGCTCTTGGACACCCCTGCACACCCTTCATATCGAGAATTGTCCAACAAAGTTTGAGCAGCAACTCCTTAGCCAAAACAGAGCAAGCCAAAGTTTGGAGAGTGAGAGTGAGAGAGAGAGAGAGAGTGTGTGTGTGTGTGTGTGTGAGAGAGAGAGAGAGAGAGAGAGAGAGAGAGAGAGAGAGAGAGAGAGAGAGAGAGAGAGAGAGAGAGAGAGAGTTTTGAGATTATACTCCTGCTCTACGGAAAAAGTTTGTGACCCATATACCTCACTGGCCCTAGAAAAGGTAGTAGAGGAGTTTTGAGTTTGTGTCACATTTGAAAAAAGGAAAAAGAAAAAAGAAAGAAAGAAGAAAGCAAGAAGCAAAGAGTTCCAAAAAAGGGAGAGTACAAAAAAAAGGGAAGAGAGAAAATTCAGGTTTGCATTGCAAATTTTTTTTATTGCGCTTGTCTCTGTTATAGTCTTTGGCTTGCTTGAGCTAGTTCTAGAAACGCGTTCGGGCCAGAAACTCTGATGAATATCGTAGATTTTTATTCAACTTTGCTAATCTGAGTTCAATTATTACTACTCCTTGCTACTAAATATTGCTTGTCCAAGTTCCACCTTCTCTCGATCAGAACAATTCTCCCTTTTGCAACCGTCTCACTCGCACCTTATAAGGTATTATGAACCAGCCATCGGTTGTGCCATCTGTTGTGATTGGTAAGGACACTTGCAAGAGTGTGACAAGACGCTTGAGAGTGTGTGAAAACAAGAGACAACTCACAATGTTGTTGGATGATCATCGACAATCTATTAATGATGAAACTGATAAGAAGTTTGCGGGAATAAATATTGCTTTGCAATGACTCAACAATAGCATTGCAATGCTCGGTTGGTCACTCAACCCCCGTACAACAGCCATATGAACCCTCATGGTGTAGCCCATGAACATGACGAGTCCATCACCAACGATGAAATTTTGAGGCAAGAACAAGACATCTTTGATGCACGATAATGGGCCTGATTAAACTTCAACCGTTAAGGTATGAGAGGTAATAATTTTTAGCAACATAACCTACATGTTAATGATGATCCATTTGCTAAGGTTAAGTTTACTATACCATTATTTGCGGGTGCTTATGATGCTAAAAAGTATTTAGATTGAGAGATGACGGTCGAACAGAAGTTTAATACTCATATAGTTCCTGACGTACATAGAGTTAGGCAAGACACCAGTGAATTTAAAGAATTTGCAATTATCTGGTGGAATAGAGTAAGCACCTACTACATGGAATACTTTAAAGGTTGTTATGCGTAACAAATTTGTTCCACCCTTTTTCAAACATGATTTCTGTAAAAAATTGCAGCGCTTAAATCGAGGTGATAGATCCGTAGAAGAATGTTACCAAGAGCTACAAATTAGTATGTTATGTTGTGATATTATTAAGGATAAAGAGGTTGCAATGGGACGTTTTTATGGAGGATTAAGATGTGAAATTCTGGTCATAGTTTATTACAAGGACTATAACAGTGTTTCTAGATTGTTCCAACTTGCATGTTTGGCAGAGAAAGAATTACAGGAGCGACAACAAAGACCCATAAACAACTTTGGAAGCACGACTACTTCAAAATCAACGCTGGGAAAAGTCAAATCAGCCCCACATTCAGCTACACGGTCTGCTGCCCATTTCTCGAGTAGGGCGCGTTCAGTAGCACCTCCAACACCATCACCCGCTTCAGAAGTAAGCAAATCTACTAATGTGTAGGCTCTAGCCAAGAGCTCTTCTTCGGTTGCTTCTACAAGTCATTCGACCTGAATTGTATGCTACCGATGCAAGGGAATGGGTCACGTCATAAAATATTGTCCATATCAACGAGCGTACATTGCAACATAAGACTATGGGTATGTAAGTGCTAGTGATGTTGATGATGAATATACTCTTGCAGCTAACCATGCAGGCGATAGGATGAACTTGAGATAGAAATCAACCACGAGGAAGAATTGGGTGCCGCTTCCACGAAGAATTATAGGATCCTCATTGTGCAGCTAGTGTTAAGCACTCAAATAGAGCAAGTGGAACCGCTATAATCCCATAATTTATTTCAGATGTTCCTCATAATCAAGGATTACCGTGTTCGAGTCATTATTGATGGAGGAAGCTGCAATAATTTGGCAAGTTCAGATTTGATCAAGAAGCTTGAATTGTCAACAAGGACATATCATCATCCTTACCACATTCAATGGTTCAACAATAGCAGTAAGGTGAAGGTAATGCAAACAAATAGAGTGCATTTTTCTATTGGTTCATGCTATAATTGTGCTGATTTCGATGTAGTTCCCAAGCAAGCATGTTCATTGTTGTTAGGACAACCATGAGAATTTGATACTGATGCAACAAATCATGGTAGGAGTAATAAGTATACTCTTATAGGAAAAAAAAATTCTACCGTTAACCCCTGCTGAAATTGTAAAATGTGAACAAGAGATAGCTGAAAATAAGAGAAAAGAGCATGAACCGAAATCTAAAAGTCAGCAAGTAGCGAAAAATAATTTTCTACCTAAAATGGACAAAGCAACAACACATTCTAAGTCCGATGGAATTACGTTGAAACGGTGTGTTATGCTTGCCACTAAATCTGATCTTCTAAAATTTATGATAATGAGCTATCATGCTATGCTTAGATATGCAAAGATGCTCTAGTTTCACTCGAGAATATATCTAGGTCTTTGCCTCTTGTTATTGCTAACCTTTTGCAAGAGTTTGTGGACATATTTTCAGCTGAGGTATCCCCGGAATTACCACCTATTCAAGGAATAGAGCACCAAATTGATTTGATTCTGAGAGCAACCTTGCCAAATCGTGTTGCATATAGGACCAACCCGGAAGAGACTAAGGAAATTCAGTGACAAGTCCAAGACCTTTTGGATCGCGGGTACCTACGACAAAATCTTAGTCCTTGTATTGTTCCTGTTCTTTTGGTTCCTAAGAAAGACGGTAGTTGGTGTATGTATGTTGATTGTAGGATCATCAATAACATTACCATAAGATATTATCATCCTATCCCTAGGTTAGAAGGCATGCTTGATGAGTTGAGTGATTCTATAATTTCACTAAAATTGACTTGCACAGTGGATACCATCAGATTAGGATGAAACTTGGAGATGAATGGATAACTGCATTTAAAACTAATTTAAGTTTGTATGAGTAGTTAGTAATACCTTTTGAATTAACTAATGCACCTAGTACTTTTATGCGTTTGATGAATGAAGTTTTACGTCCATTCATTGGAAGATTTGTGGTGGTTTATTTCAATGATATCTTGATTTATAGCAAGTTACATGAACTACACTTTGATTGCGTGCTGTTTTTAATTCTTTGAGAGATGTAGATTTGTTCGATAAACTCAAAAAGTGCACCTTTTGCAGGATCGAGTCTCTTTTCTTGGCTATGTTGTTATTCCATTGGGAATAGAGGTCTATTGAAATAAAAAGCTAGCCAACCCCTAAAACTGTCACACAGGTGAGAAGTTTTCATGGTCTTGGAGGTTTTTATCGATGATTTGTGTAGGATTTTGGCACTATTGTTGCTCTATTGAATGAGTTGACAAAGAAAAGAGTGGTTTTCAAATGGAGACCTACACAAGAAAAAACATTTAAATTGTTGAAAGAGAAGCTCACCGATACTCCATTGCTCAAACTCCCGGATTTCGGTAAGACTTTTGAACTAGAGTGTTATGCTAGTAGAATTGGAATTAAAGGTGTGCCAATTCAAGAAGGTAAACCTGCTACTTATTTTAGTAAGAAATTAAGTGGGCCAAGTCTTAATTATTTTACCTATGGTCAAGAGTTGTATGCTTTAGTTCGTGTGCTTGAAACTTGGCAATATTACCTATGGCCCAAAGAACTTGTTATACATTCTGATTATGAATCGTTGAAACATATTAGAAGTCAGACTAAACTAAATAAATGACATGCTAAATGGGTATAATTTGTTGAGTATTTTCCATATGTCATAAAGCATAAGAAAGGGAAGGACAATGTGATTGTTGATGTGCTTTCTAGACGTTATACCATATTATCTCAACTAGATCATTAGATTTTTTAGTCTAGAGACCATTAATGACTTATATGCTAGTGATTTAGACTTTAAAGAAGTGCTTGAACATTGTAAATAAGGGAAAATATGGAATAAATTTGTGTTGAATGATGGTTTGCTCTATCGTGCTAACAAGCTATGCATTCCAGCTAGCTCCGTTAATTTTGTTGCTGCAGGAGGTGCACGGAGGAGGATTGATGGCACGTTTCGGAGCAAAGAAGACTGAAGATATGCTAGCCACACACTTCTTTTGGCCAAAGATGAGATGCGATATTGAACGCTATATGTCGTTGTGTACTACATGCAATAAAGCTAAGTCTCGCTTAAATCTACATGATCTTTACACGTCGCTTCTTGTTCCTAGTGTATCATGGGAAGATATTTCTATGGATTTTGTTTTAGGGTTGTCTAGGACAAAGAGGGGGAGGGATAGCATATTTGTAGTTGTGGACCAATTTTTCTAAAATGACACATTTTTACCTTGTCATAAGAGCGACGATGCTACAAACATAGCTGATTTATTTTTGAGGAAATCGTTCACCTACATGGAATGTCTAATACTATCACCTCTGATCGTGATGTAAATTTTTTGAGCAACTTTTGGAGACCCCCTTGGAATAAATTGGGCACAAAGCTGCTATTCTCTACTACATATCATCCCCAAACTAATGTCCAAACAAAGGTTGTCAACTGCACATTATTGGCTATCTTAAAGAAGAATTTAAGATGTGGGAAGAGTGTTTATCACATATAAAATTTTCTTACAATAGGTCGGTACACTCCACCACTAAGGTAAGTCTGTTTCATATAGTGTATGGACTTAATCCTCATGCTCCTATTAATTTACTACTTTTGCCTACTTCTAAAAGACTTAATTTAGATGCTAAGAAGCGTGCTGAATTTATTTTTAAGTTGCATGAAACAACTAAAGAGAATATAGAGAAAGAAGTAAAATTTGAACTAGGTGATTTAGTTTGGTTGCATTTGAGAAAGGATAGGTTTTCAGAATTAAGAAAATCAAAGTTGATGCTTAGAGCTGATGGTTCATTTAAGATAATTGAGAAAATAAATGATAATGCAAACAAATTGGACCTACCTGCCAATTTTGGGGATAATCCCATGTTTAACATTTTAGATTTGAAACCATACTTCGGAGAAGATGAGCTCGAGTCGAGGATGACTCCAATTCAAGAGGGGGAGGATAATGAGGACATGGCTCCTTCGGATATGAGAAACATTGCTAATAATCCTCAAATCATACAAGGGCCAATTATAAGAGCACAATTATAAAGGCACGTGCGCGACAATTAAACCATTAGGTGAACTCATTCCTCATTGTTCATGCCTTTTTGGATAGATTACTACTAAATTATAATAATATTTTATTTCTTAGAATATGGGAGAGGCTTCACAAGCTCACCTGGACGTAATCACTTGAGTGCTAATTGACTCGAACGACAAGTCGAGCTCAAGTTGGACTCTAAATTCGGTTCGGAGTCCCAGGACAGTATATCAGTAAAACAGGCATAACTCTTGCATACGTAGTCCAATTGAGGTGTTCTTAGACTTCCTAGAAAGCTTATGACAAGCCTTTACCAATGGATATGGACTCGACCAAATATTCCTAATAGTTTAGTTAGAGCCAAAGGAATAATGTGCTACATCACTATTTTGGACCTTCTCAGGTCATGTAATCGTGTCAGGGTCGGGGTCCGGGTTGTGTACGCCTCTTTCCACGGCTGCACAACCCTAGTCTGACTTCATCACATCCCCTTATAAATATACAATAGTCATCATTGTTTGGGCTCAGGTTTTTTTAGATGATTCTATTTTAGATAGTTTTATCGTATATCAGTTTGTAGAACACCAAACTCAAGCATTTTATTGGTAATTACCAATATTTAGATTGTATCTACCTGCTCTTGCTTGTGTTCTCAATTCGCTTGCAGGAAAACCTTCTTGGCGAGGTAAACTGTGTCTTGGCACGGTTGATAACCATGAAGTAGTGGTGTAGTGGTTGCGACGGTTATCGATCTATTTTGGTCAAAGCTTTTGGATCATCAACATTGAAACTCCACCAAATCGACTTATCATATTACCTTCGGAAGATCAGGAAAACCAACATCAACCTTCCTCCTTAGTTGTGTATGAAGCGGAAGTACATTATGATGCTAGTGCTGATTCAAGGGCCGAGGCAATCCAGTAATGATATCAATGTCTATCTGAAACTATTAATTAAAGATCTTGTTTATTTCTTAGTGGCAATCATAGAGATGATATGCCCTAGAGGCAGTTTTGAAGGTGATATGCCCTAGAGGCAATCATAGAGATGATTATATCACGTTATGTTTATATACTTTTGAATAATGTGTTACTCCAAGAATGACTATCCTTTACATTGATTGGCAAGTATGTGACTTGTTTGTGGAACTCTTTGTTTGTATCATGATATTATTCTAAATTGATCCCTAGTCATGTATCATTGTAATGATTCATAAGACCAGCACATGTATTGATTGATGATCATATTTCACGTATCATAGGTATAGAGATACCAGGTCGATAATGTGGATATTTATGTTAGAGAAAATGCTGTTGGATCGACTCACCTTGAGATACTACTAAGATTGTTATTTATGATGTGAAATCAGTTGTTATCTCAAATGGTGTACCTGGAGGATCCTCAGATCTGAGATCGTCATTGTTTCCCAGAATGTGTAGTGGTATACTTTGAGGCTGCCAAACGCTATTCCGTAATTGTGTAGTTATAAAGGTAGTTTTTGGGTTTGTCATGAAACATGTCGTGGGGTGTGAGCGATCAAGTTGAATTTGACCCTCCTTGATAACGGGAGAGATATCTCTGAGCCCCTCATGGTAGTTGGATTAAGAAATTAAGAAAGTGCATGGCCATTCTAGTATGATTAAAGAGTTAATCATGATGAATCCACTACTTCATCAAGTGAATGGCCGAGCTATCACAAGGGTCGCACGTATCTCGCCTTGAGCTTGACTAGTATCATGAGGTGAAGGGATCGGTGCATGCGTATATCAAGGTTCAGCCGATATGATCTTTGTGTATACTCGAGAGTCAACATGTCCTGCTAGGGACCGCTATTAACTTCGGTTTGAAAAGGGTTTTTGAGTAATAGCAGTTTGTGCATGAACCTAACGGGTCACGTACTTAATGGGTTGGAATAAAACATACGAATTGGATTCATATATGGGTTTGATTAGATTGTGATCCATGAGGAGTTAGAGTCCTAAAGAGCTTTCAACGTGGGAGCCCATTAGTGAGCTCTATATAAGAAGAGGCGTGGGGTGGGGTGTGCAGAGGTGAGCCACTCCAAAACCCTAGACACAACCCTCCACATGATCTCTCACAACCCTAGTCGCACGCGCGGTGCTAGCACATCGACGCTCGGCGATCCTGCCCAGAACGTGTGGATACAGTAGATGCGTTGCTACTATTATGGCGCTGATCTCCTCGGCACAAAGATTGCGACGCTTTTGTCTGGTTAGTCGACATATTGCTTGTCTAGTCATGGAGCATGATGTGACCACTCAGAGCTGGTCAAGGATGCGACAGACCTGCTCGAGGAATTGGTCAAGAAGCACGACCACCTGCTCGGAGTTGGTCAAGGAGCATGACCACCCGCGCGGGGCTGGTTGCAGATCTGATCAAGAAGCTTCTTGAGGAGTTTGACGTGCACGACGTTGGATCAGTCCATTCCAACTCTTCTTCTGCTGCAGTGCGCGTCAAGTGGCAATGATCTGTGATCTCCTACTTGCATGTTTTCCTAGGTGAATGCGGTCGAAAATTTTTATTTATAGGCTAGTTAGTGAACCCGTTCCCCAACATTGCGGTATGGGATGAATACAAATGAGAGAACTTCACCCTACGCACATTGTTGTTCGTAACAATCCATGATTGGCCAGGCCTTGGTAACCTATCAGGTCAGACTGTCAAAGGGTACTTTGTATGTGTGCATTGCTTGGATGAAATAGAGAGCCTGTGGCTGAAGACCTGCCGAAAAAATGGTGTACCTAGATCATTGTAAATTTTTTCGTAATGATTACCCGTACCTTAGCAATAGGAGAGCTTTTGATGGGAAAGTTGAGACTCGATCACCTCCTAAACATCGCACTGGGAGATAGGCATATGATATGGTAAACAGATTTAGGGTTATCCTTGGAAAGGGACGTGGGAGTACACCGGTTTTGAAATCTAATCTTAGAGCACCTATGTTAAAAAAAAGTCTATTTTTTATGACTTAGCTCATTGGCCGGACTTGGTCGTTCAACAGGTAATCGATATCATGCACATTGAGAAGAACATGTGTGATAGATTATTAGTACGTTACTAGACATACCTGGCAAAATAAAGGATACCCTCCAAGCACGAAATGACCTGAAATGTTTGAAACTCAGACATGATCTATATCCCAAAGATATGGAAGAATATAATAAATATCTTGGTCCTACTAGCTACAGTCTAAGCAAGGTATAGAAAATTACAATGTGCAAGTGCTTGCATGGAATCAAAGTTCTATTCGGTTACACCGCCAACCTAAAGAGGCTAGTAAACATGACAATTTAAAATTTAACTGGGATGAAGTCTCATGATTGTCATGTGATGATAACACAGATGCTTCCAATTGTAATTAGAGGTATTCTTCTGCCGAATATCTGAAACCCAATCATAAAGTTGTGCTTATTCTTCAACGTGATATCACAAAAGGCCATCAATCCGACCAAGCTAGATAAGCTGTAGAAAGACGTGGTTGAGACTCTATCCCAACTTGAGGTGTGTTTCCCTCCATCGTTTTTTATATCATGGTGCATCTCATTGTTCACATTGTGAAAGAGATAAGGATTCATGACCCCATGTTTCTACATCAGATGTATCCTTTCGAGAGGCTCATGGGAGTTTTAAAGAAATATGTTCATAACCAAAATTGGCTGGAAGGCTGCATGGCCAAGGGCTGGGGAACCGAGGAAGATATTGATTTCTGTGTCATTACATGAATCTCAAATCAATTGGTGTGCATGTATCTCACCATGAGTGGAGGCTACAAGGGAAAGGGACGATAAGTGCAAACTCATTCCGCACTAACGACCACATTTCATTCACGTAAGTATATTTTGTAGTACCGCAGCAATTAGTTGTAGTAGACCCGTATGTCAAAGAACACCAAAAGATGCTACGCACCAAAAACCCAAGGATGTCCGATGTTTGGATCGGGTGAGAGCACTAAGATCATTTTGCCGCCTGGTTACATAGATAGGTGATGGATAAGTAGATAGAGTGTGCTCAGTTGAATGTGTTGGCTCACGAACTGTTAACTACAATTCTCACATTCCAAGGATATGACATAAATAGCTATACATTTTATATGAGAGAATAAGATAATAAGAGCGCCAAACAAAATAACGGTGTTCGTATAGATGCCTGCGACTGCAATGGCAATAGGGAGGCCTATAGTGGATTCATACAAGTGATATGTGAGCTCGACTATAGAGTGTTAAAGGTTCCTCTTTTTCTATGGCAATGGGTTAGACTCCCATGAGGAGTGAAGATTGAAAAGTACGGCATAACTACAGTGGACCAAAAACTTGTTGAATACAGAAAAGAACCGTTCGTACTTGCGAAATATGTTATGCAAGTTTTATATGTAAAGGACTCAGACCCGACTAACAAAGAGGAGTGCCACATGATTCTTCTAGGAAAAAGAAGGATTGTCAGAGTGGAGAATATCGTCAACGAGAAAAAACAAGAATCAATTCGACGCGCTAGCTACTTTCAGAGAGGACGTCGACCTAGGTCTCATGGAAAACACCAACGAACCTCCCTATGTACACTGTGATCATAATGAAGGGTGAATCGTTAAGCCAGATTAAATAGCTTATTTGTATATTAATGAAGCACATGAATTATTATGTATTAATTATGATATTTGTGGTGTTCCTTACTACTATAGTCAAAGCATGCACTTTAACTTTTTGGATACAATATTCAAGTAGGTTTCTAACGTGACCCACAATGATTTATCCATTAAATTTGATTTTTTTACGTAATGAATTAAAAAAAATTATCCATTAAATTTAGGTATGTGGATATTATAATTTCCATTTTTAATTAAGTAGCAGTGATATAAACTGTAGGTATGAAATTAATAAAGCTATTCAGTACTAACTCAATCTAATAGACTTGAGTAGCACATTGGTTTGTTTGTTCGGACTTGGCGGCAAAGGTTGTGGGTTCGAAGTTCCGCGCATAGCGCTGATAATTTTTTTTTTATTTCCCACCACCCCCCCCCCCCCGCTGCAGTGAAGCGGGTTTCACTGTTGGCTCAATGTTTGGGCCGGCAGTGAAGGTAGTTTCACTGCCGGCTCAATATTTGGGCTAGTAGTGAAGAATGTTTCACTACCGGTGTAACTCATGTGCCGACAATGAAGGTCTGCTTTCACTATCGGCCTAAATATTGAGCAGACAGTGAATCCTTTTCCCTATAAAAGCTCTGTGCGACCTATCGGCCTCTGAACAACACATAGAAAAGTTTTGTCGTCGTCCCCGTCCCCATCCCTGGAGCCTGCGCTGCCTCATCGCCCAGTGGCACCTCTGTCCTGTTGCCCGCATCCAATGTTAAAAAAATCGTTGATTGGTAGTTAATTAATCGGACGATAATTAATCGGTTGGTATAAAGTACTTATGTAAACATGTATAAGATGCTAAGAAATAACTAGGACAACAAAGTGTTACCTTGATGTTGTAGTTTTGATGACGAATGCTTCATCGGAAGGCAATAAATCTGCAAAATAAATAACAATTTATGAGTATGTGCTTCAAATATAAATTATAAATTCCAAAAAATGGCAGCAATCATTCTCATTCAACCAAACACATAAAACGTAGACTCAAAAATCTCAAAAACAGATAAAAATGACAACATTCCAGCACACATGATAGCAGTTCACACATAATAGTAGTTCACACAATCACAATTCACACATAGACACATAGTTCATCTAACTCAAATAAGTTCTATGTAGCAAAATAAATAAGTTGACAAGCTGTAGGCTCAAATATCCATTGGTTCATCCTCTTCATTCTCTTTGGTTGAAACCACCCCACCATCATCGGACTCAAATTCAATCTCTTCCTCCATATTGAACTCTTGTTCAGAATCTTCATAAACAAATTCTTCTACTTCATAGAGCTCTCTCACTCTTTGGCTCCTACGAGGCTCCATTGCTTCTATGGCCCTCATTGCTTCATCAATTACATCATATGACAACCCTGTTGTAGGATCAACCTCTTCATCACATTCACATATCCAATTCTGTGCATGGGAAGCATCTTCACCTAGAAGGACATCACTATATATAGAACACTTCTTTCTTTTGTCCATCATTCTTCCATTGAATTGAACAAAGACTAGATTGCTCACATGACACACATCTAGTTTATTTCTCCTCTTTGCATCTACCTTCAAATTGCAAAATAAAAACTAGTTAGGAAATTTTGGTCAGGATTTAGCAAGCTAAAGATTTCAATAGTGGGATTGTGAGAGTTACCATTTCAAATGCGCTCCAATTTCTTTCACATCCGAATGCACTTGAGGTCAAGTTAAGTATCCTGACAGCCATTCTTTGCAATGTAGGAGCTTGCAATCCGTAAGTTGACCACCACAACCCTACAATTAAGAATGCATTTTTAAGTATGTATATGTATGATAATTTTGCAAGAACACACAAGCTTACCTGCAGCAAAATTATCATTGTGAATTGCTTTTGTGGCTGCCACCTTCCCAAACATGCCTTGGTGATATCTAAACATAGGCAAGTCTACATGAAGAGAAAGATTTTGCTTATCATCATCTCCTTGATAAAACATTTCAATAACATCCATGAAGCCAGTCATGATTTCTACATCTCCAAAGATTGATGTATCCACATAGCTATAACGAGGATTCAAGAGGTATGCCGCCATGTGCAATGGAGAATCAAGCCTTCCATGCATCTTGATTTCCATATGATCACATTATAGTCTCTTTCTGATTTCCCACAACAAGCTTGATGGCCTTCTTTGCCTCTAAACGTTCCTCAGACATAGAGGCCATATATGGCCCATCACTATCGGCCAAGCGAAGCAATTTCACCAATGGCTCAAAAACCTTGATGCAAAGAGCAACATTGTTCCAAAAGCCCCTACTCATTATTGTGGCATATGCTAACTTTCCTTTCCTTGACCTTGTGTGCTTGTATTGTTCCCAAGCCTCACTACAAGCCATTTCTCTTAGTTGCTTTTTCTTAGCAAGCAAACTTTCCAAGGTAAGAAATGCGGAAGCGAATCTTGTCACACCCAACCTAACAATATCTCTTTTTTTGTATGAATTCTCATCAAGGACAATGTGGCATGATGTGAATATATAAAAATTGTCATTTCTTTGGCTTTAGTGATTGTAGGAGAGAATTATTTCAACTTGCCAATTGCTTCTACCATCAAGTTGAGGGTGTGAGTTCCACATGAAGTCCAGAATATGTTTGGCCCTTTCCCCTTTAACATCTCCTTTGTTCCCATGTTATTGGAAGCATTATTCGTGACTACATGCACAACATTTTCGGGGCCCATTTTCTCAATGCACTCATCCACATAACAAAATATATATGCACTAGTGTGCATCAGTAGAAGTCTCTTTTGATTCTATAAAGGAAGTCCCTAACTTGCAATGCACACACAAGTTCATAATGCTCCTCCTTTTCTTGTCCGTCCAAGCATTGGTCATGATAGAGCACCCTGTTTGCACCCTCTCTAGTTCATGTGGATTCAACAAATCCTTAGTTCTTTGTACCTCCTCCAACAACATATTTCCCTTAAAAATATATTGGGAAGGTTGCTTCCAATTTGGACCATACCGACCAAGAGTCTCACAAAATTGCTTGAAGTCATCATCAACGATACTATTGGAAGGAATTTTTCTCTTGTACATCCATCTTCCCAAATATTGCCCCACCTTATAAGTTCTCTCCTTGTCAATAGCATCATTTATATTTTGTTGCCTCTTTGTCATTGAGATGGAAGGATCAATTGGGTTCACAAAATTATCGATACGCCCTGCCTTCTTCGGTGCACTAACACTAAAACTAGTTTTAACAATCTCTTCTACCTCATCTCCATCTTTTTCAATGGTGACCTCCTCTCTTAGCTCTTGCTCACGTTGAGATTTTGCCACCTTCTTAGACTTTACTTCGTCAAAGACTTCTTACACTTCTCTTGCTGCTCCTTTGTGGACTTGCCACAACTTGTCACCTACCCTTTGACATGAGCAACATGACACTTGAGCCTATAAATCCCTCCACCCATTTGCTTTCCACACAATTTGCATTGTACTCTTTGTAAATTATTTGCATCAATCAAGCATCCAAATTCCCATCCTACATCATCTGAATTTCTCTTAAGGACTCTAACATTTTCAATACTGCTGGTGCCCGTCATTCTTAGTTGCTTCCTCTTCCCGTTTTCAAAAGCCAAAAAGGAGGCTCAGTTCCTCACGGTGCTACCATTACCATACCTGGCGAGAGGAGCCGAGAAGGGGCGGCGTTCTACTGCTGGGCGAGAGGAGTCGAGGAGGGGCGACGGTTTGCTACTGGGTGAGAGGAGCCGAGGAGGGGCGGTGGCCTGCTGCTGGGAGACGGCACTACTGCTGGGAGGCGGTGGCGGCAGCGGGCCTGGAGGGGGGTGGTGGGTAGGTGGGGCAGCAGCATCGTTGGGGGGGGGGGCAACAGGCCTGGAGGGGGGAGGTGGGGCGGTGGCGGGCGCAGAGGAGGAGGAGGATGGGGAAAGGCGCAACCGACTCAGGATTCTGGTGGATGGGAAACACGAGCGCAAGAGGATAATGTTTAGGACCCCCACCCCCGATTAATCGGTCTGCCGATTAATGATCCGATTTCCACCTAATCTGCACGATCCACCGCTGAGCACCAATTAATCGACCGATTAATCGGCTAATCGGCCGATTTTTTTATCACTGCCCGCATCACATCGTCACCCTGTGCACCCCGAGGCTGCCTTCCTCCACATGCCACCGTCCCCATCGCCATCATCCCTGAGGCTGTTGCCTCATCCTCATCCCCATCGTCGTCATCCCTGAGGCTGCCATCGATCGCGGAGGAGGACCCCTTCCCCGCCTGAGCCATCGTCGAGCTTGTCGTCCTGCCCCTACCTCTGTCGAGGCCAGCCCATCCCCATCTCTGTTGAGGTACCCACCCGCTCCTCCCTTATCAGTGGTATAATTGGAGATTGGCTAAGGTTCTGTATACTATAGTATTTGGACATTGTGCGCTAAATCGCTAAGATGCTCGATTGCAACCCTAACACCAATGATGTGATGTATATTTGTGCTTATCTTTTGTCCCTGTGAGCACGTGTTGTAATGAAAGGAATCAAACACTCCACTTGTGTCTTCTGCTCGTGTCTTAGTGTGCAGTAATCATGGCTGATAAGAATATATACTATTTTTTGATGCTTGCATGTTTTGGATGATAAGAACATATACTATTTCTTTCATGATGCTTGCATATATTGGTTAAGAAGAACAAATACTCTTTCTTGATGCTTGCACATATGTACAAGTATACCCCTATTTCATATAGCAATTGATAAGAAGAGTTACACAAGATGCTTGTTACTTAGCTCGATGATAGTTTGATGACAAAATTTTGTGTTGCAAGGCCGTTCAATCGGTAACCCACACCGAGAGCCATCTATATTGAATTAACACTTGTTCAATATTTCCATATATGTCATGTGTACTTTGGTATTTCGTTTGTTCCTACCATGGGTATTTATGTAAGGATGTATAAAAACAGAACTTGGTTCTTGTATGTATGTAAGGATATATGTATGGATGGATGTATAAAAATAGAAATTGGTTCATGTATACATGCATGCATGCATGTACATACGTATGTATGTACGTACGTATGTGCGTTCATATGTATTCATGTATTTGTGTGCGCGTGTATGTACATACATACATACATACATACATACTTATGTATGTATGTATGTATGTATGTATGTATGTATGTATGTATAATGAAAAACTGAAAATTTTAAATTTTACTTGGTTCTTGTATGTATGTATAGATGTATAAAGACAAACTAAAATTTTTAAATTTTACCAAAGTTTGTTTAAACTATACAAGATATCGGTCCAATCATTGTATTAGACTGAGACACTGAAAATGGTATAATTTTACATGTATGTTTTTATATTTTGAATTCATATGCCTTTAAGTTTATTGAATTAACACTTGTTCAATACTATGTCCTATGTACTTTGCATTTTATTCTGTGAATGAAAAGTAGAGTGTAGGTTCTGAAATATGAATTATTTTCAAGTTTGTCTGCTCAAGCATATTTTCTGAAATTTAGAACTGCTATGACATAGTATGTTGTCCACCGTGGTCAGGAAAGTGAAGTGTTCTTTAGTTAGGAGACATGTCACACATAAGTTAATGGATTCAAAGGAGCATGTTACAAAGAATACAAATCAAAATATGAAGCTATTGCGGAATACAACAATCAAGTCATCCAAGCTGAGCTAAAATTGGCTTATGTTAAAAATAAGGAGAAGAAGTGTGATTTCACTATAAAGATGTCGTAATTCTAGTTCTGGTTGTAATCATCATTATTTGCTATGTAAGATGATGTGACTTGTAAGATCAATGTGCCATTTATCAGTACCTATGTGCCGATTTTGCTATGTAAGATGTGATTTTTTTGTTAAATGTGGTCATAAAATATACTCAATTATAATATTATATGTGTATGCATTCTATCTTTCGATAACCTCTCTCCCTCCCTCGTTGAATTTCTCTCTATCTCCCTCCTTCCTTAGCTCTCTATCTATAGAATACTCAACCGCTCACCATCATCGTATGCAGAACTCTCAGAAATGGATGACACCACCAACCATCAATACATCCTAGGTGCCAGAAGGAAATGTGTCGCCATCAAGCATTGAAGAAGGTAGCCTAAGCAACTACCTTAATCTGGACCAAACAGACACCTGTTGTAACATCCTGCATTTTAGCATTTAGAAAATAGTCAAAGTCACTCATGTTTAAATTTTTCTAATTATTTAAACCAATATAAAACTAAGGAAATACATATTTGATGTATATATACTCATATGTATATATTCAAATATATTATTTTGGCTAAGGATTTCAAAGAGCACCAAATTAATTTCTAAATTAATCATTGCAGTAATTAAATCATATGCATTTTGGTTTAATGGCTTTTATGGTTCTTTTGAGTGGAGATTTGAAATTGAACCTCTCACAAATTCAAATCTATTTCTTAGATTCTCTTCATCTGAAATCCAATCGAATTCAGTCCTTTTGCATCTAACTCCTCCACCAAAGTCAAAGCTTCAAATCCATACTCATTTAAATCACTGTCGATTTCATATTCGAATTATTCGAGTTATATTTGAATACCTATTAGTTTGACCTTTTCACAAATTCATTTCATTACAATTCAATTCAAATCAATTTGAATCGAGTTCTAGGGTTGAATCTCATATTTTGAATCCTCGTTCCAAAATCAATTCCAACTCAAATATTTAATTTGAAACCCAGTTTCAAATTCGAATACTTTCAATTAAATCATCATACACCTCTTTTCAAATTTGGATACTTTTATTTTGAATCATCCAAATCTGATCCAATTCAAATCACTCAATTTGAATTATTGCAAAATCATTTCAATGCAATTCGTTCAAATTGAATCTTTATACATCCAGTTTACAAATTCTCTCTCACATTCACACATCCACCAGCCCATCACTCTCACACTCCCTTTGATCTTTCCACACGGGCAGCCCAAATGTCCTCTCTCATATCTCTGCCACCACCGCCCCATGTGCCTCTCTTCCTGTGCCACCACCGCCCCATGTGCCTCTCCCCCTCTCACCCGAGTAGCCAAAACCAAGCAGACCGCCGCCATGCCTCCCTCTGATATTCACGGAGCAGGCAAAAGCCCTTTTGCTCTCCTCCTCCCTTTCCTTCACTGCAAGCTTCCTCACGCCGCACGCCATATATACACATACATGCATGCACACAAACACAGCACGCAACCGCGTAGCTCCACCGCGCTGCCCTGGCTAGCAGCCGCGAGCCTGTGCTCCCGCCGTTCTACAATGCCAGCTCGTCATTGCTGTGCGCACTTCCACAGTGCGTGCCAACATCACTGCATCATCACGTCCTCCCACCGTCACCGGAGCACCGCTCGTACACACTCAGCCGCGTCGTTCCGGCCTCGCCATTAGTGTCATCCTCCTTCCGTGTCACTAGGCAAGATCCAGCCGTGCCCAGCAGCGTCTCGCCCCGCCTGGCATCAAGACAAAGTGCCGCCGCCGAGCGTGCCACCGTGAGTGCAACCGCTCACACCGTCATCGTGCTAGCTGTCCTGCCGAAGAGTCACCGCTGCTTGTCTCGTCGGCGTCTTCACGCTGAGCCTCCCTCTCCCTATCACCCTCTGCTCCTCTGTGTTAAGCCGCACGCGCTACCGCATAGCCTCTCCGTCATGCGCCCGTCTTTCAGCCGTCGCTCGCACCCTCGGCTGCGCTATCACGCCATGCCATGCCGTCCTTTTCCCACGTGCTGCAGCCATGTGCGTGTCACCGTCACGCCATGTGCACCGCTCTCTTCCTGAGTCGCCGTTGGTGAGCCCCCTCCATGCTCAGCAGGCCCCCTCCGGCATCCCTCTCCCTCTCTTCCCTGGGCGCTACCTCCCTCTCACTCCGGCGCCTCCCTCTCTCTCTCTCTCTCTCTCTCTCTCTCTCTCTCTCTCAGTGCCTCACGCGCACGCACGGGAGAAAGCCAGCCGACCTTATCCCAAACCATGGGCCCCACCACCCTTCGATCCACCAGCTCGGTCCGTGGTGGCCAGCCACCAAAGCCACACCCTGGTCCACAGCCCCATGAGCCAGATCCATAGCACAGTCCACCAGCTTCAGTCCACCATGCACCCCCTCACAAATCTCCCACTTGTCCACGGCTCCGTAGACCGAGTTCACAGCATAGTACCCTTTTTCAATTTTCAGGATTTCTTTTCCAGCAAATCTTCCATTGGCCATATCTTTTCTGTTTTAAATCTATTTTCGGCGATTCTTTCACCGATATTCCTCTAAAATCATAATCTATCTTTCGGTCAAATCTTGTAATTTTTGGAGTTCGTTTAATTTTCTGGTCTGATATTTATTTTTTGTCGCAACATTTAATTAGAGTTAGTTTCGTCTTTATTAATTAAAGTCAAATTTAGATGATTCAATAACAATGTTTAGGTTGTAGTCGTAGCTTAGTCTCCTATGATAATCTAGCTTAAAGTGCAGGTTTAATCCCTATGTTATTTAAATAATAGTTTTTAGAATAAAATAAAGAATTAATCTTTTATTTAATGCTTAGAATAGATCATTAATTCGTGCTTTAATCCATAGGATTTAACCTTAGCATAACTAAGGTAATAAATTAACCAGCGTAGAATATAATAGAAAAATTTAACGTTAGTAATTAATTAATCGATACCCTTTTAATAATTAATTATATTTAAAGGATAGTTTAATCTAGTTACTTAATTACATAAATTTTTATACCATAGCAATAGTTTATAGCTTAATTAGTGTGCCAATTAAACAACACTAGGTAATTAACAATAAATGCTAAATAACCTTAGAATAATGTTATAGATTAGAATATTAAACTACGTATAATCGCCTAAAGTTATACTTATGTGTATATGTATATATGATCACATACATATAAACGTAAATATCGCACGTATGTTGATGTCGATACACATTCACTCACGTACACTAGAAACTCTAATTGTCACCTCCCGGTAGTTAAGTTAATAAACGCTCACCTAGTCGATAGTAACTTGGTTAAGCCTTCTCTAAGTTAATAAAACAACTAGGTGAATAACTTAACCTAGTTTGACTAGATAACCTCGCTAGTCTCTGTATATCCGTTTTGCTTAGCTAAGTGTTGCCATTATCTTTCCCGAAATAAAGCGCCTATAGTATGGAAATAATTGTAACCAGAAGTACTCCTGGGCGAACGACCTGATAGCCAGAAGACCCAATCGGATGATAATAAAGGATCTACCTATATAGTACCATAAAGTAACTTCAGTGGACAAGACTTAGGACGAAGTTAAGTATGAGGACCAAACTATATGGGACATCCAGGTACTCATGGAAAATGATACAGTGGTCAATCAATGGTACTCGACTAAGAAATTGAAAGGTTTAAACTGTGTTTTGTAGCAACATCAGATTAGTGTGAGAACTACAACCGAATCTCAACAAAAGACAAAGTGATAATCCATCAATGGATATAGAACTATAGTGTCGCATACCCTATGGAACACCTAAAGTCACAACCACTTTAAGTGGGATAGCCCCTTCGGTATCATAGAAACCATACCATTTAAAGGATGCAGACATGAAAATATGTTTGAATCAAGGATAACTACCAGACAAGGATAGCTAAACCACTGCTGATTGGTATGGATTATGGAATCAGAACCCAAGAGTTATTAGTATATCTAATGGATTAAAGCAAATCATCAACAAGGCCTCAATGGATGCCAGACAAGCCATAGATAATCAAAGTTATCAGTGGGATTATAGATGATAATATTAATGTTCTGGGGAGAATAACACCTGAAGTTGGATGATCCCGTGATTTATCACTGGGCCAAATTTGATTATTGGATATCAAACATATTTAATTAATGGACATACTCAGAATGAAGTCCTGCTATTGGAAAATATTGGAATCACTTGGAGTCATGAAAATATTCAGTAGAAACCAATACGAATTGTATGTCATGACAAATTAATGTTACTAATGACATGGTTAAGAAACGGAAGATACCCCAGGTTAATGTTATAATTGGAATAAATTCAGGGTTTACCATAAATTAATGATGATATAACAACGGATTCAGTGGAAATGGATAACCCAAGAAGTACCTTGGACAAACCAGGATCTGGTAACCCTTAAGATACGTCATATCAAGGCTTTGGAATGTACACCCATACAAGAAGGAAAAATAATAGTTTATGCTTCATGGTAGCTGAAGCTATATGGACGAGAGTACCTAGCTTATAAATTGGAAAATAACAACAGTAGTACGCGCACTCGAAATATGGAACACCATCCAAGTTGAAATGAGTGCGAGAACTATATGGATAAGAGAGATTATCTTTTATGGAACTTCCTCTAAGCCGCAAGTAATGGAAGATATAGAATGGCAGAGTGGTATTTTGGATATGGTAGCTCGTCTAGCTAAAAAGGACAACAGTTATGGTGACAAGAATCATGAAGTTTTCACGAAGGTTGAAGTAACAGTTGATCAAAAAGAAGATATGATGGAATATAGTTTTCCCTGATTCTCAGAACCTTTTTGAATCTCAGGGACGAGATTCCCTTTAAGTGGGGTAGATTTGTAACATCCGGTGTTTTAGCATTTAGAAAATAGTCAAAATTCACTCATGTTTAAATTTTTTCTAATTATTTAAACTAATATAAAACCAAGAAAATATATATTTGATGTATATATACCCATATGTATATATTCAAATATATTATTTTGGCTAAGTATTTCAAAGAGCATCAAATTAATTTCTAAATTAATCGTTGCATTAATCGAATCTTATGCATTTTTGTTTAATAACTTCTATGGTTCTTTGAGTGGAGAATTGAAATTGAACCTCTCTCAAATTCATTTCTATTTTTTAGATTATTTTCATCTAAAATCCAATCAAATTCAATTCTTTTGAATCTAACTCTTCTCCCAAAGTGAGAGGTTAAAATCCAGACTCATTCAAATCACCGTCGATTTCGTATTCGAATCATTTGAGTTACATTCGCATACCTTCTAGTTTGATCTTTTCACAAATTCATTTGAATACAATTCAATTCAAATCAATTCGAATCGAGTTATAAGTTTGAATATGGGTTAAATGTGGCATTGGGTTGTTCCGTTTGTTTTGCTCCGCTCCACTGTAGGCTCTTCTGCCTAGCTGGTCTATCGTGGATCCTTATCCATAAGAACATATTTTGCCCCTTTCAGGTAATCATTTTATTTGAATTATGTATTTGATATCATTTTGGAGAATTTTGTGTATATCAGCTACTTGATCAAGGGACTGATATAAGAGGCACAGGGGATCCCGAGGTTGGGGTCCTGACACCTACGGAGGTAATGAGGTAATTCAAAAGTAGATGAATGCATCTGTTGTACATACTATCATATATATTCTCAAAACTTTTTTTGCTTATGTGTAGATGTATGATGCTCTAGAGAGTCATGACAATGAGCAATTCTAGCAGTGGCATCATGTACGAGGTCCCTCGAAGATGCCTACAGGATGATTTGTGATCATAGAGACCTCACCAGTAAAGAAGCCAACTACACTAGAGAAAGTTCTAGGATTGTACAAGTCAGTTTGTGGGATAACTATTAAGTATCATGTGCCCATCAACTACAGATTGTGGACCGGCGAACGAGGTGATCTGCACGTGGTTCCATCAAGAATGACATCTTGTGGCCCATCATATTACAAAAGTTTGAGTTCCCTGAAGAGACAGATATGGAAGTAGTTAAGCGTAAGGCGCTAATGATTATGGGCCTTTCATTTAAGAATTAGAACGGCACATTAAAAAACCAATGTGCACAAAGGTATAACACCAGATTTCAGCAAATGGCTGCAACTGGAAGATCATTGGCAAACCTTTGCAAAGTACAAGTTTTCGAAAGAAACATAGAAATTGAGTGAGGTGAACAAAATAAACTCAAAGAAGAACCTCTACCCTCACAAAGTTGGCAGTCCTGGGTATGTGAGGAAAGAACAATAGTGGCAACAAGAGCTTGATGAACTATGAGAGAGAGGTGTCACACCTGAGATGGAAGGCTAGAGAAAACGATTGACATGCGTCCTTCGTGGGAGGGGTGCTTCTTACTCAGCTGATGGAATCTTATGCTTTGCAACCTTCAAAGACTAGGAAGTGATGTAAACTCTTGCAAAAAGGCTTGTGGATGCCCACGCATAGTCTGCACAAGGCTCTTTCAAGCTAGATAGGGATAGGGATAACATCACCTTGGCCCTAGGAAATAAGGAGCATAATGGTCGCACACGAGGCGTTGGTGTGATTTGTTGGAAATACGGATTCCTAGGCACCGTCGACAGTTGCAAGAGTCGAAAGGGATCCCAATTAGAGCAATATGCAGAATGAGAGACGTAATGAGCTAGGATGATGAACATGCTTGAACTTGCGTTACAACGTGAGTGGGAACAGACAGAGAAAAAAATAACACAAGCAGTATAGGTACCAATCAGGTGTGAACGGTGCACCATTGGGAGTGAACAGGAATAGCCAACAACATCTCCTAATGTTGTGTGCTCCAACCCTGGTGGTCGTCGGAGTAGTTGTGTGTCCACAGGAGTTCCTGGTGCTGACTCCATCACTTATCCCATGGACCACGTTACAACATGGACACCATGTGAACTACACAGTGGTGCTAAGAACATTGCCATCAAGGTGGCTTCTAGCATCGCTTATCCCCGCGGAGCCTATGAATTTTTGCATGGATGTCTGATACCAGAGGGCTATGTCGTGGTCGAAGTAGATGAGGCAGTTGACAATTACTGTCATGTTTAGGTGGACTACCCCACAGAGGAGGGTCGAACACTATAGGAGAGAATGAGTACTCATTCATCGTATGGGAAAAGGTTTACATAGTGTTTCCTGATAACCTGTACTCTCCACTACACCCCGGGTCGTCGTCGCCTCGTAGATATCCCTCTCCTCAGCCATCTCCTAGAAGAAGTGCACCACCTTAGCCATCGCCTCGAAGAAGTCCATTGCTCAAGAATCCAGCACCATCAAGAAGCCAGCCGTCATCTAACAAAACATGATCAGGTTCTGCAACATCCAAGAATATGATGTCATCTACGAAGTTGGTAGAACCCAAAGATGTATATTCACTTAATCCTGAGGAAACAAAAAGATTGTGGACGCCAGTGTAACAGCACATTCCCATCCTCCAGCACCCCCAATGAAGCCTGTTATGCCTGAAGATAGCATGAAATTTTTCATGAATATAGCTAAAGTTAAATAGATGGGGCGGCTTCAAGTAAGCCACCAACTAACTACAAACGCATCAGCAAGAAGTAGGCCAAGAGAAAATCAAGTCCAATCATTAAGGATGCTCCAAGAATTGGAGACTTCCTGGCTACTTCTAAATTAACAGTAGAGGAACTAGCATGACTTGTTGCAGGAGCAAAAATCCCAAAGTTGGATATTACATGGCTGTTTGAGTTGAGCAAACCTTTAGTTAAACAAGATATAGAAAGAAACCTTACAACTGAAATCGCCGATTACATCTGTGGTACTTGGAGTAGTCCAAGCAAGGTTTTGAGGCGTTCAATGTAAGATACAGAGATGAATATTTCCTCAACGGGGATGACTACTTCTAGATGAAATTCGAGTGCTTGTATGAAATGTACAAGGAAGATGCCCTCGACATGGCTATAGTCAGAGTGTGGACTCTGTAAGTGACTTATGTATACAATTCATGTTATATGATATTGTACCTTCAAATTGGCTAACTAACTTCTCTTTTTCGTAGAATGGAGATCCACGCATGCAGACAAGAATTAGATAATAAAGTAGGATTCATTGATACTGGGCTTGTCAATAAGGAACTTATAAGGGAGAATCCAGACTTCACCGAGAACTACTTATTGAAGTGTCTGCTTCACCACCAACACAAGAAATTCGTACTCTTACCCTAAAGCTTTGAGTATGTGTTTGTGTGCCATGGTATCCTCCTTTTATGGGCAGCTCGATTCTCGTACTAATTTGCTATGGTGACATATTCCTGTAGTTTTTATTAGATCCTCCTTGCCATCCACACAGACTTGAGCAAGATCATTGTCTTGGACTCACAAAAGAGATATAAGAAGACTTACCAAGATCTCATTGATATGCTAAATACATAAAGTCAATCATTTAATCTTCTAATCAATTGCATCTAAGTTTAATTGGTATTCATATTCACGTACAGGGCGTACACAAGATAATACAAAAAGAGCGTTGTCTACTGTCCATACAAGAAGTAGTATAATGTAAAAACTAACTTTTTAGTACATAGGGAATATCCATATCTTGCATTTGCTACTAAATAAAAAGGTTCAATTCATTCCACTGATGAATTATTTCCTCTTGGAGTGTATGAGGCAGCCACCCAGCAACAATATCTACATGTTCTATGTTCTTACTTTCATGCACGCATTCAACAGCGACGGGGACATTGTCATGTTTAATGATGCTGAGGTATGAAATTAAATATTGATGCCTTCTTTTCAATTTCTATACTTGTTCAGGGACTAATTCTTTTGATTATTCAAACGCAATGCTTCAAACAACGCACAAGTGTGACACTCCATGCGGAAATACATACCATTCAAGAATAGATCGTTGAGTTCTTCATTTAACATGTTATCAACCCAAACAGTGAGTTTCATGAACCGATTGTGTCATCGACGTGTAAAAGACCTTTAGATGACATCATATCTTCTAGTACATAGTATGGGACAAGGAGGAAGTCTACCATGGGCTTGACAACATAGATATCGTTAAGCCAGATTAAATAGCTTTATTTGCATATTAATGAAGGACATTAATTACTATGCATTAATGAAGGAATTAAATTACTATGTATTTATGAATGTGTCTTTATTATTGATTTACATTAAATACATCTCATTGTATGCATGTATTGAGAGGGAGAGAGAGACGGAGAGAGGAGAGGACAAAGACGAGAGAGAGGAGAGGAGAGAGAAACATAGGAGAGAGCAGAGGAAAAACATTTCCGGCTGAATCCTTAGGCCAGCAGTGATAACCCCCTTCACTGCCAGTTCCCCGGGCCGACAGTGATAGTCAAAGACTGTCACTGCCCGTTGCCCACTGCCGACTCCAAAACCAGCAGTGAAGGGGGTTTCTGTAGTAGTGTATGGTTGGTTCAAGGTCAAACTTTTGCTCAAAACCTCTATGATGTTTCGTCAGCATAGAAACAGAGTAGACATGAAACATATTGTGCACCCCTCTCATCAAGTCTGGCAACTCTAGACAATAAGCCAAATTACCAACACTGGCCACAACAGGAAACTGGCCAAAGTATCACGGGCGGAACTTCCCGGTGGTAGAAAAACGAATGATTCCCTTAGTCAGCGACACCCTGAGAAGCACATGATCTCCAACAGCAGCCTCTAGATCATGGCCCCTAACATCTGCATAGCTCTTTTGTTGACTTGAACGACCAACATATTCTGACAAAACTTCTACAGCTTCCTTGTAGCCTGCTGAACAAAGTCTGGGCCAAAAAAATGTCTTTCACCCACATCATCCCACCAAAGAGGACAAAGACACTTCCCGGTGTACAAAGCCTCCAAGGGCCAAACTTGTTTTGTGCATGTATTCCATTTTGAAAGGGTAGTTGGGAGGACCATCTGTCTAAGGATGGAAAGTCATGCTATGAGAGAACATCGTGCTCAAGGAATTATGCAAATTATGCTAAAACTGGGACACACACTTGAAGTCCCGATCCGAAACAACCGACTTCGGTACTCCATGAAACTCACCACTTCCTTGACAATTAGGAAACCAAAACCTACGCCGAACTGGCCATCTTCAATGAAAAGAAAGTATAGATGGAGCAAGTCTGTCTACCTAACCCAGAAGACACTACAACAGAAGATGCCATAAGTGGTGGTTGAAAATCACCATCAGTGGTGGATTTTGAACCACCACTGATTACTTGGAACTAATAATCTTACTATCAGTACCAAGTATAGAATTGGCACTAAAAATTAGCATCAGTGCCGGTTCGTGGATAAAACCGGTAGTGATAGTCCACCTAACACTACCAGTTGGTTTTACCAACCGGCATTGATATGTGGAGTATCACTGCCGGTTAGTTTTACCAACCGGCAGTGATAATGTTTCCCGCCCTTTTCAAATTTTAGTTGTTGCCGTCAATAGTGTACGGTATATTTATAGACACGCACATATAAATTTAATTCACAAGACGTCAAGTTTCATCATAGCATATATGCACAAGCACATATAAATTGAAGTCATAAAACATCAAGTCTCATCACAGTATATATACACCACATATATATCAAGTTTTGTTACAACAAGGATAAGAAGTTTAAGGTTTCTTGCTAATCGATGAGTCTGGACTCTGCCTTTGCTTGTTAGATGAAGGTAACGAGATTGACCAGCCAAGTTTATGGAACTCACCAGTTGGTCTGATAACTTTGTTATTGATGAACCTGACAAGTTGTTCTTAAAGTGCGTTGATTTCAATAGGCAAGAGTCGATCTGTGGCATGCTTGAGGAGCTGCAATTTCAAGAATTGAAGAAATCAATCCTTATGAACATGTATCGAATCTGAAAATTAGTCACAAATATGTATGCTACCTACCTCAACATCGTTCACCAGGAGCGTCAAGTCTCCAGTGAATCCGTGCATGAATTCCACTACATAAAAAGCACCTAAATTGTTGCGCATGCCCTGCTTCCTACAAGGAAAGTCGTATCGGACTATCCATTCTTTTGTTCATGGACTATGTCTAATATTCTTCTTGATGTATCGTGTGTACACTCTATATATGTGTGATTATTACCGTAAGTAGACTTAGATTCAATCAAATCAAAGATTACAATAGCAAAAACAAAAATCAAATATTACAATAGCAATAACGAAATGATCGAGATTACCTTTGTAATCAAAGATTACAATAGCAAAAACAAAAATTAAATATTACAATAGCAATAACGAAATGATCGAGATTACCTTTGTAGCAAGTCAATGACAGGTTGGTAGGTTTCTTTTGGATTATTTTGTGAGTCAAAGACAACGATCTTGCTAATCTCTGGCTTGATGATTAGGAGTATCCAGTGAAAACTGCACATAGGTCACCATAGGTTAGTTGGTCCTAATTTCTAACGTTGTATTACTAAAAAAGAGTACAACATTAATGGAGGGAAACACATACCCAAAGTGGTAGGATAAAAGTATATATTTCTTCGATTGTAGCTCCAGAATACACTTCAATGCATAGTCCTTGGTTTCTTTTGGTATGCTTTGGATCACTGTCGGGTTTACTTTATGTGGGTCGATGAATCCCACATGGTTAATGTCTTCTGTCTTGCATTTGTGTACATCCATTCTACACAAGAAATAAGTGAAGGTATTCAATCTAATGGTACAAAATGTATACTATGAATTATACGTATATGACACTTACAGAGTCCAGCAACTCATGATAGACATGTAGAGGGCATCTTGCTGGTACACTTGATATATTTCCTTGAATAATATAAAAATTGTGTCATCCCTGTGGAGGAAATCTCTATACTTGTATCTGGCCTAAAACATTTGTTTACCCTACATCGACTCCTTCATGTACCACACATGGAATTTCTAAAGTTGAAATGTTAGGTTTTTCCGCACGTCTGGTGCGACAAACAGTTCACCTAGTTTAAATTTCCATCTCCCAGATGCTTTTGGTGCCAAGGACTCGTCTAGAAGTTTCTCTCTTGTCATTTTGGATTCTTCAAGAAATCTTTCTGAATTATTTTCTTGTAGTATATGTTCGATCGTAGACTCCTTCAAGTATTTCTTGCTACTGATGCACTCGTAGTCTGATTTACCCTTAGGCTCAACATGTTTTTCCATCTTTAAAAAAAAACTTCTGCGTTTCTACACGGATTGGAAATTTCTTCTTAGGCTATGGCTTTTGCAAGAATTTCTTAAAACTGGCGTCCACTATTGCTTTGGTTTCCTCTACAATTTGTTCATAAGGCAACTTCTCAGGTGCTGCCACCTTCTTAGGTTGCCTTTGCTTCTGGGATGAGGTCAATTTGATATGAACTCAAATTCTTAGATTGTCCACGTGATATCGACTTCGAGTGAGAGGAGTTGGCTCTCTTGGTGGCGGTGGTGGCGACTTCCGAGAGCGAGGAGCTGGCTTTCTTGGTGACAGTGGTGGCGACTTCGACGGGGAGGGGGTGGAGTTGGTTCTCTTGGTGGCAGTGGTGGAGACTTCTGAGGGGAGACTTGGCTCTTGTGGCAGTGCTGGCGAGTTCCACGGGGGTGGAGTTTGAGATCTTCTTGGTGACGGTGGTGGTGGGGATGACTATTGTTGGTCCTACTCTGCATCAGATGGCTCGTATGTCTCATCTTAAAACACTATGTAGTGCTTGTGCCACATAACAAAACCATCTACATTTGATTCAAGCTTCTTGGAACTCGTCTCTCGAGGGTAATCCATGTCAATCTTACGGTATGGCCTTCATATGGAGTCCACGTGGACCTTGGTGTATCCTTGAGGAATGGAGAGATCGTTCAAGAGAACCCCTTCCACGCATTTATCAACCTGCCCCATAGCCATCGTGGTGGTAATGTTCAAGGTGGCACAACAACCTTCCACACTTTGCTTTTTGTGATGCCGTCCATGGGGTAATAGGCAAATTCTTCTTCTGGAAACCCTGCGGATGCGCAGCTGCTCCGATGACCACCAGGGCTCAAAACATTATCTTCGGCTTGCTATTGTATGTTTCCTTGCTAAAGTGCTTCTTTGATTTTGGCGTATGTCATATGTCTCTCTTGAACTAGTTCTTGTTGTACTAAAGCCAACACCTCTACCAATTCTACTTTGGTTCTCTTCCGACTCTTGTAACTTTTGGTGTCTTGTGGGAATCCCCCTTTCCAAGGTACCATACCCTTGTCTCTGGTGCAGCCTAGGTGCTTCTTGGTTTGCAGTGGCAAAGTTAGCCGGTCTTTCACCCTTTCTAGCCTGAAAGAGCCTTGGGAAGACTAGGCATGGGCATCTGCAATTCTTTGAGTGACTTCCTCTCCTCTATCGCTTTTGAATGTTAGGTTGCCCTCTGACGACAAAGTCACCCCTCTCACGTACAAATAGTGCTTCACTCATTCAATCCAGTTAGCCGTCGTAGGTGTGGCACCACCATGGGTTCCATCTCTTCTCACTCATCGTATTTCCTCACATACCCACGTGAGCCAGTTTTGTGAGGGTATAAGTTATTGTAGGAGTTGGCCTTGTTTCCGTCACTTAGCTGTTGTGCTTCCTCTAACAGCCTGTACTCTATGAAATCATTCCAAAATGGTTCCACCGTCGGATAATCCTCCTATTTCGGTGTACGACCCTTCAAGTAATAATTTCTCCACAGCTTACCCTTGAAAGTCCTAAACATAGTGTCCATTATTGATATGGTATGACTCTTCTCTTTGGCCATATTTCATCCTTCAGGGTATTCAAACTTTGCCACCAACTTGCCCCACATAAGTTCCTTGATGTTATTGGGAACCACCCACTTGTCATCTCGTCTGCCTCTCTAACTTCTATATGTGACTGCAACATAGTCCCTCGCAAGACACCCGATTGCTATCTTAAATGACCCTAGAACAACTTTAGGTTTTGTGGGCTCCCCGGCTGAATTGACCTCCGTGATGAAGAAACGTCCCTCAGGCATCCTGCTAGGACCTCATCCACTCCTCTCTTCTCCGATCTCACCCTCTGGAGCATCAGCATCAAGATGATCTCTTCCTCTAGAGCATCAACTACGGTTGTCCCCTGCATAGCATCAACGGATGTGTAAAACTTAAATTGATCCATGTTGAGGTATGCACTCAGGCTACCATCTCATGTCTGGTCCATCTCCATGTTTGCAAGCTCATCTTGTACTGAGGCTAGACCCGAATCTGAGGAAGAGCCTTGTATCGGAGGGGGGATAGGTCAGGGCTGTACGTGGTGGTTGGATTTTGTACGTATCATTCCTACATAAAAATTCTAAAAGCATGAAATTCTAATTACATGAAGTCCTGAATTACATGAAATTGTAAGTATATAAAAATTCTAAAATACATGTTATAATTAACTTGCCAAATATATATATTCATATTATGACATCTTCAGTGAAATGCATGTAAAATTCACTAAATACATAAAAATTCTAAAAACATGAAATTCTAATGACATGAAGCCCTAAATTACATGAAGTTGTAAATACATAAAATTTCTAAAATACATGTTATGAGTTATATACCAAAGATATATTCATATTATGACATCTTAACTCAAATACATGTACAATTCACTAAATACATGAAAAAAATCTATGAACATGAAATTCTAATTACATGAAGCCCTGAATTACATGAAATTGTAAATACATAAAATTTCTAAAATACATGTTATGATTTACATGCCAAATATATATTCATATTATGACATCTTAACTGAAATACATGCACAATTCACAAAATACATGCACAATTCACTAAATACATGAAAAATCAAATGAGGTAACTCAAACACACTACCACTACACTTCTGCAGGGCCCTTCCTTGTGAAATGCCACAATTGGACAAAATAGCTAGGAAAATTGTTAGGCAATTATATCAATGAAATAATGAGAAATTGTACAAGAAATGAAGGTTCCAACAAATTAGGTTACAATAGTTCATATTTATTATTAAAGTAGCATGGCATCACATATTTTTTATTAAGCACGATTTTACATGAAAGTGACAACATTTCACAAGCACATACATCTTTCATTACATTTAAAGCATCAAAAGAATAGCAAGTCACTAAGAGCAGCCACAATGTGAGCTAGAAAACAGTGCTCGAAGGAATATTCCTTAGCAAGCACCGAAGCCCACCACTGCAGGTGCTGGTGCTTCAAACAACGAAGCCAGCACCGGAGCAACTACATGCACCAGTGCCAGATGAATATAAAATGATTTCTCTACTAGCAGCTAAAGAATGGTGGTTGGCCTCATTTACTCATCAACGGTCATACACCACAAGAAATTGTTGTCTCATAAAACTCCTGTATAAATTCATACAACCTGTGAAGAACACATAGCTACATCCTGTAGACATGGAGAGCTCCTATTCACCAAGTTTCACAAATTTACTCAACTCCTCTAACACTAGTTCTGATCCAAATGATCCAAACCTGCAACACTAGCTCAATTTCCATCCACACCACTATTCCATGAAGTATCCACCCCCATAGATGCCCCCAAATTTCCATGGTTACCCACACAATTTCAATCCCTTTGGAGGCCAATCAAGCTATCAACACTTCTCTTCCACACCAGCAAGCAATCATGGAGGTCCCAGTATGGGAAACTACCCATAGGGAGTCCTTGGTGCCTTTGCAGCCAAGGTCCATCATCTGCAGTTGGATCAATGGCTTTCTTTGGAGCTAGTGGAGGTAGCAGTTCATGAGCCGATGAGAGTAGCCCAATTGCTTCAGCTTCTCTAGTGTCCGGAGCGCAGCCAACACCCCAACGTCCTATAATTCAGATTGCAGGGGAGAGTGAGAGCAGCTCAGATGATAATGAAAAGAAAGCAGGGCATCAACTTTGGACTGAAGAGCAGAACCTACGGCTAGTAACCACGGCCAATTTCGTCGAAGATATCTGATGAGATGACACCTATTTCTACACATTGTGCAGACCCTTAGTAATTGGTCTCCCTATTTCCGTCAAAGGAGCAATGCATTTGAGGAAGTGGGCTTCTCACCCGTGCACAAATGCACTGTTGCTACGTGGATGTTGGCATATGGAACACCTGCTGATTTGTGGGATGAGAATCTACGAATAGCTGAAACCACAATTATTGAGTACATGAACCATTTTTGCCAAGGTGTGTTGGCAAATTTTGGTCAAGAATATCTAAGAAGGCCCTCAAGTGAAGACATCCAATGGTTACTTCATATAGGTCAAGCTCGTGGTTTTCCTGGCATGTTGGGAAGCCTAGATTGCATGCATTGGCATTGGAAAATTTGTCCAGTGGCATGAAAAGGGCAGTATACCCGTGGGATCAAGGAGTATCCACCGTCATGCTAGAATTCGTTTTCTCACATGACCTTTGGATATGACATGCTTTTTTCGGTGTTCCTAGAACAATGACATCAATGTCCTAAAACGGTCACCTTTGTTCACTGAAGTACTGCAAGGAAGAGCTCCAGAGGTTCGTTTTACTGTCAATGGGAATGAGTACAACATGGGGTACTACCTAGCAGATGGTATTTATCCAGAGTGGGCTACATTTATGAAAATAATCCCATTGTCTCGATATGAGAAAGATAAATAGTTTGCAGAACATCAAGAAGGAGCAAGAAAAGAGGTCGAACGTGCATTTGGTGTTTTGCCAGCTCGCTTTGCCATTTTGCATAACCCAGCACACATGTGGCAAATGTGATCACTTGCTGATATCATGTATGCATGAAAGGGATTCTTACAAAGTTCAGTATGGCCACGACTACCAGAGCGAGTATGACCAGGACAGCTCATCTGCACCATTAGCTGGATGCGGACATGGGCCAGTTCATGGATTTTCCAGGGTACTGCGGGTAGAAGAAGATATTCAAGATCGAGATATACATCGTCATCTCAAGGGGGAGCATCATTGTCTGAAGGAGGAGATCAAGCTTAGCAGCATTTAGTTTGTGTGCATTTTATCATAGTCCAAGTGTAATGGCTTAGTTTATATTTCTACTTTCATCTCATGCATTCCATTATTTATTTGTACTTAACTTATTCAATTTAATCTCATCCATTTCAAAACTGGTGCAAGAATCGTCCTATTTGAAATCTCAAATTGATAAAAAAAATTCAAACTACTTATTAAGAACTCCAAAAGAATCAGCATAAACCCGAGTGCTACTTCTCCACAGGCTGTATCGAGTCTCGAGAACCTTAATGGGCTGGGGGAGGAGAACCAAGGCATCACATTCATGGCACCCTGCGCCTGCCTCAGCTGGTCATTAGGCACCTCCCCGTGGCACTGGACTCCACCTTCTTTGTCCTCATGGCAGCGCCCTCCATCATCTGGTTCATTCCATGGTAGGGCCCTTCCAGTGATGCCATCTGTGCATTTCATTCCCATCAAGTGGCCTTCACCAGGCACCAGGCACAACGCCTCCTTCTGATTCCACCGGATTCACAAGAGGGAAGTGATATGGGACCAAGATTTAGGGAAAGGGACCTCGATTTTGTGGGAAGTTCAGAGATCAATTTGGGGGAATTTTTCTAGGGCTTCTGATGAGGGAAGAAAGAAAAGGAGGAGATTTTTCTCCCACGAAGGCATGGAGGGATGAAGCGGTGGTTGAGAAGACCTATATTTTTTATTTTGTATTGGGCCCACACTGCATGTGGAGTCGAAGCTACACGTTGTGAGGTAGCGACAGGTTAAAGCACCTGGTAGATGTGGCGGAAAGAGAAAATTGCAAGCTCCATCTACGCTATGGCTGGCCTAATGTAAATAAAATTTCTCTCAAAAGGTATATAACAATTGGCCCCAGGACTGTTGTAGTCCTGTTCCCTAACTGTCATATCTAACACATCATCGGTTGGGCAAATTTTCTAATGTCTCAGGTAGTAATTAGCATGTATAATTCCTCATATGCCACTAGCTAGAACTTAAATCTCTGATATGTCATTAGGCCCCACACGTCAGTGACTAAGGTGGCCCCATGCGTTATAGACACACGATGGCATATCAGGGATTCGTGAGTTTTACCCGTGGCATGTAAGGAATTGCCCCTAATTAGAATATGAGCAGAATTATCAAGTTTTAAAGCATCATCATGGACAGTGATACTGTGTTGAGTGAGAGCGAGCACAAAAATCTGAACACATGATGCAAAATAAGTACTGACAGTAGCTGAGAACTTATACCATGGATCAAATTAACAAGTAGCCCACTAGAGTGCGAACAACAGATGTTCCTCAGTGCGAACAAGTCACCGCATATGTAACATTATTGTTCAGAACAGAGAAAGGGAGAGAGAAAGGAGTGAAACCAAAATACTCACAATGCTATGCACTCAAATGAGTCAATAATCGAGGCTAGGCATGGCAAGGGACTAATGTAAGTATAATTGCTCTCATAAGGTATATAACAATTGGCCCTAGGACTATCATAGTTTTGCTCCCTAATTATCCTATCAAATACATCATCGACTAGGCAACTTTTCTAAGTTTTCAGCAAGTAATTAGAACCTAGGTAGAATTCTCAAGTTTTAAGGCATCACCATGGACAGTGCTACTGTGCCAAGTGAGAGAGAGCACAAAATCTGAACAATAGGATGCAAAACAAGTCCAAAAATGCCCAATCTCAGCAGCACTTGTTTTGCATAAAAAATATCCAATCTCATAAATTATATTCATCATCGAGCTACAATATCCGGAATAAAAAATGTCCAATCTTAGAAATTCTATTCATCATCGAACATGACTGCACATCACTATAATCATCTACCAATTAGAGGGGGAGGATATGGACGGGGAGGAGCGGGTGGTGAACCTCGATAGAGATGTGGATGGGGCAGCGGCCTCGAGGACGGAGGTGACAGGGATGGTGTGCGACGAGGCAGCGGCCTCGGGAACGAAGTCGATAGGGATGGGGCGGCAGCCTCAGAGACGGTGGCGTGGAGGTAGGCAGCGACAGGGACGCGACATCGGGGAGAGGACAGGGATGGCAGGGAGACAAGGATACTGTCAGCGGCCTCAAGGATGGTGGGGACAAGGCAGTAGCGGCGTCGGGAGAAGAGTGCGCAGGAGGCATATGAATGGAGTGAGCGAGTATGCGACTAAGTGTTGGCTATATATAAATAAGACAACAGTGCTAGTTCTAAGTAGCAACCGGCACTAATACAAGTATCAGTGCCGGTTCTAGGTACAAACCGGCACTAATGCATGTATTAGTGCCGGTTATTACTTAGAATTAGCACTGATAATAAAGAATATAGAAAATAATAATTGTTCTAATGTTAATAAAAAAAAGTAAGCTTCTTAGTTAATACATACCCTACATATAAATTAAAGCATATTATTACTCCATACATGCCCTCGATATAAATTAAAACATATTCTTACATCATGTTCTCGATACAAATTAAAGCTTATCCTAAATTTATACAAATTTTAGCAAATACATGAAAGCTACTTTTACTTTCATTATATGATTGATGCTTCATTATGGTCGCGGCATATGTAGGTAGCTTCCTCGGTGTCATCGATGAGCGGCAGTTCGACATTCTCTCCAAAAGGAGGTAGATCGTCGAATTATTCATAGTCTTCTTTGTCGACAACATTCTCAACACCGATAATCTTTCTTTTTCTTGAAGAACCATGTGACGTTCCTCCTTGTTAGCTGGGTCCGGGTCCTTTCCATAGTAGACTTGTGCAATATCCTTGGCAAGTATGAATGGTTCTTCTCTGTATCCGATGAGTTTGAGATCCACAGTAGTCATACCGTACTTGTCGACCTTAACTCCCCCTAGGAGTCTGACCCATTGGCACCAAAATGAGGGACTATCAAGTCGCCATATTCAAGCTCCCAAATCTCCTCTATGAATCAATAGTAGATCTCCCTATTACTAGCACAGTCATAGGCATCAATACAGACACAACTATTATGGTTAGTGCTCTTGTGGTCTTGTGCTTCGGTATAAAATGTATAGCCGTTAATCTCGAATGGTTGGAATGTGTGAATCATAGTTGATGGGGCATTACCCAACAGTTCAAACATAGTATCATTGGTATCTTTACCCCTCATGTGTTTACGTAACCAATTACCAAAATTATCTCTATGTTCTCTTGTGATCCAATCCTCTAACTTTGTTGGATTTGTGGAGCATAGCATGCTCACGTGCATATTGATATAAGGGCCCACTACAATTGATTGTTACAGAACTGCGAAATGTGCTTGAGTGAATGAAACGCAATCTTTGATATGGATTGAAGTATGACCTATAGTCATTTTCCCCTTTAGCTTCCCCTCACAGCGAAATATAGGCATATCAATCGTATTTAGTTTCATGTAGTCAATGCAAAACTCAATGACCTCCTCCGTAGTCCACCCTTGGGCAATGCAACCTTCTGGGTGACCTCGATTATAAATATATTTCTTCAAAACCCCCATCAACCTTTCGAAAGGATACATCTGATGCAGAAACATGGGACCAAGGCTCTTTATCTCACCCACATTGTGAACAATTAGATGGGGTATTATATCAAAAAATGTTAGAGAGAAAATAGTCTCAAACTGACATATAGTATGGACCACATCTTCCTGCAACTTTGTTAGTTTGTTCCGATAAATGACCTTTTATGAAATTGTGTTGAAGACCGAACACAACTTTATGATTGGGTCTCGGACCTTATCTAGTAGAATACCTCTAATTGCAACTGGAAGTATCTGCGTCATCATCACGTGACAATCATAACACTTCATGCCAATTAAGTTCTTATCTTTCTTGTTTACTAACCTGCCGAAACTTTGACATTACGCAAGCAACTACACAGGCTGATCTTCTCTTCTTTGCTCATAATGTAGCAAGCTGTGAGAGGTTTCTTTTTACCATTGTCTAATTGTATGTAATGTTGGTCCTTCCTGAGGTTCATTTCTTCCAGATCCAGTTGTGTGTTTAGTGTATGTTTTGTTTTTCCATATATGTTTAGTAAGGTACCAATAAAGCTATCAAACACATTTGTCGGTGTATTAGGAACCAGGGGTCCCTGAGTCCCAAGACCGGACCGGCCGTCCGCCACATGTCACCATCCCGCGGGGTCCACCCTGCAGGAGAAGAAGAAACTAAGCCCCGGGGGAAGGTGCTCGGGGCCGTAGCCTCTAGGTTCCCGAGCACCCCGGTTCCCCGATGATCCGCAGAGTCCAAATACCGGGAAGGAAGTGCTCATCCAAGTGCTCGGGAGAGAGTGCTCGGGGTTGCACGTGGTAGCCCCCGAGGACTCAGTTCCCCGAAGATCTCACCCAAGTGCTCGGGAGAGAGTGCTCGGGGCTGCACGTGGCAGCCCCCGAGGACTCGGTTCCCCGAAGGTCTCATCCAAGTGCTCGGGAGAGAGTGCTCGGGGCTGCACGTGGCAGCCCCCGAGGACTCGGTTCCCCGAAGGTTTCATCCAAGTGCTCGGGAGAGAGTGCTCGGGGCTGCACGTGGCAGCCCCCGAGGACTCGGTTCCCCGAAGGTCTCATCCAAGTGCTCGGGAGAGAGTGCTCGGGGCTGCACGTGGCAGCCCCCGAGGACTCGGTTCCCCGAAGGTCTCACCCAAGTGCTCGGGAGAGAGTGCTCGGGACTGCACGTGGCAGCCCCCGAGGACTCAGTTCCCCGGAGGTTCGCGCAAGATCGTCCGACGACTCAAAGGGTCCCATCGTCGGGGTGTCAGCCAGTCAAGGGCCCAATGCCGCATTTAATAGGCACGCGCGGCCTGACATCCTGACATCCTGACATTCTCAGCTGCCCACGCCCCAGTGTCAGACCCTGCCATGCACTGGCAGGGGGGCGTGGGTCCATTAAATGCACGGGTCCTGTCCCGTTTCATCTGGATGCCTCGGGATAAACGTTGCCAGAATCGAAGCGCTCCGCCTGCCACCCTGCCCTGGCAGAAGAACAAGACAGGGTGGGCGCACCGGGCACCTCTGAGGCTGCCCGGTGGGCCCCCTTAATGGCGCCGGAGGGCATCCACAGTGGCGGGTGGTCGGATGCGCGCCGCATTTTTCCACCGCCCCTGTCACTTCGCCAAGACGGAATGATGACGCCTTTCTCCGTGTTACCTTGGTATTTGTGCCCCCTCTTTCCCATTCTGGATAAGTCAAGGTCGGCGCGCCTATAAAAGGAAAGGATAGAGAGCCCTCGAAAAGGGGACGGAAAAACAAGGAGAGCAAGGCAAGGAAGCCCAGATAAAAAGGCGAAGAACATCACAAACAAGCAAAAGCCAAGCTAAACACGAGAGCCAGCCCAGGGAGCACGCTGCTTGCAGCACATGCTCTCCTTAGGCACCCGCCCGTTCAGGCCACGCCGAACACTCCGGAAGGCCGGTGGATACAAGATGTCGTCGCTTTGGTCGGCAATGCTCGTCGCCAGGTGCAGGCCGGGAGTCCTCGCACCACTTCCCGGCATGGTGCCGCCAGAGCCGGCTCCTCAACGGGCAACACCCGCACGGGCCGAGGGGTCTCCAGGCGGAGTGCCATCCCCCTGGTCGTGTCTGAAGCCCGGGACCTTCGTTTGCGCCTTGACGAGCGGAGGGACCACGAGGATGCCCGAGTTACTCTCGAGCGTCAGTGGGAGACCCGGCAGGGGGTCGGGGCAGAGGACCAGGCTTCCTCTCTCCCGGCCCAAGGCCACCGGGGATCCCCGGCTCGCCGCCACTCGCCACCGAGGACCCCCGCTCGCGCTGCGGGGTACGGCACCGGCTGCCGTGCCTTCACCGCCGAGCTCCACCGGGTCAGGTGGCCTTCCAAGTTCCGCCCCGAGCTGCCGGAGAAGTACGACAGGTCCATCGACCCCGTCGAGTTCCTCCAGATCTACACAACGGCCGTCCAAGCGGCCGGAGGCAGCGAAAAGGTGATGGCAAACTACTTTTATGTTGCCCTGAGGGGCTCCGCCCGCTCTTGGCTTATGAACTTACCCCCAGGGTCTATCGGCTCCTGGGATGACCTGTGCCACCAGTTCGTGGCCAACTTTCAGGGCACGTTTACGCGTCCCGGTTTGGAGTGCGACCTTCACGCCGTCCAACAGCAGGAAGGGGAGACGCTACGGCGCTTTATACAGCGTTTCAGCCAGGTTCGCAACACCATTCCACGAGTGGCCCCCCATGCTGTTATTGTTGCTTTCCGGTAGGGCGTCCGCGATGAGCGGATGCTCGAAAAGCTAGGTACGCATGAGATCGAGACCACTGCGGAACTCTTCGCACTGACCGATAAGTGCGCCAAGGCTGCGGAGGCCAGGGCGTGGCATGCTCCTCGCCCCGCCTCCGACCAGCCAAGTTCTTCCCGCTCCGACAAGCGGAAAAAGAAGAAGAGAAGGAAGCGCGAGGTCGCTCCCGTTGAGCCAACCCAGGTCCCCGCTCATAGGGTGCCGCAAGAGCCCGATCACCGGCAAGGGCGCCGGCCGGATGTCGATCGACGCCCCGTCAGGGCCCTGCTCGGGCTCCTCCTCGGGCCTCCGTGCCTACGAGGGCCCCGGCTCCAGCAAGGGCACCAGCTCCAGCGAGAGCCCCGGCCCCTGGCCGAGCTCCCGCTCCAGCAAGGGCCCCCGCTCCCGCGGGGCCCGAGCCAGGTAAATGGTGTCCCATACACCAGACCAGATGGCTCGTGGAGCAGCGCCAGAGGGAGCGCGACGAGTCCCGTGGAGGAGGCGATACTGAGGTCACCCCCGACAACGCCGAGCTCGGCTTCCCGGAGCCCGAGCACACCGTCGCCTTCATCGACGGGGGTGCGTATACGCCTTCCTCGCGCCGTGGCATCAAGGTCATGCAACGCGAGGTGTGCTCGGCAACCCCGAGCGAGGAGGCCGCAAGGCCCCTAAGGTGGTCGGATACTTCGATCACGTTCAGCATGGCTGATCACCCCGCCAGTACTGCAGCCGTGGGGTGACTACCTTTGGTAGTGTCCCCCACTGTCTGCAATGTCAAGGTCGGCAGGGTGCTGATCGACGGTGGTGCCGGCCACAACCTCCTTTCCAAGGAGGCTTTTGAGAAGCTACAGGTGTCTTCCCGACGCCTAAAGCCGTCGCTCCCTTTCTGTGGAGTGACCCCTGGGCACTCCCTGCCCCTCGGGCAGGTTGAGTTGCCTGTCACGTTCGGGAGCCGGGACAACTTCCGCACGGAGTGCCTCCTCTTCGACGTCGCAGAGCTCCCTCTCCCCTACAACGCCATCCTCGGGTGTCCGGCGCTCGCCAAGTTTATGATGGCCGTGCATTATGCATACCTTACGGTTAAGATGCCCGGCCCCGCAGGCTCCATCTCTGTGATCGCCGATTCCTGCGGCGCCATCTCCTGCGCTGAACAGTCATACATGGCTCTGGTCTCAGCGCAGGCCGAGGTCGATGGCTCTACAGGGGGCCCGGGACCCTCTTCATCCAAACCCCGACTCGCCGCCGATACCTCTGTTCCAACGAAGGAGGTCGTGGTGGGCGAAGACGCTACCCAGGTTGTCCGTATCGGCGGTGACCTGGGCAGCAAATAGGAAAGCGCGCTCGTCACCTTCCTCCGGGCTAACGTAGACGTGTTTGCCTGGCAACCGTCCGACATGCCCGGGATCCCTAGGGAGGTGATCGAGCATCACTTGGCGGTGCGTCCGGACGCCCGCCCGGTGAAGCAGAAGGTCCGGCGGCAGGCGCCAGAGCGCCAGGAGTTTATCCGTGAACAGGTCAGCAAGCTCCTCAACGCCGGATTCATCCGAGAAGTCCTCCACCCCGACTGGCTAGCAAACCCGGTCATCGTCCCGAAGGCCAATGGCAAGCTCCGCATGTGCGTGGACTACACCGACCTAAATAAGGCTTGTCCTAAAGATCCCTTCCCCTTACCTCGCATTGATCAAATTATAGATTCAACTGTGGGATGCGATCTTTTATGCTTTCTAGATGCAAACTCTGGGTATCACCAGATTCGCATGGCCGTAGGGGACGAGGAAAAAACTGCTTTTACCACCCTGGTGGGGACTTATTGCTACATGTCAATGCCTTTCGGCCTGCGCAACGCTGGATCATCCTTCCAGCGCGCTATTCGTATTACTCTTGACTCGCAGGTTGGCCGTAACATCGAGGCTTACATCGACGATCTCGTGGTCAAAACCCGAGACCGTGCCACCCTGCTCGAGGACCTTGCCGAGACTTTCAACAGTCTCCGTTCTACCCGCCTCAAGCTCAACCCGGAGAAGTGTGTCTTCGGGGTGCCGGCGGGCAAGCTCCTTGGTTTCTTGGTCTCTAGCCGAGGGATCGAGGTCAATCCAGAGAAGATCCGGGCCATCGAGCAGATGCGACCCCCGGTTCGACTCAAGGAGGTTCAGCGCCTCGCCGGCTGCATGGCAGCCCTCGGGCGCTTCATCTCCAAGCTCGGGGAGCGAGGGCTCCCCCTCTTCAAGCTTCTGAAGAAATCCGGTCGTTTTGACTGGACGCCGGAGGCCGAGCAGGCCTTCCGCGACTTAAAGAAGTACCTTACTTCGCCACCCGTGTTGGTGGCTCCCTCTCAAGGTGAGCCCCTACTACTCTACGTTTCGGCCACTCCTCAGGTCGTGAGCATAGTGCTGGTGGTGGAGCGCGACGAGTGTTTGGGGCCGGGTGCTGGGTCCCAGCTCCCAGAGGCCCCCGACCACTCACTTGTCCTCGCGGCTCCCCCTGGGCAAGGGGTCGAGCCCGAGCACACTGCTCTTCCCAGCCAGGGAGTCGAGCCCGAGTGCCCGGCCAGCCCCGACCGTGCCGCCAAGCCTGGGGGCTGCGGCAGCCCCCCGGGTGGAGCCGCCGTCCGGGCTCGCCGGGTGCAGCGACCGGTGTACTTCGTCAGCAAAGTCCTCCGGGAAGCCAAGACAAGATATCCCCAGGCGCAAAAGCTACTCTATGCCATGCTCGTCGCCTCCCGGAAGCTGCGCCACTACTTCCAGGCGCACAAGGTCTCGGTGGTTACCGCTTATCCACTGGGACCCATTCTCCGGAACCGGGAAGGCACTGGGCGCGTTGTCAAATGGGCGGTCGAGCTGGCGGAGTTCGACCTACACTTCATCAGTCGCCAGGCAATCAAAAGCCAGGCGCTCTCCGACTTCCTGGCAGAATGGACGCCCGTCCCCTGCATTGTCCCGGAAGAGATCTCTGCCTATCCCGGGCACGACGCGCCCGGGTACTGGGTCATGCACTTCGACGGCTCCCTCTCACTGAAAGGCGCAGGGGCCGGAGTGGTTCTCACCTCCCCAACGGGTGAAGAGCTCCGGTACGTCGTACAGTTGCAGTTCCGTGCATCCAACAACATGGCGGAGTATGAAGGTCTCATCGCCGACCTCCGGGCTGCGGCGGGGCTCGGGATTCGTCGCCTCCTGGTCAAAGGGGACTCCCAACTGGTCGTCAACCAGGTATCCAAGGAGTACCAGTGCACGGATCCTCAAATGGCTGCGTACGTGGCTGCAGTCAGGAAGCTCGAGAGACGCTTCGACGGCCTCGAATTGCGGCATATCCCTCGCCGTGACAATGCTCCGGCCGACGAGCTCTCTCGCCTGGCCTCCTCACGTGCGCGCGTCCCTGCTGGAGTCTTTGAAGAAAGACTCGCACGGCCTTCCGTCCTGCCTGCCGAACAGGATGAAGGGGAAACCTCGAACTCAATTCAGGGGACCCCGGCGGTGCCCTCAGTGGGAAGCCCCGTCAGGGCGCCGCCGTCCAGAGAGTGCGCTGTGCTCGCCGAATGTTCTCAAGATGCCTCGTGGATGTCTGACATCCGAGGGTACTTGAAAGAAAAGTTCCTACCCGAGGATGAGGCGTCTGCCGAAAGAATTGCTCGGCAGTCCAGACGCTATGCCATAGTAGATAGGGATCTCTACCGGCGTAGCGCAGGAGGTGTCCTCCTGAAATGCATCTCCCGGGCAGAAGGCGGCGATCTTCTCGCTGAGGTCCACGAGGGCGAGTGTGGTGGCCATTCATCGTTCTGCACGTTGGTCGGGAAGGCCTTCCGGCAAGGTTTCTACTGGCCTACAGCTCTCCAGGATGCTTCCGAGCTGGTTCGGCGCTGCAGGGCGTGCCAGTTCCATGCAAAGCAGATTCACCAGCCAGCTCAGGCTCTTCATACCATTCCCCTGTCATGGCCTTTCGCGGTCTGGGGTTTGGACATTCTGGGTCCATTCCCCCGAGCAGTCGGGGGCTATGCATACCTATATGTCGCTATCGACAAGTTCACCAAGTGGCCGGAGGCGGTCCCAGCCATCAAGGTGACCAAAAACATGGCGCTCCAGTTTATCCGCGGCATCACCAGCCGCTTTGGCGTCCCGAACCGGATCATCACCGACAACGGCACCCAATTCACTAGTGCCTTGTTCGGGGACTATTGCGAAGATCTCGGCATCAAGCTCTGCTTCGCTTCCGTCGCTCATCCTCGGAGTAACGGGCAGGTCGAGCGCGCCAACGCGGAGATACTGAAGGGCCTCAAAACCCGGACCTATAACGTGCTCGCTAAGCACGGAAAGGGATGGGTGGACGAGCTGCCAGCCGTGCTGTGGGCTAATCGGACTACGCCAAGCCGCGCCACCGGGGAGACTCCGTTCTTCCTCGTCTATGGCGCCGAAGCAGTCCTCCCCTCCGAGCTCACTCTGGGCTCCCCTCGAGTACATGCATACTCTGAGGGTGAGCAGGAACGGCAAAGACGCGACGACGTGGACTACCTGGAAGAGCGCCGGCGGCGTGCCGCTGTCCGGATGGCTCGGTACCAGCAGAGTCTACGGCGTTATCATCTGCGCCATGTCCGGGCCCGGTCTCTCGAGGTGAGAGACCTAGTTCTCCGACGCGTCCAGTCGCGCGAAGGAATGAATAAGCTATCCCCTGTGTGGGAAGGTCCCTTCACCGTGATCGCGATCCCCCGGGCGGGTTCTTTCAGGTTAGCGACGGAAGAGGGACAGCCACTCCCAAATCCGTGGAATATCGAGCATCTCCGACGCTTCTACCCATAGAATGGTCGTGCTCGCAGCTCAGGTCGGCAAGGCCGGGGGCTTCTCCCCGTCCAAGTAGTCCAAGGGCTCCGACCCCTTGGGTAAGTCTCTATCACCCAACCTTGTAAATATTGTACATTCAGTATTTCAATAAGCAATCGTTGTATCGAAATACTTTTTCTGGATTCCGTATGTTTAATCTGTCTGGTGAGGTGCTTGATTGTGCGAGAAAAAGTTCGCTCTCTCTCTTTTTCCCCGCTGATAAAAGAATCCCGATCGGTGTGCATGCGAGCAGTCGCCGCTGACTTACGTCCGGCATGGTAGGCTGTGGTGTTCGGTGTCATGGAAGGCTCCCGGGCACTACCGAGTTTTGGGGTGCTCTGGGTAATCCCATCACTCGAGCTGCTCGAGTAGTCCGGAGCTCGGGCCCCCGGAGCGGGCTGTCGGTGCTCGGTCTGGTCTGTCATACCCAGGCGCCACCGAACCGTAGGACCTCTGGGTTATGCCTCTGCCCGCTCTTGTCCGCCGGATTGGGTGTTCGAGAGGTCTCGGGTCGAAAACGAGAGCAGTCTATAGCAAGTACCGCACTAGCAGAGCGCACCAGACAAAGAAATTCTATTTTCTATCTTAAGTCACAGGCTGGCAATCGTGAGCAGTTCGGCCGCGAGGGTTTCAATGCCCCGGTCTCTGGTCGGCCCCAAGGGTCCTCGGGTGGTCCTACCACTTAGGCATGGGTGGTCGAGATCACCCGACCCCAGGAGCCTCGTATGCCTCTTGGCACTAGGACGCTCCGTTGGAAGAATCAAGTTCCCGGGCACCCGAGCTCGGAAGCACGTCCCTCCTGGATCGGTGGGCCGGAAGGCCGACAGCTGTCCGGTGAGTGGTTACATTCAGGCAAGTCTGCTTTCGGTAAATTTATCTTCCCGAGTCATTCTCGGGGGCTCTCGCGCCTTAATCTGTTCGGTGAGGTGGTTTCCTCGCATGCAAAAACCCTGCCGCGCGTCTACTTTTTCCCAGAACGACAGAACGGTTTGCAGAAAGGAGTAGCGCGCGTGCGGTAATGTCTGACCGAAGCCCTTCGTGGTGGTCGTGGTGTTCGGTCCGCTTTTAAGGACCCCGAGCACTACCGAGTCCTCGGGTACCCTGGGTAATCCTATCGCTCGAGCTGCTCGGGTAGTCCGGAGCTCAGGTCTCGAGGGCGGGCTGTCAGTGCTCGGTCCGGCCCGTTTCAAGCCCGGGCACCACTGGACCGCGAGGACTCTTGGTCACATTCTCGCCTGCACGTGTCTCCCTTCTACTAACTGAGTGGTCGCAAAGTGAAAAAGTGTTCACTAGGCACGGCGTGTTCCGAACGGGATTGATCCATCTCCCGGGTAAGGAAGTCTGTGTCTTTGTTCTTAACTTAGGCAATGCAGACTCGCGAGAGCTCGAAGGCCGACTGCGCCAGCAACAGCGATCAGGACCACTTTATCCTCGGGGACGGGAAGGTCGGGAACGGCCCGACTGAGTACTCCCCGGGACTTCAAGGTGAAACTCCAGAAGAAGTATCAAACACTCAGAGAAATTGGAGTTGCGAGCTCAAGGAAAAACTGCCATTAATATTCACAGGATATATACAAGGCATTTTCTAAGAGTTCACTCCTACATCTACATTCGTCAAGACAACAAAAGAAAAAAGACTACAAAAGATCTAGTCGGCCGCAGAGGCGTCGGCTGAATCCTCTGAGTCGTCCCCGGGGGCTGGCGGCGGCGGCACCTCTCGCCTGAAGCCGGCCGCCACCACGGCGGCGGTACTCCGGACCGCTACCCGGGCGGCCTCTCCCTCAGCCTCGACCACTCCCTCCCGCGCCGGCTCCAGCGGGAAGTTTGGGTCCCTGCTTCGGTAGCAGGCCAGAACGTGCTCAGCCACTGCATGTGCCAAGCCACGTCCCTCCCGGGCGGCGAGTTCCTGGACTGCCCAAGGCAGGGCCTCGAGGCGCTCGCAGACCTGCTGCAGCCCCAACACTTGTCGTGCGGGGCCATCGCCCTTCTCGCCTTCAACGAGCCGTCCGAAACCACCCTTCTCTACGGCCCGCCGCATCCGCCGGAGTATGTCTTCCAGCATATGCTCGAGGTTGACCCGCGAGACAAAGGCGGTCTCGAGCTTCTCCTTGGCGGCCCGTAGCTGCGCCTCGAGTCCCTGGTTCCCGACCGGACCGGAAGAACCGCCAACTGCTGCGGGGGCGGCAGCCTGCTTCGTCTTGGCCACCATCTCGGATAAAGCGCGTTCGCGGGCGGCCAGTTCCGCCTCATGCTTCGCGTTCTGCTCCGCCCTGGTCGCCATGGCCGCCGCCGCCGCGTCAGCCTCGCCTTCTCGACGACTCAGTTCGCCTTCTCGGCGACTCAGCTCGCCCTCCCGCCGGGCCAGCGCGTCCTCCTTCTGGGCCACCGAATTCTCCCGGGCATCGAGGTCCGACGCCGACAACTCATTGTCCACCTCCCGGATGGAGACGTTCTCCTCCCAGCGGTGGATCTCTTCTCTGATCTTCCGGAGGTCATCTTCCCAGCGCTGGAGGTCGGCGCGCGTCTTCTCGGCCGCGCCCTCCCGGCGGGTCAGCTCGGCTTGCCGCTCCTCCGCCGCCTGCTCCCGGGCTACGACTGCCAACTCCCTCTCCTGCGCCTGCCCCATCCTGGCAAGGGCCTCGGCAGCTTGCTGCTTCGATGCCTCAGCCAGGCGGGCGGCGTCTTCTCGTTCCCGCGCGGCCTCTACCCGCACGGTCTTCAAAATTTCTTGTTCCCGCGCGGCTTCCGTGCAGATGTCTTCTAAAAACCTTCTGCTCCCGCGCGGCCGCCGCACGGGCCTCCTCCTGGGCGCCCGCCAGCTGCGCCTTCTCCAACACCAAGCGGGCGCGCTCAGCTTCAAGCTCCCCCTCCTTAGCATCCACCGCTGCGCCCAGCCGCCCGACCGCTACTTTGACGCCTTCAATGGCGGCCAGGAAAGGGTCGGCGGGCTGGCCGGGCGCCGGTGGGGCCCAGGCTTCTCCGCAGAGTGCCTCCAAGGGGGCCGAGCTCTCTGCAGGGCCCCGCGCTGCCATCCGCCCCGGGCTCTGCCTGCCCGGGGTAGGCTCCGCCGGCGCCGAAGACTCGGACAGCTACCGCATTCCCGCATCGGCCGCCCTGTCCGCCGGCCCCGGCAGGGCATCCACCTCCACCATCATCTGCCCCGGGCTCTCCGCGCCTGGGGTAGGTTCCGTCGGCGCCAAAGATTCGGATGGCTGCTCCGCCTCTCTCCCGCTGGCCGTCGCCTCCGCCTCTCTTCCGCTGGCCGCCACGACGATTGGAGCCTCCGCCGTTCCGGTGCCCGCCTCCGTCGAAGCTGCAGGCGGGCTCGGTTCTGGTCTCGGCACCCGCGCCTCCCCCGTCGCAGTAGCGCCTACGGTCGGCCTACGGGAGACAAATGAAAAATGCCGAAGCTTAGTTCGGGCCAGAAATGCCCATGGAAAAGCAAGAAAGGAGACTCACCGATATCGCCATTTAGCCGCTGGGAGCCTGATGTTCGGGTCCGGCGCTGTCGGTCCGGACTCCTCCCGCCGCCTCTTCCGCTGGGGGCTCAGCTGAACCGCTGCGCGGGCCTCGGGCGCCGCCGGGCGGGCCTCGTGTGCCGCCGCGCGGGTCTCGGTTTCCGCCATGCGGGTCGCGGGCGCCGGTGCAAGCCCCATCCGCACCAGACGCGGTGCCAGCACTGGAAATGCCGCTGCTGCCATTGGCGATGGCGGAGAATCTGGCACTAGGATCAGGGCCCGGGGACGCTTTCCCCGATCTCCCGGCGCCACCTCTTCGACAACTTCAGTCGCGCCCTCCTCCCTGGCACGGCGGCTGCTACCTGCGGCGACCCCTTCACCATCCCGTGCCGAGCTGCCAGCGACCTCCTCGCCAAGTAGCTCCTCCAGCCCAGGGAGTTCGGAGGCCTCGGGACTTCGGCTTTTTGGCCGATCCACAGGTCCCTGGGCGTCGAACTCCGGCAGCCCCGCCATAATGGCCACCCGGTTGGGGTTGGCGCAGAGCGCCATCTCCGGCCACGGGAGCTCCGTCCGGCCCATGTTCCGGTGATCACCCGTGTCATCCCCCGCAGTTCCGCCTGCCCCAGATCCCAGCTCGCGCCGATCTGGGTCCTGGTGATGTCCTCCGGCCCGGTATAGAACCAACTCGGCCGGGCCCGCTCTCGCAAAGGCGCCAGCCGATGGCGTAGGAAGTCCACGACCACCATGACGGAGGTCAGCCCGGACTCGCGCAGCTCCAGGATGCGCTCCAGCACCGGCTTCAGCCTCGCATCTTCTGGTAGCGGCGCCTCCCACGTCGATCGCCGAGGTTCCGCCGCCGCCTCTGGCAGCTCGAGGCGCTCGTGGGGGTCGACGTCGACGAAGAACCAGTCCCGTCGCCACTCCTCCCACTTGCTGCGCAGCACCTGGGGAATGTAATGATCCCCCAGGCCGTCCCGGAGCCGAAGGTTGCAGCACCCCGCGACGTCCGCCGTGGAGTGCCCCCTCTTCTTCCCCACCGGTCGAAGGACGAAAAAATGGCGAAGCAGCGTCACCGACGGCATCACCCCCACGAACATTTCACAGAAATGCGCGAAAGTCGCCAGCGCCACCACAGAGTTGGGGCTTAGGTGCACCAGCTGAATGCCGTACGTCTCCAACACTTGCAAGAAGAAGGTGGAGAACGGCGGCACCAACCCCGCCGCCACAAAAGAAGTGAAGAGGACGATCCGCCCAGGGACGGTCGTCGCCGGCGTCAAAGTCGCCGGCCTCACCACCACAGCACCTTCTTGCCCCTCCGGCACCAGCAGCTTCCTGATTTTGTCCGCCGCCTCCTCGTTACTCAGACGAGACTCCGGCAAGATGCTGACCGAAGCCTTGTCCCGGCGTCCTCCTCCAACCCTCGTCATCTCGGCAAGGATGGAAGGTATTTTGGTGGTGGAAAGAGAGAGAGAAGGAAGAATGCTCCGGTCGCCTGAGAATTTCCTAAGAGCTTCGGAGCACAAAGAAGGCAAGAGCACGAGTGCAAGAAAGCGTAAAAGAGGGGAACAGACCGATCCATTCCCCCTTTTATATCTCAAAGTTCAAAAACTGCCGCCCAAACGGTTCGCTCGGCGAAGTGTCGCCTCGATCGACGCAACTGCCAGGCGAATCTCCCGCCGATCGCGCGATATCAGCGGCTGCCAGGCGTATTTTCCTCGATCTACGCGGCGACCGCGCGTGCCGCCCGTATGGTCATCATACCCTTCGGAAGTTGTGTGGACACGCGTTCACTCTTTTTTCCCGTTGGGGCGTACTTGAGGTCTGGGTCCGCAAGGGCCACCTCTCAAAAGCTTGCCACGTGACGTCTGCACCAGCCTCGGCCTCGGCCGCGATGAAGGGCCCATTCGAAGTCTCCGTCCCGTCGCCTACCAATGGACCCGGGGGCTACTGTCGGTGTATTAGGAACCAGGGGTCCCTAAGTCCCAAGACCGGACCGGCCGTCCGCCACATGTCACCATCCCGCGGGGTCCACCCTGCAGGGGAAGAAGAAACTAAGTCCCGGGGGAAGGTGCTCGGGGCCGTAGCCTCTAGGTTCCCGAGCACCCCGGGGAACCGGGAAGGAAGTGCTCATCCAAGTGCTCGGGAGAGAGTGATCGGGGTTGCACGTGGCAGCCCCCGAGGACTCAGTTCCCCGAAGATCTCACCCAAGTGCTCGGGGCTGCACGTGGCAGCCCCCGAGGACTCGGTTCCCCGAAGGTCTCATCCAAGTGCTCGGGAGAGAGTGCTCGGGGCTGCACGTGGCAGCCCCCGAGGACTCGGTTCCCCGAAGGTCTCATCCAAGTGCTCGGGAGAGAGTGCTCGGGGCTGCACGTGGCAGCCCCCGAGGACTCGGTTCCCCGAAGGTCTCATCCAAGTGCCCGGGAGAGAGTGCTCGGGGCTGCACGTGGCAGCCCCCGAGGACTCGGTTCCCCGAAGGTCTCATCCAAGTGCTCGGGAGAGAGTGCTCGGGGCTGCACGTGGCAGCCCCCGAGGACTCGGTTCCCCGAAGGTCTCATCCAAGTGCTCGGGAAAGAGTGCTCGGGGCTGCACGTGGCAGCCCCCGAGGACTCGGTTCCCCGAAGGTCTCACCCAAGTGCTCGGGAGAGAGTGCTCGGGGTTGCACGTGGCAGCCCCCGAGGACTCAGTTCCCCGGAGGTTCGCGCAAGATCGTCCGACGACTCGAAGGGTCCCATCGTCGGGGTGTCAACCAGTCAAGGGCCCAATGCCGCATTTAATAGGCACGCGCGGCCTGACATCCTGACATCCTGACATTCTCAGCTGCCCACGCCCCAGTGTCAGACCCTGCCATGCACTGGCAGGGGGGCGTGGGTCCATTAAATGCACGGGTCCCGTCCCGTTTCATCTGGATGCCTTGGGATAAACGTTGCCAGAATCGAAGCGCTTCGCCTGCCACCCTACCCTGGCAGAAGAACAAGACAGGGTGGGCGCACCGGGCACCTCTGAGGCTGCCCGGTGGGCCCCCTTAATGGTGCCGGAGGGCATCCACAGTGGCGGGTGGTCGGATGCGCGCCCCATTTTTCCACCGCCCCTGTCACTTCGCCAAGACGGAACGATGACGCCTTTCTCCGTGGCACCTTGGTATTTGCGCCCCATCTTTCCCATTCTGGATAAGTCAAGGTCGGCGCGCCTATAAAAGGAAAGGATAGAGAGCCCTCGAAAAGGGGACGGAAAAACAAGGAGAGCAAGGCAAGGAAGCCCAGATAAAAAGGCGAAGAACATCACAAACAAGCAAAAGCCAAGCTAAACACGAGAGCCTCAAGCTCTCTGTAGGTAGCTCACCCCTGTAACAGATACATTCTTGAATAATTCCCTTCAAGAAGAGATATAACATACACACAAGAGTAGGGTGTTACGCCTCCGTGCGGCCCGAACCTGTCTAAACCCCGGTGCACCCATCTTTCTCGCACTAGGGCGATCATCTCCCACCAGCCACTGCATTTATTTCCGTTCCCGCTTATTTCCCAAACAAGCTTATTCAGGATCATCCCCCCGGCCGAATCTCTAAAAAGGGGTCTCTCGGGATCCCTGCGACAGGAGTTCATCCTCCGACAACATTCTTCTCCACGTTCACGACTTCGATTGCGTGTCGGACCATAAGATACTTCCAATAAGACAGTAACCAAAATATTGATATCTTTTTCCATACAGGAGCATGTTGCCTAGTTGGGATTTTTTACTGTTTGACATCTTTCTAAGTACAACTCTAAGTATCTTTACCATCTTAAATATATATTCTCTAGTGCGAATCTTCAGAGCTTGATGAGGCTCTATTGTTCGTCAAAAGCTCTTTTATTCTTGTGGTATGGTTGATCCGGACGAAGAACCTACAGTAACCCATGAAGATCATTTTTTGGCTGTTCGTCAACCACCACCCCCTGTTTCCTTTAAGCATTTAACACACCCATTATACCCTTTTACAATCTACCCTAATAGGTTTCTAAGAGCAGGCCAATCTGAGACGTTACGAATAGCATTTCGCGTAGAGTGAAATTCTCACGTCTGTACTCCATCTTTCCACAATACAAGAAAATCTTCAACCAATGGTTTGAGGTACACATCGATATCGTTGCCAGGTTGATTCGGCCCACTAATCAACAAAGGCATCATAAGATACTTCCGTTTCATACACATCCAAGGCGGAAGGTTGTAGATACATAGAGTCACGGGCCAAGTGCTATGAGTACTTATCGTATTTCCAAAAGGATTCATCACATCCGTACTCAACTCGAACATTATATTCCTCACCATCATTGAATTCCTTATATTTTGTATCGAACTCCTCCATTGCATGCCATCAGCAGAGTGTCTAAGCATTCCATCTTTCTTGCGATGTTCAGCGTACCATCGTATCAACTCGGTATTCTCTTTGTGAGCAAACAATTGCTTTAAACAGAGGATTATAGGGAAATATCAAACCACCTTAATGGGGTCTTTTTTTCTTTCTCTTCACCCTCACGCCATCGCTCTTGATATCATCAATATTGCACTTATACCGTGGTGCATTGCAATTGCAACACGCTTCCAATTCTACATCCTCGTCGTGAAACAACATGTAATCATTTCCACATGCATGTATTTTCTCTACTTCCAATCCCAACGGGTAAACAACCTGCTTGGCATGGTACATATTTTTGGACAACATGTTCCCCTTTGGAAGCAATTACCTCAAGAATTCTAAAAATTCATTGAAGCCTTTATTGGTCCAACCATTTCTAGCCTTCATTTGTATCAGTGTCAGCACCACATGCAACTTGTTGTGCTCATCTTTATAGTTTGGGTAAACTGGTGTTTTAGAGTCATCTACCATGTGCTGGAACTTTTGATGTTATCTTTCACTGGTGAAGTCCCACTCCCTATCGCGCAATATTTGTTCTATGTTGTCTTCATTGTTGCCAACAAAAGTATCACCTCAATCATTCTCGACAAAAAGTATCTTTGAATACCGACATATCTAAGTCTTCATTAGCCATCATATTATTGCCTTCGTCTTCTTCGACTATTTGTTGCCCTTCATGCACAATATCTTCAAATTCACCGTGCTCAGTCCAACGGGTATAGCCAGCCTTGAAACCCCTGTGAATCAAGTGTACAAGAATATGCTCTATGTTTGAAAACTGCTTCTCTCTCTTGCAATTGACACACTAACATCATACGTAGTGATCAACATGTTTCCTTTTTGGCTTCTTGTACGTCACAGCAGCCCTAAAAAAAGCCTCAACACCGTTAAAGAACTCTAGCCCTCGATCCTTGTACATCCATAACCGGTCCATCTACAAATCATTATAATTAAACCCATACAACTTATAAGCATTAAATATTTTGAATTCTAGAATAAATTCATTGAATTACCATGTATCTTGATTGATCCCTATTTGAGGGCTCATCTCCTTCCGGTACTTGGGCCGGGTCGGGGGACCCGCCTTTCAATTGCTGTCGTGTCCGATTGTGACCTGTGGATGGACCTACCATCCCTATAATATAATATTCTATTAATTGTGTTAAATTCAATACGTTGATTAATGAATAGAGGAAATCCATTAGATTAGTATTTAAATTCAAGACTTTAAAAATATATACAATCCACATACTAGAAAATTGGAGCTATATTTTAGAGGCATTTGCAAATACCTCTCTGGTTTTTTATTTTATGCAAGAATGCCACTCGAATGACAGTTTTAGTGGCATTTTTACAATTTTTAATGGCAAATTTGCAATAACGGTTTAAGTAGTGAAAAATTTGCAATTGTCCCTACATTTTAATGTACGCACCCACATCTATTTACATGTGAGTTTAATCTCCTCCTTAAATCATCTACAATGACAAAATTGTGATCATTTTCTAAATTATAGCTCAATTGGAGCTCTTGCTCCTTCCAAAATTCAACACCAAGGAACAACCACCTAAATTTAAACCTAAAGTAATCTAGCAACTAAATCTAATTAAGAATAAAATATAAATCATCTATATACATTTAGCAATGACAAAATTGCAAACTTTTCCTAAATTAGATACCAATTTGATCTCAAAATTTATTACCATAGAACAAGCAATAACCATCAACCCTAGAGTAATTTACCAAGTAAATATATCTAAAAAATAAATATAGATCATCTTACTAACCTTAGAGCACATTGACTCCTCCAAATTTTGAATGCTTCACCTGGAACGATGTAAAAATTGGTGGCCAGTGCTATTCTACGTGGGCTCACGGTGGCTCTGTTCTGGTTGAGCTTGGGGAGAATGTGTGTTTTATACTATAGCAAACATCGTGCTGGTTGATAGATAGAACCGGTACTGAAACAGACTATCAGTACTGGTTCGTGGCTGAAACCGACACTACAGCACTGATAGTCTGTTTCAGTGCCAATTCTTAACGACTCAATCATTATCCACGTATAGAAGATTAAAAACCGGCACTGATATATTTTCAATGATGATTACTATTTAACCGTCACTAATAAAGTGATATTTATGACTACTTTTATAGTAGTGAGATATCTCACCATCAAGACAAGTGAGATAAACCAATCACACACACTACCATGAAAACGCTTCTAACTCCACTCGAGAACCTCCCACGGCTACAGCAGACTTGCAACCACTTAAGCTCAACCTTAAGCTAGCGACTGACTACCATAAAGCTGGCAACGACCTACTACCACCTCCTCGAATTTTTTTTCCAGCTCTACAGCCAACAAAACGCAACAGGCCTGCATCAATTGGGTCTGGCCAGGCAACAAATCACGTCCATAGTGTTTTTTTTTTTCGTTTTGTGCATGTGCATGTCTAACCCGTTTAGAAGATACTCTGCACGTTTAAATTTTTCGAACGAAAGATAAGCAATCATCACAAACTCTAACTCTCGTGCTGACGAAGAATATATAGGCGGAGGGCTATGGCTGTGTGCATTATGTGATACAAATGTTACGATAATCTATATTACTTTATTAAAAAAGAGGAAAGGTGCGCACGCATATTGTTACATATCTTGCTGGCTAAACCAATGAGATGGCTGGCGTGCATACACTACTCCCAGGCTCCCAACTGAAGGTTAGGTAACGACGCAACGGATATGACGTAGGTACACATCTTTTCCACGCTCACCGTACATGCACACTAGTGATTAGGGAGGCTGGCTGCTAAGCACCATAACGGCATGCGCGAACTCTTTTAATTAGTCAAACTATGTGTAAAAATAAAACTATGTGCCCAAATCATTATTCAGACAGCAACATATAAACATGTGGTAAATTACTTTAACTAGCTCCTATTAACTATAAGTGCTAGGGTAGTGCTATTCTGATATAGAATAGTTATTTTACATTCTCACTTGGGCAGCATACCCCGCCACAGCAGATCGTCGGCCTAGCCCATGAGCGCAACCATATCGTGCCATGTTACATGCAGTCGTGCCCGCGTGCCGGTGTGTGCCATATGGCACCCTAGTCACGCCTCCCACGTGGCCCATGCTCCAGCCCCGCGCCCACCACGTGTCCCCATCCCGTACTCCTGCTCCGCGCGCAACCACTGACCACTAAAGATATGACAATCAACTGAGAACTAATGAAACAACTACTAAAAATAACTACTAGCATTACTAAACAAACTATTAATACTCTATTTATATACAGCGTAATAGTATAGATGGAAATGAGTGGATTAAAGGGAACTTACTTTTTCACCATATAACATAGGGTTAAAATAATTTTAGATATTAGCCCATCACATAAGAAGAATATTAGTGACTTTTCATATTTTTGGGATTTTATTTATTGCATTAACATTTGTTAGAAGTTATAAAAGTAGCATTTTTTTTGGGAGAATTTTAGTTTAAATTATACACAAGCTTTTTAGGTGAATCCAATTAAAATGGGTTGCACATGGATAGAACACGTACAAAAAATTCTATGATTTTTAGAAAAACAGAAGACCACTAATTTTTGGAGAAATAGTGCTTGTGAACTATGAATTTGAAAGCGTATTGACTGGAAATATGGACATAATGTCAAGAAAGAAATGAAAGATAAACGAAAGAGATTTAGGATTGGTGTAATATTGTGTATATTGCGTTGAGTCTCAATGGCTGAATATATAGAGTACAGATGGCTTAGATATCAAATAACCATATAGATATGATGGAATCTAATCCCAACCTATCATAACAAACGAATCTTTGTGTATCATATACTATATACTCTAATATCCCCCTACAGTCACAACAGGAGTGTTGCAGACGATGAGACTAAAGAGGAAGACGAATGGCATCCCCTCACAGTCGAAACAACATGATGGAGATGTTTTGACTAGAGAAACCAATGACTTGCTCATCCAGATGGTAGCTCTTTGTGCCTGATATCGAGATAGCCAAGAGAGAGGCGAGTAGCCATGGTCGAGGATGTCGTGCATGAGATAGCCATGGTCAACGTAGTCGTAGTAGAGTTTTCGTGGTCGAGGGAGCCGCACATAAAGACACAGGTGCAGCAGGTGCCATAGTGAGGGCTCATGATGCCCAAGAGAAAAAGACGGTGATGTAGACAAGGCAATCGTCGAGGAAGAGGTCGATGCCGAAGTTGATGCAGTCGAGGCTATCAAGAACGAGGTGAGCACTGGGTTTGCCAAGCTAGGAACACGTCAGGGACGAAAGCAAGCACCGGTGTTTCCAGTACCGGGCGTGTGAAGGTGGGGAGCCCAACCATATGCCAGTGTCTGAGGGACCAGTAGAGAAAGCCTCAACGGTCGCGGTGCATAGAGCATCGAGGAAGAGAAGGTGCCGAAGCAGCCTGCCATTTTCGGAGTAGACGAAGAGGTCGAGGAGGAGATTGCAACGTTGGCAATAAGTTGTGCTATACAATGACGGTAGAGGCGGAACCAGCAGCCTAGAGCGGCAATGCCGGTGTCCGAGAGCATGGCAGCAGTGCTCAAAGAAGCCAGCGAAGAACGCTCGAACAGCATGACGAACACCAACGGCACCAATGACTAAGGCGAGGATGCACCGAGAGATGCAACATCGGTCGACTAAAGCATCGTGGCGCGCGAGGATAGTGATGTTGGGTGACAGCGAGATCCTTCATTCGGCCAGATCGCGCCAGGGAAGGCGTGGCTACGCTGCGGAGGCACAACCATGGGCAGCAGCACTGTGGCCCAAAGGCGACACAGCGGCACCTTGGTTCTCGAGAGGGAGACACACGTACTCAAGGAGGATGGGAGACACGTCCGATCGGCCAGGAGGCACACGCGGTTAGCTGATCGGACTGAGGATGCGTAAGGTAGTTGTGGTGGAGGCGTCCCGAGTGGTGGAGGTGATGACCGGCAGCGATCGGGGTGTGCGGACGGGGCAGTCGGGCAGTGGCACATCAAGGGGGGTGTTGCCATGGTCGAGGGCGTGCAGATGGTCCAGCGCATGGTCTAGCGGACGACGTGGTTGATGGAGACGTGGTCAATGGAGGCGCGTGACATCATGGTGAACCAGCTGTCGCGACGTGGTCGATGCACCCAAGTGGATGATGCAGAGCAACGTGGTCGATACAGCTGAGATGCGTGGAGGCATGGCGATGCAGACGTGCATTATGGATGGAGACACGCGGTGACCAACGCGATGGATGGTGATAGAAACCCTGGTCGGTGGAGTTGTCATTGACGAGGCGTGCAGAGGACGAGGAACCGATCGGTGAAGTCGTTGCCTAGGTTGGAGTAGAGGCGTGAGGTCGATGATGACAGGCGATCAGAAAAACCAAAAAAGAAACATCAATCAACAACTGACGAGAGAGAAAACCAGATCAACAGATCGATAAAAGACTCTCTAGTGTGGCCGATCAACACGATCAGTGGCGTGAACCTTAGATACAGGCGACCCTGCCCCCGGTGGAGATCATGGAGATGGATCTATCAGGGGCATGCGGTCCGAAAGCTGGTGACAACTAGTGTTTGTGGCCTAGGATTAGAACATAAACTCATGATACAAGAAAGAGATTGAGGATTGGTGTAATATTGTGTATATTGTATTGAGCAATATATAGAGTACATATGACTTAGATATCAAGCAACTTTAGAGATAGAATGAAATCTAATCTTAATCTACCATAATAAATGGATCTTTATATATCATATACCATATACTCTAACAATAAAATCAATAGTAACCAAGGAAGTTAAAAAATTTGAGTGGCTTATAGAGAAGAGCAAATTTTTCAGATGACATAAAGGGAATTTCCCCTAGAATTATCATACCGTAATTGCAGTGGAGTGTGAGTGTGTGACAGAATGATTGACGTGACAGTGTCATCTGATGCTGTTTTTCGCCCATATGTATGCGTTTCGTCTTCTGCCTCCTTTAGAATCCCTCTTCATTCTTTTTCTTGGCCCTGCAAATGGTTAAACAAACAACTAGCTTTGCAAAACTAGATGCATGCACTACTGTAAAAGCACTTAATTAAGGGTTAAAGTGGTCAGGTTCAGACTTGCAATAATCATGTTTATGTCAGGGGAGTTCAAAAGAGAATTTTAGACCAGGTGAAGCACGTTTCGTTTCTAATGCGTGGCTAGCTAGAAAGGGATAAGGGTAGTAGATATGTAGAGCCGAAGACAAATGGTATGGCGGCATGGCGCAAGTCGATTTCGTTTTCATATGTTGAATATGATATTGATAATGCTTGTTTCGACAGATTTTTGTGGACTGACTGATTTAGCTCAACCGAAAGAATTGGTGTATTAGCATCGAGAAAAGTTGCTAAAGGTCGTTTATATTTTGCTTTGAATTTGAGTTGAAAAAAATCCCCATTGTTCAAATTTGAGTTGAAAGATATCAATTTTAATTACAGGTTAATTCACCTCCAAGAATGGAGGGAGCGGTGAGTTGGATACCGTTCCCTACCATGGAGGGAACTACAGGAACTACTTTAGTTGTGCGTGCTCCAAAACTCCAACCCGCCCCCTATCCCCATTTTTTTTAGCTTCCCTCCTTTTCCAAGATTTTATTAGTATACTACTTCCCCAGCCCTATTGCTCTCGTACTTACATCTCTCCTGCGCTTGCGCACCACTACGAGAGCTACCCCCCCCCATCCCTCACTCCTTCGGTGAAATCGACCTCCATGCTCTGCCTCCCGCCACCGGCCGGTCTATTCCCTGCTCCCCATCACTCTCCTCCCCCACATCCCTGAAATTTCTAGCCTCATATCCTCCTCTCGAATCCTAAATCTCTTTCTTTCCACCCCAAATCCTCCTCTTTCCACCCACAGTTAGTGGAGGTGCTCAAGAAGATCGAAGAGGCAGGGGCTGTGGCCAAGATGGTGGCAGTACACTACTACAGAACAGGTTATAAGTATCGTCTCATCAGTGTCGGTTTGAGGGTAATCGGTGAAATTTCAGTACCTTGTGAGTTCATTATTCTTATTGCTTGAGGTATAAAATTCGTATACACACGCTTATGTGATGAGGTCTTGAATTTTCTTAACTCCAGACAATCAACTTGGAGAGTTTCGTTGTTCGGTATTCATCTTTTCTTGTTTTATTTGTAAGTTGTGATCTTTCGAGTGCTAAGACATATAGATGATCTTAAATAGAACCTATAATTCATATATCATCCGTGGAGTCGTGTTATCTCAATTTTCTATTGTTAAAACTTCTCTTTATTTTTGCTTCTGCTTGAGTTTTGAGCTACGTTGGGTGATCTAAATAGGAAAAAATTATCTATTTCATAAAAATTTATTGAAACGCTTATTCACCCTCTCTAATCGACAATCTCATTCCTATAAAATTTAACTATTGTTTTGCTTTTGTAGGCAATGGCTTGAAATCCCAACACTGGCAAGGAAAAGAGGCCAGCAAGTGTTCTAACCTGTCTACTGAAGAAGAACTATCCAGGTATGATTGAATACAGAGACAAGTCAATGGTGGCTAGAACATGGAAGCATTACAAAGCAGAGCGGGACACAAATGGGAAGCCCAAAGCTTATGTGGTTGAAGAAAACTTTTGGGTAAGACAAATATATTATATTTTATTAGTTGCTGGAACAATTTTGTGCTACATTTGATGCTTGTGATTTATTCATAGTTGAATGAGTCAAAGAATAGAGCTGAAAAATTAGATTTGTGAACCAGTGCCTTGTGGCTTGTGCAGAAGAGAACACTTCATTCATTGCACATTACAGATGAATTCATAGTTGTACATGGATGTACAAGATTCTGTTGCCTCATACCAATAATTTCTTGTCCCCCACAGGCTCATACCAGCAGCTCAGCTATCGGACAAGAGAACTCGGATGATACATTAGCCCAAATTTCTCAAGGCATGTTCGGAGGGTACGTCAATGCATCTGGTGGTGCCGGCGGGAGCTATTCCCCTCCTTTGGATGAGCTCAGCCCATTTTGATGTCATCCATCTGGACGATCTGCAACAAGTGTTAACCCTGATACATGTAGTGAATGTATCACCTGTTGTTGGTTTAGAACCAAATCTAAGACTCTGATGTTAGCAATTTAACTGGAAAGTTTGTGGAAGCATGACTATATATGTATTGAATTTGGTTTGATGTGACTTGTGACATTATGTCATGATATATATGTTGTGGCTTTTATGATCCTTGTATTGTATTGGTATGCATTGTTCATATGGTATTGTTTAAATTTGAGTGGAATAAAGAGACGTTAATTGTGGTGTTAATTGAATGTACTCCCTCTAGTCACAAATAAGTATTATTTTGGGTTGTGTGTAATTAATATTTTGAAACTTTCGCTATAAATTACTTTTTATGTATTAAGTTTGAATATTTAAAAATGATATAAATAGATTTATCTTGAAAAGTAGTTTCATAATAGTATAATTTTTCTATATTTTATAAATATATACACCAAAAATTAGTAATCAAAGATGTGATCTTCTCGATGTCTAAAATAATAACTATTTATAATTGAAAGGAGTATTTAACTTCAAGTGCTCTCCCTTCGTTTGAACCGACTCTAATTTCACATTGGAGATGCCCTTATACCTGTCTGGGAACGTTACGTTGGGAAAAAAAAACAAGCCCGTTTGCGTGGATCCGAATCGATACCACGGCACCGGTTGACCAAACCACACAGATGAGAACAAAACCACACTGGACGGAGAAAAACGAACGAACAAAGCCGGAGAAAGGTCGTCGCATGCATGGATCAGAGTAGTCAACGTTCAAACCTCGCGGTCGACTTGTTTAATCCAATAATTAACTCGCCTCGTCAGAGACCGATGCAAATCCAACAACACGCGCAAATACTATCCTCTCCCTCTGATTGATGGACCCTTTATTGTAAGCACAAGAAAACTGTCGCTAGTGCGGCCACATGCGTAATGTTCCCATTTGACCACCCCACCACGCGCCTTCCCGCCACTATATGAACCCCTGCCCACCCTGCCCGTCACCCCAGCGACCGCCTCGCCACATTCACACACACACAACTTGCAGCAGCATCGAGCTCGATCGAGCTCACTCGCTCGCTCACTCGTAACAGGTCTACAGCTAGCTCTTCGATCCCTTCGGCTCGTTTGGGCGTCGATCGAAATGGAGGCGATGTGCGGTTGGCCGTCATCGGCGTCCGTGAGTGAGGACGAGGCGGCGGAGCTGCGGCGGGGGCCGTGGACGGTGGACGAGGACGCGCTCCTCGCGGGCTACGTCGCCGGGCACGGCGAGGGCCGGTGGAACGAGCTGGCGCGCGCCGCAGGCCTGAGGCGCACGGGGAAGAGCTGCCGCCTCCGGTGGCTCAACTACCTCCGCCCCGGCGTTCGCCGCGGGGACTTCACCGCGCGGGAGCAGCTGCTCATCCTCGACCTCCACTTCCGCTGGGGCAACCGGTGGTCCAAGATCGCGGGCCACCTGCCGGGCCGCACGGACAACGAGGTCAAGAACTACTGGCGGACGCGGGTGCAGAAGCACGCCAAGCAGCTCGGCTGCGACGTCGGCAGCAGGCGGTTCCAGGACGTCATGAGGTGCCTCTGGATGCCGCGACTCCTCGAGAGGATCTACGCCGAGTCCGCCGCCACAGCCGCCGTCGACGTCTCTCACTCCTCCGCGAGCCCACCGCACGCGCCGGCCCAACCGGCGTACCAAAACGACGCTGCTCCAGTCAACGACTACGCGCGCCGCGCCGAGCCGTGCAGGTCGCCGAACACGTCGTGCGTGACCGGGTCGTCGTTGTCGTCGGAGGCGTCGCCCGACGCGCAGTTCCTCAAATCGAACAGTCGTCCGACCATGGCCAGCGCCGGGGCAGGTTGGTCTACGGAGCATTGCCAATACGACAGCACGGGCGCGACGAGCGCGACGAGCGGTGACATGTTCGACGGGAGCTGGTCGGAGCTACTTGCCCGCGCCAGCAACGACGACGCGGATTCCGCCGGGCTGCCGGACTTCGGCTTGGGCGGAAATGGAGACAATTTCTGGAGTTTGGACGACATCTGGCTGCAACAGTTATGCTGATATATATTGTTACTACGTACGCTCCCATGAATGACCAAGTTATTTGTAGGATTACCTGATTAACTATTGGTGATCAATAGCACAGTTGAATAATAGGGTTTGATTGAATGATATGTCTTGAGCACAGTTTCTATCTGTACTGTCAAGCTAGCAAAGAAGCCTAGATGAGATCATGAGAGTACAAGGCCACTTTAACCGTAAATATTTTTTTTAAATGAACATGTTATATCACTACTACATAACAACGTATCACTACAGACATCAAAACCCTCTTTACTACCGGTTTTAAAGCTGACAATGGATAACGGGAATTATCACTGTCGGTTCTAAAACCTCATTTACTACCTGTCGGAGGGTTAACTCCTATCGCAGGGATTCTGATGGACCCCTTTTTGAAGATTCGGCAGGAGGATGATTCTGAATATGATTGGAGAAATAAATGGATATGATCACAATGGCAGGTGGTGAGGAATGATCCAATGCCGAACGCAGTAAATGCACTGGAGGGATTTTTAGACAGGTTCGGGCCGCACTGAGCGTAATACCCTACTCCTATGTGGATGCTATAAATGCCCTGAGAATGTCTCTCAAGAATGTGCTGGTTACAAGAATGTCTGTCTACCCTAGAGCTTTGGGTTCCTTGTTCTTCGGTGGTCTCAGCTCCTATGCTTGTACGAAGTGTGTTCTTTGGTCTCTGAGCAGGTGCCTGAGAGTTCGAGCGTTCTCCTTCGATCTTCGCTCCTTGTTTGTCCGCGCCTACCGGCTGCCTTAAATACCCGCCGACGGTAGCGTGCCCCGAAAGGGATGGCACGAGTTCCAAAACGCCATAAATGGAAAGGGCGTCAACATGGCCTCTGCGCAAAGTGACCGGGGGGGTTGAAAACGCACCCCCCCCCCCCCGCCCGGTCTTCGGTAGCCATAATGGCGCTGGCAACGGGCGCCGTGGAGAGGGCCCACCGGGCAACCGCAGAGCGGCCCGGCGTGCCCGTTCGGTCTTGTTCGCCTACCATAGTAGGGCGGCAGGCGGGGCGCCTCGGGCCTCGCGATTCCGAGGCGCACCGGATGACGCAGGATGGGACCCGCGCATTAAATGTCCCCACGCCCTTCTGCCAGAATATGGCAGGGACTGACACCGAGCGTGGCAGGAGCAGTTGGAGGTGACAGGCTACGCGCACTCTTAAATGCGGCATCGGACCTTTCACAGGCTGACACCTCATCATTGGACCCCTGTGGGGGCCACCGACGGGAAACTCCTTGGGCCGTCGGGGAACCGAGTGCTCAGGGGTCACTGTTCACCTCCCCGAGCACTCTCTCCCGGGAATGCCCTCTCTTGGTCCTCGGGGAACCGAGTGCTCGGGGGTCACTGTTTACGGCTCCGAGCACTCTCTCCCGAAACTGCCTTCCTTGGGTCCTCGAGGTACTCGGGTGCCCGGGGGGGCCATTGTTCGCGACCCCGGGCACACCCTTCCCGGTAATCGGCTCTCCTGGTCGTCAGGGGACTTGTGTGCTCGGGGGTCACTGTTCGCCTCTCCGAGCACTCTCTTCCCGGTCACGTAGTCTTCGCAGATTATCGAGGAGCCTGGGTACTCGGGGACCACTGCTTGTGGCTCCGAGCGCCCTCTCCCGGGACTTAGTCTTTTCGTACCTCGCGGAGATGAACCCCGCGGGAAGGTGCCACGTGGCGGATTGCTGGCCTGGCCTAGGGATTCGGGGACCCCTGGTTCCTGATTCACCGACACTACCGATGGTGGCGGTCGACTGGTTTACGCGGAACACTGGGCAACGATGGGTTACGATCGAAGTAGCATAAGTAAAAGATTAGCGCATGACACTGTAAAGCTCACCGGGCAATATAATTGGATGGAGAGAGCTCAGAAACGGTGGTACGTCGATGAGGACAAGGAAGGTCGCCGAGGCCAAAAAGACAGTATTATGCTCGGACTTAGGAGAAGAAGGACCACTATTTTATATTGTACACATCACTACTGGCTCATACCATCAGTCAATAGTGATGTTCTAGTATCATTGTCGGTCGATGGTTTTAGCTGACAGTGATGATGGAGCTAGGTATCAGTGTTAGCTCAAGTCATAGACCGTCAGTGATGATCTTTATCACTGTCTGTTCCTAAGCCATGATGACAGATTCTTCCTGTACAACTTATGAACTAGCAGTAATACCATATCACTATTAGCCTAATAGTAACTAACTTATATGTAAACCTATTTTTATAGTAGTGTATATATGCACTACATCAATGATTTGTTTTGAGAATTTTTTTTTAAGCACACGAGTGTACGACACCAACATATGGGTGCATCCGTACCTAAATGCAAATTTCGATTTGGTGGCAACAAACCTATATTTATAATTTTTTTTACTACCTCCCTTTTTTTACTTGTTACCAATTTTTTACTGTAGTAATTTTGACATTACGTTTTTTCTTAAAAAATTTATAAATAACTAAAACTTTCGTATCATTAGATTCATCGTGAAATGTACTTTATTAGTATTAGATACTTTTAAGTATTTATAAATTTTTCGTAAAAAAAAAACGTAAGATCAAAATTGCTACAGTAAAAATTGGTAACAAGTAAACGAAAATAAAGGTAAAACAAAGGTAGTATAGTTAGTGTCATACGATAAGATCCTAGTCTAGGGATGGCTCCTGTTGTCCGTGCGGTATGTTGCTGCAGCACATTGGTTCGATGGCAAGGGAAATGAAAGAAAAGGGCGCCAAGCCGCCAAACAAAGTTAACAACGTGGACGGACGGACAAGGTAGATTCCACAGCATATGTAATTGGACTAGACAAAAATGGGTTTGTTTTCTCAGTAAAAGAAAACTGCCGGGGTCGAAATCACTGAAATTCTGAAAACGTGGCTTTCTTTTCTTTCAGATTTTCGTATAAAGCTGTCAAACACAATTAGGAATTTGAAATTCAAAATCACTCCAAATCAGTTGAATTTTGACAGGCTCAATTGGTGCCAAATTACTGCCATTTTCTTCTTCTTTGTAGCCAGTGTCTAATATCTTTAACGGACGTGTATGCGAAACTACCAAGAAAAATGGGACTAATTTGTTACAAGTGAACATGCTTAAATGGAATGTAAACTTTATACAAGAGTGACTCAAGTAACAAGCTTTAATACGGCAGTACTGCACTGAACCATTTGTATATATTGTATACAAGGATCTAAGTAGAAAATTCGGATAAGTCAAGCATCCCATCCATGACCTGAAACACAATGGGCATTTGAATACTTTACTGTTGTGCAGAGAATACCATGCACCCCCCGTGACCCATTTTGTCACAACTCCACTTAGACCTATTTGAAACACATGGTAGTTAGTGTACTAGAAGAATTATTATAGTATGAAACCTTATGAGCCTCTCAGCCGGGGGTCAGACTTGGTCGCTGGTCTTTGGTCACCAGGCCGTCAAACGCTGGTCGCATCTGGTCAACGGGCTGCGGTCGACCTGAAGAGTGAAGACCAGCTGACGTGCGTGCTGGTTGGCCGGGCCCCTCCTGCCCATTCGTTTCTAGCTTACTCTAATCACTTACTCGTCATAAATACATATTATTTTGAAAAAATTAATAAAAATTTTAAAATATCGATTAATAATAGTTTTCGTTGAAAACTTTAAAATCATATATGTAGATTTATCTTGAAAAATACTTTATAATACCATAAATTCAATAAATATATTCTAATAAAAATATTAATTAAAGTTATGTATTAAAAATCATATCTTATTCAAAATAATATGTATTTATAATTAAAGAGTAATTAATTAATCCTCGAGACGTGGACTTAGCGAAAACTAACTAGAGGCGCACATGAAAAAAGGCTAAGATCCTGGCCGTCCAAACCTCGGATCTACCGGTTGCGATGGACTTGGCTAAGCACGCACTCCGCATTGCCACCCGTGGCTGCTCTCAGCAATTGAACACAACACCTTCGTGCGGCCGCACTCATTCTTTCTTTGAGCAGTGACGCCTTGACAAGTAATACGGCACGTGCCGCTATTTCATGCTGATCGCTGATGTGCCGATCTATGCTGCACACAGCGTAAAATGGCCCTTCTGTTCATCTGATCTGTTCTACACTTGTGCATTGAGTTGAACGGAAGCGTTCTTTTAGGCCAACTCATGTGCGGATACATTCGGGAAAAAAAGACATGCATAAAAGCTATACATGAAAGAGGATATATTTTCTCTATTATGGGTCTTGTTTGGATCTGTAGGGCAATATATAAATTGGGAACGCGGGGAATCCTTCATTTTGGGGGTGTATATGATAATTTTTGTCACCGCGAGCTTATTTGAGGGTGCGAATGTGTTTCCGTGGCCTCTGCTATATCGCACTATGTACGCAGTACATGTATTTTCGCATCTACATGTATAAAATATTGTCAATTTATTTGTGGATAACCTGTATAGCTTTGCATAATACATAGTATTCAATTCATTTTATATCACCCTCTTATGCATCACTGCATGATAAATGTGTAAAATGAACGAATTATGATTCAAATTCACCTGCTTGTTTGGGCTCAAATCCCCGCAAAATCTGTCACACCCCAACATAGGGTCTAGTTATACACCACATGTCTTATAGCAATTTGATAAATATGTAAGGCTTAGAAATGCATAATTTATTACACAAATGACTCCTTTATGAGTACTTTATTCATTACACTTGATAAAAAAAAGAAAATCTGGATTAAAGCAGGGATGAGTATATGCTTAGCAAAAAGACGCAAAAAATAATAAGTTGAAACTGTGTTGTTACACATAAGAGCGAGCTTCCCAATCTGAGAGTCACACGGGTGAAAATTTATATTTGTACCCTCTTAAGAGGAATACTCCGACATCAACAATGTCTACTCACTATCTTAGAACAGGTTATCACATATAGTTGCTAAACTCTATCATAGATTGATTTGATTTTCATCTTTAAAAAAGTGTATGTGATATTGAGCTTATCACAAACGAGTAGTACTCCATCTACAACATAACTATATATAGATAGTTTTTGTTAATATCCGTTTATGTCTTACGACATATCACAGATAATTTTTGTTAATATCCCTCTGTATCTTACACATCATAAATAATTTTTTTAATATTTGTATGTGTCTTATGACACATCATAGATAGGCTTTTTATGCCCCTTAGAGAAAATACATCTATTAAGTTATGATTGTGATTTTGGTGATTAATGAAACTATAGTCATTAGGACTAACATGTTTGTCAAGAATATATGTTAGTAGGTCTCATGGATGCAATACATAAAGAAGCCACCGCAGCCGGGACAAAGTTTGGTTGAATTGAAGAAGTCTCAGGAGATTTGTTCTCACCGGAAGGTCCGGCACTGGAAGAATTGCACTCACCGAATCATTATGTCTAGAGGTAGTTTACCTCACCGAATGATCCGATGATAAGGAATATACATACCGGAGCAATTCTGTCAGAAGGAGTCAGAGTGGATTGCACTCACTGGAAGGTCCGGCGATCAGAAGAGATGTATACCAGACTATTTCTTGCAGAGAAGAATTCAAGCACAGAAGATCGAAGATCAACTCACCGGATAGTTCGGTGATGAAGTATGCACACCAAAGGTTTCACCGGAGCATTTAACAGAAGGTGTGAAAAACCCAAAAAAGATGAAGTTCTACACACCGGAAGGTCTAGTGATGAAGACAGTGTACACCGGAGCATTTAACAAAGTGTGTGAAAAACCTAGAAAAGAAGAAGTTCTACACACTGGAAGGTCCGGTGATGAAGACAGTGCACACCGGAGTATTTGGTTCAGAGAAGAAGTTTGGCGCGGTCTGGCTCAAGATAACTCACCGGATAGTCCGGTGATGAAGAGGATGTATACACCGGAGTATCCAGTGTTAAGAAGAACTCTAAGTGAAGTTCCAATGGCTAGTTTTTAAGATTGTACACACCAGATGATCCGGTGCTTGTACCTCTGTAAATGTCGGATCATCCTATGTTCACAGAATATTTGAGCCGTAGGAATAACGGCTAGTCCGCGGGGTTGAGGCTATAAATACCCCTCCACTCATTCTTTTGAAGGAGCTGAAGTCCAAAGAAACCCTTGTACACCTAAGAAGACATCCAAGCTATCCAAGAGCATAAAGTGTTTATCCAAGATAATTAAGCATACTATTAGCAATTGATTAGTGCTTATAGGCCTAGAGAGAAGAGTTGCTAAGTGCTGCAACTTAGAGTGTGGATCAAGAAGTGATCCAAGCTTGTACCTCTTGGTACGTCGGCACCTTGGAGTCTTTGTGACGTCCTCGATCTCCTTCATTCCGTCTATGATACATAGTATTTTTAAAAATAGGATTTTTGATGGAGGAAAAATAAAAAATCTTTTGGCACTTTAGGCCACGTCATCACTAGTCATGCGACTCGCGCCATGTCATCACGTAAGTCACACGATTTTTTGGATGAAATATGCGCAAGTGTGGTTTGTGGGCATTGAACCTCTAGCCTCGTGGTAGCTTTCTTACCATCTCACATATACATCATTGCTAATAGCAATAGGATATTTTATCTTTTTGACCCTTGTTGTCCAAAAATTTGGATAATTATTTGGATATCTAAATGACTTTAAATGAAAAGGTTATAAATCTCGTCGAGAGTTATAATTTTCATATAAAAAATTTCTTCATTTGATACCATTTAAAAATTCATAAAATATTTACCCTATAGACACAAACAGTTTTTTAATGTATGTCTGTGTCTTATGACATATCACAGATGATTTTTTTAATATCCATCTGTGTCTTCACATCACAGACATTTTTTAATGATCGTCTATATCTTCACATCACAAACGGTTTTTCTTAATGTCCGTCTGTGTCTTATGATACATCACAGATGATTTTTCTTATTGTTCGTCTGTGTCTCGTCACATATGATTTCTACCAAAAATAATTTGTGACTTCTGGCACACCGAGACGTTCGATCATGTTACACATATGTCTATTTTAGCAACCGTCTCTAGATACTTTATCAGTGATAGATCATAGAAAACTATCAGCAACACTCCGTCTAATAACTATAACACAAGTGACAGGAGACCTAAGCCATTAATCCCGCGAGTAAGACAACCTTAACTTACTTGTATCAATCGGGTTGTTTGGTTTTTGGCTCTAATAGGCTAAGCTAAAATTTGGTCACAGACCAAATCAAGGCAGTGTTAAATCTTGGCTGCTAAAAATCTTCTCGAGACTTTTCCAATTTAATCAAACTTTGTCCCAACTGCGGTGGCTTCTTCATGTATTGTATCCATGAGACCTACTAACATATATTCATGACAAATATGTTAGTTCCAATGACTATATTATCATTAATCACCAGAATCACAACCATGGCCTAATAGGATCATTTTCGCTATAATCTCTCTCTTTTTGGTGATTGATGACAACACAACCAAAGCAAATAGCAAATAATAAATGATACCAATCGTAAAGAGCTTAAAGGCTTACCACATTGCTTGTATGCATGTTCTTACTATTTAGTCTCCTTTATTGTGGCTCCCCTTTTTTCATTGCCACTGTCTCCCTTGATCGACCTATGCAAGAATTTCTCCTCCTTTATCAACCTATGTGCCTCATGTTGCTTCTTGTATCTTCTTCTTCTCTCTCTTTGCCCACTTCGACATTCCTAGACATATTGTATCTTGCTTCTTACTTTGGTCATTAAACTTCTCCCCTTTTGTCAATAATATCAAAAAGAGCTACAAACATATGTTGAACTCGAGAAAAAACGTTAGAACATATGGGAGAGAGGTTCATAAATTATGATATAATGAAATTATACCAATTGAAAAGATATACCAACTGTAAGTATATGATGCAATGATATCAATTAAAAAAGACAAACAAGGATCATAATTCATTAAACTCACATGATATAATCTAAACTCCTCCTTTATGTATGCATACATATAATGAGACCCGTTTGTGAATGCCACATGTAGGAATGTAGCGATATATGCACATCTAGACAATAATTGGAGGTATGATGTTTAAGTCATATCATGCATGGAGATAGAAATGAATTGATAATGATATCAATTGAAGCTTTTAAGCATTGCATATCTCCGAAGACATGTTAATTTCTCCATAAGACTACAAAAGATACATATAGCAAATATGTTAGTCTCAAAATCACAACTCATACGATATACTCCCACTAAATATGTGCATACAAGTTTTGAATACTTGAGAGACATATACACTTGTTATTAATAACAATAGAAAGGTACCATATAGATTGGTTCATGGCACATAAAAGATGCCAATTGTGAAACTAATGTCATGAAAGAAACTTTTAACTAATAAACTATGTAGGTTGCTCATAAGAAAGAGATAAACATAAGCAACATACTATGAAACCTACACTAGGAATTGCAATAAATTAAAATAAGTACATGCAATCCTAGATAAGGTAAATGAGGTACAACAATTGAAAGATTTTGCATCTAGCTCCATTACCTTTTTTACCTTTGGATAGAGATTTGGGTATATTATGATCATGATTTTCATCAAAACGCCCAATCTTATACACTTAGCTTCTTTGCTTGAACTTTCACTTCATTTTGTGAGTCAAGTCTCCAAATCCCTATATTCGTCTCGGGCTTCAAGTATTCTTTGAAACACAAACCGTTTCGGGTCCCTTCATGTTGGTGATGACTTCGTTGGGCACCCAAATAGGTTAGTTTCACCTCCGATCCTTTCTCCCAACCATATATGCAACAATCTTGTCATTTTTTTTTCTTGAGCTTGTAGTGGTTGCTCTTGATCTTGTTTTTATAGTTGGATTTGGTGTAGATGTTGGAGGTCTTGTCGGAGAGGTGCATGATCTTCTTCTTCTCCTTCACCCCCTTCTTGACTTACTTCTATTGGAAGGATTTGTGGTCTTCTTGATAACATTTGAAGCATATCATGGTGGACCCATTCGTAAGCTTCTTTATCATGGTAGCATAGTTATCTTGAGAAGGTTGGACATGGTTCTTGCCATTTAATCTTGCCAAGTTCTTCTTGAGTTTTTTCACTTCTTTCTTGAGCTCATCATTTTCTTGTGCAATGAGTTCATTAGATGGTTCTACAAGAACTTTTTCAACACATATCTCAATGCAAAGGGGGAGCTAGATAAATCAATTAAATCATTATAAGAAGTGCAAACATATACCTTATGATTGAAATTAAATAGAGAGTTAGATTACTCCAAAGGGGCACTACATTGATATTCAATGCACTCAAATTTTGCCTTAAACTCTTCATGCTACTTGTTTAACAAATTGAATATTCTCAATAATTACTCATAATTAGAAACAGATGTAGCATGAATGTCATTGAGGGCATTGAATTTCTTAAGTTTCTTAGATTATTTCTTAAGGGTCTTTTGTTGCTCATTGATCAAATGAAAGAGTTCATCATAGGAGAGAGAATTCTCATCGAATTTATCATCGTTTATATCACTATCCATACCTTTAGCCATAAGGCATTTATGTGATGACGGCTTGCATAATAACGACCTTGAGAAAGAGCTTCTCTTGGAGGAGTGGGTGGTGAAACTCTCATCACTTGAGCTTGAATCTTTATCTTCGCCCACCCATCTTCCCATGCTTACAAATGTTTTGGATCTTTCCCTTGTCTCCCTCTTACTCCTGGTCTTCTTCTCCTTCTTGATGTGATCAATTGTTTTGATCAAGTTTTTTAAGGAGATTGGATGATCAATATCCTCTTGATGTTCTTCTCTACTTGTAACATGAGCTTGGCCATCTTGAGAACAATTTCTTTATCGCTTGATGTGCTTTGATCATCCTCTTCATAGCTCTCTTTATCTTGATCATCATCATCTTCGCTTGAGCTTGACTCTTGATTTTGTCTCCTCATCCTTGCCTTCATGTGTTGGTATTAAGCTTGTTTGCTTGTGATAGCAAGGTTCTTGGTGTCGGATGAGGTAGAAGCTTCAACCTCCATATTCATAGTCATCTCATGGGTAGTAATCTTGCTTAGAACTTGGCTATGAGTCATCTTGCTTATGTCATAATTATCGTAGATGATTGAGACAATTAGCTTGTATTTTAGAAGAAGAGCTTGAAGTATTATTCTCACCACTTGAGCATCTTCAATTTACATAAGAACCTAGCCCATTGATCTTCATCGACAAGAATATTCAAACGCTAGTACATGTTATTAGCACTTTTATGGGGTGGTTATTTGATGCTATTGAGCTTAGTAACAAGCACATGATATTTCTCATTGCGCACATTCTTTGTGCCTTCATGTATTTCAAATAGACTAGAAACATCATGTGCATTGGTGAGAGAATAAATATGATTAAATGCATCAACATTTAAAGATGATAAAAGAATACTCTTCGTCAATGCATCTAATTGTCTCTCCTTGTTGGTGATGCGAGGTCTCATCCCTTCCTCAGTGTCTTTCCAAACATCTAAGCTTTTAGCTTGCAAATAACAAGTCATAATAATTTTTCATCGGAGGAAATTAGTAATGTCGAAATGTGGAGCGCTATAGGTATCCATCCCAACCCCGGATATCATAACTCTATAATGTTAAGCCTATCAAGAGCACGAGGCTCTGATACTAATTGTGAAGAACGGTGACGTCCTAAGAGGAGGGTAAATTATAACACTTAGAAATCTAAACCAAATTGGCTCCAAAAACTTCATAAGATAAACATATCTCAATTTCTATCTAAATGCACTCTAAGTTTATCTAGTGTGTCTACTCTACCGCTCAAGAGGATTGCAACCTACTCTAGCAAGGTAAATTTCAAGTATGTAAATGCAGAAACATAAATAAGGTAGAGAGACAAAATCGACACAATATATTTTTATCCCGTGGTATCGATAGGACGAATGTCACTCCTAGTCCATATTAAAGTTCCACCAAGGATATGCTCCCAGTCGACACCTGATCATAACTCTTGAGCCACCAAACCACCAAGACAAGGCCTCAAACCGGATGAGCCACCAAGCCATTAAGGCAAGGTCTCATCACTAGTCTCTCTTCCGATCACTTACTGTCATGATCACTTCGGAGCTTGAGCCACCAAGGCAAGAGTCTCCGCGTCCCCGTGCACATGTCTTGTCACTGTTCCACACCAAGTCGGAGGGTTAACAAGCTTGAGCCACCAAGGTCCAAAATGCCAGTGATTTACCAAGACTCCAAGACACTGACGTACCTCTCGGTATAAACTAGAATCACTCCTTGATCCATTCTTCAAGCTCCAGCACATAGCTACAACTTATTCTAGGCCTATAAGCACTAAACACTCTCTAATCTTGTGCTTAATCACTTTAGATGATCACTTTAAGCACTTCGGTGGCTTAGATGTCTTCTCAAGTATATGTGAGCTTCTTCTAAACTCCAACAACATGCCACACCTCCAAATGACTGAGTGGAGGGGTATTTATAGCCTCAAACCTGCCAATTAGTTGTTTTCCCAACGAATCAGAAAAGCTGTTAACACCGGATGACCCATTGAGAATAGTAGTACTAACACCGGATTATCCGATGAGTACAACATTAGAAACTAGCCATTAGAACTCCAATTAATGCGTCTGTGAACATCAGACACTCCGGTGTACATTCAAATCTATCACCGGACTTTCTACTGAGTTATCTTGAGCAATCGAAGCCTTTGCATCATCTCTGTGTAAAATACTCCGGTATATTCATCCTCAGAGCACTGAACCTTCTGGTGGGTTGTTCTTCATTCTTCAATACTTACAGTCGTCTCTGCAAGAAATGCTCCAGTGCTATAATCCGGTGTGCACAAACCAAACATCGAACCATCCGATGGGTTGATATTTTGTCTTCTGCACTTGCATTCTTCTCCATAGAAAATACTCTGGTGTTACCTAATGCAGATCATCGGACTATCCCGTGAGGTCCTCAGCCTTCTCCCCTTTTGTTAGAAACACTGCAGTGGTTTCATATCCTATTCACTGGACTATCCGGTAAGGCTATTAGCCTCTGAACATAATACTCTGGTGAGTGCAAACTCCTTTGTACCGGACCATTCAATGAGACAAATCTTTCTCGAACTTTTTTAATTTGATTAAACTTTGTCCCGGCTACGGTGGCTTCTTGATGTATTACATCCATGAGATCTACTAACATATATTCTTGATAAACATGTTGGTCCCAATGACTATATTATCATTAATCACTAAAATCACAATTATGATGTAATAGGACTATTTTCGCTACACCAATAGATCTGGAGAACTAATTGGTGAGAACCTTCATAGTCTCTACTCCACCGCCTATGCGCCTCATCCCTGTTGGCGCAACACGAAGAAGAGGGTGGAAGGAGAGGGATGCAACATTAGTGTTGGAGGCCGCGAGGGGAGGAGGCCAAGGGCAGCAACAGAGACTGCAAGGGGAGGGGAGTGGAGCGGCGACACACATGAAGGTGGTAGCGCCTAGAGGCGGCGGAGGGCGAGGAGAAGAACGTCGGAGGAGAAGGTGAGGTCGCCAAAGGTGATCTGCGTGTTGTACATGATGGATGAAGGCGACACCGATGGCTAGAAAATTTTGAAGATGATGACAGCAAGTATAATGATAGAGAGTGAGAGAGTGAGGGAGTGACGGGGAGAAATCGTCTCGTCTAGGGAGGCATTTTTTTATCCCCGAGGATAGGTTGGTATTGAGGTGGTATGGACTAGGATTTTTGGTCCCGTGTGGCATCCAAGTAGTCTCTGGGGTTTAAAGTGGGAGCACATCCATGGGCAAAAAAATATCAAGAAATGAACTAGAATCTCAACGGGATTTAGACCATCCAAACAAACCTTGAGTGTAACACACTTGACAAACTACGAGAATCAACAGGTAACCTGCCTCCTTCTAGCTGCTCTTAGTGAACCAAGTCTTTCGGTGATTGCCTTTTCTTTTTGGCCCAATTCTATAACACTACTAATCATCGTTGTCACTACTAATCATTGTAGTAAAGGCACATTAGGACATTAGTGCACTTGTCATTGCATGCATGTATGCTATTAGGCCTAAGAGAGTATCTAATCTTTGATTATTATCTCCAATTTAGTGCTCACGTGACTCTTAGTAGCAACTAGCAAAACATATAACATCAGTATAAAACGATTGTTCTTTTTCCTTAGCCATTTCTTTGTAAAAATATATTTTTTGTGCTTAAGTGTTTAGCTAATATAACTTAGGTAAACATGTTATTTTGCAATTGCAATCTATGTATGTGCGGACAAGTTACAATGATACGTTGTGTTGTGTTGCATGTCCTTTATCCAATCAACTATATTATCTCATAAAAATTCTAAGCTCCTATTATAATATTATTGATTACACGTGTGTTACAACAGCTTACAGTATACAAACACTATATCATTCATGCATTTGTAAGCAATTTAACAAAAGAGGCACAAGCTTGATAGTGGATTAACAATTATGAACTATTGCAACACATGAACCTAATAATAAGGTGTAACAAAATGTACCCTGAGAATGTGAGGGGAAAAATCCCCCAGAAAATGGGGACGCGGGAGCAACTCTGTTGCAACTCCCAACTCAAGAGGCAACTTGCACGTACAAAAACTTGTCGCCTCCGCTAGGCAGAGTCCAGAAGCACGCCACAACCCTCATCAAGTCGCTGTGCACGAGCGGCGCGGGCGTGTTCGACGAAATGCCCGACCGGGCCGGACGTCGTGGCGTGGACGGCCATGCTCTCCGGCTACGCCTCCAACGGCCGTCACCTCCGGCTGGACGTCTTCCGGCGCATGGTCCCCGCGGCGGGGGCCGGCCCCAACGAGTTCAGGCTGTCTAGCGTGTGTGGGGGGTGCTGCGGGCCGTCGATGCTACACAAAGGTGACAAAATGGGTGGCCCAGCCTGTTAGCCGAATGGTCATACTATGTCGGCTTACGTGTTGAGCTTTTAATCTTGTCCCTAGAACAGCACACCTCATATGCAAGGTAGTTACGCTATTACTAAGCTACGAAGTTATGTTAATATTAAATCTAAATAAAATAAATAAGATTTTTAAAAAATATAAAAAATTAAACGAACCGTGTCATACCGACTTAAGTTGCCATAATTATAGCTCAGACACGACCTAAACCGTCGTGCCGTACCAACCCGACCAATTAGTCGTCTTACCTAAATCCGACCGAAATAACTGTACCTAGTACCAGTCCATTTAATCCTGTCGACTTGGCCACCTTTAATGCAACATGCCATCGCGGTCCGGTGGGGCGTGGACCGCGCGCCGTACGTCGTGAACGCGCTCATCGACGCGCCCGTGGGGAGGGCCTCGTGGACGCGAGGAGGCTGTTCGATGCGCTGCGGGGAGGGCGCACGGCCGCGTCGTGGACGTCCATGGTCGCCGGTTAGGCCAGTTGGGGATAGGAAAACACGGGGCTATAGTTGTTCCAAAAGATGTTTCAGGTGAAGATATCTCTTAATCTTATACTGTATAAATGACATGTCTGGAAGTCTGTTACTTTTCTTCATCATGTCTTATCCTGTGTTTCAGTAAACTGGTGTATGAAATTTTTCTCGTAGCAAGCGAATTTTGCAGCCTTTATTGTTTTATTATCTAGGGTATAGCAGGGGAACCATCTATAATTTTGTAAAATTTAGCTAAAGGCATGCACATTATGATTTCGACAATAATACTAGCTGCTCATTATGTTCAATCTTAATATTACATTATTTCTTGTATGAAGCTAAAAGTTGATAGTGCAAATAGCAATTGGTGATGGTGAAATCAAAGTATTCACTTACCATGCTCCTCTACATTGACTACGTTATTTAGGCCTTAGGTAGATGTATCAGACTTGATTATGTAGTTCTTGCTGTAGCTTACAAGTTTAATCTCATGTAAAGAACATAATTTGTTTTCATGAGCCACTATCTGCTGTTTCTGCAGTGCAGGATGGTGTTGAGCTGAGTCCGTTCACCTGCTCTGTTGCAATCCATGCATGTGCTTCATGTACTGTCTATAAGGAAAGCTCTCGTAGCGAACCTTGCCGTTGTCAATTCTCTGGTCGACGCGTACTGCACTTGTGCAAGCATATCGGATGCAAGGAGGCTTTTTGATGAAATGCCTGAAAGAAACTTCGTCACCTGGAATACCATTTGGATCTAGCTGACGTGATCCTCTAATGGCCTTGCAGCTGCTTCTTGACATGGATCTTGAGCCAAATTACTTGACCCTAGCTAGCATTACATCAGCATGCGCTGGTCTTGCAGCACTGAGATGTGGTCAGGAAGTCCATGGGGCTGTACTTCGGAGAAAGTATTGCGAGGACCTAAAAAATCGCAATGCCCTTGTGGACATATACTCCAAGTGAATGATGTCATATGCTAAGAAGGTATTCAACATGATGACTTGCAAGGATATATTGTCTTGGACATCGATGATTACTGGGTATGGGATGAATGGGTATGTGAATGAGACCATCAAGCTGTTCAATTCCATGGTCTATGCTGGGGTTCACTATAAAAAAAACTATTTTTTGAGACATCTATATTTCATTTCTACAGGGATTCGTAAGACCAATCACGTGAGAAAGTGGCTGCGTCCCTGTGCGGTTGAGAACTGCATGTGAAAACTAATTTTCACAGGTGGTTCCTTATGTGAACCGTCTGTGAAAATAGCTCTATTTTCCCAGGCGGTTCACATGAGGAACCGCCTACCGAAATGCTCCATTTTCACAGGCGGTTCCTGTGAAAATGGATTATTTTCATAAGTGTTTTCTTATATGAATCGCCTGTGAAAATTGAGCTATTTTCACATGCGGTTCACATAAGGAATCGCCTGTGAAAATTTGTTTTCACAAGCGGTTTCTTATATCAACCGCCTGTGAAAATAGCTCCATAAATAATGCATCGTCTCGGTAAGCATTCAGACAGGCTCTACTGTTGTCCGAACAGTAGAGCAGCTCAAGTGGTGACGGATTTGGAAAATATGGGGGAATGTTTTATTTTTGAATTTCTTGGAGGAGCCAAATAAGATATGTGTATCTCATCCCTAGCTTGTATTTTTTTGAGATTTAGATTTAGATTTAAGGCTAAATTAGGATTTAAATGTGATCTAGAGATGTTCATGGTTCTTGCCATTTAAATCATCAAATTAGCTTAAATTTGTTGCAATATTGATTTAATTGTGTAGATTCACATGATTTCTAGCATTATATTTAAAATGTAGCTAGAATTTAATGTTTTTTAGCCTTAGGAGGTTTCATCATGAATGGAGATTTTTTTCTCTAGATCTAGATCTCTAGGGAGAGGGAGAGGGAGAGGGGAGAGAGAGTAATGAATTCACATTATTTTGAACCATAAATTTACATCAATGTAGATTCAATTGCGTAGACATATTATAATCATAACAAGCCGATTTTTTCCTTTTTTAAAAAAATCTTTTTAATTCTGATTTTCAAATTAATTAATTGATGTATCTAATTTTGTGGTTGCAGTTAAAGATGGACAGAGCATGGATGTATGATACACCAAGATACGAAGAAATATATATCAAAGGACTCTCTGCTTTTATTGGAGCCACCGAGAAGGACGTTTTAACTAAGAAGATAAAGGAAATATACTGTCCATGTTCTGACTGCAAGAATCAGAAATTATGGGACAAATCAAGCATAATCCAATCACACTTGATCTTGAGAGGTTTTGTTGAGGATTACAAATATTGGTCCAATCACGGCGAACAACGTACAAGCAAACCAAACGAGGACATCACTGCTGATCAAGTGGATGGTGATGATGAGAGAGCAGTCGAAGGCGACACTGATGTTATGATAGATGATGATGCTGATTTTGATCTGGATGATGATGTTGATTTTGATCTGGAGGAAATGTTGCGCCACGCAGAACCGCATGTTTTAAGGGACACGAGAGGTTTAGATAATCTCGAGGTGTTACAGAAGGTATCGAAGGAACTTTTGTATGAGGAATCGAAGGGCTGTGGTAAGGAGTTTACGGTGTTCCATTCGGTGCTTCAACTTCTAAGGTTGAAGGCCAGCAATGGATGATCCGACAAGAGTTTCTCGGATCTGTTGAGTCTCTTGGCAAACATGCTTCCGAAGTCTAACTCCTTGCCCACCACCACTTATCAAGCGAAGAAGCTTATCTGCCCGTTGTCATTGAATGTGCATAAAATACACGCGTGTCCGAACCACTGTATCTTCTACCCTAAAGAGTACGAAGCCTTGGATAGATGTCCAGTGTGCAATGAGGGTCGGTACAAGAGGAATGATGATTGTGAGGACGAAGATGCTTCCGCCAACGCGAAGAAGAAGAAGAGTAATGCTGGTCGTGACGATCTAGACACTTCTTTCAACGCAGAGAAGAAGAGAAGAAGTCCCGCGATGGTGATGTAGTACCTACCAGTGATCTCCTGCTTGCAGCGTTTGTACTCGAACCCTAGGGACTCTGAACTGATGCGTTGGCATTTCGATAAGCACAAGAAGGATGGAACTAAGCTTTGACACCCCGATGATGCTAGGCAATGGAGAAAGTTCGATGCCATGTATCCAGAGTTCGTTGAAGAACCAAGGAATGTAAGGTTCGCATTGAGTACCGACGGAATGAATCCTTTCGGTGACATGAGCATCTCACATAGCACTTGGCCAGTGGTCCTGGCCATCTACAATCTTCCTCCATGGCTATACATGAAGCGGAAGTACCTTATACTATCCATTCTTATCCAAGGACCGAAACAACCTAGCAACGATATAGATGTGTTTCTGGAACCATTGATGGAAGATATGACGAAAGTGTGGAACGAGGGGGTTCGGGTGTGGGATGAGTTCCGACGAAAGTACTTCACGCTGAAAGCCATGATTTTTGTTACCATCAATGATTATCCTGCCCTTTTTTTCCTATCGGGATAGGTTAAAGGGAAGCAAGGATGATTATCCCGCCCTTTTTTTCCGTAGTCACAAAAGGTAGTGTACACACGACACCAACGGTTCTTACTCAGAACTCACAGATACTGCAAGATGAAGAAATATTTTGACAACACGGTTGAGGAAGATACTGGCCCGAAACCTCGCAGCGGGACACTAGTGTTTCAAATGGTCAGTAGCATCAAGGTTGTTTTCGGGAAGCCACCGAAGGGTAAAAAGAGGAAGAAAAGTGAGACGCCGACCAGCACACTGTGGAAGAAGATGCTGATTTTCTTTAAGTATTTGCCCTACTGGAAGGACTGGCAAAACATTAAGTACCCCTCAGATGGATTTCTTGCCTACACCGGATGTTCCTGAGAAATATGAGGATGGCAAGTCATTTCTGTCGTCGTTTCAACTCCAAAAAGGTCCATGGAAGATGAGGAAATTCCACGAATGGTACATGCGGGCATGTCGCGTGGGGTTCTCCGTAATCACTGCTTCTGTCCCCGCTAACGTTTATCTAAGCGGAGACTCCTTTCTCATGTTGGATTTTAAGGACATGCACGCTTTGTTCCGCCGCGAAAAACTCGACATCAATCTCATAAGTGTGTGGTGCTTGTAAGTGACTATAATCTACCCCTACGTTCATATATCTACCAATGTATGCTATAGAAGCTAATGACTAGTGACTTGTTCTATAGGATGCAATTTAACGATGCGAAAAAGTTGAAGAGGCCCGTCGGATTCATTAATCCGCAACGAATTTCCCAACCCAACATGATCGTGAACTTGAGGAATGATGACCCCCAGATTAAGGGGAAGAGTAAAAAGGATAAAGCAAGGGTCCAAAAAGACTTGACCATATCAAAAAGGCTCGAAATGTCAGCCTACATAGGAAGGGCTATGCTAGAAATGCAGGTCAAGGACTGCATCTTGGCTCCCTACAACTTTAAGTAAGTGTGATACGTTATGAACCTAACATAAGTATTCAACTTAGTTGATCGATCAAGAATCTAACATAAGTATTCATGTAGCAGCCACTATATTTGTATAATGCTGATGCCGAAGTCAAGCAGACTCGTGGTCCTTAACTCAGCCGATTTCCAACAAAAATCCTATCAAGATTTCATTGACATTATACAAAGGTAAAAGAAATACCCATACATAAAATTCTTATAAATCATTTATGAATTGATAATTAATTATTGGCATTCGAATAGGGCCTACAAGTGGTACGTAACGAAAGGTGGGATACACGATACGGCCAAACCGGATGCGATGGCGGTCCGTACACACTTTCCGGTAATAACACACTTGTAATGCTTGTATCTCGCTATTTATGACGAAGAGTCTTATTGAACTAACGAATAGAAGCATGTTTTTATTTGAAGTGCCACAAACAAGGTTTCAATAGCGTTCTTTGTGGATATTATGTTTGCGAGTTTCTTAGGGTAAACAGAAGGTACACAACGAACCCTGAGGACGTAAGTCATCATTACGCCTGCACATTCTTATTTAGTTATGTTTCCGTTGTCAGGAGTGTTTTAATTTTAGTTGTATTTTCAATCCAAGCACGAATGATCCAATGTACCGACCAATCTCTCACAGACAAAGATATTCAAAATGTCCAACGTGACATGTGCCGGTTTATTTTGCACGAAGTCATCACAAGAGTGGCATATTCTTTGATCCCGGAGGTGAATTAGCTAGCCATCCGAGGCTTTGTGAGTGGGAGAGGAAAGACTTGTGATGTTGTGAATATTATTGTACTTGTGTTAAATATTAAAATCTATGATGCTATTGAAATCTGTGATATTGAAATCTGTATTGAAATTTGTTGAAATCTGTGTGAAATCTGTATGCTCATTATTTCCTTTTGAAAGAAATACATACCACATGCGGTTCCGTAAGAGAACCGCCTATGGAAATCTTCATATCTATAGGCGGCACATAAAGTGGGCCGCCTGTGAAAATGGATTTCCACAGGCGGCCTATTTTGCGTCTGTGGAAATCGTTCATTTTCACAGGCCTTTGGTCGCAGGTAGGTGCGCTAAACGCCTGTGAAAAGGTGTTTCCACCCGCCTGTGTAGTAGTGTTGTGTAGTAGTGGTTCATCCAGACCATGTGGTGTTCATGGGCCTAATTAGTGCTTGCAGCCATGCTGGTTTAGTAGATGAAGGATGGAACCTTTTCAGATAATGATATTTAAGTATAATATGCAACCTAACAAGGAGATATATGGTTGCATCACCAATCTTCTTGCTCGTGCAAGGAGGTTGAGAGAAGCTTTTGATCTCATTGATGCAATGCCATTTGCTCCTGATGAATCTGTCCGTGAAGTATTGCTTGGTCCTTGCAAGATGCACAAAAATGTAGAGCTGGGTAGACTAGCTGCAAGGAAAATCATTGAGAGGATTCGGTGAAGACTTATGTCCTCCTTGCAAACATATATGCTGCAGATAGCAAATGGGGTGAGTACGCTGTGGCAAGGAGGTTGTTGAGAGGCACATGAAGTAGTAAGGAGGTTGGGATGAGTTGGATAGAGGTAACAAGTAAGATGTATAGCTTTAGCACAGCTGACAGTAGCAGCCCTCAAGTTAGTTTGGCAGATGGGGTATTGCAGATCTTGGTTCGACATATGTATGAAGCTGGAAATGATTTTGTTGACAATATTTCCGTGGTTGCATGATTTATTTGTTTATAAATGGTTCATCTATTCTTAAAGTCAAATGTTGCAGCAATTGACGCTGGAGGTTTGAGTTTTGATGTACCTATCCAGAACTAAACAAATTGCATATACAATTTAAAGAAAATTTAACAGAGGTAGGAGCAACAAGTAACCATAAGTAAATTGTCATGGGCTGCGTATTTGTACATGTATGTGCTTTCAACTACCCCTACATTTCTTTGTTGATCTGATGGACATGTTTCTTTGTGATTGCTAATGCTGGCATGAAGTTTACTAGCTTTGTAAGGCATTAAATATCTGAAAATTCACAGGCTGAAGAAATATGTATTATATAAGTATATTTCATCACTTGCTGTTATATTTCTGTAACTATACTCATGACTGCACTATCAAGTAGTCAACATATGTATTGTTGATGGGAAGAGTTGTAAAGCATCTTACCGCAGTAGGGGTTTACTCTACTGTAAACGAGTGGTAAAACATCTTGATGCTCATATCTTTTCAATCGCATCCTTTCTGGTTCACTTCATTGGGTTTGTCTGATTCTTTTATAGTTGTTAAGTTTTGCTGATATTATGTCGGCATTGTTATCGATTAAGTTGTTTGTGTGTCCCTAAAAAATATGAATAAACTTGACTTTCATGTAATGTGATGTCATGTACTAATATCAACCTAGAGAATGACGGTTTAGTTGGATATCTGTTTATCAGCTTGTCATTTATAGTTTGCAGTTGAATACCTGCACATTCATGAGATCCCTTGTACTTACTTTCAATTTCAAGTAGTTGTTCTACTTTGTTCATGTGGAAGACTGGTTTTATTCAGTTTTATTTCTGGTTTGCAGTGTGCTACCAGTGATTGTTTTGGTAATCAAAGAGGAAGAAGTGGCTGCAATGCATTGTCACTCGCTCCATTGCTGCACATTCTCAAATGAGGAGTTATTCAGTAAGAATGAAAATTTTGTGTTTAAAGTTCCATTTTATGCATAGAAAAGTAATGTTATCCATGATGCAATGCTCTTTTTGGCTGTTAGAATGACCTCGATCTGTTACTATCTTCTTCTAAGTTAGGTGCTTGACACACATAGAAACAGCAGCACTTTTTAGACATTATTATGCAAGAGCGGTGCAATACATACATAACACTAAGAGTAGCATATGCTCCTGTTATATATAAGTTTTCTTAATTACCTAAAAAAAAAGTAGCTATGTCACTCCAAATACATATTAGCAGATAAACTAACGTTATGCACATTCCAGAGCGTGGTCTCCCCGAATTTTATTACCAGACAGTAACGAAATTACAAATAGTTTTCACCGATGAATCAAAACGCAGGCTGCAAGCTAAAAGAAATACACATGTACAGAATTTAAGCAACCTATAATAAATCTCATTGTTATACATGATAAACAGACCTGCTGACACGCGATAGGGTGCATATATAACCTTTCTAAATAATAGATCAAGAAATCCAGCTAGAAATTAAAGTTGTTTTAACTACCATACAGGTGCCCACACTGCGATATATGCACATCTTACACTACTGACACACGTTACTGCTTTGCATCCACAACCCCTTCATTTCCTGCCAGAATCTGGTACTTGTCCTTGCGAGTTAGTTTAGTGAGTTCAAACCCAAGAACCGTACCAATCTCACCCTGCACCATGTTTGCCACCTCGTAGCTCTCGCATCTCCTGCCGTCGATCACCACACGAGTTGGCATCTTGTCCATGAACTCGACGACGTACGCCGGGTGCGGGTTCATGAAGTAGTAGAAGTGGTCCAGATACTTGTGCTTGCCGGTAGACGTGCCGTAGAACATGTTGGACCAGTTCGCCAGGGCCACCGGGTAGACCTCGTCGACGAGCTCGACGAACAGCGGGCTGAACCGGAGCAGGTACGGCTCCCTGCACGTGGTGCCCTCGGGGCAAACCACCAGGTCCCCCTGCCGCAGCGACTGCTCCATCCTCCTCCGGTCCTCGTCCCGGTTCCGGGTCAGCCGGATGGTCCGGATTGGAGACAGGAGCTCGCTGACACGGCTCACACTGTATGTCACGGCTGATACCTGCTTGTTCAGCATTGCCGAGATGTAAACCGGGTCGAGGAGCGTGCGGTGGTTGCACACATACACGCGGCCCAGGGGCTTGGGTTGGGCAAGTTTTTCAGAGCTTGCCTGACCAGCGGCGGAGTAGATGACCCGGGTTGTGACTCCAGTGACGGATCCAATAGGGACGGAGATAGAATAAGGAAGGTTCACAAAGACGAGTGTTCGGAGCATGGTGAGGAGAAGGGCAAACGGGAGCCACATGAACATGGCTAGGGTGGCTTGAGGGGTAGGCCTGAAGGCCAGCCTTCCATCATGGAAGACCAAAGGCCTTGGGTACTGGTCTCTTGGCAAGGGTGACCATTTTCTCTTTTGTTCTGGAGTTACCATGTAGACGTCCTGCAAATGAGAAGCAAAGCTAGATTAGATTTCCCGCCCCAATGCTTATAAGCTGGATTTGTAAAAGTCCTGTAAATAGCTTGTGACTAAAGTAGAATGAAACACGGCTTGAAGGTCATAAGACTCCCTATTTATAGTATTTACAGATTTTGATGAAGTACAATTTTTTTAATTGAATCTCTAGACTTGAAAGTTGTTCAAGACCATCACTAACTATAGGAGATGCATACTCCGTGCTTTGTAAAAGAAGATTATTTTGATTCTAAAGCATCCGTGGTTACTCAATAATGTTTCTGTAGCAAGCAGCAGCTCTTTAACTCTTCTTAGGGCTCATTTGGAACGCAGGAATTCTACAAGAATCAATTCAATTTTACAGAAAAAACGCAGGATTTGAAAAAAAAAATCTTGCAATCCAAAAGAGGCCTTACTAGCTGTTTTATAATCTGTTCTCAGGAGAGCATAAATCAGTCATTAAGTATGAAAAATCTTCAAATCGTACCCCCAGAATTTGAATATAATTTTTCCCTTCTGCGAACATATTTCTCATACATGCCATACACTACCTGGTTAGAATATAATTAATGATATTGATAAAGTATTCAGTGGCATGAAACACATATAGCTAATGATATAGTTTTCCTTTTGAGCAGGGAAGTCGATTCTAAGTTACTGGGATCATGTGGTCATGTGGGTCTTATCAAGTTATCAAATAACTTCGTTGTGCCGCATCATGTCTTCTTTTCCTGGTCTGGTCTTAAGCTTGCGGTAGAAAGAACTGCATTAGGCTATTACACACACACACAGTGGTACAAAAACAATTATTCACACACACACACACACATGATCCACTCATTATACTAGTGAATAATTTTTTTATTGGATTTTATGGGGCCTTCAACTACCACCACCAGTGGTACAAAAATGCACATCTAACTTGTTTAAGTAAGATGTCACGTAAATGATGGCGGTGGTTAGCTACGTTGAATCAAGAAAGGTAAGTAGTGCAGTGATACATATATATCTCTTGATCTAACATATATTCGAAAGTGATGCTTAAACAAGGATAAAGTACTACACTAAGATGTAAGGTACGTGGCTTTGAGCCCGTAGATGTGAATGACTAACCTTTGGTTCTATTATATTATTTCTTGTGCATGACTGATTGTCCTTATGGTAAGCTAGTTAAGTCCCTTCAGTTCGAGCTTTCCAATTGCATATAAATCATGCAAATATGTTCCCTTGAGGATGATATGCACTCCTCGCAAAAAAAAATGTATAATGTGTGCTCATGGATGTATGTTCATAGCCCTACGAGCATTTGTATTACTACAAGTTACTAACTTATTTAGAACTGATTTCATTCTATATATGCTTGCGTTGACATGGTACCATGATTGATATCTGCGTGACGGTATGGACACTGCATCGTGCATACATGCATCAGGTAATATCAACTACTGAACACCTTATCAGCTTATGAGCACAATCATGGTATGACCACTTTATGATCATATCAAAGCTTTGCTCAATTAACACAAAAAAGAATTAATTGGCTCAAAACTGCAATAAAATCCATCGGATGGAAGAACCAGAAAAAGAAAGGAAAAAAGAACAAGCAAAAAAGGGAGAATGACATGGATGCAGTACCACTCGTGGCATATATATCAGGAGTTGTTCACTATAATTGATTCAATAAGCAAAAACATGGATAAATCTCATCGATTCATAGCATCTTACCTTGCAGCAAGAGAAGAGCTGGTGATGATCATGATCAGAAAAGCTTGAGCTACTTCCAAACCCTACCATCTCTGTTCCATCGAGCTTTGCAAACCCCAACCTTCCTTCACTCTCCTTTTCCAACAGACCAACATAGCGCCCTCTCACCGTCTTCACCTCTCTCCCCATCACCGTTTCCAACCCTACATACTCCTTCAGGAAAGCTTCCAACATAACCCTAGGGATAATCCTACTCAATCCTATCACCCTCTTGTACCCTCTCACAACCTCAAGCCCTTCCCTCCCTACATCCTCTAGGAAATGCTTTGGCAACATCGCCCTCGTGACCCGCATCACCTTTTCCTCCCTTAACCCCAAGAAGCACACCATGACCATGACCATCGATTGTACTTCTTGTGTCAAGCAACATAGCAAAGGGTAGAGGCATAATAGGATGAGACCTCTAAGGAAACTACCTGCCTCTATTGCAACAAGCATGAAGTAAGGGAAGGTAGATGAAGACCTCAGTAGTCCATCAATATCTAGGATTAGATCTTGATTTTGAAGGTGGTCATCATCTTGTGAGGGTAGTGGGCACCTCTGGATGATGTTAGGACATGTAGGTATCCCGCTCGTGCTTCGACGGTGATGGTGGTGGCCTGGTGGAATCCCTAGCCTCCGGCGAGCAAATCGGTAGAAGGCGAGGAAGGATTTGGAGAGTGGTTTGGATGCCATATATGTGTGCACTTAGACCCTCAAGGAATTCTTCTAGTTCAATCTAGTTCTTTAGAAGCCTTAGGTTGCAAGGTGCAACTGTAATGCAGCCTCATCTATCTATATATATGCCGCTAAAGCTTATAGCTAGATGAAATGATCATATACAATTGTTACAAGAAAACTCAGTTGTGATACCAAATAAGCCCACAACTTTTTACTTTGTCAACTAGTTTGACATGCTACTCTTAACTCTGTTGCTTTGCAGCACTCTGTAAAAATGAAAGAGGGTTACTTAAGCCTTACTGATCAGTTAAGGGCGTTGATTTGCTAAGGATGGTAAACATATAGTTATGTATCCCAGTTTACCAAATACTATGTCTAGGATAAGAGAAAGTGGCCAGCAGTTGACCAAAAATTTTACTCTACCCAAGTCACAGAACATTCAGCCAATGCCGTGTAAAGTTTTTTACGGTCCTTTTAGAACTCATTAAGTCGTTCGTTGTATGTCTAAGCCCATATCTGTGGTGCATGGATCGGTCTATTTGTTATTTCTGGGATTTGATATACAAACCTAGTGTTGTTCTAGCCAAACCACACTTTTCTCTGAAGAAGCAGAAATAATAGTACTTCAACCATTAACCACAACAGTGAAAAACGGAACAAGTAATTTCTAACAGTGGTCAATGCATGTCCTCATTCTGGCAATATTTTAGGTGAGGGTGTCAGAAATGGAAATGTAATATATTAAGTGCAGGTTTGATCTGTTCTTTGTTCAACCCTGGAAGAAACCTAGCTGAGAACGACTTCTCACCTAAAAGCTAGAAGGATCCAGGTACTCATCTGCCCGGTGCCGATCGGATATTATCTTGCTATTTGCTTTTTGTTTCATCGGTTCATAGAGTAACTTGATCTTTTATGCTGAGTTAAAAGCTTACTTTTCTGCATAGTCTTGATCGTCAAACATTCATGGAGATCAGGGTGTTCCCAGCGCTCATTTTCTTTTCCTGCTTTCCCTGAAGATTGTCCAAGAGCATGTTAATATTCCTGATGTTTTTTCCTTAATTGCATACTTAAACATGGTGAGAAACTAAGTTATGCTTTGGTTTGCGTATGATGAGTCATTGACAACGTTAGATTTGAGATGATTTTGGTTGGCATGAGCTTGTTTGTGCGTGATCTTGTTTATAGTTAACCAAAGTCGGAAAAAATTAAAGCTTGTATCGTTGTCTCGATGCAGAAAGCTTACACTAACCGAATAGTCTATTGTGAGGGTTTTTGACCCCATCGAGACATGATTCAGCTATGTGAATTTCAATGTGCCAACCAATTCTTCGGGTTTAGCTTGTAAAATTTTATGTCCTTGTGTCACTATCTCTTTTTGAGCCTCTATACGATTGTAAGCTCCACCTTCTACTTTTCACGGCCCTTTGTCATTTCTAGCTCTTGCAAATATTTTGTGGTATACTTGTGAAAGCTTATTACGATTGCATATTCATGCATTGTATAGTCCTTTTGACCTTGATGTTTGCATTGCCAAGGGGGGGAGAAATCATGAAAGCAAGTCTCAAACGGGAGAAAATGTGAATCAACAAAAATCTTGCACAATGAATGAAAAACTTGCAAATAAAACATGTGCATTCATCAAGGGGAGCATAGGGAGAGCATCTTTTGCTTTTTTGCATTTTTATTTGCTTTTTTTTTTGGATTGTCTCCTTTTTCTCTTCAAGCTTTTGCAATCTTCTAATGACAAGTGACATGTTCTTGCTCTTTACTGAGTTTGTGATTTATTCAATCCAAAATCTATGCTTTGAGGGTTGTCAATGCACTCATCAAGGGGAAGATTGAGAAACCAAATTGAAATATGCCTTGGTTTGCGTATGATGAGTTATTGACAACATTGGATTTAAGATGATTTTGGTTTGTATGAGCTTATTTGTGTGTGATCTTGTTTATAGCTAACTAAAGTTGAAAAGAATTGAAGTTTGTATCGTTGTCTCGGTGCAGGAAGCTTACACTAACTGCATAGTTTGGTGTGAGGGTTTTTGAACCCACCGGATGGTCTGGTGTGTGCAATGTTGAGTACCGGAGGCTTCACCGGATAAAGATTTCCAGAGAGGTTGAAAAACTAAATTTCAGTAATGATGTACAAATAGGATGGTCCGGTGATGGGAGTGTGAACACCGAAGAGTATCGCCAGAGCCTTTCAGTTTTGAGGAAAATGTTGAGGTGTTCACTGGATTATCCGGTGCTGGGATTTTATGATCACCAGACTAATTTTTCTAGAGAGGAATGCAAACCGGATTCCAGTGGAGTTGTACTCATCAGATGATCTGATGTTGCACTGGTGTGAACGTCGGACCATCGGGTGTTCACTTTTTTGTTACGTATAATATTTTTTAATTTGATTTCGATTTGGACTAACATGTGATGATGTTATATGGTTCTGGAGATGCATGTTTGTCGGTGTCATAGTATGCAATTGATGGATGCAACTTGGCGATCAACGCAGGTGATCGGGGCTAAGCGAGGTGCTTGGTGCCGGACGATCAAGGAGGCTGGACGGAGTCAAGGATAATCCTAGCAATACACATGGAGGTCAAGCAAGGCAAGAGATGAAGGTTGATGAAGGCGGCGTGTTGACAAAGTCAAGCAAGGGGATGCCGGTGCAACTGACAATACAGCCCAAAGGATCGAGAGCGGGAGAGACTTGTCGGCTATCAAGATCGTAAGACGGAGGACACGCGTCAACATCGGAAAACTTGCTTGAGCTCAAAGCAAACAGCTGTGAGTTACGCCTTAAGAAGCGTGTGAGTCAGTTTCCTAGTTTGGCCACAAAACCGCGGGTGGATGTGCACGTGGCATCATCACGAAACTTGCGTCGAGACGAAGCTAAGTCATGAAGGTGCCATAATTATCCGATGGATGGAGGAGAAAATGGACCAAAATACCCCCTGTGGTAGGTAGAAATGTACTATAAGAGAGGGATATTTTGGGAACAGCTAAGGAAATTTGGGGGTCAAGTTTCCTTGGCTATAAATAGAGGGATATGGCTGATTGGGAAGAGCCCTCTTTGAGCCATCCATATGAGGGCTTTGTGCTAGGGTTTTAGCGGAAAGGGAGAGATGAGTGCTTAGCCTATATAATAGTTGAGAGTTTTAAGAGATAAATCTTTGTAATCTGCATAATAGGGTTGACCTGTTTGAGTAATGAAGTTTAAGTTTTTGTATATGCTTGAATTCTCCTCCTTCTAGTTTCCTTCTATTGGTTCCCTTGCAAGTTTGCAAGTTTTTGGTATTTTGTTGTTGATTTTCGTTTTTCTCTTTGAGCTGAAATTTCAACACCTCGGAAGTTGTTTTTGTTGATTCTAGGGCATAGAATTCACATACACATGCATATATGATGGGGTCTTGAATTCTCTTGCCTCTAGACCATCATCCTAGAGAGTTTACTTGCCCAGTGATCTTGTCTCTGTTTCGTTCATCTTCAAAGTCGCTAGCTTTTGGACACAAAGACATATAGAATGGTTTTAAATGGAACCTATAATTCATATTCCATCCGTGGAGTTATATTGTCTTAAGAATTTCCATCTTGCTTTGTCTCTCTGAGTATTTTGCTTCCGCTCAAGGTTTAAGGTGTGTTAGGTGCTTAAAAATAGGAGAAGGTCATCTATTTTATAAGAAATTGTTGAGGTGCCTATTCACTCCCCCCTCTAGTCGGCACTTTCGGTCCTACACATGGAATAGAAATAGTACGGGTATTCATTACCAATGATCTGGCTCCAAACGGGAATGAAACACTCCTCTAAAAAATTGGGAATGAAACACAAGCAGATTTTTCACTTCCTTGTACTTCCTTGAATAATTCTTTATATGAGAGCTACTAGCACTCGGACATCCGATCCATCAGACGCTTCAACGGTCCATTCTAACATCAAAAAATAACATATGTAACATCAAAAGTCAATGTTTGTAACATTGAAAAAACATGCACTAAAATAGTTTGTTGCATGCATCCGATTTCAGGAGAAAATTCCCACCATAACATCACTCCATGTTGCACAATATATTTTTAGGTGAAACCCCATGGGGACACTCGACCTTGAGCTCGTGCAATGGATCTTAAATAAGATCGACTCCTTGACTAATCTCACTAAAAAAATAGCATGAAAAATGTCCAAGATCTATAAAATCGAGTTTCCCATCCCTAAATACAACATCAGCTACCCTAAACAACTGCCACATCCAAAGTTACTATTGTTTATATCATGATGTTATTCTTAGTCGATCCCTGGTAGTATATCATTGTGATGATATATAAGACCAGCACATGTATTGATTGATGATCACGTTTCATGAATCATAGGTATAGAGATATCAGGTCAATAATGTGGATATTTATGTTAGAGAACATGATGTTGGATAGACCCACCTTGAGATACTGCTGGGATTGTTATTTATGATGATGTGCCATCAGCTGTTATCTCAAATGGTATACCTGCAGGATCCTTAGACCTCAGATCGTCATTAATTCCTAGAATGTGTAGTGGCATACTTTGAGATTACCAAATGCTATCCTATAACTGGGTAGTCATAAAGGTAGTTTTCGAGTTTGTCATTAAACATGTCGCGAGGTGTGAACGATCAAGATGGAATTTGCCCCTCCTTGATAACGGGAGAGATATCTCTGAGCCCATTAAAGAGTTAATCATGATGAACCCACTACTTGATCGAGTGAATAGTCGAGCTATCACAATGGTGGCACGTATCTCGCCTAGAGCTTGACTAGTATCGTGAGGCGAAGGGGTCGGTGCATGTGTATTCAAGGTTCAGTCGATATGATGTTTTATGTATACTCGGGAGTCAACATGTCCTGCTAGGGACCGCTATTGATTTCGGTTTGAAAGGGTTTCCTAGTTGTAGCCGTTTGTACATGAACCTAACGGTTCACACACTTAATGGATTGGAACAAAACATGCAAATTGGATTTGTATATGGGTTTTGATTGGATTGTGATCCATGAGAAGTTAAGAGTCCTAAAGGGCTTCCAACGTGGAAGCCCATTGGTGAGCTCTATATAAAGAGAGGTGTGGGTAGGGCGTGTTGAGGTTGAGCCACTCCGAAACCCTAGCCGCAGCCTTCCACACGATCTCCCAAAACCCTAGCAGCACGTGCGGTGCTAGCACATCGGCACTCGATGTTTCTACCCAGTACGTGTGGATACCGTAGAGGCATTGCTGCTATTGTGGCGCTGATCTTCTCGGTGAGTTGAACGCGACCTGTTTGGAGTTAGTCAAGGAGCACGACTACCTACTCGGAGTTGGTCGAGGAGCACGATCACTTGCTTTGAGTTGGTCGAGGAGCACGACCACCTACTCGGAGTTGGTCGAGGAGCACGATAACCTACTCGAAGTTGGTCGAGGAGCGTGACCATTTGCATGGGGCTGGTCGTGGATCTGATCAAGAAGCTGCTCGAGGAGTTTGACACACACGACGTTGGATCGGTCTACTCCAACTCTTCTTCCGCTGCACTGCGCGTCGAGCGGTAATGTTCTATGATCTCCTACTAGCATGATTTCTTGGGTAAATATGGTAGAAAAGTTTTGTTTTAGGTTAGCATAGCCTTCCTGTTACCCAACAGCTACATCCGAAATCATCAATTGCAATATCCAAAATCACATATTGCAATATAAAAAAAACATTACTCACAACATCTTAAATAGGTTGATGCAACATCGAAAAATACAACATCCCCAAAATCACATGTTGTAGCTCCAAATCCAACATGCAACTCTAAAATTCGACATTGTTGCTTGCAAGGCGCCTGTTGCTGATGAAACAAATCCAAGATTGCAAGACCGATGGACGCCGCCACCTCCCTACCGAACCATGGGACCTCACTGTTTCACCTTGAAGGTTGAGGGGCCCTCGTCAACACCATCGATTGGGCACGGGCAATATGTAGCATAGAAAAAAGTGTGTGTGAGAGAGAGAGAGGAAGAGAGCAGGGGTGGCTTTGCATCAAATGTTAGAGAGAGACGAGGGGGAGTTGAGATACAGAGGAGGGGGTAGGTGCGTTTGTTCATTACAAAAGGTGTGGCAAACCATACTTTGTTGAAAAACTTTAAAAAGTATTTAATTAGTGACCAATAAACAACGAGACTGAGCCTTGTAAAATATTGTATGTGCTAAATAATAAACAACATTTTATGAACATATAGTTTGGTGTCTGCTCAAAAGCTTAACATCAACGACTCAAGCTTTTCTAATCAGACGATAATAAAGCATCTGGCCGAATTGGATGTTCGGCCGCTAGCATCCTGCCAACGGATAATGGGCCTAGTCGAGCCGAGTGATAGTAGACGACAGTAACCTAGTTCTACAATTTTTTCTAACAGACACCTATTTTGCAATTTTTTGTTGTTGCAGTTGATCTATTCACAGTCAAACCGCCCATGGACACCCCTCCATCCTATACAAATATGTATGAACATCAATGAATGGAAACAAGAAACTCATTTCCTATCTACTATTCATTTCGAGTTCAACATGTTATCCGCATGTTGCCTCTAGTTAGAGCGCAATAGCCACACAACATAGAAGAACCAAGCGACGAATAGAGAAGGATGAAGCATCAAGGGTAAGCGATGGACAATTTGGACATACCTTCAATCCCGATGTCGCTTGCGATGATTGTTCTCCTCGTCTTACCTCACAACATGACCCGCTGACGTGATCATCCTCTGCGTGATCTCATTCTGCGACATCGTGCACTGCATTAACTACCTCACCATCATCGCATGTCTCACCGTCATCATGGTCACCGCGTCGGTGTGCCTCCGTCGATGACGGCACCCTCCTCAGACACTGTTGTGACCCCTGGTGCTGCACCTCTTGACGAACCAGAAGTGGTGACCGCATGGCTCCACCACTGGTTGCATAGGACGCTTCCTATCTGCCTAGCGACAACACTCTGTCCTCAATGTCTGCAGTTTTCTCCTTTTCTGCCGCCGGACCGGATCCCCTTTCTCCAACTTTTACCTTCGGCACTAGGGACTCTGGATCGGCCCTCGAGTACACCGCCAATGGCAATGGGGAGTCGCACAGCACATCGGTAGCACCTTCGACGTGCCATGCCCACCGCCTCGTGCTGATGGTTGTGCTAACTGCCGATGTGTGCCCGCATTATTGCCGCCCTTGGAATCCCCCTGCCAATGGCTCTATGTCATGATGACTTCGCTGACCACCTCCAACGCCACTAGATCCGCCACCTCAGATTCATCGTCCTCTCCATCGCAACTGACCCTTGAAGTTCTAGTCCCCTCCATGGCCACACCCCCTCCCTACTGCCTACTCCACTGTACCACGGCGGTGATAGCCAATAGACGGTTGGGACTTTGTCGTCCTTGGAACACGACCTCTCTTAGTTTCCCAAATGGCCACACTGGCCATGATGGTGACAGGATCTAATGGTTGCCACAAGACTGGTGGGTGGGGAGGTGAATGGTGGTGGGTGGTGGAAGCAGGGTTAGAGGGGATCGGCACATCTGGGCGGTGCCCATCTGTGACGGATCAGCGGTACCAGAACGCAAGGGCATGGGGGAGGGCGGGGATAACCCTAGCCTGACTCCCCCGCCTTCTTATGTGGCGTAGGCTGTGCTAAACGACAGGTCGAACGGATCCTCTCTTTGGTTAGGCCACACTAATGTGCCAGCCCATGCCCCGATAGGCCTAATACAACCACCATGGTCCAACGGACCGATCCAGAATAGGCTGCGCTGTGCCATGTGGGTTGCACTAACTACCTGGGCCGCACCAGGCCGCCACACCAATGGGCGGTCTCAAGTCAATGCACCAGGCTGAAATAGGGCCCATCAAGGCTGTTTGGACAGTGCAAATTTACAAAAAAAAAAAAAAGAACCCTAGGGTTTTCACATTTTTATGCACTGCTCTTTCAATATAATATCAATTGTATTGTATTCCTGCATTTTAGTCCTTCATACTTTAAATATCTGTAAGAAATTGCATATTACTAAATTGTAATCATATTGCCTCAGTAATATGTTCAATATATTACTGATTTAATACATTATCATTTATTCCATGCAATCTCTTATTTCATATTTATTAGAATAATTTTATGTTATTATTTATTTGAGCATTAGCTTAAATAATTTACTGAAATTCATAAAAATGCTATTAAATTGATGATTACCTTCTAAACAATGTTGGCATAGCACAAGGTATTGGAGACTATAACATTAGCTGTGACTGTAGTTTTATCTGTCTTAATTAGACGGAGTCCATGTTATTAGTAGTGAGTTATCTCACCCAAGACTATGAGGTATACACTATTTTTGTGACTACCTTCATCGTGTCTATTCCATATTTTAGTACAAAGTCTACTGTCACATATTCCATCAGGGATAGCGTCTAACATTATAGCAGCAATTTATCTCCTATACTATAGCAAGGTCTACATCACTTGTCATTTCTGATATTTTATTATTAGCATTTCTATACAAGCAATTACAATATTTGCTATTGATTTACTCTCTTAGTAAATTAATACATGTCAGGCCATGTAGGACATGGCTGAAATTTGCAAGAAGGAATTTCCAAAACTTGCTGTGGATGGCAGTAATTACTTGACTTGGGCACAAGATGTCAAAATCAATTTGATTGCCCAGAAATTTATTGCCACCATAACTCCATAGCTAGAGAATGCAGATCAAATTCCTGAACATTCCAAATATGCAACATTGCATTTTCTGTGGCATCACCTCCATCCTAACTAAAAAATGAGTATGTCATGTAGGAAGATTTACTAGCTCTTTGGACCTCCCTCAAGGAGCATTATGAGCAACAAAAATATGTCATCCTACTCAAAGCTCAACGTGAATGGTCTTTCTTTCGCTTTTAGGACTTTAAGTCTATAGCAGATTATAACTCTCAAGTTCACAAAATCTGTTCAAAGTTAAAATTTTGTGATCACACAATATTGGATGAGGATATGATAGAGAAAACTTTATGCACTTTTCATTCTTCATTCCGGGTATTGCAATAGCAATATCGCTAGCAGAAATACACCAAGTATTCAGAATTAATGTATACATTGCTCCAGGCAAAAAAACATGATGAACTTCTTATGAAGAATCATCAGAACCGCCTAACGGGTGCTGCTCACTACATGAAAAAGATCATGAGTGACGGGTGATAACCGTCATGGGTGATGAGTCCCGCATCCATTACATCAGACGTGTCACTAATGATTAATCATAAGTGACAGGTAAAGACCCATCACCAACTTGACCTGTCACTAATGAAGGTCATAAGTGACGGGTCATAACTATGACCAGTCACTTATAAAAATTCATAAATGATGGGTCACAGTTATGACCTGTCACTTATGACTGATGAATATTGTTTGTGTTTTTCAGACACGAAAAAGTCAAAAAAATATTTTTTTTTCACCCGAGCCATCCCAACGCAGGGGCCATCACCACTCGCCAATCACATGCTATTTTTCACACTATTTTTATACTTTGTGTTACGTAGGAATCGAACTCACGACATCCCCTCGAGTGCGTTGCCCCTTACCACCTCACCCTCGCATGCGTTTTGAAGGAATCCAGATATTTTAGTGACCTTTGGTAAAAATAGGCATAACTTTTGCATACGGACTCGGGTTCGGTGAATTTTCCGATGCCAAAAATGGCCTGAAAGATTGAGTTCTCACCCCCTAAAGTTTCTGCATCGTTTTCAGAATATGTATTTGTGTCTATATCCGCCACCCCTTGCATCAAACTTGAGCAGAAATATACAATCATTCATATTCTAGTGCTGCTGAGGTGAGAAAAAAGAAGAGAAAAATAAAATAAAATAAAATAAAAATAAAAATAAGCATCATATACATATATTCTCATGATTAAAGAAAAATAACATAGAATAACTGGAGTATATGGATATAACACTATATATGTGTTTATACATATATATATGAGTATATATTTGTACTACTATATATATACACACACATAGCATAAACCAGGAATACATGCACTTTTGCACCACATGAAATGATAGCTCTATGTACATATTGATCATGTACATCTATAAAAACAACCATAAATGTTGTGTATATATATCTACATAAATCTAAGTATATGAATACCTAGGGGTATATATACAATACAATCTCAGGAGTATGTATATGTGTATAAGTTTAATGATAGCATCATATAGCATCATATACTGAGCCGAGTATTTATCAATATCATAATTAGTGACGTGTCATAACTTGACCTGCCATTGATGACTATCTAGGATTACCCATCACTAATGAGTTAGTCATTTGTGAGTGATCACAACTTGACCCGTCACAAATGACTGGCTAGGATGACCCATCACTAACGAGTTAGTCATTGGTGACGGGTCACAACTTGACCTGTCACTAATGACTAGCTACGAGTTATCATAGGTGATGTGTCAAAGTGCGGATCATAATTTTGACCTGTCACCTATGACTGGCCTAGGATGACCTATCACTGATGAGTCGTCATTAGTGACGGGTCACAACGACGACATATCACTATTATCATCAGTGACAGGTCATGTTATGATCTCACTTATTTCATGTCTCCTTTATCTATTTTTCACGTAGTGTGTTCCCCTTCCTGAAGTACATGCTAACACTCATAATACTAATAAATTTTGTGGCCATAGACAGAAGAACATCTTATCTAAAGGAAAGTGAAAGTCTTCTAACAAGTAGAAAAGGCATGGCATTGACAAAGGCAAAGGTAAATTCAAGAATAATACCAAAGACACCTCTCAAGTTTGTCAGCGATGTGGATGTGCAAATCACCGTACAAGCAGATGCCAAATTCCTAAGCATTTGGTGGATCTATATCTTAATTCTATTGGGAAAAGGAAAGCAAGTTCATAGAGATAAATTTAAGGGTCACTTCAATGAACAACCAGCTGACTATATGGTCAAGGGATCTTCTCAAGATGTTCCTCGGAATAATCAAGATACAATTTGTTAGAAGGAGGATGACCCCTTCAACATGGATGATATGATTATGAAATTTTGTCCCCAAGACATGTTCAGAGATCGTTCTTAATCTCTAAATCATCCTAGTTGTCATTAGCCAAATATTGTTCTATTAAATGTTGTATATTGTATTATTTGTGCCCAAACATGTACCTCAGACATGTACTCAATAATATTAGCACTCTATGTATTATGTATATGAGCTAAATTCCTACTTAAATTTTCATTTTTGTATATAGAAATTTTTACGAGAAGCAATCAGATGGAGGAAGAAGAAATTTGTTTATTGGATATAGTTGTACCACTAATACAATCTTACGAGAGCAAAAATATTTCCATACATTGCACAAGAAACATGAAAATCTTATGACCATTGTTGGCCGTGATGTGTTGATTGTAGGTTCGGGTCGAGCCACAATTATACTCCCTATGGGTACAAAATTAGTAATTGATGATACACTCTTATATCATAATTCAACTCGTACCTTACTCAGTTATAAAGACATCTGTCTAAATAGTTTCCATGTTGAAACTCAAACCGAAAATGATGATGAATTTATATTTCTCACCAAATCCAACGGATTTAACAACCAGATACTTGAGAAATTTCCCTCATTACCATCTGGATTGTACTATACATACATCAAACCCGTAACACATGTTGCGTTTAAAATAATTCTTCAAAATCTTGATAAATTCAAGACTTAGAATAATCGTCTTGGTCATCCTGGCATTGGGATGATGAGAAAAAATATTATCAATTCTATTGGTCATAACATAAACATTGCAAGATACCCAGAATAATCAGATTTTGTGTGCACCGCCTATGTCACAGAGAAATTAATTTTAAGGCCCTCTTACCTTAAAATTAAATATGAACAACTTAATTTACTTGAACGCATTTAAGGAGATATATGTGGTCTAATTCAATCATTATTTGAACCTTTTAGGTACTTCATGGTGCTTATTGATGCATCTACTCACTGGTCCTATGTGTGCCTCTTATCCATATCAAATCATGTTTTTTGCAAAATTAATAGCTCAAATTATCAAATTACGAGCTAATTATCTTGAACAATGGACAAAATCCATTAGAATGGATATTACACCGCTGAATTTTCTTCGCGAGCAATTAATGACTATTGCATGGATCAAGGTATCAGTCTAGAGCATTCAATACCTTATGTTCATACCCAAAGTAGTCTTGTTGAATATATTATCAAGAGAATCAAATGGGTTACTTGACCACTTTTACAAAATTGTAGATTTCCAATATCATGTTGGGGTCATGCAGCCTTACACGCTGCATATTTGATTCAAATCAGACCAACTGCGTATCATACAATCTCCCCATTGCAAATGGTACGTGGAAATCAACAAAGTATTTCCCATCTGCGAATTTTCAGTTGCGCTATGGACGTACTGATTCCACCACTGCAACGTACTTTAATGGGCTCCCATAGAAAATTGGTGTATATGTGGTGTATAATTCTCTATCAATTATAAAATACCTCGATGCCCTTACAAGGGACTTATTCATAGCTCGATACGCTAATTGCATCTTCGATGAAGATAATTTTCTGGCATTAGGAGGAGATTTGTACTATAATGAATGCCAGGAAATTGATTGGAATGCCACTAACTTTCAATCCCTAGATCAACATACTATAGAATCTTAACAAGAAGTTCAGAGGATCATAAATTTGCAGTACCTTATAAATAATCTACCAGATGCGCTTACTGACCATAAGGGTGTCACAAAATCCCATATCCATGCGGTGAATGCACAAGAAAGACTGGATGTTGAAAGGATCGGTCACCTCTTAAGAGGGGGCGTGAATTAGAACACTTAAAAACCTAACCAGCTCCAAACTTCACAAAATAAACCTATATCAATTTCTATCTAAATATTCTCTAGGTTTATATAGTGTGTCTATTCTACCGCTCAAAAGGTTTGCAACCTACAGCCAATCCTAGCAAACTACTCTAGGAAAGTAAATACACAAAGGTAGATTGCAAGAATGTAAATGCGAAAGCGTAATGACGGTAGAGAAAACAAACTCGGCTCAAGAGATATTTATCCTGTTGTATCGATGATATAAATGCTACCCCTAGTCCACATTGGAGCTCCATGAAAGATATTCTCCTAGTCATCAAAACTCTTCCAGTCATGACTCTTGAGTCACCAAGTCACAAAGACAAGACCTCAACCCGAATGAGCCACCAAGCCACAAAGGTAAGATCCCACAACTAGCCTCTCTCTCGGTCACTTGTCACCGTCATCACTTTGGAGCTTGAGCCACCAAGTCAAGGGTCTCTGCGTCTCCATACATGTGTCTTGTCGCCGCTCCACACTAAGTCGGAGGGTCAATAAGCTTGAGCAACTCCGGCTTAAGGTGTCGATGAGTCACCAAGACTCCAAGACATCAACGTACCACCTAGTATAAGCTAGGATCACTCACTGATCCACTCTCTAGGCAGAAATCACCTAACAACACTCTCTCTAGGCCTATAAGCACTAATCACTCACTAAACGTGTGCTTAATTGCCTTGAATGATCACATTAAGCACTTTGGTGGCTTGGATATTTTCTCAAGTGTATATGTGTTTCTCTGTACTCCAGCAGCATGCCACACCTTCAAATGACTGAGTAGAAGGGTATTTATAGCCTCATACCTGCCAATTAGCCGTTTTCCTAACAACTCAGAAAAGCTGTTAACACCGGATTGTCCAGTGACAATAGTAGTACAAACACCAGACAATCTGGTGTCTACATCATCAGAAACTAGCCGTTGGTCTCGCACTCAAAGTCATTCTGAACACCGGATACTCTGGTGTATACTTCATCTCCATCACCTGACTATCCAGTGAGTTATCCTGAGCCAGACCGTGTCACTTCTTCTTTGAGCAAAACACCATGGTGTAAGCCTACGGTGCACTTCCTCTTGACATCGGACCATCCGATCAGTTCATCTTCGTTCTTCATCACTTGGAATCGTCTCTGCAAGAAATACTCCGGTAAAGCCTCCAGTGCACTCACTTCCCATCACTTGACCTTTCGGTCTGTTGTTCTCTGATCTTCAGCACCAGCAACTCTCTCTGCAAGAATTTCTCTGGTGTATATCTTCCACTAATCATCAGACCTTCCGATGAGTTCAACTTCTTCTGTCCCGGACCAAAATACTTCGGTGTGCACCTTCTTCATCAACACCGGACTATCTGGTGGCTTCTTTAGTTCTGCTCTTTTCTGCAGATAAAGCTCTGGGGCTACACCTTGCTGAGCACCAGACTATCCGATGAAGTATTCAACCTTCTCTCCCCTTTTGTTAGAGATGCTCTGGTGAGTTCAATTTCTTCTGCACTAGACTATCTAGTGGCCTCTCTTCTCTGTGACTTATCCAATTTAGTCCATCTTTGTCCCGGCTACGGTGGCTTCTTCATGTATTCCATACATGAGACCTACTAGCATATATTTCACAATCATAGCCTAATAGAGCCATTTTTGCTACAATCTTCCCCTTTTTGTGATTAATGACAATACAACCAAAGCAAGTGGTAAATAATAAATGATACTAATTGTAGAGAGCACAAAGCCTTACCACGTTGCTTGAATATATGTTCTTACCACTTAGTCCCCTTTTGTTGTGGCTCCTCTTTCTCTATTGCTACTATCTCTCTTGATGGACCCATGCAAGAGCTTCTCTATTGCATGCTTTTGATATCAAATGTAGATGAGTACCCTTTGTCAACCTTGGCATCTTTCTTATTCTCCACTAGACATGCCTCTTACTTTGGTCCTCAAACTTCTCCCCTTTTGTCAACAATCTCAAAAAGTACTACAAACACATGTTGAACTCGAGGAATAGCGTTAGAACACATAAGAGAGAGCTCCATAAATCATGATCCAATGAAATGATACCAATTGAAAGGATACCACTTGTAGGGATAATATTTCAAGAATATGGTACCAATTGAAATGAAAGTACATGGATCACAATTCATAAAACTCATATAATATGATTTAAACTCCTTCTGTATGTTTGCATACATATGATAAGAGAGATATATGCACAATTAGACAATATATCAAGACGGAAGTTTAAGGCATATTATGCATGGAGGTAACTTAAATAAACAAATAAATTGATAATGATACCAATTGTAGCCTTTAAGCATTAAATACCTCTGGGGACGTATTGATTGCTCCATGAAACTACAAAAGATACATCTAGCAACATATGTTAGTTTCAAAATCACAACCTATACGATATGATCCCCATAAATATGTGCATACAAATGTTGAATACTTGTGAGAGATATGCACTTATTTTTATAACAATGGGAAGAGTACCCTATAGATTGGATTATGGCACATGAAAAGATACTAATTGTAAAACTAGTGCCATGAAAGAAACCTATAACTAATAAATCATGTAGGTTTCTCATAAGAAAGAGAGAAACACAAACAACCTATTATATGAAAGCCTACACTAGGCATTGCAATAAATTGAAATATACGCATGCAATCTTAGACAAGGCAAATGAGCTACAATAATTGAAAGGCTTTGCATCTACCTTTTTTTACTTTTGGATGGGGATTAAGTATATGATGATCATGATCTTCATCAATACACCTAATCTTGTGTACTTGACTTTTTTTCTTGAATCTTCACTTCATCTTGTAAGCCAAGTCTCTAAATCCTCATAGTCGTCTCGGGCTTCAAGTCTTTTTTAGAACCCAAACCGATTGGGGCCCCTTCATATTAGTGATGACTTTCTTGGCAGCCAAATGGGTTGGTTTCAGTCCCGGTCATTTTTTCCAACCATATGTGCAACCACTTTGCCATTGTTCTTCTTCTTGAGCTTGTAGTGGTTGCTCTTAGTTTTGATCTTGTTGTTGGGCTTGGTGTAGATGTTGAAGGTCTTGTTGGAGAAGTTCGTCATCTTCTTTTTCTCCATGGTATCCTTCTTGACTTACTTGCATTGGAAGAACTTGTGACTTTTTTTATAGCATTTGAAGCATGTCACGATTGACCCATCCGCAAGCTTTTTCACCATGATAGCATGGTTATCTTGAGGTTAGACACGATCTTTGCTCTTTAATCTTGACAAATCCTTTTTGAGCTTCATCACTTCTTGCTTAAGCTCATTATTCTCTCATGCAATGAGTTCATTAGATGGTTCTAAAACAATATTCTCAATGCATGTCTCATTGCAAAGTGGTGAGCTAGATAAATCCTCACAAGAAGTGAAAATATCTACCTTAGGCTTGAAATTGATGTGAGGTAGATTGCTTCAAAGGGGCCTTAAATTGAAATTCAATGCACTCAAATTTAGCCTTAAGCTCTTAATGCTCCTTGTTTAGCATATTGAATTTTCTCAATAATTATTCATAATTAGAGAAAAATGTAGCATGAATGTCATTAAGTGCATTGAATTTTTTAAGCTCTTTTGATTGTTTCTTAAGGGCCATTTGTTGCTCATTTATCAAAACAAGTTCTTGTTGAGAGGGGAAATCCTCATCGATTCATCATCATTTACATCGATTTCCATACCTTTGACTATAAGGAACTTGTATGATGATGACTTACGTGATGATGACTTTGAGGAAAAGCTTCTCCTGGAGGAGTGGATGACAAAGCTCTCATCACTTGAGCATGAATCGTTATCTTCACTCACCCATCTTTGCATGATTGCAAATACTTTGGCTCTTCCCGTTGCCTCCCTCTTGCTCTTGGTCTTCTTCTCCTTCTTGATGTGATCAATTATTTTGATCAAGTCTTTCATGGAGATTCGGTGATCAATCTTGGTATTAATTTTCTTGATGTTCTTCTCCACTTGCGAGATGAGCTTGGTGACTTCAGGATCCATCTCTTCATTACTCAAGGTGCTTTGCTCATCTTCACCTCTTCATATTCATCTTCATCATCTTCGTTTGAGCTTGACTCTTGCTCTTGCCTCCTCATCCTTGACTTCATGTGTTGACATTTAGCTTGTTTGCTTGTGATAGCAAGGTTCTTGGTGTCAGATGAGGAAGAAACTTCCACTCCTATGTTCATGATCATCTCATGGGTGGTGATCTTACCGAACACTTAACTTAGAGTCATTTTCTTGATGTCATTGTTGTCGTAGATGATGGAGAGTATTAACTTGTACTTTGAAAGAAGAGCTTGAAGTATTCTTCTCACAACTTGATCATCGTCAATTTGCGTCAAACCTAGCCTATTGATCTCATTAACAAGAATATTTAAACGTGAGTACATGTCATTAGCACTTTCATAGGGTAGTTGTTTGATATCATTGAGCTTAGTAACTAGCACATGATATTTCTCATTGCGCACATTCTGTGTGCCTTCATGTATTTCAATGAAACTAGTCCAAATATCATGTGCATTGGTGAGAGAATAAATACAATTAAATACATCAATATTTAAAGATGATAAAAGGATACTCTTCGTCAATGCATCTAATTGTATCTCCTTGTTGGTGATGTATTGTCTCATCCCTTCCTTGGTGACTCTCCAAACATCTAAACATCGGGCTTGCAAATAACAAGACATTAGAATTTTCCAACAGAGAAATTTGTGTCATCGAAGAGTGAAGCAATATAGGAATCTATCCTCACTCCTAACATCACAACTCTCTAGGCGGTGAAGCCTAAACCAATCACAATGAGACTAAGGCCCAAATGCCTCGTGAATTGGCTAAACCTTGTGAAAGGTGAGAGGCCCTAAAACTAATTATAGAGCCAGTGAGAGCCCTAGCTCTGATACCGCTTGAAAGGATCGGTGACGTCCTAAGAGACGGGGTGAATTAGGACACTTAAAAATCTAACTGGCTCCAAAAACTTCACAAGATAAACCTATATCAATTTCTATCTAAATGTGCTCTAAGTTTATCTAGTGTGTCTATTCTACTGCTCAAAAGGTTTGCAACCTATAGCCAATCATAGCAAACTACTCTAGGAAAGTAAATGCACAAAGGTAGATTGCAAGAATATAAATGCGGAAGCATGAAGAAGATAGAGAAAACAAACTCGACTCAAGGGATTTTTATTCCATGGTATCGATGGCATAAATATCACCCCTAGTCCACGTTGGAGCTCCATTAAGGATATGCTCCCAGTTGCCAAGATTCTTTCGGTCACAGCTCTTGAGTCACCAAGTCACAAAGATAAGGCCTCAACCCAGATGAGCCACCAAGCCACAAAGGCAAGGTCTCATCACTAGCCTCTCTCCTGGTCACTTATCGCCTTCTTCACTTCAAAGCTTGAGCCACCAAGGCAAGGATCTCTGCGTCCCCATACACATGTCTTGCTGCCGCTCCACACCCAGTCGAATGGTCAACAAGCTTGAGCCACTCAAGCTCAAGGTACCGACAAGTCACCAAAACTCTAAGGCGTTGACGTACCACCCGATACAAGCTAGTGTCACTCCTTGATCCACTCTCTAAGCAAGAATCACCTATCAACACTCTCTCTAGGCTTATAAGCACTAATCACTCACTAAATATATGCTTAATTTCCTTAGATGATCACATTAAGCTTCACTGGATTCCAGTAGCATGTCACACCTTTAAATGACTAAGTGAAGGGGTATTTATAGCCTCAAACCTGTCAACTAGCTATTTTTTCAACCACTCAGAAAAGCTATAACACCGGATTATCTGGTGACAACAGTAGTACAAATACCGGACAATCCAATGTGTACATCATCAAAAACTAGTCGTTGGACTCCCACTCAAAGTCACCCTGAACACCAGATACTCCGGTGTATACTTCATCTCCATGACCGGACTATACAGTGAGTTATCCTAAGCCAGACCATGCCACTTCTTATCTGAGCAAAACGCTCTGGTGTAAGCCTCCAGTGCACTTCATCTTGACACCGGACCATCTGGTCAGTTCATCTTCGATCTTCATCACTTAAAATCGCCTCTACAAAAAATGCTCCGGTAAAGCCTCCGGTGCACTCACTTCCCATCACTAGACCTTCCAATCTATTATTCTCTGATCTTCAACACCTGCAACCCTCTATGCAAGAATTGCTTCGGTGTATATCTTCTATTGATCACCGGACCTTCCGGTGGGTTCAACTTGTTCTGTCCCAAGTCAAAATACTTCGGTGTGCACATTCTTCATCAACATTAGACTATCCAATGGCTTCTTCAGTTCTGCTCTTCTTTGCAGATAAAGCTCCGGTGCTACACCTTACTGAGCACCAGACTATCCAGTGAAGTCTTCAGCCTTCTCTCCCCCTTTGTCAGAGATGCTCTAGTGAATTCAATTTCTTCTGCATCGGACTATACAACGACTTCTCTTCTCTAGGACTTGTCTAATTCAGTCCATCTTTATCCCGGCTGCGGTGGCTTCTTCATGTATTGCATTCATGAGACCTACTAAAGTATATACTTGACAAACATGTTAGTATCAATGACTATGGTGTTATTACCACCAAAATCATAATCATGACCTAATAGGATCATTTTCTCTATAGATGTACCTCATAAACCACTCATCTCCCAAATCCAAATAAGAATGGGAGAATCTGGTTGACAATAATGTTTCTCAAAAGCAACTGTGAAAGCAAAGGAAGATATTTTCTAAATCAGAAAATGAAAATTAACCTTTTGTTGATAGACTATAGTTGTCAACATCTATTTCTTCTCAAATATTTTGAAAACCTCGAGGTAGATCTAGAACTTAAGACCATGGTAGAGTGTCTCAAGCGCTCAGACTAGATCAAATGAAAGGAGGTTATTGTGGTAGAATTGAGCTCGCTTGTTAAAAGAGGGGTATTTACATCAGTAATACCTACTCCTCAAAATATTTTTCCTGTTGGATCAAAATGGGTTTTTCTTCGAAAAAGAAATGAAAACAATGAGGTGATGAGATACAAAACAAGGCTTGTAGTACAAGAGTTCACGTAGAGACCTAACATCGATTATGATGAAACATATTCTCTTATTATGAGTGGAATAACGTTTCGATACTTATATGGGTTACTTGATTCAGATATATACATGAAAGTCCCTAAATGGCTTAAAATTCTGAATCCAAAGACAATTTGTAACATGTTTTGTGTAAAGTTACAAAAGTCACTCTATGGCTTGAAACAATCGGAAAGAATGTGGTACAACCGACTAAATGAGTTCTTTCTTTAGAAGGGTTACTCCAATAGCGATGATTGTCCCTGTGTGTTCATTAAGAAATCTCTCACTGAATTCTGTATCATCTCAGTATATGTTGACAACCTCAACATTATTGGAACCACACAAGATATAAAGGAAGCTAGCAATCATCTAAAGACGGAGTTTGAGATGAAGGATTTGGACAAGATCAAATTCTACTTAGGTTTATAACTTGAGCATATTCCATCAGGAATCTTAGTTCACCAATTTGCATACATTGAAAAGATATTGTAGATATTTAATATGGATAAATCATATTGAAAACCACTATGATCGTTCGATCCCTTGATATAGATAAATAACCATTCTAGCATAGGGAAGAAGATGAAGAATTGTTGGGGTCTGATATCACATATCTAAGTATCATAGAAGCATTAACATACCTTACAAATTGCACAAGGCTTAATGCTGCATTTGCAGTCAATTTATTGGCTAGATATAGTGATACTCCAACTAAGAGGCATTTGGTTGGTGCAAATAAGATTCTCAAATATCTAAATGGTACTAGAGATCTTGGTTTGTTCTATAAAAAAAATCAAGATATGACCATGATAGGATATACCGACGTTGGCTATTAGACATGTTTCTAATGGATTTTTTCCCTATATGGTGGTACTGCTTCCTCATGAAAATCATCAAAGAAAACTCTTGTTGCTACTTTCATCAATCATTCTGAGATAATAGTTCTATATGAAGTCTCACGTGAATATGCACAAGAATTATGAGGGATTGGTTCATCAGAATCTCCCAGTATTATCTTCATAGATAATACTACTTATATTGCTCAGATACAAATATATTATATAAAGAGTAGTATTACAAAGCATATTCCTCCTAAATTATTATTCCCACATGAGCTATAAAAGAGTGGAGAAATAAAAATATTGTAACTGAAGTTATGTGAAAATCTAGCAGATTTATTCATTAAGTCATTGCCCACTTTAATATTCTAGAAATATATTTGTAGAATTGACATACAAAGACTCCGAGAATTGCAAAGTTTAGGGAGTCACTCCTAAATTATAACTTGTTTACGATCATCATATCATACACATTACACTCTTTTTATCTTTATGAGTTTTACTCTTAAGGTTTCTCATATAATGTTCTCAAATTTTTCTCATATAAGATTTTTAATAAGACAATATTAATATAAGAATATATAATATAGCATTTTCTCTAAGATTTTTCCCACTAGCTTTTTAAGAAAATTTTCATTAGCATATTATCATCACAATTCTCCTTATATTTTTCTCACAAAATTTTTAAAAAAATTATACAAACGATAAATGAATCAAGAGGGAAGATTACGGTTGATCTATTCAGTGTCAAACCGCCCGTGACGGTTGCCGTTTTGCCACCCGTTGGGAGAGTAGCCCTCCATCCTGTACAAATATGTATAAACATCAACGAAGGGAAACAACAACTCATTTCCTATCTACCGTTCATTTCGAGTTCAACATTTTTTATTTACGTATGGGATCTGGGTATGGTATCGACATTACAAATGCAAATGCCCTTGATGTGTAGCACAATTTACCCACCATTGCCATCGTAGCCCTAAGCCACCCGCTCTTCGGGCGGCGGCGCACGGTTCCCGGCCACCCTCTTCCCGTCCCCAGTCCATCCTCACCGCTCACCGGCAGACGGCCCAACCCCCGCCTCTTCCTCACTGTCCTCTCCTCGCTCCTCACCGCCCGAAAGGCCTCCGCCACCGCCTCCCTGCTCCTCTCCCCCCGTCCCATGGCTCTCGCTTGTGCGTCCCACGCGCGCCGCCTCCTCTTCGCCGGCCCGGCGAGATCTTTCCACGCCCAGCCCCACCAAGGTACCCCTCCTCCCTAAATCATCTTGTGCTGCTTCTCCCGGTTGGTACGTTTCGGTGACTGGAGTTGGATCCTTGCGGCGCGGCGCAGCCAAGGTCGGCGTGGTGGAGTTCTTGAACGGCGTGGGGAAGGGCGTGGAGGCGCACACCGCGAAGGTGGAGGACGCGGTCGGCGGCGACCTCCAGAGGCTCCTCGAGTCCCGCACGCTAAGGCTCAAGAAGCTCGGCATCCCCTGCAAGCATGTACGTCGCTAATTTCTCTTCTTGGGCTGAGCACTTGCAGTCTAAGCGAGTGGATGCGCTCTGGTTGTTGTGGTCATGTTGATTAGTGACTGGGTTGTTGAGCACTTCGTCATGGAAATGTAGGTAGCGGTCAGGTTTTGTTGTCTGATGCTGTGATGCTTCAGTATAATCATTGGATTGTTGCGTGCACTGTGAATTTGTAGGTTGTAGTAAAATGTTGGTGCGTTGTGTTCCTGCGGTGTTTTCTGATTGAGACGCAAAGTACTTTTCTCCATATAGCTCGGTTCAGTTGGCTAAAATGTGAGGTAATTTGGCATGTTTGTAGGTGAATATGATATGTTTCTAGGATAAATTGGTCTGATCTAGCTAATTTTTGGTGACTTATTTTGTTGGCATGGTGTGTCCGGTGTCCCTACTCCCTAGGTTCTTTATTTTCTATATCTAACAGCCGTGAAAAATGGAAACCTAATCAATTTTGCTTTGGTTCTTGGGGAAAACAAGTTAATTGAATTGGATTTCTTGGTCAATTCTGGTGTCAAATTAATAAAAGCTAGGTAATTCGACCATGCTACGGGTGCAGCTTGTCACTTTGTAAGTTTGACGTCCTGACAAAAGCACTAGACCGAGAACTGTCAGTAGGTCGGTGTCTAGGTGCGCTCGTTGCCACCCATCCTGCCAGCGTTCAAGCCTCGACTCTGTGCTGGTGCTCACCCTCCTTAATGAGTATGCAAGAAGACCCCTCGTCAAATTTCAAAAAAAAAAGGAACACAAGATCAATATGGGTCTCCTAACATTGTCTATAAGTTGTAGTGAATTACTTGATGGTGAATGGGAAATGGTAGAAGTTGTGTTGTGTTTCTAGCACTAAGAGCAGGCTTTTTTTGGTTGATGAAGCTCTGCAGGTAGTTTCTATATTAATATTCTGAAGTGGTTTTCTGAATGCTAAGATATCTTTAGAGTGCACAAGGACCCAAATTTTTCCTTCAATACTATTGTAAGGAATATATGAACGCCAAGATCGTGCTTTGTTGTTGCATTGTCACTTTGAGGTGAATTTTAGTTAATGTGTATGTCCATGACCAATCTGAGCTTACATAATGATATTTCGAAGCATGTGAGGGTTAATAACTGCATGGTTTGGGAAACTTCTGTGATTTTTTTTTTGTTTGAGGTGATGGGAACTTGAGAATCATCAGGGCATCAGAAATGCTCTTAGGATTGAAAAACTGAGTTAGACCAAGTGGAAGTCATTTTTATTGATCTCACTCATGGACATTATTAGCACCTTTAATTGCAAGGCAATCACTTTAGTCAATTAAATGCTACCGTACCAAAATATGTGGGGTGTTTGTTTGGTTGATCAGGATGTTTCCAAGGAAATAGACAACCTTATAAGTTAGTTGATGACAGCATCTCCTTACTTACAATTTAAACATTTGTTAGATGTTTTCAGTTCTGAAGTAATGCTGTGGGTAATGTTCTGAATAGTAGTATGGCAACTGTATGTGCACCTACTGAATGTTTTTAAGTACACATATTGATGTTGCCAACCTACATAAGCCCTCCTTTGGTTATGAGTTTTTGATTGATTTAGAAAAAAGCATATTGTTGGGTGAATTCTAGCAATGCTAATTTAAAATTGTTATTCAGTAGGGATAATGTTTACACTTCAGATAAAACAATGTTTGGCTAAACTGGATTTATGTATTTTTCTTATTTGTGAAAACTGGGTTGAAGTATAACACATTATTTGAGTCTGGAAAAAACCGGCTTTTGATATCCAAGTTTGGTTCCTATCTAACCAAACAAGGTTTTAAGTGGCTAGGCTCTGAAGTAGGTTTAACAAAATCTGGTTCTATGTAAACCTGAGATCCAAACAAAATCTGGTCACCTCTTGCAAACTGCTGTTTGCTACTTGTAACATTACTGTGGGTTAAGACATGTGGGTCTTGATCACGAACATTTTGCTTCTTGTTTGGTTGTTTAGTTCCAATTTTTTATATAATTTAATGTTAAAATTGAGAACAAGCAAGTTTTCTTAAATAAATTATTAATTTATCGTATTGATTTCTTTATCTACAATGCAGAGAAAGTTGATTTTGAGTTTTGCCCACAAGTTTCGTCTTGGTCTCTGGAAGCCCCGAGCAGAATCCAGGAAAGTGGAATGAAGTTGGCTTGTTCTTGAAATGCTTACATCAATCTGCTGCTGTTGGACTCAAGCATGCTTGATACATTGAATAGTTGCTATGTAATTTAGAAGCACAATCTTAGTGTTTTCTCTAGCCATGCTTTTTTGCAACCATTGCACAAAATAAATAAAAAATACCTGTGGCTTGCTTTTGTTCCTTTTGTAACTGCAAACCTTACCAATAACAGGCAAAGTCCCAAGGGATGGTTTACCACTCCATACGGTAGTATCTTTTTGTGAATAAGAAAATTGAATAGGTTTGGAGTTGGATGAGATAGTTCACTCACTATTCTGTTCCTTAAAACAAAGAATGGAACACGCACATAATAGTGCGGAGGAAAAATGCAGAAACCTTGTTCTTAGGCTTGATCCAATCATCCTATATGTCAATAGATCAACCTTGTAATGCGTGGGGCTAACCATGAGGTAGATCATGTCCGCCCAGTCCAGCTTCTGGGCGTCGAAGAGGACAAAGGCCTGGTCGCACCCCTCGATGCCGCCCGGTAGCTGCGCGTACGCCTTCTTGGCTTCGAGCGGCAGCTTGAAGAACTCGGTGATGTCTCTCTTCACGTCCTGGATCACCTCGTCCGGCACCCCGTGGTTGATAAGCTGCAAGCAGTTTGTGAGTGACACACTAATTAAGAACAATTCAAGTCTGCTTGGAACTCCTAGGATTTTCGTAGATTTTTCAAAGACAATCGGTTTAATTTTTGGAAGAACAAGAAAAATTTTCCCATGTTCCAAGCTGGGCCTTAATGCGTAATCATCCTAGTACCTACTCAAGCTGGTCAAAACAGGCATAAACAACTGTAAATGTAAGTAGCAAGCATGTACCTGAAAGAAACCCCAGTGCTGACAAGCAGACCCGAGGTTTCGCAGCTCCTCGTTCCACGACCGCGGATCAAGCAACCTGCTGAGATCGATGATTGGAATCGCGCAGCCGGCGGCGACCTCCTCGGCGTCGGCCACCTCCGTCCTGACGTACCGTTGAGGCACCTGGCGACTGATCCGTTCCAAGTCTACGCTAGAGCCTGCACGTTGGGCCGGCAGAAACGCTCCTGCCTTCGCGTGCGCCATCGGTGATCTGATTCCTCTCCTTCATGCAGATGGTAGTTGTCGGGTTAATCCCTGACAGTGATTCTGGGATGTATCGGATGATGGATGCATGATATGTGTTCTGGGGATGTGTCTGTGTTAATCTAAGAACATCAGAGTTTATCCAGATTCAAACCTCTCTTAGGGTAATAGTCATACATCATGTGTATTTTTCTCATTGAGTATGGTTTCTTCTTTGTATTTATTATCTCTTCTCTTAAGGCGGACTCTTTTCCCTTTATAGTCCATGAGGAAAGAAGTCTTACACGTGGACCCATCAAATAGATACATGCCTATCTAGACGGCCAATGTAGGTTATCATTACAGGATGCGTATACGATGTGGCAGCTCTGGAGCACTGCAATGCCCGTCTCATCCATCAGACACGTCTTTGCTTGTCACACTCGAGTCATCCGGCTTGCACAGTCTCATCACCAGTTTTCCACACGCGCATGCCACGCCCTTTGTTGCGTTTGCGAGCCTGTTCCGCAACATTAAGCCTACGCCAGCCATGCCGCCTCAGCCGAGGTGAACTGCTTGTAGAAGAAAAACGACGTAAGTAGTGACATTAAATAAGGTTTGACTAGCTCAGATAAGTACCTACCTCGCGACTAGTAAGGAAGGATTGCGGGAAATCCTACGAAGGCCAGTGCCGTAGTCGCGCTAGCATCGACTGATCGCACGATGAGCTGAATTGGAGAACGAAAGCAGATAATGACAAAACCGATCCTTACAGATCATCCCGGTGGAAGACCCTGTATTCTTTATCTCGACAGTAGTAGCTAGTTGGCTTTTCGTTTCAGCAGAGGACGTCTTTTTATATTGACTGACTACCGAGCCTGTCGGATAGGGAGAAGTCTAAATCTATAGTGCGCCATTGAAAGGAACACACGCACACGGCGCAATCACCACTACACACGCACAACACTCATGCCAGACTCGAATGCGACTTCTATCACGCTAATGATGCTAACATGGAATATTAGAAAAGCATAATCAGTCTCTTTCTGCCTGATATTTTTCTGTTTGTATTAAAATCCTAATAAATGTCAAGAAGATAAGGAGAAGTCTAAATCTTTTTTTAATGAAGGAAATACAATTTCCGGTCTCTATATTAACATAACTTAAAATGCCAAAGATACATATAACTATTTTTATAGATATGATCACTTGTGCTGAGCGACTCGAATCTAGTGAGAAGATTCTATCACATGGAGAAGTCTAAATCTATAGTGAAGGTTGGTCAAATAATCAAGTTAATTGCTTGGTTGGTCATTATTGCCCCAGTCAAAATGTATAACCCAAGTCTCAGAAAATTAAAATGTATTGCCCGTAGACAAAAATTGCTATGCCTCTCTGCTACAAGTAAACATTGCTGTGTAGAGCCGAGAGGTGCAAGATCAGGGCAGGCGCGGGATCACTTTCAGACATAAAATTATCCATTTTAGAAAACGTACGAGTCGATTCTTTCTTCACAAATGGTGTTCCAATATAATAGCGTTATCTATGTATGCGAATGGTTCTAGCTCGAAATTCAGACTCAAACCTGATTGATGTTTTGTTTTACAATATTTCCCTTACGAAATGGCATGACACTGACAGAAGGCTAGGCTCAGAACCTAAAAAAACTGTGAAGAATTCAAATGGTCACGCCTTAAGTCGCTTTAAAAAAAATTCAACGAGGTTTCTTGTCAGCAATCGCCCATGACATATGAGTTTATCTAGCATCAAGCAAAAATAATACCTCATTCTTTTTTATTGGAACACCATTTTGTGAATAGTGCAATCCCATCTCCACAATCTTCGTTGCAGGCTCAAGACTGGATGTGGAACACGCTCTGTGCATACCTGCATAAATTGAGAAAAACCCAACACATACCGCACCAGCGTGCGCTCGAATGCGGCTGGCTCGGACACTCGCTTCATGCTTGCGCCATTATTGTCAACAGAGCTAACACCTGAATGCTTCTTGTTGATCTCTTGCAAACTGCTGATTTTTATTTGTAATCCTCGTTGTGGGTGTCACGGGCCTCAATCAAAGAGTTCTCCGGCGATGACTGGATGACGTATTTGTAGTGGATGGGAGGTCGAGGGTGGTTCGCCCCTCGGTATCCCAGCGCCGTGATGGCTGGAGCCAAGAGATTGAGAGAGTTAGGAGCCAAGGGTGATACCAGTATTACTTTTTTTTTCCCTTTATTAATATGCACCCCTCCTTTATATAGGAGAGGTTTTTTACATTAGAAAAGTATATAAAAGAAAATATGTAATTTGACAACTAATATTCTGATTCAAAGGAACCTAATAATCTGATTCTAAGGAAAATATATTTGGGCAGGTTTATTATGGAAACGGAGTCCCTATGATCAAGAACTTACCGCACTTGGCTGTGAGCACCGGTGGTTGTAGGTCTGGCCTCACATGACCTTGGGTGTCTGGGGATGTTTGACAGCCACATCCATCTCTGGCCTCACCGAGCCCCGCCGGCACTCTGACACCACCACTGCTTGACTGGTGTCAATCGTAGCATTTTTCTTGTTGATCTGAAATATGATCGTTGAGTTTCAAAAGTGTTTTTTATATTGATTTGGGAATAAGTTTGCTTAAGTAAATTAATAATATCTCTTATTTGATATTTTTAGAACCAATGACGCAGAGGAAGTTGATTTTGAGTTTTGCTCACAAGTATTACCTTGATCTCCGGAAGCTCGGAGTAGAACCAGGGAACTGGAATGAGGTTGGTTTGTTCTTGTTATGCTCACTTCGAAAACAATATGCTGTTTTTTTTTTGACGAATAGTTGCTATATAATTCCGAAGCCACAATCTCGGTGTTATCTGGCCATGCTTATTTGCAGCAATTGCACAAAAGCTAAAACTTACGCGTGCATTTTGTTTTTTTTTTACTACAAATCTTACTAATAATAGACCCACGAGTTGGATTTCGTATGCCAAGAAGACGTGGCCTCCTCTTTTTTAAATTGCTTGGCACATCAGATCTTATCCTAGCTGAACACCTACTTAATGCATTAGAAGCGACGTAAAAGAAATTTTTAGTGGTCGTTTCGTTATGCACCACAAAGATATAAAGTTCTTTTTATTTTTTCAGAGTTCGTGCATCAAAAGCTGCGGGACCCTGTCCCATAAACTTACAAAAAAAAAGACAAAATTAATGAGTACTTAAGAGAATAAGTGAGGACAATTTAGTCAGTTTAACCAGCTCATTGGTTCAAGTGCCCAAACAAAACACGCCCTGTAAAACCGAACGGAGGGAGTACATCATTAACCGGAGAACAGAGTGTTGTTTGATCCGTCCGACATTTCACTTGTGCTGCATGGAAATCGGAAGTGAACTAAATCCTGTAGTGGCCGAGGTGGCTCCTTCGCCCATCGAGCGTCGTCGATAAGAAGCGCTTCATGAAATCCGCGTGGCTCACCGATTTGTCCCGCGCCGCGCCGCTGCCTTTCGCGAGCTCCGGCAGTGGGCCGACCGTCGTGCTCGAGAGCACCTGGTGGAACACCACCGCCGAGATGCGCTCTTTGTTCGGGTGCACCACCGCCCTTGCTCAACGCTTCTGTATCTCCCGTTGCGTAAAATCTGCGAGCAGCAATCGCTCATGACATATGAGTTTATCTAGCATCAAGCAAAAATAATACTACCTCATTCTTTTTTATTTATTTTTATTGACTTTTCACGGTTTTCGTAACGTAATTTTAACTATAATTTTTTATAACTTTATATCAATAACATTAATAAATTTGTATTTTTATTAAAGCATTTGTTTCAAAAATTTAGTGATATAATTTTCATACACTCAATCTTGACAATTTTAGACATATTAGCGGTTAAATATTTAAAAAACAAAAGGAGTATGGAGTAGTAAACAGTTATAAAAAATTAATGTTCAGTGTTGTCACACACTGCGCTACCGCCTCCGGTGCAATTTACACGACGTTTAGGGCATGGATTCGGTTTTTCGAGTGCATACCTTTAGCTATTGAACGATGTATATCTGTACTTACTACTTACCTCAAGTATGTCGCCGACGCTGACGATGAATGCGCCGTCAGGCCGTTGACGTGGAGCAGCACTACAGCAGCGTTAGGCCGCACGCGTCGGTGTGCGGCGACAGGCCGAGCACCTTGCCGGCCTGCATGCACGGTGGGTAGTAGGTCGCCTTCATGGTCTGCGGCAGGCCTCCGAACATCTCCAGGAGTCGCTTCCGGGTCATCCAGTTTGCACAATTCTATCACCGGTTTTCTACACGCACCTGCCATACTCTTTGTTGCGTCTGCGAGTCCGTCCTGTAACAATTAATGTTACGGAACGGGACACGGTAGCCCTGCACCGGCCATGCAGCCTCAGCCAAGGTGAACTGTCTGAGGAAGGAAAATAACGTAATTAGTGATATTAAATAAGGTTTGACTGGCTTAAACGAGTATCTGTCCCGCGACCAGCAAATACTGATCATGAGAAATCCTGCGAAAGCCAGTGCCGTGATCACGCTGGCGTCGACTGATCATGCAATGGGCCTGAGCTGGAGAACGAAAAGAAATAATGGTAAAACCGGTTGTTACGGACTATCCTGATGGGAGACCTCTGTACATGGATAGTGGTGGTTAGTTGACTTTTCGTTTCAGCAGAGCACGTCTTTTAATACTAACTGACTACCGAGCCTGTGAGATAGGGAGAAGTCTAAATCTATAGTGCGCCATTGAAAGGAACACACGCACACGGCGCAACCACCACTACACACGCACAACACTCATGCCAGACTCGAATGCGACTTCTATCACGCTAATGATGCTAACATGGAATATTAGAAAAGCATAATCGGTCTCTTCACGTAATTGGCGTCTTCACGTACCTGAAAGAAACCCCAATGCCGGCAGGCAGACCCGAGGCTCGCGAGCAGCCTGCCGAGATCGACGACTGGGATCGCGCAGCCGGCGCCAACCTCCTCCGCCCTGACTTACCGTTCAGGCTCCTGCTCGCCTGATCCGTTCCAAGTCTGCGCGAGTGCCTGCACGTTGGGCACTGGAAGAGACTCTCCTGTTTTTTGCGTGCGCCATTGATGATTTGGTTCTTCTTCCTGCAGATGGTGGTGGTCACTCACTTGGCGAATTCTTTTTCAAAGCATGCCTTCTTGTTTCGAATACTGAGCCCGTCAAGTACTAGAAATATGCTGTGTTCTACTGATGATGCTGACATGCACTAGAAAAGCGTAATCGATCCCTTTCTCTCTGCTTTATTCTGTATTTAAATCCTAATCAGTCTCAGAAAGACATGGAAAAGGCCCAGTCCTCTATAGGAGGGTTGGTCAAGCACTCAAGCTAATAATATTGCTGCAATTAAAATGTATTTACCATAGAAAAAATTGTCATGGCTCTCCACTAGAAATAAAACATTGCTGCAGGTGTATGATCACTTTCCAACATAGATTATCCATTTTAGAAGGACCACTTCAATTCTTTCTTCACAAAAGACGGTGTCCAACATGATACCATTGGCTATACACACGTATGGTTCCAAGTAAACAGTCGAAGTTCAGACTCCAATCCTGGTTGATGTTTCTTACAATCAGTTACGAAATGACAAGACATTGGCAGACGCCTATGTTCAGAGCTTCAGATAGCTGCGAAGAGTTCAAATGGGCACGCATAAGTAGCTTTACGAAAGATTCATCCAAGTACACCATGTCTACTAATGAATCAACATCTTTCTCTTCCTAAAAATGCCATCACTTGAGTCACGCCCTTTGTCAACAATCGTTCAGAATAAAGCTTTAAACCTACGGTCGTATCAAAAGATAAAATACAACAACGGTGACTTTGCAAAGGGTAGTTTCAACAGTTTACAGGGCCAGGGGAGCAAGATGAAGGGCAAAGGTGATCTGTTGGAGCATCTGCAAAACCAAAGGGGGCGCAGAGCGGTAGCGACAATCATGGTGACAGTTATGCCCAGCCAACATACTCATCCTGTAACCCTCCTAGCTTCACCATGGATCTCCAGCCTAGTCGCCAATCCAGCGTTACTGCACAGCAGCACAAGCACAACAAGGTCATGCCATGTACATCAAGTCTACACTGGTGCAGAAAAATAAATAAACCAATGGGTATGAATGATACACTGGAGAAGATAAGTAGAATAACCTATATGATGCTACATACCTCAAATTAACCCGTATCACCTTACAAGCTTATAAATATATATGATATACTTCCAAATTTTCATGGGTATATCAGGACATAAATGAGAAACAATTAGATTTAATATAACATGAAGGATCACATAAAAAGGGGTGTCACACTTTGGAGCTGCAGAGGAACTTTGGGTGCTCATAGCCGCGACATTCTTCTTGTAGAACTGGATGGAGATAAGGCCACCATGTGTTCTGAGTGATGATATAGATGGTCCATGAAAGCTTAAGCTCGCCCCATGCCTTGAGAAAACCCCTGTATAAATGCAATGAGTTTTAGGCAGTCTTGCTCCTGACATCATCACTCAGTTTTGAAGCAGTCTAAACTCTATCGACTTACAGTGTTTTATTTCATCATCCATCCTGTTCATTGAGAAATATTGAATAACACTATAACAGATCGTTCAAGTTAGACCACATACATTAAAAAAGCGCATACATCACAATTTTCTTGCGGGAAACGATAAAAAATAACAAACATGGATGCAGTCAGTACAACTGGGTACATGTGAAGGTGTCGTGAAGACAAGCAAAGTAGAACTGACATCCTATCATAGCATCTGAACAACACATGGCACGTGTTATTACTATTTTTGATAGGATATTAAGTCAAGTATGAACTAGGTGTATTCTCAATAGGGAAATGCTTTGCACACTACAAACTTTTAACCGCATGCGCACAACAAAATGATAGCACAATATCCTGAAAGAAAGGAAAAAGGTAATGAGATCTTGTGGTTGACACAGGAAGCAGGATAAGATTTCAGAATGGACATCGACATACATAAAAGGCGCAAGAAACAGAACTAATTATCAGGCATTAAGGCTCACTTATAAGATCAAAATTACAACCAAAACATCAGATGCATCACCATCACCATAGTTTTTCCTTGGGAAATCACCATAGTTATTACTCTCTTCGTTCTTTATTTGACACTTTAGGGGTGGAAATGTGCCCATTTTCATTTGATGTTATAGAATTTCAAAAGGTGAAATGGCTACATCTTCCTACAGAAATCCAACCTCATTTAGTGTATGCTCCATTTTGCAAGAGCCAATCTCTTTGTTCATTGTTACTAAAGATCGAAGAGGGGCTAGCTTAAGAGACAAACAAATTTAATGCGGTTGCAATCAACACAAATTTAGTAAGGGCGGGTGATCATCTTGTGCATTTTTTATTAAGCGTTCACAAGTAAAAATATCAAATAAGAAAGAACAGGAGGCACCCTAAAATGCATGAAGTCAAATTTTGAAATTTTGACGGCAAGTATACATAGAAGTATTGTTATGAGCTAGATTGGGAGAATGCCAGCTGGAGACAAAACCCCTGGCATGGCAATAAGGACTTTTCCTTCTACTTCTTGCTTGACTATAATGATTACAATAGGCCTTCTAACAAAATATAAATATGATCAATCCAGAGAATATCCTTATTAAAAAAAATAGATAAAATAGCAAGGAACTATCTCTTATCTCACGAAAATAATAAATTATTTTGGGGACATAAATAGATAAGATATCAGATAAATGCATGAAGTCCACTTTTTCAAATTTTGACAGCAAGTATACATAGAAGTATTTTTATGATCTAGATTGGGAGAATGCCAGCCGGAGACCAAACCCCCACTCCCCCAGCATGGCAATAAGGACTTTATCCTTTAACTTCTTGCTTGACTATGACGATTACAATAGGCCTCCTTATATAGAGGCTCTCCTAACAAAATATAAATATGATCAATCCAAGGAATATCCTTATTAAAAAAATAGATACGACATCAAATAAATAACTCTTATCCTAGGAAATAGTAAATTATTTTGGGGAAATAAATATTCTTGTTGGGGATGATGAAGGCTCCCTGATCCTTGAGGTGGGTTGCTTCGCAGGTGCCACTACACTACTACAGTACCATGTCAAGTACCAAGTATTCAGATTTGTTTACTGAAAATTATACTAGTAGATTTGTCATCGACAGTACTTTGATATCATTATATTATAAGTTTTGTCACATAATGAGAAAAGGCAACAGTCAAAGACATTTAGACAATGTCAATGCCCTGTACGCAAGTAAAATAAACAAATAAAGAAGGTAGTAAACAAAAGGCAGCAAAATTGAGTAATTGAACTACAGGCCCTAAGAGTAGGCAGTATCTTTACCACTCAACTCAATATATGCATATGCTACAGTTCTGGCTTAGCAATCACCAGTAATAAAAATCTGTTGCCTCCAGCCAAAGTCACAATAATAAAGACTCTAGGACAAGTTTCTTCATAAATTTTTGGAAGGTGCAGTAATTCACTGAAAGAATTACTCAAGCACCATTATATTTGAGAACAAACATTTGACAAGGTATTGATTGAAAAGTGAATGTAAGCATAACTGCAGCAAACGGCCACCATAATGTAATGGCGATTAATGAAGAAATTTCTAGGTCACAAAGGAGGCCTCGAGAGCAACATATGCGCTGCCAGCGCTGGTGACAAGAATTTGTTTGTGCACACAACATAACAAATGTAAAGATTTCTCATAGGTTACCAGTCGGTATACCTTGCCAAAGTATGAAGAAGCAGAAGATAACAGTAATAATCAAAGCTACCAGGTTCCCAATCGAAGATGCTGGTTTGGAGTTCTTCATCTTCTTTAAAGCCTTCATACGCTCAATCCTAGCCCTCTTTAACATTGAGAGCTCAGACAGTTCACTAATGAGCTTCTGATCAGCAGGATCTAAAGGTGAAGTAGTCGATGGTCTTGGAGGCCGTGGTGGCTTCTTGGACCATTTTTTCTTTTCCTTGTCGCCAACTGAGTTATTCGAAAGCCCAACATTCATCTCCCCTTCAGATGCCATAGACTCTCCATTTTTAGCAATAGAACTGGAATCTCGAGAGTGAGAAGAGCAGCAAGACATGTGGTGACTCCTACCATCCTTCAGTGCGACAAGATCATCCCACGAGCCGTCCAGCATTATCCTTGCATGTCCAGCTATTGAATTAACCTCTGTCCCATTACTGACCTCTCTGCTTAGCAAGCATTTGCCTTTCTCCAGGTCAACCAACACATCTTGGTCATGCACTTCCTTTGCCTCCATTAGGATGGTAGGAAAATCTCTAAATGATCAAGATATAAGAAAACAGCCCTCCTTCCCAACTACAAATCAACTACCTGGACAACAATGTTAGAATACAAATTAATCCATATCAAGCATGTCAGTCAGTCAGTGATACAAAAATTATGCAAGTGTCAAAGGGGGTAACAAATTCAACATCTCACAAAATACAAAACCAAATAACAATCAGATTTCGCAACAGAGCCAAAAACAAGAGAAACATATGGCAAACAAGATAAGCACAAAAATCACCAAATAAGGTGGTACACAAAGGGAGCACTTTTTTTTTCACTGTAACAGTTCAAAATGGGCAAAAAAAATTAGGAAAAAATTAAGCTGAAAGGATCAAATGGAAGGAGAACAAGTAGGACCACGCAACTTTTCAAACTTCATCAAGAGAGTAGCCACCCCAAAAAAATATTACTTACCTGAAAAACACTTGACAAAACTCCCAAAATATCCACTAATATCAACCGACAAGCCAGCAACTTTTTTTCCTCCAGGAACTATTTCAAACTTTTTTAGTTGAACATAAGATATATCGAAGTGGTGGGAAAATAAGGCTGAAACTGAGCAAACAAATATTTAAGACAAATTCGACTGTTGTGACCAAATGCTACCCTCCAAAACATGTAGATATCCCACTAAAAACAAGCTACACCACAATCCAGGCCTGCCGTTTTAAACAGCCCCAGATGCCTTTCCCAGCTATAAACTTTGAACTATATGATAAAAATGTCCAACTTCCAGAATAAATTAGCCACGGAAAGAGAAAAACTGAAATCCACATGGCATACAGGCACTGGCAGGCCTACCAAGGGACAAGGGTGTACATATGTACACCCAAAATTTTGTGCAAATTTTTTTCTATATGTCAACTATATAAAACACGATTTAGTTCTCATATCACCTCTTCCCTCTAGTCTCCTCCCATATAATAAAAACCCTAAAATTCAAATAATTTACCCACTTTTGCTATCGCTCTCATCCTCTAGCCTCCCCGCTACCGAGTACGGATATGGAGCCCGTTTTACTAATGAAAATAAATAAAGAAATTAGGAGATAAATTAGCGGATAATCTCCTACTCCTTTTTTGGATCCCATATGAAATCAAACTACGGCATCACTCGACATATTCATTCAGTGGCGCTCTCATAGCGCATTCACATCTTCATACCTTGAGTATATGCTTGATGTTATCACGTCCAATATTTGTGTTTTCGTTGCAACGCATGGACACTTAGCTAGTGTCATGTTCTGTATGTGTACCTAGTGACCACGGTCCACAATGGCTCAAGCTCATATAGCCACGACCTGACCGGCGTTGACGCGGCCACAGCTCACGACCCACTACCTATGCGGCCACGCATAGCGGCCCAGGCGCCCTCGAGACACGAGTGACGACCGCGTGCGTGAGTGCGTTGATTCCAGAGAGGTTGAGACCATGTGTGTGACTGCATGACGACCGTGTTCCTGAGATGGAGGGTCGTGGCGGCACAGGCGTGAGCGAGGTGGGGGTCGTGGTGGCAGGGCATTGCGTGGGCACGGACTCAAACCTGGAGGGCAGTGGCGGCGGCGGCGCTGGCTCAAGTAGGCAAGGTGTGGCAGCGACACGGGCACGAGCGCGATGGGTACGTATTGAAAATCCTAGGCCCGCCACTGCATACAAGCAACCTAGTTTGCACACAAGCTTCACAAAATTCCATCTCTTTGTCTTAGATTGAAAAAACTGATGAACACTAGAAAACTTAACTTGATCTACGAGAATACATAACAAAATCGTGGACCCCTCTAGTCCAATCCGATCAGATCCCAAAGCAATCAAATTCGCCAAACAAACAAATTTTCCGTCGCCATATCAGAAATGTTCACTGCCTTAGAAAAAAAACACGAAACAAATCAAACAAAACGAGTACAACCGACAGAGAGTGGATTAAACACGAAGCTAACTCAAACCTACAATCTGCAGTTGTCGACGATCTTCCAACATTGCCCAACCATCAAATCAGGCACTCCCCCCGCGTCAAACAAATCCTGATCCACTAACTCCGCTACCCTCTCGAAGAGACAAGCGCAGCGCTTGTGGAGGTAGGGATCGAGGACAGAAAAAGTTGGGGAGAGGAAGAATTCGGATTGCCTCTTTCTCGCCTCTTCTTCAGTGTTCACTGTTCACTGTTTTCCCCCTTTTGAGAGAGGTTCAATCTCCACTGATGAGTGATGAAAATTAGGGTATCTTCAACGCAGTGCTCCGGCCGGTCGCCCCGCGGAGCCACCGCGGAGCTCGAGCCGGTGCCTGCAGGGTGCCAGATTGGCTTGCAGAAGCTGCCGTGGTTTGGGGGAGAGAGGTTCATGGAGAAGGAAACCGGAAAGCTGAGTGGTCCTGGGGAAGCGAGTCGAACCTGCATCGGGCGGAACCTTTGGGGCTCACGCGCGTTTTCCCCGTTCTTGAGAAAGGAGGCGGCGGCGCGTTCTCTCCCAACCGGATCTGGACCACCGCGCGGAGTCACCGCAGCGATCGAGCGCAGGTGCGGCGTCGCCGACGGTGGCCGAGCACGGGGATGGAAGTGGGGCAGAGCGCGCGGAGGGCGGTAGGGACGAGCAGGGGCGCGGAGTCGCCGGCAGCGGCCGAGCGCGGAGGCGGCGGCGGTGTGGACTGGAGTGAGAGGGGCTCGGGGTTTCATTGGTTGTATAATATTGAAGAGAAGCATGTTTATAGATATAAATATATGTTACAGTTTATTTCGGTGGATACAGATTTAATATTCGTTCGTATATATAGAGCTACTTATCAGTGTCATAAAATTATTTTTATATAGGTAAACAATCACACTTACAACTCTTGTATCCGCGCAAGTCATATCAAATTCAGTCAATCAAACAGAAACTCAAGTCGACTTGTCCAGACAGATATAACCGATCGAACACTCTCTTTTTTAAAAAATATGACCCCCACTCTGATTATTTTCCCTTAGCCTAAATATGCAGTTCATACAGGCAAAACTCATATAGGCAACTAATCACACCCTTGGTGAACAAAATGGGATTGACAAGTGAGTCCTTGACTTTAGTTGTCCACGTCATATGATCAGAGATGTATTATGGTTCTCTAGCTTTACCCCGATAAAGCGACATGAGTATATCATATTCGTGAATGATACAAAGGGAAGAGTGAATGCCAGGTGTATAGTAAAGGTGAGTGAGAGTTTTACTATTAAAGATGTGGTTTTGATGGAGCATCTAGGATACAATTTGTTTTCTGTATTTTAGTTATTGGATGCGGATTTGGAAGTGCACTTCAAGCACAATGTTTCTCGAGTTCTTGATTCATCGGGTACTTTGGTTTGTCAGATTTCTCGAGTTGTGAGAGTTTTTAGAACCGATTTTACTGAGTTTTATGGTTTTTCTCGGTGTTTAATTGCACAACCCTCTTCTGAGCTTTGGATGTGGCATATGAGGCTAGGGCACATGAGTTTTGATATGCTCACATGGTTGAGTAGCCTTGGCTTGATCCGAGGATTATCCAAACTCAAGTTTGAGAAAATCTTGTTTACACTTCTGTCGGCATAGCAAGAAGGTTGTTGTCTCTCATCTACCAGTTAATCTGGTGATGGCTGAACGATCGGGAGAATTTCTTCATATGGATATTGTTGTATTATTCCATGTTCGCTCGGTGGGTGGGAAGTGATATGTATTTGTCATTGTTGATGATTACTCTTGATATTCTTGGGTGTTCTTTCTTGCAAGTAAGGATGAGGTGTATTCACACTTTCGAAATTAGCTTTGAGATTGTTCAAGGAACTTTATAGTGCATTGAGAGCTATCCGTAGTGGTAATGGCACCGATTTCAAGAATTCTCTCTTTGATGCTTTCTATCGTAACCATGGCATTAAGCATCAATATTCTACCCTATGTGTTCCTCAGTAGAATTGCGTGGTTGAAAGGAAGAATAAAACTTTGGTTGAGATGGTTAGAACAATGCTTGATGAGTATAGGACTCCTAGGAAATTCTGGGCAGAGGCAATTAGCACATCTTGCTATATTTCAAATCGGATTTTCTTGCGCTGAATGTAACCTTTTATGAGTTGCGCTTTGGGAGAAAACCAAATGTTTCACACTTGAGAGTTTTTTTTTTTTGTTGTCGTTGCTTTATCCTAAAGCGTGATAATCTTGATAAGTTCGAGTCACGTTCTTTCGATAGGATCTTCATGGGTTATTATATTTATGGTCATGATTACATGGTTTATAATTTTGACACTAACATTATCATGGAGTCCCTTGTGCTACCCCTGTTCTTAAGTTATGTAGGTGATCAGGAGATGAGCGAAAACATCTTTGTATATTATGACCTTACAGTTCTCGGTGATGATGAGGATGATCCATTACTTCCTGCTATGACACCTGCTTTCGAGCTGGCTCCTTCCTCTACTACACCAGCAGAGGGTCATGCGGCCTCTACTTTCACTTTAGCTACTTTCGAGTCTGCACCAACAGTGTTTGAGAGGGAGATTGTCTCACAGTGCAAAGCTCCTCAACACATTCAGCGGATACATTCATCACAACAGATGATCGGTAATCTTGGTGAAAGGGCAATAAGATCTAAATCTGCTCAACATGCTTATTTTATAGATTCTGCATTTGTTGCTTCTTTTGAGCCATATGATGTTGGACATACACTTTATGATTCAAATTGAGTCAATGTCATGTATGAAGAGCTTGAGAACTTTGATAGAAACCAAGTTTAGATCCTTATAAAATCACCCCCGAATACCCATACGATAGGTACCAAATGGGTTTTCAAGAACAAGCAAGGGAGAATGGGTCTGTAGTTAGAAACAAAACTAGACTTATGGCCTAATATTTTACTCAAATAAAGGGGATAGACTTTGGAGAGACATTTACACCAATAGCTAGATTAGAAGCCATAGGATCCTCCTTGCATTTTTGGCATCTAAGGGTTTCAAGTTATATCAAATAGATATCAAAAGTACTTTCATAAATAGGTTTATAGAGGAAGAGGTCTATGTCAAGCAATCTTCTGTTTTTGAGCACATCAAATACCAATATAGAGTATACAAGTTTCAGAAAGCCTTGTATAGGCTTAAGCACGCGCCTAGGGCTTGGTATGATAGGGTCATGTCCTTCTTATTAGAGCATGTATATGTGATAGGGTCGGTGAGTAAAACTTTGTTTACCTTCAAGCATAGCAATGATTTTCTAATTGTTCAGATATATGTGGATGATATTATTTTTGTAGCTCTTCTCATGCTCTTGTGGCCAAGTTTGTAGAAACTATGAGTAGAGAATTTGAGATGTCTATGATGGACGAGCTCAACTTCTTCCTTGAGCTTCAAATCAAGCAATGCAAGCAAGATACATTCATCCACCAGATGAAGTACACCAAGGATCTGCTAAAAAACTTTGATACAAGCGATGTGAAGCCCTTATTAACATCGATGGCTACCTCGATCGCGCTTAATCCGGATGAAGATGGTGAGGGGGTAGACTAGCAGGAGTACATGAGCATGATTGGCTCCCTCCTGTACCTGACGGTAACAAAGTCTGACATCCACTTCACCATCTGCTTATGTGGTTGCTTCTAAGCATCACCAAGGACATTTCATCGCCAAGCAGTGAAGCGCATCTTGAGGTATCTCGAACACACCCTTAAGTATGGTTGTTGGTTTTTTTCATCTTCTTCGCTTTCTCTTCGAGGTTTTCGGATGTCGACTTTACTGTTTGTAGGATTGATAGAAAGAGTATTTTAGGTACTTGTCAATTCTTAGGTACCTCTCTTGTTTATTGGTCTTCTCGCAAGCAATCTAGTTTTGCCCAGTCAACTGCCGAAGCTGAATATGTTGCTGCCGCTAGTTATTGTTCTCTGTCGAGACTGGTTCAAGAAACAAATTAATCTCATCTATGTACTGAGCTGTCACGTCCCAAATTCCATAATCGTGTGATTAAGCTTAATCATGTGTCATTAGAGTCATAATTAAATTCGAGGGGAATTATTTTGGCACATTAGAGCAATTCGTTTTGGGTCAATTGGATGAGAGAAACTAATCCGAGAAAGGAATAGAAATCGCATTGGAAATACCTCCTTTCTCTAACATGTGGGCCCCACAAATGGCCCCATCATCCCAACCATTCAAATGTGCAGCCCCACCTGCCCTCTCTCTCTTCTCCCTCACTCCCCACACCCCACCCAGCAGCACAGCTACAGCTCACCCCCCTCTCACTCTCCACTCAAGCTCTCTCACTCTCCCTTGGATTTCTCTCCCTAGGAAAAAGATCAAGGTATACATGTGGTATCTATGCATTCTCTAACTCATGAGCTACTCATCTATCCAATTCGTTTTCGTTTTCATGGAAGAATCGAGTAGTTCTTGAGCTTTTTGGAGCAAAAATGGAGTTTTGGACGAATTTGAGCTATAGAGTCATGTTGCCAGTTGATGAGTGAGTTCTAGTACCCTTGAACTATCCCTAACATTTTCCCTTTAGGCTTGAAGAAGATTGCAACTCGAATCGACCAAAAATCCACTCGAGAGCAGCTTTTCTGGGCTGACCCGGATACTCCGGCCTCACTCGAATACTCCGGGTTCAGCAGAAATCATCTGTCGAATTGTGTTCAAAATTTGTTAGGGTTTAGGGTGCAAGATGGATTTAGAATCCTTTGGATAGGGCATATACATGTTTGTGTAGCACAGATTTGTAAAGTGAGTCGAATCGACTAAGGGAAAATTTATGGAAGAACCTAAGTTTGCCTCACCCGGATAATCCGGGTAAACCCGAAGACCCTGAGTAATTGCGTTAACGATTAACCGAGAGCCTCTACCGAAGCCTCACCTGGAGTGTCCGGCACAGCCCGGATAGTCCGGACCAGCCCGGAGGTTCCGAGTTAAGTTAGAAAAGTGGCTAACCGAGCACCTTCACCAGAGGATGGCCCGGAGGCTCCGGAACCCGGATACTCCGGGCCAGTCAAATAAAAAGGCAGTAACCGAGTGCCTCTTTCGGAGGTTCACCCGGAGGGTCCGGACCCGGATACTCCGGACCAACCCGGATACTTCGGGTGGCTGTTATTTTTCATATTTCGTTTAGATCGTTTAGTACTGCATTGATTCGCATGTCTTGTACTTCTAGCATGTTGCTAAGTATTGTGGCATACCTTGTTGCATTCATTCATACTCATCATTGCACGCGTTCTTGTTTAGTGAACAAGGTGCCGGAGCGTGGCGCGGTTGCAGTTGAAGACGACTCTAATCTTCCAGATTTCTGCGAGTGTTGCGTGGGTAATTATAGGCAGCCACCTGAGCAGCAAGATAAGCAACTAAGCATATTGCACTTTTGTTCAATTGAATGAAGTCTAAAATTGTAAACTATGCTTATGTATGTTTGCATGTGTCGAGTCGAGATCAGGTGCAAGTTGGTAGATCCTATGTTGAATGCATTACTTTTACCTTGAATTGTTGTTCATCCTTTCCTTTTCGCCTTGAGTATCTTGTTGGTGTCTAGATTACAAGTTAAATCGAAATGCTTAGCAATGCATAAGTCATTCAATAGAAGTCGAGCGGTGAATTGTTTCATTGTTCGCGAGCATAGGCATTATTTACTTTCGTAATGATCACAATATTGGATATGGGTTGATGATGGTTGTATGAGTGGTGAGTATGAGACGAGACATGGGCGGTGCTATGAGGTGTTTATTCTACCCGGATGTGGAGTTCCCCTGGGTAGGTCGGAAGAGGAAACCGAACATCGTAGACTGCTTGCATTGTTTAAGCACCGATCGTCGATGTAGTCGGCTTTAGCACTTATCGTACTCAACACATGCCGATCTAATGGTAAGGCGAGCTGAATACCTTTGTAGCTGTGGTTATTTGGGGTCTGAACATCGATGGTGTGAGCGGGCAGGCTTGTAGTGGTACTAGTTTGTTCCGGAAGTAGTTCTAGTACCGCCGCGCCGAGCGATGCATGTTTCAAATGATCGGAGCTTATTGGGAAAGGTTGACACGAGTACCCCCTTGTGTGCACTTTAGCGGGTGGCACAAGCCATATGGTCCTTGTATCATGTGGGTCCAGGAGTATCCCCTGCAGGGTGAAAAAATATTTCGAAATACCGTGCTCTCGATCTTGAGCATGCTTTTATCCATCTGCATCGGTCGTAGAGTTTTCGCTTATGGTTGATGGTTGGATATGTGGGAGATGGTTGAGTTGTTCTTTGTACTCATATGTTCTTATGGTTCCAGTTATTTATGTTCAGTTGGTTATGGCATGGTAGATTTATGTTTTGTTGTTGGTTAAGTTAGTTGCTCACACATATATGTCTAGGTTGCTTACCGCTTATGTTTAACTTAATCATGTGGTTTTTCCTTGCTAATGGCTCAATGCATAATCCTTGAAGTCGAGCTATGTATATGTGCTCTATATGGTTTAAGTCTTGCGAGTACCTTCGTTCTCATGCCTGCGTTTTTAGGTGCTGCTGGTGAGGAAGAGCTGGTGTTTGGCTACTTCGTGCTTGCCGATTAGGGTGGCGGTAAGAGTAGTGCATCTTACTCTCGGAGGTCGTGCTTTTGGGGTGGAGCCTAAGGGCATGTGGCTCCACTCTTTTTTGTTGTATAGGTTTATGTTTCCGCTACGTAGATGTTGTTACCTTTTGATGTAAATTGTTGAAAATGATTGCATGCTTAAGAACTTGTAATATAAATGTTAATTACTTACTCTTTCTTAAGCTATGTTGTGGTGCTAACTGTTGGAAGGCATGTGTTTCGATCTTGGGCACAAAACACGTGCCGGGACTACCGGAATGATATTCTGGTTAATCATCGAGGTTGTGATTATGAATAATGATCCTCCTGACGATTAATTAGAATGTTATTTGGACTGTTCCTCACATAAGCCCAAGAATCAATCCTAACATATAGTGACTTCATTGATGATAATCATTACAATATCCAAACTTAATCAAATAAACCGTCTTACAAAAGTGACATTCGAGGGTCAAAGAACCAATTAAACTCTATGGCGGAACTAAACGAACTACGAAAACTCTAATCCTTTACGACTCTTCCATAGGAATCATCGACGTAGAAAGCATCTTAGAACGATCCACCTTCAGCGTACTTCTCGATACATTCTCCAACTGAGTATTTGGTGATAGCAAGAGTGAGCACTTATCGTACTCAGCAAGTTGTGAAGGAAATAGTATGCATATGAAGGCTTGACAAGAATAAGGCTAATATGACTCTCTTGCATAAATCAACATTTAAGTAAAAGAACATTTGAAAAGCAATAATAATTAAGTGAATAGCAAACCACCTCGAGATTCCATCAATCTTGATTTAACCAACTAACTAACATCTCAACCAAAAATTCCCATCCACTAAGGTTGAACCTTCAATCTTAGTTCCCACCAATATGACTAATCATCTTCAACTATGATTCTCACCATCACAGATGATCCGGCTAACCAAAATATCAAGTTATAATCATGGTAGGTTTTTAGTACCACTCATGACCGAGGGGTTGCCTCTCTTCTTGTCTTGCACTACATAACCAAAGCGACTTACTCTGAATGGATATGTCTGACGAGGGCCTAGGTCAGTTCGAACCTGTATCCTACGACTCTCAGAACAGTTGTTGGGCCTTTGCACTGGTCAACAAAGCCACAGGCCAAGCCATCAAACATGGCGTAGGGTATTGGATAGGCTGGTCCACTAGTCAAAGTCATTGCAAGGTGTGCTACAGACAGGTATTGTTCAAGGTCACTACCGAGATGTGTACTAGAAATCCACTATAAAGCCTTTACAATGCCCCTCTCAGCACGCGTCTACCCGCTAAGGTTTCATTGCCGCGGGATTCCACCTTAACAATGGAAGCCCCCTCTTACGCCTTATGGATCCCAAGACATCTTCCATTCACCGCTCTTCTGCTTGGTCTATACTATGCTGAGAGTAAGCAAATTACTTGACTAGGCCCGTCCCTTATCAGGATTGTGGTTGTACTGTAAACACAGAAAGGTCACCTCATGAACCGGTCCTTAGATTTGAGAAAGGCTACCATTTTCCCAACCATACATCTTATCATACCACCTTCTCAAATCTATATACTATGTTGCTAAAAAAATTATTTCATCATATTTTACCATTGTTGTATATGACCATTATCAAGTTTGTGGAACAATTATCATGATTACCATCCCAAAGCAAGGCTAAGCATCATCTACCCATCCATAAGCCAAAATAATACTACGGCGACAAGGATGATAAGGGAAAAACTAGGGTAAAACCTCAGTCTTAGGATTCCCAATAAGTTATTAGTGTGCATGTTTATAAAACAAAACATTTATAAAACTAGGATAAAAATGATCAAGAACACAACTTGCCTTCACTGAACTCAGTTGTATCTTCAAAATTCTGATCCTGCAGACCTTTAGCTACTCCTGAATGTTAGCGCCTACTCGCAACATGCACGGAAAAACAACAACACATAAACACTAAGATCCAAAAAGAACCAAAAATCACACAACAAACATCACCACTCACAAGATTACACTAGTCCGGACAATTCGGTGAAAGAACGAATCAAAACGGAGCTACTGTTGACAAGTTATGATTTTCTAAATATTAAAACAGGACTAAAAAGATTATCTATAGATGAAATTATGTTGTTATGAATTTTCTAGAATTTTTCCAAACCATCTATGATTTTCTAGAATTTTCTGGAATTTTCTAGCATTTCTTTGAATTATAAAACTATTAAATAGAAATTAAATATACCTATAACACATTATTAAACATTTTCATAAATTAATTTACTAATTATTATTATTATTAATTTATGATATCAGCAAAATAATTAAAAAGAAAAGAAAAACTGACTGTGCACTACAAGCTGAGGTGGCTTGACACGTAAGCAAAAATGTTGATGTGGCATCTAACTTGACAAGTGAGGTGGCGGACCGGCTGATTGGGTTTATGTTTGACATGTGTCGCGCTCAGATTGGCTACTAAAGGGGTATAAGGGAATCTAATCTTGGCCGTTGGCTCGGGAGCGAATGGCTTTGATACTTGGGCTCTCGGCTCTGGCAAACAGAAGCTGGCAGCAACGGCTTCCACAATGGCGTGTCACCGGAATCACATCGGAACAGCGCTATGGTAATCTAGCTACTCCGGTGAGCAGCGGAAAAGAATCTGGGAGGCTAAGGGAACTCACCTAGGGCACACGTCGACGTCGGAGAGGCTCTAGAGAGGCTAGCGATGATGCACAACGACTTGAAGCTTCGGAGCTCGTCGGCGAAGGGCTCTGGGCGTCGATTTTTTATCGGCGAGTTGGGAAAAAGCTTTGGGATGATCTGAGGAGGCTCTAGGGTCGCATATTTATAGGTGGACGGCTCTCCTAATATCTAATTCGACTCAGATTTGAAAAGGGTGACGGTGGCGATCCGAACTCAATCCCGAGGTCTCAAACGCGCTTGGGTCTCTATCTTTTGGGCAAAAGCTCACGCATAGCTATGAGATTCTTCCTCCTGTTGATCCATTGCTCACCTCTATCTCTATCCCATGGATTTGACTGAGTTTTCGTACGGCCACCGAATGAACTCAAGTGCACATCTCGTGATTGGCTCAGGCTCTAGCAAAATTGGCGCGGCTTGAGCTTCTAGATGTCCTGGCGAGTCCGTTTGGCAATTAGGTGGTCGACCTTTGGTTCGAACACGGCGACGGCGGCGCATGCAATGGTGGCCGGCTACTTGCTGCTATGCTGCACTGAGCTGAGCAAAGAGGTAGAGAAGAGAAAGAGCGGGCCGGGTTGGCTTGGGTCAGATCAGAGAGCAGAGAGGAGAGGTAATGGGCTTTGGTCTTCTTCATTCTAGCTTTTCTATTTCAAAACTATTTTCTCTCATATATATATGTATGTATGTATTCTTATACATACAATGTATATACCACATATTTATACTATATTGGCTTAAAAAACAAACGATCAATCAAGCAATCAAATATATATATACATATATACACATATATATCTCTATAAATATTCTTTTATAGAAAAATAGCCCTCAATGTGTACATGTATTTATACACATAACACATATATCCACATATATGCATATATGTATAAAGCACACATATAATATAAGAATTTAGGCTGTTACATTCTCAGATCTTGTGGATAGTTGCCACCTTAAGAGACTTTGGGTTATATTTTAAGAGCGTACCACTTTTGCGTACACCAGTGTTATAATATAACATGTCACTTATGACTAGTATAGAGAAATCCATCACCTATAACTAAATCATAAGTGACGGATGTAGTTATAACATGCCATCTATATCATAAATGACAGAAAGTATTATAACCCATCACTTATAACTTACAATCAGTGATGGGTCTATGTCCGGTCCCGATCCGAGCTATATAAATGACGGGTCGTATAATGACCCGTCATTAAATCGTATCTCCTTTATCCGTTTTTTACGTAGTGTATGTAGTATATTTTATTCAGACATTTACATAGAAAAGTGATTACTTCTGTTTCTGGTACTATTTCTTATGTCATAGCAACATGAGTGTTTGCTTTTCTTTTTCTGTTTCTCCGTTCACCATCAACTAAGATCTGCTTCTCATGTCAGGAGCAGCAAATCTGCTATTAGGGAACAGAAAAATTGATTAGCTCTTATTGTTTAACACAATATATGCAAGATGGATTTTATGTGGCAAACTACAATTACAATAAAAGTCTCTATGTGTGAGATGTATTCATGTACATTAGTTCCCAATGCTTGTGATGATCTTCTAAGTATATTGTAAGGTTAAGCCTCACCCCATACACTCTAAACCCTAAAAGCCGATCCTCTGGGGCGTTGGATCGGTACGAAGATCGTCAACATGCCGATGTTGACCTCTACAACAACACCACGCCGTAACACCGATGCTTTCACTGCCGATGGCAACACCTTCATCCTCTATTACAAAAACTATTTCTAGAGGTGGATAGTAACACGTTTTCACAAGTACTTAGCGCACCTACCTGTGATCGAATGCTTGTGGAAATGAACGATTTCTACCAGCGCAAAAGAGACCGCTTGTGATAATCAGTCCCCGAATTGATATTTTTTTTTGTTACCACAGACGGTTCCTTAAACAGATCGTCTGTGATAATCGATCCTCGAATCAATATTTTTAGACCCAAAAAAAACAAAAAAATTGATCGACGAAGCACCCCCACGGTCGTGACGTCGCAAGCCACATGTTTTTTCGCGTGACATACGCGCACATGGGGTTCTTATCACTCAAACTTGAAACCTCTCAGCTCGTGCGAACCCTTCTCACTATCTCACCATATAACTACTACTGATCATAATAGTATATGCATTCCTTTTGATATCTTCTATCTAAAACTTCAAATGATTATTTGGTATCTAAATAACTTTAAATTAAAAGGTTTTAAACTACAAAGTTGTAGATCTCATTGAGGGCTACAATTTTCATATAAAGTTTATCCTCATCCGACTTCGTATAAAAAAAGTTATAAATTTTTTAAGATAAATTGTCATCTAATACTACATGCGATTCACATTTTCAAATGCGGTTTACATAAGAAACCACGTCTAAAAATAGATGTCAGATTATCTTAAAAAATTCATAACTTTCTCTTACGAACTCAGATGAGAACAAATTTTATATGAAAAATATAGCGTTCAACGAGTCTACAACTTTATAATTGATTATTATTTTTTATTTAAAGCATTTAGATATCGGAATAATCATTTGAAATTTTAGACATGAGATATCAATCAAAACGAGTGTATATGTTATTGTTATCGCTAGTACTTTTGTAAGCTAAGTCTTGTTATTGCTAGTGGAGGTCTTTGATCTTCTTTTTATTGATCTTATTGGAGATGTTGGATTTGATAGTATTCTTTTTCTTCCCCTTATTCTTGAGTTTACTTGTATTAATAGGACTTTTTGGTAATAATAGCATGTGAAACTTATGTGTAAAACTTTAATTGATTATTTGGACACCTAAATAACTTCAAATAAAAAGTTTTCGGCTACAAAGTTATAAATCTCGTCGAGGACTACAATTTTCATATAAAATTTATTTCCAATCCGAATTTGTATGAAAAAGTTATGAAATTTTTAAGATAATATGTCATCTATTTTCAGAGTTGATTCCTTATGTAAACCGTCTCTGAAAATAATAATCTATTTCTACAAAAGGTTCATATAAGGAATCACTTTTAAAAATGATCATTATTATAAACGCTTCCTTATATAAATCGTATGTGTTAATCATCCTAAGGAACCGTCTCTGGACTATTACCGCATGTGTTTCACATAAGGAACTATTTGTAAAAATTATCTTTATATAGATGATTTCTTATATCGTCCGTCTCTGAAAATCGCTCAGCGGTTTACCATATAACCCATTTGTGAAACGACACCCTACATGCATTGAAAAATAGTTTTTATAGTAATAATAAACGGTATGCACTACACTACGCCAACACGAACCGATCCACTCAGTTGCTCTGCCCCGAGGGATCTACACGCTAATGGCTTCCCTAATACGGGTTAGTAATCTCGCTTCCGCTATCCAATTGATGTTCATGCTATAGGGTTAACGATCTTCAAGCTTAAGTTAGCAGTTAGTACTCACATTTGGTTCAGAGCTTAATAGCCCTAGAACTGAAATCAATTGACTTGAATTAATCGTTGTCGGCCTCGGGTCAGACATTGAGAGCTTTACAAATTATTTTTGACTTACAGCCTCCTCTGAGTATATCCAATATATATGAATCATAGCTAAATAGAATAGGTTTAAAGCTTAAAAAATAAATCTTGATTGGGTGAAGTGCTATTTGTTGGGCTTTTTGACTAAACCGGAATAATATGATATTTGATAAAACAATATTCACTCTTCTCTGTATGTAATTTTCAAGAGCACATATTGGATAAGACATTGGATATTGTTACAAAAGGAGCAGGAGCGGGAAACAATACACGCTGCATTCCGTTTTTTAAGACAACTACAATGAATATCTTCACCAATTGTAGATGGAAGTTTAGCAATAGAATAGGTATTTGATGATGGAGTATTTGTTATAGTTCATTTGGTTTTTACTCCTAGCTAAATTACGACTATGTGGTACACGAAGTCCTTATCATACAAAAACATTGTAATAAGTATCAACTTTGTATATCTTCAAATGTAGCGGTTGAGATATTTTTTATTCTACTATCTAAAAAAAAGGACATGGAACAATCAATCAAACTCTGCTTCTGCTTCGTTGGGTGCAGATTGGATTATTACAGACATCCTTTAGGCATGCAAGGGGTTAGATCGGTGTTCCTCAAATAATGTATGTGGCATTGTGGCACTCAGAAATATAATTATACTATTGAGCAAAAAAATAAAATAATAAAAAAGAAAATATATAAACCTAGAGCTGGTAATTATTAAAGGAAAAAAAAACCGGAGACATCAACGTTCAACAGATAAATCAAAAACCAGTAAAATTCACTTCATAACACACGACATTGACGAAATCCAAATTAAAGGTAGCCCAGCGTAACATTCAACGACCTAATTTAAAATGGGTAAACGGAGTTCAGGACCAAATTAAAGCAGATAACACGACAAAGCCGAAGAGGACCAACGTTCCATGCATCAGTTGACGAGAACCCTCTCGCCCAGCTTGTAAGACACGTACGCGTCGATGCATGCGTACTGGATCTGTGCCAAGTCGAGATCGTGCTTCTCCCAGTTGCTCATGGTGACGTTCATGGGCTTCTCCATGGTCAGGCCCAGCACCTCCCTCGCGTAGCCCTTGAGGCCTAGGCTCCTCCGGCCCGTCAGCCCGAGGAGATCGTTGCAGCGGCCCTCCAGGTCCACCGGGGCCGCGCACGTGAGCCCGTAGTCGGCATCAAGCTTCGCGGCGTCCTCGCCGACGCCGATGCCGACGAACCGCACGTCGGGGTCTGCGAGGAAGCTCCTGATGGACGCCGGGACGCGATCGACGTAGAACAGCTGGAGGACGAGGCAATGGGTGCCGGCGCAGAGCTGGAGGATGGCCACCCTGGAGGTCGTCCACCGCCTGTAGTTGGGCTTCCACTCGCAGTCGAGGCCGACGATGAGCCGGCCGCCGCCGCGAGGGGCAGAGGCGCGGACGGTGCGGACCCACTCGTCGGCCGCTGCGGCGTCGCGGGTGACCGTGGCATCGATCGTGGCGTGGCCGAAGCGGACCGTGAGGCGAGTGGTGGAGCTGGAAGAAGCTCGCGGGCGCTCGGCATAGCGCCAAGACGACATGGTGGCCGGCTGCCGCGGCGGATCGGAGGAGCTACCCGTGCTCGATCTCTAGTGGCTCACGAGTACTCGGAGGGCATGGAGGGTCTCGTACTTATACTGCTACAGTTAACTGCATGCATGCATGATGCATGCGTCGATCTGCTAGACGTCTGGTGAATGTGATTAATTAATTAGCTGGACTGATCATTTTGAAACTCGGAGCGTCGAAACGTAATCCCGAGGAGTCGTCCGTTGAGTTACCGAGTGAAGCACTAACTCTTACGGGAAATTGTGATGCCCATACTAACTAGCTGACGTGGTAATTCAGCAGAGCATTTGTCACTGACACATTAGCTTTTTATTGGATTCTTGCAAATACTTAATTAAGTAGTCACATCATTGGGCCGGGCCATATCGGTCAATATGTGCAACCCGAAGTCTTTAAAAAATAAAAGAAAATGTTTCGCATACGACCCATTTGTATGACTCCATTACGATCAGATGTTTTGGTGTCTTTGTTGATTAATACTAAGTGAGCCATCACCTAAGTAATCTTAGCCATTGGATCTCCTTGTATGAATGGGTTGTACGTATAGCAACACTCTAAAAAAAAGTAGGGGGTATAGAGTCTAATATAGCAGTAATTACAATCTTGCTATATACTCAATGGACCTATTTGTGAAATGGATACTCCCACTTGTATTGTGAAACGGATGGAGTATTGTTTTGGTGACACGTGTTTCACTTGTGTCAACCGTTTCAGATTTTATTCTATGTAGGCCAAAAAAGGGGATTATATAGCTTGCAATCAGCATATATATGGATCAGATTTTTGAACCTCCAATCGAGGAAGGTAAGGACCGAATAGTCAAGTGGCTAGAAAAGACGATATCACGTGAGATACGCGTTCACTCGACTTATAGAAACACGGGATACGGGAACGATTACATGGCAAATTCAGAACGGCGATCCAGCCATGAGGAAAATTGCGACGTTCCAAACACATCTTCAAATCTATTCTCTTCTTGTTCTGGCCATCATTTTGCTCTCCCATCGTCCGTAGCTCGGTCAGTTTTCTCAAGGGGATGCAGCTTGGGCTAGGGCCATGGGCCCTAGCCATTGGAGTCGCAGTGCTAGCCTCCATGGCCATGCCTCGAGGTTGCGACGCTGCAGGGACCGTGGTCAGAAACATCTTTGTCAGCCGGAACGGGAGCGCTGGTTTCAAGTCCATCCAAGACGCCGTCGACTCTGTCCCGTACGGCAACGGCCAGTGGATCCGAGTTCACGTCGCCGCGGGCGTCTACAAGTAAGTAACTCATGCATCCCTTGTTGAGTAGTTTGAATGTAATTTTTGTTTAGGATATATATTGTCTAGCTTTTGTTCTACTTGTACATGATGAAGAACGGATCATGATTTTAGTTTGAGATGTACACTCCGTCTTCGATCAAGATCCACGTACTCCATTTCATATCCAAATTTCAAATGATTTTGCTGGTCTAGGAAAAGTCATCTCAATGAAGCTAATTCTGTCCCTGTTTTTCGTCATGACGCATGCATGAAGTGAGAAGGTGATTGTACCTAGGAACAAGAGCTTCATCCTGCTGGAAGGCGAGGGGAGGCAGCAGACGTCGATCGAGTGGGCGGACCACGCCGGCGGGGACTCGGGCACCGCCAGCTCCCCGACGTTCGCCGCGTACGCCACCGACTTCATGGCCCGCGACATCACCTTCAAGGTCCGTCTTCTAGCTCTACCCTGTCCGCCACGGACGGCACAACACGACTTGCTCAAGCGCTTGTTTATGCAACCCAGTTGCTGCCGCGCGCAGAACACGTACAACGGGGACGGGAGGGTCATCGCGCCGGCGGTGGCGGCGCTGGTGGCTGGAGACCGGTCGTCGTTCTACCGGTGCGGGTTCGTGAGCGTCCAGGACACGCTGAGCGACCTGGAGGGGAGGCACTACTACGAGGGCTGCTACATCGAGGGCGCCATGGACTTCATCTTCGGCAACGGCCAGTCCATCTTCCAGGGGTGCGAGATCTCGACGGCGAGGACGCCGGTGTGGCCGGGGTTCATCACGGCGCATGGGCGGTGCAGCGAGGCGGACACTAGCGGGTTCGTGTTCAAGGGGTGCGCAGTGGGGGGCGTGACGCCGGCCTACCTGGGCCGCGCGTGGCGGGGCTACGCCAGGGTCATCTTCTACCAGACGGCCATGTCCGGCGTCGTCGTCCGCCAGGGATGGGACGCATGGAACTACAAGGGCAGAGAGTGAGTAGTGCTCGCATGGAGCTACAAGGCCTTGTCGATGTGATTGGTTGATCGGTTGGTGATGTGCTTGCAGGGGCACGCTGACGATGGTGGAGGCGGGGTGCACGGGGCAGGGGTCCAACCAGATGGGGCGGGTGCCGTGGACCAAGGCGCTGCCCGACGACGAGCTCGCCAAGTTCGTCGACCTCTCCTACGTCTCCGCCGACGGCTGGCTCGACGCGCAGCCGCACTAGCTAGAGTTTTCACACCAGTTGGTTTGTCACCAACGATGAAATTTTGAATATGGACACCAGGGCAATATGAAAAGTTTCGATGAGGTTTCCAATATAAGATGAAGTTCAAAAATAAAAACTTGAAGTGATTAGACTCTCAGTTTATATAGCGTAAAGTCGGAGGATAAAGGGAGACGGCGAATGCAAAATCAGAACGCAGAGGACAGGTGAAAAAGTATGCAGACGCGGTCTGCCTTTCGAAAGAGAAGTTTGTATGAAATCCATGATTGCAAGCATGCACGCATAGCTTTGAACTATAACAACTGGAGCTCCAAGCAGCAAAACTGCAAATTTTATTGCCAAATATGACGCTATCGCGGAAAAAATTGGAAACTAGCACCACGAACGTTGCTACTGCCACCGCGCTTCTTTCCTGTGACTTCTTTTTTCAAGCTTACAAGGTACTTTCTTGAGAGAAACTAAGGGCGCCGTGAAATAATAATCAGAGTGTCCTTTCCAATATCAGATGTCCTAAAGGTTTGTGGACAAAAATAAGGACTGGAGACTAGAATTTGCGACTTACATAAAACACACAACCGGTGCCGAGCAGTGACGTTCCTCTTTCTCCTAGTTTCATCAACAACCACAACTTTGATTTTTATGCAATCGTGCTCAACTTTATGAAGTGTACAGACAGCTGGAAGACCTAGGTGATAATAATGCCGTGCTCAAAGAATAGATCAATCTCACTTGGTGTAGAGGACATCCTCCCATGGGTGACGGTACAGTGGTTGCTTGAGCCTCTTCTGGTCAAAGGTGTGACTACAAATCGAAGCACATTTGTTCAGCAAAGTGAGTAGTTGTAAAATCAGACTAACAAAAATATATAACTGTAACATACAACCCAAACGTTAGTATCATTTGCACAGCAAAAACAGATAGAGATATCAGTTATCAAAAGAATAGGACTCACCCAATCAAGCCAATTGAACGTGCAAGCACGAAGAGTCCATTAAGGTAACCGATCTCAACAATCTCGTCGATCTCTTGTTTGCTGAACATTCCACTTCCAGAAAGAAGATCCAAGAAAAGCGACCCGATCGCACCATCGACATTCAGAACCAAATTGTTGGCTTTCGACAGGGTGTAGGTCTCAACCTGAACAGCGTATTCCATGTACTTGACTGAAGGGAAATGTGTGTGAGCATATTTCTGTAGAAGCTGCACTCGCTTGTCCCTGTTGTCTCTGCTCTTGATCCTAATCATGCCAAACAAGTGAACTTAGTGCAAGTTCAAATGGTGCAACTGCTCAATTAATGGATCACTTTAAGGCAGCAAACTCTAATACCATAAACCATAAAACCATTGTTAAGTGGAAAGATTTTTATGACATAATCATGTCAATGGTATATATAATATACCTGTGACCAATCCCAGGGACACGGATTCCCTTCCTTTTCATGCCTTCAACAAACTCGTAAGGCGTGAGACCCTGGAAGCAATTGATGCAGATCCATTAGGGCGATTAAGCAATATGTGAAACATGGAGATGCTGAAAGCAAAGGAGGAACTAATTTGGCTCACTCTATCATATGCATCTTTGAAGTACCGAGCAGCATCATCAATTGCACCACCAAAACGGGGACCAATTGTCAATAATCCTGTTAAAATGGCATTCAGTTTTATTATTTCAACCATAAATATTGGTAATTTATACATTTGTGTGTGGAATGGTAAAAGTTTTGCATGTACAATTCAAACAAGCTCACCAGATACCAAGCTGGAAACAAGGTCCTTTCCAGCCCTAGCGGTAACTATAGAGTTATGAGCACCGGATACACAGGGACCATGGTCAGCGCAAAGCATGATGCATATCTGTGAAACAAAGGAAACTCTTTTAGATTAAAGTACTCCAGATATAGAAAAACATTGTCGGTCAAAATTGTCTACATCTGCTAGAGTTTGAACACTGTAATGAAGATAGAGTATGCATATTACATATGCCCATACTTACCTCAATAAATTGAGTGCAATAGCGAGGAAGGCTGCGCTTGAACCACAAAAGAGAAATAACATCACCAACTCCATAACCTTGTTCAATAATTGTAGACATTGGGACGCCAGCATAGCAAGGTTCCTCACCTATATCACAAACATGTGCCCTATATTATTTCCTAGGAGAGAAAAGGACGAAAGACAAATATAGAGCATATATAGAATAACATGGCACAACTAATCTAACCTCTGTCATCAGAGATAGTGGAGATAATGTGGGTAGGAGCCCGGACCTTCCCACTCTTGATTGCAGTTTTAAGATCCTCGGGAATGGGAGGAGGTGTAATTTCAGGCACAGGAGAAATCTTTCCATCCTCAACCTGACAAATATATTTAGCTTCAGAAGCTTGATTCTGATATTACACATTATCGTAACGTAATGCTTGGAAGACAACAGTCATGATGCAGAGAAATATCATCACCATACCAGTTTGTCAAATGTCTCCTTAATAGCACTTTCGAGAGCTTCATATGAAGTAGGCACAACTGCCCCAGCCTCCCTTAGTGCCTGATTCTTAGCTTGTGCTGATTCCAACTCACCACCACTTTTTGCACCCTGTTAGGTTCCCCCAAGAAAGATCTGTGTATAGTAAATATACTGTTCTCCTAACAGAAACTAAGGGGAAAATTGGGTGCCAATGGTTTCTCGAAAACTTACAGCATGACCAAACTGTACTTCAGATTTGAATAAACGTGCACACGTCCCACTAACCCATGCAACAACTGGTTTCTGAACCTTTCCTTGTTTCAAGGCTTCGACAAGTGAATACTCATCTCTTCCGCCAAGCTCCCCAAGAACAACCATCATTTTAACCTAAGGCAATAAACATGGAGTACAACAAAAAGTTACTTACTAGAAGAAAAATGATCCATGCTTGGGTTACAATTTACAAATGAAGTATAGAAGGCATTATGGTGAAAGCTTTCTTTTATGCTGAACACCCTTTCTGTTCTAAATTTTATAGAGGTGTGGAAAGGCAATATAGATAATGCAAGATTATGGTAAAGTAGTAGACTTAGAAAATTAGAGAGTAAAAAGGGTGTGAACAACTAAATCAGCTATAATATTGACATCTTTCGGATGCCATCATACAACATGAGATATAAATTAGTCATTCGCACGACAGTTCAAAATAAAGATAAACAAGAATGTATACACTACAAGGAGAAAACACACACTAATTCGAAAGAAAAAAAAAACATCCACAGCAGTTCAAATGGCAAACCTGTGGTATGTTATTAAAACGGAGAATGTGATCTGACAGAGTTGAGCCAGGGAAAACATCCCCTCCAATTGCAATTCCTGAAATGTTAAAAACTAGTTAGATTGTGTGCATTTTCGTATGTACAGCAAATATTAAATTTTCACAATTATCCACAAATGTGTTACCTTCATAAATACCATCTGTCACTCTTGCAATGGTGTTGTACAGCTCATTTGACATGCCACCCTGTTGATGAAATAAATGTTCAGTTTGTCATTGGGATGACACACAAGCATCTAAATATACACTTACAGTAGAGACACGCAGTCGAATAGATACTAATCAATGATTCAGAAATGAAGGAGATAAAGATTAGCTCGAGCTCAAGCTAAAAGTTAAGTTACATATGTATTTAACTTGAAGTATTTTTCAAACTAAAACATAAAGCCAAAGCCTCATGCTTATTCTAAAAATCTACTCAGTGTGTCATGAAAAACTGCATCAGAATATATCTAACATGGCTCGCATGTCAAAAGAAAAATACAGACACACAAAAAGGGATAAACAGAAAAATGGTTTTCTTTTCCCCCTTCTCTTTCTTTAATGGGTGGAAACATCATACAGATGGTGATGTAATCATGTCGACAAGCTAGTTTAACTGAAAATGAAATAAGGGCATAAGGGCATAAAGGCAGTACCGATTTAGACACGAAACCAACTGATCCAGGCCTGTAAAGCTTGCATTGAATTATGTTGTCAATGGTTCCAGCAGTATCGCCAATCTTGAAAGCACCAGCTTGAATTCCTCCGACTGTTGCAGGTCCAATGATGACCTACATTGAACATAGCCAAAAAATTAAGAAAAACATACAGGCCAAACCTGTAACAACTGAAAAATACAATGATGTAATACTCTGTAAAACAGGATATGAAAGAGCATGCCAAATACCAATATTTGGGATGAAAAAAGAATCCAAAATTCATTACCGTGTTCATGAACTTTTTTATATGAATCTTTATTTAAACAAAATTGTGCTATGCTAAGGGCTTTATGATAATAACTTGCAGATAACTTCTCAGCTTTGAAAGGCAGATAGTGCAAGTAAAGTAAAGTCCCAACCTTGTTATTAGCACGTGCGTAACTAATTAGCTGCTTTGTGTCAGATTCAGGAACACCCTCAGCGATAATGGCTACAACTCTTATTGTTGGCTGCTTCAAAGCAGACATTGAAGAAGCTGCTGCGCTGCAAATTTTGCAAATACAATGACCAAGTAATTTCTCCAGATCATGCAGCCTTTCCCAAAAAAATGAATATTGAAATGCTAACTAACCTCCGGAAGGATGCAAAGTTGATAAATACATCAGCAGTTGGGTGCGCATTGCATGCAGCTTCAATTCTGCAAGAGATACACAAGTAAAAACCTCATTCAGACATGAACATTGTGCCAGCAATTTGTTAATGCACTCGTGTCCAACCAATAAAGAGCTACTTTGTTGCTCAATGATATAGCTTATATGAGGGAGTAGATAACCCACGTAGGATGAACCGGAATAGCAATTTCTTCTTGTCCAAAGAAAAGTTTCTGAAACCCATCAGAACCAGGATTGATTATTCCAGCAACAGAAGGTGTTTCTCTCCCTATCAAGAAGCACATAGTCAATAATGAATAGAACAACTATGCAGTACTTGTTAATCAAGAATCCAAGAATATAAAGGGACGCATACCACACAGGAAGTCAAAATCAAGCATGCGTTGGATGGGAAGTTGCTTATAGTTATAGAATAACGCTTGGGTAGTTTTCGAGAAAATTTGGCCCGTCGCCATGATTTACTTCGCCTATAAATAAAACAAATTAGCACATGATACAAAAGAATAGACCCTTGGACAGCAATGTTTGCACTTATACTACTACAACATACTGTAATCATGTTGCAAAAAAAACTATATGGAACAAGAAAAGATTCCATGACATTATAAATAACAGGTAACTTTTCAATTTAATAATTATCATGCCACAAGTGTACAGCAGATGACACCTAAATGCCACGATGATTGGACCCAATTTTTCAGTAACTGCAGAATTGGGCTATCAAAAACCAAACTAACAGTGAAGTATTAAACTATTATCAATCCCAATACAATAAAATGCTAGAGGAAGATGCTCAAATGTTAGAAAATAGGAAAGCTGAAAGCTCTATACCCGCTAGAGGTTAATTTATTTGATTAATTCTGGTAAATGATTTTTAAAAATCCAATATTGATTCAGGGAGAGCTAATTCTACTTCTCAATAATCATCAAGCTAATAAACATCAGGAGAAGCTGGATCACACAAAAAGCAAAAGTGCACAGAGCAATTGGAACACTAAATAAAGGAGCCCATATACTGATATACATTACGCAACATGGTAATTTGGAAGCATTACAGTCAAAATTGTACCAGGGGAAATCTTTTGAATAATCTCAAAATGACGATTTTACAGACATGACTTATGGCAGGTGAGAAATATATCTGCAGCACACATATGTGGCCTAGAGAACAAGAACTATAGCATCATATCAACTATGGTGAAGTCCTAATTTCAACATAACATGTTCCAAAAGATATCTTTCTTTGTGAATTCAATGTGCTCATATTATTTTTATAATCATTCATAAAGAATGTTTACGGTTAAAACCGACTTACAAATATTGATGTTTTAATCACTCAACTCGCATAAACAATAATAGCATGACATCAAAAGGGGGCACTTAGTGACGAAAAAAGTATTTGCAGAACAAGATCAAAACATTCTCAAACAGAAGACCTGCAGAATTTAATAAAGCCACATAGACCTAACAAGAAGTGCACAATCCCAAAGTCCACTTAAAATATGACCATGCTAAAATTCAGAAGTACTTGGTCCAAGTGCAAATTTGCTACCCAAAATCTGCTGTACAAGCAGTGTCTCATGAATCCTACTATAACAGCACAAATCATACTAAAACAGGACAGTCAACGACCCACAGAATGAAACTGCTAAATGCTCAAAAGCGTAGCATACAGGAGCTGAATCTGAGCAGAACACGAGATCTCAAATATGGTACACCAGCACATTTTATCTGCGTCATTGCCCTGCTACTTGCACCTTTCATCAATGCCAAAATCTAGCAAATTGACATCCAAGCTGCCTAAATCACTTTTTTCGTTACCTCTGAGTTCACGAGTTACGAATTCAAAATCCCAGTGAGAATAACACTAAACATTTCACCAAGATCAGAGTTATCTGCCAGTCATCAGTCGCAAGCAAATTATAACGAGTAGAAACGGCCATCGACAACGGAACCAACCAAGCGGTATCTCAAGTTAACTTTCTAAACACGACAAATTTAAACCCTCGATAATTGCCGCCCCAAAACTAGCACAACCAAACCACGAGATCTCCTCAGATCCATACAAAAATCGTACCGGGGAGTCCAAATCCCCAGTACCCGACAAAACCCAGCAACCCGCCACGCAGCAACCCCTAGAAATCAATCCAAACTCGCACGCGAACGGGACCGTCTCCCGGTCGAATTGAGATCAGGCGCCGCGCGCAGGCGGCAGGGAGCCCATTCCCACTCAAACCCTCCCAAAACCCCACCAAATGCCACGCGAGCCGCGAGATCCCCGCGCGACCTCGACGCCACAGCACACGCGGATCCGCAGATCCGCGGCCCAGCGACCCGAGCCACCGCGTGTTGGGCCTGATGCCGGCCGGAGAGAGCAAGAGCGGCAGCGGCGAAAGGAGCAGTGGGAAGTGTGCGCATGTGGTGTTTGGGTGGAAGATGCAAACCTTCCGAGGCGGGGGCGAAGCGAGGCGGAGGAGCAGGCGGGATCTGTCGGGAGATCAGTACGTGCGCCTGGCGGAGCAGAGCTGAGGCGGACGGAGGCGGGCGCAACGGAAGCAGAGGTCTTTATAGTGGCGGGTAGGGGATGGGCCGGCGAGGAGTAGGCGAGCGACGCACTCCCCATCTACCCACGCGAGCCGAGCCCCCGGCGCCGTGAGAGCTGCCTGGACCGGGTCCATGAGCCGTGCCGTGAGAACACGCACCACCGGGGTTGACGAATGGGCGGAGTTTGGGACGCCGGTGCATCGTCATTTTTATTGCTAATGGATTTTTTTGAAACTTTTTTCAGACCCATGTTTTCAAGACGTATATACACGTGCTTTACCCCATTCAGTTGATACAAAGTAAGGTTTGGATATTTTCCTTAGGCTCCGTTGGATGTTTGAATTGCCCTCGATGAATTGAATTGGGCTCCAATGCAAATTCGAGGGGAATCGCATTGCTCTCCCATACCAATTGTTGTGTTTGGCTGTTAAAGAAATCGCAGAATAAAAATCAAGTCACTAGCAAATTTCAAATCATGTTTGGTTGCAAAAGGAAGTTAAATTGGTTTGGCTTCAGACACTTATCTATCCGCTACGCCATTGCATGTCCAGCCACCGCCGCGGCTTCTCCCCCTCCATTGATCGAGAACCTCTATGTGAACATCAATGGATGTGTCATAGACTATATTCGGTGCTTTAGATCATATAGACATGTCCCTTCCGTCTTGTCACTTAGATTGCACGCTTAGGGTTGAATTTTACTCAACTAAATTTTTGGTAAACTTGACTAAAACTCAAATGACATTTTTGGTAAGCTCAAATGATATTCAACTTGACTATGACATTCTGGCTAGAAATGAGCCATCATTGTAGTTGTCACATGTCAACGAGGAGCCCAAATGAAACGAATGGCATAGTCATATTTGTGTTCTGGTCTTGCCACAAGGCATCATCAATATTGAAAAGCAATGTTGGTGATCCAAAATTAAAGGACATCTCAGAGTTGCATCTTAAGAAGTATGTCAAGGCTACAAAGCTTTGATGCATGATGCATGATGCTCATGATATCCAACAATGGTGTGACATAATAAGTTATCCACAAAGTCTGTTTTGGAGTGCCTTCGCACGTCAGTATTATCCACAAAAGCATGTTTAGGGGCACATCAGGATTGGTAGACAAGAAAGTAAGTATTTTTTCGTTAATCATTTGTTGCACCAAAGAAGATTTTGCCAATAGATACATGTGTAGCACCGCAGCAAATCAACGTCCGTGGCTGCGTGGACATGTGGTCTATACGTCGGGTTTACGTAGGTCGCACCGCAGATTCTAGCTAGACGCATCCACACACAGCAATGCGCTGTCAATGACCAGTGGGCCACCGCGATTCACGAGACCCCACAGCTCGAACGTGGGTGCCCGTCACGTGGTGCAGGGCAGACGAGCGGCACGTGCAGGGGCGGGGTGTGCTTTTATTGGGTGGAGATCCCGAGGTCAGCCGAGGGCTGGCTGCGGTCTCTGCGTGGGCCCCGGCGAGCAGAGGCAGAAGCTCAATGAGGATGGCTTGCGTGCCTGGCCTGGGTGGGCTTGGTTCCACGGTGGCAACATTGGTCGAGTTCAAAACGGCATGAAGGAATTTTAGTGTTGAGAGTGATTTGAGAGAGTTTTAGAGTAATGAATGTTGATCTATTGATTGATGTGTCACACATATATATACATGTTTAAAGGGTATGAACATGTCCATTCAGTAGTGAATGGTTGCCATTTGGTTCAATAACTGAAAGCAGTTAGTGTGCTAATTGATCACATGCTAAATGTCTACTTGTAACACTCCCCCTTGATCAATTATCTTGTGTGTAAACTTCTTGTTGAAAACTCCTCTAAAAACCCTGTGGGAAAAATATGAGGAGAAATAATATGTTATGTGTAGATATACCATTAAAAACTCCTTTAAATTCAATGGGAAAATATAAGGAGAAAATGATATGGTATATTTCAGTTATTGCTTCATTGTAAGTTCAAATGAGAAAACTCATTAATGAATTTAGAGAGTAATGATTATGATCTTTAGACCATATTTAAAACCTCCGAAAACATTTTGGAAAATAGGAGGAACAAAGTAGATATTGCCTCATTAAAAACCTTATATGAGAAACCGTAAAGGGAAAAACTCATAAAGGAAAAGAGTGCAATAGAACAGGTTATTTATTCAGGGATCAATCTCCCCCTGAACCTTGCAAATCCCGTAGTCGTCGCATACCAATTCTATTAACATATTTTTGGAATATAGAAGTTGGTAAAGACTTGGTGAACAAATCAGCGAGGTTATCACATGATTTGACTTGCAAGATTTCTATTTCCCCATTATTTTGTAATTCATGAGGGTAGAACATTTTAGGAGCAATATGTTTAGTCAAATTGCTCTTTATGTAACCTGTTTGCATTTGAGCAATGCATGCAGAATTATCTTCATAGATAATTGTTGGTGATTGAATAGATCCAATACCACATGATTGTTGTATGTGATTAATCATTCTGCGAAGCCATACGCATTCACGTGATGCTTCATATAATGCGATTATTTCAGAATGATTAGTGGATGTAGCCACTAGAGTCTGTTTTGAAGATTTCCATGAAATGGCTGTTCCGCTATTTAAGAACACAAAGCCTGTTTGTGACTTGGCATTATGGGGATCTGATAAGTAACCAGCGTCAGTGTATCCAATCATATCCGTATCTTGATTTCTTTTAAAGAGAAGACCAAGATCTATAGTGCCTTGGAGATATCGTAAGATATTCTTGACTCCTGTCCAATGACGTTTAGTTGGAGTAGCGCTATACCTAGCTAGTAAGTTAACTGCAAATGCGATATCAGGCCTGGTGCAATTTGCAAGATACATAAGTGCTCCAATAGCACTGAGATAAGGAACTTCTGGTCCCAGTATCTCTTCTCCTTCCATCCTTGGTCTAAATGGATCCTTTTCCATATCAAGAGATCGAACAACCATGGGAGTCTTTGAAGGGTATGATTTTTCCATATTGAATTTTTCCAATATTTTCTGGGTATATGCGGCTTGGTGTAGTAAAACACCTGAAGGATAATGCTCGAGTTGTATTCCCAAGCAAAATTTGGTTTTACCCAAATCTTTCATTTCAAATTCCGTCTTTAGATGATTGCGTGCTTCATTTATATCTTCTGTATTTCCAATGATATTTAGATCATCAACATATACAGAGATAATACAAAATCCTGTTGAGGATTTCTTTATGAAGACACATGGGCAATCATCATTGTTGGAATATCCCTTTTGTAAAAGGAATTCTTTTAGTCGGTTGTACCACATTCTTCCCGACTGTTTTAAACCATATAATGATTTTTTAAGTTTTACACAGTACATGTTGCGGTTTGCGTTTGGATTCGGAATGTTAAGTCCTTCTGGAACTTTCATGTATATATCCGAATCAAGTGACCCATAAAGATATGCGGTCACCACATCCATCAATTGCATAGATAGATTATTTTGAACTGCCAATGAAATTAAATATCGGAACGTGATTCCGTTCATTACTGGAGAATATGTCTCATTGAAATCAATGCCAGGTCTCTGTGTGAACCCTTGTGCTACAAGCCTCGCTTTATATCTCACCACCTCGTTGTTTTCATTCCGTTTGCGGACAAAAACCCACTTGTATCCCACAGGAAAAATGTTACGAGGAGTAGGTATCACTGATGTGAATACCTCTCTTTTGGAGAGCGAGTATAATTCTTCCTGGATTGCGTTCTTCCATTGTGTCCAGTCCGAGCGCTTACGGCACTCTGCCATGGTCTTTGGATCTGGATCATTGAGAAGATCGTTTGCAATCTTTGAGGAGAAGTATGTGTCGACAATTGTAGTCTTTCTGTCAAATGATTCTCCAGAATCAATATAGTTGATGGAAATTTCATCTACCCTTTCCGACTCAATGTGATTTCCCATTGTTATTGAGTCTGGGTGTTCCGATTTCCTAGCATGAGTATTTGTGTGCACCGTTGAGCTAGGATCTGGATGTTGAGCATCCAATGGATGTTTACTATCCTTGGGTTTTAGGTGTCTTTCAACTTGACGTTGATTTGCATTTACTGATTTGGAGGAAGGATTCCTCTGTTTCCGCGGTAGCTTGCAAGAAGCTTTATCTTTTGTGTCCGTACTTCTCCCTCTCTTATTTTGATTTGGGGGTTGAGTGGTTTTATTTGGTACCTCCACTCTTTCCGATACATTCCTAGCAGGAATATAAGATTTAGTGACACCTTTATTGTTAGTAAATGCATCTGGCAGGGTATTTGCAATATTTTGCAAATTTATTATCCTCTGAACTTGGAGTTCAGATTCTTGAGTACGTGGATCTGTGTAGGAAATGTCCGTGGCATTTCAATTGATTTCCTGGCATTCTTTCTGGTACTTGAAATCTCCCCCTAATGCTGGGAAATGTCCCTCATCAAATATACAGTCAGCGTAACGGGCTGTAAGAAGGTCCCCTGTTAGGGGTTCTAGGTATTTTATGATCGACGGAGAGTTATACCCTATATAGATCCCTAATTTCCTGTGTGGGCCCATTGATGTACGCTGTGGTGGTGAGATCGGTACGTATACAGCGCAACCGAACTTTCGCAGATGGAAAATGCTTGGGGGATTTCCACGTACTAACTGCAGTGGGGAAGTAGTGTGATATGCAGTTGGTCGCAATTGAATTAAGTCAGCAGCGTGTAAGACTGCGTGACCCCAACATGAAGTTGGTAGGTTGCAATTGTGTAATAGTGGTCTTGCAATGAGCTTGATTCTCTTGATAAGAGATTCGGCCAAACCATTTTGAGTATGGACGTAAGGTACTGAATGCTGGACTTGAATTCCTAGGGCCATACAATAATCATTGAAGGCATGTGAGGTAAATTCAGCCGCATTGTCCATTCGAATGGATTGTATCCTATGTTCAGGATAATGTGCTCGTAATTTAATAATTTGAGCAATAATTTTGGAAAAGGCATGGTTTCGTGTGGACAATAGACACACATGTGACCATCGTGTAGATGCATCAATGAGAACCATGAAGTACCTGAATGGTCCAGTTAATGGTTGGATAGGGCCACATATATCACCTTGAATTCGTTCAAGGAATTTGAGTGGTTCAGCTCTAATTTTAAGATAAGAGGGTCTTAAAATTAATTTCCCTGTGGCACATGCGGTGCACACAAAATCCGATGGTTGTGGAAATTTGGCAGTATTTATGCCATGACCAATTGAATTGCAGATAATTTTTCGCATCATTCCAACACCGGGATGACCTAGGCGATCATGCCATATTTGAAATGTGTCAACATTCTGAAAAATTACCTTATATGCAACATGTGGTACGGGCTTGATGTATGTATAATACAATCCTGAGGATAAAGAGGGAATTTTTTCTAGTATTTGTTTTGCATATCCGTTATTTTTGGTAATGAGGAGATATTCCTCTTTGTTGTCATCGTGAGTTTCAATATGGAAACCATTTTGACGGATATCTCTATAACTCAGTAGGGTACGTGTTGAATCGGGATACAGGAGTGCATCTTCGATTGTAATTTGAGTACCCATAGGGAGAGTGATTATGGCGCGACCAGAGCCAACAATCATAGCATCGCGTCCTGCGATCGTCAAAACATTTCCTTGACTCTTTTTCAGAGTTTGGAAATATTTAGTTTCCCTTAGTATAGAGTTAGTGGTACAACTATCCACTAAGCACATATCTTCTTCATTTGGATTGTCTCCCGTAATCATCTATATATATAAAAATAGAGAATGTGAAATTCTTCATAGATATATATAGAATACATACAACTTTATTGAGTATCAATGTGTTGATACAATAGTATGACAACAACCTATTACAACACTATGTAGGACATAGATATTAATAATATCTAATGAATTAAGAGCCTAATCGAAGTCTCCAAATAAGTCATTGGAAGCAAAATCCACTAGCATATTGTCCATGCCCTCAAGGTCCTCTTGCTCTTTAAGAGTGATGTCGTTGTTCAGTTCTGGATGAACATTTTGGGAACAACTTGTCGTCTTGGTGGTGTCAGATTGAAGATTGAAATGAGCTTCAAATCTTTTGCCTTGAGTTGGTCGGCTTCGTCCAACGGACTTTAGGTAAAGATCAACCAAGTGTTTTGGGGTGTGGCATTTCTTAGTTGTGTGGCTGTAGCAACCACATTTACGACAAATATCAGATTTGTCTTTGTTATTGAAAATGCTCTTCCCCTTGTTATTTTTATGGAATTTCTGCTTCTTTATGTGGTTGTTGCTGCCTTTGAAGTTCTTTGGACGACGTTTGTTGCTGTCGAACCTCTTTGTATTCTGAACATTTGAATTTACTTCAGGTAAAGGGGCAGTGCCTGTAGGGCGCTGGTGATGATTCTTTAAAAGAAGTTCATCATGCTTTTCAGCCTGAAGTAAAGTATGAATTAATTCAGAATAGTGCTGATAGTTTCTAGCACGGTATTGTTGTTGCAATACCCTATGGGCAGGAAGCATTGTAGACAAAGTCTTTTCTATTTTCTCCGCATCAGTGGGAGCTTTGTCACAGAAAAGCAATCTTGAGCAGATTTTGTGAACAGCATGATTGTATTCTCCAATGGACTTAAAGTCCTGAAGGCGAATATTGGACCATTCGCGTTGTGCATCAGGTAGTATTACTGCCTTTTGCTGTTCATATCGCTCTTTGAGCGAGTTCCATAGGTCATGTGGATTTTCATCCATCAAGTATTCAGATTTTAAATCTGGATGTAAATGGTGCCTTATGTAGTATAAAGCCCCATACTTGATTTGATCTTGGAGTGGTGGATCTCCCTCTTGAGGGGGATTAATTGCCGTCATAAGTCCGCGGGATGATAGACTTATCTTCATGTCCATTGCCCATGTTAGATAGTTTTTACCATCTAACTCGAGTCTTTCGAACTCAATATTGGACATTTTGTCCTACAAATTGACCAATGATTAAATGAATTTACATTTTGGGTAAATTAAAGAATCATGGTAATGTTGTAATAGTGCAAAAAAAAATTGTACAATCAAGTTAATACTTGAGTTGGATAGTGTAGACCTCAAATTATATTGGTAACACATTGAAGGTAGTCACCAAAATGATGAAAACCTTTTAGTAGTGGAGGCATAATCTGTAATTATTCAGTAGATGCCATGAATTCCACTAACTTGTGTTATTCAAATCTTGTGTTAACACTATGTAGGTAATCACCAAAATTGGTGTAGACCTTCTTTAATTCATAAACACATTGGGTACGCACGTTGAGGATATTCACTATATGTAAATATAGTGTAGATCCCTCAGTAGTTTATAGATACTACCTTGTGTATGGCCAATATGAAGTATGAATTAGGGTAATCACCTAAAAAAGGTGTATAGTGTTATATCAAGTGAAGAGGTAATCACATATTTTGCAACAATATTAATTTTATATGAAAATTAATTGCTATTGCAAATTAATTTGAATGCATTATCGTAAAATGCTTGTAACATATAAGATTTTCAGAGAATACAAGGACTGGAACATATATATTTACAACATAAACAGAACGAAATACAATTATAGTTAAAGACAGGGGCTATAACGTAATTTTACAGGACTGTAAAATTAAATACTGAAATTGGCTATAAAATGATGAAAACCCGAGGGGTTTTTTGTGAAAAAGCCAATTATTTCAATTTTTTTTTTTTGACTGATGGGCTGAACAAACTTGGGCTGAGGCCTTTTTAGCCTTTCGGCCCAGCCCGGAGCACCCCCTCCCACCTTTCCTGTTGCACAGTATATATAGTGGCCGGCTAGGGTTTTCCAAACCCTAACCGGCTTTGGAGCCGCCGCCGCCGCCTGGTCTCTCGGGACCTGGGCCGGCTATCACGTGGGGGGTGGGGCCGCCAGCCGGGGAAAACAGGCGCTGGTGGGGCGCGCCGGCCGGACCGCCGGTCGGCTTCGGCGGTGAAGCAGTGGTGGGGCGCGCCGGCCGGACGTCGGTGGCGGTCGGCCGAGGGGCCTTCGGGCTGCTGGCCTTGGAGTGCGTCAGCCGAGCCACCGGGCGGAGCAGCGGCCGGACGAGCCACCGGAGTAGAGGGTCGGGCGGAGCATGGGCCGGCCGAGCCGCCTGAGCGGAGGGTCGGGCGGTCTGCCGGCCTTCACGGGTGGTCAAGTCGCCGGCGAAGCAGTGGCCGGCCGTCGGAGCAGAGGGGCCGGGTCGTCGGGGGGGGGGGTTGCAGAGCTGAAAGCGAGTCGGACCGAGTCACCGGGATGGTCGCCAAGCCGCCAGAGTTCGGGCCGTCGGCTGAGGAGTCGGCACGGCGGGGTGTCGCCGAGCAGAGTGGGCCGGTCTGCCGGTTCGCCGGCCGTTCATCGTGCAGAGGGGGGCGCCAGCCGAGGGGTGCTACACCCCTTTCCCCCTTGCACATGCACGCGCCTTGGCGCGTTTAGAACCCCCCGGAGGGGAGGTTGGAGGCCGCAGGGGCCCATGACCCCGGGCGGAGGCCCGGACGGCGGTTAGCCGCTGCAGTGGCGAAGCGACGAAGGGTGCGGCCGAGCGGCGCAGTTGGTGTAGCCACTGTGGAGCCGGCGGTTGATGAAGAGGAGTCGGTTATCTGGATGAACGGCGCAGCGGCCATCGAGACCGTGGTGGATGGGTCCTCCGAGATGACTTCCACAACTTCAATGCTGGAGTCGATGAAGGCAGGTGTGTTCAAATCGAAGCCCTGGGAAGGAGAGGCAGGATGGGAGTCCGCCATTGTTCCTGGGAGGCTTCTGCCGCGCCGAACACGGAAAATCCAGTCGCGGCGGTGGCCATCCGTGGTTTCTGCCACTGCAGTAGGAGGAACCACGTTGGCCATGTCCGTGGAAGTGCCAGTGGGTGGCACTGGAATAGAGGAAGACAGCGGAGTGTACTCCGGAGAGTACAACACGCGTTCCTCTGGATCTTCTTCCTCCTCGGATGCCATCTCCAGTGTGGTGTTGAAGAGAGGTGCAGCACCGCTGCGTGCTGCCATGGTTGGTGGAGGGCCGGTGGGGGCAGTGGCTGCTTGAGCCCTCATAAGGTCGTGGTTGTGGCCATGACGGCGAGGACGACGTGTGCGGCGATGGCGATGGCGACGGCGACAGGCACGCTGTTGGCCAAACGGCGAGATGTGCCGTAGAACTGCCGCCTCCAAGTCCATCAAACAGCGAAGAATGTCTCCAGTGGTGGATGAAGGTGAGGCCATCTCTTATCTTGTACCTTGTTCTGGGAGAGGCCTTCGTGCCTTCTCTGTTGGTGAGGCCGGTTGGCCCTTCTTCTTCTTTTTTCTTGCTGTTGTGTAATGGCCAAAATGCTCTTTTGGGTGATTCTAAGTGCTGATGACGTGTTGAGAGTGATTTGAGAGAGTTTTAGAGTAATGAATGTTGATCTATTGATTGATGTGTCACACATATATATACATGTTCAAAGGGCATGAACATGTCCATTCAGTAGTGAATGGTTGCCCTTTGGTTCAATAACTGAAAGCAGTTAGTGTGCTAATTGATCACATGCTAAATGTCTACTTGTAACATTTAGGAGTCCAATCCTTCCAAAATAATTGTCTACTAGAGAGTATATGGGATGTTCAATTCAATGGGGAAAAAAATCAAGAGAACGTTTTTCATCTTTTACATAATAACTCAATTCTTTTCAGGAAAAATTTGCTCATACATGAAATGTGTGCCAAGATCCTAGCGCCTTTTCCCTTTGTGCAACTGAGTAGCATTCACATGTTTCTATGTTTTTTACTAGCTTGGATTTAACTAACCATGGCATGCGTTTTTTTTCCTATTCCTATGTTTCCAAAAAAACATGTATTTCATCATAGGAAACATGATTGCTCCTTCATGCCAGCTAAGATGGTACCAATACCTTATTGCAGACAAGTGGACACTCGAACGCTCTAGATTTCTCATCAGTCATTTATGATCTTATTCTCAATCCATCATTACTAAGAACTACTGCTCTTCTATTGCATGTTAAAGAGCATCTTTTTCTGTTCATCTTAAAAATGTCACCTTATGTAACGATGTAAAAGAAATGTAACAATCAGTCAACCATCAGTTTATTTGCTTGACCATCCTTGCGAATCTGGGCTATACCGCACAATTCGTTTTGTTGGATGTCCTGGTTGAAAAGCCTTCCGACCGGTCTTCCGTTAGAAACCACGCAATAATCTAACCAAACAAATGCATGCCATCCATGGATAGCGACAGGTCAGCAGGCATGTCGCGACCGAGCTGTTAAGTACATGGATGCGAACTCCCAACAACATCAGTAGGTGTCAATGTGTAGCAGTCGGTTCACCTAATGGTTCCTTTAATTGTAGTCCACTGCCCAGTGCCCACAGAACAATTTGGTTGTGCCAATGAAATGTTTGGTTGGCTGCTGGTTGGTGACCTGGTACAGATCCCTCACCAGATCAATGCTCTTTTTTTCCTTTGAAATGCTTGCAGAGCCTTCAAGTCAAAGCAAGTAAACAGAAAAGAATGATGATAGGTTTATAGTACTAACCAGTTATGTGTTTGTAGCAGTGGAGAACTGGAAAACTGCCGTTGCAAACAAAGACAGTGCAGCAAGATGTCAAAAAAAAAAAATGTACTAGCTTTTTTATTCTTGATGGCTATGTGGTGGTGTTACTGGGGTAGCTTGATTGAATGAGATGTTGGAAGTTGGTGGTTGATTACACCATTTGTGGTGCCAGAGCTCCTACTAATATGACACGTAACAGCCAACCACTGGCTCTACCTGCACACATACTTCTTTCCTCGACCTGTACATATATTAAAGGAGCCAGGTCCAATATCAGAATTTGCAATATATTTGGGGACCGCCTCATTTTCATGTGCCTGGAAACTAAAAATTTGCAGTCGCTATTTTGATCCGTTCGGTGGAGATGACACCAAAATTGATCTATGATCCACTCTGATATAACTTATAATTAACTAACTAGACAAGGGATACCCATGCCGATCCCTATTCGCCGTTTACGATGACACCAAACAAACACTACTATATTCTAATCAGACCGCTGCGACAGGCACGAAACCGGGACATACCCTCAATACTGAGGTATGAGAACTACAATCTTGGCAATTCAACAGCTCAGATGACGACAGATTACCTCTATACTATCAAAAGTTGCATGATAAGGAATTTACTATACAACTGCAGGTCTTCTTAAGGATGTCAGTTGACTGATAAACAGATTCAATGTAAGAGTGCTTCAGCTAATGCTACGAAATTGACGGCATTATTGCATTAGAGAAATAAAGCTTTCAACGAAATGCTACTTGGAATCTCTCCGGGCAACAGTCGATGTAAAGCGTCCAAAAAACAGTTGTTTTCTAGATCTGCCTCTCTTTTGGGCAAGGGATATAAACGACTAAACGAGTCTCAAAACTTTATCTGGAGCCTGAAACACTGTACATTGCACTATCATACAGCATTTCAAATGACTACGTGCCCAGCTTCGGCATCAAAACTTGCGGTAGCCAGTAATGTTACAAAAAAATATCAACCGTCGTACTGAATGGTGATGTAGGTGGGGGTTTCCCAGGAATCCAAATAGGCAAATAACCTCTGGTTTCTTTTCATCTGCCAAATTTAGCTGCAATAACAGCTATCAGTTACGCTTGCCGTGCTCAATCTGTCAGTGTGCTCATTCCCAACCCCTAACCTTAAGCTAAGTTTGTGTTTCACACTCTCTTTCTAATTATATTCTTCCGTGGCTCCTTTTTGCTCAGCGCGACCCCTGAACCTAGCGAAGTCATTCCTACAGTGCTCTGGTACAGATCCTTTAACCTGTAAGAATCCAAATATCAAAAACAGTTACAAACCCTTTATTATTTAAAGGTTCGCATAAGGAATTTTTGTGTGTTATTGCAGCTAACCTTGGAATGCTGATCACCAGTGCAATCACAGAAACTCCAACTATAAGCGGGAAAACTGGTGCTGGGGTCAGCTCCTGCATTGTACAAAGATTTACATGATTTCCTAAACAGAAAAAATGCAATTAACTTGACTCACTAGCACGTCAAAGTTTCTGTATACTGACGGTTTGTCTGAGTATGCAGTGATTAGACCAAATCTGTTGGAATTGGCAATGAATTATTTCATTTACCCCACCGATACCAAGGGAATAGTTCTAACCCCCACAGATCCAACAAGGCTTAAAGGTATTCCGCACCACTGCTGCCAGGTATATAATCAGTTTCTACTTTATTAATAAATCAAGGATGCACAGAGTATAATAGATATATCAGTGCTGACTAAAGGACCTCAACATTTTCTATCCATAGTATGTAGTATAGCTATCTCTTAAAAACACCGCACGTCCATGGTTCTCATCTCATTAAGTTTGAGAATGAAAAAAATACAATGTCAATATATTATGCTGCAATGCTGAGGCAAGTGTGTGAGAGAAGTACCTGATTGTGATGGTGCTCTTCAGTTTTATATTTAAGGGGACCAACATGAACTTGGGGTTGCTTTTCCAGATCTACTTCAACAACCTCTGACTCAAATCTATGGGTATGTGATGGAAGACCACATCGAAGCTGAACAAGATGCTTGCCTTTGGGCAAATCTCGCACTTCGAAGTAGTAGGAAAGAGGAACAGGAAGTACAGATTCTACTCTAGAAGGGTCCACTGCTGATCTGATTTCAACAGAGAGATGCGGCTGCAACGTATCAACGCCATCACCTTCCACGTGCCCACTCAAAATTGTTACCTCCGGCCGTTCAAAAACCACAAAATCAATATCAATGATGTCTTCATGACCAACCTGGAAAAGTGAATTGTTGTTAAGCATAACAAACAAAGAAGCAGAAGTGCCTCATTCATAACTGAGATTACAATATGCTGCACATGGAATGTCCAATGGATGTCAACAATAATTATTATGCACTTACATCAACCGACACATATTCAGGTGAAGCACGCTCAACTGCTGCACATCTGAGATTATCTTTTGCAGCCACTCTTATAGAGTAAGTTGAGCCAGGCAAAAGTCCTCTAAGACGAAACCTACCAAAATTATCAGTAGTAGCCTCTTCATAATAACCTGTGGATTCAGATCTCGCTTCAACAAAAACACCCTCCTTTGATTGGCCAGTTAGCAGTGTTACAGAACCCAAGGCACTACATTGAAATTTTGGTTGAGTTAGTGCCGTAAGATTTGCTGCAATTAAGATCTAGTAATAGGAAAAGCTATGTGTTTCCCATTCATATCATCCATTGTCATGTTCACTGTTCTTAGCATTACTGCACACCTGAATAACCTTTTCAAGAAATCAGCATCACAATCTCATTGGTTTCTTGAAAAATTCTATTCAAATGCGCATCAATGCTTACAAAAGTCACGCTTACATTAGATAATACGCGTCGGGAAACCCATAGTGTGCCTCGTTTCTTTAAAAAAAGGACAATTACATTTCCATGACATATTATGGCGTGCAATGCAATAACTATTGCAACTTAATAAGCAGGTTATATGTGCAATTGTGGTATTGTAATTATGACTTATGTGAATGGCTAATCGTGAGTTCAAACACGATGAGACGGAGTGGAACACATTTTCTACAAAATCGTAATCGTAACATCATAATTACAGATAAGAAAGTCACTTAAGAGTTGACATGAGTATTGCATTTACATCATGTTACATCTTGAAATTGCTATTGATTTTTTTTTCCTTTCTGGGTTTCCCAACAAATATCATCCAACATCAGTTGCTAAGCACTATTGCCCAACTCAATAGAACTTTCAAGAAATAGACTGCATGATCTACTCGACTAATCCATAGTTTTTTCCTTCAATTTATTCAAGATTATTGTGCAACTCAATAGAATTTCCAAGAACGAATCATACTGAATTTCAGAGAGTAAGGCACAAACCTTCTGTGGGCCGATAAGGTAGTTTTATTGCATATAAAAGCACCACATATGGGAAATATAAAAAACACGGAAATGATTACCATAAATAAAGAATGAGACTAACCTGTAAGCCACTCTGGTTGCACGGAATTCCACATCCCTAGATTCTCCAGAACTAAGATCAATAGCAATTACTGATGGAGTAAATTTATATTCCTACAAACAATGCATCAAACCATTAACAGCTCTCCAGAAAATTGAATATGATGCCACAACTAGTTACATTTTGTAGCCGTGATAACACATCGTGTACACTTGCATCCTTGCAAGCACTGCTTTCAAAATTCTAAAATTGTGTCCAAGTATGAACTGGAAAAAGTCTAACATGGCAACAACGTCTCACGCGCTCACTCAACCCACATCAGGAATATTCAAAAGAAAATATAAACTCACAAAATTCATTAGAAAACTAATGGTAACTTCAATCAGAAGTGAATGAATTACATTAAATATGCAGCAGAGAATGGCCAAAGTTACAATTTCAAAGTAACATCCAATAACAATTTTTTTGTATTATTTAGCAGAGGTGATACAAAGCATAGAGAGAGAAAGAGAGCATGAATAATTGTGAAGCACCTTAAGAAGAGGTCGAAGATAGAAACTTCCAGGAAATAAGTTGTCAAAGCTGAAAGTTCCACCAGAACTACTAATTGAGTTATTTCTGTACCCTTCTTCGCCACTCAAAGATAATAATACTGACGGTAACAGCTCTGATCCCTTTTCACCATAAATCCGCACTAATATCTGACCAAGCTTCTGGCAAGCAAAGGTGTACTGGCTAGTTTGCTTGAGATGATAACCATCCTGCATGAAGGTCGGAAACAATATCAGACAGGATATTCAACAAAACACCCCTTTTGTTATCGCTGATAGGTTCCTGGTTATGTTAACATGTCATTCGTACTATCACCAGATGCAACCAAACACTATTGCACATTAGTAACAGTCAGAAATTCTCAAATATAAGTACTCAACTGACAATAATGTCATACCAAATTATTGGAATTTGAATGAAATAGGGAAAAGATTTTCCAAGTTCCAACTAAGCAGTTTACCCAAATATATAATGACTAATTATTAGATAGGTGAAAAAGAATAAACATGCACCCAACATAAACCTCACTTGCCATTGTTACTTGTTCGGAGAAGGGGAAGTAGAATCAGGTTACCAAAACGAAAAGATAAAGCTGCAAAACCACAGCTGGCCAGTCTAATGTGGTTTGATGATATAGGCATGCATATGACCCTAGAAATAGTTCTCCTTCAGCAAAGCTTTTTCTAAGCCAGAATAGCCGCTGCAGCCCACTACCAGTTACTATTTGCTAGCTTGAACAAGAAACAATTTTTGTTCATCTCTACAGTGATGCAGCGGCTTTCATCATCTTTTCAGTTGGATCTTGTGGGTTTCATCTCTAGCCTACCCCAACTTGCTTGGGACAAAGGCTTTGTTGTTGTTGACAGTGATGTAGTGCCGTACCACTAAAGCATATGACTAGTAATTCTTAGACTCTAGCGTCTTGTGTGCACATCCATAATGACTAAAGAAGGAATAATTCAATTAAAAACATAAGCAAAATAGCAAATGAAGAAAATATAATACAAACCTTTGAAGCTTCAACTTTATATTCTATATCATCATACAAGGGACCTGCAAAGAATGATCCCTCAGAATTTGTCTTTGTCTCTGTTGCTACATCCCCTTTCTTCAGATGGGCATAGTTGCTCTCCCCAGCTGCTAGGATCTTGATGTCAACATCGGAAGTTGCAGGTGACACTGATCCTTCAAGGTATAGACCAGTTTTCGCAGTGATTGAAGGAACAATGTCTTGGCATCCATTCACAGACACTGAATACTGCAGTTTAAATACTACTAATAATTACAATCGTGGTCTTAAGTAAAAAGAGTGTATTAATCAACTGTCCCTCACCTGCTGTCTTGCTGGATAAAATAGGATCTTTTTCCTTCTTGTGCTGTAAATATGGTGAATCGTGTCAATATTATAAAAAAATCATGTAATTGTTAGCCAATCAAAGAAACAGTGTCTCACTTAAAAAAAAGGAAAGAAAAAGAGTCTGTAAAAAGGTAAACAAGGATTTGTGGCAGAAGAAATTTCTAGGCCAACAAAACAGAACCAAAAGAAATTCTGATTGAGACAAACATTTCAGTCAGAGGAACACAAGTATTATGGAAAACTATACCTAGAATCACGAGGGGCAAAGATGAAGTCCTCCCCAAGGTCAGCCCAAATAGAGTACTCAAAGGCAGTAAAGCCATTTTGATTGATCTTTCCAAGAACAGGTGTGGTGATCTTTTCTATGAAACTGCCATCGCTCTTAAAGGCATCAACGATAATATCTTTGGAATCAATTTCTTCCTGAAGGGATCCCATGTCCACATGGATCTCACCTTTTACAAGATACTTCTTTGCGCTGATGTGAACCGGCTAAAAGGGACGTTTTTAATGTTAGGGTGCCAAACTGAATCTTGCAGGAATATACATAAGTGTAAAGTAGGCAAGCAGCTCACCATTGGATTCGCTGTATCAAACAAAACAGACATGCTCCCAAAGGAAATGCAAGAATTAATTAAATGAATTTCATGTTGCCCTGAAGTTTCTACACAAATCCTTTGAGATCCTTTCTGTGTAAGATGAAAAGTGGATTACAGTAACTGAAGGTTCTATTAATTCAAACATAATGTAGATTTATTTAGTAGCAAGGGAGGACCTTTATCAACAAGTCAAGTTTAGAAGAATCTGGTTGATGAATGTATGCTTCAGTTTCATGAGTTGAAACAAGCTCAATCCAGTAGCCCTTTTGTACAAACACAATGTCTCTCACATCATCAGTGCCAACATTTATATCCAAGGTATTTTGATCCCAGCACCAATCATCCTTTGCTGAGCCCTCGGATGAAGAATGCTTCACCTGGAAGGAAGGTGTATCCGCAAATAGTTAAGACTTCAAAAATACTAGCAAATAATACAATTTCAGTGACCATCATACAAATTTTACCTCCATACGATATTTTCCAGGAAATACTTTTGTGAACACAAAATTGACATTATCTTGCTCCAAAGTAGTTGTCCTCTTTTCCTGCTCGATACCCCCAGCTAATCTAACAAGCGAGAGCAGAATATTTTGGTTGCATTGCTCTTTGCACAATACTTTACCATGAACATTGACTTGTGACTGCAAACAAAGAGATAATCCTCTCAGATATTATATCCATCTAAAAGGCATCTATAGAACTTGGTGGAAGCAAAAATAATCTTTCTAACAAAAAGAACAGAAGAGCATGGATAAAACCGTAAAGTAATTCTCTTGTGCACCTGAGAGAACTCCAGATCAAGTAATGGGCTGTTGACATTAACACCAATAGATCCTGGTGAAAACATAAGACTAGAAGAACGTTCAGAATCTACAGGTAATGCAGATAACTGGTATTCACCAGCAGGAACCTGAAACAGAGAAAGTTGAATTAATAATGATCAAATGATGCCATCTTAGCTTTAAACGAAGACAGCAGTGTAGGAGCATTAGCACTGCAGGTTGGCTCATGCCAAGATCAGACCATATTGCACAAGGATATTGACAACTATTCTAACTGGAATATTCTATGTATATATTCGTATTATCTGGAAAGGGGGCGAAGTCACTAACTAGAGGAGGGGCAACTAGAATAGAAGGTAGGGGTGAACACCCGGCAAGCGTAGTCGATAGGCAAGGAGTTCTCTATTGGAACAGAAGAGTTGGTGGATCGAGGACGAGGACATCAGGGCATACGTCTTGGCAACCTATCACTGCCCTTGTTTGTAGAAAAAGCTCAGTGTGAAATTCCCCTTTGCCTTGCTATTGTAAAATTAAACATAATAACATGAACAATAGCAGATAGGACCACTCTGAAAATTGTGAAGCTTACCATATATATATTTAAACTGTAATACATAGTGCATGACTGATATATTCATATAAAAGAGTTACTCGAACTCAAACACAAAGGACTTCCCCATTATTAGCTGTGGGTGGGGACACATACCTCAAAACAAAATCTTCCATTTCCGCTAACCAATTTCCGCTGCGGCTTTACGTTTTCAGGTCCATGTGTTAAAGTCACCTACCTTCCCATCGAAATTGTAAGAATGAAGTTTTTGTAGTGATCTCAGCGAAAGAAACAGAAGGATTAAGATAATACCATTGCTTTTGAATTCGGAGTTACTGTTCGAATAATACCACATACATCATACCTAACTGATTTGATATCATCAATGCTGGCCATGTTTGGTAAAATCTAATGGAAAAGATAGTATTATGACAAAACAATAAGCCGAGGCATTTGAGCTGTAGACTTAACAGAGTGTAAGATTCCCTCAAGCAAACTCTATATTACCGTGAAATTCTCCAAACGATTGAACTTATAGTGATCCTTCTCGGCAGTTATAGTATACTTCTTGGACATAACCTAGACAAGGGAAGCACAAAAGACAATTTATGACAGATGGAAAACTGAGAATAGCAAGTTAAATTTTAAGTGCCACGTTTAGACAGTGCACAAACTACAAAACAGGCCAAGTGTCCTGTTTTCTTTTCTTTTATGATTTTGAGGAATTAACTATTCAGTGTTAGCAAAAGCAAAATTAAGAACCTTACCCCGTTTCAATGATTTCATTGTGTCAGCTCAAGGTCATACAATGACCAGAGCTGAAGTGAAAAGCTAAAGTATAGCTCTACTTTATGTACATGAAATATTCCACCAATGCTAGATTGCAGAATCTATATAAATATTTTGTATCAAGCAATATACTAATCGGTAGGCACTAATTGATCAAGTAGAACTCTATCAGAATTAGATATGAAGATATTTGCTGATTCAGCCAAATACCAAACCTCTGAGTGATCGGATACACAGGCATTCAAGAACTGACATAAGAATTACAAAGGGTGTGGAAAACACCATGCCGCCGTTGATTGGAGGCGGAATTTAGCCATCCGAGGTCATCCTTAGCTAGAGCGGCGATGATGAACCACACAGAGAAGACCTTGTCCTGCAGGCCTAGCCGGAGCACGGCCGGCGGCGAGCATGACAGCGCGGCGCAGCTCAGCTTGTGCGGATGGCTGCGCCGACGACGGCCCAACGACGAGCTAGCACAGGCAAAGGCTTGAGGAGGGTCTCGGGAAGCACTGCTTGCCGAGACCGGATTGGAGTCGTGGGAGTTGGGGAAGAGCAGCACACGAAAGGTTGATTCGGCCTAGGAACAAGAGGTAACACACGGGAAACTGAGGGGAAAGCTCCGCACGACGCTCCTCAACGTGTTTTGAGGCTTGGTTGGGGCAAATTCAAGCTCGAGTGAGTGAGATTTGGGCTCGGGGCGGCTCTGTACGGAGAACTGCTCTGTTCTTGCGTGGATTTGGGGCAGGCAACGAGAATGGCATGCAACAGCGGAATATGGGAGGTGCGTGTGAGGAGCAGCGCCGAAGCATGGAGAGAGGATCCCATCGTCTGCGGCCACCTTGTTGGCTTGCGGGGATAACAGAAACTTCGCTGGGCATCTTTGTCGTCAGATCCGGTGGGTGGCCACTCGGATCCTGCTACATCCAACCGGTGGCAACGTTCATGGGGTGTGGGAAGAGGGGGGAGAGACTGACGGCAGTGAAGGATGGCTTCAGTGGCCGGCGTTGGAGGGGATAAAGGGTCCTCACAGCGATGTTAGCCCTGAAAATAGGAGGGGAGGAAGGAGCTGATGAGGCTGACGGGTGGGCCCCAAGTTGTGAGATAGCTGACTCAGCAACGCTGGTGCAAAACCACTCTAAAACAAGACTAGGGACCGAAATCGAACGGTTTTAAAAGTTGGAGGATGAAAGATTTCTAGTATTAGAGTTCAGGACGAAAATTAAACCATGTCAATAGTTGAGGGATGGAAAATAGACTTTTTCCTTTTATTATTAATTATTTGATTTCTTGTAATGACTTCTTAAATATTATCATCATCGTGCAACTACAACCATCTTGGATAAATAAGAAACCAAGTCACAGACTGAGCATCGTAACACAAATAAAATAAGACAGTTATGAACATCAATATACAAAGAAAGGTAACACAAAGATGAGAAGAAACTTCAAAGATCAACATATGCGCAAGCTAATAATTTCATAATATAAAACCAGTACAGTACCTGATCAAGTCTGTAATAGCCAAGACTGTCTGTTACTGCTCTCAACTGGCCATCAATTTTAACATTGGCACCTTCCACACCAGCACCATAACCATCAACAACATGCCCTCCAACAGAAAATCCAGTAACCTAGTTAAGTATACACGAGGAAACACCAAGTTAAGATCGTATTCACAGATCAGGAGGAAGAGAACTGTAAAAAAGGATATATCAACTCAAATTGAATGCTTAACCAGATGAAAGATGGAAAGACAAAAACCATTACACAACCCAAAATTTGTGCCCAGCCAACCCTGCAACAGTTTTGACTACTTAAATCATGTATTGTATTTTTGTACATCTATTTGTCATCTCTACCTACTATTCAGAAAGCATACAGGCTAATCCAACTGTTGATTAACTCCAGGTTACATTTTGCTAGGGTTAATCATAGATATTCCTTTGTCTATCATCCTGGAGCAAAATAACTTTTACCATAATTTCTGTATCCAAACCAACAGATGTTTTAAAAAAAAAAAAAAAGAATCAAAGCATTACCTGGAACTTTTGGGGAATTGTCATATGACTATGCTCAACAGAAACAGGCAGTGAAGGGGGTGAGACATCAAAAACACTATTATCCCCTTTGTAGTACGGCAACAGCTCATAGCTACCTGTATAATTATAGCAAATAATAAACATTCAGGTAACATTATATAGGGACCTGGCAAGAGCAGAACATGATTTCCATTTTCCAATGGATAACAACAAAAAATTAAAAAGTGTTTATCATGAGTGTTGCATGAGGACAAGCAGTCCATTTTGTGGTATATTTTCATATTTAGAAGTTAATTACTCTTAGTTAGATGAACAGATATATGTAAAACAATCGTTGATGGGTTGATGCACTCGAAGGCATCATAATTCATAAGGAGATATGTCAACAGGAAATCTCTAACAACTTTCATGAAGAAATTTGACATACAAATTACATTGCACTAAGAAGACACTTTTACAGGTTGAATAAGTTAATAACTTACCACAAGGTAGTGATCTAAATGTGAACTTCCCGTCAGCACCAGATATTGCATGACAAAGAGCACCTTCCCTGGGTGCATCACTGGAACCTTGTGGGCAAGGTACCTCTGTTACATCATTCGAATATAAATACAGGTGGACTCCCAAGATTGGATTTCCCTGACAAAGAAAATGCATGGAATATGTTTAACATACGAATGTGATGAACAAACAAAGTCAAAATTCAAAAGGGCTATGCAATCATATGCATGTAGTATTAGTTAGTATCAATAAAACAGAACCATTCGGTTCCTCAAACCTGTGCAACGACAGAGCCATGAATATTGTATCCAGATACAAAGAAGATATCATCTGCTACAGCATTTCCAATTCGCAAGTCAACCTGCATATGAAAACATGTACTGTTGTAAGACAATACAATCATTATCACAACATCTAGTGGCAGGCAGGCATATAAGAAATCCTAACCTCTGGTGAGCCTTTCATCTCGATATCATAATTAGGATGAGAAGCATGTAATTTGTAATGCCCTGGAAAAGGAGGAGCTCAAACATAAGGGGAAAAAACAAAGCAGACTAATTATAACAAATACACTCTGTTTTCAACAATGTTAAGCCCACTAAACATACAAGAGCCACAGGCCAATGAAACACTAAGTCAAGAAAGAACTTCTCCTGTTATATAAATGATCATTCAGCATTCTCTCATTACAAAACTGATGGTGGTGGTAGCACAGAGAGCCTTTGGCTCAAGCAGGGGAGCAAGGGGGCGATTTGAGTATCAATATCTTGATGCGAAGGTGCAAGGTATTGGATGTGGAGAGGAGAGAGGACCATGGATAAGTTAAATGTATGGGGAGTGAGCAGTGAGGGCAAAAGCGTGTGGAGTATTTAGGGCGTTTGAAATTACAGTCAGCAGTCACAAAAAGACTGTCCCTTCTTTCAATGACAAGATAGGGACTCACTCAAATTCAGTAGAAGATCCCAAATCGCACACCTTTGGAAGTGACAAATATGCAATTGTTCCAAATCAGTAAATAACTCATTCTAGTATTTATAGTAGAGTTTGTAACAAAAAAAATCACATTAATGGCTACAAATGGAATCATATCATATAAAATTCTTCATAAGGTAGTAGATCCTAACAACAATAGTATGTGACCGATATATAAGAAATGAACAACAATACTCATACCAAACTTTGCATTTACAATTATGTTTTTTTCTAAACATAAAGCACAGTAACCAAGGCAAACCTGGAATTATGTTTGTAAACAAATATTCTCCTGTTGATGATGTTAAAGCAGATGCAACCAACTCATCAGAGTCTGATGTTAGCTCAACTTTCACACCAGAAGGTCCTCCATCTTTTCGGCAGCTCTTACCACCAACAGCTCCCACTACTTTACCCGATATCATAAACCTGCATGGTGAATTCACAGTTGAAATTTCGACATGATAATTGTTCATAGACAGAAATAAAGTAAATGACCAAAGAAACAGACCCAGTGGAGTGGAAATTTATATCTGCATTTCCATTACATCCATTTTGATCGATGACGACAGGAACCTGAATTGTTAAGTGAACATTTGACAAGGAACTTAATATAGTAAAGACGGAAATAAGGGAATGAATGGACAGATTCAGTCCAGACATCAACTTACATTTTCAGGCTTCCATGACCATCCCTTGGGCCCCTTAACTCTGACCATGAACGAACCCTGCAGGGAGAGAAGCAACAAACATAAACAAAGATACAGAAAGATTGTTACAGTAACAATGGCGAGAATATCTAAATCATAAGCTTAGCTAGTTTCCCTTTAATCCTTGTGCCTACTACCTACTTGAAATAAACTTATATATATATATATATATATATATATATATATATATATATATATATATATATATCCAAAACTAAAAGCAAACAACAGCCGCAAGGATACCTTGTCATAGACTGGGATAAAATAGTAGCCATTAGGAGCACACTGTGAGCTTTCCTTAACCAAACCATCAACAGTGCACAGCTCAACCTGGTACAGATAGTTAAGAGGGAATGAGTTTGAGGTTTTGTGCAAACCACGGGCATAAAGCCATAAAAACAAAGCATGAACATTAGAAAAGCCATAACAAAGTAAGCCTAACATTAAAATCATTCTGTAAAGATGTAGCATCAGTCTCTACATACTACAGTTTGCATAAGCCATTATAGGAGAGATGAGAATATCTTTTTGAGGTATACACCTATAGGACAATTTGGACACGGGTGTCCAGGTAACACTGCTATAGGAGTGAAAGGAATTAAGCATATCCATGTGACATGTACCGATATGTTAGCATTGAGAAAATCCATGGAGTAGTTAATTAGTTCAAACTTCAAAGAGAAGGAATGTAAGCGACTATGAAGTACATGGACCAACCATTATGCTTGTAAGTGAACATGTCAATAATTATAGCAGCTGTTCAAAGAATTTCCAACAACTTCAGCATTACCCTCACCCAACACCAACCCTCAAATACCTGACAATAACACAAATTTCATCTATCCTATACATAATTGGATCAGAGCACCCAGCACACCCCAAGCAAAATCAGTATCCATCATTAACCAAGGCTACCGGGAACAAGAATTTGCTGTGTGTGCACATGGTCTCAGCCCTCAACATCAACAGCAGAACATCATTTTCCTCCAACGATAATTCTCCATAATACAGACACAAAGTAAACCCTCCACCTGTTCCTAACCCAAAATTAAAGTTTCTGCACGCTCATATGATAGCAACCGGTAACAAGTAGCGAAATTCCACAGAACGGGCACTACGAAAACAGACAACTTAGCTAAACTAGCGGCAACGACTCGAAACAATAGCATCACGCAACCAGGACATCGTCAGCTCTGCATGTGGTAGAACTCAAGCAACAATACACTGCACCTATCTGAATCAAGCGTGAAAATACCAGTCACGGCTCGATCAGCAACAACAATTAGCAGAGCGCAACTACAAGAGACGAGATGAGATGATGAAATGATACAAACAAATGGAGTGCCACAGACGAGGGGCACGGCCGGCGTACCGTGATGCCGGAGTAGTCGAGCTTGGAGTCCGACGCCTTCCTCGACTTGGCCAAGCCGGAGCTCGCCTGCACCCAAAGCCCAAAACCCCAAGCCCCATCAGTAACAAGCCACGCCGAACCGAAGTGAGTACACGGAGATCTGGTAACCGAAGTGAGACCTCGACGAAGCCTCCACATCCGTGGATCTCGTCGGAGGCGGCGGCGGCGAAGAAGAAGGCAGCGAGGAGGAGGAGGAGGGGAAGGCGGGGATCCATAGATCGGATCTAGCGGGCGCGGAGCATCCCACCAGGGGAGACGACGAGATGGAGGAGATGTGCGGCGCGGGCGGAGGTGGAGAGAGATTTTGCGACTTCACGCTCGGACTTGGGATTTTTCGGTTCACGGGCCTGCACGGTTTTGGAATGGGCTTTTCTGGGGCTGAGGTGGAGACCCGGTTTGGCGATCGGGTGGGCTTGGCGACAGAAGAAACAAGCAAATCCTATAGGAAAAAGTAAGTTATGTCTCCTGAATGTCTGTTTTTCCTCCCTCGATACCAACCTCCCCAGACTAACAATATCACACATAATTCCTCACCCAAGCCGTTTCACACCGGTTTTGTCCCGGCTAGCGCCATGTCATTCTGTCCACGCTGACACGTGTGCTGACTCAGCTCTAGGACCCATGTGCCAGCCTCTAACATGATGCCTTCTCCCTCCTGCTTTTCCTCCATGTCACCGGTGGCATATTCTTCTCTCTCCACTGCCGTCGTGAGGCCCATCTGCCTCAACATCTGTCATCCTGAGATGGGTGGGACCTCTGTAGGAGGGACACAAGCTCTAAGAGGTAGTCTAGATCCATGGCAAGGTCAACAAGATCTAGAAGAGTAGGACATCGGCATTGAGTGGTGCCTTGTCCACGTGGCAGGCCAGGTCGCGCATGCTGTAGATATGCATCGACCATCTGTTCACCTTCGTGAGGTTAGGATCGACAAGAACAATGCCAAGCTGAGGGTCATGATGGGCTAGAGGTCAACCTACATCGTCGTCGTTGACACTCTCAAGAGGACAGCGCGTGTGGAGGTGGCTTGTGTAGCAGGCGAAGATGAGAGCAAGAGCAACAGTGCCACCAATGAGCCAGTGCGAAGCAAAGCATGAGCCTTCTTCATCCCTCCCTCTCTCTGCCACCGCCACGCTTTTAGGCTACATCTCAATGTTGGCTACCTAAGTCAAATGAGTGTTGCAATGTCTATGATGTCTTTGCCTACTCCGGTGGCGCGTCCATGGAGATACACCTGGTGCTCACGCGCTCCCCCTGTCGTCACCAACCACCTCTTCTACCATAAGCAGAGCGAGGCATTTGTGGCCTCCATCTACATTCGTATGTCCAGATGCGTTGAAGTCTATGTCGCCACCTCATGACTCGGCACCAGCAACCTCTCACCGATGCACTACTTGACTCCTCCCCGAAGCTTGGAGGCATGGAATTGAGCATAGCGGGCGGTGTCACCGAGATGCAGACAACATCTGGTGCATGTGTATTGTGGTGATGAGGTCCTTCGTATCAAAATCACTCTAAGAGATTTGCTCATCCTAGTAAGACAGATCTTGTTTTGCATTGCATCCCTACGCACGATTCGTCAAACATCAAGCTTCATGTGGATTTGATACTTAAAATACTTCCGGGTGAAGATATGCTACAATCTTGTCCTCTTGCAGGTTATCAGTAGCCCGGCAAGAAAATCTGAGAGGGAGGAGAAAGGGAAGGGAAATGGAGAATGTGATAGGTCATAGGTGGGGCTAGGTGAGATGAGTTAGCACACGTGCCAATGTGGACAGGGTGATACGGTGCCAGCTTGAAAAGATTTGGCGAGAAAAGTTTTCTGATATTGTTAGTCGGAGGGAAAAGTTATAATTGCTATTACACTGTAGTAGGGAGGGAAAACATACCTTTTTAATAGTTGAGTGAGGCACAACAGAACCTTTTCCGATCCTATACACAGCGTGTTTGATTTGGACTTAGGGCTAGCACGCTTTAAGATTCATGCGCTCCACGTAGCTGCCTCAGGCATGCCAAGAGTGATCACGACATAAAAGGAAGCTAGAGCCGGCAAGAAATGAGGTCAAGAAATCTCATAGCATAGCAGTGCTTTCTATCAATCAAAGACATGTGATAGAGAATTGCCATAAGTGTAGTTTGTAAAAAACACACACATAATAGTCCCGTTCTTCCATCATCAATGGAACACTAAAGGTAAGAAGGAAGAGAGGAAAGAAAAACTTGATCTACAATGATGGCCAACATGGACAAAAGGAGAACCACTCCGTCATGGGGTGTGTAGATTAATCGAGAATCATGTAAAATGTATGCAAATTATTATTCTATGGTTGAATAAAATTGTATGAAAAGATCTTGAAATTGGAACATGACAGTGTCGACGATTTTTAAACCATCGATCTATTGATCTTTAAGGTTGTTTACAAAAAGTTATTGGCTAGCCTAGATAGACTATAACTAGTTATTTTGGTTTTCTACTTGGTGCTTTAACTATAACCCCAGGGAAAGAAAGACAGATGAGCCAACTTGAAATTTTTTTGGCATTATCATCACAAAGAAGGTCTATCTAAAATAAAAGAATGTACCCTTCTATCTAAATCTAATTTGCATCGAAAAAATAAATCCAAATTCCAGAAACTGCAAACATGGGATTTTACGAGATAAAATAGCGGAGAACCTTTTAGAAGTTCTATCCATATGTGTTCTGATCGCCAAGTTACGGTCGTTCATTCTATTAAAAATTTTCCGTTCCAATCGGAAACAATTTGATTTTATAGAAAAGTTGAACTAAAAATTTTCTTCCAAGGTAACTTGTATTCATGCGCTTCAGATTATTAGCCTGGAGTTCACCAACAGTATAGCCAATCCTACCCTATCACGTCAATCCCAGGGTAGTCGATGGCCATTCACAGCTACTACCTTAACATGTATGGCTGAGCGGCGATTACTAGCGATTCCTGCTTCATGCAAGCGAGTTGCAACCTGCAATCCGAACTGAGGACGGGTTTTTGGAGTTAGCTCACCCTCACGAGATCAGGAGCCCAGAGGAAGATTCTATCTTTAAAAAAAGGCTTTTATTGAGCATCGAGGAACAAAATAATTTAGTCTAAAATACCAAAAAGAAGTAGATTGCATTCTCAAATGAGAATGGAAGAAATTCGACTTTCATATAATATCTTAATAGAATTCCATGTAATGATCAATGCATTTTTTTTATTCTATATTATCCGCACATTATGCGTGGAGGAGAACCCATCAAACATATAACATTCTCTCACGCTAGGCTTATGCTTCACCAACCTGTTAGTGCTTATTATCGGGCAAGGACACCTAAATTTTTACTAGGAGCATTATCTGGAACCATATATGAATTGAGCTAAGCTAAAATAAAGACTATTTCGAAAACGATCTAAACTTAGTTGAGGAGCTCTTTGCGTGTAGTCATTGAGGATTGTCAATATAGATCAGAAGTACAGAATGCTTAAAGGCTCAAGTCTTCCATAGGTTTCAATGGACTTGTCCTCAGCAGGATCCTTTGGTTCCGTGTGTGTATATATGTATATATATATTCGTGTGATCTTTAGATTCCTTTCTTATCATTGTTAGAGATAAATTTCTCTATTACGAGATATCCTAGCTATCTGTGAACAGATTCTATACGTATAGAGATTCTCTTTCCATACATAAAAATAGAGTCTGAAAATATAGAAAACCTTAAAGGATACGGTAGTTTATACTACCACCGTCAAATGGTTTCCGCTTAGAAATGAGTACATGTACGAGAAGAATTTGTAGTTGGAGAAATAGGCCAAATTCTTAATCAATGTTTCCATTATAGAGTGCTTGTAACTAGAATAGCCAAATTCTTCTCTTAATGCTATGTGCTATCATCGAGTGTTAGGATATTAGCTGACGTGCATCTATTTCAAGAACTTCTTGATCAGTATTTTTAGCATAAACTAGTATAGTACTGGTACGTTGCAACGGTTTTAAAATCTTACCCACAGTATGAATTTATTTCTTGTATGAAGCAAGCCAACTTACGAAATATGGTGATACATGTTTCTGCGCTAGTAACTTTAAGTTGCAATAAAAAAAATCATTCTTAACGGTACGTTCATTTTGCTCATGATATGAGTTTAGATAGCTACAATTGGAGACAATTAATATAGCACTAATAATATTAAGATTTAAGATCCAATGTTAGATCTATATGATTTGAATATTTGTAAAGATTACTGTCGTATTATATCTTACTCTTCAAATATTATAATATAAACTGCGATCAAGACATATAACTAAATACAACCTTGTAACTCAAGAGATGAACGACACCGAGATCCTCTGATGCTAACTCATTCCTAACTAGAAAATTGAAATGATAGAGCATGTCACAAACTTGTTCATACATAAAAGTTTTCTAGAATATTTAGGACAGATTGTAGTTTCAAGCTAAAGAACAGGTCATTTCCCTGCACGTTAAAGTAGTGTCTCAGTGAAACAACACATTAAAGTAGTATCTCGGTGAAACTAATTTGTGAAATTGAGTATAATCTCTTAACATTGTTTTACAATGCATGAAAATCAGAGGGAATGGCAGAGAGGATGTCAATGATGATGAGTAAAATGTAAAAGTGATTCAAATCAGGTAACAGTGCTTCGGTAGTTTGACCAAATGTTCCTGTTGCAGTAAGGGATGGGCATTACGAATTTAAAATAAAATGAAAAGGTGGAGTTCACTTGCATAGGATATTACAGACAAACATAGTAAGACAAGGAAACATCAATTACTGTAAAAAATAACTTTATGCTCAATTTGGTTGAAGCCTGAAAAGTGACAAAAGGAGTTAACAGAGAGTCAACAATTACACCATTAATACTTAGATAGCAGGTTGCATGGTTTAAGTAGGGCTGTAGGAATAAATTGTTTTTTTCTTGTGATGCAAGAACCGCATATTAAGGAACCAATAAGCGTAATCAATGAATAAATATAATTGTAATGATTGATTGACATAGAAAGCAATGAGCATATCAGTTGAAGGCAAAACATGTTCTTTGTGAAATGGAGTGAGTCAAGGCTGCATTGGCATTTCAGTGAACAATTTAGGGGCATGGAAGCAAATGGAAAAGAAGTTCAGCTATACCTTGGCATTTTGATCATTAGAGCTCGCAGTTAATTTCGCCCAACTTAGCATTGATGTACAGAAAAATGGAGTTCGATTCTAAAAAATTTTGAGTAGGAAAGACTACATGTTTAAGGCTTGAGAAAGGCAAATAGATCATAAATAATTGCAGGCAACATATGGATTTAGGAAGAGGGAAGGATGGTGAGTTAATAAAAAGTGCAAGAATGTTTTCTGGTCAATTCTTCAATATTAAGTGAGGGTCTATTTCCGAATGAGCCTCAGCCTACATGAGCGGATGCGTATAATCTTAGAAAAAAAGCTTGTTTTGTTGCATGTATCTAATGTTTCTGCCTGCATCCACTCATGCAAATGCATGGCCTTAGCCTGGCTGAGGAAGCTCAATATAAGCTTCACTCCTCATCCTGGATGAGCAGATGTAGACTCTGCATCCGCTCATGCAAGCAGACACAGTTGTCAATGTCACAAAAATATTTTTATGTGAGTAACCAATCATAATCTCAACTCTTGTATCCACTCATGAGGCATCAGATTCAGTCAACCAAACAGAAAATCAGCTCATTGCATCCGCTCATGCGGCCTCAGATACAACCAACCAAACACTCTTCTATTAAACACATATGACTCCACTCAACTTCTCCTCATCCAGAATATACGATACAGCTCTACGAAACCTCATTCGATCAACCGAACACACTCCGAATCAACCCAAGCATGTGTACCTCTGCTTACATCCAAGGTTAGTTTCTCCTCTAGAAGTGACATGTCCTCCGATGTGCTCCATGGCATTTTCCTATATGGCACTCTTGGATTCTTCTTTGTGCTCTTCACCTTCTATGCTAGATGAATTGAATGGTCGATGCAGATCTCCACTTCATGTGCTTGATGAAGCGAATGGCTACTAGAGATCTGCACTTTCGGTGCTTGACAAATCGAATGGCTGCTGCAGATCTCCACTTCATCAAGGTCTTATTGTTCCTTTCCATTACGTCATTTTGTTGAGGGGTGTAGGTTGATGAAAACTCATGCTTAATACCTCTGTCATCACAATAATCTTCAATTTGAGTGTTCTTGATCCCCGTGCTGCTATCACTTCAGATCTTCACAATTGTGGTCTCAAACTCATTTTGATCCCTTTTTTCAAACTTCTTGAAGATCCCAAGGTCTTGCTCTTGTCATCTAAAAAGAAAGTCCAAGTGTATCTCGAATAATCATCAATAATGACTAGACAATAGAGATTACCACTAAGACTTTTTTAGATAGTTGGTCCAAAGAGGTTCATGTGTAGAAGCTCCAAGGCTATTGATGTAGATATGATGAGAGCTTGCAACTTGCTTTCTCACTTGGTAAACACTACACAACTTGTCCTTCTCGAACACTACATCCTTCAAACCAATCACCATTCTATTCTTGAATGTCTTCTTGAGTTGGCTCATTCAAATATGTACAAGTTGATGATGCCAAAGTCAACCCGTGGATGTCTTAGTGCAGAGACATGTTATCAAGCTAGCTTCATTAGAGAAAAAATTACAAGATAGATATGACCATGTCTAAAACCTTTAAAGATAAGATCGTTATATTTCTTGCTAGTTATGATAATATCAACATCACTAAATAAACATGTGAAGCCTAAATCACATAGTTGAGCTACGAAAAGCAAATTAAAACTAGGAGACTCTACTAAAAGCACATTAAATATATAAAGATCACTAGAGATTGCCACCTTACCCAAATCTACCACATTTATCTTAGAATTATCATCAAAAGTGACTTTATCATGATCGGCCACTTCATCTTCTGAGGTGAATATTTTTACATTGCTGGTCATATGTAGTGTGCATCCACTATCAAGCACCCAATGGTTTTCAATGGCTTTATAGTTCACCTACACACATGGGATCAAACTTTTTGTTTAGGTACCCAACAAAGTTTGGTACATTTCATATGAGACACAAGACCTTTAGTCACTAAAGTTGCGTAGGAAGCTTGCTCTTAGCTTGAGTTCCAATAAATTTAGCTATGATGTTTCCACTTTTAAGTTTATGTAATAGAAAATAATGATCATTAAAAGTAGACTTGTATTTATGATGCAAAGTAGGAAGGGTTTTAGTAGGAATTAGATACTTCCTTGTGTGGCGGCCGGTGACCTCGCAATACTGGCAATATGAATCAACTTGCTTGATGAAGCATTTCTTGATCTTCAATGACTTGATCATGTTTTTCATTGAGTTGAGGAAGCATCCAAGACCTCTCTCATTGTACTATATGGCATTGTAAATAAGGATCTTCTTATGCTTATACTCTCCCTTAGTCAACCAGGCCATATACAAATTGAGATTTGTAATCTCATTCACGAGCTCTTGCTCTCTTGCATGGTTAATCTTAGAAGATGATATAGTATCATATGAAGAAGAGCATGAGATGTCAAGAAGATTATCACAAGAAGTAGATGAATTGACCTTAACAACATCGATAGTAGGCAATTTATTCATGCTAGGATCAATAACATCATAAGCTAACTCAAGTTCATGATATTTGCGTTTCAAGTCAACATGCTCAAGTTTTTGTTTTTTGTTGCTTTCTTTAAGAGACTTGTTAGATATAACTACTTCATCATATTTTTTAAGCACATCATTGTATTTAGCAAATAACTCATCATGACTAGAGCTAAGATTAGCATTATCATTCTCAAAAGACTTGATTTTAGCTTTTTGCTTCTTGATGATGGTAGCATATTCATTTATGAGCTTAAATAGATCATTAGGAGAAAGATCATCATCATCACTATTATCATCATCCTCACTACTCACATTGTTGTTACCTTTTACCATGAAGCACATAGGTGGTGGAGATAGCAGTAGATCATCATTGGTGATGGTGAGGCCCATGAAGTTCTTGTCTTCATCATAACTTAAATCTTTACTTAAGCTTTCGCCGGAGACCCATTCACCAACAATATAAGCCTTGCGGCCTCCACCCTTTTTGTTGAAGAGCTTCTTCTTCTTCTTGTCTTGACTTTTTTCTTGTGCTTATCCTTATCCTCATTTGTATCAATATTCTTGCTCTTATTTTTGTTTCTCTTATCGGGATGAGGGGAATCATATGGCATGTGGTCATATTCATTATAATTGTAGCATTTCTTCTTATCTCCGTCACTGAACTTGTTAAATTTTTTGGAGCTAAATTTATTCTTCTTGGGATCATAGTTGTAGCCCTTCTTGCCCAACTTGAATATCATCCTTGTGGTTCTTCTCATGAAGAGGGCAAGCTTGGTGTCAGAGTCATCATCATAATCTTTCTCGCTATCTTCATCGCTTTTACTTGTTGATGGAATCTTCACATTATTTTTCTTGTCAATTATTTTGGCCTTGAGAGAAGGATTATTCTTAGAGAAGGACTCTTCTTGATCTCCAAACAAGAACATCTCATGAGCATGAATCTTGCCCACTACATCGGTGACGATCAAGACATTGATGTCTTTCTCGTGAAGACGAGAGATGACAATATTGTATTGTGGCTTGAAAAGCACCATCAAGATCTTACGAATAATATCTTCTTGAGACAATTGAGTGGGTTTAAAAGAATTGATTTCTTCAATAAACATATTCATACGAGAATACATATCATTGCATAACTCATTAGGAAGCATCTTAAGTTGATTAAGGTTGTTCGTTAGCACGTGATATCTTTCCCCGGATTTTTATAGAACCCTTATGAATTTCACAAAGGTTGGTCCAAATATCATGAGCTAATTTCTTGCTCCTTACTTAAAAAACACATATTCACTAGTTCCCTCAAAAATAACATTTTTAGCCTTATCATTCCATCTAATTTGTTATTTGGTAAATGATTGATCAAACCCAATACAAGTGGCTAGCCAAACTTCGGAGGAAATAACCTCAAGATAGCTCGCCATGCAAACTTTCCAATAAGAGAAATTATTTCATTCGAACCTTGGCATGCTACTTCCATTCCTGCGGGGGAGGGGGGCATTGGTATAGGATTTTAAACCTATCAAGAGCATGAGACTCTGATACCAATTGAAAAGGTTGAATGGTCCAAGATGGGAGTGAATTAGTCTATAAAAAAAATACTCCTACCGAATTCTAGAACAAGTAGCAACCTTAGCCTAAATGAATTGAAATACGACTACACGATCAAACTAAACGTAAGCATAAAAAACAAGCAAGTTAGAACACAAAGTAAATACGAAAAGTAAAGCTTGCAAGTAAGTAAAATGCTGAAATGTAAATACGGTAAAGTAAGAAGATGGACAAGAGAATATTGATTTTTATCCTAAGGTATCGAGGAGTTAGCACTCCCCCTAATCCTTGTTGGAGCATCTACAAAAGATATCGCTCTAACTTGAGTCACAAAGTCTCAAGTGCTCACTCATGATTGTCACTTCTCTATCTCTGGATTGACGGGCATCAAACCAAGTACATAGCTCTTCTCGGGGCTCCTATAAGAACTCCAAGAGCTCAACAAAATACATTCAATCACCAGAGACCAGCTAGGTGTTGCCAACCACCAAGAGTAACAAGCTAAAAGCTTCACTTGACCAAGATCATGCCTAGACTACAGCTAGATGCACACTTACTATTCTCCAAGCACTAAAGATGTCTTTAACCTTTAATTAATAACTTTGGAATTCACTCAAGTGCACTCTTTGGCTTCTTGATGACACACACATTGTATGAGCTCTTCTAGAGTCATAACTGTTTGTATATGAACCTAACGGGTCACACACTTAATGGGTTGGAACAAAACATGTGAATTGGATTTGTATATGAGTTTTGATTGGATTGTGATCCAGGAGAAGTTAGAGTCTTAAAGGGCTTCCAATGTGAGAGCCCATTGGCGAGCTCTATATAAAGAGAGGCGTGGGTAGGGCGTGCATAGGTTGAGCCACTCCGAAACCCTAGCCATAGACTTCCACACGATCTCTCAAAACCCTAGCCACGCATGCGGTGCTAGCACATCAGCGCTCGGCGTTTCTGCTCAGTACGTGTGGATACCATAGAGGCGCTACTGCTATTGCGGCACTAAAATGTACGAGATGTCGCCAGGAGGGGGGTGAATAGGCGATTCCTGAAGTTTAAAAACTTTGAAGCGGATTATTGAATCTGGATACTCCGGGTTAATCTGGAAACTTCAGGTTATACAGAACCCGGATACTCCGGCCTTATCTGGATTGTCTGGATTATACAGGAAATCGAAACTAATGAACTTTTGAGTAAATCTAAGTGATTCTATAAGTTGCCACAGGTTCTAATAGAAGTCTAAATACCTTATCACCAACAACCTGCAGTCACATGCACACAAACAAGTAGATCGGAAAAATCCCCAAAGATTAACTAAAACAAGTAAATGTGCAACAAAGTAAAGTGGACAAGAATTTGTTCCTAAATTTCTACCACTTCACAAAGAGGTGCCTACGTCTCCGTTCAGGAGCTCACAAAGAGCCGGGTCTTTTTCAACCCTTTCCTCTTCCAAGCGACTACAAAGATCAAGCGATGGTTCTTACTCAAATTAAAAGGGGTAATACAAACTTCCCGGTGCACTCTACAAATTTGGGTGCTTTCCGGGTGACGTCTTGCCGTCTAGGAGCTCAAAGCTCTAACAGAAAAGAATGCAAATCGAAAGATTGTCGATGACCTCAAGTGCTCAAGAGTTGATTTTTGCTTTCTAGCACTCAATCTCAATTCCCAAAACCTAATCTCCAAATCTTGCACAAATTTAATGCTCTAAAGGAGTTAGGAGGGAAATTGAATGGCTTTGAATGTATTTATCCACAAGTTGGTTCAGCAGCACCAAAAGAGGGGGGTTGTAGGGTATTTATAGCTCACTTAAAAAAACTAGCTATTACAGTGTATTTTGAACTGACCCGAAGTATCTGGGTTCACCCGGAGACTCCGGGTAACACATGATAACGCAGGAAAAAACACTACCCGTAGCCTCTCCGGAGGGTCCGAAGATATCAGAACCCAGAGTATCCGGGCTAACCTGGAGACTCTGAGTTAAGCACTTTAGGCCTACCCGAGACTCTCTGGCGGAGTCAGACTCGGATACTCCAGCTACAAACAGAACTCCGGAGTATCCGGCTAACAAGGAGACTCCGGGTTAAGCACACAAGGCTTACTGGAGACTCCCTGGCGGAGTCTCACTAGGAGGCTCTGGCCACAAATAGAACCCCGGAGTATCCAAACTAACCCGGAGACTCCGGGTTGAGCTTCTCAAACTCAAACTGATACTCTCTGTCGGGATCTCACTCGGAGGCTCCGACCACGAATAGAACACCGGAGTATTCGGGCTAACCCGGAGACTCCGGGTTGAGTTTCTCAGACTCAAACTGACTCTCTGGAGGAGTCTCGCTCGGAGGCTCCGACCGACTGAACAAAGTCCGGAGTATCCGGGTACACCCGGAGACTTCGGGCTCAGACAACAAAAACTTTTTTCTAGTATCCGTGAGTGATTGTGTCAACTTTTGGTTCTAAAAGGATATTTTGAGCACTGAGACACTTTCAAGACTATCAACATGCATACCTCTTGATAGTACGGCTATCCTTAACTTAAATTCAAAATAAAATAAAGTAAAGCCTATTGAGTAACTACACGCTGCTTTTCTTTTCTTTTGAGGAACACCGACATCTCTTAACTTAACCAATAGGACTTAAAACGTGTTCATAACTTCAGCAAACCCATTAGTCCCTTAATCGTTTGTCATCAATAAGCTAAAACCCACATAGAGGACCCAGATGCACTTTTAGGCGCTGATCTTCTCGGCAAGTTGAATGTGACGTAGTCGAGGAGTTGGTCGAGGAGCACAAGCACCTTTGAGGAGCACGACCACCTGCTCGGAGTTGGTCGAGGAGCGTGACCACCTGTGCGGGGTTGGTCGCGAATCTGATCGAGAAGCTGCTTGAAGAGTTTGACGGGCACGACTTTGGATCGGTCTACTCTAACTCTTCTTCCGATACACTGCGCATCGAGCCAAAATAATCTATGATATCCTACTACCATGATTTTCTAGGTGAATACGGTAGACAATTTTTTGTTTTAGGCTAGCACAGCCTGCCTGTTCCCCTACACCTCCGACTTCGGCGCCTCTTGCTCCCTCGCCGCCTTGCCTCCCTTGTTCGTGGCAGAGGCCGACTTCTTCTTCTTCTTCTTCTTGAGCGTCTCAAGTGCCATGAAGACATTGCCGCTGCCGATCTTTGGCTACTCCGACGCGTCATCTGACCTCTCCCTCCCCTCCCCCCCCCCCCCGTCATCCCTCTGCTACAAAATCTGATCTTTCACTACGTGAAAAATAGACAAATGAGACATGGAATGAGTGATAGGTCATAACATGACCAGCTACTGATGATAAAAGACTTAGAAGATTCAACTTTTTCGAGATTAAAAGCAGCTCAGGACCAGGTACGCCGACCACGATATTTGGAGTTTGCAGTAGGTGATCATAAGTGACGGGTCATCCTAGATCAATCATAGGTGATGAGTCGTAGTTGTGACCAGTCACATATTACGACTCATAAGTGACTTGTTATCCTAGCCAGTCATTAGTGACGGGTCACAACTTGACCCGTTACCAATGACTAACTCATCAGTGAAGGATCATCCTAGCTAGTCATTAGTGATGGATTAAATTGTGACCTGTCACTAATGACTTGATCAATACATGGAGCTATCATTTCATATATTATGTGTGTATATATATCCCTAGATATTCATACATATACTTAGGTTTATGTAGATACATGTACATAATATATATACACAATATTTTTCTCTATGCAAAAGTGCATGTACATATATTCATATATATGTATAGTAGGCCAAAGATTTTTATTTTTCTCTTACTTTTCTCACCTCAGCAACCTTAGAATGGGAATTATTGTACAATTTTGCTCAAGTTTGATGTAAAGGGTGGTAGCTATGGACACAAATACACGTTCCAAAAACGGTGCATAAACTTCTGGGGATGAGAACTCAATCTTTCAAATCATTTTTGGCCAAAAAAAATTCTGCAAACCCGATAAATTAGAGGATGAATAGATGTAACTTTTTTTTAGATGTCTGTAGAGTAAAAAAACGTCGAAATCGAAGCCCGTATGCAAAAGTTATGCTATTTTTACTAAAACCACTCCAAGTCACCTATTTTATTTATCAAAATGAAAATCAGTCACTGGTGATGGGTCAGTGTTACGACTTGTCTCGAATAAAATCATTGGTGACAGGTTGTAAACTGACCAACCCGTCACCAATGACCTACAGCAAAAAAGTTAAAAGGATAACATCTCCGGTTTTCTTCAGAACGCACGCGAGGGTGAGGTGGTAAGAGCGCTACGCGCACAAAGTTAGGTCGCGGGTTCAATTTTGGTGGAACGCAAAGTATTAAAATAGTGTGAAAAATCGCCTGTGACACGTGGCGAGTGATGATGACTCTGCGTTGGGATGGCTCCGGTGAAAAAATATTTTTTTGATTTTTTGTGTTAAAAAATGGGAAAAATATTCGTCAGTCATAAGTGACGTGTCACAACTGTGACCTGTCACTTATGACCTTAATAAGTGATAGGGCAAGTTTTGACCAGTCATCAATGATCTTATTGGTGACGGGTCCTTGTCCATTAGTTATGGCTAGTTATTTGTGATACGTTCAAGGTGATTGGTGCGGTATCCGTCACCCATTACGATTATGACCCGTCACTTTTGAGCTTTTTTCATATAGTGTTTGTCCTGAAACTGTCACGCTCGCTCGCTCGCGAGTTCCCCCGATCTGTGCTGAGGCGGCTGTAGTGCTCACGGGTGAGATTGTAGATGCGTTGAGGAAGGGGATGGGGCTAGGGTTTTGCGGGGATCGGTCGGGTCGGGGGGCGGATTGGATTTGTTGTATTCGTTTTGGTTCCGGCGGCGACGACAATGGCGTTGGGGTGGGCGCGCTTGGGGTTGGGGTAGGCGGCGGATGATGAGGAAGGACGGTGAGGTTGGGCGGGGACTGCAGGGTGGTGCGGAGCGAGGCAAAAGAGAAAGGCCGTGGGGTTGAGATCGAAACCCGTGAGGATACTCGAGAAGAAGCGAGGAGAAGAAGCGAGGAGGACCCACCTGTCAGAGCTCGGGAGGGGTGGTAAGACATTCTTTCTAGTACGAAAAACACAATATATTTTTTAAATGATAGAGAAAGATAAACACGCCTAACTCACATATACAAACTTATGTCACCATAAGCATACATGCCCGCTATGCATGCTAGGACGGAGATTGAATGGGCCCTAGCCTTTTCGCGCTATAGTATACACAGTCCCACTAAACATACAAATGCATGTAGATATCGGACTGATACATGTGGATTTTTAGGGAAACTTCCCGGTGAGACACCTAAGTCCGTTCCTTCCTAAGGATCAAACCTAAGCGGGTAGTGTGCACACAAGCAACGCTACCAGCTAAGCTAGGCTCGCTCCTCATATACAGAAATGTTTAGGGTGGTGAAAAAAGCAAAAGATTGTTATTGAAATTGACATTCTGTCAGAAGTGTTACAGCAATAATATCTAAATGTTTTAAGTATCCTTTTTTCTACGGGAGATTGTTTCCCCCTTTTGTGTTCTCGTCTGCAGAATTCAGGTGTAAAATCTTAATCGACCTCAAAAATGATATTCATCAAATTGACGTCAAAATTTCAAATGCAGATTGAATTGTTTTTTAGCCAGGATTGTACTACCACAAAACTTGAGAACCTGCCCGCAGTAAGACCATCTCCAACCATATTCCCTTCATTTCGTTCCCTTCCCGATTTCCTTCCCCGTTCTCATTCTCTTTATTTCCTCTCATCTCCAACAGCATCCTCTCGAGGGGAATCACGAAGGGAAAGGAGAGAGAATCCCGTCCTGAAGGGAATGACCCTGTGAATCCCATCGTGACGAAAACAGTAAAAGGAAACCGTTGGAACGCTGAAGGGAAAAAAATCCCGTCGTGAAGGGATTTTGGTCCCTAAAGAGAAACCGTTGGAGATGGTCTAATACATTTCCCTTCTTTCTGTTGCAGGCACAAACTCGATGGGAAAGAAAAACCCCATGATCGTTGGAGTTGACAACAGGGCCACAGATGGCCATGGGGCGCAGGATGTGACACCACTCCGCTGCTGTACACCACCCACAAGCGTCCCTTTCTTTTCTCTCCCGCGAATAAGTCGCACTCAATTCACCAATGTGTCACGCACAGCAGGTCTGTCACATCCAACGTCGCCTCGCCTCCTCCTCCAATGACCAATGTTGCTTCACACTTCACAGATCTCAGGTTTGCAACAAGCGGAGGCAGATAACCACCGAGGAAAATATCAATCAAACCAAACCAGACATGTACCCGGCACACTAGATAAGGGTCACATCGATCAAGAATTTTGCAAGAGTTTTCTCTAGATTTTTTAATTTTCTTTTTTAAAAGGGTGGATGATGAATAAATCGCTCCGATAAAAGTAGGGAATTTTTTTTTTCAATTGAACATTAGAAGATAAAGATTTATACAGGTTTAGATCATTCATCAATCTCAGAGGATACTATAGGCTTAGATTCTCTAAGATATCTATCACATCACAAAGGATAATAAATATGCGTTATACGTTCTTGATTGATTTCGAAATAGATTAAAGGAGGTCGTGGCTAGACTAGATAGGATATAAAACCAGTCGATGTAGATCGCGATTACAGATAGTTTGTTCCTTCTTTACGGCTTGTCCTCCACGTGGTCATTTGGTTCCGTATGTATATATATGGGGTTATCATGATATTTTCATACTCTTGTCTGAGTAAGATTTTGTTATCTTAAATTAGAGTATATTTCCTTGATTAAAGAATATTATGGAACTTACAAGTATTTTTGGTACGTGACTCATTTCCTAAATATATAGTTTAGTCATATATAGTAGTTATATATTAGTCATTATCGAAAACAAAACATTAAGTTCACAAGTGCTCCATTTCTCAAAAGAAAAAAAGAAAGAGATAGCAACATGTTGCTTTTCGTAGACCCAGAGCCTTCTTACCCATTCGTATGACAGTATAATGTGAAAGCGAGGAAGTATTACATTACGGTGCCTCCCCAGTAAAAATGGGTCATTCATTTTTTTTTTAATCCAAGGATCTAGGTCTGTTAGGATTTCTATATCCTCCATATGATGGTATGAGGGAGCATCATCCACTCGGGGCTAGAATTGTAGAAGTTTCTTGAAACTAAAAACAAACTTCCCATGTTTTTAGGAAACCATCGTTAGGGATTTCCTTCCGTGTGTGATTTCCATGAGCGTCCAAACCTAGAGGAAGGGGCATCCATACCTATGCAGCCATTAGCAAATAATTAATCAACTCGTGGAGAACGATTTAACAAATATCTGTGCATGGATGCTTTCATATTGATAGTTAACCAACTACAGTAGAGTATTGTTTTGATAATTAAAAACCTGCATACACTCGAACAAGAACTCGGGCATGGTTTCTCTTCTTCTGTTGAAATCGTGAACTCGAGGTTAGCAGGCTCCGATTGATGAAGGCTTTCCGCAACAGCGAAAAACACGGCCCTTCTGCCAGATTCGTTGGAGATGCAGCCATCTTTCATGGAGCATGGCATCTGGTCACGAGACAACTCAGATAGGACATCCGTGTGGCATCTCTAGAGCTACAGGCTTGCAACGATGGCGACGGGTCATGTAGATTAAGAGATAGATTAGGGTAAGGGCGATCGGATCGATCCCTAATATCCCTGTTTACCTAGGAACTAACCTTGGACAAAATATAATTAATATTTAAAAAGAATTGGTCAGGCAAAAGGTCCATACCGCCCTTCAAAAAAATCAATGGCCAGATTTAATCTATACTCTTGTTCCTCTGTGGGAGTAGAAGGAATGTAATAATCCTCCTAAGTTGAGTATATGGGAAACAACACTAGGCTAAGTAACAGAACGAAATGCGCCTTTTCCTTGTGGGGGCTAAGTGTATTACTAATCACATCAGATTTGCTAGAATCCAGCTATCTGAAGATTTGTTAGTTTTAGCCTATTTCGTTGCCGTCGTATCTTGGTAAGGGCAAGTATATTGGTGATATCTTATATGCCATTTTATGCATTGACACGTAACTTTAAGACGATTTAATAAATATTTTCTTTAGCTAACTTATAGTAATTTCACAACTCTTTAATATGTGTATAGAACAAATAAATATTATTAGCAGCATGACAATGATAACTTATACAATTATCAGTTGCATGACAATGATAACTTGTATAATGACGTTGTCGAGGGTTTTTTCTGACAATGTATATGAAAATAACAAGGTTACCTTCGTGGATCAAAGATCGAGCATAAAGCGAGACACACACGATGTATATATGTTCGAATCTTCAGTTGGAGTAATACCTTATGTCATGTGTGGATGATTATATGTATGTATTCACTCGAGTGTAGGCAATGTGACTAACCTATTACTAGGAGGATATAGGATCTAATCTAACCTAAAGCTAAAGTCGTCGAGTTCCTCCTGCGCCAAGGTCCTGATGCCTGCCTCCAATAGTCGAGAGAAAAACATAGCCTCCTTCGGGGGTCTGGATCCCTACCTTATATACGGGTGATGTATCGCTATCCAACCGTAGTCGATAGGGAGTCATTTTCCTTGCTGTGCAAGTAGATAGATATGTCATGAATACTAGTCTTTTTAAGTTGGTTAAGCAATCAAGGCCTTCCCAGTATACACCTTCTGCATTCCGGGCGTATCAGGTACCGCAGATTCGGTTCCATAATATGTGAAGTTGTTAAGTATGCACACGGCATACCCCATCTATATATGGTATATTCCTTATACATATATACCCTATAGTTAGATATTTGACAATAGCCCCTAACTCTACTCAGCAGGGAGGATTTCTACAAGCATATACTCGATTACCGTCAAGTCCAAGCCTGATTGAGTAAGGTAGATCGAACTCACAGTCGAAAGAATCAAATAAGAAGGGTCTTTGTTTCGAGTATGAAGTGGAAACACTTTTGGGTCGAGCGCCATGTTGTTATCTGCACTTGAGACTCGATAATGGCTAGTAATATCGACTTCTCGCAACTCGTCTCTGAGTAGATTAAAAAAACATTTCAAAATTTGAAGCGATAGGTATATGAGCATTTACTGTTGGCAGAATGCATACGAGCGTGCAGAGATTCGCACGACTCCATCATCCCGCTTTTCACGCCGATCGAAGCGCCATAGCGGTAGGAGCGGTTACCATAGGAACATTAAGCCTAAGCTATTTAATTGTACAAATTGAACTGTAGCAATCCTTCCTTACCCTTGCTTCTAGTCCTCTCATACAAACTTTCATCTCTCTTAGAGACCAAACACACGCTTCCATCGAAAAAATTAGGTTCATGGGTTCCAATTCCCCTGCAAAGACCTCCGCTTCCTCGTCAGAGAGAGACTCCGGCGCGAAGGCCGCCGACATCGCCCCCGAGTATTTGGATGAGATGAAGCTCCTGACCGAATCATGGGCGATCTCAATGATGCAAGAGTCAAGGTTTAAGAAACTCGAAGCAGAAGGAATAGTGCCTCATCAAGATCTGGTCAACTGGAGGCCTGCAGCGGGTGAGGAATTCCCTTTCTACCAATTTGATCATGAGATTGTGTCTTTTGAATCGTTTTTTTTTGCTGTGGATTTAATGTTTCCCCTTCTAAGTTTCTCCTCAACATACTCGACTGGTACCAAATTAAGCTCCACCACTTGAATCCAAACTCAATCACAATGCTTAGCATTTTTGTTCACTTATGTGAAACCTTCCTTGGCATCAAGCCTAGCTTGAATCTGTTCTAGTATTTCTATCATCTGAGGAGGAATTTGTATTAATCTACATCCTTCTATCGCGTTCCTGATCCCATTTCTTATAGCTTGACGCTTTTGGAGAAGTCCAAAGAATAGATTGAAAATGGTCTAGTCATCCAACCAAACCTATCTTCCATTGTTGCTCTGCCACTGCCTTCTCGAGTAGAGCAACCTCTTGCAGACATTACCACACCAAGCTTGAAGCTCAACGAACTTGAAGCTCATTCAAGCCTTCTTGCTGTCAAACTCTAGGCAACAATGAAGTCTCATATCAAGGCTATCTATGATTAGACAACAATGGTCGAGTCCCAACTTCTATCAATTGACCCCATGAGCTATCAGAAGGCTCTCGAAGAGAAGGATAGCGATCTAGCTACTCGACAAAGGACAATTGAAGGTTAGTTTACTCCTTGATCACTAATATGTGATTCATATATTAGGCAACTGATGATAACTTTTATCATTTGTTCCTCTAGATCTCGAGTCCTCCATGGAGAGAAAAGTAACCCTTCTCAATGATACGATGAAAATCCTCGACGAGAAGGACAAGTATCAGAAGAGGCTTAAAAATGCTTCAGATAAGGCAAAAACTGATCAAGAGGTGATGGTCGATGCTTTAAAGAAGGCATAGACTAGTCGAGACGTAGCGATCGCCAATTGGGATACTGCGGTTGCAGCACTCTAAGAGATGAGGGAGCAGATCTTCAACTACATGACCCAGTCAACCTCCATCAGCGCCAAAATGATGCTTTGTGTTCTTAAGAGTTACTACCCAAATCTTAACACCTTAGCGGTGACAGCGGGTTTTAGATGCTCTACGGAGGAGGAAGCACAAATTATGAAAAGCGTCGAACCTTTGATCCCTGCCTTCATCAAGTCTTTAGGGGTCAACTTGTTTGACTATGAAAGTGATAGTAGCCCTTTTTACTAATGGTCCACAGTCCCCGACTCGAAACATTTAGAACTGGATCCGTTATTTGGGGATGTTTGTGAACACTGCTATTATTTTTCTTGTCCAATATGCTATTGCTTGCTATTTCCTTATCAATGAAATTGAGTTAGAATTAGTAGATGTAAAATTGACTAGCAAATGTTATGATCATCCTCATAATTGATTGACCAATCAAATATATGTCAATATCTGAAAACTCGACTAGAAAAATTGTTAGATGTATGGCTCTTGAGTTACTAGTCGAGGTAACCACAAGAGTAAGGAAAAAACTTAGTGTAAAACTAAAAATAGAAATAATGATGACCTTTTGTAAACTTTCACTGACTTGTGTGCTTAACTAGCGTACGGACATGAACTCGACAGAGAACACACATGGGATCGACTAGAACTTCAGAACCTTTTTTAGCCGTTAGGCGTGAGCTATCTGACAATCTCTTGTGTTGTTATGCTTTATTAGGTGTAGTTGTCCATCATCAACCCAACATATGCATCTACTAACTCTTATCCAAAGTAGTCGATACAAAACTAAATAAACTTTTGCAAAAGATATATACAAAATTTACAACAAGTATGATATTATTATGTAGCCCCCTACTCTATGGTTGAGGAGAAGATTACTCGAACTAAGAGTAGAAAAGAACATATCTGTGTTATTGAAAATGTATGGTGTTGTAGCCCTCGACTATCTACTCGATGATTGGATCAAGTAAAGAGTAAGGACATAGCATCAAAAGTATGCGATGTAGCCCTCGACTCTCTGTTTGATGTGATAATAAAGACAAAGAGTAGAGCATATGCATCAAAATCTACTTGACGTGGCCCCTGTCTCTTTGCTCCATGACTGAATTCGAGTAGAAAGTGGAGCATAAGCACTCACATTATATAATGTAGCTTCTAGCTCTCAAGTTGATATGATAACCAAAATATAGAAAGTGAAGTAAGAAACACCAAAAAAGTATGATGTAACCTCCGACTTTTCACTCGATAGCTAGATCGGGTGGAGAATAGAGCATAAGCATCGACTTCTATTTCTCAACCAAGTACTCGATGACTCCAACCCTCGAATGGGTGGTTGGTATTATGTTATGGTCATCGGATGTATTCGATAGTGGGTAGGGTGCTCATTTTTATTGCAACCTTTGATTTGATGTGCAATAATGACATCACACCATTTTTTTGCAAAGATTAGATAGGTCATACCGTCTTGGCAACGCCTCGACTTCCGCTGGATGCACCGCGCGATCGAGGCGATCTTGAAAACGCGATCGATTCAGATCTTGATGGCTCCATTTACACAGTGTTACCCATTCCTGCAACTATAAATAGAGGGGACTCGAGGCCGTTCATTTCTCATCTCATCTCCTTCCCTCTCTACTCGTTATTCTAGAGAACTCGTAGAGTCTGAAGCCATAGCCTCCACTCCACTGTCGTCCCGCAAACTAAGCCTAGAGAGTGAAGAAGCAGGGTTCCTCTCCCACAAGCCCCTCTCCATGGTCTCTCATGGGGTCATAATTGTTTCCTCCAATGACAAGGAACCGAATGAGAGCAAGAGGGATGAAGAAGATGAAGGAGATAAAGATGATGGTGATCTTGAAAAGATCATCGACCAGGTCACCAACGAGATCTTCGACCATAAAGCCCCCAAGCCCCCAGTGGTGAAGAGAGTGTGGTCATCTTCTCTTTCGACAACCACCGAATCGGCTCCACGTTCCATAGAGGGTCCGTCAGTACCGTCGGTGTTAGTCAATAGCTATAGCGACAACCACCGAATCGGCTCCACGTTCCATAGAGGGTCCGTCAGTACCGTCGGTGTTAGTCAATAGCTATAGCACAGGCAGAGATCTCGGCCACTTTCCTTGTCCCTTACGTTGGCCAATGTCCGGCTCCCGACACAATCAGTTTTCGTCCGAGGGAGGAGTATAAAAGATCCATTGACTCGTTCAAGGGGGAGTAGAACTTGCACTATTTGCAAGAGCTAGGCGAATACTTTCAGTGAACTTTGCACTAGCCATCAGGTTAGATGGAAAAGAAAAAGTATGCAATCGAGTAGTTAATTGAATCAAATATAATTAACTTATCTGTAATTTACTTTTTCTGTGAATGAAACTTTTGGAGTTGGTCGATATTCCATGAGTGCTTGAGTATCTCACCGTTTGGAGTAGATAGCTACACTGATCCAGGTTGGGTAACTTAGACCACCATATAGAGTCATTCCCACTTGGGTGATAACTTATGGAGTCTAGCTTGTTTCTACACCTTTCATAGAACAAGATCCCCAGCAGTGACTTTCCTGAGCTGAATCTTTATACTATGATACCTACACAAATCTTATTGATACTTAGCTGCTCGAATAAATGCTTGATGATTATACTCCTCAAGTAAATTGATGTCGTCCGCTCGTAACTCCTCTTGCCCCTCCTACATGTAACTTTTCACTCACGGTGACCCGAACTATAACTCAGTTGGGAGCACTGCTTCTGCTCCATAAACTAAGAAGAATAGATTTTCACTTGTGGCCTTGTTAGTGAAAGTACGAACGATCCATAGTACTGAGGGAAGTTCTTTCACCCAACGTTTTGAGTAAGCCTTTAGCTCATCAAAGACTCGAGTTTTGATATCCTGCAAGACTATACCATTAGCACATTCAACTTGACCATTACTTTGTGGGTGAGCTACTGAGGTGAAACAGGTTTTGATGCCAAATTCTTCACAGAATGCGGTGAAGGTCCAGCATCTAAACTAGCTACCCTTATTCGTAATAATCCGATGCGGAATACCAAATCAAGTAATTATACTTCTCATAAACTTCTTAGCTGCTTATGCAGTTATCTTTCCCATGGGTTTAGCCTCAATCCATTTACTAAACGTATCAATAGCCACAAATAGGAACTTATAACCATATTAGGCCATTAGGAATGGTCCCAGGATATCCAAACCCTAGATAGAGAAAGGCTAAGAAAGAGGAATTATTTGTAGAGCTTAGGTTGGTCGAGTGGTCTGTCTTTCGAAAAAGTGGCAGCCCTCGCCCTTTTTGACTAGCTCAAAAGTATACAGGAGGGCAGTAGGCCAATAGAATCCTTGTCGAAAAGTTTTTTCGACTAAGGTACGGTAACACGTATGATTACCACACATGCCTCCATGGATATCGAGTAATATTTTATTGCCCTTTTCCTGTGTGATGCACTTCATCCAGATTTTGTTACTCCCCTTTCAGTAGAACTTGTCGTTTGCCAAAGTGTAGAGTTTAGACTGGCGAGCAATTTTCTCTGGAGACTCATCATCACTAGAGATGTCTCGACCTTCGAGATAGGCTTGGTACGGAGCCATCCAAATCGATTCACATTTGAGTAGTGTAGCATCCGTGTTTGCGGGTTCTGCCTCGATGACTGGACCAGACTACTAGTCGAGTTGGGCAGTATCCGTTCGCCGAACTATCGGGATAAATGGTTTGAGTAGTTTCGCAACGAAGACTCCTATGAGTACCAGAGCTCGAAAAGAAGTAAGTCTAGCAAGTTTATCCGCACCGAAGTTTTTACTCCTCCTGACATGTGTTACTTCTAACCCTTTGAACTTCTGCTCGAGCTTCACAACTCATTTAGGTAAGCTACCATGTTGTCGCCAAGCATTGGTACTCCTTTTGTACTTGGTTTGCGACTAGCCGTGAGTCCCCTTTCATGAGAAGTCATCTGATTCCAAGTGACTCAGCCGTGCATATCCCGTTTATCAGTTCCTCGTATTCTGCTATATTATTGGAAGCTTTAAAATCAAATTGACAACGTACCCGAGTTCGTCGCTTGTTAGAGATTTAACTACAATGCCAGTCCCTGAGCCTTTAAGCGTGAGCGATCCATCGAAGAAGAGCGTCAGTGGTCTTCGACCACACTTGGCCTTGTTTCTTCAATGCTTCTCCATTCGGTGAGAATTCCGCTAGTACTCCCAACTTCACACTTATGCGTGGCACATAAAGATGGCCAAATGGGCCATGCTTACTGGGCCGGCCTGAGGCACGGAACTGTAGGCACGGCCCAGGCACGGCCCGGCCCGAGCCAAGATGGGCCGGGCCGGCACGGCACGAGGCCACGGGCCGTGCCTGGGACGAGCGCGCGGCACGGCGGACCGGCACGGCACGGCCCGACCGAGTCGGGCCGGCACGGGCACGGCCCAGCCCACGGCCGGCACGGGCACGGCACGGCCCGACTCAGGCACGGGTGGCCCAGGAGACACGGCCGGGCCGAGAACGCGGCGGCCCATCACGGCACGGCCGGCCCATCACGGCATGGCCCACCGTGCCGGCTCGGCACGCGGCGGCCCACGGCACGGCACGGCCCACCGCGGGGGGCACGGCCTGGCCGGCACGTGGGGGCGCGATGGGCCGGCGGGGGCACGCGGGGGCACGATGGGCCGGCGGGGGCACGCGGGGGCACGCGGGTTAACATGTTAAACGGGCTGGGAACGGCCCGTTTAACCCGTTAACCCGATATTTTTGAATTTTATAGCCGTTTTGTGACCGTTTGAGCTCCAAAAAATTCAATTTTTTTTTGCAAAAATCACCGTTTTTCACCTATAAATAGAGGAACACCTTGCCCTTCCATTCCACACCAGCAACACCATTTTCTCTCTTGTTTCCTCCTCTTATTCTTGTCTCAAAGTTTGTGAGAATTAGCGATAATTTGGCAAAATTAGTTTGAATTGTTGCAAAAAAATCTGAGCAATTCCAAAATCGTCATCCTGCTGACTTGCTATCTTGAAGTTGAAGAAATCTTGGTGATTTTTTTGCATCGTTGTTGAGTCTTATTTTATTATTAGTTTTATTACTTGATTATTTCTAACTCTGAATATTTGCAATTTTTGTAGTGTCATTCGACATTGATCATGGATGCCGGTGATCATGATACATCCATAGATCATGATTTTTTTCTCCAAGGACTCACATGGGACTACGGCCCCTTTGATACCAGTGCTGCAGGTGATGATGGACCCGACGGTGAACCTCCGGTTGGTTCACATCCAGATCCAGGTGATGCAGCAGCAGTTCCATCGTCAGGCTCTACAAGTGCGCACACATTAGCAAGCAGCGGGTCTAAAAGATCAAGAGCCGGTACTTCCGAAGTTTGGCAAGACTTTGAAAGGATCTACAAAGAGGAAGATGGGGTAAGTGTCAGGTATGCTAGGTGTTATATTTGTAAAAATGAATTATCTGCAAAGCCCTCGGGTGGAACGGGGCACTTGAAGAGGCACGCCATAAGTTGCAAGAGAAAGAGTGGAGCAGCCATGAAGCAGACGGTGTTGCAGTACAACCCCGATGGCTCTGTTCATCATTGGGAGTACGACTCTGCCAATGCTCGAAAAGAGCTATGTCGCTTCATTGCAAGAGCGGATCTACCACTCAATATCGGTGAGTCTGCTGCATTTGAAGATTACATTAAGCAAGCTCATAATCCTAGGTTCACGCATGTTTCTAGACAGACAACTAGTAGGGATATGGTAAAATACTACAATACGTGTCGTAGCAAACTTAAAGAAATGTTGCAAATATGTACATTTTCAGTTGCTTTGACCTCGGACATATGGGCAGGTAGGGCTAGAGAGGATTATCTTAGTGTGGTTGCTCATTTTGTTAATAATGATTGGGAATTAGAAAAGAGAATAATAGGTTTTCGCTTCATTGACAACGCGCATACCGGTGAAAATATTGCTAAAAAAATATCTCAAGTAGTTGCAAACTTTGGCCTCACAAATAAAATATTTTCTATCACTTTAGATAATGCCGGTGCAAATTCTAGAGCAATGGATATTCTTACTCCGTTGTTTAGTACTTATGCTGAATCTTTCTTGTTACATCAACGTTGTGCTTGTCATATTATCAATCTTATAGTAAAATCCGGTTTGAAGAGGTTATCGCGATACTTAGAAGATTTTCGTACTGCAATATCTTTTGTGAACTCCTCTAACCAACGAATTGCAGCATATAAACAGTATTGTGTTGCAATGGGTGTGCGTCCACGTAAGTTTGCTCTGGACATGCCGGTGAGATGGAACTCTACTTTCTTGATGCTTAAAAATATTATACCATATAAGAGCACATTTGGTGTGTTTATTCATACACATTACCATCAGCATGGGGGTCAAACTTTACTCACAGAAGCGCATTGGTATGTTACTGAAAGGATACTGGAGTTTCTTGAATTTTTTTTATGATTCAACTGTGAGTTTATCAGGAGTTTATTATCCAACATCTTGTTTAGTAGTGCATAATATTGTTGAAATTGCTACTCATTTAAACAACTATGAAAATGATAATCTTCTAAGAGATTGTGTAGTTCCTATGAAATCTAAATTCTTAAAGTATTGGAAAGAAATTCCTTTGTTATACGTCTTTGCCTTTATTTTAGATCCTAGAGCTAAAATTGCAGCTTTCTGTAGAGTTCTCGCAATTCTAGGTGATGCTCTTGGCCATGATTATTCTAATTATTATACTAATGTTCGTTCTAAGTTATTCGAAGTTTATAGTAAATATGAAACAAAGTATGGCGGAGTTCGCCTGCAACGACCTCCACTAGCACTCACAACAAGTAAGAAGACGACAACGTGGGGGAAAATATTTGGTGCAGGTTCTTCATCAAGAAGTTCAGACTCTTCATCACGATCGTCTACGGGCACCGGAATTTCAACATCCGGAGGGGAGCTAACTACCTTCATCGACAGTGACGTTATCAGCCACGAACAAGAAAACTTCAACATACTGCAATGGTGGCATGAGCACAAGACGAATTATCCAGTGCTTTCACTGTTAGCGCGAGATTTGTTAACGGTTCCTGTATCTACAGTTTCTTCTGAGGCTGCCTTCAGTCTTACAGGAAGGATAATCGAAGAGAGAAGAACAAATCTGTCAAGTGAGATGGTTGAAATACTCACCATAGTAAAGGATTGGGAACAAGCTGAAGCACGAATGCAACACACTGCAGAAAATACTGAGCTTGAAGAATCATTCCAAAATTTGTATCTAGATGCTGATGAGAACATGTAATTTTAAATTTTCTGAGCTAGGTTGTACTCTTTTTTCCTTTGTTAGAAAGGTTTTTAATGAGGCAACCTATCAATAAAGCTCATTTTTAGAATTAATCATGTGCCCTATTATTTCTAAGTTTTTTTATTCATGTTTTTTGTTTATTTTTTTAAAATACCCCCCGCGGCCCCACCCCCACCTACCTCTCCTCTCATCGTGGCCTATAAATACCATCTACTACATCTCAAACTCCATGTATTCTCATTGCCCACCCTGCCCACCCATCTCTCTTTTCCTATTTGCTAGCCAAGTAGCCAGTATTCACTTCACATCAAGAAACTAATTCCATATTTCAATTCATGGATCAAGACGCCGAGAACTCACGTGCATGGTCATGGGTGTGGCAACATTTTGAAAAGGTCTTCAAAGAAATTAATGGGGAACAGGTAAGATTTGCTAAGTGTAATATATGCAGCATAGAAATAGGTGCCAGATCTCCACATGGAACGGGACACTTGAGGAAGCATATTAAAAATTGCAAGCAAAATTCTGGGGTTTCTAATGAAATCATGTAATTTTCAGAGCATAATCATTGGTTGTACTCTTTTTTCCTTCTAGTAGAAAGGTTTTTAATGAGGCAACCAATCAATAAAGATGTTATGTATTTATTTTCTATATTTTTTATTGTTTTTTGATTTTTTAGCTATTATTTTTGATTTTTTCCTATTTTTTTGAGTGCTGACGGGCCCAACGTGCCTCCACCGTGCCGGCCGGGCCCGTCGTGCCTTCCCGTGCCGACCTGGCCCGTCGTGCCTCCACCGTGCCGGTCGGGCCTGTCGTGCCAAACGGGCCTGTCGTGCCTCCACCGTGCCGAATGGGCCCATCGTGCCGAACGGGCCCATCGTGCCGACCGTGCCGTGGGCCAGCCCGGCACGGCACGGTGACAGTTGGGCCGTGCCGTGGGCCGACGGCTCGGCACGCGGGCCGGCACGGCACGACCCGTAACAGTAAATGGGCCAATCGGGTCGTGCCGAGATGGGCCCGTGCCGGGCGAGCCCGATTGGCCCATTTGGCCATCTTTAGTGGCACATATCCAATGTTGAACTCATTGAACTCGACCGCCCACTGCGCAATTCGTCCAGTAGCCTCCCTATTGTGTATGACATCCTTCATCGAATACGTCGTCACGACGAGGATCTTGTGTGCTTGAAAATAGTGTCGTAGCTTCTAGGAAGATATCAAGACTGCATATAGCAACTTCTGCACTTGTGGTTATCATAGCTTAGTGTCATGTAGGACTTCGCTCACATAGTAAACAGGTTTTTGGACCTTGAAAACATGTTTCTAGATCTTAGCCTTTCTCTCAGGGCTTTTTCGACCACTAGGATCATGCTTATAACTTATGAGGTAGCTGTAATGTACAAAAAGAGCTCATCTTTTTCATTAGGTAGTGTGAAAATTAGCGGAGATGATAAATACCTTTTTAAATCCTGAAAGGCGTGCTCTGCTTCTTCCGTCCACTCAAACCGGTCGTGTTTCTTCAGCAGCTTAAAGAAAGACATCCCTCGTTCGCCCATTTTAGAGATGAATTGACTAAGGGTTGCAACACATCTTGTTAAATTTTGAATTTCTTTCAGTGTTCGAGGCGACCTCATCTGGTCAACAGCTTCAATTTTGCCAGAATTGGCCTCAATGCCTAGACTTAACACCAAGAACCTGACACTCTTGCCGGATGGAACGCCGAACATGCATTTTTCGGGATTAAGCATCATAAAATACTTCCTGAGGCTACCGAATATTTCCTTGAGATCGACAATCAATGCATTTTAGGTTCTGGACCTGACTACAATATTACCGGCACACGCTTACACATTCACTACTGCAAAAACCCTTAACACTGTCGGCTCCAAAACCTCCTTCACTGTAGGATTTGGAGCCAATAGTGAGCAACGAGCAAGGATAGTCCCTGACTACCACTGTCGGCTTGGGGACCGACAGTGAAGGGGTTATCACTGCCGGTTGAAGGTTTCAGCCAATAGTGATTGTCAATTTCCAATTCAACGTGTTTGTGGTTGAAAAAAGTAAAATATATATATATATATATATTTTGCGACCAGAGGGACCCGACCGACTACTGCTCACCCACCTAGACCAGAAGCTCAAGTACCGATCACTGCTCACTCGCTATTTTTTCATGTGAGTTCTAGGACTCAAACTCACGACCTCGATCAGAAGCATCGCGCGCATGACCTCTGTAACCATCTCACCTCTCATTCGTTCTTGAGTACAATAGCAAAATCAATCCTTTTGACATCTTCTAATCCAACGTTTGAATGACTATTTGCACACCTAAATGGTCCTAAATGAAAAGGTTATCAACTACTAGTTGTACATATCTTCGAGTTCTATAATGTTAATATAAAGTTTGTCTCCATTCGACTCTATATGGAAAAGATTATGCCAATCCGTGCAGTATTCAATAAAACAGCCATAGCTTTTGCATACGGAGTCCGATTTTGACGTTCGATCTATACTTTTGAAGATAACGAGGAGGTGCATCCGAAAAAAAATACACGTCTTTAGACATGTACCTTCTGTGACCCTCAAAAAATGCTCAAAAGATCCTCGATAGGAACTTTGAAGTTTTTAGATGAAAACTGACCTTCTTTAATTTGCCTAATAATATTTGGAGACATAGCGCTACATCTGAAAGTCAGTGTTGTGCAGATGTTTCATCAATCAAGTTACCAAACTCATGATAAAAATATTTGAATTTGTAGTTTTCAACTTTGTGAACTTGTGTGTGACTTTTTCAATGATTCCTACTAGTTTTACATTAGATCTAAGCTAAAAGTTTGTGGTCAAGTATGTGGCTCCCTCTATACTAGTTTTAGACATTTATTTGTGCATCTATATGATTTCAAATTAAAAAAATAATCAACGACAAAGTCGTAGATCTTGTCAAGGGCTATCATTCTTATATAAAGTTTGTCTTCATCCGACTTCGTATGAAAAAAGTTATAAATATTTTAAGATTAGCTATTATCGACCATGGCTAAAACTTTGTTAAGATTATTTAGGTATTTAAATTACCTCAAATTAAAAAAATCAACTTTACGTAAGGTTTTTTACCATTCGACTTCGTATGAAAAAGTTACAATTTTTTAAAATATGCTATCATTCATTATCACTGCTGGCTCGTCACACGAGCACAGTAATACCCATTATCACTGTCGATTCATAATATGAACCGGCAGTGATACTTGACAAACTATCAATACCGGTTTGTGGCTAGAACCGGTAGTGATAGTCCAGGTATCACTGCCGGTTAGTACCCTCACCCAGCAGTGAAGCATCACTGCCGGCTCAAGCCTTCAGCCAACAGTGGTGCCCTTCATCAGTGTCAGTTCATAAGTCATATTGGATTATTCTTCTCGCATAGCTTTTGAACCAACAGTGATGCCCTATCACTTTCGACCCATTAGGCATCGATAGTGGTGGGCTGATATATATGGTCGGTTCTGTAGTGGTGATTACACCCAATTTAGGGTTGTAAAGAGTTCTGAATACACTGTTGATAAGTAGCACCAGTATTTTTTGAGCCCAAAGGCATCTTTACATAGTAGAATACACCAAAAGGAGTGGCAAAAGCAATTTTCTCCTCATCCTCTATTGTCATGCTAATTTGGTGATACGCCCAATAGGTATCTAGAAAACATAGTAATGCACAACCTGACATGGAGTCAACAATCTGTTCGATGCGATGAAGAGGGAAATGATCCTTGGGACACGCTATGTTAAGGTCGGTGAAATCAAAGTACATTCTCCGTTTGTCATTGGCTTTCTTGACAAGAATGGTATTCGTCAGCCATGTAGGATGATGAACCTCTTAAATAAAGCCTATCTTTAGGAGTTTGCCAACCTCCTCCTGGATGGCTTGCTTCCTGTCCTCCGTAAATCTTTGTTGCTTCTGCACCACGGGTTTGGAGTCGGGCTTAACAGCTTGTCGATGCAAAATCACTTCCCTAGAGACTTGGGCATATCTGACGGTTGCCTTGCAAACACGTCTTAGTTTGCCTGCAGGAAAATGATGAGCTCGAGTTCCTATTTAGGGTCGAGGTTGGCCCCAACCTTAACTATCTTGGCTGCTTCGGACAGGTAGAGGGGTATTGCCTTAACGCCATCATCACCCTTTTTGTTGTAGGCGTCATCGTTGGTCTCACCCTTAGCGGCATCGTTGGACATGAAAGTATTAGCAATATTTACAAGCTTGGAGTTCTTGATCTCAAAAGTGGCTTGATGATTCTAACGCTTGGAATCAGCACCCTTAGAAGTGGTTGCCACTCGACTGATGTGTTCGACCATGTACAGGCTCTGCTTGTCGCATTTGACTGCTGCACGCTGATCTCCCCTGACTGTTATGATCCCTTTGGGGTCTGAGATCTTGAGCGTTTGGTATGCATAGTGTACTATTGCCACAAACTTATCTAGCATTGGGTGGCCCAGGATCACGTTGTACGCTATCTCGAAGTCCGTGACATTAAAGGTAAGCTTCTCTATATGGAAGTTGTCAGGCATGCTAAATGCAACCAGCAACTCGATCTGTCCCAGGGGTATGGTCGATGAGTTAGGAGTTATACCATGAAAAGGCTCAACTCTCGTCTTAAACTCCAACCTCTTAACCCTCATCTTGTCTAGAGTCTTGGCGAAGATGAGGTGAAGCGAACTACCCATGTCGACCAAGGTTCAGAAAACTTTGATATCGAGGATAGTCGATTGGATCACGATCATGTATCGACCAGGGCATGGAACTGTAGCCAGATGATCAACTTTATTGTAAGTGATTGGAACCTCTCACCACTTGAGGTATCGAGTAGGCCCAATCATAGCCAAATTGACCTCTCGTTTGATCTCCTTGTACCGCCTCTTAGATTCATACGTGGTAGGTCCTCCAAAAATTTGTGCTAGACTTTGGTCGGCCTCGTGGAATTTGGGCTCATCACCGTTAATATTTTTCGGCTTGACCTGTTTGTTGTTATGCTAGGTAAGTTGCTGAAGTCATGTTAGCTGGTCTAATGAACAGGACAGCATTTCCCCCACCTCGACTTAGGACTTTGTTATCCCCAATGTTGCACAACATACTCCTGTCAACCACGGATATGGTTGTATCCAGACCCTTGTGTTTGTCATTTGTTCTCCCCCCCCCCCCCCCCGCGTTCTTCGAGGACTTAGACTTGTCCTTGCCAGATTAAGGGTTCTTGGCGTGTACCTGAGCTATCGCTCACTTTGCACACTTATCGACCAACTCAAAGAGCTCTTTGACCGTGTAGATCTTCCGAGTAGCCATCTTCTCGAGCATATTTGTGTCCCGGATGTCTCGCTTGAAGGATATGATGATTGAATCGTCAGAGATGTCCAGGATTGTATTAGGCCCGTTGCTAAACCGGTGAATGAAATCTCGGAGTGACTCGTCTTCACCCTGGTTCGGCAGATGGAGATCGTTCTCAGTTCCTGGGTGCTCAAATGTGCCTTGAAAGTTGGCTATGAACTGAGCCTTTAACTCGGCCCACGATCGGATCGAGTTAGGAGGTAGGTTCAACAACCAGGACCTGGCAGGTCTATCGAGCGTGATCAGCAGATAATTGGCCATTACCTTGTTGTCACCGCCCGCTACTCAAATTACTATGGTACAGAACTGTAACCACTCATTGGGGTAGATCTTCCTGTCATACTTCTGGATCAGGCCCGTCTTGAACTTCTCGGGCCACCATATTGATTGAAGCTCATGTATGAAAGCTTCGCAACCTCCATTGAATTCTTCAGGAGGAGGTGGGGGAGGACTATCACGCTTGTTCCTTCAAACAGGGGAGTAAGGTTGACCATCTTGTCTTGGAGATCTGTGGTCGTAATAATGGCAGTCGTCCTTTCGGCATTCCTCACAGTATTTTCCTATCACTGCGGTTGTCTATCATTGTATGTAGATCGTACGATCATGAGGGATGCAGTTTCTCAGGTCTTTTTGCTTTCTGCGCCTATGAATATGGCAGTTATAGCCTAGCCCGCAGGACTACGCTCGACCCTGACCACCCCATCTTCCCATCTGGGATACCCTAACTTGGGGATGCTTGCATCCGTGGCTCCTCAAGCTGGCACCTTGTCGACTGGGGCACCTAGAGTTGCTAGGATTGTTCGCTCAAGCAGCTTGGATCTAGACCGGATCGAGTAGGGTCATGACCTAATTAACCATAGGGGTTAAAGGATTTGTTGGATCCAACTCCGAAAGGGATCTTAGAATCATATGGGCTCACTGGATATTAGCATCTGAAATGCTGAAAACATAGCTGCATAGACTTGGATGTGGTCTAGACGATGCTGCTTCGCGGTTGCTATCCTAAGGGAGCTCATTCCTCGTTGCTTGAGCCACTAGCGGTGGAGGTGCACCCACCGGAAGTCATCATTGAAGACCAGGAGGTACCTGACCTCCCATGGTTCGTCAATGGAGAATTGTGTTAGGGACACTGTGAGGAACGGTGATGTCCTAAGAGGATGGGTGAGTTAGAATACTTAAAACTTAATTGACTCCGAAAACTTTATAAGATAAACTTATCTTATTTCCATCTCAATGTGCTCTAGATTTATCTAGTGTGTCTACTCTACCGCTTAAGAGGATTGCAACCTACTCTAGCAAGATAAATTGCAAGAAAGTAAATATGGAAACGTAAATAAGGTAGAGAGACAAACTCGGCATAAGTGATTTTTATCCTATGGTATCGATGGCATGAATGCACTTTGTAGTCCATGTTGGAGCTCCATCAAGGATATGCTCCTGTTCGGCACCTGGTCATGAGTCTTGAGCCACCAAGGTAAGATCTCAAGCCGGATGAGCCACCAGATCACCAAGGCAAGGTCTCACCACTAACCTCTCTTTCTGTTACTTGACGCCATGATCACTTGGACCTTGAGCCACCAAGGCAAGAGTCCTCGCATCCCCGTACATGTGTCTTGCCGCCGCTCCACACCAAGTCGGGGGTCAACAAGCTTGAGCCACTGCGGCTCAAGATGCCGGCAAGTCACCAAGACACCAAGGTGTCGGCGTACCTCTTGGTACAAGCTAGGATCACTCCTTGATCTACTCTCTAGGCAGTCATCACCTAGCAACACTCTCTCCAGTCTTATAAGCACTAATCATACACTAGTCTTGTGCTTAATTGCCTTGGATGATCACTTTTAAGCACTTTAGTAGCTTGGATATCTCTCAATTATATATGGGTTTCTCTGGACTCCAGCAGCATGCCACACTTTCAAATGGTCGAGTGGAGGGGCATTTATATCTCAAACTCGCCAACTAGCTGTTTTCCCAACAGCTTAAAAAAGTTGTTAACATCAGATGAACCGGTAAGAACAGTAGTACTAACACCGGATCATCCAGTGAGTACAACCCTAGCAGTAAGAACTCCACTCAATGCTTCTGTGAACACCGGATACTCCGGTATACCTTCAAATCTATCACCGAACCTTCCAGTGTGTCATCTTAAGCCATCTGAGCCTTTAAAGCCTCTTTGTGTAAAATGCTACGGTGCATTCATCCTCAGAGCATCGGACCTTCTAGTGGATTGTTCTTCATTCTTCAACATTTACAGTCACCTCTGCAAGGAATGCTCTAGTGCATTCATCCTCAGAGCACCGGACCTTTCGGTGGGTTTTTCTTCATTCTTCAATACTTCTGGCGGGTTGTTCTTCATTCTGCAAGAAATGTCTGGTGTTAAAATCCAGTATACACAAACCAAGCACTAGGCCATCCAGTGGGTTGATCTTTAGTCTTCTGCACTTGTATTCTTCTCTACAGTAAATACTAATGTGTTACCCAGTGCAGATCACTAGACTATCCAGTGAGGTCATCCATCTGCTTCAACAGCTGCAGCCTCTCTAGCAGAAATGCTTCGGTGTGATCCTCCGGTGCATACAAGCTAATCACCGGATCATCCGCTGGGTTGCTCTTCAGTCTTCAATAGCTACAACCTTCTCTGTAGGAAATGTTCCGGTGTCATCTAGTGCAGATCATCGAACTATCCAGTGAGGTTCTTAGCCTTCTCTCCTTTTATCAAAAACACTCTGGTGGTCTCATGTCCTATAGTGAGACAAATCTTCCTAGGATTTTTCCAATTCAATTAAATTTTGTCCCGGCTGCGGTGACTTCTTGATGTATTACAATATTCTTGACAAACATGTTAGTTCCAATGACTATGTTGTCATAATAACCAAAATCACAATCATGGGCTAATATGGCTATTTTCACTATAGACACATAAAGCTCCAGCTGCATATGTATCTGGTGGTATTTCGCCTGCAATGCTGGTACTGTGAGCGACTGTCATCGCTACTGGATCCTCAGGAATTTCCATGCCATTGTTCACCATGGCATTTGGATTTAACATCGTTGGGTCAACAAGTGGAATATCAACTCCCCTGACCATGAACATGAATCGATCGGTTCGGCTGCTTTGGCTGGCAGTGGTGTTGTCGACGCCACTCTCATCACCGTCAGTGTCCATGCACTGAATAACATCAGGCTCCTTGGGATCCCACTTGAGATGTCCCATCTCACGGTATGTGTCTAAGTATCTAGACTCGATAATATCGGTGCGGATCAGTTCACCTTGATGGTCCCAGCAGAAGATCATAGTTTCAAATGCGATCTTTGATCCGACTAGGGGCGATTCAAGGGTGATCGCTATTGACCCGAAGTGGTTGTAGAAGTCGACGTCGGAGAATACGGTGCCGATGTGTACTCGAGACATACTCGATCATGAAAAGCAGAAAACCCCTACCTGGCATGCCAACTGTCAAGGGTTTGTTCCTGACAACGTGTCCAAAAATAATGGAGTTACCTTCGTCGATTAAAGATTGAGCATGAAGCGAGGCACACACGATGTATACAGGTTCAGACCTTCGGTTGGAGTAATACCCTACGTCTTGTGTGGATAATTGTATGTATGTATTCACTCGAGTATAAACAATGTGACTAATCTATTACATGGAGTATAGTGGATCTAATCTAACATAAAGCTAAAGTCATCGAGTTTCTACTACGCCAAGGTCCTAATGCCTACCTCCAATAGTCAAGAGAAAAACCAGCCTCCTCGGGGGGTCTAGGTCCTTACCTTATATAAGGGTGATGTACCGCCTACTATCTAGTCATAGTTAATAGGACGTCATTTTCCTTGTCATTCAAGTAGATAGATCTGTCATGAATATTAGTCTTCTCGAGTTGGTTAAGCAATTGAGGTTTTCCTCGTATACACCTTCTAGATTCCGGACGTATCAAATATCGCGGATTCGGTTCTATAATATCCAAAGTTGTTAACTATGCAACCGACATACCCACCCATATACGTTATACTTCTTATGCGTATATACCACATGGTTAGATATTCGACAGATGCATGAGTAGTTTTATAGTCCTAAATTTTAGCTTATGAGACTGTTGTTTTGCGAAACAATGCCATCTTTCTCTTACATTCATATAACCTAAAATTCTACATGACATTGCATGAAATGATTGGTATGGACCAATATACTAGGTAAGCGTCCGTACGTTGCAACGGAAATATAAATATTAGACGTGATAATATTAAACGTAAACTCAATGTATAGAGATATAGATACGCCACAGAAGCATCACCGAATGAATATATTGGTAACGATACCGTAGTTTGATTTTAGATGTGATCAGAAAAAGGAGAGGAGATTACATGCTAATTTTCCTTCTATTTTTTATTTATTTTTATTAGTAACATAGGTTCTATATCTATAGCCGGTAAATATACAGAGAGATCAAAGGATAGAAATGAATAGCAAAAGTAACTAAATTTTTTGAATTATAGAAATTTTTATTAGATTTAAGATGAAAAAAGTAGAGGAAGAACTGATACGAGAACCACTCATTTTTTATATGGGAGAGACTTGCCCTTAGATGGATTAGTTCGTTGTGCTATTACATACGTGAGACAATGCCAGAAAAGGTAGAGTATACTATTCAAGAGGCTGGACAGCGATTCCAAAACACCGAGAGCCCACCAGCAGCACCTACCCATGCACCACCCAAACTCCAAGGCCAGGCGCAGGATTGGACCGCGACACGGCGGATAGCAACAACGTCCTCGCAGCAGCAGTACCCTCGGGCTCCGGCGACACGTGAATACGTGATGGACTGACCGACGATGGACGCGACGGGAGACCCTGACCACCGCCGCGCACGTCGTCCATCACGGGCCTCACGGCGACGCCTACACTGTGCGCGCCCGTCCGTGCCCGTCACACCGCCGCGCTCGCGTCCGGTGCGCCCGGCGCCTGTCGGCCGGCGAATGGCGATGACAGCGCGACCGCGCCGGCCTGTGGGCCGAATGGGCCATCTACGTACGTCCGCGCGCGCGGGATTCTCGACTCCGTTCACGTCCCAGCTCGCGTACGCACGACGAAACGGCCGCGCGGGCAAGCGCGACAGATCGGCGTCCGCGTGACGCGCGCGGGGGGAGCGAGCGTGGACGCCGACGGTGGACTACTCGGCAAGCGCGTGCGCGGCCGCACGGTCCCAAGACCAGGTGCGTGTCCGCCGCTCAGGTCTTGTCTTCTCTCTAGCGCGCCCCGGGTGTTTCCCGTGCTCGGGCTCGCGGTTCCAGTTGAGAGATGCTGCATCGGTCGCCGGAGCGTAACTGGCGTATCCCGTCCGTAGTCGACGTGCCGAGGCCCGACGGGTGGATCGGTACCCGTGCTCTTGCTACTAGCTAGTGGAGCACTTCGCCGTAGCCATCACTCCGTCTCATCCCGTACTTCTCACGGCGCTACGTTGTCTAGGTATGTGAATTCGTGATGTCTTGAATACTGTAAACCACTACCACCGGCACCGAGCAAGGCCAACACCTACTTATTGCTAGTAGCACTACGAATGCTATTTTATTAGGACAGCGAAAGTCACTTTTTTTTATACAACCGGAGATACTAGTTTTTGGGAACAAAATGATCTTTCGAAAGAGGGAATCATTGAAAGTATTATTCGATGGAAGTTTGACTGAGAGGCCTGATAATTTTGCTGGCAACGTGCAACCTCTGTTGGAGGCCCTAACAAGGTCAAAATCCAATCCAGCCAGAAAGTCCGTCAAAGTGTACCAGAATTTGGGAGCACGCAACAAGCTCTGCTTGAAATCTTTTTTTAAAATAATAATATTTTATTAGAAAATTATAAAAAATATTCAAAGTAAAAAATTATATAAATAGTTATTAATCAGTACACCAATTGTCGATAGATGGTTAGTCTACAATTGAAATGACAACTGACATCTATTTATATAATTTTTCTCATTTTAAATAATATTTTTGTAATTTTCTAATAAAATAATATTATTTAAAAAATCCTCTGCCTGCACCTCCCCGAGGAAAAGCAAGCAATTGATTTTTGATTTGTGTCTACGTCTTCACAGTTCACTCACATGCAGCAGAGACGATCCAAAACACAAGGCCTGGCACCGTGAATTGAATATTTGCACGAATTCGTGTGTCGTGGGTGTTTCCGAGGCGTTCTTGAGAACGTAAACCGCCTCTGGAGTCTCAATCGACGTGCATAAACAAAAGCAAACCCCAGGTTCCCTGCTCACCGACCTAGATGAATGTGAGGAGGTCGAGAGTTGCGACCTTCCTGCTCTAAACCCCAAATCCCAAGGAGCCAAACATGGAATACATGATTTTAATCCACGTATTTATTTTGTCGATTTGTGCCATTGGCCAATACAATATGACGTCAAAAGGTCCAAATTTATAGAATTTAAAAAATACATATTACAATAATGAAAATTTTAAAAATAATACTACTCCATTCCATATTATAGGGCGTCTACTTTTTTTCAGCTACTAAAGAGGTGGTGATGTTCCCTAATTTACCTCTAATTAATCGGACATCAGTTTAGCCGGTGCGTCTCCTTGTCTTTCGCTGCATGCCTGCGTCTTCTCGTCTTGCGCTCTAGTCCAGCGCGCTCCAGCAGTGGTCTTGTGTTTTGCGGTGCGCACACCCACGTTTAGCTGCTATCGTGCGTTTAGCGTCCGCGTTTAGCTGCTGCCGTGCGCGCCCCTCCCGCCTTTAGTTGCAGCATTTTGCGCGCGCTATGGATTTGCTCCAACCCCCTCCCGCGTTTATCTTCTTCCCTGCACGCATGGCAGATTGATTTGACAATTTGATTGAGCTATGGAGGGAAGGAAAAATTGGCAGAATCATTGAAAATTTAGAAACTTGCTACTCTCTCTCTACTCTCCTCCATTTGTATAAGTACTGATGAGCACCAAAGTGTACACATGAGTATTGATTAGCTTCAATGGCTAGGTTAGACCTTAATACTCCTACTATCCTGATCAATTAGGAAGAAGTTGAGGAGTTTGAAGGACCGATGTTTGACTTGAACTATAATCTCAAGTGGGATGATGATGCGAACGGAGTCAATGAAGATGGTGCTGCCAGGGACGGTGCCCCCGACCTTGTGCACGGAGGCGGCGAAGGAGGTGGTGCCTCAGATGATGACGCGCGCGACCGTGTGCACGTCGACACCGTCCACGGCCACGGCAGGCTGGATTTACATGGCGGTGGAGAAGCACATGTAGACGTTCCACCATAGGGAGAAGAAGAAGGTGATCGTTTTTCATCTCTGTCTCTCTCTGCTTTGGTTTCTACAGAGATTTATCGGCTTCGGCATGATGATCAGAATGTCATGTTATTTGTTGGTGCATGCACAGGTGCCATCGTTCTTGGGCTGAGCGAGGTCACACTGGGAGCCGGGCGAGGTCACGCCGGGCTTGGTCATGCTGTTGCCGGCCATGCGCAAGGAGAGGAGGTTGGTCGAGTCACTGGCATTAGTCTCGTTGGCCAAGGGCACGCCTGCCGCCGTAGGCTCCGCATGCTCGGTCTCAGCGGCCGTAGGCACACCATGCAAGGACTCGAGCTAACCGGGCATGGTCACGGTGTCGAGGACCAACGTGACAAGCACGGAGATGGCGAAGGAGGTGGTGCCTCGGATGGTGGTGGTGTTGCGCAAGGAGAGGAGGTTGGTCCTGTCGCTTGCGATAGTCTCGTCGGCCACGGGCACTCCTGCCACTGTGTGTTCGGTAGGCTCGGGCTCACTGGCCGCAGGGTCACCATGCACAGGCTCGGGCTCGCCGACCATGGAGACTGTGTAGAGGACCACGATGATGAGCATGGAGACGGCGAAGGAGAGGAGGTTGGTCACGTAGGGCACTGGCATGGGCATGGTGATGGTCATACCGTTGAGCTTGGGCTCATCGACCACACTGCCGAGGACGATGCACATCACAGCCACGAACACGAGCACCCTCATGAAACGAGTAAGGCTATTCCACTCAAAATTTTTGTTTTCATACGTGTTCCAGTACATTGTGCTTGTTCTTAAACATGCGACTAATTACATTTCCCATACATTAGATCAAGATGGCAATGTCATAAAGAGGAACCAGTACACAGATGATGAACGACGTAACATATATGCCATGATTTTAGAGATAACTTTGTTCGGCATTTTGAAGCGTGGAGTGACTAAGGCCGTTTCTAATGAAACTAGCGTGCCTTTGAGAGTTGTGCAGCGTATATGGCGCAATGGACAACAGGGTGGGGGGATACACGCAGTCGTGAGCAAGAAGCCAAAGAATTGTGGCCGCTAGAGAATAGCCTTCGATCCCGAAGCCATTAAAGAAATGCCATTGCTTAAGAGAATGACACTTTGAGATTTAGCCGAAGAACTGCATATGTCGATGACTACGTTGTTTAGGTCGTTGAAAGAAGGCAAGTTTAGGTGGCACACGAATGCCATCAAATTTACATTGACCGAAGGGAACAAGAGAGAAAGGGTACGTTTCTGCCTCTCAATGCTAGAAAACATCAGCCTACCGCAAGAACCAACTTTTCGTGGAATGTACAACATCGTGTACATAGACGAGAAGTGGTTCTACCGCACGAGGCAGACTCAGAACTACTATCTGTCGCCCGACGAGGAGGATCCAGAAAGAACCACACAAAGCAAGAATTTTATAGAGAAGGTGATGTTCCTCGCGGCTTTTGCGAGGCCTAGGTTTGACGGTGATGGTAATGTGACATTCTCAGGAAAGATAGGAATATTTCCTTTCACTTTCGTGGAGGCTGCGAAAAGAAGTAGCGCGAATAGGCCTGCCGGTACCTTAGTAACGAAGGTGATGCCGTCGGTTAACAAGGTTTTGCCCGCAATCAAGGAGAAATGGCCAACGGAGGAACATGGTACACCCGTATACATCCAGTAGGACAATGCTAGGACGCACATTACAGTAGATGATGTTGAGTTTTGTCATGCCGCAGTTGCTGATGGTTTTGACATAAGGATGATTTGCCAGCCGCCCAACTCTCCTGATCTCAATGTGTTAGACCTAGGTTTTTTTTGCCGCTCTTCAAGCAATGTTTCAAAAGACATGTCCGGATAATGTTGAAGACATCGTCACCAAGGTTGTCCAAGCTTTTGAGGAGTATCCGGTTGATAGGAGCAACCGTATTTTTCTCACTCACCAATCATGCATGGGTGAGATTTTACGTCAAAAAGGAGGGCAACACTACCATATTCCATACTTGAAGAAGCAATCACTATAGAGGAATGGCATTCTTCCCGAGTTTGTAGTGTGATCCGGAAATTTTAAACCAAGCAATTGACGTGGACTGCGAGGATTTACGGCTTCAACCAATTCGATTGCACGGTAATCCTACCCAACGAAGATTACTGTGCAATCGAATTGGTCGAAGCCGTAAATCCTCGTAGTCCACGTATAGTCGTCGTGGCTGCGCCGACAGCGAGAGCATCGTTGCCGGCTTCGCCACCTTGGGCGGTCTATAGGGAGCACGTGTAGCTCCATGTCTTCATCGTCATCAGCATTGTCAAGTAGCAACGAAATGTCGCCTCCGCCAAGTGCGCGCATGCCCAGGACGTCGTCGAATGTGCCACGCTGTTGCATGTCGCCGTTGTCGCTGCCGCCCAGCGCGCGCTTCGCCTGGCCGTGTACCTCCTCGACATGAAGCGCTCGTTTCATCGTGAAGTCGCCGTTGTCGCTGCTAGCGAGCACGTGTCGAGACCTGCAAGCAGATGCTCCATCGAGCAATCGTCGTCGTCACTGCCGGTGAGCACGTGCTTCGTGTGGGCGTGTTCGTTGTCCATGCATGTAGCGCCTCGCCGGACTCGGAAGAAATGGACTCGCAAAGGACTCGGATGGACTGTGGAAACATATGTACACGAAGCGCTAGCAGCGCCCATTGCATGCAGCAGCCGCACCCTTTGCATGCAGTAGCGCGTAAATACAGGCAGCAGCTATCGAGGCGTCGCCAAGCATGGGAGAAAGGAGAAAGTCAGGGCATTTTAGAGAGAACGTGTTGGAAGAGTGCTTTGCCGCCCTGTATTCTGGAACGAACCAGAAAAATTTAGACGCCCTGTAATATGGAATGTAGGGAGTATCTTTTAAAAATTACCGAAATAGTACCCTGCCAGCAATCATATTGTCATTTCATAGGTTGATATGCAGTGGGCTACCATTTTTAACGCAATTGGCAATACAACAGGGTACCTATCGGTATGTGGTGCCAATAGGTACATGTTGGAAATCAGGTATCGATAGGTATCCTGTTTAAGGGGCACGTCACCAACCCGAGGGGGGCAAACACCCCATTGTTTCGTTTCGGTTTTTAGAGAGAGGGGGGGGGGGAGGAGAGGAGGAAGTAGAAGCATCAGAATAGGTGGTAATTTTTTTTATGTTTTTCTTGTTCGTATAAATAGTATAGAATGCTTTAGAAAATTTAGATATAATTTTAGTATAGTTTAGAAAATTTAGTTTAGCGCGATGTAAAAATAAGTTTAGAAATTTTAATTTAGTTGTAGAAATTATACCACGATGTAAAAATAGATTTAGAAAATTTAGTTTAGTTGTAAAATAAGGGATCGAATATGTCCACTTCTTTTCTCCTACTATATGAAGGAGACTGGTGTAGTAATACGGCAAGGTGAACTACGTGGTTGATGGAGAGTCGCTAATTTCACTAAGCCTTGCACGACGTTGTCACAATGTCATACATCGTAATTACTATTGTCCAAGACGTGATGACATGAGTGAGACATCTAGGAAGAGGTCTCCATCACCACATGTTGTGTTGAACCCCTCACCAAGGCAGGAGGGATGTCGTTCCAGGTGCCAGAACCTAGGCTCACTTTCATATCCACACCAGGGTGGATGGATCTTATCATGTACGTTATATCGTTTTAGGGAAATTTGTTTTCTTGTATTCATGTTTCTAGCTATTAAGAATATTGTTTATAATGACATGTTTACAGTGGCAATTGTGGGCCTTTGTACCTGCAACGTCTACATCGTTGGGACCTATGGCCATAGAACAGATGACCGGTTCGCGGAGCCTCACGTCACTTAGGACATGTCGGCATATAGGTCGGTACCGGTAGTCTCCTGCCAACAAGATTATCTGTCAGCAGCACATATGACAGGAGGCATATAGACATCTCACTATGTCCCTTGTCGGTATTTTGTCTGCTGATATGGTACTGCTTCGACAATTTTCTAAAAATGGATATTATTTTTGTAATTTAATTAATTTAATATTATTTAAAAAACAAATTTATAGAGGTTCAATTCAGATTTTACTTTTGGATCAAGCCAAACTGTGAACGTTTGAAATAGATAGGGGCCGGTTCAATAGATGGTCCTTTGACGTCGATGAACTTTTGCTAACCCTGTTGATATAGTGTTATAGACCAGTAGAAGCGACGAAAGAAATTTCGAAAAAGAGAAAAAAAAAAACAGAGAGCAAAAGTTTTTTAGACAAGAAAGATAACTTCTCTCATCAGGGACCGATGTAGAGAAGCGCTGATCCACATCTCTCCCTCTTCTCCTCCATCTCTTTTCTTCTTCCTCCCTCTCAACCATAACAAAAAATTATTTGGAATGAAAAGATGAGAGCTCAAGGGTCCCTATTGACTACAAAACAGTAAGAGGCTGGAGCCCTTAGCACCTTTGATGCGCCCCTGCCTCCCCTCATTTTCCTTTCGGGGTGACCGGGTGAGCGAGGAAAACGACGGGAGTAACAGAGTGTCTTCATCAACGGCAAGCAAGGTGAAACGACCTTTTCTGTCCTATGTTACTACGCACCCTCTGGCCAAAATGCCAATGGTTAACGAGACGCAATTTTGGATGAACAATGGACTGTGGCATATATATGGTGGAAACTGAAAAAGGAGCCATCAATTATTAAAAGAAGGACCATCCAAATGAAATGACTATTTATAAGATGATTGTTGCCTAAAAAATATCTTCTTTGTGATGATTATTTTTGACGAGCTCACCAGTGGTTGCACGCGGAGCTCGCCGACCATGGCCACTGTAGGCAAGTGACACCACCAAAGACACATCCGTGTGGAGCTCGTCGGTCTCACTACCGCTTTTTCAACCTCCCGTCGAACTTCTTGTCGCCTCCCTCTTGTTCCTCATGCCGGCTTAATTAGGATGGTCCCGCAAACAAGGTTCACAAATGCGATCTAGCAAAAAAAAAAAAAAAACTAGATCCAGAGCATCCTTCAAAAACTAGAGAATTTGATAAAAATTCAGTCGAATTTGGTCAAAATACAATCAAATTCAATCAAATTTTGTTAAAAAATTTAAATTTTAAATTTAAACTTAACCGAAAATCGATTGATTTTTAAATACGAACCGCAATGAATTGATATGTAACCATATAATTCAAATGGTTACCGATACATTTGTGAATCCTACCCGCAAACCGCGTAAGGCACTCCCAAACTCGGCCGCAAACGGGCTCGTCCTGGGCGGGCGATACGCCGATCGACGGCAGAAGCGACAAGCTCGCCTCTGTCCCCTCCCCTGTCTCCTCCACCTCACCGACGAAGATGATATGGCGTACCGCCCATTACTGTTGGACGTGCTCTAGCTAGTCAAGAGGGTTACTTTTCGGAGATTTTTTCTTCATCGTAAGATCGGGCCTTTTCACCGGAGCGTGACGCGATGTGATGCGCGATTACCCAGCTGAGCTGCTGGCCACTTCGCCGCACACATGGTGACTGCACACGCCGACGGGCTGCTGGACGGACACTGGGCCTGCCCTGATGTGATCCGAACGTATCGCAGGCTGTCATGCCATGTTCTCTCCCTCTCACGACGCATTGACTTGGCGGAAAAAAACACTGCACTAAGCGCCGAGTAATCCATCGCTGCCGTGCCCGGCCACCTGCAGCGGCGTATGTAGATACGCGCGCCTTTACTTCCTCCTGTCCCCATCGGCGTCCTGACGACGCGTCGAATTTTTAGATTTTGAACTTTCCAAAATCTTTTTCTAAGACTTACCAGGACATAATGTGTAAAATTATTGTACCATGGTTATCAGCGTTCTCGTTAAATAGCACAGCGACATGTTAATTGATATTACGGTAGTTGTTATATATAATTTTATAAGTCTAATGTAAAAAGTTATATTTGATAATTATCATGATATCGTGCTATTTACCGTAATGTCACGATGTCGTATAAAAAGATTTATTATAAAAATGATTTTTATAAGGATCTATTTGTAGAATATATTTCTAAAAATGGTCAAAATATAAAATATCCACTGAGGACACTGGGTTATCTGTACAGATCGGGAATTCAATCGCTCTGCTCGTGGTTGTTTGTGTACCGGGAGTTGCTTTAGCCGGAAGCCTGGTGTGGTGGAATTGCTGCGTCAGGACGCACGGGGTGCTCATAATCGCTTTGCATAGTTCCGATGAACAGCACGCAATAAAGGGAGTGGCGGTGTTGTGATGCTTGCGCTACTTTCATGAGCGATTAGGACACTGCATTTGATTTGATTAGTTATCCTAACTAATATAGTTACTAGTCTCTTTTGTGATGTGATATTCAGCTTCTGAATTTCAATGCTGAATGCCCATTTCACTTCAATGATCAACGGGCTTAAAGAAGGTCCACTTCATCAAATTATGAGACTAACATACTGTTTCGGGCGTAGAAATTGGAGGCTTCAATTCGCTAAAAACTCTACGGTGATTCTCAGATGAGACGCATTAAGAAAAAAAGAAATCTAAAAAAAGCAGAAAATGCTGCTGTTGATTCTTTGGCATCAACTGTATATAAAAAGATCTACGGCTAATATCGGGCTGGGGCGCCACGAATCCGATGAGGATACGACTACCAGTCCTTAATCCCCACATATTCAGGTCTGTTTGATTGTGTTTTCTCTGATTTAATTTTTTTTTTTAAATGATTTTTTAAGAAAATAATTATGTAACTAGAAGTAATTCTTTAGTGATTCTCTTCTAATAAACTATACGAGAGATGATTCAGTGCGGGAAGTGAATAAGTGAAAGTTATTTTTTTAGCTCTCGATTTCTAGTTTTATTTCAGAGAATCACTCTCACAAATTTCACTTAAAAAACTAAAAATTAAAAATTACTATTTAACAGAGTTCTCAAATTTCAACCGGGAAACTGTTCTACAGCCCTAAATCTTGGAGATCGAACTCACAATCTTCACTTTCAATCTACGAATAGAAAAGGAGAAAACTACCGCTATGAGTACGACACAAACTACTTTAACCATGGCGGCGCCACAGCGTAGGGTCTTTCTACGGCGTGTCGCTTATGCGTACGTGGTGCAGAGTGTTCCTCCGGCGGCTCGTCGTTCGAGTACGTGCGGCCTTGTCATGGAGCTATTGGCCAGCCCTCGTATTCTACAGCAGCACACAACGCGCGGGCTCAGCGGCCTGAGAGAACAAGGCACACATAAATCGTGAGGCCGGGCAAGTGTATGGTGCTTGGTTGTGCAATGATTCGTGCATGTGGACACCAACTCACTTATACTACTACTTAAGACTTTAACGTGGATGATCCATCAGGCTTTAGACGTACAAATAAAAGTCAAGTACATTTTTTTATCAAATTGTGTTCGTCAAAATTCAAACTATAATATGAAAATAGAAATCGGTTGTAATTTTTATTTAATTATGTCTATCAAGATTTAAACTCGAGAATTCTAACCCTGATACTATATTAAGCTACATGCATCAGCCAACTCATCCAATAGCTAAGTTGACATGAAAAAGTAGATAATTCATTTATACTCCCCTTATATGAAGGCTCCCTCATGTTTCCGACGTGGTAATAGGAGCCGATTGCAATTTTTTTATTTCATTGCGTATACCAGGACTTAAACTCAAAACCTCTAATTCTAATACCATATTGAGCTGTATGCACCAGCCAACTAAATTCAATAAGTTTGAGAGACAAAAAACATCCTAGAAGCAGTTCATGCATATTGCGCATATTGCAACATCTCGATGAAAGTAAGTATGCAGATTGATCACGGTTGTTCTTCAATATCCACAACTATCCATATTATATGAGGAACCATCCAAATATTATTTTAATTAATCATTAAGACGATCATTTATATAATCAGGACTTCAACGATTAACTAGAATATCATCTTGATGGTCCCGATACGTGTTTTGTGTCTAAAATCATAATACATGCCTTACCAACATTTCACATCACAACACAACTTACTAAATAGCGAGTAATTAAGCTTATATTGCAAGTTCTTAAGCAATTGTAAATTCTCACAATTTATAGCAAAAGAGCTATGAAGATACTAAAACTAATCACCCACTAGATAAAGAGAAACTATGCAGCGGAAGGTAAAGCTATAAACAGCAAAACGAGAATGAAACCATATACCCTTAAGCTCCATCACAAAACACGATCTTCGAGTAGTTGCCTACTCATACCCGCCATCCACATTGGTGGACGTGAAGTAGCTAAAGACCAACTCCTCCACACCGATAGCATCTGAAAGAGCAGTGTGAGTACGAAGGTACTTGTAAGACTTAATCTATAATGTGTACTTATAGATAACCCAGCTCTAAGAATTATGAATTTAGATGTTAGCAAGAAAATGACCACATGGTTAAGTAGATTCATATGCAAAGATAGCTTGACATAAACATGTGAGCAACTATATTATACTAAAAGTATCATTCTACCATGTAACCAACATCATGAACATATAAGTAATTGGAATCATATTAGTATAACTGAACAGAATCACCTCAACCACACCAACCCATAATTGTGACTCTACGACCGATGCGGATGGACAAAAATATACTCATGACTAAGAGCACGATAATTCAAATTGATTTTATACCCTGCAAGTGATACTACTTTATCCACACGCCCCGAGTCCATTCTCTTGGCCCCTAAGGCAACCTTTCTCATACCCAGAATTACCCACTCACACATGCATCTATGGCACCGGAGTTACCGCGAGCATGTCACAGACACCTCTGGCTCCCCGCCACCTTGCTTCTCCTAATTTTTTCCACACGCGTTATAGGACCACAAGGTGAGCGTCGGCACGACGTATAGTACTAGGCTTGCCTTACCATTAGATCAACATACGGTGAGTACGGGAAGTGCTAAAGCCAACGACACCGACGGACGGTGATTAACCGATGGAAGCGGTCTATGGCATTTAGGTTCCTTTCCCGACTTACCCCTAGCACCGCCCACATCTCGCCTCATCCTCACACTCAAACATCTCGGTATCTTAGTCGTATCCTTTGAGAACAAGTAAGTAAGCACTAAGCTTGTGAACCGAAATTGAACTACCGCTCGACTTCTACCGAAAGATCTATGCATTTTTAAGCATTTCGAGCAACTCTTAGGTTAGACACCAACAATATTATTAAGGCTACACGGATACATGTTACCAATAATACAAGGGAAAGATAATACATCAATATAGATTCTATCTATATCAACTCGACACTAGACTCATTCTCATGCAAAAATACATAAAGCATAGTTTACCACAATAGACACATATTGATCTAAAGTACTGGAAAGAGTATGCTTAGATATTTGCCTTGCTGCTTTGGTGACCGCCTAATGCTACCCACGCAACACTCGCAAGTGTCGTCTTTGTCCACGCTCGCATCATGCTCTGGTTCTTCGTTCACTAAAGAAGAACGTATGCAATGATGAGCATGAATGAGGAGCAACAATGTATGCTACAATATGCATAACAACATATTAAGGGTGCAAGATATGCGAAAGAATAACAAACTTTATGATCTAAACAACGCCGAAAAACTAACATGCGGCTAGAGATTTCGGTCTGGACTTGAAACATGCGGGTTGCGGAACCTCCGGGGTGTACTCCGGACAGGAATTCTCGGTTAGCCATTTTTGGATTAACTTGGAAGTTCAAGGCTGAGTCTGAAACCTTCGGGTTAGGCCAGAATGTTCTGGTGAGGCTCCGAGAGAGGATGCTCGGTCAAAAGCACCGTAAAATACCAGGACCCTCCGGGTTTAACCCAGATTATACAGGTTGGCAGACTTGAACTTTTCGATGACTTTCCTCGGTCAATTTGATTCACATGTTAAATCTATCATATATAGACATGAATACACACTACACAATGGTTTCTAGACCCAAAATGCACCCTAAACCCTAACGTTTTCAAGTACAATACAACGGGGTTTTCCCTGGGCTACCCGAAACCTCCGGGTTTAACCCGGGCTATCCGGGTTGCTGCAGACATGTCTTTTTGCGGGAAAAAAATGGTCAATTTCATTTGCATGCTTCCTCGATCCAAGGAGAAAAGGTTTTGCACTAGTTCATAGGGTCTAGACATCACTCAGTAACTAGCAACTCAATTTCCTAGCTCGAAACTTATCCAAAATCCTCAAATTCGTTCCCAGGCTCAACAACATGAGGCACTTCACAACTTTGCAACCGAAGCTCCAAAATTGGATTTCAACCAACCAAACCATGTATTCTTGCAATGGGAGCCTAGGAGATTCACCCAAGATGCTTTGTCGATGTTAGTGACCGTCGGTGGAAGGTGGAAAAGCTCAAGAAGTGGAAGAACACCGATACTCCTCGTGCTTTAACCAAGAACACCAAAAGACATTAAAACTGGCTCGAATCCTTCGGAAAAATAAAAATAAATTGGATAGATGAGGAGCTTAGGAGCTAAGGAACGCGTGAGTACCACAGGCAGACCTCAATTTGGCTTCTAGAAGGTTGATTCAAGGAAGAGAGAGAGGGAGAGGGAGGGAGAGAGAGAGAGAGAGAGAGAGAGAGAGAGAGATAGAGAGAGAGAGAGGGAGGGAGATGGGAGCTGCTCTCTTGCCTTGGCCGGTTGGAGAGAGCGTGTGGGAGTGAGAGAGATAGAGGGAGCATGTGAGGCTGCTACCCAAGGGAGAGAGGGAGTGGTTGGCCACCCATGTGAGCTCCACATGCTAGAAAAAGATGCCTATTTTAACTGCGAATTCTATTCTTTTATCTCCCGAATTACTTTCTCTCAAACGATTGACTCTAAAAGAAATACTCTAATGTTCCAAAACAAAAATTACACAAAACTAAATATAATACTTAGGAAGCATGATTATGCTTAATTACATGATTACAATTTTGGGACGTGACACCTTGCCAATTCAGCAACCACTCCTACATGTCCATAACACAAGTGTTTTTCTTTTTGATGAAACCGAAGGGTTTCCTCCTACATTATATATATATAGCCCACAACGCCTACCACTAACCCTGAGCGCCTACGCTGCATGGGCTCCGCCCCCATGCACCCTCCCCGCGCCACATGGGCCTCACACCACGTGGGTTTCTGATGAGCCTATGGCTTCTTCAAATGCAATCAATACCTCCAATAATCCTCAAATCATACAAGTTTCAATTACAAGAGCACGTGCATGACAATTAGACCACCAGGTGAACTTGTCACTTGTTGTTCATGCTTCGTTGGATAGATTACTACTAAATTTTTGTGATATTTTATTACTTAGGAACGTGTGAGAAGCACTACAACCTTACCTAGACATCACCCCTCGAAGGCAAAGTCTACTCGGATTCGAGCTCTGGTTGAAGTCGTGGTCGTGGTCGAGTCTTAAGACAGTATGTCAGTAAAACGGGCATAACTCTTTCATACGAAGTCTGTTTTAGGCGTTCTTGGACTTGCAGAAAAGCTTATGTCGAGCCCTTTCCAATGGATCTATGCTCGACCAAATATTCCTTATAGTTTAGTTAGAGTCGAAGGAATAAGGTGCTACATCACCGTTCTGGACCCTGTCGGGTTTTATAATCGTGTCGAGGTCGGAGTCCAGGTTGTGCACGCCTCTTTCCACAGCTGCACAACCCTACGTTGACCCCCTCATGTCCCCCTATAAATATACGGTAGCCGTCATAGTTTAGGCTTGAGTTTAGCTTAAATTATTCTGTTTTAGACAGTTTTGCTGTTTATCGGTTTGCTAAATCCCAACTCGAGTACTTCATTAGTAATTAGCAATATTCAGATTGCAACTACATATTCCTGGTTGTGTTCTCAATTCGCTTGCAGAAAAAGCCTTCTTGGTGAGGTCAATCGCGTCTTGGCACACTTGATAACCATAGAGTAGTTGTGTAGTTGTTTGAGGGTTCTCGATCTGTTTTGTTCGGAGCCTTTAGATCGTCAACGTTGAAGCTCTACCAATCGACCTATCATATTACCTTTCGGAAGATCTATCAAATGCGCATCAGCTTCGATCCAGCGCTCCGCCGTTCTAGCTTTCTAGCTCCTCCCGTGCACGCATGCGGACTCGCACCATTCAAGGGCTCCAAGTGTTGGCCCATGCGTGCAACTTTTGCACCATGCATGCAAGTGTGTCAGTAGTTAAAATCATATGCATGTATTTTTTTTGTAGCTAAACAATATGCATGTATGTATACATGAGACAACATGTTATCTTAGTATGACAATCAAAGGAGCTCAGAACGCAAAAACACAAAAATTACTGACGACTACTCAATATTGACACTATTGAACAATTTGACTTACAGCTTAATAGACATTCAGTAGTTTTGAAGTTTCATTAATTCTATAGTTAATGGAAGTTAAGTAGTTCTTAGTAGTTCAATAGCTCTTAGTAGTAGAATTAGCTAACATTAAATTGTCAACTACTAAATATCTAACTAATGACAAACTTATAACTACTGAAACTATTGAATACCTGACTAACATAGAACTACTAAAACTACTGAGTATCTGAGAAATACTTACTAACCTATAATTTCTGGATACCTGACTACTGAAACTACTGAATACTTGAGTACTACTGACTAACCTAAAATTACTAAGGATTACTAACCAATCTAGAACTATTGAAACTACTAGATACCTGAGGAGACTAACTTAGAACTATTGAAACTACTGTATACATGACTACTGATTGACCTAAAACTACCGAATAATTTTACCATGACTTGAAATTACTGAACAACTACTGCCAACTACTGACAACTACACTAAACTACTGATACTACTGAACAAAACTACTAAACATGGGACATCACATAAAAAAGAGCTACCAATCGATCCTTTATGGCCACTAAAAAGCTCGAAAATAGCTTGCATGAATAGTAGCCTAACTAACTCGTGAGAATTCCAACTGGGCAATAATATATTGGGTACCATGCATCAACCCAATCGATAGGTTTAAATAACAACAATGGCCTCACCGGCCATGACAAGATCCCTCTGATATGATCCAATGGTGCGCTGGTGACCTGAACGGGAAATCCAACACTGGAACATGGGACGTTCAGCCTGCTCATGTTCTCGAGTCACAGACATGGGCACGAGCGACGCAGGTGTGAGGACGGGGTGAGTGGTGTGAGCATAGGGGCGAGGGCGCATGGGCACTCGAGCCGAGCGAGCAAGCGCGGCATGAGGGACAAGTTGGGCTAGTTGGATGTTGGGCTAGCTGCTACAATAAGGCCCCGTTTGGCTCTGTGAATCAATCCAGATTCACGGTAGAATCGGGCAGAGAGCAAGCCAAACAGTAGCATTGGAAATGTTTCTGGTTGAAACATTCCATGGAATCAGGCTGAAACGTCGAAACAGCTGGGAGGCCATTTCTCACCGTTTCCAACTGGACAAGTTTTCGAACAACCCCTTGGACTTCAAGCCAATTTATGCACAAATGCCACTAGCCAACGGTCCAAAACACTCGTGCGTCTTTGCCCGTTCCCTGCCGCTCCCTCCTCGCCCCGAACGAATCTCACTTTGGTCCCCATTCGCTCGGCTGCCGCCGCCCACTCGTCTGGCCATCGCTGGCACCACCACCGCTCGTGCCACCCACAGCTCGTGCCCAAGGTTGCACCGTTTGTCGCCCATGCCTAAGGTTGCGTCATCCATCGCCTCAAGCCCATTGACGCCCATCCGTCGCCCATGCCATAGCCACCGTCGCCGCGCTTCAAGGTCCCTAAGCCGTTCTCATTGTCCTTCCCTGTGAATCATTAGATGTTGTAGGACTCCCTGCCCGTGAATCATTAGATATTGTAGGCCTCCCTGCCCGTGAATCATTAGATCTATGTTCATACCGATTTGCAATGTGTGCTAGGTCGCTGGCAATGCCGTCCAGTTCGCTAGGAGGCTGTGGACCGCGCTGACGCCAGCCTGCTACCTGTGCCACCGCCGCCAGTGCTGTCGCCCGCGCTGTACAGGTGAGCCATCCTCGCTGTTCCTCCCTTCCTTACATCTAGCGCATTCGAAAGAGAGCAGAAATGCAATGGCAATGATGTGCAGTTCAGGAGATCTGATTATTGCAACCGGTTTGTGTGTGTAGTTCAATATAATTGTTCAGTATTCACTTGTGCAATGCTCTCAATTTGCTGCTCTCATTCACTTGTGCATTGCTCTCATTTTGCTGCTCTCATTCACTTTGTGGATCTTTGAATGATTTGGGCAGTGTTCACTTGTGCATACTTTTAAGTACTTTCTGAATTTTTTTCTTCTTCTTTTGAGTAGATGGCTGAATGGTATGATGAAAACACTATGATCATTTGTGAGTTGTTTGCTGAACAAGTGAGGTGTGGAAATCGTTCGAGTACCCATTTGAATAATATTGGGTACAACAATGTGATTGAAAAGTTTCAAAAGAGGACCAATCTTTTATACAAAAGATCCCAATTTAAGAACAAATGGGCTAAACTGAAATGAGAGTATGGTGCCTGGAAGAAACTGTTGACACAAACTGGATTAGGTTGGGATGAGAACAAGGGAACGATGAAAATGAGTGAGGAATGGTGGAAGAAGATTAGAAAAGTAAGTTTGTAAATTGTAATTTCATTGTTCTTAACATGCTTCGACCCACATTTCATTGTCTAAAATTTACCATTCATGTTGACAGGAAATTCCAGGTAGCGGGAAGTTCAAAGAGAAGCCACTTCAAAATGAAGAAGAGTTAAAGGTTATGTTTGAGGATCTTAGAAACACCGGTGATGACCATTTTTGTGCTTCATCCGGTGTTATGCCTCAAGATGAATCATATGGTGGTGATGAGCTTGCAGAGTCTGATGATGACAACGAGGCAGAAGAAATAACACCCCCTATGAAGGCCAAAGGAAAGAGAGCTTGTGGTGCCATGGACAAGGGAAAAAGACCTAGGACAAGTGGTGGACAGTGGATACAAGAGCAGATTACTAAAATTGTTTCTTTGAATGAGAAGTCTGCAACGTCTGTTGAGTCACTGGCAAAAAGGGATGAAAGCTCAGGGTGTTCCATCAAGGATGTCATGGCCCTTGTGAAGGAGTGTGGTGCATCTCCTGGTACAAAGGACTTCTTCATTGCTACAGAGCTGGTCACCAAGAGAGCTGAAAGGGAGATGTTTATGACTATAGACGCCCCGTTAGACCGTTTTCAGTGGCTCTGGATGAAGCACTTTGTCAAGTATGGCAACATGTGATACATGCTATTGTAGCATGAAGATTGTATGTTTGTCGTACCTTAGGCTTGCACTTGTAATGTTAAACCTTGTGTTGTGACTTATGTTTATCGTACCTTAGGCTTGCACTAGTAATGTTGAACCTTGTGTTGTGATTTATGTATGTTGTACCTTAGCCATTAACTTGTTAAATGTGTGATGTTATACAGATGTCTAGTTCTGGAAGTGAAAGGAGTGGGAATGACTCTGATGATGAAGATGTTAATGCTTTAGAGGTAATACGTCATTACCAAGAGGTACAATCCAATTCGTTTCATGCTGTTACTTTGATGCACAATTATTACATGACCTATCATGACAAGAATCCACCAAGAACCTCACAGTTGAGTGAATATGCATGGCTTATGGAAACATTGAACACACCGGGAGAAAGTCATAGGATGTTCAGGATGAATGATAGGTTGTTTCATACATTGCATGACATTTTGGTGAGTAATTATGGACTACAATCAACCATCCATATTAGTTCTATGGAAGTACTTGCTATCTTTCTGTGTCTTTGTGGTCAAAATAGATCAAACAGTTCTGTTCAAAATACATTCAAGCACTCAGGGGAGACAATAAGTAGAAAGTTTGATGAGGTATTGCAGTGCCTGGTTAGGATGGCTAAGGATTACATACGACCTCAAGATCATAACTTCAATAATGTGCACACTAGGATTACTGGGGATTAAAGGATGTGGCCACATTTTAAGGACTGTATTGGAGCCATTGACGGAACACACATCTTAGCTATACCACCGGCACGATATTATGTTAGATACATTGGAAGAACAGGAAGTTCAACCCAAAATGTGATGGTAGTGGTTGATTTTGACTTGTGTTTCACCTATGCTTCTATTGGTCAGCCTGGGTCCATGCAGGACACAAGTATGCTCTTTCATGCTATTCAACATGATACCCACGCTTTCCCACATCCTCCAATAGGAAAATATTACGTTGTCGATTACCTAAATAAACCAGGCTACTTATCACCATACAAGGGTCAAAGGTATCATGTTCCTGATTGGAGGAGGGGTTCTGCTCCAAGTGGTGAGCAAGAGATATTCAACTATTTGCACTCAAGTCTTTGTAATGTTGTTGAGAGCATCTTTGGTGTATGGAAGATGAAGTGGAGAATTCTTCTCAAGATGCCGAGTTATCCAATGCCCAAGCAAAAGGGGATTGTGGCTGCTACCATGTGCCTCCATAATTTCATTCGTGAAAATCATTCACTACTTGACGTAGATTTTTGATGATGTGATGAGGATCCCAACTATATGCCCACGATACCGCAATGATATGCACGACATGCACCATCTCATAATGCATCCGATGCGTCGATATACGATCCAAGTGACATTAATATGGATAAGTTTCGTGATGATCTTGCAAGAGCAATAATACAATCTAGAAGATAGCTCAATTGCACTACATTCCTCTCTTTCAAGAATCTGAATCTAGATAGCTAGCCAAACGAGTTACAGAGGTGATTCTGATTCACCAGAGAAACGTTTCCAAGAGAATCTGAAACTGAAATATTTCTGGAAGAATCTGAATCCCCACCAAACGCGCCCTAAATGACAGGGAAGGGGAGTGGACTGGGTTGGTTAGTTGGGTTAGATGTTATGTCCCAGGTGTAAAATAATACTATATATACAGAGAGAGAAAGAGAATATAACACAAGTTTTTCACGTACTCAGAGTAAGAAACTTCTAACATTCTTCTTTCAGTCTGGCTATATATTAGGGTTAGATATATAGAAAGTTTAGAGGATCGTAGGTGAATTCTAGTACCTATAACTATTTTAGTTATTCTTTACTTGTTTGGAACGAAGAAATAAACGGGTAATCCTAACATATATTCGGATATTTGTACTTCTATATAGTTTATACTTCCAAAGGCATTTCTTATACCTTTAGCTTTTGTGGTTAAATATTACAAACAATAAAAATTCTTAGTAATAAAATGATTATCTTATATCACTGAAAGAATTACGTCCCATTCTATACACATTACTTTTAAGGAGATGCGTGTTTTGTACGGATTTAAATGTACTATTATATCATTAGAATAAAAGCATGTGAGTAAATTAACTTACAAAACTACAAATATATAAAAATGACCAACATTTACATTGAAATAAAATTATACACGTTGCTAGCCTGTGCATACGGACTGGTTGATAGGCTAGTTTAGTCAAAAGATTAGGAGAAAAGAATGGATCCTAAAAGACTGTACGAGAGAGGGAGATGATTATAGGAATTTTGAGGATTCAGTTTTGTTTTTACTAATAAATCTGAAAATTTGGATCGCAAAATAACCTTTCCTAATAGGACGAAATGTTTACTTACTGCTATAAACATGAGAAAATATCTGGTCAATCAAAGCACAAGCGAACAAGACCAGTTCCACCCAGCAATGGCGCAATCCCAACCGATTTGAGAATTTTAACTTTTTGTCACACTTAGAAAATAATAATTCTCATCCTCGCTCGCATATGAAACTACTTGAGTCCCTAACAATGAATCTCATTATAAAATTGTTATCACTCCCGTAAATTGTTAAATAATCCAACCGAATCCAGCCCCATGAGTGACACACCTCCCCATCACATCCACACACCCCGATGCCCCCACTCCCCATCATTTTCAGTTAGACAAATCCCCCTCCTCCAGCCAAGCAATGCTCCGTCCGTCTGTCTCTGTGCGCGTGAGGAGACGAGGAGGGGATAGGTGTGCTCAATTAGATACTCCCCTCGTTGCCATCACCACCCTCACACATTCCCACGCACACGTTTCCCCATACACGCACCCCAGGCGAGCCATAGATGCTGTGCGCGCGTACATGGTCACACCCATAGCACAGGGAGGCGCCTTTGCGTCGCATGGTCACTCGTGCCCCCCTCGCCCTCTCCCCTTGTGCTGTACAGTAGTAGCAGTGGTGCTGTGCCGTGTGTTGGTTGCCGGTAGCCACAGCCCACAGTGGGTGGGCGGACGGGCGTAGCAGAAGCAGAGCGAGCTGCGAAAACCTTGGACAGGAGTTGAGAGGCCCTATCTTTTCATGTCCATCTCCGAGTGAGCGAGCGAGACCGACTGATTGATGCGTGATGCCTCACTAGCTGCGCCCCCTTTGTGGCAAATCTCATCAGCAACAGAGACCGCTGGTGTGACAACTAGTTGTCAAGACATCTTCTCTTCTCTCTCCTCGCCCGGCTCTCTCCATATCTCTCGCCCTGTCTTCTTCCTTCTTCCTTCACCCTTGAGAGAGAGGGGGAGAGAGAGAAGGGAAAAGAGTGGGGAGAGGAAGAGGGATGGAGCGGAGGCGGAAGGCAATGTGGCTGTACCCAAAGGTGGTTGGCTTCAATCCTCCGGAGAGATGGGGCCACTCCGCCTGCTTCTTCGAAGGAGTCGTCTACGTGTTCGGGGTATGCATTCGTGAGTCGGCTGCCAATTTTGTTCATGTTCTTGATCATGCCTTCCCCTAGATTGTTCTTCATCTTTGCTTCCAATTCTTTTATAAATTTTGCATTTTGACGCTTCTCTTGAGCCGTGGAAACTTAGTGGTCACTCGGCTGGAAAGCAGTTGAAAGCCTGGCGAGCCTGAGTGGATTAACATGAAGAGTTCGTGAGCTCTGACGCTTTTTTGGGGATTCTTTTGGCCAAAAAAGTCGTATCTTTTCCGGTGTTAGTCCTTTGGAGTTGTGTTTTGTCTTGTTGCAGACTTGCAGCTCCCAGAGATGTAGTCGCAAGCAAAATGTTTTGCAGCTTTCACCTAAAGCGAGCGAGTTCTTTGCTGTAATATTCCTCCATAATGAAAAAAGTAGCAGTAAAGGAAAAGTAGGTTTGCCTTACGTTGAATTATTGCCAGTTTGTCACCACCTGCAAACCAACATGTTAGTGGATCTTTGACACCTCCAATCTTCTATTGTAGCAAAAACTTTTGCATCAGAAACCATTTGTTCACCCCACACCTCACACCTTCGATCGGTTCTTACTGCGCCGACCGAGACGCCGTCCTCTGCTGCTCAACATCGATCGATGGCCTCCAAACATTTCACAGCTCGCTACGCATGCAAACAGTGAAACAGACCAGTAGACATCACATGGTTTCACAGTCATCTTTCACAAGATCGAACGATCAATCTGCAAGGTGTTCATGTGGTCAATGGCTATGGTCACTTCTCTGTAGTTGATATGGAGTAATGACCTGTGACGAAGTTGTAATGCAATTATGCAATGACATGAACCAGGGATGCTGCGGCGGACTGCACTTCAGCGACGTGCTGACCCTGAACGTGGAGACCATGGCGTGGAGCTCCCTCGCCACGACGGGGCAGCGCCCGGGGACGCGGGACAGCCACGGCGCGGCGCTGGTGGGCCACCGGATGCTTGTGTTCGGGGGCACCAACGGCGGCAAGAAGGTGAACGACCTCCACGTGCTCGACCTGCGCACCGGGGAGTGGACCCGGCCGCAGTGCAAGGGGACACCGCCGTCGCCGCGGGAGAGCCACACCGTGACCGTGGTCGGCGGCGACAGGCTCGTGGTGTTCGGCGGGAGCGGGGAGGGGGAGGGCAACTACCTCAGCGACGTGCACGTGCTGGACGTGCCCACCATGACGTGGTCCTCGCCGGAGGTGAAGGGCGACTACGCGCCCGCCCCCAGGGACAGCCACGGCGCCGTCGCCGTCGGCGGCAGGCTGTTCGTCTACGGTGGGGACTGCGGCGACCGATACCATGGCGAGGTGGACGTGCTCGACGTCGACACCATGGCGTGGTCAAGGGTAAGCGTCACGTCCTTGTCATGTATAGTAGCTTGGCTCAAATGTGACAGCCCTGACAGATGCATATGTTCCCGGTGTATAGATCGGTTGCCATTATCTTTCGCTTTCCAATCGTGACAGTGACTTTGCTACATTAGATTTCTCGTAATATGCCTAGGAGTTTATTATCCCTCATGCTGATTGCCACAATGTTTAACTGCAGAACATTGCTTGTTTCAGCTTGAAAACTAGCTTAGATTCAAATCAGACAAGAAATTTCTCAATTTAATTTGCAAGCTATGTTAATTGTCTTGTGTGCTAACTTAACTTCATCCATTCGCAGTTTGCAGTAAAAGGAGCCTCACCTGGTGTCCGAGCAGGTCATGCAGCTGTAAGCGTCGGGTCTAAGGTTAGCATCAGTTACTGAAACAATCGGAACAATTTCTATGAGAGAACTCTTTTACTGGATCCTGAATAAAGCGTGCCTGTGTAGGTTTATATTATTGGAGGAGTTGGAGATAAGCAATATTACAGTGATGTCTGGATTCTTGATGTCACTAATCGTTCATGGAATCAGCTCGAGGTATGCGGGCAGCAACCGCAGGGACGGTTTTCTCATACCGCGGTAGTCATGAATACTGACATTGCAATCTATGGAGGGTAAGTTTGCAGGAACAGATTAAGCCTACATAGTAGATTTGTAGTTTGTCAAAAACAATGTTTAATAGTTGGTTAACAACTTGACATACCTTGGAAAATTCATAGATGTGGTGAAGATGAACGTCCCCTGAATGAGCTGCTCATTCTGCAATTGGGCTCCGAGCATCCAAATGGCCGCTACAACATTTCAATGTGCAAGGTTCTTAGCAACCACTGGAGCCAGGAGAAGCGGAAATTCTTGAGAGCAGGGAATGTGAGTAGCTTAACTTGCATACAGTAGTCTTCATGTTAATTCTTTCTGTAATACCGAGCATGATGCGCTAGTAGTTACAGCAGAAGGATGCAAGCGTGAGTAATGGATATGCCGGTCAGAAGCCTCGAGAAGCAGAAATCGAGCAAAGAAACCCATTCCTGCGTGGTCTAGGTAATTGGATTTCGGAAACACAAAAAATGCTGTTCATTAGGTGTTAATTGTTATATTTGTGATGCTTAAATGCATTGGCTATATTGTTAAATTCTTCAGACAATGGCCATGTGAAAAGAAGAAAAACCGGTGATATTCGCCCGAATGAGGCCGAGTCGGAGCAAGAGGAGCACTCACTGTCTCTTTCCCAGCATTCTTCACCGTCCCAATCTGATCAGGAGCAGAATGGGGCTCACAAACTTTCAGCGTCTCCTAACCCATCGATTTCAGCCCTGCAACCATTCGTTCGCCTCAATGCCAATGGCACCCTGAGGGCTCCTGGACCTGGAGGCATTTCGTCAAGGCCTCTGAAGACCGATCAGTTTCTCCGCACCATCGCACCGCAGCAACGGCACGAAGTGCAGTTCCTGACCTCTGATCATAAGCTGCAGCCCCGGCCTCCCGGTCCACCCCTTGTATGCCATTCTTATCACATCACCAACTCATCAGGGAAAATGTTCAGCAGTATCATTCATGTATCTTAATGGCTACTGTTATGGTTGCTTAATCTGCAGATTGGGGCAGAGGTTCATGGAACAATTGATGGAGCTTTTGACTCGGGGTACCTCACGACCGCCGTGGTGAACGGTCAGCTCTTCAGAGGCGTTCTGTTTGCTCCTGTAAGCATATCCATCTGGAAACCAGTTGCAAATGATTCATGCTTTGCATCATTGCATGTTCTTGACGTTTCTCGCCTTTTGATCTCATCTCAGGGACCTGGAGTGACGGGTCCAAGACCCACGGTGCACCACCAGATCCTGACGAGCTCGGCCGTGCCTCCCCAGCAGCGCCCATCGCTGGCTCACGCCATCCCGGTCCATGCCCGGCCGGTGCCACAGGCGACAGGCTTTGTGCTCCCGGACTGCACCCGCCATGGGCGGCAAGGGTTCCCGGCGAAGGCCGTCAAGTCTGAGCCGGAGAGGGGCAGCAATGACCTGCATGATGTTGTGCTCACGCTGGGAGGGCCTGGAGGGGGCAAGTGAGCCCCTTTCTGAACGCTTGAGATCCAAGCCCTGCTGTTTGTCTCTTGGCTTGCTTTGTAAATTAGGCATTCTGGTTGAGAAAAAAATAAGACCAGTAGCTTTGTGTAACCTTCCCAGTTGGTTTCTAGGGTTCTTTTTATCCGTGATTTTACATATGAATATAGTGTTAGCTTGATGCAGTTAGTTCTGCTATGAGCAGTAGTAGTGTTGTGAGCTTTTCTGGACTCTTAGACCTGTTAGTCTTTTCTGATGGCACGAAACAGTTTGGTTCCTGCCTTTGAGAAGGGAACAATTTTGCTTCCATTTACTCAATATCCGTGTCATACGACCTGAAATTATAAGTTCTGGTCCAGTTACTTGAAAAGACAGCATAAACCAAGAGTTAATCAACATCCCATAGTGGCAGAACTGCTGCTGCCTTGGGTAGAAATTAGAGGGTTCTCAATGCCTCCATATCCACCGATTACTATGCAGTCGTCTCGTGCTACCATATTCCACTACTATTTAAGGATATTCTCACTCCAAGAATTAGACAGTATAAGAAATTATCGGGGTTTATGTAAAATCGTTCTATCCAAAAGGTACAATGGTTCAAAGAGTGTCATTTTGCTTTTCCAAACACTAGGTTTGAACATTTGCAAATTATATACTTAGATTTGTCTCAAAAAACAGTTTCATAATTATAGTTGTGCTGCATTCCACAATATATGCAATATAATTAATTGTGAAAGCTGAATAGTGTTCAAAACATCATTTTCCCCCCTTACCAGAACCAGTACAAAATGTTTAACACAAATGGCCCTGATAAAACTATCTAGTGGTTTCAACAAAATGGCACGACGCGGACACAATATAACTACCATGTTCAGCAACCATATATAATTTTTGCGAATAAATAACTTTATTCGATTTCAAGTTCAACACGGTATGACACGACAGAAGCCTATGCGACATGCATCACTTGTTGACACCTTTAAACGATCGTCCTGCAGGCAATTATTTCCGGTCCGAATGGCTGCCCTGTTCACAAAGACCTATCCACACCACTTCGGGAGAGCATGAACATATCATTGTCAGGGTATCAAACTGATGGCACACTGGCCGCAAGACATGGAAAGGGAAACGACTCTGTAGTAGGATTCTTGCTCTAGTACAGCAAGTCTGTAACAGCAATGTCATTCAGAAGAAAAGTAAAAAAGAAGTATCAGAAAAAAAGCCTAGTAGACAAGACCTCACGTTGCACTTGGAAGAATCTGATTGCTCCGGAGTGCTTCTTGCAAGAGCACCAAAAGCTGGAACACCAACCCAGCCATGAGCTATCCTTTACATGGAACAGCGAAAGATAGCCAAAACAGTTGCCTCTTATCACATCTGCTTTCTGATGCTCGTGGAAGGGATCAGTTAAGATTTAATCGCTGAAGTAAAATTGGGGTTGAAGATAAATGTGTATCATCGACCCTTGTCGCCCATCCTCTTGAGTAACTTCCCAATGTCGTAACAGATCTCAATATTATCGTCTTTGATCTGTTGACGGAGTGAAGGGCTCCTCTTACCGGCTGCCAAGTATGTGTGTAAGAGGGACTCGTATGCTTTCCCGTCGATGCACCCTAGCGTCCTCAGGCAGTTGCAGAACCTCTCAGCACCCTCGGCATCCTTGTGTTCTTCTAAATACTTCTGGAACTTGTGGATCTTATCCTGATCGAGCTTCCCTGCTTTCTTGGGGAGTTTGGTCATATTCTCGACCCAGTTCAGGGCCGTGTTCATGTCCCCCTTAGCCATGTAGTGATCAAGAAACAACTCGCATGTTTTGGAGTCAAAATCTGCACCTTTTTCCTTGGCCTTCTCCCACAACGACTCCGCTTCTTCAGTCATGCCATTCTTCAGATGGCTGCGAATCATCATATTTGTCAGCCTCACATCATAGGTTTCATAATTGGATTCCCACTCCTCAAAAATCTGGTTCATGCGATCAAAATCATTGAGCTTATAAAGAGCTTGAAGCATGCCAAGGTAGCTTGTGTTGGTCACCTTAGAGAAATTGGCCTTTATCACGTCCCACACCCTATTGACCTCGCTCAAATTACCAGCTGAAGCATATAGGCTCATAAGGAAATCAAAAGGTTGCCTGCCATCATTAGAACTAATAAGCCCCTCAAGTTTCTTCAGAGCAGACTCTGCTTTTTCAACCAGACCAGCATTTACATAGATAGAAGCGAGTGTGCTATATGCTGACCACCCTAGAGTCACGTCTTTTTCTACCATTTCTTTTAGAAGTTCTTCAACAGCATCTATCTTGTTTGATGCTGCATAACTGGTCATCAGAATGCAGCATGTGAGGCTATCTGGTTTAACATTCTTCACTTTCATCTCCTCAAACAGGCTGTCAACCTTCTTATGCTGGCCTAACTTCACGTAAAGGGACATCAGATTATTGATGGGTAGCGTACTGGATGAGATGCCAAGCTCATCCATCTTGTGGTAGAGATCTGTTGCTTTATCTTCCATTTTTGCTGAGCAATAACAATTAAGAAGTGCACCATAAGTTCGATGGTTCTTGGCTGGATCAGGGAGGCCAGTAAAATAATTTTCAGCTGCCTCAATGCCACGAACTTTGCAGATGAGATCCAGACGTATTGCATGGTTAGTGAGTGACATGTTCATACCCCTTGCATTAACCATCCAATCCATTAACTGCGTGAAAACGATGCCGAGTTATAGTTAGTATTACCAACATAACAAAGGCATCAATAGCAGATGTACAAACAACTATGAAATAGGACTAGTTGATAACTTAATACTAACCTTTTCGTGACTGTGAGGAGTATAACTGAGGGAATAGTTGTGCCTACGTACTATCACAGATATTGCAATTGGACAGCAAACACACTGATTCATCATTCATCTACCTACTGTGCTTATATTACTCTAATTAAGTGTAACAGAAAATTGTGAAACAAAACCTACTGTTAAATGAGCATTTTGGCACTGCTTTGGGGTGCCACGAGCCTGTGATGCACTAGGAATCTAATTGGGAGAATCTTTACCAATTACAATAAAATAAATATTCTGTTATAGGCCATATGGTTAAAAAATTATCATAATTAGTTAATATATTAAAAAACAATAAAGTATATGTGTAAACTAGAAGAATATAAACAAATTTCTACCAACCCTTCACAAGGACATCTTGTGAGACAAAATTAGATCTCATGCATATCTTGAGGCTGAAAGTTTGAAACTAAGAAGCAAAACAAAAACAGTACAATGGAAGCAGTCCAGCATAGCCAAAGACAAATAGCATGAACCTAAATCCCCCTACCAATAGTTCAGTGTTCCAAGCGAATCAGCTTCCAAATTCAGGAGCATGAGAATGATTATTGCAATCTGAATAATGGATGTACTAAGCTAGTAAGTGGTAAAAGTAAAACTAAGCCAAATTAAACTAAGTAAACTTAACTTTTTAATTCAATAACCTAAGCAAACCAAACCAACCCAATCCAGGCCAACAAGATTATCACGACCTACTGAAAGCACTACTTGCAATACCGAAATTCAAATTGCTACACAACTAAGCTAGCCAGAGCTTCTGCACACTGCAAGGCATATTGAAGTGTGCCTGTGCCCTCTCCCCAGCGAGCCCCCACCTGCCATGGCTGCGAGCACCATGGTTGCTACTCCACTACTACCTAGGACTGAACAGAGCAGTCTGAGCAGGACTGGTTCAAACTGTAACTACTGACACAACGAAGCTAATTACTTGTTGGCGAATTAGCAGCGCATGCAGCTGGGCATCGAATTCATATTTCCCAAAACTGTTGAACTTGCAGTTGGGCAACCCTACTACAACCACTCATGGCACCTCACCGCTCTTCACTGCCCTGCCCAACCTAAATGGTTGGGCTTGCCACAGGTCACCTCCAACTTCGTCCACTGCTCACCAGGAAATCTGCGTTTTGTCCGCTGCAACTGATGCCCATCAACTAGACCTAACCCGAACTAGATTGCACAGTCGCTGTCGTTGATCTGCAGTTACCATCTCAAGAGAGGAGAGTCCCGCACATGGTTTCTACTAAGCACACGCTCCTCCCACCCTCGATGCCACTCAACGCAAGACCCATCTTATGCCTGGAACTAAGGTTAAGGGCTTTGGTGTCCCCAAACTAACCCCCAACTCGATTCTGCCACCGCCGCCGCCGCCGCCGCTGAAGAGGACAGGATCGCGCAAGACTTAACAAACTGCACATCTTCCTAAACTGATGTAAACAGCAAAGCATTGGATGATTAATCTCTCCAGTGCCAAATATGACATTACGCCGATTGCTACTTGCTGCCGCAAAATCGCACCTTTCCTCTACTACCCTTCCGATAAACCATCAAGGCAAGGACTAATTAGAACCCAAAACGAATGGGCGCGCTTGATTGGTAAGGTTGAGGCATGCATACCTCGAGGGCGTGGGTGTGGCGCTTGTACTTGCGGAGCTCCTTGACGTACTTGACGAGATCGTCGGCGCGCGGCTCGCCGCCCTCTCGCACCCACTTGTTCATCACCCGCGACACGCTCCCCTCCCCGGCGCTGCCCAGCGCCGACAGCCGGCGGTAGAGCGGCCGCGGGTCCTTCTTCTTCGCCGCCTTGGCGGCAGCGGCGGCGGGGGGAGCCGCAGCCTCCGCCACCGCTTCGGTGGCCGTGGATAGGAGGCGGCGTAGGAGGAGGCGAGCACCGGCGAAGGGGGCGGGCGGCGCCATCGGTTTAGGGTTTTGGGGTTTCGGCTGCTGGAGGAAAAGGGAGGGGAAATCAGCGGTGTTGCTAATTTGTGATGGAAATCACCGCTCCCCACTTTGAGTGAGGGTTTACTCGTTGAATTGCCTTTCATACCAAAATGAAAAAAAAAAAACAGGGAATTTTTTTTTGAGCTAGTTTGGATGCTAGCAGCATTTTGCCACGTAAGCTTTGCTAAAGTTTGATATGTTATAATCCCTCCCATCATAAATATTTGATGTTTTTGATAAAATCATGATCTTTGAAATGTATCTTTGATTACTATTTTCTAATTGAATATATTTATAAAACACAATAAAATGGTGATATTATGAAAACACTTCTCAAAACAAACCTATACATATGATTTTCATATTTTGAATCTAAATATTTTGAAATATACTAATAGTTAAAGTTTTAAAATTTTAACTAAAATATTTTGGGAACAAATCTATAAGAGGCAAGAGAAAGCCCACGGGCTACGAGATGGTGTAGCCGTGACGAAGCCGTGGACCGATAGCAATAGTAGGCGGGAAAGGAGCTACATTTTTTTTAATAACATTAGTACTTAACTTACATATTATTCATATGAGGTGCAATAAGCAATTAACATATTTTTTGATCTTTTTAATAAAGGAAATCACGCAGGAAAAATGAGTTTACAGACTACACTTGATGATAAGATATTTAGGAACAAAAGGCGTATTAACTGAGGAGCTACCTAGCCGCACAGATTGCGCGGTCCAACATGCTAGTTTTCTAAGTACAATATAGAAAAGAATTGCAAATCTGCTTGTATCTTAGATTAAAAAATTATATGCGGGGAGCTACGATAATACTACTTTGGCAAGCCCAATAATCTTAGCAATGGCCCAACCCAAACCTAGCCCAATAATAATAGGCTCGAGCCCATCCCATCCCAGAAAAGACTCAAGTCAAGATGGACCCTAACTAGAGGATTTTTTTAATGATATTAAAATAATGGAAAATTACAAAAATAATATCTGTTTTTGAAAAATTATAGAATTAGTACCATATCGGCATCTTGCTTACCAACAGAGTCCCTATAGACAGGCGAGACACCGACAATGACATATCGGCATCTCACCTACTAATAGGTGTGGACCATCGCATTTACTGCGGCTATTATTGCAACAGCACTCCTATCGGCATGTGGTTTGCTGATAGCAACCCTATCGGTAAACCACGTGCCGACAGGAGCAGTAGATAAGGCGCGCCGCCGCCTGGGGCTGGGGGGCAAACAGCCCCCATTCTTCTGTTCCTTCTTCCAGAGACCGATCTTCGTGCGCGAGAGAGAGGAAAAGAGAGGAGAGAAAGAGAGGAGAGGGGGAGAGGAGGAGAAGCTTCAGGTGTAGGTAGAATTTTGTCCTTGTTCGTAGATCTAGTATAGAGTAGAGTAGCTTAAAAAATGTAGTGTACAGGATTTAATTTGGGGAATAGAGTTAGGAAAAAGTTTAGAAAGTAGTGTAGAAAAAGTAGGGTTTATGGTTTACGACATAATTTAGGGTTTAGGTTTTAGAAAAAATTACTTTATGAAATAGAGTTAGAAAATAGCGTAGAACAAATTAGTTTAGAAAATTTAGCGTGATGTAAAATTAGATTTAGAAAATTTAGTTTAGTTGTAGAAATTTAACGCGATGTAAAAATAGATTTACAAAATATAGATTAGATAATTTAGTTCAATGGTGCAATTTAGAATGATTTAGAAAATGTTTTAGATATTTCTGTATAATTTAGAAATAATTTTAGAACAGTATAGAAACTTTAGTATATTTGCAGAATTTTTAGCATGATTTACAAATAAATTTGGCATGATTTAGGAGTAACCTTTTGAATGATTTTCGATTAGGGATGTCAAGTGCTGTCATTTTTAGTGTGCATTATGGAGATTGATATGTTATGCAATGTAACAGTGGGGTAGATTTAAGTAATTTCTTGGGTATGGAGGTCGGTCTGAATAATCTTGCTGAATTGCGGCGTAGTAAGGTGATAGGGATGCTACATGACGTGTTGCACATTAGTCCGGTGGAGCAGCGGTTGTCGGTTAGGGTTATACTACTTAAGTGGTATGCTACTGGGTGGAGGTGGGAATTACGAGCGCTTGAGAATGTAAAGCTGTGAATGCAATTTGTGAGGTTGGAGTTGGAAAGGGGTTTTCGACATGTCATGCTCGTGCAAGGTACTATGATATGTTTTGAAGAAGGTGAGTCGAGTGCCCCCGTGTAGCAGGAAGAAATTGTTGCAACCACCGAACAAGAGAATATGGCTTCTCAGCCATTGATGGACCCTTGCCTAGCGCAAAACTCAGACGATGAACAATTTCCCTCCCCGTTAGCCACTGATCAGGGTGAGAATGATGAGGAGGTTGTGGAGCAGATGGAGTTAGACAATGAAGAGTTCCTCACATTTGTTGATGGTGCTGAGTGGGACAAGGAGAAGGATTTGCCCGATCAATGGGATAACTTTTTCATGAAAAGTCTAATGGTGAATGATGGCCATGATTCATCCTGCGAGGATAATGTACTTGAGGTTAGGATGGGGCAGATGTTCCACGATAAAGGTCAATTGCAGGATGCAGTTAAGAGGTGGGCTATGTCGTAGAAATGGGAGTTCAAGGTTGTTGTGGATGATTGGTGAACCGTTGATCTTACAAATTTGATGAATAGATGGGGGATGCCTCGAGTAGACGAATAAAAGGAACACACAGAGGGGTTTTTTTAGACAGGTTCGGACATCTCTTAGGATAATAACCCTACGTCTTGTTTGTCTTGTATTGATATGTAGCTATTACAAGAGGGGTGCATGGCTAGTCTAGATGGATCTATCCTAGTCAAGCTGCTTCCGGCGACTTGTAACTTCTGATGGTCTATATCGACATGTAATCTCTTGTCTTCTATAGGGTCCCCAGGCCCCATATATATGGGGGGTACGTCCTCTAGAGTCTTCCTTCATGATCTTCGAGATAAACTTCTCTGTTTATGGGATACCATAGGTACCTACTGGTAGTTTCCTTTTATCCAAGGATTTCCTTTCCAGAGATAAAGATATGCCCCGAAAATTACGGGAAACCCTAGGATGCCTGGATATGGTAGTTATCCAGTAGTCATCGTCAAGCCACCCACCAGTAGGTGAAATGAGGCTTCGACGGGTCAAATACTTGGTCCGCAAAGATAAGCATTTTGTTTGACCGCGTCATCGAGTAAGACTTGGGTTCCTGATTAGGATGATACATCTAACTAAGTTTTCTGGGTTCTCAGATCATCTATTTGGGTTCCGAACACCTCCGAGTTCTCCAGCGAGTCCCTGAGAAGGTGTTACATCCGAGTATGATTTCTAATTGGCCCAAAAATATTATCCCGTCCTTGCAAAAGTACACGGGAGATAAGACTTGTGACTAGTCGGGTTCGAAAGTTGGACTGTCGCAGCAGAAAATTTACGTGGTGGTGAAGAGATTCTCTATCTGATGAAAAGAGCTGCATGAGTACTATCACACCCGGTTTTAACGGACGAAACCAAGTGCGGCTTATGTGTGCCTAGAAAGTTTAACACACTTAAGGACATCACATGTGAAGATAACAGTACCAATACTTTAACTTACAATCGTTCAACTATTACATTAAAGACTTAAACTAACAACTTTATTACCTAAACGACAACAAACTAAATAACGGCAGCGGGACGAAAGTATCGACGACCAAGCAACTCCACAAGCACCGACCGGAAGACACACTCCTAGTACACCTTGTCGTCGTCTTGGAAATCTTCAAAGTCTTCCACTGAGCAGCATATGTGTTGTGAGAGATAGCAAGGGTGAGCACATGGAGTACTCAATAAGTGTGGTAAAGTAATGACATGTAGGATTTCAATAAGAATAGGCTAACACATGGTATATTTGTGTAAATACGAGTAAAGAAATAGTAATATAATTGAAAAACATTGAACAATTGTTAAGTGAATATAACCCAAACGACATAACAACTATCATCCGAGGTTAACCACCATAACCATCTAGTACTCCCTGTACTATAACCAAAACCATAACCAACTAACCATGTGAGGATCCAAGTCTCCCATGACCGCAGGCGCAGCTGATATATCAGATTTTTCACTCTGTAGAGGTTGTCTAAATTTCCCACGAGTCATGGTTTCCATGTTGCTGTGTTCATGAAACACTTAACGCACACTAGTGATGTGCCGCCAGGAGATCACTACGAAGCATGGTCCATCAATTAGATCCTGGTACCCCAACAGATGCGAGCCAGGTGTTTAATCAATACGCTAAGCCTGACCCATATCAGTCTCGTGGTTGGTACAATATTTCTTAGGTTGTCGCTCCATGAACTGGTCCTTATATGTGACACTTGGGCAAAGACTATCTAACAGGGAAATAATCAACAAAATCTAACACCTTTGCTTGGAACGTATCCATAAGCCCACCATATGAACCACCATTATCAAGCCATACCCTTTCCCAAGTCCTAGGGTTCCATGCTACTATATCAAATTTACCATCAACACTACATATGTCTACTAATCCTGTAAATAATACTTCCCAACATACTGATAGAATGACTGAGCAAATCTACCCAAGAGACTCATACATCTATCATTTAGGCTTCAAGGGATGTAAAGGAAAAACTAGGACAAACCCTAACATAGGTGACTACCCATCATATTAACAGACACTGCATGCAATTTATAAAATAAAACACTAAAAAATATAGGTACAAGATGATCAAGGACACTTGCCTTCTCCTTGCAGCTGCTCAGTGTACTCTAGCTTTTGGTCTTGATGTACCTCAAACTGATCCGGGGCGATGTTGTCTAATCGCATAATTACCGATGAAGCACACAAAACAAACACACTAAGAACAGTACACAAAACAAAAGAACACCAAAACAAAACCTATCTAGAAATATAGAGATCTAAAAAACGAATCCAACGGCGCAAGATCATCGAAAAAGAAATTAGAACGAAAAAATTATGATAGTTTTACTAAATAGGGACTTTTCTGCAAAATTACAATGAATTTCAGAATTATCAGATTTATTTTTATACTTAAAAACTTCAATTTATTGTATCAACAGGGAGGGTTTATTATGCAGTAAAGATTAATGATTATTGTAAAAAAAAGGAAAACAAATTAATAAATTCAGATTAACTTGGACCGTTGGATCTAGATCTAACGGCTTCGGTTCATGGACCAAGTGCATGGACGCGGTGATTGGGGAGAGGTAGACTCGATGCATGCTCTCATCATGAACCAGAGGGCGGTGGTGACTTGGGCACGGCGGCAGACAACAGGACTCTCGCAGAAATTGGGCTCCGACGAGCGTGGAGCTCCGGTGAGCGGCGGAATAAAGACAAAGGAGCTCGAGCGACTTGGCAACGGCGTCGGCAGGGATGATGACCATAGGAACGACCTCGTAGCGAGCGACGACGGCTACGAGTAGCAGAGCTGCGTTGCGAGGGCTCTCCGACATCGGAAACACATCGGCGAGTTGGGGAAAAGAACTGGTAGCCTCTGGGAAGGACGTAGGGGCGACTATTTATAGGCAGGGAGGCTCGAGGGGACTGGGCCGAGTTCGTTTAGGGTTTAGGGTGGCAGTGGCCAAATCCAAGTCAAACTCCCTCGTTTAAACGCGGATTTGTTGGAGATAAGGCGACAAGCGGTCGTGGGGATCCATGGGACTTGATTCGGCTAGTCTAGAAGATCTCTGGCTCGGTTTAGGCATGGAATCTATGCGACAATGGCTTGTGAAGGCGTTGGACTTTGACTCGAGGTAGGAGACGGCTCAAACAGGTTGGACCCACGTGTCAGCAGCTTGGAGCGAAGGCGGCATCACGTGGGGCGCATTTGGCTACGGGCGCTGGCGGGCTGGGCGCACTGGTGGCGTTGGCTGGGCCGAGGTCGAGGCCCAAGCGAAAAGGAGGGGAGGGAAGGGAGGAGGAAGCTGGTTTGGCTGGGCAGGGCCAGACCGAGGGGAGAGAGGGTTAGGCTGTGATTAGGGTTTAGTCTTTTTTCTTTTTTTTTCTTTTTCTCAAATTCAAACTAAAGCAAATCAAATTCAAATAAAGGCCAAAAGAGATCAAATAAAATCAAGAGAAATTCAAATAAATCCAACAACGCAAATAAATCCCTAAATGCCTATTTCCGCATGAATGCATTTCAACGAAAATATAACCTATGTCAAGTTTGAGTTTAATTTAGAAAATAAGTTCTATTCTATTCTATTCATTCAAACCCTTATTAAATTCTAGAAAATTTTAGGAAATTGCAAAATTTGAAAACCAGGGTGTTACAGAGAAGCAATGTCCCATCTTCTCAACTGCCCCATGTGCTTTGAAAACACAGCGGGTAGATGGCCGCACTGATTGGCTGCCTCTTTGTCTGCGCGAGCGAGCCAAAAAGACGTGACCTTGATGACCGAGCGACGCTTGGGTGCCCGTGATCCATTATATTGGCTCCCCCAAAATTAATGCTTGGAAGGTGAAGAGACACCGTCTCTTGCCCTGTTAGAGTATAAAAAGGCCCCGGGTGCTAAAGCCTGGCCACACCAAACCCGAGTTCAATCATGGAACTTCTTCCTTCATCAAAGTACTCCTCTATTTCTCTGGAATACTCACCCCTCACACCACTATCATCTCCCATCGAATCTACTTTGTTAGTGGAGGTTATTGGCATCTCCTCTGACAAGGAGGAGAAGGCAGCGACCAACGACGTCCCTATTAAACATGGCAAGCCCCCAACATCCTTAGGGTCATCCCAAGTTCAAGACGAAGTGGATTATGACCTCCTAAAGGCAGAAATACTGGAACAAGAGGGGCGGTTGAGGTGGTGGAAGAGGAGGCGTCCGGCAGTGTCTCTGTTACAGAAGGCAAGGCCGCGTCAGCTTCATCCCCTTTGCCCTCAAGTCATGCTATTGAGGGTGGCCAAAGGGAATAACCAGGGTAGTGACACCGATGAGTTCGGGGTGGAGCCAAGGCCTTTCCACCAACCTCATCCTCTCCGTCGTCCTTGGAGATGTCAATGTCTGGGGACGAGAATGAGGAGGAAGAGACTTTCCTGACTCTCTCCATTCCTTCCTCTTGCTGCACAGCGCTGAGTAGATCTTAGGACTTCTTGTAATCATCTTTCCCTTGACTTATCTGTAGAAGAACTCAAAATTTTGTTAAATGAAGAGATCCTATTTCTACTACAATGCCTGTGTATGATTGCGAATCTTCATGAATAAAAGGAACATTTAAAGAAGTGTTTAAACTTTGAACTGTATCTTCCGAGTAGCTTAGGGAGTTTCGAAGCCACTTGTTGAGATGTTCATCGTGATTAGTAGGTCAGAATTTATGCGAAAAGCACTCGTGGACTCGATAAGTTTCTCAACGGTCCCTAAATATGTTCTTTCCTTCTCGTTATAACTTACTTTTATGGCTCGCACAACAAGTTTTTGCAGTCCAAGTATATGTGAAGCCCCCGAGTGGTTATCGGGGAGGAATTCCTGAATAGGCAGTCTAAGAATCCGAGTGTGCTCATGGGTGTAAGTACCCGAATAGTTGCTTATCTTAGTTCTCAAGGCATTGGCTCAAAATAAGGAATAACAATATATATTGAATTGCATAATATGACAAATAATATTAAAAAACATATTCTAAGTACTTACACATAGAACTTATGAAGCTGTTCGATATTCCAAGAATTTTGAAGGACTTGACCATCTTCCATATCTAACCTGTACGACCCTAGTCAGTTAGATTTGACCACCCTATAAGGACCTTCCCACTTCAGAGATAGTTTATTGCTATTTTTTTGGCTCTGTATGAGTCGTAAAACCAGATCTCCGGGTTCGAAGGATATTTTGTGGATGTTCTGGTCATTGTAGTGCCGGAGAGCTTGCTGGTACTACGCTGATCTTATCAGTACTTGCGTCCTTTTTTCTTCGAGAACATTGAGGTCGTCCAACCTTCTCGGGATTTCATCATTGTCAACGTATAGTTCGACTCAAGAAGATTTGATCTTTAGTTCACAAAGCAACACGGCCCCATAGACTAGGAAGAAAGACGTTTCACCTGTCGCCCGGCTGGATGTCATTTGGAGTGCCCACGGTATATTAGGCAGCTCGGAGGCACATGCTTTAGCGTAGGTGGATAAGCAGTTGAATACGCGGGTCTTGATTCCTTGGAGCACGCGGGTCTTGTCCATTGCTTTGCGGATGAGAAATGGATGCAAAGTAGATTGTAGTGCCTAATCCTTCACAGTAATTGATGAACACCGTGCTGGAGAACTGAGTGGTGTCATCAGCGATGATCCTACTTGGGATGCCGAACCTTGTCATGATGCTTTTCATGATGAACTTCTTGGCGGCCGCTGGAGTGATTTTGCTGATTGTCTCACCTTCAATCCACTTGGTGAAGGTGTCGATTGCGATGAATAGGAACTTGATGCCCCCGGGCGCTACCGGGAAGGGCCCTAGAATATCCACTTTTATGGTGCGCTACTAGGAAGGGCCCTAGAATGACCACGACAAGGGGATCATCTGTAGTGCTTGAGCGGGTTGATTATGTATCTGCTGTGAAATTGAGAACTGGTACACTTTTTTACCATGTTGCTCGCATCATGGAGAGTTGTAGGCCAATAGAAACCTTGTTTAAATGCCTTCTCGACCAAGGTTCAGAAGGAAGCGTGAGCTCCGCACACCCCTCTATGAATTTCTTCTAGTAGTTCTCTACCCTACTTATGAGAGATGCATTTCATGCATACTCTATGAGTGCCTCTTCGATAGAGGGCACTGTCCACCAGGGTATATATCCTGGATCGATAGAAAATTTGCTCAATTAGTGTATCATCCTCAGGCACAACTCGATCTTGAAGGTACTTGAGGATTGGGTCCATCCACAAAACCTCGCTTTCGAGCTGAGCCATGAGTTCTCCCGTGACTCCTTTTGGGGCATCAATCCTTGGCGAGCCCCCGAGTTGGTTATAGTTCTCATAGACCATCACTCCTTCGATTGTGGCATCTGATGATTTCACAGACAGCTTCGAAAGTTTCTCTATAAAAATCCTGGGTTGTCCTAGAGATCGTGAGGATGCTAGGAGGGCAAGACTATCGGCGAGATAATTATCCTTCCTTGGAATGTATTTGACCACGAGTCCGATGAATTTCTTTTCCAGCTTCCTCACCTCTGTGAGGTAGTCCGTCATAGTCTTATCTGAGATTTGATAGTCCTTGCTCACTTGCTTTACCACCAACTGTGAATCCCCTTTTACGAGTAGGCGGCGGATACCAAGAGCAGAAGCTACTCAGAGAGAGGAGAGTAGATCCTCATATTAGGCTATGTTATTCATGGCCGGGAAATCAATCTACAAAGCATATTGCAGGCTTTCTCCCGTTGGAGAGATCAATATAATTCCAGCCCCCGCACCTTGAACTGCAAGCGATCTGTCGAAGAATAGATTCCATACATTTGATAAGTCTCCGCGACCGTCCTGGGGTTGATCGAGTTCTGTGAACATGTCGGACGGATGTCATGCGAACACGTCGGCGTTCGCCTGGAGGAAGGTGATGAGTGCGAGTTCATATTTGGGATCCAGGTTGGAGCTGATCCGAACGGTCTTGGAGGGCTCCGCTGGGTCCAAAGGAACTGCTTTGACTTCATCGTGGGATTTTATGGCAGCCTTGGGCCTCGAGTTTTTCGTCTTCTTGTTAGGTTGATGCTGTGTAGCCATGTCCAGAATTTGTTTGTCATAGCATAGGTCTCCTTTTGGGTAGCCCTAGACAATAATGACTCCCTCAGGTCACAGGATTTTCACGCATTGATAAGCGTAATGCGCGACGGCTATGAACTTGTCCAAAGTTGGTCATCCCAAGATGGTGTTGTACGCCATCTCGAAGTCGACCACATCAAATAGGATATTTTTCATCTAGAAGTTGTCATGCTTCCCGAAGGTAACCGGGAGCGATATCTGGCCGATAGGAGTGGCCAAAGATCCGGGTACTATATCGTGGAAGGCTTGCAAAACTGGCTTGACGACAGATCAAGAGATCTGCATCGCTTTGAGTGAGCCTATGAAGAGGATGTTCAGGGAGCTCCCTCCATCAATAAGCACTCGGGTGACCCTACAGTTATTGATCGTAGGTTCGACCACTATCGGAAAGCGGCCTAGCCATACAAAATTTTCTGGGCAGTCATCTTGGCTGAAGGAGATTTCAACATTCGACCACTTGATGGACTGGTGACTCTTGGGGATGACACCTAAGACTTCTCAGGCCACTATCTTGCATTGTTTCTTGGACTCATAGGAAGCGGAACCTCCGAACATGTGGTCGACCGTCCTCTCATCCGGCTGGAAAGACATCGAATCCGTATCATCCTCGCTACTGCTGGAGCTGGAGTCCCTGCTTTGGGCCATGACTTGGGTCTTCTTTCCTTTGGCCACTTTCTCGACCTTGCCTTGACCATCTTCTTTCAGAGGTGGCACTCGTGGAGGCTATGGTTGTCAGTTTGGTAGAGGTCACACCAAGGCTTACTGTCACGTTCGTTAAAGATTGATGTGAAGCTCTTCCACCGGGAAGAACCAGAGCACTTGTCAGGATGAATGTCGGGTAGATCTGCAAAAACTTAATTATATTTAGCTTTCTTGCTTTTACCTCCCTTAGTGTTCTTTTGTGCTTGCTCTTAACCGTGTCGTCATCGAGCCCGGGTTGAGGATGCTTGATGCTTGATGCCCTGGGCTTTCTCCTTGATGAAGAGGAGCGCATCCCCAGCCTTGGCAGACTTATCAATGGTCTTCATGTGCTCTTTGACTGTCTCGGGCTCCTTTCTAGCGATATCTTCAATGCATCTCTGTCTTTTAACCCCCTGAGTGGACGCTTAAATGACATCATAGTCGCTGATCTTGGGGATGGTGTTCCAGGTGTTGTTGAAGCGGCCCACAAACTTGCACAAGGTCTCATTCTTTGTCTGCTCACAATAGTAGAGATCATTTCTCATGCGGAGGTGAATGTACGTACCCTAGAAGTTAGCTCAGAACACGCCACAAAGCTGCTCCTACGAGTAGATTGTCCCTGGCATTAGGTTGGTCAAACATGTCATGGCTGCCCCTTCAAGGGCTGTGGGGAGGTAATTTGTCATTATCTTCTTTTCCCCACCAGCCGTTTGGATGGCTGTGGTGCAGATCTGGAGGAAATCAACTATATTTGTGCTCCCATTGTACTTCTCTATCAACCCGAGGCGGAACCTAGCCAACAACTCATGCTTCATAGATCTAAAGAAAAGGCCAGGCACCCGTTGTTGGTGCCCTGCTTGGTTCCTGCAGCCTTGGGTGTTTTACCTACGGGAGTCCGGGATCGGCCCCGACTTGAGCGGTGCTGGGATGTCCCCCAATCATATTGCCGAGGGGCAGACGATGCCACCTCGGGTGTCCTTGGGCGCCTTTGCTGATCAATAACTTCGTGCAAGTCATTGATCAGATGACCTCTGACTGGCTAAGTTCTGCGGCTGTCGGGTGCTCAGTTTTCGTCTCGGGACACCTTGTTCCGGGGATTACGCTTCTTTGAGTCTGATCCATTTTTAGAAGGGGCATTGTGCGACATCCCTTGGTTAGAGCTATTCTCAAGTCACATGGGAATTCTTGTCCTGGATGAGAACCTCTTTGGTCATACCAGTCATTGAGTTCATCTAGTCCTTGCCGAGGGGGTCGTAAGAGAGTCGGAAGGTGCATGAGGGCTTCCTGTAGAAGGAGGAGCCTCTGAGCTGTCGTAGATCTATAAAGCCGAGCCCCCTGCTGATGGTCAGGAGACGGTAAACCCAGCACTCCGTGTCATATCCCAATTTCATAAACCTGTCATTAAGCATAATCATGCATCATGTTTAATTGTTAAACATTGAGGGGTGCTTGTTATTTCTAACGGGTGTTTAAACAAGTTTCTTTGAGTTATGAAAATACCGACGTTAGAATTTTCTTTAGTTTAACCTCCGCTTATGCGTTGTAGATGAATCCAATTAAGAAGGCTTCATCTTGTTTTGTAATTGCATCACAAAAATTCGTAGAATTTTTGGAGCTCGAGAGCACTACCTTTTGGGTTAATAAAAAGAGAGAAAGAAATAGAATTTTCAGTTGAAATGGGCATGAGACACTTACAAGTGGGGCCCACCTTGAGCTGGCCCACACCCCTCCCTCCCTCAGCTGCAGCCCCACCCCTCCTCTCTCCCACCTCACTCACTCACTCTTTTGCTCTCTCTCTCTCTCTCTGAGCTGGATAGAGCAAAGGCAACATCCCCTCTCTTATCCCTCAAGCACTCTCTCCATTATTTCCCTAAATCCCCACCTCAAGAGCAAGAATCAAGGTATGCATGTTATTCCATTGAGTCCCTCACCTCTCTAGCTCTCTATCCATCTAATTCTTGCTCACATGCACGAAGGTTTGGAGGTTGTGCTGCAACTTTCAACAAGTTTGCTCTCCCTTCTCCAAGTGTTTCACTTTGGTTTTTCCCCAAATCGATGTCCTCAAGCCTTGACAAAGGACTTTGGGTAAGTACCCTAGGGTTTCCTTGATAGCATCGCAAGTTTTAGCTCGGTTTTGGTTGAATTTGTGGACTGCAATGGAAGATTAGCAAAGTAATGTCGTGTTCTTGAGGCATTAGAGATGGAAAGAAGGTTTGTATGAGATAACTAGTAAATCGAGGGTGTAGAGTGAGTGTATTAGGTTTAGAATCAATGTATTAGTGCCATTGCATATTTAAATGTGGTTTAGATTTCAAAATGCAAGTCGATTTGATCGATGAATCTTCGCGAACAATTGTTCTGCAGAACTCAAGAGACTCCGGAAAAATCCGAAGAGTCCGAAGAATTATGCGGTGACTCTGAAAAAATCCGGAGAGTCCGAAGAATTATGTGGAGACTCTGGAAAAATCCGGAGAGTTCGGAGAATTATGTGGAGACTCCGGACTCCTGTTACTTTCTGATGATGTTTAGATCGCAAACTTTCGTTGTTTCTTTGTATGTTTTGTACTTTTAGCTTGATGTTAGAATGCATCCACTACCGATATGCATCATGCAACACATTTCATTGCATCTCTTTCATGCTTATCATTGCATGCGTTATTCTTTAGTGAACGAAAGACCAGAGGGTGATGTGGGTGTGATCGAGGGCGACAGGGAGGTTGTTTCCGTTGCTTGTGAAGCTAATCAACAAGAGAAGCATGTAAGCATTTTCATCATATTACTTTGGATCATCGATTGCGTCAATTGATAATTTATGCTTTATGTATGTTTGCATGTTAATAAGTCTAATGTCGGGTTTTGGGTTAGATCCTATTTGTTGCATTCCTCTCCCTTGATATTGTTTATCGCTTGGTCCTTTGTAACCTGGATTGTTCATGTCAAGTAATGATCTAACTTAAAATGAATGTGTTATGCTTAGCTTGTCTTAGGTTATTGGTAGAAGTCGAGCGTTGGTTCGGCTATCGTTCGCGAGCTTAGGGCTTACTATATTTCACAAAGATAGCAATGATGGAGGATGATGGGAAGTATGAGATCGTGAGGATGAGGCAAGATTTGGGCGGGCAATAGGGATGACTCGAGAAGGGAGTCTCGGAGGCTATAGGACCGCTTGAATCGATTAAGCACTATCCGTTGTTGTAGTTGGCTCTAGCATTTGTCTGTACTTACCATGTATCTGCACATGGGACGGATGAGCCGAATACCTTATGTAGCTGTGATCTTTTGGCATGCTAGTCTCGGGTTTTGTTGGCATAATAAGCTTAGAAGGGGTATCTAGTTTGCTCTGAGAGTAGTTCTAGATGACCCCCGCATGCCGAGGTGCATGTCCAAACGATTGGGGCTTATTTGTGAAATGTTGACATGAGTACCCCTTGCGTGGACCTGTGTGGTCATACGAGCCAAATGGTCCTCTAGTCGTGTGGGTAAAGAGGTACTCCCCTGCAGGGTGTATATAAAACAATTCGAACTGCCGCACTCTCGGTTATGAGCACGCTTTTATCCATTTGCGGCAGTCGTAGAGTTTCCGTTTGTGATCATGATGGTATGATGGGAGATGGATAATGATGTTGATGATCGGTGGTTTGGTTCGTATCTACAGTTATGTTGATGATATCAAGATAGAAGGTTGCTCATGGTTAGATGTAGATGCTTACACTTGAGTCAAAATTGCATTTGCTTCAGAACTTACTTAACCTTGAGGCCAAGTTGTTGCTAATTATCCAAATTACATTCTCCTTGGATTCGGGCTATTTATAAGTGCCCACTATGGATTAAGTCTTGCGAGTACATTGTACTCACGTGCTTTGTTTGCTTTTCAGGTGAGGAAGAATTAGTTTTTGGCTACTTTACGCCCGCTGACGTTGGTGACAGGTAGGAGTAGTGCCTACTACTCGTGTGTGGATATTTTGGGGTGGCGTCTTAGGGAAAACGGCACTATCCACCTTTTGTAGTTATATACTTTCCGCTATGTAGATACTCTATTGGTGTTTGAATCATGTATTTTGTTGTAAAGTTTAATTTGCTTAAAGACTTATAACTTATTTTTAATTACTCGCTCTTTATTATATCTTGTGATGGTGTGCTTGTTGTAAAGACGTGTGTTCCGATCCTGGAAGAAAAATACATGCCGGGATTTCTGGGGTGATATTCCAGTTAGTCATGAGAGTTGTGATTACCCAAATGATCGACTTAATGACTAATTGGAATATTATCTGGACGGTTTGTCGAACTCCATTATGGTTTTGGTCTTGAGGAGGTGTGGCCAATGGAGGCTGCCATCCCCCAGACCTGGAGCGGGAGGGAGGTGAGAGCTTGTAGAATTATTACCACGATTTTCTAGACCATCACCCTCGTCTTCGAGGATGAAGACTTCTCGGTGGTAACCTCCACTAGAGGAGGAGTCTGAATCCATCATGAATTTTTTATCGGATTGCTCCAGATAGGTATCTCGACAATTCATGTTGTCGAAAGCTACGGGGGGAGATCCCGACTTGTGGTGAATTCGGCATTCATGGTTGCCTTGGCAGCTGAGTGGTTCAAACTTGATGTCGTAGTCCTTGGTGCATTAATCTATAAAGTGACTTACCTCATCACTAGAATCATCACCGGCAAATTCTTCGTCAAAGTTTACCCGATCGATTGCCGGTTCATTGGTGAGAGGGGTGAAGTTGTCATAGAACACCTCATTTGAAAAACCAGTCCTCTGCGCAGGCTTGGGCGAAGTTGACGGCATGTTCTATGCAAAATCTTCAACGCATGTTGTCTTGCTCCCCACGGACGGTGCCAGCTGTTGACAATTGGTGAACTTTTGATCTTACAAATTTGTAGAATAGATGGAGGTGCCTCGAGTAGATGAATCAAAGGTACACACATAGGGGTTTTTAGACCTGATCCGAGCCTCTCTTAGGATAATAACCCTATGTCATGTTTGTCTTGTTTTGATATGGTGCTATTACAAGAGGGGTGCGTGGCTAGCCTAGATGGATCTATCCTAGTCGAGCTGCTTCCGATGACTTGTAACTTCTGATGGCCTGTATTGACATGTAATCGCTTGCCCTTTGCTGGGTCCCCAGGCCCCGTATATATAGGGGACGTCGTACGTTCTCTGGAGTCTACCTTACTGATCTTGGAGATAAACTTCCCTGTTTACTGGATACCATGGGTACCTACTATTAGTTTTCTTTCATCCAGGAATTCTCTTCTTGGAGATAAAGATATGCTTTGAGATTTGTAGAAAACCCTGGGGTGCCCGGATATGATAGTTATCCAGTAGTCATCGCTAGCGGTGATATCTAATAGGAGCATATAAGATGTTAAGTGCAGAAATATAGGGTGCACATGGCATGTGCATGGTTACAAGTCTACGTCTGACAATATTTGGGTTGCTTCAAAGGTGGATAGGCACACATGTAATTTACAGGAGGCCCTTCCAGTGCACAAGAACATGGCAACAAGATATGTGGTGAAGGTGATGTATCCTGAGATCATGAAGAAGAGTTTTATGTCTCCATTCGGTATCATGCATGCAGTCAAGAATAGAATTGGCTTTGGAATCTTGTATGACAAGGCATGGAAAGTAAAACAGAAAGCACTAGAGAAGATATTTGGGACATATGAGGACTCTTATCATAACCTCCTTCCCATTCTGGAGGCTTTGCAAGCAAGGAATCCGGATACCTGGATTGTAATTGATGACTTCTTGCACCTATCCGGAAAAAAGGTCCTTCGGATGGGTTTTCTGTCTTTTGGTTGTATGATAGAGGCTTTAAGGAACTGCATGCCAGTGTTGTGTGTGGATGGAACTTTCCTAACAGGCAAGTATAGAGGGCAGTTCATCACTGCGATCAGGGTGAATGGCGATAATCAGGTGGTCCCCGTGGCATTTCCCTTTGTTGAATATGAGAACACTCAAAAGTTGGCTTTGGTTCCTTAGGGAGATTAAGAGGGTTGTTGTCCGGTGCTGACCTAATGTTTGCATCCTCCATGACCAGCATGCAAGATTACTTTCTGGCATTAATACATTGCAAACCAACATGAACGAGCTATTCTTTTGGCTAGACTTACATAGTCGCTGGTGCATGTGGCACTTGGGGGCAAACTTTTACAAGCAATTCAAAAGTAAGCATTTGATGGACCAATTCAATAAGCTTTGCATACAAAATCAGAATAGAAAGTTTGATTTCCTATGGGAGGAGTTTGAACAGGTCACTAGCAGCCACATGAAAGAAGTGTTGAAGAAGCCTACAATGCCAAGGGAGGAGGATCCACAGGGGCTTAAACCCATTCCTTACGAGCTGAGCATCGTGAAGAGGAGGAGGAAGAGTGGTAGGAGGGTGAAAGCTTTCTCATATTGGATTGAGCATGAGCCAATGGAGAAGTGGGTGCTCCTGTATGTCACTGATGGCTCGTGTTATGGTATATTGATGACCAATCTTGTAGAAGTGTGCAATTGGGTCATGAAGGAAACCCACTCGCTGCCATTAGTAGCAATTGCAGAGGGCATAACATGCGGGACACAGAAGTATCTTCGGCAAAGGTACGTCGTTGCATCGCTACACGTGTTGAACCCCCATACGCTTTACATGGACAAGATCATCAAATACATGGTTGGGAAGAGCACAAATGGAGGGATGCACTGGGTATGGTACTCGGGCAACAAAGAATATGTATTTGAGGCGCTTCTTCATGACAAGGGAGTGCTTGGAGCTGGCCTGTCCGAGATCACAATGGAATGTGTGCTCAAGCCGACAGATACATGGTGCAAGTGCACTTGCAACAAACCTTTCCTCCTACATTTTTCATGTTCAAATGTGTTGGCAACTTGCACAAAAGAAGGGATCAAACCCGCCCACTTTGTTCCCCCTTACTACACGAAGGAGAATGTTGCAGCAACATGGCAAGGTGAACTGCGTGGTTCGCGGGGAGTTGTTGACTTCACTAAGCCTCCAGAGCTTGCGTAGCTCTGGATGCTGAACCCAGACAACAAGGTCAACACCAAGGGATGACATAATACTTGGCAAATCCGAGGCAAGAGGTCGAAAGAAGGAATGTCTGTTGTGCGGCGGAGAGCATTCGAGGAAGGATTGCAAGCTCTACATATAGCAAGAAGGTGGAGAGATCGTGTGTCGTGTTTTGATGCACAAGTGAGACAAGAACAAAGAAGCAGGCTTGAGCTCTTGATCTGTATCTGTCCAATGTGGACAATGTATGTTTTTATGTCTAACTTTAATAATATGTGTTAGACTACGCATCACATTTTAATGTGTTTGACTGTAATATCATGTATTTGAATATGTATGTTTGTATGTGTCAGACTGTAATAATATGTGTTGGACTATGTAGCAAGTTTAATTTGTCGGAATGTAATATTATGTGTTGGACTATGTATGTTGTTATGTGTCAGACAATATTTAATTTTTTTGGTCTATGTATGTTTCTTTCTGTCTGACTGTTATGATATTTATTCATCTATATATGCCTTTTAGAATCAATTTCTGTTGTTGCATTTCAAAAAATCTCATATAACTTTGTCTAAATCTTTCATTGCAAGTATGGCGAACCTCGAGTTTCTTGATCCACTGATCGATGCTAGGCATCGATCACATCTCATGGACAATGCTCTGTTTCCCACTCTTCGACTTTGGACATCGGACCACTACTGGTCTATAGACGCATGCTAGGTACCTAGGTAAATAATATTTACATTTGCCTCATATTACAATTATTGATGTCAGTAGTACTCACTACATTTTACGCAACACAAGTTGAGGGCTGCTGGGTCACTGCCGTTCGATAGACTAGTGGCGCCAGCTCGGGATGGTGGTCCCTGGTTCCCATTGGACTCCGCACTGCTCAGTGCATTGGTCAACTGCAGGAGGCCCAAGACTCATACGTTTCACCTACCAGTTGGTGAGATGGCTCCGATGTTGTAGGATGTTTCGATGTTCCTCAGTTTGCCCATCTCGGGGACTGCCATCGGACCAGTAGTGGCTACAGCAGGGTGGAAGGCAGAGTTATTGCACTGGTTCGAGGGGTCCTACCGCAAGATCCAAACCACCCAGAGGGACAACAGTTGGGCTTTGCTGGCAAGCATGGCCCAACTAAGGTTTGGGTTGAGCAGTTCCACACCTCACGCTTGACCACGAACTCAGAGGACTGGAGAGTTCGTAGGCATTTGGAGGATTACTTACTCTGGCTTTTCGGGTGGGTGATGTTCATGTGTACCCACTGTGACATCATCGACAAGCACTTGCTCCACTACGCTCGACAAATAGCAGACGACCCTTTGGAGGAGGTTCTGCGGTACCACTGGGGTTCAGTCATCATGGCTTTGACGTACTCTGGGCTCTGTGATGCCTTTGTATGGACCACAATTGTGGGTTCCATCACGGGGTGCCCACTACTGTTGATGCTGCGGTCTTTCTAGCGGTTCAACATCAGTTGACCGACCCTATCGTCATACGCGGCGTACACACCGGACTCGTACCCCAAAGTGAAGTACGACATGCCTGATGTAGTGGACAGTCTGATGATGAGTTCTCTTTGGTGCCGACGCAATGTAAGTATATACAAATGAGTGGTTTTCAATATAGTTTTTATGCTATTAATTAATTATGCTTATACACTATTTTTGCAGCCACAATAGACTACTAGAATGGCATGCGGTGTGTACCCCCACTTTGTCGCATGCCTCAACTAGCTGATGGAGGATAGCGTCCATTGGACACGTTACACAGCAGCCGATGTCGGGGCTCGTGCCCAGTTGAAGCATCTATGCCCCTAATTCGTGTTTTGGTAATTAATGACAATATGTCTTTTGTGGACTAACATGTTTGAATAAGTTATGAAAAGGTTAGTCACAAAGATGTTGCAGAGCTAGAAGTTGCATGAATGAAAAACATGAAGAATGGCTAGCTCAAAGCAAAGGTATAATTGTACGACATTTTCTCTTTTACCGGTCAATGAAGATTAGAGAAGAAAAATTGACCGGATTGATAGAATAAGCGCCGTACTATTAAGAGGGGTTGATGTGTGGTTACTTAAGGTTTCTGTGGTGCCAAATTGCTCAAACTTGCATTTTATTTAGAGTTAAAAATTATAGTTTGAGAAAATCCATCGAAAAGACTGCATTTGGGAGCTTCTGTGTGCTGGCAGTCTAACCGGGCCAGGCGGCGGTCTAACCGTTGTATAATGAACCAGGGCAGTCTTACTCTTTTGAGAGTGGCGGTCTGACCGGCCCTTCGGGCGGTTTGACCGCTGTATAAAATCTTCTCAAAACGTTGAGTAAAACAAAGTCTCAGTCTGGCAGAAGAGTGTGCCAATCTGATCGAGAATCACACAGAGAGTTTTGGGTCTTACGGACTGACCACAGGGTTCGCCAGTCTGAATGCCAAGGTTGTGCCAGTCTGACCGAGAAGGATGGCGGTCTGACTGTCAGGCTGTGTCAGAATTAATTTTGACCGTTGTCTATAGCCGTTGTACGGGGACGGTCTGACCTCCAATGGCGCTGCGGTCTGACCGCCGCTTGCGCAGAACTATCAGAATGGCAGCAACAGTTAGTTTTTGGGTAGAGGGGTATAAATAAGGGCATGGCTGGTTCATTGAATCCATCCCTTGACCCTAGCACATAAATTCAACATCTTGAGTTCTTGCCCTTACTCTCCCTCTCCATTAACTCGGTGATTGCATCTTTCAGAGGTTGAGAGCAACTAGTACATAATTTCAAAGAGTTTGAGCAATTAGGCACTTGTGATCCTTCAAGCAAGTATCATCAACTTATTACTCTTGGAGGTTGCCGCCTCCTAGATGGCTTGGAGGTTGTGGCACCGTCGAGCCCTTCAAGGAAGATTGTGAAGGAGTTGCAGTGGTGATTGTGAGAGGTTTGAGCATGCCTTGCCAGAGTGGTAAAGTGCTTAGCTAGTGAAATAGAGATTTTGAGTAGTTCTTGTTTATTTCCGGCTTAAGGTCAAGTTGCTCAATATGAGCCCTTCCTCGTGTGAGAATTGAATACTTGATAGAGAAGTGGTTTGAAACTTGAACTCACCTCAACATGGATTAGGGGCGATTGGCTAATCACCGATACCACGGGAAAAAAATCTTTTGTGTCATTTTTGAGCTATTTACCTTATCATTGAGTTATTTACTTTCATGCAATTTACTTCAAGTAATTTATATTCCTAGATTATAAATTGTTGTATGTCACCCTCGGTTTACAAACCTCAAGTTAGTTCTTAGTTGTTCTACTTATTGCACTAGTGATCCTTAGTTTGTTTTTGCAAGTTTTCTTGATTGCTTAGCAATTAGTTTTTAAAACCGCCTATTCACCCCCCTCTAGTCGGTATCCTTGATCCTACAAGTGGTATCAGAGCCTAGGACTCCTTTTGTTGCGGATTTAACCATCCCAGAGTAGGATTATGGCTATTGACGTTCATATCAATGTGGGGAAAGCTCCGTTTTTTGAGAGGTCAAACTACGCCTATTGGAAGGCTAGAATGACCGTGTATCTTATGGCTATGGTCGGTAAGCTTTGAGATATTGTGGATAAGGATTATGTAATTCTCGATCCCATTAATCTTACCGATGTTGATAAGAAAAATTCTCTTGCTAATGCTTAAGCTATGAATATTCTTTATAGTGCTTTAGATTTTAATGAGTTCAATCGCATTTTTAAGCTTGAGACCGCTCATGAAATTTGGAAAAGGCTTAAAGAGATCCATAAAGGTTCAACCATGGTTAAGGATGCCAAGCTTTTTGTTTACAAAGGGCAACTTGAGAAATTTACTATGTTGCCAAACGAAAGCATTGTAGAAATTTTTAATCATTTGAACAACATAATTGAATTCAAGGGGCTTAGCATAGATGTTTTCGATGTTGATTTTTCTGATAAGTTTCTTAGAGCTTTGCCGAACAAATATGATACTATTGTGATTTTGCTTGTGAGGTCCAACTTGAAGGAGACAACTCCAATGCAAGAGTGAAATTCTCACTCATGACATTTTCAAGAAGTCACAAGAGGATCTTCATGATGATGCTAGTGATGCCAAGAAGAAGAATGTCGCATTTAAGGCTTAAGCATCAAAAGGCAAAGATGATCATGAAGAGAGTGAGGATGATGAAGAGATGGCTCTTTTTGTGAGAAAATTCAAGAAATTTATGAAGAAGAAAAAATATCAAGGTGGATATAGTAAGAAGGGACAATCTTCGAAAGAAAATCCATTCGAAGAAAGAAGATGCTTTGAATGTGTTGAAAAATGCCATATTGCCACAAATTGCAATAACACTGAAGAAAAACATTCCAAGAAGAAAAAGGAGAGTGAATGCAAGAAAGTTTTCAAGAAGTACTATAAGAAGAAGAAAGATGGTCAAGCATGCTATGTTGAGTGGGATTCGGATGCAAGCTCAAGCTCCGACTCTGATGATGAGAAGCCATCTCAAAAGGGTCTTACCGGTATAGCCATCAAGGAAGCACCTTCACTCTTCTCCACACCTCATTGTCTTATGGCAAAAGGTGACTCTAAGGTATTAAATGATGAAGATGAATATTTATATGATGATCTAGTTGAGCTAATAAATGGTTTTGTTGATTTCATGAGCAAAGAAAGAGCAAAGTTTAAGGAATTGAAAAAGAGACACACTTCTCTTCAAGATTCCTATGAGGAGCTAAAGACAGCTCATGAGGGTCTAAAAGAAACTCATGAGATGCTTAAGGAAGCTCATGACTCTTTTATTGCTCATGAAACTAACAAATCAAAATTAGATATGAGTATATCTTGCAATATTCTTGATGATGTATCTACTTTATCTCATGTGAGTTCTTCTACCTTGCATAATGATGTGCTTACTTCACCTAAAGATGTATCTTGCAAAAATATCTTGATTATTGATGAAAATATCATGTTGAAAGAAAAAGTTGAAAATCTAACAAATGATCTTGCAAGATGCTATATTGGAGAGTCTAAAATTAGACAAGTTTTGGATGGTCAAAGGTTCTCCATCAAGAAAGAAGACCTTGGGTATGTTCCCAAGAAGGGTAAGAAGGCATTCATTCATCACAAAACTACTTTTATGAAAGGTAGCGGTTATTACATGAGGTGCAAGAAAACCGGGTATGTTGAGAAGGATTGCAAAAATATCAAGGATAACTCATATGCATCTTTTGATTCATGCTATATCCTTAAGAGATGCTTTAATGGTAGTGTTAAAGGTAGATTTATAGGCACTCCTATAATTGGTGCTAAAAAGAATACCATTTGGGTGCCTAAAACCTTGGTGACTAACATCCAAGAACCTAAACAATTTCGGATACCTAAAAGAGTTTAACTTTGTTTTGTAGGTAAACTACAAGTTCTATGGGAGACATTGGGTGCTAGATAGTGGATGCACTCAACACATGACCGGATATCAAAGGATGTTCACTTCTATGAGCAATGATGGATTGGAATATGACAAAATCACATTTGGAGACAATGGCAAAGGAAAGGTAAAAGGATTAGGTAAAATTGCTATCTCAAATGATTTGTCTATCACAAATGTCTTACTAGTTGAATCCTTAAATTTCAATTTGTTATCCATTGCTCAATTATGTGATCATGATCTTACATTCACTTTTTCTCCAAATGATGTGATCATATCTAGCATAAAGGACAATAGTGTTATTTTCAAAGGCTTTAGATATGGTAATCTTTATCTAGTTGATTTTTTCTTCTAATGATGCAAGCCTTAGCACATGCTTGTTCACAAAGACATCAAGAGGATGGTTTTGTCATAGAAAGTTTGGTCATGTTGGTATGAATCAACTAAATCGTTTGTTGAAGCATGATCATGTAGTTGGATTGAAAGATATGAAATTTGAGAAGGACAAGCTATGTAGTGCTTGTCAAGCCGGAAAGCAAGTGGGAAACTCACATCCATACAAAGCTCCATGTCAACTTCAAGACCTTTGAAATTATTATATATGGATTTATTTGGTCCTACTACATATATAAGTATTTGAGGTAATAACTATTGTCTTGTTATTGTTGATTTTTCTAGATTTACTTGGTTATTATTTTTATATGATAAGACTATTATATTTAACACCTTCAAAAGCTTTGCTAAAAGGGCTAAAAATGAATTTGATTTCAAGATCAAGAAAGTAAGAAGTGATAATACCTCCAAATTCAAGAACACAAAGGTTGAGGACTTTTGTGATGAAAAGGGGATCAAACATGAATTCTTGGCCAAATACACTCTAGAGCAAAATGGAGTAGTAGAAAGAAAAATCGAACTCTTATTGATATGGCAAGATCAATGCTTTCAGAATATAATGTTTCGGACAATTTTTGGGCCGAAGCTATTAAGACCGCTTGCCATTTATCAAATAGATTATATTGTCATCGTCTATTGAAAAGGACTCCATATGAACTTCTTATTGGAAGGAAGCCAAATATTTCATATTTTTTGGTATTTAGATGCAAATGCTATATTCTCAAGAAAGGTACACGTTTATCAAAATTTCAAAGAAAATGTGATGAAGATTTCTTACTTGGTTATTCTTCCAATAATAAAGTTTATCGTGTCTACAACCAAAATTCTGGTTTGGTTGAAGAGACACATGATGTTGAGTTTGATGAGACTAATGGCTCTCAAGAAGAGCAAGAAAATTTGGATGATGTGGGTAATGAAGGCTTGAGAAGTGCTATAAAAAATATGTCAATAGGTGACATTAAGCCAAAAGAGGAAGATGAACTAGAGGATGATTCATCTATCTCTATTCAAGCTATTCCATCTTCTTCCACTATAAACGATCAAGCTCAAACTTAAAATGTGGAAGATATGGATGATCAACTTAAAATGTGGAAGATATGGATGATCATGTACAACAAGCTACCACTCCATCAAATCCATCACAAGAACAAATAGCTCATCCAAGAGTTCATCATACCATTGCCAAGGACCATCCCATTGATTAAATTGTTGGTGATCTTAGTAAGGGTGTTCAAACTTATTCTCGTATTGCTTCATTTTGTGAACACTACTCTTTTGTATCTTCTATTGAACCTAATCATGTAGAAGAAGCACTAAATGATCCGGATTGGGTGAATGCAATGCATGAAGAGTTAAATAATTTTACCCGCAATGATGTATGGGAATTGGTGGAAAGACCAAGAGATCATAATGTTATTGGCATAAAATGGGTTTTTCGAAATAAGCAAGATGAAGATGTAATTGTTGTAAGGAACAAAGCAAGATTGTTTGCATAAGGATATACTCAAGTCGAAGGTTTGGATTTCGGTGAAACTTTGCTCCCGTAGCAAGACTTGAGGCTATTAGAATTTTGCTTGCTTTTGTTTCATCTTATAATATCAAGTTATATCAAATAGATGTAAAAAGTACCTTTTTGAATGATAAAATTAGTGAAATTGTCTTTGTTGAACAACCTCTCAGTTTTGAAGATCCTAAAAAGCCAAATCATATATATAAACTCTCTAAAGCTCTCTATGGCCTTAAACAAGCGCCACGTGTGTGGTATGAGAGACTTAGAGATTTTCTTGTTTCTAAAGGCTTCAAAATTGGGAAAGTTGATACTACCTTGTTCACTAAATCTATTGGCAATGATTTCTTTGTTTGTCAAATTTATGTTGATGATATCATTTTTGGATCTACTAACAAGGATTTTTGTGAAGAATTTGGAGAAATGATGTCTAAGGAATTCAAAATGTCTATGATTAGTGAATTGAGTTTCTTTCTCGGACTTCAAATCAAGCAACTCAAAGATGGAACTTTTATTAGCCAATCATAGTATTTGAATGATTTATTGAAAAAGTTTGGTATGAAAGATGCAAAGCCTATCAATACTCCTATGGGAACAAATGGTCATTTTGATCTTGATGAGGGAGGTAAACCGGTAGATTTAAAGCTTTATAGATCAATGGTAGGTAGTTTGCTTTATCTTACCGCATCTAGGCCCGATATCATATTTAGTGTATGCATGTGTGCAAGGTTTCAAGCATCTCCCAAAGAATGTCATTGGATGGCCGTTAAGCGCATTTTGAGGTATTTAAAGTTCTCTCCTAGTATAGGGCTTTGATATCCTAAAGGTGCTAAGTTTGAGCTAATCGGATATTCAGATTTCGATTATGCGGGTTGCAAAGTTGATAGGAAAAGAACATCCGTTAGTTGCCAATTTCTTGGTAGATCGCTAGTTTTATGGTCATCCAAGAAACAAAACTCCGTAGCACTTTCTACCGCTGAAGCGGAATATGTTTTCGCGGGTAGTTATTGTGCTCAATTGCTTTGGATGAGACAAACTTTGCTAGATTATGGTGTTGTTTTCAAAATAGTGCCTCTTTTGTGTGACAACAAGAGTGCCGTGAAAATAGTCACAAATCCGGTCCAACACTCTAGAACCCACCATATAGATATTCGCCATCACTTTCTTAGAGATCATGTAAGCAAAGGCGATATCCTAGTAGACAGTGTTCGAACCGAAGATCAACTAGCAGATATCTTCACCAAACCTTTAGAGGAGAATCATTTTTGTAAATTAAGAAATGAGCTTAATGTCATCGACTTCTCAAATATTGCTTGAAACTTTAGTCACATGATGTTTATGCATTTTCATGATCAAGCATTTGTTCTTAATGCTTTACATACTCATCTTGTTCATGTTTATTTCCTTTGAATATGCAAATTTGTTGCATATTAAATTTCAAGTTTATTTTTCAATAATCTTGGTTATGACTTGTTACATATGTTTCTTTCTCTTTTTCTATATCAAAAGATCATATGTTACCTTGCATCTCTCTTTATAGCTCTATCCTCAAAAGTTCAAAAAGGCTCATGTTCCAACGGTCTGACCGCAGCTCTCTCTCTCTCTCTCTCTCCGGTTTGACTGCCGATCTATACAGAGAGGTTTGGTGTCTCTGGACTCTGGCGGTCTGACCGCCACCGAAGGTTTTGTCTAGGTCGACCTTATCTCCTCCGGTCCCCATCCTTTTTCTCCACCGAGTATCTTCTTTTTCTCTCTCTCCACACAAACGTGCTCTCGGTAAGAAACTCAAGGTAGACAAATCTTCGGTCCCCGGTCGATCTGAGAGTTTCTCCTGTCTCACCGCGAATTCCTCTCTCATGGCCTCTCAGTGATCTTTGGATCCCTACTCTTTTTACCTTTTTTTTAGGATTTTTGTGCTTAGGGTTTGAAAGGTGTGATCTATAATTTGAGGCATGGATTTGAGATGAACTCTATTGGAATTAGTTGCTAGCATCTCTATTATGATATTCTCAAGGTTTGGTGAGATGGGAATTCAATTTGCCTCATATATTCATCAAAATTGATCGAAGGAGGGCTGTCTGCCGGCCGGTGGTCTGACCGCGGCCTTCATCGGTCTGACCGCCAGCGGCAGCAAAGCTAGTTTTTCTCTGTTTTTCATCTTGTGTCAATCTTTTACTTTAACTAATGCATTGTGATATATCATATGATCAGTGGAGGAGGAAGTGTTCTTAGAAGGAAGGTGAGAAAGTTGTTGGTTGGTCGGGGCAAGGGTAAAAGAAGATTGGCAGATTCAGAGTCAAAAGGTGATCATGGTGATTCTGATTAGGTGCCCTCACAAGATATTGGTGAGGAAGCTTCATCCTATGCTGGTAATGTTGATTTTGATGTGGATGATGCTAGTGATGAGGATACTGAGATAAACTATCAAGCTTATGTTAGGCATAAGAAAAATTAGAATTCAACTGAATATACTAGGGCCCGAAATACATATCAGTATAGTCTTGATAATGATGCAACTCTACCTCACTTTTATACCATGACACAACGAGATGCTTTTTATGGCCATCTCTTGCGCGAGAACATATTTGATCATAAATGGATTGATTGGGTTTATGTGAGAAATCAACTTAGCATGACTGTCATAACTAATATCTTTCAAGAGCTAGGTCTTTATAAGTTTGTCAATTTCAAGTGTGATTGGAATGCAACAGTCATTCGACAATTCTATGCTACTGTTGAGATATCTCACAATTCTCAAAAACTTGAGTGGATGACTGGATCTAGGAAATATAAAGCTTCATTCAGGGATTTTGCTCATGCCATCAGAATTGCTTTTGATACTGTCTATGACACTATCGATATCAACAATGAAGAATTCTTGGAAGAAGAAGTTTGGAGTGTATTCTATGAACCAATAGGGGTTGTCTCTAAAGTCACTCTTGAGATGGTTACAGGCTTAAAGGTGCTCCCTGCTACAATTAACAAAATTGCTAGAGCCACTTTTGCTCCAAAGAGTGGTAACAGTGATGCTATTAGGGACTTTTATTGGAATATCATTAACCATATCATAAACAGGAGAAAGATTAACGTGATCAAGTTTATGCTCAAAGCCATTGACGATATCACCATGAGAATAACTCCAAATCTTTATTTTGCTCCATACATTATATCCCTTATTCTTATGAAGACAAAGTTTCAGAGATCTTCATGTGATTGTAGCATTTGGGATATCGGCCTTTCAAGTAAACCCAAGTATTCTACGGAAGGGTCAGCATGCAGCTCAGGAAGGACAGCATAATGAGCCTCAGCACTATGTTGCTCCACCTCAGCCTGCTCCAGAACCAGTCCCCCCTCAGTGGTACCTCCAATAGGGTTCTTTGATCCCTATATGGTCTCCATTCAGCACAACAACCAGCAGAGCATTTAGCAATAGTTTGCCTCTTTTCAGGCCAATCCTCCCCAATCTTTCTATCAGCCAATCATCAATGCCACTCAGAATGCTATTGCTCTTGCTCGTGAAGATATTGCAGCGTTGAACACTCATAACCAAGAGTTAACTAACATGTTTAACAACATATCTCTTGGACAGCAGAATTTGCAGCATCAGTTTGATACCCTCTCTAGCTGCTTTGGTAGCTTCTCCGAGCACTTTTATAATGTCTATCCTCCACCTCCTCCGCATGATGAGTAGACCTTTTTGGCATTTGATGCCAAAGGGGAGAAGAAGTGTTGGAAGAAGTGTTTTATTTTGGTTGCATGATGATCTATGTAGTTCTTTAATTTTTGTTTGCATTAGTACCATATTGAACTATGTTTAATTGTTGAACCTTGCTTAATTATTGAACTATGTTTAATTGGTGTGATCATACGTTCTAACTTTGATGGATATCTCGAGGAAAATGAGTTGAAATGATATGTTTGTATTGGAAATACCTTTGGTTATATTCTCTTCCTCGGATCCAAGAAAGCAAGGTAAACTCCGCCAAAATTTCATTAAATCTTTATCTTGTGCCATTTATCTTCTCTTTAATCTTATGGGCACATGTTTAGGGGGAGCCTACCTTGACTTGAGTTTTTATAGCGAATTATTTTCAATCTCATATACTTGTAATTTTTGCTATAAATACTCACCTTCGAGTCTTCTTTTTGCTAATGTCTAAAAGTGGGCTCAAAACTTAAATCACACCACTTCTTAGTTTTATTGTCATCAATTACCAAAAAGGGGGAGATTGAAGCATATAGGCCCCTAATTCATGTTTTGGCAATTAATAACAATATATCTTTTATGGACTAACATGTTTGAATAAGTTATGAAAAGGTTAGTCACAAAGATGTTGCGGAGCTAGAAGTTGCATGAATGGAAAACATGAAGAATGGCTAGCTCAAGGCAAAGGTATAATTGTAGTGTATTTTCTCTTTTACCGGTCAACGAAGATTAGAGAAGAAAAAAATGACCGGATTGATAGGATAAGTGCCGTACTATTAAGAGGGGTTGATATATGGTTACTTAAGGTTTTTGTGGTGCTAAATTGCTCAAACTTGCATTTTATTTAGAGTTGAAAATTATAGTTTGAGAAAATCCGTCGAAAAGACTGTATTTGGGAGCTTCTATGTGATGGTGGTCTGACCACTGTATATTGAACTAGGGAAGTCTTACTCTTTTGAGAGTGGCGGTCTGACCAGCCCTTCGGGTGGTCTAACCACTGTATAAAATCTTCTCAAAACATTGAGTAAAACCAAGTCTTGGTCTGACCGAAGGGTGTGCCATCTGACCGAGAATCACACAGAGAGTTTTGGGTCCTACGGTCTGACTGCAGGGTCCGCCGGTCTGACCGCCAAGGTTGTGCCAGTCTGACCGAGAAGGATGGCGGTCTGACCGCCAGGCTGTGTCAGAATTAATTTCAATCGTTGTCTGTAGCCGTTGTACGGGGGCGGTCTGACTGCCAATGGTGTTGCAGTCTGACCACCACTTGAGCAGAACTGTCAGAACGGCAGCAACTGTTAGTTTTTGAGTAGAGGGGTATAAATAAGGGCATGGCTGGTTCATTGAATGCATCCCCTTGACCCTAGCACATAAATTCAACATCTTGAGCTCTTGCCCTTACTCTCCCTCTCCATTAACTTGGTGATTGCATCTTTGAGAGGTTGAGAGCAACTAGTGCATAATTTCAAAGAGTTTGAGCAAGTAGGCACTTGTGATCCTTCAAGCAAGCATCATCAACTTATTACTCTTGGAGATTGCCGCCTCTTAGACGGCTTGGAGGTTGTGGCACCATCGATCCCTTTAAGGAAGATTGTGAAGGAGCCGCGGTGGTGATTGTGAGAGGTTTGAGCACGCCTTGCCGAATTGGTAAAATGCTTAGCTAGTGAAATCGAGGTTTTGAGTAATTCTTGCTCATTTCCGGCTTAAGGTCAAGTTGCTCAGTATGAGCCCTTTCTCGTGTGAGAATTGAATACTTGATAGAGAAGCCGTTTGAAGTTTGAACTCACCTCAACATGAATTAGGGGTGATCGGCAAATCACTGATACCACAGGAAAAAATCTCTTGTGTCATCTTTGAGCTATTTATCTTATCATTGAGTTATTTACTTTCATGCAATTTACTTCAAGTAATTTATCTTCCTAGATTATAAATTATTGCATGTCACCCTAGATGTGTAAACCTCAACTTAGCTCTTAGTTGTTCTACTTATTACTCTAGTGATCCTTAGTTTGTTTTCGCGAGTTTTTTTTATCGATTAGCAATTAGTTTTTAAAACCGCCTATTCACCCCCCCCCCCTCTAGTCGGTATCCTTGGTCCTACACCTATTTAGCCATAGCTCATAGTGCAACGCTGACATAGGATCCCCTCAAGGATCCGAATTTTGGGAAAAACATCAACGTGTCTCCGTCTTTCGGTTATGTCGCATATTTGTTTTACTTATTGCAAGTTCATAAATTGCTTTGTGTTAATTTTAGTGTTTATATCTCATATAGGATTGCACCTTGTTACCTGCTTTAGAGTAGCTTTAATTTTGTATTTAATTTCATTAAGGCGAAGTTTTAGCTTGTTTGGAGGAATTTAGGAAAAAGGCCTATTCACCCCCTCTAGGTCGTCATCTCAATCCTTCAACAATGCTGTCACAATGCCATACATTGTGCTTCCTGCCGCCCTAGACGTGACGACATGGCTGAGATGTCTAGGAGGACATCTTCACCACCACGTACAATGCTAATCCCTCACCTAGGCAGGAGGGCACGTCGGCCCAGGTGCTACAACTTGGGCTCACTTTCGTTTTCACACTAGGGTGGATGGGACCCTTACCAGGTATGTTATTTCGTTTTAACATAATTTGTTTTCTTCTATTTGCATTTATATCTATTAAAAAATTTATTCATAATCACAGGTTCATAGTGGTACTCTGGGACCTTCATGCCTGCTGCTTCTCATTCCTCAAGTACTTACGAGCACAATTTGGACGACTGGTTCGTGGAACCTCTCATCACCCAGGGCTTCTCTTGGTTGCTTGAGGCCCCACAGCCTACGCAACATACACAGGATGATGCATCCACCCCGGCGGCTGCGCCTCGCCCTAGGAACCCAGCTGCTCCCTTGTCCTATCCGACGGACCAGATCCAATGTTGTGGTAGAGGAGGCCTAGCAAGAGGGCTAGAGGAGAACATGGCCCTTGATTTACCTATTTTATATTATTTGTATTGCTACACTTGAATACTCTGTTTAGTACTTGTTGTACTATATTTATGTTAATTGCATCGCTTTGGTTGATGACTCCGTTTAGAACTCCTTGGCACTTTATGTTATTTGCGCCCTACTCTTCATTTGTTCATGCATACAACAATCAAAATCCAGTGTCACATGATCGAGACTTACGTCTCTACATTTTTTTCTCTACAAAAATAATTCATTCCTGCGAAAATCGAAATCCAATGCCCTTTCGACGAGCCACACGCTGACAGGAATCTTGTCAGCATATGGGCCACCGACAGGATTCCTATCATCACCGTTAATGGATCTTGTCGGCATTTCCATTACTGACTTGTCCAGTTAACACGAGACTATGCTAACAGAGTTCACAATTGGTAGCAGAAATGACAAGTGGTCTAACGACATCTCGTCTTCTGATAGGTACCCTGTCAGTAAGCGAAATACCGATAGAGTACTACTTCTACGATTTTACAAAAATAGATATTTTTTTGCAATTTTCCATTATTTTAATATTATTATAAAAATCCTAACTAGTGTGACCGTGAGCAAATAGATGTACATAAATCACTAACATTGCTTCGTTTCGCCTGTCTCATGACCGTTGGCGTTGGGTAACATAACAACTGTAGAGAAAGTTTGGATTTTTGCAAACGACTGCATCGTATTAGCACTAGATTCTCACAATAGTCCGGTGGGGCTAGCTAGCATTGCATCAAATGAAATGCTAAAAAATCTTCCACTTGCAGGGGATAATGCGGAAATATTAGAGATGGCAAGAGGGAACAAAGAACCCATTAATTCATGTACAGCAGGTACCTCCTTCCTGTTTTTTCCTGTTTTTTCAGGAGACTAGCTGAGTAACTGTACGTTGCAACGAAAACTGAAAATTTATACACGATAATACTGTTGACTCAAGATCATTAACATTGTTAACCAAAAAATTGTCTCAATGAGGCTTGTAAGTTGATCCTATTTTCCAGTGTAACACTGGTTACAACCAAAAACGGAAAACAAAAGGAAAAAAAGGCTTTTAATCCAGGAATCAGGTCCTGCTGCGTTGGTTCCGTGCTCTTGCTTTTTAGGTCCTCCAAACCGTGATCAGATTCTTGAACAAAATGGAGACAGCACAGTTCGACGAGTTATTCAAAAACTTTGACAAGAATTGTCTTGGTCATACTAACTTCACAGCAATATTAACGTTGGGTTCTCAATATACCCCTTTAACACTTTCAGAAATTCCGCGCCAATTGCACCTGCACAGGGTTGTTCAATGAACAAAAAAAGTTAATTTCTCGTCCACTCTACAGTACAAGGTCGCAGAAAGATCAATAACCCTGTGGTCACAGCTCAGCGTAGCTGACATGAATGAACCGAACTCATACTGAGCATCAGTGCCACTTGGTATCACCCTCTTCTCAGCTGCTCAAGAAAAAGAAATGTGATTAACAGAGAAACCATTTCTAATGAAAGAACATCAGACGTTCTAGCATAACTTAAAGCTATCTATCATTTAAACTTACAAAGTATTGCACAAACAAAACAAATACCACCTAAATTTCTATGTTCTAACTTATAAGCCCTATTTATAGGACCGAATGTTACTCATTAGCTAGCAGTGCCAGATTCAAGATTATGTATGATTTCTGTGTCCAAATGCTAGTCCCCATACCAAAATGGGGTACCAGGTTTGCACAAATCAGAAAATACGCTTTTCAGAACAACAGAAAAGTGGTATAAATGCATAATGCTACTGTTACTTTTCTGAACAACATGAGCAAGAGAGCAGCACATAAGCGAAATTGTGATGCAAATCTTCGAGAACTCATTACCAAAACAAATGGCCAATATTGCTGACTGAGGAGGATTTATGATGGCACAGAATTGTTTAATTCCGAAGGGACCTCCCAAGTTTGATACAGTGAACGTGCCACCCTGAAAATAAATCACCAAAGTTGTCAAGGAATTCTTTTTTGGTTCGTACTTAGCAGCTACTATGTTCTCCATACCTCATAATCTGCTGCTTTTAAGCTATTCTCCTTTGCTCTTTGAGCCAACTGCTTCACCTCCTCAGCAATTATACCAACTCCCTTCTTGTCTGCATCCTACAATGTACAAGTCAGAAAACAAAAAAAAAAAAGAAAACACACATTGGGCAAATTTAGGGTAACTTACCCTAATAGCTGAGTGCCTGTGCGTTGCAACGGAACTCAAATGAGCCATGCAACATGTTTTGGATCACACAATCTCCTTCACTCAAAAAATGCATATCCCCTTCTTGTCCCTTCTATTCAAAACCTTTTATCAATCAATTTATGCAGTCAATACCACCCCAAATCCAATCCAACCGAAACCTAGAAATCAAAACCAAGGAGAAGCCCGACTCGTGCCCTCTCAGATCGTAGTAGCAGCAGTGGACCAGATCGTCCTACGTGAAGCAGACGCCCCAAGGCAGATCTTAGTGATACAAGATGATACACCCAGTCCATGTGATCTAGGATCAGTCATATGGTAAACATCGCAGTTCACTGCCCCTCCCAAGTATTCTGCAATTATTGGTGCATCACGCTTCATTGCATGCTCCAGGCTCTCCATAACCTATTGTTCAACCAGAGCATCACTGATTAAGCACATAAAGCAGTTCATGTGACTAAATAGAAACTCTTAGTAGTATGCTCAAAGTAATGACTAAAATTCATGGAGGAACAACATGAAACAAAACACTCAACAAGTGGCAAACATTGAAGAGACTGAACATCCATTGCAAGCAACGCTGAGCCCATGTTAGTTATAGCGTACGGGATAAAGAAAGGTGAAATTTTTCTGTATCCCTTCTCAATGAGATTCTGAACACCATCGGAAAACACTGTAAGGCCACCCATGCCAGTCCCTACGAGAACTCCAGCACTCACTTTGTCAAGCTGTTAACAATAAAGTAATCAGGGAAACAAGTTTTCGAAAGAGAAAAAACAGGAGTAGAAAAAGTCTGAAACCTAGGCAGCTGCATGCATATAGGACAAGTAGAATGTACTGAAATAAATATGAAAATGGTGCTAGCTGCACTTAAGCAGGCAATAGGGTGAAAAGACAACTTGATTAACTTATCGCATCTTGCACAATAAAATAGCTTTGTTAATGATACCAACCAACTTTTGTGCTCTGAATCATATCAAAATAAATTGGGTTTTGATTTAAACTCACAAATGTTCACATGCATTCTGTTGCTGTTCATCTGTAGTGATCCAACAGCTTATATTTAAATCATTATCACATATCCCTCACAAAAAGAAAACCATGTCCAGTTTTAGTAAAAAACCAAACCGGACATATTTTTCCTCGCAAAAAAATGAATATATTTTCTTGTTGTGCTTTCCAGTCATACTAAAAGAATAACTGAAGCTAGGTTGTTCCTAACACAATGAAACAATCTCGCAAGACATTTAAAAAAAAAACTATGTCTTCAATAAATACGGCCAAGCACAAATATATAGTCCTTTGCATCATAATTTTTTTTTTTGAAACAAAATACGTTCAAAAGGAAGTAAGTCTTTTTCTCATACCAAATCCAACTAAACCTGTTCAAACCAACTTTACTGCCCCTCACCGGAGTCACGCTTGGGAGCCTCCCTGATCTCTTCAGCGGTGTCCTCCTGAGGACAAGCATGCAATTGTTAAGGAATCGGGATGGTTTCAGGAAAGTAAAGAGTGTGAGTAGAACTTTATGTTTGGGAAATGGATGATTACCGAGATGTCGGAAGTCCAGAGGGTCAAGTTGTCACGAAGGAGTTGCATGATCAAAGTGCTGTCCTTGTAGGACTCCTCGCTTAGGGTGTCCAGCTCCGAGATGGCCTCATCAAAATCCTGCCAATTGCAAAGGAGGGACATCAGCATGATGTCATGTGACAACAGTCTCAATTAAGAAACAAACTCTAGATGATGAAAAAAGTTATTCTTTTAATTGTAGACTACTCCAGAACCAGGCAGGATAATATCATTTAAGTGCATGGCTAAGCAATGATATTTGACAGGATCAAGTGCATTGCAATTTAGTAACACTAATAAGCCTCGCACAGTTTACTGTCAGAAACAAATTTGACCAAGTATAGACCCATAAAAAGCTGAATTACTGCTGCCTTGCACTATGGAGAAGAAACAATCAAACACCTGTGATTTTTTATTAGCTACTGAGGGTACTGATTAAACTAAGAACCAGCAATGGGAACTACTGCAGAACATAATTTAATATTTTATTCTCCTAAAGTCACTTTGACATAATATAATATTTTATTCTCCTAAAGTCACTTTGACACTGATGTACAAATTTGACCAAGTATAGACCCATAAAAAGCTGAATTACTGCTGCCTTGCACTATGGAGAAGAAACAATCAAACACCTGTGATTTTTTATTAGCTACTGAGGGTACTGATTAAACTAAGAACCAGCAATGGGAACTACTGCAGAACATAATTTAATATTTTATTCTCCTAAAGTCACTTTGACACTGATGTAAAAGAATATGAAGAGCAGCTCAAGGACAGACTGAAATTCGTGACAGGTAATACAAACTCAGGGTCAACTTAAGGCTGATAATAATATAAGTTTAGGTACACCAATAGGATCCCTTTTTCTCGTGGGCACACTTGTCTCCCAACATACTGATTCCATGAAATTTCCATTGTTCTATTAGTCAATGACAGAATAGTATGAAACCTAAATGTTAGGTTTCCTGTCCATATCACAAAGAATGCACGAACCTACCCTTGCATAAAAAACACACATATTTTCTACTGCAGGCATGACAACTAAAATCAATTATCTATTATTTCTGTTGTGATGTCCCATATCTGCAGGCTTTCTACTCCGGAAAAAAGTAACATAAAAATGTCCCCAAAGTAAAGAATGAGCTGCATTGAGTCTAGAGATGTAGAACATGAGAAAAAAAAGGTAATATAGTGCAAATGGTAGTGTGATAATCTTGTGATACATAACTAATATACTGTAACCTATTATTTTCTCCCTTCTGCTAAATTAAAAATGTTACAAAAAATGTTCTCAAAACAGCACTCATAATAGCATCGCTAACAAAAGGAATACACAATACATATCACCCGCAGACTAAAGGTCACTACTAATTATCAGAAAATCAAGATGTATTGAGTAATTCATCATATAATCACCACCTTGACATCATCAAAAACAGATAAGCAATTCCCTACACAAGCATTGCACATCCACAGAGATAATACTTTAACATAACATCTATTGATGCAGAAAAACTAACCTGCTTTGCAAGACTGCAGGCGAATCAGTTGAGTTAAGAATCTCACAGTAGAACACTGAGAAGTAAAGTGTCAGCCCAAGCCGAATCGGGTGAGTTGGAGGCAGCTCAGCCAAAGCAATATCCTGATTGCACCACAAACCATTTCTTCAGAAATAAAGTACATGTAATAAAATGTGCAGTGAAAAAAATAATGATGCAAGAATCACGCTTCACCAACAAAATTTGAAATTGCAATCAAGAAACGAAATAAAAAGTTGTTGACCTGGGCAGCCTTGTATGCCACCATGGTGTTCTCAGCAGCATCCTTTTTCTCAGCCCCAGTCATGAACTCAGCAAGGTATCTAATTATCACAAATGTTTTGGTCAAATGAAAACCATGATCCTATAACAAATGCGAAAGTCCTGATGCATATCATATTACCTGTAGTAGTCACCCTTCATCTTGAGGTAGAAGACCTTGGACTCAGGGGCAGTGGAGGAGGGCACAAGGTGGGATTCGAGCAGCTTGAGGATGCCATCACAGATCTTGGTGAGCTCAGTTTCGATCTTGCCACGGTAGTCCTTGATGGGTGTTACACGGTCCTCATGGCCTCGGCCCTCCTCCTCGGCAGTAGCGGAGGCAATCGTCGAGCCTGCGGTCGTTCTTGCCGTCGATGTAGCCCTCCGGGGAGAACCCCCTGATCTGCACGACGAACTTGATCTGCGCGGAGGGGAATGACGGGATCGGGAGGGAAGTTCGCGTGATTTGAGGAACCGTTGGGCGGGGCGGGGGCGGGGGCGGGGGCGGGGGCGGGGGCGGGGGCGGTTCCAGGTAGCGGGTGGGCGGGGGACGACGCACGACGATGGGGCGAGGAGCAGGAGCGTGGCAGCGCGGCGGGGAGGGGTTGAGGATGGGCGGAGGACATGGCGGCGGCGAGGAGTTGAGGAGGCTCGGGGGGCGTGGCGGCGGCGCACGGCCTTGGCGACGGGGAAGGTGGTGGGAGCGGATGCGGATGCGGATGCGGATGCGGCTCGAGTCGCGCGAGGGAGGCGTGGGCAGAAGGAAAGAACCGGACGCACGTCGTGTGACGAAAAGATCAGGCGTAGGCGATAGAGCTGGGTAGAAAAAAAAAGGCTGATGATACATCTATTAGTTATTTTTTTTAAGCAGGAGAGATAATGTTATTTCATTTTATAATATTAGGACCGCTAATGAGAGTGAGTTTAAAAATATGTAAATTGAAGAGTTTTTTTATGCGGAGGGGATCAAGTATGAATTCTCTGTACCTTACTCTTCTCAATAAAATGGCGTGATCGAAAGTAAGAATTGATACTCATTGAGACGGTAAGAATAATGCTAGATGAGTATAAGATCTCCGATCGTTTTTAGACGGAAGTTTTCAATACCGCTTGTCATGTGGCGAACCGGGTGTATCTTCATCGACTCCTTATGAACTCCTCACCGATAACAAGACAAATGTCTTATACTTTTGAGTATTTGGGAGTAAGTGTTTCATTCTAAATAAAAAGCCTAAAACCTCTAAATTCGTTTCTAAAGTTAACGAAGGATTTTTGCTTGGATATGGATTAAATGCTTATGTATACCGTGTTTTCAACAAAACCACCGATATTGTTAAAATTATGCGTGATATGACATTTGATGAAACTAATGGCTTTTGATTAGAGCAAGTTGATCCTATTATGCTAGGTAATGAGAAAATTACAAGTGAAGCAATCATAATAATGACGATTAGAGAAATTAGACTACAAGAACCCGAAGTAGCTTCTACTTCCTCTTCATATATACAAGTGGAGTCACCCACTTCAACTCAAGATCAAGACATCTACAACACATTTCTAGATAAAGATGAAGAAGAGGAAAATGAATCTTAACCTCAAGTGCCACACCCAGGAGTTTATGAAAGTGTACAAAGAGATCACCTCGCTAATAATATTTTTGGAGACATTACTCTGTTGTATCTTCTTTGTAACCTTTAAAGGTAGAAGAAGCAATCGAGGATCCAGATTGGGTGATGGTAATGCAAGAAAATTAAACAACTTCACCCGATCAAAACGTAATTGACATAAAATGGGTCTTCCGGAACAAGCAAGATGAAAATAAAATAGTCACGAGGAACAAGGCAAGATTGGTTGCGCAAAACTTCTCTCAAATCGATGGTTTGAATTTTGGTGAGACTTATACCCCCGTTGCTAGATTAGAGTTAATTCGCATATTATTTGCTTTTGCTACCCACCATGATTTCTAGCTATATCAAATGAACGTGAAGAGCGCATTCCTAAATGGACTCATCTCAGAATTAGTGTATGTTGAACAATCCCTAGGTTTCAAGGATCCCAAATTCCGATCTCATGTTCATAAACTCTATAAGGCATTCTATGGGCTTAAACAAGCTCCTAGAGCCTGGAATGAGTATCTTAAGGATTTTCTAGTTTAGAATGATTTTGAAATGAGTATCTTAAGGATTTTCTAGTTTAGAATGATTTTGAAATTGGGAAAGTCAATACTACTCTCTTTACCGAAAACCTTGATAATGATTTATTTGTGTACCAAATATATGTCGATGATATTATATTTGGCTCTACTAACAAAACTTTCAATCTATAGTTTAGTAGAATGATGACTAAAAGATTCGAGATGTCTATGATGAAGGAGTTGCAATTCTTCCTATGATTTCAAATAAAGCAACTCAAAGAAGGAGCATTCATATGTCAAATAAAATACATCAAGGACATGCTAAAGAGATTTGATATGGTGAACGCCAAACCCATCCGCACCCCATGAAATCAACTGGACACCTCGACATCAACGATGATGGTAAATCTGTTGACCAAAAGGTATATTATTCCATGATTGGCTCATTACTTTATTTTGGTGCATCTAGCCAGATATCATGTTAAGTGTGTGCATGCGTGCAAGATTTCAAGCCGCTCATAAGTAGTGCCACTTAGTACCCGTTAAGAGTATTTTTATATATCTTGTTCATACCCCAAACTTAGGGCTTTGGTATCCTAAGGATTCGAGCTTTGATCTTCTCGGTTATTCGAATGCCGACTATGTGGGTTGTAAAGTGGATAGAAAGAGTACATCAGGTACATGTCTATTCTTGGGTATGTCATTAGTTCTATTGTCATCAAAGAAACAAAACTTTGTAGCCATATCCACCACCAAAGTAGAATATGTCTCGGCGAGTAGTTATTACACTCAATTACTTTAGATGTGGTAAACCTTGAAAGATTATGGAATCCATATGAATCATGTATCTCTTCTGTATGACAATGAGAGCACTTAAAAAATACTAACAACCCCGTCCAACACTCTCGAACCAAGCACGTAGATATCCGACATTATTTTCTTAGAGATCATGCAATAAAAGGTGATATAGTCCTAAGCTATGTAAGGACTGAAAAATAATTAATGGATATCTTCATCAAGCTCCTAGATGAGTATAGGTTTTACGAGTTAAGGAATGGGCTTAATATATTATATTCTCGAAACTTGGCTTGACTCCTTGCATTCCTTGCTTGCATTTGCCTAGGTGTTTTGAGCTAAAGATGGGGAACATATTTTTGGTAAAGTGCTGGTCTCTTAATGAGCACCCACAAACCAAAAGATGTGAATAAATTGAAATTTTAGCAATTAAGAAACTCTTTGAGTGAATTATGCGGTAAAAGTAAATTCAAGTGCTTAGGGATCTCATTCTGAATGAATTTTGGTGCTAGTACAATAAATGAATTCATACAAGTCCAAAAACTCAAAAAAAAAATCACCATCTTTGGTTTATATTATCTCTTATGCTTATTGTCAGATTTATTAGCTCTTTTCTTGCCAATTTATTCATTTTGATCTTCGAATCATGTTAATTCACTTATGATTATTGTTTTGTGTGTACGAGTGTTCACTTATCATAACTGGATAAAACATCTAAAGATATCCTTAGTAGATTCCTCCAAAATATTGTTCAAAATTCAATTCTTATCTCTCAAGATCCTCTGAAAATCTGGAAGATTACACATATCGGAACATCCCATTTTCTGATACTTCACTCATATCGGAACATCCGATCTTTGTATTATCCCACAATCATTTATGTTACTTTACACAGATCGAAGCATCCGATTCTTGGGTCAAAACATCCGATGTATGGTTTTCAACAGAAGGTATTTACCTTATAAACAGTTATCTTTTAGCCATTCACCTCTTTCACCGACGCTTTACACATCTCTCTCGCGCTCTCGCCCCCTCTCCGGAGACTGGAACTTTCGAGGGCTCGGAACCTCTGATATCCATCGGAGTTTGGCTAGCATCGCATCAGATACTCCGATTGATAGGGGAAAACCCGTGGGTTGGCCCGATCTTCACGGCAGTAGGTACGACAAGAGATAACTTGCTGAAAAATGCAGCGGGATAACTAGCTTTATACCTGACAAAGGTTGGAATGTGGCCAAGTAACGAGGAGAGAGGCACCGAATCCTTGGACTCGACTCGATCTCCACGAACTCAAGAACACAAACCTGGTAGCTTTAGACCTGGTCAAGGTTGGTTGCGACCAAGCGACGGGGAGAGAGGCACCGAAACCTTGATGGATTTCGACTCGATCTCCGAACGACCGCAGAACCACAAACCGGGACTAATCCACACAAAACGGTGCAGCCTAACTGGAAACCGTAGAGCATGAATTAGGGGGTCCCAGAGGAACCTTCACATATATACCAGTGAATCGGTCTCTCACAAGTCGATGAAGAACTCGCAAGAAATTTGGGGTAAGTCACTCAACAGCTCTTGGCTGGAAACACCATCTGGTGGATTTTTCTTAATTCATAATCGTGCCCCCTTTGGCTTAGATACAGTAGGTATTTATACTAGGAACACCCTTCCTAGCTAGGTGTGAAAGTTCTATAAGTTTCCACGAAAATAAAGGGAGATGAAAAGGTGAAAACATGGGTTCCCGAGAAGCCTCGCGTGATCTTTAGCCTCCCTGGCAGTCTTCACTTAAATGGTCATTACTCCTTAATGGGAAGTCGAAAAGATGAGCCGTTTGTTGGAGGTGAAAGTAGACTTGATTATCTTTCTGTCCATGTGCATTATGCATGGTGAATCTTGACCAGTTTGTGCGTGTGTCTCTTGGAACATGGCTCTGATGTCAGGAGTCAGTGTGATGGTTCAGCTTCTGCGTAACTCGTCTCCTTCTCGGTGTAACTTGTCTCCTTTGGTCCAGCAGCAGCTCCAATATGCGTAAACCTTAGCAATTCAAAAGTAGAACATTTAGGTAGTATAAAATTCTCATTTGTATTGTATTCAAATTTAGTAAGGAGAGAGTTCACCTCTTGCTGTAGTTTCCTTGCACGACTCCGTGTGATGGGTCCTTGTATTGGTGTAATTGGTGCTTGACTTGTTTCAGCTGGTCCATGGCTTGGCACATTTGCTGGGAGGTCCTCATCACCGATCCTTCTCTGAAGCGTGTTCTCCCTTGGATCAAGGTATCTTCAAGCCCGGTAGCCTACGCATCATACACGATGATGCATCCACCCCGGCAGCTGCACCTCGCCTCCTGTTACCCATGGCCTCTTTTAGTTGCCTGAGGCCCCGCAGCCTACGCATCATACACACGATGATGCATCCACCCTGGTGTCACGTCTCAAATTCTTAATCACGTATTTAAGAAAAAATCATGCTTCTTAAGCATTATGTTTAATTTTATGTAATGGTAATTTAGAATGCTAATGCATTGCATTTCGTTAAAAGTCAATTGGATGAGAGAAGGAAATTCGGGAGAGAAAATAGTTAAATTCACAGTCAAAACGGACTCTTTTGTCTAACATGTGGGCCCCACACCTCACCCACTCACTCTCTCAAGTGGGCAGCACCCCACTTGCCCTCTCTCTCTCCTCCTCTCACTCCCCACGTCCCCACCTAAGCTGCAGCAGCTCCCCTCTCACTCTCCCACTCAAGCTCACTCTCTCTTTTCTCCCAAAATCCGAGCTCAAGTGGAGGATTCAAGGTATGCATGTAGTACCATTGCATTCTCTGGCTCATGAGCTACTCATCTATCCAATCCATATTTGTTTTCGTGGAATAATCGAGTAGTTCTTGAAGTTCTTGGTGTTCTTGATCTTTTTTGCAGCAAAAATAGAGTTTTGGTCAAAAATGAGTTCTGGAGTCGTGTTGCTAGTTGATAAGTAAGTTCCAGGACCCTTGGACTACCCCTAACATATTCCCTTTAGGCTTGGAAAAGATCGCAACTCGAATCGACCAAAAATCCAATCGAGAGTAGCTTTTCTGGGCTGACCTGGATATTCTGGACTCACCCAAATACTCCTGGTTCAGCAGAAATTGTCTGTTGAACTATGTTCAAAATTGGTTAGGGTTTAGGGTGCGATATTGGTTTAGAATCTTTTGGATAGGGTATATGCACATTTGTGTAGCACAGATTTGTAAAGTGAGTCGGATCACCCAAGGGGAAAGATGTGAAGAACTCAAGTCTGTGTCACCCGGATAATCCAGTCAAACCCGGAGACTTCGGGTAGTTGCATTATTGAGTAACCGAGAGCTTCGTTCGAAACCTCACTTGGAGTGTCCGGCACATCCCGGATAGTTCGGACCAACCCGGAGGTTCCGGGTTAAGTTAGAGTAGTGGCTAGCCGAGAGCCTTCCCGGAGAATGGCCTGGATATTCCGGATTCACCCGGATACTCTGGGCCAGTCAAATAAAAATACAGTAATCAAGTGCCTCTTTCGAAGGGTCACCTGGAGGGTCCGAACCCGGATACTCCGAACCAATCCGGATACTCCAGATGGCTGTTATTTTCCGGATTTCATTTAGATCGTTTAGTATTGCGTTGATTCGCATATCTTATACTTCTAGCGTGTTGTTAAGCTTTGTGGCATACCTTTTTACACTTCATTCATACTCATTGTATTGCACGCGTTGATCCTTTTTAGAGAACGCCGATCCGTCGATCCCGGAGACCCAGGACAATCCAGGCGCGCCCCACCTATCCGACAGACCAGATCCGTCATTGTGGTAGAGGGCCCAGCAATAGGGTCGAGGAGGATGTGACCCTTGATCTACCTATTTTATATTATTTGTATAGCTACGCTTGAATACTCTGTTTCGTACTTGTCGTACTATATTTATGTTAATTGCATCTCTCTTGTTGATGACTTCGTTTATAACTTCTTCGTACTTTGAGTTATTTGTGCCCTACTCTTCGTTTGTTCGTACACGCAACCATCGAAATTCAGTGTCACACGATGGAAATTCATATCTCTACAATTTTTTCTCCTAAAAAATAATTAATTCCTGCGAAAAGTGAAATTCAATGTCCTATCGGCGAGCCACACACTGACAAGAATCCTGCTAGCATATAGGCCATCGACAGGATTCCTGTCGTCACCGTTAAGAGGTTATGTTGGCATTCCCATTACCGACTTATTCAGTCGGCACGAGACTATGCCAACAGTGTTTACAGTCGGCAACAAAAATGACGACAAGGGATCTATCAGTATGTTACCTATTGATAAGTACCCTGTCGGTAAACGAAATGCCGACATAGTACTACTTATGCAGTTTTACAAAAATAGATATTACTTTTACAAAAAAATGTAGAGACGTGAATTATACAAAAATAGATATTATTTTTGTGATTTTATATTATTTTAATATTATTAAAAAATCCTAACTAGAGTGAGACCGTGAGCAAATAAGATGTACAGAAATCACTAACATTGCTTCGTTTCGCCTGTCTCATGACCGTTGGCGTTGGGTAACATGACAACTGTAGATAAAGTTTGAATTTTTGCAAACAACCGCATCGTATTAGCAGTAGATGGACACAATAGCCCGGTGGGGTTAGCTAGCATTGCATCAAATGAAATGCCAAAAAATCTTCCACTTGCAGGGGATAATGCAGAAATATTGGAGATGGCAAGGGGAAACAAAGAACCCATTAATTCATGTACAGCAGGTACCTCCTTCCTGTTTTTTCACGAGATAATGTCATTTCACTCTATAATGAAGGTGAAGTAGCTAAATTAGCCTCCTCAATTTCTAAAAAAAAGCATTCCCCTTTTAACTGCCGGAGACAGTTTTAAGCAATTTTGCTATCTCAGGTTCTATGTGAATCCCGTCATCTTCGATGCGCTGAGCAATTGATGGGTTTGTTCTACCTGCAGATATATATGTCCGCATCAAGGCCTCATAAACTTCTGCATCAAGGCATTCCAGCTTCTTCAGACTCCATACCATCAACATCCTTTGCCTCTTCGTAGTGCTTCAGAAATCTGTTCACAAGCTTTTTCGATGGCACCCACTTGTGCGTCCTCACCATGTTCTGTCCATCTCTCAAGATCTCAAGTGCTTCTTTAACCATTGATTTATCCAAATAGGACTCTGCAAATATGTAGACCGTCTTATCCTTGCAATGACCCTGAGCCATGGCGCTCCGGCGGATAGCCTCAGCTTCATCTATCATACCCTTCTCAAGGTAAGCTGTAATAATAACATTTGCTATCCTCATGTCATAATACTGATGACTGGATTGCCACTCCTGAAAGATTGACTGCAAGGAGCCAAAATCATCTACTGTTCTCAGAGCTAAAAGCATCACCAGATAGCTTCTATTTGAACATTTCTTGAATGCGAACTTCAAAGACTCCCAGATCCTCTTAACCTCGGATGAATTGCCAGAACGGGCATAGAGGGAGAGGAGGTAATGCCAGGTGGGCATCTCACCCTTGTCCATAACTTCCTCAGCTTTCTGTAGAGCCACTTCCACCTTGCCAAACTGCCCTACTTTAATGTAATTGTTAGCCATCATAGTGTACAAGGACCAGTGAACTGGGGTCACCTCCTGCAGTTCTTCCAGGAACCTCTCAGCGGATTCCAGGTCATCCACTGTAACATAGCTTTCTGTCAAAAAAAAAAGTACGTACATTTATCTGCACATACACCGCTTTCTTGCATTTCTTTAAATACGGTGGGGATTTTCTCTGGCTGGCCCGTCTTTTGATACAAGGACATCAAGTTGTTGTGTTCATGGCTTTCATCTTTTCATAGATTTCCAGGCCTTTGTCTGCCATCCTGTGTTCAGCATAGCAGTTAAGCATAGAGGAATAAGTTTTCACTGACTTAAATATATCTGGAAGGCTCCAGAAGTATTCTTCAGCAGCTTGTATCCCGCTCACTTTTGATACAAGGTCAAGCCGCACCGCGTGATGCCTGGGATTCAACTTTGCCCCACGAGCTTCCATCCAGTCCATAAGCTGGGAACATAACAACACGACCAAATGTTATATAGTGAACATAGAAATACCTTGCTCAGAAAGTTGTTGCGCCAAAACAGCAGATAAATTCTCAATACCATAATGTTTATCTCTTCCAATGGTCCCAGTGGTACAGAACCCTCAGAGAACAAGAATAGCTTTGTAAACCAGAACATTCATCTCTTCCAATGGTTCCAGTAGAACAGAATACTCGAGGAAGCCACACTAGAAATCAATCATTATTTTGGACATATGAATATATCATACAATTAAAAATCTGAAAAGCACATGCTCACTAGAACCAGCATGTTGGAACAAGTTTCTTGTGGTGTTATTATTACAAAGAACACATGTAACTCTTTTCTTTTTCTTTTTTTACTCAGATGAAAAATAGCACGTACAAAGGAGCCACCAAAACTTGCATTGTCAGGAGTTGGGCTTGAATTCAGCATGTTATTTGTTGTAGATCCAGGCGTACCAAACAACAACCTGCAACTCATGCTGGCAAGCTCCTACCCAGTTTCTTTTTATGCCTCCTCTTTCCTACTCCCCATTTTTTGGACCAAGGAGAGGAGCCTGAAGTGTTGTTGTAACGTTATCACATTTTGTACCTTATATTGTTAGACCATAATCATCACTTCCTGTTGTTTAGTCTTACTTTTCTTTCCTCTAGAACATTTTTCTTTAGGTTTGCCTATTCATTTGCGAGAATAGAGATCCCCGCTCAACAGTAGTGTACTGTGGGCTAATAACAGATAATTTTCATGAAATTGGAAATTGACCCTTTTAAAACCATTCTTAACCATTGATGTTTACGTGGTAGACCTCAGGGCTCAAATCTTGAACCATATGTGTCTGATCTGCGGTTATTTGTACAGCAGATGAAAGATTGTTTGTTTGAAACAACAAATGTAAGTCTTTATAATTTTACCAGCTATTGTTTGTTTGAAACAATAAATCTTATTAATTACAGCACAACATTCATCCTTCAGATTGAACTAGCTCACTGACACATGTACCTTTTTCTCGATTTGTTGTCTAAATCTAAATGACATCGATCGTAACTGAGCATCCAACCGTCTGCAATTAGTTTTTGACCAATTTATTTATATATTTTTTTGGGAAAAAAGTGCGCTCATGGTATACTATCTCTGTATCATAATGGCATGTATTCTTTTGGACTTAATTCTAACCCTATGCATGCTTTTTCAGATATTCCAATACTACTGACTTATTACTTAGATCTATAAATTGCTCGATTTCGACAACTTGCAACTCAATTTCAAGTTTGTTCCTAGAATAAATAAAAACACTACAATTCAGAAAACTCCACCCGGTTGCTATTTTTTTAGAGTAAAATTTAGAAAATCCGGGGTTTTGTGGTTGTAATTTCAGAAAACTATGGATACATTGACATGTAGCATATGGCCCCGGCATCTGTGGCCTATTTGTTTCAAAAACACCAGTCCAGAGTGTCTCCTGTACACATCTGCAGACTGGGTGGATGCTTTAAATCAACATGTTAGCCTGCATGTGGAGCTTACAAGTCAAATTTGTTGTTACTTAGGCGGGGGTGGGGTTTGTGAAACAAATAGACCACAAATGCTAGGGCTGTGTTCTTATATGACTATAACAACAAAACCTTTGATTTTCTGAATTCAACTTTTTTTGTTAACTAACATTCCTGGATAGACAGGAATCACATGCCTGGTCCATGCCACTTGTTTGTGCCCAGTATGTGACACTTAAATTTGCATATGAGAGAGAGGGGAACAATACCAACAAGATATAAGATAACGGGGTGAAAAGTTCTCTTCGAAATTACAATCACAAACACATGGTCATGTATACAATTGATTCTTCTTTCAGTTTTTATTGGTTATTTGGAACTTTGGATATAACTAGTGTATTAAGTACTAAAAATTATAGGTACTGGACCACTGCTGCAGCAAATGATTAGTGTTCATATATATAGCCACTTTAGTAAAATTCACCTCAATATTTTGCGGTCGAGACTCAAAACATCTTATCAGATAATCATCATGCTCTGAATCTATTTCCTATAACTTTGTCAAATAGTGAAAGTGTCAGCAATGATATTTAGTTTTTTAGAAAAAGAGTAGAAATGGCAACATCTCATCATAATTCATTTCAGCGGGAACTGTTTCGCAATGGAATATAAACTACTAGTATTGATATCCCTATTTGAGATTCATACTGTAAAACAAAATAAAAACAATATAGATATAATCATGTTATCCTATCTGGAGCTCTTAAAGTTCACGGGCACAATGAGCACTACCATGGTACGCCACCTAATTTTTCAGTCACTGTTAGCTACCCAAGTTCCGTCTTAACTACAATGTAAACCTCTCTGCTGTGGTTTGCAACACAACCAGTCGATCAGTCCAATCGGTGAACATACCAATTGGTGCAGTAGACAAAGAAATTCAATTCATTTTTCACTGTACACATCCAAAACTGAACATGAATTAAAAATATCCATAAAAAATAAAGATGGAGCTTCAATCAAAACCCTAGCATTTCAATCCACCCACTTCGCCTGTCCAAACTCCAAACCAGATCACTTATGCCAATCCAAACTCCAAAACCCGCTATTTTATCACGTCTCTCATAAAAATTCATTGCGTAGTTGTGCAAATGTGGCATCAAACAACAAAACGAAGGCGCAAGTACATCCCGACCCAAACGAGGCCAGCATTTCGTGGGGAAATGGGGGGGGGGGGGGGATTAGGATCTCACCTCGAGGGCGCACGCGTTTTGGCTGAACTTGCGGACCTTGCGGACGTAGACGACGATCTGCTCCTCCGAGAGCGGGCGCCTCTCGCGGACCCACGCGTCCAGCTCCGCCGCCACGCTCCCCGGCGCCCTGCCAGGGGGGAGCGTCGCGAGCCTCGTGTAGAGCGGGACCCACGACGCCTCCATCGCCCGCCTCTCCGGGCCACCCGCCTGTGCCTGCGCCTGCGCGTGCGCCGATCTTGCCGGGGACAACGAGATGCGCCGCCGCCGCCGCCGCGCGCAGCATGGGTGGCTGTTGGGTTTGTTGGCCCTGGTCTCTGTGGGCTTTGTTGGGGTTTAGGGAGCTCGGTCTCGGCTGCTCAGTTCTGCATGGCTGGTCTGGTGAAGAGCGGTTTAAGAAGAAGGCAGCAGCAGTCCTCGAGCCCGGCCCAAGCTAAGTTACATGGGCTGGCCTACCAAGTCATGCCGCGCGCTAAAGCGAGCTGCCGTCTGGGGAATTTTTTATTTTTATTTTTTTAAAATTCAAAAATTATAAATATATGTGTCTGTTTTGAAATTTTATAATTCTATATTCTGTCACTTGTTGAAAGTACGACTGCCGCATTCAAGAATCTAACCACGCAATCATACATGTTTAAACAAATGGTGGCGAGTAGTACTCGATTAGGAGTAAGAAACAAAAGCCTAGTCTCCAGCAAATTGCCTTTGAGCAGCCCACTTGGGCACTTGTTAATCTCTGCCGGTCTTTAGGATCCTTTGTCGTTTCCTCATCGTGCTATATACCATCTCATCATCTAGTATGCTTAGTACTTTTCTTCTTTAGGCAAGATTGTGCTTTTGTTCCGAAGACCACGCTAATGATTGTATCTGCTAGACGAAACCACACCACTCATCCATGTCATGCTCATGCTTTGCGTAACTACTCCATTAACTAATGGAGTACTTTGTGTGTACCAAAAGTAGTTGTGGCAAATCTTTCATATCATATATGGTTTAATAGATATTACATCCTCTAATCATAAATAAATATCGTTTTAGATATTGATACGGTTCTCAAAAGATATATTTGACTATTAATTTTTTATGTAATATGTTTATAGACTATAACAAAATTATACTATTATAAAACTACTTTTTAAGACGAATATACTCGTATCATTTTTAAATCTTCAAACTAAATTCTAAAAAATAATTTGTAGTTAAAATTTAAAAATATTAACCGCACACAACCGAAATATGTGACCGGAGGGAGCGGCATTTAAAGTTCGATAATCCATAAATTTTCGAACCATGTGCAGCCAGTAACATGCTACCACCTCAGTTTTTGCACCGTTGGCAGCCCAGCCAAAAAACTATGCTCGCTCGCGTTGGTAGTGTTCTGTAGCTAGCTAATGCCAAAATGTCGTGAGCACGTCAAAATTTGGTAACAAATCGAACGGTAGCCAAATTTCATGGACATGCTAAAATTTGGTAAGTCTTTTGTGGTGAAAACCAAACACGCACGTAACAACATAGTGGTAATCTACTGCTCTTGCCATTGTTTAAGTTTAAGCGCCCCATATCGAGGCTCTCTCGGGACTTTAAGATGGACAGGGTAATAGTACAGGCTCTAGGAAAACAGAGCCTGAAGTTCTTTGTTTAGTCCTACCAACCCTGCTTTAGCGGGAAACCGAGACCACCACACAAGTTCCGAAAGCTCTTCTGCCGTTAAGGGAGAAAAGTTGTACGGAATCTATTTAGATTCTCAGACTATTAAAAAAACTAAACTTTGTCAGTGCTAAGAGTATATCTTATTGTCGGTAACATCCGCAAAAATCTAAAATTAAACAACATATATAAGCGTATTTATCGAAATAGATAATATATTATCGTATTTATAAATTTAGTATCCGTATTCGACACATCATTTGCTAAATTTGTAAATACAATACCGTATTATTTATTTCGATAAATACGCTCATATATATTGTTTAATTAATGATGTATCGAATACAAATACGAATACTAAAATTATAAATACGATAACATATTATCTAATTTTAAATTTTTACCCGATAACATCTTATCCCAGCTACATTATCACCCAATAGCTTTACACAGCGACTTAGCCTCTGCTTGTTTTTATCGTGATTATCACGATCTAGATTATATAGAGACTCTATTTTTATTAGATTGTGAATTATAAAAATTTGTAATGTGAAATTAATTTTAGATTATGATTATTTATTTTTACTTTTTGAAATAAAATTTATAATCAGAATAAAAACAAATATAACTTATTGTGAAATATATCATCCTCGTCACATGCTAAGATGCATATTCTTTTTTGAACAGAAAAAAAAATTAGAGTCGAACCAGTTGGATATAAACAAATATGCTTTGCTCTCCGTTTGCTCAACGCACTGTTAAGGGAATCTCGATAGATACACTCACTCTTTTTTTTTCTCTATTTGCAGGAGATAGCAGTGGTCGTACAAGCTCCTGTGTTGCATTGTGCAAACGCTGTCTGGACACTTGCAAATGATTTGCACTAAAACTGGTTTTAGTAGATTGGTTTTTGAGTTAGGCTGATTTAGTTTGGTAGGGAATGAGCTGAGATGATTAATAAGCTGGTTTTGGTTGGGCTAGCAATTAGAATGGGCAGGTTTGAATTAGATTGGCTTTAACTTTTCGGGTTGAAATCGGTTTCAAACCGTGGGTTGAAACCCAACCGAGAAGCCTGATACAGGATATGAGATCGCAACACGTTTTTGTTCTGTCGTGCTCAGGTGCGTTCGAGAAAGCTGTTTGTGGTCCAGAGTTTAGCTACGTCGCAACAGTAGATGACCGGCCTCCAGCCGCATGCATCGGCCTTCAGCCCCACCTATCACTAGATTAGAGGTCTTTTTGTTGGACCGAGGTTATTTCAAAAGTTGTTTTTAAAAGTTGTTTTTAAATTGACTTATGATACGAATGAAAAAATTATAATATATATGATATCTCTCAAAACATCATCCCTCAAAATCAGATTAGTTTCTAGCTCCTATTAATAATGACAGTTTTTTTTCTTAAAAGTTAGTTTTAGAAGCAAACTGTATAGTTCAGTTTTCTATTTCTGAGTAGTAAAAACCAACAGAAATTGGACTAAACATGGCCAAACTGCTACGTGCTTCTGTTCTAAGCTGCAAAGCATCTTTTGGACTAAGTGTCTGTTGTATGCCTGCACTGCATGCAATGGCATCCTTGCGAATGGGACTTATCAGCCAATGGCGTATTCAAAATAAGATTTTTTTCCTCTTCTTCTTTTGAATGATACAGTACATTAGATAGATGGTTAAGGTGCTATGTGTTTTTTATTCTGATTATGAATTATAACCACAAAAGCAAAAACAAAAAATATCATAATATAAGGGCATGCTTGTTTTTTATTCTGATTATATATTCTAGCTTCTAAAATTAGAATTGAAAACAAATATGTCGATTCTACCATCCAAAATTCATAATTTGGGATCAGATTATGGATTGTAGGGCACATATTTACCCACCATGTCATTACAAAATAATGTTTCACTTTTTTTTCTCCTCTCGCTTCTTTCTCCATGCTGCCGCCCTCTCCTCCCTACCATGTCGCCGACACACTACTACCGCCACTGCGCCTCACTGGCACGCTGCCTCCCCGACGCAAGTCAAGCCGATTACTTGTGTATTCATGATCTCCAGGACGCCATGAAGCTCCCCGGTGCCCTGATTTCCCTACAAGTCGTTGAGGTGAACCGTCACTGAGCGCCTGCTTCCATCGCTGCCGTCCATCGTCGTGCCACCGCCAGGAGCCACCGCCATCCGATTGCTCACTCTAACACCATCTACATGATCCCAGGAGTTTGTCTGAACTATCAGCTGCCGCCATGATGCACCATGGAAGGTTGTCCACAACGGCCTCCTCTGTTTCGGCTGATTGGGTCTACTGTCGCCACCACGCCTCGAAGCTCCTCCAGTTGAATCGTCATCTCCACGAATTTCACGATGGTTCACTAAAGCCCATGTTGTCACCCCTTTCGCCTATGCAAGTCCCCAACATGCTAGCGCCTTGAGCCCTTATGCTGCTACTCGATCAGTGCGCCACTGATTTTTGGCGAGCTTTGATCGCCGCACAACCCTCGGCAAGTTCGCCTCAGTCCTCTTCGTCGACCCTAAGCTTGAGCCTCGCTATCGGCGCTGTTGTCATCACCAACGCCGTTGCAATCGTGCTCGGCCTCCAATGGCAGAAGCAGAGAGACTCCGGAGGGAGAGAGCGAATCTGTAGAGGAAGGCAAGAGAAGGAAGTGATTCTAATAATCATTTGTTGTTTGTTTTAGATTGTACAATCTATATTCTAACAATTCAGATTCTAGATTGGGAATCAAAATTTGGATTGTTAGAATCACAGTAAAAAATAAACACGCCTTAAAAGCTGATTCTCACAATCCATGTACCAATTTTACTATAAAATCTAACAGTCCATAATTTAATTAAAAAAGCTTCAGTTTAGATTCTCATCATTAAAGCTAAAATAAACCGACCAAAGTCCGATATCTTCTTGAGCACGAATGGTTGCATATTCATGGCGTTTGGAACTAGGTGGGTTTGATTGCAAGTCGGCAAGTGCACAATTGCACAGGTAGGATGCTTTGTGCGGTGCATATAGGCTATACATGGTGTCATGTTGTGTCCATGGTCATGCCGGCGTCCACTTGAACATTGTGTTCACCACAGGACTGGTTGACCGTGACTGACGAAAGATATATTTCCATTCCTTTTAACCTTATTATTAGAGAAAATTGCCTCAGTAGCACTCTTGGTGAAGAGGTTTGCTAACATACTATTCTTTTAGTTAGCTTTACTAGTTTAGCACTCCTTAGTTTCATGTATTTTCTCTGTCTAACACTCTGTTAAGACATAAGCCCGAATCATTTTGAACTCACGTAAGCCATCTCAGAAAGGTTCTTGCCCTTTCTTCAACCTCCATGTGTGCTCACCACTGTTGTTGGCCTTTGCTCGCCTCTTGCTGCTCTTCCCGGATCCAACGCGACAATCACGACATGTACCAAAAGCAAAACAACATATTCATAGATAATTTGATGGTGCAAGGTTGTGACATAGGATATGGCAATAGCAAAACAACATGAATGCATATCAGACCGAGTAAAACGAGTCTTAAACACCATCACATAGCAAATAGTTGGGCATAAAGCCATACGTAGTTCCACAATCACACAAGTTGGCATATGTTGTCCGTAAGCAACATCCTGAAATTAAATGGTTGGGCATACAACCACTTACAAGTTCACAAGTAACATAGTTTTACACAAAGGTGATGGCATCAATTCTTAATCAAAATATGCGACTGTTGAGAACCACATCATGAGTTTAGGCTTTCTTTGGGGTGCTAGATCATGTTTGGCTCCTTGTAACTAGACGTGGACTATTGGAAGTAGAAGCAACAATCTTGTGTCTTTTGCTTGGTGTAGAAGGTGTTGTTTTAGCTCTTTTGTTGGTCTTCTTGTCGGGTGTGAATGGTCCAGCCTTAGCCTTTTTGTTCTTGTTGCCTTTAGTTGATTTTTTCCTGCATACCACATTTTACATGCAAAGAGTCATGAGTGTAAACAATTGAGGACATAGTCATGATGCTAGTAACTTTACCTTTTATAGTTCTTTGGTGGTTGATGAGGCATGGTCCTAGGCTTAGCCATTTTGTTCTTGCATGTCCTAGCAATGTGACCATACTCCTTGCACCTAGTACACACCCTCTGTCTAACTTCAGGCTCATCATGCTTCTTAATTCTTGTCTTCCTTTGCCGACCTGCTGATTTGCCTAGCAGTGGTGGTAGCATGACAAACCCAGGATCCACTTGAGGCCAATCACACTTGTCTCCAATAGGTGTGAGTACACCTGAGTAGGCAGTTTTGAATGATTCAACTGAATAATACCCATCCACCATATTTTCAAGCCTCAATTCTGGATTGGAGAAAATGAGTGCAAGTGCAAGTGCATGTGTGCATGGTTTCCCAATCGGTTGCCACTATCCACAAGTGCATGTTCCTCCCATCAAGTCAACCACAACTCTCCAAGGCTTATTGTACTTGCTCATCCCGGATACTTCTGTAGCTGTCATTGATCCACAGTAAAGGGTGTAGTGTAGCCCTTTACTCTTTTTGTTTAGCTCCTTAATCACTTGTGGTAGAATGACTCCTATTAGCTTGTCTACAATTTCCCTTCTCTCAAAGAGCTTGACCATGATCATCTGCCTAAGAGTATCCACTAGCTCAACCAATGGGTACTCCTTTATGTGTCTTATCCAACTGTTGAAGCATTCTACAAGGTTGTTGTTCACATATTCAACCTTGCTCATAGGACCAAACATGCATCTGGATCAAAGGTGCTTGTGGTTCTCTTGCAAGTACTAAATTGCATCTGGTCTCTATGTTGCAACCTTTTCCATGTATTGCTGAAACTTATCTGTTCTATAGGCCCATGTAGCTGGCCACATGTGATAGAGAATAGTACCTTTGAATTTCTTCTTGAAGTTTGACAAAAGGCGCCTGAAGCACTCCCTATGCTCCACTCCCATGTTAAAAACCTTGGGGATAGCATTCTCTAGCCCTTTGTTTGCATCACTATGTATGACAAGCCCAGGTGGATTGCCAATGCAGTTCTGGAGCTGCCTTAGGAACCAATCCCAGTTGTCTTCAGATTCCTTGTCAAATACTCCAAATGCAACAGGAAACATCCATGTGTGACCATGAACTGCATTTGCTGAGGCTAACTGTCATGTGTATGTACCTGTTAGGTGAGTTGAGTCCACTGACAAGTAAGGTCTGCGACCTATCAAAAAGCCATCTATGTATGGCTTAAAGGCTACAAATAGCCTCCTGAAGAACACTCTGTGCTTTGTTGCTCCAACAACAGTATCACTTGCATCCTCATCCACATCTTCATGCTCCACATCTATCTCTACCGCACTTCTGGGCATTTGGACTCTATTTCTGCCTTCAAGTTCCACAATACTTGAAAACTTTGCTCATATGTTCCTTGCAACTCTACAAGTGCCATAGCTCTTCCTTTCCACACCATATGGTAATCCAGCTTGATGTTGTACTTCTCCTCCAACATATCATGCAGTTTCTTAGCTCCCATTGTGGGTTCTTTCCTCAAGATGTTTGATGCCCTCTCTGCTACCCATGCTTTAGTTGCCATTCTGCCTCCTTTTTCTTGTTTGCAGATCCACAAGTGTGATCATTTGGTAACTTCTTCACCTGCACATTTAAGAAGGTATTAGAATGAAGCAACATAAAAATATTCAGGAATAAAGAATAATATATGGCACACACAACACATACCATGAAGGTCTTTTTAGGTTTTAGCCTAGAGGCATGAATCCTCCAATTACACTCGATGTTAGTACATCTTAGTCTAAACCTATCACTATCACTGTGTTCTATGTGAAAGTCATATTCCTCTTTGATAATATTTTGCCTCAATGCTAGAACAAAGGTGGTCTTGTCACTAAATGTAGACTTTTTCTGTATGGTTGGATTCTCTTTGTCATGGCAGAAGTATGGAATATCTGGGATACCAACATCACCTTGCTCATCAACATCATTAATTGTATCTCCAGGGACTACTCTAATTGGCTTGTCGAGTTGTGCTGCTCATCATGTAGGCCTTGTAATAGGCTCCAGCTCCATCTCAAACATATGACTGTATTGGCCCTCCATGTTGATAACTACAGGTTCATCGTCTTCTTCTACAAACTGTCCAGGTTACACTTCAGGATAACCATCTTCAACATGAGGAGGAGCTTCTGGATATGACTTTGGACATGGAACTTCTTTGTCAGTTGCTGTTGTACCATATAGACCTTCTTGGACATTTGTTGTTGTACTAGATGTAACAGGTGCAGCAACCATCTCATCTGCATCACCATCAATTTCTCAAGGAACAACTACTATATCCAATTTTGATGTCGGGGTATCATGTGAGCAGTGTGCAGATACAGTGAATGAATAATCAGTTATAATTTTGGCTGAGATTGTTATCAGTTAGCCCATTTCATTTCCGCCAATTGCATCTCATTGCATATCCTTACCATCTATCCATCAATTGTACTGAAAAATGCAGGGCTCTGATTTGGACCCCAACTAAAATGCTCCTTTAGCACCACCTATAGACTACGCAAAGTTAGAAAGCCAAAAACAAAAACTCAATCCCATGTTTTCCCCCTGCAATACTCTTTCCTCCCGCAAATCGAGAGATACGATTGAACACATATCGTGACTGTTAATGCTATCCCATTTCTAAAACAGCAAGGGGGGATAAGTTAGATGGAACCTAAGCACCTCGATTTTAAGGACCCACAAATCATTCAGGCACAAACATTATAGCTAGGGAAAGAGCCACATAGATTGAAGAAATGTGCTTACATGTGAGGTGGAGCCAGATCCATATTCCATCAGTGATGGGGAAGCTGTGGCATTCGTGGGAGATGCCGTCCCCGACAGCTGTGATGATGGTGGCGACAATCGAAGTCAAGGGGAGCTGTGGCCGTCATCGGGTGGAAGGGGAGCTGCGGTGGTCGGGTGGCAGGGCGAGCTGCAGTGGTCGGCTAGAAGGGTAGCTACAACGGTCAGGTGCAAGGCGAGCGGGAGCTGCGGCGGTCGGCTACAGGGTGAGCGGGAGCTGCGGCAATTGGCTAGAATAGGAGCTGCGGCGGTGATATTGGAATGGGAGCTCCGGCAATTGACTGGAACGGGAGCTGCAGTAGTCGATGTAGGGTTTGGACAACGGGCCTTGTTTTGAGCATTGGCGAGTTGGTTTGATTGGAACGGGTAGCTACAGGATTCAATCTCATGCCTGTTGACGGAATGGTAGACGGAGAAAAATGTGAAATTGAACAGTGCTAAACTTGTAAAGCTAGTTAAAAGAATGGTATGTTAGCAAACCTCTTCGCCAAGAGTAATACGGAGGTAATTTTCCCTTATTATTATTTGAAACAATGATTGTCCAAGTATGTGGATTTTTATGAAACTATCTGCTTGGAGTTGCTGAGGTCCACATGTAATAAGATGATGAAGTATACATGCATCTTCGGCTCGTGTATGCACCGTTTAATTACTATCTACTACTCCTCACATTAACTCCCTCCATGTAGATAAAATTACGTTGTTGATGTCTAATGGTTAGTTGACATGTATTGTTAGAGACATCTTTATATTCTATACTATGGCTCTTTGACATAGTGGTGGAGCTAGAATTTTTTCTATTATGTGTACACTCTAAACTTTCATGTAAATTTAATATATGAGTATAGAATATACCAAAATATAATACAAATATATTAAAAAGGTCTCACGATATCATAAATTAAACAGAGTAATTAGAAATCAATAAAAGCAATTTCATGATTAAAAAATGTTTTTAGAGTGTTAATTATGTTCCATATAGCCCATAATTTTTCCAGAATAATTGAAGTATTTTGATATTTCTTTAGCCTTGCTTTGATTTCTAGAATTTATTAATCAATTAGAAAATATAATAGAAAAGAAAAAGAATAAAGAAAGCTTAGAAAGAAAAAACCTCTGGACCAAAACTCTAATACTTTCTAGGTTGAACCTAATTCTCTTTCTCCTTTCCTCGTTCTTTTTCTAAACCGTCTTATTTCTGTTTTCTATGTGCCTGCTTTATTTCTTCTTTTGAGCTTTTTTTATCTTCTTTAGGACCCATCGGGCTCCCTCATGCTTGGACACTATCTCAAGTTGCAAGAAAATGGATGGATAGATGTTGCACAGTAAATAATGCTATCGTCGTATCATTGGTTAACCTAAACTCATGCGATTGCGATGAACAGAACACGCACAGAATTAACCTCATTGATTAACCTAAATTGATGTCATTTTATCTTCTACTGTGAGATACAGGACAGGCATGACACCGACCATACGCTTCACATCGATCCTAGCTTAATCTGGACCTAGCTTAGCATATATCCACCAAAATATCGGTAAATCATATTGCCATTACGAATGTAAACTTCCTGATTGGAGCGGTCAGCTTTACCACGTACGGATCTGCTTGGAACGTAGGAATTTTTACGGAGAAAGTAAAAAAAAAAAAAACCAGAAGAGCAAGGACGCCTTTGAGGAAGGAAAAAAAATTCAGAGGCTGAGACGGTCGCCACGCAATTTCCTACGGGTTAAACCAGCGAAAAGCAAAGCTGTACCGCCGCAGCCAACAGCAGGGCGACATGTGGCCGGCCGTCAAGTCTGCCTGTTTTTTTTTAGGGGCGTCACGTCACGTCGGCTCACTGGCGACGGGACGGCTGTAAATGCGGGCGGCCACCTGCTGCCTCCGTCCGCGTCCGCCACCCACCGCCGCTCCATCCACAGAGACGCCGACACGTGGGCCCCAAACCAGGTCCAGACCCACATGTCATCGAGGTGGTAGGAGGGAGAGAGAGGCCGGTGCAGCCCGTGTGCGTGTGGGGTGGGCGACAAGGAGTGCACTGTTCGCCCCATTTGGAAAGCCCGGTACAGTACCAACAGTTTATTCACTGTGCACGCCCATTTCCCTGCTCCACGCGACAGATATACGCAGGCCACTGGCGCATCCAACGACAGTACATACTAGTCGGCAGCTTGTTCACAAATGCGACGGGAGGTCGACATGCGACCCCGCGCATTCTCAAAATACTTAACATTTAAGTGAAAAATTGAAAAATTCAAATGAATTTGTGCGGTAAAACCTGATTGACAGAGGGAAAATACGTTCGAATCAGACTCTCAAAATATGATCTTTTTTATAATTCAACCAGTTTTATCGATATTCGATCTTATTCGTCGTATTTTGATCAATAGCAAAAACTGCTTGAATTCTTAAAAATCGTTCGGTTTTTTCGATTTACCAAGAATATTTCTCGAATTTCAGTGAGATTCAATAATAAAAAAATTACTCAACCTTATAAAATCAATAACTAATTCATCTGAGTTTCAAATCTAATGAAACATATTTTGTTGGTTTACTTGTAACATGATCTACATGATAAAAGTATTTATGCTCATGAAAAAGTTGAATATTTTTCGTGAGAAAATGTATTTTCTAAACTAGCTAAATGAATTGTTAATTCTTTGTTAATGAAAAAATTATGAAACTAAATTTGTTAGTCTTATTAAATGATCCTATTTTTTTTTAAAAAATACTTCAACTCATGAAGTAGTTATTGTAACATGCAGAATTGTGTAAATGTATTATAACTAGATTAATTCAAAACTAACCCATCACACCTCCAAAATTAATAAAACCACTTTTATTAGTTTACTTATACTATGTTTTACATAGAAAAATAATGATAGTACTTTTTCTTAACATGTTCATCTTATGCTTGTGAACTTTGTAAAATTTATGAAAAAATTAATAAAACTCTAAATAAAGTTAAACAAAATTTAAAGATTCTTTTAAGATACATCCTAAAAAAAAATATGTGTTTGCATGTTAAGCTTTTTCTTAATATGATGGGTCAAATTATCATATTCATACGACACATTTCAGTATTTTTTTTTGTCAAACTTCCTCCATATAAAATATGATGCAAATGGTATTATTTTTTATTTTTTTCACAGAAGATCTTAGAATTGCCTCTAATATTTTTTGAATTTTTTGTGATTTTTTGAATTTTTTAAATTCAAAATTCAAAATTTGCTCGGTTTAGGAATTCAATGAGACTCGAATTGATCGAATTTCATAAATTTCGATCGATATTTATCGTATTTGTGAACCGTGATCAATGGCGGATGGAGCGGAAGCACGTTGGAGTTTATCCATCCCTCCCTCTTGCTTCTGTTCCCCGTACATAACAAAAATATATATTATAAGCTTAAGAGAGCTTATATTGACTGCGAAGCACTACCATCTTCAACCATATTTTTTTTTTATTTTCTTTCTAATTCTCTTTTTTTTCGTTTTTATTCTCTTTATTTTCTCTCACTTTCAACATCTTCTCTTTTAAACGGAATCGTGAAGAAAAAAGTGAAAGAATCATGTCCTGAAGGGAATGATCATGAGAATCCGTTCGTGACAAGAACCCGAAGGGAAACCGTTGGAGCGCTAAAGGGGACGAAAATCCCTTCACGACGGAATTTTCGCTCCAAAGGAAAACTCTTGGGCATAGTCTTAGATACTCGTGTCGGTAGTTTCCTACTCTGCACTTGTACATGTGTTATACGTAGTCTAATACCATATTTTTTTATATATACACACACTTATATTATATGTATATTCTACAGGTATATTTACTGTAGTTTATGTCTGCGCGCACCCTATAAATTATAATTCACAATGTTTCGGATTGTAATAGTGGATGTTAAGCATAGGCGCAGAATAGTCTCGCCGCGTGTGTGTCTATATATATATATATATATATATATATATATATATATATATATATATATTTTACTTTACTAGAAGGCATGATATCTCAAATTCGTGGGATGTCCATGTTTCGGTATCATTGTACAATTTCAATAGTTCGCATCGGTTGGTATACGATTTTGATAGACAAGAAATTGTGTAGAGTGATGGGATAGCATGGTAGTATGGTTGCCGTAGGCATGCAACAGTAGTACCTACAACCAGCGATTGGCCTCTCAAGTCGAAGTTGAATGGAGTACACCTCAATTCTGTACTAGTTAAAGGAAATACACCTCAACTCAGTGTCACTATGAGCTTGTTTGTTGACTACTAAATTTGTCACATTTAAAGTTAGATACGTTATATATTCTAAGACTATTGTTTGGTTTATTACTAACCTTAAGCTGTTAAATATTGTTAGTTAGATTTTAGGGGCTTTGTCGTAGAAATTTTCGCGGCACTTGTGACTGGAAAAAGAACGCCACATGCATTCGTCGTGCCACAGCACGGAAAAAACCTACACCCTTTTCTATTAAAATCACCTCTCCCTTTTCATTCTCATAGCTCTCACCACTCATCCCAGACTCCACTCAATCCCTTCCCTCTCATCTCCACCATCTCATCCTTGTCTCGGTCATGTGCTTTCGCGTTGCCCCTCCTACGCACCACGTCGGGTGGCAGTCGCACCCGTCGTGCATGCGGCAGCCAGCTTGTCTAAGTCCCTGATTCTATGCTAATTGAGCATATTCTCGTGGTTGGACATCCGCCAACTTAGCAGAAAATGACATGGTGAAAACAAGGTTAGTGAAATCAAAGAAAGGGTGGCGTTTGTTGTGGTTTTGTCTTTGTCTCATGTCATGAGGAGTAGCAATGGCAAAAGGGAAGGGGAAAGTTGATGGGGATGGCCCTTCCCATGAGAGAACCATCAATTGGATGATGGTAAACCTAAGTTCATGCTGGATTTGTGCATTGAGTATTTGAAAGATCATCATGCCAATTTTAAGTTCACGAAGCAACATCACATGAAGTGCGTTGATGCCTTAAACAAAGAGTTTGCCATGGAGGTAACAGTTGCTCAAGTTGATCGTCACTTTAGGCACTACAAAGAAAACTGGAAGTATATATCGAAGGCTTTGAGCAACATTGGTCATGGGTTTGATGCCACTAGATGCATGGTGACTATTTCAGATTCTGAAAAGACTAATCTCAATATATGTTCAATTTATTTCCACTATGAAAGCAAATGAAAAATGCATATATAATTCTAACTCTTGCCTACATGAAATACAGGCTAGGGCAAGGTGCTTGCTTTCTAAGCCCATTAAATTCTTCCATGAGATGCAGAAGCTATTCACAGGCACTAACGCTGATGGTTCTCTTGTCATTGACCAAGAAACATGAATGAATGATTGCGATGATTAGGAGACCGATAATTCACAAGGATTGAATGATATGAGCTGCTATGTACTTTGTGGAGACCCACCTGATGATGATTTTGACACTTTGCCATCACCGGTAGCTTGTAAAGCTGGTGGAAATAATAGCTCGTCTAGCACTTGTGAAGCTGGTACTAAGCGTTCAAGATGCGTCAAATCACCTTCCAAGAAGCCAAAAAAGCCTAAGAGTCATTTATCGGAATCCACTGAACAAATAAACTCCACATTGCTATCACTCCAGAAATTTCTCACTGCTCCTGCTCCTCCAGTGCCCCAACCTTCTAACCCTCATGCTAGTTTGTGTGAGAGGCAAGATGCATTGACAATTGCTACTAATGATAAGATAGCAGTTGGTCAGTACCTGGCTCACAATGAAAGAAAAAGTATGTGTGACTTTTTAAGCAGTGCAAGTGACACGATTCTGCAAACTTGGGTGTACAAGTTCCTTACCGGTGAACATTGACCTGTGGTAGCTCCAACTAGTGCTTTTGGGTGTTGAGTTATGATAGCTATTTTGGGTGTCAGGTGTTCAACTGTGATAGGTGATAGTTCTTTTGGGTGTTCAGCTGCACAAGCTTTTGCTTACACTTAGGATGTATTGGTCAAGATATGATGTGACGTTACTTACTTAAGGTTAGGTCCAAGGTCCAGACACCTAGTTGCTAGCTGCTTTTGACAAGATGTATAATGAGCAGCAGATGTATAACTGCGTGAATTGCTCAAAATTCCTCTGGCTTGTTGATTGTACAAGGAACAACTCTGGAACATCCAAAGCATCAATATCCATTTGCAAGCATCACATCACCAACAACAGAAACCACAAACATATAAGTAGCATACAGCTAAATGGGGGCACCGTCACCTTGCTCCCAACCACGGAGGTGCCGGAGTTGCAGATGGTGAAGCATGAGGCAAAGATGCCTGAGCAAGCAAAGGTGTTGGATGCTCATTTCACCGTTTCCAAGGATCATCATAGCATTGCTAGCTTGTTGGATGTCTGACTAATCGGAGTGAAAATATAGGAAAACACAAGGTGATGGTGGCGGAGGGCTTATCGGGAGGGGACGACGGAGGAGGGCTTTTGGTGGACGGTGCGTTGGTGGTGCATGGATCGGGGAGGATGGCGGTGTGCTCGGGGTAGGCCGTCAAGGCTCCAGTTTGTCGGCGGCGAGGTGAATGGCGCATTGGTAGGCGCTCGAATCGGAGGAGGCCCCTCGAACGTCGGTGGCGCGCGGATGAGGGAGGCCAGAGAGGGTGTCAGCCGGCGGTGCTCGAACTCTTGGAGGATGGTGGCGCGTGAAGGAAGGAGGCTTGTCGGGCATCAGCGGCACACAGAGGAGGGAGGTCGGAGGGCACCAGCAGGAGGGGCTTAGGCGTGGAGTAGGCGTCGATGGTGGAACAGAGGCCAGAGGGCACTGGAGAGGGCGTCGATGGTGGCGGCACCCGTAGGCAGTCTGTCGGCGCCTTCTAAGTTTGTTAATGGGGGCTAGGGTTTCGAGGCCTCGTGCCAGGCTATATATAGAAATACATTTCCACGTGCGATGGACGTAAAAAGCCGCCTGTGGAAATACATTTCCACAGACGATAGACTATAGAACCCGCCTGTGGAAATGCATTTCCACAGGCGATAGACTATAGAACCTACCTGTGGAAATCGTTTTAAATATGTTTTTGACAGGTCTATTAAACATTATCATTTTTGTCACTTTTGAGAATCAATAATCACATTGGAAATTAAGTTACATTACATGAAAGTCACATTGAAAAATAAGTTGCATAACATGAAAATCACATTGAAAACTAAGTTACATAAAATAGCACTATTTATCTTGAACTGTTTTCCCTACACCATCAAGGCGCATTTAGAGCATCACAGATCTATCGAGGGTTGCTTTTGCATGTATGATTTTTTCTGCAACTCCAAAAGGCAACACATCGTCGAACTGATTGTATTCTTCCTCATCCTCCACATTCTCAACTCTGATTTTTTTTTGCGGTAACAACTATGTGCTTCTTTTCATTCATCGAGTTGATTATATAGAAAACATGTGCGACATGATTAGCGAGTACCCACGGATCATCTTTGTGGCCTACAATATTAAGGTCGACAGTTGTAAACCTGTAGTTGTCCACCTCCACGCCATTTGGGTATATTTGCACCAAAAGATGGGGATCTGCAGATTCACTCCATTGTCAAGTTCCCAGATTTCATCTATGAACCCATAGTAAGTGCTCTTTTCCACTATTGTGTTATAGGCTTCTATCTGAACACCGTTGTTTTGGGCCGTGCTCTTCTTGTCCTTTGCTTTGGTATAAAACGTGTACCCATTAATGTCATACGCTTGTCATGACGTAACTAAATTTGATGGGCCACAAGCCAACATTTTCATCAGTTTTTTTATCTACGGATTCACCATCTGGTAGGTTTTGGTTCTTAAACCATGCGGTGCAGCGATGCTTGTGCTCTTTCATGATCCAATCATCTGAGAGACCTTGATATTCTGTGTGAAGCTCATTCAAGTGTTGCTCAACATACATCTCCATTATCTTGAGATGTTGCAAGATGGTAAAATGTGCTTCTTCCACTGCTCTGTAATCATCATCGATGAATCTTTTCTTTCCTTTGGTCCCTTTTCCAGACAACATCCCCTCATATCGAGATAGATGTACATCAATCGGTTTCGCATCTTTTATTGAATCGATGCAACTATCAACGACTTTCTTGGTATTGTAGCCCTCAATCATGGAACCCACTGGGTGAGCACGATTTCGTACATAGCCCTTGAGAATACCCATGTGCCGCTCAAAAGAATGCATCTGATGTAACAATACAGGGTCCAATGCAATTGTCTCATTCATTATTTAAAGCAAGAGGTGTATCATGCGAAAAAATATGGAGGGAAGCACATCTCAAGCTGGCACAGAGTCTCTATCAAGTAACTATGTAGAGCATCCAGTTTTTTTAGCATCGATCATCTTCTGTGCAATTGTGTTGAATAAGTGACACAACAGTGTAATGATCACCTTTATGTATCCTGGCTTGATACCTCTTATTGCAATAGGGAGCATCTGCATAATCATCACATGACGATCGCGAGACTTCATGCCAATTAGCTTCAAATCTTTCATCGAGACTAGTTTATTGATGTTGGACGAGCAACCAATTAGGACTCTCACCCCACGAAATCACTTGCATAGTGACTTTTTCTCCTCAGGTGTTAGAGAGTAGCTAGTTGAGGGAAGGTAATATTTCCCATGTGGTATGTATTCAAGGTGTAGCTCTGGTCTTATTTTAAAATTTACCAGGTCCTTACATGACTTGATTCCATCCTTTGTCTTGCCCAGTATGTCCAGTAAAAGGCCAAGGATGCTATCACACACATTCTTCTCAACGTGCATGACATTGATGCTATGGCGAATGCCCAAGTCTTTCCAGTAGGGAAACTACTTAAAGAAAATTGGCATCTTCTCGCATAGCATGCCGGTCGGAGTCTCACTTTTCTTGATCTTTTTACCCTTCGGTGGCTTGCCAAAAACAACCTTAATGTTTTCGACCATTTCAAACACTAATACCCTGCTACGAGGTTTTTGATCATTACTGTCAGTGACATGGGAACCAGGGGTCCTCAAGTCCCGAGGCTAGGACAACAGAGTGCCACGTGGCGCCCTCCCTCGGGGATTATCTCCCTGAGGTCCGAGAAGACCAAGTTCCGGGAGAGGGTGCTCGGGGCTATGAACAGTGATCCCCGAGTACCCGAGTTCCCCGATGACCCGAGAAGGCCAAGTTCCAGGAGAGGATGGCCAGGGCCGTGAACAGTGGTCTCCGAGCACCCGAGTTCCCCGATGACAAGAGAAGTCAGTTCCGGGAGATGGTGCTTGGGGCCATAAACAGTGGTCCCCGAGCACCCGAGTTCCCCGAGGACCAAGAAAGGGCATGTCTGGGAGAGAGTACTCGGGGCTATGAACAGTAGTCTCCGAGCACTCACAGTTCCCCGAGGGCCTGAGAAGTCCTTCGCCGGTGGTCCCCACAAGGGCTCAACGGTGAGGTGTCAATTGGTGAGAAGCCCGATGCTGCATTTAAGAGGGCGCGTGGCCTGTCACTTCCAACCACTCCCCCCATGCCTGCTGTCAGTCCCTGCCACGGTCTGGCAGGTAGGCGTGGGAACATTTAATACGCGGGTCCCATCGCGCATAATCTGGCGCACCTCGGGAAGACGTCACAGGGCTCGAGGCGTAACGCCTACCGCCCTGCTGTGTCAGACTCACTCTGATCGGGCAGGCACACAGGGCTGCTTGGTGACTGCCCGGCGGGCCCTCCCCGTAGCACCTACTGAAAAGCAGGATGATGACGACAGGACTGGACAGGGGCGCGTTTTCAATCCCCCCCGTCACCTCAGGCAGTAGCCGGTGATGGTTGCTTTCCATTTATGGCGTGTTGGAAGTCGCGCCATCCTTCCCGCCCCGACGGGGTATAAATGAGGGGTGGGCTTCCCGGAGAAGGAGGAAGGGGATCGGACGGAACACACCGAACGAGCTCAGAAGACAAGCCGACGAAGAACAAGAAGCACAAAGCTCTAGACTTAGACAAACATCCTTGTAACACAGCAGATCCTGATAGAGACATTCCCTGAGCATTTATAGCATATACATAGGAGTAGGGTATTACGCTCCGTACGGCCCGAACCTATCTAAAATCCCCTGAGCATTCATTTCCTCCTGCATCCAATTATCCATTCCACCTGTATCTCATTTACTCCCATTTATTTCACATACGAGGTGGATTCAGAATCATCCCCCTGCCGAATCTCAAAGGGGGTCTCTTTGGAACCCCGCTTGCGGAGTTCATCCTCTGACAGTTGGCGCGCCAGGTAGGGGGGTTGCATCCGTGAATTCGCTTTGATTCTTGCAGAAAAGATGGCAGGTGGACATCGTCTCCAACGCACCGGCTCCAGCTCCGGTGAAGAAGTGGAGCCCATCGCTTAGGAGGCCCCAGTCTCTGCTGCTCCTCAGCAGCGGTCCGCCCGTACGACGCTCCTCTCTCATGGGGACAATGGCGTTGGGCCCAGCAGGACTGCCGCGGCCGTTGCAGGCAGGCCACCTAACCCTTAGCAAGCGGCAGACACTCCTGCCGTGAGATCTACGTCAGGACAGCGCCGGGCGTCGTTACGGCGCAGGCTCGCCTTTAGGGATGCCAGCCCTGGGAGTGCGTTGCTTGCAGTGCAAGCACTCCTCAGGCACCCGCCTATCCAGGCAGCAAGGGAAACCCTAAAAGGCCGTTGGCTTCAGGAGGTGGCCGCCTTGGTGGGCACAGCTCACCGGCAGGTGTTGGCCGAAAGTTCCTGTGCCACCTCCCACCGAGGCGCAACCAAAGCCGATCCATCCTGAGGTGGTGGCAGAACTGGCCGGGGGCCCTCCAGGCGGAGTGCCACCCCCCTGGCCACAACCAGAGCTCAGGACCTCCGCTTACACCTAAACGAGCGGAGGGCCACCGAAGATGCGCGCGTCACCCTCGAGCGCCATCGGGAGTCCCGGCATGAGGCTGAGGCAGAGGACTAGGCTTCCTCTACGCCGGCCAGTGACCTCCGGGGTTCCCCGGCACGCCGACGTTCACCCCCCAAGGGCGTTGCTCGTGCCGTGGGATACGGCACCGGCTGCCGCGCATTCAGCAACGAGCTCTATCGGGTCAACTGGCCCACGAAATTCAGGCCAGAACTACCGGAGAAGTACGACGGGTCCATCGACCCCGTCGAGTTCCTCCAGATCTACACCACCGCTGTCCAAGCAGCGGGCGGTAGTGAAAAGGTTATGGCCAATTACTTCCTTGTAGCCTTGAGGGGCTCTGCCCGTTTTGGCTTATGAACTTACCCCCGGGATCTATTAGTTCCTGACCAATTTCCAGGGCACCTTCACGCGCCTCGGCTTGGAGTGCAACCTCCACGCCGTGAAGCAACAGGAGGGGGAGACGCTGAGGCGCTTCATACAGCGATTTAGCTAGGTCCGCAACACCATCCCGCGGATGACCCCCCATGCCTTCATCGTCGCATTCCAGTAGGGCGTCCGCGATGAGCGGATGCTCGAAAACCTAGGTACACACGAGGTCAAAACTACCGCGGAGCTCTTCGCGTTGGCTGACAAGTGAGCGAAGGCGGCGGAGGCTCGGGTGTGGCATGTCCCGCGCCCTGAGCAACCCGCTGCCGACCAACCAGGTTCTTCCCGCTTCGACAGGAAGGAAAAGAAAAAGAGAAGAAGGCACGATGCTGCCCCTGTCATGCCGGCAGAGGGCCCTGCCCGTAGGCTGGCGGAGGGCCCTGCCCGTAGGCTGGCGGAGGGCCCTGACTGCAGGCCGGCACGCCGGGTGGCTGCCGACAGAAGGGCCGCTCCCGCGAGGGCTCCGGCTCCCTCGAGGGCTCCTGTTCCCCCAAGGGCTCCCGCTCCCACGAAGCCCAAGCCGGGAAAGTAGTGCGAGATCCACCAGACTAACTGGCACGACCTCACAGAGTGCCGGTCGGTCGAAGGCCTCGTTGAGCGGCGCCAGAAGGAGCGCGAAGAGCGCCGCAGGGGCGGGGACGATAGAGCCGCCCCCGAGAACCAAGAGCTCGGGTTCCAGGATCCAGAGCATACCATCGCCTTCATCGACGGGGGCGCCTACACGCCCTCCTCTCGTCGCTGCGTCAAGACTATGCGGCGGGAGGTGTGCTCGGCTACCCCGAGCACGGCGGCCGCAAGACCCCTGAAGTGGTCAGACACCCCGATCACCTTCAGTATGATGGACCACCCCACTAGTAATGCAGGCGTGGGGCGATTACCTCTTGTAGTGTCCCCCACCATCTGCAATGTAAAGGTCAGCAGAATGCTGATCGATAGGGATGCAGGCCTAAATCTCCTGTCCCAAGAGGCCTTTAAGAAGCTTTAGGTGCCTTCCCGGTGCCTAAAGCCATCGCTCCCCTTCTACGGGGTGACGCCGGGGCACACACTGCCCATCGGGCAGGTCGAGCTGCCTGTCACATTCGGGAGCCAGGATAATTTTCGGACAGAGAACGTCATCTTCGATGTCGCAGAAGTCCCTCTCCCCTACAACGCCATACTCGGGCGCCCGACGCTAGCCCGGTTCATGGTGGTCACGCACTATACCTACCTCACGGTTAAGATGTCGGGCCCTACAGGCCCCATCTCCGTGCCCGCTGAGACCGGCAGTGCCGTCTTCTGCATTGAGCAGCTTTACTCGGCCTTGATCTCTGCTCGGGCTGAGGTCGAAGGACACCCAGGAGGTCAGGAACCCTCTTCATCCAAACCCCGACTCACCGTCGACGCCTCCATCCCTATAAAGGAGGCCGTGGTGGGCGAAGACTCCTCCTAGGTCGTCCGAATCGGCGGTGACCTGGGCGGCAAATAGGAAAGCGCGCTCGTCATCTTCCTCTGGGCTAACATTGATGTGTTTGCATGGCAGCCATTCGATATACCCGGGATCCCTAGGGAGGTGATCGAGCACCACCTTGCTGTGCGCCCCGATGCATGGCCGGTGAGGCAGAAGGGCCAGCGGCAGGCGCCCAAGCGCCAGGAATTCATTCGGGAACAAGTCCGCAAGCTCCTCGACGTCGGCTTCATCCGAGAGGTCCTCCACCCAGAGTGGCTGGCAAATCCAGTCATCGTTCCGAAGGCCAACGGCAAGCTTGCCATGTGTTTCGACTACACCGACTTAAACAAGGCTTGTCCGAAAGATCCTTTTCCTTTGCCCCGCATAGATCAAATTGTATATGCCACTGCGGGATGCAATCTTTTGTGTTTTTTAGATGCAAATTCTGGTTATCAGCAAATCCGCCTGGCCAAACAGGACGAGGAAAAAACTTCTTTTACCACCCCGGTGGGGACCTATTGTTATGTCTCAATGCCTTTTGGTTTGTGCAACACCGGGTCGTCTTTCCTACAGGCCATGCGCATTACCATTGATTCTCAGGTTGGCCGCAACATCGAGGCTTACATCGACGATCTTGTGGTCAAGTCCCGAGACCACGCCACCCTGCTGGAGGACTTAGCCGAGACTTTCAATAGTCTCCGCACTACCCGCCTGAAGCTCAACCCCGAGAAGTGCGTCTTCGGGGTGCCCGCGGGCAAGCTCCTCGGTTTCTTGATTTCCAGCCGGGGAATCGAGGCCAATCCGGAGAAGATCCGGGCCATCGAACAAATGCGTCCTAAGGCTCGACTCAAGGAAGTCCAGCGTCTCGCTGGCTGTATGGCGGCCCTAGGGCGCTTCATCTCCAAACTCGGGGAGCGAGGGCTCCCTCTCTTCAAACTACTGAAGAAGACCAGTCACTTTAACTGGACACCGGAGGCCGAGTAGGCCTTCCAAGACTTGAAGAAGTACCTTACCTCACCGCCTGTACTGGTGGCCCCCTCCGAGGGTGAACCTTTATTGCTCTACGTCTCGGCCACTCCTTAGGTTGTGAGCATGGTATTGGTGGTGGAGCGCGATGAGTGCTCGGGGCAAGGTGCTAGGTCCGAGCTGCCAGCCACCCCCGAGCGGCCTTCAGTTCTCGGGGCTCCTCCCGAGCATGGAGTTGAGCCTGAGACCACGGCTCCTCCCGACCAGGGAGTTGAGCCCGAGAGCCCAGCCGCCCCCGAGCAGTCCTCAGTTCTCGGCGCTACTCTCGAGCAGGGAGTCGAGCTGAGACCACGGCTCCTCCCGACCAGAGAGTCGAGCCTGAGAACCCGGTCGGCCCCGACCACTGCGCCGAGCTCGGGGGTTGTGACAAGCCCTTGGGTGAGGCCTCAGTCCGGGCCCGTTGTGTACAGCGACCGGTGTACTTCGTCAGTGAAGTCCTCTGAGACGTGAAGACAAGGTATCCCTGAGCCCAGAAGATGCTCTACGCCGTGCTCATCGCTTCCAGGAAGCTGCACCACTACTTCCAGGCGCACAAGGTCTCGGTGGTCACCACATATCCACTGGGGCCGATCCTCTGGAACCTAGAAGGCACTGGGCGCATCGTCAAGTGATCAGTGGAGCTGGCGGAGTTTGATCTGCACTTCGTCAGCCGCCAGGCAATCAAAAGCCAGGCCCTGTGTGACTTTGTGGTGGAGTGGTCGCCGGTCCCCGAGATTGACCATGAAGAGATTTCCGCGTACCCCGGGTAAGATGGGTCCGGGTACTGGGTCATGCTCTTCGACGGCACCCTAACGCTGAAAGGCGCGGGGGCTGGAGTGGTTCTCACCTCCCTGACGGGCGAAGTACTCCAGTACGTCGTGCAGTTGCACTTCCGAGCAACCAACAACATGGCGGAGTATGAGGGCCTCATCGCTGGCCTCCGAGCGGTGGTGGGCCTTGGGATTCGTTGCCTGCTGATCAAGGGAGACTCCCAACTGGTGGTCAACCAAGTATCCAAGGAATACCAGTGCACGGATCCTCAGATGGTGGCGCATGTGGCGGAAGTCAGGAGGCTGGAGAGGCACTTCAACGGCCTGGAGCTGCGGTACTTACCTCGCCGCGACAACACTCTGGCCGATGACCTCTCCCGCCTGGCCTCTGCCCGGGCGCTCGTCCCAGTCGGAGCCTTTGAAGAAAGGCTCACACGGCCATCCGTCCTGCCTGCCGACCAGGATGAAGGGGAACCATCAAGCCTAGTCGAGGGAACCCAGGCAGCGCCCTCAGTAGGAAGTCCTATCAGGGTGCCGCCGCCCGATGAGTGCACTGCGCTTACCGGTGGTTCTCAATATGCCTCGTGGATCGACGAGATCCGAGGGTACTTGAAAGAAAACATCCTTCCCGGGGATGACGCCTCTGCGGAGAGGATTGCACGGCAGTCCAAACACTTTGCCATAGTAGATGGGGATCTCTATCTGCGCGGCACGGACATTGTCCTTCTGAAATGCATCACCCGGGCAGAAGTCAGTTAGCTCCTCACTGAGATCCACGAGGGCGAGTGCGGTGGCCATGCATCGTTCCGCACGCTGGTCGGGAAGGCTTTTTGGCAAGGTTTCTACTGGCCTACAGCTCTCCAGGATAATTCCAAGTTGGTTTGGCGCTGTAGGGCGTGCCAGTTCCACGCAAAGCAGGTTCACCAGCCAGCTCAGGCTCTCCATACCATCCCCCTGTCATGGTCCTTCGCTGTCTGGGGCTGGACATCCTGGGTCCATTCCCCCGAGCAATCGGGGGCTATGAGTACCTCTACGTCGCCATCGACAAGTTCACCAAGTGGCCAGAGGTGATCCCGGTTATCAAGGTTACCAAGAATACAACGCTTCAAATCATCAGTGGTATCACAAGTCGCTTCAGCGTCCTGAACAGAATCATCACCGACAATAGCACCCAGTTCACAAGTGCCCTGTTCGGGGACTACTGTGAGGACCTCGGCATCAAGCTCTGCTTCGCCTCTGTTGCTCATCCTCGGAGCAATGGGCAGGTTGAGCGTGCAAGTGCTGAGATACTGAAGGGGCTCAAAACCCGGACCTACGACGTGCTCGCAAAGCACGGGAAAGGGTGGATCGACGAGCTGCCTGCAGTATTATGGGCCAACCAGACCACGCCAAGCCGCGCCACCGGGGAGACTCCGTTCTTCCTCATATACGGCGCTGAGGCGGTCCTCCCCTCCGAGCTCACTCTCGGCTCCCCTCGGGTGAATGCCTACTCAGAAGGCGAATAGGAACAGCGAAGATGCGACGACGTCGACCACTTGGAGGAGCGCCGGCGACGAGCCGCCATCCGAGCAGCCAGATACCAGCAGAGCCTGTGGTGTTATCATCAGTGTCACATCCGGGCCTGGTCACTCGAGGTTGGGGATCTAGTTCTCCAACGCGCTCAATCGCGCGAAGGAAAGAATAAACTGTCCCCTATGTGGGAAGGCCCCTTCATCGTGATCGGTGTCCCGCAGCAAGGCTCGTTTCGGCTGGCCACAGAAGACGGGCAGCTGCTCCCAAACGTGTGGAATATCAGGAATCTGCGCAAATTTTATCCCTAGGTGGACATGTTCGTGCTCGGGCCAACCAGGCCAGGGGCCCCCCTGCCCAAGTTGGCCGGGGGCTGCCACCAACCATGTAAGTTACCAATCTTGTACAAAATTGTCAATATACACTCCTATTCCGAACTTTTATCTATGGAATCCATATGTTTAATCTGTTTGGTGAGATGCTCAATTTGTGTGAGAAAACACGCTCTCTCTTTTTCTCGTTCATAAAAATGGATCCCGGTTGGTATGCGCGCAGGCAGTAGCTGCTGACTTAAGTCTGTTGTGGTAGGCTGTGGTGTCTGGCGGCATGTCAGTGCCCCAAGCATCACTGAGCCTCTGGGATTCTCGGGTAATCCTACCGCTTAAGCAAAAAGTGGTCGGGACCGCCTAGACCCCAGGGGCGGGCTGTCGGTGCTCGGTCTGTCCAGTCCTACCCCGGGCGCCACCGAACCATTGGACCTCTTGGTTATGCCTCTGTGTGTACACTTCACTGGTCCGGGTATTCAAGAGGTCTCGGGTCAAAAACGAGAGCAGTATATAATAAATACCGCACTAATAGAGTGCATCAAACAAAGAGTCTTTTCCTATTTTCTTAAGCTTACAGATCAATGATCAAGAACAAAGCAGCCTGACCGCAAGGACCTCAGTGCCCAGGGCGCTGCTCGAACCTATGGGGTCCTCGGGTAATCCTACCACTCGGGCATGAGTGGTTGGGACCGCCTAGCCCCTGGTTCTCTCACCTGCTTTTCAATGCTCGGGCGCTCTGTATGAGGGAACTGACGTTCCGGGCGCCCCGAGCTCGAGGCATCTACCCGCCTCCTGGATCGCTTAGCCGAAAGGCTGACAGCTGTCCGGTGAGTAGCTAAAGTCATGTGAATTTTCCTTTCATACAATATGCAATAAACTATTGTTCCCGAGTTATCCTTGGGACCCTCGCATTCTAATTTGTTCGGCGAGATGGTCTCATCACGCACAAAACCCTGCCCACGTGCTCGCTTTTTCCGGAACGACAGAAACAGACAGTAGTCGGTGTACCGTACAGACGGCGATGGCTGACCGAGGTCTTTTATGGTGGCCATGGTGTTCGGCCGGCTTGGTAGTACCCAGGGCACTACCGAGTCTCTGGGGTTCTCGGCTAATCCTACTGCTTGAATAAAGAGTGGTCGGGATCGCCTAGACCCCAGGGGAGGGCTGTCGGTGTTCGGTCTGTTCAGTCCTACCCCGGACACCACCAAACCATGGAGACTCTTGATCGCATTTCCGCTCGCACGTGTCTCTGGTCTGCTTGTTTGAGAGGTCGCAGAGTGGAACAGTGTTCAGTGGTCGTGGCGTGCTCCGTGCTGGATGAACTTATCTCCCGAGCAAGGAAGTTCGTGTCTGTGTCTCTTGACTTAGCAGATGCGGACTCGCGAGAGCTCGGGGGCTGGACGCTCGGGTGGTCCCACTACTCGTACGATGAGGGGTCAGGGCAACTTCACTCTCGGGAGAGGAAGGTCGGGCTCGGTCCGGCTAAGTACGTCTCGGGACATCAAGCGAAAAGCAAACAATATCAAGACAAACACAATGGAGTTTCAATCCCAAAGAAAGGCCTCTATTATATTCCAAAGGAACCATTCTGGAGGGGATCACTCCCATATTTACAACATTCAAAAAACAAAAAATCTAAGCTAATCTGCAGGCTTCGACGGGGGCGAAGACGCGTCGCTGCTGCCACTGCTGCTCGGTTCCGGTGCCGGCTCCCGCGTAAAGCACATCGTCACCTCGGCGGCAATGTCACGGACGGCTTCCCGGGCGGCAGCTTCCTAGGCCTCAACCACTTCCTACTGGACCGGCTCCAGCGAGAAGGCAGGGTCTCGGCTGCGGTAATAGGCGAGAACGTGCTCAGCTACTGCTTGGGCCAGAGCACGCCCCTCCAGGGATGCCAGCTCCTGTATAGCTTTTGGAAGAGCCTTGAGGTGCAGGGCGATCTCCTCAAAGCCGAGGGCGATGTGGCCGATCGTCTCCTTGTCCAGCCCCTGCTCGCCCACGTTCACGTGCCCGAGCCTGGCTGCCTTCACGGACTTCCGTGCCTGATGGAGAATGTCCCGCATCATCAGCTTCACGTTGGTCCACTCGGCGATGACGGTCTCGAGCTCGTCCTTTGCGATCCGCAACCGGTCCTCGAGGCTGGTACCATCGGCTGCGCTAGCAGGGATGCCCGTGGTGGCCGAGGCCTCGGCTTGAGCTCGCTTCAGCTGCTCGGCCCAGGCCGCGATGGTCTGCTCTCGGGCGGCCAGGTCGGCCTCCCGCTTGGCGACCAGCTCCTCCCGGACAGTAAGGGCCGACGATGCCGAGGCGGCCTCCGCCTCGCATCATACAATCTGCTCCTCCCGGGCATCCAGAGCCACCGCCGTTATCTCGACGTCGGTCTTGCGTACCGCGACCTCCTCCTCTCGACGAAGGACTTTGGTGCGGCTACGCTCGATCTCGTCGTTCTAGCGGGCTAAGTCTGCCTGGGCAGACCGCATGGCCTTCTCGCGCTTGCTGACCGCCTCCTCCCGAGACAGAAGCAGCCGCTCCCGAGCAAGCAGCTCCGCGGCCCACCTCCGGGATGCTTGGTCGCGCTCGGTCGCCTGCCGCTCCATGCGGCTGGCCTTCTCCTGCGCGGTGACGGCCTCGTCGCGCGTCTCCTCCAACGCTTCCCGCTCCTCGGCCACCGCGCGCATTGACTTCTCGTAGGATGCGCGGGCCGAGGTGATACGGGCCTCCAAAAGCTTACTGACCTCTTCCAGCCGCCCCCTCTCTTCAACCAGGGCGGTGCACTCCTTGTCGAGCTCGGCCGGCTCCGCCGCCACAGCCACTTCAAGCTGCTCGATGACTACCTAGGCGCTTTCAAGCACCTTCGGGAGATGTTCCGGGGCCTGGCTAGACATTGGCCGGGGGCTGGGTCCCCTGCGAGCCCTCTCTGCAGAGGTGCTCGGGGTCCCCGACGACTGCCACGCTGGCGCCGCCCTCGCCGCGACCACCTCCACTGCGGCCACCGCTCTCGGCTGCAAGCTTGCTGGTGCGCTCAGCCCGGGAGCGGGGGCTGGCCTCGGCCCCTCCGGTTGCCTTTGGCCTCCTGCTTGGTCCTTGGGCGGCCTGAAAACAGGAAAAGGTTAGTTACAAGTTAGCATTCGGGCAGACATGCTCGAGACAGAAAGGGAGATTACGTGGACTGCCACCGGGACTCAGGGATTTTGAAGCCGGGGCCCTGCGGCTTCGGTCCGGGATCTGCCTTCCTCCTCTTCGGTGGAGGGTTCTGGTCCTTGGGCCGTTGAGGGGCTGCTTTGGAGCTCGCCTCCGGCAGCTGGTTGGTCCGGGTGCCAGCTGTTGCGCCACCGACCGGGCCCTGGCCCTCGGGCTCCCGCGCCCTCGACCTGGCCTCCGTCCCGGACTCCGCTCCCGAAGATTGGCCGTACCAGCCACCCTCCGTCGCGCCGCCCACCGCCGACCGTTGTCGCAGAGGTGACGGAGACGACGAGGAAGATGGCTGAGGCTCGTATGCCCGAGGACGCTTCCCCTTGTCCCCTTGTCCCCTTCGTCCGCCGGCCCGCTGCTTGCGGCGTCCCTACCGCCAGCCTGTTGGCTGCTGGCCGCGGCTTCCCTGCGGTCGGCCTGCTGCCTGTGGTGTCCCTACCGCCAGTCTGCTACCTGCCGCCCGCCTGCTGCCTGCTGACGGCCTCTTCATCCACCCCGGGGATTTGTATAGTCCCGGGGTTTCGACGCCCTAGACGCTCCACCAGGCCCTGGGCGTCAAAATCCGGCAAGGTCGCTTGCAGTGCCGCCCGGCCCTAGTCCGCGTAAAGCGCCAGCTCCTCTCAGTGCAGGACCGCCCGAGCGAGGTCCTCGACACTGGTCACCACCTTCAGCAAGGTCGCCAGCGCCCCCTCTTCCAGGTCCCCTTCCGCGCTGATGTGGGTCCCCGTGATGCCGCCCGAGCCTGTGTACATCTAGGCGAAGTGGGCCCGCTCCCGCAAGGGGGCGACGCAGGTAGTCGGCCACCACCATCACTGAAGTCAGCCCCGCTCGGCGCAGATCATCAATGCGGTTCAGCACCGGGCGCATGAGCTCATCCTCCGCGGGGGCCGTCTCCCAGATCGGCCTGTGGGGCTCCGCCGGCATCTCGGGCAGCGTGAGGCGGTCATGGGGGCTGACGTCGACGTAGACCCAGTCTCGGCGCCAATCCTCCCATTTGCTGCACAGCACTTGCGGAATGTAGAGGTCACCGAACCCGTCCCGTAGCCGAAAATTGCAGCAGCCGACGATGTCCATGTCGGAGGACCCCTTCTTCTTCCCGGCCGCTCGCAGGACGAAGAAGTGTCGGAACAGGGACACCGACGGTGGCATTCCCACGAACATCTCACAGAAGTGCACGAAGATGGCCAGGATCACCATCGAGTTTTAACTCAGGTGGACAAGCTGGATGCCGAAGGTGTCCAGCACTTGAAGGAAGAAGGTGGAGAAGGGCGGCACCAGCCCGGCGGCGACAAAGGAGACGAAGATTACAATCTGCTCCAGCTAGTGCGTGGAGGGTGAAAAGCTCACCGGCGTCACCACTGACACCTCCCGCTGGCCGGCGGGCACCATCAGCTTACGGACTTTCTCCGCCCCCTCCTCGTTCACGATGCGCGACTCCGGCAGCACACTGTCGGAGCTTGACTTGTCCCGGCGGCTACTTTCTTCCCTCGGCATCTTTGGGGGTGGGGAGTGTGCTGGAAGGGATGAGAAGGAGGGTGTGCTATGCGCCGAAAGAAGGGCGAGAGCTCCTGAGCGCAAGGAAGAAGAAGACAGGCGATGATCGCAAGAATGGCGTAAGGGGCAACGGTTCGCTCCCTCTCCCTTTTTTATGTCCTGGGGATTTCAAACGGCGTTTTCCGTGGCGCATTCGGCGAAGCGCATTCTCTCGATCGGCGCGGGTGCCAGGCAAATCTCTCTCGATCTGTGCGGTTGCCAGACGCACTATCCTTGATCCGCGCGGTTGCCACGCGCGCCTCCCGCCTCGTTATCACGCTCATCGGGAGTCGGAAGGACACGCGTCCTCTCAGTTCCCCACCTGGGCCGTACCAAAAGCCTGGGCTGGAAAGACCAGCGCCTGAGAACAGGCCACGTGGCATCAATGCTGGGATCGGCCTCGAAGAAAACGAGGGCCTCATCCGCAGTCTCTGGGTCATCGCCTACCAATGGGCCTGGGGGATGCTGTCGGTGACATGGGAACCAGGGGACCCGAGTCCCGAGGCCAGGACAGCAGAGTGCAACGTGGCGCCCTCCCTCGGGGATTATCTCCCTGAGGTTCGAGAAGACCAAGTTCCGGGAGAGGGTGCTCGGGGTCATGAACAGTGATCCTGAGTACCTAAGTTCCCCGATGACCCGAGAAGACCAAGTTCTGAGAGAGGGTGCTCAGGCCCATGAATAGTGGTCCCCGAGCACTCGAGTTCCCCGATGACAAGAGAAGCCAGTTCCGGGAGAGGGTGCTCGGGGCCATGAACAGTGGTCCCCGAGCACCTGAGTTCCCCGAGGACCAAGAAAGGGCATGCCCGGGAGAGAGTGCTCGGGGTTGTGAACAGTAGTCCCCGAGCACTCACAGTTCCCCGAGGGCCTGAGAAGTCCTTCGTCGGTGGTCCCCACAAGGGCTTAGCGGTGAGGTGTCAATTGGTGAGAGGCCCGATGCTGCATTTAAGAGGACGCGTGGACTGTCACTTCCAACCACTCCCCCCACGCCTGCTGTCAGTCCCTGCCACGGTCTGGCAGGGAGGCGTGGGGACATTTAATGCGCGGGTCCCATCGCGCATAATCCGGCGCGCCTCGGGATAACGTTGCAGGGCTCGAGGCATAATGCCTGCCGCCCTGCTGTGTTAGACTCACTCTGACCGGGCGGACACGCGGGGCTGCTCAGTGACTGCCCGACGGGCCCTCCCCGAGGAACCCGCTGAAAAGCGGGATGATGACGACAGGACCGGACGGGGGCGCATTTTTAACCCCCCCGTCACCTCAAGTAGCAGCCCGTGATGGTTGCTTTCCATTTATGGTGCCTTGGAAGTCGTGCCATCCTTTCCATTTATGGTGCTGAGATCCAGGAGGGCGAGTGCGGTGGCCATGCATCGTTCCGCATGCTGGTCGGGAAGGCCTTCCGGCAAGGTTTCTACTGGCCTACAGCCCTCCAGGATAATTCCGAGCTGGTTCGGCGCTACAGAGCGTGCCAGTTCCATACAAAGCAGATTCACCAGCCAACTCAGGCTCTTCACACCATCCCCCTGTCATGGCCTTTCGCGGTCTGGGGGCTGGACATTCTGGGTCCATTCCCCCGAGCAATCGAGGGCTATGAGTACCTCTACGTCGCCATCGACAAATTCACCAAGTGGCCACAGGCGGTCCCAGTCATCAAGGTGACCAAGAACACGGCGCTCCAGTTCATCCACGGCATCACCAGTCGATTTGGTGTCCTGAACCGGATCATCATCGACAACGGCACCCAGTTCACAAGTGCCCTGTTCGGGGACTACTGCGAGGACCTCGGCATCAAGCTCTGCTTCGACTCCGTTGCTCATCCTCGGAGTAACGGGCAGGTTGAGCACGCCAACGCGGAGATACTAAAGGGGCTCAAAATCCGGACCTATGACGTGCTCGCAAAGTACGGGAAGGGGTGGGTCGACGAGCTGCCTGCCGTGCTATGGGCCAATCGGACCATGCCAAGCCGCGCTATCAGGGAGACACCTTTCTTCCTCGTGTACGGCGCTGAGGCGGTCCTCCCCTCCAAGCTCACTCTAGGCTCCCCTCGGGTGCATGCCTATTCTGAAGGTGAACAGGAGCAGCAGAGGCGCGACGACGTCGACTACTTGGAGGAGCGCCGGCGGCGTGCCGCCGTCCGGGCGGCTCGTTACCAGCAAAGTTTGCGGCGCTACCATCAGCGCCACGCCCGAGCACGGTCTCTCGAGGTGGGGGATCTAGTTCTCCGACGCGTCCAGTCACGCGAAGGAAAGAATAAGCTGTCCCCTATGTGGGAAGGCCCCTTCACCGTGATCGGGGTCCCGCGAGAAGGCTCCTTCCGGCTGGTTGCAGAAGACGGGCAGCCGCTCCCCAACCCATGGAACATCGAGCATCTGCGCAAGTTCTACCCGTAGATGGCCATGCTCGCGGCTCAGGTCAACCAGGCCGGGGGCTTCCCCCTGCCCAAGTTGACCGGGGGCTACCACTAACTGGGTAAGTCACCCAACCTTGTAAAAAATTGTCAATTCAGTATGAATGTTAAAATGCAATCATGTGTCAATTTCATTTTTCTGGATTCCATATGTTTAATCTGTCTGGTGAGATGCTCGATTGTGCGAGAAAAGTTCGCTCTCTCTTTTTCCCCGCTGATAAAAGAGTCCCGATCGGTATGCGCGCGGGTAGTTGCTGCTGACTTACGTCTGATGTGGTAGGCTGTGGTGTTCGGTGTCGTGGCAGGCTCCTGGGCACTACCGAGTCCCTGGGCGCCCTGGGTAATCCTATCGCTCGAGCTGCTCGAGTAGTCCGGAGCCTAGGCCCCAGGGGCGGGCTATCGGTGTTCGGTCTGGTCTGTCATACCCGAGCGCCACTGAACCATGGGACCTCTGGGGTATGCCCCTGCTTGCTCTTGTCCGTCGGCCTGGGCATTCGAGAGGTCTCGGGTCGAAAATGAGGGCAGTCTATAGCCAGTACTGCACTAACAGAGCGCCCCAAACAAGGAATTTCTCCATTTTCTCTTAATTCACAGATCGACAATCAAAGCAAAAGCAGCTCGACCGCGAGGGCCTCGATGCCAAGGTTGCTGCTCGGCCCCGAGGGTCCTCGGGTGGTCCTACCGCTTAAGCATGAGTGGTCGAGATCACCCGACCCCGGGCTCCTCACACGTCCCTTGGTGCTCGGGCGCCCCGGCTGAGGGAACCAAGTCCCCGGGCACCCCGAGCTCGGAGCGTGTACCCCTCCTGGATCGGTTGATCGAAAGGCCGACAGCTGTCCGGTGAGTGGTTAAATTCAGACGAATTTACATTCAAGAATATTTTGTTCCCGAGTTGTCCTCGGGGGCCCTCGTATTCTAATCTGCAAGGTGAGATGGTCTCCTCGCGCACAAAACCCTATCGTGTGTCCACTTTTCCCTAGAACGAAAGAACGGTTCATAGAAAGGTGTACCGTACGTGCGGTAATGTCCGATAGAAGTCTTTCATGGTGGTCGTGGTGTTCGGTCCGCTTTTAGGGCCCCGAGTACTACCGAGTCCCTGGGCGCCCTGGGTAATCCTATCGCTCGAGCCACTCAAGTAGTCCGGAGCCTAGGCCTCAGGGGCGGGCTGTCGGTGCTCGGTCCGGTCCGTCCTAAGCCCGGACACCACCGAACCATGGGGACTCTTGGTCGCATTCCCGCCCGCGCATGTCTCCGGTCTGCTGACTGAGTGGTCGCAAGGTGGAAAAGTGTTCACCGGTCATGGCGTGCTCCGTGCTGGATCGATCTATCTCCCGAGCAAAGAAGTTCGTGTCTTTGTCTTTCGACTTAGCCGATGCGGATTCGCGAGGGCTCGGGGGCTGAACGCACCGAGAAGGATGATCAGGACGACTTCGTTCTCGGGGAAGGAAAGGTCGGGGTCGGTCTGACTGACTACTCCTCGGGGCACCAAGAGAAAACAGCGAAAACAACACTAAGTACTCAGAAATTCTGGAGTTGCGACCCCAAAGAAAGGCTTCCATTACATTCACAAAGAAGGATAGCTGTTCTGAGGGATCACTCCCATATTTACATCAAGTCAAAAAGAAAATCAGAAGGAAAAACTACTACAAAAAGCCTAGTCGGAGTCAGAGCCTTCATGGTCGCTCCTCGGGGCCGGAGGCGGCGGCACCTCCCGCTTGAAGCCGGCCGCCACCACGGCGGCGGTGCTCCGAACTACCTCCCGGGCGGCCTCCTCCTCGGCGTCGACCACCCCTTCCTGAGCCGGCTCCAGCGGGAAGTTCGGGTCTCGGCTCCGGTAGCAAGCCAGGACGTGTTCGGCCACTGCTTGGGTCAAACCACGCCCCTCCCGGGTGGTGAGTTCCTGGACGGCCCAGGGCAGCGCCTCGAGGCGCTCGCAGACCTGCTGGAAGCCTACGGCGTGCCGGCCAGGGCCTTCCCCCTTTGTCTCCAAATGACGAGTTGCCCAAGTCCGGCCGCCGCCACGTACCGCTGCATCTGCCGGAGGATGTCATGCAGCATTAGCTACAGGCTGGCCCGCGCGACGAAGGCGGCCTCGAGCTCCTCCTTCGCGATCCACAGCTGTTCCTCAAGCCCCTGGCCCCCGACCGCGCCAGAAGAGTCGGCGCCGGGTGCATGGCTGGCGGCCAGCTTCACCTGCCCCGCCAGCTCGGACAGGGCCCGCTCGCGGGCGGACAGATCTTCCTCGGACTTGGCGATCTGCTCCTCTCTAGCAGCAGCGGCCGCCGCCGCCTTGGTAGCCTCTGACTCCCAGCGGGTCAGCAGTTCCTCTCGGACGCCCAGGTCCGCCGCCGTTATCTCGGCGTCCATCTCTCGGATTGCGATGTCCTCCTCCCAGCGTCGGAGATCCCCTTCGATGTGCTAGAGCTCCTCTGCCCAATGTTGAAGATCGGCACGGGTCCGGTCGACCTCGCCCTCCTGGCGAGCTAGGTCAGCCTGGAGGGCCTCTGCTGCCCTCTCGCGGTTCGCGACCGCCTCCTTCCGCTCCTGCGCCCGCCTCTCCCTGGCAAGGGCCTCGGCAGCCTGCTGCCGCGACGACTCAGCCAGGCGGGCGGCGTCTTCCCGCTCCCGCGCAACTTCCGCGCGAGAGTCCTCCAAAACCTTCTGCTCCCGCGCGCCCTCCGCGTGGGCCTCCTCCATAGCGCGCTGTTCGTCCTCGTTGGCGGCGCGCACCGCGACGAGGCGGGCTTCGAAGGAGCGCCAAGCAGTGGTAAGCTGCGCCCTCTCCATGGTCAGAGCGGCGCGTTTCGCCTCCAGTTGCGCCACCTCCTCTGCTATGGCCACCTTCGGCCGCCCCATCGCCTCCCGGATGCTCCCCAGCGCGACCGGGAGGGGTTCGGCGGGCTGGCTAGGCGGCGGCTGGGCGCTGGGCCTCCCTCGGGGGGCTCGGGGTCCCCGAAAGTTGTCGCGCGGTCGCCAGCCCCGCGCTCGGCGCGCCGGGGGCGGGCTCAGACGACGCCGGGCGCTCGAGCGGCGGCAGCATCTCTGTCTCAGCCGCCGCGTCCGCCGGCACCCTCTCGGCCGCCACATCCGCCGGTCCCAGCAAGGACATTGCGTCTGCCAGTTTCGGCACCGCCGCCACGTCCGTCTGCCCCATCTCCGCCGCCGTGTCCACTGGCCTCGGCCCCGCCGCCGCACTTGCCCGCCCTGGCTCCACCAGCGCACTCGGCTCGGGGGCTGGCGCCAGCCTCGGCGCCTCCGGCCACCCCTGGCCCTCAGCGGCGCCCGTAGGAGGCCTGCAGGAGGAGGACGAAGATCAAAACCAAAATCCAGAGCTTAGTTCGGGCGAAGCACGCCCAAGAAGGAATAGAACTTACGCAGTTGTAGGCCTTCGGTATTGCCATTTCGCCGCCGGAATCCTGAACTCTGGGCTCGGTGGTGCCGGCCCGGAGTCCACCCTCCTCCTCTTCCGCCGGGGGTTCTGCGGGGCCGTCGCGTGGTCTCTGGGCGCCGGGTCGGGCCCCATCCGAACGAGGCGCGACTCCAGAACTGGGAATGCTGCCCCCACCGATGGCGACGGCGGGAACTCCAGCGCGGGAGTGAAGACCCAGCGGCGCTTCCCCCGGCCCTCTGGCGCCGCCGCCGCTCTGCTGCCTTCAGTGCCTCCTCCTCCAATGCGGTGGCTGCTGCTCGCAGCGCCCAGGCCACCAGTCCGTGCCGGACCGCTTTGGGCCCCCTCGCCGGCCGCCTCATCCAACCCGAGGATCTCCGCGACCTCAGGACTTCGGCTCCTCGGCCGGTCGACTAACCCCTGGGCGTCGAATTCCGGCAGCTTTGCCTGGATCGCCACACGCTCGGGATTGGCGCAGAGCGCCATTTCTCTCCACGGGAGCTCCGCCCGGCTCATCTCCTCCACGCCGGTCACCACCCGGATCATGCCCCTCAACTCTGCCGGGCTCAGGTCCCAGCTCGCGCCGATCTGGGTCCGGGTGATGTCCTCAGGCCCGGTGTAGAGCCAGCAGGGCCGGGCCCGCTCTCGTAGGGGCGCCAGGCGGCGGCGCAGGAAGTCCGCCACCACCATCACCGAGGTGAGCCCGGCGTCGCGCAGGAACCTGATGCGCTCGAAGACCGGCTCCAACCGCGCATCCGACGGCGGCGATACCTCCCAGGTCGCTTTCTGGGACTCCGCCGCCGCCTCCGGCAGGGTGAGACGGTCGTTGGGGTCGACGTCGACGTAAAACCAGTCTTGCCGCCACTCCTCCCACTTGCTTCGCAGCACCTGGGGGATGTATCGCTCCCCCATGCCGTCCCGCAGCCGGAGATTGCAGCAGCCCGCGACGTCCGCGGTGGAGTAGCCCCTCTTCTTCCCGGCAGATCGCAGCGCGAAGAAATGCCGGAGAAGCGTCACCGACGGCGCCACTCCCACGAACATCTCGCAGAAGTGGGCGAACACCGCCAGGACGACGACCGAGTTGGGGCTCAGATGCACCAACTGAACGTCGTAGGTGTCGAGGACTTGAAGAAAAAACGTCGAGAACGGCGGCACCAGCCCCACTGTCACGAAAGATGTGAACAGGATGATGCACCCGGGGCGGGTCGTCGCCGGCGGGAAGCTCGCTGGCGTCACCACCAGGGCCACCTGCTGGCCCTCGGGGACCAGTAGCTTCCTGATCTTCCCCGCCGCCTCTTCGTTCGTCAAGCGAGACTCCGGTAATACGCTGTCCGGAGTCCTATCACGGTGGCTTCCTCCAGCTCTCGGCATTTCGTCGGAGGGGGAGGTGGTCTGGGTGGTGGAGAGAGAGATGTGCTCTAATCGCCTAGGAGATTCTAAGGGCTCAGGAGCGCGAAGGAAGCAAGAGCAGGATCGCGAGATGGCGTAAAGAGGAGGGTGGTTCGCTCCCCTCCCCCTTTTATACCTCAGAGAATTTAAACGTCTCCTACCATGGCACACTCGGCGGGATGGTTTCCTCGATTGACGCAACTGCCAGGCGAATCTCCCACAGGTCGTGCGGTGTCAGCGGTTGCCAGGCATATTTTCCTCGATCTGCGCGGCTGCCGCGCGTGCCGCCCGTCCCGTTGTCATGCCCATCGGGAGTTGTGTGGACGCGTGTCCATTCATCTCCTCGTTGGGCCATACCAAAGGCCCGGACCGAAGGGGCCGCCTTCTGAAAGCTTGCCACGTGGCGTCCACACCGGCTTCGGCCTCGTTCGCGACGAAGGGCCCATCCGCAGTCTCTGGGCCATCGCCTGCCAATGGACCCGGGACTACTGTCGGTGTATCAGGAACTAGGGGTCCCTAAATCCCGAGGCCAGGCCAGCCATCCGCCACATGGCGCCACCCCGCGAGGTCTCTCCTATAAGATGAAGCTCGAGTCCCGAGAGAAGGTGCTTAGGGCCACAGTCAGTGATCCCCGAGCACCCCAGTTCCCCGATGATCCACGAAATCCGAGTACCGGGAAGAAAGTGCTCGGGGAGGTGCCCGGTCACCCCCGAGCACCCTAGTCCCCCGACGATCAGAAGAGCTAAGTTCCGGGAGAGAGTGCTCGGGGCTACGTACGGCAGCTCCCGAGCGCTCGGTTCCCCGAAGATCCATACAAGAGTGCTCGGGGCTGCACGTGGCAGCCCCCGAGCACTCGGTTTCCCGAAGGTTCATGCAAGAGTGCTCGGGAGAGAGTGCTCGGGGATGTGAACAGTACCCCCGAGCACTCGGTACCCCGACAACCCAGAAAGGCCCCCGAGGGGCCTGCCGATGAGGTGTCAACCAGCCAGATGTCTGAGGCTGCATTTAATGAGCGTGCGTGGCCTGACACCTCCAAATACTCCTGCCGCGCTCAGCGTCAGTTCCTGCCATGTTTTGGCAGAGAGGCGTGGGGTCATCAATTGCACAGATCCCGTCCCGTGCCATCCGGCTTGTCTCGGGATAACGTCATGAGGATCAAGGCATTCCGTCTGCCGCACTGCTGTGGCAGGGGAACAAGACAGGGCGAGCACGCCGGGTTGCTCTGCGGCTGCCCGGTAGGCCCTCTCCACGATGCCCGTTGCCAGGGCATTTATGGTGACGAGCGACCGGGCGTGCGACGCATTTTCCACCCCCGGTCACTTCACCCAGAAGAAATGATGACGCCCTTTCCATTTATGGCGTCTCGGAACTCGAGCCCCCTCCTTTCCGTTCGGGGCATGTCGTGGCCGGCGAGTACTTAAAATAGTCGGCAACACAGAAGAGAAGAACAACGAACCAACAAGAAAAAGACCAACCACAGCGAGGAGCCATCCTAAAGAACAAGACGAAGAACACAGCGCAAGAGTAGACACTGTGAGCAAAGTTGAACACAGTTCCAATCGAAGAACAAGGAGCCTCAAACTCTTAGTTAGGCCAACATCCTTGTAACTAGCAACATCTTTGAGGGACTTCCTTAGGATAGTTATAGCATCCATACAGGAGTAGGGTATTACGCCCCCGTGCGGCTCGAACCTGTCTAAATTCCGGTGCATTTACTTCTCCTTGCACTAGGTTGACACCCCCACCACTGGCCATTGCATTCATTCCCATTTATTTCTCCGACGAACTTATTCAGGATCATCCCCCCGGCCGAATCTCTAAAAAGGGGTCTCTCGGGATCCCTGCGACAGGAGTTAATCCTCCGACATCATCCCTCTTGTACCGACTCGCATTGCACACTGGATATCTATCCAAGTCTTTGTACTCTTTACAGTAGAAGATACAGTGGTTTGGACACGCGTGTATTTTTTGCACGTCCAATGACAACAAATAGATAACCTTCTTCATTTGATAAGTAGTGGTGGGCAAGGAGTTGGGCTTCGAAAGTATGTTTGCTAAGAGACTTAAACAGATCCGAGAAACTCCTATCGAACTATCCATTGCTGGTCTTCAACCTTAGAAGTTCAAGCACCAAATGCAACACTATAAACTCCTTATCACAACCATACGATTCCACATACAAAAGTTCCTTCGATGCCTTATGTAACACCTCAAAATTATCTAAACATCTCATCTCCCTTAAAACATGCGATTCTGCGTGGCACAATATTTCCTCCATATCAAAATCATCATCATCATCATCCATCGTAATATCAGTGCTGTCTTTGACTCCCTCATCATCACCATCCACTTGATCAGCAATGATGTCGTCGTTTGATTTGCATGTACGTTTTTCGCCGTGTTTGGATCAATATGGGTAATCATAGATAAAACCTCTCAAGATTAAGTGTGATTTGATTATACTTGATTTGTCCCACAATTTTTTATCCTTGCAGTCAGAGTATAGATAATGTATTTCCTTTATCTTCTTAGTCAAAACGTCCTTCTCGACAACTTGAATAAAAGTAGAGAGTCATTTGATGTATATTTCTTTATTGCTTAACGCTATATCTACGCAATTGAATCTATACTGACGCAAATTTGTAGCTAAAAAAATGTGGATTCATTACTCTCTCTCCCTCTATATCTAGATCTAGATCTACATATATTTTAAAAAAATCTCTATTCATGATACAACTTCCTAGAGGCTAAAATCAAATTAAAGCTATATTTTTGAAATATAATGCTAAAATCATGTAAATCTACACAATTTAATCAACATTAGCCATAAATTTTAGCTAATTCAAGGATTTATAAATGACTAGAATCATGTGCATCTCTATATCACATCCAAACTTTAATTAAACCTTAAATCTAAATCTAAACTTAAAAAAAAAAATACTAGTTAGGGATGTGATACTCTTACCTTAGAGAGCTAGCTCCTCTAAGGAATTCAAAAGCAAAACCTCCCCCTATTTTTAAAATCTTTGGGCCGCCTTTGAGCTGCTCTGTTCGAATAAAACAAGCTTGATCTGAATTGAGCTCTTCGTGGACATATACTGTTAATAGAGAGATTAACAGAGACATGTCATATAAGGAGCCGTATCTGAAAATACGTTTTAACATATAGTTAGTTATATAGTCCGTGGTAATCATTACATTACTGGATGCGGTTCATATAAAGAAGCGTGTTTGGAAATTATTTTGTATGCATGCGGTTTTTTATATCGTCTGCCTCTAAAAATCGTACTATTATCATATATATAACTATGAAAAAACACTCAGATTACTCAGAAAAATACTCCAAATCCCAGCTCACACGAGGGTCCAACCATGCAAATTAACAAATCAATAATAATAACAACCTTCCCAGTCTATCTCCAAGAAAAATAGGGTCAAATACCTTACCTCTCCCAACCTTCCCTTTTCCACATATAGTACACCCACCCTCTCTTTCCCAATCAATCAATCTCTCTCTCCTGCCTGCAGATATCACAAGCTTTTGCTGCTCCTACTGCTGCGGCATCTTCATCTGCAGTGCAAACAGCTGCTAAATTCCCCCATAAGCCTCTGGCTTCCTGCCTCCTCTCTTTCTTGGAACCCAGCACTGCACAAGAACCATTTACTCACTACAGTAGAGTACTAGATTACCACTTGTGCACCTATAGTGGTCGTAAATAGTTGTGATCCACATGTGAGCTGCTGCTGCCTGCTGCTGTGGTTTTTCCATGGAGGATCTGTACAGCATCCACCCGGGGATCTCGCGGGCCGGCGGCGCGGTGAGCGAGGCGTCTGTCGTCGGCGTCGGAGTCCCCTCGCCGTCGGATCTGACGGAGATCATGAAAGCGCAGATCGCCAGCCACCCGCGCTACCCCTCCCTCCTCTCCGCCTATATCGAGTGCCGCAAGGTGCGCCTACGTGAGATCTTGCGAGTTCCCGCGTGCTGTGGCGTGCTGTGCATGCCAAGAATTGATAGTTTTCTGCGTACGTGTATTCGTCTACATGCGCGGTTTCTTGATTTCAGGTGGGAGCGCCTCCTGATGTGGCGTCGCTGCTGGAGGAGATCAGCCGGGAGAGGCGCGGCTGTGCCGGCGCCGGCGCCGGAGAGATCGGCGTCGATCCCGAGCTCGACGAGTTCATGGTTTGCTCTTGAACCCGTGTCGTGTATATCTGAATACAGGGATAATTACCTGAGTAATTTCTGTGGCGAACGCTAAATTTACTGCGGGACTTACTCCTAATCATCTGTTATTACATGTGCACGCGCGTGCGCGCTTGTGGTTCCAGGAGTCGTACTGCCGGGTGCTGATCCGGTACAAGGAGGAGCTGTCGCGGCCGTTCGACGAGGCCGCGTCGTTCCTGAGCAGCATCCAGGCGCAGCTCAGCAATCTCTGCAGCGGCGGCAGCTCACCGGCGGCGACCGCCACGCACTCCGGTAATGAAACTACCGCACCCAGACACCTCGAAAATTTGCATGCACGCATCCATACATCCGTGGTGGCACATGTTTCTATTGCACGTTTCAGATGTCACATTGCGTTGCACATTGGTTTCGTGTGAGCGATCGTGCATCTTGTTGTGGTGTGTGCGTATCAAAAGAAGCAAGCCTCTGAAGGTATTCATGTGCGTGCGTGTGTGTTCTCGAAGGGTCAAATCGTGTCCATGCAAATGGGGTGCAGGGGTGTCAGAGGTGGAGTAAAGCATCGGGAGGGTGCTTGTGTAGGGTTTTGTCCAAGGTTGTAGGCTTCTTCCTCTCTCTCTCTATTTAGGCATGCACCTTATCTCTCTCTAGATGGCTTTAGTAGCTAGGCTGTGTGATGGAACTTGAGAGTGCTGTGTGGGGGAGTGGGTAGCTTGCGTGGATTGGTTGCCTTTGCCCAATGACGGAATCTTGGTCTTGCTTGGAGCTACTTGCTGGTGGTGAAAATTAAATTTTGCAAGGTAGCTCGTGCTTTGGAGATCTCTTGCCGGATTCAGTTGTACTTTGACAAGACATATCAATATCATCACGGTAGTGATAATTTCCGGTGGTGCGGTTTCTTTTCTACTACATTATTCTATGGTTGGTATTTCCTTTTTACAGTTTCTCTCTCCGGAGGGCAGCTAAAGAATTTGAGTTGTTTTAGTATGGCCTTCTTTGACTAGAATACTATTGTTATGTTAAGCCTTCTTTGACTATGATATATACTATTCTAGCTACCATGCCTTATATTATGTAGATCCATTATCTTATGGAACAGTAGTTTTTTGGACATTAAACGGGTCGCAACACTGATGAGCCTTTGGTAAGTAGCCGTGTTTTCATTGATGTATGCTATTGGTGACAAACAACACATTCGGTTGCTATACCAACAAGCAGGGCTACTTTCAGCATTGGTGCAATGCCAGCAAAGCAAGAAATAGAATTAGCAAGTTAGCATGGAGGATTATATAATGAAGGTTTTATTTCTAAAGTGATGATCCGCCACCAGAAAAGCAAAACATATACATTGCACTGATAAATTCATTACCAAGGTCCAGTCAAATCCTTGCCCAGAATATTAGAAAAGGGACATGCAGCAGAATAAACAAAACAAAATAAATATGTGCACATAGGAGTCTATTTTTTTTGTTCGGGTTCTTTGTAGCAATATTTTACACGGAGACAGCAATGCTATTATTTGATTTGACAAGACCGGTCTGGTACCCCATTTTTCTGATGCAACATTGACGTTTTGATCCAACTTCTGTACGTTGTAAGGATCGCCTTCAGGTATATTGTGATCTTGTAATGGACATGTACACCACATATCTTAGGTCTATGGAGAAATACGTGCATGCCTGGCAATCAATCGTAACAATATGTACTGTTTGTGCATGCATATGTGTTGCCCTTAGAAAACGAATAGGACAGTTATATTGTCGGTATGATTGGAAAAATTACTGACATGTTTTTCAACATGCTTCCTCTTCGTACATTATATATCCTCTCTTAATATGGTGAAAGCGTACCGTATTGCTAGGAAAATACTGATCTCGCATTCGATGCTCCAGACTGTCTCCATTTCTGTAAAAATTTAATCACATGGAAAAATGCACAAAAGTTTATGCAGCCAATAATGTCAAAAAGATGCGTAGAACTAGAAACTGTTGTTCCATATTTAATTCTAAGCTTGATATTTGTAGTATGGATGTCTTCAGTTCCAGAGAAGATTAGGGAGATAATAGTCTTATTAATGTATCTGCGAAGATATAATACTCATGCCCTCTAAATCCTAATTCCCCCTTGATTATATCATACATCCATGACTTCGCGCCATTTTGTTCAACAAATTATTTAGTTTGCATGTAACTGATAAACTTTTTTCACAAAACCCTAGCAAGTCACTGTTCTATCTCTTGTGATGTTATGTTTGTATACCTTAGATTGCTCACTGCATGCTTTTGTCAAACTTCATGCTGTTTGTCATAAGCCCTTCAACAATTCCCATCCTGTTATATTGTCCGTAATCGTATGAACTTGTAAAATGTTTGAATATCTGGTAGATGAAAAGAATGCAGAGTTCCTCAAAGGAAAAGAAAAGTTAAGTACTTTTGTGCAAAATAACAGCTATTGGTTTGTAGATCTCAAGGCGAAATTACCAAATTACTAGTTTTACAATGACTAAACCAGCAATTGCCATATTTCTTCCTAGATAACATACTTCAATGTAGCCCCCACAAGAAGTGCTAGATGATGTATGGCAGCGGCTGGCTAACACCACAATATTAAATGGGAAGAATGTCTTGTGATAATACTATTACTCAGTGGAAATGTGCAGAAGACGTGTTGGTGATTAGAGGCTTATCTTGGCACGTAGAAAATTGTGAAATATGGGCGGAGGTTTGTGCCATATGATCTCAGATGTTGACTACAGATGTTTAGTTTTCTTGAGGGGGACTGACAGAGTGACAGGTGTTAGCTATCTTGGTCTTATTTGAGTCAAATATGCATGTTTTACTTTTGCCAGGGTTTTCCATTTTTAGTTACTATTCTTTGGTCTGCACCACAGGAAAAACGCAAAATTTGAAAATGCTGTCACCTTTTGCATTATTGATCTTATTACATTATAATAATAAAAACTCTTGTGATGGCGACATAGGTAGGAGCTATTTTTTTCAAAAAAACTAAGTCAACGATGAAATTGTAGATAGTTAATGTATTCTGGTCAAGCGAGAGACAAGTAAATGATGGCATGTTTCCAAATGTGCTTTTTGGGTGTCACAAAGCAAAAATTCTATTGTTGTTGTTCGTCCTTAGTAGGTTTATGCAATGAAATGCTCGAGAATATTTTGCATAATTATCTCAAACAAATAAAAAATGATTCTTATGACATTGGAAACCCGCAGGTCTTTTCATCATTTTTATGTTAAGTATCAAGGTATGAATTAAGCTTTGGCAGTGGTGGAACTTAGTTGAGACCATATTGGGCCTTGCACTTGAATTCATTACTTGGTCATATATGTATACACTTCTAAGTCTATTTACTTTCCTTAAAAAAAAGTCTATTTACTGTTTGGAGACATACTCCCTTCGGTTATAAATACTTGTCACTTTTGACTTTTCACGGTCTTCGATGTGAAACTTTGACAATTGTTTTGTATTAGAATATAGTTCTAATATGTAATAAAAATATAATATTATGAAATTATTTTTCAAGATAAATCTACATATATAATTTTTATGTTTTCAAACTAACTATTATGAAAGCTATTGACGGTCAAAGTTTTAAAAATTTGACTGAATCTTGGTCAAAGCGATAAGTATTTATGATCGGAGGGAGTAATTGACTTGCCCATGATTTTCCCGAGAGCCTTCCTTCTACAACAATCTTGTTCCTTCTTTTTTTTTTTCTGATTGTTCTACTGAATGCATCTTTTTGGTTTTTGGAAATGCTGTGCAGCTTGTCTTGAGAGCCTAAAGCTTCCAACTTGAACATGATGCACGGTGAGTAAAAAAAAAAAAAAAAAGAACACGATGCATGGAGTAAACTAGTGGTGATGTCAAAAAGATCTTCTGTGGCAAGGCTGTGCACAGATATCTTTTAATTCTTCCACTAGTCCTTTTCTGTTCTGGCGTTTCTTCCATTTTTTATTCTTTAACTAAGCACACAATTGGGTACATTGTCTTGCAAAGTAAGATGGTGCATATTGGAAATGGATTTTGGCCTCCTGTTATTTTGGGTCGTGCATGCTAAGGCACTGAGCTTTGTTCCTATAGTTAATCAGAGCACAATGAGTTAATCGCTGTTGGGCCAAGTCCAGTAGTAGCATGTGACAATTTGAGGTTAGGCTGAAAAATTATCTTTATTTGTTTCATACTATGCTTATAACTATAGTTTCTTTTCTGCATCTTGATATTTGATGCATATTTGGCCGCCACTAGCCTTGTTAAAGTAGTATATAAAAAGGGACCTTCAATGTTATTGAAAAACTGCTTTGCCGTCCACCTTTGTTGTGAATTTGACGAAGACATGTTCTCTGTGGGGGATTCTGTCATGCAAAATCATGAGACAGATTTTACATTGACTTAAGTACCATTGAAATGCTTTTCAAGTTTACTGTTTAACAGGGCTTTGGTTCTCTACATGCCCCTATTTTGCTACTGTCCGAAGCCCAAGCAGTAACTATGCGCTTTTGTGTTATGTTTGTGCTTATTTTGAACCTGTAGGCAGAAATTTATGTGTTTTACGTGATAATGAAGGCGCCACGTGAATAAATGGTGTGCCATGAAGATGATATTAGAAAGATGTTGGTTTAGAAAAGAAATAATTTCTGGAGGAGCTCAAAAGGATCACTGCTAATATGTTTATCATCAAAGGTCATGTTGGTCCCTGTTTTTCTTCGTTGGCCACCAGGTATCTTTTGGAGATCACGAAACCATGTTGGCGCATGCTAATTGTCAAGGATCTAATACATTTGATGGAATGCCATTCATTTTCTCACAAAAATGAGTGAAAAGTACCAATATTTTCCTTCTATGTAGCTTCTAAGGTGTTCTTTTTTTTGCTTGGCAAATGATTTATTTGTTGTGAATTGTCATTCGATTAGTCTGAAAAACATACTTTTCAGTAGATATTATACAATTGTTGATACCTACATGTCTTGAAATTGATGTACTTCTGACTTGGTCCTCGCATGACAGATGAAATGATGGGGTCTTCTGAGGATGAGCAATGCTCGAGGGACACTGATGCGGCAGACACAGGGCAAGAACACAACTCCCGCTTAGCTGACCATGAACTCAAGGATATGTTGCTCAAGAAGTACAGTGGATGTCTCAGTCGTCTTCGGTCGGAGTTCTTGAAGAAGCGGAAGAAAGGGAAGCTACCAAAGGACGCACGGACGGTTTTGCTGGAATGGTGGAACACGCACTACCGCTGGCCCTATCCGACGGTAGACGCCGCGAGTACCGTCTCTCTACAACTTAAATCTGTTACAGTACGATAACCGTTGCCTGATGTTGTGGTGCTGACAGGAAGAAGATAAGGTGAGGCTCGCGGCGATGACTGGTCTCGACCCAAAGCAGATCAACAATTGGTTCATCAACCAGAGGAAGAGGCACTGGAAGCCGTCGGAGGACATGCGGTTCGCCCTCATGGAGGGTGTTGTCGGTGGGTCATCTGGGACGACGCTCTACTTCGACACGGGCACAATCGGACCGTGAATGGCACCAGTTTTCGGGCAGAAAGTTGGCCAGCTCAATCGGTAGCAGGATCTGGCGTGTGAAGATGATAAATTTGCCGGGTCAAAATTGACAATAAATCTGCCGGTCTGAAAATTGATCAGATCAATCAATTGCCCCGTTATTTTGCAAGATCATGTGTATATGGCGTACTGTCGTACCAAAACAAAATGTATGTATAAGCGATTTGAGGAGACCTGCAAAAGCATGTTATTAGTAGTTTCGTGTACGGGGCTCATGGATTGTACGTAATCAGTGCCCTGGCTACCCAGTTTAATTGTTAGATATGCTGAAGGGCTTATAAAAGGTAAATTTACCTCTATTGTTCTGTTTCTGTTTATATTTGTTATTCTATTATTATTCGTCTGTGGCCTTCGGATGTTCAGCGATTGTCAAAGTGGTCTACTGAAATAAGGGGTGTCGTTTCAGAATCTGTGCAGTTTGGTTGCAAATTTACCTGGACTAGTAATTTCAGGAAAGGGATTGTAGTATCAGTTGTACATACTTGTGTAGTACGGGGAAACACATAACAGGGGGTTAAGAATTTGCAACCTGACGATAAGTTTTATGAACGGATTAAGAATTTATAATGACTGTTAAAGAATAGGCAGGAACGGAGCACGATCGAAAAAGTGACAAAAGTGTACATGGGAGGTTTCTACATATGAGAAGCTAGACAGGATTATTGTAAGTACAAAATGAAAACTCAAATTTCCAAGGTTAAGTGTGCAGACCCTGACAAGAGAAATTTTGAATCACACATCTTTATTACTCAATACTGAAAATGCTACTCAGGGTGTAAATCAACATAGGTTTAGGTTTAAACTTGTTGACTTACCCAGGAAGGATTTTTTGAGATAGTAGAAAAGGTGTGGAAGGGAGAGCATATGGGTCAATAGCCTCTTGAAATCTGGCAAAATAAGATTAGAAGGCTTCGCCGATTTAAGAGGATGGACCAAAAATATCAGTGGTACATAAAAAAAGAGAAACAAGAACTGCTCAAACGTATTGATGATTTAGATAAAAAGGGAGAGAGTACGATATTACAACCATATGAAGTGGACCATAAACATTGTCTGAAGGAATGATTGGTTCATCTCTTAAGGGAAGAAGAGATTAAATGGTACCAACGCTCCAAGACGACAACTTTGTTAAAGGGGATTGTAATACTAAGTATTTTTAATTGGTAGCTAATGAAAAATATAGGAAATCAAGAATTTTTCAGCTTGAACATGATGATCAAATCATTAGAGGTGAGGAACAACTAAAAATATATATTACCTAATATTACAAAGGTCTTTTTGTCCTCCAGATAATGGGAATTTTGCTTTGGATGCGACTTTGAGGGATGATATTTCTTAGGTAACCAATACTGATAATGAGAGATTAATAGAAATGTTCCCTGAAAATGAGGTCAAAGAGGTGGTCTTCCAAATGAAACATAATAAGGCGTCGGGACCTGATGGATTCCCAACAGAGTTTTAACAGGTCTTTTGGGAAGTTATAAAAGGTGATCTAATGACACTTTTTAATGAGTTTCACAAAGGGAGGTTTCCACTTTACAGACTTAATTTTGGAATTATTACATTGCTACTAAAATAAAAGGATGCATAAAAAATACAACAGATTCGTCCAATATGCTTACTAAATGTGAGCTTCAAAATTTTCACGAAAGTAGGGGTAAACCGATTAAAGAGCGTTGCTGATGATATAATAAGACCAACACAAACCGCTTTTATGCTAGGAAGAAATATAATGGAAGAGGTAGTGATTTTACACGAAAATATAATGGGTCATCTTAAAGTTAGATTTTGAAAAGGCATATGACAAGGTTAAATGGTGTTTTTTGCAACAAGTACTAAGAATGAAAGGCTTTTCAGAACGGTGGTGCAGTTGGATAGAACAATTTGTGTCTAGAGGTAGTGTAGGTGTAAGGGTGAATGATGATATAGGTAGGTTTTTTCATACTAAGAAAGGCTTAAGACAAGGCGATCCCTTTTCTCCAATTCTTTTTAACATTGTAGTCGATATGTTGGCAATTTTAATTGCAAGAGTTAAGGAAGATGCACAAATTAAGGGGGTAGTTCCACACTTGGTTGATGGGGGTCTATCGATTCTTCAATATGCAGATGACACGATATTGTTTATGAACCATGATCTAGAACAAGCTAAGAATATGAAGCTACTGCTATATGCATTTGAGCATCTATCTAGTTTGAGGATCAATTTCTATAAAAGTGAACTGTTCTGCTATGATTTTGAAGACCACTACTTGCAAATCTTTGGATGTGCGATGGTAACCTACCCCTTTAGGTATCTGGGTATTCCAATGCATCATAAGACACTATGTAATAAGGATTGGAAATCGGTGGAGGAAAAATTTGAAAAGAAACTAAGTACCTGGAAAGTTAAACACTTGTCTTATAGAGGTAGACTAGTTCTTATAAACTCAGTCTTATCTTATATGGCAATGTTTATGTTATCATTCTTTGAAGTTCTAAGAGGAGTTTTAAAGAAACTAGATTATTACCGATCTAGATTTTTTTGGCAGACTAATGGGCATAAAAAGAAATATAGACTTTCAAAATAGAATATGCTATGTAGACCGAATGATCAGGGTGGAATAGGCATCCATGACCTAGATATTCAAAATAAGAGTCTAATGAGCAAATGGCTTTTTAAACTAATAAATGAAGAGGGTGTATGACAACAACTTCTTAGGAATAAATACCTAAGGGGTAAAACTATTGCTCAAGTGGAGAAGAAGCATGTAGACTCACAGTTTTGGTCACGTCTAATGAGTGTCAAACCTCTATTTTTAAATCTAGAAAAGTTTGAACTAAGAGATGGCACTCAAATTAGATTTTGGGAGGATGTATGGATGGGTGATACCACTTTAAGCAAGCAATATCCAATTTTATATAACATCGCATATAGAAAGTCGGCAACAATAGCTAAAGTGTTTCGGTCAGAACCTCTTAATATAACTTTTAGGAGAGCTCTAGTGGGTAATAAGTTAGTAGCTTGGTATAATCTAGTGGCAAGACTAGTTCATGTTCAGTTAAACGACCAATTGGATTTTTTCAGTGGTCGCTTAACCAAAACGGAATTTTTATGATCAATTCTATGTATCGAGCTCTAATTAATTCCAATATAGTGGATAATAATCGCTATCTATGAAAATTGAAACATCCACTAAAGATTAAAGTCTTCTTATGATTTTTGCATAGCGGTGTAATCTTAACAAAAGATAATTTAGCTAAAAGGAATTGGCAAGGCAGTAAGAGATGTTGCTTCTGTAATGCAAATGCAACAATACAACATCTCTTTTTTTATTGTCATTTAGCAAAATTTATTTGGCATACGATACATATAACGTTTGGTTTACAACCTCTACTTAATGGCTAGATGGAATAGGTTTAGAAATGAAAAAACAAATTTTGGTGGGGATAGGTGCCTTATGTTGGGCACTTTGGCTCAGCCGAAATGATGTAATTTTTTATAAAGTAAAGATTCACTCTTACATGTAGGTCATCTTTAGGGTACTTACTAGATGAGGTTCTAGACCTTACTATAGAAGGATAAGGTGCGACACAATATGCGAACGGCGTGCCGACTTTTGAAGACCACTACAATGAAAATCTTTGCAAGACATGAGTGGAGATTTAGTAATAGATTACATTTATGTTAAACAGTGGTGGTAGTTTTGTCTCTCTTACATCATGAGTGTTAGATGGCTATGTTGTTGACGGGGTCTACACCATATGCTTTTCTATTGTAATAAGTAAATGAGAAAGTAATCTATGTGGTAGACAAAGTCTACATCATAGCAAAATATTGTAATAATGATCGGTCAGATACATCGTCAGATGTAGAGGCTGAAATGCTTTTATGTTATTCCATTATTAAAAAACGTTCTCCTCTGCTCTCTGTCCCAGGCAAGAAGACTATTCCTGCATGAAATGACGGAATTTCTGGGCTCCATCAAATTTCTGTAAGGCCTTTTAAGTATAGGCCCAGTTAGAGATAAATGGCTACTTCAGCCAAACTACCAAGTCGGTTTCTAAGTTCTTGGGCCACATGGCCCAGGTCTTGTGAATAATTCATGTTGTCCTTGGGAGAAAACAGTTTAAGGCCCTGTTTGGATTGTGCAGGAATCTTTTTGAGTTTACGAGAATACCATGATTTCTTGAAAATTCTGTAGTATTGAAAGTTTTGAAGTGTTTGGATGCTACAAAGACTGTAGTTTCTAGTATGCCAAATACCATAGTGTTTTTGGAGTTTTGGAAAATCCCCTCATCACCTCTTTCTTAAAAACGACCTCGCACGTTGCTTTGGTAGGTGACATGCCCTGTATTAGCATCCATAATATTACACATATACAAATGCACGATAAACTTATGTATTTTTCTTTCTCCAAGCCTACAATAAACTTGTTGTATGATAAATTTCCTACGGTACGTACATATACAGATGAGCTTCCTATGTTATGATAAATTTCCAATGGTACGTACATATGCGAGTGAGCTTCTGTATTTTTCTTTCTCCAAGGGTACAATAAACTTGAAAATAAGTTAGTCTGCAGACATATTATTTGAAAATAGCCATTAGATAAAATGCAGCGCTATCTAGCTCCATGCATGTGAATAACTTTATTCATTTCTTTTATTAAACAACTGTTACATTGAAATACTGCAGTTTGCCAAACATATATGGGTTTATCAAAAACTGTAAAATACTGTGGTAATTGCAACTGAGGTTTTCAACGCCTTGTACTTAAGACACTGTAGTTTTCGAATACCGGTTTACAAACACTGTAACATCCAAACATGCCCTGAATTTACATATGCATCTTTGTGAGCTGAAAGATTTAATGTTTGGCCATTGACATGAATTTTCAAAGCATTAAATAAATAAATAAAAATACGTAGTGAACAGTCAAATAGACTAGTAACATCTATCATGGAAGATTGGCAGTTTTTTTCCAATTACAAGTATGACGCGCGCGCACATACAAACACACCCAAGAGTGCTCCTATCACACGCAAAAAAAAAAAACCATGGACACCAGGATTTAAGGGTATGTTTGGTTATTTGGATGAGGGTTTTGTAGAGTTGTATAGTATATTCTGGTTAAGTAGAAGCATACTAAGTAGTACTATATTTTCTAAAAAGAAGAGTGTTTGGTAGGCTGCTGTTCTGAGGGGTTGGTTGAGTTGAGTTTTTGATTGGTAGGCTAAATCTGAGTCCGCATGGGGGGTTTGTATGTGTTTTGAAGCTAATTGGTTGCCCTCTATAGGTGGATATGGTAACTCTGCAGCTGAGGAGTGGTGTGCTTACCTCCCACACCCTGAGTTTGGATGGGTTGAAAATGGATAAGTCTCCATTGCACATGTATATAGCAACATTACATGTATGTAGCCGCAACATGTATCAAAAATTGTTGCACATGTATATGTCACCAACATATGACCGAACCATAGTAGCAACATATATCAAAATTAGAAAGAAAAAATGAAAACAACACTTAAAAGACACCAAGGCATAATAAAGATCCATATTTAACATAGTATATGAAGCACAAGCATAATCCATAGAGTTTAGCTTACACTTCAATCATAAAATGTGAAGGTATGAAGCTTGCTTCCGCCATAGTCCTAACATCAACTAACCCCAGCATATGTACAAAAGAAAGGTGTGCAAAAGGTTAGTGGTTAGATGAGAAGCAAACTAAGCATTGAAGTAGTGCTTGGCTCCAATGGTTCATCCACTTGTGATGATGCTCGGCACACATAAGCATAAAACCAATGCTTTGTGTCTTGTTGTCATAGAGCCAACTGAGAGCGGACAATAGGACATCCTCGGTGAAGCCAAGGAGGATCATCACAACATTGCACACCTCAAGGTGTGCCTCAGTGTGGATGGTTGCCTTGATCGCATTGCCATCTGCTTGACAATATCGGTCTTACCATTGAAGATGATGGTATCCTCCTCCGTGATCATGACCCTCTTCCTCTTGGCACCAATCGCACTGGAGGAGTCCTTCCCCTTATCCTCCGCACCATCTGCAGGAGCCTCCTTGTCCTGCTATTCCTCATAGCTAGTGCCCACTCATCCTGCTTTGCTACCCAAGTGTTGTTTTCATATGCAACATCATTGTGCGCTTTGGGATCTACAGGATTTGGAGTCCACTCTTGTTCCCTAGGGACACACTCATCTTGGACATGCATTAGGATCCAGTTGTGCAAAATGTAGCAGGTTAGCACTAACTTAACTTTGGTCTTGTATGGGTGGAATGACTTGTTGTACTGAATTCTGAAATGGTTCTACAATGCACCAAAAGTCTGTTCCATCGTGACCCTAAGAGAGAAGTGCCTCAGATTGAACAACTCTCTTTGATCACAAGGGTGGTACCTTACACCATACTCCCTTAAGTGGTACCGATAGTCATGATATGATGGAAGGAACCCATGCCGAATAGCATATCCTGCATCGACCAAGTAGAATTTACCTAAGAAGTGAGAAATATCGTTCAAGTAAGCACATTGTTTAGTTCACTAACAATTTTATGTTACTTACCTAACTACACTTACCCGGAGCCACACTTAAACAATCACCCCTCTCTAATGCATCTGCTAGAATGCTAGCATCATATGCAGATCCCTCCCACCCAGCTAAGACAAAGGTGAACTTAAGGTCAAAATCCACGGCTGCCATGACATTTTACGTGGTAATCCTCTTCCTACCCCAAAAGGTCACTGCCATGCTTGCTGGGGCTCTAGCTAGCACTTGAGTGCCATCTATAGACTCAATGCAATTATAATCAAGATTAAGAAACAATTAGTTAAGAACTACAGTGGCTAAAAAAGCCACGCAAGCTAACACTAGTACTTGAAATATGGGTTGAACCTGTGACTGTTTGCAATTTTTGGGGTGGACCTCGTGGTATGGTGGCCGAATTATCTCTCCACGCAGCTCTCCAATAGTATACAAGACTTCTTGTGTGAGGAACCAGCGACTTAGCCAATAAATACTTAAATTTAATTATCCAAATAATTTGTTGATACTAATTAAACATGGTAATTTAATTAATTAATTATAGCTTAAATGGAGAAGGTAAATTCTACATATGTCCCACCTGTCATGGATATACAATTTTGAGTTCTTATAGAATCACCTTGGATATGGATGAGTATAGTAGTTTAAATATTTTAACTTGGAGGCCCACATGTATGCCACACATGAGCAACCATAACTTTTGTTACATGGATAAACTCAAGCCAGCACATGGTTACTCTCACAATATTTATCTTCCACGTGATACTCACTCTAGCATCACTCACAACACATGAATCAGCCCTTAGCTTTGCCATCTTTGTTAAATAAGGTGAAACACTTCCTTGTGGGACCTATTGATGTTGAGGTATATCCAAACGTGAGAATTACCATGTGCCATATCTAGCAGCAGGTGTGTTGGTAGTTTGTACTACCTCATGATCAAATCATTTAGCTTTGGTTGTTTGTACTTGAGGCAATCAATGGAAGAAGCACTGACCAATGGGACCAAGAGAGAGGTTGGTTCTCTTTCTTCTACTGGCGCACACAACATCACTAGCCTGGAGCAAGAAACAATTATCTTCATGATAACCACAACACAATATTTTAGCATTTGAGCTAACGTAAAGGCCAAGTTTGCTAGACTATAAATAGGACCTACCGTCGACTGTGCTAACCATACTCAAGCTCCAAGTCCCTAAGTCCTTCACATGTATACACAGCTCATACACATATACACATGCACTCCCATATTAGTATTAGTCTAAAGCTAGCTATATATTACCATTAGGGTGATATAGTCTATAGTTAAACTATAGTTCGGGTATTTTGTCAAGTTATAGTCCAAGTTTTCGGCCGAGATATATAAGCATCGATTTTCAAGCGTCGGCTCTGCCAAAATTTCATATCAGGACAAGTGCGCTATATCTAGTCAGAATTTTGGTTTTCTTAGTAAGAGGCAAGCTACGTTGACACCATACTCTATTACTATTGTGACTTTATTAGCAAGATGCCTTCACACCCTCTTAGAGTAATATATTTATATAAGAATTATTGTCTGTTTATATTTCATTATTGTATTTTCTGTTATTACACATTATTACCCATTAATATTGTAGTTTGATGTTACATTTTAATTAATGCTTGTATTTCTAGAGTAGAAATGCATATGTTCAGTCAATTATTCATACTATTGTCGATCACTAATGGTAGAGTGGATACTGATATGGACAGTCAATACATTTTGAGTTACCGGGAGTGCCTAGTGAAACATCTAGTCATGTAGCTGAGACTATCTTATTCACCTGTATAGTGTGGCATGTGTATTGAAAGTATCATTTGGGACTGTCCATAGGAAAAGCTCAGGCCCCATCGTGGTACTAAACACGACGTGATATTAGTGATTAGACAATCCTTGTAGAGTTAATAAACAATGAAAATTTGATAATAGAATAATTCAAGTTTATTTATACATGCAATGTATTTTTTCTTGTTGAGTATTTTATACTCAAACTTGTCTTGGGTGTTAAACGCAGAATCTCAAGCTCATGATCAAGATATCGACAACTAGGTGCTATGCACAGGAAATTTGGGATATATCAATAGTGTAGTGTCTAATATTTTGTTTACATCAAAATAAGTTGTATAAGCAGACACTTAACCATGTAAATTATGACTTCTCATGTAAATAAAGTTTCCGCTAGTTACTCTGTAAACCACTGATTTTATTTGGGTTTTTTTTGCCTTAACATGGTTATGGGTTTTTAATCCATAATTATGTGACGGCTGTCGCGTGGGCCCGTGTTTGGGGCGTGACCGTTAAAATGGTATCAGAGCCTTAAGTTGCATGGTTGGGGAATGCTTAGTTATTCTCATGATTTATCTTTGCAAATTGGTTGTGCTTTATTTTCCAATTAATATGCATTAACATTTTATTTTACCTTTATATAAGACATTCTCACTCATGTTCAATTGTTATTCCTTGTCGCAAATGGCAGGCGGAAAGATATATACAGTTAATTTTAAAGAGTTTCTTAATAATATCACAACTGACTTTGGCTTCCCAGCTCCATATTTTGGCTATACTCGAGATGGAGATGTGTTAAAAGCTTTTGTTTATGTCCAGTATAATTCAAAGAAATGGACCACTAGATCATATTTTCCATACTTTCTTTGGGGAGCATACATTTGAAGGCGAAGTTTACAGGAGGGCTGCTTTAGCAGCTATCCATGAGATGCGCCATCACTTACCTATCCACCTAGATGATTTGAATCAAAGAGAGGTTCTTGAACTACGTGATACCGTGACTCAGTATCGCTCTTACAATCACGATCTTCAGGATGATCTATCTTCTCTAGAGAATGAGATTAATAATGTTCGAGGTTAGCATACTCGTGTTTGTGAACAAGGTGCTAGAGTTGCACAAGAATTATGTGAACTTTACCAGATTCTTGATCAGCAAAACATCTTGCCTTCTGAACCTGGTGATTCACTCCCAATGCTAGCATCAGATGATTCTCATACATGGGAGTCGTATATCCAGCTCTCAGACATTATCAATATAGATGATGATGAGGATCCTAAAAAGATTATGTCCAACCTAAATAGCAACTAGTAGGATTTTCTTGTATTATCAATCTACTAGCCTTGTTAGAGAGAGAGAGAGAGACTCGCGAAGAGGGATTTTGGGGTTGAAAGTACCTTTTGTGCTAGGCATGCTCACCACATAACATAGATAGAGAGAATTTTTGTTGTGCATTATCTCTCTAACAGGTTGTTTCTGTTGTTATGTACTGCTTATGTATATTGTTTAAAATAATTATTAGACTATTTTGTAGCTTTTGTCCCATTGATTAGTATTTACAGTTTTGAAATAATAAATCAGATGGCACAAAACCATTCTGATGAGAACAACAAGGATAAAGAAACTGATACATCAGGTCAAACAACAGAACATGACATCCCGAGTTTTTCTGACAATTGGCCTGAGATGGCACAAGTACCCCAAATATTGATAGCAATATTAGGAAAGTAGCATGAGACACAACAACAATAATGTGCATTGATTCAACAACTTAGTAAGCAAGTCCCTAGAATGGATGGAACATCTGAGGGAGACTGTCGCAATCACAACGCATATTTTCACTATCTTAAACCCCCTACTTTTGGTGGGACAACTAATCCACTTGTGGCAGAAAATTGGATAACTGACATGGAGAAATGCTTTGATATAGTGAAGTGTTCAAATACAAAAAAGGTTGCATATGCCACATTTATGCTTAGAGAAGGAGCTTTTGATTGGTGGAATGCACATAGAAAGTCATATCCTGGAGGTACTATTCTCACTTGGGAAATATTCAAGCAAGCTTTCTATCAGAAGTATTTTCCATCTAGTATACAAAGGCAAAAAGAGCGAGAATTTCTTGGTCTCAAACAAGGTGGCAAATTAGTGGCTGAATATGAAATTGAGTTTTCAAAGTTAATGAGATACGCTTCTGAGTATGCCCAAAATGAAATTAAAAAGGCACAGAGATTTGAAGATGGACTCAATCCTATAATCTGTGGTTGAGTAAAAGTTTTTGAGCTCAATGTCCTTCATAAAGTGGTGAATAAAGCATACATCGTAGAACAATCATATCAAGATGAACGAGATGTGGCCGAGACCAAATGAAAGCATTATCCAGATTTTCAAGGCTCATTCTCTGGAAACAGATTCAAAAAGTCAAAGACCTTTGGACAATTTGGCAATAACAAATCAAACCAGAAGTTCTTGAACCCAAAGTGTAATATTTGTCAAGGAAACCATTTCACACGACAGTCGTTGCTTTGAATGTGGTCAAGAAGGGCATATGTTTTATCAGTGTCCTCATTTGAAACAAACTACCAACAACAACCAGTATTCTCTATCAAAACCTACACCAACGGGTCTACTAGCTCCTCAAAAGCCCATGTACCTACTAGCACCTCCTGCAATTAATGCACCAGCAAAACAACAAGATGGAAAAGGAAAATCTAAGGGAGGTAACCAAGCTTGAGTTTACAATTTAACTATGAAAGCTGCAGAGGAAGCAAACAACATGGTGACAGGTATTCTTTCCATTGCCTCTCACTACGGAATAGTACTTTTTGATTCTAGTGCATCACATTCTTTTATATCAGAAAATTTATTGATAAGCATGTCATACACTGTAAATTACTTCCCGTTGAAATCAAAGTTGAAACCCCAGTAAGAAAGGTGACTTCAAGATACATATGTGATTCATGCCCGATAGAAATATTAGGAAAGAAATTTTTGGCCAATCTAGTGGTACTAGAAATGGTGGAGTTTGATGTTATCTTGGGCATGGATTGGTTATCTAAGAATTGGACATTGATCGATTGCCATAGAAAAAGAGTAATATTTAAATTACAAACCTTCTTGAAGTAGTATATCAAGGACATAAATGGGTAGCAAGCCTCAAAGCTCATAATCTTGAAGTTACAAGGGAAAGTATAAAGGATATTCCTGTAGTGAATGAATATGTAGATATTTTCACAGAAGAATTATCAGGAATACCACCAGACCGAGAAATAGAATTTGGCATTGATCGAATTCCTGGTACTAGTCCAATCGTTAAACCACCTTATCGGATGGGTCCAGTTGAAATGCAAGAGCTGAAGAAACGGCTGGAAGAACTAGAAAACAAAGGTTTCATACAATCTAGTGTGTCTCCATAGGGTGCTCATGTACTCTTTGTAAAGAAAAAAGATGGTAGTCTAAGACTTTGTGTTGACTATCGGGAACTAAACAAAGTAACCATTAAGAATAAATACCCATTACCAAGAATCGATAACTTATTCGATCAACTTCAAGGAGCAAAGGTATTTTACAAGATAGATTTGCAATCTGGTTATCACCAATTGAAGATTAAAATGGAAGATATTCCCAAAACAGCATTTCGCTCAAGATATGGACATTATGAATATTCGGTTATGCCTTTTGGGTTAACAAATGCTCCACCGGCTTTCATGGATCTAATGAATCGAGTTTTCAAACCATACTTGGATCAGTTTGTTATCATATTTATTGATGACATCTTAATATACTCAAGGAATGAAGCGGAACATGAAATCACCTAAGGATAATTCTTGAAATAGTGAAAGAAAATAAGTTATATGAAAAACTAAAGAAATGTCAGTTTTGGCTTAACAAAGTATCATTTTTGGGACATGTAATATCTGAGGATGGAATTTCAGGGGATCCTACAAAAGTACAAGCTGTAGTAGACTAGAAGAAACCAATGACAGTAACAGAGATAAGAAGTTTTCTTGGATTAACAGGATATTACATGAGATTTATTGAAGGTTTTGCTCATTTATCATCACCATTAACAAAGCTTACATGAAAAGGAGCAAAGTTTGAATGGAATGAGCAATGTGACAAATGTTTCAAAGAACTACAGAAGAAACTTGTATCTGCTCCAATACCATCACGGCCCAAAAATCTTAATTCGGTCGCGGAGCATGCATAAGCATTATAGTGTTTTAAAATCATGTTTTAAGTATTTAAAACGTTTCGAAAACGTATGTTTTTGGCATATACGCGTTTCCACCACGTATGTTGGGCCTCCCTAATCATCTCCAAAACCCTAATCGTACCCAAAACCCCAAAAGCTCCCAAACCTTTTAGAAAGAAGCCGGGAAGAAACCCCCCTGGCGGTCCAACCGAGCTACCACCGATCTGACTGCCAGTGGTGTGCAGAACTCCCAGAGTCTCTGCTCCCAGGCGGTCTGACAGAGCTATCTCGCGATCCGACCGCCAGTACACAGAACCGCCACTTAAGCCCCCGACCAGCACATATCCATCCACCCACCATTTCATTTCCCCTCACCAAGTGAAAGAGAGAGAGAGAGAGAGAGAGAGAGAGAGAGAAGAGAGAAGGAGGAAGAGAAGAGGAGGTCCCCACCCGAGCTCAATGGAGGCCAAAGACCGAAGGAGGAGATTGCCCACGAGTCCCTCACGTTGTCCCCGAGCTCATCCCCAAGCAGCCCCTTCGCCGAAGCAAGCTCGAAGCACTTCTTCCACCTCTAGGCCGGACGGAGCACCCCGGAGCGGATCCACACATCGGAGCTTACTTGAAGCCGGCCAACCCATAAGCAAGCTTCCCCCACACCAAGGTGAAGCTCCCCAACCCCTTTTCCCCTTATTCCCCCGAGTTCTTCCACTCCCTATAGCCATATAAGCGAGCTCCCTAGCTATGGATGTCGATCCATGGGGCTCTAGCTTTCGGCCCCATGAATGTCACTCAAAGCACCTAAAATATGTTCTCCTCGCATAGAGCATTTAGGTGCCAGCCTTGGTCAAAGACATCACTGGAATCGTATCCGGTGAGCTCACCAAGTGCTCCCGGGCGAGCACAACGGTCTGACCGTGTTTTCTAGCTGTCTAACCGCTATTTCAGGAGTCAGACCGCCCAAGGGTTCGGTCTGACCGCCAGACCCCGAATCTCTCTGCACACCGACGGTCTGACCGCATTTTCCAATAGTCCAACCGCCACTCCCAGCAGTACGACCGCCCATGTTTGCGGTCTGACCGCGGTCAACTCAAACAGAACTGTTTCAGTGCAGTTCACTGTTTGCTGAAACTTGTAAAATTCATAATAAATTCTCTGTAGCTCCAACAATTATGAAACTAATTTTGTTAGTTTCATAATAACCTACTCTACCTATTAAAAATTTCCCCAACCATAAAATAATTAATTAAAATTCTAAGATAAATTAATTAGGTTAAGGCTTCATTAATTCACCGTTAATTCTTTACGAGTCCAAAATTGGTTAAACCAATTTTGCTAGTTTTCTTATGACTTGTTCTAACTAGGAAAAATATTTTCATGCATTATAAAGCATATTTTGTAGTATTTCATCATGCTTATTGCGATGCATTATTTTCTCTAGCGATCGTCGAACCGGAGAGTAGCGGGTTATCACGAGGAGGTTTGCTGTTGATCCTGAATTGAAAAAAAACAGCAAGACAAGAATCTAAGCATACTGCACCTATTATTTTGGATCATGTGTCATCTCAATTGGTAAATTATGCTTTATGTATATTTGCATGTTAGTGAGTCGATGTCGGGTTCCGTGGGTAAAGCCTATTTTGATGTATTATTTCTCCCGCCTTGAATTATTGATTATCTGTATTCTTGTAACCTAGGTTTAATATGATGTTTTCTAACTTAAAAGTTGCTCATGATGCTTAGCAATGCGCATGTCACTGGTAGTCGAGCGGTGAAATGTTTCATCATTCGTGAGCATAGGCGTTAATTACTTTCACAAGGACCACAATATTGGGTTGATGATATTGGTTGGATGAGTTGTGAGAATGAGTTGAGATGTGGGAGGTTCTAGGGTTATCATCCGCCCTGGAGGAGTTCCACGGGGTAGTTTGGGAGAGGAGCCCAGATGCCGTAGACCTCTTGCATTGCTTAAGCACCTTCCATCGGTGCAGTTGGCTTTAACACTTTTTTGTACTTTCCACATACCCGGATATGGGACGGGTGAGCCGAATACCTTTGTAGTTGTGGCTTTTTAGTGTGCGAGTCGATGTTGTTGGGCATGAGAGGCCTGTTGGGGTATCCAGTTTGCTCCGAGAGTAGTTCTGGCTGACCCCGCATCTATCGGTGTATGATCAAACGGTTGGAGCTTATTGGGAAAGGTTGACATGTGTACCCTCTTGCGTGGACTTTAGCGGGTCGTGCAAGCCAAATGGTCCTCGAGTCGTGTGGGTCCAGGAGCACCCCCTGTAGGGTGTAAAATCAATTTAAATTACCGCACTCTCGGTTATCAAGCACACTTATGTCCATTTACATCGGTCATAGAGTCATGAATGTGGGATGTTTGGGATGGATGGTATGTTGGGAATGTATGTTGGTTATGGTGAGATACGATGGTTTCATTTACAGTTATGTTTATTTTGGTTCTAGTTATGTTTATATTTCAAGTGGATGTCTACATGATAGATAGGTATACGTGTTCTATGTAGATGCTCACACAGTTGTATCAAGTTTTGCTTTCGCATAATGAATTTACTTAACCTTGTAGATGTTTTCTTGCTAACAACCAAATGCATAATCCTTGGAGTCGGGTTATTTATATGTAACCACTATGGATTAAGTCTTGCGAGTACCTTCGTACTCACGCTGCTTATTTTCTTTTCTGGTGGAGTTAGGTGACGGCTACTCTAGCCCCAGGTTGGTTGCCTTGTGGGCAAATGGCGCCACCGGTTTTGTTTCTTTAGTTTTGTTTTTCCACTGCGATGTTTGTTGTAAGTTAACGCTAGATGAGCCTTGTCATTTATCTTTTGTATCAACTTGTTTTTCTTGTAATCCTGTTTCTTCATCATGTTATGGTATTTATGTTGTTGAGGTATGTGTGGGTAATAGCTTTCTTGGGAGTTACCAACACACACATACCAGGATTGCCAGAATTGAATTCAGTTTAATCATCGGTGGTTTGATCTTCGTGATTAGATGTGGGTTAGCACGTGACACGTCAAAAGACATGCATGGGCTAGCTCTCATCTTGTCAAATGATCGCCTTGGTGATTAATTCGAATTTAATTTGGATGGGTCCTAACAAATACTCACTTTACCAAGAAGTGCAATTGGATATGTGATCTATTGTGACGCATCAAAAGTGGGATTAGGTTGTGTGCTAATGCAAGAAGATAAAGTGATTGCATATGCATCCCATCAATTAAAACCTAATGAAATGAACTACCCTACCCATGACTTGGAATTAGCATGCAGCAGTAGTATTTGCACTTAAGATTTAGTGTCATTATCTCTTTGAAGAACGTTGTGAAATCTACATTGAACATAAGAGCCTCAAGAACATATTACTCAGAAGGGGCTAAATATGAGACAAAGATGTTGGCTGAAATTAATTAAAGATTATGATATTGAAATAAATTATCATCCTGGAAAAGCCAATGTTGTTGCTGATGGTCTAAGTAGAAAAGCATCATGTAACATGGCTACTATGATCTCCAATCAAGTAGAAATACTAAAAGATTTGAAAAATTTGGAAATCATGGTTGTAAGAAATGATCCAGAGATCCAACTCTATGCCCTACAGCTTCAGCCAATTTTACAAGAAAAAATAAAGGTGAAGCAAAAATATGATAAATTCCTAAATAACATAAAGGAAGGATCAGAAGCCGGGAAACCACTTGAGTTTAAAATCCATGAAGATGGATCATTTTGGTTTCGCAATCACTTATGTGTTCCAGATAACCAAGAAATAAGAAAGGAAATACTAGAGTAAGCACACTCTACCCCTTATAGTATTCACCCTAGAAGTACTAAAATGTACAAATATTTAAAGGTGATATTTTGGTGGAATAACATGAAAAGAGATATTGCCAAATTCATTTCTGAATGTGATGTATGTCAACACGTAAAAGCTGAGCACCAGAAACCAGGTGGTTATTTACAACCTTTAGAAGTAACAGTTTGGAAATGAGAACAAATTGGTATGGATTTTATTATTGGACTTCCTCGTACATCAACTGGACATGACTCCATTTGGGTAATTATTGATATATTAACAAAAACAACACACTTTATTCCTGTGAAGCAAACTTACTCCCTTAAGAGACTAGCTGAAATATATATCAAGGAAATAGTGTCACTGCATGGTGTGCCATTAGCTATTGTTTCTGACAGAGATCCTCGCTTTGTATCTAAGTTTTGAAAAAGTCTACATAAAGCTATGGGAACAAAATTAAACTTCAGTACAACATATCATCCGCAGATAGATGGACAAACAGAAAGAGTTAATCAAATTTTAGAAGATATGCTAAGGACATGTGTAATAGATTTCGGAGGATCATGGGATAAGCATCTACCTTTGGTATAATTTGCCTACAATAATAGCTACCAGTCAACTATCCAGATGGCACCATATGAGGCATTGTATGGAAGAAAATGCCGAACACCAATTTGTTGGAATGAAGTTGGAGAGAAGAAATTTCTTAGGCCAGATTTAGTACAAGAAACAAAGGAGAAAATTAAGGTTATAAGAAATTGAATGCATATGGCACAAAATAGACAGAAAAGTTATGTCGATAACCGTACAAGAGATCTAGAGTTTCAATAAGGTGATTGGGTATATTTAAAAATCTCGCCAATGAAAGGAAAATTAAGCCCAAGATATATTGATCCATACCAAGTAACACATAAAATTGGGAAAGTCGCATATCAGTTAGAGTTACCACAACACCTACAAGGATTAAATAACACCTTCCATGTCTCAATATTGCGAAAGTGTTTGCAATAGCCAACAGATAAAGTCGATACGCCATTATTACAACTACAAGATGACCTAACGCATCAAGAATATCCTATTCGTATCTTAGGATCAATTGATCGTAAGTTACGTCAACGAACAATTCCATTTGTTAAAATATAATGGAGTAACCACAATGAGGAAGAAGCTACATGGGAAAAGGAACAAGATATCCGTAGAGATTTTCCCCATCTTTTTATGGACAGCAGTGAGTAAAATTTCGAGACGAAATTTCTTTTAAGAGGGGTAGAATGTGAGGAACCAGCGACTTAGCCAATAAATACTTAAATTTAATTAGCCAAATAATTTGTTGATACTAATTAAACATGGTAATTTAATTAATTATTTATAGCTTAAATGGAGAAGGTAAATTCTACATATGGCCAACCTGTCATGGATATACAATTTTGAGTTCTTCTGGAATCACCTTGGATATGGATGAGTATAGTAATTTAAATATTTTAACTTGGAGGCCCACATGTATGCCACACATGAGCAACCATATTTTTTGTTGCATGGATAAACTAAGCCATCACATTGTTACTTTCACCATATTTATCTTCCATGTGATGCTCACTCTAGCAGCACCCACAATACATGAATCAGCCCCTAGCTTTGCTATCATTTGTTAAATAAGGTGATACACTTCCTTGTGGGACTTATTGATATTGAGGTATATCCAAACCTGAGAATTACCATGTGCCATATCTAGCACTCGCAGTAGGTGTGCTAGTAGTTTGTACTACCACATGATCAAATCATTTAGCTTTGGTTGTCTATACTTGAGGCAATCAATGGAAGAAGCACTGACCAATGGGACCAAGAGAGAGTTTGGTTCTCTTTTTTCTACTGGCGCACACAACATCACTGGCTTGGAGCAAGAAACAATTATCTTTATGATAACCACAACACAATATTTTAGCATTTGAGCTAACGTAAAAGCCAAGTTTCCTATACTATAAATAGGAACTACCATTGACTGTGCTAAACGTACTCAAGCTCCAAGCCCCTAAGTCCTTCACATGTATACACAGCTCATACAAATATACACATATACTCCCATATTAGTATTAGTCTGAAGCTAGCTATATATTACAATCAGGGTGCTATAGCCTATAGTTAAACTATAGTTCGAGTATTCTGTCAAGTTATAGTTCAGGTTTTCCGCTGATATATATAAAGATTGATTTTCAAGTGTCGGTTTTGCCAAAATTTCATATTAGGACAAATGCGCTATATCTAGTCAGAATTTTGGTTTTCTTAGTAAGAGGCAAGCTGCGTTAACACCCTACTCTATTACTATTGTGACTTTATTAGCAAGCTGCATTCACACCCTCTTAGAGTAATATATTTACATCAGAGTCATTATCTGTTTATATTTCAATATTGTATTTTTTTGTTATTACACATTAATATTATAGTTTAATGTTATATTTTAATTAATGCTTGCATTTCTAGAGTAGAAATGCATATGTTCAGTCAATTGTTCATACTGTTGTCGATCACTAATGGTAGAGTGGATACTGACATGGACAATCGATACATTTTGAGTTAACGGAGTGCCTAGTGAAACATCTAGTCATGTAACCGGGACTATCTTATTCACCTATATGGTGTGGCATGTGTATTGAAAGTATCATTTGGGACTATCCATAGGAAAAGCTCAGGCCCCGTCGTGGTACAAAACACGACGTGATATTAGTGATTAGACAATCTTGCATGGTTAATAAACAATGAAAAATCTGATAATAGAATAATTCAAGTTTATTTAAACATTCAATGTCTTTATCTTGCTGAGTATTTTGTACTCATACTTATCTTGGGTGTTAAACTTAGAATCTCAAACTCATGATCAAGATATCGATAACTAGGTGCTATGCACAGGAAAATTTTGGATATATCAATTGTGTAGTTTTTAATATTTTGTTTACATCAAAATAAGTTGTGTAAGCAGACACTTAACTATGTAAATTATGACTTCTCATGTAAATAAAGCTTCCATTAGTTACTCTGTAAACCACTGATTTTATTTGAGTATTTTTTTTTCTTAACATGGTTATGGGTTTTTAATCCATAATTATGTGGCAGCTGTCGCGTGAGCCCGTGTTTGGGGCGTGACATCTTGGAAGTAACGACTAATTGTTTCCATGCCCCTTCTAAAATTAAGCTCTATCAACATAAAGTTGCAATTGTGGCCAATCACTAGCAGGAACATGGCAACTTATTCCTCAACCGAGATATTAATTATGTTTCTAAGCAAGCGTCTTGTCCTAAACAATGTGTATAAGTGGAAAAAGGGGCTCTCCTCATATGAAGTTGTTCTACAGAGTGCCGATCATCATTGTGGAAAATGAACCTAATGTTTGCCATCCTAATTTTGTCTTTCAACTAAAGGACCATAGATGACAAGTGGTGTACAACATGCATGCCTATACACAAACAGCATGTACGTAGAAATTGTAGCAACTATTCCAGCAACCTGAGTAATGATTTTACGGCGCTTGACAACCAAATTATCCATCTGACCATTTTAACCAAGCATAAATTGCAATTAAATTTAGAAATATGCATCAAATGAGGAACGAAGGGAGAGGAACGAGACATAGCCTTACCTTGCCACTTTGGAAGGGGAGCTCGTCGGAGGGGATGGAGAGGACTCCTCGCCGGTGCTACCTTGCGGACCTGTAGAGAGAGGAATAAGAGGTGAGGATGGGGTGGATCCGATTGGCTAGTGGAGCGCCAACCCTATGCGTAGTGCGCCAAAAAAACGTGGAAGGGCCACGCGCCTAGAAGCAAGGGGAGGGAAGGATATAACGGTAAGGATGGTGAGAATCCGGTCGACAGATTGCGAACCACGCCGTAAGCTAACAAAATCGAGGGGGATTTGGTTGGAGGAGGGGGCAAGTGCCCAAAACTAAGAGGGATCTGGGCGAAGGAGGGGGCACCATGTGTCTACTCACCCAAAACGGAGGGAGCTCGCCGGAAGGGATCGATCCGCTGGAGGGGATAGAGAGGACCGAGTGGAGGCGACACAATGGAGGGGAATGGGTGGAGGTGTGCACGAGGTAACCCCTAACGCACTAACTAGTGGGCCCGCTACACCGATTTGTTTGCATCCGTCGAACTAGGCTGAGGAGCGAAGCTTGAATCGGGCTTCACTCCAGGGCCAGGATGCCTCCATATTTTCGCATGTACGGAGCTAAACTGGAACAGTAAATATAGACAAATAAATAAACCTTTTTTCAAAACTCTACGCATCCGTTGTGCCAGGATGAGAGAGATTGGGGAACTAAACACACCCTAAACTTTGATGGTGATTCCCATTGGGGCATGTTGGCAAAAGAAGATGAGCGAGAGGTCAAAGCAACGATAAGGGGATTTACACAGTTAAATTTACGATAGAAACCTTGTTGTGCTTATATTGAATCTATATCAACACATACAAGTATACGAATAACAAAGGCAGAGAAGCATAAAAAGCTTCATACAGATTCAGTAATTCACCGAGGTATAGAACTTTTTTTTTGCACTTCACCCCTTCACGTATCCGTTAATACCACCACCTTCCTCGGTATCGTCCGTCTATAACAAATTTAACATGCATGCATATCCTTGATTGTTCAGACACGCGGTCTGGCTCAGTTGTCGTAGGTGCGGCACTCGTCGGTCTCGGGGTTCTCCTTGCAGTAGTTCTCGAGCGGGTCGGAGTTGTCCTTGAGCTTGTCCCGCGCGTGGCTCGCCGTGGCGCTGAGCTCCTCCACCTCGTCCCACGCCGCCGCGCACTCGCCGGTGCCCTTGTCGTCCGCGCACACCTCCTCCGCCTGCTTGATGCTCTCCGACACCTTGTCGGAGATGCCCGGCGGCGTGGACGGCCCGCTCGCCCTGACCGCGAAGCCGCCGCGGCGGCGGGCCGCCACGGAGAAACACACGCGGGCGGGGACCGCCTTCCTCGGGAGCACGTCGGCGGCCGCGAGGGTCGCCGGGGTGGAGAGGCTGGTCACCGTCGACGCCATCTCTAGCTAGACTGATGATACGGCACGTTTTCTTCTGTGTGATGTGGCGCGCGTGGCTTCGCGTGTGCTGTAACAACTTACAATGCAATGCGTTGGAGCGGTGAAGTTTATATATAGCTTTGTTCGGGAAAGGGGAGACCCTTACGTGCACTCGTTTCTTATCGCCTCTTGGCCAGTCGTTGTTTTCCACGTCGTCGGAGAGGAAGATATTTCAAGGACCATTGTGACTGGGGAGGGAGATCTTTTGCTCTCTGCTCGGGACATCTGAGGCGAGGGAGTAGTTTTTGACCCTGGAAAACGTGAAGGCGTACGTACAAGCGCTGCGCGGTGTTCGTGCTTGTAAAGTTCGTGTAGTACACGAAATTCGACGCGAGGTTCGTGTTGTGCCGAACGAGAATTCAACGCGGCCAAACAAATCGTTTTCGCAGTACTCCAAATATCTGAGATATTGTGAGAGGTTGGGGTGGAAAGATAAACATGCATGATACTACTTTCTAGATATCTCGAGACCTTTAGTGGAAAAAGCAAAACAAATGACGGACCTTTTTTATGTACCTTATTAGAGAGAGCTACTACTTGTGGAACAGTTTTCAACTAGCTAGTTAATTTCATTTTGCTTTCAAACCGGTTGATTTTTTTATATTGGATTTATGTAAATGCAACTTGGCCGATTTATAAGAATACTATGTGTATTTTGAAGCTTCGAAGAACCTCACCATAACTTTGTTGTACTTAAAAAAATGCTATTCTCATCCTTTTAAAATGTTTTGGTCTCAATACGATTGCGTATTTCGATTCATACACGAATAGAGCTCTGTGGGCCTACTTGTCATTGGCTCTCTCCACTATCTCAGCTCTCTCTCTCGCACTCGCGCCACTCGTCGCCTGAGCTCCACCACCGGCCGCCCGACCTCTGCCCACGTCGCCCGACCTAAGGTGCCCTCCACCTGTGTCGCTCAAGCTCCGCCGCCGCCTGCCCAAGCTCCATCTCCCTTATGAGCTACCACACTGCTCTTCTTCCTGAGCTCCGGTGTCCTCCACAACCCCACCTCGATGCTCCGCCGATCAATCCCTCGTGCCAACACCATCTCCCTCACCCATAAAACCTATCCCCCCCATTAATCGTAGGAATCCATCACTAGAGAACTGTCGTCGCATCACGCCCTTTCCGTCAAAGCACTTCACCATCGCTGAGACTCCTTAAACCCTCTCCGCCTCAACTGGAAGCTCGGTGAACACCCTTGTATCCCATAGATGCTTGAGCCGTGGCCTTTTTCCTTTTCCGCCACTGGCTGGCCACCGCACAAGGCGACATGGCCACTGCTGTCACCCACGCGTCGTCGGGCCGCACCGGACACCCTGCCGAGCTGCCTACATTTGTGAGGGCGACGTCAGGCGGCAAGCGCCTTGGGTTGGGTGGCGCGAGTGGAGGTCAGGCAACCGGCGGAGGAGCTCGAGCGGTGGGCGAGAGGAAGACGACGAAGATAGTGTGAGCCCGCGAAGCCACATTTGTGTACACTACTAGAAAAAGCATTTATACAAACAGATCCAACACCCCATACAAAACTCTTTTTTAATTATATATAAAAAAAGTCTATATAGATTAGATTTGTACCAACAATTTTTGAACTGTATGTACATATTAGCCCCTATTCACGGGGCAATTGATTATTTGCCATCCTACCGGATGGCTCACTCCCAAATGCCACTCTACCAAAATTCAACTCCCAAATACCACCCGGGCCCGCTGGCAGTTAGACGGATGAACAATAGCCGCTATAGAGCCAGAAAAATTTGTGCAATTCAAACTAAAAAAATGCCAAAAAATGTGTCGAGTTTTGTACGTTCTCTATAATTCATAAGAAATCCATTTTAACTAGATTAATCTAAAAATATTATTTATAATTCAAACTAAAATTCCTGCTACTTTTTCAACATCTAGCAATTTTTAAGGTCTCACAAAAATTCCTAAAAAATCTAGTAAAATTCACTAATATTCCTCTAATGTGATGTACTAATTTATAAAATTATATTTCACCTTAGTTTATAAGGTGAAAAAATGAGTTCCTTTGTAATGCCTATTTATTAGTGCTAATAATCATTTGTACAAATAAATGGACATTACAACGAAACTCTCTTTTTCATCTTATAACCTAAGGTAAAAAATAATTTTATAAATTATTACATCACATTAGAGGAATATTAGTGAACTTTTTCAGATTTTTTAAATGTTCGTGAGGCCTTAAAAATTACTAAAAATTACAAAAGTAGCACTATTTAAGGAATTTTAGTTTGAATTATATACAATATTTTTAGATTAATCCAGTTAAAATTGGTTGCTTATGAATTATAGAGCCTACAACAAAATCGACACATTTTTTGACATTTTGTAGTTTGAATTGCACAAATTTTTCTTCTTTATAGCGGCTACTGTTCATCCGTCTGACTGTCAGCGGGCCCGCGTGACATTTGGGAGCCCCCCCCCCCCCCGCCATTCACCGGCCGCCTCCCTCCTATCGGGCGCCGGCGAGCCCTCAAGCCAGGCTACGGTGGCCAGATCTGACACCGGTGGTGGGAGAGGCCATCGAGATAGGGACGGGTCAAGATGGATCAGGTTGAGGCCCTCTGGCACCGCCGTGTCGCCTCCTCCTCAATCGCGTCGTCGTCGTCTCTGGAGGCGGCAGCATGTGGACGGAGATGACATAGAAAAAGGGACAAGAAGCAGACAAGGTACCTCGTCCCCATGATCTGTGCGATGGCGGCAAGGTCTACAAGGTACTTCGACTACATCTCGAGCTTCTACATGATGTCAACTAGAATTCATCTAATTTCTTTTGCATCATTGATTGGCTGTGTAATAGGGGCATGGCGCTAATGGCGGAGGACACCATGAAGTTTTTTGGCAAAATGCTTGAGACGAGGATGTGCCCAATGTGAATATCAACACCTTTGCTGTGAAATGCCAGGGAGGTCGAGGATGTTGAGCAGCTGCTGTGGTCATGAAGTAGAAGGTGTGCGTGCCCAATGTGCTCTTGTACCGCTCATGTGTTTTTGTGGTCCTCAATGACCCCAGCCTCAAACGCTTGAGGTTAGTTCCATCCACCAATTTACTCATCATGTGAATTTGCTAAATGCAAAGACACATATCAGGTACTGTATCTTCTCAGGTCAGCTCAATGGCACTTGTCTTCTTTACAGCAAACATCCGACTATGATGTAATGAAAGGAGATGTGGAAGCAGTGCATTTGTTTTCTGCAGGATGAAGTCGTTCAAATATGTTGGATTGGCAGTTGGTAAATTTAAAACATCATGTATCTCTGCTCTGTTAATGTGGCTTACAAGTAGTAAATTGTAGTTACCACTTACAATTTTGTCTGCAGGCTGTGAGTGTGGTGATTTTCTCTGCCTTGAAATGCATTCATCTAGTTGAGCACATGCCACTCCGCTGCTCCAAGGGATACATATTGGTCACCGGCTACAACTTTTACCACCCTGAGCAATTCGATTTGTCTCGACGCCACGCCATGGAGGTGAGGGATATGCCTGACTCACCTCTATCAGCATGATAACTTTTCCTGCTTTTTCATTTCATTTTGATTTATCTTCCCTCCTTTCATCTTCGATGAGGTAGGCCACAGTACATGGTGCTTGCCACCAGTTTTGACCAAGAACGCATCAGAGGCAAGTTGCAGTTTGATTTAGACCCTCATTACTGCATTTTTTTTTTTGGCCCAAATCTCATTTGGCTGCATGTAAAGTATTGGGATTGCGATGGTGTAATTCCTTCAGTCTGAAACTTGCTAGGATAGCCTTCATTTGCTTGGCACACTGGGTAACTTCTATTTGCAGACATTTTCCGGTTCAGGAAGTGATGTGAATAAATACGAAATTTACATTTTTTTCCTTGTTTTACAGCTTCAGTGTTGTTTGTGATAGTTGTTTGGTCATCTCCGTTGCAGGTTTGACACTGATGTCATGGGTGTATTTATAGGCTTGACCAGAGGCATCAGACACATCTGTTGGAGTAAAGATTTTTGCCTGCTTTGTACATGACTCTTCCAGCAGTTTGCAAAGTAAGGTCATGCTGAGTCAATTCGCCAGATCCATTTCTAGAGGGCAATGCCACCTCTACCATGGGATGGTGGAGATGATTCAAATAATAACCGGTGTCGCCTCACTGCTGCCCTCCGCTACTACGCTGATGGTACGTTTCCTCACCCTCGTCGGTTTGCTGCTTGCAGCGACTTGCTAAATGTTCATATAGAATGAAAATGTCCGTGAAATTAGCAGTCGTGGGTTCACTTATAAAGCCTCCTCTTCGCTTTCGTCCTCTCCCATCTCTCACTGATTTTTGTTCTCCATTCTTATCTGTAGCGTTTTTAGCGTTGCTGGGTTTCAAGGTGACCAAAAACTGGGAAATGACACTGAACTGTTTCGTGACACATTGTCTGCTTCTTACGGAAATTTTGCTCCGCATTTCTTTGGCTGGTATTAGTCTTATGTGTGTTGTATTTCTGCTGGGTAGCAATCCAATCTGTACGTGGTGGGCATAGTACGAGGTGTTGTTCACCAGCAGAATGGCGAGGCCTTGACTAATGATGTTCAAGTGTGACTGAATCAGGATACACATGCATATCAATTCTATCTTCACTTGGGTATGACGGTGTACTACTGTGGTAATGTGATTTTGGTTAGCTCTGGTTCGATATATGAAATCATCTATTATTCCTTTTGTTTAATTTTTGCCCATTTTGATATGTTTTTACATGAAAATGTACTAGGCATTCAGCTGTGCACATGTTTAATCCAGTCAATAATATCTCATTAAAAAACAATATTATCTCATAAAAATTTTAGCTCCGTTGTAACGTACCGGCATTCAACTATTTATAGTAAAAATGTATTGTACTTTTAAATAACCTCAACAAAAGAATGATATTACTACTTTTACACCTGATGTCAGCGAAAGCTGCATGGTCTTAAAAACTGAGGTTACATGGCATGCATTCAAGCGTGGCTCGTTGGAAACGTACGGTGGCTCATTTTGATTCCAGATTAATTGCAGCACGGTCCAATTACAAATACCACAGGCACATATGCACATTAATCGAAGCAAAGCTTCCTCTAAAAAAAGTTGAAGTAAAGCTATTAACCAAGAATATACTCCAAACTTTTAAAGTTCGAACATCGGTAAAAATAATAGCATTTTATAAGTGTTTCCATGATTTATGGGCCTGAAGTCTCAAGGGTGGGCTCTTTTAGTCCGAGCCTGAAGTTCGCACAGTTCTGGGCAACCGTGGTAGTAGGTGTTGAGAGTGATTTGAGAGAGTTTTTGAGTAATGTATGTTGATCTATTGATTGCTGTTTCACATATATATATACATGTTCAAAGGGTATGAATATGTCCATTCAGTAGTGAATGGTTGCCCTTTGGTTCAATAACTGAAAGCAGTTAGTGTGCTAATTGATCACATGCTAAATATCTATTTGTAACACTCTCCCTTGATCAATTATCTTGTGTGTAAACTTCTTGTTGAAAACTCCTCTAAAAACCCTGTGGGAAAAATATGAGGAGAAATAATATGTTATGTGTTGATATACTATTAAAACTCCTTTAAACCCAATGGGAAAATATAAGGAGAAAATGATACGGTATATTTCAGTTATTGCTTCATTGTAAGTTCAAATGAGAAAACTCATTGATGAATTTAGAGAGCAATGATTATGATCTTTAGACCATATTTAAAACCTCCGAAAAACATTTTAGAAAAATAGGAGGAACAAAGTAGATATTGCCTCATTAAAAACCTTATATGAGAAACCGTAAAGGGAAAAACTCATAAAGGAAAAGAGTGCAATAGAACAGGTTATTTATTCAGGGATCAATCTCCCCCCTGAATCTTGCAAATCCCGTAGTCGTCGCATACCAATTCTATTAACATATTTTTGGAATATAGAAGTTGGTAAAGACTTGGTGAACAAATCAGCGAGGTTATCACATGACTTGACTTGCAAGATTTCTATTTCCCCATTATTTTGTAATTCATGAGGATAGAACATTTTAGGAGCAATATGTTTAGTCAATTTGCTCTTTATGTAACATGTTTGCATTTGAGCAATGCATGCAGAATTATCTTCATAGATAATTATTGGTGATTGAATAGATCTAATACCACATGATTGTTGTATATGATTAATCATTCTGCGAAGCCATACGTATTCACGTGATGCTTCATATAATGCGATTATTTCAGAATGATTAGTGGATGTAGCCACTAGAGTCTGTTTTGAAGACTTCCATGAAATAGCTGTTCCGCTATTTAAGAATACAAAGCCTGTTTGTGACTTGGCATTATGGGGATATGATAAGTAACCAGCGTCAGTGTATCCAATCATATCCGTATCTTGATTTCTTTTAAAGAGAAGACCAAGATCTATAGTGCCTTGGAGATATCGTAAGATATTCTTGACTCCTGTCCAATGACGTTTAGTTGGAGTAGCGCTATACCTAGCTAGTAAGTTAACTGCAAATGCGATATCAGGCCTGGTGCAATTTGCAAGATACATAAGTGCTCCAATAGCACTGAGATAAGGAACTTCGGGTCCTAGTATCTCTTCTCCTTCCATCCTTGGTCTAAATGGATCCTTTTCCATATCAAGAGATCGAACAACCATGGGAGTCTTTGAAGGATATGATTTTTCCATATTGAATTTTTTCAATATTTTCTGGGTATATGCGGCTTGGTGTAGTAAAACACCTGAAGGATAATGCTCGAGTTGTATTCCCAAGCAAAATTTGGTTTTACCCAAATCTTTCATTTCAAATTCCGTCTTTAGATGATTGCGTGCTTCATTTATATCTTCTGTATTTCCAATGATATTTAGATCATCAACATATACAGAGATAATACAAAATCCTGTTGAGGATTTCTTTATGAAGACACATGGGCAATCATCATTGTTGGAATATCCCTTTTGTAAAAGGAATTCTTTTAGTCGGTTGTACCACATTCTTCCCGACTGTTTTAAACCATATAATATTTTTTTTAAGTTTTACACAGTACATGTTGCGGTTTGCGTTTGGATTCGGAATGTTAAGTCCTTCTGAAACTTTCATGTATATATCCGAATCAAGTGACCCATAAAGGTATGTGGTCACCACATCCATCAATTGCATAGATAGATTATTTTGAACTGCCAATGAAATTAAATATCGGAACGTGATTCCGTTCATTACTGGAGAATATGTCTCATTGAAATCAATGCCAGGTCTCTGCGTGAACCCTTGTGCTACAAGCCTCGCTTTATATCTCACCACCTCGTTGTTTTCATTCCGTTTGCGGACGAAAACCCACTTGTATCCCACAGGAAAAATGTTACGAGGAGTAGGTATCACTGATGTGAATACCTCTCTTTTGGAGAGCGAGTATAATTCTTTCTGGATTGCGTTCTTCCATTGTGTCCAGTCCGAGCGCTTACGGCACTCTGCCATGGTTTTTGGATCTGGATCATTGAGAAGATCGTTTGCAATCTTTGAGGAGAAGTATGTGTCGATAATTGTAGTCTTTCTGTCAAATGATTCTCTAGAATCAATATAGTTGATGGAAATTTCATCTACCCTTTCCGACTCATTGTGATTTCCCATTGTTATTGAGTCTGGGTGTTCCGATTTCCTAGCATCAGTATTTGTGTGCACCGTTGAGCTGGGATCTGGATGTTGAGCATCCAATGGATGTTTACTATCCTTGGGTTTTGGGTGTCTTTCAACTTGACGTTGATTTGCATTTACTGATTTGGAGGAAGGATTCCTCTGTTTCCGCGGTAGCTTGCAAGAAGCTTTATCTTTTGTGTCCGTACTTCTCCCCCTCTTATTTTGATTTGGGGGTTGAGTGGTTTTATTTGGTACCTCCACTCTTTCCGGCACATTCCTAGCAGGAATATAAGATTTAGTGACACCTTTATTGTTAGTAAATGCATCTGGCAGGGTATTTGCAATATTTTGCAAATTTATTATTCTCTGAACTTGGAGTTCAGATTCTTGAGTACGTGGATCTGTGTAGGAAATGTCTGTGGCATTCCAATTGATTTTCTGGCATTCTTTCTGGTACTTGAAATCTCCCCCTAATGCCGGGAAATGTCCCTCATCAAATATACAGTCAGCGTAACGGGCTGTAAGAAGGTCCCTTGTTAGGGGTTCTAGGTATTTTATGATCGACGGAGAGTTATACCCTACATAGATCCCTAATTTCCTGTGTGGGCCCATTGATGTACGCTGTGGTGGTGAGATCGGTACGTATACAGCGCAACCGAACTTTAGCAGATGGGAAATGCTTGGGGGATTTCCACGTACTAACTGCAGTGGGGAAGTAGTGTGATATGAAGTTGGTCGCAATTGAATTAAGTCAGCAGCGTGTAAGACTGCGTGACCCCAACATGAAGTTGGTAGGTTGCAATTATGTAATAGTGGTCTTGCAATGAGCTTGATTCTCTTGATAAGAGATTCGGCCAAACCATTTTGAGTATGGACGTAAGGTACTGAATGCTGGACTTGAATTCCTAGGGCCATACAATAATCATTGAAGGCATGTGAGGTAAATTCAGCCGCATTGTCCATTCGAATGGATTGTATCCTATGTTCAGGATAATGTGCTCGTAATTTAATAATTTGAGCAATAATTTTGGAAAAAGCATGGTTTCTTGTGGACAATAGACACACATGTGACCATCGTGTAGATGCATCAATGAGAACCATGAAGTACCTGAATGGTCCAGTTAATGGTTGGATAGGGCCACATATATCACCTTGAATTCGTTCAAGGAATTTGAGTGGTTCAGCTCTAATTTTAAGATAAGAGGGTCTTAAAATTAATTTCCCTGTGGCACATGCGGTGCACACAAAATCCGATGGTTGTAGGAATTTGGCAGTATTTATGCCATGACCAATTGAATTGCAGATAATTTTCCGCATCATTCCAACACCGGGATGACCTAGGCGATCATGCCATATTTGAAATGTGTCAACATTCTGAAAAATTACCTTATATGCAACATGTGGTACGGGCTTGATGTATGTACAGTACAATCCTGAGGATAAAGAGGGAATTTTTTCTAGTATTTGTTTTGCATATCCGTTATTTTTGGTAATGAGGAGATATTCCTCTTTGTTGTCATCGTGAGTTTCAATATGGAAACCATTTTGACGGATATCTCTATAACTCAGTAGGGTACGTGTTGAATCGGGATACAAGAGTGCATCTTCGATTGTAATTTGAGTACCCATAGGGAGAGTGATTATGGCGCGACCAGAGCCAACAATCATAGCATCGCGTCCTGCGATCTTCAAAACATTTCCTTGACTCTTTTTCAGAGTTTGGAAATATTTAGTTTCCTTTAGTATAGAGTTAGTGGTACAACTATCACTAAGCACATCTCTTCTTCATTTGGATTGTCTCCCGTAATCATCTTGTTTTGGGAGAGGCCTTCGTGCCTTCTCTGTTGGTGAGGCCGGTTGGCCCTTCTTCTTCTTTTTTCTTGCTGCTGTGGAATGGCCAAAATGCTCTTTTGGGTGATTCTAAGTGCTGATGACGTGTTGAGAGTGATTTGAGAGAGTTTTTGAGTAATGAATGTTGATCTATTGATTGCTGTTTCACACATATATATATACATGTTCAAAGGGCATGAACATGTCCATTTAGTAGTGAATGGTTGCCCTTTGGTTCAATAACTGAAAGCAGTTAGTGTGCTAATTGATCACATGCTAAATATCTATTTGTAACAGTAGGGGCACACGCAGCTGGTTATGTCTGGATAGCATTACTGGAAGCAACATCGATCACATACAGAGCATTTGATAGCTTAATTAAATCCAAAACTCACGGTGTAAATGGCATAACTTGAGGGTTAGATAATACTAGTATGCCAAAAAGCATCATCATACAACATTCCATGATAAGGTCATCATACACCTGTTGTGATTGCGAATCACACTAATATGATGTTTGGTTTGGGGTATCAATCCATATAGGATATGATGGTTTATTATGGATCATCCATTGGATTTTGATGGCATCACAACATTCCTCGTTTTACACTATTTTATTTGCTTGTGAGAGATGATGTGGTGATAGATCTAACTCATTCAATTTATCGAAACAAACAAATTGGTTAGGTCAGGGTAGGACCAAATGATTCATCACCGCCACACCCCTCAAACCTAACACCACACTACAACTACTCTTCCTTGTCCATGACGAGGGATTTAGCTCTTCCATCGTCCAATCAGAAGTGGTTGAGTCCCATCATGAAGGATAAACAAACCAGGGTAGTTGAATCTAGATGCTCCGTGATTTCTCTGGGAAGATCGAACAGCTGGCTAGGCCATCTCATCATGGTGGCATGCCACTTTGTAAATTCTGTTGGACCAAATGTCCCTCCACATGAAGAAACAGTTAGCCCAAGAGCCGAGTACAGACTGGTGCGTGTGAGCCATTCATTGTCGTTGTGATAGACGATGGATATGCATCCTCATGTGTGAAGGGAATGAGAAGAAAACTGTTATGAATAGATACTTTTAGATATAATTATGTGATCAATTATTAAGAGTTGTGTCTATTTAAAAGAGATGTTTTTCCAATAGATATGTCCTCTCATCATATTTTTTTCACCATGTATAAATATGTAAACACCATGATCAATGAATACAAGAGTTCATTTGCTACTCTATTATCTATCTATAATTCTACTTTGCAATACGTTATCAGACACGCTAGTTTCTACCACTGATTGGTAAAAAGACAGCAACAACAGAGGCCCATCGGCCTTAGCATCCAACCAACAGAGGCATGAAGGCCTCGATCATCCAGGGCTACAAGAACAGAGAGGACAACGCCGCTAATCAGTTAGACCAAAGGCATCATGACTCGAACAGAAGCAAGAGCGATCTACCGGAGATGGACGGCGAGATGGATCGCGGTTCCACTCTCCTCATGAACTCCATCGCCTCCTGCAGCGGCCAATCCTCACGCGCCTCCATGCGTATTTTCGTCAGTCTTCCCAGAGAGCGCACAAGATCCAACAACGACGGTGACCTCTTCTACCGTCCACACGTCAATGGCTTCGGCTAAACGACTAATTCGATGGGACGCTATATCTTCCACTTCCTTGTTCTCGACCGATTGCGCTGGGTGATGAAGATATGGCAGCTCTTTGAGCGGCCGGTGGCGCCTCATCCTTCCCGCCCGCACCACCCCAATCCGACGGCCTCTTCCATGATGGCGGCGGTGGTGCCCTATCCGACGGTGGCAGCACTCAACCGGTGACGCCCTCCCGCGACAACCACCCGAATGGTGGCACATGCAATCGGCGTCGATTCTCCAAGGCGACACATGGCGATACGGCAACAGCCTGCCCAACGGCGGCCCGGCCTACCCGAGCGACGACAACGCGGTGGCCTCCGGGCGACGGCACGGTGTCCAACGGTCTACCGAGCGTGCCGGTTGGCTGATCTGAAAGCCGGTAACCCCACCTGCGGGAAACACCGGCGGATCCAATGGAGGCTCGCACCACACGACGGCGGCGCATGTCGGACACGCCTCACGAGCGGCGATTCATGGTGGGCCAGGCTCACGCCAGCCATCCGTCTGCGGCGGCGGCGGAAATCACACAACAAGCAACTGTCGGTCGCGTCCTCTGTCTCTTCGATTGGGGATAAGGCTCATGGCAATTTTACATAAAAGCCCTCTGATTTTCTGTTAATTGTAAAGCTGGTGAATAAACAAGAATAGCAGTTCACTGTTATTTACATTTTAGCCCCTGTATTTCTCAAAAAATAAATAACCGGCTAAAGAAAGTGACACATATTCTGTCATTTACAATGTAGTCCTCTGACTATGCAAATATTTCACTATGCTCAATTTACCTCATGTAAATATATATTCCAGACCCTCAGGTCTTCAGGAATTGCATAGGTGACATATACAATTGCATGTATTACATGCTATTTGCATCTAAGCCCTTAGGCTATGTGCAAACTACGGTGTCCTTAATTTACTTTCTATAAAATTATGCTCCCAGGTTTTTGAGAATAACATCGTATTATGTATTATATTTACATCATGTAAATATGCATTCCAGACCATATTTTTCTGGAAAATCTGTAATGTTCAATGTGTTTGCTATTAAGCATTCCATATAATATGCAGTTGAATTAACTACCGTGTTAATTTTACAATTAAGAATTTTCTTGGAAAATTACATATTAATTCACCTTAATTAAGCCTAAAGAGCTTTTATGCCCAAAAGTGCTTAATTCAAGCAGAATTAATATGCAAAATTTTGAGTGACTACCTCAACTAATATCGGTATAACACAAGGTCGTGGGTGTTATGAAATCTACTGCAATATTTGCAGATTATGCTCATAACAGCGAATTACTCGCGCAACTACTATATGGTCTACACCATTTTTTGGTGACTACCGTCAAAGTGTTAAACCATTGCTATACGGTTTACACCATTTTGGTGACTACCGTCAAAGGGTTAAATCACTACATTTGAGGTCTACACCATTTTGGTGATTACCTTCTATGTGATTACCTCCATTTAATATTTGCGAAACACAAGGTAATAGAACAACGGTATCCACTTCATATTTGCAGATTACTCACCATTACTATGAGGTCTACATTTTGTCATCTTAACTTAATGATTACCTTCAACGTGTTCTTCCAAATATTATACTTAGCTTAACACAAAGTAATAGGATCATAGGCATCTACTGGCAAATATCAGATTATGCCTCATACTACTGCGAGATCTACACCACATTTTGGTGATTATGTTCAATGTGTTAGCTATATAATTTGAGGTCTACACTATGTAATTCAAGTCTCAACTTGACTTTACAAATTTTGCATTATTATTACAACATTACCATGATGATTTTTAATTTACCTACTGTAAATTAATCAAATATGTAGGTCAAAATCCATGTATGATATAATGACCAGTAAATAGTTCGATAAACTCGCATTTGACGATCACAATTATCTAACATGGGCAATGGATGTCAAGGGTCAGTTTTGTGTCCTGCGGAAAAGTAGCGGTACTACCACCTCCCCAAGAGAGAGAACCACCGCTAACAGATTAAGTTAAATATGAAGCTTTATACATAATAAAGCACCATATCCATCCGAATCTCAAATCTGAGTATCTGATGGAAGATAATCCGATCACTATATGGCTAGATCTTAAAACAAGATATGAACAGTAGAAGACAGTTATTTTGCCCAATGCAAGTCATAAATAGACACATCTCCGACTTCAAGACTTTATATCCGTCGGAGATTACGATCATGCTGTTCATAAAATCTGCTCAAAATTACGTTTCTACGAACAAGAACCTACATATGCGGAAAAGATAAAGCTACTATGCTTCCCGCTGATATGATCTTACAGCAACAATCTTGTGCAAGAGAATACCATATTTATTTTGACTTAATACATGTATTACTTTAGGCCGAATAGCATGATGAACTCCTTATAAGGAATCATCATCAGCGTTCTATCGGCGCTACTCCCTCACCTGAAGTACATACTAAAGCCCAGAATAACAACAAGTTCGATGTCACTTTTAGACGTCTTCCAAAGAACTTCAATGGTAAACGCAAACGCAACAAGAAGTAGAAGCCATATGCACCGGATTAGGGTCAAGGCATTTCCAAACTTGACAAATCTAAAATTTGTTGCAGGTATGGATGCTACAAGCATTTCACTAAGAAATGCCACACCCCTAGACATTTAGTTGATCTGTATTTATAATCTGTGGGACATAACCGATCTGCTCAAGGGAAAAGATTTGAAGCACACTTCAATCTTCAAACTGACTCCACCAAGGAGGCTAGTTGTTCACAACAAGTTCTTCAAGAAACAAGTAACAACCAGACTCTTCTGCAAACAGAAAATCCTATGAGCAAGGAAAACATGTTTGTCGAATTTGCTTCGCACGACATGTTTGGAGACCTTATCTAGTCTCTCACTTCCTTAGATACCATATTATCTACGTCCCATTAAATGTTGTAATGCAATATTATATTAGCACTATGATACTATAATAAAATATGTATGTATTCTATATATCTGAAAATAATTTCATATCAAATTCTTCAATTCTATATATAGAATTCTACGGGAGTCAATCCGATGGAGGAAATATGTCTTGTGGATAGTTACACCACAAATTCTATACTTAGGGAAACCAAAATATTTCCAAACTCTTACTTAGAGATAACGAAATATTTTGACAACCGTTGGACGTGATGTAGTGATTATTGGCTCTGATCGTGCCATAATTGCTCTTCCTATGGGTACACAAGTCATAATCGTTAATGCTCTATAGTATCTCGATTCAACCCGTACCTTATAAATTATAAAGATATCCGTCAGAATGGTTTCCATATCGAAACCCATGAGGAATTTCTCCTCTTAATCAACGGATATGGCAAGTTTCCATATATACCATCTGAATTGTACTATACATACATAAAATCCCGTACCCCATATTGCATACAAAATAATTTTTCTATCTTGATTACATCAAGACTTGGCATGATTGCCTTGGTCACTTTACCTTAGAGATGATGAGAAAAATTATTAACAATTCTATTGGTCACAATATTCCCAAAATCTTCAGATTAGTGTACACCGCATGTGTCACGGGTAATATTAAATTTAAGGTCCTCTTGCCTTAAAATTCAAAATGTGCCACTCAATTTCTCAAACACCTTCAAGAACATACATGTGGCTCTATTCAACAATATTATGGACTATTTAGGTACTCTACAATGCTGATTGATACATCTACAAAATAGTCTCATATGTGTCCCTTATACATAACACACCACACTTATACCAAACTTATTGCTCAAGTATTCAAAATCAGAGCAAATTATCCTGGACGTAGGATCAAATCCATTCGCATAGATAATGTCATTTTTAACGTGCATTCAATTATTATTTGGTTTTAGACACTACTGGATAAAGTACCATATGTGCACATCCACAATAGTCTAGCTGAATTTCTCATCAAGGGAATCAATTCATTTGCATGACCAAACATAGAATTGCAACTTGCCAATATCTTGTTAGTAACATGCGGCTTTACACACCGCATCATTAAACCAAATTTATTCAACTGCAATCATACGGCTCCCTCCATTGCAATTAGTACGTGGAAATTTGGCCTCAGCCAAGTATTTTTCATCTACGAATCAGTTACGTTCTGCACGTACCGATATCACCACCATATAACATACATCAAAGGGCATTGTAGATCTTTATGAGGTATAATTATCCATCAATCATATAATACCTTAGTCCCTCACATGGGACATATTCATTACCCGTATGCTTATAACATTTTGAGGACAATCCAGACATTAGGGTGAGATTAATACCATAAAGAATGCCAGGAATCATAAGAGAATGTCACATACGTTCACATTTGTTCCTCATATCCACGTACCTGAGATCTGAATTATTATTCTGAACATCTTGTATTTGCAACATATTGCAAATAACCTGTCAGATGTATTTACTGACAACAAAGGTGTCACCAAATCCTATATTCCTACTAGGAATGTACCGAAAAGAGTGGAGGTACCAAACAAAATCATTCAACTCCCAAATCAAAATAAGAGGGGGAGAAGTACGGCCACAAATGATAAAGCTTCTTGCAAGCTACCACGGAGAAAGAGGAATCCCTCCTTCAGGACAGTAAATGCAAATCAACATCAAGTTGATAGACACCTTATGGATATTTTCTATCCAAACGCCTATGGATGTTTAGCATCCAAAATACCCAGCACAAATGTGTACACAAATTTCAGGCGCTGGGTCATGGAAACACCATAACTCCATTATTTTGGGAAATACATAGAGTTAAATGGGATAATATTTCCATAAACTACATCTATTTCATAGAATCAATCAATACCAAAGACTATAAATTGTTGATAAATATTTCTCCTCGAAAATTGCAGAAGATCTTCAATTGGATCTAGGCCAAAGTCCATGGCCATGGCAGGGTGCCTCAAGCACTCGGACTGAACCAAATAGAAGGAAGCAATTGAGGTAGAATTACACTCGCTCACAAAAGAGAGGTATTCACAAAAGTAATACCTACACCTCTAATGTCTTCCCTACAGAAGCAAAATGGATTTTTAATCCATAAGGTGGACCTTCTGCCCAGAAGTGCGGACCTTCCGGACAGAAGTGCGGACCTTCCGGACATTTCTGAAATAAAAGTTTCAGGGCTAACATGCTATGACTCTCATGGGTTCGTTTGGAGTATTGAGCACGGTTTCTGTATAACCAAGTAGATTTCATGTCCCCCTTTATAGTACGGCATCCTAAACTCAAATATAAAGTATAAAAGAAATTAAAAGGTATAGGAGACAAGTCGCTTTCCTTTATCCATTTTGGGGGGGTTCACAATGCGTCACATATCTTACTTTATGGAATTAACACCTGTCCATGACTCATAAAACTCATTAGTTATTTAATTGCTTTGTCATTATCACCAAAACCCACTTGGGGGCCTAGATGCACTTTCAATCTCCCCCTTTTTGGTGATTGATGACAACCCAATTAAAGTTTACAAAAGATATATGTGTTTAAAGATTTTAAATGCATATAATATAGATAGCTCCCCCTAAAGATGTGCATTGAATTGACCTCAAGACTATTGGCTTAAAATGCCAATTTGCACAATCTTTTGGAACATGGGCTCCCCCTATATCATAGCATTCGTGGGGTGCGACAATCATATGTGTGAATAGGCATAAGAAAATGTGATGCATATGATAGGATATATCACAAACTTTAACTTCAACAAAGCATCAAAGCATCAAACATACATGAATAAGGTCTTATAATATTAAAGTTCAACTAAGAAAATTACAAACAAGCAATAGGTTCTCATGTCCACCATCACACGAATTATTACAAAATGACATGATAGATAAGATGACCAAAGATAAATAGGCCTTTCACTCCCCCTTTGGCATCAAGCGCCAAAAAGGAGAAAGGAAAGACACTAGAAGCAGCTAGTCATCATCTTCATCTTCCTCAGAAGCTTCTTCTTCTTCTTCCTCATCGTTGTCGCCTTCTTCTTCATACTCCTCTTCTTCTTCTTCAATCTCACCACGGGAGTAGGAAGTACGGCGAGGGCGGGAGGCTTGAGGTGCTTCTTCTTCCTCTTCTTTTTGTTCATCCGCGGCATCCCACTCGGCAAATGGATCTTCAAAGTAGGGCAATTCTCGATAAGGAGAAGTGGGAAGTTGAAGATGCTCCTTGACTTCCTTCACTTCTCGCCGCAGCTCATTTACCTCCGTAGCATTGTATTTGCAAATGCTGAAAATGGCACGGAGAACGGATTTTCCTCATGAGCCACGAGTGCGAGAGCTACCTCCACCACCATGAGAGAGAGTGGATGGTGCACGAGGTGGGGCGGCACAAGACGAACTTGCTCCTCCATTAGATGAGACCTTGATCTTCTTTGGGCAATAAGGTTCATGAATGCAATCTTTTTGAAAATAAATCTTGGTGACCTTTTCAATGATGTACATAACATAAGGAGCATATGGGAGATTCTTTCTTGCATCTTTCATGGCATCAATCAACTCTACCCATATGAAATCACCAACGCTAAAAGGTCGACCACCGGTTCCCATCCTTAGAAGAATATTCCTTGTGATGCCATGGATTTTTGTCGCATCCCCCTTCTTCGGATATATGGTCTGACAGAAGAGAAGGTTGGGGATGTGATAGAATGGCTTCAAACCGTGAGTGGTACCATCAGCCATCATGTTTCTTTCATATAAATCACCCAAGAGATACTCCTTGATTTTCTTTTCGACATGGATGGAACCATGCTTGTCATCTTTGGTTCCAAGTGCAAGGAGACGAGAAAAAGTCATGTAATCTATGCAGTAATGGATTCCAAGAGTGGTCCAATGTATTTCATTCTTGCTTGCCTTGAAGAAGAAAGAGGCGTGAAATTGTCCAATAATTTCTTGATTCCAATCAAACTTGAAACCCATGATCTCTTTCAAACCTTTTTCTGTGCATGCCTCAATCACTTGGTCAAAAATGGGATCTTCGGCATCCTCCATGTATTTCCAATCAGTATATTGCATTGGCACGATTGGTCTGTTCTTTGGTTGATAAAAGACAGATCCATAGAAATCAAAATGAAACTGATTCCAGAATCTTGAATCTAGAGACTCGTCTTTTGGCCAAATAAAGGGATCATTCTTCCTTTCTTTTGTGACTACATCCTTCTGATTTTTGTAGTTTTTGGGTAGACGAGGATCATATGGCATATAGACTCTAGGCGGGCAAGGTTTTGGATACTCATCATATTGGACTTGATCTCTCCCAAAGATTAGCTCTATCCGAGGAGGAGTGTTGGGACACGTCCTCGGATCAATTTTCTTTCCAAGTCTCTCTTCATCTCTTTCAGCTTGTGTTTTGGCACCTGGATTTCTTCGAGCAGCAGCTGTAGCACCACTATCAGTTGGTTCATTGATTCAAATTCCTTGTGCACCGGATCTACCACCACGCCTAATTGGTGCCTTTCTTGCAGCTACCTTGACATAAGCGCCACGTGGCCTAGATGAGCTAGACCCACTGGTGTCATCTCCTCCAAATTGAGTTTGATGATCAAGACGCCCTTTGGTGCGACGTTCTCTTTGTTCCAAATCCCTTGGGTCGGGGTGCTCCATCACAACTGAAAAGGATTGATGACGCATAAGCGACGGAGGAAGACGGAGCAATAAACAAAAGAGGTTATTCTGCGAAAGTCCGGAGGTTCCGCACAAATGTGTGGACTATCCGTACATGTGCGGAGGTTCCGCACATGTCCGGACTATCCGCACTTCGCAGACTAAACCCTAGATCGAGATTCCTAAGATTTTTGCCAAGGGAACCAAATGCCACTAGAGGTACATGATCTAAGACATCTAGGGAAGATATCCTTCAAAGGAAACAAGCTCTAAGGCATCCAAAAAGGAGATTGGGTGAGAACATGATTTTATACCTTGATAAGGATACTAGATGAACTTGTGGTTTATCTTCGAGAGCTTTGAAGAGAATCCACACCAAGAAGAGATGAGCTTGATTTTGGGGTGGAGCCTCCGAAGCAATGTCCTTGAGAACCTTGAGGAGAAGATTTGTGGAGAGAGAGAGAGACTAGGGCTTGAGAGAGAGAGAGAGAGAGAAGAACACGGTGGAAACAAAAACAACTGAGGTGGGGAAAAGTTTTAACCCGAAGGGATGGTTAAAAAGGGTAAAAACAAAGGTCTCTCTGCCAAAGTCAGGACCCTCCGAACTTTTGTGCGGACCTTCCGCATATGTGTGTACCCTCTGCATATATGCGGATACTCCGCACTTTGAAGATCAGCAGAGATAGATTTCAAAAGGATTTGAAGGAATTGAGCTTAGATGGACATGCGATTTCATATAACTTGTGATTAGCCATCAATCAATCAATCAAAAACAATAATCACAAGTGATATGACTTGATCAAAGATCCAAATTTTGCAAATCACACAATTCTATGCCTATTTCTTTTGAAAAACTTCTATCCAAAGAAAAGAAATTTACAACAACCAATTGTATGCAACATTTCAAGCCATGTTGCGAGAATCTAGTATATTTAGCTCACTTCTCAACTCGCAAAACCTTTGCTCATCTAATGGCTTTGTGAGGATATCGGCTAATCTTTCGGTTCTCACATGGTAAATATCGATATCCCCTTTGGTTGAGTGGTCTCTCAAGAAGTGATGTCTTATGTCTATATGTTTGGTTCTTGAGTGTTGCACGGGATTGTTGGCTATTTTTATGGCACTTTTATTGTCATACAAGAGTGGAATATTAGTCATGTTATAGCCATAATCTCTCAAGGTTTGCCTCATCTATAGGAGTTGGGCACAACATGCTCCCGCAGCAACATACTCGGCTTCGGCGGTGGATAGGGCTACGGAATTTTGTTTCTTTGAAGACCAAGCAACCAAGGACCTACCCAAGAATTGGCAAGTCCCCGAGGTGCTCTTTCTATCCACTTTCCAATCGGCATAATCCGAATTCGAATAGCCGATTAGGTCGAAGGATGACCCTTTAGGATGCCATAAGCCAAGATAAGGGGTATGAACCAAATATCTAAGAATTCTCTTAACGGCCACTAAATGATACTCTTTAGGAGCGGCTTGAAATCTTGCACACATGCACACACTAAGCATAATATCGGGCCTAGATGTACAAAGGTAAAGTAAAGAACCGATCATGGAACGATATACCTTTTGATCAACAGCCTTGCCCTCCTTATTTAGGTCGAGATGACCATTTGCTTGCATAGGAGTCTTGATGGGTTTGGCATTCTCCATATCAAACTTCTTGAGCATGTCTTTGATATACTTTGTTTGGCAAATAAAGGTCCCTTCTTTAAGTTGTTTGATTTGAAATCCGAAAAAGAACTTTAATTCCCCCATCATTGACATCTCAAATCTTCTTGTCATGATCCTACTAAAATCTTCACAAAATTGTTGATTAGTAGAACCAAATATAATATCATCGACATATATTTGGCAAACAAATAAATCACTATCAACATTCTTAGTAAAGATAGTAGAGTCGGCTTTGCCTATTTCAAAGCCCTTTTTGACAAGAAAGTTCCTAAGGCATTCATACCATGCTCTTGGTGCTTGCTTAAGCCCATAGAGCGTCTTATAGAGTTTATAGATATGTTGAGGATACTTGGGATCTTCAAAACCGGGTGGTTGCTCTACATATACCAATTCGGAAATTGGTCCATTAAGAAATGCGCTCTTCACGTCTATTTGATATAGCTTGAAATCATGGTGAGTAGCATAGGCTAATAATATGCGAATTGATTCAAGCCTAGCTACGGGAGCATAAGTCTCACCAAAATCCAAACCTTCTATTTGCATGAATCCTTGTGCAACCAACCTTGCTTTTTTCCTTGTCACGATCCCGTTCTCGTCTTGTTTGTTGCGGAAGACCCATTTTGTGCCAATCACATTTTATTTTGGTATTTCCACTAAGGACCAGACTTCATTCCTTTTGAAGTTGTTTAACTCCTCTTGCATGGCCATCACCCAATCTGGATCTTCAAGAGCATCTTTTACCTTCAAAGGTTCCAAAGAGGAAACAAAAGAGTAATATTCACAAAAATTTGCAATTCTAGAACGAGTAGTTACTCCCTTTTGTATATCACCAAGAATATTATCGACAGGGTGACCTCTTTGGATACTTTGGTGAACTCGTGGGTGAGGCAAATGAGTTTGAGCTTGAATGGGTTCTTCATCTTCATCATCATGGATGGATTAACCATTGTTTCCATGACGTTGTCCTTTATCATCATCTCTTGCAAATGCTTGATCTTCACCTTGCGTTTGGACTTGACCTTGTACATGTGTAGAACTCCTCAAGTTTTTGTGGCGAAGTGTGGATCCTCCGGACTTTTGTCTAGACTATCCGCACATGTCCGGACCCTCTGCATAATTGTCCGGATCCTCCGCATAATTGTCCGGATCCTCCCCACATTGGCCAGTAGCTGAGGAATTTTCAACTTCCTTTTCAACTACCTTTTGATCTTGAGCTTCCTTGGGTTTAACTTCTCCAAGAGCTAGTCTTTTTATTGCCTCACAAGGAGGTTCTTCGTTACCTACAACATTTAGATCAACTTGCTCTACTTGAGAGCCGTTAGATTCATCAAATGTCACGTCTCTCGCTATTTCAACACAACCGGTGGTTTTGTTGAAAACACGATAGGCGTAGGCATTTAATCCATAACCAAGCATAAAACCTTCATCTATTTTAGGAGCAAATTTAGAACTATTCGCTTTCTTATTCAAAATAAAGCATTTGCTACCAAAGACTTTAAAGTACGAAACATTTGGTTTGTTACCAGTTAGGAGCTCGTAGGCGGTCTTTTTCAAGATCTTGTGAAGATATAATCGATTGATGCCATGACAAGCGATATTGATTGCCTCGGCCCAAAATTGGTCCGAAATCTTGTACTCATCAAGCATAGTCCTTGGCGACTCTATTAGAGTCCTATTCTTTCTCTCGACAACCCTATTTTGTTGAGGGGAGTAAGGTGCCGAGAGTTCGTGCTTGATCCCTTCTTCATCAAGAAACTCTTCAACTTGTATGTTCTTGAACTCGCTTCCGTTGTCGCTTCTTACCCTTTTTATCTTTACTTCAAACTCATTTTGAGCCCTTCTTACAAATTTCTTGAATATGACTTGTGTTTCACTCTTGTCATGCAAAAAGAATACCCAAGTGAAACGAGAATAGTCATCAATAATAACCAAGCCATATTTGTAACTGCCAATGCTTATGCAGGAAATTGGCCCAAATAGGTCCATGTGAAGAAGCTCCAACAGCCTTGTGGTTGTCATCACGTTCTTGGCGGGATGAGGTGCTCCTACTTGTTTTCCCGTTTGACAAGCACTACAAATTCTATTTTTCTCAAAAGAGATATTTGTTAGTCCTAGGATGTGTTCCCTTTTTTGAAGCTTAGACAAATTTCTCATGCCAACATAGGCTAGTCGGTAGTGCCAAAGTCAACCCATGCTAGACTTAGCCATCAAGCAAGTTTTAGACTTCACTTCATCGGTTGAAAAATTAACAAGATAAAGTTTACCTTTCAACTTACTGATGAAAGCTATTGAGGCGTTTTCCCTTCTAGAGACGACCACACCCTCATTAGTAAAAAGACAATTATAACTAATTTCACATAATTGTGAAACGGATAGCAAATTATAATTAAGAGACTTGACTAACAAAATATTTGAAATAAAATGATCATTTGAGATAGCAATTTTACCTAAACCTATTACTTCTCCTTTTTCGTCATCGCCAAAAATGATGTTTTCATGAGGTCCTCCATCTTCTTCAAAAGATGAAAATATACTCTTTTCTCCAGTCATGTGATTTGTACATCCACTATCAATGACCCAACTTGATCCACCGGAGGAGTATGCCTACAAAACAAAGTTATACCTTTATTTTAGGTACCCAAATTTGTTTGGATCCTTTAGCGTTAGTCACAAGCACTTTTGGTACCTACACATTCCTTTTGACAACTATATCTCTTGTACGGGGACCAACATAGAGAGCAACCACTTTACCACGGTGGTTTCTCTTGAGCATATACGAGGCATAAAATGTGGATTGAAAAGCATAAGCCTTTGGTTGTTTTGCTTGAATCGTGTGACCGTCTTGCTTGCCTCCTTTAACGAACTTGAGGCATTCCACTCCATTCATCATCACACGGCTACTTGACTTACTTGTGTATTGGTCAAATCTAAGACTTCTCTTTAGCTTGTTATCTTTAGCTTGGATGGTCTTATAGAGTGCATCTTTTGATTTATAAGTTTTTATGCATCCATATTTGACCAAGGCATTTAGCCTCTCACTCTCCTTTTGTAACGCTTGCAAGGATTCAATATTAGTTGTACAAGCATTTATATCAACATTGAGGCAACGAGAACATCCATTGATAGTAGATAAACTAGATAGTAAGCTAGCCTCATTAGAGTTGGATGATTCAATCTTAAGGGCATCAATTTGCATTTCAAGAGTTTTATAATTTTTGTTCACACATGATAACTTCTCTTGAAGCATAGAATTGTTACTTTTAAGATTGGTAATTGAGGAATTGGCCAAATTATAATCATTTGACAGTTTCTCAACTTTCTCCTTCTTTTTAGCAAGGAGCTCCTCGAGTTCAAGGTTTCTCTCCTTTTCAAGGATGAGCAAGTCCTCTTGTCTCTCGAGAGTCTCCTCATGACTATCTATTATATTCATTAGCTCCTTTAGTTTAGCCATGACATTTTTATTTAGGCCTTTAAACATACTATCACAATCACTATCATACTCACTATCGCTATCTAGGAGCTTAGATTGAGCTTTTACCTTGCGGCCTTTAGCCATGAAGCACTTGGGGAAGTCATCGTCATCATCACTCAGTAGGAGTGGTTTTCTTGGTGTTGACTCCCGGATAGCAATGGTGGCGACCCCTTCATCACCGGAGTCAGAATTGGAATCCCACTCCTCTCCGATGTGTGCTTGATCCGAATATTTCTTCTTGTGGGTCTTGTATTTGTCCTTCTTGTATGGTTTGCTCTTGTTTTCTTCCTTGTCTTTTTCTTTCTTCTTGTTGGAACAATCGGCGATGAAATGACCAACTTCGCTGCATTCATAGCATGCCCTCTTGGATGTTCTTTTCTTTGGTATGTCTCTCTTGTATTTGGTATAGCTACTCTTTCTCATGAATTTCTTGAATCTCTTTACAAAGAAAGCCATTTCTTCGTCTTCAGAGCTTTTTTCTTCACTTGTGCTTGATTTTTGAATCTGTTTGCTTTTGCTTGCCTTGAAAGCAACTTCCTTGTTCTTGGAGGCTGAGCTTTGTTTGGCATGGATCTTCACTTCATTTGCTTCTTCTTCCATGAGCTCATGAGCAAGTATCCTTCCAAGCACATCGCTTGGTGTGAGCCTTTTGTAATCTCTTCTTTCTTGGAGAAGTGTCACCAAAGTGGAATTTCTAGGAGCAAAAGCCCTAAGCAATCTTTTCACCACTTTGTGATCATCAATGTCTTCACTCCCGAGCCCTCTTAGCTTGTTCACAAGAATCATCATGTGATCATACATGGCTTGAGGAGTTTCATTATCTTCCATCACAAATCTTCCTAGCTTGCCCTCAAGTAGCTCTATGTTGGATTCTCTCACGCTTGTTGTCCCTTCATAAGCAACTTGGAGAGTATCCCAAATTTGCTTAGCCTCCTCAAGTCCATCCACTTTATTGAATTCCTCCAGACTCAAGGCACTAAGCAATACACTTGTCGCTTGAGCATTGCGATGCATATTTTGTTCTTCATTTGATGTGAGCTCTTGATCTTCATCCGGCAATTCAAAGCCTGTGCAAACAATCTTCCAAATACTTGGATGAAGAGAGATTAAATGCATTTTCATTTTGTGCCTCCAAGCTGCATAATGTGTACCATCAAAGAATAGGGCACACCCAGATGGCACAGAGATAAAATTACTCGAAGAATTTAAACGATCATAGTTAAAAGGAACTTCACTTCCCTTTCCCTTACCATTACCATCTTCATTCTTCGATGGATCATCTTTTAAAGCCCTCGGGCTTCCGGATGTCGACATTTTGATTTCCTCCAAGCGGTGAAGCCTTGTAGGAGGTTAGGCTCTAATACCAATTGAAATGTCGCATAGAGGGGGGGGGGGTGAATAGGCGAAATCTAAATTTTCTACAAACTTCAAAACAACGGATTAAAAAGTTCGGACCTTCCAGACTTTTGTCCGGAACCTCCGCACTTGTCCGGAGGTTCCGGAGAAAAGTGCGGATACTCCGGACTTATGTGAGATTATGAACTGAAGCTAAATCTGGGATGATGAGTGACAAGATTAAGGTTTACCAAGCATCAGTAGGTGTATAACAACTTATAAGACCAAAAACTTGCAACTCAAACTTTGCAATAAGAGATATCGGGTATAAAACCTAGAGTTCTATTCAAACGAAAGATAATACACAAATGCTAGAAATAGAACAAAGCTGACACATGAATTTGTTTACCGGAGTTCGGCCACTCCACAAAGGGGTGCCTACGCCTCCGTTGAGGTGCTCACAAAGAGCCGGGTCTTTTCAACCCTATCCTCACCAAAGTGACCATAAAGATCGAGTTTCGGGTTTCTTACTCAACTTGTCGGGGTGATACAAACTTCCCAAGGCTCACCACACACTTGGGAGCTCAACGGGCAACTCCTTGCCGTCTAGGTGGACAAACCACCAAGAGTAATGAACTTGAAATCACCGGCTTTGACAAAAAAACAAGTGCTCAATTATGGATGTGAACTTTACTAGCACTCTTGCTTGAACCCACTCAAACCTAGCAAGGATCTCAACTAGAATCACAAAGGGGGAGTGGAAAGTAGCTTTTAATATGTTAGAAGCCTTTTGTCTCAAAGCTGGTCGAAATGAAAAGTCAGAGCGTTGTTACATTGAAGAGGGTGAGGTATTTATACTCCACACTCAAAAAACTAGCCGTTATGTTCTGAAAAAGTGCGGACCCTCCGCACAAGTCCGGAACCTCCGCACTTATGCGGACCCTCCGCAGAAAAGTGAGGATACTCCGTAGTTAGCCAAGAAAATACAAAAGTGCGGACCCTCCACACAGAAGTGCGGACCTTCCGGACTTTTCTGAAATAAAAGTTTCAGGGCTAACATGCTATGACTCTCATGAGTTCGTTTGGAGTATTGAGCACTATTTTTGTACAACCAAGTAGATTTCATGTCCCCATTTATAGTACGTCATCCTAAACTTAAATATAAAGTATAAAAGAAATTAAAAGGTATAGGAGCCAAGTCGCTTTCCTTTATCCATTTTGGAGGGGTTCACAATGCGTCACACATCTTACTTGATGGAATTAACACATGTCCATGACTCATAAAAATCATTAGTTCTTTAATTGATTTGTCATTATCACCAAAAACACACTTAGGACCTAGATGCACTTTCAGTGGTACAACTTACTAAATGAGTTTCTTCCATAGAAATGTTACTCCAACCACAATGATTACATATGTGTGTTTATAATAAAATCTCAATTGGATTTTGTATCATCTGCAATCCACACACGACAAAGTATGTAATCATCTTATGATGGAATTTGAGATGAACAATTGTGCTTAAAAATAAATTTTGCTTAAGTCTACAACTTGAGCATATTTCTTCAGGAATATTTATCCATCAGTCCACCAATATCTAAATGATATTGGACAATCATATCCATCAAAATACTTATGGTCATTCAATCCCTAAATATGAATCAAGAGCCATTCATACATTGGGTTGACAATGAAAAGATATTGAACCTAAAGTTCTATATCTTAGTGCTATCAAAGCGCTCATGTATCTTACAAATCGTAACAGGCCTGATATTGCATTTGCAAATAACTTGCTAGCTTAAATAGCGCAACTCCAACAACACCATTAGGTGGGAGTCAAAGATGATATCCAGAGATATCTTTATGACACCAAAGATTTAGATTTTTCTATCAGAAAATTAAGATATGACTATAGTGGATATCCAGACACTGGCTATATAACAGATCCCCATAACGTCAGATCATAGACTGATTTCATGGTGATATATCCTTCTCATTGGAGTTATCAAAACAGATTCCAGAGGCTACTTCCACCTATCATTCTGAAACATCACATACATGTGTATGACCTTGCAGAATGATAAACCACATATAACTATCATGTGGTATTGATTCTATTGAATCATCAATAGTTATCTATGAAGATGATTCTGCACGCATTTGCTCAAATGCAAACAGGTTACATAAAGAGCAGTATGACCAAATATATTACTTCTAAATTGTTCTATTCTCATAATGGGGAGATAGAAATCTTGCAAACTAAGTCATATGATAATCTCACTGATTTATTCACTAATTCCTTACCAACTTCTACATTCCCAAAATGTGTTCATGGAATTGGTATACGACGACTGCGAGATTTTCAAGGTTCAGGGGGAGTTTATCCCTAAAAATAACCTATTCATATTATATTGCGCTCTTTTCCTTTACGAGTTTTTCCTATACGGTTTCTCACATAAGGTTTTTAATGAGGCAATATCTACACAAGATCATATGTCATATCCCTTATTTTTCCTATCGAGGTTTTTAAAGGAGGTATCAAAGACATATCTATTGTTCTCTAAACTCGCTTATGGATTTTTCCTTTTAAAGGTTTTCTCATATGAGTTTACAAGGAGACAATAATCAATATATGCTGTACCATTTTCTCCTTATATTTTCACTGGGTTTTAAAGGAGTTTTAACAGCATATCACTAGTATTCCTCCTATTTTCCCAAGAGGTTTTCGGAGGTTTTAATATAATCCATAGATTATAATTATTGTTCTCTAAGCTTACCAAAATGAGTTTTTCCTATTTAGGTTTCTCATATGAGCTTACAATGAGGCAATAACCAATATATGTCATGTCATTTTCTCCTTATATTTTTCCATTAGGTTTTAAAGAAGTTTTAATGGCATATTAATATATTATTTTCTCCTCATATTTTTTCAACAGGATTTTTGGAGGAGTTCTAACAAGAAGTTTACATTCAAGATAATTGATCAAGGGGGAGTGTTATGAATATACACTTTTAGATATAACTATGTGATCAATTACCAAGGGTCGTGTCTATTGAGAAGAGATGTTTTCCTAATAGTCATGTTCTCTCATCATGTCTTTTCACCATGTATAAATATGTAAATACCATGATCAATAAATACAAGAGTTTATTTACTACTCTATTGTCTATCTACAATTATACTTTGCAATAAAAACACTAGCCTCTCACCTTCATTCAGGTTGAGGGAGAGAGTGAGTGAGCGGATCAACAACTGAGAGAGTAACTGTCGGTGTATCAGGAACCGGGGGTCCCTGAGTCCCGAGGCCAGGCCAGCCGTCCGCCACGTGTCACCATCCCGCGAGGTCCCTCCTGCGGGATGAGGAAAATCTAAGTTCCGTGAGAAGGTGCTCGGGGCCACAGCTTCTGGTCCCCGAGCACTCCAGTTCCCCGATGACCCGCAGAGTCCAAGTACCGGGAAGAAAGTGCTCGGAGAGGTACCCGGTCACCCCCGGGCACCCTAGTCCCCCGACGATCAGAAGAGCTAAGTCCCGGGAGAGAGCGCTCGGGGGGGGGGGGCTGCGTGCGGCAGCCCCCGAGCGCCCAGTTCCCCGAGGGTCAGTGCAAAAGTGCTCGGGAGAGAATGCTCGAGGTTGCACGTGGCAGTCCCCGAGCACTCGGTTCCCCGAAGGTTCGTGCGAGAGTGCTCGGGAGAGAGTGCTCGGGGAGGTAAACAGTGCCCCCGAGCGCCCGGTACCCCGAGGGCAAGGGTAGGCGTTCTCGGGAGAGGGTGATCGGGGAGGTGAACAGTACCCCCGAGCACTTGGTGCCCCGACGACACAGAAGGGCCCCCGAGGGGCCCGCCGATGAGGTGTCAGCCAGTCAGAGGTCTGAGGTCGCATTTAATGGGCGTGCGCGACCTGACATCCCCAACTGCTCCCGCCGCAGTGTCAGTCCCTGCCATGCTTTGGCAGAGAGCCGTGGGGCCATTAATTGCACGGGTCCCGTCTCGTATCATCCGGTATGTCTCGGGATAACATCGCCAGGATCGAGGCGTTCTGCCTGCCGCCCTGACGCAGCAGAGGAACAAGACAGGGCGGGCACGCGGGGTGCCTCTGTGGCTGCTCGGTGGGCCCTCTCAACGGCGCCCGTCGCCAGGGCGCCTACAGTGACGAGTGACTAGACGCGCGCCGCGTTTTTCCACCGCCCCAGTCACTTCGCCCAGAGAAAATGATGATGCCTTTCTCAGTCGTGGCGTCTTGGAACTTGTGCCCCTTCCTTCCCGTTCGGGTATGTCGCGGCCGGCGAGTGCATAAAAGGATCGACATGCAGAGAGAAGAGGGGAGAGAGAGGGCAATTGAGAAAAACAAAAGCCCGAGCCGTCAATCGAGACACCTAGACGAAGAAGACGAACCACACAACGAACCAAGCCAACAGACGAAGACATTGCAAGCAAGCCTGAGCAGAGCTCCGGCCGAAGAATAAGGAGCCTCAAACTCTTAGTTAGACACTATATTCTTGTAACCAGATACATCCTTGAGGGGTCCCCCTTAGGATAAGTTATTGCATCCATACAAGAGTAGGGTATTACGCCCCCGTGCGGCCCGAACCTGTCTAAACTCCGGTGCCTTTACTTCCCTTTGCACTAGGTCGATCAATCCCCCACCACCAACCGTTGCATTTACTTCCACTTTCATTTATTTCTCCGACGAACTTATTCAGGATCATCCCCCAGCCGAATCTCTAAAAAGGGGTATTTCGAGATCCCTGCGATATGAGTTAATCCTCCGACAGTAACCCATAGAACAACAAAAGAATAGACGAGAGGAAAGAGAAGAGAAGAGAAGGAGAAGCTTGTTAGCTAGATTGGTGTGCCCTGTGCAACCTTCATCAAGCTTGTGCTCGGAGGTACAAACGATGTTGGATCAGCACCAAACTTGTTGAGCTTGTTCTACACTCAAGGCTCTCTGATCTGTACGGTTGGTTTGAGGATTTGATCAGTGGAGTAGTGGGAGTTTGATAGCTCTTTTAGCAACAGATCCAATTGTTCGCAGTTTTGATATAAGCTCAATTTGAGGAGTCAAAAGGTGTCTGATTTGGCTAATTTTTTGTAAGTTTGTGGGGGACTTGTTGATCTACAGTTATGCTAGATCTGTGGTTTGCTCGATTTGAGCTAACTTCGAAGGGGACACAGTGCAATTTCCTTTTGTTCTGACTGAAAGTTCTACCTCTTGCTGTATCTCACTTTAGTATTGTTGCTATTGCTGTTGCATCAAGGTTATGGTTACCTTGTTGGTGTTGCCGATGCTCACTGTTGTGGTATACCTCTAGAGGTACAGAGAAGACTCCTTGTACCCAATATCATTTAATAGTGGAAGAGGTGGGGAGTGGACTGTTTCCTTTGTGGTTTTTACTCCTCTCATTAAGCGGAGGCTTTCCATGTAAATTATTGTGTCGATTGTGCATGTTGTGTAGGTTATTTCGATACAACTGTTGGTTGAAATTGTCCTTGAAGTTTTATCACAAGATGATCGATTAATTGTGCACGCTTGCTGCCCTTTATTCCCAACAAATGCTGAACATTGCTCGTACAAGACCCAGAGAGCTTACTTAACACAATATTTATTGTCAAGAAGCAAATAGGTAGCCATGTCATCTAATAGGACAAGGGTGGACAAGAGAACATTATTATTTTTTGCATTAAGAAGGACAATTCAGTTTAAAAAAAGGGCATGGGTGGGAAAGAGAACAACACATTTTTTGCATTAAGAAGGAAATTTTGATTTAAAGCATTGGATTTTACAAAACCATACACCGTTAGTCCAAGCTTTGAAACTCCGGATCTAATTTACACAAGTATAGGAAAACAAAAGAAAGGATGGACAGTATACAACCAGTTTTTTCATAACTTATTCGGAATATAGGAACTTTATAGGATATAAGTCAATTTTCAAAGGAACCTGTAATAATTTCACATTTCAAATGGGTCTTAGCAATAGTAGTATGGGTAGGATCATCTCCAATCATATTTTCTCGTTTCGTTTCTTTTTATTTTCTCTTATCTCTAACAGTTTCTCTTCAAGAGGAATCGCAAAGAGAAATAAGAGAGAATTTCGTCCTAAAAAAATAATTTTGAGAATCCCTTCGTAACGAGAATCGAAAAAAAAAAGGTTAAAAAATTAACAAAAATAGCCCTGCTGGCTGGCTAGTGGTGCACTTCTCCAGTCGACGACCTGCGGAAGTCACCTAAAAACGGGGACCCACCCACCAGTTTCAAAGGTTTGGCTGCGCCTTTACCGGACTCGGACGCGGACACGGGAAGAGCCAGTCCGTCCCCCTCCCCTTTCCACCCCTCTCGCCGCGCTCCCATTTCTCTCCGGACCACAGCGCTGCCGGCGTCGAGGCTCCCAGTAGCGACACCGCGCGCTCCCGGCCTCCTCCGGCCACACCTCCCCGCGAGATCGCGATCTGATCCCGCTGCAGCAGCCAGATCCGCCCACCCAACCACCGGTCCCGCCGCGGAGGGTGAAGATGTCGGCGACGGTCGAGGAGCAGATGGTGGTGAAGGCGATCCGGGAGGAGTGTCCCTGGGAGTCGCTCCCCAAGCGCCTCCAGTCCACACTCCAGACCAAGGAAGAGTGGCACCGCAGGTACTAGCCGCCCCCCCCCCCCCCCCCGCGCTCGTATCCTCTTGGATTTGCTGTGGTGCTGCAACTAGTGGCGGTTTGGAGACTTGAGTTTGCACAACTACCTTGCGCTTAAGTAGATCTCGTCTTCACTAGCTGCATTGACGCGGGAGGCGTCGGAGCCCATATGCTGGCCTCAATTTCGATCGGGACAGTTGCAGGGTTAATCTGGCACAGCTGCTACGTGAATCATTGACTTGTGTAGTTACATATCTTTACGTTGTGCCTTTTCTATTGAGTACACGTTGAGAGAAGTGAAATTGAACAGTTGCTCTTGATCAGTTGAACTGATTTCGAGTGAAATTGGAGAATTCTGATTCCTGAAACTGGCATGATATTCCGTTCTCGAAGAAGAACAGCACAATTTGGTTGGTTTTCAACCTTTGTTCTTACTGCTTGGTTACTTACAGTGTTTGCTGCCCTGATGGCTACTAGTAAATGTTTTTAGTTTTTTTATTGCTCGAAATATTGGCAGCACGACATTTCATAACAATGATCGGTCTGATGTCAGTTCTGTTTATATTAAAATTTTCCTAGAATTCAGGGGAGTTAGCACTAATTATATGTTCCCCTCATGATAACAAAGTAACCAAGTATAAATGCATGCATTTTTTTTTGGCGAGGAGCATGCATATGATTTTAGCATGAAGTCAAAGCTATTCATACCTGTGCCATACTTCAACGTGAAATGATTGCTGAAAGAAGCCAGGATTTGCTACTGGCACTGGAAATGCTTGTCTCTTTCCAGTTTACCTAAACCTTTTTCCTTGAACACCATACATTTTCTTATGGGCTTAATGCTTCAAATAAAAGCTATTAAGCTTTCCCCCTCTTAGGTTTGCGTTGTTCTGTGTTTGAATCAACAAGGTTCTGTCTTCTGTGTTCTCTCTTGCAGTGTCGACTGATATTTATGCTTCTTTCATAAAGAGAGCATCGATTGTGCTGTAAGAATATCCTTATTATCTAACATGGCTCATGTCATTTTCCCGAATAGTTCTAGTATTAAATGGTCTAGTTTGATGGTGACTGTGGACATAGAACTATAGGATTTGAATGCCCTACTCTCTCCCTTTAAAGTAGTATGTATGTTTGAACCTTATTTGGAATACTGATGACTGATAAATGTAATACTTATTAATTGCCTTAATTAGGGAGAACCTGGGAGATGTTGAAAGTGTCAGGACCTTGAGCATTCGATGAATAGAAAATCTGTTTGTTGCCTGAACCTATGGCAACTAGTGTAATCTACATCCCTTCAAAGCAGCCTTTCATGTAGTAGAAAAGGATTCACGATCCTGTCTCATTTATGCATGGACCAGTTGAGCGGCAGTAAAGCCCAACGAAACAAACATCTACACATATTTGTATTTGCTGTCTAATCATAGAGAAAACTTGAAAGGGAAATGCTGATAGTAGAAAAAAATGTACATATTGAAGTGATTAAGGCTCTAAAGGTTTCCGATTAAATGTGCTGGTAGGAAATGTCCCAGATGGAAATTGTTTTAACTTCATTTAATCTATCCGCTTGAACTCACTATAAGTTTATTGAAAGTGTTACTTTTGGTGTGCCTGCAAAAGCCCTTTCAAGTTAATGTAGTCATGTGTACATTGTGGTTCCTTTGCTTGTCTTTCTATTATAAATCACTTCTCATATCTTTATCCTAGAAATATGCATATCCATCTGTAAACCTCCCCCATAGTTAGTGCCCCTTTTTTCGTTTGCCAAAAGTTAGTTAATGCCACACCGGAGAGCCAGGTTAGTCAAGCTACTTTGTGAAAGGCCTTCATGAGTAACCTTTCTCAAGTATTTAAAGTGCCTGAATTGTGCGCCCTAGTTCCCATCGTTGATATAGTGTGAAAATTATCAGGCATAATCTCTAGTTTCTACAAATTTTGATGGCAGGATTGTGGATTATTGTTTCCGAAAACGGTTGCAATGGAATACCTGCTTTGCCCGTAGAGTAATCAGAGAAGGGGAATACTATGAAGAAATGATGCGCTATCTCCGGAGGAATCTTGCAGTATGTTCCTCAATTTCCCCTTTACAGATAATCGTTTAGGCTAACAATTATGCAATAGCTTGGTTGTACCTTGTTGGGGGTCATTTCCGCTTGTCAGTTGATAAACATCTCATGGCATTGATAAACCCATTCTTGTGATTTTTGAGATACTTTGTTTTGCATACTGTATCTGCCCAGTTACCGTTTCTATAAACTTTTTTTTTCATTGAGGTTTAAGATATTACTTCTACAATTTTGTATGGGTCTTTTATTGGTTGGTTAAATAACACTTTTCTCATCTGTTTGAATTGTTTACCTGAAAGCTTCGAAGATTTTAACACCATACACATTGGTTTGCAGTTATACCCATACCACCTTGCAGACTATATATGCCGAGTATTGAGGATCTCGCCATTCAGATATTACTGCGACATCCTTTTTGAAACTATGAAGAACGGTAATCCCTTTTGCGAGTTTGTGTTTCTTAAGCATCCTATAATCTTAGAGGTCACTCTTAATATCTTAGTTATTTGTCATCTGGCATAATGTCACATTTAAAAATAGAATAGGACTAATCCATGGTGGTATCTTGCTGTTTAAATTTATTCTGGTTGCATTTTTTGGGCAATGTCTAGCCTAAAGGACTAGCCCAAATTGGTCAAAATGTTCGTCATTGTTTCTGTTTTTATTAGTTGTAGAACAAGGGAACCTACTGATAGGCAACTGCAAGCCTGAAGCATCATTCCACTATTTTTTATCTTTCCACCTATTGCTTTATTATTATGGGTTCACGTGCGCTTGGGCGGCTTGGCGTTAAATATGGCCAAGTATCAGTCTTTGAGTTGTCAGGTTCGCTAATTTAGTAATGGTTAAAAAAACAAAAGTATTGCCCTATCTGTCTCCTGCTAAATTTTACGCAGGTCCTGGTGTAGAACATGAAGGTTTCATAAAAAAAAAACTCGACCACGGGGAGAAGATGTCCCCTGGTTTTGTCTTAAGAGGGGAGTACCAAACCCTTTAGGGAGGTATTCACACGACTTGCGAGCACCTGTGTTCGAGCCCAGGTGGGCGGCCTCTCAACTGTTGGCTCTACCAACCTAGCTACTGCTCGGTTCGCGCAACATGCAGGTTTCATGAAAATGGCTGTTTGAGTGTTTGTACTCTGACATATCATGCAAGCTGCATGTCTCCTTTTTTGTTGTATCCTGTTCCTTGAAAGTTCTGTTTCGAATAATTGTGTAACCTACACTTTTTCTAATGGAATGCTGTTGGTAGCATCCTGGAAAAGAATCTGAGAAGTACTTCCTTTTTTTATTTGCCAAATATACAATAAAAGATCTTACTGCTGGACATTCTTAATATCTCGAGGAATGATTTTTATAATCTTCCTGGCGATTACAACTTACATGCTTATCCACTTAAGCTCTGAAAATTAATTTATCCTACTAGGTCGTAAAATACCCCAATGTTTAACTATTACCATAGTTTGATTGCTTTTGCTGTACATTCTTGGATTGATTTATGTGATCTCGATGTAGTCTTCATGTTTGTACGGTAAACTTCTGAATACTTGTTTTCGCTGATCATTTATGGTAATAGTAAGTAGTAACCGCCCTGAAACAGTGGTGGATATCATAACTGAGGGAAACTTTCAGTTACTTTCATTGATGGCGTCCTTGTTTATATTTCTAACATGTTTCATTATGTTGCAGAACAACCATATGATAGTATTCCAAACTTCACTGCTGCTGATGCATTAAGGCTTACTGGTGTTGGGAGAAATGAGTTTATTGATATTATGAACAAATGCAGATCAAAGGTAGTACCGCGTATGATCTCATGGTTTTGACACTTTGTCATATGTTCATGCAATCTTGTGAAACATACATTTATTTCATACTAAAAAGTAAAAACCGATGCAGCATGGTTTACAGATATCAGAAAATAAGAAAAAACAGCTGAAATTTTCACAAACAAGAAAAGCATCTAGCCTTCAATCTAATGGATCCTAATAAAGGTAAGACAGAACCCTAAACCATATAAACAACTCATTCAGGTATGCTCTTAATGCACAATTGTGTTGTAATAGATTAGGTCTATGTAGAACACTAGACCATGCTGTGCACTTGCTTGGGCCAAGTCTAATTCATGTGAAAAGTGATGAATAATGAATGCACTAGCATGTTATATTTGTTCTTACTTCTTAGTAAACCTCTTCTTTCTTGTGATTTTTCATGTTCTATTCGATATTATCTTTCAGCAGTATTGATCATGCTAGCAGATAATATTTCTCTGTTGATTTTTTTCAGAAATTAATGTGGAAGCTGAACAAATCGATCGCAAAAGAAATGCTGCCTACACAACCTGTTGACTTCTCAGTTGAGCCTTGGTGGGGGGTTTGTCTTGTTAACTTTACATTGGAAGAGTTTAAGGTCAGTTACATTAATGTACTTTTGATAAATAGTACCATACTACCTACTCTTAATGTGAAAGATACAATGCCTGACCTTATATTTTCCCTCCTATATAAAGCTATTATTTCTTTATGAAGTATTTTTGATAAGATGTTATTGTTTTATTGTAGAAACTTTCAGAAGAAGAGACAACAACAATAGACAAAATATGCAAAGAGGAAGCCAATTCATATGTTCTTTTTGATCCAAAGGTTATAGATGGCCTTTATAAAAGAGGGCTTGTGTACTTCGATGTGCCTGTTTACCCAGACGACCGTTTTAAAGGTATTCATGAGATATTGTTGTGATTGTGATCGCAACACAGTGAGTAGTGTCGTAACTGTCGGTGTAATAACTGTTCCCTTCTTATTACCTTAGGTGAATGGGGGTATTTATAGGCACACCTCAACCACTCCCGTCGTCATTACATTTCTACCCTTTATCCACAGAAATATTCCTTCTAACACTAGGGAATATCCTAGAATATCCCAGTGGTATTACGATCATTGTCTACCTAGATTACCCGAAGCAACCAAATCCCGACATGTGTCCTGGTGGACCCTCACTGGACCCTCCGTTGGGGCTACTGGTGATCTCCCTTGAGCCATTTCCTCATCGGGTTTCAGCTAACTTGCGGGTTCCTTTTCAGGTGAGCCTTCGCTCTGTCACTGAAGGTCCTCGCGCCGCCTTCCTTCAGTCTCAGGGCTTCGCTACACTCTTCGTTCTTCGGGCTTCGTTGCCCCCCTTCGGCCTTCGGGCTTCGCCTCCGGGCTTCGTTGCGTCCCTTCGGCCTTTGGGTTTTGTCTCCGAGCTTCGTTCCTTGGGTTTCACTACGTCTTCTCGAGTCTAGCTCCTGCAGAGCATAGAGAGAATTATCCCTACCTTGACGTTAGCTTTGTTGTTTCGGTTTTTGGGATTTGACCATTGTGCCGAATTCAACGAACGGGGGTCCTCGCGGTACCATTCCCCCAACAGATATCTTGGAGGATACGATCAGAATTAAGCTAATTGATTAGCATTGTTGCTCATGTTGTTTTACATCTATATTCTGTGTTCATGCTTCCTCCTTATTTCATGCTGACATTGTTGTTGTGAATGTAACATTATGTTTTGTGAGCGCCAAGGAATGTTAGACAGCCATTCCTTAATTCATGACATTATAGTCTAAATTAAATCTTTTAATTTTTTTTTGATGGCAGAATAAAAATGTGTGGGTTGCATAAAGACCCTACTGTGTAGTCTTACCATTCTGGCATGTCTTCAGCATTCATCACGGTTACAACACATCACCAGTAGATAAACATTCTTCAGATTGTGTGTCTACTATATAACCTAGGTTTATACAAAAAGACAACACAAAAGATGTATAAAAATTTATAACATATGAACCTTCTATATGTGATTGCAAAATCATGTTTGATAGATCAATATCACATCTAATGGTGGCAAGTAAATTTTTTGCTGAAAAAATAACATGATCTTTTATTTTCCATCGCAAGATTCAAATTGCGCATCTGGGTTTGTTATTTTAGACTGCTATGTGGTATGCACATTTCAGCTAACGAAACATATATTAAGTTTACTAATATAGACTTTGAAAGAGTTTACATCGTTACTATTTGTTCAGTTTCCAGGCTTGAAAATTTTGTTTCTAACAAGGATCAATCGTATGAAGACCCAATTGAAGAGTAAGTGCTTGCAGCTCTTCTGTGCAATGACCTTCTATTTGATATTTATTTCACCTGTAAATTTCCATAGCCATGAAAGCAATGACTCGATTTTCTTGATTGCAGGCTACTGTATGCTGTATTTGTTGTATCAAGTGCTAATGCTACTGTCGCTGAATTGGCTGCAACTCTACAGGCTGACCTTTATCAGCTGCAGGCAGCTGCATCATTTGCTTGTCGATTGGGCTGGGCTGTAAAACTATTGGATGCAGACTCTGTTCTTAATGATGAAGGTGCACATGCGTTTCCCGGTAATATTCTTAGTGATGATGAAGAAGGTTCAAATACAAGTATCAACTCAGAAAAGTCTGGTCAACAATTGGTTAGCATGGATTCTGATGGACCCAGGAAAATATCTGGAGCTGCTCATGTGGGCTTTGTTGTTGATGCCAATGTTACTTCATACTTGATGATGGGTTCATTGTCCCCAGGTTAAATATTTTTAACTCTTTATTCTAATGCATAGTATTAGCCTATTAGGATTATTAGCTGAAATTTCTTTAAGATCATTCTGTTGGTAATTGTATTCTATTGTACGGCTGAAGATACTTATTTTTTTTATATTATGCTACCCCCATTTTCAAATAACTGTTACTGTTGATCTTACAATTCAAACTTTGACTACCAATTGTTAAGAAATATGTAAATTATTATAAATGTACAGTACTTTAAGTACTTTTGATGACAGATCTAACAACACCATTTTCATTATATGTAATTTAATATGTTGCAAGTTATTGTTACTCAAAGTTTGTATAGTGAAGTCAACAGTGACATTATTTAAAAACTGACAGAGTAAATTTGTGTAACATAGAAATCTAGCAATCTCTTCTCTTGCATAGCAGTGGTACAAATGGCAGTTTCGAAGTACCGGTTAATAGTTACTACATAGTCAAATACTTTTATGTATATTGTAGTTACTTCACGAGCCTTTTGCAGGTTTAAAATCTCATGCTGTCACACTTTATGAGGCTGGAAAGCTGGGTGATTCTTGCATTGCAGAACTATGTAGTGATCTGGCTAGTTTAGAGGGAAAGAAATTTGAGGGTGTTCTAGAGGAGTTTGCAAATCATGCATTCAGTCTGCGATGCTTCTTGGAGTGTTTACAATCTGGTGGAGTTTCTATGAACGAAGTGACTGATTATGCTGGTGAAGCTTTGCATGACATTGACAGTGCTACTGGCCATTTGGCCAAAGTAAATATCGAGGTTGTTCATGATGATAACCGTGATGAATTACCCCATCATAACCAGTGTACAGGTGATTTAGATAATAGTGATGGGAATATATTGTCACCAGCAATGGCTTTATCTGAAAGTGGGGAAAACATGGTGAAAAACGACTCAGAGAATGGTTCAATCACGCAACTAGATGTTTCAACTGACACTCGAGTGTCAAAGAACAAAAGGAAGTACAAAGTTGATATTCTTCGATGTGAGAGCTTAGCCTCACTTGCCCTGGCAACACTGGAACGTCTGTTACTCCGGGACTATGACATTATTGTTTCAATGGTTCCTCTTCCTTCTTCGTCAGTTCTTCCAGGCCCTTCAGGCCCAATTCATTTTGGCCCACCTTCTTATTCCTCCATGACACCTTGGATGAAGCTACTATTGTATACAGCAGGGCATTGTGGACCGGTATCTGCTATTTTCATGAAAGGACTGCGTTTTAGACTGCTGCCTGAACCATTAGCTGGTTGTGAAAAAGCACTGATATGGTCTTGGGATTGCTCTGTGGTGGGTGGACTAGGAGGGAAGTTTGAAGGGAGCTTAGTCAAGGGCAACCTACTGTTACACTGCTTGAACTCGATGCTTAAACAATCTGCTGTGCTGGTGCAACCACTTAGTATAAATGATTTAAACGCATCTGGAAACCTTGTCACTGTCGATATTCCTTTACCCCTAAAGAATGATGATCAGTCAATTGCATCTGCGGTAGCTCACACTAATCTGCCAAAGGAACAGGTCTTAAATTTGACCTCTGTATTGAAAAATCTATCCAGTAAATTTGAGCTGACAACACTTGGTTACCTTCGTTTACTAAGACTTCAAAGGATTGATGAACCGGAAAAATTTGACCCAGAAAATTTAAATTATCAGTGGGTGCCTTTGAGCTTGGAGTTTGGGATTCCGTTATTCAATCCGAAGTTGTGTGAGAGGATTTGTGAAAGGGTGGTTGCATCCCATATGCTTCAGAAAGATGATCTAACTGAACATTGTGATGTGATGCAAAATATAAGAAGGCAACTGAGAGAACTTTGTAGTGAATATCAAGCAACAGGTCCAATAGCAAAGTTGTTTAATAAGCGTGGAAGCTCAAGGGACACACCGCGCAGCTTAATCAACAGTATTAGTAGCAGATGGAATCTCAGTAATGACCCTTCAACTCCAACCAGCGGAGGAGCCCCAAGTGAACATGAGAGGCTGAAATTTGCTGGACGGCAGAGATGCCACACAGAAGTTGTGAGCTTTGATGGGAGCATTGTCAGGTATTTCTGAATATATTACATTCTTTGGAGTAGCTTTCATGCAATAAGTTTGATTTGATTACTACTCATTGGTGACTTATGCTTATGTTCTGAATTTCTAAAGGTCATATGCACTTGCTCCTGAGCACAATGAGGCCGCCACCAAACCTATCTCCGAGGAAAACTCATCCGTACATGATGTAAAACCAGATCCAGAAGAGACAGACAGCAAGGACGTAGTCTTGCCAGGAGTTAATCTTATATTTGATGGAGCCGAATTACATCCCTTTGATATTGCTGCTTGCCTTCAAGCACGCCAACCTCTTTGGCTTATAGCTGAGGCATCAGCAGCTTCATCGGCATTTGTATGATGTGTCCATAACTCCATTATAGCCATTATGATTCCAATATCTTCAAGTTGGTGGATGAAAATTCATTCGTTGCAAGGCGGCTCCTCAAAGGCACATATTATCAGTCTGATTCTTAGGAAAACCAAAGTAGCAGGCTGCTGCTTTTTGCGCTATCACCAAGTGCTTTCATACGAATTGACTGGATGGAGCTCATCAACTGGGGAGATGCATTTTTTGAAGCCACCTACTCCATCATATGTAAGTACACGTCTTCAAGCTGGCGCTTTATTTGTTTCTCAAGTTGTGCCAAGGTTTGGACAGCAACTTGCTGAGAATACTGAATACCTGAATGTTGATTTTGGAGGTTGCCCATTGTGGATCAGCTCAAGTTACCATGCTCAAATAGACGCCTGAGATTGTTTCATGTGAGTGCCAGTAGTGACAGTGTTTTCTCCGTAAAACAGTGTTCTTTTTGTGTGATTTAGATTCCTTTATTTCAGTACCTAATGGAGAAGGCTTCCAATTATGAAAAGAGAATCAAACTGAAAATTCACGTACTAGATTGAACTGGTTTGAGACAAATCAGGATTGTTATACTTTTTTTCTTTTCATGCCCCTTTAGAACTGTTCTTTCTATATCATTATACTTTTTTTCTTTTCGTGCCCTTTTAGAACTGTTCTTTGATCGATCATGTGATTTAGCCTTGGCCTTTTGGGTGTAACGTAATGCTCTCATTATTTGCAGGATTCTTGGCCAATATATTACTGTACGTTTCAATTTTGTTTGAAATTTCGTAGTGAGTACTCCTACTTTAAGATTATCTGCAAGGATTTGAAGCTCGTCTAGAGGATAGGAAACAGCTGTAGATTTTTTGTTGTGTGAAAAACAGATTGTCATATAGTATAGCTGTTTGGTGTATAATAGCACAGCTTTGCTTTGTAATACGTGTGGGTCCCGGGTTTTATTGGGACCAGCTTGTCAATTTTTTTACATTTACATGAAGAACTGTTAGCTCGGCTTCCTTCTAATTTCACCAAAACGATAACCAAGTCGGGTACATTTTCGCAGCAAAGAAGCATGCATATACACTTCCGCACATATGTTAGAGGCATTACAAAAGCATATATCCAACCAAGTTCCAAAAGAAGAACCACAAAGAATGGCAGCAGCTGGAGTGAGAGCGGTTCGCCAACTCCACCTCGCTCCTATTCTTTGGACGCTCTTGTGCTACTCTTTGAAAATTGGTGAAAAATGTCTTTTTTCTTTTTGAGAAAATCAAGTTAGCCAGTGGATGACATTATTAAGTACCATCCAAAATCTCAACTTCAAATTCAATGTATTTTAGGTGGAAAAAGGACAAGTGTTACTAGGCCTTTAGTCATCGGCTCAATTGGATTTTTGATCTGTGGGGGCTTGTTTACAAGGACATGCCGAAGCTGTCCTTGTCCTCCATGGGTCAAGCCGAAGGTGGACGCTCCCAAAATGCCAAGACCGGCAAGGTCTCTACTACTCAACACTAGAAAAAGAGGAAAAACGAAGACCCTCCATCGCAGGGAGCCTGAAAGAAGAAAGCTCCATCTCTAAAGAAAAGGTCTTGCCCACTGGCCTTCGATGACTTAGTGGATGTGGAAGGTCTCGAAGGCTCTGAAGCCATTCATGCAGTGCCTCTTTGACAGGCACCCCCAAAGGACACGTAAGAAACGTCTACCGCTTCGTCGAAGCTTGTTGCTACTGCCCCAGTGGACCTCGCCACCCTCATATTCAGTGACGACGAAGATGACGAACTGCTAGATTCGCATGTTGCTGCAGACACAACGGAGGGAGGTGGCGAGGAGTCCGAAGGAGCGAAAGATGCTGAAGGAACAGGAGTCATATCCAACTCCAGGTCGTCATCCTCTAGTTCTTCTGCTAAGTCTAGCTCCTCTGAGGGCCACGGGCCACTGCTACCGAAGGGGAGCGGAGCGGTTCGCCAACTCCACCTCGCCATGTCGGCAAAAGTCCTATTTCTTTTAGTGAGGTGTGCGATGCTAAGGTAATCAACATCGAAGCATTGAAACTTGCTTCGTTTGCGCCAAGCTCTGGGAAGGTGAAAGATGTGAAAAAAATGTTCAGCAGCTTCACCCTTCCCGAGCTCGAGCTTCAACTCGAGCGGAAGCCTTCCACTGAACTTTTGGACGCTTCGGATGTTGCTATTAGAAAGGTATTTTGTATTGTTATTTTGCTCTCATTTGCATACCCATGCTCATACTACTGTAGTACCACATGTCATGCTTCTCTCATGCGCTCAACAAGGACATTTGCAGCACCTAAAGGCTCGCACGAAAAATGCCAAAGCTCTAAGGGCCATGTACCAGGCACGGACAGAGAAAGCCGAAGTCTAGAAGAGGAATTACATGCGGCAAACGAAGGAGGCCGTTCTGTGGTTGCAAGAGCTCGAACGAGAAGTGGGCACCCTTTGCTCGAATAAATTAGGCCTAGAGGAAGAGGTAGTTGTTCTTTGCAAAAACTTAATGGCATCCAAAGCTAACGTGTCGGAGCTTCAAGCCCTCTATAATGCTGAAAAAGCTGAAGCCCAACGGCTGAACGAAGAATTAGAGCAGGCGAAGCAGCTGTCTAACAAAGTTGCTAAAGAGCGGTTAGAGATCCTGGAGCCGAAGGCTATTGCGGCTAGCGAAGCTATCAGTAAGACCTTTGAAAAAAATCAGTGCTTCGGCCGTGCCTCCAATGCTTAAGGATGTTGGGCTTGGCAGCCTCCTCGAATGGATCAATGATACTAGCAACAGTCTTCTGCCTACAACTCAACTATATGGTGACTTTTGTGCCATGGTCTCAGCTAGAAGCGTAGTCCAATCAATTGAAATGAATGGTTGTGACCATCACACGGAGCTTTAGAAATCATCATTTTGCTATCCTTCGGATATGTCCACTACGGCTGTGATGAAGGCGTCAAAGGCTACTGCACGATCATTCACCACCAATTACTGGTGTAAACATGGTCGTGAACTAGCCCTTGGAGAGACAGAGAACAACCATCAATGAGTAATCTCCTTAGTTACACCTTCAAAATTTTTTACTATCTGCCCACATATTTCTGATCTTTTCATCATGCAGGCGAAAACAAAGGGTGGTGCCTCTTCTGCAAGACCTTCTGCCCCTCCAGCCTCACAAGCTACCGCTTCGCAAAATGTTGGGGACACCACGAAGGTGGTCGAAGATAGAGGGCATGTGTGAGGAATGAGCGATGTCCTGTTTTAGACTTGGAACGCCATGTTGCTTATTGTAAGATATACACTTATTTCTTGTTAAATGTTTTAACTGCCTTTGCTCCCTACGTAGGTCCTCTCTTCGGACACTATGCATGTAGCCGAAGATGCCGTTTCCATCACTATGATGCGGGATAATTTTTTATGTCATGGTCTTGTTGGGATTCCTTCCACCATAGTCACCCAGCCATCGTATTTGACAGGTACTAGAGAGCAAAGTCTAGGGCCTATGATAAGATGAATGTGAACTGTAAAGAATTTTGGGAGTCATTTTGTCCTTCGATTTTAGATATTCAAAGGGCTGAGCGGGAAACCTGTAGGATTGCGCATGGAGACTTTGCGCCTCCGCATATGTTCGTCGAATCGAAACCCGAGTCGGAAGATGAAAATTATGGACTCATGCCTGGTCATTTTCAACTTTGCTACCACCGGGGGCCTAAATCTTCGCAAATAATGTGATATATTGAAGACAGAAGTGCTTCACCTACGTCCTCATCTAGCACCTCTTTGTCTAGCTATATTGGATCCCCGTTAGATCCAACATAGCCCTTTCATGCTAGTCAGGGCATTGACTTTCAATTTTGTTTCAGCCGATGGTATAAAGACTTTGTAGATCTTGGTGTCGATGAATTTGCGGAATAAACTCGTTGAGTTTGCAGTGATTATTATCTTCCATTACATGTTGAACCTATCTACTGGATCGTCGCTCCCCTTATCTCCTACGTCGTACGGGCCTTTAGCAGCTATATGCGCGAAGCGTCGAAGGAAGGAACTCCGTCCCCACCTCGACTTTTAATCCATAGGGACCTTTAGTGGCTACGTACGCGAAGCATCGATCAAAAAAATGCCCCCAACTTTTAAGCAGCAGGGACATTCGATAGCAACGTGTGCGAAGCGTCGATCGTAAAAACACCGCCCCCCTCAACTTTTAAGCCAAAGGGACCTTCGGCAACAACGTGCATGAAGGGTTGATCGAAAAAACGTTGTCCCCCCTCGACTTTTAAGCCGCAAGGACCTTTGGATGCAACGTGCACAAAGCGTCGATCGAAAAAACACCGTCCCCCCCCCTCGACTTTTAAGCCAAAAGTACCTTCGACAGCAATGTACGCGCAGCGTCAATCAAAAAAACGTCGTGCCTCCGACTTTTAAGCCAAAGGGACCTTCGACAGCAACGTGCGTGAAGCGTTGATCAAAGAAACGCTGCCCCTTCCCCCGACTTTTAAGCCGCAGGGATCTTCAGTAGCAACATGCGCGAAGTGTCGATCGAAAAATGATGCCCCCCCCCCCCCACTTTAAAGCCAAAAGGACCTTCAACAGCAACGTGCGCGAAGCATCGATCGAAAAAAAACACCATCCTCTTCGACTTTTACTTAATAATTATTATAAAACGGAAATGGTTAAGTGCTTTTTTGTTTCTCAAATGTCTCTTTTGCCTTTGGTGCAGGGAATGCACTCTTAGCCCCCGTCTTTTAAGTCGAGAGGTGCCGCCTTCTTTTTGAGATCGGGCAACACTTCGGCTTTTGCTTCTGAAGGTCTCTTTTGGCTTCAGTGCGGGGGCAGACACTCTTATCCCCTGTCTTTTAAGTCGAGAGGTGCGCCGCCTTCTTTTTGAGGTCAAGCAACACTTCGACTTTTGCTTCTGATGGTCTCTTTTGCCTTCGGTGCGGGGGCAGACACTCTTAGCCCCCGTCTTTTAAGTCAAGAGGTGCGCCACCTTCTTTTTAAGGTCGGATAGCACTTCGAATTTTTCTTCCGAAGGTCTCTTTTACCTTAGGTGCGGGGGCATGCACTCTTAGCCCCTGTCTTTTAAGTCGAGAGGTGTGTCGCCTTCTGTTGGAGGTCGGGAAGCACTTTGGCTTTTTCATGCGTTAAATAGATATGCTTGGGTGCAATTGAATAACAATTAACTTGCCATAAGAGCGAAAATAAATATGCTTTGGAATAAGGACAACTACAAAGTAACGTATATGCTTCATACCTTTGCCACGGGTTTGCATCCGTGTTAAGACGAAATGTAAGATGTCTTCTATTTAGACATTCCATACCACGACTTTTATGGCGAGTCTTTGGCCCACCTCCTTTTGTTGATTGGTGTGCTTCCTTCTATCTAAGGCTTGCACCACTTTGATGATGAATTATGCATAAATTCCACATATATACGTGCTTTCTTAGGGGTAATTTCATATATATTAAAGAGGATTTACAAAGGTTACTGCCTCGTTAAAAACTTCACACCCTGACGAAAGGTTCCCCCCGTGAGGAAAAGAGTACAACACCTATACATTGTTTTGATTGAAATGCGTAATTTAAAATTGCATAAATGTAAAACTGTTGCGGGTATTTCACCCATTAGTACGAAGACACCTTTTTGATCTTCACTATGCATAAGACTTGCGAAGGTTGCCAGCATTCCATGTGTGCGGAAGCTCTTTCCCTTCGACAGTAGCCAGGTGACAAGACCCAAGCCTCATAGAAGTCTTTACCAAGAAATGTCCATCCCACCTGCTCTGTAATTTTCCCACAGTTGAAGCATTGGTAAGCCTTCGCAGTACTAGGTCTCCAGGAATGAACTCCTTTAGGGATATTTTCTTGTCTCTCCATCTTTTAGTTTCCTCCTGATATTTTATCAAGTTTTCGATGGCCTGCATTCTAATCTCCTCCAGTGCATCCTTGGATATCAATTATCACTTTGAGCTGATTCAGCCATGACTCAAAATGATTTATTTTTACATTCCTCTGGAGTCATCGCTTCTTCGCCGAAGAGCAAACAAAATGGCGTGAATCTTGTTGGCCTTGTTGCCATTGTCCTCACTGACCACAAGATCTTCGACAATTCTTCAATCTATTTTCCTTTTGGCAAACCTTGTAGACGCCTTGCGACACCAGGTAGGATGATACCATTCGCCCTCTCCATAGCTCTGTTTGATTGTGGGTTATATACTGACGCAAAGTGGACTTTAATTTCTAGGTCTTCACAGAATTTCCTGAACCCTTCGCTGTCAAATTACGTGCCATTGTCAACTGTCACTTCACGAGGGGCGTCGAAGTGGCAGATGATGTTTTGCCACAAGAATTTTTGGACATTTTGCGATGTTATGTTCACCAACGACATTGTTTCCACCCATTTGGAGAAGTACTCGACTGCGACGATAGCATAGCGCAAATTTCTTGGGGCAGCTGATAACTGACCAATGATGTTAATTCCACATTGCGTTATGGGCTAGATCAGTGGAATGAGTTGTGTGTTTGTCGAAGGCCTGTTCGAGCCCTTGGCCGAGTATTGGCACTTCACGCAGCTTCAGAATGTGGACTCCGCATCAGAGATGGCCTTCGGCCAAAAGAAACCTTACCTAAATGCTTTCCCAACAAGTGCACGAGTGCCGATATGCGAGCCACATAGTCCTTCGTGTATTTCTTTCAACAAGTTCCGCCTCTCTGCCTGAGATATGCACCAAAGAATCGGTGCATATACTCTCATCTTGTACAAGTCGGCTCCCACAATTTTATAGTTTCTAGCTCTTTGCGCCATACACTTTGCCTCCACATGATCTTTGGGATCGTAGTAGCCTTGAAGGTAGGCCATTGTAGGGGAGCGCCAGTCTTCGCCCTCAATGACAGTGACAGAACGTGTCACCTGCAAAGGGGCCTCGACAGCTGGCACCTTCAACTTCTAATAAAAAACATTCGACAGAATTGGCAGATGTTGCACTACGGCCTTTGCGAGGTTATCGGCCTCAAAGTTGTCATTTTTGGATATGCTTTTGACTGTAAACCCCAATTAATGCTTTTCTATGCTTCGCACTGCTGCCACATGGTTAACAAGTTCTGGCTCCTTCACCTGAAATGTCTTGTCAATTTGGCTTGCGACCACCCTAGAGTCTGTCTTGACCAGGATCCTCCTAGCGCCCAGTGCTCGTGCCTTACAAAGCCTAAGGAAAGTTGCTTCGTACTCTGCGATGTTGTTTGTCAATTGAAACTCAAGCCTAGCTGCGTATCACAACCTCACACCTAAGGGTGAAGATACCATCGCCACCACGCCAGCACTCGAACCCCCCCCCCCCCCCCCAGGCTCCATCACAATACACGATCCATACTGGGTCTAACGGGATTTCCTCCGGAGCTTCGGCCTGCGACATCCAGTCTACTAAAAACTCCGCTAAAGCCTGAGATTTTATCAGCGTCCTCGTGACGAAGGCCAACATGAATGGTGCAATCTTTGCGACCCATTTTCCAATTCTTCCTATGGTTTCATGATTTTCAAACATGTCGCGGAGGGGTAAGGAGGTGGGCATTGTTATTTTGTGAGCTACGAAATAATGGTGAAGCTTTCGCGATACCATCACCAGCGTGTAAGACATCTTCTACATCTAAGAGTAGAACCTCTTTGGTCCTACGAAAGCTTCTGAAACATAGTATACCAAAAATTGCTGCAATTTGTCATTTACTTGCATCTCTTGCACAAGTACATCACTTACTGTCAAAGGAGATGCCGTTATGTGTAGCAACAACTCAGCCTTGGGATCTAGGCTAGATAGGGTTGTGAGCTTCATCAGATTTTCTTTAACTCGTCGAAGGCATTCTGCTGCTCCATCCCCCATTTGAAAGGGTGAGAGCCTTTAGGTTTGAAGAAAGGCAGGCTTCACTCGGTGGATCTGGCAATGAACCGGCTTATAACTGCCAATCTTCCTACTAGGCGGTGTTCTTGTTTCCTACTCCGGGGGGAGGGGGGTCTCATGTTAAGCATTTCTTGTATTTTCTGAGGATCTACTTCGATGCCCCTTTTTGAGACCAAGAAGCCTAGCAACCTTCCAGATCGTACACCAAATGCACATTTTCTGGGTTTAGCTTTAGTCCTGCACTTCGCAGATTTTTGAAAGTTTCTCAATGGTCAGCGAGGTGTTTGTCCCCTCTGATGCTTTTGACCACTATGTCATCAAAGTATGCTGAGATATTTTGCCCCAGCTGTGACTTCAACACTATTTGGACAAATCTAGCGAAGGTGGCACTAGCATTTTGAAGGTCGAAGACCATCCTTACGAAACAATATATACCGAAGGAGGTTTTAAAATTTGTTTTTTCCTTGTCCTCCTTTGCCATCCAAACTTGATGTACCCAGGATATGCATTCAGAAAGCTCAACATCTCACAGCCAGCAGTGGAGTCCACCAATTGATCAATACGTGGAAAAGGAAAGTCATCATTCGGACATGCTTTGTTAAGGTCTGTAAAATCTACACACATCCTCCATTTGCCATTACTTTTCTTGACTAGCATCGGGTTGGCCAGCCACTCAGAATGCAACACTTTGTGTACCACTCTGGCGTCAAGCAGCTTTTGCACCTCAGCCTTCGCTGCATCATCTCTCTCTTTTGAAGCCTTCCGAAGCTTTTGCTTCTTTGGCTTTGCATTCAGGTCAACATTTAGAGTATGTTGGATGATTTCTCTATTGACTCCTTGCAAATCCTTCAACGACCAAGTGAAGACTTCTTTGTTGTTGCAAAGGAACCATATCGTCCTTCGCTCGGCTTCCTCTGTGACCTTAGCTCCAATGGCAATTGCTCTATCTAGCCTGTATTGACATAGCAGCACCTTCTTGGTCTGGCCTTCGGGTCTAGCTTTCATCACCCGCTGTGTCTGCGACTGTTCTTCGTATTCCTCAGGTTTCATCGGAGGTCCTGCTACTACATGTGCATTTTGCCTGCCTAGAGTATTTCCCACTTGAATTCTACGGACCACCTGTTGATCTCCAAACACAGTTATGACACTTCTTGGACTGGGCATTTTCATGCATAAATACCCAAGTTGTGGTATTGCTCATAATCTATTTAGGACTCCCTGTCTGAAAATTGCACTGTAAGGATAGATAATATCAACCACATCAAAGATAATATCCTCCGTCCGAAAGTTTGACCCTTCGCCAAATGAAACCGAGATCTCTATTTTTCCCAGAACGTTAATTGCTTTTCCCCGAAGCCTAGCAACGGGGATCCAGCTTGCCGAAGGTCATTTCGCTGCAGACCTATCCTATCAAAAGTTTCGGCAAAGATGATGTCTGCCAAACTTCTGCCATCTATTAGGATTTTGTGCACTTCATTTCCTGAAATGTTTGCAGTGATGACAAATGCGTCCTTATGCGGGTAATCTAGGACCCTCATGTCCTCCTGTGAAAAGGTAATGGGTACATGAGACCACTTCGAACGAACATAAGTAGGGCCTATATCGACATGGTTAACCTTCCACATATATTCTTTTTATTGTCTCTTCGATTCGGTTTCCTGACTGGATCCTCCAGTGCCAATAAAACATTGAATATACGGTTTACTGTGTTCACCGATCTGCTAGTTTCTGGAGGGGCTTCGATTGCTGGTCTTGGCAGAAGGGGTATGAGTTATACTTGAAAAGCTATCATCTGACCAAAAGTCTAGTTCGACGGAGTCGAAGGTGTAGGAACGTATGGCTACGGTGCAGCCATTGGTCGCCACTGATTAGCGAATGCCGAGGGGTTTGGGCCATGGGTCTGATTGGATTCCCATGCGTCACCCTGTCTAAAATGTGCGGCATGTTGCACGACTCTTGCGAGATCGAAAGGTTGCTTCCCTAGGCTTTCTTTCATGGATATGACCTATGAGCACTGCTTAGTCCTATGACCAGCACCTTCGCCATGCAACTCACAGTATAATGTGGCTGGGTCCCACGGAGCCCATCCTTCTTGACCGCCTCGACCTCTACCACTTCGGTTGCCTCGAGTACCCCCATCTCGTGTTTCGATGAACTCTTGCACGACCTCAACTGGTCTGGAGTCTATCTAGTTGATTTCTTTTTGCTTTGATGTGTACTCAAACACTTCAGTTTTTTTCGTATGCTTTGGCTTGTCCCTCGAGTGGCCAGCGTCCGGTCCCTACTTGATGAATTTGGCCTTGATGTCTTCAACGTTGCCAGCTCACTTTTCCTCCAAAGATGGTCCATTTCAAACCTCGCATACTCCTCCATCTTGTTGAAGAGCTCTTGGACACTCTCTGGTCTTTTGCGTATAAGCTTTTCTCCCAAAAGTCCTCCCTTGATGCCCTGGATAGCAGCGTCAATGATAGTATCTTCTCTCAAACCCTTCGCCTGGCAGCGAACGTGCATAAAGTGACGCATATAGTTCTGCAGCGTCTTCGACGGCTGTTGCTTGACTACGAATAGGTTGCCGATGGTGACCTTCTCTGCCCAATTGCCCTGGAAATTACTATAAAGGGCATTACACAATTGCTCCCATGAGTAAACAGATCCTGAAGGCAAAGTGGAGTACCACGACCTTGCTATTCCCTTGACCGCCAACACAAAAGCCTTCGCCAGCGTTGTGTCATAATGAATTCCTTTGGATCTGACTCCCCGTCAAACATCACCACTCTCGACATCTTGAAGTCCGAAGGCCATGACTCGTTTTGTAAACCAACAGAGTGGTGATTCTGTATTGCCAACGTGTGACCTATGTTGAAGGTCTCGCATTAGCCGTACTGTAAATGCTGACGAATGAGTGATCACGTGGGTCTGCTCGCCCCTCCCCCCATTGCAACCTGTTGATTTCTTCTTGTATTTTTTTCAGAGTTCTTCTGGCTTCGTTAGATCGACGGCGATACTCAGCGGCTTTCCGACTCGCTGCCAAGGTATCTAACATACGCTTTTTCTGCGCAATTTGCCTCTCTAATTCTTCGGATCCTAGCATGGCCGCCCTTTCTTCTTCAGTTTCTTCTTCTTTGTCTTCATACTCTCCCAAGTTATTGAAGTCGTCAAACTCTTCAACAAGATATGCTTTTCCCCTTTCTCTTGCCAAAGCTTCGAAGCGGGCACGAAGGTTAGCTTCTACCCTTCGTATTGCTGCATTTGCATCTTCTTGGAGAGCTTCTTCGTGACGAGCTTCGCCATCGCCTGGGACCACCATATTTACAGCATTGTGTCCTTGTTGGTCGCCGTCAGCTCCACCGGTCGAAGTGTTGACTGGCTCTGACACAACCGAAGTGAGTGTTTTGGCCGAAGCCCCTACTGGAATCAGTTGCTCCGGTAATGTTGCTGATGTACCGGGTGGCTTCAACCTCTTTTTAGGTGGCATGACTTCGCAATGTTCAATCCCATGGATGGCGCCAGCTGTTAGTAACTAGGGTAACCGAACACAGGGATGGGCCTTCGGCTTCTCAATGGGAATCGAAGGCTGTTTCATGTGACACGATTACAGGAAACTGTGCAATATTGTTAATGTCATCTGTCTTTTCAGTTATAGTGCCAGCCTATTTATAGCCCGTACTCAACCACTCTCTATAATAATTTACAACATTACCCCTCTATTTGCCACATTTATAGCATATTCTAGGATATTTTGGTACAATCCTAAGTATATTAGCATATTTACATCTGTACCCTTCACCATCACATGGATTCTAGTGAATGCCGCACCTTCGGCCGAGTTCCCAAAGGTCTATCTCAAATGGGACCTTCGACGTACTTTCGGTTGGCTTCGTCGTGGCGTCACGAGTTGGCCTTCGGTTAACCTACGAAGGTCCGCCAGAGGTTTCACCTACGATGATACTGGTCGTCACGAGTTGACCTTCGGTTGACCTCCGAAGGCCTGAGTCGTTTGCCTAAAGGGTCCATTTGTCATCTAAAATTTTCTAAAATAACATAATTGTATTCTTCATCGGTAAATAATGTTCACCGGAGATCTTTAACTCACCATCCGAAAGAGACATGTGAGACCATTCCCTATCAGTCCTCATGCACGAGCACTCAGAAATGCCATGCGAAACGTGTGGCTATTACTGGATGAGCGTCACTTCATTTGTTCAGGTCCGGAATGGCTTCTTGTGTTGCCGTATAACCTGGGCACCGATGTGTGGTGGGGAGGGGGGGGGGGGGGGGAAGTGGGTGCAAAACTCCTCCGCAGCTTCTGTCCAGTTTCTATGCGAGTACTGGTGCTCCGTCCGGCAAGACAACGGGCATTTTGATGATAATGGGAAGAAGCCGATATATATCTCTAGAGAAACACAAGAAACAGAAACCGAAGAGCAAATGTACGAGATGGGAGCTGCCACCAGCGAACTGGGTCAAGATTAATGTGGATGGTGCCTACGACTCATGCACGGGTGATGCAGGCATCGGGATCATCGTACGGGATGACCAAGGGAAGGTTGAACTCACGGCCTGGAAGGTGATTTTCAATAGTACAGATGCTGAAGAGGTAGAAGCACTTGCATGTAGAGATGGCATACTCCTTGCAGTTGAGTGGTGCCGTAAGAAGGCGGTGCTAGAGTCAGATTGCAGCTCGGTGGTGGCCCTTCTTAATAGTCCGGATGCCATCGATCCCGTTTGAGCTTTATCATCAAGGAAACAGTGGAAATAAGCAGGCGATTACCAGATTTTGAGGCAAAACACGTGTAGAGGGAGCAGAATGGTGCGGCTCATGAACTCACACAGCTGGCAAAGCGAAAAAGACATGCGGCATTGTGGCGTTTGAAAACTCCAGCGTGTGTTAGAACAAATTATTGCTCGAGATTGTAACCACGTCTTTGAGTCATTAATAGATCTCCCTTCTCTTCGCAAAAAAAGAAAAGACATGCTTCTACACGTTCTCGAACCACATGGATGGATGGATCATAAGGTCACAGATGCGTCACTTCTAGGCATTTCTAGTCAATGAAGAAGATTCCAACTCGAAAAGACAATTTAGTTTGTCTTGGAAACACATAAACGAAGCAACAATTACACTGGAAAAGCATCCTGCCAGCCTAGCTAGCAGGTGAAGAGAAACATGGACATTGGGATACATTTCATGGTTGATGAGCTGAAATTCAACTTTTTATGCTAAACCCTCGAGCCTAACCGGACAACATGCACCCCGTGTCCGGCGCTCAGAATATGCCGGAGAGCAGGCTCGCGGCACTGGAGAGCGCGGCGCCGGTGATGGCGAAATGGACGATCTTATCGGAGTGCCCGCCGGCGTCCCCCGTCAGCGCCACCGCCACGCCGGCAATCGCACCTGCGACCGCGCTGTTCTTCTGCAGAACCAGATGCACTTCGTTACTTTGTTTTTACTTTTTTTTCCCTTGAGAACTCCTCATTTTAGAGTTTGATCTGAAAACTTAAACAGCAACTAGATTAGGAAATGGCACCCACCCAGTCATGGCATCCTCTAGCCTCCCGTAGGCCGTACGTTATCCCAGAGTGAACCCCGGCTGCCAATCCTGCCAGGAAAACGGAGCTGTACTTCAGATTTATTTTTGAAGAGGGGAGAAGAAAATATTGCAGTTTCCCTGCTTGAACACTAACCCCACTGGAAAGCCTCCTTGCCAGCCGATTTGACCTGCAAAGGCGTAACATCGGCATGAGTCATCATAGAGAGACGATTTTTTTTTTTTTTTTTTTTTTTTGAGAGCGGTCGGTCTAAGGGACAAGAAACTAAGCAGCAGAAGAAATCTCATCTCAGTGTGGGCTGGCCACTTACCACTGCGTCAAGCGACTTCTGGCCATCATCCCCTGCATGCGGCGATGTCGAAACAAGCACCAAACATGTTAGCTCTGGCTGAATGAAAAAATTAAGAGGACGAAACGGCCGGCGATCGTGTCCTTTCAGATTCAGATCGTTAGTACCTCTGATGCTGGAGAAATGGCTCCTCTTCGGGCCGCTGGCATCCAGCCCAGCCGTGTCACCTCCTGAAAGCCCTGCAAACCGTGCCATGATACATGAGCACAAGTCGTTGCCTTTTCTCGCTACGAGGAATCTGAACGCGGCATTCGTGTAGGAATTGCAGAGTTTTGTGTTGCAAGATGGTGGCAGCAGGTACCTTCGACGGTGACGAAGTATGCCTCGCGCGAGACGGCCCGGGCGGCCCCGACACCGGCGGCGCGGATGAAGCTGTCGGCGACGCGGCTGAGGAGCGGGTGGCCGAGGTCCAGCAGCCACGGCCTGTCCATGCTCGCCACCTCGTCCTTCAGCGTCCGCGTGTCCAGCCTGCTGCCCATCTCTCCACTGCCTCTCGCGCTCCCCTCGCCTGTGCTCGCTTGCGCTGCCTCGACACGTACCACTCACCACTAGTACTCAGGACACAGCAGTAGAAGTGCCGAGCCTTGTAGGCAACGGTGCCGGGGTTTAACGCCGCGAGGCGGCCTGACGCGTGTACGAGGCCCGGCACGTGTCCGCGGTCGTGGCGAGCGCTCTGCGGCGCGCGTGGACACGCACGGGTGTTTCCTGGGCTTCCCGTACCAAAGAAACCGGAGCGTGGCAGACAGAAACGGACGGGGAGTTTTTTTATATATTTTTTATTAAAAATTTAAATAAATAGATTTTCCGTAGGAGAAATTGCAAAACTAAGCCTTCTGAGAGGGCGGTTAGGCCTCCCGCGTTAACCGGCGGGAGGCCTAACCACCCCCTCGAAGGGCGGCAAGGGGGCTAACCGCGCCCTCTGAGGGGGCAGTTAGTACCTTTTTTTTTTCCTAAAAATATCATTTTTTAATTCAAGAAATAAAAAAGGGCTTTAAGAAAATTTAAAATTTAAATTTGGAGTAGGATATGTAATAGTCGGAGAATAAAAAATCAGTAATTAGCACTCGCAGCATATTACGTGGGTATAGGGTGCGAATGACGATAAATATAGTATTAAACATAGGGTGAAAACATTATATAAGATTGTAACCGTGACGACACGACGAGGAAATAAATGTGGCATGTACGGTTCACTAAGACCTATTTATTAGTGTGTCGATCCTAATCATAACATGCCTTAGGGAGTGAAAGTATATCGGGTTACATTAGATACTCTCTACTGAGTGCATCTAGGATACTTTCCCTTTTAGAGGGCATCGGGACCTGCCGCCTTAGCACGGCGGGCTCTCTCCCGCTTCCTTTCCCTCTCAGCCTCCTAAGCCTGAGCCACGGTACGGTCGTGCGCCGCCTTCCTCATACGCTCTTCTTCCTCCAGCTTGAGGCGAAGTTCCTCTTGCTGTTGCTCGTACTCCCGACGTGCGTACACTTACCTTCTCCACCTCATGTTCATATCGATCCACTGCTTCTGTGCGTCATTTTGCTCATTGTCGAGCCATTGAATAAAATCACAGAGCGGTGGAGGGGACTGAACAAATAGAACAAGATGAGCGGTTAGTAAAACAGGGTGCGAAATTGGAAGAGATGAGGCTGATATCTGTTGTCATACCGGTCGATAACCATTTGTTGCATGTTGAGGCTTGTCATACTCATAGTTGGCACACATGAAGAAGCGCAACCTATAGGTGTATGAGATGTTCTGCGACTCGTGGAGCTTACAAAGGTCACCACAGAAGCACATTGGTGGTTCGAGACCTTCAGGTATGGTAGTCCCCCAATGTTTCTTTGGTGGGCTCAATGGAGCTGAGGAAGACATTGCACTTGAGAGATTTGAGAAATAAGTGGTGCATCAATGTAAGGAGGTTCGGCTATTATGGTTGGGGGAGGCAGGAGCATTAGATTCGCTCTTGAAGAAAGGAGTGAGTGCAGGGGCGTAGCTGGTGGCAGGAGCATCGGATTCTATCTTGAAGAATGGGAAAGTTGTGTCATTGATGATGGTCAGAGACTCCACATTTATTGGTACCTGTGTTGTCATTTATTGTTTAGAAAAAGCTGGATAATGTTGTCACTTCTTGTCTAAAGCCTGTGCAAGGACGCATGTGTTGTCATGTCATGGTTAAAGTTTAGTAGTGTGGTCACCTCGTGATTAAAGTAATACTCCCAACAGAGTAAGCGAGGTATCACTCGTTGCATAAGTTGTTTTGTAAGATATAATGACGACGACAGAATATAGCTTGTGGTCATATCGGATTAAGAAATGCAACTAGGATGCCATCGTTTTGGAATACGAAATGCAGTTACGACATGCTAAGTGGACCATAAAGAGTAAACGTGTCTGAATACGTAGAAGTACATCGCGAAGCGAATATGCATATGTAAGTTACATAAAATCTAAAATTCTACTACTGCCTCCCCGTTGCCGTCGCCCGTGTGCCCCATCGTGGTCCCGATACCGCTGGTTAACCCTCACGTGACCCCTGGAGTAGGTGAGGGGATCGGGTGGACCGATATGTCTGGTAGGCCTAGTAGGGAGCACCGGTGTCGAGCCCTCGTCTTGCGTGGGCTGTGTCCAAAGGGGAGCACTAGGTACCTGGGACCGTTGGAGGACGTCGTAGTCAGGTGTGCTCCGAAGAAGTCACGAACGAGGTCATATGCGGCATCCGGGCCAGCCTCATCCTCCTAACTAGGGTAGGAGGACTGTGAAGGCTCTCATGGCATCCATGTGTACTGGCTGGAGGGGCCTACAAACAAATAATTATGTTAGATATGAACATGTGGTATTGGAAGTAGTAGTAAAAATTGTATAATTGTACCTGCGTGGTATGCCGGTGCAGCAGAAGAAGGCCAGGCTGTCGTGCTGTAGTATGGCTCGAACGTTACGGGTGGGGTCGGGCATGGAGCCGCTGAAGATGGACCGGCCTCGTCACCGAACTAACCTGTCCACAATATTACCTTAATTTGCTGAAAGTATTAAAAACTGGGATGAAGGGGGCCGCCAGTACCTGAGGGTGGACGCACAGGGCTTGATCTACGAGGCTGCGTCGAGGCTTGTGTAGGTGCACCTAATGAAAGTTTAATAATCAATGCAGTAGTAAGTAACGAATATTATTGAATGTTGTTCGAAATTAAAATTCGTACCAATTTGCTCCGAGCCTCCATGACGTGGTAAAAAGGGTCGTGTGGGTGCTGACATGGATGAACGACGGTGCATATCTGACCACCGAGACGACTCGGCGTGGACACCACTAGACCTGGGAGGCGCCCCTACTACAGCTGTGGTGGATCGGCAGGAGGTAAGATTTAAGGCACGCGCGGTCTTGTCGAAAACCCCGTTTGATGAAGCTCGCAACATCCGACGCACTAAGGTGCTGCGTTTCCAGAAGTATCTCCACGCTGAGCGATGAACCTCGCCAAATGCTCTTTTGGTCCATCTTTTAGGTGAAATTTGGGCAATATGTATCCTGCCGGAGGCGGTCCATGGCACCAGCTGCATCCTTATATACATCATAAATGATATCTGCCTACGGATACGAACAGGAAAAAACAATTACAATATATGGTTTTGTTCATTGGGTATGGACTACTAACTTCAAAGAAAAACTTACCGCTAAAGCAACGTCCTGGTCCCAATGCACCGGGTATGCCTCCGTTGTCGACGCGATGTGGGGCCGGACACCCTCAGGGGTGTAGGTGACCCGTGTGCGTGTACGTGGAACGTACCACCGTAGGTACTCGTTGAAGTTTCGCTCGTTGTGGGGATGGGCCTCCTCCACGACATCCTTTAGCGCTTGGGCCCATGCTGCCACGTAAGGGGCCAAGCGATCTGCCCAGAGGTTGCCAGCCAGATGGCCTTTGCGTGTGTACCTGCATTTGAACCATGGTAAATGTAAGTCACAGTAAAACGAAGGTTACAAAAACTTTAATTTTGCATATGTACCTGTGGACGTGCACGGGGACGGTACGAATGTGGACGAGAGGGAATGCCTGGTGACGACCAAACTGCTGCATGACGCGATGCGGTGTGTATTCTTTGACGTAGATGTCGAAGACAAGCGGCACCTTCATGATCCAGTAATCCTCGTCGCGGGTACACAACGGTGACAAACCCAATCCTGCACGCCCTTGCACGGCCAAGATGTTGTAAGGCTCCCATACCACGTCGTCCGGACGTAGCCTGTCGAACTGGGTCCGAAAATGCTCGTAAGCGTTGCGAGGCTGCTCATGCGCCCAGAGTGGCTGCGTGACAAACATCGTTACAAATCATTAGAGGGAACAAGCGTGTGAACGAAAGTGTTAGTATAAAATACGTACCCGACGACGGCACCACATCGAGGCCATAGTAGGCGCGTCCTCGTCCGGCTCGTCGTACCATTCCTCGGGGTACGGGGAGCGGTCCACCACCGGCCTGCCTATGGTGAAACACTCGTAGGACCACAGTTGCAGAAGAAGTGGACACCCGGCAAAAGTGGCTAGTGGCTCTATCTTTGTGCACGTGTCGTAGAGCGCCCGATACGTCGCAGCAAAGACAACGGATGCCCAACTGAACTGCGGTACCTCCTCCCTACCAGCATCCGCTATCAACCTGGCGTACGGCACAAGCGTCCTCGCAACCAGGTGGCCTTGGCCGCTGGTGAACATAACCCACCCAAAGAACCAAAGCAGAAAGGCCTCCAAATGCCTGGAGATCGCGTATGCGTTGGCATGGGGGTGTATGTACGCCGGTTGCAAATATGATTGGTGTCAAAAATGATCATTACTAGATACTAAAATAGTAAATGATAGGTTGTATTGTACCGAACCTGAAGCTGTAGGATCCACTTCTTCGTTGTCTCTCGTGCATCAGACAAGAACTCGGGCACGTAGGGGGGTGCGTCCGCCTTCCGCTCCACCGGGCTAAAGCGCTGATGCATGACATTGATCCAGTCAGCATCCATATCGATGACCCTAACCATATCGATGACCCCAACCGTAGCTCCCGCGCAAGCTACGTCCTGCAAGGTTGGGGTCATCTCGCCGCATGGGAGATGGAACGTATGTGTCTCTGGCCTCCATCGGTCGACCAGGGCTGCTATCATCGATCGGTCAAAGTAGAAACGACGTGCCACTGCCTCGGGGTTCTCCGTCGATCGGGCCTCGACCAACCAGCAAAGTAGTAGGAGTCCCGCTGCTGCCAACCTACAAGTATTGCAATATATCAATAATATGGAATAAATCAGTGATATGGCAATTTTGTATGAAATTATCAAAGTACCTGTACTTCCATCGCTCGTCTATCGTGAGCAGCTCTCCAGAGCCCTATGGTCGAAACACTCCTAGCTCCGTCTGGTGCTCGGCGGATAAGAAGCTGCGATGCTTCTTGTCCACTGCAGGGTCTAGAAGCTCAGGGGTCGTAGGGTCCGCCATATCTGCATTTGAAAGACATGTACATTAATGCATTGTTAGATATAGACAATAACAATATACTTTGAATGCAAATTCACTATATCACTATATGCAACATTAACACACTGCGACAGTGACCTACAAACGAAGGTTCAAATGGTACAAATCGAGCACAACGCACCATAAAACTCACCTAGACAACAGGTGCATCACCAGGTGTATTTTTGGGACAATACTTATACGTGTGACCTGTTTCATTGCACTAACTGCATCGCTTGACCCTAGGGCCAGCCTCGGATTCATCCATATCGTTGTGAATCCGACGAGTTTATCTTCGGCCAGGTACATTCTTCATCTTTTCCAAATCAGGCACATATATTTTTGCAGGCCCTGGATTACTTGTAAAAGTGTCAACAATGTCGTAACCATACAGCTCATGATTCCAGGTGTTGAGTATTTGATCTTTCATAAAATACTTTGAAACATATTGCCTGGGAAGCATATGGTGCTCCGCACACGCAGCTATGACGTGTGTACAAGGTTTGTGGAGTAATTGTGGCTTCTGGCAACTACAGATGCATGTCCCACTCCTCAGCACACAATCTTGAACATGCTGCTCACGTCTTCCCCCCTCCGACCCTTATCCCGGCACAGGACACTGAACCTGTGCTTCGCAGTTCCCTCTTGATTTGCGCGATGCATGTGGGCCTTCTTATTGGCCTTCTCCATGTACTCACATAGCATCCGTCCGTAAAGCATACGATTGTCCTCCATTACAATCTTAGCAGCTGCATACCGATCAATAAAATACTTACAAGTCCCATGCAAAATGCCTTCTACAATTCCAACTAGTGGTAGGGACCTCATTCCTCGCATGACCCAGTTATAAACCTCTGCAAGATTTGTAGTCATTACTCCATACCTTGCACCACCACTGTCGTACAATAGAGCCCATTTTTCATTTGGCTCATTATGTATCCATTGTGAGAAGCTCCTAATAGCTGAACCTGATCTCCTTACTATCTGCGGAATATCTGTTGGAAGAGGTCCGAGAGCTATTGGTTCATCACCGTTAGGTGCACCCTCCGCAGTTTGTTTTAGAGTCAGTTCATCAAGTCTTGCCCATAGCGCATTGAACTTCCGTTGCTGGTTTTGACTGCACAACTTTTTGAAAAGCTTCATCAACTCTTTGTTTTTAAACTGTCTGTAGAAGTTCGCACCCATATGACGCATGCACCACCTGCTTTTGAGGTCGGGCCACTGTGCTGCTACACCTCATCGAACACTACCATGTTGCATATCCAGCAAAGCCTGCAACAATCCTGCATGTCTATCATGAATGAGACACACATCTGGTCGGTCAAGAACAATAGCATGTTTGACCCGCTCTAGGAACCAATACCAGCTGTCCCCTTTCTCACTCTCCACGAAAGCAAACCTTAGTGGCAGGACTTGGTTGTTACCGTCGACCCCAATTGCAGACAATATCTGCCCTTTGTATTTCCTAGTCAGGAATGTTCTATCTAGGCATATGATGGGTCGACAATATCGAAATGCTTTGATAGTTGCAGCGAATGCAAAGAAAGCACGCTGCAACACTCTTTTACCGCTGTACTCGACATCAGTAGAGGGGTAATGCTTGATATCATAGTAGCTGCCTGGGTTCCTTCCATAAATTATGGCTAATTGACGAGGTAGATTGTGATATGAATCTTCATATGTTCCGAACCTCATCTCAATAGCCTTTTGTTTCGCCCTCTATGCCTTCGCATAGTTTATTGTGTACTAGAACCTTTGCTCAATAGCACGGATTATTGATCGTGGCTCATACCTTAGGTTGTCCACAATCTCCCCGTACATAACATTTGCAATGAAGGCAGATGACAGATTCCAGTGGGTGAACTCTATTTCCTTAATGTGACAATTATGTTCCTTAACTATTGAGCACTGCCAGTAGTCTACCCATTTCCCTCTGAATACGTGCACCCGCCAAGGACACTGCCTTAGGGAATGAAAATATACTAGGTTACAATATATGCTCTCTACTGAGTGCACCTAGCATATTTGCCCTTTCGCAGGGCATTGGGACCCTCTGTCTCAGCGCGACGGGTCCTCTCCCACTTTCTTTCTCTCTCTACTTCACGTGCCTCAGCCGCGGTACCCTCTTTCGCTGCCTACCTCATGCACTCCTCCTCCTGACACTTGAGCCATAGTTCCTTCTACTGTTACTCGTACTCCCAACATTCGTAAGCTTGCCTCATCCACTGCATGCTCATGTCAACTCAACGCATAAAATCATCACATGAGTGATCTATGTCACTATACCGGTGGGTACTCGTACGGTCCATATCGAGGCGGGTCGTACTAGTAGTTGGCACACATGAAGAAACGTCTTCCATAGGTGTAGGAGATGTCTTGGGATTCACAAAGCCTACAAAGGTCACCACAGAAACACATCGGCAGTTTGACCCCCTGGGGGATGAGAATACCCCAATGTTTCTTGGGCGGGCTTGGTGGCACTGAGGAAGACATTGCAGTTGAGAGAGTTGAGGAAGGAGTGATCTATCCATAGTTGAGGGTGAGGTTATTTATGGTGGCTAGGGGCTGGTGCATGGACATGGCTGGGAGTTGGAGCATGCGATTTCCTATGAAAGCTGGAAAAGTTGTGGTATTGATATTTTGCAGAGATTCTCTGTGAAAGATGTTGCTTGGTGTGGTCATTTCATTATGCAAAAGTTCAGGAAGGAGTTATTGTTGCCTCTCGCAGGAAGGGTGGTTCAACTAGTGCAGACCATTGACTTTGTTACTGCCAATGTATTCCACGTAAGGCATCCATGTGCCATATGCTACGTGGATCGTACTATCATTGTTGCAGTTTATGAGGGTGTTATCAATTCAGTATGACTAGAAGCCATGTATCTCGATGTACTGCCTTAGCCTTATGTAATATTTTATTGTATCATATTGTTTGTAATTGAATAAGTTGTACCTTGTCATGTAACATTGTATTTTGTTTCCACGTATACTAGTGGTTGGGTTTGTAATGTGAATGATTTTGATGTGAAAAGTTGCAAGCCAATGATTAATTGCCTGGCAGGACGGCACCCCTACCTCCGGCATGCTTTCGCCTACATGCTAACGCTGGTTTTCACCTTAATGTAGAGTAGGTTTTAGAAACTATACAATTGTTAGTGGTACCCCTAATAGGCCGATGCAGTTTAGCGAATAGACTTTTCTGTGCTACCCCTAATAGGTCGGTGCAGTCTAGACAATAGGTTTTTCAGTGCTGCCACATCTATCCACTACCTCCGGGACTTCTTCTATATAAACAAAACTCAATCAATTCTCTACTCACACATCTCCTGACCTTGAATTGAATTGAGACAATGGTGTATTCTCATCCTCTCGATGGCGCCATCGATCCATTGCCTCTACCCCCTATTTAGAGGTTTATGGTAGAGATTACTACAGAAACCACAATGCTCTTCCTTGCTCATTTTTGGCTGTCATGTCGGCATGGAGATGACATTGTACCTCGGCCTCATGTATGGCCTCCAGTGGACACAGTCCATCATCAACTCATCGAACTGGTGAACAAAGTTTGGGTACGCGTGGGTGTCTGCACGCTAGAACAACTCGGCTGTGCAACCAAACTAAGTTAGAAAAACAAAAAAGGAAGTAATGAACATATATGCACATAAGTAGCATAGCACTTACCCTATGTCTGCACCACAAGGACCCCATGGTCGGGCCGTCGACGTCGTCCGCAGCGAACTGGTACGCACTATGGTCGACAATGGGCCTACCGATGGCGATACGCTCATACAACCACATCTAAAGCACATCAGGGGACACTCGGTGAGGATCGCGTTAATTTCAGTCTTTGGGCAGCCATCGCACAGGCCGCGGTACGTCGCAGCCAGCACAGATGAAGCCCATATGTACTGCGGGACCTCCCCCGGGTCGACATCCGCAACCTCTTTGGCGTAGGGGATCATGCTTCTCGAGACTGTGTTGCCATGAGTCTCAGTGAACATGACCCACCCGAAAAACCACAGGAGGTACACCTCTAGGTGGCGGGAGATGTCCTTATCACCAGCCTATGGGTAGGTGTTGTTCGCCTGTAAAAAAAGTAAGAAGTATCAATATCGTCATTCATTGGTAATGTAAAAGGACATGAGAATACAGTACAAGACATACGTACAACAAACAAAATGAGAAAGACCTTTGTCGAGCCATGCTTCTCAGTCCCTAAAAAAGGCCTGAACGGGAGACATCATCTGTCCGTTCAACAATGAAGAAGCAAGCCAGCCTGCTTCTACATCCCTAGCCCCAACAGCGGCACCCGCGCAAAGAAGGCCCATTAGGAGCAAGACGTCCTCAAGCGTGGTCGCCATCTCGTCATACAAGAGGTGGAACATGTGTGTCTCGAGACGCCACCTATCGACGAGGGCCCCAAGGAGGGCCCTGTAGTAGCTGAACCACATTGCCACCTCTGAGGCACCCGCCATTGTGTCCACCTCCACCAGCCTGCACAGCAAAAGTAGGCTAGCAGCACACAACCTGTAAACATAATAGAGTTAGAGACAAATACGAATAAAAATTGGTATGAAATGTTAAATTTAAAATGGACAAACCTCATGATCTAGGTGCCTAACATCGAGCTCAGGGTGCGCTATACCTGTATGTTCACAAGTTATTTACATTTGTATATGCAAAACAAACACATAGTAAGAAGTGTCGGCCACTCTACACATGGTCTAAACTGGTCTTTATTTATAGGAACTGAATAAGTAAACGTTTAACATATAATACGACATAATAGATTGTTGAAACCATACATAAATATGTGAACAAATCACAACCGAACACATTACAACCTCGCACATAGTGGCAGTCTCAGTACTAAACACTAAAGTACAATATTGTGCACATGTATATCCATCACAACATGAATTACAACATTAATCGATCTCAATGAGCTAACGGAGCCGATGACCGATGACCCCAAGGATGTCTCCTATCTGCACCAGACCCGAAAGGACCTACTTCAGTAGGATTCACACTTGGGATACCAACGATGCATTTCTTGTAAATGTGTCCTGTTTTGTTGCACTTGTTGCACAATTTCACCGGACGCCTAGCTTCTACTTCATCCATGTCATTAGGGAGCCTCATAGTCTTGGGTTGTCCCTTCTTCTACTTCATCTTGTCGGGATCAGGGAATACACAATTAGGCCTAGGTTCCTTCGTGAAAGAACCATAAATCTTAAAACTATAGACCTTATGGTTTCAGGTGTAGAACAAAGCTTCCTTCTTGAAGTACTAGGAGATTTACCTCCGAGTCCTTATACCCATCATAGCACACACGACAATTATATGGGAGCATGACTTCTATAGTAGTATCAGCTTGTAGCAGGTGCAAACGCACCTGTCATCGAAGATGGTGCACTCATGGATAACTCTCTCACGCTTTTCCCCTCTCCTTCCTTTATCCCCGCATAGAATTTCGTATCTGTGCTATGCAGTTCCCACGATCTTCACTCGGTGCATCTTTGCTTTCTACACCTTGTCTTTCATATACTTAGTCATCTTCGTCCCATAAATTAGATGAGCATCATTCAACGCCGTGTGCGCTACTGCATAGCGGTCCCTGAAATACTTGCAGGTCCCTTGAAATATCAACTCTACAATCCCCACCAACGGTAACCCCTCACACCTTTCATCAACCGGTTGTAAACCTCTGCTAAATTTGTAGTCATAATGTTGTACCTAGCCCTGTTTGTGTCATAGGAAGAGCCCACTTCTGTTTTGGCCCATTCTCAATCCACTTGCTAAATGACCTGGTCCTTCTCGTGATGCTGGCTTCATTGTTTGTTGATAGGGACTCAAGAGGTATTGGTTCATCCAATGGTCCGCTCACGGGTCTCACTACACGCTCATGTGTTTGCTTGTTCGTCAGCTCATCTAGTGTCTTCCAAAGAGCATCAAACTTCTGCTGCTGGTTCTAACCACACAACCTCTTGAACATATTCATGAGGTTCTTTTTCTTGAATCAGCAGAAGAAGTTTGCAGCCAAATGCCTCATGCACCACCTACTCTACAGATCTGGCCACACATGTCCAATCAAGCCTTCATCTGTTCTATTTTGTAGATACTTAATTTCCGTGAGCATCCTAGCATGCCAGTCATGTATAAGGCACACGTTCGATAGAGCACCAATAATTATCATCCTCACACGGTACATGAACCAATACCAACTGCTAGTTTTCTCACTCTCCACAAATGCAAAGGCCAACTGTAGAACTTGGTTGTTCCCATCAACTAGAAGTTAGGATCTGTCCCGTGTACTTGCTGGTAAGAAAAGTGCCATTGATGCATAGGATAGGCCAACAATGCCTGAAAGCTTTGATACATGCTCCTAATGGGAAGAAGATCTCTTCAGGACGTACTTGCCAGGTTTTGGATAACAATGAGTACTTATCAATATCGTAATACATCCCCGGGTTCCTTCAAACAATGGTTTGCAGCAAATGTGGCATTGTCATATGATGCTTGATAGGTCCCGAACCTCATCTCAATTGCCTTCCTCTTCGCCCTTCATGCCTTGTTGTAGATCATAGTGTACTTGTACTCCTCAATTTTCCTGATTATAGACCCTGGTTCATAGTTCAGGTTGTTCACAATCTGGGCGTACATCACATTATCGACAAAGACTGAGGTGATGTTCATGTGGCTAGGCTCAAGTTCATCCATCATGCAAGTGTGGTCAACCATAATCAACATCTCCCAATAGTTAACCTACTTCCCCTTGAAGTTGTGCACCCATCACGAGCAACCCACCTTCACACACTTGACATACTATTCCTTCTTGCTTGACATCACAACATAAAACTGCCATCAAAGTGATATGGCCCATTGAATAATTGCATCCTTCATGGCCTGACTGGTAGGATACCTAGTACCCTGGATCACCTCATTCTGTGTATATTCCCAGGCCACCTGATTCCCCTCATTCACTACAAGATTGTTGAAGTTGGTATTGTTTTAGTCTGCGGAAACAGGAGCATCGTCCTCATCATACGAGATGTCATACTCAGGGAATTGTCAGCCTAAAGATCATCCCGCTCCATCTGTTCAATTAGAGAAGGGATTCGTTCCCCCTCATCTGACTCACTGGTCAGTTCAATCAGATACTCCGATGAATGTGCACCATCCAGATTGACATCATCCTCATACTCTTCCTCATCACCCTCGTCCTCTGCGTACCCCCACCCTGCATCTCCCCCACTGCCTCCTTTTTCTTCTATTGCACAAGCAACATAGGAGGCCAACCTCTATGCACAACATACTGTAGGTACCTCTTCCACACTGTATCTTCCTAGAGCGGATACATGTCCTAGTACACACCATCTCTTACTCAGTTGCCCACAATGCTAATGGTCATCTCTTGAATCTCGAGGTCTATTTTGAAACCTCACATCAACCAGAAGTACAAGTGTCCGACACTTTTTTGCATAGGTCTCGAGATATCCTTGTCCATTGAGTGAAATATGGATAGTACTACCCCTTCCAGACCATATAATATTTCAATGTCCCTATAAAAAATCATAAACTGCCACATATCCAACATACTTGACAACCATCGACAAAAACACTAACATTATTGCGGGAGCATAGAAATAATTATGTAAAACTACATCTACAACAAAAAAATTGATTATAAACATAGCCCAGCATGTAATCCACACTGCAACAAAATATTCCTGAATTGCTACATCAAACACCTCTAAATCATACATCTATCAAACCAGTTATGTCTACACTATATCCAAATCATACATCTATTACCTAACATATGTCTAAATACTACATCTAATTGCTAAAAAATACGTAAAAAAGGATCTAATTGCTAAATTATATCTTACCCTAATTCTAAAACTAGATCTACATTCTAACCTACGTCTAATGGCTATCCTCTAGGTTTGTAAAGAATTCTAGATCTAGCATCTAACCTATGTTAAAACCTAGCACTAGTGGCTATCTACCGGGTTTGTAAAAAAATCAGAGAAAAAACATACCTCTTTCCTCTGGTGGGGCTTCATTGCACAATTTCCCCCTATCCTCTCCCCTCCTCTCATCTCCTCTCATCTCGGTTGTGGGTATGAAATGAGCGGCTGGCATTGGTAGGGCTGGCGTGGTCGGATTAAATACCCAAAAGATCTCGCCCATTCAATGGGAGAGACCTTTTGGTTGGGTTTGCTTGGTGTCATAGCCACAGAGGTCATGATCGTTCAACGGGCAAGACCAAGTTCTCGCCCACTGAACGCACGATATGTTCTTCTCTCTGGTTATTTAATGCACTAAGCACCAGGGGCCACAAGTTCTCACCTGTTCAATGGGCAAGATCTTGTTCTCGCCCGTTGAATGGGCAGTAGCCTACACATGCATTTTTTTTTCAAATGGGCATGTGATCCTAGTTGTACATGTGGAGGTCAAGCAAAGCATGAAACGAAGGATGAATACAACATGTTGACAAAGTCAAGCGAAAGAGATACCAGTGCCAGTCACAAGACGGCTTTAGGGATCGGGAGTAGAAGAGACTTATCGGCAGTTAGAATTGCAAGACGGGGTACATGTGTCGACATCAGAGAGCTTTCTTAAGGTGTAAACAAGTGATGAGTCATGCTTTGAGAAGCATGTAGAGAGTTTCATGGTTGGGTCTCAGAACTGTGGTAGGCTTAGAGGAGAATGTGGCACCATCGCAAAGCTTACTTCAAGACGAAGCTAAGTCATGAAAGCGCCACGATAGTTCGATGGACGGAGCAAGAAATTGACCAAAATACCCTCAGTGGTATGTATGAATGTACTACAAGAGAGGGGTATTTTAGTAACAAGCTAGGGAATATAGGGGTCAAATTTTCTAGACCTATAAATAGAGAAGTAGGACTCTGGGAGAGTTTGAACCAGCTACTTGAGCCCCTTGTGCCACCCATTTGAGAACCAAGTGCTTGGATTTTAGGGGATAGGAAGATGAGTGCTTAGCCTATGTAATATGTGAGAGTTTTTGAGAGAAAAATCTTTGTATCCACCTAAAATAGAACTGACCGTTTTGAGTAATGAAATTTATGTTTTTGCATATGTTTGAATTCCCCACCTTCTAGTCTCTCTCTATTGTTTCCCTTGCAAGTTTGTAAGTTTTTCTTTTTCGGTTGTGATTTTCTTTTTCTTTTTGAGCTGCACTTTTTCTACCTTTGTGAAGTGATTCTTCTTATTGCTAGGGGAATAAAATGCGTGACAATAGTACAAACTTGAGTCTCACACTCCGTTGCCTCTAAGTCATCAACTTGGATAGTTTCTTCACCCGGTAACCATCTTCTTTGGTTTCGAGTTTTTCTTTGCAAGTTGCTTGCCTTTAAGTCATCAACTTGGAGAGTTTCTTCACTCGGTGACCATCTTCTTTGGTTTCAAGTTTTTTTTTGCAAATTGCTTTCCTTTGTGGCGATGACTCATGGATTAGTGCTCTATGGAACCTAACATTCATATTTCATCGATGAGAGCCATGACTTCTTCAAGTTTCGTTTCTTTTCCTTGTTTCTCTCTATTTGCTTCCACTTGTGCATTTTGAGGAGCTTTAGGTGAAAAAGGAGTAGACCATCTATTTCAAAAGAAATTTGGAAAGGCGCCTATTCACCTCCCTCTAGTCGTTGTTCTCGGTACTACAATTGGTATCAGAGATGGTTTGATCACTTGTTGACCTTCACCCGCTTTGTGATCCTTAGGTGACAATTGAGAGAAGTGGGAAAATCCTTTCTTCTATGGTCGAGAATTTTTGTATTGGAAGGTGCGCATGAAGACTTATCTCCTAAGCCAAGGAAGTGCAGTATGGGAGATTGTGGACTCTAACTATGTGATTCCTGTTTCTCGTTCTTCTTCGACCCAGATTGAACAATATGAGGCCAACAACAAGGCTTGCAATATATTGTTCTCTAGCCTGAGCCGTAATGAGTTCGACAGAGTTCAGCATCTTCGTACTGCTCGCGAAATCTGGTCCACTGTTAGTGTCTTTCATGAAGGCACTAACGAGATTAAGGCCAGACGCCAGAGCACGTATAACCACGAATACCATATATTCGTACAGAACCCTAGAGAGTATTTGAATGTTACGTTTGCTCATTTTGATGGAATTGTTAGCAACCTTAGATCTACTGGTGTTAAGATCAAGCTTCTCTATTGTCACACCCGGTTTTAACGGCCAAAACCAAGTGCGGCTTATGTGTGCTCAGGAAGTTTAACACACATAAGGACGTCATAGGTGAAGTAACAAAAGCAATACTTTATTCAATTAAACGTTCACCTCTTACAATAAAAGACTTTACCTAAGCAAACTCAAAATTAACCTAAACGACATCATCTAAACGACGGCAGCGGGACAAAAGCATTGGCGACCAAAACGCCACATGCACCGACTGGAAGACACGCTCCTTAGAACACCAGGTCATCGTCTTGGAAATCCTCAAAGTCTTCCACTGAGCAGCATATATTTTTGGTAGGAGAAAGCAAGGGTGAGCACATAATGTACTCAGCAAGTGTGGGAAAATAATGACATGCAGGCTTATATCAAGAGTAGGCTGACACAAGGTATTATTTGCGTAAATGCGAGTAATGAAAACACATTTGGACTCAAAAGCATTAGACAAGTTTTAAATGAATGTAACCCAACAATCCATCATCTAGCATACAAGGTTTCCCACCCTGCATACCACAACCGTCTAGTACTCCCTGTACTAAGACCAAAACCACACCATCTAGTACTCCCTGTACCAGGACCAAAACCAAACCACCATCTAATCATGTGAGGATCCAAGTCTCTCATATCCGTGAGCACGGCTATTATAACAGTTTTACACTCTGCAGAGGTTGTCCAACTTTACCCCCGAGTCAGTGAATTCCATGTTACCGTGTTTGCAAGACACTTAACACACGCCAGTGGTGTGCCGCCAAGAGTCACTGTATGACACTTTCTACTAACCAAAGACTAATCCAGTGCATGTCTGCCCACAAGGTTTCACTGCCAGGCTTTACGCAAGCAAAGCTCCTACCCAGAAGCCCCCTTTTGTGTTGACCCAATGCACACTGGACAGACTCTAATCAGTATATCACACCTTACCCATATCAGCCTCGTGGTTGGTACGTTACTTCTTGGGTTGTCGCTCCACGAACCGGTCATTACTTAGGTTACTTGAGCAAACACTAAACCAACGTCATAACCATGACAACTATCACCAACATCCCTATGCTCAAGACCTAAGGTTCCATGTTGCTAAAACATTATCATATTAACCATCATTACTGCACATGTTCATTAGTCAAAATTATGACACTTCCCAATATCCCAAAAGCAAGGCTAAGCAATCTACCCATAAAAAACTCCTAACCATAACCATCTAAGTTCCAAGGATGATAAGGGAATATCTAGGGAAAAACCCTAACATAGGTAGCCCATCATATTGACAGACATTGCATGCAGTTTTATAAAACAAAACATTTAAAAAAATGTAGGTTCAATATGATCAAGGACACTTGCCTTCTCCTTGCTGCTGCTCAGTGTATTCTTGCTCCTGGTCTTGATGTTCTTCAAATTGATCCGGGACGTTATCGGCTAATCGCACAAGCACCGGCAAATAAACAAACAAGATACACTAAGAACAGAGCACAAAACAAAAGAACAACGAGATAAAAACTGGCTAAAAAGAAAGAGCACTGAAAAACGAATCCATCGGCGCAAGAATAGCTTAAATCGGAGTTACGATGAAAAAGTTAGGGCTAAAACAAGTGTAGGGTTAAATCTGGAAAAAGAAAAGGACTTAAATTGAATTAACAGAAAGTCCAGGGACCTTTTTGTAAAAATAGAGGGACCAAAAAGTAATTATGAAAAAGTATAGGGACCTAACTGTAAAAAGACAGGGCTCTTTTTGTTATTTCAAAAAAGTTTAGGGGCTAAATTGCAAAATTACCAATTTCCAAGAATTATCAGATTTATTTTTATATTGGAAAACACTTTTTTTCTGCGTGGCAGCTGACTGGATCTGACTAGGCATGACACATGGGCTGAGCATTTGAGGTGTCGCACACGTGGAAGGGTGACGAGGCATGGGATGCTGATTGGTTTAAAGGTGACACGTGGCGAACTGCTACTGGCCAACGAAGGGGTACGAATAGATCTAATCTGGGCCGATGAGGATAGATCCAACGGTTGAGCTCAAAGGGGACGATCGGCAGAGGGGTTCTCGGCGGAGCCGAGCTCGGCACGGAGGCGACACGCCAGAGCAGGGGAAAAAGGTCGTCGCCGGCCTCAAACTTCGACGACGAGCGGTGGAATAGCATCAGGAGGGAAAGAGCATCCCGTTTGAGGGCTTATCGAGAGCCGATCGACATTGGAGAAGCTTGGCGGCGACAAGGGGCGGCGGAAGGCTCGGGTCTTCGTCGGGGATGGCGCTCCGGCGACCAAACAGCGAAGATAACGGCGGCTAGAGCTCCTGCGGGCAGCGGTGTAGCTCGGGGGTGGCTAGACTGGGCTAATCGGCACGGGAGCGGCGTAGCGGCGAGGGCAGCAGAGCGGCGGCGCTAATGGCGGCGGCGGGGCTTGAAACCTGCAAACTCGGCTCTGGACTCGGCGGATTTGGGATGAGATGAGTTCGGGGAGGGGACATGCACATATATAGGCGGCTCGGAGGGTCGCGGGGCGCTGCAGGACTCCAAGGAGGCGTCGATCTCCTGTTCGGACTCGGCGGCGCGGCAGAGTTTGACTCGGAGACGATGGACCTGACCGGCGGGTCCCACATGGCGGTGGCACAGGTGAAGGCGGCGTTGGCGGGGGCGTCTTCGGCTGGCGCGCAGGAGTGGGCCGAGGCAGGGCACGGCCCAGGCGGGAAGGGAAACCGGCGGCAGCTGGGCCAAAGCCGGGAAGAAAGTGGGCCGAAAAGAGAAAAGCAGCCCAGAAGAGATTTTATTTTTTTTCTTTTTCTTATGAATTCAAAATCCAAATTCAAATTCAAAATCCAGACAAAAACTCTTCAAATAAAAATCTTATTTGCCTAATTCATCATGAATGCAAAATATTCACTTATATTCTATGTCATTTACTTTTTCTTTCATATAAAATAGGGTTTTCTCTCTTTTAAAATAAAATATATAAACTCATTTGAACTTTAACAAATATTGAGAACATTTTAGAATTAGAAAAAAATTAGGGTGTTACATCTATGCTCTTAACCGTAGCATATGAGAAGTTAAGATCTCGAGTATTGAAGAGTCACAAAATTACGATATGTTAACTTGTGATGAAGTCTTTAGCAAGCTCAAGTCCACCGAGATAATCAAGGTGAATCGGATCGGTCTCGGAAACCCCCTATCTCAGAACATGACGTTAGTTTCCAGACCTTATGGTGGCAATCAGGTTGGAGCTAGTTTTTCTTGTGCTAACACTTCACAGAGTGGATTTGCTTTGTCTTCCTTGGTTTCTATCATAGAGGTGCAGGTGGACGCACTGGATGATGCAGACCTTATGCTCATTGTAAAGAAGTTCACTCGCTTCTACAACAACAGAAGAGACCAGAGGAGAGGGGTTCTCGCGCTTGTTTTGAGTGTGGTCAAACCACTCACTTCAAGGCGGAGTGTCCCAGGCTCAAGAACGAGGAAAATGACCATGACTACAAAAAGCAAAAGAAGAAGAACAAGAAGCCCTTATTCAACAAGAACCATGACAAGATGGCCAAGAAGATGGCCAAGGCGGCTTCTAGGGCATTCGTGGCAGCTCTCAGCAACATCAACACCTCTTCAAGCGAAGAGGAGAGCTCGAAGGAGGAGGAACTGCAAGTGAAGAGCAAGAAGAAGGCCAAGGACTTCACCAGCCTCTGCTTCATAGCGGATGACAACAACAATGACCTCGAGTTTGATCCTTCTGAGGTATTACCTTCCTATGACCAGCTTTACATCCAACTTGATACCGTTAATAATGCTCATGTTAGCCAGGATATGTTACTTGAGAAAGTTGTGCATGAGTTGAAGGATCTTAGGCCTAAGTATAAGTCTGTGTCTACTGAACTTGCATTGCTTAGGTCTAGGCTCGATGTTGAGGAGTGTGAGAGTTGTTTGATTATCGTGGTTGAACTTGTCGAGCTTCGAAATATGCATGATCAAGTCATCAGTCAGCTTGAGAGTGCCGAGAAGAAGCTCCTTGAGGAGGATTCTAGGTCTACTCTCTTAGGTGCTTGCAAGAATCGCCCTTTGCTTGCAAAGGATGTTGAACTAAAAGACAAGTGACTTAAGTAGTTAGAATCTAGATTAGAGAGTGCATGATGCTCAAAGGATGTGCAGCCGAACTGTTCCACTTGCATATTCTTTCAGGACAAGCTTAGCTGGGTTAGAGGGCAAGTTCAAAAGCTTTTGACAGAGAATGAGTACCTCCTTTCTTTAGTGGAGAAGTGCTCAAAGGGTAAGGGAAAAATGAATTTGATCTTGGCTAAAACCAAGATGTGTACTGACAAGGTGGGTTTGGCTCTTGGGTTGGGTTTTGAGAGGGTGGCTTATAATGGGGAGAGTAAGTCTGTGTTCACAACACCTACTACCCTAGAAGCCGAAAAGTCCAGATTGATGCTACACTGCCACCCATCAAGAAGAAACCCACATCATGACCCATCAAAAAGAAATCCGCACCACAACCCAAGAAAGCTCAACCTAAGGTGAGAGCTCATGTGAGAGAGCCCAGAGTGATCGGCATTAGAGATCCTAAGAGACTTTACCATTGCACCTACTATCAGAGGAAGGATCACTTGGTTGGGTTTTGCTTTCGCCGTAGGAGAAATGAGCAACGTGAATGAGAGTGGAGTACCCCAGACATGTACTACCCCTCTGTTGGTGTACATGAGCCTTTTCTCCGCTCCTACCCATGAGTCTCTAGCATTTTTTTAATCTTTTCCTAGAAGCATAGCCCCATAACTCATATGGTTTTGGTCCATGTGTAAGAGGCTTTGAATCCTAGCGCTTAGGCGGACCATGTTTTTCTCATCGTGGTACTTGCCTCCAGCATGTTGGTGTTAAGTTGCATGTGCCTATTGTTTCTGCTTCTGGGCAGATGACCAAGTACTGGATTTCAAAGAAGTTTTTTACTAACTTCACTACTAAGCCATCCACCTTCTATTCTTATCATATGTAGGTGGCAGGTAGAGGCCTGGAGAACAAGTGGCTCAGCGACTCTGGTTGTTCGCATTACATGTCCGGAGATTCATCATGGTTCTCTAGTCTCACCCCCAACGAAGCATCACGAGTACATCACATTTGGGGATGAGCGGAAAGGTAGAGTGAACGTCAAAGGAACAGTAAAGGTAAATGAGAGTTCTACTCTCAAAGATATGGCTTTAGTTGAGCATCTGGGACACAACTTGTTTTCTGTATCTCAGTTGCTTGATGAGGACATGGAAGTGCGTTTCAAGCGTGATACTTCTCGAGTTCTTGATTCTTCTAGCATTTTGATTTGCAAGATTTCTCGAGTGGGGAGAGTTTTTGGAGATGATTTTTCTGAGTCTTTTGGTTCTTCTCGGTGTTTAATTGCCCAACATTCTTCTGAGCTTTGAATGTGGCATAGGAGACTAGGGCACATGAGTTTTGATTTGCTTACTCATTTGAGTGTTCTAGGCTTGATCCAAGGATTGCCCAAGCTTAAGTTTGAGAAGAACCTTGTTTGGGCTCTTTGTCAGCATGGTAAGATGGTTGCCTCTCCCCACTCACCAGTCAATCTGGTGATGACTGAACGACCAGGAGAACTTCTCCATATAGATACTGTTAGTCCTTCCTGGGTTCGTTCGGTGGTGAGAAGTGGTATGTACTTGTTATTGTTGATGATTACTCTCACTACTCTTGGGTCTTATTTCTTGTAAGCAAGGATGAAGTGTTCTCACACTTTCAGAGTTTAGCTTTGACAGTGTTCAATGAACTCTCATGAGCATTGAAAGTAATTCACAGAGATAATGGCATTGAGTTCAAGAACTATCTCTTTGATGCTTTCTGCCTTGAACATGTCATTGAACATCAATTTTCCGCCCCACGTGTTTCTCAGCAGAATGGTGTGGTTGAAAAAAAGAATGGGACTTTAGTAGAGATGCCTAGGACGATGCTCGATGAGCATAGGACTCCTAGGAAGTTTTAGGCTGAGGTCATTAGCACAACGTGCTACATCTCAAATTAGATTTTCTTGTGCTCGATTTTGAATTTAACTTCTTATGAGTTACGCTTTGGGAGAAAGCCAAAGGTTTTACATTTAAGAGTTTTCGGTTGTCGGTGCTTCATCCTAAAGCATGGCAATCTCGACAAGTTCGAGTCGCGTTCTTCCAATGGTATTTTCTTGAGGTATTCTCTTCATAGTCATGCTTACAGGGTTTATAAGCTTGACACTAACACCATAATGGAATCCTGTGCTGTGACTTTTGTTGAAACAATCCCCTATGCTAGTTCTGCCTTTGAGTGTGTAGGAGATCAGGAGATGAGCAAGGGCATCTTTGTAGATGGCGACCTTTCAGCTCTCGGTGATGACAAGGATGATCCACTACTTCCCTCGACCACACTTGCTCTAGAGCTAGCTCCTACTTCTACTACAGCAGAGGATCCTGCAACCCCTACATCCACTTCATCTACTCTCGAGCCTGCACTCGCTGTGTTTGAGGGGGAGGTTCTCTCACGGTGTGAGGCCCCTCAAAACATTCAGTGGCTACATCCTCCACACATGATGATAAGAGATCTCGATGGGAGTAACTGTAGGGAACCGTCCAGATAATATTCCAATTAGTCATTAAGTCGATCATTTGTGGAATCACGACTCTCATGACTAATCAGAATATCATCCCGTAGTCCCGGAATGTGTTTTCTTCCAGGATCGGAACACACACCTTTACAATAAACACATCATAACGGGATATAATAAAGAGCGAGTAATTAAAAATAAGTTACAAGTCTTTAGGTAATTCAAGCTTTACAACAAAATACATGATTCGAACCTATGTACAGTAATTACGCAGCGAAAAAGTACACAACTACAAAAGATGGGTAGCATCATTTGCCCTAAGCTGCCACCCCAAAATATCCACATACGAGTAGTAGGCACTACTCTTGCCCGTCGCCAACATCGACGGGTGTAAAGTATCCAAATACAAGTTCTTCCACACCTGGAAAGCAAAATAAGCACGTTAGTACAAAGGTACTCGCAAAACTTAATTCATAGTGGACACTTATAAATAGCCCGACTCTAAGGAGAATGCATTTTTGGGTAAAGTAGTAAGGACTCGGCCACAAAGGGTTAAATGACATTTACCATGCGAAAGCGATTTGGACTCAAGTGTAAGCACCTACACCTAACTTAACATCATTGTACCATGAGATCATCAACATAAAATAGTTGTACTTGAACTGTAGCAACTCATCATCAACATTACCATCCACTAACCATCATACTACAATAACATCCCAATATTGAATCTCTATGATTGGTGCAGATGGACAATAACTTGCTCATGATCGGGAGCGCGACAATTCGATTTGATCTTACACCCTGCAGGGGGTACCTCTTTACCCAGACAACACGAGGACCATTTGGCTTATGCCACCCGCTAAAGTGCACACAAGGGGGTACTCGTGACAACCTTTCCCAATTGAGCCTCGACCTTTTGAACATGCACCTATAGGTGGGGAGGTCCACTAGAGCTACTCCCGGAGCATGCTAGTTACACATAAAGGTGTGAAGGTAACTAGAACTACTCTCCGAGCAAACTAGATACCTCTACAAGATTATTATGCCCACACTACCTTTACGACGTTACCTCTACAAGCCTATTATGCCTACGACACCATAAGCCCACAAGCCAAAAGGTCACAGCTGCAAAAGGTATTCGGCTTATCTACCATTATATCGACATGTGGTTAGTACGGAAAGTGCTAAAGCCAATGGCAACAACGGACGGTGCTTAATTGACTTAAGCGGGCCTAAAGCATCCGAGACTCCCTTCTCGAGCCATCCCTATCGCTCGCTCAAATCTCGTCTCATCCTCACTAACTCACACATCCCATCATCATCCTTGTGCAATAGAAGTAGGCTCTAAGCTCGCGAATGGTGGCCGAACCACCGCTCGACTTCTACCGATGACCTAAGCCTGGCTAAGCATAGTTCTTTTTAGGTTAGACCATTGAAAGCTATACCCAGGATTACAAAGGATCAAGGGATAACAATACCAAGGAAAGGTGATGCAACAAATATGATCTACTCCCAAAACCGACGTATGACTTATTGATAATGCAACATACATAAAGCATAATTTATCACTTGACACAATATAGGATCCAAAATAATGGGATGACAATGCTTATATGCTTGCCTTGTGGTTCAGCTTGATCACAAACAGCAAAAGAAGCAACCTCCAGATCGCCCTCGATCACGCCCGCATTAACCTTCAGTCCTTTGTTCACTAAAGAGAATGCGTGCAATGATGAGTATGAGAGAGATGCGATGATATGTGCTACATGATGTATAGAAGTAAATAATGTATCACAAGATCAAGCTAAGAGCATAAGACATACAAAGGAACAAAGAAGACTTGCAAAATAAACTACGTTAGAAGTTGACAGCAATCCCGATAGTCCAGGTCAGACCGGAGTATCCGGGTTTGGACCCTCCGGGTCAACCTCTAGTTTGGGTTCTCGGTTAACTCCTAACTCAAAATAGTCTGGACTATCCGAGCTAGGCCGGATACTCCAGGTTAGCCGGACTATCCGGGTTATACTCCAAGAGAGGCTCTTGGTTAAATTTTAAACTAAATTACCCGGAGTCTCCGGGTGGACCCGGATACTCCGGATGCTGGTAGACCAGATTCTTGCGACAATTTTCGTGGTCGATTCAATCATGCATGTTTAATCCATTCCACCTAAACATGTATAAGGACTAGTACAAGGGTTCTAAACTCAAAACACACCCTAAAATCTAACGATTTTTTTGAACACAAATCAACAGGGTTCTCACTGGGCTACCTGAACTATCCAGGTTTTACACGGAGTGTCTGAGTTCTTGAAGAACACAATTTCACGGCGATTCGTCAATCGATTCGACTTGCATGTTGAAATACACACTACCTAACCTTCAATGACACTAATTCCTTAGTTCTAGACCTACCACACTCACTCTAGCAACACGATTTACTAACTTCACCTCATTCAACATCCTTTTAGCTCTAACACCTCAAGAACTCCACATTGCTGTGCCATTCATCGTTCGCAGGTGCGAAACACGAATCCTACCCAACCAAACCCGCCTTCTTACTAAAGGAAACACTAAGGGCTTACCCAAGTCCTCGTTGGGGGATGGTGACCTTCAGTTGGAGAAGAAATCCATGGGGAAGATTGGAGAGGAGACTAACAACATGCTGAAATTTTCAGAAAACAAGGTGGTGACAAAATTTATTGCAAAACCTTCAAACTTTCATACATGTGAGGAACTCTTGGATGGATTTGAAGCCAAGAAGGAGGGAAATGCAATGGTATAACATGCATACCTCGATTTCTTTTTCTCGAGGGAGATTTTTGAGGAGAAGAATGAGAACTTGAGAGAGAGAGAGAGGGAGGAGAGCTGCTGTCCCTTTCTGCTATCCAACTGAGAGAGTGGCGTGGGGGAGAAGGGAGGGGTGGGGCTTCAGCTGAGAAAGAGAGCGAGGGGATGTGGGCCAGCTCAAGTGGGCCCCAAGAGCAAGAGAGACAAGTAGTGTTCAGCTGAAAATCATTTCTTTCTCTCCCCAATCTATTAGCCTAAAAGAGAAACTCTAGGGTTTCAAAAATTCTAGGAAATTTGTGGCACGATTTCAAAATGAGATGAAACCTTTCTAAAAGGATTCATTTACAATGCATAAGCGGAGGTTTTAACTAACGACAATTCTATCATCGGGTATTTTTAAAATACATATAAATAAACAAACCATCAATTGATTTAATCAAGCAATCCAAATGCTTAAAAAATAAACATGATGCTTTTGATGCACAATTTTGCTTAATGACATGATTAAAGAATTGAGACGTGACAGTAACTAGGTCCAAGTCCGTCTCTCATGCTCATTTTACTTATTCTACATTCGTTGCTTCCTTTGAGTATCATGATGTTGGACATGATTTATCTGATTCAAATTGGGTCAATGACATGCATGAAGAGTTAGAAAGCTTTGAGAGAAACCAAGTTTGGGTCCTTGTAGAGCCAGCTCCCAATGTTCACACCATAGGCACAAAATAGATTTCTAGAAACAAATAGCAGAGGTTGGGTCTGTAGTGAGAAATAAGGCTAGACTAGTGGCTCTGGATTTCACTCAAATAGAGGGGATAGACTTTGGAAAGACCTTTTGAAAAGATAATGATGTCGCCTAGAGGGGGGAGGGGGTTAATAGGCATTTTTACAAAAAAATCCATTCCCTTCTACCGTTGGCCTAAACTTGTAGCGAAAAAAGACTAACGGATTTTTCACAAGTGAAAAACCTAAATATGTTAGGATCAACTAGTGCACAATCACCTGAAATAAGTGTAAAAGTTACAATTCTAGGGTGATAAAGATTATTCAAAACTAGCAAAAGATATGCAAGAAAACTCTAGTTGAAAAATCCTGAAAACCCTGTTCATAGGATAATCCAGGCTGACCCGAAACCTCCGGGTTCAGATCTGATTGTATAGTATCCGGAGTATCCGGGTTAAATCTGGAACTTCCGGGTTTAGTAGAGAAAGAACTCAAAACTGAAATTAAAGTGTGTCTAAAGAGTTCTTGCTCAAACCAAATGAAGTTGTGTGTTCCAAGTGATGATTCCAAGTAGACCCACAGAGTACATACAATCAATTTCACATAAACAAGTAGGTCGAACAATATACATAAATATTGAGGAGACACAAGATTGTTTTCCAAAGTTCAGACACCTCCTCTAGAGGTTTCTATGTCTCCAATGAGGGGCTCGGTCACACTTGAGCCTAGTCTCTCTCAATCCTTTTCCTCTCCAAGCTTGGTCACACTTGAGCTTGGCTTCCACTCTTGATTTCTTCCCTTGCGGAGGCAAAATCAAAGCCTTCACAAACTTCCGTGGTACACTACAACATTAGATGCTCGCTGGCGCCGCCTAGCCGCTTAGGAGCTCTAAGCTCTAAGAGTAAGAAACACTTTGCGAACTTCTCATCAATGAACTCCAGTGCTCAAGAATAGAGTTTAGCTCACTTGCACTCAATCACTTTTCTTCTCAAATCACACACTAGATCGGAGTGGGAGGGAGTTATTTTGTCTCTAAAGATGTTTTTTTTCATGCTCTTGCAGCAGCAACAAAGGATGCGGTGAGAGGGTATATATACCAAACCCTTAAAAACTAGCTGTTACACAACTTTTTTATTTACCCGGAGTATCCGAGTAAACCTGGAGACTCCGGGTTGTCACTAGAATGCTTAACCGAGAACCCTGGCTAGAGCTCATCTCGGAGACTCCAGATAGAACACTCGAACTCGGAGTATCTGGGTCAACCTGAAGACTCCGGGTGAAATAAAGAAGGCCTAAATCGAGACCCCAACTCGGAGCCTCATCTGGAGGGTCTAGAACTTGAAAAATCTGGATTCCACCCGTAACCTCCGAGTTCAACAGAACTGGCCACTGAAAAAACGGTGATAACTTTTGATTTCGAAGTCCGATTTTGACGATTTTAGACTTTATGGAAAACTTATTCAGAGGGCTACATATCCCAACTGAATTCATGACCTCAAACACATTGGATCAAACTAGAAACACTTTAAAACTCAATTTGGACACTTCCATACTTTTCGCACCTGGCTCCTTAAGCTAACTCTCACTTTGGGTTGGTTAGAAAACTCTTGAGCATTGAGACACAATAATTAGCTCTACGTTGCATCCCTCTTAATAGTGCGGCATACCTATACTCAAATTTAAAACTCGTTTGGACCAATTTGAACCTTTGAATACTTTTAAGTACCACTTCTTTCTTTCAAACCTTAAGGGTTGCCAACTTCCATGTAATCTTCACTCCATCACTTCTTGATTCTTCATATGATTGATATGAGTCACCCATAGCTTCCCATGGTCTCACACAATCCATTGGCACAAAGCCTTCACTCTCTCTTCACCATCGCCTTGGTCATTTAGCACCGAGCCATTTGCTTGCCCTTCGCCACTGGATGGTCTATCGCAGCTGAGTCTTGCTTTCCCTTCACCGTCTTGCCATAGAAAATCATTTTGTATCCGACATCTTCAATAAATTCACTTTATCATATATGGAATCCAATCTTGTTCTTCACTCTTGGCATATATGATTTCAATTCAACTTATGCCTTCTTATGGATCCTAGCCTCAACTCACTCTCAAGTACAAAATATATGGGTTAGTCCATAAAACTCTATTGACAATGACATACCTTTAGTTACTTGATTTCCACAAGTAACTTAGCCTTCATTCTTCAAACTTCTTCTTCTTATGAACATCACTAAGATCTCAATGACTTTGATTCAATCCTTTGAACTCATGGCATTTCTCAATGAATCCATACTTCATTTCTTATGGATCTCCTATGAAATAACCTAATAATAATTCTCAACATCATTGTTAGTCTATAGGTATTGTCATCACTTACTCGAGTAGCACCTAGAAATTATTGATCTTGATGCGTATCTCTCCACCATGTATTACCTATAGAACATCCTACTAATAATTCTCAACAACATAGTTAGTTCATAGGTATTATCATTAATTACCAAAACCACACATAAGGGCTAGATGTACTTTCACCTTTGCACCGGTAGTTAGGCTAGAAGCCATTAGGACCTGTCTTGCTTTTGCGGCATCCCAGGATTTGAAGTTGTATCAAATGGATGCCAAGAGTGTGTTCCTAAATGGTTTTATACAGGAAAAGATCTATGTCAAGCAACTCCTAGGCTTTGAACATACCAAATACCCACATAGAGTATACAAGCTTCAAAAAGCTTTGTATGGGCTTAAGCAATCATAGTACTTGGTATGATAGGCTTAGGTCTTTCTTGTTAGAGCATGAGTATGTCATAGGGTCGATTGATAAAACTTTATTTACTCTCATGCATGGTAAAGATTTTCTACTTGTTCAGATTTACGTGGATGATATCATTTTTTGTGGCTCTTCTCATGTACTTGTGGCCAAGTTTGTAGAAACTATGAGTAGGGAGTTCGAGATGTTGATGATGAGCGAGCTCAACTTCTTCCTTGGACTTTAAATCAAGTAATGCAAGCAGGGTACATTCGTCCACCAGACGAAGTACACCAAGAAGCTGCTAAAGAAGTTCAACATGACGACGCGAAGCCCTTGGCGACACCAATGGCTACCTCGGCTGTGCTTGATCCAGATAAAGGTGGCAAAGCTGTGGACCAATGAGAGTTCAGGAGCATGATTGGCTCATTCCTGTACCTGACGGCGACAAGACTAGGCATCCACTTCGCCGTCTGCCTCTGCGCGTGCTTCCAAGCTTCACCAAGGACGCCTCACCAACAAGAAGTGAAACACATTCTAAGGTAACTCAAACACACTCGCAAGTACGGACTCTGGTTTTCTGCTCCCTCTTCGCTTTCTCTTCGAGATTTTTCCGATGCGAATTTTGCTAGGTGTAGAATTGATAGGAAGAGTACTTGTAGTACGTGTCATTTCTTGGGAACTTCTCTTGTGTGTTGATCTTCTCGCAAGTAGTTTAGTATTACACAGTCTACTACTGAAGCTAAATATGTAGTTGTCGCAAGCTGTTATTCACAGATTTTATGGATGGTTACTACCTTGAGGGACTTTGGGTTAGATTTCAGGAGTGTGCCACTCTTATGTGACAACACTAGTACCATAAGTTTAGCTAATAATCCAATCTAGCACTCCAGAACCAAACACATCGATGTGAGATTCCACTTTCTGAGAGACCACAATGAGAAGGGGATATAGACTTCAAATACATTGATACCCAACACCAGCTAGCTGACATCTTCACTCTTGATGCTACTAGATTTTCCTATTTGAGTGGAGAGCTTGGTGTGTGCCATCCCTATGGCATTGTGTGAGGGGAGTTGCCTTTGTTTATACTCTATCTTATTTTTATTGTATTTGCATTGCATCGTATCATGTAAGAAAATCATAATAGTTGAGCTTTGACTTGTATGTCTTTAGTATTTTCGATTGCTAGACTTGAATATGGACTAAATTGAGTAGTTATGTGGAGCTCCTGTTGATGCTTTGACATGAAATATTTCAATCTTAGGCTCCTCTTGATGCTTTGACATGAAATATTTCAATCAAGCTAGCTTTCCTTAGGATGAAATTTGACAATTTTTGAATCATGTAGACTATGAAATACTACATTCTTAATTACTATGTTTGTAATTGCTTTGTCTTAGTCAAAGCTTGTGTTAAGGCTAGTTTAATGAATATCTTGCTCTAAGCTTCTTGGTTCAAGTCAGTGGATTGGGAAACACTGCACTATATTATATGTATTTGTCAAATGTTTAGCTCATGATAAAACCTTGGAGGAACATGCGTTCCTTGTGTCGCAAAGACACTCTTTGACTTGATCGTGTGAAAATTGATTATTTGTGAAAATGTGAATAATCTTGTGAAATCAAGTATCTTGTGCTAAAATATAATCCAATAAAGTTGCCTTGAAGCCTTAAGGTGTGTGTGGTACCCAGTCACGTGATACTTTGCTTAGATAAGACGCAACTTGAGAATAAAAATGAAAGAAATGTGCCTAATTGCTCAATTTTATTTTAAATCACTTGGTCTAAGTAAGTCATGGTTTCATATGTGAGCGTTTGCAAAGTCTACTGTCATGAATGCTTATTTGTCTGGTTTGAGATTCAAGTTGGCTAGTTTTTAATGCTTGTATTGCCTTGACACGAGTGGATGTTTATGTGGTGGTCGCTTCGAACATGATTCGGCTATGTGAAATTAAATGTGCCAACTAATTCTTCAGGTTTATCTTGTACAGCTTCATGTTCTTGTGTCACTATTTCTTTTTGAGCCTTTGTGCATTTGTGAGCTCCATCTCCTTTTTTCTATAGCCCTTTAACATTTCTAGCTTTTGCAAATGCTTTGTGGTATACTTGTAAAAGCTCATTAGGATTGCATGTTCATACATTGCATAATATTTTGTCCTTGGTGTTTGCATTGCCAAAGGGGGATAAATGAATAAAAAAGGGGAGAAATGAAAAATTTGCACCAAATCAAAGAAAAATCTTGGATAAATGAAATATGTGAAATCATCAAGGAGGATCATTTGATTGTGTTTTTGAGTTGTTATTGCTCTTTTGAGGTTTTTGGATTGTCTTTATCTCTCTTAGGTCTTATGCAACCTTTGTTATATCAAGTGACATGTTTTTGCTCTTTCTTGAGTTTTTGGTCACTTGTATGAGCCTATCTTCTTCAAACAAAAATATTTCTCCTTTGAGGTGTTGTCAATGCACTCATCAATGGGGAGATTGAGAAACCAAGGTTAAATGTGTCTTGCATCATATGTGATAATTGATTGACAATATTGTCGATTTGGTTTGTCGAGTTTTGAATTGCTTGAGCTTGGTTTGAGCATTTTGATTATGGACTAACTGGAGTTGGAGTTGGAGAAATATATTTGCTTATCTCATGGTGTGCAGGTGATGGATGCAACTTGGCAGTCGATGGTGGGTGATCGAGGCTAAGCAGGTGCTTGGTATTGGACGATCAAGGAGCCCGGACGGAGTCAAGGGTGATCCAAGCTGTACACGTGAAGGTCAAGCAAAGCATGAAACGAAGGATGAAGACAGCGTGTTGACAAAGTCAAGCGAAAGTGATGACGGTGCAAGTCACAAGGTGGTCCCAGTGATCGGGAGTGGAAGAGACTTACCGACAATCATGATCGCAAGATAAAATATATGTGCGATATCAGAGCACTTGCTTAAGGTGTAAGCAAGTAGTGAGTCATGCTTTGAGAAGTATGCAGAGGGTTTCACGGTTGGACCTCAAAACCATCGTGAAGCTTGTGTCGAGACGAAGGTAAGTCATAAAGGCGTCGTGGTCGTTCGATGGATGGAGCAATAAATTGACCAAAATACCATCGGTGGTAGGTAGGGATGTACTATAAGAGAGAGACATTTTAGTAACAAGCTAAGAAACTTAGGGGTCAAGTTTTCTAGGCTTATAAATAGAGGGGTAGGGCTATATGAGAGTTTGAACTAGCCACTTGAGCCCCTTGTGCCACCTATTTGAGAGCCTAGTGTTAGAGTTTTAGATGAGAGGAAGATGAGTACTTAGCCTATGTAATAGGTGAGAGTTTTTGAGAGAAAAATTCTTTTAATTCGCTTAAATAGGGCTGACTTCTTTGAGTAATGAAGTTTATATTTTTGATATGCTTGAATTCCCCTCCTTCTAGTCTCTCTATTGGTTCCCTTGCAAGTTTTTCTTTTTCGGTTGTGATTTTATTTTTCTTTTTGAGCTGCAGTTTTCCACTTTTGTGAAGTGATTCTTCTTGTTGTTATGGACATAAAATTCCACGTACAATAGTACAAATTTGGGTATCTCATTCTCTTGCCTCTAAGTCATCAACTTGGAGAGTTTCTTCACCCGGTGACCATTTTATTTGGTTTAGAGTGTTTCTTTGCATGTTGCTTGCCTTTTTGGTGATGACTCATGGATTAGTGCTCTATGGAACCTAAGGGGTTCATATTTCATCCACTAGAGCCATGACTTCTTCAAGTTTTGTTTCTTTCCCTTGTTTGTCTCTATTTGCTTCCGCTTGTGCGTTTTGAGAAGCGTTAGGTGAAAAAGGAGAAGGTCATCTGTTTCAAATTTTTTTTTGGAAAGGTCTCTATTCATTCCCGCTAGTCGTTGTTCTCGGTCCTACTATTGTCAAGTTATTTCCATCTTATTTCTACTTTCTAGAAATAAAGATTGGGAAAGCAGTCCAGCAAAAATTGACAGAGCATCACCCATTCTGTTATGTATGTGTATACATAAACACATCAGATAAATCCACACAAAGCTAACCTCAGTAACCAAATTTTGCACGAAATCACACAAGGGACATCAAGATCCACCAAGAGGAAATATCAATCACCTATGGCATCACACAATTTGAGGCACAAAGAAGATTTTTCCATACCTTCTGTCAAAGAGAGTAGAAAGAAGCTCTGAGCCAAAGTAGATCTTCCCCCATGGCCCTCAACGGTCTTCCCTTTGCCCCCTCGCCTTCCTCAAGCAGCACCATCGGTCTTCCCTTCTCTGAGCTCCTCCTCTCTGAGAAGAACATGTTCGAACCCTAACAACTCACTTCACAAGATGAAATCCAACTCACCTCACAAGATGAAATCTAGGAGGGGGAGCAGAGGGGGAGGGGGAGGGGAGGAGGAAGAGTAACTCACCTTCCCGCGAGAGAAGCCATCGCTGAAGTTAGGAGAGGACCATGGGGATAGCGATGGAGGGAGGTGCGATCGGGGCGCGAAGGCACGCCGGTCGGATGGTGAGCGCGGTCGATGAGGTCAAGGGTGAGGAGGTGCGCAGGTTGGCGGGGAGGTGCCCTTGGTGGGCGGGGGCGTGCCAGTCAACGGGGTTGCCGGGCAGCGGTAGGGTTTCCTGATTGGGAGGGAGCGAAGGTGTCGGGGAGCTATCGAGTGGGGGCGTAGAGAGGGGAGGGATTGGTAGGGGTGGTTTAGTAGCAATTACGGGTAATTTCCACCAACTTTGATGGCAAGGTTTGTTTGCCCATCCTACACATTCTATCAGAAGTTGGCGGAACTGGATTGTGGATTGTGGTACAGTCCGACCCTAGATTGTGAATTGTGGATTGTCGATTCGAGCCGTTTGTTTCGGCTTTTGGCTTCTGGATTTTGCTACCAAAATCTAAAAGCAAAAGTGGAAACAAACAGGACCTTATACGAGAACAACAACCCTTATCTATTATATTATTATTTGAGGGGGAGAAGGAGGCACCACATTCATTCTGAAGGTCATGAAATTACCACGTTAATCGAAAAAAATAATCAAGACCACTCATTGTTATGAACATCTCACGATCTATATTAAACAACAGAACCCATATCAAATACAATTAATAAATAGATAAATTCAAAATTCAAAGAGTCCATATCAAATATAATTAATAAATACCTAAATTTGTAATTAAAAATTATGGAAAATTAGCAGTTTGATTTTCATACGGTGTGGGAAACAAACTATCTAAATAAAGAGTCCAAATAAAATAAATTAATAATAATTAAAATTAGGGTTAGAATAGAAAAAATAAGGATCCATATCAAATATAGTCTTATAAAATAAATTTATTATAAAAATCAAATACCTAAATAAAAGAGTCCATGTAAAATATAATTAATCAATAGCTTAAATTCATTAAAAAAATAACTAAAATTCTTACTAAGATAATATATTAATAAGCACCGTGGAGCTCAAGATCGTCACATCAAGTAGCAGCAGCAGGTAAGGCACAACACAAAGGTAAAGTAAATATATTTTGATTTTGGTTGAGTAACCTACACCTAAAGCATGATTTTGGTAGTTGATCAAAACGTATACGAATCGAACCAATACATGAATACGATTTGGTACAAGTTTAGAGCATAAATAATTTAATAATTTTCTTTTTCACTAATATAATTTGTATTTCTTCTTCTAATTTTATGCATTTTGCAACTAAATGATACTAACGTTATAAAAACTAAAGAGACTAATTTTTAATCAAGATTATCTGATAAAATATTACAATAAAGCTAACTATGCTATTAATGTAAACCACTTGCCAGCTATTTCATAATAAGAAGTGTGTATTGGCAAATGGCAATCACGTGCTAGCGTTTCCCTCTGTATTGTGTTGATATATAATTCCCAACTTGGTGATAGCATGTCTGGTCTAGATCAATGTTTTTGCTTACCGATCTATGTGATCAGCACCATATGCATGCATTCTGTACTGTTGTGCTTGGCTGACTCGCACTAATCCGATGTTTGTTAACAAGTAGGGTGAAACAGGTCAGATATTTTCTAATCGTTTAAAGAAGTTAAAGTAGTATTTTAGATATCGGAGTTATATGGTTGTGTTGGATATCAGAATTGGATATAGGAAGGTAATATGTTGGACGGAGGATATTTGAAAATAAAATCGAATATATTTGAAGATTATTTGAGTCTTTTTTCTTAGAGCTTATAATTTTTTTTATACGGAGTCGGATGGAGATTTTTTATATAAAAATTGTAGATCTCGATGAGATCTACAACTTTACGGTAGAGATTTTTTATTTTAAAATTTTCATGTATTTAAATAATTAATAGAAGATTCAGTCAGCATATTGGGAACTCCAACATTACTCCTATTGCTACTGTACTCCAATATTACTCCTCCTTTTAGAATATATTGCTAATTTACTCGTTAGATAATATAGTTGAGTTTTAGACACGTGAAATAGTCAACCATCCTAACATGTACGATATACATGCTAAGAATAGTATAATGCAGCATTCTGGCTCTATCGATTCCCGGACTAACTTGTTGCTGACTGTTAATACTGTATACTACATGCTAGTACTTCGAAGTTTTGTATACATCAATTCGGTGGTCCTTGCTTAAATTGTCATATTAATAGGCTCATCTTTTGAAGTGAAGGAAATTTAGTGGGTGGATCTATATAGGATCACTGCCGTGCTTTTATTTACATTCGCGGTGTGGTACTGTGACATCAGTACATCACAATTTATGAATCAGGGGAGATGGACTTCATAATTGAATACGCTAGTGCTAAGTACCAACATTGATGCCACTTTTTAGCAGGATTCAGATTTCAGACGTCCAGCGTCAAGTTGATGCAGTTTTAATGTGCATCAGTACATCAACTGAATGAAAGATTATGAACAATGCTTTCTTTGCACAATGGACTAGTGCATTTTACACAACCTTTTACAACTGTAGTCCTAAAAAAAACTTGTACAACTGTACAAGGTACATATAAACACTTTATTGTCTTCCCTCAGAGAACTGGGATTGCATACTGTTGCTGCTGTTCCTGACCCTGCAGCCTGATCATTCTTGACGCGTTTCTCCTCTGCTCCTGCAGGTAAGAAGCAAGAAAAGTTTTTTCAGCAAATTGAAGCACTTGTCAGCTGCTCCCCTCCGGCAGGATAACCAATGTTCAGAAGTGAGAACCAACCTGGAGCAGCTGCACCCGATACTGCCTCTGTCCTTGCTGGATCACGGAGATGAGCCTCATGACGACGTAGAACGGAAGCAAGATCCCACTGGCCCTCAGCATGTATACCTTCGAAGCAACGAAACACTTGACATAATCCATCACAGTAGCCACTGGGAATCTCTGAACCTTTTTTTTTCAACAGCGGAACGAAACGTGCAGGTAGAGTAGAGAACTCACTGTCAGGAGGCTGAACGCGTACTGATTGGCCGCTCCGACCGCAACCACGGCGACGAGGTGCCTTAGCAGCAGCACGAGCGTGAACTGCACGGGAAGCCAGAATTCAGACTGTACACTGCATAACTAAAATCTGAACCTGGCGGTGTGGCCTCAGTTTGTGCCAGTCACGTACCGTTACGGCCACCGAGCGGCACCAGGACGCGCTCCTGCCGGCGGCGCGGGCGCACTCGGCGTACTCCGGATCACCGGCCGCCGCGTCGGGCCCAACCAACGGCGCATCGTCCTCCTCCGGCTCGTAGTTCAGCCTGGGCACCTCCAGGCTGCCTCTGCACAGCACAAGCAGATCGGTCAGTAAACATGCGGTAGTTGATCAGTAGACTGATTCAGTCAGTGCTGACTCGCTGAGCTAGACAGATTTGACAAAGTTTCTTCGGAAACAGATGGCCATATTTTTCTCTCTATCACATTGCATGATCGGCTGTACTTCACTGCTGATGAAAGGGACAGTTTGACTTCTTTGCAACGGTGCAGGGCAGCAGAGGAGTGCAGGACACGCGACACGGTTTGTATTGTACTGCACATCTGTGCAGCAACACAACATGCAAGGCATCTTCTTATCTGCCATCTCACGGAGGGAATGATTAGGACCCGGTGGTTGGCTCGCCTAACGAAACTGCTAGGCCGGACCCACCTACCAGCCACTCAGACCCTTTTAATAAAGAAGATGCTGCAACAGCTGCCAATAAGAATGAGCCGGACCGCCACTGTTTGATCGGAATGCTTGTTCTCTTGTTCGGATGATCAGGGTTGGGTGCACTGTTTATATGGCATTCAATTTCAGATCAGATCAGAATGCTGGCACCGGGGGCCTGGATTCATGGAAAGACGTGGTGTGTTGAGCCATGGAGAGCAGCTGGTTGGTTGGTTGGTCAGTCATCCAGTTGTCCGTATGAATTGTATACGTAGGTTAAGAGAAGCAGACTGAGTGAAGTTATGTTTGTTAAAAAAAAGAGTATTTTGTTGGTTGTATTTGTCTGAACAGGTTAAATTGAGTTTCTATTTGATTGATTGAATTTGAGTTCATATGGGCGGATACAAGAGCTGAGATTTTGAATGATGGCTCGTATGAATATGATTTTGTGACACTGATAAGTAGATCTGCCTACATGAGTAGATGCAGGATCGGTCTAAGCTACGGACGTATATTTATATCCGTCAGACCAAACTGAAATAGTACATGTGAAAAATTAAACACGTTTCTCTCTTAGATTATACGTATCCATCAAGCCAAGATGCATTCACACAGACAACCAATCACCCCTAAATAGCTATCTGGCAGGCAAACTCCAATGTATCAATGGTTTGGTCAGCAACTGAGCCAGATAATCCCTGATACTACCGTTGTTTGGGAATAATGGAATGAACGATCAGGATCTTATTTCTATTTTATCCTGATACTACCGTTGTTTCTATTTTATATTTAATCTCTGATACTACCGTTGTTTAGGAATAATGGAACGGAACGGTCAGGGAGTAGTCTCTGATACTACCGTTGTTTGGGAATAATGGAATGGATGGTCAGGATCTGATTGACCAATATAAACATCAACAACTTCAAATTGGACTAGAGGGACACTCCGAATTTTGTGATGATGACAGGTTCATGGAACTACTAGACCTCAACTACAAATATATCCAACATTCACTTTGTTCGATAGCCTCAATGCGCGTATCAATACCAATGTCCAGTTGAGAGAGAGAGAGGGAGACGCACCTGATTGTTACCGCGACATCGGCATGTTGAGCTTTCTTGGGAGGAACGGTGTAGCCAGGTTCGAAATTCTGTAGTAAAACACGACTGTTAAACAAAGGCAGACATACCATGCGAGGAACAACAAGGCTTTTCATACAAAAAGTAAATGGGTGTAAACAATCAACGTTGTCTATCATTTCATTTGAAAGCTACGATTAATCTCATCATTATATGAAGGAGTTATTTTGTGATATTCTATAGTCACATAAGAGCATTTATGTAAATGAAACCTCTACAGGTAGGATGGTGAGATTAATCGTAACTTTTGAACGAGGATAAGAGGGATGATATTAACTTTTTGCACATTTGCACTTATTTACTGGTTTGCACTAAAGATTTCACAAATTTTGATTACTTTTGCTTTGAGAAAATTACAACACTATGGGCAGCAAAATCGTACTTGCTGTGATCAACAAGGTATAACTACTTAGTTTAGCCTCAAAGAAATCTCTTGTCTTTCCAAAAGCATCCATTACTCATGGCATCCGGGCAAAAGTTCTTCGTGGGAAAGGAAGAGGAAAGATGACGAGCAATAGCATAACTCTCACTGAAATTAAAAATTTCGCTGAACTCCGAGTTCAAGAAAAGAGGAAACTTTCATGGATAAAACAGTGTGGACCAGTAAAAATGGCAACAGATTTACAGAACGAAATGAAAATTGGAAGGATGATCGACAAGACTGGGTGAATCGTGCAAACCTGAAGGCAAATCTCGCAGAGGGTGCTCCCCTTCTCATCGCACCATCTCTGCACGCATCCCCTGTGAGCATACTGCAGGCAAAAGAACACACAAGACATCAAGAGAAGCCATCAGACTGAACAGAACAGAAGCTCAAGACCAAGATTCCACGCACTCACGTACAGCATATGCATACCTTGAGGGAGCCAGAGCATGCGCAGGGCGACTCCATGCTTGTGCAGCTCTCATCCTCCTCGTCATGGCAAATCCTGCACTGCCGCAGGGAGGAAGACGAGCACGACTCTTGGTGTTCCATCCTCTCTCTCTCTTTCTCTCTCTCTCTCTCTTCCGGTTGTTGATCGCTTTGCTCTTTCTCCTCCTCCTCCTCGTCTCCTCTCTCTTCTCTCTCTCCGGATGGATGGAGGTGGCTTTAATAATCTGGAGGAAGGAAACCGAGTGGCGTAAAAAAAATAGTGCTGTGAGCTGGGGCCTACAGCACCAGGAACGGCCACAACAGTTGGTAGTTAGTCCTGGTCCTCTGCGGCAGGCATGGTTCGAGATAGCTCCTGAGGGCAACACCAAGACCAGCATGATGCCACCGATATGGGGCTCGATGCGTATGCGATGTGTATGTAGGTGTGAATAAATTTGTTGCCATACGTGTGCGTAGGTAGTACACTCAAGTGCAACTTTTTGCTGTGTCAGTTTGTGTGTTCTTTGAGGAGCCTAGTATAATTTAAAAAGGGCTTGCTTTTTGAAACATCTTTTGCGCTATTAAATTAAAACATCCCACATTTGGTTCGAGTGAGTCGCAAATAGAGGCTTAGCAGTTCAAATTTCTCGGAATATCCCTCATGAAAAGAATATTTATCCTAACACAATATCTTTCTTATGACATGTAAATTTTACATATTCCAAGCTACCTTAAGTAATCGCTAAGCGATTCCTGCTTCTACCTTTAGGACTCGTTTTGAATGTATCTGTTTAGCAAGAATTTCATATCAAACAATTCAATCTTCAAATAACTTGAGGAAAAAAGTCCGGCTTTCCAATCATGTCATAGTAACAGTACAACTGAATGATTAATTGCTTTAGTCAATACAGGTATGCATGTCCTTTCTTGGTCTTATCATTTGTATGTGGGAATTGGAATGTAGCATTAAAGTAGTAGCATATTGAAGCAAAATAACCCTCTCTAATTCTAGATACCATTCCTTGCTTCAAATATAGTCTATCTCAACCATGTTTTACTTTCCCCCTTTTTGGCGCCTCTTTTTGGCGCTAATTAGATGCATCTTAATAATGGAGTGACCATGTCATCCACTAGAATTATGGCAATGATTGACGTGCAATAGTGCCATTGTATCAAGTCTAAATTGGTGAGGTTGTTTGGTTGAGAGCTAATGCAAGTTAACCAAATATTTGGTAATGCCGAGGGAATTGGTTGTGGGCTGGTATGGAGTGAAAGTTTGGTAATGCCAATGAAATCTAACACCACACGCGGGCAATCTGAGGGTGCCAAATTGCTCGCTCGTGAATTTGTTCAACAAAATTGGGCTTCCCGTATATTGGCCACAATCCAAAATACACTTATTTTTACCTAATTTTGGATTTGCCCATGAATTGTTCTGGTCTTTTAGGGACACGAACCAAATAGAACCTTGTTGTCAGGAAACAAACAAGTAGCGATATAGTCCCCTCAGGTGACAGTCCAATAAGCTAACTTCTTATTGTGCTATCTGTGCTCATTCTATTCGTATGGAAGTTTACTAGCAACAGATCAGAAAATCAAGAAATGCGAAAGTAACTAGTCAAATGCAGAAAGTGTTAAAAAAATTGGACATACAAGATTGAAACCGTCTCTGGTGCACCTTGGTGAGCATATTTAGTCCAGCGCAGGAGATGGTGGTTCTTTGCGGCCAACCGTGCTTTCAGGGCTTGTTTGGTTTGCCCAAACCAATCTTGTCAAATTTTGGCTACCCTCAAGAATCGGTACCTATTCGGTGTGGTTGACAAAATTTCGGCAAGCTCATATATCGTGGTCATATCCCTATACATTAGTCAAACTTTGGCCAACCATATGGAAACCAAATCTTGACAAAAAATTTCGATAGCAAAATTTAGACAGGACTTGATTGGGTTCAAACCAAACAAGTACGTCCGGAGTCAGTTTGAGCCTTTAGGTGTGAACCCAAGGAGGTGACTCTTGGGGGAAACAATTAGGGATGTAAATGGATACTCAATGGGTAGTTTTGGGTCACTATTTAGTTTTTTTTTAACTTAGTTAGGTGGGAGTATTAAGGACAGAATTTGTATAGTTGTACATTAGCTGTAGAATTGTTTTTGGTTTGTTTCCTTTAGCAACCAATCCTTGTAATCTTGTTGGTTTGTTTCCTTAACAACCGATGTTGTAATCTCGTCCGGCTTCATCGGCCTTCTATAAAATCGGTGTACCCCTGCCCTCGAGCTGTGTGTGACGCTTGCGCATATCCTACGTCTCTACATGGTATTAGGCTTCCAATCCTAAGCCCCCTCGCCACCCTAACTCCAACCGACGTCTGGGCTCACGCTGCCGTCGCCAAGCCTTTGGCGGCCTACTCCCTACCATTGTTGCCATCTTCCGCTGCCCCACCTCAAGCGCTCGCGATGGGTTCCGCCGAACCCCTGCACAACACCTCGACTGCCATCTCCACGGTGGTCACCGCCTCCTCCTCTTCTGTCAACGTCCTCAGCGTCAAGATGCACATTCCGATCATGCTCTACTTCGTCGTCTCCAACAACACCAAGAGGAGTCAATTCTTCACAATGATGCATGGCAAATTCGGTCTCCTTCACCACATCGATGGCATCGTCGCTTCGCGCCCCGACAATCCAGCGTGGGTTCAAGCCGACTATGCCGTCGCCTCCTGGCTTTTTGACTCTATCTCTGATGATGTTCTTTATGTCACCATGGAGCCTGGCCAGTGCTCCCATGATCTCTGGCTTGCGATCGAGGGAAACTTCCGCAACAACAAAGAGCCCCGGGCAATCTACCTCTCCGCCCAATTTCACTCTCTCGACCAGGGCGTTATGACCAGATGCGGCTTATGTGTGTCCAGAATGTTTAACACACATAAGGATGTCATAGGTAAAGTAACAAAAGCAATACTTTAAAGAAATAAACATTGAACTCTTACAACAATTGACATATATTGTCTTCTATGTAGATATCTACAGTGGAACAGAAGCAATGGTGCCTAACAACACCGCATGCAAACGAATGGGAGACACACGCTTAGAACGTCACAACCTTGTCCTGATAGTCTTCAACATGTTCACAGATAACTCCATAGGCAATCGATGGAGAACACCTCACTAGAATACATCTTTCACGAGGTCTTCGAATTCTTTTCTAGCTGAGTGTTTGGTTATAGCAAGTGTGTGCACATGTCGTACTTAGCAAGTTGTGAAGAAAATATTATGCATATGAAGGATTTGACAAGGTAAGGCTAGTTTGGCTCTTTTGCATAAAACAACATTTAAGTAAAAACATTTGAAAACCAGTAATAATTAAGTATATGACTGTAAACCAACCAACCACCTCAAGATTCCACCCATCTTGACCTAACCAATTGACAACCTCAACCAAGATTCTAATCACCAAGGTTGAACACACAACACCTCAACCATGGCTCCCACTGCCAAAGTTTAACAACTAACCACCTCAACCACGATTCCCACCATCATGACTGACCCACACCTCAACTATGGTCCAACACCACCACAGTTGACCACACTGATCAAACCATCAATTTATAATCATGGTAGGTTTTTCGTGCTGCTCGTGACCATGAGTACGGCTGAATATTCGGTTTTTAACTCTATAGAGGTTGTACATACCAACAAGTCATGATTTCATCACCCGCAAGCAGGTGACTAAGTCTCCATTTTGCCCGTGTTAGCTAGACACTTGCACACATCCAAGGTATGTGGCAAGGAGATCACTACAAAGCCTTTACAATGCTCCTCTCAGCACATGTCTACCCGCTAAGGTTTCACTGCCGTGTAATTCTACCTCAGCAACGAAAGACTCCTCTTGCACCTTTTGGATCCCAAGACATCGTCCATTCACCGCTCTTCTCCCTGGTCTATACTATGCTGAGAGTAAGCAAATTAATTGGCTAGGCCTGACCCATACCAGGCTTGTGGTTGTACTGTAAACACAGAAATGTCACCCCACGAACCGGTCCTTAGATTTGAACAAGATTACCACTTTCCCATCACACACCAGCCTCATTATACCACTTGCTCAAATCCCTATGCCATATTGCTACAAAAATTATTCCATCATATTTTTATCATTGTCGCATATGACCATTATCAATTTCGTAGAGGATTAATCATGATTACCATCCCAAAGGAAGGCTAAGCATCATCTACCCTTCCATAACTCAAAATCATACTAAGGCGACAAGGATGATAATGAAAAACTAGGGTAAAGCCTAACTCTTGGAATTCCCAACAAATTATTAGCATGCATGTTTATAAAACAAAACAATTGTAAACTGGTATAAAAATGATCAAGAACACAACTTTCCTTCACATGACTCAGTTGGGTCTTCAAAGACTTGGTCTTGAAGTCCTTCTAGCTCCTTCAGAACATTGACTAATCGCGAAAACTATCGACAAATAACACAAAGAAAAACACTAAGAACAGCATACCAAACATGATCAAAACACTTTAAAAACACTATGGTTGGATGAGTATGATTTTATAGAAGAAATTTAGGTGCAAGAATCGTCTAAGTCGGAGTTAGGATGAAAGATAACGACTTTCAGGAGATGGATTATGCTGAAAAGGAAATGCTAGTTTACCGGAGTTATCTTCCTATAGGAAAAGGTTTATTGCACAATCATTGTGTCAGACTTGACAACATCATTGTACAAGGTTCAAGAGGTATAGGGCTGACTAGACTTTACTGACTAGGCTAAAGATGATGATGTGGCACTAACTTGGCATGCCATATAAGCATCGTCTTGGATTAAAGAAGAAGTGAGCTGAGTTCTAGGCTCAACCGCCCATGATGGATCAAATGGCTAGAGGTTGCACTTTTGGGCTAAGGATACTGCTGGTGACTCCGCGTAGTGATGGCAACTCGGGTTTCGTCGGAGATGACGATCGAGCGCGTGGCCACTGACATCGATGCTGGGCTTTAGTGGCGTTTTAGTGAAACGAGGGAAGAATAGCGTAGAACGCAGAAAGGCTAACTCAGAGGTATGGTTGATTTTGGAAGGGATCATCCGAGGTAGTGGCAAAACAGCGACAACTGCCCTTAGATTCAACCATGGCTGCGCCTAGATGCAGCAATGGAGATGCATGTGTTCCCAGAGATTGGCTATGAAATTTGAGAAATCGTTGGAACAGAGACGTTCATATATCCCAAGAACACAATGCTATAGCACGGGTTTGGGTAGATCATCCCCTGAGAGGAAGATTGATCAACGGAGATGAGATGGGTGACGACTGTGGCATGCTGCGGTTGGTAGCCGTGTTCTGGTCGTGTCGCTACACAACTAGTGAAGGGAACATAGGGACATGAAGAAGACTCCATGGGACACACCAAGACATAGATGGCACATCCATATGGCTTTTGGATTGATGGGGAACCCGACAGCAAACTCGGTGCGCACACAGAATGCATCCAGAAATTGAATAGTGGGCATGTCGACCTTAATCCTGATGGTTTGGCTGCTCTACTGGACGACCTGGTTGGTGAGGGTGTGGGTAACATCATGGGTCATGCTCTGGTGAAAGGGAATTGCAATTTGACCTCTGGTCAGCTGGGAACGTTGATGCCAATCGGTGATGGTGCGGCTGTCTGCGATAGTGATGACCGTGGCTGCGTAAATTAGGCTTTGGCCGGGACTAGACTTGGCTAGGGACTTAGTATGATGGTAAAACAGGGGTAAGGAAGGAGGAAGAGGGGTTCTCACCTTGTTTTGATGATCGGGGAATTAGGATTAGCGGATATGACGACGTAGCGCATCACGGGCGGCGACATTGGTAGACAGCGGCGCACAGGCGGGGCTACTGTGGCGGCTAGGGCATGGAGGGATGTAAAGGGAGTAGGGGAGGACATTCAACACCTATTTATAGGGCTAGGGACAGCTGGTTTAGGTGGAGTCCAAATCGGACACGAATCTGGTTTGAATTCGAGTCGGTTAAGATTTACTTTTTGGGAGCTCTCTATTCCGAGGATGATACCTCTACCATTAGGACTCCAAATTGGACTTTTCTGGACTCTAAATTGTAGTACTCAAAAAGATCTACAACTTTGGTATTCATTGGAACTTTTTCTGAAAATGCCATTTTGATTTTCAAAAATACGTCACACGATAAACTGTTTGAACTGAGACCTATCTACGCAGTACTGATTTCGGGGGACATAAATCCTAGCTCAATTATCCAAAGGGGGACTTCCATATGTTAAAATCGAAACTCTCGACGAGACCTACAACTTTAGTATTTTCAAGATTTGCATTTGAAGTAGTCTTGAACTCCGAAACTGCATCGGAAGATTAAGCTGTCCAAAACTCTGCGAATATCGACAGATTTTGTGGATCCTTTGTGTCGGGCCTTCTAGATGACTTGTGTGCCGGCCAAGGGCTTGGACTTGGGTAGGATTGGTCACAAGACATATCTAGGGTTTCAGGAAAGAAACTTTTGCAGAGAAATTTTAATAGGGTTTAAATTTGAATTGAGCTTGGAGTGAATTTAAGAGAAAAAAAAGTTGAACAAGAGTGGGAGTAGATAAGGAATTTGAATTTAGATTTGGGTAGAATTTGAGAAAGAGGAGAGATTGAATTTAAACGAGAATTTGGATAAGATTTGAATTGAACTAGAGAAGGATCAGGTATGATCAAGGATTGAATAGATGATGAATTCAAAGATTTTGAATTACAACCATTAAGATCCTTAACTTATTCACTATTGAATTTTGTAAAAACATTTTCAAAACCTTTTTCACTCCAAAACACCAAAGAGAAGATAAAGAAAAAGAACTCTAATGCATTTACCTGGTTCCTAGCAAAACTCAGCATGCAATGCACAAGAAATAATAACCTAAGTTACTTGGTTGTTTATAAAAATAGGTTTAAACTTCTCTACTGGTGAAGCTAATCACTAAAGTTGGAAAATTTTAAAAAGTTGTAAAATCTTGGAAAGTAGAGTGTTACAAATCTACCCCCCGAATCTCGCCCTCGAGATTCAGGCAGATCTGGAAAGAGATAAGGAAACTCCTTCATCTTCTATCTCTTGATAGCTCATCTTCTGAGTGTCCACCCCATTGCACCTTGCACTTAGTAATTACCTTGCCTCTAGTGACTCTTTCACCTATCTCAAAAACCTTAACTGGATACTCAGTGTGTGAGATCTTTTTGTACATCCAATTCTTCAATTGGTAACCGCTCTTCGGAGATTCATAGGCTCTTCTTTAACTGAGGAAAACATCAGGCACAGATGAGAGTTGAGATGATAAGCAACTTCTCTTTTAGCACCTTGAGGGTCTATTTTATCTAGAGGCAGGGTCCTTTACTAGGAGAAAGTGAGCAACCTTGATCAAATGTTCCATTACAATCCCATATAGAGTCATAACTGGACTGGGTACATGGTAGTCCAATTGTAAAGTTCATACCGATCTCTTCCTATTTTCATTTAAGCACCTTCAGTCGTTGTAGCAATTATGCGGATCTCCGATGTTCGGCTTTGACCCTCTGATATGTATCACATAGAGCTACGTATTCTGCTATGTCTCTCTTCATTCGATACCACCAATAGCGACCTTGAGATCTTTGTACATCTTGGTACTTCCGAGATGAATTGAATACGCTGACACATGAGCTTCTTTTAGAATTATCTCATTGAGCTGCTTCTGATCTTGCCTACTTAGATATTCTGCATGCTCTCCTTTCTATTCTCATCTTCTGTCTGACCTTTTTGAACATTCTCATCCAAGATGGGTTCCACTCCCATGGCTATTTTCTCCACATCCATGACAAACCCTAGGTTGAGTCACCAAAATTTTCCACATAAGATTGGTTGAGCTTCTTATAGCATGGCCATGCTGCAATATGCTTTTCGACTTAGTACATCTGCCACTACGTTTGCCTTCCCAGGATGGTAATAGATTCCCATATCATAACCGCTGATCAGTTCTAGACATCTTCGCTGTCTCAAGATAAGATCCTTTTTTTTAGTAAATATGTACTCCAGGCTCTTATAATTCGTAACTCTCACACCATTTACGAATAAAGCAGTATCTCCGTATCTTCAGAGTATGCACTTTAGCTGCTAATTCCAACTCATGAGACGAGTAGTTCTTCTCGGGTGTTCTCAATTGTCTAGAGGCATAGGCTACAACTTGACCTTCTTGCATCAAAACTCATCCAAGTCCCTGTCGAGATGCATCATAATATATGTTGAAATTCTTCTGGGTATCAGGTAACACTAGCTCTGGGTTTAGGTAGTTTCTTCTTTAGCACCTTGGAACTTGCTTCGCAAGCAGAGGTCCACACATACTCTTCCTTCTTTTTTTCTTTCTTTGAAGCAATTCCATGAGAGGTTTTATTATCTTAGAAAACCCTTCTATGTAGCGACGCTAATGTCCTGTTGAACCAATGGAAAGTTCGTACTTTTGTAGCATTTTTAGGTGATTTTCAATTTAGCACATGTTTCACCTTACGCAATTCCTCCGGTAGACAGAGTAGGATCCAATGAACATCACTTTTTTGAACCAGAACTCACACTTATTGAGCTTAGCATTTAACTAATGTTCTCTAAGCTTCCTGAAGCTTTTCTTAGGTAATCCTCATGATGTTCTTCACTTTTAGAGTAAACTAGTATGTCATCGATAAACATTACCACAAAATTGCCCAAATACTTCATGAAAACCTTATTTCATAAGGTACCTTCAGTTGACGATATCTCGACTTTGGGTCTAACTTTTGAGAAAACACTGGCTCCAGTGATTTGATCAAACAAATCCTCAATTCTTGGTAGAGGATGTTCGTCCTTGATGGTAACATCATTGGGAGCTCCATTATGCATAACTTGTGGCCTCCTTTCTTTTGGCAATACGTTGGGATGTACAGCGGAAACTCACAGACCACTTGAATCTGCTCCAACATTGCTCCTTCTATTCGATTTAAGGTTTTCTCCACCACTGGTGGACTGCATGCCACCAACTCAACCTTAGCCATGGTGATTATTCCTCCAGCACCCACATTCACTTCTTTAACTTGGCCAACCCAACCTTTCTATGTGCAACATATTCTTATTTTACCAGGTTTGGAGGGAGTTCTATCCCCTTAAATTAAGGTATTTCTTGGAGCATATGGGTTTAGCTCTTTTTTTTTTCATCGATAAATATTGACATTGAGCACTTCGTCTGGCTTTGAAAATTGAACCTGTCCGGAGTGAGGTATTTCTTTGGACATCAACTTCTCAACTATGTTAGTTCTCCAAAGTAGAAACACATTCTCTCAGCACTAGGAACAAGAGACCTCTCAGAACACTTGCTGGCTTAATGACCTTCTTCCCTGCATGTTGGTATTGGAGGGCTCTCTTCCTCTTCTTGTTGCTGGACTGCTGACTATGCTCGTCTTCTGCACGCTGAGCTTCTGTGATCCGTAGTAGACTTTCCATATTCTGAGCCATGCCTTGAAGGATTTGAGTATGTATTACCAAAAGTTGTTCCTTGTTGTATTGAAGCGGCATCCTTTGGTTGTTATTGTTGTGGTTGGTACCTTTACCAAGATAACATTTCTTTGTGTTCATCATTTGATCAAGATTGAGGGGGAAAGTTGGGGCAAGAAGAAAAAGGACTAGATGGAGAAGACCCAGCTATACTATTAACTATAGAGGTAGTAAGCCTATAGGAAATGTGGCAGTGTACTAGATGCTAAAGCATCCCACAACGCACACCAACACTCAGACAGAAAATCCAAAACACACAAGACACACCACACAAAAGCACACTACTAACATTGTTCTAATGTTTTTGAAAAATAAGGAAAATCCTCCTATGACTCAAAAAAAACTAAAACTGGGAGTACATAGAGATAGATCTTTATGTCTTCAGTGTTGTGGTAGATCATTCTTCCTGGTAGCGAAGGGTCTTCATCTCCATCATCGGAATCTTCATACGAGCTAGGAGCATCAAGTGAGATCTTCAAGTGCATCCTCTTGGATTGGAGTAATCGGAATGGTTCAACAACTAAAAGTTTTGAAATGGGGAGTGTTGGAAATTCATTTTGCTCAATAGATTGGAGAAAGTAAGTAGATAGAAACTGAGAGGTCAGAAAAGCATGTGAATGGTTTTATTTTTTTTTCAAAATAGGCTTCTTTTTTAAAATACGATCTTATGGCACGACCAATCTATCTAGGCTCGCGTCCTACGGTCAGTATAGCTCTGATACCACCTCTGTCACACCCGGTTTTAACAGACAAAACCAGATGCGCCTTATGTGTGCCCATGATGTTTAACACACATAAGTACATCAAAGGTGAAGTAACAAAAGTAATACTTTAAAAAAATAAATGTCAAACTCTTACAACAATTGACATATATTATATTCTATGTAGATATCTACAGCGGAACAGAAGTACTGGTGCCTAACAACACCGCGGATAACCGACTAGGAGACACGCGCCTAGAACGTCACAACCTTGTTCTGATAGTCTTCAACATGTTCACCGATAACTCCATAGGCAATCGATGGAGAACACCTCACTAGAATACATCTTTCACGAGGTCTTCGAATTCTTTCCTAGCTGAGCGTTTGGTTATAGCAAGTGTGAGCATATGTCGTACTCATTAAGTTGTGAAAAAAATATTATGCATATAAAGGCTTTTATAAGGTAAGGCTAGTTTGGCTCTTTTGCATAAAACAACATTTAAATAAAAATATTTGAAAAACAGTAGTAATTAAGTATATGACTGTAAACCAACTAACCATCTCAAGATTCCACCCATCTTGACTTAACTAACTAACCACCTCAATCAAGGTTCTAATCACCAAGGTTGAACACACAACACCTCAACCATGGCTCCCACTGCTAAAGTTGAACTACTAACCACCTCAACCATGATTCCCACCATCGTGACTGACCCACACCTCAACTATAGTCCCCACCACCACAGTTGACCACACCGACCAAACGATCAAGTTATAATCATGGTAGGTTTTCTGTGCCGCTCATGACCATGAGCACGGCTGAATATTCAGTTTTAACTCTGCAGAGGTTGTACATACCAACAAATCATGATTTCATCACCCGCAAGCTGGTGACTAAGTCTCCATTTTGCCCGTGTTAGCTAGACACTTGCACACGTCCAAGGTATGTGGCAAGGAGATCACTACAAAGCCTTTACAATGCTCCTCTCAGCACATGTCTACCCAGTAAGGTTTCACTACCGTGTGATTCTACCTCAACAATGGAAGCCCCCTCTTGCGCCTTACGGATCCCAAGACATCTTCCATTCACTGTTCTTCTACCTGGTCTACACTATGCTGAGAGTAAACATAGAAAGATCACCCCACAAACTGGTCCTTAGATTTGAGCAAGACTACCACTTTCCCATCACACACTAGCCTCATTATACCACTTGCTCAAATCCCTATGCCATGTTGCTATAAAAATTATTTCATCATATTTTTATCATTGTTGCATATGACCATTATCAATTTCGTAGAAGATTAACCATGATTACCATCCCAAAGGAAGGCTAAGCATCATCTACCCTTCCATAACCCAAAATCATACTAAGGCGACAAGGATGATAAAGGAAAACTAGGGTAAAACCTAACTTTTGGGATTCCTAATAAATTATTAGCATGCATGTTTATAAAGCAAAATATTTGTAAAACTGGGATAAAAATAATCAAGAACACAACTTGCCTTCACACGACTCAGTTGGGTCTTCAGAGAATTCTTGGTCTTGAAGTTCTTCTAGCTCATTCGGAACATTGACTAATCGCGAAAACTACCGACAAACAACACAAAGGAAAACACTAAGAACAGCATACCAAACATAATCAAAACACTTTAAAGCACTATGGTTGGATGGGTATGATTTTAGAGAAGAAATCTAGATGCAAGAATCGTCTAAGTCAGAGTTAGGATGAAAGATAATGGCTTTCAAAAGATGGATTAGGCTAAAAAGGAAATACTAGTTTACCGGAGTTATCTTCCTATAGGAAAAGGTTTATTGCGCAATCATTGTGTCAGACTTTATAACATCATTGTGCAAGGTTCAAGAGGTATAGGGCTGACTAGACTTCACTGATTAGGCTAAAGAGGATGATGTAGTGTTGACTTGGCATACCATAGAAGCATCACTTTGGATTAAAGAAGATGTGAGCTGAGGTCTAGCCTCAACCGCTCATGATGGATCAAATGGGTGGAGGTTGCACTTCTGGGTTAAGGATACTGCTGGTGACTCCCCGTAGTGACTGCAGCTCGGGTTTTGTCAGAGATGACGATCGGGCGCGTGACCACTGACATCAATGTTGGGCTTCGGTGGCGTTTCAGTGAAACGAGGGAAGCATAGCGTAGAACGTAGAAAGGATAACTCAGAGGTATGGTTGGTTTTGGAAGGGATCATCCGAGGTAGTGGCAAAACAGCTACTATTGCCCTCAGATTCAGCCATGGCCGCATCTAGATGCAGCGATGGAGATGTATGCGTTCCTAGAGATTGGCTATGAAATTTAAGAAACCGTTTGAACAGATACGTTCATATATCCCGGGAACACAATACTATAGCACGGGTTTAGGTAGATCATTCCCTAAGAGGAAGATCGATCAACGGAGATGGGATGGGTGACAGCTGCGGTTGGCAGCCCGTTCTGGTCGTGTCGCTACACAACCAGTGAAGAGAACATAGGGACATTGAGAAGAATCCATGGGACACGCCAAGACGTAGATGGCACATCCATTTGGCTTTTGGATTGATGGAGAACGCCACAGCAAACTCAGTGCGTGCGCAGAACGCGTCCAGAAACCAGACAACGGGCATGTCGACCTTGATCCCAGCTGTTTGGCTGTTCCACTGGATGACCCGGTTGGTGAGGGTGTGGGTAACGTCATGGGTCATGCACTGGTGAAAGGGAATTGCAATTTGACCTCTGGTCAACCGGGAACGTCGATGCCAATCGGTGATGGCGCGACTATCCGCGATAGTGACGACCGTGGCTGCGTAGATCATCCTTGACTGGGGCTAGGGCTTGGTAGGGACTTAGTATGATGGTAAAACAGGGGTAAGAAAGGAGAAAGAGGGATTCTCAACTTTCTTTGACGATCGGGGAATTAGGATTCACGGATACGATGACGTGGCGCATCACGGGAGGCGACATCGGTGGACGGCGGAGCACGGGCAAGGCTGCTGTGGTGTCTAGGGAATGGAGGGATGTAAAGGGGGTAGGGGAGGACGTTCAACACCTATTTATAGGGCTAGGGGCGGCTGGTTGATGTGAAGTCCAAACCGGACATGAATCGGGTTCGAGTTCGAGTCGGTTAGGATTTACTTTTTTCTAGCTCTCTATTATGAGGACGATATCTCTATCGTTAAGACTCCATATTGGAGGTTTTTGGACTCTAAATTGTATTACTCGAAAGGATCTACATCTTTGGTATTCATTTGAACTTCTGAAAACGCCATTTTGATTTCCAAAAATGCGTCACAAGATAAACTGTTTGAACTGAGACTTATCTGTGCAGTACTGATTTCGGGGGCTATAACTCCTAGTTCTATTATCCAAAAGGGGACTTCCATAGGTTCAAATCTAAGCTCTCGACGAGACCTACAACTTTGATATTGTCAAGATTTGCATTTTAGGTAGTCTTGAACTCCGAAACTTCATCGGAATATTAGGCTATCCAAAACTCCGCAAATATCGACAGATTTCGTGGATCCTTTGTGTTGGGCCTTCTAGATGACTTGTGTACTGGCTAAGGGCTTGGGCTTGGGTAGGATTGGGCCCAAGACTTATTTAGGGTTTCAGGAAAGAAACTTTTATAGAGAAATTTAAATAGGGTTTGAATTTGAATTAAGCTTGGAGTGAATTTAAGAGAAACGAAAAATAAGGTTAAATAAGAATGTGAGTATATAAGGAATTTGGATTTGGATTTGGGTAGAATTTGAGAAAGAGGAGAGATTAGATTTAAACAAGAATTTGGATAGGATTTGAATTGAACTAGAGAAGAATCCGGTATAATCAAGGATTGCATAGATGATGAATTCAAAGATTTTGAATTCCAATCATTAAGATTCTTAACTTATTCACTATTGAATTATGTAAAAACATTTTCAAAACCCTTTTTACTCCAAAACACCAAAGAGAAGAGAAAGAAAAAGAACTCTAATGTATTTACCTGGTTCCTAGCAAAACTCAACATGCAATGCACAAGAAATAATAACCTAGGTTGCTTGGTTGTTTATGAAAATAGGTTTTAAACTGCTCTACTGGTGAAGCTGCTCACTAAAGTTGAAAAATTTAAAAAGTTGTAAAATCTTGAAACGTAGGGTGTTACACTTGGACTCTCGTTTCTCATCCTTGCGGCGCTAATGTCATTACCGGGATGTGGATCTACAAACACAAGTTCCACACCGATGGTTCCCTCTCTCGTCACAAAGCTCGCTGGCTGGTTCATGAATCTCTAGTTCATTTTTTTAGTTTTGGGTTGACCCGATGACCCAAAAAATATAAAACTTGTATTCCTAGAAGCAACATTTGTCTTGTTCCATCTCATTCCCTTTCGTGTTATTTTACCAATATCTTACCATTACAAAGGTTTTCTTTAGTTCTAAAAACTGTTTTCTTTACAACCCCAATTTTTGTTTAAGAAGTCATCCAGATTTGCCAGGGTCTAATGCTCTAGTTTGCTAGATACATGAGGATCCGTACAAGTACTTTTTTTTAGTATTGTAAAAGGAGAATCTATATGTCTAGCCGCCTAAGTGAATAATCTGCCAGCTAGTCTTCAATAACATCAAACGAAGAACCTTTGTAAAGATGCAATAACATGCTACCTTTAAATTTTATTGTTCCTAGCCACTAGCTGAACACGGTAGCAGCAGCTAGTATTATTTCACGCGTAGGACTATCTGTCTTCCAAAATGTGGGACCCACTAGCTAGGAAGAAGAATGAGGTGCTCTGCTCTAGATCGTTAGACGTTATGTATGTCATGTTCCAAGAAAAGAGCTGGCGAGCAACTAATCTGGTTGGCCACACACCAACTAATCTAGTGGCATTTGGCTTAGCAATGTAGATCATGTCAAAGAACACCAGCTTATACACTAGCATACACCAGGACAGGTCCAGCTGTGGGAGATGGGGCCTTGCACATCCGCGACCCCCCCCCCCCCCGGGTGTTTACGCAGCCATAGCTTAAATAAAAGCTGAGCACAATCTGGTGTAAATAATTGTAAATTAGGCAGAACAACGCGCTTTGATACAACTGTCTTGAAATCCCCTTACAAAATTCGTCCTTCCCCCTTCAAGATTAGTGAGTGCTGCTCAATCACAAGGGAAGAAAAAGAGGAAAAGGACACCACACCAGCTGATAAAATATGGGAAATAGGCCAGAAAAAAATCCAACCTTTCTTGCAGCAATCATGATCCAATCACAGAAAATAGATAACAGTAGTAGGGAAAATTATGCAAGGAAAAGAAGAAGACCTCGTGGTTGCAGTCAACATCTGCTGCTCGGAGAGCACCTCTAGCTTGCCGGTGGCGAGGTAGTGCGCGCCCTCATACGCCCCAATCGAGCTGTAACGACCAGCACTAAGCGCACGAATCCTACAAATTCACAAACAAATAAGCAAAAAAATAAAAAAATCACTCATACAAAAAGGCAAGATCATATTGATCAAGAAATAGGCTAGTTGTTCGTCCCCTGCATGCCGACACGCATGATGCGAGGAACGATGTCCTAAGCGCAGCACGCATGAAATTCTTCGTGCCCTCAGACACAATCCTTCTGATCAACCCCACAACCGCATGCAGCTCCTCCCTGTCGCTCAAGAACCAAATAGCATCCACCGCCATGCAAAGCACATTGTTGAGCCCGTGTGCATCAGACATCCCTAGCAGCCCCTCAGCACTCTCCCGATCGCGTGAGCTCATCACTTGTTGGAATGGCCGGCTAAGCTCAAACCGCCTCTCCCGCTGCCTGCCACTCTCCTTGTCCTGATTCCTAAGCTCCAAATCCAGCTCCTCCCCAAAGTCAGAGCTCGATGATCTCGGTTTCTTGGATACACAACCCTTGGAGCTCTTGGAATCCTTGGGTGGCGAGGGGCACTCCATGGAGCTGCTATTATTGGCATCTGCCATGTTGCAACTCTCTGCGACGCCCGATTCATCCATGTCCATCTCTGAAGATGCGAGTGGCTCCTCCCACCTGGCATTCTTGCTCTCAACCTCCTTGCCCATTGGAATGCATCCGTTATGGTAAGCTGGAACAAAATTATCATAAATGTTGAACAAAATTGTGAGGGATCAGAGTACATGCACGTATGCTTACGTTAATGCATGCTAGTTAGGTAGAGATACTCATATGCCTATGTACAACTTGCTACGTGCAGCTCTAGTTACTCATCGTTATATACAGTAGTTAACTTGCAATCATAGTAGCTTTGGAGCTATCTGCTCGTAGGTGCCAGCACCGCAGTACAAACGCTGGACCCATTGATCGCTGGAGCAAGCGGGGACCTTTCCATATTTTAAACATGCGATCTAAACAAGGGTCGGATCCATTTGAGGTGAAGTAAAAACTATAGAACAGAAAAACCAGCGACGAAAACTCATATGGCAATGGCTGATGCATGTCCTGATCAAAGCTACGGGCATGCGGGACGCCTTGGAGTCGTGGTCCCACTAAACGCAAGAAACTAGACTATCTGTATGGAAGAAAACATGAAACAGGCAAACAACCAAATAGGTTAGGCAGACAGGTCACTTGAATTTTTATGAACCGGAGAAACCAGCCCACTTACGTCCTACCGTACGGACTACTAAGCCTAGCTGCTACTTTAGACCTAGTTCTATCTGTTGTCGTACAGACTATTAGGTATGTATATTATACACAGATACATGAAAAGGGGCCCCTCGGTTTTAGGGCCCGGGGCGGCCGCCGCGCTCGACCCCCCTCAGGGCCGGCCCTGCGTCACTCAGCACAACCATGCCGTCACTTTTGACACCAGGCACAATCCGCCGTGCTCCTCCCTTTCTGCTGTCCTGTACCCATCGAGCTTCTACTCACCTCTGTAGCCACGCCATGCCTACATCGCTTGGCGCCCATACCACGGTGGACACTGGCGTCATGCTGAACTCGCATCATGCATGGCCGTACCGCCATGGCCGCTGAGGTCTTTCTCGAGCGTCCTGCCATGAACCGCCTTCTTGAGGCTATAAGAAGGCCCCCCCCCAGCCTCGTGCCACACCACACCGCCTCCACCTCCCCTTCCCAGAGCCCAACTCCTCACCGCATTCTCCCTCTCCCCCTTTCTCCCTGATCTCTGGCCACCGCCTCGATCTCTCCTTCCGGTCATCTCCCCACCTCGTCGAGCATCAGGAGAGCGCCACCGGCCTCCCTCCCCGACACTCCTCTCTTCCTCTCTGAGCTCACACGAGCCCCCACCTCCCACCCGGCGCTCATTTCTCTCACCGCTAGCCTAGCGACCTGTCATTTTTTTTCGGACATTCCAAACGGGCCTTCCGACAGAAGAGCAAGGGATTTTCAGGCCCAACATTCAACAACATGACCCTTGCTATTCCGAGTAGGGTCGTGTCCATAGCCCGTGGGCCAATAACTGTTAAAGCCCAAAACTCCACACCTTTGCGATTCGTGCATGCCCGTCAGGTCACGATCGGACCGCAGGAAGGCACAAGGTCACATGGTCATTTAGCACACGCTCTCCCTCCCTTACATAACTGTCACCTCTCCACTTGCGAAAACCCTAGCCTCTGCTGCCGGCCTGTAGCCGCCCTCTCATCGCGAGCTCTCGCTTCGGTAACTCTCCACCGCCTTGCTTGTTTTGTTCGTGCGTTATGTTCTTCATCTTCTCCAATCCTTCATCTGATTCGCGGCTTGCCCATTTGGTGTTGCGTTGCTGGAAGGAAGGAGATGGCCAAGTCAAAGAACCACACGGTGCACAACCTGTCACGCAAGGCGCACAAGAACGGCATCAAGAAGGCCAAGCGCCACCGCCAGACTTCCACCAAGGGGGTAAAAATAAGCGCCACCCTCCCTCCTGTTAATTCATCTTCCACCCTCAGATCTAGCGACCTATTTCTTGGCTCGGAGCCATCGGCCTGGCTGGAGCGAAACACGTTGCTGCCTAGATGCGTTCACTTGTTTTGTAAAGTGATTGCTTTAGCTGCATAGTGCTGACTGGTGTGTTCCGGATAGGTGTGCACCGTCTAACTTGTTTACATCCACAGTTGCGCTGCTTGTTCGGGGATGCCGAGTGGTGAGATACCTTTCTGTAATCCCCGATCGTTCTAATTTTGTGCTGGTAGTGGGTTACAATGTCAAACCCGATCGAATATGAGCTCAATAACCCAATAATCTCACATCACACAAGAAATTCAGAAGAGAACATTTCAGAGGAAGAATTCCAGGGAGGAATTCATCCCCGATCCTTGTTTTCTTCAATTAGCTTCGGTAGCTAGAGTAGTTCATAGCCGTCCATCTGGACATGTGTGTCACTCATTAGCCCGCCTAACAGTTATCTTCAGGTCATGACAAATGCCACCCTCTAAAGAAACAGCTTGTCCTCAAGCTTCAGCAACATTGTTAGGAACTTGGACTTCAGGCCAGATTGTGTGCCAATAAAATCCCAGAAAAGAACTCTTGATGAATGTTTTGTCCTCCCAAGTAGCATTCTGAGGGGGCATATTTTCCAATTGGATCAACCACTGTGTGACAGGTACCTCATTCCTGGGGATAGCTCTGGTTTCCAGGACAGCAACCGGCGATATCTCAATACGCCCATGTGCATCCACAAGTGGTAAGTCCTCACTAGGAAAAGCTCAATCTCTCAGATGCCTTTTGAGCTGGCTTACATGAAAAATGGGATGAATCTGAGCAGTCAAGGGAAGTTGGAGCTTATAAGCCACCTTACCAATTCTCTGCAGAATTAAGAAGGGGCTATAGTATTTGGTTGCCAATTTAAGTGAATTCCTCAATCCGAACGCAGTCTGTCTATAAGGTTGCATATTGAGATAAACCATGTCTCCAACATTGAATTCCCTCTTAGTGCGCCTCAAATCAGCATACTTCTTCATTCTAGCTTGCGCATGTGCCAAGTTCTCTTTCAGCTGCTTAATCATTCCTTGTTTTTCAGCCAAAAAATCCTTGGCAGGAGATTCAGGACCTGGTATGGCAATTATACTAATGAATTACATGACCCAATATTCAATCTGTTGCACACCAAATACACACTTACTCTTTTTAGCTGAAAGCCTACTTTCCTTCAGTACTTGCAGTACAATATTTAGGTGCTTCTTGTGTTCCTCCCAAGTTTGGCTATACACTAGGATGTCATAAAAAATATGAGCACAAACTTCCTAAGTAGATCAGCAAAAGCAGTATTCATCATAGCTTGGAAGGTGGCTGGAGTATTTGTAAGCCCAAATGGCATCACCAAGAATTCAAAATATCCAAAGTGTGTTCTAAATGCTGTTTTGTTGATATCTTCATCCTTCATAAGAATCTGGTGAAACCCTGATCTGAGGTCTAGCTTTGAAAATATTTGGCTCCATTCAATTCATCAAATAGATCATCCACTACAAGTATAGGGAATTTGTTTTTAATGGTCAGATCATTTAGCTGCCTATAATCAACGCAAAACCTCCATGAGCCATCTTTTTTCCTCCAAAATGGAGGAGGAAGAATATGGACTCTCACTAGGCCTTATAATCCCTTGTTCGATCATCTCCTTCACTAGTCTCTCTACCTCATCCTTTGAAGCCTGGAAGAGGGGGAAGAATATGGACTCTCAATAGGTCTGATAATCCCTTGTTCCATCATCTCCTTCACTAGTCTCTCTACCTCATCCTTTTGATGATGAGGCATCCTATATGGTCTCAGATTTGGTGGTTCACTTCCAGGCTTCAAAGGAATTGAATGCACACATTTCCTATTAGGGGGTAACCCATCAGGTTCAGCAAACACGTTGCTGAATTTTTCCAGAATCTCATCGATTTCCTTTATGTGTATGCTCCCCACTGAGTTACTGGCATTTTCCACCTTGATATGGGATACATATCCCATAACACCCTTACACATTAGCTTGCCAAACTTTTGAGCTGCCACAACACTCCTTATAACAGTCGATGAAACATACCCTTTTGCTCCTTTAGTAGTAGTCTTTCCTTGAGATCAATACCAATAGGTCTGTGACTATATCCAATCACACCCTAGAATGATATCATAGCTTTTAAGCTCAAGCACTTGGAAAGGGCTAGAAAATTTTTCCTTGTAGACCAGATAGGAGCAATGAGGAATGTGCCCACTAGAGTGCAATTCCCCTCCACCAGCAACAATGATTGCCTGTAATGGTGTATGCTGAATTTGACATCCAGCCTTACTAGCAAAGGTTACATCCATGAAGTTGTGGGTACTCCCACTATCCACAAGTGCTATGGCTCTTTCGCCCATCACAGTCAAAGGTAGACAGAAAGTTGCTATAGTTTTGGTACCTGACACTGCATGCTTGGATATCTGCATCAGTTCAGGAGTGGTTTGTTGCTGTAATTCCTGATCATAGGTTTGTTCTTCCTCCAATTCTTCCAGTTGTTGTTGAATTTCATCTAGCTCCATAATCATAGCATGAGCAGAAGATTGGTAAAACTTGCATTTCAATTTATGTTTGGGTGTCCAAGGAGCATAACATTTCCAGCATGTTCTAGGATCCTTGGGCCTAGTATTGATAGCTAGTATTGACCACCTCCAATTTAGTAGTTGGTACAATGCTTCGTTGGCTCATTGAGTTAGAGAATGAGGATTTGCTACTGGAGTTTGACCCAATAAAGCCAGATTTCCTGCTCATAATAGCTCTTTCCAAATCTCTTGCAATACCATATGCATCAATCATACTATGTGGCTTCAGGTAATGCTTGATTTGATCTTTAAGCCCTTTAATAAAGCATATAACGTAATAATCCTCTTGGAGGCCAGGATGTTGCCTCTGCATTCCTGCCATAAGCTCTTCAAATTTATCTATGTAGGCAGACACTTGTTTCTTGAGTGAGTGAATAAAATACCTCCACTATGTCAAACATGCTATGCTCAGAAAAACGATTACAAACAAGTGTGCAAAACTGAACCCATCTCATGTGCTTTGTAGACATCCTCAAACTATGCCACCAATGATCAGCTCTTCCAGAACAGTGTAATGTTGCAAGTGATACCCATAACTCCTGAGGAACTGAAGCTAAATCGAATTACCTTTCACACTGCCTGGTCCATCCCACTGGATTATCCCCATTGAAGGAAGGAAAATGAATCTTGGGTTTGGAAATTGAAAGAATGAACGTGTTGTCACTTTGGTAGCTCTGACCATGTCTCTGAAACTCATGGCTGCTAACATGGGGAGGAATGTAGGAGGATTTGCTTTGACGATTCAATTGCAGGTTATGCAAGTGTGCAGCCTTGTCATGCTCAAACTCATGTTTTGCGGTAATTGTACCAGATTTAAGTGGAATTTTAGTGTAAATGTAACCATGTGGAGGGCTGTGATGATTAACAACACGTTCAGGCAAGTTTTGACTACTGTTACCAGTGTTCTTCTCCCCCTTACCCTTGCTCCAAACCTCAACTACTTCCTTAAGCTCAGGATCTCTAACCCCCACACGGTCAACATCATTCTTAGAATCGTGTGGCCTCTCCAACATGGCTGACTGAATATTGTGGATCATCTCACGCATAGCTGAGAGATGGATCTCAACATTTCCTAGCTGTGATTTCAGATCAAGTACCTCATCTTGCATGGTTTCCATGAAACCCATGCTGGAGTCGTCCAGTGTCGCCAAATCCTCAAGATTGATGAGAACTGTTGTGGATGAAGCCGCCGCTGCTGTTGCCGAAGACGCAGATGCTGCTGCTGCCGCAATCTTGGTGCTTCATGTCATGTCGGTTGAATGAAGCAGATTCGGCTCGGATTACTCCTCCCCAATCCAGATCCGCTCCACGATTCTACCGCCGCCCGAGCTGGGGATCGACCGAGGGATTTTACCACCCGGAAGAACCAGGCAACCCAAGTCTGAATCCAGCTCCTCTCCTCCATGAACAAATTAGACTCGGTTCCTGGAATTTTACACCCAAACAATAGTTGGACAACCCTCACTGATGATCCAATTCGCTGCTAAAGGTTTGAGAATCGCAAGGCTCTGATACCAATTTGTCAAACCCGATCGAACATGAGCTCAACAACCCAAGAATCTCACATCACAAAAGAAATTCAGAAGAAGGACAGAGGTTTCAGAGGAAGAATTCTAGGGATGAATTCATTCCACATCCATGTTAGGTGGTTCAGCTACCAACAAAATAGTTGGATGATTCCCTTTGTCCCCCACCCTTCAAATATATCCTAACAACCCAGCCGAATTACAGTCTAAAAATTACAATGCGGTAACAGTAATTAAGAACTATAACTGTCCAGCAAAATAACTAACAACTGAATTTAACTGAAGTTTAGCTTCAGTGGCTAGAGTAGTTCATGGCCATCCATCTGGAGATGTGTGTCACTCATTAGCCCACCGATGTGTGTCACTCATTAGCCAGCCTAACAGTTATCTTCAGGTCATGACATATAGGCTTGGCGTGGTATTAGTTGATGTTACTTAAGTAATTTCTTGGATGGAAGGTGTCTGTTATTTGTTATCTCGATGAAGTATTGAAGGATCATAATTTGTGATGTAGGGCACCCACTAGTGCAATCTTCTAGCCTAAGAATGTGATTCTGTAGCTATTTTTGTTTAAGGGTGGCAATGAGTCGGGGTAGGTAGAGCGAGAAGGCACCCGACCTAAAAACCGAAGCATCAGACCCAACTTGGCCTTGAAAACCAAATTGGGCGCAAATCCACCCCTGTCTCGGTGCTCGATGGGGACCTGAGACACGACAGGGGACCAACTAGCTGCGCTACTACGTCGGCGCCGCTAGCCGCATGCTCATGTTCCTAGCGGGGTCAACCCACTGTCGATGGTGTCAGGGGTCACTGGATGCAAGGCCGTGGGGGAGGTATAGCTAGCCTAAGGAAGTGGTTCCTTGATGGCGGTCACCATAACTTACATGACACCAACGGAATGTACGAGGTGGATGAGGTTTGGGAGCTCGTGCTAAGGGACAAGCTGACAACAGAGGCGACGACAGAGGATCTCATCGCGATTGTGTAGCATCCGATATCTCGGCCAGTTCATTCTGTGCCGGGCCATGGGGAAGGTGAGGACGAACCAGGTGGTGCGTGTGACACCATACAGGTTGGTGAAGTAGAGCGTGGTGATGTACTGTGAGCTCATGGAGGTAATGGCCATGCTCATTGACCGCTTCGTCGAGCTAGTGAAGTAGAGCGTGGTGATGTACTGTGAGCACATGGAGGTAATGACCGTTCTCATTGACTGCTTGGACGAGCTGGAGACTCTTGGTTGTGTGCTTGTCCACTCCATCTTCACCAGCCTCACAAAATTGGTTGACGAGCTTGACAACTTCTAATCGTGGTGCAAGGCTACCGCCGTGTGCTGCCCGCTGATTCACCCGTGGTCAATGACAAGATGACTGACTTCTTGAACTTGAACGAAGACATGTCGCCACTGTCCGTCAAGAAGCATGGGTGGATTTGACTACGGTGCCAGGGTATGGCGCCGGCGGATCTACCCCTCCCACCCACCAAATCCTTGTACGTGTGTAGTTCCCGAGGTGAGCCGCAGCTTTCGGACGCCGATGAGATAAGGCCGAGACACAAATGAGGTGGGTGGGCTGTGGGTCGAGTGACGAGTTGAAACATCCGAACCCACCCCCCGCCAGTTTGAAACCAGCAGGCCTGACCTGGCCCACTGCCACCCTTACTTTTGTTGGAGGGGTTAGTAATATTATAGTAATGCTCTCTAGCCTTGGGTGAGGTTCTGCTGTTTCTTTCTTCCATTAGGTTTTGATCAGTTTGCTAGTGATCGTTGCTTTTGGTCATGTAGAATTTTGTTAGTGGCTTTTGCTCTTGTGGTGTAGCTACGGTAGTTGTCTTTAATGTATGAGAAATGTGACATCTTTATTTACTGTATTTGTGGTGATCACTTCATTAGGATTCAATGTTCTTGCTGTGTCGCCTTACCTCTATTTGTCTTGTTTTGATCTCGAAATTTACCGGATGCAAGTGTTGCAATGATGAGATCTATACCTTTTGAGAGCAGATCACTCCTTCATGAGCCAGGGAAATAATCTCTATTATTTCCTCCTGAGCGGTTACCTGAGCAACTCTACAACCTTCTGCTTTTCATTAGCATGCTGTGTTATATCACAATATGCACCATATTTGTTTATCTTACCTGAATTTTGCATTAGCGATAGGAGATGCAATTTGCCTAAGGAACTTGGTTGTTTCTGTTTTCCATGTTCTTGTTGTAATTCCAGAAATCCTACCCTTAGTTCAAGTTTTGCTCTAGCACCTTGTTAGCTCTTTTGACTGATCTTTGCTTTCGCCATGTTTGTAGATGGACCCCAAGTTTCTGAAGAACCTGAGGTACTCGAGGAAGCACAACAAGAGGGGCGAGGCTGAAGCCGAGGAGTAAGATGCCCTTAGAAAACCAATACGTGTATTTTCCCTGTTCTAGCTCAGTACCATTAGGATCTGCATTTCACTAAAGATGGAACCTAAAAACGGTGTGCTGTATGATCGCAAGGATTTTTATTTTTTATTTTTTGGCTGCATATGCATTATCCTGTTTCTCGCGGGTTGTTCAAAGTTTCATCTGACGGGTATGAGAGATGAACTATTCGTCGAGATTAGAAAAATTCTGGTCATTGTCATGGAGCTAGGTTTGGAATTTCTGCAATACTGTGACGCCCGCGTTTTATGGTTTGACACTACGCTTAGTGGCCTCGTGGTAGTTTGTTACTACTGTTGCACGTTGCTGAAATGAAATCACATAGAAAGCCATTCGACTGCGTCGTGGTTTGTGTTGCCTGCTTGTACTGAGCCGGAGTTCCAGTTGTCACATGCGCTTGTTTGCCGTTGGCTTAACGAACGATTGAATCATTGCAACCTAGCAAAACGAACACCGATTTATTTCTACCTAATGGAGCATTTCATCGCCGCGGTTTCGGAGGGTTCAAATTGTTCATTACAAGGCTACTGTTTTAGAGGAGCGTCGTAGTTGATTTATGTCAACCACATCGCGATGTGACTGAACTGAACCGACTCATCAACCGTTCACTGCCATCCCTTTGAGCTGAGTCAGCCGCAGGAAAATGGCCCCTTCTCTAAAGGCGGTGTAGACACAAATCCTCTTCTCGTGCTATTTCTATCGGGATTCGACCCTGATAAATGTCTGGAACAGCTATGGTAATTGCCACGAGATGCGCGATACAATAAACGAGGAAATGCACCGGCCGGAACGCTTATGACAACAGGAAATTGTAGCAGCTCGACCTCTGTTTATGAAAAAGGAAACCACAATGCCACGCGAACATATGTACATATATCACAGACTGACAAGTTGGACACTATCTGAGCTCAAGCATTGCTAGACTGCTCCTTGGGCCTCTTGACAATCAGGACCGGGCATTTGCAGTTCTGCGCGCAGTGGTTGCTGACGCTGCCCAGGAACGCCCTGCAATGTTAATTTGCACCCAGATAAGTATAGGAATGTAACTGGCTATCTGTAGGTAAATTGGACCAGAAAAAAATAATAATCTAAAGTTGTAATTTCCTGTCAAATTCAGACAACTGCTATTATTTCCTCGATCCTTATCCAATGTCGAAAGACGCATCATTGAGATGGATGCTTGCAAGTTGTGATAACGAAAGCGACTAGTAGGTAGTATGTGGCACCTCACCTTTGGATGAAGCCGTATCCATGGCTGCCCATGACGAGCAGGTCCGCGCCTATCTTCTCGGTGGCGTCGCAGATCACGTCCCGCGGGTCCCCGCTCTCTACCAGCGTCTCCACCTTCACCTGCGTCGTTGCGTATATCGCCATCGCATCAAACGGATCAGGTCCAAACTCAGTCGTCGGAGTCGACTGGAGAAAGAGAGATGATCTGGTTACGAACATGAGGGTGGTCGGCGCACATTCGCTTGGCCTTGTCGACCGCCGCCGCCGAGACGGCGTTGGCGTGCCTCTCCACGCTGGCCATCACGTCCGAGGTCAGCATGTACCCTGCAGCAGAGCAGCTCATGATCTCATTCATTGATTCCTAGGTAACAAAACTTGCAATTGCAATGCGCACGCTCATATGGTAATTACGGTCACCTGCGCTGTCCATGGCGGCGTAGACGGGGCGCGGGCGGCGGGCGTGGAGGAGCACGAGCGTGTCGGCACCAGCGGGGGAGACGACGTTGACGAGGCACCAGGAGAGCGCGTGCATGCTCTCCTCGCCCTCGTCCACTGCCACCGCGATGCGGAGCCCGGCTCGGGCAGATGCCATGTAGGAGCTGCGCGGATTCTTGGAGTTGGAGGTATCAGCTGAGGGAGGATTGAGGCTGTGATCGACAGGAGGAGGAGAGGAAAGGAGGAGAGTCTGCTTTAAAGAAAAGAGTAGCCGCCGTGTCTGCAGTGCACTGCACCCGCGTCTGGCTGGCTGTCTCCTCCTCTGTTCCACTCTGCTCTGCTCCGGGTTTGGGCACGGCCGTCGCTGGGTTTCTTCTCTTCCTCGCCGGTTTTTCTAGTTTGGTCAGAACTGAAAACCGAACGTAGCCGGTGCCCACAGAGTCGAACACACGGGTTTGCAGCCAGCGCATACCCCCATCCCGCCGATGCCTAATCCTCGTGGGCTTTTTCTCCGTGATCCGGTCAGATGACCAAGCATATGGGGGCTCTCCAGAGAGGCCTGCGGATGCAGTGACGTGTGTCGGTGTTGGGCCACTCGACTGCAGCCTCATCCATGTGCTTTCCATAGAGATAGAGCGCGGGTGGATAATGCCGTTGCAATATCAACGAGTTTTTTTTTCTTTTTATATTTTTATATCTAATATTTAAATAAATAGATTTTTATGGTAAAATTTGTGTAAATAGGTGTCTACCGTCTTCTGATTTCAGGACTTCAGTCCTTTCAGAAGATAGTAAGAATGCTACGGTAACAGTGTCACCCCTTACCACCCTCTCAAAGGGCGGGTAAGGTCCTCTCCGCGCTCACGACTGTTCCGCACCTTACCGCCCTCTGAGAGGGTGGTTAGCCCCCTTGCTACCCTCTCAGGGGGCGGTTAGTCTCCGACCCCCACCCCTCACTAGTAAAAAAAAGCTAAAAATCAGTTAAAATAACCATTTAAATCTATAAAAAAAGAAAGAGAGGGGGAGGAGAGGAAGGCAGCATGGCGAAGTTCTACTGTTTTTGCTCTGCGGATTTTGGATCTCGGTTTTCGGTAAATCTTTGAGACTTATGTTTTTATTAGTAATTAAAGTACCACTAGATCTAGTATTTAGCGACATAATAGTAGTTATATTATATGAGATCTAGGTTTAGAAAGGTAGGATATGCTGTCTTTTTAGTATATTGTAAAGATCAATTTCAACATGGTAGGATAGTCATCATATGCATAGTAGTATTTAGAGTATGGTAGTTTCAGTTATCTAGATTTTACAGAATAATGATATAAATAATAATTATAGTTAATTAGAAACTTTATTAAATAGACGGATGGTTAATTAGTTTAAATTGGTTAGTTTGCTTAGGAGTAATATTAAATAAACGTATTGTTAGGTGATCATCGGTGTCGGTAATTTTGTTAGAGTTTTGATAATTAGAAGTATAGTTTTCTGGTATTAACATTGGATATATTTTCGGATGTTTTCAGGGATGTACATAAATTATATTTTTAGATATATTATGGTGAAGGCTAAATTAGTTATGGTACATTATGACGAAATGTATGGAAAGCGATGTAAGTGATGATGAATCCGATTAGGATTATCCCTCCCTTGAAGAACTTCTTAATTTGATAAATGAGCAACAAAAAGCCTTAAAGAAACAATCTAAAGAACTTAAAAAATTCAATGCTCTCAATGATATCCATGCTACATTTGTTTTCAATTATAACTAATTATTGAACAAATTGAATTGCTAAACAATGAGCATAAAAAGCTTAATGCAAAATTTGAGTGCATTGAATATCAATCTAAGGTCTCTTTGAAGTAATCTATCTCTCTCTTTAATTTCAATTCTAAAGTAGATGCTTCAACTTCTTGTGATGATTTAATTGTTACATTTAGCTCATCGTTTTGCAATGAGATATATATTAAGAATGTTTTTGTAGAATAATATAATGAACTAATTGCACAAGAGAATGATGAGCTTAAGTAAGAAGTGAAGAAGCTCAATGAAGATTTGACAAGATTAAAGGGCAAAGGACATCTCCAACCTCCTCAAAATAACCGTGATTGGCATGGTGAGCAAGCTTACGAAGAAGTCCACCATAACATGTTTCAAATACCATCAAGAAGGCCACAAATCCTTCCAATGCAAGTAAGTCAAGAAGGATACTAAGGAGAAGAAGAAGATAAAGAGCCTTTCCAACAAGACCTCCAATATCTACACCAAGCCTAACTTAAAAAATAAGATCAAGAACAACTATTACAAGCTCAAAAAGGACAATGGAAAAGTAGTTGCACACATTATTGGGAGAAAAGACCAGGGGTGGAACCAACTCATTTGGGTGCCCAAGGAAGTCATCACCAATATGAAGGGGCTCCAATCAATTTGGGTTCCAAAGAAAACTTGAAGTCCTTGCAGCTCGGGGATTTGGAGATGGCTCACAAGATGAAGTAAAGGTTCAAGCAAAGAAGCTAAATGTACAAAATTGAGCGCATTGATGAAGATCATGATAATCATATACCCAAATTCTCATCTAAAGGTAAAATGTACTAAATGCAAAATCCTTTCAATTTATACCTTTGTCTTATATAGGATTGCATGCTCTCAATTCAATTTATTGTAATACCTAGTGTACATTATTTTCATATATAGGTTATTTATATTTCTCTCTTTCTTATGAGGAACCTACACAGTTTATTAGTTATAGGTTTTTTAAATGGCACTAGTTTTACAATTGGTATTTTTTATGTGCCATGAACAAATTTATAGGGTATCCTCCTCATTGTTATCAATAACAGATGTATATTTCTCGCAAGTATTCAATACTTGTATGCACACATTTAGAGAAAGTATACCTTATGGGTTGTGATTTTGAGACTAGCATGTGTTTCAAGTAATACCTTTTGTAGTCTTATGGAGTAATCAACTAGTCTTTGGAGGTATGCAATGCTTAAAGGCTTCAATTAGTATCATTATCAATTCATTTCTATATTTAAGTACCTCCATACATAATATGGCTTAAATTTCGTTCCTCTACTTATTGTTTAGTTGTGCATGTATTGCTACTTTTCTACAAGTGATATTCAAAAGTGAATCTCATTATATATATGCACACATATAAGGGGAGTTTAAATTATATCATTCGAGTTTCATGAATTATGATCCTTGCTTGTCTTTTTCAATTGATATCAATGCTTCATATCCTTACAATTGGTATATCTTTTTAATTGATATCAATTCCTCATAATTCTTCATAAGTGGTATCATTCATATGGATCATGTTTTATGAAGCTCTCTCCCAAATTCTTTAATATTTTTTCTTGAGTTTAACATGTGTTTATAACCTTTTTGAGATTATTGACAAAGGGGGAGAATTTTGAGACCAAAGAAAGAAGAAAGATAAGCAAGCAAGATGTAAGAACTATCTCGAGTAGATTTTTGATAAAGGTGAAGAAACTCTTGCATGAGTCGATCAAGGGAGACAGTGACAATGAAGAAAAAAGAACTATCTATATAGCATCCACAACAAAAAGGGGGGCATAATGTTGATGAAAGTTATAGCAAAAGGGAGATATAATGTTGGTAAGAACATAGTTGTGCTTACAATTAGTATCTTTATTTGTTCTTATCATGCATCCAAGCAAAGAGGTATGGTCATGTGAACTTTTAAAATCATGTATTTTCTTAATTGGTATCATTACCTCTTGCTTTGGTTGTGTTGTCATCAATCACTAAAAAGGGAGAGATTGCAGCGAAAATAGCCGTATTAGACTATGATTGAGATTTTGGTGATTAATGACAATATTATCAAGAATATATGTTAGTAGCTCTCATGGATGCAATACATGAAGAAGCTACTGAAGTCGGGACAAAGTTTGATTGAATTGGAGAAGTCTCAAAGAAATTATTCTCGCCGGATAGTTTGGTGCTCAGGACTTTGTACATACCAGAGTATTCCTCCTAGGTGTGTTATATTCGTCAGATGGTCCGATGCTCAGAAGTGAAGACGGTGTACAAGTGACCGGAAGAGAGTTTAGTGGTGAGATCTTGCTTTTGTGGTTTATCGTGCTTCAGGCCCTATCTTGGTGAGTTGGTATCTCAAGAGCTGTGATCGAAAGAGACTTGGCGACTAGGAGCATATCCTTGATGGAGCTCAAACGTGGATTATGGGTGGCTTGTGTGCTACTGATACCACGGGATAAAAATCTCTTATGTTGAGTTTATCTCTCTACTTTATTTATGTTTCCGCATTTACATACTTACAATTTACTTTACTAGAGTAGGTTGCAATCCTCTTAAGCGGTATAGGTAGACACACTAGATAAACCTAGAGTACATTTAGATAGAAATTGATATATGTTTATCTTGTGAAATTTTTGGAGCTATTAGTTTCTAACTGTCCTAATTCACTCCCCTCTTAGAACATCACCATTCCTCATATCCTTGCACACTCATGTGTTCGCTTCTTCGTCAGCTGATCCATTGTCTTCCAAAGAGCTTCAAACTTCCGCTGCTGATTTTAACCATACAACCTTTGGATGGGAGGGAAACCAAGAGGTATGGACGCGCACGATCTTCCGAAGGAGGAAGACGATGACAACGGCGCCAGCTGAAAGCAGTGAAGCAAGGGGCGTGGGCGCGAGTCACGTTGGTGCACGCGGATGGTCCTCGGCTGTGCCAAAGACGGGTTAGAGTGTGTGAGCGAGAGGAAATAGAAAAAAACTGATGGGAAATGGGCCAAGTAGGCCGACAGGTGGAAAGGAAGGGAGCGACCTGGTTACGAGAGAGATAGTTAGGCTGGGCTAGAAGGGGAGAGAAAGAGGAGTTTTGGCCCAACTGCATTTTGGGTTTAGAATTTGGTTAGAGAATTTTAGAGATAAAACATAGTTCAAATTTGAACAGAGAATTAAACTCCAAATAAAATCCAGGAAAACAATAATAACCATAAGACAATATGGTGAACTTTGTGCATGTTTTCAAATTTCAAAAAATTATTTTGTAATAGTTTTGGGTTACTTTGCCCATATTTATTTGGATTTATTTTTAATTTGTTGTAAAATCAAAATTTTCAATTTTTTAGTGAAATTTGGAAAACATCAAAACGCAAGGTGTTACAGAGGGGCTTAGCCAAACAACCAAAAATAGAAACACAGAAGTACGAGAGAACTACGAGGAGTCCCTAAAAAGAAGAGTAAGAGAAATATATGAAGTCCTACACGAGAGTAATTCATGTTGGGGATCTCATAAACAAAATACTCTCGTATGAAATTCGTTATGAAATCGTATACCTCATGAGACTAGATGTTTCCTTTGTTTTGAAATTCCTACCGAATTTCCACGCCATGCTTCAAGCGAATTTGATTGGAGAGTTTAGATCTACAGGACATAATGAATATTTCTTGGTGAGGTTCAACCATATTAGAATTGATTGGCAGAAATTTTACGCCAAATTTTCAACCATATTAGAATTGATTGGCAGAAATTTTACGCCAAATAACCATACAAGAAGTTTTCCCATAAAGTTGACTTCCTTGATTATGTCCCCCACGAACCCACCGAAGACACAACTTTTTTGTAATACTCTTACGAAATAGTATAAAATTGAATGTAACAGAGGAAAATGTCCGCCATCTATTAGCAATAGTTTGTGCATATGCGGAAAAACTGATGCTCAAATTTGCACTCAAGCAATGAGCTAGATGGAATATTTGCCGTACATTTGATGGCAATATTTTTGCGCAGTCCAACATTGTACATATCATATACCATATTGCTTTAGGATGCCAGGATACTCCGACCTATCTTTGCCAACATGAAAGCCGAGCAAGCTGATTGCCAATTGATTAAGTGATCAAAGGACACGCAGCGAGCTATCTTGGCCACTAGTGTTGTGGACTTCAGCATGCACAATGAACCAGCCAATACATGCTGAGATGCTGATGCTGACCTGCCTTCAGAGGCAATGAACTAGGATGATGAACCAATTGATACCTAGAAATCAAGGAGAGTAAAAAGAGTTTTTCGGTAAAAAAATCAGTTCTTCATTTATTTAATTTGATATATTAAGTCTCAATGGATGGCTCAAGATATGTACAGAAGTATGATTATATTCGTCCTCTAAAAACATATGGTTACATTACACATAATGAAGGATTTCCTATCGATAGAGAACAGCTTCTCTATTAAGAAAAAAATCTATAGACCAGGTATTTCCTATCGGTGAGAATGTCCTCAGTTCGAAAAAGAATGAATCTAATGCTATACACGTATCAATCTGTAAAATTCATCTAAAACTCAACTCGACCGCTTCCAGGTTCTAATTTCAGCAGTACAATCCATGCATCATCTCATTAGGCCACTCATCGAGTCCTTTCACAATGGCAACAGCCTTGTTAGCAATAATGCAATCATTTATGATGCTAACAAATGTTGACGGTATCTGTGTCAGATTCTCACGACGCCAGATCTCAGGGTAACGCATCACAACAATGTTTGGCTTCAGATTGCCCAGGCCCATGGTCTGAACGATGCTGCGAAAACCACCAGACATTGAGCGTGCTACAATGATCTCCGCGACACCCTCACAACGCTTATAGTCAATATAGGCGCTTAGTTGACGGCAGGCCGTCTTTGCATCCTCAGCCGATTCATGGTAGTCACCATCAATGATTGAGACAAAAAATCGACATGCCACGACCCTTCTTCTTCATGCAATTGGCAAAATCCGCAAGTTTTGGATGGCATGGGACATTTTCTGGAAGTTCACCCCAAGGGCGGCAGAATATGAGAGGAATAGGATACCAGTTTTTAGGATGTACTTGATTCTTAAGTTGGCATCTGTACAGCTTAATGATAATCATGACACATTTTATTGGTCTCTACATCAACATGAAAGATTCACGGTCCGATCGATGTATAGATCCTTGATTAGTCAGTTTGTCATTCAAAAAACCTTCATCTTTGGAAGCTTAAACTTCCGCTCAAGATTAAAGTGTTCTTATGGTTTCTTTTTAACGGAAAGACTCTAACCAAAGATAATTTAGCAAAACGGCGTTGGAAAGATAGTATCACTTGTTGTTACTGTCACCATGAGGAAACAATACAACATCTATTCTTTGAATGTCAGTCTGCTAAATTTATTTGGCGTGTGGTTGAAGTTACGTTTGGCTTAAGCCCACCAACAAGTGTCTCCAATTTGTTTGGAAGCTGGTTTAATGGGATGAGTCAAAATCTTAAAAACCTCGTTTTGGTTGGGGCTAGTGCACTTTGCTGAGCTGTTTGGTTAAGTCGTAATGATGTTGTTTTTGACAGGGCAAAAGTTCAACCTTTCATACAGGTTCTTTTTCGGGACACGCATTGGATTCGGCACTGGTATTTGCTGCATAAGACGGACGATCAGTCTCTTATAAAGGATGCATGTCGAAGATTGGAAACAACCGTGATGGAGATTTTTGCTCGTTTTGGTTGGCGGTTTAGTAATAGACTACCAGCAGGAACTGGACCGACCAATGTTCAGAATGCTTTTGTTTTTTCATAACTTATCTAGTTTACCAGGTGTTATATCAAACTTTGTAATAATGAGCGGCTGTGTGCATTTCGCTATGCAGAGGCCGGAATAATGTTATTCCTTCGTCTAAAAACTTCAGCGGAGGAATGCTTATTTGTCATGCAAAATATATTTACCTCCCAGTGATCGGAGACTTCGCAGAGCCAGTTGGAAGTATGAACTTTTAAATCCATCTCCCCAGTCACCAGCTTTTCCTTTTAAGCTGACATAGTAATAGATGAGGCTTGCAAGGGCAATGGAGACCACGGTAAAAGTCCATGAGATCATAAACATGATAACTGAAAATTTAGGGGGAAATCATCTGTCATTAGACTGAACCTTTTTAAATATTCAATACAACCAAAGGATGCAAAAAAAAAAAGTTGTATTAAAAAATAAAACTACTAGGTAGACAAGAGTTTGTAGTACAGCAAAGTTAAAAGGATGCCTGGCAGCCAAAAAAAATCTTTGCAAAAAGACAAACCAAACAGTTTCATAAGCACACATTTAAGATTTTTTACACACTTTTCCAGTTCATCAGTTTTCTAATGTCCAGTCTTTTATAAATGTTATTCTAACAATATTTACTGATTATAACATGTACTCCCTCCAATCATAAATAAGTGTCATTTTGAGTTACGTGCAGTCAACATTTTCAAATTTTGGCTACAAATTACTTATTATGTATTGAGTTTGGATATTTGAAAATGACATATGTAGATTTGTCTTGAAAAGTAGTTTCATAATAGTATAGCTTTGCTATATTCTATAAAAATATAACACCAAAAAGGCAAAAAGTAGTCAAAGATGTGTTTTGGAGACCGTGTTAATGTCCAAAACGACACTTATTTGTGACCGGAGAGAATAATATATTTTCAAAAACATGTTGTCATAAATGAAAATACAAGAATGAGGAAGCATACCAATACAAAGAAATGCACCGATCAGGGAAAGGCTCCAGTGGTGAAACTTCCATCGAGGGCGCCAACTAGGAGCATCGAGGAGATCGAGCAGAAAGCATGACAAGTTCACACCAGCAAAACACAGAAGGAAAAACATAGTGATAGTAGGTGCGATTAGATCTAAGTTTCCCATCACAACACAAGCAATGCAGATGAAGCTTGTAAACAGAGTTGCCACATGAGGCTCAGACCCTTCATAAGCCTTAAAACAATTAAGAACAGGAAGGATGCCATCATTCGCTATTGCTGCAAGTAGCCTTGGAGCCCCTGTCATACTCTGTAGTGCTGCACCCAAAGTGGACAGAATAATACCAATGTAAATTATTGCTGGAGCAGGCCAAGCAACTGTTGCAGCAAGAAGCCTGCATATATTAAGCATGTTTATGAGCTTACTGCAGAAGACAGAAAGTAGTTAATCTAAAAATAAAGCAAAATATATTTGATGAACTTAAAGAAATTCAAGCTTTCAAATATTTCAAATTGTATGACATAGGATTATAGTGTACTTGCCCATAAAACATGAACATTTACTCATTACTTCAAATTAAGTGGTTCAGACAAAAAACATGAACATTTACTCATTACTTCAAATTAAGTGGTTCAGGCATAAACTGTTCTTACTTTTTTGAAGTAGTTCTTCCCCAAAATTTCAGACACAAAGAAAAGAAAATGCCACTTCACTATTTTGAAGCTATAAGAATGTGTCATATAGCAGCAAGAAAATTGCCTGACAAATTACAATAACCACTAAAAGTTTGTCGATAATGGCACTCCAACAAGCTCGGCAGGGGGATACTAGTACAATGATACATAGGAAGCAAATAGTGTTACCAAAAATAACACAAATTATTGATTCTTTACCAATACTCTAATAAGACCTTTTCTGCAAGTGGAAAAGTTTAGCTTCCTTGACGACAAAGTGCATTAGGGTAGCAAGAGTAACTGAATCAAAAATATGCAAAGTCAATAAGCTAAAGTATCTACCACTAGGGAACATACTATCAACATTTAGAAAATTAGAAGGAAAAACAATGATGCCGTATTTATAAGAAATTTCAAACCTGTCAGTTAGAATCTCTTCTCTTGTAGCCAAGGCTCCGAATAGAAACACAGATAGCAAATACATCACAGTAGTTGAAAGGGTAGCATTTAATGTTCCAACTGGTATTGAACGTTGTGTCTTTCAGTGAAGCAGACCGGTTTGAACCAGCCATGATTCCGGTAACAGCTGGGAAAAATAGTCCTAACAATGCGCTGACGAAAAAACAGAAAACTGTGAGTAAGTGTGCATTAACTATAGAGAATGAAGAAAGGCGAATAAATTGTACTGTTATGTCAGCAATTGGAAGGTTTTAAAATGTGAACGTCAGAAGAAGAAAGAAGGAACACACTTAAAATCCCAATATATCGACCCATTTGGATCAGGGACTCCAGCATTATTTGTACGTTGGTACTCTGAACTCCAATTATTCAACACAATGATAGACAAAGACTACTTGAAGCATTAGGCCTTGGTGCAATGAAGACACCAATATAAATACAAAGTATTGAGAACAGGACTGGTATTAAGAAACCAGGTGCGACCTTGTTGATAATTTTGACACCACCGAATACATTAAAACAGAGCAGTATGGTCACGATGACACCATAGATCTGGAGGTCATGCAGGCTGGGTGTTGATATAGTTGTTGCACCAGCTACTGTTGAACCATTTGCTACTGTATTGTTGACCACAGTTACACTCTCTGTGTTTTAAAATTTCCACAAGTTAATTCAAACAAAGAGTTACATGAACATTAAAACTTAGATAAATGATAAACATGTTCGTTCACCACCACAAAAGACAACAAAGCGTTTAGTCCAAAGTAAGTTAGGGTAGACTATAGATGAAACCCACAAGATCTAATTAAAAAATGATAAGAAAACAACATCATCAATAACAACAATAATAAAGGTACTAGTAATAGTAAAATATAGTAAAAATAATAATGGTGCAAGGAGACCATGCATAAGTCATGATTCTGGCACGTGGATTGCTAACTTTCACATGCTTCTATTCATGGATAGTTCTTTAGGAATATTTCATCCTTCAAGTCTTTCTTTACAAATTCCTTCCATGTCAGATTTGGTCGACCCCTGCCCCTCTTTACATTATTGGCCCGTCTTAGTATCCCGTTATGCACAGGTGACTCTGGAGGCCTCCATTGTATATGTTCAAACTATCTTGACCGATGTTGGACAAGGCCTTCTTCAATTGATGCTACCCCTACCTTATCACACATATCATTTCAAATCCGATCCTTTCTTGTATAGCCACAAATCCATCACAACATACTCATTTCTACTACACTTAGTGCATGTTTGGTAGAGCTCTCCCTGATTCAAATTCTCCGCGGAGAGTGATTCTCTGGGAAAAGTGATTCTGTGGCTGAAAGTGATTCTCTAGAATAAACCATATGGAGGAAGTGATTCTGTGCAGGAACTAAATTAGGAGAAAGCTGCTTTTTTCAGCTTCCCACCTTCTAGTTCATTTCAAAGAATCACTCCCACGGATTCCACTCAGGGAGCTAAAAGATGAAAGCTGCTGTTTGGCAGAGCTCCCCCTGATTCCAGTCAGGAAGCTGCTTTGGGAGCTCTGCCAAACAGACCCTTAACTGCTCGACATATTACCTTTTAGTTGACCAACATTCTATGCCATACAACATCACGGGTCGAATCACCGTCATATAGTGCTTACCTTTTAACTTTTGTGACACCCTCTTGTCGCAGAGGATGCCAAAAGCTTAGTGTCACTTCATCCATCCGGCTTTGATTCTATAACTAACATCTTCATCGTCTATAACTAACATCTTCATCGATATGACCATCCCTCTGTAACATTGATCCCAAATATTGAAAGGTATCCTAGTAAGTCTAAAACCTTCACAAATTCACTACTTCAAAGAAAGAATTTTCCTTTCTACTGCTCCAAAATTGATAAAACTTTTCCCGTACTCCCATACTTCATACCACTGCAACAAATTATTTCCCAATTATTGCTTTTAAAAAATAAAAATTTGTTATAAAGTTTACTTATATTCTGCATTCAAACCTATATCTGTCACGAAAATGGAAAATTTGATTATAGGACACTGCAAATATGTGGTATTTTCTGCCAAGGGATATCTGAAGATCGGATTTTAGCTACTGGATACTACAAAATGGTGGCTATTTGACAGAACAGTGGGCACTAAAAATATATCCATCTGACTTGTAGCCCTGACCCTTTCCTCCACAGTTGCAGCCATTTGGCAAATGGCGCCAAGATGAAAACAGCCAAATTCCACAGGTTCAGCACGCCAGTAAACACACTTGCAGCCATTTCCCCAACAGCTTGCACCAATCCCCAAATTTAAATGTTGCTCTAAGGAACAAGAGCAAAATAGACCTCTCACATCCCTTCTCTCTCTTGTTCCCCAAGATAATGTTATTATAGTGGGTAATGTGTTCTGGCAAATGGACACCATTCTACAGTATCCTCTAGCTAAATATTAATTTTAGGGTGTGCCATTTTAAATGCCACACATGTACAGTGCCAGGTAGCTAGTTTCGCCAATGAAGTTATATTTCTAAAACCCTATCCATACCATGAAGTTTAGAAGTAATGATTCAACGTTAGGGATAAAGTAGTGTTAGTAAGGTCTTTTTTAAATTGGTCCAGTTATTTTTGTAATATGTAAAGAGGGTAAAAGAGTCATTCATTCTGATCTAAATTTCAAGTTTTCAATATCTGTGGTGGACTGGTGGTATAAATCTGATTGCGCAGATAAATATAGCCATAATATGCATCAGATGCTTTTTTCTTCTCCTATTATTAGCTAAGCATTTGTGGAAGTTTTGTTCAAATTTTTCGAACATCCTTTACTACCATTACTACAAGTAATATGTTACTATCTTATTATTTCATTCTTTCTCTTTGGTTCGTGTGGCTCTACAAGTAATATGTTACTAAAGGCTTTTCTGTTGTTGGCGGTGTTGTTTGTTCAAATTTATCAGTACATACTTTTATGGGAAAAATATACACACAGTACATACGCAGACATAAACTATATGGCTAGCATGTTGGCAATGCATGTATTGCTCGCAGAAATGGACATAAAAGCATAGATTTATGGTATTGTCTGTCCAAATACGCAAATTAATCAGTTCACACAGAAGATCGTCAGAAACAATCAACAGCAAATTTGTTGATTAGAATTCTAAACGACAGTACCTTGAAAAAATCCACCAGATGGAACAGCATCCAAAAAGGTTTCTACAGCTCCCAGCACATACCTTAAAAAAGTGATCCCAAATAAGAAAGTAGGACATAATACCTCTAAGCGTGAGGGGTGCTGGAGAAAGAAATACTGAAGTGTGCATGCACTCCATTCACGTGGTATAATGCACTGAAAGTTGCTTCATCTGAAATTTCATTATGCACAACTGGCTAGAAACAAGAGCCATTTTTTCATCACGTAATATTCTATGTTATTTCCTCTTTTGTTCCTAAATTGATCTTTCTTACCAAGGATGTTTTCTTTTCTCAAGACACATAACAACATAAGGGTTTCAATCTTAATCCACAATATTGCCTAAGATCAAATATCGCACTAGAATTTACCATATTTATTCCACCACAGAATATTTCGTGCATGATATACAACTAATCAACAACAAACAGGACTTTGGCTGTGGAGTTTGGGCCCCAAGGGGCACATTTTCATTTCTCCAGAACTTGTATGAAGAAAAGATAAATACATGGGAAGGACAACATTAAATAGTTGTCATGCTGTAATGCAGACTTACATAGCTCCAGCAACTGCATTTCCAAGGAAAAAACACAATCCAATGCTAACTCCAACTTCTGAACCAAGTGCATGACTGTCGGTGGATGAACACCGTAAGCGGGGATCCTAAAGGACCCCCTTTAAGATTCGACCGGGGGTTGATTCTAGATCTACCTCGTACGTGTGGTTAATGCGAATGTATAGGATTTAGGCGGGATGAATGATCAGCAGCTAGTAGGAGTAAATGCACAAGAGATTTAGACAGGTTCGGACCGCACGGAGGCGTAATATCCTACTCCTGTATGTCTAATGTTATTAATACTCTTAGAATACCTTTCTCTGGATCTCTATGTTACAAGGTTTTTTGGTTTCTTGTTGGCTAGTTTGCCTCAGCTTGAAGTTTCTAACTCTAGCGAAGGTCTGTCTGGACTTCTCCCTTGGGTCTATCTGAGTCTGTCTTTCTACGAAGTGCTCTCCCCCTTTTTATCTACAGGGGAGAGGCCCTCCAGGGGTGCCCCGAAAGCGGGCACAAGTTCCCGTAAACCATAAATAGAAAGCAACCATCATGAGTCTACAGTTCGATGTTACAGGGGTTGAAAATGCGCCCCTTGGGCGGTCCCGTCGGCCTTTTCGCCCCAACTTCAGCAGGTGCAGGGGCCCACCAGCCAGGCACTGAGTACCTCCTCACGCCCATCCGGTCAGAGTCGGTCTGACATGGTCTGACGCAGCAGGGCGACAGGCGATACGCCTCGAGCCCATTGAAGATATCTTTAAGCCGTCTTTCCCCTTGGCCCCCGCGACTGGACATGCAACGGGACCCGTCTCATTAATTGTTCCCACGCCTTCCTGCCAGGCAGTGGCAGGGACTGATGTACTCAGTACGACCGGCGTGAAGGGGAGTGGTTGGATGTGACAGGCCATGCTCCCCCTTAAATGCAGCATCAGGCCTCCCACTGATCAACACGTCATCGTGGAGTCCTTGCGGGGTCCACCGGCAAGGGGCATCTCGGGTCCTCGGGGAACTTTGTGTACTCGGGGACCAACTGTTCTTAGCCCCGAGCACCCCCTCCCGGGCCTGGCCCTTCTCGGGTCCTCGGGGAACTATGGGAGCTCGGGGACCAACTGTTCTTGGCCCCGAGCACCCTCTCCCGGACTTGGCTCTTCTCGGGTCCTCGGGGAACTCTGGGTACTCGGGGACCGACTATTCTTTGCCCTGAGCACCCTCTCCCGGAACTGTCTTTTCTCAGGCCCTCGGGGGAATGGTCCTCGAGAGAAGGCGCCACGTGGCACTGGGCTGTCCTGGTCTCGGGAACCCCCAGTTCCCATATCACCGACAGCAGCCCCTGGGCCCATCGGCAGGCGATAGCCCAGAGACTGCGGATGGGGCCTCATTTCTTCGAGGCCCATCACAGCATTGGTACCACGTGGCTTTCTGTCGCTCGGTGCCGAAATCTTTGCGAGCCTTGCGGTTTTTAGGCCAAGGCTCTTGGTATAGCCCAAGGAGGAGCCGAAAAGGCGTGTGCCCTTCCGACTTTCGAGGAAAGTGATGATGAGGCAGGAGTCACCCCTGGCAACCGCGTGGATCGAGGGAGATGCGCCTCGCATATTGCGCCGAGGAATAAGGCGTTTGAACTTCCAGCGATAGAAAAGGGGAGGGGCAACGGACCGTTACCCCCTCATTCGCCATTCTTGCAGTTGCCATTTCTTGCCTTCATCTTTCTTGCGCACTGGGAGCCTTCTCTTTAGCCCTCAGCGCACTTTGTCTCTAGTCTCCTCCAGCACACTTCCCACCCCCGAAAATGCCAAGGGCAGGAAGCGGCCGTCGGGAAGCGTCGAATGCCAGCAGCATCTTGCCGAGGTCCCGCCTCCTGAACGAGGAGGGTGCGAAGAAGGTTCGGAAGCTGATGGTCCCCGCTGGCCAGCGGGGAGCGTCGGTGGTGACGCCGGCCACCCATCTGCCAGCCCCGCGTAGGCCCGGGCAGATCATAATCTTCACCTCCTTCGTCGCCGCCAGCCTGGTGCTACCGTTTTTGGTGTTTTTCCTGCAAGTGCTGGACACCTTCGGCGTCTAGCTGGCCCACCTGACCCCAAACTCAGTGGTCATCCTGGCAGTCTTCGCCCACCTCTGCGAGATGTTCGTGGGGGTGCCGCCGTCGGTCGCGCTCTTCCGGCATTTCTTCATCCTTCGAGCGGCCGGGAAGAAGAAGGGGTCGGACGACGTTGAGGTCGTGGGCTGCTACAACTTCCGCCTACGGGAGGGGTTCGGCGATGCCTACATCTCGTAGGTGTTGCGCGACAAGTAGGATGACTGGCGTCGGGACTGGATCTACGTCAACGTTAGTCCCCACGACTGCCTCTCGCTGCCCCGATCATTGGCGAAGCCCAACAAACCGGTCTGGGAGGCCGCCCCCACGGAGGATGCTCGCCTGCGCCCTGTGCTGAACCGCATTAAAGACCTGCGCCGAGTGGGGCTTACCTCATTCATGATGGTTGCTGACTTCCTGCGCCGCCGGCTGGCCCCCCTGAGGGAACGCGCCCACTTCGCCTGGATGTACACCGGGCCTCGTGACTTGACGAGGACCTGCGTAGGCGAGGACGGGGACCGCGATGAGGAGGCCCTAGTGACGCTGCTTAAGGTGGTGACCGGCGTTGAAGATCTTTTGCCCAGGTGGTCCTGCCACGCGAGGATCTGGCGCTTTGCTCATACTCAGCCCGGGCGGCTCTGCAAGAGTTGATGCCGGCCTTTGACGCCCAGGGACCGATTGACCGCCCAGGGTGCCGAGACCCCGGGACTCTGCACATCCCCAGGGCGGACGATAATGGAGGGCGGGGCACCGATGATGACGACAGCAGGCCGCCGAGCCGGGGCGAACAAGGGGAAGCATCCCCCGGTGTTTATCCCCCAACATCCTCGTCCTCTTCATCGCCGTCACCTCCGCAATCCCCGCGCCGAGGACCCCGACCGACCGCTAGCAGCGCGACGGCTGGCGGTCGAACGGGCCAGTCCTCGAGAGCAGGTTCCGGGGCGGAGGCTGGGACCAGCTCACAGCGGCCCGGGGGTCAGAGCCCAGCCGGCGGCGCGGCGGCTGGTGGCCGAACCGACCAGTCTTCGGGAGCAGGTTCCGGGGCGGACGCTGGGATCAACTCACAACGGCTGGAGGGCCAGAGCCCACACCCGAAAAGGAGGAGAATAGAGCCCAGACCGCAGGCCCCAGAGTTCCAGATCCCGCAGTCCCAATGGTGGTACCGCGGACCCAAAACCATGTAAACTCCCTTTTCTTTCTTGAGCTCGTTTTGCCCGTGTATGTTTTGGCTGGGAGTTAACCTGTTTTCGTTCCAGGCCACCCAAGGATTCTGTAGGAGGCCGGACGTCCCCGGAGCAGCCGAGGCCTTCCCCTGCCACGGAGTCGAGGGCCCCGACTGGTTCTGAGTCGAGGGCCCCGGCTGGCTCTAAGTCGAGAGCCCCGGCCGGCTCTGAGTCGAGAGCCCCAGCTGGCTCTGCACCGAGCCCTCCGACTGGGGAGGAGCAACCGGTTGTAGCGGAGGCCATCGCGACAAGGGTGGCGCTAGCGCGACCGCTGTCGGGGTCCCCGAGCGCCTCTGCTGAGAGGGCTCGTAGGGGGCTCAGCCCTCAACCGTCCCCTGGCTAGGTCCCGGAACCCCTCCCCGAGGTGCTGGGAGGGCCCGGGAGGTCATCGGGAGGCTCGAGGAGGCCATTGCGGAGGAGCGGGCCGAGCTCAAAAAAGAGCACGCCGCCCTAGTCGACGAAAGGGGCCAGCTGGAGGAGGTCTGCAAACTTCTGGAGACTCGCGTGGCCACGGCTCGCACGGCCTACGAAAAGTCCATGCAGGAGCTGGCCGTGGAGTGGGAGGCACTGGAGGAGGCACGCGATGAGGCCGTCGCCGCACAAGAGAAAGCCGACCGTGTAGGACGGCTCGCGGTGGAGCGCGAACAAGCGTTGAGGAAGCGCGCCAGCGAGCTAGCTGCTCACGAGGAGCAACTTGCCTGGCGCGAGTAGCAGGTTGCCTCACGGGAGGGGGCAGTCGGCAAGCGGGAGAAAACCGTGCAGTCTGCACAGGCGAACCTCTGCCACCAAGCCGATGACCTTAAGCGTGGACGCGCCGACGCTCTCCACTGGGAGGAGCATGTCGCCAACCAGGAGGCCGACTTAACTGCCCGAGAGCAGGCCATCGAGGTCCGGGCCGAGCAACTGGAGTAGTCCCGGATCGAGGTGGCTGCCTAACTCCAGGAGGTACAGGCCGTGAAAGACGTCCCTACCAGCACGGCCGACAGCAGCAGTCTCGAAGCTCGGCTAAAGAAAGCCGTGGAGGAGCTTGATGCCGTCAACGAAGAGCGGACGAATGTGAAGGCGATGATGCAGGATGTCTTTCAGCGGGCGCGGGACTCTGTGGAGGCAGCCGGGCTCGGGCGTGTGTATGCGGGTTCCCAGTGGCTGGAAACACTAGGCCATTGCGCCCTTGGGTTCTCAGAGATCGCCCGGTGCCTCGAGGCTCTCCCTGCCGCTGTCCAGGAGTTGGCGACCCGGGAGGGGCGTGCGCTGGCCCAAGGTGTGGCCGAGCACGTTCTCGCCTGCTATCGCAGCTGAGACCCTGTCTTCCCGCTGGAGCCAGCTCGGCAGGGAGTGGTTGAAGCAGAGGAGGCCGCCGCCTGGGCAGCCATCTGCTACGTCGCCACCGAGGTGGCGGAATTTTTTGTGCGGGAGCTGAGCCCGAGCAGTGATAGCAGCGGGGATGCGTGTCATCCAGCGCGCCTCGGGATAGCATCGCAAGGCCCGAGGCACCCCGCCTGCCGCCCTGCTGTGGCAGGCGTACAAGACCGAACGGGCACGCTGGGCCGCTCGGTGGCTGCCCGGTGGGCCCTCTCCACGTCGCCCGTTACCAGCGCCATCATGACGACCGAAGACAGGGCGGGGGTGAGTTTTCAACCACCATCACTTCGCGCTGGCGAGCCCATGACGACTATCTTTCCATTTATGGCGCCTTGGAACTCATGCCCTCCCTTTCGGGGCACGCTACCACCAGCGTGTATTTAAGGGAGCCGGCGGGCACGGACAAAGACAGTTGAGTAGTTAACAGGAGAACAGAGGAACGCTCGAACTCTCAGAAACTTGCTCAGAGACCGAAGAACATCTTCGTACAAGCATAGAAGCTGAGACCACCGAAGAACAAGGAGCCCGAAGCTCTAGGATAGACAGACATTCTTGTAACCAGCACATTCCTGAGAGGCATTCTCAGGGCATTTATAGCATCCACACAGGAGTAGGGTATTACGCTCAGTGCGGCCTGAACCTTTCTAAAAATTCCTCCAGTGCATTTACTGCATCCTGCATTCGATCCTTCCACCCCACCTGCCATTGCATTTATACCCATTTATTTCTCCCGCAAACATATTCAGAATCATCCCCCAGCCGAATCTCAAAAAGGGGTCCCTCAGGATCCCTGCGATAGGAGTTAACCCTCCGACAGGTTGCTAGTGGCATAAAGCGCACACAATCCAGTTCTCCATGCCTCTTGACTCTAAGATGTCAGCCATGAACAATTTCCCATGTATGGCTGTCCACATGAAGAAGCACACCTTGGGCTCTACATTCGCCTTCCAGAAGAAGAACATGTCCCTGAAAGGCAGACTTGCACCTTCGAACTGTATCTCGTAAGCAAATTTAGCCGTGTAAGTTCCACTGGAAGTCCACTTCCAGGACACCGCATCCTGCACCCCGGGCTGTAAGGCCACCCCTTGCATCAATTTCCAAACCACAACAAACTCCCTCAATTATTGGCTGTTGTGAATGCGCTTAATATTTGTGATCTATCTTGTGTTGGTTAGCTCCTGAGACACTGTCTGGTTGTTTTGTTTAACAATATTGTACAGATTTGGCGCAATTTGGGCTAGGCAACCTTGGCCAAACCATCTGTCTGTCCAGAACATGGCTTTGTTCCCATCTCCAATTTGAATGGTAGTTGATGCCACAAATAGCTCTGTCTTGTTGTCGCCCAGCTATATTGAGAAAGTGTTCCATGGTTTGTCAAGATCAGTCCAGGAAAACCATGGGAACCTCATTCTAAGTGCTCGATAGAAACAATCAAGGTCCAGAAGTCCAGCCCCACCAAGGCTTTTCAGCTTACACTGCCCCTCACCCACTTCTGCTCCAGACCAAATGAAATGCTTTCTGATCTTGTTAATCATTTTTATAAGCCATTTAGGTAGTTTGAACACTATGGCGTAGTATACGATGGTATATATTAGCACCAATTTTGTCGAGTCAATCCTCCCGCTTTTGTTAGGTGCATGCCTTGCTAACCAGGTATCATTCCTACCAACTTGTCGACCGGCGGTTGGTAATCAACCTTTCAAAGTTTATAATGGTGCAAAGGTAGTCCCAAATGTTTACTAGGAAAACCTTTACTTTTACTAGGAAAACCTGCAACATATCATCCATGTCCAACCCATCGCATCTAATCGGATATAGTTCTGTCTTATCAAGGTTTCTTTGAAGTTCTGTTGTGCATTACCAAAGAGCTCTAGGAGCTGTTTGATCGCCAAAACCTCTTGCGTGCTTGGATTTATCACAAGCGCTACATCATCTGCATACAGAGCAGTTTGAAACCCCCTTGCTTTTGGGTGGAACAAACCACAGAGCTCCTTTCTTTTGCTAAGCACAAAATTCTGTGAAGGGGTTCCATGGCTATAGCAAATAACATAGGAGATAGCGGATCCCCTTACCGAAGGCCTCTTTTATGCTGAATATATTTTCCTGGGGCGTCGTTGAGAAGAACCCTTGAGGAGCTAGAGGCCAGGAGCAAGCAGATCCACTCCCTCCACCTTGGTCCAAAACCAACATGTTACATGATCTCAATGAGGTAAGACCAAAGAACATAATCAAAAGCCTTACTTATATCTAGCTTGAGGAAAAGCGTCGGCTTCCGTTTCATGTGTAAGTCCTTTATGAGACACTACATGTGAAGGAAGCTATCATGTATGCTCCTCCCATGGACAAAAGCGCTCTAACAATTTGAGACAATCTTATGCAAATGTGGACCCAAACGGTTGGTCAAAATCTTTGAGAAAAGCTTTGCAAAACTGTGGATCAGGCTAATAGGTCTAAAGTCTGTGATAGACTCCGACCGTTCCTTTTTTGGCAATAACACAATATTTGCTGAATTTAGCAAGTTTGGCCGGTGGCCTTTGAGGTCAGTTAGCTACTTAATTGACTTCACTAGGTCACTTCTGATGATATTCCAGCAGCTAGCATAAAAGAACAACATAAAACCATCCGGACCTAGCGCTTTTTCCTTTGGTAAGCCCGTTACCTCATTCTTGATCTCCTCCTCATCAATGTCACTTTCTAAATTAGAAAGGCTATGTCGCTGCAAGCCAAGATTACTCCAAATGAAGGTCTGATCACGCCTTAGAGAAGAGCCCAGAATGGCGCTGAAATGAGTATGGATCTCATGCTTCTTTTCTTCATGCGTGACTGCAACCCCTCCACTTGTTCGCAAAATGTGAATGCGATTTTCCTCTTCCTTTCATTAGCATAAAGATAGAACAACTTGGTGTTGGTGTTGGTGTCTGCTATTTTAATACGCGTCATTCTTGCACGTTGCCGCGCTTTGATCTTTTGGATGGCAACAAACCCCAAGAACTTGCTTTTGATTATTGTTCTGAACTCTGTTTCCATGGTTGTGAGGCTTCTGGATTCCTATGCAGCGTCCATCAAATTCAACACCCACTTAGCGATCTCCATTTGCAGCTTAACATTGCCGATATTGGTCCTGTTCCATTTCCATAACGCCTTTGTCATACGTGATAATTTGATGTGGAAGGCTCTCATGGCATCGGCAGACAAAACCAGCTTGCTCCAAGTTTCCTGCACAACCTCATGGAAGCCCAACATGGCAAGCTAGAAAGACTCAAATCTAAATCCATGATGCTTCCTGTACCCTGTGTTACCATGCAAAACAAGAGGATAGTGATCCGATAAGGTGGAAGCATCAGCAATTAGAGTGGATGTGGGGAAGAGCAGATCCCAATCAGCAGAGCATAAGATTCTATCAATACGAGTCATTGTAAGGTTAGCTTGCCCATTTGTCCAAGTATATTTGCACCCATGCAGCTCTAATTCTTTCCAGCCAAGCTCATCTATGGTGGTTTTGAACATATTCATCAACCCTCTATTTAGCCTAGAGTTATTCTTATATGCTCCCCTGTAAATTAAATTGAAATCCCCAACAACTAGCAACCTCATCCCCGTTGACCTATTAATCTCCTTGAGCTCTTCCATAAACCTCACCTTGTCCGCATCTCCTTGCGGACCATACACGGTTGATAGACTCCACTCAGTGCCATCATCCAAATGTCTTACCATCACAGTCAACGTGTTGTCTACCTTGATGGATGATATCAGCTACAGACTTGCCTCATCCACTGCAATTAGCACCCCTCCTCTAGTCTCCTCCGCTGGAGCGTAAGAGAAATTCGCAGCGAATCTCCTTCCCAAGGTTTATGCCACAATATCCTCCTCAATTTGTACCAGCTTAGTCTCCTCAATTTGTACCAGCTTAGTCTCCTGCAAGCACACAACTAAAGCCCAAACTACACTGACCATTTCACGGACGACATCCCTTCTTATGCCTATGTTCAAGCCCTGGACATTCCAACACAGAAGTTTGATATCATATAATGTCATGGGCAGGGTTCAACTTCACAACACACATGCCATACCTTGTTGTCCACAGAGCAGGCAACACATAGGTATGAACCGTACCAACATACATTTGAAGGACAAGGGGGAAGGCATGCCCAGCACATCAGCGACGGGCACATCAACAGCCGCGAACCACATTGCAATAGTGATGTTGTCGTAACAAGGTGGCCAGAGCCAGACCCGAGGAACAATAGACCCGCTGGCCTCCACTCCCATCAAAGGAACAGCGGTTATGCGCCCATCCTACTAATACTTATTAGCCTAAAAACGAAGCCCCCTAACAAAGATACATAGAACATAAGGCAACACATAATAGAACTACACATGACAACCTGTAATCTCCAATGAAACATCTTGACTGACTCTTACGAAACATCACTCCCACATCTCAGTCTTCTTCTTGCGGCACCCTTTTGGTAGTTGACCATGTCAATATTCATCACCTTGATCAAGCTCTCGATTGCCTCCATAGCTGCCACCGGCAGTGGGCCCTCAAACATCTTGATCAACCTTTCTTTTGCCTGAGTGTTGATGCTTTTTGCCGTTGATAGAGCACCAAGCTTCTTTTCAAGTACTTTAATTGCCATCTCCTCACAGGACCTGACCCTATCAGCCCTTTTCTTGCTGCTGTGGCGTATAGTATCCACCTTGGCAAGCTTCAAAACTTGGCTCGTGGCCTTCTCAAGCGTGATGAGGAGTCCCCTGTCTGTTGTCATTGCAATGTATGTAGTGAAGCGCTCAATGGTACATGCTGCAGAAACCACCAATGTTAAGGTGGACACCGAACGATCTTGTGCAGCCATCTTTGCCGTTACAACAGGCAAATGTAAAGCTTTGTGCATCATGGCACCATCCGCAAGGGACACCTCAAATGTCATCAAGTCATCCAATAGGAGGCCACCTTGCAAGGACACATGATCAATCGGAGTTAGTAGCCCTCCCTCTTGCATAAAGGGATCAGCCCCAGGTGGCATTAGCGGGGGCCTAAGAGCCGGCAGCAACCAACGCATCTCGTGTCTGGGACCCTGCTCGCACGGGGAAGTGACGCACTCCAGATAGGGCTGGCCAATTTGGGCCACCACCGCTCTCCGGTGTGTGGAGAGGGCCATTTTCAACGGGCGCCCACCGGCCCGCCACATCCCATGGCCACAGACGGCTCGCGGCAAAGGTTCCTGCTGCCATCACGGAAGTCGTCGTGTCCTTGTTGAGAGGAAGAGCTCCTGCCTCAGTCACCACCCCAGTGAAGGCCACCAAACTAGCCCATTTGTCACCCAGAACGGGGGCAACCGTCACCGTCACCCGGATGCTGACCTCGCCTCCATCTTCATCTTCGCCATCACTGCAGCGCATCATCTGAGGTCATTCAAAGGACCCACATGAGCTTCTCACATGGATGACATCCACCGTCGTGTCTCCGTCCTAAACGCCCTGGCGCCAAATGAAGTTTTGCCTCCTGGGATTGATTGCGATTCCGGTCGGCTGCAGATCCTTGAGGCGCACCAAATAGACCAACACTTGGTACGTGTGACCTCGCTTTGGCACCCACGGCTCAGCCCACTAGATGTAGGCCTATGACAGAGGGATGTGAATGTGTGGGATAGGACCCTCCGGCTTTGGCTTAGTGACGATTATCCACACCGATTTTGGAATGGTGCTTAGGTCCGATGTCCAGGCGAACAACGTGAAGGTGTCTATTCTATTCCGGCAGTGAGAGGCCTTGTCGGCATAACACATAGCACATGTATGGCAGATGATCATGGACGCAATCTCCTTGGTCCACAGGTGCGCCAGCAGCCCTTCTAGGGTAAGTGTGACGTGAAACACCAGAGCCGCCCTGTTGGATTGACTATGCATGAACCATCAACGGAGCCGAAATTCCCACCCGCTAGAGATAAAGCTAGAGCGAGAGCTTGCTCTCTCGAAAGTTGTCGAGTTGGAGATGAGCACCATGAAATCCTCGGGGTGGTAATGAGTGACTTGGATGTCCATGAGATGGATACCAAACTCCAACCCAAATATGTCAACGACATGATATGGTTCTGTCATAGGTCTGTTGCGGTCAATCCACACTAGCAGTGTCGAGCTCTCAAAGAAGGCCACATGCTCCTTGATCTCCTTCGACATCGGTAGCATGAAGACCTCTTGGTCCGGGCGGAGGCCCAGGTCATCGGGAAGGGCCATGGGAGCTAAAGCAGCTGCAATCAACCCGGAGGGTGGTGCCGCCGGCTACTTGGATTCCTTTCTGGGAGCATGTCATGTGCACTTGATCGCCCGATGGCCATACCTACCACACTCCCAGCACCTCGTCGGGTCCCGGCATTAAGTAGAGAAGTGGTCACGCCCTAAGCAATTGAAGCAGCGACCCCGGAGCTTCTTCAAATAGGAATCATGTAAAGCCGTGGAACCACGCCCCTCCTCTGTGTGATGCAGCTACCGAGACATCCCGGGGTGATTCCTGAGCCACTACTACGGCTGCTTCACAACCTGCCACCCTGCCTCTCCATCAGAACCTCCGAGGACCGGGCGATGCGCTATCGACCCCCAAGCCTCTACCAAATGTCCCGGCCGAGGCCTTTGTCCTTATGAAGAGAGAGAACCATCCGTCCAACATGGAGGTCGTCCTCCCAGGTGGTCACATCGGAATGGGCACTTTGTCCTTCACAATCCTCCTTAACCATGGGTCGCAGTGACCGATGGGCATCGAAGCAAGAACCCCTAGACCAAGCAGTGTCCACCACCACGGATTTCAAAAGCAGCTTCGCCGCCATAGTCACACCTTGGAGATCTATGACACGGCAGGTCTCTGGTCGCACGGACCCTCCATAGATGTCTTCCTCCTCCTCGTCTTCGTCGGAGCTCCTCGATTCAAACTCGTGTGGTAGGTCAAGGCTAAGTCCTAGATCTGGGTTTTGGGGTGGTGCGGGGATGGGGCTCGGGCAATGCACAAGGCTGTGGACTTGGGTAGTGGAGGTGGTTGGTGAGTGGGATGTGAGGGGAAAGGAACGGGCATTGGGGTGACTAGGAATCTGGGTGGCCACCGGTGAGACGCCGACGGTGGGCATGGCCGCCTTTGAAGTCAACAGAGCCCCTTTTGTTTGCTACTTTAATTTATAGCATACACAACTATCAAGGTGCTTTAACTACATATTTTCTAAAACGATATATTTCATGTTCGAAGGAGTACATCTTTGTGTTTGTTAGACTCTCTTACATCTTCGTCGCTCCCTAATCCCCTTTGTCATGCAGCCCAAGGAGCCAACCACTCATTGCCTGTAATGTAATAGGCCTGTTGGTTATTGTTGGACTCTTGTCACTTCCATGTGAAGAGATACAGTATAACACAACATGATAACGTACATTCATATAGTGCTAAAACAACCTCTTTAAAAACGTAGAATAGCAATGGGGCACCACATCCCACTTTGCTAGTTTTTTCTGCTCCTACTAAACCAAGCCAATGTTTTAGACCTTTTCACTACCTACGCAACACAAACATAGAAGCAAATGCATGTAGCTGATGAAAGGATCGAATAATTTAAGGGAGGGTGAATTGGGTCTTAATTAAAATTATTTCAACTGAACTTTAGAATTAGGAAACAATTTTATCCTAGATGAATAATAAACCAACTACAACGATAAAATTTGATAGAATGCTAGACAAGAAAACATGCAGGTTATAACAAGAAGAGAATTATGGAACATTAACTTGCAAGAAAGTAAATGCTCATAGAAAATATAAGAAAGGTAATAGATGGGCAAGAAGACACCGAATTTTTTCCTAAGGTATCGAGGAGTTGGTACTCCCTCTAATCCTTGTTATAGCATCCATTAAGGATATAACTCCCTCTTGAGTCACCAAGACTCAAGTGCTCCCTAGTGATAGCCATTTCTCCATCTTTGAATTGGTAGGCTTCAAACCAAGCACAAAGCTTTCTCTTAAAGCTCCCATAATAACTCCAAGAGCTCACCAAAGACACCTCTAATCACTAAGACTGGTTAGGTGTTACCAACTATAACGAACATGACCCTTTTAGGCCATGTGATGAGCCTATGGCTCTTTCAGATATGATCAATACCACCAATAATCCTTAAATCATACAAGGTCTAATTATAAAAGCATGTGCACGACAATTAGACCACCATGTGAACTCATTTTTCACTGTTCATGCTTCCTTGGATGGATTAGTACTAAATTCTTGTGATGTTTTATTGCTTAGGAATGTGGGAGAAGCACCACAACCTTACTCGAACGTTACCCCTTGAAGGCCAAGTCTACTCAGACTCGAGGACTAGCTCTATTCGTGGTCATGGTCGAACTCATGGTAGTGGTCATGGTCGAGTCTCAGGATAACACGTCAGTAAAACAGTTATAACTTTCTCATACGAAGTCTGTTTAGGAGATTTTGGACATTCTGGAAAGCTTATGATGAGCCATTTCCAATGGATATGAGCTTGACCAAATATTCTTTATAATTTAGTAAGAGTCAAAGAAATAAGATGCTACGCCACCGTTTTGGACCTAGTTGGGTCTTATAACTGATTGAACAATAAAGGAACCGATTGAACTTCAACTATCAACGTAATGCTTTAGTTCCCTTACTATACCCTCTTTTGAGGGTGCTTATGATGCTGAAAGGTATTTAGATTGGGAGATGACGGTAGAGCAAAAGTTTAATGCTCATTTAGTTCCTGAAGTGCATAGAGTTAAGCAAGCCACTAGTGAATTTATAAATTTTGTAATCATCTGGTGGAATAGGGTATGCATTGACGGATTATCACCTACTACATGGAACGCTTTAAAGATTGCTATGCATAACAGATTTGTTCCACCTTCTTTTAAACATGATTTGCGTAAGAAATTGCATTGCTTAAACCAAAGTGATAGTTCTGTAAATGAGTATTATCAGGAGCTACAAATTAGCATGCTACATTGTGATATTATTGAGGATGAAGAGGCTGCAATTGCACACTTTTATAGAGGGTTAAGGTGTGAAATTTAGGATATAGTCGATTACAAAAAATATGATAGCATTCTTAGGTTGTTCCAACTTGCATGTTTGGTAGAAAAAGAATTGCAGGGACGGCAACAGAGATGAAGGAACAATTTTAGAAGCTCAACGACTTCAAAATCAATACTGGGTCAAGACAAAACAACCCCACATTCAGTTTCATGGTCTCCTGCCCCCTTCTCGAGTAGAGCGCATTCAGCGGTACCCTCGATACCATTACACACTCCCGAGGTAAGCAAATATGCTAGTGTGTAAGCTCCAGCGAAGAGCACTTCTTCGGTTGCTTTGACTGGTCGCACAGCTAAGATTATTTGCCACCGATATAAGGGAATAAGCCATGTCATGAAGGATTACCCAAGTCAGCGACCGTACATTGCAACAAAGGATGGTGGATATGTAAGTGCTAGTGATGTTGAGGACAAATATGCTCTTGCAGCTAACCTTGCAGGTGAAGAGGACGAACGCGAGACGAATATTAACCATGAGGAAAAATTCGGTGCTGCTGCCATGGAGAATTATAGGAATCTCATTGTGCAGTGAGTGTTAATCACATAAATGGAGCAAGCGGAACAGCTACAACTCCACAATCTATTTTAGATATTCCTCGTAGTCAATGATTATCGTGTTCGCGTCATTATTGATGGAGAGAGCTGCAACAATTTGATAAGTTCAGATTTGATCAAGAAGCTTGCCTTGTCGACAAGAACCCATTCTCACCCTTACCATATTCACTGGTTCAATAACAGCGCTAAGGTGAAGGTAATGCAAACAGCTAGGGTGTATTTTTCTATTGGTTTCTACCATGATTGTGCTAATTTTGATGTAGTACCCATGCAAGCATGCTCTCTTATTCTAGGTCGACTATGAGAGTTTGATACAAATGCAACACATCATGGTAGAAGTAATAAGTACACACTTATGTATAAAGGAAAGAAAATAACCTTTCTACCTTTAACCCCTGCTGAAATTATGAAATATGAAAAAGAGATAGCTGAAGATAAGAGAAAAGAGCATAAGCATGAATCTGAAAATCAGCAAGTAGAGAAAAAAAATTTCCACCCAAAAAGGAGAAGGTGACGACAACTTCTAAGTCTGATGAAATTAAATTGAAAGGGAGTGTTATGCTTGCTACAAAATCTGACATTGCTGAAATTTATGACAATGAGCTACATGCTATGCTTTGATATGCAAAGATGCTTTAATTTCACTCGATGATATATCTAGCTCTTTGCCTCTTGCTGTTGCTAACCTTTTGCAGGGGTTTGTGGATGTTTTTCTAGTTGAAGTACCCCCGAGATTACCACCAATTCGAGGAATAGAGCATCAAATTGATTTGATTTCGGGAGCAACTTTGCGAAATCGTGCTGCATATAGGATCAACCTGGAAGAGACTATGGAAATTCAGTGATAAGTCCGAGACCTTTTGGATCGTGGGTACGTACAAAAAAGCCTGAGTCCTTGTATTGTTCCTTTTATTTTGATTCCTAAGAAAGACAGTAGTTGGCGTATGTGTGTTGATTGTAGAACCATCAACAATATTATTATAAGATATTGTCATCCTATTCCTAGGATAGATGACATGCTTGATGAGTTGAGTGGTTCTATAATTTTCATTAAAATTGACTTGCAAAGTGGTTATCACCAGATTAGAATGAAACTTGGAGATGAATGGAAAACTGCGTTTAAAACTAAGTTTGACTTGTATGAGTGGTTTGTAATGCCTTTTGGGTTAACTAATACACATAGTACTTTCATGCGATTGATGAACGAAGTTTTACGTGCTTTCATTGAAAGATTTGTGGTGGTATACTTTGATGATATCTTGATTTATAGCAAGTCACATGAGTCACACTTTGATTATCTACGTGTTGTTTTTAATGCTTTGAGAGAAGCACGTTTGTTCGGTAACCTCAAAAAGTGCATCTTTTGCACCGATCGAGTCTCTTTTCTTGGCTATATTGTTACTTCATAGGGAATAGTAGTGGATGAAGTAAAAATTGAAGCCATAAAGAGCTGACTAACCCCTGAGACTGTTACTCAAGTGAGAAGTTTTCATGGTTTTACGGGTTTCTATCGGTGTTTTGTGCGGGATTTTAGCACCATTTCTGCCCCCATTGAATGAATTGAGGAGGAAAGGAGTGGTTTCAAATGGGGACCTGCACAAGAAAAAATATTCAAGTTGTTGAAAGAAAAACTTACACATCTCCTTTACTCCAACTCCCCGATTTTGGTAAGACCATTGAGCTAGAGTGTGATGCTAGTAGGATTAGAATTGAAGGTGTGTTACTTCAAGAAGGTAAACCTTTTTCTTATTTTAGCGAGAAATTAGGTGGGCCAAGTCTGAATTATTTTACCTATGATAAAGAATTGTATGCTTTAGTTCGTGTGCTTGAAACTTGGCAACATTATCTGTAGCCCAAAGAATTTGTTATACATTCTGATCATAAATCGCTGAAACATATTAGGAGTCAAGCTAAATTGAATAAATGACATGCTAAATAGGTCGAATTTATTGAGTCTTTTCCATTTGTCACAAAGCATAAGAAAGGAAAGGACAATGTGATTGCTGATACGCTTTCTAGGCGTTATACCATGTTATCTCAACTTGATCATAAGATTTTTGGTTTAGAGACTATTAAGGACTTATATGCTGCTCATTTAGACTTTAAAGAAGTGTTTCAACATTGTAAAGAAGGGAAAATATAGAATAAATATGTACTGAATGAAGGATTGCTCTATCGTGCTAACAAGCTATACATTCCAGCTAGCTCTGTTCGTCTTTTGTTGTTACAGAAGGCGCATGGAGGAGGATTGATGGCACATTTTGGAACAAAGAAGACTAAAGATGTGCTGGCCGTCCACTTCTTTTGACTAAAGATGAGACGTGATATCGAGCTCTACGTTTTATGTTGTACCACTTGCAACAAAGCTATGTCTCGCTTAAATCCATATGGTCTTTATATGCCTCTTCTTGTTCCTAGTGCACTATGGGAGGATATTTCTATGGATTTTATTTTAAGACTACATAGGACAATGAGGGAGAGGGATAGCATATATGTAGTTGTGGATAGATTTTCTAAAATGGCACATTTTATACCTTGTCATAAAAGTGATGATGCCACAAACATAGCTGATTTGTTTTTTATGGAAATCGTTCGACTACATGCAATGCCTAATACTATCGTCTCGGATCGTGACACAAAGCTTGAGTCACCTTCGGATATCACTTTGGAATAGATTGGACATGAAGCTACTATTTTCTACTATGTGTCATCCCGAGACCGACGGTCAAACAGGGGTTGATACACTCCACCACCAAGATTTAAAGCTCTACTTGGGAGAAGAAGAATAGATTGAGTCGAGGATGACTCCAATTCAAGAGGAGGAGGACAATATACCCATGGCTCCTTCAGATATGATCAATACCGTCAATAATCATAAAATCATATAAGGTCCAATTACAAGAGCACGTGCATGATAATTAGACCACCAGGTGAACTCGTTTTTTGCAGTTCATGCTTCCTTGGATGGATTACTACTAAATTCATATGATGTTTTATTGCTTAGAAATGTGGGAGAAGCACCACAACCTTACCCGAATATCACCCCTCGAAGGCCAAGTCTATTCGGATTCGAGGCTGAGCTCTAGTCGTGGTCGTGGTCGAAGTCGTTGTCGTGGTCTTGGTCGAGCCTCATGACAACACGTCAGTAAAACGGGCATAACTTTCTCATATGAAGTCCATTTTATACGATCTTGGATATTCTAGAAAGCTTACGATGAACCCTTTCCAATAGATATGAGTTCGATCAAATATTCCTTATACTTTAGTCAGAGTCAAAGAAATAAGGTGTTACGCCACTATTTTGTACCTAGTTGGGTCTTGTAATCGTGTCGAGATCGGAGTCTAGGTTGTGTATACCTCTTTCCACAACTGCACAACCCTAAGTCGACCTTCTCATGTCCCCCTATAAATATACAGTAGCTGTAATAGTTTAGGTTCGGGTTTAGCTTAGATTATTCTATTTTAGACAGTTTCACCATTTATCGGTTTGTTGAACCCCAACTCGAATACTTCATTGGTAATCAGCAATATTCAGATTGCATCTACCTATTCTTGCTTGTGTTCTCGATTCACTAGCAAGAAAAATCTTCTTGGTGAGGTCAACTGTGTCTTGGCACGGTTGATAATCACAGAGTAGTGGTGTAGTGGTTGCGAGGGCTCTTTGCCACACCCGGTTTTAATAGCTAAAACTAGATGCGACTTATGTGTGTACAGGATGTTCAACACACATAAGGATGTCACAGGTGAAGTAGCAATAGCAATACTTTTATTAAGTAAACGTTAACTCTTACATCAGTTGAAATATATTGTCTTATATGAAGATATCTGCAGCGGAACAGAAGCACTGATGCCCAACAACACTGCAGGCAACCGACCGGGAGATACGCGCTTAGAACGTCATAACCTCATCTTGATAGTCTTCAACATCTTCACTCACTTAGCAGCACCATATATGTCGTATGGCATAGGGAAAGTAGCAAGTGTGGACACATGACATGCTCAGCAAGTGTGGAAAAGATAATGATATGTAGGCTTTCAACAAGAATAGGCTAACATATGGTATATTTGCGTAAATACGAGTAATGAAAAGATATTTAGACTCAAAAAGCATTAAACAATTATTAAGTAAATGTAACCCATAAAGTGCAAACCCCAGCATACAAGTCTCCCCACTTTGCATACCATCACCGTCCAGTAAACCCTGTACTATAATCAAAATCACAACCAAACTCATAACCACAACTCACTAATTATGTGAGGATTCAAGTCTCCCATTACTGCAGGCACGACTGGTATAACAGTTTTTACACTCTGTAGAGGTTGTCAAGCTTTCCCCACGAGTCGTGATTTTCCTTGTTGCCGTGTCCGTGAAATACTTAACACACACCAGTGGTGTGTCCCCCGGAAAGTCACTACAAGGCCGTTACAAAGTTTCATCTAGTATGTGCACGCCCGCTAGGTTTCACCGCCGTCAAAGTGGTTTTCACACCACCTAGAAGCCCCCCTTTGCGCCCTGTAGTTCCAGCAAATTTTCACCCTTCCCTTCCACTACACATTTCATACAACTAACCAAATGGTTCTAGCCTTAGCCGTCCCCCACATCCACTCTTCCATTTGGCACGCACAAAAACTGAAATCCACTAATTAATAGGTCAAGCCTGTCCAATACAGGGTCTCGTGGTTGGTATGATATTTCTTGGGTTATCGCTCCACAAACTGGTCCTTACTTAGGTTACTTGAGCAAACACTAAACAAACAACCACCAAAACCACTTTTCTCAAGGCCTAAGGTTCCATGTTGCTAAACCATTAACAAGTTACCCACCATCGTTGCATATATTCATTAGTCAAGATTATGACACTTCTCAGTATCCCAAAAACATGGCTAAGCAATCTACCCACCAAAGATACCTAACCATAAGCTATCTAGGTTCCAAGGGATGATAAGAGAAAACCCTAACATAGGTGACTACCCATCATATTGACAGACATTGTATGTAATTTTGTAAAATAAAATAGTTTAAATCATAGGTTCAAGATGATCAACGAAACTTGCCTTTTACCCAATGCTACTCAGTGTTGTTGAAATCTTGGTCTTGAAGTCCCTTGAACTACCCCGGAACGTTATCGACTAATCGCGAGAACTACCGACAAACAACACAAATGAAAACACTAAGAACAACACTATGGTTGTGTCGGTGTATTCAGAACCAGGGGTCCCTAAGTCCCGAGACCAGGCCGGCCATCCGCCACATGTCACCACCCTGCAAGGTAAGAAGAAGCTAAGTCCCAGGAGAAGGTGCTCGGGGCCGCCGCCTCTGGTTCCCGAGCACCCTAGTTCCCCGATGATCCGCAGAGCCCAAATACCGGGAAGGAAGTGCTCGGGAGAGAGTGCTCGGGGCTGCACGTGGCAGCCCCCGAGGACTCGGTGCCCCGAAGGTCCCACCGAAGTGCTCGGGAGAGAGTGCTCGGGGCTGCACGTGGCAGCCCCCGAGGACTCGGTGCCCCGAAGGTCCCACCGAAGTGCTCGGAAGAGAGTGCTCGGGGCTGCACGTGGCAGCCCCCGAGGACTCGGTGCCCCGAAGGTCCCACCGAAGTGCTCGGGAGAGAGTGCTCGGGGCTGCACGTGGCAGCCCCCGAGGACTCGGTGCCCCGAAGGTCCCACCGAAGTGCTCGGGAGAGAGTGCTCGGGGCTGCACGTGGCAGCCCCCGAGGACTCGGTTCCCCGAAGGTCCCACCAAGTGCTCGGGAGAGAGTGCTCGGGACTGCACGTGGCAGCCCCCGAGGACTCGGTGCCCCGAAGGTCCCACCGAAGTGCTCGGGAGAGAGTGCTCGGGGCTGCACGTGGCAGCCCCCGAGGACTCGGTTCCCCGAAGATCCCCCCGAAGTACTCGGGAGAGAGTGCTCGGGGCTACACGTGGCAGCCCCCGAGGACTCGGTTCCCCGAAGGTTCGCGCAAGATCATTCGACGACCCGAAGGGTCCCGTCGTCAGGGTGTCATCCAGTCAAAGGCCCAATGCTGCATTTAATAGGCACGCGCGGCCTGACATCCTGACATCCTGACATTCTCAGCTGCCCACGCCCCAGTGTCAGACCCTGCCATGCACTGGCAGGGGGGCATGGGTCCATTAAATGCACGGGTCCCGTCCCGTTTCACCCGGGTGCCTCGGGATAACGTTGCCAGAATCAAAGCGCTCCGTCGGCCACCCTGCCCTAGTAGAAAGACAAGACAGGGTGGGCGCACCGGGCACCTCTGAGGCTGCCCGGTGGGCCCCCTTTATGGCGCCCGGAGGCTTCCACAGTGGCGGGTGGTCGGATGCGCGCCGCATTTCTCCACCGCCCCTGTCACTTCGCCAAGACGAAATGATGACGTCTTTCTCCGTGGCACCTTGGCATTCGCATCCCCTCTTTCCCATTCAGGATATGTCGAGGTCGGCGCGCCTATAAAAGGAAAGAATGAAGAACACGTAAAGGGGGTGGTGGGTGAAGAAGAGGACGCAGACGCTCAAACCCGCTCAAGCCAAGCTAGAACACGAGAGCCTCAAGCTCTCAGTAGGTGTCTCTCTCTTGTAATCAGATACATCCTTGAAGAATTCCCTTCAAGGGCAGATATAACACTCACACAGGAGTAGGGTGTTACGCCTCCATGCGGCCCGAACCTGTCTAAACCCCAGTGCACCCATTTTTCTCGCATCAGGGCGATCATCTCCCACCAGCCATTGCATTTGTTACCGTTCCCGCTTATTTCCCAACAAGCTTATCCAGGATCATCCCCCCGGCCGAATCTCTAAAAAGGGGTCTCTCGGGATCCCTGCGACAGGAGTTCATCCTCCGACAGGTTGGTTTTGGGAGCGGTCATCCGAGGTAGCGGCAACATAGTGATGACTGCTGCTAGGTTTGGTGGTGACCGCGAACAGACGTAGCAATGAAGGTGCTCACGTTCTAGGAGATTGGCTATGAAATTTGAGAAACCATCTGAATAGAGACATTCATAATTCCTAGGCACAATGCTACGGCATGGGTTTTAGTAGATCATCCACTGAGAGGAAGAACGATCAACGGAGATGAGATGGGTGATGGTTGTGACATGCTGTGGTTGGCAATCGCGTTCCGATCATGTCGCTGCACAAACGGGGATGGGCTCCTAGGGTCACGTAGAAGACTCGATGGGACTTGCTGTGACGTGGTTGGTGCATCCATGCAGCTTTTGGATTGACGGGGAACGCGAATGCAAATCCGGTGCGTGCAGAGCGCGTCCAGAAACCGAATATCGGGCATGTCAACTTTGATTCAGGTGGTTTGGCTGCTCTACTGGTTGACCTGGTTGGCGAGGGTATAGGGAACATCATGGGTCATGAACTAGTGAAGGGGCTTCGCGATTTGACCTCTGGTCAGTCGGGAACGTTGATGCCAATAGGTGATGGCGCGATTGTCCATGACAGCGATGACCGTGGCGAGGTAGATCGGGCTTTGGCCAGAGCTAGGGCTTGGCTAGGGACTTTGTAAAATAGTACTAAGGGAGGAGAAGAAAGGGTCCTCACCTTGATTAGATGGTCGAGGAAGGAGGATTCACGGAGACGACAAGGTAGCGCATCACGGGTAGTTGCAGCGGCGGCTCTGGCAAACGGTGGTGCACGGACAGGGCAGCAGCGATATCTACGATTTGGGGGCATGTAATAGGGATAGCAGAGGGCGTGCAACTCCTATTTTTAGGGCTAGGGGCGGCTGGTTGAGGTGGAGTCCAAGCAGAACATGAATCGGATTCGAGTTCGAGTTGGTTAGGATTTTGTTTTTCCTAGCTCTCTATTATGAGGATGATATCTGCATTGTCTGGACTCCAAATTGGATGTTTCTGGACTCTAAATTATAGTACTCGAAAATATATACAACTTTGGTATTCATTGGAACTTCTGAAAATGCCATATTATTTATCAAAAATGCACCACAAGATAAACTATTTGAACTCAGACTTATCTTCGCAGCACTGATTTCGGGGCCATAACTCCTAGCTCTATTATCCAAAAGGGGATTTTCATAGGTTCAAATCGAAGCTCTCGATGAGACCTACAACTTTGGTATCCCCAAGATTTACATTTGAGGCCGTTGTGAACTCCGAAACTTTATAGAAAGATGAGGTCGTCCAGGACTCCACAAAAATTTGCAGATTTCATAAATCCTTTGTGTTGGGTCTTCTAGGTGACTTGTGTGCCGGCCAAGGGCTTAGGCTTGGGTCGGATTGGGTCTAATGCCATCTTAGGCATATCTAGGGTTTTAGAAAAGAAACTTTTGTAGAGAAATTTGAATAGAGTTTGAATTTGAATTGAGCTTGGAGTGAATTTAAGAGAAACGAAAAATAAGGTTGAACAAGAATAGGAGTAGATAAGGATTTTGAATTTAGATTTGGGTAGAATTTGAGAAAGAGGAGAGATTGGATTTCAACAAGGATTTGGATAAGATTTGAAGAACTAGAAAAGGATCAGGTATGATCAAGGATTGAATAGATGATGAATTCAAAGATTTTTAATTTCAACCATTAAGATCCTTAACTAGTTTACTACAAAGTTTTGGAAAAAACCTTTTCAAAATCTTTTTCACTCAAAACATCAAGTAGAAAGAAAAAGAAAAAAAACTCTAATGCATTTACCTGGTTCCTAACAAAACTCAGCATTCAATACACACAAAATAATAACCTATATTGATTAATTGATTAAGAAAATTGGTTTTAAACCTATGCTACCGGTGAAGCTATTCAATAATCTTGGAAAATTTTAAAAATTTGTAAATTCTAAAAATCAGGGTGTTACATTGTTGATCTGTTCTGACCGGAGCCTTTGTATTATCAACGTTGAGGCTCCACTAAATCGACTTACCATATTACCTACGGAAGATCGGGCATCCCCGCATCAGCATGTATGTGATTTTGGTGATTAATGATAACATTGTTAATGGGACTAACATGTTTGTCAAGTATATGCTTTAGTAGGTCTTATGGATCCAATATATGAAGGATGAGGAATAAAGAACATAACCAATACGGGGAACAAGGGAACTGTTTGCTGCCAATGGAGAATTAAGAGACTTTTGCTTCTCACCGAAGCAGAACTCAAGAAAGTTTGAATTAGACAAGTTCAGATAAAATTGTACTCATTGGATGGTCCGGTGCTCAGAAAATATAACACACTGGATGATCAGGTGCTCTGACAAGTATACACGTCGGAGTTATTTGACACAGAAGAAAAAGTTGAAGAACACACCGGATAGCCTGTGCTAAGAAAAGATAACACACCATATGATTCGGTGCTCAGACAAGTATACATGTAGGAGTGTTTTCACACAGAAGAAAAATTTGAAGAACACATCGGATGATTCGGTGTTGAGGTGATGTACACACTGGAGCATTTTCCAAGAGGTGCATTTCCGTAGCAGATGAGTTGTACACATCAGATGGTCCGACAATGAAGAGGAGTGTACATCGGAGATTTCACCAGAGCATTTTCTAGAAGGTTTTTAGTGAAGGGAGGACTTGTACACATCGAATGGTCCAATAATCAGAAGATCATACGCATCGAACAAATGCACAATGAGAAATGGCTCGGTTGGCTCAAGTGTACACACTAGATAGTCTGGTGATAAAGTTCAAGGTTACACCAGAACATTCGGTGTTCATATTGAGTTTGAGTGAGGGTCCAACAGCTATTTTTTGCTGTTGTACACGCTAGATGGTTCGGTGTTTGTACTACTGTTGATATTAGATCATTTGATGTACACAGTATTTTTGACTGTTGGAGTAACAGCTAGTTCACGAATTTGATGCTATAAATACTTCCCACTAAGCCATTTGAGTGTGCTAGGGTACAGAGAAGCTCATAGATACTTGAGAAGACATCCAAATCACTAAAGTGCTAAAAGTGACCATCTAAGGCAATTGAGCACAAGATTAGAGAGTGATCAGTACTAATAGACCTAGAGAGAGTTGTTGTTAGGTGTTGCAGCCTAGAGAGGGGATCAAAGAGTGATCCTACATTGTGCCAAGTGGTACATCGATACCTTAGAGTATTGGTGACTTGCTGGCACCGTGAGCCTTGGTGGCTCATACTTGTTGACCCTCCGACTTAGTGTGGAGTGGCAGTAAGACTCTTGTACGGGGACGCGAAGACCTTTTCCTTGGTGGCTCAAGCTTCGAAGTGAAGATGGTGACAAATGATTGGAAGAGAAGCTTATGGAGAGACTTTGGCTTGGATGGTCAACCTATTTGAGACCTAGGTGACTCAAGGGCCATGACAGGGTACCATCCGGGAGCTATAGCCTAGGTGGCTGCTCCAACGTGCACCAGAGGTAGCTTTTATATCATAGATACCTCGGAATAAAAATCTCTTATATCGAGTTTGCTCTCTCTACCATCTTTATGTTTCCGTATTTATTTACTTGCAATATATCCTTACATGCTTACCTTCATAGAGTAGTTTGCTAGGATTGGCAATAGGTTGCAAATCTTTTTGAACAGTAGAGTAGATACACTAGATGGATCTAGAGCACATTGAGATAAAAATTGATATAAATTTATCTTGTGATGTTTTTGGATCCGATTAGGTTTAGATGTCCTAATTCACCCCCTTTTAGTATGTTACCGATCCTTACACCAACCATCAAGAGTAACAAGCCAATAACTTCACTTGACCCAAATCAAGTATAGGCTACAACTAGATGCACACTTGCTACTCTCTTTGCACTAATGATATCATTAGTATTCAAATAAGAACTTTGCAAATCACTCTAGTGCACTCCCTTATCTCTTGATCACACACTAAGTGTTTCAACTCTTCTGAATCGCAAGGTTACCCACGGAGACGAAATTAGAGATATATATAGGTTAGAGATCTAAAACTAGCCATTGCCCAACCACTATATTTTTTGTGCAAGCCGAACGATCCAGCGTGCACATGCTCCAAATACCGGAACATCCGGTGTGAATCCTCCACTCGAAACTAGCCGTTACTAGCCGCTACCGCACTGAATCGTCCGGTGAATCCTCTGATACATACGTTGGATCATCCGGCATGTATGAGTCCAATTTCTATTGAACCGAAAGAAATTCATCTGTACTTTACTCCAGCGACGCCTCCCATATATGCGCCAAACCATCTAGCGTATATAAGTCTATTTTCCACTCAACAACAAAACCTTCTAGACTTTACTCTGACGAAACATCTGATGTATATGCCGGACCATCTGACATGTAAAAGCTTGAAGCCCATCTTCTGAAAAATACTTTGGCGTAGCCAACTCACTACGCTAGATTATCTGGTGTGCACAAAAGCATCGAGATAAAAGCTTCAACATGAATAAACGCTTTAGCATCGGACCATCTGGTGTATAGAGATTTTTTAGAACCTTGTCCAATTCAAACTTTTCTAAGTTCTAATTTCACTTCAACTCATTCATGTGTTTCTCTGAGCTAATTAGTGCTGGAATTTTAGAACTGTGCATCAAACTAAATCTAGACTCAAATAGTTTAAGCTGCTACTTTTAGCCCATATTTATTATACGGTTAAAGAATAAAAGAGAGTCTATACTACTATAAATGTCTTTCATCTCTGGGTGACATTTAGAACTAGAAAATTTTTAATCTTGATATTTACATCTTTTGATCGCTCAACTATTCAATTAATGAAAAAATCACCTACAATATTGTGAACTAATCTTTTAATTATACTTCAAAACAAACTAATTAGTCACAATAATATAATTTTTATTAATTTAGGAACCTAAATGCTACAACTGATCAAGATGGATTAAACAACTAATAACAACAACAAGCTTGAAGGCTAAGATGTCTATAAACCACAACTTTTCTTTGAGAGGACATTTCAAAACTGCAATGTGAACAAACTAACAACATCGAATTAAACCAGGTCTAAACTCAACACCGGACCAGCCCGACCCGATCAATCTGACTCGGTATATAATAATTCATATCTCACTACACTGGCAGCGAATTGCGGCGTATTTTTTTAGTTTGATGCGATCAGATGCTGAATCGCTCCTCTAATGATGAATTAGTATAATTAACCGTTCTAAAAGCTACCCTCCCGTGTTGAAAAGTACTAACTCGCTGACGGGCAGGCAGACAGACCAAACCGGCCAAGTCCGAGACTCCGAGTCAAAGTCCGACTCGGGCCGAACACTCCACTCCCACTGCCACCCCAACTACCGCCACGTCCAATCGCACGCACTCCGCGCGCCACGCGTCAGCCCCAGCTCGACCCGCCCCCTTCGTCGCACCATCCCTCTCCGGCCCCTGCCCCGGCCCCCTATAAGGAGCGGAGCGCAGAGGCAGAGCCCCCCGTGCAAACAGCACGCGCTCCCATCCAAATCCGACTATCTGCCGAGTGCTCAGCTCAGTAGCGACAGCTTAGCCGGAGATCCGAGTTCTATCCGACTACGCAGGACAAGTATTCGGTAGCCGCCGCAAACGACACGCCACGCATGGGTAATATCGCGTCGCAGTGCGTCGCGGCCGGCTCCGGCAGCCGCGCGAGGCCTCTGGTCGTCGGGCCGGACGGCAGCCGGTCGTGGCCGGAGGAGGGCACCGGGGTCGCCGAGCTGATGATCGATGCGCCTGGGTACGTGGTGGCTCGTGCCGCGGACGTGACCAAAGAGCGGCGGGTGCGGGCGAGGGCGGCGGACGAGCTCCTCCGCGCCGGCGAGGTGTACCTCCTCGTGCCCGCTGGGCGGACCGGGGCGCGGCTGGGTGACCGGGAGGTCGAGGCCATCAGCCGGTTGGTCTCGGGGGAGAAGAATTCGAGAAAGGGCAGGCCCGGAGCCGGAAAGAGGGTATTCCCGGAGGTCAACGACGAGGAGGTGGTGGTTGAAGGAAAGGCAGTCGGGTGTGCCAGTGCCAGTAAACGGGCCCAGGTCCATGGGCTTGGGCCCAGGCAGTGGAGGCCCGCGCTGGATACCATCTACGAGGCTTAGAATTGCAGAGAGAGATGATTTTTGCTCTTGATTTGTTTTTAGGGATAAGATAGGATAGGAAATCCGATTCTTTCATTCATATTGTTTTTCCTTGCTCTTCCTGTGGAGAGCATGGGTGGAGAAGTTGTGCATATATCTTGTGAAGTATTAACCCTTTGATATTTCTCAAAAGAAAAATCTTAACGGAGTACTTGTCAGAGAAATGTAATATTCAATGGTCGATGGGAGGTGAAAATCGAAATGGCCGCGTGTTCATTGAATAGTTGACTCGGGTAAAATTGAAGCCTTCAATTCTTCCTTCTTTACACCAAATCGCAAAAAATAAAAATAAAAACATTATCGACACCATTTCTTACGACGATCTCGAAGAAGACGGAAAACGACCATAATGAAAAATAAGTCCTTCAATTAGTTGAAGAAATCAACAAACAACATATGTAGACAAAGGAGCTAACGGGGCTGGGTAGATAGATGAATATATGTTTAGACGTGGTTAGTTTATAAGGACCAATATGTTCCTAAGTACTCTTACGGTTATAAATACTTATCGTTTTGATTAAGATCTAATTAAAATTTTAAAACTTTGACTGTTAACAATTTTCAAAATATATAGTTTAGAAACATACAAATCACACGTGGAGATTTGATTTGAAAAATACTTTCATGATATTATTTTATTAGATAATAACTATATTCTAATAGAAAATAATTGTCAAAGTTGTATATCGAAGATCGTTATCAGTGTATTGAATAAAGAGGTCCCTGTCAGGGGGAGTCAGTATAAGGGAGTGCCAGTTGGCGGTAGATATTTTTTCAAAGATCATGGCCCTATCGCGCGACTAGGTAAGGCTCTCGCGACCAGTCCTCTGGTCTTGAAGATAAACCCTGCAATCAGTCACTGGTCGTATGGTAGATATTTCATCTTAACTTATCAAATCATATTAAATACTATCTACTCAAGTGTTTTTCTTCCCCAGGCACCCCCTCTAGCGAACAAAGTCTTGACCGGCGCAGATGGATAATGTCCTGTCCTGTAGCATTAAATGTCACAGGATGGCGTTACAGACAAGCATGGCGCTGCACGGCAGATGGTGCGGCATTGTAGGCGGGCATGCAACGTGGGGCGATGGGATAGGGAAGGCCGGTCGACCAATGTAGGGTCTAAATATCTACCATAGCTAGGGGTAGGTGGTTTCGTCAGGGTTATACCGGTCACTGTTGGAACAGTCTGTTTGTATGTATATCACTCTTGCTATATAAATAGAGGATCAGGCTTGTAAAAAAAATGAACACATCGGTAAACAATTTCATACTACCTATAAAAAACACACAAGACGTAGGGCTGTTATCCTACGGGAGGCTTGAACCTAGATAACCCTGGTATTCTAGAGTTCATACACACAAACGCACCAAACATGTCGATCAAGCACCTGTCACTCGGTATACCCTACAAGTATTATCAGAGATTAGCTCTTGACAATCGTGAAAAATCAAAAGCGACAAATATTTATGACCAAAGGAAGTAGTAACCGGGAGCATAGGCATTCTTCTTTTTTAAAGGAGTGGATCGACTACTATGGCCATCATGGTCTCAACAAACGAGGGGGTTGATCAAGGTTTTATATTTTTTAGGCGAAGCTTTATTAACTCTTAGTGTTATATCGAGGTAATACAATATAAGAGTGTCCTTTTGGCCTTTGCATAGCTAAGATGCACACAGTCAAAATAAAAAATAAACAAAGTGAAAAAGCTAAAAATGAAACCAACAAGCTAGAATGAAAACTCTTAGGCACGGTTATTGAGATTTGCTTCAATGCGTATCATAGACTAACATCTAAACTGGCTGAAGAGCTCTTAAGATACTCACCCCAAGCATGCCACTGCAGCATGCGATGCTCCTGCTAGTGCAACACAGACCACGAGCAGAGCCAGTGTGTACATATAAAAATAACCTACAAAGGAGAAATAAATTTCTTCTTATTAAAGATAATATCATTTCTGCATAGCAATATGGACCAATAAGAAGTGACTATTGTTGTCAATATATTAGCTTTCAAATTTTTACTAATACCCTAAAGCCAATTTCCAAACATATTCGCTACACTTTGTGGTGGGTAAAGATTTGAGGTCACCTAGAGTATGAACCATGCAGAACGGGCAAAACGACAACAATAAAATATGTGCTTAATTGTCTCCTTTTTGTGACAAAAGCAGCAATTTTGATTCCCTACCCATTGTCTTTTAACCAGGTTATATTTTGTTAAAAGGATTCCTTTTTGAAGGTACCAGAGGATTTTTTTTATTTTTAGTGGTATTTTAAGCTTACATATTGGGTTGTTTGCGATTGGTTCATCACCCCGCACAAGAACCTTATAAAGAGAGTTGACAGAAAATATTCTAGACTAGATTAAGCTCCATCAGAATTGGTCACGTTCATGTGCTAAGGTGATATTAAAAAGAGGAGCCAATAAATCTGTCCATGCTAAAAATTATGTTTGGGGGATTATTTTGTAGTGCCGAAGACAAAATCTCTTGTTTGTTTCGAGCTATAGTACAAAGCTAGGGATATTGGTCTCTTAGGGGTGAATTGCCCAGCCAAATGTCCTCCTAGAACCCGATTTCAAAACTATCCTTTACATTAAAGGTGCCATAGCGGAACATGATGTGTTTTACTTTTATCGGACCAGCCTAGAAGTGAGAGTCACCTGGTTTGCTTTCAATCTGCGAAAGAGACTTGGACCCCATATATTTGTTCCGCAACAAATTTTGCCGAAGCCTGTCTTCGGTTAGTAATTCCTATAACCATTTGGAAAGAAGAGCGACATTATGGATCTCTAGATCCTGGATCCCTAGTTCTCCTTGGTCCCTAGGTTTACAATGGACTTTCCATGTTACTAGATGGTACATCTTTTTCCAACTATTGCTTTGCTAGTAAAACCTGGAGCGAAAGTAGTCGAGCCTTTTGAGTACCCCATGAGGAATATGAAAGAAGGACATCATGTATGCGGTTAAGCTGCTGAGGACTGAGTTTAGAAAGACTAGCCTGCTACACATGGTAAGGTACTTAGCCTTCAACTTCTCAACCTCTTTTCTATACATTCTTCAACTCCTTTCTAGTCTGAAATCCTAAATTTATTATAGTGAATTGGGATACCTAGATAGAGCAGGGGCATCTCACCCTTTACACATTCAAATATATTTGTATATTGATTGTTTTTATTTGTGCTGAGCTGAAATAGAACAATTCATTCTTAAGGAAGTTTATTTCTAGTCATGAGAGCTACTCGAATGCACAGAGCAATAGCTTCATGTTTTCTAAATTTTTCAAATCATATTCCATGAAGAGGATTGTGTCATCGATGTATTGAAGGATTGATAGCCCATTGTCTACTACATGGGGCACAATTCGTTCAACTTGGCCTTCTTCTTTAGCTCTCACGATTAGGACTGCTAACATATCTAGAATGATGACTTCTAACATATCTGGAACGATGTTGAACAGTATCAGAGAGAATGGATCTTCTTGACGAAGGCCCTTTTTTGTTTGGAAGAACTTTTCGGTTTTATCATTCACTTTGATTACTATGCTACCTCCGGAAATAAAATTTTCAACCCAAGAGCACCATTTAGGTGAAAAACCTTTGATCCGGAGGGATTGTAGGAGAAATGATCATTTGACTTTGTCATAGGCCTTCTCGAAGTCAATTTTGAGTATTACCTCACTCTTCTTTTTATGGTGAAGTTCATGCATTGTCTCATGTAAAATGACCACCCTTCTAAAATGTTTCGACCCCGCATGAAGGTCATCTGTGTGTGACGGATTATTCGGTCAGTGATACTATTTATCCTATTGGTGGCCAATTTAGTAAAAATCTTGACCTATATTGTTGTATGTGGCAAGCTTCTTTAGTTTTTGGTAAGAGTGTGACCACCCCAAAATTTAGGTTGTGAATTAGTAGGTTCGCAGAATACAGTTTGTGAAACATTTTCATCAACCTATATTGTTGTATGTGGCAAGCTTCTTTAGTTTTTGGTAAGAGTGTGACCACCCCAAAATTTAGGTTGTGAATCAGTAGGTTTGCAGAATACAGTTTGTGGAACATTTTCATCAAATCATCCTTGATGACGTCCCAGAACATCTGGTAGAACTCTACGGGAAAGCCATTTGGACATGGTGCCTTGTTACGCTCTATTTGGAAAATGGCATCACACACTTCCTTTTCAATGAAGGGAGAAGTAAGGAGGTTAATTTCATTATCCGTCACTAGGGTAATGTTACCTATCCTTGATTCTGACATGGACATGTGGCAATTTTCCAATGAGCCGAAAAGCTCCTTATAATACTTAGTTATGTAGGCATTTAGCTGATTTGGGCCCTCAATTTTTCCTTTATCTTGTTCTAGGTACATGATGCATTTTTGCTATGTTTTCCCTTTGCAACCATTTGGAAATATCATGTATTATTGTCCCCTTGGAGGATGTTATTGACATTGGCTTGTTGGCTTCATTTAGTCTCCTCTTCTCAAAGTAGCTTAATTAATTTTTCATTAGAAATATTTTTGCAGTTGATCTCACTTTCTGTAAGACAACAAAGTTCCCACAATTTATTGAGCTCGTCAATGATCGCTAGGATTATTTGTTTCTCTTGTTTATAAATCCCACTAGTATGGGCAGCCCATCCTCTAAGGTGCTGCCTAAGGCACTGAGTTTTCATGTCCACCTTTGGACTGGATTCCTTCTGCCCGATAGACAATTCCATGCCTCCTTTACTCGGTCAGTAAAACCTTTGGGATCAAGCCATCCCAGCTCGAACTTAAAAGGTTTGTGACACCCAATAAGTGCAGAATCTCCGGTATCTAGCAAGATTGGAGTGTAATCAGATACAAACGTCCACTCCAAGGCCAGTATGTTGACCAGTGGGTACTTTGACTCCCACTCTGTAGTCATTAGTACCCGATCTAGTTTCTCAAACGTGGGGTTTAGTTGGTTGTTTAACAAAGTATATCAACGTCCTGATATTTAGATCTCTCTTAAGTCCAGGCTATTAATAACAATGTTGAAGAAGAAAGACCACCAGTTATCGAATCTGTCATTGCTTTTCTCATGGCTAAATCTTAGGAGATTGAAATTCCTGCCAATTAAAATGGGGTAAGGGTTATGCTGATAGATAGACATCATTTCTTCAAGGAAGCTAGCTTTGTGTTCCATTTAGGCTGGACCATACACTACTACGAGTGTCCACATAAACACATCAATTTTATTTCGGAGATGGCATTTTATTGAAAAGGTTCCGTCCAAAATTCCGTCTATGTCAAATGTGGCTTTGTTTATCCCAAGAAGGATGCCGCCAGATCTTCCATGTGAAGGTAAGCAATGCTAGCTTATGCCCAAACCACCAGAAAGGTGGCTAAGAAGACTGGTGTCAACCTCACTTTTCTGTGTTTCTATTAGATTGATGAAGTCCAAATTATGGTCATTAACATTTTCATTGATGTATCAGAGTTTAGCTAAGTCATCAAGACCTCTACTATTCCATTTGACATTCTTTGATCATTTGGATTTATTGGATTTTGCCTTAGGCTGGCTCACTTGACATCTAATTTTGGAGGATTTGGACTTTGCTTCCCTAGGGGTATCTCTAAGGTCGCTTAACAAGCTTACAAGCTCCGCCTTGTAAATTCATTTACTAAGTGAGATAAAGAGGATCCGTCCCACACGATCTCCATCTCATTATCACTTGATATAGAAAATTCAATTATTTGTGCCTCTTTATCGGTATGCATAGAGTTTTTTGTTAAACATGTACCCTATTTGCAACCATGAGAGCAAGAGACCTAATCGATTGTTCAGTTTCTAAAGCATTCCCGCCAAAAGAAACACCAAGAGAGGAAATTTTAGAAGAGAAGGCATGGGTTGTGGCGGGTGGCAAACTTGGAGGTGAAGCGTAGACCGGTGAAGGCACAATTGCCAGTTTGTTGATGATGCCCTCGGAATATTTATTGGATCGGTCTAGGTTCTTTGTCGCCACCCGATATATTGGCCTCGTCATAGTATCTTCATCAGTCGGTGATATGCCATTCTTCGTTGGGAGCGCTTAGAGCCATAGGCTTCGTTGAGGATCAGTTGAAGCACTTTCAGCCCTAGCCGACCTTGGAGACACTTGACCATGGACGTTGCGATGAAACCCTGCATCAATCGATTCCGAAAAGCCTTGCACATGGGCTTGAGGAAGCGCCAGCCAAGATTCCTCGTCCACCTGCATGGATTCAGATGTTTTTGTATTTGTTGGAATACCTTTGTTGGAAGCATTTTTTTTGTTTTTTTGTTTGATTGCTCAGTTAGGCATTCTTGCTGTTCATTATCATCTAGCAAGTCGTCGTCAAATTCTGGGTTATTGTCCTTGAGAGCATGTGTTGGCCCCTCTTCTATTATGAAATCCAGTACTTCAAGGGAGAACTTGATGTCGTACCCTTCAAAGCCATATACTACATCCGATTTGAGCGGAAGCAGATTAACATCTAACAATGCCACCTGGATACGCACTATTCCCCTTTGTCGAAGATTATGCATATCTATTTCTTGTGGTTCGCCTAGATAGTACCACTTGCCCATAGGCTCAAGTAGTGCCGAAACGCTGGTGGAACGCCATCGACATGGACCTAAACTTTGTCCAGTTTAAAGGAAGGTTTAGGGCCATTTGCTCGAACCTATTCACTTATTGACAGTGTTACTCCGTCATGTGCTTTCAAACGGAAGTCGATATCGACCATCTTGTGAAGCTCTTCCAAATTCAGAAAAGCCACAAGAAAGCCTTTGTCTCCCTTTGGAATTGCCTCCTATTTCCAATCCAACCGGATGAGGCATTGTAATTCAGTTTGTACAAACTCAACTAGAGGCTCCCATATGTTATTTTGATCAAAGCTATTGGGGTTGCAGCCAGCATAATGCTTTTGCTGTTCATTGATGGGATTTGTAGGAACCTCAATTTGCTTGCTCCAAAACTGAATAAAGATGCATTTTGCTTAGGCGGCTTGAGAATAGGACAACTTGACGTCAAATGGTCATCCTTCTTATCATAGATAACACAGTATAGGATAGCACCACATTCATCTTGAGAATGCCCTTTTGTCTTAGATCGAAAACAGTACGATGTTTTTGGAGCTTTTTGTTTGCTGTCTTTAGAGTCGAAGGCCGATTGGTTTTGCAGTGAGGTTGTCGCTGGTGATGGACTTGCCCTAGTGTGATTCAAATGCCAATCAATGCGATGGCCTCGTCTCCGTATGCATCCTCCTTGATTCACTATTCTGCCTCCGCCTGTAGCATGAGGACCATGACCCAACATCCTGAATGAGTAAGTGTCGCTGTCTATAACCACTAGCATGGAATGACCATCGAAGCCCCCCATGTGAACAGGCTTCTCTGAAGGAATTGAAGACTGGTATCTGGCCGGCATCAAATACCCCCCTCCCGCTGACAAAGTTCCTGGAAGACGACTACCCAATTTGGTATGGTTCATGATGCCAGCAGTTTGAGATCCGACACTAGTCACCTGAGATCCGCTTCCACTCGAGTTGGTAGCTTCGCTTGTTTGAGGGCAAAGTCCTTTGTTGCTTGGATCGACGGCTCCATTGTTGTCGGAAATGAGTGCTTGTGCTGTTGTGCATGTCTTTTCTTTTCCTGATGTGGGTTTTGGATGATTAGACTGACCACAACGTTTTCTCTCCAAGTCTTGTTTTCACTGGATTCGTCTCCTGCATAGACCATAGCCGGCCATAGATGTCATACCATCCTTTACCGTGAAATTTTTGGTGTTGTTGATTTGCTGATTGTATACAGGTTCCTTTTCCTATTTTTGATGCAATTCCAAAATAGGATCCTTGATCTTTGGTTTTTGATATACAGACGGCTCCAACACTATCCTTCTTTGAGATATATCCAGAGTTTGTTTGAGGACTATTGCAGAGCCAGTAGAGAGAATATCTACCAAGGCCACTGGAGATGGTGTTCTACTTTTGGACCGTGATTCTTTCCCAGGCCAAAAGCCCCACCCTCGTTCTCTTGCGCTGGTTATGTTCTTGCTGCGAAAATTTGTACCTAGAACATCTCCCAAGGTCTTCGGCGAAGAAATCCTCGATTTTGGTAGAGATCCCTGCCAAAATTTGAGTGTTCTTGTAGCCATTACTTTAGCAAGTTTTGATACCAATGAGTATCCTCCAGAATCGGATGAGTCATGTTCTACTCCTTTATTGAATAGTAGATGTGTTTCTTCCTCAATCAATTTAGCAATCAAAACACCGGCCTCTAATGCAGCTAGTATAATCTCGTGTGTCGATGATATTTTGATGTCTAACTCTTGGATCTCCTCACTGAAAGTGCATCTAACATTTATGTGTGGTTTTGGTAATTAATGATAATACTTATGAACTAACAATATTGTTAAGTTTGTTAGTAAGTTGTTCCATAGGTGATGCATGGAGGAGACATATGAATCAAGATGAATGAGCTATTCGTGATGCTCATAAGAAGAAAGAAAAGCTCATATAAGATTGGCGATAAGCGTGAATGCTAAGTTACTTGTGTGGATAAAGTAACTAAACGTATGCCATTGTCAATAGAGTTTTATGGACTAACCCGTATGCTTTATGCTTAAGAGTTAGTTGGGGTTAGAATACATAAGAAGACATTAGTTGGTTTGAAATCCAATATGCCAAGAGTGAAGAACAAGATTGGACTCCATCTATGATAAAGTGAATTTATTGAAGTTGTCGGATACACAATGATTTTCTATGGTAAGATGGTGAAGGGCAAGCAAGACTCGGCTGCGATGGACCATCCAGTGGTGAAGGGCAAGTAAATGGCTTGGCGCTGAAGGACCAAGGTGGTAGTGAAGAGCGAGTGAAGGGTTTGCGTCAATACCGTGAGAGGCCATGAGAAGCTATGGGTGATTCGCATAAATCACATAAAAAATCAAAAAGAGATTGAACGAATATGATATAGAAGTTGGCAACCCTTAGGTTTAAAAGAAAGAAGCGGTACATGAAGGTATTCAAAGGCTCAAATTGGTTCAAACGAGTTTTACATTTGAATTTGATTATAGGTATGCCACACTATTAAGAAGGATGAAACATAGAGCTATTTGTCGTGTCTCAGTGCTCAAGAGTTTCTAATCAACCCAAAGTGAGAGTTCATTTTAGGAATCTGGTGTGGAAAGTATGAAAGTGTTCAAATTAGGTTTTAGAGTGTTCCTAGTTTGATCCAATATGTTTGGGATCATGAATTTAGTTGAGATGTGTAGCTTTCTGAATAAGCTTTCTGTAGAGTCCAAAATTGTCGAAATCGGACTTTGAGATCAAAAGTTATCGTCGTTTTCCTAGGGTCAGCTGTGCTGAATTCGGACACGCCGGGCTGATCCGGATACTCCGGGTTGGTTGGAGTCTCTGGGTTTAGCTTCGAGCCAGGTGGTTTGTTATGGCCTAAGTGTTTCACCCAGAGACTCCGGCTTCTGGTAGTTGTCCGGACCCTCCGAGTTGTACTCCAGCCAGGGTTCTTGGTTACGCGTTCAAATGCCAACCTGGATACTCTGAATCTTTTCACAAAGAAAGCCATCTCTTCATCTTCGGAGCTTTCTTCTTCACTTGTATTTGATTCTTGAATTTGTTTGCTTTTGCTTGCCTTGAATGCAACCTCCTTGTTCTTGGAGGTTGAGCTTTGCTTGGCATGAATCTTCACTTCATTAGCTTCTTCTTCCATGAGCTCATGGGCGAGTATCCTTCCAAACACATCGCTTGGTGTAAGCCTTTTGTAGTCTCTTCTCTCTCAGAGAAGTGTCACCAAAGTGGGATTTCTAGGAGTAAAAGCTATAAGCAATCTTTTCACCACTTTGTGATCATCAATGTCTTCACTCCTAAACCCTCTTAGCTTGTTTACAAGCATCATCATCCGATCATACATGGCTTGAGGAGTTTCATGATCTTCCATTACGAATCTTCCTAGCTTGCCCTCAAGCAGCTCAATCTTGGACTCTCTCACGCTTGTAGTGCCTTCATGAGCAACTTGGAGAGTATCCCAAAATTGCTTAGCCTCCTCGAGTCCATCTACCTTGTTGAACTCCTCTGGACTCAAGGCACTAAGCAATACACTTGTAGCTTGAGCATTGCGGTGCATATTTTGCTCTTCATTTGAAGTGAGCTCTTGATCTTAATCCGGCAAGTCAAAATCTGTGCAAACGATCTTCCAAATACTTGGATGAAGATATATTAAATGCATTTTCATTTTGTGCCTCCAAGCGGCATAATGTGTACCATCAAAAAATGGTGCACGCCCGGATGGCACGGAGATATAATTACTCGAAGAATTTAAACGATCATAATTAAAAGGAATTTCACTTCCCTTTCCCTTACCATTACCATCATCATTCTTCGACGGATCATCTTTTAAACCCCTCAGGCTTTCGGATGTTGACATATCGATTTCCTCCAAGCGGTGAAGCCTTGTAGGAGGTTAGGCTCTGATACCAATTAAATGTACTTAAAGTTGTCTAGAGGGGGGATAGGCTTTTCTGAAAATTAAAACTAAACAGCGGATTAAATTGTTACCGGATACTCCGGTGAAGGTCGGATACTCCGGTCTGTCCGGAGTATCTGGTCTAGTCCGGATTATCCGGTCTATATAGGATCTCGAGAACAACTGAAGTTAAGCAAGTACAACTAAGGACTAAAAGGTAACACTAGTTCTATTATCAGCACAATGCTTAAACAACAAGAGATAATAGAAAGATTATCACAAAAACTAATATATGGGAAAAATCCCAAAACTACACAACTAGTAAAGCTTGCATAAGTGATGAGACAAGAAATTATACCGGAGTTCGACCACCTCACAAAGAAGTGCCTACGTCTTCGTTGAGAAGCTCACAAAGAGCTGGGTCTTTTCCAACCCTATCATCTTCTAGCGACCACAAAGATCAAGCTAGAATTTCCTTACTCAAGTCGATGTCAATTATAAACTTCCCGTGGCACTCCATAATGATTGGGTACTCTACGGGCGACGCCTTGCCGTCTAGGAGCACAAGGCTCCAAGAGAAATGATCACAATGTATGCTCGATGATGAACTCAATGCTCAATTGACTCAACTTCACTCCCAAACACAATCTCTCGAATTTGGCGCAAAACTAAGCACTAGAGATGTTTGGAGGGCTTTTAAATGCTCTTGGGAAGCTTTGTGAAAGTGGATCTCAGTAGAAATAACAAGCCATAAATGCTAGGGGGTGTGAGGGTATATATAGCTCACCCTAAAAAACTAACCGTTACTATTCTGACATACCTACACCAGAGTCTCCGGCCCGAAATCGAAAACGGGGTCAGAACGGTGTCAGAACTAGCCGTTACGGTTCTGTTGATCTGCTCGGAGTCTCTGGGCCAGACTTAGTCACCACGGAGAGAAAGTCCGAAGACTTGCCGGACTCTCCGGCCTCTCCAGGTATCGGAGTATCCGGTGAACACCGAAGACTCCGGTCATTTAAATTAAATGCTAACCGAGCGACACTTGGCGGAGTCTCTCTCAGAGACTCCGGCCAAAAACATTTTCTTCCCGGAGTATCCGGTGAACACCGGAGACTCCGGTCTTTTTCTATCAAAAATAAAAGCTTAACCGAGCCACCCCTGGCGGAGTCTCTCTCGGAGACTCTGGCCAAAAATTCACCAACTACCGGAGTATCCGTTGAACACCGGAGACTCCGGACAATTAAAAATATTTGGAACCGAGACTCTTCTGGCGGAGACTTTCTCGGAGACTTCGGCCTAAACACTGAGTACTGGAGTATCCGGTAAACACCGGAGACTTCGGACTCAGTACACACTGCCAAATTTTCCCGGTGTCCGTGGGTGAATGTGTCTCTCAACTATTGGTTCTAAAAGGTTATTTTGAGCATTGAGACACTATGAAAGCAAACAATTGCAACCCTCTTAATAGTACGACTAACCTAGACTCAATTTCAAAGATAGAACAATTTAAATCCTATTGAGTACCACACATTGCTTCTTTTTTCTTTTCGAGGGGCGTCAATCATCGTCAGTCTTCACAATTGAGACTAAAACCTGTTCATAGCTTCGATAAACATATTAGTTCCTTAATCGTTTTATCATCAATAAGCCAAAACCCACTTAGATGGCCTAGATGCACTTTCAAGTATGACCGAGCCTCTCAACGGAGACGTAGGGACCTCTAAAGAAGGTGTCCAAACTTTAGGAAACAAATATTGTGCCTCCTCTATTGTTTTCTTGTTCTTGAGTTCTTGCTCAATATTTATGCATATTGCTCGATCTACTTGCTCGTGTGAAATTGATTGTATCATGTGTCTCCTCGCTTATTTCCTTGTTCTTGAGTTCTTGCTTAATATTTATGCATATTGCTCAATCTACTTGCTCGTGTGAAATTGATTGTAGGTTCTCTGTGGATCTACTTTGAATCATCATTTGGAACACACGATTTCATTTGGTTTGAGCTAGAACTCCTTAGACGTACTTTAATTTCAGTTTCGAGTTCATTCTCTGCTAAACCTGGAGGTTCTGGCTTTAACCTGTAAACTCCGGATACTGTACAATCAGATGTGAACCCAGAGTATCCGAGTCAACTTGGAGTATCTGGCGAACAGTGTTTTCAGGATTTTCAGCTAGAGTTTTCTTGCATATCTTTTGCTAGTTTTGAATAATCTTTGTCACCATAAGATTGTAATTTTTACACTTATTTAGGGTGATTGTGCACTTGTTGAGCCTAGCATATTTAAATCACTTGTGAAAATCCATTAGTTTATTTTCCACTGTAAGTTTGGGCCAACAGTAAAAGGGGACAAATTTTTGTAAAATCGCATATTCACCCCCCTCTAGGTGACATCATTGTCCTTTCAATTGGTATCAGAGCCAGATCTCTCTTTTCGTGCTTTACTGCCTAGAGAGTAAATATGTCAACTAGTATATTAGTGCATATAGAACCACTTCTATTAGATGGCTCTAATTACTTTGAGTGGAGTACTTACATACTTAATATCTTTAGGGCCATGAGTCCTTAAATAGAGCGAGTTGTAGATGTGAGTTTTTCTCCTCCTAGTGATAAACTCTTATCAGTTGAAGAGGAAGAGAAATGTATACATCTCAATGCTCAAGCCACTAATGCTTTATTTAATGCTTTGAGTATAGATGTGGTTGAATCCATCATGCCATTTGAGGATGCTCATCTCATTTGGACTACTCTTAAAGAAAGGTATGACAAACCCAAATGTGATGAAGAAGAACTTCTTTCGGAGAAGTTATTGGAATTCTCTACTTCATCATCACACCATGAAGAGTACAAAATGACTTCCTCCTTTGTCCAAGAGGATATTACTTTATCATCCACCTCACCAATTGACATATCCGAGCAATGTAATAATATGATGAGTGTGATTAGTAAGTGTTCAATCCCCCCCTTTGGACTTTAACAACACTTGAGATGAAATTTCTATATCTACTTGTGTAATTAACTCTTGCATATCATCTAGTGCAAAAATAGATATTCATCATGATGATATGGTTACTTGTTGTCATAGCGATGCATCTATTGCCACTAGTACTTGTGAGACTAACTTTTTGAAGAAGATAGAAGTCTATGAGAGATAAAGCCTAGGTGAATAAGCATCCACCTTCCAAGATGTTCATCTCCTCATTCCGACACCCATATGAGCCTTATGGCTAAAAGTAAAAGGAAACCAGTAAGTGAGGATGATAGTGATAGTGCCATTGATAGACTTGAGTTTGATCATTTGAGCAAAAAGAATATGTCTAAAATGATCAAGTTCATGGCTACCATGAAAGGCTTAAAGGATAGCCTTGAGAGGCAAGAGGAATTTCTTATTGGGAAAATTGAGGAACTTAAATCTTTAAATATGAAATATGAAGAACTTTAAGAATTACACAGTTCTTTATCTAATCTTTATGGGGATCTTAAAGTCAAGCATATTTCTTTACTTGATAAATTAGATGCTATGCCTCTAGTGGATTTAGAAAAATCATGTCCTAATTACAATATTTTATCTAAGGACAAATCTACTATTTCTCCTATTGATGATGTTTATGTTACTAACTCTATTTCTCATGTAGCATCCTTGGAGAAGGAAAATTTTGAGCTAAGGGCTCAAATTGAAAAGCTAACTAGCAAGTATGTGGAACTATAAGAAAATCATGACGAACTTTTGTGCACTCATGAAAATCTTGTAGCTTCCCATGCCATGCTAGAAATAGCTCATGAGGTAATGGTCACCACAATAAAATACTATAAACGTTATGTGGACAATATCTTATATTCTTTGCATAATGTAGATTTAACATGTGTTAGTCCTAGAAATTCATTTAATGTCAATTCTATATCCAATAATTAATTGTCTACTAATCCTTGTTGCTCTAAAGCTAATATTTTTCCTAGTGTTGCTTGTAATATTGATAGTAAAGGGAAAAGTAAGAAGCTCCAGGATCAAGTGCATTCAAGAAATAAAAGTGGATTTGGAGTCAATTCCAACAAGAGAAACAAGAACAACAATGTCAAGATCGAGGGGCAAGATCAAAAGAAGATCAAGGCTACCATCACTTGATTCAAGTACAAGAAAGAGGGCTATCATGTGAGAGATTGCCCTTTAGAGAAAGTAGAAGGGAAGATGAGCAAGAAAGAATAAAAGAGAAGAATTTTGCTCACATCAAGTACTTCAAGTGCACCAATACAGAACACTTTGCCTCAAGTTTTCCTAACAAAGTTAATGATGAAGCAATATTTCCAAGAAGGAAATCAAGAACTAACAAAAGGAAGTGTTATGGTTGCAATAAGAAAGGACATGAAATTAGATCATGTCCTGACAAGAGGGAAGGAGCTTCATCACCATAAAGAACTCAAGCAAGCTCTCATCATGATGACAAACACCAAAAGAAGAGGCCTCAAGCTAAGTCAAGATCACTCAAGACAAGGGGTAAATCAAAAGGTCATCAAGGCGAGAAGCTTCAAGTGAAGAGGCTTGGCGGCAAAATTTGCTACACATATAACGAAATGAGATATATTGGTAAAAATTGTCCCAATGGTAACATTCCTAAGCCTAACTCATTCAATAATGATCAATATTTACCTAAGAAGGTTAAGAGTGGAACTTGTGTTGCTAAGGTGATTAGTTCACCTCATGTTAATGCAAGGGCCATTTGGGTGTTTAAGTCTCTCGTGACTAACCTTAAAGGACCCAACATGGTTTGGCTACCACAAAGTTCTTAATTTGCTAAATAGGTACTTGGAGATGCATTGAAGACTTGGCTCACTTGAGAATAATTTTCTTGCAAATATCATATCAAGTTTCCTTCAAATTGTATTTATCATCATTTATGGAAAGAGCAACAAGTATGAAGATTATTAATCCAACATCAAGAACCAATGACATCTCGGTAACAAGTACCTACTTTGAAATATCTAGCCTCCTTAACCTTGTGTACGTGTGAGTCGTTCACAATCTTTTTGTGATTGTAATCACTCAAAGTTGGTTAGGTAGTTTTTGCTTAAATATCTACATTCTTATAAAGTGATACGTTTAATAAGGCTCTCTAGAGCAAAGTCTTATGAGTGATGCAGACAATAAATACTTGGTGGTGGTCATCAAGAAAAATATTAAGAAAAATCAAGACTCATGAAAACCCCAAGCATTTTAGCTTTTTGGATAATCCGGATATTCCAGATTGAACCCGGAGGCTCCAGCCTTTGTAAACTGGACATTTCGGGCTAAATTCAGAAGTTCCAAAATTTGCAGAAAGTTGGAGGTATATTGAGATGAAGAAAAGAGTTAAAACTGAACCTCCACTACAAGTGCCTCTCGTTCAATAGCTCATCAAGAATCCAAAAGATCATTCCATCAATGATGTTCTAGGGTACATTTAAAAGAAGGATGGTAATTGTTAAAACCTATGGTTATAATTTCTTGTGAATTTTATCTTTTGTGTCTTTTTGAGCTATATAAGGTAAAAGAAATACTAGAGGATTTGGACTTGGTGATGGCTATGGAAGATGAATTTAATCTACATGATCTCATAGTTTTAAGTTCATTCTTGGCATAAGTATTTCCTTTGTAAATTTATTTTATGACTTAACTCAAAATATAGGGTAAACTCCTCTAGATTTTTGAATGAACTATGTGTATGTTACAAGTAATTCAAGTACTTGGATGCACATATTTAGGGGGAGCTCATTCTATTTTTTGCGCTTTGAGACTAATATTTCTTCAAGTAAAATTTATGTTTAGTCTCTTTGTGAAATGAATATCCTCAAGGATGTCAATGAGAATTGGCATTATAGACTTGGTTATTTATTTAAAGAGCTATCTAATTGTTTAAAGAGTCGAGTTATATGGAAATATATTTACTATGTATCCAATGTCATTATATGAAGGTAATATTCTATCACAATGCCTTAAATTTATATTCTTGTTCATTGTGTTAGATTTTTGTTCTATATAATTTTCTGGAAAGTTCTATAACTCGAAAGTACCGGGTTGTATCCGAAAATTCCGGATTTTGGAAGTTTCTAGTTTTTTACATGCGTTAGGTTTGTATCTATACTTGTTTTAGAATTTATGCTTATTCTAGCATATGTATACATGATTGTAATCTTGTCATATCTATATTTCACATCCATACATGTCTTGATTGCTTGCTAAATATGCTAGAATTTGTTTGTGACACTTCTAGCTTTTCTTACAGACTAGTATGTGTACGTCATATAACTACGATGTGTAGGATGCATTGCACACTTATTTGTTGATTGTGTGTTTTTGAGCCTCATTCGATCTTATCCGTCTTATTGAATTCTATTTTGGTTCTTTTGGAGATATTAATGGATTATCATATTATGGCAGAGTATTATGTTTTGTGCATCTTAAAAACCCATAAAGTGTCAATATTTGAGCAATACCACTTAGAATTGATATCATTGCTTATCTAGTATCTATGTGGTATGTCAAGCTCATATAAAACTCAATTTTGCAAGAATCCATTAATTAATCCATATTTGACCTTAAATTGGAACTTGAGATTCTTGGTACTTCTCTAGTGATCTCTTAATCTCAAGATTTTAATTTGAATCTTTCTTGCATTCGGATCAAATCCACAATGGATTTTATGTGTTTACTTATAATAGTTGATTTTGTGAAGAATATTTTTGAAGCATGATGTTTAATTTCTAAAATCCTTCTCCCCATGCTTTTTTTTGAAAGAAAGTTGATCTATGCCTTGTTGTAATTACCGACTTGTGATATATCCACATACCATTGTTTTGCTACAATTGGTAGTAATACAAGTGATAATCCTTGTTGAACATCTTTGTTTCAATTTTTGCTTCCAAGTGATTTCTTTCTTTATGAAAGATTTCATTTAACTTCTATGCTAGGAATATTTGTTTCTTCAAAGAAACTTTACTTGTAGAGTTTTTGGAAGCTTGCTATCTCAATGCTTGAATCATTACCCATATATTTTCTTGAGATAAGTTTTTGAGCATGTTTAGAACTTCTTCATTTCTCTATATGCTCAATCTTCATTTAGTTCATTTGTTGAACTTTGTGAATGATCATTTATTGATCATTTGGTCTTAGATGTAATTTGGACATCATTATTAGTGTCTTTCATTTGGTGTCTTCAAGTCTTATATGCTATTTTATCAAAATTATATCTTTTTGGATCTTGAAAATGACGAGCATGTTTGACTTAAATGTTAAAATCTATAGCATGTTTTCTTTCTTTGATCCAACATATGGAGTAATCCTCTCTCAAGAGTTTTTATTGGATAAAAGGTGCATAGAGTTTCACTTGACTTTCAATTGAAATATATGCTTTCAATCATTCAATTGGTATCTATTTCATATGCACCATCTATTGGAGAGTTTGCTCTGTATGGTGGGTTTTGCTAACCTCTTTGTACCCAATGAGCTTAGGGACCAAATTGTACTTAAATGAGTTTTATATATAGGGGAGATGCATTGGAAGGTTGGGTTAATCATAATGAAGGATCTTCAAATAGAAGATCATTTCAATTGGGTTTTGATGAAGAATGTCACTATTTCAATTGATATTTATAAAGAAGATCGTCTTCTTCAACTTCAATTGGAATCAAGAGTAAGGACCATATCAAAGTAATGCCAAGTAATGATGAATAAGTTACCGAGATGAACAAGTAACCAAGATCAAGTAACTTTCTCTAAATATATGCAATCTACACAAGTTTCAATATTACATCATAGTATAAAAACAACTTGCGAAAATGTGTTTTTCTTGCAAGTGCCTAAAAATCTCTTTATTGAAAATATGAGTAATTTGAAGTAGCATATTTTTGTAAAAACTTTATAATCTTGTTTATGATTCATTCAATCCCAAATATGCAAATCAAATGCTTTAGTTGCTCCCATACGCAATATTGATGAAAATCGCAAAATCTTTTACTTAAGATTTTTAGTCCGGTTTGTTTGGCCTTATTGAACATGTATGCTTATGAGATGTTGACACTTTATGCTAAACGAGATATTCGTTATAATGTCAACTATTTTGCTATGTTCAATTTTGTGCCTAATCTCGGACTCATGATTGACTCGTCTTTAAATTGAATTTGTTTCAATTGGCATCTTTCAATTGGAATTGGTATCTCTTTCAAATAGAATGCTTTGTATTTTCAATTAGTATCTCTTGTAGGTATTCAATTGATATTCTTTGGAAATTTAATTGGTATTCTTTACTATTTCATTTGATATATTGGTATTATGTTTTTTGAAATCTCATTTGATATCTCTTTGAACCTCTTTGACCTATTGTATAGCTTGTTCTCCTCACATACTTGATATTTGGATAAGTGTATTTAGTTTAACTCAAATTATGAAAAATACACATATCATGAGGAGTTTACACTATACATGGTCATGCACTAGCTTTAGATGGCTCCTTTTGTGGAATAGAGCTAATGTGCTTTGGAGAGAATTTTCTTTTGACAATCGAAAGTTTTTTTGGGAAATTTCTCTTTTAGCAAGTCCTTTATGATTCTTGGCAATTTGATGTCAATTAGGGGAGAATTTGTTTTGATGATTCTATTTTTACATTAATGTCAATTGGGGGAGAATTTGGATTATATGTTATATTTTGTAAGAGGACTTTGCTTATGGGGGAGAATTATTGCTCATGTGGTAAATTTTGTAATAAATGTTATGTTTTGTAAAGAGGATGTCAATTGGGGGAGTTTTACAAGCAAAATCATGCAACTTAGTTTTTAAAGCAAAATCATGCAAATCTTTTGCTTTTGAAAAGTTTTTTCTTTGTATGAGCATATTCATTTTTATATATAATTTGTCATGCTTGCTTCATATGTATATAGGAAACTCCGTCTAAAATTTGAGATAGACAATGTATGTAATGATATTCAAGATTCATTGACACATGCATAGATTGTGGTGGAGTTTGCTTTATACATGTTTAGTTCTACTAACATTAAAATCTTTGTGGTGTTTGATGCTGGTAAAACTAGTTTTGGTAACCTCAAATATCTTTGTGATGTTTGATGTTTATAAAACTTGTTCTTTATATACGTTCATCTTCGGATTATATCCATACTTAGAACTTTAAAATTTTCAAATATAACCATCTAGTGAGATTGTCATCAATTACCAAAATAGGGGAGATTGAAAGTGCATGTAGCCCTCATGTGTGATTTTGGTAATTAATGACAATACCTATGGACTAACAATGTTGTTGAGTTTGTTAGTAAGTTGTTCCATAGGTGATACAAGGAGGAAACACATTCATCAAGATGAATGAGCTCTTAGTGATGCTCATAAGAAGAAATAAAAGCTCATATAAGATTGGCGATAAGCGTAAACTCTAAGTTATTTATGGAGATCAAGTAACTAAAGGTATGCCATTGTCAATAGAGTTTTGTGCACTAACCCATGTGCTTTATTCTTAAGAGTGAGTTAGGGTTAGAATATATAAGAAGGCATAAGTTGAATTGACATCCAATATGCTAAGAGTGAAAAACAAGATTGGACTCCATATATGATAAAGTGAATTTATTGAAGATGTCGGATACAAAATGGTTTTTTATGGCAAGATGGTGAAGGGTAAGCAAGACTCGGCTGCAATGGACCATCCAGTGGTGAAGAGTAAGTAAATGGTTTGGCACCGAAGGACCAACACGGTGGTGAACAAGGAGTGAAGGGTTTGTGCCAATATTGTGCGAGGCCATGAGAAGCTATAAGTAATTCACATCAATCACATGAAGAATCAAGAAGAGATGGAGTGAATACGATACAGAAGTTGGGAACCCTCAAGGTTTGAAAGAAAGAAGCACTACTTGAAGGTATTAAAAGGCTCAAATTGGTTCAAACGAGTTTACATTTGAATTTGAGTATAGGTATGTCACACTATTTAGAGGGGTGCAATGTAGAGCTATTTATCGTGTCTCAGTACTCAAGAGTTTCTAATCAACCAAAAGTGAGAGTTCACTTTAGGAATCTAGTGTGGAAAGTGTGGAAGTGTTCAAATTGGGTTTTAGAGTGTTCCTAGTTTGATCCAATATGTTTAAGATCATGAATTCAATTGGGATGTGTATCCCTCTGAATAAGCTTTCCGTAGAGTCCAAAATCATCGAAATCAGACTTCGGGATCAAAAGTTATCGTCGTTTTCACATGATCAGTTGTGCTGAATTCGGACACTCCAGACTGATCCGGATACTCCGGGTTGGCCGGAGTCTCCAGATTTAGCTCTGACAAGTGGTCTGTTAGGGCCTTAGTGTTTCACCTGGATACTTCAGGTTGACACAAAGACTCCGGGTTCTAGTAGTACTTTGGACCCTCCTAGTTGTACTCCAGCCAGGGTTCTCGGTTACACGTTCAAGTGCTAACCTGGATACTCCAGGTTGACCTAGATACTCCGAGTTAGTACAAAAAGCTGTGTAACGTCTAGTTTTAGGGGAAGGGTATAAATAACCCCTCACCCGCATCCTTGTTTGCTGCTGCTTGGGCACGAAAGAAAAACCTTCTAGAGCCAAAAAGAACTCTCTTTCACTCCAATCTAGTGTGTGATTTGAGAAGAAAAGTATGTTAGGTTGAGATATTGTAAGTTTGAGTGCAAGTGAGTGTATCTCCCATCTTGAGCACTCGGGTTCATTGGCAAGAAGTTCATCATCGCATTTGTTACTCTTGTAGCTTTGAACTCTTAGGCAGCTAGGCGTCATTGGCGAGCACCCAAGGTTCTGGTGTGCTATGGAAAGTTTGTGAAGGCTTCAATTTCACCTTCAGAAGGGAAGAAATCAAGAGTAGAAACCTAAGCTCAAATTGAGAGAAATCCAGCTCAAGTGTGACCGAGCCCCTCAACACTGACGTAATAACCTCTAGAGGAGATGTCCAAACTTCGGAAAATAAATCTTGTGTCTCCTATCTTGTTTACTTGTTCTTGAGTTCTTACTCAATGTGTTATGCATATTGCTTAATCTACTTGCTCGTGTGAAATTGATTATAGATTCTCCATGAATCTGCTTAGAATCATCATTTGGAACACACGACTTCATTTGATTTGAGCTAGAACTCCTTAGATGTATTTTAATTTCAGTTTTGAGTTCATTCTCTGTTGAACCCAGAGGTTCCGGATTTAACCTGGAAACTCCAGATACTATACAATCAGATTTGAACCCGGAGTATCCGGGTCAACCTGGAGTATCTGATGAACAGTGTTTCAGGATTTTCAACTAGAGTTTTCTTGCATATATTTTGCTAGTTTTAAATAATCTTTATCACCCTACGATTGTAACTTTTACACTTATTTAGGGTAATTGTGCACTAGTTGAGCCTAGCATATTTAGGTTTTTCACTTCTGAAAAATCTGTTAGTTTATTTTCCGCTGCAAGTTTAGGTCAACGGTAAAAGGGGATAAATTTTTGTAAAATCGCTTATTCACCCCCTTCTAGGCGACATCATTTTCCTTTCACTCACAGAAACAATATCTGTCCTGCACATCACAAGAATTTGTAACTTGCGATGCCAGAGTGGTTGTTGACTTGGTCAAAGTTGACTCCAACGTTTTGCTGCATCCATCCATCATGTTTCAGACCAGATGGTTGAGCCGATTTCCATATTTTCCTTCTTTCCAGATCGAGAATAGTGACGGCTAGCAAGTAGGGAGGCTAACCCGCAGAGCACGACTGCCGGCGATCCAGACCCCATGCTCCTGTTGGCAAGCTTGGATCCGCGAAATCACAGAGAGGGATTCAAAATATATGTAAGATGTCTCTAACTAACTAGACTCCAAATGAGGCGATTGAGGCGATGAGGCAATTCTCTTGGCTCCTTGCTATTCGAGCAGCTCACCAGCATCATAAGGTGGTGGTTGACGAGTTTGCTTCGGTCGAAGAGAAGGAGGATGAAGAGCGGCACGAGTGTGGGCGTGCGCACTTGGCCCGCACGATAGATGTTGGACTTTTCTGATCGTCAAATAGTTCAAATGCATCCCACCATCTTGTTTCTGATGTGGTGACGGCGGCCTTCTTAACATCTGAGCTCATTTTGGCAGGTGTTTGTTTGGTTCTAGCAGACATTCCAATGCGAGACACTGGTGCGGGAGTGACGGTAGTAGAGATGATAAGCACATCAGTGGCGCGGCGATCTCACACGCGGGAGTGACGGCAACAGAGATGATAAGCACATCAGTGGCGCGGTGATCTCACACGCTGCTGAGACCTTGGCAAGGTCTCCTGCCGAATTCAAGGTACTCCCCACGGCGCACGCTAGGTGACTTTCTACTAGCGTAGATCGCGCTATGTGGTTCTCCGGTGCTGGCAACAAAAATCTCGATGGAATCCGATCCATTTTCCATGGGAATTTAAATTTTGAATTATGATCTTTGCGGGCCTAAGGTTGGACTAGGTTTTGATTGGGCTTCACGTTTTCCGAGCTTAACCTCCCTCCATGCCCACCTGGGTTTTCTTTCCGCTAACCCTAGCCAACGCGGCACATCGTCTCCATCGTGTTGTGCATTTCCTCTCCACCGAATTGATCATTCGTACGTGGAGCTGGTCATTCATGGGATGGCAGGTGGTGGAGACGTTGGTGGCGGAAGTGGCGGCGACAGGGCCTATGGCCGAGGGAATGGGGGTTTTTGGCACCCCCATTTCTTTCGGCAGCAAGCCCATGGTAGCAACAATGGTAAAGGCACCGATTCGCGCTGAGGTCGTGGCCCTAGTTGGGGTCACAACAATGGCGATGGTGGACGCGGAAATGCTAGAGGCGGATGTGGAAACGATGGAGTTGGACGCGACCACAGTCATGGCGGTGGTCGGGGTGCTGGGCGCGGCAACATGAATTCAACACCGATGCATGGAGGGGATGGCACAGATGCGGTGAACAAAGATCATTAGGAGGCCTTGAGTCTAGACCCTACGCATCCGGTGCCATCGATGCCTATTGCGAAGAAGCACTAGATGGGTGATACCTCTGGTGCTATTGTTGGTGCTGCTGGAAAGAAGAAGCAATTGAACTTGTGCTGTCACATTTGCGAGGAGGCACATTTTACTCCGGAATGTCCACTTCTGCAAGCTCTAAAGCCAGCTACAACTTTTTGCGGTTTTGCAGGTGATAAACTTGGCTTTTTTTCAAATACCTAAAGATGGAGCAACTGTGCAAAAAGCCTCCCTAAAGAATGAGACATGTACAACTATGATTCGGATCAAGGAAGGGGTGGTTCCTATTGATCTAATCAAGTCTGAATTGGCTCGCCTCATCCCTGTAAAGTGGACATGGCTTGTTCAGGAACATAGAGATGGGTTCATTGTCCAGTTTCCATGCAAAGTGGAACTACAAAGAATGGTTGCGATATGTGAAGTCAGAATGATCAAAGGTGTGGGGGTGATGACTTTTCAAGAGTGGGATCACAAGATTGAACCACGAGAGCTTTTACAAAAAGTTTGGGTTAATATTTACGGGGTTCCTTTTGAGATTATATCCTTCCTGTCTATGGGTTGTTAGATCTATTCTTGAGGTCACACAGAAAGTGGACATGGTATACACTAAGAGGACTGGTGTGGTTCGTATTCTATTCACTGTCCTAGATGGTAAAGGAATTCTGGATACCACGAATATTGTGGTAGATGACGATGTTTATGAAATCTTCTTTAAGGTTGACAAGATTCTGCAAGATGGAAAATGGGAAGACAACCGTTATATTGACAATGAGGATGAAGAACAACTGCAGGAGGAGGATGAGGATATGGAGGACAGAGATTCCAAAAGACCTAAGAATGACTCAACAGATGACAAAATAGCTCCATCTGATGATACTCAGGGGGGAGATGATATGCAACAAGATGATAAGAAGGAGGGTTCCGCAGCTTATGGAGATGATCGTATGCAGGACATGATAGATGATGCAATCAACTCGGCTATGGACAAACTTTTATTGGAGATTGCGGATAAAGTTATCGCCGAGGACTTCACTGAGAATTTGGTACTGTAGACTAAACCAGCCTCCTTGGTGCGGCCTGTGGTAGGTGATACTAGTGATGGTAATTTGTTGTCACCGATAGAACTGATAGCATGTAGGATCACCACTTCTGCAACCCAGGCATTGGTTGAGAGGTCTGGCAGTGCGCAGATTCAACATTTGGCAAATGGAGGAGTTGATGTTGTGACTCTGGTGGCTAACATTGCCATGGATGTTGAAACTTAACCGCTGGTGGATTGTTTTTCTTCAGTGCCAGACTTTACTCCACCAGGTGTGCGTGTTCTTGACAATGAGCATGCACGGGCTGCTGCAGCTCCCTCCACTGGTTCGCTTATGTCCAAGACTATTTCTCCAACCGTGGCATCGCCTCTAACCACAATTTTGGTCGTAGTTAGTGCAATCGATGATTCCTTGGGTGCACCAGCAGTGTAGCCTGCTAGTGAGAGTGTCACTACTGCGGTTTGCGAGTCAGAAGGGATGGTGAAGGTCTGCTGTGCGCAACATCAACTGGTGGTGTTGGGTGGTGACCTGATTTCTGTTGGTGCCATGGCTGCTAGTGGTAGCCCGTCCAATGCTAACGACGTGACACAGATGGTGGCCAAAAATGCTGAAGATGAGTTGTCACTTACACGCATGGTTCCTGCTGTCATGGCGTGATTGATGGCGCCAAAGGGTTTGCCATGCATGTGGATGAGTTGCATGCTACGATGGTGTTCCAGGGCGCACTCACGGTTCCCGCTGTTTCATCGGCGGACATCAATTGTGGCGTGGAGGTGGCTCTAGATTTGGGCGACCTGGATGTTGAGGGCTATCTGCAAGGGCCTGCACAACCGTGGTTTAGTCGATTGTGGCCATGGTTTCCTCTTCCAAGTTGGTGGACACTTGCATCCATGCTCATGGCGATGCTATAATGGGTGACCTAGACTCTGGTGTGCAGGGCTCTTGGTCCTGCCTAGCTGTGGTCTAGGGAGCGCCAGCTCCTATCAAGCAGGGAGGTGTTGTGGCTTATGATGTCACCGATGTGCATGTACTGGCTGATCAGGGCCCTAGGAGGATGGATCTCAATAATTTTACAAGACAACAGCTGCAGCAGCTTTGTAAACAAAATGGGGTGAGGGCCAACATGAAAAACTCTGAGATGATTGAGGCTTTAGTGGCGCTGCCGATGGTGAAGGGATTTTATATGTTAGAGGCTGCTCCTTAGGAAGTGGTGGCTTTTGGGGACTTATCCAAAGTCTCAGAGGCTATCATTACCGCTCAGCACCCCACTAGTAGTAGGATTCTAGCGCTGGGAGATGAGGACTCAATGACCAAGGCAAAGCGTTATGCAGTGAAGCGCAACCTAGAAGAATGTATGCATAATTCGTCCTTCCTTTCTTTACCTAATCATGTTATTTCTTTGAATATTAAAGGCTTAGGTGTATCTATGGGTGGAGATGATGGATTTATTAAGAAATCTGTTATTTCTCTTAAAAACATAGAGCTTGATCGTTTATTTGTGATAGCAAAAACACCTAGGTCTACATGTAGAGTAAAGCATGATAGTAGGACTTTGAATCCTTATAATTTTGAGGATGAGGATGAGATGGATGGACTTGATGCTAACCCTAAGTCACATAGGTCGTTATTTAACTAAGGATCTCGATAATAAGAACTTAGACCATGTTTGTGATAATCTAAACGCGGTCCCTAGAAAGAAAAGGTCCAATTCCTCCAAGAAAAAAGGCAAGGTTCCTCGCCTGCCTAAGAAGCCAAATACTCCATCTAAAATTCATATATGATGAAACGTATATTTTGGAATAGTAGAGGTCTAGAAGATTTGGCTAAATATAATTATATTTTAGGCATAGTAAAAGAACAACATGTTGATTTCCTCGTCATTATGGAATCTGGAAGAAACATTTTTCCTGCTTCAACCCTTAATCCCTTCTGTGGTGGTTTGGATTATTTGTGGCATGTAATGCCACCACGAGGAAGACCGGGGGGCATGATAATTGGTGTTAATGCTTCTGTATTTGACATTGGTTTCATAGTTGAAGGAGATTTTTACTCAAAATTCTTTTTAAAAAATAGAGAGGATGGATTCACTTGGGCATTATATGCGGTTTACGGACCGGCTCAAGATGAATCCAAAGTGGATTTCCTAACTGAAATGGCTCATGTTTGTAGTTTGGAAATTAAACCAATGATCATCGGGGTTGATTTCAAAATTATGAGACATCCTGAGGACAAAAATAATGATAATTGTGATCCCTATTGGCCTCGTTTATTCAATGCAATAATTGATACACTGGGTTACAAGATTGAAATGATTGGTAGACAATATACATGGGCCAATGAATTGGATCCACCAACTTATGAGCATTGAGTGGGAAATTAAGTACCCAAAAGTCAAGGTCGCGGCACTTGATCGGTCCCGATCGGACCATACCCCTCTATTGCTTAGCATTGAGGCTTCCTCCCAATTAGCACTCATCCTCTTTTCAAATTTGAATTAGAATGGTTGATTCGAGATGGTTTCTTTGATATGGTTACCAATATATGTCAAAGTGAACATAGAGGGAATAATGTCATTGAAAAATGGTAAAACAAAATTAGAACCCAACGACAGTACTTGAGAGGTTGGGCCAAACATACTTCTGGCATCCTCAAGAAAGAAAAGCAACATATCTCTACAATGATCAATGAGCTAGATAAAAGGGCAAAGAATAATTCTTTAACGCCTAATGAAATAGCTTTTAAGCATTACCTTAGTAAAAGGTTAGCCCATATGCTAAGAAAAGAAGAGCTCAAATGGTATCAAAGAGCTAAGATTAAACAACTATTAGAGGGAGATAATAATACAAAATTCTTCCACCTAGTGACCAATGGTAAAAATAGAAAGACAAGGATATACAAGTTGGAACACAAGGATTGAACTATAATTGGAGAGGCAAACCTTAATAAATATATCACAAAGTATTACAAAGGCCTATTGGTAGACCGGAGAATAATAATTTTGTGATGGATGAATGAATAATTAATGATATCCCTTAAGTAAGTGAAAGCGAGAATGATATCCTTACCGCCCCGTTTGGAGTGGATGAGGTGAAAAGGGCATTTTTCCAAATGGAGCATAATAAATCTACATGCCCTGATAGCTTCCTGCTGAATTTTATCAAGTTTTCTAGGAAATAATCAAAGATTATCTCATGGCTTTATCCAATGACTTCCACCAGGGGAAATTATCTATTTTCAGCCTAAACTTTGGTGTTATTATCCTAATTCCTAAAAAGAGTAATGCGCTTAAGATTCAAGAATATCGCCCGAGATGCCTCCTTAATATCAGCTTTAAAATTTTCACCAAAGTTGCCACTAATCGGATTGGTATGGTGGTTAAAACAAAATAATTAGACCCTCTCAAAATGCCTTTATGCCTGGTCGAAACATAATGGAAGGAGTGATAATACTCCATGAGACCATTCATGAGTTGCATAAGAATAAAACAAAATGGTGTGATTGTTAAAATTGACTTCGAGAAAGCATATGACAAAGTTAAATGGCTCTTTCTCCAATAGGCTTTGAGAATGAAAGGTTTTTCATCACAATGGTGTAGCTGGACCCAAAAGCTTTGTGTCTAGGGGCTATGTAGGAATCAAGGTCAATGATGAAGTTGGACCTTATTTTCAAAGACAAAAAGGATTGAGACAAGAAGATCCCTTGTCGTCCATTCTTTGTAATATTGTAGCAGATATGCTTGCAGTATTAATTTCAAGAGAAAAAAGAATGGGCAAATCAATCGAGTGGTCCCACACTTGGTTGATGATGGCTTATCTATTCTGCAATATGCATATGACACCATCATTTTCATGGATCATAATATCAAGCAAGCAAGAAATTAATATGAAGCTCTTGCTATGTGTTTTTGAACAGCTATCTAGGTTTAAGATTAACTTTCATAAAAGTGAGATCTTTTTCTATGGGGATGCTAAACAATGTGATGACCAGTACACACAATTATTTGGATGTGATATTGGTTCTTTACCATTCAGATATCTTGGCATTCCAATGATTCACAGAAGCTAAGAAATAGTGATTGGAAGGGAGTCGAAGAAAAGTTTAAAGAAATTGAGCAGTTGGAATGGAAAACTTATGTATGCTGGAGGTCGATTAGTACTTCTAAACTCAGTACTCAATTGTGTATCCATTTTCATGATGTCCTTCTTTGAAATTTCATGGGGTGTGCTTAAAAGACTGGATTATCTTTGGTCTAGTTTTTTTTTGGGCAAGGGGATAACCTTAATAAGAAACATCGAGTTGCTTGATGGGACATCGTCTGCCAACCGAAAGACTGTGGTGGATTAGTCATTACTAATCTCTTAGTCTTGAACATATGCCTCTTTAGCAAGTGTCTTTTTAGACTGCTCAATGAGGATAGGGTTTGGTAATAATGATCATGAATAAATACCCTAGGCGGTAAATCTATCACTTAGGTAGAAGGCAAATCAGGACATTCTCACTTTTGGTCTGGCCTAATGAACGTGAAACATGAGTTACTCAGATGGGGGACTTTCCAGGTTAAGGATGGAAGCCAGACTAGATTCTCGAATGATATTTGGTTGGAAGTTTCCCCTTTGAGTGAACAATATCTGTCTTTGTATAATGTGGTTAGAAGAAAGTAAACCACAGTTGCAGAAGTCGTGCGTTCTTTACCGCTAAACCTCTCTTTTTGTAGACTTATTATTGGGGATAAACTAATTGTTTGGCATAATATGGTGCACAAATTGTTAAATGTTCATCTATAAATGGACAAGATACCTTTAAATGGGGGTTGCATGAGAATGGACTATTCTCAATTCATTCTATATACAACCAAATGATAGCTCTACCTATTTCCGTCACAACAAAGGGTCTATAGAAGCTTAAGCTTCCACTCAAGCATAAGGCTTTCGCTTTCTTGTGGTACTTATGTAGAGGTGTTATTTTGACCAAAGATAACTTGGCTAAAAGAAATTAGAAATGTAGCCTTAAATGTTGTTTTTGCAATCATAATGAAAGCATTCAACATCTAGTTTTTGAGTGTCATTTTGCTAGGTCCATTTAACATATAATCACTATTGCCTTAGGAATAAAGAAACCTAGAAGAACATGCCATATTATGAGAGTTTGGCCCAGATCAAGGGTAGCTAATAATAGTTCACTCCTAGTAGGCGTGGCTGCCATATTTTGGTCTATATGGCTATATCGAAATGATATTGTCTTTAATAAAAAAGGTACTATGACTTTGATGCAAGGAATTTTTAGGGGTACCTTTTGGTTGCGTTTCTGGAGGCTACTGTAAAAAGAATTAGAAAGGGAGGATACCATGAAGGCTTGTCACTATTTGGAGGTGGTGGCAATACAAATCTTCGTTAAGAATGGATGGCCACATAATTATAGACTATGCGCTTCATGATTTATAATCTTTATTTTGAAACGTTGTAACATAAGCGATATGTGTTGAATGATGCAAAAGTCCGGAATTAGTTTCCTTTATCTAAAAAAGAGTCCTATGCTGAGATCAAGACTCCATGGTGGCCGGGGCGGCCACAAGAAAAGCGTCGTGAGGGTGAAGGTGGTCCTGACCAAGGAGGAGGTCACACGTCTGCTATCGCTGAGACGCTGACCGTCGGGGGCTAGAAGACTGCTGTACAGATCGTGGCCGAGAGCAAGAAGATGGAGGCCCGCCGCGTCAATGCCACCGCGTCATCGTGGCGCCCGACGCTAGAGAGCATCCCCCAATCAAGGTTTGATAACCCACCAACTATTGTTACAACATGCATAATGTAGTTTTGAGGTAGTTGCTAAGGCTCCTAAGCGATTATGGAATAAGATGGCCTTGTATCCAAACCAGGCTCACATCATAAGAATAATACCTTTTTGAAAAGGCAATATGTACGATAACTCAACCATCCTCGGTAAAAATGAAAAAAAATAGACAACATACGTCACCGTATGTACTAAAAGAGACAACATATCGGTGTATTTACAAATCTAGTACTCGTATTCGGTACCTCAAATTCCGAAAAAACCTTGGAACGGTGGGCCCGGGCCATATTCAGCACCTCAGATGCCGAATATGTGAAACAATGCCGTATTCGGCACCTCAAGTGCCGAAAATTGCCTATATTCTACACCTCAAGTGCCGAATACAGCCCGGCCTACTACGCGGTCACGTCATGTCTCTACTTTTAGCGCGTGGTGTTTTCGGCACCTAAGGTGCCGAATACGGTGCACAATGCTGTATTCGGCACCTCAGGTGCCGAATACAGAAAGTTTTTAGCACCTGAGGTACCGAATATGGTGAACAGTCCTGTATTTGGTACCTTAGGTGTCGAATACAGTGGGACCGGCCTTTTTTCGGTGTTTGAGGTTCCCAATTCGTGTTTTAGGATTTTGAGGTGCCGAATACAGGTGCTAAATTTTATAAATACACCGATCTATTATCTATTTTGGTAAATATATCGATATATATTGTCTACTTTTGCATTTTTACCACCCTCCTCTTGTCCACGCCCGCTTTCACAATCGTCTCTCTCTCACGCCTACACAGAGTGATTTATGATTATATTATTGAATCCAAGCATTTTTTTTTTTAACTAAGTTAGCCAACGTTTGGTTCGACAACAATTTAATTTGATAAGTTAGGCTTCTTATTTGGCTACTTATAGGCTTCTTATTTGGCTACCTAGTTCATTAAGCTAGAAGTAGGCCAGAAACTAGGTCACAAAGTTGGTGATCCTGATTTGGCGTGCCAATTTTGGCTTTGCGTCTACATGCTATAATTATGTGCTCAATTCATTTATAAAAAAGGTTAACTTTGACTTTTAATATTCAAGCATTGACTAGCATTAATTTCGAAATTATCTAATTATGCAAACTGGAAAATGCATGCAGCAAAAGTATTTTAAAAATATTATATACACGTGACAATTTATATAGACACTTGAGGGAAAAATATTCGGTTGAAGCTTCAACAGTAAAGTCGAAGTTGACATTAATTGTAAACTGCGGGAGCATGACAGAGAAAGGCAAGCTAATTTTGCCCGTTTGGTTCTCTTGTTCGGCAATTTTAAGAGAATCTCTGGTAGCTCTTTTGAAACACATTCTTTATATTTTTATATAGAAGTTTTTTTAAAAAAATCTTTATTTATATCTCTCTACTCTCCAACAAATCTCTAAATCTCAGTTTCTATATCACACTCTTTTTTATTTTATTAATATCCTGTAAAAGTATAGTCTGCACATCAGTGGAGGATGTGGCTGGACAGAGATGAAAGAATTCCCTTATATATGAAGAAGGCTGATTTAGAAGATACTTAAAAATAGAGAATGAGTTAGAAGAACTGTTAGAGAGGGTTTTTAGGCAAAATTTCCTGCATTTAGCTATAGGGATAAGTTAGTGTAGCTGCTGTAAAGTCATCCTCAACCGCAGCGTACGGATATTGAGCTGGATTAGACGTGATTCGTTCCCGGTTTGGCAATTCCTCGATTGAGCGAAAACATGATCACGGTCGTTGCATATTCGTCTCTCATGCCTCTCTGCTCCTTCCCTGCTGCTGCCCGAGGTCGCGCCCTCGAGAGGCTGAAGAAGACCGCAGGTCTCAATTAGTACCTAAAAAGCCGAAGCAAATCACATCTATTTGTAAACCAAATCACATGTATTCTCCAAGGGTCTTACAGAAAGCTGCAAATAATAACGGGCAAGATAGCATCTCGCAGCCCATGTCGTGACGTCGGGCAAGTGCGTGCCGATCGAGCCAAAACCGAACCGAGCCGTTGTATATCCCTTTGCTTTCTTTCTCCTTTCTCCCCGCATGCGCGCAACTCCTGGCACGGTCCCGGACACGCGGCCGGGGCGGCCCCCGCGGCCGGAGCCACTTGTCGGTCGCGACGCTGCCGTCTCGAGGCACGTCGTCCCGTCGCATTGACAAAATCGTGCACGTATTCCAGGCCACGCCACGCCACCTGCACAGCACGCCGCGTGACGTACCACCATGTGTATGGTATGACCAAACCAGCACGCCCTCTTCTTCTTTCTCCCCCTGCAAGGGCCGAGATTTTCTTTCACAATTTCAGGCCAGTGTCCGTCTGCTGTTTTCTTTCACAAGATCAGACAAGTGTCCTGCTTTTACAAGGTATATACCAGGTTTGCATCAATCTCTCTCTCTCTCCTCCGTTGCTGTCTCTGTCCTCTTTCTGCTCCTTCGGTTCAGACTTCGGCGTGCCGCCCTTCTGAACCTCCTCACCTACCTCCCTTCCCCCTCATATATCTCCTCGTCGGTTGTGATACAGCTCTGAAGGGAAAAAAACACGCACTGCCCGGCCCCTTCGTCTCCTTCTTCTCCACTCGATCGTTCTCTGATTCAGGTGCGCAGTCGGTTTCTTCTAGGAGGAGGAAGAGTAGTCTGCACGGTGGTGAGTCTGTACCGGAGATGGCAAGCTTCAACGAAGAGAACCGAGCTGCTCCGCAGAGCGAAGAGGTACTCGTCTCATCTGTCTATATACCTTAGCTGCCTCCATACTTTCTCTTGATTGCAACTCGCGATTTTCCTTTGAACATGATCAGTTACTACTTACTTTCGGAGACAAATTAAGATCACCCTACCATGTCCATACATAGGAGTTCTTGTTCTCAGATTATTATGACAAAAGCTCCAGTTCTCTTCTCGGTATGCGACTGCATGTTTTGGTCAAGAATGACCAATTGGATGTTATTTGTTTTCTAAAAAAGTTGAAATACATAAGTCTACAATTAGAAAATGCTCATACCGGTAGCACTAGCTATTTATTTCCATGCTTACGTAGTTACGTGTTATGTCTCGAAGAAGAGCTACATATTGACGAATATCCGACAAGGATTCATAATCTGTCAGCTCAAATGGCGCGCGCTGATTTAGATGTACAGTTTCCTGTTACAAAAATTTGAATTTCATATTCGCACATTCCGCGCCCTGATTTTCCCTTCGTATGAACAGAAGAAAAAAAAAACAAAAGCACCCAAAACATCACTTGCCATTTGAGCACAGGCCATCTGATAGAAACCAGCTAGTAAAAGAGGAGGATGCCAATTTGGCCTTGTTTTTGTTGCTTTCACGGGGGGAGAGTAATCGAAATTCAAACGTAGGACACCGTCCATTCGAACGGAATATGCCGCGAAGTTAAGAGCGATGCCTCCAGGTACTTAGACTTTTACAGGTCAACCTGGAAAATTCATTGTATTTATTTTCATTGGATTTGTTCCTCAAATTTCAGCTGAGCTGCCGCCGACCATGACCTTTGGTCCACACCAAAGAGTCCTGGATAGAAGGGCAGGTGGCTTTTCAGAGAATAAATCGCTTTAGATTTTGAATTTTGTAGGGTTGATTCAGTCACATGTAATTCTTTAAAATAAGCTTCATAGCTTGATTTAATATGCTTAATGTTGCAAGTGTGCAACCAAGATAGGCCATGGTACTTGATCATGACTAAAGAATGAATAGTCGAAATAAAGCCCACTTGTTCATTTTTATTTTGTTTCAAAAGCAAAGTTTGTGGCTCGTAGAAGGAAACACAGCTTACGACTGAATATTGCCTTGAAATGTTTTCAGAACGTTTTACTGCTAACCTTCCGCAGCAAGAAACATGTGCACAAAGCAGTACGATTTGGAAGTGAAAGGCGTTAAGATTGTCGAGATATGTTATTCACCTGTGCTCAATCTAGACATATCTGATAGTGATTTCGTCCTTATTTCTTGTCAGATTTTAAAAGAGAAGGTTTTGCAAAGTTACAAATACCATCCTTCGTACAATTATTGGCCGATCAAATATCACCCCTCTTAGAATTATTGGCCAATCAGTATCCAACCTTCTAGGAGGCAATTCGGAGCGGTGATCACAGGCGACGATAGGATTGCGGGTAGCACATCATTATCCTGAACAACAAACACATCATCCTATCAAGAAAAAGGACGGAACAGGAGCACTTGACGATGCAACTTGGATGGGAGCGTTGTGGCGAAAGGAAAGCAAAACAATAAAAAAAAACAAGTTGGCCGGCTTTCCCTTTTCCTATTGCGATCAAGAGCGTTGCCGTTTCCGCACGTGATCAAATTGTTGTCCAGTGGATGTCAAGATTGGAATGTCCTGTTCACTGGTTTCATTTTTTAGACGAAGTAAGTACTATATATACATTTATTTTATAAGACGAAGGAAGTAGAAACTAGTAGGCTTTCGGTTTGGCACAAATGTAAAATTGAAACCATCTACTCGCCAAGAGCTGAGCTGAATTCCGGTGCGATCCATGGATTTTGTTTTGCTTTTGCAGGCGTCTTTCCAAAACAAGTACGGAGGGATATCTCCGAAGAAGCCCCTCATCAGCAAGGTACGGTGATTTCACATCATGTGCATAAAAGAAGGGCACGGTGCAAGTTTACAAAGAAATAAAAAAAACTGATATCGTTACGCCGCAAAATGTTTTTCAGGACCACGAGCGTGCCTACTTCGACTCCGCCGATTGGGTCCTCGGCAAGGTAACGCATGAAAGAAACCGGCCAAAAAATACCTTCAACCACTGTAAAAATCGGTGCTCAGAGCTCTCTCCTGTCTGTGTCCTGCAGCAAGGCGCGAGCAACAGCAGCACGAAGGGCCCCGCCACCGAGCCCCTGAAGCCCAAGCTGCAGGTACGAAAACGCTTCCTCGATCGCCATCTCCCCGTCGAAAGTTGGCGACCTTTTACACACCCGTGAGCCGTGACTCTGACCATCGCCTGTTTCTCTTGCCTCTCCCCCTCGTCTCCGAAGCGGACCGCGTACCACCAGCTTCCCCCGCGAAGGCCCGCGTGCACGTCGGGCGGCACGGAGTAGCTGGCGCTCGCCGGCCTTGTGTTCGGCACCGCCGATGCTCGTGCGCAGGCAGTCCATCAGAATGCATGGTATTGGAGCGAATCCGGATGTAAATACAGGGATGCATGAATCGTCAGTGTGGAGTTGTGTGAAATGGAGTCGGTTCGATCACTCGCTATCTCTCGTCTTTCTTTTGGTTTCTCGTCTCGAGTGTTCGAGAAAATTGGGCCGACCATGACCTGATGATTCGCTGGCTAGCTTTGCCGCCTTTCTGCTGTTGACACTGTTACTGTAGCCATCTCACCTGTCACATCGCAACCCTAGCAGTGTTGCATAGTCATGGACATAGATATTAGAATCCGACTTGTATTTATGTGTTTGATTTGGTAAAAAAAAATTGACACGTGAAATCAGATTCAGGATGTCAAAAAGAAGTTGGATACGAGTGCTCAGCTAACACTGAACCCCAGTCTGCAGCAACGCACACGCGGCTGGTACTGAACTTTCCCAGCGGCAGGGCAAACTGGCAGATCTCAATGGGCCCAAATGTGTTCTGCTACCAAAGAACTTGGGCTGTTCCATTTCTCAGTGAAAACTAGAAGGAGAACCGACTATTTTTAACGAACTTTTTTTAATCAAAGATGGATTGGATATCATTGCAAATCACTATTAGGATTCTTCAGTCCACTTTTTTAGAGAATCACTGTTAGGATTCTTAGTATTAGCAAATTAACTGAAACATGACTCCGAAAAGGAGAGAAACATGTGGTGACCTGCTCTGCTCGAACTTTCATCCTCGCTTTTGTGCATTGCCTAGTGTCTTTGGTCCTTGAAGTTTTATATCTTGTATTCCATTTGCATCTTGAAGAATTATATCTTGTATTCCATTTGCATGTACCTAACATACGAGTACCTTTGTTTTCTCTATTTAATTTACTTGCCATCCTATATGCGCGAGTAGCATTGGAGAATCTTTCCTTCGTTCTTTGTTCACGTCCGTCAAATACGGAATCTGATCATCCTGTACCCTCGAGCATGAAGCGATCCCTCTCGATTGTGTGTGCCATCGTGCGGGGTTATGCTCCAGCATCCATGGATCGTACTGCAAGTCAGGAACAAGACGCAAAATACCTACTACTTCCAATCACTACTATTTGTAATCCAAGTTTGAAATGATTGATAGTACGTAACCCAAAACCAAATCTGACACTTATCTGGAGGGAGTATTTATCATGGGCTATCTGGGATCCGGGGAACCAACCAAACCTCAGAAAGTTTGCTGCATGCTGCTCCTACTGGACCGGAGTACGTAATTTCGTTCCTGCACTGCAGCCAAGCAGAAGCGATAGAACGATAGCAATCATGATGCATGATCTAGCAAAATGAGGATGGCATCTTTCTACTACGAGTATCTAGTATCTGTGCACGAGGATCCGGCGGCGTGGGGCTCGAGCAAGTACGAGCAGGAGCGGCCAAAAGCACGTACGAAAAGTGGCTTGTTTGCCGTGGCCGCCATGTGAGCCGCACAGAGAGCTAGCGCCTGGCTCTGCCTCTGCACCCTGCAGCAGTGTTGAGTTTCTCATCAATGGAAATAGGGATGGAAACAGATCGAATATGAATGGGATCGAATTCGGATAGTATGATTTACCATATTTTAATCTGAATGTGAATACGGATCTGGATATCCTCGAATATGAATGCGAATCGGATAGTTCGAATACGAATCCGCATTCGGATATCTACTCGATCTTCAAAATTCAGGTCGAAAATTTAAATTTTTGAAAAAATTTGACTGAAATTTGTTCTAATTTGATTGGGCCGGAATTTTAGAAATTTTGTTCAAAATTCATGTTGGAAATTTAAAATTTTGATCAAATTTAACTAAAATTTGATGAAATTTGACTGAAATTTGTTCCAATTTGATTGGGTTGGAATTTCGTTCATATCTGAAATTTCTAAAACTTTAGCAAAATTTGGTTCCCTGGTTGGCGGATACGGATACGAATCGGATATATCGCGAATTTGGATATCCACATTTGAATCCGAATCTTGAAAACGAATTCGGATATATCCATTTTAGTATCCATTTCAGAAATGAATACGAATACAGATATCCATATTCGTATTTTAACGGATATAGAATCGGATAATTCGAATTTCCTACCATCCATTTTCACCCCTAAATGAAAACGCATCTTTTTTCTATCGACAAGACGTGGCACTGTACACTTTTTTCTTCGGCGTCACCCTGGAAGACTAATCGTTATAAGCTAGATGGTTATCCTACATGCATGTAGGTAGCCTTCAATTTCTCCATTGCGATTTAATGGGAGTTTAACTCTAGATCAGCTTTCCGATCCTTTGGTAATTTCTATCATCAGAGTTCGACCATTTTTGTTTTTTTCCCTAAAAAAAAGTTGGTGGCATGCCGATTATATTCTTCTGTGAATTTTCGGCTCAAACATTTGGGTTGCTGGAGAAAAAAGAAGTTCCATACTAGGTAGCTGCCGACTCTTCACAGCGGTGACGGCTTGGCGAGTCACCTTAGTGTCGACTTGTCCAAAATTACACCATCCATGATGAAAGCCGATCGATCAGGAAAATGTATATGCTGTTTCTTGGTGGTTGCTAACTCTCCAGGTTGCTTGATCAATGAGCACCCATCTACGTACTCTCACGAGAGAGAGAGAGAGAGAGAGAGAGAGAGAGAGAGAGAGATGTGGCACAATGGTATCCACCGCGCGAATAACAAGGGATCGCGATAACGCGTGAAAGAGAAATCATATATGTCGTGAAAGAGAAATCATATTGTCAAGATCTATCGATCGATATATACGACCTCTCGAGGTCTCCATCACGCAGTTAACCCGGACAAATGGCAGCGGTCTGCGTCGTGCTCGCTCCGACCCAAAAGCGCCGCATGCAGCGCAGTTCAAGTTCACGTCCATGGCCATGCGTGACGCTGAAAAACCAGCTGGGTGCGTGTGACCTCCGTCGATTCACATGATCAGTCCATGCCATGTCGCTGTATGTATGAACCTGCAGACAACAGAATTTTGGCCATTTATTTATCACTGCAATCGAAAAATGTGTTGAGATAAACTTTCTGTTAATAGAAGCACTGTGTGCATCAACATTTAGACTACTCTCAGTGCAAGTATCATGCATATAAGTAAAGTGCCATATAGGATTTCTTGCTGATGTGTCAGGCAACTAAAGAAAAGAGAGAAGATAACAGTATCTTATGGAAAATACAACCCTAGCTCAATATCCAATTCCTCCGATACCGTTCAATATAGCATTGGGAGCGGAGCGGTATCAACAGTACATGTTTTCCCATCCTATGGGTGATCCATTGTGCCTACATGGATCAGTTGTGCAGCTCATTGTTTTTTTGTCCCTTATGTTAACCTTCGTTTCTTTTACAACACTGTACCATGGTAAAGCCACCACCATTTTTCGGTCAGCCTGGTCCCACTGCCACCGCCGATCCCCTCCACCCTCTTTCCTCCTTGCTCCTACTCCACGCCCTCCACTGCCATAGTCGGTCCCCTGCTGCCGATCCTTCGTTTTTCTCCTCTCGATCTGTCCCCAAGTTTGTTGTCTGGGCAGATGGCTCACCGAGAAAAGAAGGCTTGTACCCATGAGACTACATCCTCTACTTCGATGCTATCGGCGCCTCAATTGTAACATCTTGAGTTTAGCATATTAGTCAATTATGAAATTCACTCCAAATTAAAAAAATTTATGATTAATTAGGCTAACTAAAATCAAGGAAGTATGTATATGAATGTATATACCGGTATGTATATATTCATATATATTAAATATATTAAATTGAATAGGTATTCCAAAATAATCCCTGTATCAAATTGGTTCAGGTGTATTGGTTTATAGTTTTTATGGTTCTTTTTGTGGAGATTCGAAATTGAATGTCTTTCAATTTCAAATCTACTCTTAGTTTCCCTCCGCTCAAATCAAATTGGATTCAAATCCCCTGAATTCAAATCCTCTCCCAATGATAAGTCGATTGGTGGAGTTTTGATGTTGATGATCCAAAGGCTCCAACCAGAACAGATCGAGAACCCTCGCAACCACTTTCCACTACTCCGTGGTTATCAACCGTACCAAGACGCGGTTGATCTCGCCAAGAAGGCTTTTCCTGCAATCGAATCGAGAACACAAGCAAGAATAGGTAGATGCAATCTGAATATTGCTAATTACCAATGAAACACTCGAGTTTGGGGTTCATCAAACCGATAAATGGTGAAATTGTATTAAACAGAATAATATAAGCTAAACCCAAGACTAAACTATGACGGCTACTGTGTATATATAGGGGAACATGAGGGGGTCAACCTAGGGTTGTGCAACCGTGGAAAGAGGCGTGCACAACCTGGACTCCGACTCCGACACAATTACAAAACCCGGTAGGGTTCAAAACAGTGATGCGGCACCTTATTCCTTTGACTCTGACTAAACTATAAGGAATATTTGGTCGAGCTCATATCCATTGGAAAGGGCTCGTCGTAAGCTTTCCAGAATGTCTAAGATTGCTCGTTTTTACTGACATGCTGTTCTGGAACTCGACTTTGACCATAACCACAACTTCGACCATGACCACGACTTCGACCACGACCAGAGCTCAGCCTTGAGTCCGAGTAGACTTGGCCTTCGAGGAGTGATGACGTCCAGGAGGGGTTGTGATGCTTTTCCCATATTCCTAAAAATAACACAAAGCTTAATAGTACTCTATTCTTTTACAAAGAAAATATAAATAATAAGGGGCGAATTCACCTTGTGTGTATCCGAGGGAGCCATGCCCTTATCACCTCCTCCACTGCACACACCGCTTCTTGTGCTCATTTGGCACTATGTCCAGCCATTCCATGAAGTCATAGATAGGTGGAGGAGACTGGACAAATGAAATAAGAGGGGTGATTAGTAAGACAGTGCATGAAATCATATAGAAAGTGCCACATGAGTGATCTATGTCGCTATACCGGTGGGTACTCATACGGTCTGTGTTGAGGCTTGTCATACTGGTAGTTGGCACACATAAAGAAGCGTATGCCATAGGTGTAGGAGATGTCCTGGGACTCGCGAAGCCTACACGGGTTACCACATAAACACATCGGTGGTTCAACCCCCTAGGGGGTGAAAATCTCTCAATATTTCTTTGGTAGGCTTGGTGAAGCTGAGGAAGACATTGCAATTGAGAGAGCTGAGGAATGAGTGATCTATCTATAGTTGAGGGTGTGGTTATTTATGGTGGTTGGGGGGCTGGTGCATGGGCTGGGAGCAAGGCATAGGTACGGACTAGAGCATGAGATTCCCTGTGAAGTTGAAAAAGATGTGGCATCAATGCTTGGCATAGATTTTTTGTGAAAGTTGTTGCTTGGTGTGGTCATTTCATTCTGCAAAAGTTTAGCAAGGATTTATTGTTGCCCCTGCATGGAAGGCTGATTCAGGATAGAGGTGCTGTCATTTAATTTATTATTAAAGCTCTGTCATGTGGTCACTTCGTGTCTAAAGCCTGAGCCCGTACAAAAGTTTTGTCATTTTATGGTTAAGTTGAGTCATATTGTCACTTCATGTCTAAAGCCTGATTCATGACAGAGGTGTTATCATGTAATGCTTGAAGCTTTGTTGTGTGGTCACTTCTTGTCTAACAGCTGAGTCAGGATAGAGGTGTTGTCATTTAATTTATGATTAATGCTCTGTCATGTGGTCATTTCGTGTCTAAAGCCTAAGTCAGGACATGTGTTGTCATTTCATGTTGAAAGCTCTATCGTGTGGTCACTTCGTATCTAAAGCCTAATTCACAATAGATGTGTGTAGGATCGAATATGCACAAAATACTCAATCAGAGGGGGGATGAATGATTGCGGAAACCAAATTCAAAGATTAACTCACCCAAATTGAAACTCGATTTAAACTCGGTATTCCACTCGAAACAAATTGCACAAGCTCTATAAAAATGATGTATAGAAAGATTTGCTGGTAGGATTGTCCTCAAATTTGGTCAACAGAAACTAGATTCAAATATGAAACTAACCCAACAAATATCGAGTAAATCGGATATGTGGATCAAAAGGTATTCCTGGTTGAAGCAGACTATGTCAACAAGTATCAAGTAGATCAAAACCTAGTCGAGTTAATTAAAAGCTACTCGACATCAACCAAAGCCACTCAAAATTTTCTCAGATCAAACACTAGATATTCTAGCAAGGTTTTGGATGGATTAAACAAATATGAAACTTCATAGAAACATGAAATTAATTGAAAACCAAAACCGAACATGTAGAATATAGAACTGATAGAAAATTCCAAATTAGCAACTCATCAACTTACAAAACTTGATTTTCATTGCATAGATGATTTTACAATATGCCTCTCCAAAGCATCCAACAAGGATTTCCACGAACCCCCAAATAGCTCTCTTTCGATTTTCTCTATCTCTCTGCTGCGTTCTGCGCTTTTCTACCCTATACAACAAACTTCTCTATTTATAGGGTAGCCACACACACAAACGTGACTGAATCAAACTACAACTCCATGTCGTGTTCAATCTGGTCTGTATCATCCTCTAATCACAAGAGAACAAACAACTTCCGCTAATTAATCTAATTAGCCAACAACTCTTACGTAACCATACATGCACATCTCCCATGCATACATGCATATACGTAACCAACTCAGAGTCCGTCTCTGACACTAACTTTTGTCTCAAATCCAGCCACCATATGACTCTCTCGTGCCTGCTCCAACTTGAACACGACTTAGTCTTCACATCTTCTCACGATCAGATCACCTTTTGTGTCCATCATGAAGCCTTGTCTCCATATGCATTGTTTTCTCAGCTCGATCACCACAACCTCAGTTCCTCCTGAACCTAGTCACCGAACCTCAGTTCCTCCCTGAACTTAGTTCATCGATCCATCATCGACCACGTTCGCCTTCGAGCAACACCTGCACATGAATCAAATAGTAATCAAGTACGAGCACAAGTCCTTCTCGACTTGACTCAAGATAAGTTCACGCAACACCACGCAAACTCTAAGCAAAACCAACACGCTAACATAAGCATAACCAACTAATGATAGTGCATCAAACCAACTATGCTATCAAGCATATCTTAGCAACTCATGAGCATCAACCAAATGTTATTATGCTAAATCACTTTGCTCTGCTAATTTCATCAATCACACCAATTTTTCATCACATGATCTCACAATGTATTGTCCTGTCATGCTTAAAGCTCTATCGTGTGGTCACTTCATGTCTAAAGTGTGAGTCACAACAGAGATGATGTGTTGGTAGGAAGGTGTTGTCATTTCATGCTTAAATCTGAGTTGTTTGATCACTTTATGTCTAAAGCTTGACTCATGATAGAGATACTATTTTGGCAACAGGGTGTGGTTGCAGTAGTGTGTGTTTGCAAGTGATGCAATGAACAACTATAAAAGGCAGCGCTAAATTACGTAGGTTATCGCTTCCCCAAACACAAGACGAAGTAAAGAGATGGCAAAGCTCTAATATGCATACGTTTTCTATACAACCGTCATTGTGCAAGTGCGGTACTACATGCGAAATGAATGTATCCCATGAGCTCGAAACCTATGGGAGAAGATTCTTCCGGTGTTCAACCTTTGATCCTTCGTCCGTGTGTCATGGGGTATTCAATTTATGTCATATTTCGCATGATTCATCAACTTTTGATCTGGATAGTAACTAAATCGCACGTACAATCATCCATTAGGCTTTGTGACTTCATAATGTGGATCGACTTCGACATCAAAGCCTAGGACAAGGAAAGGGTGAACCTGTTGAGGAAATGGGACATGGAAGATGTCACACCCGGTTTTAACGGTCAAAACCAAGTGCGGCTTATGTGTGCCCAGGAAGTTTAACACACATAAGGACGTCATAGGTGAAGTAACAAAAGCAATACTTTTACTTATAATCGTCAAACTCTTACACAAAGTCTTCACCTAAACAACTCAACTAACCAATCTATAACTGTTAAACGACGGCAGCGGAACGAAAGCATCGGCGATCAAGCACTCCACAGGCACCGACTGAAAGACACGCTCCTAGAGCACCAGGTCGTCATCTTGAAAGTCTTCCACTGAGAAGCACATGTTTTTGGTAGGAGAAAGCAAGGGTGAACACATAATGTACTCAGCAAGTGTGGGAAAATAATGACATGCAGGCTTATATCAAGGATAGGCTGACACAAGGTATTATTTGTGTAAATGCGAGTAATGAAAACATATTTAGACTCAAAAGCATTAGACAAGTATTAAATGAATGTAACCCAACAATCCATCATCTAGCATACAAGGTTCCCCACCCTGCATACCACAACCGTCTAGTACTCCCTGTACTAAGACCAAAACCACACCATCTAGTACTCTCTGTACCAAAACCAAACCATACCACCATCTAATCATGTGAGGATCCAAGTCTCTCATATCCGTGAGCACAGCTGTTATAACAGTTTTACACTCTGCAGAGGTTGTACAACTTTCCCACGAGTCGTGATTTCATCACCTGCAAGCAGATGACTAAAGTCTCCATGTTGCAATACCGGCCAAGCACTATACACACGCCAGTGGTGTGTTGCCAAGAGATCACTACGAAGCCTTTACAAAGAATCCTCCCAGTATGTGTCACCAACACTCCAGGTTTCACCGCTAGGTACTACCACCTAGAAGCCCCCTCTTGTGCCATGTAGTTTCTGAGAATTACCTTCTCTCATCCACGCCTCCCCTCTGGCCCACACAACACTGGAAGAACCCTAATTAATCGGATAAGCCTTCCCATATCAGTCTCGTGTTTGTACGGAGCTTCTCGGGTTGTCGTTCCACGAACCGGTCCTTCCTTAGGTTACTTGAGCAAATACTAAACCAACGTCATAACCATGACAACCATCAAAACTACCTTACTCAAGGCCTAAGGTTCCATGTTGCTAGACCATTAACCAGTTAACCACTATTGTTGCATATGTTCATTAGTCAAGTATATGACACTTCCCAATATCCCAAAAGCATGGCTAAGCAATCTACCCATAAAAGACTCCTAACCAAAAACCATCTAGGTTCCAAGGGATGATAAGGGAAAATCTAGGGAAAACCCTAACATAGGTGACTACCCATCATATTGACAGACACTGCATGCAGTTTTGTAAAACAAAACATTTAAAAACATAGGTTCAATATGATCAAGGACACTTGCCTTCTCCTTGCTGCTGCTCAGTGTATTCTTGCTCCTGGTCTTGATATTCTTCAAACTGATCCGGGGCGTTGACGACTAATCGCATAATAACCGGCAAAGCACACAAACAGACATACTAGGAATAGGGCACAAACAAGAAAAACAACAAGACAAAACCAATCTTGAAAGATAGAGCTCAGAGAAACGAATCTATCAGCGCAAGAATCGCTTAAATCGGAGTTACGACGGAAAAGATATGCTAAAAACAAGATTAGGGTTCATTTTAATTAAGAAAAGGACTTAATTGTAATTATGGAAAAGTATAGGGACCTTTTGTAAAAATAGAGGGACCTATTTGTAATTATTAAAAAGTTCATGGACTAAACTGTAAAAAGACAGGGGCTTTTAGGTAATTACAGAAAAATCTAGGGGTCTTTCTGCAAAATTACCAATTAAAGGAATTATCTGGAATTTTTGGAATTATCTTTGTACTGGAAAAGCTTGAATTGCTGATTGGGTAGATGACTGGGCATAATGGCTGATGTGGCGTACATGTGGCACTGATGTGGCAAGGTGACATGGCTAAGGTGCTGACTGTGTTTAAAGAGACGACACGTGGCAACTCGCTACTGGCTACTAAAGAGGTATAGGTGCGATCTAATCTCGGCCGTTCGGACTAGATCGGACGGCTCAGGATGGATCGGGCGGCTGAGAGGATGAACACGGCTGAGCCGAGGGGATCACGGCGGCGATCTCGCTGGAGATCGACGCAGACCTCGTCGCCGGCGTCGGTCCTCGACGGCGAGCGGCGGCAGAGAGAGAAGGGAGCACGGGGATTCCGTTTTAGTCACGTACCGACTACGGCGCGGCTCGGGTGGTGTGCGGCGGCGGGGTAGACGTCGGCGACGCTCGGCTCTTCGTCGGGGCCGGTGCTCCGGGGGCGGAAAGGCGACGACGAGCGGCGAGGGAGACTCTACGAAAGCATGCGGTCACAACGATGCTCTGAGAAGCGGCAAAGAGGCGGCGGCAACGGCGGACGGCGAGCTCGGCCGAGAGCAATGGCGGGCGGCAGCGCAGCTCGGCGATTCGGCGAAAAAGGGCACGGGAGGCAACGGCTTTTGGCGAGATGGGACGGAGGGGCGTCGGGCGCTATTTATAGGCGGAGATCCAAGGAGTCCGGGGCGCGAACGACAAGGAAGAGGGCGGCGGCGCTGCGGTCTCGGACTCGGCTGGGAGTCTAGGAAGAAGACGACGAAGGCTTGGGCCCACATGGCAGCGACTCGGGCGATGGCGGGTTAGCGCGGGGCATCTTCAGCGGCGGGTGGCAGCATGATGCTGGGCTGGCTCGGGCGCACAGGCGCGGGGCGCTGGGCCGGAGCAGGGGCACGGCCCACGCGGGAGGGAAGCAGGAGAGGCGGGCTGGGCAGGCCGGAAGAGGGAAACGGGCCGAAGGAAATAGGCTGGCTGGGGCTGGGCCGAAGGGATGAGAGGGAGAGAAGGGAGGCCTGGTAGGGAGTTCTAATCTTTTCTTTTCTTTTTTATTTCTTTCTCTTTTTCCAAAACTATTTTCTATTCTTTCTCTAAACAATGCTAAATCTATTCTCAAGCAAACAATTCAAACAAAAACCTAATTGCCTAACTCCAGCATGAATGCATTCAAACAATTAATAATCCTAATTCAAATTTGAATTTAAATTTAGAAATTAGGTTTTATCCTATGCTATTTGTTTAAACTCAAATTAAATCTAGGAAAATTTTAGAGAATTGCAAAATTTGAAAATCAGGGTGTGACAGAAGACCTCGAGATGAAGCGACAAGTGGAGGAGACGAAGGAGAGGTTGAAGAAAATGGACAAGGACTTTGCGAGGTGTCAGGCAAAGAAAGAAAAGTCATCTCGTGGGAACGGTGGTTCAACAAGTGCAGACCATTGAGTTTGTTACTGCCAATGTATTTCATGAAAGGCATTCATGCGTCGTATACTACGTGTGTTGTTAGTTCTATATGACTAGAAGCAATGTATCTCGATGTACTGCCTTAGCCTAATGTAATATTTCATTGTACCATGTTGTTCGTAATTGAATAAATTGTACCATGTCATATAATGTTATATTCATGCGTGAAAAGTTTTGATGTGGAAAGCTGCAGGCCAATGATTTATTGCGTGATAGGACAACATGCAGATATGTTCGAAAGTGACTAAGTGATGCTTTTCACATGTTGGAAAGAAGTATGCTTGGATAGTACGTTAATATAATATACTAACCATCACATATATTAGACATGAATATCATGAATAGTTCATAACATAGTATAGTAATATAAGATACTAAACATATACTATCGAACTGAACTAATGTAATAGAAAGGTACACAAAATAAATAGTACTGTAATAGTCTAAACAAAATACATTGCCTAAGCATACAAGTAAAAGAGACTACACTTGACCCTTGGCCCGTACCCTGACCCCTATTTTGAACTGCCTCTGGCACGCTTTGGCCTGCGTGCTGATGCTTGGATGGCCGCCTCCTCCTCCACCGGAGGATGATCATTGTGGCAAACCTGTGTGGTAGTCTCAATGCGGAAAATACCTGCATCACAGCGTGCATAAACAAGTTAGTATTGCTACATAATGTGTACTAACTCAGAGAATATGGAGAATACCTAAATCAGCTCAGGATGGTGGTGGAAAGTGCTGATGCAAAATAGTGGAAGAATGCTCGTTGTGCCAGTCAATGCTGTCAGGGTAAGATGGTTGTCGTCTCCAAAGTGGTGATGAAAAGTTGTAAGCACTATGTAAGAAACCAGCAAAGGAGATACCACATTAGTTACAGCTGCTCAACATGCATCACTAATATCCTATTATTGACGGGTCCAATAAGGACACGTCACTAATGTGTCTTCTGATCGGGACCATATATAGACCCGTTACTAATGAGTGGTCATTAGTGGCGGGTTGTAACATAACTCATCACTGATGATAATAGTGATGGGTCAAGTTATGACCCGTCACTAATGAATAGTTCATCAGTGACGGGTCATCCTAGGCCAGTCATTAGTGACGGGTCAAGTTTTGACCCATCACTAATGATAAGATCATCAGTGATGGGTTGTCCTAGACCAGTCATTAGTGATAGGTCAAGTTGTGACCCGCTACTAATAACTAGGTCTTCAGCAACGAGTCGTCCTAGGCTAGTCATTAGTGACAGGTCAACTTGTAATCCGCCACTAATGACCAACTCCATTCACTATTGACGGTATTCGTAAATATTTTATTTTATTTTATTTTCTCTTATTTTTTCTCACCTCAGCAGCATAGAATACGAATTTTGGCAAAATTAGTCATTAGTGATGAGTCATGGTTATGACACATTACTAATGACCTTTGGAAAAGAAGGTTAAAAGAATAAAAATCAGGTTTCTATCACAACTACGTGATAGGAGAGGTGGTAAGGTGGCTACACGCGCAAGGAGGAGGTCGTGGATTCAATTCTCATGGAACGCAAACTTGAAAACAATGTGAAAAAAAGTGTGGCTTGTGAGGCATATGGGATGGGCCTGCGTTAGGATGGCTCAGGTAAAAAAAATATATATTTTTGACTTTTTGTGTCCAAAAACTACGAAAAATGTTCATCAGTCATTAGTGACAGGTCAAGATTACAACCCGTCACTAATGATAAGTTAATAGTGATGGGTCACGATTATGACCAGTCACTAATGACTGAACATTAGCGATGGGTCACGGTTATGACTCATCACTAATGATTGACATTAGTGACTGGTCACAGTTATGATCCATCATTAATGACTTCGATAGTGAGGGGTCATCACCCATCACTAATGACTTATCATTAGTGACGCGATAAGAGTGATGGTTACAGAAAACGTCACTAATGCCTGTTATCATCTGTCACTAATGACTTTTTTTCACGTAATGAAGGATGGGTAATAGCAAATCCACCATCATCTTTAGGGTCATCAGTGTCCTCTAGAGATGGAGGCCTCGAAGGGAGAGGTCGTTGTGGCATGAAATTGTCCTCTTCATCTTGAGCGATCATGGTACGAGCACGTCCTATTTCGTTGTTAGTTGTACGCCATCTCGATGTGGTGCGTGAACGTCCTCTTGTAGTGTTCCTTGAACCTTCTCCTGTATTGCTGTTGCAACATCGAGGCATTGGTGGCATGAAATCATCATCCTCATCGTCCTCGTCATTTTCTGCTTGAATAGTAGAGGGTGAGCCTATACCCCTTAGGTTCGCTGATCTTCATCGTCTTCTACACAAACTAGGCATTACACTCCTACCGAAGAGCATATACATCACCAAGAAGTTTGGATTTCTTTGTTGATCAACTCTGTGTCGTCCGGGAATGCCTAACGCAAAAGAGGAGCGTTCAAATCAATGGAAAAAAACATAAGTAGAGTGATCAAATAGAAAATGACAAACCTGAATGTGGGATGCATACCGGTCAGGCAACATCGCTATTCTTCTTCTCCCCTAGAGAAACCTAGCATAGAAGATGGTAGGCTAGTTCGCACACCCTGAGATACCGTTGATGCTGCTCGTGCAATAGGGCCCTAAGGTCATCGGTGGTTACATGTTGGAGCAGAGCGGTTAACGCAAAATAGAAGGGTCTTGCATACAATTTGGACACGGCTTGGATTAGGTTGTTCTCCTTTAAGGGATCATCTTCCCCTCCACGTATAACCTGCAATGAGGCATTAAGTGTTATATCGATCATTGTAGGTGTCTATGGAAAGCCTGAACTAGAAGATCCGGCCATAGATTTATTGATCCTTAACTGCAATGTTCTGGCTCTGCATAATAGCACAAATCCCTGATTATTTAACAAACATTAAACTAGTATTAAATATCATAATTAATATGTAACAATGCTTAAGAAATAACTAATAAATAAAGTTATGTGCCATAATTATTTGACAAATATTAAATAAATTAAAAGTAATTACATTAACAATACAGTGAATAAGACATAATAGGATGACTACTATATTAAAGTGAATAGTACATATGTCATGAACAAGTACAAGTGCACCAAACAACTACATTGGCTACTCCACGATGACGATGCTGCACACAATTCCCAGGAGTGTAAGCATCTAGCAGCTATGTGGCCATCATCCCAGCGGCCTACGTTGGCCCCTGCCTTGTGTGCCCTTGCCCGTCATCATCATCGTCCTCCCATGTGGGACCCCCACTGAACGTGTATACATACATGCTAACTTGGTCGTGCATGTACCATAATGAAGGATCCTCATGCGGAAGTATGGACGCCCCTAGAATGTGCTCTGACGGAGTTCGGTATGCCGAAGGCTCACCCTGCTGGTACCACTGTGAACCCCCAGGTGCATCGGGATATTGGGGGTACTGTCCGCTGAGGAGATCGGTGAAGAAGCTTGCGACCTGCATTGCAGTAGCCTAGTCAAAATCATGCGTACTGCTCTAGTCAAGAATCTATTGCATGCAGTCAATGATGTCTCTGTGATGAGTCGGTGCTGCAGGCTGATGTGTCATCATAGTCTGAGGAGGTTGTGTCCACTGTGCGGCCTATGAATCCAATGTACACTGCTCGAGCTCAGGAGCCTACATGCACTCCTTGTCCTCAGCACTGGAACATGACACATGATGCTCCGAAGCTGGACGTGCCTCTCGCGAGTGTGCCTGAATGGGTTTGTCACGAGTACTGGACGAGCGCCTGCTATGGGAGGCAAGGGACAAGTCCATGGCTGGTAGGTCATACCCCCTCCAACGCGGGGCACAACCACCTGGACCACGTATAGCAGATAGGAAGTGATACCCTCTCATCCTCATGTAGTCCCGGAGAGGGTTCTGATCCCTCCACATTGATGACCCACTTGCTTCCCCACAAGCTTGCTCCACCTACGTATTCATCTCATATGCATCTTTGGTCTGTATAAGATGAGGGCCATGTCAGTAATACAAATATTTAACCAATAAAAATAATTATAAGTACAACATCACTTACCACAATATGAAAAAGGCAGGCATGATCCTGGGGAATGGTCTGGGAGCCGGCTCTATAAGTCCATCAAGTAAGGTGGCACACGTGCACAGATGGTACCACGATAGCTACTCCTTGTATGTGGCGTCATCGTATTGTGCAGCAGGAACAACGACATCCACTGTAGCTGACTCCGTCCACCTCTGTATGTGCTCGGCATTCACGGATGCCCAATCCTGCATGCCTCCACCCCCCTGCGCGCTTCTACGGTACTAATGCTATCTACAATAACACACTTACTCATGCGCCCATCCGGAGTCTCGTGGGGGAAGTAGTGACACCCCCTATCGATACCTGAATTGCCTCTATACATGCTTAGGAGAATATACTTTCACATTACTTATGTACAATACGAAGCATTTGGTCATCCATAAGTCTGAGTCATGCCAACAAGATGATGCGTTGAGCCCTCCAGTTACAATTTCGACCACTCGTGTCATACACCATGGATCACACTCCACGAGATCAACGTTGAGGACGTCCAGATCACTGATTACCCAGGAGTAGCTACCATAGTCTTGCTGCTGGCTCCATCTCAGCCTGGCATGAATCCATCGATACCCATTCGTACGCCTCTTGTCATCTGCATTGCCATCAAAGATGGGGACTAGATAGTAGCTCTTGAGCACCCAAGGTCGAGAAACTGGGAGATACTCTCATCTCCATAGCTGTAAGAGGTGTAGATAACCTGTAACAAATCCATTCTTCTTTGACCGCTGGGTTGCAACACACAATCCTCTGTAGGTTGCAACCAACATAGCAGATCCTCAATTGTAAGATGTCAGCTCATAAGGACGTGACGTGAGCTAACTCGCTAACCATACAATATGAGAGACGATATAATCACCTACAGTGTTGCATAACATAATGCCTCCCTGTAGGACATACAAGTAAACCTCATAGTGCTACATAATTGTAGCCTCGTTCACATCCAGTGGGTATGGAGTGAGCTGTGGCAGCCCATAAATGCAGGACATAGAGATCTCAACATCCTTCATATCATATTGCCCACCAAACCTACAAGATGCAAAGGGCCAATGAAGCATGAATAACGCTACAACGTTTGAAGTGTATTACATAACAAATAAGTACTTGCCCTCAATGTAACCCTTCCACTGCTCCTTTGCTGGTCGCGAAACTATTAACGGGGCGCCCCTGATTGGCAGCCCGGTCAGCATGGACATGTCCCTCAATGTTACGGCCATCTCGCCAAAAGGAAAGTGGAATGACCATTACAACATAGTTGCTAATAAAGTGGATGACCTCCCCATTTGTTACAAAATTATTGTCCAACCTGGATGTCGCTATTCTGGTATCCTCAGTTAGATAATGTGTTATAATCAACGATGGCACAATTCAATAGCCCAGCATTACAAAAGTATTGGATCACTGATATCGGTCATCGTTGTTAGCAGCTTCTTCATCCCCACTACCACGGGCTTCATCATCCTTGCATCATGCATCTACCTCAAAATGGTCCACTCCAGCTCCCTCTGTACCGGCACTGTCCTCCTAAACATGCCCTCCCTCCTCTTCATGCATCACCTGCTAACTTGATCCTTGCACGCTAGTCACTGCATCACCTTGCACTAGTCGTGGCACTATGTTTACGTAGACCCCCATATCAAAGTTCTCCTCCAATGCCTTGCATGAGTACAAAGCCCATGTGTTGTTACTTCTCATCTCGAACAATGTATGGACAACGACGGAGCTGTTTAGAATAAGCCATGACCACACACTGTAGGTGAATCAGGAACCAGGGGTCCCCGAGTTCTGAGGACAGATCAGCAGATTGCCACGTGGTGACCTCCCGCAGGGATGACCTCCCCGAAGCACGAGAAGACTAAGTCCCGGGAGAGGGCGCTCGGGGCCATGAACGGTGGTCCCCGGGCGCCCAAGTTCCCCGATGATCCGCGAAGACCAAGTGTCGGGAAGGGAGTGCTCGAGGTAATGAACAGTGGCCCCCGAGCACCAGAGTCCCCCGATGACCAGAAGAGCTGAGTACCGGGAAGGGTGTGCTCGGGGCTGTGAACAGTGGCCCCCGAGCACCTGAGTACCCCGAGGACCCAAGGAAGGCAGTTCCGGGAGAAAGTGCTCGGGGCTGCGAACAACGGCCCCCGAGCACTTCGTTCCCCGAGGATCCGAACAGTCAATTCCGGGAGAGAGTGCTCGGGGCCGTGAACAGTGGCCCCCGAGCACTCGGTTCCTCGAAGGTCAAGAAAGGGTGTTTCCGGGAGAGAGTGCTCAGGGATGCGAACAGTGACCCCCGAGCACTCGGTTCCCCGACGGCCCAAGAAGACCTTCGTTGGTGGCCCCCACAGGGGTCCAGCGGTGAGGTGCCAGCCTGTGAAAGGCCCGATGCCGCATTTAAGAGGACGCGTGGCTTGTCACTTCCAACTGCTCCTGTCACGCTCGGTGTCAGTCCCTGCCACATCCTGCCAGAAGGGCGTGGGGACATTTAATGCACGGGTCCCATCCCATGTCATCCGGCACGCCTCGGGATAACATCGCGAGGCCCGAGGCGCTCCGCCTGCCGCCCTACTGTGGCGGGCACGTCGGGCTGCTCTGAGGCTGCTCGGTGGGCCCTCTCCACGGCGCTCGTTGCCAGCGCCATCATGACGACCGAGACCGAGCAGGGGGGCGCATTTTCAACCCCCCGGTCACTTCGCGCAGCAGCTCATAATGTCCGCTTTTCCATTTATGGTGCCTTGGAACTAGTGCCCTCCCTTTCGGCGCACGCTACCGCCGACGGGTATTTAAGAGAGCCGGCGGGCACAGGGGACAGAGAGAGGATTTCAGAGGACTCTCAGTACAAGCACGGAAGCTGAGACCACCGAAGAACAAGGAGCCCAAAGCTCTAGGATAGACAAACACTCTTGTAACTAGCAACATTCCGGACAGACATTCTCAGGACATTTATAGCATCCACATAGGAGTAGGGTATTACGCTCAGTGCGGCCCGAACCTGTCTAAATCCCTCCAGTGCATTTACTTCATTCTGCGTTCGATCATTCCACCCCACCTGCCATCGCATTTACACCCATTTATTTCTCCCGCAAACATATTCAGAATCATCCCCCTAGCCGAATCTCAAAAAGGGGTCCCCCCGGATCCCTGCGATAGGAGTTCACGCTCCGACAGCTGGCTCGCCAGGTAGGGGGGTTGTATCTATGAATTTGTTTGTTTTTTTCTGCGAAAAAAATAGCAGGTGGCCATCGTCTCCGACGCACCAGCTCCAGCTCCAGTGAGGAAATGAAGCCCCTCTCACAGGAGGCCCCAATCGCTGCCGCTCAGCAGCAGCCACGGTTTGTGTCCACGGTGCTCCCCTCTCATGGGGACCATGGCGCTGGGCCCAGCAGGGCCACCGCCGTCGTCTCTTGCGTGTCGCCTAACCCTCAACAGGCGGCAGAAACTCATACCGCCAGATCCACGTCTGGACAGTGCCGGGCGCCGTTACGGCGTAGGCTCGCCTTCGGCGAGGCCAGTCCTGGGAGTGCGTTGCAAGCTCTCCTCAGGAGGTGGCCGCTCTGGTGGGCACGGCTCACCGTCAGGTGCTGGTCGAGAGTTCCCGGGCTACCTCCCACCGCGGTGCAGCCAAGACCGGCCCATCATCAGGTGGCGGTCGAACTGGCCGGGGGGCCTCCAAGCGGAGTGCCGCCCGCCTGGCCACTACCGGAGCTCAGGACCTCCGCTTTCACCTCAACGAGCGGAGGGCCGTCGAAGACGCGTGTGTTACCCTCGAGCGCCAGTGGGAATCCCAGCGTGAGGCCGAGGTTGAGGACCAGGCCTCCTCCATACCGACCCATGACCGCTGGGGCTCCCTGTCTCATCGGAGTTCACCGCCTAAGGGCACTGCCCACGCAGCAGGGTACGGCACAGGCTGCCGCGCCTTCACTAGCGAGCTCCGCCGGGTCAAATGGCCCACCAAGTTCCAGCCAGAACTGCCTGAGAAGTACGACGGGTCCATCGACCCCGTCGAGTTCCTCCAAATCTACACCACTGCTGTCCAAGCGGCTGGCGGCAGTGAAAAGGTGATGGCCAATTATTTCTATGTTTCCTTGAGGGGCTCTGCCCGCTCTTGGCTTATGAACTTACCCCCGGGATCCATCGGCTCCTGGGATGATCTCTGCCACCAGTTTGTGGCAAACTTTCAGGGCACGTTCACACGCCCTGGCCTGGAGTGCGACCTCCATGCCGTCAAACAGCAGGAGGGGGAGACGCTGTGGCGCTTCATACAGCGTTGCAGCCAGGTCCGCAACACCATCCCGCGGATAACCCCCCACGCTATCATTGTTGTGTTCCGGTAGGGTGTCTGCGACGAGCGGATGCTCGAGAAGCTGGGCATGCACGAAGTCGAAACCACCGCGGAACTCTTCGCGCTGGCCGACAAGTGCGCCAAGGCGGCGGAGTTTCGGGCGTGGCATGTTCCGCACCCCAAGCATCCCGCCGCTGATCAACCAGGTCCTTCCCGCTCCGACAAGCGGGAAAAGAAAAAAAGAAGGAGTAACGAGGTTGTCCCCGTCGAGCTGGCCCAAGGCCTCACCCATGGGCCGGCCCAGGAACCCGACCGCCCGCCAGCACGCCGGCGAGGGCTCCAGCCCGAGCCCCTCCGAGGGCCCCGGCTCCCCAGAGGGCTCCTGCTCCCGCAAGGGCCCCCGCTCCTGCGAGGCCTGAGCTGGGGAAGTGTGCCAGATCCACCAGACCAAGTGGCATGACCTCACGGAGTGCCGCACGGTCAAAGGTCTCGTCGAGCAGCGCCAGAGGGACCGCGAGGAGCCCCGCAGGGGTGGTGACGACAGAGCCGCCCCCGGCAACCAAGAGCTTAGCTTCCAGGAGCCTGAGCACACCGTCGCCTTTATCGATGGAGGCACGTACACGCCCTCCTCCTGCCGCAGCGTCAAGACCATATGGCGTGAGGTGTGCTCGGCGACCCCGAGCGAAGAGGCCGCAAGGCCCCTGAAGTGGTCGGACTCCCCAATCACGTTCAGCCTGGCCGACCACCCCGCCAGTACTACAGGCGTGGGGCGACTACCCTTGGTAGTGTCCCCCACCATCTGCAACGTAAAGGTCAGCAGAGTGCTGATCGATGGGGGTGCAGGCCTAAACCTCCTTTCCCGGGAGGCCTTCGAGAAGCTGCAGGTGCCTTCTAGACGCCTAAAGCCATCGCTCCCCTTTTACGGGGTGACGCCCAGGCACTCCCTGCCTCTCGGGCAGGTCGAGCTGCCCGTGACATTTGGGAGCTGGGATAACTTCCGAACGGAGAACATCATCTTCGACGTCGTGGAACTTCCCCTCCCCTACAACGCCATCCTAGGGCGCCCGGCGCTCGCTCGGTTCATGGTGGTCACCCACTATGCTTATCTCACGGTTATACTCGGCCTTGGTCTCAGCTCGGGCCGAGGTCGAAGGTCATCCAGGGGGCCCGGGACCCTCTTTAGACAAACCCCGACTCGCTGCTGACACCTCCGTTCCTACGAAGGAGGTCGTGGTGGGCGAAGACGCTTCCCAAGTCCTCCGAATCGGCGGTGACCTGGGCGGCAAATAGGAAAGCGCCCTCGTCGCCTTCCTCCGGGCTAACGTCGACATGTTTGCATGGCAGCCGTCCGATATGCCCGGGATCCCTAGGGAGGTGATCGAGCACCACCTGGCTGTGCGCCCTGACGCACGGCCGGTGAGGCTAAAAGTCCAGCGGCAGGCGCCTGAGCGCCAGGAGTTCATCCGGGAGTAAGTAAGCAAGCTCCTTGACACCGGCTTCATCCGAGAAGTCCTCCACCCCGAGTGGCTGGCAAACCCAGTCATCGTCCCGAAGACCAATGGCAAGCTCCGCATTTGCGTCGACTACACCGACCTAAACAAGGCTTGCCCAAAAGATCCTTTTCCTTTACCCCGCATAGATCAGATTGTAGATGCAACCGCGGGATGCGATCTTTTATGTTTTTTAGATGCAAACTCTGGTTATCACCAAATCCGCATGGCCATAGAGGATGAAGAAAAAACTTCTTTTACCACTCCGGTGGGGACTTATTGTTATGTATCAATGCCATTCGGTTTGCGCAATGCTGGGTCGTCTTTCCAGCGTGTTGTGCGCATTACCCTTGACTCGCAGGTCGGCCGCAAAGTCGAGGCTTACATCGACGATCTCGTGGTCAAGTCCTGAGACCGCGCCACCCTGCTCGAAGATCTGGCCGAGACTTTCAAAAGTCTCAACCCCAAGAAGTGAGTCTTCGGGGTGCCCGCGGGCAAGCTCCCCGGTTTCGTGATCTCTAGCCGAGGGATCGAGGCCAACCCAGAGAAAATCCGGGCCATCGAGCAGATGCGACCCCTGGCTCGACTCAAGGAAGTTCAGCACCTCGCCGGCTGCATGGCGGCCCTCGGGCGCTTCATCTCCAAGCTCGGGGAGCGAGGACTCCCCCTCTTCAAACTCTTGAAGAAGACCGGTCACTTCGACTGGACGCCGGGGGCTGAGCAGGCCTTCCGCAATTTGAAGAAATATCTCACCTCGCCGCCCGTACTGGTGCCCCCCTCCAAGGGCGAGCCACTGCTGCTCTACGTCTCGGCCACTCCTCAGGTCGTGAGCATAGTACTGGTGATGGAGCGTGATGAGTGCTCGGGGCAAGGTGCTGGGTCCTAGCTCCTGGCCGCCCCCGAGCACTCCACAGTCCTCGTGGCTCCCGCCGAGCAGGGGGTTGAGCTCGAGCACCCGGCTCCTCCCGACCAGGGAGTCGAGCCCGAGCACTCGGCCAGTCCCGACCACTCCGCCGAGCTTGGGGGCTGTGACAAGCCCTCGGGTGAGGCCGCAGTCCGGGCCCGCCGTGTGCAGCGACCGGTGTACTTCGTCAGTGAAGTCCTCCAAGACGCCAAAATAAGATATCCCCAAGCCCAGAAGCTGCTCTATGCCGTGCTCGGTTCTTCCCGGAAACTGCGCCACTACTTCCAGGCGCACAAGGTCTCGGTGGTTACCACGTATCCACTGGGGAAGATCCTCCAGAACCGAGAAGGCACTGGGCGCATCGTCAATTGGGCGGTGGAGATGGCGGAGTTTGACCTGCACTTTGTCAGCCGCCAGGCGATCAAAAGCCAGGCGCTCTCTGACTTTGTGGCAGAGTGGACGCCTGTCCCTGAGATCGACCAAGAAGAAATTTCCGCATATCCCGGGCACGATGCGCCCAGGTACTGGATTATGCACTTCGACGGTTCCCTCACGCTGAAAGGCATGGGGGCCAGAGTGGTTCTCACCTCCCTAACGGGTGAAGAACTCTAGTACGTCGTGCAGTTGCAGTTCCGAGCAACCAATAACATGGCGGAATATGAGGGCCTCATCGCTGGCCTCCGGGCCACGGTGGGCCTCAGGATTCGTCACCTCCTAGTCAAGGGAGACTCTCAGCTGGTGGTCAACCAGGTGATGAAAGAGTACCAGTGCACAGATCCTCAAATGGCGGCGTACGTGGCGGAAGTCAGGAGGCTGGAGAGGCACTTTGACGGCCTGGAGCTGCGGTATATATCTCGCCGCGACAATGCTCTGGCCGATGACCTTTCTCGCCTGGCCTCTTCCCGTGCGCACGTCCCTGCTGGAGTCTTTGAAGAAAGGCTCACACGGCCTTCCGTCCTGCCTGCCGACCAGGACGAAGGGGAACCCACGAGCCTAGCTCAGGGGACCCAGGCGGTGCCCTCAGTGGGAAGCCCCGTCAGGGTGCCGCCGCCCGGCGAGTGCGCTGCGCTTGCTGGCAGTTCTCAACATGCCTCGTGGATGGACGAGATCCGAGGGTACTTGAAAGAAAAGTTCCTCCCCGGGGATGATGCCTCTGCCGAGAGAATTGCACGAGTCCAAACACTATGCCATAGTAGATGGGGATCTCTACCGGCCCGGTGCAGGCGGTGTCCTCTTGAAATGCATCACCTGGGCAGAAGGCGGCGAGCTTCTAGCTAAGATCCACGAGGGCGAGTGCGGTGGCCATGCATCGTTCCGCACGCTGGTCGGGAAGGCCTTCCGGCAAGGTTTCTACTGGCCTACAGCTCTCCAGGATGCTTCCGAGTTGGTTCGGCACTGCAGGACGTGCCAGTTCCACGCAAAGCAGATTCACCACCCAGCTTAGGCTCTTCAAATCATCCCCCTGTCATGGCCCTTCGCGGTCTGGGGGCTGGACATCCTGGGTCCTTTCCCCGGAGCAATCGGGGGCTATGAGTACCTCTACGTCGCCATCGACAAGTTTACCAAGTGGCCGGAGGCGGTTCCAGTCATCAAGGTGACCAAGAACACGGCGCTTCAGTTCATCCACGGTATCACAAGTCGCTTCAGCGTCCCGAACTGGATCATCACCGACAATGGCACTCAGTTCACAAGTGCCCTGTTCAGGGACTACTGCGAGGACCTCGGCATCAAGCTCTGCTTCACCTCAGTTGCTCATCCTCGGAGCAATGGGCAGGTTGAGCGTGCCAATGCTGAGATACTGAAGGGGCTCAAAACCCAGACCTACGACGTGCTCGCAAAGCACGGGAAAGGGTGGATCAACGAGCTGCCTGCTGTGTTATGGGCCAATCGGACCACGCCAAGTCATGCCACCGGGGAGACTCCTTTCTTCCTCGTGTACGGTGCTGAGGCGGTCCTCCCCTCTGAGCTCACTCTCGGCTCCCCTCGGGTGCATGCCTACTCCGAAGGCGAACAGGAACAGCGAAGGCGCGACGACGTCGACTACTTGGAGGAGCGCCGGCGACGTGCCACCATCCAAGCAGCCTGCTACCAGCAAAGCCTGCGGCGCTATCGTCAGCGTCACATCCGGGCCCGGTCTCTCGAGGTGGGGGATCTAGTTCTCCGACGCGTCCAATCGCGCGAAGGAAGGAATAAACTGTCCCCTATGTGGGAAGGCCCCTTTACCGTGATTGGTGTCCCGCGAGAAGGCTCCTTTCGGCTGGCTGCAGAGGACGGACAACCGCTCCCAAACGCGTGGAACATCGAGCATCTGCGCAAGTTCTATCCGTAGGTGGCATGTTTGTGCTTGGGCCAACCAGGTCGGGGGCTACCACTAACCATGTAAGTCACCCAGTCCTGTACAAAATTGTCAATTTATATTATCATTGTCCAGGTCTTATATCAAATTTTATTTTTTCTGGAATACATATGTTTAACCTGTCTGGTGAGATGATGGATTGTGCGAGAAAAACATGCTCTCTCATTTTCCCCGTTTATAAAAGAATCCCGATCGGTATGCGCGTAGGCAGTTGCCGCCTCACCTAAGTCTGTCGTGGTAGGCTGTGGTGTCCGGTGTCATGGCAGTACCCCGAGCATCACCGAGCCTCTGGGGCTCTCGGGTAATCCTACCGCTCGAGCAAAGAGTGGTCGGGAGCCTAGATCTCAGGGGCGGGCTGTCGGTGCTCGGCCTGGTCAGTCCTTCTCGGGCGCCACCAAGCCATAGGACCTCTGGGTTATGCCTCTGTCTGCATACTTCGCTAGTCCGGGTATTCGAGAGGTCTCGGGTCGAAAACGAGAGCAGTCTATAACAAGTACCGCACTAACAGAGCGCATCAAGCAAAGAATCTTTTCCTATTTCCTTAAGTTACAGAGCAACAACTGAGAACAAAAGCAGCTTGACCGCAAGGGCCTCAGTGCCCAGGTCGCTGCTCAGGCCAAAGGGGTCCTCGGGTAATCCTACCGCTCGGGCATGAGTGGTTGGGACCGCCTGGCCCCGGGCTCCCTCTCATGCTTTCCAGTGCTCGGGCGCTCCGGCCGAAGGAACCTGGTTCCTGGGCACCCCGAGCTCGGAACGCGTACCTCTCCTGGATCGGTCGGCCGAAAGGCTGACAGCTGTCCGGTGAGTGGTTAAAGTCATACGAATTTACATTCAGCAACCTATTGTTCCCGAGCAGTCCTCGGGGCCCTCGCATTCTAATCTACTCGGCGAGATAGTCTCCTCACGCACAAAACCCTGCCCACGTGTTCGCTTTTTCTGGAACGACAGAACGGACAGTAGAAGGGTGTACCGTACGAACGGCAATGTCTGACCGAAGTCCTTCATGGTGGTCGTGGTGTTCGGTGCGCTTAAAAGTACCCTGGGCACTATCGAGCCTCTGGGGTTCTCGGGTAATCCTACCGCTCGAGCAAAGAGCGGTCGGGAGCCTAGACCCTGGGGGCGGGCTGTCGGTGCTCGGTCCGGTCCATCCTAGCGCAGGCACCACCAAACCGTGGGGACTCTTGGTCGCATTTCCGCCCGCACGCGTCTCCGGTCTGCTTGTTTGAGTGGTCGCAAAATGGGAAAGCGTTCACTGATCGTGGCATGCTCCGTGCTGGATCGACCTATCTCCTAAGCAAGGAAGTTCGTGCCTTTGTATTTTAACTTAGCCGCTGCAGACTCGTGAGGGCTCGGGGGCTGAACGCGCGAAGAGGCCTCACTACTCGGGCGATGAGTGGTCGGGGCGGCCTTGTTCTCGGGGGGGGGGGGGGGGGGGAGGTCGGGCTCGGTCCGACTAAGTAGTCCTCAAGACATCAAGTGAAAAGAGGGAAACTTCATCAAGCATCAAGACAACACTGGAGTTGCGATCCCAAGGAAAGGCTCCCATTATATTCAAAAAAGGATATTTATTCAGAGGGATCATTCCCATATTTACATCAAGTCAAAGAAAAAGAAAAAAGCAAAAGCCTAATCTAGGTCGGCGGGCTCAGGAGGCTGCGAGGAGTCCTCGCTGCTGCTGCCACTGCTCGGCACCGGCGGCGGCTCCCGTGTGAAGCAAGCCGCCACCTCGAGGTGACGCCCCGGACAGCCTCCCGGGCAGCCTCCTCCTCGGCCTCGACCACCCCTTCCCAGGCGGGTTCCAGCGAGAAGTTGGGGTCCCAGCTCCAGTAACAGGCCAGGGCGTGCCACGCCCTTCCCGGGAGGCCAACTCCTGCACCGCTCGGGGAAGCGCCTTCAGTCGCCGGCTGATCTCCTCGAAGCCGAGGGCGATGTGGCCGATGGTCACTTGCTCCATCCCCTTCTCACCCACGTAGACTCGCCCGAGCCCGGCCACCCTCACGGACCTCCGTGCTTGCTGAAAGATGTCTCGCATCATCAGCTTGACGTTGGCCCGCTCAGCGGTAACGGTCTCGAGCTCGTCCTTCACGATCTGCAGCCACTCCTCAAGGCTTATCTCCTTGGCCCTGCTGGTCGGGACGACGCTGGTCGCTGGGGCTTCGGCTTGCTTTTGCTTCATCTGCTCGGTGAGGGAAGAGAGGGCCTGCTCCCGGGCAGTCAGCTCCGCCTCCCACTTGGCGGCCTGCTCCTCCCGAGTAGTTAAAGCCGCCGACACCGAGGCGGCCTCCGCTTCACGGCGAGTTAGCTGCTCCTCCCAGGCATCCATAGCCGTCGCCGTGATTTCGACGTCGGTCTCACGGAACGCGACCTCCTCCTCCCGACGGTGGACTTCGGCGCGGCTCCGCTCGAGCTCGTCGTTCCGGCGGGCTAAGTCTACCTGGGAGGCCTCCACCGCCTTCTCGCGCGGCAGGATGGCATCCTCCCGGGCCCGCACCAGGCGCTACCGGGCGAGCAGCTCTGCGGCCCGCCACCGCGATATCTCACCCAAGCGGGGTGGCTTCCTCTTGCACGGCGACGGCTTCCTCGCGCACCTCATCCAGGGTCTCCCGCTCCTCGACCATCGCGTGCCTCTCCCTCTCATGGGCGGCGCGGGCTGAGGCGATGCGGGCCTTCAAAAGCCGGCCGACCTCCGCCAAACGCTCCCTCTCCTCAATGAGGGCGATGCGGTCCACCGCGAGCTACGCCCGCTCCCCCGCTACGACCGCCTCCAGCCACTCGATCACCTCCCGGGCACTTCCTAGCACGTCCGGGAGGGGTTCTGCAGCCCGGCTGGACGATGGCTGGGCGTTGGGTCCCCTGCGGGCCCTCTCTGCCGAGGCGCTTGGGGTCCCCAATTGCTGCCCCGTCGGCACCACCCTCGCCGAGGCCATCCGCCCCGCCCTCGAAGTACTTGGGGCGGGCTCGACTGGCGCTGGCTGCTCGGGCGCGGCCTTTGCCCTCGGTTCGGGGCAGGGCGGCGCCTGCAGCTCCGGCTCGGCCGACGCGCCCTGCGGCTCCGGCTCGGTCGGAGCGCTTGGCTCAGGCGTGCTCAGCTCGGGGGCAAGAGCCGGCCTTGGCACCTTCGACCGTCCCTGGTCTCCGGCGGCTTCCCTCGGTGGCCTGAAAGCAAACAAAGGTTAGTCTCCTAACTTACTCCGGGCGAAACGCGCTCGAGGGAAAAGAAACTTACGCAGTCTTTGGTCCTTGGTATTGCCATCATGATTCCGTGATCTTGAACTCCGGGCCCGACGACTTCGGCCTGGAATCTGCCCTCCTCCTCTTCGGCGGGGGGCTCTGCGGGGCCGCCGCGGAGCCCTTCTCCGGTGGCGCGCCGGCTTGGGCACTCGCTGTAGACGCGCTCCCGTGCCGGCCTTGGTCTCCGGGCTCCGGCGCCCGGGGCCTCGCCTCCACAGCGGAACCCACCTCTGGCGGCGAGCTGGCTTGGGCACTCGTTGTAGACGCGCTCCCGCGCCGTCCTTGGTCTCCAGGTTCCCGAGGCCCGGACCTCGCCTCCGTCGCAGACTCCGCGCCGGACGACTGGGCACCCCGGCTTCCCTCCTTTGCGCCACTCGCCGACGGCCATTGCCGTGGAGGCGATGGTGAGGACGAGGACGTCGGCTGGGGCACGAACATTCGGGGGCGCTTTCCTTTGTCCCCTGGCGCCACCGTCGCTCCACTGTCGGCGGTGCTTCTTCCGCCGACCTGATGGCTGCTGCCTGCGGTAGCCCCACGGCCCCCCTGCCGCTCGCCTACGGCCTGCCACTGGCGGCATCCCCACCAGAGGCCCTCGGAGCGCATCTGGTCGCCTCGTCTACCCCGAGAATCTGGATAGTCCCGGGGTTCCGGCGCCCTGGCCGGTCGACCAGACGCTGGGCGTCAAACTCGGGCAGCGTCACTTGCAGCGCCACCCGGTTTGGGTCGGCACAGAGCGCCAGCTGTTCCCGGGGGAGCACTACCCGGGTAAGGTCCTCCATGCTGGTCACCACCCGGAGCAAGCCCGCCAGCGCCGCCTCGTCCAGGTCCCAGTCCTCGCCGATCTGGGTCCTGGTGATATCCTGGGAGCCCGTGTACATCCAGCTGGGGCGGACCCACTCCCGCAGAGGCGCCAGGCGGCGGCGCAGGTAGTTCGCCACCACCATCACCGGCGTCAACCCCGCCTGGCGCAGGTCGTCGATGCGGTTCAGCACTGGCTGCATCCGCTCGTCCTCCGTCGGCGCCGTCTCCCAGATCGACCTCTGGGGTTCCGCCACCACTTTCGGCAGCGTGAGGCGGTCGTGGGGGCTGATGTCGACATAGACCCAGTCACGCCGCCAATCATCCCACTTGCTCCATAACACCTGGGGGATGTACACCTCCGTCATGCTGTCCCGCAGCTGGAAGTTGCAGCAGCCGGTGACATCCACGGTGGAGAAGCCCCTCTTCTTCCCGACCGACCGCAGCACGAAGAAGTGGCCGAATAGCGACACCGACGGCGGCACCCCGACGAACATCTCACAGAAATGCGCGAAGATCGCCAAGATGACGACCGAGTTCGGGCTGAGGTGCGCCAGTTGGATCCCGAACGTGTCGAGGATCTGGAGGAAGAAGGTTGAGAACGGCGGCACCAGCCCAGCCACCACGAAGGAGATGAAGATGACGATGTGCTCCGGCCGGTCCGTGACGGGCGGGAAGCTCGCTGGCCTCACCACCGAGGCCTCCCGCTAGCCTTCGGGCACCATCATCTTCCGCACTTTGTCCGCCGCCTCCTCGTTGATGAACTGTGACTCTGGCAGTATGCTGTCGACCCCCTTGTCACGGCGGCTGGCTCCTGCCCTCGGCATTGTTTCGGGGTGGGGATGTGTTGGAGCAGTGGGAGAGGAAGGGTGTGCTGATTGGCCTAAGGGAAGGCGAGAGTTCTAGAGCGCAAGGAGGAAGAAGGCAGAGACTTGATCGCAAAGATGGCGTAAAGAGGGGGGCGGTTTGCTCCCCTCTCCTTTTTATATCTTCGGGAATTCAAATGACGCCTGCCGCGGCGCGTTCGGTGAGACAAAATTCCTCGGCCGACACGAGCGCCAGGCGAATCTCCCTCGGTCTGCGCGGTTGTCAACGGTTACCAGGCGCACTATCCTCGATCTGCGCGGTTGCCACGCGCGCCGCCCGCCTCTTTATCACGCGCGCCGCCCGCCTTGTTATCACGATCCTCGGAAGTTGGGCGGCCGCGCGCCCATTCGGCTTCCCGCTGGGCCGTACGGAAGGCCCAGGCCAGAGAAAACTGATGCCTGTGAATCGCCCAGATGGCACCGGTGCTGGGCTCAGCCTCGATGAAGACGAGGGCCCCATTCGCAATCTCTGGGCCATCGCCTACCAATGGGCCCAGGGGCTGCTATCGGTGAATCAGGAACCAGGGGTCCCCGAGTTCCAAGGCCAGATCAGCAGATTGCCACGTGGCGACCTCCCGCAGGGATGACCTCCCCGAAGCGCGAGAAGACTAAGTCCCGGGAGAGGGCGCTCGGGGCCATGAACGGTGGTCCCCGGGCGCCCAAGTTCCCCGATGATCCGCGAAGACCAAGTGTTGGGAAGGGAGTGCTCGTGGTCTCGAAGAACACTCAGTACAAGCACGGAAGCTGAGACCACCGAAGAACAAGGAGCCCAAAGCTCTAGGATAGACAAACACTCTTGTAACTAGCAACATTCAGGAGAGACATTCTCAGGACATTTATAGCATCCATACAGGAGTAGGGTATCACGCTCAGTGCGGCCCAAACCTGTCTAAATCCCTCCAGTGCATTTACTTCATTCTGCGTTCGATCATTCCACCCCACCTGCCATCGCATTTACACCCATTTATTTCTCCCGCAAACATATTCAGAATCATCCCCCCGGTCGAATCTCAAAAAGGGGTCCCCGGATCCCTACAATAGGAGTTCACGCTCCGACAGACACCCTCCCAGAAAACAATATGTGACTGTTAGTTCACATGCAAAAGGCTCATAACATATGATTTCAGACTATCTAGGTCAATAGACACCTTAACGGGGCTCTCAACCATACATACAGTTCTGAATTATTATGAGCCTTCTATACAAAATAGTAGGACGTTCTCCATAATATATATGAATGTCATATCGAATCCGCTAAATAAATGTGCATGTAATAAATAATTGCTTAGATGTATGTACAATACATAGCTAATTATGCATCTCGGTAAATAATAAGTAAATTAACGATGCAAATTAAGTAGTACAGTACGTATCAATGCAATTATAACTAATATTTAAAGTTATATGTCATATTTACTTGACAACTATTAAATAAATTCACAGTACGCGCCCTATTTAAATAATCTGATTAATTAAATCACTCTACTTAACCTAAGTGATTAAGCTAATTAAACAAGTTCATTGAAGTAACGTTTTAATCCGGTTAAACATATAACTCTAATAACTATTACTTAATTACGTAAATACCATAATTATACTAGTTAATGACATTTGTATAATTATACTTAGAAAATAATCTAATTATACTGATCAATGAAATTCATGTTATTAAACTAAATAAATAATCTACTTACATTAACTAATCAAATTCCTATAATCAAACTAAGCCAATAATCTACTTCCGAAGAGAGTAAGCAAATCTACTTCTTAACGTACTAAACAAATAATCTAAGTACTCTAATTACTCTAATCTAATTACTCTAATTACTCAAACATAAGTATTAATTCACTACATAATCTAAGTATTACCTGAGGGCGTTGCTCCTCTGCTGCTACTCCTCGTGTTGCTCCTTTGCTGCTGTTCTTCTCTTCTCACGCTGATGCTTCTCAACTCTACTGCTGCTCCCTTCTCTTCTTATAATGATGCTTCTCAACTGAAGCCAATGAGCTCATTTATTCAACACCAACAGGCACGAGACCCCGCACATGTCACAACCGCACTGAAAACAACGACAAGACGCGACGTGAGATGCCGAAAGCAGCACATGGGGGCCAGCCTATATTTGGCATCTCAGGTGCCGAATATGGCACTGTTCAGAGTATTTGGAACCTGAGGTGCCGAATACAGGCTATTTTTTGACAACTCAGGTGTTGAATACGGTGCACAGTGCCGTATTTGGCACCTTAGGTGCCGAAAACGATCAGGCCCACCTTTTTTGGTGCCTCGCATACCGAAACTGGGTTTTTGGTGAACGAGGTACCGAATAGAAATGCTAAATTTGCAAATTTATTAATATATTATCTATTTTTATAAATACAGTACCATATGTTATCTATTTTTGGATTTTGTATCCATTTATTGCCTTGTTCCTGATGTGGCAACCTAGGAAGTAGTATCACAGCCCTGTTGTCGTAGTTACCGTTTATATGGTCTTTTGTCGATCGTTGCATTTCAAAACATGGGCGGATCTGTAAACCGAAGCAAAGCAAACCTTGTATTTGGGTTTCATCCATCTTTTAATGCGATACACTCAACTCTCTGCGTATTCGGGAAATGAAAAACATGCTCTAGTTGTAACGTTATGTGTAACCATGGACACAGACAGTAAATATATGGGGATTGGAAAGGCAAAGAGTTTGAAGTGAGGTAGCAGGAGGCGATCAGTTACTTTCTAGCGGGGCAGTGAAGATACCAACCTACATTTGTTTTCTCCCAAAAATCAGGGCTTGTCCAGATAAATATTGTGTCACATGATCAGAGAAGATAGGGTCGTGCATAGACTCGTAGGGGCGATTAAGCTTCGCATCAAGGCAGGGTGGCATGGATCAAATGCTTGCTTAGAAAAATGGATTTTGTTAGCACAATTGGGATTGAAAATTGCTAGTATGATGCTGCCAAGTCTGCAGAGATGCCGAGATACGATCGGATTGGAATCCCTATGAAGATCTCCGTAGTCTGCTCCAGTTCTATCCTTTACTAGTATTTTTTTTTTTTTAAACTATCTGTACTACAACAACGGAATTTCGTGATGCAGAAAAAACATTAGTTTGCAAACCACATGTTCCATGCTGGATGGAGCACGTACGCAAAAAACACAACAAATAAGCACGTAATTAGATGAACATATCCCTAGCAGTTATCTACACTACTGGATGATGCAACTATAGTTATTAAACTAGAGGGCGTCTCAAAACAACAAAACAAAGTTTTTTAAATCCTTAGTGAGATGGGGGGCAAAAACATAGGTCATTGTCAGGAGAGTTGGCGACAGGTAGGGGCTTATACCACCCTTTTCCAATCATGTGGTCTCCAAGTAGCAATCGGGCATTAAGACAGGAATTAAATTCATAATATTCGTGATCTTTTCGGGACCGCTATCTCTCGAGTCTTGATCGAGCTCGCTTGAAAAGAATTGGGCCCAAAATGTTTGCATTTTGCGCACTCGTAGTTCACGACAAGTTTTTGTTTCATGCCCCACTTCATTTTTCTCGCTTTTTCGCTCTTTTTGCTAAATGATAAGCAGGATAACGTACGTATAAAGAGACCTTTGCAAAAACAAAAGAAAAAAACTTACAGAGAGCAAGATTTAGCTCCTATCTGGTCACAGTTTATACATCATTAAATTTGATCAAGAAGATATACATCTTACCATTTTCTCAAGGGTTAGCTGTGTCTATGCATAAAATTTTCCTTTCAATGAAGAACAGTTAATTTTTTCATCGATAGAATCTCGATCTTGATCATGTGGGTCCACCATCTTCTCGCACCGTGAACAGCTGTCTTCGCCACTAGGTTACTGGCATCTATAGATAGTTGGGGGCTCATTAGCTTTGTGTATGGCAAAATACTTGATCGAAGTACAGATATCTATGTTAGCAAATGCCATCTATATTCATCAAATCTATTTTGACTAATTCATGTGGCCAACTATATGACCATATCTATGTAAATTAAGTTTTTTACTGAAGACCAAGGTTCGATTATCACAAATTATATGTGGATGGGTTATTTGTGTGGGTTTGTCGAATATATTTTCATCTATTGAAAACCATGACAGGGAGAGTGTAAGAGAGCATTCTAAACAACCATACCACCCTCTCAAAGAAAAAAGTGTAGCCAACTTGGTGAAATTACTGGAAGATGTCAGAAACCTAGCAAAACTCAGTGGGGAAATGGGCACATGCGGGGGCTCATGACCTCTGTGCATGCATGCAGCTGCAGAGATGACAGGAACAGCAGGACCCTACTTGCATCAAGCCATCAAGCCTACTTGTGAAATGGTCAGCACGTTATAGATGGTACACGAACACTGCCACACATATGACTGAAGCGTAGGATAGGGTTATGATTGTGGCATCACGCAGTGGAAGGGCTAAAGGTGTTTGGATTTTAGTGAAATTATAGTATGATCGACAAGCCAAACATAAGATAACATATTAAGATAAGATATTTTTTTAACGAGGGTTAACTATCTTTTCTATATTCTCAGAGCATGACTACGAGTACTCATCTCTAAATGATCTGTTTCCGTCAATGCAGATACACAGTAGTATCTAATATTTATAAACCTGAAAATAGTAGTCTGACTATAACTCTATTTCTAGTTCATCTAATTATAATATAAGTCTATCTGTAATTAACTTTTATACATATATTCGACATATATCAGAACAAAAAGGATTCAGAGGTTTACACCATAGCTCGGTCATACAAGTCGATCGTATGTGCAGCAATATTACATTGGTTCTTTTGCGAAGGAATGTATATGGTACTCTGCTTAAGCTCCCTGTTCCCTGTCCATGCTATGTTGAGCTTTCTGTCGAAAGCTAGAAACAAAACATAAAAGGTGGTGCATACTCAGTTTTGGGTGCCATCCATCACGTGGAAAGCTGTCCAGGTTTTTGAAGCAAAAGGGAAAAGTGAAAGGGGTGAAGAACAGCTTCAAGTAACATGGTAGTGTTCTTGGCGAAAACAAGCCGATCGAGTGCGTCATCTATTCGGAACCACTGCAATTGCATATACTGTTCGACTTGACAGAAATAATACGTCGATCTACACACTGAAACAGCTGAATCTTTTTCATGTATAGGTTAGGGGGTCAGCACATGTGATTTATTTGGTTCTACTAGTTGAGCTATCAACCTTTACTTAATTTTTTTTTGCCTCGCAAAACAAAACAAATCGAGATAAATTCAGTTTATTTAAATGTTTGTATGCTTTTATAACTGCATATATAAACGTATCCAATAAGTAGCATCCGCAATATCTATATATTTGCCCTCACATCACCCAAAATAGTTATCCTAAGCCATTCTGTTCTCAAGGATATGGTGAGGTAGATCAGCTTTCATTGCACGTGCATAGGCTATGAGGGCTCACATGCCTCTTAACATTTCTAATCGTATTCCACGTTGTTCATCATTGTTTTATCCGTCACTTATGACTAGATTTGTTCTATCCTTTGTGCTGCCCGTGTGGACGCTGTTCGGGCGGCACACACACTCCATCTGCCGTTTGCTTTGCATTTGTCGTCCCGTGATTTGTCCGTGACACATACATCTGGACCCACTTGTCATGGTCAGTTTTTCAGAGATGGAAATGACACGGGTGGCGAGTGGTTTCGGGAAGGGACTATTCAAACATTGAGGGGCATGCCTGTTTATTTTGTCGCTCTCCTCTCTCTCCAGGTTTCTCTCTCTGGCTCTCTCTCACTCACGGGCGATTTCCGGTTCCGGGCCTCAAATCGATTGATTACGGTTCATTTTTGGTGTTTGGTCTAGTGGGAGAAGTCAAAATCAGAAGGGGGAAAGGCACACAGGAAGGTGAGATCAATTTCTAGTCGATTTTGTGCCCCTCACTCAAAATCGGACTTTGGATTTTTTTTTGGAAGATTTTGAGTGTTTGTGCCTTTGATTTCAACGGATTGGAAACGGGGAATCTTCACGCACGAAGTCAACCTGGTTCATTTTGTCACCCCCCTCTATCAGGTTCGTCTATTTGTTTCTCTCTCTAGCTCTTTCTCACTCCCAGGTGATTTTGCTTCCCTCCCCCAAATCGATTTAATAGGGTCTATTTCTTGGTGTTTGGTCTAGTGGAAGAAGTCAAAATCGGGAGGGGGGAAGGGTACACAGGAAGGTGAGATCAATTTCTAGTTGATTTTATGCCCCACACTCAAAATTGGATTTGGGATTTTTTTTTGGAGGATTTTGAGTGTTTGTGCCTTTGATTTCAGCGGATTGAAAGCAGGGGGATCATCGCACACAAAGTTGACCTAGTTCGTTTCATCATCGCCCCTCTATCAGGTTCGTCTATCTGTTTTTCTCTAGCTCTTTCTCACTCCCTGGTGATGTTGCTTCCCTCCCCGAAATCGATTTAATAGAGTCTATTTTTAGGTGTTTGATATAGTGGGAGAAGTCAAAATCGGAAGCAGGGGAAGGGCACACAAGAAGGTGAGATCGCGCACCATGATTCTAGTCGATTTCGTACTCCTCACTCGAAATCGGATGTGGGATTTTTTGGGAGGATTTTTTAGTGTTTGTGCTTTTGATTTTCAGCGGAGTGGAAGCGGGTGCATCTTCACGTAAGAAGGCGAGTCGGTTCGTTTCACCACCCACCTCTATCAGGTTTCTCTATCTCTCTAGCTTCTTGTTTTGGCTCGCGGGCGATTTATCCCAAATTGATTTTTAGTATATTTAGTTGGTGTTCCAATTGGAAGTTGAAATTGGGGAACACTACATGAAAAATAGACATAGCTGACTGGTGATAACCCTCATGGGTGATGGGTCCCGCACCCGTCATACCGAACGCATCACTAATGAGTCATTATGGGTGATAGATACAGACCCGTCACTAATGTGGTCATAGCTGACGGGTCACAACTTGACCTAACACTAATGAATATCATAGGTGACGGGTCACAACTATGACCCGTCACCAATAACTGAATATAAGTGACGGATCGTAACAGTGATCCCTCACTTATGATTGATGAATGTGCTTCGCGTTTTTTAGACATGAAAAAAAAGTCAAAAAATGGCTTGGAAGATTGACGGATTCGGAGAATTTTTTGAAAAAAGTGTCGGGTTCGGAATATTTTTCAAGGCCAAAAATGAATTGGAAGATTGAGTTCTCGCCCCCGGAAGTTTTTGCGCCATTTTTGAACATGCGTTTGTGTCCATAGCCGCCACCCATTACATCAAAATTGAGCAAAATTGTACAATAATTCCTATTCTAGTGCTGCTGAGGTGAGAAAAAATAAGAGAAAAATAAAAAAAATTAGCATCATATACATATATATATATATATATATTCTCAATGTTGTATATTATATATATATACACCCCTGATGAATAGAGAAAAATAACATAGAATACACATATATATGAGTATATGTTTGTACTACTATAAATATATATGCACACACATGACAGAAACCAGGAGTACATGCACTTTTGCACCACATGAAATGATAGCTCCATATATCGATCATGTACATCTATAAAAACAATCATAAATTTTGTGTATATATATCTACATAAACCTAAGTATATGAATATCTAGAGGTATATATATACACACAATACATGAAATGGTAGCTCTATGTATTGATCAAGTCATTGGTGACGGGTCATAATTTAGCCCGTCACTAATGACTGGCTAGGATGACATGTCAGTGATGAGCTAGCATTGGTGACAGGTCAAGTTGTTACCCATCACCAATGACTGGCTAGGATGACCCATCACTTATAAGTCGTAATAGGTGACAGATCACAACTACGACCCGTCACCTATGACTGACCTAAGATAACCCATCACTTACGATAAGTCATAAGTGACGGGTCACAACTATGACCCGTCACTTTTATCATCAGTGACAGGTGTCACTTATTTCGTGTCTCTTTTGTCTATTTTTCATGTAGTGAAAGTTGAAAGTCGAGCGATGTACCTCGCACCGATAGATGGGGGTTTCTGATTTAGCTCTGACGATGGACATACCTTGCGCCCATCGACCATATTGAGCAAGCTTCGTGTTCATCGAGCGATTAATTGAGATATGTAACATGCCTATTATGGCTAATTTTGTTGTTTGTTCTTGCTTATTTCCATTTCGTGCCCTTTTTTTGGTTACTAGTTTTGTTTCGGATGTCATGCAAGTTTGTGAGGAAAATCAATAGATGAATTAGGAGATGATGTAAATAGTAGTATTGCTGCAGTTATCGAAAAAGGTTTCCATGCCAGTTTATTCTTTGGCAAAAAAAATTCTGACCAACTGTTAGGCATTGAACATTTGACATATGAAGTATGCATGTTTTGGGCATTGTACATATCTCTTTTTTGCTCGATTTGTTTTTGTTGGGATGAACATATAGTTTCTTCAGAAATAGGGGTAATAAAAGTTAGTTAATACCAAGCTGGTTTTGATATGGATTCAATGGTCTGAATTGTAAATCTGAATGTTAATTGGTTAGGATAGTTAATTTGAGGCACACATTCCACATGATCCAAGTTTATCACTTGTTTTCTCTTTGGTTGTTGGATTTTTTTTTTTTGCTTGGCCTACTTAGATATTGATAGCATGCAGCCAGGCACAAGCTTGTGTTTGCCGTTGTTTATTAGGAAATGGCAAGGATAAATGGAAAGAAAAAGGATGTTCCATCTACTCTCTAGGGATTCGCATGATAATTGTTTTACAATGATAAGCTGATAGCAAGTCATCTAATCTCTAGGGAGAAAATGCTTGACATTAAAATAGAACTTGCCTCAATCATGATAAAATATTGCTTAAGCATTGCATTTATACAGAAAAATTCTTATCTCAGTAATAAAAGAACTGCTTATGATGAGTAAAAAATGCTTGTCAAAAGATACAATAATGCTTGTAAAAAAATGCTTATGAATATAATAAAATGCATAATAATTGTAGCAATTGCTTTCAGATTCCATAAAACTTGCTTTATCATATTTCCAAAAAAAATGCACCTCATTGAATTCAACATGGCACGTGAATGCATTAAAAAACCCAATGTAGTACATATCTCTATGCATGATTTGCTAGGAAGAAAATAGTGTCTAAATGAAATCAAGAATTAGTTGTACGTACCCCATTCTTCGGCTTCCCAAGATGATTGCTGCATGATGTAGATGCAACATCATTTTTATTATTTGATCTGCCATTACCTAAAAAATAAAAAAGGAAAAATTGTACAACATAAGCAACACATCATTTGTGCATTAAATATATATACAGATCAGTAAGAAAGAAGCATATGATAAAAAAGAGTAAATTCCTTATCCGTCACTGAAAATTTTATGGACCCACATGTCATTGACACATCAGTAATAAATAAAAAAATGGTAAAATTTTTAGTGGCAAATAAGGAATTGCGCCCCAAAAAAATGCATACACAAAAAGACTATTCAAATGTGTATGTGTCATGCATATAGAGTCGTGTTTATTTAGCAGCATGTAGTAAAAGCACAAAATAAATAAGAACATATGCAACTCATTTAGCAGAAACCAGAATTGTATCTTAGCAGTTCTGAATGTTTTTATTTAGCAAAATGTCGTAAACTAGAATTGTGCGCTTTCTTGAACTTGCTTTTAATGATCACCGAAAATGCTTATAGTATATTACGGATTGCTTTTAGAAATGCTAAAAATGCTTCCATTGTATGCATATCTTCCATGATGGACTTGAACCTATGCCTCATGATGAAACCAGATATAGCATGTTTCTACCACATATAATTAGATTGGTGCAGGGGCATCTAATGCAAATGATTTGGATTTACTTATGGTGTCAAAACTGAAGCTTTCATTAGAGGATACTCACCTTGCGATCCAAGCATTTTTTCTATGGGTGCAAATGGTGGTGCACAGAGTGGTGGTTTTGCAAAGGCCAGGATTTAGAAGAAATTTTCTCATCACCTCAAGAGCCTTATGTTGGCCTCACCTTTGATACTACAGAACATGCAATGCCTATGCTAAACCGAACATGCTTGTGCTAATCCAGGAAGTTGCTTTTTATGACATGAAAATACTCACATATTTGCATATGTTGATTTCAGTACTATATGAGAGTTGCTTTTTATATAAACCAAATATGCTTATCATAATTCAGGAAGAGTGGTAAGCTGTGTACCTATTTAAAGTTGAGCTTCCCCCTCAAGTTCCTAACATCATTGTTTTTATGTGTGAGCCATTTGTAAAACATCCACAAAAGAGGCCACACATTTTTTAATTTTTGTCTACTAAATATTTGGTTGCAATATACAATTAATGATTCACATGATCATTGTTTTACACATGATAAGCTGATAACAAATCATCTAATCTCTAGGGAGAAAATGCTTGATATTAAAATAGAACTCGCCTCAATCATAATATAATATTTCTTAAGCATTGCATTAATGATTTGTGGATTAAATAGTCTAAATTTTAAATCTGAATGTTCATTGGTTAGGATAGTTAATTTGAGGCACACAATCCATATGATCCAAGTTTAGCACTTGTTTTCTCTTCAGTTGCTAGAAATTTTTTGATTTCTTCTTGGCCTACTTAGATACTGATAGCATGCAGCCAGTTACAAGCTTATGTGTTGCCGTTGTTTATTAGGAAATAGCAAGGATAAATGGCAAGAAAAAGGATGTTCCATCTACTTCGCGTACCAATCATGTTGGGAAGCGCAATTATAGGGTATGTACAGCTAACTTTTTTATTCCTTTTTATGAAATTTTGCCCCTTTTTAGGATTTGTGTAAATATGATAAGCAAGTTTTATCAAATGTAAAAGCATCTGGTTCAAAACAATGATGCAATTTTTGTTCATTGATTATTGCATTTGTGCATGTAGTTCTCTACTATCCCATATGCAAGAATTTTCAACCTAAACCTGAACTTATTAGTTATTTTTCTTCCCTAATGCTTGTTACCCAAAACATAGCATCATTAACCCATCTAACTATCTAAGGAAATATGTGTATGCCCTGTGCATTTGTGCATATGCAGTATGGATGCAATAGGGATAGAACACCTTTTTCTTCTGCTTCGGATCACTCAGTTGTGCATGCTTGTTATCCAAAACATGGGCTAGGTGATTAGTAGTTGCTCTATTCTTTTTTTAGCGAACTGTAGGGGTGAAGCTAGTAAGTAGTTATGAACAGTGCATTTTTTTTGAAAATATGAAAAAGCATGTTCTGTGAAATCTAGAAGGAATTCTTTCATAATCATTATGCGTCATCCATTATGCAACTTTTTTACTTACAAAGCGCTAATGCATGCACACTAATTATGTAGTTTCTTTTTACTCATATGGTTTATGCATGCACATTGATTATGCAGTTTAGTAACCAAACCATAGATTTTATTTTTTTACTCTCCTTTATTTTAATTCAGGGTGCCAAAAATACAGTTTCACCAGCAAGACTTGTTAAATTATACAAAACTATGTCCCCTGAGCAGCGAGACATGATAGAAGGCGTTGGGTTTGGTGGGTTGCTTAATATCGGAACTAGTGTGTTGGTTGTTGATCTCACCAATTGGGTGATAAGGAATTTCCAACCTGAAACAAGAGAACTTGTGATACCTGGGAGAGGGAGGGTGAGTGTTGCAACAGAAACAATTCATAAGATTTTGGGCTTGGGGAAGGGAATAAGGTGATCTCTGACTTCAAAGTTGAAGCCATCAATATCATTTATGAGGAATACCAAACTGATGATGGGGTGGCACCTTTGATCAAAACAATTGTGAAAAGACTTGAAAACAATAAGAATGCATATTAGCATTACCTTAGGTCTTGGCTTATGTTGGATGTGTCCACATTCTTGTGCCCAACCACTTGTCTATTCATCAGCCCAAAGTGTTATCCTGTGTGAGGAACCATCTAGATCGTATTCTAAATAATCATTAGGATTGATCTATAACATAATCATATCCATAACGATTAACCAGAATCCAATTTCAGTACTCCCGATATGTGTTTTGTGCCCAAGATCGGAACGCATGTCTTTCCAACATATAACATCACAACAAAGCTTTAGAAAGAGCAAGTGATTAAAATTATATTACAAGTTCTTAAACACTTAACCATTTACACAATTTACAACACAAAGAAGCTAGGAGGGTAAGGAACAGATCACCTCCTAACCAAAACTAGAAACTACGCAGCGGATGATAATAACTATTAACACCAAAAGCTAGGTGAAGCCATATGCCCTTAGGATCCACCCAAAAGCACGCCACACGAGCAGTTTGCACTACTCATTTCTACCATCTACATTGGCGGGCGTAAAGTAGCCAAACACGAGGTCCTCCTCACTGACAGTACCTAAAAGAGCAGCGTGAGTACGAATGTACTCACAAAACTTAATCCATAATGAGTACATATAATAACCCGATTGCAAGGATTATGCATTGAGTCATTAAAAAGGAATAGGCCACAATGTTAAGTAAATTCACATGCGCAAGCAACCTTAACACCTATGAGTGAGCACCTATACTTAACCACATATACTTTTCTACTATGTAACCCTCGACTTGCATATAAACGTAAATGGAACCATCTCATGAACATGAACATAACTATAACATAACTATAAATCGAACCATCTCAAACCCATCCCATCCAACCATACCACTTAGCCCACATTTGCAACTCTACGACTGCTGCAAATGGACAGAAGCATGGTCATAACTGACAGCGTGGCAATTCAAAGTGTTCTTACACCCTGCATGGGGGTATAGCTTTACCCACATGACTCGATGACCATTCGGATTGAGTGGCCAAATAGGCTCACACAAGGGGGTACTCGTGTCAACCTTTCTCATACCTGCAACTACCCACTTGCACATGCCTTTATGGCATCGGGGTTACCATGAGCGTGTCCTGAACACATCCGGCTCCCCGCCACCTTGCTTCCTATTTTCTTTTTTTCTCTTACACGTCATAGGAATGCACGACAAGCGTCAGCACTACGTATGGTAATCATCTTGTCTTACCATTAGATCAACATGTGGTTAGTACGAAAAGAGCTAGAGCCAACTGCAACAACGGATGATGCTTAAATGATGCAAGTGGTCTATGGTATTCGGGTTCTTCTCCCAAACTACACCGAGGAACTCCTACGGTGAAGAAGATACCCCTAGCACTATCCACATCTCGCCTCATAATCACAACTCATACAACCAACATAATTATCATTGCATTTATAAACAATAAGTAAGCCCTAAGCTCGCGAACAATTGTTGCACCATCGCTCGACTTCTACCGATGACCTATGCATTGCTAAGCATTTTGAATAAATCTTAAGTTAGACATCAACAAGGTTAACAAGGCTACAAGGATATAGATAATCAACAACTCAAGGTAGAGATAATACAATTCAATATAGGTTCTACCCATATGAACCCGACATCGACTCACTAACCATGCAAAGGTTCATAAGCGACAACATATCAATTTAGACTCCATTCAACTCAAACAAAGGTGCAATATACTTAGATGCTTGCCTTGCTGCTTTGGCGGTTGCCTGATACTGCTCGCACAACACTCGCAAAATTCCTATAGCTCGACGTCACCTTCACTCGCTTGGACCTTCGTCGTAACGCTCTCTAAATGAATCAAGAACTCATTGCATAAACAAATGAACGATGAAAAATGTGTAAATGATGCATGCTTGGATAATAATAAGGCACCATGTTTCAAAAATGTTTGCCAAATACCACCAAATGATTAGGGTTCTGAAGTTTGAAACCCCGAATGAGATAACCTAAGTGCACAAAGCCTTAAAGAGCTGGCGGTCTGACCGACGTGCAAGGGGGGGTCAGACTGTGAGCATGCAAAGAATTTAAGGCACTGGCAGTCACATCAAAGGCATGATGGTAGTCTAACCGCCAACCAATAGTCAGACCGGCCCTAACGGCGGCCTGACTCCCAAATTTAGATATTTTGAACCGACCTACTAGTGGCCAAACCGGCCCTAGTGGCGGTCAGACCGCCAGACCCCGCCAGCAGCACCTTCGTGAGGTCATCGGCGAGGACTCCGATGAAACCTTCAATGACAAAGAGCACCCATGTACTCAATAGGACTAAGGGAACATATTCTATGATTGTTTGACATGCACGATTCGAACACGTAAAACCCCACGAATAAGATCTAGGCCTAGTATTCACTATGGTTTCACGGTGAAAATCAAAATAGTGATCACCTAGGGCTAGGAAATAATGGTAAAATGGTAGGGGGATGTTTACCTCGGTGTAAAGGAACTTTGTATTTGATCGGAATCCTCTAGGGAAGCTTTGATCCATCAATTTGACTCCTAGAGGGTGAATGAACTCGCAGAGGAAGAAACTGCAAGGAAACCCTTCTAGAGGGGAGGGAAGGGGGAAGAAGCTCAGGGAAGTCCTCCGGGAAGTTCGTTGGAGTCCCCACCTCCGATCTTTGGCTTTCGACATGTCGATTTGGAGCTCTCTCTCTCTCTAGGGTTTGTTGGAGTGAGAGAGTGAGACAGTGAATGAGAGGGAGAGAGGCAAATGAGAGAGAGAAGGAGTGAGATAGGTGATTGACCACTTAAGGGAGCCTCTGTGCGCTGGCGGTTAGACCACGGGAAGGGTCGGTCAAATCGTGGGAAGGCCACGTGGCTGTCCATCTGGTGGTCACACCGCGAGAAGGGTTTTTGCTAAATTTTGTTTTAATTTCCTGCTCTTTTATTTCTTCTTTCTCCAAGGTATTTAGGGTCTTCCTATCTCTTACTATACCATTTTCACTCCTGAAATATTCAAAATAATAATTAATCGCATAAAACATGCTGCCATGATGATTATGCATACTTAGTCCTGTAATTAGCATTTTGGAATGTGACATCCTGCATTGTGCAGTTTATCAAAAGTTAAGGAGCTCAATTGGTGTCAGTATGTAGTAGATTCACTGAAAACTTCTGTACATAAAATACAGACTAGGAATTATATCAAAGGTTACCTCTTCTTTCTTGTGGTAAGCCCACCTAACTGTATAAACATTGTCATTTAGTATATTTTTGCCTTTTTTTTGCTAATCACATTTTTGTTAATTATTGTATGTTTTTTATTCATTTGTACGTGTCACATCCGGTTTTAACGGACAAAATCAAGTGCGGCTTATGTGTACCCAGGAAGCTTAACACACATAAGGACATCATAGGTGAAGTAATAAAAGCAATATCTTAACTTACAACCATTTACTTCTTATAAAAAGACTTCACCTAAACAACTTTAATAACTAAATGGCAGCATCTAATCAACAACAACGGGACGAAAGCATCGGCGATCAAGCACTCCACAGGCACCGACTGGAAGACACGCTCTTAGAACACCAGGTAGTCATCTTGGAAATTTTCAAAGTCTTCCACTGAGTAGCATATGTATTGTGTAAGATAGCAAGGGTGAGAACATGGAGTACTCAGCAAGTGTAGCAAAAAAATAATATGTAGTCTTACAACAAGAATAGGCTAACACATGGTATATTTGCATAAATGCGAGTAATGAAAAGATATTTGAACTCAAAAAGCATTAAATAATTATTAAATGAATGTAACTCATAGAGTCCATCCAGCATACAAGGCTCCCCACCTTGCATACCATAACTGTCTAGTACTCCCTGTACCAAAATCACAACCAAACCCATAATCATGTGAGGATCCAAGTCTCCCATAACCGCGAGCACAGCTGTTATAACAGCTTTTGCACTTTGCAGAGGTTGTCCAGCTTTCCCCACAAGTCAGTGAATTCCAAGTTGTCGTGTTTGCAAGACACTTAACACACGCCAGTGGTGTGCCACCAAGAAATCACTAAATGATATTTTCCACTAACCAGAGCCTAATCCAGTATGCAACTGCCCACTAGGTTTCACCGCTAGGGTTTATGCATACCCAGAAGCCCCCTTTTGTGCTGACACAACAGACACTGGATAGAGTCTAACTAGTATGTCATGCATTACCCATATCAGCCTCATGGTTGGTACGTTACTTCTTGGGCTGTTTCTCCACGAACCGGTCCTTACTTACGTTACATGAGCAAACACTAAACCAATATCATAACCATGACAACCACCAAAACCACTTTGCTCAAGGCCTAACGTGCCATATTGCTAGACCATTAACAATTTAACCACCATTGCTGCATATGTTCATTAGTCAAGATTATAATACTTCCTAGTATCCCAAAAGCATGGATAACCAATGTACCCAACAAAAATACCTAACCATAAACCATCTAGGTTCCAATGGATGATAAGGGAAAATCTAGAGAAAAACCCTTAACATAGGTGACTACCCATCATACTGACAGACACTGCATGTAATTTGTAAAACAAAACATTTAAATCATAGGTTCAAGATGATCAAGGACACTTGCCTTCTCCTTACTGCTGCTCAGTGTACTCTTGCTCCTAGTCTTGACGTTCCTCAAATTGATCCAGGACACTGTCGACTAATCGCACAATTACCGGCAAAGCACACAAACAAAATACACTAATAATAGAGTACAAAACAAAATAACAACAAGACAAAATCTATCTAGAAAGATAGAGCTCAGAGAAACGAATCTAACAGCGCAAGAATCGCTTAAAACGGAGCTACGACGAAAAAGATACACTAAAATCAAGATTAGGGTTTATTTCATAAAAGAAAAAGACTAATTTGTTATTAACAGAAAGGTTTAGGGACCTTTTTGTAAAAATAGAGGGACCTATATGTAATTTTAGAAAAGCTTAGGGACCTAAGTGTAAAAGGATAAGGCTCTTTTTTAATTACAGAAAAGTTCAGGGGTCTATTTGCACAATTACCAATTTCTGGGAATTATTATATTTATTTTTGTATTGAAAATCCTTGGAATATTGCGTGGCAGCTGACTGGGCAACATGTGGCTGACATGTGTGCTGGGTGGCTAAGGTGGCAGCTGAATTGGTAGGTTGACAGGGCAGGTGAGGTGGCCGAGGCTGACTGGGATTAAGTGGCGTCCACGTGGCAAGGTCTGATTGGTCGTATAAATCGTAAGTTTAGATCTAATATGGGCCCTTGGCTTTAGATCGGACAGCTCGGGATGATTGGCTGGCCGGGGAAAAAGGGAAGCGGTAGTGCCGAAGGTTTCACAGCGGTGAAGTCGCCAGAGCAGAGCGGAAACCTCGTTGTCAATGTCGGATCTCGACGGCGAGCGGTGGAACAGAACCACACGCGCATGTGGAACACGATGGAGGCCTTACCTCGGGTAAGGCAGGGCGGGAAGAGGGCTAGCAACGGTGAGGGGTGGCGGAGATCTCGGATCTTCATCGGTGAGGGCGCTCTGGCGATCAATTGGTGACGATTAGGGTCGGAGAAGCTTCAGCGATCTCAAGGGGTTCTTCTGGTGGACTCGGGCGACTCTGGGATTCTCGGGGTCGTCTCAGCGGTGAGCTCGATCGAGAACGGCAGCGATGGCTTCGGTGGCGAGATGAATCTCAGTGAATTAGCACAGGAGGCGACAACTTGGCTTGGGAAAAAAGTAGAGGGGCATCGTGTACATATATAGGCGGCAAAAGGAGGCTCGGGGCGTAACATGACTCTAAAGGCGGCGGCGATTTCCCGTTTCGACTTGGCGGTGCGGCGGAGACCGACTTGGAGACGACGGATCTGACGCGGGGGTCCCACTTGGCAGTAGCTAGGGCGAAAACGGCTTCAGCGCAGGGCGTCTTCGGGCACGAGTGCGGCAACACGGCTAGGCTGGCTCGGCGCAAGGGCGCAGCTCAACAGAGCGAGGACGCGGGCTGGCGCAAGCGAGCTAGCGCGGGGAGATGGGCCGAAATGAGGAGAGGGCGGCCTGAGGAGGTTTTAACCTTTTTCTTTTTCAATTCATTTTCAAAAGCTTTTGAATTCAACTTAAGCACTCAAATTCAAACCAAAAACAACCAAATAAAACCAAGGGAGACCAAAATACCTAAAAACAGCATGAATGCACTTAAATGAAATATTTCCTGTGTCAAATTGGATTCTCTTTTTATGAAAATAGGGTTTTGCCCTTTTTTAAGGTTTAAAATTAAATTAAGTTCTAGCAAATTTTATAAATTGACATAGATTGAAAATTAGGGTGTTATAGTACATGTATTGATCTTGACTCATTGGATGTTCCAAATATTCAAATTCCTAGTGGTCTTCCAAGAGTTGTAGCTTGGAAGAGGGCAGTCATTGATAAGGTTATCAAGCTTGATACTAATATAGATGGCACCTTCGGGAAACTAAAGTATGTGAGGCTTTTTTTCTACATTTGCATTTTTTTTGCAAATTAAGTTTAACAATAGTTTGAAACTTTTTCATTCAAATAGGGGGGCACTGATCTTTTGTTCTTGTTCACTATTTCTGTTTCGAATTAAGCAAGGGGATCACTCTATTGTTCAGGAATCATTACTTGGATAGATGGAATACATTGAGAGATTTGTTGCATCGAAGGTTAAACCAAGTCTATCATCTCATATTTGTAAAATATTGTTTGTAGACTTTCTATTATGGCAGTATTGCATGGTAAATACTAGCATTGTGGCAGTATTCTCCAGAAATTAAAGTAGTACAGACTGATACTAGTAGCTTAACTGATATATGTTATTCTTTTGAAGCTTAAGTAGCTTAACTGATATATGTTATTCATTTTAGAATTAGTAAAAGCTGATACTAGTATCAAGCTGAAAATTTGCAGCAAGCATTGCTGCAAATGGCTATCAACCAACTTTCAAAATGAGTCATAGTGCAGGACAACCTAGGGATCAATCTACTTTGGACACCTGAAAAAAGGTTAACACAGATTTATTTTCTGTTATTTTGTTCATAAGCAATTCATTTATAAATGGCATGCCTTTTTTATGAATATCATAAGCATATCTTACTTTTCTATTATTTAGTTTGAGTTTTTTTCTTCAAGTTGTGAAATATGTTGAAACATTTTCTTTCTTTCTTTTTTAGAAAAAGAGGATGTTATCTGATGCTGTCAGCAAAGTTTGTATTGGTATCACAGAGCTTGTGGGCAACTTTTTAGGAGATGTTTATGAAATTATTGAAGGAGACAATCCCATTGATCAAGCTGAAACAATGTTTAAAAGATCTAAGCGGATAAAAATTAGCAAAGAAGATAAAGATCATGATGATGAAATATCTTTGGTTTCTAATTATTAAGAGGAAGAAGATGGCGACGAAGATTATGAATCAAGCTAAGACAATGTGATTGATGAGAAGGAGTAGGATTCAGGTGCAGATGAACATAGAGAAGTAGAAGATGAAGAATTGGGTCAGGAGGTGGGAAACCCAGCTAATGATGATGCAAGAAAAGGGCCAGCCGACGGTGAAGGTAATAAAGAGATTGAAGTTTTGCTTGTCCGCCGATCAAGGAGGATCAAGGTTTTGGAATCAGGGCATAGTGAGCCTCACAAGGAGCAGATAGGGGGTGACAGTGTCCCTATTAAAATGGATGCAAGCCTTGGGTCACATGGCATAATCAATATTGCTAAAATTTGTCCTCAACCTTTAGCTGTCATCCCTAATCAAAATTCAACCAGAGAAGATGAGAGTTTATCACCAAGATAAAGGAGTTGAAAGAGCATGTGGCCAAAGTTGAAGTTGCCCGAGACATTTGGAACTTCATCAAATATTGGTACAAGCAACACATGAATTTCTCACCCCCCCCCCCCAATTGCAACATCATGAAGTTCATTGACCTTGACTCACAACAAGGTGAAGTTGTATATCAGTTTACAAAGAAAGGTAGGATGGTAAATTGTACAAAGGAAATTCCTGCAACAAAAGGTCTTTCACTTGAACAAGACTTCTCTACACACAGCTGGTTAGATGATTTATCTTCTTAGGAGCTAGAGAAGCTTTTAGAAGATGCTGAAAGGTATAGGCAAGTTCGAATTGATGAGTCTTCTTCAAGGACGATGAACATAGATGACAAATCTAGAGCAAGCATCTAAAGAAGCATTGAAGTGTCACTAATTGAAGACCTTCAAGACAGAACCCCAACACCAAGTATTCGTGAACCTCCTAGTGGTGCAAGAATGTCAAGTCCCAAATTCATAATTGCATGATGAAGTCTAATTATGTGTCATTAGCATCATGATTAGTTTTGAGACAATTTATCTTGGAACGCTAGTACAATTCGTTTAAAGTCAATCAGGCGGCATAAAGAATTTCGGGAGAGAAAAGAATGGAATTGGCATTTAAAATGGACCCTTTTCTCTAACACGTGGACCCACCTAGCTGGCCCCACCACCTCTCCCTTCACTTGGGCAACACCCACCTGCTCCCCCTCTCTCTCCCTCACTCCACTCCCGTGCTCCCTCTCTCCTCCACCAACCAAGCCAAGGAGCAAGAGCTCTCCCTCCCTCTCAAGCTCCCTCTCTCCTTCTCCCCCAAAATACCACCTCAAGAGAAGGAATCGAGATATGCATGTGGAACTCATGTAATCATGAGCTCATGAGCTATCCATCCATCCAATTCATTTTTGTTTTTTCGAAGGATTCGAGTCAGTTTTGATGTCTTTTGGTGTTCTTGGTTGAAGCACAAGGAGCACTGGCATTCTTCCTCTTTCCAAGATTTTCCTCCTTCAACTGACGGTCCCCAAGCTCGACAAGGCATCTTGGGTGAGTCTCCTAGGCTCACATGGCACAGATGCACGTTTTCTTTGGATGAATCCTGAGTTTGAAGCTTCGGTTGCAAAGTTCTTGAGCTTTGGAGCTAAAATGAGGATTTGGGTGAGTTTTGAGTTAGGAATCATGTTGCTAGGTTAGTGAGTGAGTTCTAGACTCTATAAACTCTCTCAAACATGTTCCTCTTTCATTTGGAGAAGCTCACAAATCAAATCGGCTGAGATTTCCTCCTTGAAGCAGCCTCTATGGACAACACAGGTAATCCGGATTGACTCGGATACTCTGGGTAAACTTGGAGAAACCCCATTGAATTGTTCTTAGTAACTATGGCAATTTAGGGTGCAATTTGAGTCTAGAACCCTTTGTATAGTGTATATCCATGTTTTGGTGGAATAGATTTAGCATGCGACTTGAATCGACCGGGAAAAACACTTTAGAACTCATCTCAGCTAGAACCCAGATAGTCCGGATCAATCTGGAGTGTCCTGCCTAATTTGGAGCATCTAGACTCGACCCAAAGGGTCCGGGTAAATATCCAAGAGCCCCACTTGGAGCCTCGCCCGGAGTGTCCAACAAATCCGGAGTATCTGGACTCACTCGGAGGTTTTGGGTTATTTCAAAAATGGCTAATCAAGAGCTCTCACCCAGAGGTTCTGGAACCCAGATACTCCGAGTTCAACCCGGAGTCTCTGGCCTCCTGTTACTTTTCCGGCGTTGTTTAGATCACAAGTTTTGTTATTCCTCCGTACGTCTTACACCTTTAGCTTGTTGTTATGCATATTGTAGTATACATTGTGCATTTCATTAATACTCATCATTGCACCCGTTCTTCTTTAGTGAATGAATAATCGGAGCATGTAGCGACCGTGGTTGAAGGTGATGCCAGTCTACCGGAGTTTTACGAGTGTTGCACGGATAGCATAAGGCAAACACCTAAGAAGCAATGCAAGCATCTAAACATACTTCTCCTATTAATTTGGATCATATGCGTCATATGTGATAAATTATGTTTTATGTATGTTATGCATGAGTTCGAGTCGATGTCTGGTTATGATGAGTAAAACCTATGTTGATGCACTAATCCTCCTATCTTGAATAATTGTTGATCTGTATCCTTGTAGCCTAGGTTTAATATGATGTTGTCCAACTTAAAATGTTATTTGTGATGCTTAGAAAGTGCTTAGGGGTTGATGGTGTCGGTTGGATGAGTGGGATGGATAAGGCGAGATGTGGGTGGTGTTAGGGGTGTTTGTCCTGCCCGGATGTAGAGTTCCCCTAGTTAGGTTGGGAGATGGACCCGGTCACCATAGACCGTTTGCATCGTTTAAGCACCGATCATTGTTGCAGTTAGCTTTAGCACCTTTTGTGCTTACCACACGTCGTATATGGGAACGATAAGCCAATTAGCTTTGTAGCTGTGGCTTTTTCGCATGCGGGTCGATGGTGTCATGTATGAGGTCGGTTGGGGTATCTAGTTTGCTCCAGAAGTAGTTCTGGATGACCCCCGCACCTATCAGCGCATGATCAAACGGTTGGGGCTTATTAGAAAAGGTGGACACAAGTACCCCTTGTATGGACCTGTGTGGTCATGCAAGTCGTATGTTTTTCAAGTCGTGTGGATAAATGAGTACCCCTACAGGGTGTAAAAATATTTTGAAATGCCGCACTCTCGGTCATGAGCATTCTTTTGTCCATTTGCAGCAGTCGTAGGGTTACGAATGTGGTTTGGTACGGCTGAGATATTGAGATGGTTCATTATAGATGTTACTACTATGGTTCCTTTTACATTATATTCAGTTGATGTTTATGGGTTAGTTTGTTAGACTATCCCCAACTATATTCCCTTTATTTCGTTTCCTTCCTGATTCCCTTCCCCGTTCCCATTCCCTTTATTTCCTCTCATCTCCAACAGCTTCCCTTCGAGGGAAATCGCGAAGGGAACGGAGAGAGAATCCCGTCCTGAAGGGAATGACCCTGGGAATCCCGTCCTGAAGGGAACCGTGAAGGGAAACCGTTGGGAGCGCTGAAGGGAACGGGAATCCCTTCACGACGGGAATCTGCCCATGAAGGGACTCCCTTGGGCTTGGTCTTACTTTGATCAAGTATAGATGCTCGCACATGTTTATGTCAAATTTGCTTTCGCATATGAATTTACTTAACCATATGGTCGTACTCTTGCTAACATCCCAATGCATAATCCTTGGAGTTGGGCTATTTATAAGTGTGCATTATGGATTAAGCCTTACGAGTACCGTCGTACTCAGCTGCTCTATAAGTTTTGCAGGTGAGGTGAAGTTGGTTTTTGGCTACTTCACGCCCGTCAATGCGAGTGGCAAGAATGAGTAGTGCATCCTACTCTTAGAGGTCGTGCGTTCAGGGTGAAGCCTAATGGCATATGGCTTCACCCATCTTTTGTTGTCTTTAGCTTTTGTTTCTGCTACATAGTTTCTTTTGTTGGTTAGAAATTGACCAGGTTTTAGTATCCTCCTTGCTCTCTTTTGCTGTAAACTATATTAACTTAGTGCATGCTTGAGAACTTGTAATATAATGTTAATTACTCGCTTTTTCTTAAACTTTGTTATGATGTTCCATGTTGGAACAGCATGTGTTCTGATCTTAGGCACAAAACACGTGATGGAACTACCAGAGCGGTAATCTAATTAATCGTTGAAGTCATGATTAAGAAAATGATTTACTTAATGATTAATTAGAATACTGTGTGGACAGTTCCTCATAGCATTGTACAGAGCTTGGTTTAATGAAGTAGCCTAAAAACGGTTAGAGCGTTGTTTAGTAAGTGTGTCAAACCTACTAAGCAACCCGCTAAAGTTTCCTTTATGCCTCTTCATGATTAATATGTATGAACTTGCTATACTATGCCCCTAAGTGTAACGTATGATTGAGTGATGCACTCGAATTATTTGTTTATGCATTGTGTGGTTTTCTCGTTGTGATGCATTTGTTGATTTTGTTGCATTGATGCATCTCGATAGTGGCAAATATCAGGAGTTCAACAGGTGAAAGGTAGGGGCCCGGTGTGTTCCATACGGCGATGTTACAGAAAGTGAATAGGTTAGCGATAATGTATGAACATCCACCATACGATGGTAGATATAGTCGTCTACTCATGTGGTGTTTACATGAGGTGTCCCATAAGGCGAAGGTACATGAAGTGAATACGTGGGTAACCACATATGAAACATCGCTTGTGTGGCGAGTTGCACAAGCACCATTCGCGCGAATACTTATCTCTTCATGTGAAAGGTGATGTATGTATTTGTAATGATTGTTTGGCGAGAGATGCATTCGGGAAAGAAACGTGAAGATGAGGATCGAGCATACTTTCATGTTCCATTGTTCATTTCGCACCATACCTTTGAACATGAATTTTTCTTGATATATGATGCCTTAGTGTGTATCACTTGTTTGAATCCAACATAGCAAAGATAGCATTGATCCATGTTAGAATTTGACTTTTTCACCTCTCTTTTATCTTATCGCCATAATAGGATGAAAACCCGCCAAAATCTCAGAGATTGTCCCAAGGGTTCCAATGAGAATAACCCCATGCCACCCCACCGCTGAGCATGGCAGATGTGTTGATGCAAATAGAGCAAAACCACCAAGCTCAAACTGCTCTTCTCGAGGTCCTCGTGGGCAACACGACCCCTCATGGAAGAGGTGGGGCCGGGCATCGAGATGACTTCATGGATTTCCTCAAAACTTAGCCGCCCACCTTCACACGAGCTGAGGATCCTCTGGATGTCGACCATTGACTCTGGACTATCAAGCAGAGGCTTGCTCTCCTCAGGTGCGAGGACCATGAGAAGGCGCTCTTCGCCACCCATCAGCTTCAGGGTGCGGTGCGCGCATGGTGGTCCAACTTTCTAGTCTTGCACCCCGCCAATCATCGGGTGTCTTTGGCGGTGTTCCGCCAGGCATTCCATGATTTCCATATTCCTAAGGGCCTTATGGAGATCAAGACAGGAGTTTATGGACCTCAAGCAAGGAGGCAGATCGGTGACGGAGTATGTGCAGGTGTTCAATCACCTTGTACAGTATGATCAGGATGAGTTCAACACCGATGAGAGGAAGTAATACCACTTTGTGAATGGTTTCAACTCCAAGATGCAAGACCGGCTATCGGCACATGAGTTCGTCAACTTCAACAAGCTAGTGAGCACCTTTCTTATGGTGGAGTTTAAGTTGAAGAACCACCAAGAGGAGAAGAAGCGCAAGAGGGTCCCGTCGTCCTCCATGAGCGAGTGTTTTCAACACATGAGGACGGAGAGTCAGCCTCCTCCATCTCACATGTCGACCTCAACTGCTCCACAGACAATGTGAATGGAGCATCGCCCATCTTTCTCTGCTCCTCAAGGATAGCCTCCAAGACTTGTTAGTTCTCAAGTGAGTGTGACGTGTGGCCTCAGCGGCCCGTGTTATAACTATGGGAACATCGGGCACTTCACCCATGATTGCCCTTAACCGAAGCTAGAAGCCGTGGTGACTGCTCCAAAGTCGCCACCCACTCAACTCGCTACACAATCCTCCCGGGCTACACACATCCCCAAGCGTGCCCAAGTGCGCCACACCACCATTGAGAGTTCTTGAGAGGACAAAAACGTGCTCATCGGTACGCTATTTGTGAATTCCCACATCACAATTGTTCTTTTCGATTCGGGGGCATCTCACTATTTCATTAGGGATAGTTATGTTTTGAGTCATAAGTTGGCTACTGAGACCCTGCCTTCCACCTATATCATTGATGGACTTGGAACTACGTTAAGGACCAACCGAGTTGTTTCGAAGGCCAAAGTTCTTATCGAGGGAGTTCAGTTTTGTACAAATTTGATTCTCCTTGACACTACAGGAGTAGATGTTATATTTAGAGACGAATTGGCTAAACAAATATGGTGCTCGGCTAGATTGTGCCAAGAGAGTCGAAAGGTCCCAAGGGTGATCGAGTTTGTCTTCGCCTTGGAGAGGGTGGCCTACACTTGTGTGCTCTTAAAGCGGACATAGCCACGGATCTCCTAGATATTCCAGCCGTCTGTGAATTTCCTGATATCTTTCTAGAAGAATTGCCAGGAATGCCACCTGACCGAACCGTGGAGTTCTCCATTAATCTATTGCCCGGTACAACCCTGATTTCAAAGAGGTCCTATCGGATGCCGCCAAACAAGTTAGCGGAATTGAAGAAGTAAATTTAGGAATTGCTTGTGAAGGGTTTCATTCGTTCGAGCTCCTCACCTTGGGGATGGCTGACACTCTTTGTCAAGAAGAAGGATGGTACTATGTGGATTTGTGTTGATTACCGTCCATTGAATGCCATCACAATCAAGAACAAGTGTTCACTCCCTCTGATTGTTATCATGTTCGCAAGTGCTTAGGTCCTCAGTAGAAGTCGAGTGGTGAAATATTTCATCGTTCGAAAGCATAGGATTTAATTACTTGCGCAATGATCATAATGATGGGTTGATGGTGTTTGTTGGATCAGTGGGGTGGATGAGGTGAGGTGTGGGTGGTGTTAGGGGTGTTTGTCTTGCCAGATGTGGAGTTCCCCTGGGTAGGTCGAGAGAGGGACTCCAACTCCGTAGACCGTTTGCATCGTTTAAGCACCGATCATTGTTGCAGTTGGCTTTAGCGCTTTTCATGCTTACTACATGTCATATATGGGAACGATAAGCCGATTACCTTTGTAGAGGTGGCTTTTTAGCGTACGGGTCAATGGTGTCGTGTATGAGGACGGTGGGGTATAGGAGTAGTTCTGGATGACCCTCACACCTATCGACGTATGATCAAATGGTCAGGGCTTATTGGAAAATATGGACATGAGTACCCCCTTCTATGGACCTGTGTGATCATCATGCAAGCCGTATGATCCTCAAGTCATGTAGGCAAAGGATTACCCCTGTAGGGTGTTAAAATATTTTGAAATAGCGCGCTCTCGGTCATGAGCATACTTTTGTCCATTTGCAGCGGTCATAGAGTTACGAATGTGGTTTGGTATGGTTGAGGTGTTGAGATGGTTCATTATAGATGTTACTACTATGGTTCCTTTTACATTATGTTTAGTTGATATTTATGAGCTAGTTTGTTACTTTGATCAGGTATAGATGCACATACATGTTTATGTCAAATTTGCTTTTGCATATGAATTTACTTAAGCATTTGGCTATATTCTTGCTAACATCCCAATGCATAATCCTTGGACTTGGGCTATTTATAAGTGTCCATTATGGATTAAGTCTAATGAGTACCTTCATACTGAGCTGCTCTACAAGTTTTTTGAGTGACGAAGAGTTAGTTTTTGGCTACTTCACGCCCGCCAATATGAGTGGCGGGAATGAGTAGTGCATCCTACTCTTGGAGGTCGCGCGTTCGGGGTGAAGCCTAAAGGCATATAGCTTCACCCATCTTTTGTTATCTTTAGCTTTTGTTTCTACTGTGTAGTTTCTTTTGTTGGTTAAGAGTTGAGCAGGTTTTAGTCTCCTTCTAGCTCTCTTTTACTGTAAACTATATTAACTTGGTGCATGCTTAAATCACAACTAACATGCTGGGTGTTTATCACTGGAACATAAAATTTGTGTATGTTCTACCTGGATGGTAGGGTCCAACTTCTGACTCAAGGGTTTTGCAAGATGTAATGACTTGCCAAGATGCTTTTGTTGTACCCAAGGGTATGGCTCCTTCATCTTGGTTGTTTGATGTTTCATTATTTACTTGTTTATTGGCTAACTCTCTTCCCTCATGATAGGAAACTATTACTTAGTTGATGTTGGTTACATTAATGGTCCTGGTTTCTAGCTTCATACCGATACACTCCCTATCACTTCAAAGAGTGGGCTGCAAGTCAACAACAGCTTAAAATTCCAAAAGAATTGTTTAACTTGCATCATGCTCGGGCTCAAAATGTGGTAGAGAGAACCTTTGGTTTGTGAAAGAAGAAATGGGCTATCTTGATCTTTCTTTAAAATAGAGGACCAGGTAATGTCATGTCCACACTGTATATTGTAGTTGACTATAACATTGGTTGCTTGTTTTGACACCATATTGCAGTTTTGATAGATTTGCATTTATTGCTTGTTGTGTATTGCACAACTTTGCAAGAGATAGGTAACATGAGATGGATGATATACTGTTGCATGAAGTGGATAATGATATAGCTGCTGCACCGATTGAGATCCTAGATGATGCTAATCTAATTAAAAGTGTTTAGTCCATGACTGAGTGGAACAACTTTAGGGATCAACTAGCTAATGATATGTTTGTTGATTACCAAGCGAGGCTTGGTTAACTGCTAACTGTTGGGGTATTTTGTGTGATAGGTAAATGGGATATATATTTTGTGTGACAGGCAGATGGGATAAATATTTTGTGTGATAGCTTGCTTTTGGGATGTATGGCTGCTATGTTATTTTGTTACCTTTCTTGTTCTTTCATAGTTGTATTGTTTTAGTTGATTAAATTATTGCCTAATTGCCACCTTTATTATACATATCATTCTAGCACCATGACTGAACCAAAATCAAAGAAAAGTCATAGGACTTACCTCACTTGGACAGAAGAAATGGATAGTGCACTCCTAGAAGTACTTGTTGAGCATCACAACAATGGTGATCATGTCCAAAATGGGTGGAAGCCACATATATACAATGCTGCAATAAGAAATGTATTGGAGAAGTGCAATGTGGATATCACAAAGGACAACATCATGGTAAGATGCAAGACTTTTGACAAGCATTATGAAGTTTTTAGCAAGATACTTACTCAAAGTGAGTTTGGCTAGGATTGGAAAAACCATAGGCTCTCAATTGATAGTGATGATGTCTGGACTAAATATATGGAAGTATGCACCATGATAACTAGAACTAGCTTGCATTTGATATTGATTTTTGTGACTATTTTACAGGCTAATAAATTTGTTGCTTGTTACAAGACCAAAGTTGTCAAGAATTGGGATCCAATTAGCACCATCTACTCCAAAGATCATGCCATAGGTCAAGCTACTAGCACAGGAGAAATGATGGCAGATGGTGCTAATCAGAACTCCAAGGAGGCCTCTCCTGAATCTCCCACAACGCCATCTCTGTTGGGAAATAGATCACGAATAGGTGAAATTCTTGTTTCTTTGCTTTGACACATCAAAGCAGCATTTTTCTCTACTTTGAAGTCAACCGAACCTTTGTAACTACTGAAGATTACTCCTCCCCGTGAGATCCTTGATGCACTTTAGCATATTCCAGATTTGAGGCATGATGATATGTTGCAAGCATATGGTATGCTGATTTGTGATTATCTAATTTTCAAAGCGCTTTTGGAGCTTCCCATGAACATGAGAAGGATTAGTTGTTGATGGAGATTGGGAAAAAGTAATAATGGGAAGTCATGGGATTGAAAAAAATGAACTAGTCTCATCTATTGTAATGTTTGTAGTACTTATGCTCTTGCTCATCGTTTGTGTTAGATTATGCACTTGCTGTGAGAAACTGGACTTGTATTTGAGCTGGAATGTTGTGAGAATTTATGGGCTCTATGAGCAGGCACAATGCACTTTTTCTTTGTATTGTTGAAGCATGGTGTTCTAATTACTATAAAATGCTTGTTTGTAAAATTTTTGTGCGCCTAGAGCATGTAGTAATATGTGCACATGATGTTTGTTGTTTTTGCCAATTTTTTTCAAGTTGAGCCATTGATCCTTGTAATGTACGTGTCACATTTTTCATTTTTAATTGATATATAATTATTTATGTTATTATTATTGTGTAATTTATATTTTCTACTATCCAAGTAAAACAAGTATTCATCAAAGTATAAACTAACAAAAGCATTCTACATATTCATATATACTCACTTGTTTTCATGTTCCAACTCTGAAAAGAACCAATTAATCAATAATGTACATCTACACAAGAATTGGAATTGGGAAGTTGAATGGATTCTAACAGGAAATTTCAAGTGCCATCCAAATATCTAAATTGGAATCATAGATCATTTCCAATTTAGCTTGATTTGGAATTAGTCCTCCATTTCCATAGACCTAATTCAATTTTGACATCCAAACGGACCCTAAGGGCAGGTCCAACGGGTAAGCTAGTTGCTAGTTCTTATTTTACAGACGTGGAGAGGAGAGAAGTGAGTGGAGGTGAAGATAATAGCTAGCTGCTAGCTTTTATTTTGCAGACGTGAAAGAAAATTTGGAGAGCTATCTCTCCATCAAAAGATAGCTCTAAGCACGAAGCTATCTCTTCATTAAGAGATAGCTCTAAGCATGAAACATGCTCCATCCTAACACATCTTTCCTCTGTGAGGTATGGAGAATTGAAATGATAGGATCTATATAAATTTTAAGAAATGTATTCTAATAGTTAAAGCTAGCTAAGTTGGAGAATCATGCCCACACTTTTGTTGCTACGTCACCCCCCCCCCCAGCGAAACATCCCAGGCAACTGGGATATCCACCTTTGCACCCGTATCTTATATTAGTAAAGCGCGTCATGAGTGGGTGATTTCGTAGAGCCACATAAGCGCAAAAACATCGGCTGTCGGATGTCGCTTGAACGGTTGGAACGGACGGGGCAGCCTTTGCGTCCACCAGCTGATGAGGAACGGCATCGGTGTCTCCCGCAAGTTCCAGAACCATTCGGAAGAGACGAGCATCAAGGTGGCTCCTATAAATCATGAAGCTGCTTCAGCGCACTTGTTGCTCGTCCTCGGATCTTGAGAAAACCAGTTGGGCATATGACTTAGTTTATTTATGATGAGTGATTGACAAGTTTATTAAGTTGGTTTGATGATCTTTGGTATTGCATAAGCATAATTGTGTGTGCCTATGTTTTAGACTAACAACAAAATATTGGAGTTGGATTGTTTGTCTTTGAGCTAGGAAATTTGCACTCGTCGGATGATCCGGTGCTAGAAAATTTGTACACGTCAGATAGTCCGGTGATGAGGCACTGTCCACGTCAGAGCATTCCAGGAGGCGGAATTCAGGAGTTCTATACACCGGATGGTCCGACGATAGAGGAGTGTACACCGAATGTTTCACTAGAGGATTTTCGAAGAAGTTTTCAGTGGAGTCAGAATTACAAGCCCCGGATGGTCCGATGATTTGAGGGCAATACATATCAGATCATTCGGTGTTCACAATTTTTTAAGTTCTTCAACAGAGAATTTTAATTTTGTCTAATTGGAGATGAAATTGGAGATACGCTCATGCTTGTCTTATGATGTATAGGTGATGGATACAACTTGGCGGTCAACGGTGGGATGATCATGGCTAAGTTAGGTGCTTGGTACTAGACGATCAAGGTGGCCGGATGGAGTTAAGGGTGATCCTAGCTCTACACGTGATATGCAAATAAAGCGTGAGAAGGTGGATGAAAACGGTATGTTGACAAAGTCAAGCAAAAGAGATAACGGTGCAAGTGACAAGACGGCCGAGGGATCGAGAGCAGGAGAGACTTACTAACGGTCAAGATCGCAAGACGGATTACATGTGTCAACATTGTGAGGTTTTCTTAAGGTGTAAGCAAGTGGTGGTGAGTCACGTTTAGAGAAAGTGGCCTCAAAACCGTAGGAAAGTGTGAAGTGCACGTGGCATCATCGTAAAGCTTGCATCGAGATGAAGCTAAGTCATGAAGACGCCATGACAGTTTGATAGACGAGAAAAAGATGGACGAAAATACCCTCGATAGTAGGTAGGAGTGTATTGGAAGAAATTTAATGGTTAAAAAACTTATGCTATAAATAGAGAGGAAGGGCTGTTTGAGCCCTTTAATCCATCCATTCGAGAGTTATGTGCTAGAATTTTAGTAGAAGAAAAGAAGAATGCTTAGTTTATGTATTAGATGAGAGTTTTTATATTAAAAAACACACTGTAATCTATCAAAATTAGAAAAAAAATAAAATCTATATTTCCTCGTACTTATATTCATCTCCTTCTAGTATTTATCCAGGGACCCCAACACAGCCCCAGGACCCTCCACTTTTTCAGACCCATTCTGCCCACTCGAGAACCCAAGAAGCCACACTTCTTTCGGTTACAGTGGTGATCTCTCTCCCTCTTCCTCTGGCTTTCTTTCTCTCTCACGCACATCCACAATGGGGAGAGCACCGTGCTGTGAGAAGGTGGGCTTGAAGAAAGGGAGGTGGACGAAGGAGGAGGATGAGATCCTGGCGAGGTACATCAATGAGCACGGGGAAGGGTCGTGGAGATCGCTGCCCAAGAATGCTGGTACGGAAGGACGAGGAAGAAAGAGTTCTTCAAGAGTTGCAACCTTTTTGCTTTTGTTTTTGTGCGTCCAGGTATAAGATTGATAACTGATCAGTTGCCTTCGTTGGATCGAAATTTCTTGCTGCAGGTTTGCTGAGGTGTGGGAAGAGCTGCAGGCTGAGGTGGATCAACTACCTGCGGGCGGGTCTCAAGAGGGGGAACATCTCGTCGGAGGAGGAGGAGATGATCATCAAGCTCCATGCCACCCTCGGCAACAGGTACTCATCACACATTCAGCTCACCTCCCTCACCCGCTCGAATTTGCTTGCAGACTCTTGTGTCTGGTTCCTGCATTGAGCAATTTTGGTAAAATTTCGTGCTTCCTATGCCGTCGAGGCAGTGCCTCCGTGACATATATCTAGATGATTAACTTGTGAGAATCAAGGGTCATTGTCTGTTTGGTCGGCAGAAAAAAAAAAACTGCAACGCCTCAGTCCAAATATATGCATATTTTTGCACATTTACACATAGGGATGAAAACAGAGGAGTTCGCAAAATCAGGGCTGCCTTATAGGAACCCAAAATTCTCAAGTTAATTGGGAAAAATATAAAAGTATTTTTATGGAATCAATTGCTGAGGGAAGGGGGAAAAGATCCAATTCATTTCACTTTCTCTCGTGGATTCAGTTGCTACGGACTTACAATGACCTGACATCCTTTTTGATTTAACACATCAATTTGCGCACGAGTTGGAAAGTAATTCAGGTGTATGTGTGTGTGGACGATGTAGCTATGCACTTAGGATATGCAATTTGGTTTTAGCTTCAAATCACTTGGGGGTTTACTTCAGGTTAAATGGAAAGACATGAACAAGCAACAATCTCTCTGCTATTTCTGCTAAAGTTCTTTCTTTTTTCTCTCCGTAAAAGCTGTGTCCTTGCTATTATTCCCTCCTTTGTCAAGAAGAAGAGAAGAGGGCAAAACGCAAGAAAAGCAAGTTCTTCTAACTTTTTCTCCTCCTCTAACACCCTTTTCCCTTGGTTCTTAGCCAAAACCGTGGCTAAAACACACTCATTTGAAGGCCTAAAACACCTGCTGCTTAGAAAGCTACTGCAAACTGAAGTGGCTTCCATCTTCTCCCTCCTCCTCTAGTCGTTTTCTCTTCTTTGTCGCTTTGCACCAAGGTGACTGGTGTCTCGTATTTTTCTATGCACCCTTGTTGGTCTCGTGCAAAAACTTAAAAAAAAAGGGCACAAAAAAGAAAGGGCAGGCGTGACCCACGCCCATTTCCTCTCCTGGACGTGGCTGAATCATTCGCCGACTGTTGCGTAACAGCGGCAGCCGCAGCCTCTCTCCCATTCTTAACCAAGGAGAGAAACATGACACAGCGCTGCTATTGCTAATGAGCTCTAGGCACGGCGTCGGCGTCGGCGTCGGGCATTATTTTGCTGGGGGTCCCATCCCATGCATTGAAATTTCTGGGACCCCGCTGGCATGCACGCTGCGGCCTCTGACGGGTTTCAGTATGCTCTGTCGTTAGCCGGTCGATGCGGCACCAAATGCTTTACTGGAAAGGAAAAAATGGACACGACTGATGGCAAGAAAATTTGCCTGATCCCACTTATAATATACGCAGTTAGACCATAGAAATTCCTGGGACTCCATCTATATTGTTGAAGATGCATTGTGCTAACACTGCTTCTTGTTTACACCCCGAGCCATTTAAAAAAAAATACACTGGCTGCTGAATTCGCAACACTGTTTGGGCATTTCGGACTGAGGTGGCATACAATCGAGCTGCACGGCGTGGCCAGCAGTAGAACTTACTGATTACATGCACAGCACGTAGGGTGCGTGCTCGGAGCCAGGAATCTCTCGTGTCTCACGTGTGACTGTGACACGTACGTGTCGTCTCGTTTTTGACCCGGAGTAGGGTACCGTCCTCGTCGCATGCACACGACTTGTCGGCAGGCATTGCTCGCAAGTACGTTCACCATGATTACGCTGCGTATGGAAATTGAACTCTGGTTGCAGTTGATCAGCTGGATTTTACATAGGCCATGCATTATGTCCGAGTGATGTCATAACGGTATATACTTAGGCTTAGGCCATGCATTATCTACTTGCTGCTAGATGAGAAATTTGTAGCAGTCTCGAGAAAAGTAGAAACAAAGTCCATATAGCCAGAAGAGGAACCAAACAATGAGAAGGATAGGATCTAAAGTCTTAACATACCACACGGTGCTGCTTCACTATATAAAGGAGTTGTAACTACTGCTCTGTCTCGTAGAACTTAAGATGGGTACTCTGTTTGTTATCGCATCATTCAGTGCAAAGTGCGCTGACAGAAAACCATTCATGAATCATATGAGACTTGGCAAATAGTGAATGTCGTGAACGAAGCAAGAAACCATTTGCACGCTTGATCTGATCACCGCAAATAAATACCCGTAGCACTGCTGCCAACGCAAACTCGCTGCAGCTAGGGTTGTTGGATCTCCGGCACGCGTATTGATTGCCACATCAGGCTGCCGCCTGAATCTCGCGGTCATGGACGGCCATGACCTGCATCTCTTGTGCATATCCTGTTTTTTTCGTAGTACAATACAGTGCAGTTAATTTCTCTGTGGAATTTCCCTTTTCTGTTCTGGCTCAGGTGGTCCCTGATCGCGGGTCACATGCCGGGCCGGACGGACAACGAGATCAAGAACTACTGGAACTCGCATCTCAGCAGGCGGGCGAGCGACTTCCGTGACGGCGTCGTGGTCAACGTCGACCTCAGCAAGCTGCCCGGCGGCGGCAAGCGGCGCGGCGGCAGGACGAGCCGTGGCGCGGCGGACAAGGGCAAGGAGAAGAAGGGGAAGGAGAAACAGAAGGACAAGGTTTCAGAAGTGGAGCAGCAGCAGCAGCAGCAGCGCGAGGAGGAAGACATGAGCGTCTCAACACCTAGCTCCCTGCAGCCTTGCACTGCCCAGCAGAGCGAGGAGCAAGCACAAGCCAGTGCCAGTGGCGTGACATCTGATGGGCTCGAGGAGGGCCCGTTGGGCCCCAGCGAGGAGATGGTGAGTGGGCTTCTAGGTCCAGAAAGCCAAAAGCTGGAGGTGGGCCCAGATGATCAATCATGCAATGGGAGTGAAAGTGGGCTTGCTGGTGTGGCCGAAGAACTGGGTGACAAGGCCGTGGATTGGGACCTGATGGCGCTGGACATCTCAGCCAGCGATGACATGTGGGACTCGCTGGTGTGGGACTACGATGACGTGGTGGCCCCGGATGGTGGGCAGCAGGAAGAGGTGATGTCAGACCTGTTCTTCCTGGACAATTTGTAGGAGGTGACGCTGTGTATCTTTAGCATGGCTTTTGTGATGCTTTTAACTTTTGATCCGGTAGAGTTTGATGTGTTCGGCGCAGAGTGTGCTTCAGTGACGTTTTTGTCTGTTGGTCTGGTCTGATGAATGGAGGGAATGGAAGAAATTGTGGAAAAATAAGTGGTGGAATTGCTCCTTTGTTGAACAATTACAGACATGATCCATGATGAACGAACAAATGTTGCTGGAAAATTCTAGTGAAATTTTGCAAGCAAATGCAATTTGACCAGGATTTTCAACCATGGAGGTGAAGAGCCTGTAAAACGTCTGCAAAATGATACGAACAATGCAACAGGCAAGGCCCTACTCCTTGCTGATTGTTTTAACACATAATTCCACTAACCAGTTCATAGCACGTGATGTAATCGGTACAGGATTCAGCACATAATGTTTTCACACAGTCCAATCAGTTCATGCAACACATGTTGCAGCAACAGTTAAAACTACTCTCTACACACCATCTAGTTCTGTTTGCTGGTCAGCTCTAGTACCTAGAGTAGCAGAGCTCGCTAGTTCTCGGTCTTCTTTGATCCCCTTCCCTTCCTCTTCCCTCCCCTCTTCTTGTGACCGACGGCAGATCCATGAAACTCGGTTGCGGCCATCGTCGCCGCTGGCACCCTGCGGCCTCTGCTGTCGCCGTCTGCAACCGCGGCGGTCTCACTCGCTTTGATCGCCTGCGTTCCAGCTGTGTTGCGGCTCTTCTTGGTGGAGCCCCAGACCGAGGTGCTGCAGCCCTTTCCAACGTTGACTTCACTAAAGACTCTCCGCGCCGGCCCGTCCCCCGCGCATTTCCTCTTGCCGCCCCACGCGCTGGGGGTGACCGGCGGCGCGTTCTTGCGGCCCGCCATCTTCGCTGTAGAGTCGGCGGCGTGCCGCCGCGGATGCGGCGTCCGTCCAGCGCTCCCCGCGTCCCGGTCCCACGGCGCAGGGCGCGCTGGAATCGCCCTGCACGTGGACACCGAGAGGATGCTGGCGCGGCTCGGGGCCTCCTCGACCGTGAAGGCGCGTGCGGCCGCAGCGTTGGCGTACCTGACGCGGTGGCGCGGGGCGTCGAGGTCGAGCTCGCAGTCTCGCGCGCGCCAGTCGACGCCCTTCTCGGCCAGGACCACCTCCCGCGGCCGCGCTGCGCCGAACGGATCCGCCCTGCTCTGCTCCCTCTTCGCCTCCCGCCGCTGCGGCATCGCAACTTGTTCCTGCTGCTGCTGCTGCTGCTGCTCTCGCTCCTCGCGCTCGACCTCGTCGGCCCACGAGAAGCCGAACCGGGTCGCCGGCTTGGCGTCGCCGCCGCCGCCCTTCTCCATTTCTTCCTTCTCTTCTTGAGCACTGGTTTCTTGTTTTCGGTCTGGGAGTGGTGCGCAAGTGCAGGTGCGGTTTCCGAGTGCGAGGGATTTCAAGTTTCGAAATGGGGTAGCGCTCGCAACGGTCGGTAACCGCACGGGCGCACCGAGCCCAAGGGAAGGGAGGCCCGTAGCCGTAGATTCAAGTAGAGCAACGGTCGGGTGAGGCAGCGTCTCGTGTGTAGCTGCTGGGTGAGTATATGGAGGGAGAGAAAATTAACACTGGAAAATACTAGGTATATTTGGTTTTTCGAATGAGATTTTGTAGATTGTATCGTATATGTGGGCTAAAAGAAAACAAGCTAAGTGAAGTTATATTTATTAAAAATAAGAGTATTTGATTAGTTATATATATTTGAATAAGTTGAACTAAGTTTATATTTGATTAAACAAATCTAAGGTTATATGAGTGGATGCAATAGTTAATATTGTGATTGATTGGTTTGATTAGTTGTATATATCTGAGTAGGTTGAACTAAGATTATATTTGATTAACCCAATCCGTAGCCGTATGAATGGATGCAATAGTTGATATTATGATTGGTTGGTTTGATTGGTTGTATATATCTTAATAGACCGAACTAAGTTTATGCTTGATTAACCGAATATGATATTATATGAGTGGATGCATTAGTTGATATTATGATTGGTTGCTTGTATTAAGATAAATTTATGGTACTGACAAGTGAGACCGTTTACATGAACGGATGTAAGAACTTGTATCCGTCAGGCCAGGTTGCGGAGTGAAGCTCAAATCGAGGCATGCTGAAGGTGTATATTTACATTTGTCGCACCAGATTAGAACAGTGGATATGGTCAACCAAATATACTTCTTCATAAAATTATATGTATTCACATATCAGACTAAAGTAAATTAAGACAACTAAATACACCCCTATAGTATAAGGGGAAAAGCCCATCAGGTTTTTCATGTTTTAAAAAGCTGCAAGATGCTTGAAAAGAACAAAAAAATGTTTTCTAACAAGATCATAAATGAAAAATGTGCAATGTACCGTGAATTGCTTTGTGGAAGAAAATCTAATTTTCTTATGCGTGAAACATATTATTCGACGGTTCTACTAGAAATCATGAAACTTTCATTGTTATATTTAACTTATGTAGTTATTTTAGAGTAACTTGTGTAGAACAACATCATAATTTAGTGGTCTTTAGAAGGTACAAAATGAATTAGAAGCATGCAAGCCAAGCCACCACAGGACAGGGAGGTGGATTTTTGCAGGGGGGCTGAGCTCAGGGCTTTATCGTGGCCATCGATTGACCCATGGAGATTGGCACAGGCATTTAATGCGGATAGAGAAAGGGATGAAGGAAAGATTTTTCTGAATAAGTGGGGAAAACGGGAAATAGGTTAGGAGGCCTAGGAATAGGGTACGTGATGTTCGGTCGTCCGGTCAGCAAATTGTTCCAAGGGGCAGTATTGGGAGATGGGCTTGCACTTTGGAACAAAACTGGGGGGATTATGTCCTTGTGCACATGGGGGACCGGGTATACCACATTGGAGCCAGGAGCAGGGAGCGTTGAAGAATCGGATCTTATCTGTGCCAAAAAAGAAACCCAAAAGGGAGCAGCTGGTCGCCGGCAGCTTGCAATGTTCGTCGGAGATTAGAGCGAGCAGACGATGAGGTGAGGAACGGCAGTGGTCAGGTACCTCTCTGCGATAGGGCGGCGAGTTGGCAAAGATTGTTGGTGCGCAGGTGCAAGGATGGAGGAAACTGTGGGCGCAGGCGTCCATGCAGGAGCGGAGGAGGCAGCTTCGGCGACGAGGTCAAGTGGATCTTACTCTTGCAGTACTGGTGGCGGCACGAGATACCAGCGGGAGGTTGTCGGCGACAATGGTAGTCATCGGGGCTATGTCAGAAGGTACGCGTCCCTTGATTCATCAGTTGCGCGCATTCCTTGAACCATCGGGAAAATTGGTATGTATAAGCTGTTGCGATGTGTTTTGCCGACGAGCATTTGTGTGTACGTTCCGTCCTGATTGGTCAAGTATGGTATAGGAAGTAGAATTAAAGGGTTTCTGAGGATCATTAGCTGATTACTAGATCTTAGTTGAGTGGCGTGCTGTGTGCGGTGTGTTCCTGGGTGACGGGCATCAGCCATGTAATTTAAGGCTACTGAAGCTGAAGTCTTCGTATGGTCGAATTGTAGGCGTCGTTGTGTCAGCGGGCCGAATGAAAGGACACCAGCCATTGGACGCGTGACTGCAATGGAGGAGGCTCTGAAGTCTTTCGAGCAGAGGAGAGGATCGTGCATTATCCAGCCAGAGGAAGGCATGGTGTTTGATTCACTCGATGAGGCATTCGATTTCTATAATCTATATTCCTGGGAGAAGGGTTTTGGGATTAGGTACAACAGCAGCGAAACCAATGATGAAGGGTACCACCTTATGAAAGAGATTGCGTGCATGTGCCAGGTATTTATAGTCCTGAACATGATGCAGTGCTTGATTTCATAGAAGATTGTGTTGTCATTTTGGTTGTGTTGTTACAATGCAGGGGCGTCCGGCCGCTGGGACAAAGAATTCTGTACTTTGTGGTTGCAAGGCAATGATGCGTCTACGGCGCACAGATGACCATGGCTGGTACATCCGCCATTTTGTAGCTGAGCACAACCACAAAATGACGGAGACCTGCGGGGAGAAGAGGCATTGGCCTTCCCACAAGCACCTGGACAACTACACCAGGGATATTATTAAATACCTCCGACAGAACAATGTTAGCCTTACTAAGGTTTATTCGATTATGGCGAGCATGTTTGGTTCAGTTCAGAAAACACCTTTCACGAAGCGGAAGCTGAAGACCCTCTGTGGAGAGCTTGCAAGGGAGACTGCTGATAATGATGTGATCAAAACTATGGAGGTCTTTATGAAGATCAGGGATGAGGACCCAGAGTTCACGTACAAGGTTGACTTTGATGTTGATGGATCAATACGTACTATGATGTGGACAAATGGTAGATGTAAAATGCAGTATGCACATTTTGGCGATGTGGTCACATTCGACACGACGTACAAGACAAACCTTTACGGCATGCCGTTTGGAATGTTTGTGGGGGTGAACAATCACTTCCAGAGCGTGTTGTTTGGGGCAGTATTAATGAGGTCAGAGACAATAGATAGTTTCAAGTGGATTTTCCGTGAGTTCGTTAATATGATGGGTGGGAAGGAACCAGTAACTGTGTTGACAAGTATTATGTGTAATTGTTTGATTTTTAACAGCAGTGTGCTGGGACAGGCATTAGCTGGTATACTAACATTTTTGGAATGAACATGCAGATCAGGCACGAGCTATGGAGGTGGCATTAGCGTCAGAGTGGAAGGGAGCGGTGCATAGGTGGTGCAAGTGGCACGTGCTTCGCCTAGCAAAGGAAAAGTTAGGACCAATTTACAGCAAGAGCAGCCCTTTCAAGGCCGAGTTACACAAGATTCTGAATGCAATGATGAGCATCGAAGAGTTTGAGCTTGCTTGGCATCAGGTGTTAGGTGAGTATGGAGTGGTAGAGCATCCATTTCTGCAGAGGATTTACAATGAGAGGCACAAGTGGGAAAAAGCATTCTTCAAGGATGTTTTCTGCGCCAAGCAAACCAGTACTCAGCGTAGCGAGAGCATGAATCATATGATGAAAGGTTATGTGCCACCCGGATCACCAATGCACCACTTTGTTACTCAATACCTGAAGTTAGTTGCTGATCGAGATGAGCAAGAAGACTTTCAAGAGAGGCGTAGTAAGCTGGTAAGGTTGCAGATGTAAATGTATAATGTGACATTCAATAGAATTCTTTGTTGGTCTGAAATGTGGCATATTGGTTTATTTGCAGGGCAACAAGAAACCATGGTTTAACAATGAGATTGAGCGGCATGCAATGACAATATACAGCCCTGCTATGATGGAAGTGGTAAATGAACAAATATTTGAAGCTGGGTACTATCGGGTAGAGGATGTGGAACCCGGATTGAATTATACAGTTGTGCATTGTAAAGAGCAAGGAAGATCAAGTTGGATGCGCGGCAGATTCTCTATAAAAATCACCGAAGGTGGGAGCAAGTACCAGTGTGATTGCGGAATGACAGAGCACATGGGCCTACTTTGTTGCCACATAATCAAGGTATTGCAATAGTTTGTTCATATATTGAAATTGATTGATGTGGTTAACCAGGCGTGTGAATGAATTTTGTGGACATATGAAATGCAGGTGATGCTTAAGCTGGATATCATGGAGATCCCGAGTGTGCATATATTGAAGAGGTGGACTAAAGATGCAAGGGACATATTGCCTCGTCACCTGGCATTGTATCAGAAAGACAGTCCTGCAATCCGGTCGCAGACATTTCGGCATTGTTCGGTATACATTGGTGCTCTCGAATTGGTGCAGATGGGAGACTGCAATGGTAAAAGATATGAGGAGTTAATGAAGATAATCAGTGAGGGGAAAAAGAGATTGGCAGCAATTGATGGAACCAAAGATGGACTAACATTGGAGGAACAAGCAACAGCCATGGCGAAGGCAAATGGCAGCCAGGAAGATACGGATAAAGGGAAGGAGAAATTGAATAGCATGGTTGGGTCTGTGGGGGGCTACAATGGTGGTGTCAATGATGAGGATGAGTGCAGCTCTTCCAACTTCTTTGCATTGTCTCAATTGAAAGCCCCGGCTAAGAAACGTGGCAGAGGAATGCCATCATCAAAACGTGATAAGCCAGGGTACGAGCTAGGCATTGCAAATAAAGGGCGAAAGGATAGAGGTTGTGCAAAAATGGAACCAAAACGTGCAGTTACATGCAGTGGATGCCGGCTGACGGGGCACACGAAGCAGCAGTGTCAGAAAAGGCTCCAAAGTGCAGCGACAAAGATCCGTGAAATGATGTGATGCTGGAATAATGTAGAATATCATAATTTTTTGTTTTCTATGGTGCTGTAACACCAATGTAGGTCAGGTTTATTTTGTGTATGGCTGAAGAATCTGTGCCGGCCATATCAATTTGTACGAATGTTTGGATGTCTTTTGAGGTATGAGTAAAATGTTATTTTGCTGCATCTGGAAGGCAAAATGAAATTTGTGTCGTGGGGCTGTTGCTTGGCTGGTAAGGTGCGCAATAATCGAATCTGAGACGGATGGCAAAATTTGAATGTGAGGCAGGCGATATTTTGAACGAGACGTGAAATATGTATAATTTGTGAACAGCACAACGTGGTTTGTTGTCGCAGCACCTGAGGTCTTTGCAATGGGCCGCGCGTAGTCATTGGACCCTATTGGTCCAGGCTGAATGAGGAGGGGCGTACCCCGGTGCAAAATGCATGTGTGCCAATGGGAGGGAAAGCAAGATGGAACCAGTTCAAAATTTGAATTGCAGACCTATTAAGCCGAAGGACCTTCCAGACAATTGGTTTGGTTCAGCAATGGCAGGAGTGAGCAGCGCACGCACAGCAACGGCGAGCGGGGTGTCGATGGACTCCATAGGTGCGGTGAGCGATGTTGCGGGTGGAGCAGTGCAGGTCAGATATAGTGGAATCCATTTGGCACGGGTATTGGTACATTCTCTTGCAGTTGTGATACAGGTCATTGATATGTTTTGTTCCTTTGACGGCACTGAAGTATGTTGGCGGTGGGGTATCTTCGGAAGACTCTGCTGATGAAAGCATCGACGTCGAGGAAGGTGTCCAGGAGATGGTTCAGATGGAGGCGTCGGGTAGCAGGAGTAAGTCTAGCATGTCGTCTGCAAACGACGCGGTACAACCTCGCATCTCATGTGATCATTTGCGTGTCATGATTTTCAAGTTGATGGCAGGAAATATGACTTTCCCGGTTGATGGCTGAAATGTGCAGGATTCGGTGTACGCGATGGACACGGCGGGGAAGGAGCTTGGCTGTTCTACATCTCGCAATATGCAAGTTGCGCGCAAGGTTGATGATGAGCAGCTTGTCGAGGGGAGCGGCGACTCAGAGGATGATAACAAGGGGGCAAGTGTTGCCGTTGATGGAAACGGAGAGGATGCTATGTCAAGCAATGCAGCAGGTGTAGGGGGGCCTAAAGAGGAAGACGATGATGCAACAGAAGTGAGAAGCTATGTAAAAAGGGCAAGGAAAAAATAGATAGTCGCCTGAAGGGGTTATGAGTTTTTTTTTTGGAAGTGTGGTGTGATGAACAGGTCATTGTATTTTGAGTGTCTAAGGCAGTGATAAGCTGTAATGGGCTCGTAGTTTGGTGTGGATCGAATGTAGGCACTCCTGCTGAATTAGATTAGCTTTTGCGACCATTGTATAGTTGTTAGTAAGACGATGAAAAGTTTGGTTGGCCGTGTGTACAGGGAGGGAACTGTATAAATTGGATGATGTAGTAAGGAAGATATGTAGTAGTATGCTAATGGTAATGGCCGAAAAATTGTTCCATTTCGGTGAAAGGAGAGTAGCTGGTCATGGCGGTTGGAAAAAGGAATCGGAAGAGCTGCGGGGCATTGCCATTAATGGTGGGCCCCAGCTTTTGTGATTTGAGATAGTGCAGCTGTGAAAAGATGTGTATGGAGGTGCAATGTACTCGAACTGACTGCCCAAGTCATACGGGCAGGACAACGTGCATTAAATGAGAGCAGTGCGCCTTCTCCCCCAACCAAGGTTGCGGTAAAGGGGAGATTGAGGGAGCCATTTGCGGAGTTGCCGTAAAGTGAAGATTGAGATGGCCGGGGCAGAGGCTGGTAAGCATCGTGGATTCGTTGGAGTAGCCGTAAGGTTCCACCGCAATCAAGGTCACTACAGCTGAAACTTGCATCCCCTTGCAGGCTTCGGGATGGGCTCCGTGCGCCGCTCTCGTAGGTTGAGCCGGGCTTCAGGAGAGGACTCTGGTGGTAGTTGTTGGACAGATCGAGGAGGTGGAGGCCGGCGAGAAGCAGGGCAAGACTCTCCAATTCCTTTCCCTTCGCTAGAGGTACCGGTAGTACTGTATAGTTGCATGAGCCCTAGGACAGTGCATGATGAGTTGCAGGGTTTAGATGAGGAAAAAATTGGATTGCTACGCGAGGTAGGTCTAGGTGGATTGATGAGTCTGCCGAGCATCAAGGTTGTAGATCGTGGTTTGTCACTGTGGTTGTTGCGTAGATTAAGGCCAAAGGACATGAAACTGCAGCTAGGTGACAATAGTTTCGCAGCTATCAGGGAGCAAGACATCAATAGGGTCCTAGGAATTGTCAGTGGAAGAGAGTTGGTTAGCAATGTGCATTCAAGTTTAGTTGAGCATAAGGTGAAGCGGTTGTTGGGAGTTCATGTACTGAACATTAGCAGTGTCAGAGGCGTTCTTGAGAACCTAAGAAATAAGAGTGGACTCAATTCGGAGGAGAAGAATGCATTCCGGGTGGCGGCTGTTTTGGTTTCATTCGGTTATATGTTGTGGGCAAACAACCGTGGTGGAGCTACGATCTGCAAAGAACTACTCATTGCTTGCTCAATTCCAGAGAAGTTGCGCATGACCAATTGGGCAGAATTCATACTACGGACACTGAGCAGCTCAGCAACAAAAATCCAAGCTGATCTGAGAGCAGGTGCTGGTAGTGTGCTCCTAGGAGGTTGCTTGATTTTCCTACAGGTACATGGATAGGAGACATCTGTGCTGTAGATTAGGAATTGATAATTGAATGAATTTGTTGAGTGAGAAATAAAGAGGAGTTTATTTTATTTTCCGTGCAGATCTTGTACTTGGATTGCTTGGAATTTGGAGTATATTCTGTGCCTGCAAATACCCTCCCACGCATAGCAGGCTACACAGCAGAGAAGCTTCGAGAGTTGATAAGGATGGATAAGTCGAATCAGGGTGGTGGAGCAGCTGCAACTTTTGGTCAAATAAAGGTAAGTTATACGAAAATGTCGTGTAAGGTTAGCATTTGGCTGGGATGGTTAGGCAATTATAGGTTTTGTGGGAATTGTTGCATGCAGAGAAGAAGGGATGCGGTGACACGAAGTCAGGGTAAGGAGAAGAATGTACCAGATGCATGTAGAGGGGAAGGTGAAGGGGGCGGGCCAGCGGATTCAGCGAAGATGATGAACATGGCCGATAGAGCAGAAGTAATGGCATTGCTAGAGCAGAGAGACAATTCGCTGTTGAGAAATTTGGCAACACAACTGGACGTGAGACGTCGTGAGTTAGTTAAGGAAATATTTGGGCAGACTTGCAGTACAGGTGCAAACAAGGTAGGGAGTGAACAAAATGTTTCATCGTCAGTGGCACCAACTAGGTGTGGTGCTAAACTTGACATTGGTATATCAGGAGACAAAGATGCAGCAGGTATGTATGTATCCGTGGTTGGGAATTGGTAAGGCATAATTCATCATGAAGGCATGAGTTAAAACTTATAATTAGTTAGAACAGTAAGATGTATTTAATGTGTGGGCAGGTGTGGGAGACCCTGGTAGGGTTGGAAGGGGAAATCGAAGGAATGAACAAGGGATGCGGTACAAGGTATGCGCGGTGCGCCGTAAGCGAGGTAATATAAATATTTGTGGAGTAGGAGCATGAAGTGCAAAAACGGTATTTATATGATTGAGAAACGTGTAATTTGTGACGGTAGGTGGGAGTGAAGAACGGGCAACTTTCGGAGGCGCTCATGAATGTACTGGTGCCGAAGGTGAGGTCCAACCGAAGAAGAAGACGAAGGTTCTAATGGGTTATGACGAACAAATCAAGAGAGCAGGTAATTTAAATGGGCTTAAAAAATCTGAAGTATAGTTTGCCATCAGGTAGTTTATGGTGACTGAATGTGGCCATTTTGAGTATATTTTGCACAGGAGATAACTTGGGTACGGCAGAGGCGTCGCTGCCACGAAGCATAAGGGACAACAGTTTGATAGTACCGTGGATGATAAAGTCGACAGGATTTTTCAATAATGCAGTTGGCAGTGCAGTGAATGTACATGTTGGGTATGGGTATGCAGGTATGAAAGAAATAAGAAGGACCAGGCTTGTGATTGTCGCATTGTTGACAGAAACTGATAAATGGTAAGCCTTGTTAATTGTAGGTACCTCTGGGATGGGCCATAATAAGAAAGCATTGTTGAAAAGGACTAGAGTACGGAAGGAACGTAACATTAAGAGACAGCGCAAGAAGCGTGGGGTTGCGGAGGAACCACCTTTCCCATTTGGACGTAATAGAATTCAGGTTATAGCAGAAGCGGCACATGAAGTATATGATTGGGTCATGAACTGTACATCAACTGAATTGAAGCGGTGAGACGTGATACTTTCTTGAGAACCAACTGCCTCAATTGCACTAAGAAAAATATATGTTGCGTCCTTATGCAGAGAGTGGATAGCTGACACGCGCTCCAGTATGGAGACACGGATAAAGGGCGAGCGGCTAAAAGCTGAGATGAGCATTGGTGGCCGCATCGGAAATGACGTGTGCTCGCTGATTTTCCGTATTCTGGAGAGGGAAGACCATGAATTGTATAAGTACCAGGTGGTGAAAAGAAGTCGTCACTTCATTCCACCAGAATGGGGGGTAATTGCTAGTTTCCTTCGCACAGAATTGTATAAGTACCGTAGTCTGAGTTGTAACTGATGTGTTTGATTTGTGTGTAGGTCCAGGTGTTGATCCAAGGCGACTACCTCAACTCGGACAAGGTGAAGGCAATGTTTATAGCAGCCGGGTTGGGCTATGATCCAAAAGATTGTGAACTGGTAAGAATTAACAATTAGATGATCAGTTGCATTGACAGTAGGGAGACACGCTGAATGGATGGGGCGTGTCCCAGTTTATTGTTCCAGTATCAGTTGCAGGTAGATGGGTCTGCTACTTTTGGGATGTAGGAAATAGACGGCTAACCATCATTGATCCGGTAATGAGCACATGGGAAGCGACTGAGGTGGAGCAAAAGCACAAGAAATACGTTGAAATATTGCACGGAGGTTTCAGGGCGTGCAAGGAGCAATACTTAAGTGAATGGGACATAGAGACGGCGGATTGGGAGGTGAAGTACATGTGCAGCATGAATGAACCATCGTCAACTAAGTAAGTTTATTACTGTGTTAATAATGAGGAGTGGTGTGCCCGTGGAACTTACATGCTCTATTCTGTAGGGCTGATTCTGCACTGCACGTATTCCACTATGCACGGCATTTCGATGGACAGACACTTCACTATGGCATAGATCAGGTTTGCATTGATGGTGATTAAATGATGTTCAGTTAGCACCAGTACCAAAGGCATAACAATGTTGTGGCTAAAATTTCAGGAGTACGCGGAAAAAGCACGGAAATATTGGATGTATAAACTACTGAATATACAGTGGAATAGTGGGCACCTTCCTTCCGTCATGTGTGTGGACTTGACGTGTTGATGGTTAGAACTGAAGGGCCTATTTTGGTGGTCGTTAGCAGTGAAGAGTATTTTGGGCTGTTAGGGCCATGGTCTAGAACTGGTAGTCATTTTGTGCATAAGGACGGCCTATATGTATATTCGTAGTAAACATGTTGGGCTGAAAATGACCTGAATCATGGTGGAACCACTGGTAGTCTGGTGCTTTTGTGAAGAATATGCGCAATGAATATGGGTACCTAACGCTGAAAGAACTTGATATAAGCATCAATAGAATGGAGCAATATGTCCATCTGCTGGTAGTGTTGAACGCTGATGAATGTGCATGCATGATTGAAACCATTGTGACTGGCGCACAATATGCATTGCGCGTCTGTATGATGGGAGGAAGAGGCATCCAATAAGTGAAATATTAAGAAATTTGCATTTGAGGTGGAGTCGTGCAGTGGTGGAAACCATTGTGCCAGGGAGTAGCGGGTAGTAGGGAGGAAGATGATGGATGCAGATTCTTGTTAAATACAGGCCGTAACAATACATTTACACTTCTGCAAAGTCGAAAGTAACATATATATAACAGAAAAAATACAGCATGTCAGGCCAGCAGAAAGGTTGGCACAAAATGTGAATCCTTACAGTACGTTTACAGAAAAGCCGATTTAGATGTTGCGGCTGTGGTGCGACATTGCGAAGAACAAACGCAGGGTGCAACAGTAAATCAGGAAAGCAAAAAGCATCAGCGTCACTAAAAGAATTGTATCGCTAAAAGTTGACACAACCAAAATGTAAACGTGTACAGGTCGTCCATTAGATTGCATAGTTGAGCAAGAACACCTAGTACACAGAGTCGGCAATGATAGTTTTAAGGGGAAGTGGAATGGCGACATTGTTCCCAGAAATAGTCAGCGCTTCACAGAGAAGGGCATTCCGCAAGGAAGGGATTTGACCCTGAAAAGGATAAAAATCGAATATACTAATAAAGAATGTAACGGCAGAAAGAACATATAGAACTGAGAAGAAGCGTAGTATTACCAATTTCAATGGCATTGCCAAAGCATCGCCTTTGAAATTCCGGGCACAATGTAGCATGCAGACACCAGAGTGCACACTAAGACAGATAAAATATTCAGTGGTTACTGCATTGCGTTAAATTAGAGAGGGGGGTGGGGGCATAGCATGGCATACTTACACATCGCAGGACTCAATGTTGAGAGCTGGGAAATGCACCTGCCATGCATTGGGGTCAGGTTGCCAGTTATCAAAGAACGCGGATATGCATTTGCACAAAGCATCGAGAATCCTTTATGCAGCATGCCTCTTCAAAGTAGTGTGAGGATTCGGGCCACAGGGGTCAAGCACATATATGACTTTGTTCCACATGTCAAAGGAGAAACAACACCACACTTGATTGATACATGCAGGGACCAGCATCTACAAAAAAGGGATAAGATGAGCAAAATTGGATGGGCCAGATTGTTGGGGCAATGTGGTACAAAAGTTTGCTGATTATAGCACTTACCATCCGGCAAGCAGATAGGTTGTAGGGAACATTTGTTCCAATGAATTGCTCCCTAACAGAGAGGACATTCAGCAGGTCGTACCCAGCTAACGCAAAAGACTTTGCAGAATACATACAAGAAGAGGACCACTTTTCAGAGAGGTGTGAAGATGGAAGGCAACAAAAAAGCAATTTGATCAAAGTGAACTCACATAGAAATCAGATTCAAAGAAATGCCTCCAGCGACATTTCCAAGAATTGGCGTGCATGTCTGCATCGAGCTGGGTAAAGCGGCGGATGAGTATGTCACACAACTCAAAACCCATAGGGTTCGAGCCTACCAACTGAGACCTAAAGGCCTCACCAGAAAGTTGTATGTACTTGGGTGAGTGGTGAATAACCCAGTTCCTGAAAAGACGGGATCAATGACATATAAGTCCATGGAATTGGTTAGTAAGATATATTAGGGATGGATAGTTGCTTACCGCTTGAGATATACATCAGCAGCAGCATACACCCAAGAAGCTAACTTTTGAGGGACAACACAGCCATTATCCGGATGAATGCACCCCATGTTCCATGGTGACCTAGCCTGTTCCCCAAGCATCAATTTTTTCTTGCATATTGGTTCAGATGAACGTTGTGCAAAAAGAATTTTGCCGTCAGGATCCTCGACCTCATCTGCACTGCACATCTGATTGACAACAGCAACCGTGCAGTCTTGTTTTAGCAAACGACGTGGAGTAGATGGTAGTTCAGTAGTCTCTTTATGCGGGGCAGGAACAAAATGACTAGTCGAAGTTTCCTGGTATGTAAGTTTAGGGCCAGCATGAAGAGGACGGGTTGCAGCGCCTGCAAGTAAAAGTACATTCTTTAGCTGGGCAAACATGTAGGTGTGAAGGCAAAAAACTGCGTGTACAAAAAGAAAATTATTTACCAGCACTCATGTAGTTGCGTTGCTTCTTGATTCCATATGAAGATGGACTAGAGGTCCATGTGTTAGGCATAACATCCAGCGAACGTGAATGCTTGTGAAGAGGCGTAGCAGCACTCTCAGCTAAGTAGAAGCATGTAAAAAGGGAATTATTTAGGTACGTTAGGTAAAATAGTACACATAAGGTGTGATTTATCGCTGAAGGGGGAACATACCTTCGGTATCTGATTGGTCGAGTTGTTGTCCAGTTCCATTTTTTGTGCATGAAGACCTCGGGCCTACAGTGGGTAATGGCATTATTCATGGTGGTAGGAAAATAGATATTATGCACAGCATTGAGTCAAGACTCTTGACCGTTTATTGGTTCACCACCACTAGCAACGCACGTCGGGGCAGGCGTGAGGGCGTCAAGTGCCCCACATTCCTTTGAAATGTAGTCTAGAATGAAATCAGCTAGGGAGATAATGAGGTCAGAGACACCCTTCTTGTAGGTCACAGTGAGATTGAGGTACCGTGCATTGAACCTCTTAAGAATGTCAGCCATTTTACTCCTTTCCTGCACATAGGTGTCCAGATAATTCCAATAAGTTGTACAATTGAAAAGAGGAATGATATACATCTAACTAGTGCAACCATGGATTCACCAGCTTAGGATAATGGGTTCGGATATGGTTAATTAGCTCCGTCTGATCAGTCAACAATGGGTTGGAGTAGGCAGGTAATGGCAGTTGGGGCATGGTTGATGTAGGCAGCTGGGCAGACTGAACCTCTGGAGATTTTGCTACATTGTCCTGAAGGGAAGGGATAGCCTCTGTCCTTGTTGCCTGTGTATCGGGCCTTGACACACCGAAACACTTGTAGCATACCTCGGAGGGATCGCGCAGCTGCAACCAATGGAACAAATGGAGAGACAAGCAAATAATTGCAAACGTAAAATATAAACTAACGAAGACGGTGCATGGAAGTACGCACCTGGCTTATGCCAAAGCAAGGTTCAGGGCAGCCATGTTGGCGATATGAATCAGCAGATATCATCTTTGACAGCAGGTCAAAACTGAATTCCTTGATACGAGGCAGCTTTGCATGCGACATCTTCAGAGGGCCCAATTCCAAATTGTCGAGATAAAGAACCTGAGAAGATATAGGAAAATTATGAACTGTTGGACAACAAAATATCTTTGGAATGTGAAGTAGCTAGTATCTTTATTGAGGTTACCTGAAGGAATATATGGCATCCTGAGATGTTGGAGACTGTCCGCTTGCGTGCAAGATCAGATTGAACTTTCCTTGCAGCATCAACGAGGGTGTTCAGTACATGGGCAGCCCAATTGAATTGGTATATTTCTTCCGACCGGCTCAAGGCTCCCCAGAAATTAACATTTACATAGTCATGTTTGGCAGAAGGAGTGAGGACATTGCCCATGGCAAAAACAACGAAAGCCACCTTGAAAGCCTCTACAAGCATCTTAGATGAGGTATTAATAATTTCCAAACGCAGAACAGACTCTACTGCTTTCAGACTACGTGGATGCTTATCAGACATTCCTATACTGCTCTGGAGGAAATTTATAGCTTCCTGCGTGATGAAGGCATCAGGGCCTAATATATCCTTTGGGCCGCAGGGGATGCCAAATACAGTACTGACATCATTGGGGATCAACTGAAGCACGCGGTTGTCATCTATGCGAATGGATCGGGCCTGGCAATCTACTTTCTGCATGAGCCACATGCTAAACTTGATGTTTAGCTTCTTAATCCTAGGAAGATGTAGCATTCCACCAAAGCCAATAGACCTAACCAAGTCCTTCTTGTAGTCATTGAAAGTCTGAACAATAGTGCAGAACTTCTTAAGAGAGCTGCGCGAAGTGGCAGCAGATGAGGATTGGGCATGTGCGTTGTCAGGTGACCCCCCGGGAGTTAAACTGCCAGAGTGATATGCATCTAATTCTTCAGGGTCATCATCAATGTGGGTTGGAGCTGTTCCAGGCATCCACTGGGAAAGGGGTGAAACAGGCGAGGGGAAGAACAAATTAAGTAAAATGAAAAAGCGTATGCATGAACAGTAAGGATCTGTGAAAAATGCTGAAATCAGAAGAATGGAAGAACGCACCTCTACGGTTGGCTCGAATCCGGCAACACGCATCTTATCCGTGTACCGGAAGCAGATGTCAGGTGAAGCACAAATCAATGGAAGCAGTGGTTGGTGAAAATATGCTGTTTAGCGTCAGTTGAAGCTCGCATCAATGACGGTGGCTGAACTGCGAAGGGGGTGAAGTGAGGACGGATTTCCTTGCAGACCTGAGAGGAGCACTGGCTCCGGAGCTCAACTGAAGAGGATTGGTGGCAACATCGTAGGTGCACGGATTTATTGCAGCGGTGGGCGGTGGGGGAGGGTGCGACCGCGGGATTTTTTTGGAATGCAGGTGCGGGAACGAGTGAAGAGATGCGCGAACAAGATAAGGGGGCCGAATTGTACGATTGAACATGCAGCGCAAGGGACAAGACACGCGGTGACCGATCAGTATTATGTGCTGCCGAACAGGACAAGCCCACACGGCCATAATTTCCGGCTAGCGCTGGAGAGAGAAAAGAAAATGAAAACTATTCCATGGCACGAATCTCGAAATGCACCAACGAACAGGATAACCACCTGCTTTCAGCTCTCGCTACGAAACGATTTATTGCACAGGACACCAGCTTCGACTTATAAGAATGAGCCTGGGGGATGGAAAGAGTCGTACGGTAGGAATTAGAAACGGCAAAAATCCAAAAATAGACAACATATGGTATTATATTTGTAAAAATAAATAATATGTTGCCGTATTTATAATTATAGCAAATTATAGCAAGTGTATTCGGCACCTCATTTATTGAAAACCTATTTTCAATACAATGTACACCGAAAAAGAGCTAGCCCCACTGTTTTCGGCACAGAAGGTGCCAAATAAGGCACACTGTTTTCGGCACATGAGGTGCCGAATACGGTACACAGTGCCGTATTCAGTACTTCGTGTATCGAAAATAGCCAGCGCCAAGTCACGTCGTGTCAAGCTTTCGACACGGCTGCTTTCGGTGCTACTGCATCCGCGTGCTAGTGCCTTTTGTGTTTCGGTGTATCGCGTGCTGCTCGTGTAGGCTATAAAATGAGGAGGAGCAGCAGCATAACCCAATGTGAGAAGAGAAGTAGCAACACGAGGTGAGGAGCAGCTACGCGAGTTGAACACTTCAAGAGCATTTCCTTAAGTTATAATACTTAGATTACGTATGTAATTAATACTTATATTAGTAGTAGTACTAGTAAGCAGATTATTTAATCCTAGTTATTGTAATTAGATTATTTACTTAGTTTAATAATATGAATTTAATTAATCTGTGTAATTAGAGCCACCTTATTCAGTGGATTTGTAGAGCTAGCCCTCAGACTCTTCCCTGAGGATCGTATCCATCTTCTTCATGTTCTGGTAAGTGATGCGGTACTTCTAATGATTTTTATTGGTTAAACCTCCGTGTTACTGACATAACAATTATCTTATACAAACCGAAGAGACATGCGAGATGCATACACAAGCGGAGCAAGCTTGTAAGGAAGTAAGCGGGTCATCAACGCGGAGGAATCGAAACCCTCCCAAGGACTACATGAGAACGAGAGGGTTCCGCTTTTTGTCTGCTATATACGGTCTATGTGGTTGTGCCCCATAATCTTGTGCTTAATTGCCTTAGATGATCACTTTAAGTACTTTGATGGTTTGGATGTCTTATCAAGTGTATATGAGTTTCCTCTAGACTCCAGTAGCATACCACACGTCAAATGACTGAGTGGAGGGGTATTTATAGCCTCAAACCTATCAACTAGCCGTTTTCCCAATAGCTTAGAAAAGTTGTTAACACCAGATAATCCAGTTAGAACAATAGTACTAACACCGTATCATCCGATGAGTATAAACTCAGAAACTAGCCACTGGAACTCCACTCACTGCCTCCGTGAACACGGTACACTCCCGTATGCCTTCAAATCCATCATCGGACATTTCGATGAGTTATCTCGAGCCATCCGAGCATTTACAGTCTGTCTGTGTAAAATGCCCCGGTACAAACTCAAAAAGGGAGATTGTAGCAAAAATAGCCCTGTTAGGCTATGATTGTGATTTTAGTGATTAATAATGATATAGTCATTGGGAGTAATATGTTTGTCAAGAATATATGTTAGTAAGTCTCTTAGATGCAATACATCAAGAAACCACCGCAACCGAGACAAAGTTTTATTGAATTGGAGAAGTCCTAGAAGAATTGACCTCATCTGATAGTCCGATACAGTAGAGTTTGAACTCACCGGAGCATTATGCACAAAGGCTGATAGCCTCACCGGATAGTCCGGTGCTCTATGTGTTGAACTCATCGGAGTATTTCTAATAAAGAGGAAGAAGACTGAGGACCTCATCTTATAGTCCGATAATCTGCACAGGGTAACACCAGAGCATTTCTTACAAAGAAGAATGTGAGTGCAAAGACTGAAGATTAACCTACCGAAAGGTTCGGTGCTTAGTTTGTGTACACCGGAGTATGGCACTGGAGCATTTTTTACAGAGGCAACTGCAAGTACTGAAGAATGAAGATCAACTCACTGGATAGTCTGGTGATCATAGAGATAGTTGCATCAGAGCATTTTCAGAGAAAAGAATAGAACATTTAACTCACCGGATAGTCTCGTGCGAATGGAATAAACACCAGTGCATTTTACACAAAGAAGCTGCAAATGCTTGGATGGCTCGAGACAACTCACCGGAAGGTCCGATGATGGATTTGAAGACACACTAGAGTGTATGGTGTTCAATGAGGAAGTGAGTGAAGTTCCAACGGCTAGTTTCTGTGTTTGTACTTACCGAATGATACGGTGTTAATATTAATATTCTTACCGGATCATCAAGTGTTAACAGCTTTTCTGAGCCATTGGAAAAATAGCTAGTTGATGGGTTTAAAGCTATAAATACCCCTTTACTCAATAATTTAACGCGTGGCATGCTGCTGGAGTTTAGAGAAAGCTCATATGCACTTAATAAGACATCTAAGCCACCAAAGTGCTTAGAGTGATCATCTAAGGAAATTAAGCACAGAATTAGAGAGTGGTTAGTGCTTATAAGCATAGAGTGAGTTGTAATTAGGTGTTGTAACTTGAAGAAGGGATCAAGGAGTGATCCTAGCTTGTACCGAGTGGTATGTCGGTACCTTGGAGTCTTGGTGACTCGTCAACATCTTGGGCTTTGGTGGCTCAAGCTTATTGACCATCTGACTTAGTGTGGAGCGACAACAAGACACGTGTACGAAGATGCGAAACCTTGGTGACTTAAACTTCGAAGTGATCATGGTAGCAAGTGACCGGAAGATAGGCTAGTGGTGAGACTTTATCTTATTGGCTTGGTGGCTCATCGTGCTTGAGACATTGTCTTAGTGACTTGGTAGCTTAAGAACCGTGACCGAAAGAGTCATGCTGACCAGGAGCATGTCCTTTGTGGAGCTCCAACGTGAATTATAGGTGGCATTTATGCCATCGATACTACAAGATAAAAATCCTCTGTGCCGAGTTTGTCTCTCTATCTTATTTACGATTCTGTATTTACATACTTGCAATTTACCTTGCTAGAGTAGGTTGTAATCTTCTTAAGCGGTAAAGTAGACACACTAGATAAACCTAGAGCACATTTAGATATAAATTGAGATAGATTTATCTTGTGAAGTTTTTGAAGCCGAATAGTTTCTAAGTATCCTAATTCACACCCACTCTTAGGACGTCACCGTTCCTCATAGGCGGACGCAGCAAAATTCCCTGATACCCACCCTAATATCGCAATAACTCTCCCTCGAATATGCATTGTCTTTGAGCAACACAAACTCAACTCGCATACAACTCGCTAGCTGCAGGTGCTAGGTACATAGCCCTCACATGCAACTGGATCAAGGATGGCAATTCTACCTGCGGGTGCGGGTACTCGCGAGTAGTGCGCCTGACGGGCACGTACATGGGTTTGAATTTTTACCCACGGGTATAGTGGGTCGGACATGGGTTTTATAATCTACCTGCAGATACCCGCGGGTATACCCGTTAAGCACTATTGGCCTAAAACTCCCAAGCCCAACCCACAGGTCTAACCTTAGCTTTGCTTTCCTTCAGCCTAGCCCATGAGGACCCCTAATCTTCTTGTTCCCCTAGCCTCTCATTTTCTCCTCCCATGCTGCCGACAGCTCGTCACCATGGAGGCCAAGGCCGCCGTTTCCACCACTGAGGAGGTCGTGGCCGCCGTCACCGTCTCTGCCACCGACCACCCCGACCGGCCCCCGTCCCTGAGCGCCACCCATGGACATCACTGTACCCGAGAACTGCCTCCAGGATGCTGTCCTCGAGCGCCGCCCTAGCCATAGCTATACCCGAGCCCCACCTCCAAGCCACCTTCATCGAGTGCCAATCCCAGCCCCCGTCATTGAGCACTGCCCTCGGCCGCGCCCGCTCCACGCCTGTTGTCGTCCGCCTGGTCGGAACCGTCACCCCAGCTTGACCGGATCCTCCCACGCGCTACCAGCTTCCTCCCAAACTCCCCCGCCATTGGCCTCTCGCCCTCTGCTAGCTCTGCTTGCCGTCAGCCTCTCGCCTGCACGCCGCCGGCTCAAGGTGCTAGATCCGCGTCGCCGCCCCCGGCCAGCCCCATCCCCGAGCGTTGTCTCCGGCCGCCTCAGTCGCCGCCGTACCTGAGCGTCGTCCCCGGCTCCCCTCTCGCTAGCCACCGACCCTCGACCTCGCAGACGACCCGCGGGTTTCGGGTACCCGACTGGCACAGGCATGGGCATAATATTGTGCCCGTCACCCTTCGTGGGCGTAGGTCGGGTAACCCAAATCGGGTCGCAAGTCAGGCATGGTTATGCTTCACCTGCACCTGACCCGACCTGTTGCCATCCCTAAATCGGATTGATTGCAGAGCCCTCAGCACCGCACGTGGCAGAGGCGACAAGAGACAACATGCGACAGAGGTACCAATGCCACAGGGCCCAACTGTTTTCAACATACAAGGTGCCGAATACGGTACTGTGCATATTACAACTGGATCCAGAACTTGCAATTACATGTGAAGAAGCACTGGACCCAAAAGTTATAGAATGCTCCAAAAAGGAAAAAGAAAATATTACGATGATGGCAAATGGTAACAAGGAAACGTAGCAACCACTACTGAATTTATGATGTAACAGTTTTCAGGAAATGCCAAAAATTAGGTCCCCCCCCCCCCTAACAAGGAAACGTAGCAACCACTACTGAATTTATGATGTAACAGTTTTCAGGAAATGCCAAAAATTAGGTCCCCCCCCCCCCCCCCCCAAAAAAAAGGAATGACTTTGCATTATGCTAAAAAAAACTTCATAAGATGTGCACAAACAGTGACAATTAGTATTAGATGAGCTCAAGTGCAAAGCTGAAAAGTTTACAAGGAACACTGAGCTTGCAGAAAGAGTTGTAGATAGAAGAGAGGTTGATAGAACATTACATAACGCTACAACAGACCTATAACTTCATCTAGAATACTCGATACTTGTTTCTGTAAAGCCAAACAAGGTTCTAGTTTAAGATTGGAATTCCTGTCCTTCCAGACTAATAGAAACAACTTAGCAAAAAAGGCAAGGGTGTGGCAATAACTTTTCTTTTAATATTCAGAAAACAAAAATAATTGAAAAAGAAAGAACTACATCAGTGCTCTTTGATGTCAATCAAGGCGACGCTACTTCTAAGTTATAAGTGGCATTGGATGCGGTCCTGACATTTCACATTGGTTTGCAACCGCCGGTCAAAAGAATGCATCGGATTCCATTCATTGTGACGTTTGCGTGCACACCAAATTTACAATGTTCGCAGATTATCCAAATGAAATAACAATGATGACCATATAATTTGATGTTCATGTCAACAGAAAACAAGGAGAGCATATTGTTGAGAAAAATCTCTTGAACATTGTCCATAGATCGATTCCAAATTAAACGAGGACAGACAATTTCGGGTTATCAACCAAAGCCAGACATTTATGAACAGCCAAGGGCAACATGGCACCTCCTATTCTCTAGGCAGCATGTATTCTGGAGTCCGGACTCATGGATGACAACCCATGCAGTTTACATCCTCTGGAAAATTTCTTTGGAATCTACGGGATCGATCGGCTCGGATGCAATGAACTAACTCGATTCTTCATCAATCCATAAATAGGCACCGGCAACCCGAATCCATCGAAGAGTACGTGGTAGAATTGTTGCAGCCCAAAGAACGGCCTTTACCTTCGAAGGGCACGGTTTTTCAGAAATGCAAGATAACTGAGCACTTGCGCTTGAACCATCGGAGCCCCCGGCGGAGCGAGGCCTTCACCTTCCCCTCCACACCGTACGCCTTGTACCTCGCCACCCGCCGCTGCCGCTTCATCTCGGGGTCGCTGAAGCACCACACGCGAACCCCGCGCACTCTGTCTCCGCAGCGCTGCCTTCCGGAGGCCGCCGGCAGCGCCATCGAGAACTGCTGCCGCGGGGTCGGCGGCGGCGGCGGCGATGGCGCGGTCGTGTAGATCTCCCGGGGGAAAGGATTCCTGAGGGCAGGTGATTCGTACGCGGTGGCGCGACGAGGGAAGGCCGTGGCAGCGGGGTCGGGCGCGGTGGATGGCCGGAAGAGATCGCCCCGGGAAGGACGGTGGTGGAGACTGGCCATGGAGAAAAAGGCGGAGACGCGAACGGGGCAGGGAATATGGACCAACGAGGGGCTGTAGCCCTGTGGGCTTAATTTGGAGCAATGTTTGACTATTTACGAGTTTTTCTCTCTCTTTTAGAGAAAAACTCTATTATTTTTTCAGAGATGCAAAGGTTTTTCTGAGCGGAAAACAGATTCCATTAGATCTCAGCTCAGCTAAATCACCAACTACACAACTGGTTACAAAATACGAAAATGATCTAGCTATAAATGAGGATCATTCCAACCTAAGCTAACATCATATTTTGCTAAAGGATCTGCTATCGAATTACAATCACGAGTATAATAAAACTTGGCCGTAAAATCACGAGATACAAAAGTTAATACACTTTATAATTTTATAGAAAGTCACTGAACCTTTGTCAATATCTTTGAGTAGTTTTAGTATTTATGCAAAAAACTACACATGTAACAATAACAGTCTACATACTTAAGTGAATATATAAAAAACCTACACATTAACCATACATACCATAGAACTACTATATAAAACAGAAATTGTTCGTGCCTCACTTCCCCTAGCTAGGGTTGTCCACTCCATCTAATAAAAAATAAAAAAAACACATGCAAAAAAACCAACTGAATCGAGAAAAACTGAGCCACCCAGGCCCAACAACCCCATCATTGTTGTGTGCATGAACCACTTTGGAAATCGTTGCCCTGCCAACCCCCAATCGCTAGCCCCGCCTCGGCTTCTCCGCACCCCCTACCCTTCGCCTTCTCTGCGCACCCCCCGGCACCCCGTCCTGTATTGGGCCCATGGAGGTTAGCCTATGCCATTGCTGCCATGGCAGTCCAGGCTCCCCCGCTCTTCACTAGCCACCCGCTAAACCCTAACCCTCCCAGCCAAGCTCAAGCGTGCCCAGGGCATCCTCAACCCCATCACAGCATCCGCCACCACGACCGTGGCATGCAGCACCACCACGTCCCCCCGTGATCCTTGGGTACTCCTGCTCCCACGCCATCGCCATCCCCATCACGCAGCACATGCATCCCCTGGTGCACGAGTAACCCTGGTCGTTCGTGGCCATGCCTTGGGCGGTGGTGGAGAGCGTGGCGGTGCATCCTAAGCAGCCTTCTCAAGGAGTTCTTATAGTTCCACAACCTAAGGTTAGTGACCTTTTGTTCGTGTGCTCTGACTGGAAGGGGAATTGGACTAAAGCTCAATCCTTTGATCGATTCTCAATTTGATGCTTTAATCATCCTACAATAAATATCTGTTTGTAGTTTTGGATCATGAATTCCGGTAAAATTTTAACTTAAATTTGATTAAGCATATGTCTAGGACCTGATGCACAGGTTGAGGCATTTAATTAAAGGAAGAAGTCCATTTTACTCCCTCAAACTATGTTGTTATTCTAGATAATTCCCTAAACTATTAAACCGCCAATTTTATTCCCCCGAACTATCAATACCGGATCATTTTACCCCTCAAAGTGGTTTTGTACCCGGTTTGACTAACATGTATGCCACATCATCGTGTGGGGCCCAACTGTTAGTCTCACCTCCTCTTTTCTTTCCTTCTCTTTCTTTTCCCTTTCTCCGCCAAAACAGAGGGGGGGGGGGGGAGGGGGGAGGGAGAGGTGGCGGCTCGGTCGGGCAGCGGTCGATGGTGTGTAGGGGTAGGCGGTTCACAGGGGCGGGCGGTGGCCCGAGGTGGGCTCCCTCCCTCTGCTCACTCCATCGAGGCGGCGGGGCGACGGTGGCCCGAACGACCGAAGTAGGGGAGGTTGTCAAGGGTAGGCTTCCTCAGCATGTCGCTGTGGCAACGGTCTACATAGGCTGCTTCCTGAGATCCCAAAGATAGTGTGAGAGGATGTAATCGGCCGGCGGTTCTTTCTAGAGGCCGCGCGACGATGAGTGGCTGTGGCCGAAGCAGGTGCAAGGTGATGGCTCACCTCAGCAAATCGCAGAGGAAATCGGGATTTGGGGAGCTTAATAGGGTCGCAGTGATGGTTCATGCATGCTGGATTGGTCGGAGACGCCTCAGGTTGAGGAAGAAGGGCCACGACCTCCTGCGATTGAGTGTGGTAGAGGGTGAGAGAGGTAGAGTAGATGCTCTCAGAGGATGTCAAGAAAGGATCGCCTCACCGTTTGCGGCAACAAGCACGCGTGGTGGCGGCACTTTCCACTGGAGATGAGGAAGAAGGTGGGGATGTAGACGTCGTCGGCTCGAGCTTCTCTTAGCGGTCAAAGTGGGTTGAGGGGGAGGCAAGACACTCATTCCCAGTGGTAGCGCGGCTCTCGATCGATGGTTGCGGTCCTGTTCCTTGGCTCGTCCACTGGCGTCGAGGAAGAGCGTGGTGGCACTATGTAGTTTCTCTCGCATTTGGATGGCATTTACACTCCCCATCGTGTGTGTCATCGTCGTGCGATGCGACGACACGGACTGAGCTGCAGCGTGCGTGGAACGGTGTGGACGGTGGGCTAGCGACGACGGTCTTACATCGTGACCAAGCGGCGCGACACTACGGGAGGAAGGTGGCCGGAGAGCGGGCACGTGGGCGACTACGCGAGGGAGGTGATGAATGTAGCGGAGGAGAAGAGCTCCCGACGGCAATAGCTTGGACGACGTGCACGAAGGAGCTGTGGGCCGGCTAGCCGGCGGGGTAGAGGAGCTGTGGGCCACAACGGCTCGACGAGGAGCAGGGCGCGGCAGCAGTGGCAGGGTGCACGGTGGTGGCGCATAGGCAGAGCAGCGGCACGGTGACGGCACGCACAACGGCTCAACGGGGAGGAAGGGTGCTCGGCGGCGACGCGCACAGATAGGAAAAGAGATAGATGACATGGTAGCCAGGCGGCAAAAACCGATCTTAGGGGTTACATCACCCGATTTTTGCCATGGTAGAGGGAGGGAGTCCACCCCAAGCCGCCGCCCGCCCCTACGCACCGCCGACCGAGCCGCGATCTCCCCCTCTCTCTTTGCTTCGGTGGAGAAAGAAAAAAGAAAGAGAAAGAAAGAAGAGAAAAGAAAAGAAAAGAGGAGGTGGGACTGACAGCTGGGCCCCACGTGGTGATGTGGCTAACATGTCAGCCAAACCGGGTACAAAAACCACTTTAGGGGGTAAAATGATCCGGTATAGATAGTTTGTGTGAGTAAAATGAACGGTTTAATAGTTTAGGGGTTATCCGGACTAACGGCATAGTTCGGAGGAGTAAAATGGACTTCTTTGTTAATTAAATTATCTGGCACTATGCCAATAGTGTGCAGTGTTAGCGTGGAGGTAAGTGATATAGAGTATTAGGGTGACGTGAATGCTTAGACATGGGAATTCAATCCTTGAGAATTTCTGGAGAGAAGAAATCAAAGTATATTGTCTTAGCATGTTATTTGATTTTAGATGTCCATGACCTGTTCCAGTTGTTCTTTTGAAAAAAATTACCTATTTCAGTTATTGTGTTAATTAGGATATTCCTTGATGGTAGTTCTGGATCGAAGATTATTATTTTTGAAGTTTTCTTGATATTTTTCCTTGTGTTTGTGTTGGAACTTCTTAGGCTAATCAAGTCTCACCTGTTGCTCCACCTAATGAGCAGAATAACTCAAAGGTGTGTTTCTGTTGGAACTTCTTAGGTTAATCCAGTTTCACCTATTGCTCCACTTAATCAGCAGAATAACTCAAAGGACCGGTAAACGATAAGACAAAAAGCATGTAGATGTTTGCCTTTTGGAATGAAAATTTGTTATGTTACAATTTTGCTTGACTTCATTGTAGAGAAAGAAGTAGAGAAAACTCTGTGACTGTGGTGATTAATTACTGCAAAGTAAGTACCCTGCATGTTCCTTTTTTTTGTTCTAGACATAGGTTAGTGAAATGTGACATTTGGACTCAGTTTTTTTTTACTGCCAATACAGGGTCTAATAAGATGGGAATGGTTATATTTTCTGTATAGTTTGAATTTGTCCTGTGAATATTCCAGATACCAATGGCCCTTACTTATCAGTATCCTTGTGACACACCTTGGACCTGTGATGACATGCTGTTAAATGTTTTGTACGTTGTACTGATTAGTCATAGGCTTTCCCATTTCCCATGGTAATATGATCCCACAGGTTTTAATATTTCACCACAGAGATGGTAAAGGTTATGAGTCATGACAATTTAATTTGTTCTTCACACTTCTTTTTTTCTCTGTTCAAGCAAGACTAACTGCTCCTCATTATCCTATTCTTCCAAAATGTTATGATCATATTGATACTTTGACAATGAAATTAAGATTGGTATTTAATTTATGAAAGGATTCTTCTGTTGCTAAAGAAGGACCAGTTCACGAAGTTTATGCATACCTTGTTTGTTATCTTGATAAGCAAGGTGGGTAGTGCACAAGCATTGATATTTCTTTTGACTCTGTTTTGGCTGCTTGAAAGGTTAACACCCTAGACACTGAGCCAGGATCCTTGTATTTAATTATGATGGCAATTCCCTTCTTAAAGTCCCCAAATCATTCCAACAAGGAGAATGCCCAAAACAGAGAGGTAAGATAATATTTATAAGCATCTTACAAATTCAAATTACAATAATATATAATTCTAACCATCGTACATTTATTCAATATTATTAGGAATTTCCATTGTATATTCTACTCAACCATATATCCTTCCATGTGGAACCAATCTCACTCAACTTCAGATACAAAAGCTGAGAGACGAGATCAAAGCCATAAATTGTTTTTGGTTGCCTATGTTTATTGTGCAACATGGTTATTGAAAATTGTTTCCGTTATTTGTAGGTCATAGAAAAGCATGTAGATATAGTCCAATTTTTACATATCAAGATTCAAGATGCTTTAAGGACTTATGGCATGCACAGTCACCATTATGCAAGCTCCTGAGGCAATATCTTCACTCCACTAAGGCCCTCTCCGTGGCCTTCGCTGTCGCCAAAGGACCTGCGCATTCAGGCCAAGCACCTCTAGATATCACATTTCAGATTTTGTCGATTCATGAGATCATTATGTTAAAATGGTTTCTCTAGCAATAATTTATTGTAAAATTATGTACTTGCATCCTTTTTCATACCATATGGAGATAACGACCTGAGGGCATTGTGTAACCTAAATAATGCAATGCTTATTATTATATCAATGCACTCCCACCAAACCCATCCGACAGTTGATCAGATGGGAACAACAGAGAATATGGGTTAGTCACGGGATGAAAAACATGGGAGTGGTTTTGCTATTCTTAGATCCGGATATGAATATATTAGTATGGTCTCAGCTTGAACCAGTGAGCACTTCCCCATGTAAACATTAACATCTACGTGTCAATGAACTTAAATAAACTTATGTTTGAATGGAATCAGCAACATTGCATATTTTGCTCTTTGATTTACAATTCTATTACTTTTCTACCTAAATTTGTTGACCATGTGTGAGAATTGCTTGTGGTCAAGTGTAACCTGATGTGTTTCATTTTGCGGATCATTCAGGTTTCAGGTCATATTTGACCAGGCAGAAGGCGGTGTATAAGAGCAGGAGGTTGGAGAAGCCTACATCAAATCATTCAATGTACTGCAGAATGTTTTTGATGTCAAGTACGGTTGTTTGCGCTTCTTGTAGTTCAACTTGTTTGCGCTTCTTGTAGTTCAACTGGCAAACTGGTGTTATTAGTTACAATATGAGACAATCAGGCTGAAAAAAAAACATTATTGGAACAGAATAAGCAGTGCATTTATATATTTGATTGAGTATAGATGATCAGGGATTGCTGCGACAATCAAGCTTTCTTTTAGTTTTGATTCATTTTCCTTTTTCTCATCATAATCTGTGATGCTGGATTCAAAATATGCCGGGAAGTACCGTGCTTTACTTCATTTATTGGTGTATTTGTTTGAGAAATGCGATAAAGTATAATTTGTCTACTGAAAGGGATGGTTGCTTCATTTTCCATGCAACATTCTCATCAAAGTTTTGACTTGCTTTGCAACTTTATTAAATTTAATATAGTCTCAACTACTGATCTTCATATATGTAGTGACCAATAAGTTAATTTTCCTTTTTGGATAGTTAATTTTCAAGGCAAATATAGTTTTAATGAGTTATATATAGACCAACAAGATATTTTCATTTGTGACTTACTACTGCAGAAACCCTCTTCACTGCCAGCTCCAAAACCACCTTCACTGCCGGTTTTGGAGCTGGCAGTGGGCAACGGGCAGTGATAGTCGTGGACTATCACTGCCGGCTCGATGGATCGGCAATGAAGGTCATTATCACTGTCGACGCAAGGATTCGGCCGGCAGTGATACCCAAGGCATCACTGCCGGCTCAAGGATTCAGCTAGCAGTGATAAACCTAAAATCACTGTCGGCTGAAAGATTCAACCGGCAGTGTTTTGCCTCTCCTCCCTCCCCACTTCCCTCTCTCTGGCACTACTACAGAAACCCCCTTCACTGCCGGTTTTGGAGCCGGCAGTGATTTGCCCACTGTTAGCTCCAAAACCACCTTCACTGCCGGTTTTGGGGCCGACAGTGGGCAAATCACTGCCGGCTCAAGGATTGAGCCAGCAATGATACCCAAGGCATCACTGTCGGCTAAATCCTTCACTCGGTAGTGATAAACCTGAAATCACTGTCGACTAAAGGATTCAGCCGACAGTGTCTTGCCTCTCCTCCCTCCCCTCCTCCCTCTCTCTATCCTCTCTGTACTCCCTCTCACTCCTCGATCTCTCCGTCTCTCTCTCAATACATGCATACAATGATACATATATTTAATGTAAATTAATAATAAATGCACCTCATTAATACATAGTAATGAACACATATTTCAAATCATAGGCATCGACAAATACACATATGTACATAATAGTTCTCACACGTCACCCCCTGAAAAGTCGGTCAAGTTCAGCCAGTCCAGTATCCCTCTACATGTACCACTACTTCCTCTCCTGTGATGAGGATCGTGTCTCCGCACTGTCGACTATTGGTGTGCGTACATCCGGGGATGTGGGGGAGGGGGCGATGGTGATGGAGCGTTGGACCCGGCCACGCCTGATCAACCGCAGCATCGCCTAAGCTCCAGTCTCGCTGGCGTGTCAAAGACATCGAAGTCTAATGCCTGAATGCCTCTACGGTTTGAGCCTTTGGCCTCCTCTGCAGCACACTAATGGACCACCCTCTCGTCCTCTTCCTCTTGGGCACACTTACGGGACGTAACTTCTTGCTCCTCTGCAGTGCATAGCTGACGGGCTAGCCTCTCATCCTCCTCCTGGGCACACTTCCTGGCCGCTGCTTCTTGCTCCTCCTTCGCATCATCGTTGGAAGGCCATCCCATCGATACCAACTTCGTATCATACATAGTAATTCATATCATTCATTAATAAATAGTAATTAATGACATACATTAATATCGTGTCATTTGGCGAAATATAATACGTTGTCAAACCCCTTGGTAGCCTTCCTTCTTGTTGCATACTCTCTACTAGAAGGAATGGTGTCATCTGAAGATCCATGACGCGTGGATAGCATGATCGGTTCATGAAACTCGCCGTTTGGGTTGATAATATGTTCTAAGAAGAACCTGGCGATCTGTTCTTGAAGGGCATGTATTTCTGCAGGTTGTAACGTATTTGTGCCTAGTTTCGAGTGTTGTGTTTGATGAATCATATAACAAGCCAGCAGTGATGCCCTGCTATTACTGCCGGTCGGTGGATTAAACCGGCAGTGAAGATGGAGCAGGGCATCACTGCCGGCTCAAGCCAACAGCCAGCAGTGATGCCTTTATCATTGTTGGTTCGTAAGTCACGATGACTGTATTTTTCCCGTGCGGCTTATGAACCGGCAGTGAATCCCCATCACTGTCGGCCCATTAGGAACCGGTATGATGGGCCGGTATATATAGGGGTTTATGTAGTAGTGCCAAAGTGTGCCCACAATGTATTTGCCAAGAGAACCCTTTGTACTATGAAACTGTTTGCATGAGAATATGTTGGCGTACAGTTGGAACTCTTTTGTCAAGGCAAAAACCAGCTTTGAATCAAGGCATACAATGCTAATGCAGATTGATGTTTCTGTAATTGTCATGCTGTCTTGTAGTAGTATTGAAAATTGTTTGGGCTGTCCACCTGTGCCTATACTGAATCATTTGTTAACCAACTTTTGTTTGTTAATAATATGCTAGGATGCTACTAGACATAATTTAGTCTGCACTCTACTGCTTTAGTTCTTGAGAATTCAGATTAGTGGAGAAAAAGATATAAAAGTGTAGTATCAAATGCAGGATATAATAGAAGTAAAACGATTCCCGTCACTCAATAATTCTCTAGGGCATGTTTGGATCCTATGAATTAGTCTGAATTAGAATTGTATTCCAAGCTCGGGCTGTTTGGCTCTACCATAGAATTGGAAAATAAGATTCTAGTCCATTCTAGTGAAGCCCATAAACACTTGCACCACATTCTTGGCCAAAAAAATAGAAACTTCGATTCCCTGGCCTCCCGATCAAACTTCTCGCCCCCGACTCCCCCACACGTCACCTCCATCGCAACCATAGACCGCCACCAACCACTCCCTGCCACTACTGACCTCTCCCCACCGCCACCGAGCATTCACTAAAGGTACCTTCCCCTCCTTCTCCTTCTCATTTTCCTCCCTCCTCCCTCAACCCGTAGCACCGCCTGCCGCTGTCCCCATGTCGGCTCGCGGACATGCGGTGCTCGCAGATTTGATATGTTATTTAGGTTTTGCCCATGACTGCATCAACATCCTCCATCCATGGTGCTTGCAGATTTGATTGTTCATGGACACAGTCGAGTAAGAGAAGTTCTTCAGGATTTGTAGCATATCTAATCCATGAGGTAGCATATCTAATTACACCATCTAATTAGCAGATTTGTAACATATCCATGAGGTAGCCGAGTAGGAGAAGGTTTTGACAATCACGGTCACTGAATAGAACGTTGGCTCAGATTAGATGCTCAGACCTGAGCTAGTTCAAGCCAAGTTTTGGGTTCCTTCATAGTTGGCAGCGTAACGGACTAACGACTAAGCTAGAACTGCTAACCACAAGAGCAAAATGAAGAGCGAAGAGGATATAGATCTGCTACCTCGGTTGCTCTAGATTACTTTTTCCAAAATTAAAGCGACATTTTCATGCTCAAAGTTCAAGATATGAAGTGAAAGTTGTTGAGTTTTTTAGTCAAAAGTTCTTAAATCCAAGTTCAAAATTCTTAAGTTTTGAGTTCTTGAATTCGAGTTAAAAGTAATTTTTTTATTTCTAACTTCATGGTTTTGAGTTAATTTTTCTTCTTAATGCACGAGTTGAATGTGAGTTCCTAAATTCAAATCTGATGTTTTTGAACTCTTGAGTTTTAAATTCTAAGTTTTTGTTGAAAGTGGCGAGCTTGGAGGTGTATCGGCGTGTGCAATGGTGAGGAGCTAGGAGCTCTTAGCCTCACTAACCTAGTTTAATTTGTTAGTTTAATGATGTTCATATGGTCAGTTGTTGAAGTGCTAGCGCTTGTTTGGGTATGTGATGTTGTACCTTCTATTTGGTGACTATATCAAGTGTTTCTTATGTAAGTCTGCTGAAGATCTCCACTCTCTCTCTCTCTGAAGGTGCTCCCCTTATTGCTTCTCCAACGAAACAAGATGATTTGAACTATTCTGTTTAGATATTTTGTTCTCTGATTTTGGGCATTCATGTTTGATTGACGCAGCCGTTTCCTTGGTTGTTCTTTGTGGGTGTCAATTTGGTAGAAAAATTTCCAACCTAACATGTGCAGAATTTTCCTAGTCTCGTATCTTTCATACCTTGAAATTTTGTCAAGATGTTTTTGTCATATTCGGCATGGAAATTTTGTCAAGGTGGTTGCAGTAGGTTTCTTTATGCACCCTTTGTTCCATGTCTATTCACTTTGTATGCATTTTCCAGTGAGTTATTATCCATTTAAATGGATGATTATATTATTAGGGGATCTTGTTTTTCCACTACTAAAAAAAAACCCTCACTACCGGCCCATAAAGAGGTTTCACTACCGGTTTTGGAGCTGGCAGTGGGCAACAGGAAGTGATAGTCCCCAATTATCACTGTCGGTCCGGGGGTCCGGGAACCGACAGTGATAGTCGAGCGCCAAATCGATCTTTTTGGGGCTGGAAAAATTGAAAAAATATATTTTTTTTGCACCCAAGGAACCCTCACTCCCGCGCCATCGCAAGTCACAAGTCACAAGTCACAAGTCACGTGATTTTTCACGTGAAATATGCGTGCGTGCAGTTCATGGCACTCGAACTTCAAACCTCTCAGCCCGTGCGATACGTCCTTACCATCCCACCTTTTAAGTACTAGTGATACTATTAGCATATACAATACTTTTGACATCTTCTATCTGAAATTTTAAACTATTAATTGGATATCTAAATGACATCAAATGAAAGTTTTTAACTACAAAGTTGTAGATCTCGTCGAGAGCTACAGCTTTGATATAAAGTTTGTCCCCATCTGACTTCATATGAAAAAGTAATAAATTTTTTAAAATAAGCTGTCTATCACTGTCGGCTCGTGGCTAGAGCCGACAGTGAAACCTTGACTATCACTGCCGACTCTAGCCACCAACCGGCAGTGATAGTCAATGTTTAACACGAACCGACAGTGATACTATCATTATCGGCTCATGGCTAGAGCCGGTAGCAATAGTGGATTTTCACTGTCGGTTCTTTTTGAATGGCCTTTTAGTGTCAGTGCATGATACGAACCGGAAGTGATATTCTATCATAGCTGGCTCGTAAGTAACCGACAGTGATGGGCCAGCATGTAAGCCTATTTCTGTAGTAGTGTTCTTTCCTTTTTAATTTGTGTGTGGAATCGCCGGGGACATTAGAAATTTGGCTCCTTATCAGTTCCGGTGGTAGAATCATTAACCATCTAATTTCTTACTATCTGGATGCAGGAAACTTTTGTGGAATACTACAACAAGGGTGATAGAGCTAATAATGGGTGGAAGTCTCATGTGTAAAATGACATGCTAGCTTTCAAAGTACCTAAAAGATAATCAACCTAAGAAAGATACAAAGGCATGTGAGGAGGGTGCAACTTTCTTCAAGATTTCTAGTGTCTTTGTCTTGATAATGCATGGTCAAGGTGATTGATATCCTAGCTTTTCTGTCATATGCTTACATGCTTGCTTCTGAAGTATCTGGTCAGGAATATGATTTTTTCCACCAGCAACATTTCTGATCTTTGATAATTGTTTCAGAAGCAATATGCTTAGCCAGGCCTTCAGCTCATACTGCCACCACTAGTTATCATGATGTTTACTGCTACTTCGGTGAGCTTGTGATGGGCACTCGTCTATGAATCACGTGTGACGAGTAGTTGTGGCCCGATCTTCTCGAAGGATCCACAAAATTGATAACTATCGCTGCGTGACCTGGTGAAGAGGCAGTGCACCGCGAGTCTGCACACGCGACGAACTACCGAGACAATCACCCTTCCACGTACCGACGAAGCCAGCCCACGCAATCACACCATAAAGATGTGAAGGCACAAACTGGGTGAACCGCAGTTCGGCGTTCTACAACTCCCTCAGGAATCGAAAGAACAAGTTTGCAAGCCTCTCAAGACTCACATGGAAAGACGAACTCAAATAGTTTGTACTTCTGAATTGACAGCAAAAAAAAAAAGTCCCCTTGTCATCTATTACATGGCTATATATAGCACTAGTGGAGTCTTCAGTTCAGATTAAAAAAATAAATGAAAACATGCAGTAGGAAGTCGCAGCAATCCTTGCATTCATGGCCTAGTGGAGCTCTCTTGATGTTTGGACTTCATTTGCATGCAGCTCCACATGCGAAACAGCAATCTGAAGGTTTTATTTACTATGTATAGCAGCTGAATGGTTCCTCTTTTCTATGCACGTCCAGGCTCCTTAGTCCATATATTTGGAGGGCAGAAACCATCATCATCCCATGTCCGTTCGTGCACTCCATCATTCCTAAGAACATTAAAACAAGTACTCAAAAGCATAGGCTCATCCAAAGTAATTTGATTATTTAACACAAGGTTAGCGTTCACCTGAGAGTGAATTTCCTTCTCCAATTGTTTGGCTCTGCTCCTTGTAATTGGACCCACTATATCAGATGCACTTTTATTAGGAGGTGGAGAAGAGTGGCTGCTAGGGATGTCCTCATCAGCCTCCCCCTCTTGAGAAGGAGTCGTCCTCGACTCAGACTTACCAACAAATGGACACAAATCTTTGACATTGAATGTTGCACTCACATTGGTATATTCAGGAGGGAGCTCAATTTTGTAAGCATTATCATTTATCTTTTCTAGAACCTTGAATGGACCGTCACCCCGAGGGGATAACTTACTCTTGTGCTGTTGGGGAAATCGATCCTTGCGTAGATGCAACCACACTAGGTCGCCGGGCTGGAAAATAACAGTTTTCTTACCCTTGTTCGCTTGCCTTGCATATTGTGCAGTTTTCTTCTCAATATTCCTCCTTGTGTCGACATGTAGCTTCTTAATGAATTCAGATCTCTTTGCAGCATCCAAATTTACTTGTTCCTGTAATGGTAAAGGCAAAAGATCCATGGGCGTATGTGGTTTAAAACCATAAACAATTTCAAAGGGACAAAATTTGGTTGTGGAATGTACTGCCCTGTTATAAGCAAATTCAACATGTGGAAGGCAATCTTCCCACATCTTTAAGTTCTTTTTCAGCACAGCCCTTAGCATTGTGGATAGAGTACGGTTGACGACCTCAGTTTGCCCATCAGTTTGTGGGTGACAAGTGGTGGAAAATAACAATTTAGTGCCAAGTTTACGCCATAATGTATTCCAAAAATAGCTAAGAAATTTTGTATCACGATATGAAACAATAGTCTTTGGCACTCCATGTAGACGAACTATCTCCCTGAAAAACAAGTCAGCAACGTGTGACGCATCATCGCTCTTATGACATGGAATAAAATGTGCCATCTTTGAGAAGCGATCGACAACAACAAAAATGGAATCCCTCCCCCTCTGAGACCGAGGTAACCCCAGAATAAAATCCATAGATATATCTTCCCAAGGTACATTTGGAATTGGTAATGGAGTATATAGACCATGGGGATTAAGACGAGACTTAGCTTTCAAGCAGGTTATGCACCGCTCAACGTGTCACTGGACATCACGTCGCATATGTGGCCAAAAGAAATGATCAGAAAGCATGTCCAATGTCTTTTTTACACCAAAATGACTAGCCAACCCCCCAGCATGTGATTCCTGCAAAAGAACATTTCGAATCGAGCAAGCTGGAATGCACAGTTTGTTAGTCCGAAATAAGAATCCATCATGCACATAGAATTTGTCCCATCCTTTTCCCGCAATACAATTAGAGAAAGGTTCGTTAAAATCAGGGTCATTAGCATAAAGTGTTTTTATTGATTCCAAACCAAGCACTTTTGTATCTAATTGTGTAACCAAAGCACATCGTCTAGACAAAGCATCTGCAACAATGTTATCTTTGCCACGCTTATGTTTGACAACATAGGGGAATGTTTCAATGAACTCAATCCATTTCGCATGTCGACGGTTCAGTTTGCCTTGGCTTTTCAGATATTTCAAAGCTTCGTGATCATAATGGATTACAAATTCTTTAGGTAATAAATAATGTTGCCAGACTTCCAAAACTCGAACTAAGGCATAAAGCTCTTTGTCATAGACAGAGTAGTTCAGATGTGGATCATGTAACTTTTCAGAAAAGTAGGCAACAGGTTTACCTTCTTGAAGTAGCACACCTCCAATGCCAATACCACTTGCATCACATTCGATCTCAAAGGTCTTACCAAAGTTTGATAGTTGTAGCAGCGGTGCTTCACAAAGCTTTTGTTTGAGCTCTTCAAAGGCATGCTCCTGTTCAGCTCCCCACTTGAATGGAACATCCTTTGTCAAATTGTTAAGGGGTGCAGCGATGGTGCTGAAATCTTTAACAAATCGTCGGTAGAAACCTGCAAGACCATGGAAACTTCGAACTTGGCTCACATTTTCAGGTGTAGGCCAATCCTTTATCGCTTTAATCTTCTCTTCATCAACCTTGACGCCATCTGCAGTCACCACAAAACCAAGAAAAACAACACGGTCTGTGCAAAAGGTGCACTTAGCAATATTTCCATACAATTTCTCTGCTCTCAAAACAGCAAGGACTTCACGGATATGGTCAAGATGTTCATCAAATGATTTACTATAGATCAGGATATCATCAAAATATACAACCACAAATTTTCCAATGAAAGCTCTTAAAACATGATTCATTAAACGCATAAAAGTGGAAGGAGCATTCGTCAAACCAAAGGGCATCACAAGCCATTCATATAAACCAAATTTAGTCTTAAATGCTGTCTTCCATTCATCACCAATTTTCATGCGAATTTGGTGATAGCCGCTGCGTAAATCAATCTTGGTGAAAATAGTTGAACCACTCAATTCATCTAACATGTCATCAAGCCTAGGAATGGGATGGCGATATCTAACAGTTATAGCATTGATAGCACGACAATCAACGCACATGCGCCAAGACCCATCTTTCTTAGGGACCAAAAGTACTGGAACAGCACAAGGTGAGAGAGATTCACGAACATACCCTTTGTCCAAAAGCTCTTTTATCTGTCGCTGAATTTCTTTTGTTTCTTCAGGATTGGTGCGGTAGGCTGGACGATTGGGAAGAGAAGCACCCGGTACCAAATCAATTTGGTGTTCAATTCCGCGTATGGGAGGAAGACCAGCTGGCACCTCATTGGGAAAAACATCCTCAAAATCCTGTAATAAATCAAGAACAACACTAGGCAGCGACAATGGTAAGTTGTTAGCTGAAAATAGGACCTCCTTGTGCAAGAGCACAAAGAATGGGGCTGTGGTGTTCCTCACTTCTCTCAAATCACTCTTGCTCACAAATAAACACTCATGTTGTCGTGGCAGTCTTGTATTTTCAGGAGGCTTTATGTGGCTGGATGGTTTAGGAGTCTCTCCCTTACTATTTTTGTGGCTCTCACATAATTTTCTTTTCTCACTCTCATCTCTTTTCATGCGAGCAACATCGGAAGAGTGTATGTCTTCAGGAGATAATGGAACAAGAACCACCTTCTTCTCTTTGTGAATAAATGTGTATTTGTTCGACCGGCCGAAGTGCATAGAATCCACATCAAATTGCCATGGACGACCCAGAAGTAAGTGGCATGCTTGCATAGGAACAATATCACAATCAACCTCATCATGATAGTCACCAATTGAGAATGACAAGCGGACCATGGATGAAACCTTCACTGTCCCTGAATTATTCAACCATTGCATATGGTACGGGTGTGAATGGCGACGTGTTTGCAGGCCAAGCTTCTCAACAAGCAATGCACTACCAATATTGTTGCAGCTCCCACCATCAATTATAAATCTGCACACCTGTCCTTTCACTTTGCATCGTGATTGAAACAAATTATGGCGCTGCCCTTGCTCAGCTGCAACTAATTGAGTAGAAAGAACTCGTCGAACCACCAACGACTGGTCTGGTGCATTCAAAATATAAGCACGCACGGTGGAAGTTGTAGCAGACCCAAATGAACTATCATGTCGGGGCGAAATAGGAGCCTCCAAATAATTAATATCAGCAAGCAAATCATCAAAATCGGCACTAGTGATTTCCTCTGGATTTGGAGGAATAACAGCTTGTGGTATGTCCTCCTGAGCAACATGTGGAATAGACTGAATGGCCAAACAATTCAATCCTAGCTCATATTCACCATCCTCAGCGTGATACTCACAAGTTTTGAGATTCTCATCTGCTAATGCCAGGATATTGTGCTCCTCCTCCTCGTCACTCTGAGAATCATAAGAACCATTAGCAAGTGCTATAATTGTACGCCTATTGGGGCATTCAGCTTGCTTATGCCCATGACCACCACACTTAAAACACTCAATCCTACTTGTCTTCCTTTGGGCTGCTGCAGGAGAGGAGTTGGACTGATTGGAACTCACAGCTTTGCCTTTCGCATCAAATTGTTTGGCAGAAGATGAAACAGAACGAGAAGCTGCACGAGAGGAAGGTGTAGAAGCTGCATGAGATGAAGGTGTGTGTGCCCCTGATCCGTGCTGTTGTGAATTGCGCCATGGAGTAGAACTGTTATGAGCTGAAAAAGAAACATGGTTTTTATAAGATTCAACAAGCTGCCGTTCTGCCCGTTTTGCAAAATGAACTAATTCTGTTAGAGTTGTGTAGTTTGTCATGTCCACTTTATGGGCAATTGGTTTATTGAGTCCAACCAAGAACCGAGCCATCGTGGATTCCTCATCCTCAGTGATTCCTGTACGGAGTAGGCACATTTCCATTTCTTGAAAATATTCATCAACGCTGCGAGTACCCTGCACAAGGCGTTTGAGCCGCAAATGTAAGTCACGGGTATAATATGCAGGAACAAAACGACGTCTCATTTCCCTCTTCATTTCATCCCATGTGATATGATCATGTCCAACTCGATGGAATTCTGCGCGAACTTGGTTCCACCAAGTTAAAGCATAACCTTTGAACTCAATGGCAGCAAGCTTTGCTTTCTTTTCAGCAGGGTAATCATACAAATCAAATATCTGGTCCACCTTGGTCTCCCACTCAAAGTAATCATCTGCATTCTCCTTCCCACTAAAAGCAGGAATAGACACTTTGACTCTCCCCAAACCATCGTCCTCACGACGACGTTCATGATCACCATGTCGCGGAGCACGATGGCCATCATGACCAGCAAACTGGTGGGCACCAAAAGCACCAAAGCGACCAAAGTGAGCACCTCCACGGTGTTCATAACCACCACGATGACCATGGTGATCTTCACGGTAGTCGTCATGATCATCAAAATCACCATCAAAACCTGCAGTCTCTAGCAAAGGAACACACCGTGCACGGCCAAAAAAGTTTGGCCTCATATTAGGTGCACCAAAATTGTCAAAACCAGCACCATGACCTCGACCACCACCACGTCCTCGTCCACCGCCTCTTGCAGCTGCACGACGTGCAGCCTCAGCCTGAAGACGAGCAGCCTCGGCCTCCAAGGCAGTAGGATCATCATCCTCAACATGTTGTCCATCATCATGTTGGTCCTCCATGTTTGGTGCATGGCCGAAATCATGCTGAAGTGCTTGCAGTTGTTGTGTCAATTGATTCATTTGTGCCCGCATTTCCTGAAACTCCGCTGCCGAAATTGGACCATTTGGATCTGCCATGTTAGCGTAGAAAAGAAAAGATATATATAGATGGGGAATATATGTGGAGTCACTCCCTCATCACTTGCTGAACAAGTTCTTTCTCTTCCTGAAGGGTCAGTAACCGGGGCAGCAATCTCCAGTGGAAGAGTGATTGTAACAGAGACGACGGTGCAACAGCTCACGATGCTTTGAGTAGAGTGTGGTGGGGTAAAATATATGTGTAGTGCACTGAAAAGGAGTGATGCAAAATCGAATAATAATCCAAAAGAGAAACACAAGTCTAAGTTGCTGATCACAAAGAAAAAATAGGTGGAAAGTAAAGGAACAAGGTAAAAGAAGTGGAGGGAAAACAACAATTGGCACCAATCGAACTGCTGCTCAAACCCCTATTTTCTTGCAAATACTCATACGTCTCTTTTTTTTTAAATAGAATTCTTTTCTTTAGCTGAAACACTTTTTTTTTGTTCTTTCTTTGTACTCTTTTTTTTTTTTTGGGAACCTCTTGACAAACAGCATACAACTTTCAATTAAGGGTGGTGCAGAAATGACAAACAAAGTGTCGGTGCCGATTGTTAGACTGATTTGGAAGCAATCAAGGGTGGGATGGGTGGGTTTCTTTTTTTTTTTGTGTGTGTATGTTTCAGAGGGAAAAAGAAGATGAAAAGATCAAAGGTAAAGTCAGGATAAAACTGGAGAAAGGAGAAAAACGAAATTCAGATCAGGAGAAATCAGACCAAGAAAAATCAGCAAATAGACAAGCCTCAAAGGATTGAAAACTCGATGATGCAAACTACAATTCAGCGCAAAAGAGAGAGGCTATAGGTCTGTATATATGTATTTTTTTTTGGGGGCTATTTGTGGGCTGTAGGTATAAAAAAAAAATCTATCCTACCAAATTAAGAACGATCCTACCGAGTAAACGGAGGCTCTGACACCAGATGATGGGCACTCGTCTATGGATCACGTGTGACGAGTAGTTGTGGCCCGATCTTCTCGAAGGATCCACGAAATTGATAACTATCGCTGCGTGACCTGGTGAAGAGGCAGTGCACCGCGAGTCTGCACACGCGACGAACTACCGAGACAATCACCCTTCCACGTACCGACGAAGCCAGCCCACGCAATCACACCATAAAGATGTGAAGGCACAAACTGGGTGAACCGCAGTTCGGCGTTCTACAACTCCCTCAGGAATCGAAAGAACAAGTTTGCAAGCCTCTCAAGACTCACATGGAAAGAAGAACTCAAATAGTTTGTACTTCTGAATTGACAGCCAAAAAAAAAGTCCCCTTGTCATCTATTACATGGCTATATATAGCACTAGTGGAGTCTTCAGTTCAGATTAAAAAAATAAATGAAAACATGCAGTAGGAAGTCGCAGCAATCCTTGCATTCATGGCCTAGTGGAGCTCTCTTGATGTTTGGACTTCATTTGCATGCAGCTCCACATGCGAAATAGCAATCTGAAGGTTTTATTTACTATGTATAGCAGCTGAATGGTTCCTCTTTTCTATGCACGTCCAGGCTCCTTAGTTCATATATTTGGAGGGCAGAAACCATCATCATCCCATGTCCGTTCGTGCACTCCATCATTCCTAAGAACATTAAAACAAGTACTCAAAAGCATAGGCTCATCCAAAGTAATTTGATTATTTAACACAAGGTTAGCGTTCACCTGAGAGTGAATTTCCTTCTCCAATTGTTTGGCTCTGCTCCTTGTAATTGGACCCACTATATCAGATGCACTTTTATTAGGAGGTGGAGAAGAGTGGCTGCTAGGGATGTCCTCATCAGCTTGCATTGTGTTGTCACAAGAAACTTCTAGTCGAGAGAGAGGTGTAGCTACCTTTTTATGCTTCTTCAGCATATGTTTCCTGTCATATGTTGTTTCAGTTATGGTTTCAGTAGGAACTAAGAAGCAAGTTTCATTACCAAGCTTCACACAATCTGAAGTTATTTTCTTGTTGATTGTAATATTCAGTATTCTAGTTGAGAGAGAGGTGCAGCTACCTTTTTATGCTTCTGATCTATAAACTATCAGTGTGCAGTTGTTTGTGCCATAATATCTGTGAATTACTTGAAAAACATGTGGTTACTTGTTCTTGTTCCATAATCTCTGTGAGAAATTGCTAAAGAGGTTGTTTGCTATTTGCTGAATTGTTGTTTGTGCCATAATCTGTTGTTTGTGCTGTTTATAGCATTGCAAATTGCTGAACTATCAGTGTTCAGATTATGGAATTGCAGATTGTGTGAGCTAAATCACTTCCTAAAGTGGTTGTTTCTTGTTTGTGCCATAATCTATGTGAGAACTTGCTAAAATCATCGATGAATTTGTTTTCATGTTGATTGTAATATTTACTATTCTAGTCGAGAGAGAGAGAGAGAGGGCATATTTGTTTGTTTTTATATCTAAAAAGGAAAAGGATTTGTAATTCCATATTTGAAACAACATTTATAATTTGATTCTTAGAAAAGAATTCTATGTACATCCAAATAACAAAAATGGATTTCAATCAAATTCTAGACAATTCAATTCTATTTTAGAATCTATATTGAATTTAAGTGATGGAATTACTTTCAATTCTAGGGATCCAAACAGACCCTAAAAGTAATATGTAAAAATTAACAGCTCAGCACTGCATGCATGCTTCACTGCAATCTACACTAAGCCCACGATGGCTCCGGCGTGCACGAGCACGTTGTTGTCCCGTAAGAAGCGATCCACCATTGCGAGGAGCACATCGCAGGTGAGTAGACTATCAGAGCCAGCACAGTAATGGTTGGAAAGTAAGGTTTTGAGAGGACAATTGGATATGTGCTACTAGTCTTAGCTATAGTTTTTTGGGGTTTGTATGTACTGGTCAATGTCATATGCTCAAAACCCCTATTTAATTCATTTTGGTACTGTTATGTCAAAAACAATAATGCAATTTGTCATTTTGCATAGAATTAAGTATAACGATTAATTCTTTTGGATGGTTGTAGACAATGACTGATGGATGGGTGTGAACCATCGAAAAGATCAATGATTTAGTTATAGACCTAAGAAAGATAGCTAACAAAAGCTTCGATCTATGTTCGTCCAAGTATTCCATGGATGTGAACCGGTATGTACTCCAACTTGAGGAGGTAGTGAGCAGCCTTCAGAAGGAGGCTCCTAAAGTTTTCATATAGGAGCATGCTAATTAATTAAAATATAAAAATATAATTGGAGATTGCAACATACCTAAATATCAAGGCTAATTTTTCTAATTCATTATAAATAAAAATAAATATGCTTATACCTAAAGTTTCTATATTGGAGCTTGCTAAATTAATTAAAATATAAAAAATATAATTGAAGCTTGCTATATATCTTAATTTTATGGCTAATTTTTCTAATTCATTAAAAATAAAAAATAAATATGCTCAAACCTATAGCTAAAAAATAAATAATAAAAACACTTTCAACCATAAGCTACTAATTGAAGCTTCCGTATAATAAATGAGATATAATTGCATCTACATTGTCTTAAAATATCATGGTCATAGGTGCATCTCCATCATTTCAAAATCTAGAGCAATTTAGCAAATAAAATTCAACTAGAACACCTAGGGCATGAGGATTCCTCAAAATCTTGAAGCCACTAAAAACTTGGTGACAAAAATAGCTGCCACCGAGCAAACAGAGCTCCTCTCTGTTGTGTGCTCGAGCTTGGGGAAGGAGAGGGCGACTTTTATATAGCTGAGATATCACTGCCGGCTCATATAACAAGCCGACAATGATGCCCTACTATCATTGCCAGTCGGTGGATTAAACCGACAGTAAAGATGGAGCAGGGCATCACTGCCGGCTCAAGCCAACAGCCGGCAGTGATGCCCTTATCACTGCCGGTTCGTAAGTCACGATGACTGTATTTTTTCCTTGTGGTTTATGAACCGGCAGTGATTCTTCATCACTACCGACCCATTAAAAACCGACAGTGATGGACCGATATATATAGGAGTTTATGTAGTAGTGACTTGTTATCACTAATCAGAATTTGTCAAGTTAAACTCTCATCATACATAAGCAATATCAATGGACGTGCTTGTGTTTTTTAGCAACGCAAGGACGCTCAGCTAGTGTCATAAAAAGTTACACATTTAGATTTTTTATCCATCAGCTTAAATGGTAGTTTTTTTTAATTGTTGCAACTAAATGTGTAGTCTGTTATACACTCGTTTAAATGTGTAGTTTTTTAATAATGGGTCTCACTAATTGTGTAGCTTTTTGATACACTCGCTTAGTGTTTTGTTTTTTTTATACATATGCAGAACTTGTCAGTTTTTTGAAGTTTACTCAATATCTTTGGTCATAGGAGAAGTACAGCCCCAATAACGAGCCCCTCCTGCATTAGAAATCGTCCGTAGGTCTGGGTTGTTCATGTAAGACTAGTGTATAAATATTTTGAAAATAAATATCTTTTAAAAGCTAATTTCATAAAACTACATGTATGTGCAAAAGAGTATCACAAAAGTACACTTTTTCGTTTATTACAACAGAGCTACACATAATTCGTACAATATATCAGAACGACTTTTGTTTGCCCATGGCGTCAACATTAACGTTATTTGACCGGTGGTTCCCCATGTCAAACAGAGAGAGTCAACAATCGCATTGCATGTGTTTGACATGTGGTACCATTCATATCATATAACATCAAAATTGATGGCGTGTGCTAAAAAATATAGTTTTATGATAAATTGTACAGAGTATGTATAATTCTCTGATAAGGGTGCAAATAAGTGTAGCTTTGTGATATTTTTCCACACGTAGGTGCAGTTTGTGAAATTCGCTCTTCTTTCCATGATTGAGCCATTCACTTATTTTTAGTAAGAGCGAGCAGGTCAATTTGTTATTTATGAGGATATATAATTAATATTATATATTTCATATATTCTGTATATTTATAAAAGGTATATGATGATTGACTATATCTTATTTGATACGGAGCTAGTCGTAGCCGTCATGGAGTAAGATATGGAGATAAGATAGATGAAAACTAATCATACCAAATATGAAACTTATCCACTTATTTGATGAGGATTCTTAGATATTCAAGAGTATAACAATCTAGAACAGATGCATCCAGAGGAGTCTAGATAGCTTACGCAATAATTTCTCTAACTATATAAGATGGGAAGGGGTACATCCAAGACATATCATCCCAATTGAATCACAACCAAGTAGCGCAGGCCTCCAAAGTTGCAAAACCCTTAAGGCAAGTCAAGTAGAAGATCAACATCCAACAAAGATCCACTACAGAAGTAATCCCGTAGTTGACTAGATTTTAAGCCTTAGACATATAAAAATCCACCTAATTCTTAGAATTAGATCCATCCACACATCGGTATTATACCATGTGATCCAAGAATAGTTAAGGTAAGACATGATATAGGGCTATTACCTAACTCAACAGTTCTGAACCATTACGTGAAAAACAGACAAATTAGATACTACAAAAGTGACGGATAGTAATATGACCTCTCATTAATGACTACTCATCAGTGACGGGTCATTATAGGCGAGTAACTGGTGACGGATGAAAACTTAACCCGTCACCAATGACGACTCATCAGCGATGGGTCATCGTAGGTAAATCGTTAGTGACGGGTTAAGTTTTGACTTGTCACCATAACAAACTAATCAGTGAAGGGTTTCTAGGCCAGTTATTAGTGACGGATTAAGTTATGACCCGTCACTATTGACAGTATTTACAAATTACTTTTCATATCTTACTTGAAGTGAAAATGTTTGAATTCAAAGTGAAATATTTTATATTTTTATTTTATTTCTCTTCTTCTCACTTCAGCAACACTAGAATAGGAAGCATTATACAGTTTTGCTCAAGTTTGATGTAAGGGGTGGCGGCTATAGACATAAACGCGTGTTTCAAAAATAGTGTAGAAACTTCTTGGGGCGAGAATGTAATTTTCTGGGCTATTTTTGGCCAAAAAAATTCACCGAACCGGACAAAGTCGGGGAGAAATGGATACAATTTTTTCTGTAGATGTCTGTAGAGTAAAAAAAAAAACGTCAAATTCAGAGTCCGTATGCAAAAGTTATGACCGTTTTACCGAAGACACTTCGGATCAACTAGTTTGTATGTCTATTGTACAATAAACATTAGTGACGAATTATAACTGTGACCTATCACTTATGACTTGATAAGTGACGGGTCATAGTTACGACACCGTCACTTATGACCTTCGGCAGAAAGTTTAAAAGGGTATTTATCTGGCTCCCTTCAGAACGCATGTGAGGGTGTGGTGGTAAGGTTGCTACCTATATGAGGGTAGGTCGTGAGTTTGATTTCCATAGAATGCATAGTATGAAAACAGTGTGAAAAATTTTAAGGGACATGCGGCGAGTGGTGATGTCACTAAGTTGGGTTGGCTTAGTTGATTTTTTTTTGACTTTTTCGTGTCTAAAAAGTGCGAAAACCGTTCATCAGTTATAAGTGACGACAGGTCATGACTCTGATGACCCATCACTTATGAGCTTTATTAGTGATGGGGCAAGTTTTGACCCATCACTAATGATCTAATTGGGGACGGGTTCTTACCCGTCACTTATGACTAATCATTAGTGACGCGTTCGGGTGACGAGTACGGGACCCGTCACCCATGGCGGTTATCACCCGTCACTTATGGCATTTTTTTCACGTAGTGAACTTATATAACCCTGTGTTGTTGTTCGTGGTATACTTCATCAATTACATATGTATCTCTATTTTCCGTATCATAAAACAATAGGTAGTCATATATAAATTCTTGATAGCTGGCGCCATCCATGGCGATACATGCCAAGCAATCGATATCAAAAGATATCACGCTTCCAGACATGGCATATTCGTATTTCAGGTCTTTCAATGATTTTGGCCCTGTCATCTACGCCAGACCAGAAGAATTACTGGAGATCAGCCAATCTCCAAAGGCAATCTATATCTAGTTGTTGTCTAATTCAGTAGGCCAAGGCGGTCTTTCAATATACCACATCAGAAGATCGGGTCACCCGACCTCCCCACTTGTCCCTGCTACCAGTAGGGCAGGTTGATGAGGAATCGAGGGCTCCGACAAGAACATTATGGAGGACAAGCCCTGATTTACTGAGTTCAATACATAATTCATCTGATGACGAGAAAGAGTATCATGAGGTAAATATCTGTGAGGAACCGTCCAAATAATATTCTAATTAATCACCAGGAGGATCATTATTCATAATCATAATCTCGATGATTAACCAGAATATAATCCCGGTAGTCCCGGCATGTATTTTGTGTCTAAGATCGGAACACATGCCTTTCCAACATATACATCACAACAAAGCTTAAGAAAGAACAAGTAATTAATATTATATTACAAGTCTTTAGCCAAGCAACTATTTACAACAAAAGACAACAACATCTACGTAGCGGAAACATAAACCTATACAACAAAAGAAAGTGGAGCCATATGCTCTTAGGCTCCACCCTAAAAGCACGACCTCCTCCGAGAGTAGGATGAACTACTCTTGCCTGCCACCCGGAATGGCATGCATGAAGTAGCCAAACACCGGCTCTTCCTCACCAGCAAGCACCTGAAAACGCAAGCATGAGTACGAAAGTACTTGCAAGACTTAAACTATAAAGACCACATATACATAGCTCGACTCCAAGGATTATGCATTGAGCCATTAGCAAGGAAAAGCCATATAGTTAAGTTAAACATAAGCGGTAAGAAACCTAAACACATATGTGTGAGCAACTAACTTAACCAATAACAATATAATTCTACCCTGCCATAACCAACTGAACATAAATAACTGAAACCATTATGAACATACATGTAACAAAGACCAACTCAACCATCTCCCACATATCCAACCATCAACCACAAGTGAAAACTCTACGACTGATGCAGATGGACAGAAGCATGCTCATGACCGAGAGCGTGGCATTTCAAAATATTTTTACACCATACATGGGGATACTCCTAGACCCACACGACTTGAGGATCATACGGCTTGCATGACCACACAGATCCACACAAGGGGGTACTCATGTCAACCTTTACCAATAAGCCCCAACCATTTGGATCATGCATCACTTGGTACGGAGGTACTAGAACTACTCCCGGAGCAAACTAACACCTCTCACAAGCATGCCCGCTCACACCGTCAATGTTCACACCCAAATGATCACAGCTATAGAGGTATTCGGCTCGTCTTACTATTAGATCGACATGTGGTGAGTAAGGTAAGTGCTAAAGCTGACTACACCGACGATCGGTGCTTAAACGACGCAAACGATCTACGGTGTCCGGGTTCCTCTCCCGGCCTGCCCCCAGGACTTTCCTTTGGAGCAGATAACACCCTCAACACTGCCCACATCTTGTCTCATAGTCATCACTCATCCAACCATCATCAACTCATATCCAACATTATGATCATTATGAAAGTAAATAACACATATGCTCGCGAACGATGAAACAATTCACCGCTCGACTTCTACAGAATGACCTATGCATTGCTACGCATTTTGATTTAACTCGTAATCTAGACATCAGCAACATACTTAAAGCGACAAGGAAAGGGTAAACAACAATTCAAGGTAGAAGTAATGCATTCAACATAGGATCTACCCATTTATACCTGATCTCGACTCGACACATGCAAACATACATAAGCATAGTTCATCAATTTTAGACTTCATTCAAATGAACAAATGTGCAATATGTTTAGTTGCTTGCCTTGCTCTCAGGTGACCGCCTATAATTACCCAAGCAACACTCGCAAAAATCCAAAAGATTAGAATCATCTTCAACCATGGTCATATCACGCTCTGGTTACTTGTTCACTACAGAAAAGCGCATGCAATGATGAGCATGAGTGAAATGCAATAATGCATGCTACAGTATGCATATGATGAATTTCCATAAAATATTCCATATAAAGCATGAAAATATTTTTCCTTGTTAGAAAAAGTCATAAGGAGACTAGCAAAATTGGTTTCGCTAATTTTGGACTTGTAACGAATTAATGGTGAATTAATGAAGCCTCAACCTAATTAATTAATCCCAGAAATTTAATTAACCATTTCATGGTTGAGGAAATTTTTAATAGGTAGATATGGTTATTATGAAACAAAAAAATTGGTTTCATAATTTTTGGAGCTCATTTGAATTAACTATGAATTTTACAAACTATCAACACAAAAGGAAAAAGTCTGATTAACAGTAAATCCGGATATCGGGGTTGGGCTGGACACTCCGGGTTCCAGAGTCTCAGAGTGACCCTCCGGTAGGGCTCTATGTTATTTTTGGCCAGGTTCGCCTGGACCCTCCGGGTGGCGACTCGGATACTTCGGGTGGCTCCTGAACAGCCATTTTGAGGGCAAAAATTGGCCGGTTTGATTTGGGACCCTCTCCAAGCCAAAGGAGAACATGTTTGGGATAGTTCATGAGGTCTAGAATTCACTCATCAACCTAGAAACTCGATTCCTAACTCAAAACTCATCTAAATCCTCATTTTGCTCTAAAATCCCAAGAACTCAAGAACTCCACTCTAACTTTAAATCGACCAACTAAAACTTGAATTCACGCCATGGGAAAGCCTAAGGGAATTACCCAAGATGCTTGTGGAGTTGGGTAATCATCGGGTAATGGAGGAAATTGCCCAGGAGACGAAGAAATCCAGTGTTCCTCATGTTTCAACCCTAAACACCAAAAGACACAAAAATCGGCTTGAATCGTTCGGGAGAACGAAAATAAATTGGATGGATGGAAAGCTTGCGAGCTAGTGATCATGTGGATACCACATACTCACCTCGAATCTTCTCCTAGGAGGCGGATTTAAGGGAGAAGGAGAGGAAGCTTGAGAGAGAGAGAGAGGGAGAAGGAGCTCCCATGTTGTGCTGCTCGGGTGGGGCACGGGAGGAGTGAGGAGGAGGAGAGAGAGAGCAGGTGGGGCTGCCCCAAGGGAGTAAGTGAGGGGTGGTTGGCCTCATGTGGGCCCTACATGCTAGAGAAAGGAGGTATTTCCAATGCGATTTCTATTCTTTTCTCTCTCGGATTAGTTTCTCATATCCGAATGACTTTAAACGAATTGCTCTAGAGTTACAAAACAAAATCATACAAAATTAAACATAATGCACCGTCGAGATCAAAAACCTCGCTCGAAAGGATATGTTCTTGATGGAAAACTGGAGCCTACAGTCACACAGACAAGTTGGAACAAATAGACAATAACATGTCTTATTGTTCCATTAAGAAAATCCTTACGTTTGGTCGAGGATTCACTAAGGAGTAAGGCGCAATGCCACAGTCTGGTGCACCAGAAGAAAAAAGCTTGTTCAACCAGGTAGTGACATCCTGTGCAGGCAGGGCTAAAAAAGAGAGGAAAGGTTTACTCGACAAAGCTTGAAGATCATAGCCAAACGAAAAATGGCAAAGTGCTAACTAAGCCTTACTTCCGACCGCATCCCTGGAAGCATCCTCATCCCTACTGTACTCTCAAGCCAGGCACGTTCGCGCCTTCAAGGTGGTGCGTGCTAAGGCAGAGAAAGCTAAGAGAGTTGTGTAGGAAGATTGGTGGCAATGATAAGGAATGGCCGCTGCAAATCCGGGTCTTACAGGTAAATAACCAAAAGGTTACCGCTGGTTCAAGCACTCCCATCTTTACAGCGCTTCGACCGACGCGAAAAAAGGAATGATGATGACGTGCGAATCTCTGCACAACCTTCTACCCACATTAAATGCGCCTATACCCACCGTTTCAAATTTCAAAAGGTTTTTTAACTATACTCGGAGTTGGGTGTCGATCAGTTGAGTTCTTTAATTTTTTCAAGTCTCAAGTTCAGTTAGCCACAGGGTGCTCGACCCGACTGAGCTTCCACTCGATACTCGAGAAAGGATGTGTCTATACTCAATTCTTTTGACTATGAGCCTGATCCACTTTACTCGACCAAGCTTAAACTTGGCAGTACTCGAGTGGGTGCTTATGGAAACCTCTCCTCCAGAGTAGAGTTAGGGGGCTACTATCGAATATCTAACTATAGAGTATATGCGCATAAGGAGTACATCATATATAGACAGGGTATATATGACGCATATTCGGAAACTCCAGATATCACGGAACCGAATCAGCGGTACATGATATATCCGGAATCAAGGAAGTATATACCAAGAAGGTTATCCAAACCGATACCACCTGTATTCAAAACAAATCTATCTACTTGGACATTAAGGAAAACAACTCTCTATCAAATTTGGCTGGATAGGAGTCGGTATCTTACCCCTATATAAGGCCGAAAAGCTGGGGGGGAGGACAACGAGCAACACAAAAGACAACAACAGAGGAGTTACTCGATGACTTTAGCCCTAGGATAGATTAGATCCAATCTATTCTTTATAATAGTCTTAGCTACCTTGCTTGTACTTGAGATCATCAATACAAGGCAGCAATACTCCCACAGGACATAGAGTATTAGTCCAATCGGAGGTTCAAACCTATATACATCGTTTTGTCTCGCTTCATGATTAATCCCTACACTTGAAGGTATCCAGTTAATTTACGAACATATTATCGGGAACTAATGTTCGACAGATCCTTCACCGGAGCACTCCTGCCGATCCTCTTGGGTGTGCATCTCTTGACCGTAGTAGCAGATCCAGGGGCAAGGGGCTTAGTAGCAGATTCAGGGGCAAGGGGCTCATGCCCCTACCCCTGGGGCACTTGGGAAGTTGAGAGCCCCTAAGCCCCCCTCAAATTTTGAGCATGAAAGAGGAAGAAGAAGAGAAGGAAGAGAAGGAGAAGGAAGAAGAGAAAAAGAGGACGAGGAGAAGAAGAAGAGAGAAACCATTTACTTGATAGCTCTAGATCTATCGCTGCTTGACTGGGCAAACATTCACATGACATCTACTGCCGGCGGGTTCGTGTAGTGCCTGGGGCGTCGACATCCTATATACCTCACCCACAAGAGCACTTCTATAGTGGACAACAATTAATATGGATCATCCAATTTCTTGATCGGACGGTTTAGATCAATTTAATGATACTTCTCATTGTCTCATGTATCATGATATCATCTATGTGTATCATAGGGTATTATTGGAAATAAAATAAGTGGCAAACTTATAAATAATGGAATTTAAATAGGACAAAATAGTAATCATAATTTTTTATGGACTCATATCGATTGGTTCATTATACGTAAAGTTCTTCGTCATGCTAGGGTTCCTCAGATGTTGCGGAGGGTTTCATGCTGTTTCACGGCAATGGAGGAGGTGAGCCTTATGGTCAACGTCGACGACCTCGACGGGGGCATCCATGGGCAGCTCGCATTGAAGGCAGGCCATGAGTCGCAGGGCAAGCGCGACTGGCCATCCAGTCATGAAGGCCGCCATGGAGGGAGTCCCGACGGTGGTGGTCATGGAGATCGACGCCCGCCTCCTCCTCTGCTCCTGCGAGCTGCTACGACTTCGAGCACCTCCTGGCCTACCGCTCCTTGCCCTTCATGTCCGCTTCCCTCATGTCGCCGTCCACGCTGGCCTCTGTTTCAGCGCCCGAGCGCCACCTGGCCGCTTCATACTCTGCGGTCCCCTCGCACGAGTGGCACGAGCTACTGCGAGACCTTTCCGCCATGGACTCGTCCCTACTGCTCGCCTTTGCGTTCCTCCCATTCCTCCACCACCACTGCCTCTGCTTCCTGCTCGACCTCTTCCTCTCCTCGCTCCTCTACTTGCTCTCTGTGTCCGATCGGCTGCTCCATCACTCACTGTTGTTCTCCTTCCTGTCGTCACTGTCCGACCCGCCCTTGCCGCTGCTTCTTTTCTTGATGTTCTTGTGTTCACTTTATTTTAATTACAGTTCAATTTGGAGTTCAATTGTTTTTGAACATAAATGGCAGGAGCTATGCCTTTCAATTAAGGAGAGGAGAAGTAAGTTTTGTACAACAGGTGGCCGAAGCCATAGAACACCCCGCCCCAGACAATATAGATCAGTGAACCTAACATCGCCCACAGGGGGCTGCCTCTAGTTCACACGGAAAGCACGCCTACGCTGATCAATCTCGTCCTTAGCGCATCTTGCCACCTCTTGGGCCGACAAGCGTTTGTTTTGGAAAATTCTCCTGTTACGTTCCTTCCATACATTCCACATGATGTATATGATAATTCCTTTGAAGGAACGATGCTGGCGATCTGCTCTCACGACAACACCTGTGACCATACCTCAACGGCGAATGGGAAGTGCATGCAAAGATGCAAAGCCGTCTCCATTGTTCCACTGCAAAGCACACACGAATTTTGGTGCGGCCACCCTCTTGCGGCAAGATTGTCTGCCGTGAGAATCTTGTTTTGGATCAAAGTCCAAGCAAAGAATTTGTATTTGTTCTCTGTATGCGCCTTCCATATTAGACCGGTCTTGTATTGATCAAAGCAACCATTAAATTGGGCCATGTATGCGGATTTAGCCGTGTATTGGCCATCTGGTGTCCATCACCATTGGATGGAGTCCGTAATATCCGGTTGAAGGGTTACAACCTGCAATCTTATCCAAAGGGATACAAACAGTTCAATTTGCATTGAGGATGTTATTTTACCCCTAAGTGTGTGAATCCATGCATTCCCGCATATTTCCTGTTTGACGGATTTGTTTTTCCTCCTACTTAAGCTGTAGAGGTGTGGGGCAAGGTTCTTTGGGGCTTCACCTTACAACCAAACATGGCGCCAAAATTTTTCCTTCTTCCCGTTTCCAACTGTAATCTCCATGGAGGTTTGAAATAGCAGGCGCTTCGTGTTGACACAGGGGACGTCGGTTCCCACCCAAGGTTTGGAATCACTGACCTATTCATGCCAGAACCATCATAATCTTAGAGCTCGACCGAATTTTTCTAGGTCGGTGATGCCAAGGCCTCCTAATCGCTTTGGTCTGCAGGCTCTTTTCCAATTGACGAGAGAGTGTCCTCCATTTGCATCATCTTTTCCTTTCCATAGAAATGAACGGCAAATTATATCAATCTTTTTGCGAGCCCACGCCGCTAGCTAGAACACAGTGAGATGGTAGGTAGGGATGGCGGAGAAATAGATGTGACAAGTGTCAGACGACCAGCTGGCGATAGCAAACGCCCTTTCCAACCTGGGAGATGTTGGCCAATTTTTTCTATGAGGGGCTGGACGTGAACCCTCTGCAAGGCATGGGTGTGGAGTTGTAGGCCTAGATATCAGCATGGAAAACTCTTAAGCACACCTAGAAAAGGCTGTAGGATGTCTCCCAACTCGATTTGCTCACATCAGATTGGGTGGATTGAGCTTTTATCAAAGTTTGTGACGAGACCTAAGGTTTCTCCAAAATATTGTAGGATCTCCTTGATTGCCTGGAGTTCCTCGCGGCATGGGTTAAGGAAGATCGCCGCATCGTCCGCGTATAGCGACGTTCTTAGATTGGCTACCGCAAGCGGGAGGGGTGTGAGAATGCCCTGTTAGGTCGCCAGGTCTAAGAACTTTTGGAGAGGGTCGATTGCTAGGATGAATAGCATGGGGGAGAGTGGATTGCCTTGCCGGACCCCTCGTTTGTGTTGGATGGTGTCTCCCGACTGTCCATTTAGAAGTGCCCTAGAAGTCGCGATGCCAAAGAGTGTTGATATGCACTCACACCAATGGGGCCGAAGCCCAGCGCCTGGAGGACCTCAAATAAATATCCCCAGTTTATGCTGTTGAAAGCCTTCTGAATATCTAGCTTCATGAATAAGGAGGGTAACTTTGCTTTGTGAAGCCTCTGGATAATATTTTGGGTGTACAGGAAATTGTCCTGGATGCATCGTTTCTTGGTGAAGGCGCTCTGGCATGAGGAGACCAAACTGTCAAGGTGAGGGTCTAATATGTTAGCAAGCAACTTAGAGAAGATCTTCGCTATACTGTGAATCAAGCTTATTGGTCTAAATTCTCCTATTTACCGTGCACCCACTTTTTTGGGATTAGGGCGATGTTTGCCGAATTAAGAAGGCCAAAGTTACCAGTGTCATGGTGAACAGTTGATTCAAAGCAGCCGTCACTTCTTCTTTTATGGTTTCCCAGCATTCATGGCGAACAGTTGATATGGAGTTCAATTGTAAGCTTAAGTTTCAGAGGGCACAACATAATGCTGTTTATGCTTGGAATTTTAAGGATTTTGTGTGAGAGCTTCTTCATGTGGTTTAGGCCTGACTCAGAGCGGTACAATTCGAGAAAGATTTGATTTTTTTAGAAATGAAGACACGAAAAAATTGATTTTATTTCACATTTGCTGTTTCAAGGTAGTTGTTCTTAGGGTGACGCTTTGATTACCCTGTATGTGGTTGATATTATATTCTGATGGGGGAGAAGTTAATTTTTGCTGCATAACTATCTGGTTTTTGTGTTGCATATGGGGCGCTGGTCAAAATGAATAGTTTCCTCCTTTTGCTGCATGAAAATCTGCAGACGACGCACTTCAGATGTTTCATGATAGCATTCGTCAGAATAATCATCCTTTAGGAGAACCACATGTAACTTCAGGAGTTGATGGAGCTGCAGATTCTATTAGGCTGAAAAACCAATCGAAGGATCTTGCGTTGTTGTTGCATGAATGCCTGGATATTAAAGTAAGTGAAGAGTTGGCGTGAGATTTTTAAACAAGTTTTTCAGGAATTGCAAGCACTGCCAATCTCCCAAGGCCCTTAGAGACACTTGCAGTGAATTCTTAGTAGGTTATCGAATATCCGTAGATCATATCTCAATCAGGGACCTTATTGGGGATGAAGCTGATACAAACCCTTATCCGGCAATCCAGAAGGCATGTTTTGAACTCAAAGGCCTTGAACCTCAGAAGTCATGGAAAACTTATGTACTATATGGCCCTTGTGCTGTAAGTTATGACTAGCATTGTAACTTTAACTCTGATAAACGTGCAGAAATTTTCTTTTTTCCCGAGTTCTTTCGTCTTCCTGAATAATCCTGATGCATAACTATACACTATACAGTATCATCTTGCACTTCTTTTCCCGAGGAGCACTTACCCCCCTTTTTTTCATGTTTTCTTCAGCCAAAAATGTACTGCTAGGTATCCGCTATATTGAGCTGCAAATTCTGCATTATTTCTGCAAAAAGTGTGTCCTGGTGAAAGTTCTAGTTTGCATCAGTTGGCTTCACCAAAACATATTTTTGCTGAACTGAAACGTCCTCCTGAAAGTTTGCCATGACCTACTGTAACATTTTTGCTGACATTCTGAATGGTCAGTGATGGTCTGCTTCTACTTCAAGTTCACTACGGGATGGCCGTTGGATCAGGAAGATTAGCGTGCCCTCTTTCAGTTTGTATCAGGTTGGTGGGAGCATCAAACCTTGTATCCGTTGTGACTTAGTGTTGGTTTTCAGTATTGATGCCATTTATTCCTGATAATGCGATGCTTGATCTGTGTTGTCGTTTAATCCGTTGGAAGCACTTCATGTTAAGTTTATTCATCAATGACATTTAATCTTGGTGATGAATGTCTCAGCAGTCACCTGCTCTCTTGCTTGTTTCCTCCTAAGTTGAAAGTATCAGCCGTACAAATTGCTTGGCTGACACGTGTCATTTGCGGCTTGTCTTGATAAATTTTGATTTCAATATTGCCAAAGCCTAAAAGTTGCATATAATTTACAATACTGCAAACAAAGGTTTTCAGCCCAAACTCAACCCAAACCAGTGGTTTAAATCAACAGTTCTATCTATTGCTCCAAGCCTACAACTAGTGCTGCTTCAGAAGCATTACCTCATTGGAAGTTCCTTGTAGTATTCAGAGTTTCAGACTCTTCAGAAAGCAACACTCGAGTCAAATTATATTGTAGATTTGGCGTATTGCTGAAGTGTTTGAAATTGGGAATGGAATTATTAACTTCTACAATAAGAAGTGGACAAGGAAATCAGAGGAACATTTACATGAATTAGACTGACAAAGAAATCAAAGTTACTATCCATATACGATCGCCTTCTGAACCGGGAAACAAATGCGGTCAATAAGAGCTTTATTGATCTTTGTCTAAAGGAATACATCTCAACGCTTCCAGCCAGTTTTGCGAGTCTCGTTCATCTATCATCATTAAAATATCAACATGAGCACACGAGACATATATACAGATGCACTAGGAACTGCACTGACCCAACTCAGTAGCTCAACTACCACTACCAGATGAGAAAACAGTCACAGTAAGCAGTTATCTGCGCTCTCCTTGTTGAGCAGGTCTCTGGCACTAATATTGCAGTGACCACTGAGAACCTACAGATCATGATTAGTTCCAGCTAAGCCACGAACTGCAAGATGGATAAAATAGCATCGTAAGTTGAATGAACAATTTGATACCACGGCAATTCTAGTAACAGAATTATCGCCTCCGACTGTTCCTTACGTCTAATATGTTATCAGCTGCACGCATGCGAAGACCTTGCAAGACTTGAGCTTTTCTTGTCATCATCGTGTTGCATAGGCTGCTTCCCATTGTCAACCGTGGGCAGAACAGTTTCAAAGGCCTGGACAAGCATCTCCACTTTCCTCTTCTGAGCACGAGCTAATTTTTTCACTGCCTTCAGAAGAGCATAATCAACCGTCCACTCCTCGGCACCCCTTCGATCATTCATCGTCTGATACCTGAGACCAACCTTCTCTGCCTCCGGACCAGTTTCTACTGGTAGAAAAATTGGAGCCTTGGGTTTGAAAGGACGCAATTGCTCACCACCCTCTTCAGATGTTCTCCTCCTGGCAATGATCAACTGTTACATAAAAAAATGATCAACTGCATCCTCTGGGAGGACGCTGCATCAGCACAATCAGAACTAAGATCTTCAAAGCTTATCTCACTGAGCGCGCTGGAAATATCATCAATGCAGGACTCCTTTGGAGCATCGCTGGCGCTATCTGCAGAATTGCCATGATGTTCATCATGCATCAACAACTGCTTATTGATTCCAAGATGTGTATGAGCAATAGCATCGAAGCAAACATTGTCAGAAACTTCACCTTCAGGAATGTTTCCTTCATGTTTTGCATCCAGCTCCAGAAATATCCGACTTGCAGGCACCGTAGTCTTCGTCATCATGATCCACCACAATCTCCTTTTCTTTGCGGCCGCGATGCTTGGTCGTCCCCGACAGCTCGACGGAACCATCGGAGATCACGTCACTCGATCCGAAAGAACCGTCCACTGAACCACCCAAATCTTTCGCCTTGTCATCCGCATCATCCCCACAACTCAGGTGATCAAACACCACGTACTCCATCCGCCTCACGTGGGGCCGTCCACGGCCGGGATCCGGGCGGCGACGGCCGTGTGTGTGCAAGGGGAACGGGATTCGCGCAGTTTGCGCCGGCGAAGCCACACGCGGCTGCGAACATCCACGGGGAGGGAACGGCGGAGCCTGGTCGCGGCAGCTGCAGGCGTTCGTGGAACGGAGCGGCTGCGGAGCTCCTTTAAGCTGCGTACAGGATAGAAAGAGGCGCGCGCATCGATCGGTGATTTGGGGTTAAAAAATGACGAGATTAGTTCTAAAGGAACAGTGGGTCGTAATTTAATCACTTAAAAAATAATTATGAAAATACTTAGTCTAATAGATAGTTAAATTTAATTTATGATACCTTAAGCTGTAAGTATCATTTTTCACCGTAAAAAACCGCCCACACAAACGTCGGAACCAACCGTCAGCACCGTTTCGGCCGGCCGCAAGCGACGAATAGGAGGCCGCGTGTTGTGAACCAGCTCAGCACCGACGGCAAAGGAAAGGCTTCTGCTGTGGTGTCCGTCCCTGAAAGAAAACTGCTGTATGGGTAATTATAAACCGCTGACAGTAGTGCCAGTATATGGCTGTATGCTCTTGTCTTGTGCTGCCTTTTCGTGCATGCTTGTTTCAACCTTTCAGTTTGGTGTGATTTTGCAATCCGGTATTTCATCTCCAGGCCGGGAGAGTGTATGACCTTATGGAAATCCTTGTTTAATAATGTCAGCATTTGAAAAAAAAAACGTGCATGTCTTGCCTCACTCAAGATCGACAATGACAACAGACCATCACTTAATATTTTGGAAATGTTGTTCTCCTGCCATCGCATACCAGCAAAGGTAAATATGAAAGGACCGGCATACAGTCAGTCAGTGAAGATCTCATCGATGTGCCGACATGGACAACAATTTCCTCTTTAGAACCAGCAGCATCATGTCATCTTGGAGACGCCTTCATATAACTAACAGCTACACAACTGGTGGTGTCAAACCCAGAGTGTGCTTCAGACTAACATAGACGTTATCGACGATTAGTAAACCGTTAATCTTATGAATATAAGATTAGAGTTAGGGATACTCCCTCTTGCTGAATTATACACCGAAAAAAGAGATTTATATAGGTTCAGACCTTCCGAAAGATAATAGCCTTGAGTCATATGTTTTTTTGTATTGATCTTCAAGACAAATTACAAGGGAGCTCTTAGTTAGCCTATATGTGATGTAAACCTAGTCGGGGGCTACTTGTGTATGGTCTTGGTGAGATATTGATGTAGATGGTGATCGTAGAAGGCTTAGGGCTCGTGGAGCGTTGGTTGCTTCTACTAGGCTTGTGTTGCTGCTTGTGACTTGTCCTCCGCAGAAACTCTTGGCTCGGTATATATATGGAGGTTTTCGTGTAGCCTTCAGACTCCTTTTCGAGTAGGATTCTGCTATCTTTAGAGATAGACTTCCTTGTTTACATGATTTTTCGATACTTGTGGGCAGTTTCCATACGTCTAAGGATTCATTTCATAGGCATGAACGTATGCTCCGAGAATATAGGAAACCCTAGGAGTTCTTTCTATGTATAGAACAATCATATACGATAGTTTTATACTACCTATAGTCAGGCCCCCCATCAGTACGTGAAATGAGGCTACGACAGATTAAAAACTTTAGCCCAGCAAAGAGAAACATTCTGACAAGAAGTTCTCTTCGAGTGAGAACTTGGGTCTCCAGATAGGATTTACATCTAACCGGGCATCCGGAAGACTTCGGGTCATCTAGTTGGGATTTTAAATGCCTCCAGGTGGCTATGTAAGCTTCCGAGTGGGTATTCCATCCGAGTAGGAATTCCATCCGACTAGGAATTTCGGGTCAACCCAAAAATATCATCTCAACCTAAGTGACTCCTTGCTTGACGGGTTTGAAATTTGAACCATCATAGCAGAAAGTTCGCATAGTGGTGCAAAGATTCTTTTCCTGGCATAGGATCATGATGACGTTGGAGAACTGTGTGCGTCTGGTGGGGTAGTGTGCCAGTTTCCTTAGGATTTGTTTCAACTGCCCCGCATGCGTTGAAAGATATTACGAGCACTAAATGCAACAGGGCGTTGGACTGAGAAAATCATGGCTCTGAGTTGTAATCGGAACCATTACTGGGCTAGTCGGAGAGTCGTTAAGTGCCCTTTCGTCCTTGTATAAAAGGGGATTGAGTCAGCTCATGCAACACTTCTGTTCGCCGTCATTGTCTTCCTTAAGCCTTTGCCTTTTCATCTCCTGCCCTGTGCCTGCAACCGCATCCAAAGCCCTCTCTTTTTTTCTCCCATTTCTCAGACCTCATGGGCCACAAGAAGGTAGAGAAGCAGGCCACCTCCACCTCCAGTATTGTCAAGTCTGTGATTCTGCCATGTGTAGAGTAGGAGGTCACAGAGGAGTTGGTTGTCTAGCTGGAGCGTGACAAGATCATTTCATCGTGTGCCCTAGTCACTTGTACACCGGTAGAAGGTTAGAAGATCCCTAGCCCAGACACGAGTTGGGTTGTGGTGTTCATTGATTTCTTCCTTTGCGGCTTTCGCTTCCCCCTTCTAGCTTTCCCCTTGTTGTGCTCAACTTTTATGGCATCGAGCTCATCCACCTCAATCCGAACTCAATCGTAATGCTTATCATCGTTACATATATGTGTGAGGCGTACTTGGGTGTGTGACCCCCTCTAGACTTGTTCTGGTACTTTTATGTATTGATTGAAGAAGTTGCATGACAGGGTCATTGGCGGTGTTGGAATTCACCTCCGCAAAGGGAAGTCAGCAAAGTACATCGGTTTCTCTGCCAAGAGCTCTTGGTCAGGGTGGCACAAGAAGTGGTTTTACTACCAGCCACTCCCACCCGGTCTCATATACCGGGGACTTGTATTGCTCTAGGCAACGGGGTGGATGGATCCACCACTCCTAAATGCTACAAACCGGACTCTCATCATAGAGATCCGGGATTTGAAGGAGCACAAACTAGTTGTATGAGATGTCATAGTAGACTTGATCAGGTGACACCAAAGTCCTTTGCGATAGAGGATTTCAGGTGTTTGGGAGTTCACTGCCGAGGAGGACTGGAACACAGTTGAAGTCATCGGGTTTACAAGACAATAACACATACATGCTCTAGAAGGGGCATATTCTCTCTCTACATTCTTTACATTTTCGAATTTATATACTTGCAATCTACCTTTGTATGTTTACTTTCATAGGGTAGTTTGCTAGGATTGACTATAGGTTGCAAACTTTTTTGAACGGTAGAGTAGACACACTAGATAAATCTAGATCATATTTAGATAGAAATTGATATAAGTTTATTTGGTGAAATTTTTGGAGCCAATTAGTTTTAGGTGTCCGAATTCACCCTCAGGACGTCATCGATTCCTACAGTTGGTATCAGAGCCCCGTGCTCTTAATAGGCTTAACATCCTAAAGAGTTGCGATGTCCAGGGTAGGGATGGATATCGGGAGTGCTCCATATTTTGATGGCACTCACTTCCCTCGGTGAAAAATTCTAATGACTTATTTTCTTCATACCAAAGGTTTAGATGTTTGAAGAGTCACCGAGAAGGTGATAAAGGAACACCCCACAAGCAAGGAGAGGCAATTCGATACCTTGGCGAAGAGTATCCTTTTATCTTCTCTATCCATCGATGCACTCAATCGAGTATATTCTCTCACCAATGCACATGATATTTTAACTAACTTCATTGAAATACATGAAGGCGCAAAGTATGTGTGCAATAAGAAATATTATGTGCTAGTCTCTATGCTCAATAGAATTAAATAACTTTACCATGAAAGTATTAATATCATGTACTCATGTTTGAATATTCTTATCGATGAGATTAATGAGCTAGGTTTGACGCCAATTGGAGACGATCAAGTGGTGAGAATGATACTTCAAGCTCTTCTTCCAAAGTACAAGTTAATTGTCTCCATCATCTATGGCAACAATGACATTATCAAGATGACTCCAAGCCAAGTACTCGGCAAGATCATCACCCATAAGATGACCATAAATATGGGGGTGGAAGCTTCTTCCTCATCCGACGCCAAGAACCTTGTCCTCACAAGTAAGCAAGCACAAACAAAGATGAGAAGGCAAGAGCAAGAGTCAAACTCAAGCAAAGGTGGTGGTGGTGAATATAAAGAGAGTGATGAAGAAGATGAGCAAATCACCTTAAGTGATGAAGAAATAGATCTCAATATCACCAACCTCACCTCAAGATTAGAGAAGACCATGAAGAGTATCAATGATAATATTGATCATCCAATCCCTATTAAAGACTTGATCAACAAAATTGATCATTTCAAGAAGGAGAAAAGGACTAAGAACAAGAGAGAGATGAGGGGAAGAGCCAAAAAAATTGTAAGCATAGGAAGATGGGTGTGTGGAGATGAATATTCAAGCTCAAGTTATGAGACCTTCACCATCTACTTCTCAAAGAGAAGCGCTTCCTCAAGGTAGTCATCATCACACAAGTGCCTTATGGCTAAAGGTATAGAAAGCGATGTAAGTGATAATGAATCCGACGAGGATTCACCCTCTCAAGAAGAACTTCTTGAATTGATCAATGGGCGACACGGGACTTAAAGAAACAAGCTAAAGAACTTAAGAAATTTAATGCCCTTAATGACATTCATGCTACCTTTGTTTCTAATTATAAATAATTATCGAGCAAATTTGAATTACTAAATAAGAAGCACAAAGTACTTAAGGTAAAACTTGAGGGCATTGAATCTCAATCTAAAGTCCCTTTGAAGCAATCTACATCTATCTTTAATTTCAATCATAAGGTAGATGCTTTTGCTTCTTGTTATAATTTGATTGATCTATTTAGCTCACCCCTTTGCAATGAGACATGTGTTGATAATATTGTTGTAGAATCATGTAATGATCTAATTGCACAACAGAATGATGAGATCAAGCAATAAGTGGAGAAGCTCAATAAGGACTTAGAAAGATTGGAGGGAAAGAATTATGTCCAACCTTCTCAAGATAACTGTGATAACATGGTGAATAAACTTGTGAAAGGGTCAACCGTGACATGCTTCAAGTGTTATCATGGAGGCCACAAGTCCTACCAATACAAGCAAGTCAAGAACGAGACCAATGAGAAGAAGAAGACGATAAACCTCTCAAACAAGCTCTCCCACATATACACCAAGCTCAACTACAAGATAAACCATAAGACCAAAAGCAACCACTACAAGCTCAAAAAGAAGGAAAATAGTAAAATGGTTGCACACATAGTTGGGTGAAAGGATCGAGGGTGGAACAAACACATTTGGGTGCCCAAGAAAGTCATCACCAACATGCACTGCTGCAGAAACCCCCTTCACTACCGGCTCCAAAACCACCTTCACTGCCGGTTTTGGAGCCGGAAGTGGGCAACGGGCAGTGATAGTCGTGGACTATCACTGCCGGCTTGGTGGACTGGCAGTGAACGGCTTTATCACTACCAGCTCAAGGATTCATCCAGCAGTGGTACCCAAGTCATCACTGCCGGCTCAAGGATTCAGCCGGCAGTGATAAACCTGAAATCATTGCCGGCCGAAGGATTCAGCCAGCAGTGTTTTGCCTCTCCTCCCTCCCCTCCTCCCTCTCTCTGTCCTCTCTGTACTCCCTCTCACTCATCGATCTCTCCGTCTCTCTCTCTCAATACATGCATACAATAATACATATATTTATTGTAAATCAATAATAAAAGTACCTTCATTAATACATAGTAATTAACACATATTTCAAGTCATAGGCATCGACAAACACACATACATACATAATAGTTCTCACAGATCACCCCCTGAAAAGTCGATCGAGTTCAGCCAGTCCAGTATCCCTCTACCTCTACCTCTACCTCTTTCGCGATGAAGACCACGTCTCCGCACTGTCGACTGTTGGCGTGTGTACATCCGGGGACGCGGGGGGGGGGGGGGGGCGATGGTGGTGGAGCGTTGGACTCAGCCACGCCTGATCGACCGTAGTGTCACCTAAGCTCCAAGCTCATCGGCGTGTCAAAGACATCAAAATCTGACGCCTGAATACCTCTACGGTTTGAGCCTTCGACCTCCTTCGCAGCACACTGATGGGCCACCCTCTCTTCCTCCTCTTCTTGGGCATGCTTACGGGACGTAGCTTCTTGCTCCTTCGCATTGCATAGCTGACGGGCCAACCTTTAATCCTCCTCCTGGGCACGCTTCCTGGCCGCCGCTTCTTGCTCCTCCTTCACATCATCGTTGGAAGGCCATCCCGTCGATACCAACTTCGCATCGTACATAGTAATTTATATCATTCATTAATAAATAGTAATTAATGAAATACATTAATATCGTGTCATTTGGCGAAATATAATACATTGTCAAGCCCCTTGGTAGCCTTCCTCCTTGTCGCATACTCTCTACTAGAAGGAATGGTGTCATTTGAAGATCTATGACGCGTGGACGGCACAATCGGTTCATGAAGAACCCGGCGATTTGTTCTTGAAGGGCATGTATTTCTGTAGGTTGTAACACATTTGTGTATAGTTTCGAGCACTGCATTTGAAGAATCAAAAGAATTAGTCCCTTGAACACGTATAGAAATTGAAAAGAAGGTATCGATATGTTATTTCATACCTCAAGATCATTGAACCTAACAGTGTCTCCATCCAGCCTGAATACGTGCATGTTAGTAACAACATAAAATGCACAGAGATTGTTACAGGCTGCCTGCCTCATACACTTCAAGAGGAAAGGATTTGTTAGTGGAATGAATTGAACCTTTTTATTCGATATCTTGTGTATGCCTTGTACGTGAATATGAATACCAATTAAGCTATCATCGAGAAGATTAAATGATCGAGTTAACCTATTTAACATGTCGATGAGGTGTTCGTAAGTCATCTGCTCTCTCTTTTGTGAGTCCAAGACAATGATCTTGCACAAGTCTAGGTGGATGACAAGGAGGATCCAATAAAAACTGCAAAATATGTCACCATAACAAATTAGTACTAGAATCGAGTTGCCCATAAAATGAGGACGCCCTGGCACGCAAACACTTACTCATAATTGTAGGGTAAGAGTATGAATTTCTTGTATTGGTGGTGAAGCTAACACTTCAATAAGTAGTCCTCGGTGAAGTCTGGATTCTCCCTTATAAGTTTCTGGTTCACAAGCTTAGGATCGATGAATGCTACTTGCTTATCTAAGTCTTGACCGCATGCTTGGATCTCCATTCTATGAAAGAGAGAAGTTAGCTATGCAGTTTCAAGGTACAAGATCATATAACGTGAATTATATGCATAAGTCATTTATAGAGTCCACAGTCTGACTATAGCCACGTCGAGAGCATCTGCCTTATACAATTCATACAAGTTCTTGAAATACACCCAGAAGGAGCATCCCCGTTGAGGAAATAATCATCTGTTTACGGGGAACATTTGTGTCTGGAATGCTCCAAGTAACACTAATGTAATCGGTGCATTTGAGTTGTAAGGTTTCTTTCTATATCTAGTTTGACCAAAGGCTTGGTCAAATCAAACGACCATGTAACATCCAACTTTTGGATATCCGCTCCCACAGTAAGCCATACTAGTTCCTCTGCTGTTAATGATTGGGCCTGACTTGCTCTTAGCCTGCTTCTTGCTGATGCATTCATAGTCAGTCGGCGGCTTTCTTGAAGCTGCCATCGTCTGTTTAACTTTGGCCATTTTCATGAAAAATTTCATATCATCTTCAGGCACAACAGGCTTCAGTGGAGGTGGTGGAGGATGGAAATGAGACGTGATACTGGCATCCACAATCTTTTTGGTTTCCTCAACAGTGAGTGAATAGACATTCTTGGGTTCCGCCAACTTCTTAGATGCCACCGACTTCTTAGATGATGTTGTCTGCTTGGATGCTACGGAACCTGATTGTGTTTTTCAAGCTGATGGTTGGGTTCTTGATGGTACTGGCTTCTTGAGTGGTGGACTTCTTTGAGGCGATGGCTGAGGAGGTGGACTTCTTCTAGGAGATGGGTAAGGAGAGGGAGATCTAAGAGGCGACGACGGTCCGAGGTGTACTGGAGAGTAGAGGTTCTTAGGATATGTCCCTAGTGGAAACACTATGTAGGCCTTCTCTCACATGATGAATATGTGCTCGTTCTATCCTATAGTGTTCGCCCCCTCCTCTGTGGGGTAGTCCACCACAACAAAAATGTACTGATCAACTGCCTCGTCTACTTCGACGATAGCGTAGCCCTCCGATATCGGACGTCCATGCAATTGTTCATGGGAGCCACGGGGATAAGCCACGCCAGAAGCCACCTTGATGGTAATGTTCGTAGCACCAATGTATAGTTCACACGGTATCCATGCTATGATCATGTCCATAGGATAAGTGATGGAGTCAGCTCCCGAAACTCCCGTAGACGCACAGCTACTCCGGCGACCACCAGGGCTGGAGCGCACACCATCAGGAGACGCTTTCGGCTATTCCTGTTCGCTCACAATGGCACCTCGTTGACGCATGAGGGCTTGAGACACTGCTTGTGCTATTTTTTTCTTCTGTATTTTTCCTCTCCTTTTTTAACGCTTGTTCAAGCATTTCCATCATCCTAGCTTGTTCCGTCTCTCGTTCTGCATCTCACTCTGCTTGGGATCTCTTTCGACTCTTGTAACTATCGACGTCGCCTCGGAATCCATATTTCCAACCCATCACCCCAACGCCTCGTGTGTGTGACCATCGTGCTCCTTGTTTCCCAGGGGAAAGGTGAGCTCGTCCCTATCCTTGTCTGTCTTGAAAGAGCCTTGTGAAGACTGCTTGTGGGCTTCTGCAAGCTTTTTTGCAAGATCTTGCGTCGCTTCCAGGTCTTTGGAGGTCGTAAAGGATAAGCTTCCATCAGATGAATAAGAAGCACCCCTCCCAAGAAGGAAATGTGTCGATTGTTCGCTCCAGCCCTCCGTCTCAGGCATGACACCTCACTCTCGCAGTTCATCTAGCTGCTATTGCCACTGCCCTTCTTTCCTCACGTACCCACGACTGCTTACTCTGTGGGGATACAGGTTCTTCTTCGAGTTTGCTTTGTTCACCTCACTCAACCTATGTGCTTCTCTCGGCAACTTGTACTCCGCAAAGGCTTGCCAATGATCTTCTAGTTGTGGCCATTTGCGGAAATCAGGCGTTGTACCTTTCTGCACATATGTTCTATTCAGTGTCTCCTTCTAGTTTATAAATGAAAGGCCAATGATCATTAGCGTCTTACGCTTAACTACTTCCATATCTATATGTTCAAGGAAGTCAAAATTCTCCAATATCTTGTGCTACAAGATGTCATTCTTGATTGAATTAGGAACCACGTGTGGATCACCTCATTCACCAGTCCACAATCTATAACTGATGGGTACGTGATCCTTAACAGCAATCCCACAGACTGACTTGTATGGCCCTAGAACTCTCTCTAGTTCAGTTGGCTCCCCTTCTGGTGAGACCTCTGTGATCACAAATCATCTCATAGGCATCTTCGAGGGACCTCGGACACGATGCCGCTCCTAGGATTGCTCATTGTCGTGACCCTCCAAAGCATCAAGCATCTGCGCATAAGCGAAAAAACTATTGGGAACCTATAAGATAATATGTACAACATATGCATTCATTTACTTATGAATTACCTCATCGCCTCCATAGGCGTCTGTTTGGTCCAGGTTGAGGTAGTGGCTCGGGCTACCTTCTTCAGTGTTTGACGGTGGCACTACATCTCCTTCTAACACCTGACCTGGATTGGCGGTTGGTGATGCCATCACTTCCTAGGAGTTCTGCATACGATGACGATGAGAGGTTGAGTATTCTACATATAAAGAGCAGAGGAAGGAGGAAGATAGAGATAAAGCTGACGAGGGAGAAGGGAGGTTGTCGAAAGAGTGAGATAACTATGAAGTTCATTGATAGGTTACGACCACAGTTAACAAAAAAAAGTCGCATCTTACAAAGCAAAATAGGCATAAAGGTACTGATAGTTGACACATTGATCTTACAAGTCACATCATCTTACATAGCAAAATAATGATAATTACAACTAGAATTAGGATTATGACATATTTACACGTGAAATCACTTTTTTTATTTTCAAGTTAGCCAATTTTAGCTCGGCTTGGATGACTTGACTGTTGTATGCCGTAAAAACTTCATGTTTGGACTTGTATCCTTTGTAACATGCTCCTTTGAATCTATTAACTTGTGCGTGGCATTCCTCCTAACTGGAGAACACTCCACTTTGTCAACCATAATGAACAACATACCATGTCATAGCAGTCCTAAATTTCAGAGAATATGCAAAAATGATATACTACAAACCACACTAACACCAAAAAATGTTACTGCGAAGAAAAGATAGTGTTCATGTTACATTACAGCACAGTGGCTCTAGCAAATGGCCTTCTAGGACTTCCGTACTAATTACCTATTCAGTACTTATTACCTATTCTTTTAAAGAAAACTCTTAAGGTCAACCTCAGATAGGGCGTCCAGCTCGTCTTGAGAGAAGCTGCTTTCTGAACTAGTAGAACTGGCACATAAATGCTGACTTGAGAAGAATGCTTCCTCTCTAAACAGGCCATGTTGAAGCATCCTCGAGCCATATCATCATCACCACTATATATATTTTCCTATCACCATGCCACCCTCTGTGCTTCTTCTTCTTTTTTTCTACATGCATGACTCCAGCCTTGTGCAATGCATACATGAGTAATATGCAATGCTTGGCAATGTGATTATTTTCTCCTAAGCAATGATCAAGTAGTGAACTCCATTGTGAATTTTGGATTACAAGTTTCATTTGTATATGGATGCTGTTTGAATTGGATGACAATCTAATACATCAATCATACTTCATTTCTTCCTATTGGTTCTCAATAACCACATATCAAATTGCCCGATAATAGCATGCATCAAGCAAACATCAGTCGCAATTAACATACATGTGCTATGAAAATAATCACAATGGATGAAAATAAACTGCATCAGTGAAGAAAGTCACAATCAACATGCATAAGACCAAAAAATTAGCAAAAACGTTTGTGCTTTCTGTACTTTTTGCACCTACTGGATTTTGCACTCTAGCAGAACATACTTTACACCACTACCAGGATCAACTATGAAAAGGGAACTCTATTACCACTACCAATCACTAGCAATGTGGTAAAAAAAAAGAGGTTCTGGCAATGCGAGCACAACATACATGCCCAAATGACCTATCACAGCCAAGGTTGGCAAGCAATCAACACTTGGAGAACTCCAGGTGGGATAGGATCCAAACTCTCATGATCAGTGTATCAACTGAGAGAATGCAATAGCAATTGAACATAGCAAATGCAACTATGATACATTATCATCTAGTTCTACTTCATTAATCACAATGGTGTTTCAGCACAGCTCATAGTTCACCCAATACCAAGTTTCAAATTGACAGCGGTCGGCGAGGCACCCAATACCAAGGAGGGCGGGGGATTTACCTTTGCTCTATCGGTCGGCGAGGCGGGTGGGTGCAAACAACGGTGACACGAGCGGGACGACGGTGTAGGTGATAGAGACGGTGGTGTAGGGGACAGCAGCACAGGGGACGATGGTGTAGGAGATGGAGACCGTGGCCTCAGCTCCGGGATAGGGACGGCGAGGCTCCGGGGGAGAGGACGGCGGCCTCCGTGACGGGGACGACGAGGCTCCAGGGATAGCAAAGTCGGGGAGGATGCCGTGGGGACAGCGACGTCTGGGAGGATGCGGTAGGGATGGCGGTGTCAGGGAGGAGCCGGCGGTGTCGAGGAGGCAGCAGGGATGGCGGTGTCGCGGAGGGCACAAAAAGGGATCAATTGTTCTAAGTGTCAGAGGGCGGGTGTCGAGCAATATAATATAGGGGAGGGCTTTCACTGCCGGCTCAATTTGAGCACCAGTAGTGAAAGGGTACGTTCATTGCCTGCTCAATATAATGACCGGCAGTGAAAGGGTACTTTCACTGTAGACTCAATTTGAGCACCGGCAGTGAAAGTACCCTTTCACTGCCGGTCATTATATTGAGTAGGCAGTGAAGGTACACTTTCACTACCGGTGCTCAAATTGAGCCAGCAGTGAAAGTAGTTTCACTGCCGGCCAAATATGTCCACTGGTGGCTTGGGGTGCAAAAAATTTGTTTAAGTTTCATGCGCGCGCGAAGAGACTCGAACCCATGACCTGCACAAGTAAGACCGAACAAAATGCTGTGCTACTCAAGTGATTTTGATTTAATTTGTACTATCTATACTTATTAACATTCTGTTGATCTAAAATCCTAATACATATTTATTTAAATTTGAACTTGCTATATACCAAAATTATGTTTTGTATATACCTAAATTTCCTGGTTTAATTTTCCAATACAATAAATAAATAAAATAAATATGTTCATAACTATAGGTAATTCATTAAAAATTGAAAATAAATATGCTCATAACTGTAGGTAATTCATTAAAAATAAAAATAGTAATACATAGCAATAGTGCTAGCTTGTGCAATTGCTAATTCATTATTAAAAATAAAAAATGAATATGCTCAAGAATAAAGACATCTTCCACCATAAACTAGAAACTGAAGATTCCATAACAAAAGTGAGGTATAATTGCATCTAAAACAAATTCATACATAGTAATTAATACAATTTAGCTACTTTGTCTTAATGATTCACCCTTCATTATGATCATGACGTACATAGGGAGGTTCATTGGTTTCTTCCATGGGACCTAGGTTAATGTCCTCTCTGAAAGGAGGTAGCGCGTCGAATTGATTGTAATCTTTCTCGTCAACAACATTCTTCACTCCGACAATCCTTCTTTTTCCTTGAAGAACCACGTGGCGCTCCTTCTTGTTAGTCGGGTCTGGGTTCTTTACATAGAAGACTTGCATAACATCATTCGCAAGTACGAATGATTCTTCTCTGTATCCAACGAGTTTTTGGTCCATTATAGTCATATCGTACTTGTCGATCTTCACACCCCTTGGGAGTCTGACCCATTGGCACCAGAAAATAGGAACCTTTAACACTCCATAGTCGAGCTCCCAGATCTCCTCTATGAATCCGTAGTAGGTCTCCCTATTTTCATTGCAGTCGTAGGCATCTATACGGACACCGTTATTTTGCTTGGCGCTCTTATAATCCTGAGCTCTCGTATAAAATGTATAGCAATTTATGTCATATCCTTGGAATGTGAGGATTGTAGTTGATGGTCCGTGAGCCAACACAGTCAATTGAGCACACTCTATCTGCTTATACATCACCTGTCTACGTAACTAGGTGCCAAAATGATCTTGGGGCTCTCGCGCGATCTAAACATCAGACTTCCCTGGGTTTATGGTGCATATCATCTTCTGGTGTTCTTCGACATATGGGTCCACTACAACTGATTATTGCAGAAATACGAAATGTGCTTGCGTGAATGAAACAGGGGCGTTAGTGCGGAATGAGTTTGCACCTATCATCCCTTTCCCCTATAGCCTACCATCATGGCGAGATACAGGCATACCAATCGATTTGAGATTCATGTAGTCGATGCAAAAATCAATGACCTCTTTGGTTCCCCAGCCCTCGGCCATGCACCCTTCCGGCAGATTTAGGTTACAAACATATTTCTTCAGAACTCCCATGAACCTCTCGAAAGGGTACATCTGATGCAGAAACATGGGGCCAAGAATCCGTATCTCTTTCACAATGTGAACAATCAGATGCACCATGATATAAAAAAACAATAGAGGGAACAACGCCTTAAGCTGGGATAAAGTCTCGATCACGTCTTCCTGCAGCTTTATGAGTGGGTTTTGGACCTTCGACAGCAGAATTACCTCTAATTGCAATTGAAAGCATCTGTGTCATCATCACATGACAATCATAAGACTTCATGCCAGTTAATTTCAAATCTTTCATGTTTACTAGTATCTTTATGTTGGCGGAGTAATCCGATGGAACTTTGATTCCATGCAAGCACTTGCACATTGCAATTTTCTCTGCCTTGCTCATATTGTAGCTAGCGGGACCAAGATATTTGTCGCCTTCTTCCGTATCTTTGGGATATGGATCCTTTTTGAGTTTCAAACATTTCAGGTCCTTTCGTGCTTGGAGTGTATTGTTTATTTTGCCAGGTATGTCTAGTAACGTACCAATCAAGCTATCACACACATTCTTCTCAATGTGCATGACATCGATTGCATGTCAAGCCACCAAATCTGGCCAATAAGCTAAGTTATAAAAAATAGATTTCTTTTTGAACATAGGAGCTCAAAGATTAGATTTCGGAGCTGGTGTACTCCCGCGTCCCTTTCCAAGGATAACCCTAAGTCCCTTTACCATGTCATATACCTGTCTCCCAGTGTGATGCTTAGGAGGTGATCGAGTCTCTACTTTCCCATCAAAAGCTCTCCTGTTGCTGCGGTACGGGTGATTCTTGTGAAGAAATTTACGATGACCTAGGTACACCATTTTTCAGCTATTCTTTAGCCACAAGCTCTCTGTTTCATCCAAATAATGCACGCATGCATAATAGCGTTTGACAATTTGGCCCGATAGGTTGCCAAGGGCTGGCCAATCCTGGATTGTTACGAACAACATTGCGCGTAGGGTGAAGTTCTCTCATTTGTATGCATCCATACCTGCACACCACCGTTCCACAGTATTACAAGATCATCCATTAATAGTTTCAGGTATACATCGATATCGTTGCAAGGTTGCCTCGGCCCTGGTATCAGCACTGGCATCATAATGTACTTTCGCTTCATAAACAATCAAGGAGGAAGGTTGTAGATATATAGAGTCACAGGCCAAGTGCTATGACTACTGCTCATATTGCCGAATGGACTCATCCTATCCGTACTCAACCCAAATCTTATATTCCTCACATCTTCTGCAAAGGGCTCCTTGTATTTCCTATCGATGTTTCTCCACTGCGTAAAATCAGCATGGTGTCTCAGCATTCCATCATCCTTGCGCTCCTTGGCGTGCCACCGCATCAGTTTGGCATGCCTTTTTTTCGTGAATAAACGTTCCAAATGGGGGACTATAGGTAAATACCACGTCACCTTGACGGGAGGACTTTTATTCTTTCCTTCACCATCGATATCATCATGGTCACACTTGTACCGTGATGCACTATAGACGAGACATGCTTCCAAGTTTGCATGCTCTCTGCTATACAACATGCAAACGTTTGGACATGCATGTATTTTTTGCACTTCCAACCCCAATGGGCACACAACCTGCTTGGCCTGGTACTTGTTTTCTGGTAGCACATTTCCCTTTGGAAGCAATTTCTGTAAAAATAGTAATAACTCTGTGAAGCATGTATCAGACCACCCGTTGCTTGCCTTCAATTGTAGCAGTGAAAGCACAGTACACACTTTGTGTGCTCCTTCTCGTAGCCTGGGAACAACGGTGTTTTAGAGTCTTGTACCATACGCTGGAACTTTTGAAACTCTCTTTCATTGGTAAAGTTCCCCTCCCCATCGTGCAACATCTGCTCCAGATCATTGGCATCGGTGTCGGCCAACATCTCCTCTAGATCATCATCGACCAATGTATCTTTGCCAGGCAGCATATCAGTGTATTCATCAGCTGGCATATTGGTGCACAAGTCTTCGTCTTCTCTGCCAATGTATTGCCCTTCATGTACGATCTCAAATTCACCGTGCTCGGTCCAACGAGTATAGCCAGACATAAAGCCCATTGGCATTAAGTGGGAACGTATCTGCTGGGTAGGGGAAAACTGCTTCTCGTTCTTGCAATCGACGCATGGACAGCACATGTATTGAGACTGTGTATTTGACTTATGCGCCATGGCTTGTACCAGGAAACAATCCATGACGTTCTTGTGTTCTGCGCTCACACGGCTTGCATCATACATCCATCATCTGTCCATCTATAGTTATATCATTATTGTAAATCCAAATTCATAACATCTAGAAGATTCTGCAATCACCAATAAATAAATTTCCTCGTCATCTCCTATCGTCAATTTGCCCAGGTTGGAGGAGCCGCCTTTTGTATGCTTTCACGTACGCTTTCGATGAGTATTTGTTGGTGCCATCCCTAGAAATTTTCTTTATTATTCAACCCTTATGTAGGACTAATTAAGTAAAAATAAAAAAATAAATATGCTCATACATAAAGTTTTTATATTGGAGCTGGCTAATTAAATAAAATATAAAAATATAATTGAATCTTGCTACATACCTAAATATCATGGATAAATTTTCTAATTCATTAAAAATCAAAATAAATACGCTCATACCTAAAGTCTTCATATAGGAGCATGCTAGTTAATTCAAATATAAAAATATAATTGGAGCTTGCAACATACCTAAATATCATGGCTAATTTTTCAAATTCATTATAAATCAAAAATAAATATGCTCATACCTAAAGTTTCTATATTGGAGCTTGCTAAATTAATTAAAATATAACAAATATAATTGAAGCTTGCTATATATCTTAATTTTATGGCTATTTTTTCTAATTCATTAAAAATAAAAAATAAATCTGCTAAAACCTATAGCTAATGTAAATCAATAGTAAATACACTTTCCACCATAAGCTAATAATTGAAGCTTTTGTATAATAAATGAGATATAATTGCATCTACATTATATTAAAACATCATGGCCATAGGTTTATCTCCATCATTTCAAAATCTAGAGTAATTTAGCAAATAAAATTCAACTAAAAATGGATTGGAGATGAAGTTACATACCTTGGAACACCTAGTGCATGATGATTCCTCAAAATTTTGAAGCCGCTAAGAGCTTGGTGACCAAAAATGGCCACTACCGGGCAAACAGAGCTCCTTTCTATTGTGTGCTCGGGTTTGGGGAAGGAGATGGTGACTTTTATATAGTCGAGACATCACTGCTAGATCATATAACAAGCCGGCAGTGATGCCCTGCTATCATTACCGATCGGTGGATTAAACCGGCAGTGATGAGGGAGCAGGGCATCACTGCCAGCTCAAGCTAATAGCCGGCAGTGATGCCCTTATCACTGCCGGTTCATAAGCCATGATGACTGTATTTTTCCACGTGGCTTGTGAACCGGCAGTGATTCCCTATCACTGCCGGCCCATTAGGAATCGACAGTGATGGGCCGGTATATATAGGGGTTTATGTAGTAGTGATGAGCCCCAATCGATTTAGGTTTCAAAGAATACTTGAAGTCCACGGGTCGGCTTAGGGGATTTGGATACTTGACTCATAAAATAATGTGAAAGTTCAAGCAAGAAAGTCAAGTGTACCAGATTGGACGCATTAATCAATACCTTGATCATCATATACCCAAATCTCCCATCTAAAGGTAAAAGAGATAATGGTAGCTAGAATTTTTGTTTAAATTTTGTTTTGCATCTAGTACCTTTGCTTTTTCAGGATTGCATATGCATATTTCAATTTCTTGCAATTTCTAGTGTAGGTTTTTCATATGGTATGTTGTTTGTATTTCTCTCTAACCTACGAACAACCTACATGGTCTATTAGTTGTAGGTTCTTTTCATGGCACTTGTTTTCAAATAGTTTCTTCTTTATGCGCCATGAGGCTAATCTATATGATAAATTCTCCGCTGTTATCAATGAAAGTTCATGTTTCTCACAAGCATTCAACACTTGTATGCACACTTTTAGGAGGAGCATATCCTATGAGTTGTGATTTTGAGATGAACATGTGTTGTAAGTGGTAACTTTTGTAGTACATGGAGTAATCTATAAGTCTCCAGAGGTATGCAATACTTATTTGTTAATTGGTACATTTAAGATACCTCCATGCATAATATGGCTTAAACTTTCTATATCTATATATTTTCTAGTTGTGCATATATTGTTACATACTTATAAGTGGTTTATCATAAGTAGGTTTCATCTTATGTATGCACACATATAGGGGAAGTTTAAACTATATTATGTGATTTCATGAATTGTGATCCGTGAGTTTTCATTTAAATGGTATCCACATAGCTTATTTTAATTGCATCCCTATAGTTGGTATCATACCTTTCAATTGGATTCCTATAAGCAGTATCATTTTATTGGATCATGGTTTATGAAGGTCTCTCCTGTGTGCTCTGACATTTTCTTTTGATTTCAACATGTGTTCGTAGCCTTTTTGCGATTTTTGATAAAAGGGGACAATTTTGATGACCAAATCAAGTTCAAGTTACATTATTATTAAGCAAGATGCAAGATGTAAGGTGCACGAATAGAAGGATTACAAGTGATACCAAGGCAAGAAGAACGCAAAGAGCAAAGAATTCTTGCATGGGTCGATCAAGGAAGGTTGTGGCGATGGAGAAAGGGGGAGAATTATCTCCATGATAGTCACAAAAAAGAGGGACAAATTAATGGTAAGAACAAGGTATGACAAAGATGAGACCTTTCCCTTACAATTGGTTCATTTTCAAATTGGTATCATTGGCTCACTTTCAATTGATATTATTGATTTTCTTACAATTGATATCATTGGTTGTTCCTACCATGCATCCAAGCAACGTGGTAAGGCCTTGTGCACTTTACAATTGTTGTCATGCATTATTTGTGCACTTTACAATTGATATCATTTATTATTTATCACTTTCTTTGGTTGTATTGTCATCAATCACCAAAACGGGGGACATCTGAGAGAACATGGCCCTTTTAGTGCATGTTTGTGATTTTGGTGATTAATGACAACATAGTGAATGAGACTAATATGTTTGTCAAATATATGTTTTAGTAGGTCTCATGGATGCTATACATGAAGAAGCCACCAAAGCAGGACAAAGATTGGATTAAATTGGACAAGTTCCAGAAAAATTGTACACGCCGGATGGTTCGCTGATAAGGCGTTTGTACACGCTGAAGCATTTTCTTCGACAGTTTTGTACACGCTGGATGGTCTGGCGCTCAGAGGCTTGTACACACCAAAGCATTATCAAAAGATGGCTCAAAGATTGTACACGCCAGATGATCCAGCAATGAAGGGTTGGCTACATCGGAGCATTTTTCAGGAGTGGTGTTTCTTGGTGGCAGAAGGAGTTTGAACACGTCGGACGGTTTGGCGTATACACCAGAGGCTTCAACGGAGTATTTTCCTGAAGATTTTCTCTTGTCTTAGTAAAGGAAAGAATTCTATATGCTGGATGGTCTGGCACATGTGAGGAGGAATCGTCGGGGGATTCACAAAGCTGTAACGACTAGTTAACGACTTGTGACAGCTAGCAATGATAGAGGATATACACCGGATGGTCCGGTGTCTGGAAATGGTGCACGACAAAACATCCCATGTTTAGGAAAAATATGACCATTGGAGCAACGACTATTGCGCGGGTTTGAGACTATAAATACCCCCCACTCGGCCATTTGAGTGTGATAGAGTCTAGAGAATCTCATATACACTTGAGAAAACATCCAAGCTACCAAAGTACTAAAAGCGATCATCCAAGGCAATTGAGCACAATATTAGTGATTGATTAGTGCTAATAGGCCTAGAGAGAGTTGTGTCTAGATGTTGCTGTGTAGAGAGGAGATCAAAAAGTGATCCTAGCTTGTACCAAGTGGTACATCGGAACCTTGAGTCTTGGTGACTCGCTGGCACCGTGAGCCTTGGTGGCTCAAACTTGTTGACCATTCGACTTGGTATGGAGTGGCGGCAAGACTCTTATATAGGGACGTGGAGACCCTTACCTTGGTGGCTCAAGCTCCAAAGTGAAGACGGCGGCAAGTGATCGGAAGAGAGGCTTTTCGTGAGGCCTTGATGTAACACCCGATTTAAAAGGAACAAAACGAGGTATGTTAGGATCAAATTGCATACATGTGTTACATCAGTAGTATATCATCACAATGTCATTATTACAATAACGTTATAACTTCTTACAAAAGGACTCAAGGGTATATAAGAAAAACATAGCAGAAAAGAAAACTCTAGGGATAGAGGGTCTTTCATCTTCCACATGCATCAACCGGGGGCACACCAGCTTCGAAAAGGAGCTCCGGGTTGAAGTCATCTCCATCAAAGGATAAAACTTCAATGAAGACTTTTGAACAGCAGAAGGGTGCAAGCAAGGGAACAACGGGTGTGAGTACATAATGTACTCCGCAAGTATAGGAAAACATGATATGGGGCTTAAGTCAAGAATAGGTTAGACTCTAGTTTACTGCACTAAGGAACTATAACTTATAACTCCTACAATAGGTATCCTATTTACTAAGTGAGGACACAACTATAACAAGAAGAATAATTCATCGGATTCCATCTAACTACCAAGACTCACAAGGTAATTCCATTACCCGGCTACCCGACCAACCGTACCAAAACCCTAATCCCAACTAATCAAGAAGAAGTCCAAGCCCGTTCTTGACCGTGAGCACAGCTGATTGATCAGTTTGATACCCTACAGAGTTCGCACAGCTTTCCCCACGAATCGTGATTCCTGTGTCGCTCCACACTTCCTGCGTGTGGAGTCGGGGTCTCACTACAAGGCATTTGCAAAGCTTCCGCTGACTTGTAGGCACTGACTAAGGTTTCACTGCTAACAGTGATTTCGTCACTGCAGAAGCCCCCTCTTGTGTCACTCAACCATCCACTAGTACCCACAAAGTCAGAGGGGTGGCTAATTAGTCGGCCAGGCTGTACTTATATAAGCCTCATAGTTATGCGGTTTAACTTGGTTACTGGCTTCAAGAACCGATCCTTAGAATCCCACAAAGGAACAACCACAAACCAACTGTGCATTTCCCGCACACGTGCATTCCCGCACCATCATCACACAGCCATCATTTTTGGATCCCAATGCCATGTTGCTACAAAATTACCATACCCAGTTTTTATTGCATAAACTTTAGTCGATTTTAATATTTTCCCCAACTATGGTAGCAACTAGGATATCTACCTTTCATTTTCCATGACTCGTCAATAGTGCCAAGGATAATCACACATAATCTAGTAAACTCTAACATGAGATTCCAATTTACATAAGCATGCAATGAAGGATAAACTACCAATATATAAACCCTAAAAATAAGAGCAAGATGTTTAAGGACACTTGCTTTCACCTGAGGATTGCTCGAAGACTTCAAAAGCTTGATCTTGCAGGTTCACGAACTGCTCACCTCCTAATCGGCACACCAGAAAATCATACAGGGAAAAAAAACTAAGAACAGTGGACTAAACAGTACTCAAATGAGGTTAAAAACCCCTATAAAAAGATGCTACTCATCCCTACGAGATTCTCCCCAAATTGGAGCTACGTGGAAAAAGTTATAAGCATTTGAAATTCTAGGGGCTTTTCTGCAAATTTTACTTAATTTCAGAGAATAAACCAATTAATTTTTATACTGACAATCTTGATTATTGTGCATGCTGATGACAAAAGGTGAGAAATGAATTACTTTTGTATTGAAAAAGTGGAAAAAGAGTAATGGACCGGGTCCATGGTTGTGAACCTAAGGGGGGTCTCGGTTCACCGATCCATCGTGGACCGAGGGCACTGGCGGGCTTGAGCACGGCGGCGGGGCGGCCGGAGAGCAGCTAGAATGGCGCTCTGGTAGCCAGGCTTCACCGGTGAGTGGCGGAAAATGGGGAGCATGCGGGGATTCTCACTGAGGGGTCCTTTAAGGCAAAAAGAGGCGGTGGACAGCCAACGATGGCGAGAGGAGACTGGTGGAGCTCGAGCACAGTGCGGGCACCTCCGACAGTGGAGAGAGGTCGACAACCAGAGCAAAGGAATCCGTGAGCACCAGTGCACATAGTGAGGGGATCTACTTGGTCGAAGAGAGCCCGACGGCAGAGAATGGATGCGGCAAAGCCACTCACCGGAGATGGGGAAGAAAACAACGTCAACGGCAAAACCAAGCAAGAACACGGGCGTGAGCGGGTGGAAAGTGCGTAGAAAATTGCTAAGAAGGTGAAGGGCGACTTATATACGTGAGAGGAGAGCGGATCATCCGGGGCTCGGAGAAACGGCCGTGGCTCCAATTTCCATAATGGCGACAGTTTCCACTTTGATTGAACAATAGAGATGGGTAAAGAAGGGGGAAACGGTCGAGGACACTTGATTGAGAGTTAAGGCACTAATTCTGAATGTTTTGGGGAGAGGAGATGGCACGGGGAGGCGTGGCAATCATGGTGGTAGTGGTGAAGGGGATTGAGCTGGCGGAAGGTAGAAGGAAGGGAGCAAGCTCGGGAGGGGCGATTGGTGGCTCGACGTGGTCCCACGTGGTAGAGAGAGTCAAGAGGGAGGCAGCTCGGGCGTGGGGCAGACCGGTGGCTCAGCGTGGGGTAGGCCCAGTGTGCGGGAGAGGAGGGGGCGTGGGGGAGTGGCCAGGCTGGGCCCAAGCGGAAGAGGGAAGTGAAAGGCGACAGGAAAAGGAAAAAAGAGGAGGGGAGAGAGATGTGTCTTGGGCCAAGTTGAGAAGGGTTTTGGACCGAAAAGGTTTAGGGAAAAAGAAAAGGCTTTTCATTTTAAGTTTTAAACCATTTTCGAAAAGCGCTTTTAAATGACACTTTCTAGCAAACTTTTGCAAATATTTTTTCACTCAAAAAAACCTATTGCAACTACTACAGCATGAATGCATCAAACAAGAATATAACCTATGGCACTTTAAATGTAGAAATTAATTTCTTTCTATATGAACAAAAATTGTAACTCCTATTTAATTCTAGTAAAAATTTAAACTATTACAAAATTGAAAAATTAGGGTGTTACACTTGCCTTGGTGGCTTGGTGGCTCAACCTACTTGAGGCCTAAGTGGCTCAAGGGTCATAGCTGGGTGCTATCCGGGAGCTATAGGCTAAGTGGCGGCTCCAACATGGACTAGAGATAGCATTTATGTCATCGATACTATGAGATAAAAATCCCTTATGCCGAGTTTGCTCTCTCTACCTTCTTTATGTTTTCTCATTTACATACTTTTAACTTACCTTTGAGTATTTACCTTCCTAGAGTAGTTTGCTAGGATTGGCTATATGGTGCAAACGATTTTGAATAGTAGAGTATACAGAGTATACACACTAGATAAACTTAGAGCATATTTAGATAGAAATTGATATATGTTTATCTTGTGAAGCTTTTGGAGCTGACGATTTTTAGGTGTCCTAATTCACCCCTCTCTTAAGACGTCACCGATCCCTACAGTAGAGATGGACGCTGAGGCTAGGGCTGAGATCTTGTCAGTAAGTCTCGTGAACTTCTTATCTTCTTTCCAAACAGTCTTGATTTTGGGTACCAGTCTGCACAAATGATGAAGTGCTTGGGATGCAGGAGGCCTGACCCGGAAGTTGAGAATAATTGCATACTGGATGATGACTCGGACGCCCTTGAAGTCATCGGGTTCACAAGACCAAGTAAATTGGAAGTGTGGTGGCCACGCCAGTAGCCTCATGCTTTGCTAGCGAAGACATGCTAGACAAGGAGGGAGCGAGTGGCGACAATCTGATGGGTGCATCGTGGCACCGGTTCCAACTCCGACCTTTGCCCTTGAGCGTCCTGAGATACAAACTCGATATTTTGTTAAAACCCAAGATATTTATTTGAAATGCTTGTACTCAAAACGGGAGCTTCATAGGTGTTAGGTGTTGAACACGTCCGACAACTTATACTATTTAGCATTAGTCATCTCGCCCCCTGATTAGTTTAGGAAACATCAGCCACTATTTAGGGTGCTTATTATGGTTAGCCTTAGGTCTGACTTGAGTAGAAAGCATCATGGACTTTGGGCACTCTGGACACAATAAGGAACCTATTTACAACCTCAAGGTAACGGCCTAGAACACCATCCCCTCTCGTTGGAATCCATTTTTGTGTATGCACAATATGCTATTTTCAGCTTTTAGTACCAAGTACTGTTGAGTCCCCGACTGCTTATCTGGGAAGAATTCCTGGATAGACAGTATAAAAGATGCAAAGTAAACTACTGGTCACGAGACTAAATAATGAGCTGAGATAAAACAATGCAAAGGAGTAAAAACTCATAATATCCTCTAGTCATAGAAAAACATTTCATAACATTGGGTTTGCATGTGGGTAGAGATACCTGGTTAGCAGCCTTCCCCGTTACCAGGCATTAAAGTGCAACGATGAATAGATAAGGTCAAAAAATAAATTCATGCAACTTCTTGGGCAATATGACCTTTATTAATGTGGATGTATACTTAGTACTTACACATAGAACTGACAAAATCTAGTCAATGTTCCATGAGTTATTAAGGACCCGGTCATCTTCTATTGCTAACCTATATGACCCAAGATGATTAGATTTAACCAATACATCAGGACCCTACTACTTTGGGGATAGCTTATTGCTATTATGTTAGTTCTGAACCAGTCATAGAACCAGATCCCCAGGTTGCAAGGTTCACTTTTGAACGTTCTGGTCATGGTAGAGATGGAGATTTTATGGCCACTTTGGGCCTCAAGTTCTTGGTTTCCTTGCCGGATTGGTGATGTACTGTCAAGTAGAGACTCCTCTTGTCACAGCGTAAACCGATCTTGGTGCAACTCCAGAGAGTGATGATCCTTCAGGTCATGGAATCTTCATGCATTGGTAAGCATAGTTCATGGCAGTCATGAATTTGGCTAGGGTCGATCGCCCTAAAATGACATTGTATGCTATCTCGAAATCGACCACGTTGAATATTATTTGCTTCATTCGGAAGTTGTTGGGCTTCCCAAAGGTAACGAGAAGCATTATCTGGCTGATAGGTATGACCAAAAATCTAGGTACTATGCCATGTAAGACATGAATTTGATGGTAGATCAAGAGATCTGCATCGTATCGAGTGCACCCATGAAGAGGATGTTGAGGGAACTTCTTCCATCGATTAGCACTCGGATAACCTTACAGTTATTGATTGTAGGCTCCACCACTATCGAGAAGTAGCTTGGCCATACGATGTTCTCCAGCTAGTCATCTTGGTCAAAAGAGATCTCAATGTTTGACCACTTGATGGCCTGGTGATTCTTGGGGATAGTTGTAGGCACTTCTCAGGCCACCATCTTGTACTACCTCTTAGACTCGTAGGATGCCGAGCCACCAAACATGTGGTCGATGGTTCTATCCTCATTCTGATAAGAAATCTCATTCGATTCAACGCTAGAGCTGGAGTCCCTACTCTAGGTTGCAACCTGGGCCTTCTACCCCATTAGCTGTGTCGATCTCATCATTGACCAGCTTCTGGTAGATGCAACATTATTGGAGATTATGGCCTTCAGTTTGGTGGAAGTTGCACCAGGGCTTGACAGTGTGTTCGTCAGTGGCCGGCTGATTGCCCTGGCCCTGGGATGAGCTGAGATGCTTGTCAAGACTCGTATCGGGAAGATCTACCAAAACTTCTCAGTTTTAGTTTTCTTACCTTTGCCTCCCTTATAGTTCTTCTTGCCCTTGTTGTTCGACGAGTCGTCATCTAGTCCGTGTTGGGGGTGTTGGATGCCCTGGTCCCTTTCTCTGATGAACAGGAGAGCCTCCTCAGCATTGGCTATCTTGTTGACAAACTCTACCAGCTCTTAGACCATAGTAGGCTCTTCCACAGTGACGTGCTCAATGCACTGATGGCTCTTGACTCCTTGGATAAATGCCTAGATGACTTCATAGTCGGTTATCTTCAGGATGGTGTTCCGGGTGTTGATGAAGCGTCGGACAAACTCACGTAAGGTTTTCTTCACCGTGTAGACAACACAAAAAAGGTTATTCTTCTTGCCGAGATGAACATATGTGCCTTGGAAGTTTGCTCAGAACAAATCACAGAGCTGCTCCCACGAGTAGATCATCCCAGCGGTAGGTTATGTAGCCAGGTCATGGCCGACCCTTGAAAACTTACGGGGAGGTAGTTGGCCATAACCTTATCATTCCCCCAGCTGCTTGGATAGCCATAGTGTATATTTGGAGGAATTCGACGGGATTGGTAGTCCCGTTGTACTTGTCGATTGAACCGGGTCGGAACCGAGTCAGCCAGTTGACTCTTCACGGTCTGGACAGAAGGCCTAGCACCCATTGATGGCACCCTGATTGGTCCGGGCAGCTATGGGCACTCTTCCTAAAGGGGTAGGAGACCAGCCATGACTTCAGCTCGAATGACAATGGCGCTGGGGTGATCTCTGGTTCGGTCATCGAGGAGAGGTCGATTGTTCCTTAGGGGTCCTTGAGCATCTTCACTCATCGATAACCTCACGGATCAGTGATGGGATGGTTTCTGATCAGTGAGCACCTATGGCAGCGATGAGCTCAGTTGTTTTCTCCAGCCTGTTTTATTCTAGGGATTACATCTTTTCGGATCTGATTCATCATGTGAAGGACCAGCGTGAGACTTAGGTGGAGTCGCTAACATGTTGCATGGTGAATATTCATCGTAATTGGTCATGATCCCCAAGAACAGCGCCAGCTGTTGACGATTAGTAAACCGTTGATCTTATGAATATGAGATTAGAGTAAGGGATACTTCCTCCCGCCGAATCATACATCAGAAAACAAAAATTTATACAGATTCAGGCCTACTAAAGGATAACAGTCCTATGCCCTATGTTCTTGTATTGATCTTTGAGATAGATTACAAGGGGGGTCTTGTCTAGTATAGTGGGATCTAAACCTAGTCGGGGTTCCTCGTGTATGGTCTTGATGAGATGTTGATGCTTTTTCGTGATCGCAGAAGGCTTGGGGCTTATGGAGTGTTGGTTGCTTCTGCTAGGCTTTTGTTGCTTCTTGTGACTTGTCCTCGTAAGATCCACTGACTCCATATATATATGGAGAAGAGTTCCTTATTTGCCATCAAAAAATAAGGTCGTTTCTTATTTGCCACTAAGAAAAAAATAAGGCATTTGGAAGGAGCTATGTTCGGCAGGGGTGGCGAGCCCAGAGGCATGAGGAGGCCAACCAGGGCGAGCCAACTGGACAGGAGGAGGGCGAGTGTGGTAGGCGAGATGTTGGACCCTGCCACCGTCAAGTTTGTGAAGGACGAAGGAAGACTGAAGAAGAGAGGATGTGGAAGAAGGGGATTTTATCATTTCATATCTCACTTAACAACAAGTTGACAGGATGAAAAACTCAACCAATGGCAAATAAGGAAATCTATTTTTTCAGTGGTAAATAGGAAACAACCTTATTTTTCGATGGCAATAAGGAATTCTCTCATATATATATAGGGGTTGCCATGTAGCCTCCGGACTGCTTTCCGAGTAGGATTTTGTTATCTTTTGAGATAGACTTCCTTGTTTATGGCATACCTCAATACCTGCGTGTAGTTTCTATACGTCTAAGGATTCCATTCCCAGCATAAATGTATGCGCCAAAAATACATGAAAACCTAGAAGTTCTGTTTTCGTATAAAACTGTCATATACGGTAGTTTTATATTACCTATCATCAGATGTCAAGTACCACTTGAGTTAACAAGCATTTTTTTTTTTAGTCCAGGAGCTCCAGACATCCACGACAGAGTTTTCAAGCACATGAAAATTGTAGTTGTATAATCTATCAAATCAGTACATACATCATTGTTTATTCCAGCATTGGTTTCATTTTGTTTCAGCACACAATTCAACACTAGTTTGAACCTAAAACTTTATGGGGTTATTTGATATCGGTTGCACATCGCCAGATTGAAGTTAAAAATAACTTTTTTTTGCAAGCTGAAGTTAAAGAAAGCTGACTATTGATGATCACTGTTCAGTTTGTTCCCATAATATTGCATACTGGTATTGTTTGATAGCACCTTGCTAACATGAAATTTATTGCTAAAGTTTATCTAACTTGTGGTAACCGCAACAAGTTTGGGTTGCCACAATTTGATGTGGCCACATGTAGACTACGTAGTAGCCATGCAAGCAGTATGACGCAGTCCGACAATATTTAGTCTATGATCCAAAGGAGAGGAACCTAGGAGGTACCTAATGCGTAGCCCATGAGGATCATGCAAAACAGAGTATAAACCAGTCAAGGGAGGTTCAGAAATTGGTATTGTGCGCGCGCACTAGATGCACGACGAGCTCACCTGGACATTGCACCCATTGTTGTAGGAGATGAAAACGCCTCCACTAAGCAGGCGTTGGACACCCTTTCCATCTCCTTATTCAAACAACAACTCGTCCACATTCCAAACCAGATAGTCTAGCTGCTCAAGCCGAAGACACGCAACATGTGCATCAGAGAGTTCAGTAAATGCGTTGAAACTATTTCAACAAAAAAGACACTGTACGGACTCACCTGACCTACAAGTTTAATTATATATATCAATGAACGGTTATAAGGACCTACTTGGTTCCTAGCTAGTCGCACAAGTTTAGACCGATGGTGCATTTTACTCTAAGAAACAATATAAATTAACTCGACAAGCATTTGCGATTCAGTAATAAGTATCACATACCATCGTCAATTCGTCGTTATATCCTGTAGAAATTTATCACGTACCATCGTCAATTCGTCGCTAACCTGCAGCAAAATTTCTCATTACTCAAACCGAGGATGGGACGGCTGAGTAGGCCGGAGATGCAAATAAGATGGGTTTTCTTTCTGCCTTGTGCATGGATATACACATAAAAATAACTATACATTACTACAGAAGGGATTAAAAGTAGCGCCCCATCAGTACCGATTCAACAATAATCGCTACTGAAGATGTATCAGTGCCGGTTCTTAAACTTCCGCTCGCGAATAATGAGTGAGGTACTAAAAACCATCACTAATAGAAACTATCAGTGTCGGTTCGTGGCTGAAACCGGCACTGAAGTATCAATACCAGTTCCAGCCACGAACCAACACTGATACTGACTATCAGTGCCAGTTGTAACCTCCAACCGACACTGAAGTAGAGCTGGACCCGAAATTTTTATTCAATTGGATTTTGGCTCAATCTTATCTCTCTCGTGTCCAATCGATGCTGAGCTTATCTCTTTGTGTGCTTGTCCGCTCTGTCTCTCTCTACCTTATCTTTTGCGCTCATCCGTCGCTCTCACGTGCTCCCTCTTCCCCGCCCTCACCTCCTCCCGCTTCACCGCCCACGACCCTTTCTTCACGGTCGCCTTATCACAGCACGGGGCCCTGCCCATATTAATCGGTCTCTTCTTCCCTCTCTTTGTTGCTTGCTCACGGTGGTCAGGTTGAGCTCTCGAGTGGCGGTGATGACGCCCTTCCGCCACCGTCGACCCTAAAGGACCTCTAGCGTGGCATCACCTTTGATGGACACATGACGCCGGAGAATGCCGAGGCCATCGTCGACTTTGTTGCGGACAAGGTGCTCGATGTTTCCTGTCGCCTACATTTGGGTTTTGTGTGGGGTTCCTGATGGCGTGGTTTGGATGCGCAGATAAACCAGGTGTGGATCGGGTTTGGGAGCGCATCGAAGGGTCGATAAAGAGCCGAATCCACAAGTGACTTGGGGGGCTAAAGGTTTGGTGTTGAGGTGTGTGGAATCAGAAGTGACAGAATGATGTTGAGCTGTTGGGATTACGCGCCTTTTGCTTTTGTTGTGGTGCAGCTTCGGGCTAAAGCTGCTCTTGTGGGCGTGGCCGTCGGAGGTACTCTTGAAGTCGGTGATGAAGGATGTAAGCGCGGCGGGGAACAGCAGCTCTGAGGGCAGCGGGTCCAAGGATGACGGCTCCAAGTGCAACAGGTCCGAGGGCGCGGAGCACAGTGGGGAGCAGCGGCCCCAAGGGTGGCGGGTCCGAGAGCCCGGCAGCGGCGACGGGAGCAACAGTGGCAACGGGAGCGGCATCCGAGCTGGCTCGAGGCTCGATTCTGAGCCAGCTCGGAAGTTGCTCCCTTCGTTGCCAATTTTTGCTTTTTTTTATTCGCTGGAAATGGAAATAGTGCGCGGTGGTGAACCAGTACTGATAGTAGTGGAGTATTATTGTCGAGTAAAAAGTGTCGGTTAAAAAACTGACACTGATGCAATTTTTCAACTGACACTAATCAACTTTTTTGCAGTAGTGATATAAGAGCATGTATATAATGAGGTATTTAGAGGAGGTGTTTATAAAAAAATAAATTTATTTTCAACTGCACTGGCACATGTGATTACTTAAACACTACTACTTATATTAGTACTAACAAAATAGTAAACTATGTTTAAACATCTGTATTCTTTGTTTGTAAATTATAATTGTTATGTAGGTGTTTAACACTCTTTTCTTAACAACATAGCCATAATCACTTAGTATTGTTCATGCCCAAAATACTTAAAACCTTTTGAATGAATTTAGGGATACAATTGGACCACTTGCTCCATCTTGACCCCTCAACTGGCTGCACTGGTTATCATCAGTTCATCACTAAACTTATGCTTCAATCGGTGATCGTTCTTTTCGGAGAATCATGTTTCTCGGCTATAGTTTTTCCTCTCTTATTGTGAAGAAAAATGATTATTCACGTTAAGTGAAACTTTTGAGGAAAAATGATTTTTTTTCTTTTGTATATTTGAACTTTGATTATTCACGTTTACCCTAACAAGTTAGTAATGAGAAGTTTGTCCATATGGAAAACAAATTGCATATACCGAGACAAACCAACTGTTTTCTCAAGAAAGGAAAACAAATTTAATTTTTTGCTATTATAAGTTCGTTTACTTATATTTCCTGTAAAATACATGCTTTTAGTAAATGCCCTAAACGAAGGTTTCTCTAGCTACTGAAATGATTATTTGTGTGACTACAGAGTTGATATTAACTATAAACAGCACATATTTTTTTACCTCCTGATCTTATAATATCCTACCCACTACATGAAAAAGCTCAAAAGTGACATGTCATAATCAATATGAATGACAGATCTTGCACCTATTATCTCAAACACGTCACTAATAACTAGTTATCAGTAACGGATAAAGACCCACCACTTATAAGATCATTGGTAACCGATCAAAACTTAGCCCATCACTAATAAATGTAATAAGTGACGGATCATTATTGTGACATATCACTTATTAAAAGTTATAAGTAATGAGTTACAGTTATGACCCGTCACTTATGACTGATGAAAGATTTTCGCGTTTTTTGATACGAAAAATAGTCAAAAATATTTTTTTCACCCGAGCCAATCTAACTTAGAGCCATCACCACTCGCCACATATCCCTTACTATTTTTTGAGTTGTTTTCATAGTGTGCATTCTATAGAAATCGAACTTGCGAGTGCGTTTCGAAGGAAGCAAGATATTTTATCGTTTTAACTTTTTTGCTGAAGGTCATAAGTGACGGGTCACAGTTATAACTTGTCACTTATAATTTGTAATAAGTGATTGATCACATTTATGACCTGTCACTAATATTCATTGTAAAATAGACACACAAAATAGTTGATCCGAAGTGCCTTCGGTTAAACGGCATAACTTTTATATACGGACTTTGATTTTGACTTTTTTTTACTCTACGGACATCTACAGAAAAAGTTACATCTGTTTCTCCCTGTCAGGTTCGGTGAATTTTTTGAGGCCAAAAGTGGCTTTGAAACACCCTCGAAAGTTTCTGCACTATTTTCGAAACGCGTATTTGTGTCTATAGAAGGCTCCTCTTATATCAAACTTAAGCAGAAATATGCAATAATTTCTATTCTAGTGTTGCTAAGGTGAGAAAAAATAAGAGAAAAATAAAGTAAAAATAAAAAATATTTATGAATACACTACTATAAATTAAATTGTTAGATACAGAAAGTATACATTATTTGACAACTATTATATAGTTACTTTTTTTAATTAATATAGTAGCTAGATTTATAATTGATACATTATGAAGGATATATTAGATATGTCACAATTACCCAAAAAATTGAAGAGTTGATGAACTCTAATATTTTATCAAACTGATTAACTAATACATCTAATAATTGAATGATTAAGATTCTTCCATCTGTTCTGTTTCATCAAACAGATCATTAGTAACAGATCAATATTTGACCCGTCACTAATGACTCTCTAAGATAACTTATTACTTATGAATAATTTGAAATAATCGATCACTGATAATAAATCACAATTTAACCTATCACTTATGAATAAACTAGATAAGTAGAAAAACCGCACAGCTACTGTACCCGTAGGGTACTGTAGAGATAGCTAGTCAAACGGCCGGGTCATACGCATAGCTTTTCCGTCTCAAGAATCAGTTGCCTTGGAGAAACAAATTCTCCTTTTGCTACTGTGTATAATGATTAGATGTGTGACAAGTGACCTTAAATATTGAATAGCGTTTTTCATAGTATGAGAGAGAAAGGGTGAAATAAAAAAAGAAAGTATATTATACAACATGTTTTGGCGAGTCTTTCTGCAAAAGTTGGAACAATGGCCAAAACTCCGTCCGATGGAAAGCAAAGGCGCCCCCCACATAAGCAGTTCATAGAACATATATACCCCTTCTTTTATTCGACCAAATAGGCACAAGGTATGTGAAAACTTTATTCTTAGGAAAGATACTAGCCATATCCGTAGATCCTCTCCTTCCATGGAAAAGAAAATTCCGTTTGGGGCATCAATGACAATACTGGGCAGACAAACAATCTTGGCTTCTTCTTCTAGGTAATCTAAACAATTAGCAATGATCAGATACTCTCATGTGCCTATGAAACTGACCAAGTACCACGCACAGAATTCCTATTCTCCAATTGTGGACTGGAGCACTTTATTTTCAAAAAGGTAACAAAAAAGCATGAAAGAGAAAGAATAAAGGGAGAAGGACTGTCAACTTGTTACAAAATAGAAACATGAATAGAAGGGATTCTGCATGCATGCAGACAAGCGACATCGACACGCAGTGCGTAGATTGGAGAATAGACTTGGAAGCAGAGTGCTATTTCCGTGTTAATCTTAAAAAGAAAATAACTCTATCATTCATTAAAGAAGAATATAGAAACTAACAAACAACAACACCATCTAATTTCCGACCAAGGAACCTACACTGTTAGGTCAGCGTAAGCCATGATATTCAAGGGCTCTATAAGTACAAACATCATCCAGTTGATTAGAAGGCGTGGGAGCCGTCTAATTGCAAATTCTTTGCCTAGCTGGCCTTCAGAATATGCTTTGAACTGCGGATCACCTCACCTGTAGGGTTTTCCCTGCAACCCTGTTTGTCCCCTTTGCAAGCACTCGAATGAAGTCTGCCTCCACCTCACCGTGGACTGCTCCTCCACCAGGAAAGTTTGGTGAAGCCTAGGTACAAAACTAAAGCAGACGCCTGTCATCCCAGAAACATGGCCACAGAGCTACTCGGTCCTTAGCTGGTGGGCTTCACTAGCTCTCTGCATCCCCTTATAAAAAAAACACTAAAATCACTCATTATACTAGTTACCTGAGAAATTTGGAAAGAACAAAACAGACACATCTTCAACCATAGAGAACAATCGTGGCTGAAATTGTGAAACACATCTTCAATGAGGTGGAGATTTGATTCTTTACGGGAGCGCACCATTTAGGATGCTTTCTAACGCAAAATTAAGTATTTTTTTTTTGGCCTCAGGGCGCTGCCCCGGCTGCACCTTTGTCCTTTTGTACTTTTAAGCCTATCGGCTTCTACCTCTCTTTTAATATATAACAAACAGCTCTACTACCTGTTACGTTTAAGAAAACACCATCTAATTCCGTGCTAACTGTCCATTTAATTACATGAACGAATGGCTTGTTCGGTTTAAGTAATGAAACTCATTATGGAATGGACTGATTTATCGTGGAATTATCTTTCATTTTGACGTGATGACATTATTCCTCATTTTTTATATCACACATATGCTTAGAGATGAGATAGTGATAAACCAACACGTTCTATTCATTACACCAAACAAATGGATTGTAGTTACATTGAGGATCTAACGTTCAACTCATAATCTCATTCCTTGAATCAAACACAACAAACATGGACACAACACGTTATCGAAGGTACCTGCGTAAAAGAATATGAATTGGTATAAACAGGGGTGGAGCCAGGCATGAAGACCCTTTTTTTTTACTCTTCACCACTGAATACAGCTGTATCTAAGTATGAACACGCGCATTCATTCCATACACACCTAACGCACGCACACATGCTAGTCCTACAACTACACATAGTTTGAAGAAAGCGTCCATCCAAAGATCAGCAGGATCCAACGAGAATCCCGTAGACAACGAGCACGTCGTAATCCCTTCTGTAACGCCACGCCAAAAAAGCTGAAGAAAACCAAAATAAATCAGAACCCTCCGTGCGTCACCGGACTTAAGCCCCGAGTGGGTTCGGCTCAACACTCGGGCCTTACCTTTCGGCACGGTTCGCGCATGAAGACCGTTGGGGTCATCACCGTTACACGATGGAGTCAATGTTACTGGTGAACAGTGATTTTCTATAGGATTCGCCAAATTTCGCGTGACCTGTTAACTTATGGTAGCTCCGCCGTATAAATCGCTATAGTCTCCAAGGGATCCGAACATAGGGCCATAGGCTTAATAGCAAACTACAGGTAATGGTCGAGCAGAAGCCCTTGAAAACCTATTACTATGTATATATAGCTCAAATTTATACATAGTTCCCGACCATGGCGCATCCTATGGCTTACCGGTGGCGCATCTACAGCGGCCCGCGGCCATGGCGAGGGTCAGAGGTGCCATATTCCCTCCGTCTGTTCGCTCGCTGCGCCTCAACTGGTTCGCTGCGGCTCGGCTGGAACGAAGACGATGGCTCTCGGCTGGCTGCTCACCTCTCGTTTCGTTGCCTGGCACTGATATCGTTCGGTGGCTTTGAGATCGGTTATTCAGGACACCTGGCGCACATCCATCAGGACTTGGGTTTTGCAGCACGACACCATAGTTTTTTTCCCCTTCTGGAAGCCGGCATGAGCCTTTTAGCTAACTCCGAATTCCTGATTCCCACTCCACTCCTGATGCCGGCACATGATAATAAACTGACGGTGCAAGATTAAAAAACCCGTGCCATTCCAGTGTCCCTCCCTAGCTCAAACTTGCCTATATAATGGGTCCCTGGCTGACATACATGTTGTAAGCCATCGCCACCTCACAGAGCTGAGCAGATATACCTCTCCTGTCCTCCACCCAAAACGTCATTGCACAAGAGTAGAGGCACCAGCAGTCAAGGAATGGCCGCATGATCCTTCGCCGGAGTACTCCTCCCTGTCCTCCTGACCGTGCATCTCTTTGCCGCGGCTTGCGCGCGACACGCGCCTGTGGAACACAAGGGCGCCGAGGTCCTGTATAGCGCACCCACAAACCCTGGTCCAAGCCCTGCCACCGGCCACGGGAACCAAACGTCAGCCGGCATGCATGTCTCTCGATGCCACAGCCGGCGTCAGCGCCACGTTCAGCCGGAGCCGAAGTCCGTGCCGTGGCCACGGCTACCAGCCGGCTACAGATGAGAGCCCACATGATGTGAACAAGCTTAACAACCCCAGCAATGGAGAGGCTTCAGGTGTCCATCCCTGAAAGAAAGAAAGCCGCTGTGTGCCATGACCAGTAGTGCTGTATTGTAGTGTGATGTTGGTTTGTGTTGCTTTTCCATCCATGCTTGTTTTCAGCCTTTCAGGTGCGGCTTTGCAGTCAGGTCTCTGATCTCTGGGACAGTGTATGACCTTATGGAAATCCTTGTTTAATAATGTCCAAATCAAACCTGAGATTTTATGTGCTCCTGCTTCTCATTATCACAGCAAGTGCACGTCTGTCTTGATTAAGTCAACGAAGGCAGATGACAAACAATCACTGTGGTATTTTGGAAATGTTATTCCTACCACCACAGACCAGAATAAGTAAAATCTGAAAAAAGAAAACTTGCTCTTTTGATGAACCAACAGCATTATTTCATGCTGCAAATGCCTCCATATAACTGATAACTATCACTGATTGTATATGACCCTGAGGGTAGCTCAGACCCAGCATAACTGAAAAATACCGCTTCTGTTAACTACAAGCATATTTCAGTCCAGGAGCTTCTGACATTTACAACAGAAAAAAGTAGATGTATAATAATATTTCAACTGATATGGACTGGCTTAGAGTTGGGTAAACATCCGTCTGAGTGAGGTCGGACGGCCATGACTTGAGGTAGAAAGCACTAAGAGAAGAAGGGGCTTGAAGGAGGACGAACTTTGGGGAGGTAGAGCTGCTAGGCTGAGGGAGAGGCGTGTGAGACATGAGGGGATACGTGAGACTAGTTTTTTGATTATTCATTGCTTAACCAAACAAATGCACGGCTGCGTCTTAAATAGGCTGCGCCCCTTGCAATTAAATCTAACAAACTCTATCTAAACAACTAACAGGATAACCATGCGTGCTAACAGGCCATATGCATCTAAAAGCTAATAACTAACAAATTGCTTAACTGAAAACTGCTGCGTGCGCCATGCTGCTGCTATCTTGCCGTGCATATGCTGCTACTTCTGCTGCCCGGCCGTGCGCCACCATGCGGGCCTAAGGCCCGTAACACAATCCAGTGCATATATTATTAGTCTAGCACTCGTAAAATATGCGCGTAGAATAGTATCAAACCCAATAAGGGCTACCAAAGATGTGCGAACAAATATCAACATGTTGAAATTGAAAAATATTTTATCGTCATCATCACTATATCTAAGAGCCACCTCTGAGCATAAAGATGTACATCACTCCAATCACCACCTACCTAGCTCAGCTGCACACCATGCACCCTGAAGCACCTTATTTGCTACAGACAATAGTTTTGGTAATCTATGTCTAACTAGTTCCTACAGAATTCCAAAACAATCACCAACTAATCCCGACCTAGATATCAATATGGGGCTATAACATAAATAAAGCCCCAATAATGATAATACGGAAAGGATATCAATACTTGTCCGTAGACTATATGGCTCTAATGCAAGTTCATAGATTAATTAGTGGGCAACCAGCTGTGGTATTTGGCAAAACAAAGATAGTTTTGATAGTGATGCGCTTTACTGTGAGAGGAAAAAGCTGTAATCTGGGTGATCTACTTGTCGTCGCTGGCAAAGCCAATCATCTGCAGATTTCAAAAGCGATGTAGTTAACTGCTGCTCATGCTGCTGCTTTGACATCCACTTGGAACCACTAAATTTGTATGAAACTAGACCGATGAGAGGCAGAGTGATCTTCCCAGGAACATCAGCAATTTTATTATTATGGAAGTAATTTGTCTCAGGACACCCACTTAACGTACCTGCCCAAAGAGTAAAATGTCCGAGATCGATGGTTTCCTCAAGCTAATGGAGTTATGATCTGGTTTTCAAGAAATCAAGCTAACCTTTGTCACCAGGGAGGCAAAACTTTGCCTTATGCTGTGTGCTCAGATTCTGTATCAGTTCAACAGTTTCTCGATCAGCTTGCCTAGGTGGCAATCTTACTTAGCCTTTGGTTATTAAAAAAGGGTCACTATAGATACCCGTCTGCCACAGTAACTCTGTGCACCAAACTAATGATAGTGGGAAAATCAGTATTCTGAATGCAAAGTTATTTCACAGTATACTGTATTATCGGTGCATCCGTACATGGATGCTTGATTTCTTTATAATGATTATACACAGAATAAAACAAGTTTAACGTTGATAAGGACAAGAAAACTCATCCACTGAATGATTTAAAATCATTTCCTAGATGATCTTGATGTGTTTAGATAAGATCAAGGTCGCCGTCATAATAATAAGTCAGTCCTAGATTCTACGCAAACAAATTAGCAGATCACGATCAATTGCATATAATCCTACCCAGTTCTACTATTTGATTATTTATAATTACGTGGCATATGCCCTTGTAATAATAAATTTCACACTTTTATTCTCTCACAAATAATTCTTACTAGTATAAAAAATGACCTTCTATTTGAAAATTTTGTAATAAAAGTTTCAAAAGTATAATTTAATGCACTGTGTTATAACCTGTACACACAAAAACATGCATCACACAGCTAACATTAATTATCATACAGATAGCCTACACATTTGAACAAGAAAAACAACTGTTAATCAAGTTAGGTGGCAAATAACTAAATGAACACTAAAGCCAATGTGAAAGAAGTGGCAGTTTGAGAAAATGTACTATTTCTAGAGTCAGTTAGGATCTTAGACCATCCCAAGAGATTCCCTTCGCAGACGAGAATCCCTTTACAAAGTGATTCTCGTTCCTTTTAGTGTTTCAACGGTTTTTCTTCACGGTTCTTGTTATGAAGGGATTCTCAAGGTCATTCCCTTCAGGACAGAATTCCCTTCACGAATCTCTTCGAAGGAAAGCTGTTGAAGATAAGAAAAAATAAAAAGAATGAGAATGGAGAGGGGAATCAGAAAGGAAACGAAATTAAGTGAATATAGTTAAGGATGGTGTTAGATTCTATGGTCCGATCTTAATGTCAAGACATCTCTGATTCGATTGAGGATCATGATATGACAACCACACTTTCAAAAACCAGAACAGACTAGACTCCAACCCTTGGATGGGTCATGGTGCGCATAAAAGCAAGTGATATTTTGGGACACTTATCAAACCTTTTAAACTTTGGACGTCGATATCTCAATGAACATGGAGATTGAGCACATTAAAACCTTATATTTAGATTTTTCATGAAAACTGCTTTCATAGTACTATAATTTTACTCGGTTCAAATATATTATAATAGAAATTAGTGTCCAAAATTTCATTTTAAAAACTGTCCAAAAAAACACTCTTTTTGGATAGAAGAGTACTAGTTCACATAAATTGGCAAATGACTACACGAACCATTGATTTTACAATTAGTTTTATTAAATAATATTAAAATACTAATATTGAATGCCATCTTGACTGGTAAAACTGACAGTTGGACCGATCTCAACAGTCCGTATATAAAGCTACGCTGATAACCTTGGATAAGATACCCTAACTGAAGTATTACTAGAACAACAGAAATAATTCAACAAACTAGGAATTCTGGAGATAGGAATTTTGGTGGTGGTCTGAAGAAAATAGAAATATACCTTGTTTTCGAAAAGGGGCATTCAGATGCCTAACCAATCCTAGCTACAGTAGCTCGAAAAATATATAGACTCGTATTTGAAAGGACTGCAAAGAACATCCACATCTAGTATTCCAGATGTACACCTTCGCTTTTCTCGGACTTGAAAGAATACAAAGTGCATTCATCCATTTATCGATCCTAAAGCTTTAACAGAGGAAGCCATTGTCGACAATGTCAACCCATTCCGAATTACAGTTCACTGTAGCTACCTGCAAAATCCATCTCGCAAATGTTTCTTTACGTGAATTTCATCAAGTAATTTGACAGGACACGAGAACAACATGTACAAAAGCGACTGTTGGAACATGTCTTCCTGCATCAGTGCTCCCGGCATCCTCGCTTGACGCTCGCCTGTCTTCCTTGCGCCACCACTTGCCTAATTAACCTGGTGTTTCATTAGGCAATGTACAGCTATAGATTATGCCTTTATTTTTCCTTGTATACCTCCTGTAATCTCTCTGCTTTTTTGTATAAGATTACACTGCAGAATGAGCGCAAGGTTCATCACGTTTTCTCAACCCGTGTTCATGCTTTCATAGTATCAGTTGCCTAGGCTTCTCCCCACGCTGCCTCTCCTTCGCCGTGCGCCACCATGGGTGACCCCCAGCCTTAGCCTTCCGCTCAACTCACCTCTGTCAATATCAAGTTCGATCCTTGATCCCATTCTCCCTCCAAATCTTGCCGCCTAGTTATGTCAAATGGCATGAGCTCTTGTCAGTTCTCCACCACTTCAACCTGACAAAGCACGTCGACGGCACTAGCTCCTCTGCCGGTGGCCAAAACTGGGTGCAAAACGACTTCACGGTCGTGTCATGGATCTACGGGAGCGCTTTCGATGAGGTGCTCAGCTACATCCTCACCCCCGGTGCCTCGGCATGCACGTGGTGGACGAACACCGAGGGCTTGTTCCACGACACATGCACTACTTCTGGGCCCACGACGATAGCCTCTACCGTGCCATTGACACCTACCTCATGGTAAAGCAATTGAACGTCACTGTTCTTGTGCTACACGTGAGTCTTGAACGGATCGAGCCATGTAAGCATATATTTGTGTCTGTGTCTTTGGCACGCAGGGGCATCCGTGGCTGACGGACTCGGAGAGGGAGCAGCTGTGCCGGTTGATGAACTGTCAAGAGATTGTTTCTCTATTCCTCTATGCAAATCTTGGATGGCATTGTTTCTCTTGATGATCTAACACTGACTATTTGTTGTTCTTGTTTTCAGTTTTTTAATTGTTCTTTTAATTGTTTTTTGTTTTTAAATTACTCATAAGTGACAAATCTAGATCTAGATCCGTCACTTATATGTAGTTATCAGTGACGGGTCTTGATCCAGACTCGTCACTATGTGCGTTATTGGTGACGGGTGTGCACCCATCACTTATGTGTAGTCATCAATGACGTGTTTGGGGTAACGAGTCCCGCACCCATCACTTATTTAGCTTATGACCTGTCACTTTTGAGGTTTTTTCACGTAGTGGAAGTAAAGGTAGGAAGAAAATAAAATTTGAACTGGATGATTTAGTTTGGTTGCATTTGAGGAAGGATAGTTTTCCAGAACTAAGAAAGTCAAAATTGATGTCTAGAGCTGATAAACCATTTAAGATAATTAAGAAAATTAATGATAGTGTATACAAATTGGACCTACCTACATATTTTAGGGTTAGTACCAGATTTAATATTTCAGATTTGAAGCTATATTTGGGAGAAGAAGATGGGCTTGAGTTGAGGACGACTCCAATTCAAGAGGGCGAGGATGATGAGCCCATGACTCCTTCAGATATTATTAATATTCCTCAAATCATACAAGTCCAATTACAACAGCACGTGCGCGACAATTAAACCACCAGGTGAACTCGTTCCTTGATGTTCAGACTTCCTTGGATGGATTACTACTAAATTCTTGTGATGTTTTATTGCTTAGGAATGTGGGAGAAGCACCATAACCTTACCCAGACGTCACCCCTCAAAGCCCAAGTCTACTCAGACTCTAGGCTCAGCTCTAGTCGTTGTTGTGGTTCTGGTCGAATTGCAGGATAGCATGTCAGTAGAACGGGCATAACTCTCTCATAATAAATCCGTTTTAGGAAATCTTGGACACTCTGAAAAACTTATGATGATCCCTTTCCAATGGATATGAGCTTGACCAAATATTCCTTATAGTTTAGTCACAGTCAAAGAAATAAGGTGTTGCGCCACCGTTTTGGATCTAGTTGGGTGTTGTAATCGTGTCCGGGTCGGAGTCCAAATTGTGTACACCTCTTTCCATGGCTGCACAATCCTAGGTTGACCTCCTCATGTCCCTCCTATATATACACAGTAGCCATCATAGTTTAGGTTGGAGGTTTGCTTAGATTATTGTGTTTATACAGTTTCGCCGCTTGTTCGGTTTGTGGAACCCTAACTCGAGCACTTCAATGCTAATTAGCGATATTCAGATTGTATCTACGTGTTCTTTCTTGTCTTCTCGATTCACTTGCAGGAAAAGCCTTCTTGGCGAGGTCAACCGTGTCTTGGCACGATTGATAACCACGGAGTAGTGGTGTAGTGGTGTAGTGGTTGTAAGGGTTCTCGATCTGTTCTGTTCGAAGCATTTGGATCATCAACGTCAAAACTCCATCAATCAACTTATCATATTACCTTTCGGAAGATCGGGTAAACATGCATCACCTTGTGCCACCCATTTGGGAGCTTAGAGCTAGAGTTTTAGAGGAGAGAAGGATGAGTGCTCAGCCTATGTAATAGGTGAGAGTTTTGAGAGATAAATCTTTGTAATCCGTCTAAACTAGGGCTGACCTCTTTGAGTAATGAAGTTTATATTTTTGCATATGCTTGAATTCTTCTCCTTTTAGTTTCTCTCTGTTGGTTCCCTTGCAAGTTTGCAAGTTTTTGGTTTCTGGTTTTGATTTTCGTTTTGGTTTTTTGGGCTGAAATTTGAGCACCTTGTGAGATCATTCTTCTCGTTGCTAGAGGTATGAAATTCACATACACACGCTTATATGATGGGGTCTTGAATTCCCTTACCTCTAAACAATGAACTTGGAGAGTTTCATTGCTCGGTGTTCATCTTTTTTTGTTTCTTTGCAAGTTGTGATCTATCGAGTGCTGAGACACATGGATTGATATTAAATGAAACATATGGTTCATATACTATCCATGGAGTTATGTTGCCTCGATTTTCTCCTGTTAAACTTTTCTCTATTTTTGCTTCCACTTGAGTTTTGAGGTGCGTTGGGTAATCTAAATAAGAGAAGATCATCGATTTTGCAAAAATTTATTGGGGCACCTATTGACCTCATCTCTAGTCGCAAATCTCGTCCTCACCTCGCTTGAAAGAGAGGTGGTGAGCCGAGATGGTTCCTCAAGCCACCTCTCAGGTGGGCGACCCGGGTTCGATCCCCGGCGCCCACCCCCGGAGGCGCTGTTTAGCATATGTGTGGCTGAGGAGCGTGGACCTCTTTAATGAAAAAAAAATTCTTCCGACGGTTGAATTCTAATCCCCTTGCTTGCCGCTTGCTTTGGCATCTCCAGGGGCATTTGGTCTTTCCCCGCCATGAATGTGTAGCTTCAAGCTCTGCAAGCTGCCAAAGTATGGATACTCCCCCTTTAATTCCTTCCTGTTTCCCTAACCTAGGCACTATCTGGACCCCCACTGCAACAAAGGCCAAGGGTGGGCAGTGAAGCTAGGTTCTCCCCTTAGTCACCCTGAGCCCCAGGTAGACGGAAGCTAGAAAGAATGAGAATAGCATGAACTGGTTCAGATAGAGAGGAAGGAGTAGTAGGAGTGCGCCGCGAGAGAATCATGAGCGCACATGGATCTCCCAACCTTGAATCTCTGCCAGGTTTCATCTCTGGCACCCACAAGCCTTCAAGACATGTCGGGGTAGAGGCCCTATTTTTTAAAAACTAAAAATAGTTTATTCTATATGTTTCTATTATTGTCCTTCTTCCTGAATCCTAGACTCCCAGTCAGTGTCAGCTCCCGTTGTAGTTTAACACTGCTAACCTTGCTATTACCCCTTCTATGATGTTGACGACTACAAATAGTGTTTTGTCATAGGTTCAAATGACTAAACACCACTATAGAAGGGATCAACCCTGTATCTATTTCACTGTTGGTTTAGAAATAATCGGTAGTGATATGGTTTTCACTGTTGGTTTAGAAATAATCGGTAGTGATATGGTATCACTGACAGTTCATAAGCCAAACCAGCGGATCTAACCATGAGCACTTCAGAACCGGCAATGATAGTTGATATCACAGTCGATTCTAGCTATGAACTAACAGTGATATTTTACTATCGACTCATAATACGAACTGGTAGAGACAATAACTATCACTTCCAGTTTAAAAGCTCACTGTACAGACAGAGCAATAACTGAGCTAATATGAACCAGTAGTGATAATCCTTATCTCCGCCAGCTCGTATTCCAAACTAGCAATGATAATAATTATCACTATCGGTTCATATTCCACTGACGGAGAAATAATTGGGCGAATAATAAATCAATAGTGATAATTATTACCTCTGCTAGTTCGTACTCCAAACGGCAGTGATAATATTTCTATAAATCCTGAGCCCATCTCACTCAGTTCGTGCCCCCATATCTCACTTCAGTCCCAATCTCCTGATGATGCCACTCCCGAGGGGTAGTGGCGGTCAAAGTGGTGTGATGGTCACCGTCTTCATTGTGGCGGCCTCTACCCCTTGGGCCCAGCTTCTATGTCCTTCGAGCTCATCGCTATCTCCCAAGTCTGAGCTTGAGCTACCTCACGGCCGTCCTTGTTTTCCTAAGCCCTTGCCATCTACCAAGCCCGTTGCGCTCCTAATCTCCAGAAGCTACTTCCAAGTGGTAGAGGCGCTTGAAGGGGTACGGGCTTGGGAGACGGGACGATAAGCTCACAGGACATGGTAGCTTAACACTCGAAGTGATGCAATGGTCACCGTCTCATTAGATGTACTATTGTCACTATGATAGCGCAACATGTAAAATGGATGGCGCAATGCGGCTGTACCAAGAGCTCTTCAATGTATGGTGCAATACTACAAGCCTAGATCCCAAGCCGAAGAACTCCAAGTACAGCAGCTTTGCAATATCCATTCTTATTTGTCATTGCAGTTTCAATAAGATTTTAGCTTAAAATTAGGATCAAGTTTGAGCGGGAACATTTCGTCATTCATTTAGATATAAAATACTCTACCACGAACATTTTGGTATGGGTCATACTAAAGAGTTTGTTGTAGAATATTTTTTCACATGTGGATGTATTATCATTGCAGGTTCTTGGCTTGAGTCAGCAGTGGTAGTTGAATTATCACTACCAGTTATCGGCTTGAACCACCAGTTATATGTACTATCACAACCAGTTCATATGATGACAGTGATAATCCATGATTTTTACTACCGCTAATTCATTGTCGGTTCTAAAACCAGCAGTGATGCCAGTTTTGAACCGGTTGTGATAGCTTATTCTATAGTAGTGCAAAACTCCCTCAACAAACAATTAATCTGGGGAGATTTCTCGAAGGAGATAATGAGGTGGACAATGGAGTAAGATGGAGGGGAGGACATGGGATGGGAGTACACTAAGGTTGGGTGGCGGCCAGATAGAAATGGCGATCACAGGGAAGAAGAGCATGAGAGGATGAAGAAGGGTGAGCATTGTTAGACTGGTCCATATAGTTGTTTCCAAACTATGAATGAAAGCCTTTTCCTTGCAATCTTCCTCCTTTGAAACCTAAGGCAAAAACGACAACATTTCGAGAAAAAAACCTCTATATCTCTTTCCTAAGTTTGACTAGACTTGTAACAAGTATTTAAGAAGGCAGCAGCCACCAGGCCGGAGGAGGAGGCGCCGCTGGCAGTGGGGCGGCGACAGCGTCGGGGGACAAAGGGAAGCACCCCCGAACTTTCGTTCCTACGCTGACGTCCTCGTCGTCGCCATCGCCTGGCAAGAAGGAGGGAAGCCGGGACGGCCAATCGTCCAGCGTGGGGCCGGCGACGGCGGCGGCATCTGCGGTTCTGGAACCAGACCTTGATCTGCTTGGGCTTGGTTTGGAACCCGGAGACCGCGTGGCGGCCCCGCAGAGTCCCCCGCAGAAGAGAAGGAGGGAGGATTCCGGGCCAACGCTGTCGGGCCCGGAATACAGGATCCCAGAATCAAGGTGGCAATACCGAAGATCCAAATCTGCGTAAGTTTCCCCCCTTTTTTCCCTGAGCATGCCTTGCCCAGAGTGAGTTCGGAGACTGACCTCGTTTTCTTTTTCAGGCCACCTACGGACGCTGCCGGAGACCAAGGACGGCCGGAGGCGCCGAGGCCGGCTCCCGCCCCCGAGCTGAGTGCGCCGGTGGAGTCGGAGCTGCTGAGTGCGCCGACCGAAATAGAGCCACAGGCGCCGCCCTGCCTCGAGCCGATGGCAGAGGCCGCGCCCGAGCAACCGGTGCCGGCAGAGCCCTTCCCGAGCACATCGAGTGTGGGGCGGATGGCCTCGTCGATGGCGGTGCCTGCGTGACGGTGTTCGGGGACCCGGAGCACCTCAGAGAGGGCTCACAGGGGATCCAACGCCCGACCGTCGTCCAGCCAGCCTGCAGAACCCCTTCCGGACGTGCTAGGAAGCGCCCGGGAGGTGATCGGGCGGCTGGAGGTGGCCGTGGCGGGGTGAGGACGCTTCTTGAGGCGGGCTGTGCCGCCCTCTTTGAGGAGAGGGAGCGGCTAGCTGAGGGTAGGCGCCTTTTTGAGGCCCGTGTCACCGTGGCGTGTGCCGCCAATGAGAGTGAGCGGCGCGCGATAGAGGCAGAGTGAGAGGCCTTAGAAGAAATATGCACGGAGGCCGTGCAGGAGCAAGAAGAAGCCGCCCGCCTGGCCGAGACGTTGCGGCAGCAGGCTGCCGAGGCACTCGCCAGGGAGAGGCTGGTGCAGGCTTGGGAGGTGGCGGTCCTGTCTTGCGAGAGGACGGTGGAGGCCTCCCAGGCGGACTTGGCCCACCAGAAAGGTGAGACTGATCAGATCCGCGCCGAACTCCAGCATCGAGAGGAGGAGCTCCAGCGCCGGGAGGAGGATGTCACGATCTGCGAGACCGACGTCGGCATCACGGCATCGGATCTGGACGCCCGGGAGGAGCTGCTGATCCGTCGGGAGACGGAGGCTGCCGAGGTGTTGGTGGCCTTAGCTGCTCGGGAGGAGCGGGCCGCCATGTGGGAGTCAGAGCTGACTACCCGTGAGCAGGCCCTCTCTGCCCTTGCCGAGTAGGTGAAGCAGGCCGAAGGCCAGGCGCCTGGAGCCGCCTTGACCAGCGCGGCTGAGGGACTGAGCCTCGAGGAGCGGCTGCAGAGCATGAAGGATGAGCTCGAGACCGCCAGGGCCGAATGGGCCAACGTGAAGTTGATGATGGAAGACATCCTTCAGCAAGCACGGAGGTTCGTGAGGGTGGCCGGACTAGGGCGAGTCCATGTGGGAGCGAAGGGGATGGGCATCGGCCACATCACCCTTGGCTTCAAGAAAATCAGCCAGTGACTCGAGGCGCTTCCCCAGGCCGTGCAGGAGCTAGCCGCCTGGGAAGGGCATGGCTTGGCCCAAGCGGTGGCCGAGCACGTCCTGGCCTGCTACCGGAGCCGAGATCTGAACTTCTCGCTGGAACTAGCTCGGGACGGAGGCCGCCCAGGAAGTAGTCCGGGGCGTCGCCGCCGAGGTGGCGGCTTGCTTCACGCGGGAGGCACCGCTGACTCCGGACCCAGGGAGCAACGGCGAGGAGGCCCCGCTATCTTCTGAGCCTGACAGCTCTGACTTAGATTAGGCTTTTGTAATTTTCTTTTTCTTTGACTTGATGTAAATATGGGAGTGATCCCTTAGAATAGCTATCCTTTCTTGTGAATATAATGGAAGCCTTTCTTTGGGGTCGCAACTCCAGTGTTCTTCCAACTGCTTGATGAAGTTTCTGTTCTTTTCACTTGACGTCCCGAGGAGTACTCAGTCAGACGGAGCCCGACCTTTCCCTCCTCGAGAACGAAGTTGCCCTGACCACTCGTCGCCTGAGCAGTGAGGCCTTCTTTGCGCGTTCAGCCCCCGAGCCCTCGCGAGTCCGCAGCGGCTAAGTCAAAAGACAAAGGCACCAACTTCCTTGCTCGGGAGATAGGTCGATCCAGCACGGAGCACGCCACGACCAGTGAACACTTTCCCATTCCGCGACCACTCAAACAGGTAGACTAGAGACACGTGCGGGCGGAAATGCGACCAAGAGTCCCCACGGTTTGGTGGTGCCCGGGCTAGAACGGACCGGACCGAGCACCGACAGCCCGCCCCCAGGGTCTAGGCTCCCGACCGTTCTTTGCTCGAGCGGTGAGATTACCCAAGAACCCTAGAGGCTCGGTAGTGCCCGGGGCCTTTTAAGCGGACCGAACACCACGACCACCATGGAGGACTTCGATCAGACATCGCCGTTCGTACGGTACACCTTTCTACTGTCCGTTCTGTCGTTCCGGGAAAAGCGAACACGTGGCAGGGTTTTGTGCGCGAGGAGACCATCTCGCCGAACAGATTAGAATACGAAGGCCCCGAGGATGACTCGGGAACAATATATTACTGAATGTAAATTCATATGAATTTAACCATTCACCGGACAGCTGTCAGCTTTTCGGCCGACCGATCCAGGAGAGGTATGCGCTCCGAGCTCGGGGTGCCCGGGAACTTGGTTCCTTCGGCTGGAGCGCCCGAGCACTGGAGAACGCGGTGGGGAGCCTGGGACCAGGGGATCCCGACCACTCATGCCTGAGCAGTAGGACCACCCGAGGACCCCTAGGGCCGAGCAGCGACCTGGGCACTGAGGCCCTCGCGGTCGAGCTGTTTTTGCTTTTGATTGTTGATCTGTGATTCGAGAAAAATAGAAAGATTCTTTGCTTGGTGCGCTCTGTTTGTGCGGTACTCATTATAGGCTGCTCTTGTTTTTGACCCGAGATCTCTCGAATACCCAGACCGGCGGACTATACAGGCAGAGGCATAACCCAGAGGTCCTATGGTTCGGTGGTGCCTGGGTATGACAGACCAGACCGAGCACCGACAGCCAGCCCCTGGGGCCTAGGCTCCGGACTACTCTTTGCTCGAGTGATAGGATTACCCGAGAACCCTAGGGACTCGGTGACGCCCGGGGGACCGCCACGACACCGAACACCACAGCCTACCATGACAAACATAAGTCAGCAGCAACTACCCACGCGCATACCGATCAGGATTCTTTTATCAACGGGGAAAATGAGAGAGCAAATTTTTTCTCGCACAATCGAGCACCTCACCAGACAGATTAAACATATGGTTTCCAGAAAAATAAAATTTGACATAAGAACTGCACATTGATAACATATATATTGTATTGACAATTTTTACAAGAATGGGTGACTTACCCGGTTAGTGGTAGCCCCCGGTCAACTTGGGCGGGGGAAGGGGGGGGGGGGAAGCCCCTGGCCTGGTTGACCTGAGCACGCATACATGCCATCTACGGGAAGAATTTGCGCAGGTGCTCGATGTTCCACGCGTTGGGGAGCGGCTGCCCATCCTCTGCAGCCAGCCGAAAGGAGCCTTCTTGCGGGACACCGATCACGGTAAAGGGGCCTTCCCACATAGGGGACAATTTATTCCTTCCTTCGCACGATTGGACGTGTCGGAGAACTAGATCCCCCATCTCGAGAGATCGGGCCCGGATGTGACACTGATGATAGCGCCGCAAGCTTTGCTGGTAGCGGGCTGCTCGGACGGTGGCACGCTGCCGGCGCTCTTCCAAGTAGTCGATGTCGTCGCGCCTCTGCTGTTCCTGTTCACCTTCAGAGTAGGCATGCACCCAAGCGGAGCCTAGAGTGAGCTCAGAGGGGAGGACCGCCTCAGCGCTGTACACAAGGAAGAAAGGAGTCTCCCTGGTAGCGCGACTTGGCATGGTCCGATTAGCCCATAGCACGGCAGGCAGCTCATCGATCCACCCTTTTCCGTGCTTTGCGAGCATGTTGTAGGTCTGGGTTTTGAGCCCCTTCAGTATCTCCGTGTTGGCGCGCTCAACCTACCCATTGCTCCGAGGATGAGCGACTGAGGCGAAGCAGAGCTTAATGCCGAGGTCCTCGCAGTAGTCCCCGAACAGGGCACTTGTGAACTGAGTGCCATTGTTGGTGATGATCCAGCTCGGGACACCGAAGCGACTGGTGATACCGCAAATAAACTGGAGTGCCGTGTTCTTGGTCACCTTGATGACTGGAACTGCCTCCGGCCACTTTGTGAACGTGTCGATGGCGACGTAGAGGTACTCATAGCCCCCGATTGCTCGGGGGAATGGATCCAGAATGTCCAGCCCCCAGACCGCGAAAGGCTATGACAGGGGGATGGTTTGAAGAGCCTGAGCTGGCTGGTGAATCTGCTTTGCGTAGAACTGGCACGCCCTGCAGCGCCGAACCAGCTCGGAAGCATCCTGGAGGGCTGTAGGCCAGTAGAAACCTTACCGGAAGGCCTTCCCGACCAACGTGCGGAATGATGCATGGCCACCGCACTCGCCCTCATCAACCTCAGCGAGAAGCTCGCCGCCTTCTGCCCGGGTGATGCATTTCAGGAGGACGCCGCCTACGCCACGCCGGTAGAGATCCCCATCTACTATGGCATAGCGTTTGGACTGCCGAGAAACTCTTTCAGCAGAGGCATCATCCCCGGGGAGGAACTTTTCTTTCAAGTACCCTCAGATCTCGTCCATCCACGAGGCATCTTGAGAACTGCCAGCAAGCGCAGCGCACTCGCCGGACGGCGGCACCCTGTCGGGGCTTCCCACTGAGGGCGCCGCCAGGGACCCCTGAATTGAGCTCGAGGTTTCCCCTTCGTCCTGTTCGGCAGGCAGGACGGAAGGCCGTGTGAGTCTTTCTTCAAAGACTCCGGTAGGGACGCGCACACGGCAGGAGGCCAGGAGAGAAAGGTCATCGGCCAGAGCGTTGTCGCGGCGAGAGATGTACCGCAGCTCCAAGCCATCGAAGTGCCTCTCCAGCTTCCTGACTGACACCACGTACGCCGCCATTTCAGGATTCGTGCACTGGTATTCTTTCGATACCTGGTTGACCACCAGCTGGGAGTCTCCCTTGACCAAGAGGCGACAAATCCCGAGGCCCACCGTGGCTCGGAGGCCAGTGATGAGGCCCTTATATTCCGTCATGTTGTTGGTTGCTCAGAACTGTAGCTGCACGACGTACCAGAGTTCTTCACCCGTTGTGGAGGTGAGAACCACTCCAGCCCCCGTGCCTTTCAGCGTGAGGGAATCGTCGAAGTGCATAATCCAGTACCCGGGCGCATCGTGCCCGGGATATGTGGAAATTTCTTCTTGGACGACCTCAGGGACTGGCGTCCACTCTGCCACGAAGTCAGAGAGCGCCTGGCTTTTGATCGCCTGGCGGCTGACAAAGTGCAGGTCGAACTCCGCCAGCTCCACCGCCCACTTGACGACGCACCCGGTGCCTTCTCGGTTCCGGAGGATGGGCCCCAATGGGTAGGTGGTAACCACCGAGACCTTGTGCGCCTGGAAGTAGTGGCCCAGCTTCCGGGAAGCAATGTGCACGGCGTAGAGCAGCTTCTGGGCTTAGGGGTATCTTGTCTTGGCATCCCGGAGGACTCCACTGACGAAGTACACCGGTCGCTGTACACGGTCCCCCAAGCTCAGCGACGTGGTCGGGGCTGGTCGGGTGCTCGGGCTCGACTCCCTGGTCGGGAGGAGCCGAGTGCTCGAGCTCGACCCCCTGGTCGGGGGGAGCTAAGTGCTCGGGCTCGACCCCCTGCTCGGGAGGAGCCGTGAGGACTGGGGAGTGCTCGGGGGCAGCCGGGAGCTGGGACCCAGCATCTTGCCCCGAGCACTCATCGTGCTCCACCACCAGTACCATGCTCACGACCTGAGGAGTGGCCGATACGTAGTCGGATGGGGCCACCAGTACGGGCGGCGAGGTGAGATACTTCTTCAGATCGCGGAAGGCCTACTCGGCCTCCGGCGTCTAGTCGAAACGACCGGTCTTCTTTAGAAGCTTGAAGAGGGGGAGTCCTCGCTCCCCGAGTTTGGAGATGAAGCGCCCGAGGGCCGCCATGCAGCCGGTGAGACGCTGAACCTCCTTGAGTCGAGCCGGGGGTCGCATCTGCTCGATGGCCCGAAACTTCTCTGGGTTGGCCTCGATCCCTCGGCTGGAGACCAAGAAACCAAGGAGTTTGCCCGTAGGCACCCCGAAGACACACTTCTCGGGGTTGAGCTTCAGGCGGGTAGTGCGGAGATTGCTGAAAGTCTCGACAAGATCTTCAAGCAGGGTGGCGCGGTCTCGGGACTTGACCACGAGATCGTCGATGTAGTCCTCGACGTTGCGGCCAACCTGCGAGTCAAGGGTGATGCGGATAGCATGCTGGAAAGAAGACCCAGCGTTGCGCAAACCAAAAGGCATCGATACATAGCAATAAGTCCCCACCAGAGTGGTAAAAGAAGTTTTTTCTTCATCCTGTATGGCCATGCGAATCTGGTGATAACCAGAGTTTGCATCTAAAAAACACAAAAGATCACATCCCACGGTTGCATCTACAATCTGATCTATACGGGGTAAAGGAAAAGGATCTTTTGGGCAAGCCTTATTTAGATCGGTGTAGTCCACGCACATGCGGAGCTTGCCATTGGCCTTCGGGACGATGACTGGGTTCGCCAGCCACTCGGGGTGGAGGACTTCTCGGATGAATTCGGCGTTAAGGAGCTTACTGACTTGCTCCCGGATGAACTCCTGGCGCTCGGGCGCCTGCCGCCGGACTTTCTGCTTCACCGGGCGTGCGTCCGGGCGCATAGCCAGGTGGTGCTCGATCACCTCCCTAGGGATCCCGGGTATATCAGATGGCTGCCATGTGAACACATCGACGTTAGCCCGGAGGAAGGCGACGAGTGCGCTTTTCTATTTGCTACCCAGGTCACCGCCGATTCGGACGACCTGGGAGGCGTCTTCGCCCACCATGACCTCCTTCGTAGGAACGGAGGCATCGGCAGCGAGTCGGGGTTTGGATGAAGAGGGTCCCGGGCCCCCTGGACGACCTTCGATCTCGGCCCGAGCTGAGACCATGGCCGAGTATAACTGCTCGGCGTAGGAGACGGCGCTGCTGGTCTCGACGGACACGGAGATGGGGCCCGCTAGGCCCATCATCTTAACCGTGAGGTACACGTAGTGCGTGACCACCATGAACTGAGCAAGCGCCAGGCGCCCGAGGATGACGTTGTAGGGGAGGGGGAGCTCCACGACGTCGAAGATGACGTTCTCCGTCCGGAAGTTGTCCTGGCTCCCGAATGTCACGGGCAACTCGACCTGCCCGAGGGGTAGGGAGTGCCCGGGTGTCACCCCGTAAAAGGGGAGCGACGGCTTTAGGCGCCTGGAGGGCACCTGCAGCTTCTCGAAAGCCTCCTTGGAGAGGAGGTTAAGGCCTGTGCCCCCGTCGATCAGCACTCTGCTGACCTTCACATTGCAGATGGTGAGGGACACTACCAGGGGTAGTCGCCCCACGCCTGCAGTACTGGCGGGGTGGTCGGCCAAGCTGAACGTGATCGGGGCATCCGACCACTTCAGGGGCCATACGGCCTCTTCGCTCGGGGTCGCCGAGCACACCTCGCGCCGCATGATCTTGACACTGCGGCGGGAGGAGGGCTTGTACGCGCCTCCGTCGATGAAGGTGACGGTGTGCTTGGGTTCCTGGAAGCCGAGCTCTGGGTTGTTGGGGGCGGCTCTGTCGTCGCCGCCCTTGCGGGGCTCCTCGCGGTTCCTCTGGTGCTGTTCGATGAGGCCCTTGACCGTGCGGCACTCTGTGAGGTCATGCCACCTGGTCTGGTGGATCGAGCACCACTTCCCTGGCTCAGGCCCCGCGGGAGCGGGGGCCCTTGCCGGAGCGGGAGCCCTTGCGGGAGCCGGAGCCCTAGGAGGGGCTTGGGCAGGAGCCCTCGCGGGCGTAGGCCGTCTGTCGGCGGCCGCCCGGCGTGCTTGCCGGCGGTCGGGTTCCTGGGCCGGCCCACGGGCGGGGCCCTGGGCTGGCTTGACGGGGCAACCTCGCGCCTCCTTCTCCTTTTCTTTTCCCGCCTATCTGAGCAGGAAGGACCTGGCTGATCGGCAGCGGGGTGCTCAGGGCGCGGAACATGCCATGCCCGAGCTTCCGCCGCCTTGGCGCACTTGTCGGCCTGCGCGAAAAGCTCCACGGTGGTTTCGACTTCGTGCGTGCCTAGCTTCTCGAGCATCCGCTCATCGTGGACGCCCTGCCGGAACACGACAATGATAGCGTGGGGGGTTATCCGCGGGATGGTGTTGCGGACCTAGTTGAAGCGCTGAATAAAGCGCCGCAGCGTCTCCCCCTCCTGCTGCTTGACGGCGTGGAGGTCGCACTCCAGGCTGGGGCGCGTAAATATGCCTTGAAAGTTAGCCACAAACTGGTGGCAAAGATCATCCCAGGAGCTAATGGACTCTGGGGGTAAGTTCATAAGCCCAGAGCGGGCAGAGCCCCTCAAGGCGACATGAAAGTAGTTAGCCATCACCTTCTCACTGCTGCCAGCCACTTGGACAATGGTGGTGTATATCTGGAGGAACTCGACGGGGTCGATGGACCCGTCGTACGTCTCCCACAGTTCGGGGCGGAACTTGGTGGGCCATTTGACCTGGCGGAGCTCACTGGTGAAGGCTCGGCAACCGGTGCCGGTGCCCTTGGGCGGTGAACGTTGGCGAGCCGGGGAGCCGCATCGATCATGGGCCGGCAAAGAGGAGGCCTGGTCCTTGGCTTCAGCCACATGCCGGGTCTCCCGCTGGCGCTCGAGGGTGACGCGTACGTCTTTGATGCCCCTCCGCTCGTTGAGGTGCAAGCGGAGGTACTGGGCTCCGGTAGTGGCCAGGGGGGCAGCGCTCCACTTGGAGGCCCCCCGGCCAGTGCGACCGCCACCTGATGATGGGCCGGTCTTAGCTACGCCGCGGTGTGAGGTAGCGCGGGAACTTTCGGCCAGCACCTGGCGGTGGGCCGTGCCGACTAAGGAGGCTACTTCCTGGAGCCAGCGGCCTTCCGGGGTTTCCCCCGCTGCCTGGATTGGCGGGTGCCTGAGGAGAGCTTGCGCCACAAGCAGAGCGCTCCCAGGACTGGCCTCGCTGAAGGCAAGCCTACGCCGCAGCGGCACCCGGCGCTGTCCAGACGCGGACCTGGCGGCAGGAGTTTTGGCCACCTGCTGGGTGTTGGATGGTGCACCGGCGACAGCGGCGGTGGCCCTGCTGGGCCCAGCGCCATGGTCCCCCTGAGAGGGGAACGCCGTGCATGCAGATCGTGGCTGCTGCTGGGACGCAGTAGCGACTGGGGCCTCCTGAGCAAGGGGCTCCATTTCCTCACTGGAGCTGGAGCCATAGCGCTGGAGACGATGACTGCCGGCCATTTTTTCTGCAGGAGAAAACAAACAAACAAATTCAGGGATGCTTCTCCCCTACCTGGCGCGCCAGCTGTCCGAGGGTTAACTCCCGTCGCAGGGATCTTGAGGGACCCCTTTTTAGAGATTCGGCCGGGGGGATGATTCTGAATATGTTTGCCGGAGAAATAAATGGATATGAATGCAATGGCTAGCGGGGTGGAATGATCTAGTGCAGAATGAAGTAAATGCACTGGGGTTTAGAGAGGTTCGAGCCGCACGGAGGCGTAACACCCTACTCCTGTATGGATGCTGTAAATGCCCTGAGAATGTCCCTCAAGGATGTTGCTGGTTACAAGAATGTTTGTCTATCCTAGAGCCTGGGGCTCCTTGTTCTTCGGTTTGTGTGTATCCGTTGGCTTTGGGTGCCCTTGGCCTTCTCGATCTTCTCTACTTCCTTAACTGCTTCAACTGTGCAGAGCTTGCCAAGAGATATTCACTTCTCCAGAGATTGTCTTGCTTTCAACTTTTTTCACCTGTCTTTGTCCGTGCTGCCAGCTGCTTTAAATACCTACCGGCAATAGCGTGCCCCGAATGGGAGGGCACGAGTTCCAAGGCACCATAAATGGAAAGGGCGTCATCATAACCTCTGTGCGAAGTGACCGGGGGTTGAAAATGCGCCCCGCGCCCGGTCATCTGTTGCCATAATGGCACTGGCAACGGGCGCCGTGGAGAGGGCCCACCGGGCAGCCGCAGAGCGGCCTGGTGTGTCGGCCCTATCTTGTTCTCCTGCCACAGCAGCGCGGCAGACGGAATGCCTCGGCCCTTGCGACGTTATCCCGAGGCACGCCGGATGGCACGGGATGGGACCCGTGCATTTAATATCCCCACGCCCTTCTGCCAGAATATGGCAGAAACTGACACCGAGAGTGGCGGGAGCAGTTGGAGGTGATAGGCCACGCGCACTCTTAAATGCAGCCTCGGGCCTTTCGCTGGCTGACACCTCATCGTTGGACCCCTGTGGGGGCCACTGTCAGGGGGCTTCCTGGGTCGTCGGGGAACCGAGTGCTCGGAGGTCACTGTTCACCTCCCCGAGCACTCTCTCCCGAGAATGCCCTTCCTCGGTCCTCGGGGAACCGAGTGCTCGGGGGCCACTGTTCACGGCCCGAGCACTCTCTCCCGGTCTTGGCTGTATGGATCCTCGGGGAACCGAGTGCTCGGGGGCCGCTACACACAGCCCCGAGCACTCTCTCCCGGAACTTCCTTCAGTGGGCCCTCGGGGTACTCGTGTGCCCGGGGGGCTACTGCTCGTAGCCCCGGGCACACCCCTCCCGGTACTTGGTTCTCCTGGTTGTCGGGGGACTTGGGTGCTCGGGGGTCACCGTTTACCTCCCCGAGCACTTTCTTCCCGTCACTTAGTCTTCACAGATCATCGGGGAACCTGGGTACTCGGGGACCACTGACTGTGGCCCTCAGCACCCTCTCCCGGGACTTAGTCTTTTTTACCTCGCGGAGGTGACCCCGCGGGATGGCGCCACGTGATGGATTGCTGGCCTGGCCTCGGGATTCGAGGACCCCTGGTTCCTGATTCACCGACAATCTTGTACTCCGCAAGTGTGGGAAAACATGACATGAGGGCTTATGACAAGAAATGCTCAGACACTGGTTTACTGCACTAAGCGACCTTAACCTATAACCCCAAGAAACAGGCATCCTATTTACTAAGTGTGAAGACACAACTTAAACAAGAGAAACAACTCATCGGATCCCATCCGACTACCAAGCTCACCAGATATCCCATATCCGGCTACCAAAACTCACCAGGTAATCCCATCACTTGGATACCGACCATCCAAACTAGGACCTTGATCCCAACTAATTAAGAAGAAGTCCAAGCCGCTCTTGACAGTGAGCATGGCTGATCGATCAGTTTTATACTCTGCAGAGTTTGTACACTTTACCCATGAGTCGTGATTTTATCACCTGCATTACCAGGTGATAGTATCCATGTTGTCGTGCTGGCCAAGCAATTACACACTTCCGAGGTGTGCGCCAGGAGATCACTACAAGGCCTTGACAAAGCTCCCGTCGACCTGCAAGCACCTACTGAGGTTTCACCGCTCACAGTGATTCCATCACTGCAGAAGCCCCCTCTTGTGCCACTCAACCGTCCAATGGTGCTCATAGAACCGGAGGGGTGGCTAATTAATTGGCTAGGCCGTACTCATATAGGCATCGTGGTTGCACTATTTAGCCTGGTTATATGTTCAAGAACCGGTCCTTAGGACCCCACACAGGAACAGACATATTCCCACCATGTAGCATAACACATGCGCCTTCTTGCACCATCCTCAAACCAATCATCCTGTTAGGATCCCTATACCATGTTGCTACAAAAGATTACCACTCCCGATTCATGTTGCATAATCATTAGTCAAGTTTAACATTTACCCCAACCATGATAGCAACTAGCGTATCTACCCTTCCATTTCCCATGACTCATCAACGGTGATAAGGATAATCATACAAAATCTAGTAAACCCTAATCATAGGCTTTCATTTTAGGCAAGCATGCAATGAAGGATAAATAACTACATATAAGCCCTAAAATAGGAGCAAGATGTTCTAGGACACTTGCCTGTATGCTGCTCAGTGATCTTCGTAAACTCAGTTTTGGCATATCTCGAAGCCTCAGCCTTGTAGCTCATCGAACCTTGAATTGTTGCTCCTGGAGACCCTCGTACTGCTTCAGAAAGTAGTCGTCTACTCGCAGGAACAACCGACAAAAGAGAAAAACACAAACAACTAAGAATATTACATCAAACAGAGGCATCACATCATAAAAAATCTATGGTTGGATAGGATACGAGATTAGACGAATTCATAGAGTGTTGCTTTGATTTGAATGAAATTGCCTGATCATGATTTGAATAGATGAATTCTATTTGAATAATAAGGGTTGGAACAGAATTAACTATAGAAGGTAGGGGCTAACATGTAAACATCCTAAACATGAGATGAGGATAGAAATAAAGGATCTTTGGAGGGTTTATTTGGGATTCTCACCAAGAGAGAGAGAGAGAGAGAGAGAGAGATCAGAGAGTAGAGTAAGGGAGTTTGGCATGGAAGATTCGGTTGGCGGTGGGCTTTCGACATCGCCGGTGAGGGAAAGGCCTGGGGTTTATGGAGATGGCACAGATGGAGTCGCTGTGCAACCATGAGCTCATGGAAGGCTCAGATTGACCCGAGGTACAGAAGCACACGCATACCGGCGAGCTGAAGGCATCGAGGTGAACGATTAGATGGTGATGACGACGATGATCACTGATGTTGATGTTGGGTAGCAATGATGTTTCAACCAATCAAGGAGAGCATGGTGTAGAATGCGAGAAGATAAGCTCGATTTTATGGTTGGTTTTGGTAGAGAGGTTCTGAGATAGTAGCAAAACAACGACAAACGCTCCCAAGTTCGATGGTGGCTGCGCATAGACACAGCGAAGAAGACATGCGTGTTCTCGAAGATTGGCTATGATATTCAAGAATCATTTTGAATAGAAATATTCATATTTTCTGTAACACGATTCTGGAGTGTTGGTTTGTATAGGGCTTCACCTAAGAAGGAGATCGATTGGTTGGAACTTTGGCAAGATTGTGCAATGATGTTGGAAGTTAGGATCGTGTTCCTGGTGGCGTCACTGAAGATACGAGGGAACCCTCATGTAGCCGCATAGATAATGTGATGGGACACACCGTAACGCAGTCGGTGCGTCCAAACGGCATTCCTTGTGCACGCGCAGAACACTCACAGGCATGGGGGTAGCGGCATAGTGACCACAAAATCATCGGCGTCGGTGCTCTTCTGGCCGAACTACTTTTAGGGATTATCGAGGATAAATAGGGGCACATCTGTGTGAAAGGGATCGATGATTGGAGCTCCGGTTCGCCGGGGAACGTGGCTGACATTCTTGGTACGCAGAACGTGTATTAGACTGGGCAGCAGGAATTGCGACGTCAAGAACAGGGGCTCTGTTGCCGCTTTAAACAAACTGATTTTGGAAGGATGTAGAGGACTAATAGGGGCACTTCTCGGCCAAAGTACTTGTGGATTGGAGTGCTAGTTCGCCGGGGAACGCGATCTGAACCCGCGCTGCACGCGCAGAACTCCAGATTGGGCAGCGGGCACGACGATCGTGATCCTAGTGGCGTCGGGGCTCTAATGGCCAAATGGGTTGGTGAGGGCATGTGGGACATCCAGGGGCACGTGTTGGTCAAATGGCATGGCAATCTGACCTCTGATCAGCTTTGTTTTGTATGATAAGGGAAAAATGGAACAAGGATTTATCCAACCATGAAATTCCTTATAAATACATTTTCATCACGCAAAACAAATTCTTTTTAAACTCTAAACAAAATTTTTGGGAAATCTTTTAAATTTCAGGGAAAAAGTTATTTTATTGTTTTAAAATGCTCACAACACAAAATAGGAATTTTGGGGTGTGGCACATATTTATTTTAATTTGAACTTGCTATATACCAAAATAAGTTTGCTATATAACTAAATTTCATAGTTAACTTTTGTTATTCAATAAAATGGAAAATAAATATTGTTGGATCTTGCTAATTAATTAAAAAATATAATTGGAACATCCTATATATCTTAATTTCATAGATAAATATTTTAAATCATTAATAATTGAAAAGAAATATGCTCATAACTACAGCTAATGTAAATCAATAGTAAAGAAACCTTTATTAATACATAGTAATACATAACAATTAATACAATTTAGCTACTTTGTCTTAAATATTCGCCCTTCATTATGATCACGGCAACATAGGGAGGTTCATTGGTGCCTTCCATGGGACCTAGGTCGACGTCCTCTCTCAAAGGAGGTAGCATGTCAAATCGATTGTAGTCTTTCTCATCAATGACATTCTTCACTCTGAGAATCCTTCTTTTTCCTTGAAGAATCGCATGGCTCTCCTCCATGTTAGTAGGGTCTGGGTCCTTTATATAGAAGACTTGCATAACATCATTCGCAAGTACGAATTGTTCTTCACTGTATCCAACAAGTTTTGGTCCACTGTAGTCATACTGTACTTGTCGATCATCATGCCCCTAGGATTTTGATCCATTAGCACCGGAAAAGAGAAACCTTTAACACTTCATAGTCAAGCTTACAGATCTCCTCTATGAATCTGTAGTAGGTCTCCCTATTTCTATTGCAGTTGTAGGAATCTATACGAACACCACTATTTTAGTTGGCTCTTATTATCCTGAGCTCTCGTATAAAATGTTTGTCCATTTATGTCATATCCTTAGAATATGAGGATTGTAGTTGACGATCTGTGAGCCAACACATTCAACTGAGCACACTCTATCTACTTATCCATCACCTGTCTACGTAACTAGGTGCCAAAATGATCTTGGTGCTCTCGCACGATCCAAACAACAGATTTCTCTGGGTTTTTGGTGCGTAGCATCTTCTGATGTTCTTTGACATACATGTTCACCACAACAGATTGTTGCAGAACTGCAAAATATGCTTGCGTGAATAAAACATGGTCATTAGTGTAGAATGAGTTTGCACCTATTGTCCCTTTCCCATGTAGCCTCCCTTCATGGCAAGATACAAGCACACCAATCGATTTGAGATTCATGTAGTCAACGCAGAAATCAATGACCTCCTCGCTTCCTCAGTCTTTGGCCATGCAGCCTTCCGGCTAATTTTGGTTACAAACATATTTCTTTAGAACTCCCATGAACTTCTTGAAAGGGTACATCTAATGCAAAAACAATGAAGAAAGGAAGGTTGTAGATACATAGAGTTACAGGCAAAGTGCTATGACTACTGCTCATGTTGCCAAATAGATTTATCCCATCAGTACTCAACCCAAATCTTATATTGACCACATCTTTTGCAAAGAGCTCCTTATTTTTCCTATTGATGTTTCTCCACTTCGTAGAATCAGCAGGATGTCTTAGCATTCCATCATCCTTTCTCTCCTCGACGTGCCATCGCATTAGTTTGGCATGCCTTTTGTTCGTGAATAAATGCTCCAAAGGGGGGACTATAGGAAAATACCACATCACCTTGATGGGAGGCTTTTTTCTTCTTTCCTTCACCATCGACATCATCACTGTTATGCTTGTACCACGCTGCACCACAGACGAGACACGCTTCCAATCCTGCATGCTCTTCGCGATACAACATGCAATTGTTTGGACATGCATGTATTTTCTGCACTTTCAACCCCAATGGGCACACAACCTTCTTGGACTAGTACGTGTTTTATAGCAGCACATTGTCCTTTGGAAGCAATTTCTTTAAGAATAGTAACAACTCTTGAAGCTTGTATCAGACAACTCATTGCTTGCCTTCAATTGTAGGAGTGAAAGCATGGTGCGTAACTTTGTGTTCTCTGTCGAGACCGGTTTAAGAAACAAACCAATCTCATCTATGTGCTGAGCCCAGGAATTAATCCGAACACATAGTGACTTCATTGATGATAATCATTACAATATCCGTACTTAATCGAATTAATTATCTTACAAAAGTGACCTTCAAGGGTTGAAGAACCAAATAAACAACAGCATAACTAAACAAACTACGAAGACATTACTCCTTTATGACTCTTCCACAGGAATCATCGACATAGAAAGCAACTTAGAATGATCCACCTTCAGTGTACTCCTCGATACCTTCTCCAACTGAGTATTTGGTGATAGCAAGAGTGAGCACTTATTGTACTCAGCAAGTTGTGAAGAAAATAGTATTCATATGAAGTCTTTAACAAGAATATGGCTACATGGCTCATTTGCGTAAAACATCATTTAAGTAAAAACATTTGAAAAGCATTTATAATTAAGTGAATAATAAATCACCTCAAGATTCCATCCATCTTGACTTAACCAACTAACCAACACCTCAACCAAAGTTTTATCCACTAAGGTTGAACCCTCAATCATAGTTACCACCACTATGATTGATCATCCTCAACTATGATTCTCATAATCACAGTTGACCGGACTAACCAAAATATCAAGTTATAATCATGGTAGATTTTCAGTGCTGCTCATGACCATGAGCGCAGCTAAATATCCAGTTTTAACTCTAAAGAGGTTGCACTTTACCCACAAGATTTTTCTTCCCATTTTGCCGAGCATCCGTTGGTCGACGAAAAACTCTTACACACTACCGAGGTGTGCGCTAGGAATCCGCTGCAAACCTTTACAATGCCCCCTCTCAGCACGTGTCTATCCACTAAGGTTTCACTGCAGCATGACTCCACCTCAACAATGGAAGCCCCCTCTTGCGCCTTTCAGATCTTAAGACTTCATCCATTCACTGCTCCTCTGCCTGGTATATACTATGCTGAAAGTAAGCAAATTACTTGGGTAGGTTTATCCCATACCAGGCTTGTGATTATACTATAAACATAGAAAGGTCACCCCACGAACCGTTTCTTAGATTTGAGCAAGACTACCACTTTCCCAACCATACATTTTATCATAGCACCTGCTCAAGTCCCTATACCATGTTGCTATAAAAATTATTCCATCATATTTTATCATTGTTGCATAGGACTATTATCAATTTCGTGGAGCAATTATCGTGATTACCATCCCAAAGTAAGGCTAAGCATTATCTACCCTTCCATAACCCAAAATCATACTATGGCAACAAGAGTGATAAGGAAAACTAGAGTAAAGCCTGACTCTTGGGATTCCCAATAAATCATTAGCATGCATGTTTATAAAAACAAAACATTTGTAAAACTAGGATAAAAATGATCAAGAACACAACTTGCCTTCACTAAACTCAATTGGGTCTTCAAAATCCTAATCTTACAGACCTTCTAGCTCCTCCTAAACGTTGGTGTCTACTCGCAACATACGCGAAAAAACAAAAACACATAAACACCAAGATCCAAAAAGAACAAAAAATCACACAACAAACATCATCTCATACAAGATCACGCTATTCCGGATAATTCGGTGAAAGAATAGGTCAGAACAGAGTACAGTTGATAAGTTATGATTTTCTAAAGATTAATAGAGGGCTAAAAAGATTAACTACAAATGATTTTCCTAAATTTTTTCCAAAGCCATCTATGATTTTCTAGGATTTTTCTTGAATTTTTTAGAATTTATTTGAATTATAAATTATATAAACTATTAAATAGAATTAAATAAAACTATAAACATTATTAAACATTAAAAAAATAAATTTCCTAATTATCATTGTTTTCAGAATTATTTTTCTGCTAAAAAACTATTTATTGGGTAATATTTACGAATTATGATGTCCACAAAATTAAAATAATTAAAAAGAAAAACAAAAGTTGTTTGGGTGCTAACTAGGCACTACAGGAGGAGGTGGCTTGACACGTAAGCAAAAGTGCTGATGTGGCTCGCTGACATGGCAAAGGTTGCTAACCGGAATTATGGATGCCACGTGTCTCTCTCGGATTGGTTCATGAAGGGGTATGAGGGTCTTCTAATCTGGGCTATTGTCTTCGAATCGGACGGCTCTCAAGTGATGACTCGCATCTCTGGCTGAATAGAGGAAGTGACGGTGGCTTCCATAGTGGTGCATCACCGAAATCACACCAGAACGGTGCTTCGATGATCTAAACTCGACGGCGAGCAACGGGAAACAATCGGGGAAGCACGGGGATCTTACCTAAGGGACACGTTGACGTCAAAGAGGCTCCAGAGAGGTGGGCGATGGTAGAAAGTGGCTTGAAGCTTCAGAGCTCATCGGAACTTGGCTCTGGGTGATGTTTGGCAATCGAGATTGCCTCGGGAAGCTCCTTCGTGCTCCTGCGATGCTTGAGAACTCTTTAGGAGCGGCTTTCGGGCTTCAATGATCAGGATCGACAACGGTGACTCTCTTCACCAGCATGGCAGCAAACAGGCTGCTCTCAACGACCCGTGGCTCTACACCGAGGGATTGCTTTGGGAGGTTCTAATGGTATGATCCGTGTATACTTCAAGGTCTTAAGATATGTGTATATTTCACATCTTTTTCCAAGAAGATAATGCCTCGATATCTTCAAAGCATATACTACTATTGCTAATTCTAGGTGATGAGTTGGATAATTCTTCTCATGAGTCCTTTACTATCTCAAAGTGTACGCTACCAAATTGTCCTTCTTGCATCAAAACACATCCAATACTAGCATTGGGGCTGTAGTTAACTTTTTCTTAAGTTCATTGAATCTTGCTTCATAAGCCCTTGTCCATTCATACATCTTTTCCTTTTTTAGCAACTATAAGAGTGGCTTGGCTATCTGCAAGAATCCTTCTATGAAATGTCAGTAATAGCCTACTAGACCAAGTAAGCTTCTCACTTCTGTAATGCTGGTAGGTGATTTCCAATTCAACACATCTTTCACCTTACTTGGGTCTACTGCAATTCCTCTGGCAGATAAAATGTGTCTAAGAAATGACACCTCTGTTAACCAAAACTCACACTTGCTAAGCTTAGCATACAATTGATGTTCTCTAACTTTCCTAAAACTTTCCTTAGGTGCTCTTCATGTTCTTCTTCACTCTTAGAGTAAACTAGTATGTCATCAATAAACACCATAACAAACTTATCCAAATACTCCATGAAAATCTTATTCATGAGGTATATGAATTAAGATGGGGCGTTAGTTAAACCGAACGACGTAATTGTGAACTCATATAATCCATACCGAGTGATGAATGTTGTCTTGGGTATATCCGATTTCCGAATCTTTAGCTGATAGTATCCTGACCATAAGTCTATCTTTGAAAACACTCGTGCTCAGGTAAGTTGGTCAAATAGATCTTTGATCCTGGGTAAGGGGTACTTATTCTTTATGGTGACATCATTAAGTGTTCGATAATCTATGCACATCCTTTGACTTCCATCTTTCTTCTGCACGAATAGCATAGGTGCTCCACATGGCGAGGTATTAAGGTGAATATAACCCTTCTCTAACAACTCTTGTATTTGCTTCTTTAGTTCGGCTAGGTCAATTCCTGGCACAAGATCAATTAGCTATAGGAACAGTTCCTAGCACAAGATCAATTACAAATTCAGTGTCTTGGTCTGGCGGCATACCTGGTAATTCATTCGGGAACACATCTGAAAACTCACAGACTATCCATATCTAGTCTATTGTTGATACTTCAAGATGCTTCAACTTGCATTGCTCTGCTGAGGGTGTGTCTGCCACGAACTCTACCTTGACGCCTTCTCTATTTTCCATGGTGACTGCCCTTCTAGTACACTCTATCACTCCTTTGAACTTTGCTAACTAATCCATTCTAAGGATCACATCAATCCCATCTAATTCCAGGACGATGAGGTTGGATGAGAACTCTACCCCCCCCCCCCCTTAATTCAAGGTTTAACTTAGGGCAGATGAGACTAACTCTCATTTCTCCAACAGGTGAGCAAATTAGCATCTTATGTTTCAAGGTTGTTACTGGCAAACTATTCTTTGCCACATACTTGGATGTAATGAATGAATGCGAGGTTCCAGGATCAAACAAAGTAGATGCATGTGCTGAGTTGACAAAGAACATACTAAGTACAACATCAGGTGCATCATGAGCTTCTTCTGCAGAGAAATGGTTCACGTGTCCCTCCACATGGTTCTGCTGAGCTCTGTTGGGCGGTGCAGGTGTCTGATACAGATTACAGTTTTGAGTTGGTGCAGGTGTCTTCGTTTGTGTGTTCATGTTGAATGGAACTGGTGATTGGTTCTAGCTCCTCTTATAACACCAATTTTCATAGTGTCCAATCTCATGACAGTTGAAACATGCACGTCTAGTTGGAGCATGTGGGTTAGGGTTCTTGGCCAGGGCTAGTGTGTTGTAGCTGGTGTTGAGGCGGGCTACTGGTTCATAGGATGAGGTGTTGCTGCTTGACGTTTAAACTGAGTGGATGACTACTGTCAAAAGTTAACTTTCAAAGTTGGAGATTTTGTGTATCTCAATGTCCCGCCTTTAAGAAGACTTCACCGTTTTAAGATTAAAGGCAAATTGGCACCCAGGTACATTAGACCTTGTTAGCATTTTTGCTTACGTGTCATGCCATGTCAGTGCTGGTAGCCCAGTCAGCAGTCCAGTCAGCTTTTTCTTTTCTTTTTGTTTGCTTTAATTGTTTTGCTAACATCATAAATAGTAAATATTACATAATAAATAGTTTTTTTAGTATAAAATAATTCTAAAAATAGGAAATCAATTTCTGAAAAATATTTAATAATGTTTTATAGTTTTATTTAATTCTATTTAATAGCTTTAAATAGTTTTATAACTCAAATAAATGCTAGAAAATTCAAGAAAAATCCCAGAAGATCATAGATGGCTTTGGAAAAATTCTAGGAAATTCCTAGCAATATAATTTCATCTATAGATAATCTTCCTAGTTTTGTTTTAATCTTTAGTAAATCATAACTTGTCAATCGTAGCTCTGTTCTGACCCGTTTTTTCACCGAATTATCCGGAATAGTGTAATCTTATGATGATGATGTTTATTGTGTGATTTTTGGTTCTTTTTGGATCTTGGTGTCTATGTGTTGTTGCTTTTCCGTGTATGTTGCGAGTAGACGCCAACGTTCATGAGGACATAGAAGGTCTGCAGGATCAAGATTTTGAAGACCCAATTGAGTTTAGTGAAGGTAGGTTGTGTTCTTGATCATTTTTATCCTAGTTTTACAAATGTTTTGTTTTATAAAATTGCATGCTAGTAATTTATTAAGAATCCCAAGAGTTAGGCTTTACCCTAGTGTTTCCCTTATCATCCTTGTCGCTATAGTATGGTTTTGGGTTATGGATGGGTAGATGATGATTAGCTTTGCTTTGGGATGGAAATCATGATAATTGTTCCATGAACTTGTTAATGGTTCTATGCAACAATGATAAATATGATGGAATAATTTTTTTAGTAAAATGGTATAGGGATTTGAGCAGGTGGTATGATGAGATGTATGGTTGAGAAAGTAGTAGTCTTGCTCAAATCTAAGGACCGATTTGTGGGATGACTTTTCTGTGTTTATAGTACAACCACAAGACTGGAATGGGACGGACCTAGCCAAGTAATTTTCTTACTCTCAGTGTAGTGTAGACAAGGCAGAAGAGCGGTGAATGGACGATGTCTTGAGATCTGAAAGACGCAAGAAGGGGCTTCTATTGTTCAGGTGGAATTGTAAAGGCTTTGCAGTGGATTCCTAGCGCACACCTTTATAGTGTGTAAGAGTTCTCCATCGGCCAACGGATGCTCAATAGAACATGATGAATGTCTTGTGGATAAAGTACAACATCTGCAAAGTTAAAACTAAATATTCAGCTATGCTGTAGCGAAAATGGACCTATTAGGTCATGATTGTGATTTTGGTGATTAATGATAATATAGTCAATGGGACTAACATGTTTGTCAAGAATATATGTTAGTAGGTCTCATGCATGCAATATATCAAGAAACCATCGCAGCTGAGATAAAATTTGATTGAATTGGAAAAAGTCCTAGAGAAATTGTTCTCACCAGAAGGTTCGGCGCTGGAAGAATTATACTCACCGGAGCATTATGTCCAGAGGTAGTTTGCCTCACCGAATGATCCGGTGATAAATAATGTACACGCTGAAGCAATTCTGTCAGAAGGAGTCAAAGTGGATTGCACTCACCGGATGGTCCAGTGATCAGAAGATATGTACACCGGACCATTTAACAGAAGCTTGGTATTTTTGGAGTAAGGCATCGGAGGTTTCACCAAAGCATTTAACAGAAAGTGTGGAAATTCAAGACCTAGAGAAGTTCAACACACCGGAAGGTCCTGTGATGAAGACAATGCACACCAGAGTATTTTGTATAGAGAAGAAGTTTAGCGCGGTTTGGCTCAGGATAACACACCGGATAATCCAGTGATGAAGAGGATGTATACATCAGAGTATCTAGTGTTCAGAAGAACTCTTAGTGGAGTTCCAACGGCTAGTTTCTGAGAATGTACACACCGGATGGTTCGGTGCTTGTACCTCTGTTAACACCGGATCATCCAATATTCACAGAATATTTGAGTCGTTGGGATAACGGCTAAGTATTCATCCAAGGCAATTACACACACCATTAGTGAGTGATTAGTGCTTATAGGCCTAGAGAGAAGAGTTGCTAGGTGCTGCAACCTAGAGTGTGGATCAAGAAGTGATCCAAAAGTGTACCGAGAGGTACGCCAGTGCCTTGGAGTATTTGTGACTCGCTGATAACTTATTGACCCTCCAACTTGATGTGGAGCGGTGACAAGAGGATTGTGCGGGGACGCGGAGGCCCTTGTCTTTGTGACTAAAGCTCCGAAGTGAAGATGGCGTACAAGTGAACGGAAGATAGGTTAGTGGTGAGACCTCGCCTTGGTAGCTTGGTGTCTCATCGTGCTTGAGGCCTTATCTTGGTGACTTGGTATCTCAAGAGTTGTGACCGTAAGAGACTTGGCGACCGGGAGCAAATTCTTTGTGAAGCTCCAACGTAGACTAGGGGTGGCTTGTGTGCCACCGATACCACAGGATAAAAATTCCTTGAGCCGAGTTTGTCTCTCTACCTCATTTACGTTTCCACATTTACTTACTTGAAATTTACCTTCCAATTCTCTTAAGCGGTAGACACACCAGATAAGCCTAGAGCACATTTAGATAGAAATTGAGATAGGCTTATCTTATGAAAGTTTTGGAGCCAATAGTTTTTAAGTGTCCTAATTCACCCCCTCTTAGGACGCCCTCAATTCCCTACAATGGTATCAGAGCATCGTGCTCTTTCAGTTAGGCTTAATCGCCTAGAGTCGTGACGTCCGAGGTTAGGGATGGATATTAGTAGCGCTCCACAATTTGATGGCACTAATTTGCCCCGATGAAAAATTCTATTGACATGTTATTTGCAAGCAAAAGGTCTAGATGTTTGGAGGATCACTGAAGAGGGGATGAAAGAACACATCACCAAAGCAGAGAAACAATTTGATGCTTTAGCGAAGAGTATCATTTTATCATCTTTATGTGTTGATGCATTCAATAAAGTATATTCTCTCACTAATACACATGATATTTAGACTAGTCTCATTGAAATAAATGAAGGCACAAAGGTTGTGTGCAAAGAGAAATATCATGTTCTTGTGACTAAACTTAATAGCATCAAACAACTTGCCCATGAAAATGCTAATGATATGTACTCACGTATGAATATTCTTGTCAATGAGATTAATGGGCTAGGTTTGACAAAGATTGAAGATGCTCAAGTTGTGAGAAGAATACTCTATGCCTTTAATCCAAAGTACAAGCTAATTGTCCCCATCATCTACAACAACCACAACATGAGCAAGATGACTCCAAGCCAAGTTTTAGGCAAGATCACCACCCATGAGATGACAATGAATATGGGGGGTTGAAGCTTCTACCTCATCTGATGCCAAGAAATTTGCCCTCGCAAGCAACCAAGCATCATGTTCACACATCAAGGCGAAGATGAGGAAAAAAGAGCAAGAGTCAAGCTCAAGTGAAGATGATCAAGATGAAGAGAGCAAAGAAGAAGATGATCAAAGCACCTCAAGTGATGAGAGATTGATCTCAAGATGGCAAAGCTCATGCTACCAGTGGAGAAGAGCATCAAGAGGATCAATGCAAAGATTGATCATCCAATCTCCTTGAAAGACTTGGTCAAAATAATTGATCATATTAAGATGCAAAAGAAAAAGACTAAGAACAAGAGGGAGATAAGGGGAAGAGGCAAAGCATTCGCAAGCATAGGAAGATGGTTGAGTGATGATGAAGATTCAAGCTCAAGTGATGAGAACATCACCATCCACTCCTCCAAGAGAAGCTCTTCCTCAAGATCATCATCACACAAGTCGTCTTGCAAGCCATCTCACAAGTGCTTTATGGCCAAAGGTATGAATAACGATGTAAGTGATGATAAATCCGATGAGGATTCTCCTTCTTATGATGAACTCCTTCATTTCATCAATGAACAACAAAGGGCCCTTAAGAAATAATTAAAAGAGCTTAAGAAATTCAATGCACTTAATGACATTCATGCTATCTTTGTTTCTAATTATGAATAATTATTATGCAAATTCAATTTGCTAAATAAAGAGCATGAAGAGCTTAAGGCTAAATTTGAGTGCATTGAATCTCAAACTAAGGCCCCTTTGAAGCAATCTACTTCTCTCTTTAATTTCAGACCTAAGGTAGATGCTTCCACTTCATGTGATGATTTAATTGATTTATCTAGCTCACCCCTTTGCAATGAGATATGCATTGAGAATGTTGTTGTAGAATCATCTAATGAACTCATTGCACAAGCAAATAGTGAGCTCAAGAAAGAAGTGCAGAAGCTCAATAAGTACTTGGCAAGACTAAAGGGTAAGAACCATGTCCAATCTCCTCAAGATAACCATACCATCATGGTAAAGAAGCTTGCAGAGGGGTCCACCGTGACATGCTTCAAGTGCCATCAAGAAGGCCACAAGTCTTTCCAATGCAAGCAAGTCAAGAACGAGACCAAGGAGAAGAAGAAGAAGATGATAAACCTCTCCAAAAAAACCTCTACATCTACACCAAGCCCAACTAAAAGAACAAGATCAAAAATAACCACTAAAAGCTCAAGAAGAAGAACAATGGTAAAGTGGTTGCACACATAGTTGGGAGAGAGGATCGAGGGTGGAACGGACCTATTTGGGTGCCCAAGGAAGTCATCACCAATATGAAAGGGCCTGAAATGGTTTGGGTTCCAAAGAAGATTTAAAGTCCACAGGTCTTTGGGGATTTGGAGACTTGGCGCACAAGGTTAAGTGAAAATTCAAGCAAAAAGCCAAGTGTACAAAATTGGGCGCATTGATGAAGATCATGATCATCATATACCCAAATCTCCATCCAAAGGTGAAAGGTACTAGATATAAAATGTTTTCAATTGGTACATTTACCTTGTCTAGGATTGCATGTGCTTATTTTAATTTATTGCAATGCCTAGTGTAAGTCTCATATGGTAGGTTGCTTGTATTTTGTTCTTATCCATGAGCAACCTATATGGTTTTTAGGTTTAGGTTTCTTTCATGGCACTAGTCCTTCAATTGGTAATCACTAGTTCTTCAATTAGTATTTCTTATACGCCATGAAACAATCCATAGGATAAATTCCCCATTGTTATCAATAATAAGTGCATATCTTATGGGTTGTGATTTTGAGACTAACATGTGTTTCAAGTGATATCTCTTGTAATCTCATAGAGTGATCAACAAGTCCCTGGATATATGCAATGCTTAAAAGATTCAATTGGTATCATTGTCAATTCATTTTCTTCATTTAAGCTACATTCATGCATGATATGTCTTAAACTTCCTATCTTGTCATATTGTCTAGTTGTGCATATGTTTTTATTCTCATCATATGAATGCACACATATAGGGGGAGTTTAGATTATATCATGTGAGTTTCATGATTTGTGATCTTTGTTTGTCTTCTGTAATTGGTATCAATGCCTCCTATTCTTTCATTTGGTATATCATTTCAATTGGTATCAATACCTCATGGATCATAGCTTATGAATCTCTCTCCCAAAATGCTCTAATGTTTTTCCCTTGAGCTCAACATGGGTTTGTAGCCTTTTTGAGATTGTTGACAGAGGGGGGAGGGGGAATTTTTGAGACCAAGAAAATATGCAAGAGAGCAAGATGCAAGAACTATCTTGAGTAGAGTGTTGAGAAAGGGGAATGCTTCTTGAGTTGACAAAGGAGACGAAGAAGCTCTTGCATGGGTTGATCAAGGGAGATATAAAAAGGGGGGAGATTGTAGCAAAAATAGGAAATATAAATTGGTAAGAACATGATTGCCATACAAATTAGTACCATATTTTTTTCTTACCATACATCCAAGCAAAGAGGTATGGCCTTATGAACTTTTGAAATCATGTATTCTCTTAATCGGTCTATATTGGTATCATTTGCCTCTTGCTTTGGTTGTGTTGTCATCCATCACCAAAAATGGGGAGATTGTAGCGAAAATGGATCTATTAGGCTATGATTGTGATTTTGGTGATTAATGACAACATAGTCAGTGGGACTAACATGTTTATCAAGAATATATGTTAGTAGCTCACATGGATGCAATACATCAAGAAGCCACCACAGCGGGGACAAAGTTTGATTGAATTGGAAAAAGTCCTAGAGAAATTGTTCTCAATGGAAGGTTCGGCCCTGGAAGAATTGCACTCACTGGAGCATTGTGTCCAGAGGTAGTTTGCCTCACTGGATGATCCGGTGATAAATAATGTACATGCCAAAGCAATTATGTAAAAAGCAGTCAGAGTGAATTGCACTCACCGGAAGGTCCAGTGATCAGAAGAGATGTACATCGGACCATTTAACAGAAGCTTGGTATTTTTAGAGGAAATGAATTATAAGGCACCGGATGATTTGGTGATGAGATGGATAACACACTGGAGGATTCACCAGAGCATTTAACAGAAGGTGTGGAAATTCTAGAAAAAGAGAAGTTCAACACACAAGAAGGTCCGATGATGAAGACAATACACACCGGAGTATTTTGTGCAGAGAAGAAGTTTGGCATGTCCTGGCTCAGGATATCTCACCGAATAATCCGGTGATGAAGAGGATGTATACACCAGAGTATCCGATGTTTAGAAGAACTATGAGTGGAGTTCAACCAGCTAGTTTCTGAGAATGTACACACCGGATGGTCCGATGCTTGTACCTCTGTTAACGCCGGATCATTCGGTGTTCAGAGAATATTTGAGTCGTTCAGATAACGGCTAGTTCACGGGGTTGAGGCTATAAATACCCCTCCACTTAATCATTTGAATACACCTAAGAAGACATCCAAGCCATCCAGGAGCATAAAGTGTTCATCCAAGGCGATTAAGCACACTATTAGTAACTGATTAATGCTTATAGGCCTAGAGAGAAGAGTTGCGAGGTGCTGCAACCTAGAGTGTGGATCAAGGAGTGATCCAATAGTGTACCGAGAGGTACACCGACGCCTAGGAGTCTTTGTGACTCATCGGTAACTTGTTGACCCTCCAACTTGGTGTAGAGCGGTGACAAGAGGATTGTGCAGGGACGCGGATGCCCTTGTCTTTGTGACTAAAGCTCCGAAGTGAAGATGGTGTACAAGTGATCGGAAGAGAGGTTAGTGGTGAGACCTCACCTTGGTGGCTTGGTGGCTCATTGTGCTTGAGGTTTTGTCTTGGTGACTTGGTATCTCAAGAGCCGTGACTGAAAGGGACTTGGCAACCAGGAGCATATCCTTTGTGGAGCTCCAATGTGGACTAGGGGTGGCTTGTGTGCAACCGATACAACGGGATAAAAATTCCTCGTGCAAAGTTTGTCTCTCTACCTTATTTACGTTTCCGCATTTACTTACTTGCAAATTACTTTGCAATTCTCTTAAGCGGTAGAGTAGGCACACTAGATAAATCTAGAGCACATTAGATAGAAATTGAGATAGGCTTATCTTGTGAAAGTTTTGGAGCCAATAGTTTTTAAGTGTCCTAATTCACCCCTGCTCCTCTTAAGACGTCCTTGATTCCCAACACATGCTCATAGTCATGAGCATGACGAAAAACTTACCATGATTATAACTTGATATTTTGGTTAGTCAGGTCAACTTTGATACTGGGAATCATAGTTGAGGATGGTCAATCATAGTGGTGGGAACTAAGATTGAGGGTTCAACCTTAGCGAATGGAACATTGGTTGAGGTGTTGGTTAGTTGGTTAAGTCAAGATGGATGGAATCTTGAGGTGGTTTGTTATTCATTTAATTATTATTGCTTTTTAAATATTTTTACTTAAATGTTGATTTATGCAAGAGAGCCATATTAGCCTTATTCTTTCCAAGCCTTCATATGCGTACTATTCCTTCACAACTTGCTAAGTACGATAAGTGCTCACTCTTGCTATCACCTAACACTCAGTTAGAGAAGGTATCGAGGAGTACAGTGAAGGTGGATCGTTCTATGATATTTTCTACGTCGATGATACCCGCGGAAGAGTCGTAAAGGATTAGAGTCTTCGTAGCTCGTTTAGTTCCGCTGCAGTTTATTTGGTTCTTGAACCCTTGAAGGTCACTTTTGTAAGACGGTTAATTCGATTAAGTATGGATATTGTAATGATTATCATCAATGAAGTCACTATGTGTCAGGATTTTTTCTAGGCTCAGCACATAGATGAGATTGATTTGTTTCTTGAACCGGTCTCGACAGAAGGTGGTATCAGAGCCATATCGACCTAGAACACAACCTTAGATAGCTAGTCAACCCTAAAAAGAGGAACTTTGGAAACAATAAAAGCTATTCTTAAATACCCCTTACCCTACACTCATGTAGTAAGGTTTACTTACCATCCTCTTGTGCTCAAACCTACAGATGGAGTCAGATCTCAATGAAGTTTGCCATTCCAACGGTTTGTGCCAAGGGATCTTACCAAGGATGCTATGGGCCTTACTTAATGACATGGGACACCAAAAGAAGCCGATGTATGAAGGAACAAGGCAAGCCAACCGCACAGAATGGTCAGTCACTGTCTTCGTCTATGGACGTTGCGCACGCAAGAGAGAGTTCAGAGTTGCAAACACCTACACCAAGGAGACAAGGAGGTCCATCTTCCAAGAAGGCATACGAGACACTACCCTCTACCACGTGTGCCTGGAACATGGAGCAATAACTAAGGACTTGTTGTACCGCTATGTCCTCATTTGTGATGACTCAAGCCCGGATACTGGAGTTTGATGCTATTGGAATGAAGAGAATACCACACTCCAGATCCATGTTCAACTCACCGTCACCCCTAGATCGTCTCTACGAAAGCACCATGCAAGAACTGAAGGAGGTTCACCATCACCTGGATGAAGCTGAAGAATAAAACATAACACTTTAACGCCGCTTGTGTGAATTTACTCATACACCAATGTCGCCCCTAGGAAAGAGAGCTCTCTCTGAACCTTTCTCCAGCTTAGGATTAGAGTACCCAGACAATGACTCGGATTGAGAACCTATAACCGCACCATGTCTGCATCCACATCTTAGAAGTAGGGTTTGATGATAGTAAGTAATGATATAATAAGAGTTTGTTTAAAAGTAAAATCAGTCTCTACAACATAGACTTCTTCTTAGAATCTTGTGCTTTCCTCTTATCTATGCCCTACTCTGCTAGATGTTCAACACCAGGAGCACCCTCGGAAGTAGTGGAAACCACACAGAAACCCTGCCTCCACCACCACCTCCAATGACTATGGAGCAGCTTATGGTTATGCAAACCCAGATCTTGTAAGGGATCGCCCAGGCAATAACCAACATGCAACAAACTACTCAGAATTAGCTACCACCACAACCCCACCACCATAACCAGTCCAAGTTAGGGGAATTCATGAGGATTAAGCCACCTACGTTCTCTCACACCACTGAGCCACTCGATGCAGATGATTGGCTTAAGATAATTGAGAAGAAATTGTTGATCACCCAATGCAATGATCGTGAGAAGATATTGTATGCTGCCCATCAACTTGTTGGTCCTTCCACTGATTGGTGGGATGCTTTCTGCAATGCCCATGAGGACCAGGAGTCAGTCACTTAGAAAGAATTCAAGGAAGCTTTTCGCCGTCATCATGTGCTAGCAGGCACTATTGCCATGATGAAGAAGGAGTTCTGCAACCTGAAGCAAGGGTCAATGTCCGTGAATGAGTATGTCAACAGGTTTACTCAACTCTCAAGGTATGCACCAGAGGATGTCGACACCAATGAGAAGAAATAGGAGCATTTTTTGGACAGATTGGTTTATGGAATGCAAGCTCAGTTAAGCACCCATGATTACCTGGATTTTCCGCATTTGGTAAACAAGGCACTAGTATTGGAAGACAAATGTTATATGCTCAGTGAAAATCGCAAGAGAAGAATGATCTCACAAGGATAATACTTAGGCAGTAACTCTCACCCACGCACCATTACTTGGCTATGTCTGTCCCACACTAGGCTTGTGGTTATACTATAAATAAAGAAAGGTCACCCCACGAACCGGTCCTTAGATTTAAGCAAGACTACCACTTTCCCAACCATACATCTAATCATACCACCTGCTCAAGTCCCTATACCATGTTGCTATAAAAATTATTCCATCATATTTAATCATTGTTGCATAGGACCATTAACAAGTTCGTGGAACAATTATCATGAATTCCATCCCAAAGTAAGGCTAAGCATTATCTACCCTTCCATAACCCAAAACCATACTATCGCAACAAGAATGATAAGAAAAACTAGATTAAAGCCTAACTCTTGGGATTCCCAATAAATCATTAGCATGCATAAACAAAACATTAGTTAAACTAAGATAAAAATGATGAAGAACACAACTTGCCTTCACTAAACTCAATTGGGTCTTCAAAATCCTGATCCTGCAGACCTTCTAGCTCCTCCTGAATGTTGGCGCTACTCGCAACATACGCGGAAAAACAACAATACATAAACACCAAGAACCAAAACGAATAAAAATCATACAACAAACATCATCACATACAAGATCACGCTATTCCGAACAATTCGGTGAAAGAAAGGGTCAGAACGGAGCTATAGTTGATAAGTTGTGATTTTCTAAATATTAAAACAGGACTAAAAAGATTAACTACAGATGAAATTATGTTGCTCAGAACTTCCTAGAATTTTTCCAAAGCCTTCTATGATTTTCTAGGATTTTTCTAGAATTTTGAAGCATTTATTTGAATTATAAAATTATATAAAACTATTAAATATAATTAAATAAAACTATAAAACATTATTAAACATTAACAAAAATCAATTTCCTAATTATTATTGTTTTCCAAAATTATTTTTATACTGAAAACTTATTTATTGTGTAATATTTACGAATTATGACATCAACACAAAATTGAAATAATTAAAAAGAAAAATAAAAGCTGTCAGGGCTGCTAACTAGGCACTACAGGATGAGGTGTCTTGACACCTAAGCAGAAGTGTTGATGTGGCTCGCTGACGTGGCAAAGGTTGCTGACTGGAATTATGGATGCCATGTGTCGCTCTCGGATTGGTTCATGACGGGGTATAAGGGTCTTCTAATATGGGCTGCTGTCTTTGGACCGGACGGCTCTCAAGCGATGACTCTCATCTTTGGCTAAATAGAGGCAACGGCGATGGCTTCCGCTGCGGCGCATCACCGGAATCACACTGGAACGACACTCCGATGATCTAAACTCGACGGCGAGCGGTAGGAAACGATCGGGGAAGCATGGGGATCTTACCTAAGGGACACGTCGACGTCAGAGAGGCTCTAGAGAGGTGGGCGATGGCAGAAAGTGGCTTGAAGTTTCAGAGCTCATCGTAACTCGGCTCTAGGTGACATTTGGCAATTAAGATTGCCTCGGGAAGCTCCTTCGTGCTATTGCGATGCTTGAGAACTCCTCAGTAGCGGCTTTCGGGCTTTGGCGGTCGGGATCGATGGTGGTGACTCTCTTCACCAGCACGGTGGCAAATGGGCTGCTCTCGGTGACTCATGACTCTAGACCGAGGGATTACTTTGGGAGGTTTTAGGGGGGAGTTCTAGGGTGCTATTTATACCTATAGGAGATTGAGAATGCAGGCGACTCAGCTTCAATTTGAACGGCAGCAGCACCAGTTCGGACTTCAATATGAGCTCCAATCAGCGTAGAGATAAGGTGTACTCGGCCGGAATTGTTGCTTATGTGTAGCTTGGCGAGCTTCTAGAAGTCCTTCTCCATGCTAAGTCGGGCCTAAACAGAGAGAGGAGATGAGAGGAGAAGTGGACTTCGGTCCAATTCAAAATGGTTTTTCCAATTCTTTTCTATTTTATCTTTTCTATTATCTCATGTATATACACATATATATTTTCAAATACACCTTATATACCACCTATATACTATATTGGCTCACATAAAAAAGCAATCAAATATATACACATATATACATATATAGACATTCTTTTATAGGAAAAAGCCCTCATTGCATATATATATATATATATATATATATATATATATATATATATATATTCATACATATTAAATACTCACATATAGGTATATATGTATAAAGCACACATACACACTTAGGGATTTATTTACTTTTGCAAAGCTCTTTTTAATTTTTTTGGAAAAGTTTTTATTTTCTTGGTTTTAGGAATTTGGGCTATTACATGCTCCTTCTCACAGCCCGGGAACAACGGTGTTTTAGAGTCCTCTACCAGACGTGGGAACTTTTGAAACTCTCTTTTATTGGTGAAGTTTCTCTGCCTATCACGCAACATCTGCTCCAGATCATCATCATCGGCATCGGCATTGGCCAATATCTCCTCTAGATCATCATCGACCAACATATCTCCGGCATGCACCATATCAGAGTATTCGTCAGCCGGCATATTGGTGCACAAGTCGTCATCTTTTCTGCCAATGTATTGCCCTTCCTGTATGATTTCAGCTTCACCATTCACGGTCCAATGGGTATAGGCAGGCATAAAGCCCGTTGGCCTCAAGTGGGAATATATCTGCTGGGTGGTGAAAAATTGCTTCTTGTTCTTGCAATCTACATATGGACAACACATGTATTGAGATTGTGTATTTAACTTATGCGTCGTGGCTGCTACTAGGAAATACTCCACGCTGTTCTTTTACTCTGCGCTCACACGGCTTGCATCGCACATCCATCTTCTGTCCATCTACAATTATATCATTATTGTAAATCCAAATTCATAACATCAAGAAGATTTTGCAATTACCAACAATAAATTACCTCGCAATCTCCTACTGGTAATTAGCTTGGGTTGGAGGAGCCGCCTTTTGTATGCTTTCGTGTCCGCTTCCGATGAGTGTTTGTTTGTGTCATCCCTAGAAATTTTCATTATTATTCAACCCTTATGTAGGACTAATTCAATAAAAATGAAAAATAAATACTCTCATAAATAAAGTTTCTATGTTGGAGCTTTCTTATTAAATAAAATATAAAAAATATAATTGGAGCTTGCTACATACCTAATATCATGACTATTTTTTCTAATTCATTAAAAACCAACCATAAATATGGCCATACCTAAAATTTCTATATTGGAGCTGGCTAATTAATTAAAATATAAAAAAATCTAATTGGAGCTTGCTACATACCTTAATATCATGGCTAAATTTTCTAATTCATAAAAAATCAAAAATAAATATGCCCATACCTAAAGTTTCTATATTGGAGCTGGCTAATTAATTGAAATATAAAAAATATAATTGGAGCTTGCTAGATACCATAATTTTATGGCTAATTTTTCTAATTCATTAGAAATAAAAAAATGCTCATACATATAGCTAATGTAAATCAATAATAAAGACATTTTCCACCATAAGCTACTAATTGAAGCTTACATATCATAAATGAGGTATAATTGTATCTACATTGTCTTCAAACATCATGGCCATAGGTTCATCTCCATTATTTCAAAATCTAGAGCAATTTAGTAAATAAAATTCAACTAGAAATGGATTGGAGATAAAGTTACAAACCTTAGAACACCTAGGGCATGAGGATTCTTATAATTTATGAAACTCCCGAGATCTAGGTGAGCAAAAATGGCCACCACCAAACAAGAAAACAGAGCTCCACCCTGTTGTGCTCGGACTTGAGGAAGGAGATGGCCACTTTTATATAGCCAAAACATCACTGTTGGCTCAAATCACCAACCAGCAGTGATGATGGAGTTGAGCATCACTGCCAGCTCAAACCATCGGCTGACAGTGATGACCCATATATCACTGACAGTCAGTGGCTTCAGTCGGCAGTGATGATAGAGCTGGGCCTCACTGCTAGCTCAATTCATCAACCTGCAGTGATGACCCTTATTACTGCAAGTTTATAAGCCACGATGACTGATTCTTGCCATGTGGAGTATGAACCGGTAGTGCTACCCCATCACTGCTGGCACATTAGGAACCAACAGCGATGGGCCGGCATATAAGACAAATTCTATAGTAGTTGTCCGTAGAGTAAAAAAAACATCAAAATAGGAGTCTGTGTGCAAAAGTTATACCTGTTTTACCGAATGCACTCCGGGTCATCTATCAAATTATAACCCTCGACGAAATTTGGCAAAATTAGTCATTCATGACAGGTCATGGTTATGATGCGTCACTAATGACCTTTAACAAAGAAGGTTAAACGGATAAAATATCAGGTTTCTATCACAAATATATGATGACAGAGGTGGTAAGGTGGCTACACGTGTGAGAATGATGTCGCGGATTTGATTCCCATGAAACGCAAACTTGAAAACACTGTGAAAAAACGTGGCTTGTGAGGCATATGGGATGAGCCTGCGTTGGGATGGCTCGGGTGAAAAAATATTTTTTTGATTTTTTTTCAAAAAATACGAAAAAAGTTCATCGGTCATTAGTGACAGGTCAAGATTACAATCCGTCACTAATGTTCAGTCAATAGTGATGGGTCACGGTTACAACCCGTCATTAATAATCTCGTCAGTGATAGGTGATGATCCATCACTAATAACCTTTTATTAGTAACACGATAGGAGTGACGGGTACGGGACCCGTCAATAATGCCGGTTATCAACCATCACTAATGACTTTTTTTCACGTAGTGAAAATCCCTAACTCTGACTCCTGAAGCTATATCAAATTTAGGTGACTGGCAAATCTGGTATTAATTTGGTGCAACTATATATGAAGCGAGCTGAACAACTATACTTGGTCCGAAAAGAAAGAAAAAAATGCACACTGCACTACATGGTAGGAGAAAGAGAGAGAGAAACTATATGCGGCTGTAGTTTTTTTGTTTTTTGTTTTTGTTTTGCCAGGTGCAATCCAATGCACTCCAAAGGCCAGAACTGATCCTGAAGTGCTTCCTGAAACGCAACCAACATTGCAAATGCACACAGCCACACACGCATCAAAGGATTGGTCGGCTTCAGGGTGATGAGGTTGCAAGCATGGAAACGGACAGTCTGAGAAGTGTTGCAGCCGTTCGTTCGAAAAACTCTGACACGGAGCGTGGGTTGTAGGACCAAACCCGCTGAATTGAGGTAAGGGCCGGCCAATTGAAGCAAGTGGGTGCATATCGCTTGCACGGTTGCACCCAACGCAATAGCTAATCAATGCTTTAGGTTGTGTTTTTTTTTTAATAAAGGAATGAATTTCGGCCTTTTGCACCCTTTTGCACCTTCCGATGCATTGAGCTTTTTTTTATTATTACGAATTCTCATCATGGATGATTGAAAGGATCCGAAGGTAAAGAAAAAATATAAGATTGACATAAGGATTATTCACATATTCTATGATTAAGCCGTCATTCATTCTTGACAAATATTTTCATAGCCACAACCTCCAAAGCTTGACAAGCCTTCAAAATGTCTTCCATTTGATTCTCCTTTTGTAGCAACCTTCAGAACTGCAACTAACAGGTCCTCTTAAAAATTACATGCATTAAAGATATATTAGGAGTATGATTGAACACGATATCATTTTGGCAGCGCTATATTGACCAAAAGATGACAACTATCCCCATTAAAATCTTATTCTTAGTTCGTACTCCCTTTTCTCTTAGCCAACTACCCATAATGTGGGATACACTGCTAGGTTTTTTAATACCTAAGTTAATAGAGATAATTTGCTAATAGGTTCTAGCAAAGTGGCATTGAAAGAAAATGTGATTAATGGCTTCATTCTAATTGCAAAAACATCACTTTTGGTTTCCATCCTAGTTTCTTTTCACCAGATTATCCTTGGTCAAAAGAACACATCTACCTAAGTACTATAAGAAAATCTTAATCTTAAACGGAATCTTGAGTTTCCACGAGCACAAATTGACTAGTTCCATCAAATGACAAGCAAATTTAATTTCTTTGATTTTGGGGTTTATTTGGATGAAACACAATATTTCCCTCGATAGTTTATTCATAAGGCAATTTCATGTTCCAAGCATGACCTCAACAAGAATGTAATTTCAATCTCACCATGAGCACAGATCAAGATGACACCAAATGTAAAATTGTAGTTAATAACACTGGAAAATGCATGTCCCTATGTGTGTGTCTATTTATATATTTAACAGCACATCAAAACTACCCCAGCCACTTTTAGAGCTGCATATTTGTAGTTTTAGGTTACTAAGACATAAGAGATTCCATATTCATGTGTTAATTATTGATCTTCGCAATAGGTGTACATCGTAAAATGGCACTCGACAATAATAGACTTAGATGACGGAACAGAGAGAGCATAGGAATTCCAAATCCTAGAGAAAATGCTGAATCGTTTTCACCTTATGTAGAAAGCTCCCGTTTGCAAACCAACTAAAAGCATGCATGTCACAATCCTGTTTTTTAGATAAAGGTGCATTTTCCACCCAAGGTGCATTAGGCACCTCTGCCGGTGCCTTGGTTTGAGCTCAGCACCACCGGCTTTGGAGTCCCGGTGACTAGCCATCGGGACTAGCACCCCTCCCTTCTGTCACAATCCTGTGGAGGTAAGTGGCAATTCACACAGATAGACTTAAAGATTCTGTGCACAAACAAATAGTTGTCATATATTGGCCAACCTTGAAGGAAGACTCCAACTTGTGCAACCAAGTTGGGCAATATACACTAGAGAAAAAGTAAAGATGAGTGGATACTTGGTATCTTAGAGCTTTTACCGAGCCATATATATATTCGTCCTCTCCGTATCAAATTCATGCAAGTGCGCAACAGGGTCTGTAATTGTGGAATTCGGAATATTTAATTGTTCAACCTTTTGTAGATGCTCCACTAAAGCTTTGTTGTGGTTGAGGTGTATGGACTCTAATCGGCGATCATCCGCTGGTATGTTTTCCAGCAGATGCCGCTTCTTCACAAACTGTCGGTAAGGCTGCTTCTTTGCTATCTTCACAAACTGTTGGTAATATGACATGCTTCTTTAATTTGCTATTAACCATACAGGGTCACCACATTCATTTTGGTGAAATTTGCACTACCACAGAAATAGTCACACTATGTAAAATATCATCAAAGGAGACATATTATTAGTAACAGCTTCTCAGTACGTATCACTAATGCACAATTAGTGAGAGGTCCAGTGTTGACCCGTCACTAATGTGTGACCCGGGCCGGGACTTGGCCACAACCAGTCACTAATGAAGGTTCATTAGTGACGGCGACAAATGACCTGTCGCTAAAGATATTAGTGACAGGTCACATTAATATCCGTCACTAAAAATTCAGTTATTAATGGCGGGTATATGGGGCACACTACTTATTAGTGACGGGCCGTTATGAGACCCGTCACTAATATTGCGGTAATTAATAATGGGTCGTAGTTGTTACCTTCACTAATGACTGACTTATTAGTGACGGGTGTCCTTATCACCGGTCACTAATTTCTATCACTCCTATCTGCTCGACCACTCTTATCCGCCCATTTCTCTCTCTTGACCACTCTCATCTCCGCTCACGTCCGCTCGCCTCCTCCTCCAGTTGTCGCCGCTGTTCGCACCTCACCTCTGATGCTGCTGGCATCCTCCCCCCTCCACCACAACCTGACGTACGCCGCCACCCCCCTCTACCCGCTAGGGTTAGGGTGATAGATCAAGGTGGTGGCGAGGATTGTTGCCATCGCCGTGGAGGAATTGGATGGATCCTGACAACTCCTCCATCGGCTCACGCACCAGGCGTACACTACCCTCCAGGCATTCCCCCATCGGCTTTCCCCCACCAACCACGATTGAGACTGATCATAGTAACCTCTTTTCTTTTTCTCCCTCGTTGTTAGGCTCATAGTAATACTCATTAGGACACAACAATTAATTGAGTTTATAGTACATTAGACTCAATTCATATCATCCTATCATGTAGGTGTTGAAACCGATCCTATGGCTTAAAGAGGTAATCACTGTGTTAGGTGGTATTGTACCTTTGGTGCAATCCACTCTAGATGGAAGGAATTTTGTGAAACTATCTATCTCTTTTGACATACGTTCAAGGGGAGAAAGTAGTGAGGATATCACTATTAGGGCCTGTGGTAAGGCATCACCGATTTCGTTGCATTCCGAAAAAACTGTCATTGAAGGGTGCCTGAAAGTGCTTAAGGAGCATGGGTTCATTTTGTCTGACTACCACTATTTTTGAATAAAAGCACTTGAGGAGGGAGAAGAGGATTTGGCTTCAATCAGTGAGATGCTTACTCAATTCGATGAATATGTTATGGTACAATAATATGTAATTCGGTTGTTTTGATATACATGACTGTTAGCGTGTATTATTTGCATAATTTTATTTTCTTTGCTTGTAGGGTATTTTTGGTGACACCTTTGTGGCAATTAGCTTCCTTGCTATCTTAGATCAAGCCATGGAGCATCTTAGGTTAAGCTTTTATGGCCCTGGAGTGGACTTCACTGCTGAAGGCAACGTCCAGGCTCATATAAGGTTTCATTTAAGAAGAAATGAATCAGCTAATAAAACATTATTTACTGTCTATGCTAAAACATTAGGTCATCCATTTCAAGTGAAAGAGAGTGCACTAATTCATACGCTAATGTATATCGATGAAGTACTTGGATACATTATTGTAGATTTTAACTATGTTAAATACCAGAGGTTACGTGCTCTAACAAATGCTAAAGTGTGATGATGTATGGATATTTGCATAAGTACGTAATGTATGCATAACTATATTGTATGACCGACTTAAGTTAAATTCAAGTTTCTGGATGTATATCTGTGTTCTCGAATGTGAAGATGGTTGCCAAATCCTGACATTGCATTAGGATATCGTCCATCGAAGTTCAATTCTGTTCTATTGAACGGGATGTTAAAGTACTTTCTGTTTGCATGCATGCCTCTATTCTGAAAGTTGATCTCTTCTTGTAGAAGTCATTAGTGACGAGTCTTAGTTTTCACCAATCACTAATGTGTCATTAGTGATGGGTATCCTTATCACCCATCATTAATGTAAAATAATTAGTGATGGATGTCCTTATAACCCGTCACTAATGTTAAGTCATTAGTGACGAGTGTCCTTATAACCTGTTACTAAATGTAGCCTTGGCGGCTCCCTGCCGGGGCCACTCATTAGTCACTAATGGCTCACTTATTAGTAATGTGTGTCTTTATAACCCGCCACTGATGAGTGATGTTTACTGTTATTTTATTCACCTAGCAGCACGACCAAATAGTGTCTATCCACCGTGGCTGCTCAGCAAAGGGGCAATTTTGTTGGTGATTCTGTTGAGGCCAAATCAAATCTCGGTGATATGAAGTTGGTGTCTGTCCCTGGCCTTTGAAGGTTTGCCCCATCCCTCTCCTCCTCCTCTTGCTCATATATGCATGGTGGATTCTAGGGTTTGAGTTGGAATCAACAATTTTGCTCCTTCTCCGAGATCTTGATATATGTGGATTGTCCCCCTTAATTAGTTTACGTGCATAACCTACGTCTCCCGTTCGGGAGTGTTTGATTATAAATATGACTTGGTAACTCATCATATTTATAAGAAGATACTCCCGAATTATCCACATACTTTGGACAGTTTGAGGATATGTGACCCGAGTAATAGGTTATTGTGCTCTTGTCTGGTTCTAGAGAGAATTTCGGTGGCGTCTCCCTATTGTTCTCCGAATACACACCCTCCCGAATCATTGTCAAGACATCTATTTGGAAAACAGTGGGGAGGTGCTACCAAAATTTTCTCCAGAACCGTACAAGAGTATGGAAACCTACTCGAGCCACATATCCTCGAATGGGATTAGGACCTATCTTTGCCTATTAGAAATTAGATAGGATCCTTCACCATACATAACATGTATCATATTTGTATGTTAATTGTTCTCTGGAATATCACTAGAACACATGTACATACTTAATTTAGTTAAATTGAGTTAGAATTTTTATACTTATTCTATCTTCTATGTCGATTCTATTTAGAATTAATATTTTTTTTCAATTTTTAGATGGTGGACTGAAGTTGGATGTACCTTGATTGTCGTACTTGTAACGAGTACATAAGCGGGGTGAAGTCTTTCTTGATTGTGGCGGTGGCGGATATGGAAGGTCGGGGTAAAATGGCAATTTGGTGTCCATGATGTGATGCAAGAATGAGAAGAAGTTCCCAAAACCTGATAATGTGTACGATCACTTGTTAAGGCATGGTCAAAGAGAGATATTATGTTTGGAACAAACACGACGAGGAAGGCCTTAACGAAGGGGAAATGGATCAGGTCCTCCCAGACGGCAATACGGATCAAGGACTCCCTCTAGCCGGTGATAGATGATTATCTCAGGGACGCAGACATATTAGGATTCAATGATGACTACGTGGTTTTCGTGGAGAATGTGGACCAAATGGTGAGCAATGCTGAGGGGCATGACAAGTATAGTGATGGTGAGTTTGCCAAATTCCAGGAACTGGTACAAGGCTCAAAGACACCATTTTATCCTGGCTGTAAGGATAAATACACGCTGTTGTTTGTGGTGCTTACGCTTCTGTAATTGAAGGCAACCCATCATTGGTCTGATAGGAGTTTCAAAGTATTGTCACATCTGAAGATATGCTACCAGAGGGGAACAAGGTGCCCAAGACCATCTACGACGTGAAGAAGATAGTTTGTCCTTTGGGATTGGAGGTAGAAAACATACATGCATGTAAGGAGGATTATGTCCTGTTTCGTTGAGAGTATGAAGAATTGGATCAATGCCCTATTTGTGAAACCCATCAATACAAGTGTAGAAATGACAGTGGCGACGTGGAGGAACGTAACAAGAGAAAATGGCCTCCTAGAAAGGTGATGTGGTATTTCCCTGTAATTCCCCATTCGAAGCGTTTTTTTCCAGAACAAAAAGGAGTCCCAATTGTTGCGGTGGCATAACGAGGGTTGTAAGAATGACGCAATGATACGGCACCCCGCAGATTTAGCTCAGTGGCAAACCATTGATTCCACATTTAGGTGGTTCGCTGAAGAATTAAGAAATCTTAGATTTGCTATGAGCACAGATAGCACGAACCCATTCGGTAACATGAGTACCTCAGATAGCACCTAGCCTATTGTGCTGTCTATCTACAACCTTCCACCTTGGCTTTGTAAAAAACGAAAATACATTATGTTGTCAACCTTAATTCCTGGTCCGAGGCAATCTGGCAACGATATCGATGTGTACCTCCAGCCTTTGGTGAATGATCTTAAAACACTCTAGTCTCAAGGCATTGAGGTTTGGGATCAGTACAAGTGAGAATACTTCACCCTACATGTTATATTGTTTGTCACCATCAATGATCTGCCAGCACTTCGTAACTTGTCAGGGTAGAGTAAAAGAAAAGGTGAATCTTGCCCCCAATGCTTAGATGACACTAAGAGTATGTGGTTGAACGAGTCGAAGAACACAGTGTACATGCGGCATCGACGTTTCCTTCCAAGGAACCACCGATACTGAAAATGAAGTCTCAGTTTGACAGCACAAGGGAGAAAGCGTCACCTCCAAGGTATTTCAGCGGGCAAGATGTCTATGATAAGGTTAAGGATATCAATGTTGACCTTAGCAAGCGAAAATGATCCTCCATAAGTGATGAAAATAGAATGTGGAACAACAAATCAATTCTCTGGGAGCTTGATTATTGGAAATACTTAGACGTTCGCCATTGTATTGACCTCATGCACGTAGAGAGGAATATCTATGATAATCTCCTCGGTACAATGCTCAACATGAAGGGGAAAACAGCATATCATGAAAACACAAGAGCTAACCTTGAAGAAATGGGGTTAAGGTTGGAGCTTCATGTCAAGGATACGGATAAAGGGAAATTCCTACCCCCATCTTGCATTACCCTATCCAAGAAGGAGAAAAAAGAATTTTGCTAATTCTTGCACGGTGTGAAAGTTCCCTCCAGTTAGTCGTCCAACATTAGAAGACTTGTTTCGGTGAAAGAGCTGAAAATGGTTGCCGGCATGAAAACTCATGATTGTCATGTGATGTTGATGCACATGATTGCGGTTGGAATTAGAAACATGTTGCCAATTGGTGTTCGAGAGGCTATCATGAGCCTATTTTTTTTAATGCAATTGGTCAGAAGGTACTTGATCCGGAAGCACTACGCGAGCTAGAAAAAAGACACTTCAAGACTCTATGTCTTCCCGAGATGTCTTTCATACCATCCTTTTTCAATATCATGATCCATCTCACAGCTCACCTTGTGAAGGAGATTTATTCTCTTAGCCCTATGTTACTACATCAAATGTATCCATATGAGCGATATATGGGCATTCTCAAGTCGTACGTAAGGAATCAAGCTTTTCCTGAGGGGTGCATCGCGCAGGGATACTCAACTGAGGAGGTAGTGGAGTGGTGTGTTAATTACATGGACCCCAAAATGTGATGATTTCTTTGATGGAACAACATAGGGAATTAGTTGTGGAATGTGTGGCTAGGGCAATGTGCCACTTTTCGAAGGGACTACCTAATGGCAGCCCACAACACGGGTGGTCATTGGATCTTACTATTCATTTCCCCCAAGTGGAACTTGTTCTGGTACCTCGATTCATCAAGACCAGTGGTGGGACCTAACGGTGAACGGGGACAACGTGACTATACTTTCGACAAACAAATCCTCAACGAGTAAGCTCTTCATAATTTAGGTTACATATTGAACTTTTCAAACTTACACCAAATGTTGACTATTGGATCCCTCTTTGCATGTAAGGCTTTTGACATGTATATACGCTATAATCCAAAGTACGATCCGAAGGAGCCCCGCACACTGACACATAAGACTGTCTTCACGTTAAGGGCCAGCAGACATATTTTCAATATACTCTACTACTATATTTTTTCCTTTTGAACTGGCGGCTTTTTCCCTCTTCAGTGTCACCAACAACCACCGGGTAACTCCTGTGGATTCTATGTTGCGTGTCACATGCTGCTATTCATGGTAGCAAAGGATATGAAATCCCCAGATGTAAGATAGTTGCATAGTCTTTTCATATCTGCTTTTATTCATTACAAATATCCAATGATAAAATGATTTTACTCATGCTAATTGCATACTTTTTCCATAACATTTTCATTCAGCAAGAATTTAGCTTACCGGATGGCAACATTGAGGAGTCTGCACTCTCCAACATTCGAGCACGAATCGCCTCATTCTTAATGACCAAAGTCATCTCTTCGAAAGGTGAGTTCTATTGTAGGGAGGCAGGGCTCTAACTTATGTAATTTGTGGTTGCACTTTCGACTTATGTAATTTGCAACTATCTTGATGTAATTTGTGGTTGCACTTTTGACTTATGTAATTCGAGGTTGCACTTTCGACTTATGTAATTCGAGCTCTTAATGTGGACTTGCGTTGTTGTACGTTTCGAGGACTTTTGATTCTTTAATTTGTGGTTGCATATCTCATGATGTGGTCCCTACAATGTGTGTATATATCTTGAAATGAATGGTGATTATGGCATGAATGTATCTGGATGTGTCTTATTTGCAGGAGAAGACGACTGCCAAATCATGACATTGCTTCAGGATGCAGCCAGGAAAAAGGTAAATCACTTCGAGGGATGAGAATATTGGTGACAGGTGGTAAATTCACCCATCATTGATGACCGAGTCCCAGTGACGGTTATCTTTTCAACCCATCTCTGGAACTCAGTCATTAGAGATGGGTTGAAGATACCGGTCACTAATGACTCATAACACCCCGTCGCTAATGACTCGGTCACTAGTGATGGGTTGTAGCTACCTATCACTAGTTCTAGATAATTAGTGATGGGTGGTAAATACATCCGTTACTAATGACTCGGTCACTAGTGATGGGTTGTTATTAGCATCCGTCACTAATGACAGAGTCCCAGAGAGGGGTTGAAAATCTACCCGTCACTAATGACTTAGTAACCAATGACCGGTGGTAACAACCAGTCATTGATGACTCAGTCAGTAGTGATAGTTTCTAGTTAACACCTGTCACTAATAATCGAGTCCCAGAATCGGGTTGGAAAGCTACCCGTCGCTGGGGATCGATAATTAGTGATGGATGGAACATACGCCCATCACTAATGACGGCTATAGTGACGGACAATAGGCCTGCTCAGGTCATAGGAGACATATTTTAGTGACGAGTCTCAATTATAATCCGTCACTGGTGATTGTTATTAGTGATGAGTCCCAACCCATCACTAATGTTTTATCATTAGTGACATAATAATAGTGACGGGTGCCATAGCCAGCACTAATGATGGTTATCACCCATCACTAATGTGCTGTTCTTGCGTAGTGTTATCTCTGTCTCCCTTTCACTGCTGATCAGTAACTACTAGCAGTGATAACATATCATTGGTGGTTCAGTAACAGCTAGTAGTGATAATATATCATTGCCAGTTCGTAAGCTCCAGCGCACATAAAAAGCCATGCTAGTAAGAACGTGCAGTGATATTCAAATTATCACTGCCATTTCTTAAAGAAACGTGCATAGAAAGATATGCCTTTAATAACCGACAATGATAATGTTTATCTTTGCCGGTTCGTATTCCAAACCGACATTGATAATGTTTATCTCTACCGGTTCGTAATCCAAATCGAGGGAGTAATAGTTGATGAAGACGAACCGATGGTATTAATTATTATCATGTCAGTTAGTATTCCAAATCGATAATGATAATTCTTCTATAAATAGAGCCCGTCTCCCTCAGCGGTCCCCATCTCTGCTTCGAATCTCCTGAAGTCACTCCCGAGGGGTAGTGGCAGCCGAAGTGGTCCAGCAGTCACCGTCGCCACTATGGCCACCTCTACCCCTTGCGTCCGGCTTCCATGTAGGCACCTCGCCGTCTCCGAGCCCGTAGCCACCTTGCCTCCTCCTAAGCCAACTCGTCTTCTCTGAGCCCGTTGCCGGCTTGGCCATCTCCCGAGCCAACTCACCTTTGCCCTAGTTTTCCCCCAAACCCTCGCCTTCTCTAAGCCTATCGCCGATGTTGCTGGCTCCCCATCTGAACAAGCTCATCTCCTATCTCCTTATCTCCTCTCCCCATCTCTGAAGTGAATGTTGTGTGAGCATTAAGGATTATGGCAATAGGTAGATCTAAAGAAATGGCAAAAAAACACAAATGTTTGAAGATGATTATATTTTTGTCATTTTTAGGCTTACTATTGTCACTGCGAATGTAGATTTAGATATTGACATTCGTTCAAGCTACATTGTGGCAATAGGCACATCTAATTGAGTAACAAAAAATACATTTTCTTTAAGATGATTGTGTTTCGTCATTCATTTAGATGTATTATTGTTATTCAGATACCCCGTAAGATGTTAAACGAATATTTTGCTATATAAAATACTCTACCTCAAACATTTCGGCATGGGTCTTAGTCTCAAATTTCGTCATATAAAATACTCTACCTCAAACTTGAGGCTGATCCTCATGTTGAAGAGTTTGTGGTAGAGTATTTTTTACATATGGATAAACTATCATTTCCGGTTCTAGCTTTGAACCGACAATGATAGTTGGATTATCTTTACGGTTCAAGGCGAGAACCGATAGTGATAGTTGGATTATCACTGTCGGTTAAAAAACTAGCAGTGATGTTAGTTTTGAATTGACAGTGATGATCTTTTCTATAGAGTGTTAGCGCGGAAGTTTAGAAGTTTCAATAGAAACTTATGATTGCAAATTTTAATCTTCAACATCAGACTTTCAATCACACAATTTAAAGGTGAAAACCAACACAATGGAAGTTGAAATTCAACACACATGGGACAAGGGGACGATGAGTGGCATGAATGAGATTTGATTCTTAAAATTGATCGTTGTGCCTAGGGGTAGAAATGGGTAGCAGATATCCAAATTATCTGATATTCGTATTCAGCTAAAATATAAAAGTGGTAAGAAAAATCCATATCTAATTGACAGATGGATATAAATATTTGTATATCTGAATTCATTTCCAAAATATGAATATGGATATAACCGAATGGGTTTTTCCATAAATAGATATGGATATGGATAATATTCGTATCTGAATATATAAAAATACTTCTATGAAATATAAATATGAGTAACATAAAGTTATATCTTTTTTATCTTGTTCTCTTAGTAATTTTTTTTTATCCTACCTATTATTTTATTATTTGGTATTATACTATGTATACTGTAGCGATAAATCTGGCCCTTTCATCTCCCATTCAATGGTCCAAAATCATCTAAAGTTATGGTATTATACTAAAAATGGCTCTTTGCCTTAAGGTAGATGATCAATCTACTAAAAATGAAGTTCCACTACTACAGAACCGGTCATCAATGGCGGTTCAAAATCGCCATCAGTAGCAGGTTTTGAGCCGCAACTTATTAGTTGGCACTGATAGTCAGTGACTATCAGTATCAATTTTGGAACTGTCACTAAAAGCTTCTATCACTCCGGTTCGTGGCTCCATCCGGCAGTGTTTTCATTTTCCTAAAAAAAAAACATCTATCTGAAACGAGTTGGCTTGATACATCTAACCGGAACCACCTTCATTTGATTCTCCTCATAGTAGTGAATATAACAATTATCTCACAGAGTACAAACACAAATTGAATGCACTGACAGAATCTGATAATTCAAAACACAAATCAGATGCACACAACATTTTCACAATCATTACTACGAGTCATATTAGCTCCATTTTTTGCATGCTGCAGACAACTGAGCAACCGAAATCTAACAAAATATTAGACATCCAACAGAGCAATCAAAAGCTAGTACCATACCATCTAGAAAACATCAAAATAGCATGACCCGTTTGAGCTAGTACAAAATGCATAATTTTTTTTGGCTCCAGAATTTCCCCACGAACCCGTTTGAGTTCAATCTGGAACATGACCAAGCAAGCAAAACGAGCAAGAAGTAGCAGCGAGCCAGCGACAGCGGCTCGGCGGTGCAGATGTGCACCGGCGTGAGCGGTGCGCCCATGACGCCAAGAAGCAACCTCAGGTTGTTCCGCCTCGCAGTACCCCTGACGCTCATGTCCGCCCATCCGCCGATGGCACGTGCGAGCTAGAGCTGGCCGTGCACCCACTGGCCCCACCCATCCCTCTGCGCGTCGTACTCGTCGGCGGTGCCCTTCGGATCCGGGCCCTCCATGAGCAGCACCAACGCCTCCCCTCCCCTGCACAGCGCCAACGACCCCACCTCCACCACGTTGGACGCTGACCACCGCCGCATCCGCGCCAGTGATAGCCTGCACGCCACCTCCTCCTGCAGCATCGAGAAGAAGCCCTGCTTCTTGTCTATCCACAACCCTCGTCTTCCTCTACCCTTGGACTCCCTTCTCTCTTGCCCTCATCTATCTGGCTCTCCTCTCTCCGCAGCGAGATCAGGTGCGAGTGGAGGAGAATGAATAGGGAGAGGATAAGGGTGCGGTAGGCGGGGAACGAGAGAGAGGATGGTGTGGAATAGTTGGGACTTCAGGCATTTCAAGCGAACGGACGTGAACTGAGAAAAAAAAATCGGATCCAATGAAAATTTCAGATCTAGTCTACTGTAGCAATTATCAATGGTGGTTCGTAGCTAGAACCGGTACTAATACTCAGTATCAGTACCGATTCTTAGCAGCTGCATCATAGTTCGGGCACAGATGGTTAAGAACTGATAGTAATACATTTTTAGTGGTAATTTTTGCACAACCAGTACTGATAAGCCACTATTTATGGCGTATTGTGTAGTAATATTCCTTATAATTTGTCGTTAAATCTGTAGAATATTCACATACAATTGAATCTAGTACATATTTGGATGCGGATTCATATTCGAGCAATCCGATTTGTATTTGCATTCGAGGATATTCGGATTCATATTTGTATTCGTATTAAAATACACATAGCAATGTGAAACATGGACTATTCCATTCGTATATGATCCGTTTCATTCCACCCCTACTTGTGCCCTTGTCATGTCATGGTGGGCTTAGAGGATTTTTGGAAGGGGGGGGGGGGGGTTGGATTTGGGCATCTGTACGTAGGATAAAACTTAGCAAGCACAGATGGTACGTTGTCTTCGTCTTGGTCTTTTTCTTACACTGGTTTACATTACAACTAGTTGGTTTCTACAAACTCAAAGCTTGGTTACCAAATTTTTGAGAATCAAATAATTCTGATAGCTAAGGAATCGGGCTGTGAGAACTCAAGAACAAGATGATACTAGGGTGGACAACATACCAACTGATACAAAACAATGTCCTCGGCCAAGAAAAAGTGACACCAAAACAATGTAAACTACCTCTAGTAACAACTAGATGTTGTTCTGGAATGCATATATACATTCAACGATTTAAAAATCCAATATTCACATGCCAGAATTCCATAAACGAATGATTTTAGGAGCCACAAATCCATTTTAAAAATATGATTAGATTATCCCATTTATTTCTGATAGGCTAGCCCACCCATTCTGTGGGCTGGATTCTAAGAACTAGCCCACGAAGGTAATCTATGCTTACATTGGGCTGCCCGAATTAGTACACAACTTCCTTTGTGCTAAATTAATAAAATGAACTCTTGAAAAATCATAGTAAAGTGACTTTTCTTAGAAAATAATATGGGCTTAGGAAATAAAAAACACGCTGAAACATTCATATGGAGATTTATAATGGAGAAGGAGCTGCCTTCCAGAGTTCTAGACAACACCAATATAATGTGCATGCCCCCAATTTATAACCGGCATCATCCTTTTGGTGTACGCTAGCATAACTGATTAATATACGCCATATTGCTAAGTTTTTATGTTACAACTGGCAAACCTCTTGCACATACATTTATCAGATGATTCCATCAGAGTTCAAGAACTACTCTTGAAGGGAGGGATCTAGCTTAAGGCTCTATTTGTTTTTTATTCTGATTATAGATTCTAGTTTTAAAAGAAAAAGTAAAAACAAATAGTTTTAACTTAAAAACTAATTCTTACCATCCGCAACCCAAATTGTACAACGTATAATTTACAATATGATAGAAAAGAGTTTCTCAGCAGAATCCAGAATGTGACCAAACAGGACCTTAGCCTATGTATATGTGTATATATGCCTACATGATCAAAAGTTCACAACCGTTCAGCCCAGCTTCCATGCCTGGCCCCCATGCATGCTAAACTTCTTGAGCCTGCCGTAGAACATGACGGCCATGAGGGCGAGCTTCCCTTCCCTGCTCCACTTGCCAGACAAGCCGATCCACGCGTCCCTGCAGCTGCCGTCGGGCCTCACCTGCCTGCCGCAGCTGTACCCCGTGCTGAACCCCACGTTGCCGTACGCACTGCATCAAGTAGCAACGGTTCAGTTAAGCGGAAGGTCTTGCGTAGCCTCTAAGCTAGAGCACTGCCTGACCCTCTGGTATACGTACCTGATAACCTCGACGACGATGTTGAGGACGCTGAAGTTGACTGGGTCGTCGGCGATCTGCCGCCGCTCGGTGATGCAGATGACGACGATGAAGGCAACTAGGCACGACAGCGGCGACATGAGCAGCTTCCGCCATATGCTTTTGCTGCTGCCACTGACGCTCTTCTTGTCGGACTGTTCCCCACTTTGCTGGTGGTGGTCTTCCACCGGTACAAATGTAGTGTAAGGTGGTAGATACCTGAAGAGCAGGCATGACCATAACAGAGTTAAATTTTGTGTAGCAACTTACAACTTAAATATGAGTCATGCACGATAATATGAATGTGCAAGCCTAACGTCAACGATTGGTCTACACAGCGTGTGGTCGTGAATTTAATATTACTGGGCAGTGGATACTTAAGACTGCGTATCGTTGAACTATATAAGCCAAAAGGTTCAGCAGTATGTTCTTATCAAGATATGTGCGTTTATGGATTTGATTTGGATCTCACCCTTTTTTATTTTCCCCAAATGGATATCAGATAAGCTTAGTGCTACATGTATATAACCTTCCTCTATCGTCGGACTTCTTTATAAGTGTGCAACTACGACATGAGAAGAAACTGAATCTGCAGTGATAAGTCGGCCGGCCGCTAACATGAAACAATGAAATATGCGGTAGTATGTTTTTTTTTTCTGTGTGTGTGTGTGTGTATGTATACACACAAAAAAAACATACTATATATATACGTATGCGCACATGCTGCATGTATATTTCGCTACCAGCTAGTGCAAAAATATGGTGATGCACACAACAATCTGTGATACCGATGGGCGAACGTACGTACATCATCACCACGTAGAGCACGACGACAGCCGACGACACGGTGGAGAGATCGACGACCATCTCGCCGGAGTGCCGCGAGTTGACCGACATGAACAACGCCGCGACGAGCTTCTGGAACGCGGTGAGCCCCCGCAGCCCGTCGGAGCCCCACTCCATGGCGCAGAAGAGCACCAGCTGCACCACCAAGAACGCCGCCGCTGTGAACGCCAGGCACCATGTTCGCGCGCCCGGCAGCAGGTGGTCGTACCCTATAGATTCCCTTAGCAGCTCGCCGAGCTCTCGCCTCCTCGTGGTCCTCTCGAGCGCCCCAATGGTGAGTCTGAGGAAGACGGGGAAGAGAGTATTCCCGAGGAGGACGTGCGGCATGACGAGGAGGAGGAGGCCCGGGAAGGACCTGAAGGAGACCATCCCCTCGTTCGTTGTCACGAAGCCACAGTTGGCAAACGTCGAGACAACCGTGAAGATGGAGAAGGTGTGCGCGCTGATCCTCTTGCCGGCGAGCACGGCCCTCGCCTCGGACACTACACTGAGGTAGACTAGTATGAGCGTGTAGCCGGCGAGGTGCACCACCATAATGTAACCTAACACTATTAACGTTAGAAGACTAACTATAGATGTGTAATCGCGTTGGTTCATGAACCCTAACTCCATTTGTTCCAGCGCCATGGCAGGGATTTGAGTTTGAGTGAGCTCTAGGCTAGATGGTGGATGTTTGCCAGCTTTGTCGAGTGCTTCTTTTTTCTTCGACCTTGTGTAGGTGAAGTGCAAGCCAAGCATGCTCGTGAAGACCTCACCGCCGAGGAGCATTAGGAGGGTCATGAGAAGGAGCTGGGAGTTGGAGAAGGACTCCATCTCAACGGCGACCATGCTCGAAACCGTCGTCGCTGACACCGACGTGAAGATTACGTCCAAGTCTGTGGGCCTTGGGACCGCCCCGGTCTTCATGGGCAGCGTTTTCAGCATCAGGAAGCCGAAGAGAGAGATGAAGAGGAAGTACAAGAGCTGGACCCAGAACGGGTGCACATGGAAGAGCAAAAGGTGGTAAACCCTTTGAAGCTTGCTATGTTGAGGACTACTACTGGGGACATGCAAAGGACCCATTTTGTGTTGCTATGTGGGTAGTTTGTTGGAGTGTTTTCACCTGTTGTGAAGGAAGCAATCAGAATTGGGCTATTTATACACGCGGGAGAGCGGGGTCAAGTGTGAGTTGGGTACCTATGTGGTTTTTGCATGTGCAACAGTGCAAGAGCACAAGGTTAATGGGAAGTTGATCATTGCTTTACTTATCCTCGACTGTGCTCACTGCAATCATGAAAAAGGTAGTGCACTACGAGCACTGGTGAAATGCATATCTTAAGATGCAAACAGAGGATGGTTCAACTAATAGGATCCAGTGCATCGTCGTGCAAACAATGAAATCTAGTGCTCAAAGTATACGTCGACGTCACCAGTAACAGCTACTTAAAAACAAACAACCAGTAATAACTAGCATACACTGTCTTCTGTTGTTTTTTGGAAGCCCTAGCTAGCTTACGCTATCTTCATAAACGAAAAACATAAATCAAATAGATGAGCATCCATTCACCGTATACCCCTACCATGAAGTGTCAACAGCGCGTGTTCGTGTTAATCGTGTAACCCCACCAGTCTTTCCACTTATTGTGATGTGTTTAATAGCATCATTCATTGCTTTGAACTTAGAGAGCTCCACATGGGTGGGAGTGTTTTCACCTAGTCTAATAATAGATCCACTTCTACACTAGAAAAATTTGATAGAATTCTAGTGTCAAATTAATGGGAAGATATCTATCTCCTTGCAAATGTTCAAAAATTACCTAGAGATACTTCTGATCATAATGCCTTAATTCTTTCTACTTCCTTGGACAACAAAAAATTCAAATATACTTTTAGATTTGAACTAACAATGCTTCTTTTAAGCAAAAGGTAGCCAAGATTTGGAATGAAGACATTCCTAGGGGGATGTATTGGATGGCATTCTTTTCAAACTTAAAAAGCTTAGAGATTTTTTAAAAGGTTGGGGAGGAAACTTAGCTGGCCAGTCTAAGAAAATGCTCTACCTCTTCAGACACTACTACAAAAGCTACTTTTCGAGACACCTACTGTTTATTTCTACAGACGGTTCATATGATAAACCGCCTGAGTACTCGGCTCGGGCCCTGTGAGGTTTGTGAACCACTTGTAAAAACTAGTTTCCACAGGCGGTTCCTTATGAGAACCGCCGGTGGAAATAGCTCCGTTTCTACATGCGGTTCACATAAGGAACCGCCTATTGAAATATCCGTTTTTATAGACGATTCCTTATGTGAACCGCCTGTAGAAATAGAACTATTTCCACAGGCGGTTCATATAAGAAACCGCCCGTGAAAACTAGTTTTCACAGGCGGTTCACATTAGGAACTGCCTGTGAAAATATCCTATAAATAGTGCCTGCCCGTGGGAGCTTGATTCAGATCGAGCTCACTGTTGTTCGAACAGTGCAGTTTGATTTCCTTGGAGGATACATCTAAGGTAAGAGTATCTCATCCCTAGGTAGCATCTTTTTGAGGTATATATTTAGATTTATGGCTTATTTAGGGTTTAAAAATGTTCCAGAGTACTCATAATTCTAGCCATTTAGATCCTTAAATTTGCTAAAATTTGTGGAAATATTGATTCCATTGTGTAGATTCACATGATTCTAGAATTATATTTCAAAATTGTAGCTTCAATTTGATGTTTTTTAAGCCTATAGGAGGTTTAATCATAAATGGGGGTTTTTTCTTGGATCTACATCTAGATCTAGATTTAGATGTAGAGGGCGAGAGAGTAATGAATCCATATTGTTTTGAGCCATAAATTTGCGCCAATGTAGATTCAATTGCGTAGACATATTATAATCATAACATGCCAAATTTTTTCTATATTTAAAAAAAATAAATTGATCTTGTTATTAATTAATTAATTTATGTATCTAATTCTATGGTTGAAGTTAAAGATGGATAGAGCATAGATGTACGATGCGCCAAGATATGGAGAAATATACATCAAAGGACTTTCTGCTTTTATTGAAGCTGCCAAGAAGGATGCTTTAACTAAGAAGATAAAGGAAATGTATTGTCCATATTCTATCTTCAAGAACCAGAAATTCTGGGTCAAATCAAGCATAATCAAATCACACTTGATCTTGAGAGGTTTTGTCGAGGATTACACATGCTGGTACAATCACAGTGAACAACATACAAGTGAACCAAATGACGACATCGCTACTGATCAAGTGGATGGTGATGATGAGGGAGTCAAAGGTGACACTAATGTTATGGTGGATGATGATATCGATTTCGATCTGGAGGAAATGTTGCGCCACATAGAACCGCATGTTTTAAGGGACACGAGAGGTTTAAATAATTTCGAGGCGTTACAGAAGGCATTGAAGGAACTTTTGTATGTGGAATCGAAGGGCTGTGATAAGGAGTTTACGGTGTTGCATTCGGTGCTTGAACTTCTAAGGTTGAATGCCAGCAATGGATGGTCCGACAAGAGTTTCTTGAATCTGTTGAGCCTCTTGGTAAACATGCTTCCGAAGCCTAACTCCTTGTCCACCACCACTTATCAGGCGAAGAATCTTATATGTTTGTTGTCATTGGATGCGCAAAAAATACACGCGTGTCTGAACCACTATATCCTTTACCGTAAAGAGTACGAAGCCTTGGATAGATGCCCAGTGTGCAATGTGAGTCGGTACAAGAGGAATGATGATTGTGAGGACGAAGATGCTTTCGCCAACGCGAAGAAGAAGAAGAAGAGTACTGCTGGTCGTGACGAAGAACACTTCTTCCGACGCGGAGAACAAGAGAAAAATTCCTTCCATGGTGATATGGTACCTGCCAGTGATCTCCCGCTTGAAGCGTTTGTACTCGAACCCTAATGCGTTGGCATTTCAATAAGCGTAAGAAGGATGGAACTAAGCTTTGACACCCCACTGATGCTAGCCAATGGAGAAAGTTCGATGCCATGTATCCAGATTTCGGTGAAGAACCAAGGAATGTAAGGTTCGCATTGAGTACCGATGGAAGGAATCCTTTCGTTGACATGAGCACCTCACATAGCACTTGGCCATTGGTCCTATCCATCTACAACCTTCCTCCATGGCTATGCATGAAGTGTAAGTATCGTATACTATCCATTCTTATCCAAGGACCGAAACAACCTGGCAACGATATAGATGTGTTTCTAGAACCACTGATGAAAGATATGGCAAAACTGTGGAACGATGGGCTCTAGGATGTGTACACGTGACATCGACGGTTCTTACTCAGAACTCATAGATATCGCAAGATGAAGAAATATTTTGACAATACGGTTGAGCAAGGTACTGGCTCAAAACCTCGCAGCAGGCACTACTGTTTGAAATGGTCAGAAACATCAAGGTTGTTTTTGGGAAGCCACCGGAGGGTAAAAAGAGGAAGAAAAGTGAGACGTCGACCGGCATGCTATGAAAGAAGATGCCGATTTTCTTTAAGTATTTGCCGTACTGGAAGGACTTGGACATTCGCCACAACATCTATGACATGCACGTTGAGAAGAATGTGTGTGATAGCATCCTTGGCCTCTTACTGGACATACCGGGCAAGACAAAGGATGGAATCAAGTCACATAAGGACTTGGTGCATTTTGGAATCAGGCCAGAGCTACACCCTGAAGACAGACCAAATGAGAAACATTATCTTCCCCCGGCTAGCTACTCTTTGACACCTGAGGAGAAAAAGGCATTATGCAAGTGCTTACGTGGGGTGAGAATCCCGACTGGTTACTCATCCAACATCAAGAAACTAGTCTCGATGAAAGATTTAAAGCTAATCGTCATGAAATCTCACGATTGTCATGTGATGATGACACAGATGCTCCCTATTATAATCAGGGGTATCAAGCCAGGATACATAAAGGTGGTCATCACACAGTTGTTTCACTTCTTTAACGCAATTGCTCAGAAGGTGATCGATGCTAAAAAAACTGGGTGTTGTACATAGTTACTTGGTAGAGACTCTGTGCTAACTTGAAATGTGCTTCCCTCCATCCTTTTTCGATGTCATGGTACACCTCTCGGTTCACATCGTGAATGAGATAATTGCATTGGGTCGTGTATTCTTACATCATATGTATGCGTTTGAGCGGTACATGGGCATTCTCAAGGGCTATGTACGGAATCGTGCTCACCTAGAGGGTTCCATGATCGAGGGCTACAGTACCAAGGAAGTCGTCGAGTGTTGCATTGATTATATAAAAGATGCTAAATCGATTGGTGTACTTATATCTTAACATGAGGGGAGGTTGTCTCAGAGAGGGACCAAAGGAAAGAAAAGATTCATCTATCATGATTACAAAGTAGTGGAAGAAGCACATTTCACCATCTTGCAACAGCTCCAGATAGTGGGGCCGTACGTCGAGCAACACCTGGATGAGCTTCACACAGAAAATCAAGGACGCTCACATGATTGGATTTTGATAGTGCACAAGCGTCACTTCACCATATGGTTCAAGAACCAAAACCTTCCAGATAGTGAATCCATAGATAAAAAATGTAAAAATGTTGGCTTCTGACCCATCAAATTTAGTTATGTTATGGCAAGTGTATGACATTAATGGGTATACATTTTATACTAAAGCAAAGGACAAGAATAGCATGACCCAAAACAGCTGCATTCGGATAGAAGCCTATGACATAGAAGGGGAGGAAAAGATCACCTACTTTGGGTTCATAGATGAAATCTAGGAACTCTACTAAGGAGTGAATCTGCAGATCCCCGTCTTTCGGTGCAAATGGATCAAACACCTAAATGTCATGGCGGTGGACAATTACGGGTTCACAACTGTCAACCTCAGCATTGTAGGCCACAAAGATGACATGTGGGTACTCGTTGATCACATCGCACACGTTTTGTATATAATCGACCACGTAAATGAAAAGAAGCATGTAGTTGTTGCCAGACAACAAAGACTTGTTGGAGTTGAGAATGTGGAGGATGAGGAAGAATACAATCCGTTCGACGATGTGTCACCTTTTAGAGATCTAGAAAAGATTAAACTTGTAGAAGCAACCCTCGATAGATCTGTGATGCCCTACATGCGTCTTGATGATATAGGGAAAACAGTTCAAGGCAAATAGTGCTATGTATGCAAATTATTTTCCAATGTGACAGAACCTGAAATTAGTATAAATTTAGGATAAGCTTTAATTTGTATCGAGGACTTGTATGCATGATGTAAAAATATGCTTTAAATTATATCGAGGGCATGTATGGAGTAATAATATGCTTTAATTTATATTTAGAGCATGTATTAACCAAGAAGGTTAATATGCAAAAGAAGAATATTTCCCGGGTAATTAAAAAATAATAATTAGTGCCGGTTCTAGGTAAAAACCAGCACTCATACGTTTCCACAGGCGGTTTACCTAAGGAACCATCTGTGGAAATGCATTTCCAACTACCTGTGGAAATGAATTATATATATAACCACACGAGGCACTAAAAACCCTAGCCCAGATGAAATTTGCCTACGCCGTCAGGCTGCCCAAGTTAACCGCGCCCTCTCCTCCATCCACCGCACCCTCTCCTACGTCTGACGTGCCCTCTCGCTCCGGCATTCGTTCTGCTGACTTACGCTGTCGTGCACTCTAACTCCCCAACGAGGAGGGCCACCCCACGAAGCCGCTGCCCCTGACAAGGTGGCCGCCCCGCGCCCCCTCCCCCCACAGAGGAGGACCGCACCGTGCCGCCGCCTCCCCCTACTCCAGACGCGTCCTCCCCGGCTGGCGCTCCTCCTGACTTCGGCCGCCTCGTTCCCGACCCGCGCTCCTCCTCGACTTCAGCCCCGCGCCTCCTCCCTAATAATGACCGCCGAAGCCGTGGTGAGTAGCCATCCCCTTCCCAACCGAGCCGTCATAGCCGGTGCTCCATCCGAGCCGTGTGATGCCCCTCCCTTCTTTTCTGTGTGATGCCGGCCATCATGCCGTTGTGATGCTATGATGCCAGCCATCGTGCCGTTATGGTACTAGTTGTTCATGCTGCTGTGATGCTTGTTGATTAGCCACATTCAAAGAAACATGGCTCTATGTGTTCTCTTATTATCAGATTATTATTGGCCAAAATTTAAGACTTCATCAAACCATGGAACACAGGATAATGTCCAGCTTGAAATGAAAGCGCAAAGCCAAACAACCGGGAATCACATTATTTTTAGAGGTACTGAACTACCTACAAAAAAGCCCCACATTTTTGGAGTGGTCTTTATCTAAATCAAGGGCAATGATGGAAGAAAACGATGCTATTTAAGTGAACCATTTTGGTTTTTGTATCCCTTAAAGCATTTGCCGGAGGTCCTGTAGTTTCTCTAGTTCATTGGCATCCGACTCGTCAGCATTGTTTTGGCATTGTATTACCCAGGGCATTGAGTTTTGCTTGTGTTTGATGCTCAGAACACATTGCTCAGTTTGTTTCCAAGTCATAATGATATTGTTATATGAACTTTTTTTGTTGCCTATTCTCTGTGGTCTTTTTCGACCAGTGGCACGTTGTTGGTCCACATCTCTAATGATAATCTATCTGTGCTCCCTACAGTTTTGCTATATTTTGCCATCCTTTTCAGTACTCTGGCTTTCTTGTAATTTTTCCCATGAACTGATGATTTCTTTCTGTATGTGCCTAATTCTCTGTGAAATTGTTAGTTCACTGTCTAATTTGTATACCATTATGCATTTCAAATATTGTGCTATACTTTGATTGTTATTTTGATATTAAATATGGGTTAGTTCCATTTCCATCTGGTCAATTGCAGATGCTTTGCTTATGTGTACTAGGCTCTTTACTAACTATCTATTATTCATACCTAACTTTAGACCATGAAATTTCCTCGTTGATTTGATTATTGAATGGATTAATTTCTATTCTTTGCCGCCTTCACAAATTTGGAAGTTCTCTGAATATTGGCTCATTTTTCCTACCTGTGTAGAAAGCCATGTGTTATGAACTTAAGATTGTGCACCCCATGGTGTATCTACCTTCCTGTTTTAGTATGAGTTTGTGTTTTCATTTTAGTCACAAATGATCAAACCTACCACACCTCTCTCAAAGATGAAGATATCCAAAATGTCCAACGAGACATGTGCCGGTTCATCATGCACGAAGTCATCCACAAAAGTGGTAGATTCTTTGATCTTGGAGGAGAATTGGCTATCCATCCGAGGCTTTGTGAGTGGGAGATAAAAGAATACTTGTGTTGAATATTTGACTTGTGATGTAAAAATATTGTACTTGTTTTAAATATTAGACTTGTGTTGATTCAAATGCTGTTGGAATCTGTCTTGAAAATATGATGAAATCTGGAGAGAATAAAATATATGCTCTTTATTATTATTTGAATGAAATACATACCATAGGCGGGTCCTCATGTTGCCCTCCTGAGGAAATCTACTTGTCCACATGCAGTTGCAAAAGAAGGCCGCCTATGGAAACCTATTATCACAGACGGTTCACTCAAGAAACTGGCTGTGATAATCGATTTACAGGCATGCCTGTGGTCAGCCTAGCTCACGCAGGCACGCTCGCTCTCTCTCCCTCAACGCCAGTGGGCCCGTGAGTTAGCACCTTCCTCCTCCTTCTAATCCTTTCCCCACTCCGCACTAGCTTGCCCGACCGGCCGCCAATGAATTTTGCATGAGCTCACCTCTCGCACCCGTGCACCTTCAAGGCCTTGTGAGGCTTCGCGCACAAAAGTCGGGCTTTGCAACCATCACCCATATATGTGTCTGGAAATGTCACCACCACAAGCTCTATCCCCATCACAAGCTACTTCAAAGATAGGTCACCACCGATTTCCTTGACCAAGGATGGCTGATGCCATAGCTTATCTTCTTTGCTCTCTCCTCTCTCTGTCACTCCGTCTCCAGCGTGCCCCCTTTGCTTTCTTCTCCTCAGGACCGGTAGAATAGTGAGCTAAGTTCCACTACTCAACTGTCGCTACCCAAATCCAGCGTATCATCGATGAAATCCCATGAGCCGGGCCACAGGGACCCTAGAGCAAGGTTGCACGAAGTGTTCTAGGGCGAATCCTAGTGGATCCCCCCTCAAATCCCCATCGAGTTTGGCATGCCGACCTCTTCTTCCCCAACTCCGGCCACCACCTAACCTCACCATTGATTTCGTCGCTGCGAGCCTGCATCATTTGAATCCAAATCATGGTGAGCTCCCCCACACCCTTCTCTTTCTTTTCCACACATCATTTTACCTTTGGCCTAACGTAGGCATGTGTCTCCGTAGTAGCTTTACATGTTTACCTTTGCGTGTTTACCTTCCTAGAGTAGCTTGATAGGATTGGCTATAGGTTCTAAACCCTTTTGAGCAGTAGAGTATACACACTAGATAAACCTAGAACCATTTTAGATAGAAATTGATATAGGTTTATCTTGCGAAGTTTTTGGACCCGATAAGTTTTAGGTGTCCTAACTCACCCCCCCCCCCTCCCAGGATGTCACCGATCCCTTTCAAAGGCTAGGCTCGCTGCTAGAGTATCCCCTGACTAGCTTCCCCTTAGCGCACTGTTGCTCCTCCTACTCTTGGTCAGCCCGAATCCCCCTCTTCCTCCTCTTCTCCATCGATGACCGAGCCATCGTCACCATGTACACCTCCGGCCGCCATCTGACATTGTCCTATTCATCATCTGGCATCGAAGTTGCATAAAATGATTTTGTAGTCCTTCAAAGATCCCCGTGCATGGGTCCAAATGGCGACCGACTCTTCCTTTCCTTCTCCGATGATTTCTCTAGTGAGGAGTCTCCATGGACCCTCACCGCTACCCCTCCCCTTCCTCGCTACTTTGTCCATCTAACAAGTCCACGCGTGCGCCACCCAAGCCGGCCTATCTTCATTGCTCGTGGCCCGATCCAAACCAGGCCAAGCCAACCTTTATTCCCGATCTTGGGCCAGCCGTTCGTCCTTGGCCCACATTTTTGAACCGGCCTCGAGGCCCTATCTCCTATTAGTCCAAGCCTGCTCTAATCCGACCCATACACAAGTCAGCCATGGGCCTTAACCCTTGAGCCAACCCTGTACGGCCTAGGCCCAAACACAGCCCAATCCAGCCTAGGCCCAGCCCAACCTAGCACTGTTCAGTGGGCCCAACCCAGGTACTATTCAGTGGGCCTAGTACTATACAGTGGGTCCCGTTTGTGGGCCCAATCCATGAATAGTGCCATTTCACATTCTCTCGATTTAATTTTAGATAAAATATTCTGGGAGTCATAATTTCTCCGTTTTGACTCCAATTTTGGTGATTCTTTCACCTAAATTCATCTAAATTTGAGATCTATCTTTGTCTCACAGTTTGATATCCATTTACATTTGGTGTTATTTGATTCTTCTCTAGTATAGGCTGTTGTTGATCGTAATCGTGTTTGCAGAACCAGAGGATTTCACGGAGAACCCGAAGGATCCCGACTTTGACCAAGGGTTAGAAGAAGGCATCAGAGAAGGTAAGTCCTATCTCCCTGATCATTTTGAGCCCATTTTTCAATGAACTAAATTAATCAACTTAAAACTTGACTTATCATCGCATGTGCTATGTACCATGCTATTTCAACTGCTATAGTAGTTAAAACCTATCAAACAATTGCCATGCCTTAACTGTCGTTATCCAAAATACATATCACCCTAGGATTTACCTATCGTTATCTATTTTAACATCGGATGACGCATTGATATCTAGCATGCTTAGGATTGAATATATCTCTTTGGAGATGTCACTTATGGAATACATCTCTTCAGAGATGTCACTTTACTAAATATCGATTGAACTCATATGCTACTAATCTTTGGTGATTGTGGGTCCTTGATGTCATGTGGGATATGGCAAGTGGTGTGTAAAATGGGTGAAAATTATTTTGGCGGGGGCAAGTAGAGTAGTCCTTAGGTAGAGGATGCTCTTGGGGGCTTAAGTTAGCTCTGTGGTATTCATTACCAGCTGAAGATGTCTGCCCCCAGCGTGTAAGTATTGAACCATTGCGCCATCATGCTAAGCCACCCCAGTGTAACCATGCATCCTGTATAGGAAGGACCTGACCTTTCTTCCTCCCGACCGAGCTAGACATCTTACTGGGAGGACTGGGTGAGCAACGAGGATCCAAGTGACTATCTGGCCCATTACTTCGGTATTTTAGACCGGACACATTACAAAAGCTTATGAGTCTAGCATCAGGTATGAGGCCTCTAGTACTTGGTATGCCCCATATTAGAGTCCAATAAGGAATGGTGATTGAAGTGTCTCGATATAATTGGCTCCTCTGCTTCCAACGGTTGGAGACTGAGCACATCTCTTGGGTACAGTGTACAACCTCTAGAGAGTGTAAATCTATTTGATTAGCCATGCCTACGGTCATGGACATGCAAAGCAATTTCCACACTTTGGTTAGACTCAGGGGCGTGTGTGTCTTTTGACGAGTGAGTGTGTGGACTAGATGTCCATGTGATGAGTTTGTTGGCTTAATCTGCCAGGACCTCTGTAGTAATAGAGGTACATCAGACATAATGATAGGGACTACCGAGCAAGGTGTAGCCCCTCATAGGACACAAAAACCCTCAGATATATCTTGTTACCTTGTTTAATCTATTTCAAAGTTAACAGCAGAGAATACAATTGGATATCTGCACAAACTGCTTTACGCTTAAAACTAAACTGTAAAGCCTTATCCTTGAGTTATCCTTTATGCATCTATCAACACCTTCAAATAGTATAGGGTTTACTTAGTACCTTTAGTACTCACTCTTGCTATCATTCAAATGAGGAAGTAGATGCTGACTTCGTTGGAGACGAAGGCGTGGATGAGGAGTAGATTTGATAGTCACGATCGCAACCTAGCTGCCTGTGACTTTGGGTAGTTGTTCAGCTGTGCTTTTGATTGCTGGTAGACCAGGTCTGTAATACAATATGGTTTGAAGACCTTTTGTACTCTATAACCTTAATATTTTTATGTATGATGTATGACTATGATACCATAATTATTGTAATTTGTGTATCAGCTACTTTATCTAGGGTCTGATACATGAGGCATAGGAGATCCCAGGAAAGAGGTCTTACACATAAATTGGTTAGGCAAGGTGATCATCTATCATGTTTCCTCTTTAACCTTGTGGCTAAGATGATCAGATCTGCCAAAAGTAAAGGCCAAGTGACTGGATTGATTTCACATTTATTTAACGAGGGGATTTGTGAGGAACCGTCCAAATAATATTCTAGTTAATCACCAAGTCAATCATTTACATAATCACGACTTCAACGATTAACCCGAATATCATCCTGGTAGTCCCGACACGTGTTTTGTACTCAAGATCGGAACACATGCCTTTCCAACATAAGCAACCAAGCTTAATAAAGAGCGAGTACTTAAATTATATTACAATTTCTTAAGCATTAACAAGCTTAACAAATTATAGCAGAAGAGACCTAAGAGGAAATTAAAACTAATCAACACCTAGCCAAAAAGAACTACACAGTGGAAATAAAAGCTATAGACCACAGAAGGTGGGTGAAGTCATATGTCATTAGGCTTCACCCCAAAAGCACGATCATCGAGTAGTTGCCTACTCATGCCCGCCACCCTCAGCAGGCATGAAGTAGCCAAACACCACCTCTTCCTCACCTGCAAAACCTGTAGAACAGCTGAGTACGAAGGTACTTACAAGACTTAATCCATATAGGGTATATATAAATAACCCGACTCCAAGGATCATGCACTGAGCCATTAGCAAAAAAAAGGCCACAAGGATAAGTACATTAATATGCTGAAGCAAGCTAGAGATATGTGTGTGAGCACCTATGCTTAACCAACATACCTTGCAACCAACAACTTGCACATAAATATAAATGGAAACATAGGAACACATCAATAGCCAACATCAACATTTTCCAACAAATCATCCATACCATCGTCCCACACTCGTAACTCTACGACCGATGCAGATCGACAGAAGCATGCTCATGACAGAGCGCTGCAATTCGAATTGTTTTTACACCTTGCAGGGGGTACTCCTTTACCTGCACGACTTGAGGACCATACGGCTCACATGCCCACACATGCCCATGCAAGGGGGTACTCGAGTCAACCTTTCCCAATAAGCCCAACCATTTTCTCATGCGTGATAGGTGCGGGGGTCATCCAAAACTACTCCCAGAGCAAATTGGATACCCCTACAAGCCCGCCCGCTCGCACCATCGACTGGCACGCCAAAAGGTCACAGCTACAAAGGTATTCGGCTTGCCATTCCCATAATGCAACATGCAATAAGTATAGAAAGTACTAAATCCAACGACACCGACAGATAGTGCTTAAATGATGCAAAGTTGTCTATGGTGCCCAGGCTTCTCTCCCGAACTAACCCGAGGAACTCCTCTGAGGCAGAAGACACCCCCAACACCCCCCACATATTCTCATCCTCACCACTCATTCAACCAACGTCATCAATTATTATTGTGAACTGTAATTAAACCTATAGCTTGCAAGCGATGGAATACTCCACCACTCGACTTCTACCGGTAACCTAGGCATTACTAATCATTTCGAATGACCTTGTAAATTAGACATCAACAATATTACCAAGGCTACAAGGATGTGGATATTCAACAACTCAAGGTAGAGGTAATGCAATCAACATAGGTTCTACCCACATAAACATGACATTGACTTGCTACACATGCAAACATACATAGAGCATATCTTATCAATTTTAGACTCCACACTTCAATTCAAAAGGTGCAATATGCTTAGATGCTTGACTTGCTGCTCTGGTGGTTGCCTGATACTCCCCGCACAACACTCACAGAACTCCGGGAGGTTGGCATCACCTTCAACCATGATCGCGCCATGCTCCGGTCCTTTATTCACTAAAGAAGAATGCATGCAATGATGAGCATGAATGAAGTGCAACAATGCATGCTACAATATGAATGTGATCAAATGCCATAAAATATGCTCTATAATGCATGAAAACATATTTCTTACCTATAACAAGTCATAAGAACACTAGAAAAATTGGTTTCACAATTTTTGGACTTGTAAAGAATTAACGGTGAAATAATGAATCCTCAACCTAATTAATTTATCTCAGTAATTTAATTAATTATCTCATGGCTGGGTATATTTTTAATAGGTAGATTAGGGTATTATGAAACAAAAAAATTGGTTTCATAAGTTTTTTAGCTACAAAGTATTTATTATGAATTCTAGAAGTTTCAGCAAACACTGAACTGTGCTGAAACGGTACTGTCTGAGTTGACCGCGGTCAGACCGCCAGGAGTGGCGGTCAGACCATGGGAAAACACGATCAGACCGCCGGCTTGCAGAGAGATTTAGGGTCTGGCTTGGAACGGCGGTTAGACCACTATAAAACACGGTAAGACCATTGTGCACGGTCGGGGGAACGGCGATGATTCCAGTGGCTTTTGTCTAGGGATTTTGGACCTAAAGCATCATCTTGACTTCCTCTACCACATAGGATAACAAGCACACGCAAAAAACGATCGAAACTCGGCTATTGCCTCTAATGGTGGTGGAGGCCATTGCTGAGCTCGATGAGCTCAAATCTGATCGATCTAGCCATGGGGAAGGAATGGGAGGGAGTCTAGGAAGCTCAGCACATCCTAGCAAGCCCCATGGTCTGCTCGTGGAGGTTGTGGAATTGTCGGAGCTCGAAAGCACCGTCGGGGAGGTGGTGGATGGCTTGAGGAGGAAGAAGATGTTGCCGAGGAGCTCAGGCTCGACGGGGAAAACCACCTCTAGTGAGGGAGCTCGCCGGAGACCTCCTCCTTAGCCTCCCCTCCTTGCTCCTCTTCTCCTCCTTTCCCTTGTTCGGTTGGGAGAGCAAGAGAGAAAGAGAGAGGACGTGAGGGAGAGGGAGTGGGTGGGGGGTGAGAGAGAGCAAATGAGATAGCGAGAGAGTGAGAGAAGCAATCGATCACCTTAAGTCAAGCCTCTGTGTGCTGACAGTCATACTGTGACTGGCTCCGATCGAACCACGGGAAATTCATGTGGCAGCCCAAGTGGCAGCATGCCTGGCGGTCAGACCGCGGGTGACCCCGGTCATACCGCGAGGGGGTTCTTTTTGCTGAATTTTTTCTAAGTTTCCCCTCATCAACCTCCTTCTATTCTTTTCCTTCTCCAAGGTATTTAGGGATTCTCCAAAGCGCTCTGAACCATCTCTAAGGTATTTGAAATATATTTAACTAGTCTTTGATAGGCAAACACATGTAAGCACATGCGATAATTATTATGCATGCTTAATTATATAATTAGTATTTTTGGGATGTGACAAACCTCCCCCCTTAAGGAGAATCTCGTCTTGAGATTCGGTAGACTTTGGGAGATGTGGATAGCGACAAGGGGGAAAGAAACCTTCCACAAATGGGAAAGGAATTACGTTGATCATTGCCAACAAGACGAACAGATTGCCATGGGACCCTCTGTGAATTGGCGGTCTGACCAAGATGGTCCTAGTCAGACCACGGCTCAGTTGGACTGCGGGATCCACGGTTAGACCGAAATCTATAGAGAGAGTTTTGGGCTCTGATGGTTAGACCACAAGTCACTTAGCGGTTAGACCGCCTACCAACAGTTAGACCGACAGAGGTACCGGCTAGACCGCGAGCCAAAAGAGAGGAAAGATAATCTCGGCTTGCTTATAGTTCGAAGGGTTTCGACTCAGATTTCTTTGGGAATGACGCTTCTAACAAGTATGACACTGAACCATATATATGAGAGATGTTCTAATGTGCCAAATTACAATGTCATTTACAAACTCTCAAAGAGTTCAGGATACTCGGAGTGGATTCTATCCTCCCGCTCCCATGTCGCTTCATCCTCGGTGTGGTTGCTCCACTGAACCTTGATAAATTTAGTTGAGCGACATCGAGTCACATTCCGATTCATCCAAAATTCGGATGGGTCGCTCGTAATATGTCAGATCAGGTTGCAAGTCTTGATTTGCCATTTCAATGACCTTGGTGGGGAATCGAAGGCATTTCTTCAATTGTGAGGAGTTGAACACATTATGCACGGTGGAGAGGGACGGAGGTAAGTCCAATTGGTAGGCCACCTCTCCACACCGAGCAATAATTTGGAATGGTCCCACATATCGGGGTGCTAGCTTCCTGCTGACTTGAAAGCATCACACTCCTTTGAGAGGAGAAACCTTGAGATACACAAAATCTCCTATCTCGAACACAAGTTCTCTCTGGTGGCGATCCGCATAGCTCTTCTGTTACGATTGAGGTATGAGAAGACACTTTCGAATAGTCAGAACATGCTCTTCTGCCTCTTTGTCCAAATCCAGGCCCGAAAAAGCCCTTTCGCCAGATTTAGACTAATTCAACAGTGTTCGACATCTTCAGCCATAGAGAGCTTCAAACGGTGACTTTTGTTATAGGAGAACTCAGCAAATGACAAGTAAATTTTCCACTTCTTCCCATATATGACAACACAAGCTCGGAGCATGTCTTACAGGATTTGATTCACCCTCTCAGTTCGACCATCGGTTTGAGGATGATACGCAGTGCTATGGAAGAGCTCAGTCCTCATAGCCTCATGAAGGCTCTTCCAGAAATGAGAAGTGAATTGAGTGCCTCAATCAGAGACAATCTTCTTCGGGATCCCATGAAGGCAAACAATTCTGGTGAGGTACAACTTTGCATAGTCCTTAGCTCTGTATCGAGCCTTCACAGGGAGGAAATGCGCTGACTTTGTGAGTCGGTCAACGACGACCCAGATCCAGTCATATCCATATGAGGTCTTCGGCAATCCGGTAATGAAATCCATGCCGATCTCCTTCCACTTCCAAGAGGGAATGGGTAAAGGTTGAAGTGTTTCAGCTGGCTTGAGATGTTCAGCCTTCACCCTTTGGCAAACATCACACTAAGCAACATATCGAGCAATCTCTCTTCATGCGAGTCCACCAATATCTGGGCTTGAGGTCTTGGTACATTTTTGTGCTCCTGTGATGAATGGATAGCAAAGAATCATGCGCTTCATCCAGAATTCTCTTCCTCAATGCCTCGACTTTCGGAACAACTAACCGGGTCTCAAACCACAATACACCTTGATAATCCTCAGAAAAACAGATAGCCTTACATTCCTTCATTTTTCCTTGGATTCGGGCCATGCCCTTGTCATCCTTCTAAGCTGCTATGATTTCATCCAGGAGGGTGGATTTGATCTCCAAGTTTGCAAGAAATCCCTCCGGAACCATCTCGAGTCCAAGCTGGCGGAAATCGTCACAAAGTGTTGTATTTCTAGGCTTGACCGAAATACAATTGTATCGAGCCTTTTGACTAAGGGCATCGGCAACCACATTCGCCTTATCGGGTTGATAATGCACTTCCAGTTCATAATCTTTGATTAGTTAGCCATCTTCTCTATCTCATGTTCAGATTAGCTTGAGTGAAAATGTATTTGATACTCTTGTGATCCGTATAGATATGACAAAAATTTCCTAGCAGATAGTGGCACCAAATCTTCAGAGCGTGCACAACTGCTACAAGCTCTAAGTCATGAGTTGGGTAGTTCTCTTCATGGCCCTTCAACTCATGTGAGGCGTAAGCCATAACTCTGCCCTCTTGCATAAGGATACATCCGAGGCCTATGCGGGAAGCATCACAATAGACATCAAAACCCTTGTCCACTTCAAACACACTTCCTTGCTTCAACAGCTCAGTCATTGGCTTGGCAATCTTGGAGAAATTCTTGATGAACCAGTAGTAATAACCTGTAAGTCCGAGAAAACTCAAGATATCGGTGACATTCTTGGGCTGCACCCAATTTAGCACATCATGCACCTTGCTCGGGTCAACTGTGACACCATTTTCAGGCAATACATGTCCAAAAAAAGCGACTTCCTTGAGCCAAATTTCGCATTAGCTGAACTTGGCATACAGTTGGTGATCCTGAAGGCGGCCAAGAACAACAAGGAGGTGTTCGGCATGCTCTTCCTCAGTCTTGGAGTATATAAAATGTCCTTGATGAAAACCACAATAAACTTGTCAAGTTCCTCCATGAACACGGTGTTCATCAAATACATGAAAAATGCTAGTGCAATAGTCAAGCCAAAGGACATGACGGTAAACTCATAGAGCCCGTAACGAGTCGAGAAAGCCGTCTTTGGAATATCCTATGGTTGAATCTTGATTTGATGATAACCCAGTCTCAAGTGAATCTTTGAGAAAACCCAGGCACCAGTGAATTGATTATACAAAATATCGATCCTAGGAAGTGGATACTTATTCTTGACAGTGACCTCATTCAGCGAACGGTAATCAACACACATTCGCAGAGTACCATCCATTTTCTTCACAAAGAGTGTCGGGCATCCCCAAGGTGAGGAGCTCAGACGAATAAAACCCTTTGATAGCAACTCCTGAATGTGCTTCTTCAACTCAGCTAATTCATTTGGTGGCATCTTATAGGTCTTCTTCGAAATCAGGGCCGTTCGGGGCAAAAGATCAATTGAGAATTCTACTGCTTGATCAGTGGCATTCTTGGCAATTCCTCTGGAAAGACATCAGGAAATTCACACACCATAGGAATATCCCTGAGATCCGGGGTGGTGGCGACCTTCAGGGCATGAAAGCAAGGATGAATCTCCTTAAGCTTCAAATGGACTTGGGTGCCGGACATGTCATTAAGAGTGACAGTCCTCCGACCACAATCAATAATGGCCTTCTCTTTGGCAAGATAATTCATTCCCAATATGACATACACTCCTCTTGTATCCAGCAGGATCAAATTTGCAGAAAACTGAACTCCCTCAATGAGAATCTCAGCCAGGGGAACGACACGGTTGGTCCTCAATATAGCACGATTGAAACAGTATTGTCTGAGTTCACCGCAGTTAGACCGCCAATAGGGGCAGTTAGACCACCAGGAGTGGTGGTCAGACCATGAGAAAATGCGGTCAGACCACTGGCGTGTAGAGAGATTTGGGGTTTGGCGGTCAAACCGGCCCGAGGGGCGATCGGACTCATGGAACGGCGGTTAGACCACTGTGCACGGCTAGGGGAACTTGGTGAGCTCACCGGTGATGATTCCAGTGGCTTTTGGGTGGGGAGTTTGGACCTAAAGCATCATCTTGACTTCCTCTACTGCATAAGATAACAAGCACACGCCAAAAATAACCAAAACTCAGCTATTACCTCTAATGGTGGTGGAGGCAATTGTTGAACTCGATGAGCTCAAATCTAGTCGACCTAGCCATGGGGAAGGAATGAGAGAGGGTCTAGGGTGCTCATCACATCCTAGCAAGCCTGTGGTCCGGTCGTGGAGGTTGGGGAATGGTCAGAGCTCGAAATCACCGTCAGGGAGGTGGTGGACGGCTTGAGGAGGAAGAAGACGTTGTCGAGGAGCTCAAGCTCGACAAGGTAAACCACCTCCGGTGGGGGAGCTAACCAGAGACCTCCTCCTTGGCCTCCCCTCCTTGCTCCTCCTCTCTTTTTTCTTGTTCGGTTGGGAGAGCAAGAGAGAACGAGAGAGCACGTGAGGGAGAGGGAGTGGGTGGGGTTGAGAGAGAGCAAATGAGATAGTGAGAGAGTGAGAGAGGCAATTGACCACCTTAAGTTGAGTCTCTGTGTGCTGGCGATCAAACCACGACTGGATAGTCAGACCAAGGGAAATCCATGTGGCAGCCCACGTGGCAGCGTACCTGGTGGTCAGACCGCGGGTGACCCCGGTCAGACCGCAAGGGGGTTCTTTTGGTGAAATTTTCTAAGTCCCCCCTCATCAACCTCCTTTATTCTTTTCCTTCTCCAAGTTATTTAGAGATTCTCCAAAGCGCTCTAAACCATCTCTAAGGTATTTGAAACACGTGTAAGCACATGCGATAACAATTACGTATGCTTAATTACGTAATTAGCATTTTTGGGACATGACAGGATTGTTGTCCTTCAATATGCCGATGACACAATCTTGTGCCTCAAACAAGATTTGAAAAAGCAAATAATCTTAAGTTGCTCCTATACATGTATGAAATGATGTTTGGTCTTAAAATAAATTTCCAGAAAAGTTAGGTTATCATTTTAGGGGGTGGTCATGACCTTGCTAAAAAATATGTTGACATATTCCATGGCCAGATCGGGTCGTCCCTATTAAATATCTTGGAGTTCTAGTGAGGCCTAGTAGGCCACATCTCGTGGATTGGGTCAAAGTGGAGGAGAAAGTTTTAAAGAAGCTTGACATTTGGAAAGGAAATTTGCTTTCTATTGGTGTTAGGCTTATCCTCATTAGTGCAAGCCTCTCTAATGTTCCAATATATCAAATGTCAATGTTCTTACTGCCAAAAACTATCCTTGGAAGAATAGATCTTGCTAGGAGGAAATTCTTCTGGCAAGGTGGTGGCAACAAAAAGAAATACCATCTAATTCGATGAGAACGAATTTGCTTGCCAAAGAAAAAATGGGGATTAGTCATTAAAGACTTAAGTAAATTGAACATTGCACTTATGTGTAAATGGCGGTGGAAAATTGAAAATGGTGAAGGCATGTGGCAATCTACTGTGCAAAAAAATATCTACAGCAAGCTTCAGTTGCCACTGTCAAGCATAAATTTAGTGACTATCCATGCTGGGCTGACCTGCTTAAGATCTGGAGTTTTTACCTTCAATGAAGAAAGATTTTGATTGGAAATGGCAAGATAGCAAGATTTCGGGAGGATGTGCAGATATCTTCTAGACCCCCTTTCCTTGATGTTCCAAACATTATATTCTATTTGTAATCAAAATGGTATCTCTGTGCATGAATGTCACAATCTGCATTAGAGTCTTACCTTTAGGAGATTGTTAAATAATGATCTACAGCTTCAATGGTGCCTAGTGCAGATATGGCTGGTGGATGTTCATTTAGGAAATGTTAATGATGTGATCACTTGGTCGTTTGATAAAAAAGGTACTTTCAATATATAATTGGCTAGTGAGAGATGCTCCCCACAAGCCATATAAACACATCTAGAAAGCAAAAATTCCATTGAAAATTAAAATGTTCTTACGGTTAATGGAACACAACTCTATTCTCACTAAGGGCAATTTGATCAGAAGGAAATGTAGTGGAGATCCCTCTTGCTATTTTTGTACACAAAATGAGACATGTCAACACCTCTTCTTCATATGCCCTGTTGCTAAGGTTGTTTGGGGTGTTATTCTATTTTCATTGGTGTCAGTACCATCCCTAACTCCTTGCAGCAATATTATAGGTGGATTGATGAAAAATTTGTGAATGGGAAGCCCTTCGCCACTCTTGGATTAGCAGCTATCTATTGGTCCATATGGAAAGCTAGTAACAAGGTTTACATTGATAAAAAAAAAAAAACTCCCCAACTGATATTATTTTTTATGCTTGCTTGTTTCTAAGTACATAGGCAGACCTGCTTAATGACATGAGTAAGAAGGAACTCCTGCATGGAGCCCAGGGGCTTCTGGTAAGGGTGAACCAGCTCTTGGTTGCAAGACGTCAGGCTCATCCTCGCAATGAAGGTCAACTGTGGATGCTCCCCAACCCACCCCAGGAGGATGATGTCCAGCAGCAGACGGAAGAACGTGGAGATTGATTGATCGAGTTGTTTTGAATGAACCTGAAGTCTTCATCTGCTATGCATACTTTTGGCTGGATGACCTTGTGTCGAACCTTGTTTTTCTTTCCATGATACTTCTGATAAGTCTGGCTGTTGAAGTCTTAATATGTGCTAGGCTTCTAGGTGTGCCTCTCTTTCTATAGCCGGTAGTAACGAACTTGTTCCCTCAAATTTCTAGACCTTCAGTCTTTATATTCTGGATGTACGGCATAATTAATCCGTTATCAAAAGTAGTGGAAATGGGGTTCCCCGTGGTCAAAAAAATCATTGGAAAGGCCTAAATTATTAGTTTCTTTTATTCTAGATCAACAAATAATACTTCTCGGAAAAATACTCAAATTGATGCCGTTTCAAAGCAACACTTTTGTCAAATTCATTGAGTGCTAAGTCATTGGCATATGATGCCTCATTCATATTTTATTTGATAATTTTTTCAAACGATATTTCATTTGATACTAATTAACAAAAGATGCCGAAACGAAGAGAAGAGCAAGTATGTAACAATGCACTTGAGTGAAAAAATAAGATGGCATCTGACTATGTCAGCAGATGATGTATCTCTCTACTACTAGAAATTCAAATATGACAACGCAATTTCTTCGAAAGGAATTAAAACTGCAGCAGTACTATATCATATTTTCCATATATATGCAAGCGGATCAGGTCCAAAAGTTTACTGTAATAGTTGCTTAATGTATACGGTTGCTTTATATATATATATATATATATTCATCGACCACGTACTAGTACAAACTAGGTACTCATATAATATATTTTTTTGTGAAAACTCATATATATAATAACAAACAAAGCGTCATCCAATTGCATTAAATATAGTTTGCAATTTAATGATGGAAGCAATTTGAGTTGCTTTTTCCCCAGCTTTAATTTTCTGTTCCAAGCTAAGCATGCTATATTCAGTAGTGACACTGGCCCGTGCCTACATGAAAAAAGCTATGGGTGACGGGTGGTAACCGTCATTAGTGATAGGTCTCACGCTTGTTATCCTAAATATGTCACTAATGAGTCACCATAGCCCGTCACCAATGAGGTTATAGGTGATGGGTCATAATTTAACCCATCACTAATGAATGTCATAGATAACGGGTCGTAACAGTGACCCGTCACCTATAACTAAATATAAGTGACAGGTTATAATAATGACCTGTCACTTATGACTGATGAATATTTTTTGTGTTTTTTAAGACTCAAAAGTCAAAAAAAAAATTTTACCTGAGCCACCCTATTACAGGGCCCCATCGTATATGCCCCACAAGCCACATCAATTTTCAAACTGTTTTCAGTCTTTGCGTTCCATGGGAATCGAACCCGTGCCCTCCCTCACGCGTGGACCCCCTTACCACGTCAGCTATCATGTCGTTGTGGTACAAACTGGATATTTTATTTTTTTACCTTGTTACCGAAGGTCATAGGTGACGGGTCATAATTACGACTCGTCACTTATGCAAGTCATAGTTATGACCTATCACTGATGAATTATTTGATATTGAATTCGACGAATTGTTGATTTACATCTATTTTTTCATCCAAATATTTTATTATTTTTTGAATATCTCATGCCACGATCGCAATTTGATAGGCGACTCGAAGAACCTTCGGTAAAATGGGTATAACTTTTGCATACGGACTCTAAATTTGACGTTTTCTTACTTTATGTACGGATATCTACAGAAAAAATTGCATCTATTTCTCTCCAAACTTGTTGGGTTTGTGAAATTTTTCGAGCCCAAAACTGGCCTAGAAGATTGAGTTCTTGCCCCTATAGTTTCTGCACTATTTTCGGAACACGTATTTGTGTCTATAGCAACCATACCTTACATGAAACTTAAGCAAAAATATACAATGACTTTTATTCTAGTGCTCCTGAGGTGAGAAAAAATAAGAGAAAAATAAAATAAAAATAAAAATATTCATGCACATGTATGCATGTAATAGGCCCATGAAGGGTGCCCTATGAAATAGATGGCCGAACCATGCATGCAAGTCCATCGATGTTTCAATACATTGTATCTCATCTAACAAAAATCATTGTATATGTTATATATATTTCCAACATGACACCAAATTAGATACGATATATCTTTTTAGTGGATAGTAGAAGTATTATTTTTTAAATGGTTCATGCATCTACAATCATGCATATGTATAAGGTTGTGGTGGCTAGAGATACATATCTACAACACTTGTTCAAATGAAATATGCATTGGACCACCAACTTCTTGACCATTGCCCAAAATGAATCCTCTTAATAGTGACCCATCATCAATAAAGTCATTGGTGCTCCACAAGAAAAATAGAAAAAAAAATACCATCATTAGTGACGGGTCACAACTTAACCCGTCACTAATAACTGGCCTAGGATGACCCGTCACTGATGAGTTCATCATTAATGATGGTTCACAACTTGACCCATCATTAATGATTAGCTAGGATGACCCGTCACTATTATCATCAGTGATGGGTCATGTTACTATCCGTCACTAATTTTGTATTTTCTTTGTCTGTATTTCATGTAGTGGCAAGAACAAATAATTCCTTGTGAAGTCTGCCTTGTTCTCTGTCGCCATGAACCAATTCTTAACGGGTGATATGAGCCTAAATCACTCGTACGGCATGGCTGTAGTGAACATGGTCCTTTTATGATATGTATGTGATTTTGTTGATTAATAACAACATAGTCAATGGGTCTAATGTGTTTATCAAATATATGCTTTAGTAGGTCTCATGGATGCAACATATGAAGAAGCTATCGAAGCAGGACAAAGATTAGATTGAATTGAATAAGTCCTAGGAAAATTGTACACGCCGAATAGTCCAGCGATGAAGGGCTTGTACATGCTGGAGTGTTTTGTCAAAAGTGGGAATTTGAAGTTGTACGCACCGGATGTTCTGGTGATGAAGTGTTGAACATGCCAGAGTGTTTCTCAGAGAAAGATTTGGAGTTGTACACACCGGATAGTTCTACGTATACACCTAAAGCTTCACTGGAGTAATGTCAAAAGACATTTTCTTCAGTTCAGTGGAAGAATGGGATATACACACCGGATGGTCTCGCACTTACATCGAAGGAATCACCAGAGTATTCATGGAGCTGACGGTTAGTGAAAACTAGCAACGGAAGACTATAAGTGGAGGACACACCGGATGGTCCGGTGTGTAGGAGTGGTGCACACTGAAACATCTGGCATTCACGAAAAATGTGACCGTTGGGGCAATAACTAATTCACGGGTTTGATGCTATAAATACCCCTCCCTCCACTCGGTTATTTGAGTGTGTTGGAGTTCAAAAAAGCTCACATGTACTTGAGAAGATGACGGAAATTATCTTCCACTTTGGTACCTTTAAAATCAACAACGGCTCACTAATCAGGTTCTAGGAGGATAACTGTTTGAAAAACTCACCTCTGAGAGAGTAATACCCTAGTTTGTATAATATAGCACGAAACAAGCAAAGTAAAGTGGTGGAAGTACTGCAATCCAATCCTCCAAACATTTCAATGATCGGCCCCAAGCTAACAGCGAGGAATGATCTGGTTTCACGCCTATCCAATGTTACTTTGTCACAAGAATCTGATGACTTCCGCTGGAATCTGTGTCAGTATGGGAAATTCTCAGATAGTTCTCTCTACTGGGCACTGCTCCACAGTGATGCACCAAATCTAAATAAGAAGTTGTGGAGACTAAAAGTACCGCTGAAAATTAAAATCTTCCTATGGTACATTTGTAAAGGAGTCTTATTAACAAAAGATAATTTGATCAAAAGATAATAGTAAGAAAGTCAGAAGTGTTATTTTTATCAAAAAATAAGGCAATGAATTAGACATCTCTTTCTTATTGCCGCTTTGCTAGATCTGCATAGTTTATCGTCCAACTGGATTCTAATATTTACACAACACGCAGTGTATCAAGTATGTTTCGAAACTGGCTCTGTGGTCTTAAACATTGGGGAAAAAAAATATATTATGCCTACGGCTGTAGTATTTTGTTGGTCGATATGGCGGTGCAAAAATGATATTGTGTTTAAAAAATGTTTCTTCTAATTTGCAAGTTATTTATACTTATACTTATTAGCTATGTTCATGATTTTTGCTGCAGCGGCAAGAACATCAACACTTTGATGGCAGCAGCATGTACGCTTGTAGAGCGGTGGTCAGGGAGGTCTTTACACAGTTTGGAGGAGAATCTAGGCTCTGGATCGAAACCACCACCTTAGCAAGAGCTTGGTCATCACCTTTTGTGTGTTTTTTGCTTTATTTTTTATGCCGTATGCATCCAAGCTATAAAAAAACAGAGAGTATGCTCTTTTTATTTTTATCTTCTTGATGAAACTTTGAGGGCTAATAAAGCTTTTTTTATCGAAAAAATATCAAAGTGCTGGTGCATTTCTTGCAATTGTTCACCACTCGTATTACATCACTATATCCTGAATTTGTGCCGTTGGATATTTTGTTTAATTCTCGCTTTGTGAAAGAAAATTAATATAGGAAATCCTCGAAAGCGGACGTGAACGGCTTGGGAGTCGACCAAGAAGAAATCGATCTTACGTAATCCTAAGATCAATCCATCTGTTCATAGAATTTGGACAAACCACTTTCTTTCGAGGGGTTGCGACAGGGGCTGCTTCTGGACCGAGCTAAGCTCGGTTCTTAGTTTAGCAGATTATGAAATCTTATTACACATTTCTTCCCTTTTTTTATAAGAAAATACGAATAATATCTGCTTAGCATGGAGTTTTTAAGTATAGGCTCACGCACTAACTAGCCAGTGAACGACAGGTGGTTGATGCCGGCAGAGGAAAATCCTGTGGAGATCGACAACGACGTCTCGAAAAGAAAATCGCGTGCGACATGGGGTGAACCGGAACCACAAGCCTTCTTTCTCTCTCACTGCTCTCAACATTTGTGTCGTCTTCCCTGGATTGATTCGACATGTGGTCAGTGCATCCACGACGCTTAGCATGTATAGTAGCAGCGGGCGGTGGGAAAGGCAAATTTCAATGAAAGAAGATTCTACTTGATTTTTTAGTGAAAGACTTATACAAGATCTTAATTTATATAGTTTTTTTTAATGCAAAGTTAACAAATGTAACTGAGAGGTAGAAAGAGGGCACATGATATACACAATAATAAGTTTTTTTTAAAATCAGATCTTATAGGATTTCCTTCTAGTTGTAATAGATACCACCGGACGCAAGAAGGTGGTCCGAGGAGCCGATCTTGCGTGGCAGGCAGAAGAGCAACATTGTTGGCGCCGCGAGGAGTGCAAGGTGAGCATAGTCAGGGCAAAACAATTGACAATCCTTTCACAAAATACTTTGTACGCTGTTCTTAGCAGTGACAACCGAGGCTTTCGAGAAGGACCATGCTTCACAAAGTAAATATATTTTCAAACCATTCATGGCAGACGAGTTTTAATACACATGGCAGACGGTTTACCTTCTGTCTGCTCAAGAGTATCTGCGCTGATCCCCAATGACAGACGGCTCGAGCACCGTCAGGTGTAAAATTTTACTCTAATTTGGGTAATCAGGGAAATGTTAAAATTGCACTGGGTGGAGAATGATCTAAAGATAAAATAAATAAAAATAATTTACTGTCCGCCTCATTTACCGAACATGCAGAAGCACTACTTAGCCCCCACAAACTGCGCGCTAAGATAACTTGTGGTCCTTCTTAAACCGAACAGGGAGAGATTATAATTAATTTGATTTAATCTTCAGATGTTGGAGCAATGGTGGCCGCATGTGCTGACACGCAAGCTTTTCTAATTTAAATTAAATCCATGACGCTAACTTTACATATCATTTTTTCTTCCGAGAAACTTTACATGTCACTAGCTTTATGCGTTTCAACTGTTATCATAAGATTGCGATATTTTAGAAGTCTAAACTAGAGATGACAACAGATCAGATCTGAATCGGTAGAGAAAAATCATATCCAATCCGAAACCCATCGGCCGTAGCCTGACCAAAAACCTGAAATGGCTAACGGGCAAAAACTGGCACCTAAACCCACACTCGTCAATTGTTTGTCGGGTTTCGAGTACCCGACAGATTTAGGATTCCATCTCTTGTCGGCCAATGTCTCCTCCCTACCTCCACTTCCCATCCCCAGGCTCCCACAACCCAAGCCAAGATTGTTGGTTCCATCGAGCACACCATTAGTAGGTAGAATTGGGTGAGTGCGGGTGGAGCAAGGGAACGAGGTTGTGTTGTGTGTGCAGGGATGAAGTGTAACACCCTAAAATTTAATTTTTGCAATAATTTAAAATTTTGTTAGAAATTTAATAGTGTTGCAAATTTGTTCTTTAGAAGAAATTAATTTTTAAATTTAAATTGAGATAGTTTATATAAGATTGTTGCATTCATACCATCTTAGTTGCAATAGGTTTTTATGCGTGAAATTTTTTTGCAAAAATTCGCTAGAAGTCACTCGTTTAAAACTCCTTGTGAAATTTGTTGAAAATCTACAAAAAAGGTTTTTAATCTTGGAAAAGAGCTTTTGGGCCGAAATTCCTTTTCTCCGTGGCCCATTCATCCTTCCTCTCCCTCCCTTCTTTCCTCTCCCGAGCGGGCTGCCCTTTTTCTCTCCCGTGTCGGCCCAAGCCACCAAGCCAGCCTCACCGCCTCCTCTCTCCGCCTGGAGGGCCCCCTCCCCGCCTTGTCTCGCTGTCATGTGGGCCCGGCTTGAGCTGAGCCAAGCCGCCAGCGCATGAGCTGCGGCTCGCCTTCCTCTTCCTCCAACCGCCGAACCCGAGCGCCCCCAAATCCGCTGACCGTTTCAAAATCCGAGCCTCCCCGCACCTTAATTCTTCAATCAAGTCACATGGCCGTGATCCCCTCCCTCCCCTCTCTTAATTTTGTCCGTTTCCCCCTTCATTCTCCTCTCTTAAGTATAGAAACCAATGCTTTATTGCCAATTACGGCGCCGGCCATCTCTCCCAAAATCAGACCTCTCCTCTCCCTCTCTCGCACATATAATCTCCCTATCGTCTCCATTGTGAGGTTCCCCACCCGTTCCACCCTTTTTCCCTTTCTTTCACGAACAGAATCGAGCCTGCCGTTGTCTCCGCCATTGTCGCTGGTAAGGAGCTCGCCACCGCCCAAAATCGCCATGGCCGAACCATTTTTGACCTCGGTCTTGGCCTCTTCGGTGTCGCAAGACCTCAAGCATCGCATCCCGGCGCTTCTCGGAGCTCAACCTGTTGCCGGACGTCACCGCACCGAGCTCCAAGTGCCGCCACCCCTTCTTCTCTGCTGCCGGCCGCTTCCGGAGCTCCTCCACTGCCGTCGAGCCCTCAGTGATGATCCCCTTCCCCTCCTCTCTCTTTTGTGCCAAGCGCCATCGCAATCCGTGCCCATTTGCACCGATCCGGCGAAGCTCCGGCCGCCTCGCCGCCGTTTGTCCGTGCCAGCGTCGCTGGTCGAGCTGTCCGTCGCCCCCTTTCAAATCTCGGCCGCCGATCTCTAATCCGACAGCTCGGATTAGAGGGGCGCATACCCCTTCGCCTCGGTCCACCATGAACCCATGGACTAGCAATTAGGCCGTAGTCCACGGGCTCGTAAACCTTTTTCATCGAATTTTCTATTGAAGAATAAATCCAGAATTGTTTATTGGCATCATATTTCATTTTATAGTATAAACAAATTCATTTTATTCTCGGAAATTAACTAAAATTTATAGTTTAGCCCCTGGAACTTCAAAAGCTCAATACTTTTTGCTCGTAACTCCATTTTAGACGTGTAGAATCTTTTTATAGGGTTTTTACCTAGTTTTAGTAATGTTTGGTGTACTCTTCTTAGAGTTTGCTTTTGTGTGTTTTTCTCGGTATTTTGTTTAGGAGCTGAGCAGTCAAGTAATCTCCAAGACCAAGCTTTTGAGGATTTTGAGCAACCCTGCATCGAAGGCAAGTGTCCTTGAACATTTTGCCCCTATTTTAGGATTCTTACGTAGATGTTTATCCTTCAAATGCATGCTTGTCTAATTTGAAATCCTATGTTAGGGTTTACTAGTTTTTGAATGAAAATTCCTTGTCGCCGTTGATGGATCATGGGGTAAAATGGGTAGAATATGCTAGTGTTGTCATGGTTGGGAAAATGTTAGTATTGACTAATGATTATGCAACAAGAATAGGAAAGGGTAATTTTGTAGCAACATGGTATAGGGATCCCAACAGAATGGTTGTTTGATGATGGTGCAGGAATGCACGTGTGCTGGTGGTGCACAGTTGGTTGTGGTTGTTTCTATGTGGGCTCTAAAGGACCGGTTCTTGAACATGTAACCAAGTTATTTCCGCACAACCATGAGGCCTATATGGGCATGGTCTGACCAACTAATTAGCCACCCATCTAATTCTGTGAGCACCATTGGACGGTTAAGTGGCACAAGAGTGGGCTTCTACAGTGATGGAATCGTCTGTTAGCGGTGAAACCTCAATGGGTGCTTGAAGGTTAGTGGGAGCTTTGTAAAGGCCTTATAGTGAGACCCCAACTTCACACCCTGGAAGTGTGAAGCAACACAGGAATCACAACTCATGGGAAAAGTTGTGCGAACTCTGTAGAGTATCAAATTGATCGATCAGTCGTGCTCACGGTTAAGAGCAAACTTGGACTTCTTCAGGATTAGTTGGGATCAGGGTTGGTATGGTTGGTCGGGTAGCCGGGTGATGGAATTACCTGGTGAGTCTTGGTAGTCAGATGGAATCCGATGTGTCATTGCTTTTTGTTATAGTTGACTCTTCACCTAGTAAATAGGATGCTTGATGTTGATGTCATAGGTCATAGTTGCTTAGTGTAGTTAACCTGTATCTATCCTTTCCTTGACTTGAGCCCCATAGCATATTTTCAATACACTTGCGGAGTACATTTTGTACTCACTCCCGTTGTCCCTCTTCTTGCATTCTACCGCTGTTCAGAAGCCATCTTTGATGCTGCAAACTTCGATGAGGATGACTTCAACGCGAAGTTGCTGTTCTAGGCTAGTGTGCCCCTGGTTCACGCCTCTGAAAGATGGTAGCACCACTGGCGCTGAAGACCTCTTTTTTAGTTCTGCTGTATTTTCTTTTAAACCCTCGGGTCCTTTTGTAATAAGTTAAGTATCGTTGTAATAATGGCACTGTGATGATACACTGATGATGTAGCACATGTATGAAAACTTGATCCTAGCATACATGTGTTGTGCCTGGTTTTGTTTCTTTAAAACTGGGTGTTACAGAAGTGGTATCAGAGCCGTGTTGATCGTAGGACGCAACCTAGATAGAAAGGGCATGCTAAGGACCTATGTTTGTACAAACTAATTTTGTAAAATTATTTCCTTTCAGTTTTTCCTCTGCTTGTCTATTACTCTTTACAAAACTGTTACTAATTTTTTGTCTTCTTCAAAATTTTAGATGGCTCTCTCAAAGATCACTCCACGCAAGCGCGTGTTGGTTCCTGAGGTGGTGGTCCCTGCTGGTGCAGTCTGGAGGCACCAACCCCCAGCTGAGTTCTACTCCAACGGACATTTGCTGGCTACTTTGCCCGCACGCTATGGTATCTGCTCCAGGGACTTGGCTACCATGATGCTCCACTCTTCTGGGGAATCGGAGTCCCACTTGGAGGCCGTGGTTACTCCTGGTCACGGAGGTGACCATGTTTGAGAAGCCCTCCGACGATGGTCTTTGCCGAGTTTGTCGAGTTCACACTGCCACCGCCCTTAGAGCTACGTTCGAGGCAGGGATTGAGGATGTTGCTCGCCAGGCTCTGGCTGTTCTTTGCAGGGAGAACAGACAGAACCTCTGCCACACCCAGTTCGAGAAGTTCCTCCAGTGCCCGTCTGATAGCTTGGAGGTTATCTTCGTGCCCATCAACAATGAGCCAGATCTCCATCTGAGAGAGCAGGTCCGCCTCACCGCCGCCCTGTACATCGAGCTAGACAGAGCACTCGATGATCTGGAGTTTATGCACCAGCACCACGCCGAGCACGAGCAGATGATCCATGAGCTGGAGATGCTACTGGAGGACCTCGACCAGCTCCCTCTCCTCGAGGAGGCTTCCCCAGTACCTGTGGCTGCACCGCCCCGCTCCCCTCTGCGTAAGAAGCTCTGTCAGGCAGATGCAGCATGCCCTTCAGGCACAGCAGGTGAGGAGTAGAGTTGAGCTAGGAGGATATCCTTAGCTGAATAAATCATTTAGTCTCGTGTGTCGTTTGTGCTAGTGTGTGCTTGTGTTTGAGTCTGTTGTGTGAACCTTGCTATGAGTTAGATCTTTGCTTGAGTGTTGGTGTAGTGTGGGGGTTTCCCTTCTACATGGCATCAGTTATTATTATAATAATAGTTGGGAGTCCTTTCATCCTGTTTCTTTCCATTCCAATCTGTTCTTTTCTATTCTTATCTTGTTTTCCACCCTTGCTTTTCTCTTATGCTTCCCCGCTCGTACCCTGGCGACCAGCCGATGGTGAACACTAGGCGCAACAGTAACGTCAACGACAACACAAACAACAACGTCAACAATAACGACAACGACAATGTCAATGACAACACCAATGGCAACGCCGCCAACCTGCGTGATCTTCCACCCGTGCCACCTTTGATGGATGCCAATCAAGTGATGGCCATCCTCCAAGGTTTGGTTTCGGCTATCAATCAGCAACCTCAAGCTTAGCAAGCACCACCACAGCAACCGCAATCCAGGCTCAGGACTTTCTTGAGCACTTAGCCACCCACTTTCTCTCAGGAAGTGGAGCCCATGGAGGCAGATGGCTGGCTAAAGACTATAGTAGGCAAGCTACAGATAGCTCAATGTAATAGAAGGGAGAAAGTTTTCTTTGCATCCCATCAACTGGTTGGACCAGCTCAAGAGTGGTGGACAGATTACACTACCGCTCACGGGAATCCCCAGGAAATCACTTCGGCAGAGTTCTAGGATAACTTCCATGCACACCATGTCCCCAATGGTGAAGTAAAGTTGAAGAGGAGGGAGTTCCTTAGTCTGAAGCAAAGACCCTTTGGCAGTAAGGGAATACCTCACCAAGTTCACCCATCACGCTTACTATGCCCCCAATGACATGGATACGGATGAAAAGAAACAATATTGCTTCCTGGAGGGTCTCAACGCTACTTTACAGTATGCCCTCTCAGCCAATTAGTACCCCAGTTTCTAGAAGCTGGTGGACAGAGCGTTCATCATGGAGAACAAACGTCAGAACCTAGGAGAAGAGCGCAAGCACAGTCTGCAGGGTCAGTTTTCTATCAGTAACACCCAGCCCCGCTTCAACCCTCCTGCCACCGGCCCTATGTTCCACCATAGAGGGCAGAATCAATAATAGAGACCACCACAGAAGATGCCAAATAAGGTTGCAGGATCATACAAGCCACCCATACAGCAGCAACAATAGCAGCAGTCTCGCCCCAACTTCCAGCAACAACAGCGACCCAACACCAACAACCAGCCCCAGCAGCAAAACCGTGCAGGTCAGGGGTCAGGTAACATTGGCCCGTGTTTTAGTTGTGTCAACTTTGGGCACCTTGCCAACAAATGCCCCAAGAAGCACCAGGGCCAAGCACAGTCCCAGGGTAACAATCAGCAGTATCAACCTCGACAGAATGCGATGCATGGTCGCGTCAACCATATTGCAGTGGAGGAAGCTCAGGATACTCCTGACGTAGTACTGGGTATGTTTTCTGCCAACTCTCACCCTGCTACAGTATTATTTGATTCTGGTGCTACGCATTCTTTCATATCATCTTAGTTTGTGAATACATGTAAATTACCAAGAGCATTAATGAAAAATCAGGTGCTAGTTAGTTCTCCTAGAGGAGAAATGGAATCAAGGTATGTATGTCCTAAAATAGGTATATGCATAAGGGGGTTAGACTTTCTTGCCAACCTCATCATTCTGGAGTCCAAGGGAATTGATATCATTCTGGGAATGGACTGGTTGACCAAGTACAAGGGAGTCATCGGATGTGCTACAAAGTTAGTACAGTTGACACACACAGATGGTACTAAGGTGAAATTTTAAGCCACAACGGAGTCAACTATCAATGCCAGTCTTAACAAAGCCAATGCAGTAGAAGATAGCAGAGTGGTCAGTGAATTCCCTGACGTCTTCCCGAAGGATTTGCCAGGTATGCCACCTGATCGTGAAATTGAATTCATCATTGAATTAGTACCTAGAACAGCTCCTATATACAAGAGACCATATAGAATGGATGCCAATCAGTTGGTTGAGCTCAAGGACCAAATCCAAGAGCTACTAGACAGAGGGTTTATCCGCCTTAGTTCTTCACCCTGGGGAGCCCCAGTAATCTTCGTTCCGAAGAAGGATGGTACACAAAGGATCCTCTACCCCGCATTGAAGATCTGTTTGACTAGCTGAAAGAAGTGTGTGTGTTCTCCAAGATCGATCTTCAGTCCGGGTATCATCAACTGAAGATTTGTACCTCGGATATTCCAAAGACTGCATTTGTTACTCAGTACGATCTATACGGGTACACAGTGATATCTTTCGGGTTGACCAATGCCCCATCTTACTTCATGTATCTGATGAACAAGGTCTTCATTAAGTATTTGGACAAGTTTGTTATGGTATTTATTGACGATATCCTGGTTTACTCTAAGAATGAGGAAGAGCATGAGGAACATCTAAGTATGGTATTGCAGAAGCTTAGAGAAAACCAACTGTATGCAAAACTGAGCAAATGTGAGTTTTGATTCAAGGAAGTTCCCTTTCTTGATCACGTTATTTCAGCAGGAGGTGTGTCTGTGGATCCATCCAGAGTACAAGGATGTTTTGAATTGGAAACCACCGTAGAATGTTTCGGAGATCCAAAGTTTTCTGGCTTTAGCAGGTTACTATTGCTGGTTTATAGAAGGTTTCTCCAAGATAGCGAAGCCAATGACAGAACTATTAGAAAAAGGAGCAGAGTTCAAGTGAACAGCTGTTCAAGAATCCAGTTTCAATGAGTTGAAGTAAAGGTTAACCTCAGCTCCAGTTTTGATCATGCCAGATACTCAGAAGCCATTTTCTGTATATTGCGATGCATCTCGTCAAGGTTTGGGTTGTGTGCTCATGCAAGAGGGTTATGTAGTAGCATATGCATCCAGGCAGTTAAAGAAGCATGAAGAGAATTACCTGACACATGACTTGGAGCTAGCCACAATGGTTCACGCACTCAAGATTTGGAGGCATTATCTGATAGGTCAAAGATGTGAGATCTATTCAGATCATAAGAGCTTGAAGTATACCTTCACTCAGCCGGATCTTAACCTCAGACAACGCAGATGGCTAGAGCTTATCGAAGACTATAATTTGGGACAACTATCACCTAGGAAAGGCAAACGTAGTGGTTGATGCCTTGAGCAAAAATTCTCAGATGAATGCAATAACTCTTCAAGAGATGAGTCCCGATCTATGCAAGGAGTTCGAGAGGATGAATTTGGGTATGGTGTGCAACATCGAGATAGTTGCGATGGAAATTGACTCAACGCTTCAAAAAGATATAAGAAAGGGTCGGCTTAAGGATGAAAATATTTTGGTAATCAAGCAGCTTATTAAAGTTGGCAAAACCCTAGATTTCTCTAAAGATGAGCAAGGCACAGTGTGGTACAAGCAAAGGATTTGTGTTCCGGACATAAAAGCTATTTGGGATACAATTTTAAAGGAAACTCATGATTCAGCATATTCTATTCACCCAGGGAGTACCAAAATGTATCAGGATCTTAAAGATCAGTATCGGTGGTACGGAATAAAATGAGTAGTAACAGATATGTGGCTTTGTGTGATATCTGTCAGCAAATGAAAGCTGAGCATCAAAGACCAGCAGGACTGCTACAGCCATTAAAAATACCTGAATAGAAGTGGGAAGAAATCAGCATGGACTTCATAGTGAGTCTATCGTGAACGCAATCAGGATATGATTCCATATGGGTCATGGTTGACCGGTTGACAAAAGTGGCTCACTTCATTCCAGTCAAAGAATCCTATCGAGGTCCAAAGCTAGCTGAGTTATATATGTCTAGAATTGTGTATCTGCATGGAGTACCCAAGATAATTGTATTTGATCGTGGCAGTCAGTTTACCTCATGATTCTGATAGCATCTACATGAATCCATGGATCCGAGGTTGAATTTCAGCTCAACATATCACCCGCAAACTGACAGACAAACAGAAAGAGTAAACCAAATCCTCGAAGACATGTTATGAGCATGTGCACTGAAGAATGGTAATAGTTGGGACAAGAATCTGCCGTATGCGGAATTCTCGTACAATAACAGTTATCAAGCTAGTCTCAAATGTCTCCTTTTGAAGATTTATATGGAAGAAAGTGTAGAACCCCGTTATTCTGGAACCAAACTGGAGAAAGCCAAGTTTTTGGTCCAGAAGTTCTGAGAGAAGAAGAAAGACAAGTGCAAGAGATCAGAGATAATCTAAAGACTACTCAATCAAGACAAAAGAGTTATGCAGATAATCGACGTAGAGAACTGACTTTTGAAGTAGGAGACTTTGTGTATCTCAAAGTATCACCAATCAAAGGTCTATGCAGATTCAAGGTCAAAGGCAAGCTTTCACCTCGGTATATTGGTCCGTACAAGATTTGGGAAGACGAGGAGAAGTAGCTTATCAGCTGGACCTACCACCTCAACTCTTGGAAGTACATGATGTTTTCCATGTGTCACAGTTGAAAAAGTGCTTGAGAGTTCTCGAAGAGCAGTTACCAGTAGAGGAACTGGATGTGAGAGAAGATCTCTCCTACTCAGAATATCCGGACAAGATTCTTGATATGTCAGAATGGGTAACCAGAAACAGACGAGTCCGTATGTACAAGGTATAGTGGAAGCATCATTCAGAAAAGGAAGCGACTTGGGGAAGAGAAGATGATCTGAAGACTGAGTTTCCCCAACTCTTCTCCGATCCTTCTGAATCTCGAGGGCGAGATTCAGCCTAAGGGGGATAGGTTTGTAATACCCTAAAATTCAATTTTTGCAATAATTTAATATTTTGTTAGAAATTTAATAGGTGTTGCAAATTTGTTCTTTAGAAGAAAATAATTTCTAAATTTAAATTGACATAGGTTATATAAGATTGTTGCATTCATGCCATCTTAGTTGCAATAGGTTTTTATGCGTGGAAAAAATTTGCAAAAATTCGCTAGAAATCGCTCGTTTAAAACTCCTTTTGAAATTTGTTCAAAATCTAAAAAATAGGTTTTTAATCTTGGAAAAGAGCTTGGGCCAAAGTTCCTTTTCTCCCTTGCCCATTCATCCTTCCTCTCACTCCCTTCCTTCCTCTCCCGAGCGGGCCACCCTTTTTCTCTCCCGCAATGGCCCAAGCCGCCGAGCCGGCCTCACCACCTCATCTCACCGCCTGAAGGACCCCCTCCCAGCCGAGTCGGCCCCCGCCCGAGTCAATCCACCTCCCCGCCTTGTCTCGCCCTCATGTGGGTCTGACCCGAGCTGAGCTTAGCCGCCCGCACCCGAGTCACGGCTCGCCTTCCTCTTCCTCCGGGCGCCGAACCCAAGCGCCCACAAATCCGCTGGCCGTTTCAAAATCCAAGCCTCCCTGCGCCTCAATTCTTCAATCAAATCACATGGTCATGATCCCCTCCCTTCCATCTCTTGATTTTGACCGTTTCCCCCTTCATTCTCCTCTCTTAAGTATGGAAACCGACGCTTTATTGCCAATTAAGGTGCTGGCCATCTCTCCCCAAATCCGACCCCTCCTCTCCCTCTCTCGTGCATATAAGCTCCCCATCATCTCCATTGTGAGGTTCCCCACCTGTTCCACCCTTTTTCCCTTTCTTTCACTCACGGAATCAAGCCTATCGCCGTCTCTGCCATTGTCGCCACTAAGGAACTTGCCGCCGGCCAAATTCTCCATGGCCAAACGATTTTTGACCTCAGTCTTGGCCTTTTCGATGTTGCAGGACCTCAAGCATCACATCCCGGTGCTTCTCGGAGCTCCTCCCACCACCAAACATCGATGCACTGAGCTCCAAGTGCTGTAGCCCATTCTTCTCTGTTGCCGACCGCTTCCAGAGCTCCTCCTCCACCGCCGAGCCCTCAGTAATGATCCCCTTCCCCTCCTCTCTGTTTTGCGCCAAGCGCTGTTGCAATTCGTGCCTGTTTGTGCCCATCCGGTGAAGCTCCGGCCGCCCCGCCACCGTTGGCTACCGTTCGTTCGTGCTAGCGCTGTCGACCGAGCCATCTGCCACTCCCTTTTAAATCTTGGCCGTCTATCTCTAATCCAACGGCTCGTATTAGAGGAGCGTATACCCATCGCCTCGATCCACCATGGACCCGTGGACTAGCCATTAGGCCGTGGTCCACAGGCTCGTAAACCTTTTTCACCGAATTTTCTATTGAAGAATAAATCCAGAATTATTTATTGGCACCATAATTGCATTTTCCAGTATAAAAACAATTCGTTTTATTCTCGAAAATTAACTAAAATTTGCAGTTTAGCCCCTAGAACTTCAAAAGCTCAATACTTTTTTGCTTGTAGTTCCATTTTAGGAGATTTTCACACCCAAATATTCATAGCGACGTGTAGAATATTTTTATAGGGTTTTTACCTAGTTTTAGTACTGTTTGGTGTACTGTTCTTAGAGTTTTCTTAGGACCCCACACAGGAACAAGCACAACCAATCACTTGCCGCCGTTTTCACATTAGAACTTGAGCCACTAAGGAAATGATCTCCATATCCCTGTACAAGCTTGCGGGTCAATAAGCTTGAGCCACCAATGGCTCAAGGTGCTGGCGAGTCACCAAGACTCCAACGTGCTGGCGTACCACTTGATACAATGTAGGAATACTACTTTATCCACTCTCTAGGCAGCAACACCTAGCAATAACACTCTTTAATCTTGTAAACACTAATCACTCTCTAATAATGGGCTTAATTATCTTAAATGATCACTTTAATTACTTTGATGGCTTAGATGTCTTTTCAAGTGTATGTGAGTTTTCATAGACTCCAGCACCATCAAATGATTGAGTGAAGGGATATTTATAGCCTCAAGCACATAGACTAGCTGTTACCCCAATGGCTCAACTTTACTATATACATCAAATGATCCGGTTTAAACATCATTGTACTCACCAGATCCAGCGTGTACATCCTTCAAAAATTAGCCATTGGAACTCAACTCAGAACCATTTATGAACACTAGACATTCCGGTGTTTTCTTCACTTGATCACCGGACCATCTGGCGTGTTGCCTTGAGCCTAAATGAGCCACTGAAATCTTCTCTGCAAGAATTGCTCTGGCGTGTTGAACTTCTGAGTTTTGGACCATCCGGTGCGTTGACCTTCAATCTTCAACACTTGGACCCTTCTCTGCAACAAATACTCCAGCGCATACCATCCGGTGAGTGCAACACAATGTACAGGAGCTTCCAGTGAGTTCAACTCCTTTTGCCCTAATGCAAAATGCTCCAGTTTTTCTAAGTGCCGAGCACCGGACCATCCGGTGAGGTATTTCTCACCCTCTGTTAGAAATACTCTGGTGTGTACACCCTGGACATCACCAGACCTTCCATTGAGTATAATCTTCTCTAATGCGTTCTAACAAAAATACTCTAGGGTGTACAAATGACCCAGCGCTGTACCTACTGGTGTAGTCAATTTTCCTAGGACTCCTCCAATTAACCTAATCTTTGTCCCGGCTGTGGTAGCTTCTTCATGTATTTCATTCATGAGACATACTAAATTATATACTTGAGAAGCATATTAATCACATCGACTATATTGTCATTAATCACCAAGATCATATTACATGCCCTCAGAAGGCCATGTTCACGACACCAGCACCACTGGCGTTGTGTCCTTGCTGGCCCGGACAGGGAAGGGAGGCTACTGCTACGGCTACTCTGCCTCCTTGCTCGTATGGTCCTTAGGATTGGCCACCTGGCTATTCCTCTCCTGCCCTTCAGCCTCCGCTGCCCCTATCCTCCCAGGCCGTTGTGCCGCACAAGGCTCCATAATAGCAGATGTTCTGTGAGATCACCGAACATGCCTCCATCCTCGGCACCAGCCACGCCTGATTCCGCCAAAAGCCCATCGAGTCACCGCCTGCTCCTCTAGATCTATGGGCGGCGAGGCTGGATCTGTGGCCGACATGTGGAGGTGTGGATAGGACGGCTGACTGGATGGAGGGCGGTGCCGATGGCCGCCGGTGAGCATGGGGCGATGCGGATAGGTAGCTCACACGTGTCCAAAAGGACTTATCGGGCCTGTGTGGCATGGGCCCGGCTACGAATGGCCTGGTTATGGCATGGCCCGACAAGCCCGCTAAGTTAGACAGGCCATGCTGGGCTGGCCTGCGTGCGCGCCCTCGACCCACGGCACGGTCGTTAGCCATCGTGTCATGTCGGGTTGGCCTAGGCACGGTTACGGCCCGACGGCACGGCGGGCCCGGCAGGCACAGTGGAGGGACGACAGCACAACAGGCGCGGTGGGCATGGTGGAGGCACCACGCACGGCCGGCCCAGTGGGAACAATTGAGGCACGGGGCACGATGGAGGCACAGCCAGCCGGCCAACACTTTAAAAAAAGAAAAAAATTAAATAATAGGCAAAAAAGTCAAAAAAAAAATATATAGAAAAATAGATAAAAATGAGCTTTATTGATTGGTTGCCTCATTAAAAAACCTTTTTACTAGAAGGAAAAAAGAGTACAACATTTGCTCCAAAAATTACATGGTTTCTTTGGAAACCCCAGAATTTTGCTTACAATATTTAATATGCTTCCTCAAGTGTGCCGTTCCATTTGTATACCTGCACCTAATTCATTTCTACATTTATTACACTTAGCAAATCTTACCAGATCACTGTTAATTTCTCTAAAGACCTTTCTAAATGTTGCCATACCCATGACCATACACACGAATTCTTGACGTATTGATCCATGAATGAAAATATAGAATTATTTTGTTGAAGTGGGCAAGTGGCTTTGGCTAGCAAGTACCTTTGTTGTTCACTAGGAGGGAGTTTGGGATGGTGGCTCCATGAGTGGCTTGTGCCTATTTATAGGCCAAGATGAGAGATTGCGAGGTGGGTGGTAGATCCCGGTCGTTTTTGAAAAAATAAAAAAAAATCATGAAAAATTGAAAAAAATCAGAAATAATAAGGACACATAATTAATTCTAAAAATGAGGTTTATTGATAGGTTGCCTAATTTAAAACTTTTCTAGCAAAGGAAAAAAGAGTACAACCTAGCTCGGAAAATTAAAAATTACACATTCTCATCAACATCTAGATACAAATTTTTGAATGAAGCTTCAAGCTCATTGTTCTCTGCAATGTGTTGCATTAATAATTTAGCTTGTTCCCAGTCTTTTACTATAGTGAGCATTTCTACCAACTCACTTGGCAGAGTTGTTCTTCTCTCCTCAATTATCCTTCCAGTAAGACTGAAGGCATCCTCAGAAGAAACTATAGATACATAAATTGTTAACAAATCTCATACTAACAATGAAAGCATTGGATAATTCACCTTGTGCTCATGGCACCATTGCAGTATGTTAAAGTTTTCTTATTCATAGCTGACAATGTCACTGTCGATGAAGGTAGTTAGCTCCCCTCCTGATCTTGGATTCCAGCACTCGTAGATGATTGTGATGAAGAGTCTAAATTTCTTGATGAAGAACCTCCACCAAATTTTTTTTCCCTATGTTTACGTCTTCTTACTTGTTGTTGGTGCTAATTGAGGTCGTTGCAGGCAAACTCTGCCATACTTTTTTTCATATTTACCATAAACTTTGAATAAATTAGAATGAACATTAGTATAATAATTAGAATAATCGTGGCCAAGAGCATCACCTAGAATTGAGATAACACTATAGAAAGCTGCAATTTTAGCTCTAACATCTAAAATAAAGGCAAATGTGTACAACAAAGGAATTTCTTTCTAATACTATAAGAATTTAGATTTCATAGGAACTACACAATCTCTTAGAAGATTGTCATTTTCATAGCTGTTTAAATGATTAGCAATTTCAACAATATTATGCACTACTAAGTAAGATGATGGATAATAAACTCCTGATAAACTCATAATTGAATCATAAAAATTTCAGAAAGCTCTAGTATCCTTCCAGCAACATACCAATGCACTTCTGTGAGTAAAGTGTGACCCCCATGCTGATGATAGTATGTATGAATAAACACATCAAATATGTTCTTATATGGTACAATATTTTTTAGCATTAAGAAAGTAGAGTTTCATCTTACAGACATGTCCACAGCAAACTTACTTAGATACACCCATTGGAACACAGTATTATATACTGCAATTATTGGTTAGAGGAGTTCACAGAAGATATTGCAATACAAAATTCTTCTAGGTATTGCGACAACCTCTTCAAACCGAATTTTATTATAAGATCGATAATATAACAAGCACAATGTTGATGTAACAAGAAAGATTTAGCATATGTACTAAACAACAGAGTACGAATATCCATTGTCCAGAGTTTGCACCGCCATTATCTAAAGTGATAGAAAATATTTTATTTGTGACACCAAAGTCTTAAACTATTTGAGATATTTTTTCAGCAATTTTCACTAGTATTGCGTTGTCAATCAATCGGTGTCACACCCTGATTTTCAGATTCCTCAAATTTCTAAATTTGAATTAAGTTTATTAATTGTTTGAATGCATTCATGCTAATAAATAAGCATTTAGGTTTATTTTGGCTCTTGGTTTTTATTTGGATTTACTGGATTTTATTTGAGCTCATTTGGAGTTATTAGAATTTATATGAGTTAAATCTATTTTTCAAGATTTCAAAATGTGTTCATGAGTATAAAATATTTTTGGCTTCTAAATTATTTCAAAACCTTGCAGGAATTAGTTTTTTGGAATTTTGGGCTTTATCTGTTATTTAATTGAACTCTATTGTTTTCCTTCATTTTCTAAAATTCGCAAACCAAAAATGAAAATCCTAAACCCTAAGCCCGGACCTCCTTCCCTCTTTTTGGCCCATCCGCCAGCCTAAGCTGGCATGTTGCCACCAAGGTTTAGGCGGTAACCGAAAAAGCGCGGTAACCGCGGTAACCGTCCAAAAATTCAAAAAAAATTCAAAGAAAATTCATTCGGCAAATTTTGAATTTTTGCGAAAAAATCGGATTTTTTGGGTCTCGGTAACCAGTCGGTTTGGTTTGGACCGGTTACTGAGCGGTTTGCTCTAGAATTCGAGCGGTTTTCTCGGTTATCGACAGGTCGAAAACCGAGCGCATTTGTGCGATTACCGAGCGATTTTTAGCGGTTACCGACATGTGTGGATGCATTTTCAATAATTAAGGTGTAAATCATAATAAAAAAATAATTGGCCACTAAATCATGAGGAAAAATAGTATATAACCATCATATGTTTTCTAATATCATATAAAAATTTGGCATGACCTTTGCTAATTTTTTTATGTTTCGAAGGCAACAAACAGATAGTAATAGCAATTGAAGCACGAACATATAATTATTGTTTCGAATATATGCGTATATTACATATGCAGCGCCTGAAATTAATAAATATTTATGGAATTATCATGACCTTCGAAAGGAAATCTGCATCACCTTTAGAACCACCAGCTTGGGGGCCGATTGCATTCGGCCATATTGTACTCATCGGTGGACATTAGCATTAGCCGTCGTGTCGATAGTAACTCTGCTTTGAACTCAGCCCAAGTTTGTCCTGTCCATGCAGAAGTGGTTGACCATTGTCCTTGCAAAGTGGCATAAAACTCAGGGTCTTGCCACTCATAGACCCACTGAATAGGAGGCTCTGAATGAGCATTGGGGGCAGGATAGTGGTACGGATACGATCCAAAACTACTCTCCATGCCATAGCTGCTGGAATAGCTCGCACTATCTTGTGGTCCATTGTGGCCACCATGTGTTATATGCCTTGGTGAGGATGGAGCACCGTGATCCTGATCTTGCATGGCATGTGAAAACTGACTCTCACCAGTGACTTGCACAGGAGGAACGACAGATGTTTGGCCTGGATGAGCATCACCGCCCTGACCATCATCATCACCGCTGTCAGTCATTGAGCTGCTGTCATTTGATTCTTGGTAAGTTGGGCTCTTTGGGTCACTATTCGTGCTCTCATCGCTTTGCACTTGTCTTTTGCCCTTGCCCTTAGTCCTCTTGCTCTTCTTTCTTTGCGTCATTTGCTTCTTCCTCTTTCCCGTGTGTGTGTCACCAACCGTTGTAGCAGCCCATTGTTGCAAGTCAGGTGTGTTCACTGTGTCTGTCACCAGGTGAGTAGGCAAGGGTACGTCGCTATCTGTGTCCTCCTCGTCAAGCTCAGGGGCTGCATTTGATCTCCCGGTCTCCATCCAGTCCCAGAGCGGATTGTTATCCTCATTCAATGTGAGCTCCATAAGCCGCTGAAATGGATCATCATCAAGAGTTGACCTGATACCTGCATCCAAGTTGTTCTGTATTCTCAGGTTGTAGTTGACATACACCAACTTATGGAGCTTCTTGTAGCTTAATCGGTTGTGAACTTTGGTGTGGATGAAAGCAAATGTACTCCAGTTCCTCTCACAACCACTAGATGAGGCGCACTGTGACACTAGGCGTCTAGCAAGCATTGATAGTGTAGGTGTAGATGAACCAAACATGGACCACCAATGCGCTGCAAGTAGGTATAGTGATATGAGGCTCAGAAAAGTAAGTATAGTGATATGAGGCTCAGATAGATATGTAAAAATCTTCGTACCCGGATGAGTCCTGCCGTCACAAGCCATCCGTGCAGCTAGAGGACCTGAGAATGAGAGAGACTTTGTCCGATACGTTTCAGCCTCAATAAGTGCTTCCGCGGCAGTAGTAACATCAGTCAGCCGCTCAAATGCCTCACGGAGATCTTCGAACAAGGTTGGACCTGTGCCATACGCGTAGTGCGTGCGGGGGTTCAAAGCGGCCGCTGCAAGTTGACGATCAAAACATTAGTACTAAAAGCATTAGAAACACAAGCATTTGAAAAGTGGTAGGAGTGTATTACCGGCATTCATGTATGTCCCATTGGCTAGATCATTCATTCTACGATCGACAATTGCCATGTACTTATCCAAAGAATCCCTATCATTCTTATACAATGATTCATACTCATGCTTCACAATGGTGTATCTCAGGAGCACCTCACTCAATGTTGGCACTTTGTCCTGATCCGCAAAACGGAGGAATGCATACAATGGCTGGACGAAATCAACAACCATTTTTAGATTGTCCCACCATGGTAAGCTGGATAGGCAACTATGTGCATATCTTCCAATATCAGAACTAATGTATCGAGACTGCTGGAGCTCACTAGATGCCATCCATTGCATGAACCTGTCCTTTCGTCGTAGAAAGCTATCAAGAAATAGGTAGTTAGTTCCAAATCTTGTGGCATTCCACCTCACCAACTCTCCACCAATTGCTGCCTTCATCATTTCATGTAGTTTCGAATGATTGTACAGCCATCGTGATATAGCCCTTGCACTTTGGATGACAGTGTCGTGTTCTCTAAAATCGCCAACCGACTTCAACATTAAATTTATCGTGTGTGCCACACAAGGCTGCCACGCGATAGCAGGATATTCCCTTCTCAAAACCTGGCATGCCTTCTTATAGTTGGACCCGTTATCAGTCACAATCTGTACAATATTTTCTGGACCTAAATCAGTTACCACTGCTCTTATCTCCTGCAATAAAAGAATGAACCATATAAATATGCAACAATTTAAATACTATGTTACCAACTAAGAAAAATAATATACCTTATTCAAATATTTAGCATCTTGACTGTAGCCGGTCGCATCAACAGACTTGTAAAAAAACATACGACCATTGCAATATATGAGGAAATTAATAATGCTCATGTGCGTCGGTCCCGTCCACGAATCGCACATTACAGTAACACCATATTCTGGCCATTCTAGCTTCCACTTGTCAAATATTTTCTTTAAAGCATTTTCGTTCTCGTCCAGATACTTACCATCTATATCCCGCCCTGTTGGAGATGGTACACCCTCGCCTGTTACAGAACAAATGATCATACCTCAAAAAGAAATAAGTATGACAATAATAAATTCATTACACACTAAATCACTCACCCCATTTTTGTGTTTCTTTAACTGCAGCGATAAAGAATGCATCGTCCGCCCTTCTGCCAGGAATGCCTGAAGTGTGAAAAAATTTGGACCATGCCACACCAATAGCTTCCTTCGCTTTCTTTCCCTTGGCACTCCATGACCCGGTGTCAATCCTCGGTTGCACAGGGGCTTTTGCTAAAGCAACATTGTAATCCCGGACACTTGGTGGTGGCTCCCTTGTTGACGATGCTCTTCTAAGCATCCTCTTTAATACAGATCCCCCTCTGTCAGTACCACTACCACCTCCATGCTCGTAGGACTCGCCTGACCTCCTCCTAAACTCTTCCTCATCCCTCGATTGACCTACGGCACGCTGCACCTGTTCCTCTTCCGTGTCCTCATTGTCGCTTGTCAAATCTACTTGAACTCTAGCTGATTCTTGCCTCCGAAGCCTCTCGTCTGCCTTTCCCTTCCTCTTATCTTTTGCCCTATCTAGCTCACGTCTGAAATAATCTCGTACATCTGGAGGCACCCTATCACAGTGTACAACATTTGATCCGCGCCCTGCCAAATGTTCTTTCAATCTTGTGGCACCACCGCCTTTCTTCGACTTATTGCAATAATTACACCTAAAACCCGGAGCCAAATTGTCCCCATGCTGCCATACCACATCTTTATCTGTCATTGACTAGTTTGCAATTTCTCTGTATGAAGAAATAATCTCGAAGGTTAGCCTACTAATACATATGCCAACATGTGTTCAAATCGTTACCCAACTCAATTGAACAAAAATTGTCAATGCTTACCTAACTAATAAACTAATTTGACCGCATATTAGCATCATATACACCTACATAACCGATTATGTACCACATATGTTACCATCATTCACATGTACATGAACAATTCAATGTAATAAGGTCTATAGCTCAACGATTCACCCGAGCTCAACACCGAACAATGCATTTCACATGAAAGAACTACTACACAGTTCATAACCGAAGTAATAATGCATTGCATCGTCAAAATAACATGCTACCGACAGCTACATTGCTAAAATCGAGCTAACTACATCGGTTACCGACCAATAATGAACAAAAATCGAGTCCTTTTTAACGGTTACCGAATAGGGGAAAACGGTTACCGACGGTGCTCCACTCTCCGCGCCCGAGCAGGTGACGACGTCGGTTACCGAATGAAGTCGGTCGGTAACCGAGGTGAAGCGGTCGGTTACCGAACCTTCACCGCCGGAGTCGCTCCTTCTTCCACGGATTCGGTCGCCCGGTCGCCGAAGCCGCTCTAGCAGCTCGTGAACTCGCGATGGGGAAAGTGATTGCAAGCCTGGACGCGCTGACCGGCGCCACCTTATCCTTTCGCCGTGGGCCACAAATGGGCCAGAGTATACTGTTCATTCGGCCCAGAACAGAAACGAGCCCATTAGAAATATGCCCGCACTTTGCTCATCAATTTGGATGTCGAAACGATATTTTTTTTCAAGTTTCGTTTTCACAGATACTCTTAAAATTACCTCTAGTTTTTTATCAGATTTTTTTTTGGATTTTTTTTTTCAATTTCGGTTTGAATTATTTGAATTCAAATTCGGTAACCGAACGATTTCTGAAATCGAGCCGCAGCGGGAAGGTCGGTAATCGCGCATTTTGGGCGGTTACCGTCGCATTTTTGAACCCTGGTTGCCACCGCTCGCATGCCTGCTCTTCTGCATAGGTTGCACGCTGGCTTGTCTTGCACCGGTCTGCCCTCAACGATCGCCAGCCTAAGCCACATGAACACGCCTCTACACCAAACCCTTTCGCCATGCCTAGCCGCCATGTGGGCCCCATCAAGTCTTCTTCTTCCTGGAGTTTGATTCGAACTCGAGCCCGGTCACCGCACGACTCTGAGTCCGCTGACCGCCGTATCTCCCTTCTCTATTGGCATATGCGCTATGGCCGCTTGAAGCCGCCATCTATATATAGTCTGACGCTCCCTTGCCTCGATTTCAGCTTCAATTCGCCGCCTTCCCGTGCTTGTTTTTGCCGATAAATCCATCGCCGCCATGGTGCCTCGTTGATCTGCAGCCCAGAGCTGTAATTGCCTCAACCGAGCCGCTCGGAGGTTTCCCCGTTGACCGTCGAGCATGCCGGTGCACTCACCTTCCCCACCCAGCCACCGGAGAGTCACCTCCACCATAGTTGAGCTTCACCAATGCCGATCACTGTCGCCAGCCCTTTGTGCCACCTCTCTGCTGTAGAGGACCGTCGAGGTGAGCTCATCGTTGCCTCTTTTCTCTTTTCCACCGCTTGCCAGCGCAAACCACTCTCTGGAGTGCCGTTCTGGCTGTCCTCCGACGAGTCCGTCGCCATCCCGGAATTCCTCCTCCAGCTCTGCTCTATGTCTATTGCCTGTGGTCCACAAGACTTTTCGTGAGCCGAGTCCATCGCCCACTGATCCACAAGTCTGTAACTCCGGTCTAGGAGCCTCAGCCGTTAGATCCAAAGGCCATGGCCCAGGTCTGAGCCTTTGGCCACGTCAGCTCATGTGCCATGTTAGTCGCCACGTCATCCGCCCACGTCAGCATTTTTGATGATGTATCAATCCACGTGTGAAGCCACCTTAGCAGTCAAGCCCAATCAACCATCCAGTCAGTAATTCTTTTTCCTTTTCTTTTATTTCCTTCAGTGATGACATCATTAATCCTTCTGCTAATGTCATAATTCTCAATTTCCAGTTAAAAAAAAAATTCAATAAATCTAGAAAATAGTAATTTTACACTTTAGCCCTTGATATTTTCTTTTTTTTTTAAATATCCTATAGACCAGTCCCTAAACTTTTCCATAATTACAAATAGGTCCCTTTGGTTTTATTAAAGGGTCCTTAAAACTTTATATTAATTACAAATTAGTCCTTTTCTTTTTCAGATTTAACACTAAAATTGTTTTAGTCATAACTTCTTCGTTTTAGCTCCGATTTGAGTGATTCTTGTTCTCAAATTTTTATAAAATCCTGATATATCCAACCATGCTAGTTTTAGGTATTAATTATCACATCTTTATAGTAGTTATTCCTCATTAACATCTAGGTACCGACAACATGAAGATATTGTGTTACAATGACATATAGGTCCTGATCAAATCTACATGTCATTGTGGTACAAGCATGGATTTATTTTAAAATAATATATTAATTTGTAGGTCACACATGTTGATGATTCAATCAATCATTTCTTATCATTTCATGTGAAGCTTTAGTTACAATTCCTTCATATTTCTTCGAGAGAGTCCAATAAATTTTGTTCTTCTTGTCTAATCCAATCCAAGATCCTAGTCTTTCATTCTATTCCTATTGTTTTCGCAATTTGGAATTTATTTGGTGTTTATTCAATGTTGCTTTTGTTTGTTAGTAGAATTCACAATTAGTCGATAATACTTCGGATCTGTTCGAGGGATTTCAAGACCAAGACTTCAACAGCACTAAGCAGAATTGGGTAAAAGGAAAGTGTTCTTAATCGTATTGAATCTATGGTTTAAATATTTTATTTTACAAAATTGCATGCAATGTCTATCAACTTGTTGAGTAGTCACCTATGTTAGGGTTTACCTAGTTCTTTCTTTACATTCCTTGAAGCCTAAGTGGTAGTTGATATGAGTCTCTTGGGTAGAATTACTTAGCCATGCTTTTGGGATGTTTGAAAGTGTCATATACATGTTTAGTGAACATATGCAATGGTGATGATGAACTTGTTTAAGTAACATGGAACCCTAGGACTTGGACAATAAGTTAGTTTGATAATGGTGGTTCATGTGGTGGGCTTGTGGATACGTTCCAAAAAAAGGTGTTAGATTTTGTTCGTTATTTTCATATTGGATAGTCTTTGCCCAAGTGTCACATATAAGGATCGGTTCATGGAGCGACAATCCAAGAAATACCGTTCAAACACGAGACCAATATGGGTAATACTTCGCATATCAATTACACACCTTACTAGCATTTGTTGGAGTGCCAGGACCTAATTGATGGACCATGCTTCCTAGTGATCTCCTGGAGACATACCACTGACGTGTGTTAAGTGTCTTGCAAACACAATAAAATGGATATCATGACTCATGGCTAAAAGTTGGATAACCTATGCAGAGTGTAAAACTATTATAACACTCGTGCCCTCGGTTATGGGAGACTTGCATTCTCACATGATTAGTTGGTTATGGATGTGGGTTTGGTTATGGTTTTGGTGATAGTGGATGGTTCTAGTTAGCAGGGTAGCTGACCCGGGTTTTGGTAAATGGTTGGAATAATTGGGTTACTTATACTTAATAATTGTTTAATGCTTTAAGTCCAAATATCTTTTCTTTACTCACATTTACGCAAATATACCATGTGTTAGCCTATTCTTATTATAAGCCTGATTATCATTATTTTCCTGTACACTTACTGAGTGCATCATGTGCTCACACTTGCTATTTTTCCTATGCCATGTGACATGTGTGGTGATGCTCAGTGAGTGAAGATGTTGAAGACTATCAAGACGAGGTTATGATGTTATAGGCGCGTGTCTCCCAGTCAATTGCTTGCGGTGTTGTTGGGCACCAGTTATTCTGTTCTGCTGCAAATATCTACATAGAAGACAATATATGTAAATTACTGTAATAGTTTAATATTTATTCTATAAAAGTATTACTTTTATTACTTCACCTGTGATGTCCTCTTGTGTGTTGAATATTTTGGACACACATAAGCCGCATCTGATTTTGTCTGTTAAAACCGGGTATGACAATCAGAAACCTATTATTCTCTTTTTTAGTTCCTAATCATTATTAATAAAATGAGCAACCACACTAAGATAATCCTCTCTAGCTCTACCTGCCCATATGTCCTAGGTCAAAACAATTGAAAATGTACATATTTGCAATATTTTTTTAAGCTTGCCACGACACATATTTTAGTATTTTACCATATCCCTACTAGTTATTTGTCTAGAAACAATCGTGGACCTAGGATTATGAGCTTACTTAATGTAATTTTAAAATGCAGCAGACTCACCGATTTTGAGTGGTAGATCCGCTTTTGCAATGAAGTGGCATAGCTCTTTTCATGCATTGACGGAATCATACTCCCAATGATGAATAGAGCTGTCGGGATTATACTGTAGCACCATTTGCTTTATGGCTGCTCCACTCTTTCGCTTGCAAGTTGTGGCGTGCCTCTTCAAGTGTCCCATTCTACCTAAGGGTTTTTCAGATAATTCATTTTTGCAAACATAACATTTAACATTCCTGATATTTACCCCGTCTTCCTATCTATAGATCTTTTTGAAGTCTTACCAAACTTCGAAAGTAGTGGCTCTTGGTCTTTCAGAGCCTGTGCTTGCTGATGATGGAGGTGCTGTTGGAGGGTCACCGTTGGGTCCGTCACCTGCAGCACCATCAAAGGAGCCGTAGTCGCCTGAGAGTCCTTGAAGAAAAAAAATCATGATCCATAGACATATCATCATGATCATGACCACCAGCGTCCATGAGTAGTGTCAAATAGCACTACACATAATTCAAATATTCAGAGTTAGAAATAATCAAATAATAATACAATGATCGGAAGAAACAAGATAGAACAATGATGCAAAAAATCACCAAGATTTCTTCAATATAGCAGGATAACGGTGTTGAAATTTCTCAAAAATTTGGCAACAATTCAACTGAATTTTGCCAAAATTCGCAAATTCGCAAGAACTTTGAGACAAGAATGTGAGGAGGAAAGAAGAGAACAAACGATGTTACTAGTGTGAAATCGAATGGCAGAGTGGTGCTCTATTTATAGGTGAAAGATGGAGACTTTTGCAAAAAAAAGAAAAAATTTCAAAACTCAAATGGTCACAAAACGGCTACACAATTCAAAAAACCCGGGTTAACGGGTTAAACGGGCCGTGCGTAACCCATTTAACCCATTAACCGGTCGTGCCACCACATGCTTTGGCGTGCCGGTCGTGTCGCCCGTACTTTGGCCGTGCCGGGCCCACGCGTCCTGCGTGCCGGTCCCACGCGCCCAACGGCTAGCGCAGGGGCGTGCCAGGTGTGCCGTGCTGGCCGTGCTGGCCATTGGCATGCCGTGCTAGGCCAGGCCGCATGTGTCTCCACGTGCCTAGTCGGGCCGACTGTGTCACAAGGGCCGCTGTCATGCAAGGCCACGCCATGCCTTACCAGGCCATCCGTGTCGCATGGGCCGCTGGCGTGTTAGGTAAGGTCGTGCCATGCCAACTCGTGCTATGCCATGCCCGGACTAGCCCGTATTATTTGGGTTGTGTTGTGCTGGTCCGGCATGGCGCGCACTCGGCCTAGGCACGACTACACTTAGGCATGGATAATGCCTACAGTGGCAGGCCTCGGGCTTGGCCCAGTAGATACGACACATTTTAATAGGTTTAGGATAGTGTTCGGCTAGGCCGCTGGGATGGTCGGCTGGGCTAACTCCTGATGGCTAATTGGCTGAGTTCAGAGAAGTCTTTAAATTCGGGTGCCCACGGGTGACCCCCGGGGAAAGTGTAAACTCGCGTATGCACTCGTTATAGGTTGGGTACCTGATCCGTTAGACTTGTGGATGGGATTTAGAATCCAAACCAGCATCCGTCGGATGCAGAACCCATGAGGATCTGAACCCATGAGTCTGGCTGCCATCCCTAATCTAGATTTTGCCACACCTAAAGCATATCTTTTATTTATGATAGGATCCGTAACGAAATAATCTAGTGCAACTTCAAAAGCTAGAAAAATTGTATATATAACAAATGAAATGTTGGGATCTCAAGTTCTAGGCCGTTTTCAACACATGAATTCCACGGGAACTTTGCAGGAATTTTACACGATACCCTTTTTTTTTTTTCGCACATGACTTGTGAAAAACTCCCGCGTTTCAATTATTGACACGAGGCAGGAGGCTTGAACTTTTTTTCTTTTTTTCTATAAGGCAATCAGGAGGCAGGCCAAAACAGGCAACCTGTCTTAGTCAGCATGCTTTGCTTGTGTAACCGTAAAGGGATTTTTAGCCACAATCTTGCAAATAGGTGAAAGAATTGAAAGGACTACCTTCAGATTAGTAACTGGAGTTGGTCCAATAAAATTGTGACACGTAACTAACAGAGCACTGCCAGCTTCTTGGTGGAGGTCAAGCTCTCAGGATCAGTGGGCTGAGCAATTCAGGCACCGCGTCTTGTCAAATCACTGCGAAATATTGTTTAGAGTTTTATTGTTTGTCAAACCAATAAGAGATAAACTAAACTATTGGAAAGAAGGAAGAGCGTTGCGGCACGATTATATATAGTATTGTATTAGTGATCAACTTGATTTTGAGTAATCCGTTAGCACTTTGCACAGAAAACTCAAACCCCAGCAACTGTGAATAATTTTGCCCATTTGCAATTGTATTAGTTAGCTACATGCTTTGCGTAAAAAAGGGGATAAATGCAAACCCCTCTCAAAGTCACTTGGATTTTGACTTTCCTCTCAAAAGTTATTTTGTTGCAAAAAACCCCCAAATGTTTGATTTTATTGGAAAAACACCCCCAAAAAGTCAAAAAAATTTAAAAAAAATCATAAAAAATTCTAAAAAAAACTAGAGACAATTATAAGACCTTTTGTGAAATTTGTTTTCAAAAATAATATCCTTTGCATCATATTTCATGGAGAGTAAGTTTGAAAAAAAAGAAAAACGTGCAACTCATTTATTAATTCGAGTTAAATGCATAGTTAATTATTTACTAATCCAAAAATCATGAAACAAAATTTTTTAGTCTTCTTACATGATCCTCTATCTTGTAAAAATACATGAAATCTTGAAATAGTTATTGTAACGTGCAAGATTGAGTAAATGTGTTGCAGATAGATTAATTCATAACTAATCCATAACACCCCCAAAATTAGTAAAACCACTTTTATTAGTTTACTTAAACAATTATTTGTGTAGGAAAAATAATGGTAGACATGACAAAGTTAAAATAACATGAGTTAATAAATGAGCTGCACATTTTTCTTTTTTTTCCAAACTTCCTCTCCATGAAATATGATGCAAAGGATATTATTTTTGAAAACAAATTTCACAGAAGGTCTTAGAATTGTCTCTAGTTTTTTTTAGAATTTTTTTAATGATTTTTTTTATTTTTTTGAATTTTTAGGGGGTTTTTTCAACAAAGTCAAACTTTTGGTGGTTTTCTGCAACAAAACAATTTTTAGGGGGGAAAGTCAAAATCCAAGTGACTTTTGGGGGGGTTTTGCAGTTTTCCCTTAAAAAAAAGAACAGAATTCTGGTTTCAGACGTTTTGTCCTCATTGATTTTGCAGGTCAAATCAAGAAGGTTCACTTGTATAATAGCATTTTCTTAGTAAACTACTCAGCATGCACCTACCGCAACCTCCAATGCTTTCTAGATTAGATTTCAGCTGATGCCTGTTGTACCAGATAGTCAGACTTAGACATACCCAAAACACTGCTGGCTCTCGGGCGACTCCATCAAAGCTAAGCTGATTCAGTTCATCGCCATACAGAACACAGCATATTTCAGTATTTTGAATAGATGTTTTATAACAAGGCTAAGAAAATAGTGGGAAAAGGCTAAATTTCATTAACAGAGTCAATAACTGGGCACAGAGTGGTAACTCAGATGCACACATCAACATAAACTAAATGCTGAATCAAATAACTAAAACATCAATTTTGTCCCTGTACATATTCTAATTCTTTAGTTCCTGAAGCCTAGATCGGGGTTGCATTAAAAGGTCTGACTATTTACAAAATCTCTCTCATCAAAGCAAAAGATTAGCAACAAAACAAATGTAAAAAAAGACTAAAACTAACAGCCACTACTATATAACGGGTTATGCTGGCATATCACTATCAGTATCTAATAGACCGGCAATGATAGAGCATCACTGTCGGTTTAAAAGTCGTACGAGAAGAATAAGCCAATATGGATTTATAAACCGGCAGTGATAAAGTGCATCACTACCGGCTAAAGGCTTGAGCCGGCAATGGTGCTTCACTGTCGGATGAAATCACCGATCGGTAGTGATACTTGAACTATCACTGCTGATTCTAGCCACAAATCGGCAGTAATAGTTCGTTAAGTATTACTGTCGGCTCGTGTTATGAACCGACAGTGATAATAGATATCAATACCGGCTCGTGCAACGAGCCGACAGTGATAAATGGATGATAGTTTATCTTAACAAATTTATAACTTTTTTATATGAAGTTGGATGAGGAAAAACTTTACATGAAAATTGTAGCCCTCGATGAGATCTACCACTTTGTAGTTGAAAACCTTTTAATTTGAAGTCATTTAAATACCCAAAGAATCTTAACAATGTTTCCACCTTAGTCGATGACAACTCATCTTAAAAATTTATAACTTTTTCATACGTAGTAGGATAGAGATAAAATTTATATGAACATTATAGAACTCGATTAGATCTACAATTTTACAGTCGATAACTTTTACATTTAAGTTCATTTAGATGTCCAAATAGTCGTTCAAACGTTTGATCAGAAAAAATCAAAATGATTGATTTTGCTATTGTACTTAAGAACAAATGAGAGGTGAGATGGTTAGAGGGGTCACATGCGTGGAGCTTATGATGTGAGGGCATGAGTTTGAGTCCTACAACTCACGCGATAAAAAAAAGTCAGTGAGCAGTGAGTGTCGAGGGCGGGTGAGCAGTGAATGATCGGTCACGAAAAAAATTATTTTTGTTTTTGGGTCAAAAACATCGAATCTGGGCCGACTATCACTACCGACTGAAGCCTTCAGCCGGAAGTGATAGCCGACTATCACTGTTGTGCAGTGATAATTTCTTCATTACTGGTCCCCAGGCCGACAGTGATAATCGATACTATCACCATCCGTTGGTCACTGTCGACTCTAAAACTGACAGTGAAGATTATTTTAAGGCAAATAGTGAAACCACTTTATATAGGAGCGAGCAAGTATTTCTGAATGAGCTTTGACATAATAAACCTGCAGGGAAGACTAAGTAGACCATTCGATTCTAGTGAAGCAAACGGTAGCACTTGAAATTTGAAAGGCCCATAAGAGGGACAACAAAATAATAAAGGGCATGAATGTCCAAGCATAACATATGTGCCAAAGATAATTATCAAACTATAATTGCTAATGATTTTTGTACAATGTAGTACTAGGATGGTATTCGACATGCTCCTCAAACAAGAAAAGCAAGCACCGCATGACAAACTAAAATCCGCACATAGTTACATTTTAAAATCTCTTCAGGTGTCAGTTTACAAAAGACGATGCAGAGACTTTCCATCGTCTTTCTGATGTAGAGCACCAGGTAGACTATTACCATTCAGTGCTGCATGGTACACACCCTTGTCCGCCAGCCCAAGATTAGAAAGAATTAAATTGCCTGCAGAGAGAGAAGGTTGTTATATGGTGGAAATCATGAAATATTAATTCATATAGAAAAGGTGAACAGTAATTTTGGAGCTTAGGAAAGATGAGAATACCTCCATTGCGGTCAGTTTTCTGACATTACTGGTTATAGCTTAGGATCTTCCTTTTCTTGTTCAGAAGGATAGTATACATGCAACCGATGGAACCACCTCCAAGTAATTTACAAATTGACAGAGGAGCAAAAACACATGACGTGCCTACGAGTTTAATAAGAGAAAAATAACTCTTGATTCAGAATTCCATTAGTCAAGATGAGAGGACCATATCAGTTACTCAACCCATGGAATCAAGATGAAAATAACATATTCTCACAATTTAACCATATTAGTTGATAATTCCAGAAATAAATGTAAATGTCACCACAAAAGACCCTTGACAGAGATTTTGCCGGTTCATGTGCCCCATACTTCGGAATATAGAAACAATGAGTAAATGTTTGGCTGTTTCATACAAACATGAAAAGGCACTCTAACCATGGTTGTCTCATGATCATGTGAAGTAACACTACTGCAAAAAACCACATCAGTGCCGGTTGAAAAATGGCATAAGTGTTAGTTTTTCAACCGACACTCTTTACTCGACACTGATAGTCGATTATTATCAATGTCGGTTCGCCATTATCACAGAATTAAAAAAAAAATAGAAAATTGGCGGCGGCGGGAGCGGCATCCTAGTCGGCTCGGAAAGAGCCAGATAGGATGCAGCTCTCGCAGTCGCTCCCGTCGCTGCTGTCGCACTCTTGTACCCACCACCACTGCCGCACTCTCGGACCTATCACTGCTGCTGCGTCCTCAGACCCGCCGCCTCTGCCACGCTGCCGATGCTGTGCTCTCGGACCCGTCGTCGCTGCATAAGTCTGACAACATGCAAGTGGAGTATAACATATCGAAGAACACCAACAGCATAGGCCAGACGCGAGCAAGCACATGCCTGCACTCCATAGTGGCTAGATTTGGAGATTAGAGCATGGGGCTTGTTGTGGTGAGGTGATGATAGAGGGGAGAGGTGGTGGGGCAGTGAGATGGCCGAAAAAGCAGAGGAAGGACGGAGCGCGACAACGGCAAGGAGCTCCTAGTTGAGTGAGAGAGAGCGGAGGCAGAGTGAGTTGATGAGCACACGACATAAGGTAGAGAGAGACAGAGAGTGGACAAGCACATACGCAAAGAGATAAGCCCAATGCCGATCGGATGCGAGAGAGCTCAGACTGAGCCAAAATCTCGTTCAATAAAATTTTTGGGTCTGCTATGTTTCAGTGCCGATTGAGACTACAACCAGCGTGGATGGTCGCAGCCAAAATCCTATTCAATAAAAATTTCAGGTCCGGCTATGCTTCAGTGTCGGTTGGTATATGAAACCGGCACTGATAGTAACAATTAGTGCCGGTTAGTGGATAGAACCGGCACTGAAGTATCAGTACCGGTTCTAAGCACCTCAGTCATTGTTCGCGTGCGAAAGTTTAAGAATCAACTCTGATATGTCTTTAGTTGCGATTTTTATTGAACTGTCACTGATGGGGTGCTACATATGTGGTGCTCTGTAGTAGTGTAATAATATCTTTCTTGTATGTAGGAATTCTTTATTCAGTTATAGAAGTTACAACAGTTACAAGAAGAAACCTAGCGATCAGCAAAACCTGGGAGGCCATACACAAGAAAACCTAGAAAAGGAGGCCTATGGAGGTCTAATATTATTCTAGTATTAGCTAAATAGACGTGAACAATACTATTGAGAAAATAACAATAATGGCAAAGTTGGTAACATACTGATTTAAGCCCATAATAAAACCTAAATAAATTCTAAATATCGATAAATGGAACAAACTGCTTTACTCTGGAAATTACAAGAAATTTTGCATACAAGGTTCCACTGTATTATTCATGCCTTCCTGTGTTTATTTGTAGGTTCCAACTCCAGCACTGCCATATTCAAGAAAGTATAAATTTACAACCAGTACTTACTCCATCCATGGAATCCCATGCTGGACTAAATTTCCTGTATGGTATCTCAAAATGACTGGCTGCACTGGTGCCCTTGCAAGGAAGGCTCCTGTCTAAACTGGAAGAAGGTAATCCCCATTTGTCGTACACTACCATAGAAAAGGTCACCTGCACCCCGTTTTCATTGCTGGTGCAAAAAATAACCGACAGCGATAGTATATCACTGTCGGTTCTTAAGCTCTAAGCGCGCAAAAAAGATTGTGCCAATAAGAACCGACAGTGATAATGGGTACCATTGCCAGTTCGTGTTACGAACCGACAATGATACATTACATCACTGACAGTTCGTAATATAAACAACCAGTGATGTTCAAATTATCACTGCCGGTTCTTAAAAAGACGTGTTTAAAAATTGAAGGGACGGCTTGTGAAGGGGCGGCTTGTGAACAACACCATTTGGAAACATAGTACCACCTGGACTCTAGAATGACTTGATCATTGATGAACCTGCAGAGTTGTTCCTGAATTGTGTTGATTCTCTATGGCAATTACCAGAATTGAAAAAATCAATATATTTGAACACGAGTAGAAAAATTAGTCATCAATATGTATACCACTTACCTCAAGTTTGGTAATGGTACTATAATTATTTTTGGTCCATCCATGCATAAAGTCACATACATAGTAGCCACATAAATTTTTGCCCTAGGCTTGAAGCCACAAGAAAAGTTTGTTATGATTTTTCATTCCTACCGGAACGGAAAGTGACGTCCTTCCTCTTGATGTAGCGCACATACACCCTGTACTTATGTGATTATTGACCGAAATTAGGCTTAGATTCAATCAATTCAAAGTTTACTAAAGCGTTAATGAAATGAGTTTACCTTTATAGCAAGTCTATGACAGGTTGGTATTCGACTACTGAATTTCTATTCCCGTCGAGGACAACGATACTGCTACAGCTAGTCTGGATCACAAAGAGGGCCCAGTGAAATCTGCACTTATGTCACCATAGGTAATTAGTCCTAAGTTCTAATATCATGATGCTAAAAAAGAGTACTACAAACATGGAGAGAAATACATACCCAAAGTTGTAAGGTAAAAGTATGTATTTCTTTAATTAGTATGTTTGAATAAATTCAAGCACATAATCCATGGTTGCCTATGGCAGGGTGGCGACCATCGTCTGGTTTATTTTCATTGGATCGACCATCGTCTGGTTTATTTTCATTGGATCGAGGAATCCTACTTCAGTGATGCCCTTTTGACCACATGTATGTATCTTCTTTCTACATACATAGGAAGTTAAGACATTCAATCTAATGGTATAAGAATTTATACTAGGAATTATAAATATAAGACACTTACAGAGTCCACAAACTTATGAGTTGAACGCCGAGAGCGTCTTGGTGGTACAGTCAATACATTTCATCAAAATGAATCTAGACTTCACCATCCCCGTGGAGGAAATTTCAATGTTTGTAGTGGAATGCGAATATCTCTCTACCAGCCTTCGACTGTTCCAAGTACCAGGCATGGAATCTCCGATTTGGGTTTTTACCTCTAACAGGGACTCGACCAGTGGTTCACTAAGCTTAAATTGCCATTTAGTTTTTGCCTTTTCAACCTTGGACACATCAAAAGGTGCTTCTTTTGTCATTCCGGCATCAATTAGAAAGTTTCTTTCTAATTCTTCATGTTGTTCTAGCACTTTTTATTTTTTTACCTTCTCGATTGATGCCTTCCTCAACTGTTTTTTACCCATGATGCGCACGTAGTTAGATTTTAGCGGTGGGTCCAGAGGTCTTGTCAAAATCTGAAGAAACTTGGCTACCATTGCTGGATCGATATCACTCTTCTCTGGCTCAGTACGTTTGAAGTGTGCAGTGACATCGACGCTCACTTTCCATCTGGTTTCCTCATTAGTTAAATTATAAGGTAGAGATGCCAACTTCTTAGATGCTAATTGCCGCTTCTTAGTTGCTGCTTGCTGCTATGATGAAGTCAATTTATGAGATGACATCGACTTTTGAGCTTATGCATGTGCTACCATCTTCTGAAGCGGGATAGGCGGTGGCAGTGAAGGGGTTGGAGATCTTTTGGGTGGACTGTGAAGCTGACGGAGGAGGAGGTGGAGGGCTTCTGGGTGGCTGTGGAGGCGACGGTGAAGGAGTCGGATATCCTCTGGTTGTGTCCGATGACTCCGAACTAGACCCAAACTCGTCTGTGTCTTTGCCAAATAATATGTCGCGCTTGTGCCATAGGACGTATTGACCTACATTTTCTGAGAGCCTCGTTTGCCCCGCCTCTCCAGGGTAATATAGGTTGCTTTTATGGTACTTATGCATTACATTATCGACATGTACCCTGGTGTATCCCTATAGTATCAGACGACGGTTGAAGAGGGTCCCTTCCACACATTGCTCAGCCAAACCCCTAGCCATCATGGTGTGAACACCCAAGACTAGCACGACAATCTTGCATGGTATGCTTTCTATTATGTCGTCCATGGGATGATGGATTAAGGCTTCTCTTGGAAGCGCCGTGGATGCGCAGCTGCTCCAGGGAGCACTAGGGCTCGGCACCAAAGCATTATCTGCGATGGCTAACAACTCATGCCTTGCTTGCTGCCTGGCTTGCTGCATAGTTGTTTCTATTTTGGCGTCTGTCATCCATCTCTTCTCTACAAGTTCTTCTTTTAGAATGGCCATCATTTCTGAAATATTTTCTTTTCTTTGTTTCTTGTAAGTGTCAGTGTTTTATTCGAATCCCACCTTCCTAGGCCTCAAACCCTTGCCGTGTGTACGATGTGTGTGCTCCTTGTTTCAAAATGCCAAGGTTACCTCATCGTTCTCCCTGTCTTCCTAGAAAGAGCCTTGGGAACACTGGCACTAAAAGGCCATTCGAAAAGAACCAACAGTGAAAATCCACTATCGCTGCCGGCTCTAGCCATGAGTCGGTATCACAGTCGGTTCATGTTATGAGCCGGCAGTGAAACCTTGACTATCACTGCCGGCTCTGGCCACCAACCGGTAATGATGCTCATCACTGCTAGCTCTAGCCACAAGCCGACAGTGATACTACCATTGCCAGCTCGTGGCTAGAGCTGGCAGTGACAGTGGATGATAGTTTATTTCAAAAAATTTATAACTTTTCATATGAAGTCAGATGGGGACAAACTTTATATCAAAACTGTAGCTCTCGACGAGATCTACAACTTTGTAGTTGAAAACTTTTCATTTGATATCATTTAGATATCCAATTAATAGTTTGAAGTTTTAGACAGAAGATGTCAAAAGGATTGTACATGCTAATAGTATGACTAGTACTTCTGTGGTGAGATGGTAAGGACGTATCGCACGAGCCGAGAGGTTCGAAGTTCGAGTGCCATGAACCACACGCACGTGTATTTGTGTAAAAAATCGTGTGACTTGTGACTTACGATGGTGCGGGAGTGGGGGTTCCTCGGGTGTAAAAAATATATTTTTTCATTTTTTCAGCCCCAAAAAGATCGATTCGGTGCCCGACTATCACTGCCGGCTGAAGCCTTCACTGTCGGTCCCCGGACCGACAGTGGTAATCGGGAACTATCACTGCCCGTTGCCCACTGCTGGCTCCAAAACCGGCAGTGAAACCTCTTTACGGGCCAGCAGTGAAGGGGTTTTATTTAGTAGTGGAAAAACTAGATCCCCTAATAATATAATCATCCATTTAAATGGATAATAACTCACTGGCAAATGCATACAAAGTGAATAGACATGGAACTAAGGGTGCATATAGAAACCTACTGCAACCATATTGACAAAATTGCTAGCCTAATATGACAAAAACATCTTGACAAAATTTCAAGGTATGAAAGATACGAGACCAGGAAAATTCTGTGCATGTTAGGTTGGAATTTTTTCTACCAAATTGACACCCACAAAGAACAACCAAGGAAACAGCTGTGTCAATCGAACATGAATGCCCAAAATCAGAGAACAAAATATCTATACAGAATAGTTCAAATCATCTTGTTTCGTTGGAGAAGCAGTAAGGGGAGCACCTTCAGAGAGAGAGAGTTGAGATCTTCAGCAGAGTTACACAAGAAACACTTGATATAGTCACCAAATAGAAGGTACAACATCACATACCCAAACAAGCGCCAGCACTTCAACAACTGACAATATGAACATCATTAAACTAACAAATTGAACTAGGTTAGTGAGGCTAAGAGCTCCTAGCTCCTTACCATTGCACACGTCGATACACCTCCAAGCTCCCCACTTTCAACAAAAACTTAGATTTTGAACTCAAGAGTTCAAAAACTTCAGATTTGAATTTAGGAACTCACATTCAACTCATGGATTAAGAAAAAAAATTAACTCAAAATCATGAAGTTAGAAATAAAAATACTTTTAACTCGAATTCAAGAACTCGGAACTTAAGAATTTCGAACTTGGATCTAAGAACTTTGACTAAAAAACTCAACAACTTTCACTTCACATCTTGAACTTTGAGCATGAAAATGTCACTTTAATTCCGGAAAAAGTAACCTAGAGCAACCAAGGTAGCCGATCTATATCCTCTTCGCTCTTCGTTTTGCTCTCGCGGTTAGCAGTTCTAGCTTAGTTGTTAGTCCGTTACACTGCCAACTATGAAGGAACCCGAACCTTGGCTTGAACTAGCTCAGGTCTGAGCGTCTAATCTAAGCCAGCGTTCTGTTCAGTGACCATGATTGTCAAAACCTTCTCCTACTCGGCTACCTCATGGATATGTTACAAATCTGCTAATTAGATGGTGTAATTAGATACGCTACCTCATGGATTAGATATGCTACAAATTCTGAAGAACTTCTCTTACTCGGCTGCGTCCGTGAACAATCAAATCTGCAAGCACCATGGATGGAGGATGTTGACGCAGTCGTGGGCAAAACCTAATTAACAGATCAAATCTGCGAGCACCGCATGTCCGCGAGCCGACATGGGGACGGCGGCGGCCCTGCGCGGCGCCAGCCGGTGGCGCTACAGGTTGAGGGAAGAGGGAGGAAAATGAGAAGGAGAAGGAGAGGAAGGTACCTTTAGTGAATGCTCGGTGGCGGTGGGGAGCGGTCGGTAGTGGCAGGGAGTGGTTGGTGGCGGTTGATGGTTGCGATGGAGGCAACGTGTGGGGGAGCCAGGGGTGAGAAGTTCAATTGGGAGGCCAGGGAATCAAAGTTTCTGTTTTTTCAGCCAGGAATGTGGTGCAAGTGCTTATGGGCTTCACTGGAATGGGCTGGAATCTTATTTTCCAATTCTATGGTAGAGCCAAACAGGCCGAGCTTGGAATACGATTCCAATTCAGACTAATTCATAGGATCCAAACATGCCCATAGAGAATTATTGAGTGAAGGGAATCGTTTTACTTCTATTATATCCTGCATTTGATACTACACTTTTATATCTTTTTCTCCACTAATCTGAATTCTCAAGAACTAAAGCAATAGAATGCAGACTAAATTATGTCTAGTTGCATCCTAGCATATTATTAACGAACAAAAGTTGGTTAACAAATGATTCAGTATAGGCACAGGTGGACAGCCCGAACAATTTTCAGTACTACTGCAAGACAGCATGACAATTACAGAAACATCAATCTGCATTAGCATTGTTTGCCTTGATTCAGAGCTGGTTTTTGCCTTGACAAAAGAGTTCCAACTGTACGCCAACGTATTCTCATGCAAACAGTTTCATAGTACAAAGGGTTCTCTGGGCAAATACTTTGTGGGATCACTTTGGGTAGCAAATTCTGAAAACTCAATTTCTAGTTCCCATAATGAAGATTACTTACACAAACAAATGAACTAAAGAGGGTCACTGATACCAAAAGCACTATATCTGATAGCGATTGGTTGTAAAATTTTGAAGAAGTAGCACAAAATACCGATCTGGGTCACTGATACCAAAGCATGATCAAACTAACATGAAAATACAAAATTCTCCATGAAACACTACCTCGTTACAACCTCGTTGGTAGTCAATATCAGGTTCTTTTCTTATGTCAGCAACTGAAATTGCCTTGTTCAGTAGTACATTGACATAATCAAAACTTAAAAAAGTTGAAGAGAGGAAACAGTTCGGTGGTGGTAGATCATGGGAACATGTCAAAGGGTGACCATTAACCATTGGATTTTAGCAGCTCGTTCGTAGTTGTTTGGTGAGATAAACATACACCTCAGAATATTCAGGTAGCTACTTCCATCTGTGAAAAGTATCTTGTACTCTGTTAATCTGCAATATAATGGGGGCAAGAACAAAAGTTCAGTTACATGTAACTTAAACAGTAACAGCTAGGGAGAGTATCATTAGGATTGAAACTTCGATGTCAGAGTGAAGAATAGAGTCTGACTTGATGGGAACTCCTATGTATATACATCGAAGAGGTGTGTAGCACTAATTGCAGCAATTAGTTCAGTTACATGCAGGAAGTCTAAGCTGCAGTTTTGCTCCAATAAGTAATTCAGATAGCATTCAGAATAAAGGCAACTGCAGATAGTATTCAGGCAATTGACATGTCATCCAAATGGCATATGCTATAAGGTTCTCGATAAAATATCAGGCAATAGGTAGGTCCTTGATCATTGTGTTACGTGACATCTAAATCCCATAATTTTTCCATTGATAGTTTACTCAAGCATGGCAATGTGTTGATCAGTTGCTCATGAAACTAAATCAGCATGCAGCTAGTCTGTCTTGACGCTTAGAAAGTTTGTAAGGAGAAGCAAATATAGCCAGTAGCTGCATGGGACATGAATACATCATCACAGATTTATATTACTTCTGTGCTTGCTGCATTTATTTGCTGAGGCTACTTGCTTTTACTTCTACTCAGGCTAATCTAGAGTTCACAGTGATGTTGAGAATTGATATGACGCTGGAGATAGTAATGCTTAAATTGAACCCATCAATATCTTATTACAAGCTCACAGGCACAGGTGCAGCTAAAAACATCAAACATGTTTTCCTTCCACACATATAGAACATCATAACCCACACATTTAGCACATCCCTTTTCGTGAATAATCTACTAGGATAATATGTTCAATGGGATACCTTGGCAGGGAGGCGGTGTTGGCTTTGGGAACAGTGACGGGGATAGCGTCGGTTCCGTGGATGACAGGGATGGCGTTGGCTCCATGGGTGGCGTCGGCTCCGAGGATAGGGACGGCGGGGAGGCTTAGTGACAGGGATGAGGACAGCAGCCAGCTTCGGAAATGGCGCATTGGGAAGACAACGGGAATCAGCGGGTGTGCAAATGAGGAATGTAGAGGCTATAGTTAAGTCCAGTTTATATAGAGATAGAGTATCCGTGTCGGCTGTGTATCAGTGTCGTTGTATACCACAGCCGACAATGATACTTGGACTAGCGGTGCCATTTGTTTAACCCAGCTATCACTGATACTTGGACTATCAGTGTCAGTTGTAAAATTAAGTCACCACTGCTATTGGGGCTTTTAGTGCCTGTTTTCCCCTATAACTAGTATTGATATTGTTTTACTTTTTCCAGTTTATATAGGGATAGAGTACCAGTGTTGGCTGTGTATCAGTGTCGTTGTATACCACAGCTGACAATGATACTTGGACTATCGGTGCCATTTGTTTAACGCAGCTGGCACTGATACTTGGACTATCAGTGTCAGTTGTAAAATTAAGTCGCCACTAATATTGGGGCTTTTAATGCTTGTTTTTCCCTATAACTAGTACTAATATTGTTTTACTTTTTTTGACAAAACATTTTGTTGTATATCTAGGTTTATATTAGATCTATAATTTGTGTAGTACTTAATCATTATTTTTTGCATGAACTTACTTATTGTATATTTAAGTTTATAATTTATTGTATTCTAGGTAATTTACTTTATATTAGGTTTATAATTTATGTAGTACATATTTGTTACCTAAGGCAATGTATATATTTACAAAAAATCCAAGCTTTTTACTTGGTAGAAATTAAGGTAATTCTTAGTATGTACGAATTAGATCTATACCTATCATACAACAGCGAATTCTAAATTAATTATTACATCATAGCTGCTTTCATTTAACGATTATAGTTTTGTTATGATCACGGCATATGTAGGTGGGTTCCTCAGTGTCGTCAATGAGAGGCAGGTTGACATTCTCTCTGATAGGAGGCAGATCGTCGAATTGATTGCAGTTTTCCTTGTCGACGACATTCTCAACACCGACAATCTTTCTTTTTTCTTGAAGAACCACATGGCGTTCGTCCTTGTTAACTGGGTTCGTTTCCTTTACATAGAAGACTTGAGTAACATCTTTGGCAAGCACGAATGATTATTCTCTATATCTGATAAGTTTGAGGTTGACAGTAGTCATACCATACTTGTCGGTATTTACTTCACCTGGGAGTCTGACCCATAGGCACCGGAACAGGAGGATCTTCAACTGTTCTCCATATTGAAGCTCCCAAAACTCCACTATGAATCCATAGTAGGTCTCCATGGTTCCATCATGGTCATAGGAATCAATACCAATACCGCTATTTTGGTTAGTGCTCTTGTTGTCTTGTGCTCTCGTATAAAATGTATAGTCATTAATGTCGTAGTATGTATGAATCGTAGTTGACAGCCCATTAGCCAATATTTCCAACAGTGCATCATCTGTATCTTTATCCATCATGTGTCTACGTAACGAACTATTGAAATTATCTTTGTGTGCTCTTGCAATCCAATCCTCTGACTTTGTTGGATTTGTGGACCATAGCATTTGCACATTCTTATTGACATATGGGTCCACTGCAATTGATTGTTGCAAAACTATAAAGTGTGCTTGGGTGAACGAAATATAATCGTTGGAATGAACTGTATTATGACCTAGCATCCCTTTCCCCTTAAGCCTTCCCTAATGGCGAGATATATGCTTACCAATTGCTTTTAGATCCATGTAGTTGACAGCAAACTCAACGACCTCCTCCGTTCCCTAGCCTTGGGCCATGCAACCTTCCGGCCGACCTCGGTTACAAACATATTTCTTCAGAACTAAGATGAACATTTCGAAATGATACATCTGATGTAGAAATACGGGGCCAAGGTACTTTATCTCATGCACGATGTGAACAATGAGATGGGGTATTATGTCAAAAAATGATGGAGGGAAAATACTCTCATACTGGCATATAGTATGGACCACATCTTCCTGCAGCTTTGTTAGTTTGCTCAGATCGATGACCTTTTGTGAAATTGCATTGAAAAACGAACACAACTTTATGATTGGGTCTCAGACCTTATTCAACATAATACCTCTAACTGCAATAGAAAGCAACTGTATCATTATCATGTGACAATCATGGGACGTCATGCCAATTAACTTCAAAGTTTTCATGTTCACTAATCTCTTTACATTGGAGTAACCGGTCGGAACTTTGATTCCATGCAAGCAGCTGTACAGGCTGATCTTCTCTTCCTTGCTCAGGGTGTAGCAAGCCGTGGGAACTTTCCTAGGATTTTAGGATGTAGAATTTTCCTTAGCTTCATATCTTCCTGATCCAACCATGCATTAAGTGTATCTTTTGTTTTACCAGATATGTCTAGTAAGGTACCAATCAAGCTGTCAAACATGTTCTTCTCCCCATGTATGACGTCGATTGTGTGTTGGACCATCATTGCTTCCAATAAGGTAGGTTCCAAAAAATTGATCTCTTCTTAAATATAGGAGCGAGTTTTCCAGCTGGGAATTTTGTACTTCCTTTCCCCTTTCCAAGGATAACTCTAAGATTCGTTACCATCTTATATACATGCTCCCTAGTGTGAACCTTCGGAGCTCGATGATTCTCCACTGTGAAGTCAAAAGCTCTTTTATTCATGCGGTACAGGTGATCCGGACATAGGAACCTATGGTGACCCATGTAGACCATTTTCTTCTAGTTCTTCAGCCATAACCCCCATGTTTCATCCAAGCACTATACACATCTATTGTAGCCTTTTAAAGTCTTTCCTGATAGCTTAGCAAGAGCAGACCAATCTTGGATCATTACGAACAACATTGCGCATAGGTTGAAATGCTCGCATTTGTATTCATCTCACACATGTACGCCATCTTTTCATAGTACAAGGAGATCTTTAAGAATTGATTGGAGATACACATCGATATCGTTGCCAGGTTTGTTCGGCCCATTGATCAGCAAAGGCATCATAAGGAACGTCCGCTTCAAACATAGCCAAGATGGAAGCACTACTACAGAAACCCTCTTCACTGCCGGCTCCAAAACCCCCTTCACTGCCGGTTTTGGAGCCGGCAATGGTAACGGGCAGTGGGGACTATCACTGTCGGCTCTGTGGACTAACAGTGAAAGGGGTTATCACTGCCGGCTGAAGGATTCGGTTGGCAGTGTTGTGCCTCCCCTCTTCTACTCCCACCCTATCCTCCCTCTCTATCCTCCCTCTCTCTCCTCAATCTCTTCATCTCTCTCCCACTCAATACATGCATACAATGAGATATATGTAATATAAATCAATAATAAAGGCACCTTCGTTAATACATAGTAATTAATGTCACACATATATACATAAGAGTTCTCACAAGTCAACCCCCGAGAAGTCAGTCGAGTTGAGCCAATCCAGTATCCCTCTGCCTCTCCCGCGATGAGGATCGCATCTCCGTGTGGACGGCTGACGGCATATGTACGTGCGGGGACGTGGGGGCCGATGGTGGTGGAGCAGAGGACACGACCATGCTTGATGGATCGTAGCATCGCCTAAGCTCCAGGCATGTCAAAGACATCGAAGTTTGATTCTTGAACGCTAGTATAGTTTGAACATTCGACCTCATCCACAACGCACTAATAGGCCACCCTCTCGTCCTACTCTTCCTGGGTATGCTTACGGGAGGCTGCTTCTTACTCCTCCACAGTGCACAACTGATGGGCTAGCCTCTCATCATCCTCCTCTTGGGCGCACTGATGAGCCACTACTTCTTGCTCCTCCTTCGCATCATTGTTAGAAGGCCATTCTGTCGAAGAGTTGTCCGACGATACCAACTCTGAAATACACCTTAATTAATACGTAGTAATTCATGTCCTAAATTAATACATAGTAATTAATGTCCTTCATTAAAATGGTGTCATTTGGCTATATGTAAGCCATCTAACCCTCTGGTAGACTTCCTCCTTGTCGCATACTATGTACTAGAAGGTACGGTGTAATCTGAAGGTTTGTCAGTGGTCGACGACACGATCAGTTCATGAAACTCGCCATTTGGGTTGATAACATGTTCCATGAAGAACTCAGTGATCTGTTCTTGAAGGGCATTTGTTTCTACAGGTTGTAATTCTTTTGTGCGTAGTTTGGAGTACTACGTTTGAAGAATCGATAAAATTAGTCCTTGAACACGTGTAGAAATTGAAAAGAAGGCATCAATATATTATTTCATACCTCAAGATCATTGAACCTAATAGCGTCTCCATCCGGGATGAATCCGTGCATGAAAGTTAGAACATAAAACACGCAGAGATTCTTGTCGGATGGCTGCCTCAAACACTTCAAGATGAAACGATTCATTTGTGGAACCAATTGAACCTTTTTATTCAGTAGGAATTGTAAGATATGAATATTCTGTGCGTACCAGAAAGTCAGTTTTTACATTAGACTCCTTCCTAAATTAAAAGCGAATAACACTCTTTTTACGATATCTTGTGTACGCCTTGTACATTAATATGAATACAAATTAAACTTAGATGCAATCATCGAGATGATGAAATGATCGAATTTACCTATTTAGCATGTCGATGAGGTTTTGGTAAGTCATCTGAGCTCTCTTTTGTGAGTCCAAGACAATAATCTTGCTCAAGTATGGGTGGATGACCAGGAGGATCCAATGAAAGCTGCAGGAAGATTATGTCACTATAACAAATCAGTACTAGAATCGAGTTGCCCATAAAAATAGAACACCCATACACGCAAGCATGTACTCATTGTTGTAGGGTAAGAGTATGAATTTCTTGTATTGGTGGTGAAGCAGACACTTCAATATGTAGTTCTCGGTGAAGTCTGGACTCTCCCTTACAAGCGTCTGGTTTACAAGCCAAGGATCGATGAATCCTACATTACGGTCAACTTGTTTTCTGCATGCGTGGTTCTCCATTCTACGAAATAGAGAAGTTAGCCATGCAATTTAAAGGTACAAGATCATATAACATGATTTATATGCATAAGTCACATACAGAGTCCACGCTCTGACTATAGCCACGTTGAGGGTATCTTCCTTGTACAGCTCATACAAGTCCTTGAAATATACCCAGAAGGAGCCATTCCCGTTGAGAAAATATTCTTCTGTGTATCTTACAGGGAACACAGGCAAACCTTGCCTAGATTGATCCAAGTACCACTGATGTAATCGGCATATTTGAATTGTATGGTTTCTTTCTATATTTGGTTTGACCAAAGGTTTGGTGAACTCAAATGGCCATGTAACATCCAAGTTTGCAATAACCGCTCCCACAGTAAACCGTGCAAGTTTTTCTGCTGATAGTCCAGAAGTACCCAGGAAATCCCTAATGCTTGGAGCATCTTGAACAATTGGAGCTGATTTGCTCTTGGCCTGCTTCTTATTGATATGTTTGTAGTCATTCGGTGGCTTACATGAAGCTACCCCTGTCTATTTAGATTTGGCCATATTCATGAAAAAAATTCATGGTATCTCCAGGCACAACAGGCTTCATTGGAGGTGGTGGAGGATGGAAATGAGTCGTGACACTAGCGTCCACAATCTTTTTGGTTTCCTCATCAGTGAGTGAATAGACATCCTTGGGTTCCGCTAACTTCTTAGATGCCACCGGCTTCTTAGATGATGTCGTCTGCTTGGATGTTTTAGAACCTAACTTGTTTTCTGAGCTGATGGTTGTCTTGTTGATGGTGCAGGCTTCTTGAGCGGTGGACTTCTTTGAGGCGATCACTGAGGAGGTGGACTTATTTCGAGAGATGGTTAAGGAGAGGGAGATCTTCAAGGCGATGGTGGCTCGGGGCATAGTGGAGAGTAGAGATTCGCGGTAGCTGTCCCTGGTGGAAACACTATGTAGGCCTTCTCCTAAACAATGAATGTGTGCTTGTTCTCTCCGATAGTGTTTGCCTCCTCCTCTGTGGGGTAATCCACCTTAACATGATAGTACTGGTCAACTGCCTTGTCTACTTCAATCACGGCGTAGCCCTCCGGTATCGAACGTCTGTGAAAATGTTCATGGGAGCCATGGGGATAAGCCACGCTAGAAGCCACCTTGATGGTAATGTTCCTAGCACCAATGTGTAGTTCACACAATGTCTGTGCTGTGTGGGATAAGTGATGGGGTCAGCTCCCGAAACTTCCGTGAACGCACAGCTACTCTGACGAGCACCAGGGCTGGAGCGCGCAACATTAGGAAATGTTGCAGGCCATTCCTGATTGCTCACAATGGCACCTCATTCATGCATGAGGGCTTGTTGTACCGCTTGTGCTATCTTTTCATCTGTATGTTCCCTTTCATGTTGTAGCACTTGATCAATCATTTGCATCATCCTAGCTTGTTCTGCCTCTCATTCTACCTCTAGCTTTGCTTGGGATCTCTTTTGACTCTTGTAATTGTCGATGTCGCCTCGGAATCCATATTTCCATCCCATCATCCCAACGCCTCGAGTGCGACCACCGTGCTCTTTGTTTCCCAGGACCAATGTGAGCTCGTCCCCCTATCTGGATTGAAAGAGCCTTATGCAAATTACTCGTAGGTTTCCGCAAGATTTTTTGCAAGAGTTTGCATCATTTCCTGGTCTTTGGAGGTTGCAAAGTATAAGCTTCCATTAGACAAGTAAGAAGCATCCCTCCCAAGAAGAAAGCGCATCAATCGATCACTCCAGCCCTCCGTCTCAAGCGTGACACCTCTCTCTCGTAGTTGATCTAGCTATTGTTGCCACTACCATTCTTTCCTCATGTACCCACAACTGCCGACTTTGTGTGGGTAGAGGTTCTTCTTTGAGTTCGCTTTGTTCACCTCACTCAACCTCTATGCTTATTCCGATGACTTGTACTCCGCAAAGGCTTGCCAATGATCTTCTAGTTACAACCACTTGCGGAAATATGGCATTGTACCTTTCTGCACAGACGTTCTGTTCAGTGTGCCCTTTTAGTTCTTAAAAGAAGGCCTATGATCATTAGCGTCTTATTCTTAACTACTTCCATATCTGTCCATTCAGCAAAGTCAAACTTCTCTAATATCTTGGGCCACAAGATGTCGTTCTAGATCGAATCAGGAACCACGTGCTGATCACCTTGTTCGTCAGTCCACAATCTATAGCACATGGGCACGTGATCCTTAACAGCAATCCCACAGACTGACTTATATGACCCCAGAACTCTCTTAGGTGTAGTTGGCTCCCCTATTAGTGAGACCTCTGTGATCACAAATTGTCCCATAGGCATCTTTGAGGGACCTCAGACACGATGCCACTCCTGAGATTGCTCATTGTTGTGACCTTCCGAAGCATCAAGCATCTGCGCATAAGCGAAAAAACTATTGAGAACCTATATGATAATATGTAGAACAGATTACCTCATTACATCCACAGGCGTCTGATTGTTCCAGGTTGAGGTAGTGGCTCGGGCTACCTTCTTCAATGTTTGACGGTGGCACTACATCTCTTTCTGGCACCTGGGCCAGATCGGTGGTTGGTGATGCCAATGGAAGTTCTGCATGCGATGATGATGAGCAGTTGAGTATTCTACAGATAGAGATATAGCCGACGAGGGAAGGAGAGGGGCTGTCGAAAGAGTGAGATAACCATGAAGGAGTCGATAGATAGAATGCATAGACATAAAATATTGTAATTGAGTACATTATGATCACATTTAACAAAAAGATATCACATCTTATGAAGCAAAATAGGCACAAAGCTACTGACAATTGACACATTGATCTTACAAGTCACATCATCTTACATAGAAAAATAATGATGATTACAACCAGAACTTGGATTATAACATCTTTACACGTGATATCACACTTCTTAATTTTGAAGTTAGACAATTTTAGCTCGGCTTGGATGATTTGATTGTTGTATTCCGCAACAGCTTCATGTTTGGACTTGTATCCTTTGTAACATGCTCATTTAAATTCATTAATTTGTGCGTGGCATTCCTCCCAACTGGAGAACACTCTACGTTGCTTACCATGATGGACAACATACCATGATAGCAATCCTAAATTTCAGATAATAGGCATAAATGATATACTGGGTAGTGCTTTTCATACAAACTCATCATGACAGTGCATTGATCAGTACTAAAATAAGCATAGCATCAGTATCTATACATTATAGTGTGTAAGAAGAAAAGCAACAAACAAAAAACAAAAATCAGTCACCAGCACCATATGCAACCACGATCCAACAGAGTCCATTATTTAATTGATCTGCATCAGATTATGGAGATAATTATATATGATTCCATGCTCGACTGGGATAGTGAAAAGACGTGCAAGGTGCATGTGTAATAACCATCCCAGTCGAGATTTGCAGTCATATGTATGGTAAATAGTTCTCCAATTTTATCATTTGCAAAATTGTAAAACAAGTATGAAAATAATACAATTTTTAATACAACACATAACAGGAGTTGAACTATACTAGGGCTCAACAACATACCATGTCATAGTAGTTCTAAATTTCAGAGAATATGCAAAAATAATATACTATACAAACCACACTAACACCAAAAAATGTTACTGCAAAGAAAAGATAGTGTTCATGTTACATTACAGCATAGTTGCTTAAGCAAATGGCCTTATTAGGACTTCAGTACTAATTACCTATTTGGAAAGGAAGAAAATGGCCTTATTAGGACTTCAATACTAATTACTTGTTTGGAAAGGAAGAAAATGGCCTTATTAGGACTTTAGTACTTGAGAAGAATGCTAGCTTTCTCTCCGAACAGGTAATCAGTACTAAAGTCCTAGAAGTAATAAAGAAATACGGCCTTGAGCCATATCATCATCGTCACTTTTTTATTGTATTTCAAAAGAATTGTTTGCTTCTCAGTAGAGAGCATGGCCTTATTAGGACTTCGATAATTTGCACCAATATCCTCCATTGTCCTATCATATCAATGTTTCTGAGATTTCAGATAGCAAATAGAACATGATCTAGTTATTCAAAATTTAAGACATCATGGACATGGCTGCTATGCCAACAAAGTGCACAAACTCTAAACATAACAAATAAGAAACTGTCGAGGTAGGAGAACTGAATATCAGTTTGCAAAATGACTGCTCAGAGAAGCTAACATAACAATTTTACCAGGTATCAACTATATTATACAGATTTTATACTCATAGCAGCACACATCTAGGGATCAATTTAACATGTATTGCACTAGATAGCCAAACCAACATGGATTTCTCAGTGTACAAGTACAGAACTGAACATACAATAAGTAACATCCAGTTCTATGCTAGTATACTCAGAAATCAAGCCCAGTCTCAGGGCATTCTTTCATCACAGAGCATAAAACATATGTAACCTGCTATCTAGATTAGCAGAGCATGGAGGTAGGTGATGATAAAATTTACCTTTGCTCTATCAATTGGTGAGGCGGGTGGGCGCGGAACGACGGTGGCACGAGCAAGACGAGGGATGGCGGCATCGAGGATATAGACGACGGCATCTGGGTCAGGGACGGTAGGGCTCCAGAGAAGGGGACAGCGGCCTTCGGGACAGGGACAACGGGACGCCGGGGATGGTGGCCTCCGGAACGGGGACGATGGGGCTCCAGGGATGGCAACTTCTGGGACGGGGAAGATGGGGCTCCGGGGATGGTGGCGTTGGGGAGGAGGTGGTGAGAGGCATTTCGGTGCGGAGAGCATAGGCCAAGAAAATTTTTCTAAGTGTCGAGGATGCAGGCATCGAGCAATTATATCGGGGAGGACTTTCACTGCAGTGAAAGAGTACCTTCACTACCAGCTCAATAAATCCACCGGCAGTGAAAGTAGTTTCACTTCTGGATAATATGTCTACCAGCAGTGGAACCCCTTTCACTCTTGGTATCGTAGGATGCAAAATATTTGTTTTAGTTTTGTGCGCGCGCCTAGAGAATCGAACCCATGACCTGCACCAAGAATGAACAAACCACTAGGCTACTCAAGAGTTCCAATTGAGTTTGTACTATCTATATTTATTAATATTCTATTGACCTAAAATCCTAATACATATTTATTTAAATTTGAAAGAGTGCCTTCACTAGCAGCTCAATAGGATGACCGGCAATGAAACTACTTTAACTGCTAGGTTAATTAAATCCACCGGCAGTGAAACCCTTTTCACTGTTGGTACCACAGGGTGCAAAAAGTTTGTTTTAGTTTCACACGCGCGTAGAGAAGCTGAACTTTCCATAAAAAAGCGAGGTATAATTGCATCTAAAACAAATTCAAACATAGTAATTAATGCAATTTAGCTACTTTGTCTTAATGATTCGACCTCATTATGATCACGACGTACATAGGGAGGTAAGTCGGTGTCTTCCATAGGACCTAGGTCGATGTCCTCTTCGAAAGGAGGTAGTGCGTTGAATTGATTGTAATCTTCCTCGTCAATAACATTCTTCACTTCGACAATCCTTCTTTTTTCCTTGAAGAACCATGTGGCGCTCCTCCTTATTAGCCGCGCCTAGGTCCTTTACATAGAAGACTTGCATAACATCATTCACAAGTACGAATGGTTCTTCCCTGTATACAATGAGTTTTTAGTCCACTGTAGTCATACCGTACTTGTCAATCTTCACACCCCCTGGGAGTTTGACCCATTGGCACCGGAAAAGAGGACCTCTAACACTCCATAGTCGAGCTCCCAGATCTCCTCTATGAATTTTTAGTAGGTCTCCCTATTTCCATTGCAGTCGTAGGCATCTATACGGACACCGCTATTTTAGTTGGAGCTCTTATTATCCTGAGCTCTCGTATAAAATGTATAGCCATTTATGTCATATCCTTCGAATGTAAGATTGTATTTGACGGTCCGTGAGCCAACACATTTAACTGAGAACACTCTATCTGTTTATCAATCACCTGTCTATGTAACCAAGTGCCAAAATGAACTCGGTACTCTCGCGTGATCCAAACATCGGACTTCCTTGGTTTCTGATGCGTAGCATCTTCTGGTGTTCTTTGACATACGGGTCCACTACAACTAATTGTTTCAAAACTGCAAAATGTGCTTGTGTGAATGAAATGGGGTCATTAGTGTGGAATGAGTTTGCATTATTGTCCCTATCCCCTATAGCCTTCCCTCATGGTGAGATACAGGCACACCAATCGATTTGATATTCATGTAGTCGACGCAGAAATCAATGACCTCCTTGGTTTCCTAGCCCTCAACCATGTAGCCTTCCGACCGATTTTTGTTATGAATATATTTCTTAAGAACTCCCATGAACCTCTCGAAAGGGTACATCTGATGCAGAAACACGGGGCTAAGAATCTGTATCTCTTTCACAATGTGAACAATGAGATGCACCATGATATAAAAAACGATGGAGAGAACAATGCCTCAAGCTGGGATAGAGTCTCGACCATATCTTCCTATAGCTTATCTAGCTTGGTCGGATCGATGGCCTTCTGTGACATCGTGTTGAAGAATTAACACAGCTTTATGATTGGGTTTCGGACCTTCGGCAGCCGAATACCTCTAATTGCAATTGGAACTATCTATGTCATCATCACATGATAATCATGAGACTTCATGCCAGTTATTTTCAAGTATTTCTTGTTTACTAGTCTCTTTATGTTGGCGGAGTAACCGGATGGAACTTTGATTCCATGCAAGCACTTGCACATTGCAATTTTCTCCACATTGCTCGGATTGTAGCTAGCAGGGCCAAGATATTTGTTACCTTCTTCCATCTCTTTGGGATGTAGATCATGTCTGAGTTTCAAATATTTCAGGTCCTTCCGTGCTTGGAGTGTATCTTTTGTTTTGCCATGTATGTCTAGTAACGTACCAATCAAGCTATTACACACGTTCTACTCAATGTGCGTGACATCGATTGTGTGTCGAACCACCAAATCTGACCAATATGCTAAGTCATAAAAGATATATTTCTTTTTGAACATAGGAGCTCTAAGATTAGATTTTGGAACCGGTGTACTCCCGCGTCCCTTTCCATGGATAACCCTAAGTCCCTTTACCATCTCATTTACCTGTCTCCTAGTGCGATGCTTAGGAGGTGATTGAGTCTCAACTTTCCCATCAAAAGCTCTCCTATTGCTGTAGTACAGGTGATCCTTGTGAAGAAATTTACGATGACCTAGATACACCATTTTTCGGCTGTTCTTCAGCCACAAGCTCTCTGTTTCATCCAAGCAATGCACGCATGCATAGTAGCCTTTGACAGTCTCGCCCAATAGGTTGCCAAGGGCTGGTCAATCTTCCTCCTTGCACGTAGGGTGATGTTCTCTTGTTTGTATGCATCCCATACCTGCACACCATCGTTCCAAAGCATTACCAGATCTTCCATTAATGGTTTCAGGTAGACATCGATATCGTTTCTAGGTTGCCTTGGCCCTGGTATCAGCATCAGCACCGGCATCATAATGTACTTCCACTTCATACACAACCAAGGAGGAAGGTTGTAGATACATAGAGTCATAGGCCAAGTGCTATGACTACTGCTCATGTTGCCGAATGGATTCATCCCATCCGTACTCAACCCAAATCTTATATTCCTCACATCTTCTGCGAAGGGCTTCTTGTATTTTCTATCGATGTTTCTCCACTGCGTAGAATTAGCAGGTTGTCTCACCATTCCATCATCGTTGCACTCATCGCCATGCCATCACGTCAGTTCGGCATGCCTTTGTTCGCGAATAAATACTCCAAACAGGAGGACTATAGAAAAATACCACATCACTTTCACGGGATGCCTTTTCTTCTTTCCTTCACCATCGATATCATCACCGTCACGCATTACCATGCTGCACCACTGACAAGACATGCTTGGATGTCTGCATGCTCTCCGCGATACAACATGCAATTGTTTAGACATGCATGTATTTTCTGTACTTCCAACCCCAATGGCCACACAACCTGCTTGCCCTGGCATGTGTTTTCTAGCAGCACATTTTCCTTTGGAAGCAATTTCTTCAAGAACAGTAACAATTCTATGAAGCGTGTATCAAACCACCCATTGCTCGCCTTCAATTGCAGCAGTGAAAGCTTGGTACGCAACTTTGTGTGCTCCTTCTTGCAGCCTGGAAACAACGGTGTTTTAAAGTCCTCTACCATACGCCGAAACTTTTGAAACTCTCTTTCATTGGTGAAGTTTCCCTCCCCATCGCGCAACATCTGCTCCAGATCATCGACGTCAGTGTCAGCAAACATCTCCTCTAGATCGTCATCGGCCAACGTATCTACGCTAGGTGGCATATCGATGTATTCATCAACCGACATATCGGTGCACATGTCTCCGTCTTCTCTTCTAATGTATTGCCCTTTCTGTACGATCTCAGCTTCACTGTGCTTGGTCCAATGGATATAGCCAGGCATAAAGCCCCTTGGCATCAAGTAGGAATGTATCTGCTGGGTGGTAGAGAACTGTTTCTTGTTCTCACAATTGACACATTGACAGCACATGTATTGAGACTGTGTATTTGACTTGTGTGCCACGGCTGCTACTAGGAAACCCTCCACACCGTTCTTGTACTCTGCGCTCACACAGCTCGCATCGTACACCCATCTTCTGTCCATCTACAATCATATCATTATTGTAAATCCAAATTCAAAATATCTAGAAGATTTTCCAATCACCAATAAATAAATTACCTCGCCATCTCCTACCTACTATTCTTTCATAACTTGTTGAGTACGACAAGTGCTCACTCTTGCTATCACCAAACACTCAGTTGGAGAAGGTATTGAGGAGTAGGATGAAGGCGAATCATTCTAATATGCTTTCTATGTCAATGATGCCTATGGGAGAGTCGTAAAGGATTAAAGTCTTTGTAGTTTGTTTAGTTCTGCTACAGTTTATTTGGTTCTTCGACCCTTGAAGGTCACCTCTAACAGATGGTTACATCGCTGCAGAAGCCCACTCTTGCGCCACTTAACCATCCAACGGTGCCCACAGAATTAGAGGGGTGACTAATTAGTTGGCCATGCTATACCCATATAGGCCTCGTGGTTGTGCGGATTCACTTGGTTACATGTTCAAGAACCAGTCCTTAGGACCCCACACAGGAACAATCATAAACATGCTGTAAAGCACCACCTCAAACCAACCATCCTGTAGGATCCCTATACCATGTTGCTACAAGATTACCATTACCCGATTTCTTGTTGCATAGTTCATTAGTCAATATTAACATTTCCCCAACTTATGACTGCACTAGCAAAAACTTATTCCCCCCAGGGCGAAGAACTGGGGCGGATAAACTCTTTATCTAGTAGCTCTTGGATTTGCTCCTTGAGCTGAGCCAACTAATTGGCATCCATTCTATATGGCCTCTTGTATATAGGAGCCGTTCTAGGTACTAATTCAATGACGAACTCAATTTCGTGATCAGTTGGTATACCTGGCAAATCCTCTGGGAAGACGTCTGGAAATTCATCGGCCACCCTGCTATCTTCCACTGCATTGGCCTTGTTGAGACTGGCGTTGATAGCTGACTCTGTCGTGGCTTGGAATTCCACCCTGGTTCCATCTGTGTGTGTCAACTGTACAAACTTTGTGGCGCATCCAATGACTCCATTGTACTTGGTCAACCAGTCCATTCCTAATATGATATCAACTCCCTTGGATTTCAGAATGATGAGGTTGGCAAGAAAGTCTACCCTCTTATGCATATAATTATTTTAGGGCATACACACCTTGATTCCATTTCTCCTCCAGGAGAACTAACTAGCACTCGATTTTTCATTAATGCTCTTGGCAATTTATATGCATTCACAAACTAAGATGATATGAAAGAATACGTAGCACCAGAATCAAACGATAGTGTAGCAGGGTGAGAGTTAGCAGAAAACATACCCAGCACTACGTCAGGAGCATCCTGGGCTTCCTCCACTACAACATGATTGACGCGACCATGCATCGCATTCTGTCGGGGCTGCTGCTGCTGATTGTTGCCCTGGGCCTGTGCTTGGCCTTGTGTCTTCTTGGGGCACTTATTGGCCAGGTGACCAAAGTTGCCACAACTGAAACACGGCCCAATGTTGCTTGATCCTTGACCGGCGCAATTTTGTTGTTGGGGCTGGTTGTTGTTGAGTCATTGCTGTTGAAAGTTGGGGTGAGACTGCTGCTGTTGTTGCGGCGCTGGCTGCACTGGAGGCTTGCATGACCCTGCAACCTGATTAGGCATCTTCTATGGTGGCCTATGTTGCTGATTTTGCCCTCTATTGCGGAACATAGGGCTGGTGGCAGGAGGGTTGAAACGGGGATGGGTGTTGCTACTAGAAAACTGACCCTGCAGACTGTGCTTGCGCTCTTCTCTTAGGTTCTGACATTTCTTCTCCATGATGAACGCTCTGTCCACCAGCTTCTGGAAACTGGGGGTACTCGTTGGCTGAGAGGGCATACTGTAAACTAGTGTTGAGACCCTCCAGGAAACAATCTTGTTTCTTTTCATCAGTATACACATCATTGGGGGCGTATCGGGAGAGCTGGGTAAACTTGGTGAGGTATTCCCTTAGTGATATGGGTCCTTGCTTCAGACTGAGGAAGTCCCTCCTCTTCAGCTTCACTTCACTCCTGGGGACATGGTATGCACAGAAGCTATTCTGAAACTTTGCCCAAGTGATTTCCTGGGGAACCTCATGAGCGGCAGTGAAAGCTGTCCACAATTCTTGAGCTGGACCAATCAGTTGTTGAGATGCTAAAAGAACTTTCTCCCTTCCAGTGCACTGAGGTATTTGCAGCTTGCTCTCTATTGTCTTTAGCCAATCATCAACCTCCATGGGCTCAACTGCCTGAGAGAAGGTAGGTGGCTATGTACTCAATAACGTTCTGAGCTTGGATTGTGGCTGCTGCGGTGGTGCTTACTGAACTTGGGGTTGTTGATTGATAGCTTGAACCAAGCCTTGGAGAATGGTCATCACTTGATTGGCATCCATCAGAGGCGGTGGGGGTGGAAGATCGCGCTAGTTGGTGGTGTTGTCATCGGCGTTGTTGATATTGTCATTGATGTTGTTGTTGATGTTGTCACTAACGTTGTTGCTACGCCTGGTGTTCACCATCTGTTGGTAGCCAAGGCACGAGCGAGGAACATAAAAAACATCAAGACAAGAAAAGAATAGCTATAGCATGAAAGAAAGAAAGGGACTCTCAACTATTATTATATTATTAACTGGTGCAATGTAGAGGGGAAACCCCCACATCACACCAACACTCAAGCGAAGATCCAACTCATTACAAGGTTCACAATACAGACTCAAGCACAAGCACACACAAGCACAACCGACAGAAGACAACTAGAACATATGAGACTAAACGATTAATTCAGCTAGGGACATCCTCCTAGCTCAACTCTACTCCTCGCCTACTGTGCCTGAAGGACCGGCTGTATCTGCTTGATGAAGCTTCTTGTACAGAGGGGAATGAGGCGGTGCAGCCACAGGTGCCACGGGAGCCTCCTTGGGGAACTTGTCGGGGTCCTCCAACAGAATCTGTATCTCGCGGATGCTCTCCTCCTGCTCTGCGTGATGCTGATTCATATCCTCCATCTCGTCGAGGGCTCTGTTAAGATCAGTGTACAGGGAGACGGTGAGGTGGACATGCTCTCACAAATGGAGATCTGACTCGTTGTTGATGGGCGCGAAGATGACCTCCAGACTGCTGGACAGGTGCTGCGGGAATTTCCCGAATTGAGTGAGGTGGAGGTCCTGTCTGTTCTTCCTGCAGAGAACAGCCAGGGCCTGGCGGGCAGTGTCCTTCAGCTCAGGAGCCAGCACGTGCTTGTGCGGAGTGATCTTCGTTTGGGCCATCTAAAATTTTGAAAAAGACAAAAAATTAGTAACAATTTTATAAAGAGCAATAGACAGTGAAAAGTAAAACTAAAAGGGAAATTACAAAATTAGTTTGTACAAACATAGGTTCTTAGCACGTCCTTTCTATATATGCTACGTTCTACGGTCAACACGGCTCTGATACCACTTCTGTAACACCCAGTTTTTAAAAATAAAACCAAGCACAACACATGTATGCCAGGATCAAGTTTTATACATATGCTACATCATCAGTGTATCATCACAGTGCTATTATTACAACATTATATAACTTATTACAAAAGGACCCAAGGGTCTAAACGAAAACACAGCAGAACAAAAGAGATCTTCAACACCAGCGGGGCTTCCATCTTCCACAGGCGTCGACTGGGGGCACACCAGCCTAGAACAGCAAATCTGGGTCGAAATCATCCTCTTCGCTGGTTGCAGCTTCATTGATGGCTTCTAATCACCAAAGGGGATGCAAAAGAAGGGGGCAACGGGTGTGAGCACAAAAATGTACTCCGCAAGTGTAGAGAAAATATGCTATGGGGCTTAAGTCAAGGAAAGGTTAGACACGGTTAACTCCACTAAACAAACTAACCTATGACTCCAACATCAGGCAAACTATTTACTAGGTGTGGAGACACCGTTTTAACGAAAGGATTGACTCATCAGATTTCATCCGACTACCAAGACTCACCAGGTAATTCCATTACCTGGCTACCCAACCAACCATACCAAACCCTGATCCCATCTAATCCTGAAGAAGTCCAAGTTCACTCTTGTCCGTGAGCATAGCTGATAGGTACTCTGGAGAGTCTCCACAGCTTTCCCCATGAGTTGTGATTCCCGTGTTGCTTCCCACTTCTGGGGTGTGGATTCGGGGTCTAACTACAAGGCCTTTACAAACCTCCCGCCAACTTGCAGGCACCCACTGAGGTTTCACTTAACTGTCCAACGGTGCCCACAGAGTTAGAGGGGTGGCTAATTAGTTGGCCAGGCCGTACCCATATAGGCCTCGTGGTTGTGCGGATTCACTTGGTTAAATGTTCAAGAACCAGTCCTTAGGACCCCACACAGGAACAATCATAAACTTGCTCTAAAGCACCACCTCAAACCAACCATCCTATAGGATCCTTATACCATGTTGCTACAAGATTACCATTACCCAATTTCTTGTTACATAGTTCATTAGTCAATATTAACATTTCACCAACTTATGACTGCACTAGCAAAAACTACCCATTTTACCCCATGATCCATCAACAGCGATAAGGAATTGTCATACAAAACTAGTAAACCATGAAGTGGGATTCCATTTAGACAAGCATGCAAGTGAAGGATTAAAATACACATGAATTCTAAAATAGGGGCAAAGTATTCAAGGACACTTTCCTTCATTGGAGGGTTGCTCAAAGTCCTCGAAAGCTTACTCTTTAAGATTCCCGAACTACGCACCTCCTAATCGACAAACCGTAAAAAGCACACAACAGAAACTACTGAGAAAACTACACCATACAGATCTGAATCTAGGTAGAAAACACTACAAAAAGATTCTAAACGTCGCTATAAACATTTGAGCATGAAAATAGCCCAAAACGGAGCTACGAGCAAAAAGTATTAAGCTTTTGAAGTTACAGGAGCTATTCTGCAAATTTATTTAATTCAGAGAATTAACCAATTAATTTTTATACTAAAAATTCTTTTCATTGCGCCAGGTGATGTCACAAATCAAAATGGAATTATTTTGTTATTAAAGATGTCACGAACCAGGTCCATGGGACCGTGAACCGAAGGGAAAGCTTCGGTCCATGAGTCCACCATGGACCACAGCCACCGGCAGGGCTAAGCACGGCAGCGGGCGGCCACAGTTGGCCGGAAAGGGGGAGCTCTGATGAGCGGTGGAAAAGAGAGAGAGAGGCATGACGAACTCACCCTGAGTAAGAACGATGTTGGAGAGAGGGCGAGGTGGCCGGGCGATAGTGAGGGCGATGGTGAAGGTCAATGCGGCAGCGAGGAAGGGGATCCGGCGGCCGAACATCGACGACGTGTCCCTAGATCGACTCCAGAGGGACTTGCAGTTCTGCAGAGGGGGTTAACTCGACCAGAGATGGTGCGGAGAGACGGGAAGAGTGGTGGCGGCGTAACTCACTAGGGACGATGAAGAAAGCAGCAGCGACGACGCTATGGGCGAAGAGAGGTGGCGAGAAAGGGTGGAAAATGCACGGAACATTGTCATGAAGGTTATCGGTGGCATTAATAGGCGCGAGATCAATTGGAGCGGCTGGGGCTCGGAGTTGAAGGGGTGGTGGCCATGGCCATTAAGGCCGGCAGTTTCCACTTCAATTTGGCATTAGAGAGGGGAATAAAAGAGGGAAACAGCTGCGGATGCTTGATTGCGCACTAATGCATTGAATCCTGCTATTTTAGGAGGGAGAGAGGACAAGGGGAGGCGTGGGATTTTCTGCAGCCGACAGAGGGGATCGAGCCAGTGACATGAGGAAGAAGGGAAGCTGGGCTCAGTTGGTTTCTCGTCGGCTCGGTGCGGTCCCACGCGGCAGAGAGAGTGCAGGAGGGAAGGGCAGCTCAGTGCGGGTAGGCCAGCTCGGCCCAAACGGTGAAAGAGAGAGGGAGCATGAGGGAAGGGTAGGCCAAGGCCCAAAAGGAGAAGAGGGGGGAAAATCGGCCCGAAAATGGGAGAGGAAAAAGGAAAGAAAAGGATTTGGGCCAGATTGGAACGGAAATCGGCCTGGAAAGATTTAGGAATTAGGAAATTATTTTTTAATTTTCATTCATTTTCAAAAGAAGTTTTAATCGAGCGATTTCTAGCGATCTTTTGCAAACTTTTTCCACGCATAAAGACCTATTGCAACTATGATGGCATGAATGGTTCAAACACAAATATAACCTATGGCCAAATTAAATTTAGAAATTAATTTCTTTCTATTGAACAAAATTGCAACTCCTATTAACTTCTAACAAAATTTTAATGTATTACAAAAAATTGAAATTTAGGTGTTACACAGTCCCGATTGGTCATGTCATGCACCTTGGCCAGTCCCAAGTGGTCATGTCTCATTCATCGACTAGTCCCGATTGGTCGCGTCGTGCACTTTAACCAGTCCCGATTGGTTACATCGTGCACCTTGACTAGTCTTGTGTCACGATCTTCACGTTTAAGAGATCAGCACTGCAATAGCAGCAGCAACACCTCTACGATACTGGGCAGGATCTTTGTGCGCCGGTGTGCTAGCACCTCGCACGCGGTTAGGGTTTTGGGAGATCAGGTGAAAGGTTGTGGCTAGGGTTTTGGAATGACTCGCTCCACGCGTTACCCCCACCCTTCTCTTTATATGGAGATTGACAATGGGCTTCCACACCGGAAGCCTTTAAGATCTAACTCCTCATGGATCACAATCCAGTTAAACCCATATACGAATCTAATCCATATGTTTTGTTCTAACCCATTAAGTGCATGACCTGTTAGGTTGTGTAGAAATGGCTACAACTCGGAAACCCTTTTTGAACGGAAATCAATAATGGTCCCTAGAAGGACATGTTGAATTTCGAGTATACACAAAGGTCATATCGGCTGAACCTTGATATACACATGCACTGATCCCTTTGTCTCATGATACCAGTCAATCTCAACATGTCAAACGTGAACAATCTATGCGTGAACATGTTATTATAACAATCTATGCGTGTACAATCTATGAAAATCGGAAATACATAGATCGTATCTATGAAAATCGCAATGAAAATCTCATCAGATTGATCATATCAAGCTGATTCTGAGTTATTCACAATGCCTCAATTTTCATTGGATCAATCGTATTGATCATTGCATGGGGTTTCCTAGAAATGACGACAAGAACTTGCATTCCTCAAGTTCCTATTTTGATCACAAGAACAATAATATATCCAATCTATTACTACAACATATCATCTATATGTAATCAATCCAGATATAAAACTACATGCGTGCGACTTTATGTGACTTGTTCGTGGAACTCTTTGTTTGTAACATGATGTTACTCTAATTTGATCCCTGGTTACATATCATTGTGATGATTCATAAAACCATCACATGCATTGATTGATGATCACATTGATGGGTAATGTTGGCCTGATCTTCCGATAGGTAGCGATAAGTCGGTGAGTGGAGAACTCGACGTTGATGATCCAAAGGCTTCGACCCGAACAGATCGTCTCCCTTGCAATCACTACACCACAGCTCCGTTGGTTATCAACCGTATCGCGCGATTGACCTCGCCAAGAAGGCTCAATCCCTGCAAGCGTACCGAGAACACAAGCAAGAACGTAGAAGATGCAATCTGAAATATTGCGAATTGAATTCAAGCACTCGAAGTTGGGGTTCCAGAAACACTTGCGGCGGCCTAGTCGGTTCGGAACAAGAGCGAAAATCTCACAACTGTGTGTAGATCAATATCTAAGCAAAACCCAACCCAAATTAGGGTGGTGGCTACTGTATATGAAAGACTAGGGTCGGCCAAGGACCCCTGGACGCGTCCCTAATGAACTCCAACACGATACACGGCCCAACGGCCCAAAAGATGGTGGCGCAGCACCCTGACAGATTCTAAATGTCCACTTGTTTCGACGATTCCTATTTACTCAGAATGAATTTGGACATGGGACCAGTCCCGTTGGAAAGCTTATCTCCTTAGCTTTCCAACCATGTGTAGAACGTCAAAAACGGAGTCCGTATGCGTCCTGGGCGACGATTTTAGTGCAGGCTGGTCCTGGACTCCGAAACGGACTCGAACTTGATTGGACCTCCACCTTGGCTTGGGCGCTCTTGCTGTTCTTCTCCCGTGTTTCTAAGTAACAATACATCACAATTATTCAGTAGCATCCCATCCTCATCAAAATATAAAGGAACACTAAGGAACAAGCTCACCTCATGATTTAGTTGACGTGCACGAGCTCGTGTCAATGGACCTATTGTTGGAGGAATACTCGGTGTGTGTGTATCCGAAAGAGTGATGTCCTCATCATCCTCCCCCTCTTGAATTGGAGTCGTCCTCGACGCAATGTCATCTTCTTCTCCCAAGTAAGGCTTTAAATCTGAAATGTTAAATGTGGGACTAACCCCATAATCTGTAGGCAACTCAAGCTTATATGCATTATCATTGATCTTTTCCACAATTTTAAAAGGACCATCAGCTCGAGGCAGCAATTTTGACTTTCTCAAATTAGGAAACCTATCTTTGCGCAAATGTAATCACACAAGATCACCAATTTCAAAAGTAATATGTTTCCGACCTTGGCTACCATAAGTTCTATACTTCTCATTCATCTTTTCAATATTTTCCTTAGTCAACTCATGCATTTTCATAATCAAATCAGCACGTGTCTTAGCATCAAAATTCAATTTCTCGGATGTTGGTAAAGGAAGTAAATCAATAGGGGCACGGGGGTTAAAACCATACACTACCTGAAACGGACTTACCTTGGTGGTGGAGTGAACTGATCTGTTGTAAGCGAACTCAATATGGGGTAGACACTCTTCCCACATCCTCAAATTTTTCTTCAAAACAGCCCGCAACATGGTGGATAATGTGTGGTTCACAACCTCCGTTTGTCCGTCGGTTTGAGGGTGACATGTTGTTGAAAATAGCAGCTTTGTCCCAAGTTTATTCCAAAGTGTCCTCCAAAAGTGGCTCAAAAATTTTGCATCACGATCCGAAAACAATGGTGTTAGGCACTCCATGCAAGCGAATGATTTCCCTGAAAAACAAATCAGCTATGTTTGTAGCATCATCGCTCTTGTGGATGACAAATATACTATCCCTCCCCCTCTTGGTCCTATGCAATCCTAAAATAAAATCCATAGAAATATCCTCCCAAGGCACACTAGGAACAGGAAGAGGCATATAAAGTCCATGTGGGTTCAAGCGAAACTTAGCTTTATTGCAAGTAGTGCAGCGTGCCACGTAGCGCTCGACGTCGCGCCTCATCTTAGGCCAAAAGAAGTGAGTAGCCAATACATCCTCGGTCTTCATCACTCCAAAATGTCCCATCAAACCACCTCCATGCGATTCCTGCAAGAACAATAGGCGAATAGAGCTAGCTGGGTTGCATAGCCTGTTAGCACAGTATAGTAATCCATCATTCAGCACATATTTATTACAAGTTCTTCCTTCTTTACAATGTTCAAAAACATCTTTAAAGTCCAAATCAGTAGCATATAATCCTTTAACTGTTTCTAAACCAAAAATCTTATGATCAAGTTGGGACAGCATGGTATAACGTCTAGATAATGCATCTGCAATGACATTGTCTTTACCTTTCTTGTGTTTAATGATATAAGGAAATGACTCTATAAATTCAACCCATTTAGCATGACATTTGTTCAGCTTGGCTTGGCTTCTAATATGTTTCAAAGCTTCATTATCAGAATGAATAATAAACTCGTTGGGCCAAAGATAATGTTGCCATGTTTCTAAAACTCGCACTAAAGCATACAACTCCTTATCATAAGTTGAATAATTAAGAGATGGTCTATTCAATTTCTCACTAAATTAAGCAACGGGTTTACCTCCTTGTAGTAGTACTCCTCCAATTCCAATACCGCTAGCATCACATTCTAACTCAAAAGTCTTACCAAAGTCCGGAAGTTGGAGTAGAGGTGCATGCGTAAGCTTATCTTTCAGCGTATTAAAAGCTTGTTCTTGTGCTGGCCCCCATTGGAACGGAATGCCCTTCTTTGTCAACTCATTGAGTGGGGCAGCAATGGTGCTGAAATCTCTCACAAAATACCGATAGAACCCTGCAAGGCCATGAAAGCTTCTCACCTGTGTGATAGTCCCAGGGGTCGGCCAGCTCTTGATGGCTTCAATTTTAGCTTCACCCACTTCAATTCCCTGTGGAGTAACAATATAGCCAAGAAAAGCAACTCTATTCATGCAAAAGGTGCACTTGTCAAGGTTAGCAAACAAACGTGCCTCTCTCAAAGCAGTAAAAACAGCACGTAGATGATCAATGTGTTCTTCATGTGACTTGCTATAGATCAAAATATCATCAAAATACACCACCACAAATCTTCCTATGAAAGCACGTAAAATCTCATTCATCAATCTCATGAAAGTGCTAGGTGCATTAGTTAAACCAAAAGGCATCACTAACCACTCATATAGACCGAACTTAGTTTGAAAGCAGTTTTCCATTCATCTCCCAATTTCATTCTTATTTGGTGGTAACCACTACGCAAGTCAATCTTCATGAAAAGAATAGAACCACTCAACTCATCAAGCATGTCGTCTAGCCTAGGAATAGGGTGACGATACCTTATTGTGATATTATTAACAGCTCTACAATCAACACACATGCGCCATGTACCATCTTTCTTAGGAACCAAAAGAACAAGAACAGCACAAGGACTAAGGCTCTCACGTACGTACCCACGGTCCAAAAGGTCTTGGACTTGTCGCTGAATTTCCTTAGTCTCCTCTGGATTGGTCCTATATGCAGCGCGGTTTGGCAAAGTCGCTCCCGGGATCAAATCTATTTGGTGCTCTATCCCTCCTAATGGTGGTAGCCCCGGGGGTATCTCAGCTGGAAAGACATCCTTATACTCCTGCAAAAGGTTAGTGACAGCAGCAGGCAAAGAGCTAGGTATATCATCAATTGAAAATAAAACCTCTTTGCATACGAAAGCAAAGCACAAAGTATCATTATCTTGAATTTCAGCAAGGTCAGATTTAGTAGCAAGCATAACACCACCCTTTAACTTAATGCCTTCGGACCTAGGTGTGTTCTTCTCTTTCTTAGGTGGAAAAACAGATTGAGCTACTTGCTGATTTTCAGATTCCAAAACACGTTCTTTCTTTTCTTTTTCAGCTAAAACTTTATCACATTGCACAATTTCAGCAGATGTCTAAGGAAGCAAAGATATTTTCTTTCCCTTGTGCATGAGAGAGTATTTATTACTTCTACCATGGTGTGTAGCATCGGTATCAAATTCCCAAGGACGGCCTAACAAAAGTGAACATGCTTGCATAGGCACTACATCAAAATCAGCATAATCATGGTAGGAACCAATAGAAAAATGTACTCTCACAGATTGTGTTACCTTAACCTTACCGCTGTTATTGAACCACTGAATGTAGTATGGATGAGGATGTGTACGTGTTGGCAAGGAAAGATTTTTCACAAGATCGGAGCTCAAGAGGTTGTTGCAACTCCCGCCATCAATTATGGTACGAACACGTGCATCTTTGACAATGAGGAATGTCTGGAATAAATTATGGTGTTGTAGCTGCTCTGCTTGCCCCATTTGAGAACTCAAAACTCGCTTCACAATGAAGGTGCGTGCTGCATAACTCTCCATGGCAGCGGTACCACTAATCTCCTCCCCCTCACTATCCATGTCATGATTGGCTGCAAGATTAGCTTCAAATGCATATTCTTCCTCGACATCACTATGACTAACATATCCACCATCTGCTGTTGCGGAGTATGCTCGCTGGCTTGGACAAACCTTCATGATGTGGCCAATACCTTGGCAGCAATGGCACACAATGCCCGTTGTACGACCTGTGGTAGCTGCACCTGAAGAAGAGCGTGGCATTGGATCCTGCGAAACAGTAGATTTACTCACCTCACGTGATGGCTGTGGTGCTCCTGCTGAACGCGCCCGAGTGTTGGAGGAGGGGGTAGCAGATCGTGTAGATGTAGAAGGAATGTTGTTGCTTGTCCCGGTGGTACTCGTGAAGTAGATGTACTCCCAAAATTGTTCCACAATTTCTGCACCTGTTGTCGACCCTGCAGTTCTTTTTCTGCCAAGATAGCAAAATGGAACAACCTATTGGTAGTATTATAATCTTTATAATCAACAAGGTCCTGAATTTCACGTCTCAACCCGGAGTAAAAACGAATCATGGTATCCTCGTCATCCTCTTGTATACTACAACGAAGCATAGCAATTTGAAGCTCTTGATAGTAATCATGCACAGATTTAGAACCTTGATTTAAGTGCTGCAATTTCTTTTTCAATTCACGTGTATAATCAGGAGGAATAAATCTATTGCGCATGGCACGCTTGAGTCTAGGCCATGATTTAGGTTCTAAGCCACTAGAAACTAGACCATTCCACCAAATAATAGCATAATTCGTGAACTCACAAGTGGCTAGTCTAACTCTATGCATTTCAGGAACCATATGAGAACTATACTTTTGATCAACCGTCATTTTCCAATTCAAATAAGCATCAGCATCATATGCACCATCAAAAGGAGGCATTGAAAACTTAATCTTAGAATAAGGATCATCACGACCGTTGCGATTAACATTATTACCTCCATTACCTTGACGACGTTGTTGTTGGCCACGACGTAATTGTTCAGCATGAGGACGTTGCTCAGCACGCGCATCTTGCCCAACAAAAACCTCACCATCTTCTTGGTCACCATTATTAGTATCATCATCATCATCATCATGTGAATGGTCATCATCCTGTGGTGGCTGTCGCAACTCAAGGTCGTTGACTCGTGTGACGAGGTTAGCAATGCTTGTTCTAATGTCTGTCAATAGCCTAGTATGATCCTGCAAGGCTTTGTTGAGTTCTTCCTTGGACACACAATCCTTAAAATCCGATAGAGAGCCATCACCTGACATGGTTAGTAGAAAACAAAGGACAACAAATATTATCCCTATCAACTACTAGGTTGTGGAAGGTGGAATCACACACACTCAAGCGTCTTACCACGCTCTTACAAATGTTCTTACCAACGCAGTAAGGAGGAACAACCGGTGACGAGTCTGGAAGCGTGGGATGATTGCAAGAGTGAACATGTTCGGATCAAAGGAGGTGGAGCTTGGAAGACACAATATGGTAGCAAGGATTAGCAATAACTGTAATCAAAAGAGCAAAGCTAAATAAGTGTCCAAAGTATGAATCACAGTTGCTGGTCTATCTCGTGTCCCTAGTCCTAGCACAACAGCTGAAACAAAGCTAAAAAGGATAATCAGAGAAAGATACAGCAAATAGCACAAAGATCTGGGTGTTCTCTATGTGCTCCTCTTTTTTTGTCTTTTAGCACTAGTAGGAATCACGAAATTTGTTTTTTTTTTGTATTTTTTTGATATTTTTTTTTCTGAACTAGGAGCACACAAGCAACAACCACAAAAATTTTCAGCTCAAATGGATGCAAGATGTGGCCTATAGAAAATCAAGCACGTTCTCTGAAAAGCGTGCGGAAACTTCGCGGCTTGAATACTCAATCTTCCGAGCCGAATTTGGGAAATTTTTTTTGGCAGAACCCGGCAAAGAGGGGGAGCAACGGATGTAACTTTTTCTGTAGATGTCCATGAAATTTTTTTTTGCCTGATTCCGAGTCCGTATGCGAAAGTTATGGCCGTTTTACTGAACCCCTGTCGAGTTAGGGTTTTTTTTCAATCCACCTCTTGCAGAAATTGACCTCTTTAAGGTATTGCAAGCAATAGGATCGCAAGATGAACAAGGAGGGCAGCGGTGGCAGGGCAATTGATACAAGGCGGCTTGCGACCTATCTAGGGTTGGCGTGGCAGAAAGTAACACAAGGCGGCTCGCGGTGGCAAATCGAGTAATGTGGTAGCTCGACTTGTTGGTGGGGATGGTGGCGATGGGATAGCGGCGTGATCAAAGCAGCACGGAGCGTTGACTAAAGACCAAGAACACGACTCTAAAACCAGCAACAAGACTCGACCATGGACACAAACTCAACAACGCGCAAGTGAAAACAAAAATTGCAAAGGCACAAAGGGTTCTAGGGCAGCGGAAATTGACGGAATTTTTTTGGCTTTTTCTGGACTCTAGGTAATGAAAAACAGACTAATCTAAAGGGGAAAACGAAATTACCTAACGGGTAACCTGAAAATCTGATACCAGTTGATGGGTAATGTTGGCCTGATCTTCCGATAGGTAGCGATAAGTCGGTGGGTGGCCTGGCCTGTGGCAACCGCCACAACAATGTCTCCCTTGCCGACTGGAATGTGTAGCATGCAAGGGGTCACCTCTATGTTATCATCCACAGGATATCCTAGGTAATTGACTTGAGTGGACCTGACGCTACTCTGAAACCTTGTGCTGGTTGGTTTCTATATCATCATTAATACCGCACTTTCCTTCTCTTTTTCATTTCACATTTTCATGAACTAGAATCTAACCTATTCTTGTACTTCTTCTGCTAGGGTCTTGTATGTATTACGGGCCTTGTACTAGCCCACAGCATCTGGGAACCCATGCTTTTAGCCCACTTCTAATCCAATGCTTCGAGTGTGACTCGAGTGTTTCTTATTTCCCAAGGCCTTGGTAAGCAGGTCTTTCTCCCTGTCGGGCACTAAAATCCTTCACTAGTGATCTCTTGCATGGTCTAGGTCACTTCCATGGTCTCGAGGCTTTCGAAGGCTAAGCCCTCATCCTCTGTTTGTTCTAATCGAGCATAGACTCAGTTCCTACTTCACTCATCACAATTTTCCAATGGGTTACATTTCGTAGCCTAGGTAGCCTCTTCTTCTTGCATACTCATCCATGCCCAGGTGATGGTGGTACTTTCCTGACATCGGCTCTCTCGCTCGCACAAAACAGGGCTCAGGTTGTGCCACGAGCGCTTTCTTTTCGCTGTTGTTGGAGGAGGACGATGGGTGCAGGCTTGGGCTCCTATCTGACCTCCTACTTGCATCCACCCTATCTTGTGCCAGGGTGCCCTCTAGTGTGAGTATCCTCTATGCTTGTGTTTTCTTAGGGGTACATGTTCTCTTCTTCCCTATGGTACTTAATCAACAACTAAATTATTGTTTGCCTAGAAAAAAAAGAGAATTTGTAATCATCATTGATCAATTCTATTTAGGATAATTAGATTTATGATTCATGTGAAAACTAATGCTGTTCTTTAATTGATGTTGTTGTAGGATACACTACTATAGAAACCCCTATCATTGCATGCTCGAAAACCCCCCTTCACTACCGGTTTTGGAGCCGGCAATGGGTAACAACAATGATAGTCCCCGACTATCACCATCGGCCCAGGGAACCAGCAGTGAAGGAGGTTATCACTACCGGCTAGTAGTTTCGACAGACAGTGATACCCGTGGAATCACTACCAGCTGAATTCATGAGCCGGTAGTGTTTTACCTCTCCTCTCTCTCCTACCTCTTTGCCCTCTCTCTGTCTCCCCTCTCTCCATCTCTTTCTCCCTCTCAATATATGCATACAATGAGACACATTTAATATAAATCAATAATAAAGACACCTTCATTAATATATAGTAATTAATGTCCTTCATTAGTATGGTATCATTTGGCGATATATATGCTGTCTAACCCCCTGGTAGACTTCTTCCTTCGCATACTTTGTACTAGAAGGTATGGTGTCAGCTAAAGGTCTCTCATGTGTCGATGACATATTCGGTTCATGAAACTCACTGTTTGGGTTGATAACATATTCAATGAGGAACCCAGCGATCTAATCTTGAATGGCATGTATTTTCGCAAGGAGTATCACACATGTGCGTTGTTTGAAGCACTATATTTGAAAAATCCAAAGAATTAGTCCTTGAACATGCATAGAAATTGAAAAGAAGGCATCGGTATGTAATTTCATACCTCAACATCATTAAACCTGATAGTGTCTTTGTCTCTGTTGAATATGTTCATGAAAGTAAGAACATAGAATACACAGAGATTGCTGGTGGTTGGCTACCTCATACACTTCAGGAGGAAATGATTCATCAGTTGAATGAATTTAACCTTTTTATTTTATAGGAAATGCAAGACATGAATATTCCTTGTGTACCAAAAAGTTGATTTTCACATCATATTGCTTTCTGTATGGAAAGTAGACAACACTCTTTTTGCAGTATCTTTGTGTATGCCTTGCACGTGTATATGAATACCAATTAAACTTATATGCAATCAACATGAAGATTAAATGATCAAGTTTACCTATTTAGCATGTCTATGCGGTCTTGGTAAGTTGTCTTATCTCTCTTTTGTGAGTCCAAGACAATAATCTTGCTCAACTTTTGGTGGATGACAAGGAGGATCCAATGAAAACTACAAAAATATGTCACACCATAGAAAATTAGTACTAGAATCGAGTTGCCCATAAAAGCATAATGCCTTAACATGTAAACACATACTCACATGTAGGTAAGAGTAAAAATTTCTTGTATTGGTGGTGAAGCAGACACTTCAATAAGTAGTCCTCGGTAAAGTCTGGATTCGTCTGTACAATTTTCTGGTTAACAAGCCCATGATTGATGAATCCTACTTTATTATCTAATCCTTGTCTATATGTGCGGATCTCCATTCTATGAAAGAGAGAAGTTAGCCAAGCAATTTCAAGGTACAAGTTCATATAACATTATATACATAAGTAACTTACATAGTACATGCTCTAACTATGGACATGTCGAGGGCATCATCCTGGTACAATTCATACAAGCACTTGAACTTCACCCAGAAGTAGTCATCCCACGTTGAGGAAATATTGGTCTCTGCATCTTACAGGGAATGCCTTTATACCTTGCTTGGACTATTCCAAGTACCACAGATGTAATCGACACATTTGAGTTGTAAGGTTATTTTATATCTACTTTGACCAAAGGTTTGCCCATTTCAAACTACCATCTAACATCTAACTTTGGAATTCCTTTCCCGCAACAAGCCATGCTAGTTCCTCTAATGTTAATCCAGAACTAGGTAGGAATCCCGCAATGCTTGGAGATTCCTAAATGATTGGACCTGATTTGCTCTTGACTTGCTTCTTGCTAATGCGTTCATAGTCAGTCAGTGGCTTCCTTGAAGTCGTCCTCGTAAATTTAACTTTGGCTATATTCATGAAAAATTTCAAGCTATCTTTAGGCACAACAGACTTCGATGGAGGTGCTGGAGGATGGAAATGAGCCGTTACACTGGAGTCCACAATCCTTTTGGTTTGCTTAGGATTAAGTGAATAGACATCTTTGGGTTCTAAAAACTTCATAGATATCACCGACTTCTTAGATGATGTTGTATTCTTAGATGTTCCGGAATTTGATCGTGTTTTTTGAAATGATGGCTAGATTTTTGATGGTGCTGGCTTCTTGGGTGGTAGACTTGTTTGAGACGATGGCTGAGGAGGTCGACTACTTCTCGGGAGCTGTCCCGGGTAGAAACACTATGTAGGCCTTCTCCCATGCGATGAATGTGTGCTCGTTCTCTCCTATAGTATTCACCCCCTCCTCTGCGAGGTAGTCAACCTAAACATGACGGTAATAGTTAACTGACTCGTCTACTTTGACCACGGCGTAGCCCTCCGGTATCAAACGTCCGTGCAAAAGTTCATGGGCGCCACGGGGATAAGCCATGCCGAAAGCCACCTTGATTGTAATGTTCTTAGCACCAATGTGTAGTTCACACAGTGTGATGAGCCTATGGCTCCTTCGGATACAATCAATACCACAAATAATCCTCAAATCATACAAGTTCCAATTACAAGAGCACATGCACGACAATTAGACCACCAGGTGAACGTGTTCCTTGCTGTTCATGTTTTCTTGGATGGATTACTATTAAATTCTTGTGTGTTTTATTGCATAGGAACATGGGAGAAGCACCACAACCTTACTCGAATATTACTCCTCAAAGGCCAAGTCTACTCAAACTCAAGGCTAAGCTCTAGCCATGGTCATGGTCGTGGTCAAAGTCGTGGTCATGGTCGAAGTCGAGTTCCAGGACAGCACATCAGTAAAACGGGCATAACTCTCTCATACGAAGTCCATTTTAGGCAATCTTGGACATTCTGGAAAGCTTACAACGAGACCTTTCCAATGGATATGAGTTAGACCAAATATTCCTTATAGTTAGTTACAGTCAAAGGAATAAGGTTCTATGTCACCATTTTGATCCCTACCTGGTTTTGTAATCGTGTCGGAGTCGGAGTTCAGGTTGTGCACATCTCTCTCCACGGTTGCACAACCCTAGGTCGATCTCCTCCCTCCTCCCTATTTATATACAGTAGCCATCATAGTTTATGCTTGGGTTTAGCTTAGATTATTCTGTTTAATATAGTTTCGCTATTTATTGGTTTGTTGAACCTCAAACTCGAGTGCTTCTTGGTAATTAGAAATATTCAGATTGCATCTACTAGTTCTTGCTTGTTTCTCAATTTGCTTGCAGAAAAATCCTTCTTGGTGAGGTCAACCATGTCTTGGAACGGTTGATAACTACAGAGTAGTGGTGTAGTGGTTGCGAGGGTTCTTGATCTGTTCTGATTGGAGCCTTTGGATAATCAATGTCAAAACTCCACTAATTGACTTATCATATTACCTTCGAAAGATTAGGAAAATGGGCATCACAGTGTCTACACTGTGATGTGGTCCACGAGATAAGTGATGGAGTCAGCTTCCAGAACTCCCATGGATGCACAGCTACTCTGACGATCAGTGGGGCTAGAGTGCACAACATTAGGAGACGTTGCAGTCTGTTCCTGTTCGCCCCCAATGGTGCCTTGTTCACGCCTGATAGCTTCCTGTACTGCTTGTCTTATTTTTACGTCTGTTTATTCCCTCTCACGTTGTAGCACAAGTTCAAACATGTTCATCATCATAGCTCGTTCTGCAGCTTACTCTGCTTAGGATCTCTTTCAACTCTAAGAGATGGCTTGGAGCCATGAGATCCGAGGTAGAATCCATGCACGATAATCAAGTGTGGAACTTGGTTGATCCACCTAATGGTGTCAAGGCAGTTGAGTGCAATCGGGTTTTTAAGATAAAGATAGACGTTGATGGAAATGTTCACATCTATAAGGCATGATTGGTGGTAAAAGGTTTCAAGCAGATTCAAGGTGTTGATTATGATGAAACATTTTTGCCCGTCGCAAGGCTAAAGTCTATTCGGATCATCGTAGCAATTGCCGCATATTTTGATTATGAGATATGGCAGATAGATGTCAAAACGGCTTTACTTAATGAAAACCTAAGTGAGGATGTGTACATGACATAGCCTGAAGGTTTTGTCGATCCGAAAAATGCTAGGAACATATGCAAGCTGCAAAAGTCCATCTATGGTCTGAAGCAAGCTTCTCGGAGTTAGAATCTTCATTTTGATGAGGTGGTCAAAGGGTTTGGTTTCATCAAGAATGAAGAAGAGCCTTGTGTTTATAAAAAGGCTAGTGGGAGCACACTTGTGTTTCTGGTCTTGTATGTAGATGACATATTATTGATCGGGAATGCTATTAAGATGCTTGATGCTTGATGCAAAAGAGTTTTCAATGAAAAATCTAGGAGAGGTAGCATACATATTAGGCATAAAGATCGATAGAGATAGGTCAAGAAGGCTGATTGGATTAAGCGAGAGTACATACACCTACAAGGTATTGAAAAGGTCCAATATGTAGGATTCCAAAACGGTTTCTTGCCGATGTCACATGGCATCATTCTCAGCAAGAGTCAGTGTCCATTGACCACTGATGAGCTTGAGAAATTGAGTGCAATCCCGTATGCTTCTGCTATCGGGTCCATCCTGTATGCCATGCTTTATACATACCCAGATGTCTCCTATGCTCTAAGTGTTATGAGTTGATACCAATCAAACCCGGGTGAAGGTCACTTGGTAACAGTAAAGAATATACTCAAGTACATGAAAAGAACTATGGGTATGTTCCTAGTCTATGGAGGTGAGCAGAAGCTCTTGTAAATGGTTACGCTGATGCTAGCTTCCAAACCGACAAGGATGATTCAAGATCACAATCTGGTTTTGTGTTTTGCCTCAATGGAGGAGTAGTGAGTTGGAAGAATTTTAGGGAAGAAATGGTGGCCAATTCCACGATGGAGACTGAGTATATCGCAGCTTCTAAAGCTGCAAAGGAGGTTGTTTGGATCATATAGTTTGTTTCTGAGTTAGGTGTGGTGCCTAGTGCTTCTAGTCCAATGGATCTCTACTATGATAATAGTGGAGCCATTGCGCTAGGCAAATAACCTAGGTTGCATCAGAAGTCCAAGCACATACTGCGGTGCTATCACCTTATTCGAGAGATTTTAGATCGGGTGTCGTGAAGATATGCAAGGTGCGCGCAGATTTGAATATTTCTGGTCCGTTGACAAAGCCACTCTCACGGACAAAGCTTGAGGTGCACATGAGAGCTATGCGTATTAGATACTTACATGATTGACTCTAGTGTAAGTGGGAGATTGAAGGTGATAAGCCCCAGAGGCAATCATATAGATGTTTATATAACACGTCTATGTTAATAAACTTTTGAATAATATGTTATTCCAAGAATGACAAACTTTTACATTGATTGGCAAGTATGTGACTTGTTCATGAAACTCTTTGTTTATATCATGATATTATTCTTAGTCGATCCCTGGTCGCATATCATTGTGATGGTACATATTATTCACGTTTCATATCATTGTGATGATATTATTCCAAGTATGTCTAACATGTATTGATCGATGATCATGTTTCATAGATCATAGGTATAGAGATACCAAGTCAATAATGTGGGCATTTATGTTAGAGAATATGATGTTGGATAGACCCACCTTGAGATACTGCTGAGATTGTTATTTATGATGTGCCACCAGTTGTTATCTCAAATGGTGTACCTGCAGGATCTTTAGACCTAAGATCATCATTGATCCCCAGAATGTGTAGTGGCATACTTTGAGGCTGCTAAATGCTATTCTGTAACTGGGTAGTCATAAAGGTAGCTTTTGGGCGATCAAGATGAAATTTGCCCCACCTTGATAACAAGAGAGATATATGTGGGCCCCTCGAGGTAGTTGGATCGAGAAAGTGCATGGCCATACCAATATGATTAAAGAGTTAGTCATGATGAATCCACTACTTGATCAAGTGAATGGTCGAGCTTCCACAAGGGTGGCACGTATCTCACCTTGAGATTGACTGGTATCGTGAGGCAATGGGATTGGTGCATGTGTATATCAAGGTTCAGCCAATATGATCTTTTGTGTATACTCGGGAGTAAACATATCCTTCTAGGGACCGCTATTGATTTTGGTTTGGAAAGGGTTTTTGAGTTGTAGCCATTTGTATGTGAACCTAACGAATCACACACTTAATGGGTTCGAACAAAACATGTGAATTGGATTTGTATATGAGTTTTGATTCGATTGTGATCCATGAGAAGTTAGAGTCCTAAAGGGCTTCCAACGTGGGAGCCCATTGGCAAGCTATATAAGGAGAGGCATGGGTAGGGCGTGAGAAGGTTGAGCCACTCCGAAACCATAGACGCAACCTTCTACACGATCTCCCAAAACCCTAGCTGCGCGTGCGGTGCTAGCACATCAGTGCTCAACATTTCTGCCCAGTACATGTGGATACCGTAGAGGCACTACTGCTATTGCTACACTGATCTTCTCGGCGAGTTGATCACAATGTGTTCGGGATTGGTCGTCGATCGTGATGAACTGGTCGACGTACCTGCTCGTCTGATTGCGGAGCACACGCGACCACTTGTATCTTGTCGGACAGCATGACACAACCACTCAAAACTGGTTGAGGATGCGATAGACCTGATCGGGAGCTGGTCGAGGAACTGGTCGAGAAGCATGACTACGTGCTCAGAGTTAGTCGGGGAGCGTGACCACCTGAGCGGGGCTAGTCACAGATCTAATCGAGAAGCTGCTCGAGGAGTTTGACGCGCACGACGTTGGATTGGTCTACTCCAACACTTCTTTCGCTGCACTACGTGTCGAGCTGTAACAATCTATGATCTCCTACTAGCATGGTTTTCTGGGTGAATGCGGTAGAAATTTTTTGTTTTAGGCTACCATAGCCTGCTTGTTACCCAACAGTCAGTCGGCAGTGCAACCCCACTCCCCCGCACAGTGAAGCCAAAAAAAAAATTTGTGCTAAGCACAAGCATCGAACCCACAACTTGTGGCCCAAAGTCCGAATGAACTAACCACTGCGCTACTCAAGTATATTCGCATGAGTTTGTACTATCTATATTTATTAACATGTTGTTGACTTCCAATCCTAATACATATTTATTTTATTTTAACTTGCTATATACCAAAATTAAGTTTTGTATATACCTAAATTTCATGGTTAAAATTTCTAATTCAATAAAAATTTCAAATAAATATGTTCATATCTAAATTTCTATATTGGGGCGTGCTAATTAATTAAAAATATAATTGGAGCTTGCTATATATATTAATTTCAAAGATAAATATTTTAAATCATTAAAAATTAAAAATAAATATGTTCATACATATAGCTAATGTAAATCAATAGTAAAGACACTTTCATTAATAAATAGTAATTCATGTCCTTTATTAATACATAATAATACATAGTAATAGTGCTTGTGCTATTGCTAATTCATTAAATATAAAAAATCAATATGCTCAACAATAAAGACATCTTCCACCATAAACTACAAATTGAAGCTTCCATAGCATAAATGAGGTATAATTGCATCTAAAACAAATTCATACACAATAATTCATGTCCTTCATTAATATGCCAATAAAAGCTATTTAATCTGGCTTAACGATTCGCCCTTCATTATGATCACGATGTACATAGGGAGGTTTGTCGGTGTCTTTCAAGAGACCTAGGTCGACGTCCTCTCCGAAAGGAGATAGCACGTCGAATTGATTGTAGTCTTCCTCGTCGACGACATTCTCCACTCCAAGAATCCTTCTTTTTCCTTGACGAATCATATGGCGCTCCTCCTTATTACCCGGGTCTGGGTCCTTTACATAGAAGACTTGCATAACATCTTTCACAAGTACAAATGGTTCTTCTCTGTATCCGATAAGTTTTTGGTCCACTGTAGTCATACTGTACTTGTTGATCTTCATACCCCCTGGGAGTCGGATCCATTAGCACTGGAAAAGAGAAACATTTAACACTCCATTGTGAAGCTCCAAATTCTTCTCTATGAATCCAAAGTAGGTCTCCCTATTATTATTGCAGTAGTAGCCATCTTTACGGACACCGCTATTTTGGTTGGCACTCTTATTATCTTCTGCTCTTGTATAAAATGTATAGCCATTTATGTCATATCCTTCGAATATCAGGATTGTAGTTGACGGTCCATGAGCCAGCACATTCAACTGAGCACACTATATCTGCTTATCCATCACCTGTCTACATAACCATGTACCAAAATGATCTCGGTGCTCTTGTGCGATCTAAACATCAGACTTCCTCGGGTTTTTGGTGTGTAGCATCATCTGGTGTTCTTTGATATATGAGTCCACTACAATTGATTGTTGCTAACTATGAAATATACTTGCATAAATGAAACGGGGTCATTAGTGCGGAATAAGTTTGCACCTATCATCCCTTCCCTTGTAGCCTCCCCTCATGGCGAGATACATCCACAACAATCAATTTGAGATACATGTAGGTGATGCATGAATCAATGACCTCCTCAGTTCCCTAGCCCTCGACCATGCAGTCATTTGGTCGATTTTGGTTACGACATGACCATATTTCTTCAGAATTCCCATGAACCTCTGGAAAAGGTACATCTAATGAAAAAACATGGGGCTAAGAATCCGTATCTCTTTCGCAATGTGAACAATGAGATGCATCGTGATATAAAAAAGCAATGGAGGGAAACACGCCTCAAGCTGGGATAGAGTCTCAACCATGTCTTCCTACAGCTTATCTAGCTTGGTCAAATCGATGGTCTTCTGTGATATTGCATTGAAGAATGAATACAACTTTATGATTGGATTTCAGACCTTCGGTGGTAGAATAATTCTAATTGCAATTGGAAGCATCTGTGTCATCATCACATGACAATCATGAGACTTCATGCTAGTTAATTTCAAATATTTCATGGTTACTAGTCTCTTTATGTTGGTGGAGTAACCAGTTGGAACTTTGAATCCATGCAAGCACTTGCACATTGCAATTTTCTGCCACCTTTCTTAGACTATAGCTGGCGGGACCAAGATTTTTATCACCTTCTTCCATATCTTTAGAATGTAGATCCTATCTGAGTTTCAAACGTTTTAGGTCCTTTCGTGCTTGGAGTGTATTCTTTGTTTTGCTAGGTATGTCTACTAACATACCAATCAAGCTATCACACACATTCTTCTCAATGTGCATGACATCGATTGTGTATCAAACCACCAAATCCGGCCAATAAGCTAAGTCATAAAAAATAGATTTCTGTTTAAAAATAGGAGTCCTAACATTATATTTCAAAACTAGTGTACTCCCGTGTCCCTTTCCAAGGATAATCCTAAGTCCCTTTATCATCTCATATACCTATCTCCCAGTGCGATGCTTAGGAGGTGATCTCCTATTGCTACAATATGGGTGATCCTTGCAAAAAAATTTACGATGACCTAGGTATACCATTTTTTAGCTGTTCTTCAGCCACAAGCTCTCTATTTTATCCAAGCAATGCAAGCATACAAAGTTGTCTTTGATAGTCTGGACTGATAGTTTACCAAGGGCTAGCCAATCTTGGATTGTTATAAATAGTATTGCTCATAGGGTGAAGTTCTCTCATTTGTATTCATCCTATACCCACACACCATAGTTCCACAGTGTTACAAGATCTTCCATTAATGGTTTCAAGTAGAAATTGATATCTTTGCTAGGTTGCCTCGGCCTTTGTATCAGTACTGACATCATAATGTACTTTCGCTTCGTACACAACCATAGAGGAAGGTTGGGTCATAGCCCAAGCACTATGACTACTGCTCATGTTGCCGAATAGATTCATCCCATCCGTATTCAACCCAAATCTTATATTCCTCTCATCTTCTGCAAAGGGCTTCTAAGAAACCAAGTTGAAATGTGCCTTGGTTTATATGTGATGAGTGATTGACAAGGTTGTGGATTTGGTTTGATGATTGTTGGATTGCATGAGCATGTATATATACTGCAATTATGATTATGACTAACCAAAGTTGTAGAGGAAATAGAGTTGGCATGTTTTTCTCTGGGTCCAGGAAAATTGTATATGTCGAATGGTCCGGCGCTTGGGATTTTGAACTCACTGGATGGTCTGGCGTTCAGATGGTGTACATGTCAGAGCATTTTAACTCAGAAGAAAAGGTTGAAGTACACATTAGATAGTCTGGCGATGGGCACTGTGAATGCCAGAACATTTCTTACAGAGAGGTTGCAAGTCAGATCTGGTAGACTTACATGCACAGGATGATCCAACGATGGGCATATGTATACGCCGGAGTATTTCATCCCAGAGGAAAAGATTGATGTATACACTGGATGGTCAGGTGATGGAGTGAAGTGAACGCTGGATCTTTTCTTGCAGAGTGGTTGCAAACTAGCTCTGGTGTACTTGTACTCGCCGGATGGTGCAGCGTTCAATGGGATGAAATGAAGAGTACGTCGGAGTATTTCTTACAGCGAGGATTGCAAGATGGCTGGACTGATGAATTGCACATGCTGGATGGTCCGACGCTCAAGAGGAGTGTACGCCAAAACATCTAGCATCCATGATTTGTTTGAGATGTGCTTTAACTGAGGATTTTGATTTGCAACCGACCGGTAGACACGCGCCTAGAACGTCACAACCTCATGTTGATAGTCTTCAATATCTTCACTCACTGAGCAGCAGTATACATGTCGTATGGTATAGAGAAAATAGCAAGTGTGAGCACATAGAGTACTTAGCAAGTGGGGGAAAGTAATGATATGCAGGCTTATACCAAGAATAGGCTAACAAATGGTATTTTTGCGTAAATGCGAGTAATGAAAACATATTTGGACTCAAAAGCATTAAGCAATTATTAAATGAATGTAACCCAAACAGTCTAACACCCAGTATACAAGGCTCCCCACCTTGCATACCATAACCTTCTAGTACTCCCTGTACTATAACCAAAACCATCTAGTACTCCCTGTACCAGAACCATAACCACAACCATCTAGTACTCCCTGTACCATAACCACAACCATCTAGTACTCCCTGTACCAGAACCATAACCACAACGTACTAATCATGTGAGGATCCAAGTCTCTCATATCCGTGAGCACGGCTGTTATAACAGTTTTACACTCTACAGAGGTTGTCCAGCTTTCCCCACGAGTCAGTGAATTCCATGTTGCTGTGTTCGCAAAACACTTAACACACGCCAGTGGTGTGCCACCAAGAATCACTGTATGACACTTTCCACTAACCAGAGACTAATCCAGTATGTGTCTGCCCACTAGGTTTCACCGCCAGGCTTTACGCAAGCAAAGCTCCTACCCAGAAGCCTCCTTTTGTGCTGACCCAATACACACTGGACAGACTCTAATCAGTATATCACACCTTACACATATCAGCCTCGTGGTTGGTACGTTACTTCTTGGGTTGTCGCTCCACGAACCGGTCCTTACTTAGGTTACTTGAGCAAACACTAAACCTACATCATAACCACTTTACTCAAGGCCTAAGGTTCCATGTTTCTACACCATAAACCAGTTAACCACTATTGTTGCATGTGTTCATTAGTCAAGTATATGACACTTCCCTGTATCCCAAAAGCATGGCTAAGCAATCTACCCATAAGAGACACCTAACCATAAACCATCTATGTTCCAAGGAATGATAAGGGAAAATCTAGGGAAAACCCTAACATAGGTGATTACCCATCATATTGACACTGCATGCAATTTTGTAAAACAAAACATTTAAAAACATAGGTTCAATATGATCAAGGACACTTGCCTTATTCCCAATGCTGCTCAGTGTTGTCGAAATCTTGGTCTTGAAGTCCCTCGAACTGCTCCGGAACGTTATCGACTAATCGCGAGAACTACCGACAAACAACACAAAGGAAAACACTAAGAACAACATACCAAATATCATCAAAACACTTTAAAAACACTATGGTTGGATAGGGATGATTTTAGAAACATTTAGACGCAAGAATCACCTAAATATGAGTTAAGATGAAAAGAGAACGGGCTTTCGGAAGATGGATTAGACTGAAAAGGAAAAACTAGTTTACTGGAGTTATCTTCCTATGGGAAAAGAGTTTATTGCACAATCACTGTGTCAGGCTTGACAACATTATTACGTAAGATTCAAGAACTGTAGGGCAGACTAGACTTCGCTAACTAGACTAAGGAGAATGATGTAGCGCTGACTTAGCATACTATGCAAGTACCATCTTGGATTAAAGAATGGATACGCGGAGATCTAGTATCGGCCACCTATGATGGATCAAAAAGGCCAAAGGTTGCACTTCTAGGTTAAGGATACTACTAGTCACTCTATGTAGTGGTGGTGGTTCGGGTTTCGTCGAAGATGGCGATCGGGCACGTGGCCACAAACAACGATGTCGGCTTCAGTGGTGTTTCAGTGAAACGAGGGAAGCATGGCGTAGAATGCGGAAAGACTAACTCAACGGTATGGTTGGTTTTGGAAGGGGTCATCTGAGATAGCGGCAAAATAGCGATGACTGCTTCTAGGTTTGGTGGTGACCGCGAACAAATGCAGGAACGAAGACGCTCGTGTTCCCAGATAATGGCTATGAATTTTGAGGAACCGTTTGAACAAGGATGTTCATATAACCCGGGAACACAATGCTATGGCATGGGTTTTGGTAGATCATCCACTGAGAGGAAGAACGATTAGCATAGATGAAACGGGTGATGGCTGCGACGTGCTGTGGTTGGCATTGGCGTCCTGGTCGTGTTGCTGCACAAACATGGATGGGCTCCTAGGGTCACGTAGAACACTCCATGGGACACACCGTCACGTGGTTGGTGCATCCATACGGCTTTTGGATTGACGGGGAACACGAATGCAAAATCCGGTGCGCGCACAGAATGCGTGCAGAAACCGGACAACGGGTATGTCGACCTTGATTGCGGTGGTTTGGCTAATCTACTGGCCGACCTGGTTGGTGAGGACGTGGGGAACATCATGGGACATGCACCGGTGAAAGGGCTTAGTGATTTGATCTCTGGTCGGTCAGGAACATCGATGTCAATCAGCTACAGCGCGGCTGTCTCGCGGCTGTCCGCGACGGCGACGACCATGGAGGCGTAGATCGGGCTTTGGCCGGGGCTAGGGCTTAGCTAGGGACTTAATATGATGCTAAAACAGTAGTAAAGGAAGAGAAGAAGGGGTCCTCACCTTGCTTTGATGGTGGAAGAAGGAGGATTCACAGAGTAGACGACGTAGCGCATCACGGGCGGCTGCGGCGGCGGCTCCTGCGAACGGCGGCGCTCCGGCGACGCACGGACAGAGCAGCAGCGACTTCTAGGGCTTGGATGCATGGAATAGGGGTAGGAGAGGGTGTGCAACTCATATATATAGGGCTAGGGATGGCTGGTTGAGGTGGAGTCCAAACCGAACACGAATCGGATTCTAGTTCGAGTCGGTTACGATTTCCTTTTTCGTAGCTCTGTATTCCAAGGATGATATCTCTGTCGTACGGACTGCAAATTGGATGTTTCTTGATTCTAAATTGTAGTACTCGAAAAGATCTACAACTTTGGTAGTAATTGGAACTTCTGAAAACGTCATTTTGATTTCTAAAAATGCACCACAACATAAACTGTTTGAACTCGGACTTCTCTGCATAGTACTAATTTCGGGGGCCATAACTCTCAGCTCCATTATCTAAAAGAGGACTTCCATAGGTTCAAATCGAAACTCTCGACGAGACCTGCAACTTTGGTATTGTCAAGATTTGCATTTGAGGCCGTTTTGAACTCCGAAACGTCATGAGAAGATGAGGCTGTCCAGGACTCCATGAAAATTTGCAGATTTCGTGGATCCTTTGTTGGGCCATCTAGAAGACTTGGCTAAGGGTTTGGATTTGAGCAAGATTGAGCCCAAAGACATTTTAGATATATCTAGGGTTTATAAAAGAAACTTTTGCAGAGAAATTTGAATAGGATTTGAATTTGAATTGAGTTCAGAGTGAATTTAAAAGAAACGAAAAAGATGAGGTTGAACAAGAATAGGAGTAGATAAGGAATTTGAATTTGGATTTAGATAGAATTTTAAGAAAGAGAAGAGATTGACTTTAAACAAGGATTTGGATAATATTTGAATTGACCTGGAGAAAGATTAGGTATAATCAAGGATTGAATAGATGATGAATTCAAGGATTTTGAATTCCAACCATTAAGATCCTTAACTTATTCACTACTGAGTTTTGTAAAAACCTTTTCAAAATGTTTTTCACTCAAAACACCAAAAGGAAAGACAAAGAAGAAAAAAAACTCTAATGCATTTACCTGGCTCCTAACAAAACTCAGCATGCAATGCACACAAAATAATAACCTATATTGATTGATTGATTAAGAAAATAGGTTTTAAACCTATACTACTTGTGAAGCTATTCAACAATCTTGAAAATTTTTAGAAATTTGAGAAATCTGAAAATCAGGGTGTTAGAGACGATCTAGGGGACCATGCGAAGTCTTGGGTGACCCTAGCTATGTACATAGAGGTCAAGCAAAATATGGAAGGAATGATGAAGATGGCGTGTTGACGAAGTCAAGCGAAGTGGATGCCGGTGAAAGTGACAAGGTGGCCTGAGGGATCGGGAGTGAAAGAGACTTGCTGGTGGTCAATATCGCAAGACATAGTACACCCATTGACATCGAGATGCTTGCTTGAGGTGAAAGCAAGTGCAGCAAGTCATGCTTTGAGAAGCGTGCGAGGCGGTTTTACAGTTTGACCTCAAAACCATAGAAGGATGGAGGGCATGTGGCATCATCGTGAGGCTTGCGTCGAGGCGAAGCTAAGTCATGAAAGCGTCACGGCCGTTTGATGGATGGAGTGAAAAATGGACCAAAATGCCCCGATGGTAGGTAGGAGGCCATTCAAAGAGAGGGGCATTTTGGAACAATGAAGCTTAAAGGCTAACCTCCCTAGGCCTATAAATAGAGGGGTACGGCTGTGTGAAGGCTTGAGGCAGCTATTTGAGCCTTGAGAGAGAGGTTTTAGAGGAAAGGAAAGATCTTAGCCTTTATAATAGGTAAGAGCTTTTAGTGAGGATAACTTCTTGTAATCTACCAAAAAGAGGGCTGTCCTCCGCAAGAAATGAAGGGATTGGTTCTTTTGATGCTTATGTTCATCTTCTTCCAGCCTCTTTCTATTGGCTTCCTTGCTTTGTTGCGAGTTTTTGTTTTGGTTGTTTTTTTGTTTCAGTTGTTGAGCTTAAAATTTCCACCTTGTAAAGTTGTTCTTATTGCTAGAAGTATAAAATTCACATACATATGTATACGTTGGGTCTTGAATTCCACTGCCTCTAGATCATCAACCTAGAGAATCTGTTCTACTGGTGATCTTGTCTTTGATTTGAAGGTTTCTTTCATGAAGTTGCAATATTTTTATGGTGATGACTCATGGATCGAGTTTCATTAGAACCTAGGGTTCATATACAACCATGAGAGCTATGATTTCCCTTGCGTTCTTGATTGCAACTTGTTTCTTTCTAGAGTTTGCTTCCGCTTGAGTTTTTGAGGTGCGTTCGGTGGAACAAAGGAGAAGGCAACTTGATTCGAAAGAATTTGGTAAGACGCCTATTCACCCCTTTCTAGTCACCATTCTCGGTCCTACAGCTTCTTGTATTTCCTATCGATGTTCCTCCACTGCATAGAATCAATAGGGTGTCTCAGCATTCCATCATTCTCGCGCTCCTCGGTGTGCCATCGCATAAATTCGGTTTGTCTTTTGTTTGTGAATAAACGCTTCAAACGGGGGACTATAGGATAATACTACATCACCTTGATGGGAGCCTTTTTCTTCTTTCCTTCACCATTGATATCATCACTGTCACGCTTGTACCATTCTGCACCATATGCGAGACATGCTTCCAAGTCTGTATGCTCTTCGCGATATAACATGCAATCGTTTGGACATGCATCTATTTTCTGTTCTTCTGAACCCAATGGGCACACAACCTATTTGGTCTTGTACGTGTTTTCTGGCAGTATATTTCCCTTTGTAAGCAATTTCTTCATGAACAGTAATAACTCTGTGAAGCTTGTATTAGACCACACATTTCTTGCCTTCAATTGTAGTAGTGAAAGCACGATATGCAACTTTGTGTGCTCCTTCTCGCAACTCAAGAACAACAGTATTTTAGAGTCCTCTACCATACGCTGAAACTTTTGAAACTCTCTTTCATTGCTGAAGTTCCCCGCCCCATCGTGTAACATCTGCTCCAGACCATGATCATCGTCGTCAGCCAACATCTTCTGTAGATCATCATCGACCAATGTATCTCCAACAGGCGGCATATCGGTGTATCCATTAGCCGACATATCGGTGCACAAGTCTTCATCTTCTCTGCCAATGTGTTGCCTTTCTTGTACGATCTCAGTTTCACCGTGCTCAGTCCAACGATTATAACTAGGCATAAAGCCTCTTGACATAAAGTGGGAGTATATCTGTTGGATGGTGGAAAACCGCTTCTTGTTCTCGCAATCGACAGATGGACAACACATGTATTGAAACTATGTATATTGATTGTACGCCGTGGCTCCTACCAGGAAATACTCCACGTTTTTCTTATACTCTACACCCACACGGCTCGCATCATACATGCATCTTCTGACATCTACAATTATATCATTATTGTAAATCCATATTCAAAATATCTAGAAAATTTTCAATCACCAACAAAAAATTACCTCGCCATCTCCTACCAGCAATTGGCCTGAGTTGGAGGAGTCATCTTTTGTATGCTTTCACGTTGGCTTTCGATGAGTGTTTGTTGATGAGATCCCTAAAAGTTTTTATTACTATTGAACCCTTATGTAGGACTAATTAAATAAAAATAAAAATAAATATGCTCATACATAAAGTTTCTATATTGGAGCTTTCTAATTAAATAAAATATAAAAATATAATTGGATCTTGCTACATACCTAAATATCATGAAGAAATTTTCTAATTCATTAAAAATCAAAATAAATACGCTCATACCTAAAGTTTACATATTGGAGCATGTTAATTAATTAAAATATAAAAATATAATTGGAGCTTACTACATATATAAATATCTTGGCTAATTTTTCTAATTCATTAAAAATCAAAAATAAATATGCTCTTACCTAAAGCTAATTTAAATCAATAGTAAAGAGACTTTCCACCATCAAGCTACTAATTGAAGCTTCCATATCATAAATGAGGTATAATTGTATCTACATTGTCTTAAAACATCATGACCATAAATTCATCTCCATCATTTCAAAATCTAGAGCAATTTAGCAAATAAAATTCAATTAGAAATGGATTGGTGATGAAGTTACATACCTTGGAACTCCTATGGCACGAGGATTCCTTAAAATTTTGATGCCACCAAGAACTTGGTGACCAAAAATGACTGCCACTGAGTAAGAACAGAGCTTCTCTCTATTGTGCTCGGGTTTGGGAAATGAGAGGGCTACTTTTATATAGCCGAGACATCATTGTCGGCTCATATAACTAGCCAGCAATGATGCCCTGCTATCACTGCCGGTCAGTGGCTTAAGCCAGCAGTGATGAGAGAGCTAAGCATCACTACCGGCTCAAGCCATCGACCTGTAGTAATAATACTTATCACTGCCGGTTCATAAGCTATAATGACTGATTCTTCCCATACAACTTATGAACTGATAGTAATACCCTATCACTACGGGTCCATAATGAGTTGATAGTGATAGGCCAGCATTAAAAGCCAGTTCTATAATAGTGATGGTAAGATACACATGGTTATCACTGGCCCCTTTCATTGTAAGTAAACAATATATGTTCCCATGATAAATTTTACATGAACCGCATCTGCGTATTCTAAGTAAATATGAGGGTTGTTGGACTCCATAATCTTGTAAAAGCAAAAACAGTCAACATTGTTCACCAGAGGATGCTAAACAAATAGGGGAAATGTGGACGTGGGATTACATATGCACTCGGAGTATTGTTTGTTATTTTTCATATTTCAGAAAACCATGATGTTGGCATGTCAGAATATGTGTATCACAAATTTGTTTTTGGCATGATCATATATGCACAGTACAATAAACTGACAAGTTTATGCCCATTCTAATACCAGTTTGTATTGTTTCTTAATTTCTCTTTTCCTTCCAAAGTATTCACATGATTATATTTTATTACTTCTTTTGTAAACACATATTCTAACATGCATCATATATATATGCATATATTTTTAATGACTTCTTTTATGTGCATGGACCCAAAATGGGCGCAGATGAAGCAAAAAGGAAAAAATAAATAAAACCCAAGTCTTAGCAGCAAATGCTGTATTTACATCTTTGGGTTTTAGTTTTTTGAAAAGGGACAGAACAATAGCTTAAATGCAGTCAGCCCAACGTATTGTTGCTGTAATGATATTTTGACAAGTACAATTAGCTAAAATCCATCCATCCGATATACCACTAGAAAAATGATTTGTACCGATGGTTCAGAAACCCTGTGCTGAACACTTTTGTACAGATAATTTTTAAACCGTCTGTATAAATAATTTGTACAGATGGCTTGTTATTGGAACCGTCTGTACAAATTATTTGTACAGACGGCTCATTATTGGAACCGTCTGTATTAAGTTTTCTGAAGCTAAAAAAATCTAAAAAAAATATTTTTCCTACCCACAACAGCCACCTATATTATTATGTAAGCGTAGTCACAAGTCATATGATTTTTCACGTGAAATATCACGTTTTCTAGAGTGGAACCTGCAACCTCTAACCTCACGCGAACCTTCCTTACCGTCTCTCACCTGTCGTTCATTGTTGTCTATTATATAAGATATACGCTCAAAATGAGTGGGCACGGTTCTAAACTTAAAACCGTCTGTACTAATTGTACAAACAGTTCTAGTTTAGAACCGTCTGTACTATTCCTTTTTAATAGATGGTTCTAATTTGAAATCATCTGTACTATTACTGCCAATAGTACAGACGGTTCTAGTTTAGAACTGTCTGTACTGTTCCTTTTGTATAAACGGTTTTAATTTGGAACCGCCTGTAAAAAAGTAACAGTATAGATAGTTCTAAACTAGGACTATCTGTACTATTAATACAGACAATTGTAGTTTATAACTATTTGTACTGTAGCATCCCACTTCGTTACAACTTCTCGTTGTTATTTTTTCATACGATTCTAGTTTAGAGTCGTTTGTGATATCTTTGTACAAGCGACTCATAAATCCGTCTGCAAGGATCTACCACTAAATGAATTCTCTAATATACTGTTTTTTTAATTAAGATCCAACTAAAACACGCATAAGTGGCATCATTATTGAGCCTCAAGAATGTCCAGAGAAATCTAGCTATAGCCCGCTTTAGATTATCTGGATTTATAGGACAGCTTTGCACACTAAATAAACGTCAAAGCTTTCGAAGCATCCACACACCCGGCATCAAAAGTTGACGAGGAAGGGCTACGCTATTGGATGCCGTAGCCTTTAGTCACATCCAGAGGCCATGTTTTTAAAGCACTTGTTTTTGCCCTAACAAAACGATAGCTCTCTCTAACCATTGTAAACGTGACCATGTGAGCTGATGTGACCATGTGAGCATGACAACAGTAAAAGGTGTCTGATGTGACCATGTGAGCATGAAAATCAAATCGAAATATTGCAAATTGAACAAGTAGAACAGCTCTAGACGCAGACCATGTTCTCAAGTTTCACCTTTCAGTTTTAGTGCAGTGCTCTCTTTTGTTCCAGTGTACTACTGTTATACATTTACAATAAAGAACAAGCCCTTCGACAACGGAGAGGCGTTGTTATCCCTCATACAATATAACAAGCAGTTTGATGTATTCTGAAATATATTAGTGCCAACTTAGCATGTGTGCAGTCAAACTATTACATCTTTTACTAACAATATTGATCTAGGGAAGGGTGAATTAGGCAATTAACTGAACAGCAGACACTCGTCAAGAAACAAATACCATTCATTTTAATCCCAATTGAGGTAGCTAGGTTTCACCAAAATTAATAAAAATTTAGCAGAAGGTAGGGAATCATATGAGGGTTCCATTTTGACAACAATAGCCCAATTTGGATGGATAGATATTTCTACATAACTATTTAAAGAAGGCCACTTTTCAAACTTGGGTGAATTATTTGGGCATCGAGATGATTTCCAAAAATCTTGAAAAAATCACAAAATCCTAACATATGGTGGTATAGCTGCCGAAATGTTTGTGTGGGTCACTTCTATGGAAAAATCACAGCTTGTAATGTCATGTTACATAGTTACCTATCACACAGCACTACCATGCAGGATATTTTCAGTAGAATATTTTTTGTGGGGGTCACTTCTACGAAATTTTTCTTTGGCAGGATATTTTCATTAGAATAAGATGCAAGAATGATTACTGAAAGCATTTCATGCAGGATCTAGTAGACTAGTACTAGCTATTGCAACGTTTGATTGAATTGACTCATATAATACGCAGATTTGTATTTTTCACAAACTTTTGAGAATTTGAAAAAAATGAATATAGTGAATAGAAATTGGATCAAAACAACTCAATTAGGGACAACATGCAAGCATATAGTATCAAAATTGTTCCCAATTTCATGATATAACTAGCAAAAAATTAACACGCAAGTTGACAATTAGATGGGCAGCAAGTAAACTCAGTGTTTCTAACAAAAGTTCAAAAATTTGGCAGCATTTACTAGGTCCCGTATTCATCACAAAAATACCACCTGCACATAGAGCAACATATATATCACATCTTGGACCCCTCGTGTCAATTAAACACACCTGAGCAGCCTCTATGTGTCCTATACCACAAAGATAATGCATACGCAGTAGCCCACGTATTGACCATACCAACTATTCAATACAAGATGTTCCCAAGCAAGCCACACCTTGGGTGCACGACCATGACTCACATCACATGGCAAGAGGTCCACAACCACCATCGTGTGGTAGATATTCATACACCCATGAGAACGTATTCACTTACTAGGAGGAGATGATGACGACACGTCGATCAAGGACGACGGCGGCGTGCGGATTAGGGAGGATGGCAGCAGCATGTGGAGGAGGGAGGCCGAAGAGGTTGTCGACCGATGGGACTCCGGTTTGTTGGTAGCGAGGTGGATGGCGTGTCAACTGGCGTGCAGATTGGAGGAGGCCCCTCGGACGTTAGCGACAAGCAGAGGGAGGCCGGAGAGGGCATCAACCAATGGCCCTTGGAGGACAGAGGCCGGAGGGCACTGGAGAGGGCATCAACGACGGCGGAGCGTGCAGGCAGCCTATCGGCGCTGTATAAGTTTGTCAATGGGGGCTAGGGTTTCGGGGCCTCGTGCCATGCTATATATAGAAATGCATTTCCATATGCAGTGGATTATAACACCCGCCTGTGGAAATAGTTTTAAAAATGTTTTTGACATGTCTATTAAACATTATCATTTTTTTTGTCACTTTTGGGAATCAATAATCACTGGAAATTAAATTACATAACATGAATGTCACATTGAAAAATAAGTTGCATAACATGATAATCACATTGGAAACCAAGTTACATATATAATATGGTACTATTTTCCATGAACAGTTTTCCCTACACCATCAAGGCGCATCTATGGCATCACAGATCTATTAAGGATTGCTTCTAGAAGTTTGATCTTTTCTAGATCTCCGTAAGGCGGCACATTATCGAACTGATTGTATTCTTCCTTATCCTCCACATTCTCAACTGATTGTATTCTTCCATGTGGTGAAGCAACGCTTGTGCTCTTTCATGGTCCAATCATCTGAGCGGCCTTGATTTTCTGTGTGAAGCTCATTCAGGTGTTGCTCAACGTACGGCTCCACTATCTTGAGCTATTGCAAGATGGTGAAATGTGCTTCTTCCACTGCTTTGTAATCCCCATCGGTGAATCTTTTCTCTCATTTGGTCCCTCTCTCAGACAACCTTCCCTCATGTTGAGATACAGGTACACCAATCGGTTCTGCATCTTTTTATGTAATCAATGCAACTCTCAACAACTTTCACAGTACTGTAGCCCTCAATCATGGAACCCTCTGGGTGAGCACAATTCTGTACATAGCCCTTGAAAATGCCCATGTACTGCTCAATCACATACATCTGATGTAGGAATATAGGACCCAGTGCAATTATCAGATTCATGATGTGAACCAAGAGGTGTACCATGACATCAAAAAAGGATGTAGGGAAGCACATCTTAAGTTAGCACAGTGTCTCTATCAAGTTACTATGTAAAGCACCCACTCTTTCAGCATCCATAACATTCTATGCAATTGCGTTGAAGAAGTGACACAACCATGCGATAACCACCTTTATGTATCCTGGCTTGACACCCCTGATTGTAATAGGGAGCATTTGCGTCATCATCACATGGAAATCATGAGACTTCATGCTGATTAGCTTCAAATCTTCCATCGAGACTAGTTTCTTGATGTTCGATGAGTAACCAGTCAAGACTCTCACCCCATATATGCACTTGCACAATGCATTTTCTCCTCAGGTGTCAGAAAGTAGCTAGCCAGAGGAAGGTAATGTTTTCCATTTGGTCTGTCTTTAGGGTGTAGCTCTAGCCTAATTTTAAAATGCACCAAGTCCTTACATTACTTGATTCCATTTTTTGTCTTGCCTGATATGTCCAGTAAGAGGCCAAGGATGCTATCACACACATTCTTCTCAACGTGTATTACATCAATGCTTTGGTGAACGTCCAAGTCCTTCCAGTAGAGCAGATACTTAAAGAAAATTGGCATCTTGTTCCACAGCATGTCGGCTGCAGTCTCACTTCTCTTCATCTTTTTACCCTTCAGCGGCTTCCCAAAAACAACCTTGATGTTCTTGACCATTTCAAATAACGATGGAGGAAGGTTGTAGATGGCTAGGACTACTGGCCAAGTGCTATATGAGGTGCTCATATCACTGAAAGGTTTCATTCCATCGGTACTCAACGCAAACCTTACATTCATTTATTTCTTTAGCAAAATCTGGATATATGACATCGAACTTTCTCCATTGGCTAGCATCAGCGGGCGAAACTTAGTTCTATCCTTCTTGCACTTATCAAAATACTAACGCATTAGTTCAGAGTCCCTAGGGTTCGACTACAAATGCTGCAAGCAGAAGATCACTGGTAGGTACCACATCACCATGGAAGGACTTCTTCTCTTCTTCTCCATGTTGGAAGAAGTGTATTCTTCATCACGACCAGCAGTACTCTCTTCTTCTTCACATTGGCAGAAGCATCTTCATCCTAACAATCATCATTCCTCTTGTACTGACTCGCATTGCACACTAGGCATCTATCCAAGGCTTCATACTCTTTATGGTAGAGAATACAGTGGTTCGGACACGTGTGTATTTTTTTGCATATACAATGACAACAGATAGATAAGATTCTTCGCTTGATAAGTAGTGGTGGGCAAAAAGTTAGGCTTTGAAAGAAGGTTTGGTAAAAGACTCAACAAATCTGAGAAACTCTTGTGACACTATCCATTGCTGGCCTTCAACCTTAGAAGCTCAAGCACTGAATACAACACCATAAAGTCCTTATCATAGCCCCTCGATTCCTCATACAAAAGTTCCTTCGATACCTTCTGTAATGCCTCAAAATTATCTAAACCTCTTCTCTCCCTTAAAACATGTGGTTCTACAAAGCGCATAGATCAAAATCATCATCATCATCCATCATAATATCAGTGTCGCTTTCGACTCCCTTATCATCACCATCTACTTGATCAGCAGCGATGTCCTCATTTAATTTGTATGTATGTTTTTCGCCATGTTTGGACCAACATGTGTAATCCTCGAAAAAACCTCTCAAGATCAAGTGTGATTTGATTATGCTTAATTTGCCCCACAATTTTTGGTTCTTGCACTCAAAGTATGGACAATGTATTTCCTTTGTCTTATTAGTCAAAGCGTCCTGTTGAGTGGCTTCAATAAAAGAAGAGACTCCTTTGATGTATATTTCTCCATGTCTTTGCGCCTCGTACATCTATGCTATGTCAATCTTTAACTTCAACCACATAATTAGATCCATAAATTAATTAATAAGAAAATCATAATAATTTTTTTAAAAAAATGGAAAATTTTGGCTTGTTATGTTATAGTATGTCTCAGCAATTGTATCTATATTGGCTCAAATTTATGGCTCAAAACAATGTGGATTCATTACTCTCTCTCCCCCTCTACATCTAGATCCAGATCTAGATATATCCAAAAAAATCCTCATTCATGATAAAACATCCTAGAGGCTAAAAAACATCAAATTAAGGCTATATTTTTGAAATATAATGCTAGAATAATGTGAATCTACACAATTGAATCAACATTGGTCACAAATTTTAGCTAATTCGAGGATCTAAATGCCTAGAACCATGTGCATCTCTAGATCACATCCAAACACTAAGTAAATGTTAAATCTAGATCAAAATTTCAAAAAGATGCTAGCTAGGGATGGGATACTCTTACCTTAGATAGCCAACTCCTCCAAGAAATTTAAAAACAAAACCTCCCCCTTGGTTTTAAAATCTCTTGGCTGCCATTGCGCTACTTTGTTTGGATAGAGCAAGCTCCGACTGAATGGAGCACCTGAACAGGTACTATTTTATAGAGAGATTACCTCACATAAGGAGCCGTCTCTATACACTACTAGAGAAATCATTTTTACAAACGGTTCAAAAATTCCGTGCGGGACATTTTTTTAACTGTCTATGGAAAAGAGTCTGTACAAATCAGATTTGTACAGATGGTTCTAAATTGGAACTGTCTGCACTAATCATTTGTACATACGGTTCTAAAATTAGAACAGTCTGTACAAATGATTAGTGAAGATTGTTCTAAATTTGAACCGTCTGTACTAATCATTTGTATAGATGGTTCCAATTTAGAACTGTATGTACTAAGACAAAAAATATCAAAAAAATTACACAAACATGAACAAATTGCATTACAGCCACAGCATACCACAATCAAACCCGAACTCACAAGATCCATTATTTTCAAAGAACCAGGCTGTCAGGATACTGCATCATCCAATCACTTGTTTATCAATGGATTCAATCACTCGCATTAAGGGATTCCAAACTATGCAATTCATTATTGCATGAATAACAAAGTCTTAAACTGTGAAAGGTGAATGATGGAAAGTTTGTCTTAATTCATTAAAAGGTTATTTGTTCTTGCATCACATTCAACACAAATAGATGCAAAGGTTAAACAGCACCCTCATTGCTGCTGGAACTACAGAGGACATCCAGAAAATCAATATGACCTAAACAAAGTTTTTGGTACCAAATCTGCTGCCTTGTCTTCCTATCCTTGATTGAAGCAACTTCAAGAACATCTCCATGCTCCTCCAATAAAGGCATACCTTGTTGTTCACCAATCTCCTTATCCTTGATTAAAGCAACTTCAAGAACATCTCCATGCTCCTCCAATAAAGGCATACCTTGTTGTTCACCAATCTCCTTATCCTTGATTAAAGCAACTTCAAGAACATCTCCATGTTCCTCCAATAAAGGCCGGACCTGAAGACAAGAGAAATATCTCTCACAAACTGAACATCACAATAAGAAAACTAAATAACAGAAAAATAAAATGGAAAAGACAGGAAAAAAGATAACTAAATGCTTGAGTGGCTTAGTTAGATCTTCAATTTTTAGCCAAATAAGTTTATTTGACTAATGCAATGCTCATGGTGAAGCTGAAATCAGAAAACTCAGGAGTAGGCAATAACTAGCTAGAGGCAGCTTTACCAAGCTCTTAAGTCCCTGAGATTCACTCTAAAAGCATTTGATAATTTTATCTTGTAAGCTACATTACAGAGCTTTTAAGTTAAAAGCATTTGATAATTTTTATTTTTTGAGAAACAAAACTATTTTTTATCTTGTAAGCTACATTACAGAGCTTTTAAGTTAGAATCATGTAGTTCATTTAGTGCATAGTGATAAACTTGAATAAAAACAACCCCAAACAATGAGTACAAACTAGGCAGCCTTCTGATTTCTATCTAGCAAAATCATATCTTCAGCGCAGGAAGAATAAAGTAAAGAAAAAAGATGCTAGCAGAACATAAAGTATTTACTATTCAAGAAAGAGAAGATACTAGCATCAATGTAATACTCATGTCATCTTTAGTTGCTGTCCTCGAAACAGATCCAATAAAAAGTTTGACATAATTACTTTTGCTATCATGATGTGCAAGGAAATTTTCAAGAGGAATATCAATCTTTCGTGAATGAAAGGGTATAAGTCTAAGCTTAAAAAAATCCTCCAAGAACAGAATTTGGAGGATTGAACCTGGATCTGAGAGACGAGCTCGTGAATCTGCATGGGGAGATAGCAATGGCATGGGGATCTGAGAGGCAATTGAGTAGCCAAGAACCAGACTTGGAGTTAGAGGCCACAACCAGCATGGATCCACCCTCACCTACCACGGATCCGACCGCCACTACCATGGATCCGCCCTCACCTTTCGTGTATGCGCAGATCTAGGCGACTAGGGTTGGAGAAGGGAACGTCTGGAGGTTGGAGTCGGTGATCCTGATGGCCACTGGATTTGGCCCTGTCACCGCCTGTGAGGAGGGGGGCAATGAGTGAGCAGTGCCACATGATAGGGAATGGGGGAGAGATGCGTGGTGGCATGAGGCGGGAAGGGTGCATGCTTACTGGGACGGATCCGGAGGCCTTGGGGTCACCGAGGGCAGAGTACCCGCCACTGGACATCATCTTTGCCGTTGGCGGTAGCGAGGTAGAGGTGTTTTGCGGCGGGAAGGAGGAGTGGGAAGGGGGTACTTAGGCCGGCCGCATGAACGATGGGTGGATGGTTTATGTGAGATCTCACGTTCTCACTGAGGCTTCGGCTTTCTAGGGTTATGTGGAAGGAGGGAGATGAGAAGGGAGGCATAGGAGGTGAGGTAGAGGAGGGAGAGGCGTGGGTTGGAGAAGGTAAGTGGTATGGAGAAGGTACGCAACGCATAGTCTGTACTAAAGCTTTCGTGTAGGTGCAAAGCAGGACGAATGGTTTCTATTGGAACCGTCTGAACTATGTTATTTTTATAGACGGGTATATTTTGGACCTGTCTGTATTATTAGTACAGATGGTTCGAATTTAAGAACCGTCTGTACTAAATCGTTTCACTTTGTGGAAACTACTCCTCGTCATTTTCAGACAGTTTTAGTTTGGAACCATCTATGATACCATTTGTACAGACAGCTTCGAATAGACGTCTGTACAGGGACGTCCTACTAAATTATTTCTGTAGTATTGAGAAATATATTTTAACATGTGGCTAATTATGTGTTTCATATGTAGTAATCATCCTATTATCAGAGGCGGTTCACATAAAGAACCACCTCTGGAAATGACCTTTTACACAGGTAACTTCTTATGTTGCCTGTGTCTAGAAATCTTCCTATTTTCAGAGACGGTTCACATAAGGGACTACCTCTGGAAATGACCTTTTATACAGGTGGTTCACATAATGAACCGCCTGTGGTAATTATCCCATTTCCAGAGGCTGTTGTCATAAGCAACCGCCTGTGGAAATGTGTTTCCACATGCAGTCCGAAACCGCAGGGGCCCCCGCTAACCGCTCAGGCGGTTTGTCATATGAGTTGCTTATGGAAAGGCCCCCTGTGTGTCCTGAAAAAGAGTTTTTGTAGTAGTGTATACCTTAGACACCTTTATAATTTGAAGCTTTTGATTCTCTTTGAACAAAAATGCATCCAACACACTTGCTGCATTACACATAAAAGAATTAGTTTCAATCAATTTTGCAAGATGAAGATAAGTGGAAAATATTGACCACTCAGGAAATTATAAATAGATGAAATTGATTAAAGCAATTTTCTCAGATAATATCTAAATAAGACACTGTCTAGAAATTAAGAAAGTATTAATGAGCAAGAAAAAAGTACATTACGATACCAACTAGGGGCAACCTGGACACCGACTCCTACAATAAGGATACATTTAAGCATTCAAAATACATTAAGACATAAAATTTAAGTAAACTATGAGCAACAAAAACAATGTATATATTTTTAGTACCTTGGCAACAAAGCTTGGAAAAGAGGCTGACATGTGATAAAGAATATCCACTAGGGATGGTAATGGGCACATTTTACACACATGCTTGCGGGTAAAAACCCTAACGGATGCGGGTTTATGTTTCAAATTTTACATGTAGGTATGGGTGCGGGTTTGAAGTTGAATCCAACGCGTTCAGAGAGATGGGTATGAAATCGCTTTACCCGTGCTCGCTTCGCTGGTGTACCTGCTCCACATATTCTTTATTTATATTTGTTTGTATGGCTAGACTTGTTGTGTTGTTGAACAATGTTTGTTTGTGTTGCACTAAGCATGGTTGAATTGTGAAACAATATATTGTATGTGTGAACTATGTGATAATGTACTAATCATTACTACAGAAACAGTTTCTAAAGGTGGGTGGTAACCCATTTACAAAAACATTTAGCCATCCGTCTCTAGTCGAAGGCTTATCGAAATGGATGATTTCCACAAGCACAAAAGAGACCGCTTGTGGAAACCTATTACCAGAGGTGGTTCACTTAAGGAACCGCATGTGGTAATTCTCATTTCCACAGGCGGTTCATTAAGCAGATCACCTTTGGTAATAGTTTTCTATAGGTGGATCGTTAAGAAGTTGCCTCTGGGAATAGATTTCCACATACAGTTTCTTAAGCGGACTGCCTCTAGTAATAGGTTTTCATAGGTGGCGCACTTTAACTTCTGCCTATAGACAGATAGAATAGCACAAGCGGGTGACATAAGGACCCACCCTTGGTATGTATTTAATTCAAAATTCGTCATGGATATATATTTTATTCCCTCCAAATTTCAATACATTTTTAAGACAGATTTTTACATCACAGATTTTAACAGCATTTCAACACAGATTTTAACACAATATTTACATCATAAGATAATATACAACGCAAGTACAACAATAACTCAACTAACATTAGGATAAGTATTGTTTCCTCTCCCACTCACAAAGCCTCGGATGGCTAGCAAATTTACCTCCGTGGTCAAAGAACCTGCCATTCTTGTGGACAATTTCGTGCATGATGAACTGACACATGTCATGTTGGATGTTTTGGATATTTTAGTCAGTAAGGGAAGAGTTAGTACATCCGATCCTCTATGCCTGTAATGAAAACATAACTAAAAGAGTTAAAACACTAGTGACAGCGGAAATATAACCAAATAACAATGTGCAAATACAATGATGACTTATGCCCTCGGGGTTCGTTGGGTACCTCCTGTTTACCCTAAGAAACTGACAAACATAGTATCCATAAAGAACGGTGTTGAAACTTTGCTTGTGGAATTTCAAATAATAATACAACATATTCATTAGTTTAGTAGTACTCTTCATCATACATAGTGAGATATAAGCATTAAGGTGTGTTATTACCGAAAAGTGTGTACGGACAAACATCTCATCCGTCTTGGCTGTATCATGTCTCCCACCTTTCAGCACATACACTTAATGTGCTGAAAGGTGGGAGACATGATACGGCCAAGACGGATGAGATGTTTGTCGGTAAGGGAAATTTGTTGTAGATTAAGGAATCCGGCCACTAACTTCATCTTTTTCACATCGTTAAATTGCATTCTATAGAACAAGTCACTAGTCATTAGCCACTATATCATATATTGGTAGATATATGAACATAGGTGTAGATTGTAGGCACTTATAGGCATCACACGCTTATGAGATTGATGTTGAGTTTGTCAGCGGAACAAAGCGTGCATGTCCATAAAATCCACTATGAGATAGAAGTCTCCCCTTAGAAAAACGTTAGCAGGGACATAAGCATTGCTTATCGAGAACCCCATGCGACATGCCCTCATGTACTAGTCGTGGAATCTCCTCATCTCCCATGGACCATCTTGGAGTTGAACCAAGTGTAGAAATGGCTTGCCATTCTCATAAGTCTCGGGAACATCTGGTGTAGGCAAGAAATCTAACTGAGGGGTACTTAGTGTTTTGCCAATCTCTTTCACGACATTGCCCTTCATGGAGATTCCTGAGCAGATGATGCCTTTGGTTTGGATTACAAAAGCCACCTCTTCACCGGAGTTGTGAGACTTTTGGTATGGGGTAACCATGATAGGGACTCTCCGATGCTTAGGTGAAGGTGTCGGAGGTGTAGACACTGGAGGCAGTGGTGTCGGAGTCACAGATGTGAAGCATGAGGTGAACATGCCTGAGCAAGCAAAGGTGCTAGATGATCTGGCAAAGGTGCCAGATGCGGAGATGATGCTAGGTGCAGGAGCGAAGGTGCCAAAGGTAGAGAGGCTAGTTGCAGGGGCAAAGGTGTTAGATGTAGAGATGATGCTGGGCATGGGGGAGAAGATGTCGTAGGTGGAGAGGCCTGACGCGGGGGTGAAGGTGCCAGAGGCTAAGAGGTTGGGTGCGGAGACAGAGATGCCTGGCGCGGGGGCAGCCGTGATGCTAGCGACTTTAACTGCTGATGGCTAAAGATGATATCTCAACTAGGCCACAGAATGAAGTTGCCAATAGCCTCATCGAGAATCTCGATACTTTTAGGTGTGCTGATGTTTAGGTTGTACTTAATGAAAGGTGGTTGTACTGAGTCCACTTGTATCTTGGTGTAACTGGCCAGAATATCTTGATTGTGAAACACACGGCCTAGAATGGCCTAGCCCATGGCAGTCTTGATAGTGAAGTCCCCCGTTCCGACCGAAACATGTAGCATGCAAGGGATAGCCTCTATGATATCAGCCATAGGATATCTCCAGTTACCGACTTGTGTGGACCCGACGCTACTCCGAAAGCCTAGGCTGGTTGGTTGCTCTGTTATCATTAATACCACCATTTCCTTCTCCTTTTCATTCCTTATTTTCATGAACTAGACCTTAACATGTTCTTGTACCCCTTCTTCTATGGTCTTTTTGTATCTATTACGGGTCTTGTACTGGCCCAAGGCGTTTGGGAACCCATGCTTCCACCCCACTTTTGATCTGATGCCTTGAGTGCGACCCTGGTGTTCCTTATTCCCCAGGGCCTTGGTAAGAAGGTATTTCTCCCTGTCGGGCTCTAAAGACCCTTTGTTAGTAATCTCTTGCATGGTATGGGTCACTTCCACGATCTCAGGCTTTTAAAGGCTAATTTCCCATCCTTGGTTCGTAATGACCAAGCGTAGACCCAGTTCCTGCTTTGCTCATCACAATTTTCCAATGGTTTAGGTTTCCCAGCCCAGGTATCCTCTTCTTGTTGCCTCCTCCATTCAATAATTTTAGGGGTGTACCCAGCCATGGACAGGTGATGGTGCTACTTGTTCTTCTTCGCAAGGTTCTTGAACGATTCACTCAATTTGATGGCTTCAGGTGTGGTCTTCTGCTGAACAAACTCCACCCATTGGTCTGGCATAATTTTTTTGTATTTCTTGATGGGTGCCATGTTTTTCTTCATGAACTCGTTATTCAGCTCACTCTTCCAGCCCTGGAAGCTCTTTCCCATAGTTTTGAACCCATTCTATTTGGCAGCTTCCTCTATTCCTGAGGGGAACTAGATGGTTCTCTACAATATTGCCCATAGAAACTCCTTTGTCTCATCTGCCACCAACCACCAATCAGTTATTATGATTGAGACATACTCCTTGACAAGAAATATGTAACTATTGTGGTATTTGGCACAAGCCTCACAAGGTTTAACAGGCTCCCCTTTAACACCGACTTGCATTATTTTATAAGTGCCAGATGGCAACTTGTTTCTGTTTATCTCACCCTGTCTTTGTTTTAGCATACTCCCAAAGGGACCCAAAGTTTCAGGCACAGAGGGAGCAGAAGGTTGTGGCGCAGATGATCGACGCAAAAAATTTTCCATCCTCTAGAGAGAAAACAAAGGGAGTTGACATAAACAAAAAATATTCCTCCATTTAAGAAGTATAAAATGCAATGACTCATCTTAATATCTCTTCGATGGGATCATTGTAGGGCTACTTGCCTAACGTTGGCTCTCCTGCTCGCACGGAACATGGCTCGTGATGTGCCATGAGCTCTCGCTTTCTCTGCTGTCGGAGGAGGACGACGAGTGCGGGCTTGGGCTCTTATCTGACCTCCTGCTTGCATCCGCCCCATCTTGTGCCGGGGTGCCCTCTAGTGTGGGCATCATCTGTGCTTGTGTTTTCTTAGGGGTACATATCCTCTTCTTCCTTATAGTACTTAATCGACCACTAGATTATTGTTTGCCTAGAAAAAACTGAGAATATATAAACAATTTGCATTGGAGAAGAAAAGAACCCATATGCATGGATCGATCCATACCACGTATATGTATCTTATTTAATTCGTATTCTCTAGCTAGATCATCGAACAATTTCCACACGCAGTGGACGTAAGAAACCGCCTGTGGAAATACATTTCCACATGCGTTAGACTATAGCACCCGCCTATGGAAATCATTTTAAATATGTTTTTAATAGGTCTATTAAACATTATCATTTTTGTCACTTTTGGGAATCAATAATCACATTGGAAATTAAGTTACATAACATGAATGTCACATTGGAAAATAAGTTGCATAACATGAAAATCATATTGAAGACTAAGTTACGTAACATGGCACTATTTGCCTTGACTTGTTTTCCGTACACCATCAAGGCGCATGTAGGGCATCACAGATCTATCGAGGGTTGCTTCTACAAGTTTGATCTTCTCTATATCTTCGAAAGGCAACACGTCATCAAATTGATTGTATTCTTCCTCATTCTCCACAATCTTAATTCCGATAATTCTTTGTTTTCTAGCAACAACTATGTGCTTCTTTTCATACGTAGGGTAGATTATATAGAAAACATGTGCAACATGATTAATTACCCATAGGTCATCTTTGTGTCCTACAATACTGAGGTTGACAATTGTGAACCCGTAGTAGTCCATCGCCACGCTATTTGGGTGTTTGACCCATTTGCATAGAAAGACTAGGATCTGCAGATTCACTCATTAGTCGAGTTCCCAGATTTCATCTTTAAACCCATAGTAGGACCTCTTTTCCCCGGTTGTGTCATAGGTTTCTATCCGAGCGCCGTTGTTTTGGGCCGTCCTCTTCTTATCCTTTTCTTTGGTATAAAATGTGTACACATTAATGTCATATGCTTCTTGTGATGTAATTAAACTTGGGGGGCTACAAGCCAACATTTTCAGCATTTTTTTATCTATGGATTCACAATCTAGTAGGTTTTGATTCTTGAACCATGTAGTGAAGCGACGCTTGTGCTCTTTTATGATCCAATCATCTGAGCAACGTTGATTTTCTGTGTGAAGCTCATTCATGTGTCGCTCAACGTACGATTCCACTGTCTTGAGCTGTAACAGCCCAATTTCTCAAAATCCATAAAGTTAAAAACATTTTCAAAGGAAATAAAAGAATTTGCAAAATTAAATAAAAATCCTAGTGTATATGTGTACCTTTATGCATATACACATATATGTGAGTATATGTGCTATATGTATAAATATATATATACAATGAGGGCTATTTTTCCTATAAAAGAATATTTAGAGTTATATATGTGTGTATATATTTGATTGTTTGTTAGATTGCTTGATTTTGTGAGTTAATATAAATATATATATGGTATATACAATGTATGTATAAATATACATGTGTATATACATGAGAGAGAATAGATTATAAAAAAAGAAAAGCTTTTAGATTATTATAGGCCAAAGCCCATCTCTTTTCTCTGTTTGGCCCAGCCCCAGCCAGCCCAGTCGAGGCCACACCTCTCCTCTTCTCTCACTCTCATCTGCTCAGCTCAACGCAGCTCAGCCAACACCGTCATCACCGAGTCCGAGTAGAAGAAGACTGCCCAACCGCCAAATCAAGTTCGCCAGTGCCTCTAGAAGCTAGAGCTCACGTCAATTTGGCTAGAGCCCGAGCCAAACTCATGATGAACACCAGAGTTCATCTGTCGGCCGCCCAAAATTCCAACCGAATCCATGAGTATGCGTTAGAGATAAGCTATGGATCAAAACCAGGAAGAATCCTGGAGCTATGCATGACCTTTTGCCCAAGAGGTAGAGTCTCGAGCGCGTTTGAATCCTCATAATCGCGTTTGAGCTGCCGCCGCCTCCCTTTTAAAATTTGATTCGATTTAGAGATTAAGTGGCCTCCCGTGTATAATCGCGGCCACTGCCTCTAGTCTACCGAAGCTAAGAGCCAACGCGTGAGAGCCATCCGATCTAGAGCCAGCAACCCTAATTAGAAGAGCTTCATACCCCTTGGCAATAAATAGTTTTCAGTATAAAAATAATTCCAAAAATAATAATAATTAGGTAATTAATTTCTGAAATGTTTAATAATGTTTTATAGGTTATTGAATTATGTTTAATAGTCTAATTATTCAAATAAATGCTAGAAAATTCCAGAAAAATCCCAAAAAATCATATTTGACTTTGGAAAAATCCTAGAAAATTCCTAGAAACAAAATTTTATCTGTAGATAATCTTTTTAGTCTAGTTTTAACCTTTAGAAAATCATAATTTATAAATCGTAGCTCCGTTTTATCCGTTCTTTTGCTAGATTGTCAGGAATAGTGTGAACTTGTATGTGATGATGTTTGTTGAGTGATATTTGGTTTTTTTGGATCTTGGTGTTTATGCGTTGTTGTTTTTCCGCGTATGTTGCGAGTAGACGCCAATGTTTTGGAGGAGCTAGAAGGTCTAAATGATCAGGATTTTGAAGACCTAACTGAGTACAATGAAGGCAAGTTGTGTTCTTGATCATATTTATCCCACTTTTTAAATGTTTTGTTTTATAAACATGCTTGCTAATAATATGTTGGGAATTCCATGTGTTAGGCTTTACCTTAGTTTTCCCTTATCATCCTTGTCGCCATACTATCGTTTTGGGTTATGGATGGGTAAATGATGCTTAGCCTTGCTTTGGGACGGAAATCATGTTAATTGTTCCACAAACTTGATAATGGTCCTATGCAACAATGATAAAATATGATGGAATAAATTTTGTAGCAACATGGCATAGGGATTTTAGCAAGTGGTATGTTGAGGTTGGTGTGTGATGGGAAAGTGGTAGCCTTGCGCAAATCTAAGGACCGGTTCGTGGGGTGACCTTTTTGTATTTACAGTACAACCACAAGCCTAGTATGGGACGGACCTAGGTAAATAATTTGCTTATTCTCAGCATAGTGTAGATCAGGTAGAAGAGCGGTGAATGGACAATGTCTTGGGATCCGAAAGGCGCAAGAGGGGGCATCCGTTGTTGAGGTGGCATTGTAAATGCTTTGTTGTTGATTCATAGCGCACACCTCAATACTGTGTAAGAGTTACCCATCGGCCAATGGATGCTCAGTAAAACAAATGATACGTCTTGTGGGTAAAGTACAACCTCTGCAGAGTTAAAACTGAATATTCAGTTGTGCTAATGGTCATGAGCGACATTGAAAACCTACCATGATTATAATTGTATGTTTTGGTTAGTCGGGTCAACTGTGATGGTGGGAATCATAGTTGGGGGTGGTCAGTCATAGTGGTGGGAACTATGATTGAGGGTTTTACCTTAGTGGATGGAACTTTGGTTGAGGTGTTGGTTAGTTGGTTAAGTCAAGATGGACAGAATCTTGAGGTGGTTTGTTATTCACTTAATTATATTGCTTTTCAATTTTTTTTACCTAAACGCTGATTTATGCAAGTAAGCCATATAGCCTTATTCTTGTTAAGCCTTCATATGCATACTATTCCTTCACAACTTACTGAGTACGACAAGTGCTCACTCTTGCTATGACCAAACACTCAGTTGGAGAAGGTATTTGAGAAGTACGCTGAAGGTGGATCATTCTAAGATGCTTTCTACGTCGATGATGCCTATGGGAGAGTCGTAAAGGATTAGAGTCTTCATAGTTTGTTTAGTTCTGCTACAGTTTATTTGGTTCTTGGACCCTTGAAGGTCACTTTTGTAAGACGGTTAATTCGATTAATTATGGATATTGTAATGATTATCATCAATGAAGTCACTATGTGTTGGAATTGATTCGTGGGCTCAGCACATAGATGAGATTGGTTTGTTTCTTGAATAGGTCTTGACATGAGTTGTTGCAAGATGGTGAAATGCACTTCTTCCACTGCTTTGTTATCCTGATCGATGAATCTTTTCTTTCATTTGATCCCTCTCCTAGACAACCTCCCCTCATGCCGAGATACAGGTACACCAATCAATTTTGCATCTTTTATGTAATCGACGCAACACTCAACGACTTCCTTGGTACTGTAGCCCTTAATCATGGAACCCTCTGGGTGATCATGATTCCATATATATCCTTGAGAATTCCCATGTACCACTCAAACTCAGACATCTGATATAAGAATACAGGGCCTAGTGCAATTTTCTGATTCACTATATCAACTAAGAGGTGTAACATGACATCGAAAAAGGATGGAGGGAAGCACATCTCAAGTTGGCATAGAGTATCTATGAAGTAATTACGTAGAGCACCCAATTCTTTAGCATCGATCACCTTCTGTGAAATTGTGTTGAAGAAGTGACATAACCATGTGGTGACCAACTTTATGTATCATGCGTCATCATCACATGACAATCATGAGACTTCATACCGATTAGCTTCAAATCTTTCATTGAGACTAGTTTCTTGATGTTGGATGAGTAACCAGTCAGGACTCTCACCCCATGTAAGCACTTGCATAGTGCCTTTTTTTCATCAGGTGTCAGCGAGTAGCTAGCCAAGGTAAGGTAATTTTTCCCATTTGGTGTGTCTTCAGGGTGTAGCTCTGGCCTGATTTTAAAATGTACTAAGTCCTTATGTAACTTGATTCCATCCTTTGTCTTACCCGGTATATCTAGTAAGAGGCCTAGGATACTATCACATATATTCTTCTCAATGTTCATGACATCGATGCTGTGGTGAACGTCCAAATCCTTCCAGTAGGGTAGTACTTAAAGAAAATTGGCATCTTCTTCCACAGTATGTCGGTCAGAGTCTCAATTTTCATCCTCTTTTTACCCTTTGGCGGCTTCCCAAAAACAAGCTTGATGTTCTTGATCATTTCAAACACTAGTACTCTGTTGCGAGGATTTTGACCAGTTCCTTGCTCAATCGTATTGTCAAAATGTTTTTTCATATTGTTGTATTTGAGAGTTTTGAGTAAGAACCATCGGTGTCGCATGTACACTAACTTCTGTGAGTACGGAAGGAACACAAACGCGATCTCATCTAAGTATATTACACATCCTTGCTTCCATTTAACCTATCCCGATAGACAAAAAATGGCGGGATAATCACTGATGGTAACGAAAATCATGGCTTTTAGCGTGAAGTACTATCGTCAGAACTGTAACACCCTAAACTTTCAATTTTTTGCAATAGTTTAAAATTTTGCTAGAATTAAGTAGGAGAGGTAGATTTTTGTTCAAAATAGAAAAAATTAATTTCTAAATTTAAATTTGCCAACGGTTATATTTGTGTTTAATGCATTCATGCCATCGTAGTTGCAATAGGTTTTCATGCGTGAAAAATGTTTACAAAAATTTGCTAGAAGATGCTCGTTTAAAAAACCTCTCCGCAAAAATGGTTTAAAAATAAAAAGAAAAGGCTTTCCTAATTCCAAAATCCTTTCGGGCCGTATCCTTTCTAAATCCGGCTCACATCCCCCTTCTTTCGCTCTCTCATCTTCTCTTTCGAGCCGAAGCCCATTTGTTTTCCGCCCTCCCGCTCTCCTCTCTCTCGGGCCAAAGCATCTAGCCGAGCCGGCCACCCCGCATCGGAGCCGCTTCCCCCTCCCTCTTTCTCTATCTGACCAAAGGGCCTGACTCAAGCCGATCCGCTAAGCCATGCCACCGAGCCCAGCTCCCCTTCTTCCTCCCGTCGCCCAGCTTGTTCCCCTCCACCGGCCTCCACGCAATCCCGTGCCTCTCCACCTCCTCTCCCCTTCCCAAAACGACCAGAATCGAAGCCATAAACCCCATCAAAGCCTCCCCACAGTTTTCCCTCTCTAATTCTAAATTGATGAGTGTTGGGGATGATCACCCGTACCCCTTCGGATGGCGAGTCGAAGTCCACTGTTTGATGTACACTGATGAATACTACAGTGGTGTTTCAGGAAGTGCAGGTGAAGGCTCTGGTGGGCCTTCAGACGGAGGCCGAAGGTCGACCCGCGGCACCACAAATCAGTGTAGGCGAACACTCTGGCGGGCCTTCGGACAGAGGCTGAAGGTCGACCCACGGTGCCAATAATCAACGTAGATGAAGTCTTTGGCTGACCTTCGGACAGAGACCGAAGGGTGACTAGGTGTGCAGCGCCGAGGCTGGTCGAAGGTGCCCTGAAGGCGTCGAAGCCCGTGTAGCCATCTAGGGTATAATTGTAAATGTGCAAATGTACTTGATGGTACCAAAATACCCCTGAATATGCCGGGAATGTGGCAGTTAGGGGGGTAATGCTGTAAGTTATAGCGTGGAGTGAATGAGTATGGGCTATAAATAGGCTGGCACTATAACTGAGGTGATGGATGAATTTAGATTACTCCACCCCACGAATACGTGTCTCACTACAAAGCCATCGGCTTTCCCTCTTAAGCGAAGGACTTCCCTGTTGTCTGGTGACTTCGATTTCAACAATGAGGAAACCGACGCCTTGATGGCCCTCACCGCTGCTGGCCATTTCTATTCGTGGCCCATCCGCCCCACTCACCCTTGCACCTTTGTAAGCCACCCGAGGCCTTCCTGGCAAGTTCTCGCACTCTTCCCACCCGCACTAGCCCCTATTATCGCTCAAAATTGTCACTGGCAACGTCACCTTCTCTGCCTCCGGTGAGCATCAATTCTCCACCGGTGAGCCTTCTTTGACCAAGGCAATCCCATCACCATGTGCGCTAGTGTTCGAGGACCCCGTTGCACCAGTCATTAACCTCTCTCCGCCGCTGGAAACCGCTCGCTGCCATGCATGAGCCTCTTCGCCTTTGAGAACCCCTCGGTGAGAACCCCCGCGTGCTCCTCTCCGTTTTCCGCCGCTCATCGGCAAAGCTCGGTCACCAGAGCACCGTTCCGAATGCTCTCTAGCTGCCCCGCTGCTGTGCTCAGCCAGCCGGTGCCTTCAGTCCATGGTGGACCGAAGGACCGAGCTCCTCCCCTTCGGTTCACAGCTCGTGGACCCGGTCCATCCTTTTTTCCTTTTTTGGCATAAAAATAATTCGACTTCGGTTTATGGCATCAACTGGTGCAATAAAAAGATTTTCAGAATTAAAATAAATCTAAAAAATATCTGAAATTAAGTAAAATTTTACAGAAAGCCCCTGGAACTTCAAAAGCTTATAACTTTTTGCTTGTAGCTCCGTTTTGGGCGATTTTCGCGATCAAATTCTTGTAGCATCTTGTAGTATCTTTTTATAGAGTTTTTACCTGGTTTTTTACTATTTGGTGTACTGTTCTTAGTAGTTTCCTTTGTGTGCTTTCTCTGGTATGTCGATTAGGAGGTGAGCAGTTTGGAAATCTTCAAAATCAAGCTTTCGAGGACTTTGAGCAAACCTTCGTTGAAGGCAAGTGTCCTTAAACATTTTGCCCCTGTTCTAGGAATCATGTGTAGCTTTTTTATTCCTTCTATGCATGCTTGTCTAAATTGGAATCCTATGTTACAGTTTACTAGCTGATGAGTCCATGGCTCCTTCAGATACGATCAATACCGCCAATAATCCTCAAATCATAGAAGGTCCAATTACAAGAGTACATGCAAGACAATTAGACCACCAGGTGAACTCATCCCTTGCTGTTCATGCTTGCGTGGATGAATTACTACTAAATTCTTATAATGTTTTATTGCTTAGGAATGTAGGAGAAGTAGCACAACATTACCCAGACGTCACTGCTCGAAGGCCAAGTCTAGGCTGAGCTCTAGTCGTGATCGTGGTCGAGGTCATGGGTGTGGTCGAGTCCCAGGACAACACGTCAGTAAAATAGGCATAACTCTCTCATACGAAGTCCGTTTTAGGTAATCTTGGACATTCTGGAAAGCTTACAATGAGCCCTTTCCAATGTATATGATCTCGACTACATATTCCTTATGGTGTAGTCAAAGTTGAAGAAATAAGATGTTGTGCCACCGTTTTGGACCTATTTGGTTCTTTGAACGTGTCAGAGTCGGAGTTCAGGTTGTGTACGCCTCTTTCCATAGCTGCACAACACTAGGTCAACCTCCTCACATACCCCCTATAAATACACACTAGCCATCATAGTTTAGGCTTGGGTTTAGTTTAGATTATTCTATTTTAGACAGTTTTGCTATTTATCGGTTTATTGAATCCCAAATCGAGTACTTCATTGGTAATTAGCAACATTCAGATTGCATCTACCAGTTCTTCCTTGTGTTCTCAATTCACTTGAAGGAAAAGCCATCTTGGCGAGGTCAACTGTGTCTTGGTACGGTTGATATCCACAGAGTAGTGGTGTAGTAGTTATGAGGGTTCTCGATCTGTTCTGTTCGGAGACTTTGGATCATCAACGTTGAAGCTCCACCAATCGACCTATCATATTACCATTCAGAAGATCAGGCAAGTATGCATCAAGTGGTATCAGAGCCTCAGTTGCTCGTTAGGTAGTCTCAGTTATCCTCTTTGTTTCATCATTTTCCATTATATAGAGTACAGAAAATTGCCCCACAAAAATATTTAGATCTTAGTTTTTCCGTTGTCCAAACCACTTTGAGGCTTCACAATTTTGTTTTCAGTATTCGTGTTGTTGAGTTTGAGTCCATCGTCGGTGTCTTTGTTGTTGGTCGAGTTATCGTGTTCTAGTTTCTAGAGTAGAGTCTTGCTATTTAGTCGTCGTGCATCTCAGTCTGGCCTTGTTTGCTATAGCCGAGATTGTGTATCTACTCGAGTTCGACCACTAGTCGAGTCGACCATCAAGTCGTGTTTCGCCACTAGTCGCTTTAACAATCTACTCGAGTTCGACCACTAGTTGAGTCGACCATCAAGTCGTGTTCGGGCACTAGTCATTTTAACCATCTACTCGAGTTCGACCATTGGTCAAGTCGACCATCAAGTCGTGTTCGACCACTAGTTGCGTAAACCATCTACTCAAGTTCGAACACTAGTCGAGTCGACCATCTATTCGGGTTTGACTACTAGTCGCTCCGACCACCCAGTCGAGGTCCGACCAGCCACTTTAACCACCCATTCCGACCGGTAACTCCAACCACCTAGTCAAAATCACCCACCTTCTCGAATCCAACCATCCTTTTGGGTTCGACCACCTAGTTGGATTCAACTACCCACTCGTTTTCGCCTCCACAACCTAGTCAGAGTCTATCTATTTCTGGCTATGCTCGGACATCCTACGAACTCATCATATCGAGCATTGTCCGACAAAGTTTGAGTATCACTCTATAGCCCAAATAGAGGTAGCCAAAGTTCAGAGAGAGAGAGAGAGAGTCCATAGAAAAATGTTTATGACCCACATACCTCTCTGTTCTTAGAAAAGGCAGTAGAAGAGTTTTTGAGTTTGTGTCGCATTTGCAAAAAAAAGGAGAAAAAAGAAAAGAAAAGCAAGCAAGAAGCAAAGAGTGCCAAAAAAAGAAGCAAAGAGTGCAAAAAAGAAGAAGCAAAGAGTGCAAAAAAGAAGAGAGAGAGAATTCAAAAAAAAGAGAATCAATTTGCATTGCGAATTTTGTTCCATTGTGCTTGTGTCTGTTATAGTTTTCGGCTTGCTTGAGCTAGTTCTAGGAACGTGTTCAGGCCAGCAACTGTGACGAGTATTGTGGACTTTTATTCAGCTTTGCTAATCTGATTTCCATTATTGTCATTCCTTGCTACTAAATATTGCCTATCCAAGCTATACCTTCTCTTAATCAGAACAATTTCTCCCCTTGCAACCACCTCACTTTCACTCGATAACGTATGACAAACTAGCCACCGGTTGTGCCAACTGTGGTGATTGGTAAGAACACTTGCAAGATCATGGTAAGACGCTTGAGATTGTATGGCTCCACCTCCACCACCTAGTAGTCGATATGGATAATTTATCTTTCGTTGTTTTCTATCTTCAAGTAACCACGACAGGAGAAGCATCGGATGCGAAAGAGTGTGTTTTGAGGGAAGAACTCACAATGTTGTTGGATGATCATCGACAAACTATTAATGACAACATCGACAAGAATCTTGCGGGAACCAATACCGCATTGCAATGATTGGTTGGTTAATCCACCACTGAACAATGGTCGAGTGGATCCTCATGGTGCAGCCTATGAACAAGAGGAGTCCTTTGCGGATGATGAAATTTTGAGATAAGAACGTGATGCCTTTGATGAACGACAAATGAACCGATTGAACTTCAACCGTCAAGGTATGAGAGGTAATAATTTTTAGCAACATAACCCACGTATTAATGATGATCCATTTGCTATGGTTAAGTTTACTATACCCTCATTTTAGGGTGCTTATGATGCTGAAAGGTATTTAGATTGGGAGATGACGGTAGAAAAGAGGTTTAATGCTCATGTAGTTCCTGAAGTGCACAGAGTTAGGCAAGCCACTAGTGAATTCAAAATTTTGCAATCACCTGGTGGAATATGGTATGCATCGACGGATTAGCTCCTACTACTTGGAATTCTTTAAAGGTTGCTATGCATAATAGATTTGTTCCACCCTCTTTAAAACATGATTTGCGTAAGAAATTGCAGCGCTTAAACCAAGGTGATAGATCCGTAGAAGAATATTACCAGGAGCTACAAATTAGTATGTTACGTTGTGATATTATTGAGTATGAAGAGGATGCAATGGCATGATTTTATGGAGGGTTAAGGCGTGAAATTCAGGACATAGTTGATTACAAAGAATATAATAGTGTTCCTAGATTGTTCCAACTTGCATGTGTGGCAGAAAAAAAATTGCAGGGATGACAACAGAAGCTAATGAGCAATTTTGGAAGCACGACCACTTGAAAATCAATGCCAAGTCAAGACAAAACAGCCCCACGTTCAGCTTTACGGTCTGCTGCCCCCTTCTCAAGTAGGGCGCGTTTAGCAGTACCCTTAACACCGTAATATGCTCCTGAGGTAAGCAAATCCGTAAGTGTGCAGGGTCCAGCTAAGAGCTCTTCTTCGGTTGCCTCTACAAGCCGATCAATCAGGATTGTATGCCATCGATGCAAGGAAATGGGCCACGTCATGAAGGATTGCCCAAGTCAGCAAGCATACATTGCAACAGTGGACGGTGGATATGTAAGTGCTAGTGATGTTGAGGATGAATATGCACTTGCATCTAACCATGCAGGCGATGAGGACGAAGATGAGACGGATATCGACAATGTGGAAGAATTGAGTGCAGCTGCTACGAAGAATTATAGGACACTCATTGTGCAGCGAGTATTAAGTACTCAAATAGAGTAAGCGGAATAGCTACAATGACACAATTTTTTCAAATATTCCTCATAGTCAAGGATTATCATGTTCGAGTCATTATTGATTGAGGAAGCTGCAATAACTTGGTAAGTTCAGATATGATCAAGAAGCTTGCCTTGCCGACAAGAAACCATCCTCACCCGTATCATATTCAATGGTTCAACAACAATGGTAAGTTGAAGGTAATGCAAACAGCTAGGGTGCATTTTTCTATTGGTTCATACCATGATTGTGCTGATTTCTATGTAGTTCCCATGCAAGCATGCTATCTTTTGTTAGGATGACCGTGAGAGTTTGATATTGATGCAACACATCATGGTAGAAGTAATAAGTACACCCTTATGCATAAAGGAAAGAAAATAACTTTTCTACCGTTAACCCCTACTGAAATTGTGAAATGTGAACAAGAGATAATTGAAAATAAGAGAAAAGAGTTTGAGAATGAATATGAAAATCAGAAAGTAGCGAAAAACATTTTTCCACCCAAAAAGGAGAAAGCAACAACAACTTCTAAGTCCGATGGAATTAAACTAAAAGGCTGTGTTATGCTTGCTACTAAATCTGACATTGTTGAAATTTGTGATAATGAGTTGTCCTACTATACTTTGATATGCAAAGATGCTTTAGTTTCACTCGATAATATATCTAGCTCTTTGCCTCCTGCTATTGCTAACCTTTTGCAGGAGTTTTTGGATGTATTTCCAGCTGAAGTACCCCTGGGATTAGCACCTATTCGAGGGATTGAACATCAAATTGATTTGATTCCGGGAAAATTTTTGCCAAATCGTCCTGCATATAGGACCAACCCAGAAGAGACTAAGGAAATTCAGCGACAAGTCTAAGACCTTTTAGAATGCGGGTATGTCCGAGAAAGTCTTAGCCCTTCTGTTGTTCCTGTTCTTTTGGTTTCTAAGAAAGACGGTAGTTGGCGTATGTGTGTTAATTGTAGAGCCATCAATAATATTACTATTAGATATCATCAGTTCGTCACCCTATTCCTAGGTTAGATGATATGCTTGATGAGTTGAGGGATTCTATAATTTTCACTAAAATTGACTTGCGAAGTAGATACCACCAAATTAGGATGACACTTAGAGATGAATGGAAGACTACAGTTAAAACTAAGTTCGGTTTGTATGAGTGGTTAGTAATACCTTTTGGGTTAACTAATGCACCTAGTACTTTTATGCACTTGATGAACGAAGTTTTACTTGTTTTTATTAGGAGATTTGTGGTGGTTTACTTTGATGATATCTTAATTTACAGCAAGTCATATGAACTACACTTTGATCACGTACATGTTGTTTTTAATGCTTTGAGAGACGCACTTTTGTTTGGTAACCTCAAAAAGTGCATCTTTTGCACGGATCGAGTTTCTTTTCTTGGCTATGTTGTTACTCTACAAGGAATAGAGGTGGATCAAGCAAAAATTGAAGCCATAAAAAGCTGGCCAACCCCTGAGACTGTTACTCAAGTGAGAAGCTTTCATGATCTTGCGAGTTTCTATCGGCGATTTGTGCGGGATTTTAGCTCTATTGCTGCTCCATTAAATGAGTTAACAAAAAAAGAAGTAGTTTTCAAATGGGGACCTGCACAAGAACAAGTATTCAAGTTGTTGAAAGAGACGCTCACCCATGCTCCATTGCTCCAACTCGATGATTTTGGTAAGACCTTTGAACTAGAATGTGATGCTAGTGGGATTGGAATTGGAGATGTGCTAATTCAAGAAGGTAAACTTGTTGCTTATTTCAGTGAGAAATTAAGTGGGTCAAGTCTGAATTATTCCAGTTATGATAAAGAATTGTATGCTTTAGTTCGTGTGCTAGAAACTTGGCAACATTATCTATGGCCCAAAGAATTTGTTATACATTCTAATCATGAATCACTGAAACATATTAAAAGTCAAGCTAAATTGAATAAATGACATGCTAAATATGTAGAATTTATTGAGTCTTTTCCATATGTCATAAAACTTAAGAAAGGAAAGGACAATGTGATTGATGGCGCTTTCTAGGCATTATACCATGTTATCTCAACTTGATCATAAGATTTTTGGTTTAGAGACCATTAAGGACTTATATGCTGCTAATTTGGACTTTAAAGAAGTGCTTGAACATTGTAAAGAAGGGAAGACATGGAATAAATATGTACTGAATGAAGGATTGCTCTATCGTGCTAACAAGCTATGCATTCCAGCTATCTCTGTTCGTCTTTTGTTGTTACAGGAGGCTCTATTCCAGCCAGCTCTGTTCATCTTTTGGAACAAAGAAGACTGAAGATGTACTGACTGCCCACTTCTTTTGGCCAAAGATGAGACGTGATGTTGAGCACTACGTTTTATGTTGTACCACTTGCAATAAAGCTAAGTCTTGCTTAAATCCACATGATCTTTATATGCCTCTTCTTGTTCCTAGTACACCATGGAAGGATATTTCTATGGATTTTATTTTAGGACAGCCTAGGACAATGAAGGGGAGGGATAGCATATATGTAATTGTGGATAGATTTTCTAAAATGGCGCATTTTATACATTATCACAAGAGCGACAATGCTACAAACATAGCTGATTTGTTTTTCAGGGAAATCGTTCGCCCACATGGAGTGCTAAAACTATCGTCTCGATCGTGACACAAAGTTTTTGAGTGTAACACCCAAAATTCAAATTTTTTGCAATAATTTAAAACTTTCTTAGAATTAACTCAGGTGTTGCAACTTAGCTCACTAGGAAATTAATTTCTAAAATTAATGTGGCCTAGGATAATTGTTTGATGCATTCATGCCGTTGTAGATGCAATAAGGTTTTTTTGGGTGGAAAAAGTTTGCAAAATTTCGCTAGGTTTCGTCGCTTTAAAACCCCATTGGAAAATTTGATGAAATTCATTTGGAAAAAGAAATTCTAAAAGGAAAATGCCCTCGGGCCGATTCTTTCTCCCTCGGCCCATTTTCCCTCCCCTTCTCCTTCTCTCGTGGGCTGTCTTCCCTTTCCCCGCGCCGGCCCATCGGCCGAGCCGGCCTGCAGGAGCCCCAGCCGGCCTCTTCCGCCGACCCCTTCCCCCGCGCTGAGCCGCCCGTGCCGAGCCGCCTGCGCCGAGCCGAGCCCCGCCCACGCCCCGGCTCCTCTTCTCCTTCCTCCAGCCGCGCCCAAGCTCCAACGGCCGTCGGCCGTTTTCCCTCCTCGCGCGACCTCTCCTCTCCCAACAACTGCCGGATCCGAGCCCTAAAGCCCCATTAAGTTTCCCCGGCCATTGCCCCCTCATTTCCCCTCTCCATTGCGCGGTTAAAGCAAGGAAAACCGTCGGCCATTAATCCATGGCTGCCGCCCCCTTTCTCTTCCAATTCCGGCCACCCTACTCCTCCTCTCCATTATTTAAGTCGCCTATTCTCTCCGTGGCAAAGTTCCTCGCATTTTGCTTTAGCTCCCACTCTTTTTCCTCGCCGAATTCATCGTCGCCGTCCTCTTCTTTGCCAACTCCGGTGAGGAGCTCCGCCGACACCGTTCTTCATGACCGAACAACCTCCGGCCAAATTGACCCGTTCATCATCTTCGCAGGATCCTCCGGAGTCGGTTCCTCGGTTTGCCGTCGTCTTTCGGTCGCCGGAGCACCCCTTCCGCCGCCTAGCCGACCGCCGTTGCAGTACTCGTCGTCGCCCGACCACTCCAGCGCCTCTCCGGTCTCCTTGACGCCCGGGGTGAGTTCGCCGCCCCTCCCTCCTTCTCTTCCGCCGCTCGTCGGAGCCTCCCGCTCACCGGCGCGTGTTCCCGGCCAACTCCGGCCGTCCCCCGGCCGCCCGCCGCCGGCCCGTAGCCGTCCAGAGCCATTGGTCCTCGGTGGACCATGGACCGAAGGATCTCGGCTGGTCCACCGCTCGGTGGACTCGGTCCACCGCCCTTTTTTTCACAAAATAATTGATGTCTGGTTTATGACATCAGCATTGCGCAATAAACCCATTTTCAGTATAAAAATAATCGGTTTTAATCTCTGGTAATAAGAAAAATTTGCAGAAACACCCCTGAAACTTCAAACGCTCATAACTTTTTGTTCGTAGCTCCGATTTAGGCGATCTTTGCGCTCATATTCTCGTAGCGACGTGTAGAATCTGTTTATAGGGTTTTTCTCTAGTTTTAGGAATGTTTGGTGTACTGTTCTCATGTTAGATTGTGTGCTCGTGTAGACAATTCAGTCCAGGAGTTCGGCAACTTTCAAGAGGAAGATTTTGAGGGACCTGTGCAACACTTCGACGAAGGCAAGTGTCTTGACCATGTTGCAAACCCAGCTTTTACATCAAGTAGTCTTTCTCAAAATATGCATGATGCTTTACAAAAATGGGTAGAATAGCAAATACTAGTGTTGGATATAGATGCTTTATCCATACAGGATCATCATGTTTTTGCTTAGCCATGCTTTAGATGAACATGTAGCGTGTAGGATGATAAATCTTGAGTTATGAACTAAAAAGAATTGATATAGGAAGAATATCATGGAAAATTAATGTTGTTAAGGGAGTTAACAACGGTGATAATTGGGGTTCTGGGCAAGAAAGGGGTACTTTTCCCGACATGGTTGGTTGTTTGGTTGTTGGGTAGTATACCCTTATGGGGTTATTGGAGGTCTTGCCCAGACCATTTTAAGGACCGGTTCGTGGAGCGAACACCCATGGCAAACAAGGCAACCACGAGACCAATATGGTACGGCTTGGCCTAGTAACTAGATGTTCTCCCAGGGTTGTATGAGCCAATCGGATGTGTAGATAAGGAAGGGTTACTTCCCGATTCTACCCGGCACAAGAGGGGGCCTCTGGGGTGGAGGGTTACTCCACTTATGTACGGCGGTGAAACCTCAGTGGGTAAGTGCATTCTGGGAGACTCTCTGGAAAAGCCTCGTAGTGATCTCTTGGCGCACACCCCGGAAGTGTGTAAGGTACCATCAGGTGCCGGCAACAGAGAAGATCACGACTCGTGGGTAAAGTGCACAAACTCTGCAGAGTGTCAAACTGAATATTCAGCCGTGCTCACGGTTATGAGCAGCCTGGACCCTCGCATGATTAGTCGGGGTGGGTGTTTTTCTTGGTCTGGGAATTGGGTTGAATTCCCGGAGGTTAAAGAAAACCTTTGGTACATCTTTTCTCGGTTAAAATAAAAATTTGTTTCCGTAGTTCAGGGCTAAAAACCAGCTTTTATGCAAATGAAACCCTAGATTAGGAAAACCTTGTCTCAAGCCACCATATTTGATTCATTTGTTTTCCCCCACTTGTTGAGTATTGGAAATACTCACGCTTGCTGTTTCAGAAGGTGACGCATTTGAAGATTTTCCTGAGGATGACTTCCCCGAGGATGGCGCCGAGTTCTAGGCTTGAGGAACCTCTCGGTCGGCTGCCTGTTGGTTTGGGGCTGTGCCGTTCCCTTTTTCCGCTGTGGTGTTCTTTTCTTTAGACCCGTGGGTGGTCATTTTGTAATATTCTAGCGTTGTAATAAGAAACACTGTGTCTGTTACACTAATGAAGTCGCTATATGTATGAATAACTGATCCTGGCATACATATAGTTTACATCTGGTTTTGGTCTTTAAACCGGGTGTGACAGAAGTGGTATCAGAGCCGTGTTGACCGTAGGTCGCAAGCCTAGCTAGAAATGGTCGCGTAATAGGGATTAATTTATAAAAAAAAATTATATTTGCAAAATCTTCATTTACCCTTGAGCTTCATTTTACTGCTTTATTGAAAATGTTTTCTGATTCTCTCTTGTTTCCAAACTGTAGATGGCTCGTGTCAAGCAGACTGCCCGCAAGACAACCGGCGGCTATGTTCCTCCCCGTGCCCCGGCCACCTTTGCACCCAACGCCTCTGCTGGACCTAGCCGTGGAGTCATCATCCCTAAGAACGGAAGCAAGAAGCTGTACCATTCCAAGGGATTCGAAGCAGGGAAGGCACCAATGATACTGGTGGAAATGCTGCAGCGTCTAGGGTACACCAAGGCACCTGTCTACCACGGTCTTCGCCAGATTTATCCAGGACGTGAGGAGTGGACAGTGGAGGTGTGCCTCTACGGTTCTCCGGAAGGCGACGACAATTATGAGATCGTGGGCATCCACAAAGCCATGGCCGTCCGTGCAAGCTTCGAGGCAGGGATCCGAGATGCAGCAAGGCAGGCACTGGCTCGTGTCTGTGAGCGCCACAGGAGTGCTCTGAGGGGGACCTCCTACAACTACTTCCCTCGTCGAGAGCGTGGAAGCCGGGACATCAAGGTGAAGGCAACCACCCACGAGCACAGTGGTGTGGCTCGAGAGCAGGTGCTGCTGGCCACCACACTGCACGAGGACTTGGATGAAGCCTTGGACGAACTTCGGGACACCCGCAAGCGCCTTCGTGATGCCGAAGCACAGATCAGGGAGCTGCAGAAGAGCCTCAATGGGATGTCCAGCTCTTCCGACTCAGAGGACCAGTCCATTCGCTCGCCCTCTCCCAAGAGGCCGCGCCGCAGTGATCCTTCCAGTGAGGAGTCTTCGGAGGACGACGACCAGTCAACTGCCAAACCATCTGCCGGGTCGCATGCTTAGGAGAGTACCTAAAGCCAGTTTAATAAGTCGTCTAGACCATTTGTGTTGTCTAGTCCTGGTGTCGTCGTGTTTGTTTTGTGATCATGTTATGAGTTGGATCTTTTTGTGATTGTCGATGTAAGGTGGATGCTCTTTCTCCACATTGCATCAGTTATCTTATAATAAATAGTTGGGAGTCTTTTTGCTCTTGTTCTTCCTGTCTCAGTCATATCTTGTCGTCTTGGCTTTTTCCAACGTTCCCCGCTCATACCTTGGCAACCAGCAGATGGTGAACACCAGGAGAAACCCCCGCGCCGTCAACAACGAAGTCAACAACAACCAGCAACTGCCTCCTCCTCCTCCACCACCTCAATTCAACATGGAGCAAATGATGGCCATGCAAACACAAATCCTTCAAGGACTAGCTCAACTATGGCAAATATGCAGCAGGCCCCCGTGCGCATGCAAGCCCCTCCTCCTCCGCCGCAGAATAAGTTGGGAGAGTTTATGAGAACCAAGCCCCCGGTATTCTCACAGGCTATGGAACCAAAGGATGCCGATGACTGGTTGAACACCACGGAGAAGAAGCTCATAATAGCTCAGTGCAACGACAGGGAAAAAGTCTTGTTTGCTTCACACCAACTTTCCGGGCCCGCGACTGATTGGTGGGACGCATACGTCAATGCCCATGAAGACGCACAAACCATAACCTGGGCGGAGTTTCAGACCAGTTTCCGCACTCACCATATACCAGCTGGGGCAATGAAACTCAAAAAGAAGGAATTTCATGAGCTTAAGCAGGGAGCTATGTCTGTAAGTGAGTATGTGGCAAAGTTCACACAACTATCAAGGTATGCCCCCAAGGATGTCGATACAGATGAGAAAAAGCAGGAACACTTCCTAGAGGGCCTGAATGATGGTATCCAATATGCATTGCTTCCCCAAGATTTCGCAAGCTTCCAGGCTATGGTAAATAAAGCCCTGGTGGTGGAACACAAACGCCGCCAGATGGAGCATAAGAGAAAGATGTCTTCTCAAGGCCAAGGCTCAAGCAGTCGCTTCCGACCCCGCTATAACCCACCTCAACAAGGACCCATGTTCCGTCAACAGAACCAGCACCAGAACCAGAACAAGCTACAAATGCAAGCTCAGCGCTCAAATTTCCAAGCCCCTCGTCAGACCCAACCCCCGACGCCTCAACAGAAGTTTGGTGATCAGGCACCTTCCACCGGAAAGGCATGTTTCGTCTGTGGTGAAGTAGGGCACTATGCCAATAAATGCCCAAGGAAGAAACCCAGCAACTCTCCCGTGCAGCATGGCAATGGGTATGCTCCAAAGCAGGGACAACATCAAGCTCCGGGCCGCAATGGGAACCCGGCACCAGCTCTAACCAACCGGGCTCAACAGAACTACGTGCGTGGGCGAATCAACCATGTCACTACTGAAGAAGTCCAAGGGGCGCAAGATGTGGTGCTTGGTATGTTCCTTGTCAACTCAAACCCAGCATCAGTTTTATTTGATTCAGGAGCATCACATTCATTCATCACTGCAAGATATGTTGCAAAGTATAATCTGCCAATTGTAAATATGAAGCAGCAAATGATTATTAGCTCTCCTGGAGGAGAGATGAGGGCAAAGTATATATGCTCAAAGCTAAGCCTTTGTATAAGGGGGGTAGATTTCTTAGCCAATCTTATAGTTCTGGAATCCAATGGGATTGATGTCATACTGGGAATGGACTGGCTGGCGAAATATAAGGGAATCATAGACTGCGCCAGAAGAGCAGTTCAACTGACTAAGCAAGAAGGCACGCAGGTCGAGTTTGTTGCAGCTATACCCTCGACAGGGGAAAGCTCACTAAATCAAATGAAGGGTATTCCTATCGAAGAGATCAGTGTGGTGAATGAATTCCCGGACGTATTTCCCGATGATCTATCTACGGGTATTATACCCGTAGCCATCCCTACTTTAATCCACATTAGATATGGTTAGATACAATCACCCTGGCCTTTCCAATTGTTCAGACTGGTTTTGTTATACATCCTGACAAAACAATACCCCAAGGTGACAGGAGAACCAGGGAACAAAAGTATAGTTCAGTCATTTGAAACAAGAGCAATAATATGCAATACTTATATGATGCGTTGTATACCAAAGACCAGATGTAACCCTTTTTTTTGAAATAGTATTATTTTATTGAAAATTTGCAAAAATAATATTCAAATCTGATATTTGCAGAAATAGGTATTATCGATATACGGAGTACCGATATGTGGCAATGGGTCCTAGGCCTATCGGCACTTGACAGGTCTTGTATCCCGCAAACGATAACAAAAAAAAAATTCATAACGTTTTTATATTTTAGATAGAGATGATTTTTATATGAAAATTATACCTATCAATGATATCTATAACTTTATAATTAAATATTTTCCTATTTAAATCTGTTTAGATATTAAAAAGGGACTAAAAATTTTAAATCTAATTTTTCAAATCTGAAATTTATATGAGCGTTGGCTGTCGTGCGAGTTAAATCTGGGATTGATAGGCACGGGCGGGTGGGCCCACTTTATGGTGTCCATTACGGAAAGGAACTGTCCATTCAATCCAACCCAATCCAATTCAAGTGCGGTAAGCTATTCGTGCGCGTGAAAGGTGAGGTGCGGCGTCCTCGCAGTGTCACAAGGGACGGCGGCGTGCAGGTGTGCGTCATATATATTGTTCGAACAAAAAACATCAGATATTCAGATGCATGTATTTTCTAGCATGTTTCGACACGTGTTGCCGACATGGCACCGGGTGTGAGCTAAACTAGTCAAAACCCCGCGCGGGTGTCAAGTAGTAGCCTTAAACATACACCAATAATCGCTCATGAGGTGGTGAATTATATATTTTTCCCAAATAAAAAGCATCAGATAACAAAAAAGGATCATATTGGTATTTATGAATAAAAAGCATAAGTGTTTACAATACTCACGAAATCGGTAAAGATATTATAGTGTCTAACAAGCCTCTAGAAGACCATCATAAGGATATAGAAAATTATCTATGTCTCGATCACGTGAAGGAAAGAAAAATCAACTAACTGAGTTTCATCAAACTTTTGTTCTAAGTGTGTACCAAAATAAATAACAATATAAGATAAATTATTATAAGTAGGCAATATCTCGTTACCATCGTTGTCAAATTCATTCCCAGCGGCACTTTCTTTGTTGCTTGCCATAAAACACAACCCTGACAAATCAGGTACCATCTTTTCTTTGGATGTTGTGTTATCTTCACCGCTCTCTGAATCAATGTCGCTCAAGTTGACTTCCTCGAGTGCTGAAAGAACTCGATGCACAACCTTATGGTTGAGAAACCTCTTCTTTTTATCATTGAAAAACATTTTTTTTCTCCTTCTCACTTGATGCTACACTGAAAGCTTTGGATAATTTATTTTTCTATGATTAAGTTCATTGCACCCAAAGTGTCTCGGAGGTCCTCTTCTCCCTCTGTTCCTCACTCTCACATTATGAGCTTTATTAAAACGAGTAAAAAGTAATGTTAAATTTTCTTTAGAAATTTTCTCATGGTGATCATTAGTCAGTGAAGTTAAAAAAGATAAAATAAAGCTAGATGAAGAAGACTAAGAATCAGACATGTTACGTTTGAAAATTAAACCAATTGATTTATTTGGATTCGGTCTCACAAAAACATCTAGTTTTCAATATAGAATAAAATACATCTAATGTAAATATACTCATGATAGTAGATTCTCTAATTGATGTCACCTTCGTCTACCAATTTGACTTCTCTAAAATACCTAGTAATTGACATGTATTTTTAGCATCCGTACATGTAACATTGACAACATATAAATTGCTAAGAAATTTATTAAAGTGAGCAAAAAAATCATCAAGTGACTCACCAGGCTTCACTCACATTTCATGTAATCTTTTTTGCATAAATATTGAAGTACCTCTTTAATAGTAGATGAACCTTCATGGTAGTCATAAAGTGTTTTTCATACTTCATGCGCTGATTTGGGATGTACAACTCAATTGAAGTTGATCATTTCTATTTCTTATATGATCAAGTTCCTCGTCTTACTGTTCGTCTCGATGTGTGGCATGTTCTCCGTCGTCACTTTATTATTCTTTGAAACCTCATACGGCATGTATACCTCTTCCAAATTGCAAAGCCCTGTGCTTCAATGTGAGCCTTTATATTCACCTTCCAGATTTAAAAATCAACGCCATCGAAAACACAATGTTTTGTCGAATACCCATACAACCATATTTTTAATTTCTGATTAAGAACAATTAGAAAGACGTCTAGCTCTGGTACCAATTGTAGGATAGATTACACTACAATATTCAATCAGAGGGGGTTGAATGATCGTAAAAGCTAAATTCAAATTTTAATTCATCGTAAAAAATAATCAACTTAATCTCAAAATCAGTTCAGGACTACTATCACACCAATAAAAACGATGTCTAGAAAGATACAATTGTTGTATTGCCTTAAAAAAATTTGCTATAAAAACTAGGCAATCATGTGCAACTATTCCAATAAGATTCACACAGACTATAGATCTAAAGTTATGAAATTCGCAAGCAGACTCTGACACATTATGACAAAAACAAATCAAACACTAAATTACTAATTATGTAAGAATTAAAAATTTTGACCAACCAAAGTTTTTAGAGAATTATGTTGATGCTCTAGAATGATTTTGAATGGATCAAACCAACACAAATCGCAACATTCGAACAATCCACCAAAAATCAGCGTGAAATGTGGAACACGAAGAAAAACTTATGAAATTTGCTCTTCATTACATGATTGGGTTCACAAGATACATCTCAAAGCATCCTTCAAAAGTTGCCATTGAAATCCTAGATTAGTTTGTATCTAATCTCCTTAAAAATCTTCTGTTCGGCTACCATTTCTATTCACCGAATAAGGAAATCAATTTCCCTTTTATTTGTCAGCCGATCAGCCGCACAGTAGTCATGCCCGACTCGGTCTCCCCACGTCAAACATGCCTGGCCACTGGGCTCGGCTGTCGCGCACCCCACGTGTTGGGCCCACTTCACATGGCCACCGTGGAATTTTTTATTTTTATACATATTTTTTAAATATTTGCAAAATTACACGATCGTTTTAAAAATTGTAACAATAAGCTATCGTCGTCCTACGCTGAACTGGTGAGATCTTTCTCGCTGTAATACCGGACGGGCCCACTCAAAAGGTGTTACCCAAACAATGGATGTGATCTTTTGGGTATTTAAATCGGCAACGCCGGCGCTACCGACGTGAACCGATCATTTGCTTCCAACCCAGCCCAGCCAAGAGAGAGGAGAGAAGGAGAGGGAGGAGAGGACGAATTGGAGGCAAAGCTCTACTGGAGGGAAGAGATATATTTTTTTATCTATTTTTTTATTTACAAACCCGGTAGGATAGGTAGTAGCGCTAGTTTTGACATAGGTTAGAGGTTAGATATATGATTTTTTTACAAACCCGGTAGGATGTCACTAGATTTAGGTTATAATGTAGATAGGTTTAGAATTAGGGTTAAACATAGTTTAGGATCTAGATCATATTTGTATGCATATTTTAGCAATTAGATATAGTATTTAGAAATATGTTAGGCATTAGATGTAGGATTTAAATATAGTGTAGGCATAACAGAGGTGGTAGATGTAGCGACCCAGAAATATTTTGTTACAGTATAGATTACTTGTTGGGCCATGTTTCTAAGGAATTTTTGCATTATTGTAGATGTAGTTTTACATAATTTTGTATGTTCAGTTGCAATAATGTTAGAGTTTTTGTTGATGGTTGCCAAGTATGTCAGATATTCGATATTTAAGGATTTTTTTATGGGGATAGTGAAATATTATATGGTCTGGAAGGGGTAGTACTGCCCGTATTTCAGTTAACAGATAAGGGTATCTCCAGACGTGTCAGACACTTGTACGTCTGGTTGATGCAGGGTTTCAAAATAGATTCCGGGATTCAAGAGATGACTATTAGTATTGTGGACAACCATCTAAGAGATAGTGCGTACTAGAAGGAGTACACACTCGTGGAAGATCAAGTATGGAGGAGGTACCTATAGGGTATTGTGCACAGAGGTTGGGCTCCTATGTTTCTTGTGTAATGGAAGAATAAGAAGGCAGTTGGGAAGATGCAGGGTGGAGGGTACACAGAATAGGAGGGTGATGAGGAAGAATGTGATGAGGATGTTCATTTGGATGGTACACATTCATCGGATTATCCGACTGAACCGACCAGTGAGGTAGACGAGGGGGAACAAATCCCTTCTCTAATTGAATAGATGAAACATGATGATGTTGAGGCTGAGGAATATCCTGAGTATGACATGTCGGATGATGAGGAAGATTCTCATGTTCATGTTGACTGGAGTAGTCCTAACTTGAACAACTTTGTTGTGAATGAGGGGAATCAGGTGCACTGGGAGTATACGCAGAATGAGGTGACTAAGGGTGCTATGTATCCTACCAGTCAGGTCATGAAAAAATGTTATGACTCAATGGGTGACATCGCTTTAACGGCAATTTTATGTTGTCAACTCAAGCAAGATAGAATATGATGTGAAGTGTGTGACGGAGGGTTGCCTTTGGCGGGTGCATGCCTTCAAGGGGAAGTGGGTTGAGTATTGGGATGTGTCGATTGTAGTGAACCACACTTGCACGATGGACAAACTTGAGCCCAACCATAGGAACATCACCTCAGCTTTTGTTGCTAATGTGATATACGCTCAGATTGTAAACAACCTGAACTACAAATTAGGGTCCATAATCAGGCAAATTCAGGAGGACTATAAGTATACTATTAGCTACAACAAGCCGTGGAGGGCAAAGAAGAAGGCAATTGAGATAAGGTTCGGGACCTACAAAGCGACATATGACAATCTTCCACAGTTGCTACAGACCATTGTTCGAAGGAACCCAGGGATGTATTACAACATTGATAAGTACCTATTGATGTCCAAACTTGGCAAGTTTGTCTTGAAGCGATTCTTCTTTGCATTAGGACCATGTATCAAAGCTTTCGAGCATCGTTGGCCTATCCTCTGCATCGACAGAACATTCCTTACTGGCGTGTACAACAGACAGATCGTGACTTCTATTAGGGTTGATGGGAATAACCAAGTGCTACCGTTGGCTTTTGCATTTGTTGACAGTCGGAACACCAACAGTTTGTATTGGTTCCTATACCATGTCAGGATGATAGTTGTGGGTGTTCGGCCTAATGTGTGCCTTATACATAACTAGCATGCAAGGATGCTCAAGACTATTCAGGATCTGTAGAATGGGATGGACAATGGTGTGATGGGACATGTGTGGCCAGATCTGTAGAGTAGGTGGTACATGAGGCATTTGGGTGCAACCTTTTTCCATCAATTCAAGAACAAGAATCTCATGAACATGTTCAAGAGGATATACGGTTAGAACTAGTAGTAGACGGTTGATGCTCTTTGGAAGACATTGGATGAGTTGACTAAGAAGCAAACACATGAGCATGTACGGAGGCCCGTGAGGGGACCGGTGGACGAACCAGTACCTCTTGAGTCCCTACTAATGAACAATGAAACTGGTATAATATGGAGGATTAGGTCATCTAACAGGTCATTTACCGAGTGGATTGAGAATGAGCTAAAGGAAAAGTGGGCTGTGCACTATGACACAAACGGGGTTAGGTACGACATTATATCTACAAATTTAGTAGAGGTTTCCAATAGGGTGATGAAAGGTGTGAGGGGGTTGCCACTAGTGGGGATTGTAGAGTTCATACTTCAAGAGACCTGCAAATATTTCAGGGAGCCCTATGCAATAGTGCACCTAACGCTAAATGATGATTGCCAGATTTATAGGATGAAGATGACTAAGTACATAGAAGACAAGACGAAGAAGGCAAAGATGCACTGGGTAAAGGGCATGGAACTGCACAGAACATATGCGAAGTTCTATGCAAGAACAAAGGAAGGAGGGGAGGGAAGCGTGAGAGAGTTATCCAAGAGTGCACCCTCTTCGATAACAAGTGTGTTTGCAGGTACAACAAGCCGATACTACTACACAAGCCATGCTCACATTATATTATCATGTGTGGTGTGACGAGGATGAGGACTCAGAGGTACGTCTCTGAATACTTCAAGAAGGAAGCTATGTTCAACACCAGAAACCATGAGGTATACGGTTTTGGTATTTATGGTTCTTTCACGAAGGAATGTGGGACCAATTGTGTGTTCATCCCTGATTCCAACATGATGAAGTAGAAGAAGGGACGGTGTAGGACTACAAGGCTTGGTAATGACATGGACACAGCAGAAGCCGACCGTCATGTGAAATGGTGCAACGGAATAAGGCACACATACAAGAAATACACAGTTGGTGTTACAAGTGTAAACCCCACATAAGCAGGTCCTTCTGGCTTAGCTGTAGATAGAAGATGTCCTCGTCCTCATCAATCGTCAGCTTCATCGACTCATTAAGTTTGATTAGTGTTGTAATTCGTACTGTCATGGACATTTATGTGCACAACACTGTAGTTTGTTGTTGTAGTACTGAGCCTATCACTATGTTTGTGATTGTAACGTGTTAAGTTGTGATTTGTTAACATATTTGTGTATACTTTGAATAATATATTATCTTATATTTGTGTACACTTTGAACAATCTATTATCTCATGTTATATGTTGCACAATTACTTGTTACTCTTTGTGTGCTTTGAACAACTGGAGCTGCTTCACTCTGAGTTTGACGTTAGGCATCGCTGGTACCGCATCCCGTGTGCCGGATGAGCTCATGAGGGTTGGAGCATGCTAGATCCCGAGGTTTGTACCATTTTAATCTAACATTTTATACATCTTGTTATCAGTGTTGCTTGCTAACTATATTATATTTGCACGTTGCGTGCTACTAGGCTACTTCCGTTGTATCGACTGGTTGAGGTGGATGCAATTGTGGGGGGATCATAACACGGATCAGCTATGATAGGGCCCTGCTCGTGTTCCTTATTGATAGGTGGTATCCCGACACGCACACATTCCACCTCCCATGCGGTGAGATGGCACCCACACTCTAGGATGTCTCGCTCCTGATGGGCCTTCCTTCCGTGGCTGCCACTGTTTAGTCCGTATGTGGGCATGCATGGCGTGACAAGCTTCTCGAACGCTTCTCCATTATTCAGTGGAGGGATGGTCTAACCCCTTTTAGGGCTTTACCTAGGATGGAGAAGCACGGCCCGATGAAGGTCTTTCTCGTTCAATTTGTGGTACATTCGTCTTGTACTATTTTGTCATCTCATTTACGTTACTAACTGATGAACATATTTGTAATTATATCTTCTTTTACAGGTAGGTAACATCCACCCACTGGCAGGCGATGAGGATGTCTCCTGCCACTTGGAGGTTTACCTCCTATGGTTGTTCGGGTGGATAATGTTCACCGAGACCCATGGTAACACAATCTCAAGGAGTATGATCCCATACGCCAGAGAGGTTGTGGACATCGACCCGGGGGTGGTCCTACAATATAGATGGGCTTCTCCTGTGCTGGCTACAATTTACCACAGCTTGTGTGATGCCTGCACAAAGACGGATGACAACAAGATTCTCACCGGGTGTCCCCAGCTACTTCAGATGTGGCCGTTTGAGCGCTTCTCCATCGGTAGGCCGGTTGTGGACCATAGCGCGTACTAGTTCCCTGTAGATAGCGTCGATGGCCCGACCATGGGATCGTTGTGGTGCAGATAGAGAGTAAGAGTTTTGAACTTTGCACATATTTGTTTTTGTTTGTCAAACTTAGTTTGGTTGCACAACTATCTTGGCCCAGTGTGCAAACACACCGCGCATACCCAAACTTCGTTCACCAGTTCGATGAGCTGACGGTGAACAACGTCTACTGGAGGCCGTACATGGACGAGGAGGTACATCGACGCGCTCTGCTTGGACTTTCGGTGTTGTGTTTACGGGACTGAGAGTACTGTCTCATGCTATGTGCCCTCGTCTGCGACATCTATGTCGATGAGTACTCACCACATCGGGTGAAGCAGCAGTTCAGAAAGTTCCAGGTGTTCCTTCTCCCCATGACTAGGATGGTGCCTAGTAACATACACAGGTGTGTAACATTGTAATTCCATTTTTATTGGTGACATTGTAGCACGATTTTTCATTTGCTTATGCATTTGCAGGTTGACTTGCAAGGGGGCTCGTACCACGGAGCATGTTTGCGACTTGTGTGCATACGTGGGTTCACAAATGGGACCATGCTATCAAGAACTTCATGGATGAGGATCAGCCGTACTCTGAGGAGGTGTACGCAGAGTACTTGTCCTAGTTCATGGCTCGGACGTGCACCCAAGTCATGTACACACCGACCGAGCTTCTACGGAATGTGCTGAACATTTGCGACACATATACAACGCATAGGGACTAGATGCGTTCAGTTCAGGTACGTACAATTACTACACTTGTTCATACAAAAAATTTGTGTAATGAAATGAAACTTTTATTTGTAGAGGGGCATCCTACACCAGGTTGAAGTTGAGGAACGAGTGTCCATGGTTCAGATCGATAGTGGCCTCGAGGTCCCTAGGTCTAAGGTCAACACGGCGTTAGGCTAGATTATCTGACAAGTAAACAAGGTCTACAAGTCCATCGGCTACAGTTCAACCTCGAACGTTGTGACAAGAGCATGAACATGAGCATGAGCCATGTTCACCGAGTACCGCACCCGCCAGTATGTCCAACTTTTGTCGCTGAGCCATCGAGGCCATCTTCCACCCCGATTTTTGATCACTACTATAGCGGTGCCTCGATGAGGCATTCCTTCTCCAGGGCCACTGACTTGTACTACAGTGGTTCCTGGGCTAGGCACTCTTTCTCTAGTGCCGATGACCCCTATTACAGTGTCACAGCATCCAGGCATGCCTTCACGGGTCCAGTGACCATTTCTACGCTGGTAGCTGGTCCGCATAGCCTTCCTTCATGGACCTAGGTCCTTCGAGGTCTTGCATCTCCGCCTTAGGTACGACACTTGCTTAATGAATAATCAATTGCTTCGTATGTCATGTTTTATTAGTGCTAACATATTTTCTTCATTGTTACATGTGCAGATATCGATGATCTTGGGGATGTACAGGCATAGGATAGCTACATGGAGTTGCTCACCAAGGATAGTAATCAAGTCCCTGGGTACTCATACATCTTCAGATAGAGTGACGAGCTCGGTGCGTCACAACTTCCTGGCACGCCACTTATAGGAACACAACCCTCCCAGGACGACTACGCCACTCCACCGCCCACTGCATAGCCTACATGGACGATCATGCCATCAAACCCACTGACGTACTCAACTGACCAGGTGAGAGCGTACAGGCGTAGGGTCCCGAGGGCGGATGTGACCAAGGGGTCCTCCCCAAGAGGAGCTGTAACCTAGAGGCTACTATTTTATAGTTAGTTTCATGGTGTTATGGTGTTATGGTGGTATGTGAATGTGAGTGTAATGGTACTTTCGTCATGCTACCATGTTATTGTTAGTTTCATAATATCTTTCATGTACCGTGTTTCTATTTTTTGATTCTATTCGGACCATAGAGTTGTACCACAAGCATTCCATAAAAATCATAATAAACATGTCAACCTAATGTACAATGGCATATACGATACCTATAATGGTGTACTAGAGTTTCATCTAACATGCCTTAGGGAATGCAAAAGGGGAAGGATCAATGGGACAATTTACAAATTATAACACCATCCTAATAGTGGTTCTAATCCTACTAACTTATAGTGAACTGCGAGGAGGCTCTTGAGTCCCAATAATCTCCAACACCATATTGCACTGACAGAGGAGGAGCAGAAGCATGAGGTGGAGGAGGAGCATCCTGGCATGGGTAGGTGCATCATGGATTGACGCATACAGAAGGGTCCTCCAGGTGTATTACAGGAGGACTTGACATATTCTCCACCCCCCTCTGCAAGTTGAAGATTTGGTCTTGCCGGTGATGGGAGTATTCTTGGAGACGTTGTAGAATAGGAGGATCGACCCATCTCGTGTACTGGTAGTTGTCGGGGTCATTGTCGGAGGCCTGCAGAAATGTGAAGGTCACAATGTATAATGTTTTTTAAAAATGATATGAATGGTCATAGTGATATAGTTCTCACCCTACCAATAGGACATCAGAAGAATTTTGACCCCCATGAATGCTCCCATCGTACATCTGAACGACGCAGTCATACCCATGGGAGCACTTGCGCTAGAGCTCATTTGGGTGCTCATAAATCCTTATGTGACTTGGAGGACGAAAATCACTCCTATTCTGCAAAGGGAAGTTGTAGAGAGGCTTCTCGTACTTAGTTGGACCAAATGAACCTTCCCATCTCATTGTTGGCCTCCCCACCCCACTTCTTTCTTGGCCCTACCCTCCATTGATCATTGTGCCTTCAGTTTCTAGATACATAAGCCTTTTACAAATGTGTTGTAGCAGCATACTTCCTTTTACCACGCCTAATATTACCAGCAAATTTGTGCCACCAGCACACTTGCAACCATGATAATAAAAAATTTACTCCATTTTCAGACCTAGCCTTTCAGACCGTGATAATAATTGTCTTTTCTTTCCACCTCGAAATAGGTCATCGTGGATTCTTGTAGGAACCACCCTATGGGAGTGCCATAATGGCATGAGCGTCCATTATGCAGGTGTGGCAATTGAGCTCGAATGTCGATGTCCTTCAAGGTCTAGACTTTTGGTAGGATGTTCTTTATGTGTCCAAAGCTTCACAAAGATTTCATGATGCATCTTTCTCTTTTCCTTCGTCCACACTTCCCAATTATACCTGGAGTATACCACTTCTAACTCCAGGTTTATTATCGTAATCCTTGTCATTTCAAGGAATGGATCGACCTTATTAGGCCACCATACTGTGGGGGCTACATCAGAGAGGCTGAAACAAAATGTGAGTACAAGATTAGGATGGATGAAGCACGGCTATGGCAGGAGGCATGACACAAGCGCTAACAAGAACGTCAATGCCAAGAACAAGAACACAAGCAACAGACCGAGTAACTTTAGAGGAGTGTGGAGGAATATTGTCCCCGACAAGACATTCTAAGGAGGCAGGAGGTCGAGCTTTAAAGGTGTGAAGAACACCTATAAAGGCGTGAAGCACTCCTGCACCAGCAAGAAGAGACTGAGCTCAAAGCTGCATGTCAATGAACAGGGAGACATCCCCGGTCCACCCAGTAGAAGCCTTTTCCTATCTGTATCAATGTAATATTACCGTCAGCTTTGTATTACCCGCACACATCCAACCGTGATAATAAAATTGATGCCTTTTACTAGAACTTGTCACATTAGTAAACATATACTCCATTTTTAGATGTAATCTTTTCAAACCTAGCCTTTTCAGAAGTAGCCTTTTTTAGACCTAGGCTTTTTAGAAGTGGGTTTTTGAACCCTAGGCTTTTCAAAAGTAGCATTTTCAGAAGTAGCCTTTTCAAAAATAACCTTTTTAGTTGATTTTCAAGGCCAATTTCTATGGACTTAATCCATGCACCAGCACAAATCCGCTGTATAAATAGATGATCTCCTGCCCACATATACAACCAAACCAGTACCCTCAATGTCCACAATTGTGACAAAAATGGTGTCCTCGATCCTTTCCCCAAGAAATACATGTCAGATACTACGCCTGATAGGGTCGAAGTGCCCATGTGGTGGTGTGAAGAGATTTGTATGGTGATGAAGTTCTACGAGTTCTCCTACACCTACGGAAGGAGGTTCTTCATGTACCGCAACTGCAAGTATGATCCACCCTAGGGAAGCACCAATGTTAGCTCCCACCACTAGGTAATAACTTCTTGCCAAACTACTTCAGAAACAACTAAGATTTACCACTTAATATTTTGGTCTTCATTGCAGTCATTGCCACCATTATGTGACTTATTACAGTAGTTGGATACTGAGGAGTCGTAAGCGAATGTGTTCCTCCATCCCACTAAGCACCGCGCCACTTGGAGATACTTCCATGAGATTGAAGCCGACGAGAGGAGGGAGGCTACACGCAAGCACATTCAAAAGGAGCATCAAAAGAAGAGGGAGGAGCATAACTCCATGATGGAAAAGGCTCGTGAGGCTGCGAGGGAGAGGAAGCGCTAGAGGGCACGTCAGGCGCAGGACCCAAAGTGGCGAGGAAGGAAAAGTACCCACGTTGCACTCAGTAGACCAGATATTGTAATCTTGTTGTTTACATTTCTTAAAGCATGTTAGGTTTAAACGCAATACTTCTTTACTTTATAATGATCGTGTACTGTACATGGTAACACCAGTGTATGTCACAATTTCCATTAAAATCATCATATTTAACTTTCTGTTTCTATCAAATCTAGGTATCCTAAATATCGCACAAACATCTAATGGCACTGGACGATTCGACAACAAAAAATTTGTGGTGCATAGACGCATGTTCTATCGCAAATGAAATTAGATGTGGCCCGTTCACCGAGCGAGACAAAGTTGTTCATCGGGCGAGACAAAGGTGTTGTCCGTTAACCAGGTGGCAGCAAGGTATCGCTCGATGAATGGGCAACATGTGTCACTCACTGGATTTTCTGTTTCTTGACAGCCAGGCCCACAAGGTGTCACCCGCACCTTGATCTCGTCCGTTGAATGGGCAATGGTAGTCAATTGTTGGAATTTTTTAAAACTATTGTGTAATTATGCAAATATAAAAAAATTCATGGCTGTGTGCTCCCTTGGGCCACAACACACCTCACTAGGCCACCTCCTGCTCGTGCCCACGAGCGTGTCCCAGCTACCCCCATGGGCTAGATTTATATATATATATATATATATATATATATATTAATATTTGCAAGACTATAGGCCTGTTTGAAAAAAAAGCAGCAATATTCTAGCATGGCCAGTTCATCGAGCGAGAACAAGATCTCACTCGATGAATGGGGGAGACCATGTGGGGCCCGATGTTTAGTACATTAAAAAACCGAAGAAACCAACATGTCGCCTGTTCATCGGGCTATATCTTGGTCTCGCCCAGTGAAGAGGCGACACATTGATTTGGCTAAATTAATTTAATTTGCAGTAGAATATGCAATTTTTTTGGTTATCGAATCATCCAGTACCATTTGATGTTTGTGCAATATTTTGGATACTCGGATTTGAGAGAAGCGAAAAGTTGAACACGGTGATTTTAATGGGAACTACGACATACACGAGTGTTGCATGTACGATACATGATCATTATATCCTAAACTAGTACCGAGTCTAAACCTAACATATCTTAGGGAATGTAAATAACAAGATTACAACATCTAGTCTACTGAGTGTAATGTGGGTACTTTCCCTTCCTCGTCGCTTTCAGTCCTGCCTCACATGCCTGTAATGCCCTCTCACGCTTCCACTCCCTCTACGCCATGCGGGCCTCTGCCATCATACGGGTACTCTCCTCCCTCATCTTCTACTACTCTTTCTAAATATGTTTGCACGTAGCCTCCCTCCTCTCGTCGGCTTCCATCTCATAAAAGCATCTCCAAGCGGCGTGGTTCTCAGTGTGAAGGAGGAACGCATCCGCTTTGCACTGCTCAGTATCTAACTACTATAAGAAGTCACATAGTGGTGGTGGTGATTGTAATGAAGAACAAAATATTAAGTGCTAAATCTTAGTTATTTCAGGAGTAGTTTGACCAAAAATTATTACCTAGCAGTAGGTGCCAACATTGGTGCTTCTCTGCGGTGGATACTCATAGTTGTGGAACATGAAAACCTCCTTCCGTAAGTGTAGGAGAACTCAGAGGACTTTATCACCCTACAAAGGTCTCCACACTAGCACATGGGCACTTGGACCCCATCAGGTATAGTATCCAACATTTATTTCTTAGGGAATGGATCAGATGCCATTTTTGGCCAAATTGTGGAAGTTGAGGCTACTGGTTTTGTTGAACATGTGAGCAGAAGATCATCTATTTATACAACGGATTTATGCTTGTGCATGGACTAAGTCCACAAAAATTGCCTTTGAAAAGCAATTGATTCTGCAGTAAGGTGTGGTCATATCAACTTAAAAGGCTACTTTTAAAAAGACTACTTCTGAAAAACCTACTTCTAAAAAGGCTACTTCTAAAAAGGCTACTTCTAAAAAGCCTACTTCTGAAAAGGCTACATCTAAAAATGCTAGCTCTGAAAAATCTAATTTTGAAAAATATTGCTATGAAAAGACTACTGATGAGAAGGCAAGGCTAGAAAAGGATAGGACTGAAAATGGAGTACATGTTTACTAATTTGAAAAGTTACAGTAGAAGACATCAATTTGTGTTTTCACGGTTTGATGTGTGCGGGTAACACAAATTTGGCTGTAATATTACGATGTAGTAAAAGGACGTATGCTGGTACAACGCATCTATAAAAGGCTCATGTATCTAGAAACTTAAGCCACAACGATCAATGGAGGGTAGGGCCGGGAGGTGGTAAGGAAGAAGGGGGTGGGGAGACCTACGGTTAGATGTGAGGGTTTGTTTGGTCAAACTGAGTATGAAGAGCCTCTGTACAACTTCTCTTTGCAAGGTCGGAGTAATTTTCATCCTTCAAGTCACCTACGGATTTATGAGAACCCGACTGAGCCCTGGCCCAAGTGCTCCCATGGCTATGACTGCATTGTTCAGAAGTATGATGGGAGCTTTTATGGGGGGTGTCGATTCTTTCAATGTCCCCTTGGTAGGGTGAGAACTATATCACTATGACCGTCCATATCTATTTTTTAAAACATTATATTGTGACCTTCACATTTTTTTAGTCCCCCAATGATGATGCCGAGAACTGCCAATACATGAGATGGGTCAATCCTCCTGTTCTTCAACATATCCAAGATTATGTCCATCATCTGCGAGACCAAATCTTTGACTTGCAGAACGAGGTTGAGAACATGTCAAGTCCTCCTGTAATACACCTGGAGGATACTTCTGTATGCATCGATCCATGGTGCACCTTCCCGTGCCACACTAGGGATGCTCCTCCTCCACCTCATTCTCATAGTCCTCCTCCATCAAAGCAATATGGTGCTAGATATTATTGGGACTTAGGAGCCTCATTGCAGTTCACTCTAAGTTAGTACGATTAGAACAACTGTCAAGACGGTGTTGTAATTTGTGTATCGTCCCTTTGATGTTTGGCTTTTTTACATTTCCAAAGGCATGTTAGGAGGAACTCTAGTACATCACTAGGGGTATCATATATGCCATTGTACGGTCGGTTGACATGTTTATTTTGATATTTACAAAATGATCATGGTCCAAGTGTATGGTTTGAATAGAATTAGAAAATAAAAACATGGTACATCAAAGATATTAGGAAAAAGTTTATTTTTCGTCCCTCAACTATAGGGTTGGTTTAATTTTTATCCTTCTACTCCGTACCAGAAATCTTTCATCCCCCAACATTTAAAACCATCGAACTCATCCCTCGACCTATTTTAGACTGGTTTTCCTTATGTGGCACTGTTGAGTTACATCCTGTGTGGCCTGACCATGCTGACTTAGCGTCTCCCATATTGAGGTCCACCTATTAGCCGCTTCTTATTCTCCATTCCACCTTTCACCTCCTCATGCTCATGGCCGTGGTGATGCCATGGCCCCACTCATCCCATGACTCATGTCGGCCGTGCTGCAACAGGTGCATGACCTGGCCTCCTCCGTGCGCACCACTCTCGTCGACACGCTGCTCCACGAGCAGGACCAGTGTGCCCACCAACGACCTTGCTGCCTACCTATTGGCCCTCCTGCTCCTCCACAACACACGGAGGTCGAGCGATCATGTGCACATGTGGAGGTTGAGCGATCATGCGTGATGGTGAGGGCTTAGGCCAATGGTGGAGATGGTGCTTCGGTCGATTTCGGTCCAAAACGGCTAGCGCATGAGCATCGCCTCAATGTGGGAAGTCAATCTTTAAGGCTTGCCAGTGGCAGAGTGGCTCAGGTGGAGCTGCCCACAGTGACCGAAGGGGAGGGAGAAGGGGCTACAAGGTGGCAATGGTACGATGCATTTTCTACCGAACTAAAGGGCACACGAGCATCGCCTCGATGTGGGGTGTGAATCCTCTCATTGAGGTGAGCCGGACCTCGCTCCGGTTGGACCAACGATGGGTTCCAGGCTTTGGAGTGGAGGAGCTATGGTGGGGTGGCGACACAATGGCTAAATGGCTAAATTGGAGTGGGGAGAAGAAGGAGGAGGTCGAGGCGGAGCTCATGGCAAAGTAGCTCACCAAGATTTTACCAGGCCGAGGACAACAATGATGAGGTGCACCAGCGGGATGAAGTAGAGCAGAGTGGGTCGGCACACCCACAAGGTGTTAGACGCACCCACAAGGTGTTCTACGAAAGCTTTGCCACCTGGGAGAGTGATCGAGAGGAGACACGAAGCCAAAGCCATGTTGTGTTTCATCGCTGTATAATTTTGCTGCCAGTAGTGTTCACCAAGCCTCGCCGATGGGAAGCCCTGCTGATCGTTCACCTTCGATTTGTCCTGCCATGCCAAATCTTGTGGTTGTCACCCACTAAGCCCATTTTCCATGCATGGCCCCAGAGCTGCTGGCCACCGCCCATGGAAGATTAGCTAGGCATAGATGTCGCTCGTAATCCCTACTATGGGCTGTCGCCCTCCATGAAAGAGTGAAGATTGGCTGGAGGCTCTGTCATGTTGTAGCCCTGCTACGTGGAAGATTTGCTATGCCGTTGCACCATGGCTGCATCACCTCTCTTGCAGGTTACTACCCTTGAGCCCGCGCCATCCTTGCTGTCTTGCGAGTCCACATGCCGTACTGCTGCTTGCTGTGGAGGAGGCATGGATAACCTGGCTGGAGGTATTGACGTGTTAGCCACAAGAGCATCTTAATCTAACATGGTGGACCCAGTCAGCGTGCCTGTCCACGTTAAATCCAATTCAGATACACCACATGTGCAAAACCATCATAAAATGGCCCAAGGGATGGATAGCGAACGGTTTTAGAAGTTGGAGGACTTAATATTTCTGGTTTTTGAGATGAAGGATGATTTTTAAACCAACGCAATATTTGAGGGATCAAAAAAGGACTTTTTTAAAGATATTATGACAGTAACAATAGCATAGTAGCATGAAGAAAGTAGCATTACACTGGCACTACCATAGTACGATAACACCAATAATAACATTAGACCATTAAACTTACAAAAACCTAGTACCCTATAGGTTACGTTCCCTCTTGGGGACAACCCCCTGGTTGCATCCGCCCTCGGGACTCTGCGCCTCTGCGCTCTCACTTGGTCAGCTGAGTACATCAGTGGGTCAAGTGGCATGATCGTCCACATAGGCCGCCCAGCGGGCGGTTGAGTGGTGTAGCTATCCTGGGAGGGTTGTGTCCCCGTAAGTGGTGTGCCAATAGCTGCGACCCACCGAGCTTGTCACTCTCTCCGAAGATGTAAGAGTACCCAAGGACCTGAGTACCCTCCCTGGTGAGCAACTCCATGTAGCTACCCTGTGTGTCTACGTCCCATAGATCGTTGATCTCTGCACATGAAAGAATGAAGATAACATATTAGCTTCGATAAAGTGTTACATACGTAACAATTGATTAGGCATGAAGCAAGTATCGTACCCGAGCCGAGAATGTGAGAAGTCAAAGGACCCTGCTCTATGCTGAAAGGCTGCGTGGACCCGCTGCCAGCATAGAAGTGGTCACCCGTACTGGTGAAGGCTGGCCTAGATGTTGTGATGCCATAGAAGGGGTCACTGACCCAGAGAAAGAATGCCTAGCTCAGGCACCACTGTAGTGCGAGTCAATGGCCTCATAGAAGGACTGCCTCACCGATCCACCACCGTAGTACTGTTGAGAAGTCGACATGAAAGACAGCCTCGACAGCTCGGTGGCGAAGGTCAGGTGTACAAGTGGGTGCGGCAGATTGGCGAACATCACAGATGAGCATGCTGGGAGAGGAGCAGACCATCCTGATCCTGTCTCAACATCTGAGGATGACCTGCAACTGAGTGCCCTGAACACTTTATTCACATGCTAGATAATCCAGCCTAACACCGCTCTCACCTCGTCCCTAGGGACCTCGAGGCCACTGTCAATCCAGAGCTTGGTTGTCACATCTCAAATCTGTAAACATGACATTAAGCATAATCATGCATCATGAGCATGATGTTTATTGGCTAAGCATTTTATGAGTGCATGTTAATTCTAATGGTGATTTAATAGTTGCTATGTGTTTTGAAAATACCCGATGTTAGAGTTTTCATTAGTTTTTGTTCTGCAAAGGCGTTGTGGGTGAATCAATTTAAATTTGAGTTTATCTCATTTTTTAATTGTGGCCCATAATTCCTAGAATTATTGGAGCAATAGAGCGCCTCATGTTGGATTTTAAAATCGAGAGAGAAGGAAATTTTTTGCAGCTATTTTACCTTGTCTTTCTAGCATGTGGGACCCACTAGCTGGCCCCACCACCTCCCTCTCCCTCACTCCACCTCACTCACTCTCCTCTCTCCCCAACCAGACAACACAAGGGGCAAGAACAGCTCTCACCCCCTCCCTCAAGCTCTCTCCATTCTCCAACCAAATCCCACTTCTAGAAGCAAAAGAAAGGTACACATGTGTTGTCATGATGTTCTCGACCTCCAAGATTTTCATGCAAGCATGAAGATTTGGAAGATTTGCAAATCATTTTTATCACCCCTCTCTTCTCTGAAATTTGCAACACCTTAGCCTCACTACCATAAGCTTTTTTCCTGCTAATTTCTCCTTCACCGATGGTCACTAACCTTGGTAAAGAACCTTAGATAAGTCCCTAGGGTTTCCAAGGTAGCAATGCACGTTCTTAGTTCGATTTTGGATGGGTTTGCAGGCTGCCATCGAGGAATGGCGAAGCACTATTGTGTTCTTGAGGCAATAGAGCTAGAAGGAATGTTTGGATGAGTAGAGCAAGTGATTCGTGCTTTTGGAGTGAATAAATTAGGTTTAGAACCTACGCTTTAGTGCCTATACATGCTTATGTGGGTTGGGTCGAGACATGCAAATTAAATCAGCCTTGGTTCCTTCGTGAAGTTGGGAAATCTGGAAGGATCAGAAGTTCCGATTTTTGTATAAGTCTGGAGTATCCGACCAACACCGGAAGTTCTGACCCTAATACTGGAACTTCCAATTTAAGTAGAATTTGCCAACCTAAGAACATGTGTCTGTAAGGATACCCAAGGAAATTGACGAGATTGGAAGTTTTGATCTTTTATACTGGAACTTCCAATTAAATAAAAATTGCTAACCTAGAGCCCATATTTTAAAAGGTTCGGAAGGTCTGATCGATCGGAAGTTTCGACTTCCAAATCGGAAGTTCTAGTTTAAGTTGGGAGTTCTGACTTAAGTCAGAAGTTCTAATGCTACCCAAATTGTAAACTTCTTTGTTCTTTTGCATGTTGTTGTACTCTTAGCTTATTGTACTGCATCCTCATTCTTTATGCATCATGTGGCATATCTCATTGCACCTCATTAATTCTCATCGCGTTGCATGCGCTTTTCTTTAGAGAATGAAAGACCAGAGTGTGACATGGGCGTGATCGAGGGCGATCCGGAGTTGGTGGTTGCTGATTGTGAAGTTGAGCACCAAGGCAAGCATCTAAGCATACTTCACCTCATAATTTGGATCATGTGAAGTCAAATTTGATAAGTTACTGCTTTATGCATGTTATGCATGTTAGCTAGTCGATGTTGGGAAATCAAGTATCACCTATCACGTTGCATTATCATTATCTTGTTATTAATGATCTCAGTTCTTGTAGCTTGGGTATAACTATGTCAGTGTCTAACTTAAATTTTTTCTGAAATGCTTAGTAATGCATAGGTCTTCGGTAGAAATTGAGCAGTGGAATGTTCCATCATTTGCGAGCCATAGGATTAATTACATTCAAGGATAATGATGATGTTGAGATGTATGAGTTGTGAGGATGAGACGAGATGTGGGCAATGCTAGGGGTAGGTCAGGGAAGGAACCAAAATGCCATAGACCGCTTGCATCAATTAAGCACCATCCGTTGGTGCACCTGGCTTTAGCACTTATTCGTACTTTCCATATGTTCGAATATAGTAACGATAAGCCGAATACCTTGGTAGCTGTGATCATTTGGGCTTATACATCTATGGTGTGAGCGGGTGAGCTTGTAGAGACACTTGAGGTTGCTCCGAGAGTAGACCTAAGTGGGCTCCACACTGAGAGATGCATGTTTTAGATGGGGTGATTGGGAAAGGTTGTCACGAGTACCCCTTTGTATGGACCTGTGTAGTCATGCAAGCCGAATGGTCCTCAAGTTGTGTGGGTGAAGGAGTACCCCACTGTAGGGTGTAAGATCAATTCAAATTACCATGCTCTCAGTTATGAGCACGCTTCTATCCATTTTGATCAAACGTAGAGTTTGATTAGTTCCCAACAATATGTCCGTAAATTGACTGGGTACCTTCGAGAGTAGGGATTAATCTCGAAGAGAGACAAAATGATGTATAGAGGTTTGGACCTCTTATTAGAGTAATACCCGACGTCTTGTGGGGGTGTTGCTGCCTTGTATATATGATCTCGAGTATAAGTAAGGTGGCTAAGACTATTACAAGGAGTTGATTGGATCTAATCTATCTAGGGCTCAAGTCGTCGAGTAACTCCTCTGTTGTTGCCTTTTGTGTTGCTCGTAGTTCCTTGTATATTCTAGTTGTGGTTGTCGTTGTCTCCTCCCCCTAGTGTTTTTGCCTTATATCGGGGTGAGGTACCGACTCCTATCCAATCGTAGTCGATAGGGAGTTCTTTTTGTTGATGTCCTAGTACATATAGCTATTTTTAATACAGATTGTATCTGTTTGGGTAACCAATCTAACCCTTCTCACTATATACTTCCTTAATTCTAGGTGTATCAGGTACCACTGATTCAATTTCGTGATATCTAGAGCTACCGAATATGCTTCATATATAACTTGTCTGTATATGTTGTACTCCTTATACGCATATACCCCATAGTTAGATATTCGATAGTAGCCCCCTAACTCTTCTCCGGAGGAGAGGTTTCCATAAGCACCTACTCGAGTACTACCAAGTTTAAGCTTGGTCGAGTAAAGTAGATCAGGCTCATGATCAAAAGAAATCAACTCATCGACACTTGACTCCAAACAGAATTAAAAACCTTTCAAAATTTGAAACGACAGGTATGGGTGCATTTAATGCAGGCAGAAGGGTGTGTAGAGATTTGCACATCATCATCATTCCTTTTTGCACCGATCAAGGCATTGCAAAGGTGGGAGTGGTTGAAATGGCAGTAACTTTTTAGTTTTTTACCAGTAAGACCCATTCTTGCAGCAACCATTCTTCGTCCTTTGCCATTAGTCTTCTGGCACAAGACTCTCAACTTTCTCTGCTTCAGCACGCACCACCACCGGAAAAAAGTTTAGATCTATGAATCCCAATCCTTCCTCGATGATTCCGACTTCATCCTTGCCGGAGGAGTCAAACGCAGCAATCGCAGCGCAGTTCATGATCAAGGCCTGGACACCCTCGGCGATGCAAGAGTCTCAGGTGGTGGAACTCGAAGCGGAAGGAGTGGTCCCACTGCGCAGCCTGGTCGAATGGAGGATAGCATCGGGAGAGAGATTCCCTTCCTGCAAAATCGAGCACGACTTCATATTTTTTGAGTCTTTCTTCCATTGCGGATTTAACATCCCTCCTTCCAAGTTTCTTCTCAATGTGCTCGATTGATATCAAATTGAACTTCACCACATGAACCCCAACTCCGTCACCATGTTGCATGTTTTTGTTCATCTTTGTGAGGCTTTCCTTGGCAGTGAGCCAAGTTTGAATCTTTTTCAATATTTTTATAAATTGAAGAGGATTACTAAGAATAAATGTATCGGCAGATGTGGTTTCCAGTTGAGGAGTGGAATGAGAAACTCCTATATCTTGGTTCCCCTAACTTCCTCTTGGTCGAAGGATTGGAAGAAACTTTGGTTTTTCATCTCCAATCCCGACCCGATCGGTTTTCCTTTAGTGTATAGAGGTCTTTTTCCTGTCCAAAATCTTTCTTCAATGCAAGAGCATCGAGAGTCTAGCCAGACCACCTACTTCACCAACAAGATTGGCATGCTGAGGCAATTTGGCCTTACTGGATGGCATGTGGCCAGAGACTTCATTAGTAAGAGATTGAGTCCTTTGAAGATGCGATCGTGCCTGGCCTAGGAGTACAGTGGGGATGAGGATGCTTCTAGTGATGCAACCGGATGTAAGGCTTAGTTAGCACTTTGCCCTTTTTGTTTAGCTATGACCTTCGAACTTTGTCGAGTAAACCTTTCTTTTCTTTTTCAGCCTACCTACACAGGATGTCACCGCCCGGGTGAACAAGCTTTTTTCTTCCGGTGCACCGGAGTGTGACATTGCGCCTTACTCCTTATCGAATCCTCGACCAGACATAAGGATTTTCTTAATGGAATAGTAAGACCTGTTATTGTCTATTTGTTCTGACTTGTCTGTGTGACTGCAGGCTCTAGTTTTCCGTCAAGAACACATCCTTTCGAGCGAGGTCTTTGATCTCAACGGTGCTACTTTCGCTTATGCCGTTGACAAGGGGAAAAGATCGACCAACGAGGAGGCCGAGGGGTCTCTTCGATCGAAGAGATTGTCCCCATCTTCTCATCTGTTATCGGATCTGTGCCCTCTCAAGCGCAAGCGAAGGCGCCCTCATGTCTGCTAATTGAAGTTTTTATTATCTTCTTATTTCTTTTCAAATTATCTTCTTATTTCTTTTGTTAGGGAATGACAAGTGTACCAGCCCAATCACCTCCTCGAGCAACCACCGCTCTTGATTACCCGACTGGAAAGGTAACTCTTCTCGAGTTATCGATTTCCTTTCGGTCACTCTATTAATGACGAGTTGCATGGGTGGCTCTTTTTTAGGGGACGTCTGGCGTGTCCTCGCAATCGCCAACTTGAGGGAATGTCATGCCTGATGACTCGACTAGAGAAGTAATTTTAGTCGAATTATCACTCTTTAGTTGGTCGTACTTTCGCTCAATAATGCATTCTTATTATCTGGTTCTTTGTAGTCTACTGATGACTTAACTTTGCCTGGTCCATGTGTAACTCCTCCACCGGCTCCACCTACCGGACCAAGAACAAAATAGGTGACTACAAAAAGGCTAAAGTCAAGCATCATTTCACATTTTCCGACTTCAAAGAGGTTTGTCCTAGATTCTGATCTCAACTAGTCGATTGGCAGTCCTTTCTTTTCCACTTCTCTTATTATGTTGATTGCAGACTATCGACTGAGACGCAAACCAAGGCTACCAGTGTCTCGACCAGTCATCTGGGGCTAACTTCCCCAGTTGACTCGACCTTGGCTCCAATCAGAGATCCTGCCTCGAGCGCCCCCGAAGAAGACCCGTAGCTCAGGGGAAGTGAAACTTCAATATCAATTCCGACTGATGATCCGTAGGTGGTGATAAAGACTCTTCTCCAGGCTACAAGCACTCAGGGAGCTCCCGCCAAGGCCAACCACCATAAGAAGCTCGAAGCCAAGAGGCAAAAAATTGAACGTAAGTATGTTCTTGATCACAATTGCGTGATTCGATTATTAGGTGACTAGCAAAGAATTGTTGTTCAGTTTACCTTTTTTAGGCCTTGAGTCCTCCTGCAACAACAAGGAAAAGCTTCTTAGTGATGCAATGAAGAAGGTTAATGACGATGTCAAGTTTTGGGAGAGACTCAGGAATCAAGTGAACACCGCTCAAGCTGAAAAGAAGGCGATGATGGCTGAGAGGGATACTGTTGTCCTGGCTCTTCAAGAGCAAAAGGAGCAGACCCTCGACCTCATGTCACAAGCAGCCTTTACAAGCGCTGCCACAATACTAGGTATTCTTAAGAGCTATAACCTCATGCTTGATACTTCATTAGTGATAGTTAGGTTCAATTGTACTAGCGAGGAGGCTGCAAAACTTGTTGAATGCGTCCAACCGGTGGTTCCCGCCTTTGTCAAGTCGTTAAGGCTTAGTCTGCCTAATGATGATAGTGAGGAGAGTCCCTCGGACTGATGGTCCATTTTGCTCTGACACTTGGAAAACATATTTATGATCTGAGAATGCCCGCAACAATATTACACTTCGCCAGTCTATTATGCTTTTATCTGCTATTCCCTTGTCGATGGAATAGGATTAGCATAAGTTGATGCAATAACTGATAGATACATTTTGTCATCGTTCTCAAGATTGTACGATTACGCATCTGTCAACACCTAAAATCTTTACTAGATAGGCCATTAGATGCGCGGCCCTCGTGTACTTGAGAAGACCGTAATAGTGAGGAAAAGACTAATACAGAGCTAGAAAAAGAAAGAGCATATCGAATTTTTTGTGAACTTTTATCAATTTGCGCATTCGATCAGCATACAAACATGAACTCGATAGAGAGCACACAAAAGGCAGACTAGGACTTCAGAACCCTTTTGGCCATTATGCCTCCTAAGGTATAGTTATCCATCATTGACCCAATACATGCCTCCGTTGGTTCTATTTATCGTGATCAACACAGAGCCAGATAAAATTTTGCAAAAAACATATAAAAGAAATATGGTATTACGATGTAGCCCCTGACTCTACGGTCGAGGAAGAAATTACTCGATCAGAGAGTAGAAAAGGACATACCTGTACCATTGATCAGAGAGCAGTGTTATAGCTCACAACTCTGTACTTGACTGAATCTCGTTCTCGACCTTGTACTCGATGACTGAGTTGGTCGAAGAGTAAGGCTCGTTCTCGACCATGTACTCGACCATGGAGTCGGGTGAAGAGTGAGGCTCATTCTCGACCATGTACTCAATAACGGAGTCGGTCAAGAGTGAGGCTCGTTCTCGACTGAATACTTGAGAATGTAAGCCCCTGAGCGTGATGGTTTTGACTACAATATGATTATCGAGTGAACTTGAACCAGTGTGTAGGTGGGCATTAAAAGATCCCACTCCCATTTGTACTCGTTTTCACCACAATATTAATCTGACGCGTCATAATGGTTGCCCATCCCTCTTTGCATAGACAAGACAAGCCATAATGCCACCATGACTTCCACCAAACGTGCTATGCGCCTGAGGTGACACCAACGTTTTGGATCTTGATGGCTACATTTACATAGTACAACCCATTTCCCCCGCTATAAATAGAGGGAACTCGAAGCTATTTGTCTGTCATCTCCTTTGCTTCCTTTGCCTATTTCCTCCTAAGACTCGTAGAGCTTGAAGCCATGGCCTCCACTCCATCTCTGCCTCTTGAGCCAATCCCAAAAATCCTCTCCCCTAGGCCTCTCGCCATGATACCTCCTGAGGTCATTATCGTCACATCCTCCGATGACGAGGACTCGAGTAGTAGGCCTCAGAAGGAGAGGGAAACATCCATCATAGATTATCGCTGTCTCCTCACTCAGCGCGTTCATCATTACATCAAGACCTATGCTTCGACACAGCCCTCTGCACCGGAGAGGAATGAGGATGCTGGTGATCTCGACTGGATCATCGACCAAGCCGCCATTGAGGTCTTTGGTGGTGGAGCCCCCAAGTCGTCGCCGGCGAAGGAGGCACGGTCGCCTTCTCTGTAGACAACCGCCAGATCACCGTCACGCTAGGCAGAAGACCACTCGGCATCATCGGTGCTAGTCACCAGCTCCAGCAGGGCATTCGCCTTGGCCTCTTTTCCTGGCCCTTATGCTGGTCGGCGATTAGCTGCTGCCCGAGGGAGGAGTATAAAAGGCTCCTGGACTCATTCAAGGGCAAATGAGGGTCCATACATTTCCAAACTTTTGAAGGTGGTGGATCTTCACTATTTGCCAGAGCTAGGCGGGTCCTTTATGCTAATTTTGCACTAGCCACACAGATTAGAGGAAAAGGTAAAGATTATGTAATCAAGTAGCTAACCCTAATCAAATGTAATTGACTTACCTGTAATCTACCTTTTCTATGAATAAAACTTTCGGAGCTGGTTGATGTTCCACGAGTGCTCGAGTATCTTGCCATTCGGAGTAGATAGCCGTACAGACCCAGGTCGAGTGACTTTGACTACTATGTAAGGTCCTTCCCACTTAGGTGATAACTTGTGGTGTTGGGCCTGTTTCTGCACCTTTCATAGGACGAGGTCCCCAGCAGCGAGTTCTCTGGGTTGAATTCTCTGGTTTTGATATCTACAAAATGCCTGCTGATACTTAGCCACTCAAATAGATGCTCGATCTCGGTACTCCTGCCCTTCTTCAGAGTAACTTTCCACTCGAGGTGATCCGAACTGCAACTCAGTCGGCAGCATTGCTTCTACTCCATAAACCAAGAAGAATGGAGTTTCACCAGTGGCTCTATTGGTCGAAGTACGAACCGCCCATAGTACCGAGGGAAGTTCTTTTACCCAGCGTTTGAGTAAGCTTTTAGCCTGTCAAAGACCTGAATTTTGATGCCGTGTAAAACTATTCCATTAGCTCGTTTGACTTGACCGTTACTCTGCGGGTGAGCTACTGAGGCGAAACAAGTTTTGATACCGAATTCTTCGCAGAATGCAATAAAGGTCTCGCTTTTGAACTGGCTACCACTATCCGTAATTATCGGATGCAGAATACCAAATCGAGTACTTATGCTCCTCATGAACTTCTTGGCCGCTTTTGTGGTTATCTTTTCTATGGGTTCAGCCTCTATCCACTTGGTGAATGTGTCGATAGCCACAAATAGGAACTTGTAACCGCCTTGGGCCCTTGGGAACGGTCTCAGGATATCCAAGCCCCAGATGGAGGAAGGCCAATAAAGAGGAATTGTTTGTAGAGCTTGGGCTGGTCGAGTGGTCTACCTTCCAAAAAATTGGCAGCTGTTGCACTTTTTGACTAGCTCAGAAGCATCCTGAAGGGTAGTCAGCCAATAGAACCCCTAGCGGAAAACTTTTCCAACCAAGGTGCGAGAAGACGCAGGATTACCACACATGCCTCCATGGATATCGAGCATTATTTTACTGCCCTCTTCCTGAGTGATGCACTTCATCAAGATTCTATTACTCCCCTTTCGGTAGAGCTTGTCATTTACCAAAACGTAGAGCTTGGATTTACGAGCAATTTTCTCTGCAGATGCATCATCATCAAGGATGTCTGGACCCTCGAGATAGGCTTGGTACGAAGTCATCCAAGTCAGGTGGCATTCAAGTAGTGCAGCATCCATGCCTGCGGGGTCTACCTCGTTGACCTGGCCAGATTGCTGGTTGAGATGGGCAACATCCGTTCGCCAAACTATTGAGACAGATGGTTTAAGGAGTTTCTCAACGAAGACTCCTATGGGTACCAGTGCTCGCGAAGAAGTCTAGCAAGTTCATCCGCACCAGATTTATCACTCCTTCTGATGTGCATCACTTCTAGCCCTTCGAACTTTTGCTCAAGCTTTCGTACCTCGAGTAAATAAGCCTCCATGTTGTCATCTAATCACTGGTATTCCTTTTGAACTTGGTTCACGACTAACTGTGAGTCCCTTTTCACAAGAAGTCATTTAATTACAAGCGACACAGCTATGCGGAGTCCATTACCAGTCCTTCATATTCTGCAACATTGTTAGAGGCTTTAAAATCTAATTGAACAATGTACCTGAGTTTGTCGCCTGTTGGAGACTTGAGTATAACACCAGCCCCCGCACCTTGGAGCATGAGAGATCCATCAAAGAAGAGTGTCCAGTGATCTTCTACCATGTTTGGCCTTGCTTCTTCAACGCTTGTCCATTCGGCGATGAAGTCTGCTAACACTCCGGATTTCACGCTCGTGTGTGATACGTAGCTTATGTCGAACTCATTTAGTTCTACTACCCATTGCGCGATTCATCTAGTAGCTTCCCGATTGTGTATTACATCCTTCAGCGGGTACGTCATCATGACGGTGATCCTATGCGCTCGGAAGTAGTACCGTAATTTCTGGGAAGACATCAAGACTGCATATATTAGCTTCTGTACTTGTGGGTATCGTAGCTTTACATCGTGTAGAACCTCGCTCATGTAGTAAACAGGTTTCTGGACCTAGGCCTTCCTCTCGGGATATTCCTGTTCGACTACCAGTACCGTGCTTACAACTTGTGGGGTAATTGCAATATAAAAAAAGAGCTCCCCTTTTTCGTTCGACGGTGTAAAGATTAATGGAGACGATAAGTACCTTTTTAAGTCCTGTAAAGCGCGCTCCACCTCTTCTGTCCACTCAAACCTATCTTGTTTCTTCAACAGCTTGAAGAAATGCATCCCTTGCTCACCCATCTTGGAAATGAATCGACTAAGAGCAGCAATGCAACCTGTCAATTTCTGGACATCTTTCAGTGTTCGAGGTGACTACATGTGGTCGAGAGCCTCAATTTTGCGTGGGTTGGCCTCAATGCCTCGACTCGACACTAGGAAGTCGAGAAGCTTACCGGACGGCACACCAAACATGCACTTTTCAGGGTTGAGCATCATGTGGTATTTCCTGAGGTTGTCGAATGTTTCTTTAAGATTATTAACCAATGCACTTCTGGTTTTTTATTTGACTACAACATCATCGACGTACACCTCTACATTGCACCCGATTTGAGGTTGCAAATAGTTTTGAATACACCTTTGATACGTGGCACCAGCATTTTTAAAACCAAAAGGCATCTTTACATAACAAAAATACACCGAAAGGAGTAGTAAAAGCAGTTTTCTCCTCATCCTCTAATTCCATGCTAATTTGGTGATACCCCAAATAGGCATCTAGAAAACATAACAATTCACAGCCTGCCGTAGAGTCAACAATCTGGTCAATGCGCGGGAGAGGAAAAGGATCCTTGGGGCAAGCTTTGTTGAGGTCAGCGAAGTTGACGCACATTCTTCATCTACCATTGGCCTTCTTGACGAGGATAGGATTCGCAATCCATGTACGATGATGCACTTCTCGAATGAAGCCCGCCTTTAGGAGCTTATCAACCTCCTCCTGGATGGCCCGCTTCCTGTCTTCTATAAATCTTCACTGCTTCTGCACCACAGGTTTGGCATCGGGTTTAACAACCAGTATATGCTCGATCACCTCCCTGGGGACCCCAGGCATATTGGACAGTTGCCATGCGAACATGTCTTGGTTTGCCTTGAGGAAGGTGACTAGCTCTAGTTCCTATTTGGGGTCAAGGTTGGCCCCAACCTTAACTGTCTTGGATCATTTAGACGGGTCGAGGGGCACTTCCTTGACGCAACCTTCGGTCTTTTTGTTGCTGACATCGTCGTGGGTCTTACCTTTGGTGTCGTCAGATTTGGTAGCGCCAGCAAGACTTACGAGCCTGGAGTCTTTGGCCTCCACAACACCTTACTTCCTTTGATGCTTAGAACTTGCATACTTAGGAGCAATAGCCACTCAACTGAAGTGTTTGACCATATCCAGGCTTTGCTTGTCGCATCTGACGCTGCACACTGATGTCCTTTAACCGTAATGGCCCTGTTGGGACCCAGGATCTTAAGTGCTTGGTAGGCATAGTGAACCACCACCATGAACTTGCCCAGCATTAGGAGGCCTAGGATCACATTGTACGCCATCTCAAAATTCGCAACATCAAAGGTCAGCTTTTCTGTGCAGAAGTTGTCGGGCATGCCAAACATGACCGGCAGCTCAATCTGGCCGAGAGGCATGGTCGATGAGTTAGGAGTTATGCAGCGGAAAGGCACGACTCCAGCTTTAAGCTTTGACCTTTGGATTCCCATCTTGTCCAAGGTTTTGGAGAAAATGAGGTTGAGTGAACTGCCTTCATCGACCAGAGTTCTAGAAACCTTGATGTTGAGTATGGTCAGCTGAACTACGACCGGGTAACGACCAGGATGTTGTACCACGGCTGGATGGTCAGTTTGATCAAAAGTGATCGGCTGTTCCAACCACTTGAGATACCGAGTAGGCCCACTTAGGGCCAGGTTAACTTCTCGCTGGACCACCTTGTACTATCTCTTGGACTCATATGTGGCGGAAGATGTGCACCAAGCTGTGGTCAGCCTCGTGGAATTGGAGCTCGTCACCCTCAACATTAGGCTTAACCTGCTTACTACCATGCTCAGCATCTACCTTGATCTTCTCATCAAGTTTCTTCATGAAGACAAAGCACTCGTCAAAGTCATGTTGGTTGCTCTAATGGATGGGGCACCACTTTCCACCACCTCGACTGAGGCCTTTGTTATCCCCAGTGTTGCGCAATTTTCTCCTGTCGACCGTGGCTATAGTCGTATCGGGACCCTTGCGCTTGTCATGGGTTTGTTCTTCTTTCCTCCATTCTTTGAGGACTCGGGTCTATCCTTGCCAGATTGGAGGTTTTTAGGGCGTACCTACGCTTCCACTCATTTTGCACACTTGTCGGCCAACTTGAAAAGCTCTTTGACCATGCGGATCTTCTGAGTAGCCATCTTTCCACGCAAGTCTATGTCTTGAACACCTTGTTTGAAGGCGGTAATTTCCGATTCATCTGAGATGTCTGGGATCGTGTTACTCTTGTCGCTGAACCTGTGGATGAAATCTCAAAGAGATTCATTGTTGCCTTGGTGCAGCTAGTGGAGGTCGTTCTCCATTCTTGGCAGCTCGAATGTTCCCTGAAAGTTGGCTATGAACTGAGCCTTGCGTTCTGCCCATGAACGAATCGAGTTGGGCAGTAAGTTTAGCAACCAGGACCTTGCAGGACCATGAAGGGAAGTTAATAGATAATTGGCCATTACTCGATTGTCACTACCGGCTGCTTGAATTATGGTGGTGTAGATCTGCAACCACTTGTTGGGATTGATCTTCCTGCCGTATTTCTGGATCAGGACCGCTTTGAAGTTCTCGGAGCACTGAATCGACCAGAGTTCACGTACGAAAGCCTCGCATCCCCCATCAAACTCTTCAGGAGGAGGTGGTGAAGGACTGCCACACCTCTCTCTCTAAGCGGGGGAGTCATATCGACCATCTCGTCCTGAAGGTCTGCGGTCATAGTAGCGGTGATCATCTCCACAGAGTTCCTCACGGCGATTTTCTATCACCATACTTAGATCATGTTGGTTGTGAGGAATACGATTCCTCAGATCTTCTTGATACTCATGCCTATAAATAGGGCAGCTACAGTTTGGCCCATAGTATCTTTTTTTGGCTCGACCACCTAAGCATCTCGTCTGGGATTCCCCTACTTGAGAACGTTCTCGCCCGTGGCTCCTGGAGCCAGGACAGTTCCGACTGGGGGGTCTGGAGTTGCAGGGATTATTTCCTCGAGCAACTTGGTTTTGAGACACGTCGAGTAGGATCTTGACTTGATTGACCATAAGAGTTAGTGGATTTGCTGGATCCAATTCTAGAAGGGATCTGAGAATCAGATGAGCTCCTTACACATTAGCATCCAGAGTACTGAATATGTCACTACCGAGGCTCGGTTGCGATCGAGCTGTTGAAGCCTCACGATGATTATTTAGAGGGAGCTTGTCCCTTGAGCCGTGGGCTATTACGGTCGTAGGTACACCCACTGGAAGTCATCGAGAGAGGCCAGGAGACATCTGACTTCCCGTGGTCCTCCGGTGAAGGGCCGTGTCGGGTGCATGTACGGCTCCATTTGTGGATGTTTCGAGTGGTAACCCAGCGCTAGTACTGTCGACATCGACTTCTGTCACTGGATCTCTAAGGATTTCTACACTATTATCGATCATGACATTTAGATCTACTACCATTGGGCCAACGGATGGGGGTCATCACCTCTAGCCGTAAACACAAATCGATCTATTTGGCTGCTCTGGCTAGTGTCAGAGTCACAATCGCCACCCTCGTCGTTGTCGGTGTCCATGCAGTGGAGAACATTAGGCTTTGTGAGATCCCACTCGAGATGTCCCACCTCACGACATGCATCCAATGGTATGGACTCGAGGGTACTGGAGTGGATCAGTCCACCTTGATCGTCCCAACAGAAAACAATAGTTCCAAAGATGATTTTCGTGTCGACAGAAGGGGACTCAAAGACGTCCTCGGTTAACTCGAAGCATTCGTAGAAGCTGGTGTCGGAAAATCCAATGCAAGAGTGAGTTTGAGACATGATTAATCCTACAAAATAGAAGAAGGCCCCTACCTGGTGTGCTAACTGTCGAAGACTAGTTCCCGACAATATGTTCGTAAATTGACTGGGAACCTTCGAGAGTAGGGATTAATCATGAAGAGAGACAAAACTATATATACAAGTTCGGGCCTCCGATTGGAGTAATACCCTACGTCCTGTGAGGGTGTTGCTGCCTTGTATTGATGATCTCGAGTATAAGCAAGGTGGCTAAGACTATTACAAAGAGTTGATTGGATCTAATCTATCTAGGGCTCAAGTCGTCGAGTAACTCCTCTGTTGTTGCCTTTCGTGTAGCTCGTAGTTCATTGTTTGTTCTAGTTGTGGTTGTCATTCTCTCCCCCCCCCCTCCCCAACCTTTTTGCCTTATATAGGGGTGAGGTACCGACTCTTATCCAGCCATAGTCGATAGGGAGTTGTTTTTCTTGACGACCAAGTAGATATACCTATTTTGAATACAGATCGTTTTGGTTTGGGTGACCAATATAATCCTTCTCAGTATGTACTTCCTTGATTTCAGGTGTATCAGGTACCGTTGATTCGGTTTCATGATATTTGGAGCTACCGAATAAACTTCGTATATACCTTGTTTGTATATGATATACTCATTATGCGTATATACCCCATAGTTAGATATTCGACATGATGGTATGTTGGGAAGTGGATGGGGATGTTGATGAAGAGTTGATATGTTTCAAGTTGCGGTTATATTATGTTGATGATCTCAGGATGGAAAGTTATAGGTTGTTAGGTGTAGATGCTCACAAATTTGGGTCAAATACTACTTTGCTTATGGAATCACTTAACCTTGTGGTCGTCTCCTTGCTAATTCTTATCAAAGGCATTCTCCTTGGAGTCGGGTTATTTCTATGTACCAATTATGGATGAAGTCTTATGAGTACCTTCATACCCACGTGCTTTGTTTTGTTTTTAGGTGAGAAAGAATTAGTGTTTAGCTATTTCATGCCCGCCGATGTCAGTGACGGGCAAGAGTAGCGTTATCTACTCGTGTGTCATCTTTTGGGGTAGTGCCTTAGGGCAAATGGCTCTGCCCACCTTTTTTTGTTAATATACTTTAATCTCGGCTAGGAGGAGGTTGTTCTTTGTCCTTCTAGCATACGTTCCTATAATGGATGAAAATTTTTAATAACTTTAAGACTTGTAATTTATCTCTTTACTCACTCTTTATTAAGCGTTGTTATGATGACATATATTGGAAAGGCATGTGTTCTGATCTTGGGCACAAAACACATACGGGGACTACCAGGATGGTATTGTGGTTAATCATTGCAGTTGTGATTATGTAAATGTTGACTCGATGATTAATTAAAGTATTATTTGGATGGTTCCTCACAGCGTGGTATCAGAGCCAGGTTTAATGAAGTAGCCTAAACATACTTAGGATAGGTTAATAAAATGTGTCAACCCCACTCAAACAACCCACTAAAGTTTGTCCTTGTATCCTAATTGTTTGTCTATTTTATTCCTCACGTTGTCTTAGAGCTTTTCATACCTTTGCTCGTTGTTAATATGTTTAACCTTGAATTCTGACTTGTCTCCTTCTTAATGGGTTAAGGATGGTCGCTTGGGCTATGGTGATGGCTACCCGTACCGAAGGTGTGGAAGTCTTTCTCCTCCGCGAGATGCTTTGGCGTGCAAACTTCAACTTTGCGCCAGAGTATGTGGTGTATGTTGAGGAGTTGGGCCTGATCTAGTGGACTACTTGGTGACCATGGACATTCAAGTGTGAGTCATTGAAGGTGGAGCCAACCCCCACTACTTTGAGGCAGTTGGAACTTTAGAAGACATGGCGGTACAAGCGGTGGTGTACAAGGCAATGGCTGACCTTCGTGGCAAGTTATCGGTTCTACATGGATGGCCATTCACCTATTTTCCCATTCGGGGCAAAAACATCAACAAATTTGAAGATGTTGCAGATGCGGCCCCACTAAATGAGTCATGGTAGAATTGGTTTGCTCTTTGGACCAATCCTACCGTTGCGTGGTAGTAGAGATTTGGGAGACACGAAGGTGTTACAACAGGCTGCAGCACGAGATGGAGTTGCAAGTGCACCATGGACTACTGAACAGCGCGGTGTTGTATGGAGAGGGCCATATGACACCATACGGCATGGCACCTCAGACTCACCATTTTCTGGTGGTGCAAGGCATACATGTACCTTGTCCCCATGGCTGAGGCGCGTGAGCATCCAATGGATTGCAAGTGCCCTAGTTCCATCATTCAGATGTCATGAGGCAAATACTGTTGGGAGAATCACAATAGCTCACGCACCCTGACGCTATTGATGACACGGGTTCTCCTCAATCTCATCTCTTAGATGAATTTTTGGAGGACTTTTTTTGGGATCCGTATCATGAGTGGTTCTAAGTGGTCGAGTTAATACTCGTGTAATAGGGCATAGTTTCCTTTTTGTGAACTTTTGAACGATTAAGTTAGCTATCATATGCCCCATAAGTTACTAAGTTGCTGCTTACATATGCTTATACACTAGTATTAGTGTAGAGGTGATGCAATATACTCGTGTGAGTAGTGTTGCATGAGCTGATCTTAAGTCAAGTCAGGAAGGACTTGTGCTCGTACTCGTTTGTTGATTTATGTGTAGGTGTTGCTCGAAGGCAAACGTGGTCGATGACAGATCGGTGAACTAAGTTCAGGGAGCAATGAGGTTCTATGACTAGGTTTAGGAGGAACTACGGTCATTGTGATCGAGGATGTCATGCGAGATGTTCGGGCTAGAGAATAGTGTAAGTGAAGGCAAGGTTGCATGTGTGTGACTAGGTGCGTTACGGAGAAGGGCAGACGTACGGGAGATCATGGGCAACCAGATTGTGTGTTCAGATGCTGGAGTCGTTCGAGTACGTGGAAAGGTCAGGCCATGATCTGATTGGTCGAAGAGTCCGGTCCCATAAGGAATCGAATGTTAGTCTAAGTTGGACTCGAGCACAAGTTGGATTCGGTTATGGGTGGACGTGTCTTGGTATGGTTTGTGTTCGGGTAAGATACGACTAGGTTGTTTCCAAACCAATGACAGATTGGAGGGCTATATAGTGAGAGGGTCTCGGTCAGCGTAAGTAGTGCCAAGAACAAGATTAGATTTAGGCTTTTGATCTAGGGAGTAGATATGTCTAGGGTTACAGATTTCATGGAAATCTTTGTTGGATGCTTTGGAGAGGCATCTTGTAAACTCATCTATGCAATAAAAATCAATTCCTCGAGACCATGTTGCCGTGGATCTCGATGAACATGACCCACACGAACAACCACAGGAGGTACACCTCTAGGCGATGGGACACGTCCTCATTGCCTGCCAATGGGTGGATGTTGTCTGCCTATCAAAAAAAGAACAATTACAAATATCTTCATCAGTTAGTAATGTAACGGAGATGACAAAAAAGTACAAGAAATACGTACCACAAACTAAACGAGAAAGGCCTTTGTTAGGCTATGCTTCTCGATCCCCAGAAAAGCCCTTAAAGGGGCTAGGTTGTCCCTCTATTGAACGACGGAGAAGCGTGCGAGCATCTCGGTGTGCCAGCCCATGCCCATATCCCTAGCCCCAATAGTGGCACCCGCATAAGGCATGCCCATCAAGAGCGACACGTCCTTGAGTGTGGGCGCCATCTCGTCGCATGGGAGGTGGAACATGGTGTAGCTGAACCGCGTGGCAGCCTCCGAGGCCCCCACCAACGCGTCCATGTAACACCCTGATTTTTAGAATTTACAATATTTTAAAATTTTCCAAAATTATTGAATAGCTTCACTAGTAGAATAGGTTTAAAACCTATTTTCTTAATCAATCAATCAATATAGGTTGTTATTTTGTGTGCATTACATGCTGAGTTTTGTTAGGAGCTAGTTAAATGCATTAGAGTTCGTTTTCTCTTTCTTTCTCTTTGATGTTTCGAGTGAAAATGGTTTCAAAAAGGTTTTTGTAAAACTCAATAGTGAATAAGTTAAGGATGTTAATGGTTATAATTCAAAATTCTTGAATTCGTTATCTATTCAATCATTAATCATATCTAATCCTTCTCTAGCTCAATTCAAATTTCTCTGTAAAAGTTTCTTTTCTAAACCCTAGATATACCTAAAGTGTCTTTGGACTCAATCTTGCATAAGTCCAAACTCTTAGTCAAGTCTTCTAGAAGGCCCAACAAAAAGAATCCACGAAATCTGTAAATATTTGCGGATTTTTGGATATCCCCTTCTTCCCACACGGTTTTAGAGAGTTCAAGACGGACTCAAATGCAAATGTTGACAATACCAAAGTTGTAGGTCTCGTCGAAAGCTTTGATTTGAACATATTGAAGTCCCCTTTTGGATAATGGAACTAGGAGTTATAGCGCCCGAAATTAGTGCTATGCAGACAAGTCTGAGTTCAAACAATTTATATTGTGGTACATTTTTTAAAATTAAGATAGATTTTTCAGAAGCTCCAATGATTACCAAAGTTGTACATCTTTTTGAGTACTACAATTTAGAGCCCAGAAATGTCCAATTTGGTGTCTGGACGGTGGAGATATCATCCTCCTAATAGAGAGTTGAGAAAAAGGAAACTGTAACTGACTCAAACTCGAACTTGAGTCGTGTCCGACTTGGACTCCACCTCAACCAGCCCCACTAGCCCTATAAATAGGAGTTGCATACCCTCTTCTACCCCTATTCTATGCCGCCAAGCCCTAGACACCGCTGCTGCCCTGTCTGTGCACCGCCGTTCACCGGAGCCGCCTCCATCGCCACTCGTGATGTGCTATGACATTGTTTCCGTGAATCCTCCTTCCTCGACCATTGAAGCAAGGTGAGGAACCCTTCTTATCCTCGCTTACTACTGTTTTACCATCATAATAAGTCTCTAGCCAAGCCCTAGTTCTGGCCAAAGCCCGATCTACATAGTCTTGGTCATCGCCGTCGCAAACAGCAATGCCATTGCCAATTGGCATCGATGTTTCCGACCGATCATAGGTCTAATAACTATGCCCTTTGTCCAGCTCATGCCCCAGGACATGTCTCATCCCCTCTCCAACCAGATCGGCTATTAGAGTAATGACGCCCCCGAGAACATGATCATCGTGCCTACTGCCCAGTCTGGACGTGTTCTGCACGCGCACCAGATTTGTATTCGCGTTCCCTGTCAATCCAAAAGCTGTATGGATGTTCCATCAGCGTCATCGCTTGTCCCATAGTCTTCTACTTGACCCTTGGATTCTTTCAACGTTTGAGGAGCAACACGACCGGAACGTGGTTGCCCACCACAGCATATCACATCCATCACTCGTCTCATCTCTGCTAATCGTTCTTCCTCTCAGGGCATGATCTGCCCAAACCTGTGCTATAGCATTGTGTTTCCGGGAAATATGTGATGAGGACATCACTCTTTCGGATACACACACACCGAGTATTCCTCCAACAATAGGTCCATTGACACGAGCTCGTGCACGTCAACTAAATCGTGAGGTGAGCTCGTTCCTTAGTGTTCCTTTATATTTTGATGAGGATGGGATGCTACTGAATAATTGTGATGTATTGTTACTTAGGAACACGGGAGAAGAACAGCAAGGGCACCCAAGCCAAGGTGGAGGCCCAATCAAGTTCGAGTCCGTTTCAGAGTCCAGGACCAGCCTGCACTAAAAGCGTCACCCAGGACGCATACGGACTCCGTTTTCGACGTTCTACACATGTTTGGAAAGCTAAGGAGATAAGCTTTCCAACGGGACTAGTCTCATATCCAAATTCTTTCTGAGTCAACAGGAATCATTGAAACAAGTGGACATCCAGAATCTATCAGGGTGCTGCGCCACCATCTTTTGGGCCGTTGGGCCGTGTATCGTGTTGGAGTCCATTAGGGACGCGTCCAGGGGTCCTTGGCCGACCCTAGTCTTTTATATACAGTAGCCGCCGCCCTAATTAGGGTTGGGTTTTGCTTAGACATTGATCTACACACGGTTGTGAGATTTTCGCTCTTGTTCCGGACCGACTAGGCCGCCGCAAGTGTTTGTGGAACCCCGACTTCGAGTGCTTGAATTCAATTCGCAATATTTCAGATTGCATCTTCTACGTTCTTGCTTGTGTTCTCGGTACGCTTGCAGGGATTGAGCATTCTTGGCGAGGTCAACCGCGCGACACGGTTGATAACCATCGGAGCTGTGGTGTAGTGATTGCAAGGGAGACGATCTGTTCGGGTCGAAGCCTTTGGATCATCAACGTCGAGTTCTCCACCCACCGACTTATCGCTACCTATCGGAAGATCAGGCCAACATTGCTCATCAACTGGTATCAGATTTTCAGGTTGCCCATTAGGTAATTTCGTTTTCCCCTTTAGATTAGTCTGTTTTTCATTACCTAGAGTCCAGAAAAAGCCAAAAAAAATTCCGTCAATTTCCGCTGCCCTAGAACCCTTTGTGCCTTTGCAATTTTTGTTTTCAGTTGCGCGTTGTTGAGTTTGTGTCCGTGGTCGAGTCTTGTTGCTGGTTTTTAGTCAACGCTCCGTGATGTTTTGATCACGCCACTATCCCATCGCCACCATCCCCACCAACAAGTCGAGCCACCACATTACTCGATTTGCCACCGTGAGCCGCCTTGTGTTACTTTCTGCCACGCCAACCCTAGATAGGTCGCAAGCTGCCTTGTATCAATTGCCCTGCCACCGCTGCCATCCTTGTTCATCTCGTGATCCTATTGCTTGCAATACCTTAAAGAGGTCAATTTCTGCAGAGTTGCTTGAAAAAAAACCCTAACTCGACACGGGTTCAGTAAAACAGCCATAACTTTCTCATACGGACTCGGAATCAAGCAAAAAAAAATTTTCATGGACATCTACAGAAAAAGTTACATCCGTTGCTCCCCTGCTTCACCAGGTTCCGCCGAAATTTTTTTCCCAAATTTGGCTCGGAAGATTGAGTATTCGAGCCGCGAAGTTTCTGCACGCTTTTCGGAGAACGTGCTTGATTTTCTGTAGGCCACATCTTGCATCTGTTTGAGCTGAAAATTTCTGTGGTTGTTGCTTGTGTGCTCCTAGTTCAGAAAAAAAATATCAGAAAAATACAAAAAAAAAATAAATTTCGTGATTCCTACTAGTGCTAAAAGACAAAAAAGAGGAGCACATAGAGAACACCCAGATCATTGTGTTATTTGCTGTGTCTTTCTCTAATTATCCTTTTTAGCTTTGTTTCAGCTGTTGTGCTAGGACTAGGGACACGAGATAGACCAGCAACTGTGATTCATACTTTGGACACTTATTTAGCTTTGCTTTTCTGATTACAATTATTGCTAATCCTTGCTACCATATTGTGCCTTCCAAGCTCCACCTCCTTTGATCCGAACAGGTTCACTCTTGCAATCATCCCACGCTTCCAGACTCGTCACCGGTTGTTCCTCTTTGCTGCGTTGGTAAGAACATTTGTAAGAGCGTGGTAAGACGCTTGAGTGTGTGTGATTTCACCTTCCACAACCTAGTAGTTGATAGAGATAATATTGTGTTGTGCTTTGTTTTCTACTAACCATGTCAGGTGATGGCTCTCCGTCGGATTTTAAGGATTGTGTGTCCAAGGAAGAACTCAACAAAGCCTTGCAGGATCATACTAGACTATTGACAGACATTAGAACAAGCATTGCTAACCTCGTCACGCGAGTCAACGACCTTGAGTTACGACAGCCACCACAGGATGATGACCATTCACATGATGATGATGATGATACTAATAATGGTGACCAAGAAGATGGTGAGGTTTTTGTTGGGCAAGATGCGCGTGCTGAGCAACGTCCTCGTGCTGAACAATTACGTCGTGACCACCAACAACGTCGTCAAGGTAATGGAGGTAATAATGTTACTCGCAATGGTCGCGATGATCCTTATTCTAAGATTAAGTTTTCAATGCCTCCTTTTGATGGTGCATATGATGCTGATGCTTATTTGAATTGGGAAATGACGGTTGATCAAAAGTATAGTTCTCATATGGTTCCTGAAATGCATAGAGTTAGACTAGCCACTTGTGAGTTCACGAATTATGCTATTATTTGGTGGAATGGTCTAGTTTCTAGTGGCTTAGAACCTGAATCATGGCCTAGACTAAAGCGTGCCATGCGCAATAGATTTATTCCTCCTGATTATACACGTGAATTGAAAAAGAAATTGCAGCGCTTAAATCAAGGTTCTAAATCTGTGCATGATTACTATCAAGAGCTTCAAATTGCTATGCTTCGTTGTAGTATACAAGAGGATGATGAGGATACCATGATTCGTTTTTACTCCGGGTTGAGACGTGAAATTCTGGACCTTGTTGATTATAAAGATTACAATACTACCAATAGGTTGTTCCATTTTGCTATCTTGGCAGAAAAAGAACTGCAGGGTTGACAACAGGTGTAGAAATTGCGAAACAATTTTGGGAGTACATCTACTTCACGAGTACCACCGGGACAAGCAACAACATTCCCTTCTACATCTACACGATCTGCTGCCCCCTCCTCCAACATTCGGGCGCGTTCAGCAAGAGCACCACAACCATCACGTGAGGTGAGTAAATTTACTGTTTCGCAGGATCCAATGCCACGCTCTTCTTTAGGTGCAGCTACCACGGGTCGTACAACGGGTATTGTGTGTCGTCACTGCCAAGGTATTGGCCACGTCATGAAGGATTGCCCAAGCCAGCGAGCATACTACGCAACAGCAGATGGTGGATATGTTAGTCATAGTGATGTCGAGGAAGAATATGCATTTGAAGCTAATCTTGCAGCCGATCATGACATGGATAGTGAGGGGGAGGAGATTAGTGGTACCGCTGCCACAGAGAGTTATGCAACACGCACCTTCATTGTGAAGCGAGTTTTGAGTTCTCAAATGGGGCAAGCGGAGCAGCTACAATGCCATAATCTATTCCAGACATTCCTCATTGTCAAAGATGCACGTGTTAGTACCATAATTGATGGCGGGAGTTGCAACAACCTCTTGAGCTCCGATCTTGTGAAGAATCTTTCCTTGCCAACACGTGCACATCCTCATCCATACTACATTCAGTGGTTCAATAACAGCGGTAAGGTTAATGTAACACAATCTGCGAGAGTACATTTTTCTATTGGTTCCTACCATGATTATGCTAATTTTGATGTAGTGCCTATGCAAGCATGTTCACTTTTGTTAAGCCGTCCTTGGGAATTTGATACCGATGCTACACACCATGGTAGAAGTAATAAATACTCTCTCATGCACAAGGGAAAGAAAATCTCTTTGCTTCCTTTGACACCTGCTGAAATTGTGCAATGTGATAAAGCTTTAGCTGAAAAAGAAAAGAAAGAACGTGTTTTGGAATCTGAAAATCAGCAAGTAGCTCAATCTATTTTTCCACCTAAGAAAGAGAAGAACACACCTAGGTCCGAAGGCATTAAGTTAAAGGGTGGTGTTATGCTTGCTACTAAATCTGACCTTGCTGAAATTCAAGATAATGATACTTTGTGCTATGCTTTCATATGTAAAGAGGTTTTATTTTCAATTGATGATATACCTAGCTCTTTGCCTGTTGCTGTCACTAACCTTTTGCAGGAGTATAAGGATATCTTTCCATCTGAGATACCCCCGGGGCTACCACCATTGAGAGGGATAGAGCACCAAATAGATTTGATCCCGGGAGCGACTTTGCCAAACCGCGCTGCATATAGGACCAATCTGGAAGAGACTAAAGAAATTCAGCGACAAGTCCAAGACCTTTTGGACTGTGGGTACGTACGAGAGAGCCTTAGTCCTTGTGCTGTTCCTGTTCTTTTGGTTCCTAAGAAAGATGGTACATGGCGCATGTGTGTTGATTGTAGAGCCATTAATAATATCACAATAAGGTATCGTCACCCTATTCCTAGGCTAGACGACATGCTTGATGAGTTGAGTGGTTCTATTATTTTCACGAAAATTGACTTGCGTAGTGGTTACCACCAAATAAGAATTAAATTGGGAGATGAATGGAAAACTGCTTTCAAAACTAAGTTCGGTCTATATGAGTGGTTAGTGATGCCTTTTGGTTTAACTAATGCACATAGCACTTTTATGAGATTGATGAATGAGGTTTTACGTGCTTTCATAGGAAGATTTGTGGTGGTGTACTTTGATGATATTTTGATCTATAGCAAGTCACATGAAGAACACATTGATCATCTACGTGCTATTTTTACTGCTTTGAGAGAGGCACGTTTGTTTGCTAACCTTGACAAGTGCACCTTTTGCACGAATAGAGTTGCTTTTCTTGGCTATGTTGTTACTCCATAGGGAATTGAAGTGGATGAAGCTAAAATTGAAGCCATCAAGAGCTGGCCGACCCCTGGGACTATCACATAGGTGAGAAGCTTTCATGGTCTTGCAGGGTTCTATCGGCGTTTTGTGAGAGATTTCAGCATCATTGCTGCCCCACTCAATGAGTTGACAAAGAAGGGTGTTCCGTTCCAATGGGGGCCAGCACAAGAACAAGCTTTTAATACGCTGAAAGATAAGCTTACGCATGCACCTCTACTCCAACTTCCAGACTTTGGTAAGACTTTTGAGTTAGAATGCGATGCTAGTGGCATTGGAATTGGAGGAGTGCTACTACAAGGAGGTAAACCCGTTGCTTATTTTAGTGAGAAATTGAATGGGCTATCTCTTAATTATTCGACTTATGATAAGGAGTTGTATGCTTTAGTGCGAGTTTTAGAAACATGGCAACATTATCTTTGGCCCAAGGAGTTTATTATTCATTCTGATCATGAAGCTTTGAAACATATTAGAAGCCAAGCCAAACTGAACAAATGTCATGCTAAATGGGTTGAATTTATAGAGTCTTTTCCTTATATCATTAAACACAAGAAAGGTAAAGACAATGTCATTGCAGATGCGTTATCTAGACGTTATACCATGTTGTCCCAACTCGATCATAAGATTTTTGGTTTAGAAACAATTAAAGGATTATATGCTACTGATTGGGACTTTAAAGATGCTTTCGAATATTGTAAAGAAGGAAGAACTTGGAATAAATATGTGCTGAATGATGAATTACTATACCGTGCTAACAGACTATGCATCCCAGCTAGCTCTATTCGCCTATTGTTCTTGTAGGAAGCGCATGGAGGTGGTTTGATGGGACATTTTGGAGTGAAGAAGACTGAGGATGTACTGGCTACTCACTTCTTTTGGCCTAAGATGAGACGCGACGTCGAGCGCTACGTGGCACGCTGCACTACTTGCAATAAAGCTAAGTCTCGCTTGAACCCATATGGACTTTATATGCCTCTTCCTGTTCCTAGTGTGCCTTGGGAGGATATTTCTATGGATTTTGTTTTAGATTGCCTAGGACCAAGAGGGGGAGGGATAGTATATTTGTCGTTGTGGATCGTTTTTCAAAAATGGCACATTTTGTACCTTGTCACAAGAGCGATGATGCTACAAACATAGCTGATTTGTTTTTCAGGGAAATCATTCGCTTGCATGGAGTGCCTAACACCATTGTTTTGGATCGTGATGCAAAAATTTTGAGCCACTTTTGGAGGACACTTTGGAATAAACTTGGGACAAAGCTGCTGTTTTCGACGACATGTCACCCTCAAACCGACGGACAAACAGAGGTTGTGAACCGCACATTATCCACCATGTTGCGGGCTGTTTTGAAGAAAAATTTGAGGATGTGGGAAGAGTGTCTACCCCATATTGAGTTCGCTTACAACAGATCAGTTCAATCCACCACCAAGGTAAGTCCGTTTCAGGTAGTGTATGGTTTTAACCCCCGTGCCCCTATTGATTTACTTCCTTTACCAACATCCGAGAAATTAAATTTTGATGCTAAGACACATGCTGATTTGATTCTGAAAATGCATGAGTTGACTAAGGAAAATATTGAAAAGATGAATGAGAAGTATAGAACTTATGGTAGCCAAGGTCAGAAACATATTACTTTTGAAATTGGTGATCTTGTGTGGTTACATTTGCGCAAAGATAGGTTTTCTGATTTGAGAAAGTCTAAATTGCTGCCTCGAGCTGATGGTCCTTTTAAAATTGTGGAAAAGATCAATGATAATGCATATAAGCTTGAGTTGCCTGCAGATTATGGGGTTAGTCCCACATTTAACATTTCAGATTTAAAGTCTTACTTGGGAGAAGAAGATGACATTGCATCGAGGACGACTCCAATTCAAGAGGGGGAGGATGATGAGGATATCACTCTTTCAGATACACACACACCGAGTATTCCTCCAATAATAGGTCCATTGACACGAGCTCGTGCACGTCAACTAAATCGTGAGGTGAGCTCGTTCCTTAGTGTTCCTTTATATTTTGATGAGGATGAGATGCTACTGAATAATTGTGATATATTGTTACTTAGGAACATGGGAGAAGAACAGCAAGGGCGCCCAAGCCAAGGTGGAGGCCCAATCAAGTTCGAGTCCGTTTCGGAGTCTAGGACCAGCCTGCACTAAAATTGTCGCCCAGGATGCATACGGACTCCGTTTTCGACGTTCTACACATAGTTGGAAAGCTAAGGAGATAAGATTTCTAACGGGACTGGTTCCATGTCCAAATTATTTCTGAGTCAACGGGAATCATCGAAACAAGTGGACATCCAGAATCTGTCAGGGTGCTGCGCCACCATCTTTTGGGCCGTTGGGCCGTGTATCGTGTTGGAGTCCATTAGAGACGCGTCCAGGGGTCTTTGGCCGACCCTAGTCTTTTATATACAGTAACTGCCGCCCTAATTAGGGTTGGGTTTTGCTTAGACATTGATCTACACACAGTTGTGAGATTTTCGCTCTTGTTCCGGACCGACTAGGCCGCCGCAAGTGTTTGTGGAACCCCGACTTCGAGTGCTTGAATTCAATTCGTAATATTTCAGATTACATCTTCTACGTTCTTACTTGTGTTCTCGGTACGCTTGCAGGGATTGAGCCTTCTTGGCGAGGTCAACCGCGCGACACGGTTGATAACTATCGGAGCTGTGGTGTAGTGATTGCAAGAGAGACGATCTGTTCGGGTCGAAGCCTTTGGATCATTAACATCGAGTTCTCCACCCACCGACTTATCGCTACCTATCGGAAGATGAGGCCAACATTGCTCATCAATATGAACGTCTCTATTCAGATGGTTTCTCAAAACTCATAGCCAATCTAAGGAACGCGAGTGTCTTTGTTGTTGTATCTGTTCGCAGTCACCACCAAACCTAGCAGCAATTGTTTTCTATTTCGCTACTACCTTGGATGACCCCTTCCAAAACCGATAATGCCTTTGAGTTAGCCTTTCCACGTTTTACACCATGTATCCCTTGTTTCGCTAAAATGCCACCAAAACCCAATGTCAATATTAGTGGTCACGCACCAGATCGGTGTCTTTGATGAAACCTGAGCCGTGGCCGCTATGCAGACTTACCGGTAGTATCCATAACCTAGAAGCATAACCCCACTCATTTGATCATGGGTAGTTGAGACTGGACCTCAGTGTACCTGTTCTTTAATCCAAGTTGATGCTTGCATAACATGCCGAGTCTGCACTACATCATTCTCCTTAGTCTAGTCAGCCCTATACTTCTTGAACCATGCATAATGACGTTTCAAGCCTAGCATAATGATTGCACAATAAACTCTTTTCCCATAGGAAGATAACTTCGGTAAACTAGTCTTCCCTTTTCAGCCTAATCCATCTTTCGAAAGCCCATTCTCTTTCACCTTAACTCCGATTAAGATGATTCTTGCATCTAAATATTTCTAAAATCATACATATCCAACCATAGTGTTTTTAAAGTGTTTTGATGAAATTTGGTATGTTGTTTTTAGTGTTTGCTTTGTGTTGTTTGTTAGTACTTGCGATTAGTCGATAGCATTCTGGAATAGTTTAAGGGACTTCAAGACCAAGGTTTCGTCAACACTCAACAACGTTGGGTGAAAGGTAGGTGTCCTTGATCATCTTGAACCTATATTTTAAATATTTTGTTTTACAAAATTGTATGAAATGTCTATCAATTTGATGGGTAGTCACCTATGTTAGGGTTTACCTAATTCTTCATTTACATTCTTTGAAGCCTAAGTGGTAGTTGATATGAGTCTCTTGGGTAGAATTGCTTAGTCATGCTTTTGGAATGTTGAGAAGTGTCATATACATGTTTAGTGGACATATGCAATAGTGATGATGAACTTGTTTTAGTAACATGGAACCCTAGGACTTGAGCAAGGAGTTGGTTTGATAATGGTGGTTCATATGGTGGGCTTGTGGATACATTCCAAGAAAAGGTGTTAGGTTTTGTTGGTTATTTTCCCGTTGGATAATCTTTGTCCAAGTGATACATATAAGGACCAGTTCATAAAGTGACAACCCAAGAAATATCGTACGAAACACGAGGCCTAATTGATGGACCATGCTTAGCATATCAATTAGACACCTGGCTAGCATTCATTGGAGTATCAAGACCTAATTGATGGACCATGCTTTGTAGTGGTTCTCCTGGCGGCACACCACTAGCGTGTGTTAAGTATTATGGTTGGATGGTTATAGTTTGTAAGGTGGTTAGCCTTGGGTAATGTCTAGTTGTTGGGTTGTTGGAATATATTCACTTAATAACTGCTTAATCTTTTGAATTACATTCCTGTTTTCTTTACTAGCACTTACCTTAATATACCATGTGTTAGCCTATTTTTGTTGTAAGCCTACATATCATTATCTTTTCCAAACTTGCTGAGTGCGTCATGTGCTCACACTTGCTATTTTTCCTATGTCATGTGACATGTGTGGTGCTACTAAGTAAGTGAAGATGCTAAAGACTATCAAGACAAGGTTGTGACGTTCTAGGCGTGTGTCTCCTGGTCGGTTGCCTGTGGTGTTGTTAGGCACCAATGCTTCTTTTCCACTGTAGATATTTTCATAGAAGATAATATATGTCAATTGTTGTAAGATTTTAATATTTATTCTATAAAAGTATTGCTTTTTTTAATTCACCTATGATGTCATTATGTGTGTTGAACATCCTGTACACACATGTGCCGCATTTGGTTTTGTCTGTTAAAATCGGAGGTAACAGTGCACCTCCACGGGCTGACACAACGGAAGTAGGCCAGCAGCATGCAACCTATAAACATAAATACAATTAGCGATGAATACTAATAAAAATCCATATGAAATGTTAAATTGAGATTGGACAAACCTCGAGATCCAGCGTTCATCAATCCTCATGAGCTCATCCAACACACAGGGTCATAGTACCGGGACCTCCTCAGCCAGCACCGTGAAGCAGTACGAACAGTGCCTAATGTCAAGCTGAGGGTCAAGCAGCTCCAGCTGTGTCATACCTACATGTTCACAAGTTATTTACAATTTTATATCAAAACAAACACATAGTAAGAAGACTTAGAACAGCACCGGTGAACAGTGAATTTTGATGGCAAATAGAGGGAAGAGGGATATTTTTCAATGGCAAATAAAGACTTTCCTTTAACAAGTAAGTGTCCAACATATAACTTGACATAATAGATTTTTCAAATTGTACACAAATAGTGATAGTCTCAGTACTAAAATAGCAAAGTACAATGTTGTGCACATGAATATCCATCACACCACTAATTACAACATTAACAGAACTCAAGGAGCCGATGAAACCAACGATCGATGACCACAAGGACGTCTCCCATCCGCAGCAGACCCGGAAGGACCTACTTCTACAGGGTTCACACTTGGGACAGCAACAGTGCATTTCTTGTAAGTGTGTCTTGTTCCATTGCACTTGCTGCACCATTTCATGTGACACCTGGCTTCTGCTTCGTCCATGTCATTATGGAGCCTCGTAGTCCTGCAATGTCCCTTCTTCTGCTTGATCTTGTTGGATCAGGGATGAAAACACAATTGGGCCTTGGTTCCTTCATGAAAGATCCATAAATCCTAAAACCATAGACCTCATGGTTCCAGACGTTGAATAGAGTTTCCTTCTTGAAGTAGTCAGAGATGTACCATTGAGTTCTCATCCCCGTCACAGCACATGCGGCAATCACATGGGAACATGGCTTCTGCAGTAGAATCGACTTGTAGCAGGTGCAAACACATCTATCATTGAAGATGGTGCACTCGTGGATAACTTTATCATGCTTGCCCCCTCTCCTTCCTTTGTCCTTGCATAGAATTTCATATCTGTGTTGTGCAGTTTCCATGATCTTCACCCGGTGCATCTATGTCTTATCCATCTTGCCTTCCATGTACTTAATCATCTTCATCCCATAAATTAGACAAGCATCATTTAGTGTTATGTGCGCTATTGAATAGCGGTCGCTGAAATATTTACACGTCTCCTGAAGTATGAACTCTACAATCCCCATAACTGGCACCCCCTCACACCTTTCATCACCTAGTTGTAAACCTCTACTAAATTTGTTGTCATAATACCGTACCTAGCCCAGTTTGTGTCGTAGAGCAGAGCCCACTTCTCCTTCAGCTCATTCTCAATCTACTCACTAAATGAGCTGATAGATGACCTGGTCCTTCGCGTTATGCCAGCATCATTGTCCGTTGGAAAGGACTCAAGAGGTATTGGTTCTTCATTCGTTCCCCTCATGGGCCTCCCTGCACACTTCTGCATTTGCTTCTTCGTCAGCTCATCCAGTGTCTTCCAAAGAGCATCAAACATTCACTACTAGTTCTGACTGCGTAGCCTTTTGAACATGTTCATGAGGCTTTTGTTCTTGAATTGGTGGAATAATTTTGCACCCAAATACCTCATGCAGCACCTACTCTGCAAATCTGGCCACACAGGTTCCATGACACCATCGTCCATTCCATTTTGCAGATCCTAAATTGCCGTGAGAATCCCATCTTGTTGATCATGTATAAGGCACACATTCCGCTGAGCACCAACAATTATCATCCTCACACGGTACCGGAACCAATACAAACTAGTGGTGTTCTCACTCTCCACAAATGCAACGGCCACCGGTAGCACTTGGTTGTTCCTATCAACTCCAATAACAGTCAGGATCTACCCCTTGTATATGTTAGTAAGAAAAGTTCCATCGATGCAGAGGATAGACCGACAATGCTTGAAAGCTTTTATACATAGTCCTAATGCGAAAAAGCATCATTTTAGAACATACTTGTCAGGTTTGACAGCAATGGGTACTTGTCAATGTCGTAATACGTCCCAGGGTTCCTTCAAGCAATGGTCTACAACAAGTGTGGAAGGTTGTCATATGAAGCTTCATAGGTCCCGAACCTCATCTCAATTGTCTTCCTCTTCACCCTCCATGCATTGTTATAATTGATAGTGTACTTGCACTCCTTCTCAATTTGGCTTATTATGGACCCTGATTCGTAATTCAGGTTGTTCACAATCTGGGCGTACATCACATTGGCGACAAAGGGAGAGTTGATGTTCTTGTGGATGGGCTCATGATCGTCCATCATGCAAGTGTGGTCTACCATAATCGACACCTCCCAATACTCAACTCACTTCCCCTTGAAGCCGTGCACCTGCCACGGATAACCCTCCTTCACGCACTTGACATCATATTTCTTCTTGCTTGACTTGACAACATAAAACTACCATCAAAGTGATGTCATCCATTGAGTCACAACATTCTTCATGGCCAGACTGGTAGGATACCTAGCACCCTAGGTCACCTCATTCTGCGTATACTCTCAGGCCATTTGATTCCCCTCATTCTCCATATGGTTATTGAAGTTGGGATTGTTCCAGTTTACGGGTATTGGAACATCATCATCCGACATTCATACTTAAGTATTTGTTAGCCTCAAGATTATCCCGCTCCATCGGTTCAATTAGAGAAGAGATTTGTTCCCCCTCGTCTTGCTCATTGGTCGGTTTAGTCGGATAATCTAATGAATGTGCACCATCTGGATCACATCCTCATCATACTCTTCATCATCATCCTCCTCCTTCGTGTGCCATCCATCCTGCATTTCCCAACCTGCCTTCATATTTTCCATTGCACAAGCAACATAGGAGGCCAACCTCTGTGCACAACATCATGTAGGTACCTTTTTCACAATTCATCTTCCCTGAGCGGGTATACCTCCTAGTACACATGATCTCTCAGACAGTTGCCCACGATGCTAATGGTCATCTCTTGAACCTCAGGGTGTATTTTAAAACCCCACATCAATCATGCGTACAAGTGTTCAACACTTTTGTGCATAGGTCTTGAGATAACTTTGTCTATTTATTGAAATACAAACAATACTACTAGTTTCAAACCATACAATATTTCATTGTCCCCATAAAAAATCTTAAACTGGCACTAATCTGACATAGCTAGCAACCATCAACAAGAACTCTAACATTAATACTGTAGAACAGAAATAATTATGTAAAACTATATCTACAATAGAAAATACATTACAAGCATGGCCCACTATACTATAACAGAATATTAGCGGGTCGCTATATCAAACACTTCCAAATCCTACATCTACTACCTCACTTATGCCTACACTATGCCTAAATCCTACATCTAATACATAATATATGTCTAAATACTATATCTAATTGCTAAAATATACGTACAAACATGATCGAGTTGCTAAACTACATCTAACCCTAATTCTAAACATAGATCTACATTCTAACCTATGTCTAATGACTATCCTACCGGATTTGTAAAAAATCCCTAGATGTAACCTCTAACCTATGTCAAAACCTAACACTAGTGACTATTCTACTAGGATTGAAAAAAACAGCGAAAAAACATACCTCTTTACTCCAGTAGGGTTTTGCCGCAAATTTTTTCCTCCCCACCCCACTCCGACTCTCCCTCTCACCCGCTCTCTCAACTGAGTTCAAACCAAATGGGGGCGCTGACATCTGTATGGCCATGCCACGGAATTATATACCCAAACGATCTCGCCCACTGAAGACGAAAAACTCACCTATTCAACGGCCGTGATCAAGTTATTGCCCATTGAACGGGTGAAACCTTGGGACCATTGGACTCTACAAGATCTATCTTACCTGAGAAATAAGCAACAATAGTCTATCTCTGCTATTTTGTCAAACATGTGTGTAGTCTTACAAATATACATATACATATACATATATATATATATATATATATATATATATATATATATATATATATATATATATATATATATTCATCATGACCACCTCCTTTTGAGCCACGCCAACACAAAGGTCTTTTGTTTACCCTGCAACTCAATTACTCGTAGCTAATTAGCCACATTAATACACTAAGACAATTAGCTAGCGAACCCCTTTTTTCTATTATTCCATAGCACACACGTATACATACCAACGAAATAAACCCTTCGGACAATACGCAACGTGACGCTCTGCACCGTAAATCATACAACTTCCATTTACTCCTCCTGGTATAATCTATCTCTACGACACCATAGGCCATACATATCCCATATACATCTCATAGTGTGATTATCTCCATGTACACCGCTCCCTAGCCTGAATATTCCGTGTGACCACCTGACCGCCTTGATCTCAGTTCCTCCCTGAACCAAATCCTAGTCCTGTCACCAACCATGTCTGCACAATATCACTTGCACTAGTGTATTGCACATATCAAAATCACAAATATACTATGCTACTATGAGCATCATCATCCACTATGGAATAGCCCATCACTGCCAGTCGGTAAACCAGCTAAAGTGTCGGTTCTCTAGCCGGCAGTAAGTAACGGGCAGTGAAGTCTAAGATGTCATCACTGCAGGTGTTTTTGGACCAGTAGTGAAGCCTTTTTCCAGCAAAAAAAAGAAAAAGAAAATAAATCCATCTGTCACCACCGGACCTCACTGTGCTCACTGTCGTGCTCGCCGCTGCCGCCACCAGACCTCGCCGTATTGCTCACAAACAATCACAGAACATTCACAAATTCACAAAACACTCATAAAAATCATTGGAAATCACAAATTCACAGAACAATCACAAACAATCACAATCACAAACATTCTCACCCACACACATTTGGTAATCACACACATTCACAAAAATCAATAAAAACAATCACAGCTACTCAGCCGCCCACTGCCGTCTACTGCAGCTGCCGAGCTGTGTAGCCACTGGAACTGGCCGGCGATGAACTTGAGCTCCTCGGTGCGTAGCGCGAAGGCCTCGACCTCAGAGATAGCCCTGATGGTGCGTGTGGAGAGCGGGAAGTTAGCACCGGCCTTGGGGTTGAGCGCCCACGTGAGCAACTCCTCGCCGCAGAAGTCCCCTTCCTTCAGGAGGCATTGGTTGTAGAACCCCATGCGGCCACTGTCGGTGGTGGAGCTCTCGAGGTGGCCTTGGATGATGAGGAGCATCTCCGTGCAAAGGATGGGCTTGAGGCCCTCGCAGATGGCCTTGAGGCCTGTGGACCCCTTGGATTGGATTGTGAGGCTGGTGGGGAGGAGGCCGGTGGGAGAGGATAAGGGAGAGAGAGAGAGCCGGATGTGGCCAATGGGGAGGATAAGGCAGCCAGACGTGAGAGATAAGAGAGAGGGTGTCTTATGTGAGATTTTGCAAGAAAATATCGATTGGAATAGAAATTCAGGTCCGGCCACCCCTTCATTACCAGTTTGTACTATAAACTGGTAGTTAAGGGCATCACCGCCGGCTCAATTTATCAGTCGGCAGTGATCCCCCTTGTTACTGTTCCATATTAGCTGATTTTTCTCAAGAGGCGTGATGGGCCGACATATATGGCCATTTTTGTAGTAGTGATCACATGTACATCAACAGATGCACATCATCACATACACATTAATAATGTCAAATCACTTTTCCAATATTGCCAATTTCATAATAAAGCTAGTTTTTCAGCACATGATCTTGCAAGAAAAAAAAGGAGAGGTGCAAGAAAATCAAAAGAACTCAATTGCAGTTGTGTACTGACATTCTTTTAGTTATAAGAAAGAAACATCAAGGTAAGAAACATATAAAAAACTCTAAACACCACTACTACAGAAAGAGTCATCAGTGCCGGCTAAAAAAACACTATCATGACGGTTTTTGAACCAGCACTGATTACTCGATATTGGTTGTCCATGACTTTCAGTATTGATTTATGAACCAACACTGATAATGAGTATCAGTGCAGGTCCATAACAAAAAACCGACACTGATATTCAGACTACCAATACTGATTTGTGTGACAAGATGGAACTTGTATGGAGACTATCAGTGCCGGTGTTTTGTCATGAGCTGGCATTGATGGCCCCTCCCCCTATACAGAATCTAACTGTTGCCGACAACAACACAAATATTGTCGCATACAACACATACAACAAGATAAACATGCATTCAAGTTTCACATGCACATATAATCATCTCAACACATATAATCTCACATACATACACAATTCATTCACATCTCATCTCATTCATGCATACTGGTTATTCACTAAAATTCATAACTAAGACAAGTTTGAAACATAATTTCATATTTAACACAAGTACGCAACAAAAAGGTAAGAAGCGATGTCATTCAAGTTTTCTTGTTAACCGAAGACCCTGAATTATGCTTTTTGCCTTGAGAAGAATCAGGTAACAAACTTCACAGGGTAACTGCAGGGATGGCGTCCGAACAACACCATTTGAAAACATGGTACTGACCGGACTCTGGAATGACTTTGTCATTGATGAACCCGTAGAGTTGTTCCTAAAGTGCAATGATTCTCTACGGCATGAGGATACCTGTATCCAGCTCGAGTTCTTGCAATTAAAAGAATTGAAGAAATAAATCCATTTGAACATGAGTCGGAACAGAAAATTAGCCATCAATATGTATACCACTTACCTCAGCATCGGTAATGCTACTATAATTGTTTTTAGTGAATCCATGCATGAAGTCACAAACATATTAGCCACATAAATTGTTGCCCTCAATTTGAATCCTACAAGGAAAATTGGTTGCGACTCTCTAGTCCTTCCGGTATGAAATGTGGCGTCCATTCCTCTTGACGTAGCATATAGACACCTTGTACGTGTGTGATTATTAACCGTAACAAGACTTAGATTCAATCAATTCGAAGTTTACTAAAGCATTAATGAAATGATTAGTTTACCTTTATAGCAAGTCTATGAGGGATTGGTAGTGTTCAGTTCGATTTCTTCTCACGTTGAAGACAACAATACTGCTAAGGTCTGTCTGGATGACAAAGAGGGCCTAGTGAAAACAGCACATATGTCACCGTAAGTAATTAGACCTAAGTCCTAACATTGTGTTGCTCAAAAAGAGTAGAACAAACATGGAGGGAAATACATACCCAAAGTTGTAAGGTAAAAATATGTATCTCTTTAATTTATTTTCATTGGGTCAAGGAATCCTACTTCAATGATGCCCTTTTGACTGCATATATGTATCTCCATTCTACATACATAAGAAGTTAAGACATTTAATCTAATGGTACAAGAATATATACTATGAATTTTACATATAAGACACTATGAATTATACGTATAAGACAATTACAGAGTCCACAAACTTATGAATTGAATGCCAAGGGCATATTGCTGATACCATTGATAAATTACATCGAAATGAATCCAGACTTTGCCATCCTCGTGGAGAAAATCACTATGATTGTATTTGAACACAAACATTTCTCTACCGGCCTTTGACTGTTTCATGTACCACGTATGGATTCTCCGCATTTGGGTTGATAACTCCGACAGGGACTCGACCAGTTGTTCATAAAGCTTAAATTGCCATCTAGGTTTTGCTTTTTCAACCTTGGACTTGTTGTCAAGTGCTTCTTTTGTGATTCCACCGTCATGAAGAAAGTTACTTTCTAATTCTTACTATTATTCTAGCGCTCTTTGTTTTTTCACCTTCTCACATGATGCTTCTCTCAACTGTTTTTTACCTATGATGCGCGCGTAGTTAGATTTTGGCGATGGTTCCACAGGTCTGGCCACATTCTAAAGAAACTTGGCAGTCGTTGCTGGATTGATAGCACTCTTCTCAGGCTCAGTACGTTTGATGTGTGCAGTGACACTAGCATTCACTTCTCTTCTGATTTCCTCATTAGTTTTATCACAAGGCAAAAGAGATGCCAGCTTCTTAGATGCTACCTACCTCTTCTTAGCTGGTGCTCACAGCTGTGATGAAGTTGATTTCTAAGATGGCATCGACTTTTGAGATTGTGCAAGTGCATTGGCAGTGACAGCGAAGAGGTTGGAGATCTTCTTGCTGGCTATGGAGGCGATGGCGGAGGAGGTGGAGATCTTCTGGGTGGGTCCGATGACTCTGAACTAGACCCAGACTCATCTATGTCTTTGCCAAACACTATGTCACGCTTGCGCCACAGAATGTAATGGCTTACATTTTTTGAGAGCCTCCTTTCCCCACCTCTCCAGGGTAATCTAGTTTACATTTACAGTACGCATGTATTACGCTGTTCATGTGTACCCTAGCGTATCCCAGTGGTATCGGGCGGCTATTGAAGAGAGTCTCTTCCACCCATTGCCCAGCTAGCCCCCTTATCACCATGGTGGGAACACCTAAGGTGGGCACGATAAGCTTGCACAGTGTGCTTTCTGTGATATCGTCCACGGGGTGACGGAAAGACTTCTCTTGGAAGCCTTGTGAACGCGCAGCTCCTTCGATTATCACCAGTGCTTGTCATCAAAGCATTATCTGTAGTGACAAACTGCTCCTGCTTGGCTTGCTGAATAACTACTGCTCCTTTGGCGTCTATCATCCATCTCTCCTCTCCAAGTTCTTCTTTTAGAAGGGTCATCAATTCTGGCATATTTTCTTTTCTTCGTTTCTTTTAAGTGTTGGTGTTTTCTTCGAATCCGACCTTCTAAGGCCTCAAACCCTTGCAAGTAGTTCTTCTAAGGTTAGCTCGTCGTTCTCCTTATCTTTCTGGAAAGAGCTCTAAGAACACTAGACATGGGTGTCTCTAATCTTCTACGTAACTTCCTATTCTCATTCGCTTTTGAAGCATAAGTTTCTATCAGTCGCAAGAGTCACCCCTCTCCCATACAAATAGTTCTTCACTCGTGGAATCCACTCAGTCGTCACAGGTGTGACACCACTTTTTGTTACATCTTTTCCATCTTCTCCCACTCATCAAGTTTTCTCATGTACCCACACGAGCCGGTTCTGTGGGGTATAAGTTCTTCTTGGAGTTGGCCTTGTTTGCTTCACTTATCTTTTTTTCTTCCTCTGAATCCCTGTACTTCACGAAATCATTCTAAAAATCTTTCACCGTCGAATAATCATCCCAGTCTGGCACTCGACCATTCAAGTGATAATATATGTACACTTTACCCTTAAAATTCTTATAAATTCTACCCATTATGACTATGGCATGATGCTTCGCTATGGCCACATTGCATCCTTCAGGGTATTCGAACTTTTGTGACAACTTGCCCCACATAAATTCCTCGATGCTATCCGAAACCAGCCACTTGTCATATTGTTTGCTTCTCCATGTTCTATAAGTGATTACGACGCAGTCCCTTAAGATACACCTGCATGCTATCTTGAACGGCCAGAGTACATCTAAAGGTTTTATGGACTCCCCGGCTGAATCGACCTCCGTGATATGACAAAACGTCCCTTAAGCATCTTGCTAGGACCTCAACCATACCTCAGTTCTTTGAACGACTGACCCACCGGTGTATCATCAGTGGTCAGACCCTCCTAAGCATCATCGTCAGGTTGATTCAAGTTGAGGTATGTACTTGGGCTACCGCTTCACTCCGAAGCATCATCCGAGGCTGGATCCTGGTCAAAGGAGGGGTCTTGTATTGGAGGGCACGTCCGTGGACGGTGACTTGATTTTGTACGTACCGTTCTTACATAAAAATTCCATCTATTCAAATTTCTTGCAGCTGGGACCATGCTTATCCCCATGAAGTTATAGTTTTCACTTAATAAACATAGTTCACATCATTAATAGAAACGTGGATGACGAAAAGGTAATATGAATGCTAATGATTCAGTTAAGGACAAATAATGTGAAGGCAGAATTCTTAATAAACTTGACATTTACTAGCTATAACAATTTGATAGAACGACTAAAATAATTTAGAAGTAAACTACTTGAGGTGACAGTTTAAACTTTAAAAATGCTACATGTAGCGCTCAACTATTATTGTTCGTTATGGCTTTCACCTCCTGACTAGTTTCCAAAAGAAGGAAGCTATGTTGCACATTGGTCACTACCAAAGCAGAATCAATATTTTGTTCTGTTTTTTCTTTTAAATGTTTACTAACTAGATTCTCTAACTATATACTCAATGTACCTCAAAAAAAAACTATATACTCAATGTGATACAGTTACAGTATTGATAAATCATTTAACCACATAAATTATAATCTGATTATAAATCTTAAAAGTGTAGCGTTTGCTAGGCCTATTCAGGAAATGGAGGCAGGTTGTGTGAATATGACGTCAGCAATCTCATGATCAGGGTAGTCTTAGCCAATTTTCAATATTTCTAAGAATTTTTCTAATTTACTAGTGTTTATTCGATGCAATAGATAGCAGGGCGCAACATGATTGCACTCCTTTTTTAGCCTGCAAGTCTCATATGTACATACATTGTATTCTTGTGAAATCCTTAAAAAAATTCCTAAACTCTAAACAGGGCCAAACAAAATAAATTGTATTACTTTCCACCACTTAGATAGTAAACAATACGAAATGGTTGATAAGTGTGGTGTATTAAGTAAGGCATTATGATCCCAGTAAAGCTCTTCTTATGCTTCTGAGAGAAACCTCAAAAGGAAAAACATAAAAGGGTTCTGAGATACATATGCTTGGCATAAGGCATATCAGCACGATACATTTTTAAAGATGTTCTTAGCACAATCTTTTGGCAATAATCAGATATAATTGAACTAATAAGTGTTCCTTTTTGTTTAGCTGGAGGCAACAAGATAAGATTTTCACGATTGAAAGCACTGTCCTACAGAACATCATGTGCTGATGATTATCCTCGATGAGAGATTTTTGCATATTAGCCGTGGACAATGGAGATGACTATAGCGCAAAACTGTCAAAATATCAAATTGTATAGTATAGAAGCTTTTATTTAGCTCTCCTAGTGCCCTTCTTATGGTAAGAAGATCAAAAGATGCAGAAAAAGTTCATTAATTTAAGTTACTGCTGTAACATAAGCTGTCAATTAAGTTAACCACCAATACATGAATTTTTTATATATAGAACATTTCAGAGAGTATAAACCAGGAAACTTATCATTTTTTATTTTTTCAAAATAATTAATAATGGAATTTACAGAATCATTGGTTTCCTTTAGCTTTGGGTACTAGGATCAAGTCAAACACCAATAGAGCTTCTACTTAGCGATGCAAGCGGGGCGGGCTTGTAGGCTTTTGAGACCTTCTTAATCATAATTGTAGTTATATTTTTTATATTCATTTTTTACTAGTAGATGAAAAATAAAGTAGCATGCAAACTCTTATGTGGGCTAGTGGGCTGTCCGCTTACATCCCTACTTCTACTTATTATCTTAAAGAAACTGGTTCTGTCAGTTGATTAGCAACAAAAAAATTATTTGCTACGCGTTCCGTTCTCTCTCAAATATTTTTCACACGCATGGGAGGTGATGGTTGTAGTGACTGTGCGCATTGGTTGTCTTTCCACATAAGTTTCCTTAATGGGAACGGTTACCAAATTTTGACAGTATTGCTTTTTCATGTAGCCGCCGATATATGTTCCCGGGAGCTACATATAATTGAGTTCTGATTGAATTCATGGCAAAAAAATATATATATAGTACACTCAGAAACTATTGTCACTAAATTAAATGAGGCTGAAACCCGACTACAACATATTTTGCTTCATTTGTAGCTGCATTTCACAATCAAATAGGGAACAAATATGCAAGCTGTAATGTAGCAAGAGGATGTGAGCAGGGCTCTTTCATATTGTCGTACAAAGATAACTGGGGAGCACAATGATTAGAAATGATGGATTTAACTAGAGTCCTCAATCATCTTTGCACCACTCCTCGACAACGGCAGGGTGAGGGGGTCTGGGGCCAATACATGAAAAATTTAGTGCTAACTCCTCTCAAAATTTCAAGTGAGAAATAGATGTTCCCTTCTTTTGGCATCATCGATGGTATGATGGATGCACACCAATAGATTTTGCCCCTCACCTTTGTACACTAACGGGTGGCTCACGCAATTGCACGACTATTATCAGTGCATGTATTGTTGTATTTTTGTGGCTTTAACATAAATTTGTCCTTTACCTTACCATCACTCTTATTTTTGCCTGCTCTTTGACAGACATAATTTAAACCTAAGTCTACCATAACAACATTTTCATCTATTCAGGCACTATATTGTCATCTCTTTGCTCTATTTTATATAGGTTATGCTCCGTAAGCACTTATTCTTCTTTTTCTTTGTTGTTCCAATCAAATAACTTTTGTTTTTATTTCGTATGAAGCTTCAGTCAAGTCTAATCTCCTGCAGTGAAGATCATAAGCGATCATTGTTCGTCTCTCCGAAACCTATTGATAAGGAATGTGTTCAAGTGTATGGAATAATCAAACCTTTCACATATTTGTCAGCATAGCATTGGATGATTGATTCCTCTCTTTCTCCATGGCCTGCTTCCCATAACTGGCCTTACTAAAAACTTACAAAATGATAATATTACGTAAATTTCTAGTTAACTGCTGACTTTCTTTGATAGCTCACTCAAGAGGAAGAAAAGCTCCCTTGAGTATTTTACTTGAAAACAAACCACTTGAGTTGTAACCAAAATAGAACCTGACAAGGCAAAAGGAATACAACTAAGCAGGATAACTGGATTGAACTAGATGCCATAAAGAGTGAAAGTCAAATCCATTAACCCAGAGGCAAGAGATTCGGAGATAGAAGAGAGTAGGACCACTTCGAATTCAATGTGTTAAACATAGTGCGAGTTAGACATATCCCTCTTGTCAAATAGGGAAAGAAGAGCCATATCGCCTAAAGAGTGCTAGAATGTAGTGAAGGTTACACTCTATCATCTTCGCGGAGTGCGGACTGTGCCTTTCCCTATCGCCTTCCTAACGCCATGACCTTAAACTACACGGTTCAAGCCTAGTGCAACGGAGCCTGCATTCTCCCATACCCTTTCACTCCCATGTTCTGCTCTGCACATTAATAGCTTCGTTGGTGTTGTTTGTCGCTGCTAGAGGTTGCAGTGCCACCATCAGCAATTCGTGGGCTACTCTTGCTTTGCTACCTAGCTGACGCCATGACAGTGAGCAATGGGGTTCAAGCCCGCTGCAGCAGCGCTTATATCCTTCCCTACCGATCCTTATCTCCATTGATGTTGGTGGTTGCACAGGTCACTAGGCTTCTCTTTTTTTGTGCATCCACCTTGGTATTCCGTCAGTGGATGCGTGGAATGAGCCCATCTCCTGCTTCAACACCACTACGCGTTGTGACATCCTTAGCGTCAACTTCAACTTACTGCAAAGTGGGTAACAACATTGGCCAGTTGAACTGCCAGTCGATCTATGTCATTCATGAGGGAGAGAAATAAGTTACATTTTTTTCTTTGAGCGGAGGCTTGTTTCTTTTTCCATGATCTAAAGAGATTGGTCATCCTCTTGTATCAGGTCTTATCTCCTTTTATTTCTTTTTACCCCTCTCGTATTGGGCCATACTTCTATTTTTTAATTAGATCATTTAAATTGCAAATTTGATTTCTTAAATGCATGCAGTGTGCAACGAACTTATGTATTAATTAATAAAATTATGTTGTCTTTTTTGCCAGAATGTGGCTTCAATTTTTAATAATGGTAGAGATGGGTAACAGAGAAGCATATATAGGGGTATTTTGGGTTTATTTTTTCGTAATGGCAGTGGTGGGTAATTTATAAACATGTATATGGCCACTTTGCTTTCCTTTTTCTCTGATGAATGTGGTAAATTCAAGCACTAGCAACCGCACAATATTGCACACATGTGAAATCAATAATATTGTGACGAGGGCCAAATATTTTCAAAGAAAAATAATAATTAAAAAACAATAATTTGAGGATGCATTCCTAAAGCTTCTCAACTTAAGATAGCGAAAGCATACCTGTTGAGACCGAGATCCCAGACAATATGGACCTTCTGTTACGGGAATGTCGAAAGGTCCTCAGGGTGACACGTGTTTGGGGTGGAATAGTTTATCGATTCCTCTTCCGGGTACAGTATGGTCCTATTTATAGCCCATACTCGATCACTCCAGGCGTGGTTTACAAGTCCTACCCCTTTACCTGCTACATTCTTGGAATATCCGGGAGTATTATGGTACAAGTGAGCAAGTGAGCATATTTACATAATTACAACTCTGCCCCGAACGACCAAAGCGGGCCCTATTGTCCCGCCGTGATCTTCGTCTCCAAAGCTCCGTTGAAGTCTTCTCCGTTCCGTCGTCCGTCCGATGGCTTTCGGCCCCCGAGCGAAGGTCGGCTTCTACCTTTGCCCACCGCGATCACTCAGAACCACTGGCACGGACTTCATCCTTCGGTCGAAGGCTCGCCTTCGTCTTCGCCGGCACGGGAAATCGAGGCTACGGGCGCTTACACCCTTCAACCGATGGAACTTCGTAATCTTCGCCACCTTCAGATGAGGTCCCTGAAAAGAAATTGCAATGACAAGCATGCGATCTTTCCAGTAGACTTCGAGCTACCCTCCGAAGAGGGGGGGTGGGAGATCATCTCCAACAGTAGCCCCCTACTGGTAAGGTTTATCTTCGATGGGCCGAACCTGTAGTCTGTAAGATGTATCTCAACACCGTCCCCTTTGGCCTCTCGATGTCTAATGTGGTAGATACACTACGTTGAAATTGGTTTTTTTTTAGCATGTCCATGCGGCCCCTTGGTAACTGTATCGTTGATATGCATTTAATGTCCTCGATGTGTACCGAAGCATAATTTTTCTCATCGATTCAAGTTCCAATGCGCGCATTTTTAACCGTCGCCCCCCTTGCTATAAATATCTCCCCGCGGTCACTTGTTTTTACCACACCTTTACTGAAGCTTTCGCTCTCGTACGAAGCCTCTTACGGTCTTCTGAGTCTTTCTCGGACGAAGCCCCCTTTCAGCTCTTCGTGTAATTTCCTGTTTAAGGCATCCCCGTTGAACCAAATGGCACAAAAGGCCAGGTCTTCTCGTCCAAGGTGGATGACGAAGTGTTAGCTAGCCTTATGAAGGAGGGGTTGATTAACGATGTTTCCAAAGTTCGGCTCCCCGGCGAGCAGGAGACACCAGAGCCCACTAATGACGAAGCGGTTGTATTTGTTCATTATTTCTGAGCGGGTCTTCATCTACCATGCGATGATATGGTTATTAAAGTGCTGAAGTTATTTGAAGTTTATCTCCACCAGCTGACGCCCAATGCGATAGTAAGGATGGGGCTTTTCGCTTGAGTCGCTCAGTCAGAAGGAGTGAAGGCATCCGTGAAGGCCTTCGCTGCTGCTCATCGTCTTCATCACCAACCAAAACCGGTCTTCGCCCAGGGAGTCCAGAGCGAGGCTCATTACGGTTGTTTGAGCTTCGCGTACCACACTGGATTAACTACGCCTGTCGTCGTGTACAAGAACAAATGGCCGAGCGACTGGACTCAGTGGTGGTTCTACCACAAGGTGGATGCTGAAGAGTTTCTTGTGTCGAAATGTGAGGAGGTCAGGGGAAACTGCACGCCAGACGTGCGGTTGAAAGCATCCCAACAGACAGCTCTCGAGGCCTTCGCCAGGTGCACAAAGTATCTATCCACCCGTGACCTGGTAGAGAAATTTATAGCTGCTGGGGTTTGGCCCCTTAGCCGGGATTGGAGTATCCTGGAATTTGGGGAGAAAGGGCCCGAGGTGCTTTGCCGACCTCGTCCTCCTGTGCATGGCTTCACGGGTATACAATTATTTGTAAAACATCCATATATAATTTTTAACTTCAGCAGCATTTGCTTACGCGTATTGATCTTTTTGAGACTTGTCGATGTCCGAAGTTGAGGCCAGAGCTATAATGCTTGTTAGCAAATTTACACCGGGCGAAGCACAGTTATGCGCCGAACAAGGCCTCGTTCGAAGACTCAATCGAGTCTTGGAATACAGGGGCCTTTCTTACCGGGAAAGGCCGAAGGCTTGCGCAGTACTGCAGGGTACCGAAGATGGCTCTCCGGTAGAAGATGTCGGCGAAGAGGTTGTCGCTGGCCCTCTAAAGAAAAGGAAACAGTCCGAGCAATCACCGCAGGGTGGTCGAAAGAGGCCACGTGAAGTTGCCTCCGATGTTTCCCAAGAGGAAATGTCTCTGGAGGGTTCGGCCACGCTGCGCAACGTGCCCAGGCGGGAAACTCCAGAAGGCACCCAGGAGGCCCGGCCTCTGAAGTCATTGTTTTGCTCTCGCGTGGACCTCCCCACCCTGATTCTGAGTGACGACGAGGAGTTAACAAAGACAGGAACCATCCTCGAGGCTACCAACCAGGAAACCAAAATCGAAGGAGCTGAAAATATTGAAGTGGTAGCTTATTCTTCACTATCGTCGCCTCTGAGTTCCTCTTCCAGGACTGAGGCATTGATCCCAAGCGCACCACGCCGTGGTGGAAAAGGGTTGATGGTCTACGGTGGGCTACTTGATGCAAAGACCATAGCGCCCGAGGTGTTCAAGGCTTCTTCCTTCGAACCAAGCGCCGAGGAGGTCAATGACACAAAGAAGATTTTTAGTACCTTCGTCCTCCCCAAGCTTGAAATTTTGCTCGGTCGGAAGCCCATCAACGAACTTCTCGACGCTTCCGACTTGGCAATTGCGAAGGTATACCAGCATGTTCCATTATTATTGTTGTGTCCTTATGGTAATTGCTCATATCCATGTGACATCCCAGGCTCTCCTTATATCGCGGGCTCAGCGCAAGTAGGCAGAGTAATCTGAAGCCCGTGCCCGGAGCGCAGACGCACAAATTGACATGCTGCAGAAGCATGCCGAGAAAGCTGAAGGCCAGAAACACGAGTTCTCACGCTGAGCGAGGTAAGCTAAGTCATGCTTGGAACAGGTTGAGAAGGAACTCAGTGCCCTTCACTCGAAGAAGCAAGTGGCTGAAGAGGAGGTGAAATGTTTGCGCCAAAACCTACAATCCTCTGAGGAGCAAGTATGTAACCTACAGGCGCTTTGCGCCTCAGAGAGTGCTAAGGCACAGCAGCTGCAAGGCGAACTGAGCGAGGCGAAGGCTCTCTCCGAAGATGCTCTGAACGTGCTTGGGGAGCTCGAGCCGAAGGCTGTCACTGTGTGCGAAGCTATTAGCAATACCTTCGAAGGTATTGGTGCCTCAGCAACGCCCCCAACAATCGATCTTGTCAGGCTGGGCGGACTTATAGGTTGGATTAGTGAAACCAGCGGGAGCCTTCTCCCAGCCGCTCAGCTGTACAACGACTTCTGTGCGATGGTTGCTGCCCGGAGTCTTGTGCAGTCAATTGAAATGACAGGCTGCGACCATCATACCGCGCTTCAAAAGCTTACCTTCTGGTACCCGACGGACATGTCAACTTCGGTCGTCATGAGGGCATCGAAGACCACCACCCGATCGTTTACCACCAACTATTGGTGCAAACAAGGTCGCGAGCTCGCCCTCCGAGAGGCGGAGATGAACCAGCAGTGAGTACGTTGCCTCATATTGCTTGTTTTGTTGTCTTTTTGGTTGTACCATACATATTTCTTTTATGAAATATTTCTTTTGCAGGCAAAGGCGAGGGATGATCCCTCGTCTAAAGCTACAACCGCGGCAGCCGAAGATACCAGGAAGGTGGGATGATTCAGTGTGAAGCGTCCTTTTGTTTTGAGTTTTCCTTTTACGATGAGGCAATGTATTATACATTGGCAACGTAATATATTCTACATTTGTTATGAAATGTTCTTGACTTGTTGTGCTCCCTGTGCAGGTCCTCCCTTCGGACACTACGCAGGTAGCCAAAGAGGTTGTCCCCCTTATCATGATGAGGGACAATTTGTTTGTGTCTTGGTCTTGCTGGGAGTCTTTTCGCCGCCGTCATCCCGATGTTGAGCTTGAGCGGTATTGGCATGCGAAGTGTAAAGCATACGATGCTATGAATACTAGGACCAAAGCGTTTTGGAAGTCTTTTAGCCCTTCGACGCTAGTTAACCGCCGAGCTGAGCGCGACTTGCGCCGTACCGCACGCGGAGACGTCGGGGGTCCGGCTATGCTCCTTGAGCCGAAGATTGAGCCCGAAGATGACGACGAGCTTCCACGTCGCCGGCCGCAACATTGCTATTGCCATGGCCCCTCTTCGCAACTAGTTGAACACACCGGAGGCGAAGATGATCTTCGAGCGCCTCCGTCGACTTTGACTCATGTTGGGTCCCCATTGGCCCCAACCATGCATTTTTGTGCAAGTGAAGGCGTAGCTTTTTAGTTTGCTTTTAGTCAGTGGTATAAGGATTTTATTGATCCTGATGTTGACCGCTTTGCGGAATAAATTTTGCATTTACAGTATTACTTCTTTCCTTTTTTTTGGCACTTCGGCGGCATCGCTCTTGAAGTGACATTGGCGTTTCACGATATTTTCGGATGTTAGGAATGCCTTATCTCTCACTCGAGCGGGGTTATCTTCGGCAAATGATATTCTCGATTATTCATGTGGGGCGTCGCTTTGGCAATGATGTATTGAATAACGCCGTCCCCACCTATTTTTCGTCGTAGGTACCTGCGCCTGCCACAGAACAGCTTTTTCGAAAACGCCGTCCCCCCCCCCCCAATTTTTGGTCCCGGGTAACTTCGGCTGATAGAAATTTATTTTGTTGAACAGATGCTCTTAAGGCAGTTGTTTTAGGTTTCTTTTTTCCTTTGGTACGGGGACAGACACTCTTAGCCCCCAGCTTTAGCTCGAAGTGTGTCACCTTTTCTTAGGTCGAGCGACACTTCGGCTTCTCTTCCGAAGGTTTGTTTTTCCTTCGGTGCGGGGGCAGGTACTCTTAGCCCCTGACTTTGGCTCGAAGTGCGTCTCCTTTTCTTAGGTCGAGTGACACTTCGGCTTCTCTTCCAAAGGTTTGTTTTTCCTTCGGTGCGGGGGCAGGCACACTTAGCCCCCGACATTGGCTCGAAGTGCGCCGCCTTTTCTTAGGTCGAGCGACACTTCGGCTTCTCTTCCGAAGGTTTGTTTTTCCTTCGGTGCGGGGGCAGGCACTCTTAGCCCCTGACTTTGGCTCGAAGTGTGTCTCCTTTTCTTAGGTCGAGTGACACTTCGTCTTCTCTTCCAAAGGTTTGTTTTTCCTTCGGTGCGGGGGCAGGCACACTTAGCCCCCGACATTGGCTCGAAGTGCGCCGCCTTTTCTTAGGTCGAGCGACACTTCGGCTTCTCTTCCGAAGGTTTATTTTTCCTTCGGTGCGGGGGCAGGCACTCTTAGCCCCCGACTTTGGCTCGAAGTGCGTCTTATTTTCTTAGGTCGAGCTACACTTCGGCTTCTCTTCCGAAGGTTTGTTTTTCCTTCGATGAGGGGGCAGGCACTCTTAGCCCCCGACTTTGGCTCGAAGTGCGTCGCCTTTTCTTTGGTCGAGCTACACTTCAGCTTCTCTTCCGAAGGATTGTTTTTCCTTCATTGCGGGGGCAGGCACTCTTAGCCCCCGACTTTTGCTCGAAGTGCGTCGCCTTTTCTTAGGTCAAGCGACACTTCGGCTTATCTTATATATATATATATTGTTTCTTAAGGTCAAAAGTGTACGTCTTTTTTTGTTGACACTTTGCACCTCTATTTGCGGTCCACTTGCGGCCCTTCACTCGTCGATTGGTGCATCACCCCGCTCTTAGGCTGGCGCAGTTCGACGACGAGCTACCAATACTCGGAAGAAGCAATATTTTCTGGGGGTACTACTATATTGATGTTTACAAGGGTTCCTGCATCGTTAAAAACCTCACCCCCGAACGAAGGAGTCCCCCTGTGAGGAAAAGAGTGCAGTTCCCGTAAAATTTGATTACATGAAAGGAAAAATTGCATAAAAAAAATTACACAAGAGCCTTCGCCTTGGTCGCCATCGCTGTCATGTGTAGAACCTGTGAAGGTTGTCCGCATTCCAAGTATGTGGAAGCTCCTCCCCCTCCATATTAGCCAAATGATACGAGCTGGGTCTTAGCGACCTTTTGACTAAGAAAGGACCGTCCCATTTGCTCTGTAGCTTTCCCACTAATGATGTATTATCGAATCTTCATATCACCAAATCTCCAGGGACGAAGTTCTTTTCGGATATATTCTTGTCTCTCCATTTTCTTGTCTCCTGTTGATATCTGCCCAGATTTTTGGTGGCTTGCAATCTCATTTCCTCAAGGGCGTTCTTTGATGATGACTCTTCGCCTTGCCCTGGTTCATTCACAACCCTAAATGATTTGTTTTTGCATTCCTCTGGTGTCATTGCCTCTTCGCCTAAGAGGAGGTGAAAGGGCGTGAAACCGGTTGGTCTTGCTACCGTTGTTCTTAATGACCATAATACTTTAGGCAACTCTTTGACCCATTTCCCTTTTGCCAGTCCCTGCAGGCGCTTCGCGACACCAGCGAAGATGATGCCGTTCATTCTCTCGACGGCCCCATTAGACTGTGGGTGGTATACATATGCGAAAATCACTTTGATCCCCAGACCTTCGCAAAAGTGCCTGAATCCTGCACTATCAAATTGAGTGCCATTGTCTACTGTTACTTCACGCGGGACTCCGAAGCGACGTATGACATTCTGCCACAGGAATTTCTGTATATTTCTTGATGTTATGCTTATGAGTGGCATGGCCTCCACCCACTTGGAGAAGTACTCAACCACAACGATGGCATATCGCAAATTTCCTGGAGCGGTCGGCAGTTGGCCAACAATGTCAATTCCCCACCGTCTTAATGGCCAAACCGATGGATTTTGCTGTGTCTTCGCCGAAGGTCTGTTTGACCCCTTCGCCTAGAACTGACACTGTTGACAACTTCAGACTATGTGATCCGCATCATTGACCGTCGTCAGCCAATAGAAGCCATGTCTGTACTTTTCCAACTAAAGCTCGTGTACCCGTATGCAAACCATACAGTCCACTGTGAATTTCTTTTAGTAGATTATGTCCTTCTTCCTGGGATATGCATCGCAACAATGGTGCACAGACTCCGGCCTTGTACAGATTGTCTCCCACAATTTTGTAGTTTCTAGCTCTCTGGGCCATACGCTTTGCTTCAACATGATCCTCGGGCTTGTGGTGACCACGAAGATAAGCCAATATCAGCGAGCGCCAATCTTCGCTTTTGATCATAGCAACCGAACGTGATGGCTTCGAAGTGTCTTCGGCGGCTGGTTCAATCAGCTTTTGGTAGAAAACATCTGATGGCATAGGCAGGTTTTGCGCAGCAGCTTTGACTAGCTCATCTGTTTCGAAGTTATCATTTCTCGATATACTCTTGACTGTGAACCCCAGGAAGTACTTTTCCATTCTCCGTACTGTTGCTCTATACTTAACCAGTTCTGGATCTTTTGCCTGAAACGCCTTGTCAATTTGTCTTGCTATTACCTTTGAGTCTGTTTTAACAAGCACCCTTCGGGTGCCCAAAGCCTTCGCCTTGCGAAGTCCGAGGAGGACTGCTTCGTACTCCGTGGTATTGTTTGTAGACCGGAATTCTAATCTGGCGGCATATCTCAGCTTTGCGCCCGAAGGTGAGGATAATATTGCCGCCACGCCTGTTCCTATAGCTCCCCAAGCCTCATCGCAATATGCGGTCCAGACCGGTTCTGACGGTTCTTCTTTCGGGGCTTCGGTTAGCAGAGTCCATTCCGCTACGAAGTCTGCTAACGCTTGCGATTTCAACGATGTTCTTGCCACAAAAACAATCATGAATGGGGCGACTTCTGCGGCCCACTTTGCCATTCTTCCTATGGCTTCTTTGTTCTCAAACATGTCGCGAAGGGGAAAGGAAGTTGGTACTGTGATCTTGTGAGCTGTGAAGTAATGGCGAAGCTTGCGGGATGCCATGACTAGTGCATATGCTACTTTTTCCAATTCTATGTACATCTTCTTCGGGCCTACAAGAGCTTCCAACACATAATATATTGGGAACTATCGTAATTTGTTGTCTTCGTGTCTTTCCTGCACAAGTACAGCGCTCACTACCGAAGGGGATGCCGCTATGTATAATAACAAATCCGCGCCTGGATTAGGGCTGGAAAGTGCTGTGAGCTTCGTCAGATAGTTTTTCAATTCATCAAAGGCTTCTTGTTGCTCCACATCCCATGTGAATGGGTCAGAGCTTTTCAATATTTTGAAGAAAGGTAGACTTCGCTCTGTAGATTTTGCAATGAACCTGTTTAGTGCCGCCAACCTCTCTGCCAAGCATTGTGCTTGCTTTCTATTTTGTGGGGGTTTCATATCTATTATCGCCTGTATTTTTTGGGGTTCCACTTCGATGCCTCTCTTCGACACCAAGAACCCTAGTAGCCTTCTAGATTGTACTCCAAAGACGCATTTTTCTGGGTTCAAACTTAGCCCTGCCCTTCGCAAGCTTCTGAAGGTTTCACGCAAGTCTTCAAGATGTTGGCTCCTTCTGGCACTCTTGACCACTATGTCGTTAACATAAGCTAGGACATTTCGCCCTATTTGTGAACTTAGCACTGTTTGCACCAACCTGGTGAAGGTTGCGCCAGCATTTCGGAGGCCAATGGCATCCTCACAAAGCAGTATATGCCGAAGGAGGTTCTGAAACTTGTCTTCTCCTCATCTTCCTTTGCCACCTAGACCTGGTGGTACCCCGAGTATGCATCTAGGAAGCTTAACATCTCGCAATCAGCCACGGAGTCTACCAGCTGATCAATTCTAGGTAATGGGAAATCATCCTTTGGATAAGCCCTATTCAAGTCTGTGAAGTCGACGCACATTCTCCATTTTGCGTTGCTTTTCTTGACTAACACTGGGTTAGCTAGCCGCTCTGAGTGCAATACTTCATGTATCACTCCGACATTGAGCAGCTTTTTCACCTCAACCTTCGCTGCTTCTTCTCTTTCACTCGAAGCTTTTCTAAGCTTTTGCTTCCTTGCTTCGCCCTGGGATCCACCAATACTGATCTTTAAGATCTTGGTACATCTTGGTACTCCCTGGGTGTATGGAATATGCTGAATCATGAGCTTCCCTTAGAATTGTATCCCGAATAGTTTTTATGTCCGGAACACATATCCTGTGCTTGTACCAAACTGTGCCTTGTTCATCTTCATTGAAATCAGGGGCTTTGCTGACTTTAATGAGCCACTTGATTTCCAAAATCTTTTCATCTTCAAGCTGACCTTTTCTTATATCCTATTCAAGGGTCGAGTCTATTGCCATTGCAACCATCTCGGTGTTATACACCATACCCAGATTCAACCTTTCAAACTCCTTGCATAGCTCGGGACTCAACTCTTGAAGAGTTATTGCATTAACTTGAGAATTTTTTCTCAAAGCATCAGCTACTACATTTGCTTTTCCTGGGTGATAGTTGATTCCCATATTGTAATCTTTGATGAGCTCTAACCATCAGTGTTGCCTGAGGTTAAGATCCGGCTGAGTAAAGATATACTTCAAGCTCTTATGATCTGAATAGATCTCGCATCTCTGACAAATCAGATAATGCCTCCAGATTTTTAGTGCATGAACCACTACAGCTAACTCCAAGTCATGTGTCGGACAATTCTCTTCATGCTTCCTTAACTGCCGAGATGCATATGCTACGACATGACCTTCTTGCATGAGCACACATCCCAAACCTTGTCGGGACGCATCGCAATACACTAAAAACGGCTTCTGAGTATCTGGCATGATCAAAATTGGTGCTGAGGTCAACCTTTTCTTCAATTAATTGAAACTGGCTTCTCGAGCAGCTGTCCACTTAAACTCTGCTCCTTTTTCTAGCAGTTCTATTATTGGCTTCGCTATCTTGGAGAAACCTTCTATGAATCGATGATAGTATCCTGTTAGACCCAGAAAACTACGGATCTCGGACACATTCTCCGGTGGCTTTTAGTTCAGAACATCTCTTACCTTGGACAGATCTATAAACACACCTCCTGCTGATATGATGTGACCAAGGAAGGGAACTTCCTTCAACTAGAACTCACACTTGCTCAATTTAGCGTACAACAGGTTTTCTCTCAGCTTATGCAATACCATCCTTAGGTGTTCCTCATGCTCTTTCTCGTTCTTGGAGTAAACCAGAATGTCATCAATAAATACCACAACAAACTTGTCCAAATACTCAATGAAGACCTTGTTCATCAGATACATGAAGTAGGCTGGAGCATTGGTCAGCCCGAAAGACATTACTGTGTACTCGTACAAACCATAACAACTAACAAATGCCGTCTTTGGAATATCTGAGGCATGAATCTTCAATTGATGATACCCAGACTGAAGATCGATCTTGGAGAACACACATGCTCCTTTCAACTGATCAAACAAATCTTCAATGCAGGGTAGAGGGTACTTATTCTTGATAGTTACTTCATTCAGGGCTCAATAATCTATACACATCCTTTATGTACCATCCTTCTTCGGGACAAAGATAACTGGGGCTCCCCAGTGTGAAGAACTGAGGCGGATAAACCCTTTGTCTAGTAGCTTTTGGATCTGCTCCTTGAGCTCAGCCAACTGATTGGCATCTATTCTATATGGTCTCTTATATATAGGAGCCGTTCCAGGTACTAATTCAATGATGAATTCAATTTCACGATCAGGTGGCATACCTGGCAAATCCTCAGGGAAGACGTCAGGAAACTCATTGACCACTCTGCTATCTTCAACTGCATTGGCTTTGCTTAAACTGGCGTTTATAGCTGACTTTTTCGTGACTTGAAACTCCACCTTAGTACCATCTGTATGCGTCAATTGTACTGACTTTGTAGCGCATCCGATGACTCCTTTGTATTTGGTCAACCAGTCCATTCCTAGAATGATATCGATACGCTTGGACTTCAGAATGAAGAGGTTGGCAAGAAAGTCTACCCCCCTTATGCATATACTTATTTTAGGGCATACATGCTTTGATTCCATTTCTCCTCCAGGAGAACTAACTAGCACCCGATTTTTTATTAATGCTCTTGGCAATTTATATGTATTCATGAACTGATATGATATGAATGAATGTGTAGCATCGGAATCAAACAATACTGTAGCAGGATGAGAGTTTGCAGAAAACATACCCAACACTACATCAGGAGCATCCTGGGCTTCCTCCACTGCAACATGGTTAACTCGACCATGCATCGCGTTCTGGTGAGGCTGCTGCTAATTGTTGCCCTGGGCCGGTGCTTGGTCTTACTGCTTCTTAGGGCACTTGTTGGCAAGATGCCCGAAGTTGTCGCAACTGAAACACGGCCCAATGTTGCTTGACCCTTGGCCTGTGCGGTTCTGCTGTTGAGGCTGATTGTTATTGGGTCGCTGTTGCTGTTGGAAACTAGGGCGAGACTGCTGCTGTGCTGGCTGTGCTGACGGCTTGTATGACCTAACAACCTAATTCTGCATCTTCTGCTACGGCCTCTATTGCTGATTCTACTGCTAGCTCTACCCTCCATGGTGGAACATAGGACCAGTGGCAGGAGGGTTGAAGCGGGGCCAGGTGTTACTGCCAGAAGACTGACCCTGTAGATGGCGCTTGTGCTCTTCTCCCAAATTCTGGCACTTCTTCTCCATTATGAAGGCTCTGTCTACCAGCTTCTGGAAGCTGGGGTACTCATTGGCCGAGAGGGCATAATGTAAACTAGTGTTGAGGCCCTCCAGGAAGCAATCTTGTTTATTTTCATCAGTATCCACGTCATTGGGGGCGTAGCGAGAGAGCTAGGTGAACATGGTGAGGTATTCCCTTACTACCATGGGTCCTTGCTTCAGACTAAGGAACTCCCTCCTGTTCAGCTTTACTTCACCATTGGGGACATGGTGCGCACGGAAGTTATCCCGAAACTCTACCCAAGTGATTTCCTAGGGATTCCCATGAGCGGCAGTGTAAGCTATCCACCACTCTTGAGCTGGTCCAATCAGTTGATGGGATGCGAAGAGAACTTTCTCCCTTCCATTACACTGAGCTATCTATAGCTTGCTCTCAATTGCCTTCAGCCAGTCATCTGCTTCCATGGGCTCCACTGCCTGAGAGAAGGTAGGTGGCTGGGTGCTCAAGAAAGTTCTGAACCTGGACTGCGGTTGCTGCGATGGTGCCTACTGATTTTGAGGTTGCTGATTGATTGCCTGAACCAAGCCCTAAAGAAGGGTCATGACTTGGTGGGCGTACATGAGGGGTGGCAGGGGAGGAAGGTCTCGTTGGTTGGCAGTGTTGTCATTGGTGTTGTCGTTGTTGTTGACGTTGTTTGTGTTGTGTTTGACGTTGCTATTGCGCCTGGTGTTCACTGTCTGTTGGTCGCCAGGGTACGAGCGGGGGAGCATAAGAGAAAAGCAAGGGCAGAAAAACAAGACAAGAATAGAAAAGAATAGAAAGAAAGAACTCCCAACTATTATTATATTATTAAGTGATGAAATATAGAGGGGAAACCCTCACATCACACCAACACTCAATCAAAGATCTAACTCATAGCACGGTTCACACAACAGCCACAAGCAAACACTGGAGCCAACAACACACGAGGCTAAATGATTTATTCAGCTAGGGACATCCTTCTAGCTCGACTCTACTCTTGGCCTGTTGTGCCTAAAAGACCTGCAACATCTGCCTGACGAAGCTTCTTGCGCGGAGGAGAACGCGGCGGTGCAGCCATAGGTACTGGGGGAGCTGGTCAGGGTCCTCTAGTAGCATCTCCTCGATGTGCTGCTGGTGCATAACCTCTAGCTCGTCGAGTGCTCTGTCCAGCTTGGCATACAGGGTGGCGGTGAGGCAAACCTGCTCTCTCAGACGGAGATCTGCTCCATTGCCCACGGACGCGAAGGTTACCTCCAGGCTACTTGATGGGTGCTGCAGGAACTTCTCGAACTGGGTGCGGCTGAGGTCATGTCTGTTCTCCCGGTAGAGAATAGCCAGAGCCTGGCGAGCAGCGTCCACGATCCCCACCTCAAACATAGCTCTGAGGGTGGTGGCGGTGTGGACTCGGCAAACTAGGCGAAGACCATCGTCGGAGGGCTTCTTGAACATGGTCACCTCCACTGACCAGGAGTAACCACATCCTCCAAGTAGAACCCTGACGCCCTTGAAGAGAGGAGCATCGTGGTAGCTGAGACCCTACAGCAGATACCACAGTGTGCGGGCGAAGTATCGGGCAAGCTGTCCGTTAGAGTAGAACTCAGCTGAGGGTTGGTGCCTCTAGACTGCACCAGCAAGAACCCCCACCTCTGGAACCAGCATGCACTTGCGCGGGGTGATCCTCGTGTGGGCCATCTAAAATTTTGAAGAAAGACAGAAATTAGTAACCATTTTGTAAAGAGTAGCAGACGGAGAAAGGAAAAACTGGAAGAAAAACAATTTTGTAAAGGTAGTTTGTACAAACATAAGTCTATAGCACGTCCAGTCTATTTAGGCTGCATCCTACAGTTAACACGGCTCTGATACCAACTTCTGTAACACCTAGTTTTAAAGAAATAAAACCGGGCGCAACACATGTATGCCAGGATCAAGTTTCCATACATGTGCTACATCATCAGTGCATCATCATAGTGCCAATATTACAACATTATTTAACTTATTATAAAAGGACCCGAGGGTCTTAAAGAAAACACAACGGAACGAAAAAGAGGTCTTCAACGCCAGCGGGGCTTCCATCTTCCACAGGCGTCAACCGGGAGCACATCAGCCTAAAACAGTAGCTTCGGGTCAAAGTCGTCCTCATTGAAGGTTGCAGCTTCATATACGGCTTTTGAACAGCAGAAGAATGCAAGGAAGGGAACAACAAGTGTCAGTACAAATATATACTCCACAAGTGGAGGCAAAACATGATATGGGGCTTGAGTCAAGGAACGGCTAAACATGGATAACTGCACTAAGCAACTTATCCTAAGATTCCAACATCAGGCATCCTATTTACTAAGTATGAGGACAGTGCTATATCAAAAGGATTGACTCATCAGATTCCATCTGACTACCAAGACTCACCAGGTAATTCCATTACCCGACTACCCGACCAACCATACCAAACCCAGATCCCAACTAATCCTGAAGAAGTCCAAGCTTGCTCTTGATCGTGAGCACAGCTGATTGATCAGTTTGATACTCTGTAGAATTTGCACAGCTTTCCCCACGAGTCATAATTCTCGTGTTGCTCCATACTTCTGGAGTGTGGAGTCGGGGTCTCACTACAAGACCTTTACAAAGCTCCCACTAGCTTGCAGGCACCCACTGAGGGGGAAACGGTCGGGAAGGGGAAAAAGAAGGGAGGGGATCGCAGTGGTGCACTTTTATTGAAGAATTAATGCGCGGGGAGGCTTCAACTTGAAACGACTGGCAGATTGGGGCGGTCAGGCAGCGGCCAAAGGAAGAGGAAGACGAGCCAGTCGGGCGGGCGGCTCAGCTGGCAGCTTGGGCCTAGCCCACGTGCAAAGAGATTAGGGCGGGGAGGGGGAGCGGCTCGGGTGGGGGAAGCCGGCTCGGCTGGCGGGCCCACCTGTCAGCAAGGGGAGGTGGGGAGAGGCCAGCTTGGGTCCTCGGAGGCCGACTCGGCCTAATGGGCCGGCGCAGGGGTGGAGGGGGAGAAGGCCCATGCGGAGATAGAAAAAGAGAGGGGGAGGGAGGAAGTGGGCTGGGGGAGAAAGGATTCGGCCCGAGAAGCTTTTCCAATTTTTGAAATGCTTTTCTTTTCATATTTTATAGCAAATTCAAAAGGGGTTTAAATGAGCGACTTCTAGCGAATTTTTGCAAACTTTTTCACGCATAAAAATCTATTACAACTACGACGACATGAATTCAACAAGCACAATTATAACCTATGGCCAATTAAATTTAGAAATTAATTTTTTCCATCTAAATTGAATAAAATACAACTCCTATTTAATTTAAGCAAAATTTTAAATTATTGCAAAAGTTGAAATTTATGGTGTTACATCGTGCCCCTCTGCATCACACACCATTTGGTCCCATTCTCCACGAAATCCACGTAGTCATCATTGAATCCTAATATGTCTGCGTCCCTAAGATGATCATCCATATCACTGGCTGATGGGAGTCCTTGATCTGTACTGCCATATAGGAGGACCTAATCCATTTCCCCTTTGTTAAGGTCTTCCTCACCGTGTTTGTTCCAAACATGATATCTCGCTTTGAATCCACGCCTTAACAATTGATCGTACACATTGTCAGGTTTTGGGAACTTCTTCTCATTCTTGCAATCACAGCATGGACACCAAATTGCCATTTTACCCTGACCTTCCATATCCGCCACCATGACACTCAAGAAAGACTTCACCCCACTTATGTACTTGTTACAAGTACGGCAATCAAGGTACATCCAACTTTGGTCACCATCTACAAATTGAAAAAAATACTAATTCTAAATAGAAATGACAGAGAAGGTAGAATAAGTATAAAGTTTCTAACTCAATTTAACTAAATTAAGTGTATACGTGTGTTCTAGTGATATTCAAGACAACAATTAACATCCAAATATGATACATGTTATCTATGGTGAAGGATCCTAGCTAATTTCTAATAGGCAAAGATAGGTCCTAATCCCATTCGAGGATATATGGCCCGAGTAGGTTTTCATGCTCTTGTACGGTTTTGGAGAAAATTTTGGTAGTACCTCCCCGTTGTACTTCAAATACACATCTCGACAACAAGCCGAGAGGGTGTGTATCTAGAGAACAACATGGAGACACCACTGAAATTCTCTCAAGAACCATACAAGAGCATAAAAACCTACTACTCGGGTCACATATCATCGAACTGTCCAAAATACATGGATAATTTGAAAGTATCTTCTTATAAATATGATGAGTTACCAAGTCATATTTATAATCAAACACTCCAGAACGGGAGATGTAGGTTATGCATGTACACTAAGGGGGACAATCCACATATATCAACATCTGAAAGAAGGAGCAAAATTGTTGATTGCAACTCAAATCCTAGAATCCACCATGCATATATGAGCTAGAGGAGGAGGAGAGGGAGGAGTCAAACATTCAAAGGCCAGGGAAAGACAACAACTTCAAATCACCGAGATTTGATTTGGCCTCAACAAAATCACCAAAAATCGCCCCTTTACCAAGCAGTCACGGCGGACAAACACTGTCTAGTCATGCTGCTCGGGGAATGAAATAACAATAAACATCACTCATTAGTGACAGGTTATAAGGACAACCATCACTAATGAGTGGCCCCGGAAGGGAGCCAGCAAGGCTACATTTAGTGACGGGTTATAAGGACACCCGTTACTAATGACTTAACATTAGTAACGGGTTATAAGGATACCTGTCACTAATTATTTAACATTAATGACGGGTGATAATGATACCCATCACTAATGACACATTAGTGACAGGTGGAAACTATGACCCATCACTAATGACTTCTACAAGAAGAGATCGACTTTTAGAATAGAAGCATGCATGCAAACAGAGAGTACTTCAACAGATCCCATGCAATAGAACATAATTGAACTTTGATGGATGACATCCTAAAGCAATGTCAAGATTTGGCAGCCTCTTCACATTCAAGAACACAGATATACATCCAAAAAATTGAATGTAACTCAAGTCAGTCATACAATATAGTTAGGCATATATAACATACTTATCAAAATATCCATACATCATTACACTTGAGCATTTGCCGAAGCACGTAACCTCTGATATTTAGTTGAAATCTACAATATTGTATCCTAGTACTTCATCGATATACATTAGCGCATGAATTAGTGCACCATATTTCGCTTGATATGGACGACCCGATGCTTTACTATAGATAGTAAATAATATCTTATTAGCTGATTCATTTCCACTTAAATGAAATATTATATCAGCCTAGAAGTTACCTTCAGTAGTGAAGTCCACTCCAGGGCCATAAAAGCATAACACAAGATCTCCATGGCTTGATCTAAGATAGTATGAAAGCTAATTGCCACAAAGGTGTCACAAAAAAATATCCTACAAACAAAGAAAATAAAATTATGAAAATAATACATGCTAGCAATCATGTATATCAAAACAATCCGATTTACATATTACTGTACTATAGCATATTCATCGAACTAAGCAAGCCTCTCACTGATCGAAGCCAAATCCTCTACGCCCTCCTCAAGCGCTTTTATTCGAAAATAGTTGTAGTCAGGCAAAAGAACCCATGCTTCTCAAGCACTTTCAGGCACCCTTCAACAGCAGTTTTTTCGGAATGCAATGAAATCGGTGATGCATTGCCACAGGCCCTAATAGTGATAACCCCACCACTTTCTTGCCTTGAACGTGTATCAAAACAGATAGATAGATTCACAAAATTCCTTCCATCTAGAGTGGATTGCACCAAATATAAGTACCACCTATCGCAGGGATTACCTCTTTGAGCCATAGGATCAGTTTCAACACCTACATGATAGGATGATATGAATTGAGCCTAATGTACTATAAACTCAATTAAATTGTTTTGTCCTAATGAGTGTTACTATGACCCTGCTGAAGGAATGCCTGGAGCGTGAGCAGATGGAGGGGTTATCGGGATCCATCCAAGTTCGTCCAGGCCCCTGCCACTACCTTGATCCATTGCCCTAACCCTAGCGGGTAGAGGGGGCAGCGGCGTACGTCGGGCTGTGGTGGAGGGAGGAGGATGGTGGCAGCGTCGGTGGCGAGGAGCGAACGGAGGCCACGGCAAGAGGAGGAGGAGAGCAGACGTGAGCGTAGATGAGAGTGGTCGAGATAGAGAAATGAGCAGATAAGAGTGGTTGAGCAGATAGGAGTGGTCGGCGAAGAAAGTAGTAACAGGTGATAATGACACCCGTCACTAATGAGTTAGTCATTAGTGATGGTAACAACTACGATCCATCACTAATTACTTTAATATTAGTGATGGATCTCATAACGACACGTCACTAATGAGTAGACTATATTTAGTGACGTGTACCCCATATACCCGCCACTAATGACTAAATTATTAGTGACGAACATTAATATGATCCATTACTAATATCTTTAGTGGCGGATCGTTCGCTCGAGTCACTAATGAGCCCTCATTAGTGACGGGTCTGGGTCTTAGCCAGAACCCCGCCCGGACCACATATTAGTGACGGGTTAGCACTGGACTCATCACTAATAGTGCACTAGTGACGGATACTGAGGAGCCGTCACTAATGATATATCTCCTTTGATGGTTTCTTACGTGGTGAGTGGGCATGCCACACCTTGGAGACAACCATCATGGAGATATTTGCCAAGCATGAGTGGATATGTTCTAATAGATTATGTCTTTGATGTTTTCCCTTTGTGTTTTGGGCATATGACCCAATGCAATCTGTTGGCATTTTATTTAAAACTTATAGCTGGATCATGTAATAATAGATGGTTAGGTGCAAACCTTTTGCAGAGGCTAGAATAAAGATATTCCTTTATTAAAAGAAGACTAATTTTATTATATGGTTGTTCACCTTTGCAAACATGGGCGAAGCCAAGTTGACACGTGTGGGTGCAGATGCACCCACGTCAAAATAAAAATTCAATTGTTTCTATCCTATTTTCACCATACATGCACCCCCTATAGCCTAAAATCATACACCCACAGGTCCAACCGTCCAGCATGGTAAACCCAACAGCCAGCTAACAAGCCAAGCCTATGAAGTAGTGTACCCCTTTATTTTCCTCTAGCTTCGCCACTGTTTGCAAAGTATATCTTGGTGTCACTTTTGTGTTATCTGGAGAATCCTTTTGCTGTAGAGTTGACCATATCTCTTATATATTTCCATCAGATCGACAGAAACTTCTCTTTGTAAAACTATGTAGGAAGTGTTCCCATGCAATTTGTAAGAACGAATGCATATGCCACTTCACCACAATTTTCTTTCGTTTGAACACTCCACGAGTTATAATTAGGTGATCGTATTATCTATAGAGCCGTCTAAATTAATCTCATAAAATGTTGGCTAGACCCCAATGAGCCGGGCTCAGCGTGCATGGCAAGCCACGCCATCTTTCTAGTTATCGTTTAAATCTTGATTACCATGCATTGAATGCATAGCTTGCCGTGTGTCCTTGTGCCACGTAGCAGCTCCATGGGACTTGGCTACCCAGACATCTGGGGCGAGCAAATTGACGTGATTTTGTGAAGGGCTGGCCTCGGCGTGCCAAATTTTACGAGGTCCAGTAAAAATTTGGCTCTCAATCAAATGGCAGCCAAATCTGCTGAGTATGATCAAATTTTAGCTTGTACACTGTGGCTAGAAACCAGCAAGCCCCTATGTTTGAGGGGAAGCATCTTGCTCCGTATTGTGATTGCAAGTAAATTGATTATGTTACTCATCATTTGATCAGGATATATACTCTGTAATCACAATACACAGTGGAGTTACAATCTTTTTTAATTAATACACCCAAAAATAAATCTACTCCAACTTCATAACAATTTCGAAAAAAACATCACATTGTACACTTGACTAGTCTAGTTAAAATTATTTCTTATTCTGAAATGCTGCTCGGCACAAATTTCGAGCAAACGATCATGGTGATCACGTCCAAGGATCCTTGATTCCTTATGTCAACTTGTTTCGTGCGTGTCTCTTATTCTGACCTCACCTTGCCAATCCTGAGGAAGATTGGGAACCTCACCGTCTTCATCTCCTTCCCGTCGCCGTCCCATGCCGCCGCGAACTCGCGCACAGTCGCCTCATCAAGCAGCTCAACGCCCTTCTCTTTGGCCGTCTGGTACGCCGACCACGACGTGATGTAGGCGAGGTAGTCGTCCAGGTCCATGCGCCGCTCCGTGGAGAACTCGAACGGGCCCGTGTGCTTCTCACCCTCGACGGGGTCGAAGGGGAACTCCGCGCCACGGTACTCGTCGTCGACCATCCGACGGTTGGGCGCCCAGTACGGTTGCGAATCCCTGTACAGGCGCCAGAACGCGGCGTCGACGTCACCGCCCTCGTCGACGCGGGGCTCGGTGTAGCACCAGGCGGCGAGCACGCCGTGCTTGGGGCGGAGGAGGGAGCGGGCCTGCGCGTAGAAGCGGGGGAGGTCGAGCCAGTGGAAGGCCTGCGCGACGGTGACGAGGTCGACGGAGGCCGGCGGCGCGACGGCGGCGTGGAGCGCGGCGTGGAGCGCGGCGAGGGGGAGGTCCGGCGGGGTGTGGACGTAGCGGACGTTCGCGAGGCGCGGCGCGTAGGAGAGCTGCTGCGCGCTCGTGTCCGTGCCCACCACGGCGCTGTACAGCTTGACCAGCTGCATGCACGGCGCGCACGCGTCAGACACAACAAGTCCACAAGAAGAGCACGTCAAGTCAAATTAGTTTGGAGGCTTGACAAGATAAGTCAATGATCCATTCACTAGACGACACGTGTCAAGGAAAAACTCCGACGAGGAGCAGCCAGTCAAGCACGCACGCAGGCAGCCATGCTCGGCACCGAGAGAAACACACAAAACAGAGGTACAGATGCACAGATGGAGGAGGGCGGGGAGATAAGGAGACTGACCGATGCTGCGGCCTGGCCGCTGCCGGTGCCGACGTCCCAGGCCAGGTCGCGCCGGGGTGTCTTGGAGGCGATGAAGTCGAAGAGCTCCGGCGGGTACGCCGGCCTCGTCGCCGCGTACTGCTTCGCCTGCTTCAGGAACAGATTCGCCATCTCAGCCTGCCTCTCTCTTTTTCTCAATATCTCTTGGTTGGGGCCAACTGAAGCTGGATTACTCGTCTTCGCCTTTGACCGGGTTTGAACGAGGAGAGGAATGCGCGCGCGCACTTATAGAGAGCGTCGACAGCGACGCCTATCCAGGGCTGCTTCTTGGCAGGTGCATGCGCACAAGCCGTGAACGTTTCCTAGTAGTGTTTCGCCAGAGCCAGGCTCTTTCTGGCGCCGGGTTAACTGGCCATGGCTGGAAAGAATTGCGGACTTCCTTCCAAAGCCACGCAATTGCATGGTTGTTCGAAGAACGTGCTTAAAAACGCGCGCGGCGGAGAAGGCAGCGTAGAGGCCAGAGTGTTGGTCTGATGGGACGCCACGGCGACATGGACAGGCCGCCGCCGAGGACTTCTGCAATGTGCCGTTCCGCCAAGGTAGAAGAGGCCCGGAGTCACGCACCGAGGCTGACGCCGCGTGGGGAAGACAGAGGTCCAACGAACTTAACAGCATGTGCAGATTTACCCTGACTCCCTAATAACCACCTGCACGTTAAGATTCGTGCCAGCTTCATCTAGGAGGAGCCTTGTACGGATGTGTACTTCTCGTTCATTCATGCCTTACAGATAACTAAATGAACAAGTAGCCGCGTGCCAACCGCCAACCGCGGCATTCGAAACCAACCAAGTAGAGATAGAGTGTTACAGACTTCGCACCCGTCCGCCCTGCTCTATATATAGCCATTAACGTAGATCAATCTACGCACGTGCGCCAATTTCTTCGCTTAGTTGCATGCCGCAGGTAATCCGCTTTCTCTTTAATCGATCCTCGTTACTCGCTCCGTATATCAGAACGAGACCATACATGACATTTTTTTTTAGATGCATGCTTGAAGTCCAGCCATGGCACCGGCGGATGGCGGCCGCAGCAGCAGAGATGGCGCCCCCATGGAGGCCGGGAAGGCGGAGCCGACCAAGCCTTCGCGCATCAAGGAGCTCGGTGCCAGCCAGCAGCGGGTCGTGACGCGAATGCCCGGGGAGAAGAAGAAGATCAAGGCGAAGCTGCGTGAGGCGGTGGATGTCGGGAACTCCGCGTCCACGACGACGTTGCCCGGCGACGGCAAGGAGCAGCAGCAACAGCCGTCGTCGTTGCCCGGAGACGGCAAGGAGCAGCAGCAGCGGCCGTCTTCGTTGCCCGGCGACGGCAAGGAGCAGCAGCAACGGCCGTCTTCGTTGCCCGGCGACGGCAAGGAGCAGCACCAAGGGTCCGGGAAGAGGCCGAGGTTCGTCTGGACTACCGAGATGCACGTCAAGTTCGTGGAAGCACACACAACTCTTGGGAGAGGTAATGCATGCAGTATCTCGTAGCTCTCTTGCTTTGTTCATCTGTTCAGCAATCTGTCACGGGTTAGAAGATCCTAGGGCTAGCTGTTTATGTGATAAGTACGTAGGTTACAAACAACTTAGTCAACTAGTGATAGCACTTAAAACTATTAGCTCCGTTCTTAAATAGAAGTAGTTTAGGATGCATACAGTCAAACTTTGACTACCAACATAGAAAGAAATATTAAGATTTATCATATAAAAAATATTAGTAGATTTGTTACGGAAAAAACTTTAAATGATTATATTTTTAATAGTTTTAGATTATAACTGTTCAGAAAAAACAATAGTTAAAATCACGTATTGGAAACCACTTCGTTATCCTAAACATAAAACCAATAGTCAAAATCACGTATTGGAGACCACCTCATTGTCCTAAACCATAAATAAAAAAGAATGGAGATAGTAATCGTTCTTTAAGCTTCTGAGTATAACACCACAGCTTTACGACTTCAGTTAAAAAGTTATACATGAACCTGATAAAAAGAAGTTATACATGAACCTGATAAAAAAAAGTTATACATAAACCTAATAGTAATTGTTACTCGTGACCTTTTCTCTGGTTGCTTATAGACGCTGTGCCGAAGAAAATACTGGAGTTGATGAATGATCCTAGTCTGACTAGAGCGAATGTCTCCAGCCACCTTCAGGTAATTAAAAGTCTTCTTTCACTAACTAATTAAAACAAAAAAAATAAAGTAGAGATTGCGCGCTTTTAGCAAACAGATGCTGCTGAATTACAGAAATATAGACTGAATTTGAGAAGACAAGAAGGGCAGCCAATTGGGGCGAGAGGTAATGCCAGAGCGACAAGGTTGCATCACAGAGCTCAACCCATTCAAGAAGATGCTCCTCAAGCACCTTCAACCCCTCTGCATCGTCCGCCTCGAGGACCCTTTCTCCAGGAAGCCTCTCCTCAAGCACCTTCACTCCCTATGCATCCTCCTCATCCTCAAGGACCCTTTGCCACTCCCAGCATGTCTCAACCGCAAACGCAAACAGGGCATGGCCGGCTAGTCCAGACACCGCCAGATCACCGCTACAGGAGCAATGCTCGAAGCTTGCCTCATCAACACCCGAACTTGCCCGTGGCACAGCAAAACTTGCTTCATCAAGTCCACCCGAACCTACCTGTAGCCCAGCCGATGCCGATGCAGGACCGCTTCAATCCATCGCCGCTCCAGGTCGCCGCGATGCGGCAGATGCATATCACGCGACAGCGAGCACAGCAAGCTGCAAGGATGCAGCAGGCTGCCGCTGCCTCAGGCTACAATCACATGCTGGTAAGGAACTACGAGCTGGGTGCGCAGCGGGAGAATATCAGAGCTCCAGCGACGGGAGCCTTGCTGAACCATCGCCCAGAGCCGTTCATGCAGGCGTATCCTCAAGCTATGGACATGCGCAGAGGTACCTGATTGATCGTTCACATACAAGTGGTTGGTACTTCTTAGTTTTCTAAAATCACATTGTGTTTACATCATTGAACTAACGCTCCAGTTTACGCCAAATTTTGTCACAGGATACTCGGTTCCTGAGGCCAATGTGAGAGATGAACAGATGGCGCAGCAGCAGATCGGCGTCCAAGCTGAAACGGGGCAAGCGCGCGCCTCGGCACCAGACGCCGCTCCCCTTGTCGATCCGGGTCGCGGCCACGCAGATGATTTGAGCGACGACGTCCAGCAATATTTGGTAATTAAGTGATTAACTCTCCAGAGAAAGAAAGAAATAAAGTGCCATACCGGCTAGCTAGTTTCTATCGCAATTCTGATGTGTCGTTCGTCCATGGTTATTGTAGATTAGCGATTCGGAAGCTTCATGGAACCGCGAATTCCCCTCCAAACAAACCTGATTGGCACGCTGGCTGCGCCGATGGCAGATTTCCACACCAACCCTCTGTTTGTTTAGAGTTAGGGAATTGGCCTTGGCGAGCTTGAGCTTCGTCTTCAGCTTATTGATGTTGTATGAATTTCAAGCTCTCCTAATCATGGCAAAGCTTTTGGTAGATGCTAATAATAGGCCCTTGATAGACAGGACACAGGACCTCAGTTTGCTAGCTATTCGTTGGTGATTCTTTTATTCTTTGTTAGAAAAAAACATTGGTGATTTATTTATGTCGCGGACACTTTTTGATGTGAGGATGTTGTTGGTGGGGACTATCCATGATATCTTGTTTTCTTTGGTTATGAACAATAAGTATATCCTGGTTTAAATTTCATTCATAATTTTCTCTTTTGTTTTCCTTTAATTCATAAGTTTCTTTTTTCCTTTTGCGGTGGAAAAGAGAGGTATGTTGATCGCGCAGAGATAGGGCTCATATTTCGCATTTAGTTGATGGTCGTATATATATCCATCTTATAATGTGCGGACGATACGATTATCTTTATGGATCATAACTTAGAACAAGCAAGAAACATGAAATTATTGCTTTGTGCTTTTGAACAATTATCAGGTCTCAAAATAAATTTTCACAAGAATGAGCTATTCTACTATGATATAGCATAGGATTGTCAAGAACAGTACTCTTAGCTTTTTGGATGTCATAGGGGTACCTATTCTTTTAGGTATTTAGGTATTGCTATGCATCATAGAAAGTTACGCAATATGTATAGGAGGATCATAGAAGAGAAATTTGAGAAGAAATTGAGTAGTTGTGAAAGTAAGCACATGTTGGTTGGAGGTAGACTAGTTCTAATTAATTCTATGCTAAGTAGTTTAGCAATGTTTATGCTCTCTTTTTTTATGTACCTAGAGGTGTCCTACAAAAACTGGAGTACTTTAGATCGAGGTTTTCTGACAGGGTGATGGCCACAAGAAAAAATATAGACTAGCTAGATGGGACATTTTGTATCAACCGAAGGATCAAGGAGCCCTAAGAATACAAAATATTGATGTACAAAATTCATGTTTGCTAAGTAAATGGTTATTCAAGTTAATAAATGAGGATGGACTATGGCTGGATCTTCTGAGGAATAAGTATTTAAAAAACCAAGCAATAGCCCCGGTGGAGAGAAAGCTAGGAGATTCACAATTATGATTAGGATTGATGAATGTCAAAGAAACATTCCTAAATTTGGGTTCATTCCATCTTAATGATGGAAACCAAATTTCGTTTTTGGAAAGATAAGTGGCTGGGGAACTTCACCCTTAGAGAGCTGTACCCTTCGCTCTATAATATTGTTCATAGGAAGAATACATCTGTAGTAATAGTGTTCAATACAGTTTCTTTGAATATCTCTTCTCGAAGATCACTGGTTGGTATAATTTACTACATTGGCATCAGTTGGTGGCTCGTGTAATGCATATTTAATTGAACGATAATCATGATATTTTTAGGTGAAATTTACATCAGAATGGATAGTTTTCAGTTCATTTTATATACAGAGTCCTTGTAAACAATAGTAATATAGAAGCGAATAGGGTGGTTTGGAATATAAAGATTCATCTGAAAATAAAGATTTTCTTGTGGTACCTAAAGAAGGGTATTATCATTACTAAAGACAACTTAGCTAGAAGAAGCTGGAATGGGAGTAAAACATGATGCTTTGTAGTAGAAATGATGTAGCTTTGGTGGAGCATCTAGGATTCAACCTTCTCTCTGTATCTCAGTTGTTAGATGAGGACTTGAAAGTGCGTTTTAAACGTGATACTTCTCAAGTTCTTGATACTTCTGGTGTGTTGATTTGCAAGATTTCTCGAGTTGGGAGAGTTTTTTGAGCTAATTTTTCTGAATCTCTTGGTTCTTCTCCTTGCTTGATTGCTCAATATTCTTCTGAGCATTGGATGTGGCATAGGAGACTAGGGCATATGAGATTTGATTTTCTTACTCGTTTGAGTGCCCTAGGCTACATCTGAGGATAGCATAAGCTCAAGTTTGAGAAGAATCTTGTTCGTGCTCCTTGTCGGTATGGCAAGATGATTGATGTCTCCCACCCACTAGTCAATCTGGTGATGACTGAACGACCGGGAGAACTTCTCCATATGGACACTGTTGGTCCTTCTCGCGTTCATTCGGCAGGTGGAAGTGGTATGTTCTTGTCATCGTTTATGATTTTTCTCGCTAGTTTTGGGTCTTCTTTCTTGTGAGCAAGGATGAAGTGTTCTCACACTTTCAGAGCTTAGCTTTGAGATTGTTCAAGGAACTCCCTGGTGCATTAAAAGCAATTCACAGTGATAATGACACCGAGTTCAAGAACTATCTCTTTAATGCTTTCTGTCTTGAGCATGGCATTGAGCATCAGTTTTCTGCCCCACGCGTTCCTCAGCAGAATGGCGTGGTTGAGAGAAAGAACATGACTTTGGTTGAGATGGCTAGGACGATGCTCGATGAGCACAAGATTCCTAGAAAGTTTTGGGCTGAGGCCATTAGCATAGCGTGCTACATCTCAAATCGGATTTTCTTGTGCTCGATCTTGAATTTGACTTCTTATGAGTTGCGCTTTGGGAGGAAGTCAAAGGTTTCACATTTGAGAGTTTTTGGGTGTCAATACTTCATCCTAAAGCATGGCAATCTTGACAAGTTCAAGTCGTGATCTTTCAATAGAATTTTCTTAGGGTATTATCTTCATAGTCATGCTTACAGGGTTACAATTTTGACACTAACACCATCATGAAATCCTGTTATGTGACTTTTGATGAGTCAACCCTATGTACTAGTTCTGTTTTTTAGTGTGCAGGTGATCAGGAGATGAGCGAGACTATCTTTGTAGATGGCGACCTTCCAGCTCTTGGTGATGACGAGGATGATCCACTACTTCCCTCTACCACACCTACTGTCACACCCGGTTTTAATGGACAAAACCAAATGCGGCTTTTGTGTGCCTAGGAAGTTTATCACACATAAGGACATCACAGGTGAAGTAATAAAAGCAATACTTTAACTTACAATCGTTCAAAACTTACATTAAAGACTTCACCTAAACAACTCTATTAGCTAAACGATAGCAAACTAAACAACGGCAGTGGGACGAAAGCATCGGCGACCAAGCACTCCACAGGCATCGACCGAAAGACATGCTCCTAGAACACCAGGTCATCGTCTTGAAAGTCTTCCACTGAGCAGCATATGAATTGTGGGAGATAGCAAGGGTGAGTACATAGAGTATTCAGTAAGTGTGAAAAAATAATGATATGTAAGCTTTCAACAAGAATAGGCTAACACCTAGTTTATTTGCGTAAATACAAGTATATAAAATAGTAATGTATTTGAAAAGCATTAAGCAGTTATTATGTGAAAGTAACCCATATGACCCAACAACTAACATCCGAAGCTAACCACCTTGTAACCCATGACCATCTACTATCACCAGTACTATAATCATAACCATAACCATAACCAACTAATCATGTGAGGATCCTAGTCTCCCATAACAGTGGGCACAGCTGTTATAACAGTTTTACACTCTGCAGAGGTTGTCCAACTTTTAGCCACGAGTCGTGATGCCCATGTTGTCGTGTTTGCAAGACACTTAACGCACGCTAGTGGTGTGCCTCCAGGAGAATCACTACAAAGCATGGCCCATCAATTAGGTCATGGTACTCCAACGAATGCCAGCTAGGTGTCTAACTGATATGCTAAGCCTTACCCATATCGATTTCGTGTTTGGTATGGTATTTCTTGGGTTGTCACTCCACAAATCGGACCTTATATGTGACACTTGGGCAAAGACTATCCAACAAGAAAATAACCAACAAAACCTAACACCTTTTCTTTGAATGTATCCACAAGCCCACCACATGAACCACCACTATCAAACCAACTCCTTGCCCAAGTCCTAGGGTTCCATGTTACTAAAATAAGTTCATCATTGCCGTTGCATATGTCCACTAAACATGTATATGACACTTCCCCAACATCCCAAAAGCATGGCTAAGCAATTCTACCTAAGAGACTCATATCAACTACCACTTAGGCTTTAAGGAATGTAAAGGCAGAACTAGATAAACCCTAACATAGGTGACTACCCATTAGGTTGACAAACATTGCATGCAATTTTGTAAAATAAAATATTTGAAACATAGGTTCAAAATGATCAAGAACACTTGCCTTCTCCTTGCAGCTGCTTAGTGTACTCTATTTCTTGGTCTTGATGTTCCTCAAACTGATTCGGGGCGTTATCGACTAATCGTATAATTACATGTAAAGTACACAAACAAACACACTAAGAACATAGCACAAAACAAAATAATAACAATACAAAACCTATATAGAAAGATATAGCTCTAAGACACGAATCTAACGGCGCAAGAATCGCTTAAAACGGACCTATGACGAAAAAGATATGCTAAAAACAAGATTAGGGTTGAAAAAGAAAATGACTGATTTTTAATTAAAACAGAAAGATTAAGGGTCTTTTTATAAAAATAGAGGGAACTATTTGTAATTATATAAAAGTTTAGGGGCTAAAGTGTAAAATATAAGGCTCTTTTATAAAAACAGAGAAGTTCAGGGGTCTATTTACAAAGTTACCAATTATCAGGATTTTTGGAAATATTTTTGTATTGAAAAACCTTCTTTATTGCGTGGTTGCTGACTTGGCTCATACATGGGCTACACGTAGGCTAGATCGAGTGACATGGCTAGTGATGTGGATGTCCATGTGGCAAAGGTTGTTGACTGGGAAGGGACACATGGCGACTTGCGATTGGATGTTGAAGGGGTAAGGGTTGATCTAATCTGGGCCTTAGATTTTGGATCCAACGATACAGAGGAGATGGGCGGCTGGAGGGAAGGCACACAACAACGACAGAGGGGCACAAGGTGGCGGATGATCGGAGAAGTCGTCGGACGGTGCTCCAACGCACGGAGGATGACAACGAGCGGCGAATCAGAGAGAGAAGGGGACAGGGACTCTGTTTTTGGAGCTTACCTCATCGGAATGGCTCTGGAGGAGGCTCGGCAATGGCGGAGGGGCTTGGGAGCTCAACGGAAGGCGGCGCCAGCGACCGGGGAAGCAAGGCGGTGGTGGCAGGGGCTTCGGTGGGTGGCGGTGAAGCTCGGAGGGGCTCGCGTGAGGTGATACGGCACGAGAGCAACGAGGCTAGATGAGGGGCGGCGGCGATGGTAGCAGAAGCTTGAGATCTTGGCGAGAGGCTTCAGAACTCAATGAGTTTGGGAAGGAAATAGATCGAGGGGGGTGCAGGGACTTATATAGGTGGGCTCGAGGACATGGGGTGGCTCGAGTCTCCAAAAGCGGCAACGGGAGTCGAGTTCTACTCGGACTTGGTGGGGGCAGGTGAGACCGAGGTGGAGACATTGGGCGCGGGCGCGTGAATAAGGCGGAAAATGGACGGGGCATGGGCGCTTCCATGGGTGAGCGAGCTGAGCGGGAGGCGTCACAGCGGGTTGAGGAGCTGGGCCAACTCGGGCGTGGTCCAGGTGGGAGAGGAGGGGTCAGGCTAGGCTGGTGGCTGGGAAGGCCAAGGGAAGGGGAAACAAGCCGAGAGGGAGAGAAAGAGCCGGCCGGGCAGGACGGTGAGGGAGAGAGGGTTGGGCTAGGTACAATTAGGTTTTCTCTTCTTTTCCTTTTTCATTTCTTTTTCTAATATATTTCTATTCTAAAACAAATCAAAACAAACAAAGACAAATATACTCCAAATAAAAAAAAACCAAATCAAACCTACATGCCTATTTGCAGCATGAATGCATTCAAACAAAATAATAACCCTATTCAAATTTGAATTTGAATTTAGAAAATAGGCTTTTTCCTATTCTAATTATTCAACCTATAATCTAATCTTAGAAAATTTTAGAAATTTGGAAAAATTGAAAATCAAAGTACGACACCTACTCCAGAGCTGACTCCTGCTTCTTTTACTCTAGCAAAGGGTCCTGCAACCTCTAGTTCCACTTCAGCTGCTTTCAAGTCTGCACCAGCATTGTTTGAGGGGGAGGAACACTCATGGTGTGAGGCCCCTCAGCACATTCAGCGGCGATATCCTCCACATACGATGATCGGTGACATCAATGAGAGAGCAACGAGGTCCAAATCTGTTTCTCATGCTCATTTTATTGATTATGTATTCATTGCTTCTTTTAAGCTCCATGATTTTGGACATGCTTTATCTTATTCAAGTTAGGTCAATGCCATGCATGAAGAGTTTGAAAATTTTGATAGAAACCAAATTTTGGTCCTTGTAGAGCCACTCCCTAATGTTCACACCATAAGCACAAAATGGGTTTTCAAAAACAAACAGGGGAAGGATGGGTCTATAGTGAGAAACAAGGCTACACTAGTGGCTTAAGGTTTTACTGAGGTAGAGGGGATAGACTTTGGAGAGACATTTGCACCGGTAGCTAGACTATAAGCCATTAGGATCCTCCTTGCATTTGCGACATCCTGAGGTTTCAAGTTGTACAAAATGGATGTCAAGAGTGCTTTTCTTAATGGTTTCATTTAGGAAGAGGTCTATATTAGTTAATCCCCAGGTTTTGATCACCCCAAATACCCACATAGAGTTTACAAGCTTAGAAAGGCTTTGTATGGGGTTTAGCAGGCACCTAGAGCTTGGTATGATAGCCTTAGGTCTTTTTTGTTACAGCATGGGTATGTGATGGGGTCAGCTGATAAAACTTTATTCACTCTTAGGCATGGTAATGATTTCTTACTGGTTCAGATATATGTGGATGATATCATTTTTTGTGGCTCTTCTCATGCACTTGTGGCCAAGTTTGCATAAACTATGAGCAGAGTATCACCGAAGCATTTGTGCTGAAGCATAAATGAAAGCAAACATCGGATGGTCCAGTGATGGACTTTAAGAGTGCCAGACTATTTTTTGCAGAGAGTAGATTTTTGGCGCCAAGTTTGATTATGTACGCTGGATAGTCCGATGCTGAGATTGTGAACACCGAAAAATGCACTGGACCTTTTGTTGTAGAGAGGTTGCAAAAGGGTGGTTCGGTGGATTGGCATACACCGGGTTATCCGATGATGGACGTAAGATCAATGGAAGATTTCACCAGACCTTTTCTTGCAGAGAGCAAAGTTTTCCTGGAACAGATAGTGTTACACTCACCGGATGGTCCAATGTTTAGGAGCATAACACACTGGAACATCCGGTTTTCACGTTTTCTGCAAGATGTGCTCTGAGTTGAAGTTTTTTATTTTGTGCTAACCTGGAGATATTTTGGAGTGTGGAGAAATGTGTTTGTTTGTTTCAAGGTGTGCAGATTACAGATGCAACTTGGCGGTCAACGGCGGATGATGGGGTCTAAACGGGTGCTTGGTGCAAAACTATCAAGGAGGGCCGGGCGAAGTCAAGGGTGATCCTAGTTGTACATATGAAGGTCAAGCGAAGCATGAAATGGAGGATGAAGATGGCAAGTTGACAAAGTCAGGTGAAGGGGATGCCGATGCAAGTGACAAGGTGGCTCGAGGGATCAGGAGTGGGAGAGACTTGCTAGTGGTCAAGATCGCAAGATGGAGGACACGCGACATCATCGGAGCACTTGCTTCAGGTGGAAGAAAGTGGCGGCTAGTCACGCTTTGAGAAGTGTGCTAGGATTTCATAGTTTGACCTCAAAACTGTGGCAGGACTGGAGAAGTACGTGGCACCATCGCGAAGCTTGCGTCGAGGTGATGCTAAGTCATAAAAGTGTCGCGGTCGTCCGATGAATGGAGAAGAAAATGGACTAAATCATCCTCAGTGGTATGTAAAAATGTAATACAGGAGAGGGGTATTTTGGAAAAAAGTTAGGAACTTGGGGGTAAGTTTCCTAGCCTATAAATAGAGGGGTAGAGCTATGGGAGAGGTTGAACCAGCTATTTGAGCCCCTTGTGCCACTCATATGAGAGCAAGTGCCACTCAAAACCTTGGTCTTGAAGTCCCTCGAACTATTCCATAACACTATCAACTAATCACAGGAACTACCGACAAACAACACAAAGAGAACACTAAGAAGAACATACCAAACATCATCAAAACACTTTAAAAACACTATGGTTGGATAGATATGATTTTAGAAATATTTAGACGCAAGAATCGCCTAAATCAGAATTAGGATGAAAAGAGAATAGTTTTAGGAGATGAATTAGACTGAAAAGGAAATGTTGATTTACTGGAACTATCTTCCTATGGGAAAACGCTTTATTATACAATCATTGCGTCAGGTTTGACAACATCATTGCGCAAGATTCAAGAAGTGTAGGGCAGACCAGACTTCGCTGACTAGGCTAAAGAGAATGATGTGGTGGTGACTTGGCATGCTATGCAAGTACCGTCTTGGATTAAAGAAGGGATACGCTGAAATCTAGTCTCGACCACCCATGATCGATCAAATGGCCAGAGGTTGCGCTTCTAGGTTAAGGATACTACCTATGACTCTGTGTAGCGACGGTGGCTCGGGTTTCATCAGAGATGGCGATCGGGCGTGTAGCCACTGACATTGACATTGGGTTTCGATGGCATTTCAGCGAAACAAGGGATACGTGGTGTAAAATACAGAAAGGCTAACTCAAAGGCATGATTGGTTTTGGAAGGGGTCGTCCAAGGTAGCAGCAAAACATCAACAACTGCTACTAGGTTTGGTGGTGATTGCGAACAGATGTAGCAACAAAGATGCTCATATTTCTGTAGATTGGCTATGATTTTTTAGGAACCATCTAAATAGAGACGTTCATATTTCCCGGAAACAAAATGCTATAGCACAAGTCTGAGCAGATCTTCCCCTGAGAGGAAGAATGATTAGTAGAGATGAGACGGGTGATGGCTATGACATGCTACGGTGGGCAACCACGTTCCGGTCGTGTCGCTGCACAAGGCTCCTAGGGTCACGTAGAAGACTCGATGGGACACGCCATGACATGGTTGGTGCATCCATACGACATTTGGATTGATGGGGAACATGAATGCAAATCCGATGTGCGAGCAGAACGCATCCAGAAACCGGACAGCAGGCATGTCGACCTTGATTCCGGTGGTTTGGCTGCTCTACTGGCTGACTTGGTTGTGAGGGTATGGGGAACATCATGGGTCATTCACTAGTGAAAGGGCATGGCAAACGGTGCACTAGTTGGCCAGGAACATCGATGCCAATCGGCTACAGCGTAGCAATCTGCGACGACGATGACCATCGCGGTGTAGATCGGGCTTTGGCTGGGGCTAGGGCTTGGCCAGGGATTTAGTATGATGGTAAAACATTACTAAGGGAGGAGAATAAAGGGTCCTCACCTTGATTCGATGGTCGAGGAAAGATGATTCACGGAGACGATGACGTAGCGCATCAGGGGCGGTAGCAGGGGTGGCTCCGGCGAACTGCGGCGCACGGATAGGGAAGCAGCGGCGTCTAGGGCTTGGGGGCGTGGAATATGGGTAGGAGTGGGCGTGCAACTCCTATTTATAGGGCTAGGGGCGGCTGGTTGAAGTGGAGTCCAAGCCGAACACGAATCGGGTTCGAGTTCGAGTCGGTTAGGATTTCCTTTTTCGCAGCTCTCTATTCCGATGATGATATCTCCATCGTCTAGAATCCAAATTGGATATTTCTGTACTCTAAATTATAGTACTCAAAAGAATCTACAACTTTGGTATTCAATGGAACTTCTTAAAAAGCTATCTTCAATTTCAAAAATACACCACAAGATAAACTGTTTGAACTCAAACTTATCTATATAGCACTGATTTCAAGGGCCATAATTCCTAGCTCCATTATCCAAAAGGTGACTTCTATAGGTTCAAATCAAAGCTCTCGACGAGACCTACAACTTTGGTATTTTCAAGATTTGCATTTGAAGTCGTCTTTAACTCTAAACCCGCGTGGGAAGAAGATAATATCTAGGACTCTGTAAATATTAATAGATTTCATGGATCTTTTTGTTAGGCCTTCTAGAAGACTTGGCTAAGAGTTTGGATTTGAGCAAGATTAAGCCCAAAGACACTTTAGGAATACCTAGGGTTTAGAAAAGAAATTTTTGCAGAGAAATTTGAATTGAACTAGAGAAGGATTAGATATGATTAATGATTGAATAGATTAGATATGATTAATGATTGAATAGATAATGAATTCAAGAATTTTGAATTTACAAAAACCTTTTTGAAACCATTTTCACTCAAAAAACAAAGAGAAAAAGAACTCTAATACGTTTACCTAGCTCCTAACAAAACTCAATATGCAATGCACACAAAATAATAACATATATTAATTGATTGATTAAGAAAAATAGGTTTTAAACCTATTCTATTGGTGAAGCTATTTAATAAACTTTAAAATTTTAAAAAAGTTGTAAATTTTAAAATCAGGGTGTTACATTTAGATCCTCGAATTAGCTTAAATTTGTGCAATATTGATTCAATTGTGTAGATTCATATGATTCTAGCATTATATTTCAAAAATGTAGCTTCAATTTGATGTTTTTTAGCCTTAGGAGGTTTTATCATGAATGGGGATTTTTTTTTTATCTAGATTTAGATCTAGATGTAGAGGGATAGAGTAATGAATCCACATTGTTTTGAGCCATAAATTTGCGCCAATGTAGATTCAATTGCGTAGACATATTATAATCATAACATGCCTAATTTTTCTATTTTTTAAAAACTTTTTAAATTATGATTTTCTTATTAATTAGTTAGTTTATGTATCTAATTTTGTGATTGAAGTTAAAGATGGATAGAGCATGGATGTACGATGCGCCAAGACATAGAGAAATATACATCTATGGACTCTCTGCTTTTATTGAAGCCGCCGAGATAGACGCTTTGACTAAGAAGACAAAGAAAATATATTGTCGTGTTCTGACTGCAAGAACCAGAAATTGTGGGACAAATCAAGCATAATCAAATCACACTTGATCTTGAGAGGTTTTATCGATGTTGCTCCAATCATGGCGAACAACGTGCAAGTGAACCAAACGACGACATCGCTGCTGATCAAGGGGATGGTGATGATGAGGTAGTCAAAGGCGACACTGATGTTATGATAGATGATGATACTTTTGATCTGGAAGAAATATTACGCCATGCATAACCTCATGTTTTAAGGGAAATGAGATATTTAGATAATTTCGAAGCATTACGAAAGGCACCAAAGGATCTTTTGTATGAGGAATCGAAGGGCTGTGATAAGGAGTTTACGGTGTTCCATTCTGTGCTTGAACTTCTAAGGTTGAAGGCCAGCAATGGATAGTCCGACAAGAGTTTCTTGGATCTGTTGAGTCTCTTGGCAAACATGCTTCCGAAACCTAACTCCTTGCCCACCACCACTTATTAGGTGAAGAAGCTTATCTGCCCGTTGTCATTGGATGTGCAAAAAATACATGCATGTCCGAACCACTGTATCCTCTACCGTAAAGAGTACGAAGCCTTGGATAGATGCCCAATGTGTAATGCAAGTTGGTATAAGAGGAATGATGATTGTGAGGACAAAGATGCTTCTATCAACGCGAAGAAGAGGAAGAGTAATGCTGGTCATGATGAAGAAGATACTTCTTCCAACGCGGAGAAGAAGAGAAGAAGTCCTACCATGGTGATGTGGTACCTGCCAGTGATCTCCCGCTTGTAGCGTTTGGACTCAAACCCTAGAGACTCTGAACTGATGCGTTGGCATTTCAATAAGTGCAAGAAGGATGGAACTAGACTTCGACATTCCGTAAATGCTAGACAATGGAGAAAGTTCAATTCCATGTATCCAAATTTCGCTAAAGAACTAAGGAATGTAAGGTTCGCATTGAGTATCGATGGAATGAATCCTTTCGATGACATGAGCATCTCACATAGCACTTGGCCAGTCGTCCTAGCAATCTACAACCTTCCTTCATGGCTATGCATGAAGCGGAAGTACCTTATGTTGTCCATTCTTATCCAAGGACCGAAACAATATGGCAACGATATAGATGTGTTTCTGGAACCATTGATGGAAGATATGGCAAAACTGTGGAATGATGGGGTCTGGGTGTGGGATGAGTTCCGACGACAGTACTTCACGCTGAAAGCTATGATTTTTGTTACCATTAGTGATTATCCCGCCCTTTTTCCCTATTGGGTTAGGTTAAAGAGAAGCAAGGATGTGAAGAGGAAGGAAAGTGAGACGCCAACGAGCATGTTGTGGAAGAAGATGTCAATTTTCTTTAAGTATTTGCCCTACTGGAAGGACTTGGACGTTCGCCACAGTATCAATGTCATGCACGTTTAGAAGAATGTGTGTGATAGCATCCTTGTCCTCTTACTGGACATACCAGGCAAGACAAAGGATGAAATCAATTCATATAAGTACTTTGTGTATTTTAAAATCAGACCAGAGCTACACCCTGAAGACAGACCAAATGGGAAACATTATCTTCCCCCGGCTAGCTACTCTCTGACACCTGAGGAGAAAAAGGCACTATGCAAGTGCTTACTTGAGGTGAGAGTCCCGACTGGTGACTCATCCAACATCAAGAAACTAGTCTTGATGAAATATTTGAAGCTAATCGGCATGAAGTCTCACGATTGTTATGTAATGATGGCACAGATGCTCCCTATTGCAATCAGGGGTATCAAGCTAGGATACATAAAGGTGGTCATCACAAGGTTGTGTCACTTCTTCAACGCAATTGCTCAGAAGGTGATCGATGCTGAAAAATTGGTTGTTATACATAGTTACTTGGTAGAGACTTTGTGCCAACTTGAGATGTGCTTCCCTGCGTTTGAGCGGTACATGGGCATTCTCAAGGGCTATGTACGGAATCGTGCTCACCTAGAGGGTTCCATAATCGAGGGCTACAATACCGAGGAAGTCATTGAGTGTTGCATCGATTACATAAAGGATGCTAAACTGATTATTGTACATGTATCTCGACATGAGGGGAGGTTGTCTGGGAGAGGGACCAAAGGAAAGAAAAGATTCATCGATCATGATTACAAAGTAGTGGAAGAAACACATTTCATCGTCTTGTACCAGCTCCAAATAGTGGTGCCGTACGTCGAGCAACATCTGAATGAGCTTCACACAAAAAATCAAGGCCGCTCATATGATTGGATCTTGAAAGAGCACAAGTGTCGCTTCACCACATGGTTCAAGAACCAAAACTTACCAGATGGTGAATCCGTAGATAAAAAAATATGAAAATGTTGGCTTGTGACCCATCAAGTTTAGTTACGTTATGGCAAGCATATGACATTAATGGGTACATGTTTTATACCAAATCAAAGGACAAGAAGAGCACGACCGAAAACAGCGGCCGTCAGATAGAGGCCTATGACACAACAAGTGAAAAGATAGCCTACTATGGGTTCATAGATGAAATTTGGGAACTTGACTATGGAGTAAATCTACAGATCCTCCTTCTTTCGGTACAAATGGGTGAAACACCCAAATGACATGGCGATGGATAACTACAGGTTCACAACTGTCGACCTCAGATATGACCCGTGGGTACTCACTAATCACGTCACACAAGTTTTCTATATAAACGACCATACGAATGAAAAGAAGCACATAGTTGTTGCTGGAAAACAAAGAATTGTCGGAGTTACGAATGTGAATATGGAGGATGAGGAAGAATACAATCAGTTCCATAATGTGCCACCTTTCGGAGTTACAGAAAAGATCAAACTTGTAGAAGCAACATTCGATAGATCTGTGATGCCCTACATGCACCTTGGCGGTGTAGGGAAAATAGTTCAAGGGAAATAGTGCCATGTTATGTAACTTAGTTTTGCGATATGATTTTCATGTTATGCAACTTATTTTCCAATGTGACATTGATGTTATGTAATAGGCCTGTCAAAAACATTTTTAAAACAGGCAGAATTGAATATTGATTTACAAAAGTGATAAAAAAAATATATATGTGTTGCATTATTTTACTCCAAATATTTAAATGTGATTATTGATTTACAAAAGTGACAAAAAAAATGACAATGATTTAGAAAAGTGACAAAAATGACTATGATTAATATATTTGTCAAAAACATTTTTATAGGCAGTTCTCTAAGACAACCGCCTGTGGAAATGAATATTTATATATATCACGCGTGAGCCCTGTGGAACCCTAGACCCCATTGATTGACTCTCCTCCGCGCCGTCAGGCTGCCTCTCCTTCGCGCCGCTTCCAAGCCCGGCCTCCTCCTCGTCCCCGAGCTCGGTGTCCTCCTCATCCCATAGCCCGACCTCCTTGTCACCGAGCCCGGCCTCCTCCTGACGCGGATCCACGCCGCCACCGCCGACACCGACGCCAATAGCCTCTCCCTCAGGTCCGACCCCATCAGCCACCGCAAAGGCTAACAGCCTCTCCCTCCGATGCCATATGCCACGGCTGACACTGACGACGACAACCTCTCCCTCCGACCCTGTCTTCCACCATCGATGCCAACGGCATCTCCCTCTCCCTCCGACCCGGTCCACCTCACCACCGACGCCCTGGAGTGGTGAGTAGCCATCCCCCTCTTCTACTATGTGTGACGCCCAACCATCATGCCGTGGTCCTCTCTTCAGCTCTATTTGACACCCGGCCATCGTGCCACCGTGCTCTGTGTGATGCCCGTAATTGTGATGACGACCAGTAGTAAACTATCGATTGGTTTGCTCTATCTCTTTTGAATGGTTAGAAAGAAAGTACTTTCACTTAAATATCTGCTTGTAGCACCAATTAGGAAACTAGATGATCTGCGTGTTGCACTTGGATTTCTCAAAAAAGTTAATAATTTTTGTTGTGGTGTGTAGTTTTGCACTATATTAATATATAAACGATAATTAGTGGCCGGCACTCTTGCAGTTTCAGTAGAGATCAATCAAAGCCTCTGTTGCAGACTTGCAGTCACAATCTCTCTCAATAATAATGTGTTAATGGCATAATATGACACTAGGCAATCAATAAACTAAGGCGTGCAAGCATCAACATTTTTTTAACTAGGCTAGCAAGAGAAGACGAGTTTGAGTTCGGCAAACACACTACATATAGATAGCTAGCAAGGTGATCAAAGGTGGGAAACTTTTCAAACTGATGTGCCGAAAAATCACGTGGAATTTGGAATCAGAAATGAGTTGCTCAACTCGTCAATATATATTCTAAGCTGGACGTTTGCAAAAGCCAGCTACCAACGTACAAGCAAGTTGCTAATTTTGCTGACAGTGGCTTGTGTCGTCAGCGGGCCAGCTGCATGCATGCAAGTTTAATTATATTATTTATTTTGCTTCTGCTGAATTTATCACAATAATATCCTAACTGCTAATTCTGCTAGCATGCATGTGACTAACACAGACACTAGCCAAGAAATCAGAACCATAATCCTAGCTTCTAAAGTCAAGCATGCATGGATCGCTTTTCTGCGAACAAGAGTCCAAATCCGGAGCCGCTGATATGATCGATCGATCCACAGAATTGACTTGTTAGCTGCTCTTGTTGATTAACTATATAATTATAGTTACTTGCTGTATATGACTGAGCATGGTTAGTTATCTAGACCAAATTAACCACATTGCGTTCACACATCTTGATGCATATATGTATGGCTAGTCAAATTGATGATTGGAAAAGTCAACAAAGGGTGGCGCTTTGCTTCATTGTAAGCAAGCATGCATCTCTTGCAGGTGGTACGGAGGCAGACGGGCTCTGGAGATAGAAAATCTCAGGGAGCACATGCACATCGTGTTGGATTGGAGCCAATAGAGGCAAACGGCCAGACAAAGCAACTGTACTCTGTGTGATGCCCGGCTGCATTTGTGCACATTGCATGTATCTAAATTACAAATGTATAGTAGAAACTTCCCCGTATGAGAAGAAATTAGCTGTATGATACTTCTCATAATCAACCTATTTCCCCGTACTTCACCACCACCAGGTACCTGCATGCGTATGTGCGCACATTCTAATTTAGTTGTATGATACTTCTCATAATCTAGCTGTACGATACTTCTCATAATCAACCTACTTAATTTGTGATGGTATTAGCTTTTTTGGGTGCAAGATATATGAAGTGTGATTTGAGTTAACTCCCCTCATGAGTCATGGGAGCACACATGCACAATCGCTTCAAGTGTGATTTGAGTTAGACCTTTTCTTGTGAAATTCACGAGTTTCAAATGGAGACTAGACATGTACTACAAATGCAATCACCTTTTTTTAGACTTTTTTAGTTGTGTTTCATTCTACTGTATTGCAATTGCTTTGCACGGAAGTTAAGGATATGCTCATGAAAAGTTTAAAACACATACTTTGATTTCTTTTCTTTCTTCTAAAATAATATTACCCATTGCAATTTGATCTTTATTGCATTTTGCTTCATAATGGCATACTAGAATGAGAATTTCATTGATGAACCATGGCATACTTGTCAGTTTTTTCTAGGCAACATTAATCCAGTGATTGATTAAGTACCATAGGGCAGAAAAGGATAATATCCCCTAAGAAACCAGAAGTAAGCAGGAGGTCGAATAGGAGCCTAAGCCCCCCTAAGAAACCAGAAGCACATAGGATCCTCACAATAGAGGGCTCTCCGACATAGAGGATCCTTGCAATAGAGGGCTCACCAGCATAGAGGATCCTCGCAATAGAGGCCGCCCTGGCACAATATGTGGTGGATGCAAGCAGTAGGTCGGATAGGAGCCCAAGCCCGCACCAACCGTCCTCCTCCGACAGCAGCAAAAGCTTAGGCTCGTATCATAGCCCGAGCCCTGTTCCGTGCGATCGGGAGAGACAACATTGGGAAAGTGGCAATGACTACGATCCCGCCGAAGAGGTATTTAGTTGAGTCAATGTATTTTATACTTCTTAAATGGAGGAATAATTATGTGGTTTATGTCAACTCTCCTTTTTTTCTCTCTAGAGGGTGAGGGTGCAAAGATCTTGGCGTCAATCATCTACGCCACAACCTTCCGCTCCCTCTGTGCCCGAAACATCAGGTCCCTCTGGGGGTACGCTGAAACGAAAACGGGGCGAGCAAAGCAGAAACAAGTTGTCATCCGGCACTTATACAATAACTCAAGTTGGTGTTTGGTGAGGAAGCCGCCAAACATAATGCATTAAAAACCATGGGAAAGAGCTTCCGGTACTGGAAGAGTGAGATGAATAAGGACTTCGTGAAGAAGAACTTGGTACCCTTTAATAAATACGGAAAGATTACGCTAATAAATACGGAAAGATTACGCTAGACCAATGGGTGGAGTTTGTCCGATAGAAGACCACACCCGAGGCCATCAAACTAGGTGAATCGTTCAAGCACCTTACAAAGAAGAACAAGTACCACCATCACTTGGGCTCATCGGGGTACACCCCCAAAATTTTTGAATGGAGGAGACAAGAAGAAGAGGTTGCCTGGGCTGGGAAACCCAACCCTTTGGAGAACTATGACAAGCGAAGCAGGAACTGGGTCTACGCTCAGTCAGAACAAACCGAGTCTAGGGACTTATCCTTCAAAAGCCCCCAGGACATGAAAGTGACCTTACCATTCAAGGGATTTCTAACGAAGGGTCTCTAGACACTAACAGGGAGGATGACATGCTTACCAAGGTCATGGGGAACAAGGAACACCCGGGTCGCACTCGAGGCATCGGATCAAAAGTGGGATGGAAGCATGGATTCCCAGACACCGCGGGCAAGTACAAGACCCGTAATAGATACAAGAAGACCCTGGCGAAAGAGATACAAGAATAGGTTAAGGTCCAGTTTATGAAAATGTGGAATGAAAAGGAGAAGGAAAGGGCGGCATTAATGCTGACAGATCAACCAACCAGCCCAGGCTTTCAGAGCAGCGTCGGGTCCACGTTGGTCGATAACCAGAGATATCCTATGGATGATATCACATTGGCTACCCCTTCCATGCTACATGTTCTAGTCAGCAAGGGACAATTCACTATCGAGGCTGCCATGGGCCAGGCCATTCCAGGCCATGCATTTCACAATCAAGACATTCCGACCAGGTACGCCAAGGTACAAGTGGATTCGGTACAACCGTTTTTCATGAAGTACAAGCTAGACATCAGCACACCTGAGGGTATCAAGATTCTCGAGGAGGTTGTTGGCAACTTCATTCTGTGGCCCAGATGGGATATCATCTTCAGTCATCATCAGTCACAATCGCCAGCATCACGGCCGCCCCCACGTCCAGCATCTTTGCCTCAGGCACCTCCTCCCCAGAGCCAACCCTCTTCGGCTCAAGGACCTTCAACCCAGAGCCAAGCCTCTCCGTCTCAGACACCTTCACCCCCATGCCCAGTATCTCTACCACAAGCATCTTCGCATTGTGCTTCACCGTCTGTGACTTTAGCATCTCCACCTCCAGCGTCTGCGACTTCAGCACATTCACCTGAGCATCGGAGAGTCCCTACCATGGTTACCCCATAAAAAAAGACTCTAACATCACCGGTGAAGAGGTGCCTTCTATCCTCATAAGCAAAGGCATCATCTACTCTGGAATCTCCAGTGAAGGGCGATCTCGCGAAAGAGATCGGAAAACTACGAAGTACCCCTCAGTTGGATTTCTTGCCTACACCTGATGTTCTTGAGAAATATGAGAATGGAAAGCCACTTCTGCCATTGTTTCAACTCCAAAAAGGTCCATGGAAGATGAGGAGATTCAACGAATGGTACATAAGAGCATGTCGCGCGGGGTTCTCCATAATCACTGCTTCTGTCCCCCGCTAACATTTATCTAAGTGAAGACTCATATCTCATGGTGGATTTTAAGGACATGCACACTTTGTTCCATCACGGCAAACTCGACATCAATCTCATAAGCGTGTGGTGCCTGTGAGTGCATACAATCTACCCCTATGTTCATATATCTAACAATATATACTATAGAAGCTAATGACTAGTGACTTGTTCTATAGGATGCAATTTAACGATGCGAAAAAGTTGAAGTTACCCGTCAGATTCATTAATTCGCAACGAATTTTTCATTCCAACTTGGTTGTGAAGTTGAGGACTAATGACCCTCAGAGTAAGGGGAAGAGTAACAAGGAGAAAGCAAGGGCCATAAGAGAAATGACCAAAACACGCAAGCTTGAAATGTCAACCTACGTAGAAAAGGCTATGCTAGAAATGCAAGACAAGGACTACATCATGGCTCCTTACAACTTTAAGTAAGTGTGATATGTCAAAAACCTAACATAAATATTCAACTTAATTGGTCGACCAAGAATCTAACATAAAGATTCATGTAGCGACCACTTTATTTGTATAATGCTAATGCCGAAGTCGAGCAGACTTGTGGTCCTTGGCTTAGCCGATCTCCCCCAAAAATCCTACCAAGATCTTATCGACGTTATACAGAGGTAAAGACAATCCCTATACATAAAATTCTTAAAAATCATTTATGAATTGATAATTACTTATTGGCATTCGAATAGGGCCTACAAGTGGTACGTAACGAAAGGTGGGATACACGATACAGCCAAGCCAAATGCGATGGCCCTACGTACATATTTTTCGGTAATAACACACCTCTAGGGCTTGTATCTCACTATTTATGACAAAGTGTCTTATTGAACTAACGAATATGTTGCATTTTTTTTTTGAAGTGCCACAAGCAAGGTTTTGATACCGTTCTTTATGGATATTATGTTTGCGAGTTTCTTGGGGTAAACGGGAGGTACAAAACGAACCCCAAGGATGTAAGTCATCATTGCACTTGCACATTTTAATTTGGTTCTATTTCCGTTGTTAGTAGTGTTTTAACTCTTTTAGTTATGTTTTCATTTCAGGCACAGATGATCGAACGTACCAACACCTATCTCACAGACGAAGATATCAAAAATATGCAAGGTGACATGTGCCAGTTCATTATGCACGAAGTCATCCACAAGAGTGGCAGATTCTTTGATCTCGGAGGTGAATTGGCTAGCTATCCGAGGCTTTGTGAGTGGGAGAGAAAGACTCTTAGCAATGTTGGCTTGTGATGTAAATTGACTTTTGATGTAAAAAATATTGTACTTGTGAATATTATTGTACTTGTTAAATAAAATTGACTTGTGTTCGATTCAAATGCTGTTGAAATATATGATGTTTGCAATGTGTCTTGAAAATGCATTGAAATCTAGAGGGAATAAAAATATATGCTCATTATTTTTTTAATAAAATCTATTTCCACAGGCGGTTCCTTAAAGTAACCCACCTATGGAAATCTATCTATCTACATGCTGACGCTAAAGTGTGCCGCTTGTAAAAACCATTTTGCACAGGCGGTTCACTTAAGGAACCACCTGCGGAAATCATTTTCCACAGGTGGCTCCTTAAGAGAACCGCCTGTGAAAAACATTTCCACAGTTGGTTCTCTTAAGGAGCCACCTGTGGAAATAGATTTCCACAGGCGGTCTATTTTGCGCTTGTGGAAATCGTTCATTTTCATATGCCTTAGATCACAGACGGTTGCGCTAAACGCTTGTGTAAACTTGTTACAAACCACCTCTAGAAATAGTTTCCGTAGTAGTGTTTTGTTCCCTCTCTTTTGCGTTCAGGGTCAGGTTGACCCGTTTACTTTAAAATGGATACGTTGGTCTATGTAGACAAAGAGGTATGGCAGTGGGCCTAGGGACCTCTCAGCACACAGAATACTAACGTGCCTTTATATATTCCACAGTCGCCAATTCGTCTCTCATGCGCGACCGTACAACAAAGAAGTGTAGCGGTCGGCGAGCCGCGTGCAGCAGCGGGCGGCGGCAGGTGGGTCGACGAGAAGTGGTGGGGTGACAACTACATCGATGAGTTTTTCATCTTTTTTTAAGAAATAGTTAGGAATAGTAATAAAAATTAGAAATTAAGAAAAACAGTAGGATATGAAATTAGAAAATAACTAGAAAAAAAAAAGTAGGTGATTTAGGAAAAAAAGTAGAAAATAGTTAGAAAAAATAGAAAAATAGTAGGATACTTAGAAAAATAGTAGAAAATAGTTAGAAATTAGGAATAGTTAGAAAAATTATAAATACTTAGGAAAACAATAGGAAAAAGTTAGAGAATATTAGAGAAATGTTGAGTAGAGTTTGCCTCGACGGGTTTCCACATTCCTCGACGGGTTTCGACGTGCTTTGTGCCAAAGATTACCAGATGTCGTTGAGCCTACCACACACACAAGGTCTCCACCACATGCTCAAACTATGGTGTTACGCTTCTACACGGAACTAGCGTCATCCTCTCAGCCACCACCAGTGCGTTACATGCTGACTCCTGGTTTCCGCTCGGGTAGTACAGCTCCAAGTCTATCACTCTCAATTTCATAGCTTAGGCATCGCACCGTATAATTTAATTATTAATTGACGCACGATTTGACATGGTGGAACCATGCAACAGTTCTAGGTTCCTTTGACGTTACGCCTGGCTCGATGCACTCCCTCCTAGACGACTGGTTTGTTGTCACGGCCAATGAGGAGGGCCTGTCACAGACAACAAGGGCACCTCTACCAATGCAGTCATCGCAGCCCGACCCTAGCACCCTTGCTGATGCTGCACGGACTCACCACCCTCTACACGAGCCCTTGACGTACTCCATTGATCATGTGTGTCACAGAGTAGCTAGTCGGCGTAGGCCGACAGGCGTGGCCAACAAGCACGCCCATGGCCATAGCGACACCCCTTGACTGCGCCATTAGACAGTACTTGGACATTGTTATTTCTATCATGTGGTTGTCATGTTATGTAAGATGTTTATATCAGTACTATGTTATCAGCTATGTCTTTATTACCTATGTTCTCGTTCGATCCATAAGCATAGCATCGTGCAATCGTATTCGCTTTCAAACCGTATCAGCATGCCGTCCTGTCAGGCAATGAATCGTTGACTTCAAACTTTCCAAATTAAAATACTTCGCATTACGAACCCTACTATTATTTTGCGTACAACCAAAATACAGCATTACATAACAAGATACAATTTATTCAATTACAAACAGTACGATACAAGGAAATATAACATAAGGCTAATGCAACACATAGGGAAATATTGTTTCTAGTCATACTGACTTAGAATGAACTACAAAGACTCTCCTGACTCGTAGCATCCCCCATCACCATAGTGCGCTAGTTGTGGTGGTGTAGGAGGAGGAAACTTTTGGTGACACGGGCATGGGCACTAGGGATCGAGGCATACAAAATGATCGTCGATGTAGATGATCAGCTCATCCTCCTCTTGATGTATTAGAAAAGCATCGACCTCACACTGTTGGTCGAAGATACGGTCTTGTAGGTGATGCATGTAATCTTGGATGTTCTGCTCAATGGGAGGATCGACCAACCTCATGTAGTGGTAGTTCTCATTGTCATCTAACTCCTGCAAGTATATATAAATTAAAGACTAAAATATCCTACAATACGATACTTAACTTGTTGGCAATCTCACCCTTCCAAAGGGACATCGGAAGAATCGATGGCCTCTGTTAATGCTACCATTATACATCTGCACAATGCAGTCGTATTCATGGGACCACTTCGGCCATTCCTTTTTCAGGTGGTCGTAAGTCCTCAGATGATGGGGTGGTCGAAACCCACTTTTTTCCTGCAAAGGGAAGTTCTCGAGTGGCTCCTCGTACACACTAGGGCCAAAGGAACCTAGCCATATCACCAGTGCCCTCCCTGCGCCAATAGACCCTCTAGTTCTCCCTCTCTTACCTCTAGCAGACATTGTTTTATTGTACCTATGGTTCAAACTATGCGAACTCTTTTATTGATGTAGTACTATTAGCTAATTATGCTAACATTATCGTTAAGGCTTATGTATGACGCTAACCTTAACGTTTTACCCTAATGCAATGATTTAAGATATAGCCTTTTAATACATAGGTTTTTCAGCACTTGATGCCTTTTCAGAAGTAGTTTTTTGCGATGTGGCATTTTCAGACGTAGCCTTTTCATAAATATCCTTTTTAGAAATAGCCTTTTTCAGATGTAACCTTTTAGAGGTAGACTATTCAGATATAGGTTTTTCAGAAGTAGCCTTTTAAAACTCTAGCTTTCAAGCGAAATCTCTATAGACTCGGCCCATGGACCAGCTCTAATTTTCTGTATAAATAGAAGTCTAGGAGATAACTTGGCCTAGCAAACCAAAATCTTCTCCTCTTATCAAAATGGCATCTAATCCTCGCACAAAGAAGTCAATGCTGGATCTTTTGCCTACTGGGGTCGAAGTTCCAATGTGCTAATGTGGAGACCTGTGTAGGAAGTCCAACAACTTCTCAAACACCTATGGAAGAAAGTTCTTCATGTGATCCAACTACGAGTATGACCTATTAGAGGGCGGCATCCGTGGTGGCTACCATAGCTAGGTACTCACATATTGCATTACTAAAAAAATAAAATAAAAATTACTGTACTGCAACCTATAGGCACTCCATTTGCCGACATGTCTGTTGGTACTTCAAATACCGACATTCCTGTCGGTTGTGGCCTGACTCGATAGAAAAATTGGTGTCCAACCGGGGACATGTCGGCACACAAAGTGCCGACAGACCTTTTTGACCCCACATGCGTGCTGATATGATCCCGGGCTCACACCACGTAGACTATCAGTATATGGAATACTGACATGTCACTACCTATTATTACAATTTTGTAAATTTGACTATTATTTTTATAATTTTCTTAAAAATAATATTATTAAAAAAAATTCCTCACTCGACGCCCCACGCTGGCACCGGCGATGCCGCGTGTCTCACTCAGCGCACGCCCAATGCCCATCTGTGAGCTCACTGAGGCCCATCTCACCCTGAGTTTGCATTCCTCTAAGCCTGAGGCCCATCTGTGAGCTCACTGCATCCAACTAGTCGCCCCAGACCAAAACTATTTGTCCATCAACTATTCCTTTCACCATGCGACCCATTTTGAGCCCGTTTCATTCAACCATTCGCTCCGGCCCAGAACCATTTGGAACCAAACTCACTCCCTTGTCGATCCGTCGAGGGGACTTGTCAGGAATGTGCGTGCTCAGCTGCTTTTGCCTCTCAAGTCCTCAAGAATTTCGTTTCTCTTCAATTTATTAGCTTTATATTTCGAGAATTTTTTTATGCAATTTCGAGAATTTTTTTTATGCCATGCCGAGCGCACCAGTGCACGGGCTCGGGTCGGGGATCAGGCGTAGGTACTGGTGTCTGTGCAGCGCGCGCGCCCGGCACGACGTCGTCCTTAGTTTTGGTGTTGTCTAAAGCCAACCTGAACCTAGTGTGCAAGGACCAACAGTGCGACGAGCGGCTGAGGGGCTCAAGCTCCTACTGACTGGAACACGATTGAAAGGAGAGGGAGAGAAGGTAGAGGAGGAGAAGGAAGAAGAGGGAGAGAATGCAGAAGAAGAGGAGGATGAAGAGAAGGTAGAGGGGCTCAAGTCCATACACTTTCGTCCTTCCATCCGTCGTTGAGGGATTGAGATCCTCTGCGGTGGAAAAGCCAATGCAGAGAGACTACGGTTCTCTGCATTAAGGTGAACGTACACCGTCCGATCAAAAAACGGAGAGCCCAAATCTCTCGCTACAGTATCCTATGAACAGTAAAGCGTGTTCTACGGTATGCCACAGTATTGTTGCTGCAGCATTTACTACAGCAATATTAATTATACCGCAGGCTACTGTAGCTATTGCCTCATTACACTGTTCATACAGTGATTCTCTGTATTAATCGCGATTAAGGAAGAGGATCCGGTCCGCCGTTGAGTGTGACACTCCTGGCATACAGCTAACTCTGATCTTGGGAGCATAGCTGATTTTGATAGCTAGTTTGGTTGGGTGGGGTTGTTTTGTTTCTCACTCTCAGCAAGCCAAGCCAATATTTGACCGTGTTAAAATTATTATCATATTAAAATTTGATCATATCAAATAATATTAGGTTTGAGATCAAATTAAAATTTTGATCGGCCAAAAATCAAACGGTCATTAGCTTGTTGCACATCTTGTAAACGTCGTTGCACATCGTGTAAACGTGAGGGGCCAAGTACCGGTTAAATATTGCCATGTGAGTATGTAATTGGCTCTAACAGTATTGCCATGTGAGGGACCAAGTACCGATTAAGCACATGCCTGTAAATCTGTGCGAAAATCTTCTTACCAAGTACTGATACATATAGTACTTCAGGACTATCAAAATGTATGCCGAGATCGAGTTCTAGAGTACTGTGTTATCGTGTACGGCTGAGAAATACCAAAGGCCGATCTCCTTTGTGTCATCAGTAAAAATCAGGGATCCTAATTAGCTCTCGCATTTTTCTCATCACGAGGGACTCACATTTAACTATGCTTGCACCAGTAGGCACTTACACATAGGTTGCTGATCCACGTGACATCTACGCAGCATATTGTCGATTCCAAAGATATATTTATGGATGAAGTGAGCAAGAACAGAAACCGTGATTTACGAACAAGAAAAGCTTTGAGACGCATGAAAGTTACAACTTACAAGTAGTTCGAGTCCTGAGAAATACTGTAAGCAAGAATACATCTTCGCTAATCAAGCAGCCATAGGTAGCCGTAGGGTGGCGGCGGCGGAAGGCGCACCGGTACTGGCGCCGTCGCCGGTGACTGTGAGGGCCCCGCCGCGCGCGAGTATGGACCTGTAGATCTCGACGAGCACCTTCTCGTTGTACTCCTTGAGCTGCGGCGGCCGCGCGAAGGCCCCGTGGGTCGTCGCAGCGCAGTAGGGCGCGCCGGCGCCGTACCCGACGACGGGGGAGAACGCGAGCCGCAGCATGGCGGACACGTACGCGTCGCGGAGGCGCACGAGCCACCGCCGCGGCGAGAGCGCGCGGAGCAGACGCCGACCGAGGCCGCGGCGCACGCGCCACCCGCGGCGGCGCCGGCCGGGGCCCTTTTGCGGCTGCGCAGTGCCGCCGCCGCCGCCGAGCTCAGCGGTGGGGAGCGGCGGGCGGCGCTGAGCAGCGGCAGCTTCGAGGCGGTAGTAACCGCGGCGCTTCCAGTAGGCCTTGATGCCGCCCTTGTAGGTGCGGTCCATGGCTTCGTTCTTTGCCGCAAGCTCGATTCGGTTGTGGATGAAGCCTTCTGGGGAGCTTCTGTACTGAAATGGTAGTGTACAATGCGACGGTAGCAGAATGGAGTAGGTCTTAAAGAAGTAGGGAATTTTTGTGTGCAGTGAAGACCCTGCAATGTTAGATATTCAAGTATTGCACCCAGATTAAATTTTGCAAGCTATAAATATTTTACAAAATTATTGTAAAACTACTTATTTAAGTAATAGTTTTATAAAACTACAGCAAAACTATACATACTTTGATAAAATTATCGCAAAACTATAAATTTAAGTAATAATTTTATAAAACTACAGATTTAATATTGATTTTATCGCAAAACTACATATTCTAAATGAGTTATTCTCGTCATATTATCATGACGACCATGCCTCGCTTACTATCTCACGGGAGATGCCAGCTCGTAAAATGGATCGTTCGAGAGTTCATGTGATTGCAAACGGACTCATTCGTCAGGTTAACAGGTCTACGATAGAATCTACAGTTTACGATAAAATCGGCGTTAAATTCCTACTTTTGTGATATTGTTCCTTATAATTATGCGATTTACGATAATTTTGTCAAAGTATCTGTAGTTTCATGAGCTTCTGGACGGTCCATTTTATAAAATAACAGCTGTTGTGAGACTACAGGGTTGGGAACAACTCCTCTAAATTATGTATTTTTTTGATAAAATCGGCGTTAAATCTGTAGTTCTATAAAATTATTGCTTAAATTTATAGGTTTGCGATCATTTTGTTAAAGATCCGTAGTTTTGCGATAAAATTGATACTAAATCTATTTTCTTATAAAACTATTGTTTAAATCTATAATTTTACGATAATTTTATTAAAATATTTGTAATTTTAGAAATTTGCTCATAAAGAAGAGAGGAGCAAATGGAGACAATGACATGGTAGCTTATCGTTTCTTGGAACTGGCTTTTAGCGAAACTGGCGAAGAAGTTTTTCGGGAAAAAAAGAAACTTATGAAGGCAGCTTTAAAAAGTTGTCTGGCCAAATCGGAAATTCTTGCGATGAGTTGTTCCAATCGACCGCGCTTTCGGAAATATGGATGTCTACTGGTTTGAGGATTTAATTCAGATAATAATTTAATCATGATTTAAGTCAAAATTTCTATTATATAAAATATAAGTCGATTCTCGAGTTACATCTTTCTCCTAGTCTCCTCTTATCTAATAAAAACCTTAAAATTCAAATAATTGACTCATTTTTGCCTCTAAGTCTCCTTCAACCTTCCCACATCGTTATCGTTATCGTCTATGAGACAAATTTTAATAATAAAAATAAATTAAAAATTATAAGAAAAATTAACGGATAATTTTCTTCTAATACTTATATTTTTATTACAAAGTATGAGTATTTAGCTAGTTCAGATTGTAATTTGACATAATTAGCATTTTCCTTGGTCTTCTTTATATGATGATCAGCCACCTGAACGAAGTTGCGTTACTGAGCTCCGGCGGTAACTGAAAAGTCGCGGTTAGTGCGGAAACCGGTCAAAAATTAAAAAAATTTGGACAAAATTTATTTCGCAAAAATTGAAATTTGGGGAAAAAATTGCGATTTTAGCCGTTCGGTAACCAGTCGGTTTAGACCGATTACCGAGCGGTTTTTACGATTTATCGAGCGGATTTGTCAAATTTTTCACATTGTCGGTAACCGCTCGGTTTTCTCGATTTATCGAGTGGTTTTCTCGATTTTCAGTGAAGTTCAACAAAAAAAATCCAAAAATTATCTCAATTTTGTAAAATCAATAACTAATTCATTTGAGCTTCAAATCAAGTGAAATAATTTTTGTTGATTTCCTTGTAACATGATCTACATGATAAAACTATTTATACTCATAAAAAAGTTCAAAATTTTCTGTGAAATTGTATTTTTTTAAACCAACTTAAATGCATAGTTTACTCTTTGGTAATCAAAAATTATGAAACTAATTTTGTTAGTCTTCTTACATGATCCTATATCTTTTAAAAATATATGAACTCATGAATTAGTTATTGTAACATGCAGGATTGTGTAAATGTGTTGCGACTAGATTAATTCATAACTGACCCATCATACCTCAAAAATTAGTGAACCACTTTTATTAGTTTATTTATACGATGATTTAAGTAGGAAAAATAATAGTAGTTATAAAAAAGTTAATTACAATACTGTTTCTTAACATATTCACTTTATACTTGTGAACTTTGTAAAAATCATAGAGAAATTAGTAAAGCTATAAATAAAGTGAAATCAATTTTAAAGATCCTCTTAAGATACGTTTTACATAAAAAAAATATGTGTTTGCATGTTAAACTTTTTCTTAACATGAGTTAATAACTGAGTGTATACTTCAATTTTTTTTATTTTTTTCAAACTTCTTCCCTGTAGAATATGATGCAAAGGACATTATTTTTGGAAAAACTTTTCACGGAAGGTCTTAGAATTGTGTCTAGTTTTTTTAAAGATTTTTTTGAATTGTTTAATTTTTTTATTTTTTTGAATTTTTTAATTCAAATTCGATTACCATTCGGTTTCAGAAATCGAACCAGACCGAGATGGTCGGTTATCACGATTTTTACTCGATTACCGTCGGTTTTTTAACCCTGCACTGGATATAATGGCGCTGGAACAGTTTTATAGCAAGGGGAGAGGAGAGCACGTGGATCATCTTATGTTTCATCAAGAATGGATGGGGAAGATTGTCGGGGCCGGTGTCCGCCACCATCACCTTGTGTAGAACATCAGTGACGATGTGGAATAGGTACGTACTCAATGGGTCGCCCTACCTCAGGCCACGCTTGCACTGGATCGATGGCCCCGGAACGCCATTGAGCACATCTGTGATGCGCCCAGTGGAGAGCAGGGAATTCATCCATGCCCGACACATATCACCAAAGCCACGGACTGCCAGGATGATGTCCAAGGCCTCTCAGCTAATGGAGTTGAAAGCCTTGCGGAAGTCCAGCTTGAGCGCGACAGTAGGAGCACCACGCTTATGACAACCCTCGACAAGCTCCACGTTGAAGAGGAAGTTGCCAGTGATCAAATGCCCTTTGATGAACCCTATCTGGAATAAGGAGACCAAGAGAGTGATGAAGCTCTGGAGTCAAGTGGTCAGGATTTTGACTGCAAGTTTAAAGGCGACATACTTTTTTTTTAACGGTGGATCTATTTTTACAATTTTTTAAGATAGGATCCGTGCACACTTATTCTGTGTATATTCGTACCAGCACTCGGACTCGAACCCGAACCGGCTCAAGCACTCGCACCGTTCCAACGCAGTCCTTGCCAACGTTGGCTTTCTTGGGAAGGAGCGCGATGAAGGCCTGGTTGACGCAGGACATGTCCACGTGGAAGTCGTAGAGGAACCCCATGACGACCGATTCGACAACTGGCCAAACAATGCGGTAGAAGGCTGGCCCGAACCCGTCCACAACACCGTCTTGGCTTTGGAAACAGAGAACGGCAACTCTAGCTCAATCAACCTGGGGACCTGACCTGTGACAGCAGTGGCTCAAGGTCGAAGTCCCTGACCACCGGAGACGCCACGCTGAAGAGCGAGGAGTAGTAGGCATGGAGGATCCGATCCTTTGCCACATGCGTGTAGGATGCACGGCGCCATCATGCAGCACGGCAGCACCACGATTGGATTGCGGCGGAGCCGAGCCCAAATAAAGGCGTGGAAGAAGGCCGTCTTCTCGTCTCCTAACTTGCAAAATTTGATGTTGCAGCGTTGCTTCCAATAGACATAGAGTTCCTTGTGCAGCGGACAGCCAGGCGATCACCGGAGATAGTTTTTTTTAATAATATTATTTTATTAGAAAATTATAAAAATATAATTCAAAATGAGAAAGTTATATATATATATATATATATATATATATATATGTATGTATGTATATATATGTGTGTTAGTCAATATTTTAATTGCCGACTAGTCTTTTGTTGGCAAACTAATAGTCCATCAGCATGTTCAACATTTGTGTGCTGACGTGTCGGCATACCAATTGCCGATAGGTGCTCTGTCCTGTAGATGATAGTTAAAAATAAATTATAATTTTTTCATATGATCTCGAATGTAGATGATTTTTATATGAAAATTGTATCTATTGATAATGATATCTACAACTTTGTAGTTTAATACTTTTTAATTAAATCTGTTTAAATGCCAAAAAAAAAAAGTGGCTAAAAATTTTAGATCTCAAAAACTAGATCTAAAACTTACCACTTTTTGAAAAATAAATGGATTTAAATGAAAAGATGTTCAACTATAAAGTTGTAGATATCGTCAATATGTATAATTTTTATATAAAGATCGTCTTCATCCGAGATCATATAAAAAAGTTATGACTTTTTCTTTGAATATCACCTATGAGACACAAGACCTGTCGACCATTGATGTGCCGACAAGTACTGGGGAATTACATGTTAGCACACCGAATACCGATATGCTATCTAATTACTGACTAGTCACCGACAAGTGAGTAGTCGGCAATTAGAGTACCGTCAGGTGCCTATATCTACAATTTTCTTATTTTAAATTATTTTTTTAATTTCCTAATAAAATAATATTATTTCAAAAAATTAATCACCGGATGATGCAGAGTGAGCTCACTGGCTGACAGAGGACGCAGCTCCTCCAGGATATCAACTACTAGCTCGATAATGCAGCGGCGGTTGGCCATGACGGCCTCGGCCGCTTCTTCCCGCGCGAGCCCACTTTTTTACTTCGACATATAACTTGAGTCATTATATTCTTTCTAAATTTTAGAAAAGTAAATTTTCAAAACTATATGTAGACGAGAGTTCTATTGATATACACATGTCAAGTATTGATATTTCGAGATGGTCAAATTTTAGGAAACTTTGATCTTAAATATTAAAAAAACATAAAATGAGCCGTATAATTATGAGCACGATATTTAGACGGGTGTATGCCTATCTTTCGGCAGGGAAAATTTACACTGAGAGGCTAAAGCTTTCTCTACATCAGTATACTTACGGAGAAAGTACAATCTTGCCTGTGCTTTAGGAAAAAGCTCAAAAAGACGGTTATTAGTAAGACGAAACCTGGAGTTTTCAATAAATTACGGTGCACGTTGAGCATTTTCGATCTATTACTTGGTTATCTCTTCAAGCGTATCACAAGATTCATGATGATCACCCTAAAACTCAGGTGATGAACTTTATCTAAAGGACGACGAATGCCCGATAGCAATAGGTATACCTTTCTTTTCTACGGAAATAATCATGCATGCATCATTGTTGTGAATTTTACCAATATAAGTAGACAAGGGAATATATAGTTCGTGCTTTTTGTTGTGATCTGAAATCTAGTACTTGAAATATTGGCTTGACAAATACTTGCCATCGTCCCATGCATGAGTAGCCAAAAGTTTTTCTATTTCACTTTGAACTCTTCATTTTATTAGTCTTTACACCAAAATACAAGTTCAGTCTCTGTTAAAGGATAGTATGGCAAATGGTTTTGCTGGATTGAACGTGTTCTTTGGCAAACAAACACTACACTAGACGCCTCTCGTTTGTGTTCCATACTTCCATATTTCACCTGAAAGCTCAGAACAGGACACGAGAAATTGCAATTGCAGAGACCACGGGGGTCGTATGTGCGAAGAAGATAGTGGGCCGGATAGCGTCGCATTTAAGGAGGAAAGGGTGGTAGTTGGGTGCATGCATCCCTCTGACCCTCCGTTAATGGCGATCGGTAGTGAGGTGAGGAGACGGCCGGCGTGCGGTGACGCTCAGATCCGGGCCGGGCACCGCCGTCTGTCTGGCGCCACTGCCCATGTCGGGGGAAATTTCTCTCTCCCATGGCAAAGTAAGTAAAATGGTACACGAGTAAAAAAAATTTTACTATAGTAAAATTATAAGGATAGCAAAGTTGATGATATTTGGGCGTGTTTGAATTGGATTCCGGCTAACCCGTCAATCTATTGGCTCGCCAAAAGTTTGGTGTAGAAATCGGTCGTCGCGGTTTCACCGCACGTGGATGTGAAAATGCACTAAGGCGAACGCGAGAGCGTAGAATTATGTGCAGGCTCGCTAACACGTGTTGATGCTGAACCAAACAAGAACCTCGCATATAGGCGGCGAACCCTTGAGTGACCGATGAAAAAGTTAAATTCCCGCATGCATGGGCATGTGCGATCTGCGAAGCGCTCCTATGCCCGTGTCCGCTCGCGCTGACGCACGGGGGCTCCATGACATCCGCCGGATTTAAGCACCTCCTTTTGGCAGCGATTTGTTGGTGGATCAAAAATGCTCAGTCCGAACTCCGGATACCACCTGAGCCAGATTTCGAGGCTTTTCCTTCGGGTTGCGCTCAAGGAAAAATTTATGAACGATATAATCTGTTATATCGGTTGGGTCTAATAAATTTTTTTATTGTTCAAAATTTTCATTTTTTAAATTTTCGTCTAGTATCACATCAGTATATTATTACTGTTGTATTTTTAAATCAGTGATACTCTTTTATTTCTATATTATTATGCATAGTTTTTTATATTAATGATTTAGAGATAATCGGTGTTATTTTCTAGAGAAATTGAGATATTTTTCTAAATTTGATCGAAAAATTTATCTGCCATCGATAGAATTCTGATAAATCTGAAAATCTCATTTCTCGGTGATCCCGATAAATTTCTGCTACTGATAAATAAAATCTTGATTACCCTAGTAGGGGGAATGGGAGGGAGAGGATGACCGTGACGAGCAAAACCATCACACGAGCTCGTGAGCTGGGCTACTAGCGCCGGAGGACGCAGCAATAGGGGGAAAAAATGACGACCACCTTTGGCAAATGCGTGCAATTAAATTGGTCCGTCCATTGACAGTCACCTTTCTCTCCCGTTCTGCCGGTCTCTCTTTCTTGCAGTATTGCTCCATCTGCCCAGTAGCTACGAAGTAGAGTGAGATCTTCCTCTTCTTCTTTTTGCTCTTTTCTTTCCTTCTACTCCTCTTTTTTTTCTTCTTTCTTTTTCATATCCAAAAATTATGAAAGGCTCCCAAGACCCACGCCCCTCCCCGTGGATCCGCTCATGCATCTGCCGGTCTCTCCCGTTGCGTGCAATAACAGGGATCACAATACTGAACGCAGGACAAGGATACACGATCTGCTACGACAGCGCGAGTACGCGACTTCACCATTCGGAACTGAACCAGGCAGTACGTGCATGTCGCTGTTGTAGGTACGTAGCTATCGGAAAAGGTAGCAGACCTGGTGAAGCAAGAGTAGGCACTGGTGCTTCTCATCGTGGTCCATCGGTCCCGGCTTGGCCCGTATTATATTTAGCATCATTGATTGACCTATTTGCTACCGTAGTGGTCTCGTATGAGAAACAGTGTCATTCATACATCTCTGCATGTCAGTGTTTAAGCGCCGCCCTATGAACGGATCGGTCGTACACTCCGTTACCCTTCAGGCCTTCACAACATCAAACATGATCTGATACTGATATACCAACAGCAACAGCAACGACAAGACCACCAAAGAGTGTGCCTTCGCTTACAGCCCCGTAGAACAACCTAGCTAATGGCCAGTTTTTTTATTTTTATATTTTTTAATTACAAATTTAAATAAATAGATTTCTCATAAAAAAAATTATAAAACTAGTAGATGACTGCAGTCCTTTGAGAGGGCGGTTAGGCCACCCGTTCCTGGGAGGGTGGCAATGGGGCTAATTGCCCTCTCAAGGGGTGGCTAGGGCCTGAGAGGGTGGTTAGCAGCCTAGCCGCCCTCTGAAGGGGCAGTAATGTTATTTTTTTCCCGAAAATTACAAAATTTTGTGTATTTCATCATAAATTAAAATAGAGAATTAAGAAAATTTGGAATTAAAAATATTGAAGAGGAGTGAAAACGGTATACTGAGGAAGCGAGAATTTGGAGTAGGTTATGTAATAGTTGGAGAATAAAAAATCAGTAATTAGCACTCGCAACATATTACGTGGGTATGCGGTGCGAACGACGACAAACATAGTATTAAACATAGGGTGAAAATATTACATAAAACTGTAACCACGACGACACGGCGAGGAAACGAATGTGTCATGTATGGTTCGCACTAAGACCTACTTATTAGTGTGCCGCTCTGTCGGAGGATTAACTCCTGTCGCAGGGATCCCGAGAGACCCCTTTTTAGAGATTCGGCCGGGGGATGATCCTGAATAAGTTCGTCGGAGAAATAAATGGGAATAAATGCAACGGCCGGTGGTGGGGGTGTCGACCTAGTGCAAGAAGAAGTAAATGCACCAGAATTTTGACAGGTTCGGGCCGCACGGGGCGTAATACCCTACTCTTGTATGGATGCTATAACTGTCCTGAGGAAGCCCCTCAAGGATGTTGCTGGTTACAAGGATGTTGGCCTAACTAAGAGCTTGAGACTCCTTGTTCTTCGGCTGGAACTGTGCTCAACCTTGCTCACAGTGTCTACCCTTGCATTGTGTTCTTCATCTTGTTCTTTAGGATGGCTCCTCGCTGTGGTTGGTCTTTCTCTTGTTGGTTCGCTGTTCGTATCTTCTGTGTTGCCGACTATTTTAAGTACTCGCCGACCACGACATGCCCCGAACGGAAAGGAGGGGGCTCGAGTTCCGAGGCGCCATAAATGGAAAGGGCGTCATCATTTTTTCTAGGTGAAGTGACCGGGGGTGGAAAATGCGTCGCACGCCCGGTCGCCCGTCACTATAAATGCCCTGGCAACGGGCGCCGTGGAGAGGGCCCACCGGGCACCCGCAGAGCAACCCGGCGTGCTTGCCCTGTCTTGTTCCCCTGCCACAGCAGTGCGGCAGATGGAACGCCTTGATCCTCACGACGTTATCACGAGGCAAGCCGGATGGCACGAGACGGGACCTGTGCAATTAATGACCCCACGCCTCTCTGCCAAAACGTGGCAGGAACTGACGCTGAGCGCGGCGGGAGCAGTTGGAGGTGTCAGGCTACGCACGCTCATTAAATGCGGCCTTGAACCTCTGGCTGGTTGAGGGCCAGGGGTGGCAGGAGCGGGGGCCCTTGCTGGAGCGGGAGCCCGGGCGGGGACCAGAGCCCTTGCGGGAGCCCGGGCGGGGACCAGATCCCTTGCGGGAGCCAAAGCCCTTGCGGGAGCCGGAGCCCTAGGAGGGGCCCTGGCCGGGGCTCTCGCGGGCGCAGGCCTTCTGTCGGCGGCAGCCCGGTGTTCTTATCGGCGATCGGGCTCTTGGGCTGGCCTAGGGGCGAGGCCCTGGGCCGGTTCGACGGGAGCAACCTCGCACCTTCTTCTCTTTTTCTTTTCCCGCCTGTCGGAGCGGGAAGAACTTGGTTGGTCGGTGGCGGGGCGCTCGGGGCACGGAGCATGCCAAGCCCGGGCCTTGGCCGCCTTGGCGCACTTGTCGGCCAGCGCGAAGAGTTCCGTAGTGGTTTTGATTTCGTGCGTACCTAGCTTCTCGAGCATCCGCTCATCGTGGACACCCTGCCGGAAGGCGACGATTACAGCGTGGGGGGCTATCCATGGGATAGTGTTGCGGACCTGGCTGAAACGCTGGATGAAGCGCCGTAGCGTCTCCCCCTCCAGCTGCTTAACGACGTGGAGGTCGCACTCCAAGCCGGGGCGCGTGAACGTGCCCTGAAAATTAGCCACGAACTGGTGGCAAAGGTCATCCCAGGAGCTAATAGATCCTGGAGGTAAGTTCATGAGCCAAGAACGGGCAGAGCCCCTCAAGGCAACATGAAAATAATTTGCCATCACCTTTTCACTGCCACCGGCCGCCTGGACGGCCGTAGTGTATATCTGGAGGAACTCAACGGGGTCGATGGACCCGTCGTACTTCTCTGGCAGCTCAGGGCAGAACTTGGAGGGCCATTTGACCCGGCAGAGCTCACTAGTGAAGGCACGACTGCCGGTGCCGTACCCTGTGGCGCGGGTGGCGTTCCTTGGCGGTGAACGCCGGCGAGCCGGGGAATCCTGGCGATCGTGGGCCAGCAAAGAGGAAGCCTGGTCCTCAGCCTCGGCCTCCTGCCAGGTCTCCCGCTGGCGCTCGAGAGTGACACGCGCATCTTCGTGGCCCCTCCGCTTGTTGAGGCGCAAGCGGAGGTCCTGGGCTTCGGACGCGGCCAGAGGGGCGGCGCTCTGCCTGGAGGCCCCCCGGCCTGTGCGAATGTTACCCGACAATGGGCTATTTCTGGCGGTGCCACGCTGGGTGGTGGCGCGAGAACTCTCGGCCAGCACCTGGCGGCAGGCAGTGCGGACCAGGGCAGCGACTTCTTGGAGCCAGCGGCCCTCCGGGGTTTCCGGCGTTGCCTGGACAAGCGGATGCCTGAGGAGAGCGTGCGCCGCAAGCAGCGTGCTCCCGGGGCTGGCCTCGGCTAGCCTACGCCGGAGGGGTGCCCGGCGCTGTCCAGATGCGGACCTGGTGGTCGGAGTCTCGACCACCTGTTGGGGGTCGGACGGTGCACCGGCGGCGGCGGCGGCTCGGCTGGGCCCTGCGCCTTGGTGCCCTTGGGAGGGGAATGCTGCGCGTGCAGATCGCGGTTGCTGCTGGGACGCAGTAGCGGCTAGGGCCTCCTGTGCGAGGGGTTGTATTTCCCCGTTGGAACTGGAGCCGGAGCGCTGGAGGCGGTGACCACGGGCCATTTTTTCTGTGGAAGAAAATAAACAAGTAGATTCAGGGATGTTCCCCCCTACCTGGCGCGCCAGCTGTCGGAGGATTAACTCCTGTCGCAGGGATCCGAGAGACCCCTTTTTAGAGATTCGGCCGGGGGGATGATCCTGAATAAGTTTGTCGGAGAAATAAATAGGAATGAATGCAACGGCCGGTGGTGGAGGTGTCAACCTAGTGCAAGAAGAAGTAAATGCACCAGAATTTTGACAGGTTCGGGTCGCACGGGGGCGTAATACCCTACTCCTGTATGGATGCTATAACTGTCCTGAGGAAGTTCCTTAAGGATGTTGCTGGTTACAAGGATGTTGGCCTAACTAAGAGCTTGAGGCTCCTTGTTCTTCGGTTGGAACTGTGCTCAACCTTGCTCACAGTGTCTACCCTTGCGTTGTGTTCTTCGTCTTGTTCTTTAGGATGGCTCCTCACTGTGGTTGGTCTTTCTCTTGTTGGTTCGTTGTTCGTATCTTCTGTGTTGCCGACTATTTTAAGTACTCGCCGGCCACGACATGCCCCGAACGGAAAGGTGGGGGCTCGAGTTCCGAGGCGCCATAAATGGAAAGGGCGTCATCATTTCTTTTGGGTGAAGTGACCGGGGGTGGAAAATGCGTCGCACGCCTGGTCGCCCGTCACCATAAATGCCCTGGCAACGTGCGCTGTGGAGAGGGCCCACCGGGCAGCCGCAGAGCAACCCGGCGTGCTTGCCCTGTCTTGTTCCCCTACCACAGCAGTGCGGTAGTCGGAACGCCTTGATCCTCACAACGTTATCCCGAGGCAAGCCGGATGGCACGGGACGGGACCTGTGCAATTAATGACCCCACGCCTCTCTGCCAAAACGTGGTAGGAACTGACGCTGAGCGCGGCGGGAGCAGTTGGAGGGTATCGGGACCTGCCACCTTAGCACGGCGGGCTCTCTCCCACTTCCTTGCACTCTCAGCCTCCCGAGCCTGAGCCACGGTATGGTCATGCGCCGCCTTCCTCATGCTCTCTTCTTCCTCCCGCTTTAGGCGAAGTTCCTCTTGCTGTTGCTCGTACTTCCGACGTGCGTATGCTTCCCTTCTCCACCTCATGTTCATGTCGACCCACTGCTTCTGTTTCTCATTTTGCTCATTGTCGAGCCATTGAATAAAATCACAGAGTGGTGGAGGGGACTGAACAAATAGAACAAGATGAGCGGTTAGTAAAATAGGGTGCGAAATCGACAAAGATGTGACTGATATCTGTTGTTATACCGGTGGATACTCATATGTTCCATGTTGAGGCTTGTTATATTCGTAATTGGCACATATGAAGAAGTGCAGCCCATAGGTGTATGAGATGTCCTGTGACTCGCAAAGCCTGCAAAGGTCACCACATAAGCATATCGGTGATTCGATACCTTGAGGGATGAAAATCCCCCAATATTTCTTTGTTGGGTTTGGTGGAGCTGAGGAAGATATTGCACTTGAGAGATCTGAGAAATGAGTGTTGCACCAACGTATGGAGGTTCAGCTATTTATGGTTCAGTAGTGTGGTCACTTCGTGATTAAAGTTACACTCCCGACAGAGTAAGCGAGGTGTCACTTCTTGCATAAGTAGCTTTGTAAGATATACATTGGTGAGGACGATAGAATGTAGCGTGTGGTCATGTCGGATTAGGAAATGCAACTAGGATACCATCGTTTTTGGAATAAGAAATGCAGTTACGACATGCTAAGTGGACTATAAAGAGTACACATGTCTGAATACGTAGGAGTACATCGCGAATCGAATATGCATATGTAAGTTATAAAAACAAATCTAAAATTCTACTGCTATCTCCCCCGCTGGCGTCAGCCATGGCCCCCATCGTGGTCCCGATGCCGCTGGTTGACCCTCACATGGCCCCTGGAGCAGGTGAGGGGGTCGGGTGGACCGACCTGTCTGGTAGGCATAGTAGGAAGCACCGGTGTCGAGGCCTGGTCTTGCGTGGGCTGTGTTCGAAGGGGAGCACTGGGTACCTGGGACCGCTGGAGGACGTCGTAGTCAGGTGTGCTTCCGAAGAAGTCACGAACAAGGTCGTATGCGGGGCCCGGGCCAGCCTCATCCTCCTGACTAGGGTACGAGGACTCTAAATACGTAGGGCGTAGGGCCGCTGAAAATGGACCGGCCTCATCACCGAAGTAATACGTGGACAATATTAGCTTAATTTGCTGAATATATTGAAAACGGGGATGAAGAGGCGCCCAGTACTTGAGGGTGGACGCACAGGGCTCGGTCTACGAGGTTACGTCGAGGTTTATGTAGGTGCACCTAATGAAAGTTTAATAATCAATGCACTAGTAAGAAATGAATATATTTGAACGTCGTGCGAATTAAAAATTCGTACCTATTTACTCCGAGCCTGCATAACGTGGTAAAAGGGGTCGTGTGGGTGCCGACACCGATGAACCGCATGAGCCATTTGCACACACCCACAATTTACTAAAACCCTTCATGACATGACGAAATCTAGACAGATCTACACCGTTAGAACTGTACCTAATTTCACCCTCACCATAATATATCTGAAAAATTAATTTATCTGTCATCCCTGAAAACACCCGCAAACATAACCAATATTAAAATCGACAAACTATATTTCTCACTATCGGAGAAAATGATTTACCGACACCGATTCATACATAACAATAGATTTTCAATAATAGTTCTACGCAAACTTACCTACAAATATTACTCTATACAATCTACATTTACTAGCTATTTTACCATGTGAAAATTAAACGCTATCATTTTCTAAACGCTACATTCTAGGTTCGCCTATTATCGTACAGTGCTAGTTCCTAGGTCGTACAATACAACCCTACAATAATTATTCTATAAAATCTACATTTTCAAAACTAACATAGTAAAAATAATATTCTATATTTCACTGCTATCATACCATGTTCAAAGTAAATTTGATAATTTTTTACTAAACATAGCATTTTCTAAACCCTAGGTCATACATGTCTAAAACCTATGTCATATACTACTACTGCACTAATTAATAACAATAAAAAAAAGGACTTACCAAAAAGTGATCTTTAAATCCGCGGATCAAATGCAGCAGGGTTTCGCCGGGCTCTCTTCCTCCCCTCTCCTCTCTCTTTTCCTCCCTTTTCACATTTTTTTCTTTTTTCTGAATAAAATGTGATTTTGAGCTATTTTTAGCCCCTTTTATAGAGCATGGCGGAGGGGTGGAGGCCAGTTGGCACGAGCGGACAGCCCCCTGAGAGGGTGGTAAGGAGCCGTACCCAAGACTGAGCACGGGCAGGCACCCCCTTGCCGCCCTCCTAGGGGGCAGTTAGGCCTTCTAACTGCCCTCAGAAGGCCTAACCGCCCTCTCAGGGGCTGCAGGCGTCTAGTTTTGTAATTTTTTTTCCACGAAGAATCTATTTATTTAAATTTTTAATCTAAAAAATATAAAAATAAAAAAAAACTCAGCTTATGGCTGCGCCAATGGAAACTGGCCTGCGTTGACACAAAATGGGCCTCCGTCATATTCAACTGCTAACATGCATGGCAGCCGAGATGCTTGTACTTGGGCTTTAATATCTCCTGGTAGGAGGCTTATTCCGAGGAACTTGGGCGTCCAGGAAAGAGCTACTCAGATCGTATATCGTCCGAATCGCCCTTCATAGATTGGAGAGCTCTGTTAGTGATAGTATCCCTTCATAGATTTAATGACTCATATACTTGTATAATTCAGAAATTTACTATAAATATGGCATATTTTAATGATAGAATCTCCATCATACACGTGTCCAGTTTCTATATAATGGATTTATAGAAGCCACTGCGGTACATATGACACAATCACATGCTTCAACTACGAGATCTATCTGTACTTGGAAAGGATCTATAGATAAGGAGCCAATACCCTGGATACCTTAAGAGATCCAAATTAAATCGATTACGCTCGGGACTCCAAGTAGAATACAATCCCTCTCCATCCTACTATATAATCAGGGTAGATAATATGATCAATTCAACTCAACTCAACTCGATCTAAGCCTTTAAGCTCAGGAGAAGAACTTGACAATCTCAAATGACTCATTGAATAGCTTAGAGTTTAGATTTAGATATTTTATATTTTAATTCTCTCTTCTGGAGTTAATACAAGGCTTAATGTAACACATAGGACATAGCACAATTATCCTCTGGAGGTCCGAACATATCTATATCGCATGCCCCTCTTTATGATCTAACAGTCGATAGCGCTAGCTAGGTGATTCCTACCTCTATATAAATAATGTATTATTGTTTTTCTAATCCTTGACAGTTGGCGCTATCCATGAGGATCGATCATGTCTACAAAGGTTGATTTTTTAGATGAGGGGTTATATGATGATTTCGACCCCAAAATCTATGTACAACATAGCAGAATGAATATGGATCTCATCTTCGGCCAACCGAGTTCCTCGACTCATGAGCCAATTTCTTTAACTTAAGTCCATAGCTTGTAGATGTATATCTATAGCTTCACGTCACGGTAGTTCACGCTACCAACATGTTGCTTATCCGGATCAGCTAGTGTCGGTATAAAGAATAGGGGTCCCCTGTTCTATGGATCCACACCAGTAATAGCCCCTTGGTAGTAGATATTACCAAAAACTGACTCCGACATGCACATCTGTTAGGGCTTGCGTGACCAGTCCCATGCTTGCGGAAGGAAACCCCATGACCAGTCTTGCTGGTCATGGGGCAAGTATTCACCTAACTAGTCTAATCTCATTTAATGTTTTCTACTCAAGTGTTTTTCTTCCCCAGACACCTCCTTTTGGCGAGCAAAGTCGTGGCCAGTGGAGTGGTGCAATGGCCCGTTTCGTAGCAATTAATGATATGGGACGACCCTGCAAGCGGGAGCGGTAGTCTCGTAAGTGGGCGTGGTGACGTGCAATTGATGGGACAAGACGCACAAGACGACCAGGCAGACCGAGCATACCCACTCTCCGTAATGATGACCTCGTAGTATAGGTTTTCAGCAGGAATGGGACTGCCATAGTTCTGGCATGTACCGTTTGTATATACGCATCTCCTCCTACTATATAAAAGAGGGATGACTAGGCTTGTAAAAATAGGAGGAAACTCTTTTTGTATCCAATTGATCCCCATCATAAGAAAATACACAGGACATAGAGCTCTTATCCTATGGGAGGTCTGAACCTGGATAATCCCTTGTGTTCCTGAGTTCATCATCATCATCATCATCACAAACACACACACACTCCCACTCGTAGGAAATGTTGATCACGCTCCTATCAATCAGTATACCCCGGACACATTGTCAGAGATTAACCCTCGACAGTTGGCGCGCCAGGTAGGGGGCACGTTTTCGCGTTTCGGTAAGTGTCGATAACCTGATAGGGCTACCCATGGTCAGATCCACGACGACTGGTGAGTCCCATTTTGAGGACCCCAGACACCACGAGGTGTTCATCATAGGATATGACCCAGATGAGCCCGATATGCTCCAAGCTTGTTATATCGAAATGGAGTCTGAGGACTCCATAACCCAACGAGAAGTCTGCATGGCAGCCCATGCAGCGGGGAACAATGGAGGTTCTCGCCCCTGGGCACCAGCGGTATCCCCTAGGCCATACTCCCAGAGGGAAACCGCTAGGTGCCAGACAAGGAGGTGCTCCGATACAGCCCCAGAAACTACAACGCCACCCAGAGGAGTACCTACCGAGGGAGCAGCCCTTGAGGCCATCACCGCCTAAGCCTTCACGTCATGTGAATGTCGGGGGCTCCCTCCCTCACGATATTTCACCGCTCTGTGGTCAGTAGCTTGACTTTGAGGCCATGACGCCTGTACAAAATCTACATACCGTATGAATACTTCTTTGTTACCTGCCTGTGGCAATACCAAAGGGTTCACAGGTGACACCATGGATGAGACCTCGCTCTCCTGGTAGAAAATGCACAAAACCAAGTCACGACAGCAAAGACCACACCGATTTCTGGACTAATGACGGTCGTGGTCACCAGGAATCGCAGCATACCCTGCGATAGGACAAATCTTGTGCCCCCACTGTAATGGGGGCTACTAGGAGAACCCCATCATATTGGGATAGCCAAACCTCTAACGTGTGTGACTCTTTTCGCCAACCTAACCTCCGCAGCGTGATCTAGGGCCAGAGGGCCAACCAAGAGCAGGAGGAGCGTGCCCTACCAGGGTAGGACAAGGGAAAGCGACCCTACCACTAGCCTCCCTCTTGTAGAGAGGCGTCAGATTCCTCCATCCCATCGCCAGGACCTCATGAATGCCGTCTCTCTCCCCGAGCATATGCGGCCAGCCATCAGATGGTGGCTCCCTGTTATGGGATAGGGTGCAACATCTTATCAACCTAATTGCGAGAGGTGCGCTCGTCGAACAAGTTTCGATCGATCCTAGACGAAAAGTATGACGACTGTTCTAACTCGTAGGAATTCCTACAAATCTACACCACCATGGTGCATGTCATGGGTGGCAATAGGAAGGTCATGGCAGACTATTTCTCGACCGCATTTACCGCCTCAGCATGGTCCAGGCTTATGAACCTCCCCGTGGGTCGGTCCACTCATGGGAGGACTTATGTGACCAGTTTGTCATCAACTTCCAAGAGACATATGCCCGACCATGGGTCGAGGATGACCTGTACCAAATCAGTCAACGACAAGATGAGTCACTGTGAGACTTCACCTAGCATTTCACCGAACGCCGAAACACCATTCCAAAGATCATGGGTGAATATGTGGTCATCGCCTTCCAGAGGGGGGGGGGGGTAGTCAGAGACCAGAAGATGGTCAAAAAACTGGCCACTAAGCAATCCAAAGCACCATCAAGCTCTTCAAGCTCGCAGACAAGTGCACACAGGTCGCTGAGACCCAAAAGCGCTAGACCAACATGAAGACGTAGCCAACCTCCGACCGACATGCCTCTTCTAAAGGGTTCAACCGGAAGGAGAAAAATAAGAACAAACATAAGGCAGGACCACCCGAGGTCATGGCGGTCGAGCAGACTGGCTAACCACGTTGACATTTTGAGAAAAAAGATGGGAAGAAGGGCAGAGGCTACTGTCCAATCCATCGAACAGATGCCCATGACCTGACCGAGTGTAAGGTCACACGGGGCATCATCGACAAGGAGTTTGGGGACCACAAACCTGGACGTGATAATAATGGCGAGGATGGGGTCACCCACGATCAGTCAGCGCTAAGGTTCCAGTGGATCGATCACATGCTCCACCACACCTTCGGAGGCACCGCAACGTATTTCTCGAATAGGGAGTACAAGTTGATGGTCCGTAAGGTGTGGGCAACCACATCGGGCCAAGGCCCTCGTCTGAAGTGGTCGGAGGTACCCTCACCTTCATCCAGGTGGCCCATCCTGTGTACGTCAAATGCCCTGGTCGCTACCCTATTGTGGTCAAACCCATGGTACAGAACATCCAACTAGGTCATGTACTGGTTGATGAAGGGAGATTTATCAACCTCCTCTTCGCTGACGTGCTGGATGCCCTGCAGATTCTGAGGAGTGCGTTGAGGCCGCCTCCTCCTTTCTTTGGAATTACCTCCGGCTCCTTGGCTAAACCGTTAGGGAAAATTGAACTGCCCCGTCACCTTCGGCTCTCCGAATAACTTCTGGACCGAAAGGGTCCTGTTCGATGTGGTGGAATTTGAGACTGCTTATAACATGATCCTAGGGCGACCCGCGATGGCCCAGTTCATGGCCGTTGCCCATTATGCATACCAAGCAATCAAGATCCCTGGTCCGATGAGGGCCATCACTATTTTTGGCAATCAAAGATGGTCTGGCACTATGATAAGAGGAGCCTTAACATGGTCGAGCTGACTCTTGGGTCACAGCTTGAGGACGCTGGGCCTAATGGTCACCCGATGAAGGTCCATGTCGTCACCGGCCCAAATTATCGGCTCAAGGTAATTTGCCTAAATGATGTTGATCCATCCAGTAAGGTCCAGATATGGGCTGGCCTGGACCCCAAATAGAAACTCGCACTCGTCACTTTCCTCTTGGTGACTGCGGACATCTTTTCATGGAGTCCATCTAATATGCCCGGAGTCCCTAGGGACATGATCGAGCATAAGTTATTTGTACGAATGGACGCGCGACCAGTAAAGCAGAAGGTATGTCGGTTCTTCGCTAATCAGAAGGAAGCATTTCGAGAGGAGGTTGACAAGCTCCTTGATCTAGGCTTCATCCGTGAGGTACAATATCCGGAATGGCTGGCTAACCCAACGGTAAGTGGAGGATATGCGTTGACTTCATCGACCTCAACAAGGCATGTCTGAAGGATCTCTTCCCTCTGCCCCGGATCGACTAGCTTGTTGACTCAATGGCCGATAGCAATCTGCTAAGCTTCTTAGATGCTCTCTCAGGGTACCATCAGATTAGCATGTGTAGTGTACATGAGAAGACTACTTTTGTAACACCCTTTGGGGTCTTTTGTTATGTAAAAATGACTTTTGGTATGAAAAGTGACAGTGCCACTTACCAACGTTGCATTCAGATTGTTCTCTGACCACAACTCGATAGGAATGTCGAGGCGTACGTTGATGATGTGGTCGTGAAAAGTAGAACCAAGGATGACATTGTCGAGGACCTCCAGGAAACGTTCGACAACCTTCAGAAGCACCACATGAAATTAAACCAGGAGAAGTGCACATTTGGAGTCCCACCGAGGAAGTTGCTCGGGTTTCTCGTATCCGGTCGAGGAATAGAGGCAAACCCTGATAAGATCAGAGCCATTGACCAGATGAAAAACTTAACCAGGTTAAAGGAAGTCTAGAGGCTAATAGGATGTGTGACAGCTTTGAGCAGGTTCATCTCAAGGCTAAAAGAGAAGGGGCTACCGCTCTTCAAGCTCCTGAAGAAAAGCGATCACTTCTCGTGGATGACAGAAGTAGAGACAATCTACCAGGAACTCAAAAGATATCTCTCTTCCCCTCCTATACTGACCTCTCCTCAACCAGATGAGGAGATCTTGCTCCATGTTGCAGCTACCCCACAGGTCGCGAGCGTGGTCCTGGTCATCGAACGAGAAGGATTTCAGCGACCAGTATACTACGTCAGTGAGGTCCTACACGATACGAAAGCTCAATACCCACAGGCTCAAAAGCTACTATACGCCATATTGATGGCCTCTCACAAGCTCAGACACTACTTTCAGGCCTACAAAATTAAGGTGATCTCCTCACTTCCCATTAGAGAAATACTCGACAATAGGGATGTTGTAGGAAAGATTGCAAAGTAGGCAGTAGAACTCGGGGATTTCAATATTCAATTCATTCCTCAAACGGCTATCATGCCCCAAGTGCTGGCCGACTTTGTGGCTGAGTGGTCGTCCTTTGAGCCTGAATAGGAATAATGATTAGAGACAAACGAGCATTGGACCATGCACTTCAATGGACCCTTCACGTTGAAGGGAGCGGAGGATGGAGTGGTCTTGACCTCACCAACCAGTGACATCCTTAGATACGTAGTTCAATTATGTTTTTCGACCACTAACAATATTGTAGAATACGAGGGCATCTTTTCCGAAATACGAGGAGTCTCCACACTTGGGATAAAATGCATGTTAGTGATAGGGAGCTCGCTGCTGGTCGTAAACTAAGGGCAAAAGGAATTTCAGTGCTCTGAGCCGACAATGATGGCATACCACTGAAGTGAGAAGACTAGAGTGACGCTTTATCAGTTTTGAGGTCAAGCATGTCCCTCGTAAGGATGACTTCTTAGCCGATGAGTTAGCACATCTAGCTTCTTCTCGCAAAATTGTTTCTGTCGGAGTCTTTGAAGAAAGACTCACATGACCATCCACTGCTACCCACAGTTCACGTGTGAAGGGGATGCTTCGTATGAAAATGGAGCACTAGAGGCAACACCTTTGATGGCAATGCCTCATTCGGTGTCGTCGACCTCGGGTGGCCATCATGTGGTCGTCCTACTTGGTTTAGATACGATCTAGATGGATCAGATCTTGGACTATCTTAAGAATTGAGCAATCCCTGAAGATAATGCGTCAGGAGAAAGGGTCACGTGGCAAGCCCGCAGATACTCCCTGATAGAGGGACACCTTTACTGCCGAGAGAGCAACGGCCTTTTACTGAAATACATCACTCAAGAAGAGGGGAGCACAACGCTCGTTGATATCCATGAAAGCATATATGTCGGCCATGCTTCGTACCACACTTTGGTTGAAAAAGCGTTCCGACATGGATTCTATTTACCCACAGCCCTCCAGGATGCTCGTGAGCTCATGAAACGGTGCTAGTCATGTTAGTACCATGGCCGACATACCAACCTACTAGTCCAAACTCTGCAAACTATACCACTCTCTTGGCCTTTTGTTGTCTAGGGGCCCGATATTGTAGGACCGTTCCCTAAAGCCCGGGAGGTTTTGAATTCCTATTCGTGGCAATTGACAAATTCACTGAGTGGATCAAGGCCGAACCTATTAGGAAGATCGCTACCATAGTTGTGATCAAATTCATATGAGGGTTGGTAGTGTAGTTTGGCGGTCCAAACTACATAATTACAGATAACGAGACTTAGTTCACCAATAGTTCTTTCTAGGACTACTGTGAAGAGATCAGGATCAAAATTTACTATGCATTAGTGGCATAGCCCCGAAGCAATGGACAGATCAAAAGGGCAAATAGGATGATATTGCAGGGGATCAAAGCACAGATCTTTGATTGGTTTAAGAGCTATTCAAGACACTGGATAGACGAACTACCCATGGGTCTCTAAGAACAACTCCCAGTAGGTCCACATCCAAAACCCCTTTCTTCTTGGTCTTTGGTGCGGAGGTAATGCTCCCCTTCGAAATTGCCCTTTAGTCTCCTCGAGTGAACAACTACTCAAACAACGACTAGATGGCGCGACGAGAGGACGAAATAAACCTAATCGAAGAGTTCCACGATTGTTCTCTAATTCAAGCAATCTGATATCAACAAAGCCTCATACGCTACCACGACCACAGGGTGTAGGAACGAACACTGGTCATAGGAGACCACATCTTTAAGCAGGTCCAAAATAAGGCAATCTGAAATAAGCTTTCCCCCAAGTAAGAGGGACCCTATAAGGTGGTTTATGTCACCCGGCCATATGCGATCAACTTAGCCATGGAGGATGGCCGTGAATTGCATAACTCTTGGAACAAAGCCCATCTACGCAAGTTCTATGTCTAGGGTTGCTGAAAGATGGGCCAATTTTCCTATTTTGCAGGATCTTCTAGACAAGCGTGGAACATGTCTTGTAAGTTTTTCCAATTCAAAAGAATCAGACTCTTTGTTTTGCAGGATTTCCCAGAAAGGAACAATCTCCCACGTAAGTTTTTTTTTCTGAGGCTTGATTGTCTGGTCGGTAGTTTTTTTTTTTGCCGATCAGGCGGTTGGGGGCTTTATAACAGTATAAATTCTATAGTCCTTTGTTCCTATTTTTTCTCCTATTTTTTTGTCTTCTAGTTACTTTGCTTGTTTGGTCTTGTGGTGAGTACCAAACCATTTTAGTGGGGATTCAGGTTGCCACTCGCACAGTTTCAAGGATATGGGCGGCTGGGGAGTAACAACCGTGAGGCCATAAGCACTAACCCAAGTCGAGCGCTAGTCACCACTGAAGGGCTTGTTGCGCCAAGGGTTGTCCTATCCGCCACAGACCTAACTAGCAAGATCGTCATATCAAGGTCTAGGTAGGGGAAGTGCTCGTTGACACAAGGAAAGGCAAGGAAGGCACCGTGGAGTGTGATCGCAAACAAATGGTTGCATATGTTCCCTCACAGCCTTGTTCGAGCGCACCCACCTCCTTGGAGGCGTCCACGAACTAGTCGACATGACCAGTTATGGTGACTTCAGAAGTGGGGCGGATTTGAATGCTAGGGACCTAGAGCAGTAGTCGAATGGGGTGAACGTCTGACTGAGACGGTCATAGAAACATGCCTACAGCTGGTCATCCTCCCTCATCACTTGCTCCAAGTCTCTCTTCACCACCAACAGCTCCTCCGGACAAGCTGGTCATGGAAATAGGTTGCAAACCACGTAGGAGTCAGCTGGTCGAGGCTCACTTGACTAGTAGAGGACTACACCTTGCTTAATGGGGGTAGGGTCAATGCACCTCGAAGATCACTTTACAGGATCTCTCGCTCCACCGCAAACCTAAGCTCGCACTCGGCCACTACTTCTAGACTACTCTGGTCATCAGTGCTATCAACAGGTGTGGTTGGGGGCTCGGAGCAAGCAAGAGGGGTAGCCAATTCTTGGGCTCTACGACCATAGCAGCGACACAAGCTCATCAGAGAAATCAAATGCTTCATTGATATATAATGCAAACCTAAATTACAGTTCAAAATTTACTATTCTTCAACAGTTTCCTCGACGACCTCCACCTGAAAGATAGACCCTATGAAAATCCTCCCCCTTGGCACTTTGCCTCCAATCTCTCCATGGCTACAGGTTCGGTGGTCACGACCCCTTCCCAGACGATCTCGAGGTTAAAGTTGGGGGCGTGACAATGGTAGCACTTAAGAACGTACACCACCACAGCTTTCGACGTCATCGTCACATCCTCCGAGGTCCTCACCACCAGGATACCTGGGAGCTAGGCAAACCTCTCTGTCAGGACGTGGATGACATAGGCCCAATCCCGAGCAGCCCTCTCATCCTTTGTGTCAGGGGTCTCCAGTCTGATGCTCCGCAGGGGACGTTGGATCGCCTTAAAGGTTTCCTCAAGAATATTGTGGGTCTTTCCCTCACCCTCCTTTAGCTGAGAACATTCAATAACGAGCGCGGCATTTTCCTGATGAAGCTTGGCATTTCCCTGTTGATGTAAGCGCCTCGCCTCCTTCTCTTCGGCCACCAGCCTCTCCAGCTCAGCACACCTATTGTCCGTCGCCTCCTTCTTAGCGATCAGTCTTCGGGTGGAGGTGGGAAGGTGGGAAACCAAGGAAAGCAGGTCGAATGCTGGAGTGTGCTCCATGACCTGCTCTGCAGGTGTGGAAGTCAAGACCAGTGCTCCCGGCGCTGGAGCTACTGGAGGCTGGGGGCTGGAACATCTTGCTGAGGTGCCGGAGGAGTCGTGACTGGGGTCTGTGGGGGATTTGAGGACCTGCAATAGCATCAGATTACGGAGTCAAGAAATAAAAGATAAATCAGAGCACCTAAGCCTAAACAAGAAGCTTACAACGTGGACGGAGGGGTGAGCACAAGCCTTGTCCTTGTGAAACCACCCGTGACCGGTGTCCCAAAAGCTCGTTTGTTCACTTCAGTGTGTTTAGATCCCTCCACTGCTATCTTCCTCACTGACACAGAGCCTTGTTCCGTAGCAGTCTGGTCGCCCCCAGCTTAGTTAGAGTGAGTTTGGTCGGGGCAGCTCTGGTCAGGGCAGACCTATTCGGTACGGGCCAAGTTGATGTGACTCTGGTTGGGGCAAGTCTGGTCGGTGCGGACCTAGTCGGTATGGACCTGGTTGGAGAGAGTCTGGTTATGGTAGGGTTGGTCAACTCTCTGCTGACCAGCACCGCATGCAGAACCTCCACCCGTGGTTGATATCCGGCTCTGGGTAGCTTGATCGTCACTGCGATCAGGTTAAGTGCTGACCAAAGTGGTACTAGGCGATGAAGGGGTCGGGAGGGCACCGGAGTTGATTTCCCAGACAACTCCCATGACCTTGTCAATCACCAGATGCATGACGTCAACCTTAGAGAGACCCTGTAGTAATGCGGATCATGAAACCCTCACCTAGGAGAAAGCTTGGAGATAAAAATTCTGAGAAAATGCTAAACGTACCAGTCTGATCTGAGCCCTCTCTGACGAAGGGAGATCACACATTGGAGGAGCATCACGCGGAGGGTCACCCTTCCTCAGGGCAGTCGCCATTAGGAATTTAACCCGTGAATCAATGGCATCGTTAGGGAGATCTGGGTAAGAGGTGGATACTTAAGATGGCACATGGCTAAAACAAAAAATGCTTAGGATGAAACTGCAGTATTACATACAGAGCTCTCTCAGGTGACATCATCGCTCCTAGTGTACTAGTATGCCAGATGTGCTCTCCTTCGCAAAGGGCACAACTAGCGTTTGATGTAGTCGCGAATAACATCAGACCCCGACAGCCCGGCATCCGCAAGTGCTTAACCTATGCCACGAGAACTAGCAACTTTGAAGTTGTTGCGGGAGCACTCCCCTGATGCTCGGTGGTTTGTGTCGGTCGGCTCAGAATACGAATATTGTCCAAGAAATCTTCTGTCACAAGATAGAACCATTCATCTCTCCACCCGACCACGGTTACTTAAGGCCCATCTTGAGGTAGGAGCTCGCGATGCCGTCGTAGAGGCAAAATCCGCAGCTCCTAGTGGCCTAGTCTGTAACCTGACAGTGTAGAAGAACCTGAAGAGACCGAGGCACAGCTCGACCCTAGTGAAATTCTCACACATATGAGCAAAGACGCTCAACATGATGATGGAATTAGGGTTGGATGGAGTTAGCAAATATCGTATAAGGAAATGACGGTGGTGAAGAACTCGGAAAAGGAATGAACGAGGCCATCTAAGAAGAAGGAGATGAACATCACGATTTCTCTTTCGCGGGGAGTAGCGACATCCTCTCTAGGGCGGTACTCCAAAGACAGGCGACGAGGGAGCTGATGGTTGTCACTCATCTGCTTCATCCTCGTCGCGTTACACTTGGACTTAGGAAAGTCTAGCGCTTTGCCCGTGCACGACGCCATTAGAACATGACAGAGGGGGTAGTAAAAGCACGAACGGTGACGGAAACAGGGGGCCCTAGGTGCGAAGGCGTGGAGGCTAAAAGATATTGGAGAAAGGTCGTCGGGGACCTTTGGCTTTCCGAACTGTCGTAGAGTCCACCCGTCTCAAAATTCGAAGGGTCACGCTTAGGGAACCAAAATTCTCCCAGGTCTGGTGGCAGTTAATGTTTCTCTCTCCCACGGTTCTATCCCACTTACATCTTCTCTCTCTCTATCTCTCTCTCTAAACGTTTAACCTCCCCTTAGGAGGTGGTTTCTTGAGCCAATCACGTGAGGAGGCGCATCGACAACCACACCCCTTGGCTGAAACTTATGTGGTGTGACAAGACAACGTTCATGACCACATGGCAAAACCACTCAGTCTCCCTCATCCTCAGGGGAGCTTGGGGCTACTATGGATGTAAAGAATACGGGGTCCCCTGTTTTGTGTGCCCACACCAGTAATAGCTCGCTGGCAGTAGATATTACCAAAAGTTGACTCTAGCGCGCACGTCTTGCAGGGCTTGTGCGACAAGTCCCCTGCTCATGGAAGGAAACCCCACGACCAGCCCTTACTGGATGTGGGATAGGTATTCACCTAACCAGTCTAATCTCATTTAATGTTACCCACTCAAGTGTTTTCCTTCCCCAGACACCTCCTTTCAGCGAGCGAAGTCGTGGCCGGCGTAGTGGTGCAGTTGCCCATCTCGTAGCAATTAATGCTATGAGACGACCCTGTAGGCGGGAGCAAAAATCTCGTAAGTGGGCATAACGACGTGTGATTGATGGGATAGGACGCGCAAGACGACCAGACAAACCGAGCATGCCTACTCGTCGTAATGATAGCTTGGTAGTAGGGGTTTTTGGCAGGAATGAGATTGCCAAAGTTTTAGCATATACTGTTTGTATATACATCTCTCCTCTACTATATAAAGGAGAGAGGATCAGGCTTGTAAAAAGAGGGGGAAACTCTTTCTATATCTAGTTGATCCCTATCATAAGAAAATACACAGGATGCAAGACTGTTATCCCACGAGAGGCCTAAACCTGTATAACCCCCTGCGTTCTTGAGTTCATCATCACACATAAACACATTCCCACTAGTAGAAAATGTTGATCACGCTCCCGCCGACGGGTGTACCCCGAACACATTGTCAGGGATTAACCCTCAACAACTAGATTTAAAGAGAGAGCCTCGCATTGATTGAATGAATTTCTCCAACGAGAAAGCTTACTTTGATGACTCAGGGACATACATTATCAACATGGTTAATATAATTAGACTACAAGATGATCCAGAAGTGGTAGAAAACAATAATGATGAGGCAGTGGCTACGGCAGAGGCCCTTGCCCAGAAACAGGCTGATGCTGAGGCAACTGCCAACAAAGCTAAACCATCAGGGCTTTAGAACTTTCTGATTCCAAGGCTGGTAGCAGAGCGATTGTTGGAATACCTACTGTGGAGCATCAAAGCCATGCTAAACCTAACGGAAAATATGTTGCTAGAGCGTCATCTCGAATATTATCTAACTCTAGGGCTTCTCGTAAACCACTTACACTACTATAGAACACCATATATGTAGCACTAATAGTTATTATCAGTGTCGGTTCTAGCCAAGAACCGACACTGATACATCAGTGCCGATTTCAGCTACGAACCGGTACTGATAGTGACTGTATCAGTGCTAGTTCTAGACACGAACCAGTACTGATAATCAGTATCAATGCTGGTTCTAGCCACAAACTAGCACTGATAATTGTTACTGTCACAGCCCATCTTAAAAAATTCATAACTTTTTTACACGAAGTTGGATGGGGGAAATATTTTATATGAAAATTATAGCTCTCGATTAGATCTACAACTTTATAGTTATTTTTTTTTAATTCGTGGTCATTTAAATGCCCAAATAATTATAATAAAGTTGCAGCAGTGGTCGATGACAGCTCACATTAAAAAATTCATAACTTTTTCACACGAAGTCGGATCGGGAAAAACTTTATATAAAAATTGTAGCACTCGATGAGATCTAAAACTTTATAGTTGATCACTTTTTTATTTTAGATCATTTAGATATCCAAATAGATATTCAAACGTTCGATTAGAAGATGTCAAAAAGATTTATTTTGCTACTATACTCATGAACGGACGATAGCTGAGATGGTTAGAGGGTTCATACGTGCGCACAGGCTATGAGGTCTTGAGTTCAAGTCTTGGTTTCCACATGCGAGCGAATATCATGTGAATTTGCAAATATTAGGTGCGATCGGGTGGGCAGCCTCTAGTCGCAAAAAAATTGAAACTTTTTTTGGCTCGAAAAATGTTGAATCGAGACCGACTATCAGTGCTGGCTGGTGGCTCCAACTGGTAAGTGCCGATTCCATACTCGACACTGATAATCAGTGACTATCAGTACTGAGTAATCAGTGTCGGTTCAAAACCTATCACTGATGATGATTTTGAACTAGTACTGATAAAGTGTTTTGGTGTAGTGCTACTAACCTAGTAGTGGTGTCGCAAATCAAGCGATGGCTCAACGACGTTGCTACTTTCGTTGATGACGCGTAGAAGCATGCATACGCTTTCCAGGCTACCAGGACTCCTACTCAGGTTCAAAGCTCTAACAAATCACCTCATGATCACCAACACAATGAAGGAAATAATCGTGACCTATGAGGCTAGATCGAGAGTCGGCGTAAGGGTCGAGAGAGGCGTAGCTCTTCCTGATCTCCCTCAGATTTTGATTCTAAGGATTACAACGCCTTTTCCTATAATAGGAGTCCTTCCTCATGGTGACAGAAGAGTGTTTTGACCATTACCGAGTGTTGGGCGTTTACATCAAGGCTTAAAGACGTTCATTGGCCATCCTGAATCCAACAAAGCATCCAATGCAAATGGAGCTCCTAATCATCGGAATCGAGCTCTTGGTGCCAGAATAGAGCTCCCTTACCCAAAAAGACGCCCACTCCTCCGGGATTGAGCGACTCACAGTGCGAATCTACCTCCTCATCGGGATCATGTTGCTGGCTTGCTGCCACTGGGATCTGAAGCTCAGATGCCGCAAGAGCTGTCGACTTGGGAAGACACTGAAGCTCTCCAGCAAGCCTTCCCTGCTGCACCTGCTTGGGGGCAAACAGGATCTCAAGACCAGGAGAATGTCAGCAGTACTATACCGGATACGGCAACAAGCAAGGAGCAAGAAAGGCATTCTCCAGTGGGCCTTCGTAGGAGCACAAGGCTCAGGTGTCCTACCAAGATGACGAGCGGGCCCGAGTGGCTTTGTAATAGCGTGGTGGGCTCAGCCTATGAGTGAGGCGGGAGAGATTGAGCCCTAGCGCATTATAACCAGCGGCGATGAACTGTAACAGGTAGAAAATGACATATCCCTGAACCTGAACTACTTCTTTCTCCTCACGGTAACGACGATCTCCGCCGGCCGGAGAACAATGTATCCGGCTACCCACCTATCTCTGTCTCCTCTATCCTTCCTATCCCCAGTGCTAGCATCGTCCGTATCATGTTGCTGCCACTGGGATCGAACTCATCGCTCCAAACCAAGCTCTCCATGACGTGTGCTCTCACGAATCTAGATCTCTCCCACGAACCTGCTGCTTGGGAGAAGAAGGGAGGAGATCGAAGTCTAGCGCTTGCCTGCTTGGGAGAAGAAAGAGGAAGGGAGTGACAGTGAAACAATCACACCACGGGCCATGGGTGATGGGGGACATGGGTATTGTCTGCTTAAACGGGTGGGACAGAATTGGATGCACCCGTTGGGGACGTTAGACCATCTCCAACCATATTCCTTTCATTTCGTTCCCTTCCCGATTCCCTTCCTCGTTCTCATTCCCTTTATTTCCTCTCATCTCCAACAGCTTCCCCTCGAGGGGAATCGCGAAGGGAAAGGAGAGAGAATCCTGTCCTGAAGGGAATGACCCTGGGAATTTCATCGTGATGGGAACCGTGAAGGAAAACCGTTGGAGCGCTAAAGGGAACGAAAATCCCGTCGTGAAGTGATTTTGGTCCCTGAAGGAAAACCGTTGGAGATGGTCTTATAAGCTACAACCGATAGCACGAATCACACAACAAGATCGACGGCTCCTGTGTCGACTGAACAGACAAAAAAAAAAACAGTCATCTAAAATATAGGATGAGTGCCAGAAAAATCATTTGCCGTGCCGATAATCCTTTACACCGGTGGAACATCTATTTCGAGGTAGAGCAGAGCTTCGCTATTGAGGTCCTTCATACTTTAGAGAGCTCCGTTCGCGATAGTACCATCCGAGGCGAACCCACGGTGGTAAAGCTCGGGTGGTGACCCGAATCCACCGGGCTCAAAGTCTGGGTGACGCACGGGGGTTCCAATTTATTTCGGATTTTTTCAGCTTCTTCGACGTGATATTACAAAAGGTATTACGACGTGCTCGTCGTTTACGGGACTCTTGATGGGTCCCGATGATTTTTGGATGGACGTTTTCTTCAAGTTGCGTGTAGTTGTAGAACTAACATGTGCGTGCATTAGATGTGTGTGGAGTGGGTGCGTGTGTGTAGGATGAGTGCGCACGTTCATATTTAGATACTACAGCTGTATTCAGCGGTGAAAAGTAAAAAAAGATAGTACCATCGGAGAGATGACAGTGACATTAGCGTACGGATAACGATGTGGGGATTTTTGGACTGATCAAATAATAATACTAATTACATGGCCAGACAATCGAGACAGCATGGAGCCATGGATCGGATGATTGATTGGTTAAAGTCATGCATCCGTTGAGCACAAGTCAACATCATGGAACGATCATCATTAAATGAGACTAAGTCCAGCATGTTAACAGACACCATCCGAACTATCACTGTCAAGACATGCATCATTGGCGTTACAATATATATACTAGCGTTATTCTCATTTTCATCATGCATGAATATAATGCCGTTTCGTGGTCGCTAGTACGTACGTGTAAGTGATCGGAATAATCGCGCACATATATAGGTGCAAAAAGGTCGTGCTGCTGGAGTAGATTGTCGTGTAAGTAAAGATGGAATCCAGACCAAAAAAAAAAAGGGAAATCAAAGGGCCCTGGCACCGGCAACCAACAAAGAGCACCCTGGAAAGCAGTGACCAACTGACCATGAGTCAGGCGATGAAGTGTGATCTCCCCTCTAGCTAGGTCGGTCGTCTCCAAGCGGATTACCAGTGCCTTTGCTGGTAAGCTACTATTAGGATACGTTTGTTGTGCGAATGAATTCTCATAAAGCTATAACGTATATCATGAATGGATAGAAACAGCCTGAGCGAATATAATAACTCTAAAAAGAAAAGTGTTTAGTTATTTATATGACAGATGTAATGATCTGCACCTGCAGATGCTATGAGCATATGAAGATGTTTGGTTGCCTCCATTGATAAATAAAGTGACCCTACATCTGAGATTAACGAATGGATCCATTGCAGTACTATAGCAGATGCAATATATTCATTGGGTTAGACTTCACAGAGAAGCTAAGCTTGATTCGATCGTATTCATTGGACCAGACTCCAACTGTATAATTACATCCATGAATACAAGAAGGAACAATACATACAGGAAACCAAACGATCTTCTCCGTCGGAATATACACACAGACAGAGTCAAGATGCCCCTGATGCGGGCAACCAAATACACCCACAGAGAAACTCGATTCGAACAAATCCATTGAACTAGGCTCCAACTATATGATTGAATCTGTGGATATATAGAGGAACAACATATATACCTAATCAAACGATCTTCTCCGTAAATATATACATACATACAGAGACCGGATGCCTCTAATGTGCGCAACCAAATACTTCCTTATATCGCTCTCCAACGCATAGCTTGTTAGTATGCGCTCCGTCATCATTGCTCCGTCATCATTAATCCATGAATGACTTGGAACGGAAGAGAACGCCTGGTGATCGAGGGAGTGAGTGCATTTTAGTTTACTCGCAGGTTAAGTCAAGCGCTAGCTTGCACAGGCCACAGGCACACAATGCTAAACTTTATCGCTCGACCACAGATCAGATGACTGGCACACTGATACTTAGGGATGAAAATGGTAGCGGTAAAATTTGGAATTCCGAACAACGTTTTCGAAGTTTTCCGATCGGAGAAGCTACAAACGATATTTAATAAAAATATGAAAACAATAAAACTATGCGAAAATGAAGGCAAAAATTATTTAGATCACTTTCGATCGCTTTCGAGTTCTTCCATTTTTGAATGGTAATTTCTAGCAGTAATTATCAGATTTTTTTACCTCCAACAAGGCGACACGTAGAGTTGGGTGAAGATCCGTTCAGCAGAGCTCGGTGCGGCTGGAGCGAGACCTCCAGTGAGGCGGTGCGCACCGGGGCCACCAGCCAGGTGGTGGCTTCACAAGCGGTCAGCCAACAGCACGAAGGTATGCCAACATCTCAACAGCCTTGGTGTGCTCACCAGCCGAAGGACCTTGACCTGCTCAACATGAGAGTCGACGAGCGCCTTGTCGCCGATGAGCACATCACCTGAAAGAAAAACGAGGGGAAGAGGCTCAAGCTGGAACACCCCATCGATGCTCACCTTGATGGAGATTCGTTCTAGCGAAATGACGTGTCATCTTGCTCGGTGCCGAGGAACGCTATGACAAACACAAACGACGGTGGCTCGCCAAACACAACTAGCGCAGGGCAATGATGACAAAGCTCGTGAGGGCTGGCAGCGGCGGGCCAAGAGCGCAAGGCAACGATGATGGAGCGGTGAACTCGAATAGTGGACGACGATCTTGCCTGGCGGCATAATTTGGGGAGATATAACAGCGGTTGCAGAGGGGATTTGACCAATTCAGTTGGGGATTCACCTTAGAGATAAGGATAAATCTCCATTTGATTTGGATTCGGATGGAGAGGAGGAGATAGGGAGGTGGCGTTCAATTTAGGAGATCGAAGTGTGTGCGTCCTGGACTCTGGTGGCTGAGGGAAGAAGAAGGCCGATGTCTCACCCCCCTGGGCCGGCTCAGCTATCAAGCTAGAGGAGAGGTGGCTACGTGCGTGGGCTAGCTCGTCCGATCTGGCCCAAGCGGAGGAGGGAGCGCGAGAGAGAAGAGAGCTGGCCCGAGAGGAAGAACTGGCATAGGCTGACTGTTGAGAGGAAATACGGGAGAGAAAATAAAAAAGACTTGGTTGATCTTTTCTTTTCTTTTTATTGATATAATATATATATATATATGTATTATGTAAATTCATGGAAAAATATCGTCGTACACTATTGTTGTGTTTGATAATGATAGATATAGACTGAGGAGAGTAAGCTAGCGTGTGTACGTGTTTGATAGTTTAAGGTTACGTTGTGTTCTATATATATATATGTGCTTTTTCAGATTTAAATTATCGATTTTCAATCAATACCGGCATATTTCCATCACGATAACATCTTTCTCTCGTATTTATTTCCAACATTATCATTATCAACTTTGTTTTCGAGTAAAAATATGAAACTAACAGTAATTTAAACCTTTTCTTATCGTTTTGGAACCGTTTTCATCACTACTGATACTAGCTAGCTGGTATATAATCGTAGGCTCAAAGAATTTGGATTAGCAAAGGTTAAGTGGTTTACATGGGCAAGTACAGGCTCTGAACCTGTATCGTGTAGTTGCAAAATCGAACTGAGAGACGACTCGAACAGTTGTAACTCACATGCATATATAGTACTCGTGTACTACTACTGTTGACAGTTCACCGGTTTTTGCCCCGCCGCCGGTTGACCACCACCAAAAGTTGAGCGCCCACTGCCGCTTGTAGCATCTGCTACTTTCTAGTGATAAATATTTTTATTTTTTATATTTTATGATTTTTGATGTGTAATTTTAAATAATTTTTTTATTAAAATATAGTATTTATTATATCTAATAAAAATATAATATTATGAAAATATTTCTAAAGATAATTCTAGGTACGTGATTTTTATAATTTTAAATAAATATTTTAGAAGCTATTATCAGTTAAATTTTTAAAATTTAAATAAATCTTAATAAAATGATAAGTATTTATAATTGGAGAAGTAACATCTAAGATAATGTAATCTTACCTAACGATTCGCTATGCATCACATTTCTCCATGCGCCGGCCCCGTACATGTCCTCCACGCAACAACTCCCGCCTATTTTTAACCGATCGATGATCATCAACACAAGTCACATGCATGCTCCTAAAGATTCCAACGAAGACACCACCAACCCCACGCCCCACCCCCATCTCACCGCCTGATCTCCCTCTCATTTCACTGTGTTTCACGCACTCCTGCCTGCCTGTCTGCCGACCATGAGGCCTTAGTTGGGAACTGTTACTCGTAGCTGCTCACCCGCCATTTTGGCAGCTATTACGTACATATACCACTCGACTGCCCCCATGTGCAATGCGTCTCCTTGAAGATGGATGATTGGTAGTGACACTGAATCTGAGGTGTAAAGAGCTTCCGGAAGGATGGTGTTGTTGAAAAATAAAAACTTCAAGGTTTAATTTATTCTGTAAATAAATCATGAACTCTCAACCAACATGATCTTCATATCTTATAACCGTATCGACTGTCCTATATTACGAAAATAAAATTGCAAAAGAAGGCTACACCTGCGCAAGATATTGGACCAGTTTTTAGCGAACCATTTACGCAGATGACACGCACCCTTAGCACAGCAAGGCAAGCGAACGCATGCATGGGTGCATGTTCTTTCTAGTCTTTTCCATCTACATGTGCTAATAGGACGGATGACACAACTCTATTCCCTCCACCTCCATTTAGCAAGGTAGGATTAAAAAAGATACATACACTACTAGAAAAATGATTTGTATAGATGATTTATAAACCCTGTGTGGGATATTTTTCGAACGGCATGTAACAAAAAGTTTGTACAAATCAGATTTGCACATGTACTAAGTTTTCTAGAGCTAAAAAAACCAAAACATATTTTTCCTACCCACACTAGCCCCTATGTTATTATATAGACGTGGTTGCAAGTCACGTAATTTTTCACATGAAATACCATGCATGCGTGTTCTAGGAGTTGAAACCTCTAACCTTATATGAAGCTTTCTTACCATCTCACCAGTCATTGATTGCTAATTATTGTATAAAAATATTCTATATAAGAAATAAGTTAGAAACAAGTGGGATACTATTAGTATAGACGATTCCAAACTTGGTATATATGGTTGCAAGTTTGGAACCATTTATATTGTTCCATTTGTGTATAGGGTTCCAAACTAGAACCGTCCATACTATTACTGAATATAGTACAGACGGTTCTAGTTTAGAACCAACAGTACGAAATGAACTGTACAAATGGTTCTAATTTATAACCGTCTGCACTATAGCGTCTTATTTTATTGAAACTGCTCGTTGTCATTTTTTCAAACGGTTCTAGTTTGGAGTCGTCTATAGTACCATTTGCATATATGGCTCTATAGATCCATCTATATAGGATCATCCTACTAAATAGATTATGTAGTAGTGACACCTATCTGTATGGTTGGGCTTTTGAGATTTTTTAAATTATAAATGGGATTGGCCCATATATCTAACATGTGTGCTTGTTATGGGAGAAATTTAATATTCTCCTTATATATGTGAAATGCTTCCTCCACTTCATTTCCAATTATACTAGCTGGTGTGATAAGATCTACTTCATCGATCGCAGTCACTGAAATGCAGTTTTTTGATAGAACACCGAAATGCAGTTTTAGTTACTAACTTCAATTGATACGTGTTTACAAAACCTAGTAACATTTTGTGCCTGAAAACATTCGAGATGTGTATACCTTTGTGGCAGTATTTTCCGGGACAAATTTATGTATACCTTTGCTGTTTTTTCACGGGTTCTGTTTTAATATTCATACAGATATGGGTAACTAAAATTTAGAAGGTCTAATTGTTCGGATTTCAGCTATAATACTTTGGGCCTATTTGTTTTTTATTGTGATTCTAATAATCCAGATTTTGATTTTCACAATCTAGAATATCGATTGTACAATCTAAAACAAATAACACCAGATTATTATAATTTCCCCCTCTCTCCCCCCTCTCCTACAGACTCGCTCTCTCCCTCACACCGGAGATGGAGCGGGACAGAGGAAGGGGAGGGCTGCTTTGACTGCGGGCTCTGGCGGTCGGCCACGGCAACGACAACAAAGGAAGGTGTACGGCGGCATGCCGCGTCCACGGGAGGTGGCGGACGACGCTATGAACGACAGGAATAGAGCGGCGAGCTTCGGTTGCCGGCGGCAAGGAGGAAGTCGACGGCGAGCTCGGGTGAGTGAGGAGGTCATCTAGGGGACGCTTCACGTGTTCCCAAGGTCGGGGAACTCATTTTAGGTGCCAGCGGAGGCAAAGGAGCAATGGAATGGGCCAGCGACGGAGAGGGCGGACATGCAGCAAAGGTGTGTCGTCGGCAGCCATGCACAGCGAAGAGGAGGAGAAAGGAGGTTGGGGAAAAGGGAGAGAGAGACGGCGTGGACCTCCTAGTGTGAAGGCTTGCCCTGAGAAGGCCGGCAATGGCGGATCCATTCAGCAGCCACGGCGGCGATTTGCAGGAATTGGGGACAAGAGAGCTCGACGCCTCGATTCCTTTGGTGGGGAGGAGGTGAGGTGGAGGAGCTCGTGGTGGCGGAACTCGCCGGAGAGGAAGAGGGAGGTCGAGTCTGCTATGGCAGCTCGGTCGAGTAGTAGCAAGAGGGAGAAAGCGAATGGAGAAAAAAAAAGAAGCAAAATATTATATTGTAATGACATGAATGGTAAATAGGTGTCACAATCCACAATCTAGAAACACATTTTTTTCTAGATTATAGATTATAGCATAATCTAATATTAGATCGTAGATTCTAGACTGTAGAATTGATATATTTGTTTTTAATTCTAATTTTAGAAGCTAAAATACATAATCATAATAAAAAATAAACATGCCTTTTGTGACCACTGAAGGTTGTGTCACTTGCCTGGGGGTGGTGTCTACATCGATATATGTCGACCAGCCAACGAATCTGTCGACCCTTGCCATGCATATTACATATCATGTTTCAACTCGTGCCTGTGACGGTGGATGACCAGCCGGCCGGCACCGCACGCACGCAACAGGCCACCTGTCCGGGTTCGATGCTCAGCATCGGCAACTGGTTGTTTTATCCGGGTTTTATCCCCGTTTACTTCCGGGATAGGTCACCTGCTAGGTGGATACACACATATACATGTTTAATGGGACTTTTTTCTCACATACTGCAGGTTTAGGATATCCCAACAACTTCCTTTAACACGTGTGTATAGGCGTGTAGGGCGTGAGTGAGTGTGATGTAGGTGGATTTTCTCACATGTATTTTTAGTGTGTATTTGGTTGTCCGTATAAGTTATTTTAACTGCAGCATATATTCTGGATGAGTAAAAGCTGATTGAGTGGATGCAGTGGTTCCGAAAAGAAGAGTGTTTTGTTGTCTGCATGAGCAAATATAATGACCCTGCACATGCGGGTGCAATGATCATATAAAGATGTTTGGTTACCTGTATGAGTAAATACAATGAACATGCACCTGAGACTAACGAGTATACCTGTTACAGCACTGTAGCATACGCAATTCATCCACCGGGTGTTATACCTGGTTTTAATAGATAAAATCAGATTTGGTTTATGTGTGCCCAGAATGTTCAACACGCATAAGGACATCACAGGTAAAATAACAAAAAAAAAAATTTTATAGAATAAACGTTAACTCTTACAACAATTGACATATATTGTCTTCTATGTAGATAACTATAGCGGAATACAAGTATTGATGCCCAACAACACCGCAGACAACCGACCGAGAGACATGTGCCTAGAATGTCACAACCTCATCTTGATAGTCTTCAACATCTTCACTCACTGAGTAGCACCACACATGCCGCATGACATAGAGAAAATAGCAAGTATGAACACATGACACACTCAATAAGTGTATATGAGAATAATGATATGCATGCTTATATCAAGGACAAGCTGAAACATAGTATATTTGCGTAAATGCAATTAAAGATAACAGTAATGTAATTGAAAAACATTAAGCAGTTGTTAAATAAATGTAACCCAAACGACCTAATAACTAACACTCAAGGATACCCACCTTATAAATCATAATCATCTCATACCACCAGTACTACCATATCATAATCATAACCATAACAATTTCATACCCACAACTAACTAATCATGTCAGGGTCCAAGTCTCTCATAACTGTGGGCACAACTGTCATAACAGTTTTTACACTCTGCAGATGTTGTCCAGCTTTCCCTATAAGATGTGATTTCATCACCCGCAAGCAAGTGACTAAAGTCTTCATTCTATCAATGTTGATCAGACACATATCACACTACCTATGGTGTGCAGCCAGGAGATCACTGTAAGGTTGTTACAAAGTTTCTTTCGGTATGTGTATGACCGCTAAGGTTTCACCACCAGAGTTTACGTAATGTCCTTCCAACCCAGAAGCCCTCTCTTGCGCCAGATGGTTCGGAGGATCGAAAATCCCTTCCCAAATGTCCATTACCACTAACCAAATAGTTCTAACTCAAGAGCTGTCCCCACATATCCACTACTAGTATTTGGCACACACAAACTAAAATTCACTAAAAAATAAGCCAGACCCCTCATAAAGGCTTATGATTAGTATATTACTTCTTAGGTTGTCGCTCCATGAACCGGTTCTTTCATAGGCTACTTGAGCAAAAACTAAACCAACAATATAACCATGATCATCATCACCAACACCTATCTACTCAAGACCTAAGGTTCCATATTCCTAAACCATTAACTATCATTGTTTCTTATATTCATTAGTCAAGTATATGATACTTTCCAACATCCTAACAACATAACTAAGCCTTTCTACCCATAAAAGATACCTAACCGTAAACCACTTAGGCTTCAAGGAATGATAACGGAATATCTAGTAAACTCTATCATAGGTGACTACCCATCAAATTGACATTACATGCAATTTTATAAAGCAAAACAATTTAAAACATGGCGGCAATATGATCAAGAAGTACACTTGCCTTTTACCCAATACGGCTCAGTGTTGTCAAAACCTTGGTCTTGGAATCCCTCGAACAGATCTGAAACGTTGTTCACTAATTACAAATTATATCGACAAATAAAAACAACATTGAATAAACACCAAATAAACTCCAAATTACACAAATACTAGAAATAGAATGATAGACTGGGATTTTGGATTGGGTTGAACAAAGAGAACGGAATTGACTGAAATTATTTCAAAGAAAGATAAAGGGATAAGAACTAGGACTTCACATGAAATGATAGAAAAGATTGACTGAAGTATTAACATGTGCGACGTACAAAATTAATATATTATTTTAATATCATAAACTAAGGGCATGTTTGTTTCAGCTTCGGATCGTGGCTTTCAGCTTTTATAATCTGAAGCTGAAACAAACAGACAGCTTTTGGTTATAGCTTTTTAAAATCTGCTGGTTGGATTGTGGGAATCTGAGAAGCTGGTTTTTCTCAGCTTTTGAAAGATTGTGAAAGTCCATTTTATTAAACTATCCACCAAATATTTTTAGAATCTACAGTCTAAAAGCTTTTCACAATCCAGCTTTTTACAACCAGCTTTTCACAATCCAGCTTCTATAAGCTGTTTTTCAGAATCTCCAGCTGAAACAAATAGGCCCTAATGTCTGTGATACAATGACATGTAGATTTGTCCAGCACCTAAATGCCTATGAAATAAACATAAATTTACTAATCAAAATAATATCCTCATGTTGTAGGGATCTAGATGTTATTAAGGGAAAACTACTATAGAGATTTGAGGATTGATTTCTAAAACTAGCATGATTGGATAGATCATGTTTTTAGAAAAATTTAAGCACAAGAATCACTCAAATCAACGCTAAAACGAAAAAGATATGAGACTTTGAAGTTTTAGTGTTTATTTGCAAAATAGCCATGGCTAAAATCTAATTTATTAAAGTCTAGGGAATTTTCTATAAAAAATATAAGAACTAAATATAATTATTTAAACTAGCTTAGGACCTATCTTGTAAATCTAAGGCTGACTGGCCTCGGTTGGCTGACGTGGATGCTGACTGGACATGCTGACTAGGTTTGGCTATACCGAGGTGGCAGACACCTAGGTTGACACGCCGACAAAAATGTTGATGTGGATGATGACGTGGCATATGATGTAACACCCTGAATTTTAGCATATAAAAATATAGTGAAATTCGCTCCAAATTAAAACTTTTTCTAATTATTAAGCTATTATAAAACCAAGAAATTATATATTTGATGTATATATACTTGTATGTATATATTCAAATATATTATTTTGGCTACGTATTCCAAAGATCACTAAGTTAATTTCTAAATTAATCGTTACATAAATTGAGTATATGCATTTTGGTTTATTGTTCTTATGGTTCTTTATGTGGCGATTCGAGTGTTGTATGCTTCTCAGTTCGAATCTATTCTAGTTCTTCTCGGTAATTTCCTAATCCAAATCAATTCGTAAAGATCGATCTTCCAATCCAACTCAAATCTATAATTCAATTATTCAATTGAGTTATCCCCATTTAATTTTGTTCGACTCGAATTGAATGTCTCTCAAATTCGAATCTCAATATTTATTCTTATCAGCTCAAATACAAATTGAATTCAATTCCTTTGAATTCAAGCCTCTCTCAAATACCGAGGTTTCCAGTTCAAACCTTTCTCCTAATTCAAATACCCTTATTGAATTAATGCCAAACTCAGATTCAAATACTCCTATTTGAATTAGTATCAAATCCTATCTCAAATCTATATTCATCTAAATCCGAATCGAATTGCATTCAAATACAATTCGAATCATTCGAGTTATAGTCCAATTCAATTTCTCAATTCATTGATTTATCCAAATTCCATTTCCATTCCAAGTCATTCTTCTTAATCATCGCCGATTTTATATTCGAATGCATTCGTTTGAATCTTTGCAAATACAATTACAATTCATATACATACAAATTGTCACACATTTCAATTACAACACCATGCAATTCAAATACACAAATATCTCTTTCTCTCTCATCTCACTGTTGTCTCTCTCTCATCTCTCCTTCTCTCTCAGCCCATCCCTCTGTCCTCTCTCTGTGATCACCGACCAATCGGCCAACACCCATGCCGTGCTCTCATACCGACCTTCTCCCTGATCTCTACCGAGCAAGCCAAAAGCCAATTCCTCTTCTCCTCTCAAGCTTCACCTGCAAGCCTCCTCTTCCTCACACACATGCATACATATACACAGGCAACCACCACTCTCATATATACACACAAGCAAGCACACAGACATGCATACGCCGAGCTGCCCCACGCTGCCATCTCGCCCGCGTGTGCGTCATCCTAGTCCAGGCCGCCGTTGATGTGTGCGCCGCATTCGTGCCGTCCCGGCCGCACGCGCTGCCTCCGTGCGCTACTACCGGCTCCCCCGGCCAGAACGGCTCGCGCCAAACCACCATGGGCCGCCTTGAGCACAGCCGGCCAGCGCCGCCACCCGCATCACCAGCCATCCTAGGTGAGCCTCCCCCTCTGCTCCTCCTTCCGCGCGGCCGGGCCAAGCTCCGCCCGACCAAGACCACATCTGGCCGCGCAGCGTCGCCGCACGTGCTGCCGTCGTGCGTGATGGTCCACCGGCGCTTCACCGCCCCGGCCAATCTCCTCTCTTCCAGGCGCGCCACTCTCTCCAGCTCCCTCCTCCCCTTGCTCGGCCGCCGCCCAGCGCAGCCACCGTGCACGCCGCACTCCTGGTCGCGCCGCGCCGTCACGCCGCCAGGTCGCCGCGCACACCATCTCTCCATCTCCTCCGGCTGCTCCGTGTCGTTCCTCCGGCCACCGCCTCCCGGCATTCTTCCCTCCGCCGGCCTGCATCTCCGCCGGCGCCTTCACCCAGCTGGACTCCCTTCCGCCGTCTGCGCGCCGCGCCCAGCCGCGCCACGCTGCACACAGCCGCCCCGGCCTGTGATGCCGCATGTGTGCCGTCGGGAAGCTCCGCCCCTCCTCCGCCGGTGAGCTCCGCCTTCAACCCCCTCCGGCTCCCTCCCTCTCCGGTTGCCTCTCCCCGAGCTCCGGCCTCCCTCGCTCCCTCCGGCGCCACCGCCGCAGTCTCCCTTCTCCCCGGCTGGCCGCCCTCCGCGCTCGCCTCCCTCCGCCTCTCTCTGTGAGCCGCTTGGGAAAAAAGGCCACCTGGCCTTATCCCTTCAGCCCCCCCTGCCGAGTGGGCCCACGGACCAGTCCACCGGCCGTGGTCCATGGTGGACCACACAGCCGCGCCCAACTCCGGTCCGCCGAGCCCACCGGCTCATGAACCGATCCCACCGCACCAGCCCACAGCCTGGTCTACGGTGGACCTCCCTCACAATCCACTCCGGTTCACAGATCCATAGACCCAGTCCGCGAAATAGTGCTCCCTCTCTTTTTCCAGGAATTATCCTTTTCGGTTAATCTTCCGATGTCCGTAATTCATCCGTTTCAACTCCGATTTCGGCGATTCTTTCGCCGATATTCCTCTAAAATCATAATCTACCTCCATACCAAATCTTGTAAATTTTGGAGTTCATTTAATTTTCTCATTTGGTAATTATTTCTATTGCGGTATTTGATCTAGATTTAGATTTTCTCCTTTAATAAATAACGTCGAGTTTAGATAATTCCATAAATGTGTTTGAGATATAATCATGTTTAAGTTGCTTATATTAATCTCACTTAAGTGTAGATTAATAATCATATGAGTTAAATGGTAGTTTTTAGATTAATCTTTTAATCAATGTTGCAATATGTTGTTATTTCATGTGATAGGTTATAAGTTAATCTTAGTTCAATTAAGGTGATAAATTAACCCGTGTAGCGGTTAAATAAATAAATACATGTTAATAGAATATGATAGAATAATTTAAAATTGGTAATTAATTAATTGAGTAACCTTTTGGTAATTAATTAATTAGATTCAAAGAATAGATTAATCTAATTAATTAATTGCATGCATGCTTTTATGATAGCAATAAATATAAATTAATTAGTGTGGCAATTAAACAACACTAAGTAATTAAGATTAGTTGCTGATTAACCATATTTAGTGCTATAGATTAGAATATTAATCTCCATACTTAAGCACAGATAATCGTTTAGAGTTATACTTACGTATATATGTATACATGCTCACATACATATAGACATAAGTATTACACATATATTCATGTATGTACACGTGCACTCACCTACGCGTAGAATCTCTAATTGTCGTTCTTCGACAGTTAATCTAATAAGAGTTCGCCTAGTTAATCATAATTTGTTTAGGTTTTCTCTTAAGTTGATAAAACGACTAGATTAATTGCTTAACCTAGCTTCACTAGATTATCCTGTTATTCTCTGTGTACTAGCTTCGTGTTGATTAGAGTTGCCAGTCGTTTTCTGCTAGGTTTAGCTTTCGCCGTTTTCTCCGTTGTTTTTCTTCCGTTTTGGCATTTCTTGGTTTTGTTCTGGTGTTCAATTGCTTAGTCGTTGTGCGCTTTTTGTCGTTAATATGCGTAAACTCGAAGTCAAGGTTTAAAGCAACAACGCGAGGAAGGAACTGAAGGCAAGGTCCAACGATGAAGAAGAACCTTGGGAAACTCAAGAGACAAGACCAATCGTGAATTGACCCGAGAAGGCAAGTCCTATTTCCTTGATCATATTGAACCTATGTTTTCGAATAATACACATGATCAACTAAAACCGGATTTATTATCGCATGTGCTACATATTGCGTTTTCTTTCAAACTACTTGTAGTAGTTAACCCTATCAACACTGCCATGCCATACATGTCATCATCCAGAATACATATCACCCTAGGAATACCTGTTGTTAAATATATTAACGATGGACGACGTCTTGATATCTAGCATGCTTAGGATTGAATACATCTCCTCGGAGATGTCGCTTTTAAAATACGTCTCCATGGAGATATTGCTTTTAAAACACTTCTTTTCGGAGACAAGATTTACTATTATCAACAATAACTCATATACCATGATTCCTTGATGGTTGTGAATTCCGTGATGGTCGAGAAATCCTTGATGTCATGTGGGACATGGAAGGTGATGTGTAAAAATGGGTGAAAACTATTTTGGCGCGGGCAGGTAGAGTAGTCCTCCGGGGAGGATGCTCATGGGGGCTTGAGTTACATGATGGTATTTATTGCCCATGAAGATGCCTAGCCCGGCCGCTTAAGGACCGAGTCTTGCGCCGTCATGCTTAGCCACCCCGTGCAACCATGCGTCCTGTATGGGCAGGACTTGATTTTCCTTCACTGGACTGAGTTGGGCATCATACCAGGAGGCTGAGAGCAACGAGCAGCCAGGGGTCTATCTGTCCCGCTGTTTGGAGGTTCAGGGACCGGCTTAGGCTTAAAAATGGAGGCTGGCCTTCGGAACATGCAGCTCTGGAACTTGGCATGTCTCGTGGAAAAGCCCGGCAGGAAAGGTGTTTGGAGAGTCTCGGTATGATTCGCTCCTCCGCTTGCAACGGTTGGAGGCTGAGCATATCGTATGGGTAAAGCTGTACAACCTCTGCAGAGTGTAAACCTATTCGAATAGCCGTATCCACGGTCATGGACATGCAAAGCATTGACCTCACTTGAATAGACTCCGGGTGCGTGTGTCTTGATGAGTGAGTGTGTGGACTAGATGTCCGTGTGATGTGGTTCCTGGCTCGATCCGCCAAAAGCTGTGTGGTACTAGAGGTACACCAGATGTGATAAAAGGGACTGCGGAGTGAGGTATAGCCCCTCCCAGGACTAGAAACCCCCAGATACAACTTGTTACCCTGGTTTTGGTTTTAAAACTATTTCGACAGCTTTGCTATCAGGTCACCTTCTAATACGTTGGGGACTTGAGGTGATACTCAGTACCAACAGAAGATGCCTGTAATTGTTTTCAAAAGCTTTATTACATTTAATTCAAAAGGTTAACATTGGAGAATATAACTAGATACCTGCATAAAACCTGCTTTACGCTTAAAACTATGTCGTAAAGCATTATCCTTCAAATATCCATTATGCATCTATCAACCCTTTTGAAGTAGTATAGGACTTGTTGAGTACCTTTCGTACTCAGTCTTGTTGCTTTCAGATTGTTGAGTTGGAGATCAGCCTCAACCCAGATGAAGTCGAAGAGAAGAAGTCTAAGGTCGCGTCCGCACCCGAGTTGCCTGTGGCATTGGGTTGCATCGTCGTTTCGCTCCGCTGCGCTGTAGGCTCTTCTGCCTTGCTGGTCTGCTGTGGATTCTTGTCCACCAGACCATGTTTTCTCTTTTCAGGTATTTATTTTACTTATTTGTATTCGAAGTATGTATTTGATATCATTCTGTTGAATTCTGTGCGTATCAGCTACTTGATCCAGGGACTGATACAGGAGGCACAGGGGAACCCGGATTCGGGGTCCTGACATGTGAGGTAGCTGCTAACTGTGCATAAGTGCTGACCGGTTAAAGAAGAACACGTGGTCGTCTCTGATTTGCTGGCGAAGGGGTATTTGGATGGTTTAATCTGGACCGTTGTCTTTAGATCAAACGGCCAGGGAGAGGAGGCGGTCGGCTGACGAGGATAGAGGGCGGCGGCGAGCATGGTACGACGTCACACCATTGGAGCTCTGGCTCATCGATGGTGACGATGAGCGGTGGAATAGCTACGAGAGGGCACGGGGAACTCGTTTAGAGGCTTACCACGGGTGACGCGGCTCAGGAAGAGGGTCGACAACGGTCAAGGTGGCGATGAGACATGGGAGCTCGTCGGCAAGGCAGATCCGGTGACTGGGAAACCAAATTGACGGTGGCATGGATCTATTGGGCAGCTCGGGTGAGGCTGAGCGGTGCTAGAACGACTTGGCCGAAGGCAGTGTCTATGGCAACGACAGTGTTGGGGATTCAATGAGATAGAGTTTGGGCGCTCGGGAGCAAAGGCGGCTCTAGGGTTTAAAGGCGATAAAGACATCAAGGGCACCTGGGGGCCTATTTATGGGCATGAGAGATGGGGTGGGGTCGAGATCTAGGGCGGCGACGCGGTCTCATGCTCGACTCGAACTCAGCGGGGACCGGCGAATTCGACTCGGAGACGACGGGCGAAGGTGGGTAGGCCTCTGGGCGTCTTCAACTGCGGGTTGCAAAAGCGGTGCTGCTATTGGGCTAGGAGCGAGGCCCAGGCGAGAGGCGGGTGAGTCGGGCAAGGGTGGCAGAGCCCATGAGGGAGGGAAGGTGGGAGCGGCAGGTCGACTCGAGCTGGCAGGCCAGGCCGAGGGAGAGAGGGGAAACGAGCCAGGGAGAGAGAGGGTTTTTCTTTTATTTTGTAATTTTCACAAAAGGAAGCTAGCAAATGAAATCCAAATAAAACTTGAAATGAAGCCTAAAAATTCTAAAAAATTCCGGTAAACTTTTGAAAACATTTAGAAGCCAAATAAAAATATTTTAAACTCATGAAAACATTTTGATATTTTAAAATTTAAATATAACACAAATGAACTCAAATATATTCCAAATGAGCTAAAATAAAATCCAAAAAAATCTAGATAAACTCAACAACTCAAAATAAAACTCTAGGTGCTTATTACTGAGCATGAATGCATACAAACAATTATAACCTAAATCAAAATTGAATTTAAATTTAGAAAATATGAATTTTCCTATTCTAATTATTTAATCTACAATCTATCTTAAAATTTTTTAGAAATCTGAAAATCAGGTGTGATACTAGGTCAATCTTAGAGAAAAACTTGATTCAGACGTATCCATTAGGCCAGACTCTAATTATATAATTATATCTATAAATACAAATAAAAATAGTACATATAGACAACCAAATAATTTTGTACTAAAAATATATGCACTAACAGAATCAAGATACGCGTGGTACGGATAACGAAATACACCCTATAACCCAGCTGGACAGAATGGATCGGTCCTTAAATCGCCACACGGAAGGGGAAATCCCCTTTTGGCGTGGCAGGCAGGCTAGCCGGAGGCCGGGCCCAGTTTTAGAGTTTGGAGCTGCCGCCCCGCCCAGACGGGCAGCCGCCGGTGATGCGTCCACGCAGCTTCGAGCCCTGCGCGCTGCCTGGCGCCCTCCAGCTCTGCCTGCAGCGGCTGGCCCCTGCCTCCCTCGGTGTGCAGCAGTCCCGCCCTTCGCCGGTAGTTTTTTGTCGGGACCGGCAGGCAGCAGTCACTGCGACACGTGTGGGTGTGGCTCCCTGCCGCCTGCCCGTCGTCCACAGATCCGCCGTCGCCGGGCACCAACGTCGCGTATGCACTCGTGTCATACTTTTTCATCGTCACCGACTGGACCGGCGGACCTATGGTGCACATGGTGTAGTTGATCTGAGTACTTGGTCTGAGAATCTGGAAGGATCCAAGCGGATCCACGGCCTCCGGTGCAGTGCGCGAGCGGTGCGGATCCGTTCGGAACTTCAGATCAGACCGCACGACGGCATGCGTCGTCCTAGCTGACAGTGAGTGTCAACGTGCATGATACGGAAACTGCACCTCTTCTAGTGATGCAGTAATATGTTAAGATCCATTTCATTGATAAGTAATGCTATCGCTACAAAAGGTTCTATCAAAGTTCTTGTGCTCACTGGTGCTTCACAACCTCTCGTGCTGATTTCAAATAATCAATTAAAAGATTCCACGTGACCATATCATGTAAGGTTAACCTTTTTAGATGTAGCATTACTCGAAAACATGCACAATTTAAGTCACGAGAAGTAGTGAGCAGTGACCATTGTCGCTGCTCCGGTAGCCACCGTGATGATTGGCACCAAGGCGCTGCCTTGCTAAAGTTTCACCATCGTTATCGCGCAGGCCTAGCATTGGCTCTTAACCCGTCTGAGTGCTTCTCAAACTCGTTTGACGCTCAATTTGAAAGTACGAGCCTGAAGTTTGAAGGTTCCAAGATTCATTGAAGGCTTGACACGTTGAGTGTTAAGTTTCTGAAATCTACTTCCTCTATATTCACTTGAATTTAGTAGCTGTTCGGATCATGATTGTAACATAGTGAATAATACTTATAACCGTAAGTGTAATAAATATTTATGAGAAATATCCTATAATATCTTAGAATATTCCTAAGTAATTATAGTTATTTTCTACTTACGGTGCCCTATTTAGCCTAATCCCGACATGTGTCCTGAAAGGGCTGCACTGAGCCCTCTGTTGCTACTGCTAGCGATGCCCCTCTGGCTATATCATGGTTAAGTTCTGGCTAATCTGTTGGCTCCTTTCCAAATAAGCCTTTGTTTTACCGCTAAAGATCCTTCATCTCAAGGCCTCGTTGTACCCTTCGTACTTTGTGTCTTGCCGCGTCCATTCATCCTTCAATCCTCGCTTCCAAGCCTTTTCCCTTTGACTTCGCTACCGTTTCCATCCTTCGGTCTACACATTCGGCTTCGCCCCTAGGCTTTGTTGTACCCCCTCGATGGTAACCCCTGCAGAGCATAAGGGAGAATATCTCTATCTTGATATTAGTCTCACTACCTTGCCTTTCAGATTGACTGATGTGACTGAAATCAACAAACGGGAGCCCACGTGGTATAATTCCCCCAACATTAGCTTTTTAGGTTCCCTAGGGAAGGTCTAAGCCTACTTGGCCACATAATCCATTCCAAATGCTTGATGATTTAAACATTCATCAGATCAGTATTTTGAATTTCCTACATCTAAATCGGTACCTCTGGTGGCGACCACACTGATTTCCTTGTTGGTGCCCCTAAACGGACTAAATGGGCCATCTCCTTCCGTATCAACAAGCGCTTTCACACCAAATCATGCCATGCTGCCGCCACTAGTCTTCATCGTAGAAGCTTGTTGCTAACCTCGCTATTGTGACCTTCATGCTGTGCATATTACGAGTTATGATCTTTTTATACAAGTAAGATTATAGCTTGCTCAGATGTAAATTATACTGTTCAATATTTAACCTCTGTATTTTTTTCGCACATGCTAAATGTTAGATGACTAAAATCTTGCATTTCTTTAGTCATTGGCGAGATTAGGAGAGGAGGATTAAAGTTCAAGGTTTTTAAGGTCCACTAATAACCCCTGGGATAAGAGAGATGGCTTGTGGGCGTCGACTGAAATGAACACCGATTTTAGGCCTTTGAACTTTAGCACGGCCCTTATTTCTTCACACTAACACATAATGAATAATAGCTAGCAATAGCCCTTTTTTCCTCCATATGCCAACCACCAACAATGCAGTTTGTACAAGGCTGAGTGATGCTGTACAAGTCAGTTTTTCTACCGGTAAACATGATTTATCGAATAAATCAGATAAAATTTAAATAAAATTCAAACGAAATACCCTAACATGGTAAATTTTTTCTGCTAGGTCTACTGGTAGACCAAGTAAACCAAATAATTAAATATACCAGGCCAAAAGTTTTTCCCTGGTGCAAGCTACTATCAAGGGGTGGCAATGGGCCGGATCGGGCCCCCATAAGTTTCAAACCCGATGGGAGAGGATTCAAGTATAGAAATTGCTCTGCTAGGCCATCAGATTGGGGCCCTGATTCGAGTCATGTCTGGCGCCAAGGCTTAATTTGCACCCTCAGGTGCCCATAGGCAAAAAAACCCGACATTTACCCTCAACCCTATCCCTTCCACCAGTTCAACGACCCCAACCAGCAACTACCACCTCTCTCCCTGCTCACGAGCCTCCACCCTCGATCCCATTTACGCCGCTCTCGGTCGCTACCTCCACCAAAAGTTGTTGCTGGTGATAAGGCGATGACGTAGCCGCCTGTCATCTCTCCCTCCACCCACCTCCAACTCCCTCCACCTCTTCTCTAACTCCGACGGACCGTCATATTGATGCATGTGCTGCCCCCCTCCCCCCACTGGATCTACATCCTTCTTCATCAATGTGCGTTGCCAAGTCAGACCCGCTGTCAGCCACCAGCCACCGCCCTCATGCAATCTTGCAATCGACGTCGCCACTGCCGCCTCGCCGTACTGCCACCACCAACTATTTCATCCCTCTACGGTTGGAGGTATTGGTGAACCCCGAATCCTAAGACTAACCCTAATCTCTTACCGTTGGTGAATGCTATCGTAACCAAAAAAGAAGGTACATGCTTGAATCTTAACATTTATTAGACGATGAGATTATGTACACCTGACCTGCCGACGGCGATAACCACTCCTTCCCCTCCACGACTCCCCCTCACCCACGGCCGATGGCCCGCATGATTGCACCACCATCACGGTTTCGGATCCCTATCGGGGCCATGGATAAAGTGGTTTTACTTCCGGTATGAATTTTGAGACTAAATTAGATTTGATGTTTCATGTTTCGGATCAAATACCTTATCACTCCACATAACTCCGATTCGAGCCATTACCACCTTTTGGCGTCCCACCTCCACTATGGAGTTTGCCCTTAACGCGCCATCTCTTTCTTTACGCGCAAAAAGGTCAGAGAAAAAGAACGTGAAAGTGACGGAGCGCGGAACTAAAAATAAAACCAGGTAGCCGACCACGCCACCTTACGTTGGGCTCTTCCCAGTTAAGTAGTGCCCCATCACACAAATCTACTCCCACTCCCATCCCCATCACCTCTCTCCCCCACCACCTCGCCATGGCCGCTATCCTCCTCCTCCTCCCGCTCCTCCTCGCCGCCGGCCTCGCCAATGCCGAACCGCTGCCGCCGTCCACCATCGTGCTCAAGGACGGCACCACCTGCACCCTCTGCGCCTCCTGCGACAACCCCTGCAACCCCTCCTACTACCCGCCTCCGTCCCCTCCCCCGGCCCCGGTCACGACGCCGTTCCCGCCCCCGCCTTCCTATCCCTCCAGCGGGGGCACCATCGTCTACTCGTCCCCGCCCCCTCCTTCCAACAGCGGCGGCGGTGGCGAAGGCTACTACTACCCCCCGCCGACCGGCGGGTCCACCGGCGGAGGAGGAAATGCCGGCGGCGGCGGCGCCTCCCAGCAGGGCGGTGGGGGTGGTGTCTACCCGATGCCGCCGCCGCCCAACCCGTTCCTGCCCTACTTCCCCTTCTACTACTACAGCCCGCCGTCGCCGCCGTTCTACCACAGCGGCGCGGCCGCAACCGCCGCGTCGTCGTCGTCGGCGACGCTTCTCCCGCTCCTCCTCGCCGAGCTGCTGCTGCTGCTATGGTGAGAAACTGAGAATGGGGTAGATCTGCCGAGTTAATGAGCTGTCTTTTATTCACTAGGGATGGTGATTCGATTGTGTCCTTTGTAATTTTAGTAATTTCTATTGTAAGTTCATTTTCTTCTCTTCTTTCTTGGTGATTTACGCGTCCGTATAACAACTTGTGTCAAACTGTAAAACAAAGGCAATGAGTCAATGAGTAATAAGTTTTAGTACCTAGAGCTGCGATACTGGATCTAATCGAACTGTTCATGCCAAAGAAATTGAGAAATGTGTTCACCTACCCTTCTTGATTCAAGGCAACTTTTTTTTTTCTGGAGTCTGTAAAAATATGCAGCTGTACAGTAGCAGTACGAGCTTTCTGATCAGCTTGTTTTTGCTCTCTGGGAGTAGCCTGTGAGCTGTGGTGATTGTTCTGGAATTTTTCTCATTTATGGTGCTTGCATCACGCGGCAATCTCTGAACAGATTGTACCCTGCCCGTCTCCTAGGAGAAGAGCAGTACAGCCTGCCTGTGTTGACGCCTGGCCAAGAACATTTTCTTCTGCTACCTGAGCAGCTAACTCTTTTTTACCGCTTGACCATCTGGTCCACCGACAGTTGTGTACAAGTTACAGTGACCAAGTGTAGCAGTATTTTGTTACCCATTTTCTTTTCACCGTGGGGTCCATAGATTTGTGGTTGAGAAATCAGATTTGTTTTGAACGAAAGAGAAATCATAAATCTGTCGTCGGCAAAAGAAATCTACAAGAAGAAAATAGCAGTGGAAGACACAACTGTCTGTGGACCAGATGGTCAAGCATCCAAACTCCAAAGAGCATGCTGTAATCTCCGGCAGAAGCAGGAGGCCTTCGTGTTGCATATGCATCCATGAAAACAAGACTAGTATCTTGTTCTTATCCAAAAGGTGTAGATCTAGAGGAAAACAACAACTTGTGCGGACCATGCACCAGCCTTGCACGGTTCTCCTTCTTATTAAGCTGTAGTACATGCAAATTTGTTGGCATCACTAGTAGCTTTTTAAAGGTGTATGTATACGTGTATAATTGGTGATAAATAAAATGGTAATAAAAGTGCCTTTATGTTCTGGCCTGGAGCTTGATTTCCTCGCAGTTTCGATTTTTCGAGTTACTGAAAGAGATGTGAAGCATAGAAAAGCTAGGGAAAAGGAAAGAGAAACGTTGGCACAAAGTTTGCCGCACGCTGGGAGGGAAGGCGTGGGTGACGTAGACGAATAGGGCCTGGTGTATTCTGATCTTCCAGGGCCGAAAAGAGTCGGATCATGTCTGTACTTGTGCTGATCTCTTCTCTTTGCTTTTCATATTTTTTTTTTTTGGCGAGAGTACCTGTACTGAATTTCTACTTGTATTTTGGAGGGTAGATACAGTACAATGGAGTGTCTCATGTTTGTTCCTTGGTAAGAAAAGAAAGGCCCTATTCTGGCAATGTTATACTTTTTTTTTTGGACGGAAAGAAATTCCATTAACTAGATGAATTACATCAGGGGATGAAATCAGGTCAGATTAAGATTCAGGGGATGAAATCAGGTCAGATTAAGATACTACCTGGCCCGAGACCAGTACCAATACTCGCAAGCTTATCAACTATAGAGTTACACAATGGTGGGTTAAACCTTTTTTTTGTAAGGGATGTTATTATATATATATATATATTTTTGAGGACGATCGTGCGGGGCGTCTGCTCGGCGCGCGCGCGCGTTGCTGCCGATAGCAGCGAACGGAGTCCCCTTTCTTCCTCCTCCAAACACCAACCTCTTCCTCAATTAAAAATCTTTTCATCCAAATTACTCAAACTTTCAAAATCAAGATCAATAACTTTATACACCCAGATTCAAAACTTTCAACACCAAAACTCTCCACTCCCAAATAAAAGACCTTGTACCAAAGCACCCAAAACTTTCCACTCAAATTTTGGAAAATCTCTACCCAAATCCCACGAGGGCGGTGGGCTGGGCTGTGGCTTCCTCCTCCGGCGAAGCTGCGCTCACCAGCCCCTGCCCCCCAAGCTTCAAAGGCACCGGATCAGAGAGAGAGAGAGTATAACGTCTCATGTATCCACATACCTGGAGGTCACCATCAAACATCTGAATCTCATTAAAAATAGAACTTTCTAACTTTTTTGGGTAGAGTCTCCACTGAAACGGTCTCTTCCCTAGATAATCAAAACCACAAAATTCCATAGACATAATATATAAACAAAAAGAAAGCCTCATGAAAAATTGGGAACAAACACAACTCTTGAACTTGATACATTTGACCAACGCAACCAAATGTTTGTTTAACTGACCAACCAGCATATATTGTTTTAATGTGTAATATCTGAAAATACAAATTGTTGATAGTGGGATCCACGAGGAGTACAAAATTTGACATTTTGAACTGATGCTCGGATGGATGATCGGAGACCGCGGATACGTAGATCTCGACAAGACGATTCCGTTTTGCTATCTAACGTCGAGTTTGGGCACTCGATGAGTCCATGATGAGCCTAATTATAACAAAAATGGTCATATTATATCATGATTATGATTTTGGTGATTAATGACAACATAGTTATTATGACTAATATATTTATCAAGAATATATGTTAGTAGATCTTTTGGATGCAATACATCAAGAAGCCACCGTAGCTGGAACAAAGTTTAATTGAATTGGAGAAGTCCTAGAAAGATTTTCCACACCGAAAGGTCCGGTGTAGAGGAGTTTACACTCACCGAAATATTGTGCACAGAGGCTGATAGTTTCACCGGATAGTTTGGTGCTCTGTGTGTTGAACTTACTGGAGTATTTATGATAAAGAGAGAGAAGAATGAGGACCTCACCAGATAGTCTGGTGATCTGTACTGGGTAACACCGAATCATTTTTTGCAGAGAAAAATGTAAGTGCAGAAGACTGAAGATCAACCCACCAGACGATCCGGTGCTTGGTTTGTGCCCACCAGAGCATTTGTTGCAGAAGCAACTGCAAGTGCTGAAGAATGAAAATCAACTTACCGGATAGCCCGGTGATCACAGAGATAGTTGCACCGGAGCATTTTTCACGGAAAAAAGAGAATGTTCAACTCACTAGATGATCCGGTGTGAATGGAATGAATATCAGATGAATGAACCGGAGCATTTTACACAGAGAAGTTGCAAAGGCTCGGCTGGCTCAAGATAACTCACTGGAAGGTCCGGTGATAGATTTGAAGGCACACCGGAGTGTCTGGTATTCACAAAGGCTATGAGTGGAATTCCAACGCCTATATTCTGATGTTATACTCACCAGATGATCCGGTGTTATTACTATTATTCTCACCGGACCATCCGATGTTAACAACTTTTTTAAGTCATTGGGAAAATAGATAGTTGGCGGTTTTGAGGATATAAATATCCCTCCACTCAGTCATTTGAAGGTGTGACATGCTGCTAGAGTCTAGAGGAAGCTCATATACACTTGAGAAGACATCCAAGCCACTAAAATGCTTAAAGTGATCATCCAAGGTAATTAAACACAAGATTAGAGAGTGTTTAATGCTTATAAGCATAGAGTAGTTGTAGCTAGGTGTTGTAGCTTGAAGAATGGATCAAGGAGTGATCCTAGCTTATAGCGAGTAGTACGTCGGCGTCTTGGAGTCTTGGTGACTCGCCAGCATCTTGGGTCTTGGTGACTCAAGCTTGTTGACCCTCTGACTTGGTGTGAAACGGCGGCGAGACACGTGTACAAGGACACAGAGACGCTTGCCTTGCTGGCTCAAGTTCTGAAGTGATCACGACGGCAAATGACCAGAAGAGAGGTTAGTGATGAGACCTTGCATTAGTGGCTTAGTGGCTCATCGATTTGAGACCTTATCTTGGTGACTTAGTAGCTCAAGAGCCATAACTGGAAGAGTCGTGCTGACCAGAAGCATATCTTTTGTGAAGTTCCAACGTGGATTAGAGGTGGTATTCATGCCATCGATACCACGGGATAAAAATCCCTTGTTCTGAGTTTGTCTATCTCCCTTATTTACGTTTCCGCATTACATACTTGTAATTTACCTTGCTAAAGTAAGTTGCAATCCCCTTGAGTGATATAGTAGAAACAGTAGATAAACCTTAGCATATTTAGATAAAAATCGAGATAGGTTTATCTTATGAAGTTTTTGAAGCCAATTTGTTTTAGATTTCTAAATGTCCTAATTCACCTCATCCCCTCTTAGGACATCACCATTCCTCTCACCAATGAATTTAGACCATTGGATAAAATGAAAAAGAAAAGAAAAGATAAGGCTCGGTGGGATCGGCTCCCACTCGATCCCACATGCACATCGCCCCCATTTGCCCGTCTCAACCCAATCGCCCCATTCGCCGCCTCCATCCGAGGCACCGCCTGGCCGAGCCGCCTCCCACCGCCAGGCGCAATTTCCTCCCTGCTGCCACCGCCCTGCTACCGGTTGCCAATCGGAGCACCATCGCCCGATGGGCGCAAGGGGGAGGCTAAGCAGGGGGGAGCAAGGGGGTAAGTGTAACACCCCAGGGTCCCACAGAAGCCTGGAATGCTACTTAATTACGCTTCAAGCATGCCGAACTATATAAAAAAATTGGCAGCACCTCTCTTGAAACGAGAGGCAAAGCGGAAGCAACAACAGATAGAGGTATATATTCATAACGCCACACTAACATCTAACAATATTGTAGTAAAAGAGAAGAACAAACGTTTGACAACTCTAGGGCATTTTTAAGATAGTCAAGCAATGACACTAGCATCTATTATATTATTATTGCAAAATTACTTTAAATAGTGTATGTGATGTCATGAACATGTAAGACATGCTGCTAAGCACTTCCCTCCAAGCTAGCTTCAAGAAGACAACCTGGGGAGGGGAAATGCAAGGGTGAGATTAGGTAATCTCAGCAAACGAACTACTTTAACAAGTTATTTAAACCACAATATTTAAATTATCAATTTAAAATTTAAATAGGTATAAAAAGGTATTTTATTATTCATCATGTTCATTTTTAAGCAAGTCAAATAGTTACTTCTAAAAGAAGATCGATAAATACATGTTCATAACAAACATAACTATAACATAAGCAAGATATAAAAAACTATCTATCTCATATGACATGATCTCAACATTAATAATTGACTTCAACTTCTAAGAGTTAAATAGGACTTGTAATGAAATATCAATATCCAAGTCATCACGAAAAGAGTTCAAACCGTATTAATAATAAATGACAGTTTTACAAGAATGACCCACTCATAACAACATACCTTCTACAGTTAGTAAGATTACTCAAACGTCTGCATACCATTTATCACAACTAAATTGTATATGAAAGATTACTGTAACACAATATGATGCATTTGGATACTATGCAATGCAAGTCCACGTAGGACTTCAATACATTCATAAATCCATATGTCATTCCACAATGAATATATCCATGGAGAAGCGCCGCTTCTCATAATGACCTCCAATGCAAGTTCAACATATCCAACAATCCATTCCATACAGCAATGCATATGAATGCAATAGCATGCCTTTTTTTACATCGCACCCCTCCTCGGGCAACATACGATGCATACCGGTACAGTCGTGATCTTTACGACATAACTTCTAATGCATATGAAATACAATGCACATGATATACTTCAAAAATGCCAAAATATAAACAGCATAGTTCACAATTGTGAATATACATCAACATAAAAATATTTTCTAGATAATTCATATAAACCACCTTCGTCCACATATATCCACCATTCCTTCTTCATGTTAAAGTGTAGATGACATGAACATAAACATACAACAACAATAAACTTACTTCAAAAGAGCAAGGCCAACCCCATTTCATAACCACATATTACAAGTTTAATTATATATAGGACAAAAAAGATAACAATTATGTTTCTACTAGCTTATCATTTAACATGTAGAGGGTTTTAAAAAGGTTATATTCCAACTAGTTATAGACATATGAAACAGCTCTCCAAAAGAATTAAATACCCACTTACAAGTCAAGCATATCCTCTACTATAAGCTTCTACAAAACCGACATCATTATCCTCAAGTAACCTAACATTATATATAAGGTGAGGTTATGCTAGAAATGACTAAACCGATGAGGCATTATCACTATTGCATACGACTCCATCAACTATAACCAAAAGATTAAGCTAAACTCATAGATCTAGAGCAAGTAGGTATAATCTTCCAAATTAATAATTATAATCATGTGTGCTGCATTATTATGAGTGGAGGTAGCAAAAATAACAAGTTAAAATTGTGGCAACAACCGCCACGCTCACTTGCCTTTATCGACGATAAAGACAAGACATACACACATCGACATAACACCACCTGCTCAAGCGCCCATATATCAGCACCACAACATATCACATGAAATACAAATATCAAGGAACATGGTCCTACACCCCGCAACCCATCTAACGAACAAACTGACACTCATCACATTCGTTTAACTGTAGCAATGTTGCTTCACTTTTTCGTATCTTTTTATTTACAAAAGAAATGATAGGAAACAAATACATTTTTGAAAACTACAGAACAGGACCTACAAATTTTGTGAAAATACCATATTTTTATACTGCCATTAAGATGGCCTAAACTGCAACTAAAAACAGACTTCAGAATCTATCTGAAATTTCAGGCAGCAAGCTTCACATTTTTATATCTACCACAAAAAAGATCCAAAAAATCTAAAACTTTGAGGACATGTGTATCACAACACAAGATTCAACTTTGTTATAACTTTTATCTACAAAAAATATCATGATCATGGCCTAATCAAGTTCTGAACATTTGATACTGAAATCTATCAATGATCGATTGCAGAAAATTCAGAACAACATAACTAGAGCTATATCCAACAAAAAATTTCATACTACACACCATTAGAAAGCTTAACGAATGCTCTACAATATCCTAGTTATTCTGAAAAACTGGTTTGGCATCTAATATGCCCAAAAACTGAATAGATCTATTACTGTTCAGAAATCTCGCCAGAATCTAATAGCCGAATTCATATCTACTAAACTAATTAGCCAAAAATTCTGAATTTTTTTATAGTGGATAGATTAGAAATAACCCTATGAAAAATATTATAGTTGGATAATTTATTTCGGCCTCGAACATGCCCTAATAGAGACCCAAGCAGAGCTATAGAAAACTAGAATTCTGAAACCGGAGGATCATAATCCAACAAGATTTCTCCCCACAAATCCTCTATTCCCCAAGTATAAAAACCATTACAAATCATCTATTTGCAGGGGAAAATATGGATTCCATCTCACCTTGATCTCCTCCAAAACTTAGGGCAGCACAGGGTCGAATCCATCTCTTTCTTTCCCCTTTCTTCTTCCTTCTTCTTCCCTTCCCCTTCTTTCTTCTTTCTTCTTTCTCGTTTCTTTGCAGCAGCAAGGTGGAGAGAGGGGGACACCCAGCAGGCATCCTGCAGCAAGGGGGCGGCCAAGGGTGAAGAGGAGGTGGGAAGGGGGCTGTTTGGGGAGGAGGGGCTGCCTAGGGTTTCATGGAGTACATGGGAGGGATGGCTGGGCTTTAGGGCCAGCCCATGGGCGGCCAGACAACCCCCAAACCGATTTTTTTTCTTCTTTTCTTTCTTTTGTGATTTTTTCCTTTCTTTCTTCCTTTGGCTACAACTTGAAGGGAATAAAAACCAAGACAACAATTATTCCAGGTATTACATTCTCCCCTCCTTAAAAGGATTCGTCCCCGAATCCACCCTGTCCAAAACTACAGGTCAAGCAAAAACAAGAACACAGCCACAACCAACGAATCAAAACCATCCACTAGGACTCTTCAAATTGTAAAGAGCTCAAGATACTTCTCACACATCTGCTCCTCAAGTTCCAAGGTTGCTTCCCGACCTGACTAATTTGTCCAAAGGATCTTCGCATACTTGATGGTGCTACTCATGCCTCGCACAACATCGTTGGGTGGTGACCCTTTAAGATCTAAACCTCTGTCACATTGGTTGGCCTTTTCCATAACACTACCCAAGCAACACTTTTCCAGGTCTTGTTTTACCATGCTGATTGATTGCATGACCAAGAAAAATCCACTTTAGAAAGTCATAAAACACACTCCATCATCTTTGCCTAGAACTTATCCTTCCGAAGAGCATCCAAAACTAAACTGAGTTGAACCTCATGTTCCTCTTTGGACTAAGAACAGACCAAGATACCCAAAAGCATCCAAGTACTCCACATCCTACTCATTGCTTCCATAAAACATTAGGGGCATTCGTCAGTCCAAGACATAAGCCACATACTCAAACTGCCTAGACTGCAAATCAACTACGTGATCTTGCTCCACCATGATCGGCCAAAGTTGATCCCAAGCTCTAGGTCTGGAAGACATTCCCTCAGAAAAAGAGGTAATCAAACCTTGCACTCCACTCGTAGACTTCAACCACTCCTTCAAGAGAGACAAACTGCCACGCCAACCTTGACCACAAAGACCGAACCTCACTAAGGTCGAATTCAAAAACTCATATCTACTAAACTAATTGGCCAAAAATTCTGAATTTTTGATAGTGGATAGATCAGCAAGAACCCTACAAAAAACCTTATAGTTGGATAATTTATTTCGGCCTCGAACATGCCCTAATAGAGACCCGAACAGAGCTGCAGAAAACTAGAATTCTGAAACCGGAGGATCATAATCCAACGAGATTTCTCCCCATAAATTCTCTATTCCCCAAGTATAAAAACCATTACAAATCATCTATTTGTAGGTGAAAATATGGATTCCACCTCACCTTGATCTCCTCCAAAACTTAGGGCAGCACGGGGTCAGATCCCTCTCTTTCTTTCCCCTTCCTTCTTCTTCCCTTCCCCTTCTTTCTTCTTTCTTCTTTCTCGTTTCCTTGCAGAAGCAACAGAGAGGGGGATGCCCAGCAGGCATCCTGCAGCAAGGGGGGCGGCCAAGGGTGGAGAGGGGGTGGGAAAACGGCTGTTTGGGGAGGAGGGGCTGCCTAGGGTTTCATGGGGTACATGGGAGGGATGGCTGGGCTTTAGGGCCAGCCCAGACAACCCCCAAACTGATTTTGTTCTTCTTTTATTTCTTTTGCGATTTCTTCCTTTCTTTCTTCCTTTCGTTGCGACTTGAAGGGAAGAAAAACCAAAGACAACAATTATTCCGGGTATTACAGTAGGTGGAGAAGGAGCGGTTAGGGGGGTGGTCGTCCGGCTGGCAAGGAAGAAAAGAAGAAGAAGAAAGAAGAGAAGAAAGAAGAAGGGAGGAGGGGGCCATCCGTGAGTTCATCGGTTTTCTTCGGCGGTATGTGGTTCCGCTCCAAAGGTGACTCCTCCGTAATCCTTATATGGTTGTAGGAGGTTGAGGTTGGTTGTCCTCGTCATCGGTGGAGTGCTTTTGTTGATCCGGCTAGGGAGTAGCGAGTTAATTCATTTGAGGCCTAACCGGTGTTGGATGCAAGGGTATGGTTATAATGGAAGTTGTAGTTCTTGTCGTACGCTTCACGATGGCATTGGTGTTGTTATTTTTTGGTAAGCGGTTATGCGCTTTTAGCTAATCGGTGTTGGTGTCCGCCAAGGTTTAGCCCGTGTGTTGTATCTTGTTCTTCGGTCTTCAACCAAGCTAGATGAGGTTCTTACTCAGTGTCTAGTGAGCTAGTTGGTAGATGCCTTTCTGTAGCCTTCGGTTGCCGGGATTGCAGGGTTTTGAGGCGTAGAAGCGTGTGCCATCTTTTGTTTTGCTGTTGCAATATCTTGGTGCTAATTGTGTGTTTGTTTGGGTGGTGCCGCTTCAGGTGGTAGCTAGTGTCGTCTTCACCACCGGTGAAGGCAAGTGAATGTAGTGGTTGCATTGTGCTATAGTCTATTATTTGGTTGCCCTCATCTTTTAATTGACGCACTCTTTAATAATCTTTTAAATTGAATGTGAGCATATTATTTCTGTCTACCTTCTGAAGATTTGACGATTTCATGGATTATGAGGTAAAAATAGTGGGGTATGTTATTTACTTACATATGTTTATACTCTTTGTATGCAATACTTGAAGTATATTAATATGTTGAAAACATGTCTTTCGTTTATGCATGAGCTTGTTGCCTTAATATTTAGTTTTCTGAAGTTTACTTGAATCTTGAATTAAGAAGTGGATGAATCGATTTTCATCACTTTGCAGTTGTTCTTTATCATAGTTATGCAATTCTTGAAGTCTTAAGCATATTCTAGAAATTAGGGGCAATTTGCTAGGTACCATCACAAAAATCGTAAAAGTTGGAAAATACAATCGATGTGAGGATGACATGCGGACCCTGGGTCCATATGTCATCCTCACAACCGATGGTACTTTCCAATATAGGTATTTTTGCAATGGTATTCACCTAATTTTGACTAGAAATTATGTTGTTGGTTATGTATGAAACATGGTATACATATGCATCTCATGCATTGGAAGTTTTGTCGCCGTCTTCTGGCCACGACCTTACCGGTACAATACCGTATGTTATTCGACAAGGAGTACGATGCACACCCTTACATTATCTAAGGAGGGGTAAGGGTGAGGAAGAACATAGTATGTGTATCCAAACATATTCTCATGGAAATATTTAATCTTGAAAGTTATGTTTTTACTTATACATGAAGCATGTCATATATATCTGTTTTCTACATTGGAAGTTATGTCGCGCAGCGTTCGCGACAGTACGGGTACAACATCGTATGTTACTCGAGAATAGGTACGGTGCACACTCTTATATTGCCTATGGAGGGGTAAGGGTGAGGAATATCATGTCATGTGCATACATGTGTATTCATATGGGTGTCGTTACTTTAAATACATCAATATCAATATCATGATGCCAGGAAGTCTTTAATATCGTTTTGAATGATACTGCTAAGATGAAGTCTTAGCTAGTGGATGATAGCATGTGAAGATGAATGTTTAATCAACGGTAGCTCAATAGCTTGTTAAAGCAATTCAATTGCTGAGATTTTTTAATATCATCCTTACTGTCTTTTCAGGTACAACTTGAGGTGATGGCGAGCATGCGGGATGGATAGCTATACAATGTTTGCACGATCACCTATATCTTTCGTTTAGACTTGTTGTGTTGTCAGTGGGTGACTCTTTATCTTTTGATGTATGTTCGATCTATTGTGGCTTGGATGTATGATAGAGACAAGTTCCTCGTTTGCTAGGTTGCTTATGGTGTTAGTGTGACATATGTTTATCTCTCTATGTAATGTTTGGTCAGTTACACCTCAATTTACAAGGGATGTGTTGCTGATTTTTTTTTTAAAGTTCGACAGCTCTTGTAGATTGGTTTCAACATCACTTTGGGCTTGTGGTGGTCCTCAGGGTGTTACATAATGCTTTAAAGAAAAGACTAATTATTGATACGAGTGAGATCAATGGCGATACTACTCCCATTCCATGCATGCTACGAACACTAGGTACCTAAAAACTAAATAAAACACAAGAGTTAGTAAAAATACTCAGCAAGAACAATTCAGAACCTGAGAGAACATAAAACATCAAAATCAACGAAGGATGAGAAATCGTGAAGTTTTTATTTTTCTTGGAAACAACAATAAGACAATAGTTTTCATCTAAAACAGACAAATGTGAATATCATTTGTATTTACCAATAAAGCTGAGTAAGTGAGGCCAGCACTCACTCACAACACTCACTCATAGGATCATGAACATAAGAATCATATTACACCTCTGGTATCACAGGCACTTAATGAAATATAAAGAAAAACTTGAAACTTGATCATTTAATATGAACACAATCATGAACTTTAATCACGCAAACACCAAAAAATACAAATATTAAACGAACACAGTTGAAAAGGGATCAATAAAACATTCAACGAGCGAATTATGCCATAACATAGGTTCATCATGCATTTGCCTTAACCGTGGTGAGGATTTGCTTCGCACCGTTACCATCGGCACTCCCTAACCCTGTGGATTAAAACTACTCTAAAAATATTTATCCCATGATGTTCACATGATTATACGCATTATACAACAGCGATATTAGCCATAACCCGAATACACATGTTTTCCCCTTATCCAAATTATCGACTTAAACGTCTTGTCTTTCACTGTTCAGTTCATAAAGTCTAATTTTCTTAACCAACTGCAGCAAATCAAAACATCACGTACATCTACTAGAAATTTCCTACAACTTTACTTTTATGATTTTGGACGAAAACTGCCTCTAAGTCAAAAACAGATAAACAAAATACTGCATGCACAGATTGACAGTTGCCAGATAGCAGCATTATTTTATCAATTACTCATAAACCACCTGTTCAAATTGAACTAGACCGATGCCATTGGAAACATATCGAGAAGTACAACTTTTATTTTGGCGCTATATTGAAATTCTACGCTGACTAATCCTAGAAATTCGTTGCATAAATCTGTATAAATAACGCAGAACCGAAATCGATCTACCGGCGACCAAATTAATCCCTACACGAAATTCTTGCATCTACGGGCTAAGTAGGGATTACCCTGGTAGCAAAGAACGTGGACTACTAGAAATACATGAGAACTTTGATAAATTCACAAAATCCCCTTCTCTTTTCCTCTTTCTTCTTGCTCGCTTCTTTCTTCCTCCTGCTCCTGACTTCCTCCTTTGCTTGTTCCTGTCCACGACCAGCAGCTATAGAAGCTTAGTACTCAGAGGCACCAGCAGCCAACCGGCAACAACCTCCACCATCTAAACCAACCATACAGCTGGACGAACACAATAGGACACTCACCAAGCTAGCACCCCTGCAGCAGTAGCAGCTCGACGTCAGCGCAGCTGGGCAAGAGATGGAACGCAAGGGCGGCGTCTATGTGGTTCTTGGTGGAAAATTAATGGAGTGAGAGATAGAGATGAGGAGTAGGAACATGTATAATGATATCTCCAGTAGATACTTTAAAAAAATCATATTCTATAATACTATTATATTATCTTCTAATATTATTACAATATTATTTATTTTTCTATCTCCAGCAGCTATCTTATTTTCTAGCTTCTATTACTCTCATTATTTTTTCGGATTTATAATCATCCTCTATAAACAGTATTGAGATGAGGAGAGATATCTCATCCCATCTGCAACACTGTAGAACACTGTACCTACAGTGTTGCGGTAGCTGCTGGACACATTTTGCTGGCCTGCCTAACCAGTAAAATCGCTACAGTATTGGTGGCACAGTGCTTTATGGATACTGCTAGAGATGGCATGAGGGCAGTGGCCATTGAAGTCAGTTCAGGAAACTGACATTTTTTTTTATCCAATAGTGTAAATTTATTAGACTCGCTACAGACTCATTGGTGTCCAAACATGGCATTTGAATAATCAAACGTATTCATTTCAATGAGCTCTACTCATCCACAATCTCCAATCGTTCATTCGAGCTACAGATTAAAAAGTCAAGTTTTCGCCCATTTGAAACTTTGCATGGTCAACGTCTTATTTCCATAACATTTGTATTGGATTCCCATAATTCTCGGGTGTTACAAAGAGAGAGATGGGTGCAAAACCTCACTGGACGGCAACCACCGCTCGTCGACGATCCGTTTTAGGGGGGGGGGGGAGGGAGTGGGTGGAGGATTGGAGGTGGGGAAGAAGAAGACAGAGGCGGCATGGAGGAAGGTGGCTAAGGTCAGGAGGACAATGACTCAGGAGTAGGGATATCAGTGTGCATATTTTAGCCACATGTTCGTGGGTAAAACCCCTAACGGCGTGGGTTTGAGATAAATTTTTACATGTAGATATTTGTGCATGTTTTAAGTTGAACTCAATAGGTACAGAGAGACGGGTATGAAACATGCTTACCCGTGCTCGTTTTGTTTGTGTACCCACTCTACTTAACGGGTTTGAAGTTAAATAATGTTTGTTTATGTCGCATTAAGTATTATTGAATTGTGAAATAATATGTTGTAGGTGTGAACTATATGGTAATGTATTAATGTGATATGCATGTTATGAATCCGTAAAATACTTGTTCATTATCTTAGTTGAGATGGATATTTAAATTAATGATATTATTATTACACACTTGATCTTATATTCAATGTATGTTTACTATATTGACGGTATACATGTATGTCATGCTCACGTGTTGTGAGCGCAAGTGTCGTTTTTACCTGTGGTGAGTAATGGGTGCGGGCATGAGTTTAAGAATTAGCTCACGGATATGAATTTGTATAGTTTTTATATGCTGGTATTGTATCTATTATCATCCTTACTAGAGAGGGTAAGAATTTGAACCGGTAGACTATTAATGAATGTGGAACGGGTGGTGGGCCAAACTTATCGTGTTCGAGCTGTTGCATCCGTTCGTTTTTTGGGCTCACAACGCACGCGTGCCCAATAGTTATTTCGGCAAACTGTGTCTATCGGTGGGAAAATCCAATTTGCCTCCGTCAACTATCAAAAAATAATTTTTTTTCTCTATCAATTACAATACCATCTATAAAACAATACAATTTCCTCACAACCCCAGTTTTGTCACACTTGACGCTACATCAGCCTAGAGGAGGTGGCAGCTAGTCAACATATTAGAAAAAAAATATAACGGGCCACAGATGTTGACCTCTATCCTCTTCTTCCTCCATTACTTCTCTCTTTGTGTTCTTCCGTGATGGAGCCTGGGCACGACGATCGTCATTTGCCGACGACGAGCCACCGCTTGTCAGATCCGACCTCCCCCTCGTTGTCTTCGCCACGGAGCCCTCCACGCATGCGCCGGCAAGAGGCAGATCTTGGGTGGCTCATCGGGACCGGGCTCGGGAAGGAGGGAGAGGCTGAAGGACAGCTCTTGCACCAGCGGCTTCGGCCCACGGTGGAGCAGCCTTGATGACGCCTGCAGCTTCTAGACTGATTGAATCCTTCACCGCCACCACGCTCGTCCGGCATCCCGCCTCGGACTACGACCCGCTCTCGCTGGCGGCCTTCCTGCTAGCCGCTCCTACTTCGCCACCGTGTCGTGGGCCAGGTTCTTCACGCGCCTCCACGAGCTCATACTAATCCTCCTGCCATCGCCAAGTACCTCACTGAGCTCCCTAACCGTGCGGAGGAGGACCAATTGTGCTAACGTCATTGAGAAGGACCGCGTCAAGGTGGAGTGGAACATCGCCGCGTTAGTCCAGGAGATGGGCGAGCACCTTGACACCGCTCTCCCTGGCCGACGCAGTGGAGTTGGTGTGCATGCTGAGGCGGGTGGCTGACATCGTTTGCCTTTGCCTCATTGTCGTTCACCATCGATCCACACGCACCACTCTTCTCGCGAATGGGCTCACCATGCGCCAACATACCTTGGTTCCTCCTCGCCACCGATGTCTTTGTCGGTGTATCAGGAACCAGGGGTCCCTGAGTCCCGAGACCAGGCCGGCCGTCTGCCACGTGTCACCATCCCGCGAAGTCCCTCCTGCAGGATGAGGAAAATCTAAGTTCCGGGAGAAGGTGCTCGGGGCCACAGCCTCTGGTTCCCGAGCACCCCAGTTCCCCGATGACCCGCAGAGTCCAAGTACCGGGAAGAAAGTGCTCGGGAAGGTGCCCGCTCACCCCCGAGAACCATATTCCCCTGATGGGCCAAACAACCAAGTGCTCGGGAGAGAGTGCTCAGGGCTGCACGTGGCAGCCCCCGAGCACTCGGTTCCCCGAAGGATCTACAGAAGTGCTCGGGAGAGAGTGCTCGGGGCTGCACGTGGCAGCCCCCTAGGACTCGGTTCCCCGAGGGATCTACTCAAGTGCTCGGGAGAGAGTGCTCGGGGCTGCACGTGGCAGCCCCCGAGCACTCGGTTCCCCGAAAGTTCTACAGGAGTACTCGGGAGAGAGTGCTCGGGGCTGCACGTGGCGGCCCCCGAGCACTCGGTTCCCCGAAAGTTCGCACAAGATCGCCCGACGCCCCGACGACCCAGAAGGACCCGTCGGCGAGGTGTCGACCGGTCAAAGGTCCGAAGCTGCATTTAATGGGCACGCGCGGCCTGACATCCTGACATCCTAACATTCTCAATTGCCCACGCCGTAGTGTCAGTCCTTGCCATGCTTTGGCAGGGGGGCGTGGGTCCATTAATTGCACGGGTCCCGTCCCGTATCATCCGGGGTACCTCGGGATAACGTTGCCAGGATCAAAGTGTTCCGCCTGCCACCCTGCCCTGACAGAAGAACAAGACAGGGTGGGCGCGCCGGGTGCCTCTGTGGCCGCCCGGTGGGCCCTCTCAACGGCGCCGGGACGTCCACAGTGGCGGGTGGTCGGATGCGCGCCGCATTTTTCCATCGCCCCTGTCACTTCACCCGGACGGAATGATGACGCCTTTCTCCGTGGCGTCTTGGCACTCGCGCCCCCTCTTTCCCATTCGGGGTAAGTCGAGGTCGGCGTGTGTATAAAAGGAAGGGATGGATAACACATGAAGGGCCCCCCCGAGATAGAGCCAACCTAGAGGAACAGAAAGACCTAGTTTCTTGATCCAAGATCAAGTAACCTGAGACGAAGAACATCACAAGCAAGCTCGAGTAGAGCTAGAGCACGGGAGCCTCAAGCTCTCTGTTAGACAATACACCCTTGTAACCAGACACATCCTTGAAGAATTCCCTTCAAGGAAGGATATTGCATCCACACAGGAGTAGGGTATTACGCCCCCGTGCGGTCCGAACCTGTCTAAACCCAGGTGCATTTTTTCTTTTTGCACTAGGTCGATCATCCCCCACCACCGGCCGTTGCATTTATTTCCGTTTCCATTTATTTCCCCGACGAACTCGTTCAGGATCATCCCCCGGCCGAATCTTTAAAACTGGGGTCTCTCGGGATCCCTACGACAGGAGTTCATCCTCCGACAGTCTTCATCCCCCCTGATTCATCTCCACATCCGGCAGTGAGGCGGGGTAGAGGAGGTCGGGCGGATCTGCGGTGGGAGAGACCTGAGAAGGAATGAAAGGGAAGCAGGAAGAAAGAAAAAGGAGTAACATGTGGGACTGTGCTTAGGTAGATGAGGTGATGTGGCGCCAACGGGCACATAACCGGGTGCAAATCACTCGGGACTTCGGAGGAAAGATAACCGGTTTTGTTAGTGTGAGAAGGTTTCATAAGTGGTATGTAAGACTTTTACAACAATTGAATAGGCAAAACGGACTTTTTCCTGATCCGTGTCGCCTCAGGCTGAAACATCCAAACTTGTGATGGTTTTAACGTTTGGGCCCAAATGAGATGGCCTGGCCTGCCGCTTGTGACTGTGAGGTCATCGGCCCAGGAGAGCTTTTCTTTCATATAGATGGGCCAGCAGCTGGTAAAGCCACTGATTTGTGTTGTGCTTGCAAGAATGCAAGTGCAACCTCTCGCATGAAGCTTTTCCCTTCCATTTTCTTTTAAGGGTAAGCGTACAAAAGGGCTCGAAAATTACAGAGTTTACAGGGTTTAGCCCATTGAGGCACATTACAGAGTTTGTCTTTTGATGGGACAATGTACTTGTTGCTTAAAATTAGAGCAACAAACAATAGTATTTTCTTCAGGTAGGTTGTGAGCTTCCCTAGCTATAGTATCAGCTACAACATTGTCATCCCTAGAGATATGCTCAAAGCATCCTTGAACCAGCCTATTCAGCTCCTTCATTTCCATGATGGCAGGTCTTACTCTCCAGTGTCCAGTCTGGTAAGTGTGTTCTCGATCCTTCATGCACATTATGACAGCAGCATTGTCCGAGTAAAAGGTGCAACCCTGAACCTGCAAAACAGATACTACAGACATGGCAAACAGGAGAATCTGCTTCGAAAGTTTTTGCATGAACCTGCAAGGACCGTATAAAATGGTCAGTTTTGCATGATATCATAATGCCAAGACCTGTAGCTCTTCCGTGAACAAAAGGGGCACCAACTTTGTTTAGCAATTAGGAAGAGAAGAAAGATCCCTTTGAGAGAGGATAGCAAGTTGATTACAACAAGCATTCATGTCCGTGCTTTCCTCAATGTCAAAAGCCTCGCATTGAGCCTTTTGAGCTGCCTTAGCCTGAAAAATGACAGATTGGATAGGCCAATCTTTCTCTGAAAACGAGAGTCATTCCACCTTCCAAATATGCCACGAAATATAAAAAGATAAGATCAACATCCTCATTTGAATTAAGGTGGTTAATAAGGAAGTAAAGGATTTGGGCACAAGAGCCAATCAGGTTATCAGTTTTTAGAGTAAGAGGAGGATCATTTCCCTTCTTAAATCCTACGGTTTGGATACGAAGCCTGACGATGACTGCGATGGCATTTCACTGACTTTCCAATTTTTGTTTGAACGATGTGACTTACAATTTTCACTTCATATCATAATAAGTCTATAGTTTTCGCCGACGTCCCGCTACTGTTACCCTATTCACTCCTGCTGACAACCGCCCCTCTGCTGACACCCGTCCACCTTTTGCAAATGTGATAGCCTTCCCGATGCCTCCTGCACCATCACAATAGTTTTCGCCGACGCCCGCTATTGTTACCCTGTTCACTCCTGCTGACAATCATCCCTCTGCTGACACCTGTCCACCTTTGCAAATGCGATAGCCTTCCTAAGGGGCAATTAACTATTTGTCATCGTTACCAGTGGCGTGTTCTCAAATACTATCCTAACAATATTTTTTTTGACAAATTGCCACCTGAGCCCATTGGAATGTTGATACTCTGCCACTTTCACTGATGTGGTGGCATCTTAGAGGAATATTCCTCTGGACGCGATGACAAATTGACTGAAATGCCCTTCTTCTGACCGGCGCAACACAGAGCGTGGTGGCGTTGATGCCACCAGTGAAGGTGATTGCGCCAGGGAAAGTAGGGTGCGACCCATTGAAGTTGTTGAAGGAGATGTTCACCACCTCGATCACCCAGAAGCCGTCGCCACTCGCCGAGAATGGGCTCGCATTGAAGTCAAGCACCCGTAACGTCGGGAGTTAATCGAGCTCCGCCGATGGCAGGCCATGCAGCGAGTTTCGGGAGAGGTTTAGCGTCACGAGGCCATCGAGGGAGGCGATCAAGGAGGAGATGATGCCATGTAGGATCTTGTTAGAGAGATATAACCCAACCACCCTCCCAAGATGGCAGGCGATGTCGGTCCAGGAACAGCAGGCAATGGCGGCGTTGGAACACCACCCGACAAGCCCCTCGCCCTTCCCGTCCAAGCCATTTGGAGAAGGCAAGAAGTGCCTACAAGTCAGCGGGGTGGCATGTCTTGTTCAGGGACTGGCCGCCATGGCCATGGAGTTGAACGTAGACGAGAAAGAAGTGGAAAATTTAGTGGAATCCTCCCATCTCCGATGAGAGGCGCTGGTGGGATCCGAAAAGGAGCTTCTTTTCCTGAAGGGCATGAATGACGAGGGCCCCAGAAGGAAATCTTGCCAAAACTCACACCACCTTGCTAGGCTACATGCATCCGAGCATGAAGAACATACACCACATTGATCACAAAGGGAAATTGTTGCAAGAGCTCAACAAAATCCAGACAGGTTTAGTGAACCAGGAGCAAGCAGCTCTTGCATGGAAAATTTTCTCATTCTCTCATTTTTCTTCCTCTCTCCTCCAGCTGAATCGCAAGATTTTGAGACGCAGAAAGAGGACGAGGACATCACAGGAGCAAGAGGGGGAAGTCCGAAGAAAGAAAGGTATGGGGCCATGAGGAGCTCGCCTCCTTGCTTGATGAACGGGAGGCCGTTTTGTCGGTGGCCGGTGATCGACTAGGGCCTGGACCGTGACCAGATCGAGCATGCCCGCCGTCGCAAGCCGTTGCACGCTGGCATCAACCCAAGAGAAGGAGAGAAGCACATGAAGATAAAGAAGGGCATAAAAGGTATTTTGTCCTCATCGCCACGTCATAGGGAGGAATATTCATCAAAGATTCCACCTCGTCAGCTAAAAAGGTAAAGTATCAATATTTCAATGGGCTTAGGTCTCAATTTATCGAAAATTTTCAGTAGAATAGTATTTAAGAACATGTCACTGGTAACAATGGCAAATAGCTAATTACCCCTTCCCGATGCCTCTGCACCAAATAAAAAAAAGGAAAGACAAACAACACTTCTTTTTCCTACTCTCTCCTCCGCGCCCCCCCCCCACGCTACCGCTGGAGAGCAAATCCCGTGGCTTTGCCGCACCCTCGCGAGCCCGTTCCAGTCCCGACACCACCTCGCTGGGCTGTCCTGTGCTCCTTGGCACCTCCTGCCCCGCTGACGGCGGACGGGACCAGTGTCCACGCTGTCGTTGAGGAAGGAACCCTACTAGATCGCCGGCTGTCCCGTGCTCCTCGGCACCTCCCGCCCTGCTGACGGCGGAGGAGACCGGTGTTCACGCCGTCGTCGAGGAAGGAGTCCTGCTAGATCACCGCCTCTCTGGTTTCGCCGCATCCTCCCCCCGCCTGTTCCGGCCAAGACTGATTGGGTACGATTTTGATTTGGCTAGGCGGTGAACTGCATAGTAGAAAATTGACTGGGTCCGATTTTGATTGGGCTAGGAGGTGACCACCATAGTGGAGAAGCCCTGTACAACTTTAGTTATGCCTCAGTCCAATAATGATTTTGCGTCATCTACAACATCACCCTTCATCCAAGTCGTAAACGCAGGCAGCGTACGCTAGCTTTTTTCTCGCATATTTTTCCATTGTTTTGCTGACGAATTGTCCATAAGTTGCGCTCTACATGATTTATGGAGTGCCTGCAGAGTGACCTACAGTATTTCCTTTGTTTGTTTGCAACCACCGCTTCCATTGCTGATAGTGATGTATCATCATATGCCATGCCGCTGCTCCATGGTTCCAGCTTCCCTACCAACGACCATTCAACTTCTGAGCGTTGTGTGCGGCGCTGTCTACCTTCAAGTGCCGGTATATTATAATCTGCCTCATATTTGGTTTTGTTCGTATCCCATATATGTGGTGTGTGTTCTTGCAACCTACCAGGTGTCTTTTTGCTATACTGGATTAATGTTCATTTCAATGTTTTGCTTTGTGATTAGGGTTGTCACAACCTGTGCTGCATGCTACTCCCTATCACGAAAGCCACGTAGCGCCAGGTACCATCGATTGCTTCCCTACATATTTCCACTTGCCATCTATACCGGCTGTTCGACAGCGTATGCGCCTTGATACTCACTTACCCTCTTATATTTAGTTGGGTCCCTTCAGTATATGCTTGCCACAGAATACTAATGCCTTGGCTCCCAATTATGCTTAGAATTTACTATGTCATGCCTTTTTTATATCACCGTCTCCTTTTTATCGCCCTCTTCACCACGTACGCAACATTAGCATAGTTACTTGCTTTTTATTATGTTAGTAACCTGTTTCTCTTCAAGGAATAAAAAAGGTTTCTCCCTGCGCCTTATCTCAATGAGCTGGTATCTATAAATCAAAGCGTTTTTGTCAAAAAGAGGTGTATTCAGGACAACTTTATTTACACTCAAAATCTGATCAAGAGCTTGCATAGGAAAAAGAGCCCGCCTTGTTTCTTAAATTGGACATTGCTAAAGCGTTTGACACTGTGAGCTGGGAATATCTGTTGGAACTTCTGCAGAAATTGGGTTTTGGACAACGATGGTGTAATTGGATTGCTCTTCTACTCGCCACATCTAATTCTTTCACCAAAGAGGCTTTCGCTAGGGTGACCCGCTCTCACCAATGCTCTTCATTTTGGCCATTGACCTATAACAAAAATTATTCGACTTGGCAGTTGCTCGAGGTTTGTTGAAACCAATTCGCAATAGGGCAGCTAGACTGCGTATCTCACTTTACGCTGATGATGTAGCTATTTTCATCACACCAACAAAGGAGGATGTCATGACTGTCAAAAGCGTTTTGCAGACCTTTGGAAAGGCCTCAGGACTTTTAACAAATATGGAAAAAGTGAGATTTACCCTATTGGTTGCAACGGCCTAAACATGGAGGAAATCTTCAATGTTCTTCCAACTCAACTCAAGAACTTCCCTTGTAAATATTTGGGACTGCCTCTATCCACTAAGCGACTGCGGAAAACTGAATTACAACCTCTAATTGACAAGATGACCGGAAAGCTTCCCGGATGGAAAGGGAAACTCTTCACGAAAGCAGGTTGCCTGACTCTAACTGATTCTATTCTTTCATCGCAGCCTATCTATCATCTCTCGGTCTTCCAACCGAATAAGCGGGCCATCAAAAGCATGGATCGTATTAGACGTGCCTTTCTATGGAAAGGAGCAGACCAAGTGAAAGGAGGACACTGCTTAGTCAGCTGGACGAAAGCTTGCCGACCAAAGAAACTGGGAGGGCTTGGCTTAAGAAACTTATTGGTCTTTGCAAGAGCTCTCCGGTTGAGATGGTTGTGGTTTGAATGGCAAACTTCGGAAAGGCCATGGCTTGGGGTTTCTTTACCTTGTGATGACTCTGATCATCGCTTGTTTATGGCTTCGACAGAGGTCACGATAGGTAATGGTCTAAAGGCGAAATTCTGAGACTCCAATTGGCTGCACGGTCAAGCCCCAAAGGACTTGGCACCGAACCTCTTTCATCACCACAAGAAAGCACCGGAGTGTTGCGCATGAGCTACAAAATGGAAATTGGATCTGCTCCGTAAGAAACATCACTACCTCCATACAACTAAATGAGTTCGTTGCTCTATGGGTGAAAATCCATGATGTGGTCCTGTAGCCAAACGTTCCAGACAATATCATTTGGAAGTGGACACCAGACGGCATCTACAGTGCGAGATCAGCTTGGTCCAATTTCATGGCTCCTTCTGCCGATTCAATGCCAATCTGATTTGGAAGGCAAAGGTTGAAAACAAATGCAAATTCTTTGCTTGGTTATTTGTGCAGCACAAGCTCAACACTTCGGATAACTTGTCAAGAAAAAATTGGCTACACAATATCATGTGCCCTCTATGTGATCAGGCACAAGAAACTGCACTCCATCTTGGTTTCCAGTGTGTGTTTTCAAGAGAGGTTTGGGAGCATGTGGCACGCTGGTCACATAAACAAGTTTTGTCGTATGCTGTTGCAGAACCATATTGATGTGAAGGATTGGTGGGAGGAAACAATGGCATCGATCACTATATCTGATCAAAAGATGGCAAACTCCGTGTTCATATATACCTGTTGGAACATTTGGAAGGAGAGGAACCGAAGAATTTTTCAAAACAAAAGCCTACAACCTATCTAGATCTCGCATTTGGCAAAGGAGGAGGTCACGACGAAGATAGGAACTATCATGGTGTCTGATTGATTGGCCTGATGTTGCCACTCGGTTTTCCCTGCTTGGTGACCTCTCGTTGTGTGTATTTGTTTCGCTAGTTCCTTCTTCCTGTTGTTTCTGCTTCTTATCTGCCTTGCGACGGTGAACCTTGTTTTTATTCTTTTTTCCTTCCTTCTTTAATGAATTGCAGAGCTCCTGCCCTCCTTTTCAAAAAAAAAAAGAATCCTCACTCTAACATTCCTACTTCTTGATTATTTGAGCTGCACTAGCTAGATATGGCAGCACCACTCAATGGAGTCCAAAACGCTCGCTCTCGGCTATCACCAGTGACTTCCCTACTGATTTCTAATTCATATTTGTGTGCACTCTCACCAGGTGCAACAATTATCTGGTATGCTTGCTGTTTTGTCTTAGCTTTTTGTGCTTGGTTTCCGCATGTCATAGCAGATTGACAAGGTCATGTCACATGCTGGCTACATCGGATGCATAATTTGCATTTATAGTTAAATTACCATGTTCCACACCTTTATTCCTCACCTTTAGTGCATATGCGCTCATATTACTTGATAAGCCCATAACTCCTTCGGATACGATCAATACCGTCAATAATCCTCAAATCATATAAGGTCCAATTACAAAAGCATGTGCACGACAATTAGACCACCAGGTAAGCTCATTTTTTGCTGTTCATATTTCCTTGGATGGATTACTACTAAATTCTTGTGATATTTTATTGCTTAGGAACATGGGAGAATCACTACAACCTTATCCGGACATCACTCCTTGAAGGTCAAATCTACTCAGACTCGAGGCTGAGCTCTAGTCGAAGTCGTAGTCGTGGTCGAGTCCTAGGATAACACGTCAATAAATGGGCATAACTCTCTCATACGAAGTCCGTTTTAGGCAATCTTGAACATTCTGAAAAGCTTACGACGAGCCCTTTCTAATAGATATAAGCTCGACCAAATATTCCTTATGGTGTAGTTTGAGTCGAAGGAATAAGGTATTGCATCACCGTTTTAACCTTGTCGGGTCTTGTAATCTTGTCGAGGTCGGGGTCCAGGTTGTGCACGCCTCTTTCCACGGTTGCACAACCCTAGGTTGACCCCCTCATGTCCTATAAATATACGGTAGCCGTCATAGTTTAGACTTGGGTTTAGCTTAGATTATTCTGTTTTAGACAGTTTCGCCGTTTATCTGTTTGTTGAACCATAAACTTGAGTACTTCATTGGTATTAGCAATATTCAGATTGCATCTACTTGTTCTTGCTTGTGCTCTCGATTCATTTGCAGGAAAAGCCTTCTTGACGAGATCAACCGTGTCTTGGCACGGTTGATAACCACAGAGTAGTGGTACAACTGTGAATACTTTGCAGATTCGATCTGCGCTACATCAATCATCGGCCACAAACGTAAGTCAACCCATTATGTCATTTCTCTTCTTTCCTTCTGATACATATTCCTCAGGGCTCATATGCTCCTAACAGATCATGGTATACAGAGATCGATGCCAAAGACTCGCTAGTCATATGCTCCAAACAGACCATGGTACACAGATATCGATGCCAAAGACTCGCTGCTAATATCAATGCCAAACACTCGCTACTAATATTGATACCAGAGAATCGCTGATAATATCGATGCCAAAGACTCACTAAAAATTATGTTCTCAATGTAACGACCTAGCTCAATTTGTTAATTGTTTTCTTTTATTTCTCATTGATTTGCTTAATTTGGTTACCCATTTCTTACAACCCCTGCTTCTTAACTAGTACCATTTTTGCCCCCATTGAATCTTGGACTGCCTTGCTACACATGTTGTTATTGCAGTGCACTCTTATGGTATGAGGAGCGGCTCAACCGGCGTCATCACACATCATCGCCATTGTATAATACATGTTGCAAGGAAGGAAGTGTTACCCTACCTCCATAAAGACCACCTCCGGAGCGTTTACACAACCTCCTGATGGGAATAAACTAATTAAATGTCAACTCATTTCTTTGAAAACATCAGGTCAGTAGCCTCTTTGTCTACCTACAAATGATTGGTGTTAGTTTATCTTATTCTGTGGTTAACACTAACGTTTCTTCATAATATCAGGTCTTATAATTCAATGTTTGCACTCAAATTAGTGGGTGTTGAAGTAATTGATTCCATCAATGATGGTCAAGGTCCATACATATTCAAGATAAGTGTGTAGCTCTGCCATCATATTGGATCACTCTTGCAATGACAAGGTAGTCATCCAGAGTATGCTTAGCTATACATCTTTGATACTCAGAATGAAATTAGAAAAAAAAAATGCAGGTTGGTACCTATGCTAATAGTAGCTTCGGGCCTTATAGAGATGCTGAACACTCACAATCCAATTGTTAAGCTGTTTAGAACAGCGCGTGATAGACTATCTGAAAACATTGGCGATCATTGTTGCATAAAGATTTTTAGAGTTCCAAATAAGCATGCTGATATATATGGTGCACCAGTAGCATCCGAGGTTGTTGGTTTAGTGGTTAGTGATCTTGGTGAAACTGATATGGGCCATGACTTAATAGTTGAGGATCAGGCCGGTCAGCTATGTAGGGTGCATGAAAACCATTGCAAGTCCATGGCAATGCAATACCCAATTCTATTCTCCTACGGAGAGGATGGCAACCATGAAAACATTTTGTACGGATGATGTCGACAATCAGAGTCCATAAAAATGAAGCATGTTACTATGTTGGAGTACTATGCATATAGACTTCATGACAGGGTCAATGATTTCAACACTCCAATGTGTTGCAAGAGAGGGACACAATCTTATATAGTTGATGCATATTGTTGAGTGGAAGAATCTTGATTGAGGCACTATAGGATAGAGTCATTTTAGCTCAAGTATAGGACAACTTTGTAGGACTGAGATAGGTGACTAGAGGGGGGATCAATAGGCATCTTAATTTCTTGTGAAATAGATGGTCTACTCCTTGTTCACCCGATGTACCTCGAGAAGAAATCACCACAAAGAGTAAAGCAACAGAAATTCAGGCTCAACCTGGAAGTTTTGATTCAAAAATCAAATTTGAAAATCCAACAAAAGATGGGTCTCATGGTTGAAATCGAACCCTAGGTTCCACATCAAACCAATCCATGACTCAACCCCACACAAAAATTGGATCTTTAGCAGAAACACCAAAAACTCAAGGAGATGATCACCGGGTGAAGAAAACTTCCAAGCTCATGGATTAGAGGCAAAGGAATTTAATACCCAATTGTGTACTTTTGTACGCGAATTTTATGCCTCTAGCAACTAGAAGATTAACTCCAACAAGGTGGAAAAATTTAGCTCAAGCACGAAAACGAAAATCGCAACTGAGATCGAAAACTTGCAAAAAAAAAACAAACAAGGGAACCAATAGAGGGAAACTAGAAGTAGGGTATTGCATATGCAAAAAAATAAACTTCCTTACTCAAAGTGGTCAGCTCTATTTTGGGCAAATTGCAAATACTTTTCTCTCAAAACTCACACCTATTACATAGGCTAAGCACTCATCCTTCCTCTCCTCTTAAACCCTAGCACTAGGCTCTCAAATGGGTGACACAAGGGGCTCAACTGGCTAGTTCAAACTCTCTCATAGCCCTACCCCTCTATTTATAGGCTTAGGAAACTTGATCCCTAAATTTTCTAGCTTGTTACCAAAATACACCTCTCTTATAGTACACTACTATCTACCACTGAGGACATTTTGATCCATTTTTTACTTCGTTTATCGAACGGCCATGACGCTTTCATGACTTAGCTTCACCTTGACGCAAGCTTCACGATGGTGTCACATACTCCTCCACTCATCCTATGGTTTTGAGGCCCAACCGTAAAACCCTCTGCATGCTTCTCAAAGCGTGACTCACCATTTGCTTACACCTGAAGCAAGCGCTCTGATTTCGACATGTGTACTCCATCTTACGATCTTGACTGCTGACAAGTCTCTCCTGCTCCTGATCCCTCAGGCAGCTTTTTCACTTGCACCGGCATCCCTTTCGCGTTTCATGCTTTGCTTGACCTCCATGTTTACAGCTAGGATCACCCTTGACTCCGCACAGCCTCCTTGATTGTCCGGCACCAAGCACCGGCTTAGCCCTAATCACCCACCGTCAACCACTAAGTTGCATCCATCACCTGCACACCATGAGACAAACAAACACATTTCTCTAACTCCAACTCTAGTTAGTCCATAATCAAAATGCTCGAACCAAGCTCAAGCAATCAAAAACTTGACAAACCAAATCGACAACCTTGTCAATCACTCATCACATATTAACCAAGGCATATTTCAACTTGGTTTCTCAAACTCCCTTCAAGGAATTTCGTGATAGCGTTGCTCAAGGGGCGACAAATGGCTCTAACACTAGTCAAATAGTTGTGTTGCCTTCTTCACTCGTTGGAGGGCTACTCTATTGGTACCAAAATTATTTAGATTGTGTAGCGCTCTGTGGAAAATATGGTTGTCCTGATTTATTTATCACATTCACAGCAAATACTTCATGGTCGAAAGTGACAGAAGCCTTGGTGTTTGTTCTAGGACAACAACCATCTGACAGACCTAACATTATGGATCGTGTATTTCACATAAATCTAAACATATTCATAGATGACATGACAAAGAGGGAGTTTTTTGGCCCAATTATTGCAGGTGATTTGCTAGCTCTTCTAAACATATTTTTCTGCATATTGCTTCCATACACATTTTCCTACATATTATAGTTCTGTGTACAAACGTTTCACTAACTGACTTAATCTGTACAGTTGTATACACTATCCCTACAAATTGCTTTCAAACGTATTTTCCTACATATTATAGTTCTGTGTACAAATGTTTCACTAACTGATTTAATTTGTACAATTGTATACACTATCGAGTTCCATAAGCGTGGTCTTCCCCATGTGCATATCATACTATGGTTAGCCAGGACCAATCCACTGATGGCTGGGGATGTTGATGCTTTCATATCAGCACAACTACCAGATCCTTCTATTGATCCGAATGGCTATGAGGCTATTTCAACATTTATGATACATGGATATTGCGGTGCTGCAAATCCATCATGTTCATGCATGATAGATAGTGAGTGTTCAAAATATTATCCAATGGAATATCGTCATCTTGCCAAATGGCCATGTTCGATATGCTAGACCAAAAAATGGGACAACTACTTGCAAGAATGGCATTGATGTAGACAACCAATTTGTTGTCCCGCATAATGTGAACTTATTAGTAAAGTATCAAGCACATATAAATGTTGAAAGGGTCAACCGTGACATCATGGAAAAATATCTGTTTAAATATTTTACCAAGGGATTTGCCTACGCAAGGATTGGTCTCCAGCATAAAATGACATCTGGTGCTTCATCTAATTAAGGGGTTGATGAGATTCGTGACTACCTCGAATGCTGATCCATTGCTCCTAATGAGGCAGCATGACATTTACTTCAGTTTGACATTCATCACATTGATCCTTCCGTTGAGCGGCTTACCATTCACTTGCCATTTGAAAACAATGTGACATTCACTAAGGATGGTGACTTGCAACAGGTCCTACAAAACCCGAACAACCGCATCACAAAGTTGATTGAATGGTTTCAAGCAAACAAGATATATCCTCATGCTGCTCAATATACATATGTTGAGTTCCCCGAGAAATTTACTTGGCACAATGATGGCAAATATTGGTTTCCACGAGAAGGTTCTCACAAGATTGGAAGAGTCGCACATGTTGGTCCTAACAAGGGAGAACAATATTACCTACGTATGTTGCTGCATGTAGACAAAGGAGCAAAATCATATTAAGATATTAGAACTATTGACAGTGTGCGGTTCCAATGTTTCAAGCTGCTTGCTAAGCTCTAGGCCTACTAGGTGATGATCGCGAGTGGTCATCTACGATATCTGATGCAGCATGCTTGACTCTTCCCTACCAACTCCGCGAGTTATTCGTTACACTCCTCTTCTGTGATGTTGGAAATCCCTTAGATTTATTTGAGGAGCATGTTTCCACAATGGCAGAGGATGTTTCCTACAGTATCAAGCATAGAACAACAGCGCTTCCTATGCCCTCTCTCACTAAACTTGTTAGATCTTCTTTCCTTGCTGAAATAGACAAGCTGCTTAGGAATTCTGGATATGATTTGCAACATTTTAGCTTGCATTGCACCACTGTATGCAGCAGCACATCTTCCATGATCAATAGGCTTTTACTAGACGAACAATCATATGATTTTGAAACAATATCAGCAGAGGCAGCTGAACAACTTAGAAAGTTAAATCCTAGCTAAAGGAATATCTATGATGCCATTCTTCACTTAGTAACCAATAAAATTTGACGCATGTTTTTTGTCTACGGATATGGTGGCACCGGAAAAACATTTTTGTGGAACACATTGCTTAACAATATAAGGTCCCAAGGGAAAATTGCTCTAGCTGTTGCCTCCCCAGGAATAGCAACATTATTGTTGCCAGTAGGACACACACCTCATTCTTGGTTCAGAATATACCTGAACATAGAAGAACACTCAATTTGTGCTATTAAGATAAATATCCATTTAGCTCAGCTTATACAACAAACATCTTTAGTTATATGGGATGAAGCACTTGTCAATCATAGACATTGCTTTGAAGCCCTTGATCGCACCCTGAGAGACATCTTACCAGCAGATGCTTCATCCCATATGCTGCTATAAACTCTCAGATGATCTCACAACTAAGAGCCGAGGAAATGTCATATTATAGCTTTGACACAATTAATGACAATACAAGTAATTGTGCAACATTCGATGCTCTTTACCCAACATAGTTTCTCAATACAATACAAATAAGTGGTTTACTAGACCATCACCTAAGGCTAAAAGTTGGAGTTCCAATAATGCTTCTACGCAATCTCAACCCATCGAAAGGCTTCTGCAATGGAACAAGATTTATAGTTACCTAGCTAACTTGCCGGGTTATCGAAGGGGAGATAATCACAGGAAAAGCTAAAGGCTGTAAGACATATATATAAGAATAGTCACTACATCCACTGGTAACAAGTGGCCTTTCAAAATAAAATGATGGCAATTCCCCATTAGAGTTTCATATGCAATGACCATAAATAAAAGCTAAGGGTAAACACTTAGTAGAGTTGGTGTCTACTTTCCCATCCCAATCTTTTCACATGGACAGCTATACGTCGCTTTCTCACGAGTCACCTCACTAGATGGCCTTCGTATTTTGATTGAAAATAACTCCCCTGAACGTGCAAATAGCACTCACAATGTTGTGTACACATAAATATTTGCTGATCTAGCTTGATGTTAAGTTTCCAAACCTAAAAAAGTTTATTAATAGATATTTCTATCATACTTCTTGCTATTTCATTGCTCTTTGCTTAACTTTCATAGACCTGTGTTGGCACATTACATACCAGGAACTCATACAAGCATACATGTCAAAGAGTCCATACAACCATGAAGATTATTTTAAGAATGCTGCAAAGCTTTTAACCCGCATGTTATTCATTTGCCTTCTCTCCGTACATCTCCTCTCATTTTTCTGAGTACTACCCAAATCTGACTATAACATTTTGTGATTTTGGTATCTTACCCTACCCTAATAGAGATTTACCATTTGCTGCATACTTTTGTGCCCTGTATACTAGCTATATGCCTTTTGCCCCTTTTCCATACATGATATTACAAGATAATGATCAAATCATATTTGAACTGTGTTGCATATGAACTTTAATGCGGTTTTTGTTCTTGATAAGTTATTACCTTCAGATTATATATACTCAGTGCAAAAACAATTCTTATATGAAAATGTTCTTTTTTTGGTAGGGCTATTATGCTCCATGCACGAAGTATCTATTGTGCATATTTTCCTATTGTATAAGAATTATACTCACGTTCAGCTGCATTACAGACCCATAAATAAAGATCTCCATGATGCTTCAGTTTGTACTTGAGGTATATGCACACTTTCATTTCATATCTACAACCATTTACCAGTTCACACACCTCCAAATGAATATGTATGCTGGGCTAAAAATACATTATTGACCTAATGCAATACTTCGATCCTCGGCCCGTCGCCCATGATAACGCTTGGGGTTTCTGCTAGTTATATTTACAAGGATGGTAGCATACACTGTGCACTTGACATGAGGGCTCATATTGCCCTTTGATCCACCAAAACTTTGCCCAGCTTCCAAAAACTGCCAACACCTATGGGAGTCTTCATTAAGAAACTCCTCAAACCGTCTATCTTGATAGCCTCAAGCACAGATGCTTCCCAACTCGACCAACAGTTTGGTCAGGTTAGCGAGGTAGAATCCGCAGACATGGAACCTGTGCTATTTGAATGCGAGCTGACTTGGATGACCACATTTCGAGCCTATCTCGAAGGTCGGGACATCCCTAACGATGAAGCGTTTGTAGAGAAAATTGCTCATAAGTTCAAGCTATACGCTCTAGTAGACAACGAGCTCTACCAAAAGGGGAGTAACGGAATCTTAATGAAGTGCATTACTCGGGAGGAGGGCAATAGAATATTACTCGATATCCATGGAGGTATGTGTGGTAATCATGCGTCTTATCATACCTTGGTCAGAAATTTTTTCTGCCAAGAGTTCTTTTGGTCGACTGCCCTCTAGGAGGCTTTTGAGCAGGTCAAAAAGTGCGAAAGCTGCAAATTTTTCAGAAGATAGGCCACTCAACTAGCCCAAGCTGTTCTAACAATTTCTCTGTCTTGTCCTTTCTCTGTCTGGGGCTTGGATATCCTAGGACCATTCCTAAGAGCCCAAGGTGGTTATAAGTTCCTATTCGTGGCTATCGACACGTTCACTAAGTAGATCGAGGCCGAACCCATAGGAAAGATAACCCATACGACATCCCACATCGAATAATTACAAACAATGGTAGCCATTTTAGAAGCAAGACCTTTACTGCATTCTGTGAAGAATTTGACATCAAAACTTGCTTTACTTCAGTAGCTCACCTCAAAGTAACGGTCAGGTTGAGTGCGCCAATGGTATATCCTTTCACGGTATCAAAACTGTCTTTGATAGGTTGAAAGTCTACTCAAACCTCTGGGTGAAGGAACTTTCCTCAGTACTATGAGCCATTCGCACCTCGAATAACAAAGCCACTGGTGAAACTCCTTTCTTCTTGGTCTACGGAGCAGAGGTGGTGCTTCTGACTAAGTTGCAAGAGCAGTTGCGAGCAAACGATATCAACCTCCTTGAGGAGCATCATGATCCAGCGTTCATATGAGCGGCTAAGTATCAGCAAGCGTTACATAGATATCACAGTCAGAAGATCCAGCTCAGGAAACTCACTGCCGGGGACCTTATTGTATGAAAGTTGGAAAAAACAGCTAGGCGCCACAAGTTATCATCCAAGTGGGAAGGGTTCTACATAGTAGTCGAAGTAACTCGACTTGTATCAGGGTGATTATCTACTATGAACGGTAGGTACTCAAAAACACGTGGCATATCGATCAACTCCAATAGTTTTATTCATAGATAAGGAAATTTAAGGTAAGTTGATTACATTTAATCAGACTAACTATTATATAACATATTTTTTCTTTCCTTCCGACCTGTGTGGTTAGTGCAAAGTTGACAGAAAGTATTTGCCTAGCTCTTGCAAATAGGGAAGGTCCTACTTGCCCTCGAATGAGTTGAGGAACCTCTCTCGCTCTTCCTTAAGGTGGCAGCTGATCGCCGTAGGGACCGGCCGCCGACCAGCAAAAGGGCCAGGGAAAATGACCGAGGTGACGACCCTACCTTTGCTGGGGCTATTGACTGGTGCCGAAGGACCCTCAGCGGGACGCAGAGACGATCTGGCGGTTGTCGATGGAGAAGACAACCACACTTTCTTCACCACCGGAGACTCAGGGGCTCCATTGCCAAAGACCTCCTCGGTGACTTGGTCAATGATCTCGTCGGGATCATCACCGTCTTCATCCTCCTACTGCACAGCCCGTGTTGCCTACTTCTGCACTACTCGCTCAACGACATCAGCGTCGAGGAAGCGTAGGATGTGCCGAGTGAAGGGCCGACGACCTCTGATAGACTTTCTGCACCCTCTTCTCCTATGCCCCTCACTTGACCCCTCTTCATTGGAGGAGATGATGATGACTCCCAGTGGAACCATGGTGAGAGGCTTTGTAGAGAGGGACCCTACTTCTTCATTTTTCGGGCATTGCTTGGGAGACTACGGTGGAGTGGAGGCCATGGTCTTAGGATCTACAAGAACTATTGAGCAATGCGCAAGGAAGATGGAGGAGACGGGGTGAAAAATAGACTGTGGAAACAGAACCGTCAAGATCTGATAGCGCTGGTTGCGATTTCGAGGTCACCTCAGTTGCGCATCAGGTGAAAGTTGAGGTGTCACTAGGAAATTATGGCGTGTCCAATCCTTTTGTGGCAGGATGCTGCATCATTATGGAACTTCAAATCAAGGGTTGCGATGAGAACGAGCATGAACGGGAGTGGATTTTTAATGTTCACCTAGCCAACTGTTCGAATTCATTCGATAGCCATAACATAGGTACAACCATAGGCTCGTAGGTTTACATGTTTGAGCATATGGTCAAAGGTAGTGAGTCGATGCTTATGCACTACTCTCCACTTGATCCAGTTATCGTGTATATAGTCGAGGGCTACATCATACATTTTCAATGCTTGTGCTTTACTTTCTATTTTGGTTATCACATCAACCAGTGAGTCGTGGGCTACATTGTATAATGTCAATGCTTATGCTCTACTTTCTATTCAATCCAGTCATTGAGTGAAGAGTCAGGGGCCACATCGGGTATTCATTCTAATGCTACAGTTCTACTCTCTGTCTTGATTATCACATAGAATAGAGAGTCGAGGGCTACATTGCATAATTTTGATACTATTGCTTTACTTCCAGTTGTCGAACAGAGAGTCACGGGCTACATCATATATTTTTGATGGTACCAAAGAGTCGGGGGATACATAGTAATGCCATATTTCATAAAAAACATATTTTTTGCGAAAGTTTATCTAGCTATGCATCGACTACAGTGGATAAAACCAACAGAGACATGTATTGGGTTGATGACGAACAACTACACCTCATAAGGCATAACGGTATTAGAGAATGTGAGACATCTCATGCCTAACTGCCCACAAGGTTCTGAAGTTCTAGTCGGTCCCGTATGTATTTTTTCTATCGAGTTCATGTTCACGTGCTGGTTAAATACTCAAGTCATTGAAAGTTTGCAAAAACCATCATGTTATTTCTTTTTTGTAGTTTTGCACTAGTGTTTTACTTTCTTTTTTTACTCTTTGAGCTACTTCGAGTGTCTACTCGAGGGCCAATGAATTTACTAGTGTGTCGAGTTGATCTTTTAGGTATCAACAGATATGTAGTCAGTCAGTTTTGAGGATGGGTATAACATGTACTAATCAGTATTGCATCTACTTATGTTAACTCTATTTCATCGACAAGGAAATTGTAGATAATAGCACGTTAGGCAAGCAAAATAGTAGTACTATTATAGATAACTCCCAATCACATGGCAAGTTTCAAATGTTTTGAGTCAAAAACTATTAGCAAATATGTTAAAAGGGCTGCCCTCGCTCTCGCTGTCAGGCAACCTAAGTGCTAAAGACTTGATGAAGGCAGGGATCTGAGGTCTGATACTTTGAATAATATTTTTTGCCTCCTCTACAGAGCACTCGAACCCCTTTGTCACTACCGATGTGTCTAGGTTGGGGTTATAGCTCCTGAGAAGACCAAGCATTGTCTCGGTGCTGATGGAAACCAACTGGTTCATGCGGTCGAGGGTTTGGTTCCTTAGCTTTTGAAGCGCTATAACTGCAGTGTTCTGATCAGTTTTTGCTTTCTTCAAAGCACCTCTGAGGTCTTCCAAATATATATCCTTGTTTGCAATAACTTCATTGCGTCATCAACAATAGTGTTTCTGTTCCTCAAGCTAGCTTCAAGATCTGGAAAAGCAAACAAGAATAGTTCATCATCGTTTGCTCGATGTTTGAATCATATACTAATGATTTGTGGGTAAACTGACCGTCAATCTTTTCTTGGCAAGTGGCCAGCAGAACATCCTTCTCCTCAAGGGCCTTCTGGTATCCAGAGTGGTCGATCGCCTAATAATGAGCTTTGGCGGCAACAACTTGGGAGTTTGTAGCCTTGATATGAGCTTCTATCGCTGCAGTAGTGGTTGATAGTCGGTGTTATCGCCAGAGCCTTGGCTGTGTTGAGCTTCGAGCTTGGTTCAAGTGCATCCTGGGGAGGTTGATTTGCTCGAGAAGGTGACGACGGAGCAAGAGGGGAAGCTGGAACCAGCTGACTGGCCAAACCGCTTGCCGTGTGTGCCTTCGATTCCTTGATATGTGATAACATACAATTGATAGTATAAGGAATGGAAAGGAAGGCTGCAAGTCAAGATAAATGTTCAAAACATACCTCTTGACAATTAGAATGCTTGAACGGACATTCGACTTCTTCCTCGTGATCGATATTTTCTTCTTCATCGCACCGGCAGTTGGGACTAGTCATGTCAAAGAGATGACTTGGGGGTTAGATGAAGCAAGGAGCCCATTGCCTGCAAAAAACCAGCCCACAATAACTCATCATCATTCTGGACTTATCGAGCAAATCCTTAGAAGAATGACCAGCTTAAGGGGTGGCAACTTTATATGAGTTACCTCTTTTACCAAGTCATCAGAGGCGTCGATTTATTCGAGGAGGTGATCAAGGAGGAGCTCTGGCTATCTCTTGTAAGAATGGCCACTCGCATCGACTGAGCAGCAGTTGGTATATACTCGATAATTGGAGTAGATGCTGGATAAATGATTACCTAAAGACTTGATTTCAATACCAATTGACTTCTCCTTCGCGTGTGCTTTAAGGGGTAGTGGATCAGATGGCGAGGACGATCTCCTAGATCAAGGAGACCCTCTAGCATCTCGACCGGCTGGCATTTTCCCCTCGGCTTTAGCTACTTCTGCAATAGTGCTGGTTGTGGGATGAGGGCCTTGCTTATCAATGGCGCCGGAGGAGGAGGTGTCCTCGAGCATAAAGACCTTGGTCGTGGGGATGTTGTCCTCATGGTGGAAGAGTGGAGCCTGGAAACAAAAATATGAATTAGGTCAAACAAGTAATAATCAGTACTACCTCAATGAGGAAAATTCTCATTGGTGGTTGAGGATTCATGAGGGAGTAGGCCTGAACAGAGCTTGATTATACCTATTTAGCAAATAGCTTCCTTAGTCAAGCAGCAGTGTCTTGCCAGGCTCCGGGCGGATTACCTCCAGAGCCGGGCAGTGGCTAAGGGCCGAGGGGATCGAGGACCACCTCTCCCGTCTGGCCTGCGGCTTCGCCTTTGACGCACCGTCGCCAGGCTCCGAGCAGATTACCTCTAGAGCCGGGCAGTGGCTAAGGGCCGAGGGGGTCGAGGACAACCTCTCCCGTCTGGCCTTCGACTTCGCCTCCGACACGCCGTCGCCAGGCTTTGGGCGGATTACCTCTGGAGCCGGGCAGCAGTGAAGGGCCAAGGGGGTAGAGGACCACCTCTCCTGTTTGGCCTTCACTCTTCACCTCTGACACGCTATCGCCAGGTTCTTGGCGGATTATCTCCGAACTTGAGCAGTGGCTAAGGGCCGAGGGGGTCGAGGACCACCTCTCTCGTCTAGTCTTCGGCTTCGCCTCCGATGCGCCATTGCCAGGCTCCGGGTAGATTACCTTCAGAGCCGGGCAGCGGCTAAGGGTCGAGGACCACCTCGCCTGTCTGGCCTTTGGCTTCACCTCCGACATGCTCTCACCAGGCTTTAAATGAATCGCCTCCGAAGCCAAGCAGCGGCTAAGAACCCGAAGGGTCGAGGATCACCTCCGGAGCTTGTCTCCAAAGGTTCCAGATGGACTTCGTTGGGTCAGAAATCTAGAACAAATTTGGAAGAAGGCCCTACCAATGCGGAACCCGAGGAGTACACAATAACCGGGAATGACGAGGTCGCCACTACTTCGCCCGACCCTCCTTAGTTACCCTACGTGTCTACCACCACCAGAATTCTGAGGCCACCTCTCCCCTGGAAGGAACGAAACCGGCTATGATCTATGCAAAGGCTCAGTACCTTGGTCATCCAAAAAACTAGCCACTGCCCATGAAGGCACACAGACATGTGGTCCCCTGCTCGAAGGATCCCCTTGCACTACGGCTCAAAAAGAGATACAATAGCCCCAAGTCCAAATTATATTATTAAACAAATCGTGCATCTGAAGGACGCGTACAAAGAAGCAAACAGTACAAAGGCTGCTACGGAGGAGACAAACCCCGAGACAGCAAACCAGAGGGAGAAAGAGTACAAGGTGGCAAAAGACAACTATGGCCCGCGGCAGGGTCATAGTCGAACGGCAAAATAGGGATATCCATGAAGCACCCTCGAAGGCCAACTTCACCTCCTACGGATCCCGACAGGGGCCGCGCATGGAGTGGAGTATGCACTTCATCCGCTGCCTGCCCCCACAAAAGCTGATGTAGTAGCCACCACAAAAGATGAAGAAGAAACTGAAGGAGCCACCATTGGGGCCTCCTCCCGCTTTTTCCCAGCCCTTGCTGCCGAAGCATGCTCCTCCTCATCACTCTCCCTTCACAGGAGATCCCAGTCGATCTCCTCATCATCGTCGGAAATATCGATGATCTCAACAGGCGTGGTCTCCTGAACCAGGGGTTGGGCAGGGGCAACAGGCAGCTGTCCACCCCGCAGGGATGAAAGCTACACGGCCACCGGCACCACCACCGGTGGTTGAGGCGGCCTAGCCCCAGTAGAAGTAGTTGAGATCATCGAAATTTCTGAAGAGGATGGGGAGGAAGACGATGCCATGTTTAAAGTCAAGTGACTCGCTCGTGGGGTGGTGGTAAATCCAGTCAGATGACCCCAGCTTTATATCCGGGCCGAGCAGACACGTACACCTAGGAGGAGAAGTGGAACCAATGCGGTGTCGCTCCATGGCATCCCTTATTAATCTCTGGGGGGGCATGGCCATATCCCGGTCGTTCCACCGACACATGGCAACATCACACAGCAACGCCTCATTTTCTTGCACGATCGTCCCATCACGTTAATGACCTAGACTCCTTTCGGTGCATGCTAGGGGCGTGGGCACAAGACCCTAAATGAACCCACACATTATCCAGTTAGAAATGCACCGGTGACATATCCGATCCTACCGTCCTCAAACTAACGAATGTGGGGATTTCCGATCCCACGCGTAATCCCCCACTCTGACAAACTCAAATGGCGAGAAGACCCATCACCAAAAAAGTCCAAAGAATCTAAATCGGGCTCGGCACGGACCCCGGAGCGCATCACCTCCATCGACGCCCCTCCAGCATCAGGTCCCGATATCGCATACACCAACTCCAACAGGCTTCGAAGCGGGCCTCCTCTGCTAATACGTCTTCGACTTCGACGCTGACTGCACCTCTGACCTCAACATAACCCTAGGGTGTGCCACCACCACCAATGCACCGTCAGCCTTGAGCTTCATCATCGACGCCCACAGTTCCCGCTAAAAAACTCCTCAGGGTCAGGGAATGGCCTTCGGGCATTCTTGTTACAAAACCAGGCTGGAATTGGTTTTCCTCTACATCCTCTCACCCCTCCAAACGTTGAGTCCAGAGAATGAGGGGGCACTGTTGGGGGAAAATAGACCAACCTGAGGATAATGGTTAACAATCACTATCAAAGGTCTCTCCAGAGCCTTTGGCATCTGGACTCAGCAGGAGGCCTTGTCCCCAGAGGCTGCGAACCCCTTCATGCCACCTCTCCGGCACGTACGTGGCCTTCCGAAGACTCGAGGCTATAGCAAGACCCTCCAGAGCCTTCGGCCTCCGAACTCAGCAGGAGGCCTTATCCCTGGAGGCGGCGGACCCCTTCGAGCCACCCCTCCGGCGCCCATGCGGCCTTCCAAAGCCTAAAGACGCACCGGCTTCCAAAGATAATATCAGGGAAGAAAGGACGCCCCCTGCAGCCAACTTGACGTGAGGTGACTAGCGATTAATGCCGGTGGAAGTGATGCTTATCCTGACACCCCAGCGCGATGCAAGTCTGTAACACCCCAGGGCCGCCAAAAACCTGGGATGCCACTAACTACGCAACCTACAACTTGCCATAATAATAATAAAAAATGGCAGCATCCCCTCTATAAAAATAAGCATCGCGGAAGCATTAACACAGATAAACAAGATATGCAGAATAACACAATAACGGATAGAAACATCCTAACAGGAACCCAAAGGAAAATATTAAGTTTAACTTCACCACCACACTTTAAACTTCAAACGTACGACTCTAAGGACTAAACTTTATTTATTATTACAGCACAATGATAAAAAGAATATAGGCATGAAGTGCAAAACGTGCTGCTACATTCCCATCCCTTCACGACATGCATCAAATACCTGGAAGGAGTAATGCAAGGGTGAGATATAAAATCTCAGCAAGCAAACTTGTTTTGACAAGTTATTTAAACCACAAGTTGATTAAGCATCGATTTAATACAGTTTTCTCAAGACATAAGACATGTTAGGATAGTATTAACAACATTAAAGAATAACTCCAAATAAAGATCACAACCACATGTGTAACTTCATATCCACAATAACATATAAATGTTATTAGTCTCCAAGAATGCATATGAATGCAATGATATGTCTTCTTTTACATCGCACCCCTCCTCAGGCAACGTACGATGTGTACCGGTACAGTCGTGATCTTTACGACATAACTTCCAATGCATATGCAAATGCAAATGCAAATGCGCATGGTAGAATATGCTGCAATTGCATTAAAGTATACTACCAATAATACTTCAACTTCATCCTCAAGACAAATAACAATATAGCTCACAAGAATTGTAGCAACGTAAGGATGGATATAAGTCCATGATTAAATATGCTTAGACATAAAGCATAACATAAAATTCAGATCACCGTTAAATTGACATGGTTCTGAAATAAAGGTGTAGGTGATGAAAATAACAAGTCAAAACGGTAGCAACAACATAGCTACGTTTACTTGCCTTCTACCGACGATAATAGCCAACTTCAAGTGTGAGACGAAGAACCATCACCTAAACATAACCATAACTCAGCACCAACACTCCTCATAACATGCAAATACATAAAACAAAGCGCTCCTACGCCCGAAACCCTCAATCAAGACATATCGACCAAGAACAGCACACACGCATTAGTTTGACAGGAGCAGCAGTACTTATCTTTTCGTAACTATTTTTCTACCACAGATATAATAGCAAACGAATACATTTTCGGAAACTACAGAACAAAGGCTACAACTTTCGTTGAGACGACACAATTTTGTCATGCCTCTAAGGTCTCCTAAATGACATAGCAAAACAGCCCTAGAAACCTGTCGTTAATTTCAGACAACGGCCACCCAAACTTGTTTATCTCCAGAAACTGAATAGATCTCCCTAGTTATTCTGAAAAACTGGTTTGGCCTCTAAGATGCCCAAAAACTGAATAGATCTACTACTGTTCAGAATCTCGCCAGAATCTGACAGCCAAATTTAAAACTTCATATATGCTAATATACGTGGCCAAAAATTCTGAAATTTTACTGGTCGCTAGGTTTCGAAGTTAGCTACAACTTTCTAGTTGATCACTTCCACAGGAAAAATCATCTAGGTCATCGAAACATCAAGAGCACGCACACTGCTCAATCTGCCTGCGCGCAGAAACTCAGTTCGACCCCAAACCACAAATTCCCCTAACCAAAACCTCTCAAACCAAGATCTACCGGCCATAATCATCAACCAAAACATGAAGAACAGCAGGGAAATTGTTACCTTAGGGCACCACAGCAAGAAAACTCTAAAATCCCCTAGCTCCAAACCTCCTCTTCCCCTCTTCTCCTTGCTTTCCTTACTGCCCTTCCCTTCCTCTTCTTCTCCTCTTCCTTTCTCTTCTCTCCACCGCACAAGAGCTACAGCAGGGGGGGGGGTTGGTGCGGTGGCACAAGAAGGGGGATGGCTAGGGTTTGGCGGGGTGGAGGGGGAAAAGAGGGGGGGGCGCATGGGCCTTTGGTGGAGGGGCTGGGCTAACCGGCCCAAGCCCAGGTTGGCTTAGCCCACTCTCATGGTTAAAACTTCTCTATTTTAAAAGAAATGCACTGCTGCAATTTTGCCTCACTTTCTTCTCTTTTCTTTCCCGACGAGAGCGATTCAATACCCAAAAAAAAATGGAAACGACAACTTTCAATTTCCTTCCAAAACTTTAGGGCATTACAAAGTCGTCCTGACACCCTCGGCAGAGCGGCGCTAGGCCGCAATTGGCAACCGGCTCACCCCTCCGGGGGCAGGTACCATAATAGTTACCACAATAGATATTTATCTTCTATGTAGGATAAAAAGTAGTTATCCAGGATAAGGCCCAGTAATTCAGCCAGGTCTTAGATATTTGTACATCGTGATAACTTGTACACTAAGTTATGTACACCCTATAAATAGGGGGTTGTGGTCATCTGGGAAGAGGAGGTCAGAAGGAGCACGCTCAACATAGCATGGAGGAGCACAATCACAAAGTCTTCCTGTGATACTCCCCCTAGCCTGGTCCATATTTTACTATCAATACATTTGTAGTGTTCCTTCCTCTCAAACTTCGTCCCTAAGCTTGACTCTCTTCCTTAGAAGAAACTCTCGCCGTACTTGCTGGGGCAAGACGATCTCTTACTCTAACAATATCCATATGAACTCATCAGCACATCACATCACCAATGGAAGAGGTGCTTAAGTAAGTTCATAAGAGACTCGTGACACACTGTGCATGCATGCATCCATGCAAAATCCTAAAGCACTCGTTTAAGAACCGGCTCCTCCAATAGAAATGACTCTTTCTATATATAGGTGGCTAGGTATGGGATGTTCTAGCCTTCTGCCGATTGAAATTAAAAAAATTCACAATCTTCTTCTACCTCTCGCCACCTGCTGCCTTCGTCTTCCCGTGTTGGCATTTTGTTCTTCCTCCCATTCTCCCCTCACCCTGCCCTCCTCCTCTCCCAGTGCTAGATCCACCGCCCGTGTAAGACAGTCATCACTTGCCTCCCCATGCCGCTAGCACCACCACCACGGCTGGCAGTGTCCCCACCGCCACCAGGTAGATCTACTGCTCCGACCATCCCTTTAAGCTAGAAGCCACTTCTTGAATCTTGAAAACCTAACCCCCTCCTAAAACCCTAACTCACTACGGTGTAAAAATCTCATCAACTATAATCTCCTCCATTTTTAGTCACCTAATAAATAGGAAATACGTCTAGGTATTTACTTAATTCATAAGAAGTCGGCCCTACAAGGGCAAGATCTCATACTATCGTTATCATAATTCACAGAATGACCTCAAGTAAATGTCGCGCATTAGTTTTCCTTTACGCTCAATGTATGCTATGCAATGCAAAACTGCACATAGGAAAAGCAGCCTGGCCTTTTGGAAATGGGGGGAATTTCCCAGGAGTGTACATCTATAGATAGATAGGCATATATAGATGGATAGCTGCTTGCCTTTCCATCAATGTCCAAAACGTATGCCTTGCTGAACAATTGGACATCACCAAAGCCTTTGACTGAGTGAGATGAGAGTATCTTCTCTCCCTTCTCCAGCACTTGGGCCTCCCGGTGCATTGGCGCAACTGGATCTCCACCCTCCTTGCCACCTCCTATTCGAGAATCTTTGTAATTGACATACCCAAGGCCTGTAGAAAATATGCCCTTGGGGAGATTGTAGCAACCATATTTAGGGCATGTACGTGATTTTGGTGATTAATGATAACATAGTTAATGAGACTAGCATGTTTGTTAAGTATATGTTTTAGTAGGTCTCATGGATGCAATACATGAAGAAGCCATTGAAGCCGGGACAAAGTTTGATCAAATTGGAGAGGTCCTAGAGAAAGTGTACACGCCGAAAGGTCCGGTGTAGAGGAGATTGTACACACCAGAGCATTTTAGCTCATTGCAACTGCACACACCGAAAGATCTGGTAAATGAAGCCAATATGCACCAGAGTGTTTTTGACAATGGAGAGAAAATCTGAAGCACACTGGATGATTTGGCGATATGGATTTGAATACGCTGGAGTATTTCTTGCAAAGAAGGTTGCATGTGTTAAACAGTGAAGATTAACACGCCGGATGGTTCGGCGCATTGATGATATACACGCCGGAGTATTTTGTGCAAAGAAGAAAGTGACTCGGTTGGCAGAAGCAATGTACATGCCGGATGGTCCGATGATGGTGCTAGTGAACACGCCAGAACATCCGGTCTTCACAGAGGATTTGAGTAGGGTTCCAACAGCTAGTTTTTGAATGATGTACACGTCGGATGGTCCGGTGAGTACAATGTTGTTTACATTGGATCATCCAACGTATACATTGAAGTTGAGTCATTGGGGCAACGGCTTGTCCATAGGGTTGAGGCTATAAATACCCCTCAACTTGGTCATTTAAAGGTGTTGAAGTCCAGAGAACCTCACATACACTTGAGAAGAAATCCAAACCACCAAAGTGCTTAAAGTGATCATCCAAGGTAATTAAGCATAAGATTAGAGAGTGATTACAGCTAATAGGCCTAGAGAGACTTATTGCTAGGTGTTGCTACCTAGAGAGTGGATCAATGAGTGATCCTAGAGTGTACCAAATGGTACATTGGCACCTTAGAGTCTTGGTGACTCACCGACACCTTAGGCCTTGGTGGCTCAAGCTTGTTGACCCTCCGACTTGGTGTGGAGCAGCAGCAAAACTCTTGTACGGGGATGCGGGGACCCTTGCCTTAGTGGCTCAAGCTCCAAATTGAAGATAACGGCAAGTGATCAGAAGAGAGGCTTATGGTGAGACCTTGCCTTAGTGGCTTGGTGGATCTACCCACTTGGAGCCTTGGTGGCTCAAAGGTCGTGATCGGGTGTCGTCCAGGAGCATATTCTTGGTGGAACTCCAACGTAGACTAGAGGTGGTGTTTATGCCATCGATACCATGGGATAATAATCTCTTGTGTTGAGTTTTCTCTCTCTACCTTGTTTACGTTTCCGTATTTACTTACTTGCAATTTATCTTTCTAGACACCATCTCTTTTAAACGGTAGTGTAGACATACTAGACAAATCTATAGTATATTTAGATAGAAATTGATATAGGTTTATTTTGTGAAGTTTTTGGAGCCTATTAGTTTTAAGTGTCATAATTGACCCTCCTCTTAGGACGTCACCGATCCCTACAATTGGTATTAGAGCCTCGTGCTCTTGATAGGTTTAACTGCCTAGAGTTCCGACGTCCGGAGTTAGCATGGATATCGGTAGGGCTCCACTTTTTGATAGCACTAACTTCTTCCATTGGAAAACTATAATGACTTATCATTTGTAAGCCAAAGGTTTAGATATTTGGAGAATCACTGAAGAGGGGATGAGACTGCGTCTCACAAACAAGGAGACAATGCGATGCTATGGCGAAGAGTATCATACTGATGCTTTTAATCGTGTTTATTTTCTCGCCAATGTACATGATATTTGGACTAGTCTCATTGAAATAAATGAAGGTACAAAAGATGTGTGCAATAAAAAATTTCATGTGCTAGTCTTTAAGCTCAACAGTATAAAACAACTTGCACATCAAAGTGCTAATGATATGTACTCACGTTTGAATATTCTTGTCAATGAGATAAGTGGGCTAGGTTTGGCACAAATTGGAGATGATCAAGTGGTGAGAATGATACTTTAAACTCTTCTTTCAAAGTACAAGTTGATAATCTCTATTATCTATGATAAGAATAACATCAAGAAGATGACTCTAAGCAAAATAATCGATAAGATCACCACCCATGAGATGACAATGAACATGGGGGTAGAAGCTTCTTCCTTATCCAAAGCCAAGAACCTTACTCTTACAAGCAAGCAAGAACCATGCTCACTTAAGGCAAAGATGAGGAGACAAGAGCAAGAGTTAAGCTCAAGCGAAGATGATGGTGATCAAGATGAAGAGAATGATGAAGAAGATGAGCAAAACACTTCAAGTGATGAAGAGATTGATCCTAAGGTCACTAAGCTTATCTCATAAGTGGAGAAGAACATCAAAGAGATTAATGCCAAGATTGATCATCGAATCTCCATGAAATACTTGGTCAACACAATTGATCATATCAAAAAGGAGAAGAAGATCAAGAATAAGAGGGAGATAAGGCGAAGAGGCAAAGCATTTGCAAAGATAGGAAAATGAGTGAGTGAAGATGAAGATTCAAGCTCAAGTGATGGGAGATTCACCATATACTCCTCCAAGAGAAGCTTTTCCTTAAGCTCATGATCACACAAGTGCCTTATATTCAAAGGTATGGAAGGTAATGTAAGTGATTATGAATCTGATAAGGATTCACACTCTCAAGAAAAACTTTTTGAATTGATCAATGAGCAGCAAAGGGCCTTAAAGAAACAAGCTAAAGAACTTCAGAAATTTAATGCCCTTAATGACATTCATGCTACCTTTGTTTCTTAAACAATTATTGAGAAAATTCGAATTGCTAAACAAGTAGCATGAAAAGCTTAAGGCAAAACTTAAGTGCATTGAATCTCCACCTAAGGTCCCTTGAAACAATCTACATCTCTATTAAATTTCAATTCTAAGGTATATGCTTCCACTTCTTGTGATGATTTGAATGATTTATCTAGCTCGCCCATTGCAATGAGATATACGTTGAGAATGTTTTTTAAGAACCATCTAATGAACTCATTGCAAAAGAGAATGATGAGCTCAAGCAAGAAGTGAAGAAGCTCAAGGAAGACTTGGCAAGATTAAAGGGCAAAGAACATGTCCAATCTACTCAAGATAACCATGAAAACATGGTGAACAACCTTGCAGAGGGGTCCATCATGACATGCTTCAAGTGCCATGGCCATAAGTCCTTCCAATGCAAGAAAATTAAGAAGGAGACCAAGGAGAATAAGATGATGAAGAACCTCTCAAACAAGACCTACAACCTCTACACTATAAGATCAAGACCAAGAGCAACCACTACAAACTTAAGAAGAAGGATAATGACAAGATGGTTGCACATATAGTTGGGAGAAAGGACCAGGGGTGGAACCAACCCATTTTGGTTCCCAAAGAAGTCATCAAACATGAAGGAGTCCTAACCGGTTTGAGTTCTAAAGAATACTTAAAGTCCACGAGTGGACTAAAGGATTTGGAGACTTGGCTCACAAGATGGAGTGAAGATTCAAGCAAAAAAGTTAAGTGTACAAGTTTAGGCGTGTTGATGAAGATCATGATCATCATATACCAAAATCCCCATTCAAAGGTAAAAGAGCTAATGGTGCTAGATACAAAATCTTTTCAATTATGTATACCTCTAGCTTATCTAGGATTGCATATGCTTATTTCTATCTATTGCAATGTCTAGTGTAGATTCATCTTATGATAGGTTGCTTGTGCTTCTTTCTAACCCATGAGCAACCTACATGGTTTATTAATTGTAGGCTCTTTATATGGTACTAGTTTTATAATTTGTATCTTTTATGTGCCATGAAGCAATCGATAGGGTACCCTCCATTGTTACTAATAACAAGTGCATTTCTCCCACATTATTCAACACTTATATGCAAATATTTACGGGAAGCATAGCAAATGGGTTGTGATTTTGGGACTAACATGTATTTCAAGTTGTATCTTTTGCAGTTTCATGGAGTAATCTACGCATTCTCAGAAGTATGTAATGCTTATTTGTCAATTGATATCATTGTTAATTCATTTATTCATTTAAGCTACCTTCATATATAATATAACTTAAGCTTCCTATCTTTACAAATTATCTAGTTGTGCATATTTTTCTATCTTATCATATGTATGCACATATATAGGGGGAGTTTATATCATATTGTGTGAGTTTCATGAATTATGATCCATATATTTTATTGTTATTAGTACTATATCCTTGAATTAAACCCCTTCAATTGGTATCAATTTATTGGATCATGGTTCATGAAGCTCTCTCTCATGTGCTCTAACGTTTTTCTCTTGAGTTCAACATGTATTTGTAGCCCTTTTTTGAAGGTTGTTGATAAAGGAGGAGAATTTTGATAACCAAAGAAAGTGCAAGATGACATGTCTAGTGGAGAACAAGCAAGGAAGCAGGATGCCAAGGTTGACAGAGGGGAGAAGCTCTTGCATAGGTCAAGGGAGATAGTGGCGATGAAGAAAGAGGGAGCCACAACAAAAGGGGACAAAGTGAATACAATGTAAAGGTAAGAACAAAAGTTGGTTCCTCACAATTGATATCATTTATTATTCTTACCATACATCCAAGTAAAGTGGTAGGGCATTGTTCATTATTTTGTGTCATTTACTTTTGGTACTATCTATTTGTCACTTATTTTGGTTGTGTTGTCATCGATCACCAAAAAGTGGGATTGTACCAAACATGCCCTTGGGGAGATTGTAGCTACCATATTTAGGGTATTTATGTGATTTTGGTGATTAATGATAATATAGTCAATGGAACTAACATGTTTGTCAAATACATGCTTTAGTAGGTCTCATGGATGCAATACATGAAGAAGCCACCGAAGCCGGAATGAAGTTTGATCAAATTGGAGAAAGTCCTAGAGAAAGTGTACACGCCGAAACGTCCGATGCAAAAGGAGATTGTACACATCGAAGCATTTTAGCTCATGGCAAAAGTACACGCTGAAAGATCCGGTGCATGAAGCTAGTACACGTTGGAGTGTTTTGACAATGGGGAGAAAAGGTGAAGCACATCAGATGGTCCAGCGATATGGATTTGAATACGCTGGAATATTTCTTGCAGAGAAGGTTGCAAGTGTTGAAGAGTGAAGATTAATACGCCGGATGGTCCGGCGCACTGATGATATGCACGCTAGAGTATTTTGTGCAAAGAAGAAAGTGGCTCGGTTGGCAGAAGTAGTGTACACGCCAGATGGTAGGGTGATGGAGCTAGTGAACACGCCAGAACATCCAGTGTTCACAGAGGATTTAAGTGGGGTTCTAACAGTTAGTTTTTGAAGGATGTACACGCCAGATGGTCTGGTGAGTACAATGCTATTTACATTGGATCATCCGGCGTATACAGTAAATTTGAGTCATTAGGGCAACGGCTAGTCCGTGGGGTTGAGGTTATAAATACCCCTCCACTCGGTCATTTGAAGGTGCTGGAGTTCAAAGAATCTCACATACACTTGATAAGACATCCAAGCCACCAAAGTGCTTAAAGTGATCATCCAAAGCAATTAAGCATAAGATTAGAGAGTGATTAGTGCTAATAGGGCTAGAGAGAGTTATTGCTAGTTGTTGCTGCCTGGAGAGTGGATCAATGAGTAATCCTAGAGTGTGCCAAGTGGTACGCCGACACCTTGGGCCTTTGTGGTCAAGCTTGTTGTCCTTCGACTTGGTGTGAAGTGACGGCAAGACTCTTGTATGGAGACGCGAAGACCCTTGCCTCAGTGACTCAAGCTCCAAAGTAAAGACGATGGCAAGTGATTGGAAGAGAGGCTTGTAGTGAGATCTTGCATTGGTGGCTTGGTGGCTCTACCTACTTGAGGCCTTGGTAGCTCAAGGGTGGGTCGTGACCGGGTGCCGTTCGGGAGTACATCCTTGGTAGAGCTCTAACATGGACTATAGGTAGTGTTTATGCCATAGATACACAGGATAAAAATCCCTTGTGCTGAGTTTACTCTCTCTACCTTGTTGATGTTTTCGTATTTACTTACTTGCAATTTATCTTTCTAGATATGTTGCAATCTCTTTTGAATGGTAGAGTAGATACACTAGATAAATCTAGAGCACATTTAGATAGAAATTGATATAGGTTTATCTTGTAAGTTTTTGGAGCCTATTAGTTTTAAGTCTTCTAATTCACCCTCCTCTTAGGACGTCACCGATCCCTACAACCCCCCTATTAAGCATGACCGAGGCCTAAGACAGGGAGACTTGCTCTCACTACTTCTTTTCGTCCTTGTGATCGACCCTTTGTAGTGCATCTTTGACCTTGAGGTCCAGGAGGGCCTGATCAGTCGGTTAAAAGGCTGCTCTGGCCATATTCACATATCAATGTACGATGATAAGGTCCTCTTCGTTGCCCCAATCAAGGAGCAGGTCTTGGGTTTAGCAAAAATCCTAGATTTGTTCGGGGATGCAACAGGATTGTGCACAAATCTCAACAAGTCAACGGTGGCTCCGATCATATGTGCTCATCTTAACTTAGATGACATTCTCGCAAATTTGCCAACCAAGCGTACAAGCTTCCAAATTAAGTACTTGGGCTCCCACTCTCCACGCATCGGATGCAGAGGACAGACTTCCAACCTATCATAGACAAAGCTTCTTCCAAGCTTGCACCCTGGAAAGGAAAACTCATCGCCCCATGCGGGTGTCTCACCCTAATCAAATCGTTGCTCACCTCCCAACCAATATATTACATGTCTGCCTTAAAAGCCCCAAAGTGCGTGCTTAAGTCATTGGACCATAGACGCAGACAATTCCTTTGGGCCGGTTCTGAGGCTCTGACCGGGGGAAATGTAAGGTCAGCTAGAATAGAGTATGCTGCCCTACAAGTAGTGGGGGGCTAGGCATCCTTGATCTCGATAAATTCTCTTGAGCTCTTAGGCCTCGTTAGCTGTGGCAGGAATGGACTGCATGTCAGAAACATTGGGTGGTGGCGAAAGTGCCCTGCGATGACTTAGATAGGCAACTGTTTGCAGCTTCAACCAACATCACAATCGGAAGGGCAGTGGCCATAGGACTTTGCTCCTCGCTTATTCCAAGCATCAACGACGAAGCACCTATCCTTGAAAGAGGCCATCACACATGACACATGGTTTTATAACACTTGGTTTCTTAACCACAATGGAATTACAAGTCAGCATATTGCTGAGCTCGTGAACTTGTGGATTGCAACCCATTGGTTTGAGCTAAAGGAAAACATCCATAATAATATTGCTTGGAAACTATCCAACCACAGCAAGTACACTGCGAGCTCGGCTTACAAGGCACAATTCTTGGGTTCTTTGGAAACCAATTTCCATCTCCTCTTTTGGAAAGTGTGGGCTCCACCGAAGTACAAATTCTTCGCCTGGCTAGCTCAGCAAAACAAGCTTTGAACCTTGGATAGATTGGCACGCAGGGGATGGCCTCACAATGTACGATGTGTCTTGTGTAGGCATGCTTTGGAGATCGGACACCACCTTTTCACGAAGTGTAGATTCACTAAGTTTATTTGGCAAGACCTGGCACATGAGGCGGGGCTTCCGGAGATTACGTCAGCATGCTGGCCCACAATCTCCTCAGTCCACAAATGGTGATCGGCAATGGCTTGCAGTCCAAACACCCTTAAAAGACAAATCTCTTATCATTTTGGTTTGCTAGGAGATATGAAAAGAGCGCAACGGCATGACGTTTTGGCAAGCCGAGCTAGCAGTTGGAGATATCTCCTAGAACTTTAGGGGTGAGACTGTTTTATTTTGCGAGGTTTGCTTCTTCTGTCTTTCCATTTTTTTTCCTTGTTTTGGGTCACCTGACCCTAAAAGTTTTGCCCATCGGGTGATATTTTATTAAATATAAAAGATAAGAAAAGGCGTGTTTCAATGATAGAGGTGGAATGACAAAAACTTACGTAACCGCGGTGTTGACACCAAAGATAGAAAGATTCTTCCCGACATGAGAAGGCACAAAAGTGACTCGCGATCGCAAGCTAGCCAAGGGTGAAGAGCTCAATCCGACCTGACATCCAAATAGCAGTGCATGCCATTGCCACCAGCATTCTGGCCAATAATAATGCATCTTTGCCTACTCGTACGGCCACATTTTTTAAGCCAATCTGAAAAAATGAACCAAAGTTTTTAAGCTTAATGGAAAAATTCTCGTATTCCAAATAGAGCCTTACAATTCTTCGGATTCAAGATTAGTAGTTATCTCAACATAACCAAAAAAAATGTGTGCCAACAAAATTGTGCTGGCAATAACGTTCCAATATGTATCAAATAGCACTTCAAGATGCCCAAGATACTTATGTATGCGAACGGGCTTACAGCCCGGTGGCAAAGTCCTAGGGAGGGACTAAGCCGGTCGGGGGTTCGAGCCCTGGTCTCGTATGACCCTGTTTCCAATAAAGACCGTAAAAATAGTTCTTACTGTTAAAAAAAAGATGCTTATGTAGAGCTAATTAGAATATAAGGGTTTCACAAGAGACGGTTCAATTCTGGGAGGGACCGCCGGTGTTCCAAATAGTATATTAGATGTATAACACACTTGCAACAGGACAGGCAACTTGTACTCCAGTTTCTTATGGTACATATGTACTAGTTGTGGAACAAGTAAAATATATTTCCAGATCACAACTCTAAAATTGAAATTCTCTATTCATGATTGAATTCTAAATGAACAAATCTTTTATTGTTTAGAAAATTTCCCATTCCAACAGCAAACTATATGAATGTATTACATGGTATTAAATTAGCGTACATTACTCGAGCACTTTTAGTACAAGAATTTGATTCCTATAATTTAAACTGATAAACGTCCAGCAAACTATTACTGAATTCTCAGCTATGATGAGTGACCATTTCTACTTTAGCGAAGACATAAATAATGTGGTGACATTAGGTCTTTTTACCTTCAAAGGAAGAAGGATGAAAGGGAGACATGCTTATTCTCTTGTGCCCACTGTGACGAGAAAGGTAGAAAACTGAACTTGTGGCATAAAATCTAGCAATGCCTAATCAGAAAACCTTTCCTTTCTACTCTCTGATGCATCATTGCATCTAAAATAGTATCTTTTTTCCTCTCTACCTCAATGTCACACTCACTGCAAATAAGTGTCATTCTAGAATGTGTACAATCAAACTATTTTAACTTTCACCAATAATATTGTTATGAATATTTAAAGTTTTAAATCGCTCATATGAAATTATATGACAGATTTGTCACAAGAACTCACATAAGATTATATTTTTATTTTACGAATATCTACAGTTGAAATTGATGGTCCAGAATATGTTTTGTAGACCGTAGCAGCTTCCAACATATCATTTATTCAGTTTTAGAAACAAATCATTTATTTGCGACTAGAAGTCTTAAAAGAAAGGTGTAGCATTACTGAATACAGACTTGAAGAATATTGATTGCACCTTTTCCCAAAAAAAGAATATTTATAGTTCATCTATATAATAAAAATCGCACTGCAACAATCTGATAGATGTTAACATCCAATATGCAGAGAATATCTAGAAGAACTAGAGCACCAGGAAACCACATAATTTTTTATTGTGTAAAGAGCAGATAGGAATATAGATGAGATTTAATCATCGTCACACAAACATAAATACTTTCCTTTACCTAAGGGGATTCTCCAGGAGTGGATATCCTCCACCTCTCAAAAGAGCTCTTCTTTTGACCAAAGGAGCGTCCATCCATCATCTTTTCATCCTTTTATCTTCTCTCTGGCCGGTTAGGGGATATTCCCATCCTCCCTCCAATCAATGAATGCCAAATTCCATACCAGAGCCAACTCCAAAATGGAGATGAAGTTATCTGTACAAACCAACCACATCCAGGGTCCCAAGAGAGAATATAACGTGACTGTTTGAGTGAAGAAAATAAAATCATCAATTGAGTATGGGAAGCCAATCACATATCAAGCATTTGTTGAGACTGACTGCTTTGAGCTCGATCCAACAGAGCAAACTAATACCAGTAACATCAGCTATAGTGCTATTCCAAAATCCAAACATGAAGCAAGGAACCCTATCTGGTACTTTGGACAACAGGAAAATAAAATACAAGGCACTAAAAAGATTTGCATAGAAAAATATACCCATAATTCTGTATCAACATGAATGGGTCGATTATCCATGAAGTTTTGTTTCTTAAATCATGTTGGTGGTATTAAAAATGAGATATACAAGAAAAGATTACTAAATCATCCACATAGAGGACCTAGAGTCCTCAAATGAATACAAGTGCTATTCATGACATGGTAAGAGAGCCTTAGGTTTTTTTTTGTCTCTCATGTGTTGCACTTGCGCATGTGATCTTCCTCACCATTTTTGTCGGTGTGCTAATCCTCTTCATTCTTAGGAACAGTCGCACAACTTTCTTCAATCTACGTCTTCATCCTAATGCACCACCGTTGTTGGCTCATCTTCATTCGCCGTTAGCCGCTGATTCATCCTCAGGTCGCTGCAATCATTGCAATTCCATTGTTGCCTTGTTCTCCAACGGGATCGCCTCCCGACAAACAGCCCTTGTTCTTCGTCACCGGGATCGCCTCCCGCCAACCCCTAAGTTGGAGCCCACGACCATGACTGATACTCATCGTGGTTGGTGTAGCAGTAGAGGTCGCCTCCCACCAGACCGCCTCTCATTGTCTCTCGCCACCTCTCGCCAGGATTCACTGCCTCCAGCTCCCCTGCATCCGCCACCAGCCTCTGCTTGCTCGAGTTCGCTCGAACTTGTTGAGGCCTTTTACTAGATCAGTTTTGAAAAAAAAGAAATAAAACAAAATAGTCCACCTTTTTTGGTGCTGCTAGCTTCTTTTGCTAGTGACACCCCTCTTGTTAGAAGGGCAAGTTAAAAAAATTGCTTCACCAGTTGCCACTCTCCTTTGCGCTCTTGTCGTCGCCTGCCGCTGCTCCTTTGCGCTCTTACCATCATCTGTTGTCCTGTTACCACTCATAAAGGATTTCGCCTTCTTCTGTTCTTTCGTCAAGCCACATTTATGCTCCTTGTTGCCCGGTGATTTTTGATAGTCTCAACCATCCAGATTAGGCTCTCCACATGTGCTTGCACATGCATGGCCTGTGACTTTGGGACTTTCTTACTGGTGAGCTCTCATATCCGCCCTATCCTACTATTTTTACTGAGCTAGTGATTTCAGAGGAAGCCACAGAAGATGAGAAGAAGCTGCCTACTGATCATGAAGATTCTTTAACGTCTTTTGAGGCTCAGTTTGCCACGCATAGGATATGCAAGGATAAGGATGCTCACGCTAGCTCTATCCTTGTTGCTAGCATTGAGTAGCGTCTCAGTGAGGCTGTGGTTGGTCTTGATTCTGCATAGTTGACGTGGAATTTTCTTCCTCTCCACCATGATCCATTTGGTCAGTCTATGTATCTTGCTGCTACACGCCAGAAGTAGTCATTGCAGCAAGATGATGCATTAGAGGATTTCTTCAACCAGATATCTGCGGTATGGCACCAACTTGATACTATTGGACTGTAGTTGTCTGCTAGTAACTTGTTAGTTATATTTTGGTCAAAAGTCCAACTTGGCACTTCTGACTGCTTACACGTCTTTGACCTAAGTTTGAGTCACTTTGTGCCCAGCTGCTTGCTTGTGATCCTTCTGTGTCTTGGATGGATGCTCTTGCTACTGTTCATATTGAGGAGACTCGACTTTGTGGTGCGGGTCTAATACAATACCCTTTAGTCTTGGCTTCTCATTCTCTAGATTCCAGACCTCCACCCCTCCACCAGCAACACCTTCTCCAGTGGCACTTTCTTCTAGGAGTGGAGGGGGTAGTGGTCTTTATTGCACCTACTGCGATAAGGATGGATATGTGGAGGCTTATTGTTACTAGAAGAAGCACCAAATTGGACGTCCTTCCAAAGGTGTTAGTGATAGTCCTGATTCTGGAGGTTTTCAGATGAGTTTTGCTAGTCCTGAGACACGGGAGATTCTCATGTTGCTCCGTCGCATGGCTGCCTCTTTGCCCACAGATGCTGCTAGTTTTGCTACTCAGTTTTCTGCACCACTAGGTCCTGCTGCTTATGCTACTCAGTCTTCTAGTGAGGGCCCACATTCCTTTCTACTTCAGATACTTTTATGTGGATTCTTAATTCTGGTGCATCTTTTCATATGACTATTGATAGTTCCAGTCTTTCTTCCATTAGCCCTCCATCTATTCCTATCACTATTTAGACTGCAAATTGATCTCCTCTCTCTATTGCAAGATGAGGCACTCTTTTTTCTTCCTCTTTTCATGTTCCTGATGTTTCTTATGTTCCCAAACTGATCATGCAACTCATGTTTGCAGGCCAGCTCACTAATCGTGGTTGTCATGTTATTCTTGATTCTAACTCTTGTTGTGTTCAGGACTGCCACACAGGTCTCCTGGTTAGTACTAGCCCTCGTCTTCATGATTCTTAAAGTCTTTGGGAGCTTGACTAGCTTCGTCTTCCTTTCGCTGCTTCTGCCAATCTTGCTAGCTCTGCCTCCGTTGCATCGTTCACTTCGTTGTTTGCTCAGTGGCATCATTGTTTGGGTCATCTTTGTGGTTCACGTCTGTCTACTCTAGTTCGTCATGGTCTTTTAGGTCTGTCTTTGGTGATGTATCCTTGGATCAGTGTCAGGATTGTAGGATTGGCAAGTAGATACATCTCCCCTATTATTCTAGGGAGTTAGTGTCAAATGGTCCTTTTGATCTTGTTCATTCATTTTACGGGGTCTGGCTCCCTTCATTTTGAAAGGTTGTCATCAATATTATATAACCATTATAGATGATTTCTCTCACCACACATGGACTTATTTTATGTCTTGTAGTGAAGCTTTATCCATCTATAAGAATTTTGCCATCGTGATTCGTACTCAGTTTGCCACTGCTATTTGGGTATTTTGTGCTGATTTTGTGGGGGAGTATTTTCTTGGAGCTCTTCGCCACTTTCTTTTTGAGGAGATCATTCTTGCCCAATTTTCCTATCTTGGGGCTCATGCTCAAAATAGCATAGATGAGTGTACGCATCGTCATCTTCTTGGGATTAGTCATGCTCCTATGCATGCATCTTCTGTTCCACTTCATTTTTTGGGTTGAGGTTATTTCCACTGCTACTTAGGGCCTATTTGGCACAACTCCAGCTCCAAGATCCATACTGGATCTAGAGTTTGTATAATAAAATAAAGTGGTTTAAACTTTTATTTTTAGTCCAAAATAAAAATCAGATGGTTCAACTAAATACCCTCAATACACCCACAGTTCCAGATCCAAGATTTCTTGGAGCCAGGTTTGACCAGCTTCAAGAAATCTTGGATATGGAACTATGCCAAACGGGGCCTTGTTTGACTAATATTCAGCCTTCCTCTGCTCTTCAGGGTGGGATTCCTTTTGAGTGTCTATGTGGCAAGGAGCCTAACTATTATAGTCTTCATCTTCTTAGTTGTGTATGCTATGTGCTTCTTGCACCTTTTGAACACACCAAGTTGATTGCTTAGTCTATTGAGTGTGTTTTTTTGAGGCATAGTGCTGAGCATAAGGGGTATCGTTGTTGGGATCCTATTAGCAGACAGATGAGGATCTCTTAGGATGTCACTTTTGATGAGTCTCGTCTTTTCTATTCTCGACCTAATGCTTCTTCAGCGTCTCTGATCGAGCCACTTTCTTTTATGATTTTTCTTGATACTCCCATTGCCATTGTCCTCTTCACAGTTGGTGCCTTCTACCATGGCACCTCCTCCTGTTGTGCCTTCTCCTGAGGTGAGTTCTTTGGCATTGCCTTCTTCTGCGAAGCCTTCTCTTGCGGTGCCCTCTTTCGAGGTGCCTCTCTCTTTGACTCCTCTTGGCATTATTCCTGATTATTGTTCGCTGATGGAGGATTCCTTTGATGTGTCATCTTCTCCTGATGAACCATCTTCTTTTGAGGAGTCGACTCTTGAGCCTCCTCGATATGCCCTTCATGGTCGTAAGTCGATTCGGCGTCCTAAGCGCTGGCATTGCCGGTGCCATTCTTGCTGAGCCCTTGTTGGAAGTATTGTTTATCTTGGTGTCACTTGTCCTAACATTTCCTATCCAATACATATTCTGAGTCAATTTGTTTTTGCGCCTACTTAGCTCGTATATTCATCTTCGTGTTCTGCTATATCTTCATGAGACTATCTCTCGCTGTCTTTTCTTTCTACCTTCCATCTCTTTACAACTCTAGGCATATTCTGATGCTACCTGAGCTAGTGCTACTTCTTATCATCAGTTTCTTTCTGCCTACTGTATTTTTCTTGATGGTTCCCTTATTGCTTGGAAGACTAAGAAGCAGACGACAGTTTCTCATTTGAGTGTTAAGGCTGAGTTGCGAGCTATGACACTTTTGACAACACGAGGTTACTTGATTATAATGGTTACTTGAGGATTTTGGTGTTTCAGTTTCTATGACGACTCCTTTTTTGTTTGACAGTACATGAGCTATCATCATTGCTCGATATATGGTGTAGCATGACCTTACTAAGCATATTGGAGTTGATGCTTCTCACACATGAGTACATGTACATGATCATGTAATTGCTCTTCAATATGTGCCTTCAAAGCTTTAGTTGGTAGATTTGTTCACAAAGGACAGACTAGAGGTCAGCACAAGTTTTATCTCTTTAAACACAGTATTGTTGATCCAACTTGGGTTTGAAGGGGGGGGGGGGGTGTTAGATGTATGTGTAGCTTCATGTATTTTCCTAATTGTATAAGGGGTTTTGTGCTTTTCTCCCACATATGTATCATGTATATATATAGACCTAGAATCCTTAGATGAATATAAATGCTATTCATAACAGATTTATCACAAACTTTGGTACTATCCAAGGAAAAACTTGAACATTTGTTAGAATGGTCATTGGTGTTTTTTTTTTTTTTTTGCGATTTGAAATGAGATTTATAAGCCCACAAACGGGGTACGTTCATTGCTAACAAGGTGCGCGGTTACAGAAGGAGGATGTCAAAGCCAAACAGTAGACAACATCTCCTAACAAGCATATTGCGCTAGTACATGAGCAACCTCATTCTGGTCTCTACGAACATGCTTAAACTCAAGATTTGTTATCTCTCACAACAAATGTCGGGAAGCGTCCAACATAGCATTAAGAACTCCCTGTTCTCTCTCGCAACAATTCCCAGGCCAGCAAGATTTGTTTCCTTGCAAAAAGGTGCATAAACATTCATCTTGACTCTTCCGGATGGCTGAGATCCATCATAAATTAGATAGTACATGGTGTTCTGCATACCCACGTGCTCCATCATTCTTTAATCCACACGTAGCTTTTTCTTTAATATCCGCTTGCAAGCTATTTTGCCAAATAGTGAACAGTGATGATAAATAGCTTCTCAGAAAGTGTACAGATTGAATGATCGAATCTTTCGGTCCATCATGCATAAGTTGATTCTTGATAAACCAAGTACGTCAAAACAACAGACAGGATTGCCATAGTCTTTTGATCCTATGAGCACTCAGCCAATAACAACAAAAAACCAATCTGGTCCTGTGTTGGAGTAGCATTGGTGCTCTTAATGTTGATGCCAACTAAAATATCAACCAGAATAAGTTGCTGAAGAACCCGCCAATTTATTTAGATGTAGTTACATCAGGTAATTAATTTATGAGTTTGACAGATTCTAATCAACCTTCATAACATATGTTTTTACTCTAAACCGTAAAAGTTTTTTCCTTGAAATGACAGTAAGAAGGTTGCCAATTTTAAAATAGGCAGAAAAAAGAAAAAAATAGTCGAAGGTTTACAACATGCTACATCTCGCCTCACTAGTGCGATACCTCGCCACATTTACATCGACCATGAGGATCAGAATCCCTGGGGCAGCTATGACCTGCCTGGTAGGCTGGCACAAACATCCGGAGAGCTAAAAACACGACTAGCAACACACTCGCCCAGGACGCTCAGTGACAAGAAATAAATAATTAATAATTAGGATATTACTAGAAATATAATATATTCTAAGAATGGAATACCAATCGTACATGTGTTCAATTTCCATGCAACATGTTTCTAGAAGTTTTCAAGGTAAGTACAACACAGTCTTATTCTTCAAATATAAGATCTATTTTTACATGGAAAGAATCTCCAGATAAAGACATGAATGCTCCGGAGATCCTAGTAGATAGAAGCTAGGTCGATTATGCTCAGGACTCCGAGTAGGACACAACTCCTCTATGCCTGACAATATAAGCCAAGGGAGGGGGCATGACCAAGATATTAGATTCTAGGCCTCCAAGCCCAGGAGCAGAACTCGACAAGCTTGAAGAACTCGTCAAATAGCTTAGAGTTTAGATCTAGCCACTTTACATTATAATCCTCTCTTCTTGAGATAATACAAGGCACAAAACTCCACATAGAAAATAGAGTTGTTATTCTTTTGGAGGTCTGAACCTATTTTTATCGTGAGTCTTTCTTTTTAATCTACAATTGATAGCCACCAACCAGGTATCCCTACCCTAATATTACATTGTCAATTTACTAAATCTCAACAATAAGACCTGAGCAAACGCTAATCTACATTGCTCGAAGTCCTATTTTATCCTGAAGGCCACTTGTGTAACTGTTAGCTCAGCATTTTGAAAGGTTCTCCGGTTTTTTTCTTTTTCAAATATTCCACCAAAAATAAGTTGCCATGCCATCATAATCCTTTCTAGTTGTTTATCGATCTTCAGTCTGGCCTTTTTCCACCATTGTTTAATTGTTGGGAATTCATTGAAGTGTGGAAGATTTTGAAGGCCAAGCCAACTGGTGATCTCTCTCCAAACTTCTTTTGTGAACACGCAATTTTTGCACAAATGTGTCGGTGTTTCATTTTCTATTCGACAGAGTTTGCAAGTTTGGTCTTGTGGCCATACTCTTTCTAGATTGTTTGCTGTCAGGATCTTACTTTGCATAAGCACCTGAGCCAAAAATTTGCATTTGGGCTCTGTTTTGGCCTTCAATATCGGCATCATGTTAAACCGTAAAGGTTTCATTCTATAGTATCAGTCACAAAAACTGAGTGCAGAATTCAACAGCGTGTCGAGGCCTTCTGTAAACTGACTGAAAGTTCTGGCCTTAGTTGCAGAAATTGTTGATGAATGGAAAGATGTTCCATGTGGTAATATAGAAACTAACATTTGTAAAAAGAACCATCATGAAACTGCTGAGTAACTCCGCTGTAGTTAACCAGTTCAGAGGTTATTGAAACCCTGGGACAAATGACCTTGATTGAAGCCACTTGTTAGCACACCGTAGATAGAGCCATCTATGGGGCCCTCATTTCACTTTCCAATGACTCTTTGGGTGACCCACACAAATTGACCACCAAATATTCCGTCCCAGCGCCCCCCAAGCAACACCATATAAATGCAGCTCCTTGTATGGTCCGTGGCTCCAACCTGCCTTGTGGTAAGGTCTTAAGAGCTCTCCATTAGGACTTGCAGGTTCAAGCCCCAACCCAACTCTCCAATTCAAAACTTCAACAATGACTACGGAATCAGAGGTTTGTGGACTCAACAATCTCTATAACTTGAGTTCTCCTTGCAATTTCCTTCCCATGCTAGTGAATTTAGGAATGGTAGATTTCTAATAGTGTAACCGTGTGCATACTGCAATAATATATGCAGTGGTATTTAGGCCTGTATAATAATACAATGAAACTAAACTCCACGAGCACATATGGTTTCTGTACTTTCTTTCATTGTGACTGTCAGGCTGTGCTAATCTATTTGCGTGAACCTGCAGACACCACGGATAACAGAGCTTCATGTAAGGATGGACTGCAATGGTTGCGAGCACAAGATCAGGAAGACTCTGCGTGCCATTGATGGTAAGGAATTCTAATATGAAACTCAGCAGATTCTTCGAGTCCACCTAAGGCATCCAGCTCGACTTGTGATGAGCATTCTGAGAACATCTAGAGAATGCACACGGCATCTTAAAAAAGTTATGGAATGGCTTTGTGCAGGTGTTAGCGAATTATACATAGATCAAGCTAACCAGAAGATCACAGTGGTGGGGATCGCCGACCCAGAGAGAATCGTCAAGGCCATCAGGAAGACCAAGAGGGTTCCCACCATCTTCTCGCAAACCGACCCCGCGGCCGCATCCACAGAAGGGGAGGCTCCACCTCCCGCCGACCCGCCGCCAGCAGATGCACCTCCGCCAGAGGAGGCAGCACCGGCCGAATCCGCACCAGAGAAGAAGGAAGAGCCACCGGCCGAAACCCCGTCCACTGACGCCACCGTGATACACATGGTGCATGACTACCCGTACAGCCACGGTCACCATCTGTACAGGGAGCACTGGGCGAACCACCCCATCGACATGCATGGCGTCAGATACGACGCTGCACCTTACCATGTGACTCACAGCTACAGCCACCACCGGCCGAGCCCTTACGTAGCAGAGTACGGCTACTTGGGCTCTTCTCATGTCCAAGAAGGCAGATACTACAGCCATGACTACAACCCATCCAGGGGCAAAGAAGACGGCAGCCAGATCACCTCAATGTTTAGCGACGAGAACCCAAACGCATGCAGCATAGCGTGAGATCGAGAGGCGATCTGCGTAAGGATGCAGAGACATGTTTCTGCAGATCCTTGATGCCAAGAAGGTTGCAGAATGTAGAGACAGGTGATGCTCTGGTCTGTGAAAAAGAGCTAGTGTTTAGTAGTAAGATTTAAATGTGAGATTTGTGTGATGTAGTAAGAGGGGTGTAAGACAGTGGAAGGGGAATAATATAAGATGCTTAACTTGTAGTGGGAGATGATTTTGCTAGCAATCACCACTATTTTCACTACACCTCCATGCTTCTCCGCCTCAGAGAATCTAATAAAGTTGTGGTCCTGGGTGCAGTAAAAGGAAGTGGCAAAGATGTTCCCAAGGCGGATCCATCTTATAGGTGAAGGATGCATAGGATACCGAGTAATTTTTTTATTTTTTTTAGTAATTCATCATATGTATTAGACTCGTATGATATCTTCTAACCTAATAAGTAGGATATCTGGATATTTAGTCTAACAAGTGAGACATTTGATCATTTTTGTTCTGGGTCTGCCACTGGGTGTTCCACTGTTTACTGACCAAGTCTAACATTTGTCCTGTCTAGCAAGTAGCATGACTATTGATAGAAGAGAAGATGTTTTCTACGAACAAAGTGCGACGAGCGTCTCTTCTGGAGAAGGGACTCAAATTTGGAGAAGAAGTAGATAGGATAAAGAACCAAAAACGTATTAATAGTAAAAAGATTGGGGTCCTCTGGCTTGATGGCTATGAGTCTGTATTTATAGTGTCGTTTAAGGTGTAAATGTGCAAACATGCCCTTACCGAGATAGCGATACAAACTATCACTATACCACAGGGACCTAGAGTTGATCGAATCGCCCAGCATGAGTCTAGGTAGGATGTATTTACTCATAATTAGAAGATATTATTTACTATAGTAACGCAGAGGTGCGAGTGACCCTAAGGGCATGGTACTCAGTCGGTAGCTTATTGCGATGTCATATTGTGCAAGGTGTCAGTCCGGCTCTTACTTGCGCTGGGATGGTAGAATGACCTCCACTTGCATCGGTAGTAAATATCAATCACATGCAGGTGGAGGACAGCTAGCTAGTCCCCTCTAGGTAATCTTTCTATAAGACCTGATTGTTAGATGTATATGTGTATTTGTATTTTCCCCATTGTATAAGGGGTTTTCTGCATATTTGCCCCCACCTGTACATGTATATATTTGGACCTAGAGCCCCTATGATGAATACAAGTGCTATTCATAACATGGTATTAGAGCCAAAAACTAGGGTTAGGGTTTAATCTCTCTCTCCCTGGCCGTTTTTTTTTTCCACCGCATGTTGCACTTGCGTGCCCACCACCATCGCCGTCTGTTCTTCATTCTGAACAGCGGGATCTCTTACTGTTCCGCCGGATCCGCTCGCCGAGCCGTCGCCGTCGAAGTCCGTCCTGCTGCCACCGAATTTGCGCCGCCGCCGGACTCAACTGTCCTGCCGCCGCCGGATTCGCGATGCTGCTGGATCTTGGCGTCCCGCCGCCGCCGGATTCGAGTTGCTGTCCGTACCGCCGCCACCGGACTCAACTGTCCCGCCGCCGACCTCGCCTCGCCCAGTCCGCCGCTACCGCATTCGCGCCGCCAGACTCTACAGTCTCGCCGCCGCCAGACTCCACAGTCTCGCCGCCGCCGGATTCGCCGCTGCTGGACCTCGCCCCGCCGCCGACCTTGCCTCGCCCCCGTTAGGACCCACCGCGTCGGGCTCCGTCGGACTTCGGGGTCCGCCGCCAGGGTCTTGCCGGCGCCGGAAGCCACCTCCACCGCCGTCGGGATCGCGCTGGAGACCCGCCTCCCCTGCCGTCGGGACCGCGCCGTGTCTCTACTCCGCTCTCTCTCTCGGTGCCTCTCTCCGTGCCTCTGCTTTGCTCTGTTCAACAGAGCCGTGAGCATCCAGAAAAGGGAAGCACCGTGAGCAAAAAAAAAAAAAAAAAAAAAAAAAAAAAGAGAAGGACCTACCCCTCTCCTGTTTTGACTGTACGTAGCTCTCTGCTGCTACAGTCTTCGCCAGCTCATCCTACTTGGCTCTGGAAAGGTAGTATAAAAAAAAAATTGTTGTCGTCGCCCGCCGCTTTTCATTTGCGCTCTTGCCGTCGACAGGTGTTTTGCTTCAGGATGTCGTCCTCAGCTCCTTCGTCAGGTGGTCTCCAGGTTCCGCGATGTCCGGTGCTTTTCAATGGCACTAATTATCGTGACTGGGTGCCACGGATGACGTGGCACATGAAGGGTCTTCGTCTTTGGGATTTTCTTACTGGTGATCTGCCATGTCCACCCAAGCCTGTATGCCCTATTCAGCCAGTGATTCCCGAGAATGCTTCAGAGGATGATAAGGCGCGGCTGCTTGCCTCTTATGATGATAATCTGTCAGCTTATGATACAGATTTTGTTGCATACAGGACTTGGTTGGATGAGGATGCTCGTGCTGCCTCTATTCTTGTTGCCAGTATGGAAGAGCGTCTTGCTGCAGACATTGTTTACTTTGATTTTTCACATCAGATGTGGACTTCTCTTCGTGATCTTTATGAGCCATCTGGTCAGTCATTGTATATTGATGCTTTACGCAAGGAGCAGCTGTTACAGCAGGGTGATGCCACAGTTGAGGAGTTCTATGCACAGATGTCTGCTGTGTGGCGTCAGCTTGATTCTCTTAGTCCTCAGTTGTCAGTTGCCACTTGTGAGTCCTGCAGGGGTCAGAAGAATGCTTTGTTGGTATGGCGCACATATGACTTCTTGACCCGTCTTCGTGCTGAGTTTGAGCCGCTTCGTGCTCAGCTGCTTGCTCGTCAGCCTTGTGTGTCTCTGATGGATGCTCTTGCTTCTATTCGTAATGAAGAGACACGTCTTCGTACTGCAGGCCTGCTACAGTCTCCTTCTGCCTTGGCTGTTCGTTTGCCTACTCCTCCGCCCGCGGCGCCTTCTTCAGTGGCGCCCTCTTCTAGGGCTGGAGGGAGTGGCGGTCTTCATTGCAAGTATTGTGATAAGGCTGGACATGTGGAGGATTATTGTTACAGGAAGAAGAAGGCTCAGGGTCGTGGTGGTGGTCGTACTTCACAGGGTGGCAGTAGTGCTAGTAGTCCTGGTACTGGAGGTTCTCAGAGGGGTTCTACTGGTTCTGAGACACAGGAGATCCTCATGTTGCTTCGTCGCCTTGCTACCTCTGCACCTCCTGGAGCTGCTGGTTCTGTTACTCCGGCCTCTGCACCGTCAACTCCTGCTGCTGCTGCTTCTCAGTCTTCCACTGAGGGACCACTTTCCACTTCCGCTCCAGGTACTTTTCCATGGATTCTTGATTCTGGTGCATCTTTTCATATGACTCATGATCGTACCAATCTTTCTTCCATTAGTACTCCATCTATCCCTATCACTGTTCATACCGCAGATGGATCACCCCTTTCTGTTGCAGGACGAGGCACTCTTTTGTCTGACTCTTTTCATGTCCCTGCTGTTTCTTATGTTCCCAAACTGACCATGCAGCTTATCTCAGCTGGCCAGCTCACTGATCATGGTTGTCGTGTCATTCTCGACTCTGACTCTTGTTGTGTTCAGGATCGCAGCACGGGTCTCCTGGTTGGTACTGGCCCTCGTCGACGTGATTCTCAGCGCCTTTGGGAGCTTGACTGGCTTCGTCTTCCTTCCGCTGCCTCTGCCAGTCTCGTGGGCTCTGCTTCTGCTGTTTCATCTTCATCGTCCTTTGCTCAGTGGCATCATCGTTTGGGCCATCTTTGTGGTTCGCATCTGTCTACATTAGTTCGTCGTGTTCTTTTGGGATCCGTCTCTAGTGATGTATCGTTGGATCAGTGTCAAGGATGTAGGCTAGGTAAGCAGATTCAGCTTCCCTATCATTCTAGTGAGTCAGTGTTGAAGTGTCCTTTTGATCTTGTTCATTCTGATGTATGGGGTCCGGCTCCCTTCATTTCGAAAGGGTGGCATCGGTACTATATACTTTTTATAGATGTTTTTTCTCGCCACACATGGGTTTATTTCATGACACATCGTAGTGAGGCTTTATCGATCTATAAGATATTTGCCACCATGGTTCGTACTCAGTTTGACACTGTCATTAAGATTTTTCGTGCTGACTCTGCTGGGGAGTACCTTTCTGGAGCCCTTCACCAATTTCTTTCGGAGCAGGGCACTCTTACCCAATTCTCTTGTCCTGGTGCTCATGCTCAAAACGGTGTTGCTGAGCGCAAGCATCGTCATCTTCTTGAGACTGCTCGTGCTCTTATGATTGCCTCTTCTGTTCCACCTCATTTTTGGGCTGATGCTGTCTCTACTGCCACTTATTTGACTAACATCCAGCCTTCATCAGCTCTTCATGGTGGGATTCCATATGAGCGTCTTTGTGGGAAGACGCCTGACTACTCCAGCCTTCGTCTTTTTGGCTGTGTGTGCTATGTGCTCCTTGCACCTCGAGAGCGCACCAAGCTGACCGCTCAGTCTGTTGAGTGTGTCTTTCTGGGATATAGTGCTGAACATAAGGGGTATCGTTGTTGGGATCCTATTGGACGTCGGATTAGGATCTCTCGGGATGTTACCTTTGATGAGTCTCGTCCTTTCTATCCTCGTCCTTCTTCAGATGCTTCTCATGCATCTGTAGTTGAGCCACTTTCTTTCCTGACTTTTCCTGATACTCCTATTGTCACTGCTCCGTCCTCACGCTTGGTGCCCTCTTTTTCTGACCCTTCTGTGGTGTCGTCTTTGGAGCCTTCTTCTCAGGCTCCAGTTGGTACCATCTATGATCATAAGCCGCCTGTGACACAGTTCTACACACGTGACCGATGTGTTGCAGATCCATCCTCTGCTATGCCTTCCTCTGATGTGCCATCTTCTCCTAATGCATCTTTGTCTGATGTGTCTTCTTCTGGTAAGTCATCTTCTGCAGAGGATTCTTCTTCTGAGTCTCACCACTATGCCCTTCGTGATCGTCGATCGATTCGACCTCCAGACCGTTTCGTTGCTGGCACTGTTCTTTCCGAGCCGACCTCTTACCGCGATGCTATTCATCATCAGGAATGGCAGCATGCGATGGCAGAGGAGATTGCTGCTCTTGAGCGCACTGGCACGTGGGATCTTGTTTCCCTTCCTGCACATGTTCGTCCTATCACGTGCAAGTGGGTTTACAAGGTTAAGACCCGATCTGATGGTTCTCTTGAGCGTTACAAGGCTCGCCTTGTGGCGCGTGGTTTTCAGCAGGAGCATGGTCGTGACTATGATGAGACCTTTGCTCCTGTGGCTCACATGACCACTGTTCGCACTCTTCTTGCTGTGGCCTCTGTTCGTGCGTGGTCCATCTCTCAGCTTGATGTCAAGAATGCCTTCCTTAATGGTGAGCTGCGTGAGGAGGTGTATATGCAGCCTCCGCCTGGATATTCCGTCCCTGAGGGTATGGTTTGTCGCCTTCGTCGCTCTCTTTATGGGCTTAAGCAAGCTCCTCGTGCTTGGTTTCAGCGCTTTGCTTCTGTCGTTAGTGCTGCTGGTTTTTCTGCCAGTGCTCATGATCCGGCACTTTTTGTCCACACTTCGTCTCGTGGTCGGACACTTCTCCTTCTTTATGTTGATGATATGATCATTACTGGAGATGATTCTCAGTACATTGCCTTTGTGAAGGCACGCCTCAGTGAGTAGTTTCTCATGTCTGATCTAGGTCCTCTTCGTTACTTCCTTGGAATTGAGGTTTCTTCCACGCCTGAGGGCTTCTATCTGTCCCAAGAAAAGTACATTCAGGAACTCCTTGATCGTGCTTCTCTCACTGACCAGCGTACTATTGAGACTCCAATGGAGCTAAATGTTCATCTTCGTGCCACCGATGGTGAACCTCTTTCTGATCCCACACGCTATCGTCACATTGTAGGGAGTCTTGTGTATCTTGGTGTTACTCGTCCTGACATTTCGTACTCTGTACATATCCTCAGTCAGTTTGTTTCAGCTCCCACTCAGCTCCACTATAGTCATCTTCTTCGGGTTCTGCGTTATCTTCGTGGGACTATCTCTCATCGTCTGTTCTTTCCGCGCTCCAGCTCTTTACACCTTCAGGCCTATTCAGATGCCACTTGGGCTAGTGATTCCTCTGATCGTCGTTCTCTTTCTGCCTATTGTGTTTTTCTTGGTGGTTCCCTCATTGCTTGGAAGACTAAGAAGCAGACATCCGTTTCTCGTTCGAGTGCAGAGGCTGAGTTGCGAGCTATGGCTCTTGTGACAGCAGAGGTTACTTGGCTACGGTGGTTGCTTGAGGATTTTGGTGTTTCTGTTACTACACCGACTCCTCTTTTGTCTGACAATACAGGTGCTATCAGTATTGCTCGTGATCCGGTGAAGCATGAGCTTACTAAGCATATTGGTGTTGATGCTTTTTATACACGAGCACAGGTACAGGATGATGTGATTGCTCTTCGGTATGTGCCTTCGGAGCTTCAGTTGGCAGATTTCTTCACGAAGGCACAGACGAGAGCTCAGCACAGATTTTATCTCTCCAAACTCAGTGTTCTTGATCCACCCTGAGTTTGTGGGGGGGGGGGGTGTTAGATGTATATGTGTATTTATATTTTTCCCATTGTATAAGGGGTTTTCTGCATATTTGCCCCCACCTGTACATGTATATATTTGGGCCTAGAGCCCCTATGATGAATACAAGTGCTATTCATAACACTGATGACTTATCCCTCGTGCTTCGGGGAGCCTACCTAGGTTCTGGAGGACTAAGGCTCCGGAGAGTACTGAAGCTCGGAGATCCGTAAGGCCTCTAGGGAGCCATGGTCCACATGCGTAGACTGACGGGGCCTAGGATGTTAGGGGTTCTTAATGACGATCCCCGACAATGACAGGGATCGACACTTCACATGTTATTCCTAAAATGTGTACATCTGATTTGTATCACATAAAGTATAGTTTATTTAAGAGCAAAACTACAATAAGGAGTTTATTTGAAAACATAAGGCTCATTGTGAATAGCAAAAACTGCCATACTCTAATGCACTCTGTCATGCAGAATTTCAGACAGGATGCAATCTCGATCTCTCTTTTCTTTTTTAGCATAAGCAGGACAATTACAATACGAACCTTGTGAATCTGATGTGATCTACAACTAAGTTTACACATGGAAGTAGAATAGGAGAATTCTCTGATCAGCTGATAACGCAAAAGGTTAATTAATTACATTTCACCAGGGAGCAATATTTCGAGTGCTACTACCATGGCATAAGGAAAATAAGAGGTGAAAGTGCTACAGGGGAAGAACTGACCTAGAGAGGTGGTAACTGGCATGACAGAGACAAGGATAAGAGGCCGAAGTGAACAGTTCCATCACTGGATGGGGCAAATCTTGTTAACGTATGTTGTTTGCCTGTTTCCAGGTCCTGCAGCTTTCACAACGTCAGATGATAAAACTGGGATCTGCACTAGAAAAATTATAGAACTAAGAGAAAAAAAGGCGATTAATTGAGGCTAGCGCATCTATACTGTGAAATTATGAATGTATTAAAGAGAGGCAGTTCAGTATCATATATACAAATATGTAGGCAGATATGACATTCGAAACCATGTTGATCAGTATTCAACAAACATGACAGAAATAAACGAGTCATACAGAATTACAGATGCATGCATCCTCTATGGTCATCTGATTACTTACATATCTAGGGTATCTGTATCAGAAAAAATTAATGAATTCCACATCTCTGAAGATCTCGTGACTTACATGAAAATCCATGATTTCTAACAAAACATGTGAGCAATCTGATTGTGAATCAAAGCAGCAGTAGAACTTCAGAATTTAATAAACAAGAGTGAAGTGCGAATTGCTGGAGAAACGTAAGATCAATGCTTGTGCCTATTGCAGGGACTAGCATCCCACGTCCATGTGGCTAAAATGAAATATTGTGCTTTCTGAACAGCAACTCTGTCTTCAGTTGATCCCCGTTCAGCTGTACTTGTACTCTCTTCACAAATATAAGAATGTTTTTCCCATGCCGTTTTTTCAAGCTCATTAACAAAATCTCGAGACAGGATGTTTTTTAGAGTGAAAATGACATATTTCAACAGTACATGTAATTACATCCTTCTGCAAGATCATGGAATTTTGTTGTAATCAATTTTCAGTTGTGGTAACATACAAAAGAAAATAGAACGAGGTTAAGACAAACATAAGGGAAAAAAAAAATCTAGAACAGGTTCTGTTAGCGAAACTTTTCAGAGTATTTTCACTACCCTATGAATAGGTTTATAGTGTAAAGTATGTGTCACTGAAACGGAGGCTTAGGGCCGTTATGGGACATGAAGGATCAGTTGCGTCTTATGCACAAGGAAGTTACCAATGATTGCAGCCATTTGTTCATCGGCTAGTCCGAGATGACATTGCAGAAGCATCTCGATAGTCAATACCGTAAGCTCCATACAGATGATACAATGTTATAGTTCCTACACAATGAGTCAGTCCCTCGAGCATAACTTCTTGTGCTGCAATCACTAACCTAACAATGCAATCCACAAAATCATCCACAAAAATTCGTTTTAAAAGTACTAACGATTCTGTTGATGATTAAGCAGCACAACTGAAGTCTGAAGAAATATACAATCCACATCAGCTCAAGAGCACCAAGATTGAACATAATTATTCTAATCACTAATCAGGTGTATCCTGATGAGGAGATAAAGTGTTGTTTCTATTTCCTTTCACAAGTTGTACATCTCAAAAACACTAAGGATGTCAGGAGCCAAGGCAAAGGGGAAGCAAAACTTTTTTTTTTCTTCTGGATTGTGCATAAGCGTGACTTTTGGCTGGCTGCAAAAAGATTGTTTTCCATAAGGAAATGATTCGCAAAGCATACTGTTGGAGGGTAAATCAAGTAGTCGAGGTCTAAAATATAACACATCTACTCTGTAGATAGGTTCAGTATCAATTTTGAACAAACACCTGTTTTTGATGCAGCTATCCATTTGAATAACCTTTCCAAGGACTGCAACCCAAAAACCTTAACGCAATGTCACGATCTGAAGGAACAGATCCATGAGTAGAAGTTCTGAATTCCGGGGCTTATTTCATTCGATGAATTGCACTGTTTGCCAACTAGGGCTTTGGATTTGCACATTTGACACCACACAACGGTAAGAGTTAAGAAAAATTTGGAAACAACATCTCTGTGACTCCGTAATTAGTTATTAGATCCTAACAGATTCCCCTAAGAAAAATAATAACCGACCTGATCTTGCCAATCGAATCCAAGTTAAGAATAACTTGTCGGGCCAAAACCTAAGACCAAAATTTCAACGAAAGATGAGGAAGTTCCGGAATCTCAACGAGTTCCAGTCAACCATAACAAATGTTTTCCTCAAAGATGAATCGCCGACTTTATCAATCTTAGAACCTGCAGGGATCCAATGGAAACGATAGCCGAAATTGGACTACGAGAATGGACAGAACAGCTGGGTAATGCGGTGCTACAGAGTACATGCATCGGATGAACAAATTCGACAGAGAAAATAAATCGATTTGGGGAATCCTTACCTGGATGCTCAGCCTGATGGGGATCTGCCGTCTATGGGTGCAAATTAACCTTTCTTATTTCAACCAATAATTTTAGTTTTTTAAAAAATTACTCAATTTTTTAAAAAAATAATATTATCAGTTTAACTAAAGAGGGTCGGTGGCTATCTTAATTCACCACCTTGCACTCTAGCCATCTTTAGAAACGCAAATTTTGTATTTTTAGGTAATTAAGTCAACCCAAAACTAAAAAATAAATTAAATATTTACTTTCATCTAATTAAGTTAAAAAAATAAGGTAAAGATTTGATTCTAAACGTGCAGCCTTTTGTGCTCTATCCATAGCCCACCGTAAGCAGTCAGATTTTAATACTATAAGGGAACACACATGGGAAGATTTGATGAGTCCATCTGGGCAGCACTCCATCAGGTTCCACCCTCGCCTCTGCTCCTACGTGTTCATTTGATTTTTTATCACCTGCTATTGGATAGAGTGATTAATTTATTATTAGAACTATTGTTATAGATTTAAAAAGACCTATTTAGTATTTAAAAAATCATCACTTCGGTAGAGTAACCGCTGCTATTCTCGATCTCGAAATAGCAGAGCTCACAGGCAACCAGGATCGACGAGACCATGAGAGCCGCTGCTGCCAGATCTCCGCATGGGTCCATCAATTTTGGAGTCGTGCTACCTGATCCGCTCATCCACGGACCCCAATCTCGCTGTGGTGGCAGTTACTAGGGACGTACCAGCCTGAGTCGATGGCGAAGGATTTGGAAGCGTTGGCGGTGACATGGTCCAGGACGAGGTTGAGGAGCTCACCGGTGAACGAGTCGAGGGACAGCGGCGTCAGGGGAGATGCATCAATGCTAGATCTGGTGATGGATTGCTATAGCCATGGGTCTAAGGTATGTGCTCCAGATTGATGATTTTATGTTTTCCCTAACTTTGATACTATATATATTTTTTAATTTAAGCCAATCCGATCTTCCTGATGCAACGGACAAATGAATATGGCTAACGAGCCACGGAGTGGTGGGGTTTGATGTGATGTACGACAAGGCTGCCTGAGATGCAGCTAGCCGGAGGTTCAGTTTTATGACCTTGCACTGAACTGGAGCTGGCCGTCACCTTCGTATCAATATGTTCTCCGCGCAGACCATAACTGCTACCTGTCCGCCTAATGGTAATGTGATCTTACTCGTGGACATCCATGTTTATCCTGGCAATCGATAATTTGGAAAACCTTGAAATGAATCTCGATTATAATAATGGGTTATTCCTTTAGTTAGTGCTGAGTCTCCACTCTCAAGATATCATTGAATTGATGATGCACTGCATTGTCAAATTTTGCACCTTGATTCCTGGATCTACAATAAATGGAATATTCAATGAGGCCAGGGCCGGTTGTTTGGTAGTTAGCCCTAGAATATGAAGTTGGACTTTTCAAGATGTGCTAGGATGAAATTATTCAGAATTATTCATCGTTGTTTTTTTATCTAATGCCGGTATGAGAAACTTATCCTAATTTTTCCTAGCAAAATGCTACGAATTTTGTCCATTTCAAATTTATCCTAATTTGTTTCTACTTATCCTCAATGCTTCTCAAATCATCCTAATTTGTGTGAAATAACCCATGATTTTATTATGTTTTTGTGTTACCATGTTTTTCCAAACTTAACAACGATTCAGCTGATTTTTCTTTTGTTTCAATTTGAAACCCATGCTGACTTGCCTTTCTAGATTTTAGCCTATTTTTCTTGAAATAAATATCTTACACTGCTTATGAAATTTTTGTGACAGCTCTAAGGAATATTCCTTCTCTTGTTCTTATTTGCTTTTCACGTTGTCATAATTTGCTTATGGGTTCACTATAATTAGCTTCTTTTCTTTTTTACAAATTTTCCAATTGTCTTGTACCAAAAGAGGGATGATAGACAGATGAACTTATAAAAAATATCTTCCATGCATGTATTGAATGACTTAGAGCATGTCTGGATGTTTCGCAGACAAAAGAAGGATATCCTGCTTGGAGATAAGTGTTGCCGGTCTCTTGAAGGATGCCTTTAAGGAGCCGGCAAAAATCTAAAATCAGACATTACTCTTTTCGATTGTAAATGTAGATCGTTTTAGATTTGTATATAAGGATTAAGAAAGTAGATTAAATAACCTTGTTACCCTTTATTTATTCTGCATTGGAAAAGATAACTCATTCATTTGTGAGAGTGCTAGTATTTATTAAACAAGGGTAAAACGGAAAAAAAAAGAAACAAATGCATAAAAGTTTGAGAATGACTTATATTTAGAGAATAGTTGAGGAGGCTAAAACGACCTATATTTGCAACCAGAGGGAGTATATATGAGTGTATTTACTGAAATAGACAATATATAATCGTACTTATTAACTTAGCATCTGTATTCGGCGCACAGTGTACCGAAAATAGGTACACCGTGTACCAAAAAGTTATTTTCGACACACGGTGTGCCGAATACGGCACTGTTTCCCGTATTAGGCACATCGTATACCGAAAATAGACTGTATTCGGCACACGGTGTGCCAAATACGGGCAGCAGTGCCGTATTCGGCACACCGTGTGCCAAAAAACACCTTTTCGATACCGACATGACCGTGTACCAAAAAAGCAGACGCGACATGACCGTGTACAAAAAAAGTGTTTTTCGGCACACGGTGTGCCGAATATGGTACTGTTGCCCGTATTCGGTACACTGTGTGTCGAAAATAGCTTTTTCGGTACACGATGTACCAAAAATTCATTTTTATACACCGTGTGCCGAATACGAATGCTAAATTAATAAAAACAACCACACATTATCTATTTCAGCAAATACGCTCAGACATATTGTCTAATTTTGAATTGGCCTCGAGGAGCCAGGTTAGTTCCCTTGTGTATTTTCTCTCCAGAAGTAGTATTCATAAATATTGCCTGATCACAAGCATTGTGTTGGCATTTAGATTTTTTTTTCCTCTGAGCAACTGAATTGTTTCTTGCATAGTTTAAATCGCTCTTGACTGAGCATGATAAGTTTGATGATTTCTTCTGAGTCACTTTTGTTGTAAGTATGCGTTTTATTTTTGTGCAGTTATAATAATTGATATGTTTTTTGATGCTATTTTACTGCATAGGCATTTCTGTTGTACTATGTAGGCATATTTATACTATGGTGGAGGCCAAACTATACTATTACTTAATCAATAGGATGTCACATCGTTGAAAATGAGCGGTGCATGTTAGCTGTACTGAAAATGGTGCAAATTAGTTGTAATCAATACCTAGAAGTTTAAAAAAATCGAACTTTGCTCATCCATAGTTGATGCTATAATCTACATTAACACAAAATTTCAAATTCCAATTCAATTTTTTTTGGGGAGATATAAAAATGACAAATTGTAGGTGCACTTGCAATGAAGGACAAAATTGTCATCTAATACAAGTGCACCTGCAATTCGTCATCTTTTTGTATCTTTCAAATGGAATAAGTTGGAACTTGAAATTTTACATGTATACATTACATAACCTCACCTATATCTTTGCAAAGTTTCAAATCTTTTGAAAGCTTCTATGTACGTGTTTTGATGAATTTGCACCATTTTCAATATTTGGAGAATTTTCAACTGAGATGCTCCCGGAAATGAGACCATGGATCCGTTCAACTAGCAGTAGCATCCATAAAGAACTGTGCACTTTACTTTCTAGTCTTGATCATTGTCTAATCTAAATGTGGGAAAGCGGGCATGATTTCATTGTTTAGGTGGTAGCTTCATCTCCCATTTTCTAAGTGAATCCCATTTTATTTAATAAGACATATCGCCATACATTTACATGATAGTTTGAATTCTTGGTGACATGTATGAAATGAATTATTATTCCAATGTAGTGGATTGATAATTAGTTTTGATGAAGAAGTATTATTATTTGTTAGTATAAGCAACTTTATTTTGAAGAAGAAACAACATTTCATAAACTCTGAAGCAAACTTATTCGGGCAATTCAAGAAATTATGTCAGGAAAATTTACTAGTATGTTGAAGCAAAATTGCGTGAACTGTGAAGCAACATTCTTTTCTTATCCAATCACTGTCCATCAATTAAAGTAGTTCATAAATCCATAATATGTCTTTGTTCATACAAGAATATAAAAAATGGGAGGGATGAATGACATTTGCAGAACATATATAGACTTACATGATTTTTCTTTAATTTTTAGCTTTTTAATGGATGTTGAATTACAAATTGTTTAGATAGTAGATGGAAACCTGATTTTGTTAATGTTGTTTTTTCTATCAAAAGTAGCATTAACTTTCCTGGAAAGCATTATCGCCCTTGTCTGCTAATTCATAAATTGATTTGCTACATATTGCTTTACTTTCAAACAAATATTTTATTGAAATACTGAATTATGCAATTCTTTTATAGTACATTCAGTAACCCATTGTTACAATGATAACTCTGCATGTTCCCAACTTTCAGGCATAAGTTTTGTTGAGTGCAATGCATGGGCCAACAGAATTTCAAATTGGAAATCCATGCTGTAGTACAATGGACAAGGTGAATTGTTGTGAACCTCAGTGATGCAGAACTAGTGTTGGATATGACAAATGCAATTCTGGAGAACTAAATTTATCTAGAGAGAAACTAGTGAAAACACATGTTTTGTTATTTCGTTCAACATTAAACTAGTCTTGATCACTGTCTTATTCCTTTGGGCACTGGAAACTAGTGAAAATTAGATAATTGTTCTTAAAACAAATAAATGCTTTGGTATTTGTATGAATATGCCTATATAATGCTTTAAATGTGCCTAGTTGATACATCCAAATTGCTATTTATCGCAACCCAAGTATCTTTGCACTTTTTTGTGCTTAGCCAATTCATAATGTATTTATATGAATTTGCCTATGTAATGCTTTGAATTTGTCTCGAATTGCTTTTCGATTTGCCTATAGCTATCCTAATTTGCTTCTGAAAATTATTCTACCTTGCCTTCTCAAATCACATTGATTTGCCTTTCAAATCACACTTATTGGCTTTTTAGATTATGCTTATTTGCTGGCTCTAAATTTTCTGAATTGCTTTCAAGAAAGTCAACGTATTCAGCATTGATTTTTTATATTAATCTATCTACCCGACTGTGTGAGCGTGTGAGAGAGGAACTGAAGTGGTTGCACTGGAGAGGCCATCCCAGAGACTGCAGGTTCTATTGCATTTTTTGGTGTTACGAAAGGGTACTTGGCCAAAATAGTCTCATCCAAAAACTAAACTAAGTAATGATCTAAACTAACCCACTTTAGCCGCCTGAGAATCTGAGAGATAATCAGGGCAAAGACTAAAATGGCGGAAAATACGCCGGGGTTGGACCTCGGCCGCCCAAAATTATTACGCTTCAACCTACGTGTTAGCATAGACGCAGTCTCCAACTATCCATGTCTAGTCTGCTTATTACTTTTCCTTTTTTAATTTTTGTCAAAAGCTATTATCTTTCCTAATTATATATTAAAAAAAGCAATTAAACAATGACAAATAAAATATCATTTATGATAAATCTATCAATATTATCCTAGTATGATAAAGCTAAATTGAGATGACTTATCAATGACATCTCGTACAATGATGTGAGAGTAGTTTCATGATCCTAAAATTAACTTATGGGATCATTACTTCACGAAACAATAATCTCTTTCTCTCACCTCTGTCTCTCTCCACATCACTAAAACCATATGTGGCATTGAATGAGACAATCTATGAGACGGCTCATGTGTATCAATGTACTTGCCCTAAGCATCTTTCCACTCGCAACATTATGACTCACTTCGTTTTCTATTTGATACTTAATAGAATTTGTATGGTTCGAAATCTCAATCTTTGACATCAATATGCTTAAAATTATCAAAATGACAAATCTAAAAATTAAGTCAATGGATTTTGTCATCAAAAAGTGTTTATTATGTTAAATCTTTTATAAACATGTCAAATAAAAGAGAATGGATGTACCTTATTACCTACTAAACGTAGTGAATTCTATCCCTCCCTTTACGGACAAATTGTGACTTTTTGCAACTTGAGAATAGGTGGTGTAGCCTAGTTATATATTTTTTTTCTATACTAGTGGAAGCAGGGTAGAAGGGGCATTCTTCACTAAGATTTGGTGCCGACACGTGAAATTGGCATATAAATTAAGTGGATTTTTTTATTTTTTAGCTCTTTTCAAAAATATATTTTACAAATGGACTCTCTATGAAACTTTGTGCAGAAATGTACCCTTGGTTCGGCACCATAACCTCTAGCGCCGTTGGTCCACTGCACTGCTGAAGCATTAAGTTCCTAATGTGTGTTTTGGTAATTAATGGCAACTTACCTGTGGACTAACTTGGTCGTTTGAGATGTAAAAAGGTTAGTCCTTATGAAAATGAATGAGCTACATGAAGCACATGTAATGATTGGATGATGGCTAGCTCAAGTAAACGGTATAAAATAGGGCATTTTTCTTTTGCGAATCATAAGGCGATTAGAGAAGAAAAAGATTAGAGTTGATAAGATTAGATGATGTATTATTAAGAGGGATTGATGTTCATATTCTTGAACCATATAGAGTTGTCGCTCTGCTCAAACTTGTATTTTAGGCTAATGATGAATTCATTTTGAGAGAAATGGAAAAATCTAGCCCTATGTGAGTTCTATGTGCCCAACAATCTAACTGCCAAGGGTCGGCAGTCTGACCACCATCTACGCAAGGGCAAGGTTACCATGACTGACTGTCCAAAGGGGTCACAAGATAGTTCAAAGCTTTTTCACCAAGTAGTATGGTCTAGCGGTCTAACCGCTGGTCTACCGGTCTAACCGCCAGAGTGAATAGAGAGTTCAAAGTCTATGTTCTGGCTCGTGGTCTGACTATGGATAGTACTGGTCTAACTACCAGAGCGAATAGAGAGTTCAAAATCTCTATTCTGGCTCGCGGTCTGACCATGGGATAGTGGCGGTCTAACGGCCAAAGTGAACAGAGAGTTCAGAGTCTTTGTTCTAGCTTGCAATTTGACCATGGGACAGTGACGGTCTGACCGCTAGTTCAAAGGATGTTCAGAATCATAGCATTTAATGCTCTGTCATAGCCGTTGGGCTTGTGGTGGTATAATCGCCAGGTGTATTACGGTCTGACCACCAGGGACTCAGAGATGTCAGACTTCGTGTAACGGTTATATTTTGACAAATAGCCTATATATAGCCCCCTTACTGGTTCAAGGAGACTCTTTTGCTCATTTGGATTGCATACCCTTAAACCTTGAGTCTCCTCTCCTCTCTTTTGCACATTTTTTCATCTTTGAGAAGAGTAAGAGTTCTAGTGCATTGAATTAAGTGTTTGAGCTTTGTGGCACTGTTGATTCTTCAAGCAAGCTGTCACACCCGGTTTTAACGGACAAAATCAGATGCGGCTTATGTGTGCCCAGGATGTTTAACACACATAAAAACGTCACAACTGAAGTAACAAAAGCAATACTTTTATTAAATAATGTTATACTCTTACAGCAATTGACATATATTGTCTTCTATGAAGATATCTGTAGCGGAACAGAAGCACTGGTGCCCAACAACACCATAGGCAACCGACCGGGAGACACACGCCTAGAACGTCACAACCTTGTCTTGATAATCTTCAACATATTCACTCACTGAGCAGCAACACACATATCGCATGATGTAGGAAAAATAGCAAGTGTGAGCACATGACACGCTCAGCAAGTGTGGGAAAAATAATGATATGCAGGCTTATATCAAGAATAGGCTAACACATGGTATATTTGCGTAAATGCGAGTAATGAAAACATATTTGGACTCAAAAACATTAAGCAATTATTAAGTGAATGTAACCCATACAGTCCAACACCCAGCATACAAGGCTTCCTACCTTATATATCATAACCGTCTAGTACTCCCTATACTAACCAAAACCACAACTATATAGGAGTCCCTGTACCAGAACCACAACCACAACCATCTAGTACTCCCTGTACCAAAACCATAACCACAACCAAACCCATAACCACAACCCACTAATCATGTGAGGATCCAAGTCTCTCATAACCATGAGCACGACTGTTATAACGGTTTTACACTCTACAGAGGTTGTCCAGCTTTCCCCACAAGTCTGTAAATTCCATGTTGCCAGTGATGTGCCACCAAGAATCACTAAATGACATTTTTCACTAACCAGAGACTAATTCAATATGTGTCTTCCTACTAAGTTTCACCGTCAGGATTTACACAAGCTAAACTCCTAGCCAGAAGCCGCTTTTGTGCTAATACAACACACTGGATAGACTCTAACTAGTATGTCACACCTTACCCATATCAGCCTCGTAGTTGGTACGTTACTTCTTGGGATGTCGCTCCACGAACCAGTCCTTACTTAGGTTACTTGAGCAAACACTAAACCAACATCTTAACCATGACCACTATCACCAACATCCCTATGCTAAAGGCCTAAGGTTCCATGTTGCTAGACCATTAACAAATTAACCACCATTGTTGCATATGTTCATTAGTCAAGATTATGAAACTTCACAATATCCCAAAAATATGGCTAAGCAATCTACCCAACAAAAATACCTAACTATAAACCATCTAGGTTCCAAGGGACGACAAGGGAAAATCCTAACATAGATGACTACCCATCATATTGACACTGCATGCAATTTTGTAAAACAAAACATTTAAAAACATAGGTTCAAAATGATCGACGACACTTGCCTTTTACCCAATGCTGCTCAATGTTGTCGAAATCTTGGTCTTGAAGTCCCTCGAACTGCTTCAGAACGTTATTGATTAATCGTGAGAACTACCGACAAACAACACAAATAAAAACACTAAGAACAACATACCAAACATCATTAAAACACGTTAAAAATACCATGGTTGGTAGGGATGATTTTAGGAATATTTAGACATAAGAATCGCCTAAATCGGAGTTAAGATGAAAAGAGAACAGCTTTCAGGAGATGGATTAGGCTGAAAAGGAAAAACTAGTTTACTGGAGTTATCTTCCTATAGGAAAAGAGTTTATTGCACAATCACTGTGTCAGGCTTGACAACATTATTGTGCAAGATTCAAGAAGTGTAGGGCAGACTAGACTTCGCTGACTAGGCTAAGGAGAATGATAGGGCGCTGACTTGGCATGCTATGTAAGTAACATCTTGGATTAAAGAAGGGATACATTGAGATCTAGTATCGACCACCTATGATGGATCAAAAAGGCCGAATGTTGCATTTCTAGATTAAGGATACTACTAGTCACTCTATGTAGCGGTGGTAGTTCGGGTTTTGTCGGAGATGGCGATCGGGCACATGGCCACAGACATCAATGTCGGCTTTAGTGGTGTTTTAGTGAAACGAGGGAAGCATGGCATAGAATGCGGAAAGACTAACTCAGCGGTATGGTTGGTTTTGGAAAGGGTCATCCGAGGTAGCGGCAAAACAGCAATGACTGCTTCTAGGTTTGGTGGTGACCGCGAACAGATGCAAGAACGAAGACGCTCGCGTTCTCAGAGATTGGCTATGAAATTTATAAAACCGTTTGAACAAAGATGTTCATATATCCCAAGAACACAATGTTATGGCATAGTTTTGGGTATATCATCCACTGAGAGGAAGAACGATCAGCAGAGATGAGACGGGTAATGGTTGCGACATGCTATGGTTGGCAATGGCGTCCTAGTCGTGTCATTGTAAAAATGGGGATGGGCTCCTAGGGTCACGTAGAAGACTCAATGGGACACGCCGTGACGCGGTTGGTGCATCCATACGGCTTTTGGATTGACGGTGCGCGCGCAGAACGCGTCCAAAAACCGGACAGCGGGTATGATGGTTTGGCTACTCTACTAGCCGACCTGGTTGGTGAGGCGTGGGGAACATCATGGGACATGCACCAGTGAAAGGGCTTGGTGATTTGACCTCTGGTCGGTCGGGAACGTCGATGCCAATCGGCTACAGTGCGGCTGTCCACGACGGCGAAGACCAAGGCAGTATAGATCGGGCTTTGGCCGAGACTAGGGATTGGCTAGGGACTTAGTATGATGCTAAAATAGTAGTAAAGGAGGAGAAGAAGGGGTCCTCACCTTACTTTTATGGTCGAGGAAGGAGGATTCGAGGAGAAGACGACCTAGTGCATCACGGATGGTGGCGGCGGCGGCTCCGGCGAACGGTGGCGCTCCGGCAATGCATGGGCATGGTAGCAGTGACTTCTAGGGCTTGGGGGCATGGAATAAGGGTAGGAGAGGATATTCAACTCATATTTATAGGGTTAGGGGTGGCTTGTTGAGGTGGAGTCCAAACCGAACACGAATCGGATTCGAGTTTGAGTCGTTTACGATTTCCTTTTTCGCAGATCTGTATTCCGATGATGATATCTCCATTTTCTGGACTCCAAATTGGACGTTTCTTGATTCTAAATTGTAGTAATCAAAAAGATCTACAACTTTGATAGTCATTTGAACTTCTGAAAACATCATCTTGATTTCAATAAATGCATCACAAGATAAATTATTTGAACTCAGACTTATCTGCACAGCACTGATTTCGGGGGCCATAACTCCTAGCTCCATTATCAAAAAGAGGACTTCCATAGGTTCAAATAAAAGCTCTTGACGATACCTACAACTTTGGTATTGTCAAGATTTGCATTTGAGGCCGTTTTGAACTCCGAAACGTCATGCGAAAATGAGGCTGTCCAAGACTACGTGAAAATTTACAGATTTTGTGGATCCTTTGTTGGGCCACCTAGAAGACTTGGCTAAGGGTTTGGACTTGAGCAAGAATGACTCCAAAGACACTTTAGGCATATCTAGAGTTTAGAAAAGAAACTTATGTAGAGAAATTTGAATAGGGTTTGAATTTTAATTGGGTTTGGAGTGAATTTAAGAGAAACAAAAAAGATGAGGTTGAACAAGAATAGGAGTAGATAAGGAATTTGAATTTGGATTTGGGTAGGCTTTGAGAAATAGGAGAGATTGATTTTAAACAAGGATTTGAATAAGATTTGAATTGAGCTGGAGAAGGATCAGGTATGACCAAGGATTGAATAGATGATGAATTCAAGGATTTTGAATTCCAACCATTAAGATCCTTAACTTATTCACTACTGAGTTTTGTAAAAACCTTTTCAAAATCTTTTTCACTCAAAACACCAAAGAGAAAGAAAAGAAAAAGAACTCTAATGCATTTACCTAGCTCCTAACAAAACTCAGCATGCAATGCACACAAAATAATAACTTATATTGATTGATTGATTAAAAAATAGGTTTTAAACCTATACTACTGGTGAGCTATTTAATAATCTTGGAAAATTTTAGAAATTTGAGAAATCTGAAAATCTGGGTGTTACACAAGCATCATCGATTTGTTACTCTTGGAGTTTGCCATCCCCTAGACGGCTTGGAGGTGGTGAAATCGGTGATCTCTTCAAAGAAGATTGTGAAGAAGCCCCGGTGGTGATTGTGACAGGTATTGTGCCCACCTTGCCGGAGAGGTAAAATGTAACTCTAGTGAAAAGAATATTGAGTAGTTCATTATACTAGTCTGACTCAATCAAGTCCATCTCAGCGTGAGAATCGATGACTTGATAGAGGAGTGGTTAGTGACTTGAACTAAACATGGATTAGGGGTGACTGGCAAGTTATCGGTACCATGGGATAAAGATCATTTTCTCTCTTGTGCTATCCATTAAAGGCATCTACTTTCCTAGGAATTGAATTATTCTATGTCGACCTAGGATTGTAAATCCTCTCTTTATTTGACATAGTTTTGGTTATCTTATCTTGCTCTAGTGATCTTTAGCTATTATTTGCATGTTTTATTGATTGCTTGTCAATGAGTTTTTAAACCGCATATTCACCCCCCCCCCTTTAGTCGGTATTAGAGCCTATGACTCCTTTTATAGTAGATTTAATCATCCCTGAGTAGGATTATAGCTAGTGACACTCAAGTCAATGTGGGAAAGCTGCCGTTCTTTGAAGGTTCAAACTATGCCTATTGGAAGGCTAGATTTACTGTTTATCTTAAGTCTATGGGCGGTAAGCTATGGGACATTATAGGTAAAGATTTTGCTATTATTGATCCTTATAATCTTACCATTGAAGATAGAGAAAATACTCTTGCTAATGCTCAAGCTATTAATGTTCTCTATGGTGCTTTGGATCTCAATAAGTTCAACCGCATTTGCAAGCTTGAGACCGCTTATGAAATTTGGGAAAAGGCTCAAGGAGATTCATGAAGGGACAATATGGTTGAGGATGCAAAACTCTTTGTCTACAAAGGGTAACTTGAGAAATTTGTTATGCTACCAAATGAAAGCGTTATTGAAATATTCATCATTTGAACAACATAATAAATGTGATTAATGGGCTTGGTGTGGATGTATCCAATGTTGATTTTTCTTATAAATTTCTTAGAACTTCACCTAATAAATATGACATTATTGTGATTTTTCTTGTGAGATCAAATTTGAAGAATACAACTTCAATGGAGATCTTGAGTGAAATTCTCACTCATTATATTTTCAAGAGGTCACAAAAAGATCTTCACGATGATGCTACCGAAGTAAAGAAGAAAAATATTGCATTCAATACTCAAGCATCAAGAGATAAAAGTGATCATAAAGAGAGTAATGATGAAGATGATGATGAAGACATGACTCTAATTGAGAAGAGATTAAAGAAATTATTGAAAAAGAAAATATATCACGGTGGATATAGCAAAAATGGGCAATCATCCAAAAGGAGCCCCTTTGAAGAAAGAAGGTGTTTTAAGTGTGATGAGAAGGGACAAATTGTCACGAATTGAAAGAACAAAGAAGAGAGAAATATACTAAGAAAAAGAAGAAAAGCGACGGCAAGAAAGTCTTCAAGAAATTCTACAAGAAAAAGAAAGATGGTCAAGCATGCTATGTAGAATGAGATTCGGGTGCAAGGTCAAACTCCAATTCTGATGAAGAAAAGTCATCTCAAAATAGTCTTGTCTGTGTAGCCATCAAAGAGGCACCTTCACTCTTCTCCACATCTTTTTGTCTCATGGCAAAAGGTTACTCTAAGGTATCGTGTCATGAAGATGAATATTCATATGATGATCTTATCGAATTGATAAATGGTTTTGATGACTATATAAGCAAAGAGAGATCAAAGTTTAAAGAGTTGAAGACACTACTATAGAAATAGTCATCAGTGATGGCTCAAAAACGTCATCAGTGGTGGTTTTTGAACCGACACTGATTACTCGGCACTAATAATCTTTGATTATCAGCGCCAGTTCTATAACTGGCACTAATAATCAGTATCACTGCCAGTGGCACTATCAGTGCTGGTTCCTATCACCAACCGGTCCTGATACATATTACAAGGCCAAAAAAGCTCGCATTTTAGAAAGAAAAATGATTTCAGTGCGTATGCATGGAACCAATGAACTTGCTGATTTGCAAAGCACTGGCATCATATTACAAAATCGAATGCATCCAACAGATATATCAACATCATCATCCCAGAGAAATCACGCATCAAAAACACATCTAGCTTTCCATGTTTCACCTATGGCATTTCGCATAACCCAACATTAGAGCAGATTAGAGGCTCTGTACCTCCAAATATGATCTACCAATTCATCAACCAAACATGTTACACACGACAGATCGATGTGTACAATCCTCATGAATTCTCACTTCACCCACCAGGCCACCACAAACTTAGGGTCAAACCACATCACTAGCACAATTGAACAAATTCACACCAAAATAGAGTACTAGAGAACCCAAAAATCATCTGCAACAAACTCACCAATCCGTAGATTGGAGAGTGCAGTTAGGATGTAGTACTAGAAGAGCTAGACTGTGCGGCAAAATCTTTGGTTCAAAAAACGTGGAAACTAAGATTCACCACAAAGGAGCTGATACGAGAGCAATTGGTGACTATGGTAGCTCTGAAACCCATAAACCTGAAATTTTAGAACCACTATAACTAGTTAGTACTCGCACTAGACTAATTAACACACAGGAAAGTACAAAAGTCATGCATCCAAATACCCACCTCTCAGACAGCTTGGAAACTACTAGCTCCGTCAGATCCACTTGGGTAGCTTCTTAATGCATACACGAAGCAAGATCTCACCTTTCCAGGGTAGAGGTAATCATATACATCGAGCAACTGTGCTAGCTCGAGAATCGTGTAGCTATTCTCCTTGCCACCTAGGTTTACTAGGTTTATTACAGTAGCAAACTATCAATTGGGGAAAAGAATCGAGCAGTGAGCAGAGACAGAGAGGTGGGAGGGGAGGAAGAGTCACACTGGATGAGTACCGCTCGTGGGAGGGGACAGCGGTGGGGAGCAGAGGGTGAGGAGGTCGCAGGCAACACAAGCAGTGAATGCGTCGAGAGAGAGAGAGAGAGAGAGAGAGAGAGAGAGAGAGAGAGAGAGAGGGAGAGAGAGAGAGAGCTAAGTGCTCCATCGATGAGGTGTGAGGAGATAAGGTTGAGAGCTCGTACGCGGACTTTTTCACGAATGTGTTTTATGTCTATAAAGTTTCGAGTCTGGCTCAAAGAGTATCAGTGCCGGTCCTACTAACAAATCGGTACTGATAAAAATTATTAGTGCTGGCCATGTCTATGAACCATCACTAAAGTATCAGTGCTGGTTGTTAACTAGAACTGGTACTGATAATGAGTATCAGTGCCGGTTCAACCTAGCTCAATCATAGATTGAGCACAGAATGTTACAATCCAGCATTAATACTTCATCAGTGCCGCTTTGTGCCAAACTGGCACTGATAGGGCAGCACGGATGATTATTCAGTTATAGTAAGAGAAGATACACTTTTCTAAAAGAACCCTATGAGGAGCTAAAGACATCTGATGAGGGTCCAAAAGAAACTCATGAGATGCTTAAGGAAGCTTATGACTCTTTCATTGCTCATGAAACCAATAGAACCAAGGTACATATGAATATTTCTTGCAATATTCTTGATGACATGTCTAATTCATCTCTTATGAGTACATCTACCTCTTATGGTGATTTGCTTAGTTTGTCATCTTATCCTAAAGTTATTTTTTGCAATGATTCTTTGCTTGGTGAAAACTATGAGTTAAAGGAAAAGATCAAAAAACTAACTAATGACTTGGCAAGATGTTATGTTGGATAATCCAAGATTACAAAAAATTTGGATAGTCAAAGGTGAAGGTAATATGCCCTAGAGGCAATCATAGAGATGATTGTATCACACGTCTATGTTCATGTACTACCGAATAATGTGTTATTCCAAGAATGACTATCGTTTACATTGATTGACAAGTATGTAACTTATTCATGAAACTTTTTGTTTAGATCATGATGTTATTCTTAGTTGATCCCTGATCGCATATCATTGTGATGATACCTAAGACCGGCACATGTATTGATTGATGATCACGTTTCATGGATCATAGGTATAGAGATACCAGGTCAATAATATGAATATTTATGTTAGAGAACATGATGTTGGATAGACCCACCTTGAGATACTGCTAAGATTGTTATTTATTATATGCCATCAGTTGTTATCTCAAATGGTTTACCTGCAGGATCCTTAGACCTGAGATTGTCATTGATTCCCAGAATGTGTAGTGGCATACTTTGAAGCTGCCAAATGCTATTCCGTAACTGGGTAGTCATAAAGGTAGTTTTCAGGTTTGTTATGGAACATGTCGTGGGGTATGAGCAATCATGATGGAATTTGCCCCTCCTTGATAATGGGAGAGATATCTCTGGGCCCCTCGAGGTAGTTGGATTGAGAAAGTGCATGGATATGCCAATATGATTAAAGAGTTAATCATGATGAATCTACTATTTGATCGAGTGAATGGTTAAGCTATCACAAGGGTGGCATGTATCTCTCCTCGAGCTTGACTGGTATCGTGAGGCGAAGGGATCAGTGCATGTGTATATCAAGGTTCAGCTGATATGATCTTTTGTGTATACTCGGGAGTCAACATGTCCTGCTAGGGACCGCTATTGATTTCGGTTTGGAAAGGGTTTCCGAGTCGTAGCCATTTTTACATGAACCTAACAAAGGGTTTCCGAGTCGTAGCCATTTGTACATGAACTTAACGGGTCACACACTTAATGGGTTGCAACAAAACATGTGAATTGGATTCGTATATGGGTTTTGATTGAATTGTGATCCATGAGAAGTTAGAGTCCTAAAGGGCTTCCAACGTGGGAGCCCATTGGTGAGCTCTATATAAGGAGAGGTGTGGGTAGGGCGTGCTGTGGTTGAACCACTCAGAAACCCTAGCTGCAGCCTTCCACACGATCTCCCAAAACCCTAGTCGCACGTGCGGTGCTAGCACATCGGTGCTTGGCATTTCTACCCAATACGTGTGGATACCGTAGAGGCTCTACTGCTATTGTGGCGCTAATCTTCTCAGTGAGTTGAACGCGACATGTTCAGAACTGGTCGCTAACCGTGGGGAGTTGGTCGAGCATGACCATCTACTCGGAGTTGGTCGAGGAGCACGACTACCTACTCGGAGTTGGTCGAGGAGCATGACCACCTGTGTGGGGCTGGTCGTGGATCTGATCGAGAAGCTACTGGAGGATTTTGATGCGCATTATGTTGGATCAGTCTACTCCAACTCTTCTTCTGCTGCACTGCGCGTCGAGCGGTAACAATCTATGATCTCCTACTAGCATGATTTCCTGGGTGAATGCGGTAGAAATTTTTGTTTTAGGCTAATGTAGCATGCCCGTTCCCCAACAAAAGGTTCTCCATTAAGAAGGAAAGCCCTGTGTATATTCCGAAGAAGGGTAAGAAAGTTTTTATCCATAACAAAAACCACTTTGGTGAAGGGTAGCGGTTGTTGCACAGAATACAAGGAAAACAGGCATATTGAAAAAGATTGCAAATGCACTAAAGTTAATTCATATGCATCTTTTGATTCATGCTATGTTCTTAAGAAACTCTCAAATGAGACATCTTAGTATATTAATTTAGATTCCTAATGCATGTACAGAATCCTAAATCTTATATCTTCTTGAATTTGTCCATTCATTGATGAAATCATGAACACTTCCTTTAACAACTAGGATTTGGTACTTCTTTCTTAAATCCATTAAAGGTAGGTGACTGAGCTTGGAACTATATAGTATTTAGTCTCGAGGGTGAGAAGCCCTTGGGGAGCATTGGGAAAGAATGTGGTTATGGTACTCGCCAATGGCAAAGAAACATAGAGTTGCCTGCCTTACTGTCATAATCTTGTGCATCTGATGAAGAGTTTGTTGCCTCAAGTTATCAGCCTAGAAATTACACGTATAGTTTTAGCACATGTTGCAGGAACATTATTCGTAGCATCTCTATTAATCGAAGCAATTACTACTAATAAACACTACATGAAAAATGGACAAAGGAGACACACATAAGTGACGGGTCATTACACGACCCATCACTTATGCCGCCTCAGGTTGGGACTGGGTATTTACCCATCACAGATAACAGGTAATATGTGACAAGTCATAATATTACCCGTCACCCTGCACCAGTCATAAGTGACGGGTCATGTTACAATCCGTCACTTATAACTTGGCAAAGGTGACGGGTCTCTCTGGGCCAGTCATAAGTGACGGGTCATAATATGACCCGTCACTTATAACAAATAATAAGTGATGGGTATTATTATCACCCATCACTTATTACTTGGATCTATTTTAAGACCTAGCTAGCCACTGTGCGGGTGAACAGTTACTCAACAGTTTCGCTCGCACAGTGCTGGCAATTTTCACCTGATACGCTAGAGATTTTCTAATATCTTGTAGATTTGAAGTTTGAATTGGTGCTAGGTCTTTCAAGGTTTGCATATCACCCTTTCCTCCTCCTCTAATACCTATTTGGTAAATATGTTGTGCTTTGAGTTGTAATCAACCATTTTGCATCTCTATCCAAAATCTTAGTACAAGTGAGTTGTATTTATGTTAGATTTGATACTAGGTTTTCCCACTCTATCACGAGATGCCACAGATCTAGTGGTAGGGAATTTTTAATCGTATGCTTAACCACAAAATTAAGGTAATTGTTAATGAAGAATGAATATTTTTACATTAATTATAGATGACAGACATAAGTTGGATGTACCCCGAGACCCAGACTTGTCCGGAGTACCTAAGCGGGGTGAAGCATTTCATGAATGCTGCCTTGGTGGATATGAGAGATCGTGGTAAAACAGCAATGTATTATCCATGTCGCTACTACAGGAATGAAAAGAAGTTCCCAAAACCAGATAATAGCCATGCACACTTTGTCATACATGGATTTAAAAAGAATTATACATGTTGGAACAAACTTGGCGAGGAAGGACTTAATGAGAGAGAGATGGATCGGGCCCTCCATACCGATAGTGTGGATCAAGGACTTACACCCGGTGAAATAGATCATCATCTCAGGGATGAGAACATATTAGGTTTGAATGATAATGATCTTGAGGATTTTGTGGAGATTGTGGACCAGATGGTGCGGGATGTCGAGTGGCACGATGAGTATAATAATGGTGAGTTTGCTAAATTTCAGGAATTTGTGCGGGATTTCAACACACCCTTTTATCGCAACTGTAAGGAGAAGTACACGAGGATATTTGGGAACCTAAAGCTTCTACAGCTAAAGGCAACCCATGGTTGGATTGATAAGAGTTTTGAAGCATTGCTGGATCTGCTAAGGGACATGCTACCGGAGGGTAACTTGATGCCCAAGGGCGTCTATGACGCGAAGAAGATAATTTGTCCTATAGGACTATAAATAGAAAAAATAAATGCATGTAAGCAGAATTGTATCTTGTTTCATGGAGAGTATGCAGAGCTGGATCAATGCCCGTGTGTGGAACCCATCGATATAAGCGTAGAAATTACAAGTATGGATTCACTAGTGTTGATCTCAAATATGTTGGATACAAGTCTAAACCCTTCGTACTCGCTAAACATGTTCACCAAGTCCTTTATGTGACTGACACAGAAAAGAAGAAACACCATGTTGTTCTCGCTGGGAAAAGATGCATCATCGGAGTTGCAAACATCATTGATGAGGAGGAGTTCAATCAATTCAATGAAATCCCCCCTTTTGCTACTGCAATCGTGCCACGTCTTTCGCCGACCGGGGAAGCTCCATACTTGCACTCCAACCATAACGAAGAGATCCATGTCAAGAAAGCACAAAAATGGTGAATTTGAATTTTAGTATCAAATATTAATATCAAGTTATTTGAATTTGTAATATTAATGTCAAATTTGGATTTTAGGTTTCAAGTTATTTGAATTTATAAAATGTGACGGATGATATTATTAACCTGTCACTTTTATAACTAATAGGTGATGGGTAAATAACATAACCCATCACCTATGACTTATATGTACAGGTCGAGTTGAAGTAATAGATGACGTATGATATTCTTAACCCATCACCTTTACTTACAATAAGTTACGGGTGATACTTATAAGTAACGGGTGACATTTATCACCCATCACCTATGACTTGTATGTATATAACCCTAGCTAGTTTTCGCATGCATTCACTCTCATTTTGCCTAAGTCTTTTTTCCTGCGCATGCTAGGGTTCGTTGTCGCCATCGTTGTCTACCGAGTCGGTCACCGTCGCCGCCAGTCCATCACCGTCGCCCCGAGCCCGTAACAGCCCTCTCCACCCCCGTCAGAGCCCCGCCAATCCTGAGTTTTAGTCCTTAGGTACGCTCTACTGCACGTGTGTGCTTGACTCTTCCTGGTGATCTTAATTCCATGCTTGTTGAGTTTAGAAGGATTGGTCATTTTCTTCTTGCGAAAATTTGCTTCCATTCTCTTTTAGTGCACCAGCAAAGAGCAAATTTTGAACTTGATTGAAGAGATCCTCAACTTAGATAGGTTCATATTGTAGTCCGAGATATTGGTCTCCTTCATACTTGTTTGCTGAGGATAGAACCATGTAAGCTACAATAGCTAATATTTGTTTTCCTTTTCATTTAGATGCATGGTTGCCTTTCATCGAAAGATGTCTGAATGTCCTTTGGTTGGCTCCAACTTGGTCTAGATTCATTTGAGGGGGTAGCCAATATTTGATGCTTTTAATTTTACCAGTTTAGGTGCTAAATATGCATAATAAGTGATGTTGTGGATAAAAGCTATGAGAAAGATCAATGTCATGAGTTGTCCATTGTCGACCATCCTCTATGTGGGGTTTTCCCTAAAATAATCACAATAGAACACACTAAAACTAAACTAGAGTGCTATGACTTCAAGTTGCAGTTCAGTTTTTGTTTTAATGCAATTCCTTGTTTCCAAGATTTATACAATTCTAGATAGAAGTTCAAATTTTGTAGGAAAAACATAACAGCTAAATTATTCAAAACATCAAATGGTATGAACATAAGTAATTTTCTCTAATATTATGTGTTTCCCTGTGAGATTAAAATAGGAGACCAACAAGTTTAAGAATTTGTTTGTGTGTGTACAACTTAAAGTTGAAAAGGATTTTCATCAATGGACAGATTTTGTAAGACAGCCCAATAAAATGGTCACGTGTAAATGGGAGGGTGCATTGTGAAGCTACAGAGCTTCATCATAAAATTATATTGTAAATTTTTTTATTCAGTGTGTGCTACGTCTTTCATTGTTTTCTTTTGTTTAATGTGTTTCATTTCTTTACAAAGTTACATCCTATTTTTCCTTCACTTGCAGGTTGTGATGCAGTCATTCATTTTGCAGTCACAACTCTATAGTAGCGTGAAGGACATAACACAAGTTGATAGAGACTTGGAGGTAATAATGATACATTTCATGTCTACGTTTTCCTTTGTGTTTTTTTATCATGCTAAAATGTTATTTTTTATCGTTAACTAAGTAGAGATCTGATATGATAACAACTAACAAATGGAACTCCAGATGCTAAAGAAATCATTTTCTTGGTTCATCATAATATTGAAAATTCAAGCGCTTCTTCATTTGCTATTTTGTCCAGTCTTAGATCTAGTTTGTTTAAGAGATCTAGTTTGTTTAAGTGAAGCACGGCCCACTCTTAGATCTCCATTTTTTCACTTACTATTTTGTCCAATCTGATGTGTGAAATTGCAAACCAAAGGCTCATTGAGCTGAGATTTGGAGGCATAATGAGTTAATTTTGATATTTTTATCCATATCTATGTGCCAAGTAGTTTTGGTTGGTTGAATCCATTTTTAGCTTCATCTGTTCTTTATGCCTGTTACTTTGCTTTTTCTTTCAAGAACTTGTTGCTTTGAATTTTTTGGAACATGTCGTTTTGTATTTAATACCGTCATTAAAATCAGAAACCTGCTTTTTCTCCCATCCACTGTTTATATATATGTGAACTCTGAGTCGGCTACCTATGATAGTTAATCTCTGAATAACCATGGCATGGCCCAACCACGATGATTCTTAGGATAGAAAGATTGCAAAGACCACAACTTCTTGATTCGGTTTATCTGTTTGTATTTTTCTGTCACCTCTTCTGAGCGATGACATCTTAAGGTGCAAGTTTATAGTAATATAAGTAGTTTGTAGTAACCTCGATTCCTTTTCTTTCCTCTTTTGATAATAGAATATACTACACTTGGTTTCCATGGAGAAGAAGAGGACTGTCACCCCTGAAAAACCAAAAGCGCAGAGGATACTAGCATTAGAGGCCGCCCCAGCACAAGATGGGACGGATAGGAGCCTAAGCCCGCACCTGTCGTCCTCCTTCGGCAGTGGTGAAAGCCAATATCATAGCCCGAGCCCTATTCCATGTGAGCAGGAGAGTAGACACTGGGCAAGTGACGAAGAATACAATCCCGCCGAAGAGGTATTGATATGAATCAATGCAGTTTATACTTGTTGAATGGAAGAATATTTTTTATTTATGTCAACTCCCCTTGTTTTCTCTCTAGATGGTGGAAGCACAGTATCCAAGCCAGACGGCTAGTACTAGTGCACGAGCCTGAAAGTCAAGGACACAAACACAGTGGCTAATGGACAAGGTTACTATCACGGGAATCGATGCTAACGGGCTACCTACGGATGAGAAGGACCTGAATAGATTTCGAAGGGTTGCGGGGCTCATTACTCGGAAGAGGGTGCTGATAACGACTAAGTTTGATGACCTCAGTGATGAGGCGAAGAGGGACTTGTTTGATAATGTCGTCAAGGAGTATCTGGAGTACCCTGGAAACATGAACGAGCATCAAATGATCGCCGTGACCAATGCAAAAATGAAAGCGATCGCGAAACTTCACCAAAGCTTTGAGAGCAAGCTTGTGAATTGGTACTTGGCTAAAGGGGTGGCACCCTTCGAGAGCTACAAGCACTTGAAAGAGAAAGATTGGGATGCTTTTGTGAAGATGAAGAACTCTAAGGAGTTCAAAATGGAGAGTGAGGAGAAGAAGTAGCTTCGAGCTAAGAACAAGCATAACCATAGGACCAACGCAGCCGAGTACACTAGGAAAAGGGCAAAATGGCAAGCAGAGGACGGAAAATTAGCCAGAGAATGCCACGAGAATCCTTGGTTCCAATTCCTGGGATGATCATGGTCATATTTGCATGCAAGGGGTGAGCTATCCGAATGCGGGGAAGTCACATTCAGAAGCAGTGAAACCCAGACAGACATAGAAAAAGTCAAAGAAAAGACAGCCGCAGCAAGCCAAGGTTCTTTCACCGGGATTAGGGAACATGATGTTCTCACAATGGCGCTGGGAAAACCGGAGCACCCAGGTCGAGTGCGAGGTGTATCAAGTTCCTAGGGCTAGAAATATGGCTTCTCCAAAGACATCAGGATGTACAAGAAGAGGAAGATGTCTGCAGTGGATGTGGGTGTAATTACATGGGACATCATCTAGAAAGTTTACGCAAGCATCATAGGGCAGCTTGCATCACAGGGAATACAGATTTCCATGCCATAGGAAGCTAGCCCTAGAGCTGCAGAAAAGAGTAGATGCGCCTCCAAGGAGGTCGAGCAACAAGTAGCTGCTGTCGTGACTAAGCCAGATATGATTGACCTGCTAGAAGGGCCCACACCCTGCAGCCTTATAATCAGGTCTGGCGGGTATGACATCAAGGTTGCAAGGAGCCATATGCTTCAAGGTGTCTGTATCTTACATACGGTCCTGATATGTGCAGGCTATGTCATGGTTATGGAGGACATGGTAGATAGTAATGCCACTGATCACGGGCGACATCGTGGTCTTCACTGCCTTCTCCTCCTCCACAAAAACCAGCTTCACTGTCTTCTCCTCATCCGGTAGCCTCGCATATAGACCCAATTTCGTCTCACCTAGAGAGCCCAAAGAAGACAAAAAGAAGGTTGGGAAGAAGGGCTCTAAGAAGCACGTGCCAGATATGTCAAAAGCCATTGTATCGGTGAAGAAGGCCACGAACACTGGAGCAGTGTGGACTAGTGCCAACATGAAATTTGAACATGGTAAGCCCATGATGACGGTAGATGGCCTGCCAACATGAAATTTGAACATGGTAAGTGTATGATGATGGTAGATGGCCTAGCAAGGGTGGGACAAGCATGTATCAACCTGCATAATTACTACATGCAGGCTTATAGAGATAGCAATGTCACATCCATAGTCGTATAGTACAAATGATGACACTTAAGTAAAGATGACGGCTACTTCATTGTGGGTTTCAATGACTTATACGACCTCTTCAACCTTGATGGCCTAGATGTATAGTTATTATGGGTCTTCACATTGTAAGTCCCTTGAAACTAGATATTCATTAATTAATACCACTAAGTCTTGAATCTAACTATAATCTTATTTGTAGACACTTGATGAAAGAAACAAAGAAGAACAAGGACTCTATCGCATTTCTTGACCCTGAGGCCATTACAATATCAATCATCCAACTTCACCCCGACTTCGTTATGGACCAATTGGTCAAGGCAATGCAACAATATTCCAAAATGCACTACCTGTTGGGTGCCCACAACACCGGTGGCCATTTGATCTTACTGGTTATTTGCCTCAAGTGAAACTTGGTGTGGTACCTCAACTCGTCAAGACTAGAAGGACGAAAAGGCAAATTTGGAGAGCGTGATTACAACGCTGTAAAAGGACTCCTAGATGCATAAGTTATGCCTAGCTTAATTTACATATTTAACTTTTCTACATTCAAATGCTCCCTAATCGATCCCTCTTTGTGCAGGGTTTTTGATAAGTACCCTCGAGTTCAACCTGACTACAATGAGAAAGACGGCCGCAGACTGACACACAAGACCAGGTTCATGGTAAGTGTTACCTAAAAAATTAACAAATGCTCTTTGTTGCTATTTTTTCCTTTTGATCTAACACTAAATTATCTATTCAGCAGTGCCACCAACAACCACCGGGCAACGCCGGCGGATTCTATGTTGCATAGAGCATGCTCCTCACGCTCCGCATAAAGGATCTCAAATCCCTCAGTGTAAGTTCAATACGAGATGATTCATAACTAATTTCAATAATTAGTTTAATGTACATGACATCGGTTAGTTTAATGTACATGACATCGGTTACGTGTCAAATTATGCTAGGAATTTAACGCTTTTTTTTTACAACAGTGCAATCCCGGAGATTTAACGACAGATCACCGAGTTCGTGGTGTCTAAAGTCATCAGCCCACACGGTGAGTTCCACTATAGAATCCCTAGTTTGTGATGTCTTGTGTAATATGAGTTGATCGGAACTTTGTAACATTTGTAATTCTGTAATGAATAGATTGGAACTTTGTACCCTTTGCGATTCTATGACGAAGTGAGTTCTTATATAAGTGCATTTGTCGTTATGAATTTAGATGCATTGTTGTTGTTTGCAGGGAGAAAACGGCTGCCAAATCCTAGCTACGCTCCAGGATGCAGCCAGGAAACAGGCCAATCCAGCAGGACACCATAAACATAAGTGACAGGTAACTTAGATTACTCATCACTTATATATTCCCCCCAGCACATGTGTAATAGACATAAGTGATGGATAACCTTCTTACCTGTCACTTATATTAGGACATAAGTGACGGATGAAGAGTTTAACCATCACTGATGTCTGCCACCAAAGCACATGGGAGACGCTCAAAGGTGATAGGTCAAGGTTATGACCTGTCACTGATGACCTCATTGGTAACGGGTCCTTACCCATCATCAATGACTAGTCACCAGTGGTGTGTTCAAGGTGACGGATACAGGACCCGTCACCTATGATGGGTATGACTCATCACCCATGTTTATTTTCACATAGTGCAATAAACTTGTTTCCCTTACTCCATGTTACATTATTCAGATGCATTCCAAAAGGGCATCTTTCTACAATGCAGAGACATCAGACATCAACATTTATAAATGTTTTTTGAAGGGTTTAACAATAGAGGAAACCCCTACTGTGAACGATAAATTAAAAAAGATAAAATTGTACAAAGCCAATAGCTCAAAAAGGAGGGGGGAGACCCAAGCTATACAAGGAAGCAAAAGCTCAAAAAAGAAAGAAGAGAAAGAGAGAGCAGAAAAGCTAGCTAAAAGATGAAATCCAATCAAATATCTTAGGCCTTTTGTCATCTTTAAATCTGTGGGTTTGAAGCAGAGTTTCCTCCTTGAAGTTCTTTTGCCAAAGTTGAAAACTTGGCATTTTGTGCTCAAAGATGACTGCATTTCGTTGCTTCCAAATCTGCCAAGCTCCAATAATGAAAGCTTCCATAAAAAAGGAAGGGATGAAGTCTTCTTTGGCCTTTTTCATCATGTCAAAGAAAGGTTTGGTAAAATCCCAAGCAATGCCAATGAGGTTCCAACATCTTCTGTTGAAATGACATTCAAAGAAAAGATGAAAGGCCATTTCTTCGACTTGGAGTCTTCACAAGACACAATTGTAATTATCATTTTCTACTTTGAAATTCTTCCTTTTGAGTAGATTCCTTGTATTAAGTCTATCTATCAATAGCAACCCAAAGAAAACTCTTAGCTTGTTGCTGCATTTAGAATCCCAAATCCTTTTGAAGGGTTGCATAGTGCCAGACATCTTTCTCATTTTCTTGTATCTGTATCTGTAGAATGAGCTCTTGTAGCTTAAGATATTCTTCATATGCTTGAGATGATAGTGGAGTATGAAACTGCCTTTCAATGTTTTTGTTGATCAGAAATTCAGCAACCAAAATGTTCTTATTTTTTTAGTAGGAAAACAATCTCGTAAATTTTCCTTCCAACAGGTGATCATTCCAATATCTAACCAAAATAGGACAAGCTTTCCATTTCCCATGGAACATGTGGCTATTCCTCTGAATAAATCACTAAGCTTCAAGACATTTTCCACCAAAATGAACCCTTTTTAGTGGCAGCATGGAGCACTTGCCCATTTTGATAATAAGTTCCCCAAATCAGTTTGACCTAGGGCAAATCCTTTTGATTGTAGAACTTATCCAGGTGTTTGAGAAGTAAGGCTACATTTTGATTTCTGAGGTTTACAACACCAAGACTACGCTTAGATTTAGGCTTGGTCACCTTTTTCCATGCAACTAGAGGCTTGTATTTCGCATTGACATCAGATCCCCTCCATACACAATGTCTTCTTGCCCTATCAATATACTCAATTACTGCAAGTGGGATCTCCAAAGTGCACATCATGTATGTAGGAAGGGAGGAAATGACTGAATTGGTGAGTTGCAGTCTACTAGCATGAGTGAGTACATTGGAAGTAGAGTTGAGTCTTCTCTCAGTATGATTCATAAGTGGAGCATAGTCTTCAACTTACGGTTTTGTGGATCCAAGAGGCAGCCCCAAATATGTGAAAGGAATGGTAACTAGTTTGCATCCAAATACACCTGCCATACATTCAGCTTTCTCTTGACTAAAATTTAATGGTATTAGACAACATTTTGCATAATTAATTTTGAGCCCAGATGATTGAGAGAAGGTCTCAAGCAGGGCTTTTAGGCAAAATAACTCCTTTTGTGAAGCCTTTAGAAATAAAATTGTATCGTTAGCATATTGAATTATGGGGAAATCATTTGAGTTAATCGAGGGGATTGGAAAGCTAAGAAGACCTTTCTCATGTCCCTTGTTAATCACACATTGAAGAAATTCAGCCGCCAAAACAAAAAGGAGAGATGACAAAGGATCCCCCTGTCGCACCCCTCTTTTGCAGTGGAAGAATTTCCCCGGAACCCCATTGAGAAGAATAGTAGAGGAGCCAGAATGTAGGATCTTTTGAATTCAATCCATCCATTTCTCATTGAAATCCAGATGGTGTAATATGTCCAAGATGCCATGTTCAACAGTATCAAAAGCCTTTTCAAAATCCAACTTCAGAACAACGATCTCCCATTTGGAGTGCTGACATTGATATAAATATTCAAAAGCCCAGGCCAAACAATCTTGAATAGTTCTATTTTTTATGAAACTATATTGGTTTTGATGAATGATAGGGATGATGATTGCTTGCAACTTGTTTGCCATCAACTTAGTGAGTAATTTGAGGGTATAATTCATTAGAGTTTGGTCTGAAATCATTAATCCCAACTGGGTTGTTGTTTTTTGGAATGAGGGTGATGAAAGAATTATTGATGGTCTGAAGACTAAGATTTCCATTGAAGAAATCATTACATAAAGTATAGAAGTCATCCTTGATGATATGCCAACATCTTTTGAGAAAGAGACCATTAAACCCATCAGGGCCGGGTGATTTGTCATTGGGCATTTGAAGGACCAATCTGTCAATTTCTTCCTTACTGAAAGGATCAGAAAGATGCTCTAAATTTTCATGCTTCCTCACAAGATCATCCAAATTAAATGCATTACTGGATTAGTAGATATCCCCATTCTAGTTCTATAAGCTTCAAAAAGAGTGGTTACTTTTTCCATGTGTTCAAAAACATTTCTCCCATCTTGAGTTTCCAAACATGTGATTGTATTGTGTCTAAATCTATCTGTGGTAGCAGCATGGAAGAATTTGGTACTTTCATCTCCAAATTTTGTCCATCTGATAGTGTATCTATTCTTCCAATATTCTTTTTTGTAATGCAATAATCTGATGATGTGGCTCTTGAGTATTGATCTAAAATTCCTTTCTTGAATGTAGAAAGGCCTCTGCTCTTCTAGTTTGTCCAAAATTTCCAAAACCATATTGCAATGTTTTATTAGATTGTTTAGTTTAGAGATGCCCTTGCTCCAATTTTTCAGAGCTCTTCTCAGGATTTTGAATTTATCTAAGATTTTAGATGCACTAGTATTGGACTTGACCTTAGAAAACCAGACACTTTCCACAATATCAAAAAACCCTGGATGATCAATCCAAAAAATTTCAAATCTGAAAGTCTTTGAGTTTGGAATAGAAGTGCCTACCTGAGCCACACATGGAATATGATCAGAAACCGGTTTTGCTAGAGGAAGTAAAAGAGTATTTGGAGAATCAGAAGACCAGTTGATCGAGGTAAAGCACCAATCTAGTTGTTCCAACAAGGGATTCTCTTACATATTACTCCAGGTAAACTTTCTTCCTTTGAGAGGAATTTCTAACAGACCTAACTTACTGATAATTTCATTGAATGTAAAAATATCATTCAGATTGCCTCCCTATCTATTTCTATCAGTCAAAGCTCTATAAAAGTTGAAGTCCCCAATAAACATCCAATTGTGAGAATCGTCAATACTGAGGTTATTAATCCAATAAACAAAGTCATCCCTTTCTGGACCTTGACAAGGACCATAAACAGTAGTAAGAGTCCAGTTTGAACCATTTTTCTTTGAGGTGAAATTCACAATGATGGCAAAATTTAAGACGTCAATAACAACACCACTGAAGATAGAGCTATTCCAGCCCATGAGAATGCCACCCGAGGCACCCTCTGAGGGAGAAAAGGCAAATTTGTCAAAATTTTTAGGGGCTAGCTTCCTGATGAAGTGATCAAAGCTCACTCTTTTTGTTTCTTGAATACAATAAATAGCACAGGCACTTTCCTCTATTTTGGACTTGACCGCATTGTATCTGTCATCTTGATTGATGCCTCTGATATTCCAATTCAAAATATTCCAACTTCTTTTTGTTTGATTAACCATTAAAATTATTGGTCCAGAATAGACCAGAAGCTTAAACCAAATCAAAAGGATCATCACAGGAATCATAATCCAGACCAAAGAAGATATTGAAAAAACCATACAAGAACATCTCAGGCCATAGTGAAGAAAGTTGATCTTAAACCGATAAAAGGTAGAGTGCACATCTAGGGCAAAAGAAAAATCAATAGGACCAAAGTTCAAGATTCTAACATTAGAGCCACCACTTAAGCTGACAAAGTACTTAATACAGCACAAAAAGACAGGGCATTCCCTGCTGAACACAAAGTAGTTCATTGATTTATCCATTACTATCCATGTCTGTAAGCTGGATGCTGCTCCCTTCAGCTATGTTCTTTCCTTGATAATTTCGCATGTGCAGCTCTTCCCTTGTTGCCTCTTCCATTCTTGCCAGGAGCAGCTCCGAAGTCACCTCCGAAGGAGATAGACTTCATCTCTGTAAGGCCACCAATTGTATTTGAACAACCGAGATTTCAATGTAAATGAGCCCCATTTTTTTAAAGTCATCTAAAGTAGCAAGCCTGGGAAATTTAATTGCAGAATTGAAACTTGTAGAAAGGGAGTAACCAGCAAGGAGGCTACTATTGGTGACTTTCCTAGATTTAGACCTGCTCCTTGTAGTCTTCCACTGACTCTTCTCAGCCTGACCTATCTTGTATCCATCCAACTTATTCTGAATTCTTTTGCTTCTTCTCAGACTCTTGTCAGAAAATAGGGCAACTCTCTTTCTAGCCCTAGATATATCAGCTCTCTTTGATGCCACTTCTGCCTGAATATACTCTTCTATTGATTCTGGAAAGATCACTTCTTCAGTTGTATTATTTTAGTTTATATTCTTCTTGCTTTTGTATCCCTTTCTGCATTACACCCTGGTGATTGTAGGCTTATATGAGTATTTATCACTACAAGTGTCCCTTGCATGTGAGGATTTGAGAGTTTCATTCCAAGTCAATAGCAGAGGAGAACTAGTGACTGCTCTAGAGTGTGAGGACCACTCCAAGTAGTAATCCTGATTAAGAAGCAAGTTTTGTACTTCAACTATCAGTGCAGGAAACAGAGAAGATGCATGCTAGTTTAAGGAAGGCAAAAAAACACTTCCTACACTATTATCTCCACCAATTTTGATATGAATGATATATGCTAGGATTGGCAAGGTGAATATGTATCTGGCGCTGCTTTGAGGCTATTGCATGTACCTTTCCATGGCTTTCTTCAGGTTCTCTGCCATGAAGTTGGAGATTGCTTCCAAGTTAGCATTCAGCTGGATATCAATGTTCTGAGGCTCTGTCAATCTGCTTGAAAACTGATGTAGAACGGGTCCTTAAAGTCTATTGTGCCTGTCAGCAACCAAAGAACCTACCACAAGTTCCTAGGTATTCAGAGGTTCCCCACCACTAACAACACCAGCAACTTGCACAAAAGAGGAAGCAGCACAAGATGATTCCTGGTTAACAGAACCAAATTCAGAAAATTCATCCACCTGCAACTGTTCACCCAGATTCTGATTTCCCTCAAGACAAACCATTTGATCAGCTATTTAAGTAGCCATTGTTGGTTCTCCTAGTAAGACGGGACCCTCATAGGGATGAGGATTGCCATTGTTCGCAGGTGGGTCATCTTCATCGGGAGGCAAAAGATCTGCTATCTCAGTATTAAGAATTGTTGGCACGAGAGGATGTCTTGCGTGAACAGAGTACGACAAGAGCCTCTTCTAACGAGGAAGCTCAAGCTTCGGGATAGCAGTCAGCTAAGAGGAGAGAGCAAGAGAAGGGGTGTGTCTATGATGGATCTAAGAACACAAGAGATTTTACCAGGTTCGGGCCTCCTGGTCGGATAACAACCCTACGTCTGGTGCTTTTGCTTATGGTGTGTATCAATTGGTTACAAGAGGAGTTTCTACATCTGATCAGAGGAGAAAAATCCTTCCCTGGGGGTCCCCCTTCCCAGATGACCACGACCCCCTATTTATAGGGTGTACGTAGCTTAGTGTACAAGTTATCACGATGTACTAATATCTAGGACCTGACCGAATTACCGTGCCTTATCCTAGATAACTACTTTTTACCCTACATAGAAGATAAATATCTATTGTGGTAACTATTGTGGTGCCTGCCCCCTGAGTGGTGAGCCGGTTGCCAATTGTAGCCCGGCGTCGCTCTGTCGGGGCTGTCAGGATGACTTTCATTGCGTCGGGGTGTCAGGATAAGCACCATCTGTACCGGCATTAATCGCCTGTCACCTCACGTCAGGTCAGCTGTTGGGGGTGTCCTTTCTTCCCTGATATTATCTCACGAGGTCGATTGCATCTTTAGGCTCTGGAAGGCCACATGGGCACCGGAGGGGTGGCCTAAAGGGGTCTGCAACCTCCTGGGGCCCAGCCTCCTACTGGGAGTCTGGAGGCCGAAGGCTTTGGAGGGACTTGTTGTAGCTTTGAGTCTTCAGAAGGCCACGTACGTGCCGGAGGGGTGGCTCAAAGGGGTCCACAGCCTCTGGGGGCCAGGCCTCCTGCTGGGAGTCCGGAGGCCGAAGGCTCTAGAGAGACCTCTGATAGCGATCGTCAACCAGTATCCTCAGGCTGGTCTATTTTCCCCCAACAGTACCCTCTCATCCACTAGTTCCAAGGTTTTGAGGGGAGAACGGATGCATGATGAATTAGCTCCAGCCTCTTTGAAGTCTGGATGTCTCAAACGGCCTCCCATCCTCAAAAAATCTCTCAGCGATAACCACACATGATGGCGGCGAGGTTTGACAGAGCAGAGGCTTGACGAAGCGTCGCGGTGAAGCTGAAGGAGAAGTCGTCGGTGAAGTTGAGAGGCACGTTGGAGGCAGAGTCGTCCGGAGCCTGCGGTGATGGAGCCGGAGATGGAGTCAACGACGGGGTTGATGACGAGGCCAAGGTGGCGAAGTCGATGACAGGGATGCAGGAGGCAGCCCGCTGCCCCCTCAGTGGTAGATGCGGAAGCAAAGTAGTCAGCAAAGCTAAGGGGCATAACGGTGGTGAAGCCGATGACGAGGCTACGGGAGGTAGCCCGTTACCTCCTCAGCGGTAGATGTTGGAAGCGGAATCATCAGCGAAGCTGAGAGGCGTGGCGAAGGCGGATCCATCTGGAGCCCCTAGCGGTGGAGAGCCGGAGGCGAAGTCGACGACATAGCTGCAGGAGGAAGCCCGCTACCCCCTCAGTGGTAGATGCCGGAAGTAGAGTCATTGACGAAGCTGAGGGGCATAATGGAGGTGGAGCCGATGACGAGGCTGCAAGAGGCAGCCCGTTACCTCCTCAGCGGTAGATGCTAGAAGCGGAGTCATCGGCGAAGCTGAGAGGCATGATGAAGGTGGATCCATTCGAAGCCCCCGACGGCGGAGAGCCGGAGGTGAAGTTAACAACGAGGCTGTGGGAGGCAGCTCGTTATCCCCTCAGCGGTAGATGCCATAAGTAGAGTCATTGGCGAAGCTGAGGGGCGTAACGGAGGTGAAGCCGATGACGAGGCTGCGGGAGGTAGCCCATTACCCCCTCAGCGGTAGATGCCAGAAGCGGAGTCATCGGCGAAGCTGAGGTGCATGACGAAGGCGGATCCATCCGTAGCCCCCGGCGGCAGAGAGCCAGAGGCGAAGTCGACGATGGGGCTGTGGGAGGCGGCCCATTACCCCCTCAGTGGTAGATGCTGGAAGTAGAGTCATTGGCGAAGCTGAGCGACGTAAAGGAGGCAACCCGTAATGAGCCGTCTGGAGCCCCGACGGCAGAGAGCTGGAGGCGAAGTCGACGATGGGGCTACAGGAAGCAGCCCGTTACCCCTTTAGTGGTGGATGTCGGAAGTGTAGTTGGCGGTGAGGCTGAGGGACGTAACGAAGGTGGGGTTGACCGGAGCCCACGACGATGGAAGCTGGAGGCGAAGTTGACGATGGGGCTACGGGAAACAGCCCGTTACCCCCTGAGCGGTGGATGCCGGAAGCGTAGTCAATGGCAAGGTTGAGGGACGTAACGAAGGCGGAGTCATCCGGAGCCCACGACAAGGGAAGCTGGAGGCGAAGTTGACGATGGGGCTATGGGAAGCAGCCCGTTACCCCCTTAGCAGTGGATGCCAGAAATGTAGTCGATGACAAGGCTGAGGGACATAACGAAGGTGAAGTCATCTGGAGCCCACAACGATGGAAGCTGGAGGAAAAGTCGACGATGGGGCTACGGGAAGCAGCCCGTTTGCCCCTTAGCGGTGGATGCCAGAAGCGTTGTCGATGGCGAGGCTAAGGAACGTAACATAGGCAGAGTCGTCCGGAGCCTACGTACTCCAAGTCCCACTCAACTTGTTGGAATCTCCACTCCTGCACTGTGCCTGTAACTGTCTGGAGAATAATTACCCCCCCCCCCCGGCACAGAGGTTTTTGCCTTCAAGATGCCGGAGGGTTTTCTACCTCTCCGGCATGGAGGCTATTGCCTTCAAGATGCCAAAGGGTTTTCTACCTCTCTGGCATGGAGGCTACTGCGTTCAAGATGCTGGAGGGTTTTGAACATAATGCGTTCCGACAAGAAACGGTGAAATTCTGCAACCTGTGCAAGATCGACCGAGTCCCCTAGCTCCCTGACCATCTGTAAGCATATGTACATGTATGTAGGTATGTATGTACGTATGATGTATGAGTATGTGTATGTATGATGTATGAATGTATGTATGTATGATGTATGAGTGTATGTATGTATGATGTATGAATGTATGTATGTATAAGTGGCCCACACATCTTTATGCATAGAGTGTTATACCTGTTTTGCACGGAGGCTATTGCCTTCAAGATGCATGAGGATTTCTTTACCTTTCCGCCACGGAGGCGTGCTAGGCCTTCATATGGCAGAGGGTTTATGCCTGTCCGGCACGAAGGCTTACACCTTCGAGATGCCGAAGCAGTCTTTGCCTATCCGCCACGTAGGTTAGCTAGACCTTAAAGATGGCGGACAGAATATGCCTGTCTAGCACCAAAGCTTATGCCTTCAAGATGCCAAAGGCTAAACCTTAAAGGTAGATGGATTGAGAAATTGCATAGCCATGCCAATATGATTAAAGAGTTAGTTATAATGAATCTGCTACTTGATTGAGTGAATAGTCAAGCTATCATAAGGGTGCCACGTACCTCACCTTGAGTTTGACTGTTATCGTGAGGTGAAGGGATCGGTGCATGTGTATATCAAGGTTCAGTCGATATGATCTTTGTGTATACTCGGGAGTCAACATGTTCTACTAGAGACTACTATTGATTTCGGTTTGGAAAAGGTTTTCGTGTCATAGCCGTTTGTACATAAACCTAACGGGTGAAGTATCTAGGCCCCTAAGTTGTGTTTTAGTAATTAATGACAATAAGAAATTTGTGGACTAACATGTTTATTTGAGTTATGAAAAGGTTAGTCACAAAGGTGTTGCAAAGGTAGAAGAAGCATGTGTGGAAAACATGAAAATGGCTAGCTCAAGGCAAAGGTATAATTGTAGGGCATTTTCTTTTGCCGATCAAAGGAGATTACAAAAGAAAATTGACCGGACTGATAGGATAAATTAACCTAGAATATAAATTGTTGCATGTCACCCTAGGATTACAAATATTGGCATAGCTCTTATTTGTTTCTTATCATTCTAGTGATCTTTAGTTTGTTTTCGCAAGTTTTCTTGATTGCTTAGCAATTAGTGTTAAAACTACCTATTCACCCCCCTCTAGTCTATATCCTAGATCCTACAAGTGGTATCAAATCCAGGACTCCTTTTTATAGCGGATTTAACCATCCTGGAATAGTATTATGGCCAGTAACGCTCATGTTAATGTGGGAAAGCCTTCGTTCTTTAAGGGATCAAACTATGCCTATTGGAAGGCTAGAATGATCGTCTATCTTAAGGCTGTGGGCGGTAAGTTATGGGATATAGTGGATAAGGATTATGTAATTCTTGATCCTACTAATCTTACCGTTGAAGATAGGGATAATACTCTTGCAAATGCTAAAACTACGAATATTCTTTATGGTACTTTAGATCTTAATGAGTTTAATCGCATTTGTAAACTTTAGACCACAAATGAGATTTGTGAGGTAAAATTTGAAGGATACAACTCTAGTGCAAATCTTGAGTGAAATTCTCACTCATGATATTTTCAAGAAGTCACAAGAAGATCTTCATGATGTTACTACCGATGCCAAGAAGAAAAATGTTGCATTCAAGGCTCAATGATTGTTGGGGGGAAAATAAACCAGCCTGAGGATAATGATTGAAGATTACCATCCAGGTCTCTCCGAAGCCTTGATCTCTAAACCCTCAGTTAAAGGCTCGACCTCCGAAGTCATTAGATCCGTTCATGGTACCTCTTTGTACCAGTATAGCCTTCCCTTGGCTTAACCGGCTCGGCCTCCCAAAGGCTCAGCCTCCCAAAAACCCGTCCTCCCAAAGCCTCGATCCCCCGAAGCTTCGGCCTCCTGAAGCCCCAGCCTTCCGAAGTCCTACTTCCTAAGCTTTCACCTCCCGGTTCCATGCCTCCTAAGGCTCCCACTTCAGGCTGCTCGAGCCGCCTTCCCGAAGGCTACAAGGTGAGTCAGCAGGCCTTAGAAAATATCTGTCGAAAGGGGAGCACTGGTCATGCTTTGCTTGCAGGGAAGTGACCGACATTAAAAGCCTGGGCTAATGGACGCCGCTCTAACACTCTGACGTAATAGAGGCTATCCTAACACCCCAGATAGTGCGGCGCCGGGCCGCAATTGGCGACAGGCTTGCCGCACTCCGGGGGAGGCATGCACCACGATAGTTACCACGGTGGATATTTATCTCCCCAATAGGGTAGAAAGTAGTTATCCGGGATACGGCCCAGTAATTCGGTCAGATCCCAGATATTTGTACATTGTGATAACTTGTACGCCAAGCTACGTATGGCCCTATAAATAGGGGGGCATGGTCAACTTGGAAAAAGGATGAAAAAGACGGGCAAGACAGCAAAAAAGACACAGAGGTGAAAATACATCAAGTCACGTTGTGATACTCCTCTCAGAGCGTTCCATTTTTTCTACCATCAATACATTCGTGGTGTTCCTTCCTCTTAAACTTCGTCTCCAATCTTGAGTTTCCTCCTTAGAAGAAACTCTCGCCATACTTCCTGGGGCAAGACGAACTCTTGCTCCAACAATGATCAAGATACAAAGATAATATGAAGAGAGATAATGAAGATGACGATCATGAAGAGATGGCTCTTTTTGTGAGAAGATTCAAGAAATTCATGAAGAAGAAGAGATATCAAGGTAAATATAGCAAGAACAAACAATATTACAAAGGGAATCCCTTCAAAGAAAGAATATATTTTGAATGTGGCGAAAAGGGACACATTGCCACAAATTGCAAGAACAAGGAAGAAAAGTACAGCAATAAGAAGAAGGATAGTGATGAAGGTATTCAAGAAATACTACAAGAAGAAGAAATATGGCCAAGCATGCTATGTTGAGTGGGATTCAGATGCAAGCTCAAGCTCCAACTCCAATGATGAGAAGCCATCTCAAAAGAGTCTTGCTGGTGTAGCCATTAAGGAGGCACCTTCACTCTTCTGCACACCTTATTACCTCATGACAAATGGAGACTCTAAGGTATTATGTGATGAAGATGAATATTCATATGATGATCTAGTTGCGTTAATAAATGGTTTTGATGACTTCATGAGCAAAGAAAGAGTAAAGTTTAAGGAATTGAAGAGAAGACACACCTCTCTTCAAGAATCATATGAGGAGCTAAAGACATCTCATGAGAGTCTAAAAGAAACTCATGAGATGCTTAAGGAAGCTCATGACTCTCTTATTGCTCATGAAACCAACAAAACAAAAGTAGATATGAGCATATCTTGCAATATTCTTGATGATATATCTACTTCATCTCTTATGTGCTTATCTACATTGCATGATGATTTGCTTACTTTGGCTAAAGTTATATCTTGCTATGATGTATTGATTATTGATGAAAATATCATATTAAAAGAAAAGGTTGAAAAACTAACATATGATCTTGCAAGATGCTATGTTGGAGAATCTAAACTTAGACAAGTTTTGGATAGTCAAAAGTTCTCTGCCAAGAAGGAAGGTCTTAGGTATGTTCCCAAGAAGGGTAAGAAAGCATTCATTCATCATAAAGCCATTTTTGTGAAAGGTAGTGATTATTGCATAAAATGCAAGAAAACCGAGCATGATGAAAATGATTGCAAAAATGTGAAGGATAATTCATATGCATCTTTTGATTCATGCTATTGTTGGGGGGGGGGGGGATAAGCCAGCCTAAGAATAACGGTTGAAGATCACCATGTAGGTCCGTCCAAAGCCTTGATCTCCGAACCCTCTGTTAGAAGCTCCATCTCTGATATCATAAGATCCTTTCACGGTACCCCTTCGCACCTACGAAGCCTTCCCTTAGCTCCGCCAGTTCAACCCCTCAAAGCCTTCCAAAACATGGCCTCCCGAAGCCTCAGTCCTCCGAAGCTTCGGCCTCCCGAAGTCCTGACCCTCCGGGGTCCCGCTTCCCAATGCCTTCATCTCCCTGTTCTCGCCTCGGGATGATCAGGCCACCTTCCCGATGCCTTGGGGTGAGTCAGCAGGCCCTAGGAAGATCGGTTGAAAGGGGAGCGCCGGTCGTGCTTTGCCTGCCAGGAAGTGGCTGGCATTAAAGGCCTAGGCTGATGAGCGCCACTCTGGCACCCTGACGTGATGAGGGCTATCCTGACACCCCTGACAGTGCGACGCCGGGCCGCAATTGACGACCGGCTCGCCCCCATCAGAGGGTAGGCACCACGATAATTACCATGGTGGATATTTATCTCCTAACAGGATAGAAGGTAGTTATCCGGGATAAGATTCAGTAATTTAGCCGGATCCTGGATATTTGTACATTATGATAACTTGTACGCCAAGCTACTCATAGCCCTATAAATAGGAGGCCATGGTCCTCTAGAAGGAGGGAGAAAGAACCCAAGAGAACAGCAAAAATAGAAACACACCACAGCGAACGTTGTGGTACTCCCCTCCCAAAGTAATACATTTTTCTATCATCAATATATTCGTGGTGTTCCTTCCACTCAAACTTCGTCTCCAAGCTTGAGTCTCCTCCTTAGAAGAAACTCTCGCCGTACTTGCTGGGGCAAGATGAACTCTTGCTCCAACAGTGCGCTGTCCGTGGGGATGCGAACACAGAAGTGCTAAGAGAGGTAGGAATCCAAGAGGAAAACCACCAGAGAATCAGCTAAAACTGCCATACCCACCGTTGCGAGCATTCAACCCAATGCATGGCTACCTTAGCCATACGCACTGCATGCTCCAGCCCCGCTGCTGTATGGGATGGCGTTCCTCTGACCTTTGCCAACTCAGAACCCTGGGTCGGTATTGGAACCCCAGACGGCGCGGAGGCCTTCCCTCCTCTGCGCGATGAAGACCTCACCGCCTTAGGAGAGGATGCGGTCGAAGCCAGAGCCAAGTAGGTCGCCTTCCAATGGTTCTGGCGGTCCAACCCAAGAGTGCTCCTACCTGGGCGTGGTCCCTAGGTGTCCCGTTCGACCAAACCTGGAATACCCCGAGCGAGCCAATATCTTCAGAAAGTCTGTCCACTCTACGCCCTCCTTGGGCCCCTTAGGTGAAAGAGGGTTCCAAGGAGACGGAGGGTTCAGGGGTACGCGGACCTCACCAGCGCCTCCAACCCCGCAACACCAACCGCGCGCAGGGAACCCCAAGCCCACCTCGTCCGGTGAGGCATAGTCAGAATCACTTCGGCTCTAAAAGCCGATTCACCGGGCAGCCCCGATGGTCTCCCAAAGGGGAAGGAGCCCCTGGGGAGACCACCGGCCCTGGGACACACCGCCTTTGGCTGCGACTCCGATGACAACTCCAAGCTCCAGTGCCCCCGGAGGCACACAGGTGCATCCTGCACGGACCAAGGCATGTCCACAACACCAACAGCTGCCGCACCCTCATGACCTTCTGGGAGGAATACCTTGGAAGGCAAGCATAATACTTGGCCACAGAAGGAGCGGGCGAGGGACGACACAGGATTCGGAGGCCTGGGGCAAACTCCCGGGCAAATCCCCGGCCCCTCAACCCTGCACCATCACAAACAACCCTACTACCAACGGTAACACATCCAGCAACTAGAACTTAGTCGGGGACACACCGTCTCCAGGCTCCGGACGGAATATCTCCAGAGCCGGGTAGCGGCCAAGGACCAAGGCAGTCAAGAACTGCCTCTCCCAACTAGCCTTCGGCTACGCCTCTAACATGCCGCCGCCAGGCTCCGGGCGGTTTACCTCCGGGGCCAGACAACAGCTAAAAAGCTGAGGGGGTCAAGCACCACCTCTCCCAGCCTAGCCATAGGCTTCGAGGTCACCAAGCCTCACAATAGAGGCCTTATTCCTACAAAGGTACGCCCCCTATTAAAACTACCAAATAGTTTACCTAGTGATCCGTCTTTTATACAGCAAGGTTAGAGTCTGTTGGAGGCCTCCAACCTTACTGTTAGGAAGTCTTTTTCAATAGATAGCCACTAGGTAGAAGCAGTAGAACTTAAGTTACATTTTCACTTAGCATGAACAGTTATATCACTTAGCTTTGTTTTACGCTACAAATAGCTTCTTATTACCAACAGTAGAGTGCAAAACTTAGCTAGTATAACCATGCAAAATCCCTACACTCCCACAGACGCATCATGCGCAGGGTGATCTTCATGCGGGCCATCTAAAATTTTGAAGAAAGATAGAAATTAGTAACCATTTTATAAAGAGTAGTAGACAGAGAAAGGAAAAACTGGAAGAAAAACAATTTTGATAAAGTAGTTTGTACAAACATAAGTCCTTAGCACGTCCAGTCTATTTAGGTTGTGTCCTACGGTCAACACAACTCTGATACCACTTCTGTAATACCCAAATTTAAAGGAACAAAACCGGGCACAACACATGTATGCCAGGATCAAGTTTCCATACATGTGCCACATCATCAGTGTATCACCACTGTGCCGAAATTACAACGTTATATAACTTATTACAAAGGGACCTGAGGGTCTAAAAGAAAACACAGCAGAACTAAAAAGAAGTCTTCAGCACCAATGGGGCCACCATCTTCCACATAAGTCGACCGGGGGCACACCAGCCTAGAACAGTAACTCCGGGTCGAAGTCGTCCTCGTCGAAGTTTGCAGCATCAAAGACAGCTTCTGAATAGCGGTAGAATGCAAGAAGAGGGACAACGGGAGTGAGTACAAAATGTACTCCACAAGTGTAGGGGAAAAAATATATTATGGGGCTCAAGTCAAGGAAAGGATAGACAGAGGTTAACTGCACTAAGCAACTATGACCTATGACATCAACATCAGGCATCCTATTTACTAGGTGAAGACTCAACTATAACAAAAAGGAATGACTCATCGGATTCCATCCAACTACCAAGACTCACCGGGTAATTCCATCACCCGGCTACCCAACCGACCATACCAAACCCAAATCCCAACTAATCCTGAAGAAATCCAAGCCACTCTTGTCCGTGAGCACGGCTGATCAACCAGTTTGTTACTCTACAGAGTTTGCATAGCTTTCCCCACGAGTCGTGATTCCCGTGTTGCTTCACACTTCTGGGGTGTGGAGTCGGGGTCTCACTACAAGGCCTTTACAAAGCTCCTTCAAACCTGCAGGCACCCACTGAGGTTTTACTGCTAACAGACGATTACATCACTGCAGAAGCCCCCTCTTGTGCCACTTAACCGTCCAACGATGCTCACAGAGCCAGAGGGATGGCTAATTAGTTGGCCAGGACATACCCATATGGGCCTCATGGTTGTGCGGTTTAACTTGGTTACAGGCTTCAAGAAATGGTCCTCAGGACCCCACACAAAAACAAACACAAGCCTGCTATTCAGCATTACCTCAAACCAACCATTCTGTTGGAATCCCTATACCATGTTGCTACAAAATTACTATTTTTGAAATATGGTTGCACAGTTCATTAGTCAATGTTAACATATCTCCCAACCCTGACTGCAATAGCATATCTACCCATTATATAACATGATAAAACAACAGTGATAAGGAATATTTATTCAAAACTAATAAATCCTATAATGGGATTTCATATTTAGACAAGCATGCATCGAAGGTAAAACATCTACATAAATATCCTAAAAATAGGTGCAAGATACTCAAGGACACTTGCCTTCGATTGAGTGTTGCTCAAAATCCTCGAACGCTTGGTCTTGAGATTTTCAGATAGCTCAGCTCCTACTCGACAAACTGGAAAAGCATACAAAACAAAACTCTAAGGATAGTACACCAAACAGTACTTAAACTAAGTAAAAAAAAACCTATAAAAAGATTCTACAGGTCGCAACAAACATTTGGGCGCAAAAATCGCCTAAATCGAAGCTACGAGCAAAAAGTGTTGAACATTTGAAGTTCCAGGGACTAATCTGCAAATTTTTGTTGAATTCCGAGAATAAAGATAATTGCTTTTATACTGAAAAAGTGGATTTATGATGTCATAAACATATGCTGAATTATTTCTCTGAAGGAAAATTCATGGAAAAGGTTCACGGGACCCGTGGACCACGGCCTTATGGCCGGTCCACGGTCCACGGTGGACCAAGGCTCAAAGGGTTATGCCTAGTCTAATCTGAGCCGTCAGATTTGGATCGGGTGACCGAGATCAAACACGGGCGGCGAGGGACGAGAGAGCCAGCGACCGACTGCGGCGGGCGACCGGGAGCTCACCAGCACAACGTGAAAAGGCACCTCCGGCCAACAATCTCATCGAGATTAGGCACAAAAGAGAGAGGAGGGGATGGGGGTCATCACCATGGGGTCAGCGGTGGCGGAGGAGCTCCGGAGACTGCCAGTGACGGGGAAGAACGGGCGGCGGCCTTCGGTCACGGTGGGGACGGCGTCCGGCTATGGATGAGGCTCCAAAAAGCGTCAGGAAATGAAGCTCGAGGTCCTGCGAAGCCGAATGGAGGAAGACCAAGGTCAAAGAAGCTTCGGTCATGGAGAATTTTGGGCGGCGGTGAGCTCTTACTGTCGGCAATGGAGGAGATGGCGGCAAGCTCAAATCCGTGCGCAAAACAAAAAGAAAATGGGTGTTTCGGGTGGGGAACGACGCAAAGGAGACAATGAGGGGCTTAAATACCCGAAAGAGGAAGAGGAGAGGGCCGATTGGAAGGGATTTGGCCGGTGCCATGATTTCCAATTAAAGCTTCGGTTTCCAAAATATAATGAGGGCAATAGAAGGGGGAAACGGCCGGGAAGGGGGAAAGGAAGGGAGAGGATCGCGGTGGTGTGGTTTAATTAGCGAGTAAAATCTCGGGGAGGCAGGATTTGGAAGAGGGCGCGTGATTTTGGGGGCGGTTCATCCGGCAGCGGGAGGTGGAAGAGAGGGAGCCGGCTCGGCTCGGGCCGGTCCCACCTGGCGGCGGAAGAGAGAGGGAGAGCGGCTCAGTGCAAGGGAGCAGGCCGGTTCAGCCTAACGGGCCGGTGCGGGGAAGATGGAGCGACCCACGCAGTGGAGAAAAGAAGAGAGGCGAGGGGGAGGGGGTTGGGCTGGAAAGGAAGAATCAGCCCGAAACTCTTTTCCAATACTGAAAACGCCTTTTCTTTTAATTTTAAACTGATTTTCACAAAGGGTTTTAAACGAGCGCCATCTAGCGAGATTTCAAAAAATTTCCACGCATAAAAACCAATTGCAACTAGGATGGCATGAATGCATCGACACAAATATAATCTATGGCCAAATTAAAGTTAGAAATTAATTTCTCTCTATAGAACAAAATTGCAACTCCTATTTAAATTCTAGCAAAATTTTAAACTATTCAAAAATTTGAAATTTAGGGTGTTACAATACCTACTTTCTTCTTCCTAATAATTTATCTCAAAACATCCTACGATGGATATGGCACACCATACCTACTCGTCTAATTTTCAATCTTTTGAATTCTCCTCTTCTTGTCTGAGGGTGCGAGCCGACGGATATGTTCCAACAGTTCACTTCGACCAATGAAGTTCTCCCAATTGCACTTTCATGTCTCCTACATCATAGTACCTAAAAGTTAGAATTTAAAAAAAATAACACCAAAGCTACCAAAATTCGCATACTCACCCAATCATCACCAACAGTGTCACCACAAAAGTATCCATATCCAAGCTCAGATGACAGTACACCCTCTTGAGCCGAGATGCCACATTGATACTTTATCGATGCGTTCATGTCGCATGTCATCTTCTCATCATATGACTTGTATTCTGTCTATTCCTCCTCCTTCGGTTAGAACAGCTTCGGACCATATATGAACTCTTCAAAGTTGCACACAGTCCATTCATCCTACACACATGTTGAAATTATCATAACAAGATCATAATATCATTAGTTTGAGTGGCATGGTTCACCACTTACATGGTCCTAGCTCGAGCAATAGAACAAAAGGAGTATATGTCAACCCCTCCGGTGGACGCTGGAGCTCAGCACGAACACCACAATGGCACAAGGGAAGGGGTTCCTTTGACACCTATCACTAGCTTCCTCCTCCTCCATCATTTTTTGTGGGTTAGGTGGAGGAGGCACCCAATGCTTGAACATATGGTAGGAACTACTATGATGATCCCAATACGGGAATAGACAGATCCTCATGCCATACTTCTCTGGGCCATTAATTCACAGGAAGAATAAGCATTTCATGTACTCATGTCAAATTGTGAAAAACAAATCAACTACCATATATTAGCATGATTACTATCAATCAGTTACTATGCACTTACATGAGAATTCGCATAAGTGTAGTAAGCTCGAGCAGCCGTAAAATAATAACTCGACTGTTTCATCTCGGCAGGTACTTCACGTTCACACTTAAGAATGGGAGGCACCAAGATATCACACTCTTTTACGGTGGGATAATAATGTTGAATCTTGCGCAATAATGTTGTCAAGCCTGACACAGTGTTGTGCAATAACATCTTGGGCACACATAAGCCGCATCTGGTTTTGGCCGTTAAAACCGGGTGTGACAGAGGTGGTATCAGAGCCATACTGACCGTAGGACGCAAGCCTAGATAGAATCGTCGTGCCATAAGGTTATATTTTAAAAGCCTATTTTGAAAAACCCATCCCCGTGCTTTTCTGACCTCTCAGTTTCTCTCTCTACTTACCTATTTCAATCTATTCAGAAAAATGAATTTCCAAAACTCCCCTTGTCAAACTATTAGTTGTTGAACCATCCCAGTTACTCTGTTCGAGGAGGATGCACTTGAAGATCTCTCTTGAAGCTCCTACCTTGCGTGAAATTTTATATGATAAAGATGAAAATCCATCACGACAAGGAAGAATCGTCTACCACAACACTGAAGACATGGAGATCTGCCTCCACGCCGCTCCCGGTATTAATTTTTTTTTTTAGTCATAGGAGAATTTTCCCTAATCTTCGTAAACGTTAGAGATATATTAGAAGTGTGTGTTTGTGTTGTGTGCCTTGTGTGATTTGGTTTTTTCTGTTTGAGTGATGGAATGCGTTGTGAGATGCTTTAGCATCTAGTAACAGCAGCATTCCTTATATATCTCTATAGTTAATAGTATAGCTGAGTTTTCTCCTTCTAGTCATTTCTCCTCTTACCCCAACCTTCCTCCTCAATCCCAATCAGATAGTGAACAAAAAGAAAGATTAGCTTGGTAAAGGTACCAACAACAATAACAACAACATCCAGTAGATGCCACCTCAATTCAACAAGGAACAATTTTTGGAGACACAGACTTAGATCTTTCAAAATATGGCTCAAAATATGGAAAGTCTGCTACAGATCATTGAAGCTCTAGGTGCAAAAGACTAGCGTAGAAAGCAAGGCAACAACAAGAAGAGGAGAAAGCCTTTGAAGACCATCAAGCAAACAACAGTTCTTGGTTATGTTCCACTCCTGAACAAGCATTTTGTTCTGTCAACCAGGAAGTTTCATAGGTTGAGAGAAAATTTGCAGAGTACCCCTACAAGGAAGGTGTGTTTTTGCTGTGAAGAAGAAAGACGATATGCCAATGGATGTCCCCTAAGGATCCTTGTACCTGACGATAAGAAGGTGTGTGTCCACTGTGGAGAACCTACGTGTTGGGTCAAAATATGTCCCACGAAGCACCCCGCACGGAACTGGATCAACCCCAAATCCCATATGAAGATCTCAGTTCAACATTCAGACTGTCACGACTTTCAAGTTGTAACTCAAGATAGCCAACATCGACGAGATCCCATCAAGCTCACAGAAACTCAGTAGGCACCAAAAAAAGTGATATATTCCAGGTCAAAGGCTATAAGTCTATCTACTTCTCAAGAACTGAAAACGTAAGTCAGAGAAGTCTGCTCCTTTTCAAGGGGGTAGTCTTCCTAGCTAATCTCTTGGTTTTAGAACCTAAAGACAGATATTGAAAACTACTAGTCAGCAAAGGTAATGAGGTAATAAAGTGTGCTAAAGGAAGGACAGTACCCAAAAGCTGCACTTTGACCACAGAAGTGATTGCTAAGAACAAGTACTCTTTCCTCGAAATTAGGATATGGCTTACTAAATCTTCAAGGATAAAAAGGCCTGCCAAGGTCAATAAACAGATGAGAAGATCATTAAAAAATAAAGGAAACTTATCAAGAGTGCTAAATCTACGAAATTCTCAGGAATTAGGAAGTACTAAGATGTATCATGATCTTAAGGATTCTAATCGATAGTATGGAAACAAGAGTGGTATAGCAAAGTATATGGTCCTATGTGGCACATGTCAAAAAAGTTTGAATAGTACATTAGAGACAACTACAACCGTTGAACATACCAGGAATGGAATATCTGAGAAAATCCAACATACTCAGGGTAATCAATCAAGAGTTGTCGAGACAGTTGCAAAAGCCGTCAAAAGCAAAGTGATCAGAGTTTGTCAGGGCAATGAGGTTAACACTGAGAACAAAAAGCAATTTAGAAAGCGAGAAGAAGACTTGAAGATCAAGATCACTTATCTCGTTTTTGATCTGCACGAATCTCAAGGGCAAGATTCCTTTAAGGGGGTAGATTTGTAAAACCCTGATTTTCAGAATTTACAACTTTTTAAAATTTTCCAAAATTATTGAAGAGCTTCAACAGTAGTATAGGTTTAAAACCTATTTTCTTAATCAATCAATCAATATAGGTTATTATTTTGTGCGCATTGCATGCTGAGTTTTGTTAGGAGCTAGGTAAATGCATTAGAGTTCTTTTTCTTTTTCTTTCTCTATGGTGTTTTGAGTGAAAAAGATTTTAAAAAGGTTTTTACAAAACTCAATAGTGAATAAATTAAGGATCTTAATGGATGGAATTCAAAATCTTTGAATTCATCATCTATTCAATCCCTAATCAAAATTGATCCTTCTCCAGTTCAATTCAATCCAAATCATTTTTTAAAACCAATCTCTCCTCTTTCTCAAATTCTACCCAAATCCAAATTCAAATTCCTTATCTACTCCTATTCTTGTTCAACCTCATTTTTCGTTTCTCTTAAATTCACTCCAAGCTCAATTTAAATTCAAATCCTATTCAAAATTATATGAAAAAGTTTTTTTTAAACCCTAGATATAACTAAAGTATCTTTAGGCTCAATCTAGCTCAAGTTCAAACCCTTAGTCAAGTCTTCTAGATAGCCCAACAAAGGATCCACAAAATCTGCAAATTTTCGCATGGTCCTGAATAGCATAATCTTCTCATGAAGCTTCGGAGTTCAAAACAGTCGCAATGCAAATCTTGATAATACCAAAGTTGTAGGTCTCGTCGAGAGCTTCAATTTGAACCTATGGAAGTCCTCTTTTGTATAATGGAGCTAGGAGTTATGGACCCCGAAATCTGTGCTGCGCACATAAGTCTGAGTTCAAACAGTTTATCTTGTGGTGCATTTTTGGAAATCAAGATGGCGTTTTCAAAAGTTACAATGAATAGAAAAGTTGTATATCTTTTCAAGTACTATAATTTAGAATCAAGAAACATCCAATTTGGAGTCTGGACGATAGAGATATCATCCTCGGAATAGAGGGCTACGAAAAAGAAAACCGTAACCGACTCGAACTCGAATCCGATTTGTGTTCAGCTTGGACTCCACCTCAACCAGCCATCCCTAGCCCTATAAATATGAGTTGCACGCCCTCTCCTACCCCTATTCCATGCCACCAAACCCTAGAAGTCGCTACTGCCCTGTCCGTGTGCCACCGTTTGCTGGAGTCGTCGTCGCAGCCGCCCGTGACGCGCTACCTCGTTGTCTTCTCCTCTCTTAGTATTGTTTTATCATCATACTAAGTCCCTAGCCAAGCTCTAGCCTCAGCCAAAGCCCGATCTACGCCGCCACGGTCATCGTCATCACGGACAGCTGCGCTATAGCCGATTGGCATCGACGTTCCCGACTGACCAGAGATCAAATCACCAATCCCTTTCACCAGTGCATGTCCCATGATGTTCCCCACGCCATCACCAACCAGGTCAGCTAGTAGGGCAGCCAAACTATCGAAATTCAAGATCAACATACCCGTTATCCGGTTTCTGGACGCGTTCTGCCCGCGCACCGGATTTGCATTCGCATTCCCCATCAATCCGAAAGCTGTATGGATACACCAACTGCGTCACGGATTGTCCCATCGAGTCCTCTATGTGACCCTAGGAGCACATCCCCATTTGTGCAGCGACACGACCAAGACACCATTGCCAACTATAGCACGTTGCAGCCATCACATGTCTCATCTCTGCTGATCGTTCTTCCTCTCAGTGGATGATCTACCCAAAATTACGTTGTAGCATTGTGTTCTCGGGATATATGAACATCTCTGTTCAAATGGTTTCTCAAATTTTATAGCCAATCTCTGGGAACGTGAGCGTCTTCGTTCCTGCATCTGTTCGTGGTCACCACCAAACCTAGCAGCAGTCATCACTGTTTTGCCGCTACCTTGGATGACCCCTTCCAAAACCAACCATACCGCTGAGTTAGTCTTTCCGTATTCTACACTATACTTCCCTCGTTTCACTGAAACACCACTGAAGCCTGACATCGATGTCTGTGGCCACGCGTCCGATTGCCATCTTTGACAAAACCCGAACCACCACCGCTACATAGAGTCACCAGTAGTATCCTTAACCTAGATGCGCAACCTTCGGCCTTTTTGATCCATAATAGGTGGTCGAGACTAGATCTCCGTGTATCCTTTCTTTAATCCAAGATGGTACTTGCATAGCATGCCAAGTCAGCGCTACATCATTCTCCTTAACCTAGTCAGCGAAGTCTGGTCTGCCCTACACTTCTTGAATCTTGCGCAATAATATTGTCAAGCCTAACACAGTGATTATGCAATAAAGACTTTTCCTATAGGAAGATAGTTCCGGTAAATCAGCATTTACTTTTTAGTCTAATCCATCTCTCAAAAGCTGTTCTCTTTTCATCTTAACTCCGATTTAGGCGATTCTTGCGTATAAATGTTTCTAAAATCATCCCTATCCGACCATAGTATTTTTTTAAAGTGTTTTGATGATGTTTGGTATGTTGTTCTTAGTGTTTTCTTTGTGTTGTTTGTCGGTAGTTCTCGCGATTAGTCGATAACGTTGCGGAGCAGGTCGAGGGACTTCAAGACCAAGATTTCGACAACACTGAGTAGCATTGGGTAAAAGGTAAGTGTCCTTGATCATCTTGAACCTATGTCTTTAAATATTTTATTTTACAAAATTACATACAGTGTCTATCAATATGATGGGTAGTCACCTATGTTAGGGTTTTTCCTAGATTTTCCCTTATCATCCCTTGAAGCCTATGTGGTTTATGGTTAGGTGTCTTGTGGGTAAAGTTGCTTAGCCATGCTGTCAGAATGTTGGGAAGTGTCATATACATGATTAATGGAGTTATGCAATGGCAATGATGAATTTGATATAGTAACATGGAACCCTAGGACTTGGGCAAAGAATGGGTTTGGTGATGATGATTCTTGTGGTGTGCTTGTGGATACGTTTCGAGCAGAGATGTTAGGTTTTGTTCATTATTTCCTTGTTGGGTAGTTGGAAAGTCTTTGCCCAAGTATCACATATAAGGACCGGTTCATGGAGCGACAACCCAAGAATTACTATACCAACCACGAGGCTAATGTGGGTAAGGTTTAGCATATTGGTTAGACACCAGGCTGGTATTCGTTGGAGTACCAGGACCTAATCAATGGACTATCCAGTGAGCTGATCTTCATTCTTCAGCACTTGCAGTCGCCTCTGCAAAAAAATATTCCCATGATATACTCCGGTATGCACAAACCAAACACCAAACCTTCCGGTGGGTTGATCTTCAATTTTCTGTACTCATATTCTTCTCTGCAAGAAATGCTCCGGTGTTACAAGTGTAGATCACCAGACTATCTAGTGAGGTCATCAGTCTTCTTCCCCTTTATCAGAAATACTCTGGTACATAGAGCACCGGACTATCTAGTGAGGCTATCGATCTCTGTGCACAATGCTCCGGTGAGTGCAAACTCTTCTACATCAGATCATCCGGTGAGTTCAATTCTCCTGGGACTTCTCCAATTCAATCAAACTTTGTCCCAGCTGTGGTGGCTTCTTGATGTATTGCATCCATGAGACCTACTAACATATATTCTTAACAAACATGTTAGTCCCAACGACTATATTATCATTGATCACCAAAATCACAATCATGGCCTAATAGGGTCATTTTCGCTACAATCTCCCCTTTTTAGTGATTGATGACAACACAAGCTAAACAAGTGGTAAATAATAAATGATATCAATCGTAAAGAGCATAAAGTATTACCACATTTTTTGAATGCATGTTCTTACCATTTAGTCCCCCTTTCTTCATTTCCACTATCTCTCTTTCGACTCATAAAAGAGCTTCTCCCTCTTTATCAACCTAGGTGTCTCATGTTGCTTTTTGTATCTTCTTCTTCTCCCCCTTTGTCAACTTCAGTATTCCTAGACATCTTATATCTTTGCTTCTTACTTTTGTTATCAAACTTCTCCCCCTTTATCAACAATCTCAAAAAAGGCTATAAACATATGTTGAACTCAAGGAAGAGGGTTAGAGCATATTGGAATAAGCTTCATAAATCATGATCCAATGAATGATACCAATTGAAAAGATATACTAATTGTAAGAAAATGAGGCATTGATATCAATTGAAAAAGACAAACAAAGATCATAATTCATGAAACTCATATGATATAATCTAAACTCCTCTTTTCTGTGGGTATACATATAATGAGATCTACTTCTGAATACCACTTATAGAAATTTAGTAATATATACATATCTAGACAATAAGTAGAGGTAGGAAGTTTAAGTCATATCAAGCATAGAGATCGCTTAAATGTAGAAATGAATTTGTAATGATGCCAATTGAAGCTTTAAGCATTGCATACCTCCGGGGATGTGTTGATTTCTCCACAATACTACAAAATATACATCTAGCAACACGTGTTAGTCTCAAAATCATAACTCATAGGATATACTCCCCCTAAATGTGTACATACAAGTGTTGAATACTTGCGAGACATATACACTTGTTATTAATAACAATGGGAAGGGTGTCCTATAAATTGGTTCATGGCACATAAAAGATATCAATTATGAAACTAATGTCATAAAAAGAACCTACAACTAATAAATCATGTAGGTTGCTAATGGGTTAGAGATAAACACAAAAAACCTACATATGAAAACCTAAACTAGTCATTACAATAAATTGAAATATGCATATGCAAACCTAGACAAGACTAATAAGCTACAATAATTAAAAGATTTTGCATCTAGCTCTATTACCTTTGCTTTATTTACCTTTGGATGGGGATTTGGGTATATGATGATCATGATCTTCATCAAAGCACCTAATATTATGTACTTAGCTTTTTCAATTGAACATTTACTTTATCTTGTGAACCAAGTCTCTAAAATCACATAGTCGTCTCGGGCTTCACGTCTTCTTTGGAACCCAAACCTATTGGCGTCCTTTCATATTGGTGATGACTTCCTTAGGAACCTAATTGGGTTGGTTCTACCCCTAGTTATTTTCCCCAACCATATGTTATCATTGTTCTTCTTCTTGAGCTTATAGTGGTTATTCTTGGTCTTAGTTTTGTAGTTTGGCTTGATGTAGATGTTGGAGAGTTTTATTATCTTCTTATTCTCCTTTTTCTCATTTTTTACTTGCTTTCATTGGAATGACTTGTGGTCTTTGTGATGACATTTGAAGCATGTCACGGTGGACCCTTCCGTAAGCTTCTTCACCATGGTTGCACAGTTATCTTAAGGAGGTTGAACATGATTCTTGCACTTTAATCTTGTCAAGTCCTTCTTGAGCTTTTCGACTTCTTGCTTGAGCTCATTATTTTCTTGCATAATGAGTTCATTAGATGGTTTTACAAGAATATTCTCAGCATATATCTCATTGCAAAAGGGTGAGCATGATATATCAATTAAATCATTACAAGAAGTAGAAGTATCTACCTTAGGATTAAAATTAAATAGAAAGGTAGATTGCTGCATATGGGACTTAGATTGAGATTCAAACTCAAACGTTGCCTTAAGCTCATCGTGCTCCTTATTTAGCAAATTAAATTTGCTTGATAATTGTTCATAATTAGAAACAAAGGTAGCATAAATATCATTAAGTGTATTGAATTTCTTAAGCTCTTTTGATTGTTTCTTAAGGACCTTTTGTTGCTCATTGATCAAATGAAGGAGTTCATCATAGGAGGGAGAATCCTCATCGGATTCATCATCACTTACATTGGTTTTCATAACTTTGGCCATAAGGCACTTGTGTGATAATGACTTGCGTGATGACAAGCTTGAGAAAGAGCTTCTCTTGGAGGAGTGGGTGGTGAAGCTCTCATCATTTGAGTTTGAATATTTATTTTCATTCACTCATCTTCTCATACTTGCAAATGCTTTGACTCTTCCTCTTGTCTCCCTCTTGCTTGTGGTCTTCTTCTCCTTCTTGATGTGATCGATTATTTTTGACCAAGTATTTCATGGAGATTCGATTATCAATCTTGGTATTGATATTCTTGATGTTCTTCTCCACTTGGTAGATGAGCTTAGCGACTTCAGGATCCATTTCTTCATCACTTAATGTACTTTGCTCATCATCTTTATTGCTCTCTTCATCCTCATTTTTATCTCCATTATCTTCGCTTGAGCTTGACTCTTACTCTTGTCTCCTCATCTTTGCCTTCATGTGTAGGCATGGTACTTTCTTATTTGTGAGAGCAAGATTCTTCATGTCGGACGAGGAAAAGGCTTCCACCCCTATGTTCATGGTCATTTTATGAATGGTGATCTTGTCGAGCACTTGACTTGGAGTCATCTTCTTGATGTCGTTGTTGTCATAGATGATGGAGACTATCAACTTATACTTTAGAAGAAAAGCTTGAAGTATTCATCTCACCACTTGATCATCATCAATTAGCGTCAAACCTAGCCCATTTATCTCATTGACAAGAATATTCAAACATGAGTACATGTCATTAGCACTTTCATAGGCAAATTATTTAATGCTATTTAGCTTAGTAACAAATACATGATATTTCACATTGTGCGTATCATTTGTGCCTTCATGTATTTCAATGAGACTAGTCTAAATATCATGTATATTTGTGAGAGAATAAACACGATTAAATACATCAACATTTAAAAATGATAAAAGGATACTCTTTGAGAAAGCATCTAATTGCCTCTCCTTATTAGTGATGTGTTGCCTCATCCCTTCCTCGGTGACTCTCAAAACATCTAGACTCTTGGCTTGCAAATAACAAGATATTAGAATTTTTTAACGGCGGAAATTTGTGCCATCGAAAAGTGGAGCATTATGGGTATCCATCTCAACTCTGGACGCCACAACTCTAGGATGTTAATCTATCAAGAGCACGAGGCTCTGATACCAATTGTGAGGAATGATGACGTCCTACGAGGGGGTGAATTAGCACACTTAGAAACCTAAAATAAATTGGCTCCAAAAACTTCAAAACATAAACTTATATCAATTTCTATCTAAATATACTATAGATTTATCTAGTATGTCTACTCTACCACTTAAGAGAATTATAACCTACTCTAGCAAGATAAATTTCAAGCATGTAAATGTGGAAACGTAAATAAGTTAGAGAGACAAACTCAGCACAAGGGATTTTTATCTCATAGTATCGATGACATGAATATCACCCCTAATCCACGTTGGAGCTTCATAAATGATATGCTCCCGATCGTCAAGTCTCTTCCGGTCACAATTTTTGAACTACCAAGTCACCAAGAAAAGATCTCAAGCACGATGAGCCATCAAGATACTAAGGAAAGGTCTCACCACTAGCCTTTCTTCCAGTCACTTACCGTCGTGATCACTTTGGAGCTTGAGTCACCAAGGCAAGGGTCTCTACAACCCCGTATACGTGTCTTGCCACCGCTCCACACCAAGTCAGAGGGTCAACAACTTGAGTTGTAGGCAATGATTGTGATTTTGGTGATTAATGACAACATAGTCATTGGGACTAACATATTAGTAGGTCTCATGGATGCAATACATGACGAAACCACCGCAGTCGAGGTAAAGTTGGACTGAATTGGAGAAGTTCCAAAAAGATTTGTCTCACTGGATAGTCTGGTGCTCTGGGTGTTAAACTCATCGGAGCATATTTGGTAAAGGGAGAGAGAGGACAGAAGACCTCACCGGAAGGTCCAGTGATCAACAAGTGTGCTCACCAGAGCAATTCTTCCAGAGAAGGTGTCGTGCTAAAGAATGAAGGCTAAAGCCTCATCGCATAGTCTGGTGATCAAAGCATAGCAACACCAGAGTATTTCTGTTCAGAAGGCTAAATGGAACAACCCACCGGAAAGTCCGGTGATCAGAGGAAGATACATACCGGAGTATTTCCAACAGAAAGGTTGTAGCCGTGGAGAATTGAAGATCAACATGCCAGAAGGCCCGGTAATGAAGTAAGGCTACACCGGATAATAAACAGTGCAAAGAGGCACAACGAAGTTCAAGGCATCAGATAATCCTGTGAATAAAATGATGTGCACCGGATGCTAACACCAGAGCAATTTACACAGAGAGGATGCATCTGGCTCGGATGGCTCAGGATAACTCACCGTATAGTTCGGTAATGGAGATGAAGTATATACCGGAGTGTCTAGTGTTCATAGAGACTTGGGTGGGGTTGCAACGTCTAATTTGTGAGAGTGTACTCACCGAATGATCCTGTGATAGTACTATTATTTTTACCAGATCATCTGGTGTTAACAACTCTTCTGAACCATTGGGTTAACGGCTAGTGTGCCGGTCTGATGCTATAAATACCCCTTCACTCAGTCATTCGAAGGGGTGGCATGCTGCTGGAGTCTAGAGGAAGCTCATACACACTTAAGAAAATATTCAAGCCACCAAAGTGTTTAATGTAATTATTTAAGATGATTAAGCACAAAATTAGAGAGTGTTTAGTGCTTATAGGACTAGAGAGAGTGTTGTTAGATGATTGCTGACTAGAAAGTAAATCAAGGAGTGATTTAACCTTGTACCAAGTGGTACGCTGGCACCTTGAAGTCTTAGTAACTCGCTGGTAAGCTTGTTAACCCTCCGACTTGGTGTGGAGTGGCGGCAAAGCGATTGTACAGTGACGCGAAGACCTTGCCTTTGCTCAAGCTTCGAAGTGATCATGGCGGCAAGAAACCGAAAGAGAGGCTAGTGGTGAGATCTTGCTTTGATGGCTTGGTGGCTCATCCAAGTAGAGGTATTGTCTTTGTGACTTGGTGGCTTAAGAAGTGTGATCGGGTTCCGATCAGGAGCATATTAGAGCTCTAACGTGAATTAGGTATGGTATTCATGTCATCGATACCACAGGATAAAAATCTCATATGCCGAGTTTACTCTCTCTACCTTATTTACGTTTCTGCATTTGCATTCTTGCAATTTACCTTCTTAGATAGGTTGTAAGTACTTTGATCGATAGAGTAGATATATTAGATAAATCTAGAGCATATTTAGATAGAAATTGATATAGATTTATCTTGTATAGTTTTTGGAGCCGAATAAATTCTACGTGTCCGAATTCACTCTCTTTCAGGACGTCACTGATCCCTTCAATTATTCCAATTGTTTAATAAGATTATTTTTGCTTAAAAGGGGAGCGGGGAGGTCTAGATGGGCCTTTTTTGGTCCATATAAATTTATGTTGGGAATTTTATTTAAAAAATTATGTCAAAAATTTTTTGTTGAAAAAAGTTTGTGCTCAAATTTTTTTCTCCATAACTTTTCCTCGATAACTTTTTCTTAATATTTTTTCTAATGACTTATCTCAAAAAAATTTACTGAAAAACTTTTAAAAAAAGAAAATTACGGAAGGAGAGAACTTTTCGAAAAAAAAGTTACTAGTTGGCTTCTCAGCATACGCCCGTGAATTAGCTACGTCCATAATAGCCCCAAGTGGTTTAATCTTTTGTCTCGGCCACTGATCAGACCGAAATTATTTTAAACAAATTTCTTTCTTTAGAACCTAAAAGATTAGCAATCATACGCATAGATCCGTGGAAGCAATGTTTTATGAATCAATGATGGGTACCAGTGGATCCTCTCGTAAGCAAAAGCTGCTAAAAAATATTGGCCAAGGGACAAAGCATATCCGATTTTAGCGTAGACGCTAGCTATGGAGGGAGGTAGCGGTGCCAAGTCACAGTGATTAGGACAGCCAAAATTAATCGAACTAATCTATACTATATATAACAGAGCTGGTTCGCGTGTTATTTTTTCCCAGTTTTTTATCTAATTAAAAAAATTAAATTTAAATAATTTATTTATTTTTGTTATCCACTCTCGTCCTCTGATCTTATTATCTTGTTACGAGCTACAGATATAACCGTTTTATTCATAAATATTAATAAAAATAAATAAATAAATTAGAAAAAAATTAACAAATAATCTTCTTATTTTTTTCAGATTTTAACTGAAATTAAACTACAGTATCATTATTATATATTTATTTAGTATGATCTTATAACACATTTATATTTTTATATCTTAAATTTATAGTTAATTTTACCATATCTATTATTTGTGTTTTCGTTATAATCATACGCATTCATGGATTCTTCATCGTTAGCATCAGCAAACGCGGCGGAACAAGCTAACATTACCAACCCAACCCAACCCATTGCCTCCGGCTGCGTGTCCGCGGCGGGGAAGAAACCGAAGCGAAATAATTGCGGTTTAGCCCCCACAAAAAAAACCTTCGTCTCACAGGGAGGCCCCTCTCCTCGCCGGTCGCGTCGGGATCCGGCGCCGCCGCCGTGGCCATGGGGACGGCGACGATGGCGACGGCGGTGGGCGCGGCCATGGTGCTCTACTTCGTGCTGAGCCGGCGGCTGGCCCACGAGGGCGGCGGAGGGGGGAAGCGGCGGAGGGGGCGCGCGGCGCGCCGGCCGGCTCAGCCGCCGGCGACGTGGATTGAGGCGGTGGGCACGCTCGCGGAGACGCTGCGGTTCACCTACTCAGAGACGCTCGGGAAGTGGCCCATCGGGGACCTCGCCTTCGGGATCAAGTACCTCATGCGCCGCCAGGTGAGACAGGGACTCCTCCTCGCTAACCAACCACCGGGTTGCCTGCCGCTCGGATCCCAAGGAAATGGCGCGGCTTCGTTTCGAATGCGGCTGTAAGCTTGCGTTCTGGATCTGAAATGGGAGTCCCCTTTGTTCAAAATGTGTTCCCCAACCCCAATAGTGTGCTGCGTTGCTGGTAGGAATAAGATTTGGGCTGGAATCTTGTAGTGGTTGGTAGAAAGTCGATAGATGCTCGAAAAGCTTGGTGAATACGGCGCTGATTGGCTTCCATGCCGCTAAAAATTGCAAATTTGGAGGTATCAAGTTTGTGGGTTTTGTCCTGGAGTTAGGGCCTATCCTAGTGTTATGCAGTTGCACTCGCTATATTAAGGTTCATTTGTTTTATATCGCTTGTGAATTTTTGTTTCTGAATACTACGGTTGGGATCATTGTCCTGTATTCTACCTTTCAAATTTCAAGTTTTTTTGGTGATAAATTTTGTGTTCAGATTACCAAAACCTAATCCTGAATAGAATTATTTCTATGGGTCTCCTGAGGATATATATATATATATATATATATATATATATATATATAACAAAAATTCACAAGCGATATAAAACAAACGTGATAAAACGTTTGTTTTATATCGCTTGTGAATTTTTGTTTCTGAATATATATAAACGTGACTATGAAAGTTTTTGTTTGAGGGATGCAAAGCTGATCAACTATTTTCATAGCTCATTAAAGGATGTCAGAGATTATGTATTATTCCCTTTCACTTATTCGTTTCAAATCTTGATTCTTAAGCGCTGCAACTTTAGTAGGATATTGGCAGACGATAAAATTCTGTACTGTGTATATACTAATGATTCATTGTAATCTTGGTGTGACTTTTCAGGGAAATTTACATGTTGCCAGTGTATATGCTGGAAACAATTGCATTGAATTGAAAGGACCTGAAATCATGGAAGAGCTGATTGTTCTGCGACGATTAATCGACTTATGTTTTCTTTTCTCCAAGAAACCATTTCCAGTGTTCTGTGAAATAGCTGGATTTTCCCAAGAGGATGTTCTTATTGAGGAGCCAAAGGCGGGGGTGAGTAAGTATTGATAGCTATTTTAGTGTTATCTTCATTTGATAAGGCGTGGTTAGTTTCTAGTGAATATAGGAATATAGTTGGTTATATTTTTTCGTTTTAATTTCTTTCATTCATCCTACTTTTACAGATTTTAAAGCCTGCTCATACAATTCTACGTGATGAGTGCACCAAATCGTTTCTTGTTTTGATCCGAGGGACTCATAGCATGAAAGACACTCTGACCGCTGCTACTGGGGCTGTGGTACCATTTCACCACTCACTTTTAGATGAAGGTGGTGTCAGCAAAATAGTGTTAGGCTATGCACATTGTGGGATGGTTGCAGCAGCTCGCTGGATTGCAAGAAGTATAACACCATGCCTCTGTGAAGCAGTCAGTCAATGCCCAGACTACCAAATCAAGGTGCATTTGTCATTTTCATTTTATGATCCAAATTGTTCATGCCTGGTCATGTTCTTATAATCTTTAGGATACAGTATGGATGAATTGAGATTGTTGCATCGTTTTATCTCAATCATACTTCCTCAACTATTTTGTCATTCAAAGAGCTGACTTTCTTCTATTAGATTGTTGGCCATTCATTGGGTGGTGGTACTGCTGCATTACTGACATACATCCTTAGAGAACACAAGGAGTTCTCTTCAACAATTTGTGTAGCATTCGCACCAGGTACATCAACTGTTATTTGCGCACAATACATTGAGTTAGGAACTACTAACAGTTGAATTTTTTATGTCAGCATCATGCATGACATGGGAGTTAGCAGAATCAGGCAAGCATTTTGTGACCACGATTGTAAATGGAGCTGATCTGGTTCCCACAGTATCAACTGCGTCTATTGATGATCTCCGTTCTGAGGTAACTTCATTTTCTCCTTTATTAATCTCCATGCTGATTTATTGCCTTAAGTAATGTTTTATCTTTGGGCAGAAATGTAATTTGACACCATGGTGTATTTCTTAAAAAAAAAATAGTAGCATTGAATTTCACTGCCTCTTGCTCAGTCCTCATGCCATATCCATCATCCAGGTAACAGCATCTTCATGGTTGAATGATTTGAGAGATCAAATACAACAGACACGTTTCCTAAATGTTGTTTACCGGTCAGCCACTGCTATAGGAACCCGCCTGCAATCTTTCTCTGGTGCCAGAGAGAGGGTTGCAGGTGCTGGAGCATTTCTACGTCCTGTTTCAAGCAAAACCCAGGTAAATATTTGACCAGAAGCTGGCAAACTGTATTGTTTGGATCAATTAAGATTGCAATGCAGCACAGTACATAATGCTTTATTGGTAGGAATTTTGGTTCTACGGTGATCGTCTTGCACCTCATTGGTTTTATTTTGTCAGGTTAAGCATTCTCTGTATACAATATTAAATTTGGATATGGTTGTTTCAACTGAATAAATCCTCGACATCCTGTTAAATCCGAATGATTAAACTAAAAGCGCTGAAGGATACCGGTCAAAATTTAAATACTCACTGCACGAAAGATGTGCATCGCATGACAGCTTTGTGTCAGTTAATCTTAAGAAATTTCATCCACCAAACCCAAAGAGTTCTTGCAGACTTCTTAACAAGTATGTCAATGCAGGTTGTGATGAAACAAGCACAAAATGTTGCACAGGCTGTTGCTAGAAGTCAGTCAGCATTTTCTTCATGGTCATGCATGGGTGCACGTCGTCGAGGTGTAGGTGTAGGTGTAGTAGCTGCAAGTCCTAAGGATGATATGACAACAGAAACCCATGTAACATCTACAGTGGAGTCAGAATCCTTCGTTGTAGAACAATGTAGCACCAAGACCGTTGAGGACCTGCAGTATACCGTAGCTAGTGTTTCGGTCCATGGGGAAGCAGAAGAAGAGGAGGCTCTTTTGAGTGAACATGAAACCCCTCGGGAGCATGCCGAAGAAGAAATAACCGAGGGTGAGTTGTGGTTTGAGTTCAAGAAGGACTTGGACTGGCAGGCTGAAGTGGAGACACGGACTCGAGAGGAAGAGGCAGCTGCAGTCAAGGAAATTATGGAGGAAGAAAGTGCTGTCCTAAAAAATGTAGAGGATAAGCAGTCATTTTCGTCAGATAGCTTGGAGAGGCAGCAATTCTACCCACCTGGTAGAATCATGCACATGGTTTCCATGCCTCCTACAGATGCTGACCCGGATGATACAGTTGCTGCTGACGAGTGCTCTGTTGGAATATATGAGACCCCTCGAGATCTTTACAGCAAGATCCGACTGTCCAATACCATGATCAATGATCATTACATGCCAATGTACAAGAAAATGATGGATATATTGATTGAGAAGTTTTCAAAGGACGAGACAACACTTGTACAGATTCTACTGTAGAGTAATATGGATGACTTATGCATTATACAAGAGATATGCTGTTATCCTTACCCGTGAAAATAGATTTTAGTTTGGGTTATGCGAGTGTGATGTGTAAATGTAAAAGAAACGAACTAAAAATTTCCTACTTTTTTCAGTCATATTCACCCATGGCTTATGAATGTATGACGCCATATTTGGGCACAAACCAAACAAATCCATAATGCCCACAAAATTAAGAAGCGGTGATTTAAGAAACCAAAAAGGAGGGAGAAATGTCATTGAAATCGAGAAAACAGGCGCTTTCAGTCGTTCGTTCGCTCACTATTAACCATGCGTCCTCTACTCAGAAATCCTATGTGCAGCTGTCGTGTAGGCCCCGTTTCCCAGAGGGTATCAGGACCTTCCAAAAATTGGCGCGCGAGCCCACCCGAAGTAGGGGCGGGACATCGCGCACCTAGGCAAAATGTGTTCGGGTGTTGGGTGTCGGCGCGACACGTCAGTCTCCATACGATCATCAACGAGTCGCCTCTCACCCCCCGCAGGGACGGGTTAAAAGAGCCACGGTGCAGCCGCTGCCTCTCTTATAGAGCCGTGGCCTGCTGCACGTCGCTTCGGCTGGCGAGGTGGTACTAAACAAAATCAAATGCGTGAACAAGCAATGGACGGCTCAGGTCTCTGCTGTGGGCCGGAAGGAAACGAGCCCGACGACCTGGGTTTAGCCCACTTAATTTGCCCGCTATTTCCTTTTTGAGTAAATTTTTCAAAACTAATACTCGGATAAACTTATCGTGAAACCACATATTTAAGTATTATTTTTATAAAACCACAGATTTAGTGCTAATATCGCAAAACTACAGGTATTTTGATAAATTATCGTAAAACTGCAGATTTAAATAATAATTTCACAAAACTACAGATTTAATGCCGATTTTACCGTAAAACTACATATTTAAGCCATAATTTCACACAACTACAAATTTAGCATCGATTTTATCACAAAACTAGATTTTCTAAAGGAGTTATTCCCAATCCCATTACCATGACGACGAGCTCCTCTGGCAGTCTCATAACAGCTGACAGCTTATGAAACGGATCGTCCAGGAGTTTATGTGACTGCAAGCAGGGCCCATTCGTCAAGCTAATAGGTCTCTGGTAGAATCTATAATTCTACGATAAAATTGGTGCTCATTTTATAGTTTTGTGAAACTGTTGCTTAAATCTATAATTTGTGATTTGCGATAATTTTGTCAAAATATCTATAGTTTTATGAGCTCCCAGACGGTCCGTTTCATGAGGTGATAGCTGATGTGAGACTGCAAGCAACGTCCGATCGTCATGGTAACAGGACTAGGAATAACTACTCTAGAATATATAGTTTTACGATAAAATCGATGCTAAATCTATAGTTTTGTAAAATTATTGCTTAAACTATAGTTTTACGATAAAACTAACACTAACTCTATAGTTTTGTGAAACTATTGTTTAAATACATAGTTTCACGACAATTTTATCAATATATATATATATATATATATATAATTTTGTAATAAAATTGACACTAAATCTATAGTTTTATGAAACTATTACTTAAATGTAGTTTTATGATAATTTTATCAAAACAATTTTAGTTTTGCAAAATTTACTCTTTCTTTTTCTTTTGTTCGCGGGTGTACCAACTATTTTCTTAGATGCGGATCAATTCCTAACCCCAAAAAACAAAGATGCAGGTGAATAGAGATGACTTCGCTTAATTTGAGCACGATCAATCCTCTAAAAGTAAATGACTGCAAAAAAAAAAATCAATGTGCGTGTATAAGGTATTCAACTTCAATAGCCTTTTATTTTGCATCGAGAAAGAATGAATCGAACAGTGTAACAATTCTTGCCCTAATTAACTGTAACAAACGAACTATACATGGCTTGGACACCATATTCCTATGCTTGCAGCTTGCAATGATATGGTTCGTCCTCCTTTTCTTTCCCTATTTGTTCAGACCTGAGGTACATCTAAAACTATAAGAACCCTTATAACATGTGCAACTAATCCTATGGGAGGACTTGCCAAAAAAAAAAGGGGGGGGGGGGGGGGAAGCTAATGGAAAACTTGTGGGGATGTATAAAACTCGCTTTCGCTGAAGAACGGTCTCAAGTCCTCTTGGCACATGAACTCCAAAGGGAAAGAAACAATGTGACCCCGAACGGCTTGCAACCTCTCCATAGGGTCGGTACCTGCCAGGTCTCCATTCTGTTGAGATTCCGGTTTTTCTAGGGCAACACCCAAGTCAATGGTTGTGTGACCAATTTTCTCCTTCCGATGAGCAAAGCTTTGGCGAAATTGAGCCCTGCAAGAGGTTGATATCATTTCAGAGACCAGTGAGCACAATGTTTCGACTGAAATGGAAGAAAACTGAGAGAGCTTCTGCATTCCGCACCTTGAATGAATGTGATCGTTGGGTACACATGAGAATACTTGTTGGTAGATCATGGTATTCTCCTGCCAAGCATCAGTTTGTTCAGTTTGAAGGGGAAAAAGGTAGAAGTGCTCAAGATGGGACCCGTTGCAGTACTGCAGAGGATACGGGTCCCTCAAGATGTAGCAATCATATGAACATAAAATGCAAATGGAAAATTATCAGCTGGTGAAATCGCGACATTCATGGGCAGGTGCAGTGCCAGAATAGTCATAATCAAATGGTTCCAGGCTGAGCGGCTAGTTTAAAACGAGACAGTGCAGTTTCCAACTCGACTACTTCAAAACAAATAGTGCATCAAGATAACATATCTCCGTTACACTCACCTTAGCAGTGGCCATCCAGATGTTTTTGTACGCTGAATCATCCACAGGATCCATAATGCAATTAACCTGAAAGTGAGAATGCACAATAAGTGGAATCAAACTCACAAAGAGCTCTATACAAGGGGTTGTACTGAAACAGATTTAAGGGGCTGTGAGTTAAAATGCGTTCAATTGGGGATGTGTTCAGATGTGCTGAGGGGTGAAATGTTTTCACTCGGGTTGGTGGTTTGTTCAAATTCTCTCACACTGACTATACACTTACTATAATTCTCACACTGACTATAAATAAACAAGACAACAATGCAGACTATAAATCATGCTTTTTCCTCACACTGACTATATATATAGTTGAAGTCTAGTGAAATATAAAGCATCGGTTGATGGTTAAAGTCTAGTGAAAAATATAGTCCAAACCTCTCCCGGAAGAAGACCAAGGTGTTCTGCCCATAGAGAAAGTCGTAGGCTGAGGGATAACTTCCCGGCTTCCCAAGGTCTTCCATCCATTGTAGAACTGACAACCTCTTTATCTTCAATAATCATACCAATCTAAAAGAACAGTAAAACCCATTATAGTGTCAACAGCAAGTGCTGGAGAAGATTACCTAAGTAATCCACCTAATCATGTCATTGGATCTTAACTAATTGCAGTTGATCATGAAAAAATGTACACTTCAGCAGCAAGCAGCAAACTTTTTATTATTTGTTGCGCAGAAGAGGGCAAGAAAGAGAGATAACATATATAGGGCAGGGGAAATAATTGTCACGTCCGTGGGGAAGTGACTGGATTGGGTAGGAGTGGAAGGTCTCCGGCTGTTCCTTGGCTGATTTTCTGCCCGTGGTGGTGGTGATGACGCCAGGATGGCATCGGCAATGGTGTCAGCAACAGCAGGGAGGTGAGAGACAGAGAATAGGATATGAGGAATAGATTAATGTATTTCTTAACTAAAAAAGGATGTCAACTGCTCTTTATATATAGAGCCTGACCCTAACAATCTCAGCTAATCTGAACCGAATCCAACTCTACCCATCTCTTTTCAAAATCGAATCTAACTCTTTCCGATCTTACCTAAACCAACTCTTAACTCTTTCCATACTGACCTAATCCGAATTGCCTACTTATCTCAGTCTAGACTTGACTTCTAACTCTATTTTTTTTTCCAAACTCATCAAAACTGAATCTCTCTTCAATCTGCCACCGCTACCTCCTTGTCTTTATGTGCACCCTTTCCTTTCCTCATGTGGTATGTGATCCCGCACATAACATCTCTTCCTTCCTTCGGAAACAGCTCATCCTCGAACTGAAACGCCGCATAATGCTGCTTCCCAAGTGGCGTCACTATCGTCCATGTCAGCCCAACGTACTAGGATCTGGCACACACCACGTGCGAAGCGGCTACACACCACCTGAGTTGGCGTAGGAATAGCGCGTCCATTGAGCATCGGGGGCAGTTGTTGTCACGTCCCAATTTCTTAATCAGGCATTTAAGCAAAATTATGCCTCTTAAGCATTATGCTTAAATTTTGCGTAATGGTAATCCGGAGCGCTAATGCACTTCATTAATAATCATTTGGATAAGAGAGAAAGTTAAGGGAGAAAATAATAGAAAATACATTGGAGATACCTATTCTCTCTAACATGTGGACCCCACATGTGGCCCCACTCCTCACCCACTCCCTCTCTCAAGTAGGCAGCAACCCACCTGCTCTCTCTCTCCTCCCTTACTCCACCACGTCCTCACCAAGTGCAGCAAAGCTGCAGCTCTCCCTCCCCCTCTCACTCAAGCTCAAGCACTCACTCTCTCTTTTCCTCTAAAATCCGAGCTAAGTGGAGAATTCAAGGTATGCATGTGGTACCATTGCATTCTCTAGCTCATAAGCTACTCATTCATCCAATCCATTTTCGTTTTTGTGGAGGAATCGAGTAGTTCTTGAAGTTCTTGGTATTCTTGAGCTTTTTGGAGAAAAATAGAGTTTTGGTTGAATCTGAGCTCTAGAGTAGTGTTGGTAGTTGATGAACAAGTTCTAGTACCCTTAGACTATCCCTAACATGTTTCTTTAGGCTTAAAAGATCGCAACTCGAATCGACCAAAAATCCACTCGAGGATAGCTTTTCTGGCTGACTCAGATACTCCAGACTCACCCTGATACTCCGGGTTCAACATATTTTATCCGATGAATTATGTTCAAAATTGGTTAGGGTTTAGGGTGCGAATTTGGTTTAGGATCCTTTGGATAGGACATATACACGTTTGTGTAGCACAGATTTGTAAAGTGAGTCAAAACACCGAAGTGAAAAAATCGTGAAGAAATCAAGCCTGTATAGCTCGGATTATCCGGACAAGCCCGGAGACTCCGGGTAGTTATGTGATCGCGTAGCCGAGAGCTCCGTTCGGAACCTCACTCAGAGTGTCCGGTATATCCCGGATAGTCCGAACCAACCCGGAGGTTCCGAGTCAAATTAAAATAATGCTAACCGAAAGTCTTTCCCGGAGGATGGCCTGGATACTCCAGATTCACCCGGATATTCCGGGCCAGTCAAATAAATAAAAAACAGTAACAGAGCGCCTCTCCCGGAGGGTCACCCGTAGGGTCCGAGTTCAGATACTCTGAACCAGTCCAGATACTCCGGATGACTGTTATTTTCCGGTTTTCGTTTAGTATTGCTTTGATTCTTATATCTTATACTTCTAGCATGTTGTTAAGCATTGTGGCATGCATTGTTGCACTTTATTCATACTCATGGCATTGCACGCGTTATTCTTTTTATATAACGTCGAGCCGGTGATCCAGGAGATCAAGGAAAACTTTGGACAGCCACCTGAACAGCAAGGCAAACATCTATCATATTAAACCCTATCAGTTGAAATGATTGAAGTCTAAATATTGATAAATTATGCTTATGTGTAGGTTTGCATGTATAGGGAGTCGATGTTGGGAACAAATGGGTAGAACCTACGTCAATTGCATTCTTCTACCTTGATGACTTGTTCATCCACATTCCTTGTAGCTTTGAGATGATATTATGTCTAGGTGCAAGATCGACTTATATGCTTAGTCATGCTTAGGTCTTTTGACTTTCGGTAAAAGTCGAACGACGACGTTTTCCATTGTTCGCGAGCATAGGATTTACTTTTGTCGCACAAATACATGGTTGAGGTTGTTATAGTTGGTTGAATGGTGAGTATGAGATGAGATATGGGCGATGTTAGGGGTGTCATCTGCCCTCAAGAAAAGTCCAGGGGTAGTTCGGGAAGGGAACCGGACACCGTAGGCCGCTTGCATCGTTTAAGGCTGATCGTCGGGGTAATTGGCTTTAGCACTTACCTTACTCACCACATACCGATCTAACGGTAAGGCGAGCCAAATACCTTCGCAGCTATGGCTTTGTGGGGCCTGAACATCGACGGTGTGAGCAGACGAGCTTGTAAGTTGTATTAGTTTGCTCCGGGAGTAGTTCTAGTACCGCCGCGCCGAGCGATGCATGCCGCACACGGTTGGAGCTGGTTGGGAAAGGTTGACACAGGTACCCCCTTGTGTGCACTTTAGTAGGTGGGTATGGTCCCCGAGTCGTGTGGGTCCAGGAGTATCCCCTGCAGGGTGTATAAACAGTTCAAATTGCCGCACTCTCGGTCATGAGCATGCTATTATTTCATTTGCACTCAGTCGTAGAGTTCTCGTGGTTGGTTCGGTTATATGGTTCAGATATATGGTTTGTGGTTCGGATATGTGGGAGGTGGTCGAGATGACACTTGTTATACATTGATACTATTGTGGTTACAGTTTCATATGATCAGTTGGTAGTTGTAGGGTAATTTCATATATGTTGGTTAAATTAGTTGCTCATACATATGTCTAGGTTGCTTACCGCTTTAATTAACTTAACCGCATATTTATATCCTTGCTAACAGCTCAATGCATAATCCTTGGAGTCGGGATATTATATACCCATATTGTGTAAGTCTTGCGGGTACCTTCGTACTCAGGGTGTTGCGCTTAAGTTGATGCAGGTACTTCGGCTACTGAGAAGGGGGTGATGTTCGCTACTTTGTGCCTGTCGATCAGGGTGGCGGGCAGAGTAGTGCATCCTACTCCGAAGCTTGAGCTTTTGGAGTGGAGCCTAAGGGCATGTGGCTCCACTCTGTTTTGTTGTCTAGTTTATTCTTTCCGCTGCGTAGATCTTTAGATAAGTTAGGAGTTGAGGGGTTTTTATCTCCTCCTAGCTTGTTTTTGTTATAAATTGTTGGAATCAGTTGCATGCTTAATTTTTTAATATAAATGTTTATTACTTACTCTTTATTAAGCTATGTTGTGATGTACTATGTTGAAGGCATGTGTTTCAATCCTTAGGTACAAAACACATACCGAGACTACCGGAACAGGATTCTGGTTAATCGTCGAAGTTGGATTATAAATAATGATCCTCCTGATGATTAATTAGAATACTGTTTGGATGATTCCTCACAGTTGTGGCGGCTCCAGAGGGGGCTAGCCATGAAACTTCTTGAGGACACCCACACGGAAAACATCATGTATTTTGGCTCCTGTCGGAAGACGAAGACGATAGGCCACACCACCAATGCGAACCACCACCTGGAATGGGCCGTAGAACCTTGGATCAAGCTTGCCTTGAGATGCAATGACAATGATGTTGCTGGATGATTAAGGAGCTTTAGCCAGACCCAATCTCCCTCTCGGAAGGGCACCTCTGTGTGCTTGGAGTCATAATACAACTTGGCATGTTCTTGAGCTTGAAGGAAGTGTTCGTGCATATCACGAAGAAACTCGTCTCGCTCCACAAGTGACTGTTCAATGGTCAGCACCCGAGCATCACCCTTCTCATACATAAGCAGCGACAGGGAGGTCGACCATACACAACCTGGAATGGTGTGTCACGAAGGGCCGAGTGATATGCTGTGTTGTATCAATATTCAGCCCACGGAAGCCAACGAAGCCACTGCATGAGAAGGTCACGGGTCATGCAACGAAGATACATCACAATCACCTTATTGTTACCTTGGATTCGTCGTCACTTCACGGATGAAATGTTAAACTCATGTTCAGCTGCGTCCCTGACAATAGGAACAACTCCTTCCACAAGTGGCTGGTGAAGACTGTGCCAAGGTCGCTGACGATGGATTCCGACAGGCCATGGAGACGGACCACCTCGTCAAAGAATGTGCAAGCCACAAAGTTGGCCGTATACAGGTGGCCCAAAGGAATAAAGTGAGCAAACTTTGAGAGGCGATCTACCACAGTGAGGATGACTGTATTGTTATTCACGCAGAGAAGGCCGTTTATGAAGTCCATGGAAACATCGCTCCATATCTGCACTGGGATCAGAAGAGTGCAGTAGGCCGACTGGATGCAAGTGGTTGGTCTTGTTACGCTAGTATACTGTGCAATCTTGCACATAGTCCTGTACCAAAGTCTTGTCACCGGGAATCTGAAGGCGTTGCAAGGTGCACTAGACCCCCTCAAGGCCCATGCCGTACGCCTGGGCAAGGAGTTGCGGCATGGTTGGTGAGAATGTCGAGATGAAGACTCGACGCCCGACCTTAATCAAGCCATCATGGAACGCCCAAGAAGGACCCTTGCGGTTGGCACATAGTTGGTGAGCTGCAGGAGGCCGGCATCAGCTTCCACCTTATGACGAAGCATGCTGAAGACATCAAACACCAATGTCGATAGAGCAAATGCCATCGCGTGTTGATAATATACCCTAGAGGCAATCATAATGATGATTATATCACGTCTATATTTATGTACTTTTGAATAATGTGTTATTCGATTCATTGTATAATTATCATTGACATTGATTACCATATATGTAACTTCGTTGTGAAGCTATTTGTTTTATTGTGATGTTATTGTAAATGATATGTAGTCTTATATCATTATGTGGAACAATAATGATTCACAGATTAGCACAATAATGATTCATAGACTAGCACATATATTAATTGATAATTATTTTTCACAGATCATAGATATGAAGATATCAAATCAATAGTATGGACACATATTAGAGAATATGGTATTGGATACACCCACCTTGAGATACTACTGAGATTGTTATATGATATGTCATTCGTTGTAATCTCAAATAGTGTAGCTACAGGATTCTTAGAGTTAAGATCGTCATTGATTCCCAGAACGTGTAATGGCATACTTTAGGGTTGTCAAACACTACTCTATAACTAGATAGTCATAAAAGTAGTTTTCGAATTTACCATGAAACATATTGTGGGGTGTGAGCGATTAAGATGGAATTTGCCCCTCCTATATAACGAGAGAGATATCTTTACCCCTCAATGTGGTTGGATTAGAATGTGTATGGCCATACCAATATGATTAAAGAGTTAATCATGAGTTTAGTAATCTACTGCAACATTGAGTGAATAGTCGAGCTATCACAAAGATGACACGCGTCTCGCCTTGAGCTTAACTGTTATCATGAGACAAGGGGATTGGTGCATATGTATATCAATGTTTATGATCTTTGTGTATATTCGGGAGTCAATATACCCTGCTAAGGACCGCTATTGATTTTGGTTCGGAAAAGGGTTTCCGAGTTGTGCTGTTTATTTCAACCTAACAGGACACACACTTAATAGGTTGGAACAATATATACAGATTGGATCCGTTAGTAGGCTTGATTGGATTGTGATCTGTGAGGGATTAAAATCTTAATGGGCCACCAACGTGGAAGCCCATTAGTGGGATCTATATAGAGGGAGGCGTGAGGTGAGGGCGTGTACGGTTCAGCCACTTCAAACCCTAGTCGTGCCCCTCCACCCGGCCTCCTAAAACCATAGTCATACGTGCGGTGCTAGCACACCGACGCTCGTCGTTCCACCCGAGGACGTGTGGATATTCTAGAGACAATGTTATAACTATGACGCTAATCAGCTTGACAAGTTGAACTCGACAACTACCGATTCGAGTTATGTTTCGAGTAGGAAGTCAGAACACACCCCACAAGGAAGTCAATCACCTATATCTACTCAAGGAGATCACGTGGAAGGGACAATCGCCATGCTGAGTTTGACTACTTCCCTACATCAACGTGCACGATGTTGGACCGGTCTGCTCCAACTCTTATTTCGTTGCGTTGCGCGTCTAGTAACAACGATCTATAATCTCCTACTAGCATGGTTTCCTAATTGAACTGGGTAGAAAATTTTATTTTATACTATCGTAGCCTACTTGTTACCTAACATCACGCTCTCTACACCACGCCGAGACAGGGCGTCGACCACCACATTGGCATGCCCCAGCTTGTACTCCACTCGAAGTCGAACCCCATATTTTGCTAATCCACTGGCATTGAGGGATGATTAACGAGCATTGGTCGAGGAGGAATTTCAAATTGTAATAATCCATCCTAACAAAAAAACGGCGACCCCAAAGGTACAACCGCCAATGCTTCACGGCTTGAGTGAGGCCGATGAGTTCCCGCTCGTACGCCACCAGTCCCGCGTGCCGAGACGCCATGACACGGCTAAAGAACACCATCGACCCTTGCCCTTGGTGAAGCACGGTGCCCATCCGAACCCCGATGCGTTGCATTCGATGATGAAGATACGACAGAAGTTGGGTAGCTAAATCTGTAGTTTTGTGAACTTATTGCCTAAATTTATAGTTTTGCGATAATTTTGTCAAAATATCTGTAGTGTTGCGAAAATTACTCTAACAATAATTTACATCAGAATTTTCCTGACTATAAAACATTAGGAATATTCCTCTTTTCAGGAAGGTCCTTTTTAAAATATTGCCCTAAAAAATCGACAATTATTTTGTCTGAATGAAAGTTGAGCATATTATTGTAAAACTTAAGGAGCATTCCTTTATTTGGTCAAAGAATTCACAGAGTAGCATGCAAAAATATACAGAAGGGTACAAAAGTCATAATTCAGAAAGTCATACCTCAGAATCCCTTGATCCAAGCAAGCTTCTATCATTTATGTTAGCTGAGCCAATTAGTGTCATGCGGTCGTCAATAATCATCAATTTACTGTGTAAATATATCTGTAACATTTATATTGTTAGGTAAAGAAAGGAAGGAAAGTATATAAATTAACCATATGCCTAAAAGCCATAACCTAGTGAGTGTAACAGAACACCTCGAAACAGAAATGTTTTTACCTGATTGGTGACCAAAGGACCCCCATCACCTAGTCTGCCATGTGCTCTAAGCCCATAAAATGAGATATAATCATGTGCCTTCATGCCAACCACATCATATAGATTCTTGAGTATTGAATTAGGCCCTCTACAAATAGTCCGATATTGCCAGTGCATAATTGCCCTCACGGATGCAGCTCCACCATCATCAATGCCACCCTGAAAGTAAATATGTAACGACCCAGCCACCATGAAGCACCGAACTATGTGTAATCTCTACAGCAGTAAATTACCTGAAAACCAGGCAAAAGTGGTATGACGATAATAACTCGGAAGCACTTTTTCTCCTTTTCTGCTCTAAGTATACGCCTGTATAATGCTTCTAATACACGATTCTTAATTGTGTCATCTCCTGAAAGACCTGATATGAAAAACTGATTCTGCAAAGGCCAGCACAAAGAAATGTATTATACAAGTGAAACCATTCTATACTGTAATGATGGGCATATAGAAACTTCAGTTCTCAATAGATTCTCAAACATTTTTTTTTTCCTCAAACCGGCAGCAGAGGATTCTCAAACATATGACCGAAGCTAGTTTCAAATATCAACTGTTATGTTGAAACTTGAATATTTAGAATTGCAAAATTAAAATAAAAAATACACACCTCGATGTAAACAAAATGTTCTGCCTTTTCAATGAGAGAAAAATAGGCATTGTGGATACTTCCTTCAATTTGAGTTGTTCCTGCGGACCACGGGCCAACACTTCTAACAACCTAAATGAAAGAAATTTTTAATTAGTTAGATATATTTAAAACAGTTACAATATTTTTTGTTGTTACATGGTATACAAGCAAGCTAAAAGAACAATAATATAATCTCTGCTCACTTCAATCCAATTTGAGACTACCACAACAGATCATGCAACACAATTTTAGGTATTGAGCCTAGCGCAGTTGGTTGAGGGTGTAGATGTACACCTAGACCACCCAGGTTTGAGTCCTCTTTGACGCAAATATGGGTGCCTATTTCTTTGTATTAACAACGCCACCTTGTTCCTCCTAGATTGGTCGAGTTTTTATGCAAGCTAATTTAGAAAAATGCTGCATGTCATAATTTGAGTCAAGGGATTTCTTTGGAAAGAGAGAAGTGCAAATGGAACTTCAAGATGCTCCAGTTACCTCCATTATCGAATAGATGCTCATGCTATTTCCATTATTCAATGAAACTTGAAATCTGATCATTTATGAAGTTTTGAGGATTATATGCCACCAATTATTTGAGCAAAAAAGCCTCCAATTTTCGCATGCAAAAATTATATGTAACAGAGCACAAGCAAATGATCTCCATAAACAAATCAGGTTAGTTCGAGATTTTTCATCAAGATGTTCATGGTGAGATGGCACCATGAAACAAAAATTGCAACATGCATTGACAAAGATATGTCCATAAATGTCTTGATTACTGTGTTTATCTGTTCGTCAAACAAACAAGTTACAATGTTGAATTCAGCTTGAGTTTTGATTTTGACGAGCGTAACTTTGTTCTCTTCAAATAGGGGATTTCTTATGCTATATCTATCTTCAGATAAAGGATTCAAGTTTCCTTGAACCGCCATTGCTTAGGGTGACGTGTGTAATAATGAATTGCTCTGAGCTGCATGTGGTACAAGTACAACACGAACTCTTGGATGGCTGAGTCGTAAACCGTCGGATACCATAAGCAAACAATATAGGAATCAAGACATTATTCTATCAGTTTAATCACCAGTGCATGGAACGAACTGACCTGGCAACGACATGTTGCTCGGGGACCAACTTCTCCAACATCAAGCACAGAGGCAACTTGATCTCCTCGTTCTTGTGTCTCCCACCACTCCTTATCTATGTGTCGTATATTTGGTTTTGAGGTGTCATAGTGTGTAGACAGTGAAACCTCAGGGGAACCAACATTGTCCACAAATCCTTTCATCTGCAAATCTTGTACTGAAAGATCTTGTTTGGCCTTCCGGTTGGACAGTGGTTGGTTCCAATTGGTTTTATTTGAGTGATCTGAAAGACCATTATTGATGTCCATACCATTCAGACCTAAATCTCCATTCGGCAATGCATGGTGGTCAGGATCGTGCGGTAGAAGCAATGGAATGTCCTGGCATGATGCTGGTGTTGTCAAGGAGTTTAGCCTATTAACTTTAGTACCCTTATCATAGTTCTGTTTACTCTCTGTCTCCCCATTTGTTTCTTTGCTTGTACCCATGTAATGAGGAATTACCATGTGATGATGAGGCATTAATAATGGAATTGCTTGCTCATTTGGTGCTTTATTCCTCTGCAATACGTAAGATTGTCAACTTGAGCAATGATACACATGAAATATACTCCTAAAGCCAGTAAACTGACCTTTGCATAGTTCCATCTCTGTACAAAATGCCTTGCGACATCTCTACATGCTGGACCATAAAGTGCACACTGAACATCATGCCAAGGCATGCGAGGATATTTAGTACGATCAAGCTCATCTTTCATTGTGTCCTCCCAAGAATTTGGCTCAGATTCCCTGACACAAGGTAAAAAAAACAACAATAAGATCAGCATGCAAACTACAGAGTTAACCGGAACCATGTATGTCGGAAATCTGGAAAAAAAAAACTGAACAACAAAACTACCTAGGATTGTAGTAATCCTTTCCTGGCCATGTTGAAGCAGGAAAATCCTCAACTTTATGCTCAGGAGAATCATAGCGACCAAAGCACAAATCAAGGCCTCCAATATAGCATACTTGATTATCAATGACAACAATTTTTTCATGGTGAGACCTTCAAGCCATGACAAAGAGTGAGTTACAAGAACTTACAGCTAGTAATAGAGAAAAAAGAAGTTCCATTGTACCATAAGTATATGCCAGTTGAGAAATGATCTGGGTAGCGCAGAACTTTAACATTCTCATGAATGTTAAGTAGCTTTCGTTTACTGTACATGCTGTTAATCTTCAACGCGAGAGAAACTTCCTTGTACAAAAGAATGTAAATCTGCAAAACAATATCACATTTCTTAGTTGTCTTAGACTTACAGTTGATGTAACTAACTACTGATCATTAAGGATCTGATTGATTCTAATATGTTATTCACAAAAGATCATTCATGATAAGCAAACTGTTCAGTTTCTAGTAGAGCAATGAAATATATCATCACTTCCTTTAAAGAATTATGCTTCTACCCATGGCCAATTCTGTATCTAAAACATTTGGGAGCATAATTGGAGACTCTAGTGCTAATCAAATTGCCTCAGACAAGTACTCAAGCTCACACAAATTCATGGCTCAGTGCTCCTCGTTTGCATTGCTACTAGGTTCATGTCCAGCAAAATATTAACTGTAGAATGTAAAAAAGAGATGTATAAAAAGAACACCACAAGAAAGCTCATCCAAACAACCATGAAGTTCACAATCAAACAAGGTTCTGACAGTTTCTCTGATTAAAAATAAAAATTAAATACCTGTACACCTTGCTTTGCCTTTGATTCGAGAAGAATATCAAGCCTAGAGGATCCATGATAGTGGAAAGGGCGTCGAAGATACAATTCTGGGCAGAGCCACCAGTCAGTAATAAATATCTGCATTAAACATTTAATTATTTCCATGACATGGCAATGACTTTAACGGCAGAAAGATTCTCACTTCTTGAAGTACACTAACCTCTGATTTGGCTTCTTCAATGGAAGAAGCAATAGCATCAAATGCAGCTCGCCCATCTATGAACCACTGTACCACACTACCATCTTCACTCAAGCCCCTAGGCGGTGCAAATGAACCAAAACGGTGGGGGCAACACCAGCCCTCTGGGGGTCGTCGAGCAGCATTTATTGCAGTAACCCAATCTTTTACCTTAGCAGAACTTCTTGTTTGCAACTTTATTGTCCGCCCCCCAGAAGATACCTTCCACAAGCAACAGCGTTTAGAATATCAGAACAAAAACTCCAATGTCATATCTATTGTATTACCATGTTGCTTGCCCATGGAAAAATCAAGGCCAGCACTATTTAAGAGCAGGTGTTAATTTTCATCATCTTTTCTAATTGAGCTACATAAATGTGTTAGTCATATTTTTTTCTTAGGACAGAACTATGGACAGGTTATTTGCAACATGGCCTTTAGCTGTTGAATAGGGAGAATGTGTAGATAAACTGTGCATGGAAGGAAAGTGGAACAAGAGAAAAAATGGTGAGCACACAGAAAAAAAAGCGAGAAATCAACCTATTGCAAAATTAGTTTCTCAAGAAGTAAAGACAAGTCTACAATGGTTCATAAAGATTCATCTCCGTGAAGATAGCTCGGCATCCTACCAAGTACCAATGAAACTCTGGAACTGGTTCAGTCTAAACTATAGAGAAGGTTTCTCACAAGACAACACCACAATTTGTCAGTTGTATATTCTTTAAAGGAATTTATGATGATACAGATGAAGTACATGGGGGTAATATAGCCTCCTGGTCTAATTACTATTAATTAATGTATTTGTCACATTAAAAAAGAAAAGGGGATTAAAACTCAAAGCTTCTAAGCATTGGACTTAGATACAACATAGTCGCAGACAATAATGCTCGAGGGCAAGCCTTCTTCAATCATGACAAAGGAGAAAATAGATTAGCTTGTTCTGAAGTGCCGATAGGTTAACCAAAGTCTTTAATGCTAATTTATAGCATATTATATTAATGAACTTTTACCCAAAAAGGGTGATTGGAATCTGCTGGCTGAATTTTTCATGACAGCTCAGAAAAAGAAAGATTTACAATAGCGTAACTAATTATTAGTCTAAAACATTTTACACACTTCACATACTGCAAGAAGATTCTCATACTAGCCAAAATGTAATATCTCTCACAAACAAGGTATTACTTCGACAATTGTGGACTTTCGCATCTATTGTGGTGCTTCACAAAATGCCCTATAGAACAGAACATTGAGTTAACTGAACCTTGGTGCTTGCTTTGAGTGGCTTAGACTTAGGCCCCGTTTGGCTCCGCGGATCGATCCGGATTCACGGCAGAATCGGGAGAAGAGCAAGCCAAACGGTAGCATTGGAAACGTTTCTGGCTAAAACATTCCATGGAACCACGCTGAAACGCCGAAATGGTTGGGAGGCCGTTTCTCACCGTTTCCAACTGGACAAGTTTGAACAGCCCCTTGGACTTCAAGCCAATTTACGCACAAATGCCACCGGCCAACGGTCCAAAACGCCCGTGCATCTTTGCCCGTTCCCTACCGCTCCCTCCTCGCCCCGAACGAATCTCACTCTGATCCCCATCCGCCTGGTCGCCGCCGCCCACTCGTCTGGCCGTCACTGGCACCACCGCCGCCCATGCCACCCGCAGCTCGTGCCCAAGGTTGCGTCGTCTGTCGCCCGTGCCTAAGGCTGCGCCGTCCATCTCCTCGAGTCCGCTGACGCCCACTCGCCGCCCGCACCACAGCCATCGTCGCCGCGCTTCAAGGTCCGTGAGCCGTTCTCACTGTCCTTCCTTGTGAATCATTAGATGTTGTAGGACTCCCTACCCGTGAATCATTAGATCTACGTTCATACCGATTTGCAATGTGTGCCAGGTAGCCGGCAATGCCGTCCAGTTCGCCAGGAGGCCGTGGACCACGCTGACACCAGCCTGCTGCTTGTGCCACCGCCGTCGGTGCTATCACTCGCGTCGTAAAGGTGAGCCGTCCTTGTTGTTCCTCCCTTCCTTACATCTAGCGCATTCGAAAGAGAGCAGAAATGCAATGGCAATGATGTGCAGTTCAGGGGGTCTGATTATTGCAACCGGTTTGTGTGTGCAGTTCAGTATAATTGTTCAGTATTCACTTGTGCATTGCTCTCAATTTGCTGCTCTCATTCACTTGTGCATTGCTCTCATTTTGCTGCTCTCATTCACTTTGTGCATCTCTGAATGATTTGGACAGTGTTCACTTGTGCATACTTTCAAGTACTTTCTGAATTTTTTCTTCTTTCGAGTAGATGGCAGAATGGTCTGATGAGAACACTATGATTGTTTGTGAGTTGTTTGCTGAACAAGTGAGGTGTGGGAATCATTCGAGTACCCATTTGAACAATGTTGGGTACAACAATGTGATTGAAAAGTTTCAAAAGAGGACCAGTCTTTTATACAAAAGATCCCAATTTAAGAACAAATGGGCTAAACTGAAACGGGAGTATGGTGCCTGGAAGAAACTGTTGACACAAACTGGATTAGGTTGGGATGAGAACAAGGGAACGGTGAAAATGAGTGAGGAATGGTGGAAGAAGATTAGAAAAGTAAGTTTGCAAATTGTAATTTCATTGTTCTTAGCATGCTTCAACCCACATTTCATTGTCTAAAATTTACCATTTATGTTGATAGGAAATTCCAGGTAGCGGGAAGTTCAAAGATAAGCCACTTCAAAATGAAGAAGAGCTAAAGGTTATGTTTTAGGATCTTAGAAATATTGGTGATGACCATTTTTGTGCTTCATCCGGTGTTATGCCTCAAGATGGATCAGATGGTGGTGATGAGCTTGCAGAGTCTGATGATGACAGCGAGGCAGAAGAAATAACACCCCTTGTGAAGGCCAAAGGAAAGAGAGCTTGTGGTGCCATGGACAAGGGAAAAAGACCTAGGACAAGTGGTGGACAGTGGATACAAGAGCAAATTACTAAAATTGTGTCTTTGAATGAGAAGTCCGCAGTGTCTGTTGAGTCACTGGCAAAAAGGGATGAAAGCTCGAGGTGTTCCATCAAGGATGTCATGGCCCTTGTGAAGGAGTGTGGTGCATCTCCTGGTACAAAGGAGTTCTTCATTGCTACAGAGCTATTCACCAAGAGAGCTGAAAGGGGGATGTTTATGACTATAGACGCCCCATTAGACCGTTTTCAGTGGCTCTCGATGAAGCACTTTGTCAAGTATGGCAACATGTGATACATGCTATTGTAGCATGAAGATTGTATCTTTATGTTTGTCGTACCTTAGGCTTGCACTTGTAATGTTGAACCTTGTGTTGTGACTTATGTTTATCGTACCTTAGGCTTGCATTTGTAATGTTGAATCTTGTGTTGTGATTTATGTATGTTGTACCTTAGCCATTAACTTGTTAAATGTGTGATATTATACAGATGTCTGGTTCTGGAAGTGAAAGGAGTGGGAATGACTCTGATGATGAAGATGTTAATGCTTTAGAGGTAATACGTCATTACCAAGAGATACAATCCAATTTGTTTCATGTTGTTACTTTCATGCACAATTATTACATGACCTATCATGACAAGAATCCACCAAGAACCTCACAATTGAGTGGATATGCATGGCTTATGGAAACATTGAACACACCGGGAGAAAGTCATAGGATGTTCAGGATGAATGATTGGTTGTTTCATACATTGCATGACATTTTGGTGAGAAATTATGGACTACAATCAACCATCCATATTAGTTCTATGGAAGCACTTGCTATCTTTCTATGTATTTGTGGTCAAAATAGATCAAACAGTTCTGTTCAAAATACATTCAAGCACTCAGGGGAGACAATAAGTAGAAAGTTTGATGAGGTATTGCAGTGCATGGTTAGGATGGCTAAGGATTACATACGACCTCAAGATCGTAACTTCAATAATGTGCACAGTAGGATTACTAGGGATCAAAGGATGTGGCCACATTTTATGGACTGTATTGGAGCCATTGACGGAACACACGTCTTAGCTATACCACCAGCACGAGATTATGTTAGATACATTGGAAGAACAGGAAGTCCAACCCAAAATGTGATGGCAGTGGTTGATTTTGACATGTGTTTCACCTATACTTCTATTGGTCAGTCTGGGTCCATGCACGACACAAGTGTGCTCTTTCATGCTATTCAACATGATACCCAAGCTTTCCCACATCCTCCAATAGGAAAATATTACGTTGTCGATGCCGGTTACCCAAACAGACCAGGCTACTTATCATCATACAAGGGTCAAAGGTACCATGTTCCTGATTGGAGAAGGGGTTCTGCTCCAAGTGGTGAGCAAGAGCTATTCAACTATTTGCACTCAAGTCTTCGTAATGTCGTTGAGCGCACCTTTGGTGTATGGAAGATGAAGTGGAGAATTCTTCTCAAGATGCCGAGTTATCCAATGCCCAAGCAAAAGGGGATTGTGGCTGCTACCATGTGCCTCCATAATTTCATTCGTGAAAATCATTCATTACTTGACGTAGATTTTCGACGATGTGATGACGATCCCGACTATATGCCTACGATACCACAAATATATGCATAGCATGCACCATCTCATAATGCGTCCGATGCGTCGACATCCGATCCAAGTGACATTAATATGGATAGGTTCCGTGACAATCTTGCAAGAGCAATAATACAATCTAGAAGATAGCTCGATTGTCATATTGTAATATTGTATTGGAACCATGTATTTATAATATTGTATTAGAACCCTGTATTTTGTAATATTATATTGGAACTGTGTATTTATAATATTGTATTGAAACCATGTATTTTGTGACCACTCATTTCTAATGTTGTTATTACAAATAAAGCAAACAAACACCATATCAGCACAAGGGCAAAATAGTCAATTGCACAACATTCCTCTCTTTCAAGAAACTGAATCCAGACAGCTAGCCAAACGAGTTCCAGAGGTGATTCTGATTCACCAGAAAACATTTCCAAGAGAATCTGGAACTAAAACGTTTATAGAAGAATCTGAATCCCTACCAAACGCACCATTATTAAGAATCAGTCTTAGTTATTGTAGAAAACAAATAATCAAACTTATGGAAGTCGTAAAGGGCAGCTTGGGTTAAAGTGTGTTATAAGATCCAAGATCTTTGTACCATTAACTTGGGTAAATATTCAGTGGAAACCACCTCTTTGGTGGAATCATAAAAACTCCTCCTAAAAACAATATAGAAGTCACACATGTAGTGTAGGTAATCTTACACAAGCATGCAAAATTTGAAGACCTTGCATATGAAATTAATAAACTGTGTGAAGAAATATGAAATTAATAAACTGTGTGAAGAACTCAGACATGCATATGAAATTAATAAACTGTGTGAAGAAATAGACAGAAAAAAAGGATTTGTACTATTTGATCACTATTCATTTTGTTTGTCAATTTCATATCATCCAAACAGAGTTGAGTTTGACCTTGAAATTTTGCATGCTTGTGTAACACCACCTACTCTGCATGTATGATTTGTTAAAACTTCTAGACAACCTTTTGTGAGGGGCTTTCACGATTCCACCAAAGAGGTGGTTTCTACAGAATTTTTTCCATGAAAGAACAGACACTTCTTATGTAAGCAACTAAACCCAACTGACAATATATTGTTTTGATTGAACTTGAGCTTAGCAAAAGGTAATAAGTTAGGCTAAAGAACCCATTTAGTCTATTAATTCTCGAGTTCAATGGGGAGGCACTCAGAATTTTTTTACTTGTTTGGTTGGAGTGATGTGTCAACCTGCTAGAGCAAGCAAGTCATATAAGGAAAAGAAATACCTCAAATCCAAAATGCAATGGATTACGTTCCTTGATCTCCTTTGCTAGAGTGATTTGTCCTTCTCCATTTATATCAGTGTAAGGTGACACATCAAAGATAACTATGTCCAACAGCTTAGGATCAAAGGGATCTTGGAGTAAAGCCAAGAATCCTGGCTTCAGTACAGCCCAAACCTATCAAGAAGTGATCGATTTCACAGTTCATAAACAAGGGCATCACGTTAATAAGACAAAATAAAATCATTGAATATTGCTCAGTACCTTTTGCCAGTTACTATTGCAGAAACTAAAACAGCTGGATGAACAGCATCTCTCTTTACTGTCCATTTCAATTTTTGGCAAGTGCCTTACTGTAACATAATCTTCCTTTAGCTTTGGCCCATACTCCAGCATAAATGATAACAGCGAGACTTCCAAAAATTTGCACACCTGCACTTTAACAGATGTCACAGTCCAAAATAAAATGATGAGCAACAGGATGATCCATTCTAATTGACATACACAATGTTTGGTGATGTTTACATATTAGTATCAAGCTAGCATGATGTTTTATATAGAAAAAGGACCTTTGTTACCTCTCTTGAGTTGACAATATCCAAGTTCCCCAAGAAATGGTTCAGGTATTCTTGCATGGCAACCTTTGCACGATCAGAAACAGACTGCTGACGGCCAAGAGCTGGTCGAATAACAGGCAAAACAGCACTTGAAGGAACATTTCTGCAAAAACAGTTTAAGTAAGTTTCTTACTAGATGCATGTGAAAACATATGGGAAGTCACTCAACTGCTCCAGGTGCATCAATAAATTGTTTACAAGATTTCATTGCTGAAGCTTCCATTTTTTTTCTTTTAGCTCAAAGAGGTGAATATCTTTAATAAGGACACCACTTTACCTATTTTTTATAGAGTGTTCATCATGTTGTGATGGAACATGCACATCATCTGCTTCATCATCATCGTGTACAACAGGCATATGCTCCCCAATTCCCAAATTTTGAAGCCATTCTTTGACCTTTAATTAAAAAAATGGAGATTAGTTTCGTGGTTCATGCTTAAAAATGAAGCTTCCGCACAAAACGATGGTATCGTGACAAGTAAAATTGACAGTCAAATAAAGAGATAGAATCAGATTGATCAGTAAAAACCTTCATTTAGAAGGCATACTTGCATGGCTACGGTATTGTAAGGCATAGAATACTATACAGCTCAGTAACGAATCTGCATGTGTTGGCCCAAGCAAGTGAAAATGACAGAAACCTGGTGAAATGCAAACAAATACCAGAAGCGATTCTAAGATGGTTATAAATTAAATACTTTTGTGAAAAGAAAAAAGGTGCATGAGTTCTTCAGCTGTGACAGATATTTGAAATGTGCACCAATTAGCATTTAGAGCTTAACCATAAAGTACACATGTTAAATACAGCTTTAAAAAATCGTGATGATTATGTAACCAACCTGTTCCTGCTTCTCATGGAATTCTTCAAGAAATGCACGCCTCTTCAATGCAAAATGTAGATATAGCACTTCTGAGGCCTTCTTATGTAGAAGCCACCTAAACTGATAGAAGAACTAGTGAATATTATCTCATGGATTTTAAAGTTCATATCTTGGGGAATTGCAGGGCTTAAAAGAATGAAAGGAAATAGATGAAGGTTAGCGAAAGCAACACCAAATGGTCTAGAAAAACTGAGACAAAAAGCACCAAACCTAAGAAATGTTTTTAATGTCAGTGGGCCATACAAATACCTAGTATCCTATTAATTAAGTATTAAATGGCATAAGACGACCACCCAACCTCTTTTACTGCATTAAAATAGCCGAGAAAATGGACCTAGACATGAACTTCAAATTGGCTGAAGGACATAAAAAACACCTTAACACCAACAGACGTGGAATCTAAACAGCAACGCGGAGTTTTCCAGCATTTTGCATCAAATGGAAACCCCCAGGTGCCAAAAATTCAGACCCACCAATCAGGTAAACATAGCGCCATAAACCAAATTCATGCAATCATTGAGTCACCCCCTCACACCACTGCTGTCCCTAAACACAAAGACACTTTTCTCCCAACCATAAGCCGCATAAGTTCTTTCAGGGAAGGGAGTATGACCTGCAAAGTATTACTTAATAAACTTCGACATTCGCATTACATCGGAACACCACGAATTCAACCACAAAAATTTCTCACAGAACGTCCAAATCGAACGAGCAACTCAATTCCCGACACCCATAAGGGGAAAATCGAACCTTCCGAGACCAACTAGCAAAACTAATCGGAGCCCGTCGGAGAAAAAAAAAATCACCCAAACGCTCAATTCACGCAGCAATTCTCAACTGCCAAGGCGCCAAATGCTAAGCACTAGTGCAGGCGCCGCCCAACCAAACGCAGAGAGCCGGATCACGCATTCATGGCCGGCCAACTAGAGGAGCGAGGCCAGACGAATCCGGATTTTTTTTGCCGGGGGGGGGGGGGGGAGGAGGAGGAGGAGGCGTCCGCGGACGGACCTGCTTGTAGTGGACCTCAATGGTGTAGGAGAGTAGCATGGGCGTGATGTCCCCGGCGTCGGGGCGCGAGACCCCGACGATCCTGGCCCGCGGCAGCTCGTCGAACACCCGCGCCGACTCCGGCAGCCGGAACGACGCCGACGACGCGGGTCCCTCCTCCGGCTCCGGCGGCATCCTGACGTACCGGTCCCCGTGTTGCTCGTCGTCCCCGAATCGCTCCCCGGTCATAGGTTCTTCGGGGTAGTTTACATGAATGGTTCGGAAGGGGAGGGGTGGTTTGAGGAAAGGACGGTGAGTTCCCGATGACCGGTGGGTGGCAACGGCACCGTGGAAGGAAGGGGAAGGAGATCGAGGCGTGCGCCTGCCAAATTTGGTTCGTTTTCTCTCTTCTTCTTTTTTCGCTTGGATTTGTTTCTCTCTGATCTGAAGTCGGATTTGTGTGTTGATGGCAAGGTAGGCTCAGGAGTCCGGACTAGGGGGCGCGTAGACTGACAGATAGACGTGCTTGTTGGAGTTTGTGGGCCACGCGGTGTGACGTGGCAAGTGTCGTGGCCACATCGTTGTGCTCAACCCCTGTAGGATTTTACGCAACCTTTTGGACTATCTTGCCCCTCTCTCCATGTTCATGGAGTGCGGTATTCACCTTTGTTTTTTTTTTAAGGGTACGTACTCCACACAAATCACACATGCATACGTATCTACACACTGAGAAAGAATCGGAAAGTTTAAGATCTCCAATGCGTATTCTCACACAGTACCATTATACACGCATATATATATATATATATATACCTTACTAAAAAAATCCAAATAAAACACTCAGATCCGATCAAGAATCAAATCTAAACCAGAAACGTGCACAACACCACGCGTGTTCTCAATATTCACTATTAACTTAGAGGCTATTGAAGTAGACTGGCATGGATACTTAGAGGTGATTGGATAGAACTAGAAGACAACTCTGTTATGATTATCTAAATAACCAAATAAGAAAGCCAAGGACAGTATTCGTAGTTTGGCACTAGTGATGTAGGATAAAGATCTTATAATCCCACAACCATGGTAGCGGAGAAGAGGCGACGGAGGATACAGTGACGATCTAAAGTCAAGAGGTACAGAGTTTTTTCTATATTCTTCTCCTTTCCCTTTTTTTTCTCTCTTCTTCTTCATTTTTTTCTTCTCGTCTTCTTCCTTAAGACTATAAGGAGAGGAGGACTTGGGTGGCTCTCAAGTATGTTTGAGGGGCAGGGATAAGGAGCTAGCCCTAAGTGGATTTGCTGCTGCAGGGTGGAGAGGGTTAAGGAGAAAGAGGATCCATGAAGAAGGTGAAGCGAGGGAGGTGAGGTTGTAGGCGGTGGCAGATCCAGATAGAAATTTTAGGTATGACGGACTCGAGAGACAAACTAAATCAAAAGTACGAACATACAACATATGCACTATATCCATATTGCAATCGTATAGATTAGAGTGTAAACGCAAAATGAATGATATAAAAGAAGATTTAAGATGACACCTCTCATATTACGAGTAAAAAACAATTTTTGCAGCACATAATTCAAAATACATCAAAAGTTGTAAAATAGTTCTTCAAATCTTTTAAAAAAGTAATTGTTACACTCTGTTGAATGCTAAATTGCTAAGATTTTCAATTAAATATTGATGTTTGCACAAACATAGAAACAATACTGTTTGTTTTTGTTTTCTTCTTACCAATCCCCACTACCCTGCCAATCTCTCTGTTGCTGCTCCCAATAGGGGTGGTTCTAGTGGCACCTCAGCCTTGACTGATGCCGACTTCCGCTAGAGCTAAAGCAGCCATGGAACCGCTACAAGTGGCCCTGGCCACACCCGATAGCACCGTCAACAAGTATGGTGCCTCTGAAGATCTCATCCCACTCCCACTCCATCAAGAGTCAAAAGGCGTAATCGCATTGGGAAGGCAGGACACCACTACACGCCTGTGGTGCGGCACCAGTATGTCGATTTGGGGCCGCTGATAGGTGATAGGGTGCTAGAGCAAAGCAGACGAGCGCATAAGCACAGCTTTCAGACTAGGCAACACCGAGCGAGCGGTGAGATGAGAGAACAGAGGGGATCAATAATCGATTTCGGGGGATGATCTAGCCCATTTACCTACTTCTATTTTCTCCGGCCCACCAAGCCCATATGGCCATACACCTTCACTGAGTTTTTTTATTTATATATTTTTTCAAGTTTAAATTTAAATAAATAGATTCCCGGCGAAAAGATTTGCAAAAGTATGCGCCCACCGCCCTCTCAGAGGGCTGCAGCCCTCTCAGAGGGCGGGTACGGGTGCTAACCGCCCCCTGAGAGGGCGGTAGGCCTAACCGCCCGGGCCCCACAGCTTACCGCCCCCTGAGAGGGCGGTAAGGGCTCCTCCCACCCACCGCCCCGCGCCGGCCCCCTGCGCCCTGAGTCTATAAAAACCCCAAAAATTGGAGAAAAAACCAGAAAAATCGGAAAACAAGAAAAGTTGAGAAGAGAGAGGAGAAGAGAGGAGAGGAGAGGGGAGGAAGAGAGATCGGCGAAGCCCTGCTGCATTTGGGCTGCAGATTTGGAAAAAAATTTCAGGTCAATCTTTTTATCCTTTTTATTGTTGTTAATTAGTGCAGTAGTAGTATATGACATAGATTTTAGATAGTTAGATCTAGGGTTTAGAAAATTGTAAAATTTAGTTAGAAAATTGCACGATAATAGTTGAATATAGAATATTATTTTTAGTACATTATTTTCAATTTGTTACCTGTAGTATATTATTTGTAGTATATTATTTTTAGCATGTTGTTTGTAGTATATAGTTTATAGTATATTACTTGTACATGCAGACGTATGAGTCAACAGTAGATGATAATTTGCGAACCTAGGGTAGCATTTAAAAACTATTTTATCCGATAATCAGAAATATAGTTTGTTGTCTTAACATGTGTTATGTTTGCGGGTGTTTCCAGGAATGGGAGATAAATTAATTTTTCAGATATATTATGGTGAGGGTGAAATTATGTACGGTCCCAACGGTGTAGATCTCTCTGGATTTCGCCATGTTATGAAGGGGCTTAGTAAGGCTAATGAGAGGACTATTGTGGGGGTGTGCAAATGGCTCATGCGGTTTTTCCAACTGGATCCGCAGCAATATGAGCTGAAGTTGAAAGGTGTTCTGAGCCGTGCTAGTCATGGATACTTTAGTGAGCTTGTTCCCATCGAAGCCACATCAACTTGGAAGCAGTATGTAGATATATGCTGTGAACGTGGCATGCCGCTTGTTTTATTAGCTGCGGCGTACCTGAAAGATCAAAATGAGGTGAACTCTGAAGAAGCAGTAGCAGGACCAAGTGAGGCAGTGGAAGATGAGTCAGAGGCGGCTAATATAGGGTCCAGAGAGGAGGTTGGTGATGTTCCAGACCTGGAGCCGATGGGTGTAGCTGATGAAGGGGAGCACATCCCTAGCATCATTGAAGATATGGATTTGGAGGATGAAGAGTTGGAGGAAGGCCTTGCCGATGGGGATTCTTCTGATGAGGAGGGTAATGCTGCAGTTCCTGCGGAGTGGCGGGATCAAGAATTTTCGAAGTTGGTGGTTAGCGAGGCTGACCAGACACCGTGGCCATACCATGAGAATGAGGTGTCACAAGGTGCTATGTACCCTACAAAAGAGGCAGTTATCGATGCTGTGAAATTCTGGTCGTTGTCTCTTCGTAGGCAATTCAAGGTTGTTAAATCGAGTAAAAGAGAGTACGATGTGAAGTGCTTGGTTCCTGAGTGCCCTTGGCGGGTGCACGCATTTAGAGGGAAATGGGCAGACTACTGGCAATGCTCAATAGTTAAGGAACATAATTGTCATATTGAGGAAATAGAGTTCGCCCATCGGAACCTGTCTTCTACTTTCATTGCAAATATTATGTACGGAGAGATTGTGGACAACCTAAGGTATGAGCCACGATCAATAATCCGTGCTATTGAGCAAAGGTTCTAGTACACAATAAATTATGCGAAGGCATGGAGGGCGAAACAAAAGGCTATTGAGATTAGGTTCGGTACATATGAAGATTCGTATCACAATCTACCTCGTCAATTAGCCATAATTTGTGCAAGAAATCCAGGCAGCTACTATGATATCAAGCATTACTCCTCTACTGATATGGAGTACAACGGAAAAAGAGTGTTGCAGCGTGCTTTCTTTGCATTCGGTGCAACTATCAAAGCATTTAGATATTACCGACCCATCATATGCCTAGATGGAACATTCCTAACTGGGAAGTACAAAGGGCAAATATTGTCTGCAATAGGGGTCGACGGTAACAACCAAGTGCTGCCACTAGGGTTTGCGTTCGTGGAGAGTGAGAATGGGGACAGCTGGTATTGGTTCCTAGAGCGGGTGAAGCATGCAATTGTTCTTGACCGACCAGGTGTGTGTCTCATTCATGATAGACATGCAGGATTGTTGCAGGCTTTGCTGGATATGCAACACGGTAGCGTGCGACGGGGTGTACCAGTACAGTGGCCAGATCTCAAAAGCAGGTGGTGCATGCGACATATGGGTGCGAACTTCTACAGACAGTTTAAAAACAAAGAGTTAATGAAGCTCTTCAAGAAGTTGTGCAGTCAGAACCAACAACGTAAGTTCAATGCATTATGGGCAAGACTTGATGAACTGACTCTTAAACAAACTGCGGAGGCCGCACCTAACCGTGAGGAACTAATAGCTCTCGGTCGGCTCCCAACCGATACTCCGCAGATTGTACGGAGATCTGGCTCATCTATTAGGAGCTTTTCACAGTGGATACGCAATGAGCCCAATGAAAAATGGGCTCTGCTGTACGACAGTGGTGGTGCCAGGTATGGAGTAATGACTACAAACCTTGCAGAGGTTTATAACTGGGTCATGCGAGGAATGAGGTCCCTACCACTAGTTGGAATTGTAGAAGGCATTTTGCATGGCACCTGCAAGTACTTCATTGATCGGTTTGCAGCTGCTAAGGTTGTAATGGAGGACAATCGTATGCTTTATGGCCGGATGCTATGTGAGTACATGGAGAAGGCAAATAGGAAGGCCCACATGCATCGCGCAAATCAAGAGGGCACAGCAGAGCACAGGTTCAGTGTCCTGTGTCGGGATAAGGGTCGGAGGGGGGGTAGACGTGAGCGGCATGTTCAAGAGTGTGTGCTAAAGAGTGGGACATGCATATGTAGTTGTCAGAAGCCACAATTACTCCACAAACCTTGTACACATGTCATAGCTGCGTGCGCGGAGCACCATATGCTTCCAAGGCAATATGTGTCACAATATTTCATGAAAGATCAAGTACTGAACACCTGGAACCAGGAGCTGTATGGTTACGGCATTGTTGACACTTTTACAAGTAACCTAGGGCCTTCAAGAATATATGTGCCTGATTTGGGAAAGATAAAGAACGCACCGGGCCGAAGACAATCTCGGCGAATTCGTAACGATATGGATGAATCCGAGGCTGGCCCTAGGATGCAGCGATGCAGTCAGTGCAATGAAGTAGGTCACACTTACAAATATTGTCCCAAAAGTGCAGGCGGTGATGCACCTGTTGTCTAGGTCAGCTAGTTTTGTACTTTGTATTAATATGTGTTAATTTCGCGTACGGTTAATTTGCATTCGAAGTTTGTTGTTCTTGTATTTATTTCTCAATGTACTAATGTACATGTCTTTCAAATGCAGAGATGGCTCAGCCTTCGACCCCAGAGCTTTTGGACCCTGCCGTGGACAAGAAGCATCGCAGCTTCTTATCCGCCGAGCACCAAATGGACCTAGGAGTGTTTCGCCCACGAGGCCCTAGAGAGCTGCTGACGGTAGACGAGCGCTGGACCCACAGGTACTTAGAAAAGCTGATGGTGTTACATATCATTTCGCTGCTGTTGTTACATATTATTGATGTATTGCAATACTTATAGGTTGGGAGCGGCCGGACTCCTACCGCTTTGCCGGTTGGTCGAGGCCCGAACGACGGAGGACCCCGAGGTTGCGGCCCGTCGTTTCTACTTCGATCGGTCGCTGATAGCAGCACTGGTCGACCGTTGGAGGCCGGAGACACATACGTTCCACCTACCGTGCGGAGAGATGACCCCGACCCTGCAGGACGTCTCCTACCTCTTAGGCCTTCCTTGCGCGGAAGCTGCGGTTGGGGTGATCGATATGCAGGCTGACTGGATGAACGACATGCATCAGCGATTTGGGCCGGTGGAGCGAAAGGCGGATGCACCCCCGTACGTGCCTAAGTTCTTAGCCGATGCACGAGGGCCAACGAAGAAGTGGATCCTACAGTTCCAGATATGGTAACATGCAACCTATCGATTTCTAACAAATTATGTCGTAATGATTATTTCTGACACCAGTCATATATGCAGCCGACGTACATCCACCCACAAGCCAACGCATACGCGGTCTCGAGACATTTGGAGGCCTACCTCCTTTGGTTGTTTGGGTGGGTGATGTTCACTAGTAGCCAAGGCCACCTGGTTACGAGGACCCTTGTGCCGTACGCCCGATCGATAGCGGACGCGCATGCAGAGGATGTACCGCAGTTCAGCTGGGCATCAGCTGTACTTGCTGCGACGTATCGGGCGCTCTGCGACGCATGCATGAAGAAGGAGGCGCTAGCCACTTTTGCCGGGTGTCCACTTCTTCTTCAGCTATGGTCGTACAAGCATTTCGCCATAGGTAGGCCGGTGGTGGATCGCTCCCCGTACCCAAAGGAGTGGTACGGCGAGATGGAAGAGGACGCGCCGACAATGGCCTCGCTGTGGTGTCGTCGACGGGTACGTAATTTACATTAACAGCTTTGTTCGTACTACGTTACTCTCTAAATATCTGTATTGATGTTTGTCACTCAGCCACACTAGGCCCACGAGCAGCCTCGCAGCGCGTACGAGCATTTTCGTACCCAGTTTGACAGGCTACGTCCTAACGATGTGGTATGGGAGCCATACAACGTTCGGGCCGTTCATACATGTGCAGGGTCGGGATTGTCACCCTTGTGCACCCGTGACGAGGAGTACTGGCTCACCAAGGCGCCCCTTATCTTCGACATCTACGTCGAAGAGTACTCACCGCAGCGCATCATGCGGCAGTTTGGCCATCACCAGGCATTCCCGCTCGTCCCCATCCGTACAGTCCCCTTGCACGTCCACAGGTACATTTGATAAATTTTAGTTTGAGCAACCTTCGTTTCAGTTTGCCTTACATTTACCGTGGTTTCAATGCAGGTACACGCTGAAAGGCCAGCCAGCTGGCCACCTCTGGGCGGACCGCTTGGCCCCTTACGTGGCAACATGGGCCCAAGCGCTACAGGACGTCGTTGATGAGGCGCGTCCCCACACCGAGGGAAACTTTAGGGAGTACCTACGGTGGTACGTACCTCGTACGCGGACTCGTGTCACCTACACCCCTGATGATGTCCGGGGCCACGTCGCATCGACAACGGAGACATACCCGGTGCATTGGGAGGAGGACGCCGCTTTAGCAGTAAGTCATTTTTTGAAGTCCGTATTACATATTGAATGAACATGACCGTATACTTTAATTGTTCACTATTGTTCGTATTCGCAGACAGATATCATTTATGATGTAAATAGGGATGCAGCTGCTGCCATGGACCGCGTCTGGCAAGGGCATCACCTAAGTGCGTCGGATGTTGCGAGCTTCATTAGACGGGTTTTCTGCAAGACGACGCGCGCCCTGAAACTCACCTCCTGCCGATCTACCACAGATGTAGCAGGGCCGCCTCCCAGGACGAGTGGTGCACACACCGAGTCGTCTCGGCCGTCAGACGTGCACCGACGTTCTTCAGTGTCGGCACCCACACGACCCCTTCTATCACGTCTTGGAGGGTCCGAGCAACATGGTACGAATTATACTTTTGAAAATTATTGATCAATATCCTTTACTTATTGTTATTAAACATTCATTAGGTCCGTCTGCACAAGTCTCGACGCAGCCTCGCAGATTGAGCCCTGTACATCCACAGTCAGGTACTCCGAGAACCCTTCTTCCTAATTTCTAGTACTTTCAGCAAAATAAGTTACAACTGTGCTCAGATTACTTCGGTGACGAGGCCGGTCCGTGTTCGGCGGCCCCACACCCTACCCCCCCGGCAACGTACTACGGCACGTCAGCGTGGCCTTCTTCTGCTGCACCGTCGTACCACGCAGGTACAATTATACATTTTTTACTACTACTTTCAATACCATATTGTTCGTATCTAACGTGATTATTTGTTCACAGGCCCCTCCAGCCAGTATACATGGACGCCTGCCGAGCCTTCACAGTCCTCCTACCCTAGTCAGGAGGATGAGCCTGGACCCGACACCGCATACGACATCGTCCGTGACTTCTTCGGGGGCACACTTGACTACGACGTCCTTCAGCGGTCCCAGGTTTCCAGTGCACCGCTTCGGACCCAGCCCACGCATGACGAGCCCTCGACACCGGTGGTCCCTACTAGGCCTAGCAGACACGTCGGCCCACCTGACCCCCTCACCTACTTCAGGGGTCACGTGAGGGTTAACCAACGGCATCGGGACCACGATGGGGCGCACGGACGACGGCAACGAGGGAGGCATGAGTAGTATTTTACATTTTTTGTAACTAACATATGCGTATTCGCTTCGTGATGTGCTCATATGTATTAAGACACGTTCACTTTGTATGGTCGACTTAGCATTTCGTAAATGCATTTCATATTCAGACACGTTCAATGAACAAGTGACCACACCACTAAACTTTAATCATGACTTGACAACACATGCCTCCTGCCGCAGGCTTTAAACAAGATGTGACAACACTACCCATCGTTTTCAAATCAGTAAATGACAACACGGGTACCAATAAACGTGGAATCTCTGACTATGGGCAACGACAAAACTGTCCTATTCTTCAAGATGGAATCCGATGCTCCTCCCGCCAGCTACGCCCATGCTCTAATTCCTTTCTTTAAGAGCGAATCCAATGCTCCTGCCTCCCCCAACTATAAGTAGCCAAACCTCCTTACGGAGAAGCATCGCTCATTTCTCAAATATCTCAAGTGCAATGTCTTCCTCAGCTCCATCGAGCCCACCAAAAAAACATTGGGGGACTACCGTACCTGAAGATCTCTAACCACCAATGTGCTTCTGTGGTGACCTTTGTAAGCTCCGCGAGTCGCAGGACATCTCATACACCTATGGACTACGCTTCTTCATGTGTGCCAACTACGAGTATGACAAGTCTCGCAATGCAACAACTGGTTATCGACCGGTACGGTAACAGATGTCCGCCTCATCTCTTCCGATTACCCACCCTCTTTTACTAACCGCTCATCTTGTTCCATTTGTTCAGTCCCCTCCACCGCTCTGTGATTTTATTCAGTGGCTCGACAATGAGCAAAATGACTCACAGAAGCTGTGGGTCGACATGAACATGAGGTGGAGAAGGGAAGCGTACGTACGTCGGGAGTACGAGCAACAGCAAGAGGAACTTCGTCTCAAGCGGGAGGAAGAAGAGCGCATGAGGAAGGCGGCGCACGACCGTACCGTGGCTCAGGCTCGAAAGGCTGAGAGGGAAAGGAAGCGGAAGAGAGCCCGCCGTGCTAAGGCGGCAGGTCCCGATGCCCTCCGAAAGGGAAAGTATCCTAGATGCACGCAGTAGAGAGTACCTAATGTAACCCGACATACTTTCCTTCCCTAATGCATGTTATGATTAGGATCGGCGCATTAATAATGTCTTAGTGCGAACCGTATATGCCACCTTTGTTTCCTCATCGTGTCGTCGCGGTTACAGTGTATTGTAATGTTTTCACCATGTGTTCAATACTATGTTTGTCCTCGTTCGCACCCCATACCCACGTAAAATGCTGCAACTACTAATTACTGATTTTTTCCTCCCGTTATTACATAACCTACTCCAAATTTAATTTCTTAATTTCCTTACACCCCTTCTTTTTTTTCCTTCAATTGAAAAATAATACATTTTTATAGGATAAAATGAAAAAAATTAATTTTACATGAAAAAAAGCCCCTAACCGCCCTCTCAGAGGGCAGATAGGGGCTAACCGCCCCCCCAGGGCCTAACCGCCCTCTCAGGGGGCGGTTAGCACCCGTACCCGCCCTCTGAGAGGGCTGCAGCCCTCTGAGAGGGCGGTGGACGCCTACTTTTGCAAATCTTTTCGCCGGGAATCTATTTATTTAAATTTAAACTTGAAAAAATATATAAAAAAAACTCCACCTTCACTCACGCTCACCTTTCATCTTTTACTCGTTGCCCAGTCACGCTTGCATTTCTTCTTAGGGGTACTCTACCTGTCAGTAGCTGGGGCGGCCACCCATCTTGCTTATATGGATGGTCTGCTCCTAGTTGTAGGAACAAAATATACATAACGCTGCAGAGCTATGTTTACTACTTAGTGCTTCGATGATCTATGGAAAAAAAAAGGAAGAGAGGTGGTATGAGAGCAAACTATTGTTTTTTTTCCACGAGGGACTATAACAGGAAACTTCCCTTTTCTATATCATACGTTTTGATAGGATTTGAATAGTGGTCTCTAAACGGTTAAAATCTAAATTATATAACATACGTGATCGTATTTATCAAAATAGATAACATATTATCATATTTACAATTTTAGTATCCATATTCGGCACCTTATTTACCAAATAAGCTGACTTTCGGTACACTATACGCCAAAAAAACGTGAACCCAGCCATATTTAGCATAAGATCGATGTGCTAAATGTAGCACTATAGCCTATATTCGGTACTTCATATGTCAAAAAATCATATGTATTCGGTACACAAGGTGACAAATATGACAGTAGCGCATATTCGGCACCTCATATGCCGAAAATCAGGTGAGGTGCCGAATACGGTACTGTAGTCCATATTCGACATCTCATGTGCCGAATACACCTAATTTTCGACATATGAGATGTCGAATATGGTCAGACCCGTATTTTTGGACATACGGTATACCGAAAGTCAGTTTTTGATAAATAAGTTGTCGAATACGGATGCTAAAATTATAAATACAATAATGTGATATCTATTTCAATAAATACGGTCACATGTATTATCTAATTTTAGATTTTGGACATTCCTAAGCTAGATAACTCTTTAAAAGATGCTTCATTCCAGAAAACGACGTAAAAAGTTTTAAACCCTCTTACTTATCTAAGCAGCGCCGACGGGATCGGAAGGCTATTACCGTCACAAATACAAACAGAAATTGCGTCCGTCTTTGTTAATCGGCCTGAAGTTCCTTTCAGCTTTCTGAGGATGGCGTAAGTTGAGAAGCGTAAGACAAGTTGATTTAAATTTGAACACTCGATTACAATATTGATGACGATGTGGACAGATGGGATTAGGGGATCTCATGAAGGAGTGCACGAATATCCGAAATTTGGTGCGGAGATCATTCCTTGCAAGATACCACGATCTGAGGCAAGATGCGGGCCTGCGTCTCGAGCCAATGATTTGCCCCAATCTGCTGCTTGAATGGGTGATGTTGGCTTTACGTGAAGGGAATCGAAACAAGTCTCTGTACTGCGCCAGGATTGTTTCTCCGTTAGGTTCTTATTTTAAACAAACCTTTGGGTTTGCTTTGTCTTTGAGGATAAAGGAAATTTGAAGGGTATGTCTGTTCTTATACGATGCATCATATATTATATGTACTGTATCACAAGTCTAATAAATTAACGAGCATTAGTCGGTGGTTTTAAATGACGCTCTGAGTTCTGATGATCAGACTGCGGGCAGTATATTTTTCGTGTTTCTTCCTTTTCTTTTTTCTTCTTGTTTCTCAAATGATTTTAGGGTCTTTCTAACTACCTCTAAAATATTTTCACTCATAGATATAAATATACCTGTATAGTGAAAACGCGCATTGATTAGTAACATACTCCGTCTGTTATTTAATAACTAACAATTTTGACTTTTATGATCATACTTTGACTAACAATTAGTTACAAAATATTTACTGAAGTAAAATGGATATGGTATTGTTAGATTTGTCAGCAGAAGTACTTTATGGATATTACATTCTTAGAGCTATTTGCATATGTATTTGCTAGAAATCAATGGTCAAAGCATGAAATCAAAAATCAAAATTGCCGGTTATTAAAAAACGGAGGGAGCATCATTTTTGAAATGGGTTCAACTCTTGAATTAAAATCAACCACATAAAACATGATACAATGATGATTATGCAAGAAGATGCATAAAGGGTTAGATATAAACCTACGGCTAGTAAAAAACTAGTGTACCAGGGTGGTCTCATTGGGCTTCCTCCCTGGTTCTAAACAGGTCCTACACAGTGGTAATGCAAGAGTGTCAACTCGTTTCCTGCACCACAGTGATGTATAGATGATATCCTCTCGTGTGAAACATATAATCACAGTGATGTGACGCGTCAATTTTGTAAAGGGTTGTGTACAAATTTAATGAAAATCTCTTTGGTTTGATCATATTGTAGCCCTTCCTTCTAGTACTTACGTTTTAGCTTACGCAATAATCATTGTCACTTAGCGTATTTACATACATAGCGTATTTAGATATCATGGTCGTTTTCCTTTATCACCTTCTGGTGTTATAGCTCCTTCATCCATATGTCAGCTCTGCAGTGGGCTGAGTAATTGCAACGGTGTATAGAGGGTCAACAGATTTTCTGTATTCCGTGGACTAAATTACACATTATAGCTGTACATACATTTTTACTCCCCTCGAAAATGGAAAAAAAATCCTCAAAAAAGAAAAGGAAAAAAAAGATAGCCTTTATTCTTTGACACAGTCTGTTTTGTTGGTAGTAACCTTAAGGTTTAGGCCCAGTCGAGATTTCCAGCCCAGCAAGGCAGGAAGGGGAGTCCAATGTTTCAATTAAAAACCTTCGCTTTTTTACATCCATGCCCTTAAGATTGAAGAGCTTCTGACCTTCAACCTCCAGGATTTTCATTCAAAGCCTTTAACCTTACAAAGTACAGGACCGTCCTGTCAGGATGATAATGGGATTAGCATACCCACAGGTAGCATATGCGTGACAAGGAAACAACAAAAAAGGCTACAGGTCTGCAACTGCAAGAAGGAAATAGTGCTTCTGAGTGAGAGATGATGAATTGGAAAGAAAAAAAAAAAACCCTGACACTCAGCGCAATCTTCCGCCGAGATGGACAACAAACTGGAAATAGTACGATGTAGAGATGTTTAAATGGTTCCTGTTTATTGGGCCGGTTAAGTCGGGTCGGCACGGTCATGATCTAGTCTAAGTACGATCCGGCTCGACACGTGTGGGTCTGACTATTTTCTATTTTCTATATATTTTTAAATTTTTATCTATTTTGTATCTATTTTATATATTTTTTTAAATTTTGTAGCAATTTTTTATTTTATCAGGTCGGCTGTGCCGACGGGCTGTACGTGTGCCGTTAGGCCGCCCGTGGCGTTGTGCCCGTCGTATCTATCATGCCCACCAGACCGCAATCATACCTGAACACGTCCGGTACAACACGATAATCGATGAGCCGTGCCGTGGGTCGAGAGGAGACACGCGGATCGACACGGCACAACCTGTTACAGTAGTTGAGTCATTCAGACCGTACAGAGCCAGACCCGTACCCGGTCAGTCCGAGTAACTCATTTGATGATCTCTGGTATTATGATTTGCTACTTACAAAATGCAATGGACATGGTTTCACCGGCAACTCACATGTCAAATTGTGCGTTACATGAGTGATTGAGAGAACCGAGCGTAGCTTGGTTGGCAAAGCTGGCTGGTTGCATGTACCAGTACGCCCGCTCGCCCGCGTTTGAGCCTAGGTCGGCACTCCTTTCTTAAGAGTGCGGGAGAAGCTCCCCGCCCGTTGCAAAAAAAAAAAAAAAGAGTGACTGAACAAGATGCGTTCACAGCCACCCCTAGGCCATAGTTCACTTTAAAGAGTCGCCCGGCGCATACAAACAGGAATTGAAACTAATATGGCACAAGCCAGACGAAGGATGGCGATGAAAAACTTACGATAAGCACTAGGTTGCCCACGTGAAACACTGGAACTCGCTACAACACACAATATTTGAAAAGATCACACCACATGCATGTTGAAATGTGGCCTATATAAAACCTATTTATGAGAATACAAAGCAAAAAGATTTAGTATCATATTGTCAAGGTAAAGAGATACAGATCAATTTAAATATTTGAGTTCTCTCTTTTTTTGGAATAGAGAAAATGGGAAAGAGAGAATATACTTAGCGTGATCGTGGCGTGGCGTGGTAGCACAAAATAGCAAGTCTTTTTGCTGCTCTCCCTTTTAATTATGATCAATATCATAATTAATTATTTTAATCACGATCAATGCCTTAATTCTGAGAGTAATTGATCAGTTATGAAGGTAGCCAATTAGTGGAAAATTTATGAAAGAAAACGGCTCTAAGAGGGCAGCCAATTCCATATAAATCCTGAAAACGTCCAGGCTTTTAGGGGAAGACAACTCTCTGCTCCACATTTTCTTCTTCATCCATCCAAATCACTGTTTTGTGTGCTGTGCTGCCGGATCTCGCCGGCCCTTCTCCTTGGCGTGCACAAGGTTGGAGGGTGAGCAGTATCTCCGAGCCTCTGCCGTCGTGAAGCCCGCACGAGGGATGGCAATAAGGTTTCTGGGCAGCGAACCTGCGCGACCGCTCTGCACTGCTTTATCTACGATTTGTATGGTAGCGTATCGACACATCGTCAATTTCATCCTTTCATCAACCCGACTCTGAGTTCTTGATGAGTTTGATGGATTTTTTTACTGTTGCTTGCTGCTAGGGTTAGAAATTTATTCATCTGTTATAGTTTATAAAATATATCTTTGTATAGAATCTGGAATTAGAATTTTGCGCATATTATTAACAACAATGCATTTGTGGTATTACAGAAGACGACGCCTCATGCTCCAGATGCTTCACCGGCGTTGGGGAGTGGGGGTGGGGACATTGCTTGACGTCCTGTGCAGTAACGGGCGCAAAGCCTTGAGGACGATGTTCATTTTGGGCCGGTTTTCCGCCTCGTATTGCAAGCAAAGAGGCGACTGCAGCCATCTGTTTGCCAAAATGCAGCAAGAATCGGATAGGGATCCTCTGCAGTTGCTACTATAGGTACAGTAAAATGCATTTAGGATTGATCTGAGCCGTTGATTTCATGACGGATGCATCAGATTCGTATGCTACAATGTATCTACAGTACCGTGCTACAGTACCGGAATGCCTGTGCATGGAACCAATTACTGTTGCTACAGAAGTAGATAATTAACCAAATCGTATCACTGTAGCACCAGACTCGTTTTACTGTACAACACAGTGTTCCTCTGAGTTAATGATGTATTAATGCAGAGAATCCGGGTCCGCAAGAATCACAAAGGAAAATAAATGCTGGTATATTTGTGTATAGTATTACTATTTAACCTATATATATTTCTGACTTTTCAATTAACAAACGAGGAACCACGAAGCATCGTAATGTTGGAGAAGGAGAATGCCACTTGTTTATAGTGCCTTTTCTAATCAGGACATTTTCTCTTTTTTTGAGAGAGATATCCACTGCATATCAACCTGATATCGTTTCAGTTGTACTCGTTTATAGTGCTCCATAAGCTGTACAGCTCAAGAGAGAAGTAACTTGTACTGAACTTTCAGTAATAATTTAAATGAGGGTATGTTCACTTTAGATTATGATTGTGTGACACAAACTGTTATGTAAGGAGGCGGTGTTAGCAACTGTTTCGATCTTACCGAGCTCCGGCGGTAACTGAAAATCGGCGATAACCGTGGTTACCGGTTAAAAATTTAAAAAAATTCGGAGAAAATTTATTTGGGAAAATTTGAAATTTGGAAAAAAATCGCGATTTTAGCCGTTCGGTGGACCGGTTACCGAGCGGTTTTTGCGATTTATCGAGCGGTTTTCTCGAATTTTCCGCATTATCGGTAACCGCTCGGTTTTCTTGGTAACCGCTCGGTTTTCTCGATTTATCAAGCGGTTTTCTCGATTTTCAGTGAAGTTCAACAAAAAATTCAAAAATTATCTCAATCTTGTAAATTCAATAACTAATTTATCTGAGCTTCAAATCAAGTGAAACAAATTTTGTTGGCTTCCTTGTAACATGATCTACACGATAAAAGTATTTATACTCATAAAAAGTTCAAAATTTTCTGTGAGAAATTTTATTTGTTAAACCAAGTTAAATGCATAGTTTACTTTTTGCTAATCCAAAAATCATGAAACTAATTTTGTTAGTCTTCTTACATGATCCTACGTCTTTTAAAAATACATAAACTCATGAATTAGTTATTGTAACATGCATGATTGTGTAAATGTGTTACGACTAGATTAATTCATAACTGACCCATCACACCTAAAAAATTAGTGAAACCACTTTCATTAGCTTATTTATACTATGATTTACGTAGGAAAAATAATAGTAGACATGAAAAAATTAATTACAGTGTTGTTTCTTAACATATTCACTTTATGCTTGTGAACTGTGTAAAAATTATAGAGAAATCAATAAAACTCTAAAATAAAGTGAAATCAATTTTAAAGATTCTCTTAAAATACGGTTTACACAAGAACTTTTTCTTAACATGAGTTAATAACTGAGTCGCACGCTTCAATTTTTTTCAAACTTCCTCCCTATAGAATATGATGCAAACGATATTATTTTTGAATTTTTTTTTCACAGAAGGTCTTAGAATTGTATCTAGTTTTTTAAAAGATTTTTTTGAATTTTTTTATTTTTTGATTTTTTTTAATTTAAATTCGGTTACCGTTCGGTTCCTGAAATCGGACTGGACCAAGAAGATCAGTTATCGTAGTTTTTGAGTGGTTACCGTCGATTTTTTGAACCGTGAGCAGGGGACGGTGTTCTTATTGGTCGTGGTGTCGCATGGGGTGGTCCCATCTACAAAAGACTGTACATTGGGTGCTATGACGATGTCTAATGTGGTTGTAGCAGCACTCCACCCTTCTGACAAGTTCAAAGGTTAGGACAACCTAGGCGATCAAAGGCTACCATCATAGCTGTCACTATAGCTCGAGGATAAGATGCCTTGGGAGGAGAGATTAAATGGTAGGCTCAGTTCACTCGTATGAACAATAAACTGTATCACTGTAGCATGATATCAAATTGGTTAGAGATAAGATTAGTTAGATTGACTGTTAATAATCATATCAGATTAGATTAGTTAGAGGTAAGATCTATTAGTTAATTTTAGAGATAATATTTGTTAGTTTAGATTGTTAGAATTGACTCCTATATAAAGGAGGGCACAATATCCATTATAATCGATCAATCAAGAAGATTATCCTCTATATGCATTTTCTCCCTCACTTAGCCCTCTACCTCTCGGCTATCTCTCTTAGTCCTCTCTCTATCTCTCGGTTCTATCAGACAACCCTTTAATCTATAGTCTAATCCTTATCTTAGTAGTCATCATCATTGACTATCCTCTTGATGGTGTTTACCCTAACAATTTGGTAAGGATCAGATCAGATTAGTTAGAGATAAAATTTATAAATTAGCCTTAGAGATAAAATTTATTAGTTTAGATTGTTAGAATCATCGTCTATATAAAGAAATACACAACATCCATTATAATCGATTAATCAAGAAGATTATCTCCTATATGTTATCTCTCCCTCACTTTAGCCCTCTCCCTCTTGGCTATCTCTTTCAATCCTCTCTATCTCCGTCCTGCGGTCCCGTCTGTCTCGGCGCCCCCGGCCGCCGCTGCCCCGCACCGTCACTCGCCGTTCTGCCCCCCTTGACGCCCCCATCTCCTACCGCATTGGCACTTGTGGGTCCTCGTGGGGTTTCGAGTCCTAGCCAGGTTCAAAGCCGAGGGTATTTTTGTACCTGTTAGGTAATCTAGGAATAGTTTTTTAATTCGGGTATGTTCTTGCTGCAGTGAGGGAGAACTAATATAACTTTTGTACACGATAATAATATTGTACATTCGTTTGACGAAAAATACTAGTTATGCAAATAGTTATTCAAACGGCATTACAGAGTGGGTCTGCGAAAAGAGTGGCCTCATCTTCTTCACTACGGGAGAGAGCAGCGAACATAACGGGACGTTCGCACTGAACCTCCAGGACAAGGTGGTGGAGAAGGTGGCTGACGGTGAATGCGGCAATGGGAGGAACTTCGTCTGATATGAGATGGACACGACAGGATATCTCGCCTCCATTGCTCCATGAGCAAGCTGAATGCATTGATGCGACGGCCGAGGGCCGAGTTACGTTTTAATTGCTGGATAACATAGCAGCCATAAGCAGTTTCATTCACGTATGCTTCTAGATCAAATAGCAATTAATCAGCTATAGGTATTATACGCATCCAACAATCCTCGTGGAGGTAATACATGAAACGTGACGAAAATAAACAACAAAAATGCCAATCCGCGCGGGCACCCACATTTCAACAGCCGTCTAGTCTTCTCAAACAGAAAGTCATACTCGTTGCCCCATTGGTGTCGTCACTCCTGCCTCCCTCCACCCTCGCCAGCTCCACTTCGCCCCAACTACCCTGTGTCCACCCCCCAATAAAACATCTCACGGAAATGGTTTTTTTAACAATGTAAATACGTCCAAAAACGCCCCAACCAAACAGCTTCTAAGTCATTTGCAGGGACTTCGATTCCTCTTTGCCTCATCATTTCAATTACGGCAGCCCTCCTCCTGGAATCAGACTGCTGTTGCAACCCTCTAAGATGCTCTTTGAGATCCCTGTATGGTTTCCACAGGTAATCAGGTGTTAATTCCAGAGATGGTAATGCTATGCATGAGCATGGAAATGGTATGCCTATGCACAAGAAAGCCAAGGCGATATAACAAAGCTAAGAGCCACGCGCCAACACACCTGCACCTCGGCACGTTAAAATCTGAATCTTTGCAAGCTCGGGCATGGAGTTGAAGCATGTGCCACATTCCTTTGCAAAAGGCACACCATCCTGCAGCTCGTGTTTGGCACTGCATACCATGATGAAATAGTCTCTTGAATTTCCGGCAGTCAGGATACTGACAACTAGCAGAGTGGCATGTCGAGGCATGTAACAGAAGATCAAGCATTTCCTTCTGCGTCATCATTAAAGAAAAAGGCACATTAGGATCATACTATTTACTGAAGGGATTCTAGCAAGTGGAGCATATGGACAGTTTTTTTCCCTCCACAAAAGGCTGCTGACTGAAACCCTAGTCTTCATAAGCTAGGTCATACAAGAACTAATTTACGCTTAGTAGCCTAAAAAAATAATAGTTCACAAGTTTCCTTATGCCTCCACTATTGTGCATCATCTGATCATTTGATCGTTATTAGCACATGGTTTTATGTTGAATGTTTGAGAGTACCGAATCCCACGAAATTGCTCGTGTTTTCCAGTTCCAGCTTAAATAAAACGATAATGCTCGCGTACGGGCGTCCGAAGCGGCTTGGATATCGGACGCCTCACCCTGAAGCTTCACTTCGCTGGCAGCTTAATTAGCTTTTGCTTTAAAAATTTATTTCTTCTCTCCTCTTTTATAAATCTAAAAAGTGACTTTATAGCTCTTAAAATCACACCGATTTTTTACTAATAAAATAAATAACAGAGAATCCATTTTAACCGGTTCCCACTAAAAATCTCTTACAATTTTAAATGAAAATTCTCCAAATTTGACTATTTTGGTGTATGTTTTCGATGTTGCAAGCATTGTCTCCCGATGTTGTAGATGTTGACTTTCGATGTTGCATACATTATTTTTTGATGTTGTATTTGTAACATGAGCTTTCATATGAAAAATATTGCGTGCAACATATCGTGATATTGCGGTGAAATTTTTTCTCCTTAATTAATTCTTCTGATGCTTGCAGTGTGCTATTTTTTGGTGTGTGTTTTCGATGTTGACTTCCGATGTTGCATACATTATTTTTCAATGTTGCATTTGTAACATGAGTTTTCATATGAAAAATATTGCGTGAAATATGTCATGATGTTGCGGTGGGAATTTTCCTGCTTAATTAATCCTTCCTATGCTTGCATTGTGCTATTTTTTATGTATGTTTCCGATGTTTACTCTAGATATTGCATACGTTATTTTTTGATATTGCAAAAGACCGTTGGAGTGTCCGATGGAAGGTTTTCCCATCGGACATCCGGACGCTAGCAGCGCCGAAAATAAAATGCAGTAACTTAACGCCTGCCTATTTGAGAACAAATGGATCGAATCATCTGATGCAGGTCAGGGTTCCATTTAAAACTGGACCTAACAGGTGTGGTGGGAAACTGGCCGCTACAGGTCATTGGCTAGGATCGCTGTGACTAATAAAATTTGCCGTTTCCAGAAGCGAGTCTGGGAGGAGGTTACCTTGTTTATGCATCCTTTTTTTAGGGGAATTGTTTATGCATCCTTGAGGCACAAGATATTATGAGATAGTTTCACCATAACTTGGAAAGTTTCTCATGACAGTGTATCATACAACTTAACATAGGGTCTAAAATATGCATGTTAAACCCTATGTTTCCATAACATAAGCTTTAACATGCACATTTTCTTATTCAACTAAATAGGAAAGTCCCACCTTTCAACAATGGTGGAACAAGAGCAAATTACTAGTGGTAACAACTGAAAAAAGAATGCTTACTTGTTGTAGACGTAATTGCCGAGCTTCCATGCTTTGGGCATCACGATTTGCAGCTGATGGATGGTTTGTTAACTTATGAGGATGATTAACTGTTCCATTTTGGTAACAAGCATTGCATACGTCGAAATCTGAGCAAACTTGGCACTGCCAACCATGACCAGTTTCAATGTCATGATAGCAGAAACTGCATGTAGAGACAAATGCTGGTGCAGATGGATTATGTAGGTGGTACAAAACCATCATTGATGAATGCTTTGCACGACGAAGGGTGTCAAATTGATATTGGTTTCCTCGACAAAGACTGAGGAATGCCTGCCTGGTGTCAAAAAGCTCACTTTCTAGGTTATATGTTAGCAAATCTCTATCTTTTGTATCTTTGGGCACCCCGACAATATCAACCTAAATAGCGACAATCAGGTTATATGTTAGCAAATATTTGCTCTGTTCTATACTGAAAATAAAAAGGGTTTAGATACCGGTTGGAGCGTATGTGTGTGTGCACTGTTACTTGGGTGCCTCTGCCTCTCTTCAAGTTGTTGTTCTGCATCATAACACCTGGAACAACAAAATACTCAATTTCACAAAAAAGAACTTAACAAGAGCTAAATTGTTTGTCCAGCTTGAAAAGCTGTATTAAATATAAATAGAAACAATTTTATTTTTAAAAAAACTTATCTATCACCATTGGCAAAGTACACCTAGTTTATTCCATCAGAATCTCTCAAGTAGGAGCAGTGTTGGCTGGCCTTCTGTGTTTTCTAGGCACTTCAATCTGCGAAGTGAGTGAGAGAAGAAGGATGTGTCAGCTAACTCCAATCACCGCAGAATCTCATAGTCACCGTAAGGATGTGTATCCGAATTATCCGATATCCGTATCCATTAAAACATGAATATGGATATCCGTATCCGTATTCGTTTCTGAAATGGATACTAAAATGGATACATCCAAATTCGTTTTCGAGATTTAGATGCAAACGTGGATATCCGAATTCGAGATATATCCGATTCGTATCCGTATCTGCCAACCAGGGAACCAAATTTTACTAAAGTTTTAGAAATTTTAGAGGTAAGCGAAATTCCGGCCCAATCAAATTGGAACAAATTTCAGTCATATTTGATCAAATTTTAGTCAAATTTTTCAGTCAAATTTGGCCAAAAGTTTAAAATTTCGACATGAATTTCGAACCAAATTTCTAAAATTCTATCCCAATCAAATTAGAACAAATTTTAGTCAAGTTTTACCAAATTTCATTCAAATTTTATCAAAAATTTAAATTCCAGACATGAATTTCGAAGATTGAGTAGATATCCGAGTGCGAATTCGAATTCGGACTATCCATTTTGTATTCGCATCCGAGAGTATCTGGATCCGTATTCATATTTGGATTAAAATATGGTAAATCGTACTATCCGAATTCGATTCTATGCGTATTCGATCCGTTTCCACACCTACTTGCTGTTACCTTTACTGTCCACATGCTTCATAAGATGGTGACACTCGCAGTGGAGGAGAGGATGAGATGTGTCCACCTGAGATAGGCGACAGGAGAATGGGATGGCAGTTGATGCCAAGAGAAATAGAATAGCATATCCGTAGTGGGCGCTAACTTGTGGGAGGGGATTGAGATCGTGCTAGGGTTAGGACACAGGAGGAGGTGGCAGCGGCTATGCTGGTGAAGACGTGTGGTACCGTTTATGGTTATGCTCATGTCCATGAACAGTACCCGCGAGTGGTGATGGTAGCAACAGGGAAAGGGAGAAAGGAGTTCAGAGAAAACCCTAAACCTTTCTTGATTTTATTGATAATAAAATCTTGTTAATAAACGAAAAATATTTTAGTGTATGAACAATACATGTTCTTCTATATGTATGAGTAATTTTGCATTATTATGATAAAATGATGAGGCGTAGGGATTAAAATTGATTATATCTAGAATTTGCATATGTGAAATGTTTGGATGGTTTGTGCAGATGGATCAGATTGTTCGTGTATTTTGTGGTGACACGGTTAATGCAAATGGAGAGTTTGTTAAGATGAGGGAGCCTGTGTTGAAATTTGGGAACATGTCTTGTTTCGATAAAATTGTTGCTCGTATTTGGTCAATTATGTATATTGATGTGGATATAAGTGATGTAACCATACGTGAAAGTTTTGATGCCGGCTGAGGTGATAAAGCTCACTATGTTGTTATGGAGTTGACGTCAGAGAATAATCATGTGAATGATTCTCCTCGATATGAGGGGGAGAGCAGGAGGAATGGAAGCATCATTGCAACTAACATCGAGATACTTTTTGCCGATATGTGCTAACTTTTGCTTACGCTATAAATTGAAAGTCATACCATACAACTGCACGAATACAAAATCATTACTATTTCAATAGGCACCAAAAAGAAAATATACATTCAATACTACCTAATCCTACACACTATATTAGGAACGGTAAATTTCGTATCACTGTATACAAGAGTGAAATAGTGCCTATACAAGAATAATAAACATGCTACATTAAATATTAAATAACAACAAACAAACAATAGTTAATCTTACCAATTTTAATTTTCACATCGCCTAATCTCCAAACCCTAGGTACCCAATACTAACAAAAAGTACAGGAAAAATAAAAATTGAATGGAGTATTTACGTTCGATGAGTATTCTCTAGTAAAATCTTTTTTGATTTGAATCCGAAATTGCTGAATTTGTTGAAAGATTTGGAGGAGAGGGAAGACGTGAGAAAGGAACCTCGAAGAAGAAAAACAGTGCGCGGTAGGGAAAGACCGATGCAACCCTTTGTGTACACCTCAGTCATGTTAAGGGGATTGGCGTTGCACCTGAGTCACACCAATACTCCTGACATGACTCAAGGCTGCCATATCAGCTGGCTATCGTGGCACCATGCTAGCGTGACGTCCTAATCACATTAAAGAGATTGGCGTGACACATATGAGATTTGGCGTGATAAAAAGATTAGTTTTGAAAAATTAGTTTTCCACATGCTGTTAGGAAAATATTAGTTTTAAATAGGCAATCTCTTTGGTATGATTAAAAGAATAGTTTTTAAAAATTTAGTTTCTCACGTATTATTAATAAAATATTAATTTTAAATAGGCTAAAAAAAAAATCCTACTCTCGTCAGCAGCTCGCATCGTTTGATTCGGTCTCAATTTCCTCGTAAGCCTGTCAGCCTCGGATAGGATCAAGGGAAGTTCCGCTGCTTCTTCGGTTAGAACAGGGCACCGGTGCCGCCGTGCCTGGCGTAACGACGACGGGCGCGTTGTTTCCGCCAACTTTCGCTGGTTGATTCACGCATCGACGCGCTGCCTGTCCCCGTCCGGCCCCGCGAAAATTTCCCTGGTCCAAGTCGCGGCAGCAACGATTCCCACGTTCCAATGGTGGTGGGAGTCGTCTTCCAACGAGAGGATGCGCCGCTACTGCTAAGCACTAACGCTGGACGCTGGTAGAGTAGCAGTCAACTCCAACCTTGACCGACGCATCAGGGCCGTCCATCTGTCTTCCGTCGACGTAGGTCAGCGAGTCAGCTGGGGCACGGACTTCTGCCTCTCGAGCGTGCCCCTCACGGTCACGGCCAGTCAATGGTGAAACCCCGCGACTGCCCTTCCATTTTGCTCTGGTTTTCCCTCTATTAGCAGGGCAATTTAGTCCTAAGTTCACGTATAAGTAACCGCACTGACCAAATGCACCACACTCCAAACCTTCGACGAAATAGTGGTCCTTGCAGAGCTCAGTACGGCCAACCCATGGGCGCCGACGACAACCACCGCCCGCATCCCAAGGCACAGGACCCGCCGATCCCGCTCGAAGATGGTCCCCTCCATGCTCACTGGGATCTTATCCCGCAGCGTCCGCACGTCGCCGGGCAGCAGGTGACCGAGCCGTCGAGCTACGTCGTCGCGGGCAAGATACTGCTCGCCACGGCGGGGATGTTCTCGGGCGTGCTCCTGGCGCTCATCGCGCTTCACCTCTACAACAGTTCACGGCGCCGGCGCCTCAGCGGCGGCCGGCGCAGGCTGCTCCGGAGCCTGGCCATCGCCGGCGCTGGCGATGACAGCCGGGACGGCGGCGGCGCGGCGGCATCGTCGCCCCGCGGGCTCGAGCCCGCGGTGCTCCGCGCGCTGCCGGTGGTCACCGCGGGCGCCGGGGACGGGGACTGCGCGGTCTGCCTCGCGGAGCTCGAGCCCGGGGAGAAGGCGCGCGCGCTGCCGCGGTGCGGGCACCGTTTCCACGTGGAGTGCATCGACGCCTGGTTCCGGGGGAACGCCACGTGCCCGCTCTGCCGCGCCGACGTCGAGGCACCGGACCCGGCCGCCGCCGCTGCCGTGGAGGCACAAGCACAACCGGAGGTGCGCATAGACGTCGGCGGGGTCGACGCCACGGCGGCAGCCAAGGCATCGATGGCGCCGGCGATGGGGAGGCTAGCGAGCGGCACGAATCTTGACAAGACGAGGCGGGTCTTTGCTTCGACCCGATCCGTTTCCTTCTGACAGGCTCGGCTCGGACCGGTACACGGATCTGCTGATCCCCGTTGTTTCGGAGTGTTCTGCAGTTCGACTGTACATAGATTTGTTTATGATTGTCCACTTTGGTTTGAACGATTTTTGGCACATGAATGTTCTGATAGAATTTTTAGATCGATCTTGAGAAAGTCATGGGAACAATTTGGTTCGTGGAACATCTTATTATCACCGCGTTGTGAACTGTGATTATCCAGCACATGACCACAGGAGTTGACCTTGACTGATAAAGTTGAGTGAAATGATGTACGTCGTTAGAGTCCATCTACTCTATACAGTAGAAATCTTTTTTTAGGAAATAATATAAATTAAAAGTTGATGATAGATCTTGTATGGAATTTAAGATGCATACATGTGTGTCTTCTTGCAATCGAAGAAATAGATAATAAAGAAACGGGTAATTTAAAAGAACCTCTCGTGAAATATGTGACTATTGAACCAGTAAACTATCTACCATGAATAAAGATGGCACGGTCAAATCCGATAGAGAAAGAACCAAGAATTGGTGACAAGCCCGAAAGAGAAAGAAATTGGTGACAATAATACGATGTTGATCCACAAATGCTTTTGTGCAACTTGGGCTACTTTGGTGTCTTTCTATTTCAATTACAGCGGTTAATAACAAGTGTACAAAATAGTGGGAAATTTGGGCCTTCAAAACGGAGGACAAGAAAAAAGATTAGGCACTTTCGTACTCACAGTTTCAACAAAAAAAAGTATGTAAGCCTCATGAGGCACTCGCCCCTGAATTCGAGCCAGAGGTGGTTAAATGGATGATCCTATCTGGTATGATATGAGTTTAAGATATGGTTTGTTCAGATCTGTTAGTTAAATATATCATGCTAGTGATTCAGTCTAGCCACAGCTCACTTAAGATTGTGTCGTGCTATATCGGTCCACGGCACGGTAGGCCCGATGATATTTTTGGCCTGTCAGCCCGTCAACTCATGAAAAATTAAAAAAATCATAAAAACTTACTTTCACCCGAAATTGAATACATGACCTTCTGCTTAAAAACCAAACACACTACCACTACACCACATATCCTATATGGTATTAGATCTAAACAAATTATATAAGATATTAAAAAATAGAAACATTTAAATTGGCTGTATCGTGTCGACCCGTCATGCTGCAGCTCCGACCCAGACACGGCCCAACCCGTCGTGCCGTACCGGCCTGACCTATTAGCCGTCGTGTCATGCCGTATCTAGATCAGGCCGAAATAGCCATACCTCATACTGGCCCATTTAGCTCGGCCCACTTGACCACCTTTAATTTGAGCCACCCACTCGACTTTAGGAGGGTAAATTAAAAATATATTAGTTTAATTTGTAATTGATATATTTTATAATTATTTTTGCATATTTAAAGATTTATCGTAAGATATGTGATAAATTCACTTTACTTGAATTACTTGAAGTATGCACGCAAATGACGCAAGAGTATATGTACCCCACGGGGAGCATAAAGGCTCCGCGTGTACTTCGATGGAAGTAGTTGTTGCCTTGCCATGCGGGCTTTGTCATTTTTTTTTCCTTCTCTCTTTAAAATCTAGGTCAAAGTTCTGCATATTGGTTTGAAAATATCCTCGTTTTTTTTGTCGAAAGCTAGGTTTTCCATTATGAAAGTTTCTGAAATTATGACTCAAAAGTTCAGACCTACTACTGAAATTTTGATTTATGAAGAGAAAACTGATTTGATTTTTTTGGGGGTTGAAAGCTAGGGATTTCTGTTGAAAGACTTCAAAATTTCTAGTTGAGAGTCGGATTTACGTTTGGAATTCTGATTTTGGGCTCGAATTCATGAAATAAGGTTTGAGTAGGTCGAATTGACAGCTCCGATTTGCCTACGAGTCAGATTAGGTGGAAGCATGCTACCTTCCAACTGCCTGTTTTTTTAGATCAAGGAGCTTCATTGATTAGATAGTAGCAGGATTACAATCTAAATTCAGACAATCGCATACAGGTAGAGCTGCCTCAAACAGCCACTCACCTCTAACCAATGAATGTGAAGCCTTTGCGCAAGTGTGCACAACCCTATTACAAATGTTACTAACAAACCTAAGTTCAGAAGATAAACACGTCCCGCTAATCTCCCCGATATCGTTGATGATTGAAGAAATTTCTGAGCGTTGATACATCGGCTTTCCCCATAGATCGCCCAGCATTTGGCTGTCCGTTTCTAGAATAATATGCCGAGCACCTCTCTGAATGGCAAACCGCAAGCCATCCCAACATGCAAACGCCTCCATGATATCTCCATCGATAGAGCACTCATAGCATGCTCATACCAAGCTGCACCAGCACCACAAAAGGCGCCATTCTCATCCCTAACTGAGAAACCAAATTAAAATATATTTAAATTTATATATAATGAGTAATTGATAATATATTAATTTGGTTTGATGATTTTAAGATTGTATGAGCATATCTATGTATTATAATTATGATAATAACTAACCAAAGGTGTTAAAAAAAATAGAGTTGGGATTTCCAACTCTTAGTTCAATAAAAATTGCCTTACTGAATATTCTGGCATCCAGTGAAATAAATATGTCGGATGGTTCGGTGCTTAGGGAGATTTCACGTTGAATGGTTTTTGAGTCAGTAGAATTTTTTTTATTGAAACACCGAATATTTCAGCAATAGGAAGCACATCATGTCGGACTAATTTTTCCAGAGAGATTGCAAAGCGTGTCTAGTGTGATTCTATACGCTAGATGGTCCGACGATAGAGAATGTGCACGCTGGACTAATTTTTTCAAAGAGGATGCAAAACTTGTCTAGTGAGGATATACACGTCGGATGGTCCGACGATTAAAGGTGTGCAGACCAAAGGGTTTTCCAGGAGTGTGTCAGTGAAGGAAGTATTACACACACTGGATGGTTCGGTGATCAAAGGGCAATACACGTCAGATCATTTGGTGTTTACGATTGTTCTGTGATGTGCTTTCAACTGAGGATTTTGATTTTGACTAATCTATAATAGAGTTGGAGATACATATTTGCCTGTCTTATGATGTGTAGGTGATGGATGCAACTTAGCGGTTGACGGCGGGATGATCGGGGCTTAGCGGGGTGCTTGGTGCTGGACGATCAAGGAGGTCACACGGAGTCAAGGATGATCCTAATTGTACACATAGAGAGCAAGCAAAGTGTGAGAATGCGGATGAAGACGACGTGTTGACAAAGTTAAACGAAATGGATGCTGGTGCAAGTGACAATGTGGCTCGAGGGATTGGAAGCGGAAGAGACTTGCCGGCGGTCAAGATCACAAAATGGAGTACACGCATCGACATCGGATCGCTTGCTTAAGGTATACGCAACCAATATTGAGTTATGCTTTGAGAAGCGTGCGAGACGGTTTCACGATTTGGCCTCAAAATCGTGGAAGGATGGAATGCATATGGCATCATCATGAAGCTTGTGTCGAGGTGAAGTTAAGTCATGAAGTTGTCACAACCGTTCGATGGAGAGAAAAGATTGGATCAAAATACCTCCGATGGTAGGTAGGAGTGTATTGAAAGTGAAGGGTATTTTGGGAACAAGAAAACTTAAGGATCAAGGAATCTCTCTAGGCCTATAAATAGAAGGGAAGTGTTGGTGGAGTTACTTGAGCTAACCATTTGAGAGTCATGTGGTAGAATTCTAGGAGAGGAAGATGAGTGCTTAGCCTATGTATTAGGTAAGAGCTTTTTTATGCAAAAGACTTTATAATCTGTCGAAAATAGGGTTGTCCTTTGCAAGTAATGAAGTTCATATTGCCTTTTATGCTTATGTTCATCTCCTTCTAGTTTCCCTCTATTGACTCCCTTATTTCATTGAGTGTGTTTTAGTTTTTATTGTGATTTTTGTTTTGGTTTGAGAGCTGAAATTTTTCACCATGTTGAAGTGTTTCTTCTAGTTGCTAGAGGCATAAAATTCACATTCAGGATTTGTGTTAAATTCATTTGCCTCTAAATCATCAATTTAAAGAGTTTCTTTACCCGGTGACTATCTCCTTAGATCTAAGTGTTTGTTTATCAAATTGTAAGCTTTTGTGTGCGATGACTCATAGATTAGTTTTCAATGGAACCTAGTTCTCAATTCCATCTATGAGAGCCATACTTTCTTAGAAGATCTTTTGATTCAATGTGTTTCTCTTGAGTTTTTGCTTTCGCATGTTGTTTTGAGGTGCATTGGGTGAAAGATTATGAAAAAGCCATCCAAGAAGTTGATAAGGCTCTCATTCACCCCTCTCTAGTCGTCATTCTCGGTCCTACAATTAGTATCAGAGATGGTTTGATCACTTGTTGACCTTAATCGGCTTTATGATCCGTAGGCGATAATGGAGAGATATGGGAAGATCCATTTATTTAAAAGTTATCATTTTTCGTACTGGAAGGTGCACATGAATGCTTATCTCTTAGGCCAAGAAAGTGCTATATGGAAGGTTGTAGACTCTAACTATGAGATTTCTCAAACTAGATTGAACAATATGAAGCCAATAACAATGCTAGAAATATATTGTTCACCAGACTAAGTCATAATAAGTTTGATAGAGTTCTGCACATTCGTACTGCTAAAGAGATCTAATCACTCTTAGTATCTTTAATGAGGGCACCAACCAGATCAAGGCTCGATGCCAGAGCACGTAAAATCAGGAATATCAGATGTTTGTGCAGAGCCCCAGAGAGTCTTTGGATGCTATGTTTGCAAGATTTGATGGAATTGTTAGTAATCTTAGATCCACTAGGGTTTTGCCTTACTCTGATCATGAGAGAGCAATCAAGCTTCTCAATGCTCTTCGCTGTAGTATTTGAAAGCATTGTGGAGTCATCCAGTCATGACATATTGACTTGTGATGAACTCTTTAGAAAGCTAAAATCCACAAAGATAGCCAACACGGCTAGGATAGGTCTAGAAAACCCCCTGTATCAGAATATGGTGTTCGTTTTAGGATCTAGTGGTTGTAGTTATGCTGGAGTTGTTCTTTTTTGTTCTAACCCTTCAGCTAGCAGATTTGCTTTGTCTTCTTTAGTCTCTATCACTGAAGAGCATGCGGACGTATTTGATGATGAGGATCTTGCTTGATTGTGAAGAAGTTCACTTGCTTTTATAACAACCGATGAGACCAGAGGAGAGGTGTTTCTTGTGCTTGTTATGAGTATGGTGACACCACTCATTTCAAGACAGGCTGCTCCAAACTCAAGAAAAAGGAAGATCACAACCTCGACCGTAATAAAGACAAGAATAAGAACAAGAAGCCCTTCTTCAAGAACCGCAACAAGATGGCCAAGAAGGCGACCAAGACGGCTTCACAAGCTTTTGTTGCAGTGCTCTGCAATGTCGACACGTCCTCAAGCGAGGATGACAGCTCAAAAGAGGAGCAGCCACCCGTGAGGCATAAGAAGAAGAACAAGGACTTCACCGGCCTTTTGCTTCACGGGGGATGACAATGACAATGGCCTCAAGCTTGATCCTTTTGAGGTATCAACTTCCTAAGACCAGTTTTCTGCTCAAGTTGATACCTTAAATGATGCTCTTGTTAATCGGGATAGATTACTCAAGAAAGTGGTTCTTAAGGTTAGGGAACTCAAGTCTAGGCTAGAATGTTCTTTATCTGAGCTTGAGTTGCTTAGGTCTAGGCGAAGGATAAGGAATGTGATAGTTGTTTTGTGGTCATGAGTGAGCTTGCTAAGATTCAGACTTTGCATGCTCAAGTCACCAGTCATCTTGAAATTGCTGAGAAGAAGCTCCTTGAGGAGGATTCTAGACCTACTCTCTTATGTTCTTGCAAGAACCGCCCTTTGCTCACAAATGATATTGAAGTGAAAGTCAAGCGCATTAAGGAGCTAGAGTTTATATTAAAGAGTGCTGAGAGTTCTAAGGATGTGCAGTCAAACTATTCCACCTGTATCATCCTTAAGGACAAACTCAGCTAGGTTAGAAGGGAAGTTCAGAAGCTCATGGCTGAGAATGAGTAACTCTTTTCTCTTGTGGAGAAGTGCTCAGAAGGCAAGGGCAAAATGAATTTAATTTTGGCCAAGACCAAAATGTGCGCAGATAAGGCGAGTTTAGCTTTGGGGTTGAGTTTTAAGAGGGTGGCTTATAATAGGATTGGTAATACTGTTTTCACCTCACCTACTACCCCAGAAGTTGAAAAGTCCAAGATCAATGCCACACCATAACCCATCAAGAAGAAACCCACACTACAACCCAAGAGAGCTCCACATCTTAAGATAAAAGTTCCTGTGAGAGAGTCTAAAGTGACCGGAAGTCATGCAATGAGAAGGGAGACATTGATTTGAGATACATAGACACCCAACACCAGCTTGTCGATATCTTTGCCAAGCCTCTAGATGCAACAAGATTTACTTTTCTGAGGGGAGAGCTTAGAGTGTGTCATCCCTATAGCATTGTGTGAGGGGGAGTTGTCTCTGTACATATTCTACCTTATTGTTGTTGCATTTGCATTACATCTTATCTTGTAAGATAATCATATTAGTGAGCTTTGACTTGTATGTCTTTAGCATTTTCAATTACAAGTCTTGAATTTGGATTAAGATGACATTTGACAATTTTATGAATCATGCAGACTATGTAATGCTACATTTTCGATCACCATGTTCATAATTGTTTTGGTTTAGTCAATGCTTGTGTTAAGGCTAGTTTGATGAATATCTTGTTCTAGCTAGGCTTCTTGGTTTAAAACAGTGGATTGAGGAATATTACACTATATTTTCTGTCTTTGTTAAATGTTTAGCTCATGATAAAACCTTGGAGGAACATGTTTTCCTTGTGTCGCAAAGACACTACTTGACTTGATCTCATGAAATATTGATAATTTGTGTCAATTGAACAATCTTGAACAATCAAGTTTCTTATGTTAAGATGTGATCCAATACGGTTATCTTAAAGCCTCGAGGTGTTTGTCGTATCCAGTCGTGCGACACTTCGCTTGGATAAGAGATAACTTAAGGATAAAATAAATTATAAAGAAATGTGCCTAAATGTTTCATTTTTAATCACTTGATAACTTAGTCTTGGTTTCATATATGAGCGTTTGCAAAGTCTATTGTCATGAATATTTGTTTGCCTAGTTCGAGATTGCAGTTTGCTAGTTCTTAATATTTCTATTGCCTCGGCACGAGTGGATACTTATGTGGTGGTCGTTTTTATCATGATTCTGCTATGTGAACTTAAATGCGTCAATAATTCTTCATGTTTAGCTTGTAAAGCTTCATGCTATTGTGACACTATATATTTTTGAGCCTTTGTGCGATTGTGAGCTCCACATTCTACTCTCCATAGTCCTTTGACATTTCTAGCTTTTGTAATGCTTTGTGTTATACTTGTGAAAGCTCATTAGAATTACACGATCATGCATTGTATGGTCTTTTATCCTTGATATTCTCATTGTCAAAAGGGGAGAAAATATGCACTAAGTTTTTGGGGTGAAAATATGCACGAAGCCACAAAGAACAATTTTGCATAATGAAAAGAGAAATTATGCATGCATGAGGGAGAGCATTTGTTCTTGTGCATTTAAGCTTTTATTGATCTTTTGTTGTTTTTTTTCTTGCTTTTGCTTTTATTCGGGCTTTTGGATCTTTCTTATGACAAGTAATCCTTGTTGCTCTTTCCTTTAGTTTTTGGTAACTTGGATGAGCTTCTTTAGTTGAATTTCTTCAAACCAAAATTTTTTGTGCTTGGAGAGTTGTCAATGCACTAATCAAGGGGGAGATTGAGAAACTAAGTTGAAATTTTCATTGATTGATATGTGATGAGTGATTGACAAGTTTGTTAAGTTAGTTTGATGATTTTTTTGATTGCATAAGCATATCTATGTATTACAATTATGATCATGACTAACCAAAGGTGCAGAGAAAATAGAGTTAGAATTTTTGTCTCAGAGTCCAGAAAAATTTGTTTCACCGAATGGTCCAGCATCTAGTGAAATGAACATGTCGGATGGCCCAGTGCTCAGGAAGATTTCACGCTGGGGGGTTTTGACTCAGTAGAGAAAATCTATTGAAACATCGGATGGTCCAGCGATGAGCAGCACAACACGCCAGACTAATTCTTTCAAAGAGGTTGCAAAGCATGTCTAGTGTGATTCTATACGCCAGATGGTCCGGTAATGGAGAATGTGCACGCTGGACTAATTTTTTTCAGAGAGGATGCAAAGCTTGTCTGGTGAGGATGTACACGCCGAATGGTCCAACAATTGAAGGTGTGCACATCGAAAGGTTTTCCAGGAGTGTGTCAATGAAGGAAGTATTGCACACGCCAGATGGTTCGTTGATTAGAGGGCAATACACGTCGGATTATCTTGTGTTCATGATTGTTCTGTGATGTGCTTTCAACTGAGGATTTTGATTTTGACTAATCTTTAATGGAGTTGGATATACGTGTTTACTTTTCTTATGATGTGTAGGTGATGAATGCAACTTGGCGATCGACGGCGGGACGATCGGTGCTAAACGGGGTGCTTGTTACCGAATAATCAAGGAGGTTGAAGCAAAAGCTTGTTCTGCAAGCTCAAGATGATGCCCCTTTGCAACTAGCTGAGTCGGGTGGCAGTGGCAATGGTGGTGGACAGGAGCGAGTTCGCAAGGTTGTTAGGAAGGTGAAGGAAACCCATGCTGGTAGTATTCAGATTGATGAGGCGGTCCAAACCGTCAATGTACCTCGTGGTGGTGCTTTGGCACCTTAAGGAGGAAGAGGAAGAGGAAGGGGAGCAGCAAGAGATAGAAGCAAAGGAAAAGCCGTGGCCTCCAGTTCTAGTACTCAAAGGCAAGAAGAGATTGAAGAAGAGGAAAGTCCCATGTTGGGTCCTTTGAAGCTTCACAGGCCTCTCAGGACAAATACGACAATGGATACGCCCAAAAAAATTGTGAACTACATGAAAAAGGCAAGCAAAGTGAAAACAGAGAGACATGAGAACCGTTTGAATATGTGAAAAATGTGGCTGATCATCGCTTTTGGAGTGATTTCCAAGCGGACTTTTATGAAACTATGATTCTCACCAAGAAGCTGATAACTCCAATGCAATAGATTGATTGAGATTACATGGAAAGGAAGGATGGTCCAATTTTCAATGAAGTTATTGCAGCTTGTGAGGAGAAAAGGATCAAATACCTTGTGGATTTGAAATGTGATTGGAGTGAGGAGGTGATCGCTCAATTTTATGCAACACTTTGGTATGACCATGAGAACAATCAAACCATGTTCTGGATTGGATGATCGAGGGAGAGCAATACAAGATTACGTATCGGGCTTTTGCTCATGTATTTAGATTTGATGTCTGGGATACACAAAAGACCAAGATTAACAATGAGAACCAACTCTCCGCCGAAGACATAGACTTTATGTATGAGGATCATGGAAAGGTGACCCATGGCATGATTATGGGCATGAGGCCTTTTTATAAATATGTCAACTCCTTGTTTCGTATCACATTGGCTCCAAAAAGTGGAGACTCTACAACGGTACAAGGTATCTCAAGAAACCTTCTCACTAGGATGTTTAATGAGGCCGCTTCTTTTAGTGTGGTGGATTTTATATTGGAAGAGATTCATACCGCATCACACTCTCCTACCCAAAGTTGTGCTTATGCGCCATACATCATGTACATACTTGAGAAGGTCGCCAAGAAGAACTTTTTCAAAGAAGTGAAGCATGAGCCCTACAAGATGAGGTTGGTGAGCACAAAATCCTCTACACCTCCACCTTCTCCTCCACCCGAGGCTCCAAGTGCACAAAGGGCGGCTCCGAAGCGTTGATCTTCCTCACATGGCTCTCCTTCTTTTATCAAGAATGCTCTCAAGGATATATTTAGTGTTTGCACTCATAATGCCACGAAGATCAAGGAACACAAAGAGAAGTCTAATGTAACGTTGAGGAAGATAGAGGAGAGAAAAAAAGCCACTAATGCTCATTTGGGGATTTAACCCCCTTGCTCTCCACTTGCCTCCAAGGAAGAGATTAGCGAGCCCGAGGCCTTTGACAATCCATGGGCTTGGTATAACGAGGCTCAAGCTGCTGCTGAGACTTCATATGCTCAAGAGGTTGATGATGAGGAGACCGAGGAGGAGGACGTAGGAGGAGCTGAGGTTAGTTCTCTGGATGATAATGATGATGATGATGATGATGATGATGATGATGACAACGGAGACGATGATGACGAGGATGAGGACTTTGAGGTAGGCAGCAAGTAGTTCTTCATCTTTGCTTCTCTTTCCTTTTTGGTGCTTGGTGCCAAAGGGGGAGAGAATGCCTAATTTGTTCTGCTCTAACCAGGAGTATCCGGGTTGACCCGGAGTCTCTAGGTTTTGGTCAATGTGTTCTCTCTTTTATGTTTTTGAATCTTTATCATTTCGTTGGACATGTAAGCCTATTGTAATAATTTGTGATGACTATGTGTGATGTGCTTGAAGTCGTACTTTTAATTTGTAAGGACTTTAGTCGTTAGTGTGAGATCATTGCTATGTGATGTGATGCTTGATGTAATGTTTGTTTTTATCTTTTGTTATGTGATATACCATGTTATAGACATTACGTTTGTCATATTCACTCACACTTGTTGCATCCCACAAATGCTAAGACATAGGGGGAGCTCTCACAAAAATTCCTTTAAATATGTGCATTTGATCTCAAATTCAAATTTCAATCAATTCACACATTTAGGGGGAGCTCACCATATATCTTAGAATTCAAAAATCTTTAATTAAATTATCTTTTGTAAGCTTTAATCGTGTTGTCATTAATCACTAAAAAGGGGGAGATTGAAAATGCATCTAGGCCTCTAATGTGAATTTTGGCTAATTGATGACAAACGATTAAGGGACTAACATGTTTATTGAGGTTATGAACATGTTTTAGTCCTGATGGAGAAGTTAAACGACGATGACGTCCCTAAAAAAAAAAGAAGCGGCATGTAGTTACTCAATAGGTTTTAATTCGCTTTATTTTTAAATTTGAGTTTAGGAATGTCGTTCTATCAAGAGGGACGCGTATTGATAGTTTTGATGGTGTCTCAGTGCTCAAGTATCCTTTTAGAACCAAAAATTGAGACACACAATAATCCACGGACACTGGAAAAGTGTTGTTTTTGTCTAAACCCAGAGTCTCCGCATTGGACAGGATACTCCGAATTCTGGACAGTAGCCCGGAGTCTTTGGGTAGAGCTCCGAGTCAGGCTCTCGGGATGAGTTTAATGTTTTAACCTGGAGTCTTTGGACTATACTCTTGTCGGAGGATGAACTCCTGTCGCAGGGATCCCGAGAGACCCCTTTTCAGAGATTCGGCCGGGGGGATGATCCTGAACGAGCTTGTCTGGAAAATAAATGGGAACGGAAATAAATGCAGTGGCTGGTGGGAGATGATCGTCCTAGTGCGAGAAAGATGGATGCACTGGGGTTTAGACAGGTTCGGGCCGCACGGAGGCGTAACACCCTACTCCTGTGTGAGTGCTATATCTATCCTTGAAGGGAATTCTTCAAGGATGTATCTGGTTACAGAGGTGAGCTGTCTACAGAGAGCTTGAAGCTCTCGTGTTCTAGCTTGGTTTGAGCTTGTTTGTGATGTTCTTCGTCTTTTGATCTGGGCTTCAGGTGCTTCTTGGGGGCTTCCGGATCTGAGGCGGAATTCTTCAAGGATGAGTCGTGAGCGTGTGTGTTGTCTGCTGTGAGCTGTGAGCGTTTCTTTTTATGTATTCTCCATCCTTTCCTTTTATAGGCGCGCCGAACTCGACCTATCCTGAATGGGAAAGAGGGGGCGCACGTGCCAAGGTGCCACGGAGAAAGGCGTCATCATTCCACTTCGGCGAAGTGACAGGGGCGGTGGAAGATTGCGGCGTATATCCGACCACCCGCCACTGTGGAGGTCCTCCGGTGCCATTAAGGGGGCCCACCGGGCAGCCGCAGAGGTGCCCGGTGCGCCCACCCTGTCTTGTTCTTCTGCCAGGGCAGGGTGGCAAGTGGAGCGCTTCGATTCTGGCAACATTATCCCGAGGCACCCGGGTGAAACGGGACGGGACCCGTGCATTAAATGGACCCACGCCCCCCTGCCAGAGTATGGCAGGGTCTGACACTAGGGCGTGGGCAGCTAAGAATGTCAGGATGTCAGGCCGCGCGTGCCTATTAAATACGGCATTCGTGTCTTTGACTGGCTGACACCCCGGCGAGGGGACCCTTTGGGTCGTCGAACGATCTTGTGCGAACCTTCGGGGAACCGAGTCCTCGGGGGCTGCCACATGCAGCCCCGAGCACTCTCTCCCGAGCACTGGGGGAAACCTTCGGGGAACCGAGTCCTCGGGGGCTGCCACGTGCAGCCCCGAGCACTCTCTCCCGAGCACGGGGGGAAACCTTCGGGGAACCGAGTCCTTGGGGGCTGCCACGTGCAGCCCCGAGCACTCTCTCCCGAGCACTGGGGGAAACCTTCGGGGAACCGAGTCCTCGGGGGCTGCCACGTGTAGCCCCGAGCACTCTCTCCCGAGCACTGGGGGAAACCTTCGGGGAACCGAGTCCTCGGGGGCTGCCACGTGTAGCCCCGAGCACTCTCTCCCGAGCACTTCCTTCCCGGTACTTGGACTCCGCGGATCATCGGGGAACTGGGGTGCTCGGGAACCAGAGGCGGCGGCCCCGAGCTCCTTCTCCCGGGACTTAGATTCTTCTTCTCTCGCAGGGCGGACCTCGCGGGATGGTGACGCGTGGCGAATGGCCGGTTCGGTCTCGGGACTCAGGGACCCTTGGTTCCTGATACACCGACAGTAGCCCCCGGGCCCATTGGCAGGCGACGGGATGGAGACGGCGGATGGGCCCTTCGTCGCGGCCGAGGCCGAGGCTGGTGCAGACGCCACGTGGCAGGCTTTCGAGAGGTGGTTTTTACGGACCCAGACCTCAAGTACCTCCCAACGGGAAAATGAATGGATGCGTGTCCACACAACTTCCGAAGGGTATGATGACCGTACGGACGGCACGTGCGGTTGCCGCGCGGATCGAGGAAAATACGCCTGGCAGCCGCCGATGTCGCGCGATCGGCAGGAGATTCGCCTGGTGGTTGCGCCGATCGAGGCGACGCTTCGCCGAGCGAGCCGTTTGGGCGGCAGTTTTTGAACTTTCGAGATAAAAGGGGGATATGATCGGTCCGTCCCCCTCTTTACGCTTTCTTGCTCTTGTGCTCTTGCCTTCTATGTGCTCCGAAGCCCTTAGGAAATTCTCAGGCGACCGGAGCACTCTTTCTTCTCCCTCTTTCCACCGCCAAAACACCTTTCATTCTTGTCGAGATGACGAGGGTTGGAGGAGGACGCCGGGACAAGGCTTCGGATAGCATCTTGCCAGAGTCTCGTCTGAGGAACGAGGAGGCGGCGGACAAGATCAGGAAACTGCTGGTGCCGGAAGGGCAAGAAGGGGCTGTGGTGGTGACGCCGGCGAGCCTGACGCCGATGACGACCGTCCCAGGGCGGATCGTCCTCTTCACCTCCTTTGTGGCGGCGGGGTTGGTGCCGCCGTTCTCCACCTTCTTCCTACAAGTGCTGGAGACGTACGGTATTCAATTGGTGCACCTAAGCCCCAACTCTGTGGTGGTGTTGGCGACCTTCGCGCATTTCTGCAAAATGTTCATGGGGGTGGCGCCGTCGGCGACGCTACTTCGCCATTTCTTCGTCCTCCGGCCGGTGGGGAAGAAGAGGGGGCACTCCACGGCGGACGTCGCGGGGTGCTGCAACCTTCAGCTTCGGGATGGCCTGGGGGATCATTACATTCCCCAGGTGCTGCGCAGCAAGTGGGAGGAGTGGCGACGGGACTGGTTCTTCATCGACGTCGACCCCCATGAGCGCCTCAAGCTGCCAGAGGCGGCGGCGGCACCTCGGCGATCGACGTGGGAGGCGCCACCGCCAGAAGACGCGAGGCTGAAGCCGGTGTTGGAGCGCATCCTGGAGCTGCGCGAGTCCGGGCTGACCTCCGTCATGGTGGTCGTGGACTTCCTGCGCCGTCGGCTGGCGCCTTTGCGAGAGCGGGCTCGGCCGAGCTGGTTCTATACCGGGCCGGAAGACATCACTAGGACCCAGATAGGCGCGAGCTGGGATTTGGGACTGGCGGAACTGCGGGGGATGACAAGGGTGATCACCGGAACGGAGGACATGGGCCGGACGGAACTCCCTTGGCCGGAGATGGCGCTCTGCGCCAACCCCAACCGGGTGGCCATTATGGCGGGGCTGCCGGAGTTCGACGCCCAGGGGCCTGTGGACCAGCCAAGAAGCCGGAGTCCCGAGGCCTCCGAACTCCCCGGGCTGGAGGAGCTACTTGGCGAGGAGGTCGCTGGCAGCTCGGCGCGGGCTGGCGAAGGGGTCGCCGCAGGCAGCGACCGCCGTGCCAGGGAGGAGGGCGCCGCTGCAATCGTCGAGGAGGTAGCGCCGGGAGATCGGGGAAAGCGTCCCTGGGCCCTGATCCTAGTGCCAGACTCTCCGCCGTCGCCAACGGCAGCGGCGGCATTCCCAGTGCTGGAGCCGCGGCTGGTGCGGATGGGGCCTGCGCCGGCGCCCGCGACCTGCATGGCAGAACCCGAGACCCGCGCAGCGGCACCCGAGGCCCGCGCAGCGGTTCAGCCGAGCCCCCAGTGGAAGAGGCGGCGGGAGGAGTCCGGACCGACGGCGCCGGACCCGGACATCAGGCTCCCAGCGGCCAAATGGCAGTATCGGTGAGTCTCCTTTCTTGCTTTTTCCTGGGCATTTCTGGCCCGAACTAAGCTTTGGCATTTTTCATCTGTCTCCCGTAGGCCGGCCGCAGGCGCCACTGCAACGGAGAAGGCGCGGGCGTCGAGACCAGAGCTGAGCCCGCCGGCTGCTCCGACGGAGGCGGGCACAGGAACGGCGGAGGCGCCAATTGTCGTGGCGGCCACCGGGAGAGAGGCGGAGGTGGCGGCCGAGAGGAGGACAGAGCAACCGTCCGGATCCTTGGCGCCGGAGGAACCTACCCCGGGCGCGGAGAGCCCGGGGCGGATGACGGTGGAGGTGGATGCTTTGCCGGGGCCTGCGGACAGGGCGGCCGATAAGGGAATGCGGCCGCCGTCCGAGTCTTCGGCGCCGGCGGAGCCTTCCCCGGGCAGGCAGAGCCCGGGGCGGATGGTGGTGCAGGGCCCTGCAGAGAGCTCGGACCCCCTGGAGGCACTCTGTGGAGAGGCCTGGGCCCCACCGGCGCCCGGCCAGCCCGCCGACCCTTTCCTGGCCGCCATTGAAGGCGTCCAAGTAGCGGTCGGGTGGCTGGGTGCAGCGGTGAATGCCAAGGAGGGGGAGCTCAAGGCCGAGCGTGTCCGCCTGGCATTGGAGAAGGCGCAGCTGGCGGGCGTCCAGGAGGAGGCCCGTGCGGCGGCCGCGCGGGAGCAGAAGCTCCTAGAAGATATCTGCGTGGAAGCCACGCGGGAACAAGAAAGTTTGAAGACCGCGCGGGCAGAAACCGCGCGGGAACGAGAAGATGCTGCCCGCCTGGCTGAGGCGTCGAAGCAGGATGCCGAGGCCCTCGCCAGGATGGGGCAGGCACAGGAGAGGGAGGTAGAAGTCGCAGCTCGAGAGCAGGCGGCGGAGGAGCGGCAAGCCGAGCTGACCCGCCGGGAGGGCGCGGCCGAGAAGACGCGCGCCGACCTCCAGCGCAGGGAAGACGACCTCCGGAAGATCAGGGAAGAGATCCGCTGCTGGGAGGAGGACGTTTCCCTGCGGGATGTGGACAACGAATTATCGGCGTCGGAGCTCGGTGTATGGGAGGATTCGGTGACCCAGCAGGAGGATGTGCTGGCCCGGTGGGAGGGCGAGCTGAGTCGCCGAGAAGGTGAACTGAGTCATCGAGAGGGCGAGGCTGCCGCAGCGGTAGCGGCCACGGTGACCTGGCGGAGCAGAACGCGAAGCACGAGGCGGAACTGACTGCCCGTGAACGCACCTTATCCGAGATGGTGGCCAAGACGAAGCAGGATGCCGCCCCTGCAGCCGTTGGCGGTTCTTCCAGTCCGGTCGGGGACCAGGGACTTGAGGCGCAGCTGAGGGCCGCCAAGGAGAAGCTCGAGACAGCTTTTGTCTCGCGGGTCAACCTGCAGCATATGCTGGAAGATATACTCCGGCGGATGCGGCAGGCCGTAGAGAAGGGTGGTCTTGGGCGGCTCGTTGAAGATAAGAAGAGCGACAGCCCCGCACGACAAGTGTTGGGGCTTCAGCAGGTCTGTGAGCGCCTTGAGGCCCTGCCTTGGGCAGTTCAGGAACTTGCCGCCCGGGAGGGACGTGGCTTGGCACATGCAGTGGCCGAGCACGTCCTGGCCTGCTACCGAAGCAGGGACCCAAACTTCCCGCTGGAGCCGGCGCGGGAGGGAGTGGTCGAGGCTGAGGGAGAGGCCGCCCGGGTAGCGGTCCGGAGTACCGCCGCTGTGGTGGCGGCCGGCTTCAGGTGAGAGGTGCCGCCGCCGCCAGCCCCCGGGGACGACTCAGAGGATTCAGCCGACGCCTCCGCCGCCGACTAGATCTTTTGTAGCTTTTTTCTTTTGTCGTCTCGATGAATGTAGATATAGTAGTGAACCCTTAGAAAATGCCTTGTATATGTCTTGTAAATATAGTGGCAGCTTTTCCTTGGGCTCGCAACTCCAATTTCTCCGAGTGTTTGATGTTTCTTCTGATGCTCTGCCTGGAAGTCCCGGGGAGTACTCAGTCGAGCCGTTCCCGACCTTCCCGTCCCCGAGAATGGAGTTGTCCTGATCGCTATTGCTGGCATAGTCGGCCTTCGAGCTCTCGTGAGTCCGCATTGCCTAAGTTAAGAGACAAAGACACAGACTTCCTTGCCCGGGAGATAGATCGATTCCGCTCGGAACACGCCATGCCTAGTGAACACTTTTTCACTTTGCGACCACTCAGTTAGTAGAAGGGAGACGCGTGCGGGCGAGAATGTGACCAAGAGTCCTCGCGGTCCGGTGGTGCCCGGGCTTAAAACGGGCCGGACCGAGCACTGACAGCCCGCCCCCGAGGCCTGAGCTCCGGACTACTCGAGCGGCTCGAGCGATAGGATTACCCAGGGCACCCGAGGACTCGGTAGTGCTCGGGGTCCTTAAAAGCGGACCGAACACCATGACCACCACGAAGGGCTTCGGTCAGACATTACCGCATGCGCGGTACTCCTTTCTACAAACCGCTCTGTCGTTCTGGGAAAAAGTAGACACGCGGCAGGGTTTTTGCGTGCGAGGAGACCACCTCGCCGAACAGATTAAAGCGCGAGAGCCCCCGAGAATGACTCGGGAACATAAATTTACTGAAAGCAGACTTGTCTGAATATAACCACTCACCGGACAGCTGTCGGCCTTCCGGCCCATCGATCCAGGAGGGATGTGCTTCCGAGCTCGGGTGCCCGGGGACTTGATTCTTTCAACGGAGCGCCCGAGTGCCCAGAGGCATACGAGGCTCCTGGGGTTGGGTGATCTCGACCACCCATGCCTAAGTGGTAGGACCACCCGAGGACCCTTGGGGCCGACCAGAGACCGGGGCATTGAAGCCCTCGCGGCCGAACTGCTCGTGATTGCCAGCCTATAACTTTAAGAGAGAATATAGAATTTCTTTGTCTGGTGCGCTCTGTTAGTGCGGTACTTGCTATAGACTGCTCTCGCTTTCGACCCGAGACCTCTCGAATACCCAAACCGGCGGACAAAAGCGGACAGAGGCATAGCCCAGAGGTCCTATGGTTTGGTGGCGCCCGGGTATGACAGACCAGACCGAGCACCGACAGCCCGCTCCGGGGGCCCGAGCTCCGGACTACTCGAGCAGCTCAAGCGATGGGATTACCCAGAGCACTCCGAAACCGGGTAGTGCCCGGGAGCCTGTCACGACACCGAACACCACAGCCTACCATGCCGGACGTAAGTCAGCGGCGACTGCTCGCATGCATACCGATGGGGATACTTTTATCAGCGGGGAAAAAGAGAGAGCGACCTTTTTCTCGCACAAACGAGCACCTCACCAGATAGATTAAACATACGGAATCCAGAAAAAATACTTCGACACAGCGATTGCTTATTAACATACTGAATGTACAATATTTACAAGGTGGGGGCGACAGCGACTTACCCAAGGGGCGGAGCCCTCGGACTGCTTGGGCGGGGAGAAGCCCCCGGCCTTGCTGACCTGGGCCGCGAGCACGACCATCTACGGGTAGAAACGTCGGAGATGCTCGATGTTCCACGGATTCGGGAGTGGCTATCCTTCCTCCGTCGCCAACCTGAAAGAACCTGCCCGCGGGACGGTGATCACGGTGAAGGGACCTTCCCACACAGGGGACAGCTTATTCATTCCTTCGCGCGACTGGACGCGTCGGAGAACTAGGTCCCCCACCTCGAGAGACCGGGCCTGAACATGGCGCAGATGATAACACCGCAGACTCTGCTGGTATCGAGCCGCCCGGACGGCGGCACGTCGCCGGCGCTCTTCCAGGTAGTCCACGTCGTCGCGCCTTTGTTGCTCCTGCTCACCCTCAGAATACGCATGCACTCGAGGGGAGCCCATAGTGAGCTCGGAGGGGAGGACTGCCTCGGCGCCATAGACGAGGAAGAACGGAGTCTCCCCGGTGGCGCGGCTTGGCGTAGTCCGATTAGCCCACAGCACGGCTGGCAGCTCGTCCACCCATCCCTTTCCGTGCCTAGCGAGCACGTTATAGGTCCGGGTTTTGAGGCCCTTCAGTATCTCCGCGTTGGCGCGCTCGACCTGCCCGTTACTCCAAGGATGAGCGACGGAAGCGAAGCAGAGCTTGATGCCGAGGTCTTCGCAATAGTCCCCGAACAAGGCAGTTGTGAACTGGGTGCCGTTGTCGGTGATGATTCGGTTCGGGACGCCAAAGCGGCTGGTGATGCTGCGGATAAACTGGAGCGCCGTGTTTTTGGTCACCTTGATGACTGGGACCGCCTCCGGCCACTTGGTGAACTTGTCGATAGCGACATATAGGTATGCATAGCCCCTGACTGCTCGGGGGAATGGACCCAGAATGTCCAAACCCCAGACCGCGAAAGGCCATGACAGGGGAATGGTATGAAGAGCCTGAGCTGGCTGGTGAATCTGCTTTGCATGGAACTGGCACGCCCTGCAGCGCCGAACCAGCTCGGAAGCATCCTGGAGAGCTGTAGGCCAGTAGAAACCTTGCCGGAAGGCCTTCCCAACCAGCGTGCGGAACGATGAATGGCCACCGCACTCGCCCTCGTGGACCTCAGCGAGAAGATCGCCGCCTTCTGCCCGGGAGATGCATTTCAGGAGGACACCTCCTGCGCTACGCCAGTAGAGATCCCCATCTACTATGGCATAGCGTCTGGACTGCCGAGCAACTCTTTCGGCAGACGCCTCATCCCCGGGTAGGAACTTTTCTTTCAAGTACCCTCGGATGTCAAACATCCACGAGGCATCTTGAGAACATTCGGCGAGCACAGCGCACTCGCCGGACGGCGGCGCCCTGACGGGGCTTCCCACTGAGGGCACCGCCGGGGTCCCCTGAATTGAGTTTGAGGTTTCCCCTTCATCCTGTTCGGCAGGCAGGACGGAAGGCCGTGCGAGTCTTTCTTCAAAGACTCCGGCAGGGACGCGCGCACGTGAGGAGGCCAGGCGAGAGAGCTCGTCGGCCAGAGCGTTGTCGCGGCGAGGGATATGCCGCAACTCGAGGCCATCGAAGCGTCTCTCAAGCTTCCTGACCGTAGCCACGTACGCCGCCATTTGAGGATCCGTGCACTGGTACTCCTTGGATACCTGGTTGACGACCAGTTGGGAGTCCCCTTTGACCAGGAAGCGACGAATCCCGAGCCCCACCACAGCTCGGAGGCCGGCGATGAGACCTTCATACTCCGCCATGTTGTTGGATGCGCGGAACTGTAACTGCACGACGTACCGGAGCTCTTCACCTGTTGGGGAGGTGAGAACCACTCCGGCCCCTGCGCCTTTAACCGAGAGGGAGCCGTCGAAGTGCATGACCCAGTACCCGGGCGCGTCGCGCCCGGGATAGGCAGAGATCTATTCTGGGACGATGTAGGGGACGGGCGTCCACTCTGCCAAGAAGTCGGAGAGCGCCTGGCTTTTGATTGCCTGGCGACTGACGAAGTGTAGGTCGAACTCTGCCAGCTCTACTGCCCATTTGACAACGCGCCCGGTGCCCTCCCGGTTCCGGAGAATGGGCCCCAGTGGATACGTGGTAACCACCGAGATCTTGTGCGCCTGAAAGTAGCGGCGCAGCTTCCGGGAAGCGACGAGCACGGCATAGAGCAGCTTCTGCGCCTGGGGATATCTTGTCTTGGCTTCCCGGAGGACTTCACTGATAAAGTACACCGGTCGCTGCACCCGGCGGGCCCGGACGGCGGCTTCACCCGGGGTGCTGTCGCAGCCCCCAGGCTCGGCGGCATGGTCGGGGCTGGCCGGGCACGCGGGCTCGACTCCCTGGCTGGGAGGAGCAGCGTGCTCGGGCTCGACCCCTTGCCCAGGGGGAGCCGCGAGGGCGGGTGAGTGGTCAGGGGCCTCTGGGAGCTAGGACCCAGCACCCGGCCCTGAACACTCGTCGCGCTCCACCACCAGCACTATGCTCACGACCTGAGGAGTGGCCGAAACGTAGAGCAGTAGGGGCTCACCTTGAGAGGGAGCCACCAGCACAGGTGGCGAAGTAAGGTACTTCTTTAAGTCGCGGAAGGCCTGCTCAGCCTCCGGCGTCCAGTCAAAATGACCAGATTTCTTCAAAAGCTTGAAGAGGGGGAGCCCTCGCTCCCCGAGCTTGGAGATGAAGCGTCCGAGGGCTGAAATGCAGCCGGTGAGACGCTGGACCTCCTTGAGTCGAACTGGGGGTCGCATTTGCTCGATGGCCCGGATCTTCTCTGGGTTGACCTCGATTCCTCGGCCAAAGACCAAGAAACCAAGGAGCTTGCCCGCCGGTACCCCGAAGACACACTTCTCCGGGTTGAGCTTGAGGCGGGTGGAGTGGAGACTGTTGAAAGTCTCGGTAAGGTCCTCGAGCAGGGTGGCGCGGTCTCGGGTTTTGATCACGAGATCGTTGATGTAAGCTTCGACGTTGCGGCCAACCTGCGTGTTAAGGGTAATACGATAGCGCGCTGGAAGGAAGACCCAGCATTGCGCAGGCCAAAAGGCATTGATATATAGCAATAAGTCCCCACCGGAGTGGTAAAAGCAGTTTTTTCCTCGTCCCCTATGGCCATGCGAATCTGTTGGTACCCAGAGTTTGCATCTAAAAAGCACAAAAGATCACATCCCGCAGTTGCATCTATAATTTGATCAATGCGAGGTAAGGGGAAGGGATCTTTAGGGCAAGCCTTATTTAGGTCGGTGTAGTCCACGCACATGCGGAGCTTGCTGTTGGCCTTCGGGACGATGACGGGGTTTGCGAGCCAGTCAGGGTGAAGGACTTCTCGGATAAACCCGGCGTCGAGGAGCTTGCTAACCTGTTCGCGGATAAACTTCTGGCGCTCAGGCGCCTGCCGCCGGACCTCCTGCTTCACCGAGCGGGCGTCCGGACGCACCGCCAAGTGATGCTCGATCACCTCCCTAGGGATCCCGGGCATGTCGGACGGTTGCCAGGTAAACACGTCTGCGTTAGCCCGGAGGAAGGCGACGAGCGCGCTTTCCTATTTGCTGCCCAGGTCACCGCCGATACGGACGACCTGGGTAGCGTCTTCGCCCACCACGACCTCCTTCGTTGGAATAGAGGTGTCGGCGGTGAGTCGGGGTTTGGATGAAAAGGGTCCCGGGCCCCCTATAGAGCCATCGACCTTAGCCTGCGTCGAGACCAGAGCCATGTATGACTGCTCAGCGCAGGAGACGGCGCCGCCGGAGTCGGCGATCACGGAGATAGAGCCTGCGGGGCCGGGCATCTTAACCGTAAGGTATGCATAATGCAGGCCATCATAAACTTGGCTAGCGCCGGACGCCCGAGGATGGCGTTGTAGGGGAGAGGGAGCTCTGCGACGTCGAAGAGGACGCACTCCGTGCGGAAGTTGTCCCGGCTCCCGAACGTCACGGGCAACTCGACCTACCTGAGGGGCAGGGAGTGCCCGGGGGTCACTCCGCAGAAGGGGAGCGATGGCTTTAGGCGTCGGGAGGACACCTGCAGCTTCTCGAAAGCCTTCTTAGAGAGGAGGTTGAGGCCGACACCACCGTCGATCAGCACTCTGCCGACCTTAACATTGCAGATAGTGGGAGACACTACCAGAGGTAGCCGTCCCACGGCTGCAGTACTGGCGGGGTGATCAGCCATGCTGAACGTGATCGGAGTATCCGACCACCTCAGGGGCCTTGCGGCCTCCTCGCTCGGGGTTGCCGAGCACACCTCGCGTCGCATGACCTTGATGCCACGGCGTGAGTAAGGTGTGTAGGCGCCTCCGTCGATGAAGGCGACGGCGTGCTCGGGCTCCTGGAAGCCGAGCTCGGCGTTGTCGGGGGCGACCTCAGCATCGCCCCCTCCGCGGGACTCGTCGCGCTCCCTCTGGCGCTGCTCCACGAGTCCTTTGACCGTACGACACTCCGTGAGGTCGTGCCATCTGGTCTGGTGTATGGGACACCATTTACCTGGCTCGGGCCCTGCGGGAGCGGGGGCCCTCGCTGGAGCAGGAGCTCGGCCGGGGGCCGGGGCTCTCGCTAGAGCAGGAGCTCGGCCGGGGGCTGGGGCTCTTGCTGGAGCCGGTGCCCTAGCTGGAGCCGGGGCCCTCGTGGGCACGGAGGCCCAAGGAGGAGCCCAAGTAGGGGCTCTGACGGGACATCGGTCGACGCCAGGCCGGCGCTCTTGCCGGCGGTCGGGCTCTTGCGGCACCCTGTGAGTGGGGACCTGGGTCGGCTCAACGGGAGCGGCCTCGCGCTTCCTTCTCTTCTTCTTTTCCCGCTTGTCGGAGCGGGAAGAACTTGGCTGGTCGGAGGCGGGGCGAGGAGCATGCCACGCCCTGGCCTCCGCAGCCTTGGCGCACTTATTGGCCAGTGCGAAGAGTTCCGCAGTGGTCTCGATCTCGTGCGTACCTAGCTTTTCGAGCATCCGCTCGTCGCGGACGCCCTGCCGGAAAGCAACAATAACAGCATGGGGGGCCACTCGCGGAATAGTGTTGCGAACCTGGCTAAAGCGCTGTATAAAGTGCCGTAGCGTCTCCCCTTCCTGCTGCTGGACGGCGTGGAGGTCGCACTCCAAACCGGGGCGCGTAAACGTGCCCTGAAAGTTGGCCACAAACTGGTGGCACAGGTCATCCCAGGAGCTAATAGACCCTGGGGGTAAGTTCATAAGCCAAGAGCGGGCGGAGCCCCTCAAGGCAACATGAAAATAGTTTGCCATCACCTTTACGCTGCCTCCAGCCGCTTGGACGGCCGTTGTGTAGATCTGGAGGAACTCGACGGGGTCAATGGATCCGTCGTACTTCTCCTGCAGCTCGGGGCGGAACTTAGAAGGCCACCTGACCCGACGGAGCTCGGTGGTGAAGGCACGGCAGCCGGTGCCGTACCCCGCAGCACGAGTAGGGGTCCTTGGTGGCGAGTGGCGGCGAGCCGGGGATCCCCGGTGGCCTTGGGCTGGGAGAGAGGAAGCCTGGTCCTCTGCCCCGACCCCCTGCCGGGTCTCCCGCTGGCGCTCGAGAGTAACTCGGGCATCCTCGTGGCCCCTCCGCTCGTCAAGGCGCAAGCGAAGGTCCCGGGCTTCGGACACGGCCAGGGGGACGACACTCCGCCTGGAGGCCCCTCGGCCCGTGCGGGCGTTGCCCGTTGAGGAGCCGGCTCTGGCGGCGCCACGCTGAGAGGTGGTGCGAGGACTCCCGGCCTGCACCTGGCGACGGGCAGTGCCGACCAAAGCGATGACATCTTGGATCCACCAACCTTCCGGAGTGTTCGGCGTGGCCTGAACGGGTGGGTGCCTGAGGAGAGCATGTGCTGCAGCGCGCTCCCTGGGCTGGCTTCGCTGAATGCGAGCCTGCGCCGAGGTGGCACCCGATGTGGTCCAGAGGTGGACCTAGCGGCCGGGGTCTCGACCACCTGCTGGGGGCCGGAAAATGCGTCGGCAGCGGTGGCGGCGGCCCTGATGGGCCCAGCGCCTTGATCCCCTTGAGCGGGAAAAACCGCACACGTGGATGGCGGCTACTGCTGGTATGCAGCAGCGACTGGGCTCCCTCTGGCGTCGGACAGCGCTTCGTCACTGGAAGTGGAGCCGGAACGCTGGAGACGGTGCCCACCGGCCATCTTTTCCTGTGGGAAAAAAGCGAAACAAACAAATCCAGGGATATTCCCCCCTACCTGGCGTGCCAGCTGTCGGAGGATGAACTCCTGTCGCAGGGATCCTGAGAGACCCCTTTTCAGAGATTCGGCCGGGGGGATGATCCTGAACGAGCTTGTCTGGGAAATAAATGGGAACGGAAATAAATGCAGTGGCTGGTGGGAGATGATCGTCCTAGTGCGAGAAAGATGGATGCACTGGGGTTTAGACAGGTTCGGGCCGCACGGAGGCGTAACACCCTACTCCTGTGTGAGTGCTATATCTATCCTTGAAGGGAATTCTTCAAGGATGTATCTGCTTACAGAGGTGAGTTGTCTACAGAGAGCTTGAAGCTCTCGTGTTCTAGCTTGGTTTGAGCTTGTTTGTGATGTTCTTCGTCTTTTGATCTGGGCTTCGGGTGCTTCTTGGGGGCTTCCGGATCTGAGGCGGAATGCTTCAAGGATGAGTCGTGAGCGTGTGTGTTGTTTGCTGTGAGCTGTGAGCGTTGTTTTTTTATGTATTCTCCATCCTTTCCTTTTATAGGCGCGCCGACCTCGACCTATCCTGAATGGGAAAGAGGGGGCGCACGTGCCAAGGTGCCACGAAGAAAGGCGTCATCATTCCGCTTCGGCGAAGTGACAGGGGTGGTGGAAGATTGCGGCGTGTATCCGACCACCCGCCACTGTGGAGGTCCTCCGGTGCCATTAAGGGGGCCCACCGGGCAGCCGCAGAGGTGCCCGGTGCGCCCACCCTGTCTTGTTCTTCTGCCGGGGCAGGGTGGCAGGCGGAGCGCTTCGATTCTGGCAACGTTATCCCGAGGCACCCGGGTGAAACGGGACGGGACCCGTGCATTAAATGGACCCACGCCCCCCTGCCAGAGCATGGCAGGGTTTGACACTAGGGCGTGGGCAGCTAAGAATGTCAGGATGTCAGGCCGCGCGTGCCTATTAAATGCGGCATTCGTGTCTTTGACTGGCTGACACCCCGGCGAGGGGACCCTTTGGGTCGTCGAACGATCTTGCGCGAACCTTCGGGGAACCGAGTCCTCGGGGGCTACCACGTGCAGCCCCGAGCACTCTCTCTCGAGCACTGGGGGAAACCTTCGGGGAACCGAGTCCTCGGGGGCTACCACGTGCAGCCCCGAGCACTCTCTCCCGAGCACGGGGGGAAACCTTCGGGGAACCGAGTCCTTGGGGGCTGCCACGTGCAGCCCCGAGCACTCTCTCCCGAGCACTGGGGGAAACCTTCGGGGAACCGAGTCCTCGGGGGCTGCCACGTGCAGCCCCGAGCACTCTCTCCCGAGCACTTCCTTCCTGGTACTTGGACTCCGCGGATCATCGGGGAACTGGGGTGCTCGGGAACCAGAGGCGGCGGCCCCGAGCTCCTTCTCCCGGGACTTAGATTCTTCTTCTCTCGCAGGGCGGACCTCGCGGGATGGTGACGCGTGACGGATGGCCGGTTCGGTCTCGGGACTCAGGGACCCTTGGTTCCTGATACACCGACAACTCTGATAGAGAGTCTCGGTTAGAGCCTAAAAGTTTCACCTGGACCCTCCGGGTTGACCCGAACCCTCTGGGTTCTGTGTTCATCTGGACCCTCTGGGTTGGGTTTCGGACAGGCTCGTGGCTGTGTGATTTGTGCCAACCCAGAGTCTCTGGGTTGACCCGGATACTCCAGGTCAGTTCAAAAAGCATAGTAACGGCTAGTTTTTGAGGGGAGGGTATAAATACCCCCTCACCCCCTCCTTCATTTGCTGCTGAATAACTCGTGGACAAACTTATTCATAGCCATTCAATAGCCCTCCTAACTCCTCTAAAACCTTAAATCTTGGAAGATTTGGAGAGTAGGGTTGGGAGAGTGAGACTAAGAGCTATTGAGCTTAAATCCAATCTTGAGCACTTGAGTTCATTGCCAAGCCATCGATCTGTGTTCTTTATTATAAGGAACCATTCAAATAATATTCTAATTAATCACCAGGAGGATCATTATTCATAATCACAACCTCGATGATTAACCAGAATATCATTCCGGTAGTCCTGGCACGTGTTTTGTGCCCAAGATCGGAACACATGGCTTCCAACATTTAGCATCACAACATAGCTTAAGAAAGAGCAAGTAATTAACATTTATATTACAAGTCTTTAACATACAACCATTTTCAACAATTTACAACAAAAGGCAACAACATCTACGCAGCGGAAACATAAACCTATTAGACAAAAGAGAGTGGAGCCACATGCCCTTAGGCTCCACCCCAAAAGCACGACCTCCGAGAGTAGGATGCACTACTCTTGCCCGCCACCTTGATCGGCAAGCACGAAGTAGCCAAACACTGACTCTTCCTCACCACCAACACCTGAAAACACAGGCATGAGTACGAAGGTACTCGCAAGACTTAAACCATATAGAGCACATATACATAGCTCGACTCCAAGGATTATGCATTGAGACATTAGCAAGGAAAAATCACATGATTAAGTTAAACATAAGCAGTAAGCAACCTGGACACATATGTGTGAGCAACTAACTTAACCAACAATAACATAACTCTACCCTGCCATAACCAACTGAACATAAATAATTGAAACCATTATGAACATACATGTAACAAAGACCAACTCAACCATCTCCCACATATCCAACCATCAATCACAAGTGAAAACTCTACGACCGATGCAGATGGACAGAAGCATGCTCATGACCGAGAGCGTAGCATTTCGAAATATTTTTACACTCTGCAGGGGCATTCTCCTGGACCCACACGATTTGAGGACCATACGACTTGCATGACCACATAGATTCATACAAGGGGTACTCATGTCAACCTTAAGTCCCGATCATTTGAAACATGCATCGCTCGGTGCGGCGGTACTAGAACTACTCCCGGAGCAAACTAGTACCAATACAAGACCGCCCGCTCACACCGTCGATGTTCAGGCCCCAAATGACCACAGCTACAAAGGTATTCATCCCGCCTTACCATTAGATCGGCATGTGGTGAGTAAGGTAAGTGCTAAAGCCAACTACACAAGCGGTCTACGGTGTTTAGTTTCCTCTTCCGACCTACCCAGGGGAACTCCACATCCAGGCAGGATAAACACCTCCTAGCACCGCCCACGTCTCGTCTCATACTCACCACTCATACAACCATCATCAACCCATATCCAATATTGTGAACATTACGAAAGTAAATAACTTCTATGCTCGCGAATGATGAAACAATTCACTGCTCGACTTCTACCGAATGACCTATGCATTGCTAAGCATTTCGATTTCACTTGTAATCTAGACCAACAATATACTCAAAGCGACAAGGAAAGGATGAACAACAATTCAAGGTAGAAGTAATGCATACAACATAACCCACTTGTATCCGATCTCGACTCGATACATGCAAACATACATAAGCATAGTTTATCAATTTTAGACTTCATTCAATTGAACAAAGGTGCAATATGCTTAATTGCTTGCTTTGCTGCTCAGGTGGCTGCCTATAATTACCCATGCAACACTCACAGAAAACCGGGAGGTGGGCGTCGTCTTCAACTACAACCGCGTCACGCTCCGGCTCCTTGTTCACTAAACAGAAACGCGTGCAATGGTGAGCATGAATGAATGCAACAAGGTATGCCACAATGCTTAACAACATGCTAGAAGTACAAGACATGTGAATCAATGCAACACTAAACGATCTAAATGAAATCTGGAAAATAACAACCACCCGGAGTATTCGGATTGGTCCAGAGTATCTGGGTCTGGACCCTCCGGGTGATCCTCCGGAAGAGACGCTCGGTTACTGCCTTTTTATTTGACTGGCCTAGAGTATCCGGGTGAATTCGAAATATCCGGGTTCCAGAGCCTCTGGACCATCCTCCGGTGAAGGTGCTCGGTTAGCTACTATTCTGACTTAACCCGGAACCTCCGGGCTGGTCTAGACTATTTGGGATGTGCCGGACACTCCGGGTGAGGCTCTGGAGAGGCGCTCGGTTAATCGTAAACGCAATTACCCAGAGTCTCTGGGTTTATTCGGATTATCCGGGTGAGGCAGACTTAGGTTCTTCCACAACTTTTCTCTCGGTAGATTCGACTCACTTTACAAATTTGTGCTACACAAACATGTATATGCCCTATCAAAGTATTCTAAACCCATCGTACACCCTAAACCCTAACAAATTTTGAACACAATTCGACGGACGATTTCTGCTGAACCCGGAGTATCTGGGTGAGGCCGGAGTATCCGGGTAAGCCCAGAAAAGCTGTTCGTGAGTGGATTTTTGGTCGATTCGAGTTACGATCTTCTTCAAGCCTAAAGGGAACATGTTAGGGATAGTCCAAGGGTCCTGAAACTCACTCATCAATTAGCAATACGACTCTATAGCTCAAATTTGTCCAGAACTCCATTTTTGCTCCAAAAAGCTCAAGAACTTCAAGAACTACTCGATTCTTCCATGAAATCAAAAATGAATTGGATAGATGAGTAGCTCATGAGCTAGAGAATGCAATGGTACCACATGTATACCTTGACCTTGCTCTTAGAGAGAGAAATCCAAGGGAGAGTGAGAGAGCTTGAGAGGGGAGTGAGAGGGGCAGCAGCTGCAACTACTGTGTGCTACACAGGTGGGGGCGTGGGGAGTGAGGGAGGAGAGAGAGAGAGAGTAGGTGGGGCTGCCCATTTGAGTGGTTGGGATGGTGGGGCCACTTGTGGGGCTCACATGTTAGAGAAAGTAGGTATTTTCAATGCGATTTCTATTCTTTTCTCTCCCAATTTTCTTTCTCTTATCCAAATGATTTTAAACGAATTACTTTATGGTTACATAGCAAAATCACGCAAAATTAAACATAATACTTAAGGAGCATATTTATGCTTAATTATGCAATTACGGATTTTAGGATGTGACATTTACTCTTAGAGCCTTGAGCTCCTAGACGGTTAGGTGTCGCCCGGAGAGCACCCAAGCTCTGGAGTGTCCCGAGGAGTTTGTATTACCCCCAACAATTTGAGTAAGTAACTCTAGCTTGACCTTGGTGGTTGCTTGGGTGAGGAAAGGGTCGAAAGAGACGCGGCTCTTTGTGAGCTCCTCAATAGATACTTAGGCACTTCTTTGTGGAGTGAACGAACTTCGGGATACAAATTTTTTTCTCCTTTACTTTCTTGTTCTAGTTGATTTTGGGCTATTTGCCCCGATCTACTTGCTTATGAGTGTGTAGTTGCAGGTTGTTGGTCAATAGGTCTTTAGACATCTATTAGAACCTATGATAACTCATAGACTAAAGTAGATTTGCTTAAAAGTTCTTAGTTTTCAACTTCCTATTCAGGCTGGACTATCCGGGTTCACTCGGAGTATCTGGGTCTGTATAACTCAGAGTCTCCAGATTGACCCAGAGTATCCAGACGCTATAATCCGTTGTGGGTTTTAAATTTCAGATATCGCCTATTCACCCCCCTCTAAGCGACATCAAGTACTTTCAAGAACCGCGCACTCGCGATTCAAGATACGTCTGACCATTGGTGATGAGGGTTTCTGTAGTTTCATAAAACAGAGTGGGATGGCTAAGCTTCTACAAGCGATGTCACTGATTATGTGGGATGAAGCCTCTATGACTAAGAGGTAGGCAATGGAGGCCCTGGACAATAGCATGAGCGACATAATAGGTCGGTAAGATGTCATGTTTGGTGGGAAGACAATTATATTTGGTGGTGACTTTAGATAGGTCCTCCCTGTTGTCCGAAAGGGGTTAAGGTCTCGCTAGTAGATTCGATGCTATGCATGCCCTACTTGTGGGAGCGCATGCGACACCTAAGGCTCATGCGTAACATGAGGGCTCAGAGCGACCCATGGTTTGTGGAATACCTGTTGCACATTGGTAATGGCATCGAGGAGACTGATAGTGATGACAACATATGACTTCCTGATGATATATGCGTGCCGTATACAGAAAAGTACACATACCTTGATAAACTTATAGATAGCGTGTTTTCGATGCTCGATGCAAACCTGGCTGATCCAAACTACATTACATCGAGAGCCATCCTGTATGCACAAAACGAGTGTGTGGATACGATTGACATGAAGATGATTGGTTATTTTTGGAGGGACGAGATGGTGTACCATAGCTTTGATCGCGTTGAAGATGACCCCCATAGCTACTACCCTTCGGAATTTCTTAACTCTCTGACCTCAAACGGGCTGCCTCCGCATGTGCTGAAGCTCAAGATTAACTGTCCTATCATACTACTCAGAAACATTGACCTCGGCAATGGACTTTGCAATGGGACAAGGCTTGTGGTCCGGAGGTTCCAAAGAAATGCTATTGGTGTAGAGATCGTGCTCGGGTAGCATGCTGGAAAGAGGATTTTCCTACCTCGTATCCCCCTATGTTCATCTGATGATAAGGTGTTTCCTTTCCGGTTCAAGCGAAAGAAGTTTCCTATCAGGCTCAGCTTTGCCATGACAATCAAGAAGGCTCAAGGACAAACCATCCTGAATGTTAGCGTGTACCTTTCCCAGATAGTGTTCTCTCATGGCCAGCTATACGTCGCGTTATCTAGAGCCACTGCTAGAAGGAACATTAATATCCTCGTAGCCCTGGATGAAGATAAGAAAAAGGAGAAGCACTCAAACCAAAGTTGGACGCGCACGAAGAACATCGTCTACAAAGAGGTCCTCACACCATAATCGAGATATTGTATTCCATGAAATATGATACAAAGGATATTATTTTTGAAAAAAAATTCACAGAATTTCTTAGAATTGTCTCTAGTTTTTTTTATAATTTTTGTGGTTTTTTTAAATTTTTTTGAATTTTTGGAGGTATTTTGCAACAAAACCGAACCTTTAAGGTTTTTTTTTACAATAAAACAACTTTTGAGGAAAAAATAAAAAACCAAATGACTTTTGAGGGGTTTTTAAATTTTTCCCAACCTTAATGGAAAGTGCGGCTCGGTATGGGTTACTACCTTCAACTCTTCTTAATATGGCAGTGTGTAGTCCAGGTGCACATTGGAAGCTTTTCCAGCTAGTATCCACTAAATAGCTTTTCCGATATTCTATTTGGAGATTGGGAGACGAAATCAATTTTTGGATCGATCCGATTTGTACATACAAGCGACGGAAGGTAATTTGGCAAAAAAAAAAAAGAGTCCCAGATCGAACGGTTGCACTGCACGGGGCCTGCAAAGGCTCCTCTCCCGCTCTCCAGGGAATCCGTTCCAGAAAAAGCAGAAGCAGCATCACTGCATCAGTAACCACTCCACTCTCCCTCTCTACTTTCGTCTCCCTGCCTCCTACCCTCTGCCACACACTCCGTTTCTACGGTCTCCATTACGGAAAAAGCCGACACCCAGACGGAAAGGTTGGAGGGCGTGGGGAGGAAAACTCCGCAAGATCCCGCCTTTTCCGTCGGATTTAACGGGTCCGCTCCCCCACCGGAAGGCCAGGCGGCCGTGCACGCCGTAGCGGCGGTCGTTGGAGACCTTTATCACGCCACGCGCCTGCGTCATCAAAGGTTACCTGCGCCGTGCCCTCCCATGGAACAGCGGGGGCCGCAGCAAGAGGAGGCGGCGGCGGAGCGCGAACACGGGAACCCCTCCGTTCCTCCCAAGGTAAGCTCTCTTTCACTCTCCCACCGCACTCGTGCTGAGTGATCGGATCTGCCGTGGTCTGGGTTGAGGCTCCGAGTTGGTTGTTGTGGTGGTTTCGGGGAGCTTGTGTCGGGAAATCTTGATCCGCTTTGGGCCTGGGTTCTTGCTTCCGTGAGGTGACCTAGTTGCAAAATGCGGCTTCTTTGAGGTGTCACTTGGTAGATTTAAGTTTGCTCGTGGGTCTTGATCCGCCCTGGCTATGGAGTGGGGTATCTCCGTGAGTCTTTCGTTGCGATGTAGGCTGATCTTGGCTATCAAAGCGCTCGTTCTGGCCCCAAATGCACGTCCGGTGGTGGCACTTGATCCAGATCGATTCGGGGGATCATTTCATCATAAATGAGGAAACATCAGTTTGTTCTCATTTGGTTATTTCAATCCGTTGCTCAATGCATTGTGCCTGGCACCTCCTGATCCAAACTAGTTCTGCTTTACATGGAGTATGTAGCTACTAATTACTCGAGAAAAGGTGAGGTCTGGTTGGCAATGTGCCAAAAATGGAACTTTTCTCATTGTAAGACTGGAGAACTAACACATTGATTATTTCACCCCGTCTCCAGGTGAGCATATTAGGGAAGATATAAGTAGGTTGGCCTAATAGTAGACTGGCCCAATGACCCATTTGAGTTCATTTTGGTTACAAACTTATGTACAAAATGAGTTCTCAATTAAGTAAGTGAACTCCTAATTAAATGGAACCGGTTTTGAGTTGATCCACTTGCATCCCTAGAGCATATGCGGGTAAATGGAACAGTCACTTTTGTATTTTTTTTGAAGCCTCTTAACTGGGTACAATGGTAGTATTTGAACATGTATGCTGAGTTACTTTTGTGTTATTGTTAGGTCTTTGTGCATGTACTTTTCTCTTTGTTAGAAGTTAATAATCTAGGTAAGTTCAGCGCCAAAATTTAATCTAATTCATTTGTTTTTCAAAAAATTGATTTTGTTATGCTTTAGATCTATCTTTTCTTTTTATCTCAGTGGGGTCAGTCAAAATATTCTATCAAAGTACTTTAAATACTACTTTCATCTGCTCGAAACCAAAATACTTAAACGTAAGAAATTTTACTTTTCTTGCAGGAAAACGAGGATAAAGATCTGAAGCTATCCTCTCGTGTAAGTGTTGCTTTATCCATTGTTCATTTCTCATTTTAAATGTTTTACTTATCCTTACTGAGCAGAACCTCAAAACCCCTGAGAATACAAATCATTGATTTCTTTTTCTATAAATTTTGCTCATGTTCTAGGTGGTTTCTTTGTTATTTGGTGGTGATATCTCAACACCAGCGCAAACATTTGAGAAATGGTTGTCTCTGGTACGTAAGAGAAGTGGGTCATTCCGTCCATCAGGGTTCCCACATCAGAATTCAAGGATTGAAGTCATGCCAAGTGGGAGCTTCTCCCTATTTGGTAGCAGGGACTTGAGGTTACTTCGTGAAATCCATCTACATCCTAATATCCCTTAAAGAGCACTTGCAGCATTTGGGTGATTATCTTTAGTTAAAAAAATTAAACAATGTCTCATAATCTTGTCACTGAACAATTATTGGGCAAAACTTATACTTCAAACACCTTGCGGTGGAAACGTTGCATTATGCTCAATTTTCATTAATATGAAAAATTGAATGTCGTGTGTTCTCTGAAAAAAAATGGAATGTCGTGTGTTTGCAGAGAAAAGAAATGGAATGTCAAAGCTTATCTGAGCGGTACCCGGGAAACAAGATCAAGTCTTCGTTTTTAGATTTCTCTAGTTAACTGAATTACCTTGAAAACAAGTTATCTAAGTTGAAATCTTTACATCCACCAACACATAGATTCCCATATTTTTGCTTTTCTGATGGTGACATGTCATGTTGAGTTGGTATCCCTCCCTATTGTTGTGGACTCGTTTATTGGCCAGACCTACAGGCGCAAGAAGAAAGAGATCAAGTCCACAACCGAAAGTGGCTAAAGATAGATCATGGGGCAAATAAACAAGGGAGGAGATTTGTTAGTTTCTTTAGATAAGATTAGTTTCCTTTGTGATTCGATTTGTTGCTTGGATTGTAAATCAGCACCAACTCTATAAAGGTTGCTGTAGAGTTTAGGTTAAGATCATCGAAGAAGAAATAAACTCCCCATTTGGTGGCGAGGTTGCTCTTCGGTCCTGGCTGGGAAATCTACCCTGGCCGCTGACGAGAGCCATTACTCGCTCGTCCCAACTTGCTATCCTCTCCGTTCACATCAACAATCCCACCTTCTCCTGCACTGTCCCCTCTAAACACCATGCCGTCCACGCCATAACAATTTGGTATCAGAGACACGGAGCATCGCCGTTCATGGCCGGACCCGTCAACGACCCTAGGGACAACAATGGTGCCACTACAACTGACTCCGCGAAGCTGGATCAGATTCTAGCGCGATTGGACAGTTTGACCATTCGCATGGATCGCCCTGATGTGCGGATCACCTGCACAGAGAAGTTTCAATCCAGTAACGACGACATGAGCACTAAACCACCAGCAACCAATGGCCGTGGTGGTGGCTTTGGTCGCGGAAGCCATGGCAACCGCGACAATGGATGTCGTGGCAACCGTGACGTCGAGCGCCATGGTAGCGGTATCCCCAAGTACCACAAGCTCAACTTTCCCAACTACAATGGCGAGTCTAACCCGCTGCCATGGCTCAACAAGTGCGAGCATTTTTTCTGCAAATAACGGATCATCGAGGAAGTGAAGGTATGGCTCACTTCGTTTCGTCTCGATGTTGCTGCAGAGCAATGGTACTTTCAGTTGGAGCGCGAGTTCGGCGTCATCTCTTGGGCCTGATTCGTCGAATTCATCAACCTTCGATTCAGGCAACCCATTCGCACCAACTCTCTGGGAGAACTGAAGGATCTCCGCCGTTTCGGATCGGTGGAGGACTACCAACGCGAGTTCCTGGCGATCGTATGTCGCTGCGATGACTTGTCGCCGCAACATCAGATCAACTTGTTCACAGCTAGCCTTAGGCAGCTGTTGCGCATGGGGCGTATGAACATCGCCAATCCGCGATGGATGCTGACATGAGATCCCTACCGCCGCGCTCCCAATCAATGTCGCGTACTGGTGGCTCTACGACCAAAACGGCACACACCACCGGGGTTGTGGCAACGCCCACCACAGTTAAGGTCGGGCCCCCGGCCAAGCACGGCACGACGGTGCCACGCTTACGATATCGCTATTTGTCAGCGGAAGAGATGGCCGCCAAGCGTCTCAATGGAGAGTGTTACTACTACCTCGAAAAGTTTACAAAGGAGTACAAGTCCGCTTGGAAAGGCGTGTTCCTCCTGGAGATCAATGACGACGACGGCACCACCAATGACATCGACAAGTTGGGCATATCCCTGCATGGCATCAGCATGGCGCGCACCATGAAGCTGATGGTCCAGATTGGTGGAATCTCCCTCACAGCCCTCGTCGACTCTGGCTCCACGCACATGTTATCCACGACGATGTCGCGCGCCGTCTTGGGCTTCACGTCACACCACGCCCTAGTCTCTCAGTGAAGGTTGCGAACGGCGATCGTGTTCCAATCACAGGCGTATGACTGGCCATCGCTGTAAACATCCACACCGAGCAGTTCACCATCGACTGCTATGTCTTACCACTCGACGGCTTCGACGTCGTCCTCGGAGTTCATTGGCTATGCTCGCTAGGGCCAATTATTTAGTTGGGGCCAATTATGTGGGACTTTGACATTGTCTATGGCGTTCTAGCGTGACGACCACTTCGTCAAGTGGCACGGCATTGGTGACACTCAACCCATTGTTGTAAAGAACCGTCCAAACAGTATTCTAATTGATCATTAAATCGATTATTTACTTAATCATGACTTCAATGATTAATTAGAATACCGCTCCGGTAGTCCTGACATGTGTTTTGTACTCAAGATCGGAACACATATCTTTCCAACATATCACATCACCACAAAGCTTAACAAAGAGCGAGTAATTAAATTATATTACAAGTTCTTAAACATCCATAATTTCTTACAATTTACAGCAAAAGACAATTAGGAGGAGACTGAAACTAATCAACTTCTAGACAAAAGAGAACTATGTAGCGAACGCTAAAACTATAAACAACAAAAGGAGGATGGAGCCATATGCCCTTAGGCTCCATCACAAAAGGACGACCTCCGAGTAGTTGGCTACTCGTGCCCGCCACCACCCTTGGTGGGCGTGAAGTACCCAAAGACTAGCTCCTCCTGGCTGGTAGCACCTGAAGAGCAGCGTGAGTACGAAGGTACTCGCAAGATTTAATCCATATTAGGTACTTATAGCTTATAAATAACCTCACTCTAAGGATTATGAATTGGGATGTTAGCAAGAATTTATATACGAAAGCAAAATTTGACAGAAACATGTGTGATCATCTCGACTTGACCAACACAATTATCTAACCCATAACCATCAACTGAACATATATACAAAAAGAATCATAGTAATAATATCTGTAAAGAACCATCTCAACCCAATAACCACCTCAAACCAAACTTGTAACTCTACAACTGCTGCAAATAGACAAAAGCATGCTCATGACCGAAAACACGGTATTTCAAAATGTTTTTACACCCTGCATGGGGTACAACTTTACTCACAAGACTCGAGGACCATATGGCTTGAATAACCACACAGGCCCACCTAAAAAGGGTACCTGTGTCAATCTTTCCTAATAAACCCTAACCATTTAAATCAAGAATCTCTCGGTGCGGAGTTCACTTAAGTTATCTCCCGGAGCAACCTCAAGTGTCTCTTACAAACCCGCCTGCTCACACCGTCGATGTACAAGCTCATATGATCACAATTACTGAGGTATTCAGTTTATCTTACCATTAGATCGATATGTGGTAAGTACAATAATTGCTAGAGCTAACTGTAACAACGATCGGTGCTTAAGCGACGCAAGCGGTCTACGGTGTTCGGGTTTCTCTCTCGACCTACCCTGGGGAACTCCACATCGAGGCAGGAGAAACATCCCTAATATCGCCCACATCTCATCTCATCCTCACTACTCAATCAACCAACACCATCAACCCAACATTGTTATCAATGTGATTGTAATTAAAGTTTATAACTCGCGAACGGGGTTGAACCACCACTCGACTTCTACCGAAGAATCTGTGCATAACTAAGTATTTCGGTTAACTTTTAAATTAGACTATCATCAAGTTAAACCCTGATTACAAGAAGATGGATCACCAATAACTCAAGGTGGGGTGTAATGCATCAACATAGGTTCTACCCATACAAGACCCGACGTCGATCCAACAATATGCATAACGTATATAAAGCATATTTTATCACATTAGACACATATGATCTAAATTAATAGGAGAAACATGCTTAGATGCTTGCCTTACTGCTCAGGCAGCTGTCTGATGCTACCCACACAGAATTCACAAAACTCGTGTGGCTCAGTGTCACCTTCAACCACACCCGCGTCACGTTCCGGATCCTCGTTCACTAAAGAAGAACGTATACAATGATGAGCATGAATGAGGTGCAACAGTGTATGCTACAATATGCATAACAACAAGCTAAAAATGCAAGATATGCGAAATAATAGCAAACTTTGCGATCTAAACGACTTCGGAAATCTAACAGGAGACCGGAGACTCCGAGTTGAACTCGGAACCTCCGGGTTGTACTCCGGACGGGGGTTCTCTGCTAAATCTAAATCGAATTAACTCGGACCTTTCGGATTTAACTCGGACTATCCGAGTTGGGCGGATTATCCGGGTGACTTGGAGTTCTCGGTTGGGGATTGGACTTGGCTTTGTCTCCATCATCGAGCCGCGATGACCATCACCACGTCATCGTTGTCCAAGCTCGCACCACGCTACGGACCTTTCCAAGTCGTGGAACGTATTGGGGCCGTAGCCTACCACCTCAAGCTGCCAGACAACGCCTGTATCCATGACGTCTTCCACGTCACCTTGTTCAAAAAATTTCGACGGCACACCACCGGATGCTCTAGTGGCCTTGCCTGACTTGATCCATGCTTGTGTTGTGCCCACACCATCGAAGGTGGTGCGCGCCAGGCTCAATCGAGGCTATTGGGAGGTTTTGGTTTAATGGGTTGGGCGTGCACTGGCTGATGCTACCTAGGAGCTGCTCACTGATTTCACCGCGACATATCCAGCTGCATAGCTCGAGGACGAGTTGTTTGTTGGGGAGGAGGGAAATGTTGTGGACTCGTTTATTGCCGGACCTACATGCACAAGAAGAAAGAGATCAAGTCCACAACCGAAAGTGGCTAAAGATAGATCACGGGCAAATAAACAAGGGAGGAGATTAGTTAGTTTCTTTAGATAAGATTAGTTTCCTTTGTGATTCGATTTGTTGCTTGGATTGTAAGTCGGCGCCAACTCTATAAAGGCAGCTGTAGAGTTTAGGTTAAGATCATTGAAGAAGAAATAAACTCCCCCTTTGGTGGTGAGCTTGCTCTTCGGTCCTGGCTGGGAAATCTTCCGTGGCCGCCGACGAGAGCCATTACTCGCTCGTCCCAACTCGCTATCCTTTCCGTTCACATTGACAATCCCACCTCCTGCACTCTCCCCTCCAAACATCACGCCGTCCACGCCATAACACCTACTATTTCCCTCTCTATTAAGATGCTCTAACTTTCTTCTCTATTAAGATAGTAGATTACAGTTATACCCCTAGTTTTCATTTTCCTTACAAAGATGATAAATTGAATCTGTAATTCTGTATGTAGTAGTCTATTAAGAGCTAATTCTTCAGAGTCATCTCAGTTGGCCCAATTATTTCTTGTTCCATAATGAAATCAGCAGTTCTTTATGTCTAACTAAAATATTTTAACAGCAATTTTTTATTAGATGTAAATCTTGATATACGATGTGTTGATCTATATTATTGGAATTACCTCCAGCAAAGAAACCTATATGTATATAGTAGAACAATGTCACATAGACCACAATCCATTAATAGAATGATGTGCTTGCACTTTACAGATAATGAACTGCACATGATGGCATCTTGTACAGTTTATATGGTTGTTATGTTTTTGGAATTTGGAACATGAATATTTCCCTATTAAGACTTGTATGGGTTGTAAATTGTGATACATATTTGTTTGTTTTAACTCCACATTCCATACAATTAGGTGAATCATAAGCGTTATGCAGCAGATTTGAAAGCCTGTTGTTCTGATGTTATTGTTTTGCTGCTGTGCCCACTCTAGTGAACAGTTGGTTAGGGCAGAACCAGTAGGCAAAGATCCATTGACCTGCGATCAGCCTCCTGAAATAAGCCTGTGGGAGAGACTTGGGACTGCTTCTGCACTAGACATTGAGTCATCTGATTTTTCATGGAATTTGCTCTCATCTCTGCACCATACAGAACATAGTAGTGGTTCGGAACACTCTGAGGATGAAATGAGCAAATCTCTTGAGGTTTGTTCCTGCCTGTTTTGATGTCAATTTCAACATCATATGTAGTGTTTGTTGTAGCGTGAAAAATAATCATTTGCTTTATTTAACATATCTGAGACTTATTGACATGGTAGGGAACCGACATTGATTAACATTTTTATATAGATTAAACATGCAAGATCATATTCTTTTGGTAATCATTTTACTTGTGAGTATCATCTATGTTGACGCACGGAATGACGGAATTAATATGTTGCTTTCCACATCATGTTGTTTATAGGTTACTGTGAACTCTGGTGGTGTAGTGTTCTTTGCTCTTTTTTGTTGTTCGGGTAACAATGGATTATCAAAAAAAGCAGCAGCTGTTATAAAGTTCTCATCATCAAAGATGGCAACACAGGCAGAACGTTTGGGTTATGAATTTGCAAGATTGCTTGGAGTCCAGACACCACAAGTATTTATGAACCCCTAATGAATATTGTACAATTTGATATGTTATGTAGCAACATTTGATTTCTTATGCTGCTTTTCTAATGCTTGCAGGCTCGTGTAGTATATAATTCTAGCCTGGAGTGGCAGGGGATTAGACATTCTGCAGAAAATGCACGAGCAGTAGCAGTTTCAAATAATGATGAGGTTGGTGAGATGACTTGCTCGGAGTTATTGGAAGCTCTTGAGCTAAGCCGCTGCCTTCTTCTAATGAGGTAACATTGTCTACAAGTACGATTATGAGAAGTAGGTGCATTTTCCCTTTGTGAACTGCATACACGAGCTGAAATTATTGCCTACTGGCTTGACAGCTATATTCATGGCTCCCCACTGCTTGAGAGTTCAAAGGCATTCAATTCACGAGAAGCTGCTTGTGTGACTGCTTCATCCCTGGGAAGGGTTTTGATGCTTGATCTGATACTCCGGAATGAAGACAGACTCCCATGCCGTCAGCTAGGGTGGCGTGGTAATCCTGCAAACCTGATGATTTCAGATGGGTCGTCTTCACCTAGTGTGGACATATTGGATGATTCCAAGAGCACTACGGATAGTTCCAACCAACTGATTACTAGAATTTGCCTGAGAGAGAAGCGCTCTCACTCTGCAAATGGAAGATTTGATTCTCCGGTGTTGGATCCCATGTCACGAAAAGTAGAAACAATGAGAAATGAAAGTTATGCTGAAAGTACCAATGTCACTTTCCGCATTGTATCAATTGACACTGGGGTGCCCCGTCGCCCTCCTGCAGGGCGACGTGTCAAAGATCATGAGCGGTATCCCAAAGTTGTGGAGCTCATTTTGAATAGCTCAGACTACTCCTCAAATATCCTTTATGAAATTTCCGGTGGTAAGCTTGGGCATCCAGGACCAGTTGAGGGTACTTCCACTGATTCTTGTTTCTCTCTTTCTGATGAAGAAGACAATGCGGCTGTGATTCATGAATTCCGAGGATCATTTCGTGCAGCTCTTAGGGATCTGGAGGGTTTCCACCTATTTCTTCTCCAGCTTTACCAAAAACTGGATAGTGTTTTGCGAGTTTTCTTGTCCATAATTACCAAAAGCTCTGAAGAATCTGACAACAATGATGTAACAATTTCGGATTTTCATTCACCTGGAGTCAGCTTCAGTACCCCTTGCAAGCAACTGAACAATGAACTGCATAGTGATTCTGAAATGCTGAAATCTACAACGAAGACGTCTTCTGCTGGATCCCGTGGAAGCTCAGATTCCGTTTCTCCTATGTCAAGGGACAGTTGGAGCAACAAATACTTCAAGGGGAGTGCAGAGGCTCCGCGAAGTTTAAGAATGACAATGAAACTTCGTGATTTTTACAAGAACCCGAAGGTGAGAATCTCCTCATTGAGGATTTAGTAATTTTTTTACAAAACATCCTAAGTATTTCTCCTCTCATTTTTTATCTAATTTATATACTAGCCTCTCTTTTTATTGGATACAGGTAGTGTTAATGCAACAAACTTTACTAAAGCTTCTATTGAAAATTAAAGTTACCTTGCTCAACAAACTTCTTTGTTTGCTATGAGAATGGGTTGTTTTTGGCAACAATATTGATTCCGAACTTAAGTTACGAGTATTATTGTGATGGAACAGGTTGATCCTGAATTGCTCAAAGAGATTGAACAATGGAATGAGACACTGAAGACTGATGTGATCAAATTTTGTCAAGAGAACAATTTCCATTCTGGTTTCTTTGATGGAACTGATACCAACATGGTAGCTGATGCCTATGAATTGAAGGTGGGTCTCATATATATAAACTTATGAACTCCTTTTGAAGGAATTATTGAGCCTGATTATAAATCACTTGCAGGTGCGACTTGAACACATAATTGAAAGGATAGCCTTGATCTCTGATGCTGCAAATACGGAACGACCTTCTCTTGTTTTTGACAACTTATTCATAGGTGGGGCTCTGGCTGCAAGGTCTAAGTACACCCTTCAGCATTTGGGCATTACCCACATACTATGTTTGTGTTCGAATGAGATTGGTCAATCTGATTCCCAATTTCCTGATCTTTTCGAATACAAGAACTTTTCAGTAAGGGCATCAATCTCTGTGGTTTAGGATTCTCAAATGCTGCGCTCTTTACATAATCCAGAGTTTTGTATTTAAATCAAAATATGTTTCTTTTGCAGATTAGTGATGATGATGATGCAAACATTAGTGATCTTTTTGAGGAAGCATCAGATTTCATTGATAATGTAGATCGTGTCGGAGGTAAGGTTCTGGTTCATTGCTTTGAAGGGAAGAGTCGAAGTGCCACAGTTATCCTTGCCTACCTGATGCTTAGAAAGTAAGAATCTTAACTAGTCATCCTCTTTTGAATGTATTACACAATAATGCTCGCACAAGAACTTCTTTGAGGCCTGCCATTTACACGGTAGAGTTATCCTTTCAGGGGCTTCACTCTTGCGAAAGCCTGGAACTTGCTGAAGAAAGTCCACCGTCGAGCGCAACCAAATGATGGTTTCGCTAAAGCTCTCCTGGCCCTTGACAGGAAGCTGCACGGCAAGGTGTCTATGGACTGGCAGCACAAGCGGCCCGAGATGAAGGTGTGCCCGATCTGCAGCAAGAACGTCGGGCTGAGCACGAGCTCGCTCAAGCTGCACCTGCAGAAGGCTCACAAGCGACTCTCTGCAGGCAGTGTCGACAGCGCCATGACCATGGAGATCCAGAAGTCGATCGAGTCGCTCCGGATCAGCCGTGGCGGGAGCCTGAGCCCGTCTCAGAAGCGGACCAAGGCGTCGCTGACGAGCTAAGCTTCTGATCTGCGTTCTTGTACCATCTTGATCCCACACTGCTGTAACTTGTAATATCATCAAGCAGACTAAACTTTAGGGTGTTTAGAGCGAGTGTAGATCTAGTTAGAGGCAGGGCACACGCCATAAGATTAGCACACGTATGTTCAGGAATGATTGTGAAGGACGCAAATACCACTCCTGTATGTGCATTCTGAAATATACAGAGGCCGGAAATAACCAAAACGAACCTAGATTTTGGACATCTTCTCAGGGGACGGTTCAGTGAGTTACACATACGATAATTTAGAGATAAGAGTTCTGGCAAACCTCAAAGTTCAAACGATGTCACGAACGAATCTCTCACTTGACCTCACTTATAAAGGAATGGAAAGAGTATCACATGATTCAGTTGTACTGGAGTAGAATTCGGTGCCTCGTCAGATCGCAGACGTCGATTGCAGTAGTATAGATAAAAAATCCAAAATGCTCCAGCTAGTTGAAGACATCAATTGTAGTGGTATACATCAGAATGCTCCAATTACTTTCCATTCATGGTTACCAAGAGAACGTATCTCGTGTAGTGCTATAAATAACGAGAATGATGGTAGCACTTGGGCGCCCTGTTTAGACATGTTTGAGACATTACACTGCTACCGCCATAGTTTCCGCATGCATGCCATTTCAAACGATGCTTCGTGACCAATGGCGCTATGGCTATTGATTGTCCTGCAAGATCACGCAGGAATTGAAGCATCGCAACGGATTCAGATCAGTTGAACAGAAACAAGTTGCTTGTCCTCTCAATCTCAAAAATAGCACCCTTCTCTCAGTTATGTCGCCGTTTTCCTCGTCCACCCAACGATAGCCACATAAAACATGCACACTACTAGTAATTAGCACTCCTGAATTTAGCAAAACGTTAGCCTATAACTAGCTTAATTTAGCCAGCTCGACCGGCATATATGGAAATCACTCGGGATCAGACAAAACGAGAGACAGCAACAGACAAGAAACCGCATAATGGCGTCCTCCTACGCGGTCGTCGGCGTCATCTTCTCCTTTCTCCTCGTCGCCGCCGACGCGGCATCGCCCGGCCCCACGGCCGCGCCGTCGGGCAAGGCCTACTCCCTCCAGGAGGCGTGCAAGCAGACTGCGGGGCACTACGACCTCTGCGTGGCGACGCTGTCCGGCGACCCGTCGTCCAAGACGGCCGACACGGCGGGGCTGGCCCGGGTGGCCATCCTGGCGGCGCAGCGGAACGCGTCGGAGACGGCCACCTACCTCTCCAGCATCTACGACGACGACAGCCTCGAGAACAAGACGGCGCAGCTGCAGCAGTGCCTCGAGGACTGCGGCGAGAGGTCAGTACGTGCGCCGTGTGTCCGTCTCCGTTGCGCGCGCACATCGTGCACGATAGGTGATGCTCTCGACAACACGGCCATGACCGGGGCTGACACGTACGAGCGCACGCTGCGATTGATGCCCATGCAGGTACGAGGCAGCGGTGGAGCAGCTGACGGACGCTACAGTGGCGCTGGACTCTGGGGCGTACAGCGAGTCGGAGGCGCTGGTGGCGGCGAGCCAGGCGGAGGTGAAGCTGTGCCAAAGGGGCTGCCAGGCCGTGCCCGACCACCGAAACGTCCTCACGACCCGCAACCGCGAGGTCGACCGGCTCTGCAGCGTCGCGCTCACCATCACCAAGCTCATCCGAACACCATCGTGATCCGAGAAAACGTGTCCATCGTTATCGATCGCCTAGCTCTCGTGGATATTCATTTGTGCGATCGGTCATTTCGACCTCGAGCTTCTCGAATATTGATGTGCAAATCTTTGGACACATGACAGGGTAGTGTGTCGTTTCATAGGAACTTAACCATGATTATGACTGATTCATCCTCTCCCCTCCTCTGCTGCTTCGTCGAACTCAGCTATTGCGGACGATGCAGAAAATCTTCCAGTTTTCCATTCTCGTAGGACTATGTGAGGAAGGAAAGCTTATGGGCAACAGGTTGGCACGAAGTGATGCATCATGTTCAAACATGAACCTTTCGCTCGTTGAGGTCTCTATAGTTTACACCGGAACATCTTGCTATTTTATTTGTAATCAGATTGGGTAGTCGATGAATTAATCAGATTAAGTTAGCTGAAACTTTTTTGGGGAGGGTGGGGAGGACGGGGCTATTTGGATGCATGTATTTCTTACTAATCCATTCATAACCATCCATATCCCATTCAAAAAACAAAAAAAAAAAATCTAATCACACGGTCGCAGGATATCTGCATGATTTTCGGTTTTGTTTGCTTACGAGTGTTAAATTCATGAATTCGCATGTTCATAAATCAAAAATATCGAAGTTGGTTAGTTGGCTAGCAATTTGGTTTGACTGCTCCATTCTTCATGTAATTTTTTTCTTCGTTAGGCTTCATATAACAATTGTTGGAAGGGACGTCTCTCCGGTCTTCCTTCAAATCTCTCTCTCTCTTTTGAAGTTGGGACAGTGATGAACTAGATGCGCCGGGGTGGGCCTCATCAAATTGAGCCCAGATTAATATTCGGCGTCCGATGTCGTAGGACGATGCATTAGTTGTCCATCTTTACCTGAGTGTGGCTGACTCAGATGCAAAAAGAAGCAATTTCATCCATGGTCCAATTATAAAAGATTACTAGCAAGGTGAATCACGCTAATAGGGTGGTTAGTTTTGCTGTAATATTTAGTTACGGTAATTTTTAATTAAAAATTAGTCTCTTTAGCTTTTTTACGAGTTAATGTTATTTAGTTACAAAACACATAAAATTAGAAAAAGAGATAAAAAATTTATTACTGGAAGATAACATTATTTATGCTCCAAATTTGTACCTGAATCGTATATATGTATTGGTTTGATTTGTATATATTTTGATGAACTATCAAAATCGTGTATCAGGTGTAGGCTACCCAACCAAAATCAGAATAGGTTTAACTTGCCTGCTGGCTACTTGATGCGATGACCTTAAGCTACACGGTGTTTCTTAATCTATTATCTTAGTAATTTTTTTAAAATCATTTCATTATTTTTATTATGAATTTTAGCTATTGATTAATTGTAATTTTACATGGACTCTTTATTTAAATATTTAATTTTATAATAATTTGATTTTTTTTCTAAGACGATATTTGATACGGACCCTTCCTTTTTCTATTCTAAGCTAAATTTCAATCATTATTAATTTTATTTTACTTGGACTCTTTATTTAGATATTTTGCTTTTCAAACCATATGAAAATAAAACTATTAATTTTTCATATTTTTTAATACCGAAATTAACTATTTATTAATTACATTTGATATGGACTCTCTGGTTTAATCTAGATCGTTAGATGTTCATAACAATGAGTGGTCTAGATTCTTTTTCTTTTTTGATTAACTGGTAATTTCGTGGTCTTTAGAACGAATCTAGTGGCTCTTTTAACCCTCAAATAATAATATAACAATATATGATTAGGTTGTAAACTTTATCAAATCAGATACAACTTGCTAACCTAATTTGACTCCACGCCTCATGGTGTTCTTGCACCACTTATTATTCTGTTTGTATACCTATTCTGTACCTGTCTCTTGCAACAAACACAATAACATCCACTAAGACTTGGCACCAATCGACTAGCCCGATTAGCAATCAACAATCAGTTTAGTCCACTGTTGAAAGGCACGCCGGTTTCGGGCAGCCAAAAGTCCCCGAGCAGCATGTTGCCGACGGTGAAGTTGCCGGCGTCCGCAGCGCTGGTGAGCACGTGGTACCCCGGCCAGGTCACCCTCCTGCTCGTGTCCGCCCCGGGGCCGGAGTTGTTGTACTCGGCGTAGAACAGCGTGGTCAGCGCGAAGTCGCCGTCCCACGGCATCCACCCGGCGGGGTCGATCAGCGCGTCCTCCTCCGATTGCATGATCACCGTGCGGGAGTAGAGCTTCCAGGGGCGGCCTAGGTACGTGGCGACGGGGAACGCCGTGTTGGCGGCGAGGTCCGGCGCGGCCGCGATGGTGCAGCCCTGGATGGTGGTGCCCGTGTTCTGGTTCGGGTCGGTGCGGCCCTGCGCGGTGACGGTGTTGCTCTGCCCCTGCATGGGGAGCCGGGAGTAGAGGGCGCAGTCCTGGAACACGACGGCGGCGTTGCCGAAGACGTAGTCGACGGTGCCGTAGATGTCGCAGGCGCGGTAGAATTGGCGGAGGGAGTGGGCGTAGAGCGTGTCCTGGTACGCCTCGACGCTGCACAGGTAGAACGTCGACAGGTCCGCATTGCTACGGAGCGCCACCGCCTGGTGCTTCGCCGGTCCGGCCGTGTTCCGGAACGTCATGTTCACCGCCACGAACCCTTGACCGAGCACAGCTGCAGGTCGAAATGCATGTTAGGACGTCATGTTCCCTGGAATTCACCATGAAGCCTATGGAGAATATGACAGGACACATACAAAGCGACAATTACAGGTTCGGTATTGATTTTCAGTATAAGATTAAAAAAGAATACCTACTAAATATAATTTCAACTTATCATGCCAATGATTTTCCGATCTGTAAGGTAAATTTCAACTTATATAAAGAGTCAACTCACTTTGACCTCGAAAATGCTTAATTTTCTTCTAGTGGGTTAATTTTGTAACGTGACGGGGGAATGGGCACAACGACGCCAAACCAAACTTTGAAGCCAAATCAACAGCGTCAGACGACGGCCGTGTTTGAACTGAAGAACTCACCGAACGTGGCGGAGTTGAAGGTCGTCCAGCCGTCGACGACGCTCCGGTTGCCGGTGATCACCGACTGGCCGATGCCGTCGCCGATCATCATGACATACTTCTTGTGCTTCGGCACCACCACATTCTCTTCGTACACGCCCGCGGCCACATGTATCACGAAGTAGCCGAGGCTCCCGTCCAGGTTGCTCGGCGCCGCCGCCACCGCCGCGCCGACGGTCGTGTAGTTTCCGGCGCCGCTCTGGTCCACGGTCACCGCGCCGACCACCAGCACCGCGGCCGCGGCCCCCTCGAGCGCCATCCTGCGGACCATCTCGTCGTCAGTGGCGTCGAACAGCCCCCTCCCGTGGCCATGGTGAGGCGGCTTCGTCGTGCCCCTCGGCTTCTTGCCGTGCTTGGCCGGAGGCACCCACGCCCTGGTGAAGAGCGACAGCGAGACGCTGTACAGCTTGGTGCTGTTGGACATGGGCACGGCGAGCCCGTTGCGCACGGACCACGCGGAGGCGGCGGCCTGCAGACCGTCGGCGCACGTCTGCTGGTTGGTCAGGATCGCCGACAGCAGCGTCTGCACGTCCTCGGCCTGCGGGTCGAGGAGCGTGCTGTTGCTCGACGTGTTGAGCGTGGCGCCGGCGGAGGACAGGAAGTCGATGTTGAGCCCCGAGAGGAGCTGGCAGTCCTGCAGCGCGGCGACGGCCCCGGCGGAGAGGCCCCCGCGGGCGAGGTAGCGATTGACAAGGCCAAGGAACTTGTTGGCGTTGCCAAGGGACTTGGCGACGGAGAAGCGGCCATAGGTGTAAAGGTTGTTGGTGCCGTTCGCCGGGAGCACGGTCCGGCAGAACGTGGGGTCCGTCGTCCCATTGCACGCCGTGGACGGCGGCACTGGCGTGGCGGGCGCCGGGTCGGAGCGGGCCACGACGACGAACAGGGAAAGCACCAGGATGGTAGAGAGCGCGGTGGTGGTGCGAAAGGCAGCTGCCATCTTTGGTTAGTGTGAAGCTTGCTAAGTGAGTGTATTAATGTACTTCAGCTTGAGGTGGTGAGATGGAGCCATGGATCGAGGTGTCCTTTTATAAGGAGAGGATGAGAGGGCTTCATGGTAATTTAGACAAGTTGGCAGGTCAAACATGGGTTGACTCGCGATGTTCATTTGGCTGTTCATTGGGTCCCCAAGAAGCGCGTCTGGGCGACGACAGTAACGAGGAAAAACCGGCAGGCTCAAGTCAATTTCCTGTTCCGGAGATTCAAGGAATGAGCTGCATGGGGGAGGCTACATTTCTTTGGGTTGGGTTGGTCGCATCCAAATTGTTTCTCTCTTCTTTTTCCCTTTTACATTTGGTACCATATAATGGTATATATGATTCGCTTCATTGCTCAAGCAGTAGCGTGGTGGTTACTTCGGATGTAACTTCAGTTCCTCAAGTTCTGCTGGTTACTATGATCGCAAGTGAATATCCTGTGTCAAATTAAAGTAAGGGAGGTGCATGAAATTTCGGTTTTTTTTTATAGTCGATGACATGGACCATCCAATCTGCATCCATGCACCTCCCTCTTTCTTATTCATCCAGCCAAAGTCGCCTTCCATCTTCCAGTACTACTCCTCGCATCTTTGCCCCACCCTGCCCTCACCTATTGTCTTCGGTGGTGACTGTGCAATCGGATCCGTGCCCACCGTTGTGATTAAATAAATTGAAGAAGTTTGAAAATTATGGAGTTGAAGATAATACATATGCCTCACACTATTCAAATAGTTCTCGAGTAGTAAACAACTTACTTGGATATTGCTAAAACTAAGCTGTTTGAAGGCTAAACGAGCTTCTGCGAGGTTTAAGTGCCCACGCAAGCATTAAGCCATGCACAATCACTAAAAAGGATGCATCATAGAGTACGTGTTGTTGGTATGGACCCATGCATGCAACTTGAAACAGATTAAAAAAGAGTACAAATCCTGCGCCAAAAACCAGTCAAAACCCATTTGCTGGCTTCAAAGCCCTGCAACTAACAACCGAGCAACTTAATAACTCGCGAGGTGCGCCCCGGCGGCTCCACCGTTACCCGGGGCGCCACAAGATCTACCCGTGGCCGGTGGATGTGACAGCCACGATTTTAAGCGAGGTTTCTGTGTGGTGTTGCATACAGTTAGGCAACCACTAAGCAGTGGTTGACTCTCAAGTGGATTTAGTAGACTACATGCAGCTGGTGTTCGGTGGCTGGCTAGTTAACGGTCGATATATATAGTTGCCAGATATAGCACTACTAATAAGATAGGGTAAGTATCAGGTAAAAATGTCAATTTGGTGCTAATTATTCCATTTTCGCTGGGTCTAAAAGTTCATAAAAGTTATGAAAAGTTCACAAGACATAGATCATGTATACCACTATCTAGTGAAATTTACAGAATTTTCAGGAACTCTTAGACACTATGAAAATAGAATTTGCACCAAGTTGGCATTTTCACCTGATACATACCCACAATAAGATATCACGTTTTCTCTGAGGCTTCTATATGGTGCGACGATGGCTTTCCAAAACACTTGTTTCTAACTAGCTGATTTACCCTGGTAGTTAAAACACTACTACAGAACCGATCTTTTATACCGGTTTATCACTGTCGACTCCTAATGGATCGGTAATAATAGAGCATCACTGTCGGTTCATAAGTCGTGCGAAAAGAATTAGTCATCGTGACTTATGAACCGATAATGATAAATATTATCAGTACTGGTCGATGGCTTGAGACGGCAGTGATGCCCAGCTCCCTCATCACTGCCGGTTTAAGTCATCAACAGACAATGATAGTAGGGCATCACTGTCGGTTGATTATATAAATCGGCAGTTATGTCTCGCCTTTATAAAAGTCACCACCTCCTTCTCTAAGCTCGAGCACAACAGAGATGAGCTTCATTCTTACTTGGTGGTGGTCATTTTTGTCACCAAGTTCTTGGTGGTTTCAAAATTTTGAGAAATCCTCATGCCATATGTGTTCTAAGGTATATAACTTCATCACCAATGCATTTCTAGTTGAATTTTATTCGCTAAATTGCTCTAGATTTTGAAATGGTGGAGATGGACCTATAGCCATGATGTTTTAAGACAATAGACACAATTATATTTTATTTATGATATAGAAGCTTCAATTAGTAGCTTTATGGTGGAAAATGTCTTTATTATTGATTGACATTAGCTATAGGTATGAGCATATTTATTTTTTATTTTTAATGAATTAGAAAATTTAATCATAAAATTAAGGTATATAGCAAGCTCCAATTATATTTTTATATTTTAATTAATTAGCAAGCTCTAATATAGAAACTTTAGGTATGAGCATATTTATTTTTTATCTTTAATGAATTAGAAATATTAGCTATGATATTTAGGTATGTAGCAAGCTCTAATTATATTTTTTATATTTTAATTAATTAGCTCGCTCCAATATGAAAACTTTAGGTATTAGCGTATTTATTTTGATTTTTAATGAGTTAGAAAATTTCTCTATGATATTTAGGTATGTAGCAAAATCTTCTGTATATTTTGAATATGAATTTACAATAATGATATAATTATAGATGGATAGAAGATGGATGTACGATGCGAGCTGTGTGAGCTCAAAGTACAAGACCGGCGTGGAGTATTTCCTGTTAGTAGCCGCGGCGCATAAGTCAAATACACAATCTCAATACATGTGTTGTATATATGTCAATTGCGAGAACAAGAATAAGTTTTTCATCACCCAATAGATACATTCCCACTTGATGCCAAGGGGCTTTATGCATGGCTATACCTGTTGGACTGAGCACGGTGAAGCTTATATCGTACAGGAAGGGTAACATATTGGCAAAGAAGATGAAGACTTGTGCATTGATATATCGGTTGATGAATACACCAATATTCTACCTGTTGGAGATACGTTGGTTGATGATGATCTAGAGTAGATGTTGGCTAACGACGATGACGATGATTTGAAGTAGATGTTGTGCGATGGGGAGGGGAACTTCACCAATGAAAGAGAATTACAAAAGTTTCAGCATATGATAGAGCACTCTAAAACACCGTTGTTCGCGGACTGCGAGAAGGAGCACACAAAGTTGCATATTGTGCTTTCATTGCTACAATTGAAGGCAAGCCATGAGTGATCTGATACAAACCTCACAGAGTTATTACTATTTATGAAGAAATTGCTTCTAAAGGGAAATGTGCTTTTAGAAAACATGTACCAGGCCAAGAAAGTTGTGTTCCCATTGGGATTGGAAGTACAGAAAATACATGCACATTCAAATAATTGCATGTTGTATCACGAAGAGCATGCAGACTTAGAAGTGTGTCTCGTCTGTGGTGCAACATGATACTGTTGATAGCAAAAAATGGCACGACCCATGTTTTTTGTGAACGTCGGATAGTCCGGTGTGGAGAATTTATAGTCGTCGCACTATCCGGTGAGTTAAGTCAATTATTGCCGAAAAAACATACTCTTTGGAAAATAGTCCGGTGAGGCATGAAGGGTATGCCGGACTATCCGGTCAACGTAACTCAAGTTTGTACTGAAAATATACTCTCTGGACAAATTAGTCTGGCGCATGCTAGACTATTCAGTGCTCATAGCTTAATCCTCGCTGAAAACATTCTCTCTGCAAAAATTAGTCCGGTGAGGTATGTAGTGAACGCCGGATTACTCGGTGAGTGTATGGACGATTTCTCAGAGAGAATTACTCTCTGGAAAAATCAGTCCAGTGCATGTTCCCGTGAATACATCAGATTATCCGGTGAGTGTAAAGACAATTTTGTGCAGAGAAGTTTGCTCTATGGAAAACTTATTCCGGTGTGTTATCTAGGGTAGCGCCGGACCATCCGATGAGGCTAATAAATTTCTTGTAGAGAGTTTTCTCTCTAGAAAATATAGTCCAGTGAGAGACTCCGGTAAGTACACGTCGGAACATCCGATGCATTTTAGGAAAGAATCTACAGTTCCAGCTGAATTAAACTCGCCGGAAGGTCTGGTGTTCAGAAATTTATTCTCGTCGGAACATCCGATGTTCAGACCAAATTCGAGTCAGTTTGGATTCGAAGATTTGTTTGGATTTTTTTCATGATTTTACATGGCATGTTTAGGGTTAGAATAGAGTCCTACTTTGATTCCCTATGACCATGACCACATCCCCCTTATAAATAGTTGAGGGTGGTGGCCGATTGCAAGAAACAACTCAGTCAATCACAGCTATTGCATCTACTTTTTATTCTACTTTACTTTTTTTGCAATTTAGGGTGGTTTTAGAGTAGTTTTTTACTGTTACTTCAAACCCCCACGATTTGGGTGATAGTTCTTTGTCTATTTGCTTGAAAATCGTTCGGACGGCGATCTCTAAGGTTGCCAATTGAAATCATTTGCTTGTTTGCTTGTAAACAAGTCGTGTGTCATTGCGAAAAGCAATAGTTATCCAGGACAGATCTGTGTGTTGCGTGGGATTGCCAAATTCCTCGCTCAACAGGTACAAGCATGACGGTGATGATATCGATGGTGAAGGAAAGAAGAAAATGCATCCCGTCAAGGTGATGTGTTATTTTTCTATAGTCTCCCGTTTAAAGCGTTTATTCGTGAACAAAAGGCATACCAAATTGATGCAATGGCACACCGAGGAGTGGAAGGATGATGAAATGATGAGACACCCCGCTGATTCTACGTGGTGAAGGAACATCGATAGGAAATACAAGAAACCCTTTATAAAAGATGTGAAGAATATAAGATTTGGATTGAGTATATATGAGATGAATCCAATCGACAACATAAGCAATAGCCATAGCACTTGGCCTGTAACTCTATATATCTACAACCTTCCTTCTTGGTTGTGTATAAAGTGAAAGTACACTATGATGCTGGTATTGATACAAGGGCTGAGGCAACCTGACAACGATATCGATGTCTACCTGAAACTATTAATAGAAAATCTTGTAACATTGTGGAACGATAGTGTGCGGGTATGGGATGAATACAAACAAGATAACTTCACCCTACGTGCAATGCTATTTGTAACAATACAAGATTGGCCAGCCCTTGGTAACCTACCGGGCAGACTGTTAAAAGTTACTTTGCATGTGTGCATTGCTTGGATGAAATAGAGAGCTTGTGGCTGAAGAACTACCAAAAAATAGTGTACATTGGTTTAGATAGATCACTAGGAGATAAACCATCATCTAGCTGTTGCAAGATAATGGTCTATCTCCTAGTGATCTATCTAAACTAATGAATGACTATGCTACTATCATCAATAAGCAAAAGGCTAAGATTAACTCTCTTGAGAATGCCAATGCCAAGCTTAGATCTAATCATGATGAATTGCTTACTAAGTACAATGATTTGCATAAGAAACATGATGAAATAGTTACTTCTAGCAAATCACTTGAGGCTAGTAACAAGAAGCTAAAACTTGAGCATATGCACTTAAAATGCAAATATCAAAAACATGAACTTGCTTATGATGATATGAACCCTAGATTGAATGAATTGCCTATTATTAAAGTAGTTAAGGTCAATGCATCTGCTTCTTGTGACGATCTCCTTGAAATATCATGCTCGTCTTCATGTGGCAATCAATCATCTCTTAAGACTAACCATGCAAGAGAGAAAGAACTTAGGGATGAGATTATGAGTCTCGACTCATGTGTGGCCCGATTGAATAAGGAGGAGTACAAGCACAAGAAAATTCTCATGAAAAATTATATGTACTACAACAAGAGATGCTTTGGTTGCTTCCCAAACCCAATGGAAAATATCATCAAGTCACCGGAGATCAACACGTGATTTATTAAGGAAGTTGGCTCCTATTGTCAACATTATGAAATCATCGATCACCACACAAGAGAGTATCTAATTCCTTCCAAACCTCTCCATACTTTGCCTTCTAAATATAAATCCACTTTCAACAATAGTCATTTCTTACTGTATAAACTTAAAAGTAGAAAAGTAATAGAAAAATCCATTGGAATTCAAGCTAAGGGAAGGCTTCATAGGCAACTATAGGTGTCAAAAGCTTTTGTGACTCACGTCAAAGGTACCAAACTTGTTTAGGTACCTAAACAAAAAAAACTTGATCTCATGTGTGTAGGTGAACTACAAAGTCGGTGACAAACATTGAATGCTTGATAGTGGATGTACACAATATATGACTGGCAATATAAAGGTTTTCACCTCAATATAAGATGAAGTGGGCAGACATGACAAGATCACCTTTGGTGATAATTCAAACGCAAATGTGGTAGGTTTGGGTAAGGTGATAATCTTTAATGATATCTCTATCTCCAATATATTTTTAGTTGAGTCTATTAGTTTCAATTTACTTTCTGTAGCTCAACTATGTGATTTAGGCATCACATGTCTTTTTAGTGATGTTGGTATTATCATTACTAACAAGAAGCATAATTATCTAATCTTTAAAGTTTTTAGACATAGACATATATATCTTGTGAATTTTTCATCTAATGAAGCTAGCTTGACAACGTGCCTTTTCACCAAGACATCTTTGTGTTGGCTTTGGCATCGTCGACTTGCACATATTGGAATGAGCCAACTCAAGAAGGCATTCGAGAACGGATTGGTGGTTGGTTTGAAGGACATGAACTTCGAAAAGGATAAGTTGTGTAGCGCATGTCAAGCGGGAAAGCAAGTTGCATGCTCATATCCTTACAAGGCAATGATGTCTACATCAAGACCTTTGGAGCTAGTACACATGGACCTCTTTGGACCAACCACCTACAAAAGTCTTGATGGTAATCTCTATTGCTTTGTCATTATTTATGATTATATAAGATACACTTGGACTTTCTTTCTAGATGATAAGAGCAAGACAGTTGAATCTTCAAGAAATTTGCAAAGAGGGCTCAAAATGAGTTTGAAGCTACATTAGTGAAGATCCGAAGCGACAACGAGACGGAGTTCAAAAATACTCAAGTTGAAGAGTATTGTGAAGAAAGAGACATCAAGCATGAGTTTTCATCAACCTACACTCCTCAACAAAATAGCATGATGGAGAGGAAGAACAAGACATTGATCATACTTGAAAGAGCTATGTTGGATGAGTATGGTACGCTAGAGAAGTTTTGGGCAGAAGCAATCAGCACGGCGTGCTATGCTTCAGATAGAGTGTACCTCCATCGACTATTGAAGAAGACGCCATATGAGCTTCTCATTAGGAGGAAACTCAATATCTCATACTTTCGGATGTTTGGTTGTAAGTGCTTTATCTTCAAAAAAAAGAGAACGCATAGGGAAGTTTGAGCGTCATTGCGGTATTGGAATTCTTATTGGTTATGCATCTAACTCCAAAGCATGTAGAGTATTCAATAATGTCACCAGTTTTGTTGAAGAAACATGTGATGTGGAGTTTGATGAATGCAAGAAGAACTCAATAACTTCACCCGCAATGAAGTTTGGATTCTTGAAGAGAGGCATCAAGACAATAATGTCACTAGAACCAAGTGGGTCTTCCGCAACAAACAAGATGAAAATGGTGTGGTGGTTCGTAACAAGGCAAGATTAGTCGCTCAAAGTTTCACACAAGTGGAAAGCTTGTATTTCGGTGAAACGTTCGCTCCCGTGGCAAGACTTGAAGCCATACATGTCCTTCTTGGATTCGCTTCGCATAATAGTATAAATCTTTATTAAACGGATGTGAACAATGCTTTTTAAAATGGTTTTATAAATAAACTTGTATATGTTGAGCAACCACCCGATTTTGAAGACCATAGATAACCTAATCATATCTATAAGTTGCACAAGTCACTCTACGGACTCAAACAAGCCCCAAGAGCTTGGTACGAGCGCCTACGCGACTTCCTCGTCAATCAAGGATTCAAGATCAGTAGGGTGGACACCACATTATTTGCAAAGATCATCGACAATGAGCTTGTCCTTTGTCAAATTTATGTTGATGATATAATCTTTGGTTCAACTAATAAGGAATTTTGCAAGGAATTCAGGGAATTGATATCAAGAGAGTTCGAGATGTTGATAATTGGCGAGCTCAACTACTTTTTTGGATTTTAAATAAAGCAATTTAAGGAAGGAACTTTCATCCATCAAGAGAAGTACACAAAGGATACTCTCAAGAAATTCAAGATAGATGATTGCAAACCAATCAAGACTCTAATTCCTACCAATGGACATCTCGACTTAGATGAATTGGGTAAATCAATTGACAAAAAGCTTTACCATTCTATTATTGGGTCTCTCATTTACCTTACCACATTTAGACCCGATATAATGTTTAGTGCATGCATGTGCGCTCGCTTTCAAGCTAATCCCAAAGAATCTCATCTTAGCGTCGTAAAAAAAAATCTTAAGATATCTTAAGCATACACCTAGCATAGGCTTGTGGTATCCCAAATGTGTTAGTTTCCTACTCTTGGGTTACTCGAATTCGGACTTTACCGGATGCCGTGTGAATCATAAGAGTACTTTTGGTGGGTGCCACTTGCTAGGGCGGTCCCTTATTTCTTTGTCTTCTAAGAAGCAAAATTTCGTAGCCTTGTCAACCACGGAAGTCGAATATATAGCTGCCGGAGCATGTTGTGCTCAAATCTATTATATGAAACAAATCTTGTTAGACTTTGGTGTAAATCTAGAGAAGGTTCCACTTCTTTGTGACAACAAGAGTGCCGTAAAACTTGCTAATAATATGATTCAACACTCTTGCACAAAGCACATAGATATCCATCATCACTTCCTTAGAGACCATGTGGCTAAAAATGATATCTCTCTTAGTGGTGTAACGTCGGAAGATTAATTGGCGGATATGTTCATTAAACCTCTAGATGAAGCCACATTTAGTAGGTTGCGAAGTGAGCTAAATGTGATAGATACTTCTAACGTCATGTGATATCCTTGTCATATAGATGCACATCATGATAGGTGCTTGTTTAACTTTCTCAAGATAGTGGTGAATGTGAGTTTTGCTTGAGTTGGTGGCCCCTTTGTTTTTCTCAAGACATGTAGTTGGGTTCACCATGAAGAAGCTCAAGAAGGTAAGTAATATGGCAAGATAGTTTATTTTATTGCTATGCATCCACATGCCATATAATTTGCACTCAAGTTTAAATTCATGCACTTGTTATGCATTTCATGTGCATTGGCGGTAAAGATCACAAAGGGGAATATCACTCTTTGAGATTGTTGTTCGCTTTCCATGTGAACATAAACCTCTATAAATGTGATTAAAAAAAAGTACTTAATGCCTATTGAGTCATGTCCTAGCGAATTTGAAGCCTTAATCTTTGAATTCATAGGCAATATGGCTCAAATATTTCCTTGGATATTTCTTCCTTCTTTCTTTGGTTTTTATTGCCTATTTCAAAATTATTATAAGATAGCCATTTGATAAATATTCGTAAATAAGTGTTTGAGAGGGTGAGACTTCACTTAAACTGGTTCAAACATGTATTTTTGTTGTGTGGTTATTTGAAGTTTGGACTCAGCGTGAGACCTTAGTTCAGCAGAAATCATTTATTATCATCGGATGGTCTGGTGCTCTCTGCTTTCTTCCCAACGGACCATCCGGCGCCCAGTTTCTCGGCATTAATAAGGTTTTTGGAAAAAGGACCGGCGTTACCTCGGATTGCCTCACCGGATCTTCCGGTGCTTGTATCACCTGTAGCAAATTCAGAAGGAAAAGAAATAGTCCAGTGCATGCAAAATTTTCCTCACCGAATCATCCGATGTTCATATTGGATATTTGAGGAAGAAATGGTCTGGTGCTTAGGGTGGTTACTCACTGGACTATTTGGTGTTCAATTTTCAGTTTGGAGCAAATTTGCAAAGGTTCTGTTAAATTGTCTGGTGAACTATCCTGTGCTCACAACTTTCATCATCGGATTATCCGGTGTCTGCTCTTTGCTCATTACACTAATGCAGAAATACATGTGACCAAACTTAAGCGAACATTGACCCAGTATAACTAAGAGGATCTGCAAGGTTATGATTTACTGTAATGAAAATAATAATACAGACCACTAATCATAGATATACTTTTACTAAAATAGCACATCTCTGAATTGCGTTATCATTCCATTCAAACCAAACAAGTATGTTAGGTTTGGAGCTACCATTATATGATTCATCAGCATACCATTTCTCAAACCAAACATTTAGTCTCTGATGGGTTGGGGTCGGCGTACCTCAACAGAGATGGGGGTAGGTGAGAGGATCTAATGGCCCTAGAGGGGGGGGGGTGAATAGGGCTCTAATCAAACCTTAAAACAACTATCGATTTTTAGAACAAGGAGCAACCTTAGCCTAGAAGAAGGAAATACAACTACTCAAGCAAGCTAGAACATGTAGAACAAACATGCAAGCATATAACTTAAGAGTAAATTGAGGAATTAAAACTTGCATGAAAGTAGATGCTAGAAGTAAATTGTGGAATAGAAAGAGATAAGGGAAAGAGGACACCAATTTTTTTTTCTGAGGTATCGAAGAGATGGCACTCTCTCCTAATCCTCGTTGGAGCATCCACACAAGGATATCGCTCCCCCTTGAGTCACCAAGACTCAAGTGCTCACTAGTTAGCCAATCACCACGATTAGCTAGGTGTTGCCAATCACCAAGAGTAACAAGCTAACTAGTTCACTTGATCCCTATAAATCCTAAACAACATCTAGATGCACACTTGCTACTCTTGAAGTACTAATGAAGTCCTTAACCTTCAATTAGGGACTTGGAAATCAACTCAAGTGCTCTCGCTTACTTTTAGATGACACACACAGTAAATGAACTCCTCTGGGTTACAAGAGAGATGAATGAAACCGAGTGAGGGGGTACATATAGGCTAGAGGTTCAAATCTAGCTGTTGCCCAACCACCCACACTTTATGTGAACACCGGATGGTCCGGTGCACACACCATTATACATACCGGACAATTCGGTGAGTAACCTTTTCCAAAAGCTAGTCTGCTAGCTGTCAGTAGTCGTTGCCTGAAAAGCTCCGTGTTCTTCATACCACATCACTTGACAATCCGATGAGTTCATTTCCCATGCACCGAGACACTAGGTCTGAAAATGCTCTGGTGTGTTACATATCTCAACACCAGACCACCCGATGCCTTGAATTCCAATTCCTCTAAAAATTCCAACTTTCTATTAAATGCTCTGGTGTTCATCTTCTCTGAACATCGGACAATCCGGTGTACTTGACTTCAATTTTCCTCAGAAAATATCCCTTATGTTAAATACTCTGGTGCACATATTTACCATCACCAGACAAACTTGTGAGGTCATTCAACTTCTGCTCAGAACAACAATAAGGTCTGGTGAGTAGAAGTCCTTCAGCATTGGACAATCCGGTGAGAACAAAAACTCTGAGGTCCATCCAATTCAATTGACTTTGAGCATTAACTTCTTGACTTCTCACCCATAGGCTTCTTTGAGATGCCTAGTGCTAGATTTTCGTAAGTGTGCATTGAACTAAGTCTAGACTCAACTAGATCAAGCTACAACACTTAGCCCCCCTTTATAATATGGTCAAAAGACGAGAAAGGAACCTATATCTACTCTAAGTGTACTTCATCACTTTGTGACACTTAGAACTAGAAGATCCTTAATTTTGATGCAAATGTCCTTTGATCATCCAATAGAATCTCATGAGGGACCAAGAAAACCCGTACAATCATTATGAACTAATTTTTTGATTCCCTTCAAAACATACGCGTTAGTCACAACGATGCGGTTGTCATTAATCACCGAAACACTTACCTAGGGGTCTAGATGCTACAATCTCCTTTTTTGTGATTAATGACAACACAAATAGGAATATAAAGATATGAATTAAAAAACACTCTATCATATTAGACAATTAACGGCATATAAAAATTAAGTAAGAGAAAGCCTAGCACTAGAACAACCTATCATGCTAGTAGAATAAGAATAAAAAAATGAGCACGAAAGGAAACACAGTGTGATGACAAGCGAAACACATCAATTAAGAGCCAAATAGCTTGTCATTACGTCAACAAACATGAAGAACCAACATTCCGACCCTAGACCACCTAAGCTCCCTAAGACTAAGAACTAGAAAGCTCACTAGCCAATCTACTATCTCTCTCCAACACAAAAGATTCCCCTATCACCTAAACTCTCTACCTCTTTGGCATCTAAGAACCAAAAAGAGTGCACTCCTAAACACCTAAAGCCATAGGAGAGGAGGAAGTCGGTGCTGTTGCTGATGGTCGCACCTCGAACTATGAGTCTAAATCTATATCTGAATCTAACAGCTCAATGGTAGCAGAGTCAAGAACGGGTTGAGGAGGCTGTACTGTCTCTGTAGGGGTCTCTGAAGGTGGAGCTAGGGTGGAGGTGGTAGTCCTGGTCCCCTGAGTAGTCATCTCCTGTAATGCTACATTGAGCTCCTCGAAAGCAGACTGAATGATAGGTGGAGACTGAATGGATGACTGCTGAGATGGTACGACCGGCTGTGGTGAGTCCTCAAAATAAAGAGTGCTAGAAGTCAACGGTGCATTAAGAGAAGGCAAGACTAGCGTCTACATCGTCCCGGGAGGCTGAGAAAAGATACCAGTGCTGAAGATTGTTGACAGGTGAAAAGATGACATGGTGTACCCAAAAGACCAGTGAAACTGCTCGGGAGAGGACTAGGTGCTGGGGCTGGTGCCCGAGGAGCTACTAGTAGCTGAAGGTCTGATGCCTGAAAGAGATAACCAAGACATCCTAATATGAATGTGAACATGCGGTCGTTGTTCTCTTTGTCAGCCTGAAGTGCTGCTAACGTGGCCTATTGCTGCTCCCGCTGGCGTAGCATGTCTGCCTATAACTTGGCCTACTGTTATTGCGTCTGCTGAAGGATAAGAACGAACTTTGACGGAGGTGCAGCAGGGAGCACGGAGGGCGCCATCTCAGGTGCTGAAGTAACTGTAGTCGTAGGAACATCCTAAGAGGATCCTCCATCCTCAGCGTCGTGTGACCTAGCGACCGGTGGGAAATACTCAAGATTCGAAGAATCCAAGTCACTATCACTCAGGTGAAAAGCATGCGGGAACTCTGCCTCAGCCTTTGCAAGGGACTGGTCCTCATCTGCTACTCTCTCTCTCTCTCTCTCTCTCTCTCTCTCTCTCTCTCTCTCTCTCTGTTAGCATCTGGCACCTGCTCCTGAGTGTGGAACATCGCACGCTGACCTCGGCATCTGTCTGAAGGTGCTGTGGGAGCATATACACTAAAGTGCGTGGGAGACTGCTCATAGGCCTAAATAAACTCTGGGAACCTGACTGAATGTGCAAGCAAATGAGATATGAAATGAGTGTACGACTACTGTCTGGCCATGGTCATCTCCTCCGCAATCACATCGTTAATCTCACACATGATCAGGTCAACTACGTCAAAGCGCTGGTGAGTGAGTATAGATAGAATCAACCACTTCTACCAGCTGATGATCACCTCACCATATCCAATCCTCTGGAGTAGGCTATGTCTCAAAGCCATGTATAACTCCTTCGCCTCTGGAATCAGCATGTCTTACACTCGAGGTGATCTTGGAACGAAAGGCTGGTTGAAGATCGTTCAGATCTCATCGTCTATCGAGAACACTCTACCAACAAGAGGATGGTGAGGTGCTTGAGCGTGAGGGTGAACAATCTCATGCAAAGACCGAGAGCTCGCATGAAGACCCAACACCTCTAGAATGTTATTCCTGTAAAGTCTCCAACTCTCTCCTTGGAACATGAACTGTATGAAGTTCCTCTCAGAAGCTATCCAGACCATGGCATAAAAGGCTCTCACCCAATCCTCCATGAATATGCTGACTCTTGATAACAGATCTGCAAGTCCTGGAATGGACTCAAAGTGGGCTCTCATATCAACTCTACCAGCTGCTAGCTCCAAGTAATGCCAGTTGAGCTTCTTATGAATGCTCAAGCTGACTCTCCTCCTGAGATAAGAAGTGTGAAAGCTCACCTAGAGGATCCTCTAGAACCTGGGGTTAACCCCCTCATTACTCTGCAGGGTGAACTACTCTCCGATAGGCACAAAACAGAGCTTCTTGATCCTTGGGGACTTGTTAGTGGTCAAGTCCAATAGACGGATCTCCCCTTGAGGCTGTGACTGCTCTATCTGCTCCTCCTCTTACTCTGGCTGAGGCTCCTATCGAGCCCTCTTCTGACTCTTCTGATCAGACGAAGTCGAACCAAACCCAGCTGCCTGATAGGGTGGATCGACGCAGCGGAGACACCTCTCCTCCTCTAATCTGCAGTGCTCGTTGAGAGATAAGGGCATCGGCAGCTATAATCGCCTGATCCCACTCCTTCTGTTCCTTAGTTTTCTTATTCTTGGGCTGCTCGACATGCTTGCCCTTGTTGTGGCACTCATGACCCATCTAAGATCAATGAAGAAAATATGGATGAGTGAGAGATTTGAATTTTGAAATTTGAATTAAATGTGCCCAAATTTGAACCCTAAACACGATTTTGTGGAGAATTTAGATGAACATGCTAGGGATTCATGCTTGCGACTCTAATTAGGGAACAATTGCATGGAATTTGACTTTTAATTCAGCAATTTGACTCAATTTTGAATGAATTTTAGTGAATTTTGAGCAAAATTGAGTCGAATGGGAGCTAGGGCTACCCAGATTTGAGCAATCTCTGGAGAGGAAGCTCACCACGAAGAAGATGACGATTTGGAGACGGGTGGTGAGCTCCTAGAGGATGCACGTAATGGTCTTGATGTAATTTTAATACTTATAGTTTGAATTAATGTATTAGTGTTTATCGTGACTGAAATATCTGTTTATGGGTGAAATATACGTATATGTGCTTGTTATTTGTGATTGAATTATGAGTGGAATATATGTATATGTGCTTGTTATTTATGTTATTTCTTGGATGAATGGGAACTGAAATAAGCACTAATAATCAGTATTAGTATTGGTTCATAACAAAGAACCGGCACTGATACTGATTATTAGTACCGGTTATATAACAAAGAACCGGCACTAATACTGATTATCAGTGGTTGTTTATAACAAAGAGTCGGCACTGAAACTCATTACCAGTGTCGGTTCAAAAACCGACACTAATAGTCACGGACTATTAGTGCCGAGTAATCAGTGCCGGTTCAAAACTCGCTACTGATAGTATTTTTGAGCCTGCACTGATGACCATTTCTATAGTAGTGAGTCTACTAGGGGCTAGACAGCGTATATATCGTTAAGCTAGATTAAGTAGCTTTATTTGTATATTAATGAAGGATATGAATTACTATGTATTAATGAAAGACATGAATTAATATGTATTTATGAAGGTGTCTTTATTATTGATTTATATTAAATATGTGCTTATTATATGCATGTATTGAGAGAGAGACGGAGAGAGGAGATAGAGGAATGAGAAGGAGAACACTACCGGCTCAAGCCTTGCTGGCAGTGTTAAACACTTTCATTGTCGGTCCCAGGACCAGCAGTGATAGTCCTAGATTATCAGTGTCCATTGCCTATTATCGACTTCAAAATTAGAAATTAGTTTTGGAGCCAACAATGATAACACTTTATGTAGTAGTGTAAGTGGGTTAATTCTAAAATACTCCTCAACACAATAGATCTAACAATGGATGATTTTGTGGTATGTCTTCCTAATTCCATATGTCGTCAGTTCTCACTGAAGATGCCGTTTGCTTATGACGTTTCCTTTTTCTGCGTGGTATGCAGAGACAACCAATATTGTTACTTCTATCCGGACATGTTTAGCTCCCTCGGCTCTTCTTCTTTTTTATGGAGTGAAACTACACGCACAAAAATACTACTATGAATTTCTCTTATATTTTTAGTTCAAATCTGTATTATATATTTTCCTCTAAAAATTAGAAAACTATGTTATCCTTTGGGTTTTAGATGCATTGTAATTATATAGACTCCACGGGCGGCTGTGGCCTATCTTTTTTTTATGGTCAACGGGAGGGAGAGATATCCCCCACCTGATTTTCATTAAAAGTGGACTAGAAATGGATCGAGTAAATTTCACTTTTTACAATGTATTATTGTAGTTGGTATATTTTGAAGTACTTTTAATAAAAACTTCCACTTTAAACCATATATTTTATACTAACCTTTCAATTTGCACTAGGTTTAAGGATTCGACATTTGAGCTCACGTGACGAGCAGTTTCATCCATCTCAGCTCTATGTATTCATCTGGGAGGGTGGAATGCTATTTTCAGACCAAGTTTTTTCCCTCTTGTTTCATTATTTGTTGCATGCTTCCCCTTTGGCATCAAGTTACTAGATCCGCCTTTCCATATGGCGTAGGATGATATCGAGTTATGGTGTTGCCGACCATTAAAATAGTTAACATTCTACATGTAATTTGACCCTTTGATTATTTGTTCGCTATAGCATTGTGGACATAAGCGTCGGTTTGATGGTGAAGTAGATATGGTCGGGGTGGTGCGGCGGTGCAGGTGGTGAATTGAGGAAAGGTGGCGACAAGGTAGATATGGCTAGAGAGGAGCGGCCGTGTTGGTGGCAACTTGAGGTGGCGGTATCCACGAGGAATATAACCAGATGACGAAGTCTATGAGTGGCGGTACTTGAACTCTGAAAGCCAGATATGGAGAGACAGCTCTAACAACTTGAGGCCGAATGGAAAGAAAGCAACGAAGAATGAATCAATAGGAAGAAACTTGGATTGGAAATAATAGTCTACTCTCTCAGTTGAATCCGTGGAGCTTAGTTGGAAGGAACTGCTCGCTATGTGAGTACGGTCAAAGGCCCAATCATTAGATATGGTGCAAACTGAAAGATTATTGTTAAATATGGTTTAAACTGTACTAAGTGCAATAATATATGGTACAAAATGAAATTTGCTCAAATTAGTCTAGCTAGGCAGAGTAGATAGTTTGTTTGGCTTAGCCAAGAGGGGGGAATCACGGGTTGTGATTTAAGGATGGACATTGCTAGCGTCATGACGTCCGATCTGGGCACAGTATCGGACGGTTCCTAACCGTTAGATCAAAGGAGCAAGGTATCCGATCAAAATAATTTTTGTGGACGCCCGCAAGACTAATTAGTGGGATGCGCTTCCAATCTATGCCTCCCCATCTACATTTCTTCATGTTCCCTCCCTCCTCCCTCACGCTCCCAGTCACTCGTCGCTGCCAGATCCAGCGGTCCTAAGCCACGTTTCCTCCGGATACGGTGGTCCTGAGCCACGTAGCCTCCAGATCCGGTGATGCTAGTGCTCCTCTCAAACCACACCGTTATGGAGGACATCATCGTGCCGAACTAGCTCGATGTTGCCATCTGTCATCGTCCTCTTCATTGACCAGGAGCCGGCACTTCTTCTGAAGACACTGCCACTGGATCTCCATGCAACACCACGTTACCATCCACCTTGTAGATTTGGCCACGTACACGTAGCAGAAAACCTGGAGTCAAAAGCCATTCTCATTAGCCGAATCTGAGCTAGGCAATGCAACATCGAAAGTTAATTAATACAACATCAAAAAAGAAACAATGCAACATCGAATAATAATTAGTGCAACATAAAAAAAGAATCATTGCAACATCAAAAGGTATTTACTGCAACATCAAAAAAGAATCGATGCAACATTCTAAATGAAGGATTGCAACATCGTGCAACATTAAAAAAGACAGCTGTAACATCGAAAAGTATTCACAACAACATCAAAAATGAATCAATACAACATTATAAACTAAGGACTTCAACATCATGTACAAAATGAATCGCTGTAACAAATTAAATCGAAGGAATGCAACATTCTTATCACAAAGGGGTATGAGAAGACGACTGCCACAGAAAGGTATTTTGCCATAGAAAGGAGAGGTTGTCGCTGCCACACTCGCTCAAGTGCTCAGAGCAGGAGGAGTCACAGCTGTCGCTGGAGGGGTCACCATTGCCACACTCGTTGAATGGCGCGGACGATGTTGGGGCCATCGAGCTCCCAACCTCACTCCCCCCGCCTCGTCACCCCTAACCCTATGGCTCACCTCGCATTGGGCCACTAGATCCACTACCACAAGCTTGATCCACAAAGCTTGAGCTGGTCCGCCGAACGAGTTAGCCGATAGACATAGTGCTGCTGTCAAATATGAGCCAATCTGAAGAGGGAGAGGGATGAGACGAAAGGAGGGGAGCTGGATCTGGAAGTGGAGCAGTGGCTGAAGGGCGGTGCGGCAGGAGGTCGGATCGAGTGAGGGGAGTGATGGAGGAGGCGAGGCGAAGGCGACCAGAGCAAAGTGACGAGGTGGGATCGTGGGGGGTGACACAATCGGTGTTAGGTGGGCTGAGCTAATTATCGATGATAGATTGCAGGCTAAGCGGGCCGTTTGTTGCGTTGAACAACCCAAACATTATCATTTCCGTTTAAGGATTAGACTAATATGCATGGCCGTGCATGCTATAGTCGGTGTTGACGCACACCCGGATTCGGGAAAAAAGTAACCTTCCTTTCTTTGGCGGTTTCCTAATCCAGAAGCACACCCCGTTAGTAATTAATTAGCTAGGACCACCTAATCAGTCCGCCCCAGCGCGCAAGAGCACGTTCACTTGCGGCCACTCCCAGGCCCACCCCCATATTCACTTGCTGCCACGCTGTTCTCTCCAGTAGTGGATTGAAGCATAATATATTCAATATTGGATCAAGCTACAGATCCAATGATAAACAAATCAAAATGAAATTTTGTCAAATTTCTAATTTTCACCTATAAATGATAGGCAAATCTTCGTAATATCATGAGCAATTTTGAATAAAATCCAAAGGCAAGTTAAAACACATATCGATAAAATGGTTTGAACTATTTACTAGGGCACCCTGTCCTTTTTTTCAATGCTGAATCGACGACCTATGTATAAAAAAAGATTTTTTATTTGAAGAAAAAAATGAATTCTATTCATTTTTATTTTCCAATTATTTAATTAGTTTTCCTTAATGAAATTGAATTATTATAAAAACAAATCATCAATGAACACTTTCTTAGACCAGTCTGTTCCATATTTTCTAGTAAAACTAATACATTTGGGAGGAGCAATTAAATTGTTCAAAAACATATTGTCTATCTGCAAGCAAATCAATACAATTTGGAAAAGCAAGTTGTTGTATACACTTTTATATAATTTGTGAGCAAGTTTTCCAAATTCAAAACCAGTGAGCAAATTCGCTAAAAAAATAGAAGCAATTTATTGTATTTCTAGAAGTAGTTTATTGTATTTTTCTGGGCACATCTACACAATCCGGTAGGCAATTTAAAAACTCACGCCTTCACGCTCCGTTGATGGAGACCCGCTGACCAACAACAATAAGGAGCTCAGATCTGATGAGAAGAAGAAAGGGCACTCATAGAGGTCAAGCGAGACGAGGCGAAGGTCGACTAGCAGCATGAGGTCATCGATGTCCTAGATGTGGTTTTTGTTGAGGTTGAGGTCCTGCAGTGAGGATAGCCCCGCGGCGACACCACCTACGTCATTCCCCACCCCTCCGTCTTCAGCATCATCATCACCTCTGTCACTTCGGTCCACAGTGCCCCAAGACCACGTTGGAGAAGCATGCATGTCCTAAATCATCTAGTTTGGTCCATATGATTAGGGTATTCGAACAGAACATAATAGTATATTTTCGGAATTTTATCTTTTATCTTTTATTTTTTTTAATGATTGAATGACGGAGCTTTTATCCTTCTGTTAAAAAAATTAGAGCGGCTAGTACTTTTCATTTTGTTGCCTGTTTGGCTAGGCTGTATCCAAGCTTCTCAAACAGTAGGCTCTAACAGTTTTGAGGGCAGAAGTCAGACGGAGCTGGAGCCAATCTAGGACAGTAACGAGCCAAGCTCAAGTCACCTGTGTCTACCATCGGCTCAAGGTAACTTAAGTGGAGAGATTTTAAAATATAACACTAAATTCATGTTCTTTTAGGATTTGCCACTCATATCACAATGATTTATGGGGTCACTTTGAGTCATTTTTTTTATTGGCACTTTGAGTCATTGATAAGTGGGATAGAGTGGCAAATACTAAAAGGTACCTGAATTTACTGTTATATTTTGAAATCTAGAAAGTTGGTTTTTGAGCTTAGAGCTAGTATCGAGCTCAACTCAACCAAAGGTCAAACGGGCTCGAGGAAGCTTGACAACATACTTTATTGTAAAAAACTTTCTATAAAAGATCGATCAATGTTAGATATTAGTACTAAAAAGTTAAGGAACTGCGATAAAAGGAGAAAAAATGTAATTCAGAAAGATGTAAATCAAACCTTAACTACTCTATTCGAGCTCGAGCTTTTTAGACTAGCGAGCTTAGATCCAAGCTCAAGCTCTCTTGTTTGAAGCCCGAGCCTGCCGAGCATGAGTAGCTCAGAAGCTTCAAACTCTTTTTACTGCCCTGCGTACAGCTCACATGCAATAAATTGCCGAATGGTCCTTCCTTTCTTTTTTTTGCGGAAACAATGGTCCTCCCATTTTATCGAGTGAGAATTCGATGGGTGTAAAACACCGGCATATAGGCATGGAGCTCTTATTTTTGTTATTTAAGGAATCTTCTTCGCCTAGTGCTAACATCACGTTTGTTCGGCCAAGGAGGACTTAGTTCTTATGGCATGTCTCACGCGGAGGATGTCATGGAACAGCGCATGCAAGGGAAGCCATGCACCTACCTGTCACTCAACTTGCAGGTCCATGAAATATCTATTATTCCTAGGTAAGAAAGAGCTCAAGGACTGCAGTGTCTTAAAAGAAAATGCCTAATCCGCCGCACATTTTTCGGGGTCAGAAACAAGTGGAGATCGAAACGAACCAACGTTTGAGCCGATATGGGGTTTCATAAAGCTGGTGGCCGAGCTTGTTGACGGCTGACCAGACCTGAGCGGTGTGATGCGTGCATACTGCCAGACGACAGCGAAGCGGTTGGACTAGCTGGAGGACGAGAGGACGAGATCGACGCGCCGAGTTTGGCAGATCTGAGAAATTCCATCTCTGCTAATCTGGGATGCAGGCAGGCACGGTAGGGCTGGACCGATCGATCAGCTGGATGAGCGAGCGCGGGAAGCTGCAGAAATTTGACCGGCTGGACCTCTATTTTGGTACGGACGCACACACCTCGTGTGTGTGATCCTCCTTGTTGCTTTCGAGCTAACCGTCTACGAGCCTATACTACTTTGCGCGGACCTTTGTACATTCGTCTCAGAATGGGCACTTTCGACATGAGCAGACCACGTAGTGACGTAGAGGTCCCCTTCATTGATCTCAAAATGGGCCGAAGGCATGGGTATCGACCTTGCAGCAAGGCCTCCATGGTTGATATCCGAGACGACGGAAGCCCATGCGATCCATCTCGCCCTCGGCCAGCAGTGGTGGCCCAGCACGCGCACCGACGAGGCAACGACACCGGCCCTCGCGAACTCGTACAAGTTTCAGGCTGCGCGCCCGGTGCGCCACCTGCTGTGTGGCGTCTCGCAGGAGCAGGCGCAGCCGTCCCCGCGGGTACATTCTGAGAGCCGATTCCTAGAACTAGCATACGTTTATTTGGATTTTTATAAGCTATTATTTTTTAAAAAATCTGCTGCTAATAGAAGCAAGTAAAAAACTGCTTCCGATTTTTTATAATAAATATTGATTTTGTTTCTCAGGAACCAAACTAGCAAAAACAAGCTATTTATTTGAACTCCTTCTGCCTTTTAAAAAGCAGAAACTCAAATAAATAGACCTATAGATTAGTTTGTTTTAGCTTTGGTTTCTAAGGTCATAATACAAAATTAACAGTTAAAACAAGCAAAATCTATTTGTAACTCATCATCAGCAATAAAATAGCTACGATTCAAGAGTACGATTCAATAATATGATAACCTGTATCTCTCGATCATTCCACCAAAATATAAAGCCCATGACTTAAAGCAGACGATTGGCTCGTATTTCACATTTGAAATCTTATACTCATTAAATAGAAAATCTTACAACACTCATGCCCCATCTAAAAACCGCACAAATTTCATAGAATTTTAGAGGATATTTCACTTCGAAATTGCTGTGAAATTCTCGCTTTCAAACAAGGCACTAATTATTTAACGGTAGCTATTGGGCGGATCCCAGTTCCAATGTGAAAGGTTCACTTTGTACCGCACGTCCTCTATATAGCAACGGCGCATAAACCCCTCATGAAGACCCCAACCATCACTCACTCTCCGGCTCTTGCTCCAGTTACTCTCTCCACAGCTATCTCCACTACACGCAAGAGCTAGCTGCCACACAAGGACACGATGCCACCCTTACCCAGGAGACCCAAGCATCTCCTTGTCCTCCTCATTGTCACATTCTCTAGCGCCGCCGCCGCCGCCTCCGACGAGGCTAACACGGTCCCCTTCTACCCCACGGCGGAGGCCGCCGCTGCCGCGCACTGCGAAGGCACGCTGTACCGGGAGCTCTGCCTGTCCACGCTCGCCGACATCCCGGACCTGCACAAGAAGCCCCTCCCGGACGTCATCTGCGCCTCGGTCAACCGCACAGAGGACGTCGTCACGGCCATTGCCTCCAACTGCTCCTCTTACCTCAATGACAGGTCCCTCACCCTCACCGCGCGGGACCGCCTGGCCATCACCGACTGCATAGAGCTCTTCTCCACCACCATGGACGAGCTCCGGGCCACCACCGCCGACCTCGAATCCCCTGCCGCCACCTCCAACGGCTCGGCCCCTCTGGGCACCAGGCGCGCCACCATGGACCACGTCATGACGGTGCTCTCGGCGGGCATCACGAACCAGTACACCTGCCTCGACGGCTTCAAGTACCAGAACGGCAGCAGTGTGCGGCGCTACATTGAGCCCACCGTCCACCACGTCTCCCACATGGTCAGCAACTCGCTCGCCATGGCCAAGAAGCTGCCCGGCGCCAGACCCAGCGCGTCCACGCCGTCGCCGTCCTCGTCGTCGACGGCGGAGCAGGCGGAGACGGAGACTGTGGCGCGTCAACCGTTCATGGGGTACGGGCAGATGGTGAAGGGGTTCCCGAGGTGGGTGCGGCCCGGGGACCGGCGGCTGCTGCAGGCCCCGGCGGCGAGCGTGACCCCCGACGCGGTGGTGGCGAAGGACGGGAGCGGGAACTACACGACGGTGTCGGCGGCCGTGGCGGCGGCGCCGACCAACTCGGCGAAGCGGTACGTGATCTACATCAAGGCCGGGGCGTACCTGGAGAACGTGGAGGTGGGGAAGAAACAGAAGAACCTGATGTTCGTCGGCGACGGCATCGGCAAGACCGTCATCAAGGCCAGCCGCAACGTCGCCGACGGCTCCACCACCTTCCGCTCCGCCACAGTCGGTAAGTACGCTTGGGACACCCCTGCTTAATGTGCATTCTGATTGCTCGCATTGCCACTTCACATCAAATCAATCGCTCGAAGCAGTACAAATCATTGCGGACAACGAGAACATCTCCTGTCCCTTTTGTTAGTTAAAATCAGAGTCACATTGTCCGAGGGGAAAAGCAGTTCTCAACCTGTGATCCTAGTCGATCGCTAGCTGAGTTGGCGGAATCGATTAGCCTCGCCTTTGTCGGATGATCACATATCACATAGCTAGTCGGCGTGTCCTGCATTAATCAATCTGGTTGACGGTGAAACTCTAGTGTTTCGAGAATAGTAAGTAGAGTTGGGAGAAGAAGTGCACAGGACCAACCAGGCACAATTAAGCGCGCGCACTGTGGTAGCAGATGGGATGCAGATTGCCATGGTTATCCATTCCTATCCACCAGATCAGCTGTTGCTCAATATGCTTTCTTCCTGTAGGAATTTACTCACACCAACTAGCTAGCTCGCTAGGACATGCATGTGGTCCTCTGCGCACATCCGCGAACCACCTCCCAAGACCTAAAGGCTCAGATTAATCTCGATCAACGCCTGCTTTTACCTTACGTTTTGGATTTTAAAACTTTAACTATCTTCTTTTAAAATAATTACTTTGGAAACATGCCGATCACACGTGTACATTTTGCCCTGAAAGATACTTTCGTAATCTCGTAAATTCATCAAATTCTACAAATATATTATACTTCATCCCATCATGAATATAAGTCGTTTATGACACGATGCAGTCTACAAAGTGAAACTTTGACCATCAATTTTTATAAAATTATATTATATTAAATAGAAAGAGTTATATATTACAAAATTATTTTTCATGATGAATTTAATAATATCGTACTTATGTTGTAAATCTATGTAGATTTTTAATTATTGATGATCAAAGCTAAAACTGTTTGACTTAAAAAGAAACCTAACTTGTATTTGTGGTCGGAGGAAGTAATAGAAAATAGCGGTCAAAACTTTGAGTGTTTTTGACCGGAGAGAGTACTACATAGGAAAGAATACGTCAGAAATGTGTGTCCGTGCTCCATAAGACAATACATTTACGGAAAGTACAAATAATCACAATGCAGGCCTCTGAGCATTAACTCATACCCATATAAATACTGGACCATTTGAATTTGAAATAAATTCATTTTACTCCCTCGAACTATCATGTTTGTCCGAATAACCTCTGAAAAAGTCTAGCTAAGTGTATACTCCAGGTTGTCTATATGTATTATTTTCTTCGGTTATAAATACTTGTTCTTTTGATTAAAATTCGATTAAATTTTTAAAACCTTGACCGTAAATAACTTCTAAAATATTTAGTTTAAAATATAAAAATAACACATGTAGATTTTTATTGAAAAATACTCTCATAATATTATATTTTTATTAGATATTATAACTATATTTTAATAGAAAATAATGGTCACAGTTATACATAGAATATCGTAAAAAATCAAAAGTGATAAATACTTATAATCGGATAGAATAGTTCTTTAAATTATTTATTTATAATATCTAGAGTACCAAGTGAAAGGACGCGTTTTGTCCATGTATGCATGTAGCACGTAAGTATGTCCATGTTGGCACGGCATTTCCCGGGTTGTCTTTAAGCTAAACTGTGCCCGGCGCCACACATGATCTATTCTAGCCGTTGTGCTGCTGTGCCCTCCTCTCTAAGTAAAACACTCGGTCGATCTGGCAGCTTCCTTCACGATTTGTTCAACACGCTTCTGACCAGTACTGTCAGTTGGCACCATACTGTGTACAAGATTTGCTTGCCCGTTGGTGCTGCGCGGGCGCCGTGCGATCCAGATCACTCGGCATATATGTCGCGGCCGGACCATGGACGTATGCACTCGGCTGGTGGTGGTCGGTAGGGGTCGATGGATCACAGGTCGCCGGCCGCGCGCTACAGCCCAAATCGTCCGAGGCGTCCGTGATCCGAGGGCCTCTGCCTCCTTCTCAGTGTCGGTGTCACAACGCAGTCGTCTGAATGCATGCCTGCCTGGCTATCCGATCCAAACTTAAAGATCACCAGTGCATGCACTACCTGATCAAGAGCAACATAAAGAGCTCGACATGCCATGTGTCGTGTTAGATGGATCTATCGGTGGATAGGATAGTCGAGCTGGTCCGGATGAGTGCCGGCGCCACCAGCGGGGGCAGTGAGCTAGCTCTTTCCGGTAAAGGCATGCCAGGCCGGTAACCATCCACGCACGGGCACGCACGCAGGTTGATGGATCTTGATCGATTTGACCTAGCTGACTTATCAAACAGAGTTTACGGGAGAACAAAAATGGCGAATGCATGCATCAGTGTGTTTAGTTAGAGCCTAACCTGCTGGACACTCTAGCTCCTGTGTGCTTGGCTCCAAATCGAGAGACCGTGTTGTGCATGCATGGCGAGCAGCTAGCGGATGGAAAACACATGTCGACCCCTTATTCCCAGCTGGGGACAGAGAAATCTAGCTGGCCAATTATGCCTTCCTTCCGGCCGGCCCGGTACCAGCACCTCTATCACTATAGCTTGTACAAATGGGGGTGACCCTGGTACAATCTAATGCGCCCTGCTGCCATCACTCACCAACCACCGCTAGTCCTACAATAGGTTACAAGATCTATCTTGCTCGATCATATACCTGTGCAGTGCTTGAATAACAGAGTTTATTAGTCTATATATACTACTACTACATGTTACTGCATGCAGCAGGTAAATAATACTTATCAAAGACTTAATTAGATGTACAAATTGGGATTTAACTATGCTAGTTTGGAGTGCATGCCGCCGAAAGGACAGGCGCCCGTGACTTGTTATTCCTTGCAACGTCAGCATGTGCGCTTGCACCGACAGTTACAGTTCGGAACGTGCGTAAGCATGTGTTCACTTTTTATTTTAGAGCCACGAATCCATGACCATAGACACTATAACCGCTAATAGTGTGGCATCCAACTAGGACGGGCCCTTAGTTTGGCCGTGGCAGCGCCGTGGACGTACTTGGCCGCCAATGCGGTCTGCTTTTTTTAATAAAGTAAGTTTTATTTCAATATCTAATAACTTTCAGCATCTACACAAATAGGTACGTGTGGCTTTTGTTAGATACACGACCTTAGCTCAATATATTTAAAAACGAATTCTAAATAAATCATAAAGGCCTAACTATATAGAGATGAAGATGTATCATTTAGTCATATCTTACTAGTGGAAGTCAAGGAAGACCAACTTATAAGGAATTATATTCTTCACTTACTTAGCATGTGTGGATGAGAAGACTAAGAAAACATATATTTTCTTTATGTCATCTTCGTTGTCGTATGTTGCATCATCATCACAGGATCTCTATATCTCATATTGTTATTGAGTACGCTATGATCCATAATATATTAGAGAGCTTATCAGAAAGCTTATTGGACCTTGTCGAAAAAATTATCAGAGCTTATTAGAAAGATTATCAGACCTTGTCGGAAAGCTCGGCAAAACTCGTTAACTGCATATGTTTCTGTTCATATTATATTTAAAAATTAAATTGAATCAAATTAAATCCAAAATTACATATTTTTTTCTAACAGCTTTTACAAAAAGAAAAAACAAGTAGAAAAAGCAGAAACTCAAGCAGTGCCGAACCTCAAACAAAACCTCCAGCTCGATACCATCCTATGTTAAAGACAATGAAATGGATACTTGCTGCAATGTCCATATATCTTCCATTGCAGGTTGAGAGAATGTCCTCTTTTATATACATATATATATACATACATATATATATATATATATCAACTCACACGTATCATGGCCAAAAATCTTAGCCATCCTCGCGTCTCACTACTACAAAACACCACATATGTAGTACCTTATCAATACCGGTTCGATAATAATCGGCACTGAAGACATATCAGTGCCAGTTCTTAAACTATCGTGCATGAACAACAGCTGAGAAGATAAGAATCGGTACTGATAGTGACTGTATTAGTGCCGGTTTTAGACATAAACTGGCACTAATACATCAGTGCTGGTTCTAGCCACGATGAGATGTACAACTTTATAGTTGAAAACTTTTTAATTTGAGGTCATTTAAATGCCCAAATAATTATAATAAAGTTGTAAAAGTGGTCGATGACAGCTCACATTAAAAAATTTCATAACTTTTTCACACGAAGTCGGATGGAGAAAACTTTATATGAAAATTGTAGCTCTTGACGAGATCTACAACTTTGTGGTTGATCATTTTTTTTTACTTGAGATCATTTAGATATCCAAATAGCTATTCAAACTTTCGGTCAGAAGATGTCAAATGGATTTATTTTGTTACTACTATACTCACGAACGGATGATAGCTGAGATGGTTAGAGGGGTCATACGTACGCACAGGCTGTGAGGTTTTAAGTTTGAGTCTTTGGGGCTGCATACGAGCGAATATCACGTGACTTTGCAAATATTGGGTGTGGTCGGATGGCAACCTTTGATTGGGTGCATCTGATCGTGAAAAAAATTTGAACGATTATCAACAGACACTGATAGTCACTGACTATTAATACTAAATAATTAATGTCGGTTTAAAACTCATCACTGATGATGATTTTAAACCGATACTGATTTGGTAATTTAGTGTAGTGTCTGCTGCCTTGCGCGTCCGCATCCTTACGTCCTGCCTGCATGTGAACGCAGCTTCCCATGCTGCGTGCCCGTCCATCGATCTGTCCTCTTCGCCATTCTGGCTGCTAATTGCTGAAAATTTTAGATGGAGGATTATATATGCTTTTGGATCCTCTCGCGTTCCTAAGATGTGTCGCCGATTTTTTTTAAATTTTTGTGAGATAGTGTCACCGCAACTAATAAAGTTAAAATGGAATGCATGTACTAGATCAAGAACTAAGGTCCAACAAACACGGCATACGTGCGGCCAAAGGCCACTGATTGATTCCCATTGACAAACTAACCTTGCGCCATGCATCTATGCACCATATATATTTTGGTTTTAAGCAGCAGCGAGCACAGTTTAATTCTGACTGAAATATATGGTGCAGTAGGCCCTGAAAATTTCGCATTTTTATGGTCAAATCAAATTCATAGTTCTTTTGGAGGAAAATCAAATTTCAGATACGTAACACAAAGCAAAAACGGGCCAGGGTCCAGTGTTAGATAAACTGGGTTAGATTTATCTACTGGATCAAGACAAAGCAAAACTAAAGAAATCCGATCAATTCGGCCAGTGCTCGTCATTGCCTAACCCTGCGGCCGAACGAATAAACCTGTCAGGCTGCAGCCCATTACGATCTCACAATTCAGTCCATAAACCTGTTTGCTTGATCGAAAGAATTTTGTTTCTTTTTTTCTTATTTGCTTTCTATACTTGTATAAAATGCACAAATTATAGTAGGACTAAACGATCTATCTGTTATTCACTAAATTGATTAAACGATCATCGTATAATCTATTTATCTTTCTTAAATTATCTTTCATATCTACACATCTAATATTTATCTTTCGTACATTTTAAAAATATATTCAATATCTTATTATTTATTTTTATATCTAGATATCCAATATTTACCTTACATACATTATTACACATGTGCAATTACTAACTCTTATAAACAAGAGACGACAAATGCGAGAACACCTGACGAATTCTTCTTCTATATCTGCGTGGTGATGCCGCAGCTGTTGTGGGCAACAACTTCTTGGCGCGCGACCTGACGATCGAGAACTCGGCGGGCCCGTCGAAGCACCAGGCGGTGGCGCTCCGCGTGGGCGCGGACCTGTCGGCGTTCTACCGGTGCAGCTTTGTGGGCTACCAGGACACGCTCTACGTGCACTCCCTCCGCCAGTTCTTCCGCGACTGCGACGTTTACGGCACCATCGACTTCATCTTCGGCAACGCCGCCGTCGTGCTCCAGGGCTGCAACCTCTACGCTCGCAAGCCGCTGCCGAATCAGAGCAACGTCTTCACGGCGCAGGGGCGGGAGGACCCCAACCAGAACACGGGCATCTCCATCCAGAAATGCAAGGTGGCCGCGGCGTCCGACCTCGTCGGCTCCGAGTCCTCGACCAAGACGTACCTGGGCCGGCCGTGGAAGCTGTACTCGCGCACGGTGTTCATGCAGTCGCAGCTGGACTCGCTGATCGACCCGGCCGGGTGGCTGGAGTGGAACGGCAACTTCGCGCTCGACACGCTCTACTACGGCGAGTACATGAACAGGGGCCCCGGCGCCGGCACCTCGGGGCGGGTCAAGTGGAAGGGGTACCACGTCATCACCAGCTCCGCCGAGGCCAGCGCGTTCACCGTCGGCTCGTTCATCGACGGCGACGTGTGGCTCGCCGGCACGTCCATCCCCTACACCACCGGATTGTGAGCGATCGATTCACGACGAGTTCCATAGCGAGATGCATGTCAATAAAATGGGGTGGAATTCATAAGCCGAAGCTAGCATCGATTGGATTACTGTGTTACTGTTGATTCTTTCGTTTTGGGGCTCAGATTGTACCATCTGTATACGCGTGTGCATGATCCGGTATATTAATGCTTGTCCAATGAACGTACGTACTCCGTATCAGTATTTACATGTAAAATCAGGTGTACCTTTTTCTCCTCTTTTTTAAGAGTTGTGATGATTCCGTGATTGGTGAATGACGTAAGGCTGGCGAGATCTCATGTGCGAAGCCATTGAGATTGAGCCAACAATGAAATGAATCGGGTGCATGCTGCTGCGGCTGCGGCGAAGGCCAAGTGTGCAGCCACGGGCGTTGCCGCGTGCCTCTATCGGTGTATCATTCGCTGTAGCGGCGGCGTCCACATGGCACGTGCCTGTAGTGGCTTCTCTCGACGCGCAGCTGTGCGATGATCAGTCTAACCAACGCGACATGCATGAACACGAAGGCTGGAGCTAGATAACGGCCCGAGGTAAATAAATTCGGACGGTGATTGTGTTTTTCTTCAATTTATGAACAACACTAGGATCGCATACATTGGCAGGTAAACAAAAGGGAGAGTCTATTTGTTGACGTTCGAAATTGGTATATTATGATAAATTTTGGTTATAAAAAATTTAGCAGGTCGGAATATTCGGTCATAGGTTAGAACTTTTGGATTTTTTTACACCGGATACATCGGTGTTTAGGAATTTGTTTTCATTAAAGTTTTGTCGGAACATCTAGATCTGAGTCGAACTTTCGGTTAAATGTTTTTGTCCAACCCAAGAGCCCCATTCCGAAATGAATCGGATATTCTGCCCATATTAGAACTTTCGATGTTAAAACTGGAACATCCGATTAATAATTTTTGGCCGAACCTGAAAACCTTGTTCCAGAATGAAACCGGACATTCCGGCCATATCGGTACTCCGGTCTAAAGCAAATTCGAGTTTTAGAAAAGAGACCGAGTCAGATTTGAATAAGAGTTTTGATAGATTCTGACTTAAAACGGGTAAAGACTATCCCTCCCTATAAATATATAGGGGCATGGCCGATTGATGGCGACAAACATCCAATTGAATCAAATCAATTTTATTATATTTTCATTTTTACTTTCTTCTTTGTTCTAGCTCTTTTTGCCAACCTTAATTGCTTCTCATTCTTGATCTCGACGACTAAGAACAAACCGCGAGCTATCTATGCTCTGACGGAGTCCCTCTCGAGCGTGGTTGACGATGAAGGCTCAACAGCGCAGTGCCACGATGACGGTGCTGCCCACTGAGTACCCAAATTGGAACTTCCAGTCGGCTGACCAGAACTTCCAATCCTTTCAGGAAAGTTTCGGTTCAACTTGCACATAAGGTGCTCAGTGTTTGGCATGACATCTTTTTACATCAACACTATTATCTTAATATTTGAGGGGAAAAAAGAACCACCACATTCATTTTCAAGACCACAAAATTATCACATTAATAAAGAAAAGATCTAGACCACTCATTGTTATGAACATCTAAAAGTCTAGATTAAACCAAAGAATCCATATCAAATACGATTAATAAATAGGAAAATTAAGAATTAAAATATATGAAAAATTAACAGTTCGATTTCATACGGTTTGAGAAGCCAAACATCTTGAAAAAAACTTAAAACTTGAATTATTATAAAATCAAATTAAATTATTAAATAGAATCCATGAAAAATACAATTAATCAATGGCTAAAATTCATAATAAAAATAAAAAAATTAAAAATTTTACTAAGATAATAGATTAAGAAGCATCATGCAGTTCAAATTCGTCGCATCAAGTAGGCAGTAGGCAAGGGACAACATAGAGGCAAGACAAATATATTCTGATTTTTATGGGATATTACACCAGATGCATAATTATGACGGTTGATCAAAATGTATATAAATTGAACCAATACATGTATATAATTCATGTAAAATTTTAGAGCATAAATAATTTTCTCTTCCAATAATATAATTTTTTATCTCTTCTTCTAATTTTATATGATTTGTAACTAAATATACTAACCTCATAAAAAAACTAAAAAGACTAATTTTTAATCAAAAGTTATCATAACAAATATTGCAGCAAGGCCAATCATGCTATCTGCATGAGCCACCTTACTAGTTAAAAAAATAGATGAAGTGGCTGACGATGAGTATACAGACTATATAGGATTATCATGCATAAAATAAAGTTATGCCCTGTGCGCTACAAAAGGATTTAGACCATGTGGGAAGATGTATGTTCCTCAGCTTACCCCAAAGGTAGATGAGGATCCTCGAAACTCGGACGGCTAGGTGAGACCTTGAGGATCCTCTATGCCCAATGCTCTGAACCACTTATTGGTGATCTACTGTCATTTGCCGTGCTGCGCTGAACAACAAATGTGAAAGGATGAAGAATGCGTATCTTCAGTTGCGCTTATGATTATTTCGTTTGCTTCTCGCCTATTCCACTACTAATGAAACACACTTTCTTATCTCTCTATCACTGCTGATTCAAAGCTTCAACAGTTAGATCAATTATTGATCCCTTTGAATAGGCAATGATAAGTTTACGGTATAAAAAGAAATGATCTCCCATGTTTAAGATCGAGCAAAATACAAAGAGCAGCTCTATTTTTACTGAATGGCAACTATTTTTGTGATGTTGTGCTTGGAGGCTTCCAAATTAGGAGAAATACACATGCTGTAAGTGCTTCAAGGTTAGTAAATTAGTGATTTAATGGCGATAAACTTTTTAGGACCTAGAGCTCCAATTGAGCTCTAATGTAGGGAATAAATTACAATTATATCTCGTTGTAGATGTGTGTGGATTGCGTAGATCAAAATCTAGCTCCAATCAAAGGTTTAGATGATCTAGTTCACATATATAGCTTTTATTAAAATTGTGATTTTTTATGTACATTTTTTTATTAAATCGATGAATTTTCTCGAGTCATTTCATAGAAAAATGGTTGAATAGATATTTCATAGTTCTGAGATGTGTGTCCATTAATAAATAATAATGTAAAATTCTATGGATTGCACCTCCAACTGCTTGACGCAAGCGGTCATTGCAACATCTAGTAGACAGCTCCTTCGACCTAGGCCAAGTGACAGAAGGAGATGAGCTCTCAAACATGGACCAATCAAGGCGTGTGGTAATCCATCAGTAGATGAATGCATCTGATATTGTATGCTTGCTGAAATTAATTTACTCTAGATTTTGAAAGATTGTATGTTTATTAATTCAAGGGGTTTAAAATAATTAATATAATATTATGATAACCATAAAATTATAGATAGACCAAAGATGGAAGTAGGATGAAGACCGTTGTTGTCGAGACCAGTTTAAGGATCAAACTAGTCTCATCTATGTGTTAAGCCTATGAATTAATATCAATACATTGTTACTTCATTGATGATAATCATTACAAAGTCTCATCTATGTGTTGAGCCTATGAATTAATATCAATACATTGTTACTTCATTGATGATAATCATTACAATATCCATATCTTAATCGATTAAATCATTTTAGAATAATCCATCATCAGCGAACTCTTCAATACCTTCTCCAACTGAGTGTTTGCTGATAGCAAGAGTGAGCACTTGTTGTACTCAGCAAGTTATAGAAAAATAATATAAATATAAAGGCTTAACAATGATATGGCAATATGACTCTTTTGCATAAACAACATTTAAGTAAAAGCATTTGAAAAACAGTAAATAATTAAGTAATGACTGTAAATATCCAACTACCTCAAGATTACAATCATCCTGACTTAACCAACCTCCCAACACCTCAACCAAGGTCTCTAACACCAAAGTTGAACAACACCTCAATCATAGATCCCACCACCATGATTAACCAAACTAACAAAACCATAAAGTTCCAATCATGTAAAAATTTTCTTGCCACTCTTAACCTTGAGTACAACTGATTAACTAATTTTATACTCTGTAGAGGTTGCACACTTTATCCACAAGACATGATCATACTCTTTTGCCAGTATCGGTCAGCATCTTACACACTTCTGAGGTGTGTGCTAAGTTGACCACTTCAAGCCTGTACAATGCCCCTCTCCGCATGTGCATATTGTTAAGATTTCACCGCCATGTGAATACATCTCAACAATGGAAGTCCCCTCCTGCGTCAATGGAACACCCAAAACCATACCATGGCTACAAGGATGACAAGGGAAATATAGGGTAAAGCCTAACTCTGGGAATTCCCAATAAATTATTAGCATGCATATTTGTAAAATAAAATATTTTAAAAACTAGGATAAATATGTTCAAGAAAAAACTTGCCTTTATTGTACTCACTTGGGTCTTCAAAGTGTTGATCATGCAGTCCTTCTAGCTCATCCGGAATGTTGATGTCTACTAAAAAATAAGCAAAAAGATAACACATAAACACCAACATCTAAAAAGAATCAAATATCACATAACAAACATCATCACACACAAGATCATGATTTTTCGAACAATCCGATAAAAAAGTAGGTTAAAATAGAGCTACAGTTAACAAGTTAGGGCTTCTGAAAGATTAAAATAGGACAAAAGGTTATATACAGATGAAATTATATTGCAAGAAATTTTCTAGAATTTTTTTAGAGCCATATATAATTTTTTGGGACTTTCTAAGATTTTTTTTGGATTTTTATATCATTTATTTGAATTATAAAACTATTAAAAAGAATTAAATAAACCTCCAAAACAATATTAAAATTATTTTCCTAATTATTCCTATTTTCTAGATTATTTTTATACTAGAAAACTAATTATTGTGTAATATACAGAGTTTATGACATCAACAAACAGAGATAATTAGAAAAGAAATAAAAAAAAGTTAACCGGGCATGACATGTAAGCATGGTTGGCTGACGCGACATTGCCACACAAGCAAAAATGTTGACATGGCTTGCTGGCTTGTCCTCTGACGTGTCTTAATAGTGTTAGCGACCGGCGATGAGGGTGTCATTATGCTCATTAAATCACGCGAGTCCAATCTAGATCTAACGGCCAAGATCTAAAGTTGCGAAGGGGTATTCGACCTTCTAATCTAAACCATAGACGAACGATCAGATGGTTCGTAGTGTACCTCAATGAACTCTGATTGGAGTGCGGCAGTGCAATGTCGGAGTGCAGTCGAAGTCGCGTTCCTGTTCAAGACCTTTGATAGTGAGTGGCGGAAAACGATGCTGAGCTCACGAGGAACTCATTTTGCTAACACGTCATTAACGAGAAGCAGCGCAGAGAACTGGCGACGGTGAGAGGCAGCTGCTGCTATCTGAGCTCGGCAGTGAGGGTCCCTGGCAGCAGATTTGCCTCGGTTCTTTAGGGAAAAGCTACGGTGTGTCGAGATGAAGGGCTATGGGGCTCATATTTATACCCACTAGGTGAGAGAGTTTGAGATCGATGCAAATTAGGGTTCGGTGGAGTTCGACGTCCTTATTCCAATCCAAGCTCAATCTCCCTCAGTTTATCTCTATCTCAACTTGGTTTTGAGGGCTTTTGCGAGTCCATGTGCAACACGATGACATCCTTCTAGAAGCCTTCATACTTGTGATCCTCGACATATTTGTTCCGTTTGGGTTTTGGACCAGAAAAATAGAGATAGGAGAGGGGATGTGGGAGGAGGAAGATGGCACGCGGGGCTCGACTATCAGGGCTCGACACGAGAGGGAGATGAGCCGAGTGTAGTTGGGTCGGTCGGCCAGGTAGGGGAGACAAAGGAGAAGAGGGAGGGCAATGGGCCGGAAGGAGAGGGAGATAGGGAAAGGGTTTCAACGGGTTTGGTCCTGATTTCCTTTTCTCCTTTTCTAATTCTTTTTTATTTTTTCGATCCCTTTTCTTTATTTCTCTTGTATAAATACTTGACATATACATATACACTATATACACCTTATATATATATATATATTTGCATTAGCTTAGTCTAATGCAAATATATATATATATATATTCATATATACGCATACACACATATACATGTATGCATACATATGTGCATAGCTGCACTTAAGGTTTATTTAGTTTTTGCAAGACTTCTCATTTTCTTTATAAAAGTTTCTATTTTCCTTGATTTTAGAAATTGAGCTATTACAGTTGTGGCCCAGAGTCCTTTAGTGGTGTGACTTCTTTTCTAAGCACTACCGCGACATAAAAGAGAGTTAAGCTGGTGGAGTATATATGATGCACATGCGTTGATTACAAGAATGATAAGCAGTTTTTTACTATAGAGCAAATCTGTGTACACTTGCTTTGACAGGGTTTCAAATCTGGTATACCTGTTGGATTGAGCACGATAAAAATGATCATATTGTAAATGAAGGGCAACACATATTTGAAGAAGACAAAGATAACGATATGCCGGTTGACAAAAACAAAGATGTGCTGATTGTCGAGGACACGTTAGTCAATAATGACGAAGATGATCTAGATCAAATGTTGTGCAATAGGGAGGAGAACTTAGCTAGTGAAAGACAATGTAAGACAATGTCAAAAGTTCGAATATATGGTACAGGAGAAGAACACACCATTGTTCCTGGGCTTTAAGGATAAGCACAATAAATTGTATACAGTGCTGGCACTGTTTTACTTGAAGGCAAGCAATGGTTGGTTAGATATGAGTTTCACAGAGTTGTTATGTTTATTGGGGTCGGAGGAGGGGTGTGCTTTCAGAGAGGAATGTGTTGTCTAAAACTATGTACCAAGCCAAGCAACTGAAATAGATTTCGCGGAAAACCAGCTATATCCGATCTTGGTTGGCCTTTCACCCCGTGCCACAAGTTATGTGCCCATTGAGATTGAAAGTACAAAAAATACATGCATGTCCAACCAACTGCAAACTGTATCGCAAAGAGTTTGCATAATTGGTGACTTAGATATCTCGGTATTTCCTAGTAAAAGTAAAAAGTAAAATATGACTAAAACTTTAACTGATTCACGTTCTTGTATATCCTTATTATTTCAAATTTGATGTAAAATTATGTATCAGGATTAGGGTTCAATTTATTGTGGTTACCAGACGATTTGATCCGCACCGTATTCATAAACTAAACGTTTACCGACCAAACTTAAATTAAAAATTCAAAAAAATAAAAATTTAATGAAATTTGATCGGTTTCTACCGAATTACTATGTTGTTACCACAATTACCGCCGGTGGGTGGTATTCAGGGTACAAACGCATTTGTGAACCTTGATGAGGATAATAACTTGATGTGTATGGATGAATGATACTTGTTAATGAGGATGATATGTGATTGTGTATACGGATCATTTGTGAATGAAGTGTGTTGAGATGAAACTATTTGTGTATGTGAGTGATCTGTGATATATGTGTGAGAATGAACTATTATATATATTAGTTTTTGTTTCAAGGTGATATTAAAAGTAGGAATGATCAGGTCATCACTTTGTATATATCACATCAAGAATCGGCAGTGATACTCTGAGTATCACTGTCAGCTATAGCTCTGAACCAACAGTGATGAGGATTATCATTGTCAGTTACTAAGCTAGCAGTGGTAGTCCATACTATCACTGTCGACTCGAAAATTGATAGTAAAGCCAGTTACAAGCCGACGGTGAAGGGTTTTTTGCTACGGTGTTAGTATGTAAGAAAACGACTTCTGCAAGATGAAGGGAGGGAAAGTCATTGCAACATTGGTCGTGTGCGCCCTCAATGCCATCTGCACCATCATCTACTGCTGCTCCTCACGTCTTGTTCAATTCTTGAAGCTTTGGTAGCCTTTGTTCCCTGTTTGGATAGATTTTTTCTCAAGTTTTTTCTAAAAAAAGTCAGAAGCTATCTAGATGGTTGGCTTCTGGTTTTGGTTTCTGTTGGCTTATGACTAGCTGAGGAAGTGATTATGATTGAGATGAACTAAAAGTTAAGAGGCAGATTCTAACTGAATTTTCTAGCTTTTGAATATACTAAGAAACTAAAAATTTATTATAAAAACTAACAACTAAAATTTAACAGTCACAACTATTTTCTAAACTAGCCAGAAGCTCCGAAGCATAGCCTATTTAAACGGGCCCGTTGTCTGGAAATGAGACGATTCGACTGAATGGACAATGCTAAGGCCATTTGTCCCCCACTGACGGGAATGCATGCATCGATCCAAGCATGCTGCCGTGCTGCGATCAGGGTTCAATTCCGCGTCACCGGCGAGCCGAAGCATCAAAACCGCGCGCAGGATCGAATGCTAGCTACACCATCTGTTCTCTCTTGCGCAGTTGTTTTTCTTCACGTCGTCTCGTGCCCACGATCACGAACACAAATTTTCAGAGCACTAGGAATTTGGGGGCCCGGGACGTGCGCCGCCTCGCCAACATGCTGCATGCACTACGCGGGCAGTGTTCCGATCGCGGTCATGATGCCACGTTCCCAGTCCTACCAGGCACGCGCACAGACATGGATCGATCCAAGCATCCGACTTGTAATTCCGGACACGAACAGGCCATGACCATGACTGAAAAACCATGGTCGGCTGGTCGCCCGGTACATGCGTAGCCCATGAACTGACTCGGGACTCGGTGCCTCGGTGTCCTTAAGCACGATCCGGTCGGGCACACCGTTTTCCTTTGACGGACGCAGCGGTGCTCATGCTGGCATGCTGCTCTCCTCCCTAAGCTTTCTCTGCGATGCGTGGTACACCGTAAACAATTATATCTAGAGTAGAGTGTTAATTTATTTTTATAGTTGTTTAATGTATCCGTCTATAATTGAAGGTCTGTAGAATGAAAAATTTTCATAGACGTAAAAAAGATCATATGTGAAAATCTATTATCATAGACGGTTTTTTAACCGCCTGTGAAAATAGGTTTTCACATACGATTCTTTATATGGACTGTCTGTGAAAAATTTATTTCTATAGGCGATCCCTTAAGCAAATCGCATGTGATAATCGGTCCTCGAATCGATATTTTTTTAATCCGAAAAAAGCAAAAAAAAATTTATGACTGATCAGGCACCCCGCGGTCGCGAAGTCACAAGTCAAGCATTTTTTCGCGCGAAATACGTGGTTTCTGTCACTCGACCTCGAAACCTCTCAGCTCGCACGAACCTTCCTCACCATCCCACCACAGAACTACTACTAACTTTATTAGCATATGTAATTCTTTTGATATCTTCAATCCGAAATTTAAATAATTATTTAGGTATCTAAATAACTTCAAATGAAAAAAAATTTAACTAAAAAGTTGTAGATCTCGTCGAGAACTATAATTTTCATATAAAATTTGTTCTCATATGATTTCGTATGAAAAAGTTATAAATTTTTTAAGATAAATTACCACCTATTTTCACAGACGTTTCACCTAATTAACCGCCTATAAAAATAAACATTAATTATTATAGCCGATTCATATAAGGAACCGCCTGTAGAAATAGGTGACAGTTTATCTTAAAAAATTCATATTTTTTTCATATAAAGTCGGATGAGAATAAACTCTATATAAAAATTATAGATCTCGACGAAATCTACAACTTTGTAGTTGATTTTTTTTTCATTTGAAATAATTCAGATATGTAAATAATCGTTTGAAACTTAAAACAATTATTTGGATATCTAAATGATTTCAAATAAAAAAATGTCAACTACAAGGTTGTAGATCTCGTCGAGGGCTACAATTTTCATATAGAGTTTTTCCTCATCCGACTTGATATAAAAAAGTTATAAATTTTGTAATAAATGGTTATTTTTATAGGCAGTTTATATAAATAACCGCATGTGGAAATGACTATTTTCTCAGACGGTTTCTTATGTGAACCAGCTGTGATAATCATTCATTATCATAGACGGTTCACATAAGAAACCGTCTGTAAAATTTTCACAGACGATCCGTATCCGCAGGAGGCTCCCACTAACTATTTAGGTTTTTTTTAAATGAATCGATTGTGAAAAAGTATCTTAAATGTCTGAAAAAATAATTTTTTATAATGATAACTAGGACGACGAAATGGATATTCCAAGCTAGTCTACAGATACGAACGCATTGGCATTGCTACGCACGCCCTGTTGGTCACCATTTGAAAGATTAGCGCCCAAGGAAAAAAGAATTACAAAATTTTAAAAAAATTTAGATCCTGTTGAAAGCTTTGCATCCTTACCAAATTTATCTCTTTCTTTATTTTGTCCCCTATTTATTTGGTTTTTCACTCATGTGCCTAAAGAGACCCTAACTAGTTAAGCGTCGAATCGCGTTCTTCCGGCACTAGATAGCTAAAGGATGTCAGCACGTCACCTATCAGTATGCTGAGGAATCAGTATTATCCCAACCCCAAATTCTGCAGGGGAATCAGTCCAACTGTACCGCTGGCTTGGAGGCGCTGATGCTCTTCACACCAGCCCAGTAAACAGGAAGACCCATCTCATCTTTCTCACCCATATTGGATTATAAAAAGTTGACTGGTAGAAATTGAGAATCTAAAAATTGATGGTTGTTTATCTATATTCTAGGTGGGTTGAATTACTGTTTGTGCATGTCAAAAATCTATAATGCTCTCAACTGTTCTAGCATGTGCCTTGTTTACCATTTTGTGATACATTTCTCATTCGATTGAAATTGTAGCATGTTTCTAAAATATGAAATATATAATTAAATAGCAAAAGATACATCATTCATACAAACTTGAATTTTTATCTATACAAATATTCTCCTAAAAATAATTTACTCTCTCATAGCAAACAAAACTTTAATAAGGTTATCACGAAAGACATTAATGTCTCTCTTCATCTCCTAATTCACCATTACCACCACTCCCTTGAGATGAAGATGCTTCGAGCATTGTCATGTAGTTTTCATCTTGAGCACACATATCAAAATCTTCATCACGCATACCACTATCTCGAATAAAATTATGAAGAGTCATACATACCAATATTATTCTTGCTTGCTTTAGCATAAGATAACTTGGTGAATCTAATAAAATTCTCCACTTCATCTTAACAACACCAAATGAACGCTCAATCACATTACAAAGAGATAAATATAAATAATTGAATACCTCCTTCTTGCCACTAGGATGTGGGCCTTATCAAAACTCTGGTAAATAGTATTTCATCCCTTTGTATGGAGCTAGAAAACTCAATTGATTATGATAGTCCGAGTCAATAAGATATAATTTTTCTAGAAAATAACGTACGACATGAGAAATAGCTTCGATATTGAAACAAGCGAGATAACATCAAGGGAATATGTGACTATACCATGTGGAGGAAATGGAAACTTATCGACATGTTTATGTAAAGTATCATTGAACACCCTCATATCATGTACCGATCCAGGTCATCCTGCAACAATGAAAGTGAATCTCACGTCAAAGTCACATACGGCCAACACTCAACACATTTTGAGTGTAATATCCATGAAGTCCCACATGTTGAACCAACTTTGCTAAAGGCACAATGATAGGAATATGAGTATCATCTATTGCACCTATGCAGTTATTGAAATATCATACAAAACGAGCACCTTAAAGTCTTGAATGCACCGTCGTGAATTCTGGATCACCTGGTTTGACAAGATCTTTTGAGAGGAGATATATATTACCCAATACTTCATTAACTTTCCTACTAATTGTTCCTTTTGACCTCTCAAACCAGTTTGCAACTTGCTTAAATGACTAAAGAGCACAAATAGTCCATAAAAACATTCCTAAATCTTCAATAGAGCTCATCTTGCAAGTTGACTTCAAGCCATAAGATGACACCAACAAATTATGTAGTCTATCAAAAAGTGGCCTACTCATCCAAAATATGTCATAGTAAGATGATGAAACATTAATGGTAATCATAACTCATTCATGACCGGATACAACAGGTTAGTTCAAGAAAGTGTCAACATAGTACACACCAAATGCGAATGATATGCTCCATATTGTTCAAGCACATTAAGTTAGTTGCATGCAACGTCAAATGCTTCATCCTCATCATCACATCCATATGTGTTCGTCTACAAAAAAACTAGCAATAGGTTACACACAATGTCAAATATAAGTTGTTGTCAAACATAAATTTAGGCAAATTATTACATAGCCATTGTTAAACATAGGTTCAAGCACAATAAATTGACACAAGCTAATATAGATGACTACTAGTAGCCTTCATTCTTGCACCACATCTTCAACCAAGTGAGCCTTCCTTCCTTGGTGGTTATGATACGGAACACATCACGATTTTCAGTTTTGACAAAGAGTTGATTAGCCATGAAATGCTTCACACTTTCTTATGTTGTCCCGCAATTCACCGATAAGGCCATCACTTCCTTAATGGACTCAAACTTCATTTCACCATGTATCACCTTACTGGCTACAACACTATTGGACTACAAAGTATCCCAAATACTCTTCATTATCTTCATCATATGATTCTTTACTTTCTTCTTTGGGCTCGTAGCATTGCTACTGCTACCTCTCTTCAATTGATTATTACCTTTTGATTGCCCTCCTCACGACTAATTTCTACCCCTTCTTCACCTGCCCCTTCTCCAATTCCTTCTCCAAGAACATAAGAAGAAGAACAATCCACTGCAGTAACATCAAACATGATCTGAAGTTCGTCTAGGCAATCTAGTGGGTCATGCTTGAGCTTTCTCCATTCTGAATGATTTAGAAAACATTAGAAGATAATATTAGGTTCACCTTATCTACAATACATATATCGTAAATAATGGACATTATTAAAAAATAAGTACCTTTGTGTTCTCTTTCCAATAAGTGTTACTTGTCATCGACGTTCTTTTAGTATTGTCTCATCCAAAACCAGTATCTTTGTTAAGTCTTAGCCAAAAGCTATACAAACCCTAAGTGTATCCTATCCGGTCTGCAGTTGCGTTCTAGAGTGATGCAACCCTATGCTTAATAAGAACTTCTCAGCTATATTCTTATAGCCTCTAATCATAATTACAATAGGTCTATTTTCAACTCTTATTTTCTCAACACATAGTTTTATAAAATATTGCATTGTTGCAGGTAATCTAATCGACTTTGTCAAACTCATCCATCTATTTGATACAATAAATGCCTTAGTTGAATTGATAATATAAAGATTTGAATAATACTGAATAATAAACGCCTCACGGTATCTAGGATCCCATAGGCAACATGATCATACGAAAGCAACCAATGAAATGAGGACTTGGTAGTCTAACAAGAAAATGTTTTATATCAGGATAGGACCCATTCACCTATTTTCACATATTTGAATAATTAATGCATTGTCACCGGATATGCACCCTTTCATCATTGATCAATGTCAACTGTATATATACACTATCTCTAGATGGCACCTACTTTTTTACCGAGAAACCATTGCAATTTAACCCAAAACAATAACAGCACACTGACTGTTCCATCCAAATAAGCAATATAGCAAACATCCAGTGCATACCACACGGACTGGTTGGGATTGAAAAATCGTAAACTTTATGCACAAAATATATATGTGTTCATGCCATTTTTTTTCTCTGAGATTTGTCGATGCCATTTTTTTTACTGTGGGAGGGCCCTGTACATGGCCCTGCCGCCATGCCAGGGATGTCAGGCTGCACAGGCATGTTGGACATTGTAGCCACGCCGTTGCTGGAGAAGTAGCACACCGTGTCGCCTGCGAAGGAGCCCGTGTCGTCGCCTTAGAACAAGGCTGTCGCAGTACCTGGGAACTGCGCCGTGCCGCGAAATGCTTCGAGCAAGGGAGATGAGCCAGGCGAGGGAGAGCCGCCATCAACGGGGAAGTAGGTACCGCCATCGCCGGGGAACGAGGATGGCGCCGTGCCTCAAAACAAGGCCACCGTCGCGCCTGGGAACAACTTTGTGCCGTGAGTGGCTGCAGGCAAGGGAGACGTGCCGGGCAGGCCATCCTGATAGGAGAGGGCATTGTCGAACTTGTCGGTGGTGGCGGCGTCGAACTCGTCTATGGCGGTGGCACTAGGGTTTGACGATTGGGAGGTGCGTTGGAGCGTGAGGTGTTGGGGGGGGGGGGTCCAGGCGTGGATGGATTCGAGTCTAGGGACGTGTGGGTAGGGGGTAACGAAGGAGCATTGGTGGGTAATTCCACCTCAATGTTAATGGATAGTTTGATCTTTTTGCAAATCAAAAGTTAAGTGAAATCGGCGGACAATGGATTGTGGAATTGCTACAATCTAAAGGATAGGTTGTTAAAAGGTGAGTTCAAAAGCTGTCTCCACAATCCGAAGTTGAAATAAACTGGACCTTAAAAATACCAGTACAATTTTTAATATACACACACTCATACCATCATATATACACATAAACGACGTCTACTAAAGATCGAAGATATGAAACTTTAAAATTGATGAAGTTATCATAAACATCTCATTATCAATGGATATTGTTTATCATTGAAAGAAAATTTTGTCTTATTAAGATATGAAAGGAGCAAACTTGAGATATAATCTAAGCGAGGTGAGGCCGGTGGTATCATCCAAGGCAAGGCCAGCTGAAAAAAGAAAAAGTGCTTACCTTGCGGGCTTAATGGCCGGTGGTGTTGGCTGCACGGTTCCCTCGTCTGCTGGGTGATGGCTGCGGCGGGTTTAGCTACTTGAGCTAGCGTGCTGCGTGCGTACGTCTTCCCATTCCTGAGCATGTCCGGCCCTGTTTTCCGTTAACCAAATTTGCCTTGAAAAACTGAAACTTGACCATACTCGGCAATTGCTTCCTCGGCTGCCACAACGCGCGCAGATGAATTTTTGGATGAAAGCTCGAAACTCATACTACCCCGTCACGCAGTGAAGGGAGGCGTCCTATCGCATGGTTTCATGCGCCGAAATGAGCTTAAAAAATTCTGCACTGCTACCCTACTGATGATACCATTTGCCTGAAGTGCCTCCTTCGCTGGCGCTCGCCATGCCCATGTGAAGGAGCTCAGTTCTCGGGGCACGCAGCCATGGCAGAGAAAAGTAATAGCTGTTCCAAAGCCGAAAAAGAAACGACAATAAATATACGGAGAAAAAACAGTCTCGCGTCTTTAAAAGCGGCGCTGCAGTGGCCAATATAATGGCAGGGGAGGAGGCAGTGACTGAGCTAGAGAGAGCCAAGAGCTGAGGAGGCAGTGTGCGGCCGGTCCAGTACTCCAGTAGGCGAACAAGTTCTGCTCCAATGGCCATGGCTCGTCTCCGCTGCCTCTTCGTCGTCTTCATCCTCCTCGCGGCCGCCCTGCAGCTTCCCGGCGACGCCATTGCCTCTTTTGGGCACCACGGCCTCGCCGCGCACGACTATAGGGACGCGCTCACCAAGTCCATCCTCTTCTTCGAGGGCCAGCGGTCCGGCAAGCTTCCGCCGTCGCAGCGCGTGTCATGGCGCAGAGACTCCGGCCTCTCAGACGGCTCCTCCGCCAAGGCAAGACCGCAGGAGCAACCGAGAAACAACACCTCTGCGCACCCTGCACTGTACTGTTCCTGACGTGGTTCTTGCTGTGTTCCACAGGTGGACCTGGTGGGAGGGTACCACGACGCCGGGGACAACGTCAAGTTCGGGTTCCCGATGGCGTTTAGCATGACGATGCTGGCGTGGAGCGTGGTGGAGTTCGGCGGGCTCATGAAGGGCGAGCAGCAGCACGCCAGGGACGCCGTCCGCTGGGGCGCCGACTACCTGCTCAAGGCCACGGCGCACCCGGACACCGTCTACGTCCAGGCAAGTGCCACATTGCCACTCTCGCAGTCTCACTCATCAGCGCCTGCTGCTTGCTTCGCTTGGCTTCTAGGTTCTTGAGAAGCGAGCTTCGTCCATCCATGGGACGACGACGAGTAGTAGTTACCCATGTGCAATACATGGTTTTAGAACTGGTGTCAACATGTCGCGCTTGTGTTGTGCGTTCTCCGGTCAGCGTTTGTCCCTTCCCATCTAACTCATGCTTAGATATTCTCAAGAGTAAGAATGTTGTAGGGATGGTCACTGTTCACCACGAAGTACGAGCACGGCACAAAGCTGCCCCTTCTTTTATGCAAACCAAGCCTCCGTACTTGAAAAGTTCACACCATGTGGACCAAGGTTGCGAGCAAGCACTGTGGTCTGTGGTGGGCCATTTGCTTCCTAGTTCGCACAATGTGTGTGCCGATCGAGCTGATCTCTTGTCGCTCTCTCGTCATCGTAGGTCGGTGACGCCACCAAGGACCACGCGTGCTGGGAGCGGCCGGAGGACATGGACACCCCACGGACCGTGTACAAGGTGGACCCAAGCATCCCCGGCTCCGAAGTCGCCGCGGAGACGGCCGCCGCGCTCGCCGCCGCCTCCCTCGTCTTCCGCAAGTCAGACCCGGCATACGCCAGCCGCCTCCTCGCCAGGGCCAAGAGGGTAGAAGAACAACACCCATTTCCTCCTCTGTTCCATTGATCTCCTCCTCTGTTTTAATCGGTGCTCTGCTTTGACATAATGACCTCTGTGTGTTTGTTCAGGTGTTCGAGTTCGCAGACAAGCACAGGGGCTCGTACAGCAGCGGGCTCGCGCCGTACGTCTGCCCGTACTACTGCTCCTACTCCGGCTACCAGGACGAGCTGCTCTGGGGCGCGGCGTGGCTGCACCGCGCCACCAAGAGCCCGACGTACCTGAGCTACATCCAGGTGAACGGGCAGCTCCTGGGCGCCGACGAGCAGGACAACACGTTCGGGTGGGACAACAAGCACGCCGGGGCCCGGATCCTCATCTCCAAGTCGTTTCTGGTGCAGCGCGTGTCGGCGCTGCACGAGTACAAGGGCCACGCCGACAGCTTCATCTGTTCCATGGTGCCGGGGACCACCACGGACCAGACGCAGTACACCCGGGGCGGCCTGCTGTTCAAGCTCAGCGACAGCAACGCGCAGTACGTGACCTCCAGCGCCTTCCTCCTGCTCACCTACGCCAAGTACCTCGCCTTCGCGCGGCAGACCGTCACCTGCGGCAGCGCCACCGTCACGCCGCAGCGGCTCCGCGCCATCGCCAGGCGGCAGGTGGACTACCTGCTGGGCAGCAACCCGATGGGGATGTCGTACATGGTCGGGTACGGCGCCAAGTACCCGCGCCGGATCCACCACCGCGCGTCGTCGCTGCCGTCCGTGGCCGCGCACCCAGGGAGGATCGGGTGCTCGCAGGGGTTCACGGCGCTCTACGCCGGCGGGGCCAACCCGAACGTGCTCGTGGGCGCCGTCGTCGGAGGCCCCGACCTCCAGGACCAGTTCCCCGACCAGCGCAACGACCACGAGCACTCGGAGCCGGCCACCTACATCAACGCGCCGCTCGTCGGCGCGCTCGCGTACCTCGCGCACTCCTACGGCCAGCTCTAGCTTGGACACCATGGATCATCGAAGTCACTGGATTGTTAGTGGTACTGCTATTATTGTCGTCGTCTTATTTGATTAGTCCATGGATTACAGGGGAGTTAATTGTGATTTGAGGACCCCCAGTGCAAGCAAAAGCAAGGGCACGAGCGGGTCTTAATTTATTATCGCTAGGTGTTAAGTACGCCGAAGATTGGCTTCGTGACGCCGCTGGCGCACGGATGCATCGGGTCCGGGGGCAGAACGTGCTCCAAGTGTACTAGCACTATCGTTGCAACTCGCAACTCAACTTATCCAATTGGATGAAGTTTCCATGATACGAGTAGTAGTTCTAATCCATCCAGATTTAAGTATTCCTTATTGTTGTTGCATCAAGCGTCTTAGGCACATTGAGATCAAGACTGGAAAGTTGTTCTTCAATTCCCTGTTGAGGAATCGAGGAATTTTCTGTACAATGCAGCTAGCATGGAGTAACGGCATGCCGTTTCGTCTGAGATGGTGTTCCAGGCCACACCACTCACCGATCATTGAACAGGCCTAGTGCAAAGCGTAACCCCGTCATCTTATCGAGTGCAAGTATGGAGCAGCGACTGTCTCGTTTAAAGATGTTCAAATGAGTCGTACTTACTGGGTTGGCTCAGGCACGGCATGAGGCTACGGGTTGTGCTTGGACTAAGCGCACGGCACGACGGACCGGCACGAGCACGGCCCATCTTAGGTCAGCACAGCCTGGCACGATCCGGCCCGGCATGCATATACCTGGTTATTTTCTATTTTTTACATATATTTTTAATTTTATAGCTATTTTTTATATTTTTATCTATTTTTTATATATTTTTTAATTTTGTGGTTATTTTTTTATATTTTCGAACTGACTGTGCCAATGAGCCACCCATGGCACCGTGCCCACCGGATCAAAATCGTGCCCGGGCCGGCCTAGCCTGGCACGGTCACTGACGGGTCATGCCGTGGGCCGAGGGGAGGCACGCGGGCCAGCACGACACGGCCCGTTACAGTAGATGGGCCGTTCGGGCCTTGCCGTAGCCGGACCCATGCTGAGTTGGCCCGAATGGTCTATTTAGCCATCTTTGGTCTCGTTGGCCTTGGTTCGTCAGGATTGGAGACGCACACACGACACGAGTCTTTGGCCTATTTGGTATAGTTTCTATCGGTGAATTCTGAAGGATTTTATAAAAATTATACCAAACACTAAAATTTTGTAGTAGATTATTAATAAGTATATTCTGAGATTAAACTGTATAATTTGAAAAGTGAAAAAAAAATCATAGAATTCTCTGAAAAGCTGATTAAGTAGAAACAAGAACTGTGCCAAACATCCTTCGGTACGTTGAACTGAGCTGGAGCAGTGACTCGGTGTCACTGGTTGGTAGGTGTCCTTGGGCCTCGCGTGACCCACATGCGGATGACTCACCGTACCCAACTGTAACTAACTGCCCAACCGTAAAATGCAATAAATGTGAACATATTTAAATAGATCGTATCTACTTACGCTGACCGAAACATGATACTGTAGGTATGATATAGATACGTCATAGTTCGAGTCAAGACGAATCATGCGTGCTTGGTTAGAGCGCGTGGTGCCGAATCGTGCCATCCGGCTGAGTCGGGTTGGTACAGGCACAGTCCAACTAGGTACGATTCGACCTGGTTCGTTTGGATCTAACTATTTTTTATTTTTTATTTTCTATATTTTTTAATTTTTAGTTATTTTTATCTATTTTTTATATTTTTATCATATATTTTTATCTATTTCTTATATTTTTTTAAATTTTTTAGTTATTTTTTTATTTTATCGGGCCGGTTGTGCCGAGGAGTCACCCGTGTGCCATTTAGTCACTCGTGCCTGTCGTGCTCGTCGTGCTCATCATGCCTATCATGCCCGTTGAGCCGATCATGCCGTCGAGTCACAATCGTGCCCAGACCAGCTCGGTCCGGTACGGTGACCAAAGGACCGTGACATGGGCCGACACGACACGATCCGTTATAATAGTCGGACCGGCTCGGTGCCCGTTATAGTAGCTGGATCGTTCGGACTGTACCGAACCAGCCTGTGTCGGACCGACTCGAGTGACCCATTTAACCATCTCTAACACCGCCTATAGAATTTCTATCTCACTACTTCTTAGGGGATCTCATTTCTTTTTATGGGAGGTCTTTATCTAGAGTTTGCCTGGGACTCGGATGAGGTAGGAATGAAGAATATGCACAATGTAGAATTCGATATGCAAAATACAACTATGTTGTGCTTTGGTGACAAATAATAATAATAAAGAATCTCAAGGAAATATTTCGTTTCGAAATAGTAATCTCATGCCAAGCTACCCCACGGCTCTCCTAAAAGCATTGCATGCTAGATTTAGTCCTTTGCAATATGAAAATGTAATGTTGCCACTGAGGTCAGAGTAGATACCTGCATTATTTGGTTAATTACGCCCTCGATTTTGCAGCATTTTAGTGAACTTTGCGTTTCTATTTCGTGGTGGATTTAGCGCCGCGTCACATGGTATTAGACCATTTTCAATACCTACTCTAAAATTCTATCCTCTAAAACACTATTACAACATCCTTTATCACTCTTACAATATCTCTCATTCCATCCATCTCCAGCAGAAACTCTATATCTCATCCACTATCTTCTCTCATATATTAAATTGTTTTTTTTTCCAACCGCCGTATCAGTATTGTTTTTTCATATATTCATTGCAACGGCTATTGAATCGCGCAGTTGAAATTTATGGGACGTTTATTAAATTTATTTTCTCGAAAATAAATTTATTTTTTTCAAGGGACATGTAGCAAGCTTGTATTGACAGATCCATCCACTTGTTGATCCAAAATCATCTCTGGCTTTTGTATAATCTTTTCCAGTTTGCATATAATAAGCTTGAAGGTCGAAACACTTTCCTGACAGCATAAGATCTCCAGCTTGCTACATTCTAGTTTTGCTTCAGTTGTTTTACAATTCAATAATTACTTGTCATGCTAAGTAGCTTATACATGCCAATTGCAATCACTAACATTGAGTGCTCTGGTTCTGGGTAGGTTTTATGCTGCAGAAGTACTTCTGGCTCTAGAGTATCTACACATGTTGGGAGTTGTTTACAGGGATCTGAAACCAGAAAATGTTCTACTGTGTGATGATGGCCACATAATGCTTTCAGATTTTGATCTCTCCTGAGATGTGCAGTCTCACCTACACTTACCAAATCCACATCACACAACAGATTTCATAAATTGTTCTGTGCATAACCGAATTCACAAATTGTTCACATCACACGATCGATAAAGTGGTAGCAATCAGATTCATACACGAAGTAGCACATAACGGACATGACGAGGACATAAACGGTTCACGTCACACAACCAAATTCACAAACAAGATCACAAATTAGACTGATGGACCAGAGGTGACGCACCTAGCTGCAATAATGCTCTGCCTAAAGCTCTTGTAGTAGGCCTACTGGTCCTCATCCATTTAAGAAAGTCCATATTCATAATGCACATCTCCTTCTCTACCTTGTCCAATTGCATATCGTCCTCCTCGAGTTTGAGCCTCTGTCTCTCCACATCCATCATCTCAATAAACCTCTTAACCCTATCCTTCTCAATCCTCTCTTTCATGACCAACTGCCGATCAAATATCTCCTTTACGAGAGCAGAAGCTAAGTTTGAGGAGGAAGAACTACGGACAAACTCCTTCGAGCGAGTGCGCTCAGGTGGCCATTCCAGACAGCTGCTTGGCTCCGGCCTCCGGCCTTAAACAAAACCACTCCAGACTGGCAGCAGTTTATCGGCTCTCGATCCATCGGCATCTAACTTGATCTTGTCTGGAATGGTATGTTTGTCCTTGATCTTGTGTTTCCTACTGCTACATCTACAAAATGGACAGGATTTAAGTTACCAGGAAGGCAGCATGGCCCTACGTGCCTATCGGCACTTGAGCAAATGGGTTTCTAGCTGCCTAGCCCTGTTCCATTGGATTGCTGTGTCTGTGCTGAGCAAGCCACATACACCAAGTGTGATTGGATCAGGCTTGCGCAGCTACAGGACGTGCGGCAAGGGATGCGTACTGTGACTTTTTACAAAAATGGTAATGAAGTTTATAGGACCTGTTATAAAAAAATTCTTTCATCTATGATGATACGTGTTTATTTATTTTCTACTTTTTAATTAAGCCATTAAATTATAGAGTGAAAAGCTTTGATCCTGATCCTCTGCCATCTGGTTGTAGGCCGTGGCACGTGACGAACTGACGAATCCGAGGCGTGAGTTGCACCACTTCACATCTCTGAGTTACACTACAGAGCCACTGGGGCCGAGCGGGAAATGCAGTACAGTATGTAGGAGGCTAGGAGCCACCGATTGGACAACGAAAGCTTCAGCTACGTGCAACGAGATGATGCAATGCAACTGTCACTTGCGACTTGTACGTACGCAAGTTCCACTCCACTTTACTGATAGAGTATCATTTTTGGCTCTGTAGTTACTTATGCTACAAGGATGGAGAAATTCCGTACCATACCACTGGTCACTGGACGCCCATCTAAACCAATATATGTGGTTTAGATTTATATTTTCTGGCTTTTTTAAGCAACATACATTTTAAAGACTTGATGCAGCAAACTGTGTGACCTAACTCAACAATTTGCAAGAATAGGTTCAACAATTTCTATCTGCATTTTTAAACAAAATATATGAATTGTTAAAAAGTAGATTAGAATTGGTAATTTTTTTGTAAAAGGTCCAAATTCATTAAATACGAATATTATTTTGTTGCATCAATTGTAACCAATGTCATGGCTCAAACAATTTTTAAAATAGACAAAAGGTTTTACATCACACGTTTGAAGTTAATTTGAAGAATAATCTTAATACTCTAAATGCCATCGCATTTACTCCCAGCCAGGGCATCCACGTCGGCAAAAGGTGTCCGCGCCATCGAATCCGAGCACGAGCGAGCAGATGACAGCCGCCCCATCTGCAGCTCGCCGCCTCCTCGCTCGGCTCCTTCCAGAGCTCGCCCCGCCAGACCTAAATGCCATCCTGCATCTCACGCTTCAAGAGCTCCATCCGGCCAACCGCCGCCCCAACCGTGAACCACTCTTTCTCCCCGCTGCCCGCCTCCACGTCCTCGTCGACATCCTTCCTCCCCTCCGATCCGCGTCTCCATCCGGCCTTGGAGGTAGGCTCCCCCCACGCCTACCCCCGCCCCCGCGCCCATACGACTGTGGATCTAGAACGCCGCGAACACCGGTGGAGAAAAAAATCTCAATGTTCATCTGATCCTTTTTCCTGCGGATTTGGGGAATCGGCGGCGGTCGTGAACAACTGGAATCGCAAGTATATCCACCGTTCTTGATTTGTGAGAAAATTATATTTCCCTTTGGTTTCTTTTGGGCGATATCTTTGTGGTTTCTTGAGGGCACTAGGCGGACTAGATACATTGCGGATGTCTTCCTGAGATTAGCTTTAGAGCGCATGCATCTTTGTGTTGATTGTGATCGATTTTCTGGGGAGAATTGCTTCCTTCCTTGTAGCCTTGTGCATTGCTATTGTTGTTCTTTCTCTTTTCTTTTTAATTTTTGATATAATTTTCCTCTACTTTTCTTCTGTTGCTCTATCTTTTCGCTCTCGTTTGATCAAAATCTTTATGTCTGATTATCATAGAAATATGAATTGATGTAAAGAACTAAAGAAGATGATTTCTTCTATAAAAATGTAGCTTAATGTTGCTATGCTGTGTAGCATTACATTCAGGGATCATGTTGCATAAGTAATTCTTTGGCCAGCATATGCAGGTACCCGTATCGTCCCGGCCTGATTTATCTTATGACATTAATGGAGCCCAAGAGTGGGAGCTGTATCCATCTTCTTGCATTGCTGCAGAGGTCATCGACTACACACCAATTTCCGTAGAAGGCAATGATCAAAATAGAGACTTGACAGTCTCGCTGAATACCATTCTCCCTGCTGATCTCTTGGAGAAAGTCATCTCCTTGTTACCTGTTGTGAGTGTCATAAGATCTGGATCAGTCTACTGGTCGAGGACGATGTGCTTGCCGATGGGGAGGCCCTTTGTTGCAGTTCCCTTTCTTGCAGGACGACGGTAGCATGCTCAGCGCATCCCGCCCTGCTCTTCTTGTGGCTGAATCTTCGAGTGTGCTCAGTGCATCCCAGCGTGCCCTGAGTGTGCTCTCTCTCTCTCTTCTGTCACCGTTGCTGCATCCTCCCTCCCCTGCCGGAACGTCTGATATGATAATCCCATGTTTCAGGTTGAATCTTCTTTGATTCTTTATTGAACTAATGTTCTTTGTTTTTATCGAAGAGATTGTTGTTATTGAACTAATGTAGGTGTCTGGGACTCATTGTTTGCGTTGGTTGAACTAACATATTAATCTGCATAGTTGTGGCATATCAAGTATGGTCATGGGAACCATGCTACCATTGTGTAGCTCACACCTAGAAAATTATGCTGCAATGGTATGTGATAATCTGTTCAAATGTGAACTTCATTGGTAGAGCAGGGACCTTAGCTAGCATATCTCGCAGAGTGCACACATTGTGTGTTATGCTTATCTTTCATACAAAGCCTAATGTGAAATAATGCCTCTCTTTATGCACTGGTACTCTTACTTGTATTCCTATTTGTGAATTATGTTGTATTGGTGGCTTCAAGTGTCTATGGATTGTTCTGTTTTGAAATATTTTTAATAAAAATAGATAAGGAAATATGTATCGAGATAATGGAACATCACTTTGTACTGATTTTTAGGTTTCTGATTGCAGGATCATGTGAGGACCAGTACTTACAGAAATGCTATCATGCATCACCAAGATCTAATCTCAGGCAAGGTAAGAGTCATCTATCAATTCATATGTTTTTTGGACTAAATGATATTCTTGGCAAGATAGATTTTTCTGTTCTGCTCACTTCACTCTTGCGATTTGTCAATGACAATTTTCAGGTTGTTTTGGATGTGAACTGTGGCACTGGTGTTCTTTCCATATTTTGTGCTTTTGCTGGTGTTCCGTTTAAGGAAACTAAATATGTGGCAATGACAAACACCATCAGCACCCATGTTTACTCTTTTTGTGTTTTGAAGAGTATTTCTATTTGTTACAGAGAAATTTGACTTTATCTTTTGTTAGAACACATGTAGTATTTTGTTTAATACTAAGAGTTCTCTTTTTCATGAGTGCTGTAAATTGTTCTTAAGTTTTCTATATATTGTGATTTATTTCCTGATTCAAATGAAAGATTTTCCTTTTTCATTCATTTATAATTCATCTCCTTGAATGAGTTTATTATGTTTTCAGGTTTATGCAATCGATGCAAGTGATATTGCATTGCAGGTAGATCCTTCTGACTCCCTCTACTCCCTTCCAAATGTGGCCATTCTACAATCATATTTTGCTGAGCTGCAGTAATTTTTGCTGCACTGATATATTAACTTACATAATCAAATTGGAGAATAAACCTTTCATTTAAGACCTTTCATTTGTAGGCGATCTACTATGAGCTTTTAAAGATGGTTTGACACTACAATTGATTGATGTTGTCTTTGTAAGGAGGAGAGAGCTCATATATTACATTTGTGAGCATTGTAATTTATTGCCAATAATACTTTTCTTATCTTCTTGTTGGAATGGATTGCTTCAATTGGTCTGTGTTAATTGCATTTCAAAAACTTAACACCATGTGTGATCCAGTTTTAATAAACAAAGCAAGTGTGATTTTGATGTTAATTTACTGAGCTCACAGTAAGATAATAAGACCTGATAGCTCCATCAAATGATGTTGATCAAAAGTAATTGTAACAAGACATCAAAATCATCTCTGCGAACAGGAAGGCACGTTGTTACACCGTTGTTGTTGCAAGGTGCAATCAGATACCGGGGAAATATTATCAGTGGGAGTTATATATCCATTTGTATGATTAGGAGTCCGGTTGCTGGGTAACACCTTTCAAGCGCTACATAGATGGCGAGGAGGCGATGAGTGCATCATCTGTGAGAGAGTCTGCTACTACTATCTGGTGTACTCCACGCGAGCAAGGTTCACCATACCGCCCGGAGCTCGGGTAACCGAAAATTCGCGGTAACCGATCGAAAATTCAAAAAAAATTGGAGAAAATTCATTTGGCAAATTTTGAAATTTGAAAAAAAATCGCGATTTTAGCCGTTCGGTAATCAGTCGGTTTGGACCGGTTACCGAGCGGTTTTTGCGATTTATCGAGCGATTTTCTCGAATTTTCCGCATTGTCGGTAACCGCTCGGTTTTCTCGGTTTATCGAGCGATTTTCTCGATTTTCAGTGAAGTTCAACAAAAAACCAAAAAATTATCTCAATCTTGTAAAATCAATAACTAATTCATTTGAGCATCAAATCAAGTGAAACAAATTTTGTTGGTTTCTTTGTAACATGATCTACATGATAAAAGTATTTATACTCATAAAAAGTTCAAAATTTTCTGTGAGAAATTGTATTTGTTAAACCAAGTTAAATGCATAGTTTATTCTTTGCTAATCCAAAAATTATGAAACTATTTTTTAGTCTTCTTACATGATCCTATGTCTTTTAAAAATACATGAACTCATGAATTAGTTATTGTAACATGCATGATTGTGTAAATGTGTTGCGACTAGATTAATTCATAACTGACCCATCACACCTCAAAAATTAGTGAAACCACTTTTATTAGTTTATTTATACTATGATTTATGTAGGAAAAATAATAGTATACATGAAAAAGTTAATTACAGTGTTGTTTCTTAACATATTCACTTTATGCTTGTGAACTTTGTAAAAATCATAGAGAAATTAATAAAACTCTAAATAAAGTGAAATCAATTTTAAAGATCCTCTTAAGATACGTTTTACACAAGAAAAATATGTGTTTGCACATTAAACTTTTTCTTAACATGAGTTAATAACTGAGCTGCATGTTTCAATTTTTTTCAAACTTCCTCCCTATAGAATATGATGCAAACGACATTATTTTTGAATTTTTTTTTTCACAGAAGGTCTTATAATTGTGTCTAGGCTTTTTTAAAGATTTTTTTGAATTTTTGAATTTTTGATTTTTTTTTGAATTTTTTGAATTAAAATTCGGTTACCGTTCGATTTCTGAAACCGAACTGGACCGAGAAGATCGGTTATCGCGATTTTTGTCGGTTACCATCGGTTTTTTGAACCGATGACACGCGAGTAGCTCCTCTTCCTGTCGGGTAGGCCTCCTGCATGGCTGCATGTGTGCTCGGTGACATGGCCTCCCGCCCAACTTCAGCCTCAACGAGCTAGAGAGAAAAGTTTTATTCCAAGATGAACTAAGCATGTCATCCAAACACCAAGAAACCACAAATTAGATATACCAACTATCCATGTCCAATGAAACAATTGGAGATGAGCTTCACTGCAGATAGACATTGAGCATAGCCGAAGTGTTGAATATGCATCTGTAACATTGGAATGGGTCATAGAGTACCCATCATTCTTTTTATTTCTCCAAATAATAATGATACAAGGAATATCTAGACATTCCCGTTGTAGCTGCAACTTAATGACTCTTCATGTGAGTTGTGAGGATCCTTTTTGGGCTAATGGGTTGATCTTCTGCATTAAAATCTGGGCAGCTGTTCCAACATAGCGATCGTGGAGCTACATCAGCTCGACCATAGCTAAGTCTGGGTAACGGTGTCTTTAGTACTCCGGAAGCTAATGTCCAGGGAGTTAATATGATTCTGAGTTCCTTCCCTGAGTTGGATCCGACGAATCCTCTAATCCCAATAGTCAATCAACTCAAGACTTTGCTTGATGAGGCTCAAACTCAGGTGGCTCGAGTGAATAACCCCAGCGACTCTAGGCACCCCAGCTAGCAAGGTGCTAGTTCGAGAAGTCATGGACGCAGACATCCCCGGGTCGAGGGATCCCAAATGGGAAGCTCGGGTGGTCAAGCTCGAGCACAGTCCTGTGGGTCAAACTGTAATTGCCCCATACATGATCTACGGAGAGTGATAGACAACTGTTGTGAGGAACGTCATGATGACGATCAGCGTTATAACGACTGCAGATCTCCGGGACAAGATGGTCGATGTGACTCACCCATTCAAAGGAACAAACGTAACAGTCCTCCCACATCGTCGCCTAGAGAATTCGATAGAGGCTGTGAAGCCTTTGCACCTGAGCTCAGATCGATGCGATGGCCCGATAAGTTCAAGGCGGGCCCGATCTAGAAGTACGACGGGAAGCTCAACCCTAATGAGTGGTTACAGATCTACACCCCTATTATTCGAGCGACTGGTGGCGACAACAGGGTAATGGCCAATTACTTGCTAAACAACCTCGATAGACCTGCAAGGTCTTGATTGTTGAACTTGCCCTCCAACTTGATCCGATTGTGGGTCGAGCTGAAGGCTCAGTTCATCGCTAACTTCTAGGGAACGTTCGAGCGCCCAGGAACAGAAGGCGATCTCCATCAGCTGAACCAAGGTGAGGACAAGTCTCTTTGGGACTTCATTCATAGGTTCAGTGACAGGCACAATATGATCCCGGACATCTTCGATAGCTCGGTCATCATCGCCTTCAAGTGAGCCATCAAGGACAAAGATCTAGTCAGGAAACTTGCTACCCGGAAGGTCAATACGGTGAAAGAAATCTTCGAGCTGGCCGACAAGTGTGCAAAGCGTGTTGAAGCCCAGACACACGCCAAAATTCTCAAATGGCAAGGACAAGCCCGAATCCTCAAAGAATGAGGGAAAGAAGAACAAACCTAGTGACAAGCGCAAGGGTCCGGACACGACCATGGCTGCGGTTGATAGGAGCAAGTCATGCAACACTGGAGATAATAATGGCCTGAGCTGTGGAGATAGAAAGTGGTATCCTGTCCATCAGACCAACCAGCATGACTTTGGCGAATGTCACCTTATCAAAAAGAAGTTTGATGACAAGCTTAAGGCTGCTATTGTTGATTACCATAGGAAACAGGCCAAGCTAGAAGCCAAAGACTATGAGCCCGAATTCCGTGGTGCTGACCAGAGCTTGGCGCACAACTTCAGATGATCCACCTCGTACGATTCCAAGAGGTAGTATAAGGTGGTCGAAAGGGAGGTCAACCTGGCTCTGACCGGGCCTCCCCGATACCTGACGTGGTCGGAAGTCCCGATCACCTTCGATCAAGCTGATCATCCAGTCGCGGTTCCACACCCGGGTTGGTATCCAGTTGTGGTCCAACCTACTATCCTCAACATCAAAGTCTTTAGAACCTTGGTTGACGGATGTAGCTCGCTCAACCTCATCTTCGCCAAGACACTAGACAAGATGGGGATCCAAAGGTCAAAATTCAAGACAGGAGCTGAGCCTTTCTATGGTATAACTCCAAACTCATTGACCATGCCCCTTGGGCAGATCAAGTTGCCGATCACGTTTGGTGAGCCTAACAATTTTTGTATAGAGAAGCTGACCTTTGATGTTGCAGATTTCGAGACAGCCTACAACATAATCCTAGGTCACCCAATGTTAGGTAGATTCATGGTCGTAATGCACTACGTGTACTAGGTGCTCAAGATCTCAGGCTCTAATGGGGTCATAACCATCAAATGAGATCAATGTGTATTGGTCAAGTGCAACAAGCAGAGTCTAGATATGGTCGAACACTTATGCCGAATGACAACTACCTCATGAAGTGCAGAGTCTAAGCGCAAGAAGCACCAAAACAACACCAAGGTCAAGGACTCCAAGCTCGTGATTCTCGCTCATGCCTCCAGATCCGACGACGCCGCCGAAGGTGAGAAAAATGATGATGCTAAGGACAAGAAGGCAGGTAGTGGCATCAAGGCTGTGCCCCTCGATCCATCTGAACTAGCCAAGATGCTCAAGATAGGGGTCGACCTTGATCCCAAATAGGAACTTGAGATCATCGCTTTCCTGTGGGCAAACCCGGACGTGTTTGCAAGGCTACTGTCTGACATGCCCAGGGTCCCTAGGGAGGTGATCGAGCATCGACTAGATGTGGAACTCGGTGCCAAACCTATGGTGCAGAAGGAGTGATGATTTGTGAAGGATAAAAAAAAACTATCCAGGAGGAGGTGGGCAAACTCCTAAAGTCTAGCTTCATCCAAGAGGTTAGTCATCCTACATAGCTTGCTAATCGTGCCCTTGTAAGAAAGCCAATGAAAAATAGAGAATGTGTGTCGATTTCACCGATCTAAACAAATCTTATCCCAAATATCCTTTTCCTCTCCCTTGTATCGATCAAATTGTTGACTCTGCTGCGGGTTGTCCAGTGCTATATTTTCTAGATGCCCACTCTGGGTATCACTAAATTAGCCTGGGAGTTGAGGATGAGGAAAAACCTGCTTTTGTTACTCCCTTTGGTGTATTTTGTTGTGTAAAAATATCTTTTGGTTTGAAGAATACTGGTGCTACTTATTAATGGTGTATTCAAAATTGCCTACAACTTCAAATCGGGCACAATGTAGAAGCTTATATTAATGATGTTGCAGTCAAATCTAGAACTAAAGATGCATTGATTGACAATATCAAGGAGACATTTGACAACCTAAGGAAGTATCGTATGATGCTTAACCCCGAGAAATGCATGTTTGGCGTTTTGTCCAGCAAGCTTCTTGGTTTTCTTGGTGTCAAGTTGAGGCATTGAGGCCAATCCACGCAAAATAGAGGCTCTTGACTAGATGTGGTCACCTCGAAAGCCGATAGAAGTTCAGAAATTGACATGATGCATAGCAGCCCTTAGTCAATTCATCTCCAAGATGTGCGAGCGAGGGGTGCCTTTCTTCAAGCTGTGAAAGAAACACGGCCAGCTCGAGTGGACAAAAGAAGTGGAGAAGGTTTTCAAGACTTAAAAAGGTATTTATTGTCTCCGTTCATTCTGACCCCACCTAGAGAAAAAGAGGAGCTTTTTCTATACATTGCAGCCACCCCACAAATTGTGAGCACGCTCCTGGTGGTCGAGAGAGAATGCCCTGAGGAGAAGGCCAATATCCAGAAACCAGTTTACTATGTAAGCGAAGTCCTACATGATGTTATGCTTCGATACCCGCAAGTTCAAAAGTTACTTTGTGCAGTCCCTATGACTTCCCAGAAGCTACGACATTATTTTCAGGCGCACAAGATCACCGTCATAATGACGTATCCACTGAAGGATGTTACAAGTAATAGAGAGGCAACTAGATGAATCGCACAATGGGGTCAAGCTCAACGAGTTCGATGTAGATTATGCACCATGCACAAGCATTAAGTCGGGAGTACTAGCAGAATTCATCATCGAGTGGACAAATGTTGAGGAAACAAAGCCAAACGTGGTCGCAGATCACTGAATGCTTTTCTTTGACGGATCGCTTATGCTTCAAGGCTCGGGGCTGGCATCATGACCGAATCTCTAACGGGCAACGAACTCAGGTATGTTGTTCAATTAGAATTTAAAGCTTCAAACAATGTTGCAGAATATGAAGGACTGGTAAACATGCTCTGCATAGCTATATCACTCAGAATCAGGCGACTACTCATGAAAGGGGCTTCACAGCTAGTCATAAACTAAGAACAAAAGGAGTACGAGTGCTTAGACGATAACATGGTAGCTTATTTGAACGAAGTATGAAAGCTCGAGAAAAAGTTCGAAGGGCTGGAGGTCACGAACATTCAGAGAGGTGAAAACTCCACTGCCACTGAACTCGCCAGGCTCGCTTCATCTCGTTCGCCCACACCTGAAGGAGTCTTCATCGAGAAACTCGTCAAACCACCTGTCTCAATAGCCTCGAGCGCAAATGCTGCCCAACTTAGCCAACAATCTGTTCGGGTCAGCGAGACATAATCTGCAGACACGGATGATTCCATTCTGAGCTTATACCAAAGGTCAAGCGCGCCAATGGTATAGTCTTGCAGGGTATCAAAACTGGGGGGTTTCGATAGGTTGAAGGCATACTCAAAACGCTGGGTGAATGAACTTCCCTCGATATTATGGGCCGTTCGCACCTCAACTAACAGGACCACCGGTGAAACTCCCTTCTTTTTAGTCTACGGAGCAAAAGCAGTGCTTCTGACTGAATTACAGTTTGGATTGTCACGAGTGGAAAGTTCTTCGGAAGAGGTGCAAGAGCAATTACAAGAGGACGATATCAATCTACTCAAGGAGTACTATGAACGAGCATCCATTCAAGTAGCTAAGTATCAACAAGCATTGCGTAGATATCATAGTCAGAAAATTCATCCTAGGAAACTCACTGCTAGGGACCTTGTTCTACGAAAGGTGCAGAAACAGGCTAGGCACCACAAGTTATCACCTAAGTGGAAAGGGCCCTACATAGTAGTCAAAGTCACTTGACTTGGATCAGTACGACTATTTACTAGAAACGGTGAAGAACTCGAAAACTCGTGGAACATCGATCAACTCTGATAGTTTCATTTTTAGATAAGGTAGGTTAAAGGTAAGTTGATTACATTTTGATAAGACTGACTACCCTATTACATATTTTTCTTTCTGACCTACATAGCTAATGCAAACTTGACAGAAAGAATCCATGTAGCTCTTGCAAATAGTGAAGATCCACCACCTCCAAGAGTTCAGAAGTATGTTGACCCCTAATTGCCCTTGAATGAGTCAAGAAACCTCTTTTGCTCTTCTTGAGGGTGGTAGCTGATCGCTCTGGGAACTGGTCGTCGACTAGCATAAGGGACAGGGAGAGTGACCGAGGCAAAGACCCTGCTGGAGCTGTTGATTGGTACTGGCGATGCTGAGTGACCCTCCGCGAGGCACGGAGGTTTTCTGGCGGTTGTCGACGAAGAGGACAACTACACTTTCTTCACCACCGGAGGCTTGGGGCTCCATCACCAAAGACCTTGTCAGCGACCTGGTCAATGATCTCATCAAGATCACCACCATCCTCGTCTCCCTCTTGTGCAGCCCGCATTGCTAACTCTTACGCTGTTTGCTCTGCAGCGTCGGCGTCGAGGAAATGCCGGAGGTGCCGAGTGAAGGGTCGATGACCTCTGATAGACATTATGTTCTCTCTCCTCTTAGGCCTCTAGCTTGATTCATCTTCATCGGAGGAAATAATGACGACTCCCGATGGAACCAAGGCGAGAGGCCGTGGGGTGAGAGATACTATTTCTTTGGTTTCTGGACATTGCTCAGGAGACAACGGTGGAGTGGAGGTCATGGTTTCAAGTTCTACGAGTTCTACTGAGGAGTGCGTCGAGAGAAGGGAAAGGGATTAGGATGAAAACAAATGGCTTCAGGTCCTTGTATTTATAGTCATGAGAACAGGTCGAACGGAAAGGTTTGATGCCATCAAGATCCAATAATAACGGTTGAAATTCCGAGGTCGCCTTGGGTGCGCGATGATTCAAAGTTGACATGTCGAGCAGAAGCCAAGACGTCACCAAGGCATTATGGCATGTCCAATCTCTGTGCAGAGGGATGTCACATCATTATGACACATCTAGTCAAAAGTTGTGGTGAAAATGAGTACGAGCGGGAGGGTTTTTTAATGTTCACCTGCTCGACTGTTCGAATTCACTCGATGACTGTAACATAACCACAACCATACGCTCGTAGGATTACCTCTTCGAGCATGTGGTCAAGAATAATGAGTCGATGCTTATGCTCTACTCTCCACTTGATCCAGTCATCGAGCATAGAGTCGGGGGCTACATCGCATAATTTCGATGCTTATGCTTCACTTTCTACTCGAACACAATTATTGAGCAAAGAGTCAAGCGCCGTGTTGGGTATTTTTTGATGCTATGACTCTATTCTTTGTCTATATTATCACATCAAATAGAGAGTCAGAGCTACATCACATACTTTCGATGATGCGGCTTTACTCTCCACTCGATTCAGTCATCAAGTATAGAGTTGGGGACTACATCATATACTTTTGATGGTATATGTATGTTCTTTCTTATTCTCTGATCGGAAATCTTCTCCTCGACTAGAGAGATGGGGGTTACATAGTAATACCATGTTCTGTAAATACATATTTTTCTGCAAAAGTTTATTTGACTATGCATCGACTGCATAGAGGCATGTGTTGGGTTGATGATGAATAACTACACCTCATAAAACATAACAACACAAGAGATTTTTAGACATCTCATGCTTAATGGCCAACAAGGTTTTGAAAAGTTCTAGTTGATCCAATATGTATCCTCTATCGAGTTCGTATTCGCACGCTGGTCAAATACCCAAGTTAACTAAAAGTTTGAAAAAAAAACCATCATGTTGTTTCCTTTTATTAGTTTCGTATAAGTTTTCTATTCCTTACTATTTTGGTTACTTCGAGTGCTTACTCGAAGTCTAATGCATCTAATAGTATGTCTAGTTAAGCTTTCAGGTATCGACGGATATTTGATAAATAAGTTTCGAAGATGGTTTTAGCAAGTACTAATCGATTTTTGCATCTACTTATGCTAACTCTATTTCATCATCAAGGGAATAGTGGCAAAAGCATAATGGGCAAGCAAAACAATAGTAATGTTTATAGACATTCCTAAACTAAGGATCAAGTTTCGAATGTTTCAAGTCAAGGACCATGGATAATTAGCTACAAAGACTGCCTTCGCTTTTTTGTCAGGCAGCCTGAGCCCTAAGGACTTGACTATGAGGAACAGTGGCGTCCTAAGAGGTGTGGGGGTGAATTAGGACACTTAAAAACTAATGGCTCCAAAAACATCACAAGATAAACCTATATCAATTTCTATCTAAATGTGCTCTAGATTTATCTAGTATGTCTACTCTACCATTCAAAATGTTTGCAACCTACTCTAGGAAGGTAAATACGGCAATGATTTTTATCCCATGGTATCAGTGGCACACAAGCCACCCCTTATCCACGTTGAAGCTCCACAAAGGATACGCTCCTGATCGCCAAGACTCTTCTGGTCACGGCTCTTGAGCTACCAAGCCACCAAGGCAAGATCTCACCACTAACTTCTCTTCCGGTCACTTGTACGTTATCTTCACTTCAAAGTTTTAGCCACCAAGGCAAAGATCTCTGCATCCCAGTACACGCTTCTTGCTGTCGGTGTATACGCCGGATGTTTCAGTGTAGACAGATTGTACTCACCGGAACATCCGGCGTGCACACCTTCCAAAAACTAGCCGTTGGAACTCCACTTAAAACCAATGTGAACACCAGAATGTTCCGGTATGTTCACCAGCTCCATCGTCAGAAATTTCGACGTGTTCAACTGAGCCATCTCGCGCCTTCCTAAGTGCAGACGGCGATTAAGGAAAGCAACGGCGATTAAACCGGACCATCCGACGTGTTAAACTACACCAAAGCAGACTTTGGCATCTTTTCTGCAACAAATTCTCTGGCGTATACTTTGATGTGCATACTTCAATCGTTAGACCTTCCGGCGTGTATTCCTTCAGTCTTCCCACTGTTACAATCCTCTTTGCAACAATTGCTACGACGTATTTTCCAACGTGCACACTACCGATCACCGGACCTTCCAGTGTGTACCATCCTTGAGATTCGACTCAGAAATGCTTCGACGTTCATATCTCCACATCGCTGGATCATCTGGTGTGTAAAAACACCCATCAAGAGAACACTCTAGCATTCACAACTCCTATACGTTGGACCTTCCGGTGTAGTCATTTTTTCTAGGACTTCTCCAATTTAACCAAACTTTGTCCTGGCTTCAGCGGCTTCTTAATGTATTGCATCCATTAGACCTACTAATATATATTCTTAACAAACATGTTAGTCTCATTGACTATATTTTCATTAATCACCAAAATCACAATCATGGCCTAATAGTGCCATTTTTGCTACATTAATGAAGACATGGACCGGAGGCTTGATGCTATGAATGATATTTGTTGCCTCCTCTTTTGAACTATCAAACCCCTCTGTCACTACTGATGTGTCGAGGTCAGGGTTATAGCTTTTGAGGAGACCAAGCATTGTCTCGGCACTCATGGAGGCTGATTGGTTCATGCGGTTGAGGGTTTGATCCTTTAGCTTTTGAAGTGTAGTGGCCTTGGTGTCCCTTGGTCAAATCACCTCTGAGTTTTTCCAGATATGTGTCTTTGTTCTCGATGGTTTTCATTTGTTCATTAAGAAGAGCATCTTTGTCCCTTAAGAAGGACTCAAGAACTGAGAAAGCAAACAAAAATTATCATCAGCTACCCGACATTTGAATCACATATTAGTGATTGGTGGGTAAACTAACCTTCAATTCTTTCTAAGCTGGTAGCAAGCAACATATCCTGTTCTCTTTTATAGTTGCAATGGTTGACTTCTGAATACAGAGCATCGGCAGGAGCTACCTGGACACTTGCAGCCTTGAGGAGATCCTCTAATACCGCCTAAGGATTGTCAGTTGGGATTGGTGCTGGGGTCTCAGCTTTGTTAGCTGGTTAGCTTATTTCAGGTACGTCCGTAGAAGGTTTCTCTACTCGAGGAAGTGAAGGTGATGTCACTAGGGAGGATGGAGTCAGCTGGACGGTTGGACCGCTCGCAGTCTGCTCTTTTGACTTCTCCGGGGAGGATAGTATGCAATTAAAAAGATGAGGAAGGAAAAGGAATGTCACAAGCCAAGATAAGTATTCGAGTCGAACCTCTTGGTCATGGGAATGTGTGAAATGATGTTCGACTTCTGCCTCTTGATGGTTATTTTCTTCTTCATCATACAAGAGCTGGGACTGGTTGTGTCAAAGGGATGACCTGGGAGTTCGATGAGGTTAAGGAAGCCATTGACTGCAGAAAATTAGCGCACAATGACTCGTTATCATTATAGACTTATCAAGTAAATCCTCAGAGGAATGACCAATGTAAAGAGACCAACTTGATACCAGTTACCTCTCTTACTAAGTCATCAAGTGCGGTGGTTTCTCAAGGAGGTGATTATGGGGATGCACCAGTTGATCCCTATAGTAAAGCCCCCCATACAGATTGGGTGTCAATTGGAATATGCTCGATAATCAAGATAGCAACTAAATAAATGATTATCTAAGGATTCAATTTCAGTACCAACTGACTTTTTCCCCATGTACTCTAGAGGGGCGGTGGGTCGGACGGTGAGGACGATCTCTTGGATCGAAGGGACCCTTTAACCTCTTGGCCAGTTGGTGTTTTCCTCTTGTTGCTAGCACCAGAGGAGGAGGTGTCCTCTTGACGGAAGGCTGTAGCCTGGAATAAAAAAGACAGGTCAGGTTGAAACAAGCAACCAGCACTGTTTCCTCCATCCAAGCAAATGTTCACCAGTGGTTGAGGATTTTTGAGGGAGTAGGGCTGAACAGGGCATGGTGGCGCATCTTTGCTGAATCGAGCAGCAGTGTCCTGCAGGGATAGGGCTAAAGGAAAGGAGTCACTCGAAAGAGTTCGATTGTAGTTACATAAGCAGTCAAATGCTAATGAAATATTACATCTGGTCGCGTCTCAGGAGCTATCGTTATCTCTAGCATAGTCTCAAGTGAAGTGATCCCGCGCTTTCAAAGGGCTTGACCTTCAACTAATGAAGTCTTTGGCCACATACCATCTGGTTAAGTTGAAGGCCCTTATAGGCTAAGGGAGAGGTGACTGGGTCAAGATTGGAGACATAAAACCAATTCTTTTTCCATTATTTTTTCCATGAGGAGGTTAGTGCAACCGGGATATAGGAATTCTTCATCCCATTCCGCAGTTGGAAAGCGTAGCATTCGACACACTTGTTCTCCGTTTTTTTTTTCAAATGATAGAAATACTAAAATAGATTTAGGCTCAGTGCAATACAAAGGAAGACTTCGCACAGATGGATGAACACATTGAGCATGGTTATTGAGTTCGGGGTTTAAGTGGTGGAGCTCGATTTGGTAATGGTCGAGAGTATTGAGAAGAAATTTGGAAGGGGGAGCATTGAAACCACAGTGGAAAAATGATTTGAACACCATGAGTTCATGATCAAACTGGTAGGATGAGAATTCCTCACCAGACGCCGGCCTCCATTTGGTCAGCTCGCAAGGAGGAACGACCTTCGCCTTGAAGTTCTTAAAGCTTCAATTCTTGCATCGTCGAGATTGCCCAGATGTTGGTCAGAAGCCTCATCTCGTCTAGCTGCTTAGAGGAGGCATCCACAACCTTCGTGTTGGATTTCTTCTCAGGCAAGGAAGGAGAGGCTACGTTCGCAGAAGGGCTGGAGGCCATGAAGTGAGATTTCTGTGTGATTGCGCGTGCTTGGGTGAAAAAATGTGAGAGTTTGAAGCAGGAGACTGGTGGCGAGAGAATGAAGAATAGCTACAGTCTAGGTTCGTACGAATATAAGCCTGGTACTTAACGTTTCTTTGGTAACAACTCCCGTTACTATGACGTCTCGTTCGGCGTGAAAGATGGGATGATGGCGCCATGTGAATTTTTGCACGCCCATTAGAATGCATTAAATGCGCCTATACCCAACGGTTCAAATTTCAGAGATTTCTTTTTTAACTCTACCCGGAGACGGATGTCGATAAGTTGAGTTTTCAAGTTTTTCTTGAGTCTTGAGTGCGGACAATGGTAGGGCACTTGACCCAATAGCGTTTCCACTCGATACTCAGAACATGATTTTTCTTGCTCGATTATTTCGACTAAACCTTGATCTACCGTACCCCACCAAGCTTAGACTTGGTAGTACTCGAGTAGGCACTTGTGGAAATCCTCCCTGCTGTGTAGAGTTAGGGGGCTACTACGAATATCTAACTATATAGTATATACGTATAAGGAGTACATTATACACGAATAGGGCACATCATACACCTGATGGATAACTCCGGATATTGCGGATCCAAACATGTGGGATCTGATATACTCAGAGATCACGAATACCTATATTAGGAAGGTCTCGGTCGGGTTAACCGACTCAAGTACGACTAGTATCCAAGTTAGATTCGACTGGCTTGCCTTGACTATGGCTGAGACTAAGGCGGCGCCAGGACCCCTTTATAAGGTGGGGACCCTGACCCCAAAGGAGGACAACTTGCAGCAGTTCAACGCCTACACAACTCACGCAAGCACTAAGACCCTAGCTTTAGCGATACTCAGCGACTTCAACCCTATATTAGTTTAGATCTGATCTGCTTCATTATAATAGATTTAGCCACCTTGCTTATACTCGATATAATCTATATAAAGTATTATCCACACAGGATGTAGGGTATTACTCCTCATCGGAGGTCCGAACCTGTATACATCATGTGTTTATTTTCTGCTTGATCTTTAATCTCGAAGGTACTCCAATTCAATTACGAACATATTGTCATGAACTAATCTTCGACAAATACTAATGCAATTAGAAAAATTATGTATCACTCGAAAACTACTAATACTGCAATGGATCTGTTCATCAATGTCTCTAATGAATAGTAACTGAAATTAAGGTCCTGAATTATTCCAAAATATATCATCCTCCGTGATTTTGTCAATTGTAGTAGCATTTGTCTTCCAAAAAAGCATACAATTCCAGTCTATTTTCATTGGTTTCCCTGTCAGGTTAGGTGAATGATGCATACGGAGTGTACAGGTATATATGCAACCATTCATGCGAGCTTCTGCAGAGGTTGAGCTCTCGGGTTGTAGCTCCCAGTGCTGGTAACTTCAAAGACATAATCTCTTTTCATTGTTTTCTCTGTCCATTTAGATGGCACATGGATACTTATTGTAGTGGTATGCAACCATTCATGCAAGATTGTGCAGGGTTTGAACTTTCATGTTGTCCCTCCCAGTGCTAAATATAGCACTAAATATCTCACGATGTTAATCACACCCCCAACATGTTTTTCACTTACTGTAAAAGAACTATTGGCTAAGACATACTGAACACGATGGGTAGTTTTCTTTCTTTTTTAACAACTCAACTTTACTTAGTACTCCTAAACTTTAATGAGTATCACCAGCTCATTGTTGCAATTAGTTGTGGACTCCTAAACCGCGGAAGCTTATATATGGACATTGACCTTCAGCTCATGTGGTGGCATTAGAACAAGGTGTAGATTATCAAGATAAATCTTCCTTTGTGTGAAAAGTAAATTTTCTCTCTCTACATTATATTTGTGTTTCTGCTTTCCATAAATTCAACATTTCCATTTTATAAGGGGACCACGCGCAGCATTGCCACACAAAATTGTATACGGATTGTTGCATTATTTTTTTTCATGTAAATATAACCTGTGATGATGACTGACACTCAAATCGTTGTCCTAAAATGATGGAACAAAAATCCCAGTTATCGTCATTGTTAATGGGCTATGATGTTTGTACCCATTTTAATTGTCCAACTCCTCTTTTCGCTTTGTTTATTTTCAGATTTGGAAGGCACCCGCAAGGAGAGCATGCAGATAGTTTCCAAGATAGAAGACTTGAAGAATGGACATCCTACATGCTCTGCACAGTAAGCCATGGGGAGCAAAACAGACAATACCTGATGATTGGGCATTACCGTCTTGAACTTAGAAATTTGTATATGTTATCCCCGTTACGATGGCCAACATATTATTGTTTAATTGTTTAACTCGGAAATATGTTGGTCAGAAGCCAGTTGTGTAGATGAATTCAAAAAACATGTAGTGGACTAATCGCATGTTGCTTCCTTTCCTTTGTTACATATAATAGTCGATTTTCAGAACCTTGCTACAAACATGTTGAGGGCTGCAGTCTGCAGAGACTCCGAGGGGCAATGGGCGTGCAAAATGACGCGCTATTTTGTAGTCTAAGGTCGAAACCTAGCACCCATTCACCTTAGCGAACAAGGAAGCGCCATGTACTTGGTCGTTCTTTTCTCCTACAGAACATCTGCTAGACGACATACACATCTAACGAATAAAGTTTCCAAGTGGTCACATGGTCCACCAACGCCCCAGGAAGGCTCGATCGAGTGGATGTGGCCCATGAGAGGTAAGGTGAGATTTTTCTTTTTTCCAACTTTTTCTAGTTTCTTTTAACTCATTCGATTTTTGAATTTTGTTTCTTTTTTGTTTTTTATATTCATTCAACAATTTTACATACATGATTCAACAGCTTACAATAACTAGTTCACCTATTTGGAATGAAATATTCAATATTTTTGTTGGGGGAAAATAGACCAGCCTGAAGATACTGTTTGACGATCGCTATCAAAGGTCCTTTTGAAGTCTTCGGTCTCCAGACTCCCAGCAGGAGGCCTGACCTCCGGAGGCTACGGACCTCTTCGGGCCACCCCTCTGGCACGTACGTGGCCTTACAAAGACTCGAAGCTACAACAAGTCCCTCCAGAGTCTTCGGTCTCCGGACTCCCAGCAGGAGGCTGGACCCCTGGAGGTTGCAAACCCCTTCAGGACACCCCTCCAGTGCCCATACGACCTTCTGAAACCTAAAGATGCAGCCGGCCTCTAGAGATAATATCAGGGAAGAAAGGACACCCCTGCAGCTGACCTGATGCGAGGTGACAGGAGATTAATGCTGGTGCAAGTGGTGCTTATCTTAACACCCCAGCGTGATGAAAGTTGTCCTGACACTCCCGGCAGAACGGCTCACCACTCAAGGGGCAGGCACCACAATAGTTACCATGGTAGATCTTTCTCATCTGATCAGATGTAGAAACTCCTCTTATAACCAGTTGATACACACCATAAGTAAGCACAGGACGTAGGGCTGTTATCTGACCAGGAGGTCCGAACCTGGTAAAATCTCTTGTGTTCTTAGATCCATCACAGACACACCCCTTCTCTCGCTCTCTCCTCCCATCTCACTGCTATCCTAAGCTTGAGCTTTCTCGTTAGAAGAGGCTCTCGCCGTACTCTGTTGGCGCAAGATATCCTCTTGCGCCACAATTTTGTATTTGATTTGTTGAAACACCTATCATATGTGCTCAACATTTTCTAAAACTTGATTCAATAAACTAAGAAACCTAACTCAATAATTTAGAAAAACTAGTTGAACATTGTATGTGTGAGTTATTGAATCGGTGTATTAGAAATGTTGAAACAATATATTCAAAATATTTAATTGCACATTTGATAGTTCCAAAAGTTTTTAAAAAACATATTCATATTGATTCAAACGGATTTGAAAAGGACACGCAATTTTAGAGAAAACACATTTCAAGTTAGGAAATACCAAATTCCAACCAACCCATTTGGCCCCCAACCACGTTGCGCACGCATGTCCTCCCTATCTCAAACACTGTCTTATGTGGATGCTCAAATCGAGTGTGAGTACAAAAATTATGATATGAATATGATATCCAGTTATGCACTACACGATAATCCCATCTTCTCTATGAGAACAACAGGCCCACAATTATGGAGGAATAACATGCCCATAGATAAGCCGGTGTGCACCAAATGCTTTCAGGCTTCTCGCGGACCGTGCCTGGCCCGGTCTCATACGCGTGGAGTAACGAATATAGGACTAGTTTTTGCTGAAAGCTGTTTACGATTTATATAAAAATAATTGATTTTTACGAATTTTTTTTAAGTTCTTAAAACATTAACTTTAAAAAAACCGTTCTCAGCCAATTTATCAGCTTTTAGTTCGTTTAATCGGAAATCAGTTTTGCAAAAACTAACAATAAACTAATTTCAACTTATAACTTCTAACATAGAAACCAGCAATAAGCTGTCAAACAAGACTGTCGTCTTCCTGCCACTGCCCGGCAAAGCAGCAGTTAGCCCATGTCGTAACGCGTACGTTCGACAGCTAATCGGAACCGGTCCTATAACTGCCGATTGAACTCGTTTCGTACAGGAAGTTGCTGGCGTTTTCGAATCGGAGTACGATGTGCGTGCTCCAATTGAACATATATCTGTCCAATGTGTATGCATGCACGTACCAAGAATCCAAAGCACGCCGCTGTCTTCGATCGAGCATGGCTGCGCCGGCGAGCAATGGAGAGCGGCCGTGGGCCGATCTTCCCTTGGAGATGGTAGAAGCCGTTGTCGAACACCTCGACCTCTTCAGCACGACCCGGCTTGCAGCCGTCTGCACGTCTTGGGCGACGGCCGTCGCCATGATCGCCTCGCTGCCGTTTGGTATGCCGTGCCTGCTTATGACAAGCGAAGAGGACGATGCCTACGGAGTTCGCCGTGACGACTACGACGAGTGGACCTTCCAGCTGATGGCCTTCACGCGCGAGAGAGTGGTCTCGTTCCCGGCACTCATCTCGAACGAGTGGTGGCAGTGGTGGGTCGGCGCCAAGGACGATTGGCTTGCCACCGTCGACGAACACGGCTACGCGCAGCTCTTGAACCCTTACACCTGCCATCAAATCGACCTGCCGGACATCACCTCCTTCCCCGACTTCAAGATCAGGGACAGGTTCTCTAGGATCGTCGTATGCGAGACGCCGTCCGACACTGGTGACGACGGCTACCTCGTCATCGCGAAGGATACTACAGGCCTTTTGGCGATCGCGAGAGGTGGCGACGAGAACTGGACGCCATTGAGGGATCCCTGGGACCATCTCTTCGGCTATACCGATGCCGTCGTGCACAAGGGCAAGGTGTTCGCCATCGACACATCTGGCTCTATATACGCCTGGGACATACGCGACGGTGCGTGCCCCGAGCCGGAGAATGTGAAGCCGCCCCACGTCGACCGCGACGAGTTTACACACCACTGGAGACTAGCCGAGTCGGCTGACGGTCGTCGCCTCCTCATCGTCTGCATCTACGGCAAGCTAGTCGAGTGCCGCCGGTTCTCAACTTACTACGACCACTTGGAGTACCTCACGTTTGCAGCCGAGGGCGTGCGCTTATACGAGCGGGACATGGACGGCGCCGCCGGTTCAGACAGTGACGAGGGGTGGAGCCCCGTCACCAGCCTCGGCGACCACTCGCTGTTCCTCGGCGCGAACTACCCGTTCTTTGCTCGCGTTGATCAGGGCTCATCAGATTCAAGCTGGCACCGACTTCGGCCGAATTGCATCTACTTCACGGATAACCAGTTGCATCGGTGCAAAGATTTAGACGAGGACGTGGAGGTGTTCGATCTAGGCGCTGAGAAGTACCCGTACAGTTCAATGAAGTTGTTCTGGTCTGACCGGTACTATAGTTACCAGACACCTATCTGGTTTAGACCTATGCTCAAGAACTATGATTTAGAGTAAACTAGAAAAGTGGCGTGCTGACCCGTGTCTGAGCTAACCCTTAACATAAAGACATAAATCCTAAATATATTGTGTCGAATATTTAACTATACGTATATGCGCATAATGATTATATCATATATAGACAAAGTATATACAACACATATTAGTCAGCTCCAGATATCACGGAACCGAATCAGCGGTATCTGATACACCCAGAATCAAGGAAGTATATACTAAAAAGGTTTAGATTAGTTACATAACTCGGAACGATCAGTATTCAAAACAGATCTATTTACATAGACGTTAAGAAAGACAACTCCCTATCGACTATGACTGAATAGGAGTCGGTATCACACCCCTATATAAGGCGGAAAGACTAGGGGGAGAGGAGAAGGAGAGAGGCAAGCATCAAAACCCCAATAGAGGAGCTACTTGGCAACTTTAGCCTAATGTTAGATTAGATCTGATCTACTTCTTATAATAGTCTTAGCCACATTGCTTGTACTCGAGATCATCAATATACAGCAGCAACACCCCCACAGGACGTATGTTATTACTCCAATCAAAGGTCTGAACCTGTATACATCGTATGTCTCGTCTCGTGATTAATCCCTGCACTCGAAGGTACCTAGTCAATTTACAGATATATTGTCGGGAACCAATCTTCGACAGTTAGCGCGGCAGGTAGGGGCCTTCTTCTGTTTTGTAGTATTAATCATGCCTTGGGCTCACTTTTGCGTCGGATTCTCTAACATCGGCTTCTACGACCACTTCAAGTCGACGACGGACATCTTCAAGTCCCATCCTGTCGCCTCTAAGATCATCTTCGAAACTAAGGTTTTCCGTTAGGACGATCAAGGTGGACTGATCCACCTTGAGTCCATACCATTGGATGCGTACCGCGAGGTGGGACATCTCGAGTAGGATCCCACAGAGCCTAATGTTCTCCACTGTATGGACACCGACAGCGACGAGGGTGGCGACGGTGACTCCAACACTAGCCATAGCAATCAAACAGATCGATTCATGTTTATGGCCAGAAGCGACGACCCCCCACCGGCTGACCCAATGGCAGTGGATCCAAACGCAGGGTCGACAACGGCGCGGAAATTCTTGAAGATCTGGTGACAGCCATCACTCTCAACGGTACTGGCGCTGAGTTACCACCCGAAACATCCACAGCTGGAGCCTTACGTGCACCTGACACGACCCTCCACTGGCGGACTGCAGGAAGGCAGATCCCTCCTGGCCTTTCCCGACGACTTCCGGTGGGTGTGCCTCCGCCTGCGACAACCCACAGCTCAAGGGACAAGCTCCCTCCGAACAGTCACCATGAGACTTCATCGGCTCGGCCGCAACCGAGCCTCGGTAGCGACATATTCAGTACTCCAGTCGCTAACGTGCAAGGAGCTCATCTGATTCTCAGATCCCTTCTAGAATTGGATCTGGCGAATCCACTAACTCATATGGTCAATGAAGTCAAGATCCTACTCGATGCGGCTCAGATCCAAGTTGCTCAAGCAAACAATCCCCGCAGCTCCAGATCCCCAAGTCGGTAGTGTCATGGCTCGAGGAGCCACAGGCGGGAACGCTCTCGAGTAGAGAAATCTCAAACGGGAAGCTCAGGTGGTCGAGCCCGAACACGACACTGTGGGCCAAACTGTACCTGCCCTATCCATAGGCGCAGAAATCAGGAAGACCTGAGAAATTGTATTCCTCACAACCGGCATGATCTACATATGGCGATCAAAAACCACAGATCTACAGGACGAGATGGTTGACATGACTCCCCTGCTCGAAAAGACAAGCGTGACAGTCCTCCATCACCTCCTCCTGAAGAGTTTGACGGGGGCTGTGAGGCTTTTGTACGCAAACTTTGGTCAATTCGATGGCCCGAGAAGTTCAAAGCGGGCTCCATCCAGAAGTATGACCGGAAGATCAATCCCGATGGGTGGTTGCAGATCTAGACCACTGTCATTCGAGCAGCCAGTGGACAACTGAGTAATGGCTAATTACCTATTAACCGCCCTTGATGGACCCGCAAGGTCCTGGTTGCTAAACTTGCCGCCCAACTCAATTCGTTCGTGGACAAAACTTAAGGCTCAGTTCATAGCTAATTTCTAAGGCACATTCAAGTGCCCAAGAACAAAGAACGACCTCCACCAGCTGCACCAAGGCGACGATGAATCCCTTCGAGATTTCATCTGCCAGTTAAGCGACAAGCATAACACAATCCTAGACATCTCCGATGAGTCAGTAATCATCGCTTTCAAATGAGGTGTTCAAGACACAGATCTGCGTGGAAAGATGGCTACTTGAAAGATCCTTACGATCAAAGAGCTTTTCGAGTTGGCCGACAAGTGCGCAAAACGAGCGGAAGCTCAGGTGCACGCTAAAAACCTTCAATCTGGTAAGAACAAACTCGAGTCCTCGAAGAGCAGAGGAAAGAAGAACAAACTCGGTGACAAGCGCAAGGGTCCCGAAACGACTATAGTTGTGGTCGACAGGAACAAATTGCGCAACACTGGGGACAACAAAGGCATCAATCGAGGTGGTGGGAAATGATGTCCCATCCATCGAAGCAACCAGCACGACTTTGACGAGTGCTATATGTTCAAGAAGAAACTTGATGAAAAGATCAAGGCAAATGCTGAGCGTGGTAATAAGCAGGCTAAGCTAAATGTTGAGGGTGGCGAGCCCTAATTACACGAGGCTGGCTTGGTGCACATCTTCGGAGGATCCACCACATATGAGTCCAATAGGCAGACAATGCGGTCGAACGAGAAGTCAACCTGGCCCTAATTGGGCCCACTCGGTATCTCAAGTGGTCAGAACAGCCGATCACCTTTGATCCAACCGACCATCTGGCCACGGTACCACATCCTAGTTGATACCCGATCGTGGTTCAGCTGACCATACTCAACATCAAAGTTTCTAGAATTCCGGTCGATGGTGGTAGTTCACCCAACCTCATCTTCTCTAAAACCTTGGACAAGATGGGAATTCAAAGATCAGAGCTTAAGACAAGAGTCGAGTCTTTCCACGGCATAACTCCCAACTTTTTGACCATTCCTGTTAAAAGGTTACCAATGTTCACATGAGGGTTGCCAATGTTTTCATCAAAGGGGAGATTGTGAGATCATGTGATGAAAAATTAGTTTTCTTAAAAAATTGGCATAGCAAAGTGATTTAGTATAATGATATTTGGTTGATGTTCATGAGTTGCTAAGATATTCTTGGATAGCATAGTTGGTTTGATGTGTTATCATTAGTTGGGTATGCTTATGTTAGCGTGTTGGTTTTGCATGGAGTTTGCGTGGTGTTGCGTGAACTAATATTGAGTCAAGTCGGGAAGGACTTGTGCTTGTACTCGATTGTTGTTTGATACATGTGCAGGTATTGCTCAAAGATGAACGTGGTTGATGACGGATCGACGAACTAAGTTCAGGGAGGAATTGAGGTTCAGCGACTAGGTTCAGGAGGAACTGAGGTCGTGGTAATTGAGGATGTCATACGGAAAGTTCGAGCTGAGAGAACAATGCATGTGGAGACAAGGCTTCGTGATGGACGCAGGAGGCGATCTGATCGTGAGAGGACGTCAAGACTAATTCGTGTTCGAGTCGGAGCAGGCACGAGGGAGTTGTGTGTTGGCTGGACTTGAGACAAGAGTTAGTGTCAGAGACGGACTCTGAGTTGGTTATGTATATGTATGTATGCATGTATATTTCTATGGATTTTATTTTACGATTGCCTAGGGCAAAGAGGGGGAGGGATAATATATTTATAGTTGTGGATCGTTTTTCTACAATAGCATATTTTATACCTTTTCATAAGAGCGATGATACTACAAATATAGTTGATTTTTTTTCAAGGAGATCATTCGACTACATGGAGTGTCTAATACAATAGTCTCGGATCGTGATATAAAGTTTTTGAATCACTTTTGGAGATCACTCTGGAGCAAATTGGGGATAAAGCTGTTGTTTTCTACTATGTGTCATCCCCCAACTGACGGACAAACAAAGTTTATCAATCATACATTATTGACCATGTTGCGGGTTGTTCTAAAGAAGAATTTGAGGATGTGGAAAGAGTATTTACCGCATATTGAATTTTCTTATAATAGGTCGGTACACTCCACCACCTAGGTAAGTCTATTCTAGGTAGTGTATGGATTTAATCTCTGTGCTACTATTGATTTAGGATCTTTTTCTACTTTTAAAAAACTTAATTTAAATGCTAAGAAACATGTTGAATGTATTGTTAAGTTGCATGAAACAACTAAAAGAAATATAGAGAGCATGACCGAAAGTATCGAGTTGCTGGAAGTAAAGGTAGGAAGGAAATAAAATTTGAATCGAGAGATTTAGTTTGGTTGCATTTGAGGAAAGATAGGTTTCCAGAATTAAGAAAATCAAAGTTGATGTCTAGAGCTAATGAACTGTTTAAGATAATTAAGAAAATAAATGACAATGCATACAAATTGGTTATACGTGCAGATTTTAGGGTTAGTCCCACGTTTAACATTCAGATTTTGAGCTATACTTGGAATAAAAAGATGAGCTTGAATCGAGGATGACTCTAATTCAAAAGGGAGAGGATGGTGAGGACATAGCTCCTTTGGATACGAGCAACACTGTTAATGATCCTCAAATCCTACAAAAGCTAATTACAAGAGCACGTGTGCGACAATTAAACTACCAGGTGAACTCATTCCTTGTTGTTCATGTTATCTTGGATGGATTAATACTAAATTCTTGTTATGTTTTAATACTTAGGAATATGAGAGAAGCGTCACAAGCTCACATGGACATCATTACTCGAAGGCCAAGTTTACTTGGAGTTAAAGTCGTATCCTAGTCAAACTCCAAACTAAGTTTGGAGTCCTAGAACATTACGTCAATAAAAACGGGAATAACTCTCTCATATGAATTCCGATTAAGGCGATCTTGGACTCGTTAGAAAGTTTATGATGAGGCTTTTCCAATGGATTTAGTCAACCAAATATTCTATATATCTTAGTTAGAGTCAAAGAAATAAGGTGTTGCGTTAGTGTTTTGGGCCCTATCGGATCTTGTAATCGTGTCGAAGTTGGAGTCCAAGTTGTGTACACCTAGGTCGACCTCCCCCACGTCCCCCCTATATATACATAGTAGCCGTCATAGTTTAGACTCGGATTTTGCTTTGATTATTCCATTTTAGACAGCTTCACTGTATATCAGTTTATAAAGCCACAACTCGAGTACTTCATTGGTAACTAGCAATATTCAGATCGCACCTATCTATTCTTGCTTGTGTTCTTGATTCGCTTGCAGAAAAAGCCTTCTTGACGAGGTCAACCGCGTCTTGGCATGGTTGATAACCACGGAGTAGTGGTGTAGTTGTTGAGAGGTTTCTCGATCTGTTCTGATCAGAGTCTTTGGATCATCAACATTGAAGCTCCACCAAATTGACTTATAATATTACCTTTTGGAAGATCGAGCACCCCATTCCCATCACACACTCACGTCTTGTTCAATAAGCTTTATGATACCATCCTCAACCTTTTGATCATTTTTCTTCTTCCCAGTAGAAATCACATAAATAAGGTGTGTCACTTGCTTAACAATGGGATTCCTACCCTTCTTCTTTGGGTTTTGAGGAAGGTAATCATTGATCTTACGCTTTCCTCCTTTTTTTTCATCTTCCACAATGGTAGCATCATCTTCACCCTCCGTAAAATCATCACCAAGCTAAATGGAAGTTGCATTTGTGGGACCACCTAAAATAACCGATGATGCACCTGTGACATTGATACATTGAAACAACTTCAAGGTCATCTAGGTTCTCCATAGGACCATCACAAAACTTGCGATATTTGATGTTTTCCCGAAATAATAAAGTCATATGTTCTTATTAATCACAACAAATCATGCATGGATTTAAAAGGGGCAAAAAGAAATCTTCATATTTGCATACCGCTATTTTAGCCTCCCACCATTTGTCGCTGGCTGTAATTATTCCCTTTTGAACATCAGAACCAAGATCGGTTGCACCCCTCTTCAAATCTCACCACAAGTTGTATTGTGCCTTCAATGCACCCCATTTGTTCTTCAGCTTGTCATGTGGATAGTGTCATTTAGTCCTTGCATTTAATTTTTCCTCAGGGTTCTTGTAGCCAATGTCACTCAAGGTATGTCATGATCTATTCCCAGCTAAAGTTTCTTCCTTACATATCTCACAGAACACTCTCATCGCATAGGCATCCCAATTAGCTTTCGATACCTTCACTTTATGTACCTAATTTATCGCAAATTATTATCCTATTGGCAAAATAGTTCCTAGCTACTAACAAAAAAGAGAACAACATCTAGACATATGGAGCATCGCAATCACCCAAAGATAATTATTGTATTGCATCAACTTAGTTTTGCTCAGCTGTATGCAAGATAACCACACAAGAATATATAAAGAATAGGATCCTAACAAACCAAGACACTTGATTTTTCTTTTCAAAATTCATGTTTCCATAACATAATTCAGCCTTGCAATTCCATCCACTACGACCGATTAACATGCTGACCAATTCAGCTCAAACTAAACCCCAATTTAGTAAACCCTTGCCAATTTTTTAATCACTCATTAGCTCCAAATTTCAGATTTGGTAATGAAGGATTTACGAAATTTAGTACACAAGGGGCATGGGGATTCAACTAAACCCCAAAAAATGTGAGGGACAAAGTGAAAATATATTCAATCTTTGACAGGATTAGCTACTTACAGGATTAACTACTTGATAAAGTGCAAATATATTCAATCTCCATATTGAAAATGTAAGGGACTTGTTGATATGCTACTTACCATGGGGGAGAAGTGACACAGGTCTTCGAGAGAGGGGGCATAGCAGGACTGGTCGTCTATGCTGTTCCGGTCGTCGAGAGAAGGGCCATGGCTTCAATGGTCATAGAGGCAGGTTTGCGGTCGAGGGAAGGGGCGTGGCAGGCGGCGCTGGATGTCGAGGAAGACCGGCTGTCGATTCGATGGTCGAGGGATGGGGGCACGGTGGCGCTGGTTGGCAGGAGGGCAACGAGATCTAGAGATGGGGCGGGCGACGCCTGACTTCGATCTCAGGGGCGGCACCAGTTGCCGAGCTCAGGGGCGGCGTCGGACTTCAATCTGAGGGGAGGGTTGAGCGCCTTGAGGGGAGAGAGCACAACGACTTGAAGGTGGGAGGGCAATGGTGTAGGAGAGATCGAGTCCTTGGATGATGGGAGAGGGGAGGAACCGGTATGTATATCAGTGGTAATGGTGGTTAATTTCTCACCAAGTTTGCGGTGACTTTTATAATCTCATTCCACATAAGCTCGGGAAGCTGCACTTTTATAGCTTTTACGCTTGCAGTATAAAATTTGCTTCTGGAGATGGCCGGTTTTGAGAAAAGCTTTAAGCTCCCCAAACATGGCATTAGACCCATGGTGAAGAATTATCTGCAAGCAGGTTGGGAGTTGGGACTAGTTTGCTCGCTGGACGTCGCCGTCGACTCCTCCGTAGCCTTCGCTCCTCTCGCCGTATTCCGTGGTGACCCCGGCGGTTGGCCCCGACGCCCATGTAAGAATGTCAACAGCGCGAAGACCTCTGCAACCGGCGGCCGCATCTTCCCGGCCAGCGCCGTGCTGTAGGACGAGCTCACGGCCTCGGTCTGTCACCCCTGCTGTGGGCTAGTTAGCCCACCCAACAGCCCATTTATAGCCCAGGCAGATGCAAGTCCAAGTCCAAGTCCAAGCCCATTTAGGAGCTCTGCTCTCTCTGACCGCTTGATCTGTATTCAACGGCCCCCTGCTTCGTCTCCCACGCTCAAACCCTGTTGGCGGCTCACCGTTTTATTTTCTACTCCTAGCCTTCCAGTACGTCTTCCAACCGTGGCTTCTTTGGCGAAAGTACATGTCTTCCAACGAAGTAACTTTAAATGAGATTAAAAAATAAAAAAGGACTCGTCATTCAAAGCATTTTAATCGGTTGACGCAATCCTTGCTATGCATACAGAATACGATGTACGTAATGGCTAACGTACAAAAAAACGTGACGATCGATGCTTATGTAGCGATTACATATCCCGATCAACGAAATAGCATAGACGACAAGACCAAGTACAAGTCTGTTTAATTTGGACCCCCCGTGGAAACTCAACGGAAATAGTATTCTACACAGTTTAAGTACCTTTGTTCTTTTAAAAATTATTACATGCGCCAATGTCTTTAGACTCGGCCATGGACCAGACTCGGCCTCGATTCACTGGGAATTTGCTGGAGAACAGTTGACCTTTATTTCTAAACTTTAAAAGAAAAAGACACGGGTAAACAAATAATCATGCACTCATGTGGCAATATTTCGTAGACTTGTACTATTCATCGGAGAAAACGCAGATCGGGTAATTTCGAAGCTGGACCTCTTTTCCCCTATTGTGCCATTGTCTTCCATCACTTCGTTTGATATGCATGGTGTTCTTTCATTCGAATTTTGTCCGCAGATACACGCATTAAATCCGAAGTTTTAGAGTTGACTCTTCTTTTACAATTTCTTTTCTTGTAACCTTCATTGACCGTTCCATCTAGATTTAAAATTTTACTTTCAAACATGACTTTATGTGAGGTACTCCTATGCGTACATCGGAAACGTACGACCGAGTACGACTACGCAGATCGCCTAACCTTTCACGCTTGAATTGGCCAACGACGTGAAGTGCTAATAAGCCCTGTGATTGGTACGTTCCACGTTGTCACTTAATTTACAGGTAGAACCAGTCACATGCATGCGTACGAGAAAATGTGCAAATATCCGCGTTGAACTCGCTAGTACAGTTAACCTTTCGACAAGGTTCTAGACTTCTAGTATTATTATATACAATCTTTCTCGAACGTACTGCTTCATTCCATGGGTGACGACTTGGAGAGCAAGAGATGTGTACAGACTGTGCATTGGACATCGGTGCCCTGCACCTGCAGCGGGCGACTCTGCTCCGTGCATCCGCTACTGGAGTGCTGAACTCTTCGCCGAGTCAAAGCGCGCATGTGCCTGAGCGACGTCGAGCGATTTTTTTAAATAATATTAATTTAATGGAAAATTGCAAAATTAATATTCATTTTTTAAATTTGCTGAAATAGTACCTGTATGCAGACAAAATACAAACTAGTGATATATAGATGGTGACATGTATATGTCCCCAGCCGAGCTGTCCTCATTCGATCGTTTTGCTTTTCGGTGAGCAGAGCAGAGGCACGCGCGTGAGAGAATAGAGGAGAGGAAAAAAAGGAGGAGAGGAGAGGAGAGGAGAGAAAGATGAGGTAAAAAATATTTTTAATTATTATTTTTTAAATAGTTTAGGAATTTTAGAATAGTTTATAATAGTTAAGAAAATTTAGAAATAATTTTATAATAGTTTAGAAAATTTAATATAATTATAGAATTATAGCGTGATTTACATATAGTTTTAGGAATATTAGTGTGATTTAGGAATAAATTTAGTATGATTTAGGAAATATTTTAGACATTTTAGAAATAATTTTATGAATAATTATAGCATAATTTAGAAACAAGTTTAGCATGATTTATAAATAATTTTATAAATTGAAACGAATTAACGAACAATAATATAATTTTTGATCAAGGATGTCAGAAGATATGATTTTAGTATGTCTTATAAAGAAGGATATGTTCAACAATGTGAATGTGGGGTAAATTTAAGTAATCTATCGGATGTGGAGGTTGATCTTAATAATCCTAGTGATATGCGGCGTACTCAATTGATAGGGATGTTGCATGATGTGTTGCACATTGGTATGTCAGAGCAGTGTTTGTCAGTTAGGGTTATGCTGTCGAAGTGGTATGAGACTGGGTGGAAGCGTGATTTACAGAAGCTTGAAAATACAAAGCAGTGGCTCACTTTCATGTCGACACCAGGGTGGATGAAATCCTTACTGGATAAGATATATCATTTTAATAAATTTATTTCCTTGTGTTTGCATTTCAACTCTTAAAAATAGCATTTCTAATTACATGTTCATCGTGATAGTCGGGGACCTTCTTACATACTATTTCTCCTTCGTCGGGGACATATGGCCACAATCTGAATGACTGGTTCTAGAGCCTCCCATCACTTAGGGCTTCTCTCACATACTTGAAGCCAAGCAGCCTACTTAGGAGGAAGCAACCACCTCGACGGCTGTGGCTCGCCTTAAATAGCCACTAGACCACTTGGCATATTCGACAAATCAGATACGTCATCAGATTAAAGGAGGGCCCAACAAAAGGGCGAGAGGAGGTGCCCATTAACATCCTTATACTTATGCATATATTTGTATCGCTACGGTATAGAACTTGTACTCCGTACTAATGTTAGGTTATTTGCACGCTACTCTCCTTTTTTGTCTATATACCTACTATCGGAGGATTAACTCCTATCGCAGGGATCCCGAGAGACCCCTTTTTAGAGATTCGGCCTGGGGGATGATCCTAAATAAGTTCGTCGGAGAAATAAATGGAAGTGGATGCAAATGCAATGGCCGGTGGTAGGGAATGATCGACCTAGTGCAAAGGGAAGTAAAGACACCGGAGTTTTGACAGGTTCGGGCCGCACAGGGGCGTAATACCCTACTCCTGTGTGGATGCAATAACTATCCTGAGGGTGATCCCTCAAGGATGTAGTTGGTTACAAGAATATTGTGTCTAACCAAGAGCTTGAGGCTCCTTGTTTCTCGGCGGGAGCTCTGCTCCGGCTAGCTCACAATGTCCTCGTCCGTTGGCTTGGTTCGTTGTGGGGTTCGTCTTCTTCGTTGGTTGTGGCCCGGTCGACTGCTTGGGCTTGTTCTCCTTTTTTTTTCTCTTCTTTTCTTCTTCCTGTGCGCCGACCCTTTTATGCACTCGCCGGCCGCGACATACCCCGAACGGGAAGGAAGGGGCACAAGTTCCAAGACGCCACGACTGAGAAAGGTGTCATCATTTCCTCTGGTCGAAGTGACTGGGGCGGTCGAAAAACGCGGCGCGCGTCCGGTCACTTGTCACTGTGGACGCCCTGGCAAAGGGCGCCGTTGAGAGAGCCCACCGGGCAGCCACAGAGCCACCCGGCGTGCCCGCCCTGTCTTGTTCCTTTGCCATGGCAGGGCGGCAGGCGGAACGCTTTGATCCGGGCAATGTTATCCCGAGATACACCGGATGATACGGGACGGAACCCGTGCAATTAATAGCCCCACGCTCCTCTGCCAAAGCATGGCAGGAACTGACGCCGCGGCGAGAGCAGTTGGATATGTCAGGCCACGCGCGCTCATTTAATGCGGTCTTGGACCTCTGACGGGTGGACACCTCATCGGTGGGCCCCTTGGGGGGCCTCTCTGGGTCATCGGGGAACCGAGTGCTCGGGGGTACCGTTGACCTCCCCGAGCACTCTCTCCCGAGAATGCCTATCTTTGTCTTCGGGGTACCAGGTGCTTGGGAGTACTGGTTACCTCCCCGAGGACCCTCTCCCGAGCATTCGCGCATGATCCTCCGGGGAACTGAGTGCTCGGGGGCTGTTACGAGCAACCCCGAGCACTCTCTCCCGAGTGCTTTTGCACAGACCCTTCGGGGAACCGAGTGCTCGGGGGCTGCCACGCGCAGCCCCGAGCACTCGCTCCCGAGCATTCTCACGCTGGCCCTCGGGGAACCGTGCGCTCGGGGACTGCTGCACGCGGTCCCCGAGCACTCTCTCCCGGAACTTAGCTCTTCTGATCGTCGGGGGACTAGGGTGCTCGGGGATGAGCGGGCACCTCCCCGAGCATTTTCTTCCTGGTACTTGGACTCTGCGGGTCATCGGGGAACTGGGGTGCTCGGGGACCAGAGACTGTGGCCCCGAGCACCTTCTCTCGGAACTTAGATTTTCCTCATCCCGCAGGAGGGACCTCACGAGATGGTGACACGTGGTGGACGGCTGGCCTGACCTCGGGACTCAGGGACCCCCGATTCCTGATACACCGACACCTACCATGGGTTTCACATAATAATTGTAACTTTTCCGAACAACAATCAAATATGATAGCATATGTCTGAAAAATCTATGTCTGAACAAACTGCCATTTCAAAAAAAAAAAACTCCTCAAAAGTTAAAAAGTTTTAAAAACTACTAAAAATTAAAAAGACTTGTCGGCATATAAGTCGTCGACATGCCTGTATCGGCAAAGCAGAGTGGTCCATCAACACGTCATATGTGGACAAGTCCTGCTGATAGAGACTCGGTCGCCAAGATTGTTTGTCGATAGGCGAAATGCTAACAAGAGGCATGTTATCATTTCGCCTGCCGATATATACCTTGTCAATATTTCACTTACCGACAGGGTACTATTTTGACAAATTTTAAAAAACATATATATTTTTAAAAAAAAAATCAATAAATTAATATTATTTTAAAAAATTCACGACCAGCACTTTACCGTGCGATGCCGCTCACAACATCATTCTTGCATCAATTGTTTCATATACTCCTTACAGTCACATGTAAGTATCGTTTCCAGTTGGACACAGTTAATATTTTTAAATTTTAACTATAAATTACTCTTTATATATTTGAGTTTAGATATTTAAAAATGATACTATTAGATTTCTCAAAAAGTAATTTCTTTGCTATATTTTATAAACATATTATATAAAAATAGTAGTTAAAGATATATTAGGAAGATCTACACAAAGGCGTTTATTTGTGCTGGACGGAGTAATGTAAAACACGTCTGCTCTGAAATAATATTATCAACCAGCCAGTTCTTTGACGTTTCGCTTCTCCTATCTAGAAACAGCGGCTAGGGAACCATGCGCCGAGCTCCTACCTTCGCGCGCTACGTCTAAACTCTTTTCAGGCTCTTCAAGGCAGGTTCAGGTTGAACAATGAATGGAAAGAACCTCGTGTTCTTCAAAATATTATCCGTCCCGGCCGCTTGAGCATATCCATTAAGGTCCTGTTTGTTTTGGACCGTAAAAGTTAGATTGTGATTAAAATTCAAAAGCTGAATAAACAGCTGGATTATAAAAGTTGAATTGTGATTATAATCTAAAAACTGAAACAAACAGCTAGTTAAAAAATCTGGATTGTTACAATCCAACATCTAGATTGTAACAATCCAGCAATCTGTCTTCTACTAGATTGTAACAATCCACAATTCAACTTTTATAATCCAGATTTTACAATCTACAATCTACAAATTGTTTTTTACAATCTTCAGCTGAAACAAACAGACCCTAAGTAGTTCAGGACGGGCGATGCACGGATAAACCTAGCTTGATGGTTTTAAACGTATTAATGGCACGGATTCAACGACGTCATAAACAAGGAGTTGAGGGAGTATTTGATTGAAAGCACGGCCGGCCCTGAGGAGGTCGAGCAGTGCGGCTGCCCCAGGCCCCAATACTGAGAGACTCCTTTTTATATATCTGTGTATAATATACATACATAACAGTTCATACAACAACAGATAGAACTAGATCTAAAATAGCAACTAGGCTTAGTAGTCCATACGATAAGATGCAAGTAGCTTGGTTCCTCCGGTCCATAAAAATTCAAATGACCTGTCTATCTAGCCTATTTAGCTGTTTGCCTGTTTCATGTTTTCTTCCGTACAGACAGTCTAGTTTTTTGCGTTCTGTGGGACCACGACTCCAAGGCATCCCGCATGCCCGCAGCTTCGATCGAGGACATGCATCAGTCATTGCCATATGAGTTTTCGTCGCTGGTTTTTCTGCTCTATAGTTTCTACTTCATCTCAAATGGACCCGACCCCTTGTTGAGATCGCACATTTGAAATATGAAAAGGTACCCACTTGCTCCGGCAATCAATGGGTCCATCGTTTGTACTATGGTGCTGGCACCTGCGAGCAGATAGCTCCAAAGCTACTATAACTGCAAACTAACTGCTGCATATACTGATTAGTAACTAGAACTATACGTATCAAGTTGTACATAGGCATATGAGTATCTCTACCTAGTTAGCATGTATTAATGCAAGCATACGTACATGTACTCTGATCCCTCACAACTTTGTTCAGTATTTACGATAATTTTGTTCCAGTCTTACCGTAACAGATGCATTTTAAGTTGTTCAAGCTTATCGTAAATAGTCGTGGACTCTATCTAGAATATTATCTTTGTAATTAATATATAAATATTTATGTTCAATAGGGCCTCGCTTTTAATTTCGTCCCGAGCCACTGAAATCTCAGGACCGGCCCTGATTGAAAGCATAGCTATATCACAGTTACCCGCTTGAAACCAAAGCTTCAGGCATTTTCGTGTCCCTCCTCTTCAAACCACAAGGACACCACTGCAACTTTCATAATCTTGCCTAATAGATTTCACTCAGGTACAAAATGCAAAAAATCGTGATGTTTGTATAATTTCCTTGAAGTTTTGATGGACCGAGGAGCTTCTTGAATCAATGCCTCCACCTTTCCGATTGATTTAGTAACGTTCAATTTATTCCTAAATCTTTGAAATTGAAGGGAACATTCATATTCGGGATTAGAGCTTCCAAAACGTGTCTTTTAAACTCCTGGGCCTCCAAGTGAACGTCCTTAGCATTTTGTAATACCCACCCCGTTTTGCGCTGGTATTTTCCAAGTCGTGAGTTTGGTGATAGTATTTTTCAACTCGAGCTCTTTTTACGATGGCATTTTCCGAAAATTCTCTTAGAAAAATATTTGGTTACGCACAGATGAAGATAAAAAAAAAGTTCAAAGGTAAATTCGCTTGAGAGTGGCCATTTCGACTTGGTCCAAAGCCTTGACCTTGTTACCATGGCAAAAATTGGAATTGGTTTGTTACTAGTGGTGATGTACCAGTTGTTTTTAACGGCTCATCACTGGAGGTACCCTCCGCGTCCTCGACGCCACTCGAGTGATCGGGTCTCGCCAAGTCTCCACGCGGTCCAGCTTCGGAGCACTACCGTCTCCCGGCCATCTCAGTCCAGTCGTACGAAGAAAATTCTACTAAGGCACGGTCTTATAGATAAATCTCTTTCTATATATAATATGTGTCCTTTTCTTATTTTATTTATACTACATCACGTTATTAAATTAAAAAGAAATAATATGATAAATGATCTTTTTCAGATATTTTTAGATCTTTGTGTGAAAGATCTCATTTTGAAGCAAGGAGGTTATCTCCACATCACGCCCACTTTCACATTTTCAGACAAGTAGGTCATGGATCCCCCACCCCACGCCCACAATTCGAACCTGTATAAATATACCGTCGGCCGCCTCACACCGCCGAACCAAATACTACGTCCGCAGAACGAAAACACACTCGCTGACTCTACTCCGGCACTCCCCTTGCTTCTTCTCCACTTCGGCTCCATCTTTCCTGCCCCCTCCAAGATACTCGAGGAGCCAATCCATGTGCGGCGGCGCAATCATCTTCGACTACGTCCCGGCGCGGCGCCGGGTGTCCCCCGCCGACTTCTGGCCCGACGAGGACGCCGACGCCGAGGACTCCCACGGCCCACGCACCCCCGAGAGAGGTACATGCACCTCCGGTTCTTCTTGCTCTGTTAGTTTCTGTGTCTTCGGGCTAGAGGGTGTGACGACGCTTGCTGCTTGACAGCGCCGCGCGCGAAGCGGCAGCGGAAGAACCAGTACCGCGGCATCCGGCAGCGGCCGTGGGGGAAGTGGGCGGCGGAGATCCGCGACCCCGTCAAGGGCGTCCGCGTCTGGCTCGGCACCTACCCCACCGCCGAGGCCGCCGCGCGCGCCTACGACCGCGCGGCCAGGCGCATCAGGGGCTCCAAAGCCAAGGTCAACTTCCCCAATGACTCAGCGACGTCATTGACGGCGCCTGCTCCCCCGGTCCCGGCCGTGCTCCCGCCACCCAAGGTGGAGACGCGGGCGGCGCTGTCCGACGAGATGCAGGAGCTGTCCGAGGAGCTGATGGCCTACGAGAACTACATGAACTTCCTAGGCATCCAATACATGGAGGGCGGGTGTAATTCGGCCGCCCCTGCCACCGCCGCCGTCGCCGCCGAAGAGCCGCAGGTGCCGGCCGGCGCCGGACTGTGGAGCTTCGAGGACTATAACCCGCCATCTCTGGCGCTCTTTGCCCAGGATAATTAATTGTGTGTTTAGTAACTTTTTGTGAAAGACTCGCAGGGACCAGTGTCGAGCTCTCTCGTCTTGTGTTTTGTTGAACACATCCATTGTTTAATTTGTAATTGTGCTTTGTAACTCGCAAGTTTAATGTATTTGCCGAGAATTCACTTTCTTGGAGTTATTTACCGCGACTGCGATTGAGTCGCTTTTACATACCTTGCCACCCACGACGTACTGTTGATGCATCTGATTCGATGGATCACAGGACGTCTGCAATAAGCTTGTGATCTCAGCTATTACGCACTTGAAAGATTTGGAACTGAGCTGGACGTTCACATCCGTCGTCGCCACTGGTCATTGTTCCTCTCCCTCCCAGAACGGAAAATGGGCTCGGATCTTCAGAAAGAATCCAGCAGAAGTGTACGTAGGCGGTAACCGGCAAGGCTGGCTCGTCGTAGCGCATCGATGGTGCCGGTGCGCGGCGAGCCGCTGTTTCGCGGCCCGTTGTTTTGTGGTCGCGAGTCTCTGCGGTGAGCGGTCGTAGTACACGGTACTGGCACAGTGCCCGCACGTTTGAGATTGACTCGCGCGGTTGTTGCTCTGGAAAAATGCAAAAACACCTCTAAAAATTACTTGGATTTTGACTTTTTTTCTAAAAATTGTTTTGTTAAAAAAAACCCCTAAAGAGATGGTTTTTGATTGCAAAAACACTCCTAAAAATTTAAAAAAATTTAAACAAAATCATAAAAAATTCTAAAAAAAACTAGAGACAATTCTAAGAACTTTTGTGAAATTTGTTTTCAAAAATAATATGCTTTGCATCATATTTCATGGAGAGTAAGTTTAGAAAAAAAAGAAAAATATGCAGCTCATTTATTAATTCGAGTTAAATGCATAGTTAATTATTTACTAATCCAAAAATCATGAAACAAATTTTTTTAGTCTTCTTACATGATCCTCTATCTTCTAAAAATACATGAAATTTTGAAATAATTATTGTAACGTGCAGGATTGAGTAAATGTATTGCAGATAGATTAATTCATAACTAATTCATAACACCTCTAAATTAGTGAAACCACTTTTATTAGTTTACTTAAACAATTATTTGTATAGGAAAAATAATGGTAGATATGACAAAGTTAAAATAACATGAGTTAATAAATGAGTGCACATTTTTCTTTTTTTTTCAAACTTTCTCTCCATGAAATATGATACAAATAATATTATTTTTGAAAACAAATTTCACAGAAGATCTTAGAATTGTCTCTGGTTTTTGTTAGAATTTTTTATGATTTTTTTCCAACAAAATCAAACTTTTAAGGGTTTTTTCAATAAAATAACTTAGAGGAAGTCAAAATTCAAGTGATTTTTGGGGTTTTTTGCATTTTTCCATTGTTGCTTGGAGTACAGGCCAGGCGTTTACCGTGGGCTGGGGATTCGGAGGGCAGCCGCTGGTTTCTGGGTCGGCGGCGCACGCCAAAATGCGAAGGGGCCCGCATCCACGGCACCTACCCGCATGGTCTGCCGGTGAGACCAAGAACGGAAGACAAAGTTGGCATCTTTTGCCCCGCATCAAGACGGGGCTATATCCTGGGATATTAACATGACAGTGGGGAAGATTTTTGTCCCCTGTTTCTTCTCCTTTATTTCTTGATGACAGCAGAGACACAAAAATACTATAAAGCAGCATTGATCCGAGTATGACACGCAGGCCCACATCCGGGCTAGTGCCCGGTTGGCAAGACACTTGAGGCAGTCCGTGTTCGAGCCCGAGCACTTCAAAAGATGGCCGCGGAAATGAGCACTTCTTAAAAAAATGACACTCAGGTCCGTATGGTAACTACTATGCTACACATCAGTCCTCTCGTATTTCACCTCATGCAATGCCACAAAGAATTTTAGTGATATGAAAGAGAGAAAATGAGAAAAAGATGTTTTGCAAAGTAACAATCTCATAAGTAAAAATTTAAAACTATAAGACTACTGCGAAATTTATTGTGTTTTACTGCTCTTAAAATTTAAAATACTATTAAAATAGTCATAAAAATTATAAAAACTATATTGTAGAGGATGATATAATCTATCTCTGTAAAAAATTTATGCTCAAACAATTACTTTTATAATGAGAAAAAAACCAATTTCATTGTACACAGTTTGACAAACTATATACAATAAATTTTATTTTTTGTTTCTCAATATACATATCATATTTTTGTCTAAAATTGTTTCGAGAGATAGACCATAGTTTCCTCTACAACATATATTTTTTCAGAATTGTTTACGACTATTTTGATAGTATTTTGAATTTTAAAAGCAATAGAATGTAATGTTTTTTATTTTTTAACATATCTTTATTTTTTAATGGTGACATACATCAGAAAGGAGACACCTTGAAATAATGGCCTGTTTTTGTAATTTTTTCAAATGGATGTTTTCTTATTTTCAAAATATATAAAAAAAACTCGTCGGACGACAAGCCGGGCCGGCTCGGCCACTTCGGCCCAGGCGGTCGGCTGTGCGCGCCTGTGGCTGTCGGCCAGGTAGGCCAGAGGAGCGAGGGCGTAGCCCAGTGGAGGGGCGCGCGGCATGTAGCGCGGGCGCGACCTGGCGGGAGCAGCAGCAACTGATGGGCCGGAGGACGCTGAGGCCCATGCGGGCGTGACAAGTTCCAGGCGGCCGACGTGTTAGATTTGGAGTTTGTGTACTGTGCCGTGCCGGTCAATAAATAGGAACTGAGGGATGAACACAATAATAGATAGAGAAAAATAGATTAGAGGATTAGAAAACTAATCTAGAATTGGGGATTTTGAGATAATCCTTTTAGGATGCTTTGAGATACATCTTATGAACCCATCAATGCAATGAAGATCCAATTTCATAAGTTTTCCTCTATGTTCTTCGTGTTCGTTGTTTCGTGTCAATTTTTGGTGGATCTTTTGATCGTTGCGATTTGTGTTGGTTTGATTCATTAAAAATCATCACTGAGTATTAAGGTGAGGTTATGAAGAATTTGATTAGTTGAATTTTAGTAATTCTTGCATAATCGCAATATTTTTGTTTGATATGTTTTCATCATAGTCTGCTTACGAATTTCATATCTTTAGATCCACATATCCGATTGACCTGACACTTATTGGGATAGTTTCGCATGCTTTTCTAGTTTCTACATCATTTTTTGATATATCTTTTTTAGTGATGTGATAGCAGTCTGTCCCAAACTAATTTCATAATTAAATTGGACATTTTATTAGAGTTATTTAAATTTAAATATAGCTTCTGCAATCATTCATTTCTTCTGATTAAGTATTTTGCGCGTAATTGATCCTACTGTATAGGATAGACCAAGAGCACAAGCAATTTCTGTAGCATGCAAAAAGATCTGGTTTATCCCATTCTCTGCTACTCAACAACAGTGCCGCGGGATCAATCGATTTTCTGACCGTTATAGATTGGTGCTAAGAACTAGGGCTTTCTCCTTTCGTGTTTTACGGGAAACTTAGATGTGTTTACAATTTTACCCCTAGTACAAGTATATTCCCTTTCTTGTCGATGGAGTATTAGCAATTCTCACCATTTGGATCGTAACTATGGACGATCCATAATAAGAACCACTAAAACCATTTTCAATTACAATCAAATGACCCAAAAATGCAAAGCACCCTCTCTCTCTTCCATAAGAACACTCTGATCCAAAAGCAAATGCAAAGCACTCATTCCTTTCCCGTTCCTCTTCTACTCACAGTCTCATTCGTAGACACCGCGATCAAGCAACATTGAGCAACGACGCATGCTTGTCAAGTTAGTGATGTTGCATCAATATTTTACCTTGTTTCAACTGACATATTGTGATGTTGGATTAAGAGTTGTCTTTTTGGTTCATACATTTGTTGGTTGATGCATCAAATTAATTAGGCAAATTTGTCTATAAGACACTGATAAAACATGACTTTGCCTGTAGGATGCCCTTATGTTCGATAGTAAATTTAAAAGAAAATAGAATAAGAGATTGGAAAAGAAAATAGAACATAGTTCAACTTCCCCACGTGTACGTCCTGCAAAGACGTCGAACTAGGTGCACGCGAGCCTCCTAGCCTCCCTAGCACCCGACGTCCGACGCCGACTCGCGCCATCTGTGTCATGTGAAACAAGGACGGCGTGCGCAGCCTGTCGCTAGAGATGGAAGATGCACCTCACCGGCACGCTCTGCGCAACTGCGACCCCTCAAGAGCATGCGCGGCCTCCGCACGTTGAGCTCCATGGATAATGAGTCCACCGGCCAGATGCCCAACGTCGAGGAGTTTGGGCGCTCTTGGCAATTTTCCTGTGCAAATACGAAAAACAGGAGCCATCAGTCAATGCATTCTGTTAGACAGGCATTCTGGCGCTATACGTGCCGGACTCCTTGCACTCTACGTCTACAGACCCATGCAGCTGTATTGCCGGACGGATTGACATAAATCTTTATACGACAACAACTCCAACACATATAACTCTATATATGCCGATCCGGCCATATCAATGAAGCATTGCGTATTTTGCCTTAGCTTGTGCACTTTCATGGTATCATGAATCTACGGCCCCTGTCCTCCACCTTATGCCAATCCATCTCCTAATCCATCTGCGCTGCCATGGCCAACATGCTGACCCCGTTGCCGACGCTGCTTCACGTGAACGTGAGGATGCGGCTGCCCGGGAACAGGAGACCGCCGCCACCTGCCAACATGAAGAAGCCGCGTGCAAGGCACCTGAAGAGGCTGCACGTGCTGAGACCTCGCACGCCAAGGACAAGTGCACGTTGATCCTCGCCAAGGCGACCATGGTCGCGCAACTTCACACCCAGGTCGTAAGTGTCCCAAACATCCACACCCTCGTACCAATCGTCCTCAATCTCCACTCTCCCAATTACGCCAAGTGGTGCGGCCTAATGCTCATCACCCTCGGCAAGTTCTTTCTGATCAGCCACGTCCTCATCGACGAGGCTCGTCCTGACACACCCGATTGGCATCGCATGGACTACGTCATCATCTCTTGACTGTATGGTACTCTCTCCACCGAACTCCTCGAGATTGTGATGCAGACTGCCATCACAGTCCGCATTGTCTGGCTCGGGATCGAGCAACAATACATTGGCAACAAGGAAACTCGCACGCTGTTCCTCAACACCAATTTCCGCGCAACTTCATACAGAGCGAGCTCTCTGTCTCCGACTACTACCGCAAGATGAAGGGCATGTCTGATGCCCTCGGTGACGTGGTCGATCCTGTCCATGATCGGACTCTCGTTCTGAACATCTTTTGCGGTCTGAATGAGAAGTTTGCCTATATGGCGGTGCTTCTTAAGCGGCAGCGGCCGTTCCTCTTATTCCTCGAGGTTCACTCCGACTTTCTCCTTGAGGAACTGATAATGGCATCTCGATCGTTGGCGCCCTCCACCATCCTCATCACCACGGCCCCCTCCAACACCAAGGGCTCAAGTGGCCCATTCGTCGGTGACCAAGGAGCCACATTGAGGAGCTGCACGACACCGCCTTCGCATGGTGCCTCCTCCAACACCTCCAACCATAGTCACCGTCATGGGAACCGGGGCAGCAATATTAGCAAAGGCACTAGTAGCGCCGACAGCCCGTCCGGGTGGCCCTCCTTCTACAACCTATGGACAAGCACCATTCAGATGTGACATGGTCTGACCCTGGCGCCCTACATCCTCGGTGCTCTGCCTCGCACGTCTGCTACGCAGCAGCAGCAACCCATGCACCCTGGCACCTCACCAGCATGCACTAGCGGTGGCCCACTTCCCGATGATGTTCCCACATGTGCAGCACATGGGCCCTCCATTGCCACAGCCCGTAGTGCCCCTGTGACCATGGGCGTGCCCTCCTGGATTCCTATGTCCGACCTCGGTTCGTGGGATCAACAGTCATTAGCAAACACTTTGAACACTATGACTATGACTCCTCTTGGAACCACGGACTGGTACATGTATTTCGGTGCAACTTTGCACATGGCATCAAACGTCGGTAACCTCTCCTTGTCCCATCCACCATGTTCCTTCACCCCTTCATCTATTATTGTCGGTAACAGGTCGCTACTCCCGATCACGTCCACTAGCTCTACAACTCTACCTAGTTCTCTTTATCTTAATAATGTGCTTGTTGCTCCTCACATCATTAAGAATCTTATATCTATTTGCCAGTTTACCATTGACAATAACTGTTATGTTGAATTTGACCCCACTAGCCTTTTTATGAAGGATCTTCGATCAAGGAGTGTGATCGTCAGGTGCAATAGCTCAATGCCCCTCTACCCTTTGCTCTTGTCGGTCTCCGTCCCATCGTTGTGTGCTCATCTTGCTAGCGCCCCCGCCTCCATATGGCATCGTCAACTCGAGCACCCTGGTCATGAAGCTCTATCCAGATTAGCTAGTACTTCTACTATCTCTTGTAATAAAAATGACATTGACACTATTTGTCATTCTTGCCAACTTGGTCGCCATATACGTTTACCTTTTGCTTCATCACATTCTCGAGCTCTCAAGAATTTTGACTTAATGCATTGTGATCTTTGGACATCGCCAGCTGTCAATGTGTTTGATTATAAATATTACTTAGTCATTCTTGATGATTGCTCGTATTTCCTTTGGACTTTTCCTCTATGACTAAAGTCTAGCACTTTTCCAATATCTCCATTTTTTTCGTATGTGGCAACTTAGTTTGGCAGCAAGATCAAGAGTATCCAGTGCGATAACAGACAAGAGTTCGACAATTCCTCCGCTCATCACTTCTTCCTCACACATGGGGTCGTTCTACGCATGTCATGCTCGTACACCTAGCAGCAAAATGGCAAGGCCGAACATGTTCTCCGCACTACCAACAACATCTTTCATTCCATGCTATTTCAAGCCAGCATCCCCCTCCTTCTGGGTTGAGGCTCTCCACACCGTCACCTACCTGCTTAATCGCCTTTCCACCAAAATACTCAACGCCTCCACTCCTTTCTATGCACTCTATGGAATGCATCCCACCTACTCCCACCTTCGAGTGTTTGGCTCCAAGTGCTACCCCAATCTCTCGGCCACATCGATCCCCCCCCCCCCACACACACACAAACACACAAACTTTCTCCCCATGTCACCATATGCATCTTTTTATCCTCGGACCACAAAGCCTATTGATGTCTTGACCTTTCATCTAATTGAGTCATCATATCATGTCATGTTACGTTCGATGAGGCCTCATTCCCCTATACCGAGTTGACCTCTCCACCGGCTGCACATGAGTTTTATTTTTTATCTAACTTTGACACTATGCCGGTTCCAATCAGACCACCACAGTTGTCTTTACGTGCAAGTACCCAAGCTACTGTTTGTCTGCCCCCTAATGTTGCTTCCACTGAGGATGGTGCGGCGCCTACTATGCCTATGTGTGCATCCCTTTCGGTTGACACTTGCGTCGCACACGTGGTTCCTGTGGGCATGTCCTCCTGCGGCTTGCATGTGGTGCCCGGGATGGCAGACCCATCATCATATGTGCCTGGCTCTCCCCAACCCAGTAGAACACTAGGCCCCTCTTCACAGGCTTATCTGCCTGATGCAGTGGGTCTGCCTTTGCCTACACCCGGCTCGTCCCCATGAGCCCCCTCTACCGGGCTGCACCTAGTGGTTGTTGCCCTAGTTGGGCCAACCCCGCCCGCTCCACTCGTCGCTGATGCTACTGTTGCGGCACCGATGTCAGCACCAGCCAAGACGGTCCCCATTACTCCAATCGACAGCTCGCATGCGATGGTGACTCGAGGTAAGCACGGTTTTACCAACCGATGCAACACATGAATCTTCATGCTGCAACATTGTCTCCCATTCCCAAGACATACCGCTCGGCACACACTGATTCAAATTGTTAGAGTGCCATGGAAGAGGAGTTCTCTGTCATGCATGCTAATCACATGTGGGATTTGGTTCCATGACCTTCCAATGCTAATATTATCGCCAACAAGTGGATCTTTCGACATAAACTCAACTCAAATGGCTCTCTCAACCGCTACAAGGCTCTCTGTTTTCTTTGGGGTTTTACACAACGTCTTGGTATTGACTTTGATGAAACTTTCAGTCCAGTTGTGAAGCCCGCCACAGTTCACATTGTTCTGTCTCTAGCTGTGTCTCGGTCTTGGCCCATCCATCATCTTGATATCAAGAATTCATTTCTCCATGGCACATTGACTTAGACAGTGTATTTCTCCCAACTGACTGGTTTTGTGGACTCCTCTTGCTTGGATTTTGTCCGCCGCCTGAACAAGTCACTTTATGGCCTGAAGCAAGCACCTTGTGCATGGTATAGGGGCTTTAGGGTTTGTGGAGGCCAAGTAGGACACCTCATTGTCCGTCTATCATTGTGGCACCAACATTATTTATCTATTGCTTTATATTGATGACATAGTCCTCATAGCTTCTTCGGCTACCAATCTTAGCTGGACTATCTCTGCACTTCAGCAAGAATTTTCTATGAAGGGTCTTGGGTCACTTCATCACTTTTTGGGTATGTCTGTACAGCGTAGTGATGGCAGTATTTTTCTCTCATAGCAGCAATACATGTTGAACGTCCTGGAGCGCGTAGGCATGACAGATTGCAAACCGTGCAGCACTCCGGTTGATACTCACTCTAAGGTTTCAGCTTCTGTCGGTTCCCCAATGAGTGATCCCACCCACTACCGCAGCTTGTTGATACTCTACAGTACCTCACATTCACCAAGCCAGACATTGCATACACAGTTCAACAAGTCTGCCTTCAGATGCATTACCTTCGAGATCCTCATCTTTCTACTGTGAAGTGCATTCTCTGGTACCTACATGGCACTCTAGACCACCCTCACTTAGCGATTTACCTCGACGGGTCTCATTGCCTACTTCGATGCTGACTGGGTGGGTTGCCTAGACACATGCAAGTCCACATCGGGCTATGCTGTGTTCCTTGGTGACAATCTCGTCTCTGGGTCCTCCAAACAACAACACACGATCTCTCGTTCCAGTGCCGAAGCTGAGTACAGGGTTGTGGCCAATGCCATCGTTGAAGCTTGTTAGTTACGTCAGCTTCTCCATGAGCTCTACATCTCTCTCCATCGTGCAACACTCATCTATTGCGACAACATCAGTGTTGTCTACCTCTCAATGAATCCGATGCAACATCAGTGCACCAAGCACGTCGAGATCGATCTCCACTTCGTCCGGGAGAACGTCGCTTTGGGCGATGTACATGTTCTCCATGTCTCGACATTATCGCAGTATGCCGACATCTTCATCGAGGGGTTACCTATTTCTATCTTTATCGAGTTTAGGTTCGGTCTGAACGTTCGCACTACCGATGCTCTGATTGTAGGGGCGTGTTAGACAGGCATCCTGGCGCCATACGTGCTGGACTCCCTGTGCTCTACTTCTACAGGCCCATGCAATTGTATCGCTGAACGGATCGACATTAATATTTATACGGCAACAGCTCCAACAGTTATAATTAGTTTCCATCTTGTGTAAACCAAACATGGCATGTAATCCTTCTTTCTGTTTTTGCTGTTGCATCATGTATAACTCTATATATGCCGATCCGGCCATATCAATGAAGCATTGCGTATTTTGCCTTAGCTTGTACGCTTTCACATACGAGTAAATGATATGGTACAGGTCGCTTCAACAAAGAAGAAGGTTCCTTTCAGTGACAATGCATGACGATCCGATAAGCAGCTCAACAATGCAAAACGGTCAAATACTCGGACGATCGGGTGTGCATCAATGCATCTGTTGATTGAAGCTAGGCATGCAAGCGATAGTAATAGTGAAGCGTGCCTTTGGATCAAGTGTTTTTGAAAAGGCTGTAGTTCAAGGGTTCAGACAATTTTAGTGGTGAAGCTTCAAATTCGCCACGTCTACACTGTCAAATTCATGGATCTTTTAGTTTTTGCCCCTCTAAATTATAGCTCAAGCTCCGTCACTGGTTGTAGCATCACGTTTTACTCTGTTCATGCATTAAAGATACACATTTGTTGCAATGGTGTTTTAATTTGTTGTGGTAATTGTTTTCTTTTGTTGCAAGAGGTGTTTTATTTATTGCATTGTATTGATTGCACTAGAAGGTCTGCTTGTGTGCACCTCCTCTGTTTCTTGTTGCACTGGCATTAATGGGAAATTATTTTGCTATGCAGGTGGAGAAAGATTGGATGGGAAATTTTCATTTGTTGCAGCAGCCTTGTTCTCTATGTTGCACCAAAGTGTATTTTTGTTGCGTTGGGATTTTGTTCATGTAAAGAGAGGGAACAATCAGATGGATAGCATTTCACTATTTTATAAGATCCTATGGCCAAAGAGCTTCCTGCGGATCGTCCGGACGCTAGCACTATACATTTTTCATGCCTCTGAATCTCTGATAAATTTATCATGGTCCAAGCAGGCCAAGATGTTGGGAAAAGGCTGTGGAATTCTGCAAATAAAACTGTTGTGTCAGTACAGGTGCTAGAACGCATATTCAAACTTAATGTATTACTTCCAGCAAGAACTCTTTTTTGGATGAATGCCAGCAGTAGCTTAAGGGTTTCTGATGCGGTCATGCGGCGCACACCGCTTAGGACTTTCAACAACAATCCCCGCTTTATTATATTAAAGGTGTACAGTCATATTTACAGGATGCGAGTCCACTGTTGGCAGGCGAGAACCCAATTTGATCAATCATTTATATACATGGCTCCAAAAAAAATCATTTGTATACATATACGTACGCGAGTGACTACCTATCAAGCAAAAGGATTTCATAGGTTTACAGTGTGAAGTTGCGATGCCGGAATGCCTGCGTTTCAGCTTATCTTTAAATTTGGGCAATCGCTTGCATCTGGTACCTTACTGGATCATCGCATGTGAAGCAAGAGTAGCTCTGGCTTCTCCACAAGGTTCTTCCACTCGTTGCAGAATCTTGCAACCGTGGCCCCATCAACAACTCGGTGATCGGCTCCAACAGTAACCTGCACACCATAGATTGGGGGATCACAGTAAGTGGAAACCAAGCAATGCAGGCGTAGTGTTGGTGAAAAAGTGTACTGCAATAAGCATACATTGACTATGGATGAAGGGTAAACGTTTTCGTCATCATCAAAGCGTGGAAGTTTCTGAATGCGCCCAAGGGCAATGATGGCAACTTCAGGTAGGTTCAGAAGTGGAGACCCAAACTTGCCACCAATGGCACCTATGTTGCTTAGTGTTATCGTGCCACCTGCAATATCTGCAGCGCTTAGCCTGTTGTGCGATGCCATCTCATGCAACCTTGCCAATTCCTTCGTGATCTGGTGCAATCACAGTCAAGATGATTAGAAATTAGGCAGACGAGCACAAAGCAGCCAGTCTTTACATTTTCTAGTATCCAATGGATCACCTATAAGTTGACAGTACATCAACCTACCTAAGTATCATGTTTACTAGGTTGCATAATTGCACGTTATTATACAGAAGACTAGTCAGCTGAATGTTCTATCCTTTCTAGAGTGTTAAATCAACAATAGGATTCTTCATAGTTTAGAATACAATAATTTTCTTCCAAAAATTGAGGACAAGAATTTAAGGTAATTTCTGAAGAAGAGCAACTTAACTTCAGAAACTATCCAAATTTATCATAGTTCATCATTTGTAGCTTGTGGAAACTTGCAAAGAAATGACAGGGACCCAAAATTGCAGCACAATACGACAAAATTATCATGAATTCAAGGAGAAAGGGCAGTTGGTGCTGACCTCCAATATTGAAAGTGACTGCACTGTCTTGATGTTTGGTACGACTAATCCATGTGCTGTAGCCATGGCTACCCCAATGTTGTGGGATCCTACAAAAATAACCAACCAGTTGTCATGACCTTCAGCACAAAATGATGCCTTGCAGACAGTCGATGACATAACATGTTGAAATATGGTGGATTATGAATGGAAATACACAAATAATTATTCACAATTAAATTCTAATTACATTATGTATTGTCATAAATGTTAAAAGCATCAATCCTTGAAAAAAGGACTAGTGGCCAGTACTCGAGCACACATGTCTGAAGTATTTCTATCAAAAGAATATGATGTTAAGTATGCAAAAAATCGAAGGAACAAGAATCTGCATACTAATTAACTTTCCTATTTTATGTCAAGTGAAAATGGATAAATGATCGCTGGGCTATGAAGATATGCTGCCCATTAAACATTCCTGACCAAAAAAGGTGCTGCGAGGAATTCTTATTGGTGGTAAGTTTGATGATGAGAAGTGCAAGCTTTGAGGAACAGAAGTATTTTACACCGAGTAACAGCGTTTACTGATTGTTATCTTTTGATGTAGTAGTTAAGTGAGTAAATGGGGAATGTAACATAGAACTATAACCTGTTCCACTGTTTTTTCAAATCCTTTCTGCAGACGAAAGGAAATAAGAATGGAATGGAAACCTCAAAGATCACATACCTTTAAGCACAACTTCTTTAGTTTCTTCAATGAAAGAGCTGTTCAACAAAGGGTATTTACTCAGTGCCATAGAAAGAGACTTTATGAGGAATGGAAGGAAGGTGTGCTTGATATTATGATCATTATTCTCGTTTTGAAACAAGGCCTTAAGTTCTACAAGAGAATCACAATTCATTTCCTCCAGATAATGAAAATGTGGAACTTTTGCAGCCAGGCTCATTGATTTCAGCATTGATCTCTGGTATCCCCTGCAGCAAGAAATGGTCAGGTTTGGATTATAGACTGTATGGTGACGGATGAGACAAACTATAACAACGTAGATGCCATGAAACCTTTCATAGTACCTGAGAGGAATTTTCTTATCCTCATAGCAGTGTACATCGAGTAATGATTTCCCTTCCTCCAGTAACTCAACCGGTCCTATATTCTCTTCCGAAACAGATGATTCTTTGCAGAGACCCTTGCTGACAGCATAATTCAACACATCTTCTTTCAAAACCCGACCATCTTTTCCTGTTCCTTGAATATCATTTATGCTGAGCCCACACTGCTTGGCTAGATGCCTAACAGCTGGTGTAGAGAGAGTTCCACTGGGAATGTTGCCTTCACCTGAAGGATGTGTAGAATCCACTCCAAGTGACTTATCAGTGGGCGGAGCTATATCATCATGAGATACAACGTGGCTGTCACCCACAATCATTTTCAGTAAAGTTTCACCAACCTAAAGTACACATTAACTTAGGTAAATTCAGGCAAAAGTAAGTTAACAGAAATATGCTGACTTAGGTAACTTGTGGGGGAAAAAAGTTTCATCGACCTAAGTAGCTCACTATCTCTCGAGTTTGCAAGAACTACAACAGAGCACAGTTGAGTTTTGTAAAACATGACAGCAAGTTTGTTCAAATAAATTAGGGGAAAAGTAATCTCATAGCTACCTTCACTATGTCACCAGGGCCAAAGTGAATCTGATGTACTTTCCCCTTGAAACGACTCGTTATTTCAATAGTTGCTTTGTCACTCTGTACTTCACAGAGGGGCTGGAATTCGTCAACTTGGTCACCCTGTGGAATGAACAACTCAGCGAAGTCAACTCCAGTTACACAGAGATCGTGAGGCAGCAATGCTAAAATTCTAGACGAGTAAACAAAGAAGGCTTGTGAGACAACATAGGCAAGATTAATTAGGATTGGAGATCTCATTCCCAGAATAGTCTTCAGATTGTTCGCAGCAATATCTTTCTATTTGTTCTGGAGTTTCTTTTTATCATATCCATATTTCTTGGTAATAGTTCTTTTGATTACCAATGTTCAAGTAAAATAGATGCAATTTTAGTGAGTCTTCTAATGCAATGACAAAGACCCGCCTCAGAAAAAAGGGAAGCTTACATTTGAATCATGAATAATTTGTCAAAAGGCATAAAACTGAGCGCGCAGAAATATAAAATCAGCTGGAAAGTAACCCACGCTGTACATGACGCAGGGGCCATAGCATAGCTCCTAAAAGCCTATTATTGGAATGACACCAGCTTGTGAATTCCTCTAGAAAACTGCTTGACTATCCTATAGTGTTTAGGTCACGCTTTCACACAACATTACACTAAATCATAAGAGGACAAGTTAAAAGCGTCAGCCTATCTATCACATCAACTGATATTGTGAGGAAAAATCATGCAGTACTGCTATTGAACCTGTGATCGTTCTTAGACCAATTCATAGCGTGTCTTGTTTGGTTACAATCAAAATGTGCACACATTGCACTCAAACAGGAACATTATTTCAAATTTGAGGAATCAAAATTGGCTGTACCAATTTCCTTCCCTGCTAAGAGGAACTAAACTGTTCAACAATGGTCCCATCAACATGCACTAAATTTCAAGAACAGAACAACACGGGAACAAAATCCCTCATTGTGAACAAACGAAATCGTTCCTCGATTTGTACAGGTAGCATAGCTTAAAAGTCCACAGTGATCCGGTCCAATTCCCCCAAGCACAATCATGGGCAACAGCAAGAAGTAGTAACTGCTAAAAATGGGCATGGGCTCGCGCTTACCTCGGTTACGAACCAGCGCAGCAGCTCGCACTCGGCGATGCCTTCCCCAGTCTGCGCCAGTGGCACCTCCACCAGCTCGGCCGCGGTCTCCCCCGCCGGTGCCGCGGAGGCCTCGCTCGCGAAGCATCTCCCCACATCCCCCACGCGCCGCCGCTGCACCCAAGCCCAAACAGAATCAGAACGCGCGCGCAGGGAGGCGTGGGCGCAGACGATAAGGTGCGGGGGACAGTCGCGAGCTTACGTCGCCGAGGAGCCGCGCGGCCGACGCCGAGGACGCGAGCCGGAGTTGGGAGAGGGGGAGTTGCAGGAGCCGACGGAGAGGCCGGGTGGATGATGGAGCCGCGGGTCCCGCCCGCGGTGGCGGAGCCGGCGGCGAGGCGCGTGGGTGTGGGGCGAAGGCGGAGGCGGCGGGGCGCAGACGGGAGCGGGAGGCGAGGTGGTAGATGCGTAGGACGAGACGAGGAGTGCGGGACACTGCAGCCGCCAGCAGCTTCCAACGAAGTGAAGTGGAGTGTGGCTGCTGGATGCAGCTCGTGCGCGCTTCGTGGAAAGCATGGGTCAATTTTTAGGATTGGAATCCTTCCTCACTCTTCCTGCATGGATGAATTTGTTAGGAGGATGAGGAACCAGCGCAGCAGCTTCCCAAGGTTCACCTTTGACCTCAAGAGGATATGCTAGGAGGCACCTGCAACGTTCAACTTTTAGGATTGGAATCCTTCCTCGCTCTTCCTCCATGGATGAATTTGTTGGAATTGATCTCGGCTAACGTATCCTAACTAACGAGACCGAAATATAAGGATTCCCGTATGCGCTATGATCAGAGACGCAACCAACTCTTGGTTGCGGTCCCGAGTCGAGCAGCGTCATATAAATAAAGGGTCCCGACGCCTCTCGATGTGTATGAAAAATCCCGTGAGGTCCCAAACGCCCTAACAAACTCTTCCCGATCCTAAAGGGGCACTGAATCGACTCGAAGATCGTCGCCACTGCAGCAACTAATCAAGAATCGAATGGGTTCTCCAGGCTACGGTACGTGTTCACGCTTCCGCTCTTTGGGTGTTTGATCTTAGGGCTAGCTCTAGTAATGCTTAAGTGAAGTTTTACTTATAACATTTGGTATCAGAGCCTATGTTAGCCATAATCAGACCCCTATTAGACTTAATTATGTTTATTGATGACCAATTAGTCCTGAATGATCATGTCTAAGTATAATTGATGTCAATTAGGTTCGGCTAATGTTAATTAGGGCCTTTTTTATTAAGTTTTAGCACTGTTATTCTCAATTAAGCAAGTTTAGGCCTTGATTGCTTCTGTTTAAAGCTTAAATTATATGAATTAGTCCAAATTAGTCTCGGATTATACACTCATTCATGTTTTAAAGTTATATTTTTCCGATTTGATCATGTTTATGTGCATGCTTGTGTGTTTTGGAGCCTTGTTTGGGGCAAATAGATATGTTTTGAGCTCGGGTAGCATTAAGAAGGAGGGGATTGGGGAAACTCTAACACACATCCTAATGTACATCCCCATTCCCCCCAAATTCGACTCAAAATCCCCAAATCCGAGACTCAAAATCCCCAAATCCGAACCCTAAATCCCCTAATCGGCCCCCCATTCTCCGGTCAATCACTAAATTAGAGGGGATAAGGTTGAGTCTTACGCGTTTTGGTCGGCGTTGCTCGTCGGCTTCTTCTCCGGTGGGATCCCCTCCTTTTCCTTTCGGTTGCGCGCGGATCTTCCGGTTGGCGACGTCTTCTCGTCTCCACCGCTCGTGCTTGCACGTCGTCTCTCAGGCGTGCTCCTCTTAGGTTGCCGCGCGCACAACCTCATGGTCCGCACCACCGAAGCTTTAACCGACGGAGGCACGCGCTTCTTCCTCACGCGTGCGCTCCGGCGGGTAGACCCACGGTGGCACTCTCTCTCTCTCTCTCTCTCTCTCTCTCTCTCTCTCTCTCTCGCCGGCGGTATTTTTTTTCGGCATCGGAACCCTCGGACGCCCGCCTCTCTCTCTAGCGCTGCGGCCGTATTTTTCGGAAGGGAAGAGGAGAAATGTTTTTAGGGTTAAGGTTTCGGCCGACGGGGTTTTTATACTAGGCAATTTCGTCGGCCTGCCGTCGATCGCGATGAACGGCTGAAAAGTTCCGGGCCGGCGCGCGCGCGAAAGCAAAAATGGGCCGGGCGCAGTGGCTGGGCCGTGCCCTCGGACGGGTCGGCGCGTGCGCGTGAAAACAAATTGGGTCGGGGCCGTGCTGATGGGCCAAGCCAGGCCGAAAGGCCTTTTTGGGCTGTTTTTTATAAAGCTTTGGGCTTTTCTATTTTTTGGGAATTTTCAGTGATTTCTAACGTTTTTTTCATTTATGCACTGGAATATCTAATGCAAATAGCCCAGAGTTAATGATGATTAATGCATAAAATATTATTAATTCTCTGGTTGAATTGGATCCAACAGATTTTTCCGAAGAATTTTACGATCAATTTATATAGATTCATAATTACTTTCTGACCAAAGTTGACTGTAATTATGTGCTATTTTTATATGTTTATTTAAATTCTTTTCCGTTTTATGCCCAACGGTGATGGAGATTGGAGTTTTATTTTTGCATGATTTTAATCAGACCAACGTAGGGTTATTTTCGTGCAAATTATTTCCTTATGAAAAATTTACTAATCTGGCCCAATTCTTCTCTCCAGCTCTTAACGCTTCCTCTATTGCCGCCACTATTGACGGCATAGAGCAACTTACGGGCAATAATTTTCCTGCTTGGAAAGCTAAGGTGACTGTTGTCCTTGGTGTTTTGGACCTGGATTATGCACTCAGGGTAGACGCTCCCACTGCTCCCGCCATTGGCGTGAAAAATTATGATGAATTAAAGAAAACTTATGATGCACTTTCTGAGAAGTGGGAGCGGTCCAACTGCATGTCTCTTATGATAATGAGGAACTCAATATCAGATGCTATAAGGGGAGCGATCCCAAACTCAGAAAAGGCTAAGACTTACTTACGATCAAGGGGGAGAATGTTGGAATTGATCTCGGCTAACGTATCCTAACTAACGAGACCGAAATATAAGGATTCCCGTATGCGCCATGATCGGAGGTGCAACCAGCTCTTGGTTGCGGTCCTGAGTCGAGCAGCGCCATATAAATAAAGGGTCCCGGCGCCTCTCGGTGTGTATGAAAAATCCCGTGAGGTCCCAAACACCCTAACAAACTCTTCCCGATCCTAAAGGGGCGCTGAATCGACTCGAAGATCGTCGCCACTGCAGCAACTAATCAAGAACCGAATGGGTTCTCCAGGCTCCGGTACGTGTTCACGCTTCTGCTCTTTGGGTGTTTGATCTTAGGGCTAGCTCTAGTAATGCTTAAGTGAAGTTTTACTTATAACAGAATTTGTTCAGGCACGAGCAAACTGGATTGATCGGCAGTATTCAACTGTCTATCTTTCTCTCACATTTTGTGCACATTGTGAGATGATTCTTTTTCCATTGATATTATTTGTGGTGTGTTCACGATGTACTCATGGTTTATTTGTGGTTGAAATATATTCATAAATTTGTTCCTGCAAAGTGCATGCAGCGGGCAACGGAGACATTAACAGGCATGGGAGGAAGAAGCTAGGGGTTCTCGTGGCTGCTATGGCTTGCATACCATAGCGAGGGTGAGAATATATCACTGAAGTGATTGGAATCCGTAGATGTGCCAAGAATATACTTGACATTTGGAGAGCTCATTTCTGAGCTTTAAATTACTGGTATCGGTTACTTTAGATGGCCTATGGCCCTCTATTGCAGAGATGTCATGTCCATCTTCTATTGATCATTTGTCCTAAAAAAATTTACGAAACTGCAGGGAATACATGAAGCCGTGCAATACTTGGCAAACCCAATAAGCAACTTCTTGATGCCGGATGCAAGCTAGACAGGTGGTTTCAATTAGACCGTGTCTGGTATTTGTCTTGGTGGCTCCGTATGATATTTTAAAGATTTATCCATCAACATGGGTTAGTTCTTCTTCTTCATAGACTTTGTAGGTACATATGCCAACATCAGCTGAAAGTAATTGGGATTTACAAAGGTTGTATTTCAGGCGGTAAACAAAATTAGCTCATTCAGAAGGTAGTGGATATGGGATATTTATATTCCATCTTTTGATGTTCAGTTTCCCAATAATGTATGCTGATCTTATTTACATTATTTATATATATAATTAATGGAACTAGCTATGCCTGCAAGTCATTTTCGAGTACATGCATGTAACTGCATTGCACATGTCGGATGAATTTGCTGGTATGTAAAGCTGTACATATTTAAGTCAATTTTGCTTAAACGAATTTGTTGTTTATTCTTGATGCTTTACTTTGTGCTGCTGAAAGGGATGGCTACTTCATTTTCCAGTTTGTATAGCTATCTCTCAAGTACTTCCATAAATAGGTTGCAAATTTTTCTTTATTATACTCGGTTCTAAGTCTCCTGACATGTTTTGAACAAACCCTACTTGCATTTGCCTTTTAGAAAAGAGGTATATTGGATTAGCAAAAAGAAAAAGGAAAGGTATGGCAATCAGTTCACTGCATTTAGAGCTGAGAATTGCTTCTTAATTACGTCCTCTTTCAGTCTTTTGTAGAATTGTAGGTGCCCTTGTGAGATCCGGATTTTACCCTTTTTTCTCTAATAGGGTTCAGCACAAAGGAACTTGAACTTTCTTTTCGAATAACTTAGTAGGTAAAATCACATTAGTAATCATTGCTTCTATTATATTATCTTCGATGTTGGATGAGCTTCGAGGGCTAAATATATAGAGTACATATAGCTTAGATATCAAGCAATCCTAGAGATAAGATGAACACGAATCATATCCTATTGTAACAACCAGATCCTTATGTATCATATACCATATACTCTAACATTCCTCCACAGTTGCAACGGGAACGTCACAGATGATGAGACTGAAGAGGAAGACAAATGACATCCCACCGAAGTCGAAACAATGTGATATAGATGATGTGATTGGAGAAAGCGATGAGTTTCTCATGCAGATGGTAGCCCTTTGTGCCTAATGTCGAGGTAGTCGAGAGCGAGGTGAGTAGCTGTGGTCGAGGACGCCATGCGTGAGATAGCTATGGTTGACGAAGCTATAGTAGGGGTTGCTGCGGTCGAGGGAGCTGCATATGAAACCATGGGCGCAAGAAGGCGCTATGGTGACAGGTGCAGGGAGGCATGAGGGAAGAAGACGGTGACGCAGGCGAGACAATCATACAAGAGGAGGTCGATGTCAAAGGACGAGACGTGCACTGGGTTTGCCAGGCCTAGAAACACGTCGGGGACGAAGGCACGCACCGATGTTGCCAGTACCGGGCGCGCGAGGGTAGGAAGCCCAACCATGAGCCAGTGTCTGAGGGACCAGCAGAGAAGACCTCAACGATCACGGTGCGTAGAGCGATGAGGAGGAGAAGGTGCCTATGTAGCTTGCGGTTCCCGGAGTAGACAAAGTAGTCGGGGAGGAGACTGCGTTGGCGACAAGGTTGTGCTGGATGAAGATAGTAGAGGGAGGCGAAACCAGCGGACTGGAGCGGCGACACCGGCATCCGAGAGAGCATGGCGGTGGTGCTTGAAGAAGTCAGCGAAGAACGCCTGAACAGCATGACGAAGACCAAGGGCGCCGACGACTGAGGTGATGACGCGCTGAGAGAGGCAATGTCGGTCGGCTGAAGCGTCATGGCGTGCAGGATGGCAATAAAGGGCGACGACGGGATCCTCCGTTCAGTCGGACCGCCCCATGGAGAGCGTGGCGGTGCTATGGAGGCATGGCCACGGGTGGCAGCACTGCGGCCCGAAGGCGACACAATGGCAGCCTCGATGCTTGAGAAGATGTGCATACTCATGGATGAGGAGGACGGGAACCGCTGCCAATTGGCCAGGACAAACCGCATACAATCAGTTGATTAGACCAAGGGTGCACGAGACAGTCGAGGCAGAGGGTCCCGATTGGTAGAGGCGACGATGAACCGGCGATGAGGGTGTGCGAACATGGCAGCCAGGCGACGACACGTGAAGGCTTCCCTAGTGCGGTGCGCGCCCGGGTGTTGCCATGGTCGGAGGGCGACGATCCAGCGTGTGGTTGGGGTCTGTGACGTGGTTGAGCGCGTGACGTGGTCAAGGGAGATGGTCCAGCACGATGGTCCAGCGCATGGTCATCGCGGGAGATGGAGACGACGCGTGGAGACGGGAATCGGCGGGACATGATGTGATGACGTGCGGGAGATAGGCACCATGGTCAAGGATGTGCGGGATGCAGCACGATGACATGCGGGAGACATGCGCCATGATCGAGGACGTGCGGGGCACAACGCGTGGCCATGCGACGCATCGTGGACAGAGACGAAAATGTCTCAAAGCCAAGGTCGTGGCGAGTGGATGGAGAGACAGACAGATCCAGTGCGACACGGACGATAGCGGACATAGATGGGCGGTCGTCGTCATGCCTCACGGGAGGAACAGTTGCCGTGCCGCACGAGTGGTCATCGAAGTGGATGCCGGTGTCAGAGTAGAGATGCACGAGATCGACAGGCGGTGGGCGACACAAATAGATCTTTGATCAGAAGAACCAAAGAGAAGACGCCAATCAACGACCGATGACAGAGAAAAACCCGATCAAGGATCGGTAAAAGACTCTCTAGGGCGGCCGATCAACATGATCAGTAACGCGAACCCTAGCTACGGGTTACGCAACCCCCGATGGAGATCATGGAGATCGATCTCCCGGGCGGCGCGGTGGAAGCGATGGTTTTGGATTTATGACCGAAACCTAAACTGATACCATGAAAGAATATGAGGATTAGTTAATGTGGTTGATGTTGGATTGAGCCTCAAAGGCTGAATATATAGAGTACATATGGCTTGGATATCAAGCAACCTTAGAGATAAGATAAAAACTAATCATATCCTACTATAACAACCGGATCCTTGTATATCCTATACCATGTACTCTAACAGGGCCTATGACCCTACCATGAGCTCACTGTTGCATATATATAGTACATGTTCTTTCCGCATGTATTGTTGAAGTTAAAGTTAAAAAAATGCAATTTGAAGAACCTGGATCTCACATTAAGTTGCTAGATATCTGTTGATAGATTTCTTGGCAAGCAATCTGTTGAATTTCTAACCTTAAGATTCGCAAGGAGATTCGTGCTCCAGCCATCGTCTCCGCACGAACTCTGGTGATCTCTTCTTCTCCGACGACAGTGAGGTTAGGGTTAGGGTTTTGAGCTGTGGGGTTAGGACTTGATGATTGTCAGCTTAAAGGGAGGCCCGGGGAGGCTGCCAGCCCGGTGGTGGTGGTGGGCGGCGGGCGGGACGGTGAAGCAGCCGGGGTGCCGCTCGCCGCGGTGATGGGAGATGGCCAGTTAGCTTGTGGTGGTGGCGGGGGTGCCATGATTGAAGAGGTTAGCGTCGGCGACGGTCGTGGGTGGCAGCAGAGTTGGGGGAGCTCGGATCCATGGCTAGCAACGGTGAAGAAGCGCGACAGAGGGGGAGGGGTGATAGAGAGGGCAGTCGGCGGAGGAGGTCACATAGGCCATGGTGAGAGGCTGAGGGGAGGCGACGCGTGGGTGGAGGCGGAGGTGAATGGCGGTGACTGGGAACGGCAGTGGGAAGGGGATTAAGGATAGGTTTCTTATATAAAGTGCAGACCAATCTCATCTGTTGATTTAAGATTCGACGGATGGAAATCTGACAGATTTCGCCCCATAAAATCTGTCAACAGATGAATAGACACCCTGTTTTATTTTCCCACTTTTGCTACATCTGAACAGTGACGTGTTCAAACGTGGAGTTTCCTTGATGATAATACCCCCCCATCTTATTTTTTAAATTGTGGAGTAAGTTTGGCAGGTCCTTGTGGTTGTGCCAATTTTCGCACTGAAAGTAGATCAGATCAACTTCTTTGACATGATATTATCTCTTCCTTTTATTGTTTGGAGTTTCGAGGATGCATATCTTGATCCTCCTTAATAGGATGCTGTGAACATCATTTCAGTATTTGCTGCTCTTTCATCCACCGTTGTTTGTACGTAGGTTAAGCAAAAGATGGTACCGATTACTGAAAGATCATGAACAAGTGAGAAACAGGCTTCTCGTTCTCATACTGATGTATTGTGCTTTTGTTTGCCATCTGTTTTTGGCGCTCCGGTCGATTGTGCAAAAGATCATCATTCCTGATGACTGTGGTATCAGTAGGGTAGTCGACACACAGCAATAAACCAATAACCATTCGGTGCTCGGGCTTTTTCAGAAACTCAATACTTCTACTCTTAACATCAGTGTTTGAATGGATATTTTCTAAGTCGCAGTTGGAGTAGTTGCAGTTCCATGACACGACTTTGCCCAAAGTGAATTTAGGTTTTATTTTTGTGATAAAGAATTATGGTTCTTTTTAAACCGTCAGAATGGTTTGTTAGAAAAGAATTATAGTACATTCTAAGGTACATAAATCTGGTTCTGGAACAGAAGAATTTTGACCGATGTTAGGATCTGGTTGTTGGTGAGATAATTGACTTGCGATGGCCGCTGTTAGGATCTAGTTGTTGGTGAGATATTTACTTGCTGGATGTGTAGTTTGGCTTAAATTCTGACCAGCACATCAGAGCCTCGACTTCATTTTGTAGAGGAATAGCAATGCCTCCTGTGTGTGCATGCACAAAGAATGCATACTGAAGTGTCATCGCATATTGAAGTGTCGCTGACAGGTTATGGATGAACATTCCGAGTCCCACTTTGCTGAATGATTGCCTTGAGGCAGGAAGGAGGTATCAGAGTAAACCCTAGGTCCCGGTTTGATGGTGTTAACCTACATCATAGCATATAACTAACTCTCTGCTTGCAAATGTAAGTCATTTTAGGATATGTGTATTGGTCAAACATGTTGAATTTTGATCATGCTCGAAAACAAATCCGCAAAATAATTCAATGGAAACAAATAGAAGTATATAAACTTGTTGATTGAGAACAATATAAACATGTTTAAGCAGCAAAAAATCCGCAAATAATTCAATGGAAAGAAAGAGCACCTTTTGGATTGGATTGCTCGCAGACACAGCATATTAAATGACAGTTCTGGTGGCATTTTTGTAATTTTTTAGTGGCAAGTTTGCAATAACGGTTCAAACCAGTGACAAATTTACAATTGTCCCTATCAAATTGGATGCACCCACATATCACCACACCACCTTTTTACCATTCTTTATTGACTTTTTGACAAAGAATTCTACTATATTTGGCCAAATTGGTCAGCAATTGCATATTATTCAACATGCAACCGTAAATTTCTTAGTTATGAAGCATGCAAACACCAATTGCACGAGTTTCAGACTTAATAAACTGGAAAGGTTTTATCCTGATTTATCGCATGCCATCTTAGGTTGGTTGAATGTGCGCTAAAATGATCCAATATACCGATCACTTGTCGGAAGCCACAAAAAATAACATCAAAATGGTGTTCATGGACAACCTATCAACTCATGGGGTGTTGGCCAAAGAAAATAAGTTAGGAGGTGCAAACTGACAAATCAAATGACTCACTCAAGAGGAGATTTATGGATTTCCTCCCTTTCTTCCCTTTCAATTTAAATTATTTTGGTGAAAGTGCAACGATTAGTGAGGCAACATCAATATACAAGGATCCCAGCAGCACACTGCCATCTAAAGCGTTGAACACAACATTCATATGTCAGTGTTTCGACAGACACCTCCAACGCCAGAGGTGTCAGAGTTAACTTCTCTCACGCAAAGGTCGCTTCTGGCTACTTCATCTGTTTAAACGATCCCAGCTGTGTAGATACATAGTTCTACTGGTTCTTACACCTCAAATATGACCATGCTGCAAATTCTGCACCCCCTCGGAAGATTCTACTTATTCGAGCCGTTCCATCTGTCAAAGGAAAAATTGGTCAGCATCATGCAAACTGAACTCAGAAGAATAACCTAGATACATTATGTTCCGCCCTTTCTTTACTTCAATAGTGCTCATGAACAAAGTACTGCACATTTTCCATTCAGTCCTTACTGTTATTACTCTAGAGTATAAGGTAGCAAATCCACTTGCTATGCTTCAATATTCGCTATTTGAGGAGGAAGATAATGAGGGAGACACAGGGAAAGCAGAGTACCTTCCATAGCCCATCATTTAGATAGTGCATATTGTCAACTCCAATCCCTTTGTTGATGGTCCTACTACAAAAACCAGGAGCAGCATTGCCAACACAAGACATGTTAGTACCTAAGATTATATGGGATGTAAATGTAATGTTAAGAAAACATAAAATTCTGTTAGCATATCTGCACTACGTTCTTTCATGTTCAGAATGCATTGGCATGCATCATTAGAAAATAAAAGTAGCCAATCATGAGGAAGCTGTCACAAGTACACATCAACCACTTGAAACCACTAGGGCTGAACATGAACGAGCACTCAAAAACAGAGTGAAGAAACGAGCATGAGTAGAAGGTTCACAGTTCACAACCATAATTTACAGATTGAGAAGCACCAGTATTGAACAGTCATTCAAAAAGGAACTTACATGTCCTTCGCTGACATCTTTGTATATCCAATTGCCAATGCATGTTGTTTGCCTTCAGCCATTATAGCCTACCAAAACAGGTTTGAACAAAAAAAATGATGGTGCATAAATCAACAATAAAAAGAAAATTATCTTACTAAGGACAACATACAATAATTTACAGACTGCAGAGTTTTACGCATGAAAAAGAAAATTAGAAGCGTACTAATATATACATATGTTTATCGCAAATTGTGACTGCCTACTGAAGTAGATAAGAATCATTCTCAGTATTGATAAAGGGATGAATTAGAAGTTCAGAATAAGCCGTTACCACTGGTGTTTCCTCCTCGACTTCATCATCCAAAGCACCACCAGGTGATGTCAATCCAGGACACATTATGTTTGCACCGGAGAGAACAAATTTAATAGCACCTCTATCCACTTGGAACTTTTTCATGATATCAGGATCTGATCAAACGTAAGCAAAGTTTCATTCCAGTTAATATTCTCCAACAGGTAAACTGAAAGAATTATGGCACCCTAACAGATCTGGATGACCAATTAAGAAAAGGTTAAGCCCTAAAATTTCACAAATGATACTGTACATCATGGCAAAAAGGGTGCAGAGATGACAGATGACATGCCAGGAAAATTGGAAGGAAGAAAATTACACTGATGAAGAAGACGCAGGGTTGGCATGTAAGGACCATCACGGATGTTGAAAAATAGTGGGACATTATTCACCACCACAAGATTCAGATGGTTTTGGCTACAGCGTGGGAATCAGAAGCCAACTGTGATTAGTGCACTTGAAAGACCACACACAATCTTTCAAGTGAAAGAAACGAAGTTGATTTATTTGAAATAATTGTGCCAAACAGTACATGTACCTATACTTATGCTGAACTTGAAAAAATTGTCAAAAAAAGTATTGTCCAATATAATTTTGAGTTTTCTATATCATAGCACAAACATAATGGCTGGCTAGCAAGCATGTTGAACAAGAAAGAGAAACTACTAACCATTTAACAACAATCATAGGTGACTTCTTTGGGAGCAAGTCATCTAGCAAAGGTTCAAGGCTAGGGTACTGCAATGAAGTTAGTTTCAGTAAGCTAGAAAGCAGATTTTGAAACTGAAATGAAAGGGGAATAGAGGTATAAGTAGATTCTTTGTAATAACACAACCTCATCAGCAATACTTTGCCGAATCTTTCTCTGAACAGAGGCCTTAACTTGATTCTGCCCAGAAATATCTTCTGAAGAGAACCTGGAGATCAAAAAGAGCAAGTTTGTGTTAAAATGCCAAACAATTGCAACAAAAAGTGAAGAAAACAGCTTGCATAGAGTATAATGACCTTCCAGGCCATGAATCATTCTGCAGTCTGCAGATAATATATTTAATCATAAGGTATGCCAAGATGTTTAACAAAATCATGATGTTAGGTTAAAACAATTTCAGCTTAAGAACAATATTTATGGGGACAACACATGATCATGTCATATATACCAATCATTGTTCATGGAAAGTTCCCCCATTTAAGCAACCATCAACGTCATATGCTTTAAAACAATCTGGAATGAACTCATATGCTTTAAAACAATCTGGAATGAACTATCACACAAAGCAAATGTCATGAGGGCGAAGCTTCAATTGGAACAAGAACCACAAGGCAGTTACTTTATATAATCATAGTAGTACTGATGGTTCCAGCAACATATAAACATTCTAGAAACTATAAATGACACTACGACAGAAATTTATCCTTCCATTGTTCCTGATCAAACTCAAACATTAATGGGACCACACTTCTATTATGACCAAACTATAGTTTAAATTGATACCGATTTAAAAGATGTACAAATTACCTCCAGTACCTGTCACCGGTGATGTTAAAAAATGTGACTCATATCCTACAAGTATTCAAATTCTTTTTTGAACCAAGAAAGGTTAGGCTAAATGATTCCTGTACTGGTGCTACTTGGATAAGGATCCTCACTTCCCTAGGAGAACAAGGAGTGCTATATAAGATGAAGGGTTGTAGCCATAGCAACACAACAACCCAAGTAACCACGCAATAGAAATATCACTCAAAACAAATAGGAGGAATCATGGGTGCATGAGAGGATTAGAGGCTAGGTTATTTTAAAGCCCTCATTGTTGTATGGGGAAAGCATTAAAGGGTCCAAAAGGTAGAAAAAGGTTGTCAGTGAGCAAAAACCCTTAAAGTTGTGCTAAAAAGAATTTACGGCCCACCTCACCAAATCTTTTCCATCTTGTTGTCATTGTTTCATTGTTATTTCGGTTCTGTCCAAATGGATCTACATCATTTATGATGCAATCAAACTCACACTGTTTCTCACAATTTGAGATCTGACAGAAGCTGGAGGAACATAAACAGTGGTACCAGAGCCAACAATTGAAGTGAAAAGAAATATCAACAGTTCCATTGAAGGCAAAAATGGGACTAGTAGTGAGTACAGAGAAAAGACAATGTGTCGCTAGAGTAGGAAAAGTGGAAAAGGGTATTCAGGGTGTTATTGATTTGTGCCCAAACCAACCTTGCAAAATTTGGCTAGCCCCAACAATTTAGATTTCATTGGATGGTTGCCAAACCCATGTCCCTCATGTCCCATGCATTTTCTCGCCTATACTTGGCCAAATGAAAACAAAACCTTGGCAAAAGATATGGCTAGCCAAATTTTGGTAGGGCTTGTTTGGGCACAAACCAAACAAGCATTTATATCAAAGGTACTAAAAATTTTTGAAATTCGAAAATGACAGTCTAAAATAATGCAGTCAAGTTAGGCCACTAGTAAACAGAACATTAAATCCATCTTCAAATGGAAAGCAGAGCTGTTTAGTTAAAAGGCTTGGCAAAGATAAAAGACTATAGTCCTTGCAAAAGTGTCACTCCAACAATAAATATTGTAACAAGGTAGTATGAATTGCAAGAGATGTTCTGCAACCAAAGTATGAAAGCTTTAGTAGGCACACTTGTGAGGAGCGATGTACTCCAGAGGGATGTGGTGCAAGCAAGTACATTATGTAGTACAGAGGCACTTGAATAGGCAATGCATCAAAGTGACTAGCGTGAGAATAAGCAGTAAGAGCTGTTCGGTGATATAAATTTAGGAAGTTCCCTCCATGAATTAAGCAAAACAAAATCTCCAACAACACACCAAAATTGAAAGATCCACTAGTTCATGCTTGATGGAGTAAACGCTCCTGAGTTCCTGCCACTTCTTACTAGGACTATGATCTAAGGAAATCATGCTCTTTTACTAGCTATCCACAGAACAACAACAATAAAGTCTTTGTCCCAAGCAAGTTGAAGTAGACTAGAGATAAAACCCACAAGATCTAACTAAAAAGATTGATGAGAAAATAATAATAATAATAAATGTACTAGTAATAATAAAAAATAAAATAATAACGGTACAAGGAAACTGAAGTAAAATTTATGGTTCTGGCACGTGGATTGCTAACTTCCACACACTTCTATTCGTGGATAGTTCTTTAGAGATATTCCATTCCTTCAAGTCTCTCTTTACAGACTCCTCCTATGTTAAATTTGATCAACACCTGTCTCTCTTCACAGTATTAGCACGCCTTAGTATCCCGCTATGCACAGATAACTCTAGACTCTGAAGACCTCCGTTGAATATGTCCAAACCATTTCAACCGATGTCGGACAAGTTTTTCTTCAATTGCCGCTACCCCTACCCTATCACGTATATCATCATTTCAGATCCGCATTGCCCACATTGCAACTCACGCATCAAGAACTGTATCTCCGCTAACGTCACATCTTTGCTCCTACAAAGCCATCCACTACGCTTCAAAGAAAATCTAAGCGGCCAAAGGGGAGGGCGCTCTACACAGATCCCTGATTCAAGCCCAAAAAAAAACAGAGAGAATTAAAATCGCGCCGGTCGAGCTCCACCGGCGGCCAGTTCACTGCGAACGACAAAGCTTTACGCATCGATGCCAGGCGAAATTAAAGAAGAGTACACGCATATTGGTCTCGGCACGCGGGATACCCGCCACAGATCGGTGAATACAGGCATATACAGAGAGCAGACCAAAACGCAAAGATCGAACCATTCAAAGGCGAATATGATGGAGTATTTGCAAGAAGATGGTTAGATGGAGGAGGGCGGCACTAGAGGACTCACTTCTTGAACATGGTGCGGAGATTTCTGCTTCTTCTCTCCCTTCCTTCGTCCTCTCTTTGCTCAGCTTGGGAATGAAGCGGATGAGATAATAGGGCAGGGCGACCCTATGGAGAAGCAGGGAGAGGAGAGATGCGGCCCCAGGCACGCCGCTACTGTACCAAGTTCATAAAATCGTTTGTATCTCCAAAACCGCTCGCCTACAGACACCAAAAATCAGTAAAAAATTATTCAAAATTCGCTCGATTAAATTTAAAATTTAGTGAGAATTTAGACCAACTCAACCGAACGGTAACCGGTCGGTTTGCTATGGTTACCGATTGCATTTAGCGATTTATCAAACGGTTTTTTTTAATTTTTTAATTGTCGGTAACCGTCCAAAGTCGTCGTTCGGTTTTAACGATTTATCAAGTGATTTTTTCGAATTTTAGTGAAATTTTAAAAAAATAAAAATAGCTTAACCTTATAAAATAATTAACTAATTTATCTGAGCTTCAAATCAAGTAAAACAAATTTGATTAGTTTGTTTGTAACATGATATACATAATAAAAATATTTATACTCATAAAAAAAAGTTGAATATTTTCTATGAGAAAATGTATTTGTTAAACCTAGTTAAATATATAGTTTACTCTTTGCTAATCCAAAAATCATAAAACCAATTTTGTTAGTCTTCTTACATGATCCTATGTTTTTTAAAAATACATAAACTCATAAAATAGTTATTGTTACATGTAGGATTATGTAAATATGTTACAACTAGATTAACTCATAACTAACTCATCACACCTCTAAAATTAGTGAAACCACTTTTATTAGTTTACTTATACTATGTTTTATGTGGGAAAAATAATGATAGATATAAAAAAGTTAATTACAGTGATGTTTCTTAACATATTCGTTTTATGCTTGTGAATTTTGTAAAAATTATGGAGAAATTAATAAAATTTTAAATAAAATGAAACTAATTTTAAAGATCATCTTAAGATACTTCCTATATAAAAAATATGTATTTATATGTTAAGTTTTTTCTTAACATAAGTTAATAAATAAGCTGCACGCTTTAACTTTGTTTTTAAACTTTCTCCCTATAAAATATGATGCAAACGATATTATTTTTGAAATTTTTTTTACATAAGGTTTTAAAATTTTCTCTAGTTTTTTAGAATTTTTTTATTTTTATTTTTTAAAAAAAAATAATTTAAATTTAAAAATCGATCGATTTTTATTATCGATAGGATGTGGTAAACTCAGTTACCGTGATTTTCAATAGTAACTGAACTGTGAGTTCGGGCGTGCGGATGGCAACACGGATGCAGCAAGCCGAATCAGGCGGGCCTAGAAGACTAGGGGCTACTTTGGATTGCGCCCAAGAGCCGCCCTGCCATTTTTTGGTATTGGCTATTCTCAGGTGCAGCTGTTTTGATTGATCATCAACTTTTGGCTCGCCCACACTCATATTTACTCACACAGTCAATTTCACACTAATGTGCAGACGAGACTTGGGTGGCGGAATCATGCCAATTATTTGGCAAGCCGACCTTTAGCAGGGCAGGCACTTGCGCGATCCAAATGAGTCATATGACTTGTGAGATAAGGCCTGCTACAAGTAGTGTTACGGATAGGGCCGACAATAGGTGTGATAGGTACGAGTAGTATTTATTTATATTTTAGTTTTTATTTCGTTCATGGGTAAATCCGTTGCCTGCGACCCACGGATGGTAGGGAGGATGGTGGTGGCAACGGTAGCGCAGGGCGAAGCAGGAAGGTGCTGGGCAGCAACGTGGATCAGGGCTGGACGACGGCACACGCATGGCTCGGGGTGAGGAGGGGCTGAGCGACGACGGCAACGCGAGGCAGGCTCGGGGTGGAGCGGGGCTAGGCGGGGGCGACACGGGGCTAGCGGCGGCGGTGTGGCACTGGGTGGGGAGGGGCTGGGTAGCGGCGGCAACGCAGGGCAGATTGGCGGCGGTGAGGCTTGACCGCTCGGGGCTGGTGATGATGGTGCGACTCAAAGCGGGGAGGGGCTAGGCAGTGATGATGCGACTCGGGGCGAGGCTGGGCGACACTCGGATGGTGTGGTGGTGCCCGGTGACGGATGGGTGGCGCGGTAGCGCGTGGTGGCAACAGGCAGCAGGGAGCCAGCCAGGAAGGTGGGCTAAGTGGCGGCAGGGGGTTAGGTTGGTTGGGGTTGGAGTTGGAATATAAGGGTTAGGAAAAGTATGACACATGTGTCATATATATTGACGGGTAAACGGGTTTCGTATATATGGGTATGTCTTATCTATATCTGTACTCGTATATCCGTCGAGTAGTGATTTGAGCCTACAAACATACTCGCAAGTAGCAAATAAGGAACAAATCTGACTCTATTATAATATTTACTTACAGATAAACGGGTAAAACTTTCATATCTAGCTACAACCAATCTCTTCTGTCGTGGAAATATGGAATCATAAGCACTCTAGTAGTGAACACGAGAATTTCATAGGTTCATTTGAATTTCGGGGAAAACATATTTTAAAATCCGAACATTCCAAATAAGGATTAAATTGTGGTTGGTAAGCACAGCTCGCTGCGAGGCACATATGAAATGGAATTGCTGCGCACCGCATGCGCTCGGAAACGATCGAGTGCACAGGGGTGCCACCTAATGTCGGGATAAAGCTGGTGTTGTTCTTTTTTTTTCTCCCCAAGTCCTGTTCCGTTCTCTACCTAAACCACATGTGGCATGAAGCATTAAATGCAGGTGGAGGGCAAAGGAAGGTGGCGGCAAGTGGTTGCGGTGTCACCGGAGGAGGCTGTGCTTCCACCAAGAACATTGCATCGCTGCCATCGGGTGGTATGTTGCCCAACCCTAATTTTTAGGATGTAGAAAACCTTTGATCTTTGATTATAAGATTGGGGATGTGAAATATTTTTATCTATTAATTGGAAGCTAGGGATGCAAAAAGTTTTGGATTTATGAGTTGTAAGTTTATGAATTTTGGGTGGAATGCTTTTCAAGATGAGGTAGATAGTTCTGGATCTATATATGATTTAAAAGTTTTAATCCACAAACCGAAAGGTTGAATTTTTTCAGTGGAAAGCTTGAACGTTTTAATTTGAATACAAAGATTTGTTTTGTTTTGGGGAAATTTTAATTTTCTGGAGTTGAAATATAGAGAATGAAGACATACGTGGGTTCACGTTCTAGTGAGTGTGCACAGCTTCATGTTGCAACGCATGCACATTCCATGAAAACAAAAAACATATGACTAGTAGTCAACCCGTGAGGGAACGTACCTGTTTCTTTGGACATGTCGCTAATTAATCAGGTGCCAGTCATGCTATGAGGCTTCTCTTTAACCCATTTCGCGCCCACTACAGGCGACACACGCTCAGGGCCCAACTAAGGGGGCAACTACCTAGTGGTTGACCACTAGTTAGCCAATTATTGGTCAGTAGAAAGTACCCACCTAAAATAGAAACACAATGTCTTCCTTCTTTTCCAAACTAATGCAGTTTCTTCGTCTTACCCCAGTGTTATTCCCAATCCTACCCTGCCTTACCGTAGCACTCACCCCTGCCTACCTCGCCGCCGTTACTGCTCCTCTCACGTCTCGCCACCGTGGCCCAGCTTGTTGGAATTATGTGATTTTTTACATTTATTATCTTATTATTATTATTATTATTATTTATGAAGCATTTACAAATTAATGAGAGGAAGAAGTTACACTCTTATTACTAATCAATGTGGAAGAAGTTAACGAATACATTACGTGAGAAAAACACAATGGATTCAATTGTGGTTGCGTAATAGAAACATAATACTTACTGATAGAGAATTAGCTCGAGGAATAGATCACTCGAGGTGCCAAGAACAGTTGCACTCGAACACATTAGTAGAAATACTTGTTTTGAGATTATGCTAATGGAAACAAATCATGCAGTGTTTTGACCCTGGGTATAGTTAGGGTGGAATATCCAAGTTTCCTTTACAGGATCGACTCTGTGAGCTGTTAACTCGTGTGATCAAAGTGACCAATCTCATGCTTCATTAGATCACAACACATGACTCACGACACGTGTGCTAGGGAACAAGAATAAGGTGGAATAAGACTAATGTGGAATAAGACTGATAAATCGGTCTATCTAATCATGGTTAAGATTAGACATGGTGAGTTATAATGGTCTTGGTTAGTCTGATTTGAAAACAGGTGGATGGTTTTCAGGTGAGGAATATTTATATAGGTCCCATCCTCTAACCTCACATGGCATTGTGAGCGGCACCACGGAAAGGGCCGAGGGATAGGGGATATGCCATTTCTTCCTCAGTACAACACATACTTTGAGCCTAGGCTCATGTCTGGAACTCCAACATTGACATCAGAGCTAGGTTAAGATCGGCATCTCTTATCTTCTTTGCTTCCTCGGTCCATCGGTGAGGAGGGCAAGCATAGGTGTGACATTCTTCTTCTAGCACTTGTGGAGGACAATGATATTCTTCTTCCTCTTGTGTGCGTGACAACATCGTCAACAAAATATGTAATCACTTTTGTGGAACTTACAAACGAATGGAATTTCTCATCTTCAACACAATATTTTAGTAATATTTCTGCTACACACCATGGAATCCATTGGCGTGTTTGCTGAATTGGTTAAGAAAACTGCAAATTAGGTGGCTCCAATTTCACGGTACGGAAAAGAAAAAATCATGTTTTTGTTTACAGATGAGAATCTTGATTATATTCTTAAAACAAATGAACTGGTAGAGCTAGATGAAGATGCTAGTGATGAAAATAAGAATAAATATTATGATCATGAAAATTGTACTAGAGATAACAAGAAATCACATTTTTATCTTAGGATTTATGACTAATGCTTTGGCTGCAGAATATGAGCTCCATCACAATGCATGTAGAATTATGTGTGTACTGGGCCATGATTTTGGCGAAGTTCTCTTATCAAAGTGCTTGGTATTGTTAATCATTTTCTAACCACAAAGATGTCTAAAGAAACACATATCAATGATCATCTCAAAGAACTTTGTATTGTAGCAGAGGAACTAAAACTGCAGGGTACCCCTTTACATAACAAGTGCAAGTGATGGTAGTTTTTAAACTCTTTGCCAAACTCGTGGAAAAATTTAAAGTTTCTTTTTGTTACTCTGGATGATCTCTCATTACACTTTAAGATATTACTTGCAGCTTGAAGAGGATCGGAAAATTTCAAGAGGAAAGGATAAAGTGCCTTATAATTCTGAATTACATTTTGGTGAGGCGAGGAGGAGAAATAAGATCAATTGGCAAAAGAGGAAAAGCAAAGGGGACCTGAGGGAGCATATAGACAAGAAATGTGCTCGTTATGACCATGTAAATAGAAGCATCTCTGATCAAAATAGGGGATCATCAAATAAATTGAAGTGTCATAACTGTGGAGATTTTAGCCACTTCAGGGTTGAATGCAGAAAAAAGAGGCATGTTAACGAACACAAGGGATCAACTTTCACGAAGACACCATAATTTTATTCTGTTCTTAAAATGGCATAAATTGCAATGGAAAACATAGGACATAATCCGCCTTTGAGTTCTGGCCAGCAAACTTCTACAGACCACTACAAACAGTACACTACTCCAAAAATAATTAAATTTTACCATAAGCTAGATTACAATATTATCTACAACTTTATTTTTTACAAGAATATTCATAACAATCATTAAAGCCTCTAAATCTACCCACGAACTGAAACTGAACCCTGAATCTAACTCCTCTACACAACACACTTCCAATCTCTATTGCATCCAATCTACTTAGCCAAAAATTCTGGAATAATTACAAAGACTAGGTCTTTGAGTCATCTACAACTTTCTTATTCATTAGTTCTACAGGAGAAATCATCTTCGTCACCTAAACACCAAAATAGCAGCATTGCCTGATTGGACTGCGCGTAGAACATTGATTATGCGCAAAACGATGATTTCCCCTAGATGACCCACCTCTAATAACGAGCCAAATACCTAAGATCATCTTAAAATAGAGGAGAAATGGTAGTTCTCCTGCCGGTTCGAGAAAAAAAAATAGAGGAGAAATGCAGAGATTCCATACCTAGGTCATACATGCATGAATCTCTATCCTTCCTTCCTTCTCTCTTCCTCTTCTCCTTCCTTCTTCCTGCCCCCTTTTCTCTTCATGTTTGGTATTGTAGCACATGATACTATAGCACGATAGCTGTAGGGGTGTAGCAAAAATAGCCCTATTAAATTATGATTGTGATTTTGGTGATTAACGATAACATAATCAATAGCAATAATATACTTGTCAAGAATATATGTTAGTAGGTCTCATAGATGCAATACATGAAGAAGTCACCGCAGCCGGAACAAAGTTTGATCGAATTGAAGAAGTCCCAAGAAGATTTACCTCACTGGATGGTCTGGTGCTTTGGGTGTTGAACTCACCGAGGCATATTTGACAAAGGGGGAGAGAGGCCTGAAGACCTCACCAGAAGGTCCGGTGATTAGCAAGTGTGCTTACTGGAGAAATTCTTTCAGAGAAGGGTGTCGTGCTGCAGAATGGAGGCTAAGCCTCATCGGATAATCCGGTGATCAAAGCATGAAAACACCGGAGTATTTCTATCCAAAATGCTAAATGGAACAACCCACCGAAAAGTCTGGTGACCAGAGGAATATACACACTGGAGTATTTTCACAAGAGAAGTTTGCAGCTGTGGAAGATCGAAGATCAACACACCGGAAGGTCCGTGATGAAGCAAGGCTACACTAGAAAATATACTGGACAATGAACAGAGCAAAGAGGCAGAACGAAGTTCAAGGCATCGGATAGTCCGGTGATGAAGTGATGTGCACTGGATGCTAACACCGGAGCAATTTACACAAAGAAAAAGAAAATGCTCGGATGGTTCAAAATAACTCATCGGATAGTCCGGTGATCGAGATGAAGTATATACTGGAGTGTCTAATATTCACAGAGGCTTGAGTGGGGTTCCAACAACTAGTTTGTGAGAGTGTACTCACTGAATAATCTGGTGTTAGTACTATTGTTCTCACCGGATCATCTGGTGTTAATAATTTTTCTTGAGTCGTTGGGTTAATGGCTAGTGCACGGGTTTAGAGCTATAAATACCCCTTCACTCAGTCATTTGATGGTGTGGCATGCTGCTGAAGTCTAGAGGAAGCTCATACACACTTGAGAAAACATCCAAGCCACCAAAATGCTTAAAGTGGTTATCCAAGGTGATTAAGTATTAGATTAGTGAGTGATTAGTGCTTATAGGCCTAGAGAGAGTGTTGCTAGGTGATTGCTACCTAGAGAATGGATCAAGGAGTGATCTAATCTTGTACCAAATAGTACATCGGCGCCTTAGAGTCTTGGTGACTCGCTAGCATCTTGGACCTTGGTGGATCAAGCTTGTTGACCCTCTGACTTGGTGTAAAGCGGAGGCAAGACACGTGTACGGGGACATAGAGACCCTTTCCTTGATGGCTCAAACTCCAAAGTGATCATGACGGTAAGGAACCGGAAGAGAGGCTAGTGGCGAGACTTTTCCTTGGTGGCTTGGTGGCTCATCTGGGTGAAAGCCTTGTCTTTGTGACTTGGTGGATCAAGAGCCGTGACCGGGTGCCGACTGAGAGCATATCCTTTATAGAGCTCCAATATGGACTAGGGGTGACATTCATGCCATCGATACTATGGGATAAAAATCTCTTATACCGAATTTTCTCTATCTATCTTATTTACGTTTCCATATTTACATTCTTGCAATTTATCTTCTTAGATAGGTTGCAAGTGATTTGATTGGTAGAGTAGACTCACTAGATAAACCTAGAGCACATTTAGATAGAAATTGATATAGGTTTATCTTGTGTAGTTTTTGGAGCTGTATAGATTCTAAGTGTCATAATTCACCCTCCCTCTTCTTAGAACGTCATCGATCCATTCAATTGGTATTAGAGCTATGGCTCACATCTAGCTTTTCAATTTATGTTAGAGCTTTACACTTTTCACAAGGTTTCGCCAATTCAAGTGGCATTTGAGCCTTAGTCTCATTGTGATCGGTTAGGCTTCACTGTCTAGTGAGTTATGGCGTTCAGGGTTGGGATGAATTCCCATAGTGCTCTACTTTTCGATGGCACAAACTTTCTCTGGTGAAAAATTCTAATGACTTGTTATTTATAAGCTCGAGGGGTTAGATGTTTGGAGAGACACCAAGAAAGGGATGAGGCAACACATCACTAATAAGGAGAGGCAATTAGATGCATTTGCAAAGAGTATCCTTTTATCATCTATATGTGTTGATGTATTTAATCGTATTTATTCTCTCACCAATGCACATAATATTTAGACTAGTATTATTGGAATACAAGAAGGCACAAAGGATGTGCACAATGAGAAATATTATGTGCTTGTTACTAAGCTCAATGGCATCAAGCAACTACCACATGAAAGTGCTAATGATATGTACTCACATTTGAATATTCTTGTCAATGAGATCAATGGGTTAGGTTTAACACCAATTGAAGATAATCAAGTGGTGAGAAGAATACTTCAAGTTCTTTTTCCAAAGTATAAGTTGATAGTCTCCATCATCTACGACAATAATGATATAAGAAGATGACTCTAAGTCAAGTGCTCGGCAAGATCACCACCCATGAGATGACAATGGATATAGGGGTGGAAGCTTCTTTCTCATCCAACACAAAGAACTTTGCTCTCACAAGCATTCAAGCTCAATACCAACACATGAAGGCAAGGACGAGGAGACAAGAGCAAGAGTCAAGCTCAAGTGAAGATGACGGAGATGAAGATGAAAAGAGCTATGAATAGGATGATCAAAGTACATCAAGTGATGATAAAATTGATCCAAAGATGATCAAGCTCTTCTCAAGGATAGAGAAAAACATTAAGAGGATCAATGCCAAAGTTGATCATTCTATCTCCATTGAAAACTTAGTCAACACAATTGATCATATCAAGAAGGAGAAGAAGACCAAGAACAAGAGGGAGAAAAGGGGAAGAGCCAAGACATTCGCAAGCATAGAAAAATGGATGAGCAACGATGAAGAGTCAAGTTCAAGTGATGAAAGCTTCACCATCCTCCCCTTCAAGAAGAGTTCTTCCTCAAGGTCATCATCACGCAAATTGACACGTAAGTCATCTCACAAGTGCCTTATGGCTAAAGGTATGGATAGAAATATAAATGATGATGAATTCGATGAGAATTCTCCTTCCTATGATGAAACCCTTCATTTTATCAATGAGCAACAAAGGGTTCTTAAAAAACAATCTAAAGAGCTTAAGAAATTTAATGTACTTAATGATATTCATGCTACATTTGTTTCTAATTATGATCAATTATTGAGCAAATTCAATTTTCTAAATAAAGAGCATGATGAGCTTAAGGCTAAATTTAAGTGTATTGAATCTCAAACTAAGGTCCCTTTTAAGTAATATATCTCTCTATTTAATTTCAATCATAAGGTAGATGCTTTTTACTTCTTATGATTATTTAATTATTTTATCTAGATCACCCTTTTGTAATAAGATTTGTATTGATAATATTGTTACAGAATCATCTAATAACCTCATTGCGCAAGATAATGATGAGATTAAGCAAAAAGTGGAGAAGCTCAAGAAGGATTTAGCGAGTTTAAAGGGCAAATGACATGTCCAAGCTCCTCAAGATAATCTTGCTTTCATGGTGAAGAAGCTTACGGAGGAGTCCACTGTGACATACTTCAAATGCCATCAAGAAGGCCACAGGTTCTTTCAATGCAAGCAAGTGAAGAAGGAGACCAAGGAGAAGAATATAACACCCAGTTTTCAAAGAACAAAACTGGGCACAACACATGTATGCTAGGATCAAGTTTCATACATGTGCTTACTTCATTAGTGTATCATCACAGTGCCTAGATTACAACAATAATTTAACTATTACAAAAGGACCCGAGGGTCTAAAAGAAAATACAGCGAAACTAAAAAGAGATCTTCAGCGCCAGCGGGGTCTCCATCTTCCACAGGCATCGATCGGGGGCACAACAGCCTGGAATAGCAGCTCCGGTTCAAAGTCGTCCTCGTCAAAGGTAGCAGCTTCATTGCTGGCTTCTAAACAGCGGTAGAATACAAGGGAGGGGACAACAAGTGTGAGTACAAAGATTGTACTCCGCAAGTGGAGTGAAACATGATATGGGCTTTAAGTCAAGGAAAGGTTTAGACACGGGTTAACTGCACTAAGCAACCTGAACCTATGATTCCAACAACAGGCATCCTATTTACTAAGTGAAGACACAACTATGGCAAAAGGATTGACTCATGGGATTTCATCCGACTATCAAGACTCACCAGGTAATTCCATTACCCGGCTACCCAACCAACCAGATCAAACCTTGATTCTAACTAATCCTGAAGAAGTCCAAGTTCGCTCTTGACCGTGAGCACGGCTGATCAATCAGTTTATACTCTGCAGAGTTTGCACAGCTTTCCCCACAAGTCGTGATTCCCGTGTTGCTTCACACTTCCGGGGTGTGGAGTCGGGGTCTCACTACAAGGTCTTTACAAAGCTCCCACTAACTTGCAGGAACTCACTAAGATTTCACCACTAACAGACGATTCCATCGCTACAGAGGCCCCCTTTTGTGCCACATAACCGTCCAACGGTGCCCACAGAACTAGAGGGGTGGCTAATTAATTGGCCAGGCCGTACCCATTTAGGCCTCGTGGTTGTGCAAAACTAACTTGGTTACATGTTCAAGAACCGGTCCTTAGGACCCCACACAGGAACAACCACAACCAACATGTGCATTCCCGCACCAACCTCGACAACCATTTTGTTGGGATCCCTATACCATGTTGCTACAAAATTACCCTTTCCCGATTCTTGTTTCATAATTCATTAGCCAAGATTAACATTTTTCCCAACCATGACTGCACTAGCATACACTACCCATTTTATCTCATGGCTAAACAATGGCGACAAGGAATATTCAATCCGAACTAATAAACCCTAACATGGGATTTCATATTTAGAAAAGCATGCATGTTGAAGGATAAAAACTACACCTGTAAATCCTAAAACATGGGACAAAATGCTCAAGAATACTTGCCTTTGATGGAGCGCTACTCAAAATCTTCAAAAGCTTGGTCTTGGAGATTGCCAAACTGCTCAGCTCCTAATCGACAAACTGGAAAAAGCACACACAAAGGAAATCCTAAGGACAGCACACCAAACAGTGCTAAATCTAGATAAAAACCCTATAAAAAGATTCTACACGCCGCTACGAACATATGGACGCGAAAATCAACTAAATCGGAGCTATGAGCAAAAAGTTATAAGCTTTTGAAGTTATAGGGGCTATTCTGCAAATTTTACTTGAATTTCAGAGAAATACCGAATTGATTTTATACTGGAAAATGGATTTATGACGCAATAAAGATTTGCTGATTTAATCTTCTATTGGAAAAGACCGTGGAAAAGGCTCATGAGCTCGTGGACCACGGCCTGAAGGCCGGTCCACGGGTTCACAGTGGACCGAACTCAAAGGGGTATGCGCCATTTGATCTGGGCCATAGGAGCGGAATCAGACGGCCGAGATTAAAGTGGGGCGCTGGTTGCCGGTGCGGGACGGGGAGGCAGCGGCCGACGGCGGCGGGCGGTGGCAGAGCTCGCTGGCGCGACGCAAAAAGGCGCCCCCGGCCACGGTTCTTGATGGTGAAAGGCGCAAATGAGAGAGGGGGGGGGGGGGGACGGGGAACCTCACCGAGGGATCGACGGCGGCGGAGGGGCTCTGGAGATGACCGGTGATGGAGAGGAAGGCGGTGGTTGATGGAGACACGACGGGGACGACGTCCGGTGGCGAATTGAGCTCCGGGAAGAGTCGGGGTGAGCTTCTTGAGGTCCGGCGACACCGAAAAAGGAAGAAATGAGGTCAAGTAAGGTTTGACCTTGGAGAATCAAGGCGGCGACGAGCTTCTTACCGGTAAAAATGGTGGTGATGGCATGGAGCTCGAATCCGTGCGTGAGAAAGAGGGGAAAATGGTGTTTCGGGTGGGGAACAGAGTAAGGAAGGTGATGGAGGGCTTAAATACCCGAGGGAAGGAGAGGGGCGGCCGAAATTGAAGGGATTTGGCTAGTGCCCTAATTCTCATAAAAGCTTCGGTTTCCAAGTTTATGAGGGGAAATTGAAGGGGAAAACAGTCGGGGAGGGGTGAATAGGGGGCGGGGATTTTGGCCATGTGCTTTAATTGGTGAGATACGGACCGGGGCGGCGGGATTTGAAGCGGGCACACGAATTTGGGGGCGATTCAGTTTCGGCCGAAGAAGGAAGAAGGGTAGCTGGCTCGGCAGCTCGGCTCGATCGGGTGGCTTGGCTCGGGCCCACGCGTAGAGAGAGAGAGAGAGAGAGAGAGAGAGAGAGAGAGAGAGAGAGAGAGAGAGAGAGAGAGAGAGAGAGAGAGAGGCGGAGGGGAGCGGCTCGGGCGCGGGGGAAACGGCTCGGCCGAGCGGGCTCGCTTGGTAGCGAGAGGAGCGGGAGGGAAGGGGTCGGCCCAAGCGGAAGAAGGGAGGCGCGGCCCGAAAAAAGAAAAGAAGGGGGAAATTGGGCCGGAAGAAGGAAGAATTGGCCCGAGAGATTTTTCTAATTTGGAAATTCCTTTTCTATTTGATTTTCAACACATTTTCAAAAGGGGTTTAAACGAGCGACTTCTAGCGAAATTTTACAAACTTTTTCCACGCATAAAAACCTTATTGCATCTACAACATCATGAATGCATCAAACTTATAACCTAGGCAATTTAAATTTAGAAATTAATTTCCCTATTGAGCAAAGTTGCAACCACCTATTTAAGTTCTAGCAAAATTTTAAATTATTGCAAAAGTTGAAATTTAGGGTGTTACAAAGAAGAAGATGGCGAACCTCTCCAACAAGACCTTCAACCTCTACAACAAGCATAAATACAAGATCAAGACCAATAGCAACCACTATAAGCTCAAGAAAAAGGATAATGATAAGGTGGTTGCACACATGGTTGGGAGAAAGGATTAGAGGTAGAACCAACCCATTTACATGCCTAAGGAATTCATAACCAATATGAAGGGGTCTCAATCGGTTTAGGTTTCAACAAAGACTTGAAGCCCGAAGCGGCTATGGGGATTTGGAGACTCGGCTCACAAGATGAAGTAAATGTTTAAGCAAAGAAGTCAAGTATACAAGTTTGGGCGCTTTGATGAAAATCATCATCATCGCATACCCAAATCCTCATCCAAAGGTAAATGAGGTCAATAGTAGTTAGACTTATGTTCATGTATTTTGTTTTTGCTTCTAGCTTATTTGCCTCGCATAGGATTGCATATATATATTTCAATTTATTGCAATGTCTAGTGTAGGTTTTCATATGGTAGATTGCTTGTGTTTATCTCTAACCCATGAGCAAACTACATGGTTTATTAGTTATAGGTTTATTTCTTGGTAATAGTATTTACAATTGGTATCTTTCATGTGTCATGATCCAATCTATAGGATAAATTCCTATTGTTATCAATAACAAGTGTATATATCTTACAAGTATTTAACACTTGTATGCACACTTTTAGGGGGAGTATCCTATAGGTTGTGATTTTGAGACTAACATATGTTGTAAGTTGCATCCCTTTAGTCTTATGGAACAATCAACATGTCCCCGAAGTTATACAATGCTTAAATACTTCAATTGGTATCATTATCAAATCTTTTATTCATTTAAGCTACATTCATGCATAATATAGCTTAAACTTCCTATCTTGACATGTTATCTAGTTGTGCATATATTTCTTTCTTATTATATATATGCACACATATAGGGGGAGTTTAGATTATATTATGTGAGTTTTATAAATTATGATCAATGTACTTTCATTGCCTACAATTGGTATCATTCATTTGCAGTGATATATGTATAATTCATATCATTTTAATTGAATCATGATTTATGAAACTCGCTCATATGTGCCCTAATATTTTTCCCTTTGAGTTCAACATGTGCATATAGTCTTTTGGGGAGATTATTGATAAAAGGGGAGAATTTTGATGACCAAAACAAGATGTAAGTTGACAAAAGAGGAGAAGAAGAAGAAAGCTCTTGCAAGGTCGATCAAAAGAGATTGTGGCGATGGAGAAAGGGAGAGCCACAATAAAAGGGAACTAAGTGGTAAGAACATACATCTAAGCAATATGGTAAGACTTTGTGCTCACTTATGATCTTTACAGTTAGAATCATTTATTATTTGCCATGCTTTGGTCGTGTTGTCATCAATCACAAAAAATGGGTAGATTGTAGTGAAAATGACCATATTAGGCCATGATTATGATTTTGGTGATTAATGACAACATAGTCAATGAGACTAACTTGTTTGTCAAGAATATATGTTAGTAAGTCTCATGGATACAATACATAAAGAAACCACTGTAGCCGAGATAAAGTTTGGTCGAATTGAAGAACTCCCGTGAAGATTTGCCTCACCGGATGGTCCGGTGCTCTAGGTGTTGAACTCACCGGAGAATATTTGACAAAGGGGAGAGAGGCCTGAAGATCTCACCGAAAGGTCTGGTGATTAGCAAGTGTGCTCACCGAAGCAATTCTTTCTGAGAAGGGTGTCATGCTGAAGAATAAAGGCTAAGCCCACCGGATAGTCTGGTGATCAAAGCAGACAACACCGGAGTGTTTCTGTCCAGAAGGCTAAATGGAACAACTCACCGGAAAGTCCGATGATCAGAGGAAGATACACACCGAAGTATTTCCACAAGACAAGGTTGCAGCCGTGGAAGATCGAAGATCAACACGCTGGAAGGTTCGGTGATGAAGCAAGGCTACACTGGAAAATACACTGGACAATGAACAGTGCAAAGAGGTAGAACGAAGTTCAAAGCATCTGATAATCCGGTGATGTGCACCGGATGCTAACACCAGATCAATTTACACAGGGAAGGAAATGCTCGGATGGCTTAGGATAACTCACCGGATAGTCCGGTAATGAAGATGAAGTATACACCAGAGTGTCTGGTATTCATAGAGGCTTAAATGGGGTTCCAACTGCTAGTTTTTGAGAGTGTACTAACCGGACGATTCGGTGTTAGTACTATTATTCTCAACGGATTATCCGATGTTAACAATTTTTTTGAGCTGTTGGGTTAACGGCTAGTGCGCGGGTTTGAGGCTATAAATACCCCTCCACTCAGTCATTTGATGGTGTAGCATGCTGCTAGAGTTTAGAGAAAGCTCATACACACTTGAGAAGACATCCAAGCCACCAAAGTGCTTAAAGTGATTATCCAAGATGATTAAGCATAAGATTAGTGAGTTATTAGTGCTTATAGGTTTAGAGAGAGTGTTTCTAGGTGATTGCTGCCTAGAGAGTGGATCAAGGAATGATCCAATCTTGTATCGAGTGGTACTTCGACATCTTAGAATCTTAGTGACTCACCGACATCTTGGGCCTTGGTGACTCAAGCTTGTTAACCCTCTGACTTGGTGTGAAGTGGAGGCAAGACACGTGTACGGGGACATGGAGACTATTGCCTTGGTGGCCCAAGCTCTGAAGTGATCACGACGGCAAGGAACTAGAAGAGAGGTGTTGGTGTTAAGAATAGTGGGGTCCCCTCGCGGGCAATCCCACGCCTATAAGATATCAGGAGGTGCTGTATGCCACGTTGATCGGAACCGTGGCCACCCCATGCGACCAGCCAGCGACCACGCAACTAGGCTCTCCGACCAAGCTCTGTGACCAGTCACCAGGTTGCAGGAGAAAACCCTGCGACCAGTCTCTTCTGGTCATGAGACATGTATGTGTCTAAACAATCTAATCACAATAAATTCTTTTTCACTCAAATATTTCCCTTCCCTAGGTCCTCTTTCTAGTGGACCAAGGCATGGTCAGCGCAGAGCTGCCATATCCCGTCCCATAGCATTAAATGCCACGGGACGGCCTGACAGGCGTGGCAGGAGGTCTTTTGCAGGTGCACAGGTGGCGCGTGGGGATGGGACAGGCCAGTCCGGGCAACCGGAATGACGCAGGCGGTGGAGCGATGGGACTGGCTCTGTAGCACCGAAAAGGAAATGGGATACGTCTGCTCTTAGTAATGTTGGGCCTAGGTGGAAGGCTTTGGCTAGGCCTGGGTCTATGTTTTGACTCGCGTGTAAATCCTCTCTCCCTCTGATATGTAAAGGGAGGGGTACCAGGCTTGTGGAGATGGAAGAAAAAAGAAGAAGGGAGAGGCCTAGAGGCAAAAGAGGCCGAGAAGAAGGCTGGCAAGAACATCATCTATAACCAACTTAGATCAAAGAAGAGAATACACAGGATGTAGGTCTATTACCCTAATAGGGGCTTGAACCTGGATAATCCCCGGTGTCCTTAAGTTGCACATACACAAATAGATTTAGCAGACACATCCCAAACAAAGATCATGCACCCACTGTCCAACATACCCCGGAATCACTGTCAGGGATTTACCCTTGACATTTGGCGCACCAGGTAGGGGGGGCATGTTTCTGAGTTCGGGACTGAGTTGCTGTAAGGTGTTCTTCATTGGGTACGACCCAGTTGAAGCCAATATATCCCAAACTCGGCACATCGGATAAAAATCCGAACGCTCCAGGAGGTGACGAGAGGCAGCAGAGGCATCCAGGCTCCCGGCGCCAAAGAGAGCTCACGGACCTTAAGCTCTGGGGGAACGGGCTTCTTCGGTGGCAGCCCCACCCGGAGGATTGCTCACCACGCTGGGACTGCCACCCCCAGCCCCGTGATGTGAATCGAAACCATCGGACAGGTATGATTCGATCCGGAAAAAGAATATCGGGGAACTAATCGCGTGTGTCATTTCTCCGAGCAGGTTCAACCCAAGGATGAACAGAAGGGTCTACACCTCGAACTTTTGGCACAAGTAACGACCACTCCCCGTAGGGTACTAGTAAGGAAGGCAGCTTACCAGAATCTTAGAAAGGTAACCCTCTCTCGATGCTGACCACCCTTCGACCAGAAGGGGGAATCCTTGTCCTACCTTGCAGGATTTCAAAGGGTCATGGATGTGGTACTGGTCGCTAAGCGAGACATTGCTTTCCCTCGACCAGGAAGGAGCGAGCACAGGACCATGCATCATCAGGTACATGGTCTAATTCTATTTTTTCTAGTTATTAAATACGAAATGGAGTATGAGGGCCTCTTAACTGGAATACGAGCATCACCCGCACAGGGAAAAACACCTGCTAGTGACGAGGGACTCACTACTAGGTGTAACCCCGTTGCCAAGGGTTTTTCAGTATTCGGACCGAATGATGGCGGCATACCTCTCCGAAGTGAGAAAGCTAGACCAACGCTCCATCGGCCGGGAAGTCACACACGTCCCTCGCAAGGACTTCTTCCCTGGCCGATGGGCTGGCCCGTCTAGCCTCTTCTTGTGAAGCTGTCTCAGTCGGAGTCTTTGAGAAAAAGACTCACATGGCCACCAGCTACGGTCTCGGGCCGAAGCGAAAGGGATGCTCTGCTTGAAAATGAAACACCAGAGGCAACACCTTTGGAGGCAATGCCTCTCTCGGTGCCATCGTCCTCAGGTGGCCATCATGTGGTCGCCCTGCTCGATTTGGGTATAACCTGGATGGATCAGATCTCGGACTACCTTCAGAATCAAGCAGCCCTTGACAACGATGTGTTAGCAGGAAAGGTCATGCGGGCTAGCCATGAGAATCCTCCTTGGTAGACGGACGCCTCTACCACCAAGGGAGCAATGACCCTTTAATGAAACACATCACTCAGGATGGGGGGGAGCACAGCGCTCCCTAACATCCTCGGAGGCAGACGTGGAGGCCGAACCTCCCATCGCCCTCTAGGATGCTCACGAGTAGGTGAAAAGGTGCGAGTCGTGCCAGCACCACGTCCGGAATACTAACCTACCAGCCCGGGCACTGCAGACCATACCACTCTCTCAGCTTTTCGCTGTGTGGGGGCTAGACGTCGTGGGATCATTCTCTAAAGCCCAAGGCATCCCTAAAATTCCTAACCTCAGGCACGGCCATGACCACCACGCGCGAAACTGATCGCAGGTCACTGGTGACCTCCAGTTTCCCAGCCTCATGCGGTTTGCCGGGGAGGTTGGCCGCTGATCATACAGCTCGCAGAGCGCTAGCTCTATGAATGAGGCTGCTCGGAGACGAGCCTGTTTGTCTATTTTGCAGGATCTTCCGAACGAGCGTGGACATAACTTGTAAGTTTTTCCAAATCCAAGTAATCAAAGTCTTTATGTTGCAGGACTCCACGGACAAACGCGGTCTCCTACCAAGTTTCAAGATTTGTTTAGCCCGCTCGCTCGTGTTGAGGGGACGAGATCCAAAGCTAACCCGCTCGCACGATGACAAGGTGAAGGAGCCCGAGGGTTAACAACCACAAGGCCGTACGTCCTAAACTGGGTCGAGCGCTGGTCACCATAGAAAGGCTCATCGTGCTAAGGGTCTCCCTCAGCACTAGGAATGTTGCTCACGAGCGGCTTGATGCGATCCTTCCTAAGCGATACAGGCACTCCGAAGGCTATTCATCATCCAAACACAGGGAAGACCCACATAAAGGCCAATGCCTGTCATTACAAAGCCCGGGGGCTGGTTCCAGACAAACCTACAACATTCCTCCTAGGACCCAAAAATACCCCTAAGAGGGTCGAACTGGACGGTCCAAAGACAGGAGCGAACAACATACAAAAATGAATCAGCCCAGATGCCGAGCTCCTCCACGGTCATCCGAGTACCCTCAAAACTGGCACCGACTGCCGACAAGAGGTCCAGGTCGGGGAAGTGGTCGTGGACGCAAGCAAGGGCCAGGCAGGCGTCGGAGACTCCGACCTCGAAAAGATGGTCTCCAAAAGTCTTGTGAATCCCCTGCTCGAGATCACCGGCCTCCTCGGAGGCAGCTAGAAACCATTTGACATGACCGGTCACAGTGTTCCCAGGGGTTGGACGAACCTGGACACCGGCGGACCGAAGCAACGAGTCAAAAGGGGTAAAAGCTTGGCTGAGTTGGTCGTAGAACGCCACTCGCCACTCGTCGCTCTCCTTGGTCAGCCGCTCGAGTTCTTTTCGCACCGCATGAAGATCTTCCCGGCAGTGGCGAAAGCGGTCGTAGAACTCCTCCCTCTGTTGGGTGCTTTCCCTGGTCGCCCGTTCCAAGTCCCTCTGCACCCTGAGTAACTCCTCCTGGTAGGCTAGGCAAAAAACAGAGCGTAAGCCGGACCGGTGTCAGTCGGTCGAACCCTACTTGTGTTACCTAGGACCATCACGTGATGCGAGTGGTCGGTGCAATGCACCTTGAAGGTAGCTCGACTTACTTGCTCGCTCGGCCACAGACCCCTGCACACGTCTGGCTGCCACCTCCAAGGATTATTAGTCGGAAGGGTGGTCGACGAATATGGTCAGGGATTCGATGAGGGTTGGGGGACCAATCAGCGTGGGCGGGGGATTGGTTCGGGCAGAAGGCTCGGACACTTCGGGAATTCTACGACCACAACGACACAATCTTGTCAGGAAACAAAGGTGTGGGGGCTCCATTCAAAAAATGTTACATAACAAAGGTTACAATCGAGTTTTTTACTCCTCGGCGGCCTCCACCCGGAAGATGGATATCAAGTAATCCACCGCCCCCTGGCACTCCCGCTAATGTCTCTCCTCGGCTTCTGGTCTGGCAACCACGGCCCCTTCCCGGACTAAGTCTAGGTTGAAGTTGGGGTCACGGCTGCGGTAGCACCGGAAGATATACTCCGCAGTCGCCCTCACCGCCTGTGAGACGTCCTCCGCGCCCCTCAACACCAGGGTGAAGGGAAGCTCAAAGAAGTGCTCTGCGAGGACCCGAAGGGTGTAGGCCCAGGCTCAGGCGGTACGATCATCCTTTGGCTCAAACACCCCCACTACGAGGCTACCCAGGGGATCCGCTAGTGCTCCAAAGGCTTCCTGGAGAATGTTGAGGGTAATGCGCTCATCCTCCTTGAGCTGGGAGCGCTCGGCGGCCAGCACAGTTTTCTCTTGGGAGAACTCGTCGCACCTCCTCTGCATCTCGGCCAGCTGCTTCTCCGGCTCAGCGCATCTACTGGTCGCCATATCCTTCTCTTCAACCAGCTTACGGACGGCGGCCGGGAAATGGCTGACCCACGAGAGCAAGTCAGGAGTCGAAACAGACTCCTCGACCGAGCCCGTGGGGCCTGGAGCCACCATCGATATGCCGAGGGGCAAAGCCAATGCTGGCAGAGGCGCTGGGGTATCAGGTCGGGGCACCGTCGGGGAGGCAGCCGTGGTGATCACGGCAGCGTGGCGCGAGGTGGCCGTGCCGCAGTTGTGAGCGGGGGCCGTTTCAATGTCGCAGACAAGAACATGTGCCGATTACTCCGGAATCGAAATCAGGGAAAGAAACAGATGGATAGTTGATGAGCTCGTTAAATTGCACATGTAATCCTTGAACGGAAGACTGCTTGTTTGTGATGGAAGAGAGGGCATGTTCACAGTTGGTCCACTCCTATACAAAGAGAAAGAGGGAACGAGACCCACCAAGAAAAATGGAGCGAATATTACAATATCCCCCTAGCGGGGAGCAAGAACATCTCCCCCAGGGCGGTATCTGAAGGACAGACGACGCGGAAGCAGTCGATCCTTATACATCCGCTTCAGCTTCATGGTGGCGCACTTGGACTTGGGGAAGTCGGCCTCCTTTTCAGTGCGTGGCACCATGGGGATGTAATGGTGGTTGTTTGAAAGACTCCGGTGGGGGCTGGAGGCGGAGGTCTCTAGCACAAGAGCTCGGGTGGTGGAGAGATTTCTGGGGCCTTTCGTCCGTCCTCCCATTTATAGGATCGACTCAATTTCACCGCCCCGGCTCCCAAGGATCCATCTGGGGAACCAAAATTCCCTTGAAATCCAGCGCCCATTAAGGTTTCTCTCTCCCACTATCCTTTTTCTATGGAAGATTAACCTCCCCTCATAATACGGTTTTCTGGGCTAAACCACAAAAGTGGACCGTGATAACTGACTGCTCCCCGGGTGAACTCATGTTCACATAGGGCCCAAGTGGTTCGACTAGGTCCAGCCATGACCATTTGACAAACCGCTCGGACTACCGCATCCACGATGGAGCTTGGGGGCTACTGTCAGTGTTAAGAATAGTGGGGTCCCCTCACGGGCAGTCCCACTCCTATAAGATATCAGCAGGTGCTGTATGCCACGTTGTCCAAAACCGTGGCCACCCCGCGTGACCAGCCAGCGACCACGCAACCAGGCTCTCCGACCAAGCTCCGTGACTAGTCACCAAGTTACAGGAGCAAACCCCGTGACCAGTCTCTTCTGGTCGCGGGACAGGTATGTGTCTAAACAGTCTAATCACAATAAATACTTTTTCACTCGAGTATTTCTCTTCCCCAGGTCCTTTTTCTAGTCGACCAAGACGTGGTCGGCGCAGAGCTGCCATATCCCGTCCCATAGCATTAAATGCCACAGGACGGCCTGATAGGTGTGGCAGGAGGTCTTTTGTAGGTGCACAAGCGGCGCCCGGGATGACGCAGGCGGTGAAGCGATGGGACAGGCTCTGTAGTGCCGAAGAGCAAATGGGATACGTCTGCTCTTAGTAATGTTGGGCCTAGGTGGGAGGCTCTGGCTAGGTCTGGGTCTATATTTTGACTCGCGTGTAAATCCTCTCTCCCTCTGATATATAAAGGGAGGAGTATCAGGCTTGTAGAGATGGAAGAAAAAAAGAAGAAGGGAGATGCCTAGAGGCGAAAGAGGCCGAGAAGAAGACTTGGCAAGCACATCATTTATAACCAACTTAGATCAAAGAAGAGAATACACATGATGTAGGATTTTTACCCTAATGGGAGTCTGAACCTGGATAATTCCCAGTGTCCTTGAGTTGCACATACACAAACAGATTCAGCAGACACATCCCGAACAAAGATCACGTACCCACTTTCCATAATACCGTGGAATCACTGTCAGTGGTTTACCCTCGACAAGAGGCTAGTGGTGAGACCATGTCTTGGTGGCTTGGTGGCTCATCTGGGTCGAGGTCTTGTCTTTGTGATTTGATGGCTCAAGATGTGTGACTAGGTGCCGATCGAGAGCATATCCTTTATAGAGATCCAACGTGAACTGGGGGTAATATTCATGCCATGGATACCACAGAATAAAAATCTCTTAGGGTGAGTTTGCTCTCTCTACCTTATTTACGTTTCCGTATTTATATTTTTGCAATTTTCCTTCTTAGATAGGTTACAAGCGCTTTAATTAGTAGTGTAGACTCACTAGATAAATCTAGAGCATATTTAAATAGAAATCAATATATATTTATCTTGTGTAATTTTTAGAGTTAAATAGATTCTAAATATCATAATTCATCATCTCTTAAAATATCATCTAAGATGGGTAGAAGGAGAGAGATAACCAACTCTAGAGGAAAAAAGGTGTCAGTTTAAACCTTTGTCCTAAAGTGAGGATGTAGGTCTTAGCCCAGGTTGGACCCAAGAGAAAAAAATTGGTTGGCCAGCCCGTCCAGCCTAATATTATTTCTTCCTGCTTTATATATTTTTACTAAAGTATTTTCACTTCTCTCGAGTCGCTACAAAAACCGAAAAACGGAACAACAACCGGAAAAACGAATTTTCGACTTCTAAGGCACCAGACCCCCTTCCTGGTTCCCATAGCTGGATCCGCCCTGATACAATGGGAGCAGCTTTAGTAGGAGTCATAACCTTCCTGGGCATTAGTAGGTGGTGCTACACCGTAACGAAGAAGAAGAAAGGCAGAAGTGGGGTGGAGCAGGTTCGTTTGACCCTGATGGCATGACTGAAGAGATGTGTATAGGAACAAAATATTGAATCAACGAAAGAAATGCTGAAATGTCAATTCCCAAAAAAGTATGTTGAATCCACACTTACAAAAATATTGAATTAGTAAAAAAAATGAATAAACACTTGCAAAACAATGTTGAACTAACAAAAAAAAATAGAAAAAGAAGTAAAAAATATGAAACCAATAGAAAGAAAGTGCGAAATTCACACCACTATCCCCTGCGCATTCTTCAGTCAAGCATTGAGACCAAGGCAACAAAGAAAAAGAAAAAGAAAGCAGGACCCAGGCAAAATAAAAAAGAATAAGAAAGAAAAGCTACATGGTGTGCGGCTAGCTTGGCTACCATATCGGCAGAAGAAAAAACAGGGCCCCCAAAATAAGCACGGACAGGAAGGCCGCGAAAAGAAAAAAAGATCAGGCTGCACGTGGGTTGCTCAAACGGGCCCAGTGGAAAAGGGCCTGTGCCTTAAAACGAAAAGTGACCACTAGATACGGTCAACCACTAAATAGCCCATTCCATATGAGTCCACAATCATCTATCCTTTATATTTCTCTAGAGGTGACCAGCCCGTCCCGCCTACACTCGGAACACTCCTTCCTACCGTTCGCATCAGCCTCCTCTCTAGATTGATCGCCAGAGCCTGCAGCTTCCGGATAATTTCTGGATTTGTGCCAATTTTCCACTGAGGTTGATATGTGGATCATCCTGAGTCTATGAAACTAGGCTCGGGTGGCAAATTGCCTGCCACTCGGTGTTAAGAGTAGCAAATCCAGCTTCCATGGCGCTAACTTCGTGAAGAGGGCGAAGACGGGTAACAGTAGGTTAAATAACTGAAGAGGTTACTGCGGTCAACTGAATGACATGGTGTTCCTAAGCACGGCCAACGGGTTTTAAAAATTGCAAATCTAGCCTACTGTTTCCCATTCAACATTAGGTTACAAGATCTCTTCAGTTATTTAATTCGCTGACCGCCAAGGTTTACAAGATCTCGCTCATTTAGCGGATAAAATCAAGTTCTTGCTCGTTCAGCGGGCGAGACCTTTATAGCGTCTCCATTGCGTGGGTCCACCTAAAAGGTCTCACTCGTTGAGGGAGCTAGATCTTTTAAGTATTTAAACCGGCGCGGCTGGTCCTGCCGATGTCACACCCTCATTTGTTTCCCACTGAGCTAAGAGGAAAGGAGAGGAGAGGGGAGGGGAGGGAAGGAGAGGAAAAATTACACGGCGAAACTCTGCCAGAGAAAAGAGGTATTTTTTTCTTTATTTTTTTAACAAACTCAATAGGATAGTTAGTAGTGTTAGGTTTTGATATAAGTTAGATGCTAGATTTAGAATTCTTTTACAAATATGGTAGGATAGTCACTAGACGTAGGTTAAAATATAGATCTAGTTTTAGAATTATGATTTGATATAGTTTAGCAATTAAATCTTATTTATATGCATATTTTTGCAATTATATGTAGTATTTAGATATATATTAGGTATTAAATATAGGTTTTAAACAATGTATAGTCATAACTGATGTGGCAGGTATATGATTTAGTGGTATTTGATGTATGACTCAGGAATATTTTGTTGTAGGATAAATTATGTTTGTAATAAATTTTTTATTGTAGATGTAGTTTTACATAATTATTTATATTAAGTTACAATAATATTAAGAGTTTTTGTTGATGGCTGTTAAGTATGTCGGATATATGGCAGTTTAGGATTTTTTATGAGGACAGTGAAATATTATATGGTCCGAAAAAGATAGCATTATCCATATTTTAGTCAATAGACAAGGATATCACCATACCTATATATAAAAGTATCGGACACTTATATACCTGCTTGATACGGGATTTCAAAATAGACCCCAAGATTTAAGAGATGACTATTAGTGTTGTGGACAACTGTTACAGAGAAGGTGTATACGGGGAGGTGTTCCCGCTCTGGAAAGATGAAGTGTGGAAGAGATACCTGCATGATATTGTACACAGAGGTTGGCCTCCTATGTTGCTTGTGCAATAGAAGAATAAGGAGACAGTTGGGGAGATGCAAGGTGAGGGGTATGCGGAGGAGAAGGGTATTGAGGAAGAGTATGAGGAGGATGTTGATCCGGATGGTGCATATTCACCGTATTATTCGAATGAATCTATCGGTGAGGCAGACGAGAGGGAACAAATCCCTTCTCTAATTGAACAGATGGAGTGGGATGATCGTGAGGCTAACGAATCCCCTGAGTATGACATCTTGGATGATGAGGACGATGCTCCGATTTTCGTGGACTGGGACAATCCCAACTTCAACGACCTTATGGTGAATGAGGAGAATCAAGTGGCCTGTGAGTATATGCAGAATGAGGTGACTCAAGGTGCTAGGTATCCTACCAGTCAGGCCATGAAGAATGATGTGACTTAGTGAGCATCATCGCTTCAACGGCAGTTTTATGTTGTCAAATTAAGCAAGAAAGGATATGATGTCAAGTGTGTGAATGAGGGTTGTACATGGCCGGTGCACGGCTTCAAGGGGAAGTGGGTTGATTGGGAGGTGTCGATTGTGGTCGAGCATACTTGCATGATGGATGAACTTGAGCCCAGCCATAGGAATATGATCTCATCCTTTGTCGCCAATGTGATATACACATAGATTGTGAACAACCTGAACTACGAACTAGGGTCCATAATTAGGCAAATTGAGGAGGAGTACTAGTACACTATCAACTACAACAAGGCATCGAGGGCGAAGAAGAAGGCAATCGAGATGAGGTTTGGGCCTACGAAGCGTCGTATGAGAATCTGCCATATTTGCTGTAGACCGTTGCTCGAAGGAACTCGGGGACATATTACGACATTGATAAGAACCCATTACTGTCCAAACTTGGCAAGTACATCCTGAAGAGATGTTTCTTCGCAATAGGGATATGTATCGAAGCTTTCAAGCATTATCGACCTATCTTGTGCATCGATAGTACTTTCCTTACCGGTAAGTTCATGGGATAGATCCTAACTGCTATTGGGGTCAATGGGAACAATCAAGTTTTACCGTTGGCCTTCGCATTTGTGGAGAAAGAGAAGAACAACAGTTGGTATTCGTTCATGTACCATGTGAGAATGATAATTGTTTGTGCTTGATCGAACTTGTGCATTATATATGACCGACATGCTAGGATGCTCAAGGCAATTTTGGATATGCAAAATAGAACAGACGATGGCTTAATTGGACCTGTGTGGCCAGATCTACAGAGTAGGTGGTGCATGAGGCATTTGGGTGTAAACTTCTTCCGCCAATTCAAGAACAAGAACCTCGTAAATATGTTCAATCAGTTGTGCAATAAGACCCAACAGCAGAAGTTTGATGCTCTTTGGAAGACATTAGATGAGTTGACAAAGAAGCAAACACAGGAGTCTTTGTGGAGGGTGAGAACAATAGCAGTTGATATTGGTTTCTATATCGTGTGAGGATGATAATTGTTTATGCTTGGTCGAACGTGTGCATTATACATGACTGGCATGTTGGGATGCTCAAGGCAATTCTGGATCTGCAAAATGGAACGAACGATGGCTTGATTGGACCTGTGTGGCTAGATCTACAGAGTAGGTGGTGCATGAGATATTTGGATGCAAACTTCTTCCGCCAATTCAAGAACAAGAAACTCAAGAACATGTTCAAGCGGTTGTGCAGTCAGAACTAGCAGCGGAAGTTTGATGCTCTTTGGAATACATTAGATGAGCTGATGAAGAAGCAAACACAGGAGCTTGCAAGGAGGCCCATAAGGGGGCCGGAGGACGAACAGTACCTCTTGAGTCCTTGCCAAAGGACAATGAAGCTGGCATCACATGGAGGACCGAGTCATCTACCATGTCATTTAGCGAGTGGACTGAGAATGAGACGTAGGAGAAATGGACTCTTCTCTACGACACAAATATGGCTAGGTACGGTATTATGACTACAAATTTAGCAGAGGTTTACAACTGGGTGATGAAAGGTGTGAGGGGGTTGCTGTTGGTGGGGATTATAGAGTTCATACTTTAAGGGATATGCACGTATTTCAGGGACTGCTATGCAGTAGCGCACACGACGTTGAATAATGCTAGTGTTATTTATGGGACAAAAATGACTAAGTACATGGAAGACAAGGCGAAGAAGGCAAAGATGCATCGGATAAAGATCATGAGAACTGCACAACACAGATACAAAATTCTATGCAGAGACAAAGGAAGGAGAGAGGGCAAGTGTGAGAGAGTTATCCATGAGTGCACCATCTTCGATGACAGGTGCATTTGCACCTGCTACAAGCTAATGCTACTGGCAGAAGCCATGCTCCCATGTGATTACCACGTGTGCTGTGACGGGTATGAGGATTCGGAGGTACGTCTTTGACTACTTCAAGAAGGAAGCTTTGTTTGACACCTAGAACTATGAGGTCTACGGTTTCGGGCTTTATGATTCTTTCATGAAGGAACCTAGGTCCGATTGTGTATTCATCCCTGATCCTAACAAGATGAAGCAGAAGAAGGGACGACACAGGACTATGAGGCTATGTAATGACATGGATGAAGTAGAAGCTAGGCATCATGTGAAATTATGCAGTAAGTGCAATAGAACAGGACACACTTACAAGAAATGCACCATTGGTGTCCTAAGTGTGAACCCTGTGGAAGTAGGTCCTTCTGGGTCTGGTGCAGATGGCAAACGTCCTCGGGGTTGTCGGTCGCCGGCTCATTTAGATCGATTAATGTTTTAACTCGTGGTGTGATGGATATTCATGTGCACAACATTGTACAATACTGTTTTAGTACTGAGTCTATCACTACGTGCGAGGTTGTAACGTGTTAGGTTGTGATTTGTTCACATATTTATGTACGATTTGAACAATCTATTATGTCATATAATATGTTGAATGTTTACTTGTTCAGTTCCCATGAATAAAGATCAGTTTAGACCAAGTTTAGAGTGGTCTACACTTCTTACTCTGTGTTTGATTTTCATATCCAAATGTAAATAACTGGTGAACATTCAGATATGGCACACCTGGAGCTGCTTGATCCTGAGTTCGACGTTAGGAACCGTTCGTACCGCACCGCGGTGTAGGCTGAGGAGCTCCCGGTACTACGATCTCGTATGTTGGATGAGCTCATGAGGATTCACAAGCGTTGGATTCCGAGGTTTGTCCATTTTACATTTAACATTTTGTACCGATTTTTATTGTTATTCATCACTAACTGTATTATGTTTGCAGGTTGCGTGCTGCTGGCCTATTTCTATTGTGCCGATTGGTGGAGGTGGACGTGTTGGCAGGGGCCTCAGAGGTGGCGACGTGGTTCAGCTACGACATGGATCTCCTCGTGGCCCTTGTCGATAGGTGGCGTCTTGAGACGCACACGTTCTACCTCCCGTGCGGCGAGATGATACCCACGCTCGAGGACGTCTTGCTCCTGATGGGCCTTCCTTACATGGGTGCCATTGTTGGGGCTAGAGACATGGGTGTGGGCTAGCACGACGAGATGCTGACCTGCTTCTCCGTCGTTGAATTAAGGGACGGCATAGCCCTGTTCAGGCCTTTTCCAGGGACTGAGAAGCATGGTCCAACGAAGGCCTTTCTTATTCAGTTTGTTGTACGTATATCTCGTACTATTTTCTCATCTCTGTTAAGTTATTAACGGAATAAGATATTGGTACTTGTTCCTTTTTTTATAGGCAAACAACATCCACCCACAGGTAGATGACGAGGATGTCTCCCACCACCTGGAGGCGTACCTCCTGTGGTTGTTCGGTTAGATCATATTCACCGAGACCCATGACAACATAGTCTCTAGGAGCATGACCCCCTACACCAGAGAGATTGCATACGTCAACCCCAAGGAGGTCTCGCAGTACAGTTGGGCTTCAGCTATGCTGGCTACGATGTATCGTAGACTGTGCGACAGCTGCAGAAGGCCGACACCAACGCGATCCTGACTGTGTGTCCCCTGCTGCTTCAGATGTGATCGTACGAGCGTATTGCCATCGGCAGGCCTGTTGTCAACCATAGTGCGTACCAGTTCGTTACGGACGGCGTCGATGGCTCGACCATAGGGTCCTTGTGGTGCAGACGTGTAACACCTTGGTTTTTAATTTCATAATTCCCTAAATTTGACTAGAATTTAATTAGGGTTTAAATGAATAGATTAGGTTAAAATCTATTTTCTAAAATAAATTTAATTTTGCCAAAGGTTATACCTTGGTTGAATGCATTCATGTTGAGAATAGAAGCATTAGGGTTTCATTGTGTGAAAAATAAAATTTTTAAAATCTCAACGTGTGCCATTTGAGTTTTGGAAAAAAAACTAAAAATTTATTCCATAAAAGAAAATCTCTTTTGCTTTTCCCTGGGCCGGATTTCCTCTTTCTCTTCTCGTTTTCTTTCTTCTTCCTGTCAGCCCAACCTTTTCTCCTCCTGGGCCGAGCCCATCCTCCTCTCTTCTTTCCTCCTCCCCGGCTAGGCCCATCTGCTACCCTCCTCCCTCTGTTGGCGCTCCAGCCAAAAGCCACCTTCTCCCTCGCGTGGCGCCCGCATGCCTGTCTCTTTCCTCGCGCCGCAATTTGAGCCCGAGTCCTTCTTGGACATGAACATCGCCGCCCTCATCGAGCCCGAACCCCAACGAACCCTGTCGAATCCGAACGCCCTACGTGTTTCCCTGCCTATATAAGTGCATGCCCCCCTTTCTGGATCTATTTCACCCTCACATTGAGCCGCCACTGCCCAACTCAATTGTTGCTCGGTCGAGCTCACCACTGGCCATTTCCACCACCTTTTGCCACCGCCGACTCCCCCGTGAGCTTCGTCGCCGCCTACGGAGTGCGTGGGTGCCCTCGGTTTCGCGTCCCTGCCATCGAAGCTTCGTCCCCGACGTGCACCCGTACGCCACCACCACCTCCATCGCCACCGACTGTCTTTCCATGAGCTGCCACCCAAGTTATGCCATCAAACGAGTTCGCTGTGCCCCCTCCTTTATCCACCACTCATCGTCGCTCCCCGTCCCCGACAACGTGGTTTTTGCCCTTGTCCGCAAGTCCTCCGCTGCCGATCCCCTTCTGCCACCCTCTCGGTTCAAACCATCAGTTGCCAAATTCCCTCTACCTTTCCCAAGCCGTCGTATCTGAGATAGAAGGCGACGATTAGAACCCAAATACCCCTTCAACATCCAATCATGCATTGATACGTGTTCCTTCTTAATCCAGTCAACCGCCTAGAGCCATGTTATCGCGCCACGTCAGTCGGCCACATCAACAAAATAGCCGACGTGTCCGCCACGTCAGTAGCCCTTTTATCCAATCATTTCCTTTTTATTTTAATTTGGGAAATTGTCACTTTTGCAATTAAGCCCCTGAATCTTTTTGTATTTTCTTAAAAGCCCATATCTTTTTACATCTTAGACCCTAAACTTTCCTATATTTACATATAGGTCCCTATGTTTTTGCAAAAGGCCCCTGTCCTTTTTGTTTATTTCAAAACAAGTCATTTTCTTTTTCAGATTTAATCCAAAACTTATTTTTAGCATAACTTTTTTGTTCTATCTCCGATTTAGACAATTTTCGTGCTCTCATGTTCGTAGTGATATGTACTATGTTATAGTACCTTTTTCATATATGCTAGCTATTGTTTGGTATACTATTCTTAGTTAGTTTTGTTGTATGTTTTTCCAGTATATTTCAAGAGCAGTTGAGGAGCAATTCGAGAATCTACAGGACCAAGTCTTTGAAGAGTCTGAACATCAAGTTGGAAGAGATAAGTGACCTTGAACATTCTGATCCTAGTTTTTCAAATGCATTCTTTATTTCAAATAGGCATGCTGTTAATATTGAATCCTATATACTTATAGTATGCTATTCTATATATTCCTTATCGCCTAGTTGTTAGTAGTTGTTGTGATGGGTAGCTGATGCTTAGCTGTTCATAAGGGTATATATGGGTTGTTGGTTAAACATGACTAATGAACTATGCAACTATGAGTTGGAAAATTCTGGTAATAGTAATGGAACCTTAGGCCTTGAGTAAAGAGGTGTTTATGATGGTGGTTATAGTTATATTGTTGGTTTGACAATTGTTGAAGTGACCTAAATAATGATCGGTTCGTAGAGCGACAACCCAAGAAGTTTCATACCAACCATGAGTTTTGGTATAGGATAGGCCTGACCTATTAATTAGTGGATTCTAGTTTTAAATCTGGGTGAAATTCAAAGAACACATTATTGTTGTCTTTGGTGAATCGATGGACAGAAAGCAAGTGTTTGGGAACTTTAGGAGCATGGAGGATATTTCACAGTTTAGAAATCGATGTGGAGTATAGATCTGAGAGTGACCAACATAGAGAATAGGCATACCTATGCCACTTGTAGTCTGAATCTGGTCTTTTCCATGATATTTTTCACGCACGGCGAGACGTTCAAGATCATTAGTGATATGATCTATCGCACCTGTGTCAGAGTACTAGCTGGCACCAACACTGTAGGACGGATTTACAGCAAATGCAGCCGAGGGCTTGTCATCAGACTTGTTGTAGCAAGATGTTCAAGTTTTCCACAGATCTGGCATTCAGGACGATTTGAATTGTTTCCAGAGTTGCCGTCACCACCTCCTCCTTGAGAGCTCCTGCGTCCGCCACCACGTCCACCGCGATTTCCACCGCGATTTCCACCATGATTTCCGCCACGACCACTTCGTCCTCTTCCAGAATTTCCACGACTTCCCTTTGATGCAATGTTGGTTGACGAACCACCATCCTGAAATGGTCCATTGCAGCTTTCTAACCGCTTCTCAAAACTCACGAGATGAGTGTACACCTCGCCCAGCGTCATGGCATCTGCACGGGTGGTGACCGAGGTCACCAGTGGTTCATACTCCTCACTCAATTTGGTGAGAAGATAGGAAATGATTTCATCGTCACGAAGTGGAGCACCGGCGGAGGCCAGAATATCATCTAGCCCTTTGACCCGATTGAAATATTCCATTGTTGTTGTTGACATGTCCTGTTTCTTTAGATCTGCCATCTGCAGGCGTACCTGCATGATCTATGCCCGAGATTGGGCAGAGTAGAGGCGCTCTAAGGTGGCCCAAACCTCTTGTGCGGTAACGAGGAGGAGGACCTAACCAAGAGCCTTGTTGGAGATCGATGGCAGTAACGCGCTGAGAATATACTGATCTTGCTGCATCCACTTTAGATAAGCAGGATTGATCTCCTGCGCCGCCCCTCCTTCAGTGATGGTGGTCAGCATCTGTGAAGGGCACTCTTCGTTGCCATCAACAAAGCCAAGGAGTTGTTGGCTTATGAGAAACGGAAGGATCTGCGCCTTCCAGTAGAGATAATTATCTCGGTTGAGCTTGACGCTGACAAAGTGGCTCAGCGATGGCACTGGGATGGAGCTCATGGTGTTGCTTATGGTTGTGGACACCGTCGAGCCCAAGGTAAATGGATCTCTAATAGCTCTATTACCATATGAAAAATCATATCACAATAGTTTGATGAAATCACAGCGCAATCATCTCATATATAGCATGTGCCGGACGGCACTGTTCCTTGTCCTTCAAGGTAGGAAACAAGAAACCAAAAATTATGGAGATTACAAATAGATTTATTACAGCTAGAGATATACCTATACATATATCTAGATGGTTAACCGTAATTAGATTGTTTAACATGGTCCCCTTTTGGGCGTTGGTCCGTGTTATAACTGACCACACAATTTGGTTTGAAATCATTTTAAGCAAAATTTGGTTCAAAATTTGGGAACAAACGAAAGGAGAACAAAAGGACTGCGTTGTCATCCGTTTCCGAGTAGACTTGCTACGGCGTCGTCCGCGGACATGGTGCCGTGATTGGTACATACGCTTTGTTTTGAGTACTCTGCAAAGCTTTTCGAACTGCCGGAGACGCTGCAGAAACAAAACGAAAGCATGTACCGTAACCAATATATATATTTATAAAATGATAAGCTCAGCATCGTCGATGCAGCTATGATATGCGGCCGCAAAAGTACACCACTCTCGTATCATGCTCTAGGCCGGAGAGGCCTAGAGCCATCAACGACGAGCACGTATCTTGAAGCAGATCGAACAAGCTCGATTGATTGATTAATTAATCAGCTCGCGGCGGGCTGCGTCAGCAGCTTGGCGCGCAGCTCCGCCGGGTCCACCTCCTTGGCGCCGCCCGCCGGGCGGTAGTACCCGGTCACCGGGTCCGGCACCCACGCCGTCTTCTCGTCCGCCGAGGCGGCCACGGTGTTCACCTCCTTTCCCATCACGCGCTTGGCCACCTTCTCCTCGGCCCTCCGCCCGGCTTCCTTCACCATGGCCGCGGCCACAGAGTAGCCCCTCCTGCACCATCGCACCACAAAAAGAGCTCGTCAATACAACGACGCTGCACAGAGAAGAAAGATTCCAAGGATATACGTGCGTGCATAATATCATGGCAAATGGGCTCACCTTTGTGCCAGGAGGCTGACACAGCTTGCTGCAACTCTCTCCATGGAATCAGGGCTGAATTTCAGGTCTCTCTTTCTCTCTGCTCTCTCTCTCTCTCTAAGATGTCTTCTCTCTGTTTTTGTTTGAGACGTGAGGAGAGATGTTGCAGCAGGGCAGCTTGTTATATAGAGACTAGAGAGGCAGAGAGGAAGAGAGGGAAGGGACCAATGCAAATGATGACGGCCACGGGATGAAGATGAACAAATGCTCTTGGAACATGTCCAATAAGGGGCAACGCCAGATGGCCATACGAATCAAAAGCGGCGTCGCGACGTGTAGCTCAGAGAGCCGGAGCCGCACACGCTTCCTTGTGGCTGACACACGGAGCCGGCCGCCGGTAGGTCGTCTCGGCTGGGATCTGGACTGGTCTGGATTCCCGGAGTTTGTGGGTGAGAGGGCGTGACTGCGATGTTCGTTTCGGGCGGGCGGCTGAGTGGAAGGGAGAAAAGATATGATTTGTGTTGTGCGTGAATGATGATGGCGTCTCCTGCCTAAAGGTTCGATGGCGTCTCCTGCGCTAAAGCCGGACAGGGAGATGGAGGCTTCTTTTCTCCGCATGTGGATCTTCTCTGCACGACATACTTTGGGGACCTTGCAGATTGATCCAGAGAGAGAGAGAGAGAGAGGAAATTAAGGATTAGTAGGGTAGTAAGCGTTGAAACGTACACTGTACTTGAGGAGTTTAGTCGTATCAAAAGCCTATTTTTCTCATATGTACAGGCTATATATAGAAGCTTGCTCATTGGCAATTTCTCAAAAGAATCCAGCTCCTAAATGAAGCTATTCCCTGTAAAGAAGGCCGTACATAGTGACAGTCCAGCACAGTTGAGAAGGTTGTCCCCACGCTGAAATGACCTATATAAGTCTTGTTTGGAATGCAGGAACTCCGCTGGAAAATTATCAAAGAAGGTGCAATTCCCAGAGGAAATCTACAAAGACATTAGTTCGAGTGTCCAAACGGATCCTCACGAGGAGGAGCTTGTTGCCACAAAAGATCAGAGACGCGACCGAGTCCGTGGCGGAGCCACCTTGGCCATGTTTCGTTGACCTGTTACTCAGGTAACTGCTCATCAAAGCTACTGACCATGGCGCGCACATGCTTCTCCTTACACCCTTCCTTCCTTCTTCGCGAATAAATCCAACTTCACTTCTTGTAGTGCAGCTGGTTGCCAAATATTGTGGCCAACCTCTCAAGGTTCTACGCGCCAACACGGACCGCATGCATGAAAAAAGCCGTGAAAGGGCAAACGCCGACAGGGACTGCATGCAGGTCCATTCCGTGGCGCCAATCGTTCGGTAGCGCACTAGAATATACTGCAGAAATAAAGTAGTTTCATATATATATATATATATATATATATATAGAAAAAGCCTATGGACATCATGATTCAAAGAGAGTAGCGACGTTGGAGTGTATGTATGTATATGTGTGTATATAAACATATACGACGAGTCTATTCTGCGCTTAGTCACAACAGTGAACTACGTTGTGTCACCCTCAGTTATTATAGCCACCGCAACACTCCAGTTACGACTAAGAAACTAGTCAGTTACAACGGCACATATAGATGAGTTACGATCGCATGATAAAAAATGTATAATTACGAGAAGCATTGTAGTTTACTGCTTCGTCACCCCCAGTTACGACTAAGAAAATAGTCAATTACGACATCACAGATAGTTGAGTTACGATCATATGATAAAAAGTCAGTTATGATAGCAACTATACTATTTTTTTATCGTAACTGGGGTGTGCGCACCGGTGACCCAGTTGCGATCACAGTTACGACTAAGAAAATAGTCAGTTACGACAGCACAAATAGTTGAGTTACAACTATATGACAAAAAAGTCAGTTACGAATAGTAGCTATACTGTTTTTTATTGTAACTGGAGGTGTGCATAGAGGTAATCCCGTTGCGATCACATGAAAAAAAATGTATAATTACGACTAAGATAAGGTACCCGGTTATGACCATATATGTTTGTAGTAACTGACCTATCTTATAAGTCGTAACTATACTGATTTTTGAATCATAATTGCGGGATGACGCAACAGTAAACTACAGTACACTTAGACACATAATATATATATATATATATATATATATATATATATATATATATATATATATATATATATTCTAGCATGTGCTTTGTCCCATTTGCATTTGGGACAGAGCACATGCTGGAATTTACAAATGGGACTTACCTAACGCATGGATCGGTTTGGAATTGTTCTGGATTCAGAATATGTGCACAGGGAATATGCATGTCAGCTGATATATATTGTGGTCAAAACTGAAACTGGATTTGGATATCGACACCAAGAGAAATTAAAGTTCCCAACATTCTAAGGTAGCATATATAAGACGTATTCGAAATCTATTCCGCCTCTTCCCCCGATATTATGAGAAACTCTGCGATTACGACACCGGTTCTGAACCAAACGCAAAAGCAGGTAAGTGCTCGATCCATATATACACACTAATTATGGAGTGCACAAACATGATATGTGGAAAGCGAGAGTTGGCGGAGGCAAATATATCAATATACTTTGTCAATTTATGTGCTAAACCATTACGCCACGTAAGAAAGCAAAATCCTTATCTTTGCTTTGAATTCCTAAACGAAAATTGTGGACTGCATGTCTGCATCTGTCTCAGCCCATTTTCCTTATCCTTGTTTTGTTCTAGTCTATCCTTCTGAACTTAAGTCAAGAAAGTGACGAGTCAAACAAGAACATTGCAGATACAAAATTCGCTACCTGCTAACATCACAAAAGATTCAATTAACGGCACTGAATATAATCTGGTGGCATATATATTCTCCGAGGATTTATTGTTTGCAAGCCTTGTGATTCCCCGATACTTCCATGAATTCTGGTCTAGTTTGCAGTGGTCGACTGATGAGCATGTGCGAAGCGGTCCCGTTCCATGTTTCCAATTGTTCGGTAGCGCACTAGAAAGACCTTCCTAGGTTTTTTCATGGACGTCATGAGAGCAGCTAGTTAGGAGGACTACTTTATGAATCATAAGTTTTTTTTTTCTTTTTGTTTGATCATACGCATCATGTGTTGCAAAAGAAAAAGTGGCACTCCCATATTTATAGTTAGGGATGTGTAGAAATGCAATTGGGACATAGTAGTAGTAGCACATGAAGATTTTCAGAACGGTTACCAAACTTATGGTTTGGTTTGGAGTAGTTTCTGTCGTTGAACTGAAACTGGATCTCGATTTTGACACCTAGGAAACTTGGTTCCCGGCATCCTAAGTTTGCATAAGACGTACTAGAAATATATTTCGCCTCTTCACCCGATCTTTCAAAAATGACACTGCGATTACGACAGCGATTCTGACTTCTGAACCAAACGCAAACGCAGATAAGTGCTCAATTTACATGACCACACTATACACAAAAAATGATACGTGGAAAGAGAGAGTTGGCAGAGACAAATATATCAATCTGCTTTTGCCAATTTATGTCCATACGATTACGCCACATAGGAAAGCAGAATCCCTATCATATCCTTGCTTTTATGCAGTTGACAGATATGATCTGGATATGCGCAGATATATTGCTTGCGATTTGCAAAACAAAATTGTGGGCTGCATCCGGCTCTCTTCCCGTTTTAATTCTTGTCATGCAAATATATTCAGAGTGACAGCAGCTTCACATAAATATATACGTGATCTTTTCTAAGAGGCGAATCGCGTAGGCATATACACCCTCCAGTCCAAAATAAATATTGTTTTAGATATCAATGCGGTTTCTAAAATATAACTTTAACTATTACTTTTTATTATAATATATTGATATAACTAACAAAAAATATACTATTACAAAAGTACTTTTCGAGATAAATTTACCGTATAATTTTTAAGTATCTAAACTCAATATATGAAAAATAATTTATAAATAAAATTTAAAACAATTGATTACATGTAACGCAAAACATATTTATTATTTTAAAGTAGAGGGAGTATTCAGACATACATGAGACCGAAAAAAACTCGACCAAATGCATGCACAGCTCGATGGAGGGGAGAAAGTTTCAGGCATTCACTTGTCAGTTTGGATGTACGTCAGGATGGCTTGAACATAGTTGCATTCACAGTTTATATTTAACTGTACGGATCCAGCCCCAAAATGGCAGTACTGTGTCATGCTAATGTATCTTGCCGTACGTCCTTCATGTCCTGAAGCTGGGAAATCTTGCCACGGATCAATCACACAGATCGAACAACTCAAAGTCAAACCATGAAACTAAACCGCGTGTGTTTAGAATATGTTTTTCGTCCTTTCACACTATCCTTGTGAAGTAGTACTGTCCAATAGACGACAATAATGTTGCAGATACAAAATTTGCTACTAGCTATATATAAGTCTCAAGTTTTGTAGAGATTTAGCTCCAAGCTCTAAGTTAGATCTTAAATTTATAGAAAAAATAAAATAATTTAAATCTCTATTTTTAGATTAAAATAGAAGCAAATGACTCATCTAAATATTTTTGGTGTACCCAATTCAAAGTCTACTGATAGATATGTATAAAAGTATTAATAATTTTTTCATCTGAAATCCATCAGAGATGTGTCAATCTCAAAAGGAGACTTCATCTGTCCTTAACAAAAAAAGACTTCATCCATGTTCCAATGTATTTAGTCTCACCTCAAAACTCATTCGCGAAGTAGAAATAAAAATTACAAGAAGTCAAATTGGCCTAAGAATTCTATTTGAATTCAAACAGATAACCGTATGGTAATTAGATCATATATCTTTTATACGGACTCCTACGAAGATGTTTAAATACAACCTAGAAAGGATACGAGATGGTCTTTCCAATGGATCTATCCCCAATTCAAAATTCATTTTGTACATACCGGAATCGCTTGAGAGAGATGTGGTGTGATCCTCTCTCTATATATAGTTAGTCATAGATACTTGAACAATTCGGATTTTTCTTTGACTATTCTACCACTTTGTAGTTATTCCGTTTGTTTGGTTTGAGAAACTCCACTTATGAATTTTATTATATTCACAGTAAACTTTAAGATTGCATCTTATATTCTCTTGCTTGTGTTCTCCATTCACATGTAGAGATAAACCTTTTTGGCAAGATCAACCGTGTTCAGCACAATTGATAATCATAGAGTAGTTGTGTAGTGGTTACGAGTGTTTCAATCTATTCTAGTCAGAATCTTTAGATAACCAACGTGGCTCCGCAAATCAATATATCTTAACACCTTTTAAAAGATTGGGCCATATTTCCATCAGTAGTGGTTGATTGATGACTTGTGAAATGCAATCCCCGGCATTTTAGCTAAGAAGAGAGAGCATGCATCTTCCAACTGCGTTTTTATACTATGTAATGTTCCAACTGCTTAAGAAACGAAAGAGCAGACATCGGTGCAGGAATGATTGGATGCACATTTGCAAGCACTTGATTGGACGTTGAATCTTTAATCAATATGGATATGATTATTCGTCTTGCCATAATCATGGGTGCAGGAAGCAGCGATTTGTTAGGTAGTTAAACTGGGATTTTTTAAATAATATTATTTTAATAGAAAATTATAAATATATTATTCAAAATGAGTAGAAATAGGTACCAGTTAGCACTTCAATTGCCGGCTAGTCACCTATCGACAATCGGAGTACTGACATACCATTTGGCACATCCTCAGGAACGGTTGGCACTCCAATTGCCAACAGGTACTATGTCCCACTGATGATATTTAAAGAAAAATTCATAGCTTTTTAATATGATCTCGGATGAAGATGATTTTTCTATGAAAATTATGCATATTAATGATATCTACAACTTTGTAATTGAACACTTTTCAATTTGAATCTGTTAAATGCCCAAAAAAGTGGCTATAAATTCCATATCTAGTTTTTTCAGATCTGAAATTTATAACCACTCTTTTGGGTATCTAAATGGAATCAAATGGAAAAGGTTCGATTACAAAGTTGTATCATTGGTAAGCATAATTTTTATATAAATACCGTCTCCATCCGAGATCATATATAAAAGTTATGATTTTTTTACTATCATCTGCAGAACACAGGACATGTTGTTAATTGGAGTGCCAACAAATCCGCGGGGAATTACATGTCATCTATTTGGTTATTGACAAGGGACTAGTTGGCACTTCGATGCCGATTGCTGGCTAGTCGGCAATTGGAGTGCCGACTAGCACCTATTTCTATGACTTTCCATTTTGAATATCATTTTTTTTATTTTTAATAAAATAATATTATTTAAAAAATCGTTAACTGGTATGGTGCATATACCTTCTGTGACAAGCAACCACGGCTCGGCCCTAAAAATTGCATGTTAAGTGGTTTATTGTAAACTTATGAGGATTTTATCAATTTTATTATTGGTTAGTAACACTGAGAGTTGTCTAAATTACATTTGCTTAATTAAATGTGTGATCGGCTATAAAGATAACAAGCACATGCTCAATATTCGACGTGCCTTGTGCTAACACACAGCTAAACCAGCCATCACAACAACCAACCAATTAAACTGAGTATAATTCCGTATTCCCGGTACATACATGCCAAGATCACATATGTACTTTACAAAATGTTCATCACAATACGGTTAAAAAAGTGTAAGTTATATTACAACACGGTTCGACATAAATTATCAGAGTAAAATTTTATGCCAAGTTATCAACAAACTTGGCCCAAACGAGGACTAGAAGCTATAGCAAGCTCATCTCTAATACATCGTTCATCTAATATGCAGCAGAATTTGTACAACAAAATAACAAAAGTGGCCAGTGATGCTTTTTTCCTTAAGCATCATTGGGTTAGTCTCGTATCACTTGGCTTTACTCTTCCACATCGCCAACATCAACAGGGTAGAAGTATCCAAATACCGGCTCGTCCTTACCTGCAACAAAAACTCAACAATGTCACCGTGAGTATGAAGGTACTTGCTAAACTTAAACATATGGGTATAAATATTCCCAACTCGAAGGATAATGCATTTGGATGGTGACAAGGGAACTAAGCCATAAGCTAACACATTTGTTTAAATGCCATTTTAATCATCTTTATACATGAGTACCTAAGTATAAAGACTTAAGTGACTCAAAACCAACCATACCACTATTGTCCCAAATCCTAACCATAACCATAATTAGTAACCTTAAATAGGTGGTCAACCCAAAGGGATCGCATCAACCATTCACTATCATACTCATCCATGATGAGCATGACCATCATCTCAGGATCATCACGTGACTCTACAACGAAGTGTCATGTATCCAAGAATGCTCATGACTGAGAGCGTGGCTATTCAAATAGTTTTCACACCCTGCAATGGAATCATAAGTATTATGTTTTATGTTGAGCATTATGTTCATTTGTTGAGTGCTTGCTAGTTTCTAATAGTAACTTAACTTTGCGTAGAGTTTTAAAAATAACTGATGTTAGAGTTTTTCTTTTAGTTAAGCTCCGCTTGGGCGTTGTGAGTGAATCCATTAAACTGGGCTCATCTTGTATTGCAATCATGGCACAAAAATTTCTAGAATTTTTGGAGCACTAGAGCACCTCCTGTTGGGTTATTAAAGGAGAGAACAATATGAGGATAGAAAAAAAGAAATAAGTTTGTAGCTGAGTTAGTGTTGTATCTCTAGCAAGTAGGGCCCATATGAGCTGGCCAGCCCACCACCTCTCCTTCTCATTAGCACCAGCAGCACCCTTCTCCCCCCACCTCACTCTCTATCATGTGCTCCCTCACTTCCCAACCGAGCAGCCCCAAAGACAGCAGGAGCTGCTGCTCCTCCCCTCCCTCAAACTCTCTCTTTTCTCCCCAAACCCCTCCATCAAGAGTAAGAATCAAGGTATGCATATGGTACTCTCGCAATCCCTAGATTCTAGGTTTCCCATCAATCAAAGTATTTTTCACATGCATGAATATTTCCTCGCTGTTCTTGAGCTCTTTCTCTTATTTGGTTGAGCAACAAGAAGCTACAGTTTACCTTCTCTTCACCGAGCTTTTTCCCTCCGATTCTAAACCCAACTGACGGTCACAAACCTTGACAAGTACCTTGGGTAAGTCTCCTAGGTTTCTCATGGCGTGAATGCATGAATTGGTTGGGGGTAAATTCGAGTTTTTGCAGCTGCATTCTTGTAGTGCAAATTACTTTTGTGTTCTTGGAGAAATGGAGCTAGTGGGAGAGGTTTGAATGAGATAGAGCTAATGATTCGTGCTTGTGGAGTGGATATTTTAGGTCTAGAATCCATGTATTAGTGTCAATACATGATTATATGGGTTAAATTTTAACATGCAAGTCAAATCGACCGATGGATCATCGAAAAACTCACTTTCTGCTATAGTTCGGAAGTTATGGTTAATCCTAGCTAAAAATACCCGAGAACTCTATCCGGAAGTTCCGGGTTAATCCAAGTAAATTTAACTGAGAACCCTCAACCGGAACCTCACCTGGAACATCCGATAACCCAAAAGTTCCGACCTTAACATGGAACTTCTGTATTTACTGTTCATCAAGCTTTTTTTACTTTGCTGATAGCTTGTATATTTCATAATTAATCCATACGAACTTCAAAGATCATGAAACCAGTTGCATTAGCTTTGTATGAGTGTGAACTACATGTTAAAAATATTGGGAACTCAAAAATACTTTTTGATAATTAATTAATTAATTATGTTTTAGCTCAATTAAATCACAATTAGTTAATATCATGTCCTAAAATTATGGAATCACCTGGACAATTCATTTTATGATATGTGCTATATAGGAAAAATATACTTTGGCATGTAAATGTTGTTTAAATCTTGAAGCTCATTTAATCATATAGCTAGCTTAATTACGATCCTTTTGGAACAGACCTTACATAAATCTTTTATATCATGAGCTTTCGCACTTCAATTCATATGATTTTTGTTGCGTCATGTTCTTTACTCGGTACATCATCTCCCAGTATATTTTCATAGCATTCGGTTCATGTATCGTAGCATTTCGTCACGTTAATTGTGATGCACCATTTTTTCTTTTAGCGATCGACGAACCAAAGAGCAATGGGGGTATTCTTGAGGTGGAACATGATTGTGATTTTGTGTGTGAAGCAACTGAGCATCAAGGCAAGCATCTAAGTATATTTTACCTCATATTTTGGATTATGTGGAGTCTAATTTGATAAGTTATTGTTTTATGTATGTTATGCATGTTAACGAGTCTGTATCAGGTTTTATAGGTAGAACCTATGTTGATGCATCTCCTACCTTGAACTACTGATATTTCCTATCCTTGTAACCTAGGTATAACATGTCATTGTTCAACTTAAAATTATCTGATATGCTTAGCAATGAACATGTCACTGGTAGAAGTCAAGCGGTGGAATGTTCCATCGTTTGCGAGTATATGAATTAATTACTTCACAATGAAAACAATGCTGGGGTTGTATGAGTGTGAGGATGAGACGAGATGTGGGTGGTGCTAGGGGTAGGTCGGGAGAGGAATCCGGATACCATAGACCACTTACATCGGTTAAGCACCGATTGTTGGTGCCGTTGGCTTTAGCACTTTTTTGTACTTACCACATGTCAATCTAATGGTAAGATAAGTCAAGTATCGTAAGTCGCTGCATTCATTTGACTCATAAATGTGAGAGAGAAGGCTTATAGAGGCACCTGAGGTTGGGCTAGTAAGTCATCGTACACTTGGGATCTAGGTGGCCTGCACATGGCTCGGCATCGGAACAAAGGTTCGGGGTGACTACGTGAACAGTTGTCACGTGAATCATCGCTTGGAACCGATGGATTGTATGGAGAGTGGTCTCGTGATGTGTGGGCAAAGGAGTATCCCCTGCAGGGTGTAAAACCCTTTTGAATTATCGCGCTCTCGGTCATGAGCACACTTATGTCCATCCGCATTAGTCGTAGAGTTCCAAGGTTGGGTTATAGTACGTTGGGAAGTGGTTGTGATGATAGATGATGAGACGAGATGTATCAAGTTATAGTTACGTTTATGTTAATGTTCTCAGGATATGAGAGTAAAAGTTTTAGGTTGTAGTTGCTCACATTTGAGTCGAATGCTGCTATTTGCATGTAAATTCACTTAATCTTATGGCCGATTTCTTGCTACTTTACTAAAATGTATAATCCTTGGAGTCGGTTATTATATGTACTCAATATGGATTAAGTCTTGTGAGTACCTTCATCCTCACGCTGCTTGTTTGTTTTTTAGGTGATAATAGATGCCGGTTACTTGGATCCCACCGAGAGTGGTGTGGTGGCGAGAAGTCATTATACTACCTCTAACCCCGATCGGTTTCCTTGTGGGCAAATGATGTCATCGATTTTGTTTCTTTAGATATTTTCCACTACAATTTGCGTATGTTTACGCTAATTAATACCCTGTCTTTTGTCTAATGTATCAACTTTTATATTTTGAACCATAGTTTAATCATGATGTTATGATATTCATATTGGTAAATGTAGGTGTGGGTAATGGCTTTCCTGGAAATTACCAAAGCACACATACCGGGACTGCGGAATTGGATTCAGTTTACTCATTGGGGGTTGCGATTGTTGTGATGAGATGTGTGTTAGCACATGGCACGTTGAGAGACGAACATGTGCTAGCTCACATCTTATTAAGTGATCACCATAATGATTAATTCGAATAAAGTTTAGATGGATCCTGACAGGGGTATAACTTTACCCATAAGACACAAGACCATTCAGCTCATGCGACCTGCCAAGCACACAACAGGGTATTTGTGTAAACCTTTCTCATATGAGCTACATCAGACTGACCCGTGCCTACACTGCTGAGGATACCTAATTTCCACTGGGGCTCTTCCGCATTGGAGACCCCTAGGGTCTTCCCCATTCCAATATAAACTTCTCCATCTCATCATTTTTCTTGATGCACCGCAAGGTCACAGGTTAGTTGATGCACACAATATAAGATATTCAGCTCATCTGTCCCATATAGGGATATGTGGTAAGTACAATAAGTGTTGGGCATAGGCAAACATTGAACGGTGCTTAATCAGCTCAAGTCTCGTAATCCAACACCACTTTACCACATTGACTTAACTTTCATGCAAAGATTATATTACAAGTCCTACAACTCGTGAATGATGGAGACATCCACTGCTCGACTTCTATCGGTATGCTAAGCATAGCTAAGCTTATTGTCACACCCCAAAATCCATACCTAATCATAAAGCACGCATATGCATCATGGCATTATGTTTAATGTTTTTGGATTTTGTTTTGAGTATTCAAAATGTTTTGTGCTACGTCGTTAAGCAACTTGATGTTTCCACCATATACCTATGAGTGGGGAACTGTTTTGAAGTAGTTTAGATAGCCCAAAACCATTTAGGAAGGAAGGAAAAAGAATTGGTAGAAAAGAGAAAAAGGAGGGAGAACTTTCTGCATGTGGGCCCAACCCATGGTCTGACCAGCCTACCCGTGATCTGACTGCTAGAGCTTAGAACCCCCACTTAAAACCAATCGATCACCACTCTTCTCTCTCCCTCACTCATTCATTTTCTTCCCCACCCAAGAGAGAGAGAGAGAGAGAGAGAGAGGGCAAGGAGAGGTCCCTCACCATTCCTCCACCTCAAGCTCAACGGAAGCCGAAGATTAAAGGAGAAAGTCGCTCGCGAGTTCCCCACGTCGTCCCCGAGCTCATCCCCATGCACCCCCCTCATCGGAGCAAGCCTCAAGCTTTTCTTCCACGTTCATCTCCACATTGAAGCTTCCCCAAAGGCTACCAACCCTCTAGAAAGCTTCCCCGCACCAAGGTGGAACTCCACAACCCCTTCCCCCTCTTTCCCGCAAGTTCCCTCACTCCCCATAGCCATAGAACCGAGCTCCACCTAGCCATGGATGTTGATCCATGGGGCCTAAGCTTTTGGCCCCATACATGTCGCCCAAACCACCAAATATGAACTTTGTTACACTTATAGAGTGTTTTGGTACCACCCTTGGTCGAAGACATCATCGGAGCCTTTGCCGGTGATCACACCATGGTGCTGCTAGCCAGGCCTAGTGGTTTGATCACCACCTAGGTCGTTTTGACCGCTACCTGGGCCAGTTTGATCGCCTGGTTGGACTTGGTTGGCTAGTTTTTGGAATCAGACTCCATAATCAGGAGTCAGAACACCACTTCGCCAGTCTGACCGCCAGACCCTACAGTCTGACTGCCATGGGTTCGGTCAGACCATCATAGCTACTTAATACCATTTTCTCCTCTGCTCGACCCTCACTCGGTCTGACCACCAGACACCCAAAACCTAGTGAGCTTAGTTTATCCCATGTGATGTTTAGATACCTTCTAGCTCAATCATTTAAACATTCTTTTACAAATGTTTTCATGAGATGTCACGTTGCATCTTGTTCATGGTCATGCATCGTAAATCATACTTTATAGCATTATATCATGCTTATTGTGATTCATTTTCACTCTTTTAGTGATCAACAAACCAGAGTATAATGGGTTTCCTTGAGGCGAAATCGTGGTTGATCTTGTTTGCGTAACTGAGCACCAAGTCAAGCATCGATGCATATTCCTCTTATATTTTGGTGAGTTGCTGGTCAATTTTGTTAGATATTGCTATGTGTCGTATATGCATGTTTAGTGAGTCAATATTTGGAAATCGGGTATCACCTATCTTGTTGCATTTACCCCTATCTTGTTAGTGATGATCTACATCCTTGTAACCTGGGGATAACCATGTTAATGTCTAACTTAAAATTTATCTGAAATGTATAGCAATGCATAAGTTACTGGTAGAAGTCAAGTGGTGAAATGTTCCATCGTTCGTGAACTATAGGGCTAAATTACTTTTCACGATAAAACTATTGTTGGGAAAATGAGTTGTGAGAATGAAACAAGATGTGGGCGGTGTTAAGGGCAGGTCAGGAGAGGGGTTCGAATGCCATAGACCGTTTGCATCGTTTAAGCACATTCGTTAGCACTATTTAATTAAGCACGTTTCAGTACTACCACATATCCAAATAGGGTAAGGATGAGCCAAGTATCATAAGTGGCCACGTTTATTTGACTCATGTGCCTATTATGTGAGCGAGAGGACTTGTAAGAGGCACCTAAGGTTACTCCAAGAGTACACCTAGGTGACCTCCATAGACTTGGGCATGGGAACAAATGTTCGGGGTGAGTACGTGAATGGTTGTCATGGGAATCATCACTTGCAACCGACGGGTTGTATGGAGAATGGTCTTGTGTCGTGTGGGTAAAGATATACTCTCCTGTGGGGGTGTAAAATCAATTTTAATTACCGCACTCATAGTTATGAGCAAGCTTAATGTTTATTAGATGCCATCGTAGAATTCCATTTAGTATTGGTGGTATGGTGGTCATCTGTGGGAGAAGGTGAGGTGTTTCAGTTATGCTCTATGTTGAGATAACCATATTGATATGTTGGTTATGGTTATGTTCTTATGGTCAGCCTAGGATAGTCCAAATCTTAGGATATGTAGGTACTCACATGTTTATGTCATTAAAGTGCCTTTCGCATAATTCAACTTAACTTTATGGCATATTCTTTGCTAATTTATCCAAATGTATTATCCTTATAGTCGAAAATATATATGCTCATACGAGTAAGACTTGCGAGTACCTTCGTACTCACTCTACTTTGTTGATTATTTTGCAGAAAAAGTTTAGAAGACAGCTACACTACTACAAAATAGGTCTTATATGTCAATCCATTACTACGGTTCCTTACAAGCTGAAAGTGATGGTGTATCACTACTGGTTCGTATCAAAGACCAATACTAAAAGTCTATTCGAAAAGAACCACCAGTGATAATTGACTATCACTGCCGGTTCTAGCCATGAAATGACAGTGATAGTATCATTGTTAGTCCTCCTTATGAACCGACGGTAAAACTTGACTATCACTGCTAGTTCTAGCCATGGACCGGTATTGATAAGCATCATTGCTGGTCCATGTTACGAACTGGCAGTGATAATGGATGATCGCTTATCTTAAAAAAATTATAATTTTTTCATACGAAGTCAGATGATGACAAACTTTATATGAAAATTGTACCCCTTAACGAGATATACTAATTTGTAGTTGAAAACTTTTTAATTTGAGATCATTTAAATGACCAAATAATCATAATAATGTTTCAGAAAACAAGGATCAAAAGGAAAGCATATCCAATTGTTATCACTAGTACTTCTGTGGTGAGATGTTAAGGATGTTTCGCGTGAGCTGAGAGGTCCTGTGTTCGAGTGCCACGAACCACACACGCGAGAAAAATTACGTGACTTGTGAGATCGGGGGAGGGGTGTGCCTGGTTGGACCAAATTTTTTTGCTTTTTTTGTTCAAAAAAAATTGATTCAGGGAGCAACTAAGCATTGAGCAACTACATACTCTCAGTTACATCTAAGCATTGAGGGCAAGCTTCACCTTTTCTTTTACTCTGCCTTGACAAGTTACCAAGTGCTGGTAGATCATTGATGGTGATGAATAACATGGCATGTAGGGTGAAATATTCTCACTTGTACTAATCCCAAACTTCAACACCTTCAGGCCAGAGTGTTTGAAGATCATCCACCAAAGGCCTAAGGTATATATCTATGTCATTGCTAGGTTGCCTCAAACCAAGAATTAAGGTTGGCAACATAATGTATTTTTGTTTTTTACAAAGCCAAGGTGAAATTTGTAGATAGACAGTACAACATAGTAGGTGTTATGTGAGGTACTCATGTTACCGAATGGTTTTATGCCATCTGTGCTTATAGGAAACCTACTATTTTTTAATTCTTCAGCGAACCAACCAAATGTGTAATCAATGATTTACCACTGAGTTGAATCTACAGGGTGCCATATCATTGTGTCATTCTTACAACCCTCCTTGTGCCACAGCAATTGGGACTCCTTTTCGTTCGTGAACAAACGCTTCAAACGGGGAATTATAGAAAAATACCATATCACCTTCCTAGGAGTCCCTTTTCTCTTGCTGCCTTCCTCCATGTCACCACCGTCATTTCTACGCTTGTATTGATGGTTTTCACAAATAGCACATTGATCCAGGTTTGCATACTTTCCACGAGACATGACACAATCCTCCTTATATGCATGTATTTTTTATATTTCCAATCCCAAAGGACAAGTTATCTTCGCGACGTAGATGGTCTTAGGCACCTTGTTCCCCTTTAGTAGCATGTCATTTAGCAAATACAACAATGCTTTGAAAGTCCGATCATACCAACGATAGGTTGCCTTCAATTGCAAAAGCGTAAGCACCACAAACATCAGCGTGTATTTCTCCTTACAGTCAGGATAAAATAGTGTCTTTGAGTTTCGCACCAGTTTTAGAACTTGACAACTCACCATCACTATACTTATCATGCCCCTCAGCATCGCACACCATTTGGTTTATATTCTCCACCAAATCTATGTAGTCATCATTAAATACTAATATGTTTACGTCCCTGAGATAATTATCCATATCACCGGCTGGCGGTAGTTCTTGATCCATACTGTCGTCAGGGAGGACCTAATACATTTCCTCTTCATTAAGGCATTCCTCGTCGTGTTTGTTCGAAATGTGATATCTCTCTTTGAATCCACGCCTTAACAAGTGATCATATACATTGTCAGGTTTTGGGAACTTCTTCTCATTCTTACAATCATAACATGGACACCACATTACCGTTTTACCCCGACCTTCCCATATTCTCCACTACAGCTCTCATGAAAGACTTCACCCCGCTCATATACTCGTTAAAAATACGGCAATTAAGGTACATCCAACTTCGGCCAGTCATCTACAAATTAAAAAAAATAGTCATTATTAATTGAAACGACAAAGTACATACACTTGAATAAGTATAAAAATTCTAACTAAATTTAACTAAATTAATCCAATTTCTTATCTAAGGCGAAGGATCCTAGCTAGCTACTTTCATAGGCAAAGATAGGTCCTAATTTCATCCGAGGATGCCCGAGTAGGTTTCTATACTCTTCTATGGTTCTAGAGAAAATGTTGGCAGCATCTCTCCGTTGTTCTCCAAATACACGTCTCAACAATGAGCTAAGAGGGTGTGTATCCAGAGAACAATAGAGAGATGATACCGAAATTCTTTCTAGAGCCATATAAGAGCACAAAAACCTACTAATCATATCACATATCCTCAAACTATCCAAAGTTCCTAAACAATTCAGAGCATCTTCTTATAAATATGATGAGTTATCAAGTCATATTTATAATCAAACATTCCCGAATGGGAGACGTAGATTACGCAAACTAGGCTCACTTTTAGGAATGTAATTAACATAATTGTATCATAAACATATCAAGATTTGCACCTAATATCACCATAATAGCAACATAATTTCACTTTTAAGAATATAATAGCACTATAATTGTACCATAAACATATCAAGATTCTACTCAAACCCTACATTCTAGAAAATAGGAGCAAGAGGAGGAGGAAAGGGGATGCAAACCTTCAAAGATCAAGGGGACAATCCACATGTATCAAGATTTGGAAGAAAGAGCAAAATTATTGATTCCAACTCAAACCCTATAAGCCACCATATATGAGCAAGAGGAGGAGAGGGGAGGCAAACCTTCAAATGTTATGGGACAATCCCAACTTTAAATCACCAAGATTTGATTGGTCTTTAATAGAATCGCAAAAAAATCATTCATTTGCTAAGCAGCCGACGGACAGACACTATCTAGTTGTGTTGCTCAGTATAGTAAACATCACTTATTAGTGATGGGTGATAAAGACACCCATCACTAATGACTACATTATTAATGATAGGTGTCCTCGTAACCCATCACTAATGGCGCTGGTCTCAACCCCATCACTAATTACTTTTACATTAGTGACAGATTCCTCATTTACCCGTCACTAACAAGTGGCTCCGGCAATGAATTAACCGTCTGGGGCTATATTTAGTGACATGTACCCTCTCTAACCGTCACTAATTATATTAGTGGTGGACTTTTATGTGACCTGTCACTACTATCTTTAGTGATGAATTATTCCCTTACCATCACTAATTACACCTTATTAGTGACGGATTTTGACCGGGTCCTAACTCAAGCCACACATTAGTGACGGGTCATCACTGAACCCGTCAATAATCATATATCAGTTACAGATTCTAATTGATCGTCACTAATGATATGTCTACTTTGATGTTTTCTTATGTAGTGACTACTGTCGCCGGTCCCGAGCTCCACCATAGTATCCAGGATTGTATCCATTGTCAATGTAACCACCGCCGCCAGCACCACCCTGTCTGGCATACCCACCATTGTAATTATAGTATCCTTGTCTTGGTGGCATGGACCCTCTGCCACTACCTTGCCCCTATCTGCGGCCACCTCCGGACGGCGGTGGCATATCAAAACCATGACCACCATCGTCGTTGCTTTGGTTCTCGGCCGCACGACCACCTCCATAAGATGGTACCACACCAGATCCACCGCAGCCCACCTGACCCATCTTGGTCAGAATCCGATCACCACGAACGTTGCACTTCGCAGCACACATGACGTCTACGTACGAGCTAAGTGGTGAGAGCAATTGGCGTTGGTTTCGTCAACTTTACTTAGCTTAGTTGGTTAAGATTATTAGGGTGAAATCGTCCATTTTAGTTTGAGTCTAAGACTTTATATAGGAGTTCCTATTTTCTTAAGATTTAATCTCAAAAGAAGTAGTGCATGTATATGTAGATGCGTTTGGTTATGAAAGCATGTCTTTACGTTACATGAGGTTATACTTTTAATCTTCTTTAAATATATGCTATGACCCATTTATATGGGTGTATGAGTATAAGTATAATATGTGTTTGTACTTCCGACTTGTGGTTAAAAAAAAAGGAATTAGCGTTGGTTTTAGCGTTTCTAGTCCCAGTTTTTGCGAACAAAAACGCTAGACCCTCCGGCGGGCAATAACGCACTCCGTGATATCTGAAACAGACGGCCCATTGATACCAAACCCCCATCGATCGAATTCGACTGAGCCGATTTCTCTGGGTCAGCCCTATTCACAGTACCAGCTAATCCTGAGCCGTTGCGAGTTACCGCATGCAGGAGCTAAGCCAGAGACTGTCGCATCGTTTGAATTTTGAAGCAACGGCTCCACTGTCGTCTCCAACTGACCCATCGCCATGGCGACTGCCACAGCTCGAACGTTGCGTCTGTCTCCGATGACTCCCGGCGGCGCTTTCGCAAATGAAGGCTCCGAATGAAACCCAATTCCTCTTGAACGTAGATCTTTAACCCTGGCATCACCAAGCGTCCTCGGAGGTGGTAATGGTCCTGTCCATGGCTTGGGCCGATGCCGCACCACTGCATTGACAATCCTTTTGGCCGAAGAACACCGGCGATCTGTACCTGCAAAAGAGCCAGACGACTGTGACTCATTTTGTCCCGATGAAGTGGGCTCTGCGGCAGAGGCGATCGACATTGTCGTTCATGGCTAACGTCGCTGGCGGTGGTGTCAGCTCGTTGGTACATGAGTGGCCTATATACATAGGCAGTAGTGTGCAAGAGCTAGCGGAGGCATGCATGGCTCAACGAATGCCAGGCCGGACCTTCGCGGGAAATTGCCGTGGCCCAACAGATATCGGAGGTGGCGAACAGAAGCGCGGTGTGTAGCGTACCACAACTATTTTTACTGACCCAGTTCAAACGGTCGTCAGATCTCAAAAAAGAAAGATCAACTAGGAACTCACCCACCGTGAAACTGAACTCTAGCCTCCTTTGACCAGCTAGGAAACCAAATGTCAGACGAATGGGACAACTCAGTGGCTTGCCACCAGCAAGTTCCTGGGGGGAAACTGCGACCATCTCACACTCCCACCGATTACGATTAAGGTAGGTGCTGTCTCCTCCAGATTATGAAACAATCTCATCGTCTACTCTTGTGCGATTACGATTATGACCAAGAGGGAGGAATGAAATCACCACCAACCGGAAGGGTTTACAAAATCCATCTACCATGAAAATCGTTCAAAATTCGATGAGAATTCACTTAAAATTCACTCGATCAAATTTGTAAATCGGAGAAAAAATCCGATCGAATTGATATTTGGTAATCGCTTGATTTGAATAAAAAATGATTGAATTGTACCAAAAACCGACCCAATTTTCCGCATTAACTGTATTTCGAACGATTTTGTTGAAAACCGGTTGAATTTACCGATTTACCGAGCGCCTTTCTCAAATTTCATTGAAGTTTAAGGAAAATAAAAAAATCATAAAAAATCACAAAAATCAGAATAAAATAGAAACAAATGGTATGAGATTTACTAAGTTTTGTTTAATCATACCATCTACGCCATGTATATATCATACATAGGGGGAAATTATCCTGCCCTTATCCCTTAGAGATGGGCCGAAACGGGTCGTTTGCACTGTGTATTCGGTCTGTTTTGGTCTTTTCTATTTTTCGGTCTTTTTTTGAACTATCAATGTTTAAGAACACATTTCCTGATGGAAATGATATTTTTTAAAAATATTTTTCACATACTTTTAGAATTGTCTCTAGGTTTTTACGGAATTTTTTTATTTGTTCAAATCTAATTTGAATTTTTTGAATTCAAATACGAAAACCAGTCTCATTTCAAATTTTTATCCCACCGGATCGACCGATATTCGCAATATTCGAGCGATTTTCGACGCATTTTTTGAAACCTGACAACCGGTCGAGTATAAATGCATCTCCTCAGCGATTGGAGGGCATCCCAAAGGGTAAGGAAGTGGTACGTCCGCTACCGACTCGTCAGTCGTCTCCCTCGCCCGCAAACTGCAGCCGCGTCCGAACCAAACGCGTCAAATCCTTCCCTCCCCGTGCCCGTGCCCGTGCCCACCCCAAGCTTCACAAACCGAACCACGACGCTTGCCTCGCCCCGCCTGCCACTTACCTGACGCGGGCTGCGGTTCCTCGTCTCGTCGGCGGCGGCCGTGGAGCAGACATGGAGGTCGAGTACCATGAGGTGAGCGGAGTTGGCTCCGCACATTGCGCTGGTCGCCGAGTTCCTCCTTGGTTTTCTTGTCTTCTTACTGCCCTCCTTCTTTTCTGGGGGTGGTTTCTTCCCTGCGCGTCGCGTCGACCGCCGCCATGAGCAGGAGTACGTGAGGAACTCGAGAGGGGTGCAGCTCTTCACCTGCGGCTGGCTGCCCGTCGCCACGTCGCCCAAGGCGCTCGTCTTCCTCTGCCACGGTACGTACGCGCCATCATCGCATCCTGCCGCACAACACGTCTGATCAGTTCTTGCTGGACTCGAAAGCAACATTGAGTTGAGGTTTTCTTTCTCTTTTCGTTGATTTGCGCTGCTCTTGTTGTTCATTGTGTTCGTTCGTGTTGCTTGCTTGCTTCAGGTTACGGCATGGAATGCAGTGGCTTCATGAAAGGTAACACCTGCCAACCACTTGATCCAGCTTATCGTGTTTAATTTGTTTGCTTCCTTTTTAATGTGTCTTAAAAAAGAATTGACAGAAACAGTAAACATCTAGCGGTTGAAGAGATTATCGGTTTGCCCCCTTTATCTTGCCAACCTTTTCTAGTATCCTCTTTGGCACTTGTCGAACAAATTAAAAACAAAAGGGGAACTCTGTATCCACCAAATGTACGTGCCCCATGTAAGTGGATAAATAAAAGAAAAGGCATGCATGTACAGAACTCGAACGAACTGTAGTCATAAAAAGTATGATATTCTCCATTGTTTTAAAAAAAAGCATGGTATTCTCTCTCTTTTTATTAGGAATTAAAGAAGATGCCTGCCTTGGAAAATCTTGCCCTCCTGGCCACCGCCAGCCAATAAGAGCCCGTTTAGTTGTTCTTATGGTTCAGTCTAGCCAGCTGAGTTTAGCCAGATTGGGAAAATGTAATTGGTTCTGTTTAGTTGGTTGTATATGTTTAACCTGACTGAGAATAAATTGTTTTTGTTGCCCGTATGAGTATATGTTTCATGAGGTTCAAACAAATTAAAACATGCACAAATTAATTGTGCAGTATTTGGATGAATTTGTGTATATTTAAATTTGTTTTAATTCAAATTAAATTAAAAGGAGAATATCACATGAAATGGTAAAAATGCATATAAATGGAGCATTAAAAAAACTCACTTTTTCACCAAATAACCTAGGTTAGAAACATTTTTATAAATTAGTAGATCACATGATAAGAATATTAGTGAATTTCCCCAGATTTTTGGAATTTATTTGAGGAAAGAAACTCACTTTTTCACTAAATAACCTAGGTTGAAAATATTTTTATAATTAGTACATCATATGATAAAAATATTAGTAAATTTCCTTGATATTTGGAAATTTATTTGAGGCAAAAAAAATTGCTAGAAGTTATAAACGGAGGCTTCTTTGGAGAACTTTTATTAAATATTGGCTTAGTCTTTTTGGATCAAATCAATTAAAATGGGTTACTGGTGCTCTAGTTTTCACATGAAAATGTTTAGAATATTTAGACCACTCTTTTACTACTAGATATCGAGAGTTAAATGAGAAAACATACGTAAGTACACTCCGGTTGTTGCATCCGCCGGGCCTGACTCGCCAGAAACGGTTCTCATTCTTGTTTCCAGCAAGCCTAGCCCGAGTGCTCCAGCTGCATGATCGAAGCCTGGCTCAAGCACTCGACTAGGCAACCGAACACGCAGAGTTACATCTGCTCGGCCTGGCCGAGCGCTCGACCAGCTACCAAACACACCCTAAAAGTAGTGTAAAGTGCTGATCTGCAAGACATCGGTACCATTCTAAAACATACGTAGTACATTGAGAAACCAAAATAACAACAATAGAAGTACTACTCCCTCATATTCCAAATACAAGTGTATTGAGACATCAACACGATCTCCAATATTACACTTTGATCATTAATATCTATAAAAATATCTTATTTCAATTAGAAAGAGTTATATATTATAAATATATTTTTCATTATGAATCTCGTAATATCAATCTTATATTGTCAATATATATGGCTATTTAGCTATTGACACGGTCAAAGATAAAAATAATAATTTAGCACAAACTTAAATGGTTTATATTTGAGATTGGAGAGAGTACCATTTATTTACAAAGGAGGTATATATTGACTTGGCAGCTGTTCTGATTGCTAGTTTCAGCTCAAGGAACCTTTCCCGTTTGGGTTCAGTGCCATATACACGCAGTGACGAATATAGAGGAGTTTGGTTGGAGGCTCATCCATCTCTGTCCCTCCCTCATCTTCTTTCTCTTCCTCGTCTTCTTTCTCTCTACTCCTTCCAAAAAAATTGTTGGGGGTCGCTGGATCCGCCCCTGTGTACACGTCTAACACCGCGAGCTCTTAGCTCAAAAGTAGCAGTGTAATCCGTGACTGAATGCATCATGGTCCATGGATGATGAGCGAGTATACATCAAGCAAGGATTCTCACCATTTGGTAGACGCTGTTGATGAGGCACCGCCTACTTATGCAAAGCAGACGCATTTCATAGCTAGCAATCTGTTCGTGCAACCAGAACCAGGACTGGCCAGTCCTTGTCAAGATCCAGACTCCAAAACCGCACTCGGTTCCTCTCTCGCCGTAGTTAGAATCGGATCGGAGTCCCTTTCCCCGCCGCCGGCGAGGGACACCTCTACTACGGGTCAGCTGCCGCACCAACCGCGGCAATATTTCCTTGGCTTCGCACCATATGAGGCTGAATCAACCAAGTCGTATGAACATGGTAGCGAGCGGCGATTGATTAGAGTATGGTTAAGGGTTTTCCTTCAGAGTCTAGATTCTCGTTACGAAGAGATTCTCGTTTCCTTTATTATTTTAACAGTTTTCCTTCACGATTCGTGTCACAAAGGAATTCTCAAGATTATTTCTTTCAGGACAGGATTCTCTCTCATTTTCCTTCGCAATTCCCCTTGAAGAGAAGTTGTTGGAGATAAGAGAAAATAAAAGAAATGAGAACGGAAAAATGAATCGAAAAGGAGACAAAATGAAAAGAATATTGTTGGAGATAATCTTAGACATTTAGAGCTGTGGACGAGCATCTATAAGCTTAGGAGCGGTGGGGGTAGGGCTTGATGGCGCCGAGCCTTCATTGCGTGCAGGTTGCAGGGAATGAGGGATGGATGAATGGATGCACACAGGCAGGGAAAAAACCAGTCGAAAACCGGTGAAAAATCCAGTTTACCAGGTTAATGGTGGATTTCGGTACAGAAATTTATCATGTTTATTAGAATTTTATTTAAATTTCTTTAAATTGTATCTGGTATATCTAATAAATCGTACCGGTAATCTCAATAAATTTTATTTACCCGTAAAAATACCTTGCACATTGTGCGTGCACGGATCAAACATAGGACAGTTCTCGATACTTGGCCGGGCTCATTTATAGTGGATTATTAATGGCGTCATTAACTTAGGCCTTACTATTACTACTACCACCACCACTCACCACCGTGCTGCTGCCCACTTACCATGTTTGGAGTTTGGACTAGTTTTGGGCTCCCCTGCATTGCAGCTGCAGCGGCAGCGGCCTCTTAAAAAAATACTTGAATTTTTCAGCAACGTCAAATTAGCCTTGTAAAAGTTTTTTTTTTTTGAATGCTTAGGGTCAGAATTCAGTTCAAATTTTGCATAATGCTGCCGTCGAGTTCATTTGGCTTGATTTTCTATGAACTTGGACGAACTTTCCAGTCGAATGTTAGGCTCAGTTGAGTTACTGTTCGTCCTTGAAGAATTTCCGTATGGAAAATTAAACCTGCACGTTCCCTATGTAATCGATCCATGCATTTGCAACATACCATTGTTACTGTCTTTGGATGCACGAGCGCTGCGTTGCAACGCGGGCAGGAAAGAGAAAGAAGAATGTCTACGTTCGGACGGAATGGCGAGCGGTGTCGCGATCAAATGATCCTAATGCACGGATGGTCGTTGAATGCAGCGTGCGGCGTCCGGCTGGCGGCGGCGGGGTACGGCGTGTTCGGAATGGACTACGAGGGGCACGGCAAGTCCATGGGCGCCCGCTGCTACATCCTCAGCTTCCGCCGCCTCGTCGACGACTGCCACCGCTTCTTCAAGTCCATCTGCGGCACGTGAGGGCCATTGTCTCCATGCACGCACGCACCGTGCCTCGTTCAGTTCTTCAGCTGTAGCATGCACGCATCATGGCAGAAGGCTTACATGGGACGTCTCATGCTTGCAGACCTTGAGGAGTACCGGAGCAAGAGCCGGTTCCTGTACGGCGAGTCCATGGGCGGCGCCGTGGCGCTGCTGCTGCACAGGAAGGACCCCGCCTTCTGGGACGGCGCCGTCCTCGTCGCGCCGATGTGCAAGGTACGCCAAGAGAGACACGACGCTACATTGCTACTGCTTGCCTGAATCTTTCGTCATTGTCTGAAGTCTGAGCTGAAAACTGATCATGTTGTGTTTTTTTTTGGTGAAAACGAAATTCAGATATCGGAGAAGGTGAAGCCGCGCCAGCTGGTGATCGCGCTCCTGACGCAGGTGGAGGACGTGATCCCCAAGTGGAAGATCGTCCCCACCAAGGACGTCATCGACGCCGCCTTCAAGGACCCCGTCAAGCGCGAAAAGGTCCGTCAAACCCCAACTCTTTCTTCTTCTTCTTCAGAAGCCCGTCAAGCGGACGGCCCGGCGTGTCCGGCAAACGCAAAGCAGCTCAAGCTGACCTGGTTGCTTCTGCCATGGAAAGCAGATCAGGAGGAACAAGCTGATCTACCAGGACAAGCCACGGCTCAAGACTGCGCTGGAGATGCTCAGGACCAGCATGTACATAGAAGACAGCTTGTCGCAGGTACGCTTTCAACACAGTCAGGCATCAGTTTGTAAGGTTACGGTTCAGATCCAATGGCAAATCCTGTCAATTACAACTCAACGCTGGCTCTGAACTCTGCGCATGTGAAGCTGCCGTTCTTCGTCCTGCACGGCGAGGCCGTCACGGTGACCGACCCGGAGGTGAGCCGCGCGCTGTACGAGCACGCGGCCAGCACGGACAAGACCATCAAGCTCTACACGGGGATGTGGCACGGCCTCACCGCCGGCGAGCCCGACGAGAACGTGGAGGCCATCTTCGCCGACATCGTCGCCTGGCTCAACGAGCGCAGCCGCAGCTGGACGCTGGAGGACCGCCTCAGGAAGCTGATCGTGGTGGCGCCTGGCAAGTTCATCGACGGCGACAACGGTGCTGACGGTGAAGGACAGGTTCAAGGCCGTCCACAGCGGCGGCGTCGTGGCTTCCTCTGCGGGCTCACTGGCCGGACTCATCACCACTCTGAAATGTAGGATGTGAAAGATAGAATTACCAGCCCCGATCAGATGTGCACCTGCTTCAACAATGGCGAATAAGGAAGTGGCGATGTGTAATATAGAAGTTGTAAGCATTGTCGAGTGATATGTGATCAATCATTCGCTTCCCTCCACTGCAGTGAACATTTACTCTGTAAATAAATCTTTTGTTCCATTGCAGTTTGACACTCATGCTGAAGCGTATCTAAGCTTATAACGCTATGACCTCAATATATTATTACCATCACAAATTATCCGTCAACAATCCTATTATTGAATGTTACAGCTAAAAAGGAAATAATAACATTACAGCAATGCCAAGATATCTTAGCAACATTCCAATATTTCCCTAAGAACTGTGTATATAGCCATGACCTTTTGTCCGTATAGTGTAGAGAAGCCAAAGAGCATACCACCAAAACTGTCCAAATCTTATGCTTTCTTCCTCCCATTTTTGTATCAAGTGATCATACAAATTGAACAGATGTGTCGCTTTGACATGTTGAGGACTTGCGGATTAAGAGAGGCCACCAGCTGCCTCAGTGGATTCTTCCTGGTCCCCGAAGATACGTGTGCGGAAGTCAGTGACCATGAGGGGAAGGCCCTCGTGTAGAGGAACCTTGGGCTCCCAGCCAAGGAGCTCTTTGGCGCGAGTGATGTCGGGCTTGCGCTTGTGTGGATCATCTGCAGTGTTTGGACGGAACTCAATGTGTGCTTCTGGGTCAATGGTGTCCTGGACCACCTTAGCCAGCTCCAGCATGGTGAACTCGCCGGGATTACCCAGGTTAAATGGTCCAATGTGCTCCCCTTCCATCAGCTTCATCAGCCCTTCCACCTGCGAAAAGTATCACATCAGTATAGGATGCAGAAGTATATCACCCACATAATCAGTGAAATTAGACAGTAGAACTATGACATATCCTCATCGTCAACCACGGTTTGTCTTAGCGAGAAACCACTAACATACTGATCTTCAGCAGATCACAAATATGCAATCCATCTCAGAGCAACAAGCATGGGGCATACAGCATATGAATCATTTCAAGGATGCTATTAACATGTGAGATGCCAACATTGTGCAGATAGTTCTCTTGTATGCTGAAGAGTCTATGCAAATAAGTTAGGCCACTAATATGACATAAAAGTGTAAATGACAGGACTCAAGGAATTTTGGTTGACAGATTTGTTCAAATGTTTCTTTTAGGATGATAGAGGGACCCACCAAATCAGAGACATATTGAAAGCTCCTAGTCTGCTTGCCATCACCATATACAGTCAAAGGCTCCTTCCTCAGTGCCTGAATACCCATAATTGCATGAGAAGCATTTCAGTATCAAACAAAAATAAACTGCATATACATTAAGGTTCCAAAAGAGGAGGCTGCAACTAGTGGCTACCTGAGCAACAAAATTGCTGACAACACGGCCATCATCAATGCACATGCGAGGACCATATGTGTTAAAGATCCGGGCAATCCTTACCTAAGTACAACACAAATTACCATGGTTATACTATCACCCACAAAAATTAATCCGAATTCTGTTGATCTCAAGCATTTGAATAGCACAAAAACCTCAAGGTTGGCACCACGATGGTAGTCCATGGTTAATGTTTCAGCTGTGCGCTTGCCTTCATCATAGCAGCTCCGGACACCTATCAGTAAAAGAAATATTTGCATTAGAAAATGCCTTTGTAAACAAGGGAAACCTAGAATACATAAAATCAAACAGTATGTAAAGAAATACAAAAGGGGCTGTTATGAGGACAGGATCAGTTGTTCCTGTCAAGATCAACAAAATTGTCGGCGCTTCTCTTCTGTTGCTTGATTCCTCTCATGATTATTGGTTGCACTAGTTTGGCTAAACTAAGCTGACCTAGTGTGGTTTTGTCCTATTCTTCCTTCATTAGGGAGGGATCCACCTAGCAGCCATCCCACTTGGAACTAATTCTACCAACCAAAAGTGTCCACTTCCACAAGAAAGATACAAAGCATGGATGCCAACCACATTACGATTCCACAACCACAACTCCCAGAATTTTCAATTCCAACCAGACACCTCTTTGCTCAACAGTTCATAGAGGCAGTAGCTTCACAACCAATGTGCAAATAGTAGTGGCATCTATTAATGGCTTATTTGGAGATTTTTCTGCTGAAGAAAAGGTAATCTTTTTTAAAAAAAAGATACATAAATCTTTTGAATCAAAACATAGCTTTTATGTTTTCTATAGTACACTAAGTGTTCATGATTGAATGACAAGAAATTAATGCCAGCAATGAGGATATTCCTGTACTACTCTCACATGATCAACTCAATCGATCTGTTTGAATGAATTGTTGCATCAAGAAATTAGCAAAACAGAATATTGCGAGGAAGAATTGTTACCAATGGGATTGACATTGCCCCAATAAGTCTCCACCTGAGGGTGCTGGAGGGGATCACCATAGACCTCACTGGTGCTTGTGAGTAGGAACCTTGCCCCAATCCTCTTGGCCAATCCAAGCATGTTCAGCGTCCCAACCACATTTGTCTTGTGCCATCTCAAAAGTTAAGGTTCACAATAACATATTGAAAAGATACAGCAAGCATTAGCATATCAAACGGCTTCCTTCTTTGACGTTTTGACTATTTGAGGTCCTGGTTTGGTACCTAGGAACTTAGGCTTGAACTCAACTAAGCATTAGCACTAGAAGTTAGAAAAGAAGACATATGGAAATGAAGTTAAGTGATAGATACACAAACATTGATTAGAAAGAAATGGGCAGCGATCTGGGCGTACGATTTTTGCAACTACAATCCAAACTTTGTCAAAGTTGAGAAAAATATATAGCTCAACTAGGTCCGAACGCAGCTTTGACCTTTACTCCTATTACACGTTAGCACGGGGCGCACTTGGAGCCCCCAAGCCCCCCTTTTTGGGCATGGAAGACGAAGAGAGGAGGAAGAAGAGCCCTACTTGGTGGCCTGATCTGCTACTGCACGTTAGAACAACATGAAGCAAACATTTTTATCAAAACAGATCACCAGATCCAAAGAGCTTCCACTTGAGCAATCCAACTAAGGTCATGTTTGGTTAGGCTAAGATTTTCTTAGCTTTAGGCTAAGGTTTTGTTAGCTTTTGGCTGAAAAGTTATTTTTTAGCTTCTGGTTTCTAACTATTAGCCTTTTGCTATTGGCTTTTGCTCAAAATTTTAGTTTCTCAATATACCAAAAAATTAGAAAAGCTATCTCAATCAGTTTCTTAGCTTTTAATTTATTTTCTCAAAAACTAGCTTTTCTGAAAGCAGCTCAACCGCTAGACTATTTGGTTCCACATCTGGCAGAAAAACCGAAGACAGAATAAGCCGAACCAAACTCACTCTAAAGCATTTTGTAGGTAAGAAAATAAACACTGATTTAAAGATGACGGAAAGTAATAAACACATTTCCAACCAAATATCAACAGTATCCACGCAACATTCTATTGTTATTCATCATCTAATTGAAAACGTAGCGTTCCGGTCCAAAAAAACAATCGAATCCACGAAATTCATCCTGAACAATCAAAATTCAACAAAAAGAGAGAGTCAAATCAAGCACCTTAGCAAAAGCAGTGGAACCACAATCATCAATCAACCAACTACAAAAAGGAAGGGGTGAAAAGAAAAGGCAAACTTGGTGGAGAATTCAGATTCAAAGCAACTGAGCAAGGATATGATGGTCTTGATGGGGTTGTACTTGTAGTGCACGGGACTGGCGGGGCAGGCGAGGTGGTAGATCTGGTCGACCTCGAGCAGTATGGGTTCGACGACGTCGTGCCGGATCACCTCGAACCTGGGGTTTCGGAGGTGGTGCGCGATGTTGCCCTTGCGCCCCGTGAAGAAGTTGTCCACCACGATCACGCTGTCGCCGCGCTCCACCAGCCGGTCCACCAGGTGGCTCCCCACGAACCCGGCGCCGCCCGTCACGAGCACGCGCAGCGCGCGCCGCCGCAGCCCCAGGGGCACCTTGCCGCCGACGGACGCGCCAAACGACGGGTGCCCGGCCCCGGCGACGGCGAGGTGGTTGAAGCCGGTGGTGGACGCGGCGGGGTAGGACGGTGATGAGGTGGAGGGGGAGAAGGTAAAGAGGGCGGCGGCGAAGAGCATGCCGGCGAGGGCGAAGAGGGGGCGGTGCTCGGCGGCGGCGTAGCGGGCGGCGCGGGAGAGCCAGGAGAGCGGCTTGGAGGGCTTAGGGGAGTACTCTCCTCCGTCGGAGGCGGGGCCAGGGGCCGCCCCGCCGCGGTACGTCAGCTCCGACGCCATCTCCGGCGAAGGGCCTGGATGTATAAATTTCGGCTCGGGCTTCTGAGAATCTAGGGATCTGTCTGTAAATATGGAGGAGCCAGCAACAAAGAAGGGTTTGGTTTATATGCCGCGGGAGCTCAAGGGAGTTGTGCTTTAAAGTGATCTCTGGACGTCCGCTTGATGAATGGACGGTAGAGATGGTAGATTTGCCGGTGCTGCAAGGCGCCTTGTGAACCTTCTTCACAACCTCCGCCACTTGTTCCGCACGACCTCACCTAAACTGAAAGAGAGTTTCAACTCTCAACAGAGTTCTAAAAACCCAACTGGGTTTTAACAAAGTTTCCGGTAAGCGTCAAAGAAGCTTAAAAAATACAGCTAGATTCAACCAAATTTCAGCCAAGTATCAACAGAATCTCAACGAATCAAACAGATTTCAAACAAATTCCTTCACCCGCAACAGAATCTTAATGAGGAAGTAGATAGTGCCGACTGTTGAGCCACTTCTCTTTTTAAAGAAAAAAGAAAAACAAATTCACTTCACCCACAATATTGTAGATCTTTATGTGCATTTGCAACTCTATTGCATTCATCCTCCAGTGATAAGGAAACTCACACATATTAATCACCATGTATCTTTCCAAGTAGTGGAACCTCATTAAAAAAGATTTGTGTGTGTATGAGTAGCCGTGCCAAGACCATGCATGACATTATAGCTTTGATGAATTTTTTTCGCCTTATACGACCAATATGCACTACGCCCATGATGATCATCAAGATGAGAGTTTTAAGTGCATGTTTGGTTACTGCACTCTAGCTTCGCCCTGGGCAGTATCTTGCCACACTTTGACTTTGAACAAGTTACGCAATCGTTTGATTCATCCAATTGATTTTTTTTGCCATCGCCAAGAAGTGAATTCGCTTATTTGCCACTTTAATCCATAGTCATAGGCTCATATAGTCTAATATTTTCTTGACATAAGTGACATCATAATTAAAAAATTAATCTTTTAAGTGACAAATTATCAATTTATTCAGCTACACCTGTGATATATCTTTTTTTTCTGCTAGCTTGGTCATATGTGTGGTTGGCTCAACAAAGTAGGTCAAGATTCTTCTGAGGGAGCCAAAAGTGTAACAACAAAAAAAAACATTGATCACCGAGCCTTTGGCAAAATTGACAAGAAAATGTGAGATTTTTTTAATAATATTAATTTATAGGAAATTACAAAATTAATATTTGTTTTTAAAAAGTTGGCAAAACAGTACGGAGTAGGTACAAGAGTGCAAGTTGCAAAGGGAAAATTGTCTTCGTCAAAGATAACATGACAAGAGATAATTACTCGGTTGGTGGAGAGATCTAAGTAATGGTAGCCTTTGTGGTAAGGAGGATACCCCAAGAGGACGTACTCGGCTAAGCGAGGAGCTAACTTATGAGAGGCAGTAGCGGAGAGGTTTGGGTAGCAACGGCTACCAAACACACATAAATAAGTGTATGTGGGGTGTGTGCCATAGAGAGTGTAGTGAGGTGTGTTGAAGCATAAGGGTTTTGTGGGATGGATATTGAGAAAATAGGTGGCAGTATGAAGGGATTCTACCCAATACTAAGGGGGCATATGTGCTTGAAACAGAAGGGAGCGAACGATGTCATTTGTGGAACGGATTACTCATTCTGCTTCGCCATTTTGTGGAGATGTGTGAGGGCAAGAGAGTCGAAGATGAATTCCTTATGCTAGGAAGAAGGATCGAGCAGCATTGTTGTCAAACTCCTTGCCATTGTCACATTGGATGTTCTGAACAATTGTGCTGAATTGAGCCGATACATAAGCACAAAAATGAGTGAGTGTATTATGTGTCATATTTCTGTTTTTAGGGAATATCTAGAGAAAATGACTGAAATCATCCAAGATGATAAGGTAGTTTTTATAACCAAGAACGTTGAGCACGGGTGATGTCCATAATTCGCAATGCAACAGGGCAAATAGCTTATTTGTTTGTGAGTTTGAGGAATCAAAGGGCAGTCTTACATGATGAAACAATTGACATGCATGGCAAAGGGTAGAGGCATTATCATTAATACATGAATTTCCTAAAAGAGGAGCAATCTGACGCAAAGCTTGATGGCCCATATGACCTAGACGTTGATGCCGTATCATGGAGGATGAAGTGGTTGTTGAGAGAGCATGAATCCTTTGTGGAAGGTGGTGCTATCGAAGAGGATAAAGGGGGACGATACTATTGCACCTGAGAATCACCCTCTCAGTGCGCAGATCCTTTACAGAAAGGCCAAAGGATTCAAATTCAATAGAACACTGATTGTCAGTGGTAAATTGATGAACCAACACAAGATTTTTTAATAATGCATGGAGGGATGAGGACATTGTTGAGAGAGAGAGAGAGAGAGAGAGAGAGAGGAAAAATGTGTAGAAACTTGTGTAAAGCCATGACCTGTGATGGGGTGAAGGGAGCCATCACTGATAATGACTCACTGTGAAGAATTAGAAATGGGTTGGAAAGATGTTAAGGTACTTGGGTCAGAGGTGAGATGGGCAGAAGTGCCGGAATCCATGTACCACTCTGTGCTAGGTTGCTAGAGTGACATGGTGTTCATTGCATTGATCAGCGTTGCTTGGTCCCAGGTAGGAGTTGCCGGATGCACTATAGGAGTATCCATAGCATTGACAAGTGCTCTAGGGCAGGGGCTGAGGATGTCGAGGCGCGCCGCTGGTGGCATGGTGTCTATACCGGGCCACATCTGGAATGTCCTAGTCCAAGGGTTGAAGAATGGCAGCGGCATGGATGGAGTCAAGGCAGAGCCATTGGAATTGTTGTCATAAGAGTTGCCCTTGAACTTGTTGCGGTAGTTCTTACTGCGGTGGCCTGTGGACGTGTTGGAGCGTGCGTTTCCCGTTGAAGGCTTGGAGTTGTTGGTGCCGGAGTAGAGCACGGTGGCTAGGGATGATGAATCATTGACGAAGCTGGCCTCTTCTAACTGGAGCAGTGACCGTGTCTCGAGGAAGGATGACAGCGGTGATTGGCTAGATATGATGCTCCAAATGGTTAAGAACTTTTCATTAAGGCCTCAAAGAATTGTTAGCACAAGGGTGCCGTCGAAGATCACCAAGGGAGTCAGCAAAGGATTTTTAGTTTCTAACAATAGGCCATCATGGACATGTCACCTTGCGCAATGTTGCGAAACTCGGCGTCGAGGTACAGGACCTGGGTGGTTTTGTTGTTGCGGAAGAGACCTTCAACATTGGTCCAAAGGATGTAGGCGCTGGCGCCGGGAGTGAGCACAATGTTGAGTATCTCTTCAGAGATTGTGGCATAGATCCAAGAAATGACCGAGAGATCGTTGACATCCCAGTCGTCATCGTTGGTGGGTTTGTCAGCGAGCTAGACATGTTTGGTGAGAGAAAGATGACCAAGGAATACTAAGAAAAGCTCACGCCATTTGGTGTAATTTGGCGGAGTGAGGACAAGAACAAATGGGATGTAGGACTTGATGTTGGAGACACTCAAAGAGATGGCGGAAGGATTTGGTGGGGGTCGTGCATTGTTGGCCATGGCAGACAGAGAGGCGGTGAGCAAAGGAGAGAGAAGGATCGAAATTTCGGATGATACTAAGAAAGCATGTTTACAGGAGAGGAATGCATGCAATGATGATTTTCCATTGATGCCAGTCCATATTTGTAGTGTACATAGGAGGGATTATAGGATACAACCAAAGACTAATTACAGATGAGGTAATCAAGGAAAGTATAAACTATCCTTATCTAATACAATCAATAGGATCTGGTCCTATCGGGTGATTACAGCATAATTGCCAAATCCGCTACAGTGCTTATCTGACAATGTATTCCAACACTAAATTAACATCACTCTTATTTCAAGCTATTTCAATGCATCTACGACAAGAATCACAAAGAAAAATAGTAGGACAACACATGATCACATCCATGATCATCTCAACAATCCTTGGCGTTTCCCATGGGGTTGTCGTTGAACCGGTTGATCCTGAAGTGGTCGAGCTCCACGTCGGCCTCGACCATAGTCCTCGCCTCGCAGTCGATGGCCATCTCCGCCAGGATCATGCCCACCGTCGGACCCATCTTGAACCCATGCCCGGAGAACCCAGCCCCTACCACCACGTCCTCCCCAAACTCCCTACCCAGGAAGTCGATCATGAAGTCCTTATCCGGCGTCATGGAGTACATGCACGATTGCCAGAGGACCAGCCCACTGGTGGTCTTCACGTGGTCGGGCAAGAACTACTCGCGGGGACACCTGATCGGCGACGTTGCCATCGCTGGAGACCCAGTCATGGCTGTCTGGGTCGCACGACGGCCCTCCATCGTAGTTGCCTTGATCAGGCCTGGGAGCTCCAGCGACAGCATGTGAAGCGGCTGGATGGGGAGCTCCATGTCAGCAACGGACCTGACCAGCCTAATCATCCAGGCTCCCATCATCACCACACACTTGGTGCGGTGGAACTCCTCCCCCGTGCTAGTCTTCACCATGATGCCACCCTCCGGCCCAAAAACCTAAGGTTTCCTCTGCAAGTTCATGATGTCGATGACCTCCGTGTTGTCCTTGACCACGGCGCCCTTCTTGACGGCGAGCGCCTAGAACAGTGGAACATGGTCACTGCCTTGATCGCGTCAGCACACCTGCCGTGCTTGCTTACTGCGGTCACCTTGAAAGAAAGCGCGAAGAAGAGAAGAAATCCCACTCACCAATGTGGTCGAGTATGCTCTGCATTTAACGTTTCAGAGGCGCAACATTATTGCCCAACAATAGCGTCGGTTTACAACTGAGTCATGGCTGAGCATGTTACAACGATCGCCGCTTCTTGGCAGCAATACAAGGAGAAAGACTTGGTGAATTAGTTACAAGACGAGGTCAAATATCTGCTTTAACACACCCACCCGTCCGGGACTAAAACACACACCCCCACCTCGCAGTCAGGTCCACCTCATCTGTGCCAGTGTTCCTGAAGGTGGAGAGGAGTGCGGTGTTTCCACATGGGCCCATGGAGAGCTGCGGCACCAAGATGAGCACAAGGCAGCCAGAGTCGGCCTCGGCATCCGCCCAGAGGTGACGAGCGCGGCGTACCATAATGGGTAGTGCGCCTTTGGGTAGGCATTGCGGATGGTGCGTGACTCGCCGTGCGAGTAGCCAAGATGATGGAGCAGGTCGAAGCGCTCCAGGAGCAGGGCACGCGCATTGCGCAGGCGCATCTACCCATGATTTATAGGTGAGCTTGTGATTTGGTAAGCACGTGCGACGTTGTCAAATTGTAATTTGCAGGTAATGCTCTTAGAAATTGCTATAGCTAGGGCCGGCAATGGGGCGAGCCAGGTCGGGTCCCCGCAAGTTTTACACCCAGCGGGGGTGGGGTGAGGCTAGGTTTTCGCCCGCAGGGGTCGCAGGTCAGGACCCCGATTGCGGGTCGGGTCAGGGGTGGGGGCTGATTTTCGCCCGCGGGCCTCAGCAAGCACCTGACTCCTGGCTGCCGTCGCTCGTCCACCTCCCGTATGCCAGCCCCTCACCGCCTGCCCACGCCTGCCTACCTCCCAGCCACCGTCGGCTGCCCTACCTCCGCCTGCACCTGCTGCCTCCCAGTCGCGCCGCGTCTGCCGCCCTCTTCATTTACTATATACGTACGTCATTATCTGATGACTTATGAGAAAAATAAATAGAGGCGGGTCACTTTTATCTTTTTACCTAGCCACCGCCGGCAACTAGTGATTGGTGATTACCTTTACAAACGAAAATAATTTTAAGGTCCCAATCGTGCTTTATGGAATGTGCCAAGCGTAGTGATATTTTACTATGCTCCTGGAGTCCTTGTGATTGGTGAAACTTCAACTTTGACTATCTTACCTATCTATGGGAATGGTACGTATAGTTGTCTAAAAAAACTTTACAATGCTGCAATGACATTGTCTCAATTACAAGTAAAAGAAGCACGTGTGCACCACCACACAGTACACGATATACTCATACACACGCGAGTACACATACACATCGAAGTTTAGACACCATCTTGTCCTAAAACATTTAGGTATATATGTAACCATCTCATGGCCATATGATGTATGAGTTCGTAAGTTATACATTGCTCTTGTGTTGTGTTCCACTATCCTGACATGACCTTACTCGCTCATTTGAGTCACTAAACACATCTCTCGTGCATGCATATGCATCAATTGATGCACTGCAGCCAACGTGGCAGATTCACCATACCAAATTCAACACATACCTACACAAATTCCATGATCAAGGAGTGATCCAATATTCCAATGCAAGATAGGCTGTTTGTATACGAACAAATAACACCTAGTAACAACATTACAAAGTTGGAATCAGCGTAATTACAAGGCACCGAGCTTTTATCCATAAGCTGGCTAGATGAATCAGATAGGACATGGCCAAATTATAATCAAAATTGCACTGGCTAGATCAACGAGGTCAAGTTCTACCAAGATGGCAGAATCACATGGTTGCACCGTTCATGCATGTGCGGCAGCGTCACTACTCTTACGTGCTTAGGGGCGTGTATTTCTTATGAGAAGACCAAACTTAACCTTATTTTCCTGAAATATTCATGCTTAGAGGCGTGTATTGTAGTGTATATTTTACTTCATGTGTCCCTTCTTAATTCCTATTTTTGTTGTATTCTTTACCTATTTTGCCATAGTGTACTCGCACATGGTAGTGCAAAGCCCAAATTTTAATTCATGCGTCTCTTCTGTTTTGTTGTATTCTTTTCTCATGCTGCAGGGGTATTACCTATCTCACTTGTGTACCCTGTTGGCTGTAGCATCGTTTAGAATGAGCGAAATAGCTGACCTGCTTTCCAAAGTAAGAGGCCCAAATCAGTTCATCTCTTACCCCACCACAATTGTTCAGCATCCAGTTGAAGAGCCAGAAACACTTGTACAAAAGGCGAAGTAGCCACGAGAATGCAGAAATTCAAAAGGAGAATAGTACAAACAATTGGCATACACATTAATTCGCATCAAAAAGAGAATAGTACAAACAATTCGCATACACTCATACGAATGGCAGTTTTGACCACAACATCTAACTGATGTTGAAAACCCCCAATTCACAATGATATACTGGAATGGAAAAACGCCAAACCAGCAGTCACAGCACGACAGCAAGGGTACCAACGATCAAGAACTTGGAATGTGCTTCGCGCATACATAATTGTTCAGGAACATCCTCAGAAAATGTAAACGCATAGAAACTACAGACAGTAGGGAAATAACTGTACATGTCCCGCTACATCAGTAACTAGTCGGGCTGCTTTATCAGTGCATACTGCAACAAAGAAGCACGGAATTTGATCTCAAGAACTGCCGCTGGTAGCATAGATGCATTACCCACATATTGTAACTCTTCACCTCAAGGGATCCAACATCCTCACATCATGCTTCTTGCGCCTGCAGCGGTGATGGCTCTTCTGCTCCCCAAAATTACTGTCACCAACGATTTTCATTTTCTTCATATCTGCATATGCATATGACAAAAAAGAACAGTGGTCAGCACAGCTTCTAGGAGGATACAGATAAAAGACATGCATTGGAACAGGAACATCATCCAAAACCATTTTCAATACAAGTAGCTGAAGGAACCAATACCAGGGCCTTTGCAAAAGGACAAGTGAAAATTCCACTTTGGCAGTAGGGTCGACAGATTTCCAAAAACATCCTAAATTCTAATCTAGCAATACCAATATTGCTTGCATATCCATTACAGAATGTCGCTATTCAAACACGGCATCACAAATATTTAGTGCAACTACATCATTTTAGGAAAGAATATTTTACATGACCCAACAGACTCCACATGCCGAGAGTGATGACCAATGATGAGCAGAGGTCTGATTCGCAGATTCCGTTAAAACAACAGACCTAATTAGGATGCAGGTTTTCCTATTCTTTTCTGTTCGTATATATTCAGTTTCCGATGTGTCATAGAAACCAAAATGGTACAACAAAAAAATTTCTTCAAATCAGAATCAAATATCTCCAAAAATGTCCAGTAGCACAAAGACAAATAACTAGAATATTCGGTAACCGTTGGGGATAGTTGTTAAAGACCCCTGACGGCCCCTTTGCTCAGCTAGCCCATGCCCATGGGCCCACGCCTCCCGAAGACCGCTTTCTGACTTCCAGGCTTCGGAGTAACCACATTTCGGAGCCATAACTCCCAATGCCTCCATCTCCCGGAGCCATACCCCCCAAAGCCTCCATCTCACAGAGCCATACATCCCCAAGCCTCCATCTCCCGGAACCATACCTCCCCCGGAGCCCTTGTCTCCGGGACTCGGGCAGGATTCCCAAAGGTTACGAAGTAAGCCATCGGGCCTCAAGAAAGATCTGCCAGAAAAAGAACACCGGTCATCCTTTGCCTGCAAGGAAGTGACCAGCATTAAGTACCTAAGCTAGTAAGCGCCGTCCTGACAGCACGGCCCCAAGCCGCGATTGGCGACCGGCTCACCCCTCTGGATACAGGCACCACAATAGTTTTCATGGTAGATATTTATCTTCTATGTAGGGTAAAAAATAGTTATCTAGGATAAGACCATGTAACTCGGTCAGATCCTAGATATTTTACACATAGCGATAACTAATACGCTAAGTTACACACAACCCTATAAATAAGGGGTCATGATCATCTTAGAAAGAGAGCACGCTCAACACAGAACGAAGGAGCATAATCACAAAATCTTCTTGTGATACTCCCCCTAGCCCGGTCCATATTTTTACTATCAATACATTTGTGGTGTTCCTTCCTCTCAAACTTCATCTCTAAGCTTGAGTCTCTTCCTTAGAAGAAACTATCGCTGTACTTGCTGAGGCAAGGCAATCTTTAGCTCCAACAGCACACCGTCCATAGGGATTCGAACACAGAAGTGCTAAGACAGATAGGATACCACCCAAGAAGAAGACCACCAAGGCCGCGGCGACGGCAACCGACCCCCTGATCACGCCTGTGCGACAGTCCAGGCGACCAGGCGCAGGCCGCACCGACGACGAGTCCCCAACCGGGGGGAACGAGGGCCTTACGACCACCGCCGACCCAGCCATGACCATAGCTACGACCGGCACCGAGGGGCTCCCTACCCCGGAGACCCAACAGCAACAGCAGCAGCAGGGCGGGGTCCCCGCTGCACCCCTAAGGGCCGCGACCGACGCGACAGCCGAAAACACCATTCCACCCGAGCGTCAATCACACCTGGCGACACTCCTGACCCATATGGAGGAACTACAAACAGCCCTACGGGTCGAGCAGCAAGCTACCTGCACGACCACCGCCGCCCCCGTGATGACCGGCGCTGTTCAGATCCAAGCTCTACGGGCCGATGAACTCTTCGACGTCAGGGCACCGCACGTTCGGCCTCCGGAGCCCCAGAGTCGACGTCGCGAGGATCCCCTGCAAGACTACAACTCTCCTGTGCAGGCCGACCTGCAGAGGACGCCCTTCCCGAAGGGCTTTCGGACCCCAAAGCTACCTAAGTTCAAGGGCGATTCAGACCCTGATGAGTTCGTCTGGTCCTACGCCCTCGCCATAGAAGTTAGCGGGGTTGGACTGACCACCATGGCTAAATGCTTTCCTCTCGCCTTAGAAGAGGTAGCCATACGCTGGTTCTGGGCACTAGACCCTGGCGCTATTCACGCCTGGTCCCAACTCCGAGACCTATTCCGCAGCAACTTCCAAGGCACCTTCGTCGAGCCAATAATCTCCAGAAGCCTGTTCACTGTCAGACAGGAGCTAGACAAAACCCTCCGGGATTACATCCAGGTTCTCCAAGACCAAAGCCCAGATTAGGGGCATATCGGATTCTTCGATCATCGATGCCGCAACCCAGGGCCTAGCCATCATATACGATCGGCTGAATCGACGTCCCATACACACGGCGGAAGTCATCATGAGCAAATTCAAGGAATATGCGCGCGCAGAGGATAAACTTTGCCGTAGACGCTCGCGAGCTACCGAGACTTCCCATGTCAACCCCAAGAAGTCACACTTGCAGGCGGGACCGTCACACGCCCCCTCTCCCCCATAGAAGAGGGGCTTCGAGGAGGCTCATACCTCCGGGTCCCAAAGAGGGCGGCAGCGGCAACGCCGAAACATCAACAACATCAGCCCCAGCCGCAGGGCTCCAAACCAAAACCACCCTAGGGGACACGCTCCGAACCGGTGTTCCGATGAGGAATCCTGGTGCACTCTACACGGCACGGGACGAGGACACAACACCGACAACTGCCGGACCCTCACTACCTTCCGAGAAGAATGCCTCGGGAGGCAGGCAGCCTTCACCTCAACTGAGAGGGCCACCAAAGAGCGGTCCGAAGATCGCAGGCTACCGGCTAGCCGGCGGGTTGATCATCTGGCCTTGCAGAACCCTCCGCAGCTAGCCCTACCTTCTCCGCCCCGGCCATCCGCAAAGTGATACAACGACGAGGGGGCACGGGGCAAACAGATCGTCCTCGCTATAACCGGCGAAGGGAGCTCCGGCTGCGCTTCGAAACGGCAGCAGTGAGACTACGCACGCGGGGTGCACCACATCGGAGCAACCAGCATCCATCGACAGGCCCCCGAATGGATCGGCGCCCCCGTGACATTCACCATCGACGACTCCGAGGGGGTGAAATTTCCCCACTCCGATACCCTGGTCATATCAACCAACATCGCTGAAGTCAAGGTCCGGAGAATACTGGTCAACGGAGGCAGCTCGACGGACCTCCTATTCATACATGCCTTCGACCAGCTCCGAATCCTGTGAAGCCGGCTCTCGCCAGGCCACAGACCCCTCCAAGGTTCAATGGGCCCCCTCGACGCCCTAGGCCAGATAGAACTCCCAATCATCTTCGGCGAAGGACCCGCAGCACGGACAGAAGTAATCACCTTCGACGTTGTGGACATGCCTTACGCCTACAATGCCATTCTGGAACGAGGAACCCTGAACAAATTTGGAACCGTACCCATCACAATTACCTCTACTTGAAAATGCTCGGACCCTAGGGACTGATAGCTATCCATGGCGACCAAGACTTAGCTAGACGCATCGAGTACGGGCACCCTGCTCCACTCCCTGGTCGCCACATTCATGCAGTAACCCAGGAGGGCTCCAAGGACCCTATATCCCAGGCACCACGACCCTCCGAGGCCACAACCAAAGGAAGACATAAAGTGTGTCCCCATACATCCAGACCAACCCGACCGGGCCTTCCAAATAGGGGCAGACCTCACCTCCGAGCAGGAAGCCCAGCTTCTGGCTGTCCTACAGGATAACCTCGACACATTCGCATGGTCACCGCATTATCGAACACTCTCTGCAGGTCGACCCGAAGGCCCGTCCCGTACACCAGGGGCTTCGCAAACTCCCCAGAGCGGGCAAAGGCCGCAAAAGAGGAGGTCTAGAAGCTACTAAAGGCCGGTGTTATCCGAGAGGTAATCCACTCTGATTGGCTCTCCAACACCGTCCTGGTCAAAAAACACAGCGAAAAGTGGCGTATGTGCATCGATTTCACATCGCTAAACAAAGTGTACCCTCGGGACCCGTACCCCCTTCCTCGCATCGACCAGCTAGTAGAATCCAGCACCGGCTGCAAGCTGCTAAGCTTCCTAGACGCCTACTCCGGGTACCACCAGGTGTGGATGGCAATAAAGGATGAGAACAAGACTAGCATAATTACCCCATTCGGGGTAAGGGGTATACTGCTATGTCCGGATGCCTTTCGATCTTCAAAATGCTGAGGCCACCTTCTCTCGCCTAGTGCATAAGGTACTGCAACAGCAACTGGACTGTAATGTCGAAGCCTATGTGGACGATATCGTGATAAAAAGTCGGCTCGAAACCAACCACGTCGCGACCTGCAAGAAACATTTGATAGCCTCCGAGCTGCAGGCATACGGTTGAACCCAGAGAAGTGCGTATTCGGCGCAAAGGCAGGAAAGATGCTGGGATATCTCGTCTCCCGGAGAGGCATTGAGGCCAACCCTGGCAAGATTCGTGCCATCGCAGAGATGTCACCTCCCACCAATCCAAAAGAAGTACAACGCTTGGTCGGCCACCTCGCAGCCCTCAACCACTTCCTCGCCACATCCGTCGAGCATAGCCTCCCCTTCTTCAAAACGCTGAGGGGCTCCGAACCGTTCAGCTAGACTTCAGAGTGCCAGGCGGCATTCGAGGCCCTCAAGACCCACCTTTCCCGCCTCAAAACACTCGCAATGCCCCTCTCCGGCGAAGGGCTGCTCCTATACTTGTCCATCTCTATCTCTGCTGTCAGCACCGCCCTAGTGCGGGAGGAGAAGAGTGACAATCACTCTGCTCAGAGGATCGTATACTATGTCTCGGAGGCCTTAGCCGCGGCCAAGACGCGCTACACCGAGCTCGAAAAAATAGCATACGCCCTGCTGATGGCCTCACGCAAACTCCGGCACTAGTTTCTTGACTACGACATCACTGTCCCAATCTCTTACCCACTTGGCGACATGTTTCGCAACCAGGAGGTGACGGGACGTATCGACAAATAGACAGTAGAGCTAGCCCCCTTCGTGGTAAGATTTGTGGCCCGCACCGCTATCAAATCCCAAATCTTTACAAACTTCATCGCCAAATGGACTCCGGCGCCCGCCAAACCCACCACTACCCCTCCCCAAGACATTGGACTATCTACACCGTCGGAGCATATGGCTCCATGGGCGCCGGAGCCGGTGCGGTCCTCATCTCCACCACAGGCCAGCAGGTCCAGTTCGCAGCTCGTCTGGATTTCAAGACAACTAACATAGCCGAATACGAAACCGCCCTCTTGGCCCTCCAGAAGGCTCGAGCATTAGGGGCAGCCAAAGTCATCATCCGGACCGACTCTTAGATCGTCGCCAGCCACGTCGACAAAAGCTTCCAATTTCAGCATCCGGACATAGCAAGATACCTCGAAAGCCATTTGCAAAGCCAAAGCACACTTCCGCGACATATCAATACGCAACATACCACGAACGGACAACGGCCACGGTTGGGCACCTTCCTCGAGACTACACCAGCTGGCTGCTAAAACTCTTGACGAGACGGCCGCCACCATCCTCCCCATCGAAAGCACCGATTGGAGAGCTCCCCTCTTATCCTTCCTCAGTGGAACAGAAGAGCTGTAAGACCTAATTGCGCTCCGCCGCATTCAGCATCACACCAGGGGCTACCATGTCATAAAAGGAGCCCTTTACAAAAACAGGTGTCTGCGCTCCCCTCCTTCGCTACATCACCAGACAAGAAGGGGCCTTTGCGGCAACCATTTGGCGCCTCGCGCCCTAGCCGGCAAGGCCCTCCGCCAGGGGCTTCACTGGCCTACAATCATGTCCGATGCAGAAGACCTCGTCCGCCTCGCGCCCTAGCCGGCAAGGCCCTCCGACAGGGGCTCCACTGGCCTACAATCATGTCCGATGCAGAAGACCTCGTCCGCACCTGCTAAGGATGCCAATGGATGGGACGACAAAGCCACCGGCCCCCGGCTCCCCTACAACCAATCGCTCCCGTCTGGCCCATGGCTCGTTGGGGCATGGACCTAATCGGTCCATTCCCCCATGCCAAAGGCAACCTTCAGTACGCGGTGGTAGCATTGGAGTACTTCTCCAAATGGATCGAGACCAAACCCCTCACGACGATCACATCGAAGAATATCCAGAAATTCTTCTGTAAAAACATAATCTGCCACTTCGACGTCCCACGACAACTCACGGTCGATAACGGCACACAATTCGACTCCGAGCCTTTCAGACAATTCTGCAACGACCTCGGCATCGAATTATGCTTCGCTGCAGTTCAACATCCTCAATCCAACAGGGCTATCGAACGGGCCAACGACAACATTCTCTCCGGCTTAAACCACCGACTCGTCGGCCTAGCTCGAGGCATGTGGGTCAAGGAACTCTCTAAGGTTTTATGGTCCCTCCGCACCACTGTCACGCGAGCCACAGGATTCACCCCTTTCCGCCTCCTATATGGCGACGAAGCCATGACCCCCATCAAGGTCAAGGGATGCTCGCTCTAGGTACAACTCCCACAAACTACTGGAGAAAGAGAACTATCCCTCAATCTCACCGAAGACTAAAAATCTCCGTGCCAAAATCATCTCACCCCTACGGTATCTTCCCTACTCACACCTAACGCTACGTTGTACCCCTCAGATCTCGCAACCCGCGGCCACTAACAAACCGCAAAATGCGAAGGGGCTGGGATAGGGGGCACAGGCGAAACGTTGATACGATAACAAAGCATTGATGCGATAAATTATAAAAACACCAAAAAAAAAACAAAGCTAACACAACGCAAGTTTATTCATACACGATATACAAAGAGTTTGCATTCAGCTAACTGATGTACATCGAATCTATGCCTAGCAAACTTGCTTACTTGTTATGCCTCCTCGAAACACTACGGGAGGACGAGGGCGCTCGACCGCCACGCCTCCTAGAAATACCACGGGACTTCGAGGATTGAATCCGGTAACTGCGCACAGAGGGTCGACGCGAATCCCCTCCACAGAGGGAACCACTGCCTAAAGCGGAGCCCCATCGACCTCGGGAAGACGAAGGATCTGCTGGGAAGGGATACGAGTCGAAGGGTGAGAAATTCAGCTCATCCTCCTGCTCTTCCGGCGGGGACTCCGCAACCTGCACCTCCACCTTCACCTCGGCCAGCATAGGCTCAAGGATTTCCAAAAGCACCCTTCCATCAGAATCCCGGAGGAGGAAAAAGCGTTGAAAGAAGCGTGAACCGACAACCTCCCTGGCTATTCGAGCTGCACACCAGTCGTCCTTTGTAACAAAACATACATCCGGGGTAGAGACAAGGGGGTCCTCCGGCTCAACCTTGACCAAGACATCGGCGGCCACCTTTGAACCCACGCGCCCCTCGGAATCACAGAGCATAACAAAATGACCACGCCGTCGGACAGACGGAGTTGCCCCGAATGCTCTAGACACACTCGATCCCTCCTCGGAGGCATCATCCCAGATACGAGCAAGGCCCCCTCCGGCTTCGGGCTGCCGCACCTATACACACAGATCGGACTCCAGTTAGCCTCAAAGGCACGAACACTCCAGAATAACACAGGCGAACCACAAGAAGACAGACATGACTCCATTTAGATAAGAAAAAAGAACAAATACATAAAGCAGAAGGGGGTAGTCAACATACTAAGACTTTGACCCCCTTCGGAAAGAAAGAAAGCAAAAAACAGACAGCCTGCAACAGAGCTACACCTCTGGGGCATCCACACACGAAGACTGCTCCTGCGGGGCAACGGCGCAAAGCGAGAGGCCTCCAGAGGGCCGCGGTGCGCTTGCAGGCTCCGGACAAGGGCCGGACCTCCCGACGAAGAACCCGGACGAAGACCTCCCGAGGCACCTGGAGTCTCCTGACCTGCCATGTAGCGCAACGTCACGCCCCGGTTGTGCCTTGCCCACAAGTTATGACGGAAGTTCTCCAGAGCCGCATGAATCTCCACCGGAAGTGCTTTCGGGCCGAAAACCCTCGATCACGGAGTCCGACACCTGCTGCTCTAGTACTTCGAGAGGACCAACCCACGCTTGGTGCAGCAGGGTCAGCTGGAGCGCCGCGGCCACGCGTGCGCTAGACCTCACGTATGTCTCCGCAACTCTAACCATGACCTTCGCGGCAGACCGAAGCCAGAAGAGCGGCATTGCTGACGCCTCCAAGTAGGAAGGTAGTAGAGGACATCTGGCCCCAAGGTCGCTCAGGACGTCGAAGGTGATCCGGGCAACCTCCGACGCAAGTGCAACTAACCGCTGGCACTCCGAACGCAGTGCTCCCTCCGATGCCTAAGCCTCCTTCAGCTCTCGCCGCACCTCGCCCACCACGGCCCAAAGGGTCTCAACATCACCTTCGACCGACACCCGGGCCGCATTGGCCGCATCAGCAAACTCCCTTGCCTCCCGAAGGTCTTCGGCAGCCTTCCGCGGCTCAGCCTCCACGCGCTCCCGCTTCAAAGCCTCCTCCCGCCAGAGACCCTCCTCACGCTCACGGAGCACCATCTCCTCAGCCCTCGTCAAAATTACTTGCTACGAGGCACAACAAAAAAAGGAAAAGGACAAAATAATCTACTCAGAACCAGACACCGAACTCGGTAAGTCACGACTAAACCACTGACCTGCAGGGCCACCGTTACCAGACGTGCCTCCACTTCCTCCAAAGGACACTGGGCCAACGATCGCTCAACCTCTCCACTCCGGAGAATAGAGGAGGCCACGACGAAGGCCCTTGACGCCTCCGGGCACAGCGCGAAATCATCCAAAGTCAAAACCCCAAGGCGGGGCCCCCCTCGGCTGTCGCGGAGGGAGCCTCGGCGGAGGGCACAGTGCCCCCAGCACCGGCCGTCCGGGCCAAGTCACCAACCGGCTCGGGGCTCCGCGGAGACGAGGCCACATCCCCCAAGGCGGCCTTCGGGGACACCTCCGGAGGAGTCCCCGACCCCTGCCAGAGCTCCCCAGCCTCCGAGGAAGGAGTCGAAGACACATCCACCTCGGCGGTCGCTGCGAAATACCATGAAACACAAGGTCAAGATCCCGGTGCACGACCCAAACAAGACCCCCAAACCCTCTTATAGAAGGGCCCGTAACGTCATCGACGTCCGAACCGGCGAACCTAAAATCATATTCCACGGAAGCCACGCCTCCTCTCCGGCTCTGGCCATGGTCTGCAATGTCCGGAGAGGCCAGGCCCTTCCCCGGTCACCATCGCCGAGCTGACCCTCACCTCCGGACAGGTCGCCCGCGCTCCCGGCCCGCCTCTAACGCTTCCTACGGACCAGCGGCACCTCGGACGACTCAGACGTCGAGCCAATATGCAAACCTCCGGAGACAGAAGGCTGCCAGGCCTGGAGCGGCTTCGCACGGATCGCGGGAGCGGCGCGCGCTCGTTTCCCGGTAGCCTTAGGCTCCAACGGATCCCGCCACGCCTGAGCCCCCACTCCGAGATAAAAGCAGACGCGGTTGTACCGCTCCCAACTCCGTGTCAGAGCCACCAGCCGCTCTCGCTCCGCGTGAGTAGTTGGGCCCAGGATCACCTCGGCGATCCCTACCGTACGCTCCAGCGAAAGGCAGCTCTCTGAAAGAAAAAGGCAGCTCACATCTGCGAATCAAAAATCAGACAACAAAGAGGACTCACCAAAGCTGACCGGGGGGGGGAGGGGGTCGGAGTACACCTTCAGCAACTCTTCCGCACCTTGCTCGAAGGCGCAGTCTCAGCCCATCTGAAGGGGCTGAATGAGCAACATGGTGAACTCCTCCACGAGATCACGCATGCTCATCCTTTCAACCACCCTCCGGAGAAGGGCCAGCTACGAAGCAAACTAGTCGTCCGTGATCCCCGTCTCCGGCTCCGGGACATACGTGATATCTCAGTTTGTGGAGCGAAAGGGGGATGCGAGACCAATGTTGTAGTAAAACCATCAATGCAACCAGCCGGTATACCACCGACCGTTAATAGCCTTCGCCGGGAACAGAACTGTGGCGGTATCTGGAAATTAACAATACCGAAGCTGAGAGGCCTCTTCGTCCCCTCGCCCTTGATCATCTTCGGCTGACAGCTGGCGAAGTGGAGGGCCACGAAGAAGTCCGCCCTCCCTTCGCACCCCTCCGCCCGCATGGCCCACTCGAAGGTGGCCAGGCGGACGATGGCGTTGGCATGGAGCTGCGGAAGCTCCACGTAGTAGTGGTGGAGCACCTCCTCGAGCAGGGCGTCGACGGAAAGCCCAGGCCCGCTTTGAAGAAAGCCTTGAACACCACGACTTCGTGGGCTAGAGGCTCCGGGACCTCCTCGTCCAACGAAGGCCGAACGACGGCTCTAGAGGGAATCTTCCCCTCCCTAACCATCCGATCAAGCTCCTCATCATCAATGGCAGACACCCCCAGCACGGTGGTCTGCTGGGGATGACTTATGCTGGCGCGGCGGAGCTCCACCCCAGGCGGCGACCCCATCAACAACGGGGGAACCGACGCCACCGGAGGACCCCCCGTCGCGGCCGCACCGGCGGTTTCGCTTGCCGCCTGAGTTCCTGCTCCACCCAGGGCACTTGAGCTAGCCATACGGATCACAGGAAGACGGCGAAAGGCGTTGGACGGCGGAGAAGAAAGAAGAGCAGCAATCGACAACCACACGCGTAAAGCAAGGACAACTGGAGGCAAAGGACAGACGAGAACATGACGCGAGCGAAAAGGCCGCTCAGGGTAATCCCTCCCCTTATAAAGGTAAGGGAGAGATTACCCCCCTAGAAAAACGAGCGTATGCCCTTCCTTCGCCTGCCAGGCCACGATCATGAGGAAGCGGAACCGACCCCTACGACCCCCCAACCACAAGACCCCACGCGTCCCATGTCCACCTGACAAGGCGTAATCGCGCCTTCCTCACAGGGCGCATTCAATGCCCCTTATCACCAGCGTCATCGAACGGATAGTTCAGATCAAGTGGATCGAATCTTCCCAGGCAAGCCAAGCGATATTAGTGACCGTGAGCCATCAACAGCAAGCCAGGGACCGCCGAAGGCCCTGCTCCGAAAGAACTGCGGGCCCGAAGCCTCCATCTTCCAGAGCCATGAAACCTCCATCTTCCGGAGCCATGAAGCCTCCATCTCTCGAAGCCATGCCTCCCCCCCCCCCCCCGGAGCCCCTGTCTCCAGGGCTCGGGCAAGCTTCCCAAAGGCTACAGGGTAAGCCATCGGGCCTCAAGAAAGATCTGCTAGAAGAGGAATGCCGGTCATCCTTTGCCTGCAAGGAAGTGATCAGCATTAAGTACCTAGGCTAGTGGGCGCCGTCCTGACACCCCAGTAAAATGGAGGTTATCCTAACACCCCTGACAGCGCGGCACCGGGCCGCAATTGACGACTGGCTCACCCCTCTGGGTACAAGCACCACAATAGTTACCATGTTAGATATTTTTCTTCTATGTAGGGTAAAAAGTAGTTATCTAGGATAAGACCATGTACTCAGCCAGATCCTGGATATTTTGCACATAACGGTAACTTGTATGCTAAGTTACGCACAACCCTATAAATAAAGGGCCATTGTCATCTAAGAAAGAGAGCACGCTCAACACAGCACGGAGAAGCACAATCACAAAGTCTTCCTGTGATACTCCCCCTAGCCCGATCCATATTTTTACTATCACTACATTTGTGGTGTTCCTTCCTCTCAAACTTCGTCTCCAAGCTTGAGTCTCCTCCTTAAAAGAAACTCTCGCCGTACTTGCTGGGGCAAGACGATCTCTTGCTCCAACAGTAACTGACCAGTTACTGCTAGGGTTTGGAAGCTTGACAGCAACTTGCCTTTCTAAAATATAAGCAAGCTTGACAGCAACTTGCCTTTCTAAAATATAAGCGCACAGAACTAATAATCCACAAAATGCAATCATGTTTCCAGGATGAATGCTCAGAAACAACTAAATTTTATTAACAATGTGCAGAAAGATACATGTAGTAAACTCAGCCTGTCCCAACTATGGCATTACAGCTTACAATAACCCTAACAATTCTGACATTACCAGGTAGTTAGTACCAGTAGTTAGTACCACAAGCACTTGGAACCAGGTGCTGACAGCAGTAGGGCAGGGCTTTTTTTTTGGGTAACACCTATCAATATGGATTTTTTTAATTTTATTCTGTTAGGACAAAAAAATAGCATGGTAAGCAGATGAACCGAATCATCAAATACATTTGTTGCATGACTTTAGCATGGTAAGCGAACCGTACTGATAGCAAGAGAATTTTGGCTCGTAGCCTCGTAAAATTCTAGAAGTGCATTAGTTACCCAGGTAGCAAGGTGCTTAAAAGTAAATATGCTTTTTCGGGAAAAGGCTGACAGTCTATTTATTTGCCTATGCAATAACATGCATGTGATGTTTCTCATTGAAAAAATAGTGTTACAACAACCCTTCCAAACCTAGAGTTGCCATAGCAGTAGCTAGTACACTCATTTACGCGTACTTGTCATGTGGGGCCAACGGTTTCCTATTTGTTCCTTCAAAATAAATTAGATGCTACAAAGGTTAAGTTTGGTCGTTAGGGCTGGCCATCTATATAAGGCACGGTCGCATGGCATTATCATTTGTTAGGCAGTCAAGAATTAGCCAAGCTATCTCTCCTTTTCTCCCCCTCTTCTTCAGCTGTGTGCTCGGACTCTGTTGTGCTGCCACCACGGCGCCACCCAAGTCAAGCAGTCATGGCCCTAAACCTCCAATTCCACACAATTACCCTATTACATCTTTGGCACGTAGCATAGCTTGGTCCCTTTAATCTGAAATTTGCACGGTCTAGAATGGAAAGGAGGTATTCCGAAGCTAAAGAAATGGACAAATTGAAAGGGCAGGAGTGCAGGACTCTTGAGGAAACCAAGACTATGGTGCGCCTTTATGTCAGATGAATCTTCCAAGAACGATTCTTAAGCAGAACAGGCATGCTTTATGTTACTTGCAAAAAAATAGCAGAAGAAAATGGTCAAAAATCGAAATGCAATTTAAATGAGAATTCATATAAATGGAACCAAAACATTGAAACAAATGGAAATATCGGGAAAAAAGTATTAACAATACATTAATGTTGCTATGATAGTACCCAACACAAGAAAAACATATCAAAACCAACTACATAATCAGATTAACACAATAAAATATTGGCTACATTGCTTAAACCCATAAGCAGTTGCCAAGCTACCAGTTTCCAAATAAGACCAACTTAGGTTAGATTTAAATTGCAGTAGGACAAGCTCAATCTCAGATATTTTTTGCTCAAAAATAAATAAATTATTAACGTTATTTGTAGGGGTTCAGTTCGCAACTAGAATCAAATTTAGGTAAGGATTAGAACTGAATAGCGTAATCTGGTTCCTTATGTTCATTAAGGAAACAAGTTATGTTATTTAACTAGCGAGGAGATGGGATGTATCCCTTGTCCTAGCAAAGCCAAAATCCCTTACATAATAAACTGATTTCTTTATGAATGCCACCTAAAAATCCACACGTAAAAGCATATAAAGAGTTTGATAATTAATCTAAGAGTTATTATTTCTATCAAATTCACCTATATTATAAAGTAATAAAACATATAACCATAAAGGGAATTCTAAGGATTTGCTGTAAGAAAAAAAAGAAATATGCTTGATATCCTAAAAAAAACAACTTAGCCATCAATTTGATCAAAATAGGAATGTTTTCACGCACTTCTACTATTCATGTGTATTTTATAATTGCTAGCTCGTGTGGGCGCACGGGTTGATGGACTAGTTGGGATCCATCACGTTAGGGACCAAAGTGACACAAAGCGTGCAGGTTAAAGGACCTAAAGTGCACTTTACCAATACGACTACAGACATACACATGCCAAATTAAACAAGAAATATGTTTTGAAATACCATGCATTTTTTACAACAGTTCCATCTGAAATTCAAAGATCCCACGAGAACATATGGAACACAAAAGAATCCTAGAGGCATCAGTCATATGCATAAGAAAAGCATGTTCTTTACCAGACCAAACAATCATCTCGCATGATAAGGCAGAACAGTAATCGGACCCAATCATTTCCTCAACCATACCACCAAAATAGTTAAAATGTATGGTTAAACAAGTGCATTTCCACTAAATTAGTCAGCTGCAGTTATTTAATCCCAGTAAGAATTGCATCTTGATCTAACCAATCGGAGAAACAATAGACATTCGCATACAAGCCACAACTAGGAACAACATAGTTTGGAAATCAGGAACGGAAGAACTCAACAACCTCTAACATTTGATCCCCATCAAGAACTGTCCAAAGTCACTAGAATCTCAATCCACAAAGTTTACAAAGTAAGTATATTCTAATAAAAGATTCAATTTCAAAGAACTGCACATGGTAACGATGCCATCAATGCCAATAGCTCAGATCTACGAGGAGTCAAGGGGATTGAAAGCTAAATCGGTGAGTATCAAAAGAAATGAACTCAAGTACGGTCATCACCTCCGATCACCGCGCCCCAGAACATTTGTTGCCTCCCATCCTCCTCTTCCTCGTCGATTTCATCCCCGTACCCAAGCTCCACGTCGCCCCGGTACCCAGGCTCGCTCCCATACCCAGAATCGGCCGGGGCCGCCTCCGCTGCCGCGCTGACCCCACCAGCGCCCGCACCAGCCCCACCAACGGGCGCCAGGCCGAACTCCGTCGCCATCGGCACATCCCTCATCCGCACCTCCCCGACATCCGACGCCCACATCTCCCCGCTGGAGTCAGTGGCGCCGCCACCACCGGCGCCGCACGTAAAATGGAAGTCGGAGCACGTGCCAGATCTCCGGCGGTCGCTGCTGCGGCCGGACACCGACCGCGAGCCCGCGCCGCGGCGCCGGCGCTTGCGGAGCCCGAGCCACTGGAAGGATCCGCCGCTGCCGCCCCCCGAGGGGGCAGGGGTCGGGGCCTCCGCGTCAGGGAGGTGGGCGGAGGCGGGAGCGGTGGAGCGGTTGGAGAGGCAGGGCTTCTTGTGAAAGGGATGCCAGGAGGCAACGGCCTCGGCGAGGAGGAGGTGCGGCGGGTGGTGACGGAGCGGCGGCGCGCGCTGGGTCATCGGCGCCAGTGGGGGAGACGCATCGGGGTTAGGGTTTGGGTTGGGGAACGGACATGGCGGTGGCGTCGATCTCATTATTCGTCCCCGAGGGGAGAGGAAAGCTTGGATGCTTGATCTTTTCTTAACAAAAATATCGGTGGTAAAAAAAATGCAAAAAAAGCTGAAAAGGGCAAAATTGGACATTTGGTAGACAGTGTACGAAAATTGTTAATTTCATTGATTATTCAAGGTGGCACTCTCAAAGTCACAAATATACCTTTCAACCTGTTTGCCGAGCTTAATCTCGCTTAACAAAGACATGTACTCGTTGATTGATCTTTTAAAGAGTATAATACTCCAAGGTCCTTAATTCTGTCATGTGGTATCATTCAGATCCATATACCCTTAAAATACATATTTGAGTCACTAAAGTTGCTAAGTGTACCACTCGAAGACCGAATCTTACTAATTAGCATGATTAGGCACCTAGATTAGCATGTTCAAGTGGGCACGTAAGCAGACACATGTTGATTAGAGGGCTTCTACCTTGAGTGGCACGCTTAGTATTTAGAGATCTAGATCTTCGTTTTAAAAGTTTATGGACCTAGATAATACGGCATAATAAGTTTAAGGATCATAAGTGTATTTTACTCTTATCTAAAAGTTTTAGATCATTGAGTAATTAATAAAAATTGTAAACAAAACTATCAATAGCATTTTTATGATAGTACCTTAGATGTCGAATGAGATGAGCTGCAAATTCATGCATATGTTTCAAGAAAACATATCTTGCTGATCTTATCTCAAATTTACTTGGAACAGATCAATAGAAAATAGAGGAATGGAGAAAAAATACAGAAATGAAATAGGAGTGTAGTGATAAAATAGAGGGTTAAATAAAATAGAAGCTCCGCTTCCACCTCACCGTACTCCACCCGCGGTCTCTGCTCCAACCTCCTTGCCCCGCCCTCTAACACCCCCTGCACAGCCTCCGCCCCCTGACGCTCCACCACCTGCCTCCAACTCTGCCAGGCTTGACAAATCCGCATCGTGCGGGGCTCCATCGACACCTGACACCACAGTCCATCTCACCCTCGTCCACGCGCACCTGGGCTGCCTCCTCTCCGCACAGATCCCATCTACGGAGGCAGTAGGCGGTGCGACGATAGAGCAGGTGGCGACGGCCACCTCAAGGACAAGCTCCACACCTTCACGCGCCTCGCCGCGGAGCACCCCGCCAACACCAGGCGCGCTAGCGTCGTGCCTTCGGCCAACGTGTCGGTGACACCATCCCTTCACCCACCGTGTCGACACTACCCGCCAAATCCCTCAGATATGTGCATAGTGGTCCTCGTCGTCCCCCTAGTGCTTCGCTTGCATCATGGTCGCGCGTCCTTTCAACGTAATCTTGTCAGATCTAGCATCGACACTGACACGGGCTCCAAGAGGAGATCAGCTCCACAATAGAGGTCTGACGGCTAGCATGGAGAGCGCAAGAGTGGAGGAGGAGATGAGGCTGGTTGATTTGGGAGAAAATAAGAGCATGAAGAGTATTTTGGGCACTTTTGATAGCCACATCATCAAAACAGTAATGGTGACAAATGGAATGAGCCGGTGTTGGTATGAACCAAACATATTTGCCAACCAATGTCATGAGCCTAATAATTGAAAAAACAATGGCAAATATCGAAATCGTATTTTATGGTATAAACCTAAATTTTCCAAATACAATTGATCTCACACACCTCCTATCACACATCATATCAACATCTAATGGTTCGCATGTGTTACTTTTATATGTAGTTTAAAATTACACTATACTTATACTAAAATTACACATTCACAACAATGTAATTTTATGCTAAGCAATATGTCAATTTAGGTGAATGAGAGTTAAAAAAATTCAGGCGACTGAAAAATGTAGAAAAGGGACAGGAAGAAGTGTTTGTAATGCAATAATTCATAACAAAATATGAGAATGATATAAAGACATTAGTGCTTAATGATATATTAGTTAACATCATTTTATTTCTGTTTCACCGTTGCACGTGGGACCCTTCCATGAACTGGAACTCAACTCACCCATGGTTCACCGTACATCAAATCCTAGAGTTTGTTTGCTTAGATTAATACTCAGCACTATTTAAATTATTTTTTTTTTGCTTTTGATCTGCAACTGACATGTAGGCCAAATTCTAAAAAAGTTGAAGAAATAAAGGAAAACACAGGGGATTTTCTTAATTTGCTCCATCCCTATCATTCCCATCCAGTGCTGCCCACTGCCCAGTTCCTACCAACACAAGCACGTCGCTCCCCTTCCTATCCCTTTCCATCATTGTTGGGATTATGATAGTAATACACTGAATAATACTTATGGCTATGAGCGTAATAACTGTTTCTCGTATTATTGTATTAGGTAAGGGGTATATATAGACATACTTCAACCACTTCCATCATCATTACACTTATGCTTCTTTTAACGCTAAGGAATATCCTTGTGACATTACAGTCATTGTCTACCTACGGTGTCCTATGCAATCTAATCTCGACACGTGTCCTAGAGGGACCCACATCGAGCCCTCCGTCAAGGCTACTAGCAATCTCCCTCCGATCATCTCCTGGTCAAGTTCTAGCTAATCCGCAAGCTCTTTCTCAGGTGAGCCTTCGCTCCATCTACGAAGGTCCTTGTGCCACATCCCTTCCTCCTCAGGGCTTCATTGTACCATTTGTCCTTCAAGCCTCATCGCGCCCCTTCATCTTTCAGTCCTCTCTTCGGGCTTCGTTCCCTTGGGCTTCGTTGTTGCTTTCGCCCTTTGGTCCTCACATGCAGCCTTCGCCTCCTGAGCTTCGCTACACCTTCTCAAGCCTAACTCATGCAGAACATAAAGGAAAACATCTCTGCCTTGATGTTAGCCTCGTTACTTTGCTTTTGGGATTGACTATTGTGGCGAGGTCAATGAACGAGGGCCCATGCGGTACCATTCTCACAAAAGTGGTCCCTTCGCGGTTTTGGTCCTGACTTTGAGGGGCCAAAGCCGAGAATCTTTAGACTGTGGGGTGGTATCCTTCTCTTAATCCCTCCTTCAGCCAGCCAAAGTCAACTCCCAAAAGCGGCAAAGTTAATTTAAGTTTCAGAAGAAAAAGATATATATATTGAACAAGGGTACATCCTCCCGCTATCATGCGATGAGACCAAAATACATCCTTCACGTGATAATACCAGCTATTTGGCTACCAACTGAAAGTGCCAAAACACATCCTTCACGCAACCTATACAAAGTGGCTATACGTGATATATGTGATAGACTATCACCCCTAATCTCATGAAGTGTCCTAATTCAGGCTTGGTGTGAACCAAGCCACTAGTGCCATTGAGATGCCGCGAGAACTGCCATAACGATAGTCGGGACATTCGCTGTAGCGTCCCACTGCCACACATAGTACTGGGCTCCCCCGTGGTGATCGAACCAGCCGAGGAAGTAGATGGAGTCCTTGTGAAGTCACGCAAGGTCTTTGTCTCCTGGGAGCACATACCATGTGTCATCCTAACTCTGCACGATAACCTTGTCATGAAGCTTCAAGTTTCCATGGCAACTCACGCACGTCCCGAATCTCCAGCGACTGTTGTCAAGCATGTTGTGGTCTACGAAGCTGCGTGGTGCTCAGGGTGGCAAGACCCATCGGGTATTCTTTGACGGGGGCACCCATAGCTCATCGCTCCGGAGGAGGAGGGCATAGCCCCTAACGTGAATGATGCACACGTCTTTTCCCTCGTCGGGCTATATCTTTCCCATAAATCCTCCGCTGTCTCGAAGATCCAGCCACTGGTGCTGCCGACTTGCCACCATGATGCCTCTTCGAAGCGCTTGCACGTCTTGAGGTAGTGGTTGTGATATGAATAGATGATAATGAATATTCTTTGCTCAGTCCCTATCTTCGGGCACATGAAGAAGCCCTTTGGGGTCCTATTTTGAGTCCACTATGGTAGATGCGGTAGCTCGAAGGTTTCTCCCATCAGCAGGTTTGTGACTACCGTGAAGTTGTCTTGGTAGTCGACTCCAATGAGGTAACTTCCTTCAAAAACTACCACCATCCGTCTGCATCCCACAAATGTCAGGACGTGCTTGCTGAAGAGTCTGTCCTCCAGAGCACCCATGGGACGAATTGCGGTTTCTCCTCGTGACGAATGCCAGCGCACCATTGGACGCACATCGTCCTGAAGGACATGAAGTCCCTTGCCTCATCAAAGAGGTCGATGATGCTCTAGAGAGTGGGCCATGGGAGTCCCGCCCAGTCCATGACTGCCTTCGATGAGACTTCTGTGAGCTTGAACGGCAAAAAAAAGGAGGAGGGAAGTTGAGCGAGTTTATCTCCTTGGCCAATGTGAGGTAATTACAATGTTGAGTTTTGTATTTATAGGTGGTGGGTTACGTTTGGTTTTAGGGTGCGAATAGTCACTCGTCGCTTGGAGTTTAGTGGCGACGCTTGTGATTTTCAATGGAATCTCGGGTGTCTTAGTACATGTGTCGTACACCATTATGGGGATGTTCAACAACGTGGGCAATTTTGAGGTGTTATGTGGCCCCCACTTTTCTCATCGTGCAGACATGGTATGGACATTATGGACCCTGTGTGTTAGGGCGTATGTCGCGCCTTGATTCGCCCTACGTGCAATGACATGCCCTGGGGTTTTCGGTGGTGCATCTTGGGTGCGGGGTATATATATGCGATACCCCTCCCCCTTGTTGTAATTATTTCCTCACTCCCATTGCCTTATTTTTCTACTGTTACATGTCTCCTTGCTTTTACCGATATTTGGAAGCTGCTCTAGACCCTTCGGGCAGAGTATCCTTCACTCTCTTTAGTTTTTCATTTTCCCCCCTTCAGCGGGATGATGAATCCTGGACTTCAACATGTGAACGATAAGGTTCCATCGATGTTGTACTTCGAGGTCCGTCGATGCATTGAAGAACACATCAAGTCTCTGGTGGAGAAAGGTTGGATTCATGATGCAAAATGATGACTGGTTGCCTTCGCGTGAGGAGATGACACGACAGCTGCGTGAAGGCGAGGTCATCGTCTTCCTCGGGTTCTTTTCCGCTGGCCTCTGCTTCCCCTGGATTTCTATGCTGTCCGATGTGCTGAACTGGTTCAAGCTACAAATCCCACAACTGATGCCGGACGCCATTGTTCAGCTCTCAGTTTTTGCGTGGGCCTGGTGCTCACAGGGTCAGAAACCTAGTGCTCCAGCTTTTGCATTCTTACATTATGCTCATTGCTAGCCGAAGAAGCTGGTGTTGGACAGGGAGGAGCGTGTCACATCATATGGCAACGTCGTCTTCATTCCCTTCATGGGGGTGCAGATGCCTATGAAGGCATAATAGAATCGGTGGGGTAACAATTGGATCGAGTTCTAGTTCTACCACAAGATTGCCCATGGGTTTAAGATGTCCTTTGACAAGAAGGAGATCCTATTCCGAACAAAGCTATCGATGGAAGTCACAAATGATGTCAGTGCGAGGATCAGGACTATCACAACTATTTCCAAGCATCTCGGCTTCCACGACCTCGTTAAGGAGTATTGCGCAGCTGGGGTTAGCCCGCTCTCGACTGGAAGTTTGACGTGTCACCCGCAGCATCTTCGGACGTGCTTCAGGCTTTTAAATATCGTCTTGAAGGGGCGTTGGGTGAGTATCTTCAGGTGTTCATCATCCCCTTTTTGGTTAAATGCTTTGATTGTTTATTCTTCATTTCAGGGAGTGCTGAGGAGGTCGAGGCGGAAGCGGAGGTCCTGCTCGGGCCGTATACGCGAAATGCGCATGAAGAATTAACTACTAGGGTGAAGGGGGACGGCTCAACCGTGTCATGGACAACCTATCTTTGCCCTACGAGCCCCGCTCTCTACCTCTTGAAGTTACACAAAGGAGGAAAACGATGGAAGTGACTGCCAACTATGCCTCTACTTATGCCACTGCCATGAAGGTCCCCTGCCACGGTTTCAGAACATGCAACGAGCCGGGACCAAAGAAGCGGTGGGTTGTTCCCATCATCGAAGGCCACGGTGATAATTGTAGCGGCGTGTCTTCAAAATCGGCCAGCAATGGTGAAGCGGCGACCACCTCATCAGCCCCTAAGGCCCTAGCCAACTCCCCTATCGATGCGACACTTCTCACCGCCCTACCTCGCAGACAAGAGGGCGATGAGGAAGATGCTACCGTGGACTCACCCTCCCCCCTCATTGCGGCCTCGAGGGCTCCGCTGCAGATCCCAAAGACTCCTAATCATGATGTCTATGCCCATTCGGACGTGGGCAGAGAGGACACTTTGGGTACCTTTTTCTAGTGTTATTTTATCTTTTTGGTATGCGTGACCTTATATTTTACTGTTTAGTAGAGAGCACCTCTCCACGCCATGCTCCTCCTCCAAAACTGGGCTTGGGGAAAGGCAATTCATTGATGAGGACCCTTAGCATCCCCTAGCCAAGCGGCAACACCTCGGCCTTCAAAGGTTTCGACTGCAATGACCTCTTCGCTAGGTTGTCCTCCACGTAGGCCCTTCTCAAGCTTGGTGATTCGCGACAGAAGACCCCATCTGAATAGATGGCTACACATTACACCCCTGCTATCCTCATGGACCATCTTTTTATGGAGCATACGAAGGTATAGCTTCGCATATTTTGCTTTAATGCTGTTTTGTTAGTATTAACTTGTTCATCTATTTTGTAAAATGGGGTTGGTTTTGGTGCGGGTCCTTAGATGGTTATCGCCCACATCAGGATGCAACTTGAATAAGCCATGTCTAGTCGTTTTCATGCCGAGGAGGAGGTTAAGGATCTCCGGGCCAGCCTTGAGGAAGAGTGCAAGGTGTGGCTTAAATCAGAAGGTGTCCTCGAGGAAGAGAAGAAACGGTGGCATGCTTCTGATGATGCCCTCAAAGGGGAAAAGAAGCGACAACACATTTCGGACGCGATGCTTGAAGAGGAAAAGTAGAAGCAGCTCGATTTGGTGGCCGCTCTTAAAAGGGAGCAAGAATAGGCGCTTCCTCCGTCGTCACCCTCGAGTGGGAAAAAGCGTCCCTTGAGTGTGAGAAGGTAGCCTAAGAGGAGTTCACCATTGTCTTCGAGCAAGAAAAGGTAGCACTCAAGTGGGAGAAGACAATCCTAGAGGAGGAGTTTTCTGATCTCACAAAGAATGCTCACACCACTTCTGATGAGGTGTCCCAGCTATTCCGCGAGATGGGCTTTGTTGATACTCCTCCCCTTCCAGCCAAAGCTGACATCTGAGGTGTTCTCGAGTTAATTGGTCGTGTCACCTCTCTCTTCAAGACCGGTGCATGCACTTTTGGCGACTTCTGCGCTAGGGTATCCATCAAGGCCACCTTGGCTGTTTTGTGGCCTATTGGTCGTTCCCATTTCAAGGCTCTCAACGCACCAAGTTATGAGCTCCCTGTGGGAGCCATTGCTAAGGCTGCAGGTCGTGGGGTGCAAGTGGTCGCTCGCTCCTTCTTTGATAAGTATTGGTGTGCTCGCGGCTGGGCTGAAGCCCTCACCAATGCTCGGAATGTTGGGACCAGTGCCTTGGTCTCAGCAACTACTGCACCTGAAGGGTCGCGTGATGGAGACACGGCAAAGGGAAGCCAAGGCGAAGAAGTCAACATTGGTGGAGCCCAGATGTGAATTTCTGACCCTAGCTCTGCCACTATGTTTATTAGGTCCTAGGATAGGTCGTAGGCCAGGGCCTCTTCTTTGATTTTGTAATGACTAGGGTCTTTGTCAGTCTGTTTGTAAGGTAAATTTTTGGTAATGGAATAAACTTTTGTTGGCTATATCTCTTAATCTTCCTCTTCACTTTTTAGCATTTCAAATGTGTCACCGGCCACGGTTCTCGTCCCATTTTTAGGTGGAAGAAGACTGTGCCGTTGGGTTCCGGCTCGAAGAGGACTGTGCTGGATACAATACCTTTGAACATGGAGTACAAAGGTCTTTATATGCTTCATGCGATAAGGCGGAAATTTCAACTTCAGCATCCCCACGAAGACTTCAAAGATTATTATCGTGAGCGAAGGGCTATCTAGGATGCTTACAACATCGTGGCTCGAGACTTCTATATGATTTTTGATGATTTAGTGCTAGAAGCTCAAAGGAAGAGCAGGGGTGCACAACCTCTTTCAGAGGTGGAGCTCCTTATTCCGAAGGAGGAGCCTACTGAGGAAGATAGGCCAGTCGTGTCTGGTGCTTTTGTTGTGGCTTTATCATCTAAGTCCCTTTGCTCCGGGAGCTAGTCCGACAGGGAAATTGATCCGGAGCCTCCATTTGAGGCTAGGCATGGCTTCAGCTTTCAATTGGCGCGTAGCCATAGATATAGGGAGATGTTCTCTGGTGATCCTTCAGGATCTTTGGCCGGTCCCTCAGCCTCTTCGTAATGTTGTGACATTACCTTATCGAATAATGCGTTGGCAATTTTTTGTCATGACTCATCCTACTCATCTACTTTGCCCGAAGCGAGGCTCCCGATCCCGGAGGCCCCTCTTGTTGTTGTCAGGTTGTTCTATTAGTCTCCCGTGGTGTTGGCCTTCGTGTGCCTTTTCCTCTGCTTGGGAATCTGGAGGTGATCACCATTTGGGGCCCCTAGGCCATAATGGTTTTTGAGATGTTGGAGTCCACATTTTTTACGACTACCCTCTGTGGGCATGTGAGCCCCTGGATGTCTACCCTTCGAGGCTCTTAAGCTCGCTCGTCTAGCTAAGGTGTCGAGCCTAATCATGGGCAACGACCCTCTGTTATTGTGGGTGAGTCCTTAGACATCAGCCCTTTGAAGCTCTTGGGCTCGGCCGACGTAAGGAGGAGTCAAGCCCATACATGGGCGACAACCCTCCATTTATCATGGGCAAGTCCTTAGATATCAGCCCTTGGGCTCGGCCAGCTTTAGGAGGGGTCGAGCCCATATGTGGGCGACAACCATCCGTTTATCAAGGGCGAGTCCTTATACATTTGCCTTTCGAGCCCTTGGGCTCGGTCGGCTTTAGGAGGAGTCGATCCCATACGTGGGCGATGGCCCTCCGTTTATCATGGGCGAATCCTTAGACATTAGTCCTTTGGATCCCTTGGGCTCGATTGGCTTTAGAAGGAGCAAAGCCCATATGTGGGCAACAACCATCCGTTTATCAAGGGCGAGTCCTTAGACATTAGCCTTTCAAGCCCTTGGGCTCGGCCGGCTTTAGGAGGAGTCGATCCCATATGTGGGCGATGGCCCTCCGTTTATCATGGGCGAATCCTTAGACATTAGTCCTTTGGATCCCTTGGGCTCGGTTGGCTTTAGAAGGAGCGGAGCCCATACGTGGGTGACAACCCTCCATTTATCATAGACGAGTTCTTAGACATCAGCCCTAGGGAGCCCTTAGACTACTACCCTGTTTTGTTATAGGGGAGCCCTCAGGCGCCAACCCTTCGGGGCCCTTGGGCTCATCCTTTTTTTTTTTGAGATGGTGAGTCCTTAAACATCCATCATAGGTGAGTCCTCATATTGTCACCTTTTATCGCATGAAGCATAAATGCATGTTGTTTTTTAGGAAATTCATTTTCATTCCTCTAGGGTTTACATAAGGAGGTTGCCTCATTAAAAACCTTGCACCCCGGAGTGTGGCTTCCCCTGCAAGAAAAAGAGTACAGCTTCAAAGATAGTTACTTTTACAATCTTGCGGAAAAGTAAAGGTCCTAACTGATCCTATCTACTTTAGTGCGTGTACAAAGGTTGGTCCTTAGACCCAGTACTTGCGGAGCGAATCCGTATTCTACGTGTGGTTCAGTGTTTTACCACCTAGAGTGGCTAGGCGATATGAGCCCGGTCTTTGGGATTAAGTCATGATGAATGGGCCATCCCAGTCTGACTAAAGCTTCCCCACTGTTTCGTGGTTCATCTTACATTGAAGTAGTAGGTCTCTTGGTCGGTAGATTATAACGATGACCTTCTTATCGACCCACCAGGCGAGTTTCCTCTACAAGGTCCTTCGACAAAGCTTTGTCCCCAGGATGGGCACATAATACTCTTAGAGACTTAACCTGAGCCTCCTCCAGGGTCATTGCCTCATCTCCGAACAACAATAGAAAATGTGTGAAACCCGTGGGCTGGGTAACCGTTGTGTGGAGGGACCACATAACATTTGGCAATTCCTCTACCCATTTGCCCTTAGGTAGCCCTACCAGCCGTTTTGCTACTAATGTCAAGATGTCTCCATTGGCCCTCTCGATCGCCCCATTGGACTGTGGATGGCCAACTGATGCGAAGCACAAGTTGATCCCTAAGCTGTCGCAGAAGTCTTTGAATAGTGTGGACTCAAACTGTGTCCCGTTATCGAGGGTTACTTCCCGAGGGACCCCAAACTAACACATAATGTGTTAACGATTTGTGAACTACCGATCTAACAAACTTATTGAAGAGGTAGGGGATGCTTCAAGTAGATGAATCACATGAGAACACACGGGGGTTTTTTTTACAGGTTTGGGCCTCATTGAGGATAATCTTACTTCTTGTTTATCTTGTATTGATTTGAGCCTGTTATAAGAGGGTATGTGGCTACCCTAAATGGATCTAAACCTAGTCGACGACTTTCTTTCTTAGCTTTGGGTTTCTTCTGGCTTGTAGAAAGGCTTGTGCGACTTATTCCACCTCTCCTCCATAGGGGCCCCATGCTCCGTATCGATAGGGGTCTTGTACATCCTCTAGAGTCTTTCTTCCCATTTTTGGAGATAAACTTCCCTGTTTACATGATGTCCTGGGTAACTACGGGTAGTTTTCATTCCATCCAGGTGTACCCTTCCCGGAGATAGAGATATGCCCTGAGAATTATGAGAAACCCTCGGATGACCGGATATGGTAGTTATCCTATAGTCATCATCAAGCCCCCCATCAGTACATGAAATGAGGCTTCGACGGATCAAGTACATGGCCATTAAAGATAAGCATTTTGCCCGACTGTATCATCGAGTAAGACTCAGGTTTCCTATTAGGATAAAGCATCTAATCGGGTTCTCCGAGTTCTCAGATCACCTACTTGGGATAAAGCATCTAATCAAGGAAGTCTCTCCTTCCTCTTGTCGAGTAGATCTTTTAGGGCTTATTGTCATCTTCTTTCCCTTAGCTTATTGTAAAAGAGCTCAAAATGTTGTTAAATGAATGGTTTCAATTTCTATTGCAATGCATTTATATGATTGTGAATCTTCTTGTGAATGCAAGGGAAATTCAAACAAGTGTTCGGTCTTTGTTTCTTCTGAGTAGCTTAGGGATCTTTCAGGGTTTCTTATATGAATGTTCACCACGATCACCTTAGGTCAGACTCCGAGTGGAAAATGTCTTAGCTCTCAGGCACTCGGGAACACGATAAAGTTTTTAGCTGTTCCTAAAGATATTTCTTCCCTTCTTATCAGAAATATCACGCACATGACAAATTTTATAGTCATAATGTACGTGAAGCCCCTGGCTGGTTATCGGGGAAGGATTCCCAGATTGGCAGTCTAGAATCCCGAGTGCACGTATGGGCATAAGTTCCCGAAAAATGGCATATCATAGTTTTTAATAAATTGGCTCGAAATAGATAAAAGACATATATTGATAATATCACAACTAATATTTACAAAATATATCCTAAATACTTACACATAGAACTTTGCGAAGTTGGTCGATATTCCAAGAATTTTTAAAGACTTGACCATACTTCATAGCTAACCTATACGACCTTGGTCAGTTAGATTTGAACACCCTATAGGGACCTTTCCACCTTAGAGATAGCTTCTTGCAATTTTTTTGGATCTATACGAGTGGTAGAACCAGATCTGTAAGTTTAAAAGATCTTTTGCAGATGTTTTGGTCGTGGTACCATCGGAGAGCTTGCTGGTACCACACTGATCTTATCAACAATTGTGTCATTTTTTCAAGAACATTGAGGCAATCCTGTCTTCTCGGGATTTCATCCTTATCGTCGTATATTTCAACTCAGGGAGATTTGATCTTTAGTTCACATGCCAGCATTGTTTCGACCCCATAGACTAAGAAGAAAGACATTTTATCAGTCGCTCTACTCAATGTCATTCGAAGTGCCCAGAGTACGTTATGCAACTCGAAAGCCCAGGCTTTGGCGTAGGCAGATAAGCAGTTGAAGATGTGGATCATGATTCCTTAAAGTACTAGACCGTTTGCATTACTTTGTGAATGTGCCACTGACGCAAAGCAGACTATAGTGCCTAGTTTTGCATAGTAAGAGATGAACGCCACGCTGGAGAATTGAGTGCCATTGTTGGTGATGATTCTACTTGGGATGCCAAACTTTGTCATGATGCTTTCCAAGATGAATTTCTTGGCAACCGTCGAAGTAACTTTTCCAATTGACTCAGCTTCAATTTACTTGATGAAGGTATCAATTACAACGAATAGGAACTTGAAGTCCCCGGGTCCTACCGGGAAGAACCCAAAATATCCAGCACCCCAGTTGCGAATGGCCACGATAAGGGGGTCGTTTGTAGGGCCTGAGCGGGTTAATGTACTCATCTGCTATGAAATTGATAGCTCATACACTTTTTTACTAACTCGCTCAATAGAAACCTTGTCTAAATGACTTTCTGATCAGGGTAAGCTCCAAACACCCCTCCATGGATTTTTCTATAGTAGTTCTCTACCCTACTTCTGAGAGATGTATTTTATGAGTACTTTGTGACCGTCACTTCAATAGAGAATGCCGTCCACCAAGGTATACATCTTGGGTGGATGGAAAATTTGCTTGGTTAGTGCATCGTACTTAGCACAACTTGATCTTAAAGGTACTTGCAGATTGGGTCCATCCACGAAACTTTGCTTTTGAGCTGAGCCACGAGTTCCCTAGTGTCGCACCCTGATTTTTAGATTTCTTAAATTTCTTGTAACACCCCAGGGCCGCCAAAAACCTGGGATGCCACTAAACTACGCAACCTACAACTTGCCATAATAAAAAAAAATGGCAGCATCTCCTCTATAAAAATAAGCATCGCGGAAGCATTAACACTGATAAACAAGGTATGCAGAATATCGCAATAACGGATAGAAACATCCTAACATGAACCCAAAGGAAAATATTAAGTTTAACTTCACCACCATACTTTAAACTTCAAACGTACGACTCTAAGGACTAAACTTTATTTATTATTACAGCACAATGATAAAAAGAATATAGGCATGAAGTGCAAAACGTGCTGCTACATTCCCATCCCTTCACGACATGCATCAAATACCTGGAAGGAGTAATGCAAGGGTGAGATATAAAATCTCAGCAAGCAAACTTGTTTTGACAAGTTATCTAAACCACAAGTTGATTAAGCATCGATTTAATACAGTTTTCTCAAGATATAAGACATGTTAGGATAGTATTAACAACATCAAAAAATAACTCCAAATAAAGATCACAACCACATGTGTAACTTCATATCCACAATAACATATAAATGTTATTAATCTCCAAGAATGCATATGAATGCAATGATATGTCTTCTTTTACATCGCACCCCTCCTCGGGCAACGTACGATGTGTACCGGTACAGTCGTGATCTTTACGATATAACTTCCAATGCATATGCAAATGCAAATGCACATGGTAGAATATGCTGCAATTGCATTACAGTATACTACCAATAATACTTCAACTTCATCCTCAAGTAAAATAACAATATAGCTCACAAGAATTGTAGCAACGTAAGGATGGATATAAGTCCATGATTAAACATGCTTAAACATAAAGCATAACATAAAGTTCAGATCACCGTTAAATTGACATGGTTCTGAAATAAAGGTGTAGGTGATGAAAATAACAAGTCAAAACGGTAGCAACAACATAGCTACGTTTACTTGCCTTCTACCGACGATAATGGCCAACTTCAAGTGTGAGATGAAGAACCACCACCTAAACATAACCATAACTCAGTAACAACACTCCTCATAACATGCAAATACATAAAACAAAGCGCTCCTACGCCCGAAACCCTCAATCAAGACATATCGACCAAAAACAGCACACACGCTTTAGTTTGACAGGAGCAGCAGTACTTATCTTTTTCGTAACTATTTTTCTACCACAGATATAATAGCAAACGAATATATTTTCGGAAACTACAGAACAAGGGCTACAACTTTCGTTGAGACGACACAATTTTCTCATGCCTCTAAGGTCTCCTAAATGACATAGCAAAACAGCCCTAGAAACCTGTCGTTAATTTCAGACAGCGGCCACCCAAACTTGTTTATCTCCAGAAATACACAACAAAAAATTCTAAAATTTTGTGGACATATAGATCATAACACAATCTTCAACTTTTGTATAATTTTGATCTACAGAAAATATCATTATCATGGCCTAATCGAGCTCTGAACATTCAATACTGAAATCTGTCAATTGATCGATTGCAGAAAATTCAGAATAGCATAACCGGAGCTATATCAAACGAAAAATTTCATACTACACACCATTGGAAACATTAACAAATCCTCTACAACTTCCTAGTTATTCTGAAAAACTGGTTTGGCCTCTAAGATGCCCAAAAACTGAATAGATCTATTACTGTTCAGAATCTCGCCAGAATCTGACAGCCAAATTTAAAACTTCATATCTGCTAATCTACGTGGCCAAAAATTCTGCAATTTCACTAGTAGCTAGGTTTCGAAGTTAGCTACAACTTTCTAGTTGATCACCTCTACATGAAAAATCATCTAGGTCACCGAAACATCAAGAAGGGGGGGGGTGTGGCGGCACAAGAAGGGGGATGGCTAGGGTTTGGCGGGGTGGAGGGGGAAAAGAAGGGGGGCGCATGGGCCTTTGGGGGAGGGGCTGGGCTAACCGGCCCAAGCTCAGGTTGGCTTAGCCCACTCTCATGGTTAAAGCTTCTCTATTTTAAAAGAAATGCACTGCTGTAATTTTACCTCACTTTCTTCTCTTTTCTTTCCCGGCGAGAGCGATTCAATACCCAAAAAACCGGAAACGACGACTTCCAATTTCCTTCCAAAATTTTAGGGCATTACATTTCTAAAGTTTTCCAAGATTATTTAATAGCTTTACTAGTAGTATAGGTTTAAAACCTATTTTCATAAACAATCAATCAAAATAGGTTATTATTTTATGTGCATTGCATTCTGAGTTTTGTTAAGAGCTAGGTAAATGCATTAGAGTTCTTTTTTTTTCTTTGGTGTTTTAAGTGAAAAAGATTTTGAAAAGGTTTTACAAAACTTTGTAGTAAACTAGTTAAGGATCTTAATGGTTGGAATTCAAAATCTTTGAATTTATCATCTATTCAATCCTTGATCATACCTGATCATTCTCTAGTTCAATTCAAATCTTATCCAAATTCTTGTTTAAAGCCAATCTCTAACCTTTCTTAAATTCTACCCAAATTTGAATTCAAATTCCTTATCTACTCCTATTCTTGTTCAACCACATTTTTCGTTTCTCTTAAATTCACTCCAAGCTCAATTCAAATTCAAATCCTATTCAAATTTCTATGCAAAAGTTTCTGTTTTAAAACCTTAGATATACCTAAAGTGTCTTTGAGCTCAATCTTACTCAAGTCCAAACTCTTAGCCAAGTCTTCTAGATGGCCCAACACAAAGGATCCACGAAATCTGCAAATTTTTGCGGAGTCCTGGACAACCTCATTTTTCCATGAAGTTTCGAAGTTCAAAACTGCCTCAAATGCAAATCTTGACAATACTAAAGTTGTAGGTATCGTCGAGAGCTTCGATTTGAACCTATGTAAGTCCCCTTTTGGATAATGAAGCTAGGAGTTATGGCCCCCGAAATTAGTGCTGCATAGATAAGTCTGAGTTTAAATAGTTTATCTTGTGATGCATTGTTGAAAATCAATATGACATTTTTAGAAGTTCTAATGAATACCAAAGTTGTAGATCTTTTCGAGTACTACAATTTAGAGTCCAGAAACGTCCAATTTGGAGTCTAAACGATGAAGATATCATACTTTGAATAGAAAGCTACGAAAAAGAAAATCCTAACCGACTCGAACTCGAACCCGATTCATGTTCGGCTTGGGCTCCACCTCAACTAGTCTCACATAGCTCTATAATAGGAGTTGCACACCCTCTCCTATACTTATTCCACACCCACAAACCCTAGATGCCGTTGCTTCCCTGTTCGTGGGCCGCCGTTTGCTGGAGCCGCCGCCACCCGTGATACGCTACCTCATCGTCTTCTCCGCGAATCCCCCTTCCTCAACCATCAAAGAAAGGTGAGGACTCTTTATTCTCCTCCCTTAGTACCATTTTACCATCATACTAAGTCCCTAGATAAGCCCTAGCCCTAGCCAAAGTCCGATCTATGTTGCCACGGTCGTTGCCGTCATGGATAGCCGCACCATCACCGATTGGCATCGACGTTCCCGGTTGTCCAGAGGTCAAATTGCCATGCCATCTCACCAGCGTATGACCCATGATATTTCCCACACCCTCACCAACTAGGTCATTCAGTAGAGAAGCCAAACCACCGGAATCAAGGTCGACATGCCCGCTGTCCGGTTTCTGGACGCGTTCTGCTTGCACTGGATTTGCATTTGTGTTCCTCATCAATTCGAAAGCCGTATGAATACACCAACCACGTCATGGCGTGTCCCATCGAGTCTTCCACGTGACCCTAGGACCCCATCCCCGTTTGTGCAGCGACATGACCAAAACGCGATTGCCAACCATAGCATGTCACATCCGTCACCCATCTCATCTCCATTGTTCATTCTTCCTCTCAGGGAATGATCTACCAAAACCCATGATGTATAATTGTGTTCCCAAGAGATATGAACGTCTCTGTTCAGACAGTTTCTCAAATTTCATAGCTAATCTCCTGGAACGCGAGCGTCTTTGTTACTGCATCTGTTCGCGGTCAGCACCAAACCTAGCAGCGGTCATCGCTGTTTTGCTGCTACCTCGGATGACCCCTTCCAACACCGACCATACCTTTGAGTTAGTCTTTCCGCATTCTACGCTATGCTTCCTACGTTTCACTGAAATGTCATCAAAGCCCGACATCGATGTCAGTGGCTACGCGTCCGATCGTCATCTCCGACGAAACCCGAACCACCGCTGTTATATAGTCACTGGTAGTATCCTTAATCTAGAAGTGCAACCTCTGGCCATTTGATTCATCATGGGTGGTCGATATTAGATCTCAGTGTATCACTTCTTTAATCCAATACGGTACTTGCATAGCATGCCAAGTCAGCATCAGATCATTCTCCTTAGCCTAGTTAGCGATTCCTGGTCTGCCTTACACTTCTTGAATCCTGCACAATGATGTTGTCAAGCCTGACGCAGTGATTATGCAATAAAGCCTTTTTCCCATATGAAGATAGTTTCGGTAAATTAGCATTTCTGTTTCAGTCTAATCCATCTCCCGAAAGCTGTTCTCTTTTCATCTTAACTCTGATTTAGGCGATTCTTGTGTCTATATGTTTCTAAAATCATACCTATCCAACTATAGTGTTTTAATGTGTTTTGATGATATTTGGTTTATAGGTAGTTTATGCTTAGCTTTGCACAAGGGTATGGATGTGTTATCAGTTAAACATGATTAATGAACTATGCAACTATGAGTTGGGAATTATGGTAACTTGTGTGGCAATGTGGAACTTAGAGATGTCGAGCAGAAGGTTGGTTGATGATGGCGCGTGAGGCACAAGTGTGTGAAACACTTTGGTGGGTGGTAGTGTTTGCTCCGTGTCCTAAGGAACGATTCGTGGAGTGACAACCCAAGAATTATCGTCCATCCACGAGACTTATATGGGTATGGCCTAGCTTAGTAATTAGTGGATCCTCAGCATAGAATGAGCCACTAGTGGTGTAGTGGAAGGTGTTGGGGATCATCTCCTGCCGTCCCCGTACCCGAAGGCAACTGCGAAGTTAGTTGGAGGTGCTGCGGGACAACCGCTGTGTTGGTTGCATATTCCATAACCGAATTGGCGTATGCGAAGACTGATCTGCCTCGACTGTCAGGCGAAGCTCCAATTCGCGTCCCGCGCCCTTCGCTCGGTGCGAAGACAAGACCAGGCCTTCGCCAGGAGGCGGCGAAGGCAGCTCGTCAAGAGGTCGGACGGAGAGGGCTTCGATACCCTTCGGTTGGAAAAACAGCTGGACAGTGGGCCCAATTGTCATGGGCACTGTTGTAATTATGGGATCATGCTTATTTGTACTATATTGCCCCCGAATATTCCGGGAATGTAGCAGGTTAGGGGGTAATATGTGTAAACCGGGTCCGTGATCGCCGGGTACAGGCTATAAATAGAGCCACAGTGTAAACATGAAGGGTAACCGAGACTGTTCTACTTCCAGTACACGTCACCGTAAGGAGGCTTCGCTAGTTCCACCCCCGAAGGCCCATCTTGTATGGGACTTCGATCCCAACAGTTGGCGCCGTCCGTGGGATCGAACCCACGAAGGCATGCCACCGAAAAAGAAAGCGAAGCCACCTGGAGGAGCGGTGGCGCTACTAGAACTCACAGCCACAGTTGGACCTTCGGCCGATAGAACCACTCCGGCGGTACCAGAATCAGGAAATGCCTCAGCCGGGGGGGCTTCGGCCGCACAACACCAGCATTGTGAAGTTGACACAGCGTAACAACAAACTACCGATGGCCGACATGACGACACACTACGGGTGGATGCGGAGCAAATGCCGATCATGGAGCCAATAGATCGCATTCGCTTCGATGTTCCGGAAAAAGAAGGCGAAAGAGGGCGAAGCGAAGAATGGGAGGAACTAGGCGACTTCGCCGAGTTGGAACATGATGAAGAAACAAACGAAGAACGAAATGCTAGGCTAGAAGCTGAGGAGTTGGAAAGACAGATTGCGCACAAAAAGCGCATGTTGGATGGCCTAGTAGCAACCCGGAAAGCTGCGGAGTACCGCCGGCGGGCGGAAGAAGCAAGAAAAATGTTGGAAAGGATCCAGGAGGAAATCGATATACTCCAAACAGAAGGCATGTCTCGCCGACCGACGCCACCAAGAGATTTCATACGAGCTTCGCAAGAAGTTCGGCGAAGATCTTCCTCAGGAGATCCTGAGTCACCCCTAGCAATGGACCTACAAAATCAGCCATGGCCGATAGGATTCAAAATGCCCAGGGTGGTTATGTTCGATGGAGAATCGGATCTGAGGGAATTTGTCATGAGCTTCGAGGCAGCCGTGGAGTCAGCTGGTGGAGACGGTGTAACCTTGGCGAAGGCTTTTGTATTGGCAATCAAGGGAATAGCAAGGTCGTGGTACTCCGCTCTGCCCTCGGGGTCCATATATTCATGGGAACAGCTGCGCACTGCCCTATACAACAACTTCCAAGGGAACTGGGCGGATAACATCATCGCAACCGACCTCTTCGCGCTGAAGCAACAACCAACATAAACTTTACAAAGCTATATGCGCCGATTCGTACACATACAATGTCAGGCGAAGGGATTGAGCGAAGATACCATCATCGATGCTGCAATACAGGGCATCAGAGGGGGCCTTTTGGCAGGGAAGCTCACTAGAAAAAGACCCACAAGCGTCCAAGAGCTACTAAACAAGATGGAAGAATACTCAAGATCTGAACTAGATCATCTACGAAGGAAAAACGAGTTTACGGCCTCAAGAGCAAAGCATGCACCACATAAGGAGGCAGTTGGTGGCAATCCGAGAGACAGACCTCAGCGACCAAGAAAACCCGAAGGTCCTGATTATCCATGCCAAAAAAAAAATCAACCAGATCAACCCTGGCCCGCCCAAAGCAGTCCAAAGCTCGTGCGAAGCCTACAACTCGTCCAATAGAGGGGGCTTGGCGGGCAGGGGAAGAGGCCGCGGAGGTAGAGGAGGTCGACCTTCGCATGACCCAGCAACCTTTTACTGTGAACTGCACGGCGAAGGAGCAGGCCACCGGACTAAACATTGTCCACGAGCGGTTCACCATGCAACAAGCTTCGCAAGAGGCGAAGGGTGGCAGAACCACAATCAAAACATGATGTTTCCGAACCAATGGCATCAAGTTCCAGCACCACAATTTGCACCCGCACCTCCAGTCCAATTTGATCAAACTAGGCAACTGAACATTCGGGGTGATCTACCCCCGCCTCCACCAAGACTAGCAATCGAGGCACCACCAGAAAGTAGCAAATCAGTCAATACCATAAACAATGGGTACAATGTGGTGCTGGCTATTTCAGGGGGGTCCAACCAGCAAACAGAATCCAAGAGACAGCGAAAAGAATACGTACGAAGGGTTAACCACGTTGGAGTGGGACCAACGTTAGTCAATTCAAGATGGTCTAACATTCCCATTACATTCTCGCAAGAGGATATGAGGGTATTAGATTATCCGCACACAGATGCCCTAGTCATTACTGCGAACATCTCGGGAAACGAAGGACACAGGATATTGATCGATGGAGGAAGTTCTGCATACATTATCTTCGCTGATGCCTTCGATAAGATGGGGCTGCGAAGAGATGACTTGAAACAAGCTGGGTCACCGTTGCTGGGCTTCGGCGGAAGCGCAATCAACACCCTGGGGAAATCAACAATCCCAATGTCATTCGGCGAATAGACAAATTTCCGCACAGAGGAAATTACCTTCGACGTGGTGGACATTAATTACCCATACAATGCGATATTTGGGAGGGGTTTCCTCAATAAATTCGGAGCAATACCGCACCACGCTTATTTGTGCATGAAGATGCCTGGCCCAGAAGGAGTCATAAAGGTGTTAGGAGATCAGCGAGTTGCTAGGCGAATCGAAGTAGGCATAGCCCCAGGGAGAAGAAATGTCCATAACATCGAAGACCCTTCGACGGGGGCCGAAGCAGGGCAAAGCAGGAAAATCATAGAGAAATGCACGAAGGCTGCACCAGAAGGACCTACCAGAATAGTGCTGCTAAATCATGAAGAAGATAAGAAGATTACAATAGGGGCAGAGGCCCCGGAAGAAGATCAGCAACAACTTGTCATGTTCCTTCGCAGAAATAGCGACATCTTCGCATGGTCCCCTAGGGACCTGCAAGGAGTGAGTCGAAGCATCATTCAACACAAGTTAAATGTGGACCTCAAAGCGAAGCCAAGGAAACAGAAGCTTAGAAAGGCTTCGGGGGAAAGAGAAGAAGCAGCAAAAGTCAAAGTAGAAAAATTGCTCGATGCCGGAGTAATACGCGAAGTTATACACTCAGAATGGCTGGTCAACCCAGTATTAGTAAGAAAAAGCAATGGAAAATGGAGAATATGCATCGATTTCACAGATTTAAACAAAGCTTGCCCAAAAAATGACTTTCCATTGCCTAGAATTGACCAGCTTATAGACTCCGCAGCCAGCTGCGAGATGTTAAGCTTCCTCGATGCCTATGCTGGGTACCATCAAATATGGATGGCAAAGGAAGACGAAGAAAAAACAAGTTTCAGAACCTCCTTCGGAACATACTGTTTCGTAAGAATGCCTTTTGGACTTCGCAATGCTGGAGCAACCTTTACAAGATTGGTACAAGCCACGTTAAAGCCGCAGCTGGGACAAAATGTATTGGCCTATGTTGATGACATAGTAGTAAAAAGTACCAGGAAAAGTCAACACATCGAAGACCTCCGGGAAACATTCGATAATCTGCGAAGAGCAGGTTTAAAATTAAACCCGGAGAAATGCGTCTTCGGAGTGCAATCCGGAAGACTCCTGGGGTTTCTAGTGTCAAAGAGAGGAATAGAAGCGGATCCTCAGAAGATACAAGCGCTTTTGGATATGAAACCACCACATAACAGAAAGCAAGCCCAACGCTTGACAGGAAGACTAGCAGCATTGAACAGGTTCATTGCGAAGTCCGCTGAGCGAAGTCTACCACTCTTCAAGGTGTTAAGAAGTTCTGAACCTTTCAAATGGGGTGCCGAGCAGCAGGCTTCTTTCGATGAGTTAAAAGTATACTTGACGAAGCTTACAGCATTGACCAGCCCGGATCCGGGCGCAGATTTGCTGTTATACATAGCAGCTTCCCCATCAGCAGTCAGCGCTGTTCTCGTGCAGGAAAAAACCGAAGATACCAGACTACTGCAAGCACCAGTGTATTACGTATCCGAAGTACTAGCAGGACCGAAGAAGTCATACACAGAGTTGGAAAAAGTGGAGTATGCACTTGTAATGGCATCCCGCAAGCTTCGCCACTATTTTACTTCTCACAAGATTACAGTGCCAACTTCCCTACCCCTTCGCGACATGTTCGAAAACAAAGAAGCCATCGGAAGAATAGCGAAGTGGGCAACGGAGATAACTCCATTCATGATTGTCTTCGTGGCACGAACATCGTTAAAATCACAAGCGCTGGCGGATTTCGTGGCAGAATGGACACCTTCATCTGAGGCTTGGGATGACGAAGTAGCAGAACCAATCTGGACCGCGTACTGTGACGGAGCTTGGGGAGCTGCAGGAGCAGGAGTCTCGGCAGTAATATTTTCACCGTCAGGGGCGAAGCTGCGATACGTCGTCAGGTTGGAGTTCCGATCCACAAACAATACGGCGGAATACGAAGCTGTACTCTTGGCACTTCGCAATGCGAAGGCTTTGGGAGCTCGAAGAATACTTGTCAAAACAAACTCGAAGGTTGTAGCAAGCCAGATTGAAAAAACATTCCAGGCAAAGGAACCAGAGCTGATCAAGTACAGAGCAGTAGTGCGAAGGATGGAAAAAATACTTCGTCGGATTCACGGTGAAAAGTGTATCAAGGAATGATAACAACGAAGCAGATGAGCTAGCCAAAGCAGCTTCGCAGAACATGCCCATGCCTCCAGATGTCTTCTATCAGAAACTAAGTAAACCGGCCTGCGATGACAAGTCCAGCCAAACACGACTGGTCGCATCAGTTGGGAGCGAAGACTGGCGTTTTCCGATAATGACATATCTGCGGGGTCAAAGGGATATCGAAGATCACGTCGAAGAAAAGCGCATGGCTTAGAGAGTAAGAAATTATAAAGTTATAGACGAAGATCTGTACAAAGCAGGAGTGAAATTCATATCAAGTCGAAGGCAACTGCGAAGTTAGTTGGAGGTACTACGGGACAACCGCTGTGTTGGTTACATCTTCCATAACCGAATTGGCGTATGCAAAAACTGATCTGCCTCGACTGTCGGGCGAAGCTCCAATTTGCGTCCCGCGCCCTTCACTCGGTGCGAAGACAAGACCAGGCCTTCGCCAGGAGGTGGCGAAGGCAGCTCGTCAAGAGGTCGGACGGAGAGGGCTTCGATACCCTTCGGTTGGAAAAATAGCTGGACAGTGGGCCCAATTGTCATGGGCACTGTTGTAATTATGGGATCCTGCTTATTTGTACTATATTGCCCCTGGATATTCCGGGAATGTAGCAGGTTAGGGGGTAATATGTGTAAACCGGGTCCGTGATCGCTGGGTACGGGCTATAAATAGAGCCATAGTGTAAACATGAAGGGTAACCGAGACTGTTCTACTTCCAGTACACGTCACCATAAGGAGGCTTCGCTAGTTCCACCCCCGAAGGCCCATCTTGTTTGGGACTTCGATCCCAACAGAAGGGAAGAGTGATTCTTTCCGGAGCTACAAGGCACATGAGGTGGCTTTTGGGTGGTGTGACTCCACTTTGACTGTGGTGAAACCTTAGCGGGCTTATTCTTCTTGGGAGGATGCTTTGTAACAGTTTTGTAGTGATCTCCAGGCGACACACCGCTGACGTGCGTTAAGTGTTTGCACAACACGGCAATAAGGAAATCATGACTCGTGGGGAAAGCTGGACAACCTCTGCAGAGTGTACAATCTGATATATCAGTCATGCTCACGGTCATGAGAGACTTGGATCCTCACATGATTAGTTGGTTTGGTTTAGTTGTTTTGGTTGGTTACCTGGGATGGGTAAATATCAGTAGATGGTTCTTGGTTACCTGTGATGAGTATCAAGTTGGTTGGTTTGGGAATCTGATGTGAAATTCAGGTAGTTGGAAAACATGTGGACATATTCCTAGGAGTTGGGAGTTTAGTGATGGTTCACATTGATAAATAGGTTGCTTTTATAAGTCTTTTTACGATAGCATAGTTGATATTTATGCAAATTTACCTGTTATAGCCTATTCCTTTAATCAAGTTTGCATGTCATATATTTCCCACACTTGTGCTCACACTTTCTATTTTCCCTATGGCATGCGACATGTGTGGTGCTACTCAGTGAGTGAAGATGTTGAAGATTATGAAGATAAGGTTGTGACGTTCTAGGCGCGTATCCCCCGGTGTTGTTGGGCACCGGTGTATTTGTTCCGCTACAATTATCTTCATAGAAGACAATATATGTCAATTGTTGTAAGAGGTTAACATTTATTCTATAAAAGTGTTGCTTTTGTTACTTCACCTGTGATATCATTATGTGTGTTGAACATCCTGGGCACACATAAGCTGCATCTGGTTTTGGCCGTTAAAACCGGGTGTGACACCCAATGACTCCTTTTGGGGGGCGTCAGTCCCTGGTGAGCCCCTGAGCTAGTTATAGGTCTCGTAGACCATCACTCATTCGGCTTTGTCCTCTGATGATTTTACAAATAGCTTCGAGAGTTTCTCTATGAAAATCCCAGGTTGTCCTGGAGATCGTGAGGATACTAGGCACGTGCAAGACTATCAGCGAGTCAATTATCCTTTCTTGAGATATACTTGACCTCAAGTTCGACGAATTTCTTTTTCAGCGTCCTGACCTCCACAAGGTAATCTGTCATAATCTTATCCAAGGTTTTATACTCCTTACTAACTTGCTTCACCACAAACTGTGATTCCTCTTTCACAAGTAGGCAACGGATGCCAAGAGCAGAAGCTACTCGAAGTCCAACGAGCAAACCCTCATATTCGGCTACGTTATTCGTGGCTGAAAAATTGATCTGCAAAGCATATTATAGACTTTCTCCCATTGGAGAGATCAGTATAATCCCAGCCCCAACAGCTTGAAGTGTGAGCGATCCGTCGAATAATAGAGTCCATACATCTAATAAATTGTCGCGGTCATCCTGGGGTTGATTGGGTTTTGTCCATTTGGCCACGAAGTCGGTGAGTACTTGTGACTTGATTACTGTTCGAGGCATGAAGCGGGCATCGAATTCCCCGAGTTCAATGGACCACTTGGCGATTTGGCCAATTGCATCTTTGTTGTGCAGGCGTTGGGGGAATGGTACCACGTGGGCTCCCGTTCATTGACTTAGGCCAAAATGGTCAAATCCCAAAAACAAAATAAAGAAACTAACATCAAGGTAGGGACAAATCCCTTCATGTTTTGCAGGAATTAGGATTGATAAAGTGTAGCAACCCAAGGAATGAAGCTTGGAGGCGAAGCCTAAGAGAACGGAGGGGTGAGACGAAGCCCGAAGGGTGAAGTGCGTAGCAAAGCCCTGAGGCCAAAGGGTGTGACGAAGCCCGAAGGGTAAAGAATATAATGAAGCCCCAAGGTCGAAGGGTTGTGATGAGGGCCGAAGGATGAAGGATCTGGCATGAGTCCTGAGATCGAAGGGAGGCGACGTGAGGTCCTTTGGTAATGGTGCAAAGGCTAGCTTAGAGAGGGACCCGCAAGCTAGCTGGAACCCGATGAGGGGGTGGCTCAAGGGAAGATCACTAGCAGTCCCGATGCTAAGGGTCCAATGTGGGACCTCGAAGACATGTGTCAAGATTATTTTACTTAGGGCAATGTATGTAGACAATGAGCATAATGCCCTTGAAGATACCCTAGAATATTCTCCACCATTAGTAGAAATATTCTCGGGGCAACTGTGTAATGAAAACAAGAGTGATCGAGGTATGCCTATAAATACCCCCACTCACCCCATATAAAAAGGGAGGAACAATTATTACATCAATAATTATTGTACTATTCATCGTGTTGCGATTACGATTACAACATTTAGCGCTGTCCATGGGAACTGAATCCACGACCATGTAGTGGTCCCATGCCACCAAAGACCAGGAAAGAAAAGGCATAAGCGTCCACGAAAAGTGAGGGGGGGGGGCTTGTAGATCCCTTCGCAATAGGAGAGAGCGGCGATGACCGAGGGGGCCGAGGCTTTGGTCGAGGCTCCCAGGGTCGAAATACCCGGAGCTAGCATCAAAGCTCTGGCCGTGGATGGTAGATCAAGCTTCCCTACTAGCCACAAGTTTGCAAATGCGATCGTGGCCACCGGGGTTCAAGATGCCTTGATTGCACTTCTATAACGACAAAACTGACCCAAAGGAGTTTGTAATGAGCTTCGAGGTCGGGATAGAGTCCATGGGTGGAGACAAAGCTACTATTGCAAAGGCTTTTGTCCTCGCCATCAGGAGGATTGCTCTCTCATGGTACACATCCCTCCCAGCAAGAATGATATTCTCCTATGAGTAGCATCAGAAGGCACTCTTATCACATTTTTAGGGCAACTATGCAGCTCCGGTTACTGTGGAAGATCTATTCGCAGTTAAGTAGAAGGAAGGTGAAATCCTAAAGGAGTTCACTCGACGCTTTATACGAGTAAAATGTCAAGTGGATGGCCTTAGTGATGATACCGTTATAGACGTGGAATGGAAGCCAGTACAGGACGTGGATGAGCTATTCACTAAGATGGAAGAATACTCAAGGGTTAAGAAAGACGAGCTCTAGAGGCACACAGACAAGCCAACCCTAGAAACTAAGAACGATAGGGCAAGCGACAGAATGACACCTCAAGGAAGGGACAAGGAAGAGCGTCTGAGGGAAGCTTATAGATCCTCGGATAGACACATAAGTCATCATCATCACTCTCACCAGCCGAGGGGCCATAAGCAAGGAGTGCACAACATCGAGGAATGTTTAGAAAGGGGCAAGTAGAGATGTGGAGACTCAATGAGGGGTTGAGGGCGCGGCTCCGGAAGGCCTAGGCCACTGTATTGTGCAATACATGGAAAAGATGCAGGTCACACCACCAAGTTGTGCCCTCATGTCATGGCCCTGGAGGAAGGGCAAAGCTAATAGTCGTCTGGGTCTTCAGGTTTGGGGTCTTCGCATGATCCTCGGATAGTGCACCATGTTGAGCCATGGGGAGGACCCAGTTTCGGATTAACTCCTGCATATAACCACCCTCTGGTACATCAGCTATAGGCTCTAGAGTTATTGTTGCCTTCATCAAGAATGGCTATTGAAGCCCCTCCAACTGGAGCGAGGTCCATCCAGAATGCGAAGGGACCTCGCAGTGTAATTATCGCCATCTCCGGGGCGCCCTCTACAATTTTGAGTCCAAGAGGCAGCGAAGGGAATATGTACATAGAGTTAATCATGTGGGAACAAGCTCACTGATGGTCAGATCTCGATGGTCACATCAACCAATAACCTTTTCATAGGAGGATCTTTAGGTCCATGATTACTCACATACGGATGCCTTTGTTATCTCTACGGAGGTGTCTGGCAAGATACACCAGGTCCTAATTGACGAAGGAAGTTTCGTTATCTCCTGTTTGTGGAAGCATTCAATCAGATGGGAATTCCTAGAAGCCATCTGTGACCGGCGGGTACCCCATTGCAAGGCTTCAGGGGGATTCCCATTGAAGCTATCGGAAGGGTATCACTCATAGTATCTTTCGGCGAAGGAGGAGGACTCCGAACAGAAGACATTCCATTTGATGTGGTTGATGTCCCTTACCAGTAAAATGCCATTTTTGGAAGAGGGGTGCTATCCAAGTTTGACGCGGTAGTGCATCACGGCTACCTGTGTATGAACATGCCTGGCTCGGAGGGTGTAATATTTGTTTGGGGAGACCAAAGCACAGCTTGCCAGATAGAATGCTGCTACGCCCTAAGTCATCCAAAGGTGCACACACTGTTTAAGGCAAACGCGAACGGACAAGATAGACCACCACCAAGAGCTAGGCCCGAAGGTAACATCAAGCAAATCTAGCTGTGCTCGAAGGACGAGGATAAATGTGTGCACGTTGGTGCAGAGTTGCCGCCAGAACAAGAGCTTGGGTTATTGGCTACCCTTATGGCCAATGAAGACATATTTGCATGGTCACTGAAGGATCTCCTAGGGGTGCTGAGAGAGCTGATAGATCATCACTTGAATGTCACTCTGGAAATAAAAGCAAGAAAGCAGAAGCTTCGAAAGATGTCCACTGACTGTTAGGAGGCTACAAAGGACGAAATAAAGAAGCTGCTAGAGGCAGGGTTGATTCATGGAGTCATGCACCCATAATGGCTAGCGACCCCTGTTTTAGTGAAGAAGCACAATGGCAAATGGCGCATGTGCGCTGATTCCATAGATCTGAACAAGTCGTGCCCAAAGGATGACTTACCATTGGTCAGGATAGACTAGCTGGACGATGCCACTACAAGATCAGAATTCATGAGCTTTCTCGACGCTTACTCATGATATCATCAAGTTTGGATAGCCTAAGAAGACGAGGCAAAGACCAGCTTCATTGGACCCTCCTGAACCTATTGCTATGTCTGGATGCCCTTCGGTCTATGTAACGTAGGAGCCACCTTCGCAAGGCTAGCAAGTAATGTCCTCAAAGCACAACTGGACCGTAAATGTAGCTGTATATTTGGATGACATTGTGGTTCAAAGCAAATGCGAAGGAGATCATGGGCCTAACTTGGAGGAAAAATGTGTCAACCTCTGAAAGGTAGGCCTGAGGTTGAACCCAAAAGTGTGTTTTTGGCATCTGCTCGGGTCAATTGTTGGGATGCTTGGTATCTAGAAGAGGGATCAAAGCAAACTCAGAGAAGATTCAAACCATCATCGACATGAAACCTCCAAAGTCAATTAAGGACATACAACATTTGGTAGGAAGAATGACTTCACTCAATTGTTTCATCACAATATCTGTAGAAAAAGCATGCCCATCATTCGAATTCTTCAAGGGGTAGATCCTTTCAGATGGAGGGATGAACAGCAACGGGCCTTCGAATCCCTAAAGAGCTATTTGGTGAAGTTGACCACCATGGCCAGCCCAGATCTAGGAAGTGGATTGATGTTGTATGTAGTTGCATCACCATCAACAGTAAGTGCCATTTTGGTTCAGGAAAAGAAGGACGATGGAGGGCTTCGGTAGATATCGGTCTACTTTGTCTCCGAAGCGCTCAATGGCGCGAAGGAGCGGTACTCTGAAGTTGAAAAGATGGCTTATGCAGTGGTCATGGCCTCTATAAAACTCAAACATTATTTCACAGCTCACCCTATAATAGTTCCAACAGCATACACCTTAGGGAGGCCTTCTCCAACCGCGAGTCCACCGGGCACATTAGTAAATGGGTAGCCAAACTCTCTCCACTGTGTGTCACCTTTGCTGCCCGTACAACCATAAAATCACAAGCTTTAGTTGACTTCATCATCGGCTGGACACCTGGAGCAAAGGAGTTGGAGGAATCGCAGCCTGATTAGATGTGGACAATACATACTAATGCGCGTTTGCCCGATCTTCCGAAAGGTAATATGGTAAGTCGATTGGTGGAGCTTCGACGTTAATGATCCAAAGGCTTCGAACAGAACAAATCGAGAACCCTCGCAACCACTATACCACTACTCTGTGGTTATCAACCATACCAAGACGCAATAAACCTCGCCAAGAAGGCTTTTCCTGCAAGCAAATTGAGAACACAAGCAAGAATAGGTAGATGCAATCAAAATATTGCTAATTACCAATGAAGTACTCGAGTTGGGGTTCACCAAACTGATAAACGGTGAAGCTGTCTAAAACAGAATAATCTAAGCTAAAACCCGAGCCTAAATTACGACGGCTACTATGTATATATAGGGGGGGACATGAGGAGGTCGACCTAGAGTTGTGCAGCCATGAAAATAGGCGTACACAACCTGGACTTCGACTCCGACACGATTACAAGACCCAACTAGGTCCAAAACAGTGGCACAACACCTTATTCCTTTAACTCTAACTACACCATAAGGAATATTTGGTCAAGCTCATATCCATTGGAAAGTCCTCGTCGTAAGCTTTCCAGAATGTCTAAGATAGCCTAAAACAGACTTCGTATGAGAGAGTTATGTCTGTTTTACTGACGTGCTGTCCTGGGACTCGACCACGACCACGACCTCGACTACGACCATGACTAGAGCTCAGCCTCGAGTCCGAGTAGACTTGGCCTTCAAGGGGTGACGTTCGAGTAAGGTTGTGCTGCTTCTCCCACGTTCCTAAGCAATAAAACATCATAAGAATTTAGTAGTAATCCATCCAAGGAAACATGAACAGCAAGGGACGAGTTCACCTGGTGGTCTAATTATCGTGCACGTGCTATTGTAATTGGACCTTGTATGATTTGAGCATTATTGGTAGTATTGATCATATCTGAAGGAGACATGGGCTCATCATCCTCCCCTTCTTGAATTGGAGTCATTCTCGACTCAAGCTTATCTTCTTCTCCCATATATGGCTTGGTGGTGGAGTGTACCGACCTCTGTTTGACCATCAGTTTGGGGATGATACGTAGTAGAAAACAAGAGCTTCGTCCCCAATTTATTCCAAAGTGATCTCCAAAAGTGACTAAAAAACTTTGTGTCACGATCCGAGATGATAGTATTAAGCACTCCATGTAGGCAAACAATTTCCCTGAAAAACAAATCAGCTATGTTTGTAGCTTCATCGCTCTTGTGACAAGGTATAAAATACGCAATTTTAGAAAATCTATCTACACTACAAATATGCTATCCCTCTGCCTCATTGTCCTAGGCAATTCTAAAACAAAATTCATAGAAGTATCCTCCTATTGTGCACTAGGAACAGGAAGAGGCATATAAAGACAATGTGGATTTAAGCAAGACTTATCTTGGTTGCAAGTGGTACAATGTATAACGTAGAGTTCGATATCACGTCTCATCTTTGGCCAAAAGAAGTAGGTAGCCAGCACATTTTCAGTCTTCTTTTGCTCCAAAATATGCCACTAATCCTCCTCCATGCGTCTCCTGTAACAACAAAAGACAAACGGAGCTAGTTGAAATGCATAACTTGTTAGAACAATAGAGCAATCCTTCATTCAGTACATATTTATTCCATGTCTTCACTTCTTTACAATGTTCAAGCACTTTTTTTAAGTCCAAATCAGCAGCATATAAGTCCTTAATGGTCTCTAAACCAAAAATCTTGTGATCAAGTTGAGATAACCTGGTATAATGCCTAGAAAGTGTATCAGCAATCACATTGTCCTTTCCTTTCTTATGTTTTATGACATATGGAAAATACTCAATAAATTCTATCCATTTAGCATATTGTTTATTCAATTGAGCTTGACTTCTAATATGTTTCAGCGATTCATGATCAGAATGTATAACAAATTCTTTGGGCCAGGCCATAGATAATGTTGCCAAGTTTCAAGTACACGAACAAAAGCATACAATTCTTTATCATAAGTGGAATAATTCAAACTTAGCCCACTTAATTTCTCACTGAAATAAGTAACGGGTTTACCTTCTTGAATTAGCACACCTCCAATTCCAATCCCACTAGCATCACATTCTAGTTCAAAGGTCTTACCAAAATCAGGGAGTTGAAGTAATGGAACATGGGTGAGATTCTCTTTCAACAAATTGAATGCTTGTTCTTGTGCAAGTCCCCATTTGAAAACTACTTTCTTTATCAACTCATTTAATAGAGCAGCAATGGTGCTGAAATCTTGCACAAATCGCCGATAGAAGCCCGCATGACCATGAAAGCTTTTCACTTGAGTAATAGTCTCAGGGGTTGGCTAGCTCTTTATGGCTTTAATTTTTGCTTCATCCACCTCTATTCCCTATGGAGTAACAACATAGCTAAGAAATGAAACTCAATTCGTGCAAAAGATGCACTTTTCGAGATTACCAAACAAACGTGCATCTCTCAAAGCGTTAAAAATAGCACATAAGTGATCAAAGTGTAATTCATATGACTTGCTGTAAATCAAGATGTCATCAAAGTAAACGATCACAAATCTCCCAATGAAAGCACGTAAAACTTTGTTCATCTAGCGCATGAAAGTACTAGGTGCTTTAGTTAACCCAAAAGACATTACTAACCACTCATACAAACCAAACCTAGTTTTAAATGCAGTCTTCCATTCATCTCCAAGTTTCATTCTAATTTGGTGGTATCCTAATTTGGTGGTATCCACTTCATAAGTCAATTTTAGCGAAAATTATAGAACCACTCAACTCATCAAGCATATCATCTAACCTAGAGATAGGGTGACGATATCTTATATTAATATTTTTGATAGCTCTACAATCAACACACATACGCTAACTACCGTCTTTCTTAGGAACCAAAAGAACAAGAACGGCACAAGGGCTAAGACTTTCTCGGACATACCCGTGGTCCAAAAGATCTTGAACTTATCATTGAATTTCTTTAGTCTCTTTTGGGTTGGTCCTATATGCAGCACGATTTAGCAATGTTGCTCCCAGAATCAAATCATTTTGATGTCCAATCCCTCGAATAGGTTGTAATCCTGGGGGTACTTCAGCTGGAAATACATCCACAAACTCCTGCAAAAGGTTAGCAACAGCAGGAGGCAAAGAGCTAGATATATTCTCGAGTGAAACTAAAGCATCTTTGCATATCAAAGCATAGCATGGCAGCTCATTATCACAAATTTCAGCAAGATCAGATTTAGTAGCAAGCATAACACACCCTTTTAGTCTAATTCCATCAGACTTAGAAGTTGTTGTTGCTTTCTCCTTTTTGGGTGGAAAAACTTTTTCCGCTACTTGATGATTTTCAGATTCATTATCAAACTCTTTTCTCTTATTTTCAGCTATCTCTTGTTCATATTTCACAATTTCAACAGGGGTTAACGATAGAAAAGTTATTTTCTTTTCTTTATGCATAAGGTTGTACTTATTACTTCTACCATGATGTGTTGCATCAGTATCAAACTCCCGTGGTCATCTATCAAAAGAGAGCATGTTTGAATGGAAACTATATCGAAATCAGCATAATCATGGTATGAACTAATAGAAAAATGCACCCTAGCTGTTTGTATTACCTTGAACTTACCACTGTTGTTGAACCATTGAATATGATATGGGTGAGGATGGTTTCTTGTCGGCAAGGCAAGCTTCTTGATCATATCTGAACTTACCAAGTTGTTGTAGCTTCCCCCATCAATAATGACTCGAACACGATAATCCTTGACTATGAGGAACATCTGAAATAAATTGTGGTATTGTAGCTATTCCACTTACTCCATTTGAGTACTTAACACTCGCTGCACAATGAGTGTCCTATAATTCTCCGTAGCAGCTGAACTCAATTCTTCCTCATTGTCGATATCCATCTCATGTTCGTCCTTATCGCTTGCATGGTTAGTTGCAAGTGCATATTCATCCTCAACATCACTAGCACTAACATATCAACCATCTTCTGTTACAATGTACGCTCGCTGACTTGGGCAATCCTTCATGACGTGGCCCATTCCTTACATCGGTGGTATACAATCCCGTTCAATCGGTCTGTAGAAGTAACCGAAGAAGAGCTCTTGGCTAACCCCTGCACACTTACGGATTTGCTTACCTCGGGAGCGTGTGACGGTGTCGAAGGTACTGCTAAACGCCCCCTACTTGAGAAAGGGGCAGCAGACCGTGGGGCTGAACGTGGGGCTATTTTGACTTGTCACGGTGTTGATTTTGAAGTGGTTGTGCTTCCAAAATTGCTCCTTGGTCTCTGTTGTCATCCCTGCAATTTTTTTTTGCCAGACATGCAAGTTAGAATAATTTAAGAACACTATTGTATTCTTTGTAATCAACTATGTCCTGAATTTCATGCCTTAACCCCCCATAAAAGCGTGCCATTGCAACCTCTTCATCTTCAATAATGTCACAACACAACATACTAATTTGTAGCTCCTAGTAATATTCTTCTACGGATCTATCACCTTGGTTTAAGCGCTGCAATTTCTAATGCAAATCACACTTAAAAGAGGGTGGAATAAATCTGTTATGCATAGCAACCTTTAAAGCATTCTAAGTAGTAGGAGCTAATCCGTCGATGCATACCCTATTCCACGAGATGATTGCAAAATTTTTAAATTCACTAGTGGCTTGCCTAACTCTGTACACTTTAGGAACTAAATGAGCATTAAACTTCTTTTATACCGTCATCTCCCAATCTAAATACCTTTCAGCATCATAAGCACCCTCAAAATATGGTATAGTAAACTTAACCTTAGCAAATGGATCATCATTAATACATGGGTTATATTGCTGAAAATTATTATCTCTCATATCTTCATGGTTGAAGTTCAATCAGTTTCTTTGTCATTCATCAAAGGTGTCATGTTCTTGTCTCAAAATTTTATCATCCGCGACAGACTCCTCTTGTCCATAGGCTGCATCATGATGATCCACTCGACCATTGTTCGGTGGTGGATTAACCAATCGATCAAAGCGTGTAACGATCATTGCAATGATTTCATTAAGTTGTTGCAATGCGGTATTGGTTCCCGCAAGCTTCTTGTCGATGTCGTCATTAATAGTTTGTCGATGATCATCCAACAACATTGTGAGTTCTTCCCTCAAAACAATTTCTTTTGCATCCGATGCTTCTCCTTCCATGGTTAGTCGAAGATAAAAAATAACGAAAGATAAATTATCCATATCGACTACTAGGTGGTGGAGGTGGAGTCACACACTCTCAAGCGTCTTACCACGCTATTGCAAGTGTTCTTACCAATCACCGCAGTTGGCACAACCGATGGCTGGTTCGTGATACCTTATCGGGTGCGAGTGAGGTAGTTGAAAGGGGAGAAACCGTTCTGATTGAGAGAAGGTGTAGCTTGGATAGGAAATATTTAGTAGCAAGGAATGACAATAATTGAAATTAGATTAGCAAAGCTGAATAAAAGTCCATAATACTCATCACAATTGCTAGCCCGAACACGTTCCTAAAACTAGCTCAAACAAGCTGAAAACTATAACAGGCACAAGTACAATAGAACAAAATTTGCAATACAAACTAATTCTCTTTTTGTGAATTCTCTCTCTTCTTTTTTTTTCTTTTTTTTTTTGCACTCTTTGCTTCTTTTTTGGCGAATGTGACACAAACTCCAAAACTCTTCTACTGTCTTTTCAAACTTTGGCTACCTCTATGTGGGCTATCGAGTGATACTCAAACTTTGTCGGACAATGCTTGATATGATGAGTTCGTAGGATGTCCGAGAGCAGCCAGAAACAGAAAGACTCTGACTAGGTTTGGAGGCAAAACAAGTGGGTAGTTGAATCTGACTAGTTGGTCGAAGTGGCTGGTCAGGACCCCGAGTGGGTGGTCGGAGTGGCCGGTCGGACCCTGAGTGGGTGGTCGGAATAACTGGTCGGGACCCCGAGTGGGTGGTCAGAGCGATTAGTGGTCGAACCCGAGTAGATGGTCAAATCGACTAGTGGTCGAATTCGAGTAGATGGTTTAAGCGACTAGTGGTCGAACACGACTTGATGGTCGACTCGACTAGTGGTCGAACTCGAGTAGATGATTAAAGTGACTAGTGGTCGAACACGACTTGATGGTCAACTCAACTAGTGGTCGAACTCGAGTAGATACACAATCTCGGCTATAGCAAACAAGGCCAGACTGAGATACACGGCGACTAAACAGCAAGACTCGACACTAGAAACTAGAACATGATGACTCGACCAGCAACAAAGACACCGACGATGGACTCAAACTCAACGACGCGAATATTGAAAACAAAATTGTGAAGGCTCAATGTGGTTTGGACAGAGGAAAAACTAAGATCTAAATATTTTTGTGGGGCAATTTTCTGGACTCTAGGTGATGGAAAACGATGAAACAAAGGGGATAACTGAGATTACCTAACATGCAACCGAGGCTCTGTTACCACTTGATGCTTGTTTGCCCGATCTTTCGAAAGGTAATATGATAAGTCGATTGGTGGAGCTTCGACGTTGATGATCCAAAGGCTCCGAACAGAACAGATCGAGAACCCTCGCAACCACTACACTACTACTCTGTGGTTATCAACCGTGCCAAGACGCGGTTGACCTCGCCAAGAAGGCTTTTCCTGCAAGCGAATCGAGAACACAAGCAAGAATAGGTAGATGCAATCTGAATATTGCTAATTACCAATGAAGTACTCAAGTTGGGGTTCAACAAACCGATAAACGGTAGAACTGTCTAAAACAGAATAATCTAAGCTAAAACCCGAGCCTAAACTACGACGACTACTATGTATATATAGGGGGGGTGTGAGGAGATCGACCTAGGTTGTGCAGCCATGGAAAGAGGCGTTTACAACCTGGACTCCGACTCTGACATGATTACAAGACCCAACTAGGTCCAAAACGATGGCACAACACCTTAGTCCTTCGACTCTGACTACACCATAAGGAATTTCCAGAATGTCCAAGATTGCCTAAAACGGACTTCGTATGAGAGAGTTATGCCCGTTTTACTGACGTGTTGTCTTGGGACTCGACCACAACCACAACCTCGACTACGACCACAACTAGAGCTCAGCCTCGAGTCCGAGTAGTGGCCTTCGAGGGGTGACGTTTGAGTAAGATTGTGCTGCTTCTCCCACGTTCCTGAGCAATAAAAAATCATAAGAATTTAGTAGTAATCCATTCAAGGAAGCATGAATAGCAAGGGACGAGTTCCCCTAGTGGTCTAATTATCGTGCACATGCTCTTGTAATTGGACTTTGTATGATTTGAGGATTATTTGCGGTATTGATCGTATCCGAAGGAGTCATGGGCTCATCACATACTGATGGGGCTTGGGGCCTCTCGGGTGCAGGAGCAGCATGAGTCCTAATGTCGCCCGGAGGGTCAAAGCTTTGCTATGTAGCCAAACTTTGCTTCGAAGCCACCAACAGTATCGTGGAGTACGAGGTCATTCTCTTAGGTCTCTGAAAGGCGAAGACCCTAGGAGCAAAGCGGGCCATAGTAAAGATGGACTCACAGTTGGTGGCATGCCAGGTAGACAAGACATAATAGTCAAAGAACTCGAAGCTGACCAGATACTTCTAGATGGTAGTACAAATGCAAGAGTACTTCACATGTTTTATGCTAAAGTCCATACCAGGGGGGACCAGGAGGTGGATACCCTTGCTAAGGCTGCTGCTCAGGGCATTCCGTTATCATTTGAAGTCTTCTTCAAAGTCCTCAAGTCCCCAATGTCTGGACAAAATGAAGGGCCGGCTAACATCACCATGATAATAGAACAAGATTGGCGGGAACCTTTGGTAACATATTTGCGAAGGCAGGCACTGCCTGAAGATGATGTGGCAATGAAAAGGGCTTCCTGCAGAGCACAAAATTACCAAATCATTGACGGAGTCCTGTACAAAGGGGGAGTATGTGCGCCATTACTCCGGTGTGTGTCAAGGGCTGAAGGTATAAACCTCATCAAGAAAATACATCAAGGATTGTGCGGATCTCACTTAGGACCAAGGGCCGTAGTAGTGAAAGTGTTCCACCAAGGCTTCTATTGGCCAATGATGATTGCAGACGTGGAGACCTTGATCCACTTGTGTTCGGGATGCCAATGGATGGGACGACAGACGCACATTAAAAAATGTCCTATTCAGCCAATACCCCTAGTGTGGCCGCTAGCACGATGCGCAATCGATATTATTGGCCCTTTCCCTCAAGCATTAGGAGACCTTCGCTATGTTGTGGTAGCAATGGACTATTTCTCAAAGTGGCCCAAAGCTATACCATTGGCTCGCATCATGGCAAAGAACATTCAACGTTTCTTTTGGCTGAACATCATTTGCTGCTTTGGGGTCCCTCGAGAGGTAACCCTCAATAATGGGACTTAGTTCAACTCAGCACTATTCAAGAACTTTTGCGATGGTCTGGGAACCAAGCTGTATTTCGCATCAGTAGGCCATCTGCAGTCTAATGGAGTAGTAGAGCGGGCTAACAGGGGAACATCAATGGCAGTAGCAAAACAATTGGTAGGATTGCCTAAAGGAAAATAAGTAGAGGAGCTGCTAAAGGTTCTATGGTCCCTTCGCACAATGCTTACCAGGTCAAAGAGCTTCACACCATTCTGCCTAATATTAGAAGAAGAAGAAATGACACTGGAGGAGGATCAAGTTAAGTCATTAAGGGTTATATTATTAGCCAACAACGGCGATGAAGAGGTGTTGAAGGATCTCATGGAGGAGACTCACCTTTTTGCGATCGCTAACTTTGCAAAGTTTCAAGAGGAGATTAGGCGTTGAGTTGATAAGAAAATCACAGGTGTAACCTATCGGCCTAGTGACCTAGTACTTCAGCTCAAACTAAACCATGAAACAGTAGGAAAGCTACAAACTAAGTGGGATGGTATGTTTGTCATAGTGGAATTCCGAAGACCAGGTTCGTACCACTTAGCCACCCTAGAGGTGAAGCACTAAACCACATGTGGAATGCGGACTCACTCCGCAAGTACTGGGTCTAAGGACCGGCCTTTGTGCAACATCGCAGGATAGGTAGGATTAGCCATGGCTTTTTACTTTTCTATAAATTATATAACTCCAGAGCTATACTTTTTTCCTTGCAGGAGAAACCTCACTCTGGGGTGCAAGGTTTTTAACGAGGCACCTCCTATGTAATTCCTAAGAGGAAATGAAAATTATTTCTCCAAAAAAGGAAATGTGCATTTGTGTTTCGATTAGCCAAAGGTGAAAGTGTAAGCACTCACCTATGCCTAAAACTGGATGAGCCTGAGGGCTTTGGAGGTTCAGGCCTAAGGGACAACAACAACAAAAGACCTAAGGGTTCCGAATGATTGATGTCTAAGAACTCACCCATAATAATCAAAGGTCAATACACACTTGAATGGGGTTGATCCTCCCGATAAGTCGCCCAGACCTAAGGGTTCTGAATGGCTGATGTCTAAGGACTCGTCCATAATAATCAAAGGGTCGATACCCACTTGAATGGGATCGATCCTTCCGATAAGCCATCCGGACCTAAGGGTTTTAAAGGGCTGATGTCTAAGGACTCACCCATAATAATCGAAGGGTTGGTACCCACTTGAATGGGGTCAATCCTTCCGATAAGCCAGCCAGACCTAAGGGTTCTAAAGGGCTGATGTCTAAGGACTTGTCCATAATAATTGAAGGGTCAATACCCGCTTGAATAGGGTTGATCCTTCTGATAAGCCATCAACACCTAAGGGTTTAGAAGGGCCAATTTCTAAAGACTTGGCCACAATAACTGGGGGTCATTACCCACTCATAAGGGGACGACCCCTCCAATGAGCTATCCGGGCCTAAGGGTCCTGGGAGGGTTAAAGTCAAACAAATCCCACATAACAAAAGAGGGTGCACCTTCACACATGGGCCTGATTTTTTTCCTAAAAAGCCAACTGAACCTAATGTTACAAACACTCAATAACTCAGAACGAACGAAAGAGTACGCAGTTTCACGATGGATGCCAACCGAATTATGGACCATTATTGAACATAAATTATTACAACATTAAGGAGAGGCCGGGGGCCGGCCAAAGATCCCGAAGGATCACGGGGAAAAATCTCCTTATACCTACGGCTGCATTCAGATTGAAAAGGGACGTCGTGCCTCACATCAAAAGGTGCTTTCGAATCCTTTTCCTATGTAGACAGGCTCTCAGATGAAGGCGACTTCGATGACAAAGACACAGCAAAGCCTTCGTTCATCACAACCTCATCTTCTTCAATAGGCTCCTCTTTTGGGGTAAGGAACTCGGTCGCAAAAAGATGTCAAGCTCTCCTGCGTTCTCGTCGAGCCCCTAAAACTGACCTGTCAAAGGCACTCCAAAATGCACGAGTCAAGCATCAGAGGCATCTTGAATGGCACTTCGCCAATGATAATAGTCTTTGAACTCCCCTTGCGGATACTAGCGCAGAAATGTTTGCCATGTTGCACAACACATATAAAGACCTTCGTACTCCATCTCAAGAGGAATTTCATCCAAAACAACTCTCTTCGGGCTAGGCCCGATGACAATGTCTTCTCTTGCCTATAAACAGGATGAGGACCATGTCCGGCTATTTGTGTGAAACGTTGAAAGACGCGAAGAGAACAAATAACCAACCCTAACGAAGAGTCATCTCATTAATAAGGGTTCATATTACAAAAGACCACAAAAGATCCATATCCTTACAAAATCAGGGCACATGCTCTGGCCTACAACCTATCATATGACCTCATAAAGCATATTTGTGCAGCCAGGGTTACAAAGTCACACCTAGGCTTCACCAATATTAACCTCGCCACCTTAGATGCCTTCTATGGCATCTCCATCACACACTCCATCTGTTCCAATCACCACTAAAGTCAAAGCGCCAGACCCAACATCCTGGGTGCTAGTGATGACTTCAGGTTGCCCACGGATACACCAGTACTTGTTGAAGAATACACGAGTGGTTGTCTTCACCCTGTGACTTGCAAACTTCAAAGTGGCTCTCGTTGGGAGCTTATAGTCTAGCATGCCAAAGGTCTCAACATGGTTGCAACCGACAATATTTAGAGCAGCCAAGGTATCCTTGATAGATACCCTAGTGCAAAAGTAACCAAAGTGGTGCACGCCAGTCTTCAAGAAAGACGTCGGCTCATTGATCCACTTGAGGGCACCTCAGAGTTCAGACCCAGCTGCAAAGGGGGAGTGTCAGTCAATCCCAACTAGATGAATACCTTAGACATTGCCTCAGAAATGGTGTAAGCAGTCTATGTGTGCTCGGACAACTTATTTTCCAAAGTTGCCTTCTGATGCTCGAGTGTCGCCTTCTCCTGCCCGAGGGTAGTGATGAGCTTCTCCTTTGTCGCATTCTCTAGATCAAAGGAGGTGGCTAGCTTTTCTTGCTTCGCTTTCTGACCACAAGGGTTGCAGCATATTCAAGAACTAGCCCTTGCTCCCGCTCGAGGGCAGCCTCAATGTTGAGCCTCCTTCATTTTTCCTCTTCTTGAGCGGAGTCCAGAGCGCATTGCTGCTTCTTCTCCACCTCGAGGGCATCTTCAGAGGCATGCCATTTTCCTTTTTCCACTTTGAGGGCACTTTCTGAGGCAAGCCAAGCTTGACACTCCTCCTCTATCATAGCCCGGAAGTCCTTAACCTCATCTTCGGCGTGATAGTATCAGGTCCTAGCCTCGTCAAGCTGAGCCACTATGTGGCTAATGACAGTCCGAGCGCATGTTAGGATTGGATAAACGACACAAAAACGCAATGAATCGTGAAGTCATACCTTCGTTTAAGCCATGAAAAGCTTACCAATCAGGTCATTAGGGGCATAATGAGTCACCATTGTCTCAGCTGCAATTTTGTCCAGCGACTCACCAAGCGCAATGAGATCCTGATGCGTAGAGGGCCTAAAAAAGAAATCCCTATTGTTGAAACCCTATAAAGCGGAGGTACTGCCACTCAGTTGAGGAATCCTTCGGGTCCTCATCAATGATTTACCCTTCCCCAATCCTAGCATCGACGAAAAGGCATATGGGGAAATGGCATTCTCTAATGAACAAGCATAAGTATAATATAAGACATAGTACATAAATCAAATAAGTGTACAAGAGAGGTACCCGAAGCATTTTCTCCACTCGCGTCCAGATGGGTATCACCTCCATCGCCAGAAGACCCTTTGGGATCTGCAATGGGGCTTTCGGCGTCTATGGCTGAACCTTCGACATCCGTGACAAAGTCTTCGGGGTCCAAAGTAGAGCTACTACGAGACGCAATGGACCCTGCGGGGGCCACAGTGAGGGGTCAGTTTATGACATCCCCCTCTCTGATGCCCTCCTCGTCATCACCCCCGAAGTCAGAATCAAAGAGCCTATCACACACATCGTCCGTTGTGCGAGCACCCATACCAGTAGGAGTCAAGGACGTAAGAGGCACCATGGCGATGGCAGGCCAGCTGCGAGGTATGGGAGCCGAAGAGGTTGGTGTCGCATCCCCATCGCCAGTTACATTCAAAGGCAGGCCGCTAGAGCTATCACCATGTCCTTCGATGACAAGCATAATTTGTCGCTTCTTCGATCTTGGCTTATTGCATGATAGAACCACATCGGGGGGCCCTTCGCGTGACCACGAGAGGCGCAGTTCGAGGCCCATAGCACAAAGATGCACTTTCCATGATGCGTTTCAAACTTCCACCCGCTACCTTCAACATCAATTCTTTGTGCTTGCCCTGAGTTTACGACCCAAGGAGAGCCTCTGCCTCTGCCACGATATCCTCAATGCTCTGTACGATAAAAGGTAGGTAACCACAACATCCATAGAAAAGAAGGGGGATATTGAACGCATGAGGATACTTACTAGGTGCCCCTTCGAGACGTATTTTAAAGATCTAAAGTTTGGTCGAAGATTCCTTGGGTGCTACTTCAAACTTCCAGCTGAAGGAGAGCAAACTAACCCTAGCTGCACAATACTCTTCAACAAGGTCGCGAAAGCCAAGATGCTTCACAACAAGTGTGACGGCCTTGAGCTTCATGTCGATCTCAGTACTCATCTCCATAGAGGGCCTCCTTTGAAATAATATCTCCTTTTTTTCCGATGCAAGACAAACATGACGTAGGGTTATTATCCTCATGGAGGCTCCAATATGTATAAAAATCACTGTGTGTTTCCCTTGTGATTCGTCTACTCAAAGCATCCCCCTATTCTTTAACAAGTTCAATAGATCAGCGATTTACCAATCGTCGACAGGTGGCATCGTCCGTGGGGATCATGACAAAAGGCGTTGAAAAGTATACACATGGCATACCGTCGACATCGCCTAAAGCTTCGCTGAAAATTAGTTTTTCAGATAAGGGGTTCTACGATAACTTTACCGCCCTTCCCAACAAACCGGTGATCAATCAGGTAGATTTTAGCGGCGAACTTTCTAGTGACAATTCAAGCAACGAGGTAAGTCAATTTATAGATAAATGTGCCAAAGATTATGGTATCGAGTTCAAACCACTTGGTTGCCAAGACAACTATGGATGTCTGATTCATAGTAAGTCAGGATCAATCCCCGCATTCTCTACCAACATGGATTGTCAATATTCCAATCTAGAGCAATATGATGAAACATCTATGATGGATCTAGACACCTCCTCCAACGGAGGTTACCCCTAAGAAGTTTTCGCTATCGGAAACGAGGGAGATGATCTGGCTCATCATGACAACGACCCTGCAAATGCTCAGGGTACTCTGGCCACAGCGGCTAGCATGAGTTTGTCCGACACTTCATCAGCACCTAGAATACTATCCCAAGATTAGTGACCATGACATTATCGAGGCATTCACTCAAGGGGTTAAGAGTCGGTGTTGCACTGAAGATATCGCCCAAAAGGAGTCTGAGACGGTTAAGGAGCTCATGCAGATTGTTGATAAGTCTATCGGGGCCGAGGATGCATTCCTTTACATCAAGGAAAAGACTCAGGGCTCAAGCGTCCTCAACCCGGTACGAAGTTTATAGCAGATTTGTCTGATGTTAGTCCTGACTAGCGCTTTGATCATTCTTGGTGCAGAAGCTTTACACCAGGTTCTAGTGAATGTGACGGGAAGCCGTGGGGCGACTTCCATAAAACCAACAACCATAACATCTTCGAATGCCACCTCTGAAAAAAGTTGGTCAAGGCGGAAGTCAAAAAAGCGGCCAAGCGAAAGAAGGTCTAGGTCGCGACCCAAAGCTGGGGCTCCGACTCGGATGATAGCAGGGATGACATGGACACGATGTCTTTCTAGCCAGGCGAGAGTACGATGGACCACATGTTCAGTGGTTCTACGTCCTACGAGTCCAAGCGGTAGTACAAGACAGTGGGTAGATAAGTCCTAGCTGCTATTCCAAAGGGTCATCAAGCCGTGAAGTGGTCAGACACAGAAATCTCTTTCAGCCAAGAAAACTGCTCTGATAATTTCGTACGGCTAGGCTGCTTTCTGATAGTGGTCGAGCCTACGATAAACAATTGCAGGGTAACCCGAGTCCTTATCGATGGTGGAAGTTCCTTAAATATTCTATTCGCTAGTGCACTCAGAGGGATGCAAATCTCATGGTCTGCAATCAAACCAATTACTTAAGCCTTCCATGGTATAGTACTTGGATCTTCAGTCACTCATTGGCCAGATATCACTACCCGTTACCTTTGGGAAGCCCAGCAATTTCCGAATAGAAAAAATCCTATTTGATGTGGTCGATTTCGAGACGACATATAATGCCATCTTAGAAAGATCTACTCTTGCCAAATTCATAGCAGTCACGCACTACGCTTACCAGTGCATGAAGTTCCCAGGACCCAATAAAGCAATCACCATCCAAGGTTGCACAAAAATAGGCTTACGCTATGACAAACGAAGTTTAGATATGGCCACATAACATCAACCCGACAATGAGACGAAGGACTCCAGGTCAAAGTCCATTGTGAATTCTCACGACAAAGTCAAATCACTTCCTTTGGATCCAACAGAGCTATCCAAGACCGTCTGGATCAGTTCTAAACTGATTCCAAATAGGAACTTGCGCTCATCACTTTCCTCCGGGAAAACGCTAACATGTTTGCTTGGCAACCATCAGACATGCCCAGTATCCTCAGGGAAGTGATTGAGAATAAATTAGCTATCTGAACCGATGGAAAGCCAGTTAAATAGAAACTCCAATGGTTCGCACCTGATTGAAAAGAAGCTATTAAAGAGGAAATTGAAAGGCTCTCTAAGGCAAGCTTTATTTGAGAAGTGGATCACCTCAGGTGGTTTGCAAAGCTTGTTATGATAAAAAAAATCAAACGCTAAATAGCGAATGTGTGTCGATTTCATGGACCTAAGCAAAGCCTGCCCTAAGGACACTTTTCATCTACCACGAATAGATCAGATAGTTGATTGTGACTATCTAAGCCTTCTTGATGCTTATTCTGGTTATCACCAGATTAGCATGAATACAAAAGATGAGGAGAAAAGCTCCTTTATTACCCTGATTGCACCTCCTTTATTACCCTATTTGGGGTCTACTGCTATATTAAAATGCCCTTCGGATTGAAAAATGATGGTGCCACATACCAATGAGAAATGCAAATAACACTACATGATTAGATCGGTCGAAACGTAAAGGCCTACGTCGATGATCTCGTTGTCAAAACCAAAAAGAAGGAAATTTTCATCTCTGATCAATGCACGTTGGGAGTTGATACAGGGAAATTGCTCGGATATCTAGTGTCTTACTGGGGAATAGAAGTCAATCTCAAAAAGGTCAAAGCTATCAAAGAGAAGCAACCACCCAAGTCGGTGCGAGAAGTTCAAAGAGTAACCAGATGCATGGCAGCCCTTAGTCGATTTATTTCTCAACTCGGAGATCGAGGACTTCCCTTCTTCAAGTTGTTAAGACAACATGACAAGTTTGAGTTGTCAAAAGAAGAAGATGAGGCATTAAACAATTTAAAGAGGTATCTTTCTTCTCGCATTTGTTAGTCGCTCCCAATCCTAATAAAGATTTACTCTTATACATCATGGCCAGACCATGAGCTGTAACATGGGTATTAGAGATGGAAAGGGAAGTGCAAGAGAAGTGAGAGAAGAGCTAGCGACTGGTGTACTACATCACTAAAGTACTCCACAGTCATAAAGAATGCTATCCGCACGTACAAAATTCTTATATGCGGTAATGATGGCTTCTCATAAGTTATGACATTACTTCTAAGCTCATAAGATCACCATACCATCAATATTCCCATTAGGCGTGATCCAACACAACAAATATGCAATCGGCCAAATTGCCAAGTGGTCAATTAAACTTGGAGAATTCGATGTCCATTTTGTGCCTCAAAGAACAATCAAGTCACAAGCACTTGCTGACTTCGTCGCCGAATGGACAGAACCAGATCAACCCCAGGATGACTGCAACAATCTATTGGATTTATGGACTTTATTCTTTGACAGATCACTCATGCTTCAAGGCACGGGGGTTGGGATTATATTGATTTCTCCAACAGGAGAAAGCCTGCAATACATCTCTTAGATCGATTTTTCGGCTACAAATAATGTAGCCGAATATGAGGGTATGCTCGTCGAACTCTAAGTAGCTTCTATTCTTAGCATCCGCTGCCTGCTTGTGAAAGGGGATTCACAGTTTGTGGTGAAGCAAGTTAGCAAGGAGTATCAAACTTCAGATAAAACCATGACAGACTACCTAGTAGAGGTGAGGATGCTGGAAAAGAAATTTGTCGAACTCGATGTTAAGTATATCCTAATTAAGGAAGGATAATTGTCTTGCTAATAGTCTTGCCCGCACGACTTCCTCATAGTTTCCAGGACAACCCGGGATTTTCATATAGAAACTCTCGAAGCCGTCTGTGAAATCATCCTAAAACGTAACCAAAGGAGTGGTGGTCTATGAGACTTATAACCAGTTTGAGGTCTTGCCAGTGCTTGATGCCCTAAAGGGAGTCGCAGGGGAACTCGTGGCTTAGCTCCAAAGCGAAGTTTCATGGATGACTACAATCCACAAGTACTTTCAAGATCAAGTTGTTCCTGAGCAGGAAGCACTAATCGAGCAATTTTCTCGTCGATCCAAGATGTATACCTTGGTGGATGGCGTTCTTTATCGAAAAGGCACTTACAGAGTACTCATAAAATGCATCTCTCAGAAGTAGGGTAGAGAACTACTCGATAAAATCCATGAAGGGGGTGTGTGAAGCTCACGCTTCCTTCTGAACCTGGTCAAAAAGGCTTTTAGACAAGGTTTCTATTGGCCTATGGCTCTCTATGATGCAAGCGAGTTGGTAAAAAAAAAATATGCAAGCTGTCAATTTCACGGCAGAAGAGTACATCAACCCACTCAAGCCTTATAAACGATCCCTTTCTTGTGGCTATTCACAAGGGCTGGATATTCTGGGGCCCTTTCCAGTAGCACCTGGAGGCTTAAGTTCCTATTCGTTGCAATTGACACCTTTATCAAGTGGATTGAAGTGGAGCCAGTTGGAAAAATCACATCTGCGACTGCCAAGAAATTTATCATGAAAAACGTCATGACAAGATTTGGCGTCATGAGTAGAATCAACATCGACAATGGCACTCAATTATCCAACACGACGTTCATCGATTATTGCAAACAACTCGGCACTACAGTCTACTTTGCGTCAGTAGCACACCCATAAAGCAATGGATAGGTCGAGCATGCAAATGGCCGAGTACTTCAGGGAATCAAAACCCGCATCTTCAGGGCCTGTTTGTTTGAGCTTCTGCTTTTGAGATTTTCTGAAAAGCTGTGCTTTTGGCTTGTCTGAAAAACTGCTTTTGGAAATAGGCTGTTGGCTTTTAGAACAAATTTTTGGCTTCTCAGCACATAGCTTCTCAGAAAAGTGTATCTCAGCGAGCTTCTTAGCTTTAGTTTATTTTCCTCAGAAGTAGGCTTCTGGCTTCTCCAGAAACCATTTCTCCAGAATCCTGTTTGTTCTGACTTCTGGCTTCTGGCTTCTGCGAGTAGCAGAAGCAGAACCAAAAGCAAGAAACAAACAGGGCCTCAATCACTTATCCACCTACGCTAAAGCCTGAGCTTCTGAGTTAACTAATGTACCCTAGGCACTTCGAATAACGTCTAGTAGGGTGATGGGTGAAATGCCTTTCTTCGTTATCTATGGGGCTAAAGCAATGTTGCCCAACGAACTAAAGATCAAGTCTCCTTGAGTCGAGTTATATGCTGATAAGGATGAAGTCCCAAGAAGAAAAGATTACCTCAATGCTCTTGAAGAAAAAAGGACACAAGTGTTGATAAGATCAGCACGGTACCAACAAGCTCTTTGATGCTACCACAACCAGAACATATGTAAAAGATCTTCAAACCCAGTGATCTGGCTCTATATTTTGTACAAAGCCAAAAAAAATAGCAATAAGCTATCTCCGAAGTGGGAAGGTCGTTATAGGGTGGTTGAATCCAATCGACTAGGGTCGTATAGGATAGCTATGGAAGATGGTCAGGTTCTTAAAAACTCTTGGAATATCGACCAACTTCATAAGTTATATGTGTAAATACTTAGAAAACATTTGGTAATATTGATATCATATTATTGATATATACCTTTTCGCCTATCTTTGAACGAATACCTTTAAAAACTGAGATAAGTTGCAATTCAGGAACTTATACCCACACACACACTCGATTTTTTGCACTGCCCATCCGGAAATCATTTCCCAATAGCCAGTCGGGGGCTTCATACATATTAGGAGTACAAAACTTGTCATACAAATCTTTTTCTTATTGAGAAGGGAATAATTTTTCTTTTAGGGATTACAGAGGACGTTATTGCCGAAAACTCAAATGTTTCCCACTTGGAATCGAGTCTAAGGTTGTCGCGGGTAGGCCTGAAAATGGTTCGGATATTTTTCGCTCCAGATCTGAAAAATAGATATGGATTGTCTTATCCGGATACGGATACGGATATTTTCGGATCGGATATAGATACGTATATTTCTTATTCTAATAAGGATATGGAAACAAAAGCGCTTTTTGAGACGAATACGGATACGAAAACAGATAATATTCGGATAATATTGTTGAAGATTAGTTCTCGATAATATGTCCGTAAAATAACTAGGTACCTTCAAGTGCAGGGATTATTCACGACACGTGACACACAATGTATACAAGTTAGGGCCTCCGATTGGAGTAATACCCTACGTCCTGTGTGAAAGGACAATGATGTCGCCTAGAGGGGGGTGAATAGGCGTTTTACAAAAATTCGTCCCCTTTTACAGTTGGTCTAAACTTGCAGCGGAATATAAACTAACGGGTTTTTCACAAGTGAGAAACCTAAATATGCTAGGCTCAACTAGTGCACAATCACCCTAAATAAGTGTGAAAATTACAATCCTAAGGTGACAAAAATTATTCAATTCTAGCAAGAGATGCAATAAAACTTAAATTGAAAAAGGCTAAAACACTGTTCATATACCTGAAATTACTGTTTATCCGGAGTATCCGGTGTAGTCCGGATACTCTAGTGTGTACAGGTCTGGAAACTCCGGTAAAGTCCGAATTCTTCGGTTTCTGTACAGAACAGAGCTCGAAACTGAATAAAAAGGATGGGTAGAGAGTTCTAGCTCAAACCAAGTGATGTCGTGTGTTCCTGGAGATGATTCCAAGTAGATCCATGGAGAACCTACACTCAAATACACATAAACAAGTAGATCGAGCAATATGCACAAAGATTTGAGCAAGAATTCAAAAATAGAGGAACAAAGAGGAGACACAAAATTTGTTTCCCGAAGTTCGGATTCACCACCGTAAATCCTACGTCTCCGTTGAGGAAGCTCCAACGAGCCGGGTCTCTTTCAACCGCTTTCCTCGATCCACAAGCTTTATCTCTTCTCTTTCGGAGGCGAGATCGACCTTCACAAACTTTCCCGTAGCTCACCACACGTGCGGGAGCTCACCGGCGACACCTAGCCGGCTAGGAGGCTTCACCTCCAAGAGTAACAAACGCTTCGAGAACTTCTTGTCAAAAACTCAAGTGCTCAAGATTGGATTTGGCTCACTTGCACTGAATCTTCCAATCTCTCAACCCAACTAATTTTTCTTCTCAAATCACACACTAGAATGGAGTGGGAGGGAGTCCTTTTGGCTCTAAAAAGTGTTTCTTTCGTGCCCTTGCAGCAGCCCCAAAGGAGGGGGTGAGTGGGGTATAAATAGCCCACTTCAAACAACTAGCCATTACTGTTCTGACACACATACACCGGAGTATCCGGTGAACACCGGAGTATCCGGTCCTAATTCCAAAAACGACGTCAAAACGGTCACAGAACGTGTCAGAACTAGCCGTTACGCTCTTTTCTGGACTTTTACCGGAGTATCCGGCCTACACCGGAGTCCCCGGTCGGCACTTAACACAGAAAACAGCCCCAAAGACTTCCCGGAGTCTCCAGCCACTCCAGGTACCAGAGTATCCGGACTTCACCGGAGTCTCCGGCCTTTCCAGGTACTGGAGAATCCGGCCTACACTGGAGTCTCCGGCCACAGCACAGCTGACCTCCGAAAAACGGCGATAACTTTTGATCCCGGAGTCCGATTTCGACGATTTTGGACTCTATGGAAAGCTTATTCAGAGGGCTACACATCCCAACTGAATTTATGACCTAAAACATATATGATCAAATTAGGAACACTCCAAAACCCATTTTGGACACTTCCGCACTTTCCGCTCCGGACTCTTAACAACAAACTCTCACTTTGGGTTTGGTTGGGAACTCTTGAGCACTGAGACGTGACAATTAGCTCACGTTGCATCCCTCTTAATAGTGTGGCATACCTAGACTCAATTTCAAAGATAAAACACATTTGAACCAATTTGAGCCTTTTGAATACTTTCAAGTACCGCTTCTTTCTTTCAAACCTTGAGGGTTGCCAACTTCCATATATTCTTCACTTGATTCTTCATATGATTGATGTGAATCATCCATAGCTTCCCATGACCTTGCACGGTCCATCGGTGCAAAGCCTTCACTCGCTCTTCACCACCGTCTTGGTCCTTCGGCGCCAAGCCATTTGCTTGCCCTTCACCACGGATGGTCCATCGCAGTCGAGTCTTGCTTGCCCTTCACCGTCTTGCTATAGAAAACCACTTTGAATTCAACATCTTCAAGGAATTCATTTTATCAAATATGGAGTCCACTCTTGTTCTTCACTCTTGGCATATATGATTTCAATTCAACTTATGCCTTCTTATGCATCCTAACCCCAACTCACTCTCAAGCATAAAGCACATGGGTTAGTCCATAAAACCTAAATGACAGCATTTATACCTTAAGTTACTTGATCTCCACAAGTAACTTGTTAGACTTCATGCATATTGTCAATCTTCATATAGAACCTAACCCCACTCATTCTTAAACACATAGCACACGGGTTAGTCCATAAAACTCTATTAAAAGTCATACCTTTAGTTACTTGATCTCCACAAGTAACTTAGCCTTCAAGCTTATTACTAATCTTATTGAGCTTCTTCTTCTTCTTATGAGCATCACTAAACTCTCAATGACTTTTGATGCAATTCTTTGAACTCATGGCATTTCTTAAAGAATCCATGCTTCATCATTTATGCATCTTCTATGGAATAACCTAATAGCAATTCTCAATATGATTGTTAGTCCATAGGCATTATCATCACTTACCCGAGCATCACCTAGAGCTCATTCATCTCGATGCATTTTCAATCTCCCCATTTACCTAGAGCTCATGCATATCTCTCATCCATGCATCACCTATGGAACAACCTACTAACAAACTCAACACCATTGTTAGTCCATAGGTATTATCATTAATTACCAAAACCACACATAGGGGCTAGATGCACTTTCACTGTGGGGGTGTTGTTGCCGTATATTGATGATCTCGAGTACAAACAATGTGGCTAAGACTATTACAAGGAGTTAATCGGATCTAATCTAACCTAGAGCTAAAGATATCGATTAGCTCCTCTGCTAGGGTCTTGATGCTTGCCTCTCTCTTTTCGTCATCTTTTCTGTTGTCCACTTCCTCTCCCAGCCTTTTCACCTTATATAGGGGTGAGATACCAACTACTATCCAGCCGTAGTCGATAGTGTGTTGTCTTCCTTGATGTCCAAGTAGATAGATCTGTTTAGAGTACTGATCGTATCAAGTTGGGTAACCAATCTAAACCTTCCTAGTATGTACTTCCTTGATTCTGGGTGTGTCAGGTACTGCTGATTCAGTTCCGTGATATCTGGAGCTACCTAATATGTGTTATACATACCCTGTCTGTGTATGATATACTCCTTATGTGCATATACCCTATAGTTATATATTCAATAAATATCCAAATAAGGATACGTATAATATCAGATTCACCCGACCCATTGAAGAACAAACCCATCACCATTGCCAACAGGGCAAGAGCCCACCACGGCCCTAACTACTTAGACTACATTATTATTTTTGTTGTTTTTATATGCATAATTTATTTCCCTTATGTGTGATGTTATACTACATTGTTATTTTATTATTTTTATACGCACAATTCAAGGGGTCTTAATAACTTGACAAATATCTAGAACCGTATTTGTATTCGAATCATATTCACACAATATTTGTTTCCGTTACTATCCATATCCGCGATTTCTATATTCGTTTTTGTTTCCAATTAAAAATAAGGATAAGGATATGGAATGACCATTATCCATCCGTATTCGATCTGTTTTCATCCCTAGTCACGGCAAACATCTCGATAACAAATTTCGCAAATCTCAAAACTATCCGAAAGAGATGTCAAACACTTGTTAAAACCTCCTTGTATTCAAAAGAAGGATTACTGTCATACACATGTACTCTAGTAGAAGTATAAATCTTCCATTTAACAAGATTTTTTTTGGTCTTTTACAGATAAAACTAATGGAGAGATGACTACAAAAAGTCCTAAAAGAGCTACCCAACGAAGAGGAAGGAGAGACTGCTTTAACATACCCAATGAGAGGTTAAGGTTAGTGACGCCCTAACTCTCAGCTGAACTTGCCAGTGTCGCAGTCCGAGATCATTGACATCCCCGATGACAATGATTTGGAATCCCCACCGTGGGTTGCTACTCTACGACCATGGTTTTGGTGAGGGATTTTCTACTAATCACCATCGTCGGAGTCGCTACCCTTGTTCCTCCCTCCGTCCATCCTCACCAGAATAACACGAGGAAGGAGAAGATGAAGCCGCGAGTGTCTTGCCGTTTTTAACGGAGAAGCCGTCAAGCGCCTCGTTCTTCTCCACCATAGTGCTATATATTTTGCCTTCAAATTCCCCCCAGGCGAGCTAATAAACATATTATTCTTCATCATAACCATAGGCAATCCATGCTTTGTGACATATTGAATGGTGATAAAAGAATGCGAAGCTCCAGAATCAAACAAAACATATGCAGGTCAGGAGTTAACGAGGAACATACCGTACACCACATCTTGAGCATCAATAGCCTCTTCTACTGTGACATGGTTGACCTTCCCATGCACATAGTTCTGTTGTCCACAATTATTCTGGCTGGGGTTCTGACTTCCATTGCGTGACTGGGCTGGGGTTGGAGTTGTCCTTGGTGTGTTGTTGGTTCGGGCCAGATCTTGCGTCTTCTTAGGGTATTTATTCACATAGTGCCCTTCTTCTCCACAATAGAAACATCCTTTGTTCGGGCCTGGAGTTGCTGGGCTGCTCTTGATTTGAGGTGTGGCCGGTGGGGTCGATCGGGGCGTCTGGTAGTTGGAGCGCTGAACGGAGTTTTGTGTCTGAGTCCGATACTGAACGATGGAACGAAACATGGGGCCTTGCGGAGACATCTGGGTAGCTCCACGGGATCGTGTGTTGCTTCCTTGTCCTTGGAATGACATCTTCCTCTTCTTCTCTTCCAGCTGGCGGCGCTTGTGCTCAACCATTAGGGCTTTGTTTACCAATGCTTGGAAATTGGAAAACTCCTGGGGTAGCAAAGCATATTCTATGGCGTCATTCAGGCCTTCCAGGAAATGTTCCTGTTTCTTCTCCTCCGTGTCCACTTCATTTGGTGCGTATCTGGATAACTGAGTAAACTTGGTCAGGTACTCCCTCACAATCATGGGTCCTTGCTTCAAACTCATGAACTCCTTCTTTTTCAGACGTACATCTCCAGAGGAAAGATGATGGGTGCGGAAACTAGCTTTAAACTCCATCCATGTGAAAGATGCAGGGTTTTCATGTGCTACGCAGTAGACTTCCCACCAATCTAGGGCTTGACCAGTGAGTTGATGTGAGGCGTAGAGAACCATCTCCCTATCATTACACTGTGCAACGTGTAGCTTCCTATCTGTATCCTTCAGCCAATCATCTGCATCCATTGGTTCCACTGCATGACTGAAGACTAGGGGTTGAGTTCGTTTGAATTCTCCAAGCCTTGATGGTTGATGTGGTTGAGGAACATGGTTTGGTTGTTGTTGTTGCATATGCACCATTGTTTGAGCTAAAGCTTGCAAGATTTGAGTTTGCATAGCCATCTGCTGCTCCAAGGTTGATGGAGGGAGCGGGGATGGATTCTGGTTGTTGTTGTTCTCCTCTTGAGTGTTAATGCTCCTCCTTGTGTTAACCATCTGGTTAGGGTTGAAGAAAAGAACAGAAGTAGATGAGCAAGTCTGGAGAAGTTTAACTAAAGGAACCCATCTATATTATATTATATAGAAATAAAGATGCGTCTGTGGACAAAGTGCCAAAGCATCCCACAGCTCGCATCAGCACTCAAGCAAAAACTCCAACTTGCACACTTAGCACCATAACAAAGCTCACACTAACATTAATATTACCCTTAACGATTACATCGATGCTAGGTTCTAATAAGGAAAAGACTACTATGGAAAGACTACACTACTGGGACTCCTCTCTAGTGTGGGACCCTGAGGGGGAGGAATCAACTGATCCATCCTCAGAGGTAGCGGGGGTGTTGAAGCAGATCCTCTTGCGCGGGGGTGAGTGGATAGACAAGTCTTCTTCGTCATCTTCAAATTCCTCTTGATTTGCATCTTGTTCATCCTCAAGGGAAGCGGAGACGAAGGCAAGGTGCTGGTGAACTTCTCCCAACTCCCATAAAGCACAGTTGAGCTCGTCCTCCAAGGCCATGGTAAGGGCAACTTGCTCTCGTAGCTTGGGGTTTTCTCCAAAGGTGCTCTTCACGAACGGTTCGTCACTTCCCCGAGTTCTGCGGGGACAATAAGCATACGGAGAATTGTCCATCTTGTTGTTGTATTGATCACGAACACGGGATATGGCTTGACGAGCCGCATCTCGAACTCCAGCGGTGAAGGTTGCTCTCGGGACCATTGCTGAGTGAATGCCCACCACTCTTCGAACTTCCATACCCTCGTCTTGACTTCGTTCGTAGTCATAAATAGTGACTTCAACCTTCCATTCCACATATCCAGGGTATAGTTTCTTTACTCCCCTGTAGACTGGCTTCCGAGTATGTCCAAGTCCAGAAAGTATCCCCCAAATAAGACGCGAAAGATGTCCAGCATGAAGACCATCACTCTCATAAACATCAGGAACGGGATCCATATTCCGGAAGGTGGGGTCATCAATCTCCTCTTCAGTTGGCACACGTGGTAGAATAGGTGGACGTCCTCCGGTTAACTTGCGGGCAGTAAGTAGCTGGCGAACCATCTAAAAAGGAAGAGATGGGATGTAAGAAATAGTCTTATGGATAGCAAGAGACAAGTTTGAGATCTATAGAAAGGCTTGGATGGGTTTAGACGACTAGGAAATTCCTTAGGATGACCATGCTAACTAGGCTTGCGATCCTACAGTCAGTATGACTCTGATACCACCTCTGTCACACCCGGTTTTAACGATCAAAACCAAGTGCGGCTTATGTGTGCCCAGGAAGTTTAACACACAAAAGTAATACTTTATTTATTTAAACATTCACCTCTTACAATAAAAAGACTTTACCTAAGCAATCTCAAAATTTAACCTAAATGACATCATCTAAACGAGGGCAGCGGAACGAAAGCATTGGCGACCAAAACTCCACAGGCACTGACTGGAAGATACGCTCCTTAGAACACCAGGTCGTCGTCTTGGAAATCCTCAAAGTCTTCCACTGAGCAGCATATATTTTTGGTAGGAGAAAGCAAAGGTGAGCACATAATGTACTCAGCAAGTGTGGGAAAATAATGACATGCAGGCTTATATCAAGAGTAGGATGACACAAGGTATTATTTGCGCAAATGCGAGTAATGAAAACATATTTGGACTCAAAAGCATTAGACATGTATTAAATGAATGTAACCCAGCAATCCATCATCTAGCATACAAGGTTCTCCACCCTGCATACCACAACCGTCTAGTACTCCCCGTACTAAGACTAAACCACAACATCTAGTACTCCCTGTACCAGAATCAAAACCAAACCACCATCTAATCATGTGAGGATCCAAGTCTCTCATATCCGTGAGCACGGCTGTTATAACAGTTTTACACTCTGCAGAGGTTGTCCAACTTTACCCACGAGTCAGTGAATTCCATGTTGCCGTGTTTGCAAGACACTTAACACACGCCAGTGGTGTGCCGCCAAGAATCACTGTATGACACTTTCCACTGACCGGAGACTAATCCAGTGCATGTCTGCCCACTAGGTTTCACCACCAGGCTTTACGCAAGCAAAGCTCCTACCCAGAAGCCCTCTTTTGTGCTGACCCAACGCACACTGGACAGACTTTAATCAGTATATCACACTTTACCCATATCAGCCTCGTGGTTGGTACGTTACTTCTTGGGTTGTCGCTCCACGAACCGGTCCTTACTTAGGTTACTTGAGCAAACACAAAACCAATATCATAACCATGACAACCATCACCAACATCCCTATGCTCAAGACCTAAGGTTCCATGTTGCTAAAACATTATCATATTAACCATCATTACTGCATATGCTCATTAGTCAAAATTATGACACTTCCCAATATCTCAAAAGCAAGGCTAAGAAATCTACCCACAAAGGACATCTAACCATATACCATCTAGGTTCCAAAGGATGATAAGGGAAAATCTAGGGAAAACCCTAACATAGGTGACTACCCATCATATTGAAAGACATTGCATGCAGTTTTGTAAAACAAAACATTTAAAAATGTAGGTTCAATATGATCAAGGACAGTTGCCTTCTCCTTGCTGCTGCTTAGTGTATTCTTGCTCCTGGTCTTGATGTTCTTCAAATTGATCCGGGACGCTATCGGCTAATCGCACAATTACCGGCAAACAAACAAACAAGATATACTAAGAACAGAGCACAAAACAAAAGAACAACAAGATAAAAACTGGCTAAAAAGAAAGAGCACTGAAAAACGAATCCATCGACGCAAGAATCGCTTAAATCGGAGTTACGATGGAAAAATTAGGGCTAAAACAAGTCTAGGGTTAAATCTGGAAAAAAGAAAAGAACTTAAATTGAATTATCGGAAAGTCCAGGGACCTTTTTGTAAAAACAGAGGGACCAAAAAGTAATTATGAAAAAGTATAGGGACCTAACTGTAAAAAGATAGGGCTCTTTTATTATTTCAGAAAAGTTCAGGGGCTAAATTGCAAAATTACCAATTAAAGGAATTAACAGATTTATTTTTATACTGAAAAAGGTTTGAATTACTGACTGGGTAGCTCAGGCTGACGTGGCATGGTGACAAGGGTGACACATCAGCTGAAAGGCTGAGGTGGCGGCTGAGGTGGATGGGTGACATGGCATGACTGATGACTGTGTTAAGTGGCCACACGTGGCAGCTACTGATTGGTTGACCGAAGGGGTACGATTAGATCTAATCTGGGCCGATGAGGTTAGATCCAACGGCTGAGCTCAAAGGGGATGGTCGGCGGAGAGGTTCTCGGCGGAGCCGAGCTCGGGCACGGCGGCGACTCACTGGCCGGTCTCGGATCACGACGACAAGCGGCGGAAAAGCATCAGGAGGGAACGACGATCTCGTTTTGGGGCTTACCGAAGGCTGTGCGGCACAGGAAGGTGGTCGGCGACGGAAGGGGGCGGCGGCGGCTTCGGGAACTCGTCGGAGAAGACTCTCCGGCGGCGCAGAGATCAAATCGACGATGGGAAAAGCTTATGTGGTGGCAGGCACTCGCAATGGTGGGCTCGGATAGCACTGCAAGGCTCTGGAACGGCGTGGCGGCGAGCTCGGTCGAAGCGGCGGCGAGGGCAGCGCGGCGAGCTCTGAACTTGGCGTCTAAGGCTCGGGTTTTGGCGAATTCTGTTTGAGATGCGTTCGGGGAGGGAGGCTCTACTTATATAGGAAGCTCGGGGTGTCCAGGGCGACGGCGCAACGCGTTTGACTTGGACACGGCGGCGGAGGACCAAATCCGAGCTCGGTTTCCCCGTTTAAACGCGGAATCCTTAGAGATATGGTAGGTTAGAGATAGAGGGGATCCCGGGGGTTTGATTTGGCATCTCTCTAGAAGCTCTCAGGTTCGGTTTGGCCTCGGATTCGAACGAAAATCGGCGGCTGGCGCGTTCCCGTCTCTGAGTCGGAGTCCGACTGAGGAGGAAGAAGGTCCTGACATGCGGGAACCGCATGTCAGCGACTCGGGTGTGGGCTGCTTGGCGCGGTGTCTTCGGCGTGTGGGCTGGCGCGCGCACGACTGGGCTGAGGCTGGGTTGAGGCCCAGGTGGGAGAGGAAAGCCGGGGCGGCTGGGCCGAGGCCGAGGAGTTGGGCCGAAAAGGAGAAAGACAGCCTGTGAGAGGTTTTAATCTTTTCCTTTTTCCTATGAATTCAAAATCCAAATTCAAATTCAAAAACCAGGCAAAAACTCTTCAAATAAATTCATCAAAAATTCAAATAAAATACCACTTTCCTAATTCAGCATGAATGCAAAATATTCACTTATATCCTATGTCATTTTCTTTTTCTTTCATATAAAATAGGGTTTTCTCTCTTTTAAAATAAAATATTTAAATTCATTTGAATTTTAACAAATATTGAGAAAAATTTGGAATTAGAAAAATTAGTGTGTTACAGCAAGCATCATGGTGGCAAGTCGGTAGCATAGACTGTTGGACATCAGAGCCAATGGAGGAGCTATGGTCATGGATATGGCCCAAAGGGGAAGAAGCTTCGCGGATCATTCCAACGGGAGTGTAGCGAAAATGGCCCTATTAGGCTATACTTGTGATTTTGGTGATTAATGATAACATAGTTATTGGGACTAACGTGTTTGTCAAGAATATATGTTAGAAGGTCTCATGGATGCAATATATGAAGAAGCCACCGCAGCTGGGACAAAGTTTGGTTGAATTGGAGAAATCCCACGAGATTTTTTCTCACCGGATAGTCCGGTGTACTGAAGGCATTACTTACCAGAGTATTTTCAGCAGAGGAGAAAGACCTCACTAGATGATCTAGTGTTAGGCACTGAGCATCACTGGAGTGTTTTGCTTTCGAGCAGAAGAAGAGCAACACACCGGAAGGTCCAACGCTTGTGTCAAACACACCGGACTATTTCTTGCAGAGGCGTTTCGAGAGTTGAAGAGTGAAGATCAAGGCATCACATGGTCCGGTGATCAAATTTGTGTGCACTGGAGACTCACACTGAAGCATTTAATAGAGTGTGTGAAAAATCCTGAGAAGATGAAACTATACACACCGGAAGGTTCAGTGATCAGAAGATCAATACACTGAACAATTGAACAGTGAAGAAGTTGGCTTGGTCAGGTTCAAGTATACACATTGGATAGTCTGGTGATGAAAATGAAGTATACACCAGGCAATCTGGTGTTGAGAAGAAATTTGAGTGGAGTTTCAACGGGTAGTATTAACTGATGTACACACCGGATTGCCCGATGCTTGTACTATTATTATCACCGGATCATCTAGTGTTCACAATAAAATTGAGTCGTTGGAGCAATGGCTAGTTGGCAAGTTTAGGGCTATAAATACTCACCCACTCGTCCATTTGAAGGTACTGGAGTCCAGAGAAACCCATATACACTTGAGAAGACATCCAAGCCATCAAAATGTTAAAAGTGCTCATCCAAGGTAATTAAGCACACAATTAGAGAGTGATTAGTGCTTATAAGCCTAGAGAGAAGTGTTGCTAGGCATTGCAACCTAGAGAGTGGATCAAGGAGTGATCCAATCGTGTACCGAGAGGTACGCTTGCGTCTTGAAGTCTTTGTGACTCGCCGTTAACTTGTTGACGCTCCGACTTGGTGTGGAGCGGCGGTAAGAAGATTATGTGGGGACACGGAGGCCCTTATCTTTGTGACTAAAGCTCTGAAGTGAAGGCAGCGTACAAGTGACTGGAAGAGAGGTTAGTGGTGAAACCTCGCCTTGGTGGCATAGTGGCTCATCGTGCTTGAAGCCTTGTCTTGGTGACTTAGTAGCTCAAGAGTCGTGACCGAAAGAGACTTGGCGATCATGAGCATATCCTTTGTGGAGCTCCAATGTGGACTAGTGGTGGCTCGTGGGCCACCGATATGACGGGATAAAAATCTCTTGTGCCAAGTTTATCTCTCTACCATATTTACGTTTTCGCATTTACATATTTGCAATTTACCTTGCTAGAGTAGGTTACAATCCTCTTCAACATAGAGTAGACACACTAGATAAACCTATAGCACATTTAGATAGAAATTAAGATAGGTTTATCTTGTGAAGTTTTTGGAGCCATTAGTTTCTATGTATCCTAATTCAACCCCCCCCCCCCTCTTAGGATGTCATCGTTCCTCACAGGGAGGTCACGTAATCCTCTCCAAAGTGCCACGCCTGGGGCTATGTCACCAGATAGTGTCCAGTAGATGTCACTTCCGGAGGCACCATATAGCTTCCAAGGCAACAATAGGGAATGGAAGCTCCCCGGTTGTGAAAACTAGATGGCAACCCCAGAGCTCCATAACAAGATCATATTACAGAGCTGGGATGACACATGGTACATCCTAGCAGGAGAAAAGGACCTCATAGGCCTTCGCAAAGGCTGCATTCACTTCATCAAATGGCTCAATGACCAAGGCAGAGCCCAATATTAAGTATGGCAGTGGGACATTATGGCGAATGCCCTAGCCATCGCCTAGGCAGTCCCCGCAGCATATCAGTGGGCGCCGGGCACTTGGTTCATCCCAAGTCTGGAATAGGCTGCCTTGCTAGAGGAGGAGGAGCATCAACCTTCGTGCCATGCATAGATATATTGTATAGGTCACGCAGAAACTATATTTCAAAGACCATTAGCAAGTACTTGAAGGGTTGATGTCATCGGGCACTTAATGTATTTTGTGTCTTTTTCCACCACATGATGGCAGAGGGCTATGCCTTTTATCTAAATATATATATAATATTTTTTGTGTCCTCTGTTTCGTAAGAGGCTAATCCTGTCATTTTTGGGAATTGACATCGGTCAACCGAAGGGAGGAGACCGAGGCCAGGGTACCACCCCACCATCCAAAGATTCTCAGCTTTGTCCCCTGAAGTCAAAACCAAAACCGTGAAGATGATCACAATAGCAGGATCTCGCCAAGTCCGAATATTGATGGTACAGTAATCTTGTGAGCCTGGAGGTAATGTCACAATTTGCGAGAGGCCATTAGTATAGCATATAGTAGCTTCTGCACCTACGAGTAGTGTTCTTTAGTACCATGGAGCACTTCACTAATGTAGTACACCGGTCGTAGGCTTTTCTCTAGTTTGTCTTGCTCTTTTCTTTCCACCATCAATACCCCACTTGCAGCACGTGGTCGGGCCGTGATGTATAAGAGCAGATCTACATTAGGGTTGGGAGCAATTAGCACAGGGGGAAGAAAGATACCTCTTCAAATTTTTGAATGCCTCATCTTCCTCTTTTGACAATTCAAACTTGTCATGTTGTCATAGTAGCTTGAAGAAGGGAAGTCCTCGATCTCCAAGTCGGGAAATAAAATGTCTAAGGTTTGCCATACATCCGGTTAGTATTTGAACTTCTTGCACTGACATGGGAGGTTGCATCTCTTCAATAGCTTTGATCTTCTCAGATTGACTTTGATCCCTGGTTGGACATCAGGTAACCGAGTAGTTTCCCCGCATCAACTCCAAACGTGCACTGCTCCGGGATTAGCATGACTCGATTCTTGCACATGTTGTTGAATGTTTCTTGCAGGTCGGAGATGATATCTTCCGTCTTTTTTGGTTTTGATGATGAGATCATCTACGTAGGCCTCGACATTCTGGCTGATCTGATCATAGAGTGTTATCTGCATTTCCTGTTAGTATGTGGAACTGGTATTCTTCAATCAAAAGGGCATCTTAACATAGCAATAGACTCCAAACAAAGTGATAAAGGAGGTATTATCCTCATCCTCTAGATGCATGCTAATATGGTGATAACCGGAGTAGGCATCAAGAAGGCTTAGATATTCTCAACCAGAGGTGGAGTCAACTATCTGATTTATTCATGGAAGAGGAAAATCGTCCTTAGGGTAGATTTTGTTGAGATCAATGTAGTCAACACACATTCATCATTTGTTGTTCGATTTTTTGACCATGACGGGGTTCGCAAGCCACTCGGGGTGATCCATCTCCCGAAAAACCCGCTTTGGCAAGCCTTTCAATTTCCTCTTTAATGGCTTCTTTTCAGTCAAACACGAACCGTAGGAGTTTCTGCTTGACCAACTTTACATTGGGTTGCATAGTTAGTCTGTGCTCAACCACCTGCTTGGGGATCCCGGGCATGTCTAATGGTTGCCAGGTGAACACGTCGGCGTTTACCCAGAGGAAGGTGATAAGCGTGAGTCCTATTTGGGATCCAGGTTGGAGCTGATCTGAACGGTCTTGGATGGCTCTACTGGGTCCAAAGGAACTGCTTTAACTTCACTGTGAGACTTCATGATGACCTTGGGCCTCGAGTTTTTTGTCTCCTTATCAGGTTGATGCTACGTGGCCATCTCCAAACTTCGTTTATTGCAATCGAGACCTACCATGGGACAACCCTAGACGATGATAACTCCCTTGGGTCCCTGGATTTTTATGCACTGATAAGCATAATACATGGTTGCCATGAATTTGGCAAGAGTAGGTCTTCTCAAGATAGCATTGTATGTCATCTAGAAGTCAACCACGTCGAATAGAATCTTTTCTATCTGGAAGTTGTCGTGCTTCCCAAAGTTAACCGGGAGCGATATCTGGCTAATGGGGGTGGCTGAAGATTTCAGTACTATATCGTGGAAGGCTTAAGTAATTGGCTTGATAGCAGATGGGAGATATGCATCCCTTCGAGCACGTTAATGAAGAGGATGTTTAGGGAACTCCCTCCGTCGATAAGAACTCAGGTAACCCTGTAGTTATTTATCGTAGGCTCGACCACTATCGAGAAGCGGCCTAGCTGTACAAAGTTATCAGGGCAATTTTCTTGGCCAAAGGAGATCTCAATGTTTGACCACTTAACGATCTGACGACCCTTGGGGATGGCAGCTAAGACTTCTCGGGCCACCGTCTTGTGCTATATTTTGGACTTGTTGAAGTAGAACCACCAAATATGTGGTTGAGCGTCCTCTCGCCTGGCTGAAAAGACATTAGATCCATGTCACCCTCACTACTGCTGGAGCTAGAATCCCTACTCTATGCCATGTCCTGGGTCTTCTTTCCTTTGGCTACTTTCCCAACCTCTACTTTGACCATCTTCTTCCAAAGGCGACACTCATGGAGGCTATGGTTGTCGGTCTGGTGAAGGTCGCACCAAGGTTTACCGTCGTGTTTACCAGAGCCTGGTGCAGAGCTCTTGCCCTAGGAAGAACCGAGATGCTTGTTGGGATGGGTGTAAAGCAGATCTACGAAAACTTCCTCAGAATTATTTTTCTTACCCTTACCTCCCTTGATGTTCTTCTTGCGCTTGGCCTTGACCCTTGAGCCTGGGTTGAGGGTGTTTGATGCACTGAGTCTTCTCCTTCATAAAGAGGAGTGCATCTTCAGCCTTGGCTAACTCATCGACGATCTTCATGAGATCTTTGACTGTCTTAGGCTCCTGAATTACGATGTCTTCAATGCATCTTCGGCTCTTGACCCCCCGAGTGAATGCATGTATGACGTCGTAGTCACTGACCTTGGAGATGTTGTTATGGATATTACTGAAGCGACATACGAACTTGAGCAAGGTTTCATTCCCCGTCCGCTCGCAATGGTAGAGATCGTTTTTCATGCCGGGGCGAACTTATGTAACCTAGATGTTGGCTTAGAATGCATCGTAAAGTTGCTCCCATGAATAGATTGTTCTCGGTGATAGGTTTTTAACCATGTCCTGGCTACCCTGTCAAGGATGGTAAGGAGGTAATTCGGCATTACCTTCTCGTCCCCACAACCGCTTAGATGGTCATGGTATAGATCTAGAGAAACTCAACAGGATTTGTACTTCAGTTGTATTTTTCGATTGTCTCGGGACGGAATCTTACTGACTAGCTTACTTTCTATAAATTTGGAGAGAAAGCTAGGTATCAGTTGATGGCGCCCTGCTTGGTTCCAGTAGCCTTATGATTTTTCCCACAGAGATTAAAGATCGGTCCTAATTTGATCGATGTCAGGACATCCCCCGATTAGATTGCTAAGGGTTAGATGAAGCCCTTCAGAGGCCCTCATTCATATTCACAGATCGTCGATGACCTCGCACAAGTCACTAATTGGATGACCATTGATTGGCGGCTCAACGGGGGTTACGCCTCTTCGAGTTTGATACGCCTTGCGATGGGGGATTACGTGGTCTGCCCTGATTAGCACTGTTTCCAGCCAGATGAGAGTTCTCGTCCTAGATGATGACCTCTTTCATGAAGTCGATCGTCGAGTTCATCCAATCCTAACTGGCTGGGGTCACTAGATCTGTAGCCGGAGAACGTATGAGGGTGTCTTGCAGAAGAAGGATCCTCTTAGCGGTTGCAGATCTAAAGCATTTAGCACCCTGCTGATGGTTATAAGATGATAAGACCGATGCTCTATTAATGATGTGGGGAGGTATGCTCATGTGGTGCTGACCGTTGCCCGCACCTAAAGCTAGAGGGCCCTGTCCGTTTATAGGGTCATAATCATGATTACCTAGACCGTCATCCCTGTCTCTGATAGCGAAAACTTCTCAGGTAACCTCCGCTAGAGTAAGTGTCCAGATCCATCATGGATATTTCATCGGATTGCTCCAAGTTGGTGTCTTGACAATCCATGTTGTCAGAAGCTACAGAGATTGATCTCAACATGTTGTGAATAGGACATTCACAATTGTCTTAGCAACCGAGTGGTTCGAACTCGATGCCGTAATCTTAGCATATTGATCCATAAATTGACTTAATCTCATCGCTTGAATCATTGTCAAAAAGTTCATCATGGAAATTCACTTGGTCAATCATCGGCTCGCAAGGAAGAGGGATAAAGAAGTTGTAGAACCCCTCATCCAAAAAATTGGTTCTCAGCGAAGGCTTGGATGACGCTGATGGCATGTTCTGTGTAGACTCTTCAACACCTATTATCATGACCCCACGGACGACACCAGCTATCGACAATTTGTGAACCGCTGATCTAAATAACTTGTTGAAGAGGCAGGGGATGCTTTGAGTCAACAAATCACAGGAGAACACATGGAGGTTTTATACAGGTTCGGGCCTCCTTGAAGATAATAATCATATGTCTTGTTTGTCTTGTATTGATTTGAACTTGTTAAAAGGGGGTATGTGGCTAGCCTAGATTGATATAAACCTAGTCGGCGACTTCCTTGCTTAGCTTTGGGTGTCTTCTGGCTTGTAGAAAGGCTTGTATGACTTATTCCACCTCTCCTCCGTAGGGGCCTAGGCTCCGTATATATACAAGGGTGTCATACGTCCTATGTAGTCTTCCTTCATGTTCTTAGAGATAAACTCTCCTATTTACATGTTGTTCTGGGTACCTACGTATAGTTTTTTTCATCTAGGGATCCCCTTCCTAGAGATAGAGATATACCCCAAGAATTGCAGAAACACTAGGATGCTCGGATATGGTAGTTATCTTATAGTCATCATCACAATGTTCTGCCAGAAAAAGCGTTGAATGTTCTTTGTTGTGATCCAACCAAGCAGAGCAGCTTCGGGCCACTTAGAGAAATAATCCATCACCACCACAGTTACCACAAATCCCCAGGTACGTGAGGAAAAGGACCGATGGTATCGATTCGCCATCATGCTAGCGGACACATGGGGGATGGGCTAGAGAGGATTTTGCCAAACGTGCGATTGTCTTCCCATCCACTGGCATCCCAAACATGAGTGAACCAGGTCCTCTGCGTCCAAAGATGCCTTGGGCCAGTAGAAGACTCGGCTCCAAAAACCCTCGCCTTTCAAAGACCCAGTAGAATGGTATTGTACTCTACGATGTTGTTGGTGGTGTCAAACTGAAGCTTGGCCGCGTAGAAGAGCTTCGACCCTCCAGGTGACGTGAGCACCATTGTTGCGCCTGCACCCGAGAGTTCCTAGGCTCCATCAGTGTGTATGGACTATCTAGGAAGGTTGTGGCTCTTCCAACTCCTTTGCTCTGGGTGTCCAGTTGGAGACAAAGTCCATCAGGGCTTGTAGTTTCCTGGCTGTGCGGGCCGTGAAGGTGACGCACAGTGGGGAGAGTTTGACAACTTGCTTACTGATGCGCCTAGTAGCCTCATGGTTTGAGAAGACCTCCTTCAGGGGGTGCGAGGTCGGAACCATGATAGGGTGAGCCGTGAAATATTTCTTTAGCTTCCGAGAGGCTATGACCATCGTGTAGGCCATTTTATTGATTTTGAAGTACCATTCCTTCACGTCGTTTAGTGCCTCGGAGATGACATAGATCGGTACTTGCCGAATGACCCTTCACCTTTCTTCTCTTGGACCAAAACAATGCTTACTACCAAGGGTGATGCAGTGACGTATAGCAGCAATCCACTTCTAGGCTCCAGGCTGGCCAGAGTGGCCAGCTTTAACAGATAGCTTTTTAGGGCTTTGAAGGCCACCTGTTGTTTGTCCGTCCATCTGAAGGGGTCCGACCCTCGGAGAATCCAGAGAAACGGTATGCTCTTCTCCGCAAATCGAGCGATGAAGCAGTTCAGCGAGGCCATCCTCCCCACCAACCGTTGCATGTCCTTGATAGACCACGAAGGCTTCATGTCGATGACTCTTGTATCTTCTCCGTGTTTGCTTTAATGCCTCTGCGAGATAGTAGGCATCCTAGTAGCTGGCCTGAGTGGACACTAAAAACACAAATTTTCTGTATTCAGCCACATACCTGTCTTCTGAACATGGTCCCCTCCGCACTAGCTTTGGACCACAATGTCATCAACATACGCGGCCACGTTGCTATCCAGCTAGGTACAAAGTCTTTTGCTCATTAGCCTTGCGAAGGTGACCCCAACATTGCGTAGGTTGAAAGGCATCTGGACATAGCAATAGGTCCTCGAATGTATGATGAAGCTCATCTTTACTCGTCCTCTTCAACCATCCAAACTTGGTGGTACCTGGAGTAGGCATCAAGGAAGGCCATTAGCTCTGATCCAATGGTGGCATCAACCAATTAGTCTATCCTGGCTAATGGGAAATCATCCTTCGGGATTGCCTTGTTCAGATTAGTGAAGTCCACACACATGCATCACTTATCATTGTGCTTCTTCATCAGCACAGGGTTTGCTAACCACTACAGGTGCATCACCTCACGAATCACCCCCACCTTGAGAAGCTTCTTGACTTCCTCCTTCGTAGCCTCCTGGCGATCAACAGACATTTTTCAAAGCATGTGTACCTTTTGTTGGCCTGGAGCATAGCCATGTTCGATATTGCGAGCCATAACTTGATCCCCCAGGCAGAGATGATACCCTCCGAGCCAGGCATCTTCATGCATAGATAACCATTATGTACTATTGCGCCAAACTTGGACAATGTTCCTCGCCCGAAGATGGTATTGTAGTGGTAAGTTACATCCAATATGTCAAACATAACTTCCTCCATTCGTACTCCTCTCCCCACACCAAAGGATACTGGAAGCGAAATCCTTCCAAGAGATTTAATGGGATTTCCCTCGAAACCCTGTAACAACATACCAGCCAGTTGCAGACAGCTCCTAGGAATTCCCATTTGATCAAAAGCCTTTGTGAATAAGAGATCAAATGGCGAAGGCATCCGTGTGAGGATAGTTGTGAACTCAAAGGTCTTCTTGAGAAAAGGTGATCAGTTGATGCGACCACCTAGACTTGGCCATCGAGGAGCTGGTTCCCATAAGGTTGACCCTGTGTACGTACTCCCTTCACTGCCTTTTGGACTCGAAGTCGTATTTGGCACTGCCAGAGATGGCCAATATCACGCTCCTTGATCCCTCCACATTATGTACAAGCCTCGTCCCTTTAGAAGGGCCCTCGATAGCCATCCTGGGTGGGGATGGTGGCAACTCTGGCGTTTATGACTGACACGAAGAAGGGGCTCCAGCCCACATCGTGAGGTAGTAGGGTGAATGGGAGAACACAGGGGCTGCTCCAAAGCCAGATCCATTTTGTGCCTCCATGTGATGCACTATTTGAGGGTCATACGAGGACCCTGAGCCAGGAGGTCCATAGGATTGCTTGCTTAACCCTTCCCTTAGGGCCACTACATGAGGCACAACTTGGTCGTGTGACTAGCATCTTCACCGTGTACCGTGCAATACAACGGCCAGAGACGCCCGGGACAGTGGCCTCTGCCCCTCATCGAACCTCCGCCTCTTTGCTTGCTTTTATCCTGCCTTTCCTCAATGCTAAGCACCTCTCGCTTGTGGCCCCTTGGCTGGTGGAAATGACGATGATGGGACTTGTGCCTGTCCGAGGACCGGTGAGTCTCCCTTGGATGATCTCCTTTTTCCTTTCTGCGAGATGCTTTTTCCTCGCCAGTCCTATATCTTCCAGTCTCTGGGGTAGGTCTGTCGGCGTGCCTCTGAAATTCGTCTTCTTTAGCCCTCAAATACTTCTCCATCTTGGTGGACAACTCGTCCACGTGCTTGACCAGCTTCCACACCAGGCGTGATGCCAGGGCCCCTAGACGGAGGCCTTGTCATGCGGCATCTATCACCATGTCGTCGTTGAGGCCCTTCATTTGGCACTTCACTCGAACGGAAGCGCCGAGTGAACTCTTTCAGGCTTTCACCCTCCTTTTGTTTCACTACAAACAGATCTCTAACAGTGATTGGTGCCGCATAGTTGCCCTGAAAGTATGAGGAAAGTGACTTCCGGAGTTGCTCCTAGGAGAATATCGTCCTCGTAGGGAGGGAGATGTACCACAAGAGTGCAAATCCCTTAATGGCTAGGATGAAAGCCTTAGCCATAATTGCTTTGTTGCCCCCCCCCGCCCCACAGACTCCAGTCCAACCTCCAAGCTCGTCACGAACTCCTTCGGATCAGTTTCGCTGTTGTATAAGTGCAGTCGAGGCATCTTGAACCCCGGCGGCCACCATAGCATTTGCAGACCTGTGGATAGCGGAGAACCTTGATCTACAGTTCGCAACCGATGGGGTTCTTTCAACCCTCGGTGAGTTAGCTCTAGGTCTCTACTATTACTGAGTCCCCTTGAAGGCCTCTGCTGTGAAGAGAGGGGCTAACGAAGGGATCTGAGTTTTTCGCGTACTTCTCGAATCTGCTTGTTGGCCTCTTCCACCTGGTGCCTGTATTACATGTCGTTGTCTTTGTGACCTCTTGTTTGGTGGTCCCCTGGTGCGTGCGGGGTGGCTAGGGGGTTCTCCCAGACATTCGATGTGGCTATCTGAAGATCCTCTTAGGTGCTCGCAGCGATCACCTCAGATGCCCCCGTTCTGCCTTCCACAACTATACCGACCTCGGGTATCTCAACCCTGGGGGCCTCACCCAAAGCCCCGGGGCCCCCGATCGCCATGACTTCTCCTTGTTGTTAGGTTACTTCTGAACCCACCCACCCACCCTCGGCGTCCCTAGACCCTTGTGCTTTTCCTTTCTTAGTCTTTGATGGCATGAGATCGCCACGTGATCGTAGGTTCGATCCCCACGGATGTTGACAAATGTTAGGATTGTGATCGTAACATAATGAACAATACTCGTGGCCATGAGCGTAATAAGTATTCCTCTCTTATTGTTGCATCAGGTAAGTGGGGTATATATATGCATACATCAACTACTCACATCATCATTACACTTATGCCCCTTATCTATAGGAATATCTTTCTTAACGCTAAGGAATATCCTTAGGGTATTACAGTCATTGTCTTCCTACGGTGCTCTATTGAATCTAATCCTGACATGTGTCCTAGAGGGACCCACGTCGAGCCCTCCGTCGGGGCTACTAGCGATCTCCCTCCGGCTATCTCCTGGTCGAATTTTAGCTAATCCGCAGATGCCTTCTCAAGTGAGCATTGGCTCCATCTCTAAAGGTCCTTATGTCGTATCCCTTCGTCCTTGAGACTTCATTGTACCTTTCGTCATTTGGGTCTTGTCGCGTCCCTTCGTCTTTCAATCCTCGCCTCCAGGCTTCGTTCCTTTGGAGTTCACTATGCTTCCGTCCTCATGTGGAGGCTTTGCCCTTAAGCTCCACTATACCTTATCAAATTTAACTTCTACAACGCATAAAAAATCTATAACTTAACGTTAGCCTCGCTATTTTACTTTGGATATTAAATGTTATGGCCAAAGTCAATAGAACCAATATATTCACCCAACAACCTCTCTTTCCATCGCCCTCGTCCCCATCGATCTGGAGACGGTACTGTTTGCAGGCCTTTAGCTGCTATTGGAGAGAGCCGATGCTTTGTCGCGGCAGAGCTTCACACGGCTACCTGGAGGGCACCAATGGGGAAGGCTACGCAGAGATAACTTTCCACAGGAATTCATTCCTTTGAAATTCCTCCAATCCAAAACCGGGCCAAATAATCATGGTTTGCGAAGGGCCAAATCAGAGTCGATCCACCACCGATGAAAGCCCGGAGCGGCCCACAGCTGGCTTCACGCGTCACGCCGCCCGAATCTAGAAGCATCCCCGCAGCCACAGCCGCCGGCATATATCACCACCGGTTCCTTGTCGCAGCCTCGCAGAGCCGCAGGTGCTTCTTTCCATTCCACCCTCCGGAGTCGTGAGAAGCTTCTCGACCCCTCTCCGCCCCCCTCTCTGCAGGTGCGCCCGCCTAATCTTGCACCCCACCGGAATTTCTTTTTGTTTTTTTCTTTGATTAGTTTTGATACGGTAATCATCCGTCCGTTCCTCTAATCGTGCACCGCCGCGCCGCAACCTCACCGCCGGCGGCGGGACGCGACAAGCCGGGCCTTTCGACCGAAGTCTTGTCCCGTCGTCTCCTCTTCTTCCCTCTCTGTGCTGCAATTGCGGGGCATCGAGTTCAGATCTTTCTCTCCGTTCAGTTCGTCGCGTCTTTGTTTGCTGCGTAATAATACCCTTGTAGTCTATTCCATCAGTGAATGTTTCGATTAGGTCCTTCGTCTTCTTCAGCGCGCAGGATCATTGTGCCTAAGATGCGGGTGCGGTTTTTCCCACAAATTTTTTTAGGGGTTTAACTCAACCCCTATGCGCTACGTTAAGTCCACCCCCTGTTTATGTGTTTTTAAGGCCAAAACTATTATCCCTGTCTTCTTGATGAAGCATCATTTCTTTATTGTTAGGTATTCCTTTCTATTTCATTTTTATATAAAATTTTCTAGGTCCAGTTACAGCTGTAGCCCAAAATTTTTGCAAAAATGCTAGGTTTTACATCTAATAATGAATCCAGGGGAAAACTTGTGATAGGGTGAACTGTAGCATTGGAACTACGCTCAGGGTACTGTAGCAAATATACTATTCGCAGAAACAGCTCCACTTCATGTGTCCATCTACGATCCAACAGCTCCACTTCACTGCTCCACTTCACTCCACCTTGAAGTCAGAGAATCTAGGTATGTAGACACATGGATCCATACATCTCGATTGGAAAAGAATCAATAGAAGGAGAATCGGACGATATCTTTTTCGAAACAAACAAAAAGGAAAAGAAAGAGAAAACAGAAATCATGATCAACTAAGCCCTCTCGGGGGCTTGCTTAAGAATAAGAAAGAGGAATCTTATGGAAATAGCATGGAATAAGGTTTGATCCTATTCATGGCGATTCCGTAAATATCCCATTCCAAAATACATATATCATATATGTAATACGATACACAACTTGCCAACAGAAAGCGTAACAGAGAAAATGGTCCATTAGTGACCTGTCTATTGAAATTGTGTACAAAAACAAGCATGATCGCGAATAAATTTTCTGATCGTCCATCTAAGGGTTACTGCAAGTGGTACTCCCTCCATTCTTGAACAATAATTATTTAGCCCTTGACACATGGAACAATGCCTCGATCAATTCTTCTTTCGGTGACCTGTTTACCCTCTTGCTTGCTCCCATCTCTAAGTATTGGTACTCATTTCACCACCCTTGTTCAATTCAAATTCCAGTTCCCAATAGCTTTTGATCGGGGATTTTCGGGATAACATTGCCCAGAAAACCGTAAACTACATCTATTTTAGAGTAGAAGCAAGTTTGTAAAACGACATCTATTTCAGGACCAAGGGAGTAGCAAGGCGGCGATGACGTTTTTCAACATGTTAGTGACCATGATGTCATCAAATGCTTTCAAGGCATGTTGAATCGTCATGTCAAGCTTTAGGTTTTCTTGAAATTTATTTTGTGTTGTGGTTTTAATGAGAACATGTAATTTGTTTCAATTGAACTTCCGTAATATCTATGCCATTACGACAATTCTGCTCATTTGTTTAACTATATCACTTGAGTTTTGTCGGACCGTTTCACTTAAGTCCACACCCCTATCATCGAAATCCTAGCTCCACTGGTGCTTAGCATGTAGTTTTCTCCGACCATGTTTTTCTTGTGCTTTCAATCGTGATGCACTAATTTCCTTCTTTCTTTGGCATGTTGGTTTGTAAAGATGTAGAATTTCTGCTTGTTTTCTTGTGATTCTCATTTCATTTTTCAATGCTGAGGTTTCTAATCTCTCTTTCCACTACCATGCTGTCACTTGGAAAAATTGCTGTAAAGTTTTTAAAAAAAAAAAAAATCTTCTTTTAGATCTATCCTCTTTTGTGCTTGTACTAATTTCTGCATCATGTAACTAGCCATTTTGTGAAATTTCTAAAATTTCATTGGGCTTTCCCCCTATATTTTTCCATCTGTGACTTACTTGACCTTTAACTGCAGAAAACAATGAGCAGGCGCAACAGCCGCACCATCTACGTAGGCAACCTCCCTGGGGACATCCGTGAGAGGGAGGTTGAGGATCTCTTCTATAAGGTGGGTTGTTAGTGGTTTACTCGTATTTTTGTCGCATTTTTCCTTTCTGTAAGTAGGTAGTAGATCGGTCAGGGTAGATGTCTAATACCTGGTCAATTAACAACAATTGTCTGTCTCTGCAACCTCCATATCCTATTAATGTGAGAATATTGTTCGAAGTTGAAGGTTTTAGTTTGATTTATTACATTAACTAATATTCTGTCTGCAATTTGGTTTAGGGGTTGCATGTGAATTATTTTTTTATTTTTAAGCTGTCAATATGGGATTTTATGATTTTGTGTGTAGTTGTTTCAACCAAAGAAAGTTTGTCTACAAAGTTGTCTTTGTCTGCAGTAGCACGACCAACATTTTTAAGCGTCTGGTCTAATTCTGCATCAGGCGCAGTTTGCTGTATAGGAAATGATGCCGGCAGCATAGAGAAAAACTTGTCCCGTCTTGCAGAAGAAAATGTATTGAAATGTAGATTGATATATTTCATGATTCAAGTGTGATAATATTGATGCATAATTTTTCCTCCAATGTATACTTGTGCAGTATGGACGGATTTTGGATATTGACTTAAAGATTCCTCCAAGACCTCCTGGTTACGCTTTTGTTGAGGTGAGAGATTTTGTTACGGCCAGGTCTTCTGTAAGAATATTTTATTTTTACCAGGCTTATGTTTAATTTTAAAACAGAGCTTTATTATAGTTTTTAGTTTTTCATATATTTAGTTTAGATTGTGTGTTTTGACTATTAAAAAACAAAGTAAATTGACTGCTAGAATTTGGTTTTGATATAGCTAAACATGTGGTGTTAACGAAAATGTGATGTTTTTGTAGTTTGAGGATCCCCGTGATGCCGACGATGCAATTTATGGGCGTGATGGGTATACCTTTGATGGCTACAGATTGCGGGTATGTATATAAAGATGTATTTTTCTTTTATTGGGTGATTGTCTCAGAAGAGAGGACTGGTTTGGCTTGTCTTGCGCTTATGAGCTGAAAAGTTTTTTCTACTCAGGTTGAATTAGCCCACGGTGGAAGAGGTCAGTCTTACTCTTATGATCGTCCAAGCAGCTATAGCAGTGTGGGCCGTGGAGGTGTTTCTAGGCGCTCTGATTACCGTGGTTTGTACCTTCATCTTTTGACTAAGTTGACTGATAGATCCTTATAGAGATTCTCATGATTTCATTTTGTGAACCATTCAGTTATGGTCACTGGTTTACCTTCATCGACGTCATGGCAAGATCTGAAGGTACTGCCTTTGTATCTAACTTCTACTTGTAGCTTTTGCTGGAAAGAACTTCATTTTACTGCTCCATTCAGGACCATATGCGAAGCGCTGGTGATGTCTGTTTCTCTGATGTATACCGTGAGGCTGGAGGTTAGTGATTGATACTCCCAAATTAATTTTCTGCTATTTCATGGTAGCATGTGGTCGAAAACACTTTGTTGATCACTAATTGTTTATATCATGCTGCCTAAATTATAGCTCCACTGTCCCTTCAAAATAAGAATCCTTCACACTTTATTTTGAATTGCCACATATTGATGACATTTATTCTTTGTTCTTCTTTGTGATGCAGAAACTATTGGAATTGTGGATTATACAAACTATGAAGACATGAAATATGCAGTAGGTTTCTCGTGTCTTTTACTCATTGCTTTCGATATGATCGGATTTTTTCAACTATTTTGTCTTATCTATTGTTGTTTCATAGGGTTTGTTTGGCTGTTGAAGAGAACACTTTGATTAAGTGTGTGTGTGTGTGTGTGTGTGTGTGTGTGTGTTTCATGTTTCATTTGGCATGCTTTACTCTTATGGTTTACTTTGCACCTTGCAGGTTAGGAAGCTTGATGACTCGCAGTTCAGAAACGCATTTTCAAAGGCGTATATCAGAGTATGAGTTTTCGTGTTTTTCCTCATTTAGTTTTGAAAGTTGTTAAGATGCCTTGCGTGTCCATTTGTTTGCGAACTATTGTTATTATTATTCTATTATAGGTGAGGGAGTATGATGCTAGATCACGAAGCAGAAGCCGTAGCCACTCGTACTCGAGAAGCCCCAGTTACAGCAGAAGCAGGAGTCCAAAGTATGTTTAAATTTCCTCGTGTTTAAATTTCCTCGTGTTTGACATCTAAGTCTTATGGCAGCGCCAATTCTGATTTGTTGTTCCTTACTTAGATCTGTTTCTCGGTCACCCTCACCTGTGGATGAAAGGTATATGAGTTTATATTGATGGGAAACATACACTTGATATGCATCTGAGAAGAATAATAATAATGATGACAGCGCCACATCAACTAATTTTTTTCCTATCACCTGATATGCATCTGACAAACCAAATGTTCTTTTAGAGTTTAGAGCCTAGCTCGTACAAACTTCTATGTATGCAGTTGTAGGATTTAACGCCCATGCTCTACCCCAAGCTTCTGGAAAATGCTCCTCAAAAGTTGAAGTTTTGGCTCTACCACAAATTTCTAGAGGAATCTTGTAATGGTGAAATAGGGAATGCTACATCCTTCAGAAGCATGCCAAGTTGAAGAGGGGAAACCAGGTTAGAGTAGGCAATGAGAGGCTAAAGAAAAGGAGGAGGATGACGACAACAACAACAAAGCCTTTGTCCTAAGCAAGTTGGGTAGGCTAGAGATGAAACCCACAAGATCCAACTAAAAAGATGAAATAATAATAATAATAATAAATGTACTAGTAATAGTAAAAAACCATTCTTAAGTTAAGATCAAAGTCGGGCGGAAAAAGGGGAGAGCTCCCCGTTCCTGGTTCTCCTGTAGCTGGATTCCCCGGAACCACAAGAATCCTTAGAATGGGATTCCAACTCAGCACCTTTTGTTTTGAGATTTTGAGAAGAGTTGCTCTTTGATAAAAGTAATAACGGTACAAGGAGACTAATGATAAGTTGTAGTTCTAGCACGTGGATTGCTAACTTCCACGTGCTTCTATTTGTGGATAGTTCTTTGTGGATTTTTCATTCCTTTAAGTCTCTCTTTACAGACTCCTGCTATGTTAGGTTTGATCAATCCCTGCCTCTTATCACATTATCAGCGTTATACACAGGTGACTCTGGAGGTCTCCGTTGGATATGTTCAAACCATCCCAACCAAGGTTGGACAAGCTTTTCTTCACTTAGTGCTACCCCTATATCATTATTTTGGACCTGATCCTTTCTTGTATAGCCACATATTCATCACAACATACGCATCTCTGCTACATTTAATGGTTGGACATATCGCCTTTTAGTTGGCCAATATTCGGCGTCGTACAACATCACAGGTTGAATCGCTATCATATAGAACTTACCTTTTCAGCTTTTGTGGCACCTCTTGTTACAGAGGATGCCAGAAGCTTGGCGTCATTTCATCCATCCAGTTTTGATTCTATGATTAACATCTTCATCGATATCACTATCCCTCTGTAGCATCGATTCCAAATATCGAAAGGTGCCCTTCTTGGGGACCACCTCTTCACCAAGACTAACACCTTCTCCCTCATGCCTAGTATCACCGAAATCGCACTTCATATACTCGGTTTTGATCCTGCTAACTCTGCGTATGCATCCAACAAACCAAATGTTCTTTTAGAGTTTAGAGCCTAGCTCATACAAACTTCTATGTATGTAGCTGTAGATTTTAACGCCCATGCTCTACCCCAAGCTTCTAGAAAATGCTCCTCAAAAGTTGAAGTTTTGGTTCTACCACAAGCTTCTAGAGGAATCTTGTAATGGTGAAATAGGGAATGCTACATCCTTCAGAAGCATGCCAAGTTGAAGAGGGCAAACCAGGTTAGAGTAGGCAATGAGAGGCTAAAGAAAAGGACATCACCAGAATTTATTATCTTTCAAAGCCGTGAATTCTCACTTTTACTGGCATAGTTACATACATATCAATAAGTCATTTCTATAGCATGGGAGCATCTATTAATTTCTTCTTTTTGACCATGGACAGGCTCTAGTCCTCTCTTTGTTTTTCAACTTTATACATCACTAGCCTTTCAGTTTATCTTTACCTTATTTAATTAACAAATGTAAAATGTATTCAGATTATATTTCATACCATATATTTTTTTAAAAATACTCTACATATTTAAATCATATATATTTCCCATAGATTTAAATCATAACATGCTACAAAGCTCAGGGTTCATTCTTGTTTTTAGTTAAGACCAGAAAGAAACAGAATTAGGTGCTAAATTTTGATTTGGTATATTTTGGAATATTTCTTCTGGTTCATAACACATGATTAATTCTTGTGATGTATCAATTTCTCTCTAAATTAGCATGGCTTGAATTTACTATGTGGTTCGGTGATTAAAAATACAGAGCTTGCTGGCTAACCTGCACTGCTCAAGGTTTGCTTTTGTTTTTCCTAGATCTGGCCATGCGGCGATCTGGGGACTGCATTGATAGAATATTGGATGTATTGAGAAACGGAAAGGATGGTTTGGGACTTTGGATAGTAGAGCTGGATTGTGATGCATGTATGACAAGTGGGCAACAACCCAGTCCTAGGAGCAAGATAGGACTGACAGTAAGGATATGTGAAATGGATATTGTGGTATTATTAAAAAGAAATTGTTGACTATAAGCACTTAAATTTCAAAGACTCCATATAAATGAGCCTGAACTCATAACTTTGCTAGTTTTCTTTTAATAATCTTGTCATCCTGGTAAAAAAGATGAGAAAATCCAAATACTATGGTGCTTGGTAAGCACTTTCTTGTCAATGTGGATCCTAAGTTTGCTTTAGCTCAAAAAAGTTGACACTAAGAATTAAGATTCAATATACACCTTGCTTAGTTTTCCTATTTGCAGTTTCTGTTTTAGTTGAATTACACGACCTGATAGCCTGATAGGATGAATAAGAATATTACTTTATTGAAAAGTACATAAAAACTTGTATTAAGCATAAACACCAAAATGTGCACTAAACACTGTAGCTCTCCTCCAGAATCTCTGATGGGCTGGTTAGTTTTGTTGGCAATTTTATATCACAATACTACTAATGCAGCATTAAGTAATGAATTTTGTTTCTGGAACCTTCTGCAGATCGCTGTCAAGATCCCGATCCCCTGTTTCTTCTGTAAGTATCGCAAGCTTGTCATAAGTCAGCCAAATCATTAAATCGCTTGTTCAATGCGGTTATATTTTTTTGCAGTCTTCTCCGGGAAGATCCACAAGCAGAAGCCCTAGCAGGAGCAGGAGCCTATCCCGTTCTCGATCTCCTGTAATACCATTATACCAAACGTCCAAAAGAATAGCTTTTTACACTGCTCGGAACTTCATGCTAATCTGACGTGTTCTTTGCTGGCAGGTGAGATCTGATTGAACTTGGAATCCCTTGAAGCAGTGAGCAACTAACGAGAGACCGGACTTGAGGAGAACATGCACTACCATTACAATGTTCTGAATGACTACACTGTTGTCACTGCTCTCCCTCATTTGGGAGGTTGCCTTTTATTTAGTACTTAGGCTCATGCGTTGCATGCTGGTAAAACTGAACTCGTGTGTTGGAGCAGTCAGGTTTCATTTACTATTAGCATGTGAAGGACAATCTGTACAGTCTGTCGTACCGTAAGACTATTGTTGCTGAATGCACCGCGGCTCATTTGATCGCTGGTAAACCTTTTATCAGTAGTTTGGTTGATGTACTCAATTATATGTGCAGCTGGTATATTTTTTTAATGTTCTGAATTTGAGCTTGTTTGGGGCATCTAGCAAAAATTGCCCCCTTTTTTTGGCAACTTCGATCAGGTTGGGTCACCACTTTAGTAGTTTCTATGCTAAAATACTGGTTAGGTTATGCTTTGTTTCCCTCTCTACTTTATGTTTGGAGCTGAAATGTGTCATCGAAGCTCATGCAACGATAAACTTATTTAGTGGCGAAGTACATTTGACACAAAGAAGTAGTTTATCATATGAACAAGGTATCTAGGGTGGCAATTCGACCAACAGGAAGTGTACCATTTCAAATAAGAGAAGTATGTGTATCAAATAACATAAATATATGCTGTCAATGTGCTTAAGTCTGTCAATCAAAATTAAGAAAAAGTTTTACTAGCATAAATCCTAAAACGACTTAGAGCTAAGGATCAATGGAAAACCCTTTGCATCGCATGCCGTAAAGTTGCCTCAATCCTCAGGTGTTCCAGATTTGTGTGTGGGGTGAGTGGATGACGGCAAGGGGATGCGAGTATGGAGCGAGGGCACAGCTACAGGGAGGGTATGGACATGTGTGCTCATAGCTTGGCACGCGCAAAGGGGTGGCTGTGACCCCCTTGCCGTCTGGGATCGTGCGTTTGAGTTTTAAATTTCAAACAGAATTGTTGGATCCCTCTAAACTTGAACTATTATTCGTATGGATGGCAAAACAAAAACCTCGAATTCATAAAGATATGAATTTTTTATGTGTATGTAATGCCAATTTCACAGAAATTTTGCGAAATGAACTCATCCTTGAAAATGAACGGAAAAAGTCAAAATAAAAAGGAAAGAAAATTCGTACTTGAGTGGATCAGTGGTCTTCAAATTCTAAAAACTTGTCTGCAATATATATCTACTACATAAAAAATACGAGTAAAATTGGTGGTGATGACGTGTCTAGTACTAGTAAGCTCATGTTTGTTTTTTCTTTGGATTGTCACAATTTGAATTTTGTGAGAATCTTTTTACTATCAGATTATGTATTGTAAGATTTTGTAATACAACTTGATTTATTTATAGTGAGAATTAGTTTTTAAATATGATTTGTTTTTTCTTTATTTTGAGGCTAGAATCCATGAATATAATAAAAAAATAAACAGAGCCTAAAGCGTAAAACTCCAATTCGTAAGGACTCGAACGCAATTCTCAACCAGCATTCAGCAACTTTCTTTAGACAGCTCGTAACAAAAACATAACTTTACATATAGACCCCTGAATATAACGACTCTTATAACAAACGCCCCGTTCAGCTCTCCTCTCCCCTCGCTTCTTCCTCTTCCCCAAGCAAGCACCCTACTCCTCAGCGCGCGAGGTGCGTCCGATTCCCCTCGATCTCTCCTAAATCGGCCGCCAAAAACCCTAATTTCCCTTTCGCTTACTAACCCCACCGATCTCTCCGTACTCCAGGGTTCGTTGGACCGTGTTGCGGGCGTAGCGAGTCTTGATGGCGGAGCCGGCGAAGCCCGAGGCGACGGAGGCGGCCAAGATGGACCTGCTCGAGGACGACGACGAGTTCGAGGAGTTCGAGATCGACCAAGGTATAGTTCCGCATCGATTCCTCGCTTTTTTCTTCCCTTCATTCGTTGTCGATGCCTCTCGCAGTGTGTTGCTGCGCTTGCAGATCTAAGCGTGCTAGTAGATGACTCCATTGGTGAGATCTAGCTAGGCTTCCTGATATATTATCTCTTCTCCGGATTTGTGGTTGGGAGAACTATGGCTGTGCGATCTAGGGTTGTGTTCGTCTCTCTTTTGCTCGAGTGGTATGCGATTTGGAGCAGGGTTAGTTCATCTTGCACGCAATCGACTGATCTATTACTTAGTTAATAATGAGAGAGTTAACTTTTTCGGTCCATGTCAGATAACGCACCTAGTTATTGATCCTGTCTGTGTGGGTGAGTAGTAAAAAGTAGCTTGGCATGACATTTGGCTGACCTGCTGCTCCAGAGTTCTGGATTCTGAGGTAGCTCTTCTCTGCACTGATGCATGTGTCGTAACACTCTTGTGCTGCCTACTTAGGGAATTCGATATTACATTCCGATGTTTTTGATGATAGACGTTTGGGACTTCAGGTCAAGTCAATGAGATTATGGTCTTTTGTCTTTTCATAATCTTTTGTGGGTTTTTTTTGTGTCTATGTCCGTTACCAAATTCATTTATTGGTTACTCCCTGCAGCCACATTTTGGACATTTATGTGGTCTCCAAAACATTACTTTGACCATCAATTTTTAACCTAATGTATTTGTAAAAAATAATAAATCATAATATTTATGAAGAAGTTGCAAGACATATCTGTCCATATCATGTTCATGTTTCCAATCTAAATATTCATGGAGATATTCGTCATCAATATTAGAATGGTTTGACTGAACACATTCTAGGATGAGACTCTGATTTTTGACTGGAGGATGCAAATGTGGGTGCTTCAATTTTTAAACAAAACCTGAAGAATGACCAGGAAAGAAGGATATTGACAAAACTTTCTGACTTGTGACTTTTAACCTAGTTTTACGTAGTTTGTCTTCATTTCCGAATCCATAATGTATATTAACAATATGTACATGTAACCTGATCAAGTTGAAAGAACAAGTCACAGACCCAATTAGCTTGCCTTCATGCTTTTCTTTTTAGGGCCCTAATGATGTTCAATTTCAGCCTCATAACCTGTTCCTTGCAAAACACTGAACATGGTGCTGATAAATATATTGTTCAAATCAACGACATTGTTAAAAAGGAATTATCATATATGCAAACTATATGCAGTTGTGTTACTGTTAGTTGAAAAGAAAATTCATCAGCCTGACGCAAGTTTTGAATTACAGAGTGGGACGACAAGGAAGAAGGCAATGAAGCTGTTCAGCAATGGGAGGACGACTGGGATGACGATGATGTCAATGATGACTTCTCCCTGCAGCTGAGGAAAGAGCTGGAGAGCAACTCGTCCAAGAATTAGCATTTGCAGTCATGTCTTGGTGTCTGTTGCCACTTTCTGGGAAACTGCAACTGCTATTGTTTCGATCTTCGTGGCATGTTCACTTAATATAACATATAACATTTACCAAATCGAGCATTTTGCTTTTGCCGTGGTATTTCATCTTTTCACACACCTATCTAGTATCGTGGTGCCAACCAATTATTTGTCTGCATATATCATACGCCTAGAATGCGTCAACTTGACCTAGATGAATTTCATTGGTTTGGTGGATGGCAGGTGATTGCTTTTGTCTGGCATTAAAATTTTCTATAAATGGATGAACTAATATGATCTGCGTGAACATTTCGTTCTTGTTGGATGCCGTTGGAGTGCCCAAGGGCATACTTATTGTGTCTTAGGTCTTGTCCAGGAACGGAGTGTCGCATGTTACAACCTTGATTCGCACTCTTACGAATGCGGCCACATTGGGAGGAGGCACGCATTGTGAGGCTCAGTTTAAACAAAAATTTTAGTGCCAATATAAGATATTCCTATCTCTATTCATTCGCAATTCTAACCAGATAGTAGCGATTCATGACATGGATTGTTCTGATATAAAACCAGTTTGCTAACATGCTCGAGCTGCTATTAGTTTAGCTTTAGGGAATGGCTGTTCATTTGACTGAGTTGAGCAATCTGCTGATTTCAACTTTTTCTTCGTGGATGGCTAACACTTCGACTTTCTTTTTGGGATCTCTTCATGGAGCATTACATTTGCTGAAGTGAGCTTTCTTAATTTTGGGAAATTTTTATCATGCTTATGATTCCTAGATGAATGATTGATTGACCATCTATGGACAGACTTGGCAAGTTACTAAGAGCAATTTCAATCAAACCCTTATCTGGTTTGCTATCCTACATTTTAGTGAACATGCATAAAAAATGGCCTCCAACTGGTTCGCTACTGATGCCTCCTCATCCCTATAGCTTCGATCGTCACATCTCGTAAAGGACGCATCCTTGATATCGAGCAACTGCCACCACGGAATTCTCCTTCGCGTCACCGTCCGGCAGGTTTGTTTCCATCTCATCCTCTTTTTTCCCGATTTGTGGTAGTCGATTTGAGGTAGGCTCATCGGATTCGTCTAGACTTGCCAGATTTAAGGGGAAGAGTCATATCGGAAGGGGAGTTCACCGGTTGCTGCACTCGCACCGCACTTGGCCTCGCGCTAACTCGCCGTCGCCCCTGCGCTCACGCCACAGTCCTCCCCGTGCTCGCCCGCTGTCGCCCCTAGACCGCCTGCGCTCGCCCGACCGCTAGCTTTCTCAATCCAGCTCAGTCTGAACACACGCACCAACTAGCTTCCTCCGTTCGGCTCGGTCCGAAAGCACGCATACGAATTTGATGGCTAGAAGTTATAAAAGTAGGATTTTTTTTAAAAGAATTTTAATTAAATATTGGCTCAGGATTTTTGGATCAAACCAATTAAAATAGGTTGCTAGTAAGCTCTAGTTAGCTCATAAAAGCTTTTATAATTTTTGGACCACTCTTATACTTAAAAAAATCGAAACTTAAATGAAAAATATAAACTTACATTAACAACATATAGCTAACTAGCTTTCCTTTCCAATCGGCGTAATTTTACAGATCGGTCTGAACGTTTATGTAGTGGATGGCGAGTTGAACAGATCAGCTATTTTTGCCGACCGAGCGAATCGAACAGACTAGAATTATGTATATCTAGAATTGAGCATTGTTGTATGTGCTGTGAAATTTTAGTCACCTAGGATGAAGCTTATTTTTGCTTTGTTCTCTGGTTTAGAACAATGAGCATGTACTTAGCTTTAAAGAGATCATGGTGTTATCTGATTTTGCACTTAGAATTTGTGCTTGTGTTGTTGCTGGTACATCTTCTAAGTGTTGATGAGTGCTATTTTGGTTAATAATGTAGGTAGTTTATTGAATGGACAGATAGCTATATGCAATTGTTGAGTGGCTAAAATATTGGTAGCAGTCAATTTTGAGATGATAACCAATTTGCAAGTCCACCTGAGGAACAAACGATCGAGGAAGTGGAAGTTGTGGATGGTACACCGAATGTGAAACCAAACAAGAAGATAACCAAAAAATTTAGTAAAACCAAGGCGTCTATTTGCATTTCTTTTTTGCACAAAATAATCATCATGTTTCTCTACAACTTTCACTATGCGAAGAAACAAAGAACGAGCCATTCTAAACCTAAGCAAAAAACAAGAATGAGAAAACATGCGTGAAGAAATAGAATGAACATATGATATGAAAAAAAAGGACTAGTTGCAAACCTGCGCCGAAAGAAAGATGCCATGTAGGCCGGATCATCTGAAAAATAGTCGTTGTACAACCTCCAATACCCACCTTCTCTGTCGTGATGGATATACTAAAGTCCAGGCACAGAACCGCCCCATCATAGAGAATTTATAGTCCAGTATTGTGTGTATGATTGGTGTAGTGTGGTAAGATTAAATTCATCATCGTAGACGACGATGACAAATCTAAGAGAGAGCAGTGACTCATTTGAGACAGAGAACAAATGATAAGGCCAATGACTTAGTGTAGGACTTAGGTGAATGAACATGCATATATAGAGGTGAAAAATGTAGCCCTTGGAAATATAGTCGTTAGAAATATATCTGTTAAAAATATAGTCGTTGAAAATATAACTGTTGGAGATATAGCCTAAAAAATAACACCGTTTAAATATGAAACGGTTATTTGTTAGTTACAAGATAGTAATAAAATAGAGTTGAGTAGATTATAGGGAGATAAATTTAGGGAATTGATTAGAGTGTGCTAAAAAATAAGGAAGAAAATATAGATAGAGAATTCTCTATTAAGGGAATAGGAAATCAGAAATAGGAAACGGGTTAGAATTACTCTAAGATGATGAAGGAACATATTTTAGGCAGGAGAATAAAAATCCAGGGAAATACGAGCACTGCTACACGTATAAAATTTTTCTTACAACTCAAGTACAATTCAGGATTGGATGATTGAAATCACTTGGATGGAAAACTCATAAATGTGTTAGATGGTTTATGTGTAGGGTTGTACTCGAATTGTACTAAAATGATTGTGCGCAAACCATTTCCCACTTGAGATAACTTCACCTGACCAACCACTGTGCACAGGTCCAGCAATGGAGGGTGGCCATGATCACACGATGTAAGGCATGTTTGGTTTCAACCCCCCCCCCCCCCCACTCTTATCCATTAGTTAGGATTCGGATCCCTAACTTTAGGGTGTGAAGTCACGGGAGAAAAATAAAATATGAGAGAATAAACAGTACTCGAACGGTAACATACTGTAGCACGATCACTGTAGTAACGGTACTGTAGCAATTCAGTCAGATTTTACCGTCCATAGTGTATTATAGCGTCAAAATCTTATCCATCACTTTACAATCTAACGGTGCACAACAATTTGAAGTCACCTAACTTCATTCTCTGGTGGTGAAGTCAGGAGATCCCATTCCCATTAGTTTTACTTGGTAAAGTTAGGTATGTCAAACTTTATTAGAAGAGGAGAGTCAATTTGTATCTCTCTTAAAACCAAGAAAATCTTTATCCATCTTACACAAATTCAAATCAAGCAAAGGAACCAAACACATTTGCTTGTTCTCTATTTAGGTAAATATGGGCAAATAAACTAAACATACACATAAAAGAGCACATAACACAGTCAGGATAGCATTAGATGAGGAAACACAACTAATTGGATTTCAATCTGCAATGATCATCCAATGAAATAGATATTTTTTTTAAAGTACAAGTCAAGCACATATGCACCGACGCACGCATACCACACTCGCGTCCACACCTATCCATATAGGTGCATTTTAACACTTATAAAATTAGAGGCATAACTTGATGTAGCGCGGATATGAACTTTAACCACCAAACACATCCACGGTTGCATGTATTATTTCTCGAGAAATTTAATCCTAAAAAAATACAACATATGTGTCAAGTTTAAGACTCAAATCTGGATGAGCAGATTCTAATAAAAGAACCATAACCAGCCGAGCTTATGCTCGGTTCGTAATGAAATAAGTAATTGTTGAAACAAGATCAAATAGAACTCTGAAAAAAATAAGATGTAGGACTATCGGTAACTGAAAAAATACAGAGAGATAAGATAGCAAATTCCAACGGCATCTAACAAGAATGTAATTCTTTGGACAAAAATTACAGGGAGGATAAGACAAGCAATTACAGGGAGAATAATAGCTGAACAAATGCAGTAGGATAAGCTAGGGTAGCATGATTTTTTGGACTAAAAGGATTCAATTTTAGAAGGCATTATGAAATTGAGCACCCTCAGACTAGTTTGATCAAAAGCATGTCAATGGCCAAGTACTTAAAAAGAAATCGAGAAGAACAACCAACATTACATGCCTCTCTTTCTCTCTCAGCAAAAGGTACAAATTAAAGCAACCCAAGAGCAGGAGCAAACCCAGCAAGAATTTGGTGCGAGAAATAACCAAAACCCAAGAAATTTTATCACTTCTGAAACAACTTCCCCAATAATTTTATCATCCCGCCCGCATAAATACTTTTATTGATTCGTTTCTCTTCCTCTTTAGTGGAAGTTGGATCTTTCGCTTCGGTCAAAAATCATTTCTACTTTACATGCATTCTCTCCGTATTTCCATTTTCTTATTTACAAGAAGGATAAAGTGGTACAGTACTACTTCTCGGTGCTACCGTACGCCAGGTCTACTGTAGTGCTGTACCATACACTGGCCCCACCGTTCGTATACTGGGCCCATCGTATTTCCATCGGTCTGCACGAATCTCAAAGCGACCTGGGCCGTCAGGCCCAGAATACCGTAATTTCCGCGGCAGTTTGTTTTATTTTCCCTTTCCCTAAAAACGAAAAACAAAAACCGCCATCCCATTCTTCCGCCGCTCCATTTCAAAGCAAAGGCAAAAACCCCAACTTCCCAAGATCCGCGGCGATCATGCATCGCGGCGGTGGCGGCGGCGGCGGCCGGCGCCTCCCCAAGCCCTCCCTGGCGCCCTCCGCCGCAGCGGCCGAGAGCACCCCGTTGCTGGACCCCAGCGTCATCCGCAACCTCGACCACGCCTTCTCCCGCCGCGACTCCGATGCCGCCAGCCTCTGCAGCAGCCGACCCCCCTCCTCCATCGGCGCGGGCGCCGCCGCCTCCAACTTCTCCGACCGCTCCACGCAGGCCGCCGCCCTCCGCGTCGTCAACGCCTTCCTCGCCCCCGCCGTCACCCTCCGCCCTCCCCTCCCCGCCGCCCGCGACATCCAGGCCGCGCTCCGCCACCTCCTCGAGCGCCTCCACTTCCCCCTCAACGAGGCTGCCTTCGAGGACGACCTCCTCCACATCCTCCGCATGCTCGAATGCCCCTACAAGCTCACCCGCTCCGCGCTCAAGGCTCCCGGCACCCCGCACTCATGGCCGCCGCTCCTCTCCGTCCTCCACTGGCTCACCCTCCTCGTCCAGGTCTCCGATGCGGCGGCCTCTCAGCCCTCCGCCGCCGCCTACAATGATCTCATGCTCTACACCACCCAGAGCTACTGCCACTACTTGTCGGGTGACGACGACGAAATCGCGGCCCTCGACGAGGTGTACGTCTCCAAAGCCCGCGCGCACGCTGAGGCGGCCGTCGAAGCCAACCGTGCTCTGGAGAAGGAGGCCCAGGAACTGGAGGCAAAGGTGATTAAGCTCACATCGGGCCCCTCGCGGCGGGAGGCACTGGAGGCGGAGAAGGATGTCTTCACTGCGGACGTTCACAAGTTTGAGGCGGTGGTCAAGACTTGGGCTGCTAAGATCAACGAGAAGGAAGAGGCTCTGATGGATTTGGAGAAGGAGCTGGAAGCAAAGGTGATGGATGGACAACGCGTTGCGGCTGAAAATGAGGAGCTGTTGAAGAAAGTTGAGGCGCAAGCGGTGAATATGAGGGATGCCAATAGGATGCATAGGGAGATGCAGGCGGTGGAGCGTGACATTGGCACGGCGGAGAATGGGAAGGCTGTGCTAGAGGAGAAGGGCTGGGAGCTTGAAGCTGAGCTGGTGAGGAAGTTTGAGGAACTTGAGGGGCTTGCTGAGCAGTGCAACCGGGCCCTCAGAAGGTATGAATGTGCTGCAAGATCTCCTATAATTTCTTCATTTGTTGAATATTCTTATCCATTCTTCTTGAACCTATCGATTAGTCGTGAATGATTTATGCACCTAGGAACCCATGGTAACCATATCATGCTGGGCAGGCAGCACCCCCCAAGCCGGGGCTGGTTTACTAGTTCCTGTTGTATTGTTTCCAAAAAAGAAAGAAAGGTGCATCTATCTGGTGTGTTTTGTCCAGCTGAATTCGACTTGGATTAGGGCACTTAGTCAAGTTTTCCCAGCAGTGAGCATCCATAAAACCAACAGCCGTCCACCACTCTGTGCAGGAGAAAATCCAGAAGCCTTTAACTATTTAGCATCCCTTCGCTCAATTCCTGGATCCGCCAAACTTGATTTTTCATAAATTGTTCTTGAGGCTATTATAATGAATGAAAGATAAATCTGCTTGGCCTCAAAGAGCTATTATGAATGATCTATTTTGCTGTTTTCCTTATCATAATGAATGGGATGTGAATCAGCACAATAGAGGTGTTACGGAATCCTACAAAACTTTAAAAAACGATTGTCAAAGAAATTCAATACACAATGTAAAAATGAATTATATATATATATATAGACATAGTCTGTTATTTTTTCTAAACAACTCAAGTTTTAAGTTCTTAACCAATTGAATCATGTGGACCAGACATGGACATCAGTATAGGATACTTTGGCTCGTCTCAAACAATTGGGATTAAGTGATCTCAAAGAAAAACATGGGACTAGGTGGACTATGTGTTTAACTGCAAATCCTGTGATTTTTGACAGTAAAACTTATTGAGTCGGTGATTAAAAACTAAGTCAATAATGTGGTAAATTATTTTTTTAAAAAAATTGAGGACAATTAATATTTTGGATAAAATTTGGAGGCCTTTGTATAACCAGACGAAATCATCTGTGATCTGTTTGTGGTCATCTAGTTAGCTGAAACATAAAAGCAAAAAAAAGTTTGAGATGTGATTTTTTTTTTTTTTTTTACTATGGTTTTGTTGTTTGTATCTGCTTTATTGGCTCCTGTTAGCTCACTTTGTATCGTGAGCTCATTTTTACACTTCTGGGCCACTTTTCAGGTTAAAACCTGGTATTGATTTCCAGTACATGCTAAATGTGAAAGGATCCTCTCCTGCTGAGATACTAGGTCTCAGTTACAAAACAGTGCTAAAACCTGCACTCAAGGCTCTTGCTGAGGAGAACAAAAGGGTCTCTGTCTCAAAGCTTAATGAGTTAGTTGATCTACAAAAGCAGTTTCAAGAAAATGCTAAAATCCTAGAGGAGAAAAGGAATAACCTTTCCAGTCTCCTGGCTAAAACTGATGAGGTTAGTCCATCTTATATTACAAATACTAAATTGCGTTTTACAGCTGAAAATAAAGTATGATCTTTGGACCTGTTATTATTGGTCTGAACTCTGAACTTATTTGTACTATTGGCAATATGATAGTACCCACCACAGTGTTGGAAAGAGCTGCACTACAATTTTTCTGTATATGGGTTAATGGGTATTATGCAGACAATATTCAAATCAAAATTGGAGAATAACTGTCGTTTTCTATTTTTTGATAGGTTACTCTAGTTACACAGTTTCAGTGGCCAATATTTTCTTAGTACTATGTTGTACTGCTGGTATGTGGATTGTTTTATTGCTCACTCGCAGAAACTGCAGTGTAATCAAGTGAATGGTTTTCAACCTGTTACTAGCGACGATATATGTATATGTTCCTAAGCAAATATGGGTTGGGTAGACTGGTAGAGATGCGTGATACATGATAACCTTACAAATGTGGCTTTATCCTTGACCTTTCATGCAGCTCTTCCGATGTTCACTTGTTCTGATTGGCTCATTAGGATAGTCAAATATTTGGTTCTTTGCTAGTCATTAGTCAAACATGAGGTTGAGCATAATAATTATTAAATCAACACAAAAACAACTAAGCATAGTTAGACATTAATGTAGATTCTAGAGTCAGTTACTCCAACTTGATAAAGCTTCTTGCTACTCATTTTAGTATTTTTTTGGTGACCAATAACAGACCTTCTGAGCAGATAATTACCAAAATTAGGAAGAATGGTGCTTTGTATAAATGGAGGTTGGCCCTGGGCATATTTACCCATCAAATTTGTGGTGAAGTAAGCATTAATAATTTGACTTTGACTAACGAGATTCATTGGTGCTGTTATTTGGAAATTGGAGTTTCGGTTTTTGTCATGGATTATACTATGATGTATTGTGATTAGGCTTGAGGGCTATCTAGGTTATTGCTTTTGTAAAGATCTGCCTTTTTGTTAGATCAGTGGGCATGATCTATTTATAAACATGGGCAGATGTCCTGTGACCCTTTTATCTGAATTTATTTTAGCTACTGGCAAAATGAAAGTACCGATCACAGTTTTGGAAAGAAGTGCATTGCTACTTTTATGTATGTGGGTTAATGGTTATTATGAGGGCAATGCCCAAGTCATAAGCAATAAAACAATCAATACACCCATCAGTCCGTCTCAGTGTTGGAGCTGTTGTCAAATCTGTTAAAATGGATTTTGTGTGTTCCTATGCAGTAGCATTATGTTCATTACGGTATTCTGGCTGGCAGCTTTTTTTGGGTGTTCATGAATTCCTGGTCTCATGCTCTTTTCATGTTGATTCCAAACATTTATCAATTTAAGCAAGTGCTGGGCACTGTTTTTACCAAACAGCTCAAGTAATTCTGGACTCTCTTACTGAATACTCACAATAACTTATGCCCTCCTGCAAAATTATTGCAAAAGATTGAAGTTGAAACTTTTTCATTTGCTCTTTATATTCCAATTTATGTTCCCTAGATGGTTGCTCGACTGAATTCACTGGATCGTGAAATCACAAATGATGACTCAAGATGCACAACTGAAGCTAGACAAATGGAAGATGAGTTGGAGAAGAAGGAACATTGCTTGAGTACTGTTGAAAAGGAGGCAGCCGATCTTTTAAAGGTACTTCTCATTTTTATTTTGTTATACTTAAACGTGCTCCTTTAATAGTATAACACATCCAAAATCAGATAACTTACAGAAATTTGATTTGACAGAATTCTGAAAAGAGGCTCCATGATGCATTACGCAAAGCTGATGAAGAAACTCAGATGTGCTTGAACGAATTGCTGCAACTTATTGTTTCCTTTACCGAGTATAAAGAGTTCATGGAAGCATCAGTTTCTCAGAGGAAAAAGGACCTGTATGAAACGGCAGATTACATAGCCTCTTTGCCATCCAAGATGTCATCAACCAGTCAAGCTTCTTGTACCTGAATATGAAGAAAGTTTCACATCAAATTGTGGATGCCTCTTATGATCATTGCTATGTTGAGTTTGTTTGACCTGCAGAAGCTAACACAGTGTACATAATTCGTAGATTATAAAATCACTTCGGTTTCCAATCTCGCGTGCCACATATATTTGCGAGTTGATGAATTGATGGTTTAATATCTAAGATATAAAGCATTTGATCGAAATCTTCTTTGGCGTTAAGGTTGTAGTTGTGAATAGCCATCGACTATTCGAAAAGGATAGAAGAATGAGACCTATTTTAGGATATATATTACCTTTCAATCGGGTTATTTTATTCCACTTTTAGATAGAGAAAATAAATAAAGAAGAATACTTAATAATACAATGAAATATATATATATATACAGAACATCTATCTTGAACACACGAGAGGGAACTGTAGATAGTTATGGTAAAGGTCATAAGTGTCTATACTGTAAAATTGATCTTTGATGAAATCGAAAAGACATGGTAGAACTGTAACCATAGAATATGACCTTAATCGAAATGTATACATTTATCTCATACACTATAGGGATAGTGAGAAGGGATATATTTTACATCCCAGAGGAGCTATAATTGAAGATAGAGTGAGTGAATGTTTCATTAATAATTTTGTGTAAGAACAGATTCCATATTACGTTGATACAACCCAAGATGTAACTGCTCTTATTTATTTATCTCACGAGTAATTAAGTTGTACACTTAGTTCCTTTTACCACTTAAATGCGCGTCAAAACTATTTCTTCCCATTGTTCATGTAAGGCACTGCGTCTTTATGAGATATGGTATTACTCCACCTCGGCTAAAGCTTGACATGTCCGGGATTAAGCTAAAATATAGTATTGACGAGGCTCTAGAATATGATGCTTGGTTATTTTGATGTAATTGAGCTTTGTTGGTGACGTATTCCATGCAATCAGTCTATTGGTTGCAATCAAGCCTCCCAGAACCACCGAGCTGTCAGGCAGCCCTGAGCTGGTCAATCTGCACTGCAAGAAATCGTGTGCATGTTTTCTTTTCTTTTATATGGGATTGAATCGTGTGCATGTTTGTATTACAGTTTATGTGTAGCATCTGCTGTGTATTTAAGCACGTAAAATTTATGGTCGTGGTCTTGAATTGTGAATTGTGGTTAGATGTATCTTTCATTTGGCATAGATCTGTGGACTACCGAGTCTTTACTTTGAAAACTGAGTGTATCTTCCATCTGTGTTATGCCGAATGGTTTTAGGTTGATGAACTGGGCATGCTCAATTTTAGGTTGCGTGGTTTGACAAATTGTTTCAGGTTGACGATGAATTTTAGCAAAATGCAATGGAACTTCAGATCGATTTGTGAGCAAAAGACATACTCTAATGCTATGAGCAAAAGACATACTCTGATGCTATGATTTATTCTGAGCAATGCGCTTTATAGTTTGTAGTGCTTCTCGGCTTTCAGGTTATGGTACTATAAGAAGAGAACGGTAGGAGATTCTGTTTCTAATAAAAAGAGTTTTTGATGCTGATAGCACAGCAAAAAATATAGGTTTTGTACCAAAAAAGAGTGGCTCACAGATCAAAAGATGAATAATGCGTCCCAGACTCTAGGTACATGTCAACATTCCAGAACATGAAAATAAAAACCGTTCAAACCAAAATTTCAGACTCCAGTTATATCCATAAATTGCAATAGACTGCTACCAGTCTATTGTAGAGATTAGAGAATCATAATTAACCTGCATAAGAGCCTCTAACTTCTACTCTATGATAGAGTCAATTTTCACAAAGTTCTCATATTTGAGCTTCCTTGACTTGCTGAAGGTTCCATATAACACTGAACTTGCCAAACTGTCAGAAATTCATGTTTTTCCTGCTTTCCATTCTAAGCTTCTTGAGACAATATTATCACAAAGAGAAATATAAATCCCTATGGAAGAAGAAAAAAAGAAATATACATCAGAATGAATGCTCCACACTGAGAAATTTCATTTTGTAAGGCAGGGAGGGCCCTTGGACCTTCAGATTCCATTTAATGCAAGAGTTCATAGGACATTAATTCTCCACTCTTAGAATTAGACCCATAGAAAGAAAGGAATTACATCAAGGTTCTCCAAACATTGAAATAAACATGGCAAAACGGCGGAGTCCATGGCAGAACACAAGATGGAGTTGAAATTACCATAACAAAACACATGTAAAGTGGGCTTAGTCTTGTCATTACAGATAAGCTGATGAGCTTACAGCTAGCAGCGTCCATTGTTAAAAAAACATTGCAGAGGCTTCAATTTTATGAGCAACTAGAATACAACTAATAACATTTACAAAGCAAATAAGCAAGGATTGTAAGCATAAAAGTCATACCAAAATTGCTAGAACGGGCTCTCAGGGCTCATAATTTCTTGGACCATTGAAATTTCCTGGCCCTCCATGTTGTACGACATGATCTTCCCAGGTATGCTGAAAATTAGCATACCATGCTGCTCAAACTTCCCAGTTCCTCAAATGACATGGATTGGTGAAAGAGCAAGGTAGACAATTATCTTGTGCTGATGGTTCCGTGTATCCCACGTTGGTGTTTCGATGTTGGGGTACAGTTCTTTCACTCCATTGAGGTCGACGCGATACAGAACTGACCACTCTGACTGACCTTCCTGCAGCTCTAGGATATCGAAGCAAGCAGTGAGCTTCTCCTTGTTTGTGTAACCAATCATCTGAAGATGGCCAGCCGACTCTCCAATGTAGCCACAAATCCAGTCTTTTTGGCATTGGCATCTTTATCACATGTTCTCCCTCGATCACAAAGCGGACCACAGGCCCCTTTGGGCATTGGGTTGAAGATCTCTGTGAACACCGCAAACTAACAAGGCTTACGGTTATTATGTATTTATGGTATTGCAGGAACCATTTGACAAGCCAAAGGAACCCTTTGGATTCTCCGCGCCGCGGGAGCGGTTCCGGCAGCTGGGACGGGCGAAGCCTTGGTCGGACCTTTGAGCTCGGCCGAAGGGCTTCGCTCAATGTCGTGATGGAGTCACTCAAAGGGACGCCAAAGCTGTGGCCGAGCGGGGACCTTTGGAATTCCAAGCAAAGGGTGACCCAAGTCCAACGCGAAGACAGAGGAAAGGGCGAAGGCCTGGTCGAAGGGAGGACCGATGTCAGCGACCGAAGAACATGAGGGGCAAGATTGTAAATAATATAAATGTACTTAGGATAGTACCGTATTACCCTTGAATATGCTGAGAATGTAGCAGTTGGAGGGATAATCTCGTAAACTGTAACATGGAACGGTCAGATACGACCTACAAATATGGCGTAATTGTAAGTGATAAGATGGGTGATATTAATATAGTAAAGGCTTCCCCATTTTGTGTAATGTTCCCTATACCCTTCGGATCCCTCTAGGGTTCGAAGGCCCATCTCTTAGTTGGTGATGCCAGTTCCCAAGAGTTGGCACCGTCCGTGGGGACCGACACATTCATAAGTCATGCCACCTGAAAAGAAGCTGAAGGGCGTTGATACATTCACACAACAAACACAGCAACTTGCCATGGGGGGGGGGGGACGCGACCACGACTACCACTTTGGACACGACGGAGCTGATCAACACTTCGATCGAGGTAGTCAGAGAGCGTCAAGAAGAGCAAAATTATGTGGCTGTGCTGACCAATGAGGACGGTTGAGTTCGAGTAGAGCTAACTTACCATGAAGATGCAAATGCTTTGATGTGAAGGTTGGAGGACGACCTTCATGCTCATTACAAAGCTTCGGCAGCAGTGAAGGAAAACACCCCTCGTTTTGAAGAGTATGAAGACTTCAATCATTTTCAAGACCCTGAATACGAGGAAGAAACCGAAGCAGAAAGAACTGCATGGCTAGAAGACGAAGACCTAGAACGGCAAATAGCACAAAAGAAGCGTAGAATGGCAAATAGCACAAAAGAAGCGTATTCTAGAGAGCTTGATAGTGAGTTGGAAGGCGACTGAATACCGTCAATGAGCTGATGAAGCTAGAAGAATGCTGGAACAACTGCAAGGCCAAATTAATGTGCTATAACGCGAGGGCGAAGAGAATCAATACACCATCACCCCTTCGTCAGCGTTTGCAACACGGGCTGCGCTAGATCTTTGGCATCAGTCACGCGCAGGCGATCCAGAATCCCCGCTATCCTTTGGTTTGCATAACCAGCCTTGGCCTTCGGGTCTTAAAATGCCAAGAGTGGTGATGTTTGATAGAGAATCAGATTCAATGACATTCATCATGAGCTTTTAGGCAGCAGTCAAATCTGCTAGCAGAGATGACACGATATTAGCGAAGGCTTTCATGTTGGCAGTAAAAGGAATAAAAGTTCTTGGTACTCCGTCTTACTTTCAGGGTAGATATATTTGTGGGAGCAGTTGCATGATGCCCTTTTATTCAATTTCCAAGGCAATCATGCAGAAAAGTCATAGCCCGTGACCTCTTCGCAGTTAAGTAGCAGTCGATGGAGCCACTTAAAGACTACATGTGTCATTTTGTATATGTGCGCTGTCAGGCGAAGGGCGTGAGTGAGGACACAATCATTGATGCCGCTATCTAGGGCATCAGAGGAGGGTTGCTAGCAGCAAAGCTAACACGCAGAGGGCCAGAGAGTGTCCAGGAACTCTTCAACAAAATGGAGGAATATGCAAGATCCAAAGCAGACCATCAGTGAAGGAAGAGCGAAATGGCAACATTAAAAACATTGAAGCCTTCTCCCTTCTTCAAGGAAGGAAGTAGTGGCCAACCGAAAGATAGTCCAAAGCACTCGAAGAAAAGCGATGCCTTCGAGTATGTTTTGAAGCCAAAAGAGATCAACTAGATAGAATCTGGGCCTGAGGACGCCTTGCAAGAGATAATCAAAGCCCCGGATGGTGTAGGCCATGGCGGCCGAAGCGGTATAGGTCATGGAGGTCGAGGAGGACGGGCACCACGTGACCCGAGCACACTGTATTGTGAGCTACACGGTGAAGGTACTAGTCATACAATTAAACAATGCCCACACGTTGTAGCAATGAAGGAAAGCATAGGGAAGCAACTCTTCGACCCTGCAAGAGTAGTGCATCACACCACACCTTGTAGGCTGGACAACGCGTGGAAATTTCAATAGGGTCAGAGCTAGGTTCACGGGCCAAACCCTTCGACACTTGCTCCTCAATGGTGTCCAATGGCTTTGACGCAGCCATATGTTCCAGGACATTTGGCTTCACCAGATCAGACCTATGCCCAATCAGTGGCTTGTGAAGCATTGCTTCCACCACCTCCACCAAGGCCTGCAATTGAAGCTCCCCCAGAAACCACCAGTTCATTAAACACACTAACACACGTATTAAACGTGGTGCTTGCAATCACTGGTGGCTCTAACAAGGAAACTGAGTCCAAGAGGCAACGAAAAAATACGTCCGAAGGGTTAACCATATCGGTATAAGCCCTATCGTTGTCCATTCGAAGTGGTCTCATGTCCCTATCACCTTCTCGCAAGAAGACATGAGGGTCCTTGAATATCTTCATATAGATGCCTTCGTCATCGCAGCAAACATTTCAGGAAACAAAGTCCACAGGATTCTGATAGACGACGACAGCTCGGTAGGCATCATCATGGATGCCTTCGATACGATGGGTTTGCAACGAAGTGTTTTACAGCACACTGGATCTCCATTGCTGGGTTTCGGTGGCAAAGAAAACAATGGTTGGGCAAGGTCAAGATACCAGTCTCTTTTGTCAAAGGGTCAAACTTTCGGACCAAAGGTATTGCCTTGGATGTTGTTGATATACCGTGCCCATATAATGCAATCTTCAGAAGAGGGGTACTAAACTAGTTTGGGGCAATACCACACCACAGTTATTTGTGCATGAAAATGCCTAGCCCCAGAGGCATCATTTCGGTGTTGGGAGATCAAAAAATGGCCCGCAGAATTGAAGTAGGAACTACTCCTGGCCGGCGTAATGTTCATGTCATGATGGAACCTTTGTCAAAGCCTTTAGAAGCCAAAGACCTATTCCAGACACAGCGGGTGCTGAAGGCTAAACTCGAAGACCAAACCAAGAAAGTGTTGTTGTGTCAGGACAAACCAAAGAGAGTTGTGTCCATAGGAGCTAAAATGACACAAGAAGTTGAGCGAAGAATGATAGAATTCCTTCACAACAACGAAGATATCTTTGCATGGCCATCGAAAGATTTGCAAGGAATTAGTTGAAATATCATCGAACACACTCTGAACGTTGATCCGAAGGCAAAGCCAAAGAGACAAACCCGATGTTAGTCAAGAAAAGTAATGACAAGTGGAGAATGTGCATTGATTTCATAGACCTGAACATAGCCTGTCTGAAGGATGACTCCCATTGTCGCGCATTGACTAGTTCGTAGACTCCATAGCTAGCTGTGAAATGTTAAGCTTTCTGGACGCATACTTGGGATACCACCAAGTTTGGATGGTGAAAGAGGACGAGGCAAAAACAAGCTTCAGAACCTCCTTCGGGATATATTGTTTTGTAAGAATGGCCTTCGGATTGGTTCAGATTACATTACAGTTGTAGTTGGGAAGGAACGTATCTGCATACGTCGACGACATAGTCATTAAGAGCATCAAAGAAGTGGTCATTTGGATGACAATAGGTAGACTTTCGGTAATCTCCGAAGTGTGGGTTTGAAATTGAATCTAGAAAAGTATGTATTTGGTGTGCGTGCCAGGAGGTTGTTAGGATTCTTGGTGTCGGAAGGGCCATCGAAGTAAACCTAGAAAAATACAAACTATACTTGATATGAGGCCTTCAAAAAATAGGAAAGAGGCACAACGATTGGTTGAAAGATTGGCTACTCTGAGCTAATTTGTTGCCAGATCAGCTGAGCGAAGCCTGCCTTTCTTAAAAGCCATCAAAGGCTCTAACCAGTTTAGGTGGAGTGAAGAGCAGCATAATGCTTTGGATGAGTTGAAAGAATATTTGATGAAGCTTACAACGTTGACTAGCCTAGATCCAAAGGCTAAGTTATTACTATATATTACGGTTTCCCCTTTGGCAGTAAGCGCGGTACTTGTGCAAGAAATGCAAGCGAACAAAAAATTGCAACAGTTTCCGGTGTTTTGGAGGCATTGGCGAGGCTCAAGATGTTCTATTTTGTGATGGAAAAAAATGGCATATGCAATGGTAATGGCCTCGCGAAAGCTTTGGTATTATTTCACAGCACACAAGATAATGGTACCAACCTCTTTCCCCCTTCGTGACATGTTTGAAAATCGTGAGGCTACATGGACAACAGAAAAGTATGATTATGATGCATGCTCGTGAACAATGTTACAAGCATTGGGTTTTGAAAACATTTGCAAAAGAATGCTAAACGATTTGACTTAGAAAAGGTATGAACGTCGGATAAGACGACCTAAATCCAAAGGGATGCTGAGCAGCTGCTGGTCAGACCGGGCCAGGTGGCGGTCAAACCATCAAGCTGCAGAGAAGGAAAATGGTACTTAGTGAGTCTGGCAGTCAGACCATGGCTGGCGGCCAGACTAGCCCTAGTGACGATATGACTCCTAACTGTGGAGTTCGATAGATATTTTGAACCAACGTAGACTTAACTGGTGATCAGACTAGCCCTAACGGTGGTCAAACCATTGGGCCCTACCGGCGCCACCTCGGTGAGGTCACCAGCGAAGGCTCTGGTGTTGCCTTCAACCTCAAAGGGTGCCAAAATGCTCTAGTAGACTAGGGGATTGTTTCTAGGGTGGTTTGGATGACATGCAACGAGCCAAACTCAAAAAACTCCATGTATGAGATCTAGAACTTGGGTTTAGCTCAGGTTTCTTGGTTCAAACCAAAACAGCAATCGACTAGAGCTTAGAATCAATGGAAAAATGGTAGGGGAAGACCCACCTCGACATAGGGAAGCTTTATATTGGATTGGCTCGCTCTAGGGAGGCTCTGATTTGCAGATCGGGCTTCGGGGAGGTGATTGAGCTCGAGGTGGAAGAACTCGCATGGAAATGTATCTAGCGATGGGGAAGAGGGGGAGGATCTAGTGGATGCCTTCGGTAAGCTCGAAGGAGTTTCCTCCATCGATCTCCAGCCGTTGGGGACATCGAGGTGGATCTCTCCTCTCTCTAGGGTTGAGTGAGGAAGAGAGTGAGAGAGGAAGGAACGAGAGAGAGAGAGAGAGAGAGAGAGAGAGAGAGAGAGAGAGAGAGATAGAGAGAGAGAACGTCAGTCAATGTCTTAAATAGAAAATCCTCTACGCCCTAGCGGTTAGACTGCAGGAGGTCCTGGTTAGACCGCGGGAGCGGTCTTTTTTCTTTTTCCCTTCCTTTTCTTTTCTTCTTCTTCTTCAAAGTCTTAGGGGCTTTCCTTAAATTCTCTAGGCCATTTCCACTCACAAATATAATATATATATGTGGTGGAAACACACACCGATCTAGATGTATATTTTTTCAAACATGTTTTAAATACTTAAATTAATAATTAACCGTGCAAAACATGATGCCATGATGATTATGAATGCTTAATCTAGATTAGGATTTTTTGGGGTGTGACAGAACGCATTTGAGGGGTCAATGGTGACATGCACGCTGGTGAAAGGGCTCGCCGACGGCAATGGTGGCGGTGGCATTCTAAGAGGACTGTGGCGGCTTGATCCGACGAGGAAGAGAGAGAAGGGAGGAGAGCATGAGCTTCCTGGGAAGGAGGGGGATGTCACCACGGGTTCGGCCTAGTCGGAGAGTGGCCGGAGGTGGCTGTCGGTGTGGAGGTGGAGGAGGAGCTCGAGATGCTCAGCTGGAGAAGAAGGAGAGGGCACGAATGAGCTCCTCGTCTGGCTTCCACCTGAGGAAGGGATTGAGGGTGAGGTCCAGGTGCAACTCCTAGTCAGGTTTTCCCCCAAATTTTGAAGTCTCCAAGCGCAAGGTTGAGCTCATCTCTGTTCTGTTCGCATTAGGGGGAGAAGAAGGTGCCTTTTCATAAGCTGCAGACTTATTAGTGTCGGCCCGTAATACGAACCGGCACTGATACAGAGTATAAGTGCTGGCTCATGGTTACCAGTCGGTACTGAAGTGTTAGTGCTGGTTTGTTCCAAGAGCCGGCACTGATACTAAGTATCAATTCCAATTCAACCCGGCTCCATCATTGATTGACCGTGAAAAGTTATGAACCGGCACTGATACTTCATCAGTGCCAGTTCTATCCTAGTCGGCACTGATGACCCAGCTCGGATGACTATTTCTGTTATAATGCAGTGACCAGACCCCTGCAGCGATGAACTCTTTGACGAGGTCGTGAGTGCTCGAGTGCTTTGCACACCTCGTAAAGGCTTTGAATGCTGCTTGCTGGAAGTCCTTCAGCGGCACATACGGGGCGCGACTACCTTTGTAATCTTGGCTTTTAGACATGAGGTACTCCCTCTTATCTACGTTATGGTAGAACCACTAATGTGTCCAGTCCTTCGGCCACTTATTTCTGTCTGCAACAATAGGTGTAGCCAAACCTACTTAATAAGAGAAGTTCACGCATACATAGTGGGCTTCGCAATGCACGTCATCCACAAAAACTGGCTTCAGTTGGTGATGGAGTTGGTGGGCAGAAACAAAGGCTCTGGCTGAGTCCTTTGCTTCTTTTGATCTTGCCGCCTAGGCGAAAAGGCTGAGCCGAACAATGCCATTCGGTGTCAGCTGATGGAGAAAGATCTCAAACATCTTGAGGACCTCCGCCACCATCTCATCACAGGGTAGGTGAAGTCCAGCTTGGAAGTAATCCACGAAGACAAGGGCTTCTTCATCTTCTGGCATTGGAGTTTCTTGGTCCTTGGGCAGCCTAACATTCGAAATATCACTTATCAACCCTTCTTAAGACCAGCCAAGACTCTCTAGTCAACCTTCAATCGCCTGATCCAGTATGTCTTCGACTTAGCAGCCTTGCTCTTTGGAGCACTAGGATCAAACTGCCTTGGTTCCAGTCTGAAGTGTTAAGGATTGTGAACATCTTTGTGCAGAGTGTAGAAAGCTGGGCACGCATGCTTGAACAAAGAGTTTCGTTAGTCGACCTTCAATTGCCTGATCCAGTATGTCTTCGGCTTAGCGGCCTTACTCTTTGGAGCACTAGGATCAAACTGCCTTGGTTCCGATCTGAAGTGTGAAGGATTGTGAACAGCTTCGTGCAGAGTGTAGAAAGCTGGGCACACATGCTTGAACAAAGAGTTTTGGTAAAAACCAAATGAACTGCAGGGTAATCTATATATAGCGGTCAGAACACCATCTCAAGGGCAGTCGAAAAGGCACGTGTTGGAAATTGAATCGTCACATTAATGGCAGTTAAGACAAATGAATAGTAATCAACATTTTAGAAATGGAACTGCCTTACCAGAGTAAAACTGTCATTTATAGAAAAGTTAGACCCTTCATGTGAACAAGGAGTGCTGATTAGCAGAAGGTAATTCATATAAAAAGAGACCTTTGACGGTCTGAAGGTGATGGCGTTCGGTGATATCATCTAATTCACAGGTTCAACCCATCGAGAAGGAACCTTGCCTGTGGGGGGCTGCATTGGGAAATGGTCTCACAGGCCCCTTCGGGCATTGGGTCGAAGACCTCTACAGACACTGCAAACTAACAAGATTTATAGTTACCGTGGATATGTCGTGTTGCAGGAACCCTTCGGCAAGCCGAAGGAACCCTTTCGGACTCTCCACGCCGCGGGAACGGTTCCGACAGCTAGGACGGGTGAAGCCTTGGTCGGACTTCGGAGCTCAGCCGAAGGGCTTCGCTCGATGTCACGATGGAGTCACTTGAAGGGACGCCAAAGGTGTGGCCAAGATGGGACCTTCAGAAGTCAAACAAGGGTGACCCAAGTCCAATATGAAGACGGAGGAAAGGGCAAAGGTATGGTCGAAGGGAGGATTGATGTCAGCAACCGAAGACCATGAGGGACAAGATTGTCAATAATCTGGATGTACTTAGGATAGTACCGTATTATCCTCGAATATGTTTATAATGTAGCAGTTAGAGGGGTAATATCATAACCTGTAACAGAGAACGATCAGATACGACTTATAAATAGAACGTAACTATAACTAAAACAAAACATGTGACATTAATAAAGTAAAGACTTTCTCATTTTATGTATTGTTCCCTATAGTCTTCGTATCCCTCCCTCCAGGGTCACAAGGCCAGTTCCCAACACTACTGAGCCATTCCAGAAGATGCCGCGGATGGGGCAGAGGCCCTGGAGTAGGCTGGCAGAGCCATCCGAGTGGACGGCCATCCGCCGAGACCGTGTCTCGGAAGAGTAGACATGGGTGTTGTGCATGTCCCCAAGCGCGACCACCTTGTAATGCCGTGACTTGGATGGGTCGAAGGCGAGGCTGAAACAACAACCCAGGCACCCTGTTGGTACGGCAATTGGGATGAGGCTCTTGGTCAGCGGGTTGCAGATATAATAAATAGCTCGGCAATGCTATAGCCAGCAGATGAGCAGGAGCAACCTATTGCAAGAACCGTAGACCAGCACTCTGCCTATGCCTGGATTCGCGGGCCGGCTGCTGGGGAAGAAGGAGAGGTCAGGGGCGAGACGGTCCCCGGTGGCCTCGGCGTCGTGGTTGAGGGGAAAGTATTCGATGGCATCGTAGGAGTGGTAGCTGAAGAAGGACCCGGCGGCGGGGTGGTGCCGCGATCGCGCGACGCGAGAAGATGGACGAAGTGGTGGTCCGCTGTGAGGGCGTGCCACCGCCTGCAGACGAGCCACGTGCTGGCGACCTGCCTGGGAGGGAACAAGGCGAGGATGCCGGCAATGAGATCGTCGGGGAACTGGGAGAGGTGCGCCCTTCTACGAGGCATCGACTCTACTCTCCAGCAGCTGCAAGAACACGGGAACAGGAATGAGATGAGGGAGGGGAGAGAGTAGAGAGTAGAGACGCACATCGGTTGCTCAGGGGAGGGGACCTTACGTATTAGAGACGAGAACGCCCCCGGCGCTGGCCACCGGTAGTCACACGCCGCCGAACGGCAGAAGAGCACCCAGGAGAACGTTCCGCCGCCGCTGCCGTAGAACAATCGCCACCCTTACCAATCAATCAACACTTCAAGAACCTTAGGACAGGGAACTCATTGTGCTCACTAATGAGGCTTAGGGTCGGCACGTGTTCGACGCCGGCAAAGGTTCCGAGAGGGCCGGACCAGACCAGAAGGCCGCCCGCCGGGGCCCCCGAACGTGGAGCGTCATTTTGGGCTGTGGACCAGGACCAAACTAAAAGCCGTTTCGCAGGCCCACAAAGATTTTGCCTCGCTCCTTACCCCACTCCCGGGCCCCCTTCCAGACCTTCGACGAGCTCAAGGAGTCGTCGTCGTTCCTGCGCGAGGGACAATTGCTCCGTGATCTGATCGTGTGCGATCTCACCGTGATCAAGGAACCACGCGTGGCCAACGGTGGAGTGCAAACCACATGATCTCAACGTGATCACGGATCCACAGGAAGCAGTAGAAATGTGAAGTATAGAAAGAAGAATGACTTCCGTGGATGAAAAGATGACAAAATGTATCATATCAGGATTCTCACACCAGTCCAACAGGCATGAAATTGTCCATGAACACTCACAAACCAGAAGAACACTCACGCATCAATCCAACAGGCAACTCTCTTTTTCCGGTAGGGAGTTATCCGTTGTATTGATTAGTGGAAGCCCGAAGGGGCAAAAGTACAAGGTACAAAAAGAGAGAAAAAGTCCCGGAAAGAACCAGGGACAAAAAGGTGGTCAAGACAAAAAAAAAAAAAAAAGCATATTCTCTCCTAATAAGACTGTAGAGACCGCGCACCAGTGAAAGCCTCGTCCTTGATTTTCTGGATGGTTCCAGGGGTGCTCAAGGCGATTAAACGTCCTGGTGCTACACTCTTTTCAAATTTCCTAGCAGACAAGCATGATAAACAATTTGATGCCCTTAGGCAGCATGTTTGTCCTGTACGCCATAGCGGTCCACCATTGGTGCACGGAGGAGGAAGTCGACCATAGATTTGGGTGGCTCGTCGGGTGGCCAATCCAAAGTGTCAGCTTGGCCCAGATGTGTCGCATGAAATGGCACTCCGTGAAGAGGTGAGGTATGGTCTCAGGGCACACCTACACATCACACATAGACAGTTGCAGGACTAGCCTCTATGGGCCAACCGATCTGAAGTCCACAACCTATTTAGGTTCATCAACCAGGCAAAGAATTTGCACTTGAGTGGCGACCAGACCCTCCAGAAGAGAGTGAGAAAATTATAGTCCGTCGAGGTAAAGAATTGTGCCTTATAAGCTGAGCTCGCTGAGTACTCCCCATCTAAGGAGAGCTTCTAAGTGATGTCATCTTGAGAGGTGTCCTGTAATTGAACCCGCTGGGTCACAGTCCAAAGGCTCACAAACTCCACCAGATTATCCCACATGGCTTCTGGAGCATTGCGAACCCAATTAGAGTCAGAAATAGCGTCCTTCAATGATATGTTTTTTGTACTTGAGGCACGGAATAGATTCGGTGTAAAATCTCGAGGGCGTTATCCACGGTGCCATGCGACGTTCCAAAAGGAGATTTTATCACCACTACCAATGATGATGTTTGTTGATATCGCAAACAACATTATGTCAAATTCATCACATGGGATCTCTGACCCCACTCACAATTTATGAGGCTCCTTCCATTCGTTCCATAGCCATCGAAGTCGAAGGGTGCGGGAGAGGTTTTCGAGATTAAGGATCCCTAAACCCCTTTGCTGGCCGGGTGATTGTCCCTACTCTAGTTGACCTTAAATTTTCCCCCTAAGATGGGCTCTGAGCCGGCCCAGAGGGAATGCCTTCGCATGCGGTCTACCGCTTTAAGAATGCTTTTCGGAGCTTTGATTTCCGTGAGATGGTAGATGGGTTGAGAGGTGAGCACCGACTTGACAAGGGTAAGACGTCTGCTCGGGACAATCAGTTTTCCTTTCCAAGGCGCAAGTTTTTTTATGGCTTTGTCAATAACAAGCTTGAAGTCACTCCTCATGAGACGATGGATGGAGAGAGGGAGGCCAAGGTATGTGATGCGGAACTTTGATTGTTCTGCTGGCATATTCGCGAGGATGTCATCCAGATTGATATGAGAGCAGCAGATCCCTATCACTGTCGATTTGTTCAGGTTTGTGCAGAAGCCCGAAGCTTCGTTGAATAGCTGTAGAATTTTGGTCAGGGCCGCAACCTCCTACATGGAAGGTGCAATAAAGAGTACCGCATCATCTTCATACATGGAGATTTGAAGTTGATTCAAGCAGTGCTACAGATCACTGATAATTCCTCGTCGAATTGTAGCAAGTAGGACACACTGAAGCGGGTCTATGGCTAGGACAAAAATGAGCAGAGATAGTGGGTCACCTTGCCTTAATCCGAGTCCATGCTTCATCAGCGGTATCGAGCTGCCATTCAATTGAATTCTAGAGCTGGAGGTGGCTAGAAGGGCAGAAACCCAATTGCGTCAATGTATAGGGAAGCCCAACCTTTGAAGAAGGGAAAGAAGGTACTCCCAGCGGATGGAGTTGAAGGCTTTATTAATGTCTAGCTTGGAAAACAAAGCTGGAGTCTTGGTTCTGTGGAGCCTGTGCGCTGTGTTCCTCATCATCATGTAGCTGTCCCGAATGCAATGCTATCTAATAAAGGCACTTTGACATGAAGAAACAAAGGAGTTCATATGTAGCGTGAGACGTAAGGCTATGATCTTCGTTAGGATCTTGGCAATGGAGTGGATGAGAGATATAGGTCTGAAGTCAGCAATGCTAATGGCCTCATCCTTCTTCGGGAGCAGCACAATGTTGGCCGTGTTAACAAGGGACAGCCTTGATGTCCAAAATTCATATTTTTTTTGAATCATAGCCATGATCTCGAGCTTGATAGTTTCCCTACAAGATTTAAAGAAAAGGATCGTAAAGCCATCAGGCCCTAGAGCTTTCTCAACCGGCATGCAGTCAATTGCACGCTGAACCTCCTCTTAGGTGAAAGGATTATCGAGGGATTCGAGATCATGGGAAGGGAAGTGTAGAAGGTCCCAATTAATATCAGCTGATCAGGGAGGCGGTGGGGACATGAGCCTTGAGAAATGTTGAAGTGCCATGGCCTCTTTCTCATCATGTGTGGTTGCCCAACCTGATTCTGATTGGAACCCATTTATGAGGTTTCTCTGAGGCCTAGCATTGGCTCAAAGGTGGAAGAATCTTGTGTTAGCATCTCTTTCTTTTAGCAAGGTTAATCTTGAAGCTTGTCTTTTGCACGCTCTTTCAATAACTGCTGGGACGAGGATACACTTTTTTAGCATGGCACGAAGGTCCCTCTCCTTTGGCGACAAGCTTTTATTATCATGGGCACTGTCGAGATGCGCAATAACATCGAGCGCCATTAACAGTTGAAACTTGGTATCTCCTAGGAGATGCCTGAAGGATCGAGTTGTCGCCTAGAAGGGGGATGAATAGGCGTTCCTAAAAAATTAAAACTTTACAGCGGATTAAACAGAATCCGGAACCTCCGGGTTCAATCTGGAACTTTCAGCTTTATCCGAAAGTTCCAGGCTCAACCCGGATATTCCGGTCACAGAGCTCGAAACTGAAACTAAACTACACTTATGTAATTCTACTTGAATACAAGTGTTACCACAGAACATCAATTCTGTTTCCAAGCCTTTTCACAAAGCACCTGCATCGACAAACTTGCCAACAAGTAGATCAGGGCAAATCTCCCAAAAGTCAATGTACACAAGAGCGAACACAAGAACAACACAAGTAAGCAAAGAAGACAAGTGATTTTTTCCCAAAGTTTGGATCCAAGGATCCTACGTCTTCGTTGAGGAGATCACAAAGAGCCGAGTCTCTTTCAACCTTTTTCCTCATCAAGCGACCACGAAGATCGAACTCGGGGCTTCCTTAATGTCCTCTTCCCTTGCAGAGGCAAGGAGGAGCCTTCACAAACTTTCTTGCGGTACACCACAAACTTAGGTGATCAGAAACGACGCCTAGCCGTCTAGTAGGGTGAACCTCCAAGAGTAACAAATACGGAATCGACTAGCGTGATAATAAACCAAGTGCTCAAAGGTTGAAGATGAAGCTCACTAGATCTCACACTTGCAATCTCTCACTATTCTCAAATCCTTCCAAGAATTGAAGCTTAGATGAGTGGGAAGAGCCCTAGAGGGCTTTCAATGTCTTTGTCTTGAGTTTGGTTGACCCTTCATGAGTGGAGGGGGGTGAGGAGTTATTTATACCCAACCCCAAAATTCTGACCGTTACAGTGTATTCTGGTGTAACCCGGAACTTTCAGGTAGAACCCAGAACTTTCGGGTTAACACATGACCTCAACAACTAAGGAACCCAACCCAGAATTCCATCCGAACGATCTAACAAAAGTCACTAGAATCCGGAGGTTCCGGACCCATTTAGAACTTTTGGGTTAAATTAAAAAACAAACCAAGCACCCCTGTTTGGAGCCTATCCGGAGGTTCTGGCTACCCGAAACTTTCGGATTGCACCTGGAACTTCCGGATACATAAGACTTATGAGCAAACTCCGGTGTACGTAGGATATCTTGTGTCTCTCATAATTAGTCTAAATATGTACTTTGTGCACAGAGGTATCTTCAAGTCAATCTATATGCATTCCTCTTGATAGTACAATATACCTATACTCGTTTTTAAAATAAAATAAATTTAAATCTATTGAGTAGCCACATGCCACTTCTATTTTTCTTTTTTCAGGGTTCCTAGCATCTTTTAACTTCTCCATGGGACTAATACCTATTCATAAACTCATTAAATTTCATTAGTCCCTTGATCATTTCTCATCAATTATCCAAAACCCCACATAGGGGCCCTAGATGCACTTTCAATCCCCCCCCCTCTTTTTGGTGCTTGATGACAACACGATTAAGGCTTACAAATGATAATTGAATTAAAGATTTTGAATCTAAGATATATGGTGAGGTCCCCTTAAATATGTGCATTGATTAAAATTTGATTTTGATATCAAATGCACATATGTAAAAAAAATTATGAGAGCTCCCACTATATCTTAATATCCACGGAGTGCAAAGAGTGTGAGTGTACATGTTAAGTCCATGATACATATGACAAGATATATCACATGAAAGAAAATACAAACATTACACCGATACATCATATAGGTCTCACACTAGCATAATTAAGTCTTACAAATCAGAGTTCAATATCTACCTAGCACACCACATTGTTCATCACATCATTACAATAATGTATTACATGTCCAACCACCAAAAGATAAAGTTTTAGCCAAATTAGGGGACTGACACTACCATAGAATCTAGAAGTTTCGGATCCACCCAAAACTTTCGGGTTCTGGCAGAAAACTAGGCAGTAGAAAGATAGATTACATCCTCTTCCCCTTTGGCATCAAGTCACCAAAAAGGAAAGAGAAGCAGAAATAAATATCTCAGATGTTGTCCTTGTAGTCATCATCCCCATCACCGCTGTCATCATCATCCTCCTTGGAGCTCTCCTCGGCACCTCCAATATCGTCTTCTTCAGTGTCCTCCTCGTCACTTTCTCGAGCATGAGAATTAGCAACAGTGGATGGTCCAGCGCAGCGGTAGCTTGAGCTTTATCATACCAAGTCCAAGGGTTCCCAAATTCCTCGGGCTCACTTACTTCCTCCTCGGAAGCCACCGGTGAGCAAGGAGGCTCAATCCCCATTTTGCATGGATTTCGTTTTGCCTAGCTTCAAGTGTTCTCATCCTCGTATTTGTGCAACCCTTGTGCTCCTTGATCTTTACTACATTGTGGATACAAACTTGGAATATAGCTTTTATAGCATTCTTAATAAATGAGGATGACCCACATGAGGAGGAACCATGCCTTGGTGCTACCCTAGAAGAAGAAGGCACGCTTGCATGCCCACTATCTTGACCACCCTTTAGTCTTATCCTCAAAGTCTCATGCTTGACCTCTTTCACAAAAACTTTATTTGTGACCCTCTCAATTATAAACATTTTGTACAGGGCATAGGCACAACTTTTGAGGGGAGTGATAGATGTGGGATGGATTTCTTGCCAAATGAAGTCAAAAACACTAAAAGCTTTGGTATCGCAATCCATCTTTGCAAGCAAATTCCTTGTGAGGGATTGAATAGAAGTAGCATCACCACCTTTAGGAGCTAATGTCCTTTGGAGCATTCTATTGAGGAGCTCATAGAAAGGTTTAATACATTTGATTTGGCCATACACAACTTCACTATTCTCATGATTATACATAAAATCCATCTCACTAGCGGAAAGTTGAATCTTAGCATGAATTTTTACCTTTCTAGTATCACAGCTATCAAAGCCAAGCATGTGTGCAAAAACCATATACTTGACCTCATATTTCGTTCCTTTGATCATCCAACTCATACTTTGATTCTCATCATGATCAAAATAGAGAGTGGCATAAAATTGAGCGATTACCTCAACACTCCAATCATATTTGAAGCCCATTATCTTCTTCACATACTTTTGCTCACACGCTGCTATGATGGCATTGAATTCCTGATCATTCCTTTTGACCATGTATTCCCAATCAATCCATTTCATCAGTGTGATTGGCTCTTTCTTTGGTAAATGACCGAGGCATAGAGATCTTGTTAAAACCACGAATGGAACCTACAATCCGTGGATTGTTTCTCATATTCATATGGATTCTTTTCCCTCTATTTCTTGCATAGCCTTGACTTGCTTTATAATAAAATTTCTTTCTATGAAGCAAGCTCATTTTGATTTGTCGTATTAAAAATAGGGCGCAACTTCAAAGCTACTACGGAAGTACGGCCTTGCTGCACAAAATGTTCTTCTTCTTCCTCAATTTCATCTTGCTCTCTAGAGCCAAAAGCCCTTTCCTTGGTTTCTACCTGCTGCCCTTCCTCTCCTAGGTGGCAAAGCACTACTACGAGCCACATTAATCATTTGTACCGTCTCTTCGAAGCGAATGCCGCTTGATCGTGATGCCAGTATTTTCCAAATGACTTTGTGGGCTCCAAGCTTCACATGGCCACTACCACCTTCATTTGAACCAAGCAGCTGTGATGGTTGGTCGCTTGGTGCTTCGGCTTGAGGGTCATGACGTGCTTTTGTCCTCCTTTGGAAAGTTGAACCATCAAACCTTTCACGCACCATCTCAAACTGCCCTAAGAAAGATATGGATGATAGTTTGAGATAAAGGATTGATTGAGCAAGAATTGGATTTAAAGAACATGCTCTAGGTTTAAGTTGTTGGATAATCCGGAACTTCCAGGTTCAATCTGTAACTTCCGAATTACCCGAGCATGGGAAAGAATTAGGGATTTGAAAGAATTAACCAAAGGAATCGCAAACCCTTATAAAACAAGAGTCTATGATAGATAAGTAACTAATCCACCAAATGAAATCGACTCTAAAGCTCTACATTGAGATCAGGAAACTTAGTTTTGAAAGGTACCTTGAAGGTCAATCGACAAATCCAGAGTCGAATCGGAGGTTAGCCTAGAGTAACCTTGGTGCGGAAAACATGTAGGGAAAGGATAACCTAGTCCGCATTATTGTCTACTTAGCTCACACATTTTTCATTTCTAGTAAGAGCTAAGTAGACAATAGTGCGGACTAGGTTATCCTTGGCACAAGAGCGACAAGGGAGGGGGTTGCAGGTAGCAAATGGTGGTAGAAGAGGGGCTTCTGCAATGCACAACTTGTCCACTATCATGCATGCTTTGAGAATGTAGTCGTCCACTTTACTCATCCATGACTCCTGTGCAAACTGCAATTCGGACATCCAAGAGTGAATATAGTCAAAGGAAGTGCGAACAGAGGAGTGGACCTTGTCTGTGAGGAGGTCCTGAAGATCAACGCGCAAGGTATAAGGTTGCAGGGCAAAGGCCACTAGGAGTTCGGCTGTCTACTGCGAATGTAGGTGCTTCGGTGTCGGGAGAAGAGAGGTGGCCTCCTTACTAGGTCCCTCAGGTTGATGAGGCGCTAGGGGGGTTGGCTGCTAAAAAATGAGCTCAGATGGTGGAGATGCCAAGGGCACGTCAGTGCCGACTGACAGGAGAGAGGAGCAGCACCAGCGGAGCTACCTTCCGTTGTTGGTGATGTGTGTTCTATCATGTCGATGGCCGACGCATGAAGGACCTCCCCCGCCGTGTCGCCTATGCCCATGGTGGTGGGTAGATGCGCGATCCTCCTCATTGAAGTCGGGATGCTTTCTGTGGAACAAAGCATTGTGTGGGTGATCATCGTGTCGTGTGGGGTGACCACGAGCGTGTCGCTCCTCGTTGTCATTGGAGTCGTGGTCGTCATTGCTGCGTCTAGGTGGCGCACAGTGCAGGGGAGGGATGAGATGGGGATCCTGTCGAGACATGACTCCCCATCCACTTTTCCCAGGAACCATGAGAATTAAATGGAAGATGGAGCAAAAGGAGGCGCCAAGTCAGTGGAGGAGCTGTGGAGGAAGACATTGTTCGTAGTGTAGTCTTCAAGCTGATCAAGGTGGATGATGACTTAGCATTTTGTGTCATATTGCCAACGCTCCACTGGGACCTCCGAGACATGTAAGGACAAAGAGAAAGCACCCACATGCCTATGGGTGAAGGTCAGCCACATCGTCTTTAGGAGTTTGCACAGATTGGGGGGTCTATGCCCATAGCTTGATGGGGTTGGTATCTGAAGGGTGCAGCCTGTATGTGGAGATGTGCTTGAGGGTGCAAGAGCGGCTGATGATTCGCTCCACACTTTGGTGACCAGGCATGGCTCAGGACCCTCTCTATGCATAGACGAACGCAATAGAAGAGGGCGATCCCCAAAGCCTAGCCAGGGCTCCTCCATGGCCTAAGGTGAACCTCAACCCCATTGCACTTGACCTTCTTCTGCTTGACCGCCGGTTCATAGTGCTTCTTATTCTCAAACTTGATGAGGAAAGGTTATGGAGCGTGCTTGGAGATGATCACCTCTCCCTTATGGAGACGGAACTCATCAATGATTGCATCTTCAATGTGCCTCGCCCTACCACCCGAGGGCAGACTGATAGCCCAGGGCACCAGGGACAACCCTTCCCATTCCTTGAGCTCACATGCGCACTCGAAGGACATGGGGATGAGGCAGGTGTCTTTATCAGGTCTCAAGCACGGAGCTCCAAGAGAAGCTATTCCAACAATGGAGGTGGGTGGCAAGGCCTGGAACCGTTGGGGTTGGCGATTCAGGGAAGACAGTCGTGGCCTTTTGCGGTGAGCGAAGAGCGATGTAGTGGTGAAAATGGGGAGGTGAGGTGAGAGAATAGCTGGATGGGCCTTTGTGGAGCCTGGACGACCAGAGAGCACATGAGTAGGAGCAGCCAGGCGATGGCGAGTGCATGAGGTTGGGGCAAAGTGGAGCTGGCAGTTGTGCGCCTAGTGACCAAAACGGCGACAGCCAAGGTAGCGAACTGGTCTTGGCACAAAGCATCCCAATGGTCAGAGGCAAGGCACACAGTGCAGAAACCGTGAATGAGGGCTCTGAAGCTGAGTGAGGGAGCGGCAGAGGGCCGCTGGCTTGAACAGACTTTTTAAGAAGCATCGCGGAGCTTTGAATGCCCTCCATTATGCCACCAAAATATTTTTCGTACCGTTGTTCAGCCCGAATCCTGTTCAAGATCCACCGAGGGGTGAGAACACAATGGCTAGCTTCCCAAAGTAGAGTTATGGAAATGTGACAGGTGAGCTACATGATGAGGAGTCGGCCTAGGTCCAGGGGGCGCCGGACTAGGGGCATGATGAGCACGGCACGCACTGGAGAGGTATCTGCTCCCAAGTCTTGGTGCAAGAGGAGAGAGCACTGTCGTGTGACACTTCAACCGACATTGAAGATGGTAGGTGAGCCCTTGACAACTGCGGTGTAGGAGTGTGGAGTGGATCTAGTCGCTGGAGGAGTTTCAGGGACCGTGAGCACACTGCAGAGATCGGACCTGGGGAGAGAGGTGGGGGTATCGATGGGGTATTAGTTTGGATCTGGAAGGCACGCATCGCAGAGTGAGGGGCGAGGAATTAGGCGATTCTAGTTGGGGCTGGGCTCAAAGCGTGGGGGAGGGGGAGGTGGAGAGTCTCAAAAGGGTTGGGATGGCACTTGGGTGGGAGGGGGCAGGTGGGACGCTGGTGGTGGAGGGGGCGATGGGGGCAACTTCATCTCTCTCTCTCTCTCTCTCTCTCTCTCTCTCTCTCTCTCTCTCTCTCTCTCTTTCTTATGGTCTCTAGATCAATCCCCTACCATTTTTCATTTCTAGTAACAGCTAAGTAGACAATAGTGCGGACTAGGTTATCAATTTTCATAAGAGTGAATTATTCTATTATGGGGAAGTGAAATAATATGAACACCTATACTCACAATTGTTTGGATGTGAAATGGGTGAATATCCATTCGGATATCTTGGAATACCAATGCACCATAAGAAGTTAAGCAACAAAGACTAGAAAATGATTGAGGATAGATTTGAAAAAAAAGCTTAGCACCTGAAAGGGTAAACACTTGTCTTACAGGGGTAGGCTAGTGCTCATCAACTCAGTTCTTAGTAGCTTATCAATGTTAATGCTCTCTTTCTTTGAAGTTCCAAAAGGAATTCTCAAGAAGCTATATTTCTATAGGTCTAGATTTTTCTGGCAAGGAGACGAACATACAAAGAAGTATAGGCTTGCTAAGTGGGACATTATTTATAGACCCAAAGACCAAGGATGTTTGGGCATTCTGGACCTTGAAATCCAAAATAAATGCTTACTAAGCAAGTAATTGTTCAAACTAATAAATAACTATGGTGTTTGGCAACAATTACCAAGAAACAAATATCTTGATTGCAAAAAAATCTCACAAGTAAAAACAAAACATGGTTACTCACAATTTTGGTCAGGACTAATGAGTGTCAAACCTTTCTCTCTATTTTGGAAGATTTAGGATACAAGATGGCACTCAAGTTAGATTCTAGGAGGACACATGGTTGGGAAATAGATCATTTAGAGATCAATATCCAACTTTGTATAACATTGTTCGACAAAAAAATTTTTGCTACAGTAGCAAATGTATTGCATTTGATCTTCTTATTGTCTCTTTTTGCTGAGCGCTAGTGGGAAACAAACAAGAGGAGTGGAAGGATTTGGTTGATAAGGTAGCTATGGTACATCTCATATCAACCGGATACTTTCTCATAGATATTATATAAGACATGACTCTTTTTAGTACAATCAATGTATCAGGCTGTAATAGACACTGATCTTATCCATAACATCACTATTTGTGGAAACTTAAACTTCCCCTAAAGATCAAGATCTTTATGTGGTTCTTACTTCAGGGAGTCACTCTTACAAAGGATAACCTTGTAAAAAGAAAATGGGAAAGAAATGAAAAATATTGTTTTTGTCATAACAATGAAACAATACAACATCTCTTCATTGACTTGTCTTTTTTCTAGGTTTATTTGGAGAGTTATTCATATAACCTTTGGCTTAAGGCCTCCAACTAGTGTAACCAATATTTTTGGCACATGATTGCATGGGGGTCAATATGAAGCTTAGGAGAGAAATTCCGATTGAGGCTAGTGCCATGTGCTGGGCAATTTGGCTTCATTGGAATGATGTAATTTTTAACAATGAAAACATTGAATCTTTTTTGCAGGTGATCTTCAGGGAACGTATTGGTTTCATTCTTGGGCTTTGTTTCTAAAGGTGGAAAGAATACAAAGTATGAGAGCTGAATGCAGCCTATTGGAGACCATAACAATGTAGATCTTATTCAAAAATGGATGGAAGTTTAGTAATTGCATTTCTGTTTAGTAATTTTCCACCCATGTGTGATTGCAATGTTGGGTCTTTTGTTGAACCAATTATGGTTGCATGTTTGGTTGAACTATATAATAAGTATCAGCCACATACATCTATGCATGTAGAGGCTAGGATATTTTCATTATTTTGATGAAATAGAACTCCCTTTATCTTAAAAAAAGCTTCTTCACACTTTTTGTGATTCAAGATGCAAATGTTGCTGCTGATACATTATCCATGTTTGTCGTTTTTGCGCATAATAACCGTTGTGTGATCAAGCGTGAAGCATTCAAAGTTGTGTCTTGGGTTGTGAATTGTGGTTGGATGTGTCTTTCAATTGGCATTATCGGTGGATACCTACTGATTGTAGTCTATTTGTTACTTTTAACGCTAACACCTGAATGTTGCTTCCACTTGTGTGTCGTGCCGAATGGTTTTAGGTTGATGAAATGGATATGTTCACTATGAGATTGCATGGCTTGGGAAATTGTTTTCAGGTTGACATTGACTGTTCTCAAAATGAATTGGAATTTCAGGTCGATTTTTGAGCAAAAGGTCTCATGCTAAGATTTTGTCTAAGTAAAATGACCAGTGAGCTTCATGGTGCTGCTCGACTTTCAGGTACAAAAAAGAGAATGGCAGAATATTCTGTTCTTGATTAGAAGAGTTCTTCCTGCTGTTAAAACTGTAAAAGTAATTTTTTTGAACTAATAGATCAAAAGATCATACAGTTGAATTCAAACATTGCTAAAAAAAAAATAAGGCTGCATTCATGCAAGATATATTTGCTCAAAATAATGCATTCGAGAATCTAGATACATTCCAGAAAACAAAAACAAAAACAAAAACTCTCCAAACCGAAATTTCAGACTTCGGTTACATCCATAAATTGCAATAGACTGCTACCGATCTAAGTAGAGAAGCACAATTAACCTGCACAAAAGACAGAGTCAATTGTCACAAAGTTTGCATATTTGAGTGTCCTTGACTTGCTGAAAGGTTTCACATAACGCCGAATTTGCCAAACCATCAAAAACTTATTGTGCAAGGGAACATACATCGAAATGGATGCTGGACACAGAAATTTGGTTTTTGTAAGGTAGGTAGACCCCAGAAGGGCCTGGACCTTCAGATTCCATTGATAATGCAAGAGTTTAGTACATTAAGTCCCAACTCTTACAATTGAACCCCCAGAAAGATACGAAGTACATCAAGGTTCTTCTAACAATTAAATTGCCATGGCAGAGCACTTGATGGAGAGGGGGACTCAACTCGCAGCGGCAACCTTATTATTCATATTGAGGACTTTGGATCTTCAGATAGCGACTCTAGCTCCGGTGATCAACAGCAGAAGGTAGAGAGGGGAGCTCAGCTCGCAAAAAGGCAACCTACGCCTTCCACATTGCGTACTTCAGATCTTGAGGTGGCGAAGTGGATTTGAACCTCATTGTCTCCACACTGAATAAGAACAAGTCCTGTTGGTTGTTGGGCATTTGAACGCTACTAATATCTATTATTTGACCATAAGAGAATACAATACAGTCTGGTCATTACACACAAGCTAATTGTTGGACATGATCTCGGCTCTAGCATATCTTAACTAAACTCCAAGAGAGAAGGGGAGCTCGTTCCCACGTACGTGTTTTAATCGGGAGCACAACCAACTCATACAGTCTCATCTTGTGTAGCGCCATATATAAATAGAGAGGGGGGAGTTAGATGCCTGTGAGATTCTATTCATGCCCGGCCTAATCTCCTTCCACACCTCCTAACCCTAATCAACCCTAAGAGGGCGCTGACACTATCTCAGAATGGGTTATTTCATATAGGTTTTAAACTATATCATAGACAGGTACATGTTCCGTATCTACAAAAGTGTATGTGATATCGATCTTGTTTCAAACGGTTTCAGAACCGTCTTCCATAGAGTTACGTTGATGGATTTTCCATAAAATTGTATGTGCGTAATAGGAATCACATACAAGTTTCAACAAAACTCGTATGTACGTAGTTAGAGTTACAAACGGGTTTTATTTTAAACCCGTTTCTGTTAATTGTCACAGATAAATTTTCTTAAAACCGTCTATGTGACCCTCCCCCTAAGGGTCACATAGGTACACACTTCACAATTCACAAATTAAACAACACTTTGACACATTGGTTATAACATTGATCACATATTGTTTAGAACACCAATAGCACATGCATTTACATAAGATAAAGGTTAAGAACATCAAATAGATGCACATCACACAATGTTCAGAACACATAAACTTAGCTAGCTAAGCACAATCACTAGCTATACATCATTGGTCGATGGACGTCGTCTTCCAAAAAGATGAAATTATTGACATCATTGCGACACCATCTTCCAGAAAGATGAAAAATAATCGATAAATTGGGTCGATCAACACCGTCTTTCAGAAAGATAAGATGATATACATCATCTCAGTCTCGTGCATTTTGGCACAAGGTCAACCTAAGTATCATCTTCAATGAGCAGCTCACAATCATTCGCAATCATCCAGATCTGGCTGCACCTTGACTATCTCACGCATGAACTAGAACTAGACTGCATTGCTGCCAAACCGTCAATTATGGTTCAGCAAGAAATGCACATTCAAGCATGTCTTGCAGTTAATGAAAATATCTCCATTATGACGAACTTCAATAGAGAAAATTCCATTCGAAAGAACAAAATGGAGAACATGGTTAGCATCATACACATGGTTGACGAAGGGGGCCTTCACAGCAACGAAAAAGACGAAGTCCACCTATCCTAAGTCGACGCCAAGCATACGCACCATCAAAACCGCCATAGGGACAACCCCATACTACCCCCTCCTGATTGTCGTGAACTGTGCCACTATAGATCTATAATGGATATAAGGCTCTACCATCAGTTACACAGATCGAAGCAAGGAAACCCCAACAAACCCAAACTAAACCGCGATGGGAACCACATAATACCCACCTCGGTGCAATGAAAGGGATTTGGCCCTCGCAAGATGTTGCTTCTCTGACGCTGATGGCGAGTGAGGATGACGCTTCTCAGTGCAGTGGAACATTAGGATATGGCAAGTAACACTCATCATCGCTTTATATTGAGGGAAGATGAGGGATTGTATGTGTGGGAAGCCAAAAGAGCCTAAGGAGACGAGTAGATTGTAAGAGTCAGGGGAAAGGAGCGATCAAATTTGAAATAGTTCAGGGGAAAGGAGCGATCAAATTTGAAATAGTTTCTAAATTTTTAAATACAGACGGTTTTCATAAAATCTATTTGTGTCTATCATACTGATATAGACAAATCTTATAAAAAACAATCTGTGACAATATCACAAATGATTTTTTAAATATCACATGTGTTTGTATGATATAAACAGACAAATTTATAAAAAATCGTATGTGAGTTCAGTCACACATAGATGCCTATCTTGTTACATATGCATTTGTCTTATTAACCGTTCGAGAATATTTTGTCAGTGACGGGACTAAAAAACCATATGTGACACATCATCTATTGTCAATGATTCTACGGGTAGTGTGACAACCAGGCGAAGGCCGCCACTGCCGCCACATCGCCAGCGTGTCTTCACCGGCATCACGTCGACCACGTCTACGCCAAGCAGTACATCATCAGCGATCACGCATGCATCGAACACATCAACAAATTGCCGACGATCACCATTGACAACAACCCGACGCCCGTGACCTCTTCGTCAACATTCTACTCCAACTCAACGACAAGCTACATGGCATCATCCGGTTCGGATTGGTGTACGCTTCTGCTCTTATGTGTGTTCAATGTGCGAATTTAGATCTAATGGAATTAGGATCAGTTAAGTCTAACACTATAAGCTTAGCAGCGTCCTAGTTAAATTTTGTGCCACTAGATTAGCACTGCCACTGTAAAAAATAATATTAACAAAGTAAACAAGCTAGGATGGTAAGCATACAATTATACCAAAAATCCTCGAACGGGTATGCTGGCGGCGGCATCCTTGGGCTCGTAATTTCTTGAGTCATTGAGATTCCCTGGTCCTCCATGTTGTATGACATGATCTTTCCAGGAATGCTGAAAATTAGCACACCATGCTGCCCAGTCTCCCTGGCTCCTCGAATGACACATATTGGTGAAAGAGCCAGGTAGTCAATTATCTTGTGCTGATGCCCCCGAGTACGCCATGTCGGTCTTTCAGTGCCCCGGGGTACAGTTCTTTCATTCAACTGAGGTCAACACGACACAGAACCAACCACTCGGACAGATCTTCCCGCGTCTCAAGGATATCGAAGCAACCAGTGAGCTTATCCTTCAACATCTTTTTCTATATAAAGGCTATTATCCGTGAATTTTACTTATTCAGCCTATTAATACTCTCTCCGTTTCTTAATATTTATCCATGATCTTGAGAATATATATCTCAAATTGTTTGTTTATTACAGTAACCAATGATACTTTATGATCTATTTTACTGTTATGCTCTTGAGTGTATGTATGTATTTACTCCAACACTGGTGAGTTATTTGTTCTCATCTTTGCATTGATTACGAGTAGTATAGTCATCTCACTGTATTTTTCACTCGGTTTTAATATTTCTTAGTTTGTATGTAATAGTAGGCGTGAACAAATATTGCGAAACGGATATAGTAATTTTTAGATATCCGAGTAGACGACTACACGTGAACAGAATGGTGGTTCCTAATTCCAATGCATGTCATTACTATTTATGCTTTTCGCTTACTTGGAATTAGGTATACATTTATTCGTAGCTAACACTTGCAGATTAGTTTTGTTTTCGAATTACTGAAATCGAGAGGACTCAAGCTTGCAATTCCTTGGTGTACTCACCTATGAGATAATTAGCAAGTACTATATTTGGGGCTGGGCAGTAGGCTATTTTACTTTTATCATATGGGCTGTAATGTGCGTCCCAGTTTGTGGTTAGTATCAGTGTGACTACAGGTGTTTTGCTCAAACATTGCTTGTTTAGGAGAATGTCCTCCGAACATGACCTATTTGGCTGTTTATATGCACTGTATCTATTTCTCTTTTCAAGTCCGAAACAAAACATTACCACTGTCTGCAGTTCCTTTTTATTTTCCCGAGGGAAAACATAACTGCCGTTTTGTCCTACAATTTAACTATTGTTGCATTGGCACTCTTTGCTTTGTTTTCCATTACACTGCCTCAGCTATACAAGATCTGACCTGTTACAAATACAAGCTATTCCAAAGCAAATGGTTTCATTTTTTTAATCTTCTTATAATGCCTGTGTTTAATGCGAGGTCTTAGATGAGGAAGAACTCACGTAGTACCATGAAGCCTCATTATGCAAGTTGATTAGCTTCAGTGCTATTGCTTGAAAGTGTTAGAAAATGCCCTATGTAACTAATAAAGAAAAATAATTTTTATACGAAAAGATCTTAGTGTCATGGTTGCTAGACTTAAAGAATGAGAATCATGGAATTAAAATACCCTCTCCTCTCTCTTCAAAAGAACTAACAGCATGTTGTGTTCTAAATATGTGAGTGAATGTTTCTTGAAGAAAATTTTATGCATTAAGCATTTGTAATGAGAATTGATCGCATGCACATAGTTACTAGTGGTCGGTTAATGAATTGATTTTTCGTTTCATAAATTAAGGCTGCTCAAGTCCATCGAGTGCTCTCATGAATTGCATGGTTGTTTCATAAATTAATGCGGGGCATAAAGTTGCATGGTTGTTTCATAAACTCATGCATTAAGCTCAAGTTCATTGGGTGCTCTCTGTGCTGCTACATATATTGCCCACCGTGAGAACTTTTGTAGCAAGCTAGAGAGAAAGGAAAGCAAGAACGCAGATGAGATTAGTTCTCTAATCAACAAGAGAACAAGAAAAGTAGAAGGAAGAGAGGAGACAAATATATTCAATATGCAAGGAGCTAATATGCAAGCGAGTAAGTTTGTGCAGTATAGCACATGAATGGTTGAGTTATGTGATGAACATATAAAGATTGTTTTATTTTATTCAGCTAAATCAAATTTTGCTAATACAATCTTGTATAGCTTTTGTGAATTTTGCTTACATTTGGTACCAAAAGCCAGGTTTTAGCACATTTCATTTAACATGATAATTATTCTCGAATATGTTGGCCGCCTCTTTCTTATTCCAATAAAAGATGCATGCAAAATAAAAGTTATTCCGTCGTATAATATTGCATGATTACAAGAGCAACTAGTAAATAAATGGATTATATCCATCCGCATGGTATTGAATGGAAATCAATGGACAAACGCTCATGAATTGTTCTTATGAGCATAATTGTTAATAACATGTCAACTAAATATTTTATTATTAAAGTATGTTAGTCACCAAAGTGACCTTGCATAAAAAAATGAATCATAAATATTTTAGTTGTGCATTTTAATTGTTCATATAAAATTGATGCTAATTATTATAAAATATAATGAATAATTGAGTTCACTAATTGTATGCTAGGAGGTCATTCAAAGATGTACCATTGCTTACAATTGGTACCTAAAAGGGATACATCAACATGCTTTATATATTTGTTAGTCTATCCAAAGATAGCATTCTTAATATTTGAGTGCGGTTGATTATCCAATAAAGACATTTATTTTGGCATCATTTTTTGTTCCAGCATGTATCTAAATTTCATCCAAAGATGTTTTTAGACACACACTTAAGGTTTTCTTGAATCCATTTTATTTACTCAAAGTATTAATATATGAGCTTTAAAAATATTTGCAGCATCAATTAATTTGATGAGTCAAAGTTATGGGCTTATCAAGTTCAATAGGCTAAACTATAATGATTGTGCCGAACAAATTCGGTTTAATTTAGATGCTATGGATTTGGATGTAGCACTAGTTCTTGAAAAGCCAGCAACCATTACTGAAGAAAGTAGTGAGGATGACCACGCCTTTTTTGGAATTGGGAACGGTCTAACAGGCTATGTTTGAACTTGATAAGGCTGGCAATTGCTGAAAATGTCAAGCCATTGATGCCCATGACTAAGAGTGCAAAAGAATTCATGAAGAAGGTGAAGGAATACTCTCACTCAGACATTACCGACAAGTCCGTTGTGGGGAGTCTCATGAGTGAGTTGATGACCAAGAAGTTTGATTGGCCGCTTCCCATTCATGATCATGTGACAAGTATGGTGAACATTGCCTTGAATCCATGAGCATGGATGTGAACGGATCTTTTTTGGTCCAGTTTATTATGAACTCACTTCATCCTGAGTTTGGCCCATTCTAGGTGAATTACAACACCATTAAAGAGAAGTGGAATATTCAAGAAGTCAAGGCCATGTTGATTCAGGAGGAAGGAAGGATAAAGAAAAACAGGGATCAGTCTATCCATCTCACGATGCATAACGGTGCTAGCAGCGGCAAAGGAAAACTAGGGAAGAGGGGGAAAAATGTGGTGAAAGATTCACTTCATGTTAACGAGGGGTAAATCCCTAAGAAATTGAGATGCCATTTCTGCAAGAAAATTGGTCATTTCAAGAAGGATTGTGAGAAGAGGAAGAAATGGTTTGAAAAGAAACGTATACATTATATTTTTGTATGCTTAGAATCAGATCTCATTGAAGTTTCTAACAATACCTGGTAGTTAGATTCTGATGCTACTACTCATATTTCACATGTTATGCAGGTATTCCTTTCAATCCATCTCATAAACGAACCTAAAAAGTTCTTATACATGGGGAATAGAATGAAGGCACGTATTGAAGGGATCGGGACTTACAGAATAATCCTCGAGACCGATCTGCACTTAGACTTGAAAGAGTCTCTTTATGTTCCTGAATGTACTAGAAACCTAGTATATATAAGCAAGTTGGATGTAATAGATTTTAAGTTTATGGTTGGAGACGGTATGTTCTCATTATATAAGAATAAATACTATTATGGTTCTGATATTTTAATTGATGGTTTATACCGCTTTAAACTTGATGATGATTTTTCTAAATCCCTATTTCATATCGAGCATGTTCTTGGAAATAAAAATAGTGCAAATAATGAGTGATCTACTTACCTGTGGCATCAAAGATTAGATCACATACCCAAAGAAAGAGTTTTGAGGCTAGTGAAATGTGAAATCTTAACTCAATTAGATTTTGTTGATTGGGATGTGTGCGTGGATTGTATTAAGGGTAAAGAACCTCACACATATCAAAGCATCCCACCACAAGGAGTAGTGAACTATTACAGTTGATATACTAACATTTGTGGTCCATTTGATGTTCCTTCTTGGTGTGGCGAAAAGTATTTCATTCTCTTTATCGATGACTTCTCACGTTTTTGTTATCTATACTTGCTGCATGAAAAATCTCAAGCTGCAAAGCATTCTTGAGGTGTTTGTCAATGAGGTGGAAAGGAAACTTGATAAAAAAAAGTGAAGGTGGTGATGTCTGATAGAGGAGGTGAGAACTTTGAAAAGTTTGATGAAAGTGGGCAATGTCCAGGCCCCTTTGCAAAGTTTCTTAAAAGTTGAGGCATCTGTGCACAATATAAAATGCCTAGAACACCTCAGCAAAATGGGGTGGCTGAAAGGTGGAATCAAACTCTCATGGAAATGGTTAGGAGCATGCTAAGTATTTGTGATGTACCCTTATCTTTGTGGATGCACGCATTAAGGACTGTTGTGTACTTGCTTAATAGGGTTCCTAGTAAGGCAGTTAATATGAACAAGGGTTCCCGATCTTCCGAAAGGTTCTGGTAACTCTCGATTTGGTGGAAACGAGACACAAGTCGATCCGGCTTCCGAACAACACGATCCGAAACCCCGCAATCGCAGCACCACGTCTCCTCTGGTTATCAACCGGCGTTGCACGGTTGACCTCGCCAAGAAGGCTAAAATCCTTGCCTGCGAATCGAAGAACACAAGCAAGAACAAGGAAGAATGCAACCAAATTGCAGATGAATGATTAATCTCACGAGTTGGGGTCTCACAAACCGACGAAACGGCGAAACTGTTCTTGACAGAATAATCTAAGCAAAACCCGCCCTAACGAGAGCGGCGGCGGCTGATAATAAGGGTCTAGGGTCGTCACACCCCCTGGTCACGCCCCCCTAATGGGCTCAACGACGATACACGGCCCAACGGACCAAAAACGGTGACGCAGCACCGGGACAGATTCTGAATGCTGATTTGTTTCGACGTTTCCCGTTGACTCAGAAGGAATTTGGACCTCAAACCAACGTCATTGGTTTCCTTATGAAATTATCTTTCCAACCATATGTGAATCGTCGAAAACGGAGTCCGGATGCGTCCTGGGCGTCCGTTTTACTGCTCGCTGGTCCTGGAGGTCGAGACTGATTCGGACTCGAGTTGGACTAGACCTCCTGCTGTTGTTGGACGTCCTAGCTGCTCCTCCACGCCTCCAAGCCTTCCTCTATGTGTCTTCTTGTCCTCTTTATGATTCCTAAGTAACACATAATCATTAGGTAGTAATCTATTCTCAAAATTATATAAAGAGTTGCTTAGGAACGAGCTCACCTCTAAATTTAATTGTCGTGCGCGAGCTCTTGTGATTGGACCTTGAAAGTTCAATGGAGGATCATTGTATGTATCCGAGGGAGTGATGTCCTCATCAGCAGTTCCTAAGACTCCTTATGAAATGTGGACAGGGAGGAAATCTAGTTTAAGGCACCTACATGTTTGGGGTTGCTCAGCAGAAGTGAGATTATATAATCCACATAAAAAAAAGCTCGATGCAAGGACTATTGGTGGTTACTTCATCGGCTATCCTGAAAGGTCAAAGGGGTACAGATTTTATTGTCCTAACCATAGTACGGGAATAGTTGAGACTGGAAATGCTCGATATTGAAAATGGTGAGATTAGTGGGAGTGGAAATCTACGAAAAGTGGATATCAACAAAATTCGATCTGATACTACTCCTAGCAGTGTTCTATCATAGTCTAATGACATTGTTGAAAGGACAATCTCTGAACTAGCTAATAATGTGCAAACAACAAGTGTAAGTGAGATGCCAAATGACAACATAGTGTGGTGTTCTATAAGACAGAAAAGATTGACAATTTCAGATGACTATGTGGTTTACTCACTTGAGCAAGAATGTGACTGAGTATCGAAAATGATCTAGTCTCATTTAATCAAGCCATGAAATGTGATAATTCTGAAAAGTGGTTCAATGCCATGAAAGAAGAGTTGAAATCAATGGATGACAATAAAGTCTAGGAATTGGTTGAATTGCCTAAGGGTTCAAACGAGTCGGGTGTAAATGGGTCTTTAAGACCAAACGTGACTCAAAAGGCAGTATTGAAAGATACAAAACCAGACTTGTCGCCAAATGTTTTACACAAAAGGAATGTGTTGACTATACAGAGACCTTCTCTCCAGTTTCAAAGGACTCCTTTGAGAATTATTTTGTCTTTGGTGGAGCATTATGACTTAGAGCTCCACCAGATGGACGTAAACACCGCCTTCTTGAATGGTGACTTGGACGAAGAAGTTTACATGAAGTAATCGGAAGGATTTTCTTCTTCAGGAAAACAAAATTTGGTGTGTAAATTAAAGAAATCAAAATATGGGCTGAAACAAGCATCTAGACAGTGGTATACTAAGTTCAATAATACCATCACGACGTATGGTTTCTTAGAAAATTCTGTTGATCGGTGTATCTACATGAAGGCCAGTGAGAGCAAGTTCATTATCTTAGTCTTATATGTCGATGACATTCTGATTGCTACTAATGATAAGTCTTTGTTGCATGATGTAAAGACGTTTCTCTCCAATAATTTTGAAATGAAAGATATAGGAGAGGCATCCTATGTTATTTTAATAGAAATATTCCGTGATAAAAAAAAACAAGGATTGTTGGGATTGTCTCAGAAAGGTTACATTAACAAATTATTGGAGAGGTTTAGAATGAAAAATTGCTCTGCGGGATTGGTTCCAATTTAGAAAGGGGATAAATTTAGCCAAATGCAATGTCCAAAAAATTATTTGGAATGTAAATAAATGGAGTCGATTCCACATGCATCACTTGTTCGGAGCTTAATGTATGCTTCAATATGTACTCGACCAGATATCAACTTTGTTGTTGGGATGTTCGGTCATTATCAAAGTAATCCTAGAAAGTTCATTGGATAGCTAGGAAGAAGACTCTTCGCTATTTACAAAGAACCAAGGATTATATACTCACGTATCGGAAGTCAAGCCATTTGGAGGTAGTAGGCTATACGGATTCAGACTATTCCGGATGTGTGGACTCAAGAAAATCCACATTTGGCTATATGTTCCTATTTGTAACACCCTGAATTTTAGCATATAAAAATATAGCAAAAATTGCTCCAAATTAAAACTTTTTCTAATTATTAAACTAGTATAAAATCAAGGAAATATATATTTGAATATGTATATATACTCGTATGTATATATTCTAATATATTATTTTGGGCTAAGTATTCCAGAAAGCATCAAGTTAATTTCTAAATAAATCATTGCAATGAATTGATCATATGCATTTTGGTTTATTGGTTCTTATGGTTCATTGTGTGGCGATTCGATATTGAGGTTCTCTCAAATTCGAATCCATTTTAGTTTTCTCGGCAATTCCCTAATCCAATTTCAGATCCGAATTCAAATACTCCTATTTGAATTTAATCCCAAATATCTCCGAGCCAAATTCATATTTAAATCCTCATTCTGAAATCATGTCAACTGAATCTCATTTTGATTTACTCCAATCCATATTCATCTAAATCCTAATCGAATTGCATGTGAATGCAATTCGAAACATTCGAGTTATAGTCCAATTAAATTTCTCAATTCATTGATTTACCCAAATCCGGATGCTTCCCGTTCAAATATTATTCCTAATTCAAATACCCTTATTTGAATTATGCCAAACTCCATTTCAAATCCAAATTCGATTACTCTTTTTGAATCAATCTCAAATCTGGATTCATCAATCATTATCGATTTCGTACCCGCATGCAATTCAAATAATTCGCATTATATTAAATTCATGCCAAGTTCAATCATTCGCAATTTCAACTCAATTCTATTCGATTGCATTCAAACTGAATCATTCAATTTCGATTCGAATCTTTCCAAATCCAATTACCAATTCACATTGTTCTACAAGTCCATCTCAATTCAATTTCATCTACAAATTCAAATACATCCATTTGAATTACACAATCCACTTCAAATTCAATATATTTATTTGAATAAACATATATTCATACAAATATCTCTCACACTATCTCTGTTCTTCTCATGCCCATCCCCTTCCCCATGTTTCTCTCTGTGCGATCACCGACCAAGGCAGGCCCATGCTCCTCTCTCTCTCCCTCTGATCTTTCCACCGTGAGCTCCACCTCCCTCCCTGCTCTCTCTCATCTGCACTAACCACCGTCAGTCAACCCATGCCTCACTGATCTTCTCACTGAAGATGGCAAAACCAAATTCTCTTCATCCCTCCTCCTCCTCTCAAGCCTTCTCATGCAAGCTTCCCCCATCCACACCTGCATGGCTGCATACATACACAAAGCACAGCAGTAGCACCTTCCTTGCTCCTCTCTCACACGAGCATTCATACACACAAACATGCATACATACACACGGGCATACACAGAGCACAAGCCGGCATCTGCTGCTCCTTCGCGCCGCCGCCAAAGTCGCTCGGCCGCTCGCCACTCCGCGCCACCGGACCAAGCACCACCAGCCGTGTTGCGCTCAGTTGTGCTTCGCCGCCCGCGCGTCGGTCCACTTCAAGCCGCCTCATCGCTGTGAGCCTCGACCGTCTCCGGTGAGTCTCTCCCTCCGGCCTTCTCTCGCGCGCCGCCTCGCCCTGGCCCGCGCCTCCACCTCGCCTGACCAAACCGCACCGCTCGGCCGCCGTCCGTGCGTTGTGCTGCCGCACCGTCGCGCCACACCCGTCCCGCGCGCGCTCCAGCTGCCGACTCACGCCATGCCACCGGTCTTCACCCCTCCCTGAGCTCCATCTCCGGCTCCACATCTCCATCTCTGGCCGCTCCCGCGTGCGCCGTCTCCCTCCCGGTGTGCCGTGCCGCCTCGGTCGCGCCTCCTGACGCCCCTCTTCCTCTCAGCGTCGCCGCCTCCTGCCCTCCGGCGCCGCCTCCCTCTCCCTCTGGTCTCACTCTCTCTCCTGTGAGTCGCTCGGGCAAAAAGGCCATTCGGCCTTATCCGTAGCCCCCCCCCCCCTCACTGCCTTGTGGGCCTGCAAGCCGGTCCAGGGTGGACCGTCCACCGAGCCACCCCTCCAGTCCACTGCCCATGAGCCGAGTCCATACAAATCCGGTCTACGGTGGACTCCCCTCACAAATACCACGGTTCACAAATTCCATAGACCGAGTCCGTGAAACAGTGGCATTTCTAAATTCCAGGATTTTTTATTCCGGCAATCTTCCGTCTGCTATAACTCCTCCGTTTCAACTCCGATTTCAGCGATTCTTTCACCGATATTCCTCTAAAATCATAATCTATCTCCATGACAAATATTGTAAATTTTAGAGTTCGTTCGTTTTCTCGTTCAATAATTATTTCTTGTCACGGTATTTGATCTAGATTTAGATTTTCTCCTTTAATAAATAAAATCGAGTTAGATAATTCGATAATTATGTTTAGGTTATGATCATAATATTGTCGTATGTGATAACCTAGCTTAAATAGGTTAATTTCTTTTCTTAATAAGAATAACTAAATGTTGTTTCAATTAAGTGTTTAAGAATAAATTGTTATTTCATGTGATGAGTTACAAATTAATCTTAGTTCAATTAAGGTAATCAATTCAACCGTGTAAATGATAAATAAATAAATATTAGTCATTAGAATATTATAGAATAATTTAAATGTTAATAGTTAATTAATTGAATAACCTTTTATGATTAATTAATTATATTCAAATGATAGATTAATCTAATTAATTAATTGCTTGTATGCTTTTATGATAGCAATTAAATATATATTAATTAGTGTGGCAATTAAGCAACCTTAGGTAATTAAATTAATTACTAAATAACCATGTTTTAGTGCTATAGATTAGAATATTAATCTCCACACTTAAGCACAGATAATCGTTTAGAGTTATACTTACGTATATATGTATACATGCTCACATACATATTTCATGCCTGTGTAACCTACACGTAGAATCTCTAACTGTCGTCTTCCGACAGTTAATCTAATAAGAGTTCACCTAGTTAATCGTGATTTATTCAGGTTTTCTCTTAAGTTGATAAAACAACTAGGTTAATAGCTTAGCCTAGCTTCACTAGATTATCCCGTTATTCTCTGTGTATTAGTTTCGTATTGGTTAGAGTTGCCGATCGTCTCCCGCTAGGTTTAGCTTTCATCGTTTTCTCCGTTGTTCTTCTTCCGCTTTGGTATTTCATTGGTTTTGTTCTGGTGTTCATTTGCTTAGTCGTTGTGCGCTTTTTGTCGTTAATATGCGTAGACTTGAAGTCATGGTTCTAAGCAAGAATGCGAGAAAGGAACTGAAGGCAAGATCTAACGATGAAGAAGAACCCCGGTAAACTCAAACGACAAGACCAATCGTGAATTGACCCTTCAAGAAAGCAAGTCCTATTTCCTTGATCATATTGAACCTATGTTTTCAAATAATCTACATGATCAACTAAAACCGAACTTATTATCGTATGTGCTATATATTGTGTTTTCTTTCAAACTACTTGTAGTAGCTAATCCTATCAACACTGTCATGCCTTACATATCATCATCTAGAATACATATCACCTTAGGAATACTTGTTGTTAAATATATTAACAATAGGCGACGCCTTGATATCTAGCATGCTTAGGATTGAATACATCTCCTCGGAGATATCCCTTTTAAAATACGTCTCCTCAGAGATATCTCTTTTAAAATACTTCTCTTCGGAGATAAGATTTACTGTTATCAAAGATAACTCGTATACCATGATTCCTTGATGGTTGTGAATTCCGTGATGGTCGGGAAATCCTTGATGTCATGTGGGACATGGAAGATGATGTGTAAAAATGGGTGAAAACTGTTTTGGCGCGGGCAGGTAGAGTAGTCCTCTGGGGAGGATGCTCATGGGGGCTTGAGTTATATGATGGTATTCATTGACCATGAAGATGCCTAGCCCGGCCGCTTAAGGACCGAGTCTTGCGCCGTCATGCTTAGCCACCCCGTGCAACCATACGTCCTGTATGGGCATGACTTGATTTTTTCTTCACTGGACTGAGTTGGGCATCATACTAGGAGGCTGAGAGCAACGAGCAGCTAAAGGTCTATCTGTCCCGCTGTTTGGAGGTTTCAGGGACCGGCTTAGGCTTAAAAAGGGAGGCTGGCCTTCGGAACATGCAGCTCTGGAACTTGGCGTGTCTCGTGGAAAAGCCCAGCAGGAAAAGTGTTTGGAGAGTCTCAGTATGATTCGCTCCTCCGCTTGCAACGGTTGGAGGCTGAGCATATCGTATAGGTAAAGCTGTACAACCTCTGCAGAGTGTAAACCTATTCGAATAGATGTGTCCACGGTCATGGACGTGCGAAGGCATGGTCACGCTTGAATAGACTTCGGGTGTGTGCGTCTTGATGAGTGAGTGTGTGGACTAGATGTCCGTGTGATGTGGTTTCTGGCTCGATCCGCCAAAAGCTGTGTGGTACTAGAGGTACACCAGATGTGATAAAAGGGACTGCGGAGTAAGGTATAGCCCCTCCCAGGACTGAAACCCCCAGATATAACTTGTTACCCTGGTTTTGGTTTTAAAACTATTCCGACAGCTTTGCTATCTGGTCACCTTCTCATACGTTGGGGATTTGAGGTGATACTCAGTACCAACAGAAGATGCCTGAACCGTTTTACTTTTAAAACTGTTTTGACAGCTTTGCTACCAGGTCACCTTCTAATGCGTTGGGGACTTAAGGTGATACTCGGTACCAACAGAAGATGCCTGCAGTTGTTTTCAAAAGCTTTGTTACATTTATTTCAAAAGGTTAACGTGGAGAATATAACTGGATACCTACATAAAATCTGCCTTATGCTTAAAACTATGCCGTAAAGCCTCATCCTTGAAATATCCATTATGCATCTATCAACCCCCTTGAAGTAGTATAGGACTTGTTGAGTACCTTCCGTACTCAGTCTTGTTGCTTTCAGATTGTTGAGTTGGAGATCAACCTCAATCTAGATGAAGTCAAAGAGAAGAAGTCTAAGGTCGCGTCCGCACCGAGTTGCCTGTGGCATTGGGTTGCATCGTCGTTTTGCTCTGCTGCGCTATAAGCTCTTCTGCCTGGCTGGTCTGCTGTGGATTCTTCTCCACCAGACCATCTTTTCTCTTTTTAGGTATTTATTTTACTTATTTGTATTCGAAGTATGTATTTAATATCATTCTGTTGAATTCGGTGCGTATCAGCTACTTGATCCAAGGACTGATACATGAGGCACAGGGGAACCCGGGTTCGGGGTCCTGACACTATTGGCTGGAGGAAAGGTTTCATGGAAGAGTGTGAAGCAATTTGTAATTGCTACTTTCACTATGGAGGTAGAATTTGTGCCGTGCCTTGAGGCCACTATTCAATCACCGTGGCTGCGGAATTTTATGTATGGTCTTCATATTCTTGACAATATTGAGAGACTATTAAAGATATATTGTGATAATTCTGCTGTGGTCTTCTTTTCTAAAAATGACAAGTACTTGAAGGGTGCAAAAATATATCTTTAATAGTCTCTTAATTCTGCTGTGGTCTTCTTTTCTAAAAATGACAAGTACTTGAAGGGTGCAAAAATATGGATTTGAAGTACTCGTCAATCAAAGAATAAGTACAGAAGAGAAATGTATTAATTGAGCATATTGATACAGATCTGATGATTGCGGATCCACTGACAAAGGGATTGCCGCCCAAGACTTTCATTGGCCATGTAGAAAGGATGGGCATTATAGATAAAACCTTATTAGTATGATGTTTACACATGAATATTGTTACTAGTACTGTTACTTGAATTCAATAAAAGTTTTTTGCATGTTATCCACATAAATATGTATACATTTATGGTTGAGGTGTGATAACAATATCTGTTTCCCTATAAAAGTTGGTTTGAATCGGATCGATTTGTAATACATGAAGGAATCTTGTTGATGGTTGTGACCGTCATGATTTAATCGTCCATTTTCAACTGAATGCTGACTTGATAAATTCGATGAAAAGTGTGCACTTAAGGTTTATCGAATTATTCAAGTCATCACATGGTCCAAGTGGGAGAATGTTAAAAAAAATCCCATGTAACTAATGAAGAAAAATGGTTCTTATATGAAAAGATCTTAGTGTGATGGTTGCTAGACTTAAAGATTTAGAATCATGGGGTTAAAATACCCTCTCCTCTCTTCAAAAGAACTAACAGTATATTGTGTTCTAAATATGTGAGTGCATGTTTCTTGAAGAAAATTGAATGCATTAAGCATTTGTAATGAGAATTGACCGCATGCACAATGTTACTAGTGGCCGGTTAATGAATTGATTTTTAGTCTTATGCACGCTTGCTTGTTGTAAAGTTGCATGGTTGTTTTATAAATTAAGGTTGCTCAAGTCCATCAGGTGCTCTCATGAATTATATGGTTGTTTCATAAATTAATGCTAGGCATAAAGTTGCATGGCTGTTTCATGAACTCGTGCGTGAAGCTCAAGTCCATAAGGTGCTCTCACTGCTGCTACATATATGACCCACCGTGAGAACTTTTTGTAGCAAGCTAGAGAGAAAAGGAAAGCAAGAACACATATAAGAGTAGTTCTTTAATCATCGAGAGAATAAGAAAGGTAGAAGGAAGAGAGAAGACAAATATATATTCAATATGTAAGGAGCTAATATGCAAACGGGTAAGTTTGTGTAGTATAGCATATAAATGGTTAAGTTGTGCGATGCACACATAAAAGATGTTTATTTTATTTGGCTAAATCAATTTGTGATAATACGATTTTGTATAGCTTCCGCGATTTTTGCTTACATGAAGAAGAAAAGATCATTTCATGTATTTGCAGGTAGTAATGATTCTTTTGCTACCGACCAACATAGAAAGTTATAGAACATAGATCCGGATTGAAATCGCCTTAGTACTTTTCAGACTATCCATTGATTTCAGTTCATACTATTCATCAAGCATCTGGTGTGGGAAAAAAACATTTCAAGGTTCAAAGAGGCAAATAGCCAAACAGGTTGCATGTCAGATATAAGTGAGATTCATGTTGGAGAGAAATACCAGTACAGAACAGATTAGTGGTTACCACTTACCACCAAGGCTGCAACAAAGGTAGCGTAGCTTTATTTGAAGCTTCAAAGAGCCGAGAGCAATAGAAGAGGGTGATGGATTTTCTCGATAGTATTCTGGATGACAGGCATTGAGAATTATGATGACATGGAGGCGGCGATTATCGGCCCTTTGCCAGCACATTTTTCAGAGTCATACCAACCCCCTGGGAACAAAGTCCTTGACACTAGACTGAGTTATTCCAAAGGAGCTCCACCTAAGCCAACGTGGAAACGATTCCCTGAGAAAGAGAAAGAAATCTTGATGCAGCAGTTATGGATAATCCGATGATGACCGACACCTGGCTAATTAGCACGGGCGCCCGTTGGCTGCTCGCGCACCTTTCCGACCTGGCCTCTCCTTTTCTTTTTGAAAAATATTTTTCCTACCGTGACTTTCTATTTTTGAAAACTTATGTAAAAAAAACTCTGTCAAAACTTTTGAGAAAAAGGTTTAGCTCAAACTTTTGAAAAAAACTTTTTAACTCAAAACTTTTGAGAAAAATTAAACACAACTCAGCTATCGTGGGCCGTTACGTGCGCTCGTGTGAGCCGGCTCGCTCGTGGGCCATCACGGGGACAGAAGTACGTGGGCCCTCACATTGTGCATGAGCGAGAGTGCTCACGCGCGCATAGAATAGTATTTTTGCATAATTGTCCTCACTCTCAGGTACTTATACGTGGTTTCCTGTTTTCCCTTCTTACTTGTCACTGTATCCCTATACTGCGTCTAATTTTTTAATTACTTCTTGATTTTTTTAGGGCATCACATGCTGGGAGCCAGGGAATTGAAATAGTGGATGGGTCTATCAGCCGACAGTGATTTGGTCCGTTGTTCTTTTTCAAGATTTTTGTTTCTAAATTGTCAGTGCATTATGGATAAAGTAGCAACAGCACTTTAATTTTCAAGTTTGAGTAATGTTTATGTTCAAATATTAGCACCGTGATGTCAAGTTTTCAGAACTATCCTTTTCAGTTTGTGAAGGCTTTTGCGCTTAATTGTCAGAACTATTCTGCCAGTGTGAAGGACAGTTGCAGACATTGTATTCCTGAATGCAAATTGTGTTTCTGATTGACGATGGTTCTTGATTGCAGTCGCATATGAATGAATTTCTAGTCCTGAAGGAATTTGTTGTAATGTACTTGCATTGTCCATTGTGGAATAATAATCAATGAAATTCCTTGCCCCAGTTCATCTGTAATTTTGGTTTCATGAATATTTGCAAATTTTTGGTGTACCGGCTGAATATAGTTTTATGCTGTAATTTAGTCGAATGCAAAATTGTCGGTGCTAAAGTGAAGTGCTTCTGATCGGTCAGTGTTTGTGATGAAGTTGTCAGTGAAATGGTTTATGCCCAAGTTCATGGCAAGGTTAGGCAGTAGCTGAAAATTGTACTCACCTTATGTATAGGTTTGTAGCTGTAAATTATATCCCATAATATTAAGTCAAAATGTATATCATTCAATACTGTATCATTAAAATATAAACCTGGAAGCAGTTTTTTTTAGATCAATATTGCCGTCGTAGGATTGTACATGATAAGGTTCAATAATTTTCATTTGACGTGCAGGTTGTCCTGATATTCCTACTTAATATTGACCGGAAACTATTAATGCCAATGACTGTAACTTAGCTGCTGCCTGGAACATAGTTGTTGAATGCCATGTGAATTGGCTGGTGCTTCTAGAGAATAGAATGACAGCAGATACTGTTATGCCAAGATCAAGTTCCTGATTCTGTTAGCACCACAAAAGTGAAGTCCTTATGCTTACCTTTTATATTCAACACCAAATTTGTCAAATGATGTTACGTTATCTTATGCTTACTTTTTATATTCAACTTTATAATTATTTGGAATTAATTAAGATTGGGATGATGTGTTTATATTATTTGACAGTAATTTCCTAAAACTTTTCAACAAAATACCTCAAAATCAAACGTGCCATAAGTCCTTATAAATAGGTAGAATAAGAAAATAACTCGCTATGTTTAGTTGCTATATGAGGATAATGGTAGGTAGAATCAAGCCCCTCATTGCCTTCACTGATATATGGCGTGTTTGTTTTAGGTAGGGATTATGAAAAATAGCTTATAGATTGTATATTGTTAGAAAATCCATAGATTGTGAGGTGGCAAGTATGGTGGATGTGACAAGCGTGGTGTCACAACTTATGAAGGATGGTCGTAGATATGAGGTCCAACAAAGTATTTGAGTGTAAAATATATCAATAATGAAAAATAACATAATTTATATAAGTAATGAGCTGATACTAGTTACATACCTACATAAATTAGTGTAAAGAGGCACGAAGTAGACTAGATTGAGCGGTACTAGTTGCATTGGGAACCAAAGAGACGAAAGCTACCACGCCAAAAAAAACAACATTTCAACTAGTTATGCCGGTAACTATAACTCTGTTATAACTACTATGCCTAGAAAATAGCACTTTATTAGAACGGTGCCTAACCGTGAACCAAAACGCTAGGGTTTAGTTCCGCGGCAGGAGGAGGCTGCAACAACAGCTCCTTGACCTTGCGTGACCATGGACGATCACGAACTGCCTCAAGAACAAGCTGAGCCGTTGATTGGAACCGACCCCTCTGTCCTGTCCACAGGCATCGCACCCAAACCAAAAGCGAGGAGAGGGACACGAGTGAGCCGTAGCGGTCGTCTTCTCGTCTTCTCGCCCCTCCAGTTGTAAACAGCTCGCCGCCCCCCCCCCACCCCCACCTCCCACTGCTGCTATTGGAAACTACTGTAATTGCCTGCTCAGGCGAGGCCACCCTTCCTCCTCCTCCCTCCTCTCGGCTCCAAAATTGAAAGGCCCAGATCGATGGATGCTTCCTCCCCTCGCCTTCCCCCTCGCGATTGAGCGCCGGCCGGACCCCAAGCGGTCGCTTCCCAAGGAGTCCCCAATCCCGATTCCCCCAACGCCCCCTCACCTCATCCTGTTCCTGCGCCATAGCGATCCGCCCGGGCTGATGCTTGATTCTCCTTCCGCGCTCCTCGGTAAGCGTCCCCCCCCCCCCCCCCCCGGATTCTTTGCGGTGGAGAGTCCTGCGTGGTTCGAGTGCCCCGCCCTGTTCTTGCGGGGTCCTTTTGCGGCATCTTCGTGTGGATTTCGTCGTGCTGGGTGGGTCTCGTGCGGATTCCTTTGCTGCTGTTCAAGTGTTTCTCGCCCGCCCGTTCTCTAGGGTTCTCTTGCGGGCGTTTGGGGGGAGAATTCCGGGGAGGGGGTTTCTTGCGGATTCCTTTGGTCTTACTGAGTTGGTGATGGAATCCCCCCCAGGGGGTTATACAGGGTTCTCTTGCATTTCCGTGAGTTTTCTGTGACAGGATTGAGTTCTTCTTGCGGATGCTTGGAGCATTTCCGTGCGTTCGTTGTTTAGTTTCGTGATTCCTGCGAATTTTTCTTCTGTTGCTCAAGTGATCCGTCCGTTCCGTCCACAGGGTTCTTTTAGGGGAACTTTGGGGGAATTCCGGTGAGGTTCCTGTGGCCGCGCGGGGCTCTAGCCATGGCGCCCGCCCCGGCTCCGGCCATGGATGTTGAGGACGGAGGTGGCGGTGGTGCCAAGAACCAGAACAACGTGTTGGTGGTCAAATCCGAGAACGTCTCCACGGGGGGCTTCAAGGATGGTGGTGCTCTTGTCGTCCCTGGCTCCAAGCCTGCTGGTGGCCATCCGGTGGTGTCCCCTGAGTCTCTTAAAGACGAGGGAGGGGATACCACAGAATGCTCGAGTTCGTTTGGGGACACTTGCTCTGGGTTTGACGATGAGGCGGACGGTGGTGAACCAGAAGTGAATTCTCACATTTCGGCCCCTGCTGATGGTGGTCCGGCCTCGAGGCTACCTAGGTGAGTCTTTCTATCAGTTCCTAGTGTGCCCTGAATGTTACCTGTCTGATGATTCTGCAGTCATTGTTCATGATTGTATGTGCTTCTATCAGTTCCCAGTGTGCCCCGAATGTTACCTATCTGATGATTCTGCAGTCATTGTTCAGGATTGTATTTGTTTGTGTAAGACTGAACAGGTGTAAGACTAGGCTAGGTAGTTAGGCAGTGATGTGCTTAGTCTTGGGGGTTTTCCCGCTCCCGCACTCTCATGGGATAAAAAGGAAGGTTGTATTATGGATTCATCCGGTATATTATGCTGTAATTATTGCACCTTCCCATCAACATAGGTGATAACAAGAAAAGCTATCTAATTATTGCGCCCAGCCTGTCTGGGTTCGATCCCTGTGGTCGCAACCTATGCGTTTCATTTTCCGCGGAAGGGGTCTCCCTTTCCGTATACCCCCTAAAAAGAAAAAAAAAACATAGGTGATAACAAATGTAGGATCAGTGTCCCTAAAACAGACAGAAATAATTCAGTAATGTATGCGGTGTCTTGTATGCATAGTAATTAGTAACCCATGGTTGACATATTCCTTTTCCGGGAAAGCGTGGTTGTTCGACACATTTTGTCTATTATTTATGTAGGAAATAAGATACTTCAGGATCTAGGTCTTTTACTAGTTAGTGCTGGTAAAGGTCCCAGACGACTGATCAAACTTAGAGGTTGGTGATAGCACCTGATAGATTAAGACTGAAAATTCCTAAATTTTATATGCCCTCCGTCATGCTTGATCTCACTAAAAGTTGGATTTAATTTTCTTTTAGTTTAATGCCCATGCCCACTTTATCTAAGGATAATAGGAGCAGGTGGCTTGTTGGCAACAGCCAGAAAGATATGTATTACATCCTAAGAAATGCTATGTCACTAATGCCACGTATGTGTACCGTGATCAGAAATAACAATTACCAAATACTCATGGTTGTCATTTGTCAGGTAACTGTTAGAAAAGATAATTAAGTAAGTGGTAGCTGCTTCAAAAGCATTACAATAGTGCTTACTCCACCAGAACTTTGATACCAGCCACCAGGTCGACCAATTCCATGATAATCAGCACGGGGAACCACATATCTGTCAGTTGGACCAAACACCAAAGATGACACATAGAACACCAATATCCTTCTGGTTAGAGTTAGAGAGAAGGTATATTGGGTCAGAGTTGCCATTTTGTTTTGTTTTGGAAATTTCACATAGTGTTCTACTAAAATGGTATATGTTACGCATAGCAGTCCAAATTTTCAAAAGAAGTGCCTAGCCTGGGATTCCAACCCACGAAAAGCTATTACTTAGGGTGTGTTTGGTTGGTTGTACGAAGTTGAATGGGATGAGATCGTCCTAGATGGATAGGATGGTCCTAGATGAGGTGGTACAAGTAGGTTGTTTGGTTAGATGTATGGGATGGTACGAGAATGTGCTTGGTTGGATGTATTGGATATACGAGAACATGTTTAGTTGCTTAAAAGCCATGTATTAATCCATGCATAACTTAATTATTTTATAGAAATAATAATTTTTACATTTGTTATTATCAACAAACTATACTAATTAGTACTAATCATTACTAATTCCAGTTAATCATAACTTATGTTGTCAATAATCATCACTAAATACCCACAATAATAATTAGTTATGGTTAATAACATCTAATTGTAACTAATATTTAACTAAAAATCCTTAATAACCACTGATAGTCACTAATCATCACTAACCGCAAGTGATTAGCAGAGTTGACAAAATCTGTATGTGGTCGTTTAGCCGGTTTTGCCGCACAGCTCGGTACAATATCTTTTTGGTATATTCTAAGAATCTGAACTATCTCATTCTGGACGGAATGATGCGATTCAATGAACCAAACACCAATACTTGCTAAGATCCTGCACCAACTCATACATGTATCAGTTCATTCAGTCAACTGAACACACCCTTACTGATCGGAACCAGCATTTACGATATTGTAAATCATGTTTCCTGCTCATTACCTTCTTTGAGAGTATGCTTCTGATTTGTGCATGTTTATTTATGACATTCATGCTTTAAAACTGCAACACGTAGGTATGAACAAAGAAACCGATAATTGACCTACTGTTATGAGTGCTTCAAAGTGTTAGCTTACCTGTCATTTTATGGGTATAACTAGAATATAATTGGATTAAGCAGCTAAATGTTGCATATTGTTATAATTTTGTGACATGGAAATTTCTGTTATTCTGATACACTTAATTTTATGTAAATTTTGTAACATGTAATTTATCCTTTAGAAGGAAAAAGGTGACAGCTGAGTGGAGGAATGCTGTTCGTCCAATTCTGTGGAGATGCCAGTGGTTAGAGTTGCGCATGAAGGATCTTTCATCTCAAGTATCAAAGTATGATAGGGAGCTTGCTCTAGTCAAGAAGGAAAAAGAACTGCAACAGGCAGTAAGCAAAAGAAATGGTTCTATGCCAGAACCGATGCAGATTTGCAAAGGCCATGGAAACAGTAGCATGAAGAGGAGAAAGAGGAAGAGACATGAAGACACTTCAGACACCTCATTGTACATCAACAAGCACCAGATATTGTCATACTATTATGGTGCGACGTCCATTTATGTTCTCTTTGTTGGGATAGGACATCAATTTATTCATGGTCATATAGATTTTGCACTAGGTTTAGTTGTTAACGATAAGTGTTCTTTCAATCTTTTGCAGACAAACAAAATAAGGAAGCTGAAGCTGATGACCTCTTAACTGATGATGATTGTAGCAGTCCAGGTATGGATGTGCCCATCTGGTAGAACTCTAAAGTGGAGCTGAAACAAAAAGCATACTACTAAGCAAAGTTACAACATTAAACCGAGTTAGTGTTTGATGTAGTTGTGTGAAAATGCTTGCTTTTATTAGGCCACTTATGTTGATGTTTGTCAAATGCCAACGATAATTAATAATTAAGTCTTTAGGAAGCTAAAAAATTTATATGTCTGTCACTGTATCTTCGAGGAGTAACTTTTATCATATATCCTTTGTATTGGCTCCCTTACTAAAAGAACACATATTTCACATACGTTATTCACACTTTTGACCTTTTCCGGTTATCATTTTGCTGTCTTTCTAGATCTATTAAATTGATTTAATTGAATGCCATCTTTTGAAGAAACACGAAATACTTAATGGCAACTTGTTGTCGTAGGGTTCTTAATACAGACTCTCTTTGTTCTTTTTTACTTGTCATTTTGGACATTGACAGCCTCCAATACCTTTTTACTGTTCATAAATATGTAATTAAAAAGATTAAAAATATAACGATGTCACGACCTGTTCCCAGTCGTAGCGTGTAGTCGTGGAAGACGAGAGTCTTAGGCCTAAGGCCTCTGCCAGGAGCTGTGAGGAAGATAGCTGTGGCGCAAGAGGGGGGGGGGGGATAGACTGGGGTAGGAGAAGATAGACAGAGAAGGAGGAGATTGGGTAATGTCTGCTTGCTTAACTCCAAATTGTGCCCGGTATAAATAGGGCATTGCAAACTTGGCATGGAGAGTCCATGCCGCAATCCAAACCAACTCCTAATCCTTTCCTAAAAGACTAACCGAATATTACCTTCTTTAAATAACTCTATCTCTTGCCTAAACGACTTCTATCTCTTACTAAAAGCTCCCTTAACTTGAAACCTTCCTTTTATGGTGCCGGCGCCTAGCTCTCCAGCAGTATTGCAAGTCCCACATGACATCCCCCCTTGGAGATCAGCTCATCCTTGAGCTGAAATGTCGGATATTGGCACTTGAAATCGTCAATGGGAACCCACGAAGTCTTAGTGTTTGGCAGACCGTGCCATTGCACGAGGAGCTCCTTGACGCCACGCGCCAACCTTGCATGCACGACCACCAGGGGAGATGGACAAACACGCCCATGTTGCATGTCCGTCAATGGCGGAGAGTTGCTGGGTGTTGCACCGAAGAATGGTTTGAGGAGGCTGATGTGAAAAACATCATGAATTCGTGTGCGCGACGGCAATTGCAAACGATAAGCGACATCTCCAATCTAGGCCAAAACTTTGTAAGGTCCGTAGAAGTGCGGAGCAAGCTTTTGGTGAGCCTTGAGGGCTATGGAAGACGCTTGATAGTGTTGTAGGTGGAACTAGACCCATTGGCCCTCGTGAAAAACCATCGGCTGGTGGTGAAGGTCATATTGCCGCTTGTAGTACTGTTGAGCCTGCAGGAGATGTTCGCGCACGTCATGGAGTAGCAAGTCGCGATCAACGAACAATTGGTCAACTGCTGTAACCCGATAAGTGCCATCGTGCTGCCGCATAGAGTGGGTCACGGCCATAGACGACTTTGAAGGGTACCTCCTTTAATGATGACTCGAATGAAATGTTGTAACAATACTCAGCCCAGGACAACCAGCGCAGAAATTGGCGTGGCCGGTCACTGGCGAGGCAGCGTAGATACATGGCGGTGATCTTGTTCACAGCTTCCGTCTGCCAATCGGATTGGGGATGAAACGCCGAACTAAAGTTGAGCTTGACACCGGCGAGGCGGAAGAGTTCTTGCCAAAAGTTTCTCGTAAAGACCGGGTTGCGATCACTGACGATGGAGCTTGGAAACATGTGGAGCCGCACCGCCTCGTCAAAGAACTCTTGGCCAGTAGTGTATGGATGCGGCAACGACACAAAGTGGGCATATTTGGAGAAACGATCGACGATGGTGAGGATGACCGATTTCTGGTTGACTCGGGGTAGTCCTTTAATGAAATCCATCGAGATGTCCTCCTAGATACACGAAGGAACCTCCAGGGGCTGCAAGAGGCCTACCGACTGAAGCTACTCCACTTTGTTTCGCTTTCAAACTTGATAGTTGCAGATGAAGTCCTGGACGGTCCGCTTCATGTGCGGAGTATAGAAGTCCTGTTTAAGCTGAGCTAAGGTCTTCTGTATCCCCTCATGGCTGGTCGAGTGGCAGCCTCCACAACGGTTGAGAGGAGAGGCGAGGATGGATGGATGTAGACCTTCCAGTCATATAGGACTAGCCCCTCCTGTATGCTCCATGGTGCAGCCAGCTGACCGCCCAAAATCTGAGCCTTGATGGCGGCTAAATCAGTGCCCTCCTCGACCTCCTGCCGAAGCCCGTCGAAGAGGGCAAAGCTCAGAGTAGACAAGGCCATGAGTGTGGCCGAGTCGGCGTTGCGGCAGGAGAGGGCATCGGCAACCACATTATGCTTGCCTGGCTTATATGCCATGCGAAAATTGGAGCCAAGGAGTTTGCTCACCCAATGGTGTTTTGGGGTCGTCGAGAGGTGCTGATCGAGCAGAAATTTGAGGCTGTAGTGGTCAGTGCGGACGGCAAAAGGCTGACCCCAAACATACGGCCTCCAGTGTCGAATGGCTTGGACCAAGCCGATGAGCTCCCGCTCGTACGCCGCTAAGCGAGGTGCAATGACACGGTTGAAGAAGGCCACCAGACCACCGCCATGATGCAACACCCCACCAATGCCCATCCCGGAAGCGTCACACTCGATGATGATCTCCTTGTTGAAATCGGGAAATTGGAGGACTGGTGCTGAAGACAAGGCGATCTGGAGCGTGGTGAAGGCTGTAGTCGCCTCCTCGGTCCAATGAAACGCTTCCTTCTTGAGTAGCTTCGTGAGAGGCTCTGCGATCGTGCCGTAACCACAAATGAACTTGCGGTAGTAGCCCGCGAGCCCCAAGAATCCCTGTATGGTGTGCACGGTATGGAGAATAGGCCAATCCACTATGGCCTTGATCTTCTGGGTGTCCATCGCGACGTCATGCTTGGAGATGACATGATCGAGGTAGTTGATGGAGGTCTCGTCGAATAGGCACTTGGACCGCTTGAGGAACAGCTCATGTTGGAGTAGGAGGTGTAACACTGCACGCACGTGCTGTAGATGTTTGGACCAGGAGTCATTGTGGATCAAAATGTCGTCAAAAAACACAAGGACAAAGCGACGTAAGAACGGGCGAAGCACATCGTTCATAAGAGTCTGGAAAGTAGTTGGTGCATTTGGCAACCTGAATGGCATGACCATGAACTCAGAGGCCCTCGTGCGTTCGGAATGTTGTCTTTGCAATATTAGGCGGATGCATGAGCACCTGGTAGTACCCAGAACGGAGATCAAGCTTGCAGAAGAACTTGGCGCCGCAGTTCGTCCACCACTGGAATGAGGAACTTATCCTTGACCGTCTTATCGTTGAGGGTGCGGTAGTCGATGCAAAAGCACCAGGTGCCGTCCTGTTTCTTAACCAGCAGTATGGGCAAGGAGAATGGAGTGTGGCTGGGCCGGATGAGGCCCTGCCGGGCCATCTCGTCGCACTGTCGTTTGAGCTCGTCCTTGAGAAGTTGCAGGTAGCGATACGACCGAACTGCCACTGGCACCATCCTCAGTAGCAAATGTATGTGGTGGCTGTGGTGATGTTGTGGTGGCAGCCCTGTTGGCGTGACGAAGATCGGTGTGAATTCGTCCAACTGTTCATCAAGTTGAGGGAGCAGGGGAGCGCCCTGGGTACTGGAGCAGGCACACTTAGGCCCTCCCAAGTCACCTTGCAAGCGCCGTAGTGGAAGGAGACCGTCCTATTGGTGAAGTCCCAAAGTATGGGGCCCAGCGTCCCAAGCCACTGGGTGTCGAGCACCAAATAAAACTCCTCCAAGGGGATGACGTAGCAGTCGATGGCAAATTCCTCGTCACCCACCTGCAAAGGCAAGTCGCGACCAACCCCTGAGCTCGGAACGCACTCGCCATTGGCAACTATTACCTGGGGTCCTTGGCATTGTTGCAGTGTGATGCCGATGCGCTGCGCTATGGCCGTGTTGATGAAGTTATGTGTCGATCCCGTGTCGAGCAGGGCCGTAAGCGGCACGATGGCCAGACGGACCTGGATCTGCACCATGCAGCATGACCGAGGTTGGATGCCGGTCAATGCATAAAGGGATATGCTTGGTTCGTCGATGTCGTCGTCATCATTGCTGCTAGGCACGAGGAGGACGAACAGGCACCGACACTCGTGGCTGGGTGTGTAACGCTCGTCACAGTTGAAGCAAAGGCACGTCTCCCTGTGGGTTGCCATCTCTTCTGGGGTCAGGTGACGGCGGCGCATCGGCGGTCGTGGAGCGTGTGGTGCCCTCACTGATCCAGATGGTGTCCCTGCCGCTAGCGTCCCTAATGAAGTTGGTGAAGAGGCCGGGGGTGCCGCGGAGGCTGTCTTGTGGGGCGCCGCGCGGTGAGGTAGTAATTGAGTGTCGTGGAGAACCTCCTATGCCGCCAAGGCCTTGCATTCGTATGCCCGGGCCAACGCCATCACCATCTACAGACTAGCCGAGTTCTGAAGCTCGACGTCTGTGCGAATTAGCTCGACTACCCCTGGTGTGAAGAGCTACACCTGCTGGTGGGGTTGGAGGTGTTCGGCGCGGCAAAGGATCGGTAGGAAGTCGCGCTAGTAATCATCCACGGTCCCTGTTTACTGCAGCTCCTTGAGCTCACCCAATGGGCTGTGCCTGATGGATGGCCCAAAGCGTAGGTTGACGAACTCCTTGAAGTTGCGCCAGTTTGGTTCACCCTCGTCCCGCTCCAATTGGAAGTACCGTTGTTGAGTGACATCGGTGAGGTGGTACAAGGCGAGCCAAACCTTCTCGGACTCCACCATCTTTTGGCCCCGAAAAAATTGCTTGCAGCGCTGCAACCAGTCCAGGGGATCTTCCTTGTTGTCATACTTGGGGACCCGAGACGGTGGTAGCGGGGGGAGGGGTGGGTGGGTGGGTTGTGTGCTGTCGGTGCGCGGTGCGGTCGTATGACCCGCGTTGTGGTTGCCGCCTAGCAGCGGTAACAGGCCATCAGAGGGACGCTACTCCAGGGTCACAACACGACCGTACATGCTGGTGAGTTATTCTTGAAAGGACGTGATGGCACGGTTCGTGTTGGTGGAGTTCGCCGTGAGCTAGGCGAGTTGCTCTGTGATGGTACCGAGCTGGTCAGCAATGTGCGCGTCCTTCTCAGTACCCAAGACCGAAGTCTGTGATACCAAGTTGCCACGACCCGTTCCCGATCGCAGCATGTAGTCGTGGAAGACACGGCCTAAGGCCTCTGTTGGGAGCCGTGACGAAGATAGTTGTGGTGCAAGGGGGGGGGGGCATCTAATAGACTAGGGTAGGAGAAGATAGACGGAGGAGGAGGAGATTGGGTAATTTCTGCTTGCTTAACTCCAAATTGTGCCCGGTATAAATAGGGCATTACAAACTCGGCATGGAGAGTCCATGCCGCAATCCAAGCCAACTCCTAATCCTTTCCTAAAAGACTAACCAAATATTACCTTCTTTAAATAACTCTTGCCTAAACAACTTCTATCTCTTACTAAAAGCTCCCTTAACCTGAAACCTTCCTTCTATGCTGCCAGCGCCCTAGCTCTCCAGCAGTATTGCAGGCACCACATGACAAATGATTTGAAAGTATTTTCATGACAAATCTACTAATATCTTTTGATGTGACAAATATTTATACTTTTAGTGGTTAAGGTTTTAAATGTTTGATTGCATGCATTTTAAAATGAAATGCATTTGAGAACGAAGGGAATACTTGGTAGAAATGGTCTACCCTTGTATTTGTGAAGTAGCCAAGTAAATAGTTATTAGGATGTTTGTAAAATACATCTCCTGATTGTAAAGTACCCCCATGTTTGTAAAGTACCTGCATTTTTTATCTTAAAATATCTCTCCTGATTGTTTGTGAAGTAGCCAAGTAAATAGTTAATACATCCACGTGTTGAACTGTTGATTAGTGTCCAACATCTTACTCATTCTCTGTGGCAGATCAGATCATATGGTATCTGCAAATTTAGTACTAGTTTTGACATTCCTATTTTGGATGAATCAACGAAGGACACACTCTAGGAACTCAGAGTTTAGTTAATGCGCTAAATAATGCAATTAATCTCTGTTGTCTACCTAAGTAGTTTTCTCATCGCAAGTGCTAACTTTCTATTTTGTTCATTCCTTATACAGTTGATGGTGGTATCAGAGGTGGACTTGACACTGTTACATTGCTTGATGCCGAGGAATATGATATGATTTTCGAGCAACTTACTTTAAGGGACATTCTCTTGACAATCGATGGGGTCCAGTCTCAAGTTCATTTGCTGCAAGATCGTGTCAGCAAGGCTCATTCTGAAGAAGAAAAGTTGGCATTTCCTGAGAACAATACTCATGTCAGGTTGGCTCGGAAGAGGCAGAATACTCAAAAGCGCTCATTCTCTTACACAAAGTGTCGATATAGTAAACCACAGAAAAAGAAGAATCTAAACATTTTGCTGAAGGATGATGATGGACCAGCTTTTGCAGCGAGACCTGCTTTGTCTGACAAGGAAACTGATGGTCTTTTAAAAGATGCAAGTGGGAATGCTGAAGAAAAAAGTGGTGAGTGGAATCACTCACTGGATAAAGCCATCACTGTGGACCTACTCTTGGGTGTTGACAGTTCCCTACCAAATGGTCATTTGGGGGATTTGTGCAAAGAAGTAAAGTCTTTGGTCCTTTGCTTGTTCTTGTTCCGCTTTTAATTTGTTAAAGCTTGTTTGGATTTGGGTTGATCCTCTCAGAGTTACTGCTTACAAGTTGGAATCCAAATCCGCCTATATCTTGTATGCACAGAGTAGGCTTGGATTTATAAAGCCCCTGTTTACTATCTATAGAAAATAAAGCAAACATTATATTGCACCTGATAAAATATTGTGGGTATGACTTGTCTAGTTTTGAATAAAAAAAGTGTAATCTCCATGTAAACAACTTTTCCCCTAGGAACCCAGAATTTGTAATTATATCTTGGACATGGGATATGGGCCCCTTGCCAGATGTTCAGCTTGTTATGCATATAGTGCCAGTACTAATCTAAAATTTATAAGGATGTTTGTAAATGAGATCCAACCAGAATTCAATGTCTACGGTATCAGGACAGGTACAAGGCATCCCCAGTGACAATTGCAGGTCATAAAATTGAAGTGATTAATTTATAACTTCAGTTACAAAGATGCAGTACTAGTAATTTAGTATGTTATGTTTCTATGGCAGTTTTGAAATTTTTCTTAGATAGTTGTGGAGCTGTGGTTATGTCATATTCAGTATTTCATTATCTAAAAGCTATTTCACTGATTAAGAACCATTTCTGGAAAATATGGTGAATGTCTTAGCTTCTTGGGCAATATGTTTGCTTTGACATTTAGTTGATACTATTACCGTTTCTTTTTCACAGAACACTGATGATATCCTCATAGACAATCAAGCAGCCAATGAAGGCTGTCAGCAGTTTGAGAAGGTCAAGCGTCTGCTTTCTGAAACTTCATCCAAAGGCCAGAACACTTCTGCACCAGTGGAAACGAAGAGCACTTCTGCTCCAGTGAAAGTTGATGGTACTTCTCCACCACTCAATGTAGAGAGTACTTCTGCTCCAGTGGTGAAACAAGAAACATTCCTAGAAAAATCAACCATGATGAAGCCTGCCTGCCCTGGTAAGAAACAGGGGCAGAAATCCAAGAACAAGAAGAAAGGCGGGGGTTCTGCATGGTCGATCAAGAAGCAGAGTAAAGAGGCCACCAAAATACCTGTTGCAAAACAGAAAACTGAGAGCATGTCCTCTGCCGCAGAGGAGATGGAATTCATGACCCCTCTTTCTGCTTGGAAGAAGTGTAAAACTGGGAAGTCGTCCTTGGCATCAAAGAAACAGAAAACTGGAAAGTCATCCTCAGCAGCAAATAAGTGGAAAACTGAAAACTCATCCTCAGCTGCAAAGAAGCAGGAGGCTGAGAGCACCCCTTCCAAGCTGAAGATTGAAAAGGCTGTGCTGGTGGCTGTAAATAGCAGGAGGAGCCAAAGGGTCCGGAAGCCTAAAGTGTTTACTGAATGAAGCGGAGCGGCCTCTCCAGGTCGTGATGATGTGTATGTATCATCAGCATAGGGATTGTTGATTTATGTCTCTTCCCTTCTGTCTCGCCGCTCAAGTTTGTTGCCATATAGGAATAAGTGATTGATCGTCATGTAAGTTAGTGTACATATCAGCCTGCCTAGGTAAAGAAAGTCTGGAATGGTTGGTTAGCCTTACCCTTTCCTTCTGGGGTACCAAACTAACAATGTCATGTCGTGTTACCTGTGTATCAGAAAAGGAAAAAAAAGGAGAGAAATTTATGTACTTGTGTTCATAGTTCCTGTTGTGCTGCAAAGATGATTGCAACTTTGTTTGCTGCATCTCTGTGTCTGCACCGCGCAATTTGTCCGGACTCTGGTCTTTTCAAATGTATTCGCAAAAAAAAAAGGAAAAATCTATTTAAATGTGGTTCGGCTTTGCAGCTAACTAAACCTGTGTGATTTCAGTCTTGAAAGCAAGATTGGGTACTCTGGTCATTTAGGAAACAGCGAGGCTGGTATGGTAGCTGATACCGTGGCCAGGCTGAGCTTACAGTTTCTGCACCGGTGGGTGGTGACTCTTGAGACGCAACACAACAAATAATGCAAGGACTGTGATGCACCTAACCAGTTCCGTGCTCTGGAATCGGGAAGAGATCGGTCGTATGGGGTGCTGCAATTGCAGCTTCCCGATCCAGCTACTTGAGCAGTGCTAACAGTACTCGGCTGCTAGCACAGATGAAGAAAGGACCTTGGAGGTGGTTGATGCCAAGCCCAACGGCCATGGGCCATGAATGCAGTTAAGCTGCCTGTGATGGTTCATGAAATTGTACTCTTGCAGTAGTATGGGAATGAGCATTGGCCATACAATGATTCAAGTGACCGACCGTCACTTGATCGCCCATGTCGGCGACGCCAAGAGCTTTCTTTACACGAAACTAACCATCCGTTCGAAATTCGTGAAACGCGAGCCATGGCCGAGAAGAACGCTTTATCCATATCCATGGTTGCATCTTGCATCCTGAATTATGACTTGTGAGACGAAAGGTAGGAGAGGAGACTGTACATACAGCTTATAGCTTCCTTCCTGCCTGCCTGACAGGCGCGAACTCTGGTAAGTGATAAATCTACGAGCACTTCACCATGAAATACGTCGCAATCCATGGTAAAGCCGCAAAGCTCGTGTAACCAACGTACAGAGAGAAACAGCTCTTGTCGTACTCGACCTTCAATGTGGTAGCCAAAACAGGGCAGGCAGGAGCAGCTCCGCTGAAAGGAAAGGGCCACCTACTCACCTGCTTGCCTGACTTGCGCCGCTCCTCTTGTTGGAATCTGTACGTGAAACTCGACCACTGTTGCACCGATCACTACCAAGTACTGACCATGTGAAATCTCAGAGTCGAGGGAAAACACTTAAATCTCCTAAATTCAGTTCTTCTTCTTCTTCAAAAAAAAAAGATACAATAAGCCTAATACACAGCGTGGCAAAGATCTTCTCCAAGGTATTAGCTAACCGCCTAGCACAATTTGCCCAAAGTCAGAGTGCCTTTGTGAAGAAAAGATGCATTCATGGCAACTTTCTGTACGTGCAGAATTTGGTGAAGGATCTACATTGCAAAGGAATACCACCATTCTTCCTTAAGCTAGACATATCAAAGGCTTTTGATTATGTGAGTTGGCCCTGCCTCCCGAAGTACTAGCGCATCTGGGCTTTGGAGCAAGGCGGAGAGATTGGATTAGTCTCATTCTCTCAACTTCTTCGTCGAGGGTAGTGCTAAATGGATGCCTAGGCAGACCAGTCATGCATTCCAGGGGACTCAGGCAATGCGACCCTCTCTCGCCAATGTTGTTCATCCTTGCCATAGATCCCCTACAACACATCTTACATCTTGCAACAGAAAGAAAAAAATTCTGAAGCCTATGCTAACAAGGTCGGCTAAAATAAGGATATTACTATATACGGATGATATGGCAATTTTTGCTAATCCGGATAGGAATGAACTAAAAGTGATCACAGAGATTCTTAAAGTGTTTGGAGAGGCATCTGACCTTCAAACAAACCTCGGCAAGACTGATATTCTCCCGACACGATGCGGGAACATAGATTTGCCGGATATACGGCAGAATTGCTCGACAAAACTGAAGGAATTCCCATGCAAATATCTGGGACTCCCATTACACACTCGGAAGTTCAGAAATGTGGAATTTCAGCCTCTAATTGACAAAGTAGGAGCACGCCTAGTCGCATACCGGGTGGAAAAGAAAGCATTTGAACTGAGCAGGCAGGATGGCCCTCACCAAATCGGTGCTCTCATCGATAGTGACATACCACTTCACAATTTTTGAGCTTCCAAAATGGGTCATAAAGAGGATCGACAAAATTAGGCGGAATTTCATTTGGAAGGGAGATGACTCGGAAAATGTGAGTGGAGGGTACTGCCAAGTAAATTGGCAAACAGTCTATTGGAGGGCTCGGGCGTAGCCGATCTCAATCGTTTCGGTATAACACTATGGTTCAGATGGCTTTTGTACCATGAGCAGCGACTGTGGAATGGAATGCAGCTGTCGTGAAAAGAATTAGAGAGAAGCCTATTTGCTGCATCAACCATAATACACCTGGGGAATGGTTGCAAGGCCTCCTTTCGGAAGGATAGGTGGCTGCAACCTGCAAGTCAATGCACCAAAGAGACGTAGTGCCCAACCTATTTGCAATTGCAAGGTTCAAAAATAGAAAAGTAAACAAGAAGCTGCAGAAACAACAATTGGGTAAGATCAGTAAGAACAATACAAAGTGCGCAACAACTCAAGGAATTCGTCGTCCTCTAGAACAAGATCTAATCCGTAACAATTCAACCAAATCAAGAAGATTCAATTATGTGGAGATGGACGACTCATGGTACATAGCAAAATCAGCATACATTGTGTAGTACACAGGTGGCATAACGAAATTCAATTCAAAAGGCTTATGGAAAGCTAAGACCGAATTGAAAGCAATAATTTTTGTTTGGATCCTACTACTCTTAACATTACAATTTGGCAACTCAAGGATGGCCTCATAATCCCATATGCCCACTGTGTAACCATGAACCGGAGACATAGCACTTGCTTAAAGATTGTGAGTTCACACAAGAAGTTTGGAGCAAAACTGAACTATGAAATAATTGGACCAATCAACCAGCCACCACGCTGCAGAGTACCATGGCCGAATGGTGGAAACCACGCCTTAAAAATGCTCCCAAAATAGAAAGGAGGGAGGTAGTAGGAGGCATTGTATATATGTGGTGGAATACATAGAAAGAAAGAAATATACGATTTTTCAAGGGAACCGAAATGCAGGCCGAGCGGGTTGCTTACATAGTGCAAGAGGACATTGGAGCAAGAAGGATGGCCTACCAAACCGACAACGAGACACAACTGCAAGGAGATCAACCAAATGCATAGAAAATGTTTTTTATTGTTTCGGTGTTCTTTACCAGTTCTATTGTCCATCTTGTAATAATAACCTATGATTGATGTATTGCAAAGCCCATTGTTTAAGTATGTAACTATGTAAATTTCTTTCTTTCTTCTAATTAAAATGCAACGCTCCTGCAATTTTTCTAAAAAAAAATTCAATGGTCCTAGCATAGGGTTAGTATGTTTTGGTGATTAATGTCAATATAGCCAATAAGACTAACATGATATGCTAGTATATAAGGTTTAGTCTAATTGATGCTATGCCATAAACTTGGGGAATCAAACACCTCAAAGAGTAACAATTCAAGATTAGATAAGTGATCATGGTGTTAAAAGCATCATAATGTAGACTAGCAACTGCACACGTGTTTCACACATGTTGAATCAATCCAGTATATAGCAATCTGAATAAGTAGAAAAAATAGCATAACAAAATAGAGATTTGCATACACGAAATTCGCAACATGATTATGTAGTTTTAGGAGGGAGGAAAATAACGAGTACCTAGACAGGAGGGTGGAGGGGACCGTATCATTTAGAGTTGGCCGTCCGTAGCAATACTGTGAGGAGGATCAAGATGGTGACTAATTTGTGAGGGGATGAAAACAATTCTCGTGTAGTACCTTGGTGTAAAGATAACGCTACGGAGACGACCTTCGTGGTAGATGGTGGGCATCGGCACCCTCTCTAGAATGTTAGCGCTGTAGGCGAAGTGCAGGAGTTGTCGCACCCTCTGGAGAAACCCGATAGTGAATGTATGGAAGGTAAATATTAGACGTCTAGGTATAGAAGATAAATAATAGGAGATTGAATGCATTTTTGGAATGTATATTGGACGTCTAGGTATGGAAAGCAAATAATTAGAGATTAAATGTATTTTTGGAAAGAGAAACATAGTTCAATTTTGCACGGTGACCGCTTGTGAGGAACGATAATGTCATAAGAGGAGTGGTGAATTATGACATTTAGAAACTATTCGAGTCTAAAAACTTCACAAGATAAATCTATCTTAATTTCTATCTAAATGTGTCTAGGTTTATCTAGTGTGTCTACTCTATCGCTTAAGAGAATTGCAACATACTCTGGCAAGGTAAATTGCAAGTATATAAATGTGAAAACGTAAATAAGGTAGAGAGACAAACTCGACATAAGAGATTTTTATCCTGCGGTATCGATGGCATGAATGTCACCTCTAATCCATATTGGAGCTCCACAAAGGATATACTCCTGGTCAGCACGACTCTCCCAATCACTGCTCTCAAGCACGATGAGCCACCAAGCCACCAAGACAAGGTCTCAAGCATGATGAGCCACCAAGGCAAGGTCTCATCACTAGCATCTCTTTCGGTCACCTGCCACCGTGATCACTTCAGAGCTTGAGCCACCAAGGCAAGGGTCTCCACGTCCCCATACACGTGTCTTGTCGTCGCTCCACATCAAGTGGGAGGGTCAACAAGCTTGAGCCACCAAGACCTAAGATGTTGGTGAGTCACCAAGACTCCAAGGAGCTGACGTGCCAATCGATACAAGCTAGGATCACTCCTGGATCCCTTCTTCAAGTTGCAGCACCTAGTTACAACTCACTCTAGACCTATAAGCACTAAACACTCTCTAATCTTGTGCTTAATCATCTTAGATGATCACTTTAAGCACTTTGGTGGCTTGGATGTCTTCTCAAGTGTATATGAGCTGCCTCTAGACTCCAACATCATGCCACACCTTCAAATGATTGAGTGAAGGGGTATTTATAGCCTCAAACGGCCAACTAGCCGTTTTTTCAACGGCTCTGAAAAGCTGTTAACACCGGATGATCTGGTGAGAATAGTAGTACTTACACCAGATCATTCGGTGAATACAAACTCAGAAACTACATGTTGTAACTCTACTCAAAGCCTCTGTGGACACCGGACATTCCGATGTGCCTCCAAATCCATCACTGGACCTTTCGGTGAGTTATCTTGAGCTAGACTGCGCCACTTCTTCTCTGTGTAAAATTCTCCGGTGCATTCATCTCTGTGATCACCGGACTATCCGGTGAGTTGATCTTCATTCTTCAGCACTTTCAGTCACTTCTGCAAGAAATGCTACGATGCTATACTCCGATGTGCACAAACCAAGCACTGAACCTTCCGGTGGGTTGATCTTAGTTCTTTGCACTTGCATTCTTCTCTGTAAGAAAATGTTCTGGTGCTATCCAGTGCAGATCACCAGACTATCCTGTGAGATCCTCAGCCTTCTCCCCTTTGTCAGAAATACTCTGGTGAGTTCAACACACAGAGCACCGGACTATCCGGTGAGACTATCATTCTCTATGCACAATGCTCCAGTGAGTGTAAACTCTACTACATTAGACTATCTAGTGAGGTCAATTTTCCTAGGACTTCTCCAATTCAATTAAACTTTGTTTCGGCTGTGATTGCTTCTTGATGTATTGCATCCATGATACCTACTAATACTTATTTTTGACAAACAAGTTAGTCACAATAACTATGTTGTCATTAATAACCAAAATCACAATTATGGCATAATAGGATCATTTTCGCTACAATCTTCCATTTTTGGTGATTGATGACAACAGAACCAAAACAAGTGGCAAATAATAAATGATACTAATCGTAATGAGCACAAAACCTTACCAAATTGCTTAGATGCATCTTCTTACCATTTAGTCCCTCTTTGTTGTGGATCCCAATTTCTTCATTGCCACTATCTCCCTTGATCGACCCATGCAAGAGCTTCTCCCTCTTTGTCGACCTAGATGCCTCATGTTGCTTCTTGTATCATATTTTTCTCTTATTTGTCAACTTCGGTATTCCTAGACATCTTGTATCTTGCTTCTTGATTTGATCTTAAAACTTCTTTCTCTTTGTCAATAATCTCAAAAAGGGTTACAAACATATGTCGAACTCGAGTAAGAGTGTTAGAGCAAATGGAAGAGAACTTCATAAATCATGATCCAATGAAATGATACCAATTAAAAAGATATAACAATTGTAAGGATATAATTTATGATACCAATTGTGAGGATAGGAGGCATTGATATAAAAAAAGAACGAATAAGGATCATAATTCATGAAACTCACATGATATAATCTAAACTCCCTATTTATACGTACATATATATAATGAAACCCATTTGTGAATACCACTTGTAGGAATGTAGTAATATATGCACATATAGATAATAAGTAGAGCTAGAAAGTTTAGGACATATCATGAATGGAGGTAGCTTAAATGTAGAAATAAATTGACAATGATACCAATTGAAACATTTAAGTATTGCATACTTCCGGGGACGTCTTGATTTCTCTATGATACTGCAAAAGATACATCTAGCAACACATGTTAGTCTCAAAATCACAATCCATAGAATATACTCCCCCTAAATGTGTGCATACAAGTTTTGAATACTTGCGAGATATATGCACTTGTTATTAATAACAATGGGGAAAGATACCCTATAGATTGAATCATAGCATATAAAAGATCCAATTATGAAACTAATACCATGAAAAAAATCTACAACTAATAAACTATATAGGTTGCTAATACGAAAGAGAGAAACACATGCAACCTACCATATAAAAACCTACACTAGGCATTGCAATAAATTGAAATAAGCACAACCCTAGACAAGGCAAATGAGCTATAACAATTGAAAGATTTTGCATCTAGCTTCATTACATTTTTACCTTTAGATAGGGATTTAGGTATATGATGATCAAGATCTTCATTAAAACACCCAATCTTATATACTTAGCTTCTTTGCTTAAATCTTCACTTCATTTTGTGAGTCAAGTCTCCAAATCCCATAGCCACTTCAGGCTTCAAGTCTTCGTTGGAACCCAAACCGATTAGGGTCCTTCATGTTGGTGATGACTTCCTTGGCACCCAAATATGTTGGTTCTATTCTTTGTCCCAACTATATATACAACCACCTTGCCATTGTTCTTCTTTTTGAGCTTGTAGTAGTTGCTCTTGGTCTTGGTTTTATAGTTAGGTTTGGTGTAGATGTTTGAGGTCTTATTGGACAGGTTTATTGCTTTCTTCTTCTCCTTTGTCTCCTTCTTGACTAGCTTGCATTAGAAGGACTTGTGGCATTCTTGGTGACATTTGAAATATGTCACGGTGGACCCCTCCGCAAGCTTATTCACTATGGTTGCACAGTTATCTTGAGAAGGTTGGATATGGTTCTTGCCCTTTAATCTTGTTAAGTCTTTCTTGAACTTTTTCACTTCTTGCTTGAGCTCATCATTTTCTTATGCAATGAGTTTATCAGATAGCTCTAAAAGAATATTCTCAACACATATCTCATTGTAAATGGGTGAGCATGATATATCAATTAAATCATCACAAGAAGTGCAAGCATCTACCTTAGGATTAAAATTAAATAGAGAGATATGCTCCAAAGGGACTTAGATTGAGATTCAATGTACTCAAATTTTTTCTTAAGCTCATCATGCTCCTTATTTAGCAAATTGAATTTGTTCAATAATTTTTTATAATTAGAAACAAATATAGCATAAATGTCATTAAGTGTATTGAATTTCTTAAGCTCTTTTGATTGTTTTTTAAGGACCCTTTGTTGCATTGATCAAATAAAGGAGTTCCTTATAGGAGGGAGAATCCTCATCGGATTCATCATCACTTACATTGCTTTCCATACCTTTGGCCATAAAGCACTTGTGTGATGATGGCTTGCATGATGATGACCTTAAGGAAGAGCTTCTCTTGGAGGTGACGAAGCTCTCATCTCTTAAGCTTGAATCTTCATCTTCACTCACTCATCTTATCATGCTTACAAATATTTTGGCTTTTACTCTTGTCTCCCTCTTACTTTTGGTCTTCTTCTCCTTCTTGATGTAATCAATTGTTTTAATCAAGTCTTTCATGAAGATTCGATGATCAATCTTGGCATTGATCTTCTTGATGTTCTTCTCCACTTGAGAGATAAGTTTGGCGACTTCAGGATCCATTTCTTCATCACTTGATGGGTTTTGCTCATCATCTTCATTGCTCTGATAATCTTCATCTTCATCTTCATCTTAATCTCTATCATCTTCGCTTGAGCTTTACTCTTGCTCTTACCTCCTCATCTTTGCTTTTATGTGTGAACATGAAGCTTGCTTGCTTGTGAGAGTAAGGGTCTTGGTGTCGGATGAAGAAGAGGTTTCCACCCCCATGTTCATGGTCATCTTATGGGCGGTGATCTTGCCGAGCACTTGATTTGGAGTCATATTCTTGATGTTGTTGTTATTATAGATGATGGAGACTATCAACTTGTACTTTGAAAGAATAGTTTGAAGTATTTTTCTCACCACTTGATTATCGTCAATTGGCGTCAAACCTAGCTAATTTATCCCATTGACAATAATATTAAAATGTGATTACATGTCATTAGCACTTTTATGGACAAATTGTTTGATGCTATTGAGCTTAGTAACAAGCACATGATATTTCTCATTGTGCACATCCTTTGTGCCTTCATGTATTTCAATGAGACTATTCTAAATATCATGCACATTGATGAGAGAATAAATATGATTAAATGCATCAATATTTAAAGATGATAAAATGATACTTTTCGTCAATGCATCTAATTGTCTCCCCTTGTTAGTGATACGAGGTCTCATCCCTTCCTCGGTGACTCTCCAAATATCTAAACCTTTAGCTTGCAAATAACAAGACATTCCAACGGGGGAAATTTATGCCATTAAAAAGTGGAGCACTATAGGTATCCATTCCAACCCCGAACGTCACAACTCTAGGATATTAAATCTATCAAGAGCATGAGGCTCTAATACCAATTGTGAGGAACAATAACGTCTTAAGAGGGAAGTGAATTAGGACACTTAGAAACTATTCGGCTCCAAAAACTTCACAAGATAAACATATCTCAATTTTCATCTAAATATTCTCTAGGTTTATATAGTGTGTCTACTCTACCACTTAAGAGGATTGCAATCTACTCTAGCAACGTAAATTGCAAGTATATAAATACGAAAACATAAATAAGATAGAGAGACAAACTCGGTATAAGAATTTTTTATCTCATGGTATCGATGACATGAATGAAACCCCTAATCTACGTTAGAGCTCCACAAAGGATATACTCCCAGTCGGTATGACTCTTCCAGCCATGGCTCTTAAGCTACCAAGTCACCAAGACAAGGTCTCAAGCATGATGAGCCACTAAACCACTAAGACAAGGTCTCACCATTAGCTTCTCTTCCAGTCACTTGCTGTTGTGATCACTTCAGAGCTTGAGCCACCAAGCTAAGGATCTCTGCGTCCCCGTACACGTGTCTTTTTGTCACTCCACACCAAGTCAGAGGGTCAACAAGCTTGAGCCACCAAGGCCCAAGATGTCGGAGAGTCACCAAGACTCCAAGACACCAACGTACCACTCGGTAAAAGCTAAGATCAACCTTTGATCCTTTCTTCAATTTACAGTAACTAGCTACAACTCACTCTAAGCCTATAGGCACTAAACACTCTCTAATATTGTGCTTAATCACCTTGGATGATCACTTTAAGATTGGTAGCTTGAATATCATCTCAAGTGTATATGAGCTTCCTCTAGACTCTAGCAGTATGCCACATCTTCAAATGCCTGAGTGGAGGGGTGCTTATAACCTCAAACCCGTCAACTAGTAATTTTCCCAACGGCTCAGAAAAGCTGTTAACACTAGATGATCTGATGAGAATAGTAGTACTAACATCGGATCATCCAGTGAGTACAAACTTATAAACTAGATGTTATGTCAAGCGGGAATCGAACCCGCCACGTCCCCTCGTGCGCGCGTGGTACCACCTCAGCTATCGTGTGTTTGTGATGGACATCGGATATTTTATCCTTTTACCTTCTTTGCCGAAGGTCATAAGTGATGGGTTATAACCGTGACCCGTCACTTATGAAGGTTATAGGTGACGGGTCGTAATCTTGAGTCGTCATTAATGACAGATTTTTTATTTTACATATAAATTTGTATTAATATTTACATATAAAATATGTATTAATATTCACATATAAAATTTAATAGGTGACTGGTTATAATTTACCTACAAAATTGTATTAATATTTTATGAATTTCTGAATATCTGATGCAAACGATCGCAATTTGATAGGTGCCCTGGATTGCATCCGGTAAAACGGGCATAACTTTTGCATATGAACTCGGATTTCGAATTTTTTGACTATACGGACATCTACAGAAAAAGTTACATCTATTTCTCCTTAACTTTGTCGGGTTCGGTGAATTTTTCGAGGCCAAAGATGACTTGGAAGATTGAGTTCTCGCCCCTCAAAGTTTCTGCACCTTTTTGGGAACGCGCGTTTGTGTCCATAGTTGCCACCCCTTACATCAAACTTGAGCAGAAATAATATATATTTCCTATTCTAATGCTACTTAGGTGATAAAAAAATAAGAAAGAATAAAGAAAAATAAAAAAATATTAGTGAACTAAGTATCTATGACTATTATCATTAGTGATAGGTTACAACATGACCCGTCACTAATATCAGGTCATAAGTGACAGATCACAACTTAACCCATCACTTATGACAAGTAATAAGTGACTGGTCACCTTAGGCCAGCCATAAGTGACGGGTCAACTTGCACCACTCATAAGTGATGGGTCAAGTTGTGACCCGTTACTTATGACCTGACACAAGTGACGGGTCATGTTACGATCCGACTCTATTATCATAAGTGATGGATCATGTTACGACTCATCACTAATTTCATGTCTCCTTTATCTGTTTTTCACGTAGTGTATTGTATCCATGAGATCTACTAACATATATTCTTGACAAACAAGTAAGTCCCAATGACTATATTGTCATTAATCACCAAAATCATAATTATGGCCTAATAGGACTATTTTTGCTACACCATTTAATCAACTCAGGTGGATGGCAGAGATCGGTCAGATCTACCACAACTTGTGTATTTTATAGGGGTATATATAAGTTTGTTTTCTTTGGCCGTTCTACAAAGAGAGGCTCAGATTTAGTAGCTTAATCTAGTATTCTTAGGATTATTATGTAGTGGTGATGCACACTAGGCTTAGTTAATCCTAATAGATCAGAGAAAGACCCAAGACGTCAAGAAAGAGAAGTCATCGAAGCCGAGACAAAGTTTGTGTTGAATTGGACAAAGTTGCATTCACCAGATAATCCAGTGTACTCATTAGAGTATATATCAAGGCATTAATGCCAAGAGAATTTTCAAAGAAGACCCTGAAAGTTCTACTCACTGGATAATCCAGTGGCTTCATCGAAAGATTCATCGGAGTGAGTTTATAGAAGGGGTTCGAAGGGAAGATGTCCAGGTGCTATGCACATCAGATGATACAGTGTTCATCGAAGTGACACATCAAAGGATTCATCGGGTGTTCCAATGATCAACGGATTATCACATCGGAGCATTTATACAGAGAGGGTGTTCATCTTGAAGGTGACGAGTTAAACTCATAGATGTTTTGGTGAAGAAGTTTGAAGCCCATCGGATGACCCGATGATGTGGCTTGGAGGATCAATAGTTAGTTTCTGTTCCACTCATCGAATGTTCCGATGCTAAGGAAAATATGCTCAGTAGATCATCCGATGTGCACAATTTTATGGGTCCATGAGGCAACGACTAATTTTGGGGGTTGACTCTATAAATAGACCCCCACCTGGCAATTTGAGGGTGTTAGAGTTCAAGAGTATACACACACGCACGCACACACACTAGACAGAAGTTCTTGTAACCAAAGTTGAGCTCATTGAAGATCAAAGCATCAGTACAAGATTAACGACATGATTAGTACTACTTTAGATCTACTATGAATTTAGCTAGGTGATTAGCTTAGAGTTGGAATAAGTGAGTGATCCACACTTGTTACTCTTGATGCTTGCTAACACCTAGACGGCTTGGCGGCAGTGTTGTCTTGCAAGACACTCTGAGTAGGTTGTGGAGTGGCAGTAAGTTTTGTGAGAGGTTAGAGTACACCATGCCAAAATGGTAGTTACATGGTGATGAGCTTCCAGGAGAGACTTAGTAGTATACCCATCGACATGTTGGGAGCTCTAACATCTATCCATGCAGTTAGCCAACCAGAGATATTGGCCCTTGCGAGCGGCTCCAACTTACACTAGGGGTGAGCAGCAACTCAAAGATGTCACGGGAAAAAGTTATCATGCCTAGTTTGCATTCTCTTTACCCTTTATATTTCACATTTACTATTCCATATTTACCTTTTCTAGAATTGTTATATGTAGTTTGTAGAATTAGTTCCTATGATACAAAACTTTATTACGATAGAGTAGAAATACTATATAAATTTAGAGCATAATTAAATAGAAATTGATTTAGATTTATCTTATTTATATTGAGCCTTAGTTTCTATTGACTCTTAGAGCATTACGGGTCCCTACACCCTTATACAGCTTTTGGGCTGGGCAGCTGAAACAAGATTGATAAACATATATTTTAGCGTTTTACAGAGCACACGCTGCCATCGAGAGTATATCAAGCTTTGTTTGGATTGGTCGTCTGAAAAACAAATTTATCAGTTTCAGACAAATACTGATGCAGAAAATGCAATGAATTGCCACCACAATTCTGATCTGGGTCCAGGGGAGAACAAGGGGAATAGATCATTTCTCTACTGTGTACATCAACCTCCGTTGCTGTGCCCTATGTGACCATTAGTTTTCAGCCAGAGGTTGCGAGCATTTCTTGCATTAAATTGTGAAACCAGCAAATATAAACCTCGGTGACCAATCAATATACTAAACAAGTGTTATTTCAGAATGATTTGGATCAGGTATGTCAGTCTATCAACGAAGTCAATATAAAAAATAGATTGTCCTACAAGTATTTGAAACATACTAGGGTGTGTGCGATCGCATTGCTGGGCGACTTCCCATCTAAACATTTTTCTAGAATGCACAGAAGAACTATATATCTTTGAATTTAGAAGAATATGTTTGGTACATAAACGATCGGAATGTGATACATATCGTAGCGAACACCAGCATAGCAGAAGTATTACTAAGCTAGGTTATGCAGAGACTACACGTTTTGCAGGACATCCAGAAAATGCTGAAATAATACTGATGTGGCAAATTCTGAAGAAATTCGTGGGTTAGCGCGGGAAATAATGGAATCCAACCTACTGGGTCGCATATATAGTGCAAAGATGCAAACGTTTATTTTTTGCGGCAAGTCAGCAATTTAACTCTTGAAGTGTCAACTCTTCAGCGAAACAATAAAACTTATCCTTTAAATTCCTATCAAATTGTATCGGTTGTGCAAATCTTAGATGAAATCTGATACGAGGCTCATCGCAATGTTCCTTCGTATCGTTCTCACAAAACCCATGCATTTTTTCAGGGCATTTGATTTTTTACCATCGATAGAGTAGCAAATAGGATCTATTTATCGTTCTCGATGATGAATTGTCATTTTGATAGAGTGAAAAAAATTAAATATTCCACTTTTTCATGTGAAGCATTGAAACAGTTCACTATGACAATCCTTACGTTCTAGAAATTCTCATGGTTTTGATTGAGTTCACGAGCTTTTTCCTTTCTCATATTTCTGCCGTTCCAAATTCATACTTCCTCCGTTCAAGAATGTAAAACATATTTGTTTTGAAAAGGTAATTAAAACTTTGATTTTTAATTTCTCTTATAATATATTATAATTACTGTAAAATCAACATCATATTAAAAATATTAAAAATACAATTCTATAAAAATAAAGTTTGTATATTAAATATATATATAATTTAACTAATTATCGGTGAAAACTTATAAAATTTGATTTTTTTTAAACAAAATATTTTTGAAATGGAGGGAGTACCTCCTATATAACTAATAGGGGCCGACTAATTTTCAGTCGACTGAGAACGTCATTTCATTCATTCAGTCGACGTTCATAGCTGTCTGATCAGGATCAAACAATCCAGCGATTCTCTTCTTCCTTAGTAAACAGGTAGATATCTTCTCTCTTACGCGCGCAGTCGGCACTCGCTCCCTCGCCTCCCGCCTGCCTTCTCACATCCCCGCCGCTGGGTCCACCGCCTCCACCCCACCGCACTAAACGGACTTCGCCGGTGCCGTCGACAAGGCTACCTCACCCTATTTTCACCCACCAACGGTCCATTGCCTCACCCGTAGCTAATAACGTCCTCGTCACTTCTAGTCCGATCTACTTCCCATAACCCTCCCTCTAAACCTGAGAGATGAGGTTTACCAGACGACCCCAACAACCCACAACCCCTAACTCCTACAGGCCTCCGCCGTTAACCACTGTATTCACACTATCACTGAAGAGTCGTACAATTTCAGTTATTTGAGGAGGAGAAAATACGTTAACTAAATGGTGCATGGGCCCAATATATATAACTAAGTAGCGCCCAACCATCCCTCCTCCCCTTCCACAAGCCAAGCTAGCGAGGCAGCAGCGAGAGACAAGAAGATGGTGCACCCTATTGCGGAGGCCGACGAGCGGAGCCCCTTCGGCCGCCTCAGCCCCGACGAGTTCTACGCCCGACACGGCGTCGCCCACTCCACCTCCTCCTTCGTCAACCCGCGAGGCCTCCGCGTCTTCACCCAGCGCTGGATCCCTCGTGAATCCCCCGTCCTCGGCGCCGTCGCCGTCGTGCACGGCTTCACGGGCGAGTCCAGCTGGATGGTGCAGCTCACTGCCGTCCACCTCGCTAGCCACGGGTTCGCCGTCGCCGCGCTCGACCACCAGGGCCACGGCTTCTCCGAGGGCCTCCAGGGCCACCTCCCCGACATCGGGACGGTCCTCGACGACTGCGACACCGCCTTCGCGCCCTTCCGCGCCGACTACCCGCCCCCGCTCCCCTGCTTCCTCTACGGGGAGTCCCTCGGCGGCGCCATCGCGCTGCTCCTCCACCTCCGGAGCAAGGACCTGTGGCGCGACGGCGCCGTGCTCAACGGCGCCATGTGCGGGGTCAGCCCGCGGTTCAAGCCGCCGTGGCCACTCGAGCACCTGCTGTGGGCCGCCGCAGCGGTCGCGCCCACCTGGCGCGTGGCCTTCACCAGGGGCAACATCCCCGATCGGTCGTTCAAGGTGGAGTGGAAGCGGAAGCTCGCGCTGGCCAGCCCGCGCCGCACCACGGCGCCTCCGCGCGCCGCCACAGCGCTGGAGCTCCTGCGCGTGTGCCGGGAGCTGCAGGAGCGGTTCGAGGAGGTGGAGCTGCCGCTCCTGGTGGTGCACGGTGGCGACGACACCGTCTGCGACCCCGCCTGCGTCGAGGAGTTGCACCGCCGCGCGGGGGGCGCGGACAAGACGCTCCGTGTCTACTCCGGGATGTGGCACCAGATCATCGGTGAGCCCGAGGAGAACGTCGAGAAGGTGTTCGACGAAATCATCGCCTGGCTCAAGGCCCGCGCCGCCGCGCGCCACGGCGACCAGCAGCAGCAGCAGCGGGAGTAGTTTGGGCACGCGGCTCGCGTGCGTGCGTGCCATGACCGTGGGCGTGGAGCCTGGTCATGGCGGATTCCAGACTTGTTATGTTATCTGGTATGAGCCCAGCAATAAATCTGTGGTGATTCAATTCGGTGAGATCTGATCCGGTGGTCCCGGTGCATCATCTGCAACTGCTTGAGATGCCCCTAACCATGGCTACGGATGCATGTACCTTGCTTGATTCTTCAATCAATGGATGAACAAATTTCAATTTCTGCCGTGTTGTTTTCTTGCACTGCTGAGGTAGCTGTGAGGTGTTGGTTGGGGAGTGAATTCAGTAATAGAGTCGCATCGCATTTGTTGTTTTCTTCTACACACTTTCTAAATTTCAAATACCTGTGGTTGGAAAGTGGGATCATAAGACGGATTCTAGTGGCCGGTGGTAGGGTTAGAGTTAGAGTTAGAGGTTTCGAGATTTTAGTTGACTTAGAGGTGGTTAGTGAAAGTAAATTGGTCCGATGGAGGAGGTGAGCATGGGGCGAGATGACGAGGCGGCGGGTCTCGTCGCCGGCCACGAGCGGTTGAGGATAACTGATGGACGAGGATGAGATCAAGGCAGATACGAGAGATTAGCGAAGGAGAAAGCGACGACGGCTGCGAATCCATCGGCAAAAAAAGCATCCCCTTTCTTCTACTAGTGCCATGTGGATATGATAGCAGCAGTAGCAACACTTTTTGTTTTTGTTTTTGTTTTGCGGGGCAAGTAGCATCACGTTCCGCTAGGTGGATCGGGAGTCTTCAGATAAAAAATAAACGGGTGGGATGGACAATTTGGTGTGAGATTTTGTGGCTAATGTTATGCTGATATAGAATGCTACTTTTTTGTCAAAAATACACGATATTTTAGATATAATTTGGTCTTTAATACGTACTTTTGACCATTATGTTTTTTTCAGAATATATGTATAGAATTTAAGAAATTTATGAGATTATAATAATATTTTTTAGATAAATTTACATGTATGATTTTTATATTTCTAAACTAATATTGATGATCAAAGTTTTAAAAGTTATAATTGAATATTCTTTCATAACAAAAGTTTGATCGAATATTTTCTAAGATATCACGTATTTATGATTAGAGAAATAAAATGGTTGAAGCAAGATTCTTTTCTTAACCTTGGATTGGTTGAGAGCTTAGTGGGAGGGCGCGTCGCTGGGAAAAGAAGATACAACGAGATTCCACAGGAGAGGTGACACTTCCTCCAGATACATGCTGCAAAACCGTGGACGGAGGAACGGAATTGATAAAAGAAAAAAAACTCGACGTTTCTGCTCCCTGCCTAACTCGATTTTCTGCCCGTTCGATCCATTGTGAGATGCGTGTTGTGTTGTATGGGCTGCAGTATGGTGCCATGGCGGAAGCCTGTTGGGCCAATACTTGAGGCCCATTCAGGATTTAAGAGGTGGAGCCTGTGATGGGCTGCTAAGACGGGCTGCAAATCTCTCTGTAAGGCCTTTTTACACTGTTTTATGTCATTTTACATTGATTTAAAGTGTCATTTTTCTAGTAATTTCACTGTAATCTGGATTACTATTCTGAATATAATCACCTAATCTAGTTTTGCTTTTCATGGCTAATTGTGTTTACAATATAATTACAGTAGTTTATATCGGAGTTAAAGTTAACTTATATGGCAATTACAATCATTTTTTGGTGTAATTAAAAGATCAGGTGTTGGAGTCCTTGGCAACACCTGGATTTGACTCAATTAAACCTTTGCTAAGCTAATATGAGTCATTTATCAAATCCAAAGTTAAAAAATCAAATCCTAGCACCTCCTAAAACACCGAGGTGCCCAATAGATAGATCCAAAAAGGAAATCTGAGGTGGTGGAAGACCACTACGGTATCCACACGTACAGGGCAGGAACACCGAGCACTGATGTGCTAGCACCATACACGCGACTAGGATTTCGGAGAAGCTTAACCTCAGCACGCCCTACCCACGCCTCTATATAGAGCTCACCAATGGACTCCCACGTTGGAAGCCCTTTAGGACTCTAACTTCTCATGAATCACAATCCAATCAAAACCCATATGCGAATCCAATTCGCATGTTTTGTTCCAACCCATTAAGTGTGTGACCCGTTAGGTTCATGTACAAATGGCTACGACTCGAAAACCCTTTCCAAACCGAAATTAATAGCGGTCCCTAGCAAAACATGTTGACTCCCGAGCATACATAAAAGATCATATCAGTTGAACCTTGATATACATATGCACCGATCCCTTCGCCTCATGATACCAGTCAAGCTCAAAACGAGATACGTGCCACCCTTGTGATAGCTCAACCAATCATTCGATCAAGTAGTGGATTCATCATGATTAAATCTTTAATCATATTGGCATGGTCATGCACTTTCTCAATCCAACTACCTTGAAGGGTCCAGATATATTTCTCCCATTATCAAGGATGGGCAAACTTCATCTTAATCGTTCATACCCCACGACATGTTTCATAACAAACATTAAAACTACCTTTATGACTACCCAGTTATGGAATAGCGTTTGGTAGTCTCAAAATATGCCACTACACATTCTGAAAATCAATGACGATCTTAGGTCTAAGGATCCTGCAGGTACACCATTTGAGATAACAACTGATAGCACATCATAAATAACAATCCCAGCAGTATCTCAAGATGGGCCTATCCAACTTCATGTTCTCTAACATAATTGTCCACATTATTGATATGAAATATTTATACCTATGATCCATAAAACGTGATCATCAATCAATACATGTGCTAGTCTTATGTATCATCACAATGATATGCGACCAGAGATCGACTAAGAATAACATCATGATATAAATAAATAGTTTCATGAACAAGTCATATACTTACCAATTAATGTAAACGATAATCATTCTTGGAATAACACATTATTCGGTAGTACATGAATATAGACGTGTGATACAATTATATCTATAATTGCCTCTAGGGCATATCGCCTTCAGTTCTAATGACGGAAGATCTACTAGAGGATTTCTTGTGTTTCTAGGAGCAAAACTTATATCATGGAGTACACGAAAATAAGTAACAATGTCGAGATCAAGTACAGAAGAAGAATATAAGGCACTAGTTAATGCAATGGTAAATGTTATGTGGGTATAAACATTGCTCGATGAATTAGGCATATTTTATCATCGTGCTGCAAGATTGTAGTGTGATAATATTGGTGCAACTTACCTTTCAGTCAATCCTGTTTTTCATACAAGGACAAATCATATTAAAGTAGAATCATTTTGTCAGTGAACAAGTTGCCCAAAAATTGTTGGGCATCAAGTTTGTGCCAACAGAAGATCAAGTAGCAGATGGGTTTACAAAGCTCTTATCAGTATGAAACTTAGAAGAGTTTAAGCGTAATATTAACTTAGATAAGTTATGATTGAGGGAGAATGTTAGAGATAAATTTATAGATCGAATAGAGATCAACTTGTATTAGAGATAAATATGTTTGGGCCTTCGGTCTTGTAGATAGAACTGAACTCAAACCTTCACGTGATCTATCTGGGCTTGCATGTAACAGATTAGTGATTGCCGAATGGGCCTGGTGGGTTGGCCTGGCATGGGAACGAGTAGCACGGCCCATTAGGACGACCCACCAGGTACAATACTGTTGGCGGGCGTGCCATGCTGATCCACGGGTTTGAGTCACAGTCTATGGCACGACCCACCCACCCTTGTGTTGTACTAGGCTGGCCCATGGCGTGAAAGGCCTATTGGGCACGGCCAGCCCATAAGGCACGAAAATGGCTGTAAAATTCAAAAAAGTGCATCGTAGCTTGGAAATTCAAAATTGAAAAAAATCATAAACACATAAACTGAAATCAAATATTGAGGCCTATTTCTAAGTGAAATTGTGATTTATTTATTTTTTTCGTATTTTTTATAGCTCAAATGGTAAAAAAAAGGGTTATATTTTCAAAATAGACAGGCTAATAGTGTCACCTGTTAGTCATGATAACTATTCGAGCAGTGCCGAGATGGCAGCCCAAGCCAGGCCCGATGCTTTGTGCCGAGCCGGCCCAACACGATTATAGTCGGATCAGACCGTGCCTTATCTTGTCTACAGTAACGAAGCTCGGATCAGTCTAAGATCAGTCTAATAGGCATGACCTATTTGGCAACGTGTATTCTTGGTGTATTCTCTACCACGCGTATTGTCGAATAATAAATAGATGTATGCGACCTCGTGAGCGGTTACACGCTTCAACAGGCTAGCTAGTTTTAAAACACCAAACCCGTAAGATCTTGTTCATCTTGCCCGTCTAGGCAGTTCTCCGCCTCACAATACTTATCGCGCTAGCTGATAATGTTTTTCCTTTTATTACAGGTACTAGTTGAGGGCCCGTGCGTTGCAACGGAAGATAAATTGCACAAGGTAACATCAAGTATTACGGTAGATGTTTACGGTAACCTATTACAATTATAGATAACCAAAGTTATGAGCAAAAACTTAGTTAAAGAGAAAAATTAAACGGTACAATAGTCATAAGCAAAAATAATAGCACACTAATCTTTCATTCCGAAACGATGCACTATCTGATGCGTTTAACTAATTCTTGTACAACTTCAGGGATGTTGTCTTTTGATTCATTCCCATTGTATTTCAGCAGGTCAACCAAGAACTTCTTTCTAAGTTCGCGCACATCCTGTAATCGAATTATATTTCATTGTAATTGTCAAAAAAGTGCATAACCAGATGTCCAATTGCTTAATGTAAACAACAATTCTGTTGAGAACACTCACAGTGCAAATCGGTGGTTGTAGTTGTTTACCGTTCCACGCGCGCATGAAGTTAATAACAAAAAACCCCGAGTCGAACCTGCAGAAGAAAAAAAATGTTACATATACGTTGATAGTCTAATTGATATAACCGATGTTGTAAGAAATTTACCAATCCTTTGTCTTTGGAACACAATTTGGTAGTATACGACGCCAATCACATATGTCATCATTCCACGGGGGGTTTGCTACTTCTAAAGCTAGATTCAATTTATTGGAAATTTTGAGAGTTCTCAATAGATAGAAGCATATGAGTTCATGTCCTTTAAAAAAATCCGGTATAGGCAGTGGGTCCAATACCGATACACTTCTAGCCTCCATGTCGAATGCAAATAGTATGAAATGCCCATGTTGACATATCGGTAATAGAATCTATAAACAACAGTCACTATTGTTAGGAGAAACTAAACCACGACACAAATAAACAACGAAACAAAACATACCAACTTGCACATACCAACTTGCACTGTGAAATATTGTACACCATCCCAGGCCACGTATCAAATGTTTTTGCCAACAATTGGACATCAAGCTTCCTTTTATATTTTGGATGTCGTCCGAAGTCACACAACAACTATGATAAATAAGAAAGTTCGTAAGATTATGTGCAAACATGATAATTACATGAATATATTATATCGTACCCAGAACTGAAGGTCCATGTAGTGATATTGGGTGTCCATTAACAAGTTGATCTCGTCGCAAGCGAACATCCTCACACCCATGTTGAAACAATCCTTGTCCATAGGCTTTTGCACATCGATTATTTCCTGTATCTTTTTTAGGCTTAAACTAATCGGTTGAGGCTCATAGCTCCAAATCCATTCTTTCCTACAAAACAATGTATTGCATTAGATGCAATAACAAATAAAAATAATGTATATAAACAATACATATTATATGGAATTAGATAGACGTACTCCAAAGTTTCAGCATGGTCTATAGACATGATAAATTTGCAAAGCTCGCCTACTAACTCAGATGCATTTGTCGGCATGGTGACAATAGGAAGAGCACATAGTAACGATTGATCTTCCGTCTGATGTGATGTCTTCAAAAATTTGCCACACTTGGCAGGACTCTCTACCATCACAGCATCATCTGAACTTTTTTCTTCTTCGCTGTCATGTTTGAAATATGAATGTTCTTTCCTCGTGTTTAGTTTGGAGTCCAACAAAATTGCTCCTAGTTTTAGTCTGAAATTCGTCATATCACGCTACAAAATTGTAATTGAAATTAATCGGATATCTAAATATAATATAAATATTTAAACATGTCGCAAACCTTTATGATCTAGCTTAAAATACCTGAGTCACACTATCAGATAGTTTATCTCCTGTCCAATATTCCATGAAGTTTAGCATGAATAGACCACAAGAGACGCTACAGTATTGCAGAAACTTCATTTAGTTATTAATTTAATTTAATCAATCAATGAAAGGTAATTATTTCAACAAGCAATGATGTTTTAGTATACCTGTCAGTTTGTATTGCCTCTGAGAATTTCTCTATAACAGGCCATGTTCCAACCCTGAGGTCTTGCCACTTGTGGTCTTTAAACTCTTTCAACTGTGATACAATATTTATTTGTTTCTCCAATCCTCTTATCTGTTAAATAGAAATAGTAGAATCAAAGGTAAGATAATAACCAAAAAAAGACTAATATTATATTAATAACAAAAAAAGTCTTATTATATTATAATGAAAGAACAGAAAAGAAAACAAAGTATAATGAAAGAAGAGAAAAGAAAACAAAAAAAAACAAAAGAAGAGGCTCTGCTATGTAGTCTTCTGTTAATATTGGAAATCGAGAATTTGTTAATGTTGTGCTTGGAATTGGAATTGGGTAGTAAGAGGTAAGAGCCATGTAGCAACTGTTCGGGTACAAGTTTTTATGTGAAGAGAAGATGTCCATTTTTCAGGCTTGGGAGATCAGTTGGATCAATTTGGCCACAGCTATCCTGGAAAAAGAAACTGTTCTTCCTACACGTAAAAAAATGGACCGTTCTCGTCAAAGAAATGGTATAATTTCTCCAATTTTTCAAGATACTTGAATGAATCCCATCAGTACTTAGTATTCAAGAACCGTGCCTTTTCTTGTGTACATTGCTCTATTTCCTTGAACATCACACATGGAGAAGTTATATAAATACTCACAGTAAGAGTGAGGTCGTTGCGGTCCATTGTAGGCCCTAGCGAGTCGAGAACATGTATCTCGTATTTTTGGGCGTTCACAACTGCTAAGTACCAATGGCATCGTGTGATATTAATTGGAATAAATACCTAAAGCACATATTTGTCGTAAGCATTAGTCACAGATATATTAACATAAAATTAACATAAAATTGATAGATATGGTGTCGATCATTACCATATCATGCTCCAGATAATTGTCCACCCTTTTTTCGATGGTGTCATGCCTAGGATCTATTTTGTCCACCGTAAGCTCGCCATCACGCTTTAGAATGCTAGAAATGTAAGTATTCTCTAGGAAGACTTTTGCACCAGCCCTATAATGTAGATGCTCTTCAGCCCTTATACAATGAATATATGCGCTTATGACCTATAGTTACAAGTTAAAAATTATGATTAAATTATAGGACCGTGTTATATAACTGATTTATGCATGTGTACTTACTTCATCATTTAAGAATTCGTTAGGCTGTAGAAGGCATTCGAAATGGAACTTGTCTACAAATGCATCGTCGATGTCCACAAGCATTCTATTTTCAGGTAATGATTTGATGGATTCGACAATAGCAATATCTTCTTCAGTACAAATATAATCTGTAACAAAACAGATGAATAAGAGACTAATATAGCTAAAGAGAAAGAATAACAAACGTAGTGAAAATATGTACCTTGCGGTGCAACTCTAGTTATATGCGCCTTCTTTGGTTTGTTATACCGTGATATAACTTTTGATAGTGTACAGCTTAATGTGTTCTGGCTCCCTTCCAACATCTGAATGTCGGGACTTATACCAGTTGATTCTTTCTGATTCTCAAAATAATCCATCTATGACACACATGCATGTAGAAGGCAATCAATCTCTACCACCTGACATGCAAATATGTAAAAATTCGTTGCATGATTTTTTTTATAGAATGAATAAGTTAGGCACACATGTTATCATGGGAGCACTGATGCATGCTTAAACAACAAACAAAAACCACAAGACAAGAGCAAGACTACTCTTATTGGGATGAGCAGTACAAGAATCATAAAAAGAATTCCAAAACAGTCAGCAAAGCTAGAAAAAATATTGTACGAAATTCTAGAAACCCCTCGCTTTTTGCAAACCAAAACCAAACATCCAAAACGTTTCTTACTTTGGCTCAGAGTATTTTATTCGATTCTATGCACCACAGACTTTCACATGCATATGGCATACGAACAATTTCGTACCAAAAATTGCCGTACTAATGGCGAACGCTTTGTTGTAGAAAGCTCGATAATTCGGGTTTACAACCAAATAAGCCATTAGTACCACTAATACCCAATGTATTATTTGATTTATGCACACTGTATGTATGGTACGTAATAATAATTAAAGAAAACAACCAATGAATGGCATAGTAATTCAAGCAAACATCTAATGAATGGTTTAGCAGTTCATCTGATAAAAAATCTATCATTTAATTTACACAAGTAACCATCAAGCCCACATATACATGCTCAACATCTGATTTCAAAATTCCAGACCTTATATTCAGCATACAAATAGGTGACCATATGCATATTTAGAATAGATCGAAAGTTTCAAAAAGATGTTAAAGTACGTAGCACGACTTATGCATGGACGAAGATGCAGTTTGACACCGTGATCTAATAAAAACACTAACTAATATATTCTATTTATTCCTTGATTAACAAACACTCAAACAGCCGAACTAATGTTGAAACTCACCAAAACGTCGTCGAAGATCTGCTTCGTGCTCGCAGGACGTCAGCGTCGGATCCCCGACGAACTTTGGCGATGGAGGAAAATAGGAAATTTTCTCGGCTTTTGGCTTGTGCTCCCTGCCGTGCGGTGTGCGCCGCCACCGTGTGCCGTCAATCCATCGTGCGTCCGTCCGCGTATATATATATGAGAATACAAACGTTTCCATCCATCCGTCCGCGTAGGATAATACATGCTTTCCTTCCGTCCGTCGTTCTGCGCTCCCCCGCCAAAAGTGGGCTGAGTAGCATGTAGACGTCCCAGCCCGGCCCATTCTACCAGCCGCCGCTTCTCGCAAACACCAATGAATGTGCAGCCTCATTCGCCTCCGCCTTCCTCTCTCCCAAACCCGCGCCCCCAGCATCTGACCGATTCCCCCATGGCGTCCCACCTCGACGAGGACCTCGTCGGCGAGCGCGGCAAGCGCAAGCGCCGGGAGGAAGATGCTGAGGAGGCCGCCACTGCTGGTGACTCAATGGACCTCGACGCCGACATGCCCCGGCCGTCGAAGCTCCGTGCCGTCCCTGTCTGACCCATCGAGGCGGCCGGCCTCCTTCGGGCAGCCGACCTACGACGGCATCATCACGGGGCGCGTGTCGGGCTGCCGCTGGAAGGAGCCCCGCACCCGGCGCGCCTCGGCCGTGGTGGCGTTGCGGAAGCCGATCCCGTTGGAGCAGCGCACCCGGGAGAAATCGCTGAAGCGCGCCTACCAGGCCCGCGTCCCGGAGCTCAAGCAACTCAATGTCGCCAAGTCCAAGAAGCGCAAGCAGCTCAAGTCGTCCTCGACGAGCTCCTCGGTGGCAAGAAGTCCAAGGCCAGCAGCCGTATGCAGGTGCCCGGACTCTAGAGCTGAATCTGACGGGCTGATTTTTATGTTTGTATGCTTTACATTGTTCAACAAGGATTTTGTACTGCTTTTGGTTAAGTATGCATTCTAAGTGTTCAATTGGATCATAATATTATGGCATATTAAATTATGAGAGTTGTGATGGGAGATTTTACTGATACATTGCTAAAGTTGGTGCACACTGAACGTCTCGGATTCCTGACCTTTGTACCTGGCTTCATTTGGTTTCTTGCTCTTGATCAATGTTAGATTACTTGTTCCAGTTTGTGTGTTGCAAAGGCTGGTGAGTATCAGCCTGAATACAATCTAATTGATTGAATGTGGGCTGAACAAAAGGTTTGTGAGGAAAGTGAAAGGTTGCGACAGCAGGAGCGAGAGCAAATTGCAGAGAAGCATAAGCGTGACATGGTAAAGTTCTATGCAATGTTATATGACTGGTATTCGTATGCCATAATTACACACATTTTTAATTGATGTGTTTGCATTGTAAGTCATAATTATTTAATCCTTTTTCGTAGTGGTAATTATTTAATCTTTGGATGCTCTTGTTTAGATGCTTCGCGCTCGTATAGCTGCTAAGGCAGAAGAAAAGAGGTTGGAGCTGTAGTACATTCTGTGAACTCAGCATCATAAAAAGCTGTCCAATTTCTTAAGGTAACTTTACTGCTTCGCATATTTCTTCATTTTTACTGAAATCCACAATTGGGATCCTTATTTTCTTCGGTTGAGTTTTGCATACTTGGTAACACTGAGAACCGGGAAGAGTCAGCTATGGCTTTATCAACGGATCCGGACACTGATGAGAGGAATCAGATGGTACCAACCCTTCTCATCTCACTGCTTTGTCGGTCTGTTGTACTGCGACAATCATTACATGCTTCATATTTATAGAACTATTCATATTTAGTTTTTGGAGGTTTCTGAGGTGTTTATAAAGAATTGTTTGAGTTTGCAACCTACAGGCTTTGATATTTCAATATCATAAATGCCCTGAAAGAATTTTAGGCATTAAGGTTCCCTTGCACAAATAATATGGGTGGTGCATTAGATAAATCCTAGCATGCACCGGTACAATTTCCCCTCAATCTTTGATGAACCATTGCATACACAGTGAAAGTAGTAGTATTTAGGCAATTGTTGATTAAGCTACAAAGTGTCAACCTCTACCCAGCTTCAAAGTCCATATTTTCTACCCCAAGATAAATCCTAGCATGCACCGGTACAATTTCCCCTCAATCTAATTAAATCGGTACTGTCACATAGTCATTCATTTCAGAAACTGACCTTGTTTTTGTGGTTACTGTGATATCCTCTTCTTCCAAACTGTGAGCCTTTTCCTATTGTCGGGTCTGCAGTTCGAGAGTATAAGAGATCAACATCAGCATGCATTTTGAAAGATCAAGCTCAAGAGATTATTTAGGTTTGACCAGAAAGCATGGTGCAAACATGCAAAATTGCGTGAGAGTGGGCGTAACAGTGCAAGTACCTTAGTAAGAACTAAAGCAAAGGGGGAAAAATCATGCACAATTGCACACATAACACGGCACTGATCTGAGTCTCACACACAACCTCACTTGCACAACTGGGGATGGAAGGTACAATTCGGCGAACTAAAAGCCAAAAAACTTGCAGCTTCAGGTAAAAATTTTCAAACTGATCAAAGTTGACATACAATAGCTCTGATCAGAGTTCATCAATAGGTGATAAAAACAGCTCTGATCAGTCTGAAAAAATCGGAATTGATATACATGAACAGCATGTTTCAGAAATTTTAGGACATTTATAACACTGCAATCACATGTGGACGTAGATTTCGGAACATTTGAGGTTGACTTGTGTCATCAGATTGCATATTTCAGTTGACACATGGTTGCCTTGTGTCATCAGATTTTGCATATTTCAGAATAATCAGATTTGGCATCAGAAAATACTAAACAAAATAATCAGAGCAACTACTAAATTGCAATACAGTCAAATTATGTCAGTCAGTGGTGCAAACAACCCGTAAAAAATAAGAAAATACTAAACAGATATAAAGGAAATCAACAACAACAAAAATACAATTGTAATGATACTTGTTTTAAATGGTTGTGAGGTAAGAAAATACTAAACAGATGACCAATTGCAAATACAATATCTTACAAAATGTAAACCAATGCTAGCTCTTTACTTCCTTGTGGGTTCACAGGTCCTAATGCTTCAAGGACATAAAATTGGTGATGTTCAGTGACTATCCAAGGTTGATCGGCCAATGCCTTTTGACATTGAATTTGTTTCCATTTTGTAGTTTGTACTCCAAAAATTCAGTTATCTCTGAACATACTGAACATACTGCTTTATCAAGATTTGATGCAACTTCATCAAAAAATCAGTATGCAACCTCAAAAGGCATCAGACCAAACAAAGGCAATTCGTAAAAAAAAAAATCATCTAGACAATTTGAGTTCAATCAGTATGCAAGCATGCTGCATGGCAGGTTTCGATGTGCTCATCAGGGTTGTCTGCCTATCCCAGATTCTATTACTCCATCGTCTATTTGTCTTGCAAGTGGAGACTATGATTGACATAGTTGAGCCAATTACGGTTAGAATTTTTGTACTTCAGTTGAGTTTTGCATACTTCAGTTGAGTTTTGCATACTTGAGTTTTGCATACTCTCGTAATTTCTTTGCATGCTTTACAGAGCTTCCTGGAGGGTTAGTGGTTAGGGAGTACATAGTTGGAGATGCAAGCTACCCTCTACTTCCCTGGCTCATGACCCCATACCGAGGACAGGGTCTCCCGGCGGCCATAGCGGAATTCAACAAGCGGCACACGGCAGCAACGATGGTGGTGCAGAGCGCATTGGCGATGCTCAAGGGGAGGTGGCGTGTTATTCAGGGAGAGCTGTGGCGCATTGGCGATGCTACTATTTGGACTTTATAACAGTTTCAAATTTGTAAATATGTTTAATACTGAAATGAAGATTGCTTGACAGCTAGAGGGCAAGCAACTCGTGTATGTAGTAGTACCATGAATACTTTCGCTGTAGTCTGCAAGTGCTCTCTAACTGAACATTATATGCCCACTGACAATAGTTGTCATACTTTGTTGGTGTAACCTGCACCCAGTATGCCCATCATGGCATTGAGATTTTGCTCCAGGCAAACACTGCTCATTTAAACTGCAGGATAAAGATTCAAGTAGGTAGGATTGTGGGAGCTCAGGGATAAACAATGTCAAGCAGCAGGAACTTAAACAGTACATCATGTCAATCGATCTTTCTCTTGTGTGAATGTTAACCATGCCCAGTCATTGCATCATCAATTCATGATTATGTAAATATTAAGTCCAGAGACCTAATTCATTTGTCATGAACTTGTTCAAAGGTTGAAATGCTACAAGATACAAATAAAGAATTTCTTAAGCAGCAAGACTATTTGGAACTTCATATATATGTTCATTGACACGAAGTTCCCATATGCTTTCTCAATAAAAAAGAATGACTAAAGATTTCAGCGTCTACCGTCACAACTTAAACTTTGCTACAAATCATCTTCCCCTGACCTCATCTTTGACAGTCTATACTACTTTATTGAGTACTGGTTCTGCACCATGTACAAGATCGACGCTTAAATAAAACATAGTCCTATTATGCTAAGACTCCAGTTCTGCAACATGACCATAGTTCATCTTCTTTGACTCATGGAGAGGGTGGCCCGCTGAGCTCATTATTGATCCTACACAATTATTTGCAAATAATAATTAATATAGCACATCGACCAAATAACAATATAGCTACAATCAAACTTCAATTACCTTCGTCGTAATTCATGTGCAACTGCGATATCCGGATCAAAGTAGACCCTACTAAAATCCGTAGTGTGCAGGCTACGGTCTAATTTATTGAAGACAGAATAACAGTGTATATTAGGTAAATTTATTATCGCAAAAACGGAATAGAATAATGCATGCACTTATGGACTTACCATCGCGCTTTGCATTTAACATCGTGGCCACAACTATAGCACGATCCTCTACGATTTTCTCCCAGGTACTTAGATTACCGGTCACTAACTTGTCCCATACAACTAACTTCACAATATTATAGCTGCAAAAACAATTACGATTTCAGAATCTCACTATTTTAGAATACAAATGTAAGAACTTTGAATTAGATACCTGCTGTGCATTAGAACAATATTTCTCAGTGGGACCTTTCGATTGTAGAAACTGTACTTGTGCCCCATAGAACTCACATACATAACCATGCCAATGACATCTAGCATTTGAACAGGAAAAAATTAATAGGACTTTTGTTAAAAACAACATTTGAAAGATGTAAAAAGAAACTGAAGCACTTACCAACATACATATCATTATCCAGAGTGAACTGCCAAACTTTGTCAAAAGGCATAAACGGTGGAAATAATGGGATAAATTGCTCGTTCACATTTCTTATCTCATTAAGTGCTGTCACTGATGTGAAACGACACACAAAGTGACTATCTGCAAACATGTAGTCTTGATTTCTCATAACAGGTTCTGCGGACATCCGCCACACATAATATACCCGTCCCTCTACAAGTAATGGCTCAAAACGATCCACCTCGTCATCATATATGACAGCTGCCATTTTCTTACCCTAAAGAAGTAGATAGATTGTGACAATCTAACTTTGATTAAAATATTATTTATTGCAGCTGAAATTAAATGTGTGCATAAGTACTACCTTCTCATCCAGTAACACCATGCTGAGCCTCTTCCTGCCAACAGCGAACCTCTCCGCATGGAATTTGTGGTACACCCGGACACACATACTCCACGTGGTGTAAGGATGCACGTCCTCGAGCGTTGGGACCCGTGGCGCTTCAACTCTCTTACGCTTCAATGGCCTCATCCTAACCTGAAAGAACAAATGAGCATCACAAGTAAAGCAAATAATTCCCTTGTGTAACAGAAAATGCATAAGTAACAGCGAGTTCTATGGGGCACAGTATAATCTTTGATCTTTGTATTTGGTTTTTCAAGTTTCATCAGTGCAACACAGAACATGCATAAAGTGAGTTCATATCATGGAATCAAATAGGGACCAGCTTCATTCAATCCTACTCTAATTGCTCCCTCAGACCATTGAGTCACCCAGAGAGGATACACAGGCAATCCTACGCTAAAGTGGAACAAAATTATAAAGGAGCTAGATATAAGTTTCATTAACCTGAGCAACACAATGGACATCCAATTCTAGAACAATGGGATTGTTACACTTACACAACCTTGTTATACTGTAGACCACAAAGAACAGTGGTTGCACAATAACAGACTCTATTTTGTGTTTCATTTTTCATTAGCCCTAGCCATAAGTTGATCATCATCTGTTTTCATTTTTTTGCAATATAAATATGACTCTGCAGCATGTGAAATTGAGGTACCACATTCAAATAAAAATCTGGAACAAATTAATGTAGCTGCAAATGTGGCAACAGATAGATCAGTTCATAATACGGCAATTATGTAGTTTATAGGTGCAAAAACACTGTAACCATATTTATAACTTACGCATTGAAAATGTTTCTAATGTATTTGTAAAATAGTAGAATAAGATTCTGTTTTAACCATTAACATCAGTAAACAGTGAAATGAAGAAATAACCAAAAACACATCCAGGTACCTAGCCAATCATTCAATTTGCACCTTCAAGTATTTTAGGTTGCACAGTACTGGTCTGTATTTTCGTTTTTTCCTTTTTTGTGTGTTGACCATTGGCATAACTTGTTAGATGAGGAAGACTGCTCTGCAATACAGCTCTAAGGGCTTGTTAGATGAGGAAGACTGCTCTGCAGCTCTCACACTTGGTTCAAACTTGAATTTGAGAACTTGGTTCAAGTCCTGACCTCAGGTTGACAATGAAATTGACAGGAACAAAGGTTGGACTTTGGTGTGCTCAAGCAACAGTGCAATTTCAAGGGTGATAGTTAGGCGTGTCCTAACACAAGCACACCTCCATTTGAGATTGATAAAGTTTACCCAACCATGTCTTTAGTTAATCAACCAGAAATGCCCGGTGCGAGGAAACATATTTTGCTAATATGTTACTTGTTAATGTGTAAAGGATTGCACAACAGGAGTTAGCATGTATCTAATACGGGTACGAAGAAGAATCATTCTCAGTAAACCAAACAGGTAAAAGTGAATAGCCTCAAACCAAAGCTACACACAATTTCAGGTTAATATCAGAAAACTAAATACAAAAATATATCAAAATCAAGGTAGAACTAAAGAAATTGCTTTAGCATAGATTTGCTTTCGAAGGGGGAAAGAAGCGCCTTACCTCAGTGTCACCTCTTTCGTCGTTGTCGTCGTCACTTGGAGATGGAAAGGAACAAGCAGCGAAATTCTTATAGGGGGCACGGAGGAGCCCGATGGCGGGGCTAGCGGTGTTTTCGGCGGTGCTGTTGGCGGGCTAACCTCCATGGGCCCACGATGGGGTGCCGGGTGGGGCGCGGAGAAGGCGGAGGGATAGGGGACGCGGAGGAGCCTGAGGGGGGGGGGGCTGGCGGTGTTTCCGGCAGGCTAACCTCCATGGGCCCATGAAGGGGCGAAAGGAGGGGGGCGCGAAGAAGACGGAGGGCAGGAGGGGGGAGCGCAGAGAAGCCAGGGGTGGAGGGCGGGAGGGGGGAGCGCGGAGAAGCAGAGGGCATTGTGCAGCGCGATGGGGGCCCACGACGGGGCGTCGGGGGCGCGCAGAGAAGGCGGCCGGGGGCTGTGCTGGCGGCGGCGGGTTGAGCGGACGAGCGGGGATTCGGTTGAGGATTCAGTCTTTATCTCAATTGATAGCTTCTAGATGGTTTTGCCTCGTACTGGAGTTGGATTGCAAAGGGTTGGAGGTAGGAGATGAGTCCTGCGCCTGAAAGGAAAAGGCAACGTGAGATGTGCTTTGGTCCGGACCTCAGCCCAATAGAGAGAGCAAAGGCCTGCTGCCCAGGTGGAAAGGGGAATGGTCTAAGAAAGTCTGGAATCAGCCCAAATAATGCGTCTCAATCTGAAATTCTCTTTTTTTTTTGGCCTTTCTTTATCCTTTTATGTTTGCTGCCAATGACCGTTCTTGTTACAGGGAACGTACCAATGACCGATCTTGTTGTTACAGGGAATATCGCAGCAGCAGAGTGTTTACAGGGAATGCGAATCGGCTTCGAGAACACGTGACTCGAGGATACCATTGATGGAGCACGAAATGAGATGAAAATGAATTGAACCAAGTACATAAATTGTATCAAATGAACCAGGTACATGGAAAAAGATAACTATCATAAACTCCTCTAAAAAAGATAACTATCATAAATAAATTGTCATCTAACAGTGGAGTATATATTATGAATTCCCTTTAAGTAAAATGAAATGGTTGGTGGGGAACAGGGTTCTGAAAACAAGAGACATCATAAGAATGAGGATTTCAAGAGTAACAGCAAATTCAATCAAGGTCATATAGGAGGCAAAGTATTTGACATTATATAAGCATCCGATTCTACATTGATTCTATTCTAAGCTAATGGATCATCAACTGAATGTTAACATTATACAATGTCTGGCATTTACCTTTTTTGCCAAGCCAGTATCAGAACTTGTCAAACATAAACTATCCTAAAGAAATTAATACATGGATAGATGGGTGCTTGTATGGAGTCCAACTTACGGGCGTGGGCCATATATCTTGACCTGTCGGATATGAATGTCCCTCCTATTCAAGTGATTAGACAAAACCGCAATTTGGAGCATAAATGTATGAATGAATGTTTCTCTGCAGAGACATGCCAAGAAAGATAGTTATGCAACGGTAGACAAAACAGCAATTTGGAGCATAAATGTATGAATGAATGTTTCTCTGCAGAGACATGCCAAGAAGATAGTTATGCAATGGTCTGCATCACATCAACAAAATTTAGTAGTATTCCTAAGATATTAAAATGGCAAACTTCTTCAACCTTTAGGTGAAATATTGTAACTATTTACAAAAGGAAATCGTTATGTTAGACATTAGTTAACCTAAGCTCTACAGAGTACCAGAAAAGGAAACAATACTTCACCTATGCCGTAAGGACCTCTCTATAGACGATGTTCTTCGTGTATGTCCCACTTTGCTTTGAGCACTTCTTTTTTTTGTCATCAGCTGGGACGACGAGGATCCTGATGTTCGCTCTGGCGGTGGCTCTAGATAGCGCGACATATAATTGACCGTGAGAGAACACCGGCTCAGGCAGGTAAATGCCGACATTGGGGATGGTTTGCCCTTGTGCCTTGTTGACTGTCATGGCGAAGCTGAGCCTGATAGGAAACTGCTTCCTCTTAAACTGGAAAGGGAACATCTCATCATCAGAGGGGCACAGGGGGATCCGAGGCAGAAAAACCCTCTTTCCAGCATGCTGCCCCAGCACAATCTCTGCATCTATTGCATTTCTCTGGAACCCCCGGACCACCAGCCTCGTCCCATTGCAAAGTCCGTTCGCGGGGTCAATGTTCCTAAGTAATATGATAGGACAGTTCATCTTGAGCTTTAGAACGTGTGGAGGTAGCCCGTTCGGTGTCAGCGAGTTAAGAAACTCAGGGGGGTAGTAGTTATGGGGATCGTCTTCTGCACGATCAAAGCTATGATATACCACCTCCTCCCCTCGGAAGCGACCGATCATCTTCATATTAATTTGGTCCACACAATCATTCCGTGTGGACAAGATGGCTCTCGAGGTGATGTAGTTTGGATCCGACATATTATCATCAAGCATTGGAAAAATGTTATCTATCAGTTTATCGAGGTTCGTGTCCTCCCCTGTATACGACACGCATATGTCGCTAGGAAGACGTACTTCGCCATCACCATTGGCCTCCTCAGTGCCACCACCGATGCGCAGTAGGTACTCCGCAAACCACGGGTCGCTATGTGCCCTCATGTTGCGTACAAGTTTTAGGTGACGCATGCAATTCCATAGGTACGACCTACGCAGCGACGCATCAATTATCTGAGCCCTTGATCCCTTTCGGACAACAGGGAGGACCTGCCTGAAATCTCCACCAAACACAACCGTCTTCCCACCGAACGGCACTTCTGGTCGGCTCATTATGTCACGCATGCTGTTGTCCAGCGCCTCCACCGCCTGTCTCTTAGTCATGGAGGCTTCGTCCCAAATAATGAGTGAAGTCGCCCGCAGAAGCTTGGCAATCCCACTCTGTTTTGTGAAGCTACAGAACGCACCATCGTCAACATTAAGTGGTATCTTGAAGCGTGAGTGCGCGGTTCTTCCTCCATGCATTATGGAAGCTGCAACACCGGACGTAGCTGTTGCCACGACAATCTTCTCCTGCCCGCGTATCGTTGCAAGCAATGCCTTGTACAAAAAAGTCTTCCCTGTCCCTCCTGGTCCATCCACGAAAAACACGCCGCCCTCGTCACTGTCAATAGCAAATAGAATCTCATCGTAGGCGGCCCTCTGCTCGGCGTTGAGGGAATTCGACAAAGTTGCGTGCTCATGGTCAATCTCGATCATGGACTCCTCAAAGATCTCCCTGGGCACACCATTTGCCGTGTCATGTGCCTCGTCAATCTCAGGGAGAGGGAACGACCGTATATCTTTACCCATTGATTGTAGCATGTTTCTAATATCTATTAAAACCATTTGTTGGACAGCGAGTGTGCATGGATTGATGCGATGATAGTCTTCCGACATTGCCTCCCGGTGCTTGTTCTAGAGTCCACGCACGTCGCTGGGCTCACAGAATACCAATATTGTTGCAAAGAGCCTTCGGAGAGATGGTGGCATGTGGAACAACTCGGCTTCCGTAAGACACTCGTCCAATGTGTTGTCTGCCTCAATCAGGCCCCTTCTCTCTGCGGCTTCACGAAAGGTAGGTAGGATCTCACCGTCAACCATCCTTAGATTAGCAAAGGAGGTGGCACCAGTCACGTGGTTTAGGAGAACCCGTAGGTAGTAGCGTTCCCCCTCGGCTGGATGAGCTGACACGATTCTACCAACCTGTCCACCTTCTCGTCTCCTTCGTTGCCAGAAATTTTTATTTTTACCTTTCTGCCAAGTATACCACTCGGGAAAATCCCGATACAAGATACCCCGAGCATGGTCATGTACTCTGTTCGCCTCGAAATACTCTGTTAGCATTGACTTCTCAGCATCTTCCCGATTGAGCACTTCTTGGATATCTTGGCCCTCTTGAAACGAAACCATGTGCATATTCGGGAGATGAAGTTGTAGTTGCATCACAGGTGGTGAGTTCTTGCTCAGGTCAAAGCCGTATATCCTCCACAAGGCTTCCGGGGGGGTCACCCATCTCGCGTCCCTATACTGCCTGATCTCATCGATGTTGCCGTTCCTGTCAGCCTCGTTCACAGACACAGACGCCCGGTCATGGCCCTTGTATATGTACTTGAATAGGTATTTAACGGCCTTTATGCTCGAGCATACCTCAACATTGATGTGACAGTTGAACAGCCGTAGGAGGTAAGGGTTGTATGGGACAACCCACCTATTGTCTAGCTCGTGTTTTCGAACCATTGCATGCCGGCCATCATCACGTCTCCTATACACCGGGTAGGAGTCCTTTCCTTGTAAGGTAGTCGCGTTGAAAGACCGCGGGTAATGATTCTTGCATGACGGACGGTCCTTCGTGCACGGGCAATCACGGTTCAGCACACCGCAAGGGCCATGCATCATATGCTTGACAACCATCTTGTATAGCTCTGGGTAGTTACGCTTGTCCGGGAGCTCGGCAGAGATGATACAATCATACTGCTCTGGACATGTGAGCTTGTACCGCCCCTTCATGATGAGCAGGAAGTGGGCATGCGGTAGACCCCTCTTTTGGAACTCAACCACATAGACGTAGGCCTTCACCTTGCCAAGCATGTGCTTATCAAGCAACTGCTTTTTTAGTTCCTCTAGCTTCGCCCTGAAAACACGCACGACGAGATCCGGACGATCCTGGGGTATTTGGCTAGGGTAGAGCTCGCGTGTGATCTCATCCCAGTTTGGATTGCATGTCATTGTGAGGAAGACATCCGGCTTCCCATACTTTCGCACTAAAGCCATAGCATCCATGTATCGACGCCTCTTATCCCGAGGTCCACCGATAAATGATGTAGCCAGCACGGTCCGTTTTCCAACCGCGTCCGCTCTACCCTCCCCGGCATGCACGCTGTCCACCAAGCCTTGGTACAGGTCCGCCCTTAACTCCTTCTGATGAGCCCATATGTAGTCCAGCCGCGAGCTTTCGATCTTGATGTATGTGTCGACCGCGAACTGCTGAAAAAGTCGCTTGCCAAACAGTATTGGGTTGAATATCCCTGGCCGTATCTGGAATTTGTAGCAGTAGTAATCCCGCACGGACACGCATAGCCTACCATTAGAATCTGCACAGAGCATATGACATTCAAAGTTAGTGTTGGACATTAACGAGTACTATGCCAAGAATTGACGATGCAAACATCATCTTTTGAGAACACTAACCTGGGTCCTCATGATTATTACCACGAGCCATACGAGCCGCACGAGCCGCGGTCACCGCATTGATGGACACACCGACCTTTGGGATATCGGGATGCCAGCCGAGTTCACCTCTAGGGAAAAAGAGAGGGTATGACAGAGCATCATAGCATCCATGATACGATCGGATGCCATATATTTGCTTGTTCTTCCCTTGTAGGATAACGCTATTCTCAAAGTGCCTTCGGCGTTCGCTCCCCTCAACCCAAACAGCGGCCACCTCCGAAGTGGCTGGAATGTTATATGTTCTCTGGTCCAACCTATGATCAAGGTTCAGTGTCACACGGTAGTCATCAAGGTCCTCAACCTGTCCCATACTCCTGAGTTGTTCAGAGTACGGGTTGTCACGAAGTATGTCAACCAGCTTTCTGATAAGTTCCTTGTCTTGCTGGTACTGCTCTTCGCGGCAACGGCGATACCGGTGCTCTAGACTGGGATCATCATCGTAGAAGTAAAGCTCCAAGTGCTTGGGTTCGGTCTCGTCTATACCAAACGACCGTATGTTGTGGTACATTTGGCCGTGGGCACGAAACGTGTAAATACCACTTTTTCTCATGTCAGTGGTCTCACCGTCAAGGTTACAGTATAGTGAAGTGAATGAGAAATGACCATTGAAAAACCTAATGCTTTCACGGAAGTGCCTAGCATCAGCGTCTGAACTCGACCAGAGCCTCATGAGCTCGGGTGGTGTTTCTGGGGTACATAGTTTAATCTTTCCATTACGGCAGCAGAACCCATTTGTCTCATGCTCGAACTTCTTCGCGTTGCAATGCTTGCAGTTTTCAACAGGCTTCAACATGTGCGTGGCTTGGGGTATATTGTCATACACGTGGTCATACGGATCGGTTATGCTAGAGGTAGTAGCTGAGGCATCTTTAGCTTCATCAAATTCGATATCCTCATCATCGGTATCCCTGTCTGAAGTGATTTTTAGCATGAACGAGTTAGATAAGGACGTAGAAGATATGGATGTAAGGCGAAACAATGCCAAAAATGTACCTTGACCAGCGAACATGTAGCCCTCCTCCTCTTCAAAGTCCTCATCGAATACGACGCCATCATCATCACCTATCGCATCATACAGATTTGTATAAGTATATATGATGGCCCTGATTGTATTTTTTTTGAAATACAAAATGAATACAATCAAGGAAATTACCATCGTCGCTAATTGGTGGACGTGTTGTTGGCGCCTTGACGTTGGTAGTTTGAGGGGTTAGAGAGGTATTTTCTGTCAATAACAACACGAGTACAATACATCAGGGTATATGTTCTATTGGAATTTGAGGAAAGAGCAATACAAGTGAAAACATTACCGTTGTTAACGACACCTGACTGCGGTGGAGGATCTAAACCATTGGTATCTTCTACAGTTAAAGTTGGATTTTCTTCTATTGAGGCATAAGCTTTCTTGTCCCGTCTACTTGCAAAGTGCTCATTATGACGGGCTAGCAATGCTATCCTTTCTCCAGGTGTTACACGTTGTCTGCGCGTTATTTGATTGGCATTCTTCATGTCTGGCATCTGATCTGAAGCTGACTGGATGTAAACAGGCGTTGGTTGGACCGGAGGAATTGACCAATCATTTGTGACTCTGGATCCATGAGGATCAGATGCATCCATAGTAAGGGGAACCACCTCAGGGATATACTTTGGGTTCTGCATGGCGATGGAATCTTGGCTCAAAGTGTTGCGCCGCAACTCTCTTCTTGCTTTTTCGCGATCTCTCTTTGCCTGCTTCTCCTCGGGTGTCATATTATGCACCCTCCGACGTTCACGACTTGCTTCAATCTGCTCCTCACTTAGGGTGCTGCGTCGCAATACCTCGGAAACCTTTCGACGATCACGTATCGCTTGCTTTTGTTCAGGTGTCAGATTTGCATATCGTGCACATTCTCTCACTCGTTTAGCTTCAATTTGCTCGATTGTTAACTCTCCCGTCAAATTATTAGGTGGTGGAGTGTGAGTGGCGCAATTATCAATGGTTACGGTCTTGATGCTATCAGGGGTACATCGTAGCTGTATTGGCTCTTCTGGCATGCTAATAAGATGTGATGCATTGCGAGCACGGTTATTTCCTAAAATGGAATCACATGCTATCATCAGGAATCTAATATTGTGTGTCGCATTTGTACGATGCGTCCACATGCAAGAACATGGCATCATCATTAAAATAACCCAACATGTACTTAGCTCGATAAATAATAATGTCTGTTGGTTACAATTCAAAGTACCTGGAAATTGAATAGAGTTCTTTGCTGTCTGAGTTTGATGTTGTTCGGCATCTTTCAAATGGGCTTGTGCTTTCTTATGATGATATGCTTCACGTTGCTTCTTTAGAATTTCATCCCTTTTCAGCGCATACCGTTCCCTGTCCCTTTGCCTCTTACGTTCTTTAGGATCTGCAAGGGGTGTCAGTGAACTGAATGTCTTTGGTGGATCAACATTGCTATTGCCAACCTTATCTGAAAAGGTACAACATGTATTTAGTCGCGGAGCATCAAATGTTATTTATATATATAATGAACTCGAAGTAGGCAGAAGTAGTTTTGCAATACTTGTACCGGTAGTGTTGGTTATGTTTCCGAGTGGTGTACGCCCCCCGGACTTGCTGGATGTTGACATCTGCGAGACAGACTACCAGTGATTATACACTCAGTCATCAAAGTTTCTGAAATCAAGATGCTCTTGCTTTGTTAAGGATAATAAACCAATGTCAAGGCATCAGCTTAGCGTATGTACAATCATATTGTAAATTTTCAAGTCAACCAAAATAAAGGTCACACCAACCATTCTACATTAGCAAAACAATTCATAGAATAGGCTAAGCTTTAAGATAATGTACATGGAATTAAAGACTGACAATAAAGATTACGTTCCTATCTATAACAGTCAAACTCTAACAAGCTAGCTTGAGGATAAGACTAAAAAATCAACCAATTCTATAAGTTCATCACAGCTAAAAATTAAAATAAAGAATTAGCTTCATTTACAAAAATGTTTGCCCATTGTAATTTTTTCCAAAAAGAATGGTGAAGCTCATGTGTAAATTTAACCCCTTTGCTTTTTTGTACCAGGAGGAAAGTTGCCCTCAGATTCACTGAGACCAGCAGGTCCTACTACATTTTTACAGCTAACTCACCAGCTCACACAGCTAAACCGTTTCGACAGCATTATTAGCAGCTTTGAAAACCTGGTAGTGGAAGTGTGTGATGATAGCAGATGCTCATGGAACTGAACATGGACCTATTAGTCCAGGACGGAGAAGGATATGTTGCTTTTGGGTTCTTATTAACAGCCAGGACTTATCTACATTCTGGGAACTGGAGGTTACTGTTATTGAATTATGCACTTGTCACCATCATTGATTTGAATACAATACCAAATCAGTAATGCCTCAAATTCCAAATTCATCAAGAAAGCCAAGAGATCTACCTTGTGTTTGGTAACGTCCTGCTGAAGGGTGGTAGATCTACCTTTAGTGGCTAAAATACTGAAGTCCCATGTTGTACTCCAACCATCTTTGGCTGCTGAGACAATACCAATCTGTAGTCGTCGGTGATTGAATAAGCATATTCCATTCCTGCAAAACAGCAAAAGTATATTGAACTGCAAATTCGTTCCTGTAAAGAAAAAAATTACTTTTGAGTCCTTTTTGACAGAATGCAACTTCAATAATTGAAGCCAAGATCATTGTTGGTACTTTAACAAGATAGGCTAATTAACACCAGTTCAGTGCCACCAGAACACTAAGTAATTGCAATATCCTTTGTGCATGTCAATTATATGATAAAGAGAGGATTTTATGGTAGCAAAGGCAATTAGCCAACCAAACTGTCGCATTGACAAATTACACTTCAGTAAATAAACTAACAATATAGCTCTAGATCTTTGACTGCGACTATATATGCTAGCTTTGGAAATCTACAATGGAACTCGAGACTTTATGCCACAGTCTTCATATGCTATAAAAGCAATATCCCATCCAGTACTCCAAGTAAAGAAGTGGCCCTACTCAAGCACTTGGTGCCAAAGTAGTCTACAAGACCCAGGTGTTTACATGCAATGTTTACATATTGCTTTTCAGCATAACAGATAATGCAGTTCAGAGGATTTGCAATGCAAATGAATAAATCTCCACAACAGAAATGTAAAGCCAACAGAAATGGACCAATGACGATTAAATTAGAGCAAATTCGCCTTCATTGCAGTTCCAGCAACCGCAGTTCCTTCAGCGAGATGCGAACCAGCTAAGCTCTAATTTAAATCGTCAACCACCTAGCAGTTCCTTCATAAGGGCAGTGACGCAAATCAATTGTCAGATCTAAACCTTTTTAGTGGTGTAAGTAGAACATCACACTCATGCAAACTTAGCTATTGCGAAAGGTGCGGAGTTCAAGTGAACTGTATTCTCTAACTTTTTAAAACCAGAGGAGAGAATTCTTCTTAAGAGAATCTGACACTGCTAATTTCTTTGTTCTCTTTGTAGATTGAGAAGATAGGTACCCATGGATAAGCAAATTATGAAACGGCAGTAAAACAGAGGGCAAGCGATTTATCTACAGGGGAGATCAATTTGACGAAGGACTAAGCGACACACAGTTTTCCGAAGAATAATTGTGGAAAGTAATATACTATGCACCAATGCATCACGCAAAAAAAAGGTACTACCTAGAGTTACTCAAACTAACCAGCCATCGTAATCAAGAACTTAAGAAGCATAATCAAATGAAGGGGCCCTGATTGTAGCAGATCAAAGGAGAATACCTTAGAAGCGGATGAAGTGGACCTTGGGAGGAGCAGGGGCGGGCGGCAGCACGGGGTGGCTTAGGGAGACCTGCGGCTGCGGCGGCGGCGGCGTGGAGAGGTGGAGGCTAGAGGAGCTGTCGTCCATGGCGGTGCGTGACGGATGAGGATGGAATTGGACTGGGAGAGACGGGGAGGATTGCGGGGGAGGTCGCCACCGCGGCGCGATCGGTGCAACGCTAGGGTTGCCTGGTTTTTCACGGTGCTAGCGATCCCCTTTTGCTGTTGCGGCTCCTGCTCCTACTGCGGCGGCCGCAAGGGGAGTAGTACCGGGACGCGGAGCGCGTTGGGGATGGGGGAAGGGGAGAGGCGGCGCTTGCGTGGCGGGAGAGGCGACGACGACGAGAGGGCGGGGGCGGGGTTGGTGGCGTCGGAGCTGGGGTTGGGGATTTCGGCGGATCGGGAGGAGGGATCGAGAGGAGAATAGGTGATGCGAAGGATCCGCGAGGTATCGTGCGGTCGAGGAGATGGGCAGAGGAGGGATCGAGAGGAGATCGTGCTGGCTAGCGGTGGATGGGGTGGCGGAGGAATCGTAGAGGAATATTCTGGCAGAACAACATGCTTTACAAAAATGTTTGCCCATTGTAATTTTTTCCAAAAAGAATGGTGAAGCTCATGTGTAAATTTAACCCCTTTGCTTTTTTGTACCAGGAGGAAAGTTGCCCTCAGATTCACTGAGACCAGCAGGTCCTACTACATTTTTACAGCTAACTCACCAGCTCACACAGCTAAACCGTTTCGACAGCATTATTAGCAGCTTTGAAAACCTGGTAGTGGAAGTGTGTGATGATAGCAGATGCTCATGGAACTGAACATGGACCTATTAGTCCAGGACGGAGAAGGATATGTTGCTTTTGGGTTCTTATTAACAGCCAGGACTTATCTACATTCTGGGAACTGGAGGTTACTGTTATTGAATTATGCACTTGTCACCATCATTGATTTGAATACAATACCAAATCAGTAATGCCTCAAATTCCAAATTCATCAAGAAAGCCAAGAGATCTACCTTGTGTTTGGTAACGTCCTGCTGAAGGGTGGTAGATCTACCTTTAGTGGCTAAAATACTGAAGTCCCATGTTGTACTCCAACCATCTTTGGCTGCTGAGACAATACCAATCTGTAGTCGTCGGTGATTGAATAAGCATATTCCATTCCTGCAAAACAGCAAAAGTATATTGAACTGCAAATTCGTTCCTGTAAAGAAAAAAATTACTTTTGAGTCCTTTTTGACAGAATGCAACTTCAATAATTGAAGCCAAGATCATTGTTGGTACTTTAACAAGATAGGCTAATTAACACCAGTTCAGTGCCACCAGAACACTAAGTAATTGCAATATCCTTTGTGCATGTCAATTATATGATAAAGAGAGGATTTTATGGTAGCAAAGGCAATTAGCCAACCAAACTGTCGCATTGACAAATTACACTTCAGTAAATAAACTAACAATATAGCTCTAGATCTTTGACTGCGACTATATATGCTAGCTTTGGAAATCTACAATGGAACTCGAGACTTTATGCCACAGTCTTCATATGCTATAAAAGCAATATCCCATCCAGTACTCCAAGTAAAGAAGTGGCCCTACTCAAGCACTTGGTGCCAAAGTAGTCTACAAGACCCAGGTGTTTACATGCAATGTTTACATATTGCTTTTCAGCATAACAGATAATGCAGTTCAGAGGATTTGCAATGCAAATGACTAAATCTCCACAACAGAAATGTAAAGCCAACAGAAATGGACCAATGACGATTAAATTAGAGCAAATTCGCCTTCATTGCAGTTCCAGCAACCGCAGTTCCTTCAGCGAGATGCGAACCAGCTAAGCTCTAATTTAAATCGTCAACCACCTAGCAGTTCCTTCATAAGGGCAGTGACGCAAATCAATTGTCAGATCTAAACCTTTTTAGTGGTGTAAGTAGAACATCACACTCATGCAAACTTAGCTATTGCGAAAGGTGCGGAGTTCAAGTGAACTGTATTCTCTAACTTTTTAAAACCAGAGGAGAGAATTCTTCTTAAGAGAATCTGACACTGCTAATTTCTTTGTTCTCTTTGTAGATTGAGAAGATAGGTACCCATGGATAAGCAAATTATGAAACGGCAGTAAAACAGAGGGCAAGCGATTTATCTACAGGGGAGATCAATTTGACGAAGGACTAAGCGACACACAGTTTTCCGAAGAATAATTGTGGAAAGTAATATACTATGCACCAATGCATCACGCAAAAAAAAGGTACTACCTAGAGTTACTCAAACTAACCAGCCATCGTAATCAAGAACTTAAGAAGCATAATCAAATGAAGGGGCCCTGATTGTAGCAGATCAAAGGAGAATACCTTAGAAGCGGATGAAGTGGACCTTGGGAGGAGCAGGGGCGGGCGGCAGCACGGGGTGGCTTAGGGAGACCTGCGGCTGCGGCGGCGGCGGCGTGGAGAGGTGGAGGCTAGAGGAGCTGTCGTCCATGGCGGTGCGTGACGGATGAGGATGGAATTGGACTGGGAGAGACGGGGAGGATTGCGGGGGAGGTCGCCACCGCGGCGCGATCGGTGCAACGCTAGGGTTGCCTGGTTTTTCACGGTGCTAGCGATCCCCTTTTGCTGTTGCGGCTCCTGCTCCTACTGCGGCGGCCGCAAGGGGAGTAGTACCGGGACGCGGAGCGCGTTGGGGATGGGGGAAGGGGAGAGGCGGCGCTTGCGTGGCGGGAGAGGCGACGACGACGAGAGGGCGGGGGCGGGGTTGGTGGCGTCGGAGCTGGGGTTGGGGATTTCGGCGGATCGGGAGGAGGGATCGAGAGGAGAATAGGTGATGCGAAGGATCCGCGAGGTATCGTGCGGTCGAGGAGATGGGCAGAGGAGGGATCGAGAGGAGATCGTGCTGGCTAGCGGTGGATGGGGTGGCGGAGGAATCGTAGAGGAATATTCTGGCAGAACAACATGCTTTACAACTTTTTTAAGTAGGGGAGAGGGGGAGATGTAATCCTAAGCAGGTAATGTTAGTCACTCCGATTCATTGACAACTGAAAAATGAACGCTCAAGGTAACCCTCGTGGTTGCATGGATCGAGGAATCACATCTGCGAGACAAGCTTGGCTCGGGCATGGGAAAGTGGGGCTTCGTTGATATTTCGGTAACTGAAATCGAGAATGTTTGGAACATAAGACTTTTATATGAATTTCCCATAAAACATTTTGATTTCTAAGGTACATTCAAGCCTTCCAAAAAGGGGTTCAAACCTATGCCCGTGGATTATACCTCAGGTAAAATTAGAAGTCATTAATGCCACTCCTAACTAAACCAAGTAGGCTTGAAGGGAATAGATAATTTTGTAGTCTTTGGTATTAAAGGTCGGAAAGGAAATGATTTTGAATGAAATATGAAATTTGGACATAATGGAAGTTGAGCGATCATTTAGATTTTTTTAAAAGGAAAATAACTATGAAGTAGGGGCGGAGCTATGTGAGGGCAAAGGGGCCATGGCTCCTCCTCAAAATTGCAAATCTTTAGAGGAATTATTGAGCATCTGATTTAATTAGATAATTAAACATAGAAACGGCCACCCCTTCCTAATGCAGTTCATCCTCTTTTAAGTGTTAGTGCCTTCTTAATCCGTAGTGAAGCTCTGCCATTGGTATGAGGTGGTGCACATTCTGATGAGTCCAGCTGCAATCGTTTAATTTTTTTTTCCTCCAAAAAAACCTGTTCCACCCCTAGCCTTGACGGCCTTGATATTTAGGGAGCATGGTCAACATAGGTTTTATCAAAAAAAAAAGTGCGTTTTACAACTCTATGACTTGGCTGAAAGTCATGTAGGTTTTTGAGTTGTTGAGTTTCAATTCAACAATTCACTGTCCACAAGAAAAATCGCTAGTGGATTCGTTTGACTTGTGCATGTCCGGCTGTCTAGTGGATTCGTTTGACTTGTGCATGTCCGGCTGGCGGCCGGAATTCAATAGCCAACCCCCGTACGCGTCAGCATGTATTTGCAGGCCACTGCAGTTTCCAATCTTCTGCGAACCTTTGACCGGCCGCTGGGTGACGGCTAGCGACCGGTTTTGGAACATACGCAGACCCACTTACCCTTAGCTAGGCCGTAACTTTGTGTAAGAACATCTCGGTAAAAATAAAAAAAATAGTCAACATATATCATAAATCTAGTACTCATATTCAGTACCTCAAATTAAAAAAAACTTTAGAACAGTGGACCTCGGACCATATTGAGGTGCCGAATATAAGCAATAACATTATATTCGGTATCTCAGGTGCCGAAAATAAGAGAGCGCTTGTGAGGAGTAGCATCAATGCATGCACGAGCAGTAGCACGAGAGGAGAGCAGAAGCGCGAGTAAAGGAGGAGAGGAGAGGAGAAGCAACAGCGCAGCGTGTGAAGAGAAGAGGAGAGGAGAAGCAGGGTGATGTAAGGAGTAGCAGCAGCGTGAGGAGAGTAGAATCAGCCCGAGGCGAGGAGGAGCAGCAGCGTGAGAAGAGGAGAATCAGCCTGAGGTGAGGAGGAGCAGAAGCGCGATATACAGTAAGTAATTAAATTATGTTTTTAATTAGTATGTGCAGCAATAATAGTAATTAGAGTAAGTAGAGTGTTTAATCCGTTTAATTATATTTGTTCAATTATTTTCTTAGTTTGATTATATGAATATACTTATTTGCTTAGTTAGTGTAATAGTAATTAGTGTGAATTTATATAATAGTAATTAGCGTGATGTTGTGTAATAGTAATTGTTTGTTTAGGTTAGTAGATTGTATAAGTAATTAGCGTGAATTTGATTAGTAAAAATCTTGGATTGGACAGAAAGATTCGATTTAAGTCACAATGCACTGATAAATTGTCAAATTGATTTTTTTAATTAATAGTGGTGTGCATCGGTTTAATTAGTTTTTTAATACAATCTATTAACATAGTGATGCACACATGAACTTCTAGCCTTAGTTAAATAAAAGAAGCAGCTATGAAGTAAAATAGAGGAATATTTTAGTGTCTTGTACTCACCGTAGACTCCATTACTCCTCTCAGCTAACTCAGCATAAAAAAATCTATGAATAGGTTTATAGTGCAGTGTCAATTTACAATGAGATTGAATATTTTCTCAATATAACTTTCATGTTAGTTCAAATAATATTTTAATTCAATATTGAATATTAATTATTTCATTTTTATTCAATAATGATGATTAATTAGTATTGTTAATTACTTAAATATTTAGCATGTGTATCATGCAAATATTTAAGTAGTAATTTTATTAGATGCAACTTTTGTTTAGCAGATACGGTATGAATTTTCATGTTTATTATGGAGAACATCCCGCAATTTTGCACGGGAGGCTCGTAACAATTCAGAACTGCCAGCACATAGAGAGTTCGATTGAGGTACCTAATAACCTAGATGATCTAAAATAACATGTTATGAGCCTTTTGTGTGTAAACCAACAATCTCATATTGTTGTCCTGGAGGGTGTGCAGCCACGAGTTGTTCCAAACAGCTCGGTCATTTGTACTCATGCAAGGCATTAGAGGAAAACTTTGATATGGGGGTGTGCGTAAAAATAGTGCCACGACTAGTGAATAGTGATGCAGTGACTACCATCGAAAGATCAGACCAGCAAGTGATGCATGAAGAGGATGGAGGAAATATAGGGGAGGATAGTTCTGGTAGGGAGTGAGCTAGAGTGGACGCTTCTGATGTAGATGTAGGATGTATGGATGATGAAACTGGTGGTAGCGGGGATGAAGAAGAAGCTGACAATGATAACCCAGTGCTAGCGATCCAGTACTTTCATGGTGCTAGTTTGCTAGATTGTGCCATCGTTGAGTATAACACCTTATCTAACTAGGGGTACCAGAATAGGGACATCCAGGCCGGGCAACAGTTTCGTAAAAGGGGGAAGGTCATCCACTTTATTACCAACTATGATGTAATAAAAAGAAAGGTACCACAAGTGCGCCCGGTCTAACCCTACGGAGTATGAGGTCATGTGTATCAAGCACCCGATTTGTCCTTACTTCGTACGATCACATAAGCCAAAATATGAGAACTATTTTGTGATCAGTAGACACACCCCACATACATGCAGTAAAGAGGCTATTATGAATGTGAGCCACGCCGTTGATGTGAGATTCATAGCTCAACTCCTCATCACCCTTGGTGGCACAAACATTTGTTTATTGCCAAATGGAGGAGGTGTAGACTATGACGCGTATGCTGATCAATTATCACACTGCGTGGCGAGCGAAGCAGAAGGCATTGAAGATGATGTTTGGAAGCTTCAAGGAGTCTTACAACTATGCTCTAAGGCTACTGCAGAAGATTACCATGACGAATCTAGGGACTCAGTGGGTGATGGTGGATGAGTCAATCAAGCTAGAGTATGGGTCATACAGCACCACTGATCGAGACCTCATTAGGTTATTCTAGTCCTTTGGATAATACATCGAAGCTTTCAGACATTGTAGAACAATTCTATATGTCAATGCCACATTTCTGAGTGGCAAGTACCATGGTACCCAAAGATGTCCAAATGGGCTAATCGGGCCGACCCGGCACGGGCCAAGCTCGGCACGGCCAATAGGCCCATTTATTGTAACAAGCCGTGCCGTGTCGGCCCGCGTGCCGAGTCATCGGCCCACGGCACGGCCCAGCTTTCACCGTGCCGTGCCGGGCCGGCCCACGGCATGGTCGGCACGACGAGCCCGGCCGGCACGATGGGCCCATTCGGCATGACAGGCCCGGCCAGCACGGTGGAGGCACAACGGGCCAGTTTGGCACGACGAGCCCGACCGTCACTGTAGAGGCACGACGGGCCAGGTCGGCATGGTGGAGGCACGACGGGCCCGGCCGGTACGATAGAGGCACGCTCGGCTCGCCAGCACTCCGAAAATAGGAAAAAATAAAAAATAATAGCTAAAAAATTCCAAAAAATCAATAAAAATATAGAAAATAAATAAATAAGAGCTTTATTTATTGGTTGCCTCGTTAAAAACCTATCTACTAGAAGGAAAAAAGAGTACAACCTATGATTATGCTCTAAAAATTATATGGTTTCATTAGAAATCCTATAATTTTGCTTGCAATATTCAATATGCTTCCTCAAGTGTCCCGTTCTATTTGGAGATCTGGCACCTAATTAATTACTGCATATATTACACTTAGCAAATCTTACCTGTTCCCCGTTAATTTCTCTAAAGACCTTTTCAAAATGTTGCCACAACCATGACCATGCACGCGAGTTCTCGGCGTCTTGATCCATGAATTGAAATATGGAATTGATTTCTTGATGTGAAGCGGCTACCCATCTGAGGCCTACAACTCTAGGGGACATTGATGACCCTGAAGATGGTGGATTTGCTTGTACCCATCCTTGCAACTACCCATCACCACCTCGGAGACGACAACCATCTTACCCTGACAGCGATGACGATTTTATGCCACAATGACGCCTCCCTCTGAGGCCTACAACTCTAGGGGACACTGATGACCCTGAAGATGGTGGATTTGCTTGTACCCGTCCTTGCAACTACCCATCACCACCTCGGAGATGACAACCATCTTACCCTGACAGCATTGACTGGCATAATGAGCATTCTTCCACTATTTTTTGTAGGTACTTTCCTTTGCCATCTTGAGATGATCTAGGTATTCGACATCTATGCACTATGAACTATGAAAATGCTCATGAAAAGTCATAACTCCATATATATCATTCCCCCTCTATACAAATAGACATGTACAAATCGATTATTGCTGCTGAGACCCGTGGCCTTATCCTTTCTTCTATAGTACCACACATCTTTCTCTCTCTGCTGTAACATCGTTCAAAACATCAAATGCAAACACAAACTGCTGCAACCACACCCTACTGCCAGCACAACACCTCTGTTGTGAGTCAGGCTTTAGACATGAAGTGACCACATGACACAGCTTGAAGCATGAAATGACAACACCCTACTGCCAGCACAACATCTTTGTCATGACTCACACTTTAGCCAGGAAGTGACCACACGACTCACCTTTAACCATGAAATGACAACACCTCTGTCCTGACTAATGCTTCATACATGAACTGATCACATGGCTCAACTTTAACCATTCACATCGGATTCCATCAAGCATGCCTCAGGTTTGATGTTAGTCACAATTCTGACAATTACGAGACATATCTGCTCCATGAATTGCTTGACCTTGATGTTAGTGACTACTCTGATACTTCTACATACCAAGTTTGACACTCATGTGACTGAGCATAATAGTCAAAACATTCGGAGGAATGGATGGTTGCACCATTGAAGTCCTTTAGCAAGGTCATATGCACAAAGACAAATCAACAACACGAATCTACTCTCCAAGTAAACCTAGCCATGCTGGGGTACCACATGTTCTTTCTTTACATTGTTTTGCAAATTAGATGCAATCAGACGTATACTAAACTTTATATAAATATCATTTATCATTGAGTAAAAAGGCATCACCGTTAAAGGCTCCAAACAAGAACATGGTGCTTTAGACATTAAGTGACCACACGACGCAGCTTTAAGCATGAAATGACAGCACCCCTGTTGACAGTACAACATCTCTGTCGTGAATCACACTGTACACACGAAGTGACCACATGGCATATCTTTAAGCATGAAATGACAACACCACTGTCATGAGTCAATCTTTAGAAAAGAAGTGACCACACGTCTTAGCTTTAACTCTGAAATAACAACACCTTTGTCCTAATGTAGGCTTTAGACACACCAATGCTTGTGCTAGTGTCCTCTTTTGACTAATGTTGTAGCACAAGCACCTTGGGGACTGGCATAGACTGGGGTTATATCACCAGCACCTTGAGAACTAACATTAATTGCAGCTGTAGCATGAACCATGTGATTGTATGAACCATTCAACACACAATGATTGCTTGCTTTAGGATGAATGCTTAAAGTAGCCTTTGACTTTGGATTAAGATCAAAGTGATAGATGTTACTTTCACACCCACTAAAAAATCTATTCTTCGAGCAAATAGGCCTCCAAAATCATGCAGTCACAGGCAACTACAACAAATTCTCAATCTTCAGGGACAATATTAGTTATAAGAGGATACCAGCACAGCATCTCGGTCTTGAATCAAGCTTTAGACATGAAGTGACTACACGATGAGCTTTAAGCATTAAATGACAACACCTGTATCGTGAGACACCCTTTAGACACGAAATAACAGCACGACTCAGCTTTAACCACGAAATGACAACACCTCAGTCGTGAGTCAATCTTTAGACAAGAAGTGACTATACGATGTAGCTTTAACTATGAAATGACAACACCTCTATCATGAGTCATGCAATAGACATGAAGTGACTACACGGCTCAGCTTTCATAGGAATCCATACCTCCATGCAAAGACAACAATAACTCATGCTGAACTTTTACAGAATGAAATGACCACACCAAGGAATAGCTTTCGCAGGGAATCTCTGCAAAGCATCAGTACCACAACTTTTTCAGCTTTCACAGGGAATCCATACCCCAGCCCCCAACCAAGCCCTTTCACTCAGTCCATGCACCAGCCTCCAGCCATCATAAATAACCCCACCCTCATCCATGGATAGATCAGTCCTTCCTCAGCTCTCTCAACTGCAATGTCTTTCTCAGCTCCACCAAGCTCACCCAAAAACATTGGAGGATTTTCATCCCTAGGGGTCAAACTGTCAATGTGCTTCTGTGGTGACCCTTGTACGCTTCGCGAGTCCCAGGACATCTCTTACACCTATGGTCTACGCTTCTTCATATGTGCCAACTACCGATACGACAAGCCTCGACATGAACCGTACGAGTACCCACCGGTATAGCGACATATATTTCACTCGTGTGGCACTTTCCATATGATTTTATGCACTGTCTTACTAATCTTTCACATTCTTTCATTTTTCTAGTCTCCTCCATCTCTCTATGACTTCAAAGAATGGCTGGATATGGAGCAAAGTGACGATCGGAAGCAGTGGGTCTAAATGAGCATACGATAGAGGAGAGAAGCGTACAAACATCGGGAGTACGAGCAATAGCAGGAGGAACTTCGGCTTAAGCGTCAGGAGGAGGAAGGGAAAATATCCCAGGTGCACTGAGTAGGGAGAATCTTTTGTAACCCGGTCTATTCCAAGGTTTTTTCGGAATTTAAGGTACCGAATATGAGTACTAAATTTGTAAATACACCAGTATGTTGTCTATTTTAGCAAATGTGTCGGCGTATGTTGTCTATTTTTCCATCTTTGCCTCTCAAATGATGGCCTTGTGCTAAAAACAAACATGTGAAGACAAAGCATTTTTTATCATTTCATGTTGAATTATTTTTATTCAAATTGAATTAAAAAGAGAATAGCACATGAAATGATAAAAAAAAGCATATAAATGGAGCATTACAAGGAACTCACTTTTTCACCAAATAACATAGGGTCGAAAACATTTTTATAAATTAGTACATCATATGAGAAGAATATTAGTGAATTTTTATAATTTTTGAAAATTTATTTTAGGCATTTAATATTTCTAGAATTTATAAAAGTTTACTTATTTGGAGAATTTTAATTAAATATTGGCTCATGCTTTTTGGATTAAACCAATTAAAATAGGTTGCTAGTGATCTCTAGTTTGCTCATAAAAATATTTATAATTTTTGGACTATTTTTACTAAAAAAATCGTGAGTTAAATAAAAAAAACTTGTACTTTTTTGACTTCTTAGCTTCTACGGTATCTTTCTAGCTTCTCACGAGCCCGACGCAAGGCAGAGGCCGTATTCGGCACCTGAGATGCCGAATACGGGACTGTTCACCGTTTTCGGCATCTCAGGTGCCGAATATAGTGGGATTGGTCTTTTTTCGGTGTTTGAGGTACCAAATTCGGGTTTTCGGATTTTGAGGTGCCGAATACAAGTGCTAAATTTGCATATACGCCGATCTGTTGTCTATTTTAGTAAATACACCGATATATGTTGCCTATTTTTACATTTTTACTGGACATCTCTAATGGTTAGAGATATCTATTATTTCTTAATTGAAAAATTATATTTTTAGTATTGTAACTAGCACGAGTCTTCATATATCATAGAGAAAAGAGAAAAACAAGTACTAGGTATTGAAGAGAAGAGATAAAGAACTATCACTTGCAAGTCACCTTAGCATCGCTCTTCTTTACAAGATATGAGGAATTATGAACAACGAAACTCATATAAATTTTAAGAAGTATGTTCTTTCAGCTAAAAGCTAGTATTTATCCTTTAAGAACCGAGCGTAGCTAGCTTCGACGACGTTCAGGCAGCCCACGTAGGTTCTATCCCAGATACGTTCATTATGTGTCTTTCGAGAATTTATTCTTCAAAGGAGAACCGAGTGTCTACTTGGTTGGTAGAGATAGCTAACGAGTTACATGTCTGTTTAGATTTAAACGTGTCTATTTTTTTTCTTAGTTATATTCGGAGTAGCGGGTCCTATGTAATTCAAAAAGAACTTTGCATAACTTTTTGTTTAAATAATTTTGATGACCTCGACGACTTATTTTAGTATCAATCCATTAAGATATCAGTTCGTAGGATCACAGAATGATATGCAAAGAACGTGACCGTCGGATCTTATCTTACAAAACAGAAGTATGACAACGTAAGGGGTCGCGATCCGAGACATCGACAAAAGGAGATGAGCATTCGTGTTACACTGGTCACTTATCCGCTTGTTCTGCGACTTTTTCCCTCCTGTGTGCGGCCACTGCAATTGACCCCGCCGTGGGTAGACGACGTGCTACGTGCACGTTTTGTAACATAAACTCTCTTTCCCTTTGATTGAATGGCACAGTTCCTGCCATTTGCGTTAGAAAAGAATAAATGTTTCAATAAGGGTATATTGTTAGTTGTAGTAGTTTGGTTAATGTTGAATTACGATGCCAGGTGTTTTGTAAGGGAACGTCGGTAAAAAAAAGGTGTCAAGTATTAAGAACTAATTGAGTACTTCTCTTACGTCAGTAAAGGCATGTTTGAATCCCTTGTCGCCGCTTGGTTTGTCTGGTTGAGCAAGAAATCAGACGTTTGGTTGTATTGCTTAATGTCTCGATGTCTACTTTTTCAGAATTTATTTTGTTAGCTTAAATGATTCAAAGTCGCTCTCTAATGACAAGATTAGTATTGCTGAGTGAGACGAGATGAGCTCGACTATCAAACCAATCAAACACGATTAAGGGTCTGTTTGGTTGCCCGAATATCTTCAGCCTGGTTCGTACGAGTCATACAGGCTGAGTTGAGTTAGGCTGAGTTGATGCATGAGGGTCTGTTTGGTTGACTGTATGTGCGGAGTCTGGCTAGAAAAAGATTGTGTTTGGTTGCCCGCATGAGTATACGTTGCATTACAAAGAAACTCACTTTTTTACCAAACAATCTAGGTTGGAAATATTTTTATAAATTAGTACATCACGGGATAAGAATATTAGTGAATTTTTTATAATTTTTGAAGAATTTTAATTAAATATTGACTTAGATTTTTAGATCAAATTAATTAAAATAGGTTGCTAGTGAGCTCTAGTTTGCTCACGAAAACGTTTAGAATTTTGGATCACTCTTGTACCACTAAATAAAATCTAAAGTTAAATAAAAAAAATTATCACGCATAGTATTTTTCACTGACGAGCCAGTCCCGACCCGTACGTCCAATTCTGACGTACGTACGGAGCCAGGCTCGCTCGATACGTTTGCACGCACAGATGCAGCGACAGAACTGGCCCAGACAACCAAACACGCGCTTAGCACAAACGACTTCACGCGTTGATGCAAGCATGAGGGGGAGCCGACCATCCAAACACTGTCCTAAGGTGTCTCGTAGGGACACAGGAGAGAGAGGAGACGCCGCGTAGACAGAGCTATTATGTGTTGCAGCACTAGAGCCTGCACTTGCGCTTTTCGTGTCGTGTTGTCTAATTTACCTCACGAAACGAGCCATCTTTGCATGAGGATGTCATGCCGGTCTCCTGCTAGCCGACTTGGATCGCATCTACTCGAACCCTATAGGGTCAATCCCTTCGATCGAAGACATTAAAGTTTTTACTATTCTAATAGAGATATATCAACATAGCTAAGCTTATTCTGAAATATTAGTAATATACCTACGGCCTGAACTCTGAAGGCCTCCCCGCTGTTTCCAACGTTGCATGCACGTATTAGAGAGATTTCCATTAGCCTTGCCGAGTATGACGAGATCGTTTATTTATGACAAGATTTATATTAAAGATATAAGTGAACAAATTGTATGATAAATAATAAAAATTAATAAATAGATAAATATCTAATTAAATAGATGAAAGATCGAGATACGCCATTCATCCCAGTCCATATGAAACTTACGTTTCACCATGCACCTCGTAGTTGGATAGACGATGAATACGGCACCACGCATGAATATCGGCAAACTCAACAATAGCTAGCACATGAAAAGTAGCCTAAAGTTTTTGTTCACCGCAAAATTTATGGGTTCGGACTGAACCATATTCTATTCTCTCTTTTTTTTTTAAAAGGCCAATTTGGTGCATGGTGAGGAAGCAAATGTAGCAAACACTTGCAGAAGTTTTTTTAACAACTTGACCCTCACTTGCACATTGACTGGCACCCAAAATAACCACGTGAGGCCAAATCCCAACAGTGGGGTCTTTTCTGCAAATTCCAAGATAATGTCAAGGGGGGAAAAGAAAAGGAGGAAGGGAAAGGAAACTCCGGTAAGGCCAAAACCAGGGGCAGCCCGCTCATCGCAGCTGTTTCACAATCCGGTCCTCCCCCAGGCAGTCTCGGATCTTCTGCGGGGAGATAGACCCCAGAAGGGCTTAACAGGGCACACGCCTGGGCGCACGGGATCCGGGGCGGTTTCGCGGGCCTGTGGGCTCCCACCGTTGGTTGAAGGGTGCGACGCGCGGAGGCGGCCGCACGGGCGAAACCGGCGGCGCGGCCGATCACCCACACAGCTCCGCTCCCCCAATAAAAGTCCCACCCCGCGGCCGGTTCCTTTCGGCGCAGCGTACGAGAGCAGTGGAGAGCGAGCGAGGGTACAAGTGGTGGTTGAGGCTTTTGAGATCGGTGGTTTGTCGATGGAGAGAGGCGACGGAGGGGGGATGGCGCCGCGGGGCGGCGGCGTGGTGGGGTCAGCGGCAATGCTGGGGCTGGACATGCACCTCGCGGCGCACCCTCAGCAGATGCTCCCCGCCGCGTTCCAGCAGCAACCGGACCACCACCACAGCGGCGGTTTCCAGCTCCAGCAGCCGGAGCCTGTGAGGCAGCAGCAGCCGTCATCGTTCTCGCCATACTCCACGTCGTCGTCGAGGGCGGGACACGACGAGGAGATGATGCTGGGAAACGGCTGCGGCGGGAAGGGAGTGGTGCAGCAGCAGCAGGCGGGGTGCCCGTGGACCAGGATGAAGTGGACGGACGCCATGGTGCGGCTGCTCATCAGGGTGGTGTACAGCGTCGGAGACGACGGGGAGGGCATGGCAGCGGCTGGCGGTGGTGGTGGAAGCAAGGCGGCGGCGGGGCACGGGAAGTCGGGCTCGTCCACGGCGCACGGGCACGCCGCGGCGCAGCAGCAGAAGAAGGGCAAGTGGAAGTCGGTGTCGCGCGCCATGATGGACAAGGGCTTCCTGGTGTCGCCGCAGCAGTGCGAGGACAAGTTCAACGACCTCAACAAGCGGTACAAGCGCGTCGTCGACCTGCTCGGTCGCGGCCGGGCGTGCCGGGTGGTCGAGAACCACGCGCTGCTCGACGCCATCGACGAGCTCACGCCCAAGGCCAAGGAGGAGGCGCGCAAGCTGCTCAGCTCCAAGCACCTCTTCTTCCGCGAGATGTGCGCGTACCACAACAGCGGCGCGGCCGGCTCGTCGCACGTGGCGCCGCACGCCGCCGCCGCGGCGGGCGATGCCGCCTGCCTCCACCATCCGCCGCCAGCGCCCGTGGCTGCCGCCTCGTCCGCCGCTCATCGCCAGGCGCATGCGGCTCCGTCGATGAAGGATTCCTCCGCCGACGCGGGAGAAGACGACGACGACAGCGAGGACGCCGTGAGCAACAACGAGGAGGATGACGAGGACGACTACGACAATGACGATGACGGCCACATGTACCACCGCCTCCAACACCACAACGGCGGCGGGCGCGGCAAGCGCGGGCGTGGTGCCGGCGACGGCGCGGCGGGGGATGACCTCGAGGACGAGCTGGAGGGCGGTGGGAAGCGCGCGAGGACGGCATCGGACCAGCCGTCGGCTATGGTGCAGCAGCTGCAGAGCGAGCTGGCGTCCGCGAGAGCGGCGATAACAGACCCGCAGCAGATGCGGTGCTGGATGCGCCGTCGCGCAGTGGAGGTGGAAGAGCAGCAGGTGGCCCTGGAGCGCCGCGCATACCAGCTGGAGCGGCAGCGGCTCAAGTGGGAGCGGTTCCGCGCCAACAAGGAGCGCGACATGGAGCGAGCGCGCCTCCTGAACGACCGCCTCCGCATCGACGGCCGCCGCATGCTGCTTATGCTCCGACACAGGGACCTCGAGCTCGATATCGCCGAGGCCAACTCGTCCTCCGTCGACCACCAACCCGGCGCGCTGCCGCTCGCCGCGCACCAGCAGCAGCAGATTGGCTCCAGCCCCTCCACCGCCGGCCACCCCAACTAGCATCATGCCACTCTTGGTAGCAGTAGCGCTTCCGTACCTTTCTACTCTTGGTAGCAGTAGCACTTCTTTTTAGGAAAGAAAGCTTTAGTACTAGTGTTACTGTATTAGTAACTGTTGATCGATAAAAATTTAAAATTAGATCACATATATAAGCGTATTTATTAAAATAAATAATATGTAGTCGTATTTACTAATTTAATATCTGTGTTCGGTATACGGTATATTGAAAATTAATTTTCGGTATATCGTGTATAAAAAAGTCATATTTAGCATATGGTATGTCGAAGATATTTTTTTCTGTCAAGATATGTATGTTGCTTTCTTTTGCGTGTATTGTTATTTTATGTAATTACCAAATATGGTTGTATCCGGTTGCGATTTGATTCTGTCATTTGATATCGGTATGTTGTTATTTCATATAATTGGTAACTTTCAATTAAATTTGAAACTATTTACTAATTTAACTATCATTTGATGCCGATGTATTGGTATTTCATTTAATTGGTAACTTTTAACAAAATTTAAAATTATTTGTCGATGTGTTATCATTTCATGTAATTGATAACTTTCAATAAAATTTAAAATTATTTACTAATTTAACTATATATTTCAAAATTCGTAATTCATCATGCATATAGTCTCTAAGTCAGTGTGCAGTCTTAATATTTAGGTATGTTTGAATATGCACAATTTAAAATATAGTAGTGACAACATTCACCCTTGTATCATTGATCATCTTAAGATGATGGTGAAAAGTGACGATATAAATTAGCGAAAGAATGCCAGTTGTGTCTGTAATAAGTCTATCAGGGTAAGATAATTGCCATCTTCGAGAAGGTGGTTGGAAGCTGTGGCAGTTAAGGCCATCATCTTTATGGTCATCAGTGTCCTTCGGAGATGGAGATTTCAGATAGAGGGATCGTTGTGGTATAAAATCGTTGTCGTCGTTATCTTGAGCTATCACGGTGAGCACATCCTATTTCGTTGTTGATTGGACACTATATTGATATGGTGTATAAACGTCCTCTTATAGTATTCGTTGAACCTTCTCCTGTATGGTTGTTAGAACATCGAGGTATTGTTGGTATGAAATTATTGTCCTCATCGGCCTCGTCATTTTCAGGTAGAATAGTAGAGAGCGCTCTTATACCCTTTAGATTCGTTGATCTTCGTTGTCTTCTACACAAACTAGGTATTATACCCCCGCCGAAGAGTATATACATCACCAAGAAGTGCGAGATTTCTTTGTTGATCAACTCTGCGTCGTTTGGGAATGTCTAACGCAGAAAAGGAGCATTCGAATCAATGACAATAAGATAAGTAGGGTTACAAATAGAAAATGATGAACCTGTATGTGAGATGCATACTGGTTGGGCAACATCGTCATCCTTCTTTGCCTCATTAAAAATCTAGCATAGAAGGATGGTCGACGAGTTCGTGTACCCTAAGGTACATTTGGTGACGCTTGTGCAAGAGGGCCCTAAATTCATCGGTTGTTATATGTAGGAGCGGAGCAATCAATGCAGAACAGGAGGGCCTTGCATGCAATTTAGACATAGCTTGAATTAGGTTGTTCTCCTTAAAGGGATCATCCTTCCATCCACGCATAACCTGCAAGGAGGCATTTAGTGCTATATCGATCGTTGTAGGTGTCTATGCATAGCCTGTACTAGAATCCCACCATATATGTATTAATCTTTGATTGCAACGTTCTTGCTCTGCACCAAAGCACGAATCTCTGATTATTTAATAAACATTAAATAGGTATTAAATATCATAATTAATATGTACAGATGCTTAATAAGTAACTCATAAATGAAATTATGTGTCCTAATTATTTGACAAATATTATGTAAATTAAATTTAATTACGTTAACACTATAGTGCATAAGACATAGTACAGATGACTATACAATATAGTGAATAACACATGTGTCATTAACAAGTACAAGTGCACCGAACAACTGCATTAACTCATCAACGACGACGACGTTACACGCAATGCCCAGGAGTGTAAACGTCTGGCAGGTGTGTGGCCCTCATCCCAACGGCCTGCGCTGGCCCCTGCCACATGTGCCCTTGCTTGTTATCATCATCGCCGTGTCCTGTTGCACCTCCACCGAACGTGTATCCAGAACCGCTAACTCAACTCTGCATGTACCATGATGTACGATCCTCATGCGGAAGTGTGGATGCCTGTAATACGTGCTCCGATGGAGTTCGGTTTGCCAAAGTCTCACCATGCTGATACCACTGTGAACCCATAAGTGCATCGGGATATTATGGGTACTTGCTGCTTAGGAGCTTGGTGAAGCTGACTGCCTGCAATGCAGCAGCCCAGTTAAAATCTTGTGTGCCACTTCAGGTTGCCGTCTGCTACGTGCAGTCAATGACGTCCTCGTGATGAGTTGATACTACTGGTGGACGTGTCATTGTAGTCTGAGGAGGTTGTGTCCATTGAGGGGACTGTGAATCCAGTGTACACTGCTCGGGATCAGGAGCCTCCGTGAACTCCTCGGCTTTAGCACAAAAACGTGGCACATGATGCTCCATAGACGAAGGTGTCTCTCATGATTGTGCCTCACGGGTACTGGACGAGCACCTACTGTGGGAGACACGGGACGGGTTCATGGCTGGTAGGTCGTACCACTTGAACGCGGCGCACAACCACTAGACCACGTAATGCGGACAACAAGCGAGACCATCTTGTCCTCATATAGTCCTAGAGAGGGTTTTGATCCCTCCGTGTTGATGACCCACTTGCTTCTCCATATGCTTGCTCCGGCTACGTATGTATTTCGTACCCCGCTTCGGTTTGTATAAAATGAGGGTCATGTTAATAATACGGATGTATAATTAATGAAAATCGTTAGAAGTACAACACCACTTACCACCATATGAAGAAGGCGAACACGATCTCGGGTAAGGGTCTGGGGGCCGGCGGTACTAATCTGCTGAGTAAGGTGGAACGCGTACGGGAACGGTACTACAAAAGGTACTCCCAGTACGTGATGTTGTCATACTGTCCAGCAGGAATGACAGCATCCACTACGGCTGACTTCGTCCACCTGTTTATGTGCTCAGCATTAGCCACACACTAGTCATGCATGCATGTGTTCCCTTGTGTGCTCCTCCTGTATGCGACATAAACAGTTATAATTTATTAACATAGATCATCTAACGTAATAATGGTACGTACAATAACACACTTACTCGTGCGCTCGACCAGCGTCTCATGGGGGAGATACTGGCACCAACTGTCGATGTCCGAACTACCTCTGTACACGCTCAGGAGAATATACTTCCACATTGTTCATGTACAACAAGAAGCATCTGGTTATCCATAAGTCTGAGTCAAGCAAACAAGAGGATGTGATGAGGCCTCCAGTCGTAATTTCGGCCACTCGTTCCATATGCCATGGATCCCACTCCACGAGATCGGCGCTAAGGACGTCCAGATCACTGATCACCCAAGAGTAGTTACCATGGTCTTGCTGGTGAGTCCATCTCAGCCTGGTATGAATTCACCAATATCCCATTGTAGGCATCATGTCATCTGCAATGTCATCGGAGATAGGGATTGGATAGTAGCTCTTGCTCACCCACGGTCGATAAATCGGGAGGTACTCCTAGCTCTATAGCTGTAAAAGGTGTAGGCAGCCTAAAATAGATCCCATCTTGTTTGACCGCTGGGTTGCAACACACAATCCTTTGTAGTAGCAGCCAACACAGCAAATTCCCAACTGTAAGATGTCGGCTCATAAGGATGTAATGAGAGATGACCCGTTAACCATACAATATGAGGAAGTACATAATCGTCTATCATGTTGCAGAACATGATGCCTCCTAGTATGATATACAAGTACACCTCATAATGCTGCATAATTGTAGCCTCGTCCGCATCCAGCGGGCATGGATCAAACTGTGGTAGCCCATGAATCCAGGACATGGAGAGACCAACATCCTTCATGTCATATGTCTGAAAGCTTCGATGCATTGTGCAAAGGACTAGAAAAACCTAATGAGGTATCGGTCAGTGCTGATGTATGACCCATCCTCTAGCTTCATCGGCTCATCCGCCATGACCCACTGAGTCCCTGGATTTGTCATGCCAATCTTCTGCAACAGTCTTGGGGCATAGTTGTAAGACTCTTCGAAACTTCCAAACAACATCTTCAACACCTTCTGTTTTGCTTGCCACGCGGTGTGGTAATTGATCAGCATACTCGTCTTAGTCTGCACCTCCTGTACAATGGATTTTGGCGACAAACATATGTTCGTGCCAATAAGGGTGATGAGGAGTTGGGCTATGAACCTCGCATCAACGGCGTGGCTCACATTCCTAACAGCCTCTTCGATGCATGTATGTGGGGTGTGTCTACTTAGCATAAAATAGTTCTCGTATTTTGACTTATGTGCTCGTACGAAGTAAGGACAATTCGGGTGCTTGATACACCTAACCTCATACTCTGTAGGGTTAGACCAAGAGCACTTGTAGTCCCTTCTTATGATTATTGCATAGTTGCTAATAAAGTGGATGACCTCCTCCCTGTTCCAAAACCGTTGTCTGACCTGGATGTCTCAATTCTGGTATCTCTAGTTAGATAAGGTGTTATACTCAACGATGGTACAATCTAGCAGTCCAGCACCATGAAAGTACTAGATCGTCGACACCGGGTCATCATTGTCACCAGCTTCTTCATCCCTGCTACCATCGGCTTCATCATACATGCATCCTGCATCTACCTCAGTAGGGTCCACTCCAGGTCCCTATGTACCAGAACTGCCCTCCCTGACATACCCTCCCTCCTCTTCATGCATCACATGCTAGCCTGATCCTTCCACACTAGTCACCGCTTCACTTGCACCAGTTGTGATACTATGTTTACATACACCCCCATTTCAAAGTTCTCCTCCAATGCCTTGCGTGAGTTCAAAGCCTATGCGTTGTTCCTTCTCAACTCGAACAACGTATGGACAATGATCGTGCTATTTGGCACAAGCCGTGGCCGCACACCTTTTAGGACAACATTATAGAATTGCTGGTTCACAAGTAAAAGGCTTATAACATGTGATTTCAGGCCAGTTAATATTAATAGGTAGCTCAACCGTACTCTCTATGTGCTGGCAGTTCTGAATTGATACGAGCCTCCCATGCAAAATAGCGGGATGTTCTCCATAATAAATATGGATAGTCATAGTGTATCTGCTAAATAAACGTAAATGTAAAAAAATAACTACTTAGATTTATGTACGATACACAACTAATTACGCCCAATACATTAACCTAAGTGATTAAGCTAATTAATCAAATTGGTTCTATTAATTTGGTCTACATTGTCATATTTGGCACCTCATGTTACTCTACTTAACCAGCAGAAAAGCTATCCAGCTCGCTATCCTACAGAGAGACGAGAGAGAAGCCAACTAGCATTTGCTTCAAAACTCCATTTTTTCTCTCCTCTTTCATAAATTTAAAAAGTGACTTTATAGAACTTCTAAAATCACACCGATTTTTGTGCTTATAGATTAAATAACAGAGAACCCATTTTAACTAGTTTCAACTTAAAATCTCTTACAAATTTTAAATGAAAATTCCCCAAATTTAAATGCTTTTGTGGTGGGATCGTAACTCCGGTTACAATGCCTATGGTGGGATCGTAACTCCGGTTATCATGCCTATGATCGGATCGTAACTGCTTTTGTGGTGGGATCGTAACTCCGGTTACGATACCTGTGGCGGAATCGTAACTCCGGTTATCATGCCTATGGCGGGATCATAAATGCTTTTGTGGAGGGATCGTAACTCCGGTTACGATGCCTGTGACGGGATTGTAACTCCGGTTATCATGCCTATGGCGGGATCGTAACTGCTTTTGTGGTGGGTTCGTAACTCCGGTTATGATACCTGTGTCGGGATCGTAACTCCGGTTATCATACCTATGGCGGGATTGTAACTATTTTTGTAGTGGGATCGTAACTTCGATTACGATGCCTGTGGTGAGATCGTAACTCTGATTATCATGTCTTTGATGGGATCATAACTGCTTTTGTGGTGGGATCGTCAATTTTGTTACGATGCTTGTGGCGAGATCGTAACTCCGGTTATCATGCCTATGGCGGGATCATAATTGCGGTTACACTGTGATAGATTCTGTTACGAGATCATAATTGCGATTACCACACAAGCACACACATTGTAAATTCCTTTACCACCTGTCCACATGCATATATGGAGTGAGATTTACCTAGTCAGCTGGAGTGTTCTATGTGAGTAAGCTAATTAATCATATTAATTCAATTAAACTAATTAATGTGATAAATCATACAACTCTATTAACTTTGATTACATTACGTAAATACTATGTGCTCTAATTTATCAAATTCATTACACTGACTAATCAAATTCATTAATAAAATTATGCAAATACTTTACGTACTCTAATTTATCAACTTAATACCATTTAACCAATGTATTTGAACGGAATAAACAATCTACTTACTCTAATTATATTTACTAATTTAAATATTAATTACATACAGAATCTAAGTACTTACTATTACAGAAGACAATCCTCTCATCGCGCTACTGCTCATCCTAGCTGTTGCTACTCCTCCTGGCTGCTCCACTGCTGCTAATCACCGAACGCTGCTACTCCTCCTCTCCTTGCACTACTACTCCTCGCTGTGCTGCTCCACTACTGCTAATTGAGCCCTTTTATAGCCTGCATGCAAGCGAGCCACGCCTGCTGGCCAAAAGAAAAAGCGAGTGCCTGCAGCAAAAAAGCAAGACATGTCGAAAGCCACAAAGCAAAAGCCGGCCGAAAGAATAAAGCAAAAGCTGGCCAAAACAAAAGTAGAAATCGACCGCGACGTGATGGCACAGGAAAAACCATTTTCGGCACACCATGTGCCGAATATGGCACTGTAGCCCGTATTCGGCACACCGTATGCCGAATACGGTCTATATTTGACACACCGTGTACCTTAATACGGATACTAAATTAGTAAATACGACTATATATTATCTATTTTAGTAAATATGCTCATATATATTGTCTAATTTTGGATTTTTGCCCTGTTGCCTTCGACAAAAAAGACAGTAGTAGTATAATGCTCAATTTCAGACTTTCAGGTTATGGTGCGTCGTCAGGGTTCGTTATCTCTCTCTCTCTGTGTGCTCTATGTGCTCTATTTGGCTGTCTCAGGTGAGACTCATGTAATACTGCACCCATCTTCATGTTTTGGTTGCCTTTCTGCAGCTCTGCACTATCTCGACACAATTGTGTTGCAGCGGTGGTGCTTCAAGTGCCAGTTGCAGCGCAGTGCATTGCAAAAACTAGTAGGCAAGGGCATCTGATGAGTGGCTATGTGGGTTTTGAGTTTCACATTATTTTTTCAAGAAACATGAGACAATATGTGTCTCAGTCCATTGCCTTACCATCTTCTTCAAATCATGGTGTCTCAAGCCGGGCAATTCCCACTCTGCTACTCTGAACTGTACCCTTCGGAGGTCAGGGTTATACAGCGGCTTGATAAAGGCCTAGTTAGTAGGACCAGGCCGAACCAGGCCGGCTGTTCAACCGGTAAAAACCAGGGCCTCCACGGTCCAGTCTAGCTAAAAGACTGTCTGTGCAATCAAACAGCTCAAAACCGGTTTGACTGCCCAGTTTTCAAGGAAAATCGTCGAAAAAACCGGCTATAGAGACTTGAGGGTTGGAGCCTTTATTCCTTAGCACCGCACCATACCTGCCATTGTGATTAGGATTTAACCTTATACTATTTATACGCTATGAACCAGCGGTCCAACTGGTTCGATCAATCAAACTGTGAACCGAGGGCTTTGTCGGTTCAATGTCCGGCCCAATCCTAATAACTCTCGATAAAGGTGGTGAGCAAGAGCAGCCACATTCACCATATGACCTGTGCAAGGTTATGTAGGTAAAAATAGAAAAATAGATAAAATATGTTGATGTATTTATCAAAATAGATAATATATTGGTATATTTATAAATCTAGCATATGTATTCGGTTACCTCAAAAACCGAAAACTTGATTTCGGAACCTAAGACACCGAAAATCGATAGGCCCAACCATATTCGAAATCTGAGGTGCCAAATACGGTACTGTATCCCGTATTCGATAACTCAGTTGCTGAAAACTAGTTGTGTTCAGCATCTGAGGTGCTAAATACAGTGTACAATGTCCGTATTTAGCACCTCATTTTCCGAAAGCCACACACATGGTCTCATGTCATGTCGTGTCACGTCCTATCCCCGTGCTTTCGGTGTATGCGACCGGCGCTTTTGCCCATTTTTATAGCCCGCACGCCACTGTCCCCACTACTTTTAGCCTTTGTGATGTTGTTTTTGGCTATAAGATGAGAGCACAACAGCTTCAGAAGAGAGTTTACAAGCGACAGCGCGAGCAAAGGAGAAGCAATGCAAGGCGAGGAGAAGTAACACCGTGAGGAGAAGCAGCAGCACGAGGTGAGGAGAATCAGCCTGAGGCGAGGAGGAGCAGTAGCGTGAGTGTGTAGTAAGTACTTAGATTATGTATTTAATTAATGCATGTAGCAATAATAGTAATTAGAGTAAGTAGATTGTTTAATCAGTTCAATTACGTTTGTTTAATTATATTAATTAGATAAATTAGAGTACTTAGATTATTTGCTTAGTTTGATTAGTTATTGTAATTAGATTATCTAACTAGTGGTGGCGTACGGTGATGCCTAGTTCATGCATGCTCTCCATATGTGTAAGTAGGGTATCAGTGCAAAAACTTGGGTTGAACAGAAAGATTCGATTAAAATCACAATGCATCGAAAATTTGTTAAATTGAGATTCGTAATTAATAGTGATGTTCGTATGTTTAATTAATACTTTTATTCAATCTATTAAAATAGTGGTGTGCACTGAACAACTGCATGGCTAGAGAGGTAGTCACTGATGGTATGTGATGTGAATTATGGATGGATAGTGGTGTAAGACTGTTTAATTAATATTTTAATTCAATCTTAAATATTAATTATTACATTTAAATTTAATGTTGATGATTTCATTAGCCTTGTTAATTACTTAAGTATTTAGCATTGTTAACTATTGTACATACATCTAAGTAATTATTTTATTACATATATCTTTATTTAGCAGATATGATATGACTTTCTATATTTATTATGGAGAACGCTCCGCTGTTTTGCACAGGAGGCTCATAACAATTCAAAACTACCAGCACATAGAGAGTTCAATTGAGGTACATATTGACTTAGATGGTCTGAAATCACATGTTATGAGTCTTTTGTGTATGAACCAACAATCTTATACTGTTATCCTAGAGGGTGTGTGGCCACGGCTTGTTCCAAATAGCTCAGTCGTTGTCCATATGTTGTTCGAGATGAGAAGGAATAACGTATAGGCTTTGTACTCACGCAAGGCATTAGAGTAGAACTTTAATATAGGGGTGTACGTAAATATAGTGCCACAACTAGTGCATCGTGATGCAGTGACTACTGTAGAAGGATCAAGCTAGTAGGTGATGCATGAAGAGAATGGTGGGCATATCAGGGAGGGCAATTTCGGTAGAGAGGGAGCTAGAGTAAACCCTTCTGAGGTAGATGCAGGATGCATGGATGATGAAGACGGTGGTAGCGGGGATGAAGAAGCTGCTAACAATGATGACCTAGTGTCGGCAATCCAGTATTTTCATGGTGCTGGGCTGTTGGATTGTGCTGTCGTTGAGTATGACACCTTATCTAACTGGGATACTAGAATAGTGACATCCAAGTCAGGCAACAGTTTCATAACAGGAGGGAGGTTATCCACTTTATTAGCAATTATGTTGTAACGATAAGAAGGGACCACAAGTACGTCTGATCTAACCCTATGGAGTATGAGGTCAGGTGTATCAAGCACTCGAATTGTCCTTACTTCGTACGAGCACATAAGCCGAGATATAAGAACTATTTTATGATCAGTAGACACATCTCACATACATACAACGAAGAGACTATTAGGAATGTAAGCCACGTCATTGATGTGAGGTTCATAGCCCAACTTCTCATCATCCTTGTTGGCACGAATATTTGTTTGTCGCCAAAATCAATTATGGGGGAGCTACAAACTAGGTATGCTGATCAATTACCACACCTCAGGGCGAGCGAAGCAGAAGGCGCTGAAGATGTTGTTTAAAAGCTTCGAAGAGTCTTACAACTATGCTTTGAGGCTCTTGCAGAAGATTGCCATTATGAATCCAGGGACTCAGTAGGCCATGGCCAATGAGTCAATCAAACTAGATGATGGGTCATACAGCACCACTGACCAATACCTCATCAGGTTATTCTGGTCCTTTGGACAATGCATCGAAGCTTTCAGATATTGCAGGCCGGTTGTATGCGTGGATGCCATATTTCTGAGCGGCAAGTACCATGGTACCCTTATGACAGCGATGGTGGCGGATGCATATAATCAGATCATTCCACTCGCCTTTGCAATGGTCGAGAGTGAGAATAATGATAGCTGGTTATGGTTTCTCACCTTGACGAGGACACGTGTCGTGGGAAATAGAGAACGATTTTGCATCATTTCAAACCACAATAAGGGCCTTCTCCATGTGTTGGATGTGTTGCATAATAGTACAAACTACTCCATTGCATGGCTTGGAGAGAAGATGGTGCATGTGACACTTGGGTGCAAACCTGTACACAAGGTACCACAATAAGTCACTTGTAAAGAGATTCAAAGGGTTATGTCTTCAGAACCAACAGACGAAGTTCAACGAGATATAGAGAGAGTTAAATGAGACCACCTGCAAGATGATGGCAGAGGAACAATCACAAGAGGACCATCTCCGAACGCAAATGGTTGGGGGCCAAACTATCGTTAGCCGTTCACGTGCTACGTTTAGCCAGTGGATAACGGGGAAGCCGACGGAGCGTTAGTCCCTAATCCATGACACTCACGGTGCCAGGTTAGCACATAGAATTTTAATAATCATATTTTATCCTTTCTTATGAAAATAGGTATTCTAAAATTATTATTTCCCATGTTAGGTACACCATCATGACAACGAACATAGTGGAGGCGTTGAACAGTATCCTAAAGGGAGTACGTGGCCTCCCGTTGTGTATCATCATTGAGCTCACATTCTATAAAACAGCAGACTACTTTCGAGACTTTGGTAATACTGCTATGAAGTGCAGCATGCGGTTCGCACCTAAGATGGATGAAATAATATCCAGAAGGAGGAACAAGGCACACTTTTATCGGACGAGTATCTACGACCGGGCCGATAATGAATTCGAGGTCATGTGTCGCCGTAAGTATGCTTCAGGATATAGCACAGGGGACAAAATGCAGCAATGTCAACTTGGGCCTCACGAGGTGAAGTGCACATGCAATAAATCAAAACTACATCATATCCCATGCTCGCATGTCTTAGCACTTGCAGGGACATGAGTGGTTATGAAGGATCATAGTACGTATCACCGTACTTCACGATTGATGCATTGAGGAGCACATCGCTTTCAAAGATGCGATCCTTCTGTAGGGAACAGGTAGACTATGCTAGCCTAAAACAAAAAATTTCTACTGCATTCACCCAGGAAATTAAGCTAGTAGGAGATCATAGATCGTTACCGCTTGAGGCACAGTGTAGCGGAAGAAGGGTTGGAGTAGACCGATCCAACATCGTGCGTGTTAAACTCCTCGAGCAGCTTCTCGATCAAATTCACGACTAGCCCCGCGCAGGTCGTCACGCTCCTTGTCCTACTCCGAGCAGGTGGTCGTGCTACTCGACCAACCCCGAGTAGGTGGTCGTGCTCCTCGACCAACTCCCGTTCGACTCGCCGAGAAGATCAGCGCCGCAATAGCAGCAATTCCTCTACGGTATCCACACGTACTGGGCAGAAACGCCGAGCACCGATGTGCTAGCACCACATGCACGGCTAGGGTTTTGGGATATTGTGTGGAAGGTTACAGGTAGGGTTTCGGAGTGGCTCAACCTGGGCACACCCTATCCATGCCTCTCCTTATATAGAGCTCAATGGGCTCCCACGTTGGAAACCTTTTAGGACTCTAACTTCTCATGGATCACAATCCAATCAAAACCCATATACGAATCCAATTCACGTGTTTTTTCCCCATTAAGTGTGTGACCCTTTAGGTTCATGTACAAATGGCTACGACTCAAAAACCCTTTCCAAACCAAAATTAATAGTAGTCTCTAGTAGGACATGTTGACTCCCGAGTATACATAAAAGATCATATCGGCTGAACCTTGATATACACATGCATCAATCCCTTCGCCTCACGATACCAGTCAAGCTCAAGGCGAGATACTTGCCACCCTTGTGATAGCTCGACCATTCACTCGATCAAGTAGTGGATTCATCATGATTAACTCTTTAATCATATTGGCATAGCCATGCACACTCTCAATCCAACTACCTCAAGGGGTCCAGAGATATCTCTGTTACCAAGGAGGGGCAAATTCTATCTTGATCGCTCATACCCCACGACATGTTTCATGACAAACCCGAAAACTACCTTTATGACTACCCAGTTACAGAATAGCGTTTGGCAGCCTCAAAGTATGACACTACACATTCTGGAAATCAATGACGATCTTAGGTATAAGGATCATGCAGGTACACCATTTAAGATAACAACTAATGTCACATTATAAATAATAATCCCAGCAGTATCTCAAGGTGGGTCTATCCAACATCATGTTCTCTAACATAAATGTCCACATTATTGACCTGGTATCTCTATATCTATGATCCATGAAACGTGATCATCAATCAATACATGTGCTGGTCTTATGTATCATCACAATGATATGCGACCAGGGATTGACTAAGAATAACATCATGATATAAACAAAGAGTTTCATAAATAAGTCACATACTTACCAATCAATGTAAATGATAGTCATTCTTGGAATAACACATTATTCGGTAGTACATAAACATAGGTGTGTGATACAATCATCTCTATGATTGCCTATAGGGCATGTCACCTTCACCTTCAACATAGGAAGAAGCTACAAAGTGATCAAGGGGTCTAAGTGGATACCTTATCCCCGAGCATGACGCACGGATCTTAGCAGGCCTAGAGCCACATGACTGCAAGGTGATATGGATGAAGCTGATGATGTTGACGGCCTACGCAAGTGCAAACTTTGCAAACAACCTGGCCATGACAAGATGACATGCCCGACCCGACAGGAAACTATCAGGCCACTATCGAACTATACTGTATTAGAGTTATTGCATTTTATTTTGTTCTTTGAAGTTAATCACAGACAAGGTTTGTATTCTAAATTGTTATTTACTTGTTAGTTGTACTACATATTTTGTAATATATTGTACGGTACTGGCATAATGGGCGATGTTTATTGAATCTTAAAGCTTGTTATTCACCTATTTTTTAAACCATGAAGCTTGTAATATATTCTAAATTGTTGTTCACCTATTTATTAGACCATGAAGCTTGAAATCATTATCATGGCTCATGGTGATCTCCTAAGCTTCTTCAGTAGCGGTACGACGAGAACCATAGGAGATGGATGATTTTCACATGGCAGCAGGTACCACGTTTATATGTGCTTCTTAATTGCCACGATAATTTGCTGCTAACTCAGTACTTGCATTGGATACCTCTTGCAGTTGCTTCCATTGTGAGCCCGGAGTGTCCACACGATTAAAGTGTTAGACCCTCGATTCCCGAGCCATTCGCACGGGCAGGACTACTACCTTTCCCTCTCATGATGGCCGAAGCTCCCATGGCAGCCGGTGGCAGGACACCTCTCCCGGCGATTGAGGAGACACTGCTCACAGGTCTAGTCGATTGGTGGCATCCAGAGACGCACACGTTCTAATTTCCTTTCGGCGAGATGGCCTTAACATTGATGGATGTAGTCATGCTAACTAGGCTGCCAATTAGAGATGCCCCGTTAGTAGTTTCACGACCAACAAAGGAACAGTGGAAGGGTTATATTGAAGGCAGGTAATTATTTGTTATGCAATGTACTTCAAATATTGTAGTGCTATTCAAGCTTCATTGACTCTCTGCATCTTATAGGTTTGGTGTGCAATGTGATAAGAAGGATGTAGGCCTCTCCATGTCCTAGATTTATGGGCTGCCACAGTTTGGTCCATGCCCACCGGATGCGGATGAGGCTACAGTTATACAACACTATGAGGTACTTATATGTCCTGCTGGGAGGCATCATGTTCTGTAACACGGCAGGCGATTATGTCGTTCCCCATATTGTATGGTTAGCGAGCCAGCTCACTTCACATCCTTACGAGCCGACATCTTACAGTTGGGGATCTGCTATGCTGGCTGCCACCTACAGAAGATTGTGTGATGTAACCCAACGATCAAAGAAGAAAGGATCTGTAACAGGTTGCTTACACCTCTTACAACTATGGAGCTGGGAGTACCTCCCAGTTTGTCAGCCTTGGGTGCTCAAGAGCTACTATCCAGTCCCCATCTCTGATGGCATGAGGCCTACGATGGGGTATCGGTGGATGCATGCTAGGTTGAGATGGAGTCAGCAACAAGACCATGGTAGCTACTCCCAGGTGATCAGTGATCTAGACGTCCTCAGCGCCGATCTCGTGGAGTGAAATCCATGACGCATGGAATGAGTGGACGAAATTGTAGATGGAGGCTGCTGGGATGAGGGCCACACACCTGCCAAACGCTTACACTCCTGGGGATTGCGTGCGGCATCGTCGTCGTTGAGTAGCCAGTGCAATTTTTTGGTGCACTTGCACTTGTTCTTAATATCATAATTATTCACTTTAATGTCTTATTCATTGTATTGTTAATGTAATTACTTTTCATTTATTTAATGTTTGTCAAAAGTTATGGCACATAACTTTTCTTTTATTTATATGTATGATGGCATATACGAAACATATAATGGTGTACCGACGCTTCACCTAACATGTCTTAGGGAATGAAAAGCAATACACATCAAATACGAAATCAAATCCTCTGCCTACCACTAGACCACATCAGTATTACTCCCAGTTGTTCCTCCAACCCGCCATGCGAGGCGGGATATAGCTTCTTCTCACATTTCTGGCTCTCTATTGGCACAATTGTTCCTGCAGTTTTGATGACTACGTGAAGGTGACAGATGTATTCTTGAATGTGTGGTTCTATGCGTGGGTCAATCCAGTACTGGAACCCACAATTATCCGTCAGGGAAAAGTGATTGACGAGATAAGTAAAAGTTGTTGAGAAAATAGGAAAGAAAGTGAGTGTTATTTTTTTTACTCTGAAATGTGGACAACAGAAGGATCGGCGTCATGTGTCACCGAAATGCTTATAAACTTGTACTACATCATCATCTCCATGTCGACATGGCGGCCAAAATGAGCAAGGAAGAGCATTGTGGTTTCCGTAGAAATCTCTACCATAGACGTCTAAATAGGGATGTGGAGGTGGTGGATAGATGGGGCCATCTAGAGGATGAGGATACACCATTCTCTCAATTCAATTCGATGTCAGAAGATGTGTGAGTAAAAAATCGATTGGTGTTTATATAGAAGATTTCCTGAGGGCAGTGGACAGATGCCGCATTATTGAATAGCCGATTGGCTAGACTGTACTGGCCTATTAGGGGTAGCACTAAAAAGTCTATTCCCTACACTGCAGCATCATAAAGGTAACCCCAAGGACAAAAACACTTCGGTGCATATAGTCCACCACATAACTTGTTCATGACACATGTATTATTCATTTTAATGTCGTAGTCATCCCTATTATGTCTTATTCGTTGTATTGTTAATGTAATTATTTTTAATTTATTTAATGCTTGTCAAATAATTATGGCATATAACTTTATTTATTAGTTATTTCTTAAGCATTGTTACATATTAATTGTGATATTTAGTACTAGTTTCATGTTTCTGAAATATTTAAGGATTCCTGGTTTGGTGTAGAGGCAGAACGTTGTAGGCACGAATCAATAAATTTATAGCAAGATCTTCTAGAACAGGATTTCCATAGACACATACAATGATCGATATAGCACTTCATATCTTATTGCAGGTTGTGCATGGAGGGAAGGATAATCCCTTCAATGAGAACAACTTAATCCAAGCCGTGTCCAACTTGAATGAAAGACCCTTGTGTTCTGCGTTAACCGCTCTGCTCCAACATATAACCATCGATGACCTTAGAGCCCTATTGCATGAGCGGCGTCCAAGGTACCTCGGAGTGTGCGAACTAGCCTACCATCCTTCTGTGCTAGGTTTCTCTAGAAGCCAAAAAAAGATAGTGATGTTGCCTGACTAGTATGCATCCCACATTCAGGTTCGTTATTTCCTATTTGGTCACCCTACTTATCTTTGTTACATTGATTCGAATGCTCCTCTTTTGCTTAGGTGTTCCTGGAAGACGCAGAGTTGATCAACAAAGAAATCCCAAGCTTCTTGGCGATGTATATGATCTTCGGCAGGGGTGTAATGCTTGGTTAGCGTAGTGGACAACGACGGTCAGCAAACCTAAGGGGTACAGGGGCACCCTCTACTACTCATCTAGAAAATAATGAGGGTGATGATTTCATACCCCCAATGTCTTGACGTTCTAGTAGCAATACAGGGGAAGGTTCAAGGAACACTGCAAGAGGACGTTCACACACCGCAACCAGATGGCGTACAACCGATAAGGAAATAGGACGTACTACTACAGTGATAGCTCAAGATGATGATGACAATGATGATTTCATGCTACAATGACCCCTCCCTCGAGGCCTCCATCTCCGAAGGGCATTGATGACCCTGAAAATGATGGTGGATTTAATGGTACTCATCTTTACAACTTTCCATCACCACATCGAAGATGATAACCATCTTGCTCTAATAACATTGACTGGCACAGCTGGCATTCTTCCGCTAATTTGCGTCGCCACTTTCCTCCGCCTTCTTAAGATAACCTAGGTATTCAATATCTATGCACTATGAACTATGCAAATGTCAGGTAGGACTATTATCGTACTATGTTACGAACTATTTGTGAACTTTATGTCTAATCATGGGATATCTCCATTTTGCATGCAGTACCACACTTGCACAATGGCGATGGTATAGCAAACGTAGGCATACCAGAACTCGCCATATCTTTACTTTGTCTTGTGTTTGGGGCAGGGATAACATACGTAGTTCAGCATTGTTTTTTTATAGTTGTTCACAGCCTCAATTGGAAACACACACTGCTACAACCACACCCTACTGCCAGCACATCACCTCTGTTGTGAGTTAGGCTTCAGACATGAAGTGACCACACGACGCAGCTTTAAGCATGAAATGACAGCACCCCTACTGCCAGCACAGCATCTCTGTCGTGAATCACACTGTACACACGAAGTTACCACACAACACAGCTTTAAGCATGAAATATCTGTCGTGAGTCAATCTTTAGATAAGAAGTGACCACACGACTTAGCTTTAACTATAAAATGACAACATCTCTGTCCTGACGTAGGTTTTAGACACACCAATGCTTGTGATAGTGTCCTCTTATGACTAATGTTGTAGCACGAGAACCTTGGGGACTGGCATAGACCGGGGTTGTATTACCAGCACCTCGAGGACCAACATTAATTGCAGCTCTAGCATCAACCATGTGATTGTATGAACCGTTCAACACACAAGGATTGCTTACTTTAGGATGAATACTTAAAGCAGCCTTTGACTTTAGATTGAGATCGAAGGGATAAATGTTACTTCCACACCCACTAAAAATCTATTCTCCGAGCAAACAGGCCTCCAAAATCATGCAGTTACAAGCAACTACAACAAATTCATGGACCACATTAGTGATAAGAGGACACCAGTACAACATCTCTATCTTGAATCAGGCTTTAGACATAAAGTAACCACATGATAGATCTTTAAGCATTAAATGACAACACCTCTGTCATGAGACACCCTTTAGACACGAAGTGACAGCACGACTCAGCTTTTACTATGAAATTACAACACCTCTGTCGTGAGCTAATCTTTAGACAAGAAGTGACCACACGACTTAGATTTAACTATAAAATGACAACACCACTGTCGTGAGTTATGCAATAAACATGAACTGACTACATGACTCAGCTTTCATAGGAATCCATACCTCCATGCAGAGCCAACAATAACTCATGTTGAACTTTTTCAGAATGAAATGACCGTAGCTTTTGCAGGGAATCTCTGCCAAGCATCAGTGCTATAACTTTTCCAGATTTCACAGGGAATCCTATGCTTTAACCCCCAGCCAAGCCCATGCACTCAGTCCATGCACTAGCCCCCAGCCACCATAGATAACCCCATCCTCATCCATGGATAGACCACTTCTTCCTCAGCTCTATCAACTGCAATGTCTTCCTCAGCTCCACCAAGCCCACCCAAGAAACATTAGGGGATTTTCATCCCTCAGGGGGTCGAACCGCCGATGTGCTTCTGTGGTGACCCTTGTAGGCTTCGTGAGTCATAGGACATCTCCTACACCTATGGTCTACGCTTCTTTATATGTGCCAACTACCGGTATGACAAGCCTTGATATGGACCGTACGAGTACCCATTGGTATAGCGACATACATCACTCATGTGGCACTTTCCATATAATTTCATGTACTATCTTATTAATCTCTCATCTTCTTTTATTTGTCTAGTCTCCTCCACTTCTCTGTGACTTCATGGAATGCCTGGATATAGAGCACAGTGAGGACCAGAAGCAGTGGGTCCAAATGAGTATATGGTGGAGGAGGGAAACGTACGAACACCGGGAGTACGAGCAACAGTAGGAGAAACTACGGCTTAAACGTCAGGAGGAGGAGCGTATGAGGAAGGTAGCAGAGGAGCGCGTTGCAGCTGAAGCTCGCGAGGATTAGACGGAAAGGAAGTGGGAGAGGGTATGTCGCGCTAAGTCTTCAGACCCCGATGCTCTGAGGAAGGGTAAATATCCTATATGCACTCAGTAAAGAGCATCTATTATAACCCGGTCTATTTTCATTCCCTAAGGAATGTTAGGTTTAGCAGCGGTATGCTATTAAGTTAGTCGTTAGGTGTACCGTACATGCCAATATTTTTTTGTCATCATCTCTTTATGGTTAGTGTCTGTTCACACACCGACAAAAAACCTCATATCAAATGTAATGTTTAACAGCATGTGTAACCTCTATGTCGGGTTATATGATAATTATTCTTTACATCTATTAATGTTCCACAAATTAGAATCTGTATCCTTCCAACGTTAATTCACTACAAAATTACCCAAATAAATACATTAAATGAATAATAAAATATCAACAAAATTGCATCTAAACAAATTTACACATACTCACTCATCTAGTTCATTTATTTATTTATTCGCTCGTGCCTTGATGCAACAAAGTTATGCTACTGCATTCTATTCGGTCTCACTATCACCAGTAGGTACCGCACTCTATGCAGAGAGATGACACAAAATGACATATACACTTACTCATTCAGTTCTTTTCTTTATTTATTCACTCATGCCTGATGAAACAAAGTTGTGCTAAACCTTAGATGCTAATCACCATGCGACATGAAATGACACATGACAAACTATGGCACGACTGGCCTATATTCGTCAACTGGGATGCCAAATACAGGATGATTTTAGCATCTGATGTGCCAAATACGATGAACAGTGCTGTATTCGGTACCTCAGATATCGAAAATATAGGTGCTAAATTTGTAAATACACTGATATATTATCTATTTTGATCAAGACGTTAACGTATGTTATTTATTTGTCTATTTTTTACATAAGCTTGGGTTATGCATAACATGGAAGCAATCATATGCACTTAGTACTTCAGTTTTAGGAGCAGTTCAGTTTTCTGTGCGAAGACCAGTTGTAAAATTCTATCCTCCCTTATTTCATTGTCTATGCATAGTAAATATTTGACTTTAGTATTTTATTTCCTTTTGCTGATGTTCTTTGTTTTAATACGCAAAACTAGTTTCTTACATACTTTGGTTATGAAAACCTTATTTTTTATTGAAGGAATGTTCTCAGCTAACGAAAAATGTGAGGCCCCCTAATTTAGGTGATAAGAAGCACATTATTGTAGCTTATATCATCTTTGCACTACACACCTAATTATTCGTAGTCTTTCTCAACTGACAATCTGATCTTCACTAATTCTGTAAGGACCAACTCTGCTGGACTGGCAAGAAGCAGGCCGTTATTACATTTTTTACCTTAATGTTTTTAAATCAGTTGTTGTACATATATATTTTCTCTATGTTCAAATCAAACCATCTCTGAAGATATCGATTTTTTCCTCAATTGGTGCGTCTCTTGCAATAGCAGGCACAAGTCTGAATATATATTTGGACTTAGCGAAAGGTTCGTTAATAACAGCTGGATTGAGGAATTTAAATATTAATTTACTGAAGGAATCCTTTTATTTTAAGCAACAGCTGAATTCCGTGAGAGAATATTGTCATCTTCTGACTGATGGAACTTAGTTACATAATTGTTCATAAGTGTCCAGATGACAGTAATAGGCACATGTTGCAGTTCATACCTCAGTGTACATCAGCCATTTTATTTGTTTACTGTAATTGAAGTATATAAGTTGTTGTTCCATTGGTATATTTTCTGCAGCATTTCTAACACTATCTATTTACTTTAACTGGACCTACCTTTTGTGTTTAGTGAAGGATCAAGATGCCTAAGAGAGGGGTGAATTAGGTTTTAAAACTTTTTCTAAGTCTAAAAACTAAGAGCAGCAAATTAAAACAACATTAACCTAAATGTGCTCTAGTTCTTAGTGTGGCTATTGAACGTATACAGTTTTGCATCCTAGTTCAAATCCTATTCTTAGCATGGCAATTCTAAGAATGTCAATTGCGGAATGTAAACATACTAGAATTGAAATGCTAGAAATAAATATGGAATGTAAAGAGAGGGACTAAGAGAAGCTCATTTTTTCTCGAGGTATTGTAGAGTCGGCGCTCTCCACTAGTTCTTGTTGGAGCACCCGTGCAAGAGTGTAGCTTCCTTTTGGTCTCACGCAAGGGACCAAACGTTCTCTGGTGGTAGTACTTCTCCACTTTAGATCGGTGAACTCTCAACCAGTACATCTTTATCTTAGGACTTCAACAATCACTCTGCCATAAAAAGCTCACTAAGATCAACCGGCACTAAGTTGTCTAGGTGACATCAATTATCAAGAGTAACAAGCTAAGAACTTCATTGACGTAATCTAAGCCAAAGAGATGAATTGATGCATACTAGCTACTCTACTAGCACTAATGATGTCTTTAATCTTGCAATTAAGGAGCTTAGAAATCACTATAGTTAATGACTTTAGCTTCTTGGAATTGGTCTAGACTTGCGGATTACTTGGTTTGCACCGCATATTCGACAACCGTCCATGCTTTAATTTATGTTATGAAACCTTTTCATTTTATTATTTCAGAACACCAATAACCGTCCATGTTTACTTGCAAGGCCAAGAGGGTTACTATCAAGAAAGTTCATGATGCCAAAATAGCATCATCATATTAATATGCTTTCAATGAAAAAATACTTCAATTAACTCTCTCCAACATGTGTAATATTAAAATTGTATAAAACTAGATATTCGTGTTTTATACTTAAGCATTGTATATTTCATTATTTTATCATATTTGTCATAGGTTTTATATATTTTTATACAGAATAAAGGTGCTATGGAACTCAAACCACCATGAAAATGAAAGGAGTCAGGTTCTTGCGAAATCGGAGGTGTTACAGGTACTAAAATGCTACCTGAACTTACTTCATTTATTTAGCATCTTAATGACCTCAAATAAAAAAGTCACAGCATGAAAGTTTTAGATCTCGTCCACACTAACAATTTTCATATAATGAATGTCTCCATCCTATTTTGTATGAATTTTTAAAGATGAGCTACGCAGTGGAGAAAAAACCAGTGTGTTTTGAGGGTTCGGTACAAGCGTAGTACACGACAGTCCTGTACTCGTACCAGCCCATACAAGATCTTAGAAAGCCTGTATCTTCGCCGTTTCAAAGCTGATTCGTATGTGACTTATTTTGGGAGTTTCCTTGTGACTTAAGAAACATATTTGGAGGGAAGAAATCACCCATCAACCATGGGATTGGAAGGACATCTCATCAGAGAGATATGATGGCTCTCACATGTCTATACAAGGGTTTCCAACTCTAGGTGCACCCCACACACACGAAAGGAATACTCCGGCTGAAAATATGCTATGACAATCATGTCCTCTTGCTGGTTATCAAAATTCAATCTATTTATTTTTGTTGATTAGCCTTTTCATCGGGCATTGTGAACTCAATAGTCAATACTTGTGATATCAACTCAAATATACTATCTCATGAATAATAAGGACATGTTAGAATTAAATGAGTAGGGACATATATGGTCTCATATATGTACATATGTATTAAGCTTAAAGCCTTACTATGCCTGTCATCACAATTTTTCTTTAAAAGACACTTCAGATTAGACGATAGTTAACACAAAAATAATCATTGCCATTTGCATGAGTCATGACCAATGAGAAAACAAATATCCATCCGTGATCATAATCCACTCTAGAGCTGGCATGCATGCATTGTCAGCCAATTCAAAAATTATATTGGATTTTCTCTTGGTGTAATTGACATGATGACAAATTTTAGCTGCCTAGCTTGCACGTTAACGCCCGATTTGTCTTGTTTTCGTGCAGGATATATTGAGCAGAGTACTAGAACATCTGAATTATTGCTGCAAATATTCTGCTACACAGAATGCATGATGCACAGTGATATGTCAACTAGAGCTATTATCATTTCACGAGTGCTCTGAGTCTTTCTCAATTTTCCCACTATATAACGAGGAATATGGGTTATTAGAAGCATAGGGCAAAGGTAATCGTCTAACGACGAACACGCCAGTTTTGCTTGGTTGTAACCAGTGGCAGACGCAGATGAGTCAGGTAAGGAGGTTATACATATCTTTCTCCCTCTTCTTCTTTCATTTTCTCTTCTTTTTCTTCTCACTCTCTCGTTTCTTTTTCTCTCCCTCATCCATGGTAAAAAAAAAAAGTGGCCTTGGGCTTACCTAACCTCGTAGACGGCCCACAAAGTGAAAACCACGAGGCCCCCAAGCGTTGCGTTGCCGTGCGTGGTCTCGCCGCCTCCGCGCACGTCCGCTCGCTTCCTGACTTGGTCCGGAAGCCTTCCACGCCTGCCCCCTCCCCGTTTCCATGGCGTCCAGGGATCTCCGGCGCCTGCTCAACGGCGCCGCCCTCGTGGCCCGCGAGGCCACGCGGGGCACCTCCTTGCGCGACGTCCTCCGGTTCGCGCTCCTCGCCGCCACCGACCTCGCCGGCCTCACCAGGGGCACCCCGCGCCGCCCGCAGCCCCCTCCCGGCGCTGGACCCCTCCCCGCCGCCGACTCCTCCCGCCCTTCCTCCGTCGTCTACTTCTCCCACGACGACGCCTCCGCCGCTGCCCGGCCACAATATCTCCCATTGGAGCAGCGGTCGCAGCCCCCGCCGGCGCAAGAATCCCCCAGCCACCCCGCGCGGACGCAGGAGATCAACAGCACAGTTACAACCGCCGCAGTTGCTGCTGAACCTGACGCCGGTGTGGCGGCCAGGTCCGAACCCGTGGAGGGTCGTCCTGAGCCATCGCCTTCGCCCTCACCGGCGCCGGTGGAGAAGAGACGGCGACCGCGGGAGCGGAGGGTGCCCTCCACGCCCTTCACAAGAGCCCTCGGGTTAGTTTATCATGCATTCATGCTATGCATCCATCTTTTAATCTGCGAGTATGCATCCACCTGAATTTGAAGAGACGCTGAGTGAATTGTGTTGTTTTCCCGATTATATGCCGGAAAAATTAAGGTTTGCAGGTCTGGGCGCTGGGCTCGCGTGGGGCACTCTTCAGGAGTCGGCCCGCCGGGTGATGTATGGCACGCCGGTGGATACAGAGGGCAAGCGGTCAGCGCTCTCACCGTTCTTGTCCGACCAGAACGCTGAGCGTGTTGCCCTCGCGCTGTGCAGGATGAGGGGAGCAGCGCTTAAGGTTGGGCAGATGCTGAGCATCCAGGACGAATCCCTAGTGCCCCCACCGGTAGTATCTCGAATCCGATGCTGGAACCTCCTTAAGCTATTTTGTTATGTGCTTTATTTAACATCTTCTTGTGACATGCCATTCAAATAATGTAGGTGTTGGCAGCCCTTGATATTGTTCGACAAGGTGCTGATGTTATGCCAAGGAAGCAGCTAACTTCAGTCCTCAATGCGGAGCTAGGCCCCGACTGGTCCTCCAAATTGAGGAGTTTTGACTATGAACCACTTGCTGCAGCGAGCATTGGACAGGTTGGTCTAGCAGAGGAAGCTCTCATATATTTCAATAAATAAATAACAAATTCAAGATTTGAGCATTCGCCTTAACACTAACTTCAACTAAATATCTTGTTGGGTGCTGCTCTTGCCATCAAGACCATCTTTTGCTTATCTGTTTGCTCTTTTTGTCCCCTTTCGATTAGGTCCATCGGGCAGTTTTGAAGGATGGATCAGATGTTGTCATGAAAATACAATACCCAGGGGTTGCAGATAGTATAGAAAGTGATATTGAGAATGTTAGGTTACTCCTAACTTACACAAATCTTATCCCTAAAGGCCTTTTTCTTGATAGAGCTATGAAGGTAAATATCTTTTTTTTCCCATTAATTTAGACTGCAATATAGATTGATCACTCTGTTTTCTTTTCATCGTGCCTCTTCATGCAGTTTAGATGCATAATTGTGATCGCTTTATCATTTTTTTTTGGTCGAAATGATATTTATTGTTCAAATTTCGTGGTTAAGTTTGTGTCATGTGAACTAATGCATATAGGACTATGTTATGCTCTTTGTTGTATGAGAAATAATGAACAAATGCTAATCTTTACTTAATTTGCAGATAACATTAAAATCTGGAGGCGGTTTATAGAATTTCTAACTCCTAAGAGCTGCATCCAGCAAATTGTTGTTCTTTACAATCTGTGTTCGCACATTTCATGATCTTATGACTCAATTACACATACTGATCACAAATTGATATTTTGTATATCATAACTTCGAATAGAATCAAATGCACTTGCAACGTTGATGGAAATTTGTAACATGCAGAACATAAGTTCTTTGATTTTCCTGTTATACAGGTGGCAAAGCTGGAGCTAGCAAGGGAATGTGATTATGTGTTAGAAGCAAATAACCAGAAGCGTTACAAAGAATTGCTAGCTGATACTGATGGCTTTTATGTTCCTAAGGTCATTGATGAATTGTCAAGTAAGAAAGTGCTGACATCGGAATTTGTTCCAGGTATTTCTATTTTTTCTTTTTTATGCAAATCTATTTTTTGGCTGTGGTCTGTGTAGTTCTTGTTTAGCAGTTATCAACGATGACAACTTTTTTGATAAATGCCCAATTTTGTTTCCATGCAATCACAGAAGTTGGCATGTGATTCCATTTTACCTTTTTGACATATACATTTTGAACTTTCATACTTATGTAGATGTTAAGCTTGACATTTAGTTGTCAGACTGATTATTGAAAGTTATCTCTAAATACTGATATACTGCACTAACAGCACAAAAGTAGCTGGGGGTAAATGTTTGTTATGGCATTATAAAGCCTGACTTCTTTGTTCCACATGGACTCAAAGATAGTTCCTAATACATAATGCTTTCAACTACACCATTTTGATTTTTGAATAAGAGGAATGTGATCTTTATTCATTATTTTGTCCTTATAAAGCTGTATTAGCTTTTTACGATGATAGAAATGGAAATACTATATTAAGCTGTGGCAAGAAGCTTAGTAACCATTGAAGAGTAAAACTGCCTTGATGTAGATCATTATTATCTGAATTTAACTTTGAGAACTCAACTTACTTACTACTGTAGTTGCAAGTTTTCATTTGTTTTGCCTGAATATATCAACAACTATACTTTAGTAGCGCGTTGAGTCTTTATGTTCACTGGATTTGTAAGAAATATATATAAACGAAATAATCCCAGATATATTATTCTGATACTAGCATAAATTATGTTAGTATATCTGATGCATTCAACTTTACCTTTTTTCATGACTTGGAGAACCTATATTATTTTCAGTGCTTACCGCCACATCTGCTTGTTTTATTCTGCACAGGAGTTTCTATTGATAAGGTGGCATTGTTAAGCCAGGAAACCCGCAATTATGTCGGCTGTAAACTGCTTGAGCTTACAATAAAGGAGTTGTTTGTCTTCCGATTTATGCAGGCATGTGTTGCTTCTCATACCGTTTGCTAAATTCCTAAATAGTAAATAAGAAGTTTGCTAGAGCTTGCTGGCTGTATAATCTGCATCCATGCTCAAATTCCATCAAGTGATGATTTGTGGTGCACATGGTGAATGTTGAAAAACCGCTCTAATGTAAACTATTCTTTTTTTTTTTGTTTTGGATATTAAACCATATCTTTTATCACTCTTTTGGTGCAGACTGATCCAAATTGGAGTAATTTCCTTTACGATGACGCTACGAAGCAATTCAATCTGATTGATTTTGGTGCAGCCCGAGATTTCCCAAGAATATTTGTAGATGATTACCTACTTATGGTAAGTTATGAGAATCAACGCCTACTCTCATTACAGAGTCCATATTTACTTTTTCTGAAGATGTTTTGTTGTCTGATGTCTGAACTGTTGTACTGCCAAACAGGTAGTTGCATGTGCAAATAGGAATCGTGAGGGTGTTTTAGAAATGTCCCGCAGACTTGGATTCCTTACAGGTGAGGAATCAGAAGTCATGCTGGATGCACACGTCCAAGCGGCTTTCATTGTCGGTGTACCATTCTCGAGACCAGGTGGTCATGATTTTCGTGCGAACAATATCACACATAGTGTTTCCAACCTTGGAGCGACCATGTTGAAGCACAGACTGACCCCACCACCAGATGAAGTTTACAGCCTCCATAGAAAGCTTTCAGGTGCATTCCTGGCTTGCATCAAGATTGGGGCAGTTGTCCCTTGCAGAGAAATTCTGTTCCAGGTTTATGAGCAATACAATTTCAGCGACGATCGTTCAGAAGTTTTGTCTAGTGCTGGATAGCCACACGGAAGCAGTACTCCATTTACCATTCCTTCGGGGAATACTCGAATAGTTACAGGTCGGCTGCAGCTCATTTTTCCAAGAGCTTGGCAATCGCTGTTCGTTCAAATTTTGTCCCAAAAAAAGATTCGAGAACTTGTATTCTTGGGTTGGAAGGTGACGGGATTTTGTTTGGATGAGCTTATGCAGGAGATTGTACAATGTGCTCAGATATGCTTGAGCCTTTCACCGGAAAGTGATGGGGTTCTTTGTAGTTTATATCTTAGTGGAAGGAATAGGGAAATCAGAACAATGATTCTGTTTGTTAGCTCACCACTGATAAACCTTGGTAAGCATGTTTCACAAGATTATTGTTGTAACTTGTACCTTCGTTTTTCTAATAGTTGAGGCATGAGGATTTTGCCTGATGTGTAATAATACTGAGCAATCGAACATACGCAGAGCTGATGCGGGTCTGCCTTGAAAGCTGTCTCACAATACGAAACTGTATAGTTTATGTTCTGTAAACCTTTTCGTTCATGGGGTATCCCTTAATTTTTGTTAAATAATAAATCGTATGGATCTGGCCACGAGTTGTGGCTGTAGTTTAGTAGTGAGAATTCTACGTTGGGACCATGGAGACCTGGGCACGAATCCCACGAGCAACAAATCCTCTATATTTTGGTTTTCTTCTTTTTTTTAAAGGAAATACCAATCAACTTGGACCTTTTTTATGGTCTCCTAGCGTGGCCATTGAAGCTTCGTCAACTTTCGCATTTTGTTACTTGCAAAGTTAACTTATTTCTTTTTGGAGATTACTGGATTAGCTTGACACTCGTGTTTGTGTAATTCTGGTTTTCAACTGATGGTTCCGAAATGTGACATCACAAACTTTGTAACTAATTAAAATGAGAAGACGTGTTAATGAGAGGTTGAAATGAATAGGGAAGAAATAATATTTTCTCTCTTAATCTTTTTTTTTTTTTGCATGGATTTTCTCTCTTAATCGAGGTCACTAGGTTCAAAGTTTTCCCTCTCTGTGTTCTCTATTTAAAATATGTAAGTAAAAGATCTCTAGATATCTTCTCGAATTTAAGCAGTGGCAACCTCTAACCGTCGAGCTGTGATGTGATAGCGAATCAAATCGGGAATGAAGACGTATTTATGGCTTTAATTTTGCTGGTGAAGTGGCGAGTGAGATGTCGGAATCGATGGTTGCGCACGCAGGCGCAGCCGTATATATACCACGACTGATACGATGGAACCTGTACCCTCGCGCGGGGTCTGAGAAGGAAATTTTATGAAACTCTTATTTAAAGGTTTTTATTAGATTTTAATTTATATGGTTTTTTCTTAATTTAATGGTTATCACGTATAACTGAGAGTAAGGAGAGGGACACGTGATATGTATAAATATTATTTTTTTATGAGATCGGGTCTTATAAAATTTTCTTCCGTATGACTTGCTTGGCATTTTTTTCCTTCCATAAACTCCTATTAATTCACCAGCCGTTTTTTTTTTCTCTTTTAAATCGAATCGTCGATTTGGGCATGCATGCGTGTATACAGCGATATTAAGCATGATGTCCCAATTAATTCCTTGTTTAATCCCTTGCCTAGCACTGCTACGATCTGTACTGTCGCTAGGTGTGTCATCCCCTTGCTACGCGCTCGTTAAATATATAGAGGCGCTACCTGGTTTGAGCTCAGTGTGTTTTTTCATCATGCCTAATCGCAGCTGCTCAGCCAGTTGATCCGGTGGCTGGCGCGCGGCAGCTGATACGATCGGAGATGAGGCCCAGGATCACCAAGCCTTGGTCGCCGACGTTTCTTGTTCTCGTCGTCCTCGTGGGGAGCTGCTGCTGCGTGGAGACCTCGCCGGAGGCGGACGAGCAGATCAGCAAGGGCGGCGGCGGTAGGAGGCGGCGGGCATCGGCGGCGCCTGCGATGGTGCTCATCACCATCCTCAAGTCCGCCGTCGACGTGGGAGCCGGTGTGCATGCATGCTTCTTCTTCTTCTTCTTCCTCCTTGTTATCTTTTTCTCGGTTAAATTTCTCATACCCGATCCAACACAATTATGTTCTTTTTCTCGATTTCTCATACAGAGCACCACAATGCATATATGCTCGAACGAGCTAGAGTTGATTTTTTTCTTCACATCGATAGATGTCGATGTCGACCTAACTAACGGGGTTGTCATCTTGCGCGCAAGGTCGCTCGCCGCCGTGGACGATACGGCCGGATACGCATGCCCGCGCATGTGGTTCCAAAAGCGTCGCGTTGCACCATCACTAGCTCGTCATTTGGTCGTTTGCTTTCAGGGTGTTTTTTTTTTCACGGGTAAATAAATTTTACCAAAGCTCGTCAGTAAATATTATTTATCAGATATATCAGACAAAACTCAATAATTTAAAAGAAAATTCTAGCAAAATTTAAATAAAATACCGGTAAACATGGTAATTTTTTTATCGTATTTTTTAATCTTCTGATCGGTGGGATCCATAAGGTATTGCCCGTTCATCGGGTGAGATCTTGATCTCGCCCGATGAACGAGCGACGGTAATCTATTTTTACAATTTATTAAAATTGCCGTGTAATTTTGTAAATATTGAAAAATTAAAATACATAAATAAAAAAATTCAGCGGGCGAGGCTTAGGCTTTATTCGCTAAAGCCCGCCATGGATCTCTATTGGGGCAGTGCGGCCATGCAAGGTCGGATCTGGACCCAGTAGCGGGGTGGGCCCTGATGGCGTAAGGAGGCTGAGAAGAGAGACGGAGAGGGCTTACCATAGGCCATCGTGGGCCTGGCAGCAAGAGTCTGGCGGCTCGGACCGAGGGGCAGGGCTGCATGAGGCCTTCTTGCCTCACCGACATGGAGAGAGAGGGATACCAGAGGAGAGAGAAGGCTGGAAGAGGAGGGAGTAACAAGGAGCATGAATCTTAGTGCACCATCTAGAGGGGGTGATAGTGATGGAGATTTGTTCCACTCTACCCAATACCCTACTTGACGGCTCAGGCAAATTTAGGGCAGAAATAATCGCCCCCTATCCAGAAAGTCAATAATAGCCCTACCCTGTATGTTGGCAATAAATTGCGTATAACGATCCCAATCCTGTATGTTGGCGATGACACATGGATACACATCATCGTTCATAATTGATATGAAGCATTGCACGTACACGAAGGTTTACTCTGTTAGACTCCCTTCGGAATGTACGAAGAGAGGAGGAATTATGAGGATTCAATTTATATATGAAATATATTTCTATGAAGGCCTTAATTTGTAACATCGAATTGCCACCCAAAATTCATTTGAAATTCCTATGAAATCGGTTATTCCATAGGATTTTGGAGGGAAACAAATAAGAGGTCGTTCAACCTCCTCTCCATCGTGTGTTCCTTGTATTATATCGCATCCAAACGGTTCTCGATCGAAAGCTTCCGACATTTTGAATTTGTGCAATATTCCAAGTGCCAGCGCACTTTAATTCTTTGTTTTTCCTATCCGTGAGAATCTCGTGTTCCAAAGAGACCATGATTCTTTCTGTAACGGTACCGACTACTACTGTATATGTTGATGCAGTGTGCATGGATGGAACACCGCCTGCTTACCACTTGGATCCTGGCTCCGGAGCAGGGAACAGCAGCTGGATTGTAAACCTTGAGGTCAGTTTGTTAATTCTACTTGCATTTTAATCTGTGATATTTTATGATCGATCGAACACAAATGTACTAGTAGTTAAATGCAGCCCGTGTTGTACTGTTGTGTGCTGATAATGATCATGGACGCATGCATGCAGGGAGGCGGGTGGTGCAACAACGTGAGGGCGTGCCAGTTTCGCAAGGGCAGCCGCCGCGGCTCGTCGGAGCTCATGGAGAAGGAGATCCCCTTCACCGGCATCATGAGCAACAGCCCCGCTGATAATCCGGGTCCGTCCGTCGATGCACCACCTACCATCATCTCCGTCCATTCATTCCAAGTCTGTTACTCTCATCCTGATAAATACATGCATGTATGTATGCAGATTTCTACAACTGGAACCGGGTGAAGATTCGTTACTGCGACGGCGCATCCTTCGCCGGCGACGGCTTCGACAAGGCATCTTCAATTCCTATAGATTTGTCTTACAATGGCACGCTATATCTGTCTTAATTCTTGTTCGTAGTTTCATTGAGCAGACACATTCTTATATGCAGGCCATGAAATTAAACATCGATTAGTAGCTAATTGATTTGCTAGAGTTTATTGTAGGACAATGGGTTTTACTTCCGTGGTCAGCGCATCTGGGACGCCGCCATCCGGCACCTCCTCTCCATTGGGATGGCCTCTGCGGATCAGGTGTTTCTCACCGGCTGCTCCGCCGGCGGCCTGGCGGCGATACTGCACTGCGACGAGTTCCGCGCCTTCTTCCCGCCCTCCAGAGCCGCCGCCGGCCGGACCACCACCGTCAAGTGCCTCGCCGACGCTGGCCTCTTCCTCGACGCGTACGTACATGCAACTTTATGCATGATTGTTCTTAATTTTTTCTTGGAAGTGCTCATTGATCATCGACAGATCACACGGAGCACTGTATGACTGTCTGGTTTTTCATTCATTCAGCGTGGACGTCTCAGGGGGCAGAAGCTTGAGATCCTACTACTCGGACATCGTGGCCATGCAGGGCCTAGCTCCCAACCTGCCGCCGGCTTGCACCGCCCGTCTGGACGCCACCTCGGTGCGTTGCTAGCTAACTAATACTACTATACGTGCACGTAATTACAAAGCTAGGGAAGCATGCGTGTGTTTGGTTGGGTGAATAGGATCAATGCATTATGAGATGGATACAGATTCCTACAATATATTCTACCTGCCAAACTAAACACACTATTCATCTCATTCCATACAAGTTGATCACATTCCATACCTTCAACCCTGCACATCTATCTAACTAAACGCATCCCTAAGTCTAAGAAAGCATGTCACAGAGAAATGAAGCATGCACGGCCTTCTTAAATGACTTGCTACAACCACACACCTCCGATGGACAATGATTTGAAAGAAACGATTCTTGGAAAATTGTCTTGTGTTTTTATTTCTTCTTTACTTCGTTCCCATGTACCCTGTAACTATCATCAGTTTGATGCCTTCAATATAATGTTCCTCTGAAAAAAAAGGGTTGCATTATATATGTATATTACTAGCCCAATGCCTCTACCCCGTGTGATTTATATATGCTGTTAACTGATAAATAAATGGACAAACATTTCGAAACAAAAGAACTTGAATCAAACACAGTACTGCTGCTGATTGGTTGGTTTAAGGTCTGAAAAACTCTACCTCTCTCATGTGGATGCAGTGCTTCTTCCCTCAAAATGTAATCGACGGCGTAAAGACGCCGATCTTTCTGCTAAATGCAGCATACGACACCTGGCAGGTAAGAAAATATTTAGTGTTTGCATGCATGGATGATGAATGCTGTTGCCAGCTCCTAACTGAATCTAAGAGTCACATTAATTGTGTCGCAAATGCATATATAATCGATCAGATTCAGGAAAGTCTAGCGTCAAATGGAGCAGATCCCAGCGGCGCCTGGCGAGCCTGCAAATTCAACCGCTCTGTCTGCAGTGCATCCCAGATGAAATTCCTGCAAGGTTAAGATGACAATCCATATATTATATGCACTACTCATCTTTATAGTTGATCCTAAAATTATCGGAGGTTCTTGAAATCAAGCAACGATCTGAAGTTCTGAAACTCGATCAAGTGTAGATTTCAGAGACCAGATGGTGGCATCGGTGAAAAGCTTCTCCGGTTCCAGGAGCAACGGGCTGTTCATGAACTCGTGCTTTGCTCACTGCCAGTCAGAGCTGCTGGCCACCTGGAACAATGCACCAGGCGGCTCCCCTGCCATTCAAAACAAGGTAACGTACGTGTATGGAATGAAATGGATAGAGATGTACACGAAAAAGACAAATAAGTACCATTTCAGTGATGAATTCACAGGGGATTAATTTGTGCACGTTGGTGCTGTTGCTTTTGAGCAGGGGATCGCGAAATCAGTCGGCGACTGGTACTTCGACAGAGCTGAAGTGAAGGCAATCGACTGCCCCTACCCCTGCGACACGACATGCCGCCACACCATATGAGAAGAAAGTCCTGCTGCTCATGCAGTTAATTTTGATTTTGTAGGGAGTGCATATTGTACATCATATTGATTCGCTCAAGTATATCTATTATCTAATAAAAGGGAATGATCAAACCTCCACGGTCGCTAAAGAATATCACACTTATCTACTTTACCCCCTGCATGTTCAACACTCGATCAAAATTCACACCCTAGACCAGTTTTGGTTTGTTGTGTAGGACCGAGAGCAGGGACTAGAGAGAGCTAAATAGGTGCCTCAATAATTTCTTTTAAAACTGATGATCTTCTCCTATTTTCACTTAACGTATCTCAAAATCGAATCTCAACAAAACTTAAAAGGAACACGGCGAAAACTCAAGGCTAAAAACACTGTTTATACGGAAGTTCCGAGTGTAATCTTGAAGTTCCAGGTATCCGGAAGCTTTGGATGAACTCCAACTTGGGGTTCTCTATCATGGTTTGAAACTTCAATCCGGAAGTTCCGGAATGGTCCAGAAGTTCTGACTGGAACAGACCAACAGCTTGAAAATTCAAAATCCAAACTTGGAATCCAACCAATCATAGGTCTCAAGGATGAAATTGAACACTAGGTTCCATTGCAAACCATTCTAAGAGATATCCCCATACAAAGATTGGAACTTGAGAAACGAAACTCGAAGATCCAAGAGAAGAACACCGGATGAAAAAATTCTCTAAGTTGATAATCTATAGGTAAGGGAATTCAAGACTCAATTGTATACATTAATACGTGAATTTTATACGTCTAGCAACGATAAAAATGACTCTAATTAGATAGAAAATTTTAGCTTAACAACGAAAACGAAAATCACAACCGAGAATCGAAAAACTTGCAAACTTGCAAGAGAACCAATAGAGAAAAATTAGAAGAGGGTGAATTCAAGTACAAGAGTAAATATAAATTTTATTGTTTGCACAGATTAGCCCTATTTTAGCCAGATTACAGAGATTTTTTTTACAAAGCTCTTAGCTAATACATAGGCTAAGCATTCATCTTCCTCTCTTCTAAAACCCTAGCACAAAACTCACATATAGATGGCTCAAGAAGCTCGAGTGGCTGGTTCAAGCCTCCCACATAGCCCTACCCTCTATTTATAGGCCTTTAGAGCTTTCTTGGATGCTAAATTTTCTTGTTTTCAAAATACCCTTCTCTCGTAGTACACTCCTACCTAACATTGAGGGCATTTTAGTCAATTTTTCCCTCCATTCATCGGACGCCCGTGACGTTTTCATGACTTAGCTTTGCCTCGACATAAGCTTTGTGATGATGCCACATGCACTTCCATCATTCCCACTGTTTTGAGGTCAAACCGTGAAACCCCTCGCACGCTTCTCAAAGCGTGACTTACTGCCACTTGCTTGACCTCAAGCAAGCATCCTGATGTCGACACGTGTACTCCGTCTTGCGATCTTGACTACCAGCAAGTCTCTCCCGCTCCTAACCCCTCGGACCGCCTTGTCACTTGCACCAACATCCCTTTCGCTTGACTTTATCAACACGCCGTATCCATACATCTTTCATACTTTGTTTGACCTCCACGTGTACAGCTAGGATCACCCTCCGCCCGCCCTCCTCGATCGCCCGGTACCAAGCGCCCCGCTTGGCCCTGATTATCCCGTCGTCGGCCGTAAAGTTGCATCTATTACCTACACATCATGAGACAAGCAAATACATTTTTTAAACTCCACCTACAATTAGTCCAAATCAAAATCATCAGTTGAAAGCATATCTCCAAAATCATTTGTGAACACCAAAAGATCCAACAAGTAGAAGGGATTCGATGGTGAAAAGTTCCGGATTAACTTACGGATGACCCTTCTCTGTTCAAGACATCATGACAGCCCGAAAGTTCCGGATTAACTTCAAGACAGGGGCTCTTGGTTTTGATTTTCTTGCCAATCCAGAAGTTCCAGTTTTGGGTCGAAAGTTCCAAGTTCGGCTGCCAAAATTGAACACCGGACGCTCCGGCAAGACAAAAACTCTAAACACTGGAGGTTCAACCAGATGTTTCGGGTTCAGACCAGAAGTTCTGGGTTCACCAGAATCAGCACATCAAAGCTCATGCAAAAACAGAGATCATCAAACAAAATCAATACCAATATCAATAACTCATCACAAATAAACCAAGTCATACTTCAACTTGGTTTCTCAATCACCCCCTTGATGAGTGCATTGACAACTTCCAAAGAATAAAGAAATTGGTTTGAAGAAATTCAATAAGAGAAGCTCATCCAAATGACCAAAAACTCGAGAAAGAGAAAAAATATGTCACTTGGTATAAGGAAGATAACAAAAATCTTAAGAGAGGAAGTGACAGGACAAATGCCTCAAAAACCCAATAAAAACACACATGCTCCCCCTTAATGAATGCACATTTTTCACATATTTTCTCCTCCTTTCATCATGCAAGATTCTTCTTGGTGGCTTAGTGCATATTTTAAGAACAAAACACCATGCAAAGCATGAACATGCAATCCTAATGAGCGTTCACAAGTATATCACAAAGCATTTGCAAATGCTAGAAACGTAAAAAGGCTATGGAAAGTAGAATGTGGATCTCACAAGTGCACAAAGGCTCAAAAAAATAAAATGTCACAAGGACATGAAGCTATACAAACTAAACTAAAGAATTATTGACACATTTAAGTTCACATAGCCGAATCATATTAAAAGTGACCACCACATAAGCATCCACTTGTACTGAAGCAATAAAAAATTAAGAGCTAGCTAACTTCAACATCAAACTAGGTAAACAAGCATTCATGATAGTAGCCTTTGTAAACGGTCACATATGAAACTAAGACTTTGTTAGATCAAGTGATTTAAAAAAACTGATCATTTAAGCACATTTCTTTGTATTTCATTTGAACCTCAATTAGACTTTTAGCAACCGTGGGTTCACTTCTTTGGAAAACCACATGAAGCATCAAGCCACCATATTGGACCATATTTTAGCACTACAAACTTGATTGCTCAAAATTATTCAATTTGCACAATTTATTAAGTTTCTCACAGGATCAAGTCAAGTAGTGCCTTTGCGACACAAGGAACACATGTTCCTCCAAGATTCTATCATGAGCTAAATATTTAACAAAGACAAAAAAACATAGTGCAATATTCCTAAATCCACTACCATGAACCAAGAGGCCTAGAACAAAATATCAATCAAACTAACCTTAACACAAGCATTGACTAAGCCAAAGCAATTATAAACATGGTGATCGAGAATGTAGTATTTCATAGTCTACATGATTTATAAAATTGCCAAATTTTATCTTTAGAAAAGCTAGCTTACTTGAAATATTTCATATCAAAGTATCAAGAGAAGTCTAAGATTAAAAGCTTGCTCCGCACAACTACTCAACTTAGTCCAAATTCAAGTCTAGTAACAGAAAATGCTAAAGACATACAAGTCAAAGCTCAACTACTATAATTATCTTACATGATGCTATGCAATGCAAATGCAACAAAAGAAATATAGAGTATGTATAATGACAACACCCCCTCACACAATGCCATAGGGATGGCACACTCCAAGCTCTCCCCTGAAATAAGCAATTCTTGTTGCATTTAGAGGCTTAGTAAAGATATCGGCAAGCTAGTGTTGGGTATATATGTATCTCAAGTCAATATCACCCTTCTCATTGTGGTCTCGCAAGAAATGGAATCTCATATCTATGTGTTTGCTTCTCGCAAGAAATGGAATCTCATTTAGAGGCTTAGCTGATGGCACTGGTGTTGTCACACAAAAGTGGCGCACTCTTGAAGTCTAACCCAAAATTCCTCAAGGTAGCAACCATTCACAAGATCTAAGAACAATAGCTAGCGACAACAACATATTTAGCTTCAGTAGTTGACTACGCAACACTAGACTGTTTGCGAGAAGACCAACATACAAGAAAAATACCTAAGAAATGACAAGTACAGGAGGTACTCTTCCTGTCAATTCTATAACCATTAAAATCAGCATCCGAAAAAAATCAAAGGGAAAGCGAAGAAGATGCAGAAAACCAAAGACAATACTCAAAGGTGTGTTTGAGATACCTCAATATGAGCTTCATCGCTTGGCAGTAAGATGTCCTTAGTCATGCTTGGAAGTGGGCACACAAGCAGACGGCAAAGTGGATGTTAGATCTTATCACCATCAGGTATAGGAGGGAGCCAATCATGCTCCTGTACTCATGCTGGTCTACCTCCTCGTTATCTTCATCCGGATCAAGCACGGTCGAGGTAGCCATCGGTATCGCCAGGGGTTTCACATCACTCATGTTGAACTTCTTCACCAAGTCTTTGGTGTACTAAGTCTGGTGGATGAATGTATCTTACTTGCATTGCTTGATTTGTAGTCCAAGGAAAAAGTTGAGCTCACCTATCATTGACATCTCAAACTCTATGCTCATACTTTATGCAAACTTTGCCACAAGAGCATGAGAATAGCCACCAAAAATGATATCATCCACATATATCTAAACAAGTAGCAAATCATTGCCATGCCTGAAGGTGAACAAATTTTTATCTACCGATGCCATCTCATACTCATGCTCTAACAAGAATGACTTAAGCCTATCATGTCAAGCCCTAGGCGCCTGCTTAAGCCCATACAAAGTCTTCTGAAGCTTGTATACTCTATGTAGGTATTTGGGGTGCTAAAAAATAGGGGTTGCTTGACAAAGACTTCTTCCTCTATGAACTCATTTAGAAAAATACTTTTGACATCTATTTGCTACAATTTGAAATCTTAGGATGCTGCAAATGCAAGGAGAATCCTAATAGCTTCTAATCTAGCTACCAGTGCAAAGGTCTCTCCAAAATTTATTCCCTCTATTTGAGTGAAACTCTGTACCACTAGTTTAGCTTTGTTTCTAACAACTGACCCGTCCTCCCCCTGTTTGTTCTTGAAAACTCATTTGGTGCCTATGGTATGAATATTAGGGGTGGCTCTACAAGGATCCAAACTTGGTTTCTCTCAAAATTTTCTAGTTCTTTATGCATGGCATTGACCCAATTTGAATCAGAAAGAGCGTGTCCAACATCATATGGCTCAAAAGAAGCAACAAAAGTAGAATCAGTGAAATGAGCATGGTGAGCAGATTTGGATCTCGCTACCCTTTCATTGAAGTCGTCGATCATCATCTATGGAGGATGTCACCGCTGAATGTGTTGAGGGGCTTCTCGCTGCGAGATGACCTCCCCCTCAGCCACCGCTGGTGTAGGCTCGAAAGCAGCTGAAGTGGATGTAGAGGCTGCAATATCGTCTACCGGTGTCGAAGAGGCAGGAACCAGCTATGGAGCCAGTTTGGTAGAAGAAAGTAGTGGATCATCCTCATCATCCCTGAGAGCTGTAAGGTCACCATCTACAAAGATACTTTCACTCATCTCCCGATCACCTGCACACTGAAGAATAGGGCTAGCGCAAGGGGTTGATTCATCAAAGATCACATCACAGGACTCTATGATGGTGTTAGTGTCAATATTAAAACCTCTGTAAGAATGACTATGAATAGTATAACCCGAAAAAATTCAATCGAAAGAACGTGACTCGAACTTATCAAGATTGCCACACTTTAGGATAAAACATCGACATCAAAAAAACTCTCAAATGTGAAATCTTCGGCTTCCTTCCAAAGTGCAATTCATAAGATGTCAAATTCAAAATCGAGCGCAAGAAAATCCAATTAGAGATATAGCAAGCTGTGCTAATAGTCTCTGCCCAAAACCTTCTAGAAGTCCTATGCTCATCAAGCATCTTCCTAGCTATCTCCACCAAAGTGCGATTCTTCCTCTCAACCACGTAATTCTATTGAGGAACGCATGGGGCAGAAAATTGATGCTTAATACCATGTTCAAGACAGAAAGCATCAAAGAGATAGTTCTTGAACTTGGTGACATTATCGTTGCGAATTGCTTTCAATGCACTAGGGAGTTTCTTAAAAAATCTCAAAGCCAAACTCGAAAGTGTGAGAATACTTCATCCTTCTCACAAGAAAGAAGACTCAAGAGTAACGAGAGAAATTATCAACAATGACAAATGCATAGCACTTCCAACCCGTCGAACAAACCTAGAAAGGATCAACAGTGTTCATATGGAGAAGTTCTCTCGGTCATCCAGTCATCACCAGATTGCCATGCCGACAAGGAGCACAAACAAGGTTCTTCTCAAACTTGAGCTTAGGTAATCCTCGGATCTGGCCTAGGGCACTCAAACGAGTAAGCAAATCAAAGCTCATGTGCCTCAGTCCCCTATGCCACATCCAAAGTTCAGAAGAAGATTGAGCAATCAAACAACGAGAAGAATCAAGAGACTCAGAAAAATCATCTCCAAAAACTCTCATAATGGAAATTCGACAAATCAAAGCGCCTGAAGAATCAAGAACTCGAGAAGTATTACGTTTGAAACGAACTTCCAAATCCTCATCCTACAACAGAGATACATAAAGCAAATTTATCCCAGATGCTCCACCAAAGTCACATCTTTGAGAATGAAACTCTTATTCATCTTTACCATACATTTAGCTTTCACCCTTCCTTTTCAATCATCACTGAAAGTGATGTACTCATGTCGCTTTATCGGGGTGAGGCTGGAGAACCATGATGCATCTCCGGCCATATGACACAAACAACCAGAGTCGATCATCCACTTGTTCTCTAGGCCTCTTCCTGCCACCTACATATGAGAAAAATAATAGGTGGATGACTCAGTACTGGGGTTAGACAAAAATCTTGTGGGAATCCAGCACTGGGTCATCCGTCCTGAAGCAGTAGAAGCAAATACACGCAAATCAATACTAGTGTGCTGAGAGCGAGTGCCACGATAGGGAAAACGTGTTCTGCCAAACCACTACAACTCAAAGTCTCTCACACGTGAACCAAAACTATATGAATCATGGTAAGATCCACGCTGGGCACCACCTCTAGGAGGAAACTGAGAAGCAAAAAAACCTCGTGAGTATGGACAAGAAAATGACTCATGTACACCAAAAGAGGGGTGGTAAATGTTCCGAGTACTCCACTCCCACTCACGCCACTCATCCCTCCTACGGGGAAAGCAAAACCCAACAAGGTGACCCTCTGTCTTGCAGTAGGTGCAATGGTAGCGTCTCTCAGGAACTCGACTACTGGTCACTCTTAGCTCTCTCATAGGGGCTCTCATCTTTAGCTGTGGACTGTGGAGCCTTCTTGGATTCTTTGTTGGTAGGCTACGGTGTGGGTTTCTTGATGGGTTGTGATGTAGTATTGATTTTGGGTTTTTCAGCGTCTAGGGTAGTAGGAGGAAAAGAAAGAAAAAGCAATTCTCGTAGTAGAGATGAGCGAAATAGGAGCAGTGTGGTGAAAACAGTCTTCCCAACCCTATTGTAAGCTACCCTATTAAAACCCAACCCAAGAGCCAAACTCGTCTTATCATCATACATCTTGGTCTTAATCAATATCAAATTCATTTTTCCCTTGCTCTCTAAGCATTTCTTCACTACAGACAGGAGATACTCATTCTCGGCAAAAAGCTTCTCAACTTACACTCTAACCCAACTGAGTTTGTCCTGAAAGATGATACAAGTTGAATAAATCAGTTGCACATCCTTCGAACTCCCAGCACTCTCCAATCTAAATTACAACTCCTTAATGCACACTACTTTCAGTTCAACATCCTTTGCAAGCAAAGCACAATTTTTATAGGTGCCTAAGAGAGTGGATCTAAACTCCTCCTTAAGGAGCTTCTTCTCAGTAGTCTCAAAACGACTGGCAACTTGAGCACGCAGAGTCTGAAACTCAATAAGTCTAGCCATGACCACCAAACAACTCTCACAGTCCTTATCATCAGGCCTAGAGCTGAGCAATGTAAGCTCAGTAGACACAGACTCATACTTAGGCCTAAGCTCTTTTAACTCACGCACAGCTTTCTTAAATATCATTGAAGGTATCGATCTGAGCAAAAATCTGGTCGTAGGAAGGCAATACCTTAAAGGGGTCTAGCTCGAGGTCGTTGTTGTTGTCGTCCGCCATGAAGCACATGCTGGTGAAGTCCTTGGTCTTCATCTTGTTCTTCATGGGCTGCTCCTCTTCCTCCGAGCTCTCCTCTTCGTTTGAGGAAGTGTCAACATCACTGAGCGCCACCACAAACGGCATTGACGCTGCTTTCTTGACCATCTTATCACAGTTCTTGAAGAAAGGCTTCTTGGGCTTCTTTTGCTAGTTGTGGTCATGGCTGCGGTCTTCCCTCTTCTTGAGGTTGGGGCAATCCGCCTTGAAGTGCATGATGTCACTCAAAGAAGGCTCGAGAACCACCACTTCTCTAGTCTTGTTGGTTGTTGTAGAAGCAGGTGAACTTCTTCACAGTCAGTGCAAGATCCTCATCATCAACCACATCCACCTGCTCCTCTGTGATAGAGACCAAGGAAGATAAAGTAAATCCACCATATAAGGAGTTAGTATAAGAACACCAACTCTAGACTGACTACCACTGCTAGGTCCTGAAACCAACGCCATGTTATGAGACATGGGGTTTCCTAGGCCTATTCTCGTCGCATTGGCAATCTCAGTGGATTTGAGCTTGCTGAAGAGTTCATCACAAGTCAATATATCATAGCTGGATGACTCTTCAATGCTCGAGATCTTCACTTTCTATATGCTACGGTCAAGAGCATAGAGAACCTTGATCGCCCTCTTATGATCAAAGTAGGGTAAAACCCTAGTAGATCTAAGGTTGCTCACAATTCCATCAAATTCAGCAAACATAGCATCCAAAGACTCTCCAGGGCCCTGCACAAACATCTGATATTCTTGGTTATATGTACTCTAGTGATGAGCCTTGATTTGGTCAGTGCCCTCATGAAAGAAACTAAGAGTAGTTCAAATCTCTCAGATAGTACGGAGGTGCTGGACTCTGTCAAACTCATTATGACTCAGACTTGTGAACAATATATTTCTAGCCTTGTTGTTGGCTTTATATTGTTCGATTTGAACCTGAGTAGTACGAGCAGCAGGGACCTCATAGTTCGAATCTACAACCTCTTATATTGCACTTCCTTGGCTTAAGAGATAAGCCTCCATGCCCACCTTCCAATATGAAAAATCTCAACCTTCAAAGAGCAGGATCTTCTCATGCCTCTCCATTATCGCCTACGAATCATAAAGCTGATTAAGGTCAACAAGTGATCAAATCAACTCTGATACCAATTGTAGGACTGAGAACAACGACTAGAGGGGGGTGAATAGGCGCCTGCAAGAATTGTGTTTTGCTTGCAAAGGATGTTGAACTGAAAGCAGTGTGCATTAAGGAGTTGGAATCTAGATTGTAGAGTGCTAAGAGTTCGAATGATGTGCAGCTGAATTGTTCCACCTGCATCATCTTTTAGGACAAACTCAGCTGTGTTAGAGGGCAAGTTGAGAAGCTTTTGATCGAGAATGACTATCTCTTGTCTCTAGTGGAGAAATGCTCAGAGGACAAAGGCAAAATGAATTTGATCTTGACCAAGATCGAGATGTGTGCTGATAAGACGAGTTTGGCTCTTGGGTTGGATTTTAAGAGGGTAGCTTACAATGGTGTTGAGAAGATTGTTTTTACCACACCTACTACTCTTGAGGTCGAGAAATCAAGATCAATACCCTACCATAACCCAAAAAAAGAAACCTACAGTACAACCCATAAAGAAGAAACTCCCACCATAACCTAAGAGAGCTCCATAGCCTAAGATGAAAGCCACTGTGAGAGAGCCTATAGTGACCGATAGTTGAGTACATGAGAAACGCTATCATTGCACATACTGCCAGAGAAAGGGTCACCTAGTTGGATTTTACTTTCGTCGTAGGAGATATGAACGGCGTGAGTGGAAGTAGAGTACTCGGGACATATACCGCCCCTCTTTTGGTGTACATGAGTCTTTTTCTCCCTCTTACTAACGAGGTTCTGGTATTCTTCAGTTTTCTCCTAGAGATGTTGCCTAGCGTGGATCTTACCATGATTCATATAGTTTTGGTTCACGTGTGAGAGACTTTGAGTTATAGTGGTTTGGCAAACCACGTTTTCCCTATTGTGGCACTCGCTCTCAGCACACTAGTATTGATTTGCGTGTATCTACTTCTACTACTTCAGGGCGGATGACCCAGTAATGAATTCCCACAAGGTTTTTGTCTAACCCCAGTACTGAGTCATCCACCTATTATTCTTCTCATATGTAAGTGGCAGGCAGAGGCCTGGCGAACAAGTGGTTGATCGACTCTGGTTATTCACGTCATATGACCGGATATGCATCATGGTTCTCTATCCTCACTTTCGGGGATGATCGGAAAGGAAGGGTGAAAGCCAAATGTATGGTAAAGGTGAATGAGAGTTTCACTCTCAAAGATGTGACTTTGGTGGAGCATCTGGGATACAATTTGTTTTTTGTATCTCAGTTGTTGAATGAGGACTTGGAAGTGCGTTTCAAACACGATACTTCTCGAGTTCTTGATTCTTCGGTCACTTTGATTTGTCAGATTTCTAGAGTTGGGAGAATTTTTGGAGTTGATTTCTCTGAGTTCCTGGGTTCTTCTCGTTGTTTGATTGCTCAACCTTCTTTTGAGCTCTGGATGTGGTAGAGGAGACTAGGGCACACGAGCTTTGATTTGCTTCGTCGTTTGAGTACCCTAGGCTTGATCCAAGGATTGTCCAAGCTCAAGTTTGAGAAAAATCTTGTTTGTACTCCTTATTCTTGGGTTTGTTCTGCGGGTAAGAAGTGGTATGTACGTGTCATTATTGATGATTTCTCTCACTATTATTGGGTCTTCTTTTTTGTGAGCAAGGATGAAGTGTTCTTACATTTTCGAAGCTTGTCTTTGAGATTGTTTAAGGAACTCCCTAGTTCATTGAAAACCTTGCAAACTTGCCTCTAGATCATCAACTTGGAGAATTTCTTCACCCGGTGTTCTTCTCTTGGATCTTCGGGTTTCGTTTCTCAAGTTCCAATCATTGTGTGGGGATATCTCTTGGAATGGTTTGCAAGGAACCTACTATTCAATTCCATCCATGAGACTCACGGTTGGTTGGATTCCAAGTTTGGATTTTGAATTTTTGACTTGTTGTTCTGTTCTAGTTGGAACTTCCGAACCAATCCAAAACTTCCAGATTGAAGTTTCAAACCGTGAGAGAGAACCCCAAGCTGGAGTTCATCCGGAGCTTCCAAATACCTGGAACTTTCGGATTACACCCAGAACTTCCGAATGAACTGTGTTTTCAGCCTTGAGTTTTCACTGTGTTCTTCGTTGAGATTCGATTTTGAGGTGCATTGGGTGAAAATACGAGAAATCCATCAGTATTGAAAGAAATTGTTGAGTCACCTATTCACCCCCCTCTAGTCATCATTCTCGGTTGTAGCATCTAGACCCCTAGGTAAGTGGTAAGTATTTCAGTGATTAATGACAACCGTATCACTGTAACTAACAAATTTGGTTTTTAATGGTTTCAAAAAATTTAGTCCACAATGATGATTGGTTATTCTTGGTCCCTAAGGCGATTATATGGACGATTAAAGGAGATGTGCATCGAGATTAAAGATCTTCTAGTTCTAAGTAATACAAGGAAGAGGAAGGACAATTAGAGTAGTATAGGTTTTCTTTCTTAGTCTTTTTTATCGTACTATAAAGAGTAGCTTAAACTAGATCAGTCTAGACTTGGTTTGATGCACACTTATGAATCTCTAGTGCTAGGTAGCTCATAGAGTCCATGGTTGAGATGTCGTGAAGTTAGAGCTCAAGAAAAGATTGAATTGGACGAGCTCAGTGAAGTTAGCCTCACTGGATAGTCCGATGATGTAACTCTAGTTCTCACCAAAGCATTTCTCTTGGTTCAGAAAGAAAACAAATGAGAAGACTGGATGGTCCGGTGGTTAACTTGCAGGTATAACCAGAACCTTTTCTTGGTGACACGTGTCCTGGATTTTTTGAAGTGCTGCACCGGATGGTCCAGTGTTACCCCATGAGGGCACCATAGCTTTTTTAGCAGAAGTAATTTTTTCAGGTGAAATTGAAGTTGAACTCACGGGATTATCCGGTGATAGAAAGATGGCAGCACCAGAGCATTTCTTGTAGAAAAGAATTTTTGGTTCCAGAAGAAGCTACACTCAGCGGATGGTCTGGTGAAAGCAAAGAGGAATCACCGGACTAATTTTTGCAGAGAAGATTGGAATGAGTAGTCTAGCTTGGTTCTTCTGATTGGATGGCTCTGTGAAAGCAAAGAGAAATCATTGGACTAATTTTTGCAGAGAAGATTGCAATTGGTAGTTTGGCTTGGTTCTTTTGATCGTATGATTTGATGATGAACTAAGTCGTATCGGATGAATCCACCCGATCATTTTTTAGCAGTAATGGCTAATGACAGCTGGCTTGGGACTGAAGTTTGTACTCACTGGATTGTCCGGTGATTGTAAGGAGATACTCAGTGGATCATCCGGTGTTAACAGAAAACGTGGATTGTTAGGCAACAGCTAAATTTAGATCTCTAGCCTATAAATAGCCTCTCACTTGGTTTCAGTTAGTGCTCTTGTGACCCCAGAAGAGCTTACACACTATGTGTGTCATCAAGAAACAAGAGAGTGCACTTGAGTAAATTTCAAAGTTCTTAATTAAAGGTTAATGACATCTTTAGTGCATGGAGAGTAGCAAGTGTGCATCTAGCTGTAGTCTAAGTTTGATTTTGGTCAAGTGAGGCTATTGGCTTGTTACTCTTGGTGGTTGGCAACACCTAGCTGGTATTTGGTGGTTGAAGGTGTCTCAGTGAGCTCTTGAAGTTCTTGTGGGAACCCCGTGAAGAGCTATGTATTTACTTTGATACCCGTCAATCCGGAGATAGAGAAGTGACAATCATAAGTGAGCACTTGAGACTTCGTGACTCAAGAGGGAGTGATATCCTTTGTGGATCCTCCAACGAGGATCTAGGGGGGAGTGCCAACTCCTCGATACCTTGGAAAAAAATCGGTGTTCTTTTGTCCATCTACTTATTTTTTCATATTTACATTTGAGCTTTTACTTACTTGCGAGCTTTACTTTCCGCATTTACTTTGTGTTCTAGCTTGCTTGTTTTCATGTTTTCACCTAGTTTGATCGTATAGTTGTATTTCAATTCATCTAGGCTAAGATTGCTACTTATTCTGAAATTTGGTATGAGTAAATTTTTAATAGCCAAATTCACCCCCTCCTGGGCCATTTGATCCTTTCAATTGATATCAGATCATCGTGCTCATGATATGCTTAAAATCCTAGAGTAATGGCACCCGGGAATAGAACTAGCATGCCAAGGTTCAATGGAAAGAACTTATCTTATTGAAAAGTTCGCATGACGAGCTATCTTGAGGCTATTTCCCCTGAAGTTTGGCTAGCCGCTTCTATTGGGTTTGATCAACCATTTACCGAATAACAATTTAGATGGCATGCTAAGGCTGAAAATGCTATTTTTCAGGGAATTAGTGAAGAAATGTTTTCTAGAGTAAGGAGCAAGGAATTAGCTCAAGATATTTGGACTATTCTTTGTGAAATTCATGGGGGTTCTATAAAATCCGGGAGGAAAGATATCATGTGCTAATGAACAACCTTAATCAATTTTAGATGCTTCAAAATGAGCTATGCAATGATATGTATTTTCGCATGAATATACTTGTTAAAGAAATCAATTCTCTTGAACTCGCTAAATTTTTCCATAGAGATATTATTCATAGGATCTTGATGGTGCTTTTCAAGTCGCAATACAATATTGTCATCTCCCTTCTTCATAAGAAAGATATCAATGACATGACCGTCACCGATGTTGTGGGCAAGATTCGTGCTCATGAGATGTTCTTGTTTGGAGATCAAGAAGAATCCTTCTCTAAAAAGAATCTTACTTTTAATGCCAAAACGATTGACAAGAAGTAGAAAAAGGTGAAGATCCCATCAACAAGTGAAAGCAATAAAGGTGATGATGATGATAACTCCGACGCTGAGCTGCCCTCCTCATGAGAAGAACCACAAGGATAATATCCAAGTTGGGCAAGAAGGGCTACAACTATGATCCTAAGAAGAACAAATTTCACTACAAGAAATTTGACAAGTTCAATGGCGGAGACAAGAAAAAGTGCTACAATTATGATGAATATGGCCACATGTCATAAGATTTCCCTTATCCCAACAATAGAAATAAAAATAAGAGCAAGAAGATTGATGCAAATGAGGATGAGGACAAGCACAAGAAAAAGTGTCAAGACAAGAAAAGAAGAAGCTCTTTAATAAGAAGGGTGGAGGCCGCAAGGCTTATATTGTTGGTGAATAGATCTCTGGCGAAAGCTAAGTGAAGATTCATGTGATGATGAAGACAATGACTTCACGGGTCTCACCATCACCAATGATGATCCATCGCTACCTCCACCATCTATGTATCTCATGGCAAAAGGTAATAATAAGGTGAGTAGTGAGGATGATGATAGTAGTGATGATAATGGTCTTTCTCCTGATGCTCTATCTAAGCTCATGAATGATTATGCTACCATTATCAAGAAGCAAAAAGCTAAAATCAAGTCTCTTGAAAATGATAAAGCTAAGCTTAGCTCTAGCCATGATGAATTACTTACTAAATACAACGGTGTTTTTAAAAAACATGATGAAGTAGTTATATCTAGCAAGTCTTAAGAGAGCAACAAGAAGCTAAAACTTGAGCATATTGACTTGAAACGCAAATATCAAGAACTTGAGTTAGCTTATGATGCTATTGATCCTAGCATGAATGAATTGCCTACTGTTGATATTGTTAAGGTGCATGCATCTACTTTTTATGATGATCTTCTTGATATCTCATGCTCTTCTTTATGTGATATTATATCATCTTCTAAGACTAACCATGTAAGGGAGCAAGAGCTCATAAATGAGATTGCAAATCTCAATTTGTGTGGGGCCCAGATGACTAAGGGGGAGTACAAGCACAATAAAATCTTCATGAAGAATGCCATGTACTACAATAAGAGAGGTCTTGGATGCTTCCCCAACTCGCTGGAGAACATCACCAAGTCACCGGAGATCAAGAAATGCTTCATCAAGAAAGTTGGTTCATATTGCCAATATTGCGAGGTACCGGTCACCACACAAGGGAGTGTTCAATTTCTACTAAACCAACTTCCTACTTTTCCTTCTAAATACAAGTTCGCTTTTAATTATCATCATTTCATATTGCATAAGCTTAAAAGTGAAAAAGTCATGGCTAAATTCATTTTCTAGGCAACTTTAGGTGTCTAAAGCTCTTATGTCTCACATGAAAGGTACCAAACTTGGTTGGATAGCTAAACAAAAATCTTGATCCCATATGTGTAGGTGAACTACAAAGCCGGTGGAAAGCATTGGGTGCTTGATAGTGGATGCACACAACATATGATCGGCAATGTAAAGATGTTCACCTCTCTAAAAGATGAAGTGGACGATCATGACAAAGTCACTTTTGATGATAATTCTAAGGTAAATGTGGTAGGTTTGGGTAAGGTAGCAATCTTAAATGATCTCCCTATTTTTAATGTGTTTTTAGTAGAGTCTCTTAGTTTTAATTTACTTTTCGTAGTTCAACTATGTGATTTAGTCTTCACATATTTATTTAGTGATGTTGATGTTGTCATAACTAGCAAGAAACATACTGATCTGATCTTTAAAGATTTTAGACATGGACATATCTATCTTATGAATTTCCTCTAATGAAGTTAGCTTGACAACATGCATCTTCACCAAGACATCCATGGTTTGGTTTTGGTATCATCGACTTGCACACATTGGAATGATCCAACTTAATAAGGCGTTCAAGAATAGAATGGTGGTTGGTTTGAAAGATGTAGTATTCGAGAAGGACAAATTGTGTAGTATTTACTAAGCGGAAAAGCAAGTTGCAAGCTCTCATCCATACAAGTCAATGATGTCTACATCAAGAACCTTTCAGCAGAAGCAATTTTTTTAGATGAAATTGAAGTTGAACTCGCTGGATTATCCGGTGATGAAAAGATGGGAGCACCAGAGCATTTCTTGCAGAAAAGAATTTTTGGTTCTAGAAGAAGCTACACTCACCGGATGGTCTGGTAAAGGCAAAGAGGAATCACCAGACTAATTTTTGTAGAGAAGATTGCAATGGGTAGTCTGGCTTGGTTCTTCTAATCGGATGGTCCGGTGAAGGCAAAGAGGAATCACTGGCATAGTTTTTGCCAAGAAGATTGCAATGGGTAGTCTGGCTTGGTTCTTCTGATCGTATGGTCCGGTGATAAACTAAGTCGCACTGAATGAATCCACAGATCATTTTTTAGCAATAATGGCTAATGACAGGTAGCATAGTGGGGCTCTGAAGTTTATACTCATTGGATTGTTCGATGATTATAAGGAGATACTCACCGGAATGGTAGAAGTAAATTTTTAATAGCCTAATTCACCTTCAGCCTGTTGATACTCACCCAAGCCATCAACGAGACTGATGAGAGATGCAACTGCAGCACGTTCAGCCTGTTGATGCTCATCGATATTAGGCACCACTGTCACTGTGACAGGTGGTGTGGTAAATGATGGGGGAGGCGACGAGTGCCAACAGATACTGCAAACTCGGTGTTGCTACCGTTGAATCGGACTAGGCAACATTGAATCAGGTGGTGGTGCCGTGGTGGTGAATCCAACGCAGGCGAAGTCGAATGGGGCCGTGCAGCATCGAATCAGGAGTGGGCAACACAAGCCAATACGCATAGGGAACATGTGAGACAAATAAGATAGATGCTTGGGAGAGACAGAGAGAAGTATTTTTTTTTTGTTTGACTATGAGCTCACTTTGTAATTAGAAGTGTGGAGAGTGACGTGACAGGCCACATGGTAATACAGCCTCCACATCGTCAAAATCTTCAAGTAAGTGTGAAAATGACACATTTTTCGTCTGCCCATCCGTCCAAAGACTATGAAGTAAATATGAGATATAATAATAATTATCTAATACTATTTGTGTTTGACTTCAAATCAAGAAAAAATAAGATAGGATATTAGATAACTACTATCTGTCTAAAATATTCGAATGTTACGCTCACTTTTTAATTAAAAGTGTGGAAAGTGATGTGGCATGCCACATGGCAATGCAGCCTCCACATCGTTAAAACCTCCCGCGCCAAGGTAGCCGGTATAAGGGGTAGAGTGATCCAGTATATGAACATAAGGGAGTTAAATGAATCAAAGAAATTAAACTCTAAGTGGTTATGTGGACCCCCAACGATACTTTAGAGGAGTAAAATGAACTTTATCTTACTAAAAACAACTTAGACAAAGGTCCAAAAGATACATAGAGTTAACTAGATGTAGTGAAAAATGACTATATTAGATTATGATTGTGATTTTAGTGATTAATGATAATATAGTCAATGAGACTACCATGTTTTTCAAGAATATATGTTAGTAGCTCTCATGGATGCAATACATGAAGAAGCCACCGTAGTCGAGACAAAGTTGGACTAAATTGGAGTAGTCCTAGGTAGATTTGCCTCACCGGATGGTTCGGTGATGTGGATGTTAAGCTCACCGGAGCATATTTGACAAAGTGGGAGAGAGGCCTGAAGACCTCACCGGAAGGTCCGGTGATTATCAAGTGTGCTCACCGGAGCAATTCTTTCAAAAAAAAGGGTGTCATGTTGAAGAATGAAGGTCAAGCCTCACTGGATAGTCCGGTGATCAAAGCATGGTAACACCGGAGTGTTTTTATCCAGAAACCATAATGGAACAACCTACCGAAAAGTCCAGTGATCAGAGAAAGATACACACCGGAGTATTTCCACCAGAGAATGTTGCAGTCGTGGAAGATCGAAGATCAACACGCCGGAAGGTCTGGTGATGAAGCAAGGTTACACCAAAAAACACACCGAATAATGAACAGTGCAAAGAGGCAAAACGAAGTTCAAGGCATCAGATAGTCAAGTGATGAAGTGATGTGCATCGGATGTTTTCACCGGAGCAATTTACACAAAGAAGAAGGAAAGGCTCGGATGGCTTAGCATAACTCACCGGATAGTCCGGTGATGGAGATGAAGTATACACCGGAGTGTCTGGTGTTCACAGAGGCTTGAGTAGGGTTCCAACGGCTAGTTTGTGAGATTGTACTCACCGGATGATCCGGTGTTATTATTATTATTCTCACCAGATCATCCGGTATTAACAACTTTTCTGAGTCATTGGGTTAACGGCTAGTGCACGGGTTTGAGGATATAAATACCCCTCTACTCAGTCATTTGAAGGTGTGGCATGCATCTAGAATTCTTAGAAGTTCATGTACATCTGAGAAAACATCCAAGCCACCTTAAAGAGTGATTAGTGCTTATACGCCTAAAGAGAGTATTGCTAGGTGATTGTTGCCTAGAGAGTGGATCAAGGAGTGATTCAAGATTGTACCTCTTGGTACGTCGGTGCCTTGGAGTTTTGGGGACTCGCTGGCAAACTTGTTGACCCTTCGATTTGGTGTGGAGCGGTGACAAGAAGCATGTACGGGGACGTGGGGACCCTTGCCTTGGTGGCTCAAGCTCTGAAGTGATCACGGCGGTAAGGAACCGGAAGAGATGCTAGTGGTGAGACCTTGTCTTGGTGGCTTCATAGCTCATCCGAGTGGAAGCCTTGTCTTTGTGACTTTGTGGATCAAGAGCCGTGACTGGGTGTTGACCGGGAACATATCTTTTGTGGAGCTCCAACGTGGACTAGGTGTGACATTCAGGTCATTGATACCACGGAATAAACATCCTTGTGCCGAGTTTGCTCTCTCTACCTTATTTATATTTCCACATTTACATTTTTGCAATTTACCTTCTTAGATAGGTTGCAAACTCTTTTGATCAGTAAAGTAGACACACTAGTAAACCTAGAGCACATTTAGATAGAACTTGATATAGGTTTGTCTTGTATAGTTTTTGGAGCCGAATAGATTCTAATTGTCCTAATTCAATCTTTCCTCTTAGGACATCACTGATCCCTTCAATTGGTATCAGAGCTAGAACTCACATCTAGCTCTCTAATTTGTGTTAGAGCTTCACACCTTTCACAATGTTTCACCAATTCAAGTTGCATTTAAGCCATAGTCTCATTGTGATCGGTTAGGTTTTACCGCCTAATGAGTTGTGATGTTCAGGGTTAGGATGGATTCCTATAGTGCTCCACTTTTTGATGGCATAAACTTCCCCTGGTGGAAAATTCTAATGACTTGTTATTTGCAAGCTCGATGGTTAGATGTTTGGAGAGTCATCGGGGAAGGGATGAAGCAACACATCACCAACAAGTAGAGGCAATTAGATGCATTGGCAAAGAGTATCCTTTTATCATCTATATGTGTTGATGCATTTAATCATGTTTATTCTCTCACCAGTGCATATGATGTTTGGACTAGTGTCATTGAAATACATGAAGGCACAAAGAATGTGCGCAATGAGAAATATCATGTGCTAGTTACTAAGCTCAATGGTATCAAGCAACTAGCCCATGAAAGTGCTAATGACATGTACTCACATTTGAATATTCTTGTCAATGAGATCAATGGGTTAGGTTTGATGTTAATTAAAGATGATCAAGTGGTGAGATGAATACTTCAAGCTCTTCTTCCAAAGTGCAAGTTGATAGTCTCCACATCTACGACAACAATAACATCAAGAAGATAACTCCAAGTCAAGTGCTCGGTAAGATCATCGTTCATGAGATGACAATGAACATAGGGTCGGAAGCTTCTTCCTCATCCGACACAAAGAACCGTGCTCTCACAAGCAAGCAAGCTCAATACCAATACATGAAGGTAAGGATGAGAAGACAAGAGTAAAAGTCAAGCTCAAGTGAAGATGATGGAGATGAAGATGAAGAGACTATGAAAAAGATGAGCAAAACACCTCAAGCAATAAAGCGGTGGATCCTGAAGTCGTCAAACTCATCTTACAAGTGGAGAAGAGCATCAAGAATATCAATGCCAAGATTGATCACCCAATCTCCATGAAGGACTTGGTCAAAATAATTTATCATATCAAGAAGGAGAAGAAGAAGACTAAGAACAAGAGGGAGACAGGGGAAAGAGTCAAGGCATTCGAAAGCATAGGAAGATGGGTGAGTGACAATGAAGAGTTAAGCTCAAGTGATGAAAGCTTCACCATCCTCCCCTTCAAGAAAAGCTATTCATCAAGGTCGTCATCACAAAAGTCGTCATCGCGCAAGTCATCTCACAAGTGTCTTATGATCAAAAGTATGGATAGCGATGTAAGTGATGATAAATCCGATAAGGATTCTTCTTCCTACGATGAACTCCTTCATTTGATCAATGAGCAACAAAGGATTCTTAAGAAATAATCAAAAGAGTTTAAGAAATTCAATGCACTTAATGACATTCATACTACCTTTGTTTCTAATTATGAATAATTATTAAGTAAATTTAATTTGCTAAACAAGGAGCATGATGAGCTTAAGGCTAAATTTGAGTGCATTGAATCTCAAACTAATGTCCCTTTTAAGCAATCTATTTCTCTATTTAATTTTAATCCTAAAGTAGATGTTTCTACTTCTTGTGATAATTTAATTGATTTATCTAGCTCACCCTTTTGTAATGAGATTTGTGTTGAATATTATTGTAGAATCATCTAACAGCCTCATTGAACAAGAGAATGATGAGTTTAAGCAAGAAGTGGATAAGCTCAAGAAGGATTTGGCGAGTTTAAAGGGCAAAGGACACGTCCAACCTCCTCAAGATAACCGTGCTTTTATAGTGAAGAAACTTGTGGAGGGGTCAATCGTGACATGCTTCAAATGTCATCAAGAAGGCCACAAGTCCTTCCAATGCAAGCAAGCCAATAAGGAGACAAAGGAGAAGAAGAAGATGGCGTACCTCTCAAACAAGACCTCCAACCTCTATACCAAGCCTAACTACAAGAATAAGATCAAAAGCAACCACTACAAGCTCAAGAAGAAGGAAAATGGTGAGGTGGTTGCACACATAGTTGGGATAAAAGATTGGAGGTGGAACCAACTTATTTGGGTGCCCAAGGAAGTCATCACCAATATGAAAGGGCCTCAATCAGTTTAGGTTCCAAAGAAGACTTGAAGCTCGAAGCAGCTATGGGGATTTGGAGACTTAGCTCACAAGATAAAGTGAAGGTTCAAGCAAAGAAGTCAAGTATACAAATTTGGGCGCTTTGATGAAAATAATGATCATCGTATATCCAAATTTGTCTAGTTATGCATATGTTTCTTTCTTACCATATGTATGCACACATATAGGGGGAGTTTAGACTATATTATGTGAGTTTCATAAAGTATGATCTATGTGCTTTCATAGCCTACAATTGGTATCATTCAATTGTAGTGATATTCATACAATTGATATCCTTTTAATTAGATCATGATTTGTGAAGATCTCTATCATATGCTCTAATATTTTTCCCTTTGAGTTCAACATATGTATATAACATTTTTGGGAGATTGTTGGCAAAGGGGGAGAATTTTGATAACCAAAGAAAGATGTAAGTTGCAAGATAAATAATGTGGAGGAGATTATAGCGACTAGCAAGATGGCTAGGAATGCAAAAATTGACAAAAAAAAGGAGAAGAAGAAGAAGAAGCTCTTGCATGGGTCGATCAAGGGAGATAGTGACGATGGAGAAAGGGGGAGCCACTACAAAAGGGGATTTATTGGTAAAAATATGCATCCAAGTAATGTGGTAAGACTTTATGCTCGCTTATGATATTTACATTTGGTATCATTTATTATTTTCCACTTGCTTTAGTTGTGTTGTCATCCATCACCAAAAATGGGGAAATTGTAGCGAAAATGATCCTATTAGACCATGATTGTGTTTTTGGTGATTAATAACAACATAGCAAGTGGGACTAACATGTTTATCAAGAATATATGTTAGTAGGTCTCATGATGCAATACATGAAGAAGCCACCGCAATCCGAACAAAGTTGGACTAAATTGGAAAAGTCTCAGGTAGATTTATCTCATCGGATGGTCTGGTGCTGTGGATGTTGAGTTCACCTGAGCATATTTGACAAAGGGGGAGAGAGGCCTGAAGACCTCATCGGAACGTCCGGTGATTAGCAAGTGTGCTCACCAAAGCAATTCTTCCAGAGAAGGGTGTCATGCTAAAGAATGATGGATAAACCTCATCGGATAGCCCGGTGATCAAAGCATGGCAACACCGGAGTGTTTCTGTCGAGAAGGCAGAATGGAACAACCCACTGGAAAGTCCAATGATTAGAGGAAGATACACATCAGAGCATTTCCACTAGAGAAGGTTGCAGCCGTGGAAGTTCGAAGATCAACACACCGGAACGTCCAGTGATGAAGCAAGGCTACACCGAAAAACACATCAAACAATAAACAGTGCAAAAAGGCAGAATGAAGTTCAAGGCATCGGATAGTCCGGTGATGAAGTGATGTGCACCGGATGCTTTTACCGAAGAAATTTACACAGAGAAGAAGTAAAGGCTCAGATAGCTTAGGATAACTCACCAGATAGTCCGGTGATGAAGATGAAGTATACACCGAAGTGTCTGGTGTTCACAGAGGCTTAAGTGGGGTTTCAACGGCTAGTTTGTGAGAGTGTACTCATCGGATGATCCGGTGTTAGTACTATTGTTCTCACCGGATCATCCGGTGTTAATAACTTTTCTGAGCCGTTGGGTTAACGGCTAGTGTGCGGGTTTGAGGCTATAAATACCCCTCTACTCAGTCATTTGAAGGTGTGGCATGCAACTGAAGTTTTAGAAGTTCATATACACCTGAGAAGACATCCAAGCCACCAAAGTTCTTAAAGTGATCATCTAAGGAGATTAAGCACAAAATTAGTGAGTGATTAGTGCATATAGGCCTAGAGAGAGTGTTGCTAGGTGATTGCTGCCTAGAGAATGGATCAAGGAGTGATCCAAGCTTGTATCTCTTGATACGCCGACACCTTGGAGTCTTGGTGATTCGCCAATAAACTTGTTGACCCTCTGACTTTGTGTGAAGCGGCAACAAGAAGCATGTACGAGGACGCAGAGACCCTTACCTTGGTGGCTCAAGCTCCGAAGTGATCGCGGCAGCAAGGAACTGAAAGAGATGCTAGTGGTGAGACCTTGCCTTGGTGGCTTAATAGCTCATCTGGGTGAGGCCTTATCTTTGTGACTTGGTGACTCAAGAGCCGTGACTGGGTGCCAACCGGGAATATATCCTTTGTGGAGCTCTAACATTGACTATGGGTGATATTCATGTCATCGATACCACAGGATAAACATCCTTGTGCCGAGTTTACTCTCTCTACCTTATTTACGTTTTCGTATTTACATTCTTGCAATTTACCTTCTTAAATATGTTGCAAGCTCTTTTGATCGGTAAAGTAGACACAATAGATAAACCTAAAGCATATTTAGATAGATAGATTTATCTTGTATAGTTTTTTAAGCCAAATAAATTCTATATATCCTAAATTACCTCTTTTATGATGTCACTTAGCCCTTCACTTGACCCATTTACAATAGCCAAGGACCCAAAAGACAGGTCACTTAAATCATGAATTATCTTTTTAATTTAGAAAAATATAAACAAACAACATATGGATTATCCCATCCAGACTTTAATGTAGCACTAAAGAAGATAAAATAACATTTAGGGAGTCAATAAATTATAGGAAACCATTTTCAATTGAAGATAAATAACATTTACAATATGGATTATCTCCTCCTTTGAATGTTTAACTAGGTAGCTGGCATGCATGGCAATTTGAATTGGCGATTTGGCATGCATGTATTAATTCCTGGATTCCTGAGATTTGTGCCACAGCGCTAGGTGCGTCATCCCCTTGATATGCGTGCGTTAAATATACGAAGCTCTTTCGTGTGGTCGATTGTTTGACGCTTGCATGAAGCTACTCTACTCAACCGACCGACCCGGCCCAGGATTATTTGGCTGCGATATATGAAGATGGGGGCTTGGATTAGCGCCAAACACCGGGCGATTCTTGTTCTTGTTGTTCTCGTCCTCGTCGGAAGCTGCTGCGCGGAGCCTTCGCCGGCGGCAGATGAGCAGAGCGAGCGCGCCGGCGGGAGGAGGAGGAGGCGGTCGTCTGCGGAGGCGGCAGCTGCGGCTGTGATGGTGCCCATAACTCTCCTCAAGTCCGCCGTCGATGAGGGAGCCGGTACGCATGCTCTTTTCTTCTTCTTCTTCTTCTTGATGGTGTACGTGCCATGCGAGCTGGAGTTATCTGTTGTTCTTGTCTGTCTATCTCTTGTCCTTGTCGTCTTGTGCACACAATGTTATCACCGAGCATTTGGGTATGCCGTTCCAAAAGCGTTGCACGTACCCGTCGCTAGCCACATTTTCTCTAGTTGTTTCTTCCACGCTTCCTTTCCTACTTACTTACTAGTAAGGACATTGTGTTCATATATGGTGTGCACGCATTAAGGTCCTCTTCACGTCAGAGTTTTATACTCCCTTGGTAAAAAAACGTTTTGGATATGACACCATCTGATTCAACATGTATCTTTGAATATTATTTTGTACTAGAATATATTCATAAAATCCAATAAAGTTATGAGATCATGAAAGTATTTTTGAATATACATTTACATATATGATTTTCATGTTTTCAAAGTATATATTTTAAAAGTTTTGATAGTCAAAGTTTCAAATGTTTCGAACTTTTGTTCAAAACATCAAGTATTTGTGATTAAAGGGGTAGGATTTAAGGAAACAATTTCTATATATAGGATTCAGTCATATCGTACCATTAAGAAAGGAATGAGGCCACAAATTTCGTACGATCACTATAGCATTCATACGAATCCATAGGAAACCATTGGGGAAAACATGTTCCAACTTTTTTATCACTCATTCAAATAGGGTAGATGCAAATTCTTGTGTCTTCCCTACATACATCCTATTCAGACGGTTACTACTGTAGTTTTTATGTGTTTTTTAGTTCTATATTTTGCACTTAGATTACTATAAAATTCATGTGTTTATCGTGTTCCTGCTTTTCACAATTCCTACAGCCTATAGGATTCAAACAGAAATATACTACTCCGTACTCCTATGAAAATATTGGGTGGTAAACACTGTCCCACAGCCCATAACCTAGGCGTAGGACCATCTATTTGGCTAGGCTCAATATAGGAGCCTAAAATAGCCGTTCCGTATATCTAAGTTTTTCACACTATGTAGCAATAAAATAGGAAAAATTCTATCTGTGCAATGAGATATATGACCTATGTCACTCGGCCCACCTGACAATGAACCTCTTCTCCTCCGCTCTCTTTCATAGCCTCTCCCTTTAATTTTTCTTTATTAGTAATAACCATATATGTTCAGAAGATATAACTTATTGTTCATCTTATCATATCTTTCGTGCGGATATATAGAGAGAGAGTGGGTTGCAAAATACAATACAACACTACTCCCTCTTCTCTCCCTCTCTCCACCTAGATCCCATCTGGCGTGGATGGGGTTTGAGTACAGTTGAATGGAGTATGGCAAATACCATAATATCTAGTCAATTGATTTATGTTTGTAATGGTAATGTGTATATACATATGTATGCAGTATGCATGGATGGAACACCCCCAGCTTACCACTTGGATCCTGGCTCCAGAGAAGGAAACGACAGTTGGATTGTAAACCTAGAGGTCAGTAAAGGTTTACTTCCTCCAAAACGTTATTAGGCCTATATGAGTTTGGCATGCCAGTTTGAGAAAAATACAATGCGTGCATGCGAATTTATGATACTTAATTTCTCTATTTTGCGTTACTTGTGTGCCGCTTATCTTCAATATTAATGAATTTGGCAGTAACTGTTTTATCTTTGCGTTTTTTATATATAAACAAATTATATGTCTTAATTATTCCCAAAACAACAGCACAGTGCATGTGCATTAGATAGTTTTTTATTAGGTATAATCGATGATGCACACGCTCCACACATATTGTGCCAGCACGCATATCCTACTTAATGTGCACTATGCCAACACGCATATCCTACTTAACACGTACACATATACGTAACCTAACTCGTGACCCATACCGGAAGGGACTGAAACCCCTGATGAGCACCCGCACCGAAGCCAGATTTCAAACGCGGACAAACTCGATCGCACATCTAGCGACCTTTTTTTTTTTTGACACATCTAGCGACTTTACCAAAGGAGTTGCCGCTCGTTCTCCCCCGACTAGACAGTTAGTTCTGTACTAACCTCTCCATAGTCTCGGATCAGTAACAACCCTATAAAAGGAGTAAGGGGAGTGCTAGGAATTGGGCCATACCGGCCGGGCCAGCCCGGCACTGCCCCTTTCGGGCTTCACAGAAAAACCAGAGGCTCCCTCAACTTGTCATGGCGATACAGCAATATTGAAAAATGGTTTCTTATTTTGCTAGTGCTGATCGTGGATGCAGGGAGGCGGGTGGTGCAACAACGCGAGGACGTGCCGGTTTCGCAAGGGAACCCGCCACGGCTCGTCGGATCACATGGAGAAGCAGATCGCCTTCACCGGCATCATGAGCAGCAGCCCAGCCGACAATCCTGGTCCGTCCGCCCATCCATCCATATATATATGTCCCTCAACGCATCCATCCGTCTCTGTTCATCTCGACGCTAGTGCTGATAGATCGATGCATACGCAGATTTCTACGACTGGAACCGGGTAAAGATTCGGTACTGCGACGGCGCATCCTTCGCCAGCGACGGCTTCGACAAGGCATCTTCCTTCCTATAGATAATCTGTCTTGCTCTATATGTCCCATAGTTTGTTTTTGTTCTTCATTTCACTGAGCAGACACACTGTTATATGTAGGCCATGACATTAACCATGAATTAGCTAATGTTGATTTGGTCGAGTTGATTGCAGGACAATGGGTTTTACTTCCGTGGTCAGCGCATCTGGGACGCCGCCATCCGGCACCTCCTCTCCATTGGGATGGCCTCTGCAGATCAGGTCTGCACTTGTTCAATCATTCAGCTGTAGTCTACAGTCTTTAGTACTGCACTACACGATCTGTATCAGTTCACTGCATTTATGCATGCATGGATTCCGATGGGCCAGGTGCTGCTCACCGGCTGCTCCGCCGGCGGCCTGGCGGCGATACTGCACTGCGACGAGTTCCGCGCCTTCTTCCCGCCTGCCACCGCAGGCGGTGGCCGGGGAACCACGGTGAAGTGCCTCGCCGACGCCGGCCTGTTCCTCAACGCGTGCGTGACACCTTTCTTTTCAATTGCTCGTTGATCGACGACGATGGAGCACCTGGCTATCACTTATCTAACTGGTTTCGCATGACTGCAGCGTGGATGTCTCAGGGGGCCGCAGCTTGAGATCCTACTACTCGGACATCGTGGCCTTGCAGGGCGTAGCTCCCAACCTGCCGGCTGCTTGCACCGATCATTTGGACGCCACCTCGGTATGCGTTTCTAGTCAACATTGTCATTGACAATTCATAACGCAGCTTCAAATTACTCAAAATTATTGCATGTAGATAAGCTTGGGAGCAAAGAACTGATATGATTGCGATCGATATTTATTCATGAAAGAACTGAATCACATATACGTGATGTCGATTTATTTCTCTGAAGCCTGAACTCCCTACCTCGCTCATGTCATGTGGATGCAGTGCTTCTTCCCTCAAAATGTAATAGATGGTATAAAGACGCCGATCTTCCTGCTAAATGCAGCATACGATGCCTGGCAGGTAAACATATACAGCATTTTCATGGATGAGTTTGTATCCTTGCCTGCAGACGGTAAATTGTAAATTCTCACAATCTCGGAGCAAATGTCATCGATCGATCGATCAGATTGAGGAGAGCCTGGCCCCAAATAGAGCTGACCCCAGCGGCGCCTGGCAAGCCTGCAAGTTCAACCGCTCAGCTTGCAACGCATCCCAGATGAAATTTTTGCAAGGTTAACTGAGTATACAAGTTCAACCGCTCAACTTTACGTATACTAGTTGATCAAGAAACTTTTCGAGGTTCTGAAGATCAAATCATGATATGAAATTTTTAAACTCGATCAAGTGCAGATTTCAGGGACCAGATGGTAGCAGCCGTGCAGGGCTTCTCCCACTCAAAGGCCAACGGGCTGTTCATCAACTCGTGCTTCGCGCACTGCCAGTCCGAGCTGCCGGCCACCTGGAACAACGCAGCAGGAGGCTCCCCTGCCATTCAAAACAAGGTAGTATATATCAAGCGATAGCATCATCATCATAGACATACATATATCTCCGGCGATGAATTTACAGGGATCTATGTTTATGTCGCTGCTGCACAGGGGATCGCAAAATCAGTTGGCGACTGGTACTTCGACCGAGCTGAAGCGAAGGCGATCGACTGCCCCTACCCCTGCGACACAACGTGTCGCCACATCATATGATGAGAAGATCCTGTACCAATGTGCTTTTGCAGAGTGTACATCATATGCGTTCTCGAGAGAATGCACATCACATTGATTTGAGAAAGTAATTGAGCAAGAAATAGTAAAATAAATTGTTGGTCCTTAAACTTTGGTTGAGTGTTGTGTCACTTAGCTTCATAATATTTGAAAATGCAGTTTTAAAGCATTCAAGTTACAGATTTTCTAATTTAAAATGACCGGAAGTTTCCTATTTCTTTTTTTAAGGGAAAACAGTCAGGAAAACCCTACTGTGGTGTGTATATATATATATATATATATATATATATATATATATATATATATATATATATATAGAAAGAAAGAAAAAAATATGAACAAAACTTTTAAGAGAGGCAAAGACAACCGGAGAGTAGAGAGGAAAAAAACTAAACAAAAGAACTAAACCAAACAGAGAAAAGAAGATTAAGAGTCTCATTCATCCTGTGCAATTGTAGAGCAACATCATTCTTGAAGCCATTTACCCATCCTTGGAAGGTAAGATTAATTTTCCTGAAGATGAAACCATTCCTTAGTTTCCAAATATTCCAAGCAGCTACGATAAAAACCTCCATGAAGAAAGACCCTTGAAATTCAATCTTTGCTTTCCACGGCATGTGGAAGAACCGTAAATGTTGATCCCAGTGGATGTTCAGTGCCTGCCAGCATCTGGAGCTGAAAGAGCAATCAAACAAGAGATGATATGTTGTTTCCTCCACCTGCAAGCTACAAAGAATATAACTGTAGTCATTCCCCTGAATTTTACACTTCTTCCTTTTCAAGATATTCCTTGTGTTTAATCTATCCATTAGGAGGAGCCTTGTAAAAGCTTTTAGTTTTTTGCTACACTTGGATTTCCAAATCCAAAGAATTGGAGCTGGTGGAGTAATTGAATTGAAGGGAAAGCATAGAATTTCTTTGCAAAGTATTTGTTGGACCCCCCAAATATAGTGTCATTCATCTGTCTGAGTAGGATGTTCATGTAACTACATGATCTTTATTTGTAAAACTTGTAGCTCTTGAAAAGCTTGCTCTGACAATGGAAGGTGAAAGTGTTTTTTAATAGAGCTGTCATGTCTATACTCTGCAATTGATAAATTTTCATTTTTTGCAAAAGAGAAGAGCCTTGGCAGTTGTTCTCTGGGGTAGTGCTCATTCTAAACATCATTCCAAAGAAGTACAGTGCTACCATCTCCTACCTTGCAGCAGGCAATTCCTCTGAAATGATCAACAAGTTTCAAAATATCCTTCCACCAAAATGAGCCTTATCAAGAGAAGCATGGGGTACTTGACCGTCTGAGTAATGTGTGTCCTAGACTAACTTGACCAAAGGAAGGTCAATTTTATTGTAGAATTTATGAAGATGTTTGATCAAAAGAGCTTCATTCTGAATTCTCAAGTTGATCACCCCTAGACCACCCTTATGTTTCGGTCTGCAAACTTTGTTCCATGCCACTAAAGGCTTGTTCTTTGCATTTATATTTGATCCTCGCCACATGCAGTTTTTTCTTGCCCTATCAATATTCTCAATCACAGTTGCAGGTAGTTTTAAGGTGCACATTGTGTAAGTAGGCAACACTGACAGAGCTGAGTTGACCATTTCCATTCTATCTGCCATGGTGAGAAAATTGGAAATGGTCGTTAACCTTCTCTCAACTCTATTCATCAGAGGAGCATGGTCCTGTACTCTTGGCTTAGTTGTCCCTAGTGGTAATCCAAGATAGGTGAAGGGAAGAGAACCAATTGAACAGGCAAAGACACCTGCCAGCTGAGAAGATTTCTCTTGACTAATGTTTATTAGGATCATGCAAGATTTAGCTAAATTCACCTTCAGTCTAGTTGAAGCAGAAAATGTTTAGAGTATCCCTTTAAGGCAAAAGGGCTCTTTTTGTGATCCTTTCATGATTAGAATGGTGTTATCAGCATACTGGACCACATGAAAATCATTTTCATCTAAATTTTGCAGAGGCTTTGAAAGGATACCCAGTCTATGAGCTTTGTTCACAATGCATTGAAGCAGATCTGTCGGAGGATGAACTCCTCAAGCGGGGATCCGGAGGGATCCCCTTTGAGATTCGACCGAGGGGATGATTCTGAATCTACCTCGTACGTGAATTAATGAGAGTAAATGAGATGCAGGTGGGACGGATGATTGGAAGATAGAGGAAAAAAATGCTCAGGGATTTTATACAGGTTCGGGCCGCACAGAGCGTAATACCCTACTCCTGTGTGTATGCTATAAATGCTCTGAGAATGCCTCTCTGAGGATCTCTGGTGTTACAAGGATTCCTGTCTAAGTCTAGAGTTTTGTGTATCCTGTCTTCATTAGCTTGTCTGCGTCTGTTGAACTTCTTGAACTCGTCTTCTATCACTTTCCTTGAACCTCTCTCTTCTCCGGGGTGCCCACCCCTTCTTATATCCCGTCGAGACGGCCTGGCGTGCTCAGAAAGGAGGGCACGAGTCCCAAAGCACCATAAATGGAAAGCAACCATCATGGGCTGCAGCTTGACGTTACGGGGGGTTAAAAATACGTCCCCGACCGGTCCTGTCATCATCATCCACTTTTTAGCGGGTGCAGCAGGGAGGGCCCACTGGGCAGCCACCAAGCAACCCCGTGTGCTCGCTCGGTCAGAGCAAGCCTGACACAGCAGGGCGGCAGGCGGTATGCCTCGTGCCCAGCGACGATATCCCAAGGCGCGTCGGATGACGCGCGATGGGACCCGCCGCATTAAATGTCACCACGCCTCCCTACCAGGAAGTGGTACGGACTGATAGCAGGCGTGGGGGAAGTGGTTGGAAGTGACAGGCCATGCTCCCTCTTAAATGCAGCATCGGACATCTCACCAATTGACACCTCACCGTTGAGCCCTTGTGGGGTTCATCGTCAAGGGGCTTCTCAAGTCCTCGGGAAACTCGGGTACTCGGGAGACCACTGTTCATGACCCCGAGCGTCCTCTCCCAGAACTGCCTTCTCGGGTCCTCGGGGAACTCAGGTACTCGGGGACCATTGTTCAAGGCCCCGAGCGCCCTCTCCCGGAACTTGTACTTCTCAGGTCCTCGAGGAACTCAGGTACTCGGGGACCATTGTTCAAGGCCCCGAGCGCCCTCTCCTGGAACTTGTACTTCTCGGGTCCTCGGGGAACTCGGGTACTCGAGGACCACTATTCATGGCCCCGAGCGTCCTCTCCCGGAACTTAGTCTTCTCGGACCTCGGAGAAATATTCCCCGAGTGATGGCGCCATGTGGCATTCTGCTGTCCTGGCCTCGGGACTCAGGGACCCCTGGTTCTCATGTCACCGATAAGATCAGCAGCAATCACAAAGAGAAGGGGTGATAAAGTATCCTCTTGTCTAACACCTAGCTTGTAGTTAAAGAATTTACCAAGCATTCTATTAAGAAGCACCGAAGAAGAGTCAGAGCAAAGAATATTTTCTATCCATCCAATCCATCTCTGATTGAAACCAAGCTACTTGATCATACACAAAATTGTGTTGTGTTCAACTGTGTCAAAAGCTTTTTCAAAATCCAGTTTTAAGATCATCAGCTCTTCTTTAGATTGATGGCATTGATGTAAGAATTCATAAGACCATGCTAAGCAATCTTGGATTGTCTTGTTTTTGATAAACCCATACTAATTTCTGTGAATTATAGATATGATGACATCTTGAAGTCTATTTGCAATAAGTTTAAATCAGCTTGAGCACAATGTTGAGAAGAGAAATTGGTCTCTAGTCATTAACTGAAGCAGGGTTGTTGTTTTTTGGGATCAAGGTGATGAAGGAGCTATTGATTGTCTACAAATCAATAGCACTATTGGAGAAATCATTGCAAAGGTAGTAGAAATCATCTCTGATGAAATGCCAACATTGTTTCATAGAAAGACCATTAAATCCGTCTAGGCCTAGTGACTTGTCTATTGGCATATTTTTGACTAGTCTTATCAATTTCATCCTTGGTGTAAGGCTCTGAGAGACCATCCAAATGATCAAATTATGTACTAAAACTTCCTGGTTAAAAAATATTTCTAGGTTGTTTGAATTTCCCATTCTGTTTTTAAAAGCTTCAAGAAGAATGGCTTCTTTTTCATCGTGATCACTAACTAATCTACCATCCCGTGCTTCAAGGCAAGTAATTATGTTTCTTCTATATCTCTCAGTAGCCACTGCTTGGAAAATTTTTGTGTTTTCATCCCCAAAAACTGCCCACCTTATAGTGCACCTCTTTCTCCAATACCCATTCTTGTGATGAAGCAACTTTAAAATGTGTTTCTTTAAAATCTCTCTGAAATTGTTTTTTTTAAATGAACAGAGGTCTTTGTTCTTCTAGTTTGTCCAAAACAACCAAAATATCATTACAAACTTGGATCATATTGTTTAGCTTCGGTAAACCCTTGCTCCATCTCTTTAAGAAACTTCTTAACAACTTGAATTTAGCAGTAATTCTTGTAGCACTATTGTCAGTCCTAACCGGTGTATTGCACGTGTTTTCAACCAAATCCAAGAAACCCATATGATCAATCCAATAATTCTCAAATCTAAAAAATTGAGCTTTCGGGATTTTAGTACCAATTTGTACCATGTAAGGGGTATGATCAGATGTTGGTTTAGCCAGGGGAAGAAGAAGGGTGCTTGGGTAATCCACAATTCAGTTAGTTGGGGTAAAGCACCAGTCAAGCTGCTCTAGAAGTGGTTCCTGCTGCATGTTATTGTAGGTAAATTTTCTTCCTTTCAAATGTATTTCAAATAAACCCTGATTGCTAATAACTTCATTGAAAATGCAAATGTCATTCATATTACCACCTGGCTTGTTTCTGTCTTCCAAAGATATATAGAAATTAAAGTCTCCTATTATCATCCAGTTTTCATCCTCCTCAATTTGAAGATCATTAAGGTCATTGATAAAAGAATCCTTAAACAGACATGAGATACCACTTATCAGCATTTAGAGTGGAAGTAAAAGCTATAGTTAGGGTGTAAGAAGCTGAGAAGTTCACATTTCCAATAAATAGAGAGCCACTCCAACCAATGAAGATTCCACCAAAGGCCCCAACCAATGGGACAAGAGCAAATTTGTTAAATCTTTTGGGAGCAAACTTCTTGAGAAAAGGACTATTAATCATCTTTCGCTTGGTTTCCTGAAGACAAAACATGGAGCATGAACAACTATATTCCTCGCAAAAAAAAACTATATTCTCAATAACCTTGAACTACAACTATATTCCTCGCACAAAAACAACTATATGGCTTAAAATTGATATACTATGTGAGATGTTATATGCTGATCTAATAGTTCTAAGTTGTAACTGAAAATTAAGTTGCCTTCTAACCGCTCCAGCGATTTTATTGCTTGGAATTTGAAAAAAAAAAAACTGGCCTCTTTCCGGTGAGAAGTGCTTACAAGGTAGCAGTGAGGATACACTATGCGATGGGGGAGGTTGGGAGTAGTTCATCTGTTGAAGATGAGCACAGGGTATGTGAAAAAAATGTGGCAAGTACAGGTTCCCTCGAAGGTGAAGGTTTTTGCATGGAAGGTTATCAACAATGGACTGTCGACCAGAGCAAATAAGTGCTATCGTCACCTTGAACAACAGATGACATGTGAGTTGTCTGGTTACCAGGTAGAAGACTGCTTTCATGCAGTTGTCAGATGCCCCCATTCCTCTGCGCTTCGTCAGGCTATGAGGAGATACTGGGTCCTGCCGTCTACCATCCGGTCCGGATTGGCTCTTGATGATTGTGGTCAAATACCCTGCAGAGGTAATGGTCAATTTCTTTATGCTTATTTGGCATGTTCGGAGTGTAAGAGATAGTGTTTTGCAAGCCGGGGAAAAGATCTCTATCGAAGGATCAGTGGAGTTCATAAAACGATGTATGGAGTCGCTGCTCCAAATCCAACAACAGGGCTCCTCCGTTGATGACAAAGGTAAGCAGACCTCCCTGCTAGCTGGGCGCAAGAATACCGGATGCATATATCCTATATCCTAAAGGGCCAGGGATCAGCGAGCTCTCAGGGCCTCTCCCTCACTGCAGCTACTGTTTCCTAAAGGGCCAGGGATGCATGTACCTAAGCAGGATGAGAGCGGGTGAACCAATTGCTCCCTGGCAGTCATTACTGTCAGTTACCACTAGCAGAGATTTAGAATCCATTTCAGCTGCTTATGCTAATGAATCATGCAAAAAAAAAAGAGAGAGACTTAAGTAATTTATGCCAATATAATGAATTGCATTACTATATTAAAAAAAACATACACATATTGAACTTTTGAAACTTCAGCTATTGGTACGTTTTCTAAGATCTTCTAAAATATAATTATTGAAACATGAAAATGCTATGGATAGATTTTTCCCAACATGAAAAGAGTAATTTTGTTGGTTTTTATTGAACCTGTCAGCCTAAGGGCCGATATCTGAACGGCGGTTCCCATTTAAATTTTATTATCTCCGATCTGGGCGTGTTACTCTATCTGCGCAATCTCGTCGTTTAGCTTCCTGCACGGCTTACTTCGCTGACACACTGAATTGGTCTGCATGTTTATGTGCAGCGATGCTATCTGTCAATATTTTTTTCGTCGGCGCAGGTATCGAAGCGTGCTTAATATTATCTTCTTTGATTCCCTGCCTAGTGCTCTGCAGTGCAGCTAATTAATTAAGCTCCTGTACTGGCTCAGTGTTCTTGTGGTTATATGCTTCATCTATCTCGATTGATCCGGGGGGGTAGCAACGCAAGATGACGGCAGGGATCACCAGACCTTGCTGTCCGGCGCTTCTTGTTCTTGTTGCTCTCGTTCTCGTGGTCAGCTGCTGCTGCGTGGAGGCCTCGCCGGCGGCGCCAGATGAGCGGAGCGATGGAGCCAGCGGGAGGAGGAGGAGGCGCGCGGCGTCTGCGATGGTGCCCATCACCATCCTCAAATCCGCCGTCCACGAGGGAGCCGGTATGTATGCTGCTGCTGCTGCTGTTTTGTTCTTCAGGAGAAAAAACGACCTTCAGGATCGAGCGGTTTGTTGAAGTCGGAGGTTGAAATCAAAATTCAGTATTGGTCGTAAAGATTGTGATTTTGTATACGTATGCAGTGTGCATGGATGGAACGCCAGCAGCTTATCACTTGGATCCTGGCTCTGGAGCAGGGAACAGCAGCTGGATTGTAAACCTAGAGGTCGGTTAGTATACTTCCCCGTTTCAAAGTCAAATCCAAAGCACGCGTTGTTGCTAGTGCAAGGGCATTTTCTCTCTTTTAAACGCCTACGAATAGTGAGTGATATGCACCCTAGTATATATTCTCGTGCTTATTCTAAAACATCAACACCATATATATCATTATGGTCGTATCGTTTCTCATTCTTTTGATTATTTATAATCACATATGTAAGCGTATTTTTATTTGAAATTTTTTACTTTAGAAGACTTTTTTCATTCTGAAATACACCTAGAGTAGTTTTTTTATTTTTTTTAGCCTAGCGACAACACCTCGAAGTTGAGGGTAGCAAGGGTTGGATTCCTCCATTCTCATGTAGAAGCGTCCAATAAACGTCGAGTAAGAGGCTCTAGTCTAATAAAAAAAAATACGCCTAGAGTAGTTGATAGTTGATAACCCCTTATCTCAAATCGTTTGGGATTTGTAGTAGTGTCTCCATAGTCTAGTACATTATGGTTTGTAACTGAAGTAGCGATCATGGACGTAGGGAGGCGGGTGGTGCAACAACGCGAGGACATGCCGGCTTAGCAAGGGAACCGCCCGCGGCTCGTCGGACCGTATGGAGAAGCAGATCCCCTTCACCGGCATCATGAGCAGCAGCCGCGCCGCGAATCCTGGTCCGTCCGTACTCCATTCACCCCTCATCATGTCCGTCCATTCATTTCATCTGCAATGCTGATGCATATACATACGCAGATTTCTACAACTGGAACCGGGTGAAGATTCGCTACTGCGACGGTGGATCTTTTGCCGGCGACACATACAACAAGGTGCATGGAAATCTTTTTACAGGCCACTGGAAAGTTTCCCTTGAAAAGTTTCCTGCTGGTCCCTTCAGTGCCTTTTCTTTTTTCAAAACCTTATTTGAATCCTGAGTTCAAACTACATCTTGTTCATCTATACCCCATCTCTATGCTAAATTCAAGGAAAATTAAGTTTCCATCTAGTTTGCACAATGCATTGAACACAAGGGTCAAAATTAGCACACATTCAATCTATGCATAGAGATTCGGCCCTGATTGAGCTCAAGAACAAACAAGAAAATAGCAAGCATCAATTGAATCCTCTTCTTGGTTATTTGTCTTGCTATGCCATGTATCTGTTTTCATTCTTGATTTCACTACTGAGTAAAAAAAATATAATAGGCCAAATATTAAGCATCAACTAACTCATCGCTTTGCTTGAGTTTGAACTGTAGGAGACTGGGATAAATTTCCGTGGTCAGCGCATCTGGAACGCAGCCATTAGGCACCTTCTCTCCATTGGGATGGCCTCTGCAAATCAGGTCTCGCTCTCTCTCAATCCACCAACAAACTGCCTTAGAAAACAAAGCATGCATCTTTCGCTGTAATCGTCTTAGCTTGTGCACGACGATCGATCAGGTGCTGCTCACCGGCTGCTCCTCTGGGGGCCTGGCGGTGATACTGCACTGCGACCAGTTCCGCGCCTTCTTCCCCACCCGCGGCGGCCGGGGCACCGCCGTCAAGTGCCTCGCCGACGGCGGCCTCTACCTCGACGCGTACGTGTAAATTAACTTCCATGCTCACGGATCACAAGGAGCAGATAAGCCAGTTAACAGGTCGCGCATAACTGCAGCGTGGATGTCTCTGGGGGCCGCAGCTTGAGATCCTACTTCGAGGACGTCGTCTCCATGCAGGGAGTAGCTCAGAACCTCCCGGCGACTTGCACCGCCCGTTTGGACGCCACCTCGGTGCGTGCCGCTGCTCCTCTCTTCTTTCACAAAGCCAAGCTCTGTACAACGAGCTTCAGCCGGGCCCGAACTGGCCTTCGAGCTTAGAGGTAGGCTGGAGCTAGGACAGCCAAAGCTCGAGCTCAGCTGGAATAAGCGGAGTACACTTTATACAAAAGCTCGATAAAATTCCTATCATGCTGCTGATTAATTTCTCTGAACCTCCAACCTCATGTGGACGCAGTGCTTCTTCCCGCAAAATATAATCGATGGCATAAAGACCCCAATTTTCATTCTAAATGCAGCATACGACTTCATCCAGGTAAACATTTATCTGTATGTAACAGGCACACTACCAGCCTAATGCATAGCTGTTACATACTCACATTGCGCTAAATGCATTTGATCGATTAGATTGTGCTGAGCCTGGCCCCGGACAGAGCTGACCCCAGCGGCGCTTGGCGAGCCTGCAAGTCCAACCGTTCGGCCTGCAATGCGTCCCAGATGAGATTCTTGCAAGGTTAAATTGATTAATACATGGAATCACCAAGCAATGATCTGAATGTCATGAACTGAAGTGTTGCAATGCATATACGTGCAAGTGTAGATTTCAGGGACCAGATGGTGGCATCCGTGAAAGGCTTCTCCGGTTCCAGGAGCAACGGGCTGTTCATAAGCTCCTGCTTCGCCCACTGCCAGTCCGAACAGCTGGGCACCTGGAACAATGCACCAGGTGGCTCCCCCACCATTCAAAACAAGGTACAAAGTGACAATACACCATGTAAATAGATATATAAGAAAATACTATAATTTCAATGATGAATTTAAAGGGAATTCAAGTGTTCGGTATTCATGTTCATCAATCATCATGTTGGTGCACAGGGGATTGCAAAATCAGTTGGCGACTGGTACTTCGATCGAGCTGAAGTGAAGGCAATCGACTGCCGTTATCCCTGCGACAAAACTTGCCACCACATCATATGAGAAGATCCTTGTTGTTCTTGCACCTTTTGGCTTTGCTAAGAGTAAGAGAGTGAGTGCACAGCATATGCGTTCTCGAGAGAGTACATCACGTTGATTTGAGAATGCATTTGAATACAAACATTAGTAGAATATTAATACAAGAAATAAGTGATCACGACTTTTGTTTCAATAGATTACATGTGGCGTAGCATGTAGTTTTCTCTCAACTGATTCTATCGCTATCTGTCATTCTTGCCAGTTGCCAATACCGGCAAATGTTATCTAGGTTAGAATTCATTACAGCTGCTCGTGCTATCCGGCGAAAACTTAGAAATGAGACTTAAGTGACTTCTACCAACAAAAATGAATTACGTCATTATACAAAACTGCAGGTCGAGCAACAAAGACTCTTGCTATTAGCAAGTTCTATTTCTGTACAACCAGTAAAATTGATAATATTCATACTACAGACATTATGCTGAGGCGCATCACAGGATCTGCTGGTTGAATCGATAATTCAAGGAAAAAGTTACATTTTGAAGCTGTCCCAGTATGAAGCCGCCACATCATCTGACTCGTAACATGAATTGCTGTCACATTTCTCATACACTAAAATGTGAACCATCACATACAGTGATACGGTGTAAGAGAGGCTATACAAATGGAGATTGCCACCACCAAAATGCAACTCGACGCAAGGACAACATTTCTCACAGGTTGATCATGACGCAGCTTGGGCAGCACCAAGTTTATTAGCATCTTTGTCTACTTTCTTTTTTGACGCCGCGGAGGCGTGAGGCGCCGTGGCCATGGCCGCGCTTGCTTGCCGCTGGACTTGGTGGCTTCTCTCCGGCGCTTCGTGTGGCGCACGGCAACAGGCCGCCGCGTGCTCTGGCGGCCTGTGGCGTGGCGTGGCGGTGGCTGTGGATGGAGGGGAAGGAGATGGATAAGAAGGTGATGGACCGTGAACCGAGCCCAATCTCTAGTTCGGCACAGATGAGTTGGGCTTTGGGTTATCGCCATGGACTGGGCTGGACCGACCTGGATCTATGAAGTCGCTTTTTGCTCCCAGGGACCGGGCCTGGGCCCGGGCCGGCCCTATCCTTGAGCTTGAAAAGCACCCACAAAATCGTGCAAATCCCTCTAAAAAATGTAGACTTCCAAGACAAAAGAAACATTGAGATTTAGATTAAAACTTTGGATAATTGATGAGCAGTGATTCTGAAAGGAAGCTGGGTGAGAATTGGCCATTTTCAAATTTACATTTTGGATTGAACAAAACAAACCGGTTGGGGAAAAGCCTATTCCCGCCTATCATCAACCCGAAACCAGTACCACCATGGTCCGGGATTTTGTGATAAATCTAGGATTTGAAACGCTGGCTCCGATCACCATTTCACAATTAGCAGCAGCTAAAAATTGGTAGTGCATCCAATGTTGCTTCGTTCTTCTCACAAAAACTACTCACCTCCATCATGCACCAATGGAGCAAACTAAACAGTCCCTTGTTTCCAGATAATAATAGTGAAAGTGATCTAGGATGTAGACACTAATAGCACGGTCATACTGTACAGTCTTTCTTCCCAAAAAGACAAGGGCTTCGGCTCCCTCTGACAAACAAATGGATTTCAAAGAATAGTCGGACCATCCGTCAAAAAGTTGTATATGTCATGTAACATCCAATTAACTCTTCAACTGCAGGAGAGCATCTGCTACGCTCTTATTGTGTAAATTTCCCGCCTGTATGACCAGAGACCGTTTATGCACTTATGCTACCACATCAAGGTTAAAAACAAAAAGAATTGGGCAAAATCATACAACTTCGACTGCACCCTGAATGGCGCTTCACGATTTGGTCACAAAGAACTCAGCTATCGTTTGGTAACTCTGTCAGAAGCCATGCCATGGCATGGCTTCTGTAGCTATCCGCCGTTTCGAAGTGCACAGCTCCAATTATTTGTGTTAGCTGGATTCCGGTGCGACCAATTTGAGGCTGCGCATCCACTCGCAGAAACTATGGTCGTCAAAGTGGATGAAGCTGCTCTTTAGCCTAGCCCTTTGCTCAGGAGTAAGGGTTCGCAATTGTGGAAATCTTGACTCCTGAAACAAGCAAAAGTTCTGTTAACAAATTGAGCCGCAGCAGGGCAGCTCACTTGGTTTTACTTTCTCAAGTACCACAAAGCTAGCCACAGTTATAACTATGAGCAAAATAACCCAGTGGGATGAATTCAGGTGAAGCAAAATGTGAATGCCAAGGTTTGCAGAAAGTGCTACCTGCTCATAAGTAGGGTCCTTGTGAGCTGGGATCAGGCGTGAGACAAAATACCTAGCCTGAGAGCTTCCTTGCTGTACCAAGATATTGGAAAGAACAATCAATTATAAAAGTAAAGCATGTAGCACTTTTGTAAGTGATCTTTCATGCTAGTTGCATAGTTAATGAAACAAGTATTGACAGACTGAATGATTCGAAAGAACTGTCCACTTGGATGCAATGAAAGCTCCTATGTCACGATTATCTTAAATCAAGTATCATATTACCTAATAATCACTTCAAAGTAAACTACAGATTTACATTGAAGTTTACAAATGTAACGATGTTCAAGCACCAAAATTTCTAATTAATAAGTTGTGATCCAATATACATGGCCGAGACTAGTTAGACAGTAAACCTATGAGCGAAATAGTAGATATTATTTAGGAGGACAAAAGCGACTGGAAGTAACAGTGAAGGATGAGAACAAGCAAACTGACTTTGAATGAAAGTATCATTGGAGCTGGAAAACGTTGCTCGCTGAGCTCTTCTGACAATGTACGGCATGCTGCTAAAGCTGCTGCACTTTGTCCTTCTTGAGCTGCTAGCTCAGCACCCTGAAAAGATACAGTACTGACAGTTCAATACAATATTATTATTTGACAAGGAATGAACAAGGTATAAAGGAAACATCTAAAAAGACCAAAAAGAAATATAATCTTCCACAAGTCCTAGTATCAGGATTTACTCGTGGAGAACCGAGTGATAGCTCGGTTGGTACAACCTCCAATTGAGAGACCACCCACCCGGGCTCGAACCCGAGTGCTCGCAGGTCGTGTGAGAACCTCCCTGAGAACTGGTTTCAGCAAGTTTCCTGGCTAGCCAGGGTTCAGTACTCCCCTCTTTTAAGATGAAGCCAAGAGGACGTCTTCTCCCCATGTTCGAGTTTTTTTATTAGGATTTACTCGTACGCGCTTTCTAGGTTCTAAGCATGAACTAGTTTCCTTTTATTTGGTACCTATCAGCGATAATTCAATAATTTCAACAAATTTATCGTCATATAATATTCTCACTGTGTAGCTGAAAATCTTCACTAGTTGTTACATAAACTCAAAACCCTGGGTGTAAGTTAATAATTTCAAACATGATGCTGCTAAAATCCCCCATTTTGTCTTCATTTACCTTGCAGGAACAAGAAGTGAACAAGCAACAGCCGCAATTCCATCTATGAAAACACACTACTATGTGGTACCGTGGCCCTTTACTTGTCCAGAACATGTCAATGGTTCATAAATGACAATCAAGAACAAAGCATCAAATATGATATATGACAATTAAGAACAAAGCAATGCTAATAGCTACAATGCATGCTGAGAAAAATCGTGTCACTACTGATTAGTGAACAAAATCCTATCATCAAGATTCAAGAATGATGGCCATGAAGAAGAGTTGAAGGTAAAGGTGAAAGGAGTAAGCTAAACATTAAGTTACAAAACTGAGATAGCATGGTGAAGGAGAAGGGCCAAAAGTAACATACCAACCAAATGAAAATATCTGTTCCATGGTCCAGTACCACTGCAGCATTAGATTGCATGGCAAGATCATATGCTGGCAACTCCTCAAATGTACCGCCTTCACGATGCATTATGCATCGAGGTGCCAGCATGCGGAGCGAAAGGTCAAACGATGCATTCAAGAACAAATTCCGAAGTACAGATCTTTCATCTTCATGTCCGATTATGCTACCTAAAAGTGGTCCCCTTTTCAGATGAAACAAGCACTCAGGAAGTGATGCTAGTTCTTTTGGGAAACGGTAAAGCTTCGATTTTGGGGCCTGAGAACCAAACTTGAGAGCTATGTCCTTTACTCTTTCATCAATTGAGAGCCTCATGTCAATAGCATCAGAGGCAGTCCTGGCACGCAAGACGGTTCTTTTACCAATGATAACTGAAGCAACATCCTCCTGAACACTTTCCAGATACGCAGACAAACCATCGACAGTCTGCAGCCTCATAGTGATCACCCGAGTGATTTCTGCTTGATACACATTGGAATAACGGACTGCAAACTGGAAGTAAACGAAATCATTCTTGATATCACCCTTTGTCTCCATAGACACAGAAAAACTCTGTGTCTCCTCAACACTATGCATCTGAATACAAAATGAAGAATCGTGCTTGAATGTTTCATGCGAATCAGGAGATGCCTCTTCACCAGGGCCAATAACTTGAGTCACAAGCATGTTATCTGAACATCTGATCTCAAATAAGCCATGGGAACCGGCTGCTCTAGTTGATGCCCTTTGCAAATTGACCCCAAAGGCCTCTCCAAAGTCATCATGAAGTAAAAGCACACCTCCAGAACACTTTGCCAATGGTTGTAGAACAGGAACCCTCACAGGACATTGTCCGGCACAGAATATGTCAACGACAGTACTGTGTCTCTGTGCTTCATGACCAAGACTCTCCATCCGCTTCATGGCTGTCTTCTCCAGGTAAGCATAGTTTGGGTGAGTAACAGAATGAGGCACTGATCCTGGTCCAAAGGTGCTAGGGCCACCAGCACACACCAAGATCCTGCAGTTGCCACCAGATCTCTTGATGATTCCACGAGACAACTCTACTGACGGCCCTTGAATAATGCCAAGGGCAACCTCTACTGCTGCGCCAAGGCACCGATCCCTTGACACTTCTGGCACACTCAGCTGATAGGGTCTCAAAGATGAGAATATCGTGTGTGCAACAGGCAGCGAAGCATGTACAGGAGACAGGTAAACACCTGTTCCATAGATTAGTGCCTTCAAAGACTCACGGGTAAGCGACTTATTTCCAGGTAGCACATCCGCTGACACCACTGCCCCCTCTGAGAAATCATACACCGAGATGGTTCGCCCGTAGGTGACTATTCCTATCTTCACTGTAGGAGGGAGCGAATCCACAAAAGCATGCAAGGAGCCCTGCAGATGCTGCAGGTGTGCCTCGTTGAGGCACTCATCTATGAGGATAAAAATGGGACCGGACACCCTCGAGTCAGACACCGGGACAAAGCCTGGCCGCCTGTTCCCCACCTGAACATAATCCACAGTCGTAGACGCAAGCTCCGGCCACTGGAGCAGGTCCTGCTTGCTGGAGACCACGAATTCCCCCTCGCTGCCATTGAACTTCTTGCAAATGACGCACTGCCACTGCCCAGAGCCGACCAATACGTCACAGTACAAGTTCACATAAGCCCCGCAGTTCAGGCAACGCCGTGGATCGCGGTCCACGACCTCTGGGCCAGGTGACACCTCCTTCCCTGGAGAAACCAGAGCCCCGAACCCCAAGCTAGGGGCATTGAGCAGCTTCCTCTGCTTCAGCACCTATAATTACAAAAGGCAAATCATAAACAGCACAAATTACCAATCCTTGTGAGCGCGAGAACACGCTTTGCATCCATGAAACAAGGATCGATCACAGTTTTAGGTTACAAATGGTACTGCGCTTGTGTGTACACACTACAGTTGAGCTCTAGGAGAAGGGCATTCATGTCACCACTGCAGCGGGGTTGGAGCGAAGAGTACCTTGTGTGCGGAAAATTGGACGTAGGGGTTGTCGAGGCCATCGCCCCGGAGCGGGAACGGCGCGGGGGCGAGGTCCCCGTGGGGCGTGGCGGCGCCGTTGAGGAAGGGCAGCGCGGAGGAGGTGGGGAGGGAGACGGTGGTGGCGGTGCCGGTGGCGGAGGAGGAGGAATATCCCACTGCGAAGGGCACGGGGTGGGGCGAGGCCGGGGTGGCGCGGAAGGGCACGGCCGCGGGGCGCAGCGGCGAGGAGAAGACGGGCGGGCCTGGCGGAGTGCTGAGGTGCGCCGGCGCGTGCCCGGGGCCGGAGCCGGGGCTGGGGGTGCCCCGCGCGGGCACGGGGGAGAAGACGCGCGGCGGCGGGGTGAAGGGCGCCGGCGGCAGCGGAGGAGACGCGTGCGGCGGCGTCTCCTCCATGCCGGCCGCGCTGTCGCGGATCGGATGCGACAGGCGCAGATCTGAGTCGCGGGCTGGGACTGGGAGCGCGGGGGGAGGCGCCTTGATTTGGATCAGTGGGATTGGGGAATTGGGGATTGGAGGAGGAATGGGACGAAGAGCTTGCTATTGATGGAGGGATGCAATGGGTGTCAATGGCATCGGAATCGGATTTGCCCAGTTTGGTTTGATCAAATCCTGTGTCCACGTCATGATGGCTGGATCTCGGCTCGCTATTGGTCGAAGCGATGCCAGCGCGCTCGGGGCTCGCTGTGGGTTTTCTGCTCTACCTTGGAGTCGGGGAAGATGGGTCAACCTTAGTCAACGATGAACTTGCTTTTTGTGTGCAATGCAAGCAGCACTACCAGTCTACCAAGCATGAGAAAACATGCATTTTTGTTAACTTTTCTTAGCATACAAGTGGCACCGACAATTGTTTGCATACGAAGTTTTGAGAAAGAGGTGTCATAAAAAAAATAGATCAACCTTGTGTTAAGTTTGTATGGAAGGACAAACGGAGGATGATTACATTGGGGCTTAATGGACACTATAAATATGAGTGGATGAAGAAATTTTAGATTAGGATATGACTCTTATACTTTTAACATCACCTCAAACGTAACGTGAATGTAATGATGTTACATTTGAAGAGTTGACACTAAGTACTTAGACTTTGAAAAAAAAATTGGTACATCTGAAGTCTGATATTGAAGATGGCATCAAAGTGTGCAAGTCAATAATGTTGATGCACTAAACGATCCCGATCTCTTTCACAAGAGGGTACTGCTTTCACGACCTGTACTTCAGCAAACACCTCAAATATGAATCTTGCTTTAGAGACTTTAAATAAAACGAGAATAATGAGATATGTCAAATCAAACCGAATGGAGAATAGAGATATCACTACTGCAAGACAGTAAGGTCACATCAATGATGATGATGATGGGATTAGCCTAATCGACAAGACTCAGCTAACCACAAAATAAAAGAATTAATCGGTTGACTGACATAATTTGTGGACATGCACAGCTAAGATGAACTGAAAGAGTATATTTGTGGATTTGAATGGACGGACACAACGAAAAACATGGAATCCGTACACAATAGAAGGCACAACTCTAAAAGCAGGATGTTAGCAGCAAAAAGACACAAAAGATAGCTAGTAGCAAAAAGCAGCATATTTAGATGAAGTGATGGACACAAAGGAGATATGACCCGATATGTCGGAGATACTAGAAAAGAAAAAAATTGGACTCAGTCGACTATAGCAACAAAGGGAACTGTGATATATAGAAATGGAGTAGGGAGGCGACAGAGCTCGTCACCGAAGAGCACTAGGAAAAGGCAGAACTCGATGGTTGCTACTTGATGACCACGTCAACCATAGACAATCGGTCTAACGGAGCAAGGGCGTGGATCTGCTCTCCTTGACGATGACGAGCAGCGGTGTCTAATGATGTGGAGCGGTTGTGGTGACATGAGAAAGACCACGACAAGTAGACAACAGCACGACTGGTGATTGGAGAAACATGTGGATAGATTAGATCGAGATCTAACCTAACCTTAACTAGGTTCTAACACCATGTTAAGTTTGTATAGAAGAACAAATGAAAGATGATTACATTGAGATACAATGGACACTATATAGAAGTGGATAGGAGAAACTCTAGACTAGGATATGACTCTTATACCCTTGACTCTTGTACTTAATATTTTGGAGAAACTAGTTGGCTTTCTTTTAAGAAAAAATAGGCACACAATTATCAGTTAAAAAGAACTCGAAACACACTTCCCAACAGGTAATCAGTGAAAGAGGTGTGATGGCCTCCTTTGGCTTCCAACAATCTTAGGCATGTGTTGGTTCGGTTCACACACCAACCTTAGCAAAATTTGGAAGTGTGAAAATACAGGTGATGTAAAAGCATGGGTAAAAGAATAGCGTTTGGATTATAGCCTTACTAATTCACAGATGATGCCAAAACATAGGAAGAAAATGGTGTTGGGATTGGACCCATGCCAAAACTTGTTCCAACTGTGAGTATGACATATGATATCAACGTCATCTATTTTTTTTATCAAAATATAATTAAGTGAAGTCTTGTTTTGTAGATTAAATAAAAAAATTAATATTGCAAACGGATTATAAATCGGATACATAATTTAGAAAATAAAATCGCTTGAAGCCAATATCTCGTGCTATTGTTCTAATCATCTATCTAGTTATGCCTGCTGGGAACAGTGAAATTTGTATGAATTTTACGAGAATTTTCTCCAAAATAGTCATTTTCTTATGAAACCATTATACTAAGGCAAAATTGCCCTCGTAACATTATATTTAAAGGGGTTCGCTTCCGTACCATTATTTTTTTCGGAATTTCTCTCATAGCATCGAATTTGGCCCATGGCTTCTCCGTCTATCACTGTACCAATGGATTTGAAACCAGCGGCCCAGATCACGCAACTATCCATCCCTCCGTTAACCCGTTCCTTGTCTGTTCGCAACCCGTTTCCATTTGTTTCGGGCGGCGAAGGCCCAAGGGGAGCGAGTCGGAGCAATGGCCGGGCAGGACACGACGCCGAGCTCCAAGGCGGCGGCACCGCCGACGACCATCCGGCTCGTCAACTTCATCTCCGAGGACCAGGCAAGGCCATCACCACTCTCCCCTCCCCCTCCCCCCCACCGCCTGGCCCAGCGTGCGCAATCGGAAAGGGAAAAACCTAGAAATATAAAGTCGCTGCAATTTGTTCTGGGGAAAATCGCAGCTCGATGAGGTGAAGCGGACGCGAGGGGAGCGGGTGGAGGACGGGACCGCGCAGCGAGACAAACCTCTCTTCCAGGTGAGGTCACCGCTCTACCCAGGCCGCGCTTCGTGCATTTGCTTCGGTTTGCTGAAATCCATAAGACACGTCGATTTGTAGATAATACGGGTTTTCGTCATATCCTGTGCAGGTCCTACAGGAGAACAAGGAGAAGAAGGACGCAGAGTTCAACGAGCGGTTCAAGCACAGTATGTTTGCCTCCCTCCTGTCCCATACCGTCTTATGTTTGTATGTTTGTGAAATGTAGGCAAAAGTGCTGTAATTTGGGTTAGATATAGCTTCTTTTTAGTACTGTTCGAAAGGATGTAATCATGAAGAGCTTGGACAATTACACAAGAGATCTTGCCATGCTAGCTGCAAAGTAACAGAGGAGTCTGTCCTTGGTCTAGTGGGGATGAACTGAAAAGCAAGATATGGTTTTGCTGAATAAGCTTTCTAGCCTGCCATCTAATTTTTCCTTGCTATTCCTGTTTCTGGGTTGATTTGACTAGATCACAGGATGTGGAACCCTGTAGTTTGACTTCATTAAAATTTTCTCTCGTTCTAATTTTCTTGTTTTCTTTTCTATCCAGGACCTCCAAAAGCCTTGGATGAGGACGAGACAGAGTTCCTCGAAAAATTAACATTGGTAAGCATTTAATATATGCTATATAGCTTTGAAAATCACAGTTCAAGCCCAAAAATGAAGGTGCATATAGCTGTCCATATGTATAGCAACGGCAATAGGATTTTATTTGCCATGCACCCTGATGTATTTTTATGTGCACACCTGCTTAAGGGATCTTCCGCCTCAGCCTGTGTTACCACCTACAAGCACAAACATGGGTGTGTGGATGGCTGGATCCATATGTGTACTGTGTGCACTGTGCACAAATAATGAGAAACTTTGTTCATTCATAAGATATTAAGGCTTTGTTAACATATTGTTAGTCTGACCTTGGTATTTGCTCAGTCACTTTATTCCCCTTTCCTTTATGAGATAGAAACTAAAAGGCTCTAACTCACAACTGTTTCAAACCTGCAGGCGTACCAAAATTTGACAAAATAAAGTCATCATAGGTCCTAACAGTACGGAAAGTGTAAAACCGGACTATAGCGCTATAGTTTAGGAAAAAGGAAACCGACTACTTGAGCTACTGCAGAACCACCGTTATTAAGTCTCTTGTCTGACCCTTTATCTCTGACAACATCTTGCATTCGATATCCCAACTACTCCCTCCGGTCACAAATACATGACGTTTTGGACAAGGTCTGGTCAAACTTTTGAAAATTTGACCATCAATAACTTTTGAATTATTTAGTTTGAAAGCATGAAAATCTATTCTCATTCTAATTAAAAATAGTGGTCAACGAAGACCGTACTTTGTCCAAAACGTCAAGTATTTTTTTACCGGATGGAGTATGTAATAGGACAATTGCTACACTTGATAGTAGTAGCCTGAGGAATGTGCTGTATTAGGATAGGCTTCCCAACCAGCCACTCTAAGATTTGACCTTCCTTCTTGACATAATACTTAAAAATGCATTACCCAAAATAATTTAACTGTTTGCTACAATCACAGATAAATGTTTGTTAATCGTAAACACTATATCAACTACACATAATCTGGTAGAAATTAGTGTGCCTTATTAGAACTGTTTAGAAGTTCCCTTCTTTGAGTAACTATGCCAAACATTACATGAAAAGGGAAACAATATTATTTACAACCTTGGCTAACATTTTCAAAAACAGGAATTATATTATTTATCTTGAAAGGAATTTTGGGTGGTGTTTTAATGGAACCAAAAATACCATAAATTACGTGCTTTTATTTTCCTCTTGAGGAGGATCATTGTTTCTCATCTGTGAATTATGAAAATAATCTTTCCCTGGTGTTTACTATTATTGTATTGAAAGTCCAGAGAGTAGAAAAATAATCTGAATTCTAGTTATTGGATAGCTTGATTAGTTTGTTATGATCTTCCTAGTCAGTAGTACTTGTATTTGCTTTATGAATAAATAAGAGTTACAGACATAAAACATGTGGCTTCTTAAGTACTTGGTGTATCTTTTAGTCCATGTTTTTTGCAACATCTTAGTTCCTTGTTTCATGTTACTTTGCAGTCAAGGAGGGAATATGAACAGCAGGTGTCCAATGAAGAAGAAGAACAACTCCGCAGTTTCCATGTGAGTAACATACCTACGATTAATATGCATTGCTCTAGCCTCTAGCTTTTTTATTTTCAAATGAACAACTTGTTTTCAATGCTACCAGTTTTCTGATCTTCCAAATAGAATTGCAATCAAACATGAAAGCTTTTCCTTAGCTTGAGCACAGCAATCTGAGTTGTAACATTTGGTCGGTTGTAATGTACATACCTATGGATGCCTGCATCAGATTCATTAATCATTAAAAAGGACATGATAGAAACATAGAACTTTTGTTACGTGATATGTATCATCTAAATGTAGTAGCAAAGAACAGCGGATTGTGGAGCTTTTAGATGTTCCATAGTTCATACTTGTAATCTTCTAGTAAATTTCAGCAATCGTTTCTATGCTGGAGGAGGATAGCTTGCTCCAATGGTGACTATCTGTTCTCATACACCAAACACGGGTCACATGACTGGCCTAATGAGTGTTTTTCCTTTCAGGAGGCTGTAGCTGCCCGGTCCAATATTGTTCTTGAACAAGAGACTCCTACTGTCTCTAGACCTGAGGTATGTTACGATTTACAAATGCAAAGCAGATTTATGTTTCTTTTGATCTTGTCATAGTTTTAAGACAATGTTAACAAAAAGTGCATATACATATCACTCATTATGGTCCTTTCGCTGCCAGTTGTTAATTATATTCCTCATCATGATGCTATTAATGGGAACTGCTGAGCCTGACTGAACTATGCTTGTAACTACCCCTCTTCAGGAGAGCAGGCCTAAGCCATCTACGAAGAGGAGCCAGCCTGCAATCCTGAAAAACGTAATAATTTCTGTGAAGCCACAAGCCAAGAAACCGAAGGTTGACACGGAAGCTAAGCCTCCTCCGAAGGAGCCATCTTCAAATGGGTATGACGCAGACCTAAAGCCACCAGATGACACCAGGGGCTCGCTTGGCTCTCTTGTGGCATACGACGACGACGAGAGTGGTGACGACAAAGATTGACAACGGTGTTTCACAAGTCAGGTATACGGATAACCCAGGACTACTGGAAGAGATACAATGGAGCAGCAGACGTGAGGTTTGTTGCTTGATGAGAGGCAAAATAGGCTTCTTTTGCAGATCCCTGCGCATCAAAAGCGTCATCCAGAATATTCTTGTATGTATTGTCCAAGGTTTTGATGTGATGTGGCCATGGGTCCAAGACAATCCTTACGAGTGATAACCGCTAATTTAGAAATCGATGTACCAAGTACCTGCACTTATGATTTATCTGATCTGCCGGTTTTGTCTGCAATTCTTCCATGGATTGTTGGAACTGGAAAAATTGGAGATAGCTTAATCTAACCGATTGGTTGGTTGCTGCACCGACCGCTCTTTTGAAAGGATAGAATGATCTAATAGGAGGTGAATTGGATTATTAAATTTTTTTTACTCATATCGAATTCTAGAATCAGTAGTAACTTTAGCATAGATGAATTAAAATACGACTACACGATCAAACTAGACGGAATGAAAAACAAGTAAGTTAGAACACAAAGTAAATACGAAAAGTAAATATTGCAAGTAAGTAAATGCTCAAATGTAAATATGGGAAAGTAAGGAGATGGATAAGAGAACATCGATTTTTTTCGAGTTATCGATAAAGAATACCGCTCTCCTTGAGTCATACAGTCTCAAGTGCTCACTCATGATTGTTACTTCTCTATTTTTAGATTGGTGGGCATCAAACTAAACACATAGCTCTTCCCAGGGCTCTCATAAGAACCCCAAGAGTTCACCGAGACATCTTCAATCACCAAAGACTGGCTAGGTGTTGCCAACCATCAAGAGTAATAAGTCAACAACTTCACTTGATCAAGATCAAGCCTAGAATACATCTAAATGCATACTTACTACTCTTCAAGCACTAAAAATATCCTTAACCTTCAATTAAGAACTTTGTAATTCACTCAAGTGCACTCTCTTGCTTCTTGATGACACACACAGTGTATGAGCTCTACTGGGGTCGCAAGAGATTCATATGAGAATAAGTGAGGGGGTATATATAGGCTAAAGATCCAAATCTAGCTGTTAACTAAACTTTTTGTTAGCATCGGATAATCCAATGAACATCTCCTCACACTCACTGGACAATCCGATGAGTACAATCTTCAGAGCCCACTGTGCCAGTTGTCATTAGCTGTTACTATTGTTAAATGATCCGGTGGATTCATCCGGTGTGCCTTAGTTCATCACCGGACCATCCGATCAGTAGAACCAAGCCAGACTATCTGTTGTAATCCTCTATGCAAAAATTAGTCAGATGATTCCTCTTTGCCTTCACCGGACCATCTGGTGAGTGTAGCTTCTTTTGGAACAAAAAATTCTTCTATGCAAGAAATGCTCCAATGCTTTCATCTTTCCATCACCAGATAATCCAGTGAGTTCAACTTCAATTACACTTGGGAAAAATTGGTTTTACTAAAAAAGCTCCGGTGCTCTCACAGGGGTAACACTGGACCATCCGGTGGAACACTTCTAAAATTTCAGGACACGTGTCACCAAGAAAAGGTTTTGGTGATGCTTGCATGTTAATCACCGGACCATTCGGTCAACACATGCGATTTCTGTCTGAACTAAGAAAAATGCTTTGATGGGAATACGAGTCACATCATCAGACTATCCGGTGAGGTTAACTTCACGATATCTCAACCATGAGCTTATATAAACTAACTAGTGCTAGAATTTCACAAGTGTGCATCAAACCAAGTTTAGATTCTACTAGATCAAGCTAGTACTCTTAGCCTCTCTTTATAGATGGTCAAAAGACTAAGAAAGAAGACATGTACTACTCTAAGTTTCATTCCTCTCCCTCGTAACACTTAGAACTAGAAGATCCTTAATGTTGATGCACATTTCCTTTGATCGTCCATATAATCACCTTAGGGACCAAGAATACCCAATCATCATTGTGAACTAAATTTTTTGATACCCTTCAAAATACACTTGTTAGTCACAATGATACGATTGTTATTAATCACTGAAACGCTTACCACTTACCTAGGGGTATAGATGCTACAATCTTCCCCTTTTTGGTGATTGATGACAACACAAAAGAGAATATAGAGATATAAATTGAAGTACACCCTGTCATACTAGACAATTGATGGCATATATCAATAAAGCAAGAGAAAGCCTAGAAATATAACAGCCTATCATGCTAGAAGAAAAAGAATAAACATGCATGAAATTAAACATAATGTGATGACAAGCAAAACACATCAATAAAGAGAACCAAATAGTCTGCTATTACATCAAAATTCATAAGATCTAACAAGCCAAACCTAACTACCCAAACTCCTAAACTCCCCCTGAAACAAAAGCTCTCTAAACACACATGCTAAGACTCTCTCTCCCAACTCCTCCTATCACTAGACTCTCCTCCTTTAGCATCTAAGCACCAAAAAGAGAACCCATCTAAGCATCTGAAGTTGGAGGAAATGAAGGAGCCAACGTTGTCAAACAAGGTCGCATCACGAACTGAGAAGCGTCGGACTCAGAGACAGAAGAGACGAGCTCAGCGGCGGCAGTGATGACAGGAGAGAGTGATCCTGCTGAAGGCTGAACAGATGCAGAAGGAGCAGGAATCTCTGTCGACACTGCGTCAGAACGAGGGTCAGAGCTAGAAGTATCGACACCCTGAGATGCCATTTGCTGAAGAGGAGCATCAAGCTCGTCAAAAGTTGACTGCACAATAATAGATGGCTCGACTGAGGGGTGTTGAGCAGGGACGATCGATTGCGGAGAGTCCTCAAAGCCGAGAGGTCCAGTGGTCAGAGGTGACGACAATGAATGAAGCATTGACCTCTGAGAAGTCCTGGTAGGTAGAGAGAAGACTCCGGTGGTAAAAAGTGCTGAAAGAGGGAAGCCTGATGCCGGAGTACTCAAGAGACCACTAACACTATCTGAGAGAAGACTCAGGACTAGAGCTGGTGCTAGAGGTGCAACTGGCAACTGAAGACCTGTATGCTGAAAAAGGAATGAGAATATCTGAGCGTTGTTATCCCTGTTTGTCTAAAGTGCTACATACATGGCCTGCTGCTGTTGTTGGAGTGATTGCATGAGCGCTGTCTGCACCTCCTGCTGGCGAAGCATATCAGCTTGAAGCTTCGCCTGCATCTCTGCCTGGACTGCCATCTGTTGCTGCTGCATCTGTTGAAGAAAGAGGGTAAACTCTGAAGGTAGTGTAGTTAGAGGTACAGAAGGTGTCATCTCAGGTGCTGAAGAGAGTGGAACTGAGGTCTGCAGTGCAGCTCGAGAAGAATCCCCTACCTTAACGTCGTGAGACCTAGCGACTGGAGGAAAATACCGATGTCCTCTGAGTCTGAGTCACTGTCGTTGTCTACGTCAAAGAGGGCATAAGGGAGCTCTGACTTGGCCTCAACTGCTGATCTCTCCCTCTCCTCAACTGGGATCTGCTCCTGAGCGTGAATCATGGCACACTGACCATGGCGTCTATCTGTAGGAGCGCTAGGGATATACTCCTGGAACTGAGTAGGAGAGTCCTCGTAGGTCTCAAGGAACTCGGGATACCTAACCGCATGAGCTAGAAAATGTGAAATAAAGTGTGCATATGGGTGCTGTCTGGCCAGAGACATCTCCTCTGCTATGGCATCCTCAATCTCATAAAGAATCAGATCCACTATATCAAAATGCTGGTGAGTGAGGATAGAGAGGATCAACCATTTCTACAAACTGGTGATAGCCTCTCCGTAGCCAATCCTCGGCAACAAGTTGTGTCTTAGGGCCAAGTGGATGGTCTTCACCTTAGGTGTCAACATGTCTGGTATTCTCGACGATCCTGGAGTGAACGACTGCTTGAACGATGGCCTGATCTCCTCATCAGTGAAAAAGACACCACCAGTTAGAGGACGACGAAGGGGCTCGATGTTCAAATGAACGACCTCGTGAAGAAACCTAGAACTCGCTTGAACTCCTAAAGCCTCAAGTATCATGTTCATGTATAATATGATCTGCTCTCCCTGGAACATGAACTCAATGAAATTCCTCTCTGGTGCAATCCACATTGTGGCGTAGAAGACTCTGACCCACTCCTCAATATATTTGTCCACACCTGTGAGCAGAGTTGTAAGACCCGGGATGGTGTTAAAGTGCTGCCTCACGTACACTCCCCCTGCAGCCAACTGCATATAGTGCCAGTTGAGCGTCTTGTGCTGGCTCAACTTGATCTTCTTTCTGAGATAAGAGTGGAAGAAGCTCTACTGCAGAATTGTGTAGAACCTATGATCTACCCCCTCATCTCTGACCAGGAGAAACCACTCATTGATCGTCACAAACCTCAGTTTCTTGATCTTTGGTGATTTGTAAGAGGTCAAGTCACACAAACGAATCTCTCCCTAGGGCTAAGGCTGCTCTGATTGCTGCTGCACTATCTGCTCCTCCTCCTCCTCCTCCTCCTTTGGCTCTCGACGAACCCTCTTTCGGTTGCCTGACGGGCTAGAAGGCGTCGAGCCCATCCTCGTGGTAGGACGGATGCAGGTAGACCGACGAGGAGGTGAAGCGATGTCTCTGATCTCAAAGCCTTGTTGAGCATCTGCATTTATGATGGCAATGACATGATTCATCACTTTCTAAGCCTTTGACTTCTTCTTCTTCGGTTGCTCAAAAGCATGGCCCTTGCCTTTTTCACTGCGCTCACGACCCATCTGACAGATAGAAAGATAAAAATGGATGAGAGAGCGCTTCAGATTTTAAGGATTTGATATGAAATTACCTTAAATTGAACCCTAAGCATGAAATTGATACGAATTGGGATGAACATGATATGGATTCAAGATAGAGACACTAGCAATTAACCAACTTCAAGAAATTGACTTCAAATTTGAACAAATTTATCAAGTTTGGCATGAATTTGAGGCAAATTTGCACGAATTCGAAAGAATTTAGCAATTGAAGCACAAAATTTGATCAACATGCCCTCAATTCATGAAAAATTATTGGAATTGCAACACATTGTATCAAATTTGCACTAAATTGATCGAAATTTGATGAAACAGAGGCAAATTTGCTAGAGATTACTTCTAGGGTTAGCTAAATCAAAGAGTCGGCTGAATTTGTGTTCACCATAGTGAGTTGGAGAGAGAGGCCGACAGTGAGGGAGATGAACGGCAACTGGCAGCACTGGAGTAGGCACTAGGGCACGATGACGGCCGGGGAGACTGCGCGGCTCGAGGGCGGAGCGACAACGGTTCAGTGGAGGCGGTGCACTAGGAGGTAGGCAACGGTGAGTGCTGGTCTAGGAGGCGCAAGAGCACGATAGCGATGGTGGCTCAGCAAGAGGCGTGAGCGTACGAGCGTCGCAGATCGAAAACAGAGAGAGGAGGTCAACCAAGATGAACACTTATATGACAGGTGGGTCCTGCAGAAATTTCAAACACCGGAAGGTCCGGTGAAGCTTAGACATAGCACCGGACAAGGCACCAGACAAATATTTGCAGAGAGCATGTCAAACTTCAGCCGAAACCAAACTCATACACCGGATGCTCAATGAGACTGAACTGAACACCGGACAAACCCACCAGACCTTCACTCATAAGATTTTCAATACTGCACACTTCGGTGAAACTACAGTGAGCACCGGACAGATCCACCGAACTGAATTTGAGACCTTCTGATTTTGGCTGCCATTGACTGAACACCAGAAGGTCCGATCCAGAACAATTTGCCAACACTAGACCTTTTTTTGAGAGAAATTCCATTTTCATACATAGGATTATCCACTGATTCTGAACTGTTGGACATATGCACCAGACCTTTACTTAGGAAAGTTGAACTGGCTGCCAGAAGCACTGAGCACCGGATGAGGAGAAAGAAAGGATCACCGGACTATCCGGTGAGAAGAGAAAGATTCTGCTGAACTAAAATCTCCCACTGAGTCCAAACTTTGAACAAACACATAACAAAAACACATATTTGAACTAGTTTGAGTAAAATCCTTACCCTCTCAAATACTCATTTGCAAATAGTTTCCAAAGCGACTATAGCATACATAATCTTTCAATAGGAAATAAGAATCAAATAAAAAGGAGGGAGAAAACTCCAAGAAAATATATGAGCTATATGGCCTATGAACTTAAAGATTAGGACTTTAAATTCACTAGGATATGACTCAATAGTCATTAAGCACTTACACCTTTCTAATCACACTTATAGAGGTGTAAGTTCACATTGAAAATGAACAACATTCTCAAAGAGTGATATATTTCTTTGTGAACTCTCTACGGCCAATGCACATGCAATACATAACAAGTGCATGAAAGTAAACCTATATGACATGTGAATGCATAGCATAAAATAAATCTATCTTGTCATATTACTTCCCTTCTCAAATTTCTTCATGGTGAACCCAACAACAAGCCTTGAGTGAAACTAGGGGGCCACAAACTCAAGCAAAACCCATATTCATCACTATCTTGAGAAAGTTAGACAAGAATCTATCATGAAATGCATCTATATGACAATGTATCACATGATGTTTGAAGCATCTATCATGTTCAAATCACTTCGTAATCTACAAAATGTAGCTTCATCTAGAGGTTTGTGAAGATATCCGCCAATGATATTCTGACCTTACACTACCAAGAGAAATATCATTTTTAGCCATATGATCTATAAGGAAGTGATGACGAATATCAATGTGTTTTGTGCGAGAGTGTTGAATGGGATTGTTTGTAATTTTTACGGCACTTTAGTTGTCACAAAGGAGTGGAGCCTTCTCTAGACGAACACCAAAATCTAACAAGGTTTGCTTCATATAGACGATTTGAGCACAACATCCTCCGACGGCTATGTATTCGACTTCCACGGTAGACAAGGCTAAGGAGTTTTTCTTTTTAGAAGACCAAGAGACTAGGGACCGCCCAAGCAAGTAGCACCCACCTGAAATACTCTTACGATCCACAAGAGTAAGTTTGAATCCGAGTATCCCAAGAGTAAGAAACTAGCATCTTTGGGGTACCACAAGCCTATGCTAGGTGTATACTTTAGGTATCTAAAGATCCTCTTAATTGCACTAAGATGTGATTCCTTATAATTATCTTGAAAGCGAACGCACATGCATATACTAAACATAATATCGGGCCTAGATGCGGTAAGGTAAAGAAGTGACACAATCATAGAACAATAAAGCTTTTGGTCAACCGGTTTACCCGTTTCATCCAAGTTGAGATATCCATTAGTAGGCGTGGGGTCTTGATTGGCTTGCAATCATCCATCTTGAACTTCTTAAGGATGTCCATCGTGTACTTTTCTTGATGGATGAACGTCCATTCCTTCAATTGCTTGATCTAAAATCCAAGGAAGTAGTTGAGCTTGCCAATCATCGACATCTCGAACTCTCTAGATATCATGTCATTAAATTCCTTTGCAAAACTCTTTGTTAGTTGAAACAAATATTATATTATCAACATAAATTTGACATAAGAAAAGCTCATTATCGATAATCTTTGTGAACAATGTAGTGTCCACCTTCCCGATCTTGAATCCTTGGTTGATGAAGCAGTCACGTAGGCGTGCATACCAAACTCTCGGGGCTTTCTTGAGTCTATAAAGTGCCTTATGCAACCTATAGACATGATTATGACATCTAGAATCTTCAAAACCGGAGCGTTGTTCAACATAAACAAGTTCATTAATGAAGCTATTTAAAAATGCACTCTTCACATCCATTTGATAAAGCTTGATGTTATGATGTGAAGAAAATGCAAGAAGGATATGAATGGCTTCAAGCCTTGCCACGGGAGTGAATATTTCACCAAAATCTAAATCTTGAACTTGTGCAAAGCCTTGAATGACTAGTCTTACCTTGTTACATATCACCACACCATGTTCATCTTTCTTGTTGCAGAAGACTCACTTGGTTCCAATCACATTCTTGTCTTGAGACATCTCTTCTAGTATCCATATTTCATTGCGAGTGAAGCTGTTAAGTTCTTCTTGCATAGCAATCACCCAATCTGGATCTTTAAGAGCCTCATCTATATGTGTGGGTTTCAAATAAAAGACAAATGAGTAATGTTCACAAAATAAAGCATATTAAACTGAGTTCTTACTCCCCTAAATGGACTTCCAATGATCAAGTTAATTGGGTGATCCTTAGAAATATGTGTTTGCTTCACTTGTAGTTCTTGAGGTGTATCTTGTGGTGGTCCAACATCTTGAACTTGAGCTTGAGCTTCCTTTGAAAGATATGGACATCTTATGATGGAATTGGTTGATCATTTTTCTCATCATCTTGATCAACTTGGGGTGCCATGGAGGTGTGTGGATTGAAAGTAGAAGGTACATCTTTATCATCCTCCTTAGACTTAATATTCCTAATCGCCATATTATTCATCACATCTCTCAAGGGTTCATCACCTACATCATCACAAGAAATACCTTCTCCTTGGGATCCATTAAATTCATCAAACTCCACATCACAAGTTTCTTCAACAAAACTGATGGCATTGTTGAATACTCGATATGCTTTGGAGTTCGATGCATAACCAATAAGAAAATCAATATCACAACATTTTTCAAACTTGCCTAGAAGTTCTCTTTCCTTATAGATAAAACACTTGCACCTGAACACCCGAAAGTAAGAGATATTGGGTTTCCTTCCAATGAGAAGCTCATATGATGTCTTCTTCAAAAGTCAGTGGGGATACACCCAGTTATATGCATGACATGCCGTGTTGATTGCTTCCGTCCAAAACTTTTCTGGCCTGCCATACTCATCCAACATTACTCTTACAAGAGTGATCAAGGTCTTCTTATTCCTTTCCACTATGCCATTTTGTTGAGGGGTGTAGGTTGATAAAAACTCATGCTTGATGCCTCTATCATCACAATAATATTTAATTTAAGTGTTCTTGAACTCCGTGCTGTTGTCACTCTGGATCTTTATAATTGTGGCCTCAAACTCATTTTGAGCTCTTTTTGCGAACTTCTTGAAGATCCCAACGGTCTTGTTCTTGTCATCTAAAAAGAAAGTTCAAGTGTATCTCGAATAATCATCAATAATGACAAGATAATAGAGATTACCACCAAGACTTTTGTAGGTTGGTCCAAAGAGGTCCATATGTAGAAGCTCCAAAGTTTTTGATGTAGACATCATTGACTTGTATGGATGAGAGCTTGCAATTTGATTTTCTGCTTGGCAAGCACTACACAACTTGTCCTTCTCGAACACTACATCTTTCAAACCAACCACCATTCTATTCTTGAGCGCTTTCTTGAGTTGGTTCATTCTAATATGTGCAAGTCGACGATACCAAAATCAACCCATGGAAGTCTTGGTGAAGAGGCATGTTGTCAAGCTAGCTTCATTAGATGAAAAATCCACAAGATAGATATATCAATATGTAAAACTTTTAAAAATTATATCATTATATTTCTTGCTAGTTATGACAACATCAAAATCACTAAATAAACATGTGAAGCCTAAATCACATAGTTAGGTTACGGAAAGCAAATTAAAACTAAGAGATTCTACTAAAAGCACATTAGAAATAGAGAGATCACTGGAGATTGCCACCTTACCCAAACCTACCACGTTCACTTTGGAATTATCACAAAAAGTGACTTTGTTATAATTGTCCACTTCATCTTTTAGAGAAGTGAACATCTTTACATTGCCGGTTATATGTTGTGTGCATCCACTATCAAGCATCCAATGATTTTCACCGGCTTTATAGTTCACCTACGCACATGGGATCAAACTTTTTGGTACCTTTCATGTGAGACATAAGAGTTTTATGCACCCAAAGTTGCCGAGGAAGCTTGCCCTTAGCTTGAGTTCCAATGAATTTAGCCATATTTTTTCCATTTTTAAGCTTATGCAATAGGAAGTGATGATCATTGAAAGTAGAATTGTATTTAGGAGACAAAGTAGGAAAGGGTTTAGTAGGAATCGGACACTCCCTTATGTGGTGGCCGGTGACCTCACAATGTTGTAAATATGAACCAACTTCCTTGATGAAGCATTTCTTGATCTCTGGTGACTTGGTGATATTCTCCACCGGGTTGGAGAAGCATCCAAGACTTTTCTTGTTGCAGTACATGACATTCTTCATGAGAATTTTCTTATGTTTGTACTCCCTCTTAGTCAACCGGGCCACACACAAATTGAGATTTGCAATCTCATTCATGAGCTCTTGCTCCCTTGCATGGTTAGTCTTAGAAGATTATGTAGTATCACATGAAGAAGAGCATGAGATATCAAGAAGATCATTACAAGAAGTAGATGTATTGACCTTAACAACATCAATAGTAGGCAATTCATTCATGCTAGGATCAATAGCATCATAAGCTAACTCAAGTTCTTGATATTTGCATTTCAAGTCTACATGCTCAAGCTTAAGCTTCTTGTTGCTCTCTTCAAGAAATTTGCTATATGTAACTACTTCATCATGTTTTTTAAGCAAATCATTATATTTAGCAAGTAAGTCATCATAATTAGAACTAAGCTTAGAATTAACATTTTTAAGAGATTTGATTTTAGTTTTTTGCTTCTTGATGATAATAGCATAATCATTCATGAGCTTAGATAAATTATTAGGAGAAAGACCATTATCATCACTACTGCCATCATCATCCTCACTACTCACCTTGTTTTTACCTTTTGCCATGAGACACATAGGTGGTGGAGGTAGCGGTGGATCATCATTGGTGATGGTGAGGCCCATGAAATCCTTTTCTTCATCATCACTTGAATTTTTACTTGAGCTTTCGCCGGAGGTCCATTGTCACTTCCCAAAACACTAATTGCGTAATTAAGCATGTATAATCATCATAACATTATGTTTATACATGTTTGTTTGCAATTCGAGCTTTAAACGTGTTCCAAAAAAATATGTTGTAGATGGTTTAGAGACACCGAGGAAGCCCCAAATACTTTGGAGGTGAAGAAGGATGGAAAAAGGAAAAAAAAGGGGAAAAGATCGCCCTTGCGGTTTGACTGGGGTCACCTGTGGTCTAACTGCCAGGGGGCAGCCACGTGGGTTTTCCATGGTCTGATCGACCCATCCTGCGGTCTGACTGCAACAGCGCAGAGGCTCTACTTAAGAAAATTAGCTAACTCTCTCACACTCACTCTCTCACACTCTCACTCACTCCTTAACCCACACCAAGAGAGAAGGAGAGATCACCACGATGACTTCAACGACCGAAGATCGATGGAGGGGACTCCCTCGAGCTTCCTAGAGGTTTCTCCGAGCTCCTCCCCTCTTCTCCCTTGCTTGAGCAAAGTTCATCGAACCGCAAGCCCATACGCCACCCTGAGGCCTGATCTCCAAATTGGAGCTTCTCCTAAGTGAATTGATCCACTAGAAAGCTTCCCTACATTAAGGTGAGACATCTCCTACCGTTTCACCATCATTCCTGAGCTCTAATCAATCCCCATTCCATTTAGACCCAAGCATAACCCTAGCCTAGGGCTTATCCATGGGGTATGTTGAGTTTAGCTTGGTGAATGATGAACAAATCACTTTAGAAGCACCCCAGTAGTCCCATAGAACATTTTGGTGCCCTTTGTGGTTGAAAGTTTCGCCGGAGCCTTCGCCAACGGCCTCGCAAAGTGGCACCGGCAGAGTCTCATGGTTTGACCGCCACTAGGGTCGGTTTGACCACCAGATGATGATCTGATCACCGACATACAGTCGGTCTAACCGCCAGAGGCCAAAACCTTCTACACGACGGCGGTCTGACTGCCCCTTCAACACCGGTTTGATCGCCAGTCACTTAAAGCTATATGCACTTAGGTTGTCTTATCGGGGTTTCAAACTTTAGAACCCTAATCATTTGGTGGTCTTTTGCAAATGTTTTTGAAACGTGACGCTCTATTAATATGCAAACATGCATCATATGCACACTTTTCCATCATTTGATTATTTATGCAATGCGTTCTTAATTCGTTTAGAGAGTGTTACGCCAACGATCCAAGCAAGTGAAGGCACCGCCAATCTACGGAGTCCTGTGAGTGTTACGCCGGGAGTATCAGGCAACCGCCATAGCAGCAAGGCAAGCATCTAAGCATATTTCACCTTTGTTAAATTGAATGTAGTCTAAATTGATAAGTTGTCGCTTATGTATCATTGCATGATTAACGAGTCAATGTCGGGTTTATATGGGTAGAATCTATATTGAATTGCATTACCTCTACCTTGAGTTGTTGATTATCCATATCCTTGTAGTCTTGATAATGTTGTTGATGTCTAACTTAAGAGTTATTCAAAATGCTTAGCAATGTATATGTCCTCAGTAGAAGTTGAGAGATGGCGCAACCATTGATCACGAGCTTAAGGCTTACTTATTATTTACAAACACAATGACAATGATGTGAGTTGTATGAAAGGTGAGGATGAGGAGAGATGTGGGCGGTGCTAGGGGTATCTTCTGCATTGGAGGAGCTCCTCGGTGTAGTTCGGGAGAGGAACCCGGATGCCATAGACCGTTTGCATCGTTTAAGCACCGTCCGTCGGTGTAGTTGGCTTTAACACTTTCTGTACTTACAACATGTCGTATATGTGAATGATAAGTAAAATACATTTGTAGCTGTGACCTTTTGGCATGTGAGTCGATGGTGTCGTGGGCATAATAGGCTTTTAGAGGTATCCAGTTTGCTCTGAGAGTAGTTCTAGATGACCCCCGCATTTATTGACGCATGATCAAACGATTGGGGCTTATTGGTAAAGGTTGACATGAGTACCCCTTTATGTGGGCCTTTGTGGGCACGTGAGTCGAATGGTTCTCGAGTCGTGTAGGTAAAGGAGTACCCCTGCAGAGTGTAAAAACAATTCGAATTATCACGCTCTCGGTCATGAGCATACTTTTGTCCATTTGCATCGATCGTAGAGTTACGAATGTGGGATAATATGGTGTGGTATGTTAGTATTGGTTTGAGATGGTTCAACTTACAGTTATGTTCATGAGATGTTTCAATTTACATTTATATGCAAGTTGGTGGTTACAGGGTAGAAAGATATATGTGGTTAAGTATAGGTGCTCACACATAGGTGTCAGGTTACTTACGCATATGAATTTACTTAACATTGTGGTCTAGTCCTTGCTAATGACTCAATTTCATAATCCTTGGAGTCGGATTATTATATATACTCATTATGGATTAAGTCTTGCGAGTACCTTCGTACTCACGCTGTTCTTTCAGATTCTACCTGTGAGGAGGAGCTCTTGTTTGGCTACTTCACACCTGCCAATATAGGTGGCGGGAATGAGTAGTGCAAACTATTCGTATAGCGTGCTTTTGGGTAGAGCCTAAGGTCATATGACTTCACATAGCTTTTGGTGTTAATAGGTGATAATCTTCCGCTGCGTAGTTTCTAGTTTGGTAAGGAGGTAATTGTTCTTTATCCTCCTATCTCCCTTTTGATGTAAATTATTGTAAATGGTTAAATACTTAAAAACTTATATTATAATTTAATTACTCGTTCTTTCTTAAGCTTTGTTGTGATACTATATGTTGGAAAGACATGTGTTCCTATCTTGGGCACAAAACACGTGCTGAAACTACTAAGATGGTATTCTGGTTAATCATCGTAGTCATGATTAAGCAAATAATCATCCTGATAATTAATTGAAATATTATTTGGCCAGTTCCTCACACTCATTCATCAACAATATAAGCCTTGCGGTCATCACTCTTCTTGTTGAAGAGCTTGTTCTTCTTCTTGTCTTGACCTTTTTTCTTGTGCTTATCCTCATCCTCATTTGCATTAATATTCTTACTCTTGCTTTTGTTTTCTTATCGGAATGAGGGAAATCATATGACATGTGGTCATATTCTCCATAATTGTAGCACTTCTTCTTGTCTCCGTCACTAAACTTATCAAATTTCTTGGAGCAAAATTTGTTCTTCTTGGGATCATAGTTGTAGCACTTCTTGCCCAACTTGGATATAATTCTTGTGGTTCCTCTCATGAGGAGGGCAAGCTTGGTGTTGGAGTCACCATCATCATCTTCATCGCTTTCACTTGTTGGTGAAATCTTCGTCTTCTTTTTCTTTTTCTTGTCAATCATCTTGGCCTTGAGAGCAAGATTCTTATTGGAGGAGGATTCTTGTTGAACGCCAAACAAGAACATCTCATGAGCACGAATCTTGCCCACGACATCGGTGACGGTCATGTCATTGATGTCTTTCTCATGAAGAAGAGATATGACAATGTTGTATTGCGATTTAGGAAGCACCATCAAGGTCCTACGAATAATGTCTCCTTAAGATAATTGAGTGAGTTCAAGAGAATTGATTTATTCAACAAGCATATTAATGCGAGAATACATATATCATTACATAGCTCATTGGGCAGCATCTTAAATTGATTAAGGTTGTTCATTAGCACATGATATCTTTCATCCTGGATTTTTATAGAGTCCTCATGAATTTCACGAAGACCGGTCCAAATATCATGAGCTAATTCCTTACTCCTTACTCTAGAAAACATCTCTTCACTAATTCTCTCAAAAATAGCATTTTTAGCCTTAGCATTTCATCTAATTTGTTGTTCGGTAAATGGTTGATCAAACCCAATAGAAGCGGCTAGCCAAACTTTCCGAGGAAATAGCATAAAGATAGCTTGCCATGCAAACTTTCCAATAGGAGAAGTTCTTTCCTCGAACCCTGGCACGCTACTTCCATTCCCAAGGGCCATTGCTCTAGGATTTTAAGCCTATCAAGAGTACGAGGCTCTGATACCAATTGAAAGGATCAAATGGCCCAAGAGAGGGGCGAATTGGGCTATTAAACTTTTTTACCCCTACTAAATTCTAGAACAAGTAGCAACCTTAGTCTAGATGAATTGAAATACGACTATACGATCAAACTAGACAGAAACATGAAAAACAAGTAAGCTAGAACATAAAGTAAATGTGGAAAGTAAAGCTTGCAAGTAAGTAAATGCTCAAATGTAAATATGGGAAAGTAATGAGATGAATAAGAGAACACCAATTTTTTCCCAATGTATCGAGGAGTTGGCACTCCCCCTAATCCTTGTTGGAGCATCAAAGGATAGCACTCCTTCTTGAGTCACTAAGTCTCAAAGTGCTCACTCATGATTGCCGCTTCTCCATCTCCAGATTGGCGAGCCTCAAACCAAGCACATAGCTCTTTTCGAGGCTCCCACAAGAACTCCAGGAGCTCATCAAGACACCTCCATTCACCAAAGACCTGCTAGGTGTTACCAACCACCAAGAGTAGCAAACCAACAACTTCACTTGATAAGATCAAACCTAGACTACAGCTAGATGCACACTTGCTACTCTCCAAGCACTAAAGATGTTCTTAACAATCAATTAAGAACTTTAGAATTCATTCAAGTGCACTCTCTTGCTTCTTAATGACCTATACAGTATATGAGCTCTTCTGGGGTTGCAAGAGATTCATATGAGACCAAGTGAAGGGGTATATATAGGCTAAAAAAACTAAATCTAGTCGTTAATCAACCACCTAAACTTTCTGTTAGTACCGGATAATCCGGTGAACATCTCCTCACACTCAACGGATAATCCAGTGAGTACAATCTACAGAGCACACTGTGCCAGCTGTCATTAGCCGTTACTGCTGATAAATGATCTGGTGGATTCATCTGGTGTGCCATAGTTCATCATCGGACCATCCGATTAGTAGAACCAAGTCAGACTACCTGTTGCAATCTTCTCTGCAAAAATTAGTCAGGTGATTCCTCTTTGCCTTCATCAGACCATCTGGTGAGTGTAGCTTCTTTTGGAACTAAAAATTCTTCTATGCAAGAAATGCTCCGATACTCCTATCTTTCGATCACCGGATATTTCGGTGAGTTCAACTTCAATTACACCTTGGAAAAATTGCTTCTGCTGAAAAAGCTCTGATGCTCTTACGGGGGTACCATCGGACCATCTGGTGCAACACTTCTAAAATTTCAGGACACGTGTCACTAAGAAAAGGTTCAAGTGGTGCCTGCATGTTAATCATTGGACCATCCAGTCAACACATGTGATTTCTGTCTGAACCAAGAAAAATACTCTGGTGAAAACACAAGTTGCATCATCAGACTATCCAGTGAGACTAACTTCACTGAGCCTGTCTAATTCAATCTTTTTTTGAGCTCTAACTTTACGACATTTCAATCATAGGCTTGTATAAGCTAGATAGTGCTAGAATTTTACAAGTGTGCATCAAACCAAGTCTAGATTCAATTAGATCAAGCTACTACTCTTATCCTCTTTTTATAGATGGTAAAAAGACTAAAAAAGAAAATATATACTACTGTAAGTGTCATTTCTCTCTCATGATATTTAGAACTAGAAGATCCTTAATCTTGATGTACATCTCTTTTGATCTTCCATATAATCGTCTTAGTAATAAGAATACCCAATTATTATTATGAGCTAAAATTTTTGATACCCTTCAAGATATATTTGTTAGTTATAATAATACAATTATCATTAATTATTAAAATATTTACCTTTACCTAGAAGCTTGGATGCTACCCTCTACCGGTTAGGACCATATAAGAAAAATTAACAGCATTGCACCGTGACGTTTTCGAATAAAATTAACCCTCGTAGCAGAACAAACTTGTGAAATGGTAGAACTGGCGCGCGCGCTGCGACCTGCATCGATCAAGGTGAGCTTGAAGCTGCTTTCCGGATTGTGCCGGCTCTTTGATAAGTATAAGAAGCTGTACGACATCATCTGCTGGGTGCTGCTGCGGTACGCACGTACGAGCAGGGCAGCCGTTTCAGAGGGGGTTGGTGAGCTGCGTCAGCATGGTGTGTGCAGTACGTGTTGTACTGACGAAGGAGTCAAGCAATTGTTTGTGTACTGACTCCAGATGCATAGTTGTACTGACCGATTCCGGCAGCTTATTCAAGGAGAGAGTAGTGGTAGTAGTACTGTACTGCACTGCACTGACAAGTCAAAGGAGAGAGAGAGGAAGAGAAGCAATCTTGCGTGTATATATAGATCTCCAATGTTACTTGGGGATGATGGCATTAGCATTAGCAATTGCAGCAAGTCTGGTATGCAAAAATACAGATAAGAGAGAGAAGGGTTAGAGAGGGAAGGTGATTGGAGACAGGGATGAGGCAGAGCATGGGATGAGGCCATCAACAAATTTCATTTCTTCTATTACTGGAACATGTTTGTTTGCTTGCCAAAGGGAGTTGTGAGAGATTTCAGGCACAAGTCACCTTGATGCCTGTTGAGACACAAGAGCTGGTGTTGTTGCTCCCTCCCCTGCACTGCCTCTTCCCTGGCTCCACGACCGTCGCCGCCCCCCCCCCCCCTCTCTCTCATCTGTTAGTACTTTTGGATGTTTTGACATTAGTGTGAATAAATATTGTAGCAGGTTTAATAAAAAGGTCAGTGTGTATTAAATAAACTACAACAAAGAAATACAACAATAGCTGTTACATATTTTAAAATGCATTGACGGATCATATTTACATACCTCTTTACGTAGCGGTGACATTTCAGTCAAAGTAACTTTTTATTTGGCTACAATCAGTTCCAAAAAAGAACATTTGATTTACTATTCTTCCGGTGGGCTGTACTTATTTAATTGTGTTTGAAGCTGTTGTACTACAGAAAGGGAGGCAGGGTGGCCACAATTCAGGTGGAGATTGGACAACAAACACCAGCGACACCTTTGCGTGATTCAGATGGACATGGGAGGAAATACAAGATACTACGACTGAACATTCAAGATTGTCATGGAACAGGGCATCGCCAAAAAGACCAAGAAATGCCAATGGAACAGGGCATCAAATACCATTGTTTTTTTTGCCTTGCTCTATGTGTATGCCTGACCAGTGGGTCCGGCGAGATGTGAAAATTCCGATGTAAAGAAATGAAATACAGCACTTTGCCCTTTTACCTCCTGTTCTTTCTCCTCTCCCACAAACCCTGAATTGTTCATCCCTGTTCTCAGTCCAACCATCTGTGTTCTCCAGGACCGTCTCTGGGTTTTCGCAAAAAAGACATGCTTTCCAATCGCATATCTCAGTTGTTTGCAGTCTAATCTCCAACTACCAAAGGATCTCTTCTGTGTCAAGCAATGCAATGATCAGTGTTCCATTACAAAACAGACAGTTCTTTAACTGCTTTGTGCTGATGTATTCAATCAGAGCGCACGCGCACACAAAATATAGATAAATAAACTGGATAAACTGGAGCACGTCAAAAGGAATCATAATCAGCTTTTCAATTTTCAACTATTCACTTATTCCTAAGCCCACTACATGATACAATGGTAATACCTAGGGCTCCAGAAGGACCAAGGAGCATATAATTAACTATTAAGCACCTCTTAGTCTCTACATTACAAAAATCAAAATACACTCTACTTAGCAAACAGAGCTGGATAAGCACGTTCCCTAAAAATACAGCATTAATACCAAAAAAAAAAAAAAGAAATTCAAGGCTTCCATATCTTCATCATACAATCTTCGGCATAGGTGGCTACCAAGTTCCTGGGAGGATGGTGCGTAATGCCTATGACATCCTTGTCATGGACCAATGAAATCCAGGGTGCAGAGTGTCAATGTGTTTGGTTATCATTTGGATAACTTGGTACAGCGTAATCAAGAATATAAAGGATTAACAAGTTCACGCTGAAACAAGAGAGAAACTTTCAGTTGAGATCTTGTACAGAGTACAGACCTTCATTAGATGCTCCAGCTTACCAGACTGGTAGCTAAAGCAATACATGTCCCTGCAAAACAATAGCTCTCATTTAGACACCATTATAAACCAAGATGACAAGCACAAATCAAAACACTAAAAAATAATAGAAGTTTATAGTGATATCCTCACATGTCTTCTCCGACACAATATATCCATTCTCCTTTTGGGGAAACTGAAACTGCAACAAAATCTCCTCCTTCCCGTTTACCTGATGAGGAACTCTTTACAACCTGAAACAAAATTTTCAAGTCAATGATATACATGCTCTAGAAACAATGGCTGATACACCCTGGCGTTACTTTTGTTCTTTCAGCCTTTTGTTAAAAACTTAAATAAAACCTGTACAGTTTACATAATTTAAATTTCAGTTGGGTCCCCCATGTTAGCAATGTTAGCAATAAGCCTTGATGTGTGCAGATTTTCAGCTAGCAGATTAGGGAGAATAATAGTTAATTAAAGCAGTAATTGCTATAGTTATTAGCTGTTTGAATTAGGAATTTTCAGCTAGCAAATTAGGGAGAATAATAGCCAATTAAAGCAGTAATTGCTGTAGTTATTAGCTGTTTAAACCAGATCATATTGTAGTGGTCAGCAGTGTATAAATAGAGAAGAAAACAGAGAATGCAGCAAGCAATTGCAGCACCAAAAATACCACTGCTAGTGTACGTGTGTCTTAAGTGAGTTCCTAGGCTACCTGTGAGGCTGTAAGCCTTTCAATTAGTATCAGTAGGGTGTCATGGCGGGTGAAGATGGCCCTTCTACAGCTCCTGCACCTGTGGTATAGTGCGTGGTGAGAGATGTCGGAGGCGCGTAGCCGCTGCTCACCAAACACAACTACGTCAAGTGGTCGGTGATAATGGAGGTGATGCTTAAAGCCCGCGACCTCTGGGAGGCCGTGGACAAGGGCGGTGTGGACAGGGTCGACGACAGGTTGACAATGGAGATCATCTTTCGCGCAGTCCAGCTGGAGATGGTCACCTCCCTTGCGAAGAAGACGGCGAAGGAGGTCTAGAACGCGATCAAGACGATGCGCGTTGGCTCCGAGCGCTCTCACAAGGCGACTGCCCAGAAGGTGAGGAAAGACTACGAGGCAATCTCCTTCCATGACGGCGAGTCAATCGACGACTTCGCCATGCGCCTCACCGGGATTGTCCACCAGCTGGAGGTACTCGGTGATCCGATCGACGACGCCAAGGTCGTGGCCAAGTACCTGCGGGTTGTCTCGCCCAAGTTCGCGCAGATCGCGCTCTCCATCGAGACGCTCCTCGACATCTCAACGTTGACGATCGAGGAGGTCACGGGACGGCTCAAGGCGGTGGAGGACCGCCTCGACCCGGACCAGGTGCTGCCATCGACATTCGATGGCAAGCTGCTGCTCACGGAGGAGCAGTGGCTTGTGCGCCAGAAGGAAAGGCGAGCTAGCGAGGGGGGTCGCGGTCTGCCAAAGGCGACGACAAGAATCGTCGCTCCCGTGGCTCGCGCAAGAAGGGCGCGGCTGATGGCAAGAACGTTGCCCGTAACGACGACCACGACACCTGCCGCAATTGTGGGCGTACCGGTCACTGGGCTCGTGATTGCCGCCATCCCAAGCGAGGTCAGGCGCACCTCGTGCAGGAGGATGACTACGAGCCTGCGCTACTAATGGCACAGGTCTGCGCGCTGAACGACGACACCGCGCCGGCATCGACAACAATCCACCTCGATGAACCATGAGTGCAGGCGTTCCTCGGTGAGGCGGACGCCGGTGAACTCCAGGAAGGTTGGTACCTCGACACTAGCGCCACCAGCCACATGACGGGTCGCAGTGACGCCTTCGCCAAGCTTGATCGCGCGGTACAGAGAACCGTAAGGTTTGGCGACGGATTGCTTGTCGAGATCCACGGCTGCAGCATGGTGCTGTTCGCCGAGAAGAACAGCGAGCACAAGGCGCTCTCCAACGTCTACTTCATCCCACGCTTGAAGAACAGCATCATCAACGTCGGCCAACTCGATGAGTGTGGCTCGAAGGTGCTGATCGAGGATGGCGTGCTGCGCATCTGGGATCGCCGGCGCCATCTCATCGCCAAGGTGAACCGCGGGCGGAACCGGCTCTACATCCTACACCTCAACGTCGTGCGCCCCATCTGTCTCGCGGTGCAACACAACGACGACTCGTGGCGCTGGCACGCCCGCTACGGCCACATCAGCTTCGACGCGTTGCACCAGCTTGGCCGCCAAGACATGGTGCGTAGTCTTCCGCAGCTAGAACACGTGGAGCAGCTCTGTGACATCTGCGTCATGACGAAGCATCGCCGAGCCCCGTTCCTAGCCAAGGCGAAGTACCGCGCAGAGGGCATCCTAGACCTCATCCACGGCGACCTCTGCGGCCCCATCACGCCGGCGACGCCAGGCGGGCGCCGCTATTTTTTTGCTTTTGGTAGATGACGCAAGCCGCTACATGTGGCTGGCGCTTCTCACAGCAAAAAGTGATGTTGCAGTGGCCATCACTAAGTTCCAGGCTGCTGCGGAGGTGGAGAGCGGGCACAAGCTCCGCGTTCTACGTACGGACAATGGCGGCGAGTTCACCTCCGTTGAATTCGCGCGTCACTACGAGGACCACGGCGTGCAGCGGCACTTCTCCGCGCCGTACACGTCGTAGCAAAATGGCGTGGTGGAGAGGAGGAACCAGACCATCCTTGCCACCGCACACGCCCTCCTGAAACAGTGGAAGATGCTTGCTGAATTTTGGGGGAAGCTGTGACCACGGCTATCTACCTCCTCTACCAAGCACCGATGAAGAGTCTTGACGGCGAGACGCCATTTGAGGCGTGGCACGGGCTCAAGCTGGCGGTAAGCTACTTGCGTACATTCGGGTGTCTTGGTTATGTAAAGGATACACGACCAAGCCTGCGGAAGCTCGACGACCGCAGCACCCTGATGGTCTTCATCGGCTATGAGGATGGCTCCAAGGCGTACCGCATGCTCGAGCCCCGGTCCCAGCGCATCCACATCTCCCGCGACGTTGTTTTTGACGAGGACGCCGGCTGGGACTGGGAGGCGGTGCTGCAAGACGGTGGAACAGCCACACCTAACTTCCATGTGGAGGCAGTGGTCAACTACATCCACCCAGGTGCGTTGGCTCCGTCCGTAAGCAGCGCAGAAGACACTTATCCTGCTGCGCCGGTGTCCACAGGGGCGATCTCGTCGCCCATGCCCGTCTTCCCCGCAGAGGCAGCCCCCACATCCGCGGGGACGGATCTAGCGCTAGCCTCGCCCGCTGGCGTGTTGTCCACACCCACAGAGGCTTCTCCCACGGCGGCCTCGCTCCTAGAGTTTGTCTCTCCTCCGCCAAACGACTCCGACAGGCTGGATGCGTACCACGACTCCTCCCCTCTCCTTTACCGTCGCATCGACGACGTGCTTGGAGGAGAGGCACCAGGCCTTGCCAATCGCATTGTCGATGGTGAGGGGCTGCTGGTGGTCAGCGAGGATGGAGAGCCACGCTCCTTCGCTGAAGCAGAGCACGATCTAGCATGGCAGGCAGCCATGCGCGAGGAGATGGACTCCATCGAGCAAAACGGGACATGGTCACTAGTGGAGCTTCCTCATGGGCATCGATCTATTGGGCTAAAGTGGGTCTTCAAGCTCAAGAAGAATGAGGCAGGAGAAGTGATCAAGCACAAGGCTCGCCTCGTCGCCAAGGGTTATGTGCAGCAACCGGGCATTGACTTCGATAAAGTATTCGCACCCGTTGCTCGTCTTGAGTCTGTTCGGTTGCTGCTAGCTGTTGCTCAAGATGGCTGACCGGTGCATCACATGGATGTGAAATCGGCTTTCCTCAACGGCGATTTGGGGGAGGAGGTGTACGTCGCGCAACTGCCATGCTTCGTCACCGCCAGAGCAGAATAGAAGGTGTTGCGCCTGCGGAAGGCGCTCTACAGGCTGCAGCAAGCGCCGCAGGCTTGGAACGAGAAGCTGCACATGACATTGCGAGCTCTCGGGTTCGAGCAAAGCCCGCATGAGGCGGCGATGTACAGGCGTGGCCATGGCGATTCGCTGTTGCTCCTCGGGGTCTATGTGGATGACTTGATCATCACTGGATCAGCCGAGGCGAAGATCAACCGCTTCAAGGAGGAGATGAAGGCGAGGTTCAGGATGAGCGACCTTGGATTGCTCTCCTTCTACCTTGACATCGAGGTGCAGCATAGTAGCAGTGAGATCACGCTGTGCCAGGCGCATTACGCCAAGCGCATCCTAGAGATGGCGGGGATGCAGGACTGCAACCCTGCGCACACCCTCATAGAGGAGCGGCTCAAGCTGAGCCGTGACAGCATGGCGGCGGAGGTGGACATCACTCAGTACCGGAGGATCATTGGAAGCCTCCACTATCTTGTCCACATGCGGCCAGACCTCGCTTTCAGCGTGGGGTACGTGAGTCGCTTCATGGAGCGGCCTACAGAGGAACACATGGCGGTAGTGAAGAGGATTCTGCACTATGTGGCTGGGACTTTAAGTCTCGGTTGCCACTACGGGAGGACAGCGGAGGCACGTCTTGTCGGGTACACCGACAGCGACCTCGCCGGCGATGTTGACACAAGGAGGAGTACATCCGACGGTTTGTTCTTCTACGACAGCAGCTTGGTGAGTTGGCACGCTCTTAAGCAAAAGGCAGTGGCACTCATCCTGTGAGGCGGAGTATGTTGCTGCCACTACGGCAGCCACACAGGCAGTGTGGTTGGCTCGGCTCATCGGTGACTTCAAGGGGAGGGACGCCAACACTGTCGAGCTGAAGATTGACAACAAGTCAGCCTTAGCGCTGATACAAAACCCTGTCTTCCATGAACGTAGCAAACACATCAATGTGCGCTACCAGTTCATCAGGGAGTGCCGGGAAGATGGGAGGATTAGTGCTGATTTCGTCGGCACTAAGGACCAGCTCGCTGACATTCAAACGAAGGCACTTGGGCGAGTCAGATTCCATGAGCTTCGTGCTATGATTGGAATGGTCAACATCAATTCCAAGTCCACACATAAGGATTAAGGGGAGATTGTTAGCAATAAGCCTTGATGTGTGCAGATTTTCAGCTAGCAGATTAGGGAGAATAATAGTCAATTAAAGCAGTAATTGCTGTAGTTATTAGCTGTTTGAACCAGGGATTTCCAGCTAGCAAATTAGGGAGAATAATAGCCAATTAAAACAGTAATTGCTGTAGTTATTAGCTGTTTAAACCAGGCCATATTGTAGTAGTCAGCAGTGTATAAATAGAAAAGAAAACAGAGAATGCAGCAAGCAATTGCAGCACCAAAAATACCACTGCTAGAGTACGTGTCTTGGGTGAGTTCCTGGGCTACCTGTGAGGTTGTAGGCCTTTCACCCCAACACTATTTTCTTTCCAAAAAAGTAAGTGGTGCACCATCAGATGAACAGAAAACAGTAATGCATAAGGTCATCCAAAGCCCATAATGAAGGAATCACAGACCCATAACTAAGGCTTGAAAGTAAATTATGTTTCCAAGGAATAGAGAAGTGAACTAGATTCCGATAGAACCCTCAATTTTGCAGGCAGAAAACGATAAGACAAATAAAACAATAGAATGTATATTCACAGTACCTGTCCTTGTAAAGTCATGATGTATATTGACGATGTCTTATTGCAGACAACAATGTGATCAGTATTTTTTGGAAATAAATGGACAGAGTTAACAGATGCGTCTCCTCCCTGGAAATGGAAGGACACATATGGGTAAGCAAGCATTACTAAAGGCTATACAATGTTTAAGGGTCAAACTTGGACAGTATGAGAAGTCATACCCTCATAGGCGGTGGTGGCTTGAAAGTATGCAAGCAATCTGTTGTTTTTGTATCCCAGACCTAAATTGAGAAACAATAAATGAATAAGCAAACAGCTGTTAGTTGTTGAACAATTGAAAGTTGAACTGTATATATGAGACGTGGAGATCAGCACCTTAACAGTACAATCACTGGAAGCTGTAATAACACGGCTACCATCAGTAGTAAAGATGGCATAATTTACATATTATGACCTCGGAATTCTTTAAGCATCTTTCCAGACTTGAGGCCATGTACTCCGCAAAAATTGGGGGGGGGGGGGGGGGGATAAGCCTTTAATTCTTTTCACGAAATAAGAATGTGTGAAACTGAAGTTCTGAATCCAATGCAAAAGAAATAAAAAAGAGATAAAAAAGCAGTCTGCAGGACATTGCAAAAACAAACACAATTCAGTGCAGATAAACGTTCATATTTCCAATGCTTCAAAAAGTATCTGGTTGTTTGACCACTCTTAGTTCAACCCGACTTAGGGAGATCCTTTCAAACTTATTATGCCAAAGTTCAAATCTGGATTTTTGTTTGTTTGAATAATAGGAAAGCAAACTTATTAACACAGAATGAAATGAAGGCTGCAAACAGAACTTTCCAAAGCACAAATACAGTTCTGGAATTAGTTTGAAAAAATCAGCTTGCTTCCATTTTCCAGTTCAGGTAAGGAAAAAATGGTTACCATGCACCATCTACATTTTTAATAGAAGACTTTTTTTAAAAACAAAAATAATCTCTCTTATATCAAATGGGCCCACTATTTTAAATATGCAGTTCAAAAATTAAAAAAAAATGTATCCAACCTATGATGTAGTTTAATTGGATTATCTTAAAAGGACTAAGGAAGGGCCCATATAAGAATTGCAGCAATGATTAGCACCACTGTGGTACCGCACCAAGATGCATGCCCTCAAACAGAAGAAGAGAGAAAAAAATGAAACTGGCTCAAATTTGCAAATATCATATTGAATCATTCTTTTTCAAGAGAATGAAAAAAAAAGTAAAATATGTAGAAAGATATTTCAATAGTAAAGTTAGGTAGTTTATGGATATATGAAACCTCGCGGTAGTGTCAAAGGATGTACTCAATATCTGGGTTCCGTCACGTGAGAATGTAACACTTGTAACACCTTTCGCATGAGCACGCTCAAGGCGTCGCAAGCACTGGCCAGTTCGTATACGCCAAACCTGGAAATGGATGAAAGGGAACAGATTAGTATGGAGATGAATTATTGATAATAATTTTGTTTGACATAGAAGAACCAAGAAACTAGGCAAACATTAGACCAAATGATTGTGGTGCGATATTGACCAATAATGCAATCTAACCAAATTATGTTCGTCAGATATTGACCAATACCAACTAATGTTGTTTTACCAGATGATTGCAGTCAGACACTCATATATGACCACAGTATATACTTGTCAGAAAATTTTGTTAAACAAATGTCATATATGCAGAAATGTATTAAATGATACTACACTCTACCAATGCAATGACAATATACTCTCCACCACCTTCATCGATCAGGACAGAAAAAACAGTTTGATATATAGCAAATACTCGCAAGAAAATTTATGAGCAACAAATATAAACTTGCAAGAAGCAGTACATAAGTTATTATAATATGACCTGAGCAAACAATATTTAGAATGCAACGCAGATCGTTGAGGGACAATATTTCTACTGAATTGAAAGAAAATATAGGAGAGTAGCAAGGACACCTTAATCTTTCCATCCTGTGATCCGAATGCCAGCATTTCAGAATCTCTACTAAAATCAACACACAACACAGCATTATCGTGCATCATAAAGCTTTCCTGAAGTGTTTATCAAACACAGTATGCAAAAAATTAGCATCCTTATCCATATCTGATTAAAAGGAACGGGCATATTTAAGTCCCATGAAGCAACAAAACTTAAAAGGCCTTACATCGGCTTGGTATTGAAGATCCTTTTTAAGCTTCCCAATAATATAATCCCAGACCTGAAAATTTAAGTGAATTTTAGCCAAGCTACATCAAAGGAGCTGACATGCAAAGACAGACTAGAAAGCAACTTACTTCAATGATTCCATCCACTGAGCATGAAACAAGGTACTGACCATCAGGTGAGAATCGAGCACATTCAGGATGAGTTTTCTTCCCAAACTGCAAGAACAATGTGAGGTTATAATCAGCAGTGAACCAAAACCTGATAAGAGTGACTCCCTTGGCACATGCATGTTGTTTCTATTCCTTCTTTCAGCATGCAAGTGAAGATGACAGAACCTCAAACTACATCTAATCCGAGGTTGGTTCATCTTCATCAAGGATAATAAGTCACAAGCAAGTATACAGCAGATATTCAATGTTTGAATTACTTTTCTTATTCCATTTTATGATAACCTTAGTTCGAGATGTGTAGCTATCATCACAAGTTTTAAAGCCAACCCATTAAGCTAACATAGCAAATCCTTCTATCCTATAATATTGACTACAAACGGAGTCTTCTCATTTAGCCACATCATCAATAAATATAACTATATAAGCCTCTTGATTGTACGCATGTTTTAAGTTGTGAACCTTGGATACATGCATTCAGGCTTATCAACAGGCATCTTTCCCTGCCTACGGTTGCCATTAGCAAGTTTAATTAAATGATCATGTCCCTTCGTAATGACATGTGCAAAATGATGAATTTATTCAGTACAAAACTGCAACCACACATTATCTAATATTGCCTCGGACAAGCACACAAGGAAAAATCAAAACGGCTATGGGTGTCTCATGCGGTGAACTCTCAACTGCTCTAACAGCTTATTGCAAAGGGCCATTAGCTATAAAAATCTTAATTAAGACAAGCTTATCTCTAATTCATAGCGCTGTGGCATGGACATCAAAAACTTCTGCCGGCGCCCGACGTCGAAACTAACAGGCAGAGATGGCTTTAATATTTGCAACATCTCACCCTTTGATACAAGATGTGGCCTTATTCCAAGTACTTTAGTGATCCCACCAAGTATTGATCCACCATGGCCAGCAAACACAATGTTGGACAAGCCCAGATGTGGTGCTGTGGTGATGCATTTTGTTCACCATCGATTGAAGAGAACAAACAAAGATGGACGATGACATGGATTATATATGGGGTGGACAAAAAGAGAAAGGGGCAATTTTGGTGAAGATATCGCTTGGGTGTCTGGTGTGTGCGACGAACTCTCGCATGACTACTTTACTTCCTGTATGTGACGTGTCTATATCATTTGGGCAGGTGAGCCACATGTTGTGGCCTCGCTACTGCCTCCTATGTTGTGATGAAAGATGGACTGGTTTATGGGTTGAGCAAACAAGTGATAAAGACTACATTCTATCTCGCGCTATATATGATTTGAGAAATCAGCGTCATGTCATAATAAAGGGTCTATTTGAACACAGCAAAGAAAAGCGCAGAAATAGAAAAAATCATTGCATTTTTGTACAAGTTAATGCAATTACAAAATAGATGATCACACAGTAGAAAATTGCAACAATGATTATTTGGACGACATGTAGCAAAAACATAGGATCAAAGAGAACGACACAAAGGAATTCTTTCATTAGGTTACACTTGAATCTCGTGTTAGGATTCCTCCAACATTAAGAAATAACAAAGCCATCGCATAGAAATTTTATAGTTTTACTCTTTGTTCCAAAGAGCTCCATCGAAAATTTTCTGATAATCATTTACTTTGAAATTCTTCCATTTTTTATTTATTCTAGAGTTCCTAAATTTGTAATCATAATAATGTACTTATGCAGTTATTCTTGTTTAAGTATATACAAATTCGCAATTTAGAATGATGTGTAGTGTTATCACAAAATATTTTGTACTACACTGTGTAAAGCAAATATGTTCCCTTGAGCCCATTGTAAAAATAACTATAAGTTTAAGTTTACCTAATTAAAAAATATTATGCATCTATTTTTAATGCATAAATAGCCCGGCAACAACGCACAGGAGGTACACCTAGACACTATTAATATTGTTAGTATTTTTTTCTGTTATCAAGGTTATCCCTTTGCTCTTCTGAAGCTGCTAGATATCAAATATATTAACTCAGCAATTGCAATGTCTGAGGTAAAAAACCAACATAATAAAAGAAGCAAAATCACCTTTATTTGATGAGATAAAGTAGTAGGGTACATCTCTTCTTCATCTTGTTTCATTGCAGCCTCTGAATAAATCGAACTGTGTGCCAGGAGGCAACAGTCCTACACAATAGGAAAAAGACGAGGAGGTCAGGACGATTTCATAACAGATTAACAGTTATGACAAGATACTATTACAGTAGGCGGTAGCAGCCAGTTTATAGTGCGGGGCAAAGAGAGTACCTTGGTGCTGTTGCCATTTCAAAGCCTGACCAATCAATGCCACAAGCCGAGATGGCGGGACTACTGAGACTTCAGAAGCAATAGCTGAAATTGGCACAACAGATGAACAACTAATAGAAAAGAATTAGAATTACAGAGAATAGAATTTCCAGGGCTGCTAATATTGGAGAAGGTAGGAGCAACTTCTTGAAGTCATCGACATGCTAATCAGTCTTCTTTAACTTTCAAAACATGCAATTTATTGAGAAGTGCTAAAATAACTGTGGTACATTATGAATATGTGCTCTTAACTCTAAATAAATAATAATCCAACATCTAACAAGTAAGGCAATCAGCAACCCCACCTTGAGCAATCAGCACCCGCCTCTTCTCCTTGGTGAATTCTTGGTAGGCCTGTTGGTGGAGTGACATTCCGGTGTTTCAAAGTTAAGATAGCTCAGGGAGGAGAAAGAACATACCACGAACAAGACAGCAAGAGAATGTTGCCAACCTCATTGGGGTCAAAGTATGTGTGGACAAGGAGATGCTCAAGGCGCAGGTAGCGCTCAGGCTGCTCCTGCTTCATGACGCCCATGACTTGCGTCTGGCGGAGGATGGCACAGGCCGTGTCAAGCTCACGGAGCTCAGCCATCTCCAACACAATCTGCTCGTAGAGGTCCTTGAGCTTCTTGCGCGGCAGCTTGAGCTGCACGACCTGAGGCAGCATGGCATTCCAGTGCCCGGCATTGATGTCGGCGATAAAGGTGTCGATGCTGTCAACGGTGTTGAGCGAGACCTGGCATTCATTCTGCAGCGTTTGGAACGTCTGCTGCAGCGAGTTTCCCTTGCAGAACTGCAGCACTATCTTCACCACGCTGCGTCCACGAAATTCAAGAAGAAACATTATGCGATATAAACACCGCTCAAATCCTTTCCCTGCCCTAAGCCACAAAAACTGCTGCCACTCTAGGGGTTTCACGGATAGATTCAGGACACGGTGCGGACTTCAAACTTCGAAGGTTGTCCGATTTCTTGCCTTACTGAAAGATAATAATCGGGATGTTGGTTTAATAAACAAAAGATTCATGCGCGGACTGAAGGATTCAAGTAGGGTTTAGGGATTTCTTGGGCTGCTTCTCCCGTAGTTTCAAGGGGGGGCGTGATTAGTAAGGTTAGAGAGGGGTGCATACGTACTCGCGGGCCTCGATCTCGAAGGTGGACGCCGACGACGCCATCTTCTGCTACTGCACCAGGTAAGGTCGGGAGCGGCTGTCGGAGAAGAACGAGAGGGTGGAGGTGGAGACGGCGAGGGGAAGTTGGAGGCAAAAGCCCGAGCCCAATGGGCCAACACGCCTCAAGACCCCTTTGGGCCTTGGAATGTCCGTGAACGGGAAGCCCTGTTGCTGGGCTAAGCGGAGGGGATTTTATTCACGTTGGCTGACGAAATCACGTGCTTAGAGACGGTTTTTAAGGGTGGGTTCAGTATAGTCACTTTAAATTGCTATTGCTCTCTCATTCGGTGTTCGTTTTCAGTTCCGTTTATACAGTGGATCTATAAAATAAAACCATATAGCATATGTTTCAAAGTCATTTTATATTTACCAGCAAGTTGTCTTTAATGTGACTTGTAACTTACGTGTAAACTTGCTTCACATAAGTTGTTACTAAATATATTAACCGATGTTTTGGTATCTCAACATGAAGTAGTTACTTCATCAAAAGTTGTTACAAAGTCTTGACAAAAGTTTCTACAAGATATATGGTTGAAGTTGCTATCGAACATTCGTTGAAGTTGACACACAGCATCCACATAAAATGTGACTTTAAGTTGGACTTTTTATGTTGTTACACAACTACATAAGTTACCACCAAACATTCATTAAAGTTGCTACCGATTCCAAGTCATAGCAACGTCTGCGAAATAATTTCTAGCCTTCCAAATCATAGTAGAATTTTGTTTGCTACCGCCTCTACATAATTTGCTACCAAACATTCATTGAAATTGCTACCCAATATTTCGCAGAAGTAGATGCTCAATTTTTCGCTGAAATTGCTAATAACTATAAAATATTGAATTTTAAAAATTTAGATTATAGCAAAATTCACTCTTTTTTAAAATTTTCTAATTATTTAAACCAACATAAAATCAAGGAAGTATATATTTGAATATATATATATATATATATATATATATATACACACACATGTATGTGTATATTCAAATATATTATTATTGACTAAGTAATCCAAAGAGCACCGAGTTAGTTTATGAAATTAAACACTGCATTAGGATGATAATTGCATCTTTGGTTTATTTGTTTTTATGGTTCTTCGAGTGGAGATTTGAACTTGAATGTCTCTCAAATTCAAATCTAATCTTTAGATTCAATTTAGCTGAAATCCAAATCAATTCAAATACTTCGAGATCAAATCCCTCCCAAAAATCAGGGCTTCAAGTTCAAGCCTAAATCCAAATTCAAATAATTCTATTTGAATTATTACCGAACCCAATTCTAATAGCAAATCCTTTTCCTTTTCTCTGGACCGAACCTCCCTTTTTCCTTGTTGGCCCAACCAAGCTCACCCTCTTTCTTCTCCCCTGGGCCCAGCTCCTCTCTTTCTTCTCTGCGCAGCCCAGCTGCATGCCAGCCCACTCAGATCCCTCTCTCCCTCTACTCCTCTGAGCCTAGCCTAGCCGCCCGCTCTCCTCCCTCACCGACATGGGGGACCCGCAGTCCAGGAGCTTCGGAGTGAGGTACACTAGATATATTGATAGGGACTGCGGAGTGAGGTGTAGCCCCTCTTAAGACCGAAAGCCCCAGATATACCTTGTTATCTTGTTTAAACTGTTTCAAATTTAACAGAGAATATAACTAGATATCTGCATAACCTACTTTACACTTAAAACTAAATCGTAAAGTTTTATCCTTGAGTTATCCTTTATGCATCTATCAACCTCTTGAAGTAGTATAGGACTTGCTGAGTACCTTATGTACTCATTTTTTATGCCATTCAGATGAGGAGATGGATACCGATTTCGCGGGAAACAAAGGCGCTGATGAGGAGTAGATTTAGCAGTCACGTTCGCACCTGAGCTGCCTGTGGCCTTGGGTTGTTATTCCGTTACGTGTTTTGTTGGCTGGTTGGCTAGGTTTGTAATGTACCATATGGTTTAAAAACCTTTTATACTCATGTAACATTAACCTCATTATATACGATGTATGACTGTGATGCCATAGATATTATACTATATGTATCAGCTACTTGATACAGGGACTGATACAAGAGGCATAGCAGATCCCAGAACTCAAGTCCTATAATAACTTTCTTCACTGAAATGCAATCACAAAAGTTAGAAACAACAACTTACTATTGTTAGGGGAATAGTACCACGTGGGCCCCTCGTTCGTTGACTTCGGCCACAACAATCAATCCAAAAGGCAAGTAATGAGGCTAACGTCAAGACAGAGATGCTTTCCCTTATGCTCTGCAAGTGTTAGGCTCGAGAGGGAACAACGAAGCCCAAGGGGCGAAGCCCGAACGTGTGGACTGAAGGGCGGAAGAGGTAGTGAAGCCCAAAGGAAAAAACCTGAAGGCGAGAACTAAAGGACGAAGGGATGTGACGAGACTCGAAGGACGAAGGGTACAACGAAGCCCTCAGGCCGGAGGGAGGCGGCTCAAGGACCTTCGACGGTAAAGCGAAGGCTTATCTGGGAAGGAGCCAGTGGGTTAACTAGAACCCAACCAGGAGATAGCCGGAGGGGGAACGCTAGCAGTCCTAACAGAGGGCTCAGTGCGGGCCCCTTCAGGACACGTATAGGGATTAGGTTGCATAGGGCACCATATGTGGGAAATGACTGTAATACCCTAGGAATATTCCTATCAAGTTAACAACAACTTATTCAATAATTTTAGTGAAATTTTGTAGCAACTTATGTGAAAGGTTTAATAAAAAAAGTTTACACATAAGCTGCTAGTGCACATAAAATGTCTCCAAAACATATGCAATATGTATTTCATTTTGTTTGCCTCGTCACATAGAACAAAACGGTGCAAATTGAACTCGAAAAAGACATTCAATTTAAAAGATATGGTGATTTAAAGAAAATGTAATCAATTTTTTGTTTGCTGACGTCAACATGCATCATCTTTGAAAGAGACATCCCTAGACTTCACTTATGACCGCAACCGGCCATGCGTTCGGGTGCTAGCGTGATAGGAAAATTCAGGAAACATCACTGGTTTCCAGTGGTGTTTAGGAAATAGCATTCCAAATCCTTGTATTCATCAAATAGCACTGGTTTCACCAAATGGATTAACAAAACAGCACTCCACCTACTTTTTCTACTCTCCCATTTATTTCTAGTCCTTTCTTCACATACAAACTGACCAAATTGCCCCTGCTGCATTTTAAGGCATGTTGGCCTCCCTTTTTGCCTCTTCCATCCATTTTAAACAAAGAAATTGAAAAAATAACACAAATAGAAAAATAGAAAACTACGAGTTCCATTTTAAGCAAGGTTAAGCATAGCAGATTGCATATTACAAATAGACCCACTTTGGCATACAAGCAGTACAAATAGGCTCCTACAAGTTCCATTTTAACGAAATAGCATACATAAGGTTGCATATTACATATTTATAACCAAATTTTTCATTCAGACATCACAAGAGAACTACTAAGTTCCATGGATCACAAAAGTATCACACAAACTCATGCATTCCGAAACACTAAACTATCATATTTGCCCCAGTTGTTGATGCAACACTTCCTTCTTCCTAGGATAGCACAAGGAAGCGCTTGACTGGGGTAATGACGGTAGATGGCACTGGAGCATACTCTTGGCCTCCCTATAACAAAGATACCATCCTTCAGGTAATATTTTCACGAGAAATACTTTCAACAGGCATTGTCCTTGGCCTCATTGCTCTATTCTTTGGTTTGGAAGGTGCCTTCCTGCATACAGAAAATATCAGTTATAATACATTAGTAAAAGGAGTACATATGATTTTTTTACTATAGTTACCTCTTTTTTGGACCCTTGAGTTCGCAATTAGAATTATGTTGTCCAAATTCACCACATGTTTTGCACTTATTTTGTTTCCTTGCACTTGGTTCATGGCTTTCCTTAAATATGTTCTTTCGCTTTCTTCTTGGTCCCATTTTCAACTTGGACGGCAGTAACTTGAAACCCAAGTTTACCTTATGCCATTGAGACTTGTCAAACATTACTGGAATTGTACCATTATATGCAACATTGAACCTCTCCACAGAGTAATATTCATGGATAAATGATTCTAAGTTAACATTTCTCTGTGTTTGTATGAAAGCCAGAGCATGAAGACAAGGCTTCCCAATCACTTTCCATTCTCTACAGCTGCATGTGTGTGCATGCAAGTCCACAACATTCCGCCAAGGTGTCATGTCCTGGTAATTGCCAAAAATCTCAGCAGTGACCACCATATTTCCTAAACCTCTAGTCTTAGCTTTAAGTTGACTCTTAATAGCAGGAACAATGATACCAACAAGCTTATTTGCAATATTTTTCCTCTTTTCCCATAACTCCATTGTCATTTGCCTCAACCTATCAACTAAATCAACAATTGGCAAGTCTTTGATATTCTTAATCCATGAATTGAAACATTCAGCTAGATTATTGTTCACATAGTCACATTTTATCTCAGTGGAGAACATTGACCTGCTCCATAAGTGATTTTGATGCTCATTAATATAATCTAAAACTTCAGTACATGCATCAAGAATTTGACCAAAATGGAAATCAAACCTATCTGGCCTATATGCCCCAGCTGCCAGCCATATTCTTGTCAAAAACTTCACCACAATACTTCTTCCTGAAGTTTGTCCAAAGATATCTCATGCACTCTCTATTCTCAATGCCATGGAATACTTTCTTGATTGCACCATCTAGACCCTTGCATGCATATGATGATATTGCTAGTGCTGGAGGATGTCCTATTGCCTTCTTGAGTTGTCTCATGAATCAGGTCCAATTGTCTTTAGATTCTGAGCCAATGATACCCCATGCAACATGGTACATCCAATTGTGCCCATCCAGAGCACAAGAAACTACTAACTGCCCATTGTACCTCCCAGTCAAGGCAGTTGAATCAATACCAAGTTAAGGCCTAAACCCATTTTTGAAGCCATCAATGCATGGCTGCAAAGCCATGAACAACTTGTCAAAGTGAACATCATTTCCACTTATTTTGGTGTCAATCTCCACAATTGATCTAGGAGACCTGGCAAGAAGTTCAGCTCTGAAATTGAACAATGATTCAAAACTGTCATCCCAACTCCCATAAATCTTATCCAGAGCTTTCTGTCTGCCTGCCCATGCAGTCCCATAGCTAACCTCAACACTATAAACCTCACTAAGTTTGTCTTGCAAACCCTTGGCCCCAAGTTTTGGATTCTTCCTCAACCAAGCAACAACCTTCTCAGCAATCCATTTTTTAGATGCCATTGAGTGTACTAATTTACTGCTGGACACACAATCATGACCACAAGGTATCTTTGAAATCTGAAAAAAAAAAAGAAGTTACAAAAAATTAATCAATTTTTACAGTAAAGAAAAGAAGGTACAACAAATTAGAAAAAAGGAAAGAAGGTATGAGTAATACCACAACAGTTGGTTGACGCTGCAATTTGTGAGCCACAATTCTCCACTTGCACCCCTTTGCTCTGCATTCAGCTCGATACCTTGTCTTATTAGTTACTACTTTGTGCACCTCAAACTCTTTCTTGATTAGATGCTGTCTCAAAGCCATCTTGAAATCATGCATTGTAGGAAAAGATTCACCAACCTGAATATTAGTATTTTCCTTATCAACTACAATGTTAGCTTCACTACCTGCATTATCATCGACTAGAATGTGCCTCATGAATCTCAGCATCAGAAACTTGTTCCACCTGAGGGGCCTCACTATGCTTCTTTCTAGCTGCCTCCTAAGTGTTATCTACATCCCTCAGTCCTAAAGCAGCATAAAATTGTTCATCATCGACAAAAACATCAGCATCATACATCATAACAAGATCTACATCCCCCTTAGGCTGAGACTGACTTGCATTCTTGCTGCATGGCAATTTTCCCAACAATTTCTCCTCCATTGATATGCTCCTCTCATAGCCCGGTTTCAGTTCAATTTGTACAACCAGCGTCAACACTTTGCTTCTCCAGTACATCTGAAATGCATTACCAAGGTCAATGTTTGTGGCAATCTGCTGAAGATACTTATTTTCTCGGTCCCAAAACCAACAAACTGGCTCCTAGTAACTCTCCCAAATTGTTTTGGTTGCAAGATCATCCATTAAATATTGGACTAAGTAGCCACCAGCTATATTCATGGACAACACATGATCTTTAGCCTCCAACTCAATTCTACTGCCATCATCAAGGATAGTTGTATAGCCCGAAATCATAGCACACAAACTAAATTCTATTTCTCTACGCACCAATAGAGGAAAAGTACAAAAATCAGATCGGGAGGGGACTTGAACTACAAAATCAGATCAGGGGAGGGGGATGTGAACTAACCCTGTGGAGGCGCCATCACTTTTGCCATTCAACGGCTCATCGTCTGTCGTCCTGTGGTCGCCCATCCCACCGTCACATGCGCCGCCTGCGCCCTTCTAGCCACCACCCATGCCATCAATGCCCATCTTGCTAGCACCCTTCACGCCGCCATCCTCTTGGTCTCCTTTTCCTGGCCGGAGTGGTTGCTTGAGTAGCTACCGCCGCCTGTTGTCCAGGCTAAGTCTCGGGAGTGTAGGGATAAAGAAAAAAGGGACGCGTCTTGGGGAACGACTCAAGAGAAGGCAGAAGGGCAAGTTGGTTATTGGGTTTTGGGTAAAACGATGGGAAAAAATAGAATAGAGGGGATAATGACGTGGGGTGCTCATCCGTGAATTAGTTTCGCTTCCTGCGGTGGTGTTCCGTGAATTTCACCATTCCGGGTGATGTTTCCTGAGCACCGCTCCAAACAAGTGTTGTTTCATGAATTTCCCCCTAGCAGGGCCGGTCGCGCGTTAACCCTGTCCATCCATGAAGTGTCTCCTTATGAATCCAGCTACGATCCAAGTGAGTTTGTCAGTACTTGTTTAAGTCGATTTAAGCTCAGCTCAAATTCGAGTGCTAGGTGACGATTTAACAGAAAAAATTGAGCACCCTTTACATGTTTTTTGAGGACATATTTTACGTACATTGTTAGATCAAAAACTTAAACTAAAATTTTCGCCCATCTTCATGCATGGGTTGGGTTAGGATTTAGTCCATTCAAACATGGCCTAGATACTGCAATTTTCCGGCCCCTGCATGGATGCGTACTCATGAGTAAGCTTCTTGGGTGTTGACAATAATCAATTTGGGTGTTGCTACAGAAGGAGTAGTGTATAATGTACATTGCATGCCGTCTTCTAAAGACAACTACAATATAATGGATATGTTTGCCAGTCATTGATAGAAGTTTAGCAAAATGATTAATGATTAATGGTTAAGTTTGGCTATTTGTCAGCCATTATTTGCTTATCCATTGGTCATGACTTGTAATAATAATCATCTACATACGTCCACGTCATTATTCTCCACGGGGACAGCTCTATTTATATATTATTTGAGGAAATGTATCAATTGTACCGACAAGAGGACCTCGACGTGTCTATCTTGAGTTGTTGGACTCTGTAAGTATCGTATACGTATAATTCAAAGTATACATTTATGTACCATTAAATTGAATGTCTTAACTTATTCCTTATATAGAATGGAGGTACAAAGATGTAGGACAGAAGGCATCGACCATGTGGGATTTATCCATATAAACCTGACAATGATGCGATGCAATCCAATCCAAAAGGAACTGAGGAATATGCATTGAAGTGTATTCTGGAGCTACAATTGAAGAAATACATACTATTGCCCTATCACTTTGGGTATGTGTTTCCCTCTATGAATGTTCTACTCTTTTTGAGCAATACATAGTAAAAAATTAGGACCAACTAACCTATAGTGACCTATGTGCAGTTATCACTCGATCCTCCTTATCATCTAGCTAGACATTAGCAAGATCGTTGTCTTCGACTCACAAAATAATCCAAAAGAAACCTATCAACTCGTCATTGACTTGCTACAAAGGTAAAACCCGACCATTTCGTTATTGCTCTTGTAATATTTAATTTGATTGAATCTAAGTCTACTTACGGTAATAATCACACAAATGCAAAGTGTACCTACGGTACATCAAAAAGAGTGTTAGACACCAGTCATTCACGAAAGAATGGATTATCCGACATGACTTTTCTTGTAAGAAATAGGGCCCGGACAATAATTTATGTGGTTTTTATGTAATAGAATTCATGCACGGATTCACCGAAGACGCGTCATACCAGGTGATCGATGCTGAGGTATGCGACATACATCTTGATGACTAATTTTCAGGTCCAACACGTGTTCATAAGGATTGATTTCTTCAATTCTTGAAATTCCAGCTCCTCGTGCTATCCAGAGATCGACTCGTAGCCATTGAAATCAACGCACTTCAAGAACAACTTGTTGGGTTCATCAATGACCAATTCATGAGTCCAATTGGTGAGTTCCATGAATTTGGCTCCTAACTCTCGTCACCTTCATCCAACAAGAAAAAGCAGAGTTCAGAACCTTCGATTAGCAAGAAACCTTAAACTCTTTTTTATTGTTGTAATGAAACCTCACATGTATACGGTGTATATATACTATGATGAGACTTAATGTTTTAGAAATGAAATTTATATGTGCTTGTATATATATGTTGCGATAAAACTTGACGTCTCGTAAATTAAATTTATATGTGCGTGTCTATAAATATATCGTATACTATTATTGGCAACGGCCAAAATTTAAAAATGCCACAGTATTGACGGCAACCGCCACATTTTGAAAATGACGAAAAATACCTATTAGTGTCGGTTAGTAAAAACAAACCGGCACTGATAATAATTTTCAGTACCGGTTCCATACCTGACATTGATAGTCTGTGAATATCAGTGCCGAGTAATAAGTGTCGGTTCAAAATCGTCATTGGTGGCGATTTTAAACCGACACTGATGAAGGTATCTGCAGTAATGATCATGGCTGGTCTCGACAAGAAGTATAATGCTCTGGTCTCTGCAACAACCCTGCAGGCTGGGCTAATGAACGAAATCGATTTGGGTGTTGCTATAGAAGGAGCGGTGTATAATGTATATTGCATGCCGTCTTCTAGAGATAACTACAATATAATGGATATGTTTGCCCATCATTGATGGAAGTTTAGCAAAATGATTAATGATTAGTGGTTAAGTTTGGCTATTTGTCAGCCATTATTTGCTTATCCATTGGTCACGACTTGTAATAATAGTCAGCTACTTACATCTACCGATATAGAGACTTTGGCTATTTATCATGGTGAAATTTGGCTATTTGTCAGCCATTACCTAAAAGAGTAGAATATAAGCGTATTAGTAACATGGAAACGAAAATTCACGAAAAAAAAATCTCAAATTCTATATATCCGCCAGCTGCGAACCCCATAAACTACTCGCCCTGCACACGGACGTATGTATCATACATATATGTAGATGTAGTATGGCTCAGTGGTCCAGTCGATGCACACGCGTACGTACGCTTGACTCCACGACATCCGCAGCCGTCCACGTCGAGCGCGATCGCACACGTACTCGCGTACGATCGAATCATAGACACGTCGTTGTGAATGAGGCCGGCTGAGCCCGGCCGAAAGCGTGTGCATACAGCAGATGACGAAAATTACGCTGCAACAACTACATGTATGTGGTATATATGTACCTTGAAACCTACACTTCAACGACAAACTCCTATGCTCTTGTCCCTACGAAAGCTACAATTAATGTGTGACATCACGCGTTACGTTCATTAAGCATTGGCATAGCTTGACTGCTTGAGATCCATATTGCATTGCGACGTCCTTGTCTATGAATTGGATACAAATTTGGGGTACTGTAGCCAGTGTAATACCTAACTTCTCCAATAGTTGGTTTGTAGCACAATAAATTTTTAATTAGTTCACACACTTACGTTCTCTCAATCAATCATTATCTATCTTTTGTCTTGTTTTTAATGCATCATACGTTACAGTCTATCTACAGATTTAAAACCTAAACTAACGCCCATTTCTAGATGGTATCTAGCTAGAACTTCTCTTTTCAAAGGGCGCTCTTACACCCGACGAGGATTCTTCTGCTGCGATGCTCGCCGCCGACCCTATCCTATCATGCCCAATAATCCCCACACCATGTCGCCTCCACAGCTTGCCATTGACGCTTCAATAATAAAAGAAAGTTTCATTTTTGAGATATACAACTTTCAAAGGGAGAAAACAATAACTTTCAACTCAGCTCAACACAAAACCATCAATTTTTTTTAACGGTGGGGCCCATTTCCACCGCCTTCGTTGGAGGCGGGGCCAGGCGAGACTGCTTCGTGCAGCCCACCGAAGAATCGGGGAAAAACGTCCTGCATGCCTGCGGGAGCCTGAGCTCGAGCACAGGCCGGCTCGTACGCGCGCTCCGTGTGGCGTAGTTCTTGCCGACTGAGCTAACGCTCTGATGCAAAACCGTCAAATTTCACCTCACACAAATAAAAACATTCAACATGGAGCCATAGACTTCCAACTCTTTTCGTAGGAACACTTGGGACAAAAAGAAAAAAAACAAGGCACACGTAGCTCTCACGTTCCGGTGCGGCCTCCCCGTCCGGCCAGTCCCTCCCGGCCGTCTGCACAGCAGTAGTGCAGTGGCCGGCCGGCTGCGACGTGCCTTTCCACGCCCGCCCCACACCGCACCTTGGCATGCGCCTTCCTCCATTGCTGCACCGACCGTCTGCCTTGGCTTGCAGACAAACGCTGGCCACCAACGCGGCCGCTGCGACGCAGCTACCAAGCAAGCAAAGCCTCAGCTGGTAGGCCAGGTTGCTTAACCATCAATCACTCGTTGCTTACGATCCTCAACTGACTAATTATCTGCATAGATCGAGCACTGCTTTTGATTAAAGCTTACGCTTTAGAAGACGAGAGAGAGAGATCGGGTGGCTCCTGAAAACCTGTCGTTTCTTGAAGCCCCAAACCGTCTCAGTTGCCGATCAACCCATCACACAAGTTGGCAGTAGTGTTGCAGGTTGATGAATCCTGGGGTCGACTCATGATCATGGACATGACAGTAGTCATGCCGCATACATGATCTCTCGTGCTTCTATTTGCCTTGGGTTAGACTAGTAGGTCCCCCATGGCAAACAGGCCGTCTTCTGGGAGAAACCGGCCGCGATGAAACACAAACCCTGTTGGGTTTTTCCGACCATCAGGACCACTCACGACCAGCTGTTCCGAGCAGTAGTCTCGCATCAGCTCCCCCAAGCGGTAGTCGCACGACCAGCGAGCACGCGTCCGACCAAGTGAGTGCCACGACCACATGAATAACCCAGCGAGAAGCAAGATGGACGATACGTCTATCAGAACACGACAAGAGAACACAAGAACACACAAAAAAATTTGAGACTGCAACAGCTAGCCTTTTCTTTTCTTCTATATCTTCCAAAGTCTAGATTCGAGATCCGAGCTCGCTTAGTACTTAACCGAGTACTTCGAGCTTTCCTCGACCCGATCGTAAATCCGAGCTCTCCGAGTACCTAACCGAGTACTTTTAGCTTTCTACGATTCGACGACTCGAGGAGATCCGAGCTCTCCGAGTACCTAACCAAGTACTTTGAGTTTTTCTCCCCGATGCATCTAAACTCCTATTACATGCCCTTGCTTATATAGGCCCTGAGTACATGATCGGCCAGACATACAAGCCATCATCTCCGACTTGTATACGATCTGGACTCCGTACACCTGCACGTGTACTTTGCCATACAAGTATACAGACTTCGACTCGAACTCTATGACCTGGACACATGCAAACATACGACTCGGACTTGATCGACCACCATGTATCCCACGACTCGTAGACCTTCTATACGAGTACATATACGACAACTGGCCAACCAAAATTATCCTAGCTTTCTACGTGCATGCATCTGACTTGCCTATACTAATACGACTTTAACTTACCTAATCACACCAAAACAAGATTAATTTTTAACAAACCCTACTTGAACGAGAGCACTTATTTTCTTTTTCTTTTTTTTATACATTGAGGAGGCACACACTCAACACACACCACCTTACCTGCGCACATACATACACGCCTCCTGCACACACTATAAAATTATCGAAGGCACAAGGGTCTTTCGTAAGACGGGTACACTCTTTCCCACTAAATGCACGTACTCCTAAAATCGGTGTACCCAGTCTATAACTCAAATTATATGGCCTGGCTATACATTCATATACAACATATTCGACCGTATTTATCGAAATATAGATAATATACCATCATATTTACAATTTTAGCATCCATACTCGGCACCTCATTTACCGAAAACTGACTTTCAGTATAACGTATGCAGAAAAAACGCGAGTCCGACCATATTTAACACACGAGGTGCCGAATATAGCACCTCATATGGGCTACAGTGTCATATTCGACACCTCGTATGGGCTACAGTGTCATATTCGACACCTCGTGTGCCAAATATGGCCTGTACCGGCTGTAGATATTTTGATGCTGTTATTTTATGCCAGAAAGTGTTGCGTCACGTAACACTTTATGTTTGTTATTTTATGCTAGGATCGACTGCGCCATGTAACGTCCGCCGACAGAGACAGAAAGAGGCGTGTTGTTATTTCATGTTTGAAACTCTGTCATGTGGTCACTTCGTGTCTAAAGAAAGAGTCACGATAGAGGTGTTATCATTTTATGCTTAAAGCTCTGGTCACTTCTTGTTTAAAGGCTAAGTCAAAATATAGGTATGAACATATATCAGCCTAAGCATATTAATGTTAGCAATTGCCAACTATCAACAAATTTAGAAATTATTTGGTAATTTAAATGTACATTTTAAAATTTCTAATTCATCATGTAGTCTCAAAAGCTGTGAGCAGCCTTAACACTTAGCCATATTTGAAGATGCACAATTTAAAACGTAGCAGTGGCAATATTCCTCATTGTATCATTGATCTCAAGATGCATAGCGCATAGGTGTGATTACCTAGATCATCTCAAGATGACGGTGGAAAGTGGTGACATAAACTAGTGAAAGAATGCTGGTTGTGCCAGTTCATGCTATTAGGGTAAGATGGTTGTCGTCGTCAAAGTGGTGATTGGAAGTTGTGAGGATAGGTAGAAGCAAATCCACCATAATCTTCAGGGTCCTCAATGTCCTCCGGAGATGGAGGCCTCGAAGGGAGGGGTCGTTGTGGCATGAAATTTTTGTCCTCATCGTCATCTTGAGCTATTACGATAGCAGCATGTCCTATTTTCTTGTTGGTTGTACATCATGTCGATGTGGTTCGTGACGTACTCTTGCAGTGTTCCTTGAACCTTCTCATGTACTGCTGCTGGAACGTCGAGACATTGGTGGCATGAAATCATCGTCCTCATCGGTCACGTCATTTTCTGGTTGAATAGTAGAGGGCGCCCTTGTACCCCTTAGCTTTGCTGATCTTTGTCATCTTCTACGCAAACCAGGCATCACACCCCCGCTGAAGAGCATATACATCACCAAGAAGTTTGGAATTTCTTTGTTGATCAACTCGGCTTCTTACGGGAACGTCTAACGCAAAAGAGGAGCATTCGAATCAATGGAAAAAAGATAAGCAGAGTGACCAAATAGAAAATGACGAACCTGAATGTGGGATGCATACTGGTTGGCAACATCACCATCCTTCTTTGTCTCATAGAGAAACCTAGCACAGAAGGATAGTCGGCTAGTTCGCACACCCTGAAATACATTTGACGTTGCTCATGCAAGAGGGCGCTAAGATCATCGGTGGTTACATGTTAGAGTAGAGCGGTTAATACGGAACAGAATGGACTTGCATGCAATTTGGACATGGCTTGGATTAGATTGTTCTCCTCGAAGGGATCATCATTCCCTCCACGTATAACCTACAATGAGGCATTTAATGCTATAATGATCATTGTAGGAGTCCATAAAAAGCATGTACTAGAAGATCCCGACATATATTTATTGCTCCTTGACTACAACATTCTGGCTCTGCACCAAAGGACGAATCCCTCATTATTTAAAAAACATTAAATAATTATTATATCATAATTAATATATAACAATGCTTAATAAATAAGTAATAAATAAATTTATGTGCATAATTATTTGAAAGCATTAAATAAATTAAAAATAATTACATTAACAATATAGTGAATAAGATATAATAGAGATGACTACGAAAATAAAGTAAATAATACAAGTGTCATGAACAAATATAAGTGCATTGTCTACTCAATGATGACGACGCCGCACGCAATCACCAGGAGTGTAAGCGTCTGGTGGGTGTGTGGTCCTCTTCCCAACAGCATGCGCTGGCCCCTGCTATGCGTGCCCTTGCTCGTCATCGTCATCGTCCTGCCCTGTTGGACTCCCACCGAACGTGTATCCAGACCTGCTAACTCGGCCCTGTATGTACCATGATAAAACATCCTCATGCGGAAGTGTGGACGCCTATAGTATGTGCTCCGATGGAGTCGGGTATGCCAAAGTCTCACCATGATGGTACCATTGTGAACCCCCAGGTGCATTGAGATATTAGGGGTACAGCTTAGAAGCTTGACAAAGCTACCGGCCTGCATTGCAGTAGCCCAGTCAAAAACATGTGGGCCGCTCTAGTTAGGCGTCTACTGCGTGGAGTCAATGACGTCCTCGTGATGAGTCGATACTACAGGCGGATGTGTCATCGTAGTCTGAGGAGGTTGTGTCCACTGTAGGGGTTGCGAACCGAGTGTGAACTACTCGGGCTCAGGAGCCTGCGTGCACTCCTCGGCTTCAGCACCAGACCATGACACATGATGCTCCACAGCCGCAGGTGCCTCTCATGACTATGCCCGAACGGGTTTCTCACTGGCACTCGATGAGCACCAACTGTGGGAGGCACGGGACAACTCCATGGCTGGTAGATCGTACCCCCTCGAACGCGGGGTACAACCACCTAGACCATGTAATGCGGATAACAAGCGAGACCCTATCATCCTCATGTAGTCTCGTATAGGGTTCCAATCCCTTCATGTTGATGACCCACTTGCTTTCCCACAAGCTTGCTCCGCTTGCGTATGTATTTCGTACGCCGCTTCGGTCTGTATAAGATGAGGGTCATGTCAGTAATACATAGGTTTAACTAATAAAAATCGTTAGAAGTACCGTATCACTTACCACAACATGAAGAAGGCGGGCACGATCCTCAGGGAAGAGTCTGGGGGCTAGCTCTATAAGTCCGCTGAGTAAGGTGGCACGCGTGCGCGAACGGTACCACGAAAGGTACTCTCAGTACGTGCTGTTGTCGTATTATCCAGCAAGAACAACGACATCCACCGTGGCTGACTCCGTCCACCTGTTTATGTGCTCGGCATTAATAGATGACCAGTCCTGCATGCCTGCGGTCCCCTATGTGCTTCTCCTGTATGTGACATAAACAATTATAATTTCTTAACATGGATCACTTAAGGTAATAATGGTACGTACGTCCAGCGTCTCGTGGGAGAGGTACTGGATCCAACTGTCGGTACCCGAACTACCTCTATACACGCTCAGGAGAATAAACTTCCACATTGTTCATGTACAACAAGAAGCATCTGGTCATCCATAAGTGTGAGTCATGCAAACAAGAGGATGCGATGAGGCTTTCAGTCGTAATTTCGACCACTCGTGCCATACGCCATGGATCCCACTCCATGATATCGACGCTGATGACGTCTAGATCACTGATTACTCGGGAGTAGTTACCAAGGTCTTGCTACTGACTCTATCTCATCCTGGCATGAATCCATCGATACCCCATCGTAGGCCTCATGTCATCTGTAACGTCATCGGATATGGGGACATGATAGTAGCTTTTGCTCACCCAAGGTCGATAAACCGGGAGGTACTCCTAACTCCATAGCTATTACAGGTGTAGGCTGCTTGAAAACAGATCCCTTCTTCTTTGATCGCTAGGTTGCGGCACACAATCCTCTGTACGTAGTAGTCAGCACAACCGATCCTCAACTGTAAGATGACGGCTTATAAGGACGTAACGCGAGATGATATGCTAACCATATAATATGAGGAAGGACATAATCGTCTGTCGTGTTACAAAACTTGATGCCTCCCAGCATGATGTACAAGTACACATCATAATGCTACATAACTGTAGCCTCATCCGTATCCAGTGGGCATGGACCGAATTGTGGCAGGCTATGAATCCATGACATGGAGAGGCTAACATACTTCATGTCATATTGCACACCAAACCTATAAAATGCAGAGGATATGTGATGCATGAATAACACTAGAACATATGAAGTGCATTACATAACAAATAATTAGCTACCCTGAACGTAACTCTTCCGCTACTCCTTTGTTGGTCGCGAAACTACTAATGGGGCACCCCTGATCGATAGCCCGGTTAGCATGGCCACATCCCTCAATGCTACGGTCATCTCGCCAAAAGGAAAGTGAAACGTGTGCATCTCAGGACGCCACCGGTCCACAAGAGCTATGAGTAGTGACGCCTCAATCGGTGGGAGAGGTGTCCTTCCACCACCAGCCATGGCAGCTCTGGCCATCATAAGAGCGAACGGTAGTATTCCTACCCATGTGAGTGGCTCATGGAATCGAGGGTCTAACTCCTTAATCGTGTGCACACTCCTGGTACGCAACAGAACCAACTACAAAGGTATCCAATACATGTACTAAGTAAGTAACTAATTATTATGGCAATTTAAAAGCACATATAATCGTTGTACCCGCTGCCTTGTGAAAATAACTCTCCCCATATAGTTCTTGTCGTACCGTAGCTGAAGAAGCTCGGGAAGACGACCGTGAGCTATGACAATGATTTTGAGCTTAATGGTTCAATAAAAAAACAACGTAAGACAACAACTATTATGTGAATAACAACGATATCAGTACCATATAGTATATTACATGAATATGTATGTGATGCCAGTACCATTACGATATATTACAAAATAGGTAGTACAACTAATAGGTGAATAACAATTTGGAATACAAACTATGTCTGCGATCAACTTCATAAAACAAACTAAATTGCAACAACTCTAATACAATACAGTTTGATTGTGGCCTGATAGTTTACTGCCGGGTCGGGCAAGTCCTCTTGTCATAGTCAGATTGTTTGCAAATTTTGCACTTGCATAGGCCGTCAATAGTATTTGCTGCATCCATGTCACCTTGCAGCCTCGTGGCTTTAGGCCTTCCAGGATCCGTGCATTGTGATCGGGGATAAGGTACCCACTTAGACCCCTCGATCACTTTGTAGTTGCTTCTGATGTGGAAGGAACGCATCTTTAGAAGCCATGTGCTCCTCAATGCACTGATCATGAAGTAGATGATACATACTATGATCTGTCGTTGCCGCCCATATCCCTGCAAGCGGCGAAGACATGAGAGCACGGGATATGGTGTAGTTTTGACTTATTGCATGTGCACTTCTCCTCGTGAGGACAAATTTGACATTGTTGCATGGTGTCCCCTGCGCTATACATTGAAGCATACCTATAGCAGCATATGATCTCGAATTCATTGTTGGCCAGGTTGTAGATCCTAGTCCGATGAAAGTGTGCATTGTTCCTCCTTCTAGATATGATTTCCTCCACCTTAGGTGCAAACCGTGTGCTGCACTCTATAGTAGCTATACCACGGTTTCGAAAGTAGTCTGTTATTCTATATAATGTGAGCTCAATGATGGCACACAACAGGAGACCCCATACACCCTTTAGGACATTGTTAAATACCTCTGTTATGTTCGTTGTCATGATGGTGTACCAAACATGGAAGACAATAATTTTAGAAGGGATATTTGCATAACAAAGGGTAAAATACAATCATTAAATTGTGCTAACCTAGCACCGTGAGTGTCATGGATTAGGGCCCAACGCTCCGCTGGTTTTCCCGCAATCCACTGGCTAAATATAGCACATGAACGGCTAACGACAGTTTGACCCTCCATCATTTGCATCTGCAGATGGTCCTTCTGTGCTTCCTGCTCAGCCATCATCTTGTGAGTTGTCTCATTTAACTCTCTCTATATCTTGTTGAACTTCGCCTGCTGGTTCTGAAGACACAACTGTTTGAACCTCTTTACAAGAGCCTTGTTGTGGTACCTTATGTACAGGTTCGCGGCCAAGTGTCGCATGCACCACCTTCTCTCCACATCAGGCCATGTAATGGAGTAGTTTGTGCTATCATGCAGCATGTCCAACACATGCAGAAGGCCCTTGTTGCGGTCTGAGATGACACAAACTCATTACCTATTGGCCATGACACGAGTCCTCACCAAGGTGAGGAACCACAACCAACTATCATTATTCTCACTCTCAACTATTGCAAATGCAAGAGGAATGATCTGATTGTTTGCATCTGTCACCATCGCTATCATAAGGTTACCATGGTACTTGCCTCTAAGAAATGTGGCATCCATGCATACAACTGGCTTGCAATGTCTGAAAGCTTCGATGCACTGTCCAAAGGATCAAAAAAACCTAATGAGGTATCAGTCAGTGGTGTTGTATGACCCATTCTCCAGCTTGATCGGCTCATCCGCCACGGCCCACTGAGTCTCTAGATTCGTCATGGTAATCTTCTGCAGTAGCCTCGGAGCATAGTTGTAAGACTCTTCGAAATTTTCAAACAGCATCTTCAATACCTTTTGCTTCGCTCACCACGTGGTGTGATAATTGATCAGCATACCCGTCTTAGTCTGCACCTTCTTTATAATAGATTTTGGCGACAAACATATGTTCGTGCCAACAAGGGTAATGAGGAGTTGGGCTATGAACCTCACATTAACAGCGTGGCTCACATTTCTAATAGTCTCTTCGCTGCATGTATGTGGGGTGTGCTTACTAAGCATAAAATAGTTCTCATATTTTGGCTTATGTGCTCGTACGAAGTAAGGACAATTCGGGTGTTTGATACACCTGACCTCATACTCTGTAAGGTTAGACTGGCCACACTTGTGGTCCCTTTTTGTGATTACAGCATAGTTGCTAGTAAAGTGAATGACCTCCTCCCTGTTATGAAACCGTTGTCCGACCTGGATATCGCTATTCTGGTATCCCCAGTTGGATAGGGTGTTATACTCAACGATGGTACAATCCAACAGTCTAGCACCACAAAAGTACTGGATCGCCGGCACCGGGTCATCGTTGTCAGTGTTTTCTTCATCTCTGCTACCACCAGCTTCATCATTAATACATTCTGCATCTACCTCAGAAGGGTCCACTCTAGCTCACTCTGTACCAGAACTGCCCTCCCCGACATGCCCTCCCTCCTCTTCATGCATCACATGATGTTCTGATCCTTCTATGCTAGTCATTGCATCATCTTGCACCAGTCGTGACACTATGTTTACATACACCCCTATTTTAAAGTTCTCCAATGCCTTGCGTGAGTACAAAGCTCATGCATTGTTCCTTCTCACCTCGAACAACGTATGAACAACGATCGAGCTATTTGGAATAAGCTGTGACCGTACACCCTCTAGGACAACATTATAGGACTATTGGTTCACACGTAAAAGGCTCATAACGTGTGATTTCAGGCCATCTAGATCAATAGGTACCTCAACCATACTCTCTATGTGCTATCATTTCTGAATTGGTACGAGCCTCTTGTGTAAAACAGTGGGATATTCTCCATAATAAATATAGATAGTCATAGCGTATCTGCTAAATGAACGTACATGTAATAAAATAACTACTTAGATGTATGTACGATACACAACTAATTACGTCCATCGATAAATAATAAATACATTAATCTAAGTGATTAAGCTAATTAATCAAATTAGTTCTATAAACTAATTACTATGATTAATTATATAGCTCTAATAACTCTAATTAAACTATGTAAATACTCTAATTATACTGGTTAATGACATGCATATAATTAAACTAAGGGAATAATTTAATTACACTGATAAAACTAAGTCAATAATATAATTTCACTAACTAATTAAATTCATATAATCAAACTATACCAATAATCTAAATACTCTAATTTATCAACTTAATATAAGTTAACAAATATAATTAAACAAATTAATCAATCTACTTACTCTAATTACTATTACTAATTTAAGTATTAATTATATACATGATCTAAGTACTCTAATTTATCAACCTAATATAATTTATCAAATCTAATTAAACGGCTTAAACAATCTACTCACTCTAATTATTATTATTAATATATATTAATTACCTACATAATCTAAGTATTTACTATAACTGATCTCGCGCTGTTGCTTCTCCCCTCCTCGCGTTGTTGCTCCTCCTCTCCTTGCGATGCTGCTCCTCGCCTCGTGCTGTGTTGTTGCTGCTCCTCACCTCGCGCTCCGCTGCTCGCCTCTGCTGCTTCTCGCCTCTGCTGCTCCTCCTCACTCCTCATTTTTGTAGTGGGCTGCAGGCGACGCACCGAAAGCACCGACAATAACAAAACAACACACCGGCACACAAAAGAAAGCAAATTGCATGCATGCCAGCCATTCGCGTGGAAAGCAAAGCACCGAAGTAACATCGACGCGACAAAAGCAGGACCTGATTGCATGACAGCTAGTACAGGCTATATTCGGCACAAGAAGTACCAAATACGGCACTGTAGCCCATATTCGGCACCTTATGTCCCGAATACACCTGATTTTTGGTAAATGAGGTGCCGAATATGGCATTGTTGCCATATTCGGCACCTCGTGTGTCGAATATGACCGGGTCCGTGTTTTATCAGCGTACAGTGTACCGAAAGTCAGTTTTCGGTAAATAAGGTGCTAAATACGGATACTAAAATTGTAGATACGATAATATATTATCTATTTCGATAAATACGGTCACGTATATTGTCTAATTTTGGATTTTCTCCCAATAATTATCATAGTCTTTGATAGTTGATTGCCTAGTAATTCACCGGTGAAGTTCTTTTGCTGTATTGTACTCTTCCGTTTAAAAATAGTAGACATATTTTTTAGAAAAGTTAAATTTTATGTACTTTAACTAACATTTAATCAAATTATAAAAATATCTATTGTATAAAAATTATACAACTAGGTTCACAATTTAAAATAATTTCACACTATATAGGTTTTGTAGCTATAAATAATATATTTTGTGAGAAAAACTTAGTTAAAATTTAATTTTGAAGACCGAACCTAAAAGAAATAGGTCTACTATTTCTGAACGGAGAGAGTATATGTTTTAAAAGAAACAAATATAATTACTTGTCGTCAACAATTACGACATCTTCTTGTTACACAAGAAATATAAAAAAATAGTTTATAATAGACAGGCTATAATTATCTGAGGGGCAATTAGAAGTCAATAGTGGGATGGGTCTTAGGAATGAAGCATGTAGAAGCTAAAAATATAATTAGGGGCAGTTTAAGAGTTTTGTGGTGCCTGGTCCCTTCTCGGAACTAGATATCAGCATCATATCCCAAACCTTTTAGCAAACAGACAGGCTAACCAACATGATAGTGCGCTGTTATTAGTTTAGACTGAAACGCGCCACCATGCATGGTGATGTTGGCAGATAGATTCTCGAGTATCTCGTTTTGCACAAGGCTTCAACCCATATCTTTGAGGACGCAACACATGTTTGCACCAAATGAGAAAAAAGATTACTGTGGACGATGACTTGTCACCTGCAGATTAAGCTACAAGGCCATCTGCAATGATTTGGTTGGCTGGAAGTGAGACCCTGGAATAGTATCTTTTTTGACTGGTAGGGAAGTTTGTCATTTTCACCACTGATACAAGCAACATTACACAAAGTGGAAATAGTCTTCATCCATAAAGAAAGCTGGAGCTGTTCTTGTCTTGCATGATAGATCTAGGCGTGTAATTTTTCTATATATTTTCTTCATAATAAATGGCGTGGGATTGGATATGTTATTGCATTCTTCGATTACTATTGCTATTGTGTGGTACAACAACTCCTAGTTACAAAAAGCTTCTCAATTTTCCTCCTATTTATATCACCACATCCAATTGCTATAAAATGTACTTAAAATAGAAGCAAAATATATTAGTCATTATCAATGGGTTTTCCATAATTATGATGATAGAGAATATTGCTCTCATCATGATGATAGAGAACGAGACCTGAGGGTATAGGTTTAGTAGTAGGTCCAGCTTCTCTAATTATTCATAGGTCATCCTACTCTAATTGTCAGAGTCATGTTAATATGCATATATCATCTTACTCTAATTATTCTTTCATGTTTGTTGATGCTATATTTCATTTATTTTATTTCTAAATCAGTTGATTGTTCTGACGACCACGTGAGAGAGGTCATAGAGGAACTACCAGTGGGCGTGGACCAAGGATATCTACATCTTACTAATACTCTGAACACGGAGCAGCGAACTGGGTTTGGTAAAATCATGAATCACATGGTCAACAAAAGGAGCCAAATTTTCTTTGTCAATGGTTCATGAGGCACGGGAAAGACATACCTATACAAGGAACTGCTTGCTAGGGTGCGCTGGCTAGGCCTAATAGCAATTGCAATTGCAACATCTAATATAGCAACGTCAATCATGCTTGGTGGATGCATCGTCCACTCCAAGTTCAAGATTCTCATTAAGCTTGCTGACGACAATATGTGTAGTTTTACAAAGTAAAGTGGTACCGTGGAGTTGCTTCGAAATTCGGGACAAAGCTGCTATGACCAAACGTCAAGCTGTTAAGACACTTGATAGGTTACAACAAGATATAATGGGATGTTCTATGCCATTTGGGGGAAAGGTTATGGTGTTCGCTAGAGATTTTAGGTAGGTCCTTGCTATGGTGACATGTGGTACAAGAGCACAAGTCATTGATGCTACATTGCAAAAATCTTATCTATGGCAGAAGATAAGTAAGATATGCCTCACCTGTAATATGAGGTCACAGTTTGACTCATGGTTCTCCGAATGCCTCCTTAGAATTGACAATAGCACAAAAGAGATGATTGGTGATGATTATGTATACCTCCCTAATGACATTGTGATCTGTTACAACACCGTAGAAAAATCAATTGACAAGCTCATTGAAAATGTATTCCCATGTATCCAGAACAATGCTACACCAAGGGCTTACATGAGCGCACGTGCTATCATTTCAACAAAGAATGAGCATGTGGATGAGCTAAAATGCAAGGATGATTGACAGGTTCCCATGCAAACATAAGGTATACTACATCTTTAACTCTGTCGACTATGATTCACACAACAACTACCCGATTGACTTTCTGAACTCAATCACATCAAATGACTTGCCCCCACATATGCTCAAAGTCAAAAACAACTGCCCAGTTATCCTGCTCCGGAATCTTAATCCCCACAATGGTTTGTGCAATGGAACAAGGCTAATGGTTAGAACCTTACAAAATAACGCGATTTATGCTGAGATTGTTGACACACACTGGAAAAGAGGGTGTTCATACATAGGATCTCTATGTCCCTCTCGGAGGACCTTTCACTTCCTTTCAGGTTAAAGAGGAAACAATTTTTATTCCGCCCAAGCTTTGCAATAACCATAAACAAAGCGTAGGGACAAACCATCCCAAATGTTGGTATTTACCTTTCCAAGTCGATGTTCTCACATGGCTAGCTTTATGTTGCATTGTTGAGGGTTGTGGATTCTTGCTAAGCCAAATAAAGACATAGATCCTACAGAAAAGAGCACCAAGAATATTGTGTACAGAGATATATTGGAATGGTTAGACGTATTGGAGTTGTACTAGATGTATCTTTTTTCTATAGTAGTTGTAGGTTTGCAGGATGATTAAATTAAACCAACTTTCATTCTGCTTCCAGTGTTTTATTAAATATATGTAGAAGATATTTTAAGCATTGTCATATTCAATTAATTGATTTATATTAACTCAAAATATAAAAGGTGTCCATATAATACAGAAACCGTAGTTTTCACTACTGATACAAGTAACAATACACAAAGTGGAAGTAGTCTTCATCCATAAAGAAAACTGGAGATGTTCTTGTCTTGCTTTCATTTCCTTAGGGAAATGATAGATCTAGACATGTAATTTTTTCTATATATTTTTCTTCATAATAAATAGCATGCGATTGGATCTGTCGTTACATTCTTCGATTATTATTGCTATTGTATGGTACAAACAACTCCTAGTTACAAAAAAGCTTCTCATTTTTCCTCCTATTTACATCACCACATCCAATTGCCATAAAATATACTTAAAATAGAAGCAAAATATATTACTCGTTCGCAATGGGCTTTCCATAATTATAGTTTTATAAAATTTGCTCTAATAATGATGATAGAGAACGATCGAGACATGATGGTATAGGTTTAGTAGTAGGTCCAGCTGCTCTAGAATTTATTAAATGCAAGGAGCCATTGGAAAGAACCCTGTTAATTGGTTCAAGAAAAACTGAAATATGATTTAGATAAGAAAAGAATGTGTGCGGAATTAGATAATCTTTTTTTCTATGAAATGTCAACAAAAGCGGAATAAGAAAGAAAGCCTAAAAGGAGTATCAGAAGAAATTGAGGTTCCACCTAAACTAGACTTGAAACCCTATCTTTAGCACAATTTAAGATATGTATCACTTGATGAAAAAAAATATTGGCCTGTTATTATTGAAAATAACTTTTCAGCTGAAGAATCAGAAATTACTGAAAGTTCTTAGGGCCTATGGTTACATCTTGACTACATTAAGGGAATCAACCCTTCCAATATGCATGGATTGTATACATATGGAAGATGGTGCAATGTGGTTTCTCGATAAATTTGGCTTTAAAACGAGTAATTATCTCTAAATTCAGATGTCAAATATGGAGTATTATATAGCTTTTGTAGAAAAACGTTTAACTTTGGTAGAATTTACTCAACCATATATGCTCCTGCACTACTTTCTCGGCGATCTGCATGGCCGTGAGTCTCCGTTGCATTAGACTTGTGCGTCTTCCTTTTCATCATCAAATCTGCTGCGAGTTCATGTCATACTTGATGAGTATTTGATTTTGGTGCTTGCTACTAGTCCTAGACTATACTGCATCATTAGTTGTAAATTAAAATGCCTAAGTCGTGTTTGGGGCACAATAATATTTAAAATAGTACATCAAAAAAGGAAAGCATACAGCTCAAAAACCGCAAGAGATAAATGGAGTGTCTATTTCATTAAATCAAACTAACTTTGATGAGATTGTTCTTTGTAAATGGAGTGTCTATTTCTGGGTTTTAGCAGGATGACAACTTTTGCCAGAGGATCACAGCTTTGAGGAACTGATAATGGACAAATCCATTTCATTTATCAAATCAAGCAAACTAAGAAGGTTCTAACACCATGCCTAACGGATTCTCTTCGCGACTCAAAATTCTTTTATGGAGTGATTTTTTTTCAACGTTTTAACAGTTTTTTTTCACGAAAGAATTCATAAGATTATTCCCGATCATTCCCTCTATGATGGGATTCTCTCCTTTCCTTTTACTAATCTTTTCGAAAGGACAGAAAAAATAAAAAAAATAAAAACAAAGAAGAGAATACAAAAGAGAACGAAATGAAGAAAAAAAATAGTTAAAGATGGTCTAAAATATCTCCTTGGTTTACACCAATCCCGCTAGATTTGGCATTTCCAATTCCCATGTGGGAGCCGTGAGAGGACGATTAGCGCCGCCATGTCACGCGGGTAGCGCCATTTTCTAACGCCACATGTACTTAGCTGTCCCGAAGCTCCACGTCACATGTGCTTAGCTTCTTTTAACCCCTTCCCAAACTTGCCACTCCGCGCGCTAATCCACCACCACCTTTTTAGCAAAAGTTTTAAGCGCTGCTAAGCACCACTGCCCCCCGCAAGACAACAAGTAAAGAGCAAACAAACGGAGCAGCTGCGGCCTCGCACCAACCCCTGCCACTCTCACCATCTGCATTTCCTGCTCTCGCCATTTGCATTTCTTTTTCCGGGCAGAAGCAGAAAGAAAGCAAGCGAGCACGCACGGGAGTACTCCACAGATACCACCTACCGCTCCCTCCCTCCCTCCTTTTACATCCCCTCTCACAGAGGGGCAGCTCAGCACCAGGAGGCCAGCCGCCGCCGGGAGGTCCGTCCATCTTCCTGCTGGATCCTCCGGCCTCTCGCGGACAGGTGGAGCGGAGATCCGGCTGTCCGGGCGCGGATTGGTTTCTTGTTTCGCTGGTGAGTCAGTAATTATCCTGGCTTTCTTGGATGGATTCCCTCGTTCTTGTTCTCAACCAGATCCAAATCTCTCTCTGCCTCCCTCTTCTTTTATCTCCATTCAGTCTGTCGTGGATTCATGTGCTGGGTGGTGCCCTGCTAATCCAAGTCCATCTATCGCATGGGCGGGTTAGTTCTTCCTCTTCAGCGTTCTAGATGGACACGAGTTTTTCTTTTTAGGAAAAAGGGTCGACACTAGTTGACGCCATTCTTTTTAGGAAAAAGGGCACGAGTTTACACGATTGAGTTGCGGGTAAAGCTTATTTTCCAGTAAAAAGAAAAATTGGCCAAGTCTGCCACTGTCGCCATAGCCGCAAACACAATGGGAATTAAATGTGCTAGCTGTTGATACTTGCGTGTGTCGGTATACAACCCGTACTGCGATCGCCATCACAAGAATTTATTCCCCCCTGTACAGCATTGGATTGGAGCACAAGAGCAGCAAAATCTTGTCTTTGCTTCCCTTCCAGCCAAGATTATGTACTGTACTTCCCCGTCTTAATTGTGGCCATTTAGTTCAGGAATCTATCCTTCCTATAAGCCTGTACCGTGGATGTACATGCCTGCATTTGCATTTCTCGCTGCACGAGAGCCGTAAGGTCGTTAGCATCTCCTGCACTGTGTGATTTGTTGAGCTATATGGGCAGCTAACATGTTGGTTTGAATTTGTTTTGTCTGTATGAGCAGGAAGCTGGCATTCCACAATGTCATCGCCTTCGTCCTCCCCTACTCTGAAAGACCATCTCTCCACGCCGACAGGCCCCATGCATCTAAAAGTATGGGAGGTCATATGCATTGCCTTGGGAGCTTTCATGGTGGTCATCTTCTTTATCACCGTGTGGCTCACGATCCGGAGTAGGAAGAGGGTAAGACGGGCCTCTGCAAATATCCCCATCACCCAAATCCCTACCATTTCCAAGGAAATCAAGGAGGTGAGGGTGGAGCAAGTACCGGCAAACGACTTTGTGGCGCATGATGGGGTCCTCCTGACAATCCAAGACAAATCTAGTGACCGGGATTTGGACAAGGCCATGGTCCATTTGGGTGTAAGCAAATCTAGGCGTGGTGATGAGAGCCACTCGGGGTCGTTCCGTTACATGGACAAGGATGCAGGCTTCCAGTCAGCTGAGGAAGGGGGCTCAGGGACGTATCGGCAAGCTTCAGCTCATGCCATAACTGCTCCATCACCTCTGGTTGGCCTGCCGGAGTTCTCATATCTTGGTTGGGGTCACTGGTTTACTCTGAGGGATCTTGAACTTGCTACCAATCGCTTTTCAAAGGACAACATTATTGGTGAGGGTGGATATGGTGTAGTTTATCGTGGCCAGCTCATCAATGGCTCTCCTGTTGCTGTCAAAAAGCTTCTCAATAATTTGTAAGCCTTGTTTATCCCAGTTTTATCTTTCTGTTTATTCTCCCCACGTCTTTTCTTCCTTAGCTATCATCCTGCTTCAATAGTGCATTTAGTTTCTCCAATTGATGTTTTGTGAATTTATAGAGGGCAAGCTGAGAAGGAATTCCAAGTAGAAGTTGAGGCTATAGGTCATGTTCGCCACAAAAACTTGGTCCGGCTTCTGGGTTACTGCATAGAGGGCACTCAAAGGTAATTTATCTTGTCATTTTGTTTCATATTTATCTTACAACCCCATCCACAATTCATATATCTCTGGTACATGTCTTACCAAGAAAAAATAATTCCTTTTGCCCTCCCATGCTAATTTTGATTAGGTTTAAATGCAATAATTTATGGAGTTCTATGACACCATTCCTAATTTCAAGTGAAATTTCCAGGATGCTTGTCTATGAGTACGTGAACAATGGAAACCTAGAGCAATGGCTTCATGGGGCTATGAGTCATCGTGGCTCCCTTACATGGGAGGCCCGCATAAAGATTATTCTTGGGACTGCTAAAGCGTGAGAGCAAAATACTCTTCATCTTTTGCTACTTTGTATCATTTGTTCATTATCTTTTAAGCCCACCTTAGGACAGTCTCTTTGTAAAGGTTCGCCAAATCACAGTATCTTTCTACCCGGAAGTAATTCTGTTATAGTAATTGCACTATACCATAACAACCCTCAATATTGAAGTGAGCATAACTGAGATTAAGCTACAAAAGTTCCAAATACTATCTCTATTTCCTCATTTTTTGTCAAACTTGCATGATATGTTTTGCTCCTTTCAGTTTTGTCATGTGTTACTGCTTGAAATGAAAACAAGAATTGTTCATATCTGTCCGCAGGCTCGCTTACTTGCACGAGGCAATTGAACCCAAAGTTGTGCACCGTGATATCAAATCCAGCAATATTTTGATTGATGAAGAGTTTGAGTCCAAAGTATCAGATTTTGGTTTAGCCAAGCTTCTCGGTGCTGGAAAGAGTCATGTCACTACTCGGGTTATGGGAACCTTTGGGTATGTTGCATAACTTTTGAACAAGATTTCTATTAAAGTATGTTAGCACTAGGTCATGATATGCTGCATTGACTCATTGCAGGTATGTAGCGCCAGAGTATGCTAACACTGGACTCTTGAACGAAAAGAGTGACATTTACAGCTTTGGAGTTGTTCTCCTAGAGGCGATTACAGGAAGGGAACCTGTTGACTATGGTCGCCCAGCGAATGAGGTATTGATGAGTTGGTCAATATCCTTTGCTTTAGTGCTAATATATATATTAGACCGTTGCTTTTGTTTCTTTTAGCATTGGAATGCTTAGTGTTGGCTTGAAATTGTTCTGTACATGCAGTTAATTCCTTCATAATTTGATGTGTGGCTGCCTGTGGATATTTCTCATAAGTCATAATCCATAACAGAACATAAGTTTTATGTCGGTAGCATGGAGAGTTGTGGTGTTCACTAGACATAAGAGAACATAACTTTTATTTGTTCTGCTTATCTGAAGCTTTAGATCATCTTGCAATACTCTTTTGCTTAATAAAACATGTTAACATTCTAAGACATGTATGATGCATGCCATCACAAACAAATAAGAGCTTACTGCCAAATTAGGTGCTGCTTCAAGAATTTCTTAATATAACTTTTTGTGGTTGGTCATCATGTAGTATATTTTCATTGTCTAAATTAGTGTGTGCATATTGTTGGTATGTTAGATAGAAAAACCTTTAGCATGTACCTAACAAGGAGGATCTGGGAAATGGCATCTGATGTAGCTTTAGATCATCTTGCAATACTCTTTTGCTTAATAAAACATGTTAACATTCGAAGACATGTATGATGCATGCCATCACAAACAAATAAGAGCTCACTGCCAAATTAGGTGCTGCTTCAAGAATTTCTTAATATAACTTTTTGTTGTTGGTCATCATGTAGTATATTTTCATTGTCTAAATTAGTGTGTGCATATTGTTGGTATGTTAGATACAAAAACCTTTAGCATGTACCTAACAAGGAGGATCTGGGAAATGGCATCTGATGTTGAATGCCTAAATAAAACCTGGGAGTTGAATCTGATCTTTGAGGATATGTTTTTTGTTTTGTTCCTCGCTTCTTCTTCTTTTTTTTTTTTTCTGATTCTGTGCAACAGCATGAAGTATGGCAAACAAAACAAAACAAAACAAAACAAAAAAGAAAAAAAATGAAAGAAAGTATTCTCAAATCAGCCTAGAATTCTATTTCTATAGAATAATATCATTTTGGTGTTCAATGCGAAACACCTAATTTGGAAAGTCTGGGACCTTGGGTATCGATGCGACTTGTGGACTTTAACATGTTTTACACTTCCTATAAACGCTAAACATTAGCCAACCATAGATTGGTCAAACTACTGTTCCCCGCTCTTCATGCATCCCCCCATGATATCCTTGTCTGGATTAGGAGTGATGCATTGTGCTGCTAACTTTGCCACTGATTTTACATAATTGACATCTGAACAACAATGAAGCACAATGATTTAACCAGGCTATCCTTGAATAGGAAAAGGTACTAGCAATGTTGTAGAGTGTTGTGTCAGCTTGCCATATCATGGGCTGAAGGCTTGGTATAATGTACCAAATCTCAAGGGCCAACTTATAGCAGCTATTTTGTTGATAAAACCAGTCTAAACTAGTTTTTTTTTTCTTATATAACTTTTTTAGATAATGGATATAACTTTTTTCTTATATAACTAGCGGTAACTATTGTTAATGAATATATTATTCGAATGTTTAGAGGTCGTATGCGTAAATAGCACAACTAGGCTGCAGATGTAGGCTAAAGTATTGTTCACAACTTCGATACTAACTTACAGTACACAACGCTCATATCTATTTTTTTTCCTCGTGCTGCATATGGTCTTCCACACATTTTCTTTAATGAAAACATGGAATCGTATCTTCTACTCTTCTAACTGAACATGATATTTTCGCCATTTCCAGGTGAATCTGGTTGACTGGCTAAAAATGATGGTTGCCAGCAGGCGCTCAGAGGAAGTAGTGGATCCCACCATCGAGACACGGCCTTCAACGAGAGCTCTTAAGCGTGCACTTTTAACAGCTCTTAGGTGTGTGGATCCAGATTCAGAAAAGAGGCCAAAGATGAGTCAAGTTGTCCGTATGCTGGAATCGGATGACCCAATTCCTCGTGGGGTATGTATTAGTGGAAAAGAGAGAATTATCTCTGTTTAGTTCATTCATTGCTTTAATATAACAGGCAGCTTTCCTGCCGGTTTGTTTTAAAAAAAAGTTCATGCATTGCTGGCTTCAATTAGCCTGACTTGCATATCTAGTATTTAGTTAGCCCTTGTTTCTTATCGTACTGAAAATAATTTGGCAAGCAGGACAGAAGATCTAGGCACAACCGTGGAGGGAGCACAGAGATGGACTCACAAAGGGACAACTCTGACACAGAGAAGAGCGATAATCCAGATTCCAAACCAAGCAGGAGCAGAACATCATCGTCCAGATGAGCACATCAGCGTTGCCCCTATTACATTGCTTCGGTACATTACATGGACCGGACTCCTTCCATATTACATTGCTGACGAATTGGTAACTGAAGGCGGCTCTGAAGCTTGAATACACAAGAGCTCAAGAAAAATCTACTTTTCTTTTTATTTTTTCTTGGTTGTAACGGTTTATGATTTATTTGTAGAGAAGGTATTGGTTTTTTTACTTATCAATTTATATGTACTTACCGGTGATCTTGACAATTGCTGCTGTAAGTTTTTTTAACAGTGTGTACAGATGTAGCATCATGAATACTGGCGGCAACCATGATATTTGTGAATGATTATGTTTCTATTGAAAGCCTCCATCCACTCTGAAGCCAGATGTTCAGAGCATTTTTCTGAAAACAATCCAAAAAGAAAAGGTGCCAAACAGGTTCCAGTAGGCCAGTACTACATGTCTTGGTTGGTTTCAACGTTGTCTCATAGGGAAATAAACAAAAGCTAGTGAATTACTGACGTTCCAAATGTTATTAGCACTAGAAAATCGGCCGAATTTGATTTGATCGAATTTTAGTCTGGTTCTTTATCTACTTGCTGATGTTTCTAGGACTCGACTGGTTTCAAGTTGCACATATGATTTGGGAATTCAGACATCCATGGTGTTCAGAGTGCATGGATATGGCTTGAGCAGCAACAGAACAAGAGAAACCGCACATCAACCAAACCTGGTGGATTTTGCATTCCAAAAGAGACCAAACAGGAAGTATCATCCATCACTCACCATTTTCTTGAGTTTAAGAAGGAGGGCACACAAGCAGGATATCGCTCGCAACAATGTACAGCAGAGCAAGCCAGATGGAAGGAGACGGCAGCACAGCAAGCTCTTCTCGGCGCGAAAGCTCAGCCACTGCACATCAAACGATGCACAAGATCCAAGGCAAAGGCAGCACACATGGAATCACAGTCCAGATCCCTTGGCGACGGAGGCGGAGGCGGAGGCAGAGGCGCGGTTGCTCGACCGGCTGTGCAGCAAGGGGGTCAGGGCCTTGACGACGATGCTCATGTTGGGACGGAAGTCACCCTCGTACTGCACGCACAGAGCTGCCACAGCAGCCATCTGATGGAGAAAACATGGTAACTGTGGTGAGAATCATAGCACACAAAATTGTGGTGATCCCTAATTTCTATTCATTGAGGCAACATATATACTGCAAAAACTTTCAGGAACAAAGTTTTTTGAGGATGTACTCTTTTGCAGTGCTTTCGTAAGCAGAATAAGTGATGTGCTGTGAAATTTCAGTTTCAGGTGCACTTTTCAGCCTAACAAAGCTGTGCTAAATGGCTTAATCAGCTTTTCCATATGTAACTCACTGAGATGAAATTATGTTTGAGAACCGGCACGACTCAGGTGTAGCAATAACAGTGTGTTGCATCTAACCACAATACATATGCAATGTTTCTTTTTCCTTTTTACCTTGGCGACAGCCTTTGGAGGGTATTCATTTCCGAGCCTTGGATCCACGCATTGCCTCACCTTGTCTTCACTAAGCCTTGGTGTAGCCTTCATATAATCAACAATTAAGTTGCTTTGATAACTTTTTTTCTTTCATTCTTGTCAAGAACTAAGAGAATTTCTGTGAACAATGAAATGGTCCATACCCATGTCACTAGGCTCTGCTGGCCACGGGGCAGCGTGTGATCAACAGGTTTGCGGCCGGTTAAGAGCTCCAGCAACACAACTCCAAAGCTGTAGACGTCGCTCTTTGGGCTAAGCTGCCCAGTCATCGCATACCTAACAAACACCAGAAGAAAACAATAAGAGAACACATTACGTTTTCCAAGCATATCTGAAGATGGTAACACATTCGGTTGCATACTCTGGTGCATGGTAGCCGAAAGTGCCAAGAACACGGGTGGAGTGAAGGCGCGCGGCCATGTCAGGGGCCTGGTTGGAGATGTCAAAGTCGCCCATCTTTGCAACGTCGTTGTCAAAAAGCAGCACATTGCTGCTCTTGATGTCACGGTGGACAACACGAGGCTCCGCCTTCTCGTGGAGGAACTCAATCCCTCTTGCGGCACTCACGGCGATCCTCACTCTCTGCATCCATGACAAGACTGGCCCTGGCTGGGCTCCCTTGACACCCTTTTTTCCTGTGATCATGGACCAGGCACACAATTAGCTCATCTCAGCATGTTGGACTGGCTCACACGTCAGCAATGGCAATTAGAAGTAAAATCAACTGCAAATGATATCTTATGACTCATCATGTCTAATGTTGTGTTAAAAGAGTAGATAAATGTTTTCATAAGCAATCAAAATGCCAAAACACTGAGAGATTGTGAAAGGAAATAGAAGATTTAATTTGCATACCGTGGAGGATATCATGCAATGAGCCTCTTGTTGCGAACTCGTAAACAAGAACACGGATGTTCCCTTCAATGCAGTATCCAAGAAGTTGGAGTACATTCTCATGCTTCAATCTTGAGACGGCTGAAACCTGCAAAAGAGATGGGAATGAGAACTAGGGCATCTGAATGGGGAAATATTATTCGAGAGAAGGAAATGGGGCTACAACCTGCACAAGGAATTCTTGATCAGGCTGTTTGCTGGAGTCAAGCTTCTTCACGGCAGACTTCGTTCCGTCTTTAAGCACACCAAAGTAGACTCTGGCGTACGAGCCCTCGCCGATAAGAGCATCATTGCTGAAGTTCTTTGTAATTTCCTTAATCTCTTCCAGGGTAATGGCCGGTACTGCAATTGGCTGAGCTCTGCCTGTGGGGATGACAGAGGTAGGGGCTGGGGGCCGGCTAGGTCCATAGTTACCGCCTGCATTAGGAAAAATTGAAATAAACAATCCAATTTGCTAAGGTGCTCCGGAGAACTTTGTCTTGGTGGTGCTCCTTACTATTTAGTACGACAACGTTACACTCTAACAAAAATGGTGCATTTTAAATTTTATTCATGTGTTGTTTAGGTTTGCAATAAATAAAATTATACCTAAAATTTGAATACAAACATGTTTGTTAAGAGTCACAAGGTTGTTGTGCCATAGGGTGCAACTAAACCCCAAGTACCACAGCCAAAATAGCTGGCAAACACATTGTAAAATTTGGTACAACCAGGAACCAGCTGGATTTATCAGCTGCAATCATCAATTCACCCTGCCTTTTTTCGTCAGTTGACATACTGGAAGAAAAAAACAGTTCTCGATTGACTAAATCGACTTTTTAGAGACAGAAAACCATGCAGTTGGGGGACAAAACACAGATCATACATATAAATTGACTTGCCTAAAGTTTAGAGTTATGTAATAGTATCTAGCTGGTCACGTAGAAACTTTGAGTTTGCAAAAGAGTTGGTACCAGTTTGGTTATGTAATAGAGATTAAATGCCTTGAGAACAATAAATGTGATATCAAAGAAACACATCCTTTCCAATGTTAAACATATCTGTTAACGTACCAATTTAGGTTGGCATATTTATCCTCCCCCCCCCCCCCCCCTGTTTCAAGAAAGCTAGACACAAAGATAGGCATATTCATACGAGGCTGGTAATTGTGCTTGTCGTGCAGAAGATTTTTTTCTGCACATTTACAGTTACATACACCACGAACAGTAATTCATCGGGATAGAGACAGTACACCATTGCTTTACATTATTCGATTAGAGAGCGAAACAGTTCAACACTCTGTTAAATCAATCCTTTGGTTCTATACTTCCATTTAGAAAACAATCATTGCAACCATGGTGCAAGAAGTGATCAAAATACGAGAACTGCCAACCTTGAGCAGGGAGAGGAACATAGGGATCGTCGTGCTTCTTCCTCTTGCCAACACCGTCGTCCGCCGCGCAGCAGCATGAAAAGCATCCCATCGCTCCCTAACCTTCAAACCATACAACAGACTTGCGTCATCCCGGTATGGAATCAAAACGTGCAGAACATACCTTTCGGGAAAAGAAAAAACCGTGCCGAACATATCGCGTGAATCTTACTCTGAAATATTCAACCGAACCCAATGCAAAAGAACTATTCATTTTAGAACGGGTCCAGACAAAGTTCTTTAGGAATTTGGATGCAGCATTTTGCATCTTGGCTGGAAAAAACTAGATAGAGATGACCCATGAATCCCTACGAAAGAAAAGAGATGGTCCATGACCATGAGAAAAAGAGAAAAGATTGGCATCGAGTATGATACTAATACAATGGCGGCACTTGCCAACCGATGAAATTGCACACGAGGGTTTCTTCACCTATCACTAGGAAAACAAGAAGGAAAAAAGCGAAAGCAGAAACAGGGGAGTCGTTCTTGGGATCTCCGTTAAAGCGTTTCAAGAACCGAGCGGTTATCGTCTATTTCCCCGGCGAGACCGAGGACCGATCGCCCGAAACCGACGGCGACAAATTTCACAAATACGAACAGGGAGAGAAAAGCACCCAATCTTGAATCCGACAGAATTCACCAGTTGGCATGCACGATAAAACAATACCTGTCTTCTCCTTCAGCCTTGCTCTTCGGGGAGGATGGGACCGAACCGAATCAAGAACAATGCAAGGGGAATGGATGGAGAATTGGGGAGACGGGAGGAGGAGAAACACGACGCGGCCTTCCTCGCCGCCCTTCCCCTTCTCCTTCCCCCCGCTCGGCTGGCTGTCTGGGCTGGCCTGGTGGTGGTTCACTTGTTGGGTTTCCTTCCGTTTTTAACCCCTTTCCCTGTCTCTCGGCGCCGCCCCCCTCCCTCGGCTTCCGCCAATTCGAGAAACCTGCCCCGCCACCTCTTGCTAGTCTTGCCACATGACCTGTACGAGCACGCATACACGGATGCATTTGTTGCTATTGCTGATTTGGCGACTTGCTGGCTTGAATTCAGATGATTCCAGGGCTCCGGGCACACCTACAGTATATCGTTCATAGGTATCCTATGTCATATAAATGTGTACATTTACTTCTTCCTCATTTCCTTTTGTTTTTTCATCGCTGGTAGGGATTTAACTTTTATCATTTTTAAGGGTAAGTTATAACAATTTTATCACTCTGATCTACATTCATTGACCCAGCTAAGAGTAACAAAAAGTTAAATAATCCTCGCTCTAGCGATTGAACCCCTAGACACCGAACATGTTCCCTTTGGCGCCATATATAAGCAAGACTAAATTGATTTGCAACTGCTAGCCCCATTTCCTATCTTCCTTGTTGCCATTTTTCTCGGTCCCATGCCGATGTTTAGTAGCGGATCCAAGACCATAAGTAGTGAGGCTCACCATCTTCTTTTTTCTATTTCTCATTGTTTTTTTCTTTTTCTTTGTCTTCCGTGTCTAAAAATTGAGGGAAGGAGGCTCCAGATGTGCGCAGACATAGGGGCCTTAGAGTAACTCTAACAGATCATCTATAATACATCATCCATATCCTCATATGGATTGTCATCTATAAAGATTTCTCCTCCATATTACTCCATCACTTCAATAGCACATCCATATTTCATCTTCTATATTCTCTCTTCTATTTTTTAATAGTATTCTATAATTGACAATAATTTTAGAAATTAGTATATTAGTTTATATGAATATTCATGAATTTTTTGTGATTTTTGGGAATTAAATTTATGCTCTGGCGTGTGTTTCTTTGTGATTTTTGGGAGAACGCACGTCACATCTGGCGTGTGTGACCGTGTGAATGGCGTGTCCGGCAAAATAAAGTGCCGGATAGAGGGTCTGTTAGAGACTCTTTTTTTTGAAGAAAATGGATGAAGGCGGGGATGAAGGATGGAATAGAAGGACTCTTGGATATGCTCTTAGCCCCCTCTTTCCCAGTGGATATGTCTCTGCCGACTTTTGTCAATTTTCTCTTGTACTCTCCATTAGGCTGTGTTTGGGTGGGCTGAGGTTTTTAGCTTTTGGGTTGAAAAGCTGACTTCTGGTTGATGGTTTTTCTATTGGTTTTTGCAATAAATTTTTAGTTTCTCAGCACGTTAAAAACCAGAAAAACTCCTTTCAACCAGCTTCTCAGTTTTTAATTTATTTCCTAAAAAACTAGATTTTCAATTTTTTTAAAACCAGCTTCTCAGCAGATGTTTGGTTGACCTTCTTCTGATTTCTATTGTCCTCCATGCTCCTTCTCCTATTATCTCTTCAGCAAACAAGGATAGAGTGGCATAAAACCGTGATGGTTGCTAGGGTGAGAAGCCAACAGGGCCGCGTAAGGCATGTAAATGACTATTTGAAAGAAGTCAATGACCTCTTTTTCGAATGGAGGTTTTATTTCTTGCACCAATCTCGACTTTATTGCCTTTATTAAGTTTTCCACAAAATGCTACCTCTTCTTCTACCTTCATTTTGTGTTAGTCAATATAGTTTGTTGTAACAATATGTTGTTTTCTTATCCATATGTCTTCTCAAATGTTTTTCCTGCAAATATGGTTCTGACCATATGTCTTCTCAAATGTTTTTCCTGCAAATCTGGTTCTAACCGTTGCCTAGACATTTTAAAAAGATGCTTCAAAGTAGTAAGATCACCCGTTCGTTTTGCATGAACGTTTTGAACTACATCTAAAGAAAAGTTTTGACGAACTAATTTCAAACATAGCTAATATGTATACTGACGAAACATCGCAACTTTATGATTCTTCGTCGGTCGATTGAGTTTCTTTTCCAATGTTTTCTTCATAATCGGGTGTAATTTTTTTACAAGCAGTCATTTGATAAGTTGTATGAACCGTCTCATAGAATCGACTACATGTCTGAGCATTAACCTGTCCTCTCCCTCTCTTGATATATTGTTTGAGACGACACTGACCGTTAAAACTTTATTTATGAAAATAAATATAATAACCTTTAATCCTTGAGTCGGCCAAATTAATGTCTCGATGCCTTGCTTGTTATTACACGATTATTTCTTTACTCTCGCTATTAAAGTCAAACGAGCAAGAATGTCATGTTTATTGTCGTATCTCGAAGCTGTGCAAAGCATTGCTTTCTGTACTGCTTGTTGTCATTTTGGAAGGATGAGGAATGTATTTTAAATGCGGCAGCCAAAAGTCTAATTGATTAATTTATTTATAGGCTCCAGCAATGTTGATAAAAAAGATTGGTTTGTACCTTGTCCTCGGCCTTTTTAGTTTAGGAGGTTTGTTAATTTCTTGGTGCCCTGGAGGGCAATAATGAAAAAGATGATACGAGAAACCGTCCACCACGTTAACCCCTGAACCTGAAGCAATAAAAAGTAGGCAAGCCACTTCAATAACCTAATTATTAATCAAAACTGCTTACTTTTGCGGGACAAATATATATCTCTAGCCACTCGTATTTTAATTTATCGTAAATATGATTGTAATTTCAATAATATGACACAGGTGCATTTTCAAATCCAACAGCGAAATCGTTAGCAGGGCTATCACATTGTTAAAAAAGACATTTTGTCAATTGTCAATTTAAGAGGAAACGAAAGAAACAACAATAGACATAGTATATAACAGAAAGAGGAATCATACGCTAGACAATTACACTCGAGAAATATAAATCGCATGCAATTCAATTCAACTCTGATGCCGTTACTGCTCCACACGTTGGTTGGTTGCTTAGCTTTGCATTCGGCAGAGTCGCAGTAGTTGCACTAGAAGGAGACACAGGTGACCTTCCTTGCAAGCCAGCTAATAGCAGGATGACGGTGCGACATCACGAGCAATGGCGTAGGCTAGACCGACCTCGTACTCGTAGTAGGTAGTGTTAGATAAATGGACCTAGCTCATTATAATTCTTGAAAAATTGCAAAGGGACTGTACACCTCTCTTGCCTTCCTAGTAGAGATGGACATAGACCAGTTTAAGCCCTGTTTGTTTTATATTTTTATTCTGCTGCGGTTAGAAATCAGAATAAATAGGATTCTGAAGAAGTGGTTTACGAAGAAGTTAGAAAACTACTTTTGAGGGTAATGAATTAAAGTTAGGAAGCTCGCTAAGAGATGCTTTTCTGATAAGCTATATGCTGAGAAGCTAAAAATTTATTGTAGAAGCCAACAACCTATTTCTAAAAGTAATTTTTCAGACAAGCCAAAAGCACAACTTTTCAAAAAAACCCCAAAAACAGAAGTTCAAGCAAACAAACCCTAAATAGAGTGTGTTTTTCATCTAATTAGTTTATGTGAATGAGAGGACTAGAAAAAATATACACGTGTGCTCGCTCCCCTCGCAGGGCTTGGGAGTGTGGCACATGCGTGAATAGTCTGCCAAAATCCAGTCCAATGTCTTACGCAGATACGAAGATTGTGTCGGTTGAGAGTTTGATTATGGCACGTCTATCTATATATAGCTATATGTGTCATAGGTAGACTATTTCATCTCGCACGTCGATGTGCACTGGCGATCGAAAAAGCAGGTACAAACCGAGGTCGAACATAATAATTTCGTCACCTAGACTTGATTCTCTATGTTGGATACAAGCATAGGATGTTCAATAGTCTACATGTTGCACCGCCACATGTAGACTATTACATCTCGCATGTCAACGTGCACTGGTGATCGAAAAAACAGATCTCTAGAATACATCGTCCTTGAGATCTTACGCAGGTGCGGAGATCATGTTAGTTGAGAGTTTGATCATTGCACGCCTCAACCATGTGAATTCTTTTCTCTCTCTACGTAAACCTATATGTGCCATCACCACAATGCATACACGAGTTAGGGTTTTTACCTTTTTTCCTCTCTGTTGCGCCGCTACATGTAGACTATTACATTTCATGTATTGACATGCACTGGCAATCGAAAAATCAGGTGTTTGAAACCCATCGTCCTTGAGATCCTACACCAGGAGAGGATGACAAGATTTTGGGAAGCGCTCGGCATGTGTAGTGAAAATGGCCCTATTAGGCTATGATTGTGATTTTGGTGATTAATGATAATATAGTCATTAGGACTAACACATTTATCAAGAATATATGTTAGTAAGTCCTCTGGATGCAATACATGAAGAAGCCACCGAAGTCGGGATAGTTTGGTTGAATTGGAAAAAGTCACAGGAGAAATGACTACACCGGAAGGTCCGACGCTCCAGATATTTGCACTCACCGGAACATCTTTGTCAAAGGGGGACAGAGGCATGAAAGTCTCACCGGATAGTTCGGTGACGAAGCAAGGCAACACCGGATAATGAACAGTGCAAAGATGAAAAAGAAGCAGAAAACCCCACCGAACAGTCCGGTGATTGATTTGAACACACCGGAGGAATGCACCGGAGTATTATTGACAAAGGAGAGGATGCAGTGACCTCACGGAAGGTCCGATGCTCTGAAGATTTGTACACCAGAGTGTATTTTCTAGAAAGGGTTGTATTGGCTCGGTTGGCTGAGGATAACGCACCGGATGGTCTAGTGATGAAGTGATGTGCACCGAAGAATACACCGAAGTAATTTATACAAAGAAGATGTT